>NC_133244.1:45000-10045000 GCF_048772165.1 Typha angustifolia | reverse complement strand
TAAAAAAGGATTCAGATCTGCACAATTGCATTCACTAACAAGAACAACAGCAAAACCAAAACTTTAGTTTCAATTTTTTTGAAAAAATAAAACTCCTTTCCTACAAAAGTTCTTCCCAAAGACATGGTTACTTCAAGACTATATCCCAAGGGTGAATTGGAGAAAACAACGATTAAAGTATCAACAATTGCAAGGTAACTGTGAGAAAGGAGCCAAACCTGAGATAGGTTTTCTATCGCACCGCAGTTTCAATCAAGCATCCAAGGAAAACCCAAATACGAATCGTGATTTCGCCATCATCAAACCAATCCTGAAAAAAATTCTTATGGAATATCGAAATCGAGGGGTAGGTAGCAATCGGCAGATTAGAAAAAACAAAGATGAGATTTATTTTCTGCTCATTGTTTGCCCTCCAAGTACAAGGATGGATCATGGATCGGATGTGCTGTTTCGTAAAGAGCTCCTGAACAAATTAGAACAGTTTTTATTTATACGGACGGTTCTGATCGAAATATTTATACCAATGCTGTTATATAATTGCAGCGAATCAGAGAAGTATCTGACCGGAATCCGAATTCTGCCCCGATTCGTTCAATTTTCAAAGAAATCGGCGTCGATTACCTCCCAACTTGCGTTAATTAGGAGGTCACAAGTTTAAAGGCAACTTCAATCAAATTATTTGAATGTCGATGGCTTTTCAGCTTCACCACTATTGGGTCACAACCACATAAAACTTAGACGAAATTTTTTTGTATAATGTTTTGTATGTTGCTAAAAAAAATTTAGAGGAGTCTTATTGTCTTTGTATAAACAAAAAAACAACTTTGCCTATAGCGTTCAGACTCTTAAATAAATTATGAAAAATCTATATGAATTTAATAGCACTTTAATTTTTGGAGACGAACTATACAAGGAAATGAGTTTAGGAGAAAGTCAGCCCCATTGTAATTATCGTTTTCACTAAACTCGATCAACATGCACCTAAAGAGTCAGTTTTAGTGTAATATATACAGTTTCTAAAGCCTCGTTCGATTCGTATGTCAAAATTTCAAGTATAATTTTATATATATATATATATATATCTCTTAAATATAAATTAGGTACATTTATATTTTGTTGTTTAGTTATAAAATATAATTATTATTTTGAATAAGTTTATGTAAGAATTTACATTTGATTACTAACTATGAATAAGTATATTTATTATACTAAAAATCTTGGTTAAATGTGTATAATTTTATCACATATTTTACTTATGATAAATTTTTGTAGAGAACTTATCATGTGACTTATCTAATACAAGATTTAACTAAAATATAAATAAGTGGGTATTTAATTATAAAATATATTTAAAAAATCCTAACTTATAAATAAGTATTTCTTATATATAGATATATGCACCAACCAAACTAACACCTAAACTACTTTGTTTGTGACTGCTAACTGCGAAAAAGCAGGCGGCTCAGTCTAAAGTAAGTTCGGCGACGAGCACATAACGTTGCCGAATTCGTGATCTATAGTTGCAACTTGGGATTTATAATCCTTATATGTTGGAATATTCTTATGGTGGTCGGTCACCTTGTGAAACACATGTACGATTTTAAAAATGTTATGGTTCTAATCTTTTCTATCTATCTCGTGTCTGTGTGTCTGTATATATATATATACATCCCTCCATCTAATTAAACCATGAATCTTGAATGCTAACTATCACTGAGATGATACTTTTGTACGTGGAATTAAAGGCAATTATGGAGCTTGAGAATTACAAGTAGGTATAAGATCTTTTTTCAGGTAAAAGGGTACATCCATTTATTCACTGGAATAATAATAATAACAACAACAACAACAACAACAACAACAAGAAAAGAAAAAAAAAGATAACATCTTATTGAGTTCTGATACACAAATTTTGACAACACCAACACTACATACATGCATAAATTAAACCAACGTGAAGATTGAATTCATTATTCAACCATATATATCTGAACGCCAAAATCACCAACAAAAGAGGACAGTTACCGTATGCAACCTTGTAAAGGACTTAATGATGATAATCATTAGCTATTTATAACTGCACACTTCTTTCTTATCTCTCCCATGGATCCAGTCTTCACCTCAATCGCCCCCATCTTCTGCATGGACTGAGCAAAGACCTGAAAGAAGGTGGCAGGAGGTCCGTTTAATATGTTGATAATGGCAGACTTAGCGGCGGGGTTGGTAATGAGGGCGGCGTCGGAACTGAACAGTCCTCTCCTCTTGACAAGATTCCTGTAATAGTCCAGGTCGAAAGTCCTGAAGCTCCCCGGGTCCATTTCGACGAGCGTCGTGTTGTCTGTCAAGGTCTTGCATTTGTTCATCTTCAAGTTTGCGGCGTATTCGCTGTCCAACGATGGGTCCTGGTCACCTTTTCCGGTGAAATTGTATAGGCGGGAGGAGAAGAAGTTGCAGTGAGCAACCCCAATTGTGTGAGCCCCTGCAGAGATATGCATCAAAGAATTATTCAAAAAAAAAAAGAAAAAAAAAACAGAGGTTATACAGAACTTCATCAGTCGAAGAATAATCTTGATATCTTACCAGACAACCAAATTAGATCTGCTACATTGAGCCCTTTGCTGGCAAAAGATTTCTGAAGCGCGCTGAAATTGAATTGCGGCGCTGGAATCTGCTTCGAAGCTTCTGATTTTTTCGATATCACGCCGTCTCTGCGCCCGGTCGGCACGCTCCAGAAGGGTCCTCCCTAAGATCAATTGGAGTAAAGGATATAAAGAATTCATTCGGCCTAATTTCTTGTTGTAAAAATTGAAGTTTGAATTGCTTACGATGACGCCAACTGCATCTCTTGCAACTAATGCAAGGATATCTGCACATGAAACTACTCCTGGGCATTCCTCTTCCAACAAACTCTTCAACTTGTCTATGAGGTCGAATCCGCGAAGCGTCTGATTCGGAACAGCTTCCTTCTCAGACTCGTTGTTACTCGTGGAATTAATGAGGACAGAACCATCACAGCCCTGGAATTACAATGACACAAATCTACTCAATTTGGAACAAAGCAGAGGACTAGTCACATTTAGAAGCAAAAATAATAAATATATGTATATTATGTATATAGACATGCATTACCCTCACAAAACAATCATGGAAGTGCATTCTAAGGAATGCAGCAGCCAAGGTTGGTGCATTGGGGATATGCTCCTTGACAAAGCCTGCGATGAGTTTCTCTGCTTTTGGACAGCTCTCTTCATAGAAACCCAGTTTGAGATTTGCTTGCACACAACCCAAGAGACACAATGCAACACATATCATCAAAACCACAGTGCTCACCCTCCTCATCATTCCTAATTAAAGCTTCAAACCACAAACCTCATAAAGAAAAGACTCCCACCCTTCTTTCTCTTTCTCTCTCTCTTACTCTTCCTCTTTCCCCTCCTCTTTATTTATATATCCTTTTGAGAGCCCCAAGTACCTATCAAGCATGTAACTTATGACCCTTCTCTCTGAACTTTTTCCCTTGACCACCTATCTGAGAGCCCAGTTTACCGATGAAATGGACAGCTATGTGATGGAGCATCTACCCATAAATTTATGCATTAGGTAACAGACCATGGTAATAATTATTGAGGTTAGCTATTCCAGCTCTCAAGTAGACATATTAATGGAAGTCTTTGGAACCAATCTTTTGATGTGGGGTTCTCCTTGCTACATAAAGATATCAAATCTTATCATTATCTCACCAGCTCTCTCTCTCTCTCTCTCTCTACTCATCTTTGTGTCTGTGAGGACTGCTAGCATCCCTACAACTCCATGGCCATCACTTGAGTCACTAGAGAATAATGCTTTCCCAATTCCAGCTGGCTCTAAGTAATTTGTTGTTCTTGTCGATATGTTTCTCCCTTCCAATAATGGACACGTACTACTTGGCCACATGCATGTAGGAAAGCACAAGGATCCATACATGGTCATCTTTTTAGAGTTGATAAAAAGAACGAACGAAGGGCATCAATACAACACGATCGGCTAACTGCTTAAAAACTCGAGTAATTTTTTCTTGTTACCACACTAATTTGAAAGTTAATCCGACAGGTCCCAGGGAAGTTGGATATAAATAAGACTAAAACAGAGCTCGTATTGCGTAATAAACTAATAATTGAGATGGCGGGCTGCTCTGTAGCACATGGTTTGCTAGGGTTAAATTTGAGAATCTCAGGCTAGCTAAGTAATGCACGAAAGAACAAGAGAGCAATGGATGCACGTTTCTCCTCTGCTCTCACATTGAAACCAGCAAGATGCAGTATAATATCTTAAGCACCCTTTACATGTATTATATTATTATTATTATTTTGGGGTGGGGGGGGGGGGGGGGGGGGAACATTTATAGGTTAAAATCTTAGTAATTTAGCAATCTACTCATACATAACAAGAGTAAAGATATTTTATAGCCAATTTGATGAAATTTTAATGGTTAGTTAGATTTAAGAAAAATACATATAAATAAGAGATTTTGAAAAATATATACAAAGCATATTAGGTAGAATAGACAGTGGTCTTAGTACTTTGTTCTATTTTTAATTAAATTATGTCACACTCACCGACAGCTAACTTCTTTATTATATAATCTTATGATTCTCATCTATGCTTAAGATAGTAGTAGAACTCCATACAAAATTAGAGCCCTTTCTCAAAGTAAAAAGACCAAAAAGGATATCTTTGTTAGCACCCAGCATTGTACTTCTACCAAATTTCCTCAACCCGCATAGTGATAATAAGTTGTTAACAGAGCAAAACAATGACATATGAATGGGATACAAGATAAAGAGATTATTTCTACTTTCAAGCTTTTTTTTTTTTTTTTTTTTTTTTGTGGGGTATATTCTTTCCTTATGTCTGTCTACTTCCTATCAGAATCCCAGGCAACTTTTTTTTTTCTTTTTTGTGTTGCAAGGGGTATTATTGCCATGTTAAGAAAATTGCCCCTGGTCCTTCTAAAGTAAAGAGAATGGTCAATTCTGACAGGTAGGATATCAATTTTCTTCAAGCCTTTGTACATTGCAACTGGAGGAAGCCAATGAGAGAGGAGTTGAACTTTATCATAGGAGCCACCAATATTATTAAAAGGCAATGGGAAGATTACTGCAGATGATATGCCAAGGCCAAACTAACCAGACAAAAGTGCTTCGCTCACTCTGCCTTTCAATTTGTACAAAATAGTTAAACCTCTAAAGTGGTTCTCACTTTCTAGGTGCCTGTGACACCCAGCTGCTCTGAAATTGAGGGTAATTATTGAATATTTCGACGGCTAAATTACTACTGGTGGAGTTGCTGAGGTATTCACCAAATTATATTGCATAGAATAAGACCATGAGTGATGTGTTTGAGGCAGTGATTAGCTACCTAATTTGGGATTCAGACACTGCAGGATTGACTCACAGGCTGTTTATACACTAGAAGTAGAACAATGGTTTAAAGAGTTAGATGTAACTAAATCTATTAGTTAGGAGTTAAGAGGACCCATTTAGATTGCACCTTCCTAATCCTCTGTCACTTGGGACAGGCAGTATCACGAGTAGGATGTTCCAGGGTCAGCTACTTTTGTCTCTTTAGCATTATTTCTGTGACGAGATTTGAAGCAAAAAAATTAGGTGATGGTTGTAGTATTAAGATGTTAATTATGTCTTCTTACCAATGTGTAAGTACATACGAAAATCAAATTTGACGTGACTCAGAAAAACTCACCGAAGTCCTAAGTTGAACTTTCTCGTGTGTGTGTGCGTAAATAATTGATTGACTGCAACTACTAGATGGAGAATCTTGATATTGATAATAATTAGTTAGATTGAGATGGCAGTGATAAGAAAAGTAAAGTTAAATGCCCATCTCATGACCCTTGCGTGATGTCTGTCTTTCTGAGTAGGTTGCCATGTTGCTATCTATCCTTTTCATTCTCCACACCTTCATAATGTACTAACGATAACATATATTAGGGGACAAAACTCCTCCCTTGTCGCTCCATTCGGACCATAGATCTTATAATCTATTTCTACGACTTTATAATCTCATATCTTCTTGCTATTTTGTAACATCTATATATATATATATATATATAATCCTCGTTTCTTTTTCTTAAAATTTCTTGAAAACAATTGATTGGGATTTTAGTAAGCAAACAACTGCACGCAAAGAATCTATAGTAGAAGTCAAGAAGAAGACTAATATGAATGAGGAATAGCAGCTGTAGAGTTATTGGACCGGGAAATTTACACATAAGTCCTCTCATTATCCAAATGCCAGAGGGAAACGTGCAAAATTGCCCAAGTCGTTGGGTCCTCCAATTGGCATCGCCGCTAAATGAATTCGGCACTGGATATGTAAAGGTTTGCCGATATCAAGGCTACTTCTCTGACGCAGCTTCGGGTCGAGAAACTGTGCCCGGTCAAAGGCTCAAAGCTGGAGAGGCAGTTTCAGATGGCTACTGAGAGGGAGTTAAAAGTGGAATATTTACGTTACGAAGTCTATCCAAACAACAAACAAACACCTGGCTATGCATTGCATGCCACTCTTCTTTTGGATTCTTTTACGCAAGCCACTCCTTCAGCACGTTACTACTACATGAATGAGATTTCTTAAAACAGCCCTTCTTCTCCCTCTCGTACGCACTTATGGACGTTACCTTTGAGACATCCAAAGGAAGGCTCTTCACCATAGAGATCGGCTACTTTGACACAGTCCATGAGATCAAGGAGAAGATCCACAAGTACGAGGGCTACCCGGTCTCCTCCCAGAAGCTAATCTTCAACGGACGAGAGTTGTCCGACGACGGGAACACCGAGCATTACGATATTCTTCAAGGCTCCCACATCCATCTCGCCGTCAATGAGCCGGCAGAGGTCGAGCATCGTGTGAAAGAAGAAGACTCGTCGACGCCGGTTAACGTCGTCGTGTTAATCTCAGTATCAAAGCGGCGCTTGTCGCTAGACGTAGATGCGGAGGAGACGGTGGGCCGGTTGAAAGAGAGGATCTTCGACGCGGAGGGCATTCCCGTGAACCGGCTTGTTCTTTTCTACGGTAGCATTGAAATGCAGGATCATAGAACGTTAGCTGACTACGGAGTCAGCGAACGAATAGAAGTGAGTGTAGTTGTGAGGCCACTTGTGTCGACACCAACTTCTTTATCCAAGAAACTAAAGGTGATGGTGGTGCCAAAGTGCAGTACTAAGAAAATACCAGTGGAGGTGAATGCATCGGATAATGTGGGTGAATTGAGGAAGGAGTTGCAGAAATTACAAGGGCAACTAGATTTCGATCTGCCGACTGAAGGATTCTTCTTCATCTACAAACAGAATGTTATGGATGACGATCGATCGTTTAGATGGCACGACGTGCGACAAGGTGACACAATCGAGATCTTCAATGGCAGTGTGACTGGCGGATCATAGATCGTTGAGGGCTCTTTTGATGTTCTCCTTTCTAGTTCTTGTTCCTGTTCTGGTCTTTAACATTAAGCAGTTAAACTCTCGTCTGTTTTACCAGGAGTAAAACATCAAATTTATCGAGCAGAGGAAGAAAAGTAATCTTATGACACAGAAAACAAATTTGATCAGGGTGACTTAATTTAACTAATTAAAAGATGGCCAAATTGGCAGTTTCACATCGGGATTCATCAATCCATCTTGAATGGAAGTTTACAGATGGTGAGAGGTATCATAATGTGACCTTACAATATATCTTCTAATAAAAGTGCCTTGTTCCTATTGCAGTCAGAGGGGCCATTACAGAAGAGAGCTGAAATATTGATCTCAAAATATAGGGAGGGTTTTGAATGATATCTTTCTCTCTTCGCTGGTCCTCTAGAGGCAAAATATGTTGCTCTGACTGAGCTGCAGAAGTTAGCAAAAACCCTCAGGACATGAATTCCGCTGGTACGCTCCTCTTGATCCGTTCTGCTTATAAAATGCTTATGTCTGATGGGCGACTCTTTTGAACCCTCTTAATGGCTAAGATACAATGTATCTGCAACATTTCAATTTGTGATAAAGACGTGACTGACGAGTAAAGTAAAAGAATAAGGAAATATATAAATGATTACTACTGTAAAGATAAGTTAATTCTTTACAGCAAGTTTGAAGTTCAGTAAGGAAAATTTTCATTATTAGTCCCACATTATATCTACTGCCATCACACAAACCTTTTCGGTGTAGTACTTATCCAGCATCAGCAGCAACAATATGCAAAAACAGTACTGTTTGATCCTAAAGTCTCATCTTGGTACCTTCTATGCTCTGAAGGGAAATGGAGTTCAATAAGGGGCGGTACAAGAACAGCAAAATGCTACATGAACAAATAATAGGGGCAGAAGAACCACAAACCTTGATCCAAGAGCAGTATGATGAGAAATGTAATAGTTCTTTAGCAATGATTTGGGAGGTGCACATCAAAAGGATATGTCCTGCCCTGGAATCACATTTGCCCGACAACATCGCTGTCCAGTCAGATATGCTACATCTGGCATCTCTCTGCTGTAACTTTTGGATAGTCAAACCCATGTCTTAGCCTAGTCAAATAACACTGCTGCTGAATCCACCATCCTTCTTCTAGATCTTTGGATCCGCAAATTCCATATCTTGGCCTTGTCAGATAATGCTGTATCCAGCATCTTTTTTTGTAGAATTTTGGATCATCAAAGTCCGAATCTTCCATGCTTCATCCCAGAAACCTGCTGCTGCATATATATTTGCAAGGACTATGTAGTTTACAGATCTTCCAGGATCTAGACTAAAAAGATGTCCAGCAGCAACTTTTCCTAGCGAATCATAACCGTATGTTCTACACGCCCCAAGCATTGCACCCCAAAGTGATGTATTGGTTTGGACATCCATTTTGCATACCAACTTGTAGGCTTCTTCTAACATACCTCCACGAGCAAGAAGATCAACAACACAAGAATAATGCTCTGCTCTTGGATGGATTCCATACCTGCTTACCATAGAATTGAGGTATTCCATTCCCTTATTGGTTAAACCAGAGTGGCTACATGCAGCAAGAAGAGAAAGGAATGTGACATCATTTGGTTTTACTCCATCATCCTCCATCCTCACAAAGAGTGTTACAGCACTATCACCAACTCCATGCTTTCCATAGGCAGTAATAAGCGAAGTCCAAGAAATCACATTTTTATTTGGCATCTCATCAAAAGCATGATGAGCATCCTGAAGTTCTCCCGACTTACCGTACATATCAATGAGAGCATTGCCCACTGCGACATCATAGTTAGACTGGTTCTTGAAAGTGCGTGCATGAATTTGTCTTCCCAAGTTTAAGGAAGCTACATTGGCACATTTGTTGAGTACAGAGCATAAAATGACATTATCTATCCTCATATTTGTGCGGTTTATCGTACAAAAGAGTTCCATAGCTTTCTTGCTGCAGTCCCTTTCCATTGAATACCCATTGATCAATGCAGTGGATGAAATCAGGTCTGGTTCACGCATAGAGTAATATAACATACTTGCATTCCGCATGCTCCTACATTTTGCATATGCATCTATTAGTGAGCCAGCTACAACAGATTCAGCCCCATAACCCAACTTCAAAATGAAAGCAAGAACAAGATCCACATGCACAAGGGCTTTACTTGTACCACAGGCCCTCAAAATACTTGCAAAGGTGAAATGGTCAGGTGGTGGACCTGTTTATGTTGTGATATCAGGAAGTAAGAAAAGTAAACAGAACTTGATGTTTGGAAAAAATATGAGTTGACAGAAAGCAAGTGATGCAAAGAACAGGGTTCAAGCATAGGATTATAGTGCCTAAATAAAATCTAAATAGATGCTATAGAACGTAATTTTCCATCCAGCCGCAAGAGAAAAATATTGAAAGTAATATCAATGAATTCTATGTTAGGTTCGGGTCAAATATCTTAAGAGAAGACATGTTACAGATAGATATTTATCAGAGCCGGACAGTAATTATCTTTTTTTTTTCTGACTAATTGGACAGTAAGCATCTCAACATCATTAAACTAGAAGATCCAAATTCATACCTTCTTTCAGCATCAAGCAAAACAAGCCAAACGCATCATTGCCAAGCCCGCGTATCGCACAACCCCCAATCAATGAATTCCACGACACTACATCTCTCCTCTCCATCCTCCTAAACAAGCACCAAGCGTCCTCAAATGACCCACATTTCAAATGCATATCCATGAGAGCACTCTGTACAAACAAATCTTCAGCAAATCTGCTCTTCACCACACACCCGTGAATCTGGTCGCCACTCTTAATGCAACCCACGCCAGTACACGCCCTCAAAATGCTCCCATACGTGAATTGGTTCGCCTTGAAACCTGACAGATGCATTAAAGAGAACATTTTTAGTGCTTCCTCCGGGTAGCCGTTTTGAGAATACCCAGAAATCATTGCGGTCCACGACACAAGAGTCCTCCTGGGCATTTCGTCAAATATTCGCCGAGCAGTACTAACATCTCCAGCTTTGGAGTAAAAGATCACAAATTTGGTACTCAAATGCAAATCCAGCTGATACCTAAGTGCCAAAAGATGGTCGTGGAGAGATCTTCCGTGCTCTTCCATACCATAATCGATGCAGAGCTGAAGAATTGTCGAATAAGTGGAAGAGGGTGAAGGAGCGGAGTCGGTACGGAGGGATTGAAGAGCTTCCCTTAATCTGCCGAGCTTGCACAAGGCCAGAATTGACGAGTCATGATTCGATTGATGGAAGAATTCAGAGAAGTGAGCAATGGATTTTGTCCAGAGTTTGTTCATTGTCTATTGATGAGTATGTAAACCGGACAGACAAAAAGAAAAAAGAGAGTAGAATTTAGAAGCAAGCAACGGGAATTAAAACTGTGCGGAGAATCTTCTGAGGCAAATTTACATCTCTCTCTATATTTAAGATAAATAAAATCAATGAAGTAATAATATATTCGATTTCTATATCAAATCTATTCTTTTTCTCAGTTTGCAAAAAGGGCAGGTGTCATTTGAAAATGTGAAAGTGGATCCATAAAATAAGTTAAATATAAGGTGTATTATGCAAATTAAATCCGATCCAACCCGTCTCCACCCCTAACTCGTCCTCTCCCAGCGGAGGCCGCCTCTTGGCCGAATCCGACCCCATTCTCCATAACCCCACTTCTCCTCCTCGTCCTCTTCTTCGCCGGTGCAGAGAGGCGGGTCTTACCATCCATGCGCTCCGCAGCCGCCTGTGGCGTTGTCCCCGTTTGGCACATCGCCGTCGTTTAGCCAACCGTTTAGTCCGTTGGATAGGGGAACGGAGCAGTCTACGGCATCTGATTCTAGGTGGTGTTTGAGATTTGCTTTATAGTTTGAATCTTCTATTACAGTGCTACTTTCTCTGTGTTTACCATGACACTACTAAGTTGATATACGAGCTACCTAAGAATTTTGGTGATAATAATATCAAATTAATAGCAACTTGTAGGCATTGTAATTTCTTTGTATCATTGGAGAAGATATAGAGAAGTACCTAAATGAGTATTAGACTTTCTATTTAGACAATCAATTAGCAGATATTTCAAGTTGTGGTAGGATCTGCAGAATTCACGAGGGCAGGATAACAAGGATAGGCATAACAATTCTCCCTAGATTTATCTTCTTATCACACAAATCATTTTTAAGAGCTGCATAGGATTCATAATGGAGTAATTTGAGGAGTAAATGCACTTTTGAGTTGTGTAGCTCTTTTTAGATAAACATCGCAAAGTATGATATGCAAGCTTGTCTTTTTGTTAGTTTGAGTCTTATGATGTATTGGCTGTTGTTTGACTCCCTGTGTAATTGCTAGCTATTGAAAAATCAAAGTGGATTTTGTGATTTAATTGATTATTGTCCTCGTCTTTTCTACATTGTGATTAATCCTCATGCATTTCAGTAATTCCTAATTATGTTCCTCAGCACAGCATATGTTAAAATCCTTATGGTATCTCTTGGACTCTGTTGACTGTTTGAATCTGTTAAAATCTGATCCCGTATCTAATTTGTATTCGTATTTGGAGCAAAAAATATGAATCCGAATATGGATTGAGCGCTATCCAATCCATTTCACCTCTACACGCCATCCAAGCTTGTCTGGATAAGCATTCCGAACTGGACTTGATATCTCCCCAAAGGGTGAACAAGGAATCCTGTATCGTACTTAAAAATCCTATCTATCGGAATAACCCTCTTCTCCTCCCATCCATTCCAAAATCGTTTTTCTTTTCCTCTGAGCTCTGCGACTGCAGGAAATCCCCATTTGTTTATGTAGATCAAATCAGATCCGGCTCCGAAGACCAACAGTAAGAAATTAGATGACTACCTATTGTTTGTTTTCTTGGCTTTTCTTTAAATTTTTCTTAGATTCATTTAGAGTTACTTGCGACATTGTTGTTAACCTTATCAAGTATTAGTTCAATTCTATCCAAATAGTGTGCCTCTATGGTTCTATCTTGGGTTTATCCAAGAATTTGAGTATGTTTCCATTCTAAAGGCTTGGTCGGAGATAAAGATTGTTCCTTTATTTTGTTGGTTGCACTTTGTTTCTCTTAGTTGCTATTAAAAGCATCTATACCCCAACCATTGGAATCCAAGAATTTCCAGAGAATTGTCGCCATTCAAAAATTTGTCATGTTTTGCAACAATTGCTTATAATTTATGGCTTCTTCACCAATTGGCAGAGATTAGTATGTTTTTATTGGAATAGGGCAAGATGTAAGGGAGTTTACTGTAATCTTAGCTTCTTAGGGCCAGTTTAACATTAACAGTCATCATTTGCAAGTAAGTTTGTCTCCTTTGAGAACAGCAGTTAAGATGTTTGTTGGATTGTCTGTGAGGCTTGCATATCTTGAATTAGAGTCTGACTTATCATTATGCACGTTGAGCTTATCTCCATTATCTTAACAATCTTGGTCATTTCTCATTCTTATAGTGAAGTCCCCTGTGAATTTAGACATTCTTATGACTCCAATTATCCCTTCAGTATTATATTGCAAAAATCTTAACTTTGCATCAATTTTTGTGGTCAAGCTCAGATGGCTCTCCGGCAGAAATTTCAGCATTATTTCTGGGAAGAAATGACGTGGTCTGTAACACATATGAGATATTACAGTTCAAGAATAGATTGGAACAAGCTTCGGCCTATGATTCTGAAAAGAATAAAAAACAGAGCAAACGACTATCCTGTGAGGAACATGATCCCTGTGGCAGAGGATGTCCTTAGGGCTAGAGAACTTTTGACAAAAGGTGTTTCTGTGTTGCTCAAATTTATTCCAGTAAAATCGTGCAAGTAAGTTCCATGCAGTATACAGAGCATGCTGACTTTTTGAATTTTCTGTTCATTTTAAATGTAAGTAATCTGGATGGTACCTTAACCTTTAAGTCTGGACATAAGTAAGAACTACAACACTATAATTTAGGTAAAAATGTAATTGAAATAAAGATATCAAAGTCGTACCAACATAGAGAGGAGATGCAAGGTCATAATTATAGGTGATGATATCAATTGTCCAGGTTTGTGATTGTGATATAGATGCTGTTCTCTAACTGTTTCTATTGGTCATTCATTCTCCAGGTTTTGTCCTGAAGTTTACATTGGTGCAATGGGGCATCAGCTGAAAACCTGCACTGGTTTCAAGCGCATCGTCAAGGACCGTCAACATAGATGGATCCAAGGCCAGGTGAATGACATCCTTGTACCAGTCGAGGCCTTCCACCTCCAAAACATGTTCCAGGATGTAATAAAACATGATCAGAGGTTTGACTTTGATCGTGTTCCTGCTGTTGTTGAGCTGTGCCATCAAGCGGGTGTGGAAATCCCTGATGAAGTTCTACTCAGGAACTACCCAGTACTGGAAACTGGTGAAGTCAATGGTCCTGATACAGCTGCTTTGTCGCCGGAAAAGCTTCACTCAATAGCTCAGAGGACATTAGAGGCCTGGGAGAGTCTCAGGTTGGGAGTGAAAAAGTTATTGATGGTTTATCCAGCCAAGGTCTGTGAACATTGCTCGGAAGTTCATATTGGTCTGTCTGGACACAAGGCAAGGAACTGTGGGGTGTTCAAATTTGAGGGTTGGCGGGGTTCTCATATGTGGAAAAAGGCAGAAGTGGATGACCTAGTGCCTTCAAAGGTGGTTTGGCATCGACGGCCTCATGATCCACCTGTGCTTGTGGATGGTGGAAGAGGATTTTATGGTCATGCACCTGCTGTTGTGGAACTGTGCATGCAGGCAGGTGCTAGAGTTCCTGTCAAATACTTCTGTATGATGAAGGTGCATGGCTTAGCACCCTCATTGCAACAGCAGTAAGCTTGACCTTGAAAATACAAGTGTGAGATATGATGAAATTCAATACATTTAGCAGATGTCAGTCGGAACCATTGAAGTGTAAGACTTGAAAAGCATTGCACTCTCTGGATATTAAGAAGCCAATCTGGGATTTAGGCTTAGTGAGACAACAATTTATGTTTGAGGCATTTGCCCTAATCAGCTCAACAGCTTGGGCAAGAGCTCATCAATGAAAGCTTCTGCGTTGTTTTTTTTAATTTTTGTACAGTTATATTCTTATTATACATCCTTAACAAAGATTTGTGTACCCTGCTTTTTAAAGTCACCATGCGCATTTGGTTTGGTATTTGTTTCTTGAAAAAGCATTTCCACTGTTCTTTTGCTTTCCTTGGTGGAAATCCAGTAGTGCAATTGCTTTGATAGAGGTGGGAAATACAAGAAGCAGCAACATTGTCTTTCTAAGTTTTCTTATTGGGAAAAACTAAAATCTGAGACTACACTTGATTGCTCCAAGTTTTTGCCTGAAGATTGAATAACCCCATACAGTCTGTGAGCCTGCAATTGACAGTGTGATGAAATTCTTTGAGAGAACTGCCTGATGGCATCAATATGATTTCATTAGTTTTATATAAATGCAATTTGCATAAACGAAGCTATTTAACGCTAATTAGTCTGAAGTGCAAAGTGCATTTGGCTAACTATGAAAGAATTCAGAAATAATTCATCAGTGGTAGGCTTTCCACTGGTTGTATCACTTCTTCATCTTCTGGATTTAATGGGTAACAGTTTCTTGAATTGATACGCTTTGATGTACACTTTTCAGCTTATATGATCAGATTTATTTTGTCTTTCTTTCTCAGCAGTCAGACTGTATGAGCAGCCGAGAGCAATGCAGGGACTAACAATACCAATTTTAGGTGCAGATCCATTTGCGGAGGCCAATGCTGATGACTCCGGACTCCGGTACTGGAGCAGAAGTACATAAAGTACCCAAAGGACCATAAATTCTAAGGCTGTCCAAATTAAATGACCTCTCTATTGTACATTTAATAGCAAAGGCTAGTGATGCAGAAATTTAAATGTGAAGAGCCGAAGTAAATAAGCAGTAATTCCTACAAGACAATAGTAGTTTCCTCAGCGAGGATGAAACTTGGTACATCTTGCCCTTCTTGGACCAAAGGCTTCAGGTGATCGAGCTAAACTCTAGTGCATCTATTACTGCCCAGAAACTATCATACGGACCAATATTGTTTGCTTTATCTATCGTTGTGATGTCATAATCGAAATAGTACATAGGTTGTCATTTATCCTGTTCTAAATAAAAGCCAGCAAAGAAAAAGGACTAGATTTTGTGAACACACATCAGCAGCTTATCTAAACGTGGCTCCGACCATCAGATATCTTTATATTTCTCTAATCCAGTCGTGTTCTCTTGAAATGATTAGCTGTACTTCTAGACTATACCAATATCAAGGCAGAGTATAAGCAAGTGGGTTGCATCCAAAAATATTTTTATATATCTAATATTAGTGACAGGGCAACACCAACTATTTCTACATAATATTAATGACATCCTAACTCTTAAAAGAAACATATTGCTCTTATCAGTTATGTGAACCATGGAGGAATTTTAATCATCAATACTTATGTAATTAAGCTTAATGATTGGAGAAAACTGTTATTTTTAATGATTAGTTTTCTTTTGGCAATCCAGTTTTGCATTTGTCTGATGATAGCTTTATATTTGTGCTTCAGATATTCACATTGCAGGGGCACTGGACCCTCTAAAACAACTGTCTGGCTTAATAAACATTTGTATCCAAGGCCAAGTGTTGATGTTCAGTTGGAGCCATCAACCTTCCTATCTTCCTGCTGGATTGACTACAGATTAAAACTTCGACATCCACCTTAATGATGATGACAACTCAAAATGTCAGATATATTTTTATAGTTTCATCAGTTGGCAGATGATGTATGCGTGTCTATCTCTTCTGCCATGCACTCTATGTTCATGAACTTGTTGCAGACAAGCTTACCTCCTCATTTCATGGTAATTATATATCCAGCTTCAATGTTTCTTCTCCACTAAGCTCTTTTCTAGAAACATAACGAGGTAAAAATGAATTGCTTACAAGTTCCCATTACTTTTGGACATTCTTTTTCCGGGCTCAAGGATCAGCTTTCATATGCAAGTTTATTATTTTATAGATTTAGGCAAGTATTGAGCCGAGCCTGGAATTTGGACATTGTGGCACATAGCTCATATATACAACTGAGCTTGATCACCTTGTCTTCGGCTTGGCTCAAGCGGGCTTGTTTGCATTCCCAGTAAAGCCACATCTTTATCACAGGTACACATACAAATAAATGCATAGCATAGACTGACCTCTTCTTCACAGAACCTCTTCTGCCACCTCTCTCTCTCTCTCTCTCTCTCTCTCTCTCTCTCTCTCTCTCTCTCTCTCTCTCTCTCTCTTATATATAAACCAGGCTACTTTTCCTTCTCCAAAGTCCTCTGTTGTAGAGGATGGCTGAGGGTAGAGTTGGTTTCTTTTGCCAATAGGGATAGGGAGTTGTTGGTTGGGATCAGGATTCTTTTGAATATCTTTGTCCTCTGCAGCTAAGGATACTTCCGACAACTCCACTGAGGTATACCTCCCATTGCTTTCCAATATAAGCTATGTTCTTGAAGGATTATGAACCCTTAAAATCTTTTCATCTTTATATATGGCTGATAAAATTTTGTTGGTCTTTCTTCTCATAGCAGACCAAAATTAGATTGTCCTCTTGTGTTCACTCCTTGTGGAATTAGAGGCATCATCCAATGGCAACCAAGATGAAAGGGATCGTGAAGGGGTTCAAGTTTATCTCTCAGATATTTGGTAATACTCCCAAATGGTTTGTCTCAAGATCTCATGCTAATTAAAGATGCATTTGTTTTCCTTTTTCACTCATTTTTTTTCTGGTTTTTGTCTTGCAGTGTACAAGGAGCATGAGATGGAAATTGGGTACCCAACAGATGTCAGACATGTGGCACACATTGGCTGGGATAGCCCTGGGAGTTCTCCTAGTTGGGTAAGCATGACATTGCTTGATAGCTTTCTCAAGTGTAATGATTTATGATTCTTTAGTTCTTCTATTGTTTTCATGGATTAGATAGGTTTATGCATGCTAATTTCATTACACCAAAATATTCTCAGTCACATACTTTGCTCTACAGATGAATGAATTCAAGTCATCGTCAGAATATTCATCCTCCCTCAGTAATTTTGGGCAGTCCAGAGAGACATCCTGGGCTTCTCAAGGTAACTAGTCTCTTATCTATCTCTCCATGAATTGATATCCAACTAAGCTATTAGATTACATGTGGTCATAATGGATTAGCAATTGCCTCATATCATTACGTGCATCTTTTGTGAGTTTCTTGCAAACATATATGATCTAAAGGAAGAGTTGATAAAAGAATTCTCCAACTAGTCATGCATGGAACCCCAAAAATGTCACTTTTGTTTTGTTGGTCATAAATGTGGCCACCAATGGAAAATTGTTGTTACCTACAGCTCATATACTAACTAGTCTGTGACGTTCTGAACAAAAAGATCCTTGAAATTTATCTAGTCTAAGACTCTCAAGCAAATAGATAATACATTACCAATAAAAAGAGTGAATGCTTGTATATGCTTCAGAGATAGCATGTCTATATTTTACTTCATTTTTTCCATTCTACCTAAACTAATGAAGAAATAGACCCCACTTTGTTGCCTCCACATTTGTCTTGGCAAATCTAGGATTACAACAAATTATTTTTCTAGTAGATGAATACTATAACTCTGCAAATTTTTCTGAATAAGAAATTAGGCCAATTAAAAATTTGGAGATCCAGCTTGAGCATGGTGTCACTTAGACCAGAAAGGAACAGGTCAAAATTAAATAATCCCAGGGAACAGCTTCCAGCCCAAAAGATCAAAAGAATAAGAAACAAAAAGAATTTCTTGACCTAGTCTGAGTGGTCAAGAAGGGTATTGGATTAATGCCATCCACATCGGAATTTGTGATTGCATTAATCTATTATTTTGTGCAGTTAGCTAAAGATTGAGATATATTATTCTAGATTGATGGGTCCACTCTAGTATTTAATGTTATCATGGGAGGGTGTTAGATTTTGGTTAATGATATGTCCTTATTAAATTATGAAATGGATTGTGTCTCCAATCATTGCATATTAGCCCACATTATTCCTTGGTAAACTCTTGAAAGAACTCAAACCTACCTTCCTGAACTGATAAAGAAAAATGAAATGTAAGGATGTCTGGAAGGCCAAATGTGTGAACTTTTCATAGTGTTCAATATACGCATTCTAAGCTAAGTTTACATTCTCTTTGTTTTTTATTGTTTTGAATAACTTTTACTTTCTTGTTTCACAGATTTTGATCAACCTAGAGATATATCACCTTATGGAATTTTCTCAGAAAGCCCTTATCAAGAGGCATCTCCTCGCCCTGACATACCGAAAGCCCCCAAAAAGACCAAACGAAAAAAATCAAAGGCTGCATCTTCTCCAACATCATCATCAAGGTCATCGAGGTCAAGAGCTTCATTTGCCACTGCAGTTGAAGATGCCAATGATTTGCAAACCGAGTATCGGATTGTCTAAGAATGTTATGTTTTAAATCTCATCTTCTTTAGAAGGACAAATGATTTCCTTTTACATTGTTTGAAGTTGCAAAACAAGAATATGATGTAAAAAAAAGTCAAAAGTCAGATAACTTTTACATGTATATTTTCCAAAGATTCAGCTATTGGTTCTTATTCTTTAATGAATAAAGTTTGATTCATAACTCCTCAACTTTTCGTCTTACTTTAATTGCTAGATAAGTTTGATTTGAGAGCAATCAAGCTTCAGCGTGGCACGATTTTTTTTTAAGAAGAAGCTCTGCAAATAGAACGACCTAAAACAGAAGACCAAGATAAGAACCTATTCTTCTAACCATCTTATAAAGTTCTCTGACCATTGTCTTAAGAGAATATCCTGGTTGATAGCAGCAAGACAACACTAGGCTAATTTCCTTAGTTGAGAGCAAAGAATAAAGTCTCCACAGGTATGAATGCAGAAAGCCATAGAAGCTTAATGGTCACATATGCAAGTTTTTTCATGTAAACCCTTGTGATTTTGAGTTTGGAAGTGGGTTTAACTTAATCTCTCCTATATAAAACATAAATTTGCTCTAGATGAAAAGTAATGGACAAGGTATGAATATTCCAAGAACACCAAGCAAAGGATCACACACTTTTGCAGGCCTTTTGTCTGGAAAATAAACATAAAGTGCTCAAATGCTTTGCTCTCCCTGGTAAGATATCAGCAAGGATACAGATTGTAAAGGCAACATGTTATGCCTACAAATACCTCATAGCATGGAATCATCTTCTCAAGCCTCATTCAGAAATCCTAGCTAGTTTCTCTTCACTTAAACATTTTGGGCCAATTTTTATCTTAGTGATCATGGCAAAATCCTTTGGTTTAGTGCTGCTATGCCTTGCTCTGCTGTTGGCAATGGCTGGTGCAACTCAGTTCCAGGTTGGAGGCTCAATGGGATGGGGTGTGCCAGCTGATCATTCTAATGCAATGTCATACAACCAATGGGCAGAAAAGAATCGATTCAAAATTGGAGACTCACTGTGTAAGTACGGATTCATTGTTTACTTGCATAAAAATTCCAGTTTATATAATCCATGCTACTATATAAGTAATACGACATTAATTAATTGATTAGACTCCATAATAATACTGCAGTGTTTGTCTACCCGAGTGGTAAAGATTCTGTCCTCCAAGTCGATCAAGATTCCTACAACACCTGCAACACTTCATCCTACGTCGGAAAAATATTCGACGACGGGCACACCGTGTTCACGTTGGACCGATCCGGCCCGTTCTACTTCATCAGCGGCGTCGAAGCCAATTGCTTGAGGAAAGAATCATTAGTGATCGTTGTGATGGCTGACCGGAGCAGGCGAGATTCTGTGGCTAACCAACCGAGCCTGCCGCCTTCTCCTGCTCCGGAGGCTTCTTCTTCGACGTCTCCTCCTCCATCCCCCGTTGATGATTCTTCTAATATTTCTTCCCCGCCGCCGCCGCCGCCGGGGTCTGAAGGAGTCACACCGTCAGCAGCTCCTACTGGAGAGGAAAGCTCTCCGTTCTCGCCAAGCTCTCCCACTCCAAATGGAGCTAATTTGAAGGTGGTTGGCTTCATGAGCTCACTTGGAACTTTGCTCGGATGGGTCATGCTTGTTTTGTAACTTGTAAGAGAGAGAGAGAGAGAGAGAGAGAGAGAGAGAAGAGTGCATGTATCATGTATGTGAGTGTATGTTGGGATGTGTATGGTTGAGGCCCAACGTTGTGAATAAGGTTGAATTGAATTGATCCAGTATATATGGCAAAAGTTATTTAATTTGTGTTGTATTCTTTTTTTCCTTTGCTCGGTTAATTGGTATAAATGCTTATTCTTTCGTTTCGGTTTTTAAGTTTTAACGTAGGAAAGGGATCAATTAATTAATGTGTAGTATATCGCATTTTAACAGACGAGAGAATGAGATTGAAAGATATATATATTTATTTATTTATTTTATTTTGAAGCACGTAAATGGTAATGCCAGAACTCCTTCTCTATCTGTTGGATACGGAAAGTAAATTCCGTAGTGGACCGACGAACGAGTCCAGGCGGCCCAGCCAAATACTCCAGATGTAGGAAATTTATGCATGCCACACTCTAGGGAATCACCATTCACCATCTTAGACACGGACACCGCATTGGATCAGGTCGAACCGAGCCTCCCGCCCAAAGCAAGGCCCGTCGTGGCCCATGAGAACCCTTACTTAGACCTCTTAGGCCGCCGCCGCTACAGCAAGTTCCGCCGCCACGTCGCCCGTTATCTTTCTTCATCTGTCTATCTGTTTCGCTCTCGACTGGGGGAAGAAGAGGGGAGCTAATGGAAAACCCTAGTCTGTAGTTTTGTGGTAGCTGGATTCTCTCGCCCCTTTGCTGGAGAGATCCTTTTGGGGATGGGCATGATGTTATATTGCTGGAGTCTTTCAACGGTACAAGCCCTCGGTTGCTTTGGATTCCGAAGGGTTCCGGTTGCTGGAGTTCATAATAGATTGAAGATGCACTGTTTCTTCGGCTTCCACAGAGAAGGACAACCTTGGTCGATATGGTCCACTGATGTAAGCATAAAGCTTGTATATGTTTCATTTTTGGTTGATTTCCTGTAAAGTTGTATACCTCGGTGCAAAATTGTTCTTTCACGATTAGCAGCATTTTATCGTAACATTTTCGATGATGTCACTTGAATGATAAAGTAGAGTTATTGCCAAAGATTATTAATGAAGGCCTTTAATCTTTGTTGAAGGAGAAGAATCTAACTTGTATTAGTAATTATTGTATCTTGTCTGAACGCTTATCAAGTGGATGTGTCATACCATTATCAGATTCCTTGTTGAATAGATCTTGTAGAAGTTAGAAAACTTTCTAGCAAGTAACAAGATTGCAGGGGAAGAATTCTTTAATCTTTGTCTGCATACTTTATTTTGTGTAGGATATTAATAGATTGTGATATCCATACTTCACCTTGTTTAGATGAATCAATATTATCAGCATAGTATCATCAAGGGCTAATTAGCACCTGTATGCATTTCCAGTCTCATGATTAAGATGATCCCTACTCTTTTACCATCTTCAGTCACGCCATACCTATAACTGTTGAGAAGCAATCTGAAGTAATAAAAGGTTAACTGTTGATAGTGTAAGCTGCAATATTAGTTGCAGCATTAGAGATAAATTGGTTGCATAAATTGAAGAAAGTATGTTATGATTTTGAAAATAGCTCATGTTAGCCACAAGTCATTTGGCATGATATGTAGTTTCTCATTTTTTTTCCTGCTATGTATCATTTCCATGGACTCTTTTCTAGTTGAGGAGGCTTCATTAAGTATTTTTTCCTGGTTAACTTGGATTTCTGCCCTGTTGTTAGATCTCTTTATTGAGAAGGCAAGAATCATTGATATGCATTATCACCTTCTGCAATCTTGACAAATCTGTGAACTTTTACTTTTTATATAAATATTAAGTGATGCCTATCCATGATGCCATTTTGTTTGTATTACCTTGTATTCTTGCAGTTAAACATTAGAGTAGAAGATATCCTCTCAATGATATTTGTGTATTGGTTACAAGAAATTACTGAAGAGAGGGGGCTCTACTTCTGTAATTGCATTAAAGCCATTATATTGAATACATAGATGAGATACGTACTAATAATACTACAGTAAGACACATGATGTCAGTGGGTATTACTACAGTAAAACAACTTGGTGGTTGCTTTGCTGGGTGATCTGCATGCCATTCATTCATCCCTGCTGGCAAGATTCTTGCATGATTGGGTCCAGGCACTTCATGGGCCCGACCAATTAATTTGGGCGCTGAGGTACTGAACACTTAAATGGGCTCAGTATCTGATTTACATTTATAAGTACTGAAATTTTCTTCAAGTTATATTCCTCTATTCAATTGGCAAATAGATGGTCTATTTGAAGTGTAATGATATTTTCTTTTCTGTTCTAGTTATGAAGACAAGGTACTCTATCAAAGTAATAGGCTTTGGAAAGATTACAGACAACAGCAACAATGGGGACAACAAGAACAAAAGAAATACCAGCTAAGCACTCTGTTCCAACTACTTGGGATCCACTGTGTGCTTCATTTTTCTTTCTTACGCGCTGTCCCGGGTGATGCTCTCGATAATATTTTTCTCTTAAAGCTAACTTTGCTCATAATATTCTTCTTAAGGCTAGAAACCAAATGTTTAAGTATCTTTTGTTTCCTGGTTATATTTTCATGTACCTTTGGGTGGACTGTCTTCTGGAAACCAAAATGAGGTACTGAATGCAGAAAATTATTTCTGACGCACCGAGAAATACAATTTAGGGTTGTTTGGCTTCATGTATTTAGAACAATTAGTTTTGGCCTATGAATCTTATGAAATATATTTTTCCAAGAACTAAGATAGGGCTCATATACAGCATCTCAACATCCATTTTAATTAAATGGATGTCAAAACATATTGTTTCAACTTTAAATGTATAGAAGACTTGTGTTTACGTTGGTTTCTCGTTTAAGATGCTGCATCTTAAGCACATAAAACAAAGCAACCCTTAAATGGTTAAATTATTCATAAAAAGTTGTTACTTGGTTAAGGATATTGACACGCTTACACTCTTAATTTGTCTTGCAGGTCATTAAATGCTGCACAAGGTCTTGAGGGACCATGGTGTCAAATGGTCCAACACTATGAAGCAGCTGACCTCTTTCCCGAGGCTGGGTATTTGGCACTGTTACTACTCCAGAACCAATTGACCTCACTCTCTCCATGGGGAAATGGTGCACAGTTCATGCTTTCATACAAGCACCCTCCTTCCATAAATGCGCAAGTTATTTCACATCTATATACTATCTATCTCCATTTCTTTTTGACTCTCCAACTTCGCCTTCGAGCTCATTTGGGGGCAGGAGATACCATCCATGAACCATATACTTAACTTTTTTCTTTGGACAAAAAGGCTATAGAGTTTGATTGAAATTTAAAAAGTGCCAGTCTCCCACCGAGATTAACCCACAAACAAATCAGATAACCTGTTACATTATATGTTGAGCCATATAATTAGTCCGTGGTAATTTATTTCAGACAGTAAAGTGTAAACGTATGAGTTGAAGTATATTTTTATCACTCTTCTTAAGATAAAAATGTGTTGCTCTGCTGGAGTGAAATTTTTATTATTTCTTTATGTGTTCACTTTACTTGGGCTTTTTTTAATAATAATAATAATAATTTCGATGGCAGATATCCTGGGTATATTCCGAATAATAAATTCACTGATAAGAACTTTCTTAATGAAAACAACAGGAAACAAGAATATTATACCTAACAAAGTGAGCATACGTAACTCAATCATACAAATGGATACGTACAAATCCAGGAAACTATTCACACTTGTTCCATTTCACGCCATACTTCTCTTTTAGACCTCGTGGAGTATTTTAAGCCTCGAACTGTTCCAATTATTCTTCTTTCCTAAGCTACTTCTACCTCTTTGATAGGATTCATTCATGTAAAAAGAGAAAGAAAAATAGGATTCTGAGCTTTCCTTGTCGAGGATATCTCACTGATTCCAAAATTAAACACCCTGTTGCTGTCTCTCTAAGGCATTGACTTTTATCCGGCCCTTTATTTCATCAACTGATCAAGATTTATTCTTTCATCGGTCAATATCTTCGAGTCCGCAATTCTTGCATGGATAATATTTTCTAAGAAACAATTTTAGCTTACAATATTTGAATGAATCTTTTGCAAGATGTAACAAAACTAGAAGAGGATTAAAATTGTCTCTGTTGTCTTCTGGATCTGGTTGTCTTATACTAAAAAGGCGTCAATTTTGGGTCTATATATATATATATATATAATTGTATCTCACATACCCCTCGTATTTGTTGCTAAATAATTATAAGAGATAGTTACGGAGAATATTCTCAATATAAACTCACTTTCTTATAAAAATATGTCTGGTCTTTATTACCAACACTTGAAGCAAAGGTTGGAAGCACTTGGAAGTGTGAAGTAAAGGAAATCTTTATATGGAATTTGATAATGATGGAGAAGAGAGTAGTGTATGTATATATGTATGATCTCAAGTTGCATGTTGGCATTTAATAAAGCATCGTGGACTATTTTGAAGAAAGCTAAAAAGGAGGAGTCCTCTGTGCCAGGACCCAAAGGAACAGGAGTCCAACCATTTAAAAATTATTAAATACAATGTTCAATGGAAGTCTTCCTCCCTTAATTACCAGGGCTAGCTCTCTTTTACTATTCTATCATTGACCATCATAAATATATGCATGCGTTAGTTAGTTAAAGCATTAATCAAAAGAGATACTTTGGACATTCCTCCTTATTTTATCTTTTAATTTCCAAAAGAAGGAAGAGTAGTAGAACTTAGCCTTAACAAGCTAGCTAGCTTTTAATTCAGAGGTGCATGCATGGTGAGATGAAGCAAGGTATTAAATTGTAAGGGAGTTGGTGTGAGACCCAAAAAGCTAGGAATGAGAGATGGGCACATTCTGAATTCTTCCATCTCTTTGTTTTCTCTAGGGCACACTGTAATAACTGCAACCTACATTGATGTTGAAGGCCATATTTATTTGGAGGAAAAAGGTTTATATCACATGAATGGAAGTGGCATATCTCTCCATCAACCCACACAATAATTTAAGGAGAGTTGTGCATGAATTCAGCCTTCATGTCATTATCAAGCTCCCATTATTGATAAACCTAGTCATCTTCTCATGTAACGACAGTAAGCTATATATATATATATATATATATATATATATATATATATATATATATATATATATATATATATATATATATATATATATATGCACTCCATATAAACCAAAAAAGAAAAAGGAAAAAGAAAAAAAGTTACATGCTCAGTTCTCCAGAAATCACCAGATGAGAGAAAGAGAGAGAGAGTTTTAGAATTATCCTAATAACAAATTCAAGATATATACTGTTTACTCAAATGAAGGAGTTATATAAAAACCCTTGTGTTTAGGAAAACCGCATGGTTGCATGAGGGCCAAATGGGAAGGTTTATATATTGCAATGCCATGTCCTTGTCTTAAGGGAAAACAGTGTGCAATGGTAGGACCTTAAGAGGCTACTTGGACTTGAATCTGTCCATGAATTAATGGGAATTAAGCTTTCCATGATGCCTGAGAGATTGGGAAAGGGCCAGGTCTCTCTCACTAGCTAAGAATTAGGCTCAAGTCAACCTTTAGAATTGTTATGCAAGTTAGAACAAGTTGTAGCTTTGAACTATAAGTATCACATTCAAGTGGTTGTATTTAAGATCGATGAAAGGTCCCTTGGACCTTCCTGTCTGCAAGATTGCCGTCTCTAACCTCCTCCCTACGATAGCATCAAGGACTCAATTTTTTTTATGTCAGGAGGACGGACCTCTTTATAAATATTTGGATTCACCAGGATTGGAATGTAAAAAACCAGGATTATCGATTTTTGCAAATGAGACCTTAGCATATAGGTATTTATTCTGGATTGGTTCCCTCGTGCTTCTTTTGCGAAAACAACCCTGACGAAAAGGAGCACCATCGCAGTAGATCCGGTTCTTGAGATAAATCACAGCCGTTCGTCTTCTACGCGTGGGACCCACTCGAATCCAGCCTAGGGTTAACCAATTAAGACCCAATATTCCTTGTATTTATTATTCAATCCAGACTTGCTAATAACAAACTAGCACTCGAGTCCAGTCAAACGGACGTATATTGGAGAGTGGACCAATTATAAGATTCAACATAAAGCTCCAACCATATAGGTCAACGTTTTATCAAGTCAAGTTTAGCCAGCCCCAAATAGACCTCGATTGACAAATTAGCAAGTCAAGTACGATCGATCCACAACATCTAACAACCAATTCAATTTAAATCTTCTGCCTGAATAACTCCTGTTTCTAGATAGAATAACATATTGTTAAATAGTTTTGTTTTTAAATTTCGTATTAATAGTTGCAGAAATTGTCTACCATTATCCTGACAAATTCGCATTAATATCTCTACAAAAAAGTGTCACAGTAGACATTACAAAAGAGATAAAGGCGAGTGTGTACCTGTTACCAAAATGAAGGTTTTTTTTTTTAATCTCTTTTCATGTGTATACCTTTCAATTTATTTATTTATATATATACCTCTTAAAATATATATTATTTGTTAATTTCTAAGTTGAAATTTAATAATTTAATTAAAAAATAAAAATAACTTTAACTAAGAAAGATTTATAAAAATTATAATAAGTATAGCTTCGCTCTTTTTATTTATGTTTAAATTGTTCAAATTGTAACGGAAGTTAATGTAAAAAAATAAAAGATTTTATATATATATATAACCGTATGTTTTGAATGATATATTTATCAAAAACACATACAAAATCCTAATATTGAATTATCGCATATATTTAGCACAAAAAAAAAAATTAGTAATTATATATATGTGATAATATGATTAAATGTACTTATTTGCAAGCTTGGCTAGAAGTGCAAACACACCCGAGTTTAATAGACTCAAAAGAAGCCATTTGGTGTATTTGTGGGGCCTCGAGTTCTATGGGCCTTGATTTGTCTCCATGGTTCATATATAGTTTAAAAAGCATCTACTCAAGAATATAAAGAAGAAATTGAATATAGAAAGTTATGCTATGCGAGCGAGGCATGAACGTAGTTAATAGCTATGCAACCCATGCAGTGGTGCTCAGAGACATTAAATGTGGGGAGTTGGGTTGAGGGGTAGAGGAGGAGGGAGGAGGGAGGAGGGAGGAGGAAAGAAAGAAAGAAAGAAAGAAAGAAAGAAGGGGTTCCTTATAAGGGAAAAAAGGAAGCAGGAAATGACTCAGTCTCATTTAAGAGGGCAGGAGGGGAAGACAAGGAGGGGAACAAGGAGGGCATCTCACTAGGAAAAATAGGAATAATACCACACCCAATGGGCCATCATGAGACTTGTATCTAGGGTTTCAAAGCTGGCAAACACTAGAAAATAAATATAAATAAATAAATAAATAAACATTACACATTAGTTAGTTAAACTTAATCTGAATTATGGACTTTTCATAATTAGCATCATTAAGTCCTGAAAAATATATATAGGATGGAGTTTTGATATTAAGTTTGATCTTTCTCATGGTTTTCTTTTCTTTTTATTTTATTTTTCAATTGCACCTTTTAAATAAATTAATAGTAACTCGTTCTTCCCTATATATTGCTCCATGTTGAAGAACGCCCTACGAACTATTTTACTGAAACAACGTAAACAGAGTTTGACTAAAGATCTAAAGATCATATTATTCTTATTCTTATCTAGATAATAAATATAAAAAGGTAAGATTCATATACCAATACTTCTATATATACAGCAAGCGTAGTAAACTTCTTTACAACTTGGTAATCTTTGGTGTTTGGTAGCGTTCATACCTTTCACCTTATACCCATCTTATGGAGAATTTAAAGCACCCAAATAGTTGCTCTCTCTCTCTCTCTCTTCTTTCTCTTTCTCTCTCTCTTTCTCTCTCTTTCTCTCTCTTTCTCTCTCTCTAAGGCAATACCACCTCCCTATCAATAAATGCAATTGCACCCTCTCAATACGCTCAGCAATAACTCCTCTCACCACATCCCCTCCACCTGTTCCCCTATCTCCTTCCTTTCCCCATTCCAGACCTCCTTCCATCCCAATCCCCCACCTCTAATGGCTTCTCTTCTGTATCCTTCTCCTCCAAGGCCAACGTGCTCTCTTTGGTGCATGCACTAGTAGCTGCTTTCTATCTCTTCTTTCTCTTCTCTTTTCAAATAAAGGGAGTGAGAGGGAGAGAGGAGAGAGGGAGAGAGAGAGAGAGAGAGATACTATCCTAGATCTGGCTGTGTCCTTTGGCTCCATTCCTTGTTTCTTAGTTGGCATCTATCTATCTATCCTTTGTTAAGAGTCTTGTATCTCTTTAGCCTTCTCTCTCCTCTTCCTCTCTAAGCATAGTGAGCACACATTTTTGCTCCTTCCAAAACCCATCATAACATATAAGTAAATCAACCGAGACATCATCTGAAAGGGGAGTGAGAAGAGTAGGTGACAGGAGAATTAGGGTTTGGTGCATAGGAACATGCCTTCAGGGATCATGATCCCAACACGACATGTGCCGCCGTCGATGATCGGAAGGAACAACGCCGCCGGTTATGGGTCTTCTTCCGCGCTTTCCCTAGGGCAGGTCAGCATGTTGTAATCTCTTCTTTATTTTTCTTCAAAAAAATTTCCACTAATCCTTAATACTCTCTCTCTTCTAAGAACTAGGTTTTGTTGTGGGTGTAAGTTTCCCACGGTGCTTTGCTCTTGTTCCAACTTTTTTAAGAGTTAAAGTTGGGATTAGGGGGGGTGTATGTTGAGCCATTTGAGGCTAAATCCTCCTCGGTATGCGAGAAAGAAGTGAAAGGTCTGGTACTATTGATAAACATGGGAAAGACTTTACAGGTTGACTCCTTCCCTTTCTTCTACTATAAAAAGGAGAGGAAAGGGCTCTTCAATTAGTGCTCCATCTTCCACTGTCCCTTCTTGATTTCTTTCTAGGGTTAGGGAGGGAGAGAGAGAAAGAGAGAGAGAGAGAGAGAGAGAGAGGGAGAGAGAGAGAGAGAGAGAGAGAGAGAGAGAGCGAGAGAGAGAGAAGTCTCAGTTAATAATTAACTTGGGTTTAATTCCTTACATCCAAGATATTAATTTATATTTCATTTATTTGTGATTTGTGAAGGAAAGTTATCATAATATATATATTTATATATATTGTGCAGACTAGTATGTTAGAAGGGCAGCAACTCCCACTGCAGCACCAGCATCAGCTTGTGGATCTCCCCCAGTCGACGACCGCCGAGAGCGACATGGGCCGTGCTCGAGACGACGACTTCGAGAGCAAATCGGGCAGCGAGAACATCGAGGGCGCCTCCGGCGACGATCAGGACCCTAACCAGCGCCCACGCAAGAAGCGTTATCACCGCCATACCCAACACCAAATCCAAGAGATGGAGGCGTAATGATCTCTCTCTCTCTCTCTCTCTCTCTCTCTCTCTCTCTCTCTCTCAGTTGTTGTTGTTGTTGTTCTTGGTTTTAGTCTCGTTAACTTTGAATCGATTAAGCTTTATTCAATTGGTTCTTGATCAGATTCTTCAAGGAATGCCCTCACCCCGATGACAAGCAGAGGAAGGAGCTGAGCCGAGAGCTTGGATTAGAGCCCCTTCAAGTCAAGTTCTGGTTCCAAAACAAGCGCACCCAAATGAAGGTCTAAATTAAAACGCGCACACACACACACACACAAAAACAACTTAATTCATGCCACCGACACCGTCTTCTATTATCTACTTGTTATCTTTAGTAACACTGTAACGGTTACTAGCAATGTTACATGCTATCTTGGCTTCTATTTGCCATTTCTGTAGCTGGAATTCTTCAATTATTTCCTTCCATGTTATAGACTCAACACGAGCGCCATGAGAACACGCAGCTCCGAACCGAAAACGAGAAGCTCCGCGCCGAGAACATGCGGTACAAAGAAGCCCTCAGCAACGCCTCGTGCCCTAACTGCGGCGGCCCCGCCGCCCTCGGTGAGATGTCCTTCGACGAGCACCATCTCAGGATCGAGAACGCCCGACTGAGGGAAGAGGTAAATATATACATATATATTAAGACGAAGCCTCATAGATTTATGATGATGTTGATGTTAACAATTTGACACTCTTCTTGATGTTGGTAAAGATCGATAGGATATCCGGAATAGCCGCAAAGTACGTCGGAAAGCCGATGGTGTCATACCCTCTTCTCTCCAACTCTATCTCTTCTCGCTCGCCGTTAGACCTCGGAGTCGGAGGCTTCGGTGTCCAACCGGGCATGGGAGGCGAGATGTTCGGAGCCGGCGAGCTGCTAAGAAGTGTTTCGGGCCAGTCTGAGATCGAGAAGCCCATGGTTATAGAGCTCGCAGTTGCTGCAATGGAGGAGCTCATCAGAATGGCGCAGCTCGGCGAGCCACTGTGGACGCAAGGGCTCGATAATCCGATCGAGACGCTGAACGAAGAAGAGTACGTTAGAAACTTTCCGAGAGGGATCGGGCCAAAACCGTTTGGTCTGAAGTCAGAGGCGTCGCGGGAAACTGCGGTGGTTATTATGAATCATATCAATCTTGTTGAGATACTAATGGATGTGGTATGAGGAAGTCTGTTTAATTCCTTTACGGTTACTAGGATTTTAGAGGATTTTAATTTAGTTGATAACTATCATTTTTATTTTTTTAACTTACTATCTATTTTTGGGTTTTTTTTTAGAACCAATGGTCGACTGTTTTCTCTGGGATTGTGTCAAGAGCTATTACATTGGAAGTGCTATCAACTGGAGTTGCAGGCAATTACAATGGAGCTTTGCAAGTGGTATAAATTCTTCCTCCATTCTTTAATTACCTTCCGATTATTTTTATATATTCAGATACTTGAAGTATATCATACTTATCAATGTTACGTATCCATATACTATCTTTCATCGAACTCAGAATTATTAATTCACAGATGTCTGCGGAATTCCAAGTACCCTCCCCTCTCGTTCCAACTAGAGAGAGTTTATTCGTTAGATACTGCAAACAACATGCAGATGGAACTTGGGCGGTGGTGGACGTTTCCTTGGATAGTTTACGCCCGAGCCCCGTCTTGAGAACTCGACGAAGGCCATCGGGTTGCTTAATTCAAGAGATGCCAAATGGCTACTCAAAGGTAATTAACTAATCCTGTAAGCGTTCGTGGATACACTTTCAATCCTTGGACATGTTTATAATGTGTATATAAATACGAGAACTTTTATGTTCCTTAGGTAATTTGGGTCGAACACGTCGAAGTTGATGACCGATCTGTACACAATATATACAAGCCATTAGTCAATTCAGGCCTCGCATTCGGCGCGAAGCGATGGGTGAGTACTTTGGATCGACAATGCGAGCGACTAGCGAGTGTAATGGCGAGTAATATTCCATCTGGAGATATTGGTGGTAATGTTCTTGAACAGACAAGTATAAGATGCTCTTTATATATATCTATATATCTCAAGTTGGATAACTTTGTTGTTGTTGATTTTGTACTGCAGTTATAACAACTCCAGAAGGGAGGAAGAGCATGCTGAAGCTGGCAGAGAGGATGGTTATAAGCTTCTGCGGTGGCGTGACGGCGTCGACGACGCATCAATGGACTACTTTGTCCGGCAGCGGCGCGGAGGATGTGAGAGTGATGACGAGGAAGAGCGTCGACGATCCCGGGAGGCCTCCTGGTATTGTTCTTAATGCTGCCACTTCTTTCTGGCTTCCTGTCTCACCAAAGAGAGTCTTTGATTTCCTCCGAGATGAGAGCTCTCGCAGCGAGGTAGGAAATAATTCATATTCTTCTTCTTCTTCTTGGTAATTATTTTCCGATGCTCTCAAGTGGTGCTATATATATGAATTAGGAAGAATAAATTGGTTGCTACTTACCTACAGTGGGATATCCTCTCCAATGGTGGAGTTGTTCAAGAAATGGCTCACATTGCTAATGGCCGTGATCACGGCAACTGTGTCTCCCTCCTCCGAGTTAACGTGAGTGCATCACCATTTGTACATGACTCAATAGAATCCATCTAGTTGAGTGCTACACTACTTTTATATTCTTGAATAATTTATCCTTGTTGGTATGATATACATTTAGAGCGCAAATTCCAATCAAAGCAACATGCTGATACTACAAGAAAGCTGCACCGATCCCACGGGTTCATACGTGATCTACGCTCCGGTCGACGTCGTAGCGATGAACGTTGTACTCAACGGCGGTGACCCTGACTACGTCGCGCTCTTGCCGTCGGGCTTCGCGATACTCCCCGACGGGCCGCCTGGGGTGCAAGGTGGAGGTATAGGAGAAGTAGGCACCGGCGGCTCTCTCTTGACTGTTGCATTCCAAATCTTGGTGGACTCGGTACCAACTGCCAAGCTCTCACTTGGGTCAGTAGCAACTGTTAACAGCCTCATCGCATGCACTGTGGAGAGGATCAAAGCCGCGGTCTCCGGCGAAAATGTCTAGTAACAATGGAAGAGATCCATCATAGAATGGTAAAACTTCTAGTCGATAAATTTCTTCTTCTCTCTCTCTCTCTCTCTTATTTTTTTAATGGCCTCTAGCTAGTAGTTATGTAACCATTTGTTTTCTTGCTGAATTCTTGATGGCAGGAGAAGGAGGGAAGTTACATGGAGCTCACTCACTGTTGGGAAGTCAAGAGCGCACCTCAGACTCCCCTTGCCGTTTGGTGTTGGTTTTGTTTGCTTTTGTTTCATTTGGCAATTTAATTGCATGCAGTCTCCAGTCTCCAATACCGCTCTGCAAGGGGAGTTGGTTCGGGTATTGACTTTCCCTATTTCTCTGACTGTTGCTACTCTCTCTTTCTCTCTCTAAGTTTTTGGGGTACCGCGGTTTCTTTGTAGTGTTCTCTTTGAACTGTTACATCTCCCCTTCATGTAGAAGTTGATGCAAAACATCCCGAACTTTGCTCTCCTCTTTGTTACAATTTAGTTCCACTTCCTCTGTGTTTGTTTGTTTTGTGGGCTTGGATTAGTTAACTTCTTTTAGTGAAACAACTAGTGACTTTGCCTCTTGTTAAGATCGTTCATTTGGATGTGGGATGAAAAATCAATGGATCTTTTGTATTTCTCTCTCTCTCTCTCTCTTTTCTTTTTTTTTGTTAGCAACTTCATCACGGAATGACGTGAGATGCATAATGTTCAGAGATAATCTCAGTCGCTGAGGTATAGAAAATTCATACTAACATCACATCAACTGCATGTTTGCCTCGTTACAAAATCACCACCAAATTTTGTAAAATTATGTTAACAACTAGTAATTAAAGCATGTTTATACATATCTATCAGAGTCCAACACAATCTCTTACTGTCAACAATACAGCTCAAGTCTACATTGAACAAAGTAAACCCATAAAAAAAAGAGGAAAAAAGAAACACAGACGGCAAAGTCGCAAAGCATTAGGTACTGGTTTCAGAAAGTCCGGAAGGCTGCCTTGTCAGTAAATGGCTTACTCTCCCTGCATCACAGAGGAAATGAAAAGAAAAAAGGAAAAGGAAAAGAAAAGCTCTTCCGGATCCTTGCTACAACCACGAGTTAGAAGAGCAAAGAAAAGCGATGGCTAGAATATATCAACTTTAGTGAATATGAAATTACAGACATCAATCTTTACATGACATTTTGTTAGGTATGCCATTGATCAGTAGCTGAAAAATTATAAAGCTAAGCATACCATTAACAACTACTCCAAGTAATTTACAGATTGTTACCGAAGGCCGCATCACACAGCCACTTAAGCTGATTAGGTGTCCCACTGACTTCCCTGCACATATAGAGAAACAAAAATTAATATGACCTGATGGCAAAAAGAAAATATGCATGCCTATACTGTTGTACTGCTTCCTCTGTATGATGCCATTCATTTACCACCCAACATTTGGATGCAAGTTCATTCGAATGGTCATAACAATGTACATGCCCATCATTTCTAGTCGTGCCATGAAGTCTTAGGATTGGTAATACAAGCTCCAGTATGTGCTCAATCTATTTTAACCGTAAAACATTGCTAATAGAGCATTCTTATGACCACACTAACGTGCCAACAAAGAGTGTAGACTCAGGTCAACTGACTAAAATACAGAAATTCAATGAAACAACAATGAGAAAACCAAAATAAATGATGAGCGAGGTGACCAAAATAACTGAACAATTGAAAGAAAACATTCGAGTAGGCAACAAAGGAATATCCTGACTTCCTCAAAACCTCTGTTAAACTGTCATACGTTAGCCCTGGATCTCTAAAAACTAAGAATAAAGTACAATTATCACATATTGCTTTCTGATATAAGTTCATTCCGAACTGACAGAAGAAGTTCTGTGCCATTCTTAATCGACAAAAAGTTCCATAGCAAGTGAGAATTTTATTTGTGAGTGATATAGAATACTTCAATTTTCAGTAATGGTTTATATAATTTGATACATAGTCTTTGGATACTTTTAGTCAACTGATAAGAGATCACATAGTAGTTCTTAACTAACACTACAAACTCTGCCGGCACAAATGATGAACTTCTTCAGTAATAAAGGTGAAGTCCCTTACCACTTAAGCTTGTGCAGGAGCTTGGGTAGACTCAGACCTGCATTTGGCATGGACAATGGGGCCCAATCGAGACCTGTCTAAATCTTCAAAATTACCATCTGGAGCATTTATATATACTGCACCCTTATACATCCATTCCTCAGTTTCATCACTATAAAAATCCTCAAAAGACTCGCCACATAATGCACAAACATTCTGATTTTCATCAGCAGGAACTGCCAAATCTTTATCTTCCTTTTTTTCAGTGACTGTTTCTGTCAGCAAAAAGCCAGGAACATCATTTCCAAGTGTTTCTGCGCCACTGAACCACTCTTTTGCACTGACAAACCATTTGCGTGAAGGTTTTTGCTTACAATTTTTAGATATCCGATTTTTTGTTACATGCCAATCCATGTGTCTGCTATGATCTTCTTGGCACTTGAATCGCAGTCCACATGAGGTGCATTGTCTTGGAAGATCAATATACAAAGCATTAATAGCATGTTCGTGCCGCACCTTAATAAGTTCCACATTAAACTCAACCCTCACAGAATCCTGTAAAGTTAGACATTAAGATCGCATATCCAAGAAACTATACACTGCAGAATTTTTTCTTTCAAAAAAAAAAGACAAAGCAAACATTATAGATGAACACCCAGTTAGAAGGAATGATACCAGGTGAGTTAGAATTACTGTACCTGAGATTGGTCTGCCGGTGCCAATGAAATCAAACCTTGAGCCATAAGCGTACCGAGCAGGCCTGAGAACACACCTGAGGTTGAGCTAGATGCCACGGATACAGCATATTGTGATGTAGAGCCTATCTGTGACGAGGCAGGGGGAGATCCCAGAGGTAGAGGAGGCAAAACTCCATCATGTAAATGTAAAAGGTTATTAGGGATACTTTGCAATGGCACAAATGATGAAGGCAGACCTGAAGTCATACCAACACTATGGCCAATTGCTTGCAAGTGATTCACGGACTGAGGTACCAAATGAGAGGCAATCTGAGCTGTTGCAGTAATTATTCTATGAGCCTCAGTTTGTTCCTGATTTTTCTGATTCAAATGAGCTAAACCAGCTTGTCGATATGGTAACCCTACCAAGTTGCTTATGTCTGATGTTGTTCTATCAACAGAGTCATATTGCTGCTGATGCAAGAACAAAGATTGGTGGAGTCCTTGGTTCACTAATGGTTTGTTAGCTTCTATAAGATCAACTCGACTTCTAAACTGTCGTGAACTTGGCGGGATAGGAGGAAATTGCTGAGCTCGAATTTCAGGAAAAGAAGTCCGTTCAACTGGAGCAGGAGTGGGCGAAGATGCTCTTTCTGCAAAATGTTTGTCCATCATCAACTTATTTACACTGAAAGAGTCATACTGAGCACTAGGCATCTTCTGACCTGTTGATGGCATTATTCTGTTCACTGTAAAAGGCATTTGAGATGCCTGTCCTCGGGACTGCGGACTAAGATTCTGCTGCAAAGGCTCTGGGAGCGGGAGCATGTAACACAACCTCCCAGATTCTTGAGCATCCAGAGAACTATGATAGTATGGAAAAACCTCATTCTGGGTACCAGTATGTTCCGGATAATTCCTTTTCAATGATCCACTACCAAACTGCAAGAAAAAAAAAAAAGAACTTAGAGGTTCTCCAGATTATTAAAATATAATTATATACATATTAGAATGTTAAACTTTCACTTAGTTTCATCCTGAGTTTAATTATCAAAAGAACATGCTTCAGAAGTTCAAATGGGACTAAGACATGCTTCAGAAGTTCAAATGGGACTACAACATGCTTCAGAAGTTCAAATGACACTAAGATATGCTTCAGAAGTGCAAATGAGACTAACTTTACAAAATACTGAATAGTGGAATCCGTCAAAATAAAAAGGAGTAAAGAGAAGATAAAGAAGAAGGCATGGTGGATTCATCTTAAACAATTGCACTCCCAGCCTAATGAAGAATATTTTGTTGCTCTAGTTCATAAAAGTATAATGCAACATTGCAAAATAAATTTTTGACAAACTTAAAATCACTAATTTAATTGAAACAAGCTTATTATGGAGTTAGAACTAAGGGTTTCAATTTTTGTCAGTAATAAATTAAAGATATTGAAGAGAAGTAACAGATACATACACCAATAGCAGACATCCTCTGTTCACTAGTGAAAAAAGAATCAGCAATATCAGGCAGCTGGCCTTGGCAAGGCCAGCTGCGCCTTCCAAAATCAGAATCAAATCTGGCATGAGGCGTAGTAAGCCCAGCACGTGAGCTGAATGGTCCAGCACTAAGCCCAAAGGCAGGCATGCTATTTCTTCTGCTTCGGTCAGCTAGAGTTGGGCTCATAGCCTCCCAGTCATAATCCTCTTCTTCAGAATTTTCCCATTTTCTTGTTGTGCCACTAGCTATGCCATCTGTTTCAAGCCTTTGCACTTTTGAACGGTTTTCAAGAAAAGTATCTTTACCTCTATGATTTCCATAAGTGTCAATCAGTTCTCTTGAATACTGCTTACTGTATCCATTATTAAGGTTGAATGCCCTGGAAGAATCTGAAAGCTGACCCCCATCATCTGAAGTCCAACTTCTTTCAAACCAATCATTTTGACTGGTCAATCCTGCCGGTTCATATCCAAATCCAGGATGAGATGGAGACGGCCTTTCCATAGCTCTCCTAGAAACACCCTTTGGTAATCCCTCACCAGTTGGTGATCTGGACCGTCTCAGTCCTATGCTTGGAGGAGACAAAGGTATAGGTACCTTGGCTTTTAAATGAGGTTGCAATGAATTAGCCTTTGCCATCCCAATGCATGGAGGAAGCAATTCAGTATCATCAAAATCAAACTCACCTTGTTGCATGGCAGATTTCTGCCCATATGCTTGTATGCTAGGAGAAACTCCTCTGCAATGGTTAACATCCTGCAGAAGTTCTAAGAGGACCACTGTTTAGTATGTTTGCAATCAACATAACTTTCACTAATTAATCAACAAATTGAAACATCTCTTTTTCTACTGCATTCCTATACTGCATCTGGTGCACCATACTTGCAACTAGCATATATCAAATTGATGAAGTCTTGCAAGCAATATATGAATCAATTCTTTGAGAAAACTCAAAAAAATTCAATGCTTCAGACACTACTTCATAAAATTAAAGAGCAAGCAATTCCCAGCAATGGAGATTGTGAAAATATGGACATCTAAAAATATGTAGATGCCCCAATGTGGGAGAGAACCAAATTGTAGGTAAACAAGATTTAACAAAGTTGACTTCAAAAGGTAGCATAAACTTAAGATTGCTGAATGCTGATGGATGATCTCAGAATTGCTGTTTTTCTATGTAGAAAACACAGAACACAAAATATGGAAATCTACAAAGGAGTCATACAATATCAAGACTCAAGAAGTAAGAGTACAAATTTTGCAAAATGTTTGCATGAACAGAATATCGGAAAGAAAGGATTAGACTGCACATGGAATTTTGCATGAGCAGTTACCGAGCAAATCTGCACAAAAGGTTGTCACCATTTAGTGCAAGAAAAAATAAGGGGAAAAAATAGCCGCCTTCTTCCTAACGATGATGCAATGCTGGAACTACTCATATTTGCTTGTCAAAGTTCACTTCCTCTTACATTGTAGTCCAGAGTAGTCCCCTTCCACAATCTAGACCATTTGGAGTTCACATGTCGTAGATTTCTAGGTGAAAATACACTAATCCTACTTCTATGGATAAAACACTTCAACTTGAAGGAGGACAGTAGAACATTCCAGTATCCTTAACCACAGGTTGTAACTTTCCAACACGTCTTGTGCAAGAGGAAATGAAGAACAAATAGAAATAGGTAAGCAAGGTGAAGTCTTACCACAGTAGAATCTCCCAATTGACGTTGGGCTTCTAGGTACTTTGGGTTGACGTGAATGCCATGGGAGGGATGAGGAGATAGAGATTCAGAACTTCTCGGATTTGTATTTCCCATTGGCCGCTGTTTCTCAGCAGGAGAAAAGTGGAGCTCATCCTGAATCTTGCAAAGTACCGAAGAAGGAAATACTTGTGACCAAGTCCCAAAGAGATGGCGCATTGCAGGATGCTGACTCGGATGGACCTGACGGTGTACTTCACAGAACACCTTGGGTATGCGAACTGCAAAACACCTCACATACTCACGGCCTATATTCTTCACAATACTATCCAGAAGATACAAAGAGGGTAGTTTTTGGTCCACAGGTACCTGCACATAAGAAGCAGAAGACTAGTCGGATATAGAAAACATTCGCTGAAAGTCTGAAACATACAGATAAGTGCATGTTGTTGCATCTAGCCAGATAGCCCTGTCAGATTCTTCCTCACAATCAACATTTAGAATTAGTTGCCCCTGGATCCATGATATGCCAAAAGTCAAATCTTGCAGAGTGCAAAACTTAGTTCAGCAAATTCCACTGACCAATTTTCAGTTGGAGATGAAAAATAAATGAACCTTCAGATGGTTGAGATGGGCAAAATCTATGCGCAGTTTGAATTTGAACACCTGTTGTGCAAACTATCCAGAATTCGACACTTACATTTTGTGCGTCAAGGATCACGGTGAATTATCGGGTATATGACATGACCAAAACACTAAAAATTTCAAGTGATCCTTGCTATTTTTACAACGTTCATGAGCACTAAAAGAAAACCAGTAATAAACTCTCATAGAGTATCCACTGCCATACAAGAATCCGTACACCATGATTAAACATCTATACGCTATTGAGTATTGAGAGTCATAATTTTCTTTTCCTTTCTTTTTCCACTATCCCAAAGATAAAAATGTGTAACACTATACATCATCTACACCAACAAGGGGAACCCAGAAAAGAATTGGTATCGATTCGACGGTAGACGATGAGGACCCGAGATCCCCACCTCAAGAATTCTAGAGCAGATGGCGTCGGCGATCCCCTCAGCAAACTGGATGTGCTGCCCGGCGATGACGGTGAGTTCCGTAATTACGGGCTTCGAGTTGAAGGTGAGCTCCGCGAGCACCTCCTTGTAGAGCCGGACGATCTCGCCAACAGTCGGCGGCGGGGGATACTCCTCACCGGTCTCCCGCAGCTCCTCCTCCCGCTCCCGGAGCATGGCCCGGAACCGGTCCACGATAGGCAGTGATGGCCTCGCCGGAGGGGCCTCGGATTCCGCCGGCGCCGGCTGCCGCGGACGATCCCGCGACAGGAAGTTGGAAGAGGACCTAGGGTTTCCGCGCGAGGTCGGGTACCGCTCCTCCTCCATAAAATTCAGGATACTTCTCTCTCTCCCTCTGCTTCTCTATCTTTCTCTCAATTAGGGTTTCTAATCCTAGGGTTAGGGCTAGAGTTTGGATGGGGAGAAGCCATGGAAAAGAGAGACCAAGGAGAACGAAGAATTCGCGTTTCACGCCTCTTCCGCTTTTTTTTATCTTTACTCCATTTCCCCATTGTACCTCATTTAATATAATGGAGATATATACAAACACCACTTGTTTGATATTAAACTTCAGTGGGAGTTTGGTACTGAGTGAAACCGGTTGAAGGGAAAGGGTGTGCAAAAACGAAAACCGGGAGTGAGTTTATAAGAGATATGCATGCTTTGATGGTAGGCCTCCTCTTCAACAGTAGTTTAAATAGGCCCAATGGGCTTTTAGGTATTATAGGATTTCATATTTACTTATATTATCTGATAATATAAGTACAAAATTAAGAAAAATGTTATACGTAGCACCAGTCAACGAGAAATTATTAGGTGAAACTTCTCATAAAAAATATCTTGACTTTAAATTCTTTTCACCCTATTTCTTTTCTATTTCAGCAACGGTGTTTATTCTATCATAGAGCGAATTATATTTAATTAATATTACAACTACTTTATTGCAAGTGGGGTCATTGTTGACATGCTAGGCGGCTTAAGAGGTCCGTCCATGATCCGTGTCAAATGTCTCATAAGGGTCATTCCAGGTATAAATCTTCTGGAAATTAGGTGTATTCCTGGAATATTCTCCTACCAAACTAAACTATTCCCTCTCTTTTCCCTCCGCTGACCAACTAACACCACCTTTCCCCTTCCCATTTCCCTTCTCTTCTCCCGGGAATCTCTCTCTCTCTCTTCCGTCCCGAGATCTCCGATCCTTTCATAGATTTCGAGAAACTAGGGTTTTAACTACCTGCCCATAGGGTTTGAAACCACGGATCACTACTTGTCTTCTCCAAAACCATTCTCTTTTTTGGTCTTCGATCAAAGAAGCGAACTTGGTTGCTTTTTGGCGTTGTTCTCCACGCCTTGGTAACAAAACTCGTGGAAAGGCGTCGTCTTTATAGTGGTTGGTCAGGGTTTAAGGCGGAGGAAGGAGTAGGTGGAAGCTTTTTGAGTTACCAACCCTTCTCCTCCTTGTTATCATCGCCGTTTGACAGAGAAAAAGCTCGGTCGAATTGACCCATCTCGTCTTCTCCGTCTCTTGGAACCCTACAATCGTTTCTTTTGACTTTAATACAGCAAACTCTATTATTCCGAATCTTGAAGCAAGCATGATCTCCTCCGTGAAGCACTCGTCCGCCGCCTTCGGCGTCAGCGATCTCCTCCGATCCAACTCGCGATCTCCCAGACCTCAATTTGCAATCCTCTCATCGATCTCCGATCGTAAGAACCCTAGTTTGTCTCTATCTTCTCGTAAGTCTCTGCATCTATCCACCCCTGAGGGCTTCGGCCTTCGTTCTCGAGATGGGTTCTTCCGCTGCAAGGCGTACGAGGCAGAAAAGTCAGACAACGCGGAGATTTCTCTGCCGGAGGCGAAGCCTTCCGCCGCTGCTCAGAAGGTAAAGATTGGGATATATTTTGCAACATGGTGGGCTCTCAACGTTGTGTTCAATATCTATAACAAGAAGGTACTCAACGCCTTTCCTTACCCCTGGCTCACCTCCACCCTCTCCCTCGCAACGGGATCCCTCATGATGATAATCTCCTGGGCCACCCGGATCGCCGAGACCCCGAAGACGGACTTTGACTTCTGGAAGGCGCTCGCTCCGGTGAGGAAAATATCCAATTTTTAGTTGGAATTAAGCAGTTCTATGACTGTTTTGTAGGATTTAGATGTTGACTTTGATTTGGTGGTAAGGTGGCGGTGGCGCATACCATCGGGCATGTGGCGGCGACTGTCAGCATGTCGAAGGTGGCAGTGTCGTTCACGCACATAATTAAGAGTGGGGAGCCGGCGTTCAGCGTATTGGTATCACGATTTCTGTTGGGGGAGACGTTTCCTGTGCCGGTTTATCTATCGCTTTTGCCGATCATTGGTGGTTGTGCTCTTGCAGCAGTGACCGAGCTCAATTTCAACATGATTGGTAAGAAGGGAGGATCATATGTAGAAGTATTTGGGCAAAGTCGATGCTTTTATCTAGTGCTTTTCTTGCTTATTATAGTTCATGGCTAATATTTGTGGCATAATCAGAAATTCTTCTTAAGTTGGCCATTGCAATTTTCCACAAGTTCACAAAACAAGTTAAATATTGGACTTGCTAGATAAACTAAAATACAAGTGAAAGGGTATTCTAGCTAAGTATTTTGTCTTCCCAGAAGTCCAACCAACAATAAAAAGGATGGTAGTTTGGTTGGCAAACTTGGTCAATGTCAAGTTATATACAGTGTAATAATGTTGCTGTGTTTTGTGAAATTCTGGTTTCTCCTTGAGAATCAACTTTTTTTTGGAGGAAAATAAAAAACCAGAATGAAATAGGTAACAATATTGCTGTATTTTGTGAAATTCTGGTATCTTCTTGAGAAGCAACTTTTTTGGGAGGAAAATAGAAAACCCGAATGAACTAGGCAGTTTGATATTGGTATCTTCAAACTTACAAAAGAAACATTGTATAATTCCTATTGCGTTAAAATTCTGTCTCTTGTTTTTCCTTTTTATTCTTTTCCTTGAGATTTGGTCAAACGTTGTTTTCTCTTAACTCTCAACCACTTGTTGTTTTATGATTTGTCAAGGGTAAGTGCCAAGTTAGGTGTATTCCAAGATTCCAAGAGAGATTTGTGGTTTATGTGCTAGTTTCTGTTCTGTCTTGATTCCAGGTTTCATGGGTGCAATGATATCAAACCTTGCATTTGTTTTCCGGAATATCTTCTCAAAGAAAGGGATGAAAGGAAAGTCTGTCAATGGAATGAACTACTATGCCTGCCTTTCAATATTGTCTCTATTGATACTTACTCCTTTCGCAATTGCAATTGAGGGTCCCAAGATGTGGGCTGCTGGTTGGGAAGCTGCACTTTCACAGATTGGTCCCCATTTCATCTGGTAAGCACTTTCCTTTCTTGCAAAATCCATGTGGTCAGTAGGAAAGTAATTCAAGCACTTTTTATATTGTTGCCTTAGTCGAACAAGGAACTATATCATGTCAATAGACTATAATTGGAAGGGTAAAATTGCCCGATGGTAACATTTCAAATATTTCTACTGCCTTCTGTTCATGTTTATCATCATCAGATGCGGTCAGTTATATTTTAAAAAGGTCCTAACAAATGACATTACTGGCTAATGTATAATTTACTTCAGTTTTGATATGATAGTTGCTTCTTTTGGATTATGGTGAATACCTTAACATAAGCTATTTTGGACTTGCAATTTGGTAGAATTGATTATCCAGCTGCATTCTCTTTTATCAAAATTTATTATTGGTGATGGAATTTTTACGAAATGGTAGGTGGGTAGCTGCCCAGAGTGTCTTCTACCACTTGTATAACCAGGTATCCTACATGTCGTTGGATGAAATCTCTCCCTTGACGTTTAGCATTGGTAACACCATGAAGCGGATATCTGTCATTGTTTCTTCTATCATAATCTTCCACACACCTGTCCAACCCATCAATGCACTTGGAGCTGCCATCGCCATCTTTGGGACTTTTCTCTACTCCCAGGTAATTTCATGTTCTTGAATACTGCTCTCTTATAGAATGGCTGTTTATAAGCTGACCGAAAAACCGTTGGACTAGAAACAAGTCACGATATTCTTGTCTGTTAGTGCTGGGTCTTGTACATGAGTTTGGGTAGCCCAATATACACAAAATCTATAAATCATACACAAGCTTGTCAGGATGCATCTTTGTGCTGATTTTGTGTTCATTCTAATATCACGAGGAAAATAAGTTAGAGATATCTATACAGAGGTACTTCTTTGGCTCATCGTCCCCAAGTAGCTGGGACAAAAGTCTGGTTTTAGCTGTTGTATCACAAAGTAGAACAATATTAATAAGAGACCATGAGAAAATATATCATGCTTAAGCCTTTTTATAGTTAATTATCAAATGAATTCCAACTCTAATACAATAACAACTACTGTAAATTTCAAGAGCAACTTTATGAGGAAAAATAGGAAAAATTTGATATCTTTTGCTTGATTGTCTTTATCAATGATTGGGAGTGAATAAACCTAAATCAGCATAATGTTATATTTAGTTTTTGAGTATTACAAGATAAACATTTAACCGTTAATATTGTCTCCCAACATGTATGAGATAGTAATTTGTGTCTCCCCGGTCCCTTCTGAATTCCTTGTCATTGGTTCCACATGGAACTTTGTAGCAAAACGAAATGTCTTTAGTAACCAGCAAATTGCTTGCTCTTCTAGATGCACTATTTCTTAGATGGTTTTGTACAAGAGATTTGGTGGGAAGGACAAATTATTCCTAGGGTACCTGCTAATGATTCAGATATTGTATCTCGGGATTGATATTTTTATGCAAAACTTAACCTTGAATACAAGAACTTGGACTTGAGATTTTGATTTCCTGCAGAGATACTGGGGGAAAATACTGACAATATTTGTAAACAATATGCAGGCAAAGCAATAAGTTCGATATAATCAGAGTATCTGCAAGATAAAAAGCGCAAGTGGTTCAGACAGAAGCAGCATGTAATAGATATAGGATATTCAAGAGTCGTAAGTTGAATATAGAATAATGTTTGGTGTTTTCCTGGAGTACTTGGTATGATTTCACACGCGAACTTCATATGTTATTTTTCTTTCCTCTTTTTTCTTTCTGCGAGATATGGCACAAACTGTATAAGAGCTGCAATCGAGTATTGTTCTTCTTAATAATTGGTGGGGAATTGTTTTACTTTTTGTTTTTGAGGAAATTATAAAGTGGATGGCTATGCTTGGATGACTGGTTTCATGTTTTTATCAACAGAGCTTAGTTAGGATAAGATGTAGATAGCTTTATCCTTTTAAAGGACATGTCTGAATGGTTCAGATCCTCGCATGCTTGACATGGCTAATATGCACCAACCATTTCAACTTTTTTTTCCATGCTTTCCACTATGAAGTTTGATCAATTTTTTCATATTGCCTTCTGTATGAGGACAGAAGACATTTTTTGCCAAAAGCATTCTGCAGTGACAGTTGATCATCTCTTCTTCCCTCAAAAAGGAACTTTTAACAATAAATCCTTCCACCATTTTGAATCAATATTCTTCCTATCTACATTAGAACTTTTAGGACCAAGCAATTTCTAGTTTTACTTAAACTGCTAATGAGCCAAAGGAGAGCAAAAGAATGACATCAGTTGTGTTTATTTCTCATTGCACTTCAAACAAAGTGCCCATACAACAATTTAACAGAGAAAATTTTGATACTCCTTTCTTCCTGCTGAACAACACAGGCCCTATTAGTTCAGGACTCTGTTTAGAGTTGAAGGTGCTTTATAGCTGTTTGAACATCCTTATCACCTCTGCCACTGCAGTTCAACACAACCTTCGTCCCATCCGGTAGAGTTGGGCAAAGAACTTCGAGGTAGGCCAATGCGTGTGAAGTTTCCAGTGCGGGGATGATGCCCTCCAACCGAGAAAGACGCTTGAAAGCTGAGCATGAAATAAGAAGTTAAGAAAAGTTACAGTGATGAGATCAAAATTGGAAAAGACATTCATATGACCAGAGTGGTAGACAAAGAAATCAATTTGAATATGAAATAACAAGTCATCTAAAAGTATTGCAACAAATATACATTGTTTCCAGCCTAGGAGTATTCTAAAAGATTCTCAAGATCCATTTTCATTGTTCCTACACCCATTAGTATCAAAATAAACATACATACTTGCGTCACATATGCATCTGAGATCAAGACTAAAGGACACAACCAATGGTACTCATATAGCATTTGAAAGTCATCATTCTCCTAACCTGTCCTAAAATATGTAAGGCCTAAAATAGTAAAAACTTTTCAATGTACTGCGTGTTGTAATGCATTCCAAGAACTTTCCAACTAGCTTCTATATGAGCACAATAAAATTAGACTTATCCATTAGAAGATATGAGATCGTTCTTCACTCCAACAGAGCACCCCTTCCTTCTCTAGCTATATGACTGTTGAGTCATGTCTTATACAACCGTAGTAGAGAGGAAATAGAACTGATATTTCAAGTAGTTCTCTTCATTGTTAAGATCTATATAGAGCATTTATTTATAAATTGCAAATCAACAAAAAGATCAAGTTAAATAGAAGCAATAAGATATTCTTATTTTGAGATTACATATGAATGAACTGGCAAATCAGGAATCAAAAACAAAAAGGGAAGATAGTTGCTATCTAACCTTCCAGGGCCTCCTGATCAGTGACGCTGTAATATTCAGCACGCCCAATGTCCTTCAGATAACTATGCTCCGGTCCAACACCAGGGTAGTCCAAGCTATTGTAGCAAACAACAGATCATCAAACTATACTATGTCAAGAAAAACTATCATGAAGAGTCAACTATTAGAGAATCATATAACTAACCCAGCACTTATGGAATGAGGTTCAATGATTTGTCCATCATCATCCTGCAGTAAATAACTCATTGCCCCATGCAGAACCCCTACTTCTCCTTTTGTCAAGGTTGCAGCATGCCTGCCACTATCAAGACCATATCCAGCAGCCTCAACTCCAATCAACTTAACATCTAAATCATCAACAAATTCGTGAAAGAGGCCCATAGCATTTGAACCCCCACCTACGCAGGCAACCAGCACATCAGGTTTACCGCCCCATTTATCCATTGCCTGTTTTCGAGTCTCTTTGCCAATGACTGCATGAAATTCTCTAACCATCATTGGATAAGGATGTGGACCTGCAACAGACCCTAAAATGTAATGTGTCGACTCAACATTTGTCACCCAGTCCCTTATAGCCTCTGATGTGGCATCCTTCAATGTTGCAGTTCCAGAATGTACAGCTCTTACCTGCTTACAAGTCAATGCAAAACACATTTGTAAAACATAGAACTGCATGATGAAAAAAGCAGCAAGTGAAAAGAGTCGAAAGAGAATATGTGTGAACATGCAGTAAAGATCTCGTAGCTGAGAGTATGCATATCCACAGAATAAACAATAGATCCTACAAACCTCTGCTCCGAGAAGCCTCATCCTGAAAACATTCAGGGCTTGCCTCTCCATATCTTGAGCACCCATATAGATGATACATTGCAGACCAAATCGAGCACATACTGTTGCAGTGGCAACACCGTGCTGACCAGCTCCTGTCTCAGCTATAATGCGCTTCTTTCCCAGCCTCTTTGCAAGTAAAGCTTGTGCTACTGCATTGTTGATTTTATGGGCACCAGTGTGGTTAAGATCTTCCCTTTTCAGGTAGATATGTGGCCCCCCACCGTCAGCATGTTTGTAGTGATCTGTCAGACGTTCAGCAAAGTAAAGAGGGCTCTCACGGCCAACATAGTCTCTAAGAATCCCAGCCAATTCTTCCTGCCACGTAGGAAATTTTAAAAAAGAAACATGCTAAGGAAAATCTGTATCCACTAGCTACATCAAGGAAGGAGAAGAGCTTGAAACAATAAACCAAAGAGGAGTGGAATAAAAATCTAATAGCAAATCGAAGACTAAAAGAGGTTATATATCAGAACATTAGAATCCAAAAGAAAAACTGCTAGAAATTGTAGTATTTAGTTCTCCCTTGCTGATTTGCATAGCATAATGCTAATTGAAGCTGCTAAAAACCAAAAAGTTTGGATTCTGCCATAGTTCATGAGACAGAAGCAAATTGCAATTCAATTATTCATAGAGTGAACCAACAGCACAAATTCAACTAGTGAAGTGGTACAAAAATTTGAACTTTTTACAGTGTAAAGAGAAGCTAAAACACAATGCTGGTACAATTGCCTAACCAATACGAACCTGCCAACAAAATGGGTAAGGCGTCCGATCCTAAAGCATTTTGCCCGCAAGAAAATCAGGCATTTAAAAAGAAATAGTTTCTTAAATTCCTTTTGGGGAAAAGTAATCCAAGGCTTAGGCAACTAACACAAAGGAAGATAAAGTTATTAAATAGGAGAAACACCCGTTTATAATGGACTCTGTGTTACGCCAGATTACAAAGAAAAATAGATTAGCAAGCGGAAAAACAAACATGAAAACTTTGACTAATCAAAAAGCTAAAAATCGGAACTTTAATCATTGGATAGAAATACCAAGCTCGAAAAATCAACAAGATGACCTGAAACTCTGCGTCCTTGGAGAGAGACCAGAACGCATCCTCGAGCTCGGTGAGTGCGTGCATCAGGGTCTCGGGCACATACTTCCCGCCGAACTTTCCAAACCGGCCGAAGGAGTCCGGCCTCTGGGAGGCGGACGATGGCCGTACTCCGTACTCCGCCGACGCATCGGCACCGACGGGCTCCCGCGTAAGGGTGCAGGACACGGAAAACGGCGACCTCATCGCGGAGGCGACCCGACGCGGCCACGAGAGATTTGCGGGGACCCGAAGGCCGAGGAATGAGGAGGAAGTCTTCGAGAGGGAGGGAAAGTTAGGATTAGGGTTTCTGAGGATGGACGCCATGGGAGAGTCATGACCATCGACTTGGCTGTATCTATAGACGCTAATCTTTCTAATTTGTGGCGAAGTTTTCGTCAAACACCCTATATATAATATTGCAATAATACAGGACACTACGTGCAAAGTTTAACTTTGGTAAAATTTCCATTTAACAATGAATTTTCGGTTCAAATAATATTGCATTCGTACAGGACGCTAAATGCAAATTTCTTTATTTTTTGTGAAATTTTTATTTAACATCCTTCTATATATATGTGAATTCTTGGTTCAATAATTTTTCATAAATACGGGACGCTAAATGTAAATTTCTTAATTTTAATTCAAGTTCTCTTTTAAAACCTTATATATATATATGTATATATATGAAATTTTAGTTCAACTAATATTGGATAAATACAGGGTGCCCGCTGCAGATTTCTTGAAGTTTTCTTCTATCTCCCTATGTATAAGTGAATTTCGGTTCAATAATATTGCACAAATACGGGGTTCTAAATAAAAATTTCTTTCATTTTGGTAAATATTTTATTTAACACCCTATGTATAATTGAATTTCAGTTCGATAATATTGCATAAATACAGGGTTCTGAAGGCAAATATCTTCAATTTTAATAGAACTTTTCACTTGAAACCCTGTATACATGTGATTTTTCGGTTCAAATATATTGCATAAATATAGGGTGTTAACTGCAAATTTCTTTAATCTTGGTCAAGTTTTCATTTAACACCTTATCTAAGTGAATTTTTTATTTAAATAATATTGCATCAATAAAGGACGCTAGATGCAAATTCTCAGATTTTTTTTGTGAACTTTTCAATTAACACCCTGTACATAAGTGAATTTTCGGTTTGAATAAATACGCGGCGCTACATGCAAAATTCTCTGATTTTAGTAAGGTTGTCATTTAACACCCTGTATAAAAGCTATTCAAATCACATTAATATAAATACGGTGCTAAATGCAAATGTTTCTATTTCTTTCCCGCAGCTTTAATCCGTTTCCCTCATTCCCTCTCTTCTCACTCTCAAAACGTCAAAGTAAGCCCTTCTATCACGCATAGATCTTACTAAGATCCTGTTTAAATCCTCTGCGAGCGGTAATTCTCTCGGCATAGGTTGATCTATTACTGCGAAACCCTTAACCATTTGATTCCGTATCGATTTTGCTATTAGTAGAGTCGGTAAGGTAGAACTTTCCATCTACCTTTACTCTTGTCTTCGATTCTTTGAACAAATATTATTCGGTTTCTACTTTTGTTACTTATTTGCATAGGGATAAGGGAAAAGTTAGAAACTTTCCATTATGCTTGCGTTGGAATACTTTTGTTTCTTTTAGTTTTATCATACGGTGGTTTTGACTTTTGGGTTTCATTCGGTTGAGTAAAGACAGGAGGATAAGTCCTAGGCCTGTTCCGAGGAGAGAGGATGCTATCCAGATGCGTCTTTTGCTCCGAACCAGATATTGCATACTGCAGATATAATGATTAGGTTATCGCAGTAAATGAAAGCTATCCAGAGGCTTCCTTACTATCAAGTTCTTTTGGTTATGCCAATCTTTTGAAGATTACGAAATGTATTAGTGTTGTTCAACTATGGCTGTTGGTAAATGCTTTGATCCACCACAACAAGATCATGTTAATAATGCTTGCTGAAGTTCTTGTCTATATAGGTTCCTCTACAATTCATTTACTCTTCTCTTAATGACCTTTGGTTGAAAAACTGTCATATGTTGTTTTCTAAACTAAAAGAAATACTGTTGGCTTGAAAGTTGCTCTCTATACTAGTTCTTCTATAATTCTCACCTGTGCTTTGTTCATAATAATTAATAACAGCATGCATCATATCTTTAACTCCTATTTTCTCTTATCTGATGTTTTTATTGCTTAAAGTCACATTTTTGACACATGACTTCCTTGCACAATATAATATATTATGATGTTATATATAAATATATTTCTAATGTGGCCTTTGCAGGCTTGTTTTGAAGGAAACCCATTTAAAATTGTTCCAGGATTCTTTCTACAAGCATGTAATTGTGATATTTTAATCGACTATTTTCTGTTTGTGGATACACCTTCTCTTACATAAAAGTGAATTATTCATGTTGAACTGGTTTACTGAACTTGTAGATGTGGTAGACTGTCAAAGGATGTGATAAAATGATTATAATATTTCCAAAATTACTCTATAATTATTAAACTTGTGCTTTCTTCATGGGCCCTCCCAAACTTCTTTTTTTAACACATCTAATACACTTTAAAATTTTAATACGAGATTACACTTGAACGAACTCTTAAAATCTAAATCGTTTTATGATTCAATAACTTAGTGTTAAGCAAATTACTAAACATAAGTCATCAAATCAAGCAACTCATATTCTACACTTCATTGGGTGATTTTTAAATTGTTAGACAGCAACAAAACTCAGATAGTATTAGCGGTCTTATTTGCTTTGAGTTTAAGAATCTCATCTGAACTGAATTAGGGATCTCTAAACTAGTTCCAAACATCTTTTTATATTTTTTTTAATATATAATTAAATTTTACTTTTGAAAAAATTAAGATTAAAAAAAGAGATTAACTAATGGAGTTAAAAAAAAAAGGCTTAGTCTCAAACTAAATAAGCATAGAAACTCGGAGCTACGAGCTGTGCATGTGGCTTTGGAATCTACGCACCTGGCTTTCAGTGCATGTGGATTAGTGTGCTAATTCGTGGCGTCTACGCTGGGTTATCACCGAGGCTGGCTTTCCTGGGGATCTGAAAACCTTAGTGGAGTTCAACAAATTAGCGCATACTCTCCAGAACAAAATTAATCTGCATGGGCTTCTCAGCATGACTTGTAGTAATGCCTACCTTCTACCTCTCTCTGCTCTTCTTCTCCTCCTCCTCCTCCTCGTCACCTTCGCCATCTTCGATCACCGCCGCGGTTTTGCCGAATTCCATGACAACCTTACCGTCAACAACAATACCCATCAACCTCTTTTTGCAGTGTCATCATCATCGTTGTCGTCGCCGTTGAAAGATAAGACGCATAGCCTTCATAATGTAAGTGTAATTAGTTTAACAGTGACATAACTTATATCCTATCTATTACTACATCTAGCATTGATATATACATCTATATATATATGATCATCAGGCAGATCATACAGGAGGACATATAGAGGAGGGACTGGGAAAAGCACGAAGGTCCATTAGACGTGCTATCCTTTCACACAATTACACTTCTAACAAAGAAGAAAAATTTATCCCGAGAGGCGTAGTTTATCGCAATGCTTATGCCTTTCATCAGTTAAGTAATAAAAACAATATTAGTTTAGATTAAACTGTTAATCTATTTGGGCCTCTGATTAATTCTTATACACAAATAATTCAACAGGAGCTATATTGAGATGGAGAAAAGATTCAAAGTGTGGATATATAAAGAAGGAGAGCCACCCATATTTCATGGAGGTCCAGCTTCTAACATATATGCCATTGAAGGCCACGTCATCAGTGAGATAGAGGATGACAAGAACCCATTCATGGCTCGCCACCCTGACGAAGCTCACGTCTTCTTCCTCCCTTTCAGCGTTGCCAACATAGTGAGATACATATATCGGCGCGGGATGATCGATTACTGGGGGCCTCAACGGCGTTTGGTCGCCGACTACGTCGACGTCGTAGCGAAGAAGTATCCTTACTGGAATCGGAGCCTCGGAGCTGATCATTTCATGGTCTCCTGCCATGATTGGGTACTACTTTTCATTTTAACTCTATGATTAAGCCTATAAAGAACCTTTTGTTTTTTGTTTTTGTTTTTTCTCTTCTCATAGGTATCATATTAAAATTATTGGTAAAAAGAAGGTTCGAATTACAAGCAAATTAAATACATTTCTCGCAACAGTATTACATTATAGACCCCAGATTTTCAACATATTTCAGATCTAGCCCTGCATGCATGCATCCTGAATACTAATATAGGTATACAACATTCCAGGCTCCATATCTCTCATGTGCCAACCCCGAGCTCTGCAAGAACTCCATCCGAGTAATATGCAATGCCAACATCTCCGAAGGATTCAAGCTCGGCAAGGACGTCACACTCCCCGAGGTATACGTTCGAAACCAGCGGCTTTCGGGCCACGCCGCCGCCGTTTCTCCCCCCGCCGAGAGATCCATCCTCGCGTTTTTCGCAGGCGGCTCGCATGGCTACATCAGGGAGATCCTTCTCCGGCATTGGCAAGGCAAAGACGAGGACGTTAAGGTGAATCAGTACCTACCAAGAGGACTCGATTATAACGACTTCATGAGCAAATCCAAGTACTGCTTGTGCCCCAGCGGCTACGAGGTTGCGAGCCCGAGGATCGTCGAATCGATCACCGCGGGATGCGTGCCAGTGATCATATCCGTCAACTACTCGCTCCCCTTCAGTGATGTGCTTGACTGGAGCAAGTTCTCAGTTACGATACCAGTGGAGAAGATCCCCGAGATCAAGAACATACTGCAAGGGATTTCGCCGCGCCGCTACGAGATATTGCAGGCCAGGGTGGTTCAAGTCCGACGGCATTTCGTGCTCAACCGGCCGTCGGAGAGGTTCGACGTTATCCGCATGGTGCTGCACTCCATATGGTTGAGGAGGCTCAATCTGAGGCTCTCCTATTGATCTTAATTAATGCACGTTGACTTCCTAATAAGAATACCATAAAGTGTATTTCCTCGTAAACCTAAACTTCTTTTACTATAATCAAAATGAAATGGAGTCCATCGATCATTGAATGCTTCAGATATAGAGTTAACTATTGAGGGTTATTTAATGATGGGGAAGCGATCGCGTTGGCTACATCTGCATCAAGGTAGCTTTGAGATGTAAATGGCTTATCCCCACATCCCATTTTATTTCATATGATATGTTTCAAAATATGCATCTCAAACTAATCCTATCCTACTTTTGTATTGCCAGTTAATGACTACATCCGTTTAGAGAGAAGACAACAATACCTATGCAAAAAGAACAAAGTGACTAACCTCACTATTTCTATCTCTGTAGTGATGTTTTTTAAGTGATTGAGTTGGATCCAGGTCATCACCAGTATATTTAGGTGAAGGTAATTCAAGTAAATGCTAGATCTAGATCCATGTACAAGTACAACTACGTCCATTTGAATCCGGACCACTTTATAACTTGCACCAGATCGTCTCCATGTGACTGACTGTCTTCTCGCAGTAAATTCATATAGATCAACCAACTACCAGCTCTAATGCCATCAGACCTCATATATGTACTTGGCAGCTGGTGATTGGGTGCAAAACGTATTGAGATATTTTAACTCTTTTTTTTCTCAAATATATCTCCTGGATGATTTCATTTCGTTTCCATTTTTACTGATAGTTGTCATCAATCACTGTGCTTTTGTTTACTCCTCTGTCCCCAGTAGGGACAGACTTCAGAGAATCCGATGTCTATTAAAGGATGAGGCAGGGGAAGGTTACGTTTTGATATATAATAAAGACATAAATATTTATGAATATGTCGAGAAAAAGATAAACATACAAATACAGAGAGAAAGAGGTAGGTTGAGAGATTTAATGGCTACTTAATAGTAGGCAAGTGTCTCTCCATTGATTGCATTTTCAAAGCTTGTAGCCAGCTAGAGCCGTCGTTAATGGAAGTGGATATCGCTGTGGTACGTACAAAGACCCACGAGGTTATAATAAATGCTCTTAAACTCAATTATCCCGCCAAGCATGCCAGGATGTAACTCATGCATGCGTCCACTTTCAGTCAACGATCTGGTCAATCTCCACTCGGGCATGCACCAAACAAAGTATATACCATGATCTCCGCCATAGGGCCACAGTGATAGAGCGTAAATTTATTTCTATTTCAAAAATATTAACTATGTATCATCTTTAGATAATGATTAAATACGAAAAAGGTTAATTACATTGATCAAAGGAAAACATACACACACACACACACACACATATATATATATAGCTAATTCTTAAGTACAAATTTATCTTGACAAGATAAACATTATATAAGCAGTAGTTGTCCATACAATAATTTTCTCCAGTAGTTCAAGGACACTATTAAACAACATTACACAATATAGAGATGAGATGACAACAGGAAGAATCACACCGATCTATGAAATATAAATTAAGCATAAGTAAACAATATGTAGTGGGCACGTACTAGCTCTTCATGCGCGCATGCGAATTAAAATTAATATGCAAATATATAGATACTAGCTAACTATCAATTTAGTATGCAATCAACTAAATTTGTTCATTATTCCTTTCCCTCCCTCTCTACGATGGCCGCCCTGAGCGGCTCCTTCATGATGACGGTGAACGCGAAGGTCTCGGTGGGGTCGGGCTTCTCCCCGGGAACGGCCGTCCACCGAAACTCCCTCAACATCGTAGCCAACATGAGCTGCACGTGCAGCATCCCGAGGGCGTTCGCCGGGCAGATCCGCCTCCCGGCCCCGAACGGCATCATGCGCACGCCGCGTGTCCCCGTCACGTCGGTCTCCCACCCTTCCCCGCCTTCCAAGAACCTCTCCGGCCGCCACTCCTCCGGATCGCTCCACGTGCTCGGGTTTTCCGATAGCCACGCCGTGTAGAACTCCACACTCGCATTCGCCGGTATCCGGTAACCCCCTAGCTCCGTCTCCTTGATCGGCGCGTGCGATAGCACGAAGTGACTAGGCGGGTGCCGCCGCAGAGTCTCCTTTGCTACCGCCGACAAGAACTGCATCTTCTCCACATCTGCTTCTGTTATTGTCTTCGCCCGAGTAATCCCGACGATCTCCTTGTACAACCTCTCCTGCGCCGCTTGGTTGAGGATTAGATGCAGCATCGCCCACTCGAGCGCGGTCGCGCTAGTGTCGGTGCCGGCGCTCATCACCTCGGAGCACAAAGTAACGAGCTCTTCTTCGCCGAGCCGGCCACGGCCGGCGGGGTCCAGCTCAAATAGCGAGTCGATGTACGCCTCGCCGACTGGGCTGACCATGGTAGTCTCTAAGTTGGAGCACTTGTTGCCGCCGCTCTCGACGAACTCTCGCCTCGCTCGCACCAACGGCAGCAAGCAATCGAGCTGCCTTTTTCTCAACTTCCTCGCTTCGCTTAGCTGCCCGCGGAAGAGCGGGGTGAGCACCGGAAGGAAGTCGGCCAGTTTCGGCAAGCTCATCATCATGACGAGCTTTAGTACTTCTTCGATCTCCCGGACGTGGGATTCGGGGATCTTGGCGCCGAAGCAGATGCAGATCAGGATGCTGCAGATGGCGAGGCGGCAGTTGCTCATTACTTGGATCGCGCCGGTGGACTTGAATTCTTGGCGGAGGCGGGAAAGGTGGTTGGAGATGGCCCAGTGGCGGATCCATGAGAACTGCTTGACTCGCGCAGGGGTGGTGATCTCGGTGACGAAGTTGCGGCGAAGGGAGCGCCAAAGCGGGCCGTAGACGGCGGAGTTGACTGTGCACTTCCCGACGCTGAAGAGGAGGCGGGTGGGGGAGTCGGCAGGGCGGCTGGCGAAGAGCGGGCCTTTCTGAATCAACGCCTCATGGATGAGATCGGCGTCCGTGACGATGATGAGCGTGCGCTGGCCCATGCGGAGGGTGAAGATGGGGCCGTAACGGAGGCGGAGGTCGCGGGCCACGTACATGAACGGGCGCCGCTGGAGGATCACTTGGAAGAGGTTGCCCACGACTGGCCACCCCGGAGGCCCCGGGGGAAGTCCGTCATTGCTCGCTTTCGAGCAGCGGCGCCACCAGAGTCCGACGAATATGACGGCGGAGGCGAGGAAGAGGAGGTCGCTGAGGTCCATTAGTAGCTAGCAACACTACGGATAATAAGCTCTAGTATCAATAGATGATATGTGAGGGGAAATGAGGTGGTGGAGTGGTATATAAATTCATACAAAGGAGGGGACGGTTGGGGAGAAGTGAATGACGTCTAGTTGGGGCCAGTAGAATGGAGTGAATGCTTATAATTAAGAGTTTGTGAGGAATGTCAGGAGAGAGAGAGAGAGAGAGAGAGAGAGAGAGAGAGAGAGAGAGAGAGAGAGAGAGAGAGAGAGCTACAGAGAAGAATGGGCTTTGAAAACCACAGGCTACCCATTTGGTGGAGGTATACAGAGGAGGAATGGTTTTGTAAGAGCAGGGTGAGGATTCTCTGCATCCCTAGTTTGTAGGAATATCCTGCATTGGAAACCTGCTAGAAAACAATTGGCTGATGAATTATGTGGTGTAGTTAAACTAGTAGTTTGACTTTGACAGGATGCAGCCAGGACTGGGCCGACTGGCTGTATTCCTTCATCTGAGCAGGCAGTTGCTCTGAGGCCTTCCTTTTTAATGAGGCCTGGAATTGTTTATCTGGTGGGCAGGGGGAGAGGTGGAGTGGTTGGCACTTGGCCAAGAGTGAATGATGCCGGTAAATATTAACTCTGACCAAAGTGAAATCTAAAATGGCTACTAATAAATAGCTATCTGAGGTTGGTCAAGTTGCATCCTTTGCTTTTCAATCAGAAAATGGATGACTAACCATCAAAACATTATTATGTTTCAAACAAAATAGCCACCGTAATACTGCCTGTGGACATCTGTTAAAATCAAGAATATGTTCGTGTTATGATGTGCTTAGTCGTTAAGTAGGTAGAAACTGATGTATGTTACGCAAGACCAAGACAAACAATATGTTGTACAGCAGTTACTTGACAGAGGTTCCATATGCACGATTACATCTGAGGGAACCCAGAATGATTCCCTCCTTTATGTTCTACATAACAAAGTAACAGATAGAAAGTATTAAGTAGTATTCTGAGGCTGAGGGGTTCTCTCTTGACGTTTAAACATGCTCTTTATTGCTTCTTCTTTCTCGTCGATGAACTCAAAGAAGCTATATATGGCACGAGACCTCTGCGATAGCTCCGCAGATGATGCAGGGTCAGCAGATGATGCAGAGTCTCTGTATCTCCTACTATAACGCTTAAATTGGCGGATCGACCTTAGAAGAAATATGATAAGCGAAAGAACAGTGGCAATCCCACAAACAAGATATAATCCCGAAAAACTGCTAAAATGAAGCCGCTCGGCCTCAGAATCATGGCTTATCAGTGCAGCACAGTTTGTTTTGCAAAACCACTTCTTGTGAATCATTTGAAGGTCTCCATTCTCAGAAAGCTCTAAGATAGCTCTTGACATGTCAATCACAAGTTGAGAATCTCTTTTAAATGCCTGTGATCATGTTCCACGAAGATAGTATTAGTCATGAGTAATGAAATAAAAAGTGTAGTGCCAGAAAAGCGCTTAAAGTGCCCAAGGAGATCTTAGATATATCATGAATGCCATCCAAGGACAAGTCCATAAACATTAAGAAAACAGATGTGCTTGATTTGAAATTATTCACTTACAAATCCCCATCCACTCCTGGTAAAAGGCTGCCCGATGATGCCAAAGCCACTTGTTTTTGACAGAAAAAGTTCAATATAAGGAAGCTCATCAACAACTGCTGCTACGCCTCCATTTTTCGGTCCATGGTTTAATGCTTCTTTATAAGCTTCAGGCGATCCAAGGGAAACAAGCCTTGAAGGATGTATGTTAAGACAATCTCTAAGATAGCTTTCAGCAAAAGATCCAACTTGATATCCAATAGGCTCATTACTTGCTATCAGACTATCAATTCCTTTGATTGGAGATGACAATTGTTGAACAGTAAGAAATGAAGTCAAGCTTGCAGTGTAACTTGAGGTAATAACCATCAGCAGAAATAGCCACACCATCATGACAAATCGACCAAGTGTGCTCAAAGTATCTTCTTCTGAAACAACAAAATTATGTTATTACACATAAGATGTCAACTTTTATTAGGTCCTATCCAGATCACCTATAGAGAATTAAGAATTATATGTAGTAAGCTCACTTACGTTGCGACTGGAAGAGCGTCGAGAAACTGAACCTGTTTACAAAACAGATAAATTAGATGCTTAAACTTTCAATGTAAGTAAGTTCACCTAAAATATATCTCCAAGTTAATTGAAAAGTTAGATTCTAATTTTTCTGCATAACTATATAAAATTCTTCTGGATTCTGTAACCATGCGCAACAGAATGCATTTCAGGAAAGCCATGTTCTTTCTCAGGAGTTTTTCATCTTAAGCATTTCAGGCTTATGATATAGTCATTGCATGCAGATATAGAGTTAGGTTTCACAGTGATCGAAACATATGGATGGAATATCACAACTTTCCTCCATTAAAATTGCCATCAGATGTTGTTTGATACTTTGATTTATAGGCAAGAGTAGCTCGTCTACTGCAATGCCACAGTGAAACCTGAATAGCCAAAACTTCTAATGAATTTGCCAATGCAATAACAACAACAACAGCTTTTCAATGTAATATAGACTCCACTCGATTAAATATATCTACACATTGTAATTGTTGCTTCACTGAATAACCATTTTCAAGAAAATTATTTGAAAAATAGCTAGATGTAATTTACGCAGTAACATCAAGATCATGTGCACCAGAACAGAACAGGAAAACTGATGTAACTTATATCTTCATTTTCATAAGTATCAGCAATTTGGGCACCTAGCTAGCATCAGCAACTGCAGATAAAAAGATCCTAGAGAGACACAGCTAGAGGTACTGAAGCTTCAGCAATAAGCTGAATCAATTTACCATAGGAGGACTTACAAGATCATAGTAATGCACTGTCTCTTTGGTGAGCCTCGAAAATCGCTGTTTACGCGGTGCTCAAGCATCCAAATAACCGCTCCAATTATGAAGAAGAATGCTCCAGTGACACACCACATTCCAACTGTAAAAGGTCTGAGGAAAACCCAAGCATTTGATTTTATAGTTTTAATGGGAGCCACTATGACAAGGCCAGTGGAGATATAAGGTTGAGTGAAATCTGCAATCCTGGCCCGGTTTGTAATGATGGCAATATCGCCAACAGCTGCATCAATGACCTGAAATTTCTTTGATGTGAATATCTAATGACATAGAAAATCATAAAATTAAAAACAGTATAACATATCGAGGTTGTTCGAAAGTAATTACATCTTCCGCAACCATTCTCACAAGCTCATCATAATTTGGATTGGACTGACCATCTCCAAAAGGCACAAATTGATATGGAACCTGATATGGAATTAATTTAATCATAGCATTGAACACATCAATGCAATATCCATTAACTGAATGATCCCCTTTTCCTACTTTCACAAATTCAGTATAACTGGCTCTATAAGGAACTCCAATCCTGAGAGGCCTTTCACTGTTTGCAACCACCCAACCACGTGGTGTTTCAGTCTTCCCACTAGGCCAAGTAATACTGCCCAGTCCTTGATGCATAATGAGATCCCCCTGTTTGTTACCATACAAGGTTTCAGGCAAAGAAACAGAGAGGCCTGTATTATTATGCCAGTATCCGACTGTATGGATTGCAGAACCATTAACGTTAATGATTTCATAAGTGCCATTGACAAGATTTCTATCACTATCAAATTGGATTGGGCCAGATAAGCCACTAAATTTTGAAAGCAGCAACTTCTTGAGTAGCAGGGTTCCGCCATCAAAGGTGCGGAGTTTTTGGAGTTTTATCTTTCCTTTCAGAGCATGAAGCATATTGCTAGAAGAAAACGATACATTTCCAGACTCGATAAGGAAATTTTCAATTGCATGGGCAATTGCCCAGACAGTGTCATATGCATAAAAGCCATAAGCATTTACTTTAGAGTTTATTGGTCCCTTTCTCTGTAAGTATCTCCATCTAGCCATAAAAGCAACTTTCCTTTCAGAGTCTGGAATGTGCTGGCGTAAACCAACAAGTCCTTGAACATAACTCAATGAATTAAGATTTACTGATTCTAATGTATCTAGAGCAGTAGAAAGCCAACTTGTTGCCAGCCAAACGTAATCATCAGTCATCATTTGAAGATGTTGAGCAACAGAGAGTATCTTAAGGCCAGAGTCTGGGTTAACATGTACAACATAAACTCGTGGACCAATCAATTTGGATTCTTGCAGCAAGTTCAAGATGCTATCCTCAGTAGCTCCAACTGGTAAACCGATTTTATAGACCTTTGACATTTTCGTTGCGAGCTCATCATCTAGTGAATTAATTCCATTCCTTCCATAGTCATCATCCACAAAAATTGCAATGACTTGTCTCCATCCATAATAATAAATTAAATCTGCCATAGCAGCCATCTGGGAAGAATCACTAGGTGTCATGCGGAGGAAGAAGGGAAATTCAAGAGAAGAGAGAGTTGGATCGGTGGCTGCAAAGGATATAAGTGGTACTTGAAGACCATTGGCAATGGATGAGATCATGCGAGCTATTGTCGAAGATTGTGGCCCAATAATGGCAACTGCGTTATCCTCGAAAGCTCTCCATGCTGGACAAAGAAAGAAATTAGCAATTAGCATCATGCATCAGTGCATACAATAACCCCATAAGGGAAAAATAAATCATCTCTTAATCTAGATGACGTATATGATTCCCTGCAGTAACAAGATGGAAGTTAACAAGAATAGTAAAACAATCAAGAGTTATATACAACTCCAGTGCAGCTCGCATTTGTTTCTGTTTTTTCTCCATAAATAGAAAGAAATTCTTAATCTTGCAAAAAATACTACAGAAATCCGATTGCCTTTTACTGCAGCGTCAATTAAGGGATCTCTTTATGTATCAATATTCCAATAGTACTGATTTCAATTTGCTTTCAACAAGATATCGTTCGTAAAACCTTTTCTTCTATTGATCTTTCCAGGCTATGACCTGTAGTTAAAATCTATTAATTTGGGGGTTTTACTACGAAAACTTCTGATTCCAGCAGTTGAAAATAGCTTAGGCTTAATCGGATTAACAGTATCTTACTGCTTTTTCAACAAATTACTGGACACCCGACCACAGGCATAAAGGATCTTTCCTGGAAATGTTGGTAAGAGAACTACTTCCACAACGAAATTTCCTTGGAAAGTTTCCATTTTTCGAGAACCAGAACCCCAAAGGATTGGAGAAATAAAACAACTTTAAGCAAGAAGACGTTCTTACATGCTTACCTCCAATGGATCCAAGAAAAGCGCTGCAATTAGAGTCATGCATAAGCAGGTTCAGTTGGGTTCCTGCAAGAACGGTCGTATCTGCATTGATATCATCAACCGCAGCTTCGATCGCAACCTTGGCGACTCCACCGATGAGCGAATCATAAGTTAGAACAGCGCCGATGTTAACCACGGCAGGCCTTTCACAGTGGATGAGACCATTAAAACACAGAAGCACGAGAACAAACAAAGGAGCCATTACAGAGGACCATAACAGAAACCGATCACTAAATCCAAGAAACCCAACTCAAATCTGCTGCTCCTTTTGCCGTGTAATGTGAATTCATGATCAGAATCGAACTCAGTCCCAAACTGAAAGAATGTACAAAAGCCCGACGATCTCACACCAAGTTGGATGTCTCTTTCATGCAAAAAAAGTTGGGTAGAAGACTAGAACATCATCTCCTTTAGGAGCAAGCATCATAAAAAGCTTGCCACTTTGTATGGATGCGAGAAGAGAGTAGAGTACTCTAGTACATGACTGGATTTTTTTTTTCTCAGTTCACTAGCGCGAACATACCGAGTCATTTAGGTTTCATCGAACCTTTTAACTAATATCACACTATCAAATCATTAATCGAATCAAATTATTAAACCAATTCACTAAATCACTAAATTATTTTTTATAATATTATTTAGATCGAAAGTAAATATTAATTTTATTAAAATTAGTTAGCAGTATACATAGGAAATGTTAAGTCATCACTTCCAACAAATTACTTTTATCTTAAAAAATATCTCCATATTTCTGATTATACTACTCATTTCCATTTTGTTTTCTAACGTATATATACCCCTCTAAATAATTTTATTCGCTTGTATGCTCTTCTAAATTTTATGTTTACTGTATGAAAAGTAGAGGGTTTAAAGGGTTATTTATGTAATATATATATATATATATATATATATATATAGCTACTTTGTATTCTTCTTTCTATATAAACGTGCTTTCCTGGTGATTTGTTTGCCAAAAATTAAAGAGGAAAGAGACAGAATAAATTAAAAATTATCGTTACAAATAATAAATCACGAGATTTTTTTTTCTTTTTTGCCATTTTACAAATTAAGAAGAGTTCAATCGTGCACGTCACTGTTGGGTTCACGAAACGTAAACAACTTTAGTTGTTTCTTAAGAAAAGCCACGAGATTTGCGTGCTGATGGCCACGCCAACCATAGACCATATTCCTTTGGTTGAGAAACTTATCCTATAAAATATTCCCAAGATAAGCTTGATTCTTATGATCTTATCCATGGTTAATAGGATCTTTTTACTTGGAAGTAAAGTTTAAACTAACTTTAAAAGTTAGGCTTGGAGAGAGAATGATAGATGTTAAAGCAATGAAACAGAGAACAGTCAAAGGACCTCCTGAGTTCAAAATATAGTTTCTGTTTATTTTATCATAGCAGATGTATCATTAACGATTACAATCATGATAAAAATGAAGTAAACCACGGGTGAATCTCGAAGTTCCCACTGAGAGACGCACAGCTTCATTTATGCAAAGCTACAGCTTCCATAACCTGCCAATGAAGGAGATATATTAACTAGTAAACACTCATTTATTATAAGAAACAGCATAGAAACTGAGAAGCTCTTTGGATACTGACTTGGGTCAGTCAAGACAGTGAGCCCTGAACCATTGAAGTAGCAGTTCCAAGGGTTCATTCCCTTGGATTGGTAGTAAAGATTCATGGCCACTGAAGCATGTGAAATTCTAGTATCAGGGAAGAAGCAGGATCCACCGGTTTGAATCGGAGCGCAGTTGGTCTCGCCGCAGGCAAATTGGATGTTGTCATCGAGATTAATATCATCAGTTGAAGGCTTTGCAATGCACCATGTTTTCTAAGAGAAGCAGTAACATTTTACAACCAAAAAATAAAAAAAATCTAGTCATGATTATGTTGTTGTGAGACTAAGATAAAAGGATTAATATTTCACCTGGCAACTTGTTAGGTTTGTAGTTTCACCTGTAAGGAGAAATGTTAGCTTACACTACTAAATACTTAGAAAACTTGACATGATGACAGATAGAAGCTAGCAGTACCAGGAATTAGGTGGAAGAGAACCAACAGAAGAAAGTGGAAGATTGGGAGAAAGAGAGCGGGACTTCTAGCCATTTCTGGTGAAGTAAGAAGAGCAGAGATGGATGAGAGAAGAAAGGATATGAGAAATAGAATGTTTATAGGCTGTTTATAGTCAGAAGTTTGGAATTGTAACAGACAAAAGGGGAAAAAGAGCAATTCGAGAGGCTCTTCATATACCCTTCTCCCTCTCTCTCTCTCTCTCTCGATCATTTACAGCAAGTTTTAGAATCCTATTAGCTAAAAGAGCAAAAGAGTTCTTCGGAAGACTCCTCATATGACCATCACTTCTTCTAAAATAACAGAAATTCTCATTAGTAACCGTAGCATTCAAAATTTCAAATCCAATGTAACCGTTTCAAAAGCATTTATTGACAGGAAAATATAGTATATAAACAAACCAATCTCTGCAAGTGTACACCAAAATAAAGCACCTCAATTATGAACTATATGATATATATGCTGAGCCAAATGAAGTGTTCTGGTTTTGAAGCTTTACTGAGTCTACTCGGATGCCTAAATTAATCCATTAGTTGTACTTCTTTTTATTAGTAAACATGAGAATATTTTGGTTTTCTTCTTTTCGTCAAGAACTTGCTTCGATGTATCACTTTATTGACTAGATGGTCATGCATTTCAGGTCGTTCAAGACTGCATCCATTTATGTGTTATAGCCTTTGCTCACACTATTAATTTCAGCATCCCCATATGGAATTACTTCAGAATTACACATCACCCTTTTTAGCTTACTCTCTGGAACCAATTCCCTGTCCAAATGAGCAACAGCTAAGAGTGACAAGAACTAGAAGAGTCTTACAAGTTTATATATAGCCATCGCCATCTCAAGGATTAAATCAAAGCAACTCTCTGTTACACTTGGAAATCAAAGGATGGCCAGAATTTCTTCTCTGCAGCTCTCTTCTGAACTCTGTCTTGTTTTGCTTCTCATGTTCTTCTGCTCTGGTATCACTTTCACCCATTTCACTTCTCATCAACTTGTTCAGATATCTAATACCTATTTCTCTTTCTGATAAGAGTATACAGCACACTATGCTAAGTGATCAGCTGACATAAACATCTTTCTTCTTCTCAGGAGGAATGGTGAAGCTGGTTAACTGCCAGGTACTTTACGAAACAAAAATCCTATAGGAAATTTAACTACCAACTAGTAATAATATAGTGTTTATGAGGGGAAAATGTGGTGATATATATTTTGGGTCCTTGCTATAATACTAGACTTGGTGCATAGCAAAGCCTTCATCCAGTGATGAGGACCTCCAGAAGAACATCAACTTCGCCTGCTCGTCGACGGATTGCGCAATTATTCAAAATGGTGGACCATGCTTCTTCCCCGACTCTGCTATGTCCCATGCTTCAGTGGCCATGAACCTTTACTACCAATCCAGGGGGAGGAACAATTGGAACTGTGACTTCAGTGGTTCTGCCCTTGTTGTCATCACTGATCCAAGTATGTCTCATATGTTAAAGTTTCCAACAATTCTTCCTTGTTTTCTTTTATGAGATGTGGTTGTTTTTTATGACAAACATCATATAAATTTTGGTTTTGCAGGTTATGACAACTGCAAGTATGCCTAGAAGAATCTATGGTCCACTGATCAGTGCTTTCACAGATGTTGAGAAATAATTTAGGACCACATCGAAGTAATGTTGAGGAAAAAGAAAGAAGTTTAAGGGTCTACTGTTTTATTTCTTAAATCCTTCTTCTCCCTTTCAGTATCTTTATCTGGGCATCATAGCTTGAAACTTGAAATGAAATGGTTGTGCACAATCTTGAATCATATACTTGCTTTTCTTGTTTACATAAGAACTGGACTGCTAGTTTGGCAACAGAGATGTAATATTTCCATGATTTGAGCACTCTCAATTCAAGCTTCCTGAAATCAATCACGTTCCAGATTGTGAGAATCCTCTTCATCACAGAGAATATACATACATACATACATACATATATATATATATAATAAGTGATTTGATGAACACTATTGAATTTGTATCCTTATTCGTATTCGTATCGATTAAATAATACTCATGCAGTGAGGGAAGTTTAGAGCTGATTAAAAAAAATAAAAGAAATCCTACTCGTCCATGTATGTACTCCAAGAAGAAGGGAAATTTCCTAATTACATCCTTTATTTAATAATTTTATGGTTGACACCCTCTCAATTGAAACAGAAAGAAAGGGTCCAAGTTACAAATAGCTTTATACACAAGATATTAATTTATAAATAACTAAAATATAGGGTATTATTTGAAAATTTTCCTACAAAACGGGGGCAAAGGAAGGACCGAAGTCGTCTCCTTCTCGTCGCCTTTCTCCCGCTCCATGCAGCGAAAGCTGCTCTCATGGCCGACCTTCCCTCTCCGAACCCTAATCGCCTCTTCTCCCCATCTTCTCCTCCTCTCTCGCTCTAAAAGGTACTCCCGTTCTCCCCCAGCCTCCGATCCCTACGACCCTCCCTACTCCCCCATTCACAAAACCCTATCCCCCAATGCCGATTCCGTTCGCGGAACCCTAGCTCCCAATCTGATCAAACCCTCCGAGCCTTTTCACTCTGACCTCCCCTTCAGTTTCCGCCACTCCTATTCTGAATCCGACCCGGCCGTGAAACCAATCGGGTTCCGGGAGCCTCCTCGCTTCTCCCCATTCGGCCCCGGTAGACTCGACCGGAGATGGGACGGCGTTTTGGCGCTGGCGAACCAGGAGTTGGCTCCCATAGATCGGAGTTCGGTGATAGGTGATCCACTCACGGAGGAAGAGGTCGAGGAGCTCATCGAGAGGTATCGGCATAGCGATTGCTCTCGGCAGATCAATTTAGGTGCGGAAACTTCTTTTGGTCTCAAAATTTAACTTATACTGATAGTTAAATGGTTGAGTTTACTCTGCTGAGATCAAGATTCCACCTTCTTCTTTTTTTCAAGTTCATACGTTAAGATATTTCTAAGGATGATGCAATGCAACGGATTGAAAATTGCTTATATATTCCAATTGTACTTGTTTTGATTGAAATGTGCATTCACACGGAGAAAAGTTTTGCTTGCTCAGGGAAAGATGGTGTGACACACAATTTGCTGGATGATATCCACAACCACTGGAAGAGAGCTGAAGCAGTTAGGATAAAATGTTTGGGAGCGCCAACTCTTGACATGGACAATGTTTGCTTTCATCTTGAGGTCGGAATGCGTCACTATGCATGAAATGCTATATGAACGCGTGACTCTTTAAAAGGTTGGAGTTATTTGGTATTGTCCTTAAATAATGTTTGCTTCCACAGGATAAAACTGGAGGAAAAATCATTTACCGAAAAATTAACATACTCCTCCTATATCGTGGTCGCCACTATGACCCCAAGCAAAGGCCAGTTATACCGCTGATGCTATGGAAGCCATTGGCTCCTATCTATCCAAGGCTTGTACAAAATGTTCCTGATGGTTTGACTTTTGAGGAAACCAAAGAGTTGAGAAATAGAGGACTAAGTTCACCTGCTTTAATGAAACTAAGTAAGTTTGTCCGTTCAACTGTTAATTGAAATAATTGATTATGTTACTTCTTTTAGCAAGGTGCCATGGAAAGCTGCCTTGCTGACACAAAACGGTTAAATTACCTTTCTAACTAACCGTCATTAGATATGCATATTCATGGTTCAACTTCAAGTAATAACGTCCATTTACTGTCCAGCCAGGAATGGTGTGTATGTGAATGTGGTGGATAGAATCAGAGAGGCCTTCAAGACTTCAGAGGTCGTGAGGCTAGACTGCTCTCATGTGTATACTAGTGATTGCAAGAAGATCGGAGTGAAGCTAAGGGTATGCCTTTTGTGTACTAGTAAGCATATGATATTGTTGAATTTTTCTTCTCATCATGTATATAATTGTACTCAGGAACTATCTTTAACATTCTGTTTGGTTGAAAATGTTGATGTGAAGTGATAGTGAAGTGCTTTATATTATCTTGTCACATTCTTATCAGTAGTCTCTTATTTTTTGTGTTTTTTTTAATGTCTCTCAAAGGGTTCCATGAATTTGTCTTGCAATTTTCCAAACTAGGCTGCAAAATATAATGTAGGGCACATTGCTCAGTGAAAGCAATACTCCTTTTTTCATTCTGAATTCTTTAATAAGACCAATATGTTTGATTGGTCTGCATGTTTCTCTTATTACTTTTTTATATTCCACATCATCAGTTTTTGTACAAAGTGTGTACCTCTATGTGTGGAATAGTCATTTTATATTCTGAACTTACATATTCATGTGATTAAGCTTTGGAACTGATTTTGAAATAACAATGATCTTTGACTGAAAATTTTGCAGGATTTGGTACCTTGTGTTCCTCTTCTTTTCAAAGATGGTCAGATTATAATTTGGAGGGGTAAGGAGACTCAAGATACAGTCCAATGCGAATCGTGATTCTTTTAGACAATTCTTCGTCCCATGGGCTTGACTATGCGCACGATGTAAATTCATGTTCTGATCCAGATATTTGGATGGTCTCCATGAAACTAATGTGGTGATCTCTGTGTAGCAGATTTGCAGCCAAGATTGAGGCAAGTTGAGGGATTTACTGATGGCGCTTACTCTCTTTTCCAGGACATATATCAGTGTTATTACGGAGTAGATAATGATGGATGTTATGTTACTTGGACTCGTCAGAGTTTGCGCCAAGCAAGAGGGGACAGCTAACTTGGGTGGGATGAATGAAGAACAGGAATCTTTTTAAAGGATAATTCTCAAAGCAGCATTGACTGCATGATATATCTTCCTCTTTCGAGGTAGTTGCAGTTGATAATGTGACATGTGACAAGCTGATAGCGTTTCTTATACTTGTATGTCATACTACATACTTGCAGTTGCAGCATAAGCGGCTCTCTCTCACTCTAATAAGACTAAAGCATTGTAGGGATGCTTAGCTTAAGGAGAACATAATATCAGATTATGAAATGTGGTTCACATAAATATGTTGGTTAAGGTGATAAGATATCAGCTGCTAATGGATTGTGCTTGAATAATTAAGAGAGGCCCGTGTTGAATGAGTATATGAAAATTTAAATTCTTATTTAACTGGGACACTATTAAATTCTCTTTGTTTTTTTGTCTAAAGAAAAATCAGAGTAATATAAAATTGTGGTAACCAAACACAAACAAATGCGCTGAAAATTGTTTATTTAGACAACTAAATAAAAGTCAAGTGAAGCAAGCAACGCCCTCAATAAGATCTGTAAAATTTGGCAATGCTCATGCATTTCATTAGCTGGATTTGTCTCTCAATCTTGCATATGATTGTGTCTACAAACAGAGTGAGATAAATATGCATCTACAACCTGGACTTCTCCAAATACCTAATTAACATATGAGTGCATCAAAGGCTCATTCAACAATTTACCAGTAATAGAAATACTGAAAGAAATGCCATAGTATGCAGTATAAAACAGTATAATACTGATGCGTGTTTCAAATACTCTTTTAGGAACATTAAGATCATTTATAATCAAGAATCATATCCAAATGACACCAGTGAACGCAATTTGGCTACGTTCTCTCATCCATCAGCAAGGGTCATCAAGGTCCTCTCTGCTAACAGATGATACTGAAACCAGAAGAAAACCTTCTCTAAACTAAATGGCACCCAAATTTACAAAATTTGATCCTTGCTAGTAAGAGGGAGAACTTTCCAACAAATAAGGAACATATAATTAGGTAAATAGCTCGAGTTATCTGAAGCAGGGTCAGCTCTTGACGTACTTTTCAACATACGCCTGCAAGGAAAGAGGGAATAACAAATCAGGCAAATTTACAAAAGGAAAGAAAAAATAAATATAACCAACTGAACAATGTAAAGTGACCTGTACAAGTTTGTTGAGTTTTGCTTTTGAATATGAGAGGTAAGCATCAATTTTCTCTTGGGTCTGAGGGATGTTAGGACCTTGCATAGCACCAGTCACTTTTTCCACAACCTTCTTCACTATAGTTTTATGAGCTTCTTTGCTCAAATGACCTTCCTTCCATGCGGGCTTTAGTATATCCTTCACAAACTCGATGAGGGCACATTTAAACATCTTGATCCCTTTAGCTTCCTTGCTTCTTTTATTCTCACCATCCGCTTGAACATCTGCAACCCCATCTTCCGGGAGGGCAGCCAGTTCCTTCTTACTTTGGACGATTTCTGCTTCATTTACCTCCTTAGATTCACTGATCTGTTGGCTCTCATGCTGGAGTCTTCCCTCCAACGTCAGGGAATTTGCAGAATTCCCATTGTTAGTACCTTCAGCGACAGACAGTGGGATCAAATTGCTAACACCTGTTTGTGATTCCTCCATATGCGAGTCCTTCAGTTCAGCAGGAACCAATGAGAACACAGGAGGAAGTTTGCTGATATCAGATTTAGAATCATGATGAAGCTGAGTCCAAGGGCCTGGATTAGGTTGAGCAGATGTTGCTTCAGTGGAGGACCTCGGAGTGCTGGTGTTGAGAACTGATTGTGATGGTTGCAGTCCAATAGGGGCAGCATTCAGATCAGCAGTTCCAAAAAAATGAGCCAGCGATGCTGAAAGGTCTGTTATTCGAGCAGCCTGCTCACTTGTGACAACTTTATTGGTGATAAGAGATCCAGAACTTGATCCTGATGGTTTTGTATCTAGGTTATCAGATCCTTGGACTGATCCATCAGCTGATTGAAGGTTCTGTAAGTTTGAAGGAGTTTGAGTTGCTTCATATTGATTTTGTGCACTCAGAGCAAGAGGTTGGACAATCTGTCCACTTTGTCCATTTTGAGAAGAAGTAAGAATCTGTTGCCTCTGCCCAGAGACACTGATGTTCTGTTGGATCTGTCCCTCAAGAAGAGGAATTTTGTGCTGAGTCTGCACACTGAGATTAAAGTTCTTCTGGCTGATTACACTCTGAGGTGGTGGATTATTCTGTTGCCCACCAAAGGCTGCATGCTGTTGACCTTGTCCATTATGAAGAGGTGGAGGAATATTTTGTAGTCCCTGTCCTCCAAGATTATAACCCTGTTGGTTAGGTCCTACATGAGAAGAAAGAACTGGTTGGCCTTGCAAGCCAACAGCAAAGTTCTGAGTATTTGAAGAAGGTTGTTGAACCATGAACTCTGTCTGCCCAATTGGATGAACCGGGTAGTTAGCTTGTTGGATTTGACTATTGAAAGCCAACGCAGGGGCATTTGGAGAAAAAGTTTGTCCGGGAGGTTGAAGAACCATCTTCTGGATCTGCCCCATTGGGCCAAAGTTTTGTTCAGTTGACGGAGTAGCAGAATTCATCTTAGGCTGCGATCCCAAATTGTTAGTGGTTGCAGGATCACTTCCACTTGTGATGCCAGAGTACTGTCGGACGGTAGTTATATTTGCCATCATCTGTGTAGAAATTATTGGAAGCTGTTGATGCTGCCCAGAAGTCTCTTCAGATACATCTTGCTTTTGAAAGGCTGGATTTTTTTGGGAACTTTCCTGATTATCTTTGATGTTTTCAAAACATTGGTCTTGGTGCTTGCTTACAGCATCTCCCCTATCCATGGACAAAGGAACAGCAATTTTTGTACCATCATTTTCAGAAGCCAGTTTAGAAGTATTGATTGCATCCAAAATGGTGGCCTGATTACTCCATTGTGAGTCATTCCTTGACTGACTATCATGATCGTAACCCCAACTGTCATCAGGTGCCCTGTCTTCTGTACGACTTTGGGGCACACCCTGATGTGAGAACCTGCAATCCTCACCACGACGACAACGCCCTTCAGCAAAGTACTTACAAGGGTTTTCACTTACTCTACGAGACTCAGGTCTTCTCCCAAAAGATACATCAGGATCATTTCTTTCATGGGTCCTTTCCCTTGACTCGTCTTTCATACTCCGTTCACCCTGAGAAGAAGGTTCATGGTGAATATATCTGCAAGATGCACCCCTATGGCATCTTCCTTTTGTGAAGTCATAGCATCTTTCAGTAGACTTGATATTTCCATGTAGCTCAGGTTTTTCCCAACCATTGTCATCATAGTGGCTTCCATGCCTCTCAGATGGTTTATTCCGTGAATAATCACTCTGCTCTCGTGGACTAACAAAATTCTGCTTGCTCTCGTATCCAGAATATTTTACCCTTTCAGATCTACTTTCCCTTGCATCTGCATTATAATAACTGTCAAAGTGCCTCCTACCACCATCATCATGAAAGTATCTACATTGACTGCCTCTCCTGCACCGCCCAGCTGCAAAATCTCTACAAGGTGGAGCTGATCCTCCAGCCATCCTACCTCTTTCACCCCACCTCTCAGATCCATGCTTTACAGCATTAGGACTTCTGCTCCTACTCCTGCTTCTACTTGTGGTCCTACTTCTTTTCCTGTATATTATAACCAAACAACATAAATGACAAGAAAATACATTATACAGAAGCATAGACAGAGAAACCACCAGCACATATCTAACAAGACACGTGTGAGACAGGATCAAGTAAGTAACCAACAAAACAATTATTTGGGTACTATAGCTTGCCTGGATGACCTATTCCAGCCACCTCTTGGAGATGCACTGCGACTGTGTTGCCTCCGTGCATCTAGACTAGGAGACATGCTTGAACTGTAAGTCCAATCAATAGCTGCACCCCATCCATCTGTCCCTCCATTCCCATCAGCATTTTTCACTGTATCTTGATTTCTACTCTCTTGTTCCCAATATGACTTCTTTGAGCCATTTTTGTATACAGTTTCCATATCAAAAGCCTGAGGTGAATGCAGCTTTTGAGAATAAACTTTTGATGATCTATAACTACTATCATCCTTTTTTGACCAGTAAGGCATTTTTTTATCTGCTTCAGAACTAGTTTCATGCATGGGTTTTGGGCCAGAAAACTCAGGAAGTTGATTCCTGTCAATATTGGAGGAACGAGATAATTCTTTGACCTTACAAGGATCGCATTCTCTAATGTCAACTTCTACAGGAGGATCCTCTTTCACATCCCATTTGGATATGCGTCTTCTAACATTGTCAGTCATTTTCAGCTTTCTTTACAAGTCCGTAAAGGTATGCGCCTTTAAGTAGAACCCTGAGCAGAATACTTTTGTCTCCTTCAGCAATTGATATGCTTCTGCAAAAGATGTACCATAGTAGTAACAAGAAAAAAGGCATCAAAAAGCAAGCTACATGCCTTTGTGGATATTACTGCAGACACCAACTGCTACAGAATTAACTGGAAGAAATTACAGGAAAACGACCATTATGTGTTTAAAACAACAGCTCAATATATGTCACTTAGCAAGATTACCCAGTGAATAAAACTCAACCATATAATTCAAAAATTCATGTAAAACTCAGTTTGTCCCATGCCAGAGCAAATGTTGCTACAAGCTAAACTATTAAGTATTAACAGATGCCCACTGCACGTAAATTCTTAATGTATATAATAGCTCATGGTTGGTATTGCCGGACTACAACAATTACTTAACTAGAGTTGTCACTTTTTGACCTTCTAAAATACGATTGTCAACTCATGCATCAGCAAAAGCATAGAAATTTCTTTTATATTGAGGAACACATTCAGGGATAAATGCCACCATATTCCTTAATCCTTAGGATTATTTGATCAAACAAAGAAATCGACTCATCTGCTCAAAGTAGTCAGGCATTCACAGATCTCCACAGAAAAAAAGAACATTTATCCTTCGTCCAATGACTCCAATCTTTCCTTGCAAGAAAATTGTGGAGAGATTTGCTCCAAGATTGCATAAGCTAAAATTCTCCCAAATAAGTCAAGTCTCAAGGCAGGTTAAATGGATCGTTTTTTGCTATTTTCTTGTAATATACCTGCTTTCACAAGTCAAATATAGAGCTGTTAAAAAAATCAAGCAGCTTGAGTTTGACTTAGTTCAAGCTCAACCCAGGCTCGGCTCGAAACTAAAAGAGTCGAGCTTGAACAAAAAATTAGGCTCGAAATTAATTTCAAGCTAAGCCCAGTCTCAAGCCAACTCGCTCAGGCTTGAATTTATATATGTAGTATTAATTTATACTATGAATAATTTGTAGTCATTAGATCAAGTTATAATGGTTTATATCCATTTCTAACTTGATCTAATCTTATCTTTAATCAAACACAATTTAATTTAAACTATAATCAAACCTTATTTTATTTAAGCTTAAATCAAGCTTGATCCAACCAGCTTAAATAAAACTTGCATTAGACTTGAATTGGACTTGTTTAATGCTCAAGCTCGAATTAGGCTTGTATTAAACTCAATTGAAATAGGCTTGAATTGAGTTTGTTTAAAGCTCAATCTAGGCTCAGCTTGAAACTAAGTGAGTCGAGCCAAAACTAAGATGTGGGCTCTAACTTATAATTTCAAGAAATTAGGCCCGCTCAAACTCAGCTCGCTCAAGTTCGGCTCGTTTACACCCCAACTCACATCTCACATGAAAATAGTTTGGATGATGGTGACAATACGATAGCTTAATTTACTGATAACTGTATGGAGCTGAGGGTTCATAACACCCTATATCTTGTACTAAGAATGTCTGCGGATGCTAATGCATTAGGACAAGTTGAATTGCTCTTTAGCCGAATAGCGTAGCCCTACTCTAGCTTTAACAATATCTCAAGGAAAACCTATAGCAGCAAATACTGAGGTGATATGGCTTCAACTACCTAGCAGCTAGAAATAACTGGCCCAGCTTGGGGAGGACCAGCTCTATCAGCTGAAAGCCACACAATACAGTAAGTGGTAAAATAAACAAAGAAAAAAAGAGGAAATTCTTTAGCTTATGAAATTCATCATTTAGGCCACAGCTCAATCAGCCAAAGGAACTCTTATAGTAACTCACAACCATCTAACCTTCCCTGTTCATCAATCTTCAAATACTGCCAGTGTATTTCAAGTTTAAGTAGCAAGCTCTAGAACGAACTTCATAAACAAAGCAGTTTTTCAATTTCAGCAGGAATGGCTGAAATGAAATTATTCAAATCAAGATAATTCCACAGTCAAGATTTAAGCCCCTCATTGTAACCTCATTACATCAGGTCTGATCTCAGAGCATCCTATAACACTAGATCCTGTTTAGGAAAATTGATAAGAAGTATATTTCACTCAGTCAAACACAAGAAGTCTTTCTTTAACAGAAACGTTTTGCTGCTGTCACTAGGAAAAACTCAAAAATGCATTCCATGGTCATATTACAGATATCTTCAACAACAGGATGGAGTTTGCAACTTTGTATAGCTGCAGACAGACCTGCAGCTGCCTTTCAACAGTTCTGCCAACAGGCTAGCGACTTAGAATCAAGCACAAATTTTTTAGATCATTGCTAGCTAGAGAGTTCTCTTCTTGTTTAAACCAAAAAAAAAAGAAAAAAAAAATCCAACGATTTCTGCATCAGTAGCACTCTATCAAATCCACCAAATCCTGCATAGGAGAAGAAATATAGCTCTATCAGCTCTTCATAAATCCTTCCAAAGTTTCATCGGTGATAGACTCATGTTCAAATATTTCCTGAAAATGGAATATCCCAGACATAAGGTAGAGGCTAATGAGTCGGAGTAATTTCTCACTTTTGTGCTTTTAATGTAGAATGTACAAGTTGTCAACTGCACACTTATTATTCTCCTTTGTTGCTAGCTCCTACTTATCTTAAAACAGGCTCCTACTTGATGCTAAATTTAATAGTAGTCATAATTTCTCCATCGATTGAATTACAGTTATCGTTCAAGTTTCAACTAAAAGCAAATTCTTGTTGTATAGGAATTAAAAAAGGAAGAACAAGAAGTATATTCAATAGATTTTGTCACACCAATGAAAATGTGCCATATGATATTTCTTCCTACAAATTAAAGTGGTGTAGATATGCATGCTTCAAGAGCTAAAAAATTAAAATTAATATACAACATTGGATAGATGACCGGAGCAGAAATTATATGTATAACTTGTAGAGTTGCATCTAACATAGTTGTGAGTAAATTGTAAGGTCACATTGATAATATAAAAAAAATGTGATACAGGTGACAGCAGTTAAACAGAGGCAATGCAGAGAATAACAAATAAAGCCATACAAGAAGTCCTGAAATAGATATAATTCACAATAAGACCAAAACAACTTTGCCAAATATAGATCCAACACCAAGAAGAAATGCTAGGCAAAAGAAGGGAGTCCAAGATGCTAATGTATCAAACAAGATGATTAGGTCAATATTTCTTTCTATAACAGGCAACTAAGGACATAACACACTCTGATGGTCAAGGCTTTTACCACACAACAACAGCCTCTTCAATACTAGGATGCATCTCGGCCTCTGCAGAATCCACATTTGTATAATTCTTACATATTGAGACACTACTTTTAATTGAATCAGAGAGACTTAAATTTTTCTTGCTGTCTGATCCAAACTTTATACTAATTTGTGATTTTCTAGTCGCAATTTGCATGTAGAGAATTTTACAAAACTATCTTTCAGATTATTTAAAACCTTTTTAGGAAAGGCATTACGAAAAATTATTCTCTTCACAAAATAGTGAGAAAAAAAAATCTCAAGGGCAACTATGATAAGTCAAGATCATAGGATGATCACATACTAGAACATTTTCTTCATGAATTAGTAGTAAGCTGAATGTTATTCAATGTAAATCTATACAGATTCAGTTGCTATAGTCCTATATAAATGTGTCGTTGTGTATATCTAAAATTGATAAGTTCCATTTTTCTTTTACCATTATGGCATTATCTATTTCATTACCTTGACCAATAAAGCAGACAGGTGCCTATCCTCGCATTTAGCTTCCATCAGAAAACCCACAGTTCATATATTATAAGATTATCCACCAGCTTCTGGGGCTGGGGGAGTGGATATAAGTTAACAAATTGAAATTGGATCAGGGACTGTAAACTTTAATCAAGAAACTAGTTTCCAGCCATTTTTCTGAAAAATCAAACAGAGAAGATGCAAGAAAAGTAGAACCATATCACTGCTACCAATTTCCAGAGCAAACCTACGGAAGTACAGAATAACCCGGCGTATAGATTATTAACACAAATCAAGAAATGCGCCACAAAAGGAAAAGCAAACTCCAATCTTCTCGCACTGAGTAATTAGACTTCCTTAGAAAAGAAAAAAAAAAAAAAGCGCACCTTTACGCGTTATTAGTCTAAGCTACAGACAGAACAATGCATGGAGCTACAAATACATGCAGAGAAAATTTAAAAAAAAAATGGTAAAGCCCCAAATTTCAGCATAAAAAAAGAAACCCACCTCGAATCTCCTCCCGAGTGCAGCAAAACCGAATACTTCACACCACAAATCGACGCCTTCTTGCTGCCGGAACAGAATCTACCTTATTCTTGTACTCCGCCATCGGAAAATAGAAGACAATAGGAAGAACATTGAAGTAGCTCGCTCAAATACCACACCAAAACCCTAGAAAGCCCGACCAAAATCAAGAAACCACAGCGCTCTTTAGCTCAATCAACCTACGAATAAACCAAGAACCACGACCCTGCAGAGAGACTAAGAAAATCACCATACCTCTTGAATTCAGGCGCCTCACTCAAAAACCTCGGAAACTTCTTTGAAACCCTAGAGAGACGATACTAAAAGGGAAGACCTCTCCTCATCTTTTGATTGAGAGAGATAGAAACGGTGGGCGAAGACCGGGATTTTCCAAAACCAGTGTGAGCGAACCGAACCAAATCGGGTCCAATCGGGTCCAATCGGGGAACTGTTTAATTTCCACATTAGAAAATAATTATACTAATACCCCCACCACACTATTACATATTTTCACATGCACTACTCATCTTCATTTTTATAAACATTTACCCGGGAAACTACGGAAAATATCTCAAACCCCTAATAGTATTACCCAAACTTATCAAATGATGAATTTTACATTTAATTTTCTCTCTTTTCTCTAAAATAATATATTTTTTATGGTCGGTTTCTCTTATAACCCTAGAAGAAATTGTAGTGTCGATAGGGCTATAAAATGTTAGACCACCTATGATTGCTTTATCCTTAGGTTTCTTATTGCTACTATCTTTGATGCTATCACAATTGGGCAAATGAGAGGCTTGTTTGTATAGTAATTATTTTGCAAATGCTTAAAATTTATATTATACTTAATAGTTTATAATCTATTAGTCGGGTATATATATCAGCCTAAAATAAAATCTGTTTAAGGGCAAAAACACTGTCTCCCTTCTCCATTCGGTGTATCAAATTATAATAGATTACTAAACTTAATAAAACATTAGTACGTAGACTTATAAAAGCTAGTAAAAGAGACATTTTAAAAAATTCCTCAAGTTGAAGGGGTTAGTTACTATGTCACCAAAAGTATATGTGAAATAACTAATAATTTTGACAATCAAAGTGTAATTATACACTTTTAACTACTAATTAGTCCAAGCCACATTTTTCCCCTAATGCCAGCTCTATTGCTCTGCTAGGGTTTGGCGACCAACCTTTCCCCTTAATGAGGGTCTTCTTTACTGGTGCTCCAAAATGGGTGGAACCTACAACGCTCTCTTTTTCTCCGTTGATATTTCGTTTTGCCCTACATCCACCACCCCCCGTTGGAACCCCTCTTAGTGGTGTAGTTTCCATCATGGTAATCCTCGCTCTGATCACATTTTCAGGCAGTGTCTCAACCCCTACTTCCTCCTTTTCAGCTATTGCTTCTTCGGCCACTCGCCACCTCCGCCCCATGCCACATCGACCTTTTGTTGCCTTCGCCTCGTGTTGCATCCTACTGTTGGAGTCTAAGTAATGACCATCCTCAGTTTCTCCCAATTGTCACCGTCCTCCCCTCCCGTTCTGTCCCTCTCTGTACCTCTTCTTTGTCTCGGCTACTACGCTGTTAATGGTTGACTACCTTGCCGCTCTATTATGGACTAACATGGCTACCTTGAATATTGGTATGGTGGCAAGCCTGATTTGGTTTTGGTGATCTGTTTAGTTGCTTATCGAGTTGACAAGTCTCTATGCGCGTTGGGTTTAATTTGGCCACGATGAGCATCAAGTCTCTTATTGCAACCGTTCTTCATTGCAGGGCAGTCACGGTAGATCAAGAGAGAAGTTTGTTATAGAGCCTATGCCTTATCTCCTCTTATTATCTTTTTTGCAGGAGTATTTGTTTTGTTACAAACTGTTTTAAAGTTGGTTAGTTTGTTTGCAGCCAAGAGTGAGGCTTGTTATATGATTCTATCATAATTTATCTTTTAATTATGTATATCATGTTGTAACTATTATTGAAACTTAATAAATTATATGTCTATGGACATTTTTCCAAAAAAAAAAAAAAAAACTACTGATTAGTCCAAGCCATTCATGAGCCCATTATCTCGATTTAAAGTCTATTTATTCTTTTATGCTTTTATTGGGCCGATTTCTCATAAAAGTTTCACTAAATCTCCAAATTTAGAGCTCGGTAACACTCCAACCAGGCTTCATAGCTAGCTCCAAATGTGGAGCCCAACCAAAAATTTTGGAGCCCAGCTACATATATTTTCAATTTTTTATAATTTCAATTTTGCCCTTTAAATATTTAATCTAATAATTTTAATTCTATATGTATCTTTTATTAAATAATTTTGTTAGTTAAACTAAGTATTTAATTAGTTTTACTAATTGGTTTTTAACAAAAATAGTACCGTCGAAAAGGTCTTATCGAGACCGTTAAAATGAGTCTAATATTAAATTATTTTTGAGTTAATTTTAAATTTTAAATTACATAATAAATATTTTTTATTATTTAAGGTTTATATCTCCTAAAATTATTCAGATAATATTTAAAACTATTTTCAAATGTAAATATTAAATATTAAAATACATCATATATGAAATACATAATACATTTAAATCTCAAATATAAAATACATTAAATATAAAATACATCAAATAAAAAGTATATTAAAAATCATATCCTTTCGAAAATGTTTTTATCATAAGTGTTCAATCAGTGCATTGCGAAGCTCAAAATGAATTTCTCTATCTTGGATCTTCCTATACTGAGCGAATAATTAAAATCGTGGCTATAAAAATAATTTACCATACAATTAAATATTTATTATTATTATTATTAAATATTAATTTTTGCTTATTTTGTGTAATTTAATTTTGATATTTTTAGTAATGGTGTAATGTTTATTTCAATGTTTATTTTGTGTAATATTTAATATTTTTAGTAATGACGTATTTATTTTGATGTTTATTTTGTCTAATATAATTTCAATGCGTTTAATTAAAGAATTAGTAATTTAAAATTAGTTCTGAAACTACCGGATATAAATCTTATTTTAAAAATCTCTAACCACATAATTTTATTATATTATAATTTAAAATAAATTATATATATATATATATACTATTAATTTTATAATAATATATAGAGGCCGGGGTGCAATGGACTCTCGGCTCTATATTTGGAGCCCAAAGGCTCTAGATAAAGAGCCATCTGTTGGAGATGTACTTAGGCCCACTAAGACGAAACCTAGGGTTTTCGTTATTTTAGAACGCCGAGAAGGGTAGTCTAGGTACTTCACGTGCTCTTCTATAAAACCTAAGTTTAGCTCCTCCATTCGCCCCCCCTTCGAACCAACTAAGCCCTTCTTCTCTCCGGCGACGGCGCAGGTTTCCCGATCCATCCCCTTCGAGTGCTTGAGATTTCTGGATCGCTATCGTCGTCTCCGAGCCCTCAGATTTCCTCCGTAAGGGTGCGTGTGTAGAAACCCTAGCTTGGATTTGATCTGTTAAGTTCCCATAGATTTTAGGGTTCTGGTCAAAAGTTGCTGATTTGCGTGATTAATCTGGGAAACTGATCATCTTGTGCGTTCTTTTAGGATATTTTGAGTAGATTCGTCTGTTATTGGCTTTTTTACGTTGTTTTCCAGGGGAATGAGCAAATTTCGCCATTTTGGCTTTTTTTTTTCCAAGTATTACATGAACCTTTCTGGTTTTTAGGTGGTTTTCGTGGCTACTAGTTGTCCAATTTTGCATAGTAAGTGAGTTGGGGGAACATCATTTTTGTGAATCTCCTAGATTTGTACTCCCGGGGTAACTATGAGTTTATTTGATGAACTGTATCGATCTTATTCCATGCAATATATTAGCCTTTAGCATTGTTCATATAATTGATCTTCACGTTGGCCAACTAAAATTTTTTCTCGAAGAGAAGGCATATTGCATTAGGGAATCTAATTAAGCAATTACCTACTGGTAAGCTAAGGTAGTGGTTTTCTTGTGCTGATTTCTATAGGATTAGCCTGTAGCTCTGACTTATGGATGATGGGTATTCCTCACTCTTAGTTGTATATGTGTACTTGAATTTGTTCTTGATTAATGCCTTAGTATTTTGCAGTTATCATAGGCTTTGTAGAAGGAAGATATATATCTGAAATTGTTTTGTGATGCAGGCTTAATTGCGCCTGCTGTACACAGCAGGCGCCAACTAAAGCATTTTGGGCGATTATGGCAACCTTTGCAAAGCCTGAAAACGCTTTGAAGCGTGCAGAGGGTAAGTAATTGTATGTGAATTCTCTTTTGATGCTAAATTTATGTTTTTCTTTTGCAGTTGGTGGTTCTGATTTTTTAAATAGCTTCTGGTGTATAAAGCACTACTTGTGACAAATTTAAAGTGGAAACTCGTTATACTATTGTACATTTATTTATGCTATCAAGAGTAGTCCCAGAATTATTATTTTTCCTAGATCATACTAATATTTAAGTCAAGAACAAAGATTTTTCAGAAATTATGTTATTTATGTTTCATATTTTGCCAGAGTGCTTATAGTTATATCTAGTATTCTTATATGTTTCATTTTTCATCATAGTTTTTATTTGTCACAACAAAACGCTGCAAACTGCTTGATGGCATTAATTTCATAGATATCCATTATTAATTTCTTTATTCCCATTACTTCAGAATTGGTAAATGTTGGCCAACAGCAAGCTGCCTTACAAGCGCTCCATGACCTCATCACTTCAAAGAGATACAGGGCTTGGCAGAAGCCCCTGGAAAAGATCATGTTTAAATATGTCGAACTCTGTGTGGACATGCGGAGAGGCAGGTTTGCAAAGGACGGGCTTATTCAGTACCGGATAGTCTGCCAACAAGTCAATGTCAGCTCTTTGGAGGAGGTTATAAAATATTTCATGCAACTTTCTACTGAGAAGGCTGAGCAAGCTAGGAGCCAAGCACAAGCCTTGGAAGATGCTTTGGATGTAGAGGACTTGGAAGCAGATAAGAGGCCTGAGGATTTGATGCTAAGCTATGTAAGTGGAGAAAAAGGCAAAGAAAGATCTGACAGGGAGCTCGTGACTCCATGGTTCAAGTTTTTGTGGGAAACCTACAGAACAGTACTTGAGATCCTGCGGAACAATTCTAAGCTGGAAGCACTATATGCAGTAAGCTATCTATACTTATTATGTCCCCCCAATAATTAGGAAGGCCTCCTGGCCTACATCTTCTCCTTTCTACGGATGTCACTAGATTTTGATGCTTTTTAAGCTATTCATTAGATTAGCACGAGAATATTCATGAGTCCTTGGAAAAATGTATGTTAATCTTGTTTGATGGTGTATTTTTTTTCTGCGTAGTTTAATTCCAGAATTCTGGGTCTCCTTTTTTAGTTATTAATGTGTTGCACTATTACAACATTAACACTTAAGGACAGCAAGTCTCAGAGTTATGCTAGGTCTGACCACTGTGTGTTTCTGCAATGTGCAAGATGGCGGGGTGCTACTTGTTAGTTCACTTAGTTGCTTCAAGAGAATTTTTCCTTCTCCTATTCTTTCAGAGTAATATTCTTAGTTTCTAAAATTTATTTTGTTTCTGCTACATCGTGTTTGGACTTTGAACAATTAGTGTTTAATGTAAAGTTGGCCTGCAGTATGTGGAATTCTTGTTATACTTGCACCTTTTTTTCTTGTGAAGTTTGCCTCTTGACAATATGTTCCATGGATTCAGTGGAATCAGACATTGTAACCTTTAGACTAAAAAAGTAGATGCAATCTTTACCCTTTATTTCAATGGTGACTGGATTGACAATATAATTATGTGCAACAAAATATGGGTACATGCCAAAAAGTAGTGTTGACTAGAATCATGGGATTGCCAATCAGAATTGTATATATCTTTTGAGGTGTTGATAAGCATTTAGGGCCAAAATTTATGATGTTAAGATCATCATTTTTTATTCTGGTAGGGAATGAACATCTGTTTTCTGGATATATATGTGTCATCTTATATTTTTTTCTCTTTCATCTGAATGTGCAGATGACGGCACACCGGGCTTTCCAATTTTGTAAACAATATAAGAGGATCACTGAATTCCGTAGACTGTGTGAGATCATAAGGAACCACCTCGCTAATCTAAATAAATACCGTGATCAAAGAGACCGGCCCGACCTAACAGCTCCTGAGAGCTTGCAGCTTTACTTGGATACAAGAATGGAGCAACTGAAGATAGCAACTGATCTTGAGCTATGGCAGGTCTGCTATTGAGCAACTTGTGGCTCAATCTAGAATTTCAGAAAGGCACTTTGTTCTTATCATATACCTCCTTGATGTTCTTTTACAGGAAGCCTTCCGTTCTGTGGAGGATATTCATGGTTTAATGAGCATGGTGAAGAAAAATCCAAAGCCCTCGTTGATGGTTATCTATCATGCAAAGCTAACTGAGATATTCTGGGTTTCAAATAGCCATCTATATCATGCTTATGCATGGTTTAAGCTTTTTGGTTTGCAGAAGAGCTACAATAAGAACTTATCGCAAAAAGATTTGCAACTGATAGCATCTTCTGTTTTATTAGCTGCGCTTTCAGTGATGCCTTACAACCATGAGTATGGTGCATCCCATCTTGAGCATGAAAATGAGAAAGAGCGTAATTTACGAATGGCTGGCTTGATTAACTTCACTCTTGATCCTAAACGCGAGGGTAGAGAAATGGTAATTTTTTTTTGTATTTTCATTTGCCAGTTACAACTGTCTAAACTGCTGTATTCTGGTGAAGTTCTTTCTCGTGACCTTTTGCTCTTATCTTATTTGCAGCTTTCACGATCAGCACTCCTCTCAGAGTTGGTATGATTTACAATATTTCCCGTTATAATATTTCTGATTTTTGTATTACAGATCGCATGATAGTAGCAAAGTATTTTTTTGATATTGCTTTGTCTGGAAGACTGCTGGTTATCAAAAGGTTGGAGTAGTGTAAAATCTGTTAGAAGCTGATGATCTATTTTGTGAAGTCCTGTATCTATGAAGATTAAATCGACCATAGCATTATCTTGTATCAATATGACTTATTCAATAGGTAAATTAGCTCTAGTCTTGCAATTTCAAGGATTTTATTGACTAGATGATCTCTAGATAATACCTGGGAAGTCCATCAAGAATAAATTGTGCTGCTTTGTTGCTTCAAAGGCTGCTGGTTTAAGAATTCTTAGGTAGTTAAGCTATCTGCTACTGATGTTTGTCTTTCGTTTTTACGGTAGTTGAGCACATCTATTGTGTGCCAATATATTTTACTTAAAGGATCATCCAAAATTTTTTTATCCATAGTGTATTCTGGGTATTCCTTTACTTTATATTGTATGAAGTTTCTCTCTCTGCATATCTAGTGAGGATTATTTTCTTCAGGTTACCAAGGGAGTGATGACATGTGTCTCCCAAGAAGTGAAGGATCTCTACAATCTATTAGAACATGAATTTCTCCCATTAGACCTTGCATCAAAAGTTCAGCCATTGCTTACCAAAATTTCCAAACTTGGGGGCAAGCTCTCATCAGCTTCGTCTGTTCCAGAAGTGCAACTGTCTCAGTATCTTCCGGCATTGGAGAAGCTTACTGCTTTGAGAGTGCTACAACAGGTGCAACTTTTTGTTGTTTCTTTTTTATGTTTATTGTTTTTATCATCGAGTTTGCTGTGTGTAGTATTTATATGTTAGCACTTACTATTGTATATGTTCTCATCCAAGGTGCCTTTTTTCTCCAGGTTTCTCAGGTGTTCCAATCCATGAAGATTGAGATGCTGTCAAAGATGATCCCCTTTTTCGACTTCTCAGTAGTGGAGAAGATTTCAGTTGATGCTGTCAAATACAACTTTGTTGCTATGAAAGTTGATCATCTAAAGGGTGCTGTTGTTTTTGGTAATCTGGTATGTGAACTAGGCTTTTGTTAAGTCATATATATATATATTGTCTTCTTGTTACATCTGTCTACTAACACATTATTTTTGAAAATGAAGTATAGGCTTTTGTTAAGGCATTTTCTTTGTGCTTTGACAATGATTTAAGTTTAAATAGATGAGGGACTCCATTTGCTTGTTGGTGGCAATCCTATATTCCTATTCCTTACCAGCATTTAATTTTTAAAACTTAAATGTCTCTTCTTTTTCTCTTGAAAAGCTCATAAGATACTGAATATATACTCTGAGGTGCTTGATTTCAAAAGTGCTCGTAGTTCTTTGCCTACATTGGCTTTTCTTGACTGTGGCACCTACTGTGTCCAGGATATTGAATCTGACAGTCTGTGTGATCACCTTACCATTCTTGCGGATTCTCTTAATAAAGCAAGGAGTCTGATTTATCCACCAGTGGAAAGGCAATCAAAACTTGGTGAAAGCTTGTACAGTTTATCAGAAGTAGTGGATAGGGAACATAAGAGGCTTCTTGCACGAAAGTCAATTATTGAGAAACGCAAGGAAGAACATGAACGCCAGATGCTGGAAATGGTATCTATTTGCTTTTTTCCCCCCTTCTACTCATACATAATATGCCTCGTTAATCTGTTGTGTGAACAACATCAACTATTTCCAGGAAAGGGAGGAAGAATCTAAAAGGCTGAGACTTCAGAAGATCTCGGAGGAGGCTGAACAGAAGCGGCTTGCTACTGAATATACAAGGAGGGAGGAACAGAGGATTCGGCGAGAAATAGAGGAGAAAGAACGACAAGAAGAACAGGCCTTACTTATTGAAATCGAAAAACGTTCTAAAAAGAAGGGCAAAAAGCCTATTCTTGAGGGGGTATGCTCAAACTAATTAACCTTGATTTTTTATTCTCTTCTATGTTTTTCTAATTAAAATTTACTAATATATACTAGTTGTTCACCAAAAGCAGTGTATGCTTTCTATAAATTATTGCCCTCAGTCAAGTGAAATTGATATCATTTAATTAAGGATTGACTAGCATAGAGACGAGTCATCTTTCCTGCTTCTCTTTAGATCTCTTTCTGATTGTATATCTGAAAACAAGTCATATGTGTTCATTATGGTCTTGTGAATATCAAAATTGAAATTGGCTCTATTTTCCATATCTTTCTGTAGCCATTTTTTGTTGCATGAATTTAGTGTTTATTTTATACCACAAGATGCCTTATGTTTATTTGGTAAGGATTAGAGAAACTACAAGATGCCTTATCATTTTCTTGAATATCTATTTTTTATGACATCACCAGAGCAACTCATCTTTCAACTTATATCTCTAGATTTTGAGTTCTTCCTCTTTTACAGGAGAAATTTACAAAGAAAAGCATCATTGAGATGGCCTTGAGCAACCAAGTGAAAGAGCGTCAAGAGATGGAAAAGAAACTGCAGAAACTTGCGAAGACGATGGATTACTTAGAGCGGGCAAAGAGGGAAGAAGAGGCACCGCTAATTGAGCAAGCATTCCAACAACGCCTGGTGGAAGAGCAAATTCTACATGAGCAAGAACAACGGGTTTGTTCCATCATACTTTTTGATGTAGTTAAGAAAATAGTCCCACTCTGTATCTTGTGTTTATTTCAATATTGAATAATGCTGTTTCTAGAGAGAGATCGAGCTTAGTAGACAGCACCATGCGGGCGACTTGCAAGAAAAGAATAGGCTTTCAAGAATGTTGGCAGATAAGGTATGGTTCCTACTGGTAGTTATGTATTTTCATTCATTATGATTCATTTGGTATGATCCTATCTTTGTAAGTGGGATGTCAGTTCTTTCAGAAAATTGTTTTGATCTAAAATTAGAGTTTTTTAAGTATACTAATTATTACAACAATACACAACGTAAAATTTCTTATATCTAAGATAGCTGATTTTCCTTTATCTTGATAGTGTTGACCTTCATATATTTTTGAAAACGTGCATACTGAGAATCTGTGAGAAGTTGCCTATATCTTGTGTTCATAGTTGCCTTGTCAAACTGATTCCTTCAATGCATGATTTGCTTTTGCTGGAGAGCATGCTGTATCTCTTTTCCTTTTGTATCTCCCTTACAATGATGCAGAGCTTCACAAAAAATGTCTACCATTTTTTCAGGTAACTTTCCAGGAAAAAATCGTCAATCGCCGTGAGGATGAGTATAATCATCTCAGGCAGGAGCGGGAGGAACGAATCAACCAATTAGTTACAATGAGAAGGCAGGAAAGGGAGAGGAAACGGAAGTTACTCTATTATCTCAGGTCAGAAGAAGAACGATTAATAAGGTTGCGTGAAGAGGAGGAAGCCCAGAAGCGTGAAGGTAAAAAATGTAGCAATGTGAAAACACAATTGAAGGCATTATTTTAGCTCGTCTAATAAATCATGCAGAGTGCTGCTAAAATTTTCAACCATTTCATCATGTTCATCCTAAACAATTAAATGATCATTTGGAATGGTGCTTCTTTTTCAAGGAAATGTCTTGGTTCTTTTCTTGATGTATTTCTTTGCTTGCAGAGGAGGAAAGAAGGAAGAAGGAAGAAGCTGAGCGCAAAGCCAAGCTTGATGCCATTGCTGAGAGGCAGAGGCAGAGGGAGAAAGAATTGGAAGAGAAGGAAAGATTGAGAAGGGAGGCTCTCCTAGGAAGGGCTTCGGATGTGGCATCACGATCAGTTGAACCTGTCTCTGGGCCACACGTCTCTGAACCCATCCCTGCTGCAGCTCCGGCTGCAGCAGCAGCAGCTAGTGGGCCTAGTCCAGGAAAGTATGTCCCGAGGTTTAAACGGGAGAAGACTGATGGCCCAAAACCAGCTACACCTGAGCCTGACAGATGGGGTCGACAAGATGACCGTCCTCCACAATCCACAGATAGGTGGCGGGGAGATGACCGCCGCCCCTCACTTGGAGGAGGTGGTGGGTCGAGATTGTCTTCTACATCTTCTTCTTCCTGGTCCTCATCGAGGACTCGCGGCTGATAACTTCTTTGCTAGAGTCAAAGTAAAGCTTGGTGATGATCTATCTGCGTTTGGTTCGTCAAGTACTAGCCAAATTTTGAACTTTTAGATTACTTCTGCCCCCAGACTGACAATTATGTATTTCGGAACCTTTCTGTTTTCCTTTATATTCAGTTTGTGGAAATTTTTGTCGGCCGACTACTACCTCTCTAAGTTCTGTTCTACTCTGCTATTTAATAAGGAATTTGTTATTTGTTTTTCCTCGTGCTCTTACGCAAAGAAACCGTTCGGGCACACTAACCAGTAATCTCCACATCATTTGTGATTAATTGCTTGCTATCTTGTCACATCTTCGCCTTTATATGTAATACCATTATATGAATTCAGTATAATGCTCGATTGACTGTTTAGCTTGGTATCACTGAAATAGCTTATCTCGCGCTTTTCTCTCCGCTTGCATCCCGAGATCATTAATCACTGTTATTTTATACTCGTACGTCCAATTCACTTCAAGGTAAATGCTTTTACTGGCTCATTTCAAGAGTACGGAAATAATTAGGGAAAGTTCTGAAGGTGTATTCAAACAAAATAAACCCAGGATACATATAGTTGCCTACCGACATTAATAAAAAACTCTTGACCCAACTACTTCATGAATAACTTTTTTTATTCTAAAATACAACTACTCATTTTAAAATAACAGCTAAACAACCATACTCTTAAACTATAAATGCTATTCATCAATATTACATTTTATACTATACACTAATCTAATTACTAATTGAGTAATATTTATCTCAACCTACTTTTAAAAAAATATTTATGATAACTTTATAAAAAATAATACCTTTTTTTTTCAATTTTTTTCTTCACTTTATATCATAATTTATTACAAATATTTTAAAATACAAAATGAACATAAAAAATAAATATTTCTAAAATAAGATTCTCATTTTAAATAATAATAATAATAAAATGCTTATTTTAAAATTGACCTTAAACTAGGCCTTGATCAAGAATTGCCGTATTAGTGTTATAGCTTAAATAAAAACCAGTAGCAAATTTTTACACGCCCAACAGAGACAAAATACAGAAAATAATGATCGTCCATTCTAAAATTGTAGGTGACAACTAAGAAAATCTTACTGAAAGGTATCACTTCATTTCAGCAAACAAGTATAAACATGTATTCCCTATTATACTATGGTTGGATCAACACATCACCAACACACCTATGTTAGCAAATACATTCTTTGTAAGAGCTGCAGCTACTTCAACCAGACACCACAAGCCTGCAAGTATCACCAGCAGTCCAAACAGCCCTGAGACATTGCCTAGCTCCTGAACAATTTTAGAACAATCAGTGGAAGGTGTGAAAATAGAAATGACAAAAACGCGCTTCTCTAATCACTTCGGCAGAAAATTTGGCAAATGACACGAAGCGGTCCCCTCCTCGAATTAGAGAGTCGATGAAGAAAAAAATGTGGAATTAGCTGCATGGAGCCGTCAAGCATTATGAGTCCACCATCTCATCCTGCAATTCACTAGGGGCAATAAGCCCGGGAATGGACAGCATCCTTTGCCGTTCTCTTTCTCTCTGTGCAGCAGCCTCTTCAGCATAAAGATCCTTGTTATCCTGTATATCAAATTTAATCCACATTATAGCAGAGCTAGTCTGATTTCTACAATTAAAAAAAAAAAAGAGAATCAAACACAATGGCTCCTAATAAACATTTATTTACGGCCTTTTTGACAGCTCGAAAGCATTGTCCAGAAACTCCTAAAGACCAGACATGTTTGGAGAAGGGCAGATGGAGTTCAAACATCTGGATTTTGGTATTCACCAACTTACCCACGAACCTTTTTTCACATTTTATATTCCTTTTTGTATTGAAAATTCATCTCCCGAGTACATTTGCTAGAAATCACTATCCATTTTCTATAACAACGATAATTAACCTGCTAATACCAACAAATAGAAGAGTGGAGAAGAAACTGGATAAATGAATTAAATACTGAGTCAGATGTCCCCATATTCGCAGCTTCTTATGCTAAGGACCACAAGATAAACTTGAAGAGTACTGAACATAGCATACATCTGTCAGAATTGCCTACATGCTCCACAAATGTAAGGCAAACAATGCAGGTACCAAGATAATTAGCATATCTTACAAATGCAAATCTAAGGTTGAATACATGCTTTCTGCTTATCTATAACAATAAAGAAAACGATAGTTCTGATTGTATATGAACAAATTCTTTGAATAGAAAAACAAAGGGTATGCTTATCTGACTTTAGATTTTCAGTTTTTAAGTGACAAAATAAAACATAATACTGGAACAAGCCTTTGAGATCACAGTGAATATATTTGCAAAAGGGATGCCAAGAATCAGCAGCTGACTGGTCATTTCAGGCAGCAGAATAGTATAAACCTCAGACTTTTGTCTAGAAACAAAAATAGATGAGACTATATTACTGTTGGGCAAATATATCTGGATACCTGTGCAGAGAACTCTTTCGATTGCACAAGAAAGTCTCTTATGTTGTCCTTAAAAGTTGGAAGATCATTTTTTGATTGGAAAAGCCCATCCACAAATTGAGTCACCTGGAAAAACATAACCATAATTTTGATTGAGGATTCGAGGGGTCAATATAGAATAGAAATTGGCAAAAATTGCTACCTCTGCTGATGTCATATTTGGAAATGATGTTCCCAAAAGTTTTATGGTGTAATCACGAACAAACATCATATTGTTTTGGTGTGGATAAGGTGCAGTGGAGGAATCCCAGAGGGGCTCAGTTAATGAACCAGAATCAACCTGAATATCAAGCGCTACATGTACTCAGCAGAAAGAATAAGTGAAGAACTAACGGGCATTGACAGTATTTGTATCTTACCAGGCAAAACATGTGTTGTAGCACTAGCACATGGAGCTTAAAACCTGGCTTATGAAATGAGTCTGTCAGGACAGCAAAAATCTCTTGCTCAATGGTCAAATAGTAACTCCTATAAAATTGATTACAGAACTCCGAAACCTGAAAGTTATCAAGCCAAAAGTTACATTTCGTACAGATGCATTTATTAGCGTCTCATCGAGATTTGTCATAAGTCAAACCTGAAAGTTTTTCAGCATTTCGAGTAATAGATTAAGACCGGTCTCAGCAATGTTTCTCTCAGTATGCCGAAAAGCCCAGTTTATGGAGTCCATAACAAGCTTCAATTGCTATCAGGACAAAATCAACAATATAACAAACAAAAAGAAGACCTGTAAGTAACTAAAGAAGATACAATTGGGATTATATCTTCATGAGGTGCAGACAGATCAAAACACTAACCTGACTAGACAGCTGAATTAAAGCTTGAAAACAATGGGTCCCAATAGCACGTAGTAAAGAGAAGAACTTGAGACGATGCTCAGGATAATCTTCAAAATTTTTGGTAATCATCTAAATAACATAGAAAAGGACATTTTCATATAATTAAAAAAACCATCAAGAATCTTTTCTTATTCTTCAAAATTAGTGCATAATCTTGCCTCGAGAGTGCACTGGAAAACAGCTTCAAATATGCGAGGCACATCCTCCATCATTGCACCTTTATACCTATAAGAAACAATTCCAGAAAAGGATAAAAAGATTTAACATAAATGGTTTAATCTGCAAAAAGAAAAACCCCCAGAAAAAGGCAAATTCAATTAGGAAAACTAAAAAGATAAAGAATATTTAACTTAGAAAAGAATAAAACAAAAATGAAAAATTTCAAAGCCTGATCTTGAATGCTCTGAATTCGCTATGAGTATCATTTTCTACCATTCAGAGCTATCAAGGGCCGAGGTTGTCAGCAATTTGAGAACCATGATCTCCTTTCTTATTGCTCAATAATCTACTCTTTTTTCCACCATCTTGCACATTGCAACTTGAATTGGATCACTCCTTAAAGGTCCACCATGCGGTTACTGTGCGTAAATACTTAAGCCAAAATTATTGACTAGGTAGGATTAAGCCAAAATCGTATTTGTCATGTACAGGACTTCTTTAAGGAGTCTATGACATCCGTATATAACTTTTGGTGCTAGTTTAATCACATGTATTTACCATAAGCAGCACATCTGAAAGTATGTCATAATCTGGTTAATAATTTGAAATGTACTTTTCCAATGTTCCAAATGACTGACACTAACATTTACATAATTTTTGTGGCTTTTTATAGATGCCTAAGAAAAATAATGCGCCCAACTATACTGTGCCAGAAGACCAGAATAGATGGAGAGTGACGATAAATCTCAAAACAATACCACTACCAAGTACTAACAACAAGAAGCCATTAATCTCAACTATTTGGGTTCAGCTATACGGATCCTTCTCTTCCTCAAACATTAATTTTTGCCTTCGCCCTCTTAACAAACCTTTCACCCTCTTAAAATTTGCACAACTTTGGAAATCAGAACATATTTTAGAATCCTATGGAACTAAAAACAAATGTATGGACTGGTGGCTTACAGTAGTTGTTATGGAACAAAGAAAGATTGTATACCGAACAGTAGATGCACACACGCATCAAGAAGGTAAGTTTCACTTGGCTCCCTGGCTTATAGTTCTATCTATAAGTCAAATTAGACTTCGCAACCTTTGTGTTTAGATTTCAAAAACTTAACTAAAACATGAAACTTATAGCCAGAAAATAATTGGTTTAAAGTTTATACAATCCTTTCTTCCAGAATAGGCCATAATATTTCCATCAAGCAGCAACATAGAATAGGCCATAATATCTAGGTAGAAGCCGAGCAGGCACATCCCATGATAAAGAAGAATTCAAGAACCTAATGTGGTAGGAGATCTTAAAAACATCATCTTGAACCACAGACAAGTAAATAGGATGGCCAAAACTTACATAAGTCAGAATTCTGAGTGCTAATTGAGGGAAGAAAAATCGGAATTAACCCCTGATAAAAATATAGTGAAAAATAAAACTAGCCAATATAAATTATGCGACCGAGCTATACAATATTTATTAAGGAGATGGACACAGATTCAATTGTCCCGCATGATATTACGAATCCCAACTGCACTGCGCATCAGGAGAATAAATTCTTTGACAATATATAACTACACATGAGAAGATAAAGGATTTAAAGATGTAGTTCAAAAATATGTGAAAATAAGCAAGAGAAGGGAAAACACAATGAAATGCATATATACTTGTTTATAATTGTGGCAAATAGGGATAAGACTTCAGATTCCCTCGCATCAGGCAAATTTCTAGCATAATCACCAAGGACAGGATCCATCATTGGTGGAACAAACTGTTTTCCAATATGTGGTTGATCTTCAGCCTTGTCTACAAATGTTTCAATCAGTTTGAGAGTCTCTCTCTTCACAGATCTGTTTGCAGTAGAAATATTTAGCAATGTGAGAAGCATTTGAATGCTAACTATGAGGAAAAGAAAATGACATATAAATGCATATCAGGCATAACTGCAGATTTGTACTTACCGCAATAGCTTTACATAAGATGATTTTGAAGCAAATGGTCCACCTTCAGCTATGGTGTTAGATATGAGCTCACTGTACATTCTATTACAACAACAAAAAAGCACCCAAATTATCCAACAGTATGCAACAAACTTTTATAGTGTAAATTCTCAGGTGTATGAAGGCACGCATACGCCTCAAACACACACACACACACGTGTGTGTACATAAATATACAGATAACACACACATTTACATGCCTAAGAGCAGACACAAAATGAATGTTATATTACTTATAAGGCCATTATGTTAAAAAAGTTAAGACTATTTAATGTAGGAAGTGCTGGGAGAAAATGTAGATGAAGGAAATTATTCCAGAAACACCTTAGTACTTCATACTGAATATCAATATCTCTCAATTTCTGATTAATAAACAAAATTTCATACCTGTACACGGTAAGCATGTCCAAAAAAATCAACGATATTTGTGGGAAAAAACATGGTCCAAGTGAACTAGCAGCACTTGTGTTCGTCTGCCAAGAAGCACATTCAATTAGAATATGTGCAGAGTTACAAAAAGGGATGGATAAATCAACTCAGGCTGATATCAGCTCATTTCAACCATCATCTTTTCCAAAGCTATCAAATGTTATAGTAGATATTGACAAGCATAAATTACAGGATTTAGAATCAAGCTTTCCTTGAAATACCTGCAATATATTTAGAACAGTCTTTATAACCTCCTGATCCTTTAGTAGATCCACACTTCGGCTTGCCTGTCCAATGATTTCAGCCCATTTCTGCGAGAAATCAGTGATGTTGAAAGCAATCAACAGATGATGCAGATATGTTGCTTATGAGATGGCAACAGAAACTCAAACCAAAAAAGTAGAGAATCAGTGCTAAATAATATAACGAAAATTGTACCTGATTTGGAAGCTCCATTAACCTTTTCAGATAGTCATCCCTCTTAGAAGGATCAGATTCTGCTTGGATCATGTGGCCAACCTGACAAATGCATAGAAGTATAAAGAATCAGAAATTATAGAGGGAATTAAACAATGTACTACCAAAAATATGTCACAGTTAGGTGCATCACTATACCGACTCATAAAATGAATGTATCTGATGAGGCTCAAGATCTGCGATTGTACTTGCAAGGTAAGATAGAAGTTCAGATACAAATGGCTCAGTCTCCCCTACCTAGATAGACAGCTAGCTTGTGAGAAAAACAAATTCTATAATACAATATGCATTGAAGCAATAAAGAAAGAAGAAAGAAAAGCAAATAAGTAGGTCAGAAAATTTTAAAATGACGGTTGCTATAGGAAAAGGATCATCCAACCACATTATTGGCTGATACTCAGCTTACAATAAAACAATAAAAATGTGTCTGATCCGAACTGCTTGACCAGATGGAAAACCTGGTCTCAGATCCTTGGATAGACTTTAGATCAATATAACAAAAATATAAAATTGAGTTAACCACAAGCCACAAGGCCATCTTCAAATATTGCGCAGCTTTTGTATCTAAAATAAGTACTAATACAGTACATAGTTTCATAAAAAATGTTGTAAATCCATCCTCCAAGTTGATACCTGTAGTTGAGGTGAAAACTAGAATGAATAGTAGACGAGGAACAGATAGACCACGAAGGACTGGTGGAGTTTCTAGCAATATTAAGAACTAAAATGCATAGATTGTGCTCTCAGATATCAAAATTAAAAATACTCATGCTTCAGCAAAAAGTAGATGATTGCTTCATAACATTAAATTGTTCTTATGGATGTGATAAACCAATGCTAATATTCTCACAAAATGATTGATGGACTAGCATTAAAATAAGAAAAAAAGACAGATTACATGCCTAATTTATGTATGTACCAACACTGGCATTTTCAAACTTTTCAAAAATATACACTAAGTTCAACTATTTAAAGGAAAGAAATAGCTAAATCTACCTGCATAATGACAAACTTGCGTTTACATTTCTGAACAATTTTTAGGAAAGTATCACATGCCATATCCTGCAAACCAAAGAAAAAATTGAATAAAGAAGCATATCAAGCATTACACCAGAAATCTTCTCCAGATCAAAAATCTGTGTAATGAAGGAACTAGATGAGCTAGCAAATATGGTTCAATCAAATAGCATAACAAATTGAAAAATAAAAAAAGGAACTCAGAAAAAGTTATTTGTGATCCAAAAGTTGAAGTGAGCAAAGCAGGCATGAAAGGCACATAAATATCACATAAGGTCAAAATACACAGCTTGTTGCTGATAGTGAAACATCGACATCGAAATAACTGATATGAACTAAAGAATTAAAACCAAATGATTCTCAGAGTGATAAACAGAGTATTACTTCTACGCAGATATGGTAGTCGGATGGAAGAACAGCCAAGAGAAAAGAAGGGAAACTAGACTACGAAGAGATAAAAATAACTACAAGTATCAGAAGTAAGATAAAAGTTGTGTTCAACAGTCTTCCAGTCGTCAGAGATAGATATATGAATGCAAGTCCAGATATTTTCAACTAATATCAGGATTCCTCTACCATACTACTTGGTGATATCAAAAGCTATAAATAAGAATTGAGAAGTGTGCTAAAGAACTCAATCTAAGTAAATGCATTAGTTGATATGGTCAGCTGAAGAAAGAGCAAACACTACCAACTCCTAAGGTAATTGGCAAAGACGGACATCAAGATTTTAATACAGTGTCATCTGATACAGGAATGTGACTATTATACTATAGTGCATTCATAAATCCAGTGCTCTGATTATGTGCAGCAGATTTAAATTGGATTGGCATCTTCTTGGTTCAAGAATGACTATGAAGGGGATAATGACCAACTGACTTAGACAGTTATACAGATGCCACAAAATTAATATCAGCGGAATTTGTTGATAACAAGATATCTGAAGGGAAACACTGAAATCAAGGATCTCTTAAAAACTGGATGCATCCTGCCAGCCTATTTGTTTGTTTCACTTAGACGTATAAAATGGTGTGCTACAAAATACTCTAAGAAAGATGAAGCGATAACTCTGATGGCAATACTTTTAAATGAAGATACAATTATCGGATATTAATAGGCCCACCATGCCCAGTGGTATCATGCCTATATAGTGACATACTGGAAGAGCAAAAAGCATATAATAAAAGAGAGAAAATAAGTACCTGAACTCCTGGATGTGTTTCGTGCATAAACTCAAACAATTTATTCACTACAGTTTTCAGGAATTTCCAGTGAGCTCGAAGAAACCTAGGGTACTGTCCCACAACATACCTGATATTCATATAATGAGAAACTTGAGTAAATAAAAAGTTGAAATACTGAAACAAAATGAAAACTTGATGCTCATGATGCTTACATGATATTACTTGCTATTACAGCTTTGTTGTCTTTTCCCTTTGTGATTTCACAGAGATTCAACAAATCACGAATTACCATAACTAGGAACCTATTCTCCTGTCAAACAACAAAAGATTAACAACAATAGTGTACCTACAAATTCTTTTTTAAAAACAGCAATGACTAATGCATGTGCTAAAAAAGACAGCTGTTATAATCGCACATTTGGGAGAGAACAGACTGTTATGTTTAATCTATGTCCTCTAGCACTTGACAATATTCAGTAATAGCTTACCTGATCCTCCATCATGGAACCAGATATTGATCCAATCGCCCAGCACAAAGTATTTAAGTTGTTCCATGTCCAATCTTCTCCATGCAATTGTTTACTTAACTTATTCAGCATCTAAAATGTCAAAATAATTCAAGTTAGAAAGCACTGAGCACTATACATCCCAGAGTAAAAAGTTTCCAGTAGCTATATCCTGAACAAAATAACAATTAGGCAGATGCCATTGCATTTAGGAAAAATGAAGATTTTGGCTGAGGGAAGCTGTCACAACTTAGTAATTTAGGAGCTGCAATGCAGCTAATTGATTCATCATACAAACTTGCAATCAGAAGGTGAAAAGAAGTAACTGATTCTTGGTCATTTGAAGTTTTGAACATAACCTCTCAAATTGTATAACCAACAAAACACTCATTCTTCTTAAAATGTTTTCAGTGCCATAAAAAAATCATGACCTCCCATGTTATGCTCTCAAAGTTAATAATCACCAATAAAGGTCCAAAATAATGGTTAATTAAGAAAGAGAGAAACTTTCTTTTAGAATGAGAACAGACCAGGATGGATAGCCCGATATGCATAAAAATTTAAGCCCATAAAGGATTCAAATATTATATGTAGCAAAACACCACAATAAAGCCATACCTGCTGTTCTGTATCCTCGTGATCAAGGTGTGACAAGTAGATCAGCGTTTCCCTCATGATCTGTTAATATTAGAAAATAAAGCACAAAGCAATAGAAAAAGGTATCAGGAAAGTAAGGTATTTTCTTGCACTAGGTCCATTTCTAGAGAATATAATATTTCATATGAAGAGCTCAGAGATGCCTCTGCAGATAATAAGCTGAAGAAAATTTAATCATAAAACTGCATAAGATCAAATTGTCTCTTGACAAATGCAACATATTAGAGTAATCAAGCATGATCAAGGTGAGAATAAATTAAGAAGCAAATTTAAAGAAGAGCAGCACCATGCCCAACATCATACATGCATCAATAATCTTCAAGTGGCATACCTTATACTGAACAAGGACATCATTATCCTTCATAGTTTCACGGACAATGTTACCATTCTCATCTTCAACAATCAATACCTCTTCAGGCTTTGCCATACGACAAATCATGAGTGTTCTTAACTTCGATAATGGACTTGAATAAAGCTGCCTCCTTTGTAGAATTGTCGAACCCAAACCATCAACAATTCCTGGGATCAATGGGGCCTACAGAATACAGATTGAGATATACTAACAATCATAGAAACGAGATAAAGAAAAAAGAGGCAAGGCAAGGAAAGAAAATATTACATTTATTTATTAGATGCTAAACAATAAGGATCGTAGAATAATTATGAAACTTATGTTCCTCGCAAGAAGGGCAAAAATGAAAAATATCAAACTACAAGTACCTGAAGTCCCATTATGCTTGCAGCAATTGTAGGATCCATCTGGTGATGTTCTTCAAACAGTTCTTGGACTAATGAGTTCCAATGGTCCAAGCAAACCTGCCCAACAATTTTCATGTAAGAAACTACTGTATAATATTTTCCACCAACTCTTTGTGAACTTAATAGTCTCTAACCTTGAAAACCTCTGTGTCATCAACATATGATATTCCAATAAGATATTCAAGACCCAAAAGTAATGCAGCTCTATTTTCAGGAGTGGATTCTAATACACGTACATGAGACTGCAACCAAAGGAAAAAAAAGAAACAAAGAGTGAACTCTAAGTCAGAGATTTTAAATTGCAAGCCTCAAAAGTCAAAATGCATACTCTTTGAGATACACTGGAATATGGATCCACATATTAACCACACCAAAGAAGAACTAGTAACATTATTATATGAATAGCTCAAGAAAATAGAAGAAATGATGCAAAAGGCACTACCTACCAGTTCTTTCTGCATGGAAACTTATATTATCAGAAAGATAATAGTTTCAGCTACTGCAACAGTAAAAGATTACTGGATGCAGATGTGAACAAAAACTAAAACTACTTCCTCTAAAGTTACTGCCTTATCATCAAATTAAACTTCTGTATTATTTGTATGAATGTTAAGAGCATAAGACTACTAACTCGCCTTATAAAATGAAGTGAAAAACAGCGCAAGGTTTTGGACGAATGCCTGCACATAGGAGTAAAGAATAACATTAGCTACAGAAAGCAAATAATGCTCACAATGACTAATCATAATAATATAAAATGATCCAAGCCAAAGCAAAGCAAGTCAAACACTCAGTTTGAAGACTGAAAGAATACCTGCTCTTCACTAGAGCCATTTGCATAAGCATCAGGGATATTTGTTCCAGGCGGCAGAATAGTCTAAACATCACAGAAAAATGTGTCTCAAAGTGAAATACAAGGAAAAAAAATTGGGGAAAAATGACACAGAAAAGAGGGGAAAGGCATAGGATGTTTCATATATACCTGCAATTGAATCATAAATACAGTATACATCTTTGCATATTTCATGTCATAAAAGTCGCCAAACTGAAGAGCAGCAACCTGCAAAAAATCAGGTGTCATAATATATGTAAAATGACAGATAAAAGCGTAGAAACTTTATGGGAAAAGAGTATGTGCCATGTAGCACAGACTAGTTTAATGGTCAAAATGTCCCATACTGACTGATACAGGAACCCCAATAGTGACATTTCTAAAGTCAATACAACTTCTGATAGCTTTGTTGAAGATACATGAAATAACATACATAGGAGTAAGGAGGAATGGATTAAATGTACCTCTGTTAGACACTGAAGTGTAAGGTTCCGATATGAAGCTACTGGAAAGAATTTCAAGAGTGTCTCCAGCTACCAAAGAATTAAAAACAAAAAAGAGAATAATAAGTATGACGAGCTTCAGAAATATATACATCAAAAGCAAGCATATGACTACTAGATAAAAAATCAGTAATAGCGAACTTATGGCTGTTATTTGTTTAAGAACGAACCAGTGGTGATTCAAATATATAACCAAGAGGGATCCATGATAAGAAAGCATGAAGTGTTGCCAATGTAGCCCGAATGAGCTCTGCTCTTTGTGACGCTGATAGTACGTATAAGCATAACTCATGAATGAGTTGAAACTCACTGTTTAGAAACAAAGACAATTACAGGAAGATTGTTATGTTGACAAGGACACAAAAGTGACTATCTTAACTAATTCATTATAAACGTTATAAGATCTGAAGGAAAATTATCCAGGTAATCCAATATATATGTCAGCATATGCATAGAAAGAGGAGCTGTCCAAACAATCCGACATATAGCCTCAATTATAATGATAATGGAACAAGCATCAAGACAACGGTACCATCAAACAAACATAAAGAAACTTCTTTACTTGTAGTATTACATAGTTAAGAACAAAGAAGACTGCTAGTGTTGTGGAACTAGATAGAGTTGCACCACCTTCAGCTGACCAATTAATAATATACACCACCTCTTTCAGAACAGAAGACTCAAAAATAAACCTAAATGTGTCTTTTAGCAGTAACTAAAGTCTTGGATCTGAAACGATTTCCTCGCATATACTCATGAGTAATCAGAAAGCCATTCACAGATCAAACATCAGTTAACTACTAGAAAATGCTGAAGCCATATTACACGAGAAGATTGTAGGTCACTAAAATGTAGAAGTACACAAGTTGTCGTGAATCCAGCTACTCTCAAACTCAGTACTTGGTGTGAGTTACGATGCTCATGAATCTAGGTAAAGCTAAGAAGCTCACGCCCAGCTAGCATGCAAGTTGATTGAAATTGAGGAAATTGTAGCCCTATCCGATCAACTGGTTTTCTCGAGTCCCATGAAGTACTCCAACCATAAGTTATATCTTACTCTTCAGTGACAGATATCACTTTGTCGAGTAGAAGAATGCACATATCAAAATTCACAATCATTTAATCAACTCAGATATAATCATTTAATATGAAACTCAGTTTCATGAATCCATAAAATCTAAAAACAAATAATTCATAACATGGATGGTTGTGCCGGCGGCGTACTAGCATGTGACACAATACTCCTCCTAATAGCTTTGCCGTTTGCCATCGACCTCGTCATCAAGCTACCCGTCGCCGATTGCCACTCTCCCACACCGTTGCTTGAGCTCGCGTCGAGTGATCCGGATTCGCAACTTAAATTTTTAACGGATAACCCCCCCTTCTCTCTCTCTCTCTCTCTCTCTCTCTCTCTCTCTCTCTCTCTAGGTAGGCATCCAATGCAAGCTCCAGCGACAACTACGGTGAAAGCGAGCGACGATCGGCGACAGCGAAGGCGATTATCCTTTACCTTTTTCTCTCATTCTCTTACGGTTCGGCCGACAAGTACCGTGACACATGCCAGTCAGTGGTCAACACAGTTCGTGTCCGTGACATGGCCATCACTGATTCAAAGTTACTTCAACACGAACAAATTTCTTCAAGAGAGAACCTTCAAACAAGAAATTAAGTAGAATGTAGTTTGGCTTTTATCTTGTACGCATGGAAATTAACAAAACAATATACTAGATGATACTTGATGATTAAGTCATTAAGAAAAACCACAAAAAAAGGAAAAAAAAATGAAAAAGCCAAACTCTAGGCAAGTCAAGTTCTTTTTTCTCAATATAAATGAGCAACCATGAAGTCAACGATGGAATCAGGTAGCCAGAAAAACACATTACATATGAAGAATTCATCTAACACTGTTTCAGGATGAGACAATCCAGTAGAAAATTAGTATCATAAATGTGGTAAACTATAAGTAAGTCAATGAAATCAATCTCACCTATTCAATGACTGCTTAAGTTCCTTAATCTTTTGTTGTGTCATCTCTCCTCTTGAGAAATCAAAAACTTCTTCACTAAGAAGCTGAACATTTGAATTCTAAATTAAACAGAGAAAAACAAATTTGGTGATAAAGATCCTAACTCTCAAATAAATAATAGATACCTTCAATATAGCCATGCAATTTTCACAGATTGTTTCACTACTTTTTGCTGCTGAAACAAGATCAGGAATAAAGGTTTGCCACTTAGCAGGCCACTCATGCTTTAAGACCTGTTATCATAGAAAACATGAATAATCAAGCAAAGTAGTTTGACAAGAAAAGGAAACCAGCATACACCTCTTAAACATATACCCTGTAAGGTACTAAAAAGAAACTATTTTTGCTGCAAATTAGATTGAGCTCAATTAGTTAACAGAGCCTAGGTAGATGAATGCTCCCAAGTTCACATCCCAGTGACACATGCTGAATGATACCTGAGACCTTATGCCTAGGCCAAATGTTTTCAGGATTGAGATTACGTGTTCAACGTTAATGGGGTGTAATTTGCACAAGTGGTTCAACACAGGGTCTGCATGCTCCAGATCCAATGATCAGAAGCATCTCAAAAAAAGAGGAAACCAAAAACTCATGTATGAGAGATAAGAGGTATGTCGGGTTTAACCAAACAAATAATGCAGAAGTATATAAGACCAAATTTAAAAACAAATTAGAAACTGCATACAACCTTGTAAATAATTAGCTGTCGAACTGAGAGGCTGAAAGATGCAAAATGAGAAAACCACATACCTGTACCAATATGATATTAAGTTTATTGACATATAGCCTCTCCCTCCGGAAAGAGACTTCATTACTGGAAAGCTGGTTAGATCCACAATAAATGAGAAGAAAAACCACATGATAAATTATTACAACATTCTAGAAGTTGAAAAAAAGAAAGTAAAATTGTGCATAATGACAGAATAAAAATATCATACACTTCACTAGAAGAACATTACCTGTACAATAACATCAGATATATAATTTTTCATTCCATCACGTTGTTCAACTGGCAAAGCATTCCATCTGTACTTGATAACACTTTCCAGTATCTAAAAGGGGAAAGGGACAATGATAACCGATCACAAGGATCAAAATGTCATGAAGAGGATAAATAGCCATGTATAGTTCTTCCAAACCAGATATGCAGTAAAACAGCATAATCTAAACATACAGGAAATAATCGATCGAAAAACACAAATCATCTATAGGTCGCCAAATGAATGCTTATTTTCAAGGACTTAAAGTATGTAGCGTATAGAACCTGGTATATAGTATATATTTTTGGTTAAACAAAATTATTTCTACTTACTTGAAGCGCAAAGAACTTAGTGTTCAAATTCTGTGAGTTCTGTAGAATATGAACCACTTGCAGCCACATATCTGGGTTGTTCTGCAACTCTCGCAATATCTGATCTGCAGTTGATCTCTACCGCAAACAAACAGAAAAAGAATTAAATAGAAATTACATCAAATTAAGAGGACAAGGACAAAAGCAAAAAACCTAAAAGGCCATAGAAAAAGATGTAACCGACAGCCGCAAAGCCCTTAGTGAGTTGTATTGAAAAAAAGGAATAAAGTCTTAACCACAAACACTTCACAAACATTCTAAAAAAAGTGTTGATGTGGCATCATCTTGCACATTAATGGAGATGATTGATTGGTTGTGAAGTGGAGAGAGAAAGTATCAAGGGTCACCAAGTTGCCACATCATTTTGCTTGTAGAATGTTTGTGAAGTGTTTGTAAGAATAGCATTACTCTGGAAAAGACAGATTCTTCTCTTTCAAATACTTGCAACCAATTTAGGACAACACCAGTACACTGTCTAGATAGCATACAGCCCTCAAGGGGCGGAAAGATAAAAGCATTTCCTGAACAGCCCAAAGACCTACATTGTACTCCAAAGAGACAATGCTCTGCAATAAAAGACCCTCTTTTTCTTCAAAACATCGCCCGTTAACTCCTAGTAACCCAAAACAGTACTCAATTCAGAAAAAGAACATACAAATTTTACTTGGAGAGGGTAAAACAACTTTTTTCTCATGCAAAATCGAACGGTTTAAACACCAATAACATCAAAATAACCACCCAAACCCCATTTAAACCACACCTCCAGCCAAAAAGCACCAAACCGAAGCAAAATAACCACCCCCAACTCTTCCCAATATCCCAAGGAAGGACAGCAATGCAACTAGAACTGTCCTAAGCAACCAAGCGGCTCACCTCCTCCTTAGATCCCGTGCCATAGAACGCCGCGACGGTGGCGTCGAGGACCGCGACATCGATCGGTTGGCTCAAATCCCTCAGCTTTTCCGCCATGTGAAACCCTCCTCGGATCAGATTCAATAAACCCTAGAAATGGTACCAAGCGAATCGACCCAAGGTTCTAGAACGAGGGGAGAAGAGCTCGAGCGCGTCGGAATGAAACCCTAGCTCTCCCAAAATAAGAAATAGAGGACTGCGTCACGAACACGCACACTGATTTCCCTCGCTCGAAATTTCGCTTTTGTTTTCTTTTTTGCTCGTCTTTCGCTGGTCGCGAGGAGATGCGAGCGAGAAGAGGCAAAAGAAAGTTAGAAAGTATTATAAGAGTTGTAAGAAGATTAGGGAAGTATTTTGGGGGTTTAGGAGGCGAATAAAGAAGCTCGGAGTTCGTGGAAACTACGGCGGTGCCACTGGGGCTTTGGGGGGGAAATACGAAAACCAAGTTGGGCCGGGCTTTTGGGTTCGTTATTTGGGCTTTCCTCAGGCCCATGATCCGAACTCAAATTTTCAAATCAAAATGTTTAATAATTAAAAGCAATTTATATATTTTAGATATTATAACAAGGTAATTTATCTGCTTCTATATTCACAAAGCACCCAAACTTCAAAAGGGTGTCCTATTACTTTAGGAAATTAATGATGGGTGAAATATTCTTTCCAAAATTTGATACACAAATATTGTGGGAAAAGTAGAATGAACCCATTAAAAGTAAAATTAATTCTAGAATATCCCCACAATTAAATACCATACAAAAAAAGAATAGTAGCCTAGCCTACCATAGTAGCATATCTCCTCCAATCCCTTGCTGGGCCAAGGGGAAAGGCTCACGTAATGTGGGGCCCAGGCCCAACAAGGGACCATCCAACGGCTCTAACTGCCATTTTGATTGTCTCGTGATTCGAGCGGTCCGACTGCACTCCTCTATCTACGGCCCAGATATCCCCCCCAAGGAGGGGAAGCAGGGGAACAGAAGGTGGACGACAGGCGTCACCTAAGCCGTCGTTTGTAACGACACCACCCCTTGCCATTAACGGACGAGACACCTATCTGTCTCTCTCTCTCTCTCTCTCTCTCTCTTAATAAACTCCATTAATAGAAAGGGAAACTGATCACTTAGAGGAAGGGGATATATAGATAGAGGGAGTCGGAGAATAGAGATCTAGGGTTTCATCTCATCACTGTCCTCCCACCCCTTCTCGGTTCTTCTGTTATCCTTCCCTTGGATTTCCAAAAGCTCCGGAGAAGGCGAAGGTGAGCTGTTCCGTCCTAACCCATTTCTCAAAATTTGATCTTTTGCGTTGCATGCAAGTGTGTTCTTAATGCAAAGATGGGGTTTTTAGCACCAAAATGGTATCTTTGGGGTTGTACGAGGAGGGTTTGCTGGAAAGGGATCGTGTGGTGTTAGGTCTGTTTCTTTATTCGTGGCTGTAATATTTTATTAGAATAAGGCTTTGTTCAAGGTGGGGCACATGTATACCTGGGTGAGTGGACTCGGAGACTCGGGATGGTTTTAGACGTTATGGATCTGGTTTGTTTAGGGTGTAACTGTACAGTAAGAAAAATAATTCTTAGTTTATATGGAGTTGATTGGTTTAGTGATGCATGTTTAAGATTAGTAGCTTGAATCTAGTTCATGGAAAGTTATTAGGCAAAAGTGGAAATTTGGGGAACTAGTTCATCGATTTATATGGAGGATAAGCTAATAAATGAACCACATGCCGATTTTACGTCGCCTAAATAATTGATCTGTGGCGCTTGCGGAGATTTTATTATTGATGATTATCTTGATTAACCTCTAGTTCTATATCTAGCATGGTGTTAAGTACTGGAAATTGGATATTATGATATCTAATATGATATATGGACCAATGTTTGGAATCACGGATAGTCTAATTAGTAAATCGGCGGAGTGATAAATGCTCATGGTTGCATATGTTATTTTTCATGCTTGATATGATTTTGCGGATGCACCTTGCCTGCTAAGCTATGCTAACAGATGAAAGTAATTATTGTGCCGTAGATTAGAAGCCATTAATACTATCGATGGTAAGTAGCCATTAATGGTGTGTTATGTACTTGTAAGTTCCAATCAGATGGAAAATAAGATGAAATAAGTGGAGTTTGTCCTCAGAGACTGTTAAGAAGCGTGTGGATCATAAGTAAGCCACTAGTTTCTGTCGTTTTTTCTGTCGTTTAGTAGGTCTACTTTCTCATTATGTTTAATTACATATAATATTGATTTCTTACTCTGGATCATTGCTCTCCTTACCAGTTTCCTTCTTTAGATTTGTTTCTTGAGCATTTTTTCCAAAAAAATTCTGTGACATCTGATAATTTCTTTGAGACAAAATTTATCAATTTTCTAGATATAGAACTTATCCTGTTGATTTTGGGCTAATTTCTTGTCATATTGAACTTTTGAACCTATTGAGTTTTTCAAGGTTTTAGATAGTCTACCTCATTGAATGAAGACCTACTTCGATAATCTGCTGTCTCTCTTCATTGGGTTAACTCTGCGCATTTATAACTTGTTGGAATATTGCTATATTTGGTTTTTCAGTTTCATAACCCATTCGGTTGAGTTGGTTGACTATGTGCATTTATGACTTGTTGGAATATATGCTGTGTCTGGTTTTTCATAGAGTTATAACATGTTCTAAAACATCTTTAGCATCAACTGACACAATTCTCATCCTTTTCTCTATTCCTTATCTTAGTACTGCTTAGACTTTAATTAGAGTTCTCTATTCCTTATCTTAGTACTGCTTAGACTTTCAGACCTTCATTTACTGAATGAATCAAATACTTTGTTAATGATGTGATATATCTAGTTAACGAACAAATTAAGTGAGATTGTTATGACATGAAACATTATAGTGAGATTGCTATATAATTAGTTTTGTCGGATGAGAGACATGTAGAGGTGAAAAATTGGTTGAATATTAACCAAGTCAACCCGCCATACCACCCGATCTAGACCGGATACGAGTTTTTAAAAAAATCCTATCTAAACTGGATACAGATACGGGTCGGATTTTTGCAAAAAAACCCGATATGGATATAAATACAGGTCGGGTAGATTTTTTTGGATATGGATATCAAATATCCAGTTACCATCGATTTGGCAATCTTGGACTTAGAGCGGACCTTTCTTTCATGGCCCATGTACCATGTACTATTATGATTATTTTCTTAAAAATCAAGGCGCCCGATCCTAGGAAACAAAGGGAACTCGTAGCCAGCTTTCATGATTACTTTATTATAATTAATTAATTAGCTGATCTTAAACCTTAGTGGTATGGTCAGGTTAGTTGGCCTTTGGGTATAACATGTTGATCACGTGAAGTTACGGTACATATTCTTTATAATTAACTAGCTTGCTTAATTAGCTATGTCAATCTGTGGAACTACTTTAGGCAATTAATATGTGCGTTAAAGCAAATGATGAGCAGTGTTAATAATAGAAAAGGAATCAAGAATCGACACAAGACAGTAACATAAGTAAACACGACCGGAATTGCCGCCTATTATTATACATAAACTTAATTTACATACTATAGTTCTCTCACTCTCTTACTAGCTAGATGATGAGATCGATTTCATTACTTAGTATTTTGGAATGGTAGCATAGATGGATAAATTGATCTTTCTTCGTTCAAAATATTTTTACGTATAGATGCTATTGTAAGATTCATTCCATGTTCATATTTTGATTAAGATCCGATTCGTATCCGAGTCGTATTTGTATTCGGGTCGTACTATAGCTAGGTCGTACTGTATTAGTTTAATATTTGATTCATATTTGGAAACTATTTATATCATGTTAGTTAGGATATGATTTTAAATTTTGTTATTCGTCCAATATCGGTATACAAATTCATATTCAAAACAAAAATATAAATCCAGATGTAAGTTAAGTATTGTTCGTTCCGTTTTCACCCCTAAAAGTGTTAGTAACATTAGATAATTACTTTCAACTCTTATTATCATCTCTCTTATGCTAATAACCTCAATAATATTTGAGAATTTGAATTATTGAAGATTTCTCGAATAATTAGATGAGTGCAGATAGCATTACATGCTTACAAGGAAGACACTCTCATCAAAAGCTAACTCTGTTATTTTGATCTAGCGACCTATGAACATTCTCTATTTCAACCTTATCTTACATACACAAAGAATTCAGGTTCATTTTTGTGTGCACATGCATACACATGCTAGTGCCCACTTCTGTCTTTGTACTTACACAGTTAAACTCATAGTTGTAGAGAGAAAATCATTAGGAGAAACCTTTTGTACCTTGCTTCCATATTGGAAGAGGAGACATATTTAGCACCAAGATATTCGTCTACGATGATAGTGGCTATTGAAGCTGATGTTTAAGCTTTAATGTGTTCATGCATAAACCACCACATGTACTTGTACAAGAATGGAATTAGGTTAAATTACACTGCGGAGAAGAATCAAGTGAGTTACAGAACTATGCATCAACTTAAGTGATATAGCAAATAATATCTGGCATGCCTAATGAGTTACTCTATATGCCTTATCTCCAAACTTAATTTCCTGAGTGTAGGCTAGGCCAGATTCTTGAGCACCTGTCCACATTAAATGCTGGGCCCACATTAATGATTAATTTTTAAACTTTGACATGCATGCTTACTAGCTAGAGTATCTTATTCACGTGTTCTTATTACTGCATCTTTTAAAATTTTCATCTCTAGTGCACATATTTTGTCACTATGTCTGATCCTTAGCATCTAAAACCTATGAAGCTGGACCGCTGATATGGGATAGGAATAATGTATGGTCATATACATCAGATCTTCTTGAATATCTGAAATTTTCTATGAAGTACCCAACAAGTATCACATCTAATATGGATGCAACTGGTGCATTGTATCTATGCTTCATTAGACTATGCGCTTTTAGTTTCAAAAAAGTGAAATTCTTTTGATAATTGATTCTTTGATGAAATGGTTATTCGCAGGCTGCTGCAGTTAGTCCTTTCTGCTAAATGTGGCATTTGTGTAGATATAATTGTTGTCGATTTTCTCTATATTATTATCATCTTCTAAATTCCACAAGATTTTGTGAATAGATTGCATATCTTGTTGGACTTCGTTTGACCGATGCTCTGATGCAAATGATTATCAACAGGCCTTAAATAGTCAAAATGTTCCTCTTGCAAGCTTGCTAAGTGCATCCTGCAAATGAATATTTTTCTATTCCGAGATAGATCAGGTTGTGAAGCATGTAAACTAACTTATGTAGTTGATAATATACTGTGTATTGTATGATCGCTCGATAGTCCTGAACTTATTTCTCAGCTTAAGACTTGCTATTGCAAATCATTTGATTTCTGTTCTAGAAATACTGACCTTTCCGTTTAATCATATATAATCATCATACTGTCATTTTGCCTTTTGAAACTTCTTATTGTTAGATATTTATCTTTAGCATGTCTTTATATCCTTCTTTTGATTAGTTTTTTACTTAAATGTGATGAAGAATTAGTTATAGCATTAGCTAGTTTATTTACAAGATTGGAAAATTTAAGCTATTATCCCATAAGAACTAATGAACTATAGAATGACATAAAGTGTGTAACTGCAACATATATAGACATAAGCATAGAATGTTTATGGACGTGTACCTTTTACATGGACAAATCTTTAAAAGCATATCTATAGGTATCTCTGGCACATTTAAAGTACCCCAGTCTCATAAAACTTTGTTTTTATGGTTGATTTTTTATGCTAGGTTCCTTTTCATCTCACCAATTACTTTGACCTTTACTTTTGCTGTCATTTGAAAGTGATGTTATCTCACATAGCAGAACAATTGATGGATGATTTAGGGCCTAGTTTTTGCCCTTGCAGGTATGGTATCTGCCGGCAGTCATAGCATGGCTCAACAGAATCAAGAAATCGTGCCTTACAACCCTGCAAACCTTCCTATGAGGCGCAAGCGTGGTCGACCTCGTAAATATGATTATCCTGGATACGCACCACGTAGGAGAACTCAGCTACCTTATCCTCAAGCTATTCCAACTCAAGCTGACCCTCATGCTAATTCTAGCCATGGACCTGGAGGCCAATTGGTTCATGAACTACCTAGTCCAGCCTCTGATTCTAGCCATGGGCAACATGGTCTAGCAAGACAACCAGTAGCTGATCCAACATCTTATTCAAGTAGCAGTCCTCATGGACTCATGGGTCATGCAGCAGCTAATGAAAATGCTAGTTCTGGTCGCGGGAGTCAAGACACAGGAGAACAGGCAGCAGGTAATCCTACTGCTAGCTCCAGTCATGGACATTTTGTGGGTCATACAGGAAATGCAACTGCTGCTTTCAGTCATGGGCCTCATGGCCTAGCTGGTCATGCAGCAACTGAACCCACTGCTAATTCTGGCCGTAGGCTTAATGGCCTATTGGGTAAGGCAGTCTCTGGCATTTTGGATGGCACTTTTGATTCTGGATATCTGCTTACAGTCCGAGTGGGTTCTTCTGGACCGGTCTTTAAGGGCGTGGTATTTGATCCACGTATATCTGTCCCTCTTTCGCCAGAGAATGATGTAGCGCCGCTGCTCCCAATGTTGAGGAGAAATGATGTTCCAGGTCCAGCTGTTGGAGTACCTACTACTGCTCCAGTACATATGCCAGTCCGTCCTGTATCAGATAAGGTTACAGTTGCTCAGCCTCTTCAAATAAGGGAACCTGATGCTTCTCCACATGTACACCATGTTTCTGAAACCTTCAGAGTTCCTAAGGTTTCTGCTCCATTTAGTACAAAGAGGAAGACCAGGAATGATGATGAGTATGCTACTCCAGATACACGCCTTTCTTTGAGATCTGAGTTAAGAGCTAAAATTCTTCAAGCTTTGCACACAAAACCTGTCACAGATGCAAGCCCACCATCGACGTCAGCTGCATCCCAACAATCTGGGCAGAATCTCACACAAGCAAGATCACTGTTGGGTTCTATGCCATTTGAGGGGACACTTGATGCTACTGTTGAATCTTCTGGGGGAGATCAAACTAAAGAGATGATTGCTGAATCTTCTTTTAGAGGTCAAACTAAAGAGATGATTGTTGAATCTTCTGGGGGCGATCAAACTAAAGAGACGGCTGTCGAATCTTCTGGGGGAGATCAAATTAAAGAGATAATTGTCAAATCTTCTTGGGGAGATCAAACTAAAGATATGATTGTTGAATCTTCTGGGGGAGATCAAACTAAAGAGGCAATTGTTGAATCTTCTCAGGGAGATCAAACTAAAGAGACAATGGAGGCAACAAAAGGATGCAAAGCCTCAAATCAAGCAGAGGAACTATCAGGTAAATTAGCTGGATAGAAACATATTTGAGATGTTGATGCACATTTAGGTTGATGATATATAGTTGGATTTTCAGGCCAATTGGAGCAATTTACTGCCAAAATTTCTGACTCCAACAGATCACCAGGTAAGACAGAACTGAACCCCAGTAATTTCTGAGTTTTCATGGGAAATCAGGCTGATGGTGGACAATAAATACTTCAGACCAGGAGGAGCAACCTAATACTCAAATTTCTGGCCCTAATGGAACCAACGTACTATCAGGTTATGCTTTTTGCCTAAATGTGCTTCCAAAATTGTTTATGCTAACAAGGCTAATGTGGAAAAGGGATTCTTCAGGCCAGACAGAACATCCTACTACTCAGGCTCCTCATCCGGATGGAACTAAGGGATTATCAGGTAATTTAGGCTGGACTAGGACATTCTTCTAACATTTTGATGAGCAATCAGGCTGATTGGAAAATTCTTCAGACGTGACGGAGGAATCCAGTTTCCCAACCAAGGGGCCATCTGGTAATCAAAGTTTGACGGGCAGTGTGGCTAATGATGGTACGCTGGATTTTTCAGGTCAGACAAACCAAACTAGCATTGGATTTTCTGACTTAAATGAATTTAAGGAATTTCCAGGTAAAGTTAACGTTGAATTGAATATTCTTTTATTGATGTTGATGGATAATAGATTAACTGTGAAAAGTTGACTTCTTCAGGCCATAGAGGACAGCCTGGTACTGAAGTTCCAAAACAGTCTTCAGCAGGTAAGATATGCTGAATCAAGCAATCCTTTTAAGGTTTTGATCTGCAAACCAGGTTGATGATGTATGATTAGATTGTTCAGGTGAGAAACTGGAGCCTAATATTCAAAATTCTGAACAAGCATTGCTCACTGAAGAACACAAAGAAGAGCCAGGTGAAGACGAGTCTTGCCACATTGCTTCTCAATCTTCACCATTTAATGTTGAGGCTGAACTCTAGAAGTCGATGGCATGTCGAGAGCTCACCTATCTCTGTTAACAACATTCAAATGATCCCTAAATAGGTCAAGCAAGCCTGGGTCACTTTTCTTTAGTCTTTAATTTAGTGATGCTCACCGATATTGGTTTAAGTACTGATGGACAGACTCTTAAATCTCGAGTATATTTAGGCAAAAGGTTTATTTACATCTTACAGTATCCTGAATAATGTAATATATTTTCTTGTTACAATTCAAAAGTGGCTGCTTAAAAGGGTTGGATATTCTGGCTTAGTGATACTCTACCAGAGATTTCATAATGGCTTCTTCGGAACTCTGAAGTGTTTTCTTTTTGATAAATGAACTGCGAAATTACCAGGCCTTTTCTGAGCAATGTCTTATTTTTTGCTTAAAAAAACCGCAGCATATAGTTTTGATCATCAAACCGACTAACTTACACTTATTGCTAGACTTGGCTAGATTCAATCAAAATAAATTTACCAAGGTGGATGATCAGCTTTCGAGCATTGTTTTTTTTTCTTACATTAAAATGATATTCATTTCTAAAATGGTATATATAGGTTAAAGTACATTACAACTAATAACATTATTCATTCCATTCAGATGTAATCTGTCAAGCATTGAGGAATTATGACGTGTAGAATCACAAGACAGCTACAGCCACTGCAAAATTACGAATTCTTTTCTTTTTCCTCTTTTCTTTCAGTGTCACATTTTCGAATATACAATGACCTCTTTTGCCCAAAAAAAGGAGAAAAGTAACAATAAATAAAATAAGATTTCTCCACTTTTTCTCAATCATAGCAACCGTGCTCGCAGTTTCCATTAAATCAAAATTGTTCATCTCTATCCTCTTCTTCAAAAATAATTTTGTTCATCTCCATCCGATGGAAAAGAAACCAAGATGTCTTGAATCAAAATTTGACAGCATATCACCAGTTACCACTTCTTACTGGAACTTGCTAATGAACATGCGATTAGCACAAGGAACCATAATTGGCCGGACGGCAGGGAATGGCTGCGAGTAGGGAACGTGACTTGGCATCACCAGAGGCTGATCTCCACCAGCTATAATTGGTGGGGTAGCACAGAACTGAGACACAGTACCTGAATGTTGAACATCAATTATATTTCACTTCTAGAGCAGCTTCATAGAGAAAAAGAAGATACAAAAGAATCACTCTGTAAAAATTAAGTTTCACCTTGCATTAATTCATTTACAACAGGCTTTAATAACTACTTACAAGATATTCAAGTGTACTCTTCTGCATTGTAAACATTTTTTCGCATAGATTACAAGCTTATAGAGGTCACCAGTCTGTTCCAACAATTCAATGAAAAGGTACACAGCTCAAGGACTACTACTCATATGGGATGTTTGGCACCAGTTTCCAGTGAGTAGTGATGCATTTGTCAAGTTCTAATTATTAGTTTTAAAAGCATCATTTTGTGTAAGGAATGAAAATGAACGACTTGCTACATCTATATATAATGGGGAACACATCTTTTACATAGCTTAAAATGACACTAGCTGTCATTTGCAAAAAAAAAATTCAAAAACTACTACTAAGTGGCCACTAAATACCTTGAAGCTTTTGCATACTTGCTTGAAATGGGTTCAAGATAGGATGGGGTACTCCTTGTGAGATGACAGGCTGTCCTTGAATTGCAGCCTTGGATTAAAAAGCAGTTGGTCAGTTCAAAAGGCAAAAGGAGATATACAGGAAATGACTAAATGACAGACAAAACAAATCTAAATTGCTTTTAATTGCAAGCATAATGCTTTGATGAGAACATATGAATAGTAAAAGGATGCAGACCTAATGCCGATATGACAATTACCTGAGGCAGTGGATGCACATAAACAAGCTGATCAAGTCTCCCAGCCATCACCTATTATAAAAATGCCATAGCATTTCAAAGAGTTACTAACTTCAAAAATAAAAATATTTAACGTGCAGCTACATCTCCGCTGAACATAGTAGTCAATGAAAGGAAATCAAGACCGAGTTCATTACGACTTACTGATTGAGGATTCGAACTCATATACGTAGGCCCTACTTGAACAGGTTGGTATGGAGAACCAACTCGAATAGGTTCTAGCCTAGCAGCAGCATGTCCCACAACCTGTGATAAAATAAAAAGCACTATCAGCGAGAAGAAAAATACTAACTTAATATGCTCTACATAAAGGCATAAAGCACTCAAATTTTTGGCTGAAATCACAGAATAAGTGTGTGTAACCATGCAAGCAAAACATCAAAGGACAAACAACAAAATATTTTCAAGTTGTAGGAGACTTTAAATCGAAAATACATGGAAGGAACAAAACAAGAATCCATCGAGGAAAACATGCATCCTCGTGTGATTATAATTTATGATTGAATTAATGGAAAAATCCAATTTCAACAAAATTGAAAGATATGAAGCTTAATCTACTTCGGGATATATAAGCTAAAATGATACATTAGTAAGTCAACTATCATAATGAATATCATAGTTTAAACAAGCCAAAATTGACTTACAGGGTGAACGTACTGAGTAACGATGCCACTATTTCCAGGAGACAAATTACTATAAGGGACCAATTTACGGGGCAAAGATGAATGGCCTGTAAAAGGACTAACTTCAAACACAGATGGCACAACCGCATTAGGCATCACAGGAACACTACTTGGTATATAATTTGGGTTTACAACAGTTGGTGTAGTAGTAGTTGCCAATCTAAAATTTGCAAATGATGGTGAAAACACTCTTGCACTTGGATTGAGCTTTGACACCTGCAAATATCAGACACAACAAACAACTCAAACCACATAAATCCAAATCAAGTGCAACAGAAAAGAAAGGACTTCATATTATTATAAACACCAAACTCTGATAAATAAAGGATGAACACAAATACCAACCAAACTATCAGAACATCGTGCTATTATATTTTGATAATTCACAACTCAATCAATTTATAAACACCATAATTATGAGATATAAATAGGTCTGAAATGATGAACATCAGCCATTCATCTAGATCAGTACATCTTAAGTACATATGTTTATTCATTAAGGTGTACAATTGTACATAATGTTTATTTAGCTGATTAAGAATTTAAACCAAGAAGAACACCAAGTCCCACCCAGAGGGGATAAATGTGAAAGTTTCCTCACTATACTAGCTCAGCTTCAGTGCCTTGTCACTGCCTTCCTTGTAGTAAGCAAGAAATACTGGATTCTTTTCTCCGGCTACTACTCCACTCAAACAAGCATGACTATCAGATGAATGATAATCTAGAATATGATGTATTCGGTAAAAATCTTTCAATTTGTCTGCTTCTTTTTTTTAATAGCTGGCAAAGTGTCCAGCGATGATATAAATTGAGCTCACCTTGGCAGTAATATTGCCAGTTGTTTTCATCCCATGAATTGATGTATCAGGTGATGGCAATATATTAGGGTATGAAGAGCCTCTAATATCTGAAGATAAGGTGGAAGAAGTGGAAACAGCTGAAACATTAGCATCTGATACAGAACTTGTTGAACAAGGAACTTTGTTGACTGAGGCTTCTTGTCTCACAGGAGGGCCAGCGAGGTCATCAGGCCCACTCATGTTTGCTGATCAAGGAATAAATAGCACAAGAAAAGTTACTATTTGTACTTAAATTGGAAAATTGATATCCTGCTGATGAAAAGAGGAAGGTATAATAGTTACTCAAAAAGAAAAGATCTTGACTCACATCTAGGACTCAAACAATGAACTTCATGCCCCATCTGAAAATGAAAGGCAGACTATGAATATGCACTCCACAAAAAGAAAATGAATAACAACAAATATGTAATATAATTTTATATAAGTCTTGTTCATTGGAACACGTTTTTGCTAAAAAAAACCTCATGGATGTGGTCAGACTCCTCTCCCAATGCACGGCATTTCCTGACCTGACTGCAGCAGAGTCAATTGTTAAAAAAACAAAAAAGAAGTAAGTAAATATCAACAAAAAAAAAAAAAAGAAGTATCAAGAACCTAAAGGAGCAAAAGATATGATTTAAACAGTCAGGATATAATATGTTTACTGGCATTAGATAAGAGAAAATTACTTAGCTTGAGGTCATTAGAGAATCACAGGATGAGTAATCTCATATCTTACCTCCCCTTAACTGAAAGATTTGGCAGATTAGATGTTGCATCAGCCTGACAAATACAGGTAACAAGAATCAAGGCAAGATTCAAATCTACAGAACATTAAGAATCTTCAAGTGTATATTTCCTACACTTATGCATGAGTTTGTGATGCAACTAAGGACTGACAACTATTAACTTAACGGCGTGATCATTAAAATAAATTAACAGACCCCAGAATTGAGGTGATAACAACATTAAGTTGCATCAAAATGGCAAGTATACTATTATATAAGCAACAAGTATATTTATCACCTCAGAATTTAGTTTATAAACACACCTTTGCCAAGAATATGCTATCTTGTATATTATTTCCAATTTGATGCATGTTTACATGGTGCTTTGCTGGAACCTTTTGGACATCAATTTCCTCGTTAACTTTTTCATCCCCATTTTTACTTGGATTGGGAAGACATTCTTGTCCTTCATTTTGATCGATTTTCCTGTATGAACAGATAAAAGATAGAAAGGTAAATACTTCAAAAATTGCAAGAATTAGAAAGCCGGTGAAAAGGTAAGCAGAATGATATTTTCCCTACTGTTTTATCATAATCTTAACCATTAGAACGTATATAATGTTCTATGGAATAAAATAGCTTTTATTAGATACGTCATATATGAATGCGAAAGACTGCATGCGATGCTGTATATTCCTGACAACAAAGCAAAACAGAGGAGAAAGTGAACAGAATATCTAGAAACTTAGCTACGGTTAACCAACATACTTAGGAGCAACAAACTTTCTTTTCCCACAAAGTGGTTTGGGACCTGCTGACTGACCATATATGTAAAGTGTAGAGTTCAATGCCTCTCGATCTTCAGAATTCTTCAAAATATTACTATATTAAATATAAACTCTGCGATTAATGCGTGTTAAAGGAATATATCTTTTCAAAGTTACATTTATAATAATAACAACAACAATCAAACCTTTAGTCATCTAAATGGATTATATTCCTCCATTTTGATCCATCAATTCTCGACCAGATCAGGAAAATAATGAGGAAAGGGCAGGGCATCGATGCATGAGCAGCTAGGCAACTACCAAGGACTTATTAAATGCAAATTTGGTGCCAATAGCATACCCTGCAGAATTAACAGCCACGGATGTCAAAGATTCTGAGTCAATCTTTATCTCCTCATCAACAATTTTAGTCTTGGGATCTCCAATGCTAGCTTCTACATTACCACCAGAAATGCTACCAGCAATTCCTTCTGCCGGAAAAGAAAATTCCTGCAGAGAAAAAGGAAGATCACGATTAATAATACAATCAGATCATTAATAATATTAAAAAATGCAAGCGGTAAGGCTAATGAGGAATGCAACCTACCTTCACAATCAATTGAACAAGGTCTCCAGAGAGTACAACGAGAGTATCCACAAAAGCTCCTAGGGCTAGATTTGTGTCATGCTTTCCTTTCCCTATCTTCTTTGCCTTCTTCAAGACAATACCTACTCAATATCAAATCCATCAATCTCCTCTTAAAATCAGGAAAGTATACAAAAAGTAGAAAATAAGGGAGATCTTCAATTGAAAAGTAAAACAACACAGCAAATAAACAAACAAGCGTATTCTACAATGCGAGGGTGAGATCCACACTATTAGGCATATAAACAAGCAAATAGAATTCATATTTCGCCGAATTGGGACAAAACCAACACCAATCTCCGTAAAAACCGAAATCCAACAATGATGTTACGCGCGATAAAAAAAAAAAAAAACTCTGGATTTTAAGATCCAAGCGAAGAAAGATCGTAACTTTGAAACATTACCGTAGCCTTTCTCGACACAAGCCGTGTGGAAGATGCCAGAGTATGTGGATCCGTCCTTGACCTGGATCTCAACCGAGAGGCCAATGATGCACATGGTGGTGAAGAGCAACGCATCGGTTATGGATGGACTCTTGGAGCTCTCTCTGGATGCTTCGTCTCCTCCTCTCTTGCAAGCCATTGCGAAAAGTAGTTCCTTTTTCGAGGGTGGCGATGCCTTTTTCCTCCTCTTGCATTTTATATATATCTATATATATATAAATATATACTATAATTACTTCCAATGTCATTATTAATTATTATTTATTATTGATACATTTTGTATATCACCGCCTCCTTTATTCCTAATTTCGGAATGGGTCGTTCTCATTATATCGTAAATAGACCGCTCACTTAGAAACAAACAAACAAACAAACAAACTACTGTTCAATTCTTATTTTATCCAGATATTCATACTTCATAGTATTTCTTCTTCTTCTTCTTTTTAATGTAACTTTTGGGATTGGTAATTAATTTTACCACTTTATTTATTATCAAAATTACCGAGTTTTAATATGATAAAACGTTTTGTCTCGTATATTTAAGAAACTTATCGAAAACTAGTAATTTTCCAGGTTTGACCCTTCATCATAGTTAAATAGGTTATTATTTGCGTATAACAAACGCACGATGTGAACCTGAGATAGTCCTTTTCATTTAATGCCACGTAAAGCAATGGCCTTTGGGCTTTGGCAATACTTTTAAAATAGGGTTACGCTGACGCCCTCTTACTATACGAGTTGTCACAGAGATCCTTAAAACTTTTTTATGATATTATAACTTCTGAACTTTAGAGAAATTTTAATATCACCCTTATCTTATAATAATCTAGACGATCTTGTTAAGTATTTCAATCAAATTAATAGAGATTTAAATATAATTTTATTTTAACTTTTTAATAAAATTAGGATAATTAAATTAGATATAAATACAGTTTTTTCCTTCCCTTTTCCTGCCTCATTGTTGGCAGCATCGACGAGGGGCTTAAGACGTAATACAATTGGCTAGAATATTAAAAGGCAACACCAGAGTACTGTTCGTCAACCTTAAAGAGGAGCTATTTATCTACGATGGTTGAGGGCGAGGGCAATCATAAGCAGTGAGGCTAGGGCAACCAAGACGGAGGGTGGTCGAGGATGGTGGTGCAACGCAAGCAAGGTCACACGTGGTGGAGGACTCATATCAGACAGAGGAGAGGATGGTCTTCCATGCTCGCGCTAGAAGACATAGGAGAAGGAGAGGAGAAGTGGCGATAGGGGAGAAGGAAGCAAAGAGGAGAGAGGAAGGATGTTAAATTGAGAATAATTATATAATTTAATTTTAGTTAAAAATTAAATAATATGATAAATTTTATACTAGGAGTATAATGGTCATGCATGAGTTGCATTCCCTCGCTATCATTTGCCATTTTACTTGGATCCAAAATTAAGAGGGGCTATTATAATCTAAAATAGTTTATAAATTCCCAATAAAAATCGAGTATAGTGTAAGGGGTGCCATTGTAATTAACCGTTTAAATATATAAACAAATACCATCCCAACTGAAGTTTGTTGAGCAGCAGTAGTACAGCATCAGTTTGCATCAAAGTCATTGTCTGGTGAATTATCATATCATCCCAACAAGCAGTTTTAATTTTTAAGCAACTGCCGAATTGCAAAATACATCACCGTAATAAGAGCCTGAAACAAAAAGCCACCACGTCCACATAGCTCCACTCCTTCCGATCAAGAACGAGGTTCATAATTCACACCAAATATTAGTATAAATATCCACTATACGATCAAACATTTATCTCTTTACTTGATTTTTTATTTATTTATTAAACTGTTAAACTAATTTTGTTCTACTTGATTATATTACCATATTAGAATTCAACATTAGACAACGCTTGGTTCAAACCAGAGTCCTTCAATGCAGCTGCACACATGAATATAGACACATTAGTTGAACAATTACAGATACTACATATTAAGATGGGTGATGGGGAATTTACTGAATTTAAAAACTATATATCGTCTATATCTACTGCTATTGTCATAATCCTTAGAAATGGTCTATATGACTATATCACTGGGTGAGATAAATCCATTATTGTCATTGCCAAATACCTCGAATGCTTTCTTTATTGAATTCCTCGACAGCAACAGTCTCCTGCAAAATTCGGGGATAATAAGAAGAAATCGAGTCGATGATTTATTATTTTTTTAAATCATAGCAGCTTAGAGTTATCTTTCTGGACTTCATTGATTAAAAAAAATGTCAGTGATTTATTACATATATATATATTACTATCCACATCAACCACCCTTGTCATATCATGCAGCTCTTCTTCTATGTCCAAATTCTTTCAAGGAGATGCAGACTATTAAATAAACTGCATTAGATATTAAACCATTACTAATTGATACAAATTAGAATAAATAATATCTTACCACCTCTGATTAAATTTGAACTTATTCTAGTTTTATTAATATCACTTTTACCTCTTTATGATTATATAAACTACTATTTCTTCATCATATTCATTCTATCTATAAGTCAAATTTAAAACTGATTATTATTGAGAAAATTGCAAGAACGTAGCATCAAAAACGTATAGGAAGGCAAGAGAGTAGCATCAAGATACAAATCATTGCCATAACTCAGTTACTGGTGCTATCCAGCAATTATCACTAGGAAATATATGCTCAAAGTTAAAACAGTCAAGAAACTGATTAATACAGTACTTTCCCACCATTAACTTAGTTGTCTCAGATGCTCACGCTACATCCGAATAAGTAAAAGCTGGAAACTAACCACTCAAGAACCCCTAATAGCGTTATCACTTGCATTAGCACAAAAACCATATCCAAAATTACATAACTATGTCTCGCTGCAAGCATAGCTGATATACCATCAGAACTGACGACCAACTGTCTGCTTCCATGTTCAAGGATCACTGTAACAATGAGTCAATGAATTATGAAGAGAATCGAATATGACAACAGAACTACTAAAAAAATTGGCATCATCGACCATTCACCTGTTGTTGCTGCTGCTGTTGTGGTTGTTGATAATTTGCATATCCCTGATAAGCTCCATAAGCATACACGTTTGGATCTTGAGGTGGTTGACCATAGTTGTAGGCTTCATAGCCTTGTCCATAGCCATAATAATTACCACCCCACTGGTTAGGGTCCTGCTGTTGCTGTGACTGCTGGATAACATCCATGAGGGAGAGGTCATAAAAGAAATCAGTAAAGAGTAGAATAACAATAGAATAACATGATCAATTAAATGCAGTAATAAAACCTGCTTGCTTGATGGGCTACGTCCCCAAGAGAGCCGAATGTTTTGTCCACCCAACAGAGTCCCCTGCAGCATTAGTAATGCCTCCTCTGCACAAGCTCTGAAAATATTCCAGAAAAAATCTACAATGTTAGAATTTCAACACGTTCCTTTCCAGTAAAAAGAGGGAGCTCTCATATTCAAGTTTCTCAAACCTGTTCGCAAATTGAACAAATCCACATCTCTTTCCAACAGGTATCTTTACATGCACCAAATCTCCATAAGGGTTGAAAACTTGTCGCAGAACGTCTTCAGTGATATTTGAGTCCAGTCCACCAACAAATATCTGCACTCAAAGATGTTGCTTGTCAGTACATAAGGGGCAACTTATAGTTTTGACATAAAAAGTATTATAGCACCCACAGTAGTATTGTTTGGATCACTCTCGGACTGAGTTCCTTGAGGACTTGGATAAGAAGCTGCAAATGACAATAAAAATGAAGTAGACATCTTAGGATAATTGATAAATGGGCTGCAAAGAATAATCGGTAGCCTGTACATCTCAGATTCACATCCCCTCAAGTCCTAAAAGGCCTTAACACACAGAAATAAGAATGTAAAAACAATATGAATACTACATTTCTATAGCAGCATAGACCAACAAACAAATATGGATAGAAAGCAGAAAACACTGTCCAGATCAAAAGATGAAGGCGCCAAATAAATGACAAAATATAAAGATGACTTTTCACTGTTTCAGCTATGCAATGCAAAAATTTAGCCGTTGAGATTAACTGCACATAAAAATACAATATCAAAAACAACATGCCAACAAAAAAGTTATTTTATACAGGTCCAAACATGCAAGTAGCCAAGTGTGTGACCCATTATGAGGACAATATTGACAATCAATCAACTCAAAGTTAGAATAAAAGGGAACACATAAAAATGGGACCTCCATCTCTTACACCAAGGTGTGCAAAACTGCAAGCAAATCTGATAAAGATAAACACAAGCGGTTCCCTGTGAACATCTTCCTTTAATGAAGCATATCAACTTACTGAAGAAACTTAAAGTTAGGAACATATGTGCTACTGTTTTGGAGGGAAAATTGAGTAAGAAGGAATGCAGCACGATGTAAGAATAAGATACCATTTTACATCTAGTAATACTGAGTAGACGTGCAAGCTAATAAAATGATAAAAATGATATACACACAATTTTCTTTGAAAGTAATAAATGGTGATAATATATGCCTGCAAAGCCACTCTTCCACACGTTTGATGCACACCAACATAATGAATCACATACAAAGAGTTGCTACCTCTTCCTCATGAATAAGAAATAATCAAAATTATAGGTCACAATATACCACTCAAATGTGGAGATTAAACTAATTAAAGAAAATTTGAACATCAAGATTGACCGCTTAAAAGACACTAATAGGAGTTAATTGACAAATCCAAAAAGAATAACATTTTCCTAAACAGAGAGTTCTATATTCTTAAAAGGAACCTTTATATAAGATAAAGGATAGTGAGTCCAGAAGAGATCATCTGCCCAAATAGAGATAGAAACTGAAGGATAAAACACTTGACAAAATAGTGTAATGAACTGAGAATGTAATGAACTGGAAACTAAAGAAGAAAACGTAGCACTGGATGCCACAAATCCAAGGACATTAGGACATAAACAATAACACTGACCTAACCGAGGCCACGCACTAAAGAAGATACGCATCTCAGCTGATGTCAGTTCCAGGCCCCTAAATGAAGAGAGCCTCTTGGCATCCTGCTCCGAGAGAACATGAGTTTTATAAGTTTTTATAATTTATAATTATATTAAATGAGCCCAATTTACAAAGGAAATGTTCGGATGGAAATGGACTTGCACATATATCAAATGAAAGGCGCCTATCTTAATTGGCTGAAACAACAGAAGGGATTTGACTCTGAATATCAAAAAGTAAATACCCAGTCAATTACAACAAAGCCAATTAGAACAAACAGAAAATGTCAAAATAAACACAACTACTAGTCTACGATATCCTCATTCACATCACTAACTGATTCAGCATCATCAATTCTTGAATATAAGTAGGAAAAGCAACACACAAACATGAAGCACAAATTGTATGCACTGCACATATAAGTGGTGATTTTAGTGAGAACTCTTACCTTTCTGTTGAGCACCCACAGTTTTCTTGGTAGTGGCAGGACCAATTCGCATAGGTCTTGTAGAACAGAACATTCCATTCATTTCAGTCATGGCACGTGTTTGTTCAGTTGCATCCCCAAACCTCACAAATCCATATCCCTTTGAGTGCCCAGTAACTTTATCTGTTACAACTTTTGCACCCTTAACAGAAGGGTAACGGCTCCTAAATGTCTCTTGCAACATATAATCTGTAACATCTGAAGCCAGATCCCCAACGAATATCGTATAATCAGGAGTATCGTCACGCTTCTCACCTGCGTTGGCCCAATTCAACCTAAAAGTTTGCTCAGCATTAGGCATCATCTGACCATTATAGGTTTGAAGAATTCGTTCTGCAGTGGCACGACTCCCAAATTCGATAAAACCATAACCCTGCAACTGTCCAGTCTGCTTGTCACGAATAAGCTTCACTCCAAGAACCTGGGATTTCAGTACAGCATAAATCAGAATAATTTAAAAACCAACCCAGAGGATAATATTAAGCTAGGAAGTTCATCAGAGTTGCATATTATTTGCAGAAGTTGGTAAAATACAACAATTCAATACATGAACAAACACAATCAATAATGATCAATTGGAATTCAAACATAAATAAGGAGTCCAAGGTTGCATCTATTAGAACATGCAACATAAGTGAGACCATTATCCATGCCACTGCTATAAATTACCACAACTCTTTCATAAATGTTTTTTTTCCTATACGAATATAAATTATTGCATCAGTTTATATTTCCCTTCCTTTTTTGAAGGTATCATTTTCCATTACCCACTCAATAGTCTCTTCTAACTTTTTCTTTGTATCGGGGTCCAAATTTCTCCCTTTTTCCTCCTCCTCCCTTCACTTCCCCTCTCTTTACCGAGGGATGTAACTTAGGGTTTTCTGAGCCTCTCCTTTTCTCCGCTCTTTTTCTAGGGTAATCACAAACCAAGATGGTGCAGCCCACAAGAGGAACGTATCAAGGCCTCACGTACCATCACATGTATAAAGCTCTTAGTTTTAAAACCCTAAAACTAGCCCTAGTTATCAAGTAAATCAGTTCCATCAATTTTACCCATAAAAACCAAGAAAAAAAACTAATTCAGATGGGAAAAAGCTCACAGCTTTAGGTCAAGAATCTAACAAACAACTTCCAAGAAGATAAAAAATTCAGCAGACCTAATAGATTGTTCTGATAAATTACCTCTCCAGTCTGAACAAAGCAGCTAAAGACATAGTTCTCGTCCATCCAATACTGCAAGTCTCCGATCCACAGCGTCCTGACCTCGTCAGCGGACGCTGGCTGCAGCGCTACGGCACCCATCGGCGCCATCGCCGGCGTTGGAGCGCCATAGTAAGCCTGCGGTTGGATCTGCTGCGGCTGCTGATGCATCTGCGGCGGCACCGGAGGCGGGATCTGCGACGGCTGCTGGTTCCACATGGCCGCCGCCGGCTGCTGGTGGTACTGCGCCGGCTGCGGCGGCGGTATCATCCCCCACTGTTGCGGCGCCGCCGCTGCCTGTTGCGGGGGAGGAGCCATCTGGTGCGTCTGGTCCATCTGCGGCGGCGCCATGGTGGCCTGATACGCTCCTCCTGTAGGCTGCATCATCTTGGTTTGAAACCCTTAAAACCTACGAACGAGAGGAGAAAGGAACGGAAGCGGAAACCTTCGCGGAGCAAGGAGGGAAAGAAACCCTAACCCTAGAAAAAGAAGGGTTAGAATTTTACAAAGGACAAAGAATACGAGAAGGGATTGGCGAACGAGTGGCTTAAAAAAGGAAGGGAAAGCCGAATGAGAAACACAGACGCCATAAAAATATTTATTTATTTTATTTTTCCAATTATAATAACAATCGGGCCCATTACACTTTTGGGTTGGGCCCAGCTTTTCAATAAACCCATTCATATGAACCCGTTAAGAGCCCAATTAAACCTCCAATTTGAGTACCGTAGCATTTAAAACAATTATTTCAATATATATAACATTATGATGAGGCAATAGGCATGCATCTGATCCTGATCCTTTGCACAAAATACTAGCTTTAGGTTCTCATACTGCTTCCAGACTTGCATGTACATAGAAGCTCCTAATATACAAAAAATAGACCTAATCTTCTTCAATTGAGAACCGATATTCTTCCTCATCTCCTGCGTTGCATATCTCGAAGCATGCCTCCGTCTCAGATCATCGTCGGCTTCCTCCATCGCTTTGTAGATCAAGAACTTCGCCCTTCGGTGTTCGAGCTCTTCTATGTCCTCCTCCGCAATCCTTGCGTAAGAGTATTGTGTCTTTAAGCACCCCATTTCTTGTGACAATTTATGAGCTAGAGCTACTACATATATAGAGGATAGTGAATGCATCAAAATTGTCCTGTTTTACTAAAAGACATTGAATGGCACTAAAGGAGAAGAAACCAAAGGGGGTAAGGAGATAATACTAATCATAATTTTTTTTAAGCTCTCTTGTCTATGTGATCGATACTTACCACATGGTTTTAGTGGTTGGATTATTAGCATGTTGTATATCCGGCACTAATAAAACTAGAGGTTAAAAATATGTCCTCTAATATCAATATGGATGACCACGAAGTTAGAACTAATAAAATTATCAATAATGTGATGGTAGTTTCCTTCTCTTTTGTGGTTCATAGTACCACTCATTTGGGCCCATCCCAAGGCTATTTTTTCTTTTCTTCTTATCTTTGTCAATGTAGGATAGTTCTTGTGTGTCAATTCAATTGTAGAATATTTGGAGGCAGTGGAGCCGTGGACGTCCTTTTTCCTTCTTTCTTCTTCAGTCTCTTTCGATGATGTTTCCTTATCATTCTGCCTATAATTGTGTGTAAATTGTAGGAATTTATTATATATATATCTCCCATTCTCCCCCTCCCTATTCTCTTATTTGATTTTTGAATAAATTTTAATTGGGTCGAACCCAATTCTAGATCTCAAAATAAATAAATAAATAAATAAATATTCGAACAAAATCTCAAGCCTGAGTTTAATTGCTAGTGCTATCTCAAATGTACAATCAACTAAGATATACCAGTAGCTAACCAATAAATAAAAGAAAGAAATAATTAGAGGGACGCATGCATAACTATATATGCTCATCATCACCGGCAACATAAAGATGACCTAATTAATATCTATCTATCTATATTTTTATATATATCCTCTACTCCTCCACCTCGCTTATGGTCTCCAAGGTTGGTCTCCAGCTCCAGCTCCGACAGCTGACGGACTTCTGGCTGGCGCTCATCACCAGATTACTTATTACTCCGTCGATCGACAACCCTTTCGCGTCGGCGTGCCGCAGCAGTTCCTCTAACTGCTTCTTTGTGATCTTAATCTTCACAACTGCAGTCGAAGGCAACTGAGCGTCCCCCTTCTTCCTTTGCTCTTTTCGCGAACTCTTCGACTCTTCGACGCACTTCCAGTCTTCGTCTTCGTCTTCGTCGTCGACCCACGTCGCCGATCGCCGGTTGAGGCAGTTCCCCATTAATTATTCAAGAGATAAGAAGCTAGAAAGTGGTTGTGGGCTTCTTAATGAAGGGTTTGTTTGGTGTAGAGATATATATAGAGAGAGGAGGCCATGGAGGTAGTCTGAGAGAGGGGAGTCATGAGTAAAACTGAAACGCGTCAAGGTCGTTGTCAGAGTTTATATTAAACCCGGAGATGATAAAAATATAATATTACTTACGTACGCACGTATTTAGAGGGATGGTTGAAGGAAGGACTAAGTCAGCAACACTCCTACGAACGAGTTTCGTTTAACCACAGAACCAGTCTTGAAGAAGACTAAAATAGTTATTTCCAATCCTTATCCAAGCAAAAGAAACAAAAATGAGATCGAAAGAGAGAGACGAGAGAGTTGTTATATATTTATATATCAAAGGCTGGACCAGAACTATATTGCATGGAAACTTATAGTGGGTCCACGTATGTCTCACTAGTCACTTATTCTCATGTTAGTCATCACCACGTGGATGTAGAAAACTAAAAAAAAAAATATTTAGGTGCGTAGATTATCATCTTAAATGTTGATATTTGCACATATATATCTATTAAAAGGTTTCGATTTTTTTTACATATATACTTGTTAAATATATGGGTTTTGCATGGATGTTTCTCAATCCTAACTAATCATTAAAATTTCAAGAGACTAACAGTAAAAACTTTGTGAAGAACCTGAAGATCTAAAAGGTATCTATGGAAAAGTCATGGGTTCTGTACATATAAATATAAAATTTAGAATATATATATATATATATATATGTGGTAATAAGAAACTTGAGAGGAGTATATGTGCCAGAAAAGAAAAAAAAAAAATTCTAAAAGTACTTGACTGGAAACTATGGAACTGAATGGAGAATTAAAGGTTTCTGGACCACCGCATTCGATTTCCAAAGCCAACGTACACTTTGGATCTCAGGTCACACAACACTGTTAGCACTAATTAATTATGTGAGCGTGAGAGTGAGGCAAGACTGAGTCAATCAATCTTGAAGTAGGAATGAGTCGAAGACGACGACAGTCGACAATAGCCTAATTGACATAACGTAGGAGAAAAAGTGGGAGGCTTTGAAATTTACGTGTGAATGCAGCTACTTGGAGGAATCTATCACTTTGATCGGTTTGACTGCATCGTCTTCAATCTCGTCGTAGAAATTCATATATTTATCACCCATGTCTGTCATCAATTTGTTGCTTAATTATGAGCTACAAGTGACTGAGTAATTGCCGGCATCTTTTCACTTCATTATCAACAAATTATATATTACCACGGATATATAAAATTTAATCTACTCGAACCCAATTTATTTATAACTTCAAAAGGACAGACGAAGGTGACTGCTCACCTGCAAAGAATAGAGCGAGCTAATTAATTAAAGGGTGTTATTGACTTTAACTAGTTTTCTTTAATTTCCTTTCTTTGACTCAAATTATTCTTGTGCTGCATTCATGAAATTAATGCGGAGAGATCCACAGAGATAGAGAACCAAAACTTAATAAGATTTATGTTATATATCCTTTTAAATTGTACAATATAAATCTACAACAATGCCGGTCGACGAATTCCAGCAGCATCAGTTAAACTGAAAACACTAATAAATTAATGTCCACTTCTGTCTTGAAAAAAAAAAACCTCTACAATTAAAGACTAATCCTATGCACAAATTCCAGTACTCGCCAACTCGGCCACCTCCGGTATAGTTTGAAGCTTCGGCCTCCACGACGGCGCGCCGCTGTTTCGATACATCTCACTCATGCTCGTAAGAACTTTGTGAAGAACCATTCCTTGCATGTCTTCCTGTCGAAGAAGCTCCTCCAATTGCTTCTTGGTGATCTTTATCTTTATGGATGTACAGTTCTTCTCTCCCACGACCATGGAGTCCCATTCCTCCTCCTCCTCATCGGCCCATGTCGTTGATCTTTGAAGGTTGAAGCAGTTCCCCATTCTTGATATCTTCTTCTCTTCTCCCTTCAAACCAAACTTCTTACTTCCTTGAGTTCGACGATCCTCCTCTCAAACAAAGAGGCTAAGTTTGGATCGTTCTATACGTTTTGCATGCTCTCATGCTTGATATGTATACACGGAAATGGAGGGATCGAGGGAGAGAAAGAGTTGAGGGTCAAAGACGGACGCCTTAGCGCCACGTCGGACACTTGGTTTTTTGCACGTGGCATGTAAATGGAGGAATTGGTCTGCCGTACGATTTGGAACGGATCGACCCAAATGCGGCTGATATGTATATAAAATTATACATATGCATGGTTCGGTCCTTGCTAGTTGGGAGGAGACTGAAACGAATATTAATTAATTTAACTTTGTATGTGAAGAGGGTGCAAGAAAGCATCTTTTCTTGATATATTCAAACTAAACGACCAAGGTGAGGTCATTCGCATATATATATATATATAGGATGAATATGGACCAACATCATTTTATTGCTGCTAAATTGGAAGGATTTGAACTTTTGGGTCACCATTTTTAAATTTGTTTTCAAAATAACCCAGACTGCAATTCAAGTTAATCAAATTGGAAGTCCTAATAAAGGCATGAGCTGGTCACAAATTCATTATCGTACGTCTCAGGTGAAATGGACTTCCTATATTATATATCTACAAAAAAAGGGTGACCAAGTTACGTAATCTTTGAGTAGGAATAGGTCTGTTAATTAGGAGATAACAATCTTAACATACGTTGGAGAAACACGGGTTCTTTGAAATTTACACGTAGATTAATTAAAGATATCTTTCTTGGAATTCTCACTTTGACACAGTATGTTCTACCTCTGGCTTCTCTATGCATTTCCAACTATTGATGATCTAAAACTCTTCCATATATACAGCGATCGAAAGAGTCACATTCCTTGATCACCAGAACGCACGTTTTGGAGACCCTTCGATTTGTATTAAATTACTCACTTGGTCTCCTTTGATCTCTCTTTACTTGGAAGTGGTAATAAATCAACGATATGAACTTTAATTTATACTAGAGCTAGGAAAGAGCTCAATTAATCAGTAAAAAAAGCCATGGGCTAGAGATACCATCATTCCAAACAGATAATTATAAGCTTAATGCATAAAAATAAAAGGGAAAAGAGTTTAAAGAAGCCTCTCCAACTTACCTGGCAAAACAATAAATTCGATTCCAAAGAGTCACAATAAATTCGAGCCGGACGGCGTGCGTGTGTGTGAGTTAAATTGCATAGTAACATTTACCCACAAAATAGGTACCCCCCAAAGTCCATAAGAAGTTTGTCACTTATATACCATACTAACATTTCTCAAATATCCAATATGGTACTAAACTTCATTTTCTTTATTTTCCATTGTCATGATACTCACTTTAGAGTCAATTTTCATTCACTTTTCTTCATGGATTTGACTAAGTGAATATTTGACAATAAAATACACTTTGAGCTAAATTAATTTCACTATTAAACTATCATTAATAATATATGGGCCCCACTTAAAACTTAATTCAAAGTAATAAAAATTCACGTCAAAAATATGAAAATACCAACAAAAGGTACATAGAAATAAAGCCAAAAATACTGTCCAAGTCACTGGATGGATATAAAAGATCCAACTTATGACGATTCCATTATGACCATTGTGGATCCGAGTAGTCCGGAAGTACTCCCACACAAAACGTACAGTAAGGAAAAAGAGAAAGAATGTATGCCTCTACTAACCTAATTCCATTTACTTTCACAATTTTCTCTTTTAATGCCAAGATCGAAAGTTATAAAACTGAAGCGAGAATGACAGTAAAATTTTATACAAGATGTACATTCCAACACTATATATATATATGAACAGTACAATATACACCAACATATATACATATATATATATATATATATATATATATATATATATATATATCTACAAACTCATTATTCTAATTTTATTTTTTTTACACCACCATGCATGCATGCATGCATGGATGGATGGATGCATATATCGATCGATTGCTTCTACTCCGCCACCTCCGGTATGGTCTGAAGCTTCGGCCTCCACGACCGTGCGCCGCTGTTCCGATACATCTCGCTCATGCTTGTAATCTGCGTCACTACTTTGTGGAGCACGATCCCTTGCATGTCTCTCCGTCGAAGAAGCTCCTCTAATTGCTTCTTCGTTATCTTTATCTTTATCGATGTAGACGAGCCTTCTCCCTTCTCCTTCTCCTCCTCCTCCTCCTCCTCCTTCCGAATTCTAGCCTTCTCGGCTTTCCCTCGGCGCCGGCGAAGGCTCTCCTTCGTCTCCATGCACTCCCATGCATCGTCGTCGTCGTCAACCCATGACCTTGCTGGTTGAAGGTTTATGCAGTTCCCCATTAATTCTTTCTAATTAAGTTTCTAGCTAGTTCCTTAAGCTTGAGTTGCCAGATGTTTTGCAATTTGACTGCTTTCATCTCATATATGTCTATATATAAAGGGAAAGAGAGGGAGGAGGAGTTAAACGGGTCAAACATAACGTTGATTGGTTGCATTAATTAATTGCAATCTGGGATTGTCGTATTAAAGATTTGCACGTGGGATGTGGATGAAATGAAGTGGTCTGCCGTAAGAATGAGACCGGATCGGAGGCGGCTGAGATGCGAAGTGAAATGGTTCGGTCCAAGTAGTGCTGTTGGAATAATCCAGCCTGTCTCGACCTCGGCTCGGCTCGGCTCGTATTTGAAATGAGCTAAGATTGATCGATTGAATTAAATTTCAAGCCAAGCTTGATCAATCAAAACTAGACTCGATTTATATATAGATATAAATAATAAATACATCACTATATGTATAGTAAGTATGGATTCAGTTTGATTTGAAATAAGCCTAAATTTAATTGTCAAGCCGCTCAAAATAGACTTATGACTTAAAAATTAATTTGAAGCTAAGATTGGAAGCTCACCTCGATCAAGCTCGGCTAAGGGTGTACTATTAGGTGGAAATGGAAATTATAAGACTCGCTAGTGTGTGAAAAGAGTAAGATGGAATCTTTAAATTTGGATGTTGATGCAAAGAAATTTCTTTTGTCATGCAGCAGATCATCTCCTGAAAATTTAGTAGACTGACTCAATGGAAGATACTCTGATTTTTTTTTTTTTTTTTAACCCTTCAAACTTTTTATATTTGTAGTAAGCCCATTATTGACGGTCAATTCATATGCAGATCAAGTTCTATCTTTTATTTTAATTAGCAACTTGCAGCAAAGTAAACAAGAAATAACATTAAAAAAAGAAAGAGGGGTTAAAAGAAATTTTCATATAATTTTGACAGAAGACCTTACAACTTGAAAGATTGCCAAAAACTGAAATAGACAGTCATATGGCTAGTAATTATCAAAATAATTGTTCGATATCTGTTACACTTTTACATCACAGATTGGATTATTGGATTTGCCATGTTCCATCAAATGATTTGAAAATTTGTAGCTTTGTTTTGTCAAACCAAATAAGAGAAGTTACAATGTAATGAATCGGGAAAAGTACAAGTTAATACAACAAACTTCTAACACTAGCTTAACATTTTACTGGTATTCTTGAAAGTTTACATGACCAGTGGCTTGCGCATGTGCGATGGCTTCCTGCATGTTCCATGAAGATTAATTACAAACAACATAATTACCAAATATTGAGAGAGATCAAGAGGCTCTGCTAAATTTATGACCTGTTGACCAATCAAGCCGATTTGGCATACACCGCAGCGCAAGCTGAAGTTAGCAGTGTCAGTGTAGCTCCTCCTCCTAGAAGGAAAAAATCAAACAGCAGCAAGATTTGCATATTAAATCTTTAGTTCATCCTCGCGGATACTAATCTAACAGAAGAATAAAGCTGGAAGATAATAGGTTTACGGAAACTCAACTAATAAAGTCTCATGCAACTTTCTAATTATAAACAGGCAGTAGTAGTCTCAAGGTTGTCAACATGAATGTAGAAAGTTCCAAGGTATATTTGCTCGTATATCCCTCAAAAATCCCATTTTTGTATGATACCCTCACAACCTTGGTGCATTTATTACTCTTGGAAAATTTGATCTCGCATTCAAAAATTACTTGGCACTTTCAACTTCAAGAGTCCAACGCACGTAAAGAACAATGGTTGACAAATAAATTTCCATCAACTACAACCATTCTCTAGTGACCATTATAACATTATATCATTCAAATTAGAGATTTGACACCAGAAAGGCAATAGCCTTTGTCACATGGATATCCTCTACCTATGATGAGCATGTAACTATTGCCACTGAGATTTCTTTAATTTGCAATAATATAATTTGTACCTCTGTGCATCTCTCACTAGATTGAGAGCAAGGCCTTCTACAGGGCCAATGGAACGATTGTAGTCAACAGGAAAGATAGTCTGATCAAATTCTTCAGGTGCTCCTTCAAATGGAGACATCTGAACATTGACAAGTTGAAATTAAAGTATGAAAAAAGAATTTTAGTTGATAATTACATATAGACATGAAGATGCCATATATGGAAAACATACAGCTAATGCATCATAATGCAGTCCATCATAAAGGAGCATGACCCTCTCGTCATATTTCTTCCCCTGTTTTTAAGAGTCAGCGGGAGGTTAACATCTCAAACATCCAAAGAAACAGCCAACGAATAACCAGGATATGCAGCTCACAAACCTGACCATACAAATCACAACGGGTTGTTTGGATGTCGTAGGCCGCAATTTCACGTCCATAATATTCTGATAGGATTGAAAGTTCGATTGCCCCTGTAGAATCATAGGAAGATAAAAATGGTTTATCAAAGGAAACAAGAAGCTCTAGGACAATGGAGTGGAGGATATAAAGAAAAGATACAAAAAGGTACTATATTACTTCTTAACCACCACAAGTTATAGCTCTAATCAGAACCTCAATCTAGTAATTCTTGAAAGAAATATGGGGATTGCTACCAGCACTTCAGATTATCTTACACACTTCCACTATCAGATAAAGAATTTAAGATCTTAAATTTCTTTATAACTTCTAGAATATTTGGTAAGCTCACCTCCCCATTTCTCAGGATTCAAAATCCAAGCACAATACTCTTCATTTGGTTTCCCAAGAAATGCTTCATTATACTTCCCAGGGTCACTTGCGACTGTTGCAGCTATGACCTTCAAGAGGAAATTGTTTTAATCAATCTGAAAATTGTCCAAAAAAAGAGATAGAGAAGTACAGATCAAAGTGACAGTACAACATAGGGCGTGTGGGTGCAAAAATATTAATCAATCCATGCTTGATAGAGAAAGAGATGCTAAATTTCCAATAGTGGTTGTGCAGTATGTCTTTAATACTAGAATAAAAGTGGGTAACAGATTCAGATACAGTGGTTGTGGCGTATGTCATTAACACTAGAATGGCAGCAGAATTGATCGGCATATGGATGCTAAAATCTTCCTATAAACTCTACCCTTTTTCTACTCTTGCTTTCTTAGCTTTACTTGTCCGAAGAACACTTGATGGAATCAACTCTCTCAATTTAGAGTTCATTATTGGCAACCAGGCGATTCTGAATAAGTCCAGTATCTGTAAAAAGTGTAATGAAGAATGAAGAATCCCATATAAATCGATATGAATGAGTCCATTATCTTGTTCAAATGTTTATGCATTTAAAAGCTTCCAAAAATTGTACGCTTTTCTGAAAGCGGAAATACCCCTAATGTCCCTTGCAAATTCACCATGATCATCAAATGAACTGTATTCTTGCTCCAAAGTCCATTTTGGGACCAGATACACCCAGCTTATTAAATATAGACATTATAACTTGAGCGAACAAACTAACAACTTTCCTTATCAGTAGCTAAACCATGGATGGAAATTCATGATCTCTAAGCGTTGTGTGCATTCTTAGGAGTATGGTTAAATAAGAACATAACATGCAGGGAGTACCGAAATAATTGGCAACGAAGTCACTGGCCTGTAGAATGTTGCTAGATTCCTAATTCTTGTGTGGATCAAACATTTAATTCCCCATGAATCCTAATTTCTGCAACTCATACCTTGCTGGAACTCCCAATCTTTGAAACCTAATAAGACTTACTTTCAATTTCAATAGTAAAGAAGCTACATGTAGTGCAACTACCTTCTTAGTTGTTAAAGGTCACATTCAACAGCTCTATAGGCATAGTTACTAACACTTTCTATACCAAAATAAAGCAGTGACGTAATAGATGATTCATCGCTCATTTTGTCTGATCTTTTCAATTACTATACAAGAAAGTAAAGTTAGCAGTATAGTTCATTTAAGGTGAACAACCGTTACTAGTGCAAGCTTATGCTAAAGTATCATTAAGGCAGTGCTGTATAAGATGATTCAACTACCTTTTGTTTCTGTTTCTATTTATTTTAATATTTTCTTATAGAAGAATCAAATGCTAGTATGTTCACTCTTTCATATCAAGAATGAATTTCTAAATGCAAACCAAAGGTAGTAACTAAATATTCAATAATGGTGTATGGCATACAATTTTCGACCGAAGATTCATTTGTTTACTTGATTATATTAACAGATTAAATGCCTGACAGTGCACAGCATTGGTTCAATCAATAAGTACACAATAATCTAATACTAGCAAGAGCAACAAGATCTTCACACTGCTGCCAATTTCTTCTCACCAGTATCTAATTTGTTACACCAAGAATTCAATCAGCAGAGCTCAAAAAAGTAAAATATGGGCAACTGTTGCCCAAGAAGTGATGTAAACCTGTCTCAATTCAGAAGCCCTGCTCTTATTGTGTTCCATTAAATAGCTGCAAGAACAAAAAGAACGATCAGTTACTCGTCAAATCAGTAATTGCACTAGATTTGGAACCCACCCAACAGCATTGAAAAGGCAGCTGTTATCTGATGGAATAACCCTTCTCACGACGACGCCTTCCATGCTGCCAAACTCCACCTGGAGAGAAAACGACAACAATCGGGAGAGCGAAATACCAACAACTCATTAGCCAATTTCTAACGCACAGGCCAAATATAGAATATCCAACATTGGAATCACCCAAAACCCATCTCAACATCAAAAACCCAAATCAAGATAGCATATGCTCCGTTTCCAATCACAATCGAGCGAAACATATCAAACCACCAAGAAATCACAGCAATATTAGAACAACAACAACAACAAAGACCAAATCTTACTAAAATTATGCTCTTCTAAGATGCGAATGGGCGCCGAGAACGACGGGGGGTGGGGGGGGGGGCGGCCTTAGAGTTAGAAGAGGGAGACAAAGGGAATGAATGCCACCGGAATAAAAGAAGATTACAGTGGGATTTGGGATTTATTTACCTGAATGCGGGAAAAGGGTGGGCGTTACATGAAATGACTTAATCACCCCTCGAGGACTGACGTGGCAATATTTATTTTATGGTTAAATACATTTTAAAGATAATTACTTTATTGCCCATGAATTTCTTCGTACCAATCCACTCCTTTTATTATGACTAAGAGGGTGTTTGATAACCTCTATATTACCATAGTAATTTCAAGAAAACTCTAGAATTTTCTAATTCAGAGAATTGTTTTTCCGAAAGGGTATTTATATATCTTTATAGTTTTCTTCTTTGATTTATATTTATACGTTAATTAGATAAATTAAAGATAAACTAGAAAAAAAATGGTATTACAATTGGATAAACTAAAAAAAAAATATTAGATTCATATTATATTTCTATATTTAATAACAAAAAATATAAATCACCGATGAGATCAATATTTTTATACTTAGAATAAAACACTAAAAAATAATAGTATATTACACCATATATAAAACACTTTCTATTAGGCTCATTTGTTTATAGCGGACGTGTCAAATAAACCATTTTAGATAGTAAAATTGAGAGATAAATTATTTAAGTAAATAAATTTATGAGGTGGCTTAGTTTGGACAAAAACTCCTCGACAAATAAAATGTCGGTTGAAATGTGAGGCACTTATCATGACACTGCTTTACCAACTCCATCCCATGTCTTCTTTCAATGTGGGTTGACACCACTCACACTCAAAGAACATTAATGCAGGATGTTCATGTGGCACCATGGCTTTACAACACCCTTGATGATAAGTAGGATGACAAGAATTTAATGTAGCATTACAACTTTTGCAGTAGTAGAGTTGAAGTTACTTGATAAAGTAGCATTGCTATCAATTTTTTTGCTTTTCTCTTTCATCATTTTTGGACAAGCTTAAGCATTACACAAAGTGGGGAGCAAAAGTATAAGAAATTAAAGAAACTATATCTCATAGCTTTGATTTTTATAGCATGAGGATCTAGCTTTTGGAAAGATTCAAAGATGACCAACAACTGAAAAAAAAAATAATATCCATTCATTCAACCATTACAGCAGAACTGTCATCACTTACATATACTATCATATTCTACTGCTGACCAAAAGAAAGCCATATAAGCGACATTGATCATCACTACCACTCACTAGTACTGCTGGTGAGACAACATCACACATACCACCTTATTCTCTACCAACCTCTAAAACCTTATGGGCTTCTCTAGTGGTGCTTATTTGCCACATTGCAACGCTTTCGGATCTCGCCCTTGTCACCGGTGAGCGGGTTGTTCTCCGATAAGATAGTGATGGCCTGCGAGAACTCCTTGAAGAAATACTCCTGGTTCTTGGCCATCTTCTTGACAAATGGCCGGGTGCGCTTGTCATAGGCCAGCTGATGGTCCACCTGCAAGAGGCCCTTGTTGTCCAAAATGTTGCGGTAATAGTTGTTGTCTAGCTTCATAGGAGTGCCCCTGTCATTGCGAACATATTGCACTGCCTTAGGGTCAGGAATTGGGTCATAGCACTTCTTCAACATATGTGGAACATGGTCTGGGTTCAGATCTGGATCGACCTCCGGGTACAGGCGGTGCACCAGCTTCACGCAGTGCGTGCGGCCGACACTGTGGGATCCTGCGGCCGACTACTGTTAGAGGACTAGTTGTCTATAAGGGAGAGGAAATAGATACAATCCTTTTGCAGTAAGTAATAAACTTGAAAGTTCCTTATGTATGTATGCTGTCAAAATGAAGTACTATAGATTATGAGTAATGGAGTGATTTGGAGTTGACAAATTACTTGGATAGTGTGATCAAAAATGGGTCTGAGTCGACAAATTATGGTTTGGTCTGTGAAGTTATACTTGTACTTGCATGGCATTTAAATATGACAAAAGCCAGGGTAAAATCATGCTAGAAGGATTCGCATGTTAAGAGATGATGCCAGCCAAGATAGAATATGATGATGATGTTCTCCGTGTATCCTTGAATTTAGTAAGAGTGGATAAGATGGTGTTACCCAGGAGGGCCACAACCCCAGGAGTGTCAATGCCCAAGGCATTGAACTTGTCCAAGACTGAAGAGATGCTCTCATTGTGGTCAGGGAGGTACTCCTCAAGCAAATCAGCCCTGCTCTTCCTTCCATCTCTTCTCCCTGTCTTAAGAGGAATATATGGCCCTCCAACCTACAACCACCATGACAAACTGCATTACTCATCAGTGCAGCAAGACAAAAGGTTCCACATGACTCAGTAAAAAGATTTAAACCAACAAAAAATTATATATAAAATAAAATGAAAACAGAAGAAGATAAGCTCAAGGACAGGATTATTTGTCAAGTTCTTAAAAACTTTGAGTTCAAGAAAGAGATAGTATGTGTAATTTGTTTAGTCCTCCTAGGTCTTGTCCTTTTAATCCACTACCATAGGGTTGGTAGGATGCGGTCCTACAGAGAACTAAAAATCTGGGCCACTATGAGAGAGAAAGCAGAGAAGTAAATATCAACTTGTTAGAATAAGAACAAACAAATCCACAACATGCAAGTATGAAGGTAAGGAAAGCAAGACCTCTGTAATATCTAGATAACAAGGGTAATATTAATTAACCTTACTGGCCAAATAAATCCATGATAAAAATGGATGAAATACACATCTAATCAGCAAGATTCTATGAAGATAAAAGTGAGGTTTCTTAAGGTTGACGAGGGTTGATGGTACTGCACTAATGCATAGGGTTGCACGGCTTTCAGTAGGAGGTCTGCATCACAACAAGTTGCCTCTCCATGAGAATGAATTTTTTTTTAAGTAATAGAGACTGTTCAGAGATCTAAACAACCCTTATCTAGCAAAAATCCTAACAAAGAAAAATGAGAATGTACCATCCTTAAATCCTTAGCAACCCAGTACTAAGAACACACATATAAGAGAGAGAGAGAGAGAGAGAGAGAGAGCAATACAGCAACAATGCCATCCCTGGCAGAGAGGACCAAGATATCAGCACAGGAGACCACCCCAGGACACTCCCTCTCCACAGCCTCCTTGATAGTCTCAAGATACCTAAAATTCCTCATCCCAAAACTCCTATCTGCCTCCTTCTCAGAAAGGCTCCTCCTTGTAGAATCCAACAGCAATGAGGCATCACAAGACTGCAAATTTCAAGGAAAAAAAAGAACCAAACTTTAACAAAAATCCTTCTTTTCAAGCAAAACCAAAAAAGACCCAAAAATATTCAAGAGATTAATTAGTTTTATTAGTTCGTAAATTTAAACCTGGACAGCACAGTCATGGAATATGTTCCTGAGCCAAGAGAAGGCAGTGTTCTTATGACGCTTGTAGAGCAACTTCACTTGCTCCCTTATAACCTCCTCTGCCTGTGGGCATGACTCCCTGTAGTAGTTCAACACAAGGCCAGGGTTCTTAGCACCCGCCTCATCTTCTCCAAATGCCAGTAGTGTGAAGGAGAGAAGAGCAAAGAAAATGACCACCAAAGAAGAACCCATCACCAAATTTCTTGCTGCTCTCTGCCTTCTGGGGCTCCTTAAATAAAGAAGGGGAAAGTGTTAAGAGTGATGGAAAACAAATTAACATTTTAAATTTCATGCAGTAGGTATGGTACGTGGCAGCACAAATTTTGTGCCAAGTCATGTGCTAGAAAAAAAATCTTTAACAAAGTAAACAGCCTCTTAGGTCCTGCCAAGCATCTGATGCAAAAAATTTCTGCATAAAGGGATACAGGGGATCAAGTCAGTTGCATATGGGGAAGAGTGAGTAGTAGTCAATGGTGGTATTAATGCTTACCTGTGTATTTACTGATCTCACTTATCCATAATACTATCAAATTATTTTAACCCTAAACAAGAAAGATAAACTCAAAGATCAGCAAATTAGTTATCCAATTTAAACAAATGTGGGTCATACTGGTGTTGCAACATTCCAAGAATACAATGGACGAATTGGTAAAATAACGGTAGTATTTACCAACTCATAAGTAAGTAGGAGTATAAAATTTTAAATTGACTCGTTCTGGTTGTTGTAATATCCCAACATTCATGCCATGCAATTCTAATTCACAAGATCATGTTCGTTGGAACATTCCAAGAATCGTTGCATGCGTTCAAAATTAGAGAGAGGAAATCTGTCAAAATAATTCAAATTGTCAATATTGTTATTTAAGAAAACAAACAATGGCAAAACAAACTGTGTTACACCCATAACAACTACAACTGGTGATGTATAAGCCTCCCATGTAACTTTTGATGCAGAGAGCTCGGAGTACTTCCTGCTTGATCTGATTCTATATCTTCTCCGGCTCCAAATCTTCCAAGCATAAATACAAACACTCCAAAACTCCTTTTCCAATTTAACTTTCATGGCCTCTGTCATGCTCTTGATAACCCCAAGATTGGATATGAAATGGTGGCCTCTTTAGCTCCCTCAAGTCTCTCAACTGCCCAACTTCAACTCGGAGCTTCTTGTCCAACCATAACTCCGGCAACACCTGGGGAGTCGTCAGGCTGCCAATCCCGGCTATTGCGTGGTACATCTTATTGCCGCCATCATTGATGCACCTCAGGTTTCTCAATCTGTTAAAGCTCTTAGGCAGCTTCAGTTGAGGATTGCCAGCAGTGGCATCCATCCGCAAGTACATTAGGCAGTACAAGTTGTAGATTGAAGTAGGAACTGTCTCCTTTTTGTACCTGAATTCTAGGTAGCGGAGATACCTGAGATGATCCATTCTTAAGAGAAAGAAAGCATGAGCTAAAGTCACATTCATTCTTAATCCATTTAGATCCAAATTTCTGTTGGAGAAACTCAGATGATGGATGCTCGAGATGAACCTATGTCAAGTTAAACCTTACATAAATTTTCCTAACCCATCCAACAACAAATGTATCTCTGTCGAAAGTGGATGCGACCGATCTCCAACCGCAAATTCATGAATAGCACCCCTAACTTCTATCCAACTCTGTCCTGGTGGCTTACTTGCTTTCCTCTGTCCCCTTTCTCTAGTGAAAACTACTTCATGCCACTGACTCCAATTAGCATAAATATTAGACAGTAGCACATCGGCACCTCCTTTATACTGGCAAGATGATTCAATCTTCTCTATGACAAGTTCACCTACTTCCAAGTCACTGTAAACACTGCAAGAACTCAAGAGAGCCCCTAAGATTGCCAAGTTGGGCTCCAGTGTCATGCTGATGATGAACTCATAAGCCCGAGAAAGAAGTCCAGCCCTACTAAAAAGGTCCACCATGCACCCATAGTGCTTGATATCAGGAGTGACCTTATAGACCCTCTCCATAGATTGAAAAATAATAATTCCCTCATTAACCAATCCAGCATGGCTACAAGCAGAAAGAATTGCGACAAAAGTTGTTGAATCAGGCATAGTTCCCGTCTTCTGCATACATGAAAATATTTCTAGTGCCTCTTTGCCAAAGCCATGAGAAGCCAAGCCGGTCATCATAGCTGTCCAGGAATGCAAGTCCTTCTCACTCATCATATGAAACATTGCAGCAGAAGAAGCAAGACTTCCACACTTTGCGTAAGTATCAATCAGCGAATTCCTAACAAAAACATCCCTTTCCAACCCAACCTTCTCCACGTAAGCATGCAAGCTCTTGGCATGCTCCAGAGACCCCAAGTTTGCACATGCTGACATGGTTGAGACCACAGTCGCGACATTCGGAACAACATTTGCAGCACAACTTCTGATCTCATTGAAGACTTCCAATGCCTCCTTATGCAGACCATGGCCACCAAGACCTGAAATCATGGCAGTCCACGCGACAATATCTCTTTCAGTCATTTCATCAAACAACCGACGTGATCCAGCAGGAGACCCACAAGACAAGTACATGCCCACGAGCGCCGTTTGCACAAATGGGTCGGAATCAAAACCAAGAACAAACGCACGACCATGAACCAACTTACCCCAGCGGAGCTCATCACAAGAACGACAAGCCTTGAGCAAGAACGGGAAGGTGAACTTATCCGGGCGAGCTCCTGTCTGAAGCATTTCGTCAAACAGCCTGAAGGCCGACAAATAATGCTCGTCTGAGGCGGCAAAGGCCCGGATGATGGTGTTCCAGGAGAAAAGATTGGGTTTTTCGACGTGGGCAAAGACCAAGGCAGCGAACTGGAGATTTTGGGGAGAGAGGGAGATGGAGGAGAGGAGGACGCGGCTGGAGACAAACGGGTTGCGGAAGAGGCCTGAGACGATGGCGTAGGCGAGGATAGGAAGGAGACGGGGAAGGGATTGGTTGGGGTTGGAGAGAGAGAGGAGACGAGGGTGACGTTGGAATATGAGGTTGGTGGAGACCCAAGTTGGGGTCTCGGGGTCGCCATTGGTGGAGGAAAGATGGAGTCTGGAGAAGAAGGTGGCGGTGGTAATGAGACGGAGGATGCTGTTTGGTCTTTGGAAAATTCGTAGCATGCCTTCATGGTAGCTTCTTTCTTTTATTTTTTTTTAGTATCTATGGAGATCAAAGGAGGTTTGGGGCTTTTTTTGCAAATAACTCTCCATGTTTGGAATTTATTACCAAAACCCTCCTCTTTTAGATATTTACAAATCGACTCCCAATAACAAAAAGGAAAGAAACAGGGATGTTAGGACTTAATGTCGTCAGTTCGAGTTCCAACCCATTTATAAAGTCGGCGGCGAAGTATACCTTATTCTTTTAATCTTTTTTCTCTCTTCTTTGGGTTTCTTTCTCTTTCCTCACCCTTCTCTCCTCTCTTCTTTTCGAGCGAGAAGAAGCTCCTCTCTCGACAACCCTTTTCCCACATCCATCCTCGTCGAAGAAAGGAAACGATGGTCTGCGAGAAGTGTAAGCGTCGTCTCTGGAATCGACCAAAATCCAATCTTTTTGCCTATTTTTTTTTTTCTAGAAGAGCGCTCGAGGTTAATGGTATTTATTCTACCCTCCAGGCGAGAAGAAGCTCTCGAAGGTGATCGTTCCCGACAAGTGGAAGGAGGGCGCCAGCAACACCACCGAAGGCGGGGGACGAAAGATTAACGAGAACAAGCTCCTCTCCAAGAAGAACAGGTCTTTCTTCATTCTTCTTTTTTTCCTTTTCTTCCGTCAGAATCGTATCTTGATTCTTTGTTTGGTTTAAATTATTGTCTTCTGACTGGTGCAATTAAATTACAGTTCTTCGATTTAGTCTCTATTTGCTTTTTATGGGATTTCTTAAGCTGGGTATTGCTTCTTTTCCTCTTTGTTTAATTTCTGCCATCAAAATCCTATCTAGCACGAATTGATTTTTTTTTTTTTGTCTTCTGATTAGTCCTGGGCAATTTCTAGTTGTATGAATTGGTATAAGGCATGATATTGCTGAAAAGTTTGATTGATAATCCTCATCCCAAGTTTGGTATCAAACTCTTCTTTAATATACCAAATACATGCAGCTAGTTTTTGTCATTAAAATCATTTCGGATAAAAATAAATTGATCCTTTGGATTGAGATTGTGATACCCTGTGGCTCCTATATGATTCAGATTGAGATTCAAAGCGACTATACATCGAAAAAATATCTTGATAAGATCCAGTTCATTTGTTTAATTTGGGATCATATGATTATAGGACCCTATTATTGGATCACGAGCTTGGTAGCCATGGATAGAAGTCTATATTTTTAATAACTACTTCTTGTGTTTATTGCCTTCAATTCTGGTTCCTAGAGTTGTCATTCACTACTTGTCATGCACTGCCTCTAGCTTAATTTTGTCCATCAGAAGCATCTGCCTGTTATCAACTCAAACTACTTATTCTTGTCGCTGCTTAACTATTCTTGGTTGCAGGAATCTTATGCAATGCTGTAATTTTCTGCTTTGTTTTTAAATTTAGATGGACACCTTATGGAAAGACAAAGTGCACCATTTGCAAGCAGCAAGTACATCAAGATGCTAAGTACTGCCACACATGCGCTTACTCAAAAGGTGAGGAACTCTTGATGATACCAACTCTCATGTTACCTCAAGGATTCATCTTTATTTCTTATGTTAAAAATATACCCATCTGAGAATGTCAGAATGCTGTAATTAAAATTATATTAGGAGAGAATGGAGCATCGGCAGTCACTAAATCCAACTGCAATTTTTTTTTTCCGACTCGTCTCCGTAATGTGATTTTGTTCATAATTCCATGTTAGACCTTAGAAACAATTGGCCAGATGAACCTACCTGCCGACATCATCTAGGCTTTCTCATTCATGGATGCAATTACCGGTACACTTAGTATCGGCTTAGTGACAAAACGTCTATGCTTGAATCGTGTCCCTATATACTGTCTAGAATTGAAAATGATATATATGTTTATTATTGAATTATTTCTTATTGAAATCAGGTGTTTGTGCCATGTGTGGGAAACAAGTTCTGGATACAAAGTACTACAAGCAAAGTAATGTCTGATGCAGATTATCCTAAGTGTTGGATGAACTTTTTGAGCATTACCTCCTCTCACCTGCAAAGCTATGCAAGTCTGAGAGCTATATGTAACATTATTTCAGGCAAGAAACCTCCGACTGCGTGTTATGTACTTATGCTACAATTATTTAGGTGGGGTTTGCCTTTTGCAGCCTATTCGACGTATTCAGATTGATTAAATGTGTGGGAATGTACATTGGCATCACTCTTTCAATCAGTTTACTCATTCAAATTTTCTCATGCTATGAATACAGAATCTTAACATCCCCTTGTAGTTTATTTTTCAGAAATCATTCAATATATGTGCAGATGATGATGTACAAATGCTTTTGTTAATGTAAAGGGAAAGATGTGCATGCATGGTTTACTGTGTAATTGCAGATGATTTGTGGAAAATAACTTTTTTTTAGCATCAAAATGCCGATGTCTTGCTATCGAGATCGCCTGAAACACCATGCATGTCAAAGATTTTAAAATTCTAAGCTCTCATTGATCACCTTCACCAACTCTTTCCAAGCAGTCTCTTGAATTCATGCTGAGTATTCTAAGATCTGGAAGTGCAGACTTGGGTAATTGCTGAACCTCTCTTTAATAACCGAGGTGGAATGATGCTGTATCTATTTTGAGAGGCAGCAGGATAGCATTTTGTATGCATTATTATAACAATTTGATGAATAGTCTTTCTCAAAAACAACTTATAATGATCTGAGAGATTGTAAACAATCTTGGGCCCGATTTGTCCTTGTATTACAATGGAAATTATTTGTAAATAACGACCAAAAGAAAATTACATCAACTTAGGATCGATCTTATACGAATTTCTGATATCTATAAAACATAAAGGATCAAATCTAGCCCAATAACATTCTAGGCCCATTAGTATATTTCTTAGGCCCATTAGTATATTTCTTCGGCCCATAACCCAATCTAATGTCGGCTTTCCCACGTGAAATTTTCGTCTCTCCCGGTATATATTTATATATAAAGCACTTCTTTCGTAATAGTACTCGATTATCAATTAATTTAATGAAGATTTAACTATTAAAATTTTTAAGAGTATAATAAGAATATAATAAATTTAAAAGATATAATCGATTCAATAATCATTATTATTATTTAAATATATTATCTTATATATATATTTTTAATAATTTATCAAGTAAAAGATCTATATTACCTTTAACTTGAAGTAATGTATATATATCATAATAAAGTATTAATATCTTTTTATAATTAACTTGATAAAAATTTAATTAAATTTTATCTATTTAATTATTTTTTATTATTTATACATATCTCTCGTTAGTTTAAGATTAATTTAAATTAAATGTAATAGAGATAGAGATAAGATAGAGATAGAGATAGAGAATTATATTTAAATTAAAGTCTATCTCTAAAAAATTAAATTTAAATAATATCTATTATAATTTAGTTAAGAGAGTAAATTTTAGAGGTTACCGAAGTATTTGCCCTATATATTACGTAATATATATGAACTTCTTGTTGCTCTACATTGCTCTTTCTTGTCGTTGTTTCGGGATTTCTCTTCCTTCCATGGAAAAGGGGAAATCGGCGATCGCAGAAGTAACCTCATCTCTCAAGAATCTTCGTCTCACGCCGCGCCACGCATCCGTGCCATCGATCGCTCTACCCCAATCTCTCTGTGAGCTCTCAAATTCCTATTGTTTTCAAAGAGCTAGGTTTTCGGATGCAATTACCCTTCTTTTGCGTATTTTTTTTTCTTCTTAAGATCTTTTTGTTGGCAAGTAAGAATTGGTTAACGGTTTATTTTTTGGGGGGTTTCTGTCTTGATTTGACGGATCCTTGCTTAACATCCATTCTTGTCTTGGTTTAAGATGAGATATTTGATCGCGTGGATGAGTTTCCTTGTCGTACGTACTTCATTTACTCGAATTGCTGTCAATTCCTACAAATCAATAAGCAAGCTCGAAACATATGGAGCCAAGGCCCTCCTTGGCTGATTATTATGGCTTCAGGAAGTAACTGTAGTCAACGCAGTAGATGATCTGCTTCGTAAACAAGAACTTCTCACTTTTTAATTGTGGGCTCGAAAGGCCAGTGGGTATGTGATGAGGTAAGTGCCATGTTGGAGGTGCATAGAAGCTCACTGTGAGAAACACAAGCAAAGATACTTAGTATAGAATTGTTTGTAACAAAGGCGACAGACTATGACACACCACTTCGTGGTTAAGTGTTGTCCAACTGACACTACTTATTCATTGATGTGGAATAAAAATTTAACTTAATTGCATTGTCATAGTGGCTGCTGTCTATGGAAATATACTTACATATAACTCTCTGAAATCAACTTCTTCAGCTGTACATGCGAAGAAATCCAAGCCTCGGAGGTTGGTCAGTTTATGCCTCGGATTCCTCGGGAAACATTTTGAGGATATCGTGACTGATATTTCGGAGATTTCTGCTGGGTTTCCACCTGATATCAAGGTAACCGCACAACATGTATATTGTATCAAGGCTTTGTGTTAATGGTGTATTTGTGGTATATTCTTGTGGGGACTGGGGGTGGGCTATTCTGTAGTCCATGTGTTTTTAAATTGCTTATTTTGTGGTCACTCAAGTCTTGTAATTTTTTCTTTTTCTTTTCATTTCATTTTCCAACGGAATTTCTACTTATTTACGAAGTAAGAGAAAAGAATGGGGATAAAATGTTTTGTTTATGGATGCCTAGTACTTAAGTGAGAAAACATGCCTGCATGGATTTGAATGTCAATGCCTAGCTGATTATTTTTCATTAATAGATATTACAATGCATAGCAACCAGGTTTTGATGTACATATTGTGGTGTTAGTTGTGGATATAACTCTATGCTTGTAACTTATCTGCAGTTGGCTTTGGTGGCTATTGCTAGGAGGAGAAAGTTATTGAACGATGAGATCCTTGTTGCACTTGCTGAGTGCTCTTGGGAGCTTCTAGATATATCTGGATCAGATGTGACTGATTCTGGCCTGGCAACTATAGCAAAGACATGTACTAATCTCCGGGCTGTTGATGTTAGGTACTTCTGATGGCTATTACACATAACATCATCCTTATACAAATATCATCCATTTTTAAAACTTGTCCTGTAAGATTTCTTTGGGGTATATAACCTCCTAGTTAGAAAAAGATAGGTAAGTCAAAAGTCTAAATCTTGATTGTGAATTGGTAGCTTTATTTTAGAAGCTATTACTAGCCCATTTTTCCTTAGGGAGAAATATAGTTGTTGAAATGCTATATGGTATGGGAAAACAAAAACAAAGTGAGAGTATTAGAGTCAGTTGTTAGTTAGGTTCGATAGTAACATAGTAACAAACATACCACAAAACTACTAGAAAACTGAGATTCAATAGATGCAAATATGCAATAGAAAGCTATTATTAGATCTGTTAAAATTTTCCTGATTACTATCTTCTACATTGCATCTTCTTTAAAGAATAGATATGTTAAAATTGGTTGGTTGTCTTATTATGCAGCCGATGTGAGAAGATCAGTGCTGCTGGTATTTCAGAGGTTATATGCCACTGCGAATCTTTGCAAATATTGAGATGCGGGTATGCTTTATTTATTCTGCATGTGTGTTATTTGTACTCGTTACCTTTATGTTGGCTTGCATCTGCATGTTGTATTATTTGAATTTCACATAATTGTCAGTGTGTAGGATGCTAAATTTTAACTGGATGAATGCTATCCTAATTGTATTAAATTGACTATGTACTTTATAGAGCTAGATTGAGTTTGGTTTTGAGGGTCTTGAAAACTAGGAGGTAAAATCTTCCACGGAATTACTGTAGCTGGAAACAAATGTTTTTCAGCTTTTTGTTACCTCTATCTGTTTCCAGTTAGGCTCCTCATAATTTGGGCCTGCTAAACCCAAGACTGGTGAAAGGCTAAACTGGTATAGGTAATGACGTATTGTTGTGAGGACGAACTTGCAATAATTTCTAATGATGTGCAAACCTATACATGTTGTCCGTTAGGTGTTAAATAGTTCCCTGAGAGCTGTAATGAGAGAATTTTCATGGAATATTATTTGATGTGCTGGCAAGATGCAGGTATGTCCTAGCATGTCACATAAAATCCTTGCCAATGGGTGCTTGCATGATATGATCCTTGTGGGAACTTATGTTCCAGTTAAGCATTGAAAGCCAATTAACTGACAGTATGCAGCCCATGATACGACAATTTTTGAGGTCTTGCTGTATTTCATGCTGCTTACGAGATAGCATCAATTATGGTTTTGACTGTGCATAAATTTATATAACAGGATATGAACAGAAGTTAAATGCGATGATTGCAGAGGGTGTCCAAGGAGTGATTCCAGTGCACGCAGGTGTTTGGGTATCTTGAAACCCAAATTGAATGTGATTGAAGAAGACTCGTGGGAAGATTTGGATAACAGCGAAATTGGAAATGGTGCACAATCACTACGGTGGCTTGTGTGGGTATGCAACCATCTTTAGCTGATATTTCTGAATTTCTTTTGATTATTGTTTCATTCGATACTTTATCATTCTGTAAATATATTACAAGTGTGTAGGATGGTAGGAGTGGCCATTTTCTAAATTTTCGGACAGTAGCCACTATAAATTGTTTGCTGTCTGCAATAGATTTGTGGTTCCATTCTTAGTCATATATCTGTATCTGTATATATTTATATATTTTCGGTTACGCATACTGTTTATTTATATGATAGTCAAAGACACTTTAGTCTCCAACTTCTATTCTTTCCTTTTATGATCATATCATTTCAAACTTCAAAAGAATGAAAAGTCAATAATAGAATTATCTTATGGTAAGGATCTGTTAACGTAAAATTATAAATAACTAAGTATACCTTGTTGTTTTTGTGTCAGTCTAAAGTTTCATAAATAAGAACTTGAGTTGCTATTCTGTAATGACAATATATAGTCGTCCTCTTCGTTGTGTCTGACTCCATCCTCTTCTTTTGTTAGCCGAAGATTGATGAGAATTCAAGGATATTTTTGGCCACTGAATGCCCTCGAATTATTCTGAACCCTCCGCCGTCATCAATCAGCTTTCGTGGGATGAAAGTCCCTATAGAAGCATTGGCGGATGTAGCTCTTGACCACTCCATAGTTGAGGACATTGATCCCAATACGTGGGCTACTGCTGCTGCTAGGAGGAGCCATCTCCACACATCCTCTGATGATGCCTTCGAAATACCCATGGCAGAGAGATTCAGGCTAGCATTTGTGGAGAGAGACGCAAGGTTGGCTCCCAAGAGAGCCAAAAATGTGAGGCAGCACAGACGACGTGCAGAAAGAGAATTCTTGATGGGCAGCACTAGTGCAAAATCCATTGCCCTTGCCGCCCAAGCTAGCAAGTTCTTAAATAAGAGTTAGGTAACGACCTTATCAGTTATCCGTAGTTTTTTTTATAGAAAAATTATCAGTTATCTGTAGTTACATTCTTGTTTCTCGGATGTATCTAAGTGCGTAATGTTTTTGAGAAAATTTATTGGTTATCTGTGTAGTTACATTCTCGTTTCTCGAATGTATCAAAATGTGAAATGGACTTGTGTGGTGAATGCCGGCATCTGAACCCAATTTTCTCTCTACCGCCCACCCCAACCCCCCTCAGTGATGCCTGGGCTCATTATCCTCTCTATTCCATATATTGGAGAAATCAGCAAACATTCACTTGACTGTTTCTTGTCAACCGCGGTTCTTTTTCATTTCTAATTTCAGGGATTACCATGGGTTGCTAGTAAAAATCCACCAGTTTTCTTCTTTCAAACCTGAATGTGTAATTGATTTAAAAAAATTTGTTGTTATCAGGCACATATTGTATAAGGATAGGATTAGCGCCTAATCAAGGATGCATGTCACCCTATCACCCACAGGGAATATCTTGATATCATACCAAAAAAAGAAGGAAAAGATAAAAGCTTATATTGTGAAATCAATTACCTGGGGCCGGAGAGCAACACACATCTTAACTGCAAAACCTTAACTGCAAAACGTTGACAGAGAATATAATGACCAGACTAAAGCAGAAATATAGGAGCTGTGAATTGTGAAGAGAGGATAAAATGTCAGGCAAACAAGCATCTCGTACAAACTGGAGGAAATAGTTGAATAATCTCCTTTGCAAAAAAAAGGTGTTCACATCGAGTCTTTCTTTTATCAAAGCCACAAAGCCACTGCTTGATTAAATGTCAAGCTCAGGAGGCAGTTGCCTTCAACTTTATTGGAATGCTACCCGTTTGACAATAAAATTCTCAGTCTGAGGCTGCTCTTACAACTGGAGATTGGGAAAGTGAGACTGTTCTGGTTTATTGTTGAGAATTAATCAAACTGCGGATGACAAAGGGAAGAATGCCTCCATGGTTGAAGTAAGCCAATTCCACCTGCATCAATAGATTTCGAGTCATTGACAGAAAACAAGGATCATAGAAGACTACAATAAATTATGCAGAGGATGGTGGTCTTCCAGTAATGTTGAAAACTTCAACAAGGATCATCCAGAGAAAGAAAGTTTGACAAGGCACCGGATGAGTTTAAAAGAGACTAGTTCTTCCAATTAACAGAATTTGCCTCACAAATTGGTCATAGAAAGATCTATCAGAAGTTTGACATCGCTAGGGTAAACACAGACTTACCTCTGTGTCAAAGCGAACTGTACATGTGAATGACTTCCCAGTGTCTGTCACAACATTAATGTCTTGTCCAGGTCGTATCTCACTAGGGAGGTCTATTGTGTATCGCTCATGCCCAGTAAGACCAAGTGAGTCAGCATCCTCACCAGGTTTGAAACAAAGTGGGACTATACCCATTCCAACTAAATTGCTGCGGTGAATTCTCTCAAAACTCTTAGCAATCACAGCTTTGACCCCCTGTTGGTAAAATAGTATCATGCATGTCAAAAAGCAAAATCAATTAATGAAAAAGAAACTAGAAGCCTGTACAAAAGTACTCACCAGTAGCATTGGGCCTTTGGCAGCCCAGTCTCGGGAGCTACCACTCCCATACTCTGCTCCAGCCAAAACTATAGTCTCATGGCCATCAGCCTTGTACCTCTGCAAAGTAATCAAATACAGATGGCCTCACAAATAAGAAAACTGATTTACCTTGAGTCAAAAAAATTCCCTAAATAGATGAACATCCAAAAAGCTACAAATAGAATAGATAGTACAACTAGATCGTAATTTTCTTCATCTATCGGGCTACATAATGAAACCAAATTCACAGGCAAAGAAGGAAAGTAAAACTAGTGGAAGCATTAATTGGCAGCAATAATTTTATTAGCTAGTTAGTTTGCTTTTAGAGGGATGCCAGGATGTTTGATCACTATACTAAGTGTATATTTTGGGTGTTGTACTATCATCAACAGCACATATCAAAATCTAAATCATGACAACATAGACCAATGATCCTCTAGCACATAGATGTATTTGACATGTTCATACTTCTTTTAGATTTGATGCTACATAAGTTAACTGTACATATCCAACTTCCCACCTGCACTTGTAGGGCAACTATATTCCTTTTGCCTGTATTGTTTATTCTTGAGTTCTGAAGAATCATTTTGGCATAATTTTAGGTTGTCAATGCTAAATAAAAACTGTAATATCACAAATCTGAAAAGGACTTCAAATTCAAAAAGCATTTGAAATGAAAAAAAAAAAAACAATGTGTCTCTCCAAAATTGCAGCTCCCCATTCAAGAAGCATGTGTAAAAATGTAATCACTATTTCAAATATTAAATCAAGAAAATCAGCATTTCCTTCAGTCATATATGTGTTTCCACTATAGTAAACTAAAACCAAAATAGTTTAAGCTATTGAAATTGAAAATGGATAGTATGCTTACAGTTGCTGCATCAAACACGTAGAGTTTTTCCCCTGTTGGAATGTGAATAGTCTTTGGTCCAACTTCTCCCTTCAAAAGTTTATTCACGAGACGAATGTTGGCAAAAGTTCCCCTTGCCATTATTTCATCATTTCCACGACGGCTACCATATGAGTTGAAGTCTCTCCGGTCCACACCACGCTCAAGTAGGTACTTTGCAGCAGGACTATCCTTGTGAATGCTTCCTGCTGGTGAAATATGATCTGTTGTAATGCTGTCACCAAAGTTCAATAAGCAGTAGGCATTTTTCACCCCATGGGGACCAGGTGGAGACATGGTCATGTTCTTGAAATATGGGGGTTCATGAATATATGTAGATTTTGGGTCCCATGAATAGAGGGTTGTTGCTGGAACAGTAAGTTGGTTCCACATTGGATTGCCTTTTGTGATCGCCTCATAAGTGCTCTTAAACATATGAGGCAGCACACTGGATTGAACAACCTGCAGTTGCCGCTCGTTAGAAGGAACCTAATTAAATTCTAGAGACATGAAGAAAATTAGATCTCTTAACATTGATCGTATATTACTTGATCTGTTCAGCTGTCATGCGCTCTTAACTATTAAGTTCTTTTGACTGAATTTGGTTAAAGAAAATTATGCTACATGATAAGATCTTATGGAATTATAAGAGAAAATTATACATGATACAAGTAAAGAAGAATAAGGAACATAATAACAACCAAAAACTCAGAGGTCTTGGATCAATGAAGGTAATAAAGTAAATCTATTTAGAGAGAAAATCAGATTCTTTCCCATAAGGCCTTTCATTCGTTGGCAAGGTTATCAGGAGAAAGGTACGGAAAGAGAGGGAAGAAAAGTTAAAGAGAAACTGCCCTACCTTTTTCAGCAATTATTAACATATATGAGTGTGAACAAAGATTCAAGAAGCATTAGCAGGAAAATTCCTAAATTGATTGACAGTGCCTACCTCAGCTATTTCTTCAGTTGTAGGCCATATATCCTTAAAGTAAACGTTCTTGCCATCCTTCCCCACTCCAATTGGTTCCTTCTCAAAATCAATGTCAACCTGAAAGACGTGTTGGAGATTTCCATGAGAAACAATAATGTAATGAAAATCACAACAACCACAAAAGATATTCCCACCTATATTAATTGACATTGAAATTACTAGTTTTTATGAATTTTGAAACAGCTGGAAGTTTAAAAAAAACACATTATAAGAAAACAAAGAATGTCGAATGACTAAAGGAGTAAAACAGTATTTACATATAGCTTACTCAAGACACCATACCTGATTCTTTTCAGAAGTATATTTTGTCTCTTAAAGGGAATAAAAAAGAAAAGACAGATACTAATATATTTAAGAAACAAATACAACGAGAAGTTCAAAATGTTTGATGATAAATCAATGATTTACTAGTTGTAACTGTTGCATGTGATTAAACAGAAAAGCTAGATTGGTCTGTTCAAACTTGTGTGCAACTATAAACTCTTGATTACCCAGCCTATATCAGGATGTTATCCATGCCAATTCAATTTTATTATTGGATCAACCTTTTGACTCTGAACCTGATTAGGATTAAATAAGGAAACTCAAAGCAAGAGGCTCTCCACATGCAACAATGAACATAGAAGAAACTAACAATTTTCACTTACTGTTCCAGCAAGAGCATAAGCAACAACAAGAGGTGGCGAAGCAAGATAATTAGCTCGAGTCAAAGGATGCACTCGGCCCTCAAAGTTCCGATTTCCAGAAAGAACAGCAGCAGCAACAATATCTGTTGAAAAACGGAGTTTAGAATAACATTAAAAAGTGTAATGAAGGAACAGAAAACCAGCGTGCTAGATAGTGACATATGCAATAAATAGATCAAATATGATGTTACCATTATCCGAAATTGCAGCACTGACAGACTCATCAAGATCCCCAGAGTTTCCAATACATGTAGTGCAGCCATATCCAACAATATGAAAGCCTTGTTTATTCAAATATTCTTGAAGTCCACTGTAAGAATTGAATATTATAATCATGAACCATCCACTTCAACATAAGTACTTCTAAGTTAATGGTGGTCCACCTTTCATAAGAATCATGCAAGCATAATCTAATACCTTTTAAGCAAATATTTAGTGACAACTCCAGAACCTGGGGCAAGGCTTGTTTTGATCCATGGCTTGACCTGAAAGAAATTAGTCACCATTAGTCAAAAGAAAGCAGGGGCAGAACAAGCTACCCAAGTCATGAACTTCCAAATGTATGAAGAAAAAAATAAGCAGAAAATATTGCCATTCAACAATGTACATATATGAAAGTTGACAAAGATATATAAAACAACACTCACCTCAAGACCAAGATCACAGGCTTTCTTTGCAACAAGACCAGCACCAAGCATAACACTGGGATTTGACGTATTGGTGCAGCTAGTTATAGCTGCTATAACAACATTCCCATGCTTGAGTTCCGCAGGGTGTCCATGAAAATCAAACTTCACAACTTTTTCTTGTAATTCTTTTGGCACCGCAAAACCCTGAAAGAGAGTACTATAAATGGCTACTTTTATTTTGTGTAAAGAGATCAAATTGACTTCTATAAATGTGAAACAAAGTTCATCTATGCCTTAAGAACTTGCTGACAAGTCATTGAGTGGAATTTCACATGAAAATAAAACTCAAGTTACTATCTGGATATAGTTCAAGTACAGAATTAATGGATTAACAACTATTTTAATCATTTCCAGCAAAAATAAACTTATGTTCAACTAGACTGATCAAATTTTTTTTGCTTGAACTCCCTAGCAACAATCTAATAGTATGAAAGATGAAGATAAAGGTAAAACAAGCAACTAAGAACAACATATGAATAAGGTTTCAGAAGGGTTTTGCTGATCAATATAGGCACAAAATTTTACATGGCCCCACCCCATAACTACACCCAAAAACTATCCACAGGTGAGTTGGCTCAACATGTCACCTTGAATCCGACTTTATTATCCAGACAAGCATGCCAGTCCGCCTTCATTTCTTTCAATGGAACACGGTCATGAGGCCTGTCATAAAGAAGCCTCAGATCACAAGAGCGAAAGAAATAACTAATAAATAAGAAAACGTAGCTAAAGGATAACCCTCCTAAAAGTGGTTGGAGTTTGGAATGTGAATAGATATCTGATACCTTTTTGGACCTGAAATACAAGGCTCCACATCTGAAAGGTCCAGCTCTAAATAAGACGAGTATGCTCTTTCTTTTTGTGGCTGGTTTCAGAATTTGAGAAGCATGTCATGCATCTCATTGGTATCAAAGATTCAAAATTGATAAATAATAAATTTGGAAGTAAGTAACTGCACCTCATTATAGTCCACAAACATCTTGTTTGCTCGCAAATAAGCCTCTATCATTGACACCTACAAACAACAGAAGGATTTCTTTGCAGTAAGTCAGTAAGATAACCTAGAAGTTCTTGAACAAGAAATATTAGCAGAAAAAAAAACTTTCTAATTTACATGAGAATTGGAACTAAAAACAACTGTAAAGTTAATTATCATGATTACCCACTTAAAACTAGGAAATTTGTAGTGAAGAAAAATATCATATTCTCTTTGTGAAGTTCTTGTAATCAAATTCATTGTATATTCTAAGGTCCATCAGAATACTCAGCTGATTAAAGTTCAAAATTGTACAATAGCAAAGGACATGTATCTGTATTTCTCTGACAAAATGCAAAACTTACTGTCTCATCACTTCTTCCTGTCAACTTGAGATATTGCAAGGTTACATGATCCACAGGGAAGAAGCCCATGGTCGCTCCATATTCAGGGGACATATTAGCAATTGTTGCCCTGTCAGCTAAGGACAGCTCACCCATACCTTCACCTGTACAAAATAAGGTTCCAACTTTCAACTTCAAGTACAAAGAAGCAAGAAAGAGAGCATGTAGATTCACCCACAAGGTAAGATTTAACTACCATAGAATTCAACAAACTTGCCAACGACCCCATGCTTCCTCAACATTTGAGTCACAGTTAAAACTAAGTCAGTTGCTGTGACACCATTTTGCAATTTCCCAGACAATTTGAAGCCAACTACACCAGGCAACACCATGCTCATAGGCTGCCAAGAAAGACATGATGCACCAGTCAATCAAAAGCACATGCACCGTATAACCTTATGCATTTACTGCTACTGTTAGATAAACTCATAAAATTAAATATAAAAATAGGATAAGAAGAATAAAGGAAATTGAATCATAATTAAGTATCAAACAAAGGCACTCCAGATCAAACTAAATGCAAGAAGCAAGAAACGACATCTATTAATGAAGGGTATTGACAGCAATCTTGTATCAACTTGTAATTCGTAAGTGGCAGAATGTGCAATAAAAAGCATGTGATTCAGTATTTGCACAGATAAACATTTTATCTGCAGGTTATTACTTGGATTAAATTCTCTAGGTGTTATTCTTTTTCCTTCCTTTGTCCTCTTTACCTGACCAAGCATTGTAGCCTCTGCTTCGATCCCTCCAACTCCCCAACCAGCAACCCCTAATCCGTCAATCATAGTAGTATGGGAATCAGTTCCAACCACACTATCAGGATATAGAAGGCCATTGGTGTTGAAAACAACTCTCCCAAGATATTCTAAATTAACCTGAAATTTAGACCTCCAGTTAGAGATCCAGTTAAATAGATCTTTAATAGTTTAATAAATCAAGGGGCTTTGTGTTAAAGAAAAGGTATTGTAGTAAAGAGATAATATCTTTTGAAACTCTTTACCTGGTGAACAATACCAGAACCTGGAGGAACAACTAGCATATTGTGAAAAGCAGTAGATCCCCATTTCAGGAAGCCAAATCTTTCATTGTTCCTTTGGAATTCAAGTTCCATATTTGCTTGCACTGCATTCTCTGATCTCGCTACGTCTACCTGCACTGAATGATCAATAACAAGATCCACTGGAACCTGCATTGGGTAGAAAAACGAGATATAAGGAACATGAATCTGATGAGTGGTACATTTTCAATAGGTCGATCAGATATTGACTTAAAAGAAGAGAAACTGGGAACTTTTAATTAGTAATACAAGAGTGAAGTGGTTCAGGGAAGTGCTAATAACATCTCAAAATAACAAGATATAACTACCACTAATGCTTAACATCTGCCTTGCAAATTATTGAAAATTGGACGGAAGACAGGAGAATCATGATAAATGTGAACAAAAGCACGCACCAAAGGATTGATCTTATTAGAATCACTGCCTAGCTTATTCATGGCATCACGCATGCAAGCAAGGTCAACAACAGCAGGCACACCAGTAAAATCCTGGAGAGTTAGCAAAATTGTTAGTTTGTTACCAGAGAGAATGCTATAGAAGGTGTGAAAGAATGCATGTGGACCCTTCTAAAAGGACCTGCAGAAGGACACGAGCTGGCTTGAAGGGGATCTCAACTAGCTTGGGAGAAGTATTTTCCCAATCAATTATCTTCTCAACGTCATACTTGGTGACCTGGAAGTTATCGCAATTACGGATTGCTGACTCAAGAAGAATTCGTATAGAGTATGGAAGTCGATCTGTTACAAAGATCAAGTTCTGTATTAGATAATGATAAGGATATTGGGAAAAGCACTGGAGAAACAGAAATCAACATAAAAAAGTCACGCATGGTTGAACCTCAACAATTAGCAATATTGAACGCCAACAACAAACAATGGAATAGTTCTCAACAAAGAGATCATCAGGCAAAAGAATATATCATTGGGTATAACTCCTTTCCTACATTCCACAAATGTCCTAAAAATAAATGATGACCCTGTCAATTCATCGGGATAAAATATAGGCATTACCGATCCTTGGATCATTTAGTGCAGGTAAACTGTAGTACTTTCCAAATTCACCACCTCCATGCTTGGGAAGGCTGGTTAGGATGTCCTTGAAGGCGTTCTCATTAGCTGCAATGCACAGAGGCGTACAAATGATAAGACAATAACAAGCATAACAAACAAATTTTTATATCAAAATAAATATTGAAAAGTGCTGTCACTGGATGTATCTGGTACTAACGAATTAGCACAATAATTGTTTGAAATGTTTTCTATCAGATCTCATGAAAATGCATCAAATACGAAAATGAGCGACCAAAATCCGCAAGAACTCAAATAGAAAACCAAATACGGCTCAAATCCATACCAGCGGTCGCCATCTTCCTCCCGAACCGCTCGATCACCGGTGCGGAACTCCTGATCCGAGCCCTAAGGCTAACCGAAGACCTCCAATCCGAACCGTACCGCGAAGAAACCGGCGATCCAAGCACCGACCTCGATAGCGCACTAGAGGGCCTCGAGAAGCCGACAGATCTCGCTCCGATCAAAGAGGAGGAGCGACGAGAAGATGGAGAACGCGAGATGGGTTCTAAGATCGAGGAAGAAGGGCGAAGGAGTGTGGTAGGCGCACGGAATGGGCCAGAGGAGGTAGATTTATACATGACGATGGGATGACATTATTTAAATAACTTATAAAACGTGATAAGGACAGAGGGGGTAGTTGGATGGCAACCCTAATCCTGATCCTGACACAGTCCTGATCCGGGAGTTGGAAGAGAAGGTAGAGTAGAGGACGACGACAACGATGGGTTGGAACTTTGGAGTGCGTGCGCGAGCGAGCCCGTTAATAGTGACGTCGAGGATGGAAATGATCCTCGGATTGCGTGCCTTTATAGAAAAATACTATTCATAAACTTATCTTTGACCGATCGACTAAATTTAGGAGCTACCATTCCATACGACCAAGTTGATTCTAATCATATAGAGAAAATTGTTTGGTAACTTATAGCTTAATTTAGTAATTTAATTTATTTAATAGTTCGACAGTATAAATGATTTAGTATATTAATTAAAAATAATAAGTCAAAATAATCCTCAAATTCCATGTCTTTATAGAAAAAATACTATTTATAAATTTATCTTTGACCGACGGATTAAATTTAGTAGGTACCATTCTTTACGACCAAGTTGATTCTAATCCCATAGAAAAACTTGTTTGATGACTTATAACTTAGCTTAGTAATTTAACTCATTTAATAGTTCGACGGTACAGATTACTCGGTAGTATGATAGCTTAAAATATTATCTCAGCAACAATTAGTTTAAAATAATAGTCTAAAGTTTAGATTGAATGATTTAGTATATTAATTAAAATTTAAACCTAATCGCCCTCGTCTAAAAAGTATTTCTACTTTATCCACTTTAACGTGATCACATAATAAAAAGGAAAAACTTTTCTTTCTTCTACTTTGTTTCCTGGATTATACTATGTTACTTTAGGATTAACATAAGTTTGCCTTTTAGTTATCCTGGATTAATTTGTGTCATCTTTAAAAAATAAAAAAAAAAGAAAAGAAAAAACTGTACATGTTGTCTGGCTCTCGAAAGTCTCAGTTCGCTAATCTTGGGTGGACCCGCTCCATGCTGACACTGAGGCCATGCTCGTATCGGAACTTAACATCTATTCTTCTTCGAGGCTATCTGTCATTGAGTCGGTAGTCGGATAGTGAAGCTCTGAGCCTTATCCTTCGCCACGAATATGAGGTTGGCTTCATGGCGGTGTAGCCATGGAGGCATATCTCTATTCATTCTCTCCACTGTTTCAGAAAAAAAAATCAAGGTTTTTCTTCTATTTGGTCCTGTGTTGGCTTCTTTCTGGCATTTTGTGTATGGATTCCTTGGGTATCTAGTGGGATACCAAAGAATAAACTACTTTTGTGCTCCTTTTGGGGTAATAAAATTTGCCTTTTAGTTACATAAAAAGGTATCAGTCCGAGATTAAAAAATAAAAAACAAATAGTAGTCCAATGTTTTCCTTTCCCACTAACTAGCGGATACATAAATCCAATTATTTTATCTCTTATTATATCGGTAGGAATTTTCTGAATCTAGATATATCATGATTATGCAATTCATAAACATAGATTTTATCGAGTTGAAAAAGATATATATAGTAAGAGTTATTGGACTCTTAAATCACTGTGAGATAAGCCAAATCACCTCAAAATTTCATTTGATATCTCAACCTTATGAAGAGATCTCTGTGTACGTACTGTACTAATTACCTAATTCTTATCCTTTTCTTGGGACTAAAAATTATAAATATGAAAACAATCGACGGCGATTTCAGTAAAATTATTCTTTGGGAGGGTTAGTTTGGTTAAAACCTGTCGCATACTCGCTTACTTCCAGAGAATCCCGTGTATTATTATTATTATTTTTTATAATTATCTACTATGGTGAGGCTGCTGAAATTTTGTCCGCCCATTCATACCCTCGCTCAAAAACCTAGAATAATTCTCGCCCTCTCGAAACCAGATACAGAAATTCTTTTCCTATTTCGTTCACGAATCCCATCAATACCCATTATTCTTTTATTACCACTCTCACAAGACTCCTGCTCGTTGCTTGAACCAGTTTTCCCTTTTTTTCCGGGTTCTATCAGCGATCGAACGCTTAAGAGAAGGGCTCTGGAGTGTTAACCTCGAGCTGTAGCAATGGAGCTGGTTCTCCAGCAGCAGAGGCCACCGATGGAGTGGCCCAAGTACGCGATCAGGCCGGTCAGTGGATTCTTCACCCAAGTAAGTGTTTTTCTTGGCGAATTTCTCTCCTAAATGCCTTGTGTAGGTTGTTGGTTTCAGTTTTACTTCATGGGATTTGCTTGTTTTGTATCATGGATTGGTTTCATCCATGAAAGCCTCCTCCTTTTGGGTTTTCCAGTGAGCTTGTTGGACCTTTCACTCAAGTGAGTGCTATTCTTGGCGAGCTCTTTCTATCCAATCTTGTCTGGATTGTTTGGTTTCAGTTCTACTTGGTGGCTTTTGGTTATTCTTCTCTCATGAATTGGTTTTTATCCATGAAAGCTTCCTCCTTCCGGGGTTTTCAGAGAGTTTTAACTGATGTTAGTTTACTAGTTTCTTGGGTTTTTGTTGCTGGGAGTTGGATTATTCACGAGATATTTTTGAAATATACTTGGGTAATTTTTTATCATTATTCTGCATCTTGGCTTGCCTAGACGGGTAAAGACTGTCTCTTCCTATTAGCAAAATTTCGCTCTTCTTGATTGTTCTGGGATGCCCGTTTGCATTTTCCTGGCGTCAGTTCTTGTTCCAGTGGATATAGCTCTGGGAAGCTTGTGCATTTGATTGATGCATTGACCTGGAGTTTTGGTGATAAATTGAATTGTATTTTATTGTTCTGAATTCTATCCTGTTATAGAGACAACATTTACTGGAACCTTTTTCCTTTAGCTTTTCTGCTATTCATTTCTCCTTCTATCTTTTGTTTCAGACTGCAGTGCAGTGCAAAGATTTTAAGGGAAGGAGGATTATGCCCTGCATCATAGCAAGTTCAGGTAAGTGTAGTTACGTGGTTCAAAGGTACCTTTTCCTCCTTTATTTTTCCCTATTTCTCTGTTGAGCTGTACTCTACAGAGTATTCTAGGAGGCGACCAAGAAGAAACTCAATTCCTAAGACCAAGGGCTCTACTCCTAAAGGATTTGCACCCAAACCAACAAGCACCCAGAAGAAAGATCAAAGTGATATTAAAGAGACTATTGCTGGAGAAGGAAAAGTTGTGTCTGATTCAGAATCAAGCATTTCGAGCACTGCTGTTCCAAGGAGAATAGATGTACTAGAGGAAGTGGAGGAACAAAGTTACGAAGAAGATGGAGTTAATAAAAAATCTTTTCTAAAGGTGCCTTCTGCAGCCATTTATAATGAATCTAGTGAACAAGGTTCTTTAGTTGGGGGTGATGGAGATGAAGCACGTTTGAGTGCGCAAACTCTATCTGTCCGTGATAGTTTTGATGAAATTGGAGAAGGAAAATTGACAGGCTTGAAGAGTGAAATGGATGAACAAAATGCTGACACTGAGCATCATGTAACCATCACAGAAAGAGCTTCAAGTTTTGGATATAATGAAGAGGTGGAAATGGAAGTGATGTCTGAGCATGATGGAGATATTGCTCAGGAAGAGGAACTTCATAAAGTTGATGAGCATCCAATGGAGTTGGAATCAGATGTGGATGACTCAATATTGAGTAGGAAAGCAGATATGGATGCACAAGCACGTAAGAAGATCTTAGAGGATCTCGCTGAGGAAAATTTTAAAAGGGGGAACAAGGTATTTATTTTTCCAACCAGCATAAAGTCTGATCAAATTATTGAACTTTACTTAAACCGAAGCTTATCAACCTTGGTAAATGAACCTGAAGTTCTGCTTAGTGGTGCATTTAATGGTTGGAGGTGGAATTTTTTCACAGAGAAGTTGCACAAATCTGATCTTAACGGGGATTGGTGGTCTTGTCAACTTTATGTACCCAAGGAGGCCTATAGAATAGATTTTGTTTTCTTCAATGGTGGTGATATCTATGAGAACAACAACTCAGAAGATTATTTTCTACCTGTGGAAAGTAGAATGAATGAAGAGGCATTCGAATATTTCTTGCTTGAAGAGAAACAAAGAGAGCTTGAAAGGATTGCCACTGAACAAGCTGAAAGGGAAAGACAGGCTGAAGAGCAACGTCGGAAGGAAGAAGAGAAGGCTGCAATTGATGCCGATAGAGCACAAGCAAAAATAGATGTTGGTAGAAAGCGGGAAATTTTGCAACGCCAGATGAAATTAGCCATGACATCTCTTGAAAATGTATGGTACATAGTGCCTAATGTATTCAAAGATGGGAAAACCGTCAGATTATTTTACAACCGAAGCTCTCGTCCACTTGCACATGCTACAGAGATCTGGATTCATGGAGGTCATAACTGCTGGAGTGATGGATTGTCTATTGTTGAAAGACTTCTTCCTGCTGAGAAAAAAGATGGTGATTGGTGGTATGCAGATGGTATGTATGTATATGGTTTATCCTTTGCATCAACCAAGATTCTCATATATCTTGTATCAGAAAATGTCGCAACGTGCCAACAATGATAGGATATACATGTCTTGGTTCAAAGAAAGGATCCAAGAGCCTGATTAACGTATAGAGTATAAGGAAAGAATTGTGACCTTGTAAAGAATGCAATTTGGTGAAATACACTAGTAAGAAAATCACGTCATACTTAGTTCTGATGATCTTCTTATTGTGAGTTTTACATGCTTGAGGGATAAATAAGTTTTGAAGTTTACTCTATGATCTATGATCTGATAGATAAATGGAGATATATTAATATGTACCTCTATATGAGAATCTTGGTTTTGGAATGGCCAAGAGTTGTATTAATCATCTTGGTAATACAATGGAAAACCAATTCTTCTTTATGTCATGGAGATGTTTACATTAGCTAATTCCTTTACAAGGGCATTGGTGAAATAGTTTGGAGGAGAAGAGATACTTGCTCATTGTTCATATTGAAATTAACAAAAAATGCAATAGATTTCCCAAAGAAGCACTACGCTTTTGTTCAGATTGCATTAAGAGGTGCATGGAACAACTTTGCATCTATTAGTTCTCGTCTTACCATAAGCATTATGTTAATCTAAGGCAGCAATATATATCATTGCGCTAGTTATATCCTGCAGGCAATAGTTCTTATTGCATCTGCCCAATCAAATTAATTTGCTTGTACATATCTATCATAGTAAGTACTGCGGAACTGCTAAACCCTTTCTATGCTATGTCATTCACAAATGTCCAGGAGTAAATAGTTCATGGTGAACAAAAATTGCTATTACTTTAATTCTTGAGAGTTGAATAGAGAATAAATAAATTAATGGCTTACATGGTACTTGAAATGCATGGAAGTCTAAAGAAAGGAGGATCTATGACACTAGATAAAATGGTTTTTGCAGTTGTTATACCTGATCGGGCACTCGTACTGGACTGGGTTTTTGCTGATGGCCCACCACAAAGGGCAATTGTATACGATAACAATAGCTTACAAGATTTTCATGCCACTGTCTCAAAGTGCATGTCTGAAGAACTGTTCTGGGTTGAAGAAGAAGAAAGGATCTTCAGAAAGCTTCAACAGGAGAGAAGATTAAAGGAGGAGTCTGTGCGTAAAAAGGTCAGTATGGGGAGTTGATCTTCATATACAGTACCTGCATCCACTATTATCCTTAGAGACTGTACTTCCGGATCTATATGAATATACATGCAAAATGTACATGTTCATTGGATATCCATCTAAAGGGATATTTTGATTCATTTTAATCTTTTTGCCTTTTTGGTTCTTGCAGGCTGAGAAGACTGCACAGATGAAAGCTCAGACAAAGGAAAGCACAATGAAAAAGTTTTTATTGTCCCAGAAACATATTGTGTACACTGAGCCACTAGAAGTACGAGCTGGGAGCACTGTTGCAGTTCTATACAATCCCTCCAACACAATTTTAAGTGGGAAGCCTGAGGTTTGGTTTAGATGCTCATTCAACCGTTGGACTCACCGTAATGGTCCTTTGCCACCCCAGAAAATGGTGAATGCAGAGAATGGTTCACATCTAAAAGCGACAGGTGAGAGTTGTTTGATACTTGGATATAAGTCATCACTATTTCTCTTGATTCTTGTTCTGAATACATGTTAGTTCTATATAAGTTTTGTCTATATCAATTTTGCTGCAACTTTAACCATAGCTATCTTTTAAAAGTAGCTGTTAAATAATGGCTAATTTTTTTGAGACTTTGTTATGTTATGTAAATCAAGGTTCTCCTGCTTCCTAGGAAAAGAAAGTTGCAGTAGAAAATCCTAGTTCCATTAATTTCATAAATGTAAAACATTCTGCCCCCGCCATGCCATAAACATTCCACTTTCATCAAATATAAATATAACACACAGCTAAAGCGGTTTTCCACCTGAAGGCAGTATGCCTTAAATTTATGCGCATAGAAACTTATGCATGTGAAGGAAATAAATCTGTTTGAATATCTTGATTAGTGTTTAAGAGGCGTGAGACTTAAGGACTATTGGCTTACATATGATCTACACAAGTACACATTGTCTTATTTCTAGGTTATTTGGTTGTTAATTGTTATAAATCACTACCAATGGCTTGATCTTTGAATTAGATGCTGCACTGCCGATGCCCAGTTATATGATTTCTGCTCCAAATTCTCCAAACATAATTGTAATTTTGGATGATGCCCTATTTCCCACTAAATTGTTTCAACTTACTTGCAAGCATGAAATGTCATTAGTTTCTTTGCAGTTATGATTCCAGCGGATGCCTATATGATGGACTTTGTTTTCTCCGAGAGAGAAGATGGTGGAATTTACGACAATAGAAATGGGATGGACTACCATATTCCTGTTTCTGGAGGAATCCTGAAGGAACCCCCATTGCACATTGTTCATATTGCTGTTGAAATGGCACCTATTGCAAAGGTAATTCTCATAAATGTGTCTCTTATACCTCTTCATTTGCTAGCTGGAGTGCTTTATACTTTCCGTAGGCAAGCAATTATGAACAATGTCATTTATCGATCAAATTGGGAACATTTATTGAGAAACATCTTCCAAGTTCCAATCTACAGAGGTAAATTATCTCTTATAATATCTAAAGAAGCAAGATTAAAAAGCAAGCTCTTGCTTTCACTTCTGGTTCTTGAACAAGGAAAACAAAACTTTTTAGTGGTTTCCCATTTGGTTGATCAAATTGGGAACATTTATTGAGAAACATCTTCCAAGTTCCAATCTATGGAGGTAAAATTCAAACACATGATCTTGCTTTCACTTCTGGTTCTTGAACAAGGAAAACAAAACTTTTTGGTGGTTTCCCATTTGGTTTGGTAATTCCAGTTTCTGTATTTTTTTCGATATGTAAAAAGTTCATTGAAATGATATAAATCCAAAAACCTAGAAAGTACAGGAAGAATAAGAAAAAGTATGAATATCTTAAGGATAAAGAAGGTGGTGGAAACATCTTCTACATCCTCACTTTGAGCAGCAGCTACTAATAATGCTGTGACGGTTGGCAGAGCGATTACTACGCGTAGCAGATGTGGCAGAGCCACTGCTCCGATTTCTGACAACAACCATTATTATTATTTTTTGTTCCTTCCAGTTGCAGTTGGTTATTATAGTTCCAGGCATTCATTTGGACATGACTATTGTATTATAGTAATGATACTGATGGAAAAGGAGGAAGATCCTTTCATCAAAATTCATATGCACTTTTTATTAAACCTCTCAGCCACATTAAACATATAATATGAGTGGTACTGCTGAATGTGTTTTGCAATTTAGAGCTTCATAATCACACAGTTAGATGTTACAAAAGATTCTTGAGATCCCATTTAACCATCTATTTGCGTTAATTGCTTGTCTGTTGGATTCCACACCTTTGTTGGCTTTTATTTTCTGACAGTTTGATAATGTGATAATACATACCCTGCTAATGTCTTTTAGGTATCTTTCAGACATTGGTATCTTATTGCATCATTGTGTAAGCTTGTACTATGATTCTTCATTTTACCATGTCCAACTTCTTACAGGTTGGAGGTCTTGGTGATGTTGTTACAAGCCTTTCTCGTGCTGTTCAAGATTTAGGTCACACTGTTGATATTATTTTCCCAAAGTATGACTGTTTGAATCTTAGCAATGTAAGTTCTGTCGCTCAGCTTTCTTTCTGGATGTTTCTTAAATATGTATGTCAGAAAGATAATGTAAACATATCTCAAAAGTGAGGACTTCAGCAAGACACTAGTATTCAGTTCCATAGGGTTGTCCAAGTCTTTGTTTCTTTTAACTTTCTCGATTTCTATTTTCTCATTGCAAATTTTAGCAAATAGATTATTTTATGCCACTTCATACATGTAGCTTCAAAGATACCTTTCACCCTGAAGTTGTTCCAAGTATGAAAACTTATACTCCATCATTTTGAGTGATTGAGTATTTTATCTTGCTGCTTATTTTGATCAAACAACAATGTATGAAATTGATGGTAATAAGTTGGCATATCCTGTATTATGCAAGTTTAATGATGTTATTTTTACTGACCTTTTGGTACATCATACAATGCATATCTAGAATGGAGCTTTCTTACCAATTTACCTTTTTCCAAGGTAGGTAAAAGACTTACAATTTCGTCAAAGCTTTTCTTGGGGTGGAACAGAAATCAAAGTTTGGTTTGGAAAGGTCGAAGGCCTTTCTGTGTACTTTATAGAGCCTCAAAATGGGTATGTATGCAACTAACTTTTACCTTTGCAATGTATTATTGGTTATTCCCAACTTCTGCTTGCTTAACTTAGGGCTTTTAAGATTCTTGTAGTTTCCTATCTTTGCATTGCATCATTATGTTGGACTTGGGAGTTAACAATACTGCTATCTTAGGCTCTATAACTTAATTACTTCCAAGAAATGACATTTTCCTGCGGCTACTTCAATCACATTACCTTCCCAGTTCTATTTTAAAATGAGGTAAGCTTTAAAACCGCTGGCAGCAGAATCACACCTGTTTGCTTGGATATCATTTTGAACAAAAAGCTGTCCTTTTGGACCATCTCATAAGTGACAATTTGCTTCGTTGATTAACGGAGATTACCAAACTTGTATACAACTTAATGAGTTCTTCCAATTCACCATATATTACATCATTTCTCATTTCTGATTTTGTACATCTGAATGTGATAATTACAATCTATCCAAACAGATCCAACATGTGCTGGTCAGAACATACGTTGGCGTTGCCTTTATCACTGATAAAGCAGAATGACTTTAATAGTCCCATGTATCAAGAATAGAAGCTAACCTGATTTTATGCTAACATGTGTTGCTATGGCATAGAATAATCAAGCAAGCTTGAGTCCATTTGACATAAGAGCTTGCCGTCTCTTGCTATCCTACACCAACTGGAATTACAATGCCTATGTCTTACCAACAAATAGCTGTTCCACACTATGTCAATCCTTCAAATCAGCATATGGACATGTTGGTTTGGCTATGAAATGTATCATAGCTGTAAACAAGTTGGCTCATAAATGCATACATATTGTCACAGCATTTCTCAGTTTGACATTTTTTTTCTTTTCTGAAAATTCAAGAAAGATTGTCGGAGAAATATTCTTTCATGCACTAGGTCAGTATTGTGAAGAGCATTATGACATTTTCTCGTGCAGAATGTTTTGGGTTGGATGCATATATGGAAGGAATGACGGGGATAGATTTGGTTTCTTTTGTCGCGCTGCACTTGAATTTCTACTCCAAAGTGGATCTCATCCTGTAAGTCACAAGAGATAGGTGCACATAAATAGCATTGCATGTCATGATTTTGAAATCTTTCTCTGCTGTTCAACCTTTTAGTTAAATCAATCAGAGGTTCACAATTTTATTATGATATTATATGCTGTATCATACTACCTCAGTACTCGATTAGTTCTCTTTAGATCTACTTTATTTCCATGTGTTCAAATGTATGCCATAGTATGCCATCTGAAATAAACGGCTGTGTCAATTCTGTATAATAGGCAATTGACATTGGGACCTTCATCGTGAAGTCTGTTGATGATAATATCTTGAAATTCTGTCAGCCAACAATAGATTTTGCATTTCTTTTGTATATTTTACACATACCATAAATTTACTTTGAGCATTGTCTTCATTTAAGAACAAAACAATATTTAGGGCAACATATGATAAGTTGGATTTCCAATGTAAACCATGCAGCAAAGTTTTGAGGTTCTGTTTGCTTTAGTACTTCCACTTGATTTGTTTTAATTGTGTGGAAGTAGTATTCATTTTTAAACTTTTTCTTCTTTCTTTGTTGATGTATAGATTTAATTTATGGTTTCTTCTGTTGTCAGGATATTCTACACTGTCATGATTGGTCCAGTGCTCCTGTTGCATGGCTATTTAAGGAGCATTATAGGCATGGGCTGAGCAATGCTCGAGTTATCTTCACGATTCACAATCTTGAATTTGGGATACATCATATTGGTAGAGCAATGACATATGCTGATAAGGCTACAACAGTTAGTACCTTGCTTTTGTTAATTATTTTAGTAGATTAGTTTTATTTATCAAGAACTTTTATGCTCTATCGATGAGGTAAGATATTGGGAAGCTTCACTATTTCTTTATGTCAAAATATTTAGTTTTGCTTGCTCTTTTTATGGCTTCCTTCTTTCATTGATTGCCATGTCAGAGGAGGCGAGTAACGATGTAGAGCATCATTGCAAAGTCATCGCCCTCCTCTCTCTCTCTCTTGTGTGGCCTAACCAAGGTTGAAGACGGGTTTAATTTCTCTTAATGGGTTGAGAATAAAAAGATTCATTTTGCAGATCTAACTTAAAGTAGTGGATGATGGTAATGTCAGAGATGATTATTGGTGATTGAAGCTCCCTCTCCCTTTCTCCTTCTCTTTTCCTCTCCTCTTCCTTCTCCTTCTCTTTTTCTCTCTCTTGCATGGGGTAGCAATGGAGCTTTATTCTTGCGGCACGGCAATCCTTGCCTTATTTTGTATGATTCAATATCAGTGCTATCTGAATAATTTTGAACAGCCTAGTTTTTCTTTGAGTTGATTTTTCATATTTTTGCTTACTTGTTCTCAATGAACACATTCATTTTCTGCAGGTCTCACACACATATTCAAAGGAGGTTTCTGGAAATCCTGCCATTGCTCCTCATCTTTACAAGTTTCATGGTATTTTAAATGGGATTGATCCTGATATCTGGGATCCATACAATGACAAATTTATCCCTGTATGATGCACCTCTCTCTCTCTCTCTCTCTCTCTCTCTCTCTCTCTCTCTCTCTCTCTCTCTCTCTCTCTCTCTCATCATAGCTTGCACCATGAAAATTAATTTGCGTGTCCTAAGATTTTAGTAGAACTTGCCATTTGGTCAAAAGGATCAACCCAATCCAAATTCACATCTAGCTGAACATTCTAAACTTATTCTTTACCTACTTTGTCCTAGAATAGCAAACCTGCATTTAGTTTATATTTTCAACAGTATCCTTTGTTGTCATTTTAGGTCTCCTATACGGCAGAGAATGTTGTTCAAGGTAAGAAGGCTGCTAAAGAAGCATTGCAGCAGAGGCTTGGATTGAGGAAATCTGATTATCCTTTGGTAGGAATAATTACTCGCTTGACAGTTCAGAAGGGAATTCACCTTATTAAACATGCTATCTGGCGAACTCTTGAACGCAATGGACAGGTGCTCTACCAACCCTTGATGCCTCCCCTAAATACTGCATATATTTCTTAGTCATTCTTCACTAGGTTATTATAGCTTTTTTTCATTAAGATGTTCGCAATCTAATTCTCAGTTTTCAGCTAACGTAAGTTTATGTGAATATCAGCATGTTCATTTTTTATTTGGACTATAGGTTGTTTTGCTGGGCTCAGCTCCAGATCCTCGTATACAAAATGAGTTTGTTAATTTGGCTAACCAGTTGCATTCTTCACATGCTGACCGTGCACGCCTTTGTTTAACCTACGACGAGCCTCTGTCACATTTGGTGAGAATTCACTAGCCATACCAGTTGATCCTATGTAGCATTTTCCTGTGGTATGTTAGTAGGACTGTATCATTATATTAATCCATTTCTATGTACCAGATATATGCTGGTGCAGACTTCATTCTTGTTCCATCACTTTTTGAACCATGTGGCTTAACCCAGATTATAGCTATGCGATATGGTTCCATCCCTGTGGTTCGTAAAACTGGAGGTGAGAGTTCAGTTCTCCTTCTATCTTCTTCTTAATGCTGCATCTACAAGTATCAGTGAAGACAACGACATGAGATAAGAATAGATAAATGATTTACTTGTATATTACATTTAGATATCTTATGAAATATTGAGTATCTGTATAGACCTATCATATGCTATAAATTACATAAGTGCCTATTCAGTTCCACATAGTAGGGATGAAAAGTGATTCCTTGCAATACTTGGTTTCACGTTACCAATTGTTCTTCTATTTATTACTGCTTGATGCATAAAAGTTGTTATAAATGTTCTTTGCATTTATTGGAACATTTGCAATCTTATGGACTACAATATGCCCTATGTCCATTAATACCAAATAATAATTTAGAAATTAAAAATTATTACCTTTTGCATTTTCCAGGACTTTATGATACAGTGTTTGATGTTGATAATGATAAAGAGAGAGCTCAAGCCCAGGGTCTTGAACCAAATGGGTTTAGCTTTGATGGAGCTGATTCTTCTGGTGTGGATTATGCTCTCGACAGGCAAGTAGAGTTATAATACCTTGCTGAGTAACTTCTGTCTTTCCATTTCATTTCCAAGTGTATATCTATACATATGAGCTTTAAAATGTATAATCTAAAAGTGTTCATTCTGGAATAAAGCAGGTTTGAGTTTATTGAATTTAATGCATCTTTCCTATTTCATCTGCTCTCCCATGCTATAGAAGTGAAACAGGGCAAGTATATATTGTTTTTTCTCAAGTTTTTCCCATATAATGGCAACCATCTATTGCAGCAGCAATTGTTCTTTTCATACTTACTATTTGGTGAGCAAGGGGCTATAACAGTAAAAGGAAATCCATTTCATTTTCGACTTGCAACTCAAGTTAATGTTTGAGAAGTCACCATAAGGTTATAATAGGTGTGCGCTGTGTACATCATCAGTTGACCGTAGAACGATTATCTTGTTCATTAGATCCACTTTACCTTCATCTACTTCTCAGTTAGCTTAGTATCCTGTTTATCTCTTTCCTCGAAGTGGTGAAAGAACCCAGAACACTGGTGTTCCCATGTTTGACTCAAATTCTTTCTTGGAAGACAAAACATCTTTAGCAGCTAGGTGGGACCACTGAGAGAATGGGACTTGTTTGATGTAAATAGTTCATTGTTGAACGAGTCGCATTGCTCTATTTTTCTTACGAGATCTATTTGTTTCATCAATATTTCAGAGCAATCTCTGCCTGGTTTGATGGTCGCGAATGGTTCAACTCTTTATGCAAGCGCGTAATGGAGCAAGATTGGTCTTGGAACCGTCCTGCGTTGGACTACATTGAACTTTACCATTCATCTCGCAAGTAGAAGATGAAGCAGCAAAATGAATGGTTCTCAGACAAATTAGCTTGGAGTATTCATCTCCTATGTAGAAAATGAAGCAGCAAAATGAATGGTTCTCAGACAAATTTAGCTCGGAGTATTCATCTCGCAAGGAGAAAATGAAGCAGCAAAATAAATGGTTCTCAGACAAATTAGCTTGGAGTATTCTTTTAGGACATCTTTGTACAGCGTTTGTTCTTTGCATTCATTCTTCTCAGTATGTAATCAAATTTACTTTATTTCTCTATTGTCGGTCTATATTACACTATTCAATAATTCATAGCTCCATTGTGGAGTTGGTTAGTTCATACATTTTTGGACTGCAGTGAATCTTCAACCAAGTATAATTTGGCAATTTTTTGCTAAATTTATTGTGATATATTTTCTCCAGACGTCTTTTTTTTTTTACCCATTACATTCTTGATCCAGATCCACAAATTCTTGATGATTGTGTAACTAAAGAGTTTTAGTAAGCTTGTTGCTGTATAGCAAACATACAGTATTATAAGATAGCAAAACAGTCAAGATAAATAATGGAATCCAAATAGTTATTACAAATTAGTTCGACTTCATACCATTAGTCAACTTGATCAAAGTTCACGAATCCGCAAGCAATCCTGTCTCTCTCAAGTTAAAATAAGCCGGAAATCTCAAACACAATCGTTCATATCGCCATATATATATATATGTATATGTATATATATATATATATATATATATATATATATATATATATATATATATATATATATATATATATGAGATTAGAGACTTAGAGGAGAGATCCAATGCTCCAACCTTGGCACTCCGACGTGATGGGCAGCGATGAGACGAACTGCTGCATGTCGAGCTCGAAACTCTCGTCGGTTATGACCGACGACGGGCCGTTGGAAGCTTCGCCGCTGTCGTTGTTGAACCATTCATGGATTGATGTTGTTGGTCTTGGGTTCACAGTTGGGATGATGTCAGAGATGTAGGTGACGTCTTCGGCAGAGTTCTTTGCTGGTTCCTTCTTCTGCATGTTTCCTGCATGGTTCGGATCAATAGGTACATTTTTAAAAAGATCCTAACGAGGTAAAGATGTTTTCTATGTTGTCATCTTAGGCTCTTTGTTTCTGAATGAAATCTAGCGGGCATATATATATATATATATATAGAGAGAGAGAGAGAGAGAGAGAGAGAGAGAGAGAGAGAGAGAGACCTGTAAGTGAGAAGTACTCATTTTTCAGTTAGTTAATCGTTAGACTTTAATTTTAAGAACTGCCAAGTTTAAAGCATATAAAGAAAGAAATAGCAAGGTTATTTAGATGCTATGCAGGTCTAATATTGGAGATTAGGCTATTGAATCCAAGTGCACAAATGGCAATCTCACCGTTGAAACAATCCAAATCGACCAACTTGGCAGCAGATTCCATGGGTCTTCCTCCTTGCGGTGTTGCGCCGCCATTACCTCCGCCGCCGACGTGGACCCACCTGGAATTCAGCTCTTGAGGAGCAAGCCCAGGCAAAGATCCAAGTCTCTGCAAATTCCCACCACCTGGTTCCTCCTGCAGCAATGCATTCATCATCCCACATCCACCACCACCACCACTACTACCACTACCACCATCCCCACTACCCTGGCCGGCCGCCATTGGAAACAATTGGTTCGAAGGGAGCTCCATCTTCGCAGAGAAAGATGACAAGAGAGGACGCGTGTTGGCCCCGAAATCCCCCAAACCAAACCCCATGTCTTGCTGATACATCTGCATCTCATGGAGCTGATCGGAGAAATGGAACTGCTGGCCCAAAAGTGGAACATTTGTGACGCCGCTCGGGTTTAATAGGAACTGGGCATTGCCGTTGTTGGGCAGAGGAGAATGCGGCCTGTCGGAAATGGGTAAAGAGTTGAAGCTACTACTATGGCGATTGATCCCAACCTCGCGCTCGATCTCCTGCGGGTAAAGCGAGAGCCCTGCGCGCTGCCGGCGCTTGAGCCTCGTGTTCCAGTAGTTCTTGATTTCGTTATCCGTCCTCCCGGGCAACTGCGAAGAGCAAGAAGAGAGGTCACAAAGGCCGGATTTTTGACACGACATTGGAACGTAAGATTGGATTTTGGGACGTTTGGTATAGATCAAAATCGGATCTTGGGGGATGAAAGATTTACGTGGGAGGATATACGAGCCCACTTGTTGCCGAGATGGGCGTGGAGGCGAAGGATGAGGAGCTCCTCGTCGGGGGAGAAGGGTCCCTTCTTGAGATTGGGGCGGAGATGGTTCGCCCACCGGAGACGGCAGCTCTTGCCGCATCGAGAGAGTCCGCTCTGGCGCTGCACCGCGTTCCAGTTACCCTCCCCATGCTTCCGCACGTATTCCACCAGGATCGCGTCCTCCGCCGCCGTCCACGGCCCCTTCTTTAGTCCGCTCCCCTCGCCACCGCTGCCGTTGCAAATGCTCTTCGTCATCCAAGGTTGAATCTTTCTTTCTATCTCTCCGCCCCTCTCTCTGTCTCTTCCTCTCTGTCTCTCTCTGTCTCTCTCTGTCTGTCTCTCTCTCTCTCTCTCTATGTATATCTCCTCCCTTCCTACTCTCTCTCACACACAATGTACGTAGTAGAGAAAAGAAGAAGTTATATAGCTAGATATATTACGTAATCCACTACTGTGTTCTTCTTTTCTTATAAACGGTTTGGATTGAGAGAGAAACGGAAGGAAAGAGGGAGACAAATTCCTATTGATCCTTCATTCCTGGTTCTTGGTATTTTGGATCAACACTCTGAATTATTATAAGAGAGTTAGATAGAAGAGAGATCAGGATAATAAAAAAAGATTCAAAAAGGGAAAAAAAAAAAGAAAAAAGAGAAAGAAAAGAATGCTCTTTTTTCTTTCTTTATTATTCTTCTTCTTCTAATAAAGAAGAGATTAAATAATCTTTCAGTTATGGGCGGAGAAAAAGAATTGGCATGGAATGAACAAGAGAGGTAGGAGTTGAAGAAGAAGAAGAAGAAGAAGAAGATTAGAGGAGGGAGGAGAGAGAAAAGAATGGTAAAAGAGGGGAGAGAGAGAGAGAGAGAGAGAGAGAGAGAGAAAGAGAGATGAGTTGGAGAAAGAGTTGCAAGGGGCGGTGAAGCATCTAAATCGCTCCGGGGAATGCTCTAATGCGGCTGAAGTGGTACAACCGTACGTGATTAAAATAGCAAAACAGGGCATTATCCTTGCAATGCCGTCCAAAGGTTCTCCAACTTCCGAACTGGGCTCTCTCCTCTTCTTCTTGCTGATTTCTTGGAGTAAAACCTTGCTGACTGCTACTACTGCCACTTTCCATTATTAGAAAAGACAAAAGATAAATATATACTACGAGGTAGACCAGAGGTTACAACTACCAAACTCCTACGGATAATTTATCTTAACACCACCCTGCCCCTGTAGAAGATATTTATCGTTTCAGCAAAATATTTCCTAATTTTAAAAAATAAAATAACTCGTGTGTCTAAATACCCCTCATTTGAGCTCAAAGGATGGTTCCCCTTTTTATTTTTTATTTTCTGGGTGATTTTTTTTTTCACCATTTGTTAGAGAGAAACATAGTCTAAGATGCTAATTATAAGATAGCATTTCCTAGTTATGAGCCAAACCGTACACCGTACTCTCAGTACATTGAGGTATTCTTAGCATTTCCTCTATTATTGGTAGATAATTTATTTACCCCAAAAAAAAAAAAAAAATCTTGTATGATATTTAACCTTTAGATTCGGATCACATTTTGGGTAGAAAAAATTGAAAGAGTTTTTTACTTGGCAATTTCTCGTTTGCAGGCTTTGGTTGTGTGCCTTTTCTTTTCCTCCGTTTTCATAAGATAAGTAGGCTCTCGCTCTACAAAATCGTCGCCGGTTTTCATACAAGACCGCAGTACGAGGAACTCGGCAGTTAAGCACCTTCACTACCGACTTTAACGGAATCCGGCATTCTAGGGAAGTCGAGAGTTTAGCACCTTCACTACCTACTTATTTCAGTTTAATTTCCTTTCTTTCTTTCTTTCTCATTTCATAAGCCCAATTCTAGTTCTTTATTCTTAAAATAGCCAGAAATATATGATAGTGATCTCAAACTAGTAATCTCTTGGGAGAGCTAAATGAAGAAAGAACAGATGAATGATACTAATGTTAAAATAGCCAGAAAGAGGAAAGATCATGTAAAGTCCTTTTGAGGGCTACATATGATGTCCATAATCAAAAGATACAAAAGGCTAATCCAATTCAAAAGTAGATCCAGGCTTGAACATGTCCTACAAAATCTGCATAATATTCGCTTGTCGGTTGGATGTCGGCCGCCCTTATCGTTTCTATCACGAAAGTTTATTTACTGCATTACCAGGTTTGCTGACCCAAATCTGTAATCAAGAATATTTTACTGAACTCTTCAGCATGCTGACATAAAAGCAAAATTATTAGATGCAACAGCTGAAGTGATCAAGTTTCTGTAAGAAATTTTCTATGTAGTGTGAACTATGGATGTACTTGTGCTATGTATGCTGAGCAAGTGTAGTTTGGAAGGAAGACCATGACATCCATTTGCTTGTGTTAGATGTTCTGATTGCATGCTGATCAAACTCCTTAACGATTCTTCAACAAAATCACAAAAATTAGCATTCATGCATCAGTGCAACGAGATGTGTATGAATACCATTAATGTAATCCTTAGAATAAAGTTGATTTCAACAATTGAAGTAGAAATATGGGAGCTTATGATGTTCCGATCTGAATAAATAAAAGCTTGCTAAGTTTCTTTAAGACTCTCTCACTGCACAACATGTCACTGCTACCTATTCAGAATCTTCTCCTTTCCTATCTTGTTCAAATTTTACAGAAGCTGCCAATGGCTGAAAAACCTGCAAATTAAGAACTTCACCAAAATCCTTTTATTGATCAAAGAGGGGCAGAACAAATGTAAAGAATGTAAGAACAATAACTATCAAGAATTAAATTACTTTCTTCGTGCACTCGTTCGAGTTCTAATTGGTAGGATGTTATGGTAGTACTATTTACATTGTTAACAGCAGCAAGAATCAGAATACTTGAGACCTAAAATTCTGATCGCCAATAAAGCTTGTTACTGTGTTTCACAGCCCAAATACTAAACCAGATCTAGAGAACATAATGAACTGTTTGAAACATTGTGTTGAAAAGTAGATTGCTAAACTTCTGAACTCAAGAAGGCTATTCATCTGAACTAGCTTAAAGGCCTGTTAGAACTTATAAGAAGTTAAGAGAGTATGACAAGTATAAATAGTCAAAAAGTACAATACTGTCATATGTAATTATATATAATAAGGTGAAAAAGAATATAAAAGGTTGTCAATCAATCAATAATTACCTAGCATGAGAAAAACAATTAAGAAGAATATTTTGAGTAAAAGATATTACTCAACGAATACCTATGAGGGGAACGTGATATTGGCACGGCTCAATCAAAGAGCAGAGCTCCGGGGTTAGGAGCAAAACTTTCTAATTGAACCGGACCAATATCTCGTTCTTTAACTAATATAAACTCAAACAACCGCACCAAAAGCATAAATTTCAAAGAACTAAAAAACAAACCAGAAACAAACAAATAAACAAGCTTAAAAGAACCTAATACATCATCTAACCAGACATGTTTGGGCTCAACAAGGATGGATTTGACATGCCGAAGAAGGCAAGAATGTGTGGTGAATAGATCTATAGAGAGAGAGAGAGAGAGAGAGAGAGAGAGAGAAGGGTTTTCCAAGAAAGAGGAATGGGTCACTCAGAGGACAGGAGGAGTTGTAGGGTTCTTTAATAGAATGTTGTGGAGAGGCAGTTGTGGTGTGTGGAGGTGAGGAGGGCATTGAATTGAGCCAACAACCAAGCAAGGAGGAGGTTGGAATATTTATTGAAGATTGAAACAATGAGATGCCGCGAGAGGATTTGATTCCCGGAGGAATTTATTGTGGCATTAATGCTATCAAGCATGGGATGTTGGCTTTGGAAATTTCTTCTTCTTCTTCTTCTTTTTGTTTTTGGCTTTTTGAAATTTTGGCGGGGATGTGGTGCATATAAGACCCATAATATAACTGTAGTAACTGCTACAACAGAACTATATATTGTCCTTTGTCTCCTCTCGATACATTAATACAGCTAACTCGTTATGTGCAATTGGTATGTATAATTGATGAGCTTGTCTGAAATATTTCTACGTGATTAATTTCTTATAGTTCTCCCCGTATTGTCCAATCCACATCACACACCGTTGTATATGATAGAGATATGTCAAAAGGATTTATAACTAGTGTGGAAGGAAAAAGGATAACAAGCGTACTACTAATTACTTGGCATTCTTTCTTTACTACGATAATTTTACTGCCAAGAAACACTGCATACGTCTCTACATCTGAGAAGACCCACTACTGGGATTTGCAAAATGGCCCTCTATTTAACCAAAAGAGTCCCTTCAGCTTCCCCAGATCAAGATGGGGACGTATTTTAAGGTCTGCGTACTTAATGCATAAATTTCTAACCTTTTTATACGTATAAATAGCATTTAAAGATAGATTATTCTCTTTCTAGAAATATGTATAAATGCAGCTAACATGCATAACTTTAAATTATGCATATTTTTATGAGATTACCAAATGCCCATTTCCTTACTAAAATGTGTATAAATCTCTACAATTCATAGGCAGTTTATTAATATGCGAGTGTTTTAAAATATGAAATAATTACAATTAGATTCCTCAAATCATTGCACATCTTTAAAATAAACCCCGTTGCTTTTCACCCCTCATCTGTATATGAAACCTTCTTTTTTATTTATTAGTCATCCATTTTAACTTTTTTGTTAAACATACCAGGTTTTCCTATTACTCATTATTCCAAGTTGGAGGCAGTTGGTTAAAGAGGCTCACAACATTCTTCTCATATTTGAATCGTATCAGTATTTAATAGATTATCATTAAATCATCACTTCTTCTTTGACTATATATATATATATATATATATTCCCAAGTTGGAAATAAGTCGGTCAACTCCATATCTGGTGATCGATACAGTGTTGTCTTCCACCTTGACTATGAAAACATTTGACGATCTCAGCGTCCTTGATTTCATAAATCCAAGATACAACAGAATAAAAAAAACGACTGGATTTGGCACAGATAAGAAAGTTGATTGCCTGAGTCAGAATAACAAGAACGCATCAAACCACTAGCAAAGAGACACCATAACCACATGAAGGAAGGAAGAAAGAAAGAAAGAAAAGGATGCAAGCATCAAAAGTCCACCTAAGATCACATTATACACTGCATGCCGTTACATAGGCACGGTCTTTTTATTACATGCCATTGTCCTGTCACGCGATAAGCAGTTCTTTGAACACTCAGATCATGCCTCTAGCTCCTTGAGGAAATCGGAGTGATCAACCAGCACCTGCAATGCAACAGATTGCGTTAGCCACATATAGCAAGTGCTGGATTGTTGATTCGTTACATAATGTTTACAAAGATTCAACCAAAATTAAATGTTGGATCAGTAGTTCCCAACTTAGTCCACAATAATTAGTCGAAATTCAGACATAGAAAGCCTTTCTCAAGCATGGCTTGACTAGGAGTTCCACAGATGCTCAATATAATATCATTCACATTTATGTTACTGGTGCACAACTTGCCTTGTAAGAATGCCAAGAAATTGAACTACAAATTAAATAAAAATTACATTCGCCAGGGCTTACCACTTTCCAGCCATCTGGATCAAGAAAAGAGGTAATCTTTGTATTGATCCCTGGAATAGGTCCTGGCTGTCGTGTAATTTTTCCTCCCAGCTCCTTGGTAACCAGATCAACGACTTGACCACTTTTATAAACATCTTCAGTGCTAATAGCAACCTAGAGATGGATGCAAACAATATTAGGACCAATTGTCAAAAGCAATCAATTACTGGTAAAAGCATTGCAATAGAACCTGAGCATATGCATTGCCCTTGGTGTATTCCGTGACCCCATAGTTATATGTCAATTCCAGAACAGTTGTCTCATACTCGTCTGCATAACCCATCATGGCAATAGTATACTGTACAAGTGATCAAAGAAGAGATTGAGTGTATGCAAAAAATCTAATGTTAAAACTTAGGAGGGTCTGTATTACATATTCCACTGGAGATATAGTTAGAACTACAGTAATTTGTAAGAATGAAACATTCATTTGACATCATGGTAAGTAGCTCCATCAGTAAGTGACTGAGCACACATATCACCCAGACGATGACATGCATTACCTTATAATCAGGGTTGTCCTTCGTCCTCAGTAACTTCATCCCACAGGCCTGCACAAGGTACATATACCAAGAAAATTAGTGGATAATTGCGCTAATCAAGCAAGCATACAAAAGAGGGTGAGAAGAAGGAAACTAATAATTCTGGCAATGATTGCAATATCAAATAGCCAAAGAAGTAGGTAACCCTCAATCCTCAAATATGCATGTATGTGTTTGCTTGCATGCATGAGGAACATATAACATGCATGGTACTCTATACCTTTATGCCACTCTAATTCTAAACACAGAACTAAATACAATAAAAAAACTTGTTGCATGGTTGCATCTTAACCAATACAAAAAGCTCAGACACTGGTAATATTTTATGAGAGAGCGAATTTGAAATGTATATGGATAAGATGCTGAAGAATAAGCAATAAACTACTTGCTCTATATATTATAATGGGCTTAGTATTATTGCATGCTGTCCTTTCTAGTAAGCCTGCGATGGTAATTCAACTTACCTAGCATTCAACGGATGTCCCATTATATATGAAAAATAAAATATTACAACACAGAAAAATTTAGACTTTACAGCTATGAGACAGAAATCAAACAATATATATCAACTAATATAAGATACCTTTTCATAGAACTTGATTGAACGCTCAAGGTCTCCTACACGAAGCATAACTTGGCAAAGAGGTTCAGATGTTGGACCCCTCTGGATAAGCTCAAACAGATAACCATCAGGGTCTTGCACAAAGGCAATAACTGTTGTCCCTCCTTTAACTGGACCAGGTTCACGAGTGACTTTTCCACCCTTAGCCTTGACGTCCTCAACCAGTTTATAGACCTATGATTTCATCACAGCTTCCATGTAAGCACATAAATGTAGCATTAGCAAAGAAGAACCATGACCTCTAATTTAAGATAAAAAATACACACATCTTCTGTTGCAATAGCAAAATGTCCAAACCCAGTGCCAATGTCGTACTTGTCAACTCCATAATCTACACATTGAGGCAACAAATAGAACGAGACAATTCAAATACATGCAAAAATGCATAGAAAATAAAAAACATGCATAAATATGCAGATAATTCAGAGACATGTATAAATTCATGAGCTTGCTCAACACTGCCATGTATCAATTATGTATACCAATCTGCAAAGTCTTTCGCTTCACATATAAATTGAGATTCCTCTGTTTCAAGCAGAAAATTATATGCACTTATAAAGCTTAATACTAAATAATTGGCTTCAAAATTATGATGCGCTATAGAAGCTATAAGAGAAATAGAAATTTATTTGCTGACACAAAAATCATCAGAAAAGCTAGATACGTACTATTCTACAAAATGAGAGTTGTCTGATCCAAGAATGAGAAATGACATTATAATACCAAGAGTTGGCTTCAAGATGACACTATAAGAGGTCTAGAAGAATAACTGAAACTTATCCCATGACAAATAAACTGTTAAATGAAGAGCTAGATACATACTATATGTCAATTCTACAACAAAATGAGAGTCTTCTGGTCCAAAACCAAGAAACGCATTTGAGTATTTCTCCTCAGGAATATCTCTTTTCCTCAGCAGTTTCATTCCCAGGCACTCTGTGTAAAATCTAATAAAGATAAAATCATACAGTTAGCATCAAAACACCCTTTTAGGTAGATGTATAAATTTGAAATTGTATTTATCTTCATTGAGATAGTACTTTATAGTGCGATCCAAATCCCCAACACGATAAACAGCATGTAGGAACCGCCGCTTGTCCTTTTGAGCCCATTCAAGCACATTCTCCGTGGAAACTGTTTCAGCTTCTGTTGATGCCATACCTATATGTGTTTGTGCACACAATCAGTAAAAAGAACTAGACCAAAATAAAGAGAGATACATAGGAAATTAACTAGGCTAGAAAAACTTCCAGAAGTTTTGATATCATTAGTATGATTTGACTAGTTGAACCCTTCTAGTGAAATTTTAAGTTAAAAAACTTGAAACAACTCATATGTCCCTCCCTTCCTCAGAATCCAAATTGCAGCAAGACTGACTGCAACATAGGGCATCGATGATTTGTTTTCCCTTTTAACTAGTGGAACATAAATCAGGTTCCCCGAACTGAGTCTCACAAGCAATGCTTATTAATCATAGAATATTAGAAACTATTGTAAAATGTAGCAGAACCATTTATGCTTGAGTGGGGGTGATGAGGCTTCAAACAGAAGCCTAGCAGCAAGTAAAAAGGCAAACAAGATCAACGGGAAGCAAGAGAGCAGACTTGCCATTCTAAATCAACAACAGGTTTAATCGATAGATAAGGCATGGCAAAAGGGCTTCAAACGGGTTTAAACACTGGCCCATGGAACTGGATCTACTAGCAAAAATTTTACAAAAATGAATGAAAATACGAATTACATAGCAATTGTTTGACCTTGTAATACATCTAATACTTGATGAAGCGAGCCGGATCACTAAAAATTTGCAGCACCCAATTCCAAAACAAATGGGAATCACAAGTCAGAGCGACACTATTTCCGTATACGTCGGTACTTCAAAACGTCAACTACTTCACAGATCCAACCATAGCAAATCCCACAATAAATTTTTACTAATCGAGTTTTCCTGATCTCCAGACACTAATTTCTACCATTCTCTCGACTTCGTCACAGTATAAATAGAGGCAAAAAAGAGCTACTCCGAAGCTAAAAACATATTGCAAAATTCGATCAAAGAAACGAAAGGAAGGATAAAAACAAGGAGTAAAGCAAGCACGAATTACCAGAAAGATGGGAGCTCTGATGACTTGCGCACCCATCCACTCGAGCGAGTTATATAGACAAGGGTCGGGGGGCAAACAAGCGAAAGAAGGTTCGAGTTAAGTTGTTACTAATTTTAGGAGAATTATTATTATTTGATAGGTTTTGTTTTTAATTTTTTTTTTAAGCAAAACACCGCCTATATTATGCAAAAGATGGTATTTTAATTATTAATAAATGAGCTCCTGGAGCCAATGAGATTCCGCTAAGTATTCGTGTGTACTAAATTCCTGAATTCTTGTATGCAGGGAATTTGCTTGGAAGGCAGGATGCCACGTTCGAGCGGCTTATTGTGTCTTTCATAAATATCCAGCGATCGATCGGTTAAACTTCTCAGTTCCCAGGAACAATGGAGGATATAAACAAATCAGTCCAGGTTCAAGCTTGGCATGCTGAGCTTCTAAGCCTTCTGCAATTTGATGTAGACTATACTAAATTTTTATCAGCTAGAAAAATAGACAAAGAATATTCTACATCATTGGCATCTCTCTTTCTGCACTTTTCCTAAAGTTTTTTGCTTCACCAAGGCAAGCATTATTGCAGTAAAATTTGTGGTTCTCATATTTGGTTTGGCTTTGGCTCCATCAAATCTTGAAGGACATTCATCTCTCTCTCTCTCTCTGTCTCAACTCACAGGGACATGGCTTGTATGAGTGTTATCAGCTCAGGAACACCAAAAAAGCATCAATTATAATGCTGGGACCATGGAGATGCTCGTTTCGGCTAGCTTCCATGGATAAAGTGACACAATTACACTGACCTCCACTGATACAGTGGGAGATAGGTGGCCCCATTTCTGATATAGTGCAAATTAATAGCTATGACAACTTTCTTTTAGATTATGACAAAAGAAGTATACAATTGCGTTCTTTAAGACTAAAATATACAATTTGCCTCTTATGTTGTCGAGAAAAACAGACAACTTGCACTGTATGTATCAGATTGTCAAACCGCAGTTCTATTCGGTATTCACAGGCTTATTCGAGCACGCAGCATCAGAAGCAAAATTATGATGCATCAATTAGGGTTCCTTTTATAGGTTGAAATCTGAGATATCCAATCTGAAATATCTATCAACTAAAAGAAAGTTCTAAAATCTTGGTGCTGGCTTTTTAGGCAACTCTGTATTCTTTGACACCTCTGGCATTTTTTTCGACACCAGAAATCTTCTTCTTGTATTTCATCCGTCTCTTCTCCAATGCACTCATGTGAGCCTTAAGGACCGTTGCATAAGAAGCTTGGAGTTTTTGGTGATCCTTTGCAGACAGCTGGAAGATGATACATTTTCAAAAATCAGGTACGATAATTCAGACTTCAATAAAAAAGATATGGTACATGTCTTAAGAAAAGCATCCCCAGCATGAGCTTTCAATTAAGTGGAAGATGATCGTAAGGCAACAGATTGTTGATATCTAGCCAGCACAATCAGAGCCAGTAAACTTAAAAAGAATAACATTATACATGCACAAAAGCCAAATAGAGCATTCTCTTAGAGAACCACGACTCTCCCCACAAGCTTGCCCAGCTTGATGAGGTGATGTGATCATCACTATAGCAGGCTCAAAGATGGAAAATATAGATTATTCCTCGTAGATAGAGGTCAAATGATGTTCGAACCTAATTACCTAAGTCAATTTTTCAGATCAGAGCACAGATGGACCAGGACTTTTCATGAGAATCATCCTGCAGTTCTTTTGAGCACTGATCCCCTCCATTTAACGACATTAGGATCTTACTAAATTGAAATATTATTGGGAGCTTGCCAATTAATTTCTCTCAGGAAAATTAATAAACCTGTTAAATATAACTATAACATTCTAAAGAATTAGACTACTAGACATCAGACAACCAAAGTATACCTCATGAGAACAAAAGAAGAAATCTAAAGAACAAAGCCTCTCTAGTTAAATCTCATCTATGATTAGAATTCCATTTCACTGTGAGTTGTCAACAGAACTCCGAACATTGGGCAAGGCCAACTACCGCCTACCTGGCATTGATTTCTAACTTTGTATACAGAGAAGAGGTACATGCTCAATATCAAGTAACAGTCTATGCAAACATAATTACCCACAAAATATTGAGTATTGGATTGATAAAATAAAGAGAACTAAAAAACGAATTCAGCTGATCTGCAAGCATACCGAAGTGGAGATGGTCTTCTTGCCATCGGTAGCACGAACAAGAGATGGGTACTCAACAGTTTCATCAGCAGTTTCCATCTTCTTCCTACGTGCCTTACTCTTCATAGATGCTAGCAAATCAACAATGCCAACATCAAATGGGAGCCATGGCAAAGAATAATTTTTGGCATTGGAAAACAGAGGAAGAACTCACATCGCTTGAGGGTGACCCACGATTCCACACATATCCCTTCTCTGTGCTTCCCTTATGGATGCTTGTAAGCTCATTCAGAAACCGATCTGGCAGAGAAAAACCTGATTGTTAACAAAGAAGGAACGGAGATATGTAATTAATGTTGGATTTCTTGCAACAAATTGAAAATAAATACCAAACAGCAGCCTTGTGTTCCACCATTGGCATCAAACAATGAAATTAATTCAAACCAAGGTAATAACTGGAACAAATTAAACAAGAATCTCAGCAAGTGGAAGCAAAAAGATCAAAGAACCGGGATAGGAAGTGTAATTGGGTATAAAAGAAACGAGAAAGAACAAGAAAGTGGAGATCAATTACCCTCTCTGGAAGGTGATAGTCAGGTTTTCTTCTAGGGTTCCTGGATCGCGTATTAGGCTCGGCATTGGGTCGAGAGGAATTTGAGCGTTAAGTCTCGGGAGCTCGATAATTCCTTTGTAAGGATTCGCTGGTATCGGTACTCCAAGAGAAGTCGGCATATTAAGTTCAAAACGACGAATCCTATTCGAAGCATTTCGTACTGCAAAAGAAGTCTGCAAGCTGCAGATAGACGCATAATTTAGTGCCGACTTCAAGAGGAAAGGGGGTTTGCTTGCAATAATCTCATAGGTGGTGAAAGAAATTTTATTAGGACATTAGATTCCCAGATCCGAAGTTAAAATTCGTTCTTCTTCATGTTTAAAATCGGTTCAGGCATCACCCATCCATGCAGGACGACCATTTCCAATATAAACTAGCTAGATAACCTATGGAGAAGCATCATCTAATATCAAATCTAAGAAGAAGCTCTCTCTCTCTCTTTATTTCTTTTTGGATAAATCAAGAAAGCTATTTTATATCAAGAAGAAGATGACACTTTCATCAGAAATAATAAGTTCAATATAATCAACAGCATGAAGGAGCTGTCGTAACTTCTCAATCTGAACATTCTGACACGATTTATAAGAAACAACTGAGAAACAAGAGAGATGCGAATCTGACGTTTCTCCAAAGCATAATAAATCCAGGAAATAAAAAACAGTCAATCAAAATCTCTACATCCAACCAAGATCTCATAGAAGAAACAATGAAGGTTACCATAAATGTTTTTAATGTGCTTCACAGGAACTTTATACGATATAAGATATGCACGATATTGTTCATTCCATTACTAACGGAGAAAAGTAAACTTTCATTAACATGATGCATGATTACAATGTTGTACAGACTAAACTTTGTTGACTTGCAATACAGAAAAATCGAAATACAAGAGACTAACATCACAAAAAGAAAAAAAAATTAGAGATGACAAGTTCCACGGAGATATGCTTGCCACTTTATTGTTCTCAGGAGTACAAGTCATCTATACACACATTCGATATAAGGCAATGCATTCACTTCTTCCTCCACACTGTGATGACTCTGGTATATCATCTTCTAGAAAGCCGAGACGAGAAGCTCTTCATTTTAGGTACTCCAGAAAACTGTAAATTGGCATCTGATGTAGCAGAATGAACACATTTCTAGTCATATTTGATAGACTACTAGAAACGTGCATAGTTTCAACATTCATCCTCAACCACATCACTTCCTATAAGCGAGGACCATGTACAACTTTGTCAAACATAAAATGATGACAAGAAGGCAACTCAAAATATGGAAGAGGAGAATATTGTTGTACAAAAGCAAGGAGGAGGATGAGGGGGGTTGAGGTAGGAGGATGAGGGGGGTTGAGGTAAAAAAGAAGATATCATCTGTTCATATTTCTCCACTTGTCCTTCAAATCAACCTGTACATCAGAATAAGTTGTATTAAAATTGCAATGAACAAAAGAATGGAACAATTCCGAGCAAAATACAGACATACCTCTGTTCTCTCTTCAAATACATTGGCATAACTTTTTAAAATTACTTTCCAGTTACCTCTACCATGCCTTCACATAAAACAAGAGGAACATGACATAAGATAAGAAGCCCATAATGATTCAAAATGATCTACATCTTCAAATAAGGTAAACACATTCTAAGCTAGTCGAGGCTTTAATTGCAAGTTATTGAGACCAGCAGAGATAACATCTCATGGAAAGTTTGCATAAATAGTACAATGTCAGCAAGAATTCTAAATGAACCATCAGGAAGGGTGCAAAGTGCATACTCTCGTACAGCTTTCCTCAAAGCATCTTCTTCCTGCAAGCTCCACCTCTTTGTCTTTCTTCGTTTAGGAACCTTTTTATGATCAACTACCCTCAATGGGGAAACTGTCCTTCTCTTTGGACTAGGTAAACAAGGTTTCTTTAATGGTGATCCCGACTTATCTGATGCAGACTCAATAGAGTCATCCCACTACAGTTCACAAAAAAGGAGAATCCAATTTGTTCAATGCAATCTCTTGTTGATAAAATTTAAGATGCAGAAGTCATGAATATCCACATTTGACAAGGAAGAACTATGTCAAGCTATTATACTGTAAAGTAAACAAATTCATAGAGCTACAAGTCATCAGTAAATGACCTCATAAGTATGGGCAGTTGGATTCCAATCCATAAGACTAGGCAATGGCGCTCCACTATGATCCTTATCCTGCTCGATGTGTACATTAGGGCCCTCAGCAGAAGGTGTTTTTGCAGATTTCTCCATGTCATGCACCTGTCCTTCCAGATCACTCACCATGACTGGAGTTGCTTTCAAAGCCTCCTCCACATCATGCACCTGAACGTCCACCTCCACCCTATCTTGATCATCTCTGGTATCCTTCTGCCCATTTGTGGTTTCCTCCAATCCAACAATGTTACCTCTTAGGGCATTCTCTGCATCATCAATAGTATTATCATCTCCGCCAACTTCATCACCATCTTCAACAGCAGGAAGCCCTCCGGCACCATTTATTCGTTGATGAGTTTCACCCAATCTTCTACTTAACATCTCAGATGCCGTTGCTATTGCGGCTTGAAGAGGATCCTCTACCACCTTATGCAGATCAGCAGAGCTTAATTTAAGTGCATTCTTCACTTTATCAACTTCCGGCGACGGCAACAGATCAATTTTGTCACCAGTAAAATGTGCAACCTGCTTGGGTAGATCAACCTTTTCACCAGTCGAATGTGCAACCTGCCCAGGCAGATCAGCACTTTCACCAGTAGAATGTGCAACCTTCCCAGTCGTGCATCCTCCACTATCCTTCACATTTCTTATAGTTTTTCCCACTAAAATAATCACAAAATTAGACAATTACATCAAAAATCTAGAACAGACATCAGAAAATGTGAAAGGAAATCAATTCTGCTTGTGAATTACGATCATAGAGCAACACAAGACTGACTTTTTATCGATAGGAATCAAATTTTATCGTGATTACGCTAGTAGAGCATAAGCTAGAAAGAAAAGAAAGAATATTAGCGGATAAGTTGTACCAATTTGCCGTAGACGGGACCTCTCATCGCCTTCAACCTCATTCCAGACCTTATTCTTCCCTTCCCCGGCGAGGACTTTGGCAGCGACCTCGAGGAACGGCGGGCCCAAGTCCTCGAACTGCTGCTTCAAGAGAAGCCCAACGGACTCCAACGCCGTTCTCTTGGTATCCTTCGCCAGGAACTTCTCCTTAGACGAGGGATGCACCACCGCCTCCATCAACTCCTCCCCGTTATAAATAAGTTGGTCAGAGACGAGCGCGGAGGCCTCGGGGGATTTCTTCAGGTCGAGGATGCGGGAGCACCAGAGGTTGCCGGCGGCGCGGGGGAAATCGGGGGCTGAGGCGGTGAGGTGGGAGGCGACGGCCGCGTAGGCGGCGGCGAAGGGGGAGGGGGCAGGGTGGGGGAGGGGGAGGAAGGAGTGGAGGAGTTCGATGGTGTCGAGAGTGGAGCGGGAGATGGAGCGGTAGGAGATGTCAGAGGCGAGGCGGCGGAGGAGGATGACGCGGAGGAGGCGGATGGGAAGGGGGGAGGGAAGGGGGAGGGAGAGGAGGAGAGATTTGGCGAGGTGGTCACCGGTGGTCGGCTGCCGGAGGAGGAACTCCAGGATCCAGCAAGCCAAGTCCGGATCCGCCATGATTTCGAACCGGGAAGAATGAGAGGGGCAGTTTTAGACTTTCACCGGAGGTCGAGACTCGAGTGACTGTTCTTTCGGAATATTGCACTTTAAACCCTGTACTGTTGCTAGGTTTTGATTTTTCGGGGAGGTGAGGTAATAAAAGTAAAATACAGGGAGCGATTAATAAATATCTATAAGAGTATAAGGTGTCATTAATAATAAGAGACACGACAAGGAGTAAATTATAAAATTCCTAAGATTTTAGTAAAGTTATTAAGAATTAAATAGGTGTTTTGTAAGTTTTCCTAAAATAAGGAGTTTTATAATTCATACAGTAGAATATGAATAATAATAAAGGTAAAACACTTAGGGTTTTCCACAAAATTTCGTAGATCTAGTGAATTTTATACCTTACACCTCTGCTTTTCTCTATTTGTAAGCTAGGATATGAACAATAAATAAGAAAATGCAGGGTATTTTTTTTCATTTTTTTTCTAAATCTATTGAATTTTATAATTTACACCTTGGCTCTCTGGTATAAATGATAAATAAAAATTGTAGGGTTTCTTCATAAATGTATTTAAATTTTTAATAAATTTTATAATTGATACCTTGGCTTTTTCTTATTTATACATTAGAATATGAATAGTAATTAAAAGCAGGGTGCTTTCATAAATTTACCTAGAGCTATGAAATTTATAATTTACACCTTGGCTTCTCTCTTATTCATACAGTAGAATATGGATGATAATAAAAACAAATATAGGATGTTTTCCACAAATTTACCTAAATCTAATGAACTTTATACTTTACACCTTGGCTTTCTCTTATTCATATGACTGATAATAAAACAAAATACAGTTTGTTTAGGGCGTGTTTAGTAAACTTTCGTAAATCTAAGGACTTTTATAATTTACACCTTGGCTTTTCTCTTATTCATATGATTGATATTAAAAACAAAATACAGTTTCTTTAGGGCGTGTTTAGTAAATTTTCGTAAATCTAAGGACTTTTAGAATTTACACCTTGGATTTTCTCTTATTCATATGATTGATATTAAAAACAAAATACAGTTTGTTTAGGGCGTGTTTAGTAAATTTTCGTAAATCTAAGGACTTTTAGAATTTACACCTTGGCTTTTCTCTTATTCATATGATATAAGGTGTTTTCATAAATTCTGCTAAAATCTATTAAATTTTATAATTTACACCTTGGCTTTTCTCTATTCACATTCTAATGTAAATAAAAACAAACGATAGGGTGTAATGCAACTTTATAAAGTTTTCAAACAAACGATAGGGTGAGATACATAAAGTTTTCAAAATGTAATGCAACTTTATAATTTACACCTTGTCTTTCATAATTTTCACAGTACAAAATGTAGAGTGTTTTTCATAACTTTTCTTAAATCTAAATGTATTTTTATAATTTACACCTTAGCCTGCCATAATTTTTATAAATTTCCCTTTTAACTCTCGGACGTCAGTCAAGTTATATGTTCCAAACAGGCCGGGCCGGACCCAGTAAGTGGGCCTCCACCACAGCCATTACTTATACTTAAAGAAAGAAAAAAAATATAGAGTAAATTAGTCCAACGTCGAGGTCATTTTATCCGGAAAGTATATTTTAGTAGCTTCCCGTCTTCCATCTCATGATCCCCAGTTACGCTTCTCCTCTGATCTCTCCGGTGTCTCCATCGTCTTCTTCTTCTTCCCGTTCCTCGTCCGCTAAGCTGCGGCTCTCCACCCGAAGTACGAGAGAGAATAGGAGAGAAGGAAATTACCTCCTCATCTATCTCCTCCCAGATCTGTTCTTCCCGGCCGGATCGGTCACGTTGGTGACAGGATTTCCTCCCGCTTTCGATTTCGATTTCGATTAAATCCTAGGGTTTTGTTTGTCGGTGTTATTTCTTCTAATTCTTGATTGCAGTTGAGTTTGAGACTTCCGCTATCTCTAAGTGTCTGGAATTGATTTGGCCGTCTGAATGTAGCAGTAGTTTACGTCGAGAATTTGATTGCAGGACACTTGCAAATCAAGAATGAGGAGGATGGAAGTAGTAGTGGCTTTCGTGCTTTTTTGTTGACTTCTTATTGGAGTTCTTCATGTGTTATACATCGCGCGGACGGCATGAATATTGTCAAAGGTGTTGCTGATCTTATACGGAGGTCGTCTTCTGGGCAAGGTGGGGAAGGTGCACAAGCTGCACCTTCCGGTAAGTTGTCAGCTCCCTCTCCAAGGATCTGTTTCGGGTAGGCACCCTTTTCTTTGAGTTCGAGTTATAGCTGGAATCCATGTTAAATATAATCCTATTATTGGTTATCATTCTTTTTTTTTTTAAAAAAAAAAATTCTTCCAGGGATACTGGCGAGGAGGCAGTCTTGAGTACTCTTTGGCAAAGATACGAGAATGCCATTGATAAGGTACTGCAATATTAGTTTAAATTGCAATTGGATTATTTAGGTACGGTCAATTGCAATTACGCTCTACTATTGTTGTAAAGATCATGGATTGCCATGCTGCAAAGGCAAGTGCTCTGACCAGAACCAGGGCTGTTCATGACCCTGCCTAACCTGATCAGCTGTCCAGAGTTTTTCTAATCATTGAGTGGCTTTTGATCTTTAGAATCTATTGGAGAGATCAAATTTGTTAAACAGATAATAAGGGTTGCAGAGGTGGACTATGGGGCAGCTAAGACAAAAGCAGGACTTTTACAGTTCCTTGCTACTGTTGTTTCTATCTCAAATTAGATGATGCATAGATGCATGGTTTATTTACTTGGAAACATCTATAAAATGGAATCATCACAAGTAATGGAAAGTTTGCTCTGTAAATTGGATCAGTACAGAGTCATCAGTTTAATAAACTTAGGGGCGACTCTTGGTGAAATTTCTATGCAAGAAAGTATATAAAGTTTTGAACGAGAATGTGAACCAAATTCTGCAGATGTAGAATATAATACTTTAAGGAAATTCTAAGATCTTCATCTTCCAATTGGAAGGGAATGCCAATGTCTGTTTAAGGAATTCAATCGTTGGAATCATATCCCAATCCTCAGAATTCTGGCACTATCTCTGATGGTTGTCAGATTGACAGCTGATCACAGAGATTGATTCTCTCCCAAGATCCTTCTAGTTTGAGTTTTGCTCTAGCATACCAAGTACATTGCTACAAATCTTGGATGATGATATTTTGCGGTATATGTTTTGGTATGTGCCATTCTCATAGGTTGAGGAATTTAGTAATCGTAAAATTTCATAATTCAAAAGGTTAATATGTGGACAAGACCTAAGGCTAGTTACTGGTATTACAGTCTACCTTCTTAGCAGTTTATTCTCGTGTCACCAGGGAAGAGTCCTCTAGAAATCTTCTTCTTATTTCATTAGTCTGGACTTTAGATGCTGGAACAAGTTGTAACTTTTAATCTACGGATCTTGTCCCCGTTTCTGAGGCATGATTAACTTTGATCTCAGTTCAAAAATAACTGATCAGTTTTGTAAAATCTGATCATTTCATACTAACTCCATTTGTAATGGAGGAATTCAACTATTTATTTCAAGTTTCAACTGTGGGTTTTGATATTTCTGTGCTATATAGAGGATGATCATGAGGAAATGAGCTATGGGGCCAGTCTTTTGTCGATCCTGACAGAAAAAGAATTAAACTCGTATCAATCAATCTCATTTTTCTTTGATTTAAGAAAATACGCCCTTTTTTTTGTCTTTTCATGGCGAGAATAGAACCTATAATTTTCTCTGCAGTTGTTCACTTCTTTGTAGTCTGTCAATCACAATCATATAGGGCCTATAATCTTGTCAGCAATTTATTGCTTCTTACGGTTGATTTCATTCTGAGTTTCTACATGTAGCCAAATGCAATAAAGCTTTTCCTTGATTTTTGAAAATCTGCAAAGCAATAATTGTTCTTCTATTTCTTCAGGATAGTACTCAATTCTTTGAACATATTTAAAGTATTGTTGAGTCCTTGTTTCATTAATTCTTATTCCTTTCTTGGTTACTTATTTTTTAGATAGAAAAGAGGAAATTGTTGCAAGTTTTTCTCCTACACTTTGTACAAACATACGAAAACTGGGAACCACAGCATAATGGCCAGTTAACATCAGAGCAAGCATCAAGATCTGAAGATATACTTATAGGATGCTCTTTGGGGCATCCTTCGGAAGTTATTCTTATTCTAGTACAGGAGATTGCTCGAATATCTTCCATTGTTAGTGAGTGTAAGTGAATCTTATTATTTGTATCCATCTCTTGGAGATATATATCTTCATTTTCATCTAATTATTAACATCCTGAATTTGTTCAAAGTCCAATATTGTTACAAGCCATTTTGGAATCAAAAGTCAGCTTTAACATTCTAAATTTCTCTTCTGGTTTAGGAGCTAGTTAGCCATACTAATATTATTTTTGTTGGCATTTCCCTTATGATAAGTCAGCTGCATATGATTAACTCTTTCTGTGCCTCCTATGGAGGTAATATGAGGACTCATTACTTGATTGATTCTTAGAATAATATTGTATCTTTATGGTTGTATACTTGTATGTTTGAATTGTGCATCTGAATATATTGCGCAGGATATTTAGTGCATATGTATATTCTCTGTCTAGCAAATTCTTCATTAAGCAAATACATGTGCACATTTAGAGCCCATGATAGCATTTCCCTGAAGAAGTATGTGTCTTTGCCCTTTGGAGCCATGCCATCTTTTATGTGTAGTCATTCATAAAAAATCTAAGACCAACCTTGTATCTATAGTTTAGATTTCCCCTATATTTGATGGCCATAGTGCAGTAGTGCTAATATATCTAAGAGAATCTCTCTTATTCTCTTTATGTTTCAATTAGGGGGAAATAATGCTGCAGAATTCAGTGCTGACCTTTCAGAACAATCAATGTATTTGGAACTGAATGCAGGAGGATTGTATGTTTTGAAATGCTTAATGATCGTAACTCGTTCAATGCACAATTGTAGAGTGTTTAGCTATTATGGAGGTATGCAGAAGGTCACTGCTCTTTTAAAAGGTAACAACACTATCAGTTTCTGCATGCTTTCTGACTGGTTATCAATATGCTAATGCCTGTATATCTGTATTAGTGCAGAATGTCTAACTGCTGTTTATTCTATTCAGCTGCAGTTGTACAGCTCAAGACCTTGACCAGTTCACTTGCTGTCGATGAACAATTATCGAGTTCTAGTGTAGAGAAGACTATGATCATGCAAAAGATACTTGTATATGTTGTTTCAATAATTTCTACGTTCATGGATTTGAATCCAATTGCAACCAAAGATTCTCAGTTTATAGATACTGCTAATCAGCTATCTTCAAAGAACAATCTGAATGAAGCTCCTCCTAGCAGGCTAAAGAGAACAATTCCTGATATGGTTCTTTCTTGGCAGCAAAAGGCAGTTATATTAGTTATGGAAGCAGGTGGTGTTAACTGGTTAGTAGGTAAGGTAGGCCCTTCCCAAGTTTATACATAGAATTTCACATTTAATATGGATGTCTGTCTGTATGATGCACAAAAAAAAAAAAAAAGTGAAACGTTGTTATACAGCAGCATTTGTTCTTCTTCTAAGAGAAGCAAATCTTACTTCACTATGATAGGATTGAAAGTTCGCTTTTGGTTCTACTTTATTTGTAGATATAGCATTCCATGATTTACATCCAGAGTTTCCAATGGCGTGATATTAACTTGATGATGCATTGGATGGTCTCTGTAAGAACTTGCATATGTAAGGTTCATTATGAGCACCTAAGGATGTAATATTTGACAAGCATTATTATTCTGAGCATATTACTATCTTACTACTTTCCGCATCAATTGCAATGTGGTTATCTTTCTCCTAAAGCTACACATTTTGTTCCAGAGCTTTTACGGGTCATTCGAAGACTTCATTTGAAAGAACAATGGACTGACTTATCGCTCCATTATATCACTCTGGGTGCTCTAAGATCAGTTCTATCTGAAAATACTCGGGCACAGAATCATTTCAGAAGCATTGGAGGACTTGAAGTTTTGTTGGATGGATTAGGAATTCCATCAAGCAAATTTTCAATTTCAAAGCATTCAGTTGTCTCGGGTGATGAAAGGTAGCCTCCCTAGTTTCTGTTATATAGTGGCATCATTTCAAATTTAGTAAAATTTATATAATTTGTCTCTTTTCCAGTTGCAGACAGATTTTGTCTGGCTAGTATGCAATGTATGATATTGATAATTATTATTGTTATTACTTATTATCTCTATATCAGTTATAATTTGTCTCTTTTCCAGTTGGTTTTGATGGTTGTTTGTGGTTTGCATTTCAATGACTTCTTCTACATGTTATTGTCTAAATGGTATTGAATCTTCTGCCGGATTGTTATAGTGATTTCTGATAATTAACCTCCAGTGGCACATCTATCGACATTCAAAATCTATTTGTGTTGTTTTAATTGAAACTGCTCCTTGGACAACCAAGTCATATTGTTTGATAGATGCTGCCAGTTGCATGCCAGAATAAAGGAGGTGGTTTGATTTTGGAAGCAGGAGAATTTAATACTTTCTTAAGATATTAGGAATAAATACTTACTGATACTCATGATCTTACACGATGAATTGACATGTTCTTGTGTCAAAATTTAAATATCATTGGTGATATTTCATCATTTAATCTTAAAGATGTACTTCCAATTTCCTTTAGACGCCTTGCTTTCTATGAACACCTCATCACTGAATGATGAACTTAACCTCCGACAATGAGAAAACACTAAGGTGCAAAAAGTGTATTTCTACAATTGTTGACTCTGCAGGTGACAATATTACTGCATAAATATTTATTTTCACAGATAAAATTTTGTATAAATTTCCTTCTCTGCATATTGTTCTGTTAGGAAATCTAATTGCAATAGTTTTGAGATTTTTTACCATATTTGTTGTACTGTTTCTACATAGTGATAATGCAGTTCTTTTCTTCTTCTTTTTTTACTTGTTCATTCATTAATATTAGAACAGTTGGTTAGGTTTGGTAAATTGACAGAATAAGAGCTTTAGTTGGGTCCTACAGATTCTTTCTGCTCCGTGTGCTATATGTACTAAAACAATGAATTCTTTTTACAGAAGTGAAATTCTTCAGCTTCAGATTCTCTCATTGGAAGTCTTACGGGAGTCTTTGTATCCTAAATTGGACTTGCCTTTTGACTAGAATTTGAATTGCAGTTAGATCTTCATTATTGTTTGTGATCGTACTATTCTCTTCGTAAATAATATCTCTTTGCATCCTCAAAGTGGTAACTTTTGGTCAAAAGGTAATTTATTCCAGATTATCTTTTGATCTATGCAAACAATGGACTTGATAAGATTTTGTCGCTATCCTAAAGGAGGTCAGATATTTCCAGTTAAATTTGTTTCCATATGATTGTTAAACAATCCATGTTGGGTCCCTTAACTACTGCTTCAGGTTTGGTAATATGAATAATTTACAGTTTCTCTGTGAAAATGGACGGATACAAAAGTTTGCCAACAACATATGCTGGCCTGCCTTCATCTTTCAGGAGTTTCATCGGCAACAGATGAACATTTCCGACTCTCAAGCAATCAGTTCAAGGTCCAACAAAGACGGGGCTGAAAAGCCAAGTACAGCTGAGCCCATTCCAAATTTAACTGGATGGAATGAGTACTCTGTGAATTTGAGTAGAGCACTTTGTTCATTCCTTCTCTGTCCTGAAGATATCAAATTCCATCATGGCAAAGAACCTATTAGTCAAAGTTTTCAACCTGTCTCGGTAGCTTACTGGGAGCTTTCTGTGAGATGGGTCATAAAGGTTCTTCTAACCATCTTCCCATGCATCAAGGCCTGTGCTAATGAAAGTGAATTACCAAATCATATAAGGTGATATATGTTTTTAAGGAATAGTGATCTTTTCTTTTTATTTTTTCTGATGACATTAGAATTATGCCTGTTATTCCAACTGTAGATTTTATTTCTTTATGGAACTTCTCAGTTCGTGTCAGGTATTGCTTTTTAGTGAATATATTAAAGGTAAAATGTTGTGTTCATTAAACAAGGCAAACTTTCTTATGTTTCACTTCTAGCTATTTCTCACTTCAATGAGGATTTCATAATAGTTCTTTTTACTGGTCTATAGACATTGTTGTCTGAGTAGATTATTGTAATCAATGAACTAGAATAATTGCTACATCTAGTTGACTTTTATTTTATAGTTTGTGTCAGTTTTGGTTTTACCCCTTCCTGATCCCAGTAATTCTTAAGTCTTCATATTGTTTAGTATTATTTTGCTGCAGGATTTTAGCTAGTACTTTGCAGCACTACAGCCTTTGTGCATTCAGAAAGGTCCTTGTTTCTGCACCAGCTCTGATTAAAGTCTTTCGAGAGGAGGGAGTATGGGACCTAATTTTCTCAGAGAAATTCTTCTATTTTGGGCCATCTTTACAAGAACTTCGTTTTGAGTGTAATACAGATAAACAGACTCTAATGAATTTGGATCAGCCTTCTAACTCTGAGAGCTCCACAGATGAGGCCAAACAAGTTGACGTTGATATCCTTCAAGTGGAAGCAATATCTTTTTTGGAATTTTCTGCAACGCTAAATGGAAATGAAAGTAACTTGGTAATTACATTATCATTTGTTTCTCATTTATGTATTAGTTTCTATATACACTAGCTATTGCTTAATAATGCTCTGGTTGAAGTAAGCAAAGGGTTAGATGCTCTTGTGCTAGATGACTTATTCGTAGAATCTTTAATGTATCGTGTACAACAATGACTGTGCAAATGGCACGTGTCGTGCCATGCCACTATTAGCACGGCACGCCTCGGCACTCCCCACTGTGCCAGTGGCACACTGTTATGTGCCACTGACATGCATTTATAATATTTTTAATAAACTTTTTAGGATATCTAAAGATATTATTGGGTCTTTGATATGGCAATCTTTAGTTTTTGGTTTACATATATCTATTAAAAGTTTAAAACTTTTATTATAATGCTTTATCTTTAGATTGCTTTCGTAAATGATCTATTTTAGAAAAAAATTGAGATTATTTGTATTCTTCGAAAACCCCCGCCCACATCTTTATTTAATATTTCTTGACCTACTATTGGCCAAATTACCTAAGCATTAGGTCCAATATGAGTAGGATCATAGGTAGATCTTTGCATACTAGGCAAGATGATAGCAAGTTGCAAATTCTATCTCGATAGGACATGTATTTCTATTACTATGAAATTAATAAATGAAAATAAACTAGTTAATGATAGGGTTACCATTATCCTCAAAGATAAAGCAACAATTAAATATAAATATTATTCAACACATACTATGATTAAAGACATTTATTAAAACTAATATTAATGATTGAACACACTATAATATAATTGAATACTTCATAATATAATTGAAGATATAATATTAATTAATAATAGTTTAATAATTAAAATTAATATCTAGTTGAACGTAAAATAACGAGGAGGATCAAAGATTTTATTTGTCGGCACAAAAATAACACAAGAATGTCGTATTAAATACTGTCAATATTCTTCAAAACCCATTCAGTGATTGTATTACTTATTGTAACGTTTCACATAGTCTTCATATAAATAAAAATCTTATAATTCTTCTATAATATAATATGAGTATTGAACATACACATAAATGAATGTCACTGGATAGACACAGATATACCATAAGCATATGTAGATTGTGGATATAGAGTAAAATAAGGGTGTTCTGGCTATGGTAGGTGTGATTGATATGATGGTAACTATAATGCACTCATATTGTCGTGTGAGTCCTTTGTAAAAATAATATCTCTCTGAGAAGGTTGTGTAACAAAAACGTATGTCTTATCTCTATCATCATTGCATTAGACTGAATCTCATTATTATCATTGTCACCATTATATAAACTCAAGTCTTTTGTAAAAACAATACCTCTCTGAGAAGGTTGTGTAACAGGAACGTATGTCTCATCTCCATCATCACTGCACTAGATTGAGTCTTGTTATTATCACTATCATCATCATCATTATCATCTCTCATCTCATTATTATCAATTTTATCTTAGTCTTCTAAATGATCAACTAATCAGTTGATTTGATAATGATTAATAAAAATAAGAAAATTAAAAAAAAGCTCCACATGGCACAATGACCGGCACGCACGCATGCCGATCGGCGCAAGTTGGCACATGCCAAGTGCTGTGCCATTACTAGCACAGCAAGTGCCGGTTGGCATCGTATATACTTTTAAAAAGCAACCTTTTATGATGACAAAATTATGAGTGGCTAGCAGCTTGATGTTTTTCCTATTTTGGGTAAATTTCTTTCCATGTTTGCAGCCAGAATGCTCCGTGCTACTAAATATGCTTGAGCAGTCTTCTTGTAATCCTGAAGTGACCAGTATTCTTTTGAAGAGTCTGCATTGCATTCTGCAACTTGCTACTGAGCAAAGTCTAGCTTCATTTAAATCATTGGATGCAATTGCTCGAGTGCTGAAGGTCACATGCATTCAGGCTCAAGAATTGAGAAAGTTGAGTTATTTTGATCCTCATCCCGAGGATGACTTAAGTGAAGAAGGGTCTCAAATGAAGAATGTTCAGATGGCTTCTTCAGTGGCAGCTAAGAAGTGGCTCATATGCATGGAATCATCCTTCGGACTTTTAAAGGAATACATCTTGATGGCTGAAAATGGGAAAAGTTTAATTTTACACAATGTCAGCTGTATTGAGTGCTTATTTGATTTATTTTGGGAAGAAAATCTCCAAAAACATGTGCTGGAGCAAATTCTTGAACTATTCAAGGTAAAAAAGGATGTCATTTTTAATTTTCCCCAATGGTTTTCTTCATTACTGTTATTAGAAACTAAAATGTGTCCTTGTTTGATTATTTCTAGTTCCCTCCATCATCTGCTGAAGATCATGCAGCAAAGTTACAGCTATGCTCCAAATATCTAGAAACTTTTACTCGTGCCAAGGAAAGGGAAAAGCACTTTGCCGAATTGTCAATTCATCTACTGGTTAGCATGAGAGAGATCATTGCAATTGATCAACTGGTAAGTCTTCTCGTATGGACTTGAGAATGTCTTAATTTTTATAATTGCATAGTACAAATTTGAGCATAATATATTAAGTGACTGTTAGATGATATGCTCCATTTAACTATTTTATATTTGATCAGTACTATCAAACTTTGTTTCGCAATGCGGAGTGCTTTTTACATATCGTCTCTTTGTTGAACGGGACTTTCGATGAGATAATTGGGGAGAAGTTGGTCCTTAATGTTCTTCAGACTTTGACTTTATTGCTTACTGGAAATGATGACTCTAAGGTACTTCCTCTTCCCAAGCTTGTCAAGTATTTCTTAACTCTAAAACTGTTACTCCTAGAGTCCTACTTCATATAAGCGACATGGGTTTGTTGCAATGTATCATTTGAAATGGCAAATCTATTTTGTTCTTATTTTTTTAGTTGTGGTGGATGGTAAGGCTGGAGCTGTTTAAACTATGTATCATCGCTGCTGATTATCCAAATTTTGGTTTTCTTTTTCAACGGACACTTTTGGAAAGTTGTTGACACTTGAGGACTCTCTTATAGACTTCCAATTATTAATGTTTTATTTATTCCTGATTCGTTTTTTCTTGTAAGGGTCCTGTATATCATTCATCTGGTTATCAGGACACTTAACACCCATGTCGTATATCCAAGTAATTTGTACACTGACATCTAATTATAATTTGTTTACTATAGGCTGCCTTTAGATCACTTGCTGGTGTGGGTTATCAGACGCTGCAGAGTTTGCTTTTGGAATTCTGTAAATGGGTACCAAGTGAGAGACTTTTGAATGCTCTTCTTGACTTGCTTGTGGATGGAAAATTTGAGATGAAAGAGAAAACTGTAATTAAGGTTGGTAATTGGTGGACAAGCTTTTCCATATAACTCATGATGTATTTCTATTGACATCCATGTTGTTCCTTCAATATTTACAATCTCTAGCCTGTTATGCTTGTTATACTACAGTAGACAAGTGCTAAACATTTTGGATATCTTGTCATCAATAGCTCTGATACATCCTTTTAACATTATCCATTCTTGTTCAGAATGAAGATGTCATTATGCCCTTTCTTAATGTTATGCAAAAGGTTAGCATACCCTACATTCCTCATCCCTTTCTCTCTTGTCTCTCTTGTATTTTAGTCATGAGTATGCTTTTTGTGATATCAACAAGTTCTGTTTGGCAGAGTGGCATATCACTTCAGCATTATGGACTTGATATCTTACAGAAGTTGCTAAAGGATTCGATAACAAATAGAACATTGTGTTCCAGAGCAGGGATCCTTAATTTTCTTCTTGATTGGTTTACCATAGAAGAAAGAGATGATATGATTTCAAAAATTGCTCAGTTAATTCAGATTGTTGGTGGACATAGTATATCTGGCAAGGACATTCGGAAAATTTTTGCTCTTCTCCGCAGTGACAAGAATGGTTCTAAACAAAATCACAGCTCATTGCTTTTGACAAGTGTGAGTCATATGCTCAAGGAGAAAGGACCTGAAGCCTTCTTCGAGTTCAGTGGATGTGATTCCGTATGTCCTAGTCATCATACTTCTTTTCTCATTATTTTTTTAGATCAACTGTGGCAATTTCTTATGTAGTTACCCTGACTGGATTTTAGTGTATTTTAGTAAGATATATAGACATTATTGCCTTGCTTTGTCAAGTTTTTAGTCAACATCATTAGTCACACTTGTGAAATGAGAAATCGTTGGCCTCTCAATACCTCCTCTGGTAGGCTTTTGTGGTATTTCTTGGCACATAAAAAGTCTTATCATCTACATCATTTTACATGTTAACTTCGAGGCTAAAACCTTAGTTTCTTGTCCTATCTAAAATTGATTCAAGCAATGATTTTTTTACCAGAGGCATGGGGCAGGTTGACCTTAGCCCGGCATGACAAGTATTGCAGCATATACTGTGTTGAGCTGGTGTATTGTTGGTACACTATCTGACCTTAGTATGTCGAAAACAATTTTAAACCTATTTACGGCTTCAAAATATGTTCTATGCTATGTAAAAGTTTTTTGGCACTTGATATTAGTGTAACATGCAATTTGTTATATAAGTGATATATCTACTCGAATCATACACCAATCAGATTCTAATTTGATGATTTCCCCATCTTCTATGGGATTTTTAAGTCAGGGAAATAACTTGGGAAAATTGAAATATTCCTTTGATTCCTAAAGTTGGAGTGTAGTTTATATGAATCGCACAAAAAAGCAAAGGGGTATTGAAATGGATGAAAGAGACCCTAAATTGGGGCTCAGAGCAATCTTTTTATTGTGATGTAATAATTGTTTTAGGGGAAATCTTAAAAAAACCTCCGACATTATGGACCTTTTATGATTCAAACCCGACCTTCTCTTTTCTTTTTTCTTTTTTCTAAAAGAGCCCATCTTTTATAGGAAAATGTGTTATTAACACCCTAATATTACCATCATAGCGCCGCACCCTATTATCATATAAAAAATTAAGTAACCATATTTCTGAAATTATCAAATACCATTGCTGAGAAAACAATTATAATACCTATTGACATAGGAATAATTTGAAATAGAAAATCTAAAAGTTAGTAAGGCAGAATTGATACAAAAATGGTTTTATATGAACTCATTACAGGGATTGCTGAGGGTAATTTAGAAAATCTTAATAGTATCACCTTGAGTAAGATCAGACATTCATTCTGGGTTCTTATATGTTAAGGTGAGATGAGTTAAAATTAACCCAACATGTTGAATTGGATATTTTTATTATAAAAAGCATGCACTTTTTTGAAAAAAGGAAAACGATAAGGTAGGGTTCAAACCAAAATAATCCATAGGTTCTCTTTTGTTGCAAATTTCCCTTATTTTAGTGAATTGAGTATCTATCATGTGTTCATTTACTTGCAGTTTTCTTAAGTATAATTGAAGATCCACTAAATGTGATACCTTCTAAAGGAATTGTATGTTGCAGTGTCTATCATCATTTTCCTTTTGAAGTTGTTAAATATATAACTATTTACCATCCTGATTTTACTTGCTTTGTGATGCTTCTGGTGATTGCTAGCCAGAATTTCCTTCTCCTGCAATCAGTAGCTAACTCTTTGTCCCTTGACAGGGAATTGTAATAAAAACACCTGTGCAATGGCCATACAATAAGGGATTCTCCTTTTCGTGTTGGCTAAGGGTAGAAAACTTTCCTGAGAATGGCATAATGGGCCTTTTTTCATTTTTCACAGACAATGGAAGAGGATGCTTGGCAATGCTTGGCAGAGGCAAACTAATTTTCGAAGTAAGTTGTTTTGTCTACCTAATTTTGAATCTTATAGATTAGTTAGTAGAGATTTGAAAGCTCATGAAATAGATTGCAGAGCACTAAGGCTTTGTCTTTGTTATTCTTGGTATCTTTCATTGAAACAACATGGAAGGTCACAAATTTCAGGTTATGTTTGGAAACTAAAGGAACTAATAAAAGAATATGAATGACACATGTTTTCTTAGATAATTCTCACAAACTATTGAAGATATTTTTCCTTTTATTCATTGTATTTTGTAAAATCAAGCAAGCAACTTATGAAAGGCAGTCCTCAATTCAATTGTCACATGTTTTACAACTGTTTGATCTGCAAACCTTTTTTTTCCAATTTTAGGTTCTCATTAATTGCTGGAGCTTAGAAGACTTTTTTTTTCTAAAATGGTGTATATATGTTAAGGGGGTCTGCTGGTTCTAAATAGTAAATATCCCCTCTTGTTCTCTTTATGTTCATTGGTTTTATAACTTCTGTAGTAAGCCCCTTTCTTCCCTTGTATTCTCCTTGTGAAGAATTCAACATCAGCTTCTTGAAGCTTGTGTCCTTCGGTTGCTTGGTTATAATTTTATAAATAATTGTCCATTTCTTTTGTGGAGCCTGCCCAACTATGTGTTGTACTCTAACTGACTCTATGTTGGGACTTGGGGAGAAGGTTTAGGTGATGATCACTATGATTTTTCTTGTTGATCAGAGATTCTGAGCAATTTGTAGTTTTGTACATCCTTATATAATATTGATTCTTGAGCACTGGATTATATAACTCATCAGATATTTCTGGAGCTGAAGTCTAACAAAATCACAAGCTGATTTTCTTACATTTCCTAGGCTTTTGTGTTCCACAGGCCATTTCACAGCTCATCATGTCCCTCATGTCTGACGGAGATGTGTATATGTGATTATTTATATTTTGCATTTAAAAGTTTGTATGTTTCTAGCAATTTATCCGTCAATCTTTTTATGTTATAATAAGAAAGGAACATAGGCATTCCATTTTACGGTGCAGATTTGGATTTTATAGGTTCCATTTCCATACATCGAAGGCTCTAAAAGCCTATTACTTGATTACCATCTCTTGAGCTCACATCTTTTTCTTTTTTCCTCTATTCAGTCTATCAACCAAAAACTTCAGTGTGTTTTATTACCTCTCGACCTTCTCCCAAAGCAATGGCATTTCCTTTGTGTTACTCATAGCATAGGGAGAGCATTCTCTGGAGGTAGTCAACTCAGGTGCTATATTGATGGTAATCTGGTATCATCTGAAAAATGCAGGTTGGCAGGATCCCTTTATAATGTTTTAAATTATATATATATATATATATATATAGTTATCTCATGATTCAGTATATCTCTTTTTTCATTAGAGAAACTTCCATTTGAAATGTTCCAGGTATGCAAAAGTTAGTGATGTTATGACACGCTGTACAATAGGAACAGAACTCAGTCCTATTGGTGAAGAGCCCTATTCAATTAGTTTCGAAAGGACATTTCCCTTCATTGGGCAAATGGGTCCAGTATATCTGTTCTGTGATGCCCTCTCAGTGGAGCAGATAAAGGGTATATACTACCTTGGACCAAGTTACATGTATTCATTCCTCGGTGATGGAAACCTCCTTGCTATTGATGACTCCCTGTATAATGGTATTTTAGATGCAAAAGATGGCCTTTCATCGAAGATAATTTTTGGTCTAAATGCTCAGGTTTCGCTTCCCATATTTCATTATTATTCTCTGTAATGAGGCTTCTATGACTTTGCTCAAAAGCTGAAGATGACATCAAAACTTCTTTCTTTTTATTTTATTTTCTTGTTCTTGCCAGGCAAGTGATAACAGGACCTTGTTCAGTGTACCATCATCTCTTGAAGGTTATTCTGACAAGACTATCTTTAAAGCGACAGTTATGGATGGAACAAAGTTATGCTCACGCCGCCTGCTGCAAGAGATCATTTATTGTGTTGGTGGTGTATCTGTATTTTTTCCTCTCTTGACCCAATACGACAAATCTGCAATAGATAGTGGAGAGTTTGATTGCAGGCTAGTTGAATCTACTACAAGAGACAAACTTGCAGCAGAAGTTATTGAGCTTGTTGCATCTGTTTTAGATGGGAATTTATCAAATCAACAACAGATGCATCTTCTTTCAGGGTTTTCTATTCTGGGATTTCTGTTTCAGTCTGTTCCACCTCAGCAGCTAAATATGGAAACAATTTCAGCTTTGAAATATTTGTTTGATGTTCTGAAATATTGTCGTAAGCAGCTGACTCTGCTTTCCTAATAGATCTATCATCAATATATTTTCTTGCTTAAGGCCTCTTTTTCAACTCACTATTCTTTTTTTGACTCAGGCATGTCGAAAGTTCTAATGAAAGATGCTCTTTCACGTATCTATCTGAATCCACATATCTGGGTGTATGCAAGTTATGAGGTGCAAAGAGATCTTTTTATGTTTCTAATACGTTATTTTGAGAGTGATGGAAGCTTATTGCTAGCATTGTGTGGGTTTCCTCGGATTATAGATATCATATGCCAATTTTACTGGGATAAAGCAGATTCTCGGTCTGCTGTTGGTAGCAAGCCTCTTCTGCATTCAGTAACTAAACAGGTTATTGGAGCGAGACCAAGCCTAGAAGAAGTTCGTAAGATCCGACTTCTCCTCTTGAGTCTTGCAGAAATGAGTTTAAGGTAGGTACTTTATTCCAGTAGTATGACTTTGTGAAATTCAAATTCTTGCACAACTATCAGCATCCATCATTATTTTTAATACAAGTAAGAAAATGCGTTTGCAGGCAAAAGATTTCTTCACTGGATATAAAGGTTCTTATTTCATTTTTTGAGAGAAGTCAGGATATGGCATGCATAGAGGATGTATTGCACATGGTTGTTCGTGCTCTTTCTCAAAATTCAATGCTAGCATCTTTTCTTGAGCAAGTAAATGCACTTGGGGGTTGTCACATTTTTATTAATCTTCTTCAGAGGTTAGTTGTCTTTATTCACTCGTTATTTTTTAATGAACTAGTGTCAAAAATTCTCGAAGTTCTAATGAAAGTAATGCTGATACAAATGTACAAAATTTTCTTTTGTAGAAAGAAATTAAGTACATAACAATAAGTAGAAAACCTTGTAATTGTGTACCTGAATTCTGAATAATCTGCCATTTTCAATCCACAATGATTTGACCTTATAAAATTGGCAAGCAAAATCAAACATTATCTATATTAAGATGTAGTTCAGTGCAAGTGTTATTTGAATTTTGTTTCTGCATCATAAAATATGTCTAATACTGATCTATCTCAATCCGGGATTTAGGAGGAGGATTATCTTTGGTAGCTTGACATTCAATGTTGAATTTTTTGTCAGGTTAAAAAGAAACTATGGATATAAATCCTTGTTTCGTAGAGAATTAATACATTTAGGTTATGCCCCAGTGAGACTCGTTATCTCCATTGCTCGTCAATAGCAATGAGCGAAGTATGGTTTACTATGGATTGGCAGTTGCACGTGATAGCATATAATAAAGGGGCGAGGGCTCTCCCACTTATTAGCTTATTACTATATGTTAGTTTATTTTGAACACTTTTTATGATACTTCTAATTTTTATTATTAGAAGCATATGTGCCTGTGTATGCTTTCTCATAAGGCATATGCTCTAAGTAGCTGCTTGTGTGAGTTTTGACTGCATAACTTGGGTCTTTTATTGTAAGGACACTGATTAGAATTGAATAGCCTGCATGTTACATAGTTTGTATATCTAGTTCATCCATTGTATAAAGGAAATTGTGGCTTACTATTAATTTCTTTAACCTTGTCATCATAGGGAAATGGAGCCAATCAGGCTGCTGGGTCTGCAGTTTCTTGGCAAGCTTTTAGTTGGAGTTCCATCTGAAAAACGAGGAGCAAAATTTTTCAACCTTTCTGTAGGACGATCTAAATCTCTTTCTGAAATTCAAAGAACAATGACATTGCAACTAATTTTTCCGGCAATCACTGAAAGACTGTTTAAATTTCCATTGTCTGATCACCTTTGTGCCACATTATTTGATGTTCTTCTTGGTGGTGCTAGCCCTAAACAGGTGACATACTAAAGAACTAGAAGTATATTCTCTGGCCAGATGGTTACTATAATTCTGTCTAGTTTTTTTATCTCTCCAGTTTTCAGAATATTTTATTCTGATTTTCATCACTTTAATATTTTCTATTCAGGTTCTACAAAAATGTAGTCAGTCTGATGCACAGAAGATTAAGAAAAGCAATTCTGCAGGCTTCTCTTCTCACTTTTCCCTTCCTCAGATTTTGGTCTGTATCTTTAAATATTTGCAATCTTGCACAGAAACTTCAGTGCGCGCAAAACTCTTAAGTGATCTACTTGATTTGCTAGATTCAAATTCTTCCAACATTGAAGCCCTGATGGTAATTAACTAATTACTATTACTTAAGATTTTACACATTGTAATTTTGGAAGTTAATTGATGAGGGCTTTAATCAGGATCATGGGTGGAGTTACTGGTTAGAGACATCTGTGGAGCTTGATGTTTTTAAAAGTTATGAAGTGGTGTCAGAAACCCAAGCTGGCACAACACAGCCCAATGAACTGATTCTTGTTAGAAACTTATATTCTGTGGTTCTTTGCCACTATTTGTATTCAGTAAAAGGTGGTTGGCATCAATTAGAAGAGACGATAAATTTCTTACTCTTAAAGTTTGAACAGGTAAGCAGGATTATTATACTGTTCTGCAGAGCAACTTCACGTTAATATTGGTGTAGCAATAGCCCTTTTTTTAACCATGTGCTGCATTTGCAGGGGAAATTATTAAACACCCTTTTGCTGCGGGACATCTTTGTAGATCTAGTTAATAGTCTTATGGAAATAGCTTCTGAAGAAAATATTTTCCTGTCTCAACCATGTCGAGATAATGCCCTATATCTTCTACAACTCATTGACGAATTAATAATAAATGGAAGTGGTGAAAAGCTTCTGGTAGGCAATTAACTGCATTATTTAAGGTTTTCTTTGTCATGTCAATTTCTGTCAATAGTAGTATTCTCTTGATCTTCTTTGTCTTCAATTCATACGAGGGTTCTTGTTTACATAATCATGAACCATCATACCTGCTCCAACAACAAATTTGTTGTCCCTTTGTAGTTTCCTGCCATTGGATTCTCATCAAGTTTTTCCTCTGATGGCCCACCAAAAGAAAGTCAGAATGATATCAGCTATGCTGTAATTGAAATGTTGAAAAGTGAGATTGACGATCAACCTCCAAGGTAACACTGCTTTGGATTAACATAGACCAATTCACTTTGTTGTATTAATTATCACTTGGATATGTCCACACATGATATATTTGGAGATAAACATGGTCATAATTTTGCTTGTCTTTATGAATTTTGATCATCTATTTGTTTAACTTCACCTTAAATGATTGTACGGTTATATATTGCCATGCAAAAATTGGGATGCCTACTGTTTATCGTGCTAGCTAGTGTGAGCAAGTAAACAGATCTTCTCAATATGATCAGTGACATAATATATGTATATATGTGTGTGTACCTATGTATGAGAGCTAGATTAAAAGCACTAAGTAAATATTTGAAAAAGATTTGACACTCTTGTGGCCATTGAATGTGCTTGGGGATCTAAAAGCTCATCCGCAGGTGGAGAAAAGGTGTGAGCAATTCATTTCACTTCACCTGGGGATACTCTTTTTGCAATCTTGAGGTGCAACCAATGGCTAGAATAATGATAAAATTTTCTCAACTGAGAACAAAGTTTGTTCTTCAAGTCTCTCTTTCTCATGTATGCATGTATATATGAACAAACAATGAACTTGCACATGCACGTGTGTAGCCATATATATGTGTGTGTGCACCTTTATAGGTCCGCACAGGGCGTTGGCAAATATTGTATGTATACACAATACATCTAGTGGAAAATAAGCAGTTACTAGTTACTACTATGCAGACTACATTATAGTTTGGCATAAGTTACTATATATGCATGCACCTGCACACATTCATGTGCAGACACACACACAAACTTAAAGCTACCTCAGCACTTCTATGTTTCAATTTTTTTATCTGACCTTTCTTTTTCTCCCAAGGGCTACTTGGAAGTCAGAATTTTAGAATAATTTTTATTAAGTTATAATTAACATTAAAAACTTTAGATTTTAAAATAACTCGTACACTCTATTTTCATCTTGATGCTTTTAGGAGTTCCCTTTCTAAGTTACAAGTTCTCATATTTTCTTAGGTTATATGCACATCATACTATTAAATGTCTATTTGCACCTATCTACTGCCTTTGTTGTTTCATACCCTGGTTGCTGCCTTTAGTGAGTACTTTTGAGAGTACTGCTAAATGCTAATAGGAAAGTTAATCTCAGTTGCTTAGTTAACTGTCTTTGAAATGGCAACATTGAGTAGGAAACATATTTGAGCTCCATTCATCTCACAAACAATACTAGATATGAGAATAATGATTTAGCTGTTAAATATAACCTCTCGTATGTCTATGTAACACCTGTTCACTGTGCCAATCTATGTTTACAAGTCTCTTACGTCCTTCTCTCATATGGATTCTGGATTCAGTTTAGCTGGAAATTAGGTTATCTTTTGGAGTTCCCTAGTTTAACAAAACACTGACTTACTTGAAGTTCATGATTATCATCCTTTGCCTTCATTTAATTTTCACTTTGAGCATCTATTATCACATATGGCTATTGTTATATCAAATCTTGCAATTTCAGATTTCTTAGGCACCTTAATTGTTTTGCTGATGAAGACAATATAATGCAAGAGGAGTGGTGGGATTTATATGATAAAATATGGATACTTATTGGTGAAGTGAATGGGAAAGGACTGAACAAGAATATACCCAAAAACTCAACTATTGGGGGTCCATCTTTCGGCCAAAGAGCACGTGGGTTGGTGGAGTCTCTGAATATTCCTGCCGCAGAAATGGCTGCTGTAGTTGTGTCTGGAGGACTTGGCAATGCATTGGGTGGAAAAGTGAACAAAAATGTTGATAAAGCTATGATGTTGAGAGGAGAGAGGTGTCCAAGAGTTATCCTCCATCTTGTAATCCTATATCTTTGCAAAGCTAGTTTGGAAAGTGCATCTAGATGTGTTCAGCAGTTCATTTCATTGCTTCCTTCTCTCCTTACATCAGATGATGACCAGAGCAAGAACAGGCTGCACTTTTTTATTTGGTATGTTTCAATGGGCATAGTAGTTTGACCTGTAACATCAGTCAAAAGATTTTTTTTTTTTTCATGAATGAGTATTGATTGATACAGAAACTCATTCTATTTCTTTCTTTCTTCAATATTATTTGGTAATAGGTCTTTACTCACAGTACGCTCACACTATGGAGTGCTAGACGATGGTGCACGTTTTCATGTTATCTCGCACTTGATTCTCGAAACTGTTATTTGTGGGAAGTCTATGCTTGCTACTAGTATCTTGGGTAGGGATGACCCTTTTGAAGGCAACAGCAACAAAAAGGAAGCTGGATTTATCCTTAACCTTATTCAAAAGGACAGGGTTCTTACCATGGTGCGTTTTACATTCTTAGCTTCTAACATGTAGGTTGACTTTTTTTCTAATTGATTATTTGGCAAGATTTGCCAGCATTTATAAGCAATATGCCAGGCAACAATGTGTTCAATGTTGCTATGGAAAAGGAGGGTATGACTCTGACACTCTGTATGAAAATAAATGCTTGCTATTGTGAATATTCAGTGAGATTTCCCTCTCATAAACAGCATCTCCAAATAATGGTGCATGCCTGGGTACCCTAGGCTTGTTCGTGCATCATCACTCCTTTTATTTTCTTTAAAGAAGAATAATTTGTTGGAAAGAGGCTAAAATACATTTGCATAGAAGAGTCTCTTATTTAATATGTTTAGCTTATACAGAGAACTGCTCTAATAGTGTATTTTGTTCTCAGGTAGTTGATGAGGCAAAGTACATGAAGAAAGTTAAGTCTGACCGCATGAAGCAGTTACAAGAACTCTGTGTCAAGCTTGATGAGCACTCTGTTGAAGAGCTAAATCAATTGCAGAGCTTTGAAGATGAGATTCGATCCTACAAAATTGCTTTTCTTTCTGCAGATGACAAGAGAAAAGCTTCTTTTCAGCTTGCTTATGATGAGGACCAACAAATTGTTGCTGTAAGTTTTAGCCTAGGTTTTTGGCCTACTATATGAATGTATCAGCTTAGATGTCTCTATCAGTTAATTCAGGTATAGTTTTAATTATCAACAGGATAAATGGGTTCACATGTTTCGTGCTCTGATTGATGAGAGGGGTCCTTGGTCTGCTAACCCTTTTCCAAACAATATTGCAAAACATTGGAAACTCGATAAAACAGAGGACAAATGGCGACGTAGACCCAAACTTAAGCGTAATTACAAGTTTGATGAACGACTATGTCATCCTCCAGCCACTAAATCTTGCAATGCAACCAAAGAACCTGTATGTGATCTAGATACTGATTTGGGCATATCTATTCCTGAGAAAATGAAGCGTTTCCTTTTAAAAGGAGTGCGTGGAATCACAGAGGAGAGGAGCTCAGGGCCAGAAGATGGCAGTGATGTGAATGACTCTTTGCTTAGTAATCCTTCAGAGAAACAGGGTTCAAAAAATGCTAGAGATTCTTCTGATCATTTGGATACTGTTCAGGATAAGAGGGAACCATCTTCTGCTACTGGGGAGAATGATTTAAGTGAGGTAACTTGTTTGTTGTTACACCACTTTCAATAGGTGTTATATAAAATTTAATTCTATTTTTTTTATATTTTCTAGGTGCACTTGTCTGTTCCTTCTGTGCTTGTAACACCAAAGAGAAAATTGGCTGGGCATTTAACGATACTGCGAAATGTTCTGCATTTTTCTGGTGAGTTTTTGGTTGAAGGAACAGGAGGATCATCTGTTTTCAATAGTTTTCTGGATAAAAAACATCTGGACTCGAAGTTTGATCAAATGGGAGGCGTTGAGAAGCAGAAGCTACATGTTAATTGTGGAAAAGAAAATGCAAATGATGGTATAGGCCCTGATGCAAATCAACCCAATAAAATTAAACGGCATCGCAGGTGGAACTTAATCAGGGTATACAGCTTCGTGATCGTTTCTTTTGCAATTTCTTTTGATGTTCTGCTTATGTTTTCTTCTTTTTCCATTGTATGTGTAAATTCATATTTTATCTTGTTTCACTTGTTGTCAGGTAAAAGCAGTTTATTGGACCCGCTACCTTTTACAGTACACTGCAATAGAGATCTTCTTCAATGATTCAACTGCCCCTATTTTTTTGAATTTTGCATCCCAAAAAGATGCTAAACATGCCGGATCTTTAATAGTTTCTTTGAGAAATGAGTGCTTGTTTCCTAAGGGAAGTTCCAAAGATAAAAATGGAATTATTTCTTTCATTGACAGACGTGTTGCAGTGGAAATGGCTGAAAATGCCAGGGAGAGTTGGAAACGGAGAGAAATTAGCAACTTTGAATATCTTATGATTCTTAATACTCTTGCTGGCAGATCGTATAATGATTTGACTCAGTATCCTATATTTCCGTGGGTTTTGGCTGACTATTCCTCCGAGAAACTTGATTTTAACAAGTCCTCTACTTTTAGGGACCTTTCAAAGCCAGTTGGTGCTCTAGATGTAAAACGCTTTGAGGTACATTAATCACTAGTACACACATACCTATGACGATTTAGCAGATAGAGTTCTTCCTTTCTTTTTTCCTTCTTTTTATGCCATCCCACTAAGATTTTCATTTCTTTATGCAGGTTTTTGAGGATAGATATCGTAACTTCTCTGATCCAGATATTCCAAGGTAGCTTCTTTGGTCTTGATACTCATTATGCCTTTGAAATAAGTACCTTTCTTGTGGTTTTCTGATACACCGTAACGGCACTGATTCTTTCTTCCAGTTTTTATTATGGATCTCACTATTCTAGCATGGGTATAGTGCTGTATTACCTGCTGAGGCTTGAGCCTTTTACAGCCTTGCATCGTAATTTGCAGGTACTGCCTTTCTTTTCATTTTCTTTCCAGCATCTTTGTTTCTTCTTTTTGTTACTTAATTTGGTCTTCCTCAAAATATTATTTTTTTTCTGTTGAGATTCCCCATATGCATATGGTTATGTTTGCAGATGTAATTTGAAATATGGGATTCATCTTTTCAGGGTGGTAAGTTTGACCATGCAGATCGGCTCTTCCAAAGCATTGACAGCACTTACCGAAATTGCTTATCAAATACAAGTGATGTCAAGGAGCTCATTCCTGAATTCTTTTACATGCCTGACTTTCTTGTGAATACAAATTCCTATCACCTTGGGATTAAGCAAGATGGTGAACCCTTGGGTGATGTTGCTCTCCCTCCATGGGCACAGGTAATTAGATTTTTGTTTTCCTCTACAAAGAACTTTTCAAAAGCTAGTGGTACTTCACTTCTCTTGATTTCTTTAAAAGTAGGGTTTGTACTAATGGGAGCTGTAACAATGTAGTTCTTAAGGGAACAACCTATTTAATTGTTCTTCTAATACTAGATAACTTGTCAACTAACAGAAAATATTTTATGATTGTTCTTTCATGTCTCATTTTTTAGTCAAGTACTGGAAAACTGTTATAATAGAAAATGTTTCTCACTAAATAGATACCCATGTTAGATGTTGATGCTCATCTTCATTAGCATTTGAATGATTAATATCTATTACCCTGTTCTAGTTTTATGAAGTTGTACAGTTGAAATGTAGTAGCTGACAAAATAATGAGTAATGACCTCATCATCTGTGGGAATCAGATCTGCATCTCAGGTGTAGAACAAGAGAAATTTATTGATCAAATATTCTTATGGTGCCTGTATTTCAAATTTTCAGTTTTGATCTTAATTTACTAATATTTCCTTCATCTATTGGAAAATTTTGGAGAGAATGAAGGAACATGCATATCCGAAGGGAGCTCAGGACTGGTTGGGATATGTTAATTTCAAGAAAAGGGCTCTCGCTGCATCTGGCTTTAAAACTGAACTTTCTGCTTTAGGAGCATGCATATGTTTATATTATCCAGAGAAGAATCATTTATCTTTCTTTACTTTTGTATAACTATATTTATATGTGGAACAGAAACTCTTACTCACAAACTGAGCGTCTTTTCTTTTCCTGCTTGTGCTAACTGTGGAATACTTGTGTATGTGTGGAAGGGAAAATATTTTAAATGTTTCCTTGGAGCACACTTGTTTTATGATCCAAAAGCCTATCCGATCCATCCAATACTCCTTGTCCGCTCACAATCTCAAAGTGGGATTGTGAGTGCAAGCTTCTGAGACCTCCACCGTATTCCTTGTTCTTGTTATCGTCTTTGGAGGTGTTTTAAACTTATAATATGATACCTGTTGATTCAAGGACTCCTTGATCTCAAACATGGTTATAGAAGTATATTCTATAAAAGGAATTACAAATATCTATTTTCTCTCTGATATCATGTGGATGAATGGAAATGTAATTGCGGCCTAAACTTATCAGATTTGGTTTTCCAATGATGACACTAATTAAATTTATCTTTCTGTTTTGATTGTGTTCTTTATTTTTTTCATTTTCTAATGGTAAGTTTGAATTTGAAAATTTCTGCTGAAGGGTTCTTCTGAAGAATTCATTCACAAAAATAGAGAGGCCCTTGAAAGTGAATATGTGAGTTCCAATCTTCATCATTGGATCGATTTAGTGTTTGGTTACAAGCAGCGTGGCAAACCTGCTGTGGAGGTATGATTTTCTCTTTCATCCTTAGTACTGATTAATCTATGGTAGTCTAGTTTTACTAACATTTTCAAAGTAAATTTGGATTGCAGGCAGCAAATATATTTTATTATTTGACTTATGAAGGTGCTGTTGATTTGGAAAACATGGATGATGTATTACAGAAGTCTGCAATTGAAGACCAGATTGCGAATTTTGGCCAGACACCTATCCAGATTTTCCGTAAAAAACATCCAAGAAGAGGACCTCCCGTTCCAATTGCTCATCCATTGTATTTTGCTCCAGGATCTATCACGTTGACTTCGATTTTTCCTAATACAACAAATCCCCCATCATCTGTATTATATGTTGGTCTACTGGACTCTAATATTATTGTGGTGAACAAGGGGTTCATGCTGTCTGTTAAATCATGGTTGACAACACAATTGCTATCTGGTGGAAACTTCACATTCTCTGGATCCCAGGTTATTTCTCAATGATAACATTGGTCCATAAATTTATATGAAAATACAATAGTACCTCAGTCTTTTCAAGATAACTATGATACTTTTATAATTATTCGTAGTTTTGTAGTCTGACTTGCTAAGTTCATTGATAATGAAATATGTAAAATTTTCATACTTGCATAGGAGCCTTTCTTTGGAATTGGTTCTGATGTTCTTCCACCACGAAAGATTGGTACTCCTCTGGCAGAAAATGTCGAGTTTGGAAGACGATGCTTAGCAACAATGCACATTCATAATGAGAGTTATTTGATCTTGTGTGGCAACTGGGAGAATAGCTTCCAGGTCATATCCCTAAATGATGGAAGGATTGTGCAGAGCATACGACAGCACAAAGATGTAGTCAGCTGTGTAGCAGGTACGTGTCATAAATTTCTAATCATTTGCAACCAAGTTACAAATGATCTTTAAGTTATATTTGTTGTTGAACCACCTGTACTTTCAACTGGCTAATAGTTGATAGAGATATCAGTGAGCCAAGGTAATAAAGTACCTAATAAAATGCTTTGTTCTCCTGATAAAAGAGTATGCATGCCCCATTTTAGTGGACGACCTGTCAAGGTTTGATGCATTGAGGTGATAGAAGAAGTATGATTTGTACCAAGCTGTCTTAACTGTTGAACTCCATTGGCAGTTGCAGAATCCAAAGGCAATTCATCAACTTTGCTTCATCTGGATAATCTACAACTGTTCCATAGCCTTTAGCTTTTCAGTTGCAATATGAATAATTTCGTATAAAGTTCTGTCATCTCTTTCCTATGTCTACCTGAAGTTGCCTACACCTTCTTGGGTGCTCCTGATTCATTCATCAGCTTCATGCCTTCGCACATTTGTGGGAAGTTTTTTTTTTTTTAATTTCTTTGAGAACTAACATTTGAGGGAATTATTTTTTGAGAAACTATTTTGTTAGATAATGTTGGTTCTTTAGCATTTATCCTTTCTCCTTAGTGATTTTGGAGTCTCATATTGCATATAATTAGCTATTTATTTCTTCAATCATGAAATGTCTAATATTTTATTGCATGTTTAGTTATAACATGGTTTTGTACCTTGCAGCATCATCTGATGGAAGTATCCTTGCTACTGGAAGTTATGATACAACAGTTATGATATGGCACGCATATCGAGGGAGATCAATTGAGAAAAAATCACGGAATACACAAGCAGAAATATCTACGAAAGATCATGTTATAGCTGAAAGCCCCTTCCATATTCTTTGTGGCCATGATGATATCATCACATGCTTATTTATTAGTGTGGAACTCGATATTGTTATCAGTGGGTCAAAAGATGGAACCTGTATTTTTCACACATTGCGTGAGGGAACATATGTACGATCTATTCAGCATCCATCTGGTAGTGGCCTGTCTAAGCTAGTGGCATCAACACAAGGGAGATTAGTATTTTATTCTGACAATGATCTCTCTTTGCATTTGTATTCTATTAACGGAAAGCACATTGCCTCTTCTGAATCCAATGGTCGACTCAATTGCATGGAACTTAGTAGCTGTGGAGAGTTCCTAGTATGTGCAGGTGATCATGGGCAAATAGTTCTGCGCTCCATGCATTCTCTTGATGTTGTTCAGAGGTATGACGGAGCTGGGAAGATAATAACATCTTTATCTGTGACACCTGAAGAATGCTTCTTAGCTGGGACAAAGGATGGATGTTTACTAGTGTATTCTATAGAAAATGCTCTGCTTCGGAGAGGTAGCCTTCCACGAAATAATAAGTTAAAATCATTTGCAGTGGGGTAGGCTGGTAGGTTTGGAATAATTCACAGCCTACCAAACAGTGACCAGTATGGCTATGTCAGAAGTGAGAGGAAAGGTATGAATTGATAGTTCTCTCATCCACTACAATCTTCAAATATTACTACAAAGAAATAATAGTTCTCTTATCCACTACAATCTTCAAATATTATTACAAAGAATGTACTGTTGCCAATTTTATATAATTGAAATATCTGAACTGGAGATAAACTTTAGTTCTAATATTAATAGATAAGTAACTCAAAGTACTGCTGAGCACTAGGCTAATGCCATCTGTTTGATAATTAAAATCTTCATATGGGTTTATATCATTTTCACATGTTATGTCGATTACACTATTATGCACTGAAGATGAGATGATATAACAGGTAATTGACTATGCATATAATCTTCATTTTTGTCCTCATTCAATAAATTATTGCAAGATGGATCCATCACAAATTCTCATGAAATCCTTTGAGGTTCTAAATTGTTCCATATGTCTTGAATTTTGTATCATGTGGGCATTTGTTGAAACTGTCAGAAGCTTATGATCCTGATCCTTGGAGACTGATGCTTTTGTGATACTATATATTGATATTTGTGATGGATTCTGATGATTTATGATGAAATATGGGGTTGTTACATTATGATTGTTTTGATGATTTACCATAAGATGTATGACTTCTAAATTTATGTCTTGATTATGTTGATTGGACTCTATCTTGGATTCTTAGAAAGACACAATCTTATTTTAATTTTAGACTTGTTCATCAAAGATCTATATTGTCTAGCTACTTTTTCTACAACAACTATGTTGGTACTTGATGATTCATCTGAAGATCTAGGACATATCTATGTTGTTATCTCCATTTGGACATGTCTTGTTTTCTCTTAGTTTGTTAGACTTGATGTTATACTTTATTTTTGTCCTGGTTGTTTTGAGTTTCAGTTATGGCTAATATACTTTTGGGATTGTAATTGCATTGTACCTTTTAATTGAGTTCTCTATTGTACTTGATATGTCTATTTGTCTATCAAATATTTTGCTCTCTATTATTTGTTGAACAACCCCAGCCCACTGTTGGTTCTGGCAGTTCACCTTCCTCGCTGGGTATCCAACCATCCCAAGGAATCACTCTTGCAAATTCGTTTGGCTATTTATTATGGAATTTGTTCTTTTTATTTTTAATGAATCTAGAAATGCAATGCCAATTTTCACTTTAACTTGTAAGCTGATGAAAAAGATTTATTGGTAGATGAAGTTACTGCTCTCCATCTTGTTATTTATTTGCAACCTCTGATTACTGAACTCTTCTACATTCTTTTCATGTTATTAATTTGTTTGTTCTAGAAATACTAACTCTTTCTTTCCATCGATTCTGCATTTGTTACATGTATGATGCTATCATGGTTTCAGTTTGAAGTTGGAACAATAAAATTTTCTGAATGCAGTGTAGAAGATACATACAAATTGAGAAAAACAACCGTTCCGGTCTATTCTTTTTGCTCCTCGTACCTCCCTGTGACTCCCAAGTTTACAATATATGTTTAGTGGAACAAGAACTGGATTCTCGGGACCATCAAATACAAGTGGGGCTATCTTCCAGTTCAAAGTCCGTGGTTAGTCTTCTATTTTCTATTCACCTGTAACATATGATTGGGACTTGATTACCGAGCTAAGTAAATTATGGATAACTCTGAAAATGAAGAAATATTGAGCAAGCATACTTACATTTAATAGTGATGCATCTGGAAATAAAGGTTACAGTAATGAATGTACAGTAACCATGAATTTTCTTCCATCTGTCTACATATGGCTTTTGGTCCTCATTTTTATTTATTTATGTAATTTGAACACTGTAAAAGGAAGCTTTGATGAGCTTTTTTCATCAACATTATTTAGTGTCTTAGTTAACATTGGGTAAGATTGAGTTAATTTTTCTTTCCTGTAGATTCTTTGCATCACATCTCATCTTTGACCATTCTGTAAATGCAACAACCATGACTGTGATAGTGATATTTGTGTTGTTTAGACCTAATTGGATTTTGATTATTTTTTGGGATTTTGAAAGATATTCCTTCTAGATCATTATTATTTGGCCGGAAGAGGATCCAACTAGGCTTGTCCATTGTGTCTGCTATCAGCCATTTGGTAATTGACAGTTTGAAGTGCAACCCAGAAGTACTTGTCATTTTTCAAGTTTTCCAAGAAATCAGATACTAAGAAAGATATGTTACAGTAGTAAAGAACTTGAGTGAGCGTGCATCTACATTGTTCCTGGAATGTGTCTCATCCACATAGTTTTACATACTGGTTTAGCTATCTGACTACTGGATTGAACTTCTGGTGCTTCTTGAGAGATTTTCACATAAATTGACATGAAAATTTGGATATTATATTGTACTTATTGTGAGGCTTCAGGTGTGATCTGATGTCTCTTATTTTATATTAGTTTGGCCAATGGAAGCAGCCAAGCAGGCAGATGATACTTATTTTTATCCTAAAGAAAGCACAGATGGTATTGTCTAGTTTGCTCAACATTTATTCTGTGGAATATCATTCAAAAAAATTAATCTTGCATCTGCAAAGGATTTCTCTTGGAGGCTTGGATCCCTTGCTCTTGCAGTCCACTGTAAGAATCATGTTGGAGTCTGGTAGCATAATATGTTGTTTCCAGTCACGCACTAACAGAGTAAATTAGGAAAGAGTAACCAATAGGATGGAGTTCACTACTATGTCATTTCAGTAGCCGCTTTTTGATAAAGCTTGCATATACTGTTTGTGATATTTTGGGTTAAGTAACCACAAATCCAGTCAAGCTATCTTTTTAACCGCATCGAGAAGCAGCTGGCACAGTTGCGGACTACCACGGGCCATGTTGGCTTTTGGCATATCTCTCTAGGACAGCCATGGTTACATCTTGTGTATGGGATATAAAGATGCTCTTATTTCTTACATCAAATGCTCAATAATAATTCTCATCCACTGGATATTGACATTGGTAGGCTGAGTGGGCTGATACTTTCTCAAATATATATATATATATATATATATATATATATATTGAGGGGACTCAAATATGAAGATATTGATGCTTGTTAACTTATTTGTTGCTGTGCTCTGTTTATATGCAATGTTATAATTGGGCTTTATTGATATTCCTAGCTTTTGGACATTTCAGGTTACAAATTATCCATGTCAGTCAAGCTTTAGATCCTGGATACTAATAAGTTTCAAATCTTCGCTCATGAAAAATGATCGTAATAATCAAGAAAGGGTGGGAAGTTCCACCTGGAAGATGCATGGAATTGGTGTTTCTGCTAGGGCTTTTTATACTGTAGCATGTGAATTGTTTAAAAGATTCAGGTGAGCCTTGCCTGCATGATTTAGTTCTTTGCAGAATGCTGATTATGTTACCAGGGAGCCTACAATGTGATGATGTTTTACTTTAAACAATCACACTGTTGTAAGAGAGGATAAAAGTCAAAGAGGCTTCTGCTGTGGTACTCATTTTTGCAACAAATTGTATGATTAATTCTATAGTTGGCAGGTGGCATGTAGTAAAAATTGGCCATTTCCATCTCTCAGTAATTTTACAGTGCTAAATTCATCTCTGCCTTCTGATGCTCCTGTTGGAGAATATTCCAGATACCAGGCCATGCGATCTATATGCTGAAATAGTTACTATTACTTGCTAAACCCAAGTAGAAGAACTTGATTTTCTTCTTTCTTCTTTTTTTTTTAATCTTTTTCGGTCGCATATTTCCAGATACCCGTTTTATAGCAGTTCATTAGTCATTTTACGCCCAGCATTTTGCATGGTTTTCCATGTGTGGAATCTAAGTATATTTCGTTTGATAACCGTGGAAATGGAATTTACAGTCCTATCAACATCCTAGCATCTTTTTTGTGGTTAATGGGAAAAGAAAATTAGGTCACAAATTGGGTCACGGCGGTTTCAAATGCTTTGATATTTCAGCATTTGATGGAAGAGGAGTTGCAGAAATATAGAGACATCCGTAACCATTTACGAATAAAGAGGACCTCCCCTATGAAGACATCGTATGAAATTTGATACTTCGACTGCATCTTATAACCCCCACGATTCTATTCTAATTTAAAAATAAATTCAAAATGGGATTAAATAGATGATGGTCACGTGCACATAACAATATCTCTATGATATTTGGCACGTTGGTAACTCCGTAAAATGGAAAGAAGCTATTCTTAGGACATGATTCTTTCTCTTTTCTAATGTCCTGAGGAGAAAAAGAACATAAAACCTAATTGATCATGTGAACTGAAAGCTCATTTTGGTAGAAATGTAATCAAAATTCAATGGCGTGGAGATGGTGCAAGCAATTAGAAGATGAAATTTTGAGATCATCCTTCAATTTGTCACTGCCTTGTGTCAGCTGAGAAGAGAAGTATCTCTCACTCATTTACCAATCTAACCTAACACACTTCGCTTATCTTCCATTTATGCATAGAGAAGAGAGAGCCATAACTTTGGCATTTTTAAATGGAAAGTAGTTGCAAGATGTCTACAAGTTATGCCAAACCATTCAACCCCTAGGTTGAACATCATTGGCTGGTCTATTTCTACATGTGTTACTTTATTATATTATAGTACTTCTTTTCTTTATTGTTAGGCGAATAACCCATCAAAAGAATACACTTCTTAGCAAAGAAATCCCAAAGGAAAATTAGGTCTTTCCTTTTCCCAGGAATCATTTCGCCTTCTATTTTCCTTTCTCTATTAGAATTCAAGCTCGTGTTTCTTTTATCTTATCCACATGCTTCATTTCATTTCATATCATTTCCCTGAGATCTCACATAAATTAAACTCTAATAAGATTTCCATATGAATTGATTAATTTATTTACTGGTTTATCAAAATTAAAGATCAAAATATTTAATGTAATAACTCATAAGAAATATTCATGTACATCTAGATATACAGATATAATCATGCAAGCATGCCCATTGGAGAGTTATCAGTACTAGTCTTCGATAATTATTAGATTTTAGTGATAAACGAGTAGCATTATCTCGATTATTTTATTTTATTTTTTATTTTTTGCACGTGAGAAAGAAAAAAAAAAAAAGATGGAAAGAGAAAAGGAGATCCAATGACACGATGCAAAGAAGTAGCATCCAAAGGAAGAAATTATCACATGCATGCCCTCGTGGACGCTCATTAATTTAATAACATGAGGAAAATGTCTTTCTCATGCCTGTCGAAATCGACTGGAAGAATCCCTTACTTACATCCAGGTACTTGGCAGTCCATGATCGGCTGCCAAACCAATTTAACTTGTTAATTAACTTCTCCATTAATTTTAAATGCTGGATGAGAGTTAGTCTCATATTCGAGAAAGTTTTAACTTCCTTTGGATGCTTAGATTGCAAGAACTTCATGTAGGCATCCCTACAGATGATCTATCCTACCAAATACTATTATCCCCTTTTAATTTATTTCGATAAAATCTATTATGCTTACTCCACTCCTAGAGAAGAAAAGCACGCAATATAAAAGGAAAAGGAGAGAAGCGACCAACTTCGTCGTCTCCTCTAACTCTTTAATAAACGTGAGCTCTGGCTTGTTGGTGATGGAAGAATAGAGGAGGAGAGTTTGAAGGATGTTACGACATAGCGACTGCGATACAGAGCTATCACTAAGTCCCGGTGGACGACGGTATATGAACTCCTTAGATTGCAGTTCTGCATGTTCTACTAGGTATTGATAATTGTATCTAGCAATCTGATCATCCATAGTTATTTATCTTTCATCATTTACTAATCTTCTACATTTTTTTTCTCGGGAAGGATACTTTTTCTCTTCTTATTTTTTTTTATTTCTTCTTCTGTGATGCGATGCATAGTAATTTTTTTCTTTTCAGTATGTATCTGATTGAGAATTTATTGCTGTGATCTACAAAGTATGGAGAGATCTTCTGGTGCAGTAGTAGTATCTAGTAGACAACAGCAGCAGCACCAGGAAGAGAGGCCTATTACCATATACTATGGTAGACAGAGTTGCACTTGCGACGTGACAGAGATCCAGGTTCTAATCTTACTTGGGTTACTATTTCATCATGAATCCCTTGATCTCATTTCAAATATGGACCCCTGAATATAAAAACTAGTAGTAAGGAGATCTTAGATTTTTTTTTTCACCTTTAAATGTATGCATGGCTTGCTACTAATAGTATTTTGCACATTAATTAGAAGTAGTATTTCTACTGTTATATATGTAGGCGAGAGCCATCATATGCATGGCGAAGAGAGAAATGGAAGAGATGGCCAAGAAAGAGGCGCATCTCCAGCAAGAGGCATCTCTTCATCCACAACCTTTGCCTTCTTTGGTTCTACCGCAGCCCCTAAAAGAAGGATTCTCGATGAAGCAATCATTGCAATCATTCTTGCAGAGAAGGAAGGCGAGAACTCATTGAGCCTCCTGATTATGCTTATTTGGTTAAAACTATTAATTGTAAGTGATTATCAAAAATTAATATGAACATCCATATATGGGTTAAGCCAAGTAAGTTCATAATCTTTTGTAGACACTAGACATTGAAATTATTAGCTATGTGATTGGTTATAATTTTTCCTAATATTTTAATCTTATATATATATATATATGAGTTTAGAAAATATATAAAAATCTATTTTGATTTCCGCTTGTATTATTCTTATGATTTTGGTTATGAAAATAATTTGCAACCAAAAGCCCTTTAGTTTTCGAAATAGGCTCTCATTTATCAAATTATAATTTTAAGTTATTTTTTAATAAATCCTAAAAAGACTGACGTGTCGTAAAACATCACTCACTCATTTCCCAATCTGACTTAAAAAAAACAAAAAAGAAAATTACTCATTTAATCCTCTGAGCGGTCTTATCCAGCTTCATGCTATTCTCCAAGAGATGGTAGACTGCCACCACCTTGCCATCACAATCATCTAAATGTTCTTTCCTCTCTGCCACAAGTGAATTTAACTGTTCTTGAAGCTTACAGATATTCTCAGTGTCAAATTTTATCTCATAATGTAGAAGTCGTCTCTACCTTTTTTTGATAGCTCGAACCAGTAGTAGTGGATTGGTGATTATCCAGCCGAATGTGGATTGTACTCTGGCATTTCAGTTACCTAGTTACCTAGATGATGTGTGAAAATTAAGGGTAATTGCCACCTCGCCAAACCCATGGCCCCTTCCAGCCCCAAGGCCCCCCAAAATTCCATTCATGAAAAAGATAGGAGAGCAAAAAAAAAAGAGGTGGCGATTTATAAATGATGTACGAAAATCAAGGGTAATTACCCCTTCGCCAACCGCATGCCCCCTATGCCACCCAAAGTAGAATCTATGACATCCAATAATTATAAAACCAAACAAAAAAAACTAAAAAATATGTTCCTAAGATTCATTTATTAGATTCGAGAACTTCAAATCTTGTTTCTTGTCGACAATGAGTGAATTCAATTGTATGTATGCTAAACAATCACACTGTCTTTGGATCAGTGAGTCATGGTCTAGTCATTTCTCAGGCAGGTCGAGCTTGAACATGTTTTCTGAATAACAACATATTTAGGAGATTATGTTGATAGTGTAAGAGAGAATATCAAAGCAATTAGAAAATTAAGAAACATCACTTATTCATTTCCCAATCTCACTTAAGAAAACAAATAAAATAACTAAAAAGAAAATTATTCATCGAATCCACTTCTGAGTAGGCTTTTGGTCCACCGGTATCTGTTTATCTGGATCCAAGGAATGTCTCCTCATTACACTTGATAAATGATTTGTTTTTGCAGCTTCATGCTATTCTTCAAGAGATGGTAGGTCGTCTCTACCTTTTGATAGAGTAGGCTTTTGGTCCACCGGTATCTGTTTATCTGGATCCAAGGAATGTCTCCTCCGACATCGCTTGTTTTAGCAATCTAAGCCGTTGGTTGGCTAATTACACTTGATAAATGATTTGTTTTTGCAGCTTCATGCTATTCTTCAAGAGATGGTAGGTTGTCTCTACCTTTTGATAGCTGTAGTAGTGGATTGGTGATTGTCTAGCCGAGTGTGGATTGTACACAGCATCTCTCCATTTTAGTTACCTAGATGATATACGAAAATCAACGGTAATTGCCACCTCGCCAACCCCATGGCCCCATGCCAGCCCCCAAGCCCCCCAAAAATTCCATTCATGAAAAAAAAGAAGAGAGCGAAAGAAAAAGGAAGAGGTGTGATGTACAAAAATCAAGGGTAATTACCCCTTCGCCAACCGCATGCCCCATGTGCCCCCCAAAGTATAATCCATGACATCCAATAATTATAAAGGCAAACAAAAAAGCTAAAAAATATGTTCCTAAGATTCATTTATTAGATTCGAGAACTTCAAATCTTGTTTCTCGTCGACAATGAGTGAATTCAATTGTATGTATGCTAAACAATCACACTGTCTTTGGATCAGTGAGTCATGGTCTAGTCATTTCACAGGCAGGTCGAGCTTGAACATGTTTTCTGAATAACAACATATTTAGGAGATTCTATTGATAGTGTAAGAGAAGATATCAAAGCAATTAGAAAATTAAAAAAATCACTCACTCATTTCCCAATCCACTTAAGAAAACAAATAAAACAACTAAGAAGAAAATTATTCATCGAATCCACTTCGCTTTTAGTCCACCGGTAATCGTTTATCTGGATCCAAGGAATGTCTCCTCCGACATAGCTTGTTTTAGCAATCTAAGCCGTTGGTTGGCTGATTACAATTGATGAATGATTTGTTTTTGCAGCTTCATGCTATTTTCCAGGAGATGGTAAACTGCCTCCACCTCGCCATCACAATCATTTAAATCTTCTTTCTTCTCTGCCATGAGTGAATTTAATTATTCTTAAAGCTTACAGACATTCTCAGTGTCAAATTTTATAATGCAGAAGTCGTCTCTACCTTTTGATTGCTCAAACCAGTAGTAGTGGATTGGTGATTGTCTAGCCGAGTGTCGATTGTACTCAGTCAGCGTCTCTCTAGAAGCATTTCAGTTACCTAGATGATGTACGAAAATCAAGGGTAATTGCCAGCCCCCCCAAATTCCGTTCATGAAAAAATTAATAATTTTTATTGAATCATTTATCTTGATTTTTTTTTCTTTGCTATTAAATGCTGTAAGCTTTCAATAACATTCAGCTCAATGTTAAATAATATTTAGATTCGAAGAAATGCGATGAAATTAAATGACGATCAATTAGAAGATTAAGAACATTACTCACCTCATTTTGCCAATCTGACCTAAAAAAGCAAATAAAACGGCTGAAAATAAAATAAAATGACTAAAAAATAAATTAAACTAACTAAAATGGAAATTATTCTTTGGTCCACCGATCCGTCTATTCGGATCCGAGAAATGTTTTCTCCCACATTGCTTTTTTTAAGCAATGGAAGCCTTTTGTTGGCTGATTGCACTTGACCAGTGGTTTACATTTGCAATGTGTCCCTCACTAATCGATCCTCACCCCTAACCCATTCAATATTCATCACCCTCACCTCACCTACCCCTACCCCACCCTCACCTACCCCTACCCCACCCTCATCCATAACTTCACCTTCCCTATCCTCAATTCCCTCACCCACCCCACCCTCACCCTCACCCTCACCCTCACCCTCACCCTCACCCTCCCTATCCTCAATTCCCTCACCCACCCCACCCTCACCTTCACCCTCACCCTCACCCTCACCCTCACTCTCACCCTCGTCAACCCGATCACCACTCCTAACCTCACCCCACGCGCCGCCACCTCCACCATCCCCGTCGGCCTCCATCGGCAACGATGGCAAGCCACCACCATGGCGCCTTCCTCGTCCACTCCGTCGGCTTTCTCCTCCTCTTTCATTCACCATCTCCTCGTCTTCGCCCGTCGCTGCCTTTTGATAGCTCGGACTTGGCGATAGAACCTCTCCTTCTCTGTTTTCTTCCTCTCGAGCAATACTGGATTGTTGATTGTCTAGCCGAGCTCCATGATTGTGGATTGTATCCGAGCAGCGTCATCCAGCCGAGCTCCATGATTGTGGATTGTATCCGAGCAGCGTCTCCAAGAGGGCATTTCGAGTTGTAGGAAAACCTGAACCGCCCTGTTTTCTCGTCGGCGAGCAATAAGACGCTGGAGCTGCTCGATGTTTTAGGATTTACTCACTCATTTCCCAATCTGACTTTAAAAAACAAATAAAATGACTTAAAAGAAAATTATTCATCTAATCTGCTTTTGGTCCACCGTTATCCGTTTATTTGGATCCAAAGAATGTCTCCTCTGACATTGCTTGTTTTAGCGATCTAAGCCGTTGGTTGGCTGATTACAATTGATGAATGATTTATTTTTGCAGCTTCATGCTATTTTCCAAGAGATGGTAAACTGCCTCCACCTTGCCATCACAATTATCTAAATCTTCTTTCTTCTCTGCCATGAGTGAATTTAATTATTCTTAAATCTTACATTCTTAATGTCAAATTTTACCTCATAATGCAGAAGTCGTCTCTACCTTTTGATTGCTCGAACCAATAGTAGTGGATTGGTGATTGTCTAGCCGAGTGTCGATTGTACTCAGTCAGCGTCTCTCTAGAAGCATTTCAGTTACCTAGATGATGTACGAAAATCAAGGGTAATTGCCAGCCCCCCGAGCCCCCCCAAATTCCGTTCATGAAAAAATTAATAATTCTTATTGAATCATTTATCTTGATTTTTTTTTCTTTGCTATTAAATGCTGTAAGCTTTCAATAACATTCAGCTCAATGTTAAACAATATTTAGATTCGAAGAAATGTGATCAAATTAAATGACGATCAATTAGAAGATTAAGAACATTACTCACCTCATTTTGCCAATCTGATCTAAAAAAGCAAATAAAACGGCTGAAAATAAAATAAAATGACTAAAAAATAAATTAAACTAACTAAAATGGAAATTATTCTTTGGTCCACCGATCCGTCTATTCGGATCCGAGAAATGTTTTCTCCCACATTGCTTTTTTTTAAGCAATGGAAGCCTTTTGTTGGCTGATTGCACTTGACCAGTGGTTTACATTTGCATCTTTATGCTACTCTCTAAGAGATAACAAACTATCTCTACCTTGCTATCCCACTCATTTAAATTTTCTTTTTCCTCTTCTATTAGTGAATTTAGTTGGTCTCGCTTACCTATATTCTTGGTATGAAACTTTACCTCGTAATAGGGCTGTCAGGCTTGATGAGCAGCTCGGGCATGGCTCGGGTGAAGCTCGGGTGAAGCTCGAATCTGGCTCGGCTCGGTCAGAGCTGAGCTGAGCCCAAGCCATCATAATAGGCTCAAAATTAATATCGAGTCGAGCCTGAGCCGGAGCCAGCTCGCTCAGGCTCGGCTCAATAGGTTCGATTGCCTGACTAGCTATAACTAAACATGTGGCATAAAAAAATATTGCCATGTGTCCCTCACTAATCCATCCTCACACCTAACTCATTTAATATTCATCACCCTCACCTACCCCTACCCGACCCTCACCTACCCCTACCCCTACCCCACCCTCATCCATAACTTCACCTTCCCTATCCTCAATTCCCTCACCCACCCAATCCTCACTTTCACCCTCACCCTCACCCTCACCCTCACTCTCACTCTCACCCTCATCAACCCGATCACCACTCCTAACCTCACCCCACGCGCCGCCACCTCCACCATCCCCATCGGCCTCCATCGGCAACGATGGCAAGCCACCACCATGGCGCCTTCCTCGTCCACTCCGTCGGCTTTCTCCTCCTCTTTCATTCACCATCTCCTCGTCTTCGCCCGTCGCTGCCTTTTGATAGCTCGGACTTGGCGACAGAACCTCTCATTCTCTGTTTTCTTCCTCTCGAGCAGTACTGGATTGTTGATTGTCTAGCCGAGCTCCATGATTGTGGATTGTATCCGAGCAGCGTCATCCAGCCGAGCTCCATGATTGTGGATTGTATCCGAGCAGCGTCTCCAAGAGGTATTTCGAGTTGTAGGAAAACCTGAACCGCCTTGTTTTCTCGTCGGCGAGCAATAAGACGCCGGAGCTGCTCGATGTTTTAGTACTTACTCACTCTTTTCCTAATCTGACTTTGAAAAACAAAGAAAATGACTAAAAAGAAAATTATTCATCTAATCTGCTTTTGGTCCACCGGTATCCGTTTATTTGGATCCAAGGAATGTCTCCTCCGACATTGCTTGTTTTAGCAATCTAAGCCGTTGGTTAGTTAATTACACTTGATGAATGATTTATTTTTGAAAACTGCCTCCACTTTGCCATCACAATCATCTAAATCTTCTTTCTTCTCTGTCTTCTCTGACATGAGTGAATTTAACTGTTATTGAAGCTTACAGACATTCTCAATGTGAAATTTTACCTCATAATATAGAAGTCATCTCTGCCTTTTGATAGCTCGAACCAGTAATGGATTGGTGAATTGTACTCAAGTAGGCAGCGTCTCTCCAGAGGCATTTCAGTTACCTAGATGATATATGAAAATCAAGAGTGATTGCCACCTCCCCTCCCCACCACAAAGTAGAATGCTTATTCATTTATTTGGATCTGAGAAGGATCTTATGCCTCATTACTTCCTTGAGTAATCAAAGTCGTTCATTCGCTTATGTCACCTATCTCTACCAAAAAGGAGCAGATCATGTCCTCCCTTCGATCCCAAAATTTAGATATTGATTCTTGTTAACAATGAGTGAATCCAATTGTATGTTAAGCTTACGCATTGTTTCGGTGTGGAACTTTACACAGGGATTTGTCATTGTCTCGGCAAGCATCTCTTAGTTGCAAGACAACCTTATCAATTAGATTTTCTCGTCAACAAATCATTAGACGTCGAACCTACTGGACATCATTGTAATCCATGATGAAGATTTCCCACCAGCGATAAGAAGGTTGACAACACTGCCCCAAAATTCCATTCATGAAAAAAAAAGGAGAGCGGAAAAAAAAAAAAAAAAGAGGTGGCAATTTATAAATAATGTACGAAAATCAAGGGTAATTGCCCCCTCGCCAACCGCATGCCCCCTATGCCCCCCTAAAGTAGAATCTGTGATATCCGATAATTATAAAACCAAACAAAAAAGACTAAAAAATATGTTCCTAGGATTCATTTATTAGATTCGAGAACTTCAAATCTTGTTTCTCGTTGACAATGAGTGAATCCAATTGTATGTATGCTAAACAATCACAGTCTTTGGATTAGGGAGTCATGGTCATTTCTCAAGCAAGTCGAGCTTGAACATGTTTTCTGAATAACAACATATTTAGGAGATTCTATTGATAGTGTAAGAGAGATATGCAAGCAATTAGAAAATTGAGAAACATCACTCACTCATTTCCCAATATGACTTAAAGAAAACAAATAAAATTACTAAAAAGAAAATTATTCATCGAGGTCCATCGGTATCTGTTTATCTGGATCCAAGAAATGTCTCCTCCAACATCGCTTGTTTTAGCAATCTAAGTCGTTGGTTGGCCGATAACACTTGATGAATGATTTATTTTTACAGCTTCAGGCTATTCTCCAGGAGAGGGTAAACTGCCTCCACCTTGCCATCACAATCATCTAAATCTTCTTTCTTCTCTGTCTTCTCTGCCATGAGTGAATTTAGCTGTTCTTGAAGCTTACAGACATTCTCAATGTGAAATTTTACCTCATAATGTAGAAGTCATCTCTACCTTTTGATAGCTCGAACCAGTAATGAATTGATGATTGTCCCAGACAAGTGTGGATTGTACTCAGGTAGTGTCATTTCAGTTACCAGGAAAACCACAGAATCTATGAAAATTTATAGATGATGTACGAAAATTATCCCCTCGCAAATTGCATGGCCCTATCCCATCCTTGGAGACTGATGATTTTGTGATACTATAAATTGATATTTGTGATGGATTCTGATGATTTATGATGAAATATGGGGTTGTTACATTATGATTGTTTTGATGATTTACCATAAGATGTATGACTTCTAAATTTAAAACCAAACAAAAAAGACTATAAAATATGTTCTTAAGATTCATTTATTAGATTCGAGAACTTCAAATCTTGCTTCTCGTTGACAATGAGAGAACTTCAAATCTTGCTTCTCGTTGACAATGAGTGAATCCAATTGTATGTATGCTAAACAATCACACTGTCTTTGGATCAGGGAGTCATGGTATAGTCATTTTGCAAGCAGGTCGAGCTTGAACATGTTTTCTGAATAACAACATATTTAGGAGATTCTGTTGATAATGTGAAAATTTATAGATGATGTACAAAAATTACCACACAAAGTAGACAAAAACTAAACAAAAATACTAGAAAAATATGTTCCTAATATTCATTTATTCGGATCCGAGAAGGATTTCTCCCTCATCACTTCCTTGAATGATCAAATTCGTTTAATGTCATATTTCTTTACTCAGGTTGCAATACAACAATCTATTAGATTTTCTCGTCAACGACGAAACAAAAAATAAGACGTGGCAATTTATAAATGATGTATGAAAATCAAGGGTAATTGCCCCCTCGCCAACGCATGCCCCCTGTGCCCCCTATGAGATTCGGTAATTATAAAACCAAAACAAAAAGACTTAAAAATATGTTCCTATGATTCATTTATTAGATTCGAGAACTTCAAATCTTGCTTCTCGTCTGACAATAAGTGAATCCAATTGTATATATGCTAAACAAGAAAAAACCTAGATGATGTACGAAAATTAATTACCACCTCCCCAATTGCATGGCCCAGCCCCTCCCCTTCTCTCTACACAAAGTAGACAAAAACCAAACAAAGATACTAAAAAAATATGTTCTTAATATTCATTTATTCGGATGAGAGAAGATCTTCTCCCTCGTCACTTCCTTGAGTGATCAAAGTCGCTTACCTCTTTACAGCTATACCAAGAAGGAGCAGATCATGTCCTCCTTTCGATGTCTTTGTAGTCGGCGATGAACGCCTTTTAACCGGTGAGAATAACTTTACCATTTCTACCATGAAACTTGGTGGGAAAAAAGAAAAGAGAAACAGATCATGTACTCCCTTCGTCTTTGTAGTCGGCGATGAACTCCTTTTCACCGACGAGAATAACTTTACCATTTCTACCATGAAACTTGGTGGGAAAAAAGAAAAGAGAAAGTAAGAGAAAGAGTGGGAGTGAAGAAGTAGTATATTTATAAACTAGACATACGAGACAGATGACGTGGAATTATCAATTAAGCATTTATAAATATTATATATATATTTTTTTTTTTATCTGGGAAAGTTTTTACTTCATATATATATATAAAGGTTGACAACACAGTCCCAAAATTCCATTCATATAAAAAAGAGGAGAGCGAAAGAAAAAATAAGATGTGGCAATTTATAAATGATGTACGAAAATCAAGGGTAATTGCCCCTCGCCAACCGCATGTCCCCTGTGACCCCCCTACGAAATCCGGTAATTATAAAACCAAACCAAAAAGACTAAAAAATATGTTCCTAAGATTCATTTCTTAGATTCGAGAACTTCAAATCTTGTTTCTCGTTTGACAATGAGTTTGCTTCTCATCTGACAGATGATGTACGAAAATTAGTTACCATTTTCCTAATTTCATGGTCACATCTCAGCCCCCTCCTCTTCCCCCACAAATAGACAAAAAAACCAAACAAAAATACTTTTATATTTTGTCTGGGAAAGTTTTTACTTCATATGGCATCTTTAAAGCCAGAGCCGAAGTCCAACAAGGTTCCAATACTTTAACAATCTTGAGCACAGCCCAAGTCCAACTAAGCCCAATGGCGTTAATAATACTAGGCCTAACCTATCTCCAATATTAGGCCTAAGGCACTAAGCTCGGGGCCAACCAAGTCCAATTATTTAACAATCTTAAACTCAGACCTATCCCAAATGGTTTAACAATGTTAGGCCTTAGCCCATGGCCAATCAAGCCCAACGTTTTAACAATCTTAAACTAAGCCCCCAAGTCCAATCTAGCCCCAATGGTTTAACAATGTTAGGTCTATGCCCAGGGCCTACCAATCCAGATATTTTAGCAATCTTAGACCTCACCCAAGTCCAAGCAAACCCAATGGTTTTAAAAAGACTACGCATAAGCACAAGTTCAACCTAGCCCAATGGCTTTAAAAATATTACCCCTAACCTCAAGTTCAACTAAGCATAATGGTTTTAACAATCATAGATTCATAGGCTTAGATGTAATAGTGTTAGGCCTAGGTCAAGTCCAAAATAAGAAAAATGTTTTAAAAAAATTCCTAAGCTCAACTCCAACGAAGCCCAATTGGTTTAACAATCATAAGCTGAAACCCAAGTCCAAATTAACACGCATTAGTCCGAGTCCGACAAAACCCAATAACTTTAACAATATTAGACCTTATCCCAAGTCCGACAAGCCCGATGTTCTAACAATCTCAGGCTCAACCCCAAGTCCATAACAAGAGGTCTAAAGCCAAACTCCAACGCCCAATAAACTTAACAATCTTAGGACTAACGCCTAGTCTTACTTAGCCCAATGAATTTAAAAATCGTAGGCTCTAAGCTCAAGTCTTAACATAGCCTGATGAATTTTACAATATTAGGCTTTGACCCATGTCCGACGAATCCCAATTAGGGGTGAAAACGCATATTCCGATTGATATTTTTAGTTTCAGATACGGATATTAGACGGATAGCAAAATTTAAAATCATATTCTAACTAAACGGATACGAATAATTTTCAGATAGAGAATCGGATGGATATTGATTAAATTTAAAATAATTATAATATTTTATTTAGATATAATTAACACAAAATTATTAAGAGTTTTACACCAAATAATTTTTTGTATCTCAAATATATAAAATTAGAGAAATTAATCTCTATAAATAATATATAACGTATTATTAGTAATAATATTAATATTTACTATTTACATAAGCAAACTAAACACTGTAAATCATTTAAAACAATATGCAGGTAAACGGATATCCGATATCAGTATCCGAATCCGAAAAATATATCCGACCCGTATCTGAATCCGTATCTGAAGCAGAGAAGGGGGTTTAGATCTGGTTAAGCTGCTTCAGGTAATCTGATTCCAAAGAGTTACAAAAAATCTGATCAAAATAAATAAATTAAATGAACTTACAAAATATAAAATTCTGAATAGTAGAATATGGACTTCGGTTTCCCGAAAGGAAGCAGCTTTCTAATACCTTGGCGCACACGAGTTAAGTTGCATAGTAACCTTTACCGATAAAATAGGTACCCCTTTTAGGGCCCAAAGCCCATAATAAATTTGTTACTTATATACCATACTAACATTTTTTAAAATATCCAATATGATACTTAACTCACTTTTCTTTATTTTTTCATTGTCATGATATCCACTTTAGAGCCAATTTTCATTCAATTCTCTCCATGGATTTGACTAAGTGAATATATGACAATAAAGTACTTTTTGAGCTAAATTAATTCCACCGTTAAACCATCATTAATAATGTGCAGGCCCACTTAAAACTTAGCTCAAAATTAATAAAAAATTTATATTAAATATATATAATTACCAACAGTTATCACAATTGACTTTAATCCATAGCTTTTGCAAGAATGGTTTGTTTGAGGAGACGATGAAGGGTATTCGACCTAGTAATGTTTTCATATAATGTTTTGCAAAAATGACCTATGCAAGATGGTCTTTGAGAAAAGCTTAGCTACATAATGAAGGGGGTAGTTCCAGATTTTGCGATAATATCCTCATTAGCTAGCATTGCAAGGCCAATATCCTTGATGATGCCAGTGTTCTTCTACATTAAAAAAAATAAATAAATGCAAGGTTTTTTTGTGAGATAAATGTGCACGAGAGAGAGAGAGAGAGAGAGGTGAACAGGAAAATACATTACATGATGATGATCATTTGGTGACATCATGATATAATAAGACAGACAAGAAAATTCAGAAATCGGTGTCCATGGGATTCAAATATGAGTCTCTTTTAAACTATCCAAAACACTATCTCATTGACAACACAATGTGATTTATTCTGTTTTTTTTTATTTATTAGAAAAATCTTAAGTTGCATTATCCTCAAGAAGAATCTAAAAGAACGATTTGGACCTCCATGTACACTAAGCTAAGAGCGTTTTCTTCCACAAGTTTAGGCTCAGAACAAGATAATTTCTGCTAACCTATCATTCTCAGTCCCAGATCATTCCAGAGGATTCTTAGAGATGGTTGTACCTGCAACATCAGAGCACTGTAACACTCCAATGTCTTCACTGGTGCTTAGTATAGTTTATCATTAGCGTAATGCCACTGGAACAAATTCACAGCCAGTCAGCCATGCGTAGCAGCAGATATCAAGGATTTTTTTTTATATTTAAATTCCATCACATATATAGTTTTGATCTTTGATCATGACCAAAGGCAGTATATGTCTCTATGTACAACATTGTTCACTAACCCCTTTCTCTGGCAATCGTGCAAACTAACTCCAAGTTAGTTGGCGCACAAACTACACGAGGACAACCTGTAGAAATTCTTTTGGTAAAACTAATGAAGCTTCATCATTGGTAAAACTAATAAAGCTTTCTTCATCATTGGTAAACCTAAGAATTGGTGAAGTGACATCCAACGACATTAAATCTTAGAAGATACGCAACTCCAAGTGGAACCGACACGTACCAAATCTATCCCGATCATCGTGCGTATGCGACAAGCTTCTCATTGAATGCAAAAAGGTGAAGGCGGCGAGGAAGTTGACTAAGAGAGTGAGATGATGTTGTTTCCTTTTCATGAAACTTTGCATGAAATTTTATACAAAAACACCAATTTTGTGTAAGACTAACATGGAAATTTCCACCTCGTATCGTTGGCTCTATAAATTCTCTTCCAAGACTTGAGGAGACCATCTCATGTTTCCAAATTTTGCACCACATAAGATCATATCCACAGGATGGCTAAAGCTCAAGTGGCTGCAAGATTCATAACAGAGGTCGCACCTCCCAAGTTTGTGCCGGTTGCGAGGCGAAGCAAAGTACCAAAGATCCTCGATCCGATTGCGGAGGAGAAGGAGGTCGCTGAGAATTTGTCGGCGTCTTTCAATAGCACTGCTTCAGAGAAGTACATCAAAGAGCTTGACGAGTCTTTCTCCCTTGATGGCCAGGGACAATGTGCAGCATTGAAGGCTTTTTTATTCCCGCTTGCCTTCTCTTAGGAATGCTAATGCTACTATTCTCATCTTTGTGGTAACTGTTCGTACTGCCACCAGTTACTTAGTAATTGTACTGACTATAGAATCTAGACAAGAAACAGATATCGTTAAGTCCATTACGAAGTTGGAGTCAAGTCCAAAGTAAATGTTTAGTGAAGAAAAATATGCTGTTGGCATTTACCTCCACCTGTATAAAGATGGTTCAGTTTACTACTAACAACAGAGGATTCCAATAGGTATTCCACTAGAAACTGTATCAATCTTTCGCTGGGGGATTAAAAGATTAATATATTGCTTAGCTTGAAACATAATGCATTCGTACTTTAATTGAACAGCAAGTTTTTACCAAGGAAAAAGTAAAACAAAATCAACCGTCGTTGGCAAAGCCAAATGCAACACTTCAATTCTCAGGATTACACAACTTAATACACAATCTGTGCTTAATAAGAGTCTAACAAAAAGTTGCGCAGAATGAACCACTAAGGCGAATTGTTGGCAAAATTGTGGTCTCTAATCATCACCGAATGTTGTCTTCCTACCTGCAAGAAACGAAAATAGAAAAACATTAAATCATTTCAAAGAGCAGAAGCTTTAAGTGACTTTATCTGGGTTTTTATATTGGCTAGGTTCAAAATGGAGTTATTGCAGTTCTCTTTTTCCTAGTAATTTTCATAGATTTAAAAACGAGTACTAGTAGTGCCATTATATCAAAAATTGGCAGAGTTTGCTATAAGAGTCATCTCCTTTACCTGTACTAGCTGTACCCGCACTTTGCCTGTAAGGAGTTCCACCGCGGCTCCTGCCACCTCCACCTCGGCCCCTACTGCCACCTCTGCCACCACGTCCACCACCACCCCGGCTTCCAAATCTGCCACCACTTCTACCCCCACTGTCCCTGCCACCGCTCCTTCCGCCGCTCCTTCCACCACTCCAACCACCACCGTCACGGCTGTCAACTCTCGGTTTTGCTTCCTCCACTGTTAAGCTGTAGTCCCCAAGATCAGAGCCATTGAGCTCGAGTGCCTTGGAAAAGGCATCTTGATCTTTGAAATCCATGTAAGCAATCCTGCAACCAGTAGGCAATATTGTTCACTCTCCAACCCACCTTTAATTCTTCATTTCAAGAATAGACCACTCCATTGCCCCAAGGAAAAAAGAAACAGAAATACACATAAACCATGTGAAAACACAAACATCTATAAACAGTATCAAACATAAAGCTCCTTCATTTACTCGATTTGTTCTTTCATTTAAATAAACAAGCTAGCTTCTATTCTACAAAGGATAGCCCCATCTACCAATAGTAAAATTTGTTTAGGTACATACAATATCAGAATACCATGTAAATGAATGCAAATACTAGCACCTATTAGGTTTCCTTTTCCAAAATTAAATATGTAAGTTTTAAGTCATTCCCTCCCAGATAAGTTAAATTTGTAAGGTAGTCAGAGACATAAGTTCTAACTCATACCACCAATAGAGAAGGCGGTTACAGGTTATCTTCCAATCAGATTAGTCAAATAATGCAGTCTGATAAAGAGGCCATATTACAGTAAAAACCTACATGAAGCAACCAAATCATCCATCTACATTTCACATCCATGTACAAAAAGAGAAGAATTAGCAACTTGTGAAGCAAATACACTATAAATAAAATATACAGATGGTGCAGGGTAAATTACTAACCCCTTGCAAGCACCAGTTTCATAATCCTTTGGTATAGAAATTCGTGTAATTTCTCCACATGATCCAAAATGTTCTTCAAGCGAGCTTCGTACCTGCAATTAATATAGTGGCTAGATAAAGCCATGAACAAGACGTGAACTTCCATGTCAACATAACAAAGAAGTACCTGGTCCTCTTCGTGGGACTTGTCGAAACCTCTGACGAATATGGTTTGGCTTGGTCCTTTACCACCTTTCTGGTAAGATGTGTTGTCATTCCTGCATTATATCATAGTTAGTAATTATAGCCATCTATGACCAAGAACTATATAATTGCAACTATCCCTTTGGCCTTATTTTCAGATTAAAGGGTTGTCCCATATGTGATGCTTGCCACTGCAGTCTCTGGCCATATATGTGCACAGGCTTACCTATTACTTACTGGATGACTCTTTAGATGACTAATATCCATAACAAAACAAACCTTTATTGAAGAAAGAACATCTAATAAAAGAGAGGGGAAGATGGATACCCGCTATAAGGGGTATATGAGCCTCTTTCACGAGCCAAATCAAGCCTTACTGCACGTCCCAGTAATTCCTGGCCATTCAATTCAAGTGCCTACAGAAAGGATCAACTTTGTCAAGCTAATAATAAATATGAAGGAGAACATCATAGCACCATCAAATGATTTCCAATGAAGACAGAAGGTTCACAGTCAGAGCAACTAGCTACAATCCCACAAAATTAGGAAAAGTGTTGACATATTTTAAAGGAAAGAAAGGGCAAATCTCTGCTGACTACGCCAATCTAACTAATTCAAAAATCAGATAACATAAGCTCATACTTTCTGAGCTGCCTCTTCAGTGGCAAATTCAACATGGCCAAATCCTTTGAAGCGTCCATCGTCAGATGTTGCCAATCTGACACCAACAATCTCCCCTGCCTCTTGAAAGAACTCCGACCTATACAAAAATAGTAAAATTCAGATCAATCACCAGCACTATCAGAATGTGAGCATTAAATTTAGCACATGTTACTTACACCTCATCTTGTCCAGCATCATAGGACAAGTTCCCAACAAATAATGTTTTAGATCCAGATGTCTGATTTTGATTAGCAGCAGGAGTTTTAGGCTACAATAACAGAATCTTTCGTTAGTACCAGCAATTACAAGAGTCAAAAGGATATAAGAAAGTCTTGAAGCATATACTTCTTTCTTTTCAGATTTTGTAGCGGTTTGCTTTGCTGATGGTGCATCCTTCATTATCACATCTGTATCCTGCACATTCCAACAAAATGAAACGTAACAGATAAGACACCAAGTATAAGCTTGCAGTGGCCTAGCCATTATCAATTGGAAAACAAGATTCATTTAACTTTTTTTGCAGCAAAGTTTGGACCCATAAATCTATTGAATCAGCACCAAAGTTTTCACACTTCTTCCACACCCATCAAGTTCCACTTATGACCAAAAAGATAAAGCCTTTTGATTGACAAAGATACTATCACCATGCATTTTGGCCTATACCAGTTGAATTTCTTGCAACAGATTTGCACCAGTGCAACACATTATGAAGGAAAAGGAATCTGAATTAACACCTTACATGGCTGAAAGATATCATAAACATAAATTTCCAAGCAAATCATACTAGATTTCTTCACATTGACTGGCTCAATTTAATTTATTTAAAATGTGAAATTACCAACAAATACATTATGCATAAGAAAGGTCTTAATGAGATCTGACATCCCGATATTGTTTCTTTAACTCATTTGAAGAAATAAGAAAAAATGATAACAACCTAAAATGTAAATTCAGCCCCCGTCAAATCAAATACTAACACAGAAACTTTACCTTCTTTGGAGTTTTCAGTGATTTTTCATCTTCACTTTCCTCCTCACTTTCCTCATCAGAAGAATCCTCCTCAGAGCTGCTGCTTTTTGCAGCTGCTTTGGATGGCTGCAGCTCCAAAATTGAGAATTTTCAATCCATGGTAAATAGCAAAAACTTGACACCAGAAGATTTTATTACTGAAGCTAATTTTCTCCAAACCTTTGAACTGAAATTTACCTTCTTTTCTTGTGGTGGTTGAGGTTCATCATCAGAGCTCTCTTCCGAGCTTTCATCTTCATCACTGCTGCTTTCTTTCTTCACAACCTTGGCAGCAGGTTTTCCAGCATTTGATGGAACATCGACCTTTGCGGGAGGTGCCTATATTACATGTTATTATGTGTAAGTAACACAGATTTACAATCTATAAAACTGATAAAGATAGACAGACAAGAATCATTAGACATTATCTTGAGATCTTGATATCCCAAAGAACAATAAACATAATATCACACAAAATTGAATTCCACTATGATAGCCACGCATGACATAAGATCTAGAAGGTGATTTACTAACATTGGGTAACAAAAAAGCATTGGATTAAAGGGTTGCTTGGAACAAACTGGAAAATCTCTCATTTACTAGTTCACACGAACTGTTGACTTTGTCAAAATAGTTTTATCTTACAGAAAGAGGCACATCTGAACTAAATCTATTACTGTAAATTAACTATATCTGGATAACAGAAGGCTTATTGGTGTATTTGCAGTTTTTATCCCAATTTCAAGCCATATTCAGTAGAAAAATTAGACGATTAAATAGAATAAAACTATGTTGATCAAGACAAGAATTTCTACAGTTAAGATGAAAAGAAGAAATTCTTTGCCTTCCTACTTACATTGTCCTCATCAGAATCAGAGTCAGAATCACTTTCTGAGGAGTCAGAATCTTTCTTTTTTGATGCAATGGCTGGAGCAACCTTTGATACAGGTGGGGCAGCTTTCGCAACTTTAACCTGTAATATAGACTACAATCAGAAAGTACTAGACCCATAGTAAAACCACAACATCCTGCCAAAAATATACAAAGTACAAAAAAAGGATGCTTCTTGCTTCTTCTAGTTTATTCAATGCATTATTTAATAGGATGCCTCACCTCATCTTCCTCATCAGAGTCACTCTCTGAAGAACTGTCACTCGTTTCTGGTTTCTTTTGGGCTACAGCTTTTGAAGGTTTCTTTGCAGAAGCAACAACTTCCTGCAAATAACAAGTGAAGTTCAGATCCGAAATAACCAACTTTTAAGGTTAAATGATTATGGAGACAGGAACCCTGCAAGACACTAATAAACATTGCATCACAAGAGATGTCACAGAATTCTGTTCTTTATTAAATAGTGTAACTGCAAATATTAAACTTTAGCATATGCCAAACGGTCTTGAACTGTCAGATTAACAAAAGATAAAAATGACTTAGCACGCGCAACATGGGGCAGTGAAGGAAAGAGAATTAGTCAACGATAGCCGTATTCAGCAAGACAGATTTGGCATGGAAAAAAGAAAGAAAGTAATCAAGTTAGCTGGAAAACATAAAATGAGAGGAGCTCACTTCATCCTCATCAGAGTCACTTTCAGAGCTGCTCTCCACCTTTCCCTTCTTAGTGATTGCACCAACAGAACCATTCTTAGTGACTACAGGTTGTAGCTTCTTGGCAGGTGCAGCAGGTTTTTTTGCGGGTTCCTAAGACAATAGGAAGAAAAATGAGTAAACCCGGTATAGGCAGAATAACATTTATATGCAGGAAAGAACTGGTGTAAGAGAAGCAGAGTAACATTTATATGAGTAAAGAACTGGTTTGAGAAAAATAGAGTAACATTTATATGCAGGAAAGAATTGCTGTCAGAAAAACAAAATAGAAATGGACTTAAACACCACATTGTCAAACTCAACAAGAAAAAGAAAGATCGCAAAAACAAAGATAAGTTAGGCCTTGGAGGAATCATGCAAGCTTACATCATCAGAAGATGAATCTTCACTATCTTCACTACTGCTACTAGATTCCTTCACTGGAGCCTTTACAGGTTTGCTGATCTTCTTTGGCGGAACTTTAACCTGCAACTTAAACGCTCAAACTTTGATTTGCAGAAAATGGAATGAAATGGTATGAATAATTGAATGGCTCATCAAAACATGTCATAACAAAGAAATAAAAGCTGAAGACCATAATAAATTGCCGCAGGTTCACAGATGTTCAATTTTGTCAAGAATATTTTTTTGTGCCCAAGGATTGGATCCATATAGCTTTTAAGGTTTTCCTCCTACATAAACTTTTGCAAATAATGTTCCCAAATGAAAAGTACAGAAATGGTGCTGACCAGTACAGTAGGATTTGACAAGTTCAGGACAAAACTCATTTTATTAGAAAATAAAACTTCTTGAAAAAATCCCTGCTGTATGATATGGCCTCAATTATCATCCCAAATACATGCTGATAGACCATTCTGGTAACAAATGACTCAATAGTATTTTCAACTGAGGTAAATCAATGGAGCACCAAGGCATGAGTAGCTAGCAGAATTTGTTAGGGCTATCAATTTTAAAGCTAGGTGTTTAGGTCATCTCATTAAGATTTACATCTAGCACAACAGATTATAGTATCAAAATGATCATAAAACATTTCATGATATTTGAACAGTATGAGCTTTTCTACTGTATCCAAAGAAGAAAATCTGTGTGCCAGCAGGGTGTCAGATTACCTCTTCTTCTGATTCTGACGAAGAGTCATCAGAACTACTACTTTCTGGCTTCTTTTTCGGAGGTGGCGCTTGGGGGGTCTTCTTTGACTTCTTTTCGTCCACCTTCTTGCTGGCAATTACCTGCTCAACTTCTTTCTTCTGCTTCTTAGCGCTAGGCTTCTCAATTGCCTCCGCTGCATCCCTCTTTCCTGGATATCAAACACCAAGATATCAAGTAAATATATGCTTCGAAATTCAGAGAACAAGTTGCATGCTATCCACCCTAATATACTAATATCCTAAATTATGGGAAAACGCATACCTTTCTTTCCAGACTTCTCCTGAGGTAGCGAGATAGGAGCAGCAGCAACCTACACAACAGCAATGCATGCTCTTAACAGCAGAGGAAAAAAACAAAAGATTAACGTAAATAAACAAATACACGTATGGTATACGTACCTCGACATTGGACTTCTTGCTTGACTTGCCCATTTCGGAAATCAACTGAAGAACAAAATGAACACGTCGTTACGACAATCTTTCAGCAACGAGATAACTTAAAAGTCTATTTCATTTTGCAGATCCACACAGAAACGAAGAGAAAACATCTGCACTTTTGTCCGTGTTCTAACTTGCTTTTTTTTTAGAAAGAGAACATCTTTCTCGATCAACAAAACCCAACTCATCAAGCACCACAAGGCAAAACCAAACCTTTGGCAAAGATTAGAACTTGGAAACCGAATCAAAATGCCGTGAAAGGACAAAAAGGATCAAAACCCATACTACAAGCAGAAAACTTATGCAAGAACAAGACAACGTAAAGGAAGAAGAACACAACGGACGAAGGACTTCTCTCACCTGGAGACGACGAGAGAAGCGAGAAGCGACTGGAGGCGGAGAACCCTAAAATATCTCCGGGATTTTTAGGGTTTTAGAGAGGGTTTGGAGTGCGAGGTGCAGTCGCGGGTGTTTATATAATGAGGTGGGGCAAAGATTAGGGCTTCTTCCTTTTTGGGCTCGCGCGATGGGTTTTAGTGTGCGGCGGATTCACATTTAATCTGGACCGTAGCCGTGCCCCCAATCGACGGCGAGAGACGTATTCGTTGGATTCGTAGAACCCCTCGGGACGTGCCGATAATCAGTAGTAGCGACGACAAAAAGGAAAGTTGAATTATTTCCGACTTTTTCGTATTTGTTTTGTTTTTTCTTCTTTTGAAATGCACGAATTTGCAAAATCAGACCATAGATTTTCTGATTTTGCGTCTCGCATTTCATTTAAAAGGAAAACAGTACTCTAACCTAGTATTTTTTTTTGGTTTGAGAATAAAATTTACTTAAACCTAGTTACCTAATAACGCCGCAGAAATTTCTAAAATATTATAATTGCCACTACGTTGTTAAATTTAATTATAATATTTTAAACGTATTTAGTGTCAATTATGTTAAAAAAAAGAATCAATATAATTTTCTGGGCCAGTGAGCTTAAAATTATTAATCTATTAGGCTAGGGCGGACTTCGGCTTGGGCCTAAGATTATTTAACAATTGAAGTTAGATTGGAAAATCTATTGGAAAATCTATTGGACTAACGCTTAGTTGGATTTAGGATTGATGGGATTTGGGTTTCCGTTTCTGATTGTTAAAACCACTGGGCTTGATTGGACTTGGGATTAGACTAAAGATTGGACAATCTATTGGGCTTGTGTGAACATGGTTGGTCTTAGGCCTAAGATTCTTAAAATTATTGGACTATGGTTGGTAGAAAATCTAGTTTAGGACGGCCCGATTGTAGCCCTACTGGACACTGGTTTCTTTGGTTCTTCCGGCGAGACCCGAGAGAGAGGAGACGGAGAGATGCCTCAGCAGATCGGAACAGCCGTTTCCTCCTCATCTCCGTAGGTAATTTTCTTTTCTCTCTCCGATTTGGTTTTCTTAGACTAACTGTGCCTTATTCTACTATCTGGTGATAAAACTAGAAGATTAATCGGTCCTTTTTTTTTTTGTTGAATTGTCTGGAATCTGAACGTTAAGGTAATAGAAGTATTCAGCTAGTTATCAAATGGCGTCTCTTGAGAATGATTTATCTGCTCAAGAAAAGGAAGAGCTGAATGGTAGTTTGCCGCTACCTGCGGCTTTTATCAACTTTCTTGACGAGAATGGATTGGACCCATCAATATACTCCTTGGCTGATACAATTCCACGCTATATAAGGTAGAAGAGTTAAATGGGTGTCCTTATTACAAGTTATAGCAATTAGTTATTTGATAGTTTAATATTAGTGATGAGAATTGTGAAGTTTTCATTGGATGTCAGTTATATAATTTCATCTACTTCTTCTAGTAACTACATACTTGGTTTGTTGTGGACTCATAAGGGTAAAACCAGGTTGTGAGTCTGAATTTGCAGACATTGAACATGAGTTGAGGTGCAAACTTGAGAAGGTTGTTTGGCTACCGAGTTTCTTTGCCATCCCACCACATGTTCAAATTGCTGGCTCAAAGGCTTACCGGCTTGGAAAGGTGAGAGAAGCGTATCTGGATTCGTCGCTTATCTGTTCTTTTGCTTCAAGCATACTCTTATTTGATCTTTTTAAGACATCATAATATGTTTCTTAACATCTATAGTGTCATTCAGATCTATGGAATGGATGCAGCTTCTGGGGCTGCTGTTTTAGCTTTAAATGTTTTGCCAGGGGATCATGTTCTTGATCTTTGTGCTGCTCCAGGTAATCAAGTTGTGCAAGTACTTTTTTATACACTAGGTGTAAAACCCATTGATGTCTTATTAAAAGTATCCGTTTATATGAAAGGTGCAAAGCTCTGCATGCTTTCTGATATTCTTGGTAGCTCTGGCTCTTTGACTGCTGTGGATGTTGCAAGACACCGCCTAGCAGCCTGTCGTACAATGTTGCAGAAATATTCTTTGGGAGATCGCTGCCGGCTCTTTGTTGCTGATGGAACATCATTTTCCATTTTACCTGCAGTGTCCTGCTTGGAGACAGAATCTTGTAAGGACTTACGGATGCCTACTCATTCATAAATGAATGGAAATCCTTTTCTCTTTGGTTTATTCTTCCAATTCTTTACACCTTATGAACTCAGTCATCACAGGTACAATGGATGGCAAGGATAGTACAAATAAATTCTTGGAATGGACTTCTAAGAGATCATGGAAAGATCGAAAGAAGCAAAAGAAAGCAAGTAAAACCACTGCTTTACATCATACACAACCAACTGCAGAACCAGAACTGATCTTTTATGGTAGACATTCTGGAGTGGTTGGATTGTGTAGAAGTGATTTATTTAATCCCATATGTGACAATGAACCTTCAACTTCTGGCTATGATAAGGTATTCCCTCGTTAACTCATTTAGAAGACCGTTGTTTTCACTTATCTTGTTTAGCTAGCTGATTTTGAGTGCCTCATAGATGTGCAGTAACCAAACATAGTTTTTACAAAATCTGCAACTGCATTGAGAATATGCAAAACAAAGTGCCAGACTTAGGAGAAAACCTGCAATAACTAACTTGTTCACATGCAACAGCTTACAAAAATCCATTATTCAAGTGTAGGTTATAGCACAGTGGATCAGTTATACTATGAAAGAAAGGAAACCTGGATATCTGTTGTAAAATCAAATGACAAACAGTGGTATACAAGACATAGGTGGACTTGACAAAAAATGCAATGCTTTATGTGGTGTAATGCCTAGCATACAAATGGAACAACTGCTAATCTGCCTTGCTTTTTTATTTTGTCACTTGGTCCTGGTGTCAATTTGATATCCATATCTCATTTATTTGGTGATGGTGATAATTGGTAAACTGTATCCAGGTTCTTGTGGACGCAGAGTGTACTCATGATGGATCAATTAAGCACATTCAGAAGTTTGAGTTTTGGGGATGGAAAACTTTTCAACGTCGAGTACTTGACGCAGAAAGAACAGATAACTTGCTGCATCTCCAGGTAATATTGGTAATTATTCAATGGCTTCTCAATTGCTTGCCCATCTACTTTGTGTTCACAATAGTTTCATTCTGCATATAATAAAATTGCTACTTTCTCTTTAACTTCACAGACATTCATAATCTTTCTTACACGTATGCCTGTGAGACGTCGAGCCATGAACAATCTCATTCATCTAGATATAATGCTTTCATAATTGATTACATCCACACATCTAGAGAGACATACTTCCATGTCGATTAGCATTTAACCAAAATGGAGGATTAAAACATATTTTCTTATGTTTGTGCTTAATAATTGACCTCATAAAGTCATATCTGATTATTTTCTTTCTATCTGCAGTTACAGCTGCTGTGTAATGGTTTCAAATTATTGAAAGTTGGTGGGTCCCTTGTGTACAGCACCTGTAGGTTGGTGTTTATTTCTTGATAAGACAGACAAGTGTATGACAGCTAATTATCTTGGTTATAATGGATATTAAACAAAAAGTCATTTTCTGGGATCAATTACTGATTCTCTTTTGATGCCTTTAAACAGCTTAACATTTGCTCAAAATGAGGATGTGGTGGAGCAGTTCCTCTTGAAAACTCCTTCAGCTGGTACTCTTGTCATTGCTAATTTAGAGTGGAATAGTTTTGTTAAGTGAACTGGTCCCATATCTAGATTGATACACAGACAAGTTTGCTCTTATTTTGTATGCTTCCACATGTGCAATTGCTCTTAATTTTACATGTGTTGCTACTTGCAGAACTACAGCAGGTTGATGCTGCTAATAACTGGCCCTGCAGATGTGGAAGAATACCTAAAACTTTGCGATTTGATCCTACAACGTCCCAAACTAGTGGACTTTTTATTGCAAAAATCTCAAAATTAGGAACTTAGGCAAGTTTGATTCATATCCGACTCACATAACCTTTAACAGGTCCAATTTTTTTCACTTCAATGAAAGCTCTTAATAATTGTTCCTTCCCTTTCGTACTTCCTTTTTTGCACTCGTGAAGCTTAAGAACTTGTTCCTACTTGCTGCTGGACTTGCAGTAGGTGGATCCAGATAAGTGTCTCGTGGATGAGTGCCAAGAATTAATGCAGCAACTTCAGTCTTCGGGTATGAGACAGAGCTACATTGTAGTGTGCTTCTTAGTGATAGAGAGCATGTGAGATGTGGCAAGTGACCAAGTTGGTGTGCTATTCTCATAAGGTGGCTGTGAAGGCATTCAACAATCCCAGGAGAAGGGAGAGGGAAGCCGAAGGAGGTGGCTAAGAAAAATACACTTGATTTTGCCAGTCAAAAGGCTTTTCTTGATGTAGTTTATATACCAACCCTTGTATTCATCTACTGTTGCTATTTATATGGCACGATGCGATAATGGCCTGGATATTTTTGATACATGTTGATCACCTAAATTTAGATCTATGGTCGAATAAAAAGACGTTTATGCATGAGATCTAATGAAGTTTGCATCAATTTCTCAAGTATAGGGTCTTGTACCACCTGCAGGGTGACTTGCAAAATTTAATTCTTGTATTCTTTCTCCTAACCAGGCAGTTCTTTTTCACTTGAAAAGATTATACAACATTTGAAGTACAAACAGAGAGCATCTATGAAGTAACAAACTACATCAAAGCACAATATGGATTCATCCCGAGCTTATCAGCTTGTCTTTGCTCTATGCACACGTTGACTATTCCTCAGATTTCGATACTGTCTTTTGAGTCAGGGGGTTGCTCATCTTTAGCATCAACCTTTTTGTACATCTGATTCCAGAACTTCTCCTTAGCCCATGCAATTGCTTCATCCACTGCAGTAGCTCCCTCACTGTCTTCCTTCCTCCTCCTATGGCAATCAATCTCTATGATGAATGAATTATCTTCAGTATCCCCCTCTTCCATCTCATCCACCACCATCTCTTCTACTTCTGCTGCTTTTACTGGTATTCGGTCATTGAGAACTGAGGATATCACTGAAGAAGGTGAGTCAGCTTCGGAGACCGCGGCGGCATCCCAAGGAGGCTTCTTGAGGCTCTGCCGGAAGCTGACGGTCTCCGGTGGCGAGAAGCAACAAAATCCGATGTTCGAACGGCGGTTGCTGATGCTGTTGCTGCCGCCGCTGCTGTTGTTGAAATCGGCGACGTATGAACGTCGAGGGCATGGGATTGCCATGCACCTATGACTGCTCCGGTCTCCTCCGGAGATCGTCGAGGGTGTTGACGAGTCGTAACGCCGGGATGGAATGGTGATCGGTCTGAGACATAAATATTGTTTGGTAATTTATCCAAAAAAAAATTAATACAGGGGTCGAGATAAGAATAGTTAAAAGTCAGGGTGTCAATAGAAATATACACATAATGTAGAGTGCTAAAATGAAAAAAGCCGCTATATGAAAAAGATTCGTTATTTCCGTTCATTAACGGCCGTCAGTAGTCCTGACTCCTGATTCCGTACGTACCTGAGCTTAGACACGAACGAGGAGAGCACGGCGTCGCCGTCGCCATAGGTCGGCGGGCCGTGCCGGAGAGGAGGGCTCACCTCCTCCGAGCTCACCACCGACGATGACGACTTCGACCTCGACCTCGACCTCCTCCTCGCTCCTCCTGCGCCGTCCGATCCAAATATGTCGTCGTAGAACCCCTCCTCCGTCCTCAAGATTCGTGCCGCCTCCGCCCTCCTCGGGATCCGAAGCCCCGGCAATCTCCTCCCTCCTTTTCCACCTCCTACGCGCTCCGACAGCCGGAAGACCTCATCGTAGAGCGACGCCACCGGCGAGGGGCGGAGCTCGCCCGAGAACTGGCGGAGCAGGAGGGTGCGAGGCGGGCCGCCAAAGACGTCGCGGAAGTCGTTGGGGTCGAGGTCTCCTCCGTCGCCGGGGCCCCGTCGGGGTTGATCTGTCGATCGCCGCCGGGGGAGCAGCGATCCGATCGGAGTTCGCCAAGATTCATCCATCTGATTCGGAACGGACGGCTGTGATTTACTTCTTTCGTCTCTTCTGGTGGACTTCGAAAGAGAAGGCGTGACGCCTCGTTTATATATCGCGGGAAAGCGAAGGGGGAGGAAAAAGTTGGGGATTATCTTTTTCTGAAAAAGCCCCCCTTTCTATCTGGAGCGATGCTGGTAGTGAAAAATAATTTCCTATCTTTCGAGGGTTGAGACTGCAAATTTCCAAAAGATTATTACCATTGGTTGCTAATTTCATCGGCCTTAATACTAACTATCTTATACTCTTAACCATTTGATCTTTGAATAATTTTAGCCCTAATTTTTTTTTTTGATTTAATTAATGTGAATGAGAGAGCATGTGAACTGGAGGATGATTGCCCATCCCTTTGCAGACATAGCATGATGGAGGTGGATGAAGCATTCCCCCTTTTATCATATAACTTTGCTTTTCCCCACACATGCTCATCTTTTTCATCTTTCCTTTACTTTTCTATGCACAAGTAGCACTAGATTATGTCTATGGAATCTTATTGACATGCAGGCATATTCATGTCATCAAGGATCTAGCAACCCATGACTTATAATGTTTTGGTATATTCTAGATATCAGAGGGAAATGGTAATATGAGCATGCAGGATGGATATTTTTCAAGAAATATGAAGATTGATATGTAAACTGATATATTTTAGAGTAATCAATTATTGCTTTCAGTGATACAACTTCTATGTCGCCAATTTATTTATTCATTTATTGCTTTTGTTGCAGAGCTTAGTCAATGATGAGCAGACAAGGGGGGGAGGTGAAGTGATCTGATGTTCCTAAAGAAGATAGCAAATAGAAAAGGGAAAGGTAGCTAATGTTTGCCATCTCACAATGCTTCACATTCTTCTGCAATGCAGTCTTTCTCTAATACTATTCTATTTCTTCTAAGTTACATTTGATAATAAATTCATCAATGTCAGTTGTTATTCTGCAGATGATGTACCAACTTACAATATATGGACATCTTAAGGTGCAAGTTAAAGGTTAATTATGATGCTTTATGGTATAATTTTGGATTTAATCATTACGAATCAAACAGTTGATTGTTGGATTAGGTGAAGCTTATTGTGTGGGGGAGCAACTAAGAAAGAAAATGATAGTCTGGATCGTTTAAAGTATACAACAGAGCTCCACTTTTCTTATGAGCATCCAAAGACAACCACAAAGTTTAGTGGGTGGAGGAAACAAGCTTAACACTTTCCAGGCTTTAACACTAAGCTGAGTGAGACCAGCTTATTGTTTGCAGCAACAATTCTGCATATTGATCTAGAAAAGCATAGGCAACTCTGACTTCTACTACTCAATGCCTTGAGGAACTTTAAGCAATTTATTCATTCTCCAGTGAGTAATTAAGTTACTTTGTATCATCAAAGAATGACCGGGATCATGAAAGTACTCAATTCAAAGTTGAAGCATCATGATACTTGCAGGCTTTCCAATTCCCGTCAGCAAATTTCTATCACCAAAGGAAGTGACCTGGCAGATGCTTAATCAAGAACTTGCTTGGTGCTACAAGAGTAGCATGCATACATTTAGTAATTAACATTAGAAAATTTTATATTCACACCATACTTGTCTTTTGTTGCTTTTTAACACGATATTGTGTAAGTATTTATTATTCGACCTCTATTATCTTACTATTTATTACTTTTAACGCACTCTGAATAAAAGTTAACCACCTGACAGAATTTTTATAAGAACCTAAAATACCAGTACGAGATCCCAAACTTAGAGTGGGGTAAGTTAAGTCATATAAATATAAACCAATTCAGCTCATCCATACAAAAAATATTACGGCACTTTTGATGCAATGATAATAAAATGCGGAGGTTGAATACTAATAAAGCTTTAAGATAAGGTTTGTGTTGTTGTTTATTTTCCTAATTGACTGACGACCAAGCAGGCAAGCATGCATCTTTAAACAACCGACGACTTCAGCGATACAGGTACGGAGGCAAGCGAGGCTTAGCCACGGCGATCAACGGCTGGGCCTTGGGCATCGTCATCCCATACACCTCCTGCGTATCGATCTCCTCGGGCCGCACCCCATCGGGCGGGGCCCACTCGAAGCAATGGAACAGCCTCGCCAACGCCATCAGCACCATCACCAGCCCCAGCGGCGCGCCGGGGCACTTCCGCTTGCCGGCGCTGAACGGCAGTATCTTGAAGTCCGCCCCGTGGCTGACCTCCACGCGCCGGTCGCCGCCGTCCAGGAGGTGCCGCTCCGGCCGGAACTCGTCCACGTCGTCCCAGAGGCGGGTGTTGCGGCCGAGCGCGTGGGTGTTGATGAAGACGCGCGTGCGGGCGGGGATGTCGAAGCCCATCAGCGTGGTGGCGCGCGTGGACTCGTGGGGGATTAGGAATGGGCCGGCCGGGTGCATCCGGAAAGTCTCCCGCACCACGCACTTGAGGTAGGTTAGGTGGGCCAGGTCCGACTCAGCCACCATGCGGTCACGGCCCACCACCGAGTCGAGCTCGTCTTGGATCTTGAGGAGGATTCCTGGGTTTCGGATCACCTCGGCCATCGCCCATTCGTTTGTCACGGATGACGTATCAGTGGCGGCTGCGATCATGTCCTACAAAATGCTCACCCTTTACGAAAATTATATATCAAGATTTCCACCCACCCTATATTTTTGCCGTATTTATTTATGATTTGACTCTTCTATTTCAATTTTATCCTCTATAAAATTCTCGGGGTTAATATGTCTAACCTAACATTAAATGAGAGGAGGACAAAGTTGCAAAGGGACCGATTTTAAGGTTAAGAGAAGGGTAACTAATAATATATTTAGGATTTTATAATTAAAAATAGATATAATAATTTTCTATTTCGTCAGTAATTATTAAGTAATATTTAACTCGGAGCACTTTTGAGATAATAGGAAAACAAAATATAAAAATAAAATGATAAAATGTTAATAAAATAAGAGTAAAACGTGGTAGGGCGTAAATTATTATTTTTTAATTATAAAAGGCGAGGGTGCCACCTGCATAAGAGCTTTAATCTCTACATCATCCATATGCTCCTTTCCGTCCTCACCAGGCAATGACAGGAGCACATCAACAAAGTCCATCTCCTCTCTGGCATCATCTTCTAGAGCAGCAGCAGCAGCAGCAGCAGCAGTTCCTCTCTTCTTCCCACCTCTTAACCGTCTATGCTCATCAATTATTCTCTGGTGGAATTCATCCACCTTCTTCTCCACCTCCCTCATCTTCTTCTCGCACCCAAACGGATCAACCCACCTCCATGCCGGCAAGTAGTCGCCGAGATAGATTAGACCCAAGAGCCAGAACAACTCATGGGTGATGTGCATGAACTCCATTGCCTCGCTAGGACCAGCTGACTCTGAACCAAAGTACTGCTTCCCGAGCAGCATTCTTGTCACGTTGTTCATAGAGAAGGCACCCAAGACTTGCCTTAGGTTAACGGGCTCATGGGACTGGGCTTTGGCCCACACATATTGAACAAGGTGGTGGGCCTCTTGGGCCCTATGGGCTGAAAAGGATTCGAGCCTCTTCGTTGTTAGTAGGTGCTCCATGCAAATCCTTCTCATCCTCTTCCAACTTGGGCCTAACGGTGCAAGGGCCACGTCGCCGCAACCGTAGGCTAGGTGGACGGCAGCTAATGTCCGAGGGCGAGAGGCGAAAACCTCATCCTGACGGAGGAGTATCTCACGGATGACATCGGGGTCATCGGTGGTGATGGCATCGACATTGCCGAGACGGAGATAGACAAGAGGGCCATATGCGACGGAGAACTTGGCAAAGTCCTTGTGAGGAAGAACGCCCAGCTGGAGGAGGTTGCCGAAGATGGGCCATCTAGGAGGGCCTGGTGGCAATCTTACCTGCTTGCTCTGAGATCTCTTCCATGAAAACTTCAGCAACAGGAACAATGCACACAGGATGATAAACATAAGAACCATGCCTACCATTCTCAGACACAAATTAGTAAACATCTACAAAGCAAGTTCAGTAATAGTGCTGAAGTGATCATAACTTTTGTGTGTCGATCTCAAAAGTTAGGTGGTGCAAGAGAAATGATATACTAAACAGCACGATCTCGGCATGCATAGTAGGTATATGCCTACTCAAAAATGATACAACAGTTGCTTGGTGCAAAGAGTGCTACCTGTGGTGGTTGCTGATGGGTGGTAGTTCATACTTTTGCTGTGAAACAAAAGGAAATAAGAGCATGTGCGATACTTCCTTGTATCATACATTTAAACAATCTACTCTTCCAGCCCATTAGTTTACTTGATTCTATCTAAATGTCATTATGCTGCGATCAGAATCCAGAAACAGCATGCACTAACACAAAGTTGTTCCAAGAAACAAAGCTGACAAGCATAATTGAAATCGGGATACCGACTGAAATATGCATACAGCACAATCTCTTAAAATGAATATCCGTGTGAGTGGCTTTCTATTTAAATTGAGATCCATGTCGTTCTTCTAATGAAAATCCTCCTTGTGTGAATACAAAAAACGGTAACTTTTACCAAATTTTGCCGAAGACAAACTGGCAAATGGTAGAAGCTGCTAATAGAAGAAAACTAAAAACAGATCACCCTTAAAAAATCCTCCAACTGAAGTGATCCCATAGAAATTTTTGTGGAACATACCAACCAAATATAAAGGCATTCACCATCTTCATGAATTTCAGGAAGAGATGATGAACAGGGCAAACTGAAAAATGAGTTGTTATCTGTAGTTGCAGCAATGAGCTCGACCACTAGCCAACTTGCTCCACAAGCATAGCATTTGCCTAGGTGACTGATAGTGAGCAGTATAATAGTACTCCACGCATCCATATTGACAGAACTTCCAGCTATGGGAGTACTGAACAGTGTTTGTGGAATTGAACTTTTCAACCCACAAACCCATGCTTACATCCTCCATCTTAAACAACTGCATGCATGTTAAGCATAAATGTGAGATGATGGTAGATGATTTAAACTGGGTATAAGAGCTAGTGGGTCTCCAGTAAAGACACTCACCCTTAAACTCTGATTCGCATGATGAGAGACAACAAAGTTTGCAATATCGCTTGAAATTATGTAGCCAGGTCCATTTGCATAAGGTGGATATACATCTTCTGGCCACTCCTGTATCAATCACAAAAGAGTTAGACAACTATATTTTTATTATGTGGGTGATTGTTAAAGGCAAGTGGTAAAAGTACTATTATGCAGCCAATTTTTTTTTATTAAACAATGGAATGTAAGTGTCTTCCCAGATAATAAAACATTAGTTGAAAACAAAAGGGAATGAGTTTCTCAAACTAAAACTACAGAATAGTGGACGTAAAGTAAGACTAATCAAGTGAATGCTTAAAGAAGCTTACCTCATAGGTGACTGCCCATTTCCCGGATCTGAGTGGCCTATGCAAGAGGTTAAGGTTACCCATATAAAGAGGTCTCCCACGAGCAATTATCTTTATTTGTTTCAATATAACATCAACCCTCACAAATGTATCATCATCACATTTCATGATGTAGGCAGCTGATAAGTTTTGAACCTGCAAGGTGGTTGAGAAGCAAAAGAATCAAAATTTTGGTTGACAATATTGACTGGCTGCACAGATTTGCCAACAAATGACTTTAATGATCAATCACAGAAAGAAAAATATCTCACCCCATACTCACAAATGGCAATTGTCTTAAGAACTACCAGCTCATAACGATCCATAAATGGCAAAATGATGATATCTCCAAAGTATTCTGCTTCTTTCTTCAGCATTGCATTGACCTCCTTCCTTGGGTTCTGTATGCAGCATGCATATCAGAAATGAAGAATGACTAAAAACAGAAAGGCTTGGACTAAAGATAACATAAGATATAATGAGAATAGATTAACATCACCCAATTAATGGTAGATCATTCATCATTCTTTTTTAAAGTTTGCTAGTCATTTTCCCATAATGGATTGCCAAAGCATCAGATAGTTGAGTTTGGGTTACAAGGGAATCATAACATGGCAACTTTGTTCATTTTGTGTCTTTCAAGTTTCAACCTTCCAGATCATTTAGGTTCTAGTATGGTAGATCTCTTAGGTCCTAACCTAAGTTTATCCATGCTAGATACCATACTTAAATTGGTAAAGAATGATTGCTGTTGAAGGTCTCTTTTGTCAATAGTGGTAAAGATGAAAGGAAATTAATAGTTCTCAAGAATATTTGATGATCAACAAGATATGCAAAGTTTTCAATATATATGTTCTTACCAGAGCAACAAAAAAACGTGCCACTACATTAGATGACTTGATTTCAGAAGATTGCATCCAGGTCTTCCGAGCAGCCATGCGTTCAGCAAAATGATTTGATGAAGAGAGAACTCCAATGAAAAGAATAACTGGATTATCTGGTAAAGGATGAGATCTCCAATTCTCTGACATTTCCAAGACTTGATGAGGTGAAAAACTGGCATGAGTCAAAGGAAGAGCAGTGGCAAATACTGAATGTATTTCTACATCTCCCTTGATTGCTAATCCTGTTGCATCTTCAAGAGTGAATCCCTACAGAAAGAAAGTACATTGCCATTAATAACAAGTAAATCGGAAACAGTTTACTGATATCCATAAAAATAATGACTTTAGAGGCACACCAAAAGACAATAGAATAACAGATGATTATGCTAATTAGACTAGTAGAACAAATTTGGCGGAAAAAAAAACCATGCTTGATTAGGATCAGAAGAGGTAACATACCGTTCGATATGGAAATGAAGTTACATGTCGGCCACCTACAAAAATGTGATATCCCTCAACACCAGCTTGTATTGTTAGAACAAATAGTCTGCTCTCTACAAAGGGGTAAGGCCATGTCATTGCTGGTTTCTTTGCACGACCTATGAACCTTCTCAGCCAAGAAGTTGTTTTGGACTCTTTCGAGTCCACCATATCATTGCGTACCCATTTCTCACATTTTCTGAATCCATCTACTGTCCAAAAAGAAGAATTTGAAATTGTAGATTTAGCCATATATGCTAGCCTGAAGATAAGAAGGATATAGTGTCATGGATGATTCTAGCAAGATTCGGAGAAAAAAGTAACCTAAAGAAGAACATAAAATGTTCAAAAAAGTCCGCAAACAGAGAACCCCGCTAAGTAAATTTAGTTTGTTATCAATAACAACAAGAACAATATAACCACAAATTCTATCAATATTCTAAGGTGAAATGTGACAAAGTATATTCCCAAGCTTCATGATAGCAGTTTTACATACTAAAGAACAACAATGTGATAGCTATAACCTTTAGATATTAAGTAGAATATCCTCTCACAAGAAAGAGAACCTAATGACCTAGCAAAATGCAATAGTTGTATAGGCTAGAAAGTACAATGCTGTAAGCCTCATCAATTGTCCTGGCAATGTGTGCCAAGATCTTGCTACTATATATCAAGAGATCAATAACATCTGTGTTTTCAACTTCTAGTAAACATGAGACCTATCTTCTATTTCGTTCATGTAATATCACAACAGAACAATTTATCAAACAACAAAGAACATTGCGACGAAATCAGATGCTGCTGCCATTTATGTATCCATGAATAAATAGTGATTATCTGTAATCCAATACTACTATTACCATTTTCAGGTGTCTAAGATGAAAAGACTATTACACAACCTTGACACTCAACTAACATGTTAATAGTCAGCACCGATAATTAGGATGACCAATGACCATTTGCAACATGTAATTTAGTAGCATACTAGCACATCAAAAGTTTTGGCTTTCACTCAATAATGCTTTTAAAAAAAAATTGGTGATAAAATTAAAATTCATTGTCTATATCTATACGAAAACATAAAACCATGGCATGAGTGATGAGAAAACAGTGATTAGGTAGAAACACTAGATTTTCATATCAGCCTACATATTGGCTAAAGTTTCCTAAATTGTAACCCATAATATATGGTTCTGATCATGGAGTGAAGGAAAAAGTGTACTACCAAGCCATCTTACAAGTTAAAAGTAAATAGTAAAGCATCTGAAGGAAACAAATCAATATTATATCAAATACCTGTATCATCATTATCATCTGATGGCAACCCATTGCATCTCATCGCTGCACCCCATTGCATCCTATAGCAAGTGTTATGCTCAATGACAGGTCTCTTGCTCCAATCCCCCCTCAACCTGGGGTTCAAGTGTAGAATCTTCGGAGGATCCTCACCATCGACAGCCTTTAATCCCTGCAGTTCCACAACAAAATGCGAGACCATAACTGTCCCATCTCCTTTCATCTTCTCTGCAAGCTGTGGGACATATTCCTCATGAGCATCATGCGGGGTTCCTACTACTGTGATCGATGAACCAGCTGCAAGCCCACAAGGAAGAAACATCAGCTGCTCTTCTCCATTGCGTCTACTATCAATTGATACAGAGGATGGACAAGATTCAGGCTGTCCTTCTGTAATGGCCAACTGATCCAAATTTCCCTCAAGGTCATAATTCTCCAGTTCATCCCACGCCTTCAGCCCAAGCGTCCATGCCTCGTCAGCCATCCTCTCCAGCTCCGAGAAGTTGCCCGTCCTATTCATAGCCATGGAAAACCGAGCATTTCGATGCCAGAATGGATTCGCGGGCGCAATTTCAAGAAAAGATAGCTTCTTTTTGGCAACTTTACTGGAGTTGGCAAGATTTCGACTGTCCAACTGCCGGCGGAAAGTACCATGGTGGAGCGAGTCGGCTTTGAGGCCGGAGATGACTGGGCGGTCGAGGCCGGTGAAGCTATCGTCACCGCTTATAAGGGTGGCGATCTCGAGAAACCTATGGAATTTGAAGGAGATGAAGAGCAAGTAGAGCGATCCCACGGCGAGGAGGAGGTGAGAGAGCCTCCACTTCCTCGATTCAATAGATTCCCCACTCCTCCCCCTCGCCATTGCCGTACGATGGCCCAAAATTAGATCAAGAAACTCCTAAACTAGCGGAAAAAATAAATCTTCCTCTAAAACCAACGAAACCCTAGAGATCGGATCTCGTCTCCTCCGCCATTTCACCCGTCTCACCGTCATTTCCAAAACCCAAGAACCCGATCGAAGAATAAAACCCTAATAGTCCAACAAAAACAAAATTGCCACATTTGCCGGGAAAACTCAAAGCTCTAGAGATCCGAGGTGGTTTCCTTCATCGATCGGAGGCGATTTCGGGATTGGCGATAGATTCCGATCATAAATGGGAGAAAACTTCGACTGTAGGAACGAGGAAAATAAAGAGAAAAGAGTAGCAAGAAAATGGGAAAAAAATATACAAACAAACAAACAAACTATAATATGCAACTCGTTTTTATCATCATCAATTCATCATTTAATAATATATATACAATAATACATTGCTATATTCTAATTATGGACAAATTAAAACATCCTAGCTGGGTTTGTGGGTACTAACTCTGGGCCATGGAACGATAAAAAAGGCTCGAAATGCAAATGGACTTTGGACTTTGCAAAACAAAGCCGAAGAGGCCGAGCCAGGCCCAACCTTTAGTGAGAGCTTTCAAGGAACGAGTGAATCAACTATTGCTACATTAGATGTCTCAAAAGAATAATAACACTAAATCTAATAATTACAATATATTTTTTATTAAAAAAACAACAACTTAGAACTCAATAGGCAACAACACACTGCATGAATTTCCTGCAGTCGGATACTTGTCAGCCTGTGATTCGCCGAAAAGTCAGTCTGAGAATACTTTTCTAAACTTTGCTTCAAGTTTTACTGCTGCATGATTTGGCATTTGGCAATCAATTTAGAACTTCCAAGTACCACCGACGTAGTAACTTATTATGAATCTGCTTCCATTATACTGTCTGATATAACGAGCAAAATAGTAACAAATTTCAAGTACAAAATTACTATTTGTTTTATTATTATTATTATTATTATTATTATTATTGTAAAACATCAGAATATTCCAAAAGAAACAAGCAGGAGGAGTTAGATTCGTATGTGGGCCTTGCATTAATTGCTCTATTGATGACACGAAATACTATAATCCCACTAGAATCCAGCTCTCATTCAGTTCAAGGTAGTACACACACACACATATATAAATGTTTAAATTTTGTATCTACGGAGAGAGAAAGAAATCGAATTAAAACCATTTGCAGAAGTAGGACCCAGTATTCTGATAGAACAGCTCCAGTGTTATAAAGTTTGCAACCTCGAAGAATCTTTGGCTGGATCTAAGTAGAATGCTCAACTTATCTGCAATACTGTGCAGCTCCTTTTCAAACTTCTCTTCTTCATTTTTTGTGCCCATGTGTGTATGCTTGCTTGCATCCACAAATATGATACAAAAGTTTTTCCAACCAACTTCTCAACTCATATGCTGCATAATTACAGTGTCCATATCATATAGAATAAATAATGTTTGGTTTTGACTAAGTCTAGAATGCATAAATTTCCTTTAAAGTTAAGTTCGTATACAAGGAAACAGCCCATGTTGCAGTGGCTTATGGCCATGGGACCCAATTTGGCCTGGTCTGGATTTGGTTATGTAAGCAGATATATCCTTCTAACTTAGAATAATAAGAGAGAGAGAGAGAGAGAGAGAGAGAGAGAGCATCAATGGTAGTCAAGGCCTGAAATTTGAAACACTTATAATTATATTGAGGGCCCTCTCTGGCTCCTTTGCCCATCACCATCCACATTGCTTCTTGTCCATCACTAAGGCCTCACATATCTAGACTCAAGCTCTTCAGAGATTTTTCCTAAATATTAAAATAAGGAAGAAAAAAATAGCAAGAAAAAGTCGTCGAATGGGGCATGTCACTGAATCGATAATCTTGTTTCAGATTTGCTTCTTGTATATAAATATCAGAAGATAAACTAGGTGGAAATATATAGCAGCTTCAATTGATAACTTCTATTAATTCCTGTACTCGTCTGTTTAAATTTAAGCTATGAATACTTAAATTTAGTTCCAAAGATCATGGTGGTTAGCCATATACAAAAGACAAGAGCAAGAGACTGGAATTGGGACCAAGGCCTAACTTGTGGCTTCTGAATTAATCAAATTGCACATGGAAAAAGGGGAAAAAAATATATTTTGTCTCCTCGTAAGTGATCAAGTGAAGAAAAAGGAAGCATCATTTGTTCCCTTTCTTGGCGAATAATTGGTCAAACACAGCATGAGCTTGCTTTAGCAGCATGGGACTTTCATAATTAAAAGCTTAAAGAGGAGCATTAGCTCATCTCTAATCATCATTATTGTCTCTTTCCTTTAAAAATTTACTAGTCTATTTATAGTTTGTCTCCATCAATCCTGCATATGTCTCCATATTATCCACTTCTCCTCATAGCTGATCTCTGAAGAAGTTTTTAACAATATCTTTGGTATTGGAATGTGGTCATAACCCACATTAATATATATATATATATATTGTTTGTGTTCATAAAACATATGGTTATTATTATTTTTTGTTCTTGTACTAATTTATCAAGGAACTTCTTGTTGATTTTACTTCCTCCTGTTAGAAAATTTCCTTACTAATTATCTCAGGGAGTTGTTACCAATCTGAGGTGTAGTGCAATCTTAGGGGGCATCATTGGAGTGCTTTCTTGACTTCTTTTGACACAAGTTCCTTTTTTTCTTCTCAACTTTTTCCCTGAGAAATTGTCTTGTCATCTTTGCCATCACATGCAATTTCCCTTGCTCACCACCCAGCTTTGATTGTCCAAGGACTAAATATGGGGCCACTATTTGGAAGATGTGTTCATGTATTTGGGTAGGTGCGAAGTTTCCTTCAGCTCAGGCTTTAGATTTCTACAGCATGTGTCCACCTCCTTGTACTATGTTCATGAGCTGGTTTCGATGAGATTGAAAGCATATTGGGCAAGCTTTCCAATCCCAGACATTGAGATGTTGGCTCTGATCAAAATAAATACAATCTGAAGCATGTTATATGAAAAATATTTGATCCAACACAGACACTAGCTTAGGAATCCCCCATTTAATTCTAATAACGTTGGAATCGTATTGAATTAGAATCCAAGCATTCTCTTCTGACCAAAAATAAAACAACAGAAACTAGTAACCAACTTGATTAACTTGTCCTTCTAGTTTAAAATTCAATGCAATGAATCAAGAAGAGCCCAATTTTGACTTCTCTCTGATAGACTGACAAGCACTATTCGTACAGTAGATAATGGATATCCTGGACCATTGAAAAATTGCAATCATTATTTCTTTTTTACATGTGGGCCTGATAGAAATCTACCCATATTTCTTTTTCCTATGGATTTGCACCTATTCCTTATTATTCAATCCATTTCAAGTTTCAAAGGGAGAGGTTGGGAGTAGGGAAAAGATTTAAACAAGACATACTTTGGTACTTGATATTTGGTATCACCATAAGTTTAGGCATCACCTTACTCATCTAGATGCCTTTGTTTCTTTTAAGTTTGAGTCCCCACCACCCTTCAAATGCTATCAACTCTTCTCAAATGCCCAAAAAGAGGTTTGCTATGTTTGGATGTTTCCTTACCATTATGATAAACAAATGCATTTGGTCCTATCACTATTTCTAGCTTACCATAGTCTAAGGACACCTTGGTATATTTTAGACACAAGACTATGCAAATTCCTGTAGCAGTAAAGAGGAAGAGGGTCCATTTATGTTTGCAACTGGAGTGTGGTCCTTTGGATTCGCTTTAGAGCTTAAGTTATAAATGACAAATGTGAACATGTTTCTGAGAGTTTTTACTTGGTTACTGACCTTATGCAAACAATTAATGTCTTTGTTTCTTGCTTATGAAAGCTTGGTCATGACTCATGAGATAAAAAAAGAACAATATGCTATTTCAATTACTTCTTTCCTCCTTTTTCCTCTAAAATTTGACACTGAAGATTTTAGCAATGAATCAGAGCTTAAAAGGGGGTCTCCTTTTGGTTGGCAGGGCTGGTTGATGCTGACCAATAACAGATGGTTAGATTCCAGCATCAAGTTAGCTGATCAAGAAGTCAATACTTTGTTTATAGGTTTGTTAGGACTGTAGATTCTCAGAGAAGGAGAGAGAGAGAGAGAGAGAGAGAGAGAGAGAGAGAGAGAGAGAGAGAGAGAGAGAGAGAGAGAGAGAGAGAGGTTATTATGTAGATTGTAAGATTTAGGTGATCGAAGTTTACTCCAAGGTACACAACACTTTTAAGTCTGATTGATTGTCATGAGAGCGACTTATCCTGCAACATGCAACATATGAGGAGGATATTATCGAAAAATCTCCGACGAGTAAGGCCTAATCAAACAAAAATTATGTTAGAACAGCAAATGAAGTTAATTTTTTTTAACGAAATAAAGGCTATTTTTCTTTTTCCTTTTCTGCATCCTTAATGCTGTGATGCAAGAGAAGTCAGTATTGCTTCTAGATATTCGTTAGCAGGACAGACAAAAGATTAAGACAATACACTTGTTCACTATTCCCATGCTAATCGGAAAGGATAATGCCACACGACACCTAATTAACAATTTCTACACAGATCTGGGTTAATTAGTGCATGATGATGTATCATGTTTCCTTCCTATGGTTATCAAGAATGGTGCTCTTTCTATATCAAGTGCTGCATGCTTAATGGTTCATTGCATCAGCTATTAGTATAGAAGGAAAAGTCTTGGATTGCTTTCAGTTTTTTTTTTGTTTTAATAAAAATATATCTTGATGTAATCAAGTTTGAATAGAAAGTATCAGGTTTTCGTAATCATGGTAACAAGGAATGATCACCTATATTGAAGAAAACTATGGCTGAAGAAGGTTAAAGAAATGAAACCAGACTAATCTAATAAACAGCAGAGATATAAGAATAAGTAGTATTAAGATTACAAAAAAAAAAGGACTTGCATACTCAGAAGGCACATAACTTTATCTTATTCTGATGAAGATTATAAAATGCTAATTATGATTAAGAAGTTACAACTCTCTCTTTTTTTATTTTTTATTTCTCAAAAGGAAACAGAATGATGCAGTTTATATGGACAGAGACATTATGAAAGAAATAGTCTCATGCCATTCTAGCTAAAAGATCCAGTATACATGATGAACTTTTTTCATATAGTCAAACTAACAAATTGTTGTTTTAGTCAAAAGACAACCATATAAAATGATACAACTTGAAAAAGGTAACAACTCAAACTATCCCTCCATTTGCAACATAGCTAAGAAGATTCTTAGCATGAAATGAGGGTGAGGGATTGAGTGGTAGATAGAGAGAGAGAGAGAGAGCTAGGAGTTAGTTTAAGAGGGGAAGTGCTTCACATCCCCTTTTTTGCTTGTGTGACATTTCCATGTCAAGTTACAAAGAGGATAATTAATGAGCCATTATGGATCTTCTTGTTTTCCTCATCATTTGTAACCTCCATTTTAATAAATCTGAATTTTCTTTTAAGAAAATATGTTACCAAATTTCTTTTTAAAACAGTATTTGGAAGGAAAAAGAAAATCTAAGAGATCATGTAATTTATACATAGCTTCATTAATTTGACATGAAACAGATGGATATCTGTTTTTATGTAAAAGGAATGTGCAAATAAGGATCTTTAGAAGGGCAGATGTGCAAAAGTTCACAAGATTAAATTATATGTTACTTAGAAAAAATAAGGGACATTAATCAATTTAGCACATTCAATAAACTACCTGGCTAATCTCCTCTGCAGGGACGAGTGTTGGAAATTCCTACGGTCGGGTGCTCGGCATCATCTTAAGTCTTCAAGTTTCACTTAACTAATTACAGGAAGATGGAAATTTCCTGCATCTGGATTTCCAGAGGATCTACACATATGAAAAGAAAAAGGAGACCAGAAAGGAAAGAGAAAAGAAATAATTGGCGGCTTCTCCGCAGTAAAAAAGAGCACTCGTGGGTTTAAAGCCCGAGAAGAGAAGAAGCTCCTCTCCCTCTCTCTGTCTAGTAGAGCCTTCAATTCCTACCTCGAGAAAACCAATCCATCTCCGATGCTAATAGTCTTCTTCTAGGGATGATTTGTTCCTTTTCAAAATCCCCTGCTTCGAAGGTGTTTTCCGGCGGCGGCGGCGGCGGCGAGGGCGGTGACGGTGGGATCTGGGTTTCTTAGGGTTCGAGACGAGAACGTCGTGGAAGTGGTTAGGAGCTCGGTTTAGGGCTTGTTTGAGCTTAAAGGTGATTTCTTGGAGCTAAAAGTTGGTTCTTTGGGGCTTTAAGAAGAGATCCGAAGGGATAAGGCTTCAGGTCGGGGTGGTTTTCTTGGAAGGAGCTCCATCTCCAGCTCCAGCGAGGTAGTGGAGGTTTTAAGGTGCGATCTGGCAGAGATTGGCGGTTACTGGTCATAAAGTTGTCGCCTTGGAGGTCGGGCGGCTGGAGGTTGTGGGTTGAAGTTTCGAAAGCGCAGTCGAGGTTACTTGGGGTTAAATTTATAATTTTGGTACGGTTTTGTTTCTTTATCTTGGAGTTCTTGTTCCATTTTCAGTGGGTTTTCCTGTAAGCTGTCCGTGGTTTGAGATTTGGGTGTCGAAAATTTGATGGTTTGTCAAAAATTGGATTTTGGGCTTGATTTCAGCTGGGTTTTGTTTTTCTTGGGGGCGAAAACTCTCCTGTAAAGATTGAAACTTGTAGTACCAGGGTTTTCTGGTGAGTTCTGTTTCTGTGAATCTTTTCCAGTTGTGAAGAAGAAGGTGATTCTATTCTCTTTGTAGCACCTGTCCTCAAAGATTTCACCTGTAATTGAAGAAAGATCCGAGGTTTATTCTCTGTTGTGTGCTTCCTTTTGCATTAACCCGTTCAAGATAACTGCAAAAGATGAGGCTTTCATCTGCTGGTGTTGTTAATCAACCACAAGAAGGTGAGCACTTTAGTAACTTCATGCCAGTTTAGCATCAGATCGTTTTGCATATAGAACTGTATAATAACGCCAGTGTCCCATGTACTTGTTGTTATCCATGCCACTTTACGTTTCAGCTCATTTGGAGAATTTTCCGTAATTTATTCTCCATTCTCTAATGACGGGATTCTCTTTCAGTCTGATGGTCTATAGTTTGTTCCACAAGATGAAGTACGCCTCCTTTGTCAATTAATCCTTCTCATTTCAGATTTAGGTTCCTTCCAGTCAAATGCTAATTAATCAGATGATACACAGAGTAACCATGTAAGACTTACTTTTTCTCCTCGCCAACTAGTTTTTGAGTGGTTGCGGAAAATCTGCTTCGACACAGACTCAGCATTACTTTTGGAAGGTTGAACAAAGTGATAGCCAGAAGTGGAAAGTTTAGGACAATGTTGGATTTGATTCTAATCCAACACAAATTTTTGCATTGGATTGGACCTTTGATAACAGGCCTTTAATCTTACAAGTAGTTTAGATTTTTCGTATTTTAGTCAAGAGAACTATATTTCAAGTCTTACACCTTATATTGTGACAATTTATTCCTGAATTCATGTATAACGCACGATGAAATCTTCTATGAGCCTATGTATTAGGAATGTCCAACTGCTTGACATGAACTCAGGAGTTTCATGGATAAATAGTCAGTTTCTTACAGTTTACTTGCTAAATCTTGTTTAGTTTTCCTTAAATCCATGCTGTATTCTACAGAAGAACAAAGGTGCTTGAATTCAGAGTTATGGCATGCATGTGCTGGGCCGCTTGTGTCACTACCTGCTGTAGGTAGCCGGGTGGTATATTTCCCGCAGGGCCACAGTGAACAGGTCAGTAATATGCTCCTTTACTAAATCTGCTGAATATGGTTATGCAATATAAGCAATCTGCTTTTGTTATATGTTAGAAGAGGGTATAGGTGCTGCAAGTTTATATGCTGCATGAGTTACTTGTTGTAGATTTTCCGAGCATGCTCATTCTGGCATGATTTCCACTATCTTGTGGCTTTTGCACCATAAATCTGATCCAATTGATATCTGCTATTGATGGGTCCTGTTTAATTTGAAGTTCTTTCTTTTTATATTTAAATGGACTGACTGGGTCCTATAAGAGATTATCCAATACATGTTTCTGTTGTTCTAAGTTGGCTTAAGATGCATTTGAGCTTCTAGTTTTCCTAAGATATTGTGTCGTACTCTTGTACAGGTAGCAGCATCAACAAATAAAGAAATTGATTCTCAAATCCCAAATTACCCTAGCTTGCCTCCTCAGCTTATTTGTCAGCTACATAATGTAACTATGCATGTAAGTATAGCACTTTAATTTGTGTATGATCAAAACATCCATTGTCAGCTGCCTAACATGTGCTTTGCAATCTTCATATCCCCATTACAGGCTGACATAGAGACAGATGAAGTTTATGCACAAATGACATTGCAGCCGCTAAGCCCGGTAGTTCTTTTGAGCTGGCGATTTTGTCTTTCCCTTGGTGCAATTTTCTAATATGCTTTCTCACTATGGATCTTATTTGCAGCAAGAGCAAAAGGACCCCTATCTCCCAACTGAATTGGGTACCCCCAACAAACAGCCAACTAATTATTTCTGTAAGACATTGACAGCAAGTGACACCAGTACGCATGGTGGATTCTCTGTTCCCCGTCGAGCAGCTGAAAAGGTGTTTCCTCCATTGGTAGGTATCACTTGCTTTGACAATTTCCACTGGAATTTGATGTTAGCAACAGTGTTGTAGATTGTTGTGAAGAAAATATGCATTAGGTACTCTCAGTAGTGTCTTGAACATTTTTTCTTATGTTCTTGCAGGACTTCTCTCAGCAGCCTCCAGCACAAGAGTTGATTGCAAAAGACCTTCATGGGAATGAGTGGAAATTCCGTCACATCTTTCGAGGTGAGTAGTTTGAATGTCAATAAGTTACATAGTTGTCTTGCTTTTTTCCCGTAACTATTTTGTTGCATATTTAGTGTGCTTCATAATGCTGGAACTTGGTGTGCCAATGATAATGCTCACTAGTTTGTACCTAGATGCTTACATTTGAAACCGCATTCTTAATGCAGGTCAGCCAAAGAGGCACCTTCTTACCACAGGATGGAGTGTGTTTGTAAGTGCGAAGAGGCTTATTGCAGGGGATTCTGTCCTTTTTATCTGGTATAGCCATTCATTTCATGACCGCTAAACCTGCCAGCAAAATTCCTTTTGCTAATTGTGGTAGTACTTTGCATTATTAGGAATGATAACAATCAGTTGCTTCTGGGGATTCGGCGTGCTAATCGGCCACAAACAGTGATGCCTTCATCAGTTTTATCTAGTGACAGCATGCATATAGGCCTTCTTGCCGCAGCTGCTCATGCTGCTGCTACAAATAGCAGGTTTACCATATTTTATAATCCAAGGTAGGAATTGTGGCTCTATAGTATGTCTTCCTTTTTTATCTTTGTGAACTTGCAAAAAAGTGATTAGTATCATTTACTTCCCCAGGGCAAGCCCTTGTGAATTTGTCATACCTCTTGCAAAGTATGTTAAAGCAGTTTATCATACCCGTATTTCTGTGGGGATGCGTTTCCGGATGCTTTTTGAGACAGAAGAATCTAGTGTTCGCCGGTATGTCAGAGTTTATTCACATTTATTGTCTTCCTTCATGTGAACTTTAATCTTGTTCATATGTGGACTGTCTAATTTACACATGCATGCATCTTTTTCTTTATAGTATAGCTTTGGTGTGGGTATCATTATAGGGCATAAATCCATTTCATGTTTTTGAATGCCATTTTTTTATGCAGATACATGGGCACTATTACAGGGATAAGTGATCTTGATCCTGCTCGTTGGCCAAACTCGCATTGGCGTTCTGTAAAGGTTCGTATTCTGCAGACAAGAAGAAGCTGCTCTACTACTAAGTACTAACTAAATTTGCTTTTATATTTATAACTGCTTGGCTGCAATGCAGTTCTTCCTTCCAGCGTTCGCTTAGAATATGTGCTTCTTCTGATGTCCAAGATGTAAAACTGTATCATGACCATAAGGTTGATTTCTTTTTACTGATGCAGGTTGGATGGGATGAGTCAACTGCTGGAGAGAGGCAGCCAAGGGTATCACTTTGGGAGATTGAGCCTCTGACAACTTTTCCCATGTACCCATCTCCTTTCCCTCTCAGGCTTAAGCGTCCATGGCCTACAGGATTGCCATCTCTCCATGGTAAGATGCACAGTCGCATTCTGGACTGATGCTTGTAAACCATTTATATTGAGTTGTACCCTCTATTCTGATCAATTGTTCTAATCAGTTCAAAATTTTCAATTAGAAATTTAACCATCTTGCTTTCTCCAACTTTCTAGGTGGAAAGGATGATGATATTGGACTGAGTCCTCTGATGTGGCTTCGTGATGGCGTAAACCCAGGGTTGCAGTCACTTAATTTCCAGGGGATTGGCATCAATCCTTGGATTCAGCAACGACTCGATACTTCCATGCTTGGTTTGCAACCTGATATGTACCAAACAGTAACTGCAGCTGCAATTCAGGAAATGAGAACTGCAGATCCTGCAAAACAGCTATCCCCAGCAATGTTGCAATTCCAGCAACCTCAGAACATAAATAGTAGGTCAATTCCTCTACTACCAAGTCAGATATTACAGCAGCTACAACCTCAGTCACAACAAACCTTCCTGCAGACCATTCAAGAAAATCAGGTTGAGAGCCAGAATCAAGCTCAGGCTCAGTTCCTTCAGCATCAGTTGCAGCGCTGCCAATCATTTAATAATAATCAGCAACAACAACAGCAGATTCACCAGCAACAAGTATCGCAGCAGCAGCAAATTCCCCAGCAGCAAGTACCACAGCACCATCAGCAGCAACTTTTGCAAATGCAACAGCATCAACAAATACAACAGAAGCACTTGTCTGATCATCAACAGGTTACGAATGTTGTGTCAGCCCTTTCTCAGCTAACCTCTGCCTCTCAATCCCAACCTTCCACGTTGCAAGCAGTGTCCTCATTTTCTCAACCTCAGTACTATTCGGAGTCGAACGGTAACTCTGTATCAACCTCTAGTTCCTCCCCTTTGCATAATACATTGAGGCCATTTTCTCCAGAAGGAACTTCACATATTCTTAGTATGGCAAGAGCCACTCCTTTGATAGTTTCCAACCCCTGGTCATCTAAGCGAGTTGCAGTCGAGTCGGTGCTCCCTTCTGGATCTCAATGTGTTATGCCGCATGTAGAAAAGTTGGATAATACACAGCCTAATATTTCACAGCATTCTGTTACACTGGCACCATTTCCAGGAAGAGATTGCTCAGAAGATCAAGATGGAAGCCAAGATCCTCAAGATCATCTGTTGTTCGGTGTTAATATAGATTCCCCGTCACTTTTGGTGAGGAGTGGCATGCCAAGCCTCAGAACCGTTGATAATGGGACTGACCCATCTACCATGCCATATGCCTCTTGCAATTTTCTGACCTCAACAGGAAGTGATTTTGCATTGAGCCAAGCACTGACTAATTCGAATTGCTTGGATGATTCAGGATTTTTGCAGTCTCCAGAGAATATCAATCAAGTGAACCCACAAAGGGGCACCTTTGTGAAGGTTAGTGATTTCTTCCTCAGTGAACAATCAGTTAAAGCTGAACTTTGCTTCCAGGTGACATGTTAACTAGATCAACTAGAACTCTTCAAGATATTGCCAGATGAGTTGTTTTAAGGGATGCGGTCTTACACTTAGACAACGTAGCTTTTGGACTTTGATAATAAGTAGCATGAATGACAACAAATAACTATTATTGTATTTATGACGTATACAACAAGTGCATCTTTACTTTAAATATCCAGTGCAAAATGTTTCTTCACAGGAACTTTTGTTGCCTCTCTCACATTAATAAGATTGATAGGATTTAATAATAGCTGAGTTTCTTGTAAAGTCATAGGGTTAATCCTTCTTTGTTCTTTATATATATAATCCCCACATGCATGTCCTGTTGCATACACATTTAAAGAATGCTTTTAGAGTGAGACAGACTTGCATGAGCTAATTATTTTATATTCAATACATAAAAATAATTACTTGTCTAAGTTTTCCGTTGACATGTTTGAGACTTTGAGATGTCTGCTTTCACAATTTGCTTTCCTTATCATGTAGTGTAGTATGAATCAACTAATCAGCTCCATGCAATAATAGGTTTATAAATCAGGGACTTTTGGAAGGTCACTTGATATCACAAGATTTAGCAGCTATCATGAGCTGCGTGGTGAGCTTGGGCGTCTATTTGGCCTAGAAGGCCAGTTGGAAGACCCTTTGAGATCAGGCTGGCAGCTTGTATTCGTCGACCGGGAGAATGATGTTCTTCTTGTTGGCGATGATCCCTGGCAGTAAGTCTTTCCAGCCATTCTCCTTTCTTTTTTGGATTATACTTGTTTAAGTGCCATATTCTGTTTGATACTTAGGGCTCATGACTGTCATCAACGACCTGTTTATGCAAATCATGTATATATTATATGTGATTGCTAACCTTACTAAATTGGTTACCAAGTACTAAGAAAATTTGGATCACTTAAAATGGTTTGTGCGTTACGAAGGAGTAATTAGTCAAGCATAATTTACAAACAAGGAATGCAGAAATGAATCTTTGTGGTGTCCCACTTAATGAAAAAGAGGAACTTGTTTTTCTTTTTGGTTTCACATGATTAAGACATTTTTCTCTGATATTAGCGGGGCATATGTTTGCAGGGAATTTGTCAATAATGTATGGTGCATAAAGATACTTTCGCCACAGGAGGTGCAGCAGATGGGCAAACAGGGTCTCAATCTTTTGAGCTCAGCCCCCATTAAAAGGCTCCCTAGCAACAGCTGCGATGACTATGTAAGCCGGCAAGATGCCAGGAATCTCAGCACTGGGATCACATCTGTGGGGTCTTTAGAGTACTGAAAAAGGAAAGCTCCTGGCCCCCCTCCCAGTTGATAAGAGACACCGGCCCTCCAGTATTTTTCTGCACTTTCTAGTTTCCAGAGCTGAAGCACCTACTACGTCAACTTAATCTACTCGTCGCTAATAACTTTTTATATGGTATCAGATCTATAACCTTGGTATATATATGCAAACACTTATTTTCCTTATTAGTTACTACTGTTCCTGTGGATGTAGGCTTCTAACTATATATCTGTATTCTTTGTATACCAAGTATTTTTAATAGCTCTTTCTTCTTGTTTTACTCTTGCATCACTGTATTAATCTCATTCCTTTGGGCAAGAACAACTACTGCAACAGTGTTTTAGACAAAGACATCCTGGTCTGGACCACACCCATGTGATCTGGGTCCCTGTCCTTATGTTGGAATGCCCACTCATTTAAACCATGTTAAAGATCCTTTTCCTTCTTTAGTTCAGTGATGGTGATGCATGTCACCTTCCAGATCCAAGGTCTCCTACCCCATCCATTTCTCTCAGGTCTTTATGTTACGTTTATCTCTATCCTTTTCCTCAGGAAAGACATCTGCACTCACTGATTTTTTTTTCGTTTTCTTTTCTTCTTTCTCCAACTGCTCTCTTCCTTTATTCAGTGCAATGTCGATTTCGCGACGACGAACGACGACAGTGGAGCCCACCAACTGGGGGGTGTGTTTTGATTGTCCATGGCTCCATATGTGGGTAGGTTGATGGGCCCTCTTAATTTTAAAGTGGGAGCATGTGGCCTCCATTAACTCCCCACTGCTAAAGATACATTGGCATCTTTCTCCATGGCATCTTTTCTTCCTTCCATCAATTTCTGGCGATTTTGCCGTCCCTTTCGTATCTTTGGTGTGGCCCAGAGACCTCACATCTTGGTCATCCTCCTCCTCACTTGACTCCTTTTATGCTTATAAAGTAACTCTTTTATCCTTTCATCACTAGTAGTAGCCATTGGTTGAAACTGTTCGATTTCACTCCTCAGCACCTACTCTTACTTTTTTTCTTTTTCTTTTCTTTTCTTACAGCTGAAGCTGTTATGTAGCTTTTGTGATTGCAAGAATGACCTTTTTGTCTCTTTTGCCATTCCATTAAGTTTAAATGAGACCAAAGCTGCAAACAGAATTAAAGCTATCTATTTTGGCATGCCAAAAGAAAGATTGAGAGTGGCCTTTTCCAAAATTCCTGAAAAGACAATCAGTTTCATGAAGTTGGTGAATGGTGATGCACATACTATTTTTGGGCCTTTTGGGCTGTTGCCTGATAATAATCATTCACCTAACCCCAGCAATTAACAATTTTTTTTTTTTTCTCTTTGGACTTTGGATTTTGGATTTTGGCATATCAACCCCTACATTGTATTCTTATTATGGATACATCCCTGTCTTGGCAGGTACATTTTTTATTATTAAAATGCCCTTTTCTTCTTTTTTTTTTGGCTCGAAAATGGTAAAATAAAATGAAGGACCTTTCAGTAAAATTGAAAAACATATTGAGAACTGCTGTGGTACTTTTTTGCAAACAAGGGAGCCGAATGCAAATATGCCAAAATGATGAATTTTCAAGGATAAGTCTCAGATGCAGGCGATGATGGAAAAAGCACCTTCAGAGGATCACGTAGGCGCAAACTACAACCTCTTAATTCTAAACATTTTAGTTTGGGCTACGAGATATTAAACAGAAACGTTGGTATTTACCGGTGCTAGAGAGATCCGAGCGAAAAGCTCAAGCTTAATGTCATAGTTGCAGCCAAGCTAATATATTTTTTTTCCTTTGATCCTCTGTTTCCTATTGGGTATTCAGGATTTAGCTGAGCTAGCTTAAATGATCAAATATCAGCTGACACTTGAAGCTCCAACTTGGCCTCAGCAATTCAGATTAAGTAGTTTCAGAGAAGAATTTATAGAGAAATTGGATGACAAAGATAGAAAATATAACTGTGATAACAACACACTGGAAATGTGTAAGAAGATGTTAAAAAAAAAATCACAAGGAATTATACTATGGATTATAGGCATGTAATTTAATTGTAATTGAGATGAGGAAGACAATACCCATCCCGAGTGGTACAGAAACATGCTCATTGCTACGAAGTTTACACTTGGAACTCCCTATTAGTGAAGAACTACTAACAGGGGCAGTCTCTAACTCTCTGTACTTCTCTCGAAGATAATAGAGGTTTACAGAAAACTTCCAACAATTCATATAAGAAAAATATTCATTTAACGAGGTAAAAATGCAAGAATGGGTGTATCAACTCACATATATGCAATCCACACTCCCTCCAGAATTCAAATCGGATAAGAGTGAAATCCATCATATCTTTTACTAATTCAAACCAATTGATGGCAGTTTGAAGATCTAGAAAAACCCACTGCAACAAAGTTTGTGGGTTGATGGAATTCGGCCAGTTTGGCGAATATGCTCCACTTTTTTAGCCGTTCTAGCAGCCTGTTGATTCATTCTGGCTTGTGCAGCAGCTCGCTTCTCTTCAACTAGTCGCTGTGTTAGGCTGAGCTTTTTAGCCATCTTTTCAACTGCTTCAGCCCTCATTTGCGCTGCTTTGGCCTGCCAAATTGCTTTTTAATAATCATTGGAAAAACACAGAGATCCTCAACATGAGAGAAGAAGCTCCTTAAGATAAGGAAAAGTACCCATGAAATGAGATGGTCTTCTTTCCACTTTTTGTTACCCTACTTATCATCCTTAAACTATGGGTGACAAAAAGAATGAACAGATTTGAGTACTGGCAATATCCATATCGGTATTCTTGTTATCTTCCCTGAGTATGAATTTAGGATCCAGATACCAAAGTGATACTACAATCTGTCTAGATTTTCTTATAAATATCTGGATATGTATGTGAGTACCATGTCTAAGTTAATACCTCAAAGTTTCATGTACTACAGAGTACAGATGCTTTAATGCCACGGAGAAAATAAATGCATCTCAAATGGAAGAGGAAAGCATACCTCAACTTTTCTCATTTCAGCTTCGAAGTTGGCTCTCTCATGATTTTCCCATGCTTGGATATTGACCTCCTCACGTCTATATCTGAAGAGCACAATTTCTGTTAACTAAAGTTATTTCTAACTATTTGCAGTTTCTATGTAGAAAATTAAAATTGCATAATAAGATTGCATTATTTTCTTTTAGGTGGTAGAAGCATGATAAATCTAAAAGTTAATATCCATGTAGAAGCCATGACGCAATCTTCTCCTTCTGGGATTAAGCTAAAGATAAACTTGTGGGAGAATTTTCAGGACTTAACTGTTTGTTCATTTTCAACAAGCAGATTTTGGAGGGAAAAAAGTTTGATTTATAGCCATTCTACTGGCAAGCAACCTAACAACAAGCCTTTGTAGTCCAAACCACAGTAATTCATCACTTCCAGTCAATAAATCATCATCAACTACTTGTAGGAGGGGTTTGCAATTAATAGTACCTGGCCATATGTTTAGAGTATTCAGCCTCCTCCCACGTCACTGCACGGACTTCATATTCCTTCTCCAGATGTGAACTGAAGGTCATGGACGAGGGAGAAGCCTGTTCTCGATCTTCCCTACTAGCCCATGAAGCAATATTTGTCTTTCCCAGTTGTACACCAAGGGCAGCAATCTCTTTTCTTATCTTGAGCTTCAGTTCTCTCTCAGATAATTCATTTTTCCCATCTTTTCTTTTAACTTCTACATTATTGTCTCTGGTGGTAAAGGCTGCTGGTGATGTTGCTGGTTCTCCTCTTCTAGGAGTTGATGTTATTGAGGAGCCAGGGCTACGTGTGGGTGTAATTGATCCGATAGGAGTTCCAATTCTCGATGGGTCCTGGCTTGGAATAGGTGTCATTTCTGTTCCCACATCTCTCATCGAAACCGACTGCACATTGGGAGTGGCTGCATGATAAAGGAAGAAATAATATCTATCTGAAAAGATAACTTCAAAGGAAGAGACCGTTTCGACTAAGGGTACAAAATAACAAAAATGAGTAAGTTCAGATGTTTTGCAAGTTCTGGTTTGGCAGGCGTGAAACTTAAATCAACTATTAATCAAGCATGGCTAGTAAATAGAAATGCAACGGATACCTGTTGGTTCATCGCAAGGCCTTCTTGCGACTGATGAGTCTGTTTTGTACAATTCTTTCTGAAGTCTTGAGAGACTGCCCGAATCATGAATAAGAGACAAATCTGCTTGCACAGCTGGATTAGAGCTTGATTGATGAGTAACAAAAGAGAACTTCTCTAACACATTCTGGGAGCCAGAGCAGGTGGAGTCCATCCTTTTTGTATCCACTACCTGAACTGAATGCTTTTGGTCAGAACTCATTGATTCTAGAGCAACACTAGCAGCAGTATAGTTCATCTGCCGACTCCCCTGAGGTTGTGCAATGTTCCTCTTCAAGACATTCAGATTCATTTTTTGCCGATTTACTATCCATTTCTCTGCATCATTCCACTTGGAAGGAATCTGCCTAGATGACATACCAGCCATCAAATGTTGTGATGTCCTCTCCACGTGATGAAATTCGAAACTAGATGTGCTGGCATTATCATGCCCACTGTCATAGGCATTACCCTCTTCTTCTATCGTTCTCACCGGATGTATCATGCTCAAATTGTTGGACTGAAGTTGATGAGAAACATTTTTAGAGATATTCTGAATTTTAGCATGACCAGTGATGGCCTTTTCCTTTGACATTGAACCCCTCGAGCAGGAATGCTGTTGATTGTATTGCCCAAAACTTGAAACCTCCTTAATAGGTAACTCCAATCTAGGAGATTCTGAGTTCAAAGCATCATTGATAGTTAAAGGAACTTTGGGGTCCTTAGAGGTTGCTGCAAATCCACAACCAATCAGAACACTGTAAGTATCAAAAGATATACTCTACAAAGCTCAACAAAGACACACTCAAACAGACAAAGTATTAACGAAATTCACTAATAAAATCCACCTACCTTTGTCAGCGATATCACCAGCTAGTAGGCTGTTCTTTATATGTTCCATGTCCACATTCTTGGAAGGGGATGTCCTGGAGGAACTGCTCCCTCCCTTTCTTGCTCGGTTTTGAGCCCCTAAAAGTTTCATTCTTAGCTTAGTTGGAGAAAGTACTCCAATCTGCATTAAGGAAAAAATTCAAAAAGAAAAAAAAAAGAAGATCAATAGTAACACATTAGAGCACTTAACTTGTCTCCATGAACTTCTAGAAATAATACTTCAGACTCCATCAATGGAAGAATACAATTTTTGTGTGAAGAAGAGTTTTTAAATGAAAAGGAACTGGCAGGTTTGTGATTCAAGTCAGTTTCTAAGTAATAAATTCAATGTGCCTCCAAATTTTTTTGAGAAAATCTCCTTTTCTAACATAACAAAGGAATCTTAGACATATAAGAACAACCATCAGAGCACCATATAGACCATCAAAAGGGGAAAGAGGAAAAGAAAAGGGAAAGGTGATCTAAACAATGACAAAAACCAAATCTAAACCAAAAACTTGCTAGGCCAGGAATAATTACAAACAAATGATGTGCTGACATTACATGTTTCAGAACAATTCCGAGGAAAATCGTTACTCAAACAAAAATTGCATCACTAGCCGCTTACTGCGGAAAAATAAAACACAACCAACTAAAAGGCTATCAAGAAAGCGAGTAGCTAAAACCAAGACAAAGACTCTAACACTAACTACAAGGCAATAACATTTAAGAGAAAATATGACTAAAGCTAAGGTCTTTCAGAGAAACCCAACAAATAAAATACATCAAAATGGCTTGCAACGCCCTTTGTTACCATAGAAGTGGGCTTATGCTTTTACTTCCATCCATTGTGGGTTGGAACCAAGAGCAGTTCATACCTGAACTTTGTGGATCCTCTCATACTCCATAGCGAGAGAGAGAGAGAGAGAGAGAGAGAGAGAGAGAGAGAGTAATTTGTGACTTGTGAGGAGATCTCACAGTAAGCTCTCTGCCACTGTTCTTTGTAACCTGACAAGGGTCTCCAAGGGATAATTGGATCGGCGATCTTGCCAATTCCTCGGAACGATATGAAAGATAGTTTTCCATATTACCACCTATAATTTTAGTAATTACCAAGAACCTCCTCTTCTTCGGTACTTACATCTATATAAAATCTTTTAAATGTCTCTTCAAACTGTATCCTGTGATTCATTCTAAGTGACCCTTTCTTTTTGGTTGTTATCCGGGAGGTTTAATCCTTTAATCAACCTTGTAGGAAAACTATCTGAAAGATAATCTAATCAAAACAATACCAAATGAAAGGACCAATTTGCATATATGTCACAGTGGCCGAGTTGTTGGCGATTTGTTCGGAAGACATCTTTCAAACTCGTACCCCGTATTATTAAATCAGTCAAAGACGTACTTTTCGAGACCTACATGCCGACTCATTCACATTATTTGTTCCAGGCTGCAGAATTCTATGACCGGACCCCACACGCCGTAGATAGATAGATTCACCTCTCCCCTTGGAGCCAGGATTCCCTACATTCCAATTTGTTACAAATTCCAACAACTTAGCAGGAATAAACCCCTATGAATGGCCCTCTTATCTCAAAACTGGTGCCAAATACAAAATTGTAAATTATCTTGGAGGGAATAAAACCCATCAGCCTCTGTCTCCTTCCCCAAACTTCATTTTCATGGCACCCTCAGAACGTCTAGTATTATAACCAAAAGCATATGTAAGCAATTGCCACCTCCCTTGGGATTAATGTACTGGGTATAATCTTTTAGAATGTCAACATATATATCAAGCCTTCTGGTTGAACATCTTGCTCCATGGATCTTTTGATCATTACTCCATGGATTTTTAACCAATAGAAAACAGAGGACTGACATGTTCTTGAGATTTGACCATCTATGCATTGGCAACTTTTTGAAATTTGACTTAAAATAGTATTATTGCTGGACAACACATGATATTGCAGCCTTTTCTACAAGTTCCACTCAGATACAGTCAGTGAAGTTAGATAAGTTTCAGGAACAATAAGACAAGAAAGTTTGAACTTTTAGAAGCTCTTCTCCTTCTTAAAATTTTTTTAGCTATTTTTCTTTTAAAAAAATTTAATATAGATAGTTGGCTCTACTAACACTTACCACAGTATAGAACTAGCTCACTCCCTTTCAATGATGATTTGCTTGACCCCATTGGCTCATGTTAGGTGCTTGTCAAAGTGACAATGAGGTCCACACTGGCTTCAAACTTATCTAACCACTACATTGATTTGTGTGACCAAGTCAAAGATTGTTCACATGGGTGGGGCTCATCAAGTAGGTTTGGAAGTTTCTTTTGAACACATTTCTTTCATCCGCTTGATGGGTAGCTTTCATATGTCTGATTGGCAAGTTGGTGAGTCTCCTTTCACAAGAATGTTGTCATTCTGATGAACTGAAACTATGTCCTTTGCGCACTGTTTTCCATTCTTTCCAGTGTTCTTTTTCCATGGTCTCTTTAATCATTGAGCCTTCTGTGTTCTTTCATGTGCATGGCCGCAAGCTCAGTAGCTTGAGATGGTTGAGGGTGAAAAAAGAAATAATTGAAAAGGGTAAAGGTTTGGAAAAAGTTCTGATTGAATCATTAGGGACTTTGTAGGACAAGCAGAGTGATGTATGTGGTCATACCAGGAACCACCTTTTGAAGTCTAAGATGAAACATAAATGACAAGAAACAAATACAGACACCTTTTGTTTTGGGTTCAAGTTTAGTCCTTGAAACTGTAACACTTCTTGTGACAGATAAAAATGGTGTGATCGCGATACATATCCTTTTCTTTCCAGTATCTTGTAATTCTCTTTTTAGTGCTGACACAATATTTTGGATAAAGATTGCTAACCAAATATCCCGGAGAATAGACACTAATATTTAAGGAGGGGGGCAAAAGACAACAATCCTCTGGGCCAAAAGAAGGCATTTTTCTCAGGAACAGGTGCCTTCCAATCCCAAAAGAAGTTTTCGACTTGGAAGATTATAACATACAATGGTTGAGATATGTAGCTACAGGACATTCATAAGGGTGATTGAACTCAAGGTTAACCATAAATATTCTGATATCCTCATCTGAATTTCTAAATGACGCGAAATTGCGCTAATTTCTGTAACTTTGCACTGCAACTCTTTGCAAACCAAGTACCTATTTCTCTTCTGTGGATTCAAATTGATACCATTTCTAGCATCATATATCACCACCCTGTAACTGACTGATCCTTGCTCAGACCAGCTGAGCTCCCCTGATGCTTGCTTGCTGGCATTTAGGTGCATTCTGGAACCACATTTAAAAGAAAAATCAGAAAAAAGAACAACATTTAAAATTCATCCTATAATTGGATAGGGCAATATGAGAAGATTTCAGATCAAGTTCATGATAAAGTTGTAGGCTTACAGTAATTAATTGCAGTAATACCATGTTTATGAACATAGAGGTGATACAGCTTCTGAATGACTAGTTGCAGATTCATTGCAGCCACTAATACCCTCAAAAGCCTGCATGAATACGCCAGCGAACCCTGTTAGAGCCTGGAAAACGTTAGGGAGGCTCGTCTGGAGATTGTTTAATGTCATGGCTCGGCTCATTCGAACAGAATTTAGGTATTTGGACTTCTCTTCCTCGACCTTCTTCTTGAATGCCTCCAACTTCATGTTCTTCGATGACAGATTTAAAAATTGATCTGTATTTATGATTGTTTCTTTGTTGCTCTTCTCTAATCTGTGAAGTGAATCAAGTTCTTTCTCTAGCCTGCTCTCAAGCCGGTCAGCTTTCTTCTTCAGGCTGCGCTCTACTGTATGTTGCAGGACTATGGAATGGATAACTGATAAAAAACTCTTGATTGCTTCAGCAGCTACCTGCTTAAATAAACATTTAAGATGGAAAAGATTCTCCTTGTAACTAAAACAAAGGAACATAACTTTTATCAAGTTTCTCAAAAAATCAAGTATTGACTGTCTCCATTATGAAATCCTTCGACTTACTATTGCTCAGTTTCATTCACAGGAAATCTATACTTAATATCAGAGAACTGGTATAATCTTCAGAAGTATAACATGTGTACTGAATCTCAGGATTGTCTTTCTTTTCTTTTCTTTTTTCCTTAAAGTTTGGACATAGATTCAAATGTCAACAAACATGAAAATTCACACTAATCAAATTCTTTGATTTTTTTTAATTAGTATAGTGGTTCTTTAAGTCATACATCTGATTGAAGTGAAGAAAGTCAAGTGGAAATTAAATAAAAACCAAGGAAATGCAGATTAAATAGACAATGTAAAGATCTTTGAGTGTTAGCACTTGTAATTGGCAAATCTATGACAAAACAAAAATCATATGAGGTGTAACTTGTTAGATTGAATTGTAAAGACCAAAAGCACATCGTAGAGGAAAAGAAGGTTTTCTGTACGAATGGATCAGTCCATTTGAATGGATTTCCCCGCATAGTACTATTTTCGTAAGTGTGGAAAGACGTTTAAATGGATTCTCAGAACGCTGCTTTATTTGAACGAGATACGCGACAAGAGACAAGTAGCTATCGAACGTTGGAAAAGCGTTCGAACGAAATTTTATAGAGAGCCCACTGTATCTAACGTTGGAAAGGCATTCGAACGGAACTTTCCAGAGAGCTCACTATACCCAATGTTGAAAAAGCGTTCGAATGAGATTTTTCAAAGAGCTCACTGTATCCAACGTGGGAAAGGCGTCCGAACGATTAGTTGAAGACTTTAAACGTTGGAAGACCGTTCGAACAGAACTTGTGGAACACTATCGACTGAAACTCAAATCGTTCGAACAGTCTAGATCTCGTTCAAATGATTTTGTTAAGTTGGCTCTTATTGGTTTTGGTTAGGGCTTTACGGAGGCTATCTTTCTGAGCTTATAAAGGAAAACTTGAAAAAGATTAGGGCACCACTTTAGCCAAGAGAAATGACACTAATGGGAAGAGAAGTGGGCTCTTGGGGATGCTTGAAGTTTTGAAAGCATTGGAGTCATCCCACACCAACTTCGTCCAAGATTGAAGAAGATGTTTAAGATTACCTTAGAAGTTACTGAGGCTAAGTTACAACCTTAAGGTTTAGCTAGATTGTGAACCAAGCATAAGAGACAACGTATTAAGGAAGAGTCAAACAAAATACTATCGTGACGATTGTGGTAGTTGTAATCAATTTGTAAGTGTTTTTGTAACCGTGAAATTTATAGTGCTTTGTTTATGTGGATTTTTTACCCTTGGTTGACAAGAATTTTGTGCATGCTTCATTCTCATCTTTCACTTTGCAAAGCGTCTCTTTAGTAGTGTTCTTTGTCTAGTAAGGATCAAGAATTTTTACCAAGTTTACCACAAATTACTGTTACTAATTTATGTTGTTTTCTCAGGTTACCACTTACCATACAAAGAGGGAGATATCTAGAAACAAGAAAATTACAATATAAACACAAAAATTAGAATGTGTTCACAGGCACATTGTTCTAGCAACACCTAGCTAATCTCAAATTACAAACTAAAACACCAATCAATAATTAGATTAGGACTTCAGTTGATGAAGGAAAGTAGTAATGCAGGAGCATAAATAGTTTCTCTCCACTAGAGCAAGAAGGTATGGTATAAAGAGAATAAAGCAGTACAATTTACTATGGAGTCAGTATGAGTACCTTTTCAGGTAATCTATCAAGGGCACGCTGCAGTTCGTCGCAAAGACTATGAATTCCAGATGTAGCTCTCAAGCCAGTACTATCCAGAAGGCAGTCAGTGAGTCTGACCCACTGATTCAGAACACGTATGTACTCTCGCTGGGAATTGATTAGATTACAGAAGGAACTATGCCAAGAAGCAACTTCAGCTTCCAGCTGGGCGGTAGCATGGCGATGAGAGTCACTTGTTGGTTCAGTCCCTGGACGGTTGTCAAGAAGATTGACTTGTTGAGAAACGTGGGTTTGAACCTGATGGCACTCGTACATTGTTCTCCACATGTGCACAAGCCTTGGTAAGAGGAACAAGAGAAAATAAAAAGACGAGATAAATATATTGATGAATAGAGCAATGGTTAATGCAAAGAAACAATGTTACTTTCCAGAAATTCATATTTATTACTAAAGATTACTAATGCAATAAAATAGGTCAAAATTAAAATGTCGAAATGCGGTGAAAGTCCAATAGATGCTATTGTGTTAGCTTACGTCGCAGATAGTTCTATCAACTGAGGATATAATTCTTCATCCCTAAGCTTTGATATGGACAAGCATGTCATATTTATTGACCCCTGCAATGAAGCTAGTCGGATCTGTAATTCCTCAATGTTATCTCGAGCTTTCTCTATCCTCAACATATCAGGATTTCCAACTTCTAGCTTTTGCAGTAACAATGTGTTCCTCTTGTGGTGCAACTTAGCAATCTCCTCTGCCTGCAGCATAAGTCCTATTAATAGGTTAGCTAATAATGAATATTACACGTGACAATCAGGACAACCAATCACTTCCTCAGACATCCACACAGAAAGTTCAGCCAAAAAACTCAAATAAAGATTTTGTCCAAATTAATCTTGAAACTCAACATGCATAAATATGATCAAAGAATCTTTTAAGTATTTTTTCTAGAACACTTCCAAATGTCCAGTTGGTTAAAGAAGCAGGCTAAGAGGTCATGAAATTTTAAAACCTTCCTTGTAAGTTCACAAAACACGGTCTTTATATGGAACTGACAAAGATTCATCTCGAGTGTACAATGCCTAGAAGGGGGGATTACGCCCTCTTCTTTCGCACTGGATATTTGATCCATATATTAACTAGAAAAGCAATAGAAAATGTCAACAACATGATTACCTTAACTTCCTTGTAGAGCTTCTGCTCCTCAATATAAAGCTTTTCAAGGGTTGTGCAATGGTTGCCAGATCTGCCAGTATCAGTAGGATTTTGAAAAGAAGGATCTCTATTTGACTGAGGGGATCTGGCAGACCAGTTCCAAGACAATGTGTTAAAAACCTTGGCGGACTTGGAACTTTTTCCTGCAGAATAAATAATAACATTTTCTTAGTAAATGTGTAAAAAAAAGAGAACTTATCTGTTCATAAAGAATCATCAGATGTGGATGAAGAAAACAGGTACTAGTGATTCATGACATTTCGGGACAGAAGTCCCTCAGAGCTGAAAACCAAGAACGCTAAAATTGCATTTCATCTGTGCAAGAGATATGGTCCAAAATTTATGCAGTTCATACATCTGGACGTGCCACTAGGGATAGCGCTTTACCATTTTATGGACTCCAATGTTCATTGAGAAGCAGCACAGCCAATGAAACAGTATAGTTGACTGCACTACTCACTCAATTAACCATTGGCAGATTATCCTTAACTACCGACAAGAGCTGAAGAAAGGGAACTTACTTCTACTAAAGAAAGTAAAACAAGAACTGAAATATTTGACCTTAAACAATGGAGGTACTAGATTAATTTTTAAGTGGGCACTCAAACGACCTATTTCAGCCCCTAATAAAAAGCCTGAAGACTCAACAAATTATGATCACAATTTCAAGATAAAAACTTTCTCACACCACAGAGATCATGCAGATTCTAGGGCCCATCAATTGTCAAATACATTTGTGATTATGTTTCTATTCTACTTAAAGTTATGATCTTAATAGAGCTCAACCAATAAAGAACCACGAGAATTTGGCCAAATCACACAGATAAAGGCCCTGATGAATTTTGACCTCTCTTAGTTCATGCAAATTTGGCTAAATATAGCTGAAAACGCATTAAAAGTTTCTAGTTGTAGGCTAAAATATTCAAAAGAATTTCTTTTAACTCAAAATATATATATATATAAGTGTATAATTAGCAGCTTGATAATGAATGGCACTATTTAGAATGTCAAGATCAAATAGCATTCTATGACATGTATAGATGGCCACAAATTACCCTTCCTTCCATCAAATTCCCAGGGATTACAGTGCCCTCGGTTGGAATCCAAAAGAACAACCACATCTTTCCCAGCTGCTGCAGCTTTCAAGAAATAATCATCAAGCTCCTTCACAATCCCGATCAATGTCTTTTTACTCCTCCACACCACCATTGCCATATCAGAATCCTTTGTCAACCAACTCACTGCAGACGAGTTGTCGTCCACCAATTCCTTAATTATACCTTTCCCCTTCACCTGATTCAACACTACATTCTCACTACCGGTGCCGGCTTCCACCTTCCTTTCTCCCACGTCATCATCCTCTTCCCAGAATTCTGTGTTTGTCTCGGCCCAATCCTCCTCCTCCACTGCCCCGGCCTGCAAGACTATTTCCTCATCCTTCTTCAGGGTCACCGGAGACGACGAATTCGTGGAAGTCGGAGGGCCAAACGGATCCCAGAATTCCCATGAGGAGCCAGGGAGTGGTGGCGGAGGGGTGGCACAGCTGTCGCTGTCATCAACATCAATCGAATCCTCTTCAATAAGTTCCTCGTCAGTCTTCTCCTTTTTCCGAACAGGGCTAAAATGGGGAAGTGGTGGAGGGGAAGGCGGCAACGGCGGGGGCGGTGGAGGCGGGGGCGGGGGCGAGGGGGGTAATGTGAGATCCGGAGGAGGATTGCCGGGGATCATCGACTCCACGTCGGTGAATTGCCGGAGAGTGGCGCCGGTGTTCCTCAAAGATTGGAGATACGCCATGTGGGCGGCGGCGAGCTCGGCGCGGCGGCTCAAGAGCTGTTTCATGAGCCTCCTCCTCTCTTTGCACCTCCTCACACTCTCCTCGTTCTCTACTCTAGAGTGAACACACCCCATCCTCCTCTCAAACCAAAGAAGACAACACTGCAGTACGATCACTCCACCAAAACCCCCAAATGTATTTTATCTTTTGGATTGAAATCGGCTGTAACTAAGCTCAAATTCCATAAAAAAAAATACAAGGATTTAGGGGGAAAAGGAAGCAAATTTGGGTATCCAAGAACAATAAAAACCAAGAAACCCTTTTGAGTGATATGGGCTTAGCTTTAAAGCTAAGCGGTGTGGAAAGAAGAGTCGGAAACCCAAAAAGGTGCCATTTTTCACTTATTCCAGCCAACAAGGGAAACACAAACAAGAGCTAAAACACTGGCAAGCTGGGATTTTTTTTAAAAGAAATCACCCTCATTCGCTTTAGAAGGAGGAGGAGAAGAAGAAGAAGAAGAAGAAGAAGAAGAAGGTGGAGCAGAGAAGGGTCAGATCTGCTGCTTCCCTGTCGCTGAAAATGCTTGTCCTGGCTCACCTCCTGTGTGTGCTCGGTGAGTAGGAGAGAGAGAGAGAGAGAGAGAGAGAGAGAGCGAAAGGAAAGGTGATAAATATTGGTTTCTTTTCCTTTTAGAAATAGTATATTTTTACAACAAAGACAAATGTGAGAAGAGAAGGTGCAGAGAGTTTGAAGTTACTTTGTAACTCGAGGAGAGAGAAACAAATAAACAAAGAAGAAAACGAGAGAGAGAGAGAGATAAAAGCAAAGAATAATGGAAATGGTGTCTCTTGCAGTGGGTTAAAGGATTAGCTATATGGGCAACAAACAGCCATGCTTAAAAAAATATATAAATTAAACAAGATGGTTCTTTACTCTGCCACTGTTTGACTACTGTCTCATTAAGGATGCTCTTATCAATTAAAAAACTTTGGCAGAATAATCCCACAAGCCATGCCATGAGGATGGAGTTCCACTGTTCTTCTATACATTGTGGTGTCAGTATGTCTCTCTCTCTCTCTCTCTCTCTCTCGTTACAGGCCTGCTTCTCATGAATCATACACTGGTAATTGGTGCAGTGTACTTGGATAGATGCTCCATCAACAAAAGCATTGAATGATGCATTCATGGCTCATGATGTTATAGATTTCTAAGCATGCTGATTAATTAGAAAATGAGCATTGTAAATGATAAGTGAGTTACTTTACATTGAATAAGTACACATAATATTTTTGGAGGAGATATATGAATAGATTATAGTAATCATTTTCATCAACTTTTTTTTATAATATAAATTAGCTCATTTTAATATTATATGTTAGAGATCAACAAGTTTAAATTATAGGCATATCACTTCTACTATAGTAAAATATCAAAAAAATATTTAGGGACTGTTAAACTCATAGACATCTATCATAGATTGATAAAATTAAATCAATAAGCTACAGTGATAAATTACATAGAAGAATATTTATTATATTTGACATCTAATTTTTATTTTAATCTTTTTTAAAAGCATCTAATTAGATAAAGAAATCACTCATAATTATATCGCAAACAGCCGTGGACCCATTACAGCTCAAAAGGCTAATTACATTGTTCTATCCAGGTTGTCATGCTTTAAAGCCATTACACCGAGGTTTAATTGAATCAATATTGATTAGTAATGCATCTATCCAAAAACGTAACACAAATTCACTTTTAGCAACTTGGCATAAAAATGAGCAGTTAAGCTTAGAACTCAGCTCAGCTCGAATATAGATATGCCGAATTTGAGAATAAGATAATTCATTCTGACCCAAATTTATGGCTTAAATTGAGCTTGGTTTGAATTATAGAATTACTTAAGCCTCAAATTAAGTTCGTCTTGAATTGGGCTTGAGCTCGAAATAAGCTCGGGTTAAATGTAGATGAGCTAAGCTAGGTTCCACCTCTTATAATATGGGAGAAGATTTGAATAACAATTTATCTCCTCCAGGTTGCAGATTCTGTTCTGATTACTTGTGCTTAGAATCTTTTGTACCTTAGTTTTGTTACAAAAAATAACTGTAAGGGAATTATAAAACACTACTATCCAAAAATTCCTAATGAGTTGCCCCATTAATTGCGCTGGTTAGTTTGAGAGGGTCCATTAATAAATGGGAACCTTTTCTATTCGTATTTTTTGAAAGATATTGTTTATATATATGTATGTATAATTATGTATTCCTATAAATATTATTTTATTGGGTGATCCAAATGGTTTAGTCTTGGCTTTCTTCCTTTCAATCTCTGACTCTCCTCCTTATTCCAGTACCGGAGATTCCTCAGGTGTGGAATATCCTCCTCCTCTTCTCCCAGGTAACGTAGATATATCATTCTTCGTTTTTTTTTTCTTTTTTTGATCTATTTTCCTTCATATGAAGCCTATCTCAAGCAGTAATTGACTATGTTCAGATTAGTTTATCGCAGAAAAATAGGCACTGACTGCTTCCTATTTTTTGAGATTTTGATTTTAATTAGGTTAATCTCCAGTAAAAGATACAAACGAGAGATAGATAGGGGAATTTGATAAACATGAAAGAGAAAGGAATTTAATTTCAATTAGATTTTCTCTCTCTCTCTCTCTCTCTCTCTCTCTCTCTCTCTCTCTCCTTATTTTAAAATTAAATATCAAAGAAGATGAACAAAAAATAACAAAACCAATCACGTCGGGACTTATTTAGTCGACTAATCTATCATTAAGTGGGATAATAACGATGACTCTATTTCTCAAGAGCTATTTGCCATCTTATATTTATTTGAGTCTATAGAGTCTTATAGCTCACATATTTTTATAGTTTAATAAAAGATGGGTACCGTCGTTGATGTCGGCACCGGCGGCAGAGAAGGACAGCTGAAGCACAGAAGTTGCTCATGCAGCAAGGAAGACTTCTTACCCGAGGAGTCCTTCCAGAGCTGGGGAAATTACTTCCGCGCCCTGCGCCAAACCGGCGCCCGGCTACGGGACCGCGTCGCCACCCGGTCCCTCGACCACGTCGAGCTCAACGAGGTCCGGGCACGGAGCGGCCACGAGATGAAGAAGAATCTGTCGTGGTGGGACCTCATCTGGTTCGGTATCGGCGCCGTCATCGGCGCCGGAATATTTGTACTCACCGGCCAAGAGGCGCGCGAGGTGTCGGGTCCGGCTGTTATCATCTCCTACGTTGTCTCCGGCATCTCCGCCATGCTTTCTGTCTTCTGTTACACGGAGTTCGCTGTGGAGATCCCAGTCGCAGGTTAGTAACGTAATCGTAGGAGATATTATTATATAATTTTGTTATGTATATCTTGTACGCAGTCTGTATTATATGATTTTTCATGGCTATGGCTATGGATGCAGGTGGCTCCTTCGCCTACCTCCGCGTGGAGCTTGGGGACTTCATGGCGTTCATCGCCGCCGGAAATATCCTCCTCGAGTACGTGATAAGCGGCGCCGCCGTCGCACGGTCATGGACGTCCTACTTCGCAACCCTTCTCAACCACCACCCGAACGACTTCCGCATCTACGTCGCCGCTCTCTCCACGGACTACTCCCGCCTCGACCCCATCGCAGTCATCGTCATAACCCTCATCTGCCTCGCCGCCATACTCTCCACCAAGGGCTCCTCCCGCTTCAACTACGTCGCCTCCATCATCCATCTCGCCGTCATCCTCTTCATCATCGTCGCCGGCCTCACCAAAGCCGACCCCGCCAACCTCACCCCATTCGCCCCCTTCGGCGTCCGTGGAATCTTCTCCGCCTCCGCCGTCCTCTTCTTCGCCTACGTAGGCTTCGACGCCGTCTCGACGATGGCGGAGGAGACCAAGAACCCGGCGAAGGACATCCCGTTTGGCCTCGTCGGAGCCATGTTGGTCACCACGCTATGTTACTGCCTCTTAGCCCTGACGCTTTGCCTCATGCAGCCGTACACATCGATCGACCCGGACGCCCCCTTCTCGGTCGCGTTCGAGTCGGCGGGGATGGGATGGGCTAAGTACGTGGTCGCCTTCGGCGCGCTCAAGGGCATGACGACGGTTCTACTAGTCTCTGCCGTGGCCCAGGCCAGGTACTTGACCCACATATCCAGGACTCACATGGTGCCACCCTGGCTCGCTAAAGTCAACGAGTCAACGGGCACTCCGGTCAACGCAACGGTAGTCATGCTCGTCGCCACCGCCGTCATCGCGCTCTTCACCGAACTCGGGGTGCTCGCTAATCTCCTATCCATATCCACCCTGTTCATCTTCATGCTCGTCTCCCTCGCGCTCATCGTCCGGCGGTATTACGTCACCGGCGTGACCGATAATTCCAATCGGAATAAGATGATCGTATCCCTGGTGCTCATCTTGGCCTCGTCGATCACCACGGCGGCGTACTGGGCGGCGAGCGACGGATGGTTGGCGTACACGGTGACGCTTCCTGTATGGGTGGCGTCGACGGCGTTCTTGTGGCTCGGGGTGCCGCAGGCGAGGACGCCGAAGGTCTGGGGAGTGCCGTTCGTGCCGTGGCTGCCGTCGTTGTCGATAGCCATCAACATATTCTTGCTCGGGTCGATCGACGGGGCGTCGTTCGTGAGGTTCGGCATCTGGACGGCGGTGCTGCTCGTCTACTACTTGTTCTTTGGGCTACATGCGTCGTATGATACCGCCAAGGCGGCGACGGCGCTGCCGGTGAGGGCGGTGGAAGAAGGCAATGGTGCAGCTGCTTAGTAATGTAGAGGAGAGTCTTAGCAGTTAGTATTCTTTATACGTATCTTTTTATGGGTCTATTTTCTAGAATTCGTAGTGCTGTTGTTAGAGTTGTAATTATAGTTTCTAGAATTTTTTTGTTATTTTTATAAATTTTCTCCTTCAGGTTCTTTTTTATAGCAATATATATATATTTGAAATGCTTCTAATGACCTACTAGCGAGTCCTGGGTGTCCGGATCCGAAACCCGAATCCGAAACTCGATCGGGGGATGATCACCTTTATGGCTTTATGGTTAGTTGGTTGACTACTACTCCTAATTATAGAGAAGAATTAAGTGGGGAACTTAAAACCAAGAGGTACCAGAAAAGAATCCGATCCTTAAATTTTATTATAATTCCGGTTTCCTTCCAATGGAAGCGGACGGTACCCAATTAGATCTTCTAATGGGTTGGGTAGTTGTGTGGGTAAGTATTTGACAGCATCAGAGAAAGTGGAGGAAAGAGAAACAAACACAGTTATTGTGAGGTGGGTACGCGGGGATTAAACGGACAGCTTTCGTCCTTTTCTTCCAATCCTTCCCTCTCCGCTTTCCCCACCTTTCTCGCGTTCCGAACAACACCTTCTCTCCTATTCTCCTTTCTCTCTCCTTGCGATCTCTGGACTTGGAAACACCTCTTCTCGTTGATCATGACGTCGGTGGGTTTTTACTTTTCCTTTTTGTTCCTCTCTCTCTCACTCTCTCTTTCTCTGTGTTCTATAATCGCTTCTTATGAATGGAATTGTGCGTGCTTTTTGGTGGGTGAGATGACGAATCGATCAAAGTTTCGATTTTTTGAACTGGGTCTTTCGATTTGAGTGCTGGGTATTGGAAGTGGGGATGTTGGAAATTTGGGTGAACAGTTTGAGGGTAAAATTTGGGGGAAGAATCGGAAATTTGAAATCGTCTATTCTGATGTTGATTCTATACAGCTGTGCAACTTATTTTGGATCTTTATGTAATTGTATTTTTCGAGTTTGTTCAATGTTTATTATGTCCAAGAACATTATGTTGACACTTCAGATATATTATCATGATGGATTGTTCTCTAGTGGCTTCTTAGAAAAGACGAGAATTCGTTTTGTGAGGTGGATGCTCTTATTTCACATGGCAATGTTTCTTTTGGAAGGAATATTGTTGTGATAATGGCCAGTTGCTGTTCTGTTGTGATCAAGAAGGAAGATTGGGAGGCAGTATTAGATAAACGTCAGGATGACAAGCCCATTACAAGGTTTAGAATCTTCTATTGGCAAGTCCAAATTGAGCTTAAATTGCCAAATATTTAGAATCTTCTCTTCTGCTTTCCCTTTGTCAGATTGTTTCCCCTGTCGGCTGGTGATGTTCTACATGAGATCTCTTTAGATATCTAACTTTTTGGTATTTGAATAATCCTATGCTTCCATGATAGAATTTGATACTATTTAGTTTCCAAAGCTGGGTTATCCATCTCCATCTGTCTCTTTTTTCTTCGTTTTATCAAATGATTTTCTCTTGTTCATACTTTATTTCTAATATGGTGCAACTTTATGTAGCTATGTTTTCCCTCTATTCGGGAATTTGTTTTATAATGCTCAAGCTCTAGATTGGCTCATCTATATCAATCTAGTGGAACCTGAGATGCAGTAAGGCTTCTTGTCTTGAAGCTATCAAGAATGCTATGCGATGTTCATGAGAGTAATCTCCAAGCTTTAACAATTGTCGCAAGGCTTGCAGTATGTTGGATGTAGTGAATTTGTTTGTCCTATTTAACTCCTCTGTAGTATGAAATAATAAAACTATTTGTTATTCTGAAATTCCAGTTTCTGGAAATACAGTTCTTTATGCCAATAAAAGCGAGCGTAGTTACTTTCTATTCATGCAGATACTCATGGTTTATTTACTATCAGATCAGTTCAATAGCTAATTTCCTTTTTCCTCATTGCTCGTCCATTTTGCTCTGTAATGTTGACAAAGATCAATAGAGAGTTGCTCGGATCAAGTGAACTGCTGACCTGATTACTTGTTCTAATCTTTTCATTGCAAATTTTCTTTTCGTAGTTGTTCTTAAGTCTGATACTCTGTATAATTAATTCTTCTTATGCTTGTGCAGCAGGAGAAGGGCCGACCATTGCCCAAATTTGGAGAATGGGATGTGAACAATCCTGCCTCAGCTGAAGGCTTCACTGTCATTTTCCAAAAAGCTCGCGATGAAAAGAAAACGAGCAGTACTCCAGCGACTACTGCACCACCATTAAATGATAATGTAGGCGGTCTAAAACCAGACGAGAACTACCAGTATCCAAGAAAGAGTGTATGATCCTTATTATTCTGGGCTTCAGTATAATCCAAAACTTTAGAGTAGCCTATTTAGCTGTCGAGTGCATATATATATATATATATATATATATATATATATATATAGTAGCTATGTTCACTTCCTTTTGCATTTTGCATTCCTTGAAAATTTATTATGCCTTGCACTTATGTTGTTTCTCTGTGGGATTTCATACTTGGGTGCAGAGGTGGTTTTGCTGTGGTTGATTGCTGCTCCTGGTGCTCTTTGGGATCTGGTGATCTTCATTTAGGGTGCTAAGGAGACTATTACCACTTTGGTTCATCCCTGGATGTTGATGTCTTGTGATCCTTGTTTGTCTGTACTTGGTATAGATTAAAAAGTGGCGAGATGGATGGAGGAACTTTTATATCTATTTTCCTTTAATTTTGCTATGTGCCTTCAGATATAACTCCCATAACATGATACTTGGAGATTCTATCTAAAGCTTGAAACAACATTATATTTATATGTAATATACTTATGTTGGACCTCGTATGTGTTCGTTCATAGTTCCCTTCTCTGATGTGTGGAATATCGCCCATTTAATATATGCTCAGCTTTCAGGCAACATGATGGTGTTGTGCTGCACTCCTGGCAAATTGGATAAATCATCAGCAAATTCACATGCTAATTTTTTGAGAATGGAGAAATATAACCTGGTTAGGACTTCTTACCATGGACTACTATTGAAGGAATAATCAGACAAAAGATCTAGAGCCATTTCCACAGATTTTTACTGAAGCTTTAATAAAGATTAACACACATCAAACTTGATGGGCTCTTTAAAGCAAGCAATTATTCTAGCATAATAGATGATAGAAGTGCATTTTACTTGACTGCTAAGAGTCAATCTACTACTGCTAATTAACACCTCGCGGCACAAGAATGCAAATTTCTGGGTCATCAGGCAAAACACAAATCCATTTAGAATGAATCACTAGGCCTGTGTCTCCATAAGATCTAATATTTTGTGCCATAATATGCTGCAAAATTCCACATTCGGACTCCAAGAATGATAAATACTGCTCACAAATTGTAAAAGGGCATTATGCTCGAATCACTTCTCAATCTTGCAAAAGAAAAAAAAATCAGTGAGACTTCACATACTCCTGAACAATATGCAGGCCCTCTGATTCTTCACCATAATCCTGAAAAATCAGAAGAGCAATTATGCGTTACCACATGCATATCGATAACATGAACACAAACATGAATATGAAACATAAAAAGATAATAGATAAACTTTTACCTTGACGACCACGCATGAACAACCGACTACTTTCCTGGCTTTTCCCTCGGAGTCAATTTTGCAGAGCTGAAATTCCATGCATCAAGTGTTGAAGAACATAGGCAGAAAATAAGGGAAAGGATTGCCCTTTGCACATAAGCACTCATATTGGATTGCTTTGATCATATTTGCAAAAATACCATGTCTCAAAATAATTGAAATAACATATTAAGAACCAAAAAAAAAATAAAAAAATTGCAGAAGTTCCATTCCCAAACCTGGAATTCTCTACATGCACATGCAATTAAATGATATGTGAACCAAATGCTTCGGAGCATATATTCTCTCAATCTCTCGAATCTGATTTAACAGCAATATTTAAATTATAACTCTTGATACCTAACATAGGATAAATAAAGTGTGATATAAGTGAGGAAATATCACTAACCCCTGCCCACTCGCCAAGAGTTTTGGCGCTTGATACTGCCACTAGATGCACGTTGTGATCAGCACAAAGTGCTTTCACCAGCTTCACATAATCAGGCTGGTCGCAATCTTCTGCCAGAACACAAAGCTGTGCAGCATGCTTCTCTATTGCCTTAGCAGCTTCGTGAAGCCCGCGGATAAGACCATCATGAGCCAATGATTTCTTCATCACCAGTTGCAGAGCTGTCATCAGGTCCATGGGTTCTCCAAGAACTGGAGTGGATGTTTCGACTGCAATACCATCTTCACTGCCAGCAAAGAAGTATAGAAATAGGTGATATTACTCCTCATACAAAGCTCCATGATTTCCTCAAACTTATAGTAAGTACAAGATTATCATATTTAAGACTAACTCCACAGAATCAGAGCAAATCCCACATGGCAGCAAATCTAAGAATTTAAGTATTCTACAGGTAACCCACAAATTTGACAATGTACAAAAACTAAGGCAGTCGCCAGTCCATGCAAGTATTTGAATGCAAGACCATTCTCAATCCAAATATAACTCCAAAGAAAGAACACCAAAAGACAAGAACCACTACTGCCGTCAAACAGAAGCAAGTATAAATTAAACCACGAAATAACAAAGTTCACATTGAAAACTTTCTCAATTGGGATTCTCTCTCTCTTAAGATCTTACCGAATAGAAACCTTAAGTTGTAATACATTACATTCCCTTGCATCTGCTCGCGTTTCCCAAGTAAATTGCATACCGAGCATAAGAGACCAACATCACATTAAAAAGAAAATAAAAAAAAATGCAATCTTAACGCTAAAATATAGTATTAAAGCATAAGTTCCCAACTTTATGGTCTCTACATAAGATAATCAATCTGCAATCAAAATTGAGCATAATTACGTAAAGATCAATAGCATAAACAAAATAACATAAAAAAGCATCAATTTTATACAGTTAATACAACAAATACGGATTACTTACGCCGCCATTTTGGTAGTCTCGGTCGAAATCTTATAGCACCGACCAGGAAACTCGGATCAAATAACGAGAGGAAGAGGAGGAGGACGGGTGTGGGGAGGAGGAGCCAACCTTTTTGGTTTTTATAGTTAGGGTTTCAGATGGAGCGCCGGAGGAAGTGACGGATAAGGCATTTATATATTAATTTGGTCTCATTCCGGTTCGGGCCGTCTTCGCAAATTTGGAATCATGTATGCATAGCCGAAGTAACGAGGAATTTAAATTTTGGTTAATTTTTTTATAATTTAGATCCCAAGTTTTATTTTATTATAAATTATTATTAACATCTTATCATGTAGATATTAATTATTTGAACCCTGCTTTTTTACCTATATTGTTTTAAAATATTACTCGGTTTAACCTAAAAGCCAGAATATAAAATATTCATCATGACAAGGGTTAAAATGCAAAATGAATCTCAGTTTAAACTACACACATACTAAATTGTTTAGAAAATAAAACACATGAAGAAAAAATATGTTCAAGAACAAACTTCAGTTACATGTATAAAGTAACAATGTGGTAAAATAACTCTGATGTAAACTAAAGTTGCTTCAAGATACAAGGATATTCACCATGTTGTAACAATGTGGAAAAAATAACAATAAGGAAATGCTCGCAATGATCCAAGGGCTTACTCATTTAGCATATATTATTATACACATCCAACACTGTTAATTACTACTGAATTCAGCTTACCAACCCCTCACATCCAAATTAAACCCATCTGATGAATTGTCCCAAGAAGAGTTTGCTGACAACATGCTCCAGTGCTGGCTAACTTAGTGTTACAAGTTATAGAAGAAAAATCTAATGTGGAGTATTATCCAAAAGAAAAAGGAAAAAAGAAGAAGAAAATCTGCAAAACAGCATCAGCAACATCACTGGTTCTGATGTTCAGAAGGTATATCCCACTGGTCTGAAGTAGATTCTCCCTCAGACCCTCGCCGCTTCCTCTTGCCTTCTCCGTGCCTAGATCGCCTTGGAGCCGCTTCATCTTCACTCTCACTCTCATCATTCTGGAAGGTGCTTCTGGCACCAAACTTATCCTCTGATTGGGCCTTCACACTGTGATAACCCATCTCATCTGCTCCAGCAATTCCTATTGTATCCTGGCCCTTGTTGCCCGGATCAGGTCCTGCCTCGTACCTGTCATTTGCCGGCCTCCTCTGGTCCCTCTTAGCAGCTCGACTATTAGGTGGAGGTGGCGGATGAAGGAAAGGTGGCACCCCCATCGGACGGTTGCCTCGACCAAGACCAGCCATCGGCATGCCACCCATGAACGGAGCTCGCCCAGGACCCATCATCATCCCAAGACCTCCCATAGGGAAAACCCCAGGCTGAGGAGGCCTACCGGGAAAGAACATCCCAGACATTGGGCCGCTTCTGGGGAAGTCACCAGAAAATCTTGGGCCACCAAATGGAGGAAAAACCCGAGGAACACCAAAAAGATCTGGTGAGCCAAAACCATCATTATAACCAAAACCATCTGCACCCATCATCATCGGAGGGAAACCTCGGACGCCAAGCATCGGCCCGCCACCCCGCACCATTGGCATGTGTGGCTGCCACATCATTCCCCTTCCCCTCCCCCTCCCTTGGGGAGCCTGACCATTGCTTTCATCCTCTTCCTCACTTTCTTCTTCCTCCTCTTCCTCATCCTCAAACAGAACAATATCTGGATTATCAGCTGCCTCATCTGTACTGACCCCCTTCGCCTTTTCCTCCTCACGTTTAGACTCTGCAGCAATGAGCATTGCCTGAACCAGAATCCACTCTTTCAGCTAATGCATATTGACGAAAGGAAACAAATCCAGAAAGAGAAAATAATGGAGTTCAAGCATATGTGTAGATATGTATATGAGACCTTAAAGCTGCAAGTTAGAGGAAACTAATTGAAATTAGAACATGATGATTCTATACGCACCACTACAGCTTGCATGCATGTTACTCCAATAACTGAGCAGCATGACAGAAAAAGAGACCAAGGTAATTCTTGTGCATGAAAACTTAAATTCCCTTATTGATATGGATGGGAGGAGGGAAATAAATGTTTATTAAATAGTGCAGTCATGTGAAAGGAGAGAACTGGAACTGACATGGAGGGAAAATCTAGAAGCTGCTTTCTGGAAACACCAGAGGACCATTTGTGAAGACCAAATTGGTTTCTAAAGACACAAGAAATAACATTGAAGCTAGTGATATCATCACATGCCGCTTGCAGTTGATATTGCAACTCATCGATGCGTCCATGTGACCATGTCAGCAAAGTGTTAAACTTTGCTATGTTACAGTCACTCAGGCCCAGTAACACAAGAACTCTCCAAGCACTAGGTCAGCTGCCACGCCAGCTTGAAAGAGTGTGTCCACAGATATAACATTGTTTTTGGTCTTACATTATTATTTATTAAGTCCCAAAAGGAGATACTACATGGCATAGATAAATTCAGAAGGTGCTATCGTGAAAGACGTAAACTAAATGCACTGCAACAAGTTGAAAATAATCGCAGGGACCTTATCAAACGGCTGGATATCCATAGATAGACAGTCCAACTCTATACACCATCTAATTGTAGGTATATACAGGAAGATTGTGAGAGAACTGCATGGTCCCAATGAGAATTAAAGTGTATAAATTTTGTATGCAACCAAGGTGTGAATCACAGAATAAATATTCTAGATCTGCTACTGAAGCTCTAAATGTTACAGAGATACAAGCTTCTTACAGCAAGTTAATATTTATAGAGATGGATTTTCAGCCAGCCAACCACAAATCATGTATGAAAATTGCAGATCTACATTATTGATGTCATTGACAACATAAACCATAAACAAAATATGTGACCTAAGTAGTAGCATACCATGAGTTCACCATCTGGCTCTAGATAAAGTAGAGAAGCCAACTGCTCACCAATAAAAGGTTCCAATTCTTGGCAGTCCCGACTGATCTGCAGCAGTTCACAAATACAATAAGAACTTGAATAATAAGACACCAACAATGAGGTTTCATATTGAAACCCCTAAACAAACTTACAGTCCTTTTCAAAAAAAATGATAACTACAAGCATCCAGGTACTAAATATCAATGACCTTAAATCATAATTAAAGCAACATTCAAGGCCTGCTATATGGAACTTTTCTTCCATTCAGTTAGGCTAAATTGCAGTATATCAACCGATAAAATACAAAGATTGATATATCCATATCCAGTTAAGACAAATAGAAGGTTTGGTTGAGATGAACAATATTGAACCATATTCAAAATGTACCCCCATTTTGAATTGCTATCAGAGGGCCTACAAGCAATTAGCACATGGAAGAGAGCTTCGCAACTATTGTCAACAGTGCAGATATTGAGTTGAAATGGTTTACAAAGGCATCAACCTTCCAATATCTAACATTTCCATAGTTAGAAAAACATACACAGAATCGTTACAAGCTACTATAAGATTTCACATCATACCTTCACTGGTAGATTATCATTGTATGGATTCCTGAGATGATGGGTTTTGTTAAAGGATAACTCGCATAGCTGCAATGCAAAGTCATGTCATGATACATTGGAAGTAAATAATAACAGAATAAGTGCATACAAACTCTCTCACAACTTGAAATATAACATAATGGTGGATTATAGACATGGACCATTATATAGTAAGGAAAGAACCTCAAATCATCAACATTTCTGTATTAACCATTGGAACATTCTTAGTGGTAATTTTCTTCTGGTGAGCATGCCCACCAACCACCAAATCTTCCTCCTAAAATGTTGCACATTAAGATGCTATACTCCTCCTTTGGCATCTGAAGATTTTATTATTATTCTTTAATTAAACAATGAATAACTGCTCTTATTGACGTCTCTGGTAAACTGGTGGATTTAATTATAAGATTAGGGATCATAGATTACATAAAGGTAGCCAAAGAAAGTAGCATCAATTATAACTGATACCTTTTCCGCTAGGCAGAAAATCAGTAGCCAAGTGGTAATCAATGAGTTCCACAAGCTCAGATAGAGTAACTTATTATCATCATAAACATATGGCTGTTATTCAGATTTCTAGCACTATAATATGAGACATATAATGCCAAAAGGTGCTCTTCCTCTCTCAGCTTTTAACAGATGAATGTACTGCATAGTGATGACTATATTAGTTGATTTTGTCTATGTAAGAAACAGTTGTAAGAATCCTGACATCTCAAACATAAATAACTATTGACAATATTTCCAACCAGAAACTATTAGCATGCAAAGAGATGCCCAAGAAGATAAGATCTAACCAAAACAAAGAAAAGAAAGTAATATTGACAACTATAAAGGCTTTCATTCTGGAAGGATGACATCCGAACCAAAGGGGCAGATCAAACTAAACCAAGAAATGACCATCAAAATCATCGTACCTTAAGCCATTTTACTGAGAAGTTTCGGCCATAATGTGCAGATCCATGAGCATATTTCCAATTACCCCCACCAATATATCCTCCAATTTTAGAAGTCATCTTTGCACATCCCTTGAAAAACATGACTTTGGTTACAACATACAGCATGTGACAATGACAGTTGAACTTGAGAGTTTACTTCTTAAGGAAAACTAAAAGTTCCTACATGGTGTGTCTACTAGCAAAGCAGATCTAGCAAGTTGCTCTACCTGGAAATGTCGAGTTCTGTTGATTGAGAATATCAAAATGACATTCTCTGATGATTCAAAAGCTTCATTAAGTTTGGCCTCGTTACTTCTTTGAGTTGCCCATACACCCTGCTGAACCGATATTTCCAGATTTTCTCGATTGCAACTTTTAACAATAAAATACCTAGTTTTTACATGTTTGAAGACAAATTTTTATCAGAAGAACATCACTTAAGTCTAGTAAGAAATGAGGATAGCATACTAAACATTTGAGGAGAATAATATAAAGCACGAAATGGAAGCAGCTAATCCTAAGACAAGGAGGAAGATACCAAAAAGTCAGCACCAAGTCAAATTTATTGATCAACAAGGCCTTTACCTTTTGATAAAGAATCAATATGACCATCTAAAGCCGAAGCCATTTCTTTGAAATAATGTCCTACTCTTACCATCTTTCTAAACATTATATCAAGGCTTGACTTCCACAGTAAAAGACTAAAAGTTTAGCTATCAATCAGCAGAGAAACATATATAATCCACTAAGGCAGTGTTACGGTATGTAGAAATTAATATCATGATAAACCTGAATGAAACCAAATTTATACAAATACTTTCTAAAGCATATATCTACCAAAGAGAAGTAGTTCTCCTTAAATGAAATACTCATACTATGTAACGAGTGCGCTTTTAAGTATATGTTGCAAATCCCAAGTTAAACAAAAACAAAAGAGTGGTTTTATACTGCTCCATGCAGTTCTAGAATCAATGTGGATTTAAAAATTACAATGTTAAACAATAAAGGAAAACACTTTACAGGTACGTCATTGTCATTAGACTTTTAATTAGTAGGAACATATCATGACTTCATGTTGTACTGACAAGGGTCTACATAGTGGTACACAAAAATGTGTATAATTCAAGTTCTAACTCACATGGATGTTTAACTACTAAGACTTTATTTCATACATCATACATGCTCTTTTTAATTGTTAGGAAAAAGAAAATCAATTGACTGACACCAAATTCAATTTATAAGGAGTCTATAACCTCTGTTCTCCACCCTTTTCTATATTTTGGCAAGCATCTAACTGCACCATGTCTTGGCACATCAATTACTAGAAACAAGATTATCCATTAGCATTCATTTTTTAGCAGCCCAAAGAGAAATCTTATAAAAGCATAAACTATCCAACTCATTATTAAACACTCAATATTAAAACAAATAAGTCAGGGAGTCACTGATATCAGCTCCATAAAAGCTAAATACAAGTAGAACTGATCCTTCAGAAATCATCACCATAAAATGCTACAAGAAGTCTTTACAAAACCAGATAAAAGATCTAGTAACTCCAGACACACCTAGATTGCCCTTGAGGAAGGGGAGATGCAGTTCTATTGGCTTGGTTCGACAAGCCATTAGGAATACTCTGCACCTGATTATCAGTAGATTGTTGTTGTTGCTGTTGTTGTTGCTGTTGTTGTTGCTGCTGCTGCTGCTGCGGCGGCTGCTGCTGCTGCTGTTGTTGTTGTTGAGACAGTTGAGTTTGCAGTTGTGGCTGCTGTACATTGGATTGTTCCACTGTTGGTGGTTTTACAGCTGTACTTTGACTAGGTATCCCAGAAGCTTGAGGAACTTGAGGCTTCTCTCCTTGTTGGTTATAGTTAGTGTTTCTGTGTTGAAAAAATCTGTTTGAAGAACCATAACTAAAAGAACTCAGATGCTGGATCTTCTGAAAGACTTCTTCAACAGAGGGTGGAGGTCCAGGCAGCTTTGCATGTCTATATCGACAGTCAGGGCCATTCGGACAGAAGCCCAACTTGTACCTGTGATAAGATACATGGCTAAAAGATTGAGTTGCATGGATTGAGTTGCATGCGTCTATTTGATCAAATCGTAAATATGTAACGGTGAAAAATGTTTATGCTTAGAATGACAAAACTCAAAAGGATACTGCATCTCATCTATATATGAGGACTATGAAAAAAACGTTTTGTACAAACTTAATATGGCCTTCTATTTTCAGACAAAAGTTAGAAATAATGGATCTTCTCCAGATAGATGAAATTTACTTAAAACCAACACAAAAGTCAAACTTGGAACTAGTAACTGTACAAAAAGATATCAACAAGTAAATCGTGACGATTGATTTATTCGCTTTCTCCAATCAAATAATAATAATAATAATAAAATCCTCAATTCTCAACATCATTAGCAGCTCCTAGATCAAATCCCAATTGAATATTTTCTCAAGAAAACCACAATAAAAAGTTACATAAAAAAAGTAACCCGCAATTAATCGTGAGCAAATTAGGTCCGTTAACCGTATTTCGAAAAATTAAGAGGGCAAGGTAAGAATCAAGAGATCCATACATGTTGCACTCCTTAATGTCTTCGTTAGTGTGCTTGTAGACGCAATCCTGCTCACGGCACTCCCCGAACATCCGAAAGAAGCGGCACACGGGCATTCGAGCCTTGTCATACTGGTGGAGGAAGCCACAGGCATCTCCCTTCATGCAGAGGCTACGGAGCCAGTGGCGACAGACAGTCTGCCTGAAGCTTCGCCGCCCGGGACCGGGAGGTAGGTCGCCGGGGCCGCCGCCGGACGACGGCACGGGGACTCCTCCTGCCGTGGAGGCGACTGCGGTTGGGTCGGAGAGCATGAGGGAGGATGATGCCGCAGAGGGGTGGATCGGGGCAGCAGGGGCGGCGGCGTCGAGGCCGCCCTCGAAGTCGAAGCTTAGGGCTCCCTCGGGGTCCTCCATGGAGATGGAGGTAGAAGAAGGAAGAGGGATAGGGAGGAGGAAAACCTATCTAGGGTTTTCGATTAGGGTTTTGCGAGGAGGAAAGAGACTATGAACTAGATCTCAAGCTAGCTAGAGAGAGAGAGAGAGAGAGAGAGAGAGAGAGAGAGAGAGAGAGATTTTGCCGGAAGGAGGTGAGAAGAGAATAGAGGAGACATAGAGGTTGGGATCTGGGAGAGGATCCGAATATGTGATGGATCCGGATCCAAAGTTTGCAATCCATCGGCATTATTTAAATATGTCCTTTTTACGAACTAATCTATTTTAGTCATTTATAATAATCTTTATTTTATTTACATTTGCAAATATAGATCAAAACTCGTACTGCTTGCAAAAAGTGGCTACTTTGGCTATAATATGATTGGTGCGTAGTTGCTAATACGTGGAACTATCTTGCAAATCGTTCCATTTTGGACCCCAATTTCCCTCACAGAAGTTTACCCCTCGCTCCTCCCCTCAGAAAACTAAACCCAGAATTCTCGTCTTCCGCCGCCGCCCCAGGAGGTAAGCTTCCTTGATCTCTTTGATCAAATTCTCTTGTCCCTTCTCTGATTTCTGAAATTGAAGCTTTTGATGCTTCCAAAACGGCTTCTTTTGGTCTATTTCTTATGGTATGCAGTGCGAATCAAGCCATCGAGGCTCCAACCTGCAAATCCTTTTGTTAGTGTGATATATGCTTCCTAATAGTGAGATCTTTATGATATGATTTAGAGAGCAGCAATTTACTGACATTTACCTATTGATATATTTGTTATTCTGATGATCTCAATCCATGGATTTGTACACTCGTGTAACCGTTAGAAGGGTTTGGGGGTAGATATACAATCACCTAGTTTATACTCGGGGTGCACACCGAAAGGGAAAAATGGAGAGAAAAAATAAGTGACAATTAATGTCAGAAGAAGAGTGAAAAATACAATGTCCTGAGGGAAGATGATCAGTTATAAGTACCAACTCTAGTGTTGCCACCATTTACATGTTAGTTTTCACAAAACGAGGGCTATTTAGGAGGCAATCCTTCTTCAATCTGTGATATTTGACTTTCCCTTTACTGTCTTAAGAATCTTATTCCTTATCGGCTGACTCCATGATTTACATCATTACACCATTTTTGCTCTGTTTTATCATTTATGACCACTAATCTTTTCCCCATCCATATTTTGGAGCATTTTGATTGTTTTAAGCTATTTCTATTTAGTCTTTTATCTTCCTAGAAAAACTACAGTTGTAATGTCTTTATCTTTATCTTGGATTATCACTGAATATCAAATTGCCTCTTGTTGTCTCTATTCCTATACTAAAACTAGTCTTGCACCTTGTAACTAGTGAGAATATAAAAACCAAAATTGTGATATTAAAGAAGTTCAACATCAAAGAGTAGAAAAATGAGAAACCATCCATGAAAGATCTAAAGATATAAAGATGAGTGATGGGCACTGCAAAATTGAAGATGATGTAGTATCGTGCACAAAGTGAACAAAATGTAGGGCAGATTATCGAACTTACAAGACTATGATAAGCAATAAGTATTCCTTTTCTTTGAGTACTCATCAGCAGCACGATTGCCAGAAAAATATGAACCTGTTAATAATATATCCTGTTCTTTCAATATTGATTGCTTCCAATCTAATGAAGTGTTTCATGGCCGATGGATCCCTTGAATTTCTAAATCTCCACAATAATGGAGATTGCATTGGAATATTGCCATACCAATTTGTATAATTTGCTTATTTTTACTTGGTTATGGAAGTTACTACACCTATAGAGAAAAGATCTTCAACTACACGAACTGTTTTTATCTTCTTCAAGCTAAGGAAATTTAGATATCAGCTAATACACTGAAAGAATTGAAGAGCATGGTTTGTTGCTAAAGTTAGATATTTATCAGTTTGAGCTTGAATATCTTGCAATCTCTTTTCATCTCTTTTCATCTAGTGATAGTTAACAATTAGTTTTTATTTTCATCTAAATTGGCAATGAAGGTTCTCAACTATTCTGCATATTGCCATATATTATCTGAAGTATGGAAGGACCACCAGAATCGCCTGTAGTTCTTTCAAGTTGTGAAGATATCCACTTTGACACAGGAGAATCTGGGGTCTTGGCTGGCAATAGTTCCCCACTTGTAGCAAGACTAAGGAAGTTGCTGTTCCGTCGAATGCTGATAGGGGTGACCGATGGCCGCTTCTTCCTGGGCTTGTTCCATTGCATTGATAAGCAAGGAAATATCATCCTTCAAGATGCAGTGGAGTACCGTAGCACCTGCCGCTCCTCACCATCTCCAATGGAACAACGTTGTCTTGGGCTTATCCTTATTCCAGCTGCTTGTAGATCTTCTTGCCATGTTGACTGCTCTGTAGAAGAGCAGATGTCACTATTGTTTCTAGATAAATGAATCTACTTAAACATATACTTGTAGCTTCTTATGTAGTACATCAGATCTACATGAAGTTTTCTACATTCTTCAATTTTGAACTATTTTTGACCTTTGGCCGTGTTTAACTAAGGCTAGCCATCAATTTATGCAGTTTGCTTATTGCATAGTGTGTTTCGTGTCATTGTAATTTCAAACTAAAGGAACATTGGATGAAACATATGCAATAAATATTTGTTTTATAAATTCTTGTGGTTCTGCCAAAATAAACTCGTGATTGTCTTATAAAATATGTTGGCACTGCTAAGGTTTCATTTTCATTTGAAGACTGAGGACCACTTGATTGGAATATTTGAAAGACTTTCTTAACGCGCCCTAAGTTTCGGTATCAATCAAGGTATATCACTCTTTTAAACGCAGACCAAGCCAATAACCGACGTATCATTCTCCAGTAGTTTCCATATCAACATATTATACTCATTAGTAAAGTTAGGTCAATTAAGGATTTCCAAATTTTAACAAGCCTTAAGCATAAGGCTGCATCATACAATTCTCTCCAACAATCATCTAATATGTAGCAGAATGTTAAGGTATCCAAAATCTCCATCAACAAGTGAATATACTAATTGATGAAAAGACCAATATCAAAATCCATATTACAGTTCTTCATGATTAAGTTGGGACAACATATGAGTAAATTGGTTTAACAAGGTGAAACCAATAATCGAGAGAACACATGCATCAAGGAATAACAGATGAACTACTACTAAAACAGTTAAACAAATACGGACGGACTACCAGCCAAATGAGATTGGCACCGATCAATCCAGTGGAAAAAAAAGAAGAAAGAAGCAAAAGGTAAAAAAAAATGTAAGGAAAATATAGAGAAGACCTTCAGGACATCTTGAAGGTAGTTTCGTGGTTAGAGAGGGCACTCATTTGTACACTGCAAAGTAATCATCAATGGCAGAATAATAAATTAGCCCTTATACAACAAGCCTTCTTCCATGGTGTGAAGGCTCTAGAGACACTGCAAACAACCTGCAGATCTTCTTGTGCGAATGCCATCCACTACCAAATTGACACAAATTAGGCTGCCATACTTCATTCACTTCTCTGCATTCTCCAAAACCTTCTCTTTGCCTGCATCCTCCGGTGAAACTTCAGTTGCTAGTGACTCCAAAGTCATGTCACGGTCAATGGGTTCAGGTGATTCTGACAAATTAGAAGACTGACTACCATTAAGAAAACTTGGTGAATTTTCAGGGACTGCATTATCAGGTTCAGGAAATTTCTCTACATCCTCAGCTGGATTCTTCGTTTCTGCATCTTCCAATCCTGGCAGACATTTGCTGGTATCAGTGGCAACTTTGTCAATAGTAACTTTGTCAATAGTAACTTTGTCATTGTCCAGTTCGAGTTCACCATTTGAAACATCTGGAGGATCATTTTTATCATCAGTGTCACCTGATTCAGATATCTCTCTCCATTCAACCCATTCAGTTGGGTTGTCACCTGCGCTTGTACTTGGCTGTTTAGTATCATCTTCTGATTCTGTAATGGGCCCATTCCCCATAACCAGGCTTCCAGCTTGTCCTGGAATCGTTGAGTCAGATGAGTGCAAAGATCCTGGTGTGCCAGCCAGATCATCATTTTCACCAACAATGACTTCGTCATTCTCATCTATGTCTGGCATCATCTCATCTGACTTGGGTGATGGTGAAGCGAGGGAGCCAGTAGAACGATCATTAACTGTTCTGTCATCCTCAAAAGCAAACCAGTTTGAATTTGTGAAGAGCGAGCTGCTGTAAAACAAGTCCAAGTTGAGAATAAATTGAACGAGTAACAAAACAGGATATAAAAGAACAGCATATCAGAGTCAGTTGTTATGCCCCCATTTGATTCCTAGTTCGAGCCTTCCCTATTCTAGATTAAGGAACATCACTCTAGGTTTTGTAACCAAACATCAAATTATTCTACTCTAGATTAGAAATAATATTTACGCTAGGTTAAATCTTATTCCATACATAAGCCCAACTACAATTTTATCCTTGAGTTGACTAAAGTTGTCTCAATGATTATAATTCAAATATTCTTACTCAAGTATATATTGCACCTACAACTATGTAATAAATATATACAAGAAAAGAGAACAATTTACATTGAATTTATATGTCAAATCAAAAGTAATTCTCACCATCAAAGGTATTTGAGTTAATTCCCACTTCTTATTTGTACTTTTAGCTCAATTTTATATAACATCAAAGGTGATTATTACACTACTATTCTAGTTTACAACTAAACACCATATTTCCCTATTCTAGATTAGATATACAATTTTAAAATTAAGAAATGGGAACAGTTAAACTAGATTTCCCTTAACCTGGAACCAAACAAGACCTATATGAATAGCACTACCTGTCCTGGTCATCCCCCAAACGAAGAGAAGAAATAACAACTTCCGCAGATTCATCATCAAAATAAACATCCTGCAAAATATATGAGATCTTGAATAAATATTATGAAAAAGAAGAAAATGCCTTTGCAAGATGGAAGTGCCACCTAGCATCCCAAGAAGGCTAATGTAACTACAGTCAGTAAAGATTATGTTGAAGAAACTATCTGATTGATTTACTATTTTTCAGTTACATGTACACTCAAAAATGGAAGCTAGAAACAACAGCCACTTGAGCAGATAATATTCAACCGTTGATCATACAAGCAAACTGGAAATTAGATAATAGCCCAAACAATACCTCATCATCTCTTTCAAGTGATCCTTGTGCCTGCATCAACCAACCAACAGGTTTTTTTAATAAACCAAACCATATCACTAATATCAAAAAAGGTTAGAAGGAAGAACAAAGATAAAACAGTGGACAAGTCAAAGGAATTTATCTCCCTTGTGCGCAAGAAAACTGAGAATCCAAATGAAATTTCAACTTAGATGCTCTTATTTGCCACGAAAACAGAGTGAGGAAGAAAGATGATAATTTTTTAAGCAAGGAATCTTTTTAACTAAGCTCCTGAATATGAAGTTATAATTTGTTACCTTTTAAGTTTTAACAGCAAGCAAGCAAGCAAATCAATAAAAGTGATGCTTACCTCCTCAATATCATCATTACTGTAAATCCCATATCGAAATGCCTGGCTCAAGTTATTAGCAAGTGCTGCAACATCATAATCCCTATCTCTGAAGTCTTCATCATCACTATCCCTACCACGATCCTGTAGTGAAGTTGGGCGCCTGCAGAAAGTGACAAGAAATCAATGGCTACTAAACAAAGTAATTTTTTTCCTGGCAAAACTTAGAGCTAATCTCCTAAGCACCATATCTAGTACTCGTCCTAAAGTCAAGATAAAAGTATGTAACCAAGACCAGTAAATCCACGCCAGCAGTCGAAGATGCTTTTTATATATTTATGCTACCGACAAAGTGCAACTAAGATTGATCTCAGAGTTCTAAATCAATTATATACTCTAAAAGATAAATCTAATTTCCAGCTAATAAATGACCTGAAAACCCAAACCACTATAAATCTAGTTTGCATCACCTGTGAAAATTGTAGGTTTCTGTGATAGGCACATCCCAGGTAAGCTTAGCACTATCTCTTTTAGTTTCATATTTAATTAGACAACTCTTTGACTAAGTGTTAGATTAATTACCACAGAAAAAAGTATAACAGGCATAAAAAGAAACAGCACAAGATGCAAAATGGAAGACCTACCCACAGGCCCATTGGTAAACATTTTCTACCGTGTTGCGTTTGAGCAGGACATTTGATTGCCAATCAACCCATTCAATGTTTTCCTGCAAATAAAAAAGGACAACTGAATCAACTTCTCCACCAGCACAAACTGCCAACCTTTGGGCAAATAAGAAAATTGTCAGTTAGCACATCTTGCAAAAATGTAACTGGAGGAACATATAAATTAAGAAACTTTCAGAGAATGTACCTAAACTTCACATATTATCAAAGGAAATGATTAATATGCTCAGAATTCACACATAAACTTGGTTTCACAAAGGTGAGGTCTTAAAAGAGGAAATCACTTAAACAATTTGCAAGTCATAATAGTCCCTGCTTCCTAGAAAAAGCACAATTAAGGTTCTATAGAATAAGGTACAAAAGCCAAATCAGTAGCAATTGTACGCCGTCCCAACTAATAGACAGGTAGAAAATGTCAATTAGAAAAGGAGGAAACAACTAGAGAAGTCTGCAATCATAATAGCTCCTAGGCAGTACAATTTGGGTTCACTAAAATAACATATAGACTTCCCATTACCAATAAATCCTTGTTATCATACGCAAAATCAATCAAATGTAACAGTAGAAAAAGGCAATAATGAAATGATAGAAGTATAGCTAAACTCGTAGTTAATGTAATTCTTAACCTTAACATTCATCATTCATGCCTAAGCATCCACTTCCAAATTATTCAATGTGCAGTTTCACCATACATCACATTACATTAGATACATCATGTTAGGAAACACTCTTAAGTTGCATTTTGCCAAAGAAGACAACTAACTGAAAATAGTTAACCTGCAAGTGTTTCTGGATTATGGGACTATTATTTGCCAACTGAATAAGCTTGTTAGCTATGCGTGTCATGTGACCAACATTTCCAATCTTTGGAGGTGCTCTTCCCTGTGATGGAACTGTAGGCTACAAGAAGGAAAAACGGCAATTAAGTGTGACTTCACATTACTGAAGGAAGTGTGGTGAAGCATACAAGGGAGGGAGGGGACAAGTGTAAAATGAAAGTCGGCAAACAGTCATTGCAAGAGCCAGATGGTGTATTGGTACCTTAGAAGAATCAGTTGGCAAGGTAGACTGTTTTTCTGCTTCAAGAATTTTGCCAATAATGTTACAGTCATCAAGAACATGCTCAATAAGCAGAGCCCGCTTACTCTCTAGACATGATGCTATAATATTATCCACATGGTGATGCAAAAAATTATTGAAAGGGTACCTGTATTATCATAAATTACTTTGGGATAAGTTCCATAAATCAAACAATGTAGTTACACAAATTAACTTGCACACTTACTCGAAAAACAGATGTACAACACATTCTATGGCTCCTTGCCGGATTAGTTCCTTTTCAGCAGCTTCGCTACCAATTGCCAGCAAAACAGAGATAAACTCTACAATCTGGAAAGATCAATCATTCTAAGTCTTAAACTCCAATTAACAAACAAGCTTGGTGATAAGTGAGAACTACAAACTAATATACATGTAACCTAAACCCTGTCTTTTCCATATCATATTGACTTGTCCACAAGAGGAAAATTGAAGGGTGCTTATGTAGCTTAAACAGTTAAATTATCTTGGTGAATACTTTATGTTCCTATCTACAGTACATTAAACGGCAAATATAGCGGTCAACAAAAAATAGCACCCTACAAAAACACCAACGTCTATGCCCTTGTCCCAATTTTCTGGGTCAATTATATGAATCCTTCTCCAATGTAGAAAAAGGCAATACACACATCTGAAGAAACATGTCTGCCAAAGCGAGACCCATCAATTTGGAGTGAAATTCTATAAATAAAGCTATATGAATATTGCCAATTTCGTTGTCAGTTCATCCATTAGATTAATTTTTTCATCAGAAATAGTAGCTACAGTGCCACAATTTATATCAGATATTTAATCAGCAAACCAACAAAATGATTTTAATAAAAAGCTAGAGTTTCACATCATATGAAGAATTATCATTTTTAAACATATAAGAAATAAATGAAAACATTGCAGGGTACATTATCACAATAACTAATTGTAAAACATTGAACATTAAAACTCTGTATCTTTCAATACCTTCAGACGGTGCTTTCCAAGGGGAGGTTTTAATGTGCCATATGTTGTAGGCAAGGCCATTTCCGAATTAGAAACATCCAACAACTTCAGCAGCTCACCTGCAATAATATGACATTCAATTATTCATTATGTATAGTGTACAGAACGTATGTGAACTGTAATGATCAGCATTATAAGGTAACTATCATCGAATAAAGGGCCACTGCATACAGATAATGTTATGCTGTAAATGCAGAAATATACATGAAAAAAGATGTTTCTCAAAATATAGAGAATTGCCAGGAATGGGAACTCTAGTGCTTCAATGTATAACTGCAAATGAATGATCCATGCACATAAACAGCAGACAATCTACAGTAATGATATAAATATCATCTTATACTCTAAGCATTCTACCAACAGAAGAAACCACCTACCTAAACTCTCCAGCATACCATCAACTGTCTCTGGGCTTGCAGTAACTAAAGTTCCATGACTCAGTGGGCTTTGGAATGCTTGGTAGGATGATGATACTAATCTCTTAGGATCTAGTAAGGATATGCAAACCGACAACGAGTGAACCAGCACAGATTTCGGTCTTGAATCTTCAAGAGCATGACGAAATAATCTTCCAACAAAACTGCATTTTAAAAGGCAAAAAGATGTACAATTTTTTTTGATAGTAATGGAAAGGCAGAGCATAAAACACATATTACAGAAATCTGTGGCAATTTGACAACGAAAATTACAACTATCAAAAATTACCTTGGGGTGCAAATTTTTGATGCAAGTGCTGGAGGGGCATATCTAGTTATTGCAGAGAGAATTTCTGCAGCATTGGCATGCACTTCAGGAGAGTCCTATTCAGCCATGTAAATATGAAAAAAGTGTACAGTTAAGAGAAACCCCTTAAAAACTAGAAACAAGATAATTACATATGAACTCTCCACTTGCCCATGGGAACATGAGTCCCCTACAAGAAATTAGCTCTTGCCATCTTAAATATTACGCTTTTTTCTGGGCGAAAGTACTGCTTTTCTCACTCAACTCTATTGTTTTTTCTCCTCAGGATAGAGATGGGGATTAAACATCACTAGTAGTAATTAGACACTTCATAATGAACCCAACAAAACCATCAGGCCTATCATCAAGTAAGAGATGACATTCTTTTCTATACAAAATGAATAGAAAATCAATATGGCAGATCATGGCATCATCAACACATACCGATGAGCTGAACTTATCCACAATCATCTCAAGGACATCTGAATCTTCTAACCACTGCATTGTATCAGCATAATTCGAGTACATGCTTTCATCAGCACCAATTAATCTAATCAGCACCTGCTTTGCAAGCCAATAAAAGAAGCAAGTTCACAAAAGGAATTATTTTGAAATTTTTTTATAAAGAGAATTTCTGAAAGTGGCTAACCTCCATGATAGAAGTGATGCCAATAAGATCAACAAGTTGGCTAATTATCTCTCGATGGCCCTAGATAACCAGAAAGATTATGAGTGTATGACATTACAATGGCAAATAGAAATATATACATAATCATTTGATCTAAAATTTCCAATACAGCAATACTATCAGATGACACAATACAACAGATATAGCACTCAAAACAGTTCTATCAAAGTTTAGATAGATGAGTGTCTACATAGAAGTCTATTTGATGAGCTCCTGAAGAATTTGTAGTTTGTTGATAAGCATCGCCTGTAATTACTCTTCCAAGGTGAGAAGTAATAGTCATGACGAATCTAACCATCCAATTGTCCCTCTACCTTGAAGCCATCTAACTATCCAATATATTACTGAAGCTATATGAACAGAAAACTGCACCGGTCACTGAGATTAGTTTTAGTGTTTATAAGAAAATCCCTCATGTGACCTTTGGAGAGATAAACCTAGCCTTCATTTTCACCACCATGTGGGCTAAAGGTATTAATATCAAGTAAACTGTGAGAATGAAGATAATTCTTGTCCCACAAGATGAATCCATTATTAAATTGAGCTTCTTCATTATTTACAGTGAAGTCTAGGGAGATGAAGTAATTTAACTATGACATCAACCAGGTGTTTGCCAACACTCTGTATTGATAGCCAAATGCACCCTGTACTCACAGGAGCACTTCAGTTAAGGTCATTGGGTTTCACTGTCAAATTATGCAACTTCCACTTGAACTTGAACCAATTCCCAATATGTTTGTAATGTGAACTGTAATGCAATTGACTCCTAATATCTATTCTCATTTTATACTAATGACAGATGAGTCCAATGATCCACAAGCAAGTCTAACATAAAGATGCAGAATAAATGATAGTACAGGGAATTTTTGTCATATGCCATTTTCTACAATATGACTGAAAGACACACCTGAACATAATTCATAAGAGAGACCGTCTTTCGCAGCATCAAGCATATTACAACCTAGCACCAACAGCATTATTCTGTCGATCAGTACCAGGAAAAAAAAGGTTGTGCCGAAAAACTAAAAGTCAAAACATATAAACAACATTGTGTTGTATATATTTTCTTTTCAAAATTAAGGAGCCTTTGATGACACAGTTTAGATAAGACTCTAGTCAAGACATAAAAATACCTTACTAAAGTAGCCAGCCAACAATGTGCTATGTGGATGATCATGTTTCAGGAAGGAGAACAACAGGTCCATCAACTGCCCAGGAACAAGAAAGCAAAAACAACCATAGGTAAGAAGGGAAAGCGACTGGTTCAGAAAGTAATGTTGAACTGCCAAAAGATGATGCTTAACAGAATATATTATGTAACAAAAGCACCCACATCTTCATCTTCTACTAAGGTCCTCAATATGATATCGACTTCACAGGTAAATATCTCACATGCTATAAAAGGAAATCTGCCAAACAGAATCACAGAAACCAATTTGAGAAAATAAATCAAGTAGTAAAGATTCTTATTAGAAATAATCAATATATGACAAACAATAATTAATATACTTGAAAGTTTGCCTCTTTTCAGCATCCTCTGGAGCCTCCTCTACAATGTAGCGAAGCAATTGCTCCACTTGAGACCTATCTCGCAAGCTACATAAGGTATAACAAAATGTAAAAGAAGCATACTTAACTTGCACACAAGAGCCTATTTTCAATCAATAGTGCAATTTTTTCTACATCTACTATGATATAAATCATCTCCAATCTTTGCACACACACACAAAATAAAAAAGCATGAAATAATACTGAAATACTTACAATATAAACAAGAACTTATTCCCCAAAATATGCTAATTCTTCCTTATAATTCATTGTTTTCATAAATCATCCTCAAGGACAGCACTCACTGTGTCCAAAACTCAGCCATTCAACTAACTAATATGGGATAAGGGCAAAAATGATTAATCAAAAGAAAAGGAAGGACGCTTGACCATTACAGGTTGATTCTATATCTGTGACAGTCATGCATGTTATCTCTTATATAACTATTTTACTCTTTTAAAAGAATGTGATGCTAATTTTTCTACCATTAGATGGCCATTTAATTGCTTTCATCATCACAACTGTCTTAGTGATACTTCTTTCCATCTCATTAGACATTTAAATCATCTATATATAGTTGTAAAATAAAATCTGGGTTGATCGTCAATTTATTAGGCCTTAGTGCTACTATTTTGAAATAATGGCAAAGTGAAGAAAAAGGAATCCTCTTCATACATAAAGCTTCTAGACATGAGGAAATCATTTTCTTCAAAAAGATGAAAACAATACAAGATAAACTCTTTCATATCTGGTGCAATTTATCTTTATCATTTCTTTTATATTTACCTTTTTTTTTTCTTTCGTTTCTCTATTTTGTCTATATTGCTCTGTCCATCACATAATCCATAACTTAATAACTGCTACTGTGACATGTATAATCCTGAGAATGGTACAACTTTACTAAAGGTTACTTGCAACCAACTATTTTAAGCTCACAGTTTCCCCAGTTCCTCTTCAGACTAAAATACACCTCCATTTTCTCTTATATGTGTGATATCAATTTGCATGACTAAATCATGAGGGTCTCTCTGATCAGTTGAGTACCCTTTACTAATTGTTTATTTACCATGTAGCAACATATGCGGGTTTAGAGCATATTTAATACCTTTTATATCAAACTGGCAGTGAATGAGAGTATGCCAGCTGATGCCTGCTTTCTTCATGGAGAAAATAAAAATGCGGGGCAAATGATATAATGCAAAAGTTGGCAATGACAAGTACTAAAATCTCACTTGAAATGAATGAAGAAATTATATTAGAAAAAAGCTACTAATAAGAAACAAAAGTATTACAAATTGATAAGACGAGTATTCAGTGCTTTGCATTCTTGAATAATTTCATCCTCATCAAGAAGATCTTCCAATGTAAAGTTTTCCTTGTCTAAAATAGTATCCACCTGAATTAACAGAAGAATTAGTTGAGATGAGCAAATAGAAGCTATTTCCATGAGAATAGAGAACAAAGAATATATTGATATAGCCGCAAATAACACTTCATATGGAGTGCAAGATACAAAAGCAAGCACGAGAAAAACTGAGTTAACATAGAATATGAATAATGTCTCAATGTAAAACCTTCGATGAAGCTGATTAGCAAGCACAGAACATCTGGAGTAACTGTGAAGCAAAACAATCATTCCACCAAAGACAAGGTGTACATATAGAGACAACAAAACAAATGCGAAATTTACACTACAAAGATGAAGACAACAAGGAGAGGATTAGAGGATCTTAGGCAACGTTAAATTATAACCTCATATGACAAGGAATCAAATCTTACGCTCATTAGCAATTGCAATCTTGGTGAGATACTAATAAGCCTAACTGATATGACAAATTAGGATTAAAAGTTGGACCAATCCAGTTAGATATTCAATAAAAGGTAATTTGCTCAAATAAATAAATAAAAGATAAACATCCTCTAAAAAACATTTTAATACAGTAATATAAACAGGTAACCTAAAAATACATGGCAAAGCATATGTATATAGGAAAATAGCAAAACTCACAGACAGAAGAAGTCCAACAAGCATCAGCTAAGCCACTAAGACAACCAATAAACAATAAAACAATGTCAAACAATGAATTATAGACATTGCTATGTGCAAGGTCATAATCTTAGCAGCTGAACTTTGCATGATGAGAGAAATGGACTTCAAACGGGCAGTAATATGTAGCAAAACCGGATCTTCTTCACTTGGTTATAACTTACACCCAAGCCATTCTCTTTGTTGCAAAGAAATTCAAGTATGTGTACAGTTTGAACTTTAAATAGCAAAATAACTAAAATTGCTAAGGTTTTGTTCTTTAAATTGGATTACAATTTCTCATATTCAAGATAGAGACGAAAAAAACACAAAAGCAAGTTACCTTTTCACATTCAATATTATCTGCTTTGGTTCAATTAATAATATACAAATACGACCGAGAATTCGTTAAAAAGACAAACATTAGCATCTTAACCATGAAAGAACTTTCCATATTGGACCCTTGATGGACAAAGATCACACAACAAGACAAACCCCCTCTACTAAAGTAATATCCATCCTCTACAACATGGTCACCTGTTGCACCATCAAATTTAACACCTGACGAGCTGAATTCAAGAAACGGAAACATAAAAGAAAAAGAAAGGCTAAATCTCGTCCATGAAGCCAAGAACTTACGGGCGAGGCCGCCGGCAACCCGGTCATGCGCCAGAACATCTTGACTTCGCGCAATCCAAATCCCAAGATCCCAACTCCTTCTCCCGTACCCTAAAACCTCCAGATCTAGGGTTCCAATGCCCGAATCTAACGGGTTGAACGCTCTCACGATTCCCCAAAACCTCTCCGCCCGAACAAACCCCCGCGGCTCGATCGAATCCACTCCCGCTCAAAGATTCGGATTGCGGCAAAGTAGATCGCAGAGAGCCGTAGAAAACCCTTCGAAAGAGATGGATATAGAGAGAAAGATAGCGAGAGAGAGGGAAACAAATAAGAGATGAGGAGAAAGAGAGAGAGAGGTCGAATGCTTCGATCGCTAGGGTTTGAGGGAGGGAGGGAGAGAGAGATAGGGGAGGATGGAGAGAGACAGGAAAATGGAAGAAAAAGAAAAATTGCAATCGCGGGATGCAGAGAGTACGAGAGGAAATTAAGGGGAGGGGGGAAGAATTACCAATTATTGCAGTACATTGGGTGGTATTGCACTATTGCTATAGAATACAAAGGCTTACAAAATACTTACATGGGTTGCGGAATGATTTGCAAGGAAATTCCACTTTCTAATCACATTAATATACGGTGCTTGCAAAAAGAATCCATTTTTAATGCACATTTTGTGTTTATGTATTATAATAAATAAAAAGCCTTTTTTTTTGAAAAAAATAAAATAAATAGATCTTGTTGGCCAACTAAATGATTACAAAAGTGGAATTAACTTGCAAATTATTTGTTTGGTGGAGGAAGTTTTTAGCTTGGAGATGCTTGTATTCATGTGTTTTCTTTTCTATTTAGAGCTTTTTATTCCTCAGGAGACAATTGCTATGTTACATAATTAATTACGTAATTAAAATTTTCCATTATGTAGAAAAATTATGTCAACGAAATAATGTATAGTGTTGATCGACAAGGTCAACGATATCTTATCTATTTTTTTTTTCTAAATGAGTCTAAAGAGGAATGTTTTTTTTAATAACAATACTCAATCCGTATTTATTTGTATTAAATAAACATCCAAAATTGGGAAAGGTAAAGTGGATACGGTTACGAATCCGCCACAACCTGATCTTTTACCCGACCCGTTACCACTCTTGACTCTTATGAGCTTTCTTCTCTCTCAAAGCTCTCTCCCCGATCCGATCGCAAATCCGACGACGACGATTGATAGACGATGCACGGCCGGCCCCGCAAAGCCCCAAAACCAGAAGAGGCCGCCGCCTCCGTCGCCAAGGCCGCCAAGCTCCGGGATCTCCAAAAAGAGCTGATCCACAACCACGAAAACCGCATGTAATCCTCTTTCTCTTCGGGTCGAACCACGATAGGGTAGAAAAAGATTAGATTTCGATGCCTTCTACTGCTTTCTCACGTACTTCCCCATCCTGGTCATTCGCAGATACACGAAAGATGCTCTCTTGGCGAGCTCGAAGCTTTTGGAGATCAACCCAGAAGTCTACACCGGTTGGAATTACCGGAAGCTTGCTCTCGAGCACAATCTTCGTGAAGTTACTGACCCCGAGGTTGTTAGATCAGCTGTTGAGGACGAGCTCAGAGTCGTGAGTTTTTGTTCTTTCTTATTTGTTGGTATTCTGGTGAATAATTTTGAGCACACATTGTGGATTGATCCAAAGGTGGGTTTTTGATTGGAAAATTGTGAAGGTAGAGATGGCATTGAGACAGAATCCGAAATCGTACGGGGCTTGGTACCACAGGAAATGGGTTCTGAGTCAGAAGCTCTCGCCGGTTCAATTTGAGCGTGAGTTTCGGCTGCTAGATCAGCTTTTGAAAGCTGATGCCAGGAATTTCCATGGTTGGAACTACCGCAGGTTAGTTCTTTAAAGCTAATTGTTTGGTTTAGTATTGCCATGTGAACTTTTCAAAGCGAGTGGCTTGGATTCAGGTTTATTGCAAAACTGAAAAATGTGCCAGAAGAGGAGGAGTTACAATTCACTATGGATATGATCAACACAAATTTCAGCAATTATTCTGCATGGCACAATCGCAGGTATAGAAATGCCATTATTTTCTTGCTAAATATAGTTACTATGCTAAATGCATGATACCAGAAAAATGTTGCAAGTGGATATTATATCAGGTTTTTATTCTGTGTACTGCTATAAGTGTGAAAATATTTAAGGATGTGATTGCAATCCATCTAAATAGAATTCCTCGATGGAAGATTAGATAGGAACTTGTGTTTCAGAACTAGTCAAGTTTGTCCTTGTTAATCCACATTAGATAGAGATTGTGATGTCACTCAGAAAGATAAATCTCTGGAGCCTGCTTTATTTTGGATATGAAACTAGCTTGCATATCATGATCTTAAGCAAGAGAAATCCCTTGATGAATACATGTACTGATTTCTAAGTTTTAAAGTTGCTCATAAGTTCATCACTCAATCCTTACATTGGACTGGACTAGCACTAGTGCCCCTGTAAGGTACTTCTGGCCACCAAAATTTGGGGATTCTGAGTAACATAAATAATTTATTGATTATATGGGACCTTCCTAAAAAGAGGAATTAAAGATTCCATCGGGACAATCTTGTTTATCATCTCATGATCCTTTTCAAAGAGGTTATTCTGATTCTTGGTCTTGATTATGAATCCAACAAAGCGATGATAGTTGACAAACTGATGATAAGTTCATATGTGAGTTCTTTTTATGATTATTCCCTGTGCTTTTCCTTATGTTACTTCTGAAGTTTACTGCAGTAGTTTTATCTGAGAAACACCTCAAGAGAGATGGCATATGTTCTATTATATACTTCTTATTTTGCTAACTTAAAATGCCTGCAGTATTCTTCTGTCACATTTGTTAAAGCAAAAGGTTAAGGGGTTTGACTCAAAGGAGAATGTCTTATTGGAGGAATTTGATCTTGTTCGTCAAGCTCTTTTCACAGATCCAAGCGATCAAAGTGGATGGTTCTATCATCTATGGCTTCTGGATCAGACATCTACGGGAAATGATCCACAACTAATCTCTTCATGGCCTGTTAATGGATCAAAGATTGATTTATCTAAAGCTAAGAGGGAGGATGCTTGCAACTTGTTTGCATCCTCTAGCTCCTCTCCCTGTGACCATCTGCAAAGGGGATATCTCCCTATCATTCTTTATTTTAATCAGCCTGTCAGAGGTCTAACTTCATCTACTGTGACAGTAAATTCAAACTTGGTCACCAATGAAGATCTTACATGGAAGCCACTTTCAACCACAAATTCAAGAGAAGCCAATTGTTGGGTGGCCTATCTTGAAGTTTCTGATGGAAATTGCAGTACTTCACAAGCTTATTCAGTTGAAGTTAGCATTGGTTCCTCTGATGGTATTGTGTCAACAAGTGGTTCTCAATACAGCTCTCCTTCACAATTGACGTTTACTATAGGATTTAATCATAATCGTCTAGAGCAGGTGGAAGGAGATTTAGTTCACAGGCTGTTTTCCTGGAATTACTCTGATAAATGTTATCCTCGGAAAATTCCTGATTTTGTTTCTTTTGATCACATGAGGATTACTAATGATGGCGTTAAAGATGATTGTACATGGCGTTTGGACACTTTATCTGGTGAGATAACCCTTTTCAAGGAGATGTCGGAGGAAAATTGGTGAGTATATCCATATGTTTCCCCTCTTCTGGAGTAGCTGAAAGAAGTTATCTTTTATCTTCCTTCTCTTTTTATCTATTCATTGTCTTAAGTCCTTTGTCTTCTGCAGCAAGTTTATGAAGTTAACATTAGCACGTCTCTTGGTTGCCTATGATTCAATGAACTCTTTTGGAACTTCTCTCAAGCAAAACAAGACATACTGTGAAGAGGCTTTGGAGCTCTTTGATGACTTAATCAAATTAGATCCATCTCATAAAAGATACTATGAGGATGAGCGAAGCTTGCTTCTAATGGATCAGGTAATCATTTCTAAGTTGAATAGTCTACAATTATTTGCTGCTCAAGCAGTGGAAAAGATAATGTGAAAATGAATTGATATGATTATTTGAATATATATAATAGAAAATATAGTGAAGAGATCAACAAGTTTCAAGAGCAGCAACTTCTACGTATACCACTTTCACTTTTGAGTGGTATTTTAGATGTCTTGTAGATATGGACAATGACATATGGTACTTCTGCAGTTAATTCATTCGTTTGTTCCAAATATAGAAGAAGTGATATCAGAAATTTTGCATGTAAATGTAGCCCAATTTAGGAAAGTTTGATTTATGTCTGATATGAATTGGAGTATTTTATTCATGAAAACCATTCCTATTCCACCTTCTGTGTTGATTGACCTTTTTTATTTTGTCTAGGATTAGTGACATAAGGATCACAGCAAAAGTAAGCTTTGATACCTTATAATTCTGATAGTCACCTAGTTATTTGACTAAAAATTTGATCTCATCTAAATTATTTTTGGGTCCAATATTGCTTAAAGCAACTAAATGCCTAGACAATTGTCTCATGCTTTATTGGGGACATACTTTTTCCAAGTAATCCTCTAGAGTTACTCAAGGATCTTGTTTGAGTAGTTTCAGCATATTGAAAATCTAGTTTCCTTTTGCAGGTGACTTCAAATAAAGAATCTTTGGAGAAGCGTTGCTGGCATTATGATAACCTGATTTTCTTTGGTTTTCAGTACCACAACTGTTTACAGCTTAGTAGATTATCATTAACACGTATTGGATTTGTCGAACGTCTTTTGTGGGTTCAGATGCTGGATCTTAGTCACAATAACCTTAGATCAATTTCAGGTTAGCTATGTTGGCGTTAGAGTATTTTCTTCAGAAATTGGTTAGAAATCATCTTTTTTCTGAAACAATGGAATTTAAGTAAATCTCTTCCTGGTCCTTCGACAGGTTTGGAGGCATTGCAACTCCTTGTTTGCTTAAACCTAAGTAACAATCAGATTGGTAGCTTTACGGCACTTGAGCCCCTGAAGATGCTTATTTCTTTAAGAGTACTGGACTTATCTTTCAATGAGATCGGTGCTCACCCAATAGACACAACAAGGTATCTATCCTCATCTCCATTGTCACACACGGTGGTAGATGTAAGCGGAATCATTGAAGAATGCAAGAAGGATAACATCAATGTGGAAGAATATTGGGAGGCCATACTATTCTTTAAACCCTTGCATTTAGCACAATTGTCTATCAAGGGGAATATCATTGCCAACGAGAACTACAGAGTGCTGCTGACAAAGATTCTTCCTACTCTGAACTGGTTCGATGGTGAACGTATAGTATGATCTAGACACTCTTCGAAGAGAGGATACGCTTTCTACGGTCTCATTCAGTACTCTGCCGGTGAGCACCGGATATTTCAAGGAGGATGGAACTGCAATGTATATGAACAGCCTTTTTCAGTGCTGTTACAGTGTGATATGTTACACAAATTGATTGGTTTAATTTATGTTTTCAGTCTCTTATAGTCACAAGCTTATTGTTAGCATGAAGAACTAAAATGTGCCTTGTGGCCAATGAACATCTCAATCATAATCTTGGGTTTTGTTTTTAAGGGATAGTGTTTAGCTACCTCTTTGATGTCACAAAATATTATTGCTTTGGTTCTCTATTATTTCTCACTTTGTCAGCTCTACCACTTATCCTCCACTTCTCCATCTTTAAGCAACTTGAGATAAGATCGAATTGAAGCTCAAATCAATATTAAATGAGCAATATCTAAGATTACCAATCTTAATGGTACGTTTAGAATAAACTCTAGATGGAATTTAATTGATTTCATTTAAAAATGAATATTTTTATTTTAAAAAATAATGAAAATGAGCTTTGATAAGAATGTAACAGATTAAGGATTAACTTTAAAATTTAGAAGAGTTGAACTTAATTGGCAAATAAATTCCATTGAATTCTGATGTCAAATTATTGGGTTTCATTACATACATCGATATCTATCCAAATTTATTAAAATCTATCCAAATTTATTGAAATCTTATTAAATCTTATCGCTTAATAGTCTGAAAGAGGGAATTTAGTGAAAACTAGAATTTCAAATCAATTATTCCAAACAGGGTATTCGGCTCAATATTTATAATCATTTGAACAAACGGGTCTGCTTTCATCGGGTCGGGTCGGATCCGAAACGTATAGGGTCGGTGACGACACGTGCGATGCACGTGTGGACCGCCGTCTTGTATAAAAAAGCTGAACAAGAGCGGGGTTTCTAGGGTTTCAGAGGTTAAAGAGACGGCTCTCTCTCCCGTCCGCCTTGATCGAGCTCCGCTTCGTCTTGGCCCTCTCCATCTCGTCTGTTCTTTTTCTCTTGTCTCCTCTTACCTTAGGGTTAGGGTTAGTGTTTGATTTAGGTCGCAACAATGACGGTGAAGCTATCGAAGGCGGAGAAGAAAGTCGAGTATGACAAGAAGCTGTGCAGTCTTCTGGACGAGTACAGCCAGGTTCTGATCGCGGCTGCGGACAATGTTGGATCCAACCAGCTCCAGAACATCCGGAGGGGTCTCAGGGGCGAATCCGTCGTCCTCATGGGGAAGAACACTCTCATACGCCGGTGCATTAAGATTCACGCCGAGAAGACTGGGAACAAGGATTACCTCAACCTCCTCCCCTTGCTCGTGGTACTGGAATCTTTCCTCCTACGCCTCCCCTTTTTGGTCTTAATGCAGAAAGCCTCACCTTTTTATGAATACACTCTCCAGAACATGTAGAGATAAAAAGATCTTTTTTTGCTATCTTGATGCAATTTTAATGTTCTCTGTAGTTTCTATTTGTTTTGATAGAAGAATTATTGATACTATTCAAGTTTTTGGTTCAATGTCTTTCTGTTTTTTCTGCATTTTGAGGTTATTTGGTTAAATTAGTGTCATCTTCTTTGATATAATATTGTTGTTTGCTAAGGTTAGATGTTATTTGGCATGAAATATTTCTTTATTCGTATGCCTAAAGTATGTATGATATTTCCTAACGTCTAGGCTTATCTACTCAGTTTGCCAGCATAACCGTGCCACATCAATTATTGGTATTTAAGGTCTTTTATATCTTAATTTTCTGAACTTTTTCTGTTAAATATGCAATCCTTTTATACTTATTTTGTTTGTCACGGAGACCTTTTCTTTCTCTAATTGTAGGGAAATGTTGGACTGATTTTCACCAAGGGAGATTTAAAGGAGGTCAGCGAGGAGGTTGGCAAATACAAGGTCTGTGGCCTTATTCCTATCCTTGTGCTATTATTATATTAGTTTGTCGGTGGAATTAGCTATTATTTCCTTCCATATGGACGGTTTGCAGTCCAAGTTGCAAAGATTTTGACTTTAAAGAAGTTCTGATATTCCATAATACGCATATTCTATATATGGATATCTTATGTTGATTACTAGCAATGCACTGGATAATATGGTCTTTTCACAGTTGGAATTTTCTTGAAATTAGACTTTTAAAGTTGAAATGTGAAACTTCTTACTGAGTGTTTTATGTCATTATTAGAGAAAGGGTAAAAGCCTGACATGTGATGACTTGGAAGTTACTGCCTACTGATGAAACATTCAGTTGCGTGTATTCTTCCAGGAGCATTATTCTCTATATCTATTCAACTTTTTTTTAGAACAATGTATAGGATCTCAAAACTTTGGCGGATCTCTCTTAGATTGTATATTTAGTGGATGCTCGCATCTAAGTTGATGTGTGCTACTATTGTCTGTCATGCAGTCATGTTTATGTTGCAAGACTAGACGTGATCCTATGCTCATTGTGCTCGTAGATTTCTTTATTAATTACATTCACTTTTGCCTTTTTACTCTTATCCATTCTGATGAAGCTTACAGACTTTTCATATTGGGACAGGTTGGAGCTCCTGCCCGTGTGGGGCTTGTTGCTCCTATAGATGTTGTTGTTCCACCTGGAAACACTGGTTTGGACCCTTCCCAGACATCCTTCTTTCAGGTTTGTTAGAATTATTTATTGCACTTCTCTACAGAATCTCATGTGGCTTCCATTTCTTATTCTTTCTGCTGGTACCTTCAGGTTCTGAACATTCCAACAAAAATTAACAAGGGTACTGTGGAAATCATTACCCCAGTTGAGCTGATCAAGAAAGGGGACAAAGTGGGCTCCTCTGAGGCTGCTCTCCTTGCCAAGCTAGGTATCAGGCCATTCTCTTATGGGCTCATCATTCAATCGGTATATGACAATGGATCAGTCTTCAGCCCTGAGGTTCTCGACCTTACTGAGGAGGACTTAATTGAGAAATTCTCCACCGGTGTATCGATGGTCATTTCATTGTCACTGGCTCTGTCATACCCGACGCTTGCATCTGCTCCTCATATGTTCATTAATGCCTATAAGAATGTTCTGGCAGTTGCTATTGCCACTGAGTATAGTTTCCCTCAAGCAGAGAAGGTGAAGGAATATTTAAAGGTAAGGTTTCTTAAGCTGATACTGTTTGTAGTACAGTGACTATGTTTATGATACCAATTTTTTTTATTCTTATGCTGAATTTATTGTAAATCAGGATCCTAGCAAGTTTGCTGCTGCTGCCCCAGTTGCTGCTGTTGATGCTGCAGCTGCAGCTCCAGCTGCTGCTGCAAAGGAGGAGGAGAAGAAAGAGGAGCCTGCTGAGGAATCTGATGACGACATGGGCTTCAGCTTATTCGACTAAATTAGGATTATCTTATATGGAGAATTAATGTCTGTTGGGATCTTTCATTTTTGCCTAATTAGTTCAGATATTTTGAATGACTGGTCAAACACCATATTTGTTGATACTCTCAGTTTTAATATGTAGGTTTTTTATTAGTCACGATTTGAGTAATTCTTTCTCTCCTTTTATCCTCAGAAAGGAATAATTCTACGGGTATCAGGTCCCTTAAATCTGCAATTGCTTTCTCTAGATGTTTTCCAGTTTGGTTCCTGCTTTATGGAAGGATTTAGCACTGGTTCGTTGGTTTCTGTTTGATTATGGTCTCAAGGAACACTTTCCTGTCATCCGCTCTTGTTGGTCGAAGTGTGTTAGCAGCTGATGTGTTATTTCCCTTTTGATTCTTTGAGGGTGTAACAGTCTAATAGATAAGCATTCAAGCAAGAAAATAAATCTTTATGTATCACTAGTGATGGGATTATGCTTTATCCTCATAAGCAAAAGCAGGAGAGATTATGGTAACAGAACTACTATTTGGATAACATACAAAGGTAATTGGGTCGTTACATTTTTAAAAGAAAAAAAATGAAATTCTTGGCCTTTGCTTTTAAAAAGAAGCTCAATTCTGGGGACCTTTTTTTTTTTTTTTTTTTCTATATCCTGTTTTTGAGCATGGTTAACTTTTCCAACTTGAACAAGTCTCTTGTACTGAGATGAATGTTAGGAGAGTTCCTCGACGCATATATTCGCATTAGGACTTTCTGGCATTCCTGTTTATCAAAATTCATAGCAAGCTTAGCAGTAATGGCATTTTTAGTTGATTCCTTCATTCAACTTGATTTTGTTCTTCCTAATGTTGCCCAACTGGCCCAGAATCAAGTGTTTAATGAACTCAAAACTAGTGTGAAAATTTCTGTATCTGAATAAAGAAAAAGAACGTAAATGCGGCAAATCAAACCAATTGGCGTCTTGTAATCTTACAAATAAACAGCTTCTGCTTTGATATATATTTCAGGAAATAAGTGTTATGCTATTGGGCAATACAAGCAGAAGAGTAATAATTAGAACCATCACAGTCTACAATTTCAGAACAAAGTTATACAGAGTATTCTACTGAGACAAAGCACTGGTGTTGTAGACAAGAAGAGCACCACCAAGTAGAAGTCCAGCAAGAGTCACAGCCCATATCAGGAGTCCTGTGGTTCCTGCATCGCTCAAAAACAATACCAATCAAAATTTAATGTATCAAGTATTCACGACAACAAATAAATGTTAGTTTGCCTATGCTATATTATTGAGCTATTTTTGAGCCATTAGATTACCTCCAACATATACATCACCACTTGGAGACCACTCCTCTGGAGAGTAAATTGGGCTGCAAACCAAAGAATATGCTCAGAATTCACAAAAGCAATTGCACAAAACTCTCCTATCTTATTATTCAGAAAACTTTATGATTGAGATAGTAGTTTAAAGTCTTTTGGTGTATGAATAAAAATTTATGTTTGAACAATGACAAAAGTATACAATTCTATGAATTCTACCTGTAGCCATCGACATTTGCACCATACTTGTCCACAAACTGATAGACTCCCTTCCCCTATAATGAAAAAATGAAGCTACTATTAGAACTAAATATATATAGACTTGTGGTGTAAGAGGAAGAAGAGAAATCTACCTTTTGCTTCCTTCCAGATGCATCCAGACCATTGGGCAGGGCCATCCCACCTCCAGTCCCTGCAATATATATTTATCTCTCAATGACACAAGAGAAACTTGATACTAGTGTCCAAGAAACGCTAAAAATAGCTACTTGTTTTCAGAGTAGATAAGAGCTATGAGTTGGTTGTGTAATGCTATGAACTTACCATAGGGGGTGGAAGTCTTAATCTTCTTGCCTCCACTAGCTTGAACCTTGAAGGAAGAAGAGGACCTTGCCAAGGAGGGAAGGGCCTTAGCTTGTGTCCTCACAGGAACTGGGGATGGCTTCAAGACCAAGGAGGACATCACTGTGGTTGCCATCTCTTCTCACCTTTGCTCGCTCTCTCTAGCACTTTCTCCCCTCTTTTCTGTATATGATATCAAGAATATAACAAATGAGAACCATATAGAGAAATGTGATTGTAAAGATGACACGTGGCATTTTATCTGTGGCTATATCATGATATGGTGTTACATTATCTTCACCTGCTGTTTGAGGGGAACTCATTTTTTGTGGGTATAATTTTCCTTCTAGATTTCTGGACAACTAATGGATTATGCTTGTTGACTCAGATATTATGCCAAGTGGTTTTGGTCAAGTGGGTAAATATTTTTCTTTATTTTTTACCTTTTGTGATCAAGTTTTTTTTTTTTAATTTTTAATTTTTTTTATTAGAACTGTTTACTACTTTGCACCTTGCGGTGTGGGCCTACGTCAATCCAAACTAATGACTGTTTAATGCCACTGAAGAAATTGTGTTTGGATGATAAGTGAAATACATTTTATTTCATTGAACAGAAATTGAAGATTGCAAATTTGTTCCATTACAATGCCTCATGCTGAGGAAGCTCAACTGTTGTTCATTTACATTGTAGCTTTGCAGACAGGAAGAAACTTGGATTAGTGATAATTCCAATCACATATGCTGCTTGGAAGAAGTTTCAGCTTTTATTGCTTACAACAATAGCATTTCTGATTTCCAATCTGGAAGTGCACCAAACTGGCAGCCTCTCTATCTAATTCTCATTGTTGCCATGGTAGTAGTGGCGGAAGACAGAGGAGAAGTCTTTAGACTCATAGCCCATCTCGCATAATTTTGTGTAACTGCACAGATTTGTTCACCAATGCCGTTAATAATGAAAATTAGAAAAATATGACAAGTTTTAATTATGAAGGTTTGGTGGTAAAGGTATCTTACATGTCATGTGCTTCAGAAGTAAGGGGGAACTTGAGACCAACATCTGCTGCTGATGCCATGGCGAGCCCCAAGTCTTTAGCCTGCATGCAATTTTGTGGGAAACTCGATGAGTGCCTTTGCAGGAAATTGAACATGACGGGTTTATGATATATTGAAACCGTTTGTAGAATCTGAAAGCGTATATGATAATAAGATTTAGTAAGTTTGCTTGGGCGAGGACAAAATGGGATGCTTTCTGTGGTAAAATTTCCGTGGAAGAAGTATTTTCCAATTTCCAGAACCATGCTGATATCTTATACTGCCCGATGTGTGAAGATTTACAACCAGCTAGGTCTTCTTGAAGACTTGAACCTCTCATATTACATGAAGGTGGGCCTCATGTACAAAACCTATCACAGGAAATACCTTATAGTGCCTCACCACTACAAGCAAAGTAGCAATATAGGCAGTGACAATCTTGGGGGACTCTTTAGTTCTAAAATTTATGGAATGCATTGGATTAAGCAACAAATTTTTGAAGAGCTAGGAGATCTTTACTTCATACCATAAGCTTAGAAGTAAATCCACCCTCATAATCCCTTGACGAAGGCACCCCCGACATTACTCCAGGAACTGGGTTGTAGGTGTCACTGTTTAATTAGGAGAATATTAGACAATTAGATAAAGTCCACTTTTAATTGATGATATGAGAAAATGGAAGTCCTAAGATCAATTGCATTTGTCATCTTATATCTCAACAATTGAAAAGAAAATTTGACTATAATGACATGTACTGAATTTGCTATCAGTTGCCAAGTTCATTTCTAGTTTCTCAAAGCATAACTTATTTGCAGAGCAAAAGCAGGAACTACAGGCGTGAGAATCATCAGGCAATAAGACATAAAAGTAGCCAAGATAATGTCAGAAATGGTTTGACAAAAGTTCTTCAGCAATTCTAGTAAACTAGTTCAACAAGAACACAAGACAGTTAGGATATCGGGAAGTAGGATAGATCACCTACTCCAACAACGAGCACTTGAAGAGTTGAAAATGTTTGTCAGCACATTTGCTCTGATTCCTAAGTTTTGACCAAGTGCAAAAGCTTCTGATACTCCAAGCATGCTGATGGCCATCGCTAAATTATTGCAAATCTTTGCAGCCTAGAGACCACAAACAACAACAAATATATCCCAGAGCAAGGGTATAAAACTGCACATAATTACATAAGAAAGTGCTATGACGTCATAAATGGAAAGTTTATCTTTCTATGAAAAATAAACCAACATGATGGGAATCCTACTGTTCTGAATCTGCAAACTAGTAACAGAGTTAGTCAGTATCAGAAAGTAGACTTACAGCACCATTTCCAGGACCACCACAATAGATCAGTTTTTTACCCATCGAGAGAAGCAAGGGTTTTGCTGCTAGATAAGCTTTCTCTAGGCCACCCACCTATATAACATGCATTTCCATTCATAAGTTTCAAGAAGAAATTCTTTTAACCAATTCTATGCACGTAATAAATCAGGATTTACCCAGAGATTCAAGAGTCTTTCAAGTGAACAACTAAGTTAGTATAGCAAATGAAATGACAATAATAGTACCATGAAAGTAAGTGTCCCTGCTTCTGCAGCAGGGACACCTCCAGATACAGGAGCATCCAACATTACTGGATTTTCTGCATGACCTGAATATTCAAACCAAAGAAGTGATCAGAACAATAGATAGAAAGAAGACACTGTTTGGATAAATTTAGTTATAAATACAGTGACATGATAAACCAAGAATTATTATTTATGAGAAGTATTAGCAAAGAGAAGGTATAAGCTAGCAGTCCACCTTTTGATTTTTCTATGTGCTGTATTTTGGCATATTATGGTCAACAAGCCATTATTATGATGATGAATTACAACATCATAATAATTTTAGCAGTTTTGTGCACTTCAGGAATCAGTCTGCTTCATGTATATGTAATAACCAAACAAACAATAGATGGAGGAAAGAGAACCTATTAAAAATATATTAGTTCTCTATATATTTTGCAGGCCAATTGTTTTAGTGACTCCAAAGCCCCTCACAGATAAGGTACTTCATTTTGATCCATAAGCATCATTACAAATACAATAAAGATCACTATACTGAACCTAACCTTTCTTTTCCTTTAGTCCACACTTCGCTATGCTGACGGATATCTTTCTTGAAGTTTGTGGATCAACTGTAGAAGAATCTATAAATAACCATGGGTTTATGCGACTTTGATAATCCAGCAATCCATTTGGTCCAGTGTATACATCCAAAACCTGGAAAGAAGTCGAAATTGTAAGATCTAGCTTGGGCTAGGAATAATTAATGTCATCTCAATATTTGACATTGTATTCCATACTGTGATTCATGCTAAAAGTCAATAAGCTAGAAAACCTGTTCTATGCAAATAACTGATAGATACAATCATTTGATAATCGAAAGAGTCGAAGTTGTATTCACAAAGAAATGCTGTGTTAGATGTGATCTAAAACTACACAAGCCCAAGTTTAAGTATAAAAAAGAAAAAAAATAGATAAAACTTACTTACATTGGAAGATGAAGGTAGCATGGTAATTATGACATCACTTGACTCTGCAACTTTACGAGGAGTTTCTTTAGTCGGAATCCCCTCAGCTGAGAACTTCTCCATGGTATTATGGTTACTAGAAATTAACAGAGACTCAGATTTTATGCAATGCTCTATTCTCAAGAAATTATAACTGAAAAAGAACATTCATTAGATCGAGATATGCTATGCCAACATTTCCCAGTTAAATTGAATCACAATTCTTCTCATCAGGAATCAACCAGTGCGGTGGAGGGCTTCAGATTCTTATTACTAGCCCAAAGTGCAAAAATAATAGTACTCAAGCTATGAAAGAGACAAAACATATAAACACAGGAGGACCACAGCGAGTAACATCACTCTTGCATAGAGGATACCAAATTGCAGATTACTAACATTGCAAGCTTGAAATAAGCTGGAGAAATGAATCTCTGCACATAACTGGAAAAATGATAAACTTACATGTCATGAACAGTGACTTTGTACCCAGCTGTAATCAGATTTCTTGCCATATGGAAACCCATGTTTCCAAGTCCTACGAATCCAACCCTCTGCAAAGTACTCACAATATACTATGAATCAATTATATTCTCTCCAACCTGAAAAGTGTACTTACAGAATGAATGACCTAACATAAGGTACAAGTTCAATCTTGTTCCTTTTCTCTATTGATCGACTTGTGCCATCAAGGGGAAAACCAACTCCCTACATCAAAATTTGTGGCTTTCACTATATTTCAACTTATATGGGACCTTTTCACCAAAATCGTTTCTGGGTTTGGTCAAACCCATCAAATAAACAAAATTTCTCTTTGAAGAAAGATCCAGAAATAAACAAAATGCGGTCTTTTCTACTAACAAAAATAATTTCATCCGACTGTCAAAAGGCATGACAAAGAAAGACGAAAGATAGAGAGATGGCTCGCCTCCAGTTCTGACGGAACACTACTCGAAGAGAAATCACGAGTCAAATTGGAGCAAAGACGACTCCAATCGCAGCGCCAAAGAACTCGATGAAGTCCAAATCCTCTACCGGCCATCTCCCTCTCTCTCTCTCTCTCGACAGGAGTCAAAGAAGGCAGTTGTTTTATTTTTGATTTGTTCATTTCACACCCCCATCTTATTTGTATGATGTGTTACTCCAGACCACACCCCTCTTTTCACTACTTTTTGATACAACCCTTATATTTCACTAAATTATGAAGAACATTCTACTTGGAATTTTTTTGAAAAAAATAAATGGAAATATAGGGCACAAATCATAATAAATGTAATGTAGGGTCTGAAAAGAATACCTGAACACAGGTCTGAAGTCGGCATCTCCTTCTATAATTGCGGCAAAGCACCTGACGATACACGCACTCCCAAAACCCCTCAATCCACACGAAACAACGGGGGACTCCGGACCCAACTAGATAGTGGGATTAAGTGGGTGATAAAAAGGGGGTGGGATTATCACTGCCTCTAGTACGATTCTGTTCTCCTGTTCAGTGTTCAAGTACTTCCCTCCTTTCCCAACTGAGTTGTATAGAGATGAGTTTGGTGGCGGTTTGAGGAGGAAGAAGAAGAGGTGCGTCGATACCTCTTTCAAACCCTAATTTTTAGTCGAAACTGGATTCTGATCTCTATTTCGAGCATCGTATGGGGTTCTGATCGGTTCTTATCTAAAAGTCGTTGATTTATTTCGCAGTTCTTGTTCATGTGGTTGCTGTTCTTAGGGGATTTCTCGCGTTCTTGTATCTATTATTAGGTTCTTTGGGTCTATTTTGGAGGCGCACGGGGTTTGGGTGTTTCTTTTTTGTGATATTGTGGTCGTTTCTGGTTCTTTTTTCTATTTTTCGTGATCGGATTCTTGAAGAGCTTATCGTAGGATTTTCATTTGTTATTTCTTGCTTCTCTTTTATTGGTTTATTTATTTGGATTTAAGGCTCCTTTCTTGGTTTAAAATGAATTTCTTGTGGATTGCTTGCTTCTTAATGTATTCTGAAGTTTAGGGTTTGAAAAGTTCACTTATTGTGGTTACATTTTCTAGTGGTAACCTCGTGGATCACCACATTCATATTTTCTTCACTAATTTCATTTTAGTGTCCATTTGCAGGATTTTTTCAAGAAAGCGTCCATATAGGAAATTTGTTTCAAAATCGATGATTTTTTAAATCTTGAATGATTTGTACAAATTGGCAAGCATAAAATTTAATCTTCCATTTAATATTGGGTTTTGCCATTTTAAAAGTTTTTGATGATACTCTCTTATGATAATTTCTGTTGGGGGTCAAGAATCTTGAATTGTTTGTATAGTTTAGGAAGCATAAAAAAAGTGATTTTTTTCGGGCTTTGCATTCGACAACTAAGATAACATTCTCTCTCAATTCCACAGGAAGTTACTGGTACTGGTATTAGAATTTATATTGAGATAGTTATTAAATATTGCTGGAAATTTTATCTCTAAAGAAAGAAAGCAGTTGAAGGATAACTATGGGAACCGAGGCAACACCTGCAGCTGGAATAAAGAAGCCAGTGCTAACCCCTAAGGCCTTGATCCATCAGAAGTATGGCAGTAGGGCATGTTATAGGATTGAGGAAGTGCAGCATGCTGTTGGCAATGTTTGCCCTGGGCTGGTCATTCAGCAGCAGGTTAGGAGTCTTTACCGGTGTTGTTTGGACCTCCCAGACTTGTCTGTTACCTCTGATACCTTTACAAGAAAGAAGGATGCAGAGCAGTCTGCTGCACAAATTGCTGTAGAAAAGGTTTGACTTTCTACCTTCCACTTTTATTGTGGCAGCTGTTACTTTTGGATCCTTTTTCTTTAGTGTGTTTATATATATTTTATATATATTCTCTATTGAACTTACTTATGGAGTTTTTAACGGAGATAAGGTATTCTACCATAAAGTATATTGTTCTAGCCTAGTAGGACCCAAAAAAAAATGCAGTAGAAAGTATTGCAAATCTAGGAGATTGACCTCCTACATATAGAAGTCAAGCAGAGTTTATTCTCTTGTTCTTTTAATTCATTTCTACCATCAGTTTCTGTTTATAGTTGATGCATGAAAACTTTATCACATTGTTTTGCTGCAACTATTGTGTACTCCTATAATCTTGCTCTTGGTACTTTTGTTGTAGAATATTTGTCATATAGTTTGTCATCTATTGTAATTATCCTAGTGCTTTTTGGGTTCCTTTTGTAGCTGGGTATCCAAGCCAAGGCGAATAGTTCTACACCTGAGGAAGCTTGGAATGAACTAGTTGCTCGCATATCTGGCTTATTCACAGATGAGGTTGGTAATTTAGCAGGAACATTTCTTCTATCAACAGGGAATCTTTTATTTTCTCTCATGTAGATTTACTTCTCTGGTAGGTTACAATAAAGTTCTCTCAGCATAAGTAATAGAAGTTATCTTTTAGTTTAGGAACTTAAGAATATGGAGAGAAGTATCCCTTCCTCCAAATTAGTTTACGGTAGGCCTTATTCTGCAAGTGTAGGTGACGGTTGCTAGTCAAATATTTTCCTAGCTTCAGCAGTAAGTTCGTTGATAAATGAGTGTCATAATATCTTGCATTCAGTAAGTTTGAAACAGGAGTACTTTTCTATCCTCCATATTGTCGTTGTAAACTGTACATACTAGCTTTCTAGCATGGCACTCTCTGCTGTAGTATTTGATTACATTATGCTGCGATCGAGTTGATAACCATACTAAAGTCAATAGATATATCACTTGATAGATAACTGATAACTTTATTACTCATGTAAGATAATATTCCATATTTTTGTTCCTATCATTGGTACTGACATTTTACCCTGCGGATGTTCATTTGAATAGTTCCTTTCATCCTCTCATCCTCTAGTTGGGCACTTCAGAGTGGCACTGAGAAAAGAAGGGGACCTTTTTGGTATGATTCCCATGTCTGTCATTGCCGCATGTGATGTGAAGGTCAATAGCTTATGCAGAATAATCGATCCCAAGGCAGAATCAGATGCTCACATAATTTTATTGCTCATCTCAAAAGCTGCTAAAGTTTCTGGTTCTGTCTGCATTATTGATGACAAATTCTGGATTTGGAAAGGAGGCCCATATTCTTCTGAGGCCATAGAGTCATCACTTCACCACTCTTCAGACTGTTTGGAGTCCGTAAACATAGAAGCCATACGCATTCCATGTGCATTGGAGGAAGAGGTTGGAACATTGAGTCTTCTTGTATCAGATACCAAGTATTACATGGATGAAATTGCGAAGAAGCTTAATGTCAACAATTCTTCTGAGGTCCTTATCTCAAAGTGGGTGGGACATCATTATGTACTTTGGATACCTATTCATTTGTGCTGATAATATATATCATTTTATTGTCAATATGGATATCTTTAAATACTTCTATGTTATTGCAGGACAGTTGGCAAAGCATCATCTGAGATAAAGTTATACTTCCCTACTCCAGATGGCTTGCTTTCTGCATCGGATTCATCAAATGATCCACTTGGTATTGTAGGAGATGTAAAAATGGGGCCACTTCTGAATAAACGAGCGAGCTACTTATCTGGCCAGAATATCTATGGAGATGCAATTCTAGCTAATGTTGGATACACGTGGAGGTCTACAGAGCTTTTTTGTGAGGATGTATCTCTGAGTGCCTATTACAGGTCTGTCCTAACTTAGTGATGTTCCGCTTGGTGCATAGGGCTCATGCTTATTGCTCTATTCTGAATCATTAAACTAGGATCTTCTGCAAAAGAAGTATGATAAGCTCTCTCGTCAGATATTTTTTTTCCTTATAATTTGCAATATCCCTTATTGTTATTGTCAGATATTCAAGGATTTTTGGGCATTGCTGGAATGAGCACTAATGGTACATTAGTGCGGCTGGAATATTTATAGTTTCTGTGCATATTATTGTTTACTATCTGTCCCCTCCATCAATTTACTATAAGATGCTGGTGGCCATTTTTCATGTAACATAATAGGTTAATATTCCATTATTTATGTTATGGTGATGATCAGATTTTGTTTTTCAGGATGCTTGTTAGCAAGTTACCTGATGGAAGCTACAAGTTATCTAGAGAGGCAATACTTGCAGCAGAACTTCCTGCTGTATATACTACACGTTCTAACTGGAAGGGTTCTTTCCCAAGGGATCTACTCTGTCTTTTCTGCCGCCAACAGAGGCTATTAGAACCTATTTTCTCTGTTAGGAACGTCAACGCTTTGGAAAGTTCACCAGGATTCAAAGAGATAAATACATCAGAGTTGACTGAAGTTCAGTATGCAAATGAAGTTCTAAGTGGTGTACTTGACAGAGATTTGGATACATCAAGTGGATTCCAATGTGAAGTGAAAATATTTTCAAAGAGACAGGAAGTGTTAATTGAATATTCTTCGGCTGATACTTACAGGAAAGAGTCTGATGCTATTCAAAGTTCTGCATTAAAAGTTCTTGCTTGGTTTAAAAAGTACTTTAAACAATTGGACATGCCTATGGAAGAGTTGTCCTCCTTTGGAAGTACTGACAACATTAAAGTGCACCCAATAATTTTTTCTCAGGAATTAGCAGCCTCTTCATTTGTATATGATTTCAAGCAGATGTATATTACAAGAAACTGCAGCTCATTTGGATCACTTTTCAAAAACCAGTCAAATCTGATACTGCAAAATGGTATGATTCTATTAAATGTTGAAGGTCCGGATTCTGGTGTTTATCCATCTTCTGGATCTTTAACATGCATAAGTTATGCTGCCTCATTGGTAAGGGAGGAAGATACAGCTAAAATTTTTCTTGAAAGCAATGATGAGTTTGAGTTTGAGATCGGGACAGGTGCTGTTATCAATCAGATTGAAGCATGTGTAACTCAGATGTCTGTTAATCAAGTTGCACAATTTGTTGTTGAACTGCCTTCTAGGGACATGATCCTGGCCGCAGCTGGTGAATCCGCTAATAGTCTCTCACAGTTATCTTTAAGTAAGAATGCCTATTTCATTGTCTTGCTTTCAGATTTCAATAATGTTTTTCACATTGATAGAACTATGTAGGATGAGAATATGTGAATGTTTTACAGGAAACTGCTTCCTGGAGTTCTCTGTAAAAGTACTCTGTGTAACAGAACCACTAGAAGACAGAATGGAGAAGGCTTTGTTTAACCCGCCTCTATCTAAACAGCGTGTTGAATTTGCCGTCAGGCATATCAATGAGTCTCATGCTGCTACATTGGTAAAGTTTTTTCTTATTCCCTTAATTGAATAGCAAGAATCCTAGTAGTTATCTAAGTTGATCATATACCCAGGTCGATTTTGGATGTGGATCTGGCAGTCTACTTGATTCGTTATTGGAGCACACAACTTCTCTAGAAAAAATTATTGGGGTGGATATTTCGCATAAGAGTCTCACGCGAGCCGCAAAGGTATAACATGTAAATACTTGTTCATTTCATTATTCATACTTGCAATATTTGCATATTCTTTTGATAAAAATATAGAGAATTGTCGTGTTGACTCAATATTCAACTTGATAGTCGTCGTCCTATAATGGAGTCCATTTCATTCATCTTTTATATATATATATATTCCTTTTTCTCACTTTAGATATTCTTTAGTGCTAATATATTTCTGATATTGCAGATTCTTCATCAGAAATTGACTAAGAACTCTGTGATGCAAACATGCATAAGGTCGACTGCTCTCTATGATGGATCAATCACAGAGTTTGATTCTCGCTTGTTTGGTTTTGATATTGGTACTTGTCTTGAGGTATTTATCTTTGTCTGCATGACAGCATCTCTATGTTCAAAAGCATCTTTTTTCCTTAATAAGTTAGATTGGTTGAAGGTGACAAAGGAATGCCTTTCCTAGCAAATTTAGAATATTAATGACATTGAAACTTCAATCTCTTGTACGGGATGAGTAATAGCTTTAGGGGTTTTGGAAAATGACATTGTATGGAACGATGGAATTTAAAAAAAAAAATTATTACTCGAGGGAACAAAGAACTTAGCAAGAGTAAAGATTATTAGAGTTGTGGTTGTTGCTTGTTGAGTATCATCATCCCCGGTGGATTGGGTAAGTGAACATATAGCCTATAGGCTTCAATTAGGGCCACAAACTAAAAGAAGTAAGAAAATTGCAGGTGATTGAGCACATGGAAGAGGATCAAGCTTGCTTGTTTGGTGATGTTGCCCTGAATTTGTTCTGCCCACGAATACTTATAATCTCTACTCCGAACTACGAATATAACCCCATTCTCCAAAGGTCTGCTTCGGGTACCAAGGAAGATGATTTGGAAGAGAAATCAGGATCTTGCAAGTTCCGCAACCATGATCACAAGTTTGAGTGGACAAGAGAGCAGTTTGAGCAATGGGCTACTAACCTTGCAGTAAGACATGACTACAGCGTGCAATTTAGTGGAGTTGGCGGCTCAGGTGATGTAGAACCAGGCTTTGCATCTCAGATTGCTGTCTTTAGAAGGAATCCATCTCATTGGTTGGAGGAAAAATGTTTGCCAGATGGGGACTCATCTCACCCTTATGAACTTGTATGGGAATGGACTAACAAGTCCCTTTAACTAAAATGGAACCCACCCCTGATCTACTCTGAGAGCTTATACAGATTATTCCCTCTAACTTTACCTTACTGCAGTTAGTGAAGGTAATAATCTTTAGCAGCACTGACTCCTCCGACCTTTGTCTAGATCGTTGAAGATATCAGTTTTTTCTTTTCTTTTCTTTTCTTTTTTTAAAATTTTGATGTAATTCCTTTTTTCTGTTGTAGGCTCACATATTCATGGAGAATACTAACATCTATCTGCAACAAAATAATTAGTTCGATGTCAGAAACTTAATCTTACCTTTTGCAATGTGGGAACTTATTTTAATCCGCCTGTTACATTTTGGTGGTTCAGTTCCTTGTTGATATCTGTGTGTGAATATTATGAGTGAATGAGACGTGCCGTACAAGAAAATGCGTTATCTCTGCAAATTGGTTTTTGCTCATAAAATATATGGTATTTATCTGTTACAGATGTACGCTGTTGTTCCATGAAAATAATTCAAGTTAGTAGTGCTACTAAAGAAAAAACAGTCAATACTGCTATGCCGACGGAGAACCTCGCGTTTTTAGTCTTGCTCTTTATACATATTTAATTATATCTTCGAAGAATTCAAGCAGTAATCACCGTGATTGACGGCAGTGATGGTACCCTTGTACATTGAAATGGTAGTAGAATAATTCGGTCTGGATTTAAAATTCTTTGATATTTAGATAAAAGTATCCGATATTCTCAGACTAATAAAACTCTGGGTTACACTTTCACATACCAGATTCTTTCTCAGGAAAAAGTAAACTTACAAATCACATGTACAAATTTACACCATTCGATTTTATATACTACTATGCAACATTGAAATCTCAGGAAAATCTTTTGTCAAAAAAAAGAGAAGGAAATCTCAGAAAAATCACACGTTCCTTTATGTGCTGTGGATCTGGATAGATATGCAAACAGAAATGGTCTTCCATGAAGCCAAAGCAAGAAATAAGATTTACCGTTAATTACAAAAATCTTTGCATCTCCTTATCTTTGCAACCTTGCTTTTCTAATATTCCAACTATATCGTATGCTCCTATTCCAGAGCATTCACGCATTTTACTGTTCTTTTACCTGTAAGGGCAGACAATGGAAGATAAAGACCTTGCCATCAAATTCAAGAAGGTTGTTGGACTACGAAGTTGTAGTATACTAAGTTTAGTAGTATAACCAGATGAACAATCTATGTAAATAGAGTTTTGCATATCAATTGCTATGCAACTTGCTATTTTTTGTCTTTCAAGTGGCAGTATCCTCTTAATTGAGTTGCCCTAAAGAGGGCCACATAGCGAATTATTTGTATTTCTGTAAATTCGGAGTGGAGCTGTCAGATGCATTAGGGCCATTTAGCAGTCCATCAGTGGCAGCACAAGTCATAAACAGATGAGAGGATTCAAACACAAATATGCACAGCTCTAAAGAAGTGGCAATAAATAACTTAATCTTTCCTTTGAATCAAGAAGAGAGCGAGTTTGGTAAGTGAATAGACCATGTGATGGAGTGTCATATTTGAATCTATTAAAAAGGTTTCTTGGACATCAGAAAACTTACTGCTAGACCACCTTAATATCCACTCTGCAAAAGGACTGGTTAAAAAGTGAAGGTTCTAAGAGGAAATGCAAAAATAATATTCTGTCTACAGATAATAATATTATCCTGACAAAGGTACTGCAGTATATGAATTGAAGCATAGGAAAGAGATCCTATAGCAATGCCATTTTTGTATGCAATAAACTGGGGAAAGAGAGTTTGCCTTAAATTTTACCTTGAAAAATCATTAAGAATGATCTTCATCCATTTTGTTAAGCATTAGTTGCCTGGACCTGGCTCTCAGCTTCTTGCTGCCCTGCGATGTTGCTATTTTGATTTTCTGCAGCATTTTCAGATTCTTGCTGTCTACCATGATGATGATGCTGCACTAATTGTTGATTTCTCCTAGATCTCCATCTCATGTATTCCACAAGCAAGGAATTTGTACTGATTGCAATTCCAAATCCAGTAAATGATGAAAGTAAGACTGCTAAGACAGGAGACACCTTAAGCTGCAAATTTATGAACAATAATGAGCAGTCAGAAATAATTACAGCACTCCAGCATGATATTTCTCAGTTATATAATTACTTACCACATTATAGAAGATATGAGCAAAAAGGATTACAATAGCAAACTGGAAGGAAGCATAAGCCCAAATGTAGCTCTTGCTCACTGCAAAAGGGACCAGCAAATGTACAGGTTATAAACTAAAGAATGAATAGACATATTCATGAACACCATAACATCTATATAAGGAACCACATGGACAACACCTGTATCAGAAGGATTCTCCCATTTACTAGAGATGGTAATTTAAGAAAATTTCCAGTAAAAAACTCTCGTAGGAATTGGATGGGTTAACAAGACTTCTACACTTTCAGGTATTCATTTATCTTTGTTAGGTATAGGTTCTTTTCTTATAGTACTCAATGCTCATTATTTTGGGGGTGGATATGACACCTTTGGAGGGGGCCTTGGTGTTATCTTTGGTTATTTACTAATCTCCTTCTGAAGTATAAGGATGGATTGTCAGTGCGGATGGCTCAGAACATATAATTGGGGGTACTAGTTAAAGGTTCCATTTGCATATATTATCATAGGCAACAATATGCCAGAGGCTAATTGATATAAGAGAGACAACAAGCCTTTATTTTAAGAATAATTGAAATAGATGACAGATTGACAGGATTCTTACCCATTGTGGAAGCTAGCATGGAAGAGAGGATACCCAAAACACATGAGAAAGGCAAAGAAACTGCTAGAGCATGTGACCTCATATCAGCAGCCTGTTCCATTAAATTTTTAGCTCGAAGCACAATAAAAACACGTGATAAACTCCACAAACGAAAAGGAAATGTAGCATTTGTCTGCTCATTGACATGAAATCTTGCACAACAAAGAAAAAACAATGGAAGCAAGAAAAGAATTACTGACCAAAAGTTGCTCCAAGAAGCAGAAATAGGCAAGCATGCTGACCATGACCAGAATCGGAACATCCTGCCAGACTCTGCCAGAATTTGAAAAAAGAGAATATTTACTAATTGAACCCATTCAGAATTTAGGATGCAAAATTAACTAGCCAGATATGCTTGTAAAATATCATTTGAAACAGAAGAAAGAAAAATGTATAATCTAAAAGAGTTCATCTAATCATTAAACAACATTTTTCTCTATCATATCTCATGGATTATTCCTCCATTCCTTCTCTCTTTTCTTGCAGAGTTGTCAAAAGAAAATTTTCTATGATCTTACAAGGTTGTTTTCTGTTTACTTATTAAACACCATCCAACATGACTAATATGACTCACGGCTCCAGCAAGCTTCATTAACTACCACATTTACATTCTTCGAAAGCCAGAATGCACAATGAAACTATTCTGTCCTTAATGTAGTTTACTTTGAAAATCCACATAGCGTGAACTGAATAGACAACAAAAGATATATAAATTACAATCTATCGAGAAGAAAATAGCAGATGGAAATAAGGATATTTGTCCACAGATATAATACCACAGTTAGAAGCAAAAAAGATCTCTGATCTAAATAATATCAATAATATCTGGAACTCTACACACAATACTGATATCTGATGAGAGAAATTATAATGGGAGTTTCAATAAATTTGAAGTATGATATACTATTCTCCATAAGCAAAATTTTTAGGACAAATGCCAGCTCCAAGTATGCACTACTAACTTAAAAAGGTGATCAAGTTATACACTGTTGGTTCTGGTATTAGACCATCTAGCTCTAGCTTGCGGTTAAAAGTTCACACCTGCTAGCATAATCCCTCTTTTCTACATTAAAAAAAAAAGCTTAATAAATTTTATCTAATTGAATGTTGGGTCTAAGATATTATTAAGAAAAATAGATTGAAGGTTCCTGCACATGTTATTACAAAGCCAGTAGCAAATCATTGGTCAACTAACAATTTGATATTTTCAATCTCCATATCCACATATACCTGTACCGCGCAGCTTCTCTTTGCTGAAAAGAATTCGTTGGTCGCCTATTAGTAGTCTGAGGATTCTGTATTCTCAGTAATGTTACAGGTAGGTTGCGAACTTCCTGCTTGCAGACATCGCAGGTCTTGTTTCCCTTGATGCTAAACCATTTGACTGCACAATCTTGGTGTGCAAGAGCAAGTTCTCCTTTGCAGCTACACTCCATTTTAAGAGTTTCCCCTCCTTCCGCAAGCTCAATCAGACAAATTCTGCAGACTGCCTCTTCTTCAGGAATATCTTCACCTTCATCTTCGGTTGCTACAACATATATTAATGACAAAGTTTAAGGTTTTGCCTAAAAATTTAAATTACTTATAAATTGATAACTCAGCTGATTAAGTAAAACTAACTTCAGTTTCATTCTGGGAAGACTAATCATTTTTGCACAAGCTAACATAGTCCTCAACACTTTTAAGCGATTATTATGAATTACATATATTGATAACAGTATGCTTTGTATGAAGAAACTCAGCATATCAAGGTATAAGAGAATTTAGCAAATACCATCAAGCGTCTCTATAACATCATTTTCAATAGCATTGTCAGCAGGAACAGGACGAGGGGTTGCTGAAATTACACGGAATAGACCTATTGAGTCCATTCTTCGGAGGCTCCTGTTCTTTGCATTTCCTGGTACTGAAAATGAGCGCCTGATTTGTGTTTGAACTTCCTGCTTGTGCTAAATATCATAAGTCCATCAAGTGATCAAGGTACAGAAACAACAGATATTTCGACTCAAGTGACCAAGGTACAGAAACAACAGATATTTCAACTCAAGTGACCAAGGTACAGAAACAACAGATATTTCAACTCAAGTGACCAAGGTACAGAAACAACAGATATTTCAGACAAATCATTGTTTTGAACAAACAATATGGAGATAAGAGAGATAACTGTATATATATAACTACTGTGAGATGACATAATTCAAATGGAATTACATGGAATGGAAATAGAGCAGAGGATTGCTATGGAGGCGAATATTACATAATGCACTTTTCAATTACTAACCAAGCAAATTTCTTGGTTATTTTGATGCACAAATTAACCACCACTCTTTTCCCCTTCACTTCTATTGGTATATTTAATATCATATGGCCTTAAACAAAGCTTGTTAGTCTACTTGTATGTGATGTCGGCTGAAAGTCCCCTTTTCAGAGAACTCTTTCTTTCATTCTCCTATTTTACTTCCTTTTACCCTTTTAGCTTACAGTTCTCATAATACCATCTCTGCAATTTGCCTCTCACATGTCACAGTAATAAAGAAAAACAAACCTTGGAGGGTAATATACTAAGTGGCCCCTCATAACAGACAAAAACCTTAGAGGGTAAGGACAGAGATAACATTTAACTTTTTCATAAAAAACAGAATTCATGTCCAAGCATCTGAATCTGCATAGAAAACTTACATCTATGATAGAAAAGTCAACCACATGCCTTTCCTGAGCAGACTCAGAGCCAGAAGTTGCAACTGGAGTTACAGGTAAGGAGTGTGTTCTTTTTGCTGATAGGGAGGAGAAGACTTTGGTGAAAGAAAATGACTTTGACGAAGAAGCTGCTTTTTCCTGCTGTCCTTCTGAAGATGGTGTTCCTGGAACTAAAAGGATTGTCCTGTCACCCTCTGGGGTTGAACTTTTTGCCTTCAAGCTTCTTTGTGGAAGGAGATTTCTTATTGACGACTTTGTCCTTGTTGAAGTAGGTCTCGGGGGCAAGCCTGCTCTGGTAGAACAAGGACTGCTAGCAATATTTATTCTTGTGGAAGAAGGTAATGAATTTTCCAAGGTTCTAGCTGGTATCTGTAAGGAAGAAAGGTTTGGCCGTCTAGAATGATGAGAAGGTGCAGTTTCTCTTCTACTGTTTTCATCATGATTTAATGCCTGCAAACATGACCAAGACCAAGCAGCAGAAAGAGCTTAATAGATAATACCAGCATCAAGAAAACTTATATGTTCAGAGGAAGTTTAGGAATGCATGCTTCATGAATTCCTGATCATGCACAAGAATTATAATTGAGAACTACATGATATATTTAAAGTTTGAAAGCCATCCCAAATCATGCAAGACTTGCCTATTTAACTTTAAAATTCATCTGACAAGCAAGACTAATGAAAAAACTGTTTCACTTTGGCCATTCTACATAGTATATAGATAGAAGGAAATGAACTTTATATTTTCATACCTTGACAAGACATTCTCTGTCCTCAATTATTCTGGCAATTCCAAATGGATGCCAATAAACAATCTATCAATATGTCAAAGTTCCTAACTAGACTATGCAAAAAAAAATTTACTCGATACCATTGATAACTCTCACCGACTACTCTAAAAACTTAATCTATTATAGAACGGTGATTTTTTACATTTTATATTCTAATGCTCTTCTTCACTTCTAAGTTGAGACATTTTAATAAGTCCAAAAGGTGAATTTGATTTAAATGAGTGAAGATTTTATATTTTAAATAAAAGATGAGTGTGATAAGATTTAAAATCAAAACATCTACTCTGACATCATGATAACTAACCAATTACTCTAAAAACTTAAACTGTTATAGATCGGTGATTTTCACATTTTATGTTCTAACAACCACAATCAAATAGGTCATATCATGACAACCTGATATTAGTTTGCCTTTTGATCACTGGAAACAAATCAATTCATATCCGAGCTTCTTCTCTCGACATAAAAACAATCAATAAGAAAGGTCAGTTCATAAAATCTACTATTAGTTAAGTCTTTTGATGACTAGCAATAAATCGATTCATCTCAGAGCATCCATGAACACGAAAACAGTCCAATGTCCCCAGCTCTTTCTTGCCTTAATAATTTGATTCTTATCAAAACATCCACTCAAATCACGACGAATCAGGAGAATTCAAGCAGAAGCAAGTTAAGACACTGAATTTCATTTATGTACTAAATTAACTACTACTCAAAATCCAAACAAATTATCTCATGAATACAGAACTAAACCAAAAAATTAATACCATAATCGAAGATTACCTGCCGATCGCCAGATTCCGCCCCTGCTATCTCTGCTGGCTCCGACGGAGCTCCCGAATTCTCCATTTCAATCTTCGATCAAAAATTCCAACCGAGCTGTCGAACCAAATCAAGAGGGCAATAATTAGCGTTCGGAGAAACCCTAGACGCTCCGCGGGAGAGGGGAGAGAAGAAGAGAGCTAGGTCGTTGTCTCCTATCAGATGGCTTTCGAAATCGTGCCGAGGAAGGGAGCTCGAAACCCGGACACCAAAACGGAATTAAAGTGGGTTTAAACGGAGAGCAAACTTAACCTCAGTGCGTTTAATCATTGGATAAGCATTTATTCTCTCTTCCTTTGAACTGACGCAAATTACTAAACTACCCTCTGCCTGAGTGCGGGGGCTAAACTAGGAAATCCATTATTAGAATTTTGCTGTCCTTGTCCCATATTTGAGTATTTATCTTGGACTAATGTCTAATTTCATATTATATATTATATATATATGACCAAAGAATAATTTCGCATTATGAATTATCATTATTTTTATATATTTTTTTAAACTTTTTTTATCCATGTAGATTTTTTTATAATAATAAATAATAATTATACGAAAAAAAAAATTCGGGGGCATGTAAAAAAAGGTTATATTTTAGAAAAGTATAAAATAGAATTAACCTTAAGATATAATTAGTAGAAATATAAATTAGGAACTTATTACATAATAAAGGATGCTGGTATCTCAATTTTTTGGTGTTTGATTAAAAAAGATTAGATAAATGTAACGAAGTGTCGGAGAAAAATTAGATAGGAGAATGGTAGTTGATCGTTATCAGATTAATATTATGGTTTTGGGGGTTTTTATCCTGGATAATTTAACAATTTAGAATAGATATTTAAAAGTCATGAATAATAAATAAGAATATTTATATAAAAATAGGCAAATAAAGTCTCAAACAAAAAAAAAATACGGTGTTAAATAAGCCCACGGATTTAGAGTTGATATGCAAATTATAAATTAAATTATAGAGATTCTGGTGGTCAGAAGTGCAGCGGTCCTAGTGGACGTCACGAAAAGGGCCCCACAGAACAATTAAAACTGTCCCAGGGACCAGATTACCCTTTCGCTTTGGTTTAAATTCTCGAGGACTTGGATGTCATTTGTAGAAACGTTATGGATTCTTTTGTCATGTGAAGTCAACCAAAACAAAGGACGAAGTCGTGCTGCGCTATCTCCGTGTCATTCGAGTCACGAGATAAGTAAATCTAGGGTAGTCTACGTGGTAAGTGCTTCTCCTCTTTGGAATACGACATCCACCGAGAAGATTTAGACCCAGAGGGCCCCTCCCGTAAGCGTAGTCGAGGTTGGACCTGGGGATCTTTTTGGGTGTGAAGCATACACAAGCAATTCACAGGAAGCTCGTGACGTCCAGCTCTACGCCACGTCGGATGTCCGAGCTTTGGGTTCCAGTCCAGTCTTTGTTGTCCCAAAAAATTAGGCAAATGTCCGCCGTCCTATAATTCTAATTTGAAATGATTGGGCTTCAAATTTTGGGCCCAATTGTTCATAATAGCCCATTATGAGCTCCATTCTACGAGAATCTTTAGGGCCTATTGGGCTGTCAAAAATAATCAAGCCTGGTCGAGTCTGATTTTTAAAATAGGCTCAAAGATAATTTTAAACCACAAGCTTGATCATGAGTCGGCTCGATCAAATAAGCTCAATAAGATACTAAATAATTATATATATATATATATATATATATATATAATGAGTAATATTTTATATATTATACTATAATTATGTTATATTCTACTATTTACTTAAGTGGATTATTATGTATTTTGATCTTATAAAATTTAGTTCTAAATTTTAATTCTATTAATTTATATTTCTAAATTAAACTTTATTTTAAGCTCGATTCAAACTTAAAATTAAGCTTAATTTAATTTAAGCTTCATCACAAATATAAATTTAAAATTAATTTAAATTGGAGCTTGATTAGAACTAGGCTCAATTACACCCCTACCGGACAGAGCATCTCTGTAGCTCTTTCTACTCCAAAGAAAATGAAGATAAAATACTCTTATTTTAAGTGTTCTATTATTTTTTTTCATAAGAAAAGATATTATCTTAAAAAAGACGCACAATATATTTGGTATTAAAGAGGATACTTGGTGTATTTCTATACAAAAGGATACGTAAAGGTATGGAAACAGAGTTAGCTACGTCGGCGCAAGATTTTAATTATTATTTATATTTGGAATATCTATAGACTTGAGACCACAATTAACATTTGCAACGGCATCTATCACATAAGAAATTTTGACCTTTCCAGTTCTTGCCACTGGTGGAACTTACATCACACTTGTGGTGATCTTAATATAGAAGTATTATCCCCCATGTCCTTTTCCATTAGATCTTAATAAGGTGAATGAATTCAAGAAGAACAGTGAAGCAATCTAAGACAAACCCTTCCTTTAAGGCAGTAGCGTACTACTACTATTCCTTGGCCTATGAGTAACACAGAGAGAGAGAGAGAGAGATAGAAAGAGAGAGCTCACATTTCTCCCAATCATTGATGCAATATTGACAAGTCACACACTGTCCTGCAGTACATCAATCATATATCACCCCCTCAATAATTGATGCATGAATGCCGTCATAGCCGTACGTGCTACGGATCTTAGAGGATCCATTTCTTACAGCTAAGAGCAGCTTGGTTGGTAGCTATTCCTTTCTTCAATGCCACCTTCTATACTTGTCATCTGATATGAAAACTATTTCAAGTTGATATAGAAAGCGATAATATATTTGGTGGAATTCGGACTCGGAATCTCCCACTTTCCTTTTTCCATCTATATTCAAAGTTCAGTACTGTTGATAAGTCTTCAGTTAGGGTTAAGAGCTGCAGCAGAAAATTGACATGTATGTGGATAGAATTGCTATTCCTTCGGCATTAATGGATGGATGCAAACTTAACAACAACTTGGTGGTCACATCCTTTTTTCATGACTGAGATGACCCAATTGTATTGGTAGTCTTTCTCTTTTGAGAGAGTCTTAAGCATAGAATTATAGGTAGAGTATATTTGTTAAGTATCTTCAAATGTTACTGTAAAACAATAAAGAAAAAGATAAAATTATAGTTTAGATCCTATATTTTTATTATTTGTAAATTGAATCTTATGATGTAATAAATATGTGTAGAAAACATCCCGAGTTAGATTTAACTAACAACGTGATAATATTCCGTTAAGTCAAAATATTTTTATTTTAAGATATTTTCATAATTTTTTTAGTATAATTTAATTTAATCCAGATGTTTGGTTAAGTTTAACTAACAAATCTAACAACATTGTACTTTCTGTACCTATTCATTAAAATTATTAGGCTTGATTTATAAATAATAAAAATATAGGGTATAAACCATAATTTTCCTATGATTTAAATAATATGTGTAATAAAATATCCTTATTTTAAATATGACTAAAATTAGTACGACTTCATTGAAGATATTTTTATAATTTTTTAATATAATTAATTTTATCCAAATGTTTAGTTAAGTTTAACTAATAGATCTAACAGCATGATATTTTTTAGACATTCACTAAATTATATGGCTCAATTTATAAATAGTAAAAATATAGGGTATAAACCATAATTTCTCTATGATTTAATAGATATGTGTACTAAAATGTCCTTATTTCAAATATGACTAAAATTAGTATGATTTAGTTGAAGATATTTTCATAATTTTTTAGTATAGTTAATTTTACTCAGATGTTTGATTATGTTACGATCCGACCATATGGGTTAAGTCGAGTCAAGTTAGTTACTTAGCTTTATCTTATTATTTTGAATTTTAAATAAATCAGATAATCTGCATGTGGATCGAATCCGCTATGAATTTTACTCTTATATATAGGGGTGAACATGTGTTGATCATGGATTATTGGAAGAAATATGAATTTAGCTAATTATTATTTTCATCCTTATCTTTTATCTAGCGGTTAGATTGCTTTATTTTTCTAGAAGTAGATTATAGCCGTAGAAACACCCCAACCTTCAAAACCCTAGCCACCTCCTACCTCTAGTAGCCACCCTAAAATACGGTCATCCACCACCACTCTTGGCTATCTGCCACCCTTCGACAACCACCACAATATTGAATATTTACCGTTCTGCCCTCTCTGACCTATCTCGACTATTTTATTTTTAACTTTTCATTCTAACCTCCGATTTAGGTGAAACAAAGCCATTAGAACCCTATCTCACGAGTCACCCGGCACCGATGTACTGGTCGATAATGCACCAAGGCCACCACTACACTAGCTCGAGCCCGAGCCCGAGTTTGTCAATCCACTGTCACTCGCAGCCCTTCCACCTCCGCGAGGACCAGCTAGGGGTCGACTACTGGTGACCCCCGACTAAACCCAACTGCTGTCGCCCCCTATGCACCCTGTGGCGGCGCCCCTAGGCTGAATTCCAAATTCAACCTTAGGGTTAGGGTCAGGTTATTAGAATGAAAGAGATGAAGCACACGATTTTTTAGGCAAGCCAAATTTTCGGAAACTGATTCGACCAACTCGTGTGAACTAGTTTGAAACCCATGAACAAGACCCCAAGCACAAGTACAAACCCGTGAAAGAATGGTGGAATGAACCGTCGGTCCACGTCATCAGGTTGAGCCGTACCTACATGCTGCCCAGGGGCGACATGAGCCGAACCCGTGGGCCTATGACCCACGAGACCAGTCTCAACCCTGAGGCCACTTTGCCTACGATGACAGACCACATTTTGGGATTCAAGCTCGGACTGTCAAGCTTGATTTTCTAAAATGTTCTAGAGAAGATCCGGTAAACTGGACCTATCTAGCGGAGCAATTATTCAAGTATCATGGCACGCCCAACCGCTAAAAGGTCCATCTAGCCTCATTTCACTTGGAGGAAGTGGCGATTAGATGGTACCAGTCGGCTAAGCGGATTGACCATTCAAGTCTTCGCAGGATTTGCGGATGCGATTTGTGCTCGGTTCGGTCCAACCTAGTACGAGGACTTTCAGGCCATATTGACTATGTTGACCCAGTCAACAACCGTTCGAGCTTATCAGGAGGAGTTCGAGCGGATATGCAATCGAGTCACTAACTAATCTGACTCGGCCATGAAAAGTACCTTTATTAGTAGGCTTAGGCCTGACATTCAGGCTGAGGTCAAGGCTTTGAGGGCCACTACTTCTGATGATGCCTTCTCTTTAACTGTTTTGATGGAGTCCAAGTTAGATTAGCTGAACTAGATTCGCAAGGAGGAGAGAAGAAAGACGGCTCAAACCCACGACCCATTAGAGACGGCATTTGCCTCAACTCAGCCTACACCAATGGCTCAGCCTAACCGACAGATGATCACGCGCCGCTTTGTACTCAACAATCATAAGTGCAAGCGCCAGCTAACCTACGTCATGTTCCTAGGCGAACTCTAGAAGGCGAACTCGAATCTACTAATTGGCACAACAAGTTCCTAAGTAGCCAGCCCACCTCCAGTAGCCACCCTACAATACAGCCATCCACCACCACCCTTGACCATCTTCCATCCTTTAACGACCCTCACAACGTTAGATATTTACCGTTCTACCCTCTCTGACTTATCTCTACTATTTTATTTTTTACTTTTCATCCCGACCTTCGATTTTTGTAAAACAAAGCCATTATAACCATATCTTACGAGGCTACCTCCACCTAAATTTTTATAATTTTCTTACGTCTAGATCGGTCCAGATCTTATTCGTAACAGATTAAGTTTAATTAAAAGATCTAACAACATAGTGTTTTTTGCACATATTCATTAAATTGTAGAGTTTGATTTATAAATAATAAAAATGAAGAGTATAAATCACAATTTCATTAAAAGATAGGGCGTCATATGCAAATCAATTTTGCCCTCCCACACTTTAGATTACAAGCCTCAAATTTTTAGTTATTAAATATTATAGAATACTTTCATTTTAAACATACGACTATGGAATAAAATTTTGAATGATTTTAAAAAATATAGTTAGAAGACTCATATTTACCCAATCAATAGAATTATTCATATCATAGGAGTATTACAATAATACATAATTTCTCTGTTAAGTTTGAATTAAAAAAAAAATCAATTTCACACCAGTCTAAATCACACGGACACGAAGTAATACAAACGAAATAATAATAATAATAATAATAATTTTAGGCATACTCTTACAGGATAATTTAAAATTTTACCAGTAAAAAAATTTATATCCTAGCGCCGACACAGCTCTTTTAATGTGTACGGCAGGTGAATCTCAGTGTCTAGACAGCTATTGTAGATCTGATTCCATTGCATTGAGGCAGAAGGAAAGGAAAAAAGAACAAAAAAAAAAGGACATGGCTGCTAGCTAGCAGATCTTGGATGAAGTAAACTCTTGTGACTTTCCTTTGAATGCAATGGAGACAAAGACTGTGATGAACAGCAAGAATGGTAGATGGCATCGATGACAACTCTTGGTAAAAGCACACTAAGTTTTAGTGTTTTACTATACATAACAAGTGCTAAAAGACGAGGACAAATGATAAAGTTCATCAATTTATTATATACATAATATTCTTGGTCGGCTAGTATGGGGGGGGTTTGAGGCATTGAAAAATAAGATGTAGGCATCGAATAATGATAAAAGATAAAATATATTAAAAAAAATTGATAAATTTATTAGATTGTTGAGTCTAAGAATCCGAAGAGATTTTTTTCTTTTCTTAAAAAAAATAAATACGACAAACATACATCTAGATAGAAATACTAGATAGATAGCGACGGCACAGAGAGATGGATGGCCCAAAGAGATGCCATGCGTCTCTAAGATAGGAGGAGAAATAATTGAAGGGGGGGAGGGGGGGAGGGGGGGGTCTAAAAATATTAATTAAACATTTAAACAGTAGACTTTGGCATGCACCTAACCTAACTTCTTTTGAGTTATGAGTTATGATCTTATCCTTCCACCAAGAGACAAAGAAGGACATAGCCTCTGCCATTGTGGCTTCCGAGGACTTAGTTTATTAGCTCAACCCATCTAAAATTGAAATCAATTAATTTGGGCAACCATTAAGCCTTGGCAAGGTATCTATTAATCTAAACTGAGTTTTATATACGGCATTGCCTAGTAACTAGCATGAGACAAGGGAGGACATGGCCTTTGCGTTGCGACTTCCAAAACTTTAGTTTATGAAATTAAGTTATATATTTTTATTATTTGATTCTTTTTTGTACACGATTGTGAATTTATTTTGGATATTTTTATTAGGAAAAAAAATATTTGATCGCATTTTGGCCGTGTCCGCCGCGCACCCGACAGCCTAATATCCCCCCCCACGGCCTCTCGCCTCTCGCCACGTTGCCATTTCCCGTGCCTGGCCACACGTGTGAGAAATGACCCTCTGATGTGCGCTAACCTGCGCGGGGTCGTGCGCACGACTAAACCTGCGCCTTTCCTCCTCTCTATAAAAGATCGATTCGAGTAGCTTCCGATTTCCACAGCTTGACATCTCACATTCTCACATTTGTTGTAGACGACTAGACGGAGGGAGTGATGGACAAACTGAGCTACGAGATCTTCTCCATCCTCGAGAGCAAGTTCCTCTCGGGCTACGGCTCGCCGCCGGCGAAATCGGCAGCGGCGGGGGGGAGGGGGAAGGTCCGCATCCTCTCCATTGACGGCGGATCCGCCGACGGGGGGCTCCTCGCCGGAGCTGCACTTTCCCTCCTCGAGTCCCGCCTTCGAGACCTCTCCGGTGACCCCGACGCCCGGATCGCTGACTTCTTTGACGCCGCGGCAGGATCCGGTGCTGGCGGGGTCCTCGCCGCGATGCTCTTTACCCGTGGCCCAGACGGCCGCCCGCTCCTTTCCGCCGCCGAGGCGGCCGGGATCCTCGCCAAGAACCGGCGGCGTATGGCCGCCGGTAGGCGGAAGAGCCTCGTCAGTAAAATTCTCCGGAGATCGGAGGGAATATTCCGGCGGATCTTTGGGGATGCGACGGTGAGGGACGCCGTGAAGCCCTTGTTGATCCCCTGCTACGATTTGGGGACGAAGGCGCCGTTCGTCTTCTCGCGTGCGGACGCGGTGGAGGGGGACGGGTACGACTTCTTTATGCGGGAGGTGTGCGCCGCCACGTGCGCCGCGGCGGCGGCGGAGGAGGTGGCGTCGGTGGATGGACAGACGAGGATCCGCGCGGCCGGTGGGGCGGTGGCGATGGGGAACCCGACTGCCGCAGCGATCACGCACGTGCTACACAACAAGCAGGAGTTCCCCTTCGTCGCTGGCGTGGAAGACCTCGTCGTACTCTCCATCGGGAGCTGTGCCGCCGCGAGAGAGGCGGAGCTCCTCCGCATCGCCGGTGCTGGCCAAGCTGATATGGTACGACACTCTTCTTAATTTTTTTTACTGGACATTTGCAATTAACACCTTACGTTTTAACAGATTTACTTCTCAGAGTCTAAAAAGTATATTATTTAGATTACAGTGATTTTTCGCTCATATTCCTTAAAAAAAATTACAGTACAAGGTTTAATTCGTATAAATAATTAGAATAATAACGTAATCAATTGGGTCATTCTTTTTTCCTTTTAAATTTATTCGTATATTATTAAATTCAGGTGGATCAAGCGGTGGCATTAGCTTTCGGCGAGAAACGGGCGACGAACTATATCCGAATTCAGGTATTAATTAATTTGAGAAAAGACAAAAATAATTGAAACTTTATTAAATAAAGCGTGCACATTTTTAAAAAGTGGGTTTGGTACTCGGTATTATTCCAGGGAAACGGGGTTAGCACTGGGATGACGGCGGCGGAGGCACTAACGGAACGGAGCGTGGAGTCCGTTCTATTCCTTGGGAGAAAGATAACGGCGTCGACCAACGGCGAGAGATTGGAGTTCGTGGCGGGGGAGCTGATCAGAGAGAAGGAGCGGAGGGCGATGAGCCAAATACCGACGGTCCTGATCAAACCAGCGATTACCCCACGGACGTCGTCGTCTTCCTCCACCACCGTGACCACCGTCTTGACGGCCTCGTCCGACTCACCTTGATCTCGACACGTGTCACTTCTGCACCTTCTCTTTTTTCCCCCTTTTCTCCCAGCCGTCGATTGAGTGGTCTCTCCCCATGGGCCAGCTTATTGGACGGCCAGGATGCAAGAGGAGATCCATGAGATTGTACATAATATATGGCAGTTAACATGTCAATTTGAGGAGCCCAGATAAACAATAAAGAATAATGGATCAACTTCATCTCTTTTGTTGGTGTTGGTTAGTGACAATACTCTCTGTTTTTATCCTCTATTTATTTTCATTACATCAGTGTTGATACTCTTCAACTTGCTCGTCAGCATTTTTCAATCCCATTACTGCATGCATTCATATCTGAATATTGACCATCAAACAAACTCTTATTCGAGTACTATACTAATATTCTTTAAGTTGCATTCTTCATACCCTTTTCTATTATGTTAAACACTAGTTCATTTCAACCTTCTCGTTCACTAGGACCCAGGTAAACAGAGAGCAGTGATGTTCGCAGGCTATAGGCAGAACACTTAAATACTTTTATTTATAAACTCAGCCAGTATGTTTAATAGTAAAGCAAAAAGTTTACATGGGAATATTAATCACCCATGGGGATTTTTAAGATTTATTGACCACATCCATCACTATACTATAGTCACCTTTATAAATGACATCATCATATTTTTGGTTTACTGCAGTAGTCACCGAGATATGCTATAAGGTTTAGTACTTCAGCTAGGTTATTTCTTATAACAGTGTCAATGCCAGCTGAGTTATCCAAAGGGTCCCACGACCCATCAAAATTGATTTTAAATACTACCCCTGGGACTGGGGTAGGAGTATTAGTTGGCCATCTGAATAATAATAATAATAATAATAATAAGCCTAGCTAGGTCATCAAAATTGTACAACTAGCATGCGTAAAAGTTGTCTCATGATTATTATGTGATGTATTGGAGAGAAATTTATTTGTTTTCCTGTCATGGGTTATTCACACAAAATATGTGTCATTAAATTGTGTGGCCTTTTGGGCTGATTCTAAGGGCCAATTTGAGTGAAGTAGGCCAACATTCATTTGCAGCTATAGAGATTTATGCCATCAAAATTATATATATATATATATATGCTGAAGTGGAGTAATATATGACATCAAATTGACAAAATCAATGATCTACTTCTTCTAGTGTTTATTATTCTAATGCTGGGAGAAAAATAAGTTATCGTTATCTATAAAGTCAAATTGACACAATTCTTTTCACCAGAACTTTCTATATTTGAAGTCAAATTTTACATCCTCGGAATCTTGTCATTTAGTGTTTCTCATAATATCTCTCTGTAGCTGCTTTTCATTCCCTGAAAATCTTGAATCAAACTTATTTAATTGTGTTCTTCTCCCCCCCATACGCGAGAAAATGACTTCAGAAGGACTGGAAAGATCTTGGTACACTAAATTTTCCTTCATAAATTCCAAAGATGAATTTGTCAATGTCACGTTAGCACACATAATTGATGACACCTGGGAGGGAGGGATGTAGATGAGTCTGAACGAGCTGGCTTCTGGTCAAGTTTGGTTCATAATTAATTTCAAAATTAGACAAATTATTTAGGTTGGACTCATTTATTCTTGAACCGAGTCTTATTTGAGATCAATCTATAAATAAGTACCATGGGCGGTGATAGAGAACTAGATAGAAGATTGAAAAGGAAAGAGGAAGGAGAAAGGAGAGGGTGAGGTAGTAGCTCCGACAGGTAACTTGCATAAATTCGTTGTGGCCTATAGTTTAATCCATTTTTTCTCTGCATTTTAAGAGACTTAACATAATTGAGGGAAACAATCATATCATCTAGTGACCCATTGATTTGTACATCTTGAGTAATTAATTTGATATGTTGACTTTAGACTTTGGACATTTTAGTTAGATGCATCAACATTAAGAGGAAAACTTGACTTAATTTAGACATTGCATTGTTGGTTAACTCTGAAACCTATCCAAGAACAATTGAAGCATACATCAGAGTCAATTTTTGCTTGTGAACAAATGAAATATGCATTCTCGATAAAATGAGGATTATAATAAGGATGGCTGCTATAACAATGAGTGACCTAAAAGGATAAAAGATCTCTTAAATTTGCTTCAACTCTTGCCAAGTGGGAGTTTAATAAGCAACTTTACCTCTTCCTTTTCTTTTTCTTTTTCTTGGGGATATAAAGAACTAGAATGAGGAAGATCTCAACTTGTACTTAGTCATCTAAGAAAAAGAAATAATCATTCTAAATGCCATGGACTTATAATTTGTCTTAATCTCCCTTTAAATAACAATTGAAACCAAGATGTTATGCATTAAAAAGAAGAAGAAATTATGATCCAAGTGCCTGCCCGCAAATCCATGCAATGCCAAAATCTTGAGTAAAGGAAGGTCAAAAAAGAGTTGCAAGGCAAAATGATCATCCTCTGTTTATATATATATATATACTTTCTCTTATAATAGTGAAGCATCAACAACTTCATTAGTAATTTTTTATTCTTTTCTTTGGGGGGAAAAAAGAAAGAAAAAGAAATTGGCAGCGTGAATGATTGACAAAAGGGAGAATTGGGTAGATTAAGCAAATAGAAATCATGGGATAAAATGTCGTTTTGGAGGAAAGCTCGGGCCAACCCAAACCCAACGAAGCCGGGTGGGTTAAGGACATCGGTCCGGTCCGAGTAGCGAAAGGGAGTGAGGGAGGGGGCCACACGGTTTTCTCGACCGGTTCAACTCGGTGGTCTGGTAGTTTGAGCCGCCGGCTCGGTGGTGAGTCAAATCTTTGACTCGATCAAACTTATTATTATTTTATTATTATTATTAAAATACTACTTTCTAAGGTTTAATCTCCAAAGTCCGTCCATACTCGTCCTTTTATTTCATAACGACCTCCTACTTCCCTAGAACGACGACAAATATTATATTTATATATATAGTTATATACCCACACCTAAGTGTAACCAAACTTCTTCTCTTCTTCTCTTCTTCTTCCTCCTCTTCTTCTTCTTCCCGTCTCTTGAGCGAGGAGGTTGCTAACGTGCGCCGCCTCCGGGTTCGTCGTCGTCTCGCCGTCTGACGGTGATTTGCCCTCCTGGGATCGACCCGTGGGTTTTATTTTGGTTCCTTTGATCTTTGGATCAAACCGTAGCCCCGGGGGCTCGCTGGTCGGTGAGAGGTGCTAACGTAGGCCGTGTCCATGGGGGTGGCGGCTTTTTCTCGGTCTTTGTCCTTCGCCTGCCTCTCCGCTGGTGGTTCCAGGTGAATTCCTTTGTTGGGTCTTGCTTCTTTTCTTTCTTTATGAATCAGATTAAGATTAGAAATTAAATGATTTTTAGAGTGTTAACGGGGTTTCTGGTAGCAAGTTTATTGTTTGGAAGGGTCTGTACTTGATTGGCTCTGAATAATTATGCCTAAGATTTCACGAATTTAGTGGAGCTACGCAAGGTTTGAGTAAATCTGTCTATGTTTGTGTTTGGGGAGTTTGGGGAAGAGGGGGCATGGCCGCACGGGTACCCATTCATTTCTCTTGTACTTATGCGATATATATTTATTAGTTGAGTGCCATAGAGGCAACTGTTCCCAACCACAACCGCCTCCTCCTTCCCTGGCTTCCAAGATGAACACCATATGTTATGAATCATGGGCCTCTCCCTATTTCCCAGTCTGTGAATGGGTATTTGCATATAACCAACTAGTATTGAACGGTTGGCACACCTAGAGGTCAAGAGTATTAGATTCATCTTTAGGCTTGTTTTTACCATGTGAATCTGTTTTCCTGGAGAAGTAGATGTATAAGCATTTGCCCGTGTGGTGACGGGGATGGATACCGGTAGGAAATTAGTTGAGAGGAATGGAGATGAAAAATTCACTTTATCCTATTGTTGTAATCAGAATAAGTTTTTCTTTCTAGCTTGGAAGGCATTAGGAATTATGGCACATGGGCTTGTCATTACCATCCAACCAATTTAAGATATCTTAGGGTAAAATTAAATACTACTGTGGACTTTTAGTTAGTAAATGAAGACGTGGAAAAGCCACATTGATGAAAAGGGAAAATTTTCGCTTAGGACAAGGAAGGGAGAATTGAGGCACCAGATATCAAGGACAAAGTTTTCCAGGCAAAAGCTTGTGAATTTTTGTTACTGCTGCTGTTGAAATTGTCCTTTTGTGTTTTCTATTCCTTGTTTCCTCCATTTACCAGGATATGGTTGGTACCTATCCCTGATTGTTTTGTCTAAATGTTGCAGATAACCTCAATTCATTTAATTCAACTCCAAGCATAAAAGGGCTATTCAGTAGTCTGGTCATTCAGTAATGACTTGCTTCTCTTTCTTGTTCAATAGGAAAAGGGCTTTGCAGCAGCAAAGTTTTCAAGGCGGTGAAGGTTAATGTTCTTTTGCAGCTGATAGACTTAACTATTATCTACCTCCATTCTTTGGAGTACGATGCAACCCTTCTAGTTTAAACTTGACAGTTTGCTCATATCTATTTAGATATTCTGGGCACTGGAAATGTAACGATCTACTCTTATAACGAATTGAGAAAGGCAACTGGAGATTTCAGCAATAAGGTTGGTGAGGGAGGTTTTGGTTCTGTCTACAAGGTACTTTCACATACAGATTATGTAGGCTGTGTTATGGGTCTAAAATTGAACTTGAACTGATATATTCTGTCATTAATTGGTGTAGGGAAAATTAAAAAATGGGAAAGTTGTTGCGGTGAAGGTGCTTTCCTCAGAGTCAAGACAAGGGACACGCGAGTTTTTGAATGAACTTACTGTGATCTCCAATATTGTGCATGAGAATCTTGTGCAGCTTCATGGCTGTTGTGTGGAAGGAACTCACCGAATACTTGTTTACAATTATCTTGAAAATAATAGTCTTGCACAAACTCTTCTAGGTAACTGGTGTTTCCCCAACTTCTTACTTGATTCATTTCTATCCTCAAATCTTTTCAAGATTTTCTTAGTTTCTTCTAACAACATAAATGTGCTTGTTCTTGTCGACAATCAGGTTCTGATCACAGTAATATTCAGTTCAACTGGAGAACTCGAGTTAAAATTTGCATTGGTGTTGCCCGAGGACTAGCATTCCTTCATGAGGAAGTCCATCCACATATTGTTCATCGGGATATCAAAGCAAGCAATATTCTTCTAGATAAGGATCTCACTCCGACAATATCTGATTTCGGTTTAGCAAAGCTTCTGCCACCAAATATGACGCACGTAAGCACTCGGGTTGCAGGAACTATGTGAGTTTGATGCTGTGTTTTTCACTCTCTAGCTTCTCATCATTCATGTGATTCTGTCAATCTAACATTAGTTTGCCACCAAATACATTTTACCTTCTCTCATGGCTATTCAATTTTTTTTACTTTCTTTTCAGAGGCTACTTGGCTCCTGAGTATGCAATTCGAGGGCAAGTTACTAGAAAATCAGATGTTTACAGCTTTGGTGTTCTTTTACTAGAAATAGTTAGCGGGCGATGTAACATGGACCCGGGATTACCGTATGATGACCAGATTCTTCTCGAAAGGGTAAGGCATTCATTCATACGCTTGTAGAATGCATGACTAAATTGACATCTGACTGATAAAATTCTTTTCCAGTGGAACACCTTTCATTTCTAGAATCCTATCAGTTTTTTGTTGCCTCGAGAATGTGTTATGTAAATTATGCATTACAAACTATATCATGCCTGAGTTTCTTCTGCAGACTTGGCTGCAATATAACCTTGGAAAGCTGGCAAAGATCGTAGATTCTTCTTTAGACCATGACTTGGACATCGAGGAGGCTTGTAGGTTTTTAAAAATTGGACTGTTGTGCACACAAGAGGCTACAAAACTTCGACCTCCCATGTCGACAGTCATCAAGATGCTGACCGGTGAAAAGAACATTGACTCAGAGGAAATCAGCAGGCCTGCTGTAATTAATGATTTCATGGATCTTAAGATTAGAAGCCAGAGGAAGGATAAAGAAATTCACACATCCTCTACTATGTCATCCAATTTTATGGGCACTTCAACCATGTCAGACAACTCTATCTATACAAGAGTTCATGTAGATTCCATGAGCACAGATTGATCATTTCTCTCTCTCTTTTTTTTTTTTAAAAAAAAAAAATTGGTCCATGTTCTGTATATAGTTACTTGGAATCCAATACTCAGAGAAAGAACAAAGAGGGCCATCTTTTCTTTTCTTTTTTTTTTTGTCCATTGACAATGAATTCTTATAGCATTTTGTGGTCTCGACAATCATTTGTACTTAATTGTGCATTACCTTTGTGCCCATAAATAATAGCTTTATATTAGAAGGTGGGGGATTTAAAACCTTGGGCTGAAACAATGTGTTGCTGTAATCTATCACCTGGAGTGTTGTGTACTCGAGAATATATTCGAAGACAATCTACGGTTATTATAAGAAATATTTTGGAGGTTAAAAGATAAAAATAACTCCAAATAAATATAATCAGTAAATTGATGAAATTACCTCCCAACGGTCGAATGGCATTACCGTTATCCGTTGGAAAACGATGGTGGTATTCTCAAACCCTAGTTTTTTTTATCAACGTTGAGTCGCATTATATGCGAGAAACAAGGGCCTAAAATCACGGATTGGCTAATGATTACATTCATTCATCGAGAGGGGGGAAATAAAAAGACAAAGAAGCATTTCACGGATTCATTTATAGTATTTAGTGGGTAACATTTTTCCACACCTTATATTTTCTTTCATTATTGTTATACTTTCATATATATATATATATATATAATTTAAATATATATATATATACTGAAGTTAAATTTAGCATAAGAAACTAGAAATAATTATTAATTAATTTTTCATATCGTAAAGACAGAATTTTTTTTTAAAAAAAAAAGCGTAAAAATATGAATGAAATAATAAATTATTAATGATTGAAAAAAATTAAATAAAAAAAAGGGCGAAATAAGAAGGTGTTTTGTATTTTATAAAAATTTACTAGAGAAGAATATTGGTATTTCCAACAAGTACTTTGGTTGCAATTGGTGGTGCATAGGCACTATGGTCTTAAGTGTATTCATTTAGACTTATATGCCTCGGGAATAGTAGAAAGTGTTTGAGATTGAGGTGGTCTGATGGGCTCCTTTGTCTGCTCTTGAAAATTCCTTTGGAGGAGAACCAAAGCCTTCCTCTCTTCCCCCACCACCTACTACTCCTCGGAACAAGAGAAAGCCTGCCTGCCTCTCTCCCTCTCTCAAAGGACAGCACTTGGGGCTACCATTTGTTTGGTTGCAGTACCTGCAACAAGGACACCTCCAAAAGTATTTTGTATCTTGCACCAAACCCATCTCTTCGTTAATAATATGATTTAACTAGCTTTCAAACTTGCTTTCATTGGAAGATCGAGGTTTCGACTTTATATAATGCATGTTACTTAATTTCTACTCTTTATTTGCTTAGCTTCATATACATTTGTATACTCTCGATGGAAGAGTGGTGATTGGTTGCCATGGTTTGCTTGGAAGTCCTACTACTATACTCTTTGCTGTAGAGAGAAAAATGAGAGAGAGAGAGAGAGAGAGAGAGAGAGAGAGAGCTTGGAATCCTACTAATGGCATCTTGCAAGAAAGTTTCTAGTCTCAAGAGAATGTGGTGTGATTGATCAGAATGCCAAGTTCCAAGAACATTGAGCTAATTGTTACCATTTGGAGCATTAAGGGCTGCACTTTAATGTATAAGACTACTAAGAGAGTCAAGAGCCAAACTAGTAAGCATTCTACAATCCACATTATTATTGTTTTCACATGAAGATGTATATATACGTTTCACAAATTCTGAGGTTTTATTGAACTTGGGCTTGCACTTAATGACTACATTGCCAAGTATATGAGTTCATTATAACGGGATGAGATTGCTGAGAACAATGGCTAGTGTACATCTGCGTCCAATCTAAGCTTCCTCATGGGAGAAATAAGAGAAACAATGAAGTCAAAAAGAGATGGTGGTGGTGATACAATGAACTCTTCAATGTGCATTTGTGCAAGAATTGGAGGTGGATATTCCACAAATGGAAGGGGGGGAAAAAAAGAAAAGAAAAAGAAAAAAATCCTAGCAATGGAGTTGCAATGGCTCAGAGTTGTAAATAAAATTTCACAAGCTATTAAGCAATCCTTCGTATCAGAAATCATATCATAAGATAACAATGTAAATCTACCAAATGAGGAAGTTATCAAAGCAGGTGCAATGTATAATCTTTATAAGCAAAGGTTTCCATCTATTACATATGACACCAACTGTGGTATAAAATCTATCCATATCAAGTGAAGGCAACAACACAAGAAACTCACATTAAATCATCACTTTTTGATTCTTTTTTGTCACCATTTTAGAAGAAAACGATATCAAAAACTTTTCTTCCTTCCATGAAATATGGTAGTAAAATAATGAAATACATATATACTTCTTACTGCTTTACATGGAATGATAAAAGAGCACCAAATCTCTGAGATTCTCTCCATCCACCATAGAATCAATGTATTATTCCATGAGACGAAGTAAATCACAGTACAAATATCTGTAAGAGGAAGAGAAGAATACATATTAAGAAGCAGCTTAGAAGAAGAGTTAATCTTCCAAACATTGGATCCTAGTAATTACCAGCCCTTTGATCCCTACAAACAAGTTAAATCATAACATCAGAAGTAGTCATAAAGTAGCTCTACACATTTCATTCACTTCTCCTCTAAATCAACAAACATATATGAAATAATAGGGGGGGGAAAAAAGCAAGCATATTATAAATAGAGAGAGATAGAGAGAGAAGGCATGCTTGGCTCCTTGCACGCCACCCACAGCAGCCAATCTCGCCATGGATTAGTCTATATGTGTGGCATACAGGGAGCCAGGCATGGCCAACTTCACCTGTTAATTTCCTCTCTAAGAAGCTAAAAAAATACGCGCTTCTCCTTCCAAAATGAGATTAAAACATTTCTCTCTTGGCATCTATGAAGAGAATTGAAAGAGGAGATATATATATATAGAGAGAGCGATAAGAGTAAAGAAGAGAAAAGGAGAGGAGAGGGATGAAGGGTCAAGGAAGGAGGTGACGGAGGATTTATAGGCCATAGTGGGGGAGGTGATTAATTTCTTACTATAAAGCAAGAACCCCAGTATTAAAATATTTCCCAAAAAGAGATACTTTTTTAGGGTATGACTTCCAACTCCACAAACTATCTAGGTATATATGATGCATGTTCTCCTCTACAGACCTAAAGACATATATAACAAGCTGAAATTATAAAGAAGAGAGTTATAAAAGATCATCACCATTATCTCTCTCTCTCTCTCTCTCTCTCAGAACTCTGAGATAGATAGAGAGAGAGAGGGGAAAAGCCTGCTGGCTTTCTTCACATCCCTCTTAAGGGGGTATATCTTTTTCTTTTCTTCTCTCCTCTTCTGGAGTGCAGTTTGTCTGGAGCACTTGGATGAACTCGGATTCTTTTGGCCAACCTCATCCTACCAATCATATCCAAGATAATGTTTTCTTCTTCTTAATTTTACTTCTAGTATGTTATGATGCTAAAATGCAGAAGAGAATAAACTAGACACTTATAATATCTCTTGCTTCTTTTCTTTGCCCCACCCCCTTCGATTCGTGTATCAGCATCAGGAGCAGTACTATTGCATGCCTAGTATATCTAAGAGAATCCAACTTTAAATATCCTTAATATCTTCACTCGATTGGACAATCTTTAATTCTTCGAACTTTAAGACTTTTTGTTGGATGGAGAAGATGGAACTTTTGACTCCAAAACAATTAGAAATTAGTAATTAATGTGAGTGGATTAGTCCTAATGGGCATTCCTATGGTCTGTTTAATTTAAGTAAAGGATGGTAATCCCATTTGGAATTTGATAATTAAACACTTACTTTTTTTCTTTTCCAAAATGCTGGCCCTCATCATCACCGTAATGACATTTCAACTTCATGATTACTAAAATACTTTTTTTTTTTACTACTTAGAACTCTGCCTGCCACGTGTTCCCATGCAACTTTCCACGTCATACCACATTTATCATATATACATATATATGATAATCTCTCTCTCTCTCTCTCTCTCTCTCTCTCTCTAGCTTTCTATGAGCCTTCCCCTGCAACGTGTCCTAATTCTTCTTTTCATATAAAAACGTTCTAATTTCTTTTTTCTTTGCTTTCACTTACTTTGTCGGAAAGGAGATGCCCGGCACGAATCTTTCAGTGATCAGGACAAAACAAAAGCTACCATCACTTTCACCCCCAACCAGGGACGTCAAAATGGCTCTCAGCTCAGCTGAATGGCTCGAGTCTAATCAAGTCGAGTCGAGTCGAGTCGAGCTAGGCTCATACTCTTTTATCTTTATATAGTATAATTACTCCCTAAAATATATATATATATGTTATTATTTTTCTGTCTTTTGGCGTCCCATCTAATGCATTTAGCAAATAAAATCTTACCATATATATCGCTAAGTTATTTTACAATTCTCAAAGAACCTCCTAAGTCAATCTTCTAAGAGTATTAGATTAGATATCAACGAGTAGTAAGCATTTCTCCATCTTGAATATTTTATACCCTAAGTCAAAAGTTATCCTTGCAGCCAATCCTTTCGATGAAGCCATAATCCACTGCCATCGAGCTTAACGAGCCGAGGTTGGAGGTTGAGGTCGCTGGTTTATAATTCCGGGCCCCTACCTCCAACCATATATATATCTACGACACCTTCATGCATACTCTCATCTGAGTCGTCGGAAGTGGGAGATCGACGGCGTAGAAGTTAGGGGCCCACAGAATCTCACCATCGCCCACATACGTGGCTTCCGACCAAAGGGAAAGGGTGTTTCCCAAACTAATATTGCTGAATACCTTTTGCCGTTGACCGGTTCACTCCCACTACCTAATTCTCGAGCTTATCATAAATTAAAAGCTTCTTTCCGACAAAGTATAGACGTACGTACTCGCGAGTCATTATACTTGTATTCCAGTATTGATCGCCTACTATTAGTCATAGATACGATAGTTTGACCTCCTCGATCACCAACTTTTGTAAGCCTAATCCACTATTATTTGTATTAGTATTAGTATTAGTATTAGTATTAGTGTTTTACCCGGACAAATGAATGAATCCTACGGATATCTATGTAGGCTTTAATCTCCAACAATATCACTCCACCATCATCACCATCACCATGAGAGATCGATATTTGTATTATGGCCCATGTGTACGCATGCCATGTGAAACCATCTCTTTCACAACTGCTCATTTGGAGAGCATTCTCTTGTCCTTTATATTTATATAAATACTACTATGCTTACAAATATATATACAGTTCTGATGACGTGGCTTCATTCTGACCATTAGTGATGGTCAGGTTCATGCCACGCCAAAACTATATCACACACACTCTCTCTCTCTCTCTCTCTCTCTCTCTTTATATATACATACACATATATATATATATATATGTATATATAATTGCCTCTAAGAAATTTTAAAAATACAATAATTACTAATATATTTTCCACAATAATTGCATTGCACTGGCATCTTTGTATTCTTTTAAATTTGACATTCTGTTAGTTAAATTTATTAAATAATGACTAGAACCAAACTTAAAATTAACTAAAAAGAGAGACCATTTTGTCTACGTATGACACAAGGAAAAAATATCTTCTATTATACAAGAGAAAAATAATTCTATGCTCTAAACTTTAAGAATAAAAACTAATCATAGTGGCAACTCTAAAAGAGTTAAATAAAAGGCCTACCTGGGCTCAGCTCAGCCCGATACTATTTCTAAGCCCGGCCTGGCTAAGGAGACTAGGAAAGCTACTACTTGGGCCGGGCCATATCGCCCCTGGCCCAATCGCATGCCGGCTAATCGTGGGGCCCATCTTGGTCATTGTGGTCCACGTGGAACCGTCCAATTTCAGTTGCTCTCCATGAGCAGTACGAGATATCCAAGTACAGTACACAGTCGCTGACCAAATCCAGCACACGTGACGGGATGAGGTTCCTCAGTAGACCTGGTTCTCCGAGCACCCACGCTCTCACCCAGTTGACCCTACTGAGAGAGCTAATTGGCGTGTCAAACGAATTGGTGCATTGATTGGGTGTCGATGTAACCTCCTATTTTAAATTAGGAGATTTATTTATTCTTTCTTTTTTTCAGTTTGAACCTTATATGATGTGTTTATTATCGTTGCTGGCATCATTCATATGGGCAGAGCATTCTTCCACCGCACGTGCTCGACTTGGATAAAGCCAAGACCCAACCCAAGATCCCAAATCCACTAACTCTTATCTACTCAATTGACTCAATTCAACAAAATCTCCCATCCCATCCTAATTGTGACCTCTTCTTCTCTCACCGGTGTAGCTAGATTTGTGTGGAGTGTCGTTTAGTTTGTCTTTATTATAGATATTATTTAATTTTTTTATTTTAATTTTGGCATAGGCAATTTGAAATATTTATTTATTTTCTACCCATATAAATCGCTGAAAGGCCATTCTTATTCAATTTTTTATTACACACGTGTCTCTTGCCGAAAGGAAAAAAGAACGCCTCTGCTTAAGATTTTCTTCATAAAAGTGGAGTGGAATTTCTCGTACTCCGACATCGTATGAAGTGACCAAAGGATAATCTTGAAATTGCCAAAATCATAGACCGTCCAAAAGCTTGCATTTTAGGCATCCAAAAACTAATTAATTCCACAAAAATAACTCTGGCCCACTCGGGTGTAATACGTAACCAATAAGAAGAAGAAGAAGAGGAGAGAGAGAGAGAGAGAGCGAGAAGAATGGAAGCAGAGAGCAGCAATACGTCTTCGTTTCCTTCCTCTCCATAGATAATTTTTACTCCCAAACCCTAAGAACTAAGTTCTCGAACCCTCGAAATCTGATAAGCAGCAGGTGTACTTCTCACTCTCTTCTATGTTTGCAATTTATTTGAGCTCATCTCGAAGTTTCGGGGATTCCTTTCTTTAATCTCACGCTTTCGGGAGTCTTATTTTATTTTATTTTTATCTTTTTGTCATCACAATTGCAACCATCCAGTTTGTTATTCCCATTTTTACTTATTTATGGCTTTATTATTCCTCCGTGCATGTGTGGGATCGCAAGCAAAGCGAAAGATCGTAGTTTTTGTTTCCTAGGAAACAAAAAAAAGAAAAGAAAACCATATACATTTCGTCTTTGCTTTTATTGGATATCGTAATTTTATGGGTAATTTTAGTTGTATTTTGATTGGTTTCTTATTGACTTCTCTTTTTTTCATTTGTTTTATGGATGAATTCGTGAGGGAAGATTGAATATTGTTGAAATATTTTGACACCACTAGTTTTCACTCACTTAGTGCTTGTAGAACTTATTCTTTCGCCGTTCGCTTTGGGGCTTATCTTATTTGTGGCCGTTGAATTTGCTCACGAGGTATCTATCTTCCTGTATAAATTAATCGATGTCTCCTTCCTGTGTTGCTTAACTATTATTGCATCAATCCGGATTGCACCAGGTGGAGTAGAAGATCTTTTTGTTGGCCCTATCTCGTTGCTTCTTTCTCGTTCATTCATCACATTTGGCTTTACCTTGTTTACTATTTCTCCACCAATTGTGGTGGTTCTCATAGTACTATTGGGAGATCAATTCTCCACTAAGCATATTCTTACTACTTCACAGTGATATAAGTTCTTGGAGGTCATCTTTTACATATTGAGGGTTAAAGTCATTGTTCTGTACACATTCCAACTTGAAGGATTCGTGGGCATAGAGAAAGAAGCGAGATGAGTGTCCCAGGACAGAATGCTTCACAATCGCAGTTCATTACTTCCAGTGGTCCTGGTGCTCCTCTGATTGATAGCATCGATGCCGATCAGATTGTCATCCCGGAGGTATAACTAATTCTTCTTCTGGGTTATTCTACTCATCTTATTTTCTGATTATGTACTTTTGTGGATAGTCAAATGCTTCAGTTAGAAATTTAGAATGAGAAGAATGATTCTTTTTAAGCATGGTTGATTGTTTGTTATCATCCCAGATGGGTTAACCATGCTTCAATTTCAAAATAGATATACAAGTTATTGGATTCTTTCTTTTTCTTTTTTCTTTTTCGTGGACTTGCCATTTTCATGTTTCGAAATTCATACTGATCGTTCATATTTGAGAGATTAATATGGCAGAAAAATAACCGGGAAAACTTATTTGAATATATGTGCCTGGGATTTCGTTTTAGTGGACTTGCCATTTTCATGTTTTGAAATTCCTACTGATCGTTCATATTTGAGAGATTTCCCACCTTGTCTCTAGAACATATGACATTTAATTTTGATTGGAGAACCTATGATGATTTGGCAGAAAAATAGCCAGGAAAACTTATTTGCATATATGTGCCTGGGGTTTCGTTTTAGTGGACTTGCCATTTTAATGTTTTGAAATTCATACTGATCATTCATATTTGAGAGATTTTCCATCTTGTCTTTAGAACATATGACATTTAATTTTGATTGGAGATCCTATGATGATTTGGCAGAAAAATAGCTAGGAAAACTTATTTGCATATATGGGCCTGGATTTCTTGTTTCCATTGCATATATTATTGCATCAACTTTTTGTTCACCTTGTCTGTTTCTCTTTCTTGTTCATTCATCACTTCTTTTTTTTCTTGTTTACTATTTCTCCACCAATTAGGGCACCTTTCGTAGTATTATTGGGAGATCTATTATCTGCTAATCATATTCTTAGTACTACAGAGTGATATAAGTTCTTGGAGGTAAAATTTCATATATATTAAGGGTTAAGGTCATTGGTCTGTACACATTCCAACTTGACAGATTTGTGGGCATAGAGAAGAAGTGAGATGAGTATTTCAGGACAGAATGCTTCACAATCGCAATTCATTACTTCCAGCGGTCCTGGTGGTCCTCTGATTATTAGTATTGATGCTGATCAGATCATCATCCTGGTGGTATAACTAATTCTGTTTCTGGGTTATTCTACTCATCTTGTTTGCTGATAATTTACTTTTGAACTTTGGATAGTCAAATGCTTCAAGAAGATTGATTATTTTTAACCATGCCTGATTGTTGATTATCATCCTGAATGGATTGACCATGCTTCAAACTAGATATATAAGTTATTGAATTCCTTCTTCTTTTATTATTATTATTTTTTTTTTTTTGTAGTGCACTTGTCATTTTTCTGTTTTAAAATTAATACTGATTTGTCATAATTAAGAGATTTTCCATCTCTCTTTAGAACATGTGACATTTAAGTTTGATTGGAGAACTTATGATGATTTGACAGAAAAATAGCTGGAAAAACTTATTTGCATATATGGGCCCGGGATTTCTTGTTTCCATTGCATATATTGATCCTGGCAATTGTGAGATGTCCTGATCCTGATCTATTTTCTGATTATGAGCTATAATGTTCTTCTGTTAAGATGCTGATAAGAATAGCTTCATTTTCTGTTGGCCTGCAGTTGAGACGGACTTACAGGCAGGAGCTCAATACAAATATGAGGTGCATCAGGAATTTTCTTTCTTGTGTAATACATATTTTAATTACATTCATATTTTACTATACCATTTAATCCAATTCTACTCCAGTTTTCTCTAAATTGTTATTCAGTTGTATTACCAAGTTACCAAATAGTCTGTGAATATTGATAGTAGTTTCTTTTTGCTAGCTTCTCTGGATTATTCTTATGGCTTCCTGTGCTGCACTTGTCATTCAATCTCTTGCCGCCAAGCTGGGGGTTGTGACAGGTCTGTCTTTCTATTCGTTTAGAGGACCATATACTGAGAAAAATCTATCACATTACAGGGTCATTGATTATTCTGTAAATGAAAGTCTTTCCATGCAGGGAAACATTTAGCTGAGCATTGTAGAGCTGAATATCCCAAGGTCCCGAACTTTATCTTATGGATCCTTGCAGAGCTTGCTGTTGTTGCATGTGATATTCCTGAAGGTATTGTAGCTTAAATTTTACCAAGACTTATTATCTTCTCTTCTCTTATAAAGCTGACCGAATTATTTGTCACATAAATCCTTTCCGCTTTACTTTTCATTTTTCATTTTAATGTGGAAGTTCCTAATTGGCTCTTCTTTGTTCCTATTATTCGCAGTAATTGGGACAGCTTTTGCTTTAAACATCCTCTTCAAAGTCCCTGTGTGGTGTGGTGTTCTTATAACAGGACTCAGTACTTTGATGCTCTTATTGCTACAACAATATGGGGTAAAGTATATGCTAGTTATATTTCACCTGCACTTCTATTCGAGAAGTGTTTGCTTGCACAGTTTTAAGTCTGCATCTGAACATGAAAGGGTTGTTTTATTAGAGGATGGTGCATGTATAATACTTCAAATGGTTACTTGAGGAGATCCTGACAATGGGAAGGTGTTGATTCTGTCTTAACAATTCCATAGAAGGATTATCCTAAACCGAAATTATGGAAAGGGAGTAGACAAAGTTGTGTTACAACTTATTAGGGAAGATGAGAAGGGTTTTATATCTAGTCTCATCAATTGAGTTTGTGGTAGTATTTGTGATACAATTAAAGGAACTTACTTTTTAACTTTTTTCCCGAGTTATTATATTATCATAATTGCTCACCAAATGTCTTTGTGCAGGTGCGTAAACTTGAACTTTTGATAGCTTTTATGGTATTTTTGATGGCTGTCTGCTTCCTTGTTGAACTCGCATACGCTAAGCCAAATTCTTCAGAAGTCCTGAGAGGACTTTTTGTCCCGGAACTCAAAGGAAGTGGAGCTACAGGTTTAGCAATCTCACTACTTGGTGCCATGGTGATGCCGTAAGCTTTTAATCTCAAACTAGTCTATTTGTATAATTTTCCTTAGCTCCTTTTCATGGTTGTCATGATATTTAATGCAGACATAACCTTTTCCTTCATTCGGCATTAGTTCTGTCAAGGAAAGTGCCGCGATCAGTCCATGGGATCAAAGTAAATTCTAATATTCTTTTTTAAATGACTTGGAACAGAAATACGATAGCTCGCATTGTTTCATCACTTTTTTGGGCCTGCAGCTATTTGCTCAATTAGTTTCATCATTATACTCTTATCTCCAACTCTATTATACTCTAACCACCATATAACCACCACCCTATCACTGGATTCCCCTAGAAGATGTAGACTGTCCTTAGAGGGAAAACAATCCCCTCCTAAGCCTCCCTTGTTATGGTGATAACTTGTAGAACCATAAAATGTAACATTTCAATACATGGCTACTGGATATTGAGTGTAATCTGAGCTATCTGTTTTTGTTTGTTTGCTTTCTTTCAGGAGGCCTGCAGGTTCTATACTATTGAAAGCGCATTTGCTCTTACTGTGGCCTTTCTTATCAATGTATCAGTTATTTCTGTAAGCGGCGCTGTATGCAGCTCAAAAACTTTGAACCCAGAAGATCAAAGGAACTGCAGTGATCTGGATCTTAATAAAGCTTCGTTTCTATTGAGAGTATGTCAAGACCTATTGCTACATTATGCCCTGATGTTGTGCTATAATTGATTTAATTTACTAAAACATTCTCATTTACAAATTTGCTGCAATTATTGGATGGTAGAATATAATTTTATTGGCATTAGTCAAACAAAAAATGCACAATCGGATATAACTTAGAAGTTTGGACTTTCTTATTAAGATCCATGATATAATGCATACAAGAAAGAGGATTGTTAGGGAATTATTTTCTATATGGTGTATGGCTTAACTTGGATGTGTTAATTGGTCAAGAGGTTCTTTGAGAATCCATTTCTAATCTCAGATTTTACAGCCAGTTCATTGAAAAACTGAAACAATACATTATAACATCATCATTTTTTTTTTGGAGAATCTAACTTTGAGGTTTAGTAACTGCTTTTATTGTGTAGCAGAGGAGCGTCATCATTTTTTTTTTGTTGCTTATAATAGTTATTTCTTTTCCTTGCTGTGTTTGTGTACATGGACAGATTTACCTACTGGTTCTTTGGTTTCCATCTTATAGAATGTCCTTGGAAGTTGGAGTTCGAAGTTATTTGCAATCGCCTTGTTGGCATCTGGTCAGAGCTCTACAATTACAGGAACTTACGCTGGACAATATGTCATGCAGGTAGCTATCCTGATGAATCTTTAGCTCCTATTGCACAATCCACTGCAGATTTAATTGGATTAGGTGTCATATTCTCAAGAATCACTTTGAACTGAAAATGATTCATAATTTGTGATCATCTTTGTAGGGCTTTCTAGATTTAAGGATGACACCTTGGCTACGAAATCTTCTAACTAGAACCTTGGCAATTCTGCCGAGTTTGATTGTGGCAATAATTGGAGGCTCTTCTGCGGCTGGAAAGCTGATAATCATTGCTTCGGTATTTAAGTTTGTTTCATCAAATTTATTCTCTGTCTTTATATAAGTATGCCTGACAAAAGTCTGAACTCTGAACTAGTAAAAGCTGTCTTGATTTTAACATGAAGGTCATTCATACCTGTCCATGTGTTGTTTGCCTGCTTTAACTTCTAAGCAAAATCATGGCTGATGGGAAATATTCTTACCTGTAAAATCTAGATTTTGTACGGGCATTTCTTTTTCTCATGATTAGGTTTAGGAACTTCAAGATATTTAGACTCACAAAGTGACATCATCCTGTCGCCCCTTATATTATTTCTTACAGGCTGGTGATGCTATCCATCTATCTGCAGATGATCTATTTTACTTGCTGACATTGTTACCTACCGTTATGCAGATGATCCTGTCATTTGAACTTCCTTTTGCTCTCGTTCCGCTCCTTAAATTTACCAGCAGCAAGACAAAGATGGGTTCATACACCAATTCAATTATTGTAAGTTGTCCACAACACGGGTTGAAATGGATTTCTATTGGAATCAATAATTAGCGACAACAAATTAATAGCTTGACTTGAACAATTTTGAAGGAAAGGATATTGATAGACAAGTTTTCCATTATATCAACTAGCATGTTAAGGTGTCACTGAACTATTCTTTCATATTGGTGCAGATTTCAGCAGTTACATGGGTAATCAGCTCGCTTATCATGCTCATCAATACCTACTTCCTCATCACGAGCTTCATCAGTTTGCTTCTGCACAGCGGTTTGCGAACGGTGTCCGTTGTGTTTGCTGGAATATTTGGTTTTCTGGGCATGCTGGTGTACGTAGCGGCAATTCTCTACTTGGTCTTTCGGAAAAATAGGAAATCAACTCAGCCATTACTGCAAGCTGATGCTGAACTTGCACCAGCATGCAGCGATTCTGGCGTGGAACCTAGCGGTTCATTGCATCATTTACCTCGTGAGGACATATCGAGCATGCAACTGCCGCAGAGTAGATCGGCGTTGGATCTTGACTAAGTAGTTGAAAAACTCTCTCTTTCTCAGTAGTGTTTTAATACACTGAAGTAAACAAATAACGCCAGGCAGATAGATGACTCCATCTATTAGGTTTATTTACTTATCTTTTCCCTGCTTCGTTTCTTCAAGCTTTAATACAAACAAACTATCATCACTGAACACTATAGATGATATGAACATTTTCATATGCTTATCTTTTGAATTGCTTCAAAGATTGGCTTTTGGCTCTTTTGTATATGAGGCTTAAATTTCCAGTGTTATACTTTGGCAAATCCGATCCGACAAGTTCTAATCGGGTCGGAAAAGATCGTTATCGGATGGGATAAGGATCATCCGGGAGAATCCAAATCCGATCCCCATTGTCGCGCAATCTTAAAGCAACGAAATAAGTTCCCAACAAATACCCCAACTTACCCAAAACCAGAACCACGCTATTTTCTCGGATCATTTATTGGGTAAGCGAAGCATGCGAAATAGAAAACAAGGGAATCCGAAAGGACGATCTCATGGCTTCTTTCCCTCCTATGTGAGTAGAAAGTAAACCCATCATCTTGTAGCGAGTCGCATGCGTCCTTCTTTTCTGTGTGAAGATGGCAACTTTGGAGAAAACCCATGTGGTAGAATCGCTTATTTTATCATTTTGGTGCATTGATTCTTATTGCTTGTGATTACATTTGGGTACTGAAATGAAATTGGTTTTGCTTGCATCTCATCTCCTCTTCTCTTTCGTCGTCAGTGTGTTGTTTTCGAGGTGATGTGATCGATTTTTGATGAAAAAAATGGGTTTTGCTTTTGGGTTTAACTTTTTTCTATTTTGATCTCCTTCTAGTTTATGTATGTTGAGCCAAACTGATTGCTTTGGTTGGGGAGGGAAATGGGTTCTCTTTACCTTATTTTGTTGCATTGGACTTTTTATTGTCAAGTCTTGCATTTGCTGGTTTATATATCAGAATGGTAGAACCATTTTTTGTGTTTCAGAATGATAAAGCCATTTCCTCTTTTTCCTATACTCTTCCATACGTTACTGGGAAATGAATATTTTGTCTAACTCCTTCACTGAGGTTTTCATAATATTAGCCGATCTGTTAATTTCTGAGCTAAAGTTGATACCAACAAGTTAGGCTAAAGTATGTCTATTCGAATAGATTCAAAGCAGACGATAGTTCAATCATTCCTGATTGAGAAAAGAAGCTTATTTTTTTTAACTATAAAAATAATAATAAATGATTCTTGGCTTTTAAGCTTGTGTCTTGTAGATTCTATCTCTATTTTTTTTTGGAAATTGTAGAAGAAATAAAAACCTTATTTCCCATTAATTCATGTTTTGAAATTATCTTTCTGAGTGTACATGTATAAGTTTAGAATTCTATATATTACAAGGTGATACATGTGATATGATATGTGAAACATGCATATCAATAGTTGCAGCATCAGATGATCCATTCAAGATCCTCTGTTAATGATCAAACTTCCATTATTTGTGCTACAGGATAAAGCTTGTGATATATGTGGGGACACTGGTTTTGCTGTGAGTATTATTACATGTTTCGTTTGCAAGAGAACTTCTGAGCACATGTATGTCTATAGTATGTTAAAACTGTATTTGCTACTCTATAGATCAACTTTACCTAATATTACTATCTGCATAAAAACTTCAGCGTAATGTTGAGCAAACTAATTATGTAAACCTTCTCTGAGTTACACTCGAGCAGTTTGTGTAGAACAAGTGCAAAAATATCAAAATAAAACACAAATCATTCACTTGATATTGATGTAACTATGTCTAACTTGCAGAGTTGATAAGGCAATTATATCTTAATGCCTCATTCACTCATCTTCTATTCAGTTTATGATGGCCAACTCTGACATCTTATTCAGTTAGTGTTATGAGGTCAACAATAAGATTTAGATGCCAAGCTCCTTTCTCTCTGCATTATCGACTCTGTCAGTAATGACCAATGATCAGTACGACAGTATCACATGTTGTCTAACATATTTATTTTCTTTTTGTAGCTACTGTATGCAGGTGCCTCTGAGCTTTATTCCAGTAGCATGGGTTTGCAATGAATGCTCAAAAACTCGTCAAGCAGATGCAAAGGTGAAGGCTTCGTATGGAAAACAAGAGATTGTACAAAATAGTGTTAGTAAAACAAGTACTCCACTAAGAAGAAATTTGCCACCAGAGGGGGCCAAAGTGAAGCTCATTCCTGTTGAAGAAGCCATTTTATTGTCCTCTCATGCCAAATCAAGGGCATCCGATACACGTAGCACTTCATGTCGTATACTATCAGCTCACGCCAAAGCAAGCACCTTGAGTACAGTTGGAAGTTCAGGAGCTATGCCGAATCCTGGAAACAGAAGAAGGATATATAATTCACAAGGAAGCAGACATGTTCAATTCCATCAAACTGTCAACTCCAGTTTAGATCTAACTCCTTCCTCGCGAAGGACAACATGGGGCCTACCTTCAAGTGAAGGTTTAAAGGTCCTCCAACAGCACAAGAGACCTGATGAGAGGAAAGTACAAAATCATTCTGCCTGCATAACGAGCAAAAGAGAAATTTCTGCTGACGAAAAATGGAAGATAATGGTAGAAGAATCTTTAGGTATATTTCGATGCAGATTTTAGATTCCAAGTTCATCAATTTCCGTCTCCAATTGGCAGATGGTGTACTCATGCATGTTACATTTTGATCCTTTGCTTGGAATTTTTCTTTCAGAGAGAACTTCAAAGTCATTTAGCATGACAAATGGTATTGCAGGATCCATCCCTAAATTTGAAGAATCTGAATTTGATAATCTACCTCTGCCTATAGTCAATGAAGGTATAGTTAATAACACTCTAGTGTGGTTCATAAAGACTTACTGGATGTAACATTTCTATCTGGTTTCTGATGCATGTGAAGAAATTCTGTTTTTATGCTGTTTCATTGAAAGAAGCTACTTGGGATCTGAATCATGGTGAAGTCAACAGAAGATCATACTAGTGCTAGATTATTTCCTTATTCCTTGTAGGAATTATAGTTATGGATGCCTGTTTGATGTTTGAAAACATGGCAATCTTATTATTTGTATTATAACCGAGAGTTAACTTTGGCAGGAAAATCTACTTGTTCCAATGCTCTAGGAAAGAGGTCCTATTCTGAATCTACAGATCAAAAGTTGACATTACTAATGCATGCAGATGTGAAGCTTGAAACTGATCTTCTTCCAAAAGCCTGTTGGGAGTAAGTTGGCCATCCTTGCAGACTATGATGAAATTTTGGTGTACCGTTAGCTTGTATTCTCAATGTATCTCCATAATATTGATCTTTATTAGCTGGGCTAACCACTTTGGACATTGTCTCTGTACTCTTCATGGCCATTTATGTTTAATTATCATGGGTCCACCACTTGTTCATAAATTGCTGACCAATGAGAAATTTGGTTGAAACATTGACATTTCGATGCGTATCTCATTTATTTCAGTAATGAGACATTTAACATAATTCATGAGAGAAAGTTCAAGTTCTGTTTTTCACTTTTTGTTTACTTCAGAATTCAGATATGTAACTTAACTTACCACTCACTGCAGCCTTTTCCTCTTTAGGGGTATTTTTCAAATCTGTGATACAGATTTCTCCGTCTGCTGTGAAATCCAAGCTTATTTTCCTCACCAGGTCTCCTACAAAGTTTATGAAAAACAGAAACAGATGCCTAGAGAGTTGAAGTTCAATGTGAAACTTCACACATCTGTTTGGCCGAAGATTTTTCTATTGGATCCACCTAACAGTGATGACATCGGATTATACTTCTGTCCCTCAGATCTCCAGAGGTTTGACTGCAACTTGATTTGATTCCAACAAAATAATATGTAGACCCGTATCTAGTATTTTTGCTCCTTCATGTGGGAACTCTCTGGTGAAAATGGAGTGTTTACTTGCATTAGGTGCTTTGTCATCAGGCAGCTGTTTTTCTAGGTCTTTTTGCTCAATAGGCCAGGATATTTCTCGTATATGGATGATACAAAATGTATCCTCTAAATTGATATCCTATTGCAGGTCTAAGGAGAAGTACACTCATCTATTGGAATATATCGACTCGCACAATGCTGCTTTGCAATGTTTAATGGATGATGCTGAAATAATAGTATGTTCATCCAAGCATCTTACTGCAGGTTCCAGACGTAAGTTTACAGTTCGATTTTTGCTACACTCCTTGGGGTAAATAATACTACACTTACCCTCTTCCATGCAATAAGTCATTAATAAGTAGCTCATACCAAATAAAATGTTGCTGAATCTCCCAGTATTTCTCTCATACTAATATTTATTTATGTCATAAATTGTTGAAATGGAAAGAAATGCCTGATGTTTCATTTACCACAAGCTACATTGATGCTTGGGCAAGCTTTGCGATTTTGTATTCTTGTTATCTACTTTAATTTACTTCTTCCAAATATAGTAGCATTAGAAATTTATAGTTTCTGAACACCTTATTTGTCGTGTTTCTACTATTTGGGCGCTGATGTTAACGTAAGCAGGATCAGCATCACAAATGTATCTATGGGGATTTTTTCTCCAAGTGAAGCATAGGAAGCCCTGCCAGAATATGGAACCGCAAATTCCTTCCGCCGTTCATGGTGCTACTAAAGGGAGAGAATCCTGCCATCAATCAAATGCTGTGCCAACACTTGGTGTTTCTCCTGGCTTTCCAAAACAAATTCTGAGATATGCAGAACATGAGGAGAAGCCAGTGGGCATGTCCACTCAGGAGAAGGTGATCAGTTCACTAGCGTCGCAATTCCCACCTGGTGTTTCTACTTGTCCTTCTTCAACAAAGGGAAGTAGTTTGTTAAAGTATCCAAGCAGTATTCATCCAGCAGAATCTAGATGATGAGGTGTACTTACTTATCACAAATCTTATTATTACTTTATCTCTTTCGGGATCTGGATAGGCTTATACTCTGCCAGAATAATTCAAACTTTTGGTTCCCAGGGGAGCTGAGGTTAAAGAAGAACTCAGAGCCATACAGTAAGTGGTGTTGAAGAAGAAACTTTCTTCCATTTTACAACGAGCTATCAAGAAGCCATGACAATAATGACATTATTGCAGGGCGAGTTTTTGAATACTTGTGTGAGCATTACTGCATGTTATTATATAGCAAACTCAATCTAAGCACCAAAGTCTTATTGATGGATCTGTGGAGTGTGGGCCTTAACATGGATACTGCTCTTGATACCTCCATCTCTTTCTCTCCTCAGCCAAGGATAAGTCAAGGATAACTAAAGCATGTCATAAAGTAATGAATAACGCTCGACTAGCCAACGCTTCTGCGCGAATTAGGAACGACGTATCTTCCACGCGCTCTTCCTCACGCCAAAGTATCTATCGAGGAGAATAGAATAGACCCAAATGGGCGTGACAAACGTGTCATCTGCTAAGTGGAGCCCACACAAGGACCTTTAACTTTTACTTTTCTTTTTCTCCTTTTATTTTTAATTTAATAAATCGGGCCTGACCCGTGATCTAGTCAGCTTAATCCATCGCCGTCGAAGTTTAATAATAATTAAGTCTTTTTTTCATATAAACCTTAGACCCCAGTTTATTCGTCAAGTATGCAGATCTTTTTTTTTTTTTTTTTCTAAATTTATTATGGTATAATGATTAAGTATAAATTATTAATTTATTATTCTCTCTTATTTTATTACATACAACTTTTAAAAATTAGTTTAATGATAATCTAAAATTAATATTTTGCCGATAGAATAGATAACACCTAATAATAACTACTGCTATAAATTAAGATTACAATTAAGAATTAAGATTACGTTTACATCTAATTAAAAATAATTCATCATTTGATTTAAAAGGTCACTAGAGTCTATTTGCAAACCGAAAAATAAAATATAATTAAATTATAAGAATCCCCTCTTTATCTAGTCTTAAATAAATAAATGAAATAAATCAATGCCGTCTCGTGGGCTATTTACTACTATTAAGAGGACAGTGGTAATTGATTTTGTTCTAATTTCTAGTCAACACAAGAGGATAATGATGGGGTTGAAGACTTCATCCAGAGCTCGTCTCCTCCTCTGCATCCACTTGTTCATCGTCTCTTCCTCTTGCTTCTGCAATCTCTCGTACTCGAAGAAGAACGATCCGGTCGTCGGATACGGCTACGATCTCCAATCGGCCACCGTCGACCCAACGGGACAGTCGCTGACGGCCGAGCTCCGGCTGATTCGTCCGACGCGGCTCTACGGATCCGACATTCCGAACCTGATCCTATTTGCAAGGTAAACTATAATTACCGCAATCATGATAAGGCTCGCTAAATATCTTGCGTGTAAATACTATGACCGGAAATAATGATTAGAGTTGCTCATTTGTAGATTCGAGACCAAAGATCGCCTGAGGGTGAGAATAACTGATGCAGATCACCAGAGATGGGAAATTCCACATGACATCATCCCCCGGGTGCTGCCCTTCGATGAGCTCATGTGTAACTTCAAGACGCCGTCGGAGTTCGACGAGCTACTGCCGGAGACCCGGGTGCTGTCCTTCGGAGGCTCTGACCTCGTCTTCACGCTCCACTCGTCGTCGCCCTTCAGCTTCACCGTCTCCCGCCGCTCGACAGGCGACATCCTCTTTGATACGCTCCCCCGGCTCGTGTTCAAAGACCGGTACTTGGAGATCTCGTCGAGCCTGCCGGCCGACCGAGCCTCGCTCTACGGCCTAGGAGAGCACACGAAGAAAACCTTCAGACTAGTCCACAATGACACGTTCACGTTGTGGAACGCCGACATCCCCGCGGCGGCCGCTGATCTAAATCTCTATGGCTCTCATCCGTTCTACCTCGACGTGAGGTCATCCTCGCCCGACGTCACGTTGCCGCCGGGGAAGACCCACGGAGTACTGCTACTCAATAGCAATGGCATGGACGTCGTCTACGGCGGCTCTCAGATCACCTACAAGGTGATCGGAGGAATTCTGGACTTCTACTTCTTCGCAGGCCCTTCGCCGCTCTCCGTCGTCGAGCAGTACACTGAGCTCATCGGCCGGCCGACGCCGATGCCGTACTGGTCGTTCGGTAGGCATTACGTCGAACACCTTCTTTGTTTCAACTAGTCTTTTCTGGTTTTAGCATTGTGTAAACTTATTAGAGGGAGTCCTGTGTCTCCAGGATTCCACCAATGTAGGTATGGATACAAGAACTTAGCCGATTTAGAAGGAGTGGTTGCAGGCTATGCAGCAGCTGAGATACCTCTGGAAGTGATGTGGACTGACATAGATTACATGGATGCCTTCAAAGATTTCACGTTAGATCCGGTTAATTTCCCTGAAAAAGGGATGAAGCAATTCGTCAAACGGCTTCACCACAATGGGCAAAAATACGTAGTCATTCTAGACCCAGGTAAAAATTAAGCAATGCACATTGAGTATAATTGAGACATTACTTTATAATCATTACACTAGCCTAATTAACTTATTCTATGCAGGGATTAGTGTGAATGATAGCTATCCAACATTCCAGAGGGGAATGAGAGACGGCATCTTCACACAAAGAAACGGAACAAACTACCTGGGAGATGTCTGGCCGGGACCTGTCTACTTCCCGGACTTCCTCAACCCGGCAGCGGCGGAATTCTGGGCTCGGGAGATCGCCATATTCCGGCTATCGATCCCCGTCGATGGCTTCTGGATCGACATGAATGAGATCTCCAACTTCGTCGACCCCTCTCCTCTCAATTCCCTTGACGAGCCCCCTTACAAGATCAACAATTCTGGCGTTGGGAGACCTCTCAACAATAAGACAGTGCCAGCTTCTGCTGTTCACTATGGGAATGTATCAGAATACAATGTCCACAACTTGTATGGACTGCTGGAGTCCAGAGCAACACACAATGCACTCATCAGAGACACCGGGAAACGGCCGTTTGTTCTGAGCCGGTCGACGTTCGTCGGATCTGGAAGGTACGCCGCGCATTGGACCGGCGATAACAGCGCGACTTGGGACGATCTCGGGTACTCGATTCCGACCATGCTCAGCTTTGGATTGTTTGGTATTCCAATGGTTGGAGCTGACATTTGTGGGTTTGGTGGTAACACCACTGAGGAGCTCTGCCGGAGATGGATTCAGGTTTTATCTTTTACTCATAAGTACTTTTAAAAAGATTAAGCTATTAGAGAGAAAGGGTTGTTTGTCTTAATGTTATTTTTTTTATTTTTTTTGGCATTGAAGCTAGGGGCATTCTACCCCTTTGCAAGGGATCATTCTTCTATAGATTCCATCAGGCAAGAGCTCTATCTCTGGGACTCCGTGGCGCGGTCCGCGAGGACGGCGCTCGGCCTCCGGTACCGCCTTTTGCCGTATATCTACACGCTGATGTATGAGGCCCATGTCACTGGTGCACCGATAGCTAGACCCCTCTTCTTCTCCTTTCCGGAGGACGTCGAGACCTACGGGATCGACACGCAGTTCCTCCTCGGGGAACTCGTGATGGTGTCGCCGGTGCTAAAGCCAGGTGCGGTCACGGTGGACGCGTATTTCCCGGCGGGGAAATGGTTCAACCTATTCGACTACTCGCATACGGCGAGCGGCAAATCCGGTAGGTATTTAAGGTTACACGCGCCGGCCGACGCGATAAACGTGCACGTCGGGGGAGGTAGCATCTTGCCGATGCAGCGGCCGGTGATGACAACAAGACTAGCTCGTCGGAGTGCATTTGAGCTTCTAGTAGTACTAAACGAGAAGCACTCTGCAACCGGAATGGTATATTTGGACGATGGAGAGGTGGTTGAAATGGCGGGAAAGGAGAGTGATTGGAGTTTGTTAAAATTCCGCAGTGTGATGCAAGGAAGGGAGCTCAGGGTCAGGTCAGAGGTAGTTAATGGAACCTATGCTTTGAGTCACAAGTTAGTCATTGAGAAGGTAGTCTTCTTGGGTCTTGAGTTTAAATCACCACCTAGATTTTATACAATATCCAACAATGGAGTGGAAGTAACAAGAGAGTCAGGTGTAAGAGCTAGATATGAGAAGAGTGGGATGTTTGGAGTTGCACAGGTTGAGGGCTTAGCTCAGCTACTAGGGGAGGAGTTTGAGTTGAAACTTGAGTTCTCTCATTAGTATTTGAGATGATATACCACTACTGAAGAGAGAGAGATAGTAATATAGTGAGTTGTATGTGGAATATATAAATAAATTGGCCATCATGTATTGCAATATTGCTACAAGCCAAGAGACCTTGTTATTGACTTGGCAAATCCACCTCTTGCCCACAGAATTGCCTTGGAAGGAATCAGGCTATGTTCATGAATGTGTGTGTATACTATTGAAACTTGATTTCAGTAGTGCATAGTCACTAAGCAGGCATTAGTACCAAGCTTGTTTTCTTAAGTGGGTACTCTGCACTCTTATGAGTTGCACATGGAATGTCCTCTAAATCTAGACAAATTTCTAGCTCAATTATATCTAGTGCTCCAAAATGTGCACAAGGTGTAGTAAGAATATTCCCACATTTCCTATAGTTTACTTGGACCAGAGATTTCCATCAAGTACTAGTAGTAACGGGGATAAAAGAGTGTGTACCAATACACAAACAGGAATACAGCACACATAACTTCCTTCACCTTTATCCATAGAAGAAAATACGAACAGGAGAAGTACAAAGAAGGCTTCTCTCTTATTTGGTTACGAAACAAAAGGACCAAGTCATAACTATAGTAGTACTTCAGGAGGCAGGAAAAGGAAGTTGCAGGCACAAAAAATTTAGCAAGTACAGGCTTAAAGGTAGGCTTGTCAGGAGACTGTTTCAATGGAATACCGAAACATTTACGATCAATTACTTATTCTAAACAATGGAACTGAATCTACTTCTTAAAATAAGATAGTACAATCTTCATACGCCAGAGTGAGATTATGAAATTATTTATATGCTAATAACTTTTGATTGCTGAAATACCTTAGAAGACGCAAGACTATGACTGAAATAAAATTACTAATGATCATGGGAAGACACTTTGAGCTACAAAAAATAACTTCAGAGAACAATGTTCAAGAACAGGGACAGGTACAACAAGGTATCAGAAAAGGATAATGCCAAGACTCATTCATATTGGAAGTACTGCAATTTGTATTCTAATGATTAACTCAATGCTCTGTCATGTCTGCCAAGGCTTTAACAGAAAGGGGAACAAAGTGTCATTGTTAAATACAAGTCATCGATTGTAAGTGGCTGAAACAGGAAAAAAGCGAGTAATTAACAATTAAATGAGGCAATTGCCTTCTTCCCTCCAATATCAATTGATAAATATAAGCATCATCCTCATGCAAGTGTCAGCATCCCATTATTGCGCAATTGTAGACAAACGCACCAGCTCGTTCCCTAACAGAAAGCACATCCCACTCTACTCCACCAGCATTTCCATCCACCGGGCGCCAAGAGTGCAGCACGATAACTTCACCCTGAGGCCCTCTATGACCACCAATCACCAACAACATGTCACCACATGCCTTAAAAGCAAGACCCCATCCGTTTGAAGAGTCTGCTCTAACAGGCAATGTTCTCACAACATTCCAAGTGTTATTTAATTTATCATACTTTTTAACATCATTCGTGGACTGATCAGCAGCATAGAGCTGATTATTCACAACAGCAACTAGAGGGGGTGACTGTGTTGCCCTATTACCACCAGGATACATGTTTCTAATCCTCCTCCACGTCCTTGTTTCAAGATTATACTCCTCTCCACAAGTTAAAGAATCTGTATGGCTTGACATTCCTCCTATGACATAAAATTTCCCATCCATAAAGAATCCAGAACATAATCTCCTTGGCATATTCATATCTGGTAAAGTTTCCCAACTACCCAACTCTGAATTGTACAACTCGGCGCATTTTAAAACATGGCCGTTCCTATCACTTCCACCAGCAACAATAGCAATTTCGCCATAGCTGCCAGATCCAAATAGACAACGAGGTAAGTTCATCATCGGACATCTAGACCAATCACGTCTGACTAAGCTATACATCCAAATAGCAAAACCAGTTATTTCTCGACCAAAAACAAGAAGCTGTGTTCCTACAGCAAGTGACTCCTTATCTGCATAAGAGAAGCACTCGTCACATGGCATTCTTGGTAGCCTCATCCATCTCTGCCTAAAAGGGTCAAATGCTTCCCAAGGCATCAGGCTACATGCCAAATATACCCAGTGTTCAATAATACCAAGTCTTCTCCTTAATTTGTACAGATATCCACTACCAATTAACATGTTGAACCTTTTATTCAGACAAGCTAGTGAAGGATAATCAGATCGACTAGTCCATGCAAGACAGTCCAGAGCAATATCATCATGAAGTCCTGGGAGGAAACAGTCATTGGTTCTTTGATCATTCTGATCACTTCCTCTCTGAGTTTCATCCCCAGGCTTTTTCTTCTTTACTTCAATGCGATCCGGTATGGGCATATAGAGATCATCGTCAAATGTAAGTTTTCCAACTTCCTTCAACAGGTAGCCATTTCTAGCCAACAGTAAGCAAGCCAAAATATATTTCTGCAATGAACTTCGATCTTGATCAGAAGAACTAAAAAGTTGTAGAAGCAAAGAACCTGGAGCACCCATTATGCTTTCAGACATGTAATTCTAGACTTCCTTCAAACTTGTTGGCTTCTCAATGAATAGCTAAAAATCATCAATGATCCAGCACCGCCGTCTGAGCTGCTGGAAAGGAAAGTGAAGATGAGCAAGTATCAAACATTAAATCATTACATATTCTCTCATTTGCACTTACAAAATGTTTAGATCAATTAAAAGAACAATCATGTAAAAAAAAAAAGAGCAAGTTATATAACGTTGCCTTTCACATATCCTACTAATTAGATACTGAATCCGATATGGTAAGCAGAAATATATATTGACCAGATGAGACCATACCATGTGAAGTTGTGAATTTCTCCTTCTACAGATCACAGAACAGTCATCAACAGTAATTCCAATCGTTCTGTTTCTTTTACCTTTATCATGCTTAGGTTCTTAAAGAAGGAAAAAAAATGCTTGTCATAATGATTAATGACATGTTTTGCAAATGTTTTGCTTGTCATTATGTATAACTGCATAATGATTTTAAAGGTTGTTATGTTATACCCCCTCAATACTCTGGATTAAGAAATCTTCTCAAATTGATTCCACCGCCAACGGTTAAAATGATTGTCACTCTTGTTTGCATCAATTATTTTCTCTAAATGAGCAATCCAGTAAAGATGCTGGATTCATTTCATCAGACCAGAGTTTCTACATAACAGAAGAAAACACATATTATTTATTTAAATCGACATGGTTTTTAGAGTGTGCTACATGTTTTTTTTTTTCAAAGGATCGAGTATAACTAGCTCACTTAAAGTTCAAGGTTTTCCATCTTTCGCAGCATTTGCAAGATATTTGCAGTACCAATAAACACTATGATCTAAAAATTGTGAGCTACTCCAAGAGAATATTTATAACCAAAATCTCAGCATTGTAGCGAACAGGTCAAAAGTATCCAAATCCTCACTCCTCGGAACGTTTCATCCATTCGTAGATCTTCATTTTCCCGAGACAAGATCTCGAGATCTGACGGAAAAATAGAAAGCATTGGCCAAGAAATCACCCGATTTTCCATAAACAACTCCGAAAAAAAATCCAAACTTTAAACTTTAGACTCAATATTCAGAAAAAAAAAAACCAAATCGGATCAACGCCAGATGGTGATCTCACCTTGTTCCTACCAGAATACCAAGAGGATCGGCGTTCATCAGCTCAATCTCCACCGTCCGACCGGCGGTCGCCGCATCGGACGAGAGATCAAGATCCAGCCGTCGAGATTGGCAGTATTTATATTCCGATCGGAGCCGCCGTTATCCCGCCGGAATCGCCCTCATCTGAGAGCGAGGAGAAATATAGAGAAGAAAAAAAAGCTCGTCTTTAGAGGAGAGCGAGAGAGTGAGCGAGAGCGAGCGCGAGATAGAGCGTGAGAGGAAGGGAAGAAGGAATTATAAATAGAAAAAGATATCGGTTTCTTTTCTTTGCAACTTGTCTTCATAATTTTTAACGGAAAAAGAACATACTATGCGGTACTCTGCGTGAGGACATCTCCTCCACTCATCATATTTAATTCCTATAGCGGACGGACGAGATGCCTTATCGTACAAAACATCTATGCGCTCACAGGTACACTAAGCGGTACCCCCAACGATACGCTCCGCACGTGAGGCACGGCAGAGGGAAATTTCTGCATGCACCCAAGAGAGTACGACCCCCGGTGACGTCAGTGGGACCCCACCGGGGCTTGTGCGTGGTGGTCACTTTTCCTAGGTCAAGTTGGAGGTCTTTAGTCTCCACGCTTTTTAGTCTTCCTTCCCCCGAGCAGCTGGTGTAAAGTACACCCAGTACTTCTCACCCTGTACTCGGCCGTGACTCACAGGAGGGTGTGCAGAGTTAGGAAAGGCGGGGTCGGATTATCACGTAGATTTCTTCTTTCTTTAATATTTCTTTTTCCGTGTCCAGCCTGTCTTTGTGGATAAGGATAGCGTCCTTTCAGGCAGTGGGGCTACCGTTTTTTACCCGAAAGGTAAAAACCGGAGTTACTGCTCCTTGCCAGAAACGGCAAACAATGAGCTGAAAAAAGGACCTCTTTTGGCCATAATTGCGATTCTGCCACTGAGCTGCCGTTACCTTTTCCTTTTTTGGTAAGGGGGGGGGGGGGGGGGGGCAAAGTCGAGTGCGCCCCTGAGCCGGTTTGACCGCCTGTTGACTATTACCTCCCTGATCGGATCTGAGCCGTCCGTTTGTTTAGGCGCACCATCGAATCTTATTGGGACCGCCGACGTTGGAAAAGGTCAAAGAAATCGATCTATAGAAATATAACTAAGGCTAAGGCTAGATACAGATTAGATAAATAATCAATTATCTCTAAATATACTTAGTCGTAAGTAGTACTCATTGCAAGATATCTCTCTGAACTAAACTTTGCAAACACATCATTCTAAACCCCATGGCACTATCGAGCTGTCGATTTGCGATCTAAAAAGGGATAATCATCTCTCTCTAGATACAAAAATACTTAGATGTTACCAAACATTTTAGTCAATACAGTAAATTATCTAGTCTAGACTTCAAGTCATGTGCGTCATCGAACTATTACTTCAATCTAAATGTCGTTAAGCTGTTCATCTAAGTTAACCGTATTGCCGAGTCATTAAACAAAATTACTAAACCACCAAATAATTTTCTTCACAATATTGTTTGAGATTGAATTTTAACCCACGACAAAAATGTCATATGAAAGGTATTGGTTGGTTAGAAATATATATATTTTTTTTAATCATCCATGAGACAAATGATTAACCGTCCTTAGATATAAAAACACTTATGCTCCACCGAACTTTTAGCTGCCTAATCTAAGCTTCAAGCCATATTCACTATCGAATAATTGCCCCGAACCAAACATAGTCGAGACATGCTCCAAGCCGTTACACTGTTGAGCTGTTCCTCAAAGTTAACCGCACTGCCGAGCCATCAATCGAATCGAGCTAAGCCATCAAACCATTAAATAATTTTTTCATAATATTATTTAGGATTAAAGTTAAATCCATGATCTTCTTGATTATGAAAAAGATACCTATCAACCGTAGTATATTAGTTGGTTGGTTGGTTAGAAATAGATTCTTTGCTAGATATGGGATAATAGAGGGGTGGATTCGTTACAGAAATGGATGGATGAAATCAAGCAAAATGGAGGTAATTGAATGGTCTACATCCTCTTCCTCCGTGGCCAGAGGACAGATGCGGGTGGCCTTAAATTGTGGGTAGAGAGGGGAGGGGGGAGGTGAGAGGTTTCTTGTTCCACCATGTGAGAGTTTCCAGTAGACTTAATTATTTCAGGGCCCACACCATCCACCCACTACGCTTTCATTTAACTTATATCTAGCAATATTAAACAAAAACATTTCTTTGTTTTATTTATTGTTTTTAATATATTAAAAGAGAAAGAAATGAAGTTAGGCAACTCGGCATCCACTTGAAATGATAAGTAATCCATGGGCCCCTTTATTCCTATCCTGGACTGGATCTGGTTAAAAATATGGATAGGACTGGGCTTATCCGGGTTATCCAAGTCCATCATATATCTATCCTTCATGAGACTACTAATCTAGCAACATGATTACCATCTAATCATCTATACACTATATAAATAAGAAGAAGAAGAAGACGAAGAAGATTAAGATTGTATTTTTTGTATGGATGGTATGAAGAATAGTCTTAAGATTAGATGTTGGTAGTTGGTACATCATTATAATAGATTATAATAAATGTGCATTCTACAGTTCAGTGGTTAGTTGGTTGGTTGGTGCAGCATTGCTCTCAAAAATACTCAAACCTTTGATTCATAAATAAGCCCTTTTTATTTATAAATTATTCTTTTATATTTATAAATAGTATATAAATATCACTCTTTCTTTAGAAATTCACATAAGTACAATTAATCCGCACAACTTTATATATATATATATAAGTTATGCACATCTTTCTATCTCAAATTAGAAGGTACGATGAAAGTTATCAAACTATATATAAGTTTTTTTTTATTTACGTTTAATTCTTATAAACTAACCAAATAAGGTCTTAATTTACAAGATGCAAGATTAAAATATATGAAAGCTCAGCTCATCAACCTTACTGTAGATGGTTGGTGTGGTGCAATATGGGGCCTTAGTTTACAAACACATTACATCACAAAAGGATCAAACATTACATTCTCTTACCATCTAAAAATGACGTCAAGAGTTTATTAGTTATTTGTAGGTGTTAAATAATGTACAAGAGCCGAGAAGCCATATCTACAAAAACAAACAGTATACATGCAATCCAATCCTATTCATCCTTAATCCTCACTGCATTCAGAAAAGGCTACACATCTGTGATAGGCCATTCTCAGCTAAGTAGGTCTCAAGACCTCCTTGGGCCAAACTCTGAGAAGCCTCCTCCTTTAGCTTACTGCCTTCCAACCTACTGAAATGGTTCAGCATAGCCTTTACTTCCTTCTTCTCACCAGAGACTAAGTCTAGTAGACTTCCCCTATCACTGAAGCTCTTGCTTGGTGGGAAGCTTCCGTCAACCATGGCCATGGCACGAGCCGCGGCATTCTGGCGGTGCGACATGAAGTTTGGAGGGAGGGTGGAGAAGCAGGGCACTTGCTCATACCCCTCTAAGCTCGGCGTGGGGTGGTGGAAGGTGATGAAGGTGTCCGTAAGAGGAGGGAGAGAAGTAGAGGTTGTGTCGTCATAGCAAGCTTCCATTGTTGCTGCCTTTGAGCTGCTCCCTCTACTCTTGTAGAACACTCTACATAAGACCCAATCCTCCTATCAAGAGAAACAATAATGTGAGTAATTAATTTACACGCGTTAAAATGTATATATATATATATATATATATATATATATTATTGGTCCGTTGCCTAACATATATCTTATAAGATTTTTTTTGTTAGTTTTATTTAAGTGAGAAGTTTAGCATTTTATTTTATGACAAGGAGAGTATTAAAATTCAAACGAAGAGTTGAATATGTATGAAAGCTCAGTAATCATATTGAATTCAGACTTTAGGTTTTTCTGTATGCGTTTGAGTAGGTGGTATTAGGGGAGGTAGGAATTAAACCTAATTACAACAAGGCATTAAACTAAGAGATATAATTATATCTCATGTAGAATGATTAGCAAATATAATACCTACGGGGGATTCGAATAGGACATAAAGAGACTCGATATCTTCCATGAGATTGCCAGAAGATTAAAGAAGAGTTCCATCACAAATAAGAATGAAGTATAAACTCTTTATAGCTCTCAATAATCATGAAAGTCTTCAAATTAATTCATTCAAGAATCTCTATGAGCTTGATTGATTCCAAAACCACACCATCAATTAATAAATTAGAGAATCGTTATATTCCTCTCTCTCTCTCTCTCTCTCTCTCTCTCTCTCTCTCTCTCTATATATATATATATATATATGGGTGATGAAGCAAACTCAGCATGGATATGTAAACTATATCTCATTTTATTCCCACTTGGTCAATAGCATTAGGGTTAGTGCAACTAGCTAGAAAATATATATAAATAAATGGATCTTCTTTACGTATTACCTTGAGTGAGAACTTCTCTCCTTGTCCTTCCATGCGGAATTCATGCATGACCCAATCAGTCTTCTTCCCTTTGGGAGCTCTCCCTTGATAGAAGACTAGGGTCTTCCTCATGCCGACGACCGCACCTTTGCGGCTCGCCGACTTGTCTTTCCCGGTAGCCTTCCAGTAACCCGACTGCGTCGCTCGATTCGTCCGCTGACCGGTCGCGTACTTCCGGTCCCGGAGGCTGAAGAAGTACCACTCCTTGCCTCCCACGCATGCCATTTCTGAAAGTAAACTGTGATCTTAGAGTGATGTAGGAAATCTAATCAAATGGTGTCGTGGTGTAGTTGGTTATCACGTCAGTCTAACACACTGAAGGTCTCCGGTTCGAGTCCGGGCGACGCCATAAATTTACTTCATATACTTTTATTTATTTTAATTTCCTTGAACTGTGGTTTATAGTAGTTTTGGTGTTTCCAATAATGAGCGAAAGGATGGATGGATAGGCTTTGCGATTGTCACTATCTGAGGTGGATTCCTACAAAGATTAGAAGAGAAATAGATATTGTGGATATAAAGTTGGCAACTCATCACCTTAGGAAGAGGACACAATAAAGAGTTTGAGAAGGACCAAGTTCTTGGAAAGAGAATATTCTTCTGTCATCATGGTTAGAGATAGAGCCAAAACGAGGCCAATAATTTGAAGATTAATCCTTCTCATCATAAATTACTTTTGAAGGAAAAGATATGAATTTTTTTATTTTTTTTGGGTGTGCTAAGTATCTTTAATTTGGTTAATTTATATTGTGGAGAGAGAGGAGAGAACTCGTTGACAGAAAACCTTTTCTTTTGTTATAGCAATATCCTACTACAAAATAACAATAACGAAGAACTTTTCCTTCATTGATCTCTATCCTTATCAAGTTTATATATTGCATGCATATAATAGACAAAGTATAGAAGGCTAGAAAGCAAGGATTATGAGAAAAAAAAAAGAAATATGGTGCAATTATGTGAGGCAAACGAATTCATATGAGAAGAATCTTAGATATATTTTTAGCCATATATATATATATATATATATATATATAGTTGGTTGTTGATATTGGAGGACTCACCAGGAAGATCCCATGGCTCACACTTGTTGAGATCGACGTCGATCATCGCAGGGAAGCCGTAGAATAAGCTACCATTGCCTCTGCCGTCGTGGAGCTTCTTCGAGAGATAGTCGAGCACGAGCTCGTCGTCCCGCGGGTGGAATCGGAATCCCGGAGGCAGTCTCGCCTCCACCATGCTTAAGTAACTCATGGTGCGATCTTAGAGCTTAGAGAGAGAGAGAGAGAGAGAGAGAGAGAGAGAGAGAGAGAGAGAAGAGTATATAGGAGGAGGAGGGCGGTGACGGGATCCGAGGAGGCGGTGAGGAGATCCCCAAATTGGGAGTTATAAGATGAGGTATTAATAGGGGTGGGGGGAATGACAAGTCAACTGAATCAAGGGGAGGGGCTTTTTCTGGAGAAGTGTGCCGTGACACGTGGCAATGTCGATGTGGAAAGACTGTTGATGGGCCCACCAATCCATATCAAGTTTTTGTTCCTATGAATGCAAAGAAGATCTCATCAGTAATTCTGATCCTGTAATCATCCAATCTCCACAGACAATTTCCTTTCGATCAAAAGCTATCTTGTAATTCCTTGTCAAAGAATAAAAATAGAGACTGTTATTTTTTTTTTTTTTAAAAAAAAAGATTGCAAATGTTTCCTCGTGTTACATGGTTTATGACCAAGGAAGTAAATCAGTGTCACAAATAATTTACAGCTGCTGGTAAGATGTGTACAGATTGAGTATGTATAGAGCTCAGGAGCTCAATGTTATCCTTATTCCTCTTCTTTCTTCTCTGTATGTTCATAAGAATACCAGAGAGCACTTGAAATGTACTAGCGATATGGGCACAAATTACAGCTTAAAAACGGTCCACCTCTCCCATCTCTTCACATGGCTTCCTCATGGCGGCAGTGATTTGTCTCAGTAGTTGCCATCCGATGAAGATTGAATGTCTTCAAGATTCATCGCGAAGCAATAATGCGTAAAGTTCGATGTAAATCCAATAGATTAAAACAGACCCTTTTTCATCAATCGACGACGAAGAGTAATGTCGATATCATATTCTACAACTTGTCATGCCCTTTAATCTCTAGAACCAATTGATAAGGTCCTTTGATCTGCTGTAAAAATTTCCCCACAGCCACATCCCACAGTTCCATATCACCTTCGCGTTTCTTATATTTTCCTTTTCTGATAGCTATGTTGTTGTCATCATGTTAAGAAACTAAAGAGGCCAATTCAAAGGTCGCTGTGATGCATGAACTGGCCAATGGCATGGCCCGAGGTACACGCTTAGCGGTAGGTTGATCACAAACCAGCTGGCAACATGTTATCAGCCATCTGATGCCATTTGATAGCAACTGGGCCACGCGAATTGGCTGCTTCAACTGATTAAGTTAGGCTGATGACATAGGTCATTTGACAGTCTGGTGAATTATTCTGGCCATCACCACCACATGCTTCTTGGATTTATTTTCTGCTAGACATACTAGGCCATGACATAATCCTCTAGGCAGTTTGGGGCTGGCTTCATTTGTCACCGCCGCACCACCGCCAGTTTATTCCTGAAAAAGGACACAGAATTTGTTAAGGAGCTCAACTGCTGATCTTCATAGGATCTGCAGTCCAATTCCCTTGTAGTTTAGAAAATAGTATGAACATTAAAAATAAAATAAAAATAAAAACAATGAAAACCACTTAAATGAAGCCATCATTAATGATTAAAAGTTCCTTTGAAATAAAATAAGCATGAAGTTAGGCCTCCGGATTTCAACGAGTAAAAAGGTGGAAATCTGTAACCACAATATGCGACAAGAATATCCATAACAATAATTACGTGTTAAGCATGATAACTGGTTCACTTCTTTGAATTGTTGGTAATATCTCTGTCCAAATATAAGGATGTTCAGCAGAGAGACCATTCTTCAGTCAATACAGATCAAAAACAAGGTGGTCTCTTTTAAAAAGCCCAGCCTATTAAAGCCAATCTTGGGGAGGGAGGGGGGATGTCTAACCATCATACCTCAGTTATATAGTCATGCCTTTCCAAAATAAGCTATAAGAGGACTTAGATCTACAGTATCGAGTAACTGACTGTGTCAAACTTACATGTGCTTCTCCCACCAATTGTTGACAACTTGATGAGAAAATCCAAACAGATATCTGGTCACTGAAATGTCTGCAGCCTTCATGGAGCCGTAGGATCTAGAGAAACCTGCAGAGAAGAGTCAAAGTAGTTAGGTAAATTAAAATGCTGAGCAAACATATCAGTCATTCTCATCCCCACCTACTGAAATGAGACTTTATATACTTAATTTGGATAATGTTTTAGAGGGCCCACATTTCCATTTGGAGTGGGCCAACTATTGCCAGGTCACAATCAAAATAGTATTTCGCAAGGGCCATTTCTTTCAATCATAGAGATGAAGAGAGACCCTCCTTCATAACTCCTACTTGGTTACAGCTCTCTGTCTCAAGTTTCAAGGCACCTTATGTGCTGATAAAATATGGGAGTTAATTTTCTGGAATTGCTTCCACATGAAATTAGCAAAGAGAAATTTCTTACTGAATCACCTATAAAGTGATGCTGTTCAAGAGAGTTATTTTCTCTGGCCTTTCCACCACATCTCACAGATGTGTTTTGCTTATGGAGAATGGGCTGTGAACCAAAGCACACAGGTCTGGAAACCAAGCACCAAAAATAAGCAAAACAGGAACACTCAAGAAATACAAGCTTACTTTCTTTAATAAGATGGTACAAGAACCCAGTTTACTGATAATATACTTAATTATCTATAGACAAGTCATCATCGAGATAAATTATTTTCTAAGAATAAAATAACAATCGTTGACATTACTATCCAATAGCAAGTCCTGATAGTTCAATGCAAATTTAATGCAAGTGGAACAGAGTCACTGACGATGACTCCAAAAGAGAAACTTGCTCAGAAAGTACGCAAAAGCCACTAAGAAGAAATTGATTCTTATTATCCTCCAATTTATCAGAAATATCTAGAAAGCTAAATGAGCCAAAAGAAAAAGAAAAAGAAAATAGTGGGTAGAATTTGTTCCTTTTCTCTAGAAATCTATCAATGGTTAAAGGAAGATCTAAGAGCAGCAATTCTATAGAGGGAACACCCACTAGCATCCTTGAAGAAATGTTATGATAAAGAAGGATACCCAATTAAAATTGCTGACTTTCCTTCTATATAAACCATTCCATCCCTTCATTTGACCAATTACTACTTTCAAAAATTAATGCCAATAGCAAGAGAAGGAGTATGTCTCAAGATGCCATATACCATTTGTTTGAATCGTATCAAGTAGCTTTTGTTAAATATACTGTTCGGGATCAATCAGAGGTCATTTAGCAGGGATACATATTGTCTGAAAGGGTAAGTCTATCTTATTTGATCATGACATTATGTGAGATTTAATGAGAATAACAATAAAATGCACGTGTGCACACATTAATTGATATGATCCAAGGTAAAAGATAAAAAAGAATATCCAAACCAGTAAAATCTGGAGATTGTCAAGGAGTATGCTTTTAATGTAAAATATTCTTAACCTTCAGCAATCAAAACATAAAGAATGATTATTTGGATTTTGGAAGCAATAGGTATTATCTATAGCCTACTGAATGATGTAGGATATAATACACCTCGCTGTCTCAACAAAATCAATTTACATAGTGTTGCTCACAGTTGACTTGGACAAATAAGCAAACATGTGATAAGTAGGCTTGATATTACAAGATTAATCAATCACAAGGTTACACAAGTTCATCAAACACATGCCATTTCATACTTTGTGGGTGCACTAACTTTTTCACCTCTTCCATATAACTGCAGCCTCTGCTTTAGTTCTGAAGAATAATATCTTACTATTCATATAACTGGTACCCACTGGCTAAGACCCAACATTACATTCTAAGGACCCATATAACTCAAACAATTAGCAAGACAGACGCTTGCAGACAAAAGACATGACACACTATGATGCTAAAGTTCAAAAAATGCACAGTATGATGTTCATACAGCAGAAGATGTTCAATAAGACTTCTATTAGGCAATCATATTTAGCTAATTTTCTGCAGAAATCCTGTAGGTTTCGGCACATTACATTTCAATCCTAGGACATTGCATATCATTGATGGCATTGATAGCTTGTGATTCAAGTATAACCGTAGTTTCCTTGGCTCTCAACATCATACATTACATTACGTGGATACTTAAATCATTTATTTACATCAAATGACACAGCAGAAGGGATTTATTTTACATCAATAGTATTACAACCCTACTAGATCCAAATTTTCACGAAATTAATATATGCTACGAAAGGAGATTAAGAAAATGCAACTAACTTAGCATCAACTAAACTAAAATAAATTTACACGACAGCTAAACCTAGTGGACTTCTTAATCTCCAGGAAGAGGTTACTCATAGTCTTCTCTTACTTGCATAAATTTGCCACCTTTAAGATAATAACTAGTCAACCAAAGCTTGAAATTAATTCCAAGAATGACGAACCTTCTATTGCTGAGGGTTCCGGAAAGGGCAGCGGAGTGGTGGACGAGAGAGAGAGAGAGAGAGAGAGAGAGAGAGAAGGATGAACACCGATATAGTTGAAATAATAGGTTTATATGGGGGGTATTCTGCAAATAATGCAATCCAACCCGACTCGGTCCACTTATTACCGGTCCGGTCTAACAATGCTTGGACCGGCGAAATCTCCGAACCCATTTGCACCCCTAGTTTTGGGCCAGAAAAACGTGGGCTAGTAAAAGAACTACTTTATTGTTGCCATCCGAGTACACGAATCTTCAAGCATACCATGTCGCATACTCAGCTTCCGAAGACCCAGTTTGCAGACACCGCACGCAACGGATCTCGCCGGGTGTGGATCCCGTCACCATCCGGTGGACGTAATGAAGTACCTCAACCGAATTAAGAAATCGTGACATTTATTAGTACTGGTATTATATTAATAATTAATTTCGTTACTAATTTCAAAGGATTAAGTTGTCAAAGTAATACTTTTTTCACTTAATGACTTACATTGACTCTGTTAAGACCGAAAATAATTTATCTTGATTTCTTCTTCACCCAATCACATATTAGTCAAGCTTCTTATATATCCTTATATAAAATACTGATAAATTTAATATTTTTTATTAGGCTCGTACGATAATAGCTGAGATGTCAAAAGTAAATTTGTCTATTAGATAATAAGCTTACGTTTGAAACGAGACTAATTTAGTCAATTACTCTCCATACACCAAGATATATGATGGAAAAATGACTAGATGGGGGTTAGCTCACCAACCGGTGAAGGACATTAAGGCCGTAATCGTAAATTCTGTGAAAACTAGGGGGTAAATATGTCTTTCACATCTCGTAACTTGGACTAATCTACGGCATCTGGCTCTTTCCTTCGTTGGTTGGGTTCGGGTTTTCAGTTAAAAGCGCGCAGGATATGTTCACGGCGTGGTTGACTCATCTTCTTCTCATTCCTCTTTATTTTTTCTTTTTAATTAAAAAAAAAAATTAAACCAGACCCCCAAAAAGAAGAGGAGAAGATAGAATTAAAGAAGATTTAATTTCCAATCTCCCACAAAAGAAAGGAGGGAGAAAGTTTTTCCCCTTCTTCTGCTAGATATTTTTAGCCGTCTTTAAGGATTATCTTCTTGGGTGCTGTGATTGCTGTTCTATCCGATTCCATCAAGTTTAACGATGCTTTTGTCCTCGTCTCTGCTCACGACTCTGAAATCCATGAACAGGTGAGATGGGTATTCCTCGATTCCCTTTGGTTGATCTCTCAATGCTTCAAAAATTTGTTCTATTTCCCCTATGTTTCATGTTGTTAATTTATGTAATTTGTTGCCAAATATCTGCATTAGGGTATACTGCTGCATCTTGATTCATCCTAACATAAGGTTCTGATAGGATTTACGGTTCCCAGTCTTATGTGTGATTTAATTCACCCCTAAAATTGTTGTATTTTTAATTGGGTTTTTTATATTTAGGTTTTGTTGCAATTAGCCATTTTTCTGTGCTTTCTGTTTTTTTGGGGGATCTCTGGTGGATTGCTTGTTATCCCTTATTTTTTATTCTATATACTTGTTGGCCAATTTAACCTGTAGATCTCATTGGATTAGGTGGGTTTCTGGTTCTTCTTGACTCCTATGATGGCATTACTCTGCTTATTGTAGATTGGCTGTTAGGGTTTGTCGATATTCTTGGGTGGTTTGATCTGAAACGAAGTAAGGAGGTTCTCTTTCCTCTGTTTGTTTGATGGTTTAACTTACGTGAAGGAGTTCTCATGGTGGATTAGGGTTTCCCTTTACCCTTTGTCTATTGTCTTGGTAATGAGTTGCATTCTTTGATTGGCTCTTTTGCATTATCTTGCTGCAGATCCCAAGAAACCCATCTAATTCTCTGTGATATATGATCTATATGTGTGACCTCCACTGTTTTGAGCTTTATCTACTAATTTGCTCTTTGTTATAGTTATATGTGGGAGTATTTACTAATCTGCCTAACTGATGTGGCAGCAGATTGCACACCCTCAATTTTTTTTCCTTGATATTTGTAATATTTTTTGCCAATAAATGATGGTCAATGAAGAATGTGAAGGTTGAGGATGAATATCACCATCTTTCCAATTTGAATCTTCCAATATCTAACAGGAACTACGAAGCATAACTGCATAGGTGTACTGTCTTCATGCCTTTGGTGTGAGATTTGGCATATGCCTGTCATAGTTCACATGAGTAGCAGCTTACTTCTTCAGAAATAGCCATGCTTCATTTTGCGTTCATTTCCTAGTATGTAATGTTTCAAAAATCTGACAAAGGTATTGATAATTTTAATATGATGTTACCTACAGATAAGACTTCATGGCAACACAATGTGTTTCAAAGAGCATGGGCCTAGAAACAAACTCTCATGATATGTCTGTTGAGTTCAGAGAAGATATGGGCAGCGCTACAGCAAATTCAGGTTCTTGTCCAGAAGATATTGTTACTCCACCAATACAGATAAATGATGAGTCTGGTGGCTGCAATGAAGTGAAGGTCAAGCGATCTCGTAGGCGCAGAACTGATATTTATTATGGAATTTTTGACATTAGCTCAGAAGATGAGTCAGATTGTGTCAGGGTTTGTGCACTTATCCCCTACACAGCTTTGGTCGCTGATTTTTCAATGATTCATTGATGCATGTTTCATATAATTCTGTTTAGTTCATGGTGAATTTTTCAGGATGATATTATATTTGAAATGTGTCTCTTGATCTAATTTGGCATCTGATGGTTAGACGCTTGGTTTGTAACTGAAAGAAGTTCTAATATTTTTCCCTTTTCAGGTTATGAATCAAGCAATATCTAAAATAAGTACATTTACGGTTATGCACCATACCAATATTGTGAATATGAAATCCTGAGGTTCAGTTGTTACTTGTTAGATTTGGATACTTACAATTTCAGTTTTTCACAAGAGGCTGTTAGTTGCAACATATACTATTTGTAGTTCTTGTTGTGGAAAGATATCATCTGTCCCTTCTGCAGAAATAAGTTTCCTTTCTTGCCTGCTTAGTTATTGTAAATTTCCAAAGTCAAATTTATTCCAAAAGGTGGCCCTCAGTTTTTTAATAATGGTTTTCTGATAGGATCGCTCCTCAAGAAATTCCAGGGAAACTGATGATACAACAAGAAGCCCAAACAAGTCTAAACGTGAAAAGGTACACTGTTTTAAGAATTTACTCATTTAAACTACTCAGGTTCCACTAATTAAATCTTCCCAATAGGCAACGGCAAGATGGCATCCAGAAAGTGCGTGTAAACCTGTTATCAGTGAAGCTCCTGTGTTTTATCCAAGTGAAGAGGTATATACTGTCATACTGCTAGTCTCCTATTTTATGGTGCAATGTTTTGTATTGGTATTTATACTTTAGGACATCTTGCTCTTGTGTTCTTAGGAGTTCAAAGATACACTTGGATACATTGCTAGCATACGCCAGGTAGCCGAACAATATGGAATATGCCGCATTATTCCACCTAGTTCGTGGGCACCGCCATGCCCTCTGAAGGAAAAGAGCTTCTGGGGACATGCTGAGTTTACTACTCGAATTCAACAAGTTGACAAGCTTCAGAACAGGGAACCTGTGAGAAAAAGATCTAAAGGTCGTTGTCACAAAGTAAGGAAGAGAAGAAAGCGTTTGAGGTTTGGGATGACTCGTAGGCGTAATAGCTCCAATATTACAGAAATTAATGAATGTGTCGCCTCAGACACAGAAGAAAAGTTTGGCTTTCAATCTGGTGCAGACTTCACACTTGAGGCTTTCCAGAAATATGCTGATGACTTTAAAAGGCAGTATTTTGAAATGAAAGAACCTAATAAAAGTTTTACTCATGACAATGGGGTCCATGAGGAAAGGTCACGACCCTCAGTGGCAGATATCGAAGGAGAATATTGGCGGATTGTTGAAGAAGCTACTGATGAAACTGAGGTAATAATTTTGCTAGCAACAAAAGATTCAGATCTCCAAACTTGATTGAATGTTAGTTTCTTAATTTTCTTATTTATTGTCATTTAAATGCAGGTACACTATGGGGCAGATTTAGACACTGGAAATTTTGGCAGTGGTTTTCCTAAAGCACCACTTTCAAACAAGAGTGAATCAGATCGATATGCATTGTCAGGTTGGAACTTGAATAATTTACCGCGACTTCCTGGTTCTGTTCTTTCATTTGAAAGTGAAGATATATCTGGCGTATTAGTGCCATGGCTATATGTGGGGATGTGCTTTTCATCATTTTGTTGGGTAAGTGCATACATCAATTGTTCTTTTCATCCCACTTCGTTTCTTAACTAGCAGAACACAGATACTACGTTCAACTTATCATTTAATTGATTATATAAATTAATCAAAGCTAGATAGTTGATAGGATTTAAGCTCTTGCATTGTTATGGATGTGATGAAGCATAATGTAGCCTCTGAATAGTTCAAAGACTTCAGGCTGTGCTTTTCTCAATGTGAACTGATTATATATTGCCTTTATCATTTTGAATAATTGCATCTTTAGATCTAACCCTTGGTTTAGTTTGACATAACAGTCTAAATTCCATTTTGCTACCTGCATCAATTTATTTTATAATAATAATTGATTATCCTAATCTTATAATGTGTTGTGTGGTAATAGCATGTGGAAGACCATCACCTTTACTCTCTGAACTACATGCATTTTGGTGATCCAAAAGTATGGTATGGGGTACCCGGTGATGCTGCTGTGAAGTTGGAGGACGCAATGAGGAAGCATCTTCCAAAATTGTTTGAAGAACAGCCTGATCTACTGCATGAACTGGTAAGTTTAATTCTTTCACATTGTTTTCTTTCCTTTTGCATCTTTATCTTTCTCTCTTTTTCTAGACATAGAGCTTCTTATTGAATCACATGGCAAGTTCATATATAGTGCTTTTTACGCCTTAAAAGTAGTTTACTCAATAATTTTTCTTTCTTTGAGCAGGTCACACAGTTATCTCCATCAGTCCTAACATCTGAAGGAGTACCTGTTTACCGTGCCATCCAGAATTCTGGGGAGTTTGTTCTTACCTTCCCAAGAGCTTACCATTCTGGTTTCAATTGTGGGTTCAATTGTGCTGAGGCAGTAAATGTTGCTCCTGTGGACTGGTTACCTCATGGGCAGTGTGCTGTTGAGCTTTACAGAGAGCAACGCCGTAAGACATCATTGTCCCATGACAAGTTACTTCTAGGCACTGCAAGAGAAGCTATTAGAGAACTTTGGGATATATCTCTGCTGCATAGAAATGATCCAAGAATCTATAGGTGGAAGAATTTTTGTGGAAAGAATGGAGTACTTACTGATGCAATTAAGGTTAAGCTTCATATATAAATGAGAATCTAGTCTTTGTAGATAATTAATTATCTGTGCTCATCAGTACTATGACTGTTCTTTCAGGCAAGAGTCCAGATGGAGCAGAAGAGATGGGAGGGACTTAATAGTCTTTCACAGTTCAGAAGAATGGACAAGCATTTTGATTCCTCTAATGAAAGAGAGTGTTTTTTATGCTTTTATGATCTACACCTCTCTGCTGCTTCTTGTGAATGCTCACCCAACCGTTTTGCTTGTTTAAACCATACAAGTCTTATATGTTCGTGCGAACCCAGCAAAAGATGTCTGTTCTTTCGATATGATATGGATGAACTAAATTCTCTTGTGGCTGCACTAGAAGGTGATGTAAGTGCACTGCAACTCTGGGGACTGGAAGTCCTAGGATTATCTTTGCCTCCTGATGTGACACTGTCGGAGAAGCCAAAAGACTCTGAGAAAAGCATGTCAGTCGCCAAGGGTGATGCCTATGTTCAGGATATCAAGAGAAAGGCATGTTTAGCTGCTTCTTATAAGCCTAATGTGGATGAGAGCTCTACTTACTCTAACAGAACAGAGAAGATCCTTGACTTTGGCAAACCATGCAAATCTGAGTGCAGGGGTGCTGAAGAAGTTATTGAAGCTTGTCAAGGGTTAAAAACCTATTCTAGGTGTAGTTCAAAAAATGAGCATGGGCTGCATGGCATTGAGAACTCCAAAGGGCCATATCTAGCTGTAAAATTAGCAGCTGTTGAGAAGCTTCAGGAAACTGGATTTGTGGGATCATCATCAGGAGAAGGCAACGCTGTTCCTTGTGGAGATTACAAAAGTGAAGGGGTCCGTGGATGTCCTGATCTGAATATAGAACAACCAACTTCTGAGTCTACAATTAAATCACTTCAGAGACTTGAGCAATGTGAAAGTAAAATATTTGCTCTCAAAGAAGAGCAAGGATGTAGCCAACCTAAATTGGCATGCTCCTCAAGTTCCAATGTTGTGGGAATGGGTAACAAGGACAAATCCCTGATGGAGTATGAACCCATGATGACAACTGCTTATCTGCTTAGGTCAAGTTCTGAGTGTGTATCCTCAATGTCAAATCATTCATCTGAGATGGTTTCTGCTCCTTGTGGTCTTAGCAGGAACTCCAATGAAGCTTCCTGTTCAAAAGAATCTGAATTTACTCACAAATCAAGTCCAAAGCTGTTTGGTTTTGACCTTCAACACCAGCACCGTTTATCTTCACCTTCAGATAGTCAAGTCAGTCAACCTGTCAATAATTCTTCAATCCACCGCAATGAATCTAATCTGCATGATCCTGCATCTAGATATCAGACATCAAAGTGTTGTGTTGAGCCTCTTGACTTTGGTACTGTGATGCCTGGAAAATATTGGTGCACAAGGCAGGCTATTTTTCCAAAAGGTATGTTATGGGGACGTTATAGCTAGACTTAATTCACTGATTCATGTCTTGGATGTCGATGAAACTTATGTTAACGAAATCTTTCAATGTCATGAGATGCAGGATTTAGAAGTCGTGTGAAGTTTCTTAGTGTGCTTGATCCCACAAAAACATGTAACTACATTTCAGAAATACTTGATGCTGGACTCCTGGGGCCTTTATTTAAGGTGGGGATATGGAAACCAGTAGTTTTATATTATATTTCCTTTGAATGTATTTGTACTATTTATTCTCTTTTAATTATAAACCTAGCTGAACTTTTCTTATGACATATCAAGAGTGCTAAATAATGATTTCAAGTAAACATAACAGTTTAATTGCTATTGACTTATGTGGTCAAATTACCAGCATGGATTTTACCAGTAATGTTGGATTCGCTGTCCATTAAACCTCTTATCATTTATAATATGTATATATGTATAAATGCATGTATATAAAAAGCTGATCTTGTTATTTTACTACAAAATCGTTTGTATATGAGTGTTCTATATTGATAATTTGATGATTTGTTTGAATTTGTGCATTTCAGGTGATGATAGAGGAGAGGCCTGATGTATCCTTCACTCACACTTCTGCTCTGCAATGCTGGGAAATGGTGCGAGAAAGGCTGAATGAAGAGATAATTAACCACCATAGCCTAGGAAAAGAAGAGCTTCCTCCACTGCAAACCCCAGGATCTATGAACGGTTTTGAAATGTTTGGATTCTTATCCCCACCTATCATCCAGGTATGCACCTCCTTCTATAGAAAGTCAAATTTAGTAAAAGACAATGGTTATTGGGTTTAGTTTTTCCAGTAATAGTCCTGCCAAGAAGGAAATTTAGCATTAATATATATATTTATTATTATCTATTTATTTTAGCTGCAAAAATATTGGAAAGGGGTTTTCTAGTGCTAGGTTAATAAAAATAATCTGAGCGACACGGACAAAATCTAGTTACATGTGAACAAAGATCTTTTATTTTCTAATTGGTTTTCTCCATCATTATTTAGTTTTAAAACAAGTTACCCTTCTGGATTAATTTCCCTAGAAGGGCATTGTTGATGGGGTGTTTCATTCTTCATATTAGTTTATTTGCATCAATAGTCAACTCTTTGCCAGAAGTATCGGCTTACTGAGATGTATTCAAACAGATAGTTGAGGCTCTTGATCCTCATCATCAGTGCACTGAATACTGGGCATCAAAGTTGGAAGCATCATGTGTATCGAAAAGGATGGAAACAAAAGATGTATCTACCAAACAAGCAAAGACTTCAGTTACTCATGTGGGCTCAAGCAGTAGTCCAGGAAACATTCAGAAGTTATTTGGAGTTGATTTAACTACAAAGGAGCAAGATAAGTTAGATATTAAAGACAACCCATCAATTAAAGAGGTCAAGCACATACTTGGAGGATTGTTCAAGAAAGCAAGCTATGAAGAACTAAGGATGTTTCATTCAGTATTTCTTAGTGAGTCAGGTAGTAGCAGTTGGCTTGCAGCATACTCTACTCTGCAAGATGAGATGCAGAAGAATGTAGGCAAACAATGATGGGAATAGAGAAGTAGAACTGATTTTATAGGGAGTCAACTGCCCACTGGAATTCAACAATTTGCAGTGTGAGTTATACTTCCCTTCCAAGGTAACACCATTGATTTCCATTATTAATATAGAGTTTAGTTTGTCATTTTGTTATTCTTTCAAAGTTCTTGTTGCACAATTCTGTCTGAACTGTGCCAGATCATGTCTAATAGAAGCATTCTTTCACTAACCATTGACTGCATTTGTCCCCAATGTAGCTAATTGGTCGTCATAGTATGAACTGCTGTACAAAATCTGAGTTACATGTCAAGAGAAAAGTTTTGAACAAAATGAGTTAAGTTGAATGTGCTCTTTCCACTCTTCAGTCTGCAATTTTCGGTTTCTTTTGTGGGTACAGAAGGTGGCTTTATTTATTACTTACTCCTCCCACCAAACTGCTCCAGTATAAGTTTCTTTACGACTGCCACAGTTTTGGGTTGCTAATTGCTTCAGTGGATGGAAGAAAGCCACATGACGTGGAAATAGTACGATAGAGATACAGCAATGAAGAATAAAGTGTTATCAAACTCCCCAGTAAACCCCACATGTGTCACAGTGGCTGCATTTGAGTAATGGACAAGCCCTTCCAAAAGGACACAGGGAAAAATCATTTGCACCACCACAAGCAAATCAGACACTTGTTCTATCTCATGTTCTTTCTTCTCTTTGGAAATTGAAGCAACCACCACATAGCTCCATAGACAGCAGAGTATATAATGCTTGTATCCCTAATGGATGATCATTAGGGATAAGGGCATGGGTTTAAGAAGAGATGTAGAGTTTGCCTTGTTTCTTCCATGGCCTAAAAAGGTTAGGGCCAAGATACAAAGCATCTCGTTTACCACAACATCACATGGATGCAGTGGAGTGGCAGGGTTAGATGGACAGATAAGTACATACAGAGCTCCTCATCCAAAAGGAAAGAAAGGATACATTAACTTTTTCTCTTCTGCAGCTCTCTGCTAGGAGGAGGAAATTATTTAAGAGGTAACTGCCCAAAAAGGCTACACTATCTTATAGATGTTGTAGATGCTTTCACTCTTCTCCCCCTCCCCTCCCCCTCCCCCTCTCCCCCCTGGCCCCTGCAGCTCTTCTGTTCTGGGACCTCCTCCTTAATAGGTGACCCACCCCCATGCCATTGCCATTGGTGGGTCCCAACTCCACTCCCTCCCTCCCTGGTCCCTTACCACTCAGGTTAAAAAATTTAATTTTGGGAATTTATTTATTTTTAATTAAATTTTCGGTGCTTATTATTATTATTATTTTGATATTGCATCATGATTAGCATCACTCGTAGTAACAACAACTCAACTCTTTTCTAATTAATAAGAGGAGTCTTAGCGATTATATTTAATTATGATTACTTGCCAAGCCAACGGTCATTTGTCAGAAGCACGTGACCAAGAGACGTGAAATTCCAAACATATCCCTCCGACTATTTTGTCCTGTGGATAAAAACCAAGTGCATTATTATTCCCAAAGTAAAACGTGCCCATCCTTCTCTCCGTCTCCACCATCGACTGGTCGGAACCGTCCGATCATGACGGTGGCACGATCGCAGATAACGGAAATTGGAGGCCCAGTTTTTTTTTTTCTCGAGGATGCAGACGAAGTACGAAACAGGACAGGGAGATAAGGGCCACGTGGCAGCCATTAGTTATCCGGCGGACGGGAAAACCCCTCCTCCTCCCCCACCATCAACAGTGCCGGAGTGCGACACGTGGGATTGTCAGATCCGACTGATGGATGGGCCCCCCCCCCCCCCGTCCACGAATCTCTATGGACCGCCGGATCCCGGCAAGAGGACAAAACACCGGAGATCCTGTGCCAATACACCATGTGCCGTCACATCAGCAACATGCCTCTCCCGTCCGTCCCGTCCTGATTGTACGGCCCAGATGTGGGCGCCGGTTGGATTGCCTATAATGCCCTCGGGCGTCGCGGATCTCGTGTGCTAGGGGGGATGGCGACAAAAGCGGGGGCGGGAGTGGAATCGGGGTTGGCTCCAAATGATTGACGGGGGTGGACGGTGATGCTCATTACGGCTTCGGAAAGCGACGGCGGACGAGGCGGTGGTGGTCGGGAGGACTTTTATAATCTTTGTAATTTTAGGCGAAGGGGTAGGGGTGTTTCCGTCAAGTAAGCTCACCGGCTACTGCCCGCGAACCGGCCACTTTAGGGATGTGACCGCTGCCCGGCGCCAGGCCTCGTGGAACGTGCTGTCTGAGTTAACTCCGACCGCCACGTGTCGAGCGAGGCGATGGGGTGCCAGCTGGCTGTCACGTGATGATAGAAGCAAAGGACGTGGGAGATCCGGGGCCGTAGGATCGGATAGTAGGGGAGGCGGAGAGCGGAGGGATCCGGGAAGCGAAGGTGGGCGGTCACATGGGCGGGAGGTGGCTGGCGCGTCTTCTGAGGCTGGTCAACGTCGAAGAGCGGGAGTATGTCAAAAATAATTCGAGACGCGCGGGACGAAAAGAAAAAAGAAAAAAAGAAAAAGAAAAAGAAAAGGTGGTGTGGACGGGGAAGTTCACGAGATTTTCGTGTGACTCGCAAAAATAGGGACCGTTACAACCGAAAAGAAAAAAGGAGCTCTTGAAAACTTTGATAAGGACCTAAGATTTTTGTAACCGTTTATGTTGGCCATCAGTCACCTCTTTTCATAATGACAAAACTGCCACTGCTCACCAAACTCACGGAAATTAATCGAGAGACACGCATATATATATATATATATATATCTAATCTCCAACAGCAGCATTTAAACTAGTTGCTTGCAAGCAAGTAAAACGTCTAAAGCAAACTATAAATGAGATGGAGATGGTATAGCAAAAGAGTAGTAGGTAGGTAGGGCTTCTAGAGACAAAAACAAAATGATAGCCTAATAAATGAGTTATTGTCTAGCAAGTATAGACTTCAGCCGTCTAGTTAGCTTTACTGTAAAGTAGTTAATGCTTTCTTCGTAAATCACAATTCTTGGCTCTATTGAAGCAGCTACCACCTTGGCTTTTACCTGCTAATTAATTTGTTTTCTATCCCGGTCCCAACCTCTCATCATCAAGACAAAAGGTATTAATTAATTACTTACTTAATTATCTATGACTAAAATGTTTGTGTGGGGTTTTTCTTTTCTCGTAGCGGGGGCATTTTGGTAAAACCACTATGTCTTAATTTTTCAGCAGTAATTTCGAAAAAATTCACCTGGGGCCATAACGGGATAAGAACTCCGAAAGCGACAAAATCTTCCATGATGCCCATGCCCACGTGGTCGATCACGTGTCGCGCACCCATTTGCCGCTTCGCGGATCCGGACCTAGTGGATGAAATCGAACCCGCTTCTATAAATTAAAGGGAGGAGTCCGGACACACATTTCACATTTTCACCTCCTCCTTCCGACCACTTTTCTACTTCACTTCCCCCTCGGCCCCCACTGCCGATTAATCGCGGACCCTTTCGCCGATTAATGGTCGTTGATGGCCTCCGCCGTCGTGAACAAGGTCTCCATCTCGCATGAGAGCTTCCTCCCCTCCTACGGCTGGCTCAGCCCTAGGCTTTCCTTCAGCCACGACGACGCCGATGACCACCACAAGCCGGCGCCGGCGACCGCTATGGTATCGCAGTCGCCGGACAAGGCCGATCCGGAGGTCTCCTCCGAGAAGGACTTCATCGACTTCGAGTTCCGGCTAGATGATCCTGTCGCGATGCTCCCCGCCGACGAGCTCTTCGCCGACGGGAAGCTCGTTCCTCTTCATCTCTCTGCAGCGGCGCGGCCGGTGGATGAGAAGGAGGTGGCCGTCGTCGCGGGGATCCTGTCGCCGGAGCCGGTGAAGTCGCGGCGGGCAGCGGAGATCTTTGGATCCGATCCCTACGTCTTCTCCCCCAAGGCGCCGCGGTGCACGAGCCGGTGGAGGGAGATCCTTGGCCTCAAGAAGGCGCAGAGCCCGAAGACGGATCTCGAGAAGTCGTCTTCGTTATCATCGCTTCCGGCTACAACTCCCGCATCAAAGAGCCCTAACACAAGGTATCTGAAGCACCTCCTCCACCGTAACGCTAGATCCGCTGCGATCGAATCGTCCCTTAACCTCCCTCTCCTCCGCGACTCCGATTCGGAATCTGTCTCGATCTCCTCCCGGCTCTCTCTCTCCTCCTCCTCGTCCTCCTCCGGCCAGGAGCACGAGGACCTCCCCCGCCTCTCCCTCGACTTCGACAAGCCGTCCACGGTTCCGCTCTCCCGCAGCCGTAACCCTCCGCGCGTCCGACTGGTGCAGCCGCGGCCGGATCCTGCTTCGGTGTCCCGGATCGGCCGGAGCCCGGTTCGGCTGCAGGCGGAGGCCACAGCGCCGCAGCCGCCGAGGGGGTTATCGGTGGATAGTCCTCGGATGAATTCCTCCGGGAAGGTCGTCTTCCAGAGTTTGGAACGGAGCTCGAGTAGCCCTGGAAGCTTCAATGGCGGTCCGAGGCCTAGGCCTAGGGGAATGGAACGGTCCTACTCGGCCAATGTCCGGGTTCTTAACGTCCCGGTCTGCTCGCTTCGCGGCTCCGCGAAGTCGGCTTCTGTCTTCGGCTTCGGACAGCTCTTCTCACCGCAGAAGAAGGGGGGGAGGGAAAATCCAGCCGGCTCGCATGCGGCATCAGCTCGGATCCCGTCCAAGATCAAGAGCGAGAAAGCTCCTCCGACTTCTAATTCTACCAGATATTAGGTAAATTTCGGAACAAGAAACAGAAGAACATTCTATTTAACTAACCGCTTCTTTTCTTTTCTCTCTTTTTCCCATTAAAGCTGGTGCTTGTTTTGGTTCCTTTTTGCTCCAAATATCTTGGGGTTGCGATTTATTCGCTTACTGTTTGATGTAAATATTTCCGTTTCTTCTCATCTTTTTTTATTTGTTTGCATGTTGTTTTGGTTTTATTATTGTTGAGAGTAACTGATGAATGGGATGGATGGATGGATGGATGGATGGATGTACCAGTTTATCAACTGTGTTTTTGCGATGCATCTTTACCTATTTACAACTCAGATCCTTTCTCTCCAATTTACTTACAAAAATACTTTTATGAAGCATTCTTTAACTATATATAAATAGATTAAAAACGTAGGTTGTTTAATGCAAAAAAGAAAAGAAAAGAAAGGTCCTTTAGAGCTCTCGGCCGTTTGGCTTGGAGCTTCATCACGTTGGTGCATTTATTTACACCCTAGTCCCTAGTACAGTTGTACCCATGTGAGCACTGTTCCTATCTCTGTGTATTGATACAAACAAACCCTCCCCCCCCTCCCTTATTTTTAAAGCAACTTTACTCTCCCCTCTCTGTCTTTTTCCTGAATCCTTTCTTTATTTATTACCCTCGCACTAAACTGAAATCACGTTTATTTTATTTCTAATATATTCTCTAATTATCTGCGGCAAAGATCTCGGGAAGTGATGCGAAATATTTTAAAAGCAGAGGCTGTTTCTGAGAAACAAACCCCCGGCTGAATAATCTGCAAGTCTGCAGGAATTCTGCGCCGTATGATCCACTAGGAGATGTGTCCTATGTGCGAGGTACGCTGCCCTGCGGCACATCGAATCACATCAATCACGGACCGATGTGATGCCATCTGACGGCCCAGATTCGCGCGGTTCTCTGCTCTTAAACATGCCGTGGTCTGAAGCCCTGCTTCTCCACAGGGAGGCAAAGATTCTAACACGTAATATAAAGTAAAAAAGTTAGACTAGTAGTAGCTCTTCTTTCTTTTCTTTTTTTTTTCTTTTTTTTTTTTCCTGTTAGGATTAAATTGAATCGCCATTAAATGGACATTTGGGGACATGCAATTTTTGGTACTACAGGTGGGCTAAACATTTGGAAGGGAGTGACAGAGAGCAATGGTGGCCTCTCTGGTCTTTTGAGTTCCTAATGCCCATGTTTGACTCACTCTGACCTCCACATGCTAATCTCTGGACAGCATCATATGTGGGCCATTATTTGATCTTTGATTTATTACCATGGGCACATGAGAGGGCATTCTATCCACATAGTTAATTAATAGCATTTGTGATCCAATCTGTATAAATTATGAAATAAGAATTTATTCATATCTGATACTAAGTATCAAAGTAGTACAGAAGAAGACTCACAGAATGGCTCACAAACTAGAATAATGGCACATATCATATCAACTCGGCAACTCCAAAGCAACTAGTAATGCCAGACAAGTATAAGGTGATAACTGTGAATATATACAATGCAGCATCATGGGCTAGTGGCTGCAGGCGGTGGAGAGAGGAAAGGGAAGGGAATTGAAGGGATTGTTGGGATGGAAGGGATGGTTGGGATTGAAGGCATCGGAGGGATTGTGACCTTTGGGATGGTAGGCATGGCTGGCATTGGTGGCAGTGCAACCTTCGGCACGGTCGGCATGGCTGGCATTGGTGGCAGTGCAACCTTCGGCACGGTCGGCACGACTGGCATAGGCGGGAGCGACGGCTTGGGGAGTGTCGGGATCGTCGGTTGCGGTTGATGGGACTCCGGTGCCGGAGTGTCCAACAGACGGCGCGCTGCATGGCAGTTGGTTAGAAGTAGTAGGGCAATGGATATTTGCATGCAGAGAAGGATAGGTTTCGATGCCATTGTGTGATGAGGGGATAATAATATGCGCCAAGTTGCAGATTGTGATGAGGAAGTCTGGTTGATATCTTTGGTATTTGTAGTGGATGGAGATATAAGAGGTGCTTTGGTAGTTGGATTTCATGTAGACTTTTGTTTCACTGTTTGGTTTGACCAAGAGTACTGAGGTGGCTCTTCCTGGTGCCATACTGCCATGGGTGGTTCACCTTCTCATCTATCTGATATCAATTGTCAAAAGAATAGAAGTAGATTTGGAGATTGAGTGAGGAGTTGAACTAACTAAAGTAGGCTTTGGATTTTGGTAGTTATATGTGATGAGAAGATTAGACCTTGAGTTCCAACTTCGCATTGGACCTTGACGTCTTTTCTTGTAATGGCTTCATCATGACTTTTTTTTATTTTGTTTAACTACTTGAGCCGGATGAGATAAGAGGAAACCTTCACGTCCGATTTTACAGGGGGGAATCCAATCCTATAGGAATCTTTCTCGTCTCGATAGCTAAAATACTTACTTTCTTATGATTATGAGATTCATTCAAATATGAAATCCAATCCCGGAAATACAGCATTCAACTATTTTTTACTACCCATGGCTTCGAGACATTTCGAAATCGAGAAATCTCGACAGGACCAGGTGCTATCAGAGAACAATTAGCTGATTCAGAATTGCAATGTATGTTAAATTATGCAGAAACAACAACAAAATTGACCTTTTTCTGATTTTACCAGACAGACGAATACTAGGTTAAAAAAATTTGCTTAGTAATCCATATATAATTAAGGTGTCAGAGTTAATTGGAGTGTCTAGTTAACTTCACATATGTTTAAATATATATAGGATTTCTCTGAGAACGTAAATTGGCTTCCTATGAGGAGGTGAACCTTCTGAACCTGAAGCTAGAGCAACTGCACTCACTTAATCAAAATCAGTCATCCAAAAATGTTGTTTGTTTCAACTTTTTCTCTATCAGATAGTGCAAGATCTTTTAGGCCAGCAACTACCATGATTATTAGACAAAAAAGTAGATGTTGTATTTCGAAAATACTCAGTACTAGTGACAAAATACTCAGCATAAAAAAAGCTGTGGCAATTTGCATGGAGAAATAGGTTCTGTTATACTACTCTCTGAATTGTTTAATCTTTTGGAAAATTCATTTGTTTGACATGATATTTAAATTGAGAATTCAATTTTATATGAATACTACCAGGTCCGATTTCCAGTAGAATTCACAAATATAATTGGGCTTTCTCCTGTACATCAAACAATTGCTAACCACCTCTAACACACCTATAGAATCAGTCTTTCAGCAGCTAGCAATGGAAATAATAAGTTTGTGAACAGGTATTCCTCTTAGAAAAGATAAAAAATTATCTTCTGTTGTTGTTATTGATATTGATTTCTCAACAGTCCTCTAGTGCAGCTCTTGATTAATCTTTCCTCTGATGTTGATGTTACACTCTTAACCACACAAAAATTAAACTCATGACTATGATCAATCAAAATTTTATTACTATAATAGACGACACATACAAGCTCATCTAGGAGCACAGGTAAAGTCCAAGATGTATAACACCATCTCAGCTCACAAAGCACCATAACAGAATACACTGCTAGAAGTAGAATCTATACATAGCCAGCTTATAGTATTTAATTACTCCAAGGACCAAGGATAAATAAGCCTCCGAGGCTTTTCATGGACTTGTGGGTGGCGAAGGGAAGTGGAATGTAGGAATTTTGGGCATCTCAGGGATCTCTGGGATTGAAGGGATGGTAGGAAATGTGACCTTTGGCATAGTGGGCAAAGGTGGCAACTCAACCTTTGGCAATGGTGGCAACTCAACCTTTGGCAATGGTGGCAATGTGGGCTTTGGTAGTGCTGGAATCTCGGGCTTCGGCGGAAGTGTCGGCTCAGGCAGCGTCGGCGTCGGCATATGCGGCGGAGTCTCCTTCTCTGGGATCTCCATTAGATTGCGAGCAGCGTGGCATATCTCATTTTGAGAAAATAGCAGTACAATAAGGATGAACATGGAGAAGAAGTAGTTAGTGATAGAAGCCATGTTGTATATACTAGTAATTCTGATGAGAATAGAGTAATGAAATATGTTGGTATTTATAGGAGATAGAGAAGCTGCAGGTGTCCTGTGACTAGGCCTGGGTAGTTCAGCTGTTGTTGACCTTTATGTGATCTGAGCTCAAATATTTCAAAGTTTGGTTGGGAAGAAGGATGAGGTAAGAGTTGCTTTGTTGTTAGCTCATCTTCTCAAAGAACAACTAAGAGAACACTACTGTACTCAGATTTCCTTATGGTTTGAAGTTAGGTAAGTAATATCTACAAATGAAAACTATGGTAATCTTGGAATCAGAAACTTTTGCCATATGAATGAAGGACAAGCTTAGTGTTAGTTATAAGAATCTATGTATATCAATCACATTCCATTTCCAAGTTGTCTTAAACCTTTGCAAATGTTATAAAGAACTATTGACAGAGCTTATCTCACTCTGCCCTGCTTCTTGTGGAATAAAGAAAATGAAGTAGATCTATGAAACATTCAGTATAAAACAATGTAGAGAAGCTGTTTTGAATGATACTAATGTCATTGTACTTTCTTAATCATATTCATCACATGCACTAAAGTACAAAAAATGTAACATATTATATCATTAAGGAACCTACCTGGAAGCTTCACTCTAAGTAAAATTAAGCCCCCATCTGGATCTGATACACATGGATAAGTCTCCATTTATCCAAATGCCAAGATGACTTCCTCCTGCTCACATAAGAATAGAGCAATCAACATGGGAATAAATGATAGGTTAGGAATAAGAATCCATAGACTTTGTCATACATTGCATTGCCTTAAATTCGTTAGACTAGTAAACGCATGCCATTGGAGATTGCTTGGTCCAAATCACATGAGAGAGTCTTGTTCTTTGTTTCCAATATGAAGGTCGAAAATAATTGAATAAAAGGAATTCAATTTAATAGACCAAAATAAATTTTTCTCAACAAATAATAAATAAATTTATATTATTATGAACCCCAATTTTTCCATCCCAAGATGCAGTCTTCATGCCACCCCATAACACCCCATGTCACAACCTCAAACCCACCTAATAATATCTCTATCAAACCCAAGAAGACTCCTCAAATTTAATATTCCACCTTAATACCTTAATATATATATATATATATATATATATATATATATATATATATATATATATAGCTTTGTTGTAGTTTTGCAAAAGTGAATGATATTTTCAGAGCAAAATTTGTTAGCTAAATAGCTATTTTTTTAAAAATAATAAAATTGTAGAGTCTAACAAGATACAATATAAATATAAGTTATTTTACTAATTATTAATTCTGTCAAAAGTATAATCCTCGTTAATTTAGCTAAAATTAGATGATTAAATAATTAATTAGAGGGACTTTGATGCATTTACTTATCATTTACAGACCTTCAGTAAGCTTCAACCAAAGACTGTCAAAAGACCTATTCTCCATTAAAGGATATTCCTATATTCTTGGTAATTTTAGCTGCAAAGAAATCTTTCTCCTAAAAATTAAAATTAAAATTAAAATTAAAAATCAGTCAGAGAACCAATAAAGCTACGCCACGTGCATACGGTTGGGCATTTTTTGTACATCTTTGACACGTAACGAATCCAAGTCAATTCGATGTCCCATACTTAACCCGGATATATAGAATTGTCTCCTCTATTCTTCTGCCCTCTTAATCTCTAATTCCCTCCCTTTATTCTTACTATATTTATCCCGACCTCCTCCTCTCCCATGGACTTCCCCGGCGACGACACGGTAGCCTCCGGATCCGACGAAACAGACCTCGAGGACGCCGTCCCCGGCGACTCTCGCGTGAAGAGCTCCCCCCTCCTCCCAAGAACCCACCTTCCCGGCGGCGCCGCCAAGCTCCGGGCCTACTCCTTCGATGGCGCCGGGAAATTCTTCTCCAGGGATTGGGATTTAACCGAAGGAAATGGAAAGTCCTTCACTTGGTACCACGTCGAGCTTCCCAAGGGGAGCCAAAAGCTTGCCCTAAACGCTCAATTCCTAATCGAATCCCTTTGCCCTCCATTGAAGCTCCAAGAAATCTTAGCCCTTGCGAGCAACGGGCCCTATTGCGGCCACGTGGATGGGTCATTGGTGTTCAGGGTCAACTCTCCTGGCCCGGCGGCGAGCCCCTTCACTCTCCGGCTCGCGGCGCGGGTCACGGAGAATTCGGTGATCACGGTGTCTCTAGGGAGGGTCCCGAGGCTCGGGTTTGCGCCTCCGGGGCAGTCGTTGCTCTCGGAGATTCCGAGGGTTGGGGGGAGGGGAAGAGGGGAGCAGGACGAGGAGAGGGATGCGGAGTCGGGGAGCGTCGTGATTACCGAGCATGTGCTTGAGAATTTGCTGACGTTGAATCACTCGGAGGAGGCCGATAACCCGGTGCCGATCACGGTGTCCAAACTGCTTGTGCACATCGTTGATACGCATGTGGATCAGGTGCAGGATATCGTAACAGAGCTCGAGATGGAGTTGGATGCCGTCGAGCTTGAATTGGATAAAGGTAATTGCTCTTTGGTGAATTAATTTATATTTATGATTGCCAGTATGCTTAATTCTATTTCAGTTTACAAGTAATAAATTTGGAAAGTAGAAAGGTTTTTTTGTAGTTTGAAACTTATGTGGTTCTAAAGCGAGACAATTTGAACTTTGAAGACAAATTTATTTAATGTAGTGAAAATTTACATGATAAGGAAAATCTTGAGTTTGCTTCCTCTTATACTATAAAGGCAAGAGATAAATTCATCAAAAGAAAAGAGAATTTAAAGACTCGAAGTAGTTGATCATTCTGCATCCCAAAAGAATTGCACTACTTGTACAAACAGGAATAGGAACATAAATAGTACTTCATTTCTTTGATATGTCCGCAAAATTATTTGGGATTCATAGCGATGGTATGGATATTAGATAATATCATTTGCCAAAGAGATAAATTAGAGTATGTGACGGCGAAAAGGAGTAGAAAGATTATGTACTTTTCATTGAATATGTACTTTGGTCCATTCCTTTGCATTTACTGTTGGTCTACATATTGATCTGTTACTTTGACTGCAGGTGGTTCCTTATTGAAGAAACAAATGTTAGATGACAGAAGGTTCCCCAAGATGCATCTGAATCTCCAACGTCTTTTGCAGGTACTTATTCATGATCGTGGTTTACTGAATGCGAATGCTGTAAAGACACAATTTTCTTGGGAGTTCGAATACGAAAGTACCAAGATAGGAATAATATGAGAGAAACTGTTGTCCTTGATCATCCACAGTTGTTGGTTGCACAAAGTTTTCAGTCAGTATAAACTACTCACTTTCTGTCAACGTATCATACTCATGTTCATCAACCTAAATTTGATCTATGTAGGTGGTTTCTCATGGTGAGCAAGTGTTTCCACGGGTGAAGGAGAAGTGTGCAAGCAAAAGTTGGTTTGCTAATGAAGATGTCATTGCTCTTGAAGAATTGATTGGCCGTCTAAGAAGACTGAAGGAAAATTTGGGATTTATAACTAATAGAGTGACAGCAGTTCAGGCTGGTCTTGACAGTTGGCAGTCAGAGCAAATTAATAGGAAACTTTATTATCTTTCTTTCCTTTCAATGATTTTTCTCCCTTTATCCATTGTTACTGGAAGTAAGTTCCCTTTCTTCTTCTACTAGAAATTTATTCTGGATATACTAATTTTCTTCTAGTTTTAGCTTATCTTTTCCTTTTTATTTTTCAGTCTTTGGCATGAACGTTGGGGGTGTACCTTGGACAGACCAAAAAAGCCCTGAATTGAAAGATGGCTTCATCAATGTCATGATACTCTGTGTCGTGATTTTACTTTTCCTTTTAGTTTGTTTTGTGTTTCCATCTCTCTATGCACGTGTATCGGCATGGAGACGTCGACCTATACTGAGAAGGAACTGGTCTGTCACTGGAAGATCCTTCTTGAGAAGAAACCTTCCAACTGGTGGACTTCTGAGAGGAGAGTATACGCGCCTATGAGAAGTTGACTCAGGTATAGTAGATAAGCGCAAAGCGTTATTTATGAGGCATTACGCAGTACCGGCCTTCATGGCTACAGTTTTCTCTCTTCTTTCTACTCCTTTTTCCATCTCCCTCTATCTAAAACTTGATCCCTTCTTTCTTTTGATAAATTGCAGGAACTTTTATCTTTTGTCCATTCATACGATTCTTTTTTTCAATTATTATTTAAGCACCATCGGCAAGGAACAGAAACAAAATGCTTGTGTACCAAAAAAAAGATCTCAATTTGTTCAGATGCAAACATGAAATCACTAGGAGCTATTATGTTTATCCAGATGCAGAAGCTCTTAACTCGCTGATCAGGATCAAAAGCAGTTCAATATTTGTGTACAGTACCCACCCGGATCTCTGTTGTTGTGTATTGAAGCCTCGAATATGTTATTCATTTATTAATTGAATTCTGTAGAGCTGTTGTATTGTAAGTTTAGGCAATAAATCATGAGAAGGTAACTTGCTTTTTTGGGCAGAGTTACAATTTTACTGTAACGAGGAACACACTTCTTCTCTATGTAGCATACAATGCCCTTTTCCTGTTTTACATAAGAATAATATTTAACTTGCATTTTACTTGAACGTTCAAGTGCTGGTTCCTGCATAGATTTTCTAGATTTGATGCATATCAAAACAGAATTTGGAGAAACAGAGCACCCCAAGATGCCAATGGCATTACCTCATCAAGAATACTAAACTACTACTACAACAACCATCCTCATTTTCTTGATCTTAAACAGTGCATTAGCTTATACTTTTACTAGATACCAAGTTCATATAACAGTTTGCCTTACAAGGAAATTAAAAGCTACTGCCTACCGGCAATAATAAAGTTCAGAATAACCCACCCATATGACACAAACCAGACGTAGCCAGTAGCTATAACTCACACAAACCCCTTCAGGGAGAAGCAGGTGGGAGACAAGGAATTCTGGGCAGTGGAGGAAGATGGTGAACAGAAGGCATGGGGGGGAGAGGAATCCAAGGTATATGTGGACAAGGTGGAAGAGCAACCACCATATCCATCATCCTGCCATGACCACCTCCTCTAGCATCAGATTTGAGGACCATGTTGCTGAGCACAAGTATAACTAGTATGAACACAAGGAAAGAGGAAGATCCAGCCATGTTTTTGATCTTCTGATGAGAGATAACCTCTCAGGCTCAGGATGGATTGGATGGTAGTAGAAGAGGAGTGCTAGCTTTGCCTCTTTATAGTAGAGGTGGAAGGTTGGGTTGGGCCAATGGTTAGTTAAGTAGAACATTCAAATATGATATGATGATATATCATTTTATTTATAAAGAGAAAGCAATGCACGTGACTCCATTCATCGGATCATTAGAGAAGAACATGTCATGCGCAATATCTATCTAATAAGCTACCAAACTATGAAAACGAACGATGGAAAAGAAAATAAAAACTTTCCGACCTGCCGGATTCGAACCAGCGACCTAAGGATTTATCTGCAACACTACAGTCCTCCGCTCTACCAACTGAGCTAAGGTCGGATGAAGTATCTAGGCGATAAATTTTATCTAGATTCAGACTCTAATTAAATTGTCTTAGGACTACCAATAGGTGGGATGTCATCATTTCTATTTACAGTGCAATTTAATTAGCAGAAATTATGAGTAGGGAAAGATTACTTGCACATCATTAAGGTCAAACAGTAGTTGAGCCAGGACTAAAGGAAAAGGACATGATCTCTTCATTAGTTGCTAGTTTATCACCGCAAACCACAAAATGTGATACAAATGAAATGCGAAAAAGACAAGTTTGTGATGACTGATTCCTTGGATTAATACAATAGCCGCAAATAAATAGAGATAGCAATCATTCAGATCTTATATGCCAGTGATAATTTCTTGGTAGAACCTCCTTATTGCCTTTATATATTATTACCCAGAAGTCCAAATGATTCTAGCATAGGGCAGCAACTGGCTTCTGGGAGTCCACAGACTTCAGAACTTCTTCCCCCATCCTCTTGCACCCTACCAGTGTCTGAAGAAAAAAAAAATGAAGGGCCATGATTGACTGATGGAAGTACAAATACCTAATTAACTGCAGTTTCAAATAGACAGCAGTCCGCAGCTAATTGACACTGTATTTTAATCTACAAACAAATGGACACAACGTATCGCTAAACTATAGAATGCTGACCGATAGGTTGTCTGCAGAGGACATAATGTTTAAAATCGACCAAATTTGGTGAAGTTTTATATGTCAGATAGAAATTAACCCACTTACCATTCCAGGGGAAAATATATCGCCAGTTCGGAACCCTCTATTCAATGCCTCCATAACTGCATTTTCGATCCTCTTTGCAGCATTCTCTTCACCAAGCCCATAACGCAATAGCATTGCAGCACTGAGAATTGTTGCTAATGGGTTTGCTTTGTCCTGTAAAGAAAGAAAATAATTGTTATCTATGAATTGCAGTAATAATCAGCAACAAGAGGAACAGATATATGTAACCTGTCCAGCAATATCAGGAGCAGAGCCATGGATGGGTTCAAAAAGACCAGGTCCCTACATAAGTGCACCAACGCCCATAATTAATTGATAATGATGAAGCACATGGATGCATTTAGACAGATAGATCAAACAACAAAAAATAAGTCTTATATGTTCAGAGACCGATTCACCAATACTAGCAGATGGAAGCATGCCAATGCTTCCAGTAATCATGGATGCCTCGTCGGACAATATGTCACCAAAGATGTTGTTTGTCACAATTGTGTCAAACTGCAAAATATTGCAAACCCAGAAAATTTAGGTTGTTCAGCAGGGTAGCAATAAAGAGCCTACAGAAATGAATGGTGTGGGAAGTGCATAAGTTCGACATAAGTTTGTTGACAAAATACTTACAAGGATATGAAAAAGTAAAAAAGATACCTGCTTGGGATCTCGAATAAGTTGCATTGCTGCATTGTCGACATACATGTGAGAAAGTTGAACATCTGGAAATTCCTGACCCAACGTAGTCACCCTTTTCCGCCACAGCATAGATGCCTAAAAATATTTGAGCCGTTATTGAAGATGCTATAACCTAATTATAAAAATAGGTACCTTTCATATATCTGTTGCCTAGTGCAATTTTATAGGCAGTATCTGCATTCTTGTCACACTTAAAGGTAGAAACACAATGTCTATAATTTAAACACAACTTTTGGAAGTTGAATGCAAAAGATTGTTCTATATCATAATAATATCTTTTTTATGTATGAAGCACTAATAGAAATGCTTCACGAATAGTGAGAGATCAAACTAAAAGCAGGACACTAGCACATCAATGTGTTGTATAGAAATTATGAGATAAGCAGCTATATCCTTCTCCATTTCGTTTTAGAGTTAGACAAGAAAGAAAGGTTAAAAGAGTAAATAAAATGAGAATCTCTGAAACAAAGATACCTCCAAGACATTCGCTTTATCAACAGAGCATAGCTTTCCACGCCGTTTACAAGCAATTCCAAATGCTACTCGTGCAATACGATCAATCTGAGAATCAATTACAATAAGAGGGTAAGAAAGCTTGAATGATGACAGTATCAGATGTTGATCCAAAGAAAGCAAACGAGTATTACCTCAGGAACAGAATATACTTCTGTGTTAAAACCAACTTCCTCACCTTTGTCATTCGTTTCAAAGCCCCTTGGTTTACCAAAATAGATTCCTACAAAAATACACATTTGGAATCTTTCACCCAATTATCCTCCAAAACTTTTAATAGAATTATGAGTTACAAGTAAAGGATGATAACTTCCCTTCAATATTCGTTAAAACAAAAAACAATGACAAAAGAGAAAAAGACAAAGATAACATAGAATGTTTACCTCCAGTAAGCTCCCTTACAACCATGATGTCGACTCCTTCAGCAACCTCCTTCTTCAAAGTTGATGAATCAACTAGCTAAGAAGAGGGAAAAAAATTCAATGTCAAGACCATGGAAGGCCTATATTGTCCACTATTCTCCTTGGATATCATCAGCCAGAAACATGCATACACCAATTTCCAATAAAGTTAAAATCAGATCATCTTAAAATAGAGGAGTAACTAGACAAGTTTAATACAGAAGAAAAAGGATCAGGATAAGATTACCTGCAAACTTACATCAGAGAATGGAAAGAGATAGCAATGCAAATATCCAAATTTTTGTGCATTGTTCAAAGAACACAACAAACATAAAATAAGTGGGATGTAAATAAACAAAAACTGTCAATAAACTAAGCTACAATGGAGATATATCATCAAACATATTGTTCAGTGGTGCCTGTAAATTGTAGCACGGTACAACATAGAGTTAAGGTAGCAAATGAACAAATTCATTAAAAGCAGGAAAACCAGCACCCAAAAAAAAATAAAAAAATTCAAGAGCAAAGCAGGACTATTTTGTAATATGAGACAGTGAGGTCATAAAACTAAACTTGTTATCGCTAAAGGACAAATATAGACAACAATGGCAAATTTTTCTGTAAATTCAACTCTTTTCAACTCAATGATGCTTGCAATGCAAGAACTTGACCCCCACCAAAATTAGGTGACAATTCCACTCTTATCCCTTAAACAAGGAAACCAATGACAGTACCTGTGGCAACACAGCAGCGGGTCTCAAGTTCGCGAACACACCAAGCCCAGCACGAAGCTGAAGCAATCCTGTCTCAGGCTTCAGGTGCTTCTCATTATTATCCCATTTATATCTATTAAAAAAATGTACTGCACCCATTAATACCACCAATCAAAGAAAAGATATTTCCCTATCAAATTATGTACTAACGTCAAGAAACCAAAGCATCACGCACCCTCCGATAGCTCCCAAAAGAACAGCATCCGACTCCTTGGCGACGGATAGAGTCTCCTCTGGCAACGGCACTCCGACCAAGTCGAGCGCCGCTCCCCCGATGGGCACCTCCTTGAAGAGGAACTCGATCCCTGCATCGGAAACCATAGAGGAGCCAACTTTCTCAGACGAATACGCCCTAAAAGCCCTAAAACCTAAGTAAAGTAGGGATCTTTGCCTTCATGGGATCCGGCGAGGGAGAGGACGTCCTTGGCGACAGAGACAACCTCGGGTCCGATGCCATCGCCGGAAAGGAGGGTGACCCCGTAGGTCCTCGCCGCTGGCGGCGCGACGGCGGCGGCGCAGCAGCGGAAGCTCGCCGGCCTCGGGCGACGAGACGATATCCGGGGGCGTCGGGTTAGGGTTCCGAGAAGCCGCGGGTTAGCTTTACAAGCCGCCATTTTTACGAGTCGCCGTATCCTATTATCGACCACAGATCACTACTAGTACTACTGTCCAAATAGCCTGAGAAAAACCAGTCGTACCGAAGTCGCGCTGGCCGAGCTTCTCTTTAAACCGAGGTTGTCTTCACCGACTTCTGCTATACACTAGTGTTGTCGTCATCGACTTTTGCTTTAGATTTGGCTAGCCTATTTAAGCTTTCGCCGTGGCTTTAGATGTGATCACGAGGCTCGATCCACCAAGGCCCGGCCCGGAACTGCCCATCTTAACCGGGCTAAGCCCGACCGACCCAAGCAACAGGCAGGTGGGCTGGGCTGGGCTGGGCTGGGCTGAGAGCAGAAAGTATCTTATTACCAACTCTTGTTATTTTGCTGCACCTGGAAACGGTATGGGCGGAAAGCAAGCAATGAACGCATAAAGTTTATATTTTGCTTCAATGTAGAGATTAAAAAAAATAGAGGTAATACTGATTGTCGAAGCCAGTTTATAGGCTGATAGCATCCGATAGTTTTACAGCTTTGTTTTCTTTGACTATCAACTGGGAGAAAGGAAAGTATATACAAAGTCAATGGAGTAATCAAAGAAATGACTACTTGACTGTTTTGATTAACTGTTCCCATTGCACCGGTGAACTGCAACGAATCCATTGCTGTGAGCATCCTTGCGCTTTGTGTGATCCTTGTTAAGTCCCCATATGCGGATTGTATTGTCATCGCTTGCAGATGCAAGCATGTGAGGGTTTGCCGGGTTCCAGCTGACACAATTGACGGCGCCAGAGTGCCCAGCTAGAGTCTGGATGAGATTTCCGCTGGCACGGTGCCATATATAGACCTGGAGAAACAAGGGAACAAGAAACCATGATAATTTAGCACCTAACAGTGTGATTGACTGCAAATTTTGCATTGTAATGGCTTGAACATGTTGAAGTATAAACACTTGTTTAAGCCCTACCTGTGAATCTTCACTTCCGCTAGCAATAAAAGACTGCTTAAATCCCCCAAAACAAGACCTTATTAAAAATCGACTGCGCTTGTGACCTTTGTATTTGGTAACGAGCTTTGGATCATCCTTGATGCTCCACAAATGAATCTCCTGGTTTAAAAGGTTTACAAGCAGATAGCTATCATCTTCCGAAAGTGAGAATGAAGTAATTGTTTGCTCCTCTTCAATAAGCTTTTCCAGCTTTGCTTCCCTGTCAAGCAAAAGAATTGCAGATTCCTTAGACATGCTTATTATCAGTCTTCCGTCTTTTGTTACAGCCATTTCAGAAGTCTTTGTCACTCGCTGCCCTTTCCAGCAATCTAATTCTTTACCATCCAAATCCCACAAACAGAAGCTTTTGTCTGAGCCACCAGAAAAAAATTGTTTTCCATCTGGAAACCAACCACAGGAAATCAAGCCAAGACCACCTTTTTCGTACACATGGAGACATTCCCCAGATTGAACATCCCAGCGTCTAACAACTTCTTCCATCCCACAAGTTAGAAGTTGGTGATCATCAGGGCTCCAGGCAACCATCAGGACAGATTTCTGATGACCAATCAGTTTGTGCTTCAAGAACACTTCTCCATCTTCATGAACCTTGTCAATATCATGATTCAAGATATATTTTACCTCAGAACAAGGTTAAACTCTCAAGAAGAACAAGCATATTGTTTCCTCATTAAAAAAGAAAAAAAATAAACTGATCTATAATCCAATGAACTCAAATGGGAGAAAATGCAGAGCATTCATCATCTTTAAGAAGAATGTTTAGAGTTCACAGAAGAACTCACTAAGGTTAAATGCATCTATGTATCCATGAGACATAGCAAAGACAAATAATGAGCAACTAGTGTCAAGCTTATATGCGCTCAATTGTAAAGAGATATCAGGCATCTAGTTTCTGTGGTTCTTTGAAGATGTAGACAAGTTATGTGGAAGATGAAGTATACATTGTATAACTAGACATGGCACAATACAAGTGCTGGTCCATATGGTACTGCATCCTTAAATACATTCAATCACAATGAGTATCAGCAGAAGCTCCCGAAGGATCTTCAACTTGATTGAAATGACCAGAACTATAAATCACCGTAAGCATTAAGCACTTAAACCACACACAAATGCACATCACAGGCCAACTGATAGCATTTTGCATCTGTATGTCGCCCCAATTCGAAACTTTCCCCAGGCATATAATTCAGGGAGTCCATGACTTCATCAGCCTTATAGGACACTTCATCAAAGATAGTATTTACACTCAAATAAATGACAATTACAATGAAAAAATGTCTGAATTTTTTTCAATTCTAGCATATTATAATTACTGAAATCAGGAGGTAAAACATGAAGCATATTTTGCCATTGAACATATGGAGAACAAAAAAATATTAAACACCAGTACTACGTGACATGTTAAATAAGACTGAGGAGAGAATTCAATTCCTGAAGAAACTGTTCAACATCAGGGAATAATAATAGCAGAAGCACTCTAATACTTTTCATATGCTAACTGGAAAATATGCATACAATCAAACAACAACCTAAGGCAAATAATTACCTCCCATATAATTGCAGTTTTATCATTTGATGATGATGCTAAGTACTTTCCATTATTTGAGAACTGCAGAAACCATACTTCATCAGAGTGAGCTTGCAATACCTGCCACATAAGAGAAACAACTGAGATTTTTATATTGACATAAGAAATCTTTTAATACAATAAGCTCCAAAAATCAATATCTAGTTATACACATTATGTTGATACATTCTGAGGTGATCAGGACTTTCAATTCGGTGATGTATATTATTTGCTAATTATATCATGTTAATTGATAAATCTACGCCATCCCTCCCTCCCTCACATTGGATCTTGTCAGTGCTCTTTACTGTAACAGATTATAACCACTTAAAACTGCAAAAGCAATACTATAATTCAGAATACTATCTAGTAGTGTCAAACCATTTTTTAGCAGTTCCAGCTCTAATTAGATATTTCCAGAACAAGGGGAAGCTCACACTCTACGATTTGGTGTCCCATTGTCCATCACTAAAGATACTTAATAGACATAGTAATGAGACTTTCAGCAGCAAGATACAGAATAACTTCACTAGGAAACCAAAAGAACTATCTAAGAAACAAATCTGATGTCAGACTAGTGTTGGATTATGTATGCAAAACCTTTTATCCAAATTTATGTATGACAATTTGTTATCTAACTTCAAAATTGCACAATAAAATATCAGGAGCTTTCAACAGAATTTAATAGATAGATAACAAGTTGCATCACCAAAGATTAACTGTGAACTGACTTGCACAAAGGGTATTTCTAAAAGAGAAATATAACCAAATTAGTGAACATGATACTCAAACACTTGAGAAGAAACAAAAAGGAGCCAAATAACACTTGGATAGCATCTACACGGTGAGATATAATATATGAGAAATCTCTACTGTATTCTTGTTCAGACCTGTTTTGCACAAGAAGGTATCTGATCCTTCCCACATTGATGATCAGTATATAGCGACAGTGAATTGTCTAAAGAGTTGTGGAAATAGCAAGCTTCACGTTGCACAGTAACTGCCTGTTCAACCAAATTCTCTAACCTCCTCTCAGGTATCATAATGCTAGGAGGAAGCAATTTCTGCAATTCCTCCAAAAGCTTCAGTCGTGAGTTTGAAATATCAACACCAAGCTTAGAAAACCCAAGTAAGAGATTTTGTGAAGGAGAAACTATATAAAAGGAAAGCTCATGCACTCTCTTTTTGTTTATACCAAGAGGAGCAATTTTACTTCTTAACGTCTTCACTGCATCCATAACCTTGTCATTTTCCAAAAGTTCAAAGAACTTTTGCTCCATAATCAAAAAAATTGCAGACTTCAATGTATTGTCATTGATAAGACCTACTTTATGCAATGTAACCACGCTTTCATCCCAATTGCCATCAAGCACCTGCTTCCTGAAAAGTTTAGCAAGAGAAGAATGCAAGTGTATCCCTGATTCTTCCTCCAGAACTGCTCCACTTCTCTCATAACCGAGAGAATATAGAGCCTCTGTAATGATCCTCACAAATTCAACCCTTTTGATAACTCCATTCGGACCAAGCATATCTTCTTTCCCTTGGGAAGGTAAAGGCCTAGCCATCAGACTTCCCAAAGGATTAACAAAACGCGACGAAGATGAATTATTTGACAGGATCCCTAATACTAGTGAGGATGCTTTGACACGTTTCGAGGGAGGTTCATCGTCTTCAACACCTCCCATGAAATGCCAGAGTTAGCCCATAAATATTTGACAGAAAAATATAAAGTGAAAACAGATTTAGGGCCACTGCTTCCTCAAGCTGATGAATAGAATGCACCAAGGCGTTTCTGCACAGAATAATTTGAGATAAGTATAATTAAGAGTATAAAATGCAAGTAATTCTGCTTAAGCAATGACATTCAATCATAGACAGGGAACATTTTTCCAAACGCAGTAGAAAAACAAGGAATGGAAAAGTTCTACTTTCATGTACTTTAGGTAAACCTGGAAGAAGATCTAAAATCTGATGACGGAATGTAATATTTCTGCCGCTTTCTTATTTATTTGAGTTCTTTCTCTGAGAAAAAGGCAAAAGCTGGTATGAAAATAGGCAATATGAGAATAAATCTTGCAATAAAAGAGCCTAGTGAAGGATCACTATTTGCACTACATTCCTTGGACTTCAATTGTAAGAACTTAATCTAACATAAGATGATTTACATAGATGAGGAAATTAGAAGGAGCACAAATGAGCTTTTTTTATTTCCCTTTCTCATAAATTTCAGCCAATAAACCTGCTCATAAAATTTCAACTGAAGAAGTATAGATGCGCAGGTGACATAAGCAAGGAGATATCTGAATATAGATCCTACAAATGTTTAGTACTTCACCTAAATGTACAGGCAAGGGTATAATCTTAGCAATAATAAGGTGACTTTTGCATTCCAACGATCCATTTTCTGCCATCAGTTACATCATGCTTCCCAAATAACATGAATGCATATCATATCTGTCAAGAAAATATAGTAACATGAAAGAGCACAATGCTACTGTTAAATTCAGCAGTTTCGACCCCATAGCTCTCCTAATTGTGGACAGTCCAATACACAGTTTCTTCTGTTTTTCAGTTCTTATTTCTTTTTCATCAAAATAAAAGCCCTGGAGTTTCCAGTTCAGTATGTTCATTGCTCTAGATACTTCCAGTACTTCTTATAGAAAGCACCATCAGAATCATTATAGAGAACTGAATTATACAACCAAACAAACAAAAATATGCCCCAGATTTATTCCAACTTTATCAGCAGGAGAACTAATTATTCACAGTTATAAGTAACAAAATTCATCTATGCCCAAATAAAGAAACAACCACCCACCACAATCTAACAGCAAGAAACCCAGAAGAACCAATCAAAACAACAATCCATCAACAAAGAGCAACAGTACGCATCGATAGCAGATTCCTGACCTCCAACCACAATCACATATTGGGATACCACGGATCTAAGACCAATTAAGAACCGCCCAAATCCAACAACCTCCCCCAAAATCGCACCGGCCCAGGTGCCAAAACAGAGAAACTTACAAAACCCAAGAGGCGATTTCGCTGAAGGACTTGATTTCTGCCTCAAAGCCTCAAAGCCAACCAAAAAAATTCAAGAGAAGGGAAGCGTGAAGGGGAGGAAAGGCGGCGACCCAGGAACCTTAAAGAGAGAGAGAGAGAGAGAGAGAGAAAGAGAGCTTTCTACTCTTGTACGCCAAAGGATTAGTATACTTCCAAATGGGTCGGAGTTTTGACCATGGAAACAAGAAGGGAAGAAGAGATGAGAGGAAGGGGAAAGGGGAGAAGGGAAAGAATATAAGGCTATGTGTATGTATGAGATTAAGGAGTTGAGAAATGGGAGGTTATGTATATATTAAGATGTTAATGGGACATGTCTTGGCCTAGAAGAGAATAGAATTCCTTATGGACTATATATATATATATATATATATATATATATATATATATATATATATATATATATATATATATATATATATATAAGTATGAAATTAATAAGTTGGGAAATGGGAGGTTATGTATATATTAAGATGGGAATGGAAGATGTCTCGGCCTAGAAGAGAATAGAATTCCTTCTGGACTAAATATATATTCTTTGATAAATAATGGGGAAGTGAATTATAGATCTTACTGCAAAGACTTTTCTTTTTGGAAATTTTAAAAAAAAATCCATAATAATTTCAGATTTATGATCACCGGTAAATCGGTAGTATAGTTTAGGTGTTACTCCACTTGACAACTACCTGGCAATTCTGAAAAATTATAAGACTAGAAGTGGAAAACAGGAGAAAAATAATTCACTAATGATGGAAGAGCTTAAGAAAGAAGATAATTAAGTGTTAGGGAGAGACCAGATTTTAGTCGAATTACAATCACATTGACTCTAAAGATTACTACTGAGAAAAGATTCTTATTTTGATAAACCCAAAGAGTTCAACTTGGCAATAACGCATAATTAAATGCACAAAATGATGACCACTGTACTCGATAGGAATAGAGATTATAGCTTGCAAAAGACAAATAATTCTCTGTCAATTTAGTCAGCACAAAAAGTGGTCGCATTAACGATAAGATAGCAGCAATGCAGCTCCAAAGGAAGTAACCGTTACATGATTAAGTGTGTACACATATTGCAAGTGATGGGTTAACCAAAAGACACTCTCACAAAGGGCTATTAAACCCTGAAGAACAATCTCACAGTAAGTCTAGAATGACAAAGGGCTTTTACACCCTCATTACATGAACAATCTCACAGAAATCTAGAAAGAGTCGACCAAGTTCAGCTTCAATGCAGCTTCAATTCTTATACCCACAAAAGAACTTTCAATGCAGTTGATTCCATGTTCGTCAATATATCCAGTTTGGTATGTGTATGAAGTTCATATCCTCTATAACAGAGAGAAATCAAATAGCATCTTTTAAACAATATACACATCATGCAGGCATCAAGGATTGAAGATAATACTTTGCAGGTGTACCAACATAATCCGACAAAAAAAGGATTATATCAGCTTTATAGCTAGTAGGCACAAACAAAGAATAGTTTCATATGGCAGCTGGACAATATCTCACAGTAATTTGTCTAGGAAGATCCAAGTGCATAGCCTTCCTAAATTCAGAAAATCTTGATATAAACTCGATGTGTTTTCGTTGAAAAAAGTTGCCTCTAACAGGACGACTGCAAAAAGGCCCTGCAGGGTCAACCTGCAGATAGACTTGAAGTACCACCAAAAGATCATGGTATGATTTATTCATAATCTGTACCCAACTTTTACCAGGCAAAGTACTTCGAAGATGCCTTCAGCCACTCCGATAGGCCTGCTCCTGAGAATATCTAACATACTCGGCTCGCAACATATCAACCACTTCTTCACAAAGATTGTCAAGCTCACCTGCATCACGGATCTTAGGATAGAGATGAGCTACACTGCTAACACCAGCCTCAACTAATTTCCACTGACTCAAGTTGGCCGCATAGTGAATGATCTCAACAGAAACTTTCTGGTCTGATTGCAGGCACAAAATAACTACTTTAGAGCTCTCTTCACCAACTTCCTCTAAGCACCAGTACTCAGCCAATGATGAAAGCTCTATATAAGCCTGTACTTCAGACAGCTGTTGTTCTTTGTTCATGTTTATCCATCTACAGTCAGGATTGACTTTGGGGAGCTGTCCCGAATAAAACCAGGTAATTAGCTTACTTAATGCTTCCCAACCAATTGGGACCTCGATAACCTCTGAAAAGCTGCACTAGACAAGTAGATGACTGAAGAATATCATAACTTGAAAAATCAAAGAACAAAAGCAGGAGAAAATAAAATCATTTCCAGATTGAAAAAGTGCATTAAGAATATATATATATATATGTGCAGAAATATCCCATTCAAAATATAATATATGACTGTATATGCATATCAATGTGTATTTGAATGAATGTGGGGTTCAGATCAACAAATTGATATTATACCTCACCTGTCATGCATTCCTGATTGGAATAATGCTCGTAGGTAATCACAATTTGAACATAATATGATTTTGTGGGCATGCATGTGCGGTGATGTCAACTGGCACAGATTACAGTTAGGCATTGCTCTTTCAGATATTTTGGCTTTCAAAATGATGTCCCTGCGATACAAAATAGTTTAGCACATTCAACATACCTGAGATAGAACTACTTCAAGCAAATTCACAATTTGATCACTAAAATGAAAGACATGGGGTCCAAGTTTCTAAAAGAATGAAGGCAGCAAATTGGCAGACCAGCTAGATGATGTATGCACATATATAAAAAAAGTCTAAGAATTATGAAACAACTTAAAATAAATGTGACACCACTAATTATGATTTGTAGTAATTATGAATGAAGAACTCATCAAGATCCAAAAGTTTGGTGGCATTATTACAAACTCAAAATTTCACAAGCTTTACAAAAGGCAAAACACCTCGAATGGATCAAATGGGATAGGATCATGGGTATCACACTTACAGTGGATACTTAGATGCCAAGGTAAACCAATTTTCAATAAGCTGCAACAGAAAATCAAGATTTCTTAGGAAGATGCAACGGCATGAGGCCTGTCAATAGAATAAAGGGTTAAAAGAGAAAGTCTTGTCTCAGTGGATAAGCAATTGTAGGGTCTTATTTTTTATCAAATTAAATCTTCTTCTATTCCAAATGCTCCCTGCCTCCTGTTAGTTGCTTACAAAAGATGAAATTTAAGTTTGGAGGAAAAAGAAAACAACTGGATGAAAAGTAAAACTCACGAGAATGGATTCCCAGCAAGGTCAAGTGCTCCGCTTAAATCATAGTCGGGACCCACAGTTCCCCATTTCAATTGTTTCCTATGAAGCATATCTGATAGAGACTTCAACCCACAATACTTTGCAAGCAATTTCAATGGCCTTACAATCTCACCATTTACTAGGATAAATCCTGTATAAACATACTCTAAAATCTTGCACAAAGCACCACTATCCACACGATTGGACATTCGTACCTTGAGTCTCGATCTTCTACCATGTCCCCTAATGACTTCTTCAATGTTGTACCCATCATCCATTTTCTTCTCCTTCAACAAAGACTCTATAGGAGGCAGCAAGTGTGGGCACCTAGCCACAAGGATGACACCGTGAACATTAAAAGATTGGCCATTGAAGAGTAATAATTCCAAGTCAGCTAGTTCATGCTCATTAAATGCTCTCTCAATCTTTCTGCCAAGCTTGTTTGAAAATCCACAGATACCAAAGAAGCTCAAAATATATGCAGCATAACATCTCGGTCCAGAGCTCAAGGTGTTTCTCAAGATATATTGAAGGCTGTCTATTAAATCTTGAGCTTCAGAATGCCCACATCTTGTACATACAATAATTTCCCCTGAAACTTTTTGATAGTGATCACACACAAGATTAGAAGACCCAATCAATTGAGAAAGTGATAGAAGACTGTAAAATAAAAGAATGTCGTTGCCTTCCCAGTCTCCAAGATGACCCCAGCAGCAAGTTTTCCAATTAGAAGCACTCTGCAGATGAGAAGCAATGTTTGACCTACTAACATGAATATCACTATTTATGCACCTCTTTATAATAGCAGACAGTATCTTTATGCCTTTGTTTTTCAAAATGAGCTTATGATACTGAGATAAAGTTGACATGCATGCCAAATTTATCAGGTTGGTTGTGGTGTGAAGACTGTCAGAAACTATAGGGACATCTCCAGTTGCATTCAGCTGTAGAGAGGATAGTAGAAACCGAAGGTAGATATCGCCAAAAGGTCTCACCATTTCCGACAGATTATATCTTGCCCTTGATGCAATATATTTGCAGGGCGAAAGGACCATAAGCAGTACTGACCTAGAGACAGGCTCCAGCTCAGACATATGAGAAGTCAAAGAACTACACCCTCTCTGCATCATGTCCGTCACCACTGAACTATAGAGAAACAAAAGTATATTACAGCTTAGAAAGCAAAGGAACCTCTCACCAATGTTAAAACCAGAAACAGGTAGTTATTGATCAAGATTATTAATATGAATAATAAGGAAATGGGACTATGAGACAATATTTACCAAGCACAAGATAAAAGGATGTCCAAATGGCAAAATTCTCCTGTAGTTCTTGGGTGAAAATCTTCTTCACTGTTTGCTGCCAGATATCCAAGAATATCCCATACATAGGGGTGTGTATCTGAGCAGTTGTCAGCAACCATAGCTAGCAGCTCCTTAGAAGAAAAAACTGGTGGCATTGGATAAGTAGAGGCACAATTGCCAATAAGAATATTGAGGAGTATCTGATCAATTTCATGAACCCAAAAGCAATGGTGATGATCCCCAGCCCAACGAGTCATTAATGCAGTACGGCATGCCTCAATTACCAAAGGCATCTGATCAGCAGGAACTCTTCTGGAAGATGATGACCTCCATCCACCCATTGCCTTAGTTACTCCTTGAACCAAAGGCTCGCAGCACAACATGGTTAGCCGAGTGCATCCTTTTGCAGATCTCTGTAAAGACCATCAATACATTTTAATTCTTTTAGAAAATGAAAGAGAAACAATACATCCAAAACAATTGTATCAATACCATCAAATGCTGGCAAAGTATTAGAGCCTCTACTCTAACACTGACAGGATGTGATTCTCCCATGATCTGAACAATCCTAGGAAGCAGATCTGTACTTTCAAGTAGCTTCATAGCCCCATGGCCGCACAAAGCTGACATTAGAGATGACACATCAATTTTACAGAAAAAAAAACTATCTTCAGATGATGTGAATCAAAATGAATAATAAGGAAAAAATCCATATAGGAAAGATACCTAAAGCAGATAATAGCTTCAAAACACCAGTAACAACCAAAGTATTAGCACTTGCACAATTTCCTTCTAGCTTGTCCATCAATGTATTGTTATTCCAGATGTAATATCTAGATAGAGGCCACCACCACAGTATAGTCCTAAGAAGTGCCACCATCTCGGTGAAATATTCCAGCGGATAAACCCCATCTACATAATCTTGCAGTGCACGAGCAAGACTTCCAACTGTATTGTTCTTATCCAGAGCTTCCCATATTTCCTTACGAATTGTACTTCTCAAGTTTCCTAGGTGTGTCAGGATGTAATTCAATGCAATTGCACAGGAAGTTGCAACAGGTAATTGATATAATGACAACAAGCGTGACAGAGAAATAATAACCTCCAACATAGGATATTGACTTATGGAAGTCCGTATGCTGCAAAATAACTTCACAGTAAGATCTGCCGCACGGCTCAATATTCCTTCATTTTCTGACTGAAGAATCCCTACCAAGGCAACTAGCATATCTGAAATAGACTCCTGGAATGACAATTAAGAAAAGAAAGTCACAAATTAGTCATTGTCTGCAGCAACTATCAACTTCATGGAACCTCATATTGCTTTTCGAAACAATAACAGTAAACAAAGGACCTTCCTTGAAGTATAAACGATGGCAAACACTACATACCCATAATGCTGATTTTATCATATCTTCTCGCACATAACTGTGCCACTAAGACATTTGGGCATGATTTTGAGTATTAAAGCCTGAACAGCAACGGTGAAGAGAAACAGATAAGAAATATTCTGCTGTCTAACATGCAGCAGAAGACTAGGTATGATATATATCATAGCATTGGTAATAAGTGCCATCTATATCCTTGGCTCTTTTGTTCCTTACAAGAGGAAAAAAACCATCAAATGTTATCATCTTTCTGCTAATCATGTGTATTGCTTCTGTGAAGAGATTTGAAAATTTTGATTCTTTGGGTTGTATGGACCTACCCAGACAGAAACCGGAAGGCCAAACTTTTCATAACCAAGTAGATATTTGAAACCAGTTGCACCAATACAAATTCAAAATTTTCATCCCCATGACATGATCAAATACACCATTCTGATGATTATTATAAAATGAGGAAATGATTCGTTTAAAGAGAACAGGTTATTGAATGAGAGCAATTTCAGAGAATTTTAAGCATTAATTAGCATAGCTGTCCAATTATAGTTCCGCATGTTAGAGTTTCAGCATCACATGCCATAGTTCATCGCCAGTATTACATGCTGCATGGTTCTTCTTTTATCCAAAATGTTTAAGTGTGATTCCTTTGAGATTGGGGAAGGAGTTACCTTTATAAGGGGATGTTGTGAAAGAGCAAGCGAGACAGAAGCGATAAATGCAGACATTGTTTTAAGAACATGTGACTGTATTCCAGCATCCGTGCACTGCCATTTCTTCAATTTGTTACCATCTAACCTGCCACATGAAAAAGGTTTAACCCATAGAGTTCAAAAGATGAACTACAAAAACCACCTATATTACATCCGGTACACCAATCAACATTGAGAACACCTTGCAAGAAAATAAAAATTCTTCGCTAGCACGAGAAATTTATAATTTACAAACAGTTAATCATTTTTTTGAAATAATTCGACTCAATTTTTCCCCGTGTTCTTTTCCGCTCAAATCTTGCATCAATAGAAACGCTACATAAAGCATGAAAGGAGACAAAAATCTCCTCTAAGAATCAATACTTGTAAATAAAAATTAGCTCGTAATATAACAAGAAAAGCGAAAAGATTGACACGAGATCGGATAAAAAAGGGAAAGAAAAAGAGAAGTAAATTGATTTGCACGAGCGAGAGAGACAAAGACACATACTTGATTCCAAGAGAGAGTGCTTCGTGAAGGCGATTTCGAAGAGTGAGTACGTGATCGCTAAGCTCTCGTTTCTTCTCCTCCTTCCCAGTCTTCGGAGGCGTCATGGCGTCACTTCCGAGAGAGAGAGAGAGAGAGAGAGAGAAGATTGGAGAACTCTTGGTCGGTCTGATATTGAAAGGAAACAATTCTTCATTTGGGCCGGATCTGGGCTGGGCGAAATATTATCGGGCTAGAACCCGATATATGATTATATAGCCAGCCACTCTAAATCGGGAAAGGGAAGTGAGCCGGCCCCGAAACGGAACAAACCCTAATTATCTCGCTTCTCTTCCTTACTTCTTAAATATGAAGGATTCGCGGATCCCCACCTGCTTGTTCTTAGCATCCAAGTATGCTAACCGCTCTACTCTCTCTAGTTATTATTTTTCTTTTTCTTTTTATTTTTGTTGAGAAATTCAAATCCCTAGCTATTGGTGATTCTAATGGCTTTATTTTACCTTGCTCTATCTCTCTCTCTTCCTTCCATTGTGTTTCCTTCCCTCTTTCACAGGTATACGAGAGCCAACAGAAGGAAAAAAAATTGGCAGCTGAGGAGTATATTGCGCATGTATATCTCATCCAAATTAACTGCCTCCCTCTAAAGTGGAAAATTATTGTTCATTTATTTTCTTGAAGAATTTATTAATGAATTTTATAAATGGTATCCAATCATATCGATCTAAAAATCTTTTCATATGCTCTTTTCTTTCCAGATAAATATATTTCTAGTATTGAAAACTAAAGCACGTATTAATACAATTTCTAGCTCCACCATTAATGTGGAGTTTTATTTTTATTTTTTTTTGGTGGAGAGAAAGTAAGAAGAAATAGTCATATATTTTCAAGATAATAGACAAGAAAGACAACTATTTTCATCAAATAATTCTTTATAAAAGAGAAAATACTCAAAATCCATGTTATTCCTACCATACTCTCTTATAGAATTTCTGTAGTACTTCTAGTGTAATTACCTAATATAACCTTCATCTTCTTCTTTTTCTCTCAGTACAACAATACATTTAATCTTGAAGACTATTTATTACAATGCATATTACTCCAAGAATCAGACACTACTCTAATGATCAACACATCATTCTAAAAGTCACTATAAAATAACAAGAGTCAATATGATTTACTAGAGATCTTTAATTTAAGACTCTTAGCCTTCTACTCAGAGCCTAGCATCTAAGTGGCGTGGTTGAAAAGAGTCTAAATTTGCACAAAATTTCAAGCTCAAAATTCATTGTGAGCCAATTCTGAGCCCAAGTCACCCAAGTCCCATAAATAAGGGTGTAAATGGAGGCCAAGGAGACCGTAAGAGGAGGTGAAGAATGAAAAATGAGGAGACAACAGAGGAAGAAGATGAGGAGGTTGATGTTAACGTCGATGGAGAAGAAGGAGATCAACATTGAGGTCAAGGCAACGTCAATGAAAGAGGAGGCCACTAGAAGAGGTCGAAAGAGGAGGTTGGGGTTGGATTTGTTGGAAGATTTTTATTAGATTTAAGGTTATGGCTAGATAGAGTTAAGATAATAGTAGTCATTGGGTCAAAAACCTAATAGTTATAAATATATTTATATATAATATATATTAATACATATATATAATATTAATATTATATTTAAGCTGAGTCTATCGAGCTGAGTTTGAGTGAGCTGGCTCCAACTTAGGCTCGATTCGAAATTTAAAATCGAGTCTTAAAATAAGGCTCAACCTCAGCTCAACTCAAATCAAATTAAGTCGAAGCTGAGTTAACATAGAGTTGCTCATTTATTTTTACACCCTACCCATGAATGGCTTTATCTCTTCTAATATTATACTTTTCTTTACTAGCAAAATAATCATATCTCTTCCAAAATATCCACTCGGAATCTTGTAACTCCTTATAAGATATTCTCCAAGAGAGAACAATGAGGACTACATAGGAGATGTTATTAACAGACAAAACTGTTTTGAAGGAAATAACCTTCATATTATTTATGTTTGCAAATTCTTTCAAACTTCACCAAAATATTAATCTTTGTCCTACATATCCTTGATTGCATCAACCCATCAAGTTGCACATCCTAGTACAATTGAGAAAAGTCATCTATCAATTGAGAGCATATCACACCTTGCTATGATTTTCATTTTTGTGTTTTAACAAAAATAAGTATTTTTGCAAAGAAGAAGCCCATACTTTACTAGTCTTCAGTTTAGACTTCCTTAACTATTGATGTTTCTAAGAGCTAACTTCATGGTCAAAATTCAAGATGAATTTCTTTTGGATCAAGTAAGAATGCCATATTTGAAGAGCTTAAACAATTCAATAGATTTTAAGATTATAAGTAGAATATACTGCTTCACTAATGTAACCTTTAACAATTCTATGCTTGGACGTCAGAATTCTTCATGCTCTTAGGAATCATCCTACAGTGAGGTCTGTTTGGAAGTGTAGCACTATGAATCAGGTCAATGTAATACTGAATGTCTCTTAAATGAGGCAAATTATTTGACAATTCATCAAGAATAATATCACTAGATTATTTCATGAGAGGTTTCTAGTTATTTAGGCATATGTATAGGTTTTTCTTTTTGTTTACCATTAGCAAGTAAATCCATTATCTTCACCTTTTTTTCATGAATTTCAATTAAGGGAATTACTAACCTTCTTATCGTAAGGAGTCGGAGAACTTCTCCTCTTTGTACGGAAAATAATAATTATTTTTATCCATTCGAAAGAGATATATATATATACACACACACATATGATTAATTATCATGTAAGACATGTCTATCATATTTCTAAGGTCTCCCTAAGGAGTATTAAGCGAACAACATCACATTATACTTGATCATAATAACTTTTGCCAATTAAAAATGAAACTAGGTGATATTTGTGATTTGTACCTTATTACCTTTAGATGAGGCACAATTTGAAGATTGAGCTTGTCCACCATATCTTGAGAAATAATATTTTCCGCAGCTTGCTAATCATTTTAACAAGATTATCGTGAACCAGGAGTTTGCAGAACTCCTTAGTGTAGTTGATCACACTTTTTAAATCTTGGCAAAGATTGTTGAATTGCAAAAAGACCATGTGAACACATTCCATTGGAAGAGGTTTCTTTTTAGTCTTGATTCACTTTTTCTCCTACGAAGAAATCCTAGGTTTTACTTTGTAAAGTCCAATTATTAAACTTTTTCTCGCAATGTTGAGGCACAATCTTGAAGAACTGTTGCCACCAACTTCACATGTTCGCTTTCGGTGTCTCCTTGTAATCAAAGAATTTTCCCTAAGCCAACTAAAAAGTGCTCCAAATGTTGAAGATGTTTATGAAACTCTAGTTAAGTGATCTTGAACCCCACAATTTATAGGAGAAAACTATGTACATCATTGCAACGGATCTAGCCATGTTGTTGTGAGGAATTGTGATCGAGTTTGCAAAACCCCCTACTTATTACTAAAAGATTAGGAGATTAAAGTTTCAAACATGAGCATGGTTTTCATGTAGGTTTCCTCGGATCAATTTGTATTTTCTTGGCACCAGGTTTTGGTAGGCATAGTCACTAAGTTACATGGCTGTCGCACAAGTATAATCTGATCTAATTGCAGGAAACATTGGAACAAGGCAACGAAGGAAACGGTGTTTCAGTTCAAGAGGATGCACCATCTCTGAATACAGACCTCAGTATGCCATTGCCGCATCAAGTTATTCATCAGGTTAGACTAGTGCATGGTTTGACAATGCAGAACTTAAAAAGAAAAAAAAAAAGGAAAAGAGAGAAAATTCATGAAACAATATGTTGTGGTTTAATTTCTATTATTGAGATCCTTATTTTCTTGTAGTATCAAATAAGTTCTTGCATTGTAGAATGCATACGATGAAATAATATACTAATCAAGGACGTACTAAAAATATTCTACAGGATGTGGCCACCTTGACTGAGGTAGCAGTCTCAAATGCTGGAAACACTAGGGCGATCATCCAACAGCCTCAGATTTCTCTTAGGCCCTCATTTGAAGAGGTAGCAATTATCTCAAAGTTAGTCTTGCTTCTGCCTCGAGTTAGCTAGCGTGATTTTTCTCTTTCCCTTTTACTATAACTACTACTAAGTCTGTGGGCCGGCTGGAAGTGCTGAAAGAGAAGTAATATTGTACTGCTTCTTTAATGCTCGCGTTGACTTAAAACAGATGGAAGAAGGTCGGGACCGAAGTGGGCACGACGTATCGAGCCGGCCAGATGATGGATGCAGTGAAAGAATTGAACAACGTAATTACAGTCTTCAAAGTTACTTTACACGTGGTTCTTTCGAAGCTTATGCATGAGGGAAAATCTTTGATCGGTCCGAAAATCTTGGCTGCCCTTGTCGTATTAAACGCGGTCGTTGTCGTTGTTCGTACAGTATGTATTCCTCGCATCCTCAACGTGCCGAGGACCGTCATAACCACAGCACTTTCTAAACCTCAACAAGAAAATCGAGACTTATGCTTTGATACCGTCTCTTCTCTTGCTAATCTCTCATCGGCAGTAATACCTTATGCTTTCTATATCACCTACATCTCTCCAGACATCTACCTCAAACCCTTAATGGTCTCCATCTTCTTGTATTTATCCTGCCTTATAATTGGCGTTGCCCTGAACCTTTTATCCAACAGATCCCACAGGTTCAGTAGTGTTACCCTGAAAATAATCACCACCATCTCGGTGTGCTTATTCTTAGCCCCTATCTTTATCTTATTTGCCTCGCTCTTCAAGTACTGGATACTCCTATATTTCATCCTTCCTCTCCTGGTTGTGGTTCTTCATTTGTTCATCAAAGACGAAGCTGACGAGACGAGGACGGAGCTCACCTATGTAAGAATTTAAATAAGGATTAGCAAAGGCAAATACAACCTTTTGCTATGCTTCTGTATTTATAATGATGTTACAATGTATGGAAAGTATAGGGAGGTTACAAATCAGTTATACAAGGCATGATATCAAGGATATTTGACATGATTATTTACCATAACAGCAGAGAATGTTTATAGTAATAATAGGGGCTGTTTATAGTAACAGTGGCATAATTCTCAATCAGGTTGATGTGACTGGCGTGATGATGGCTTTACGTTCATACCCTCCCGCGAACTCAACGTCCGACGAAGACAGATGTTGAGTTTGGATCTTAAAAAGTCAAAGCGTGTGCGCGATAGGTTCTTTGTAAAGAGGTCGGCAAGCTGATCAGCAGTGGGAACATATTTGATCACCAAGCGTTTTTGTGCAACTCTTTCACGAACAAAGTGATAGTCAACTTCTATATGCTTAGTTCGCGCATGAAAAATGGGATTGGCGGCGAGATATGTTGCGCTAATGTTGTCGCACCACAAGGTTGGAGTAGTATAAATGGAGACGCATAGCTCGTGAAGAAGATATTGGAGCCAAGATAATTCGGCTGCAGTGATAGCTAGCGCACGATATTCTGATTCCGTGCTTGAGCGAGATACTGTTAATTGTTTCTTTGCTGTCCAAGCAATGAGGTTGCGACCAAGAAAGACACAAAAGCCTGTGGTGGAGCGCCGATCATCTGGAGATCCGGCCCAATCTGCATCAGAATAGGCTTGTAAATGGAGAGAGGAGTCACGATAAATTTGTAGACCATGGTGCAACGTTCCTTTTAGATAGCGAAGGATTCGCTTTGCAGCTACCCAATGTGATGTGCATGGAGCATGCATAAACTGACATGCTTGATTGACGATGAAGGAAATTTCTGGGCGAGTAAGTGTAACATACTGAAGAGCACCAACTAGACTTTTATAGGTTGTTGGGTCGGGAAGCATATCACCACTGTTATGGACTAGTTTATGTGATGTCGGAGCAGGAGTTGAGATAGGTTTAGCGCCTTCAAGTCCAAATCGTTGTAGTAGCTCCATTATGTACTTTGTTTGTGAAAGGTGAAGACCAGAGTTAGTGAAGTGTGCTTCGACACCAAGAAAGAAATGAAGTTTACCCAAGTCTTTGAGTGCAATATGGTGGCCTAAGTAGAGGAGAAGTTCGTTAATGGACTCCAAGTTGTTCCCAGTGACAATGATGTCGTCAACATAGATTAGCATGTAGATGATAGAGTTGTGATGTTGCCGGATGAATAGAGATGAGTCAGACTTAGAGGCAGTGAAGCCAACATGATATAGAAGACCACATAGGCGTTCAAACCAGGCTCTAGGGGCTTGTTTTAGGCCGTAGAGTGCGCGATGGAGTCGACAGACATGGTTGGGGAAGCGAGGATGCTGAAAGCCTTGAGGTTGGAGCATGTAGACTTCTTCCTTTAAATAGCCATGTAAGAAGCATTTTGTACGTCGAGTTGCCGAATTTGCCAGTTTCGAGAGACAGCAAGAGAGAGCACAAGTCGAATGGTTGTAGGTTTAATAACAGGACTGAAGGTCTCATGGAAGTCTCTTCCTGCTTGTTGATGGAATCCTTTCGCAACTAATCGTGCTTTGCGCCTTTCAATAGTTCCATCCGGGTTTCGTTTGATGCGATATACCCATTTGCAGCCAACAGCTTTTCGGCCAGTAGGGAGAGGGACCAAAGACCAAGTTTTATTTAGTAGCATGGCATTGAATTCGTCAACCATCGCCGATCGCCATGCTACATCTTTTGCTGCTTGAGAGTAGCAAGTTGGAGTTAGTTCTGGTATTTGATCTACTGGGTATTTCGAGGCAAGCAAACACTTAGGTTTGAGATTATTTGTCATGGAGCGGGTGACCATGTGGTGAGTGGCGAGGGGAGCTAGTTGTCGTTTAGGTGGAGGGGATGATGGGGAAGTTTGGTGCAGTGGTGGTGGGCTAGACTCTTGACGTGAAGATGTGATAATAGTGGTTGGCTCAGTTTGAGAGAAAGAACGTTCAAGTGATGGTGGAGGTAAAGCATTGATGGAATTGGGTATTGACGTGACTGGACTGCATGAGGTTGATGGTGAAGTAGATAGTGATGTAGGTATAGGAAGCAACGAAACAGGTGGTGAGTCTAGTTGTGATGTAGTTGGTGAGATGGTGGGAATTGTGGAGAACGGAAAGTGAGACTCGTCAAAGACGACGTGGCGCGAGAGGAACATGCGTCCAGTTTTCCAATCCATGCAAACATAACCCTTGTGTTGTGGTTTGAATCCCAGAAAAATGCATAAAGATGATCGAAACTGTAGCTTATGAGTGGCATAAGGACGGAGACAAGGATAGCAGGCACAACCAAAGGTGCGTAACATTGTGTAGTCCGGTGGATGCTGTAGAAGTTTCTCCCATGGAGACTTGCTGTGAAGAACCGGAGAAGGAAGCATATTTGTAAGGTACGTGGCATGAAGAAAAGCTTCAACCCAAAAACTGAGAGGTGCAGAAGCATGTGCAAGAAGGGAAAGACCATGATCAACAATTTGTCGATGACGTCGTTCAACAGTGCCATTTTGGTGTGGTGTATAAGGACATGAGAATCGTTGTTCAATGCCATTTGAGTGAAGAAAATGTTTGAATGATGTATTGGTAAATTCGCCGCCGCCATCACTTTGAAAGGAAGAAATTTTCTGATTTAAATGCTTCTGAATGTAGCAATGAAATCTAATAAAAGTGGCAAGAACATCACTTTTATTCTTCAATGGAAAGAACCATATATAGCGTGAGTAGTCGTCAACAAATGAAACATAATAGCGATAGCCAGCATGAGAGGGATCACGACTCGGTCCCCATACATCGCCAAACAACAGTTGTAGAGGACGACTGCTTCGGATGCCAGAGCGAGGAAGAGGAAGACGATGTGATTTTCCCATTTGACACGCTATGCATGGTTTTTTTTATTTGCCGAGCACTAGAGAGAGGAAGGTGAAATCTACTAATAATTGAGCTGACGGTGGAAGGAGCAGCATGACCAAGCCGGTTGTGCCAGGTGGAAATTGTTGTACGATCACCTTGAACGACAACATTATTTGCAAGTTTTGTTGATTTCTGGAAGGAATATAACCCATTGTTACTCGGGCCCTGCATAAGTATTTGTCCCGTCGTTTTGTCCTTGACAGCAAAGCCAGAAGAAGTAAATTCAACAATGCAGTTTAAATCATTGGTGAGCTTTGAAATAGAGATCAAGTTTTTTTGAATCGATGGAACATGCAAGACATTGCGAAGAGAAATCAAGGGAGAAAGCGAAGAGCTTCCAATATGAGATATACCCAAAGCTTGACCATTACCGACGTAGACATGGTCAGTTCCGCCGTAGGATTGGGTAGAGTCCAGATTGTTTGCATCATGGGTAAGATGATGTGTTGCACCAGAGTCTGGATACCAAAGTGGATCAGATCCTTCGGCTTGTAAAGAAGAGAGGTTAGCCGAGGGGGAGCCTTGGAAGGAATGGTCAAAACGCTTTGAGCAGTTGAGGCTGGTGTGACCACCGCCATTGCAAAGTTGGCAGGTTAGAGATGTTGCATTCCAGGCTTGTTTTTGCTGGAATTGTTGTTGTTGAGGTGGAAATAAGTGTTGTTGTTGGCGACCACGACCATGTTGGTTGCGTCCACCACCACCGCGACCACGGTGGAAGTATTGTTGTTGACCACCACGCCCCTGGTTTTGATAACTATTACCACGTCCTTTATTCGAAGCACGACCACGTCCACGGTTGTTGAAAGAGTTGCTATGAGAGACATAGTTTGCTTGTGAAGAAGAGAGATCAATTTGGGAAAGTTGTTGTGTCATGGTGAGCCGCGTCTCTTGTGTTAAGAGAGAGCTGTAGAGATCGTCAAGTGCAATGCACTCGGGGCGAGCCGTGACTGTCATTATGAACGGCTCATATTCGGGGCCAAGACCACCCAGAATATATAGAGCTATCTCCTGGTCTGAGATAGAATGTGAAGCAGCAGAAAGATTGTCCGCAAGGTTGCGGGCTTTGTCAAAGTAGTCAGCAATGGATAATGTACCTTTCTTTAATGTTTGCAGCTGAAATCGCAAGTGGAGTATGCGAGTTTGAGAGGTGGACGAGTACATACGCTCGAGCGACACCCACATGTCTTCTGCAGATTGGAGACGCATGACTTGTCCGAGAACGGACTTTGATAGTGTGGCGAGAATCCAACTCATGACGACCATGTCGATGCGTCGCCATGCGGTATACGCTGGGTTGAGTTGGTTGCCGGAGTCATCTGGTAGGTATTTGGTTGGGCATGGTGTGGATCCGTCGACATGCCCATATACGTCCTGGCTTATGAGCACAGGAAGAAATTGTGCCTTCCACATTAGATAATTCTGCCGATCTAGCTTAACTGATATGTGGTGAGAGATATTGGAGATGGAGAATGTTGCATTTGAGATAGTGGAGGTGGAAGAGATGGTAGAATCAGTAGAGTTGGCCATGAAAATAAAAAATTGCGAGAGTTACTCGTCTAAGGCTCTGATACCATGTAAGAATTTAAATAAGGATTAGCAAAGGCAAATACAACCTTTTGCTATGCTTCTGTATTTATAATGATGTTACAATGTATGGAAAGTATAGGGAGGTTACAAATCAGTTATACAAGGCATGATATCAAGGATATTTGACATGATTATTTACCATAACAGCAGAGAATGTTTATAGTAATAATAGGGGCTGTTTATAGTAACAGTGGCATAATTCTCAATCAGGTTGATGTGACTGGCGTGATGATGGCTTTACGTTCATAACCTACACCACGCTTTTGGGGTCGTCGTCTGCCGAAATCAAAGCCAATTTTACAGGGATTGTGGCTATATACATCACAAATGGGAACACTCCAGATATCTGTGCGTTCGTCTTGTCCTTTCATATTGTTTTCAGCCTGACCGTGAGGCTGCTGACGCTGTGGCTACCCCAAGCATCAAGATCCAGGGCCTACCGATGGTTACTCATCTTATAATATCTTTCCTATAGTCTCCGGTGTTTCTTCTCTCGTGACAGCTTCGATCGCCATGCTTCTCAGATGTTAATGCAGCGTCTGGTACGTGTCGATTCGATCGTCTCTAATAGCTAGCATGGGATGACTGGGTTTTGGCTTATCTCCATAGCTAAGAGTAATTGATGCATGGACTTCAAAGTGGCATCAATTGTTGTTGTTAATCAACTAGATCTATTTTGTTTGCGACGCTCAAATACTATTCACTTTCTATACCCTCAGTAATGTATACATTGTTTATATATATAATGGCAAACTAGTTTTTAGTCAAAATAAGAGTTTAAGGAGGAACAATATAAAAGCCAAGTTCTGTGACTTCTTAGGGGTATATGCATATAAACATCATCTATATTAAAGTATATATATATACTTAATATATATATAAACATCATCTTATAATATCTTTACGTACACTGGAAGTAATCAATCCTTGTGGGGATCAGTTTTGAAGAGCCCAACCTGGAGCTAGCCTTGGATTGAAATGGCCACTTAAATTGGCTCTTGATTTGGGTCTGTTTGATTAAATTCCCCCCACTTTTATTCTAAAAATTCTAGCTTTGGCAACGGGTATTTATGAAGTTGGGGATAACAAAACGTTATAAAACTAAATTTATCTTATACCGTCAGTTAGGTGGGATAATAAAATCAGTTAAAATTTGAAGCAGGTAAAGAATAGCCTCCGTGCCGTCTTCCAAAAGGGAAGTACAGTTAAACGGGTTGCCCTTTGCCCACGCAAAAGGAAGAGAGCCCATTATTCTTTAAATATGAAAACTATATATATATATATATATATATATATTACCATTACAGTTTTCATTATATTTAATTCTACCCTCTCGTCGACAAAAAGAGAATTTCATCGTAAGTCAAAGTCAAAGAAAGCATGCTTAACACCGTATGCCACTCAAATAAAAAGGAGACCTGTAAACTATAGGGAATTGGCTTAGTAAGGATATTTCCTGAGTAGATTAATTTTATAACAATTATATCCTTAAACTGACTAATTAGATCACTTAATATTTAATAATAGCTTACACACACACACACACATATATATATATAAGTCATTTTAAAAATTATAATTTAAGAAATAAATAAATTTATTCCTCCCTCCTTCCACCTCTCTCTGCTCCATAAATTTGGTTAAGAAAACAAATAATATTCATTACTTAATGCGACCAAGGATCGTACGCAAGCTCGGCAACTATAAGTCTATATATCGGTGATTTTAGCATCCGTCGTGGTTGGTGTATTTCGCACAATATGTCCATATATTGGTGAGTTGATGGTTGGGTTTTTTCACACAGTATGTTCATATATCGGTGATTTTTTATCAACTTAAGAGCATTAGAAGCTCCAAAACTTTAAATTTAGAGTTCGGTGGAGCTCCAACCGAATTTCAAAATTCTAAATTTGGAGTTCGTTAAAGCTCTAACCGGACTCCAAATTTGGAGTAGCTATAGTGGAGATCTAAATTTGGAGCCCCATCTAAAAATTTAGAGTCCAGCTTTAATGCTATTTAACTTTTAAAAATATCAATTTTGCCATACAAAAGATTAATCTAAAAATTTTAATTTCATCTGTATCATTTATTAAATAATTTAATTAATTAAACTAAATATATAATTAACTTTACTAATTAATTTTTAATAAAAATAGTACGATTAAAATGGTCTTATCGAGATCTTTAAATTGAGTATAATATTAAATTATTTTAAACTTTTTATTTTTTATTTTTTATATATAATATAATTTTGATATTTTTAATTAAAAAATAATAATTTAAAATTATTTCTGAAGCTATTTATTTCTAACTATATATTTTTTACTAAAAAATAATAACATTAAAATGACTTATTAATTAATTTAAAATATAATATACAAATATAGAATATGCTCTAAGACGTCCGGGAGTGCAACCGTTGACGACGCTCTATCAATTTTCCGGAAAGCTATGACTTTTCTAACCGCATAAATCGAAGTTGCCTGGAAATTCCGTAGCAGGGTAACCGCTGTGGACAAAGTTACACAAACCTGTATAAACTGGTGTGAACACGAACCTCTATATAAACAAACTGGTGTTTAGAGCCCAAATTCTATCTTCTTCCTCCATCCAGCATATCCAATGGACGCCCGCGCACCGCTCCCTCCGGTCGATGACCGCAACCCACCGATTTACCCAAACCGGCCACAGAAGGTTCTCTCCCGGCTAGGGTACCTTCTCGTTGCACTCCCTGTACTGCTCCAAGTATTCCTCTGCGCCATCGAGGATGATGGCGATGCCAACTCCACATACTATATTTCCACCACCATGGTGTTCAATTTTGGGAGCTATCTTATCTTCATCTTCGGGTGGCTGCTCATCTTCCTGTTCCTTTCAGGGTATTCCATGGACGCCCGTGCAGTACCGCTCCCGCCGGTCGATGACCACAACCGATCAATTTACCCAAACACTCCGCGGAAGGTTCTCCCCTGGCTTGGGTTCCTTCTCGTTGCGCTTCCTGCTCTGCTCCAACCACTCCTCTGCTCCGCCGATGTTGATGGCAATTCCTACTCCACGTATTATATCTCCACTACCATGGTACTCAATTTGGGGAGTTATCTCATCTTCATCTTCGGGTGGCTGCTCGTCTTCCTGTCCATTGGGGTAGGCGCGCGTGCCGGCGGCAGACATCTTGTTCTGAGGTGATAAAGTTAATGCTCTGCTCTGAATTCCACTCGTATCTATTACTGGAGTCATGTCTTGTCGTTGGCATTAATTCGCTTATTTTAGTTGGAATCGGGGATGTTGTCCTGCTGTCTTTAAAGAGGGAGGGAAGGGGGGGTGAAGTCGAGTGCGAGTGCCTGTCTGTGTCGTCAAATTGGTCTCTTGTTTATGAATATAATTCTGAAGCTAAATTGTCAACTGCCTCTCTTGTCCATGGAGCCATTTTTATCATAAGTTAGAACTTAGTGATGCTGTTGCTCCAAAGAATCTACCGGATTTCTTGTACATTGTAGACATAAATGCCACGAGTCGTGAGAAGCTGTTCTTCGACGGCCGAGAAAGACACGGATCTAGCAGTCAACCCTTCGAAAAGGAGCTGCGGGCCATGAGCTCATAATGGGATAGAATCGTTTCTGTTGAAGCTTTCACACATAGCTCAAAAGTATTTTATAATTCTAGCTTGACTAGTCTCGTTTTCAATTTTCATGCTAGTACCTAGTAGACTAGTAGTCCCCCTGCCAAATGACCCCTTAAAAGAATCACTAAGTACCATTATTATTTAAAAATGAAAATTATTACTGACCATTATAATTTTCTTTAATTTTAATTCTACCCCATCGTAGAAAAAAAATACATAATAATATCTAGAGATAAATCCATTTCACCATCATATAGACTTAATCAAACGGCACAATCCGCCCATGTTCGGCCCGGTTGGGACCAAGCTAAGCTTTGCTCGGACCCGGTTTAGGCCTGGCTCGGTCCAAGCCCGAATTATCCATAGGCGGCATGGGCCAACTCTTTGCCCGTCCGACCCGGCCCACAAACCCGCCTATTTGGCCCGCAACTAGGTTCGCTCGTCCTGCTACAGTACCCCGCCTGTTTTGCTACAGTAATTTGCCTGTTCTGCTACAACAAAAATTAATTAAAATTTTAGAATTGTACCGTTTTGCATTATTTTAAGCACACCTTTAAAATTTTTTAATTTATTTTAATTATTTTTTAAATGGAGGAACATAAATATTTTTTTTAAATAAGCTAATAGTTAAAAAAAATTAAAAAATAGCTAAAATATGGGTTGGGACGAGTGATTGGTGGGTCGGGTCGGCTCGACCGGCTAGTCTGATCTCTCACGGGCTCACGAGCAGAAATTGGCTAAATTATTCTAGCCCAGCCCGAGTAATTGGTAGATCGAGTCGTAAATAAATATTTAAACCCGGTTGGCATAAAAAGACTCGGTCCAGCCCGCCTGATGATCATGTCTACCGTTATAGTAATTTTCCTCGCAAGCAAATGAAGGTAAAAGAAAATAAAAAATAAAAAACAAGCTCAGCACCATCTGAAACTCAAACAAAAAGAAAGCCTATAAACTATAGGGAATTGGCTTAGTGACGGTAGCTTACACATGTATTAAAAATTAATATATATTAATCTAACAATACATTATTAGTGAGTGGGCCACTGCTGTCGCCATATAATTAATTTATTAGCAACTCCTGATAAGGAAAACATAATAAATATATATATATATATATTGCCATATAGTTTGAATGCAAGGCTATCCAGAAAGTAATAATTAAAATAAAATAAAATAAAATAAAATAAACTATCCAAGAAGTTATCGTACGAACTCCACTTTTTATTCTCCACCTTTCGTTTTCCAACGTGCATGAAGGTCTTTCAAATCTTCAGTCGTAATCTTTCGTCTTTCTGATGGAAGGGTGATTCTTAGTACACTATGGAGAGAGAATGATCCGAGTCAGCAAACGAAGACTAATAATATATTGGCTGACGATTCAATGCGAAGTTTCCTATTTGGTTTTATTATATTTACAGCCAACGTCAGATAGTTTGCTAGAGGTAGCGTGCAGTGTTTAATTACCGTAGTTTGGCTTAATATCTTGAGCTTTTGATTAAACTAGATTTATTTATTTTTTTTTCTTATCAAAATAGACTGTTCTTTAAATTTATTATTAAATAAAATATAATTTATTATAGCTATAACAAAAATAATAATTAGTTCAACATATCTGTCGTCAGCGGTTGAAAGACTAAGTTAAGAAAGTTTATATATATAAAATATTAATCAACTCAAATATTTTTATTATGATTATAATGGATTAGACTCCATTTAATTATAAATTTGAGGGGCAAACAAAACTATCTTAGTAAAAGAAACTATAATATCTTTGCCGATTATATATACATACAGTACTTGTAATGTGAAGGGCCGGTATTTTTGGTGACTACATCTTTTGGACTTGTATTTTAAAATTTAAAAATGAAAGAAAAGAAATAGTAGATCTTCTAGATGATGATAGAGATCCATTTATGAAGTAAGCATGACATGTTTAGCTACCATAATTTATCCGCCACACGTGGTATGAAGGATGATGACATGTGCCCGTAGGTTTTAATTAATAAATTTAGCTGTCTTAATAGGTCAAGTCGGCAGTCCCAAAGCATTTATATTTTAGATGTCATAAACAGTTCTAGAAATGACCTCATCCCCGCCGTTGTTGACATTACAACAAACGTTCCATATATTTTTCTTTGGAAGGGCATGTTAGTTATATCATATCCTAATGAGATGTCTATGTCTACGTCGTGGAAGGGAACAGAGAACAAGCTAACTACCTACAGGAGATCGTGTTGATGTTCCAAGTGGCATAATTTTTTAATTTTTATTTATTTTCCAGCAGTTTCGTTGAAGCTTCCGAGCTTCTTGTTATTCTTATGTATTTATTTAAAGCTTCCCCTCTCGGTAAGAACTATATATTTTTTTTTTCCGATCCTTTTAGAGTATCTATGTCGTGTCGTTTCGCAAATCCAGATATGGTCGAGCACAAGCCACCAATTCAATCGAACTGGATACATAATAAGATTCTAGCCCGGATCGGTTTCCTTCTCATTGCACTCCCTGTGCTGATGCTCATCTTCTTCTGCACCAGCAATGACAACTCCGCCACCGCCATGGTGCTTCTTTTCGGGAGCTATGTGATGTTCATCTCCGGTTGGTTGCTCATCTTCCTGTCCATATTGCAATCCCAAGTTCCCTTTCTCGATTTCTTCATCGATCCAGGTTATTTTATTTTTTTTCCTTCTCTCTGTTTCCTTTATCAACCTAAACACATCTAATCTTATACATCTCTGTGAAAAGAGGATTCCTACATATATGAAATAGGAGTTGAGTGCCTCCTTAATTGGAGTGGTGACATACTTCATTACTTTTCTACTCCCACTTACTAGCATATTATTCTATAACTCAATTTGAATTTGGCATAGATCTGTTCCATCTAAAGTTGCTCCACTTAATTGATAATGTCGTTGCCAAACTGTTTCATTACTTCTCTGTCCTTTCAGGGTATCCCATGGGCTCCCGTGCAAAAGTTCTCGCCTGGCTTGGGTTCCTTTTCGTTGCACTTCCTGTGCTGCTCCAAGTACTCCTCTACGCCGATGCCAATGGCGATGATGCCAACTCCAAAGATTATATCTCCACCGCCACGGTGCTTCTCTTTGGGAGCTATCTCATCTTCATCTTCGGGTGGGTGCTCATCTTCCTATCCATGGAGTAGGCTTTCTTACTGTTCCGAGGATGCTCAGCTCTCTACCTTCTACACTCGTATCTATTACTGGAGTCATGTCGCTTGTTTGTAATATGATAGTTTTAATCGGTTTTATAAGTTTTCGGTCAATTTAGTTTGGAGTGTATATGTATTTGTTCGTCGTTTGGAGGATTCGAGCAATTATGTAATTGGTTTTTACTTCTGTTTCTCTTAGAGTGCAGGATGTTTCCGCATCACCCACGTTGCCCAGAGAAAAATAGGAGAATATTATGCTGGACAAGTCTCAGCCTGCTCAATAGCAGTTGAGATAATACCTATTGTATTTATATTCAGATTACAGAAATGCCCTAATATGAATCTGGATGCTACACGTGTAGGTCCCTAATATGAATCTGGATGCTACACGTGTAGATTAATTACAAGCAGAGATAAACTCAATATAAAAAAAGGTTTATGTACAAAGATCTTCATTTGCTGTCTTAACATCCCCTATCAAACTTGGCAGCAGTAGAGGTCTATCTACTACTCCAAGTTTGTCTCTTAAGAACTTGAAGTGAGCATGCGATAGTGGCTTCGTAAGGCAGTCTGCTATTTGATTTTGTGAGGGTACATATCCAATCTCCAATTTCTTCCCAAGAACCTTGTCTCTGACAAAATGAACATCAATTTCTATATGTTTTGTTCTTGAATGGTATATTGGGTTGGCCGCAAGAGCACTAGCACTTAGGTTATCACACCAAGTGATTGGTGGTGCAGGTAAAGGGAAAGTTAACTCACCTAAGAGTGATTCCAGCCAAGCTATTTCACATGATACATGAGCTAAAGCTCTATATTCTGACTCTGTGCTTGACCTGGACACAACATTCTGTTTCTTAGAACTCCATGACACAAGAGTATCCCCAAAATACACACAATAGCCTGCTATAGACTTTATGTCATCTGGATTGCAGGCCTAGTCTGCATCAGAGTATCCTGTCAAAGATAACCTATCACAGTGCTTAATATGTAGGCCCATATCTTTAGTTCCCTTCAGATACCGCAGAACTCTTTTGACAGCATGCCAATGATGCACTTTAGGGCTTTGTAGAAATTGACTAAGCCTGTTTATAATAAAGGCAAGATCTGGTCTTGTATGAGTTACATACTGTAGTGACCCTATAATGCTCCTATAGAGAGTCACATTCTGCATAGGTTCACCATCAAGAGCTGTCAAATGTTTACCAACAGCAGCAGGTGTTGAACAAGGTTTGGCATTCATCATGTCTGTCTTCTTTAGCAACTCTTCAATGTACTTAGTTTGTGTAAGATACATGCCAGTTTCATCTCGGGCTACTTCAATTCCCAAAAATAGATGCAGATGTCCTAGATCTTTAAGGGAAAATAACTTGTTCAACTTATCAATAAAGGTTTGTAGAGATCTTGAGTTATTACCTGTCACAATCATGTCATCGACATAAATCAAAACAAAGATGACTTGATTTAAACTTTTTGCAAAGAAGAGTGATGAGTCACACTTGGAGTTTTTGAAACCCCATCTAAGCAGAGTAACCTTTAGTTTTTCATACCAAGCTCTAGGAGCTTGTTTCAAGCCATACAAGGCTTTGTGGAGTTTGTAGACATAACTTGATTTTTCTATATCTTCAAACCCTTCAGGTTGGTACATATACACTGCTTTTTGAAGATTTCCATTCAAGAATGCATTATTTATGTCCAATTGCTTCACAGACCATCCTTTTGAGATAGCTATAGTCAAAATAACTCTCACTGTTGCAGCTTTTATCACTGGACTAAAAGTTTCACTAAAGTCAACCCCAGGAGTCTGATGAAACCCTTTAGCCACCAATCTTGCTTTGCACCTTTGAAAACTACCATCAATATTGTATTTGACTTTAAAAACCCACTTGTTGCCTACTACATTCATTGTTTCTCGGTATGGAACCAGAGACCAGGTATTGTTTCTCTTGAGGGCACTTAATTCCTCTTCCATTGCTGATTTCCAATGTTTCGAATTAATAGCTTCATAGACAGTAGCAGGTTCATTTGGGATATTAGGATTGGATGCCAAGTAAAGCTTATACTCAGTAGGGTATTTCTTTGGTTTGTGAATACCTGCCTTACCCCTTGTAATCATTTGGTGTCCTAGATATGAGGCTTCAACTTGTTGTTGCTGCTGTTGTTGTTGTTGTTGTTCAAGAGTCTGCTGATTTTCTGAAGCATGAGCAGAAGAGTTAGCATTTTGCTGTGTGTCAATGTCTGGTTCAATCCCAAGGTCAAACCCAGACTCTCCAAAATCATGTTCAACATTTGTACCTTGCTCAAAATCCAAACTCTCTTGAGTACTAGCAGAATTATGAGACTCATTAAGAGGTGGTGAAGGCAAATTAGCAGTTGGTGAAACTCCAGGAGTAGATTGAGAGTGATCCACACCAATAGAGGAAGATGGAAGGATAGCATGAGAAATCACAGATGTGGAAGATGGGATGTTTAGCCAATTTGGAGGGACAATAATAGTTTGAGTCTCAGAAGCTTTGGTGTTGAGAAAACCTATTTGAAAAAGAAATTCTTGTTCATTAAAAACTACATGTCTTGAGATATATATCCTGCTAGTGGAGCTTAGACACTTATACCCTTTATGTGTATCACTATAGCCAAGAAACACACATTTTGTAGAGTGAAACTGAAACTTATGAGTCTGATACGGTCTTAGACAAGGAAAACATGCACAACCAAAGTTTTTTAGAGACAAAAAATTTGGTGTTTTATGGAAAAGAGTTTGAAGTGGTGTTGAGTCTTGAAGGATTGGAGTTGGTAGACGATTAATGAGAAAGACTGCAGTATGAAAAGCTTCAATCCAGAATTTTAGAGGCATGTTGGCTTGTGCTAGAAGTGTAAGACCAGTCTCCATGATATGCCTATGCTTTCTTTCAGCTCGACCATTCTGAGCTGAAGTAAGAGGACATGAGTACCTAACTTGGATGCCACTTTCTTGAACAACTTTAAGAAAGCTCATGTATTCTCCCCCCATGTCAGATTGGATTGACTTAATTTTTCTATCCAATTTGTTTTCAACAAGTTCTTTGAATTGGAGGAAGATAGGAAGAGCATCAGATTTTTGTTTTAGGGGATAAAACCAAGTGTATCTACTGTAATCATCAATGAAATGGATGTAGTATTTGAAGCCTTAAGTAGAACAAACAGGGGAAGGACCCCAAAGATCACTGTGAATTAGTTCTAAGGGTTGAGTAGCATGTGAATTTGAAAAAGGAAAAGGCAAGAGATGAGATTTACCATACTGACAAGCATCACAAAAATTTGTATTTTCATTGATTTGAATCTTTTGATTATAACATGTGAGAACTTTAGACAAGACTCTGTCTGATGGATGGCCTAAACGCCTATGCCATACATCTTTCTTGGAATTCAACAACTTAGATCTAATAGACTCTTTGGACTCACCTACCCTAGAGTTAAAGACTTGACAATTAGATTGTATGTTGGTAAGGAAAGACTGGAATTGACTTGATTTAGGCTGAGGTTTTGGTGGTGTTTTGAACTGGTAAAGACCCTTCTCAAGCTTCCCTTGGAGTAGTACCTGATCTATCATTTTATCCTTCACAACACAACCACGAGAGTTAAATATAACATTTATATCATTGCAAGCAGTCAATTGAGATATGCTAATTAAATTCTTCTTAATGCTAGGAACATGTAGAATATCTTTGAGCAGTAAATTTTTGTTACCAGACACAGGCAAAGAGCTATGACCAATATGAGCTATTTCTAGTTTTTGACCATTACCAACAATTAGAGATTGATTACCATTGTAGTGCTGCTTCTGGTTCAGATTGTTGACATCATTGGTGACATGAGTACTTGCTCCACTATCAGCATACCATGCAGGATCATTTAGGATATCAGGAGTTGCCACAAAAACTGAGTGTTGATTGCTCTTGTTTGCATCAGGGGGAGCTCCCATATAGTTGTTATCAAACTTGTAGTAGCAATGAGCAGCAACATGTCCAATTTTTCCACAAACCTGACAGATTGGACGAGAGTTATTGTATTTGCCACCTCTGCCTCTAAAGGATCTTCCACCTCTGCTATTGTTGCTTGTGAAGCGACCACCAACCCGATTGTTGCCTGTTTGATGCTGAGATTGAGATTGATTATGATAACTCTGATCTTTGTTGTAGTTATTACTTCCTCTAGTATTAGCAAAATTAGCTGTTGGTTGACCAAGATTGATGGAGGCAATACCAGCATTTAGTTGTTCCAATCTCTTCTCATAGGTTAAGAGTTTGGATTGAAGTTCTAGCCAGGATATATTTTCTTTTTCTATGATCTGACACACTATTGGATTGTAGTCAGGTGAATCAAGTCCAGTAAGAGTTTGTGAGATAAGATCATCCAAGGTCACAGGATGTCCTGCAAGTGCCAAGTTATCAACTAATTTCTTCATAGACTTTAGGTAATCGACCATCTTCATGGTTCCTTTCTGCAATTTGCTAAATTCCCTCTTATAGTAGACAATATTGGACCTATTTTTCAAGCCAAATAGATCTCTAATGGCTTCCCAAAGTTGCTTTGAGGTTTCATACCCCCATCAACTCTGAAGCTACCTCAATATCAATTGAGTTGTAAATCCAACCCAGCAAAATCTGATCCTGAGCAACCCAGTTTTCATACTCAGGATTGTTTTGAAACTCACTCTTTATGGCTCCTTCAATAGTTACCTCAATGAATTCAGGTGGGCATTGTTTGGCCCCTGTTATGAAACCTTCCATTTTGTTGCCTCTAATCACAGGCAGAACCATATTCTTCCAAAGCAAGAAATTATCATGGTTGAGCTTCATAGAACAGAATGAACCAAGGGGATTACCTGCAAGAGTTAAAGGCTTGCTAGTGTTTTCTCCTTGAACATCGCCGGAGACGTCGCTATTGATGGGGCGCTAGCCATATTTGGCTCTGATACCAAGAGAGAAATAGGAGAATATTATGCTGAACAAGTCTCAGCCTGCTCAATAGCAGTTGAGACAATACCTATTGTATTTATATTCAGATTACAGAAATGCCCTAATATGAATCTGGATGCTACACGTGTAGGTCCCTAATATGAATCTGGATGCTACACGTGTAGGTTAATTACAAGCAGAGATAAACTCAATATAAAAAAAGGTTTACATACAAAGATCTTCATTTGCTGTCTTAACCATAGAACCAATATAGTCAAAGATGTTTCATGGGCCAACAGGGCGATGATGTGGCTGCTTAGCCTGCCACCAATATTTTAAAAAAAAAAGAAAAAAACTCCCTTAGTTCTAATAATAATAATAATAATAACTCCCCTGTCCTCCTATAAGTACTCTTTCCAGACGGCTGGTTTAGGGCCGCGTCCATCCGTTGGTCATGGCGGATGCCGATATACCCGCGGATGCGCCGATCGCAGGCGGCCGAGATGCGAACGTCGACGGCTTAAACAATTTAATGTCAGGCGTCGGCTTCCTTACCCTCATAGTCCTCGTATCCGTTATCACTTATGCCGACCCAATCGTATCCCCAGACCTCGCCTTGTCGGCGCTCGTACTGTTCATCGCCGGGATTCTACTCCTCTTGTTACCAATGTTTCCACCGGCGATTCTCCATGCAGGCTCGAGGTGGTTCGCATTTCTGGTATTCGTTTTGGGTATGAAAGTTTGAATAAACTTTTTTTCGTCAACAATTAGAACTATGAAAATTGATGCTTATTAGCTCCAATATGTATGTGCCTCTGCGTCGATGCTTTCTCTACCTTTGAGTGTGTAACAAATCCCACCTCCCCTGCGGGCTGGGATTGGTGACTGTATGCTAGAGTTCTACCGCTTCTTTTTATCGACTATATGATCATCCTGCTTTCCCCATACCTTTTGTCAAGAAAGAAAAACCTTTGAAAATGGATCTTTAATAATCCGTTCCAATATGTGGGTAAGGTGCTGGTGATACTCTTCATGTTCCTTATTTTGGGTAAGGTGCTGGTGATTGTGATTAGAATGAGATAGCTATATGCCTTCACTTCTTCTTCTTCTTCTTCTTCTTCTTCTTCTTCTTCTACTTCTAGTTAGTTCCTCGTTTGCTTGCATTCTTCATGATGTCAAATACTTTCCAAGAAGAGATGAGTATATTAGACCTTGTTTACCCTCTGAGTTTAGGACTCGGACTTTGCCTCAAACCAAACAAGATCTTACCAACCTCTTATCTTGTTTGCCGAATAAAATATTCTTGCCGTGAGCAACTAACTAATTGACTAACCAGCCAATAGAAAACATCCGACATGTACGGTTAAAAGACGCGTGACGCATGACGCATGACGCATGACGCATGACGCGCTGGATGGACAAAAAAGTCCAACATCCGTGCCGCGTTAATTTATTCGACGACGTTCAATGATTTCACCGTCAAAACCCCAAGCCGCACTCACCTCCTCCTCCTCCTCCTCCTCCGAGGGCATAGAGATCGGTAGAGATACATGGGCGATATAGTCGCAGATGCACCGATCGGAGGCCGCGAAGATGCGGACGTCGACGGCGTGAAGAATTTGATGTCAGGCATCGGTTTCCTTACCCTCCTAAGCGCCGTATCCGTCGTCGCCTACGCCCACCCCATCGTCTCCCCGGAGCTTGCCTTGGCGACATTCTTACTGTTCATCGTGGGGATTCTCCTCGCCCTGTTACCAGTGCTGCCGCCGACGATTCTCCGTGCCGCGGCGAGGTTGGCCGCCATATGTAGTAGAGGTGATCCTTATCAGATTCAATATAATAAGAGGCCTCTAGACTCGACCGGCTTGAACTGCTTTATTTTAAAGCAATGGATTGGGTTTGGGCCACTCCAAATAATCTAAGCCCGACTGAACTCCGACTCGGGTTTAAGCTTGATAACATTATTTTAGGCCCGATAGCCCACTTGTACTTGTGTGTATATATATATATATATATTAGAATTTTAATTCTATATATTATCTTAATATCTATGGTAAAGTTTTATGAAGCTTATTTGATCTTATTAACTTTTTTCCATTTGGGTCACTGGGTCGGGCTTAGAACTCTCTAATATGTCAATGGATCCAATTTTAGTATAAAGTAAGCACAAATTGGACATTTTTTCAGGGAATTAAATTCAAATTAGCATGTCTTAATTAGACTATAACACCCTGCTTGAATTAAGATAATAGGAAAGAAGAGAAAAGAAAATAAGAGGAAAGAATTTTGTTTCTTATTTGGATGAAAAATAAATATAGCCTTTATTGTTATTATTTCCGATGACGACGGAGAGAAATGGAGGATAATAAAGAGGAAAACTAAAATTTCTTTATTCCCATCTCCTCTTTTATATCTGAAAAAGAGATGAGGAATTATTTTCTTCCCCTTCTATCCATCCAACTCCTATTTTTCAATAGGAAACTTAGAATCTCAATTACTAGAATACCAATAATTGAACTATCTCAGAAATATTCTAAACACATTCAGAAGTGGAAAGAGAAAACAAAAGGAACATCAAATCTAGCTACTCTGAAACTAAATTGAACTCATGCCAAAGAAGCTTGTAAACCAGGTGAAGATAAGACTGAAAACTATAACAACTTTTAGAAATCAAAGGAAAAGAGAAGAAGGAATTGAGAAGCCTTACCTGAGAGCCTAAAAGACCAGAAAAAAACCAAAGGATGGTTTCCTTCTCCTGCTTATGGGTGAGAACGTCTCTTTGGCAAATAAGTCGTCAAGTCAACCAAAGGAAACAGCCTAAATAATTGAGGTGAGCCGACGAAGACTGGATCTACTCTCAAATAATTGAGTTTTGGCCATTAGGTTAATTTAATTATAGAATTAAATTAAGCCTACGTAACAACATGGAGATAAATAAATAAAAATTTGATTTTAAACCACGCATCCAACTACCGAATTCCACAGGACAGACAAATTCAAAATTAATATTATTTAATCTCAAAAAAGTATGTTAGATGAGTGAGATAAGAATAATTTAGAAATATAAAAATATCATTCGAAATGAATGAAATATTCTCCCCTATTTTTTTCATTCTCTGAGGTAATTGTTAAATTTAACTGAGGGTATTGCTTGGTATTCTTTAAAAGATAGAAAGACTATATTTATAAAGACATATGATTTTATTTATATTTTTATCCAAATATAGGATGTTATTTATAATATTCTATGCACAATAAAAAGGTTAAATAATTTTTTTTAAAACTATATATATAATTTATCAACCATCAGGTGGGTTCTCATATTCCCTTTTCCTCTCCTTCAAACTATCTCAAACTCTTGAGATGCCTTGCCGTGTAAAGCATATATCAGTCAACTGATCGTCTCTTCAGAGTTCGGTCACAACTATCATTAGACAATCACTTGTGCACTGAAAATATATCACACAAAATTAAGGAAAAAAGAATGGATATGATTTATATTCACTGTAGCTTCACACAAGCATGATACAATAAAGATCGATCGAGGCTGGGTATAAGTGATTCAAGTTCTGTCTGTGACAAGTAAAACTAATACATTATCCTCTCCAGTATGTCTGTATTCCTTTTACCAAAATCACTACTCTTAAAAACAACTACGCAGTTGATGGCGGAAAGGACTTCCACACAGATTTCTATACTCCTCACCAATAATATCCATGTGAACAGATGAATGAAACAAAGAGTTGAATCAAGATGCCATGGCTTAAGATGTCCTGTAACCGTTAGGATGTGATTTCTGCCATCTCCACGCGATTGAAAGGCTCTCCTGGAGATCGGTGTACTGAGCTGTCCAGTTGAGCTCACGGTTGATCTTTGCAGGATCACTGTAGACTTCAGCGTAGTCTCCTGGCCTGCGGCTGAGATAGTCGACTTTGATTTCGACTCCAGTTGCTCTCTTGCATGCTTCCACAAATTCCTTTACAGATCTACCTGATAAAGAAAATAACAATGTGATTATGAGACATGGAGAACATAGAAATGGGATGAAAGAATTATATATGTGCATACACAATTTCCAATACCTGAAGAAAAGATACAGTTTTACGTCAAGTTTAGAGCTCATAAGATTATGAAGATTCATGTTCATTAGCTCTATAAGCTTTTCATGCAGAAATACATGAAAGAGTAGCTATAAGAAAGGAAGAATTAAAGAGAAATTTTAACTACCTTTTCCAGTGCCGACATTGTAGATGCCGACTTTGCTAGGCTCTGCCTTGCCAAGTGCTTTCACATGAGCATCAACTAGATCTGTGACATCAATATAGTCTCTTATACAAGTTCCATCAGCTGTGGGATAGTCTGTTCCTTTAACCTACAATAAGCCAAGCAAAATCATCAGTATTTCTATCTAATAGAAGCACCATAAACTGCAAGCAACATCTCAGTTTCTAAAACTTGTCTCCGGCAAATTTCATCGACATTAAGGAAAAGGGATATAAGAATACCTTCAGGCCTGAAATGATTCCTAGCGCTGCATCAAAGCATGCACCAGATATCCGTCCATGCTCTCGTAGTTCTGGTCTGGGAGCTTCGCCTAGCCTTCCCTCAGGGTCTGACCCAATAACATTGAAGTATCTGATAAAAATAATTTGAAGTCAATGTGCGTCAAATGTCTAATACATTAGCTAGGAGTAAATAGTGAAAGCAACAAACCTTAAAATCATGACAGCCATGTCTGATCTCTTTGAGAAATCTAAAATGATGTCCTCTGCCATTTTCTTAGCTTTTCCATAGGGGTTGATAGGAAGCTGCATTTATGTAAAACTCCAGGTAAATAACAAATCTTTGAACTTAAAGAATTATATATTGCTATAAGTCATTTCATTTCAAGGAAGCTACCATAATCTTTAACTACAGAAAAAGTACAGAAGAAGATGAGCTAACTAACAACTAAGAGAAAATCTCTATATTTATGTGTCAAAATTACTAGAACCCAGAAATCCACTGCAACATGTAGAAACCTATTAAAATGACAATATACCTGAGGAGTGTCTTCTACAATAGGCATCTTCTCAGGTTCTCCATAAGTTGCACATGTACTAGAGTAGATTAGAGTTTTTACGCCATGAGCTGCCATAGCCTCCAGAACCACTAGAGTATTTGCTGTGATATTGTGATAATACCTGTTGAATTGGAGAAGAATGATTTAACAAAAAATGATGACGTGCCTGATTTTAAGAAGAAATAACATTATCTCATCACAGAACTTTTGTAAACCATACCTTGTCATGCCAGAAAATAAGAATAGATTAGACAAGTACTTTTTATAAAGAGAGAAAGATCTTAATATATTGAACTAGCTAAAGCCAGGCATTCTATTCTCTCCCAAGGATAAATTCTAACAAGGAAACCAAATGCTCCAAACTGATGTTAAATAAATTTTTGAAAGAAGAAATGGCATACCGAAGAGGTTCTAGTGTACTCTCACCCACATATGCAACAGCTGCAAAGTGAATTACAGCATCAAATGCATTTTCTGAAAATATTCTGTTCACCTGAACAATGGTTAAGAATGAACCTGGTCTTACTGTAGAAAAGGAAAGTTAGAAAAAAGAATCTATGAAAATGCTGAAGAGTGAGAAGGTAAGGATACAGCTTTTGGGTCCCCCAAATCAGCATATATAAACTGAAGTCTACCAGGCTGTGGAAATAGCTCCTGGAGAACTTTAACAGCTCCCATATTTCCCCTAGAGAGGTTATCCTGCAGAAACGACACCAAATAGAAATTATAAGCTCCTCCAAAATCACATCAAGGAAGATGGTACCACCAAGTATATTCATAGATGTGTATCCGTGTTTGTGTTTGCAGGTAGCTTATAACTCATTTACCCCAACACTGTATTCCAAAGTACCAATATACACATGGGATGACATGAGAATGGGATGACTACAGAACAGCTATGCACTCGCTAGTCAAACTTTCGGGGAAATAACCATTCTTCATAGTGCTACTTAGAAATTGACCTGTATATCAATCCATCTTTGGAGAAGAGGAAGAGTAAATTACCACAATCGTAACTCGATAAGAATCCTTCAAGAGGCGAAGTGCGGCATGCGAACCAATATAGCCAGCACCTCCTGTTACTAAGACATGGGTTACCCCAAGTTCTCGGCGAGAAAACTGTAACATGCAAAAGGAATCAGAATCACAACTTCCAAATGAAGAATACAGAATAGGATGCATTTCAATCATGTCAAAGTCACAGAAGGTAGGTGAACTTGTGAAGTTGTATTTACAGGTAATGGAAATGCTTTTAGTCACATAACTGAAAGGGGAAAGAGTTGATCTGACTACAATAGATTATCACAAATACAAGCCAGATTGAGAAATACTGATAACTTACCACACTAGTGCCAACAAAGCTAGGGGATTGATTTAGAAAAAATATGCACAAGGCTATGAGAAGAGCAGCCACAATAACTTTTCCAAGAAAATGAGGCTTGCGTTTTGCATCTGAGTAATCCATACCTGTGAAAACATGGAGACTACTGGATCATGACAAAGAAAGTTAAGTATAGAGTGTTTCAGAGGATATAACTAAAGCAAATCATACACATAAATGATGGCTCAATTTTAGGAGCTTGCAGCAAACACAATATGTTAAGGAGTTTCTATCCTGAGCTTATTATATGAAAGATGAGTATTAAAAAAGCTCCTGCTTGATCTAGCAAGCAAAATAAGTAAAGCAACCACATGAAAAACAATAATAATGGAAAATGGGATCGATGGATGCAATTATTTGTTGAAACAACCAAATAAAGAAAGAGGAAAGAAATGGCAGCGGACAAACATAGCAGAAATGCCAATAAACCTTTTTTTTTTTTTGAAATACTTTTGGATTGGCTCTGATTTTTAAGGCTGCAATTCCTAACTTTTATCCATGTACTTGTAGATACATTGTGTGAGCGAAGAAATAATAAGCAAATTTGCCACCCGAAGAGCAATATTAGAAACCTGAGAAGGACCAGGATCTACCGGCCCTAGGTTGATTTCTGTTCCTGTTGACTGGTAGCATGTGATAATTACTCTCAAGATCAAACAAAAGTAATAGAACTATTCGCTTCTGTCACAGAATGTATGGTGGAAAATGCTGTACTCTCTCGTGGAATGAACCTGTTGGGGCACAAAAGCATATTCAGATCACTCATAAATGCCAAATTGTCCACAGAAATATAAATTTCTGTATAGTAATCAGATAGCAAAGAGATGTTTACAACATATGGACTGTCACCACAAGGATTCAAATTTCAATTTTAAACAGAAAGGGAATAAAGACCAACAAAAGCCAGTCATTTAATGCAACAAATGGCATTTAATTTTCATATGTAACAGAATTAAAGAAGCTACATAAAGAATCAACAAAAGAGTGAAAGATGAATGAGGGAAAAATCCCTGAAAAGGACAAAAAATTCAACATTGAGAAATAAAGGGTGATTATAGGATCAAACCGCGCTACAAGTATAAGGACTAATAGTTTTTAGAAACAATAGAAAGATAACACCCTCACTGATGCAATAGATGTCAACAACCAAACCGCTCCCAAGGGAAGCCAAAAACTCAATCAAAATGCCACCTTGGTGAACCCAATCGCTCCCACATACATAGCATATAATCCCAGAAGAATACAAGCAACACGCTAGAGCAAGAAAAGAAACGGCTACCAAGGGAGTAGAAGGCGAACAAAATCCGATTTCGACCACCTGATACGACGAACCCAGATCAAAACATCCCGAGACAACCAAGACCCAACTCGATAAACCCGCCAAAGAGCAAGAAAAATGCGTTCTTGGATGCATTTAATGCGAGAAAAGGTACCTGAAAGCACGAGAGATGCAGACGAAAGAGGGAGAAACAGATGAGAGGAGAAGGGGAGAGAAAGAGAGAGAGAGAGAGAGGTGAGAAGAAGTCTTTGGGGGAGTTTGGACCGAGTCGTGGACATTTTATAAGCGTAGAAGCGAGAGAGGAAGGAGAGGAGAAGAGAATTTGGCGAGTAGAGAAATTTCTAAGGTCCGACTCTTCTCCTCTTCCTCCCATGTTCAAATTAGAGCGTCCCACATGAAACATGGGCTGCTATTATTATTATTATTATTATCTCCTCTTTTTGCTTCCTATGTGAATTAATTATCTTTTTATATTAACTCACCTTATACTTATTTACATGGCATGAAGTCTCAAAGATCATGGAAATATGGAATCATTTCACCTCTTATCGTTTAGGGGCATTTGCACATGAAACCCTGTATTCATGCGATTTTTCGTTTGGGATCCTACATTTCCATAAAAATTAGTAAATTACAACTTTCGCTTCGTTGTTTCGAATCATAAATAATCTTAAAAACAGGGTGTTTTATGCAATTTCCCCTTCCTTTCATATTCTACTCCTTGGAGATTATGAGACAAAGGAGTTGGCGAAGCGTAGCCCTTTGACTACTTCAATATGATCAAGATTGGCGGCGAGCTAGGTTTGTCCTGGCCGTGATAACGACATAGTGATGGAGTCCATGGACCAGGACGAGTTTGACATTATATGAAACTATGAGGACATATATATATATATATATATATATAAATATATTAAGTGAAAAGGATGAGCATTCGAGCACGTAATTATGGCCATGGACTTAGCTGTAGGGCTGCGTGGGCCAATGAATAATAATACAACGTTAACCTCTAACACTTCAACACGTTCTTAATTTACTTTACAGGTGCTATTAGACGTTGCTTTCCTTCTTATTATTTATTATTAACGATTAACACATCTACCGCTCTAAAAAATTTAGGCTACAATATTTTTTTAAATATATTTTATACTATGTATTCTCACTTAGTTTTGATTGGGGCACTGTTTATAAGCTCAAGAAATAAGTTTGACTTGAATGGATCAAAATTTTATATTTTAAATTACAGATGTGTTTGAAAAAATTAAATTAAATTTAGAACTGCTTTCATAGATAGATTGATGTTATGATAATTTATTAACTAGTTTAAAAGCTTAATTTGTTATATAATAATTAATAATGGGTACCACATTAATTATTAATATGCCTCTCAAGTGTGGCCCCTCCACATCGCATGATAATAGATAACAGAAAATATAGATTAAATGGGGCTACACTGAATTCTAAACCACCAGCAAACAGGCTTTAACAATTCACATTAATATAATATTCCATCGCCAAATTAAGCTTATAATGCTGACAGGAAAGCAGTTTGGAGATGGTTCACTCCATCTCTCTTCCTCTCTCCCTTCTCTCCTCTCTCCTCTCTAACGAGAGAATAAAGTAATCAGACTTCGGAATGATACTTCTCACCTAATCCAATCAATTTTTGGACCAGGTTGCATCTTTAGAGCTCTAGATAACAAAATTGCTCTACTTTGGATTAATATAGGAAGATACAGAAATATTTGTGTTGTCAATATTTCCAAATGCATTGCTTCATCTTTAACTTGCCATACTTTTCATTCCATGCTTTCAATCTTTTGCACAGAATACAATCTAAAAAATCAAAGAAGAAAAATTAGCATGTTCTCCCTCAAGGTGTAGATATTACAATATATGGAAGTTGACATTTCATAATTATTTGAGCTGAAAAGCCAGTTCACAAGTGCTTTCAAAGTGTAGTTGACAATTTGAACATTCCATATTACAACTGTAGATTGACTAAAAAGAGGGGAAGAAGAAGAAAGAAGTGCCACTGCCAACTCTGGATACAAATAAATTCTTGTCACCAACCAAAACAGGTACAAGAATTACATTTCTATCATGCAGTTCTGATACTTGCTGGAGCAAAACAGAGTCTTCAAGAAAAGAAAGCTGTACAGTACTAATCCATACACTTGTTTGGAGTTTCCATCCAGAGCACCAAAATTACGCTCCTCTGAAACCTTCCAGTCACGACCTCCAATGATAGTTCCAACTTAATACATGAAGGAACTATAGGTTCATAGAGAAAACTAAAAAAGAAAGCCCATACAAGCAATAACTTCAAACTATCAGACCTTTATAGATATTCACCCGAGTCTAGAATCTTCCTTTCTTTGCCATAAACGAACAAACTTATGAATTCTACTGAATCTCTCAGATGCTTAATCTATCGGTCATTATGACATTAGCCAGGTACTATTATGTAGATTTGGCCCACAGAACATTCTTAGCTAGTGAGAGGTGTGGCGCGCTGAGCAAAATCAAGCAATAACTTACGCTGATGCTCGTTGGTATGAGGAAGACTGGCACGTAATAGTTCTAGTGGCATCTCTTTCCTTATAGCTTTTATTGCCTCTGAACCAATAATTGTATCACTTTCTGCCTGCATGTGCAACGATTGCATTGTACTGTCATATTTGCTGAGGCAGTATTTTGTGAGTAGCCCAAAGAAAGCATCAAATGATGCCTGCCATAGAGATCGGTTAGAAATGCTGTAGTTGGTGGTTGTGTGGAAATCAGTAAGAAGTTCTGTTGCTCTATCTAGAACAGACTTTATAATAATGGAAGCACCATCACCAGACAAATTTCCAAGCGGTCTAAGAGGTGGTTGTTCTGATGAACAAACAACAGCAGCAAGGCAAGCACTGAGGGTACTCAGATCCATTCCATGGATACATGTAGATACGACCTTAGCTAGATTTGTTGTGGTTTCAGCCGCACTGGAATCTGAGGGAAGACTGCCAAATAAAAATCTGAGATGGCGGAAAATAGCCATACAAACTAGTCGAGCAAGATCGCTACCAGGGATTAGAAGTTGAAGATAGCGTGAGAGAAGTTTCCGGCCTTTAGGCAGAGAAACCGAGCGAAGGAACACAAGGTCATCCTCTGGAGCCAATACCACAGAATGTGAAGATCTACCAGGGCCAAGTGGATCAACTAGCCGTAGTGAAGCTGCTAGCTCTTCCAGGAGGATCTGTCTCCTCCTCCTCAATTGTGTGCCACCATCTTGTGGGTGGCTGAACTGCATGATGCGATCAACATCATCTACATCAAGTAGAAGGCAAAGGCCATCCTCAATAATGACCCTAGCTGCTATCATTGGCTCTTGTTCAAGAGGCCTCAAAAAAGATTTATGGTCAAGGATGTCGTCGCACTTTGAAGATGTCGGTTCAACTTCAAGAAGCGGGCGAGGTCTATGAATGGAAGAGAACTGAAGCCTCCCTAGAGCATCTACTGGAAGATATGCATGTGTTTTGTCCTTTGTGCATGTTTGAAAAGACAGATCCCTTATGGCATTTGGGCAGAAACGGTGTTGCAACCTGGAACCTGCAGATCTCTTTGTTACACAAGCTTTGTGATAGTAATCATCTATGTAAGGGTCACTGTCGTGAGTTGCAGCATGCTGTATCCTCAAAATGCTTTCAATTTCTTCAGCTGACATGTACTTAGATCTAAACCTTGGGCATCCATTGTCAATCATCGAACTAGAGGAATCAGAACCTTGCTGATAAAAATGGAGGTTCTGTCTTCCCTTGTATGTTGTTGATTTGACTCTCTCACTCAAATCTGTGATCCCAAGTATTGAATCAAACCTGTTGATCATCTGCGGTAGAGAATGTTGCCTCCGTGGTAGAGAATGTTGTCGACTGAGCATCTGAGACTGCAAATGTGAGAAATGTGGTAGAGATGGCCGAACTTGGTAGAGTTGTTGTTTTTGTGGTGGCAAAGATGGATTTCTCATTAAACCATTTGGAGGAGGAAGTTGCTGCATCAAGTTAGGCAATAAACTAGGATTTTCACCCACAAAGGGACTGTGGTTCAACCAGCAGCTCTGTCGTTGACCGTTAATGGAGAGACCTGCTGAACCAAATTGACCCACATGTCCACCATAGTGTGATCGATGAGGTATTCCTGCCAAAGATATTTGGGAGAAGGGGGAGGAATTTGGTACCTCGAGAGGCACCTGGAGCACGGCAGTAGAACAAGGCATGCTTATGTGATGCAATTTATTTGGGGAAGCTTGCGGTAGCCCAGGTGGAGGGTAAGTTGTATAAGATGACTTGGGTACACGAATAGGCTGACTAGGATTGTTATGCTGCTGGTGGTGAGGATATGAAGTTGTTCTGTACAAAGTTTTAGATTCTGCAAAACGAGCTGACGAAGGATGGGGCTGAGATAACCATCGTTTACCATCCTGGACATTTTCAGCTTCTAATATATGCTGATCAAGCCAATTTGAAAAACCTGGCTCTTGTGCCCATTCTGCAGTAGAACCTGAAAAAGACAAGAAAAGGTAGTATTATTATTTTGCAGTTTAACAGTGAACGGAAAAATGAAGTAATCTGGCCAAGTCTAATTCAGAAGTATACAGGAGCAAAGAAGAAATCTCAATTATCAAATCATCCACAAAAAGAAAAATAAATACATAGTAAGGAAGCAGTCTGAGAACAAATATCAGATGGAAAGCCTGCACTTCCACATTTCTTGTTGTGATCACAATTCAAGAAGATACAGATCTACTGCCCACCCTCCATCAAGATAATGAAAGTTGGACTCGCTTATAAGTTGTATTACAGGTAAAAAGACGTGCCATCTTCAGAAATATGTGTGAGACTACATAGTAAGTCTAATGCATCTAAAATAGCAATAACAGTTGAATATTGCCACACGCCAAACTAACCTTTCGTGATTCATTTGATGCAAAATAAAAAATAAAAAAAAACTTTTGTAATGGATCAGAGCAAAACTATGTACTTACTTTTTCTAGAAAATGATCCTCCATGACCAGTTAATTCAGTGAGCTTCGGTCCACTAACAACTTTGTTCAACTGAAAGCAACAGAGAAATAAGAAAACAATCTTATTGACGAGGATTTGTGAATAACATGATCAGGAAGGCATCAAGTTTATGTAAAGGGAAGAGAGGATAAATGGGAACAGGGAAAGGATTACAAAAATTAAATAAACAGGAAGCTTATTATTTTGCAAGTACTGCTGATAACTATGAAAGAACTGCACACAAAACAAGGTATACTTCAATGTAGCACCATATGGACACATTGTTTCTTAATTAGTATCCTTTTCCAAAATGGCATGCGATTAAAGATGCAGGTCATCAACTAATAAAGGAAACAAAACCAATAAAGAAAATGAGGCAGGAGCTCAAGTGGCATGCTCAGTTTGCTATCATGGAAAACAAAAAGATTAGATGAGATATACGTGTCATATATGATGCAGGATATGAGTATCTTATATTACTTACTGAGCTCAAATACAAGATCAGAAAGGTAATAGAAAAAAAACATAATGATAATTAATCTATTTATGCTTAAAACTCGGATAATGAAAATTGTGTTTAGATCCTCTAAAATAGAAGCACCAAAATCCAGAAAAGCATAAAATGGATGTTTAAGAAAACAAACCTTTGAGAATGTGCTTGCAAGATCATCAACATCAGATAGAGAACCAAAACCTTCATCCTGCAATGCAAATATATAGAATGTGATGGACTTTTAGCTAAATTAACATACATATTGACTCATAAACTTGGCATCGTTTGGGAGAAAGGACAAAAAAAGGGCTTGCAGTCAAGAAATGGTAGGAATAACACTACAAGCAGTAGAAACCAAGGCAATATACAATTGTTGAAATATCTGAGGCAAGCACTTTGTATTTTCCTTTTGTTTTCTTGCTACCATCTTCCTGGTATCTGGTGGTTAAAGTTGAAATGAATTTAAATTAAACACTACAGTAAGATCCTGCGGGTAAAGAACTTAAACCTCCGCATTATCCTTGAGACAAGGAAACTGATAGTCTTCATCATCTAGTCCAAAACCGATACCATCATCATCATCACCATCGTCTAATCCCCCTAGCTCAACTTCTTCCATGACATCTTTACCAAAAAATGCATACTGTGAAGCATCAAAATGAGTGCTATCTGCTGAGGAAAATAAGGGCATAACATAAGATTAAATAGACACATTTGATTCCAAGACCAGAACTAGATCATATTCTAAAAGACCGATAGGATTAAGAACAATAGAAGAAAGAGAACTAATAGTCGACACACAAACAGTTTGGAAGCATGAAAAGCGTGCCCCAGATTGATCCAAACATGTACTTAGCCGAACTCTCCAGTCTCCACCATGATTGGTCACTACCATTAAGGAAATTATATTTGGGTTCGTCAAACAGCAAAACACGACTTCAAATTTTAGTCGAAATCGCATCGAAGGTCTCAAATAAACAGAAAAGTTTCAAGATCATGCTGTTCCAATAAAACAATCCCACGGATACCAATCTTACTTACATATGCGATACATCAATAATTCGCTTCATAAAACCCAAAATTACTTGACCCAAATACAAACTAATAAAGAGAAAAATTAGATCCCAAGCTTGAAGCGCAGAAACCCACAAAAGATCATCCACAAACTCATAAAACACTGCTGAATTCTCACCAATAACCATCGATCTTCCTTAAGACCTCAATCCAACAGTAAAATTCCATAAAAGAACCAAACTTTTTTGCTAAATCGAGCCAGGAATTCAGATCTAAAATATCCACGTGACCTAGAACACCAGAAGAGTAAGCAAAAGAAGAGAAACCTCACCTAATTCGCCTTTACCCTGCACACCAAACGCCTTGTAAGTGCCAATTTCTTCTGAAACAACACCATCCCCGTCGACTCCCGCCATCCTTAGATTCTAAACCGACGAAAAGACGAAAAAGATCACATCTTGATCCGATCCTCCCATTTATTTCAGAATTCAGAGAGGACCCAACAGAAATTTCGCGAGATTGTCCTAATCTAATAGATAAAGAAGGGAAGAGGAGGAAGAGGGAAGGAGAAGGGAAGAGGGAATTTGGCTATGCGTATAATTTTTCTTTTTCTTTTTCTTTGTGCATTTTTTTTTTTTTTTTGGGTCCTGTTTTCTTCCCCCCTCTCCCCTCACTCTCTCCCTCCTCTCACTCACCCACTTCTCTCCATCTACTGCTCCTATCTCCTTCCATCTAGTATAAAAACAAAAGAGGGAGGCGTGGGGTGAATATTTTATGTTGCTATCTTATCATTTACTCGGTCTCTATGATTGCAACTTATCCCCAATCTTATGCTTTGGATATTTTAATCTATCATCTAAACCATCATCACTGAGAGTCTAGTTTATTAGGAATAACAGGAGCGCAAAGTAGATTAACCATCAACTCTTTTACCAACATCCAAAAGAGTTTAGGCCTTTATAGGCCTTCCGGGCACTATAGGTTTCACTTTGCCATTGTCTTCTTGGCTAAGAAACCAGTCATAAAGATAAGATTGACAAATAATGATGGCATTAACAAAAAGATGGAAAGGAGATGGCAACAAAAGAAAGTTGGGTTCTACCTAAGCTACCTCACCACTGCTTACATATGCCTAGAAGATGTTAAAACAGGATGGGGACCATCAACCATCAACCATCAACCATCAAACATCAAACCATCAACCATGGAGTTGGATCCTCTGGTTGTGTCCACAAACCATCAGGTGGAGTGGAGCAGAGAGTGAGAGAGAGGCAGGCAGGCAAGGCAATCTATGGATTGGAGTAAGAGATTTGGGGTTTGTATTCATGCGGAAGCTCTAAGGGGTAATCCAACAGTATCCCTGCAAGAGGATTCTTCTTTGTCCACTAGGAGAAGATTCTATACAGTACATGGTTGCAGGAAATTTCCTTCAGTCAGAGTACTTGGTGTGCAGTGATTGGTTAAGAACACACAGGGCAGTAGTTTAATGTGGAAACACCGCCCATTACCTATTCCAGACTTTCTTGTCTACTACTATTTTTCCATTAGGTTATGATTAGGACCCAAATCTTAGTGACTGGGACGGTTTGGCTTAGATTTGGAAATCCTCTTAGTCAAATTCTAGAATTAATTTCAATTGGGTCGAGTCAAATCTATCCAATTGTTTGCATACCGTTGATGCCATCCATACATTCCATGGTCGGCACCGAATTTTAAGAGTTTTTGACTAAACTAGCTCACATCCAAATCATAAAACTTAATATCAAAAGGAATATATATATATATATATATATATATATATATATATATATATTTACATTTATGCCAATTTAATACGGAATTGAAAAAATAAATCGCTAGTGAATTCAGCTCGTCTTTCTTATTAGTTAACTCAGAAAATATGAAATTTATTATTGATTAATTTTATAAGTAAAATGTTGATCTATATAACATAAACATAAATATTTTTAGTATTAGATTTAAGGAGACGACTCATTTGAGTAAATAAAGTGGTCAAAGACTCGTAATTTGGTTCGCAGTTAGCTTTATAAATTATAAGTAAAGTTGGCATAAAGAGAATGGGAGACATAAAGGTTAAGTGGCGCGTGATAAATGAGGGTCTTTCCTTCCTTTATCACAAGTCTTTGTATGATTTTGTAGTCCTTTGTATTGCATTATGACCTTTGGGCTTTAGCATTTGGTTGGTGGCAAAGGCATCACCTTTCGTTTGGACTTTAATTTGTGGTCACAAGTCAAAAGGGCCTAAATGCTTATGCTAGAAGTTGCTTATATATTAAGGACTACTGGATACACTTAATATCCTAATTAATGTTGTTAAAAGTACAGACAAAGATTATTTTATTTTATTTTTTTGCTCTTTTTTTTTCCCACTGTTTTGAAGCTAGATTAGGATTAAAATTTACTTTGATAAGAGCTCTTTAATGTATCCGAGAAAGAATGAAATAAGGGGATATCTGGCTGGAATACCTAATTATATTGTGGAGAGACTTTTTATTAAGTACCTTGGGTTGTTTCTATATGATGGTAAACCGATCAGTATATAGTTATTTAAGCTTTGTTTGGTTTGAGACTAAACTCCATATTTAATGAGTTAATTTTTATTTCTTAGTTTTTATTTTTTTAAAAGTAAATTTAATTAGATATAAAAAGATAAAAAAAATATATTTAGTGTCTAAGCTAAATCCTTGAATCAGTTCTAGGAGAATTTCTAAACTCAAAGCAAATAAGGTATCGGAGTTTAAGAAGAAGTTCTTATATTCTTTGATAAGAATCAGATCAAGATGGCAGAAAAGTCTAGCTCGAAAGAAACAGAAGAATATTTCAAAACAAGAGTAGTAGTTAGAAAGGTGCGAGTGATGGAACTAAATCCATATTTGTTTGGGTAAACAGAGGGAGGAGAGAAGATTGAAAGCGAGGAAATTGCTGCAGATTTTGGGATGAAACACTGCATTTGCTGGTTCCTCTGTGGTTATTTTGAGCTGTAATGGGCTTTTATAATCTTGGACGTAGTTATTTTATACTACTTTCCACCAATTTTATGTGCCCCATAATGGCCCAAATGTATGGGCCCAAGCCCAGATGTCTTTCTTGCAAGTTCTTTTTTGTTTGGAAACTATAGGATTCGATCTGCAAAAAAAGAAAAAAGAAAAAAGAAAAAAGAAAAAGAAAATCTTGGGTTTAAACTGCATGATAGGATAATCTTAGAGTGAAGGTTCGACATGCACGATAGGATAACTGTAGGGTGTTAGATGCAAAGTTTACTTCTAACTGTAATCATTTTGCTACAGAGGTCTGGAAGTAGGGTTCTCACAAAGGCGCGACTTTTGGATCGCGACTTCATGGAATCGATCAATCTCGGATGTTTAATGGCGATCTCGGCAGTTCTAAGGCTCCTCTTGGTCGCCTACGGCGAGTGGCAGGACACGCACATGGAGGTCCGGTATACCGATGTCGATTACCTCGTCTTCTCAGACGCGGCCGCGATGGTGGCTTCCGGGATGTCGCCTTTTGAGCGCTCGACGTATCGATACTCCCCTCTCCTTGCCTTCTTGCTCGTGCCCAACTCTATTCTGCATCGATCCTGGGGGAAGCTCCTCTTCTCGGCTGCTGGTATGCGGAAAGATGAGACTTTTATTGGTTTTTTGTGGTATTTGTTAGGGAAGTTTTTATTGTCTTTAGTCGAAGAAATATTAGTCTTATTCTCGATTTAGTAACATGATCTTGGACTTGCCTTAGTTCTCCTTTTCAATTAAACCTTGTGTTCGATTTCTGGGTTATAAAGTTTGACTAAATGTGAGAAAAACAAGCCTATATCATTTCTTTATCATCTCTGTTGTGCTGAAAATATATATCATGATGAAAATGGGGTAATTGTTTATTTTTGTCTAGAAAAACATTTTTCTTTATCATTTTCGATACGTTGGATCACTGCAGAGTACTTTGCATGAGTTTTCAAGTTCAAATCATATTTGCGATATTTTTGGATGTTTGGTTTGTTGTTAATTGAGTTGATATTATGGTTTGCAGATTTGCTTGTTGGTTTGTTTATTGACACCATTCTGAAGTTACGTGGAGTTCCGGATAAACTGCGTCTCTGGTCTGTAGCAGCTTGGCTTTTCAATCCATTTACGTTTACCATTGGTACTAGGGGAAACTGTGAGCCAATTGTTTGTGCCATCATTCTCTGGATTGTCATCTGTTTTATGAACGGTGTAAGTTCTTCTTATGTAGGATGTATACTTTTTAAGTGAAAGAAATTTTCTGAATGATTCTTTCTATTAAATGGTAAGCGGTTGTAGATTAATCATGCTAAACATAATGAAAATGTCTTCATTATGAAAATGTGGGCATGCTTAGTGGTCAATCCTTGATATAGTTTGTGAAATATAGATTTAGCATGCGCGACCTGACCCTTTTGCTGAATTTTGTCATAAAGATATACTATGCCGTCAAATTTGTACCTGGGAACATATATCTTATGTTACAGATGCTAATTAAGTATAGTTTATGTTAGTATGCTGTTATATACATAGTATAGCTGATTATGAGTTCAGATATTTTTCTTTTTCATTTGAGTAGTTTCTAGTTTAGCTGAAACTCAATTTGCGGTCCTTTTAATTGTTTAGCTGTCTTTACTTATACATTGTTGTTCTTTGTATACAGGGAAGGTGTTTCAGGCAGCATTCTGGTATGGACTTATCGTCCATTTTCGGATATTCCCAATTATATATTCCCTTCCTTTTGTCCTAATCCTTAGTAAACAGACCATATATGTTTCTGGGAAGCCTGCCCTTATGCAATGGTTTTCTGGACAAAATGTACCATCCAAAAGAGGCACTTCAAAAGTTGTAAAATCATCAGAATGCTGGACTGCTTTATGTTGTAGCTTCAGAAGCATTGTAACAAGACAAACAGTAATGTTTGGGTTGCTCTCCGGATCTATGTTCTTCTTTTGGACTGCTCTTTTTTTCCATCTCTATGGATGGGATTTTCTAAATGAAGCTCTGCTGTATCATCTCACGTGAACTGATCCAAGGCACAACTTCTCCATATATTTCTATCACATCTATCTTTATCACCAGCACGGGTTCTCGGCTATAGAGAAGCTTATATCATTTCTGCCACAATTTATGGTGCAGCTTGCCCTTGCTTTGCGATTTGCTGCTGACCTTCCATTTTGCCTTTTCGTTCAGACAGTTGCATTCGTCGCTTTCAACAAGGTTAGCATGTGAATCCTCCGATTTCTATTTAAAGGTAGACCTACATGTGAATCTAGAACGATAAGAATTTAGGACCATTAATAATTCACTTTACTAAATCAAGAAAGTATACTTGTTACTGGATTAGTGTCCAGTTATCTTTTCAGAACTTCCTTGTATGTTATTAATTGGTGTTATATGGACTGACAGGTTATGACGGCACAGTATTTTGTGTGGTTCTTCTGTCTGTTGCCCCCTCATTCTTCCTTGGAGCAGTATGAGATTGAAACCAAAAGGTTTGATCTGCATCTTTGTGTGGATGGGATCTCAAATTCATTGGCTAATGTGGGCTTATCTACTTGAATTCAAGGGCAAGAATGTCTTCATACCGCTGTGGCTGGCAAGCCTCCTGTTCTTTGGTGCAAACACTTGTGTTATGCTTGCCATCATCCAACACCACAAGTACTCTCCAGTTTTCTCATCGCAAGGAGTGCCTGATGTTGCAAATGACTGGAAATTGGAATGAGATTTTTCTTTTTTCCAAGTTTAGATTTTTAGCAGTGTTAGTGAACTAAAACGCCACCTGTTTCTCCTTTCAATTACTAATGGATGAAATTGTTTTCTTCATATAGTTTTACTGCCTAAATTTGAGTAGATAAAAGATAATCTTTGGGATACAGCGTCTATAATGCCGCTATATTGGCAAGAAATGGTAGCACCGGGAAGAAGAGGTATTCTGCTCCACTTCTCGCATGAGCAATCCGACGATTAATATTTCTTTCTTCGTTGCCAATCCAACTGTGACATTATTGAATTTTGCGATGCGTGTGTGTATTTGATAGCTCGGTCGAACCAACCAGGACGGATAAAATTCTGGCCCAGCCAAAACAGCCAATCTAGGTCACAATAGACGCGTTTCCTGATGGCGATTCCTCTTTATTCGCCCACCTCCCGAAGTAACCGCGTTATCGCCACGAGATGCCAGCTCATGGATTCCCAATCTCTTCCTCGGACCTAATAAGTAATAACCCCCAAAGGATATATATTTCACGAAAACTGGGGGAGTTATTGGGTATTTATCCGAAGCTTCGGTCGTTTTTACGTCCTACGTGGATAGTTCGGCACCTCATTCCTAGTCTCTCGCGAGTCGTGGTCCCACCACCCGCCGCCCAGTGTTTAGCCGCCACGTTTCGGTCGGCGAAGGTCGGCAGAAAATCCACAACCCGCCGCGATCAACGCTGCTGCGGAACCTCGTGCCGCTCACCGGTTACCAGGGAACAGCTAGTAATCTCCACCCCTATTTACTAAGATGCCCTTGCCTCGCTTTAATTAGCGTAATTGTGAGTCATATAGCTTACGTTCGGGAACAAAATTAATAACGAGATCTGATTAGCAACATAATCTACTAAATATTTTTACAACATTAATGATATTAGTTGTGAATATCTTTTTAAACACGGTAGAAAAATCCCAGTAACGTTGGTCTTAAAGTTAAAGAGTGCCCCGTTTGCAATAATAGGGGTAATAATTTAATTAAAAGTTTAGGATATTTTATTATCATACTCCCATGAATAAAATCGGCTCTTTTTTTCTTTCAATTATTTTTTACTTCTAAAGTCGGAAGGTGGGCACTGAGAAGAAGGGCACTCTAATAAGCAGCGAGAAATTTAACACCGCCAAGGAAAAGGGCGGGATTCACTGGACACAGCTGGATCCTTTTGGCGAAATATATCGGCAAGATTGGATTTTTCGCCCGCTTCTTGTCGATATATGCTGTAAGTGTGAGTTCTCTTCTTACTTGTGGATGCTGGCCTTGAGATTTTTGTGTTGGTATTGGTGGTAGGTTGCGATCTCTTCCCTGCGAGTTGGGTTTGATCTATTTGTGTCGTATAAAAAAGGGAACTTGGGAATGTTGAATCTTTATCGCGTTTTATCCTAGGGCGTTTCTATTTTGAGTTAAGAAATATGATTTGTTTTGATATCTGAGCAAACCTTTTGGTTTATTTTGTTTAGGATTTATATTGTGGGTTGAATTCTGATCTTTTATTCGTTCTTTCCATAAACATTGCTACAAGGTTGGTCTTCTGGTTTGCTTCTATGTTATTGCGTCAATTTGGTATTGCTCTGTGGATGCAATCTGGTGCATAGTCGCAGGAATAATAGAAAGATCTTTTTTGCCTTTCCATAGGGTTGTATGATCTATTTCTTCCCACGATTAGAGTTCTCCAAATTCTATTATCAGATATTGCAACTTAAATTGGTATACATTCTGCATCATATATTGTTGGTCTCATTGAATTTGCTTCTCTATATATTGTTATATATTTATGGCAGTTGGAGTTAAGTTCCTCTGAAGTCTAATACAGTAGCTGATCAAGTGTTAGACTTCAAGTTGTGATCACAAGAACACTGTTTATGTGTTTGGGGATGATAGAGTTGCATTTGAGATGAGGAAGTGGTTCCAAAAACATCGAGGCGATAAAGTGCAATTGGCACCTGAAAGGGATATGGAGAGTGGGAAGAATGGCCAGAAGACTCAGATTGAAGAGGCTCCTTCTAATGCCACTAAGCAGAAGGTGGCTGCTGCTAAGGAGTACATTGAAAATCACTACAAGGCCCAGATGAAGAACCTACAAGATCGAAAGGAGAGGTAAATACTTAACTCCAGCTAAACTTATGAAATTTGAAAGGGATCTTGGATAAATGTCAGTCAATCAATTGGTGATGATTTTATCAAGGCTGCTTTAAAAGCTTCTTTTGCTCTTCTATCTGTGAGCCAGGCGCTGGGTCTTGGAGAGGAAGCTTGCAGATGCTGACGTTTCGCCGGAAGAGCAAATCAATCTTATAAAGCACTTAGAGAGAAAGGAAACTGAATACATGCGTCTCCGAAGGCATAAGATGGGTGTTGATGATTTTGAACTGCTGACTATCATTGGCAATGGGGCATTTGGTGAGGTTGGTGATCTCTTTAATATTCTTCTAGTTTAGTTTTATTTTATTAGGCACCTGGAAGTGTTAATCACATATTCTAAATTTGGCTTATCAACTTCTTGCATCAACATGTAACTATACAGGTCAGGCTCTGTAGAGAGAAGACGACTAAGCAAGTATATGCTATGAAAAAACTTAAGAAGTCTGAAATGCTTCGTAGGGGCCAGGTATCCAGGCATTGGTCATGCCTCCTCCTATATTTCTGTAGTCCTAGTATTCTGCTAACATTTTAGTACTTCCATTTCAGGTGGAACATGTAAAAGCTGAAAGAAATCTTCTTGCAGAGGTTGACAGTGCGTGTATAGTCAAACTCTACTGCTCTTTTCAAGATGAAGAGTATCTGTATCTTGTCATGGAATATCTTCCTGGTGGAGATATGATGATGTTACTTATGCGGAAGGAGACGTTGACAGAAGATGAAGCCAGATTCTATATTGGGCAGACAGTACTCGCAATAGAATCCATTCACAAACACAATTACATTCATAGGCAGGTTTTTAGTGTTATTTTACATAGTTTGAGCTTTACTCTATTGGTAGGTCCTCTTTGTCATCTAGATTGTTAATTATCAGTATCTCGGATGTTTCATTTCTTAATAGGGATATCAAGCCTGACAATTTGTTGCTGGATAAAAACGGCCATATGAAACTTTCGGATTTTGGATTGTGCAAACCCCTAGATTGCAGTAGCTTTCCAAATCTCAGTGAACTAAACAATTCTATGGAGAAAAATCTCATGTCTTCACTAGAGAGGGATAAACAGTTAAACACCTCCCCAGCACCACCCAAGCGATCACAACAAGAGCAATTGCAACACTGGCAAAAGAACCGGAGGACACTGGTCAGAACCTGTTTTTATCATTTCTCCTAAACTGTCCTTCCTATTGCTCTGCGTGATTTTGGTTTAGTATGCAGAATAATATACAGCTTGAGTAAGACCAAGAAAAAAGTCACTAAAAAATGATCATTTCGTTTCAGAGTTGATGTTTACCTATCAATAAAAATCATCGATATGTAATCCCAATGCAGATTTTATTTTGATATGTCAGGCTTATTCGACTGTGGGTACGCCTGACTACATTGCTCCAGAAGTGCTGTTGAAGAAAGGATATGGATTTGAGTGTGATTGGTATGCTTGAATATTTATTTACTTCAGTCAATCAATTTTATTTTCCCTGATAGTTTGCAATTCTAGGTGGTCACTTGGAGCGATCATGTATGAGATGCTAGTTGGTTACCCGCCATTTTATTCCGAGGAACGAATGTCAACATGTAGAAAGGTAAAAATGCAGCTGTATGCTATATTGAGTCTTTCAGTTTGGTCTTTGAAAAGCATATGGTGTTGAGAGAACTTAATAGTTGGTACTAGCAAATATCTTGGTATGTACTATAGCAATTTGCCTTTTTCTTTTCCTAATTTTGTGCATTGTTATAAAATAACTTATATTGCGCAGATTGTCAATTGGAGAACTTATCTAAGATTCCCTGAGGAGGCAAAGCTTTCAGCAGATGCTAAAGATCTTATCTGCAAATTACTGTGCAATGTTGATCAGAGGCTTGGAACAAAAGGAGCCCATGAGATAAAAGTATGATCCTTACCCATATCTTCTTTTCACTGTAATTAGCCTGCCGGTGGAATGAAGAGTTTGAAATTTGGATCAATTTAGGCACATCCATGGTTTAACGGCATTCAGTGGGACAAGCTATATCAGATGGAGGCTGCCTTTATACCTGAGGTTAATGATGAGTTGGATACACAAAACTTTGAGAAGTTTGAGGAGGTAAAGTACTATGATTGATGAGCTGCAATGCCAGTCCCTTCGCATTTATTGGCTTCGTGCTTCAAGTGATACAATATTCTTCGTAATTTGCCTGCCATGTTTTGGCTTTATTATTGAGATATTTTCAAATGCTCTTAGCATATCGTTGAGATTTCAGATCTTTCTTTTGGATCATATATACACAACTTTAATGGAAATTGAAAACTTTGTGAATGTTTATTTTTTAATTACTTCTACATAAGCTAATTATTCATTGTCTTGATACAGAGTACTTCTCTGCAAACTTCATCTAAATCTGGTCCCGGGAAAAAGGTATTATTAGATTTTTTCATCCTCAAACCACCTTCCTTTTGACTTTGTGCATATTACTCGGTATTTACTCTCCTATGCTCGATTAAATATTAATTACTTATGAAATACTTTTTGGTTCTTGCAGATGCTTTCATCAAAGGATGTTAATTTTGTTGGTTACACATACAAGAACTTTGAAATCGTGAATGACCACAATGTTCCAGGCCTTGGTACTTCCTCCTCAAGTTTTCAATTCATCATGCATTTGCACACATGCATACATGATCACACGCTTTATCAGTATATTGACATGTTTTGTCCATCAATTTTTTTTCGACAGCAGAATTAAAGAAAAAGAGTAACAAGCCTAAAAGACCATCGATCAAGACTTTGTTTGGTAACTGTCTCCATCAAATCTAATCCATCTAGTTCATACTACAAGTTGTTCTAAGATTCATTCTTTGTTTGGTTTCAGAGGCCGAAGCCACTTCAGATCAGTCCATTCCAGGAAGCTTTCTGAGCCTTTTGCCTCCACAATTTGTCTCTGAGAGCCCTGAGCCATCACCTACTTCCAGTAGATCTTCATCTCTTCAACCTTTACCTCGGCGTAGATAACTAAGAGGAGCTTCCCAAGTAATTGTCTATAGCTGAATCATAGCAAAGGAGTAAAAATATTCTCTTGTAATTGGCTAAGATTTGAGCCTCTGATACTAGCAATCATGTGAGCTTGTATATAAGTGGAGTGGTGATTGTCATATGGATCTAAGTGATGATCAAATTGTAATTTTTGTTTTGGTTTTTTAATGATTTGAATAAAAAAGAAGTAATTGTAAGTACAAGTAATTGGTTGCGTGGACTTTCTTAATTGTAGAATGGTACACTCTGTTATGCATCAGATCAGATAAAAGAACAGAGTAAGTAGGCCACGAGTTATCCGTGATATCTACCAAACCTCAACTTCCGTTTCCTTGATGGTGCAAGCCGGCCGGATGAATCAACGTACTCACCCACTCACCAGGCGACACGTGCCAATAACACTTGGTGGGACCCATTTTTTTTTTAATTTTTATAATTGTATCTCGTCTTTGAGGAGTCCGATGACTCCGCTTTAAACTAGAACGCGATGCCCCTCGCCTTCCTCCTCCGTCCCTCCACCGCCGCGGCCGCCGCCGCCGCTGCAACTGCCGCTGCCGCCTTCTTTCTCCTCCGCATCCGTCGCCCCCCGACGAACCGTCGATTTTTCTCTTCCCTTAGGAGCGCTATGGACGGGTGCCGGAATTCTACCCTCCTCGTTATCTCCGCCAAATCCCCCGAAGAAGACGTCCTTGCCCGGTCGCTGATTTCCAAGAGTAGGACCCTAAAGCTGGGAGATGAAGAGGAGATCAGGGTTTTGTTGGGCTCCGAGGTGGACTCCACCAACCATTCTACTTTCGCGGCTCAGCTCTACATGGAGGCCCTCTCGGCGAGCCGCTTCGGGAGGTTTCTCATCTGGTCCCCGAGGCTTTCTTCCACCCACGACCTCGTTACGAAGTGAGCAAATTCCTATCTTTTCAACGAATTCTTATTGTTTAAGACTTCCTACGATCCTATGGTTTTTATTTTCTTTCATTTAGATTGTAAAGCTATCGACTGCAGGAATTTCCATGATCTCCCACTTGGTACAGTTTGTCTTGCGGACATTCAGTTTAAAGGAAGAGGTTTGTGATTCTTGTTGGATTTTTGTTGTGAAATTTGATAAAGAAGTGATCTTGGATGGTGAGTTTTTGTAGGTCGGGCGAAGAATGTGTGGGAATCACCGGCTGGTTGCCTTCTGTTCTCTTTTACATTGCAGATGGAGGATGGACATAAGCTGCCTTTCTTGCAGTATGTTGTGTCTCTTGCTCTAACTGAAGCGATCAAGGAGTTGTGCCGAGCTAAAGTAAGATTCTATTTGCTCTAGGTTAATTTCTTATATTGGCAATCGTTGGTTTATTATGTTGCATACCAATATGAATTTGTTTGGCCTTGGAATGTATGTAAAGTTTACTACGTGGTAATTTTGATTCAAATATAATGAAATTTCAGGGATTGACACAATTGGATGTAAGAATAAAGTGGCCCAATGATATTTATCTTAACGGGCTTAAAGTTGGAGGCATCCTTTGTACTTCAACCTACCGATCAAAATGTTTCAATGTTTGTGCTGGTAAACAGGTCTCACTTTCTTGCAAATTTGTTCAGGTTAATGACTCCATGTACCAATTGGTATTGTAGATTTCATTGTGAATCCTCCATTTTCTTATCTTTATTATTGCAAGGATTTGGACTGATTTCTGGTGGATTTTTTACTAGGTTGCATCAAATTGTATGAACTTGCATTTGTTTTGTGGAGCCTTATTTACTTCATGTTGTGTATCAGTTGACCTTTACGTGATGATGATGACTTTAAAAATCAGAAAACATATGTGATAACTGGGATGGAGAGACAGAGAGTTACTCTCTCTTTTTCTGGTCTAATCAATTAACATTGTGGACTTCATATTCTTGAGTTGCTAGTTGCTTATGTGGTTTGTTTAGCTGAAATTATATATGACTTATCTGAAAAGGTGCCTGAATTTCTTTTAGGTATTGGATTAAATGTGGATAACGAGAAGCCCACTACATGCTTGAATGCGGCTCTCCAGGAAGTAAAATCCACTTCACATGGACTTAAGAGGGAAGAAATACTTGCTTATTTTTTTAATAAATTTGAAAATCTATTGGAGATATTCTTGAATCAAGGTAACTAGCAACTTAATGGTTTCTATATAACCAGTTCAGATTATATAACTGTGGTAATTAAAATGCCCTGTTTCTTTGCTCTTCTTTTTCAGGCTTTCAGGTTCTTGAGGAGCTGTACTGTACGACATGGCTTCACAGGTTGAAGAAATTTAACAATTATTGTAGTTCATTATGCTTATGCAGATAAAAATGATATATCTGGTGCATAGGTGTCTTTCTATTCTGTAACTCCATATTCTGCATTTAAGGCTGTTGTAGTTGAAGGCATTTTCCTTGAAAATGTACAGATGTACAACTATTTGTTTCTGCCTCTCTATTGAGATATCATCGCGATGCCTTTGCTAAGGTAATCTTTGTTATGTATGCAGTGGCCAAAAAGTTGTCATACAAGAAAAACATGAGGGACAACCTGTAGAAGATACTGTAGTTACAATTCAGGTGGATTCAAATGGTAGCATTTGTAAAGTTATTTTCATTCATTTAATTTTTGTAGCATCATACAGGGTTTGACATCCTCTGGATATTTACTGGCTACTGATGAGGACAACAAGACTTATGAGCTGCACCCTGATGGCAATAGGTATACCTATTATCTATTCTTTCAGTTCTCCATATACAACAATGGATTTTAATTATTGACTTTAATGCATATTCTAGATGAAATTTTGTGAAAAACGAGCAGAAACTTTACGAAGGAGATAGGACATGCTAGACACTAGAAAAGCGTTCACTTATCTAGAACTTAAGGGGCTGTTAGGATGGTCTCAGCAACTAGTGATGATTAAGATGAGCCAAAGATGGCAGACATTCTAGATGGGATGAAGATTTTTGTCACGCAATAGATTCTGCACACTCTTCTAAGCATGCTTGAAAGCTGCCAACTGCTAAATATATTGATTGGAATAATTGGATATTCCTCTTGTGATCATGAGCATAAACTGATTTTATAATCCTAACTTTATTTTCTTTAAAGCTACCGTTGTTGCAAATTCATTTACCTTTGATCTTGGATTGGTGCCATGGTAAAAATATCTGCTTGAGGTTTTTAAAATTTAAGTATATAAAACTATCAGTGATACCTAGCCAATCATAGTATCTTATCCGTCATATGTGTTGCAGCTTTGATTTCTTCAAAGGACTTGTCAGGAGGAAGATGGAGTGAAGCAAAAATAATACCATCAATAGAAGCATTGGATTACATTTGATGAAGCAAAGTTGGGTCACTTTCTCAAATTAACCATGCTGCACTGATCCTGGACAATGTTGAATTGGCATTTGGCACTCGGGCCTTCTGACTAATTTACCAAATGAGTTAAATGAATTGTATTCTTCAAGCATGTATAATTTTGTAGAAAAGTGCATCTGGGTTGATGATTCAACTTTTTCATTATATGTAGACTACCAAAAATATGATGGCTGTATAGTTTGTTTCCTATTCTTATAGATTGGAATAATGATTTATTCTTCATGGAGAAGGATTTTTTTTTTGTTTTGTTTTGTGTTTTGAAATATTATATTTTATGTCTCCTCTTCTTGAGGTGTGTTTTCCTTGCAAAATGAAAGAACTGGTGCACTAGCAGATGGACTTGCAAGAATCCGAAAACCAGGTAAATTTGTATATTTTTTGTAATGAGCAAAGGAGGCGCAAATTTAATGGAAACATTGCCTTCTAAATAACGCTGAAAGAAAGTGTTATTTAATTTCAGGAACCATTTTATTGGAAACAATTTGATGCAGAAAAGAACTTGGTTAAGGAAAAAAAATATATACTTGGGAGGGTATTATGGGAAAGAAGGTTAGGTATTACACATGCCGTTTCTTACTGGAAAATTAGATCAATGAAACCGAGGATTGAAGCGGAGTGGCAGGGAGTCTTCGTTCTTGAATATTTTTGTTTTTCTTTGAGAAAGATATGGACGTTCATGAATTAAAAAGTGGGGCCCGTAACAATGGCCTTTAAGGCTTAAAAAAAAAAGCCTTGTATTCTATCTTTTTATCCTGTTCTCTGGCTTCCGCTCCTCCCCCAGTGACCGGTGTGCTGTTTCGGTAGTTGGTAATATTTGCCCCTTTGGGTGGTAGAGTATCTGTGGCTCTTCGATCATTCTGCGGGAAAAACTTCACGGCTTTACATCTCTTTTCTCGAAGCAAGTTTCAATCTTTTTCTTGCTGGTACTCGAAAGATGCTATGTTTTTATTGGATTTTTGTGTTTTCGTGATGTATAGTGTTTTTTTTTTTAAAAAAAATTTCATTTCGTAGTTCTTCTTTCCTTTTTGACCTAAGTCTTAGTAGTTCTCGATTATACTTATTCGCGGAACATATTCTTTTCTTGTTGATAGAATACCCTACATCTGTTGAATTACTATTTTTGCAACTCAGGCGATGGAGCACAAAGATTCTGTCGTGTCTGCTGAATGGCTGCATGCGAGGCTGGGAGATCCTGATGTAAAGGTGAAAAACGGCTCCTTTGCATTGACTCATTTTGGATTAGAAAGTTTCCATTTTGTGTTGTAATGCCGTTTCTTTTGATTGGGAACATGTTTGGCGTAAGGTTATCGAGATTGTCAAGATGGGACTTGTTGCAATTACTTTTGAGGGGAAAGATGGAATGAGAAAGGGCATCGATAACCTAGGTAGAGAGAGAGAGAAAGGTGGATCTTTTTTTTTTTCTTTGAAAACAAAGTCTCACCTTAGACATTTTTCAAACAGGTGGATCAATCCTATATCTTGCTGTGGATAAGTGGATTATGATGTTATAAAGTTGAGTAATAAGAGAGTGAATATCAGGATTGATGCCAAAAGCACCCTGACTTTCGTGTGTTTCTTTCATACGTTTATGCACAGAGATACCTCTGGTGTATCCTTCTCCTTTGTCCAAAAATGTAATTTATAGTAAAGCTGTGAATATCTGACATTGTCAGTCAATACTTGATGCACAAATGATTAGTTCAGAATCTTCAGGAAATGGATTATCTTTATTGCTCTCAGTTAAGTGGTCTTACTGGAGCTTCCCTTCTCAGGCTTTAATTCATTCTGTTTGATGTATTTCAGTATAGAATTCCTAAATGGTCACTATGAAGAACTTGCTAGCTGTAATATCTCTGAAGTTCTTTGTTTCTTTCACTAAATTGAATTGTAGTGAAGAATATATGGGATGTTTATCTATTGATCTCATAGTTCCCTTTGGTGATGGCACATAAACGGCAATTACTGTTAATAATTATATTGTTTTCCGACTTGCTAGACTATATCAATGTGGTTCATGTTCTAATCAAGTACTTATTACTTATATTGATGATTTTGCAACAAGCTTAGAACCTAATTATGTCATATTTTATATCAAGAGGGTATTATGTCCTTTCTTATTGTCTTCCTTCTAATACCATTTCTATATTTTTGCATCTGTTTAGGTATTGGATGCTTCTTGGTATATGCCAGATGAGCAAAAGGATCCATTTCAAGAATATCAGGTCCTGTTAATTTGATGCTTCGCAAAAGTTCTCACCACGACATTTATTACTGTTTTATACCACTTTTTAGGTTCTTCATTGCTTTAAATTGTGCACCAACTATTTGTGATGGACAGTTAGCCAAACTCAAACATTTGACTATCATATATTGGGACTGTTTCAATATGGAATTTGTAGCATATATTTTGGACAATATGTCGTAATTGTGCAATTACAATATTTTGGTGTTTATTCCCAATGTTCCGATCATTCTTAGTTTCTTACAGACAATAACCTCTAATTTTTATTCAGGTGGCTCACATTCCTGGCACACTTTTCTTTGATATTGATGGCATAACTGACCGGACATCTAATGTGAGACTAGTTTTCTGCTTTGTGCTTTGCATACTCTTTCCTATATTTAAATTGATCAATGACATTTCACCGTATGTTAGATTTAATTATAGATGGTACTACTCATCCTGCCTCATGATGCTATACCCTGGATGCTTTGCCAGTTGACTCACTTTTGTGGCGAACCTTTCCTTCTTAACTCACTCATTTTAAATTGATCAATGCCATTCCATTATATGTTAGAGTTCATTTATGATGATACTACTCATCCTGCCTTAGGATGGATTATGTCCAGCTTGCATCCAGATTATCAAAGTTTGGAGTCAATTTCCAGTACAGCTGTGTGAATTTGTCCTTCTATTTTGCTTAAGCTTATTATTTGCCAAGTAAATCTATATACTGATACTAATTGACGAAAATTAAATGAGAAAGTGACCATGATCAGCAGTATTTAGACATTCTGGATTATGAACACAACTCAGATTTTACTCCCACTCTTATCCTTTTACTATTTTTGCAGCAAAGCAAGTAGCAAGTTGTACTCTTCATCTTCCTACATCTGATTTTCTTTCAATAAATTTGAACTTTCTGTATTTAGTTCAGAATTCTTAAACTACTTTATTTCCTTCAATGAAGATCGGTTAAGAAAGGGTTGATAAAAGTGAGTCATCAGCTTACAGGATTCATCCCAGCAAATTCTGTAAGAAATTCAAAGAAACTCTTAATTGTATTAAAACTTGAAAGCTCACTATTTAACTGGGAGCCCACATACCTAAAACAGAACCTTTAGGTGACTCCTGCTTGGCATGAATAATAAATGATTATGTACATATAATCTAATAGTTTATCTAATGAATCTCTACATTTAACTGTATTTTGAGTGAATGATTGGAATCTTGATTTAAATCGACTCCATCTGATTCTAAACTTTCTGTTCTTTGACATACTTGTTGCAAATATTAATGTGTATCATTTGTACTAGTTGCCAGTTGCCACACATGCTGCCATCAGAAGAAGCTTTTGCAGCAGCAATTTCTGCTCTTGGTATTACGAACAAGGACAAAGTAATAGTTTATGATGGAAAAGGCTTATACAGTGCTGCACGTGTTTGGTGGTATGCTAAATTCACCCTTTCCAGATGAACAATCCAACTGTCTTTCAATGTTGGTGTACCATCATAGATATGCCATTACATCAATATGCATTGTTTGTGGGAACTAAGTCTAATAGTTGAGAGAAATGGATGAAATCTTATAAAAAGTCTTCGCCATTAAGAAGTTTCTTATTTAATTCATTAGGAAAATCAGATGCACCATATTAGCTACACTAAATACTCCAATCCTGAAAAAGGAAGAAGAACATCAGAGTTAGTGTGCAATTTTAAGCTCCATACTAGTTTAGTTATCAAGATTTGAGTTGAAATTGTTACATCTCTTGGAAGGATAACTGTTTACATGCTATCTTATCATGTAAAACAAATACTCTTTACATGCTCCAAGGCATCTTACCTTTGAAATCCTATAAGATTACTGTCTATCTGTTTTTTTGATAGTTTTCAGCATTCGTGTGCATTATTTGAGTTGACAAGAAATCAAACTTCATTACATCCACCAAGCGCAATGTAATGAATTTGAAGATGTTTGACTGATGATCAGGATGTTCCGAGTTTTTGGACATGATCAGGTTTGGGTATTGGACGGAGGTTTACCACAATGGCAGGCTTCTGGATTTGATGTCAAATCTTGTTCCTCCGGAGATGCAATTTTGAAAGCTAATGCTGCTAACAAGGCTGTTGAAATGGCTTATCATGGAGAATTGGTGAGTTACATATTATACAGTCTATTTGATAATGTGGTGGCCCATTTTCTTTTGGGTACGTATCTTGCACATGTCTATTGCTCCAAAGAATATTATTTAGGCAGTATATGACACTTTTGAAGTTAATGAACACGAACTTTGTCCTTCATGTTTGATATGGAAATTGTGTTTGCTGAAGACTTATATCTGCATGTGTTGGCTAATTTTGGTTCTCTTTCTTGCAGCTGGGGTCTAGCACATTTAGTGTAAATTTCCAGCCTCATCTAATTTGGATGCTTGATAAGGTTAGAGCTTTATCATATGGAAGCACAAATGGCTTGCTCTCTTTCTTGCTGCTGAATTCTGGTTATAGTACGATCTACCTTTAACAAGGGATTTTGGTTTCTTTCTCTTCAATACCTAAAATGTGAGTTAATTGATGACAGTTAAAGTAATCAAATAGGATAAAAAGGATTCACTATTTAAATTATAAATGAGATTCACGGAAACTGGGCAATTATTATACAGGACTATGCGATTAGCAATTTAGCATGCTTGAATTTGATGCTATTAATGCCTAAAGTACAACTGGAAAATGATTGCAAATCCAGTAATTCAATGATTTCTAGATGCACCTTGATTATGTACATCTTGTATTAATAGGATTATGATTCCAGAATTTCGTTACTATGCCTGATGTAACAGATCAAACAAAACGTCAATGCCCAGACCCACCAACATTTAGATGCTCGATCAAAGGACAGGTAACTTCTATCAATTTATCTTGCTCCATATATATACCAACATTTTGATGCAGTCGATTTCTTTGCATTATATGCTCTCTATTAAAAAGAATTGCTCATTGGCAACTCTTCTTTATATATTTGAATAATATCTTCTAAGAATTCCTTTTTCTCATAATAAGTTTGCTACCAGTTATTTAGGCCTTTGACTACTGTAGGTAAAGCTTGACTCTTGAGTAAGTAGTTGGTTGTCAGGTATAGAATATAGATGTAACCATGTGTTGGCTGACTATGCAGCATAGGAGATGCTCAGATCAATGATTTCTGTGCCAAGTGAATATTTTAAATACAGCCAGAAAAATGTTGTGCTGTCCGTTACTTTAAATAGTTAAGCAGACAATTCAATGGGAGGTTGAGATGCAGTTATGGTAAAGTTTGGCTTCTTTTATTATCTAACTTTTATTTTTCTTCCTTCAGCAGAGAAGTACTTCTTTTGGCCTATTAAGAACAAAATCTTTTCAATTGGAAACACTTCATATCACTATAAACTTTTCAATTAGAAATACTTTTAGCTTATTTTTTGTTCTTTGTTAGCTTAAAAATGTTCTGAAAATTGTTTTTAGAACAATTGTTTTTGATCCAGCATATGGTTTTGACTCTTGACAGGTTTAATGGTGTAGCTCCAGAACCACGCAAGGGAGTAAGAAGTGGGCATATACCTGGAAGTAAATGCATTCCTTTTCCCCAGGTAGGAACATTGCATGTACCGAAGATTAAAATTGGTTCCGTGACTTCCATCATTGATCCAATTTGGAGAGACAGTTAAATTTTTAATCAGTTTTAAGGGCTAAGAAAATAGTCTAGATGTTAGATAACCATGCTATAGGTCTATAGAACAAATGTGGCCCTCAAAGGCATGTTGAAGGGATATACAATTTCTGGTACCTCATCCTTATGTGATTAATTTTGATGTTAAGTAGATTGCATTTTTGCTAATTCGTTTTTGTTTTTTGTGCAAGGAGCACATTAAATATTAGTCTTAACCACTTACTATTTTGTATAAGGCTGATCTTAGGACTTGAGGCTCGAACTACATCTTATGTTTCTACTATTGACTTCTTGGATTTCTTTCCAGATGCTGGATGGTGCACATATGCTTTTGCCTGTAGATGAACTACGTAAAAACTTTGAGCGAGAAGGTGAGACTGACTGCCCTATGATGCTGTTGAAGTGTAACTTTCTCTCACTGTAGTACACAGTTCTTTGAAGCTTGGTCTCTCCCACACCTGGCGACCTTATGAAAAAGTGAAGGAAAAATATGAAATAAAAGGAAAACAAATCTATAGAGTAACTAAAGAAAGCACGAGAAAAGGACATAACTAATATGCTGGGCTGCTTGATCATTTCTTTTATTTATCTTGTTCTCAGGCATCTCTCTGGATCATCCTGTTGTCCTCTCTTGTGGATCTGGTGTGACGGCTTGCATTGTTGCCCTGGTTAGAACATATTTTCTCGTCCTCAATAGGTTTCTCTGCTTATCGGAAAACTTATTTTTTTTAATTTTAATAACGGAAAGCAGAATAACAAGTGGACTTGTATTTCAGGGTCTTTATCGGATTGGGATTCCTGATGTTCCAGTGTATGATGGGTCTTGGACTGAATGGGAAGCCCAACCAGATACCATTAAACTCACTGCGGCTTCTAACTCTTGAAATCTTGGGATATGGATCGCATTTTCATTCTCTCAGAGCATAAGTGCCAGATCTACTGCACAAAGCTGTCCTACATGTGATTTCTGGGAGTTTATGTCCTTATATTGCAAGGTGGCAATCTGAGTTAATTAAAGAAGGAAACAAGAAAATTTGTCATGGAAAACCAAACAAATATAGCTGTACGAGTTTGACAATCTAGCTATTATTCGAATCACAATTTATTGTATTGGAATTTGAAAAGTTGGAGCATTACTATGTAATCTCCCCACATCATTATGTAAGGTGACGAGCACAACTTGTAAGGTAGTGTCTTGCATACATAGGGATGATTTTATGATAAAAGAACATTTACAAATCAATTGCATAATTTTCAAGATTTTCCAGTGAGCAAAATGGCAGAACCACCAGGATATGTCATGTTACTGAACATCAAGGATTTGCACTCACCAAAAGCTTCCAAGACAGTTCCCAAAAACTAAATTGCTGTTATATTATGTGCTTGTTCTCTGATTCTTCCATGTAAACCACTGTCTATTCGCTCCTCATCCTCTCAATTGGTTTCACTCATCCAAACAAGAAGATGAACTCCCGAGTCACAAGCAAGTTGTTGTTGAGGATTATTCAACACATCCAGATGGAAATCTTTGGTCATGCTAGTTTGTCATTTTCCCAACAAAATTGTACATAGTCAAGAGGTTACATTGCCTTTTACTGAAGCTTGAACTATTTTGGCAGACCTTTAGACTTGTTCTGGAGCATAGCTAGCAATATCATTCACCTGCACGTCCGACCTGATGGTGTTGAATTGCAAATGATCATATCATGCAAGAATGATGCCTCCAAATATCTCCGTACAGGGTTAATTCATTTTCCTCCAGTATTCCTTAAACAGCAATTCTTACCAATGCTCTTCGTTATTTTGGGCTCTCTTCCAATATTAATGCACCATGAATAGGTACAACAGTACTGTAGTTTTCTAAGCCCGTTTTTGTTGCTGAGTAGAACTAATGCTTGTTTCCATGGACCATTCTGTGGTGAAACTTTAGATGAGCATGCCTTTGTTCCTTGCTGAAAGTGATGCTCCTCGAACAGGGGTTTCAGCTCTTCTGGATCATTTACCTGGCGAATGAAGCTTATACACCACTTTTCAACTTTTCATAACGGATTGCTGATTGACTGACTTTTTTAACTTTAGATAAGCATGCCAACTTTTGAAATCAAGCCGCACAAGTTTCTTCTCTTCGATTAACTTGTTCCATTTCAAAGTGGGTGTTACTTTGACTGCTGCATGTTTTACTTTCACATTCCTCCATCCTCATATCATCTGCGACCATGAAAGCACGAACACCATTCTTATTATCTATCCAGCTATAGCCACGATCCTTTACGACTCCTCGATTGCTCATCAATGCCCTGACAGCCAATGCATCACCCCATTGACCTAAAGTAGCATATATATTTGACAGAAGCACATAAGGCGACGAGTTCTTTGGGTCAAGGCGGAAAAGATGCTCAGCAGCACATTTTCCCAATCTAGCATTCCCATGAACAGCACATGCACTGAGCAAGACTTCCCATACTATAGGATCATCTTTGCAGGGCATCTTGCCCAGCAGCGTCTCTGCTTCCATGAGACGACCAGCTCGCCCAAGAGAATCTATTATACAAGTGTAGTGATCAGCTAATGGCTTAATGCCATAATCGTTTTCCATGGAATAAAAAAATCTGAGCCCCTCATCAACCAGTCCAGAATGACTACATGCAGTAAGAACAGCAATGAAAGTGACGGTATCAGGCTTCTGCTCTGTAGTTAGCATATGTTTAAACAGTTCAACAGCTTTTTCACCAGAACCATTCTGAGCATACCCATGTATCATCTCATTCCAGGAAACTATATTCTTTGTTGTCATGCAGTCAAAGAAACCCCCCGCGTCATCCACATTACCACATTTAGCATACATATCAATCAAAGCACTTCCAACATATACGTCACCAGCATACCCATCTTTCACTATCTGGGCATGCATCTGTCTACCCTGAGGCAGAGATGACAATCTAGCACATGAATTAATCACGCTTGCATAGGAAAATTCTGTTGGCAGCATCCCATTCTGACGCATCTGCTTGAAGAAAGAAAAAGCTTCTCTACTCATAGAATGAAGAGCAAAGCCTGTGATCATCGAATTCCAACTGACAACATCTCTCTCAGGCATTCTTTCAAAAACCCGTCTCCCCATCTCTAGATGCTCACACTTAGAATACATATCCACAAGACCACTAGCAACAAACATATCAGTATGCAGTAAGAATCTTGTCGATGCAGAGTGAACTTGCTTCCCACATTCCACAAGCCCCAATCCTGAGCATGAGCTAAGGACAACAGCCAATGTGGTCCGATCAGGCAAGACATTAAGAAACTGCATTTTCCTAAACAGTTTGATTGCTTGTTCATGATGTTCCTCCTGGCAGTAACCGGATAATAAAGCATTCCAAGAAGTCAGATTTGGGCAGGATATTTTATCAAACATTTCACGAGCAGATGCGGTGTCCCCTGCCTTGGCATAAGCAGCAAGCATACTGATATAAGTGACTTCATCAGGTTCGGCACCTGATTGTTGCATCAGTTGAAACATCTCAGTAGCCTTCTTGCTATTGCCACTCTGACCATATCCAGCTATCATAATGTTCCAAGAGACAACGCTAACATCGGCCAATGTGTTGAAAAAAACTACAGCCTCATCCATATCCCCACACTTCACATAAAGATCCATCAATGAATTACCCACATGGGTATCTGATCCAAAGCCATTTTTAACGACAAAAGCCTGAATTGATTGGCCAAGTAGAATACCGTTGATATCCTCAGTTCTAGCACAAGCACCCAAGACACTCGAAACAGCAACTGGGTCAATACAAATTCTACTCTTATGCATCTTAGCAAACAATCTCAAAGCTTCCTCAACTGAGCCACTCTGCATCAAACCACCCATCATAGCAGTGAACGACACTTCGTTCGGGCTGTCCATCTCGTCAAATTTTATGATTGCATCTTTGATGCTCCCGCACTTGGTGTACATACCAAGCAGCGCATTCTCCACAAACAAATTCTTATCAAGTTCAATCTTTAAAGCAAGTCCATGACACTTCCTACCATCCCCTAAGCGCATCAAGCCGCCGCAAGCACTCAAGACGCTAGCAAACGTGAAGTGGGTCGGCAGGAATCCTTCCCGCCTCATCGCATAATACAAATCCAAAGCTTTCCTTTCCGCCCCACTTCTCGCCAAGGTGCTTATCATGGTGTTCCAAGAGACAACATTCTTGTCGGGCATTTCGTCGAACAGCTGGAAGGCCAACTCCAAGTTGCGAGACTTGCATGCCGCAGAGATGATGGAGTTCCAGGAATAGATATTGGGATGTGGTATGGAATGGAAGACGTTGATGGCGAGGTTGAGATGGTCGCATCGAGAGTAAAGCTCGACGAGGCGGTTCGAGAGGAAGGTGTCGGCGGAGAGGGCGAATTTGAGGATTTGGGCGTGGATGGATTTGGCGGGGAGAAGGGATCGCTTGGTGATGCATGCTTGAATGAGATTGGCGAGGTGGGTGACTCCAGGATGAGCCATGCCGGCTCTGCGCTACTGAGTCCGACATCTATATACTGCAACTCGGGGGGTAGTTCGGTAATTACGAAATGTTTTGTTTTTCCATTTCACACCCTAGTAGGAGTTTCTCCAGTTCCTGCATAATTAGTAAAATATCAAAAGACACCCTGAACAATCCATTGCCAGTGGATTTTCAAAAAACACCCCAAGTAGGGCGTTTTGTATGATTTAATAAAAACAAAGGTGGAATTAAAAATAGTGAAAGACACAGAGCTGCAAATTAAAATAAATGCCAGGGTGTGAAATGGATAAAGCCCTTCAACAAAGTCCCGCCCCTATGCAACCAGAACCACACCGCTAACAAAAACCCTCAAAGCCCAAAGCCCTCGGCTCCTTTCGAACGAAATCTTTTCGTTCCCCTCCTCTTCCTCTCCCTATCTCCTCCACCATGGAATCTTGAAGCCCACTTCCCCACGATGGCCCCAACTCCTATCCGCTCTCTTCAAACGCTTTTCCACTCGAATCCCCTCATGGGTGGCTCCAAGAACCTCCTGGTGAGATCATCGCTGGGCACGAGGATTCCCATCTCCCCTTACCGCATTCTCCAGTTCTACACTCCCACGCGCATCCTTTCCCAGGGGCAGAGAACACCCAGCTCCAGATATGTTCGTGGTAATGTAAAACAATCTGGGTTTCGCTCGGTTGGGCCTATTGTGCCGTCAAGAACTGGTACTAAGTTAAAAGTTTCAATCTTTTTGTCTTTTGGTGCACGCTCATTTGGTAAAACGTCCTTTTTGAGCGTTATTTGAGTAATATTGTTATTTTCTTGGTTTGTAAGTTTATACGGCAGGAGTGGAGGACTCGCAGGTTCATGCTGAGCGGCTCGCCCAATTGATGGCGAAGCTGGAGAAGGAGGGAATTCTGTGTCGCTCTTGCAAGCCCGGGCAGTATGACCATTTATTGTGTCCAAAGGTGAATCTTTTCATCACTACGAGCTTCTTTTTAGCCATTGGTTTAACACAATTAATAGATTCTAAGTGGTGCCAGTTCTGGTTAAGTCAATGAGCGAATAAGTTAATGGATGCATATTTGTGTCTTTGATTAGTGTGAGGGAGGGAGTACGAAGGAGACGACCTTATCAGTTTTCATCCGTGAAGATGCGTGAGTTTAATATTACTATCTATACATTTTGGCACTCTTTGTTTGTAAAATATTTATTCATGAAATTGACTTATCAATTCCCCTATTGTCTTTTTAATTTTTACCTCCATTTTCCTTTTCCATTTTATAGGCAATTGGCCTTGTGGCAATGCTTTAGAGGTAAATGTGGTTGGAAAGGTCGTGCAGAGGTACTTTTGTACTATAACGTTTCTTGATTTTTAATATAAGAATTTATAGGAAATGAGGATTTCCAATTAACTGATAGTGAACATATTGCAGCCACACAAAGAGGTCAAGGCAAATTATGTCCAAGTAAATCAAGCTTTGAAAGCTAATAAGGAGTATAGAGTAATCAACGAAGAGGACCTGCAACTGGAGCCGCTCTGTGAAGAGGTAGATATTTGGGATTGGTTCTTTGTTCTGAATATTTCCATTTGGATTTGGTCTCATCTTCACATTTTTGAGCAGTTCTGTTTGTACTGAATTTCACCATGTTCATTTTATTTGTCATGAGTTTATGGTGAATTGTTTCATTTATAATTGCTCAGAGAACTGCTTTTTGAATGCTTCTAGAGGTGCTTACATTTGGTAGTTTCACTGATGTCATTTTGAGGGTATAACTCTTAGTAATTGAAAGATTAATCGAATCAGATGAGCTGGCCTTCTTGTGAATTGTCCCAACTCCTTACATTATGTTGGTACATAATTGTATAATCAATTTATCTACTGATTCTAATTCAGTTAGGCCACGCTCTTTCAAGATTTTTACAATAATAATGGTCTAGGAGTTTGCCTTTTTATTATAGATGTTCGACATTTGTTAGAACTATGCAATTTTTTATTGCAAGTATTATCTATTGATAATCTAATTACATTCAGGAAGATCTATATAAATCTTCTGTTCCATACTAATGCTACGAATATTTTTTTCTCTATTCCTAATATTGTCATGTTAAACTACGATTGTTCATTTCAGCTTATAGGATACTTTGCTGCGAGAATGATTTCGTCAGAGACACTGAGAAGAAATTCTGTAATGCAGCGTAAATACAACAATCAGGTTTGCTATCTTACAATACTTGCATAGTGACAGAAGGAGGAAAGCTGACTTGCAACTGCTGTTTGCAGATTGTTATTGCCTTCGCTTACAGAAGAAATGGTATTCTTGTTGGTTGCAAGTACCGTGAAGTTTCCAAGAAATTTTCACAGGTTTCTAATACTTATCATATAGGGGTTCTGTCTCTTAGAAATCTTAAATTTCGTAGGGGATTAGAAACATCACATCTTGATACCATGTTTTATTTTCCTTTGCCAGGAGAGGAATACTGAAAGAATATTTTATGGTCTTGATGATATTAGTCAAGCAAAAGATATTATCATTGTAAACTATCCATCCATGGCTTGTTGACAGACATGAATCTTTTTCTTTTTCCGAGTTTTAGTTTCCTCTTCACAATGTGACTTATTTTTTCTATTGATTATTGGGCGACTTAGGTTGAAGGTGAAATGGATAAGCTTTCTATGGAAGAAGCAGGCTTCCGGAATTGTGTTAGTGTACCAGACGGTGCGCCTGCAAAAGTTTCCAATCAGATTCCTGATGAGGAAGAGGTTTGAACAAAAATTTTACATTTCCAGAGTTCTTTATTTATCTATTTTGTGTCCTAAAGATACTCCTTTTTCTAGGTTGCATGAGCTTTAATCAAGAGCTTCACTACCAATAGATCTTATAGATTCTACTGCTTGTCCTTCTATTTCTGATTTTGTTTTATCCAAGAACTTCCCACTGATTACTAGAGGGTTCATGTTAGGTTGATAGACAGTTTTACAAATCTGATCATTACATCTGGAGCCTTCACATCTTTATAGCCAACCTCATTATTATTCGGACAATGCTTGAATGATGATATGTCTTAAAATATTCATATCTGTTTTCGTATATTGATGTGGACCTTTTTCTGTTGGACATCATTCTTGTCAATTACCTATTCTTAAGACTCCTCAGTTGTCATTTCTAGATTTCATGGAAAGAGCATCATAAACTGGGGTGAGAGTGGAGTTCTATGCAAAATGTAACGGCTAACGTTTGCATTTGGGAAAGTGCTTGCATTGGAGAACAATCTTACAGCTATCTGCTGAGTGCTAAAGCTTACTAGGCTTAAAATGCAGTCTCAACTCTCAACTGAGACATAAGTAGTCTGTGTAGAAGTGCTAGAGTTTGATGCTGCAAAAAACAAAGAACCAGAATACATATTTATGCACACATATATGTAACATGTGGACATGAATGCAGTAAGTTGTTTGTGTATATGGGCATGTCTGCATTTTATGCTGATCGATTTCCAGGTTTGTGCACCTCTACGTAGCTTTTAGGGCCTTTTGTAGGAAAGATGTTTTGCAATTGTATTTTCCAAGTAAAATGTCTGTATAGAATCACTGTTGGGAGCGTATTTCCCAATTATATAACTCCAGGCAAAATGTCTGTATAGAATATCACTCCAGTGTAAATCCAAGTGATTCCTTTACTGGTAGCAACTATATTCTACTACAAGAAGTTTGGACCCATATGTTATTTTCTCTTTTTTGTTCGTCATGTTCACGTTGGACCATTGCTAGTGAACCTTGTTGCTTTGTTTTACTTATGGCATTAGCAGTATTATGGGACAATGTTAAAGCTTAGGAATTTTCTATGACTAAAATTTTACTGAATGCTGGAATTGCTTAAGAACCTTGCCCATTTGCAAGTATCTAAGATAAAATTTGACCTTTCAGATGTCTAACTTGGATTCTAACATTCACTTACGTTCTCTGTAAAGCTAGGACACAAAGTTTCAGTACTTGTGGAACTGCAAAGAGTACCTACAAAAGGTAGGGGCATTAACATTGCAGTAAATTTTAGAGATTTTCCTTGCAGTTACTAATAGGATATTTACACACTATTTAACTGCATTAACCAGTAAACCTTGCCACTGTTCACTAGGCATCTCGTATAATACTAGCTACAGATGCTGATCGCCCTGGTCAAGCTTTAGCTGAAGAACTGGCCCGCCGGCTTGGTAAAGAAAGGTTAGCCTCTGTTTTGTCATAAAATCATATATCATTATCGTCATGTAAGAATTTTGAATAAATGACTTTTCTTTACTTGATAAAAACATGCTTCCTATCCATCATAACATGTTCTTTTGGATAATAAATAGATGCTGGAGAGTCAAGTGGCCAAAGAAAAATGCTACCGATGATTGCAAGGATGCAAATGAGGTCTGATATGTACTTTAAAAGCCTTCTTTATGCTTATGTTAGCATCTCTTGTGTCCTAGTTCATGGTACCACGATTGCTCTTTTAGATAAATTAAAGGATAAGGCAATACATAGTATTAGCTATTGCTCTTCTCCTCTGTGCATGGAAGTATAAATGTCAAAAGGAAGATTTTTATCTCTCCTATATTACATTTCCTTTTACTAACTATGGTAAATAGACATGGAAGTGGGGCAACCGGACAATTTTGAATCAAACGATACTCATCATATGAAAATTGCCATATTTGGTTAGTGTCTACTTTCAGAATTCCAGTTTATGGAATTCATTTTTCTTTATTCATCTGCTAGTGATATACCATTTTCTTCCTTTCTGGTGCATTAAAGAATGTTCGATTTTGTAGCCGATCAAGAGACTGGCTTATTCAATTTTACAAACTTAAACTATATTCTGGACCATAACATTTAATTCTCTGGGAAGTGTTTATCTTAAAATCTAAATTGCTGCACAAATTGGCACACCCAGTGTGGTTGGCTGACCGGTATTGGAATCCACTTATCTGTATGATCTTTTCCAATGAAGGTTAAGCATACTTGTTTCATAACAGAACTGTGAGTCATGGTGCATTTGAGACACTGAACCATCTTGCATTAATTGCATTAAATGATCATTATTACAAAGAGTCAATCATCATGTCACAATGCATTTGTGACACTTTCTTCTCAATTTTTACTGAGTTATTCTTGTAGCTAAGTGTTAAATGTTGATTAAAAAAAGCACCTTCATTCCAAGGTGAGGACAGTGATGCTTGGTACAAGCAAGAAGCTTTTATGAAGTTTGTTGGTCATCTTTTTTTTTTTTTTCAAATATCTTGTTTTCTTCAGGTACTCATGTACTTGGGACCAGATGTACTGAAGGAAGTTATAGAAAATGCCGAGTTATATCCTATAAGGGGTCTTTTTAGCTTCAGTGATTTCTTCCACGAGATTGATGCTTACTATAATGGCAGTCATGGATATGAGCTTGGTGCTTCTACAGGTTGGACAGCTATAGATGAATTGTATAAGGTAATTTTGAAAACTGGATGATTCTAAAAGTTATATATATTTTGGTATATATCCTCTTTAAAGGCTCACTAATGTTGCCTAACTATTGTTGCTTTCAAGTACTACTTTTGGAGGAATATTTTTCAAAGATTTTTGTTATCGTTCTTCAGTTACCCTCCCTTTGAAAGAATTGTTTTGGCTGCCATTACAAGCGATGCAGCCCTGCAATAAAATCTTGGAGCCTGCATATAATTAAGTGGTTGAACAGTCCGGTTGTTTGTATGTATTGGATCAACCATGAGCAATCCAGTTGATGGCTCGGACTGGTGATAGTACAGGAGAACATGAAATGGAAGGACTTGAACTAGTGCTTGTGGGTTGCCAGGAGGAGCCTATGGATAAGCTTGATGAGGAAGTTTGAAAAGGAATGCGTAGACAAGGCAAGAAAGAAAGAGTGCTTGATGGCCTGTGGCAATCTTGGGAAAAATAATAAGAGGGTTAGCATGGACTTGGATTAGAGAGAGGGAAAACATTTGACGAGAATGGGTTTCTTTATTTTTTAATGAGACTATATTTGATATGATAGACCTTCTCTTGCTAATGAACTCAACCAATAAAGTAACACCTCTTAAAATCTAGGGTAGTATTATCAAAAACTTACTGCCAACTCAACATTTGAAGTCCCTGGAGGTTTTTGTTGAGTCTACTATCTAGCTAACGAGTTTTATTATATCCAGTACGTAATAGCCAAGTAGGCTTGAGACTAATGGCAAGTCAAGTTGACTCGACTGATCCGTTTCAGAAGCCTGAATTTGAGAATTTATTTCTAATTCATAATTAATCTTTTCAACTGTGAATTGTGATTAGTGACATCCCAGTCATTAGAAAGGCCAACATTTTAAATAAAGAACCAAGCCAACATTTTAAATAAAGAACCCCATGGAATTTTGCATGATACAACAATGTCTTGATTTCTCTTAGGATTTCTAAATCATTTCACTCCCACATTTATAACTGAATATCATAGCACCCACTTACCAAGTTTCTGAGAAGTATAATGAATGTACCTAGTCTTATCTTTGGACAAAGGGATATTAGAAAGAAGTAACAAATTCAATTGTACCTTTTCTTATGAGTCCAGCTAACTGATATTGCTACGGTCATTATCTTTTATATAAAAGAAGTATCTTTTATATCTAGCTCTTGATATTACCTCTCTTCCTCATCTTGAGCAGGTTCTGCCAGGAGAGTTGACTATAATAACAGGTGTACCGAATTCAGGTAAGAGCGAGTGGATTGATGCTTTGATGTGCAACATAAACAGAAATGAAGGATGGAAGTTTGTGCTTTGTTCTATGGAGAATAAGGCAAGTTTCTGCTGACTAATCACTTCCAATGTCGCTGTTGACTTTTATTGAAATTATTTTATGTGATGGATCAGGTTAGGGATCATGCAAGGAAGCTTTTGGAGAAGCGCCTCAAGAAACCATTTTTTAATGCCAGGTAAATGTTTTTTTGTGTAACAAACCTTATTATCTTTTGAAAGGTCCCCAGGGAACATTATTTTATGAGTCTGGATAGATATGCAGTGTAAATACACATTATTGCCCTTTTAGAGCAGGCTTGATGTTATCCACATTCCCATTTGACAGGCAGGGAAAGGTGTTGTCACTTGCATGTACATGCTAGTTTTTCTCTGTTTAGATAACATTCTGCAACGATGGAATTTAGTATTCTCTGCAATCATTTTAGACTCTAAATTTGACAATTATCATATATTTGAAATGGTAAGAATGATAAGTAGCCTCTTTTTTACTTTTGGTTACTGATAGGTATGGAGGATCTATGGAACGTATGAGCTCTGAGGAGTTTGAACAAGGAAAAAAATGGCTGAATGATACCTTTCATCTTATCAGGCATGTCTATCATTTATTTGCATAAGTCGCCAAGGTTAATTTTTATTAATTGTGAATATATGATGACTACTGTTGCTATCTGGTATATTAATCTTCTTTTTATGTCTAGTTTCTGTATGTATGTCAATGTTTTTGGTAACTGGCACTGTCATCAATCAGTGGGAATAGTTTCTTTATCATGTTATAGGAGCATTTTGTCACAGTTTAGTGGTTTGATGAACAGATGTGAAAATGATTCACTTCCATCTGTTAACTGGGTTCTTGAGCTTGCCAAAGCGGCAGTCCTAAGATATGGAGTGCGTGGCCTTGTTATTGATCCATACAATGAGCTTGATCACCAACGTTCTTCAAATCAGTAAGCATTCTATGGCTTTATCATATCAAGCTGGCAGTTCACCTTGTAAATTGACATCTGCAGCGTCCATTGAGTAGATTTTATCTGTATTTATCTTATTTAGGCCTTTATATGCACAACTGTTCATAAAGATGTGAAATACATTATGCTGTTAGAACAGTTCCTATCATTATCTATAAACCACTTAATTTATCTTTACCATGTGGTAACAGAACAGAAACAGAGTACGTAAGCCAGATTCTTACTAAGATCAAGCGCTTTGCTCAACATCATTCATGCCATGTCTGGTTTGTAGCACATCCAAAACAGGTATTTTCATAATTTATCTCATATATGTAAGCTGAGAATATATGAATCAACTCATGCAGTTTTTTTATTTTAGCTACAAAATTGGGGAGGTGGTCCACCTAATATGTATGATATCAGTGGGAGTGCGCATTTTATAAATAAATGTGATAATGGCATTGTCATCCATCGTAACCGGGATGTGAATGCTGGGCCCCTTGATCTTGTACAGGTTGTTTCTATTTTAGATTCAAATTCAGCCTTTTGTTACATATTCACATACTAAATTTTGTATGCTTGTTTTGCATAGGTTTGTGTAAGGAAGGTACGAAACAAGGTCGTTGGATGTATTGGAGATGCTCACTTATCATATAATAGGTATGCAAATCATTTCATAGTCTGCTATTATACTTTTTTGTTCTAAATAAGAACTAAGAAACATATCTACAGATATTTTGAAGTTTGAGCTTGCTTTAATTTAATTTCTTGCTATCCAATAGCTACCTAAAGGTGGTAGTGCTTTTATTTTCTTATTCAGTCCTTGTATTTCTAATCTCAGCTGATTTATTCCATGTGCCTTAAATCAAAACCAGGACATGCTAGAACTAGTAAAGGCCCCTTTCTGTCAAGTCAGAAGTGGAGTGCATATTATTATTATTATGGTCTTTGGGAGGTTTGGGAATCAATCTGTCATGCTCAATTTCAGATAATTCAGTTTCACTCTTCTAGTATCCAGAGAGGCAAAGGAGTGTTTCTCTTGCCAATATCTTGCCATGAGCAATACTCTTTGGCCCCGTGTTCCAAAAGTATTGATCAGAAGCACCTTTGAAATTGCAATATATGCACAGCTTTGCATAAGCAATTTGCTCAAAGGTTCTTTTCTTTTGGTCGAGTTATATAATTTTTATCCATTATTTGCAGACAAGCTTATCTAATGTGTGAATCTGTTGTGTGCCAACCTTTTTCTGCACTGCACCATTTTAATTTCTTACGTGCATTAGGCAAGTAAATTGCTTACTGATCTTTCCTTTATGCAGGATTACTGGGGAATTCATGGATGTTGATATTGAGGTTAAAAAGAAGAAGGCAACCTGATCTAGTGATCTAATTAGAAGGTCCTATGAAGACATGCAAGTTGGACTTTCAAGTTGGCAACTGAACCCTACACTGAAATGCCCACGTGAATGTCAAAATCAATCAGCTGCCTTGAACTAATCATCTCAGTACACTTACAAGTAGGCTTTCTTCGATTAAGCCAGGATGAAATGTTCATCTCTTTGAGCCTCCAGTTCCCAGGTCAGAATTTTGATACTTGGTCTGCACCGAGCTTTCCAACGTGTAAATTGACACACCCGTATGTCGTATAAAACAGACTGGTCTTCTGGTGTATTGTTACTTCCTGGTAGTTTAGAACACAGGACTAGGTTTATTTGAATTGGTGCATCTTGATGATTATCTTTTGCCAAGAATTATTTGCAATTTTTCATACTTCATGCTGATGGTATGCCTATGGCTACCAAGATATATGTATTCGAGTTACATTGACATCTCTGTCGTCATTGTTGTCTTGATCCATGATAGATTAAGAGGATACTAACAACCCACCATCCTCCAAAGATTGCACAGCCTATTGCCACTTTGCCAGTACAAGAATGCAGCTTAAGACAGCCTTTTTTCCAGCTATCAGATGCAACAAATGACGCAATGTGGAAGGAATCAAGTATTGATTGCTGCTGGAATAGTTGTCATCATCATTGTCGGATGGAAAGAATTCGGGAATTTCTCTCTTATTTGGCACCCTGTATTCCTAGTACTCGATTTGTATAAAAAAAAAACCTCATAGTTATCGTATTGGTACTTTTAGACCTTAATTTTTAAATAGTAAATTGAGCTCTTTTTACTTATTTAATCTTTATTGAAAACGTACATTTAGATACGTATTTTGATAAAATAAAAGCACATATTTAATATATCCCATATTATTTATAAAGATAATGCCTGTTTTTTTAATTTTTTTTTCTGCTAGATTTGGATATATATCTTAGAAAAAATTGTAAATGTACTTCTTACATACTTTGCATATGGGTTCATGATCCAATTGGTTTTTATTTATTTACTACGCTAAGACTAAATGGGTAAAAGTGGTTTGAAAGGTGTTTGAGAGTAAAAATTGCGAATACTATAACTAAAGGGTTTTTCATGCATATTACCCCCCTATAATATGTGTTTGTTCTAATTCACACCTTGTCTTTTTATTATTTTTAATTTGATCAGATTTTCTATTAAATCATAGAAAGCATCGTAGTTGGGGTGCTTTTTAAAAAGTCGATAAATGAAAAGAGGTGATTTTGATATATTTTTTACATTATTGAAATATACAGGGGTTTAAAATATACTACTATTAAATATATTAAGCAGGGTGTTAAATGAAAAAGAAAAGTTTTGTTTTCTTGCCGTTGTTGTTTCATATTATTAACTAGAAAACTCCAGAAAGAAACAAATTGCACCCTGCATAATATATTTATTGCGAAGAAAAGAAAAAAGAAAAACGAAAAGAAATAAGTAGCCGTTGGAGGTGGCAAAGAGAAGAATAAAAGCAGGTGACAGGTGGAGCCCAGTGGATTCCCTCTTACAACGCCAAACACGCTCCTCATAATCTATTCCACCCCACCCCACCCCACCCCACTCCAACGGCTCCTTCGCTGGCGCCACATCATTGGGTTAGTAGATGGGTCCCGCTGTCGAACGTTTCCGAAGGAATATAGCCGTTACAACTTGCTACATCTCCCTCCTTTCTTATTCCTCTTTTTATGCACATCTCTTCTATATAGCAGAGCAAACAAGAAGAAGAGGAAGAAGTAGAAGAAGCCTAGCTAACCCCCTCTTCCTTTTCATCGATAGCTTCTATATATCCCGAATTTCTCCAGCTTGATCTATCATCATGGCCGTCGAGTTGAAGGAAGAGGCGGTTGAGGCCCAAGAAGCGCCGGTGCCTGAGGAGAAAAAGTTGGAGGAACCCAAATTGGTAGCGGAGAAGGATTCCGCCGTCCCTGCTGTTGAGAGGAGCTCTTCTTTTAAGGAGGAGAGCAACTTCCTCAACGATCTGAAGGAGAGCGAGAGGAAGGCGTTGATCGAGTTGCGAGCCAAGGTCGAGGAGGCCATTCTTGAGAACAAGCTCTTCAAGAAAGAAAAAGAACAAGAAGAGCAGAAGAAGCCCAAGGAGAAAGAGGAGGTGAAAGAAGTGGAGAAAGCTGATACCGAAGAAGCCCAAGAAGCCGAAGGAGGAAAGGCCGAGTCTTGTTTAGCCCAAGAAGGAGTTGAAGGGGGGGCAGAACCTGAGAAGCCAAAGGAGGAAGAGGAGAAACCCGAAACCGTAGAAGGAGAAGGAGGAAAGGTCGAATCCGATGTAGGTGCAGAGCAAAAGGGTGAAGAAGTCGCATCAAGTGAACCAAAGACGATTTCTTCCGCGCTGAAGGAGGAAGAGGAAGAGAAATCCGAAACTCAACAAGGCGAAGAAGAAAAGGTGGAAACTGACGTGGCTGCCGAGACCAAGGGTGAAGAGAAAGCTCCTGAACCCAAGGAGGTCGAAGTCGTCGACAAGGAGGTATGCCTTTGGGGAGTTCCTCTGTTCCCGAGCAAAGGTTTCGAGAGCACCGATGTGGTCCTTCTCAAGTTCCTTCGTGCGCGCGATTTCAAGGTGAAGGAAGCGTTCGAGATGCTCCAAAATGCGCTCCAGTGGAGGAAGGAATGGAAGATTGACGAAATTCTTGATGAGGACACCTTGGAAACCGATCTTGGAGCGGCGTGCTACATGGATGGCGTTGACCGCGAGGGGCATCCGGTGTGCTACAACGTGTCGGGGTTCTTCGAAGACAGCGAGCTCTATCACAAGACATTTGGTTCAGAAGAAGGGAGGAAGAAGTTTTTGAGGTGGAGAGTTCAGGTGATGGAGAAGGGTATCAAGAAGCTGGACTTCAAGCCCAGTGGAGTTGCTTCGCTTCTCCAGGTTACTGATTTGAAGAACTCCCCTGGTCTTTCAAAGAAGGAGCTGAGGACTGCCATGAAACAAGTTGTGGAGCTGCTTCAGGACAACTATCCAGAATTTGTTGCAAGGAATGTAAGTATCCTTCTATTCAATCTTACTGGGTTTCCCAAGTCAATTCTCATCAAGATCTGTTCGATAATGATCAAGTTAAAAGGGATGGATAACAACAATGTTGATAAAATAATTCATGTCGCTTATCTGATATCTGATGGAGCTCATCCTTTTTGCTGCTATGCAGATTGTGATCAATGTTCCCTTCTGGTACTACGCGTTTAGTGCTATATTGTCTCCTTTCTTGACACAAAGAACCAAGAGCAAGTTCGTCATTGCTCGCCCATCCAAAGTTACTGAAACCCTTCTCAAGTAAAAGCCTTTCTATACTCCTCTTAATTTATTCTGTTGGTGCATATGACAACTTATCCACAGAACCTTAACAATTGTTTTGCTTTCCGATAGATACATCCCAGTGGAGGCCATTCCTATCAAATATGGTGGCTTGAAACGTGAGAATGATACTGAATTCTCTGCTGAAGATGGTGGAGTTTCTGAGCTCATAGTTAAAGCCGGTTCAACTGAAAGTGTTGAGATTCCTTGTCCAGAGGTACCAATCTCTCTTAAGCACAAGATGTTTTCAATGAATGAGTGGTACAATATATAGCAACTATTCACAACTTAGCATTTATTTGATTGATTCAAAAATATAAGACGTTTGCATTCCAACAGGCTGGTGCTACTCTTGTTTGGGATCTGACTGTGCTGGGTTGGGAGGTGAACTACAAGGAAGAGTTTGTTCCAACTGATGAGGGTTCATACACCATCATTGTGAAGAAAGGCAAGAAGATGGGTTCTCAAGAGGAGGCTGTGCGCAACTCGTTCCGGAACTACGAGCCCGGTAAGATTGTTCTGACTATTGAGAATGGTACATTCAAGAAGAAGAAGGTCTTGTTCAGATACAAGGCAAAGAGTTGTTCAAAAGAGTGTTAAGCACTTACTAAGCTTGTTGTTGATGTGTGGGAGTGAGATAATATTTGGGAATTGTTGTTCTGGGGGAGTCTAGAATCATTCTTTTAGGTTGGGCAGTGAGATTCATTTCGTTTATTCATTCTTTTGAGAGTTTGCTGTCAAATATCCAACATGGTTATTTTGTATTCATTTCATATTGTTACAGTATAGAAGTTTTATTACAAAACTTGCTGATAGTTTGAGTAATCTACAATCCCAACATGGTCACTTTATATGCATATTGTTACGGTAAAGCTTTCTGATAATAGTTTGAGACTTCGAGTGGTCAACATCTACTTTAAACTTTCACAAAAAACAATCTATTTTAAATAGGTGTGTATTTCACGAGATTTCTCGGGAGGCCTGGAGTCTTATACTTCGTCAGTTTGGGGCTCCATGCTGTACAGGATAAACTTAGAAAATAAAAGAACACCTAAGCTTAATTTTGAGTATTATTTGAATTCGAAAAGAACCTAGAATAGAATACAAGAGATACAGAATTAGCTAGGAAAGTTGCATCTTTTATTGATAAAATGACATCAATGTGAAAAATGTCAAGGATTCTTTACCCCCCCCCCCCCACCCCAAAATTTAGTGCCTCTGGTACAGAAGGGACTGATATATATATATATATATAAAGAGGAAATTTGATAAAACAAAATACTGAAAAATATGACTGGAGTTATTTCAAACCATATCTGGGCAAGATAGCAGGACTTTGGGAGAAAAAAAAACTTAATGGAGTTTTTGTTGATTTTATATGGCTGGCAGTTGTATGGATCTTACTAAAGAAGCCATGCACTGCTATTTTCTATGCCCACCAGCCCCATTGACCAAAATGATATTTCTCCAATGGCTCAAAGAACACTATTACATAGTTGCAATTTTATCATGTGGTGTCCTGCATACATAGAGGAACTTTGTAGTCACCTGCCTTCACATTAATGATGTTCAAACCTACCAGCAACTCTCAAGAATCTTCATCCAAAAGTATGACAGGTGTGCACTCATAGGATTGACATCTGTGGCTTCGTTTACAACTCAAAGCCCAGATCTTGATAAACAATCAATTCATCAGCAAAACAGAGCTGAGAACAGAGGAGATCTTCAATGGCACCAATTCACTTAGCCTTGTTGTGTCTCTTGCCACTAACATCCGTATATGCTATTGCAGCTTCTACTGATAAGTCTACTCCCCATCAAGCCTTCCTCCATTGCTTTCTCAGCAAAGTTCACCCATCAAACACATCATCTCCCCTAGTTTACACCCGGAATGTAGCCTCCTACGACGTCGTCCTGCAATCATCGGTCCAAAACATTCGATTTCTCCACTCTACAACGACAAAAAAGCCGGCAGCCATTGTAGCTCCGAGGAGTAAATTCCATGTTCAGGTCTCGGTGGTCTGCACCAGAGAAAATGGACTTAGCATTCGAGTCAGAAGCGGCGGCCATGACTACGAGGGCATGTCCTACACATCAGGCGGCGATGAATTCATCGCCGTCGATCTCTCTAACCTCCGGTTGATCACTGTTGATCCGGAGCACACCGCTGCATGGGTCCAGGCTGGTGCAACTCTAGGAGAACTCTACCATGCAATTGCTTCAAAGAACAAGACTGCAGGGTTCACTGCAGGGACATGCTCAACTGTTGGAGTCGGAGGACATTTCAGCGGCGGCGGAATTGGAACCCTATCAAGAAAGTACGGTACCGCAGCTGATAACATCGTGGACGCTGAGCTAGTTGACGTCGAAGGCCGAATCATGACCCGAGAAGCCATGGGTGAAGACCTCTTCTGGGCTATAAGAGGAGGGGGAGCAGCCAGCTTTGGCATTGTTCTCTCCTACAAGATCAATTTGGTTTATGTTCCACCTATAGTAACTGCATGCAATGTAAACAAGAACTTGAGACAGAATGCAACAGCGCTGGTGAGCAGATGGCAGCAGATTGCAGCCAACTTTGATGAGAACCTCTACATGAGAGTTGTAGCACAAGCTGTGAATGACGAAGAACCCAGAAGGAGAACTATCCAGGCCCTATTCAACTCTCTTTACCTTGGAAGGCTCAGAGAGCTGCTTATGGTGATCAAGAAGAATTTTCCTGAACTTGGCCTAGAGGCCAAGGACTGCACAGAGATGACTTGGCTGGAGTCTGTCCTCTTCTTCAATGGCTACTCAGGGAAAGGAATAAATGTCTTGCTTGATCGTAAACCACAATATAACAGCTCTTTCAAAGTTAAATCAGACTTTGTGAAGCAACCAATCCCAGAGACTGGATTAGAGAATTTATGGAGGTTGCTTCTTGATGCCAAAGATGAGCCGTTGGTCTTAATTATGGAGCCATTTGGAGGAAGGCTAAGCAAAATCTCAGAGTCTGCAATCCCTTTCCCTCATAGGATTGGAAATCTTTATATAATTCAGTACTTTATGAGATGGTCTGAGACAGAGTTTAATGTGGCTGCAAAGCATCTGAATTGGATGAAGAGTTTGTATGAGTTCATGACTCCTTATGTCTCTAGCCATCCAAGGGCTGCCTATGTCAACTACAAGGACATTGACTTGGGGAGAAACGAGGGGAAGCCAACCTACTTGAAAGCCAGAGTTTGGGGGTTAAAGTACTTTCGAAGTAACTTTAAGAGATTAGCATATGTCAAGGGTAAGGTTGATCCAGGTAATTTCTTTAGGAATGAACAGAGCATTCCACCCCTGCTGCAGTTTATGACATCTGGAGGGAAATCTGTGGACTCTAAGAATGTATCTTATCTATGCTGAGTTATGCTGTAAGTTCTATTGAATGGGTCATAGAATAATAACATTACTCAAAGGGTTCACCAGTAATACTAGATTACTCGGCCAAATCTTGGCCCAGGCCATAGGATCTGGGCTCCTCCAAGAATCTACACTCATTTGGAACTCATTCATAAGAGCCTATTCCAAGAGCCCAAATCCAAGACAAGCCATTGCTTTGTATAACTATCTGACTGTTTCCAGCTCACTAACCCCAGACCACCACACTTTCCCTGCCATCCTTAAGGCTTGCACCCACTTTTCTTCTTTGCCAAAAGGAAAGGAAATCCATGGTCATGTCACGAAAGTAGGATTAACCCATGACATCTTTGTGCAGAATTCCTTGATCAACATGTATGGAACACTGCTGGAAATAAATGATGCACGTAGATTGTTTGACAAAATGACTCAGAGAGACTTAACTACTTGGAATTCCATCCTAAAGGCTTATGTATGTACTCCTGGCTTCTATAGAGAAATATATGCATTGTTTAGGGAAATGAGGCATGATAATATTGCAGCAGATGAGATTACGCTCGTCACTCTGTTATCAGGATGCGAAAGAACTGAGCTTTACCATGGAAGAATACTTCATGCCTGTGTGTTGAAGCATGGGTTTTTGTTGGTTGGCAAGGTAGGAAATTTGATGATGGATATTTATGCTGAAAGAGGTGACATGGCTGCAGCATTTCGATTATTTTTGGAGATGAAAGTTAAAGATATAGCATCACACACCATTTTGATCAATGGGTATATGAAAATGGGATCATTGGATACTGCACGTGCCATCTTTGACGGTATGTGCTTCAAAGATCTTGTTGTATGGAATTCAATGGTCAATGGGTATGTCAAGGCTGAGCGTCTGAAGGAGGCTTTCGAAATCTTCAAGCAAATGGAGGCAGAGATGGTTACTCCTGATGAGATCACAATGATTAGCTTGCTCTCCGCTTGTGGTCGCTTGACAGATTTACAGCTTGGTCGGTCTGTCCATCAGTTCATCCGCCGACAGTGTATTAAGGAAGATATGTTCTTGGGCACGGCTCTGGTTGATATGTATGCCAAGTGTGGAAGCTTGATGGATGCAACCCTCACATTCTACAAGATGGATGTCAAAGATGTATATACTTGGACTGCTCTAATTTCCGGGTTTGCAAAACATGGTTACGGGCAGGAGGCTCTAAGACTTTTTACTCAAATGCGAAAAGAAGGTGTGACGCCCACAGAGGCAACATTTGTTTCTGTTCTGGTGGCATGCAGCCATGCAGGCCTTGTTGACGAAGGTCGCCATTGGTTCGATGAAATGGTTGGAGTTTACAAAATTCAACCAAATATTGAGCACTTAGCTTGCACGGTTGATCTTCTAAGCAGAGCTGGTTTGCTATGTGAGGCAAAGGAGCTAATAAGAAAAATACCAATTCAGGAAAGAGTTATACCTTGCAAGACCTTGCTTGGAGCTTGCATGAGTTATGGCGACACCAAAATAGGGGAAGAGGTGGCTGACGAGTTGATCGAGATGGATACCAAGAGCCATGGAGTCTATGTTCTGCTATCAAACTTCTATGCCTTTGCTAACCGTTGGGATGATGTTGAAAAGATGAGAAAGATAATCCGGAGAATGGATATTAGGAAAGAAGCTGGTACAAGTAATGTTAAAGAAGAGGAATTATTGTAGGAATTTTATGTATTCCAGAAACTTAACCATTAGTATTAGGAGAGTAATAAGATCTTTCTTTTGTTCCAGGAATACCATTTTCTATGATGAGGAAAACAAATAATAATGATGAAGAGGCACACTGATTATAACTCCCACTAATTGTATTCTTACATCCTATTATCATTATTGAGATGCACATAGGATAACATATACGCAGATCGGAAGATACATAGCGACAATGAAAGGGAGAATATTAATAATATTTCTGCACTGGAACTTCTACCATTGTTGGAAGAGGGGTGGGACGCTTTGCTCATTCCTGAAGAAATTTCCAGGATCAACTTCAGACTTCACAAGCGCCAGATTTTTGAAGTTTTTCTTATGGTACTTTATTCCCCACACCTTAGCCCTGGAATAACTTGTGTGCCCATTGTAACTGCTACCCAAGTCAAGATCTCTGTAATTCAGGTAGGCAGCCCTTGGATTCTTTGAAACATAAGGAGTCATGAACTTATAGAACCTCCTCATCCAACTCAAATGCTTCTGAGACCCTTCAGCATCTTCCTTCATCCAACGCACCAGATATTGAATATTATATAAAGTCCCCTTCCTATGAGGGAAAGGAGTCTCGGACTCAGAAATCTCGTCCATCTTTCCACCAAATGGATCGACTATCATGACTGCATTCTCCTCGCCTTTCAGCAACTCATCCCAAATTCTTTCCCACCCCAACTCAGGGATGGGCTGTGTCAAGAAGTCTGACTTTGCCTTGCTGTAAGTGTCGGAATGATTCCTTGCAAGAAGTATACTCAGATCCACTCCATTGCCGTAGCCACCGAAGTATTTAGTAGATTCCACCCAGCTCATCTCTTGGCAGTCCTCTGGTTTCAAAGCCAGTTCTGGGAGGTTCTCTCCAACAATACTTAGAAGCTCTTCCTTCTCACCAAGGAACAAAGATTGCATAGATACTTGGACTGTTCTGTTTCCCTTCTCATCAGTGCTAATTCGATTCACTGATCTGATGAAGAGCCTCTCATCCAACCTATAAGCTATGTCCTGCCACCTGATGATCAGCTTTGTTGGTGCAACATGGCTCAAGTATGTGGGCTTCTTGAACACTGTAACCTTAGGGGGGACATAAACCAACATGATCTTAAATGCAAGGATGACACCAAAACTAGCCCCTCCTCCACCCCTAATGGCCCAAAACAAGTTCTCACCCATGGACTCTCTGTCAAGGATTTCTCCATCTACGTTCACCAATCGAGCATCGATGATGTTATCGGCCGAGAGACCGTACTTTCTCATCATGGTACCTATTCCACCACCGCTAAGAAGGCCGCTGACCCCTACAGTTAAGCCTAGAGAAGCAGGAAAACCCGCAGTCATGGTCTTCTCACCAATTCTGTAGTACAATTCTCCAACTGTTGCACCTGCTTGGACCCATGCAGTCCAATGTTCGGTGTCAACATTGATATTACTAAGCTCTCGAAGGTCCAAGACGGCGAAAGGAACGCCGTAGGCTACGTAAGAGAGGCCCTCGTAGTCGTGGCCGCCGCTTCGCACTCTAATTTGAACGCCACTGGATTGCGAGCACTTGACAGCAGCTTGGACATGGCCTTCGACTGTAGGGGTGACGATGGCGAGAGGCTTCGGTGTGCTTGTCTCGTTGAACCTCAAGTTTTGGATGGTGGACATGAGGACGGTGAAGTAAGATGTGGTGTTTGGAGTATAGAGGAGGTTGTGGGGGATGGAATGGTGAAGTAGGCATTGTGTGAAGGACTCGTAGCTTGTGTTAGAGATCGGTGGGAAGGCATGAGAGGAGGTTGAGAGAAAGAGAACGGAGAGAAGAGGAATATGGTAGTACGACATAGTTCTACCCATATCTTCTTGTATTGAGTGAGTTCGATTGAGGAGTGTACTTTGGTTTAAATAGACGGAGTCGAAGTTAACTGTTGTGTACGTGATCATCTTCTCCCCACTGTTTTGATGTTAGTGCGCATGAGAATGAATTGGACATCGCATAAAAGTTTCCAAGAAGATTTTTAGCTTTTGTCCTTCGAAGTTGAACATCGGGCGTTTAATGCAAAGGTTTACAGTTCAATCCTGCTAGTAGTTGATGGTTCCATGAAGTCCCATCCATCTCCTCCTCAGGGTGCCTTGTCCTATATCCATATTCTCATTCATCCACCAAAATGTTTTGAATTCATTAGTTGGTGCATTCTGCTTCGAATTGGCAGTCAGATCACGGCTCCCGAGATTTCCTTTTTCTTCTTCTTTTCTTTTATCTTGTGCGTTTTAAACTAGACTTACTAGTGACGACTACTAATTAATTGTTCTGCCTCGTCAGTTTCTAATCGCATCCAAGATATGGTCATCAATTCCGGTTCTCCTTGGTGCTCCAAGGCTAGTCCATTCAGGCTTTATGCCCCTTCCATGCTGCTTTAACTTGTCGGATGCTTTTGAGGAGACTCCTAGGATCACTCACTCTGACACCTCAGAAACTTCCGATGTCACTACTCGTTCTCAGTAGTTTGCTCCATCCATCACTTTGAATCCCACTAGACTTAATCATCAATTTTGGTTCCCTTTGAGCTCTAACGAGTCCATTCAAGCCTCAAGTCCCTTCCATATTTCTCTGGGACGCCATGAATCTAGGGACCAGACTTCTCGGATAACGTTGATGAGATCCCTCGTGTCGCTCACTCTGGCACCTCATCAAATACTCTTCCATCTGACTACTCATTTTCTGATTATTCCACTTCGTTGTTTTGAATCCCCCTCAAGATACGATCATCAATTCTGGTTCCCCTTCGTGCTCCAACACCATTAAGCCCCCCTCTCATAATTCTGAGTGGTGTTCTTGACCCAGTCAGCAAGCTTGAGCCCCTCCTTGCTCCTTAGTTGTGTAGACTATATATTCTATATGTCGATTTTCCTCTGTAATGTGGACTATCTACACTCTTACCTAAATTTTGGTGCACAATAGCATTGTAATAGCTCAAGAGATCGGGCATCCGAGGGTTGTTGAGAATTGTATTCTCATTAAGGATGACCTTGAGAGAGCCAACCGGTTGAACTGAGACTCTGCTTCTGAGATCATAACCAGCAATTAGGGGATTTAAATAAGGCATCTTATATTTGAAGATGATCTCCTCATTACCATAAAAATTTGTTAATCTTTTGCAAATGAGTTAATGTCCAATTTTAATCGTTATTTTAACTTCTAAGGGAATAGAAAAAAAATTAATCGCCGTTGCCGGGGATCGAACCCGGGTCGTCCGCGTGACAGGCGGAAATACTTACCACTATACTACAACGACAACATTAGAATACGACCAATAATGTCATTTTTTTAAATACAAACAGGGCACTAAATTTACTCTATTGCGTAAATAATATCCTTCCAGTAGTTGGTGGTTCCATGTACTCCTAAGTCCTATCCATCCAAAGATTTGAATGAATTAGTTCACTTTGCTCCTCAAAAAGAAAGAAGAAGAAGAAGAAAAAGAAGAGAGAATAGCAGATATCTTCCAATTGGCAATCGTATCACGGGTTAGGACTTTCCTTTATATCTCTGTCCATTTTCAGCTTGACTCTCTAATGATATCTATTAGCCACATATAGGATGGTCTAAAAGCAATCTTAAGAGCTAATCTATCTTTTAATGTTGAATAGAAGCTTGTAGAATACTGCACCATTAATGAAGACATTTGCCAATCGACAAGAATTGTCAGTATCACAAGACTACTGAAATCTTCTATTTGACATTTTTCTGTTCGACAATTGACTATAAAATAGAGGTCAAGACCAAGGAAAAATATTAACTGATGAACACCACCAACATGCTCTGGCACTATGAGACTTTTCAAGTATGAGTCCTGCAAAAGTAGCTAGTATATATTATTAGACTTTTCCACATGGTGACCATCTTTTACAAGTCTGAAGGCAGAGGAGCTATTAAGAAAAATGCCAATTCAGATGGAGTTCTACCTTGCTTGAGCTTGCACGAGTTATGATGATAGCAAAATAGGTCAAAAGGTGGCGGAGCTGATCAAGATGGACACATGCATCAAACTTCTTCTATGCCTTTGCTAACCAATGGGGATGATGTTGTTGAATAGATGTGAAGAATTATGAGGAGATATGGATAATAGAAAGGAAGCCGGAACAAGTAATTATCTTTCTTTGTTAAAGGAATTACATAGAAGGTTACAATTACTCTGCACTGCAACTTCTACCAATACTGGACGAGGGGTGGGATGCTCTGCTCATTCCTAAAGAAATTTCCAGGATCAACTTCAGACTTCACTAATGCCAACCTTTTAAAGTTGTTCTTGTAGTACCTTCTTCCCCACACCTTAGCCTTGGAGTAACTTGTGTGCCCATTGTAACTGCTACCCAGGTCAAGATCCCTATAATTCAGGTAGGCAGCCCTGGGATTCTTTGAAACATAAGGAGTCATGAACTTGTAGAACCTCCTCATCCAATTCAAATGCTTCTTAGACCCTTTAGCTTCTTCCTTCAACCAACCCACCAGATACTGGATATTATACAAACTCCCCTTCCTATGAGGGAATGGCGTCTCTGACTCAGAAATCTCATCCATTTTTCCACCAAAGGGATCAAGTATCATGATGGCAAAGTACTGCTCGCCTTTCAGTAACTCCTTCCAAATCCTTTGCCATCCTAACTCAGGGATGGGCTGTGTCAAGAAGTCTGACTTAGCCTTGAAGAAGATATTGGAATGATTCCTTGCAAGGAGGATACGTAGATCCACTCCATTAGAGTAGTCAGCAAAGTATTTAGCTGACTCCACCCAGCTCATTTCCTGGCAGTCCTCTGCCTTCAAAGCCAGTTCAGGGAAGCTCTCTCCTGTTATATTTAGAAGCTCTTCCTTCTCACCAAGGAACAGAGACTGCAGAGATACTTGGACTGTTCTGTTTCCCTTCTCATCATTGCTAATTTGATTTATTGATCTGATGAAGAGCCTCTCATCCATCCTGTAAGCTATGTTCTGCCACTTCATGATAAGCTTTGTCGGTGCACCATGGCTCAAGTATGTGGACTTATTGAAAACTGTAACCTTAGGAGGGACATGAACTAACTTGATCTTATATGCTAGGATGACCCCAAAACTAGCTCCTCCTCCTCCCCTGATGGCCCAAAACAAGTTCTCGCCCATGGACTTTCTATCAAGGATTTCTCCATTTACATTCACCAAATGAGCATCAATAATGTTATCGGCCGCGAGACCGTACTTTCTTATCATGGTGCCTATTCCGCCGCCACTAAAATGGCCGCCCACTCCGACAGTTGGGCAGAGACCAGCAGGAAAACCAGCAGTCATGTTCTTCTCAGCAATTCTGTAGTATAATTCTCCAAGTGTTGCACCTGCTTGGACCCATGCAGTGTTACGTCCGCTGTCGATATTGATACTGCTCATCTTTTGGAGGTCCAAGACCAAAAAAGGAACGCCATAGGCTACATAAGAGAGGCCCTCGTAGTCGTGGCCACCACTTCGTACTCTGAACTGAATTCTACTGGATCTCGAGCATTTGACAGTGGCTTGGACATGGCCTTCGACTATAGGAGAGACGACGACGAGGGGCTTCGGTGTGCTTGTTTCGTTGAATCGTAAGTTTTGGATGGAGGACTGGAGGAGGGTGGAGTAGGATGTGGTGTTTGGAGTATAGAGGAGGTTGTGGGGGATAGAATGGTGAAGAAGGCATTGTAGGAAGGACTCGTAGCTTGTGTGGGAGATTAGTGGGGAGGCGTGAGAGAAGATTGAGAGAAAGATAATTGAGATAAGAGTTATAAGGTAGTATGACATAGTTCTACCCATGTCTTGTATTGAATGAGTTAGAATGAGGATTACACTTTGGTTTAAATAGGTGGAGTTGAAGGTAAGTGTTGTACTTTGGTCTTTAAACCATGAGAATAATTTAGACATAGCATTGAAGTTTCCAAAGGTCTTTTTGTCTTTCACAGTTATTACCATTGGTTCTAATATCTCATAAGATTCGAGGACCATATCTCAATATTATCATATGAGTAGGATTTATTTACTTGAGATTACGATATGGTAAAGATTACGATTCACTTTGACATATCCAGTAATATTATAATTGAGATTACAGTCCACTTGACAGTGACATGACTTGTTAGAGAGCACCGGTAACACTCTCTTATTTTTAGACTAAAATGTTTTAATAGATTCAAAAAGTGAATTTACTTAAAATATATAGAATTTTATATTTTCACACAAAAATGAGTATAATATAATTTGAACTCATGAATTCTAGGATACCATGTTAATTTACCAACCATTATAAAGCTTAAACTACTAGAGAATGATTATATTTATATTTTGTATTCTAACAACATATTTTTTTTTTAATTTTTAGTTTCCCATACATATATGATGATGTAACAATAGCTATATGAATACATCAAAGTAGATTAATCTCTATCCGTCTCCTTCTTGTTTACGTGCCGTGCCGTTGATTCTTAACATTGAGTAACTGGCTAAAGTGTTTGGTTTGACATTTCAATTTTGGTGTGCTTAGAAAGTTTTGAATCAATTAGTGCATTTTACGACGACTACGACCATGAAAATAAAAGATATCTTACAATTGGCAGCTGTATCACGGCTGCGGAATTTCCTCTTATCTGAATCTATTTTCAGCTTGACTTTCTAATGATATTTATTAGTCCCATATAGGATGGTCTGGTAGCAATATTAATTACTAACCTAGTTTTTAATGCTGAATAGAAGCTCTTGTAGAGTTATGTCTTTCCTACGTTTGGCTAATGGAGATATTTGATAACGGACAAGAATTGTCAGTATCAGAAGAAAAGTAAAAACTTCTCTTTGGAATTTTCAGTTCGAAAATTGACTATAAAGAAAAAGGTCAGGACCAAGATAACATCTTAATTGAAGAAGACTAACATGTGGATAAAATTGCTCTCCAATGGGGACGGGAAGAGTCTGATGCTGTGGTTGCTATAAGGACAGGAGAGACCTTTTCAAAGTATGGAGTCCTGGAGAAGTAAAATTGCTTGCTGATCATCCCGTTCTGGCAAAGAGATGATGACCTCATTTGGCTAGTCGCGGAAGTTAGAGGTGATCATATTGCCCATAGATTACTAATAGGTGGCACGTGCCAGCTTTTTGCTCATCCGACCTGGCTCAGAAGCCCACTTATTCGCCCATCCCGAAAGCCTAAGACTTAATCAACGGACTAACTGACTGACTCATTGAAGAAATCCTGAAGATGATATTTATTGTCTCTAACGACGAATCTGAGCCACCTTTAGAGTGATCTCCCCCTTTTCATCTCCTTTATCATGTTCTTTTTTATTATGATTCCTCCTCAAAGTTTTTCTTGTTATCCTCATTCCGCAACATCTCAAGAAGTGGAGACTGAGATTTTCCAAAGATAAAAAGGTGATGGATAATGGCAGCAATGCCACCATCACATTATACAACAATGGTGATGACGAGGATCTCGACAGTTTGATCGATTCCCCTAGCTAGCCGCTAAGGAGTGGGCCAAATGTCACAAGGGGAGTGCCAGATCAATGTCCCCACGGCTAAAGTCCGTTACGAGATCTTAGCTCTTGTTGGTATCCTTTTGTTCTCTTATCTCGATTGTTTTTGTTGTTGGTGGATTAGAGGGTGAATCGAATTTAAATTATATATTATTTTAGATAATAGTGGTAGAAGTTATATGACAAGATATAGAATGCCCAACCCAACCTCAGACCCTAAACCCTACTCTCTCATAGGTTGACAAACAGTAACAAGCTAGACTATTGTAGTCTTATCCAAACCCGACCCACTTGCAAACAGGTTGGTGAATCTGACCCGGCCCGTAATAATAACCTCTAGCCGCACTAGCAAAGCCCAACATTAATGAGAGATGCAATATAAACTCTTGTACCTAAATCGTATTTGTCACCTTAGTAACTATGTGCGGAAAGAAGATCTCTTAATATTGCAAAGCGTGTGGAAATAACTAATACCATCTTTGATATGAGAAAAAAAATTTAATCGCCGTTGCCGGGGATCGAACCCGGGTCGTCCGCGTGACAGGCGGAAATACTTACCACTATACTACAACGACTTATTTAAAATTATCCTTAGTGATGAAAACAGAACAAATCCCATTTGATGATAAACAATAAACAAAACCATGCATGAATTTTACTTTCTTGTCTACAATCTGACGACAACTGCAATAGAACAGCACTAAACTATTATAAGAACTTGTTTCCAATATAAAACAATGTTAACAAACAGAGATGATCGGCAATAAAAATGAAATCAAAGATCTGGTACGCTTAGCAGACACCCAAGCAAAATATTTCCTTTAAAAACCACTAAAAAAATAAACTTACCAAATAACACAAGAAGCCGCTTCCAAACTGATCACGAAACTTTAAGCAGGGAGTTACAACCAAACTGATTACACATAACAGATACCGTTACAAAGTCTAAGGACTAGAAGCATCACAAACAACATAATCATGCATTCATACAACCCATAAAGACATAGAAAGCATGTCTTCCTATTAGAAACATTGCAAAATCACCCTTCCACGTCCTCCAGAACTAAGAGAAAAGAAACGGTCAGAAATGCAAGGCTCAGGCGGCAACCACTTCCTCCTCCTCCTCCTCGTCTTCATACTCTTCCTCATCTGCTGTAGCATCCTGGTACTGCTGATACTCAGCCACCAAATCATTCATGTTACTCTCAGCCTCAGTGAACTCCATCTCATCCATACCCTCACCGGTGTACCAATGCAAGAAAGCCTTCCTCCTAAACATAGCGGTGAACTGCTCACTAACCCTTCGGAACATCTCCTGTATGGACGTCGAGTTTCCAATGAAGGTGGATGCCATCTTGAGGCCCTTAGGCGGGATGTCACACACACTAGACTTCACATTGTTTGGGATCCACTCCACAAAGTAGGATGAGTTCTTGTTCTGAACATTAATCATCTGCTCATCCACTTCTTTGGTGCTCATCTTTCCACGGAACATGGCTGAGGCTGTGAGGTAGCGACCATGACGGGGATCAGCAGCGCACATCATGTTCTTGGAATCCCACATCTGTTGAGTCAGTTCGGGTACTGTAAGTGCCCGGTACTGCTGAGAGCCCCTTGAGGTCAGAGGTGCGAAGCCCACCATAAAGAAGTGGAGCCGTGGGAAGGGGATTAGGTTGACAGCAAGCTTGCGGAGATCAGAGTTAAGCTGGCCAGGGAACCGGAGGCAGCATGTGACACCACTCATGGTGGCAGAGATGAGGTGATTAAGATCGCCAACTGAAACATGACATGAGCAGAAAAATCAGAAATTCAGAATACTGTAAGAACTTTAGTAAACATATGACAATCTTATAAAAGTTATCCAACTTTTGGCAAAGCACAAACGCCAATTTTATAATTTATATTCAACCACCATTAGTCACGTTTCAATTTCTAAATTTATCAATTTAACTTGTTATATCACGGTATGTATTGCAAGCCAACCACATCCTATAAATGATAACATGTATTAGAGACCACATAATGATCGCAGTACTTCCATCATGTGGTTTTAAGATAACAACAATGATGCTACAAAATAAAAATAACCTCCAAATAACTAGGCTAAGTAAAAGGAAATAAAGCTGTAATCATACATGGGGTTTGAGAAGGCATGAGAAGTGGAAAACAGATACGATGTGTCAAATAATACTTGGATAAACACTGTGAAAGAACACTAATAAACAGCTTCAGATAAAATTGCCCCCACATTACTGACGATGAGGGGCGAGTAAGATATGATCTCAATGAAGGGCAGTGTATAGATCACGTAAAAGAACAAGAGGAATGAAATTAACACAAATATGATGGTATCAGGATATCACAAGGGCGAAGTCCAAATGTAGCATACCATACTGACACAGAGAATGACGATATCACTAGAATAAATATAACTCATGAGTGGAAATCTGAGTTCTCTTACATGTCGGTGTTGCAAGCTTCAAAGTACGGAAGCAAATGTCGTAAAGAGCCTCATTGTCAAGGACCATGCACTCATCGGCATTCTCAACAAGCTGATGGACAGACAGTGTAGCATTATATGGTTCCACGACAGTGTCTGACACCTTTGGGGATGGGAAAACAGAGAATGTCAGCATCATGCGATCAGGGTACTCCTCTCTGATCTTAGAAATGAGAAGGGTACCCATGCCAGAACCAGTCCCTCCTCCCAAAGAGTGGCAGACTTGAAAACCTGCACAAGAGAAAAATGGGAGAAAGAAATTACAAACAATTATAGTAAACCATTAATGTACAGGACAATGGCGTGATCGAAAATTCTAAATAAGTTCAGAATGAAGAAAACCTTACGAGAGACATCAAAATTCAGATAATCCCGATGGCGAAGATAGAAGCATGTAATTGGATTTGAGGAGCTAGCCAAAAGATATATTTTCTTACAAAATAGTGGAATACTTTGTTAAAAAGAATATAATCAGAAAAACCAAATAACAATACAATATATATATATATATATATATATATCCAATAAATTCTACTTCGGAAGATCAAAAATCTAAAGCCAAATTAAATTGGAAAACTAAAACCAAACAACATCAAGACAAGAAGAACAAAGTTCCCAACTAATTTTCGAAAGGATACAAAAATTAACCCCTAGTGCTAAAAAAATCCAAATAGTTCTAGATCCGAAAAATTGAGAAAAGATTCAAAAAGAAACTCTAAATCTGCAGAGACGCGAACACGAACCTTGCAGGCAATCACAGTTCTCGGCCTCCTTCCGGACGACATCAAGGACTGCATCGATGAGTTCGGCGCCCTCCGTGTAATGCCCCTTAGCCCAGTTATTCCCGGCGCCGGACTGGCCAAATACGAAGTTATCGGGCCTAAAGATCTGACCAAATGGCCCGGATCTGACCGAGTCCATGGTCCCCGGTTCGAGATCCATGAGAACGGCCCTGGGTACGTAGCGTCCACCACTTGCCTCGTTGTAGTAGACATTGATCCGCTCGAGCTGGAGGTCGGAATCGCCGGAGTACTTTCCGGTGTGGTCGATCCCGTGCTCATCGCAGATCACCTCCCAGAATTTGGCTCCGATCTGGTTCCCGCATTGCCCGCCTTGGATGTGGAGGATCTCTCTCATCTTCTCCGGCAAGGAAGCTAGGATCAAGGTTAAGGTTTCGCGAAGGGAGAGGAGAGAGGAAAGGAGGAAACGGAGTCGGACGGAGAAGAAGTGAGATCTGGGAGGGTTTCTTTAATGGAGGGAATGGCGGGAATCTGGTCACCGCCTGTGTACGTACCAACGAATGCCATGAGCTGGACTAACTTTTTCTTTTTAACCCCCTGGAGTACATTTTCTGGCTCTTTTACAGATAGAACCTTACACTTTCACTAGATAGAATATCGTAAAAATGGATCCAATCTTTCTTCTTGGTGCTATTTACAAATAATAAGAAAACAAGGTTTTAATTAAAAATAACTTAAATATAGGGTCTTTTATGTAAACTTCCCTCTTTAGTTTGGTGTAGTTTCGGGAGGTGAGCGGATGTCGGAGATAGTGACACCTTGGACGATGCGCAATTCCACTGGCCGCATAGAAGATTTTATGCGACGGTTGGACGGTGGATAGGACGGTCGTATCGAAAATTCTATGCGGTGAAAATTGGCAGTTGGGATGTCCGGTTTCGGTGGGCTGTTACTACGGTAGGGCTGGAACGAAGAAGGAGCGACAGGTTGTTCCAATGTGCTTGTTTAGAAAGAGAGAAGAAATTGGCGTGTCAACCACTCAAATGGGTCCCCCAATCCTAAGGATAAGGTTATGACAGTTGGAAATCTGATTTAATTTTCAAATAAGCCCCTATGCTCTCTTTTTCTTTTCAATAATTAATTTAAAGAAATTGCCCATGCCAAAATATACGCACGGCCGAGTTCAATTGAATAATATAATATCCCAACAAATATTAATCTTAATATATTCACTCATTATAAACCTCTTAATCTTTTATCGCCAACTACGTGGAAAAAGACCGTCCGACTCGGCTTCCGTTTAAAATAGTTAATTGACTGTTATTCAGTTATTTATGACAGTTATTTATTCTAACATATACCATTTAATATTCGTCAGGTGTTGTCATAAAAAGTACAACTAAGATAGGAAGATAAAAGTAGGTGATATTTTAATTACAAGCACAAGTAGAAGTAGGGCCAGAAGGTTGGGAGCCAATTCGGATTAGATCCATTCTTCACCTACTGCATGTTGGAAAAAAGGAACATAGTAACTCCCTATGGTTCCAAAAAGGAATTCTCCCAGTTGGGAGGGGGCTAAGAGCCAAAAGGGCATCACATGCATGATGCTGCTTTATCCACATTATGTGCATAGATGTGGCACATAATAAAAGCTTATGATTGTAATGATGGTTGATAGGCTGTCTATTTTAACGATTTTGGAATGATATGATCAGTGTGTTAGGTACGTGCTTGGACTTTACTCTAAGCCAACTCTCCTCTCCTCTCTTCTGTTTCATGATATTTTGGGTGTTAGAGGTCTAAATGGGCCGGCCCATTGGCTGACTCATGGTTGTGGGCCTAATTAAGACAAAACACATATAAAATTGCCAATCTTGACCCACAGGCACATCATCGGTTCTTGGATTCCAAAGCATAATCGGGGTGATAGCAACAACATAGGTTGATATTCTACTGTCGTGGTTGACTAAATGATTTTTACAAATCACACCTCATATTTTATCTATTTTATAATTCACACTTTGTTTTTAAGGATTTTATAACCCAACCTATTTTTTCTCTTATAATTCTCATTTAATTATTTTAACTAACTTATATCGATCAAATTACTAAAATATCCTCACTATTTCCTCTCATTTTCTATCCCTCAACTATTTTTCTCACCTACCTTCTCTATTGTCATCGTCGTCATCGCTACCGTCATCACCTTTAAATGTACAACTTAGTTCTCATTTTTTTTAAAAAGACAAAAGGAAAAAAAAAAACTTACCTTTGTCTAAGCTAAATGGAGCTTGTTGAAAATATCTCACTTCTTTCTTCTATATATTAAGCTTATAAACATATATTGGGATAAATGAAATATCTTGCCTATTAGTAGGGTGACAAAATAAACAATGAGATCTTTGTCTGGGGCTTAATATAAATTTCGAACCAAACATAAGCAAGAGATGGCTCACTTAGACTCTACTTGATTTGATTCAGCTCAAATATGATATTTATTAATATTATATATATTAAATAGTTTTTGGCTCAACTTGAATAGTTGTTGAATTAATTTAAGGCTAGATAGCTTACGCTAAGTACTCGACTTATATAATAATCTTCGTTCAGTCTTGAGTTTGGTTATTGGTCTGACTCGGCTCAAGGTCAAGTTCAAGTTCAACCTAGTTTGTATCGACAAGCGAGCTCGCTTAGTCTCGGCCCATTTACACCCCTATCTTCAGGCTTTTCTTAATAGGAAAGAGAAAAACCTATACCAAGGCCAACATATTGGCATTTACATATTTGGGCCTAAAATAAATTTTGAGGCCCAAAGTGGACCTGGCCAAACCCACATGAATGTCTAGTGAGTAGTGACATCACTAATCTGAATCGGAATTGGTCTGGCCCAGGCTTTTGCCAAGTCGCATGCAACGATTATTTGATAATTGTATACAATAATAGAAGAATAATTCTTCCTGGTAGATAATAGGGAGAGAGGTCTCTAATCTATCTCTATATTCAACACGTTATGCATTCTAGAATTATTTCATTGTAACACTTCAAGTCTTCAACTGCTCCCTTCGAAAACTTTCCAACTAGTTCTTTCACTTTCATCCTATCGTCAAATAAAATTACGACATTTGAGTCGCATTTGAGAGGATTAGGCTATAGATTCGTAGTTGTATCACAAATCACAGAACTTTTCAACTAGGACCATATCAAAATATTAGCACGTACGACTGTCTCAAAGCCTTGCCCTCTATAGCTTATATATATACCTATCTCCACTTAAGCCATCACACCATAACGAGCATCAATACTTCCACTAGCTACTTAGAATTAATAGAGAATCAAAGATATGGCCGCCAAAATTCTCCTCCTTGCTCTTCTCGCCCTTGTTTCTTCTCAAGCCATTGCATCTGATCCTAGCCAGCTCCAAGACTTCTGTGTCGCGGATAAGAACTCTCAAGGTATGTACTAACTATACACTTATTCTCCTTCTAATTCTATCTATAGTTAAGATACATGTGTAATGGATTTCCTTTTGTTGCAGTGTTTGTAAATGGATTGGTTTGCATCAATCCAAACCTCGCCAAAGCCGAAGATTTCTTCTTTCAAGGGCTCGACAAGCCTGGCAACACAATGAACAAGAATGGCTTTAACGCAACGCTCGTCACTGCCATGCAAATTCCAGGGCTCAACACCCTTGGCATCTCCTTAGCTCGTTTAGACTTCGCACCTTATGGCCTCAACCCACCTCACACTCACCCCCGGGCCACGGAGCTTCTCACGGTGATCGAAGGCACCCTCTACGTCGGCTTCGTCGCCTCCGACAACAAGCTCTTCAGCAAGGTTCTCAACAAGGGTGATGTCTTCGTCTTCCCAGAAAATCTCATTCACTTCCAATTCAATCCTTCGAATGCCAATGCGGTGGCCATCTCTGGCCTAAGTAGCCAGAATCCTGGCTTGATCACCATAGCTAATGCCGTCTTTGGATCGAACCCGCCAATCTCGGATGATATCCTTGCCAAGGCCTTTCAATTGGACAAGAAGACCGTCGACTGGCTCCAAACTCAGTTCTAGGTGGAGAACTAGCATCTAACTCATTACTGTTTGTTGTAATGCTTGGTCTAAATAAGCAACAAAGGTACTGTACTTGTTGCAAGTATTATAGCAATAATGCGAGTCAAATGTATTGAGTTGTGAGTGGACTGTTGTGATTCATTCAAGATAATATATGCATGAGTTCTGATAAAGATACACGCATTAACCCCTGTTTTCTGGTTCTCTAATTTGGATAAGCTTTTGATGCCCTGTGTTTGGTTTTAGTCGTTTTTTTAGAGAATGGGACTTGGTAGCCAAGTTGGGACCTGTTCTACGCTTGGGCTTTTATCTGGGTTCAATTCTATCCATCACACCCGGTTGTTTATGATTAGAAGTTTAGAATTAAGTACACTTGTGATTTGTTCTAAGCCCCTTGTCCTCCCTTGTTCATGGATATTTTGCCACGTTGGGTGTTCAAATCTAAATGTGCCGGTCACTCATGCTAGATCTATCATGTTTCTGTTATATGTTTGTGTATATATTTTACCCTTTCATTTTGGACAGAGTATTAAGCACAAGACATTTCTGTTATATGCCTATGCATATGATTTTTTCTTAATTTAATAGGTAATTGATTCTCAACCAATTTTCGAAACTGAAGAAAGATGTCACATAAATCACATTTATGTTTATGTTTCAGATAGGACTAGGTGAAACAAGAGTAGTCATCCCCCCACAAATCTATCTAAAAAATTTATACTTTGTCTATTGTTAGAAGAGAAAGGAATATGATTAACTCTTTTTTCATTCAACAGTTTGAACATAACTTAGAAGAAAGCAAAATAGAGATGACAATTAAAAATCCATCTTAGTGACTCTATTCAATTGCTGCAGAACATTATCTGAGGCATAATTTCATCGAGCATACCATATATCAAAAGAAGCACGGAAATTGATGTCTCAAAGAGTAGTAAATAATGTGGTATGGCTTTTGTTTAACACATATAGCTCATTTACATATTCATCCGTGCTCACTTACTCTCATGCGAGGCAGCCATGAATAGAAAAACTAAAATCACTAAAAATTACAACGGTTCTTTTTTGTAAACATACCGATAAAAATTAAAATTTAGATATTTAAAGAACAACTAAAATATCAGTTGAAGGATTAGGATAAAATAAACCAATGTAATGTATGTAATAGTAAGAGATGCACTACACCAACGGTATCCTCTATTGCACGACCCACTGCAGCGAGTTAACCATATTAGGATTTGCTCCAATTCAATTCTTTTGTTGAATGCCAATGCAGTGGCTATCTCTGACCAGTCCAATCTTTGCAATTGACAGAAAGACCTTAGATTGGTTCCAAACTCAATTTTAGATGGAGAGTATCAGCTATAGGTTATTGTTTGTTGTAATTCTTGGTCTAATTAAACAAACAACAAAGGTACATCTAAGCCACCTCTCCTCTCCTGTTCATGATTTTTTAGGTGTTAAGAGTCTAAATGGTCCGGCCCATGGGCTGAATCATGGTTGTGTGCCAAATTAAGACAAACTCACATAAAATTGCAAATCTTGACTCACATGCCATAAGCATATATATGATCGATTCTTGGATTTCTAAAGCATATTCTGGTTGATATCAACAACTAGATGTATATTATATTTTGGTGGTTGGCCAAAAACATTTATGACAATTACGATAGGTACTAACTTTGAGAGCAAGGAAGATTATAGATCAAAGAAGGCAAAAGAAAGCAAAAGGAGTAATTAAAAGAGACAGTGGTTAATTAGGTAAATGACACAGTTCAAATCGTACCAGGTTTTTAGTAAACTATTCAGTGTACTAGGAGAATAATGACACATTTAACTAACACCATGTAACCTAATCCTTCTCTCCCTCACTATAAATCTGCATTGCTAGTAAGCACAAAGATCATCACCAACGCAATAAACCACTTGTTGTAGTTAATCCTAAGAATGGCGTCTCGTGCTTTTCTGTTAGCCATTCTTGCTCTGGCTTTCTCTCAAGCTCTTGCTGCAGATCCTAACCCTTTGCAGGACTTCTGTGTCGCAGACGAGAACTCTAAACGTATGACTAAGTTCTATTTTTTTTTTTTTTATCTTAGCTTTGTGTGAGTTAAATTATGCATATATATAAATATATATATATATATACCAAGAAGATAGGTAAATTATATATTCTCTCTCCGTGCGTACGTATATAATATAGATATGTACATGCAGTGTTCATCAATGGATTGGTTTGCAAAGACCCAAAGCTAGCCAAGGCCGAGGACTTCTTCCTCTCCGGCCTCGACAAACCCGGCAACACCGAGAACAAGGTCGGCTCCAACGTCACCCTCGTCAACGCCGCCGCCCTCCCGGGCCTCAACACCCTCGGCATCTCCATCGCGCGCATCGACTACGCCCCCTACGGCCTCAACCCCCTCCACACTCACCCTCGCGCCACCGAGATCCTCACCGTCATCGAAGGCACCCTCCTCGTCGGCTTCGTCACGTCCAACCCTAACAACAAGCTTTTCTTCAAGGCTCTCCACGTAGGAGACGTCTTCGTCTTTCCCGTGGGGCTTATACACTTCCAGTTCAACGTTGGCAAGACGCCGGCGGTTGCCATCGCTGCATTGAGTAGCCAGAATCCTGGGCTTATCGTGATCGCAGATGCGGTTTTCGGTTCGAATCCACCGATCTTCGACGATGTGTTGACCAAGTCCTTCCAAGTTGACAAGGAGATCATTGAGCAGCTCAAGGCCCAGTTTAAGAAGGCTTATTAGGTGTTAATATGTTGGGTGTTTTAGTCGTGGGTTAATTATTGTACGTTTGTTTGGATAAGGTAGCAGGTGGCGGAGTGTAACTGCTACTACATGCAGGCATATAGGAGTTATCTTAATTATTATATTTTATAATTATGAAGTGTCCTTTCCTCATTAATGTATAATAGGGAAATTTATTAAATGCACCGTACGTTGGGTTTTTTTATTATTATTATTATCATTCACTCCTTACAATACCGTTATTCATTCTTACAATTTATTTTTAATGCCTCAAAAACATATTTTAGTTTATGAAAGAAAAAATATTTACTACTTTTTACTTTAATCAATGAGTTAAAATTATTTTATATTTTTGTATAATTAAAAACAGTATATAATAATTATCTATTAAAAAAATAAGCAAAGTATGAAGGTAAAGTGTTTTGAATAAATATTTCTCTAACAGCATCTATTAATTTGCGTTGGAATTAGCCTGGCCCAGCTATTTGGATAGTCGCATTCAACGACTACTCGGTAATTGTATGGCATCACCTGTGACCTCTGTTTCCAGGTGTTTGGTAATTAAACCTTAGAACAATTTTCAAATAAAGACTGCTTCTTTTCCTTGCGTTGGTATATAATATCATAAAGAATAATTGTTCCTCTTATATATTATGGAAAGAGGTCTCTTAATATATCTCCATATATTCCACACTTCATGCATTCTAATATTATTTCATTGCAGCACTTGGAAGTCTTCAACTGCTCCCTTCGAAAAATTTCAACTATCCTGGAAAAAAAAATTACGTCAAGGAATAGGCTATCAATTCGTAGTTCTATCAAAATACTTATCAACTAGGACCATATCAACATAGTAGCACGTACGACTGTTTCAAAGCCTTGCCCTCTATAACCTATATATACCTGTCTCATCTAAGCCATTACAACATAAACGAGTATTAATACTTCGGCTAACTAATTACAAGAGATCATTTAAAGATATGGCCGTCAAAATTCTCCTCCTTGCTCTTCTTGCCCTTGTTTCTTCTCAAGCCATTGCCTCTGATCCTAGTCAGCTCCAAGATTTCTGTGTCGCAGATCAGAACTCTCAAGGTACGTACTAACTAAGTAATTATACACTTATTCTCCTTCTAATTCCATCTATATTTAAGATATTAAAATAATGAACGTCCTTTTGTTGCAGTGTTTGTAAATGGATTGGTTTGCATCAATCCAAACCTCGCCAAAGCCGAAGATTTCTACTTTCAAGGGCTCGACAAGCCTGGCAACACAATGAACAAGAATGGCTTTAACGCAACGCTCGTCACTGCTATGCAAATTCCAGGACTCAACACCCTTGGCATCTCCTTAGCTCGTTTAGACTTCGCACCTTATGGCCTAAACCCACCTCACACTCACCCCCGGGCCACCGAGCTTCTCACGGTGATCGAAGGTAGCCTCTACGTCGGCTTCGTCGCCTCCGACAACAAGCTCTTCACCAAGGTTCTAAACAAGGGTGATGTCTTCGTCTTCCCAGAAAATCTCATTCACTTCCAATTCAATCCTTCGAATGCCAATGCGGTGGCCATCTCTGGCCTAAGTAGCCAGAATCCTGGCTTGATCACCATAGCTAATGCCGTCTTTGGATCGAACCCGCCAATCTCGGATGACATCCTTGCCAAGGCCTTTCAATTGGACAAGAAGATTGTAGACCAGCTCCAAACTCAGTTCTAGATGGAGAACTAGCAACTAACTTATTATGGTTTGCTGTAATGCTTGGTCAAAATAAGCAACAAAGTTACTGTGTTTGTTGCAAGTATTGTAGAAACAAAGAGAGTCATATGTTTTGACTTTGTGTGGTGTTTCATCCGAGATAATATATGCATGTGTTGTGATAATTAAAGATTGCTATCTTTCTTCGGCTCCAACCCCTGTTTTCGTGGTTTTTGGTGCCGTGGGCTTGGCTTTGAAAAATGGGCTATGTTATCAAGTTTGGGCTTGTGGTTAAAGAAATTTAGAAAGACGGTGTTAGTTAAATACGTGTACGTTATTCTAAGCGACCTTCCCACTCCTGTTCATGGATAAGTTGCAAATTTGGGTGTAAATTATGGGCTGGCTTATGGTTGTGGAACCGATTATGCCAAAGCTACATACATCAGCAAATCTTGCTCTCGTAGGCATATGATAATTGGATTTGAAAAAACTCCTAGACATACGTATGTATCTAACCTCTAAGCAATGATATTGCTCTTTCGGTTAAGTAAAAGTCGGAAGAAATATTAAAAACGAAAGTAGAGATAAACACCAAGATTTTAACGTGGAAAAACCCAAACGGAAAAAAAACCACAGATCCAAACTCGAATCAAAACTAATCACTAGAATATTAGCAGTTACAAGACTGACTCACAAAACAATCAGTCGATCCAAACGATTTTGTTCCTCTCAGTCTTGCTTGCTAGAACTCACGATTGAAATCCAACCTCAACAGCCCTCGAGATTGATCTTTCGTCTACATAGTCCTTAAGATGAAAGATTAAGATTTGTAGATGAGAAGGACCTTGTTAGTTGAAAAACCGATGTAGCATCAAGAATTCTCTTTCAATAATTTTCTTCCTCCACCCTAGAGATAGAGCATTACAATCCTTATATATGATCTCCAAGATAGAGCCAAATCCAAGTCTTATCCGTACTCACGAAAGTCCAAGATTTTCAAACTTCGTTAGTGCGTTTGAACGCGGCCCGGATGCGTTCGAACGGCATGATTTGATCTCATCAACTTTGCTCCAATAATTTTGCAATTTTTCAAACCAGAGATTTTCTAAACTTGTGTAAAACTCATATACATGTAAAAAATACACGTAGAATATTTTGTACACAATTGCCTACAATTAAAAATCTAACAATCTCCCCATTTGGCAATTTGTGATAAAACAACTAAATTACAAGATATTACAAAGAATTCAAAATGAGCATTCAACAAGTCTAGAAGATTTCGCACTTCAATCCCTGCAAATAATAAAAATATACCAATCCAAGATCAAGTGAAAATAACTTGAAATGAATAACAATCCAAACACAAGTTATCAAGCAAGCATAAGTTCAAAAGTATTTAAGCAAAGTTATTATGCAGTAAACATAAACCAGTAAACTCTAATAAACTCCCCCTATGTCAACACTCCCCCTACACCAGTAAACTCCTAAACTCTAAACACACGTCTAGACTCACACTCACTCTCCCCCTTTTTGACACAAATGCCAAAAAAGTACACCTTTGGAGCATAAAGACTAAAACTCAGAAGATTTTGACACTTATATATTATACTAATATTTCATAAATATTCAATATAATACTAAACTCATATTTTTTATTATTATGATACTCACTTTATACCCAATTTTATTTACTTCTCTTCATGGATTTGAATAAAAGAATATATGACAATAAAATATTCTTTAAACTAAATTAATTTTACTATTAATTTATTTTTAATAATGTGTAGTCTCCACTTAAAACTTAGCTCAAAATTAAAAAAAAAAATTATGTCAAATATATGATACTTTCAACTATTTGATTTTTGTGCTGCTGTCAGGATTTGGGAGAGTTTTTGCTCTATTTCTGTTTGTTTATTTGAGCTTGATATAAATATTTCCTTATTATATATGTTGCTAATATTTATTTTATAGTGGGGTTTGTTCGTACCTTCTCATTTAGTTCTTTGTATCAAGCTTATAAACAACATCTCATTTAGTGCTTTGTATCAAGCTTATAAACAACTATTTGTTCATACCATCTCATTTAGTTCTTCGTACCAAGCTTACGAACAACTAATGATAATAAAGAAGAGGAAGAAAAAAAAAAGCTTATAAACGACTATTTGGAATAATTGAAATGTCACCCTTGCGGGAACCTACCAAGACGAAAATATTGGCATTTACAGATGTGGAACTAAAATAAAAGTTGAGGCCAAATTGGACCTGGCCAAGCCCACATTAATCTCTAATCACTTCACTAATTAATTCGCATTGGAATTTGTCTGGCCTAACTATTTGGGTTGCCGCATTCAACGACTACTTGATAATTGTATGACATCACCAGTGACCTTTGTTTCCAGTGCTTGGTAATTAAACCTTAGAACGATTTGCCAATAAAGACTGCTTCTTTTTTGCGTTGGTATATAAATAATATAACGATGAAATATTCCTGCAAGACACATTATGAAAAGACGTCTCTAATTTATCTCTATAATCCACACTTTATGCGTTCTAGTAGTATTTCATTGCAGCACTTCAAGTCTTCAACTGCTCCCTTTGGAAAATTTCCAACTCGTTCTTTTACTTTTATCCTATCGTCAAATACAACTACGTCATTTGGGTCGCATTAGCAAGGATTAGGCTATAGATTCGTAGTTGTATCACAAATCACAGTACTTTTCAACTAGGACCATATCAAAATATTAGCATGTACGACTGTTTCAAAGCCTTGTCCTCTATAGCCTATATATATATATATGCCCATCTCCTCTTAACTCTTCTTAAGCCATTAAACCATAACGAACATCAATACTTCCACTAGATACTTAGAAGAGAGAATCAAAGATATGGCCGCCAAAATTCTCCTCCTTGCTCTTCTCGCCCTTGTTTCTTCTCAAGCCATTGCATCTGATCCTAGCCAGCTCCAAGACTTCTGTGTCGCGGATCAGAACTCTCAAGGTACGTACTAACTATACACTTATTCTCCTTCTAATTCCATCTATAGTTAAGATACATGTGTAATGGATTTCCTTTTGTTTGCAGTTTTTGTAAATGGATTGGTTTGCATCAATCCAAACCTCGCCAAAGCCGAAGATTTCTTCTTTCAAGGGCTCGACAAGCCTGGCAACACAATGAACAAGAATGGCTTTAACGCAACCCTCGTCACTGCCATGCAAATTCCAGGGCTCAACACCCTTGGCATCTCCTTAGCTCGTTTAGACTTCGCACCTTATGGCCTCAACCCACCTCACACTCACCCCCGGGCCACCGAGCTTCTCACGGTGATCGAAGGCACCCTCTACGTGGGCTTCGTCGCCTCCGACAACAAGCTCTTCACCAAGGTTCTCAACAAGGGCGACGTCTTCGTCTTCCCAGAAAATCTCATTCACTTCCAGTTCAATCCTTCGAATGCCAATGCGGTGGCCATCTCTGGCCTAAGTAGCCAGAATCCTGGCTTGATCACCATAGCTAATGCCGTCTTTGGATCGAACCCGCCAATCTCGGATGATATCCTTGCCAAGGCATTTCAATTGGACAAAAAGACCGTAGACTGGCTCCAAACTCAGTTCTAGGTGGAGAACTAGCTAGCATCTAACTTATTATTGTTTGTTGTAATTCTTGGTCTAAATAAACAACAAAGATACTATGCTTGTTGCAAGTATTGTAGCAATAATGCGAGTCAAATGTATTGACTTGTGAGTGGACTGTGGTGATTCATTCAAGATAATATATGCATGAGTTTTGATAAAGATATACGCATTAACCCCTGTTTTCTTGGTTTTTCTAGTTCTCTAATTTGAATAGGTTTTGATGCCCTTGGTTTGGTTTTAGTTTTTTAATTAAAGAACGGAACTTGGTCGCCAAGTTGGGACCTGTTATGATCGATCTATCGTGTTTCTGTTATATGTTTGTGCATATATTTTACCCTTTTATTTTGGACAGAGTATTAAGTACAAGAGATTTCTGTTATATGTCTGTGCATATGATTTTTCAGTACCACCATAGCTATGGGAAAATGGATACTAATTGCTTCTCAACCAATTTTCAAAACTAAGAAAGATGTCACATAAATCACATTTATATTTCAGTAGTTAGGACTAAGTAAAATAAGTGTAGTCATCAATGAGTATAACATAGTAGCGAAAGCCCGAGGCTACAAAAATTGGTGAAAACCCCCCTCAAATTACAATGTTCAGTACCTTAATAATCTATACTTGGTTTGTTATTAGAAGAGAAAGGAATGTGATAACTCTTTTCCATTCAACAGGATCATAACTTAGGAGAAAGCAAAATAGAAATGACAAGTAAAAGTCCATCTTAGTGACTCTATTCAATTGCTGAAGAACATTATCTGAGGCATAATTTAATCAAGCATATCATACATAAAAAAAAAGCATACAAACTGATAACTCAAAGAGTAGTAAGTAAATTGGTATGAGTTTTATTTAACACATATAGCTCATTCATATATTTATCGTTCCTCTCGTGTGAGGTGGTCATGAATAGAAAAACTAAAGTATACAAAACTACAAAGATTCTCTTTTGTAAACTTACTGATAGAGATCAATTATTTATATATTTAAAAACAACTAAAATATTAATTAAGCAAAGAGAAGGATTAAGACAAAAGAAATCAATGTAAGTAATAGTAAGAGATGTTCAATCCTTCCAATTGACAGAAAGACAATACATTGGTTTCAAACACAGTTTTAGATGGAGATCAAGCATCTATAAGTTATTGTTTGTTGTAATTCTTGGTGTAATTAAACAAACAACAAAAGTACATCTAAGCCACCTCTCCTCTCCTGTTCATGATATTATGGGTAATAAATTTCTAACTGGTCCGGCCCATTGGCTGACTCATGGGCCCAATTAAGGCAGACTCACATAAAATTGAAAATCTTGACCCACATGCCACAGGCATATGATCGATTCTAGGATTTCTAAAGCATATTCTGGTTGATATCAACAACTAGATGTATATTATTTTTTGGTGGTTGGCCAAAAACATTTATGACAATTACGATAGGTACTAACTTTGAGAGCAAGGAAGATTATAGATCAAAAGAAGGCAAAAGGAAGAAAAAGGAGGGAAAAAAAGGACTGATTAAAAGAGAGTAGTTCATTAGGTAAATGACGCAGTTCAAATCGTACCAAGTTTTTAGTAAACTATTCAGTGTAATAGGAGAATAATGACACATTTAACTAACGCCATGTAACCTTATCTCTTGCTCTCTCCTTCACTATAAATCTGCACTGCAAGTAAGCTCAGAGATCATCACCAACGCAATAAACCACTTGTTGTAGTTAATCCTAAGAATGGCGTCTCGTGCTTTTCTGTTAGCCATTCTTGCTCTGGCTTTCTCTCAAGCTCTTGCTGCAGATCCTAACCCTTTGCAGGACTTCTGTGTCGCAGACAAGAACTCTAAACGTATGACTATGTTCTATTTTTCTTATCTTAGCTTTGTGTAAGTTAAATGATGTATATATATATATATATATACACCAAGAAGATAGGTAAATTATATATTCTCTCTCCGTGCGTACGTATATAATATAGATATGTGCATGCAGTGTTCATCAATGGATTGGTTTGCAAAGACCCAAAGCTAGCCAAGGCCGAGGACTTCTTCCTCTCCGGCCTCGACAAACCCGGCAACACCGAGAACAAGGTCGGCTCCAACGTCACCCTCGTCAACGCCGCCGCCCTCCCGGGCCTCAACACCCTCGGCATCTCCATCGCGCGCATCGACTACGCCCCCTACGGCCTCAACCCCCTCCACACTCACCCTCGTGCCACCGAGATCCTCACCGTCATCGAAGGCACCCTCCTCGTCGGCTTCGTCACGTCCAACCCTAACAACAAGCTTTTCTTCAAGGCTCTCCACGTAGGAGACGTCTTCGTCTTTCCCATGGGGCTTATACACTTCCAGTTCAACGTTGGCAAGACGCCGGCGGTTGCCATCGCTGCATTGAGTAGCCAGAATCCTGGGCTTATCGTGATCGCAGATGCGGTTTTCGGTTCGAATCCACCGATCTTCGACGATGTGTTGACCAAGTCCTTCCAAGTTGACAAGGAGATCATTGAGCAGCTCAAGGCCCAGTTTAAGAAGGCTTATTAGGTGTTAATATGTTGGGTGTTTTAGTCGTGGGTTAATTATTGTACGTTTGTTTGGATAAGGTAGCAGGTGGCGGAGTGTAACTGCTACTACATGCAGGCATATAGGAGTTATCTTAATTATTATATTTTATAATTATGAAGTGTCCTTTCCTCATTAATGTATAATAGGGAAATTTATTAAATGCACCGTACGTTGGGTTTTTTTTTATTATTATCATTCACTCCTTACAATACCGTTATTCATTCTTACAATTTATTTGTAATGCCTCAAAAACATATTTTAGTTGATTAAAGAAAAACATTTTACCACTTTTAAAATTTTAAGATACCTAACTCGTCATTGACCATAAAATATATTTACTCGTTACTTTTCTTTTAACCTAAAAAATTTACTCAATGTTGTTAAATTTATTTTATATTTTTGGATAATTAAAAAAATGTATATAATAATTATCTATTAAAAAAATAAGCAAAGTATAATGGTAAAGTGTTCCGAATAAATATTTGGCTTAATTACACTTTACCTCCCTATATTTTGACCATATATCACATTGGAGAAATACCCTCTCTATATTTTTGAAATACTAAAACCCCTTAGACGTGGTTAACAGAAGTCGTAAAATTACTTTTCAATCCCTTTGTAGTTGGACGAAATTATTATGATTTATTAGTTTAAAAATTAAATTATATATTTACCCTCACCTACCACTAATTGGAAAACTCTACCTTATACGGTCACATTGCCCACAACATTGTCAGTTTTGAGAGAAGAGAGAAATCCTTCTTCCCTTCTTCTTCCCTTGTTTTTCCCCTTTAATCTACCATTCCTATCCCTCGAACTCTTTTCTCTTAAGGATGTTAAAGGCACTCAAGCATTACAGAAGATACAAAACACCAAATATTAGAGGAGATCGAGCATATTAGAGAGTTTGTAAGGTTTGTCAACTTAAAATTTATGCTTTTATAAGATGTAGACTTTCCTTGAAATATATTATAATATCAATATCTTGGTCCCCACCACAAATTTGGGGTTTTTCAACGGCTTAGTTTATATCATGTACTCTACTCATCTTTGTTTGCACTTATTTTCAAGCATGTAGAAAAATATGATGAAAAAACTTAGGGCTTGGAGAAAAAATAGTGGAAGCCATTTTGTAGCTCATCTAAGGAAAAAGATAAGAGCAAAATTGTCTAAAACATATTCTTTTGATTGATATAGGGGTAATTTTGTCTATATGCAAATAATCTATGGTTCATGTGCTTGTCACGTAACTTTTAACTCACGGAATGCTAACAGATGAATTTAGTTGTAGGAGAAGCAAAATGTAATTAAGCCTAAATATTTTTCTAACAACATCTATTAATTTGCGTTGGACTTGGCCTGGCCAAGCTATTTGGATAGTCAAATTCAACGACTATTTGATAATTGTATGACATCACGTGCGACTTCTGTTTCCAGGTGCTTGGTACTCACACCTTAGAACGATTTGCCAATAAAGACTGCTTCTTCTTTTTTGCGTTCGTATATAACATCATAAAGAATAATTGTTCCTTTTTTATATTATGGAAAGAGGTCTCTTAATATATCTCTATAATATTCCACACTTCATGCATTCTAATATTATTTCATTGCAGCACTTGGAAGTCTTCAACTTCTCCCTTTGAAAAATTTCAACTAGTTTTATTTACTTTGCACCTATCATCGAAAATAAAAAGTACGTCAAGGAATAGGCTATCAATTCGTAGTTCTATCAAAATACTTTTCAACTAGGACCATATCAAAATATTACCACGTACGACTGTTTCAAAGTCTTGCCCTCTATAACCTATATATACCTGTCTCCTCTAAGCCATTACAACATAAACGAGTATTAATATTTCGACTAGCTACTTAGAAGAGATCATTTAAAGATATGGCCGCCAAAATTTTCCTCCTTGTTCTTCTTGCCCTTGTTTCTTCTCAAGCCTTTGCATCTGATCCTAGTCAGCTCCAAGACTTCTGTGTCGCGGATCCGAACTCTCAAGGTACGTACTAACTAACTATACACCTATTCTCCTTCTAATTCTATCTATAGTAAAGATACATGTGTAATGGATTTCCTTTTGTTGCAGTCCTTGTAAATGGATTGGTTTGCATCAATCCAAACCTCGCCAAAGCCGAAGATTTCTTCTTTCAAGGGCTTGACAAGCCTGGCAACACAATGAACAAGAATGGCTTTAACGCAACGCTCGTCACTGCCATGCAAATTCCAGGGCTCAACACCCTTGGCATCTCCTTAGCTCGTTTAGACTTCGCACCTTATGGCCTCAACCCACCTCACACTCACCCCCGGGCCACCGAGCTTCTCACGGTGATCGAAGGTAGCCTCTACGTCGGCTTCGTCGCCTCCGACAACAAGCTCTTCAGCAAGGTTCTCAACAAGGGTGATGTCTTTGTCTTCCCAGAAAATCTCATTCACTTCCAATTCAATCCTTCGAATGCCAATGCGGTGGCCATCTCTGGCCTAAGTAGCCAGAATCCTGGCTTGATCACCATAGCTAATGCCGTCTTTGGATCGAACCCGCCAATCTCGGATGATATCCTTGCCAAGGCCTTTCAATTGGACAAGAAGACCGTCGACTGGCTCCAAACTCAGTTCTAGGTGGAGAACCAGAATCTAACTTATTATTGCTTGTTGTAATGCTTGGTCTAAATACGCATCAAAGGTACTGTCCTTGTTGCTAATATTGTAGCAATAATGCGAGTCATATGTATTGGCTTGTATGCGGTGATTCATTCTAAATAATATATGCGTGTGTTGTGATAATTCAAGATTGCTTTCTGTCTTCTGCTCCAACCCCTGTTTTCTTGGGTTTTGGTGCTTGTGGTTAGAAATTTAGAAAGAAGGTTTTGGTTAAGTACTTGTACGTTATTCTAAGCGACCTCCCCACTCCTGTTCATGGATAAGTTGCAAATTTGTGTGTAAATTATGGGCTGGCTTATGGTTGTGGAACCGATTATGCCAAAGCCACATAAATCTGCAAATCTTGCCCTCGCAGGCATATGATAATTGGATTCTAATATCTAAAGTTATTTTCTTTTGTGGTTGTTGACCAGAAACCTTTGTCTAGAGGGCAAGAAACCTAAAAATGTACTGATGACTATAACGACATATTTGACTAGTTTGAGAGCAAGAGAAAGACCAGGAGGAAAAACAAAACACAGAGAAGAAGACTAATTTACAGAGATAGTGATGAATTAGAAATATGGGACAGTTCAAATCGTACCAAGTCTTTTTGATAAACTATTTCAGTGTAATAGGAGAATAATGGTACAGTAATTTAACTAACGCCATGTAAACTAATCCTTCTCTCCCTCACTGTAGATCTGCACAGCTAGTAAGCTCAAAGGCCATCACCAATGCAATAATAAACCACTTGTTGTAGTTAATCATAAGAATGGCATCTCGTGCTTTTCTGTTAGCCATTCTTGCTCTGGCTTTCTCTCAAGCTCTTGCTGCAGATCCAAACCCTTTGCAGGACTTCTGTGTCGCAGAAGTCTTGGCGTGTCCTTTCTAAAACTAATATGCCATCCTGGTGAATGACTCATCGACAAGATGGATAACTCCCCACCAGGGGTTGAGACAGGGGACCCTCTATTTCCGTATCTATTTATCCTAGTGTTGCAGATAATGTCAACCTTGTTTAAGGATCGAATGGCTCGTGGACTACTACAAGGCTATCGGGCCGGGGAGGTTCACCTGTCACACCTACTATACGCGGACGACCTACTGGTCACCGTAGAAGCATCAGTGAAGAATATTGAAGCCGTCAAGGAGTGCCTGAAGATCTACACGAGAGTGACAAACCAAAAGGTGAACGTAGCGAAGTCGGAACTATTCCTGCCTGATTGGATAGAGAAGAGGGTGGCAGACAACATTCGCAACCTAGTGGGTTTACCGGGAGTGAGAATGCCGTTCAGATACCTTGGCATGCCTATATCAGGGAAGCGAGGTAGTGTCCGGGACCATAGCTGGCTGGTAGAGAGGGTAACCAAGAAACTAGGAGGTTGAAAATGTAACAACCTCTCCTTTGCTGGCAGACTAACTCTCCTCAGGTCCACCTGGTTAGCTATTCCAAACTACCAGATGAGCTGCTCATGGGTGCCAGAAACGGTGCTGGAGTCGATCAACAGAGTGGCGAGGTCCTTCCTATGGTCCAATGGAAGAAGTAAAGGAATGCATCTGGTTAGCTGGGGGAAGGTGACGCAGCCAAAGCTAGAGGGCGGCCTGGGAGTGAGCAGACTATAGATAACTAGGACCAGTCTTCTAGGCAAGCATGTCTTCCGCATCCTTAACGGAGAAGATGCGCTCTGGATTAGAGTCATGAAGGAGAAGTATGGTGGAATGCATCCATGGAGACAAGACAACTGGAGGAAGACGTTGTGGATTTGGAGAGCCTTAAATCGGACTGCAGGTGCCATTAAAATGGGCTGCCGGAAGCTCATTGGCGATGGGACTGACTCGAGCGCTACGGATGATCCTTGGACATCGGCAGTGCCGTGGAGGTGGCAGCCACGAGTTATGCACCTAGATCTACTAAGGCCGGACCTCTCGGTAGCGGAGGTTTTGCGGAGAAGAGCGGGCAACGGGCATAACCTGGTGGGGGTGGCAGGAGTAGAATTGACGTTCGAGATGGCTTGCACCACCCTGGGTGAGTCAGAGGCTAAGGATACATGAATCTGGTGGCCACACCCACTGGGGGTTCCAAAGGCCGCCTCTATCTATCGTTTCCTCAGGCCCGCTGAAGGCGAAGTGCGGCACGGCTAGAGAGGACTCTGGAAGTTGAAGCTGGCGCCACGGGTCAGATTGTTCTGCTGGAAGCTCCTGTGGGGAAGACTACCGACTAGGGAGATGTTGCATGCTATCCGATTAGGAGGGGATGACAGGTGCTGCTTATGCAGGCTGTTCACGGAGACCATTGAGCACCTGTTCTATGCATGTCGATACAGCAAAGAAGTATGGACCATGTTAGGTAAGGTGCAACCGGAATTAGCGAAGCTGGGTGCTTCTGTGAACGCGGAATAGATCACCATGGCATGGGGAAGGAGAACGATGAGCGATGACTATATCAGGACCTCAGTAGCGACCACCTGTTGGGGCATCTGGAAGCAACGCAACCGACCTACCTTTGGTGAGAGCTTGGAGGCGGCATGCGTAGTGGCGAGACGTAGCCTTTACAAGGCTGATGAGTATGCCTCGCCCACAATCAGCAGAGTAGCGAAAGGAACGCAAGAGATGGTCGAGTGGTGCAAACCGTGGGAAGGACGAATGAAGCTAAATATTGATAAGGCCTTCTGCATGGGGGCTTATTAGGTAGGTGCTGGGGCGGTCATCCGAGACGACAGGGGTAGGCTAGTGATGGCCAAGTGAGAACCTACCCCGACAGTGTCACCCTTACACGCGGAAGCATGGGCGCTAAGAATGGGGTTGAGCTTGCTACGGGCACAGCAGTCGGTGGAGGTGGAGTCGGACTCGGAGGTGCTGGTGAAGATCATGATAGAGGATAGCCCATGCCCATGGTAGATCCTGAGTATAATATGGGACTGTAAAACCCAGATGAATGGGTTGGCTGTGTGCACTGTGGCTCATGTGCGAAGAAATTGTAATAGGCCTGTGAATTGTGCAGCGCAGCGAGGATTGGGTGCAACCCAGGCCGGAATGATCCAAGCCGGTACGTTTTGATCGAGATGGGAAGCTTCCCATCTCAGCCAATTATTAATAGCTAACACTAGCTCTTTTACTCCATAAAAAAAAAAAAAAGAATTCATCAAATGCACCCCGTATTTCTTTTTTATTATCATTCACACCTTATTACAGTACAATTATTCATCCTTACAATTTGCTTTTAGTGCCTCGGAAACGTCGCAAGTTAACTTCCACCAAACAATAAAAATATTTGTTTTCAGACTACTAAAGTTTTACTTTACCTTAAAGATTTTACTCGATGGTGTTACAATTTATAGTTATTTAATTCATGCATCTGATAATTATACGTTAAAGAACTACTGGCACAGTAGTTTTGAGTCATTAAAAGTAAAATAGGATAGTAACATGTTTTGAATAAAATTTTCCTAAATAATAAAATAATAAAGTTGGGCTCGTAAAGTTCAGAGCCAAAACTTACTGGGTTTTTAGTTTTTGCTTCGCTTCTCTATCCTATCACTAAAGAATTTTAGTAAAATGGCAAGTGAAAATAAGAGGTATGCGATTTTCCTCTTTAGATTGTATTCCTCACTTCTTATCTCTCCCTTCCTCTTCTTCCTTAAATCTCTCTTTTTTTTCGTTCTAATCTTCCATCTTTCTAATACATTGGCTTCAATACCTTCAATATCGTAACCCCTATTTGTTCTCCCACCTCAACCATCTGGACCAACCTCATTTTTTCCCAATCTCATCTCCTTATTCTTTGTTTATATCTTTGCCTCCATTTGAATTGTCTCGTGTCTTTGGAATTCCAAGAACAGTTTGTGATTGCTGTCGCCTAGCTGTATATCCTCTAAATTATCCTCCTCCTCCTTTTCATGTATCTATCGTGGCCCACCAACCCCTCTCATTATCTTTGCTGCCTCCTCTACCCTCCGCCCCCATATACTGTTTTCAAGCTACAACATCGTTGTTATCTTTATTATTGCCACAGCCCACGTCTTCATCACAACTAAGATCTAGGAGTCGTGGTTGATCACACATTTGACCGTAACATAGCACTTCCTTATTTTCTTTCCTGTTTGTTTCTCTCTATTTTTTTTTAAGGCATGCTTCAAGGCTGTCTGATCCAAAGTGATCATGAAGGAGGCATCAAAAGTTTGTGTCAGATGGTAAGTTTGTGTTGGCAGAAACAATCTAATTTCAAAAGTCACAATAAATCTGATCTAACTAAATAAATTAAATAAATTTATAGATTATAGAATTTTAATAGTTGAGTCTAATGTTAGATACTACCTTCTTAAAACCAATTTACTATCCATAAGAATACGTCGGTCTTCAAATATACAACGTCTCGGATGCCTTGTCGAAACCTGAACTAGATCCGAACATTTATCAAGCAAAAATACTTTTGAACTTGACCCGCACGTGAACTGAACTGAGCAGGGCGATGTGTGCGTATAAGTTAAGTTGCATAGTATACTAATAAGTACACATTTTGGGACTCAAACAGTATAAAAAGTTTGACACCTATATACTATAGTAATTTTTTTAAATATCTAATATGGTACTAAACTCATTTCTCTTTATTTTTTATTACTATGATACTCATTTTAAAACCAATTTTTATTCACTTCTCTTCATAAATTTAAATAAATAAATATATAATAATAAATAACTATTAAGCTAAATTAATTTTACTATTAATTCATTATTAATAACGTATGGTCCTCACTTAAAACTTAATTCAAAGTTATTAAAAATTTATGTCAAATATATAATATTTTCAACAGTCTTTTATGCCATTGTCACGATTTGGGGAGTGTTTTTGCTCTATTTTTGTTTGTTATTTGAGTGTGATAAAATATATTTCCTTATTAGTGGTGTTCGTTCATGCCATGTCATTTAGTTCTTTGTATTAAGCTTACGAACAACTAATGATAAAAAAGAAGAAAAAAAAAAGCTTATAAACGACTATTTGGAATAATTGAAATGTCACCCTTGCGGGAACCTACCAAGACGAAAATATTGGCATTTACAGATGTGGAACTAAAATAAAAGTTGAGGCCAAATTGGACCTGGCCAAGCCCACATTAATCTCTAATCACTTCACTAATTAATTCGCATTGGAATTTGTCTGGCCTAACTATTTGGGTTGCCGCATTCAACGACTACTTGATAATTGTATGACATCACCAGTGACCTTTGTTTCCAGTGCTTGGTAATTAAACCTTAGAACGATTTGCCAATAAAGACTGCTTCGTTTCCCTTGCGTTGGTATATAAATAATATAACGATGAAATATTCCTGCAAGACACATTATGAAAAGACGTCTCTAATTTATCTCTATAATCCACACTTTATGCGTTCTAGTAGTATTTCATTGCAGCACTTCAAGTCTTCAACTGCTCCCTTTGGAAAATTTCCAACTAGTTCTTTTACTTTGATCCTATCGTCAAATAACATTACGTCATTTGGGTCGCATTAGAAAGGATTAGGCTATAGATTCATAGTTGTATCACAAATCACAGTACTTTTTGAAAGTGTGGAAAGATTTTCTTGTATATCACGTATGATTACAGGGGTACATATATAGCAGCCAAAGGGAGAAATTCAAGCCTACCTCTAAGGCACAATTACAGCCACAATTACATGCCTAATTATAGTGGTCTAACACTCCCCCGCAGTCTAATCGGGAGCTTCGCTAACGGTCAGACTGGACCGAAAATCCTGGAAGAGTGAGGTAGGAAGACCCTTAGTGAAGACGTCTGCGTACTGTGATGTCGTAGGTACATGAAGAACTCGAGTATGACCGAGGGCAACTTTCTCTCGAACAAAGTGGAGATCAATCTCAACATGTTTTGTTCGCTGATGTTGCACTGGGTTGCTGGAGAGATATACGGCACTGACGTTATCACAATAGACCACGGTAGCTCGGCGAGGTGGATGGTGAAGCTCATTTAACAACTGTCGCAGCCAGGTAGCTTCAGCAACACCATTTGCCACAGCTCGGTATTCTGCCTCGGCGCTGGACCGTGAGACTATGTGCTGGCGCTTGGAGGACCAGGACACCAGGTTGTCTCCTAGAAACACTGCATAGCCGGAGGTAGAGCGACGGGTATCCGGACAGCCAGCCCAGTCTGCATCCGTGTACACGACAAGGTCTGTAGGTGAAGAGCGGCGCATAGTTAGGCCAAGTGAAAGAGTACCTTGCAGATATCGCAGAATCCGCTTGAGAGCCGTGAGGTGAGGCTCCCTGGGGTCATGCATATAGAGGCACACTTGCTGAACAGCAAAGGCGATGTCTGGACGGGTGAAAGTCAGGTACTGTAGGGCACCAGCTAGGCTGCGATACTGTGTGGCATCAGCGACAGGAGATCCCTCGGCAGATAATTTGGAGTGTAGATCAACAGGGGTGCTGCATGGCTTGCACTCACTCATCCCGGCTCGCTCCAAAATATCTTGCGTGTACTGACGCTGAGAGAGAAATAACCCAGTAGCAGACCGTGACACTGAAATACCCAGAAAATGGTGAAGTTGACCCATATCTGTCATAGCAAACTCACGCTGAAGGGCCGCAATGATATGCTGTAGAAGACCAGCAGAGGAAGCAGTGAGAACAATATCATCCACATAGAGCAACAACAGAGCTGTATCGGCTCCTCGACGATATATGAAGAGAGAGGTGTCTGACTTTGCTTCAACAAATCCAAGCGAAATAAGATGAGAGGCAAACCGCTGATGCCAAGCACGCGGCGCCTGCTTCAGACCATATAGTGATTTGTTGAGTCGGCAAACAAAATTAGGACGAGAGGAATCCACAAAGCCCGTGGGCTGAACGCAGTAGACTGTCTCTGTGAGAGTACCATGCAAGAACGCATTCTTCACATCCAGTTGGTGAATAGGCCAGTCCTGAGAAAGAGCCAGAGAAAGAACTACACGGACTGTCGCGGGCTTGACCACGGGACTGAAAGTTTCATCATAATCAATGCCAGGCCGCTGCGTGAAACCCCTGAGAACCCAGCGAGCCTTGTAGCGATCAAGAGAGCCATCAGCGTGCAGCTTGTGACGAAAAATCCACTTGCCCGTAACCATATTAACACCAGGAGGTCGTGGCACAAGACTCCAGGTGTCATTGGCGAGCAATGCATCAAACTCAGCTTGCATAGCAGCGCGCCAATGTGGATCAGTCAGGGCATCGCGGACGGAGCGAGGCAGCGGTGACATGGCCACAGCATGGAGATTTAGGCGATCCACAGGTTGGGCGATGCCGGCTTTTCCGCGCGTGCGCATGGGATGCGCGTTGTCGACGGGGGTGACGGAGACGGGGCGTGTGGCCACTGTGCGGCCGGTGGTGGTGGTGCTGGTGGCAGCAGCCCCTGCGGGATGGACGGAGGCAGCAGCACCGGGGCTCCCAGGTGGCGAGGCAGGGGAGACGCTACTGGCAGTAGGTTGTGCAGGTGACACAGGGGACAGCTCAGGATGTGACGCCGGGCTGGTGGGTATACCTGCATGCACAAACGGAGCTCCAGGAGCCGGAGTGGTAAGGTCATCCTCATCAAGAAGGAAGTCCAAGCTGGAGGATGCCATGGGCGTGGTAGACATGTTGGCGAAGGGGAAGGAGGATTCATCAAAAACGACATGGCGAGAAATAAGAATGCGGTTCGACTGAAGCTCCAGACATCGGTAGCCTTTGTGTTCGGAGGAGTAACCGAGGAACACGCATAGAGAGGAGCGGGGTGCAAGTTTGTGAGGTGCTGTGTCGGTCATGTTAGGGTAACAAGCACATCCAAAAACTTTGAGATGGTCGTAGGAGGGTTGGGTGGAATAGAGGTGGGTGTAGGGAGTTGAAAAGGCGAGAGTTTTGGTGGGGAGGCGGTTAATCAGGTAGGTTGCGGTGTGAAGTGCCTCGACCCAGTAGACCGGCGGAAGACTTGCCTGAAAAAGAAGAGATCGCAAAATATTGTTAAGTGTGCGGAGAGAGCGTTCGGCCTTTCCATTTTGCTGGGAAGTGTATGGACACGACATGCGAAGTGCAACGCCGTGGGAGAGAAAGAACGTGCGGGCCGCAGAATTGTCAAATTCGCGGCCATTGTCACACTGGATGCTCTTGATGGTGGTGCCGAATTGAGTTTGAACATACGCAAAAAAATTTGAGAGAGTGGAAAATGTCTCGGATTTTTGACGGAGGGGAAAAGTCCAAATGTAATGGGAACAATCATCCAAAATGACAAGATAATATTTGTACCCAGACACACTAACAATAGGAGATGTCCAAAGATCACAATGTATCAAATCAAAATTATTAAATGCTCTAAAGCTAGAAGACCCAAAAGGCAGCCGTGTGTGCCGACCGAGTTGGCACGCATGACAGATGTGGTCTAGATCATCTTTATTGCAGGAGATAACACTGGAACTGATGAGTTTGGACATTGCTTCACGCCCAAGATGGCCGAGACGCCGATGCCAAATCGAGGTAGGTGCTGCGATGAAGGCTGCGGTGCTGATGTTGGGTGGGAAGAATGGGTAGAGGTCGCCGGAGCTATTGCACCTGGCGATCACGTTCCTGGTGTGTAGGTCCTTCACAGAAAGGCCAAATGGATCAAATTCAATAGAACAGTTGTTATCAGTGGTAAAACGGCGAATGGAAATCAAGTTCTTAATTATATGTGGGGAAACTAAAACATCATTAAGAACAAGATGACGATGCGGGAAAGAAAAGGTTTGTGATCCAGTGGCTGTTACGGGAAGAAGTGCACCATTTCCAACAACGATGGATGAAGGTGTAAGTGATGAAGGGGATGAAACAGAGGAGAGTGTACCAGCGTCCGCAGTCATGTGGGAGCCAGCGCCCGAGTCGGCATACCATTCGGAAGGTGGTGGTGGTGGGGTGAGCGACATCGTGTTGAAGGACTGCACCAACGAGTCTTGGTTCCATGCACCACCATGAGTGGGGTTCCAGGGTGCCGACGCAGGCACTTGATAGTGCGCGGGGTGCCCCTGGTGCGTCGGTGTCGAGGGCGCAGCTCCCCCGTAGACATACGGCGATGGCGTAGTGTAGCCGTATCCGCCTGGAACGCCGCCAAACGGGCTGCCATATTGTGGAAAGGCGGTGAAGGCCTGCTGTGGCGGTGGTGGGCGGCCATATGGCCACATCTGCAGAGAACCAGTCCAGGGCTGGCCGAAAGAAGGGTGTACCCCTGGAGGTGCACCGCTGCCAGGAAGCTGCTGCTGACCTACCCCTGGAGGTGCACCGCTGCCAGGAAGCTGCTGCTGACCGCCACGGCCGCCACGGCCACGGCGACGGTTGTTGGAGCGCTGCCCGCCGCTGCCGCTGGGCGCCCCAGAGGGACGATGTGGAGCCATCTGGTTCACCTGTCGCGGCGTGTTGGAGGGTGGAGTCGGGCCGGACGCGACCGGCGTCATGACGAGGGCTGCAGGCGGTGAAGGAGGCCGGGCGTCGATCTCCAGTTCCTCCAGCAGGAGATGGGTGCGTGCCTCGGTGAACGTCGGAAAGGGGCGGTGCATCTTAAGGATCGTCACCATGTGCCGGAATTTCCCGTTCAGGCCACGGAGCAGAGTAAGGACCATCTGACGATCGCCGATAGGATCGCCGAACTCAGCGAGAGACGCCGCCATTGTCTCAAGGCGACGACAGAAGTCGGTGATTGACAGGGAGTCTTGGCGAAGGTTGCGGAATTGCGTCTCGAGGAGGAGGGCACGGGACTCCTTCTGCCCAAGGAACTCATCCTCGAGATAGCACCACGCCTCACGTGCGGGGCGCTGCCGGATCATGAGGGACTGCTGCAAGTCGCTGGAAATGGTGCCGTAGATCCATGTCAGCACGACGCAGTCCGCCTGGAGCCATGTAGGGCGCTCGGGAAGTGCCTCATCCTTGAGGACGTGGTGAGTCAGCGCGTACTTGCCGAGGACAGTGAGGAACAGCCCACGCCACTTGGTGTAGGTGTTCGTGGCCTTGTCGAGTATGACGGGGATGAGGGCCTTCACGTTAACGACGGCGGTGGCCTGAGCCCAGATGGCCTCGTGGGCGGCTTCAAATTTGTCGAGGGCCTCAATGTGGAGACGGGCTTCCTCGTCCTTGCGTGCCTGCTCGGCAAGGGCGGCCTCCTGGGTTGTGGCCGCATCGCTGGTATCCGGCATGGTGGGAAAAGAGAGTGGTTGAGATCAGCGACCGCGTATGCGTGCAAGGGGCAGGGCAGGGCGGGCGATCAAGGCGCGGCGATCGGCTCAGCAGCGCTCCGGGCGAGTGAATCGGCGGCAGGAGCGGCGAGAAGGACCGGCGGCGCGTAGACTAGGATTGCGGAAGGGTAGCGGATTGTAGCCGCTCTGATACCATGAAAGTGTGGAAAGATTTTCTTGTATATCACGTATGATTACAGGGGTACATATATAGCAGCCAAAGGGAGAAATTCAAGCCTACCTCTAAGGCACAATTACAGCCACAATTACATGCCTAATTATAGTGGTCTAACACTTTTCAACTAGGACCATATCAAAATATATGTACGACTGTTTCAAAGCCTTGTCTTCTATAGCATATATATATATACCCATCTCCTCTTAAGCCATTAAACCATAACGAACATCAATACTTCCACTAGATACTTAGAAGCGAGAATCAAAGATATGGCCGCCAAAATTCTCCTCCTTGCTCTTCTCGCCCTTGTTTCTTCTCAAGCCATTGCATCTGATCCTAGCCAGCTCCAAGACTTCTGTGTCGCGGATCAGAACTCTCAAGGTACGTACTAAGTAACTATACACTTATTCTCCTTGTAATTCCAACAATATTTAATATATTAAAATAATGGACGTCCTTTTGTTTCAGTGTTTGTAAATGGATTGGTTTGCATCAATCCAAACCTCGCCAAAGCCGAAGATTTCTACTTTCAAGGTCTTGACAAGCCTGGCAACACAATGAACAAGAATGGCTTTAACGCAACTCTCGTCACTGCCATGCAAATTCCAGGACTCAACACCCTCGGCATCTCCTTAGCTCGTTTAGACTTCGCACCTTATGGCCTCAACCCACCTCACACTCACCCCCGGGCCACGGAGCTTCTCACGGTGATCGAAGGCACCCTCTACGTGGGCTTCGTCGCCTCCGACAACAAGCTCTTCACCAAGGTTCTCAACAAGGGTGATGTCTTCGTCTTCCCAGAAAATCTCATTCACTTCCAGTTCAATCCTTCGAATGCCAATGCGGTGGCCATCTCTGGCCTAAGTAGCCAGAATCCTGGCTTGATCACCATAGCTAATGCCGTCTTTGGATCGAACCCGCCAATCTCGGATGATATCCTTGCCAAGGCCTTTCAATTGGACAAGAAGACCGTAGACTGGCTCCAAACTCAGTTCTAGGTGGAGAACTAGCATCTAACTTATTATTGTTTGTTGAAATTCTTGGTCTAAATAAACAACAAAGGTACTATGCTTGTTGCAAGTATTGTAGCAATAATGCGAGTCAAATGTATTGACTTGTGAGTGGACTGCGGTGATTCATTCAAGATAATATATACATGCATGTGTTCTGAAACAGATATACGCATTATCCCCTGTTTTCTTGGTTTTTTGGTTCTCTAATTTGGATAAGTTTTTCATGCCCTGGGTTCGGTTTTAGTCTTTCTTTGGAGAATGGGGCTTGGTAGCCAGGTTTGGACCTGTTCGACGTTTGAGCTTTATATGGGTTCAATCCTACCCGTCACGCCCGGTTGCTTATGATTAGAAGTTTAGAACGATGGTGTTAGTTAAGTACACTTGTGATTTATTCTAAGCCAGCTCTCCTCCCTTGTTCATGGATATCTTGCCATTTTGGGTGTTCAAATCTAAATATGCCGGTCACTCAAGCTAGATCTATCATGTTTCTGTTATATGTTTGTGCATATATCTTACCCTTTCATTTTGGACAGAGCATCAAGTACAAGACATTTATTTTATATGTCTATGCATATGATTTTTCAGCACCACCTTAGCGTTGGATATTTTTTAAATTTAATGGATGATTGATTCTCAACCAATTTTAAAACTGAAGAAAGATGTATAAATCATATTTATATTTCACTGGATAGGACTTAAGTAAAACAAGAATAGTCATCAATGTGAATAACATAATAGTGAAAGCCCAAAGCTGTAAAAATTGGTGAAAGACCCCCACAAATCACAAATCATAATATACAATATCTAAAATATGTATACTTCATTTGTTATCAGAAGAGAAAGGAATGCGATATCTCTTTTGAACATGACTAGCCAGAAAGCAAAATAGAGATGATAATTAAAAGTCCATCTTAGTGACTTTATTTAATTGCCGGAGAACATTATCTGAGGCATAATCTAATCTAGCATATCATACATCAAAAGAAGTATGTAAACTAATGTCTCAAAGAGTAGTAAGTAAAGTGTTATGACTTTTATTTAACATATATTACTCATTCACATATTTATCCATGTCTAGTTCCTCTCATACGAGGCGGTCATGAATAGAAAAACCAAAATCAATGAAAACTATAATAATTCTCTTTTGTAAGCTTACTGATAAAGATCAATTTTTTGGATACTTAAAAAGTAACTAAAATATCAATTAAGCAAAGAGAATGATTAAGATAAAAGGAACTAATGTAAGTAATAGTAAGAGATGATCAATCCTTTCAATTGACAAAAAGACCGTAGATTGGTTCCAAACTCAATTTTAGATAGAGAACTAGTAGTTACAAGTTATTGTTTGTTGAAATTATTACTGTAATTAAATAAAGGGTTAATTACGTCGACACCTTTGAACTATATCCGATTTTTACAGGAACCTTCTAATCATTTTTAGATTATAATGTCCTCCTTAAATTTTCAAGAAATTTTAATATCACCCTTAGGTTAGTATGTCGTCAGAAAAATGATGCGAGTCAGCTTACGTTATAGTCATATCAGACAATATTAATCCAAAATATAACCTTTATATGACCTTTTAATTAAATTAAGATAAAAAATATATATTAATATAATATAATTTTTCTTATAATATTAATATAAAAAAGACCCTCAATCATCTTCCTCCACTTCACCGTCACCGATTCTCCTCTTTCACCATCGCCGACCGCTAGGACGCTCCGTAATTGCGGCGTTGGGGTGGCGAGGGGTTGTGACTGCATCATGGCAACGTCGGTGGGGATGGCGGGGTTGCGACTGCTGCGCCGATCGCACATGCCCCAAACCTTACGATCGAAGGGGAGGGAGGCACCATCGCTATAACTTTATTCCCCAAATAATGCTCAACTCTATTACACTCCCTGCTGACTCATTCACCCTTAACCCTTGTCGCCATTGATGTGAGCTTGTGACCATGGTTTGGTGGTTCGTTTCCCACTTAAAATTCTCTTCACATAATTCATTACTCTCTCTCTCTCTCTCTCTCTCTCTCCCTTTCTCTTATCTGCTTCATATATGAAGAGCTCAAATGCATTCTATCACCCCCAACTCTCCTACCTCCCCTGCTCCATGGTCCAAACTTCAGATCTCCCAACCAATACCTAGTTCCCAAAATGTCATATTTATCCTCTTCCACTACCCTTCTCCCCCTCCTCTTACTCCTCTTCTTCTAGATTAGCTTCCTCCTCTTCTACTCCTGCATCAAAATCCCCAATCTTATAGGAAACAATATTCTGTGGGCTCGTCGGCGACGTAGGCTCCCCGCAATGGTGCTGGACGTAAAGCAGAGTGTGACGAGATGAATAGGGGTATAATTGGTCATTACGCATATTTTGTTGCTGTCACTCGTTTCACTTTGCTCTAAAGTTTAGAGTATTCTCGTGAAAACTGGGTGTAATTCACCTTGTCTTCCTAATTAACCCTTATATAAACAACAAAGGTAGATCTAAGCCACCTCTCCTCTCCTGTTCATGATATTTTGACGGTTGAAAGTCAAAATGGCCCGGCCCATGGGCTGATTCATGGTTGTGGGCCCAATTAAGACAAACTAATATAAACTTGTAAATCTTGACCCACATGCCATAAGCATATATACGATCGATTCTTGGATTTCTAAAGCATATTCTGGTTGATATCAATCACTAGATTTATATTATTTTGTGGTGGTTGGCCAAAAACGTTTATGACAATTACGATATGTACTAACTCTGAGAACACGGAAGATTATAGATCAAAAGAAGCCAAAAGGAAGAAAAAGGAGGGAAAAAAGGGCTGATTAAAAGAGAGAGTGGTTAATTAGGTAAATGACACAGTTCAAATCGTACCAAGTTTTTAATATACTATTCCAGTGTAAGAGGAGAATAATGACACATATAACTAACGCCATGTAACCTAATCTCTCTCTCTCCCGCACTATAAATCTTCACTGCTAGTAAGCTCAGAGATCATCACCAAAGCAATAAACCACTTGTTGTAGTTAATCCTAAGAATGGCGTCTCGTGCTTTTCTGTTAGCCATTCTTGCTCTGGCTTTGTCTCAAGCTCTTGCTGCGGATCCTAACCCTTTGCAGGACTTCTGTGTCGCAGACGAGAACTCTAATCGTATGACTAAGTTCTATTTTTTTTTTATGATGCAAATATATATATATATATATATATATATACATGAACCAAGAAGATAGGTAAATAATATATTCTCTCTCCGTGCGTACGTATATAATATAGATATGTGCATGCAGTGTTCATCAATGGATTGGTTTGCAAAGACCCAAAGCTAGCCAAGGCCGAGGACTTCTTCCTCTCCGGCCTCGACAAACCCGGCAACGCCGAGAACAAGGTCGGCTCCAACGTCACCCTCGTCAACGCCGCCGCCCTCCCGGGCCTCAACACCCTCGGCATCTCCATCGCGCGCATCGACTACGCCCCCTACGGCCTCAACCCCCTCCACACTCACCCTCGCGCCACCGAGATCCTCACCGTCATCGAAGGCACCCTCCTCGTCGGCTTCGTCACGTCCAACCCTAACAACAAGCTTTTCTTCAAGGCTCTCCACGTAGGAGACGTCTTCGTCTTTCCCATGGGGCTTATACACTTCCAGTTCAACTTTGGCAAGACACCGGCGGTTGCCATCGCTGCATTGAGTAGCCAGAATCCTGGGCTTGTCGTGATCGCAGATGCGGTTTTCGGTTCGAATCCACCGATCTCCGACGATGTGTTGACCAAGTCCTTCCAAGTTGACAAGGAGATCATTGAGGAGCTCAAGGCCCAATTTAAGAAGGCTTATTAGGTGTTAATCTGTTGGGTGTTTTAGTCGTGTGTTAATTATTGTACGTTTGTTTGAATAAGGTAGCAGCAGGTGGCGGAGTGTAACCGCTACTACATGCAGGCATATAGGAGTTATCTTAATTATTGTATTTTATAATGCTGAAGTGTCCTTTCTTGATTAATGTATAATAGGAAAATCTATTAAATGCAGCGTACGTTGGTTTTTTTTTATTATTATCGTTCACTCCTTACAATACCGTTATTCATTCTTACAATTTATTTTTAATGCCTCAAAAACATATTTTAGTTTATGAAAGGAAAACTATTTTACTATTTTATTACTTTACTCAATGATGTTAAAATTACTATATATTTTTGGATAATTTAAAACATGTATATAATAATTATCTATTTAGAAAAAAAGAAGCAAAGTATAAAGGTAAAGTGTTTTGAATAAATACTTTTCTAACAACATCTATTAATTTGCGTTGGAATTGGCCTGGCCCAGCAATTTGTATAGTCGCATTCAACGACTATTTAGTAATTGTATGACATCACGTGTGACCTCTGTTTCCAGGTGTTATAAACCTTAGAACGATTTGCCCATAAAGACCGCTTCTTTTCCTTGCTTTGGTATATAATATCATAAAGAATAATTAGTCCTGTTATATATTATGGAAAGAGGTCTCTTAATATATGTCTATATTCCACACTTCATGCATTCTAATATTATTTTATTGCAGCACTCGGAAGTCTTCAACTGCTCCCTTTGAAAAATTTCAACTAGTTTTTTTTACTTTGAACATATCCTGGAAAAAAAAAATTACGTCATTTGGGTCGCATTTGCAAGGATTAGGCTATCGATTCGTAGTTCTGTCAAAATACTTTTCAACTAGGACCATATCAAAATATTAGCACGTACGACTGTTTCAAAGCGTTGCCCTCTATAGCCTATATATATCTTTCTCCTCTGAGCCATTACACCATAACGAGTATTAATACTTTAGCTAGCTAATTAGAAGAGATCATTTAAAGATATGGCCGCCAAAATTCTCCTCCTTGTTCTTGTTGCCCTTGTTTCTTCTCAAGCCATTGCATCTGATCCTAGTCAGCTCCAAGACTTCTGTGTCGCGGATCCGAACTCTCAAGGTACGTACTAATTATACACTTATTCCCCTTCTAATTCCATCTATATTTAAGATATTAAAATAATGGACGTCCTTTTGTTTGCAGTTTTTGTAAATGGATTGGTTTGCATCAATCCAAACCTCGCCAAAGCCGAAGATTTCTTCTTTCAAGGGCTTGACAAGCCTGGCAACACAATGAACAAGAATGGCTTTAACGCAACCCTCGTCACTGCCATGCAAATTCCAGGGCTCAACACCCTTGGCATCTCCTTAGCTCGTTTAGACTTCGCACCTTATGGCCTCAACCCACCTCACACTCACCCCCGGGCCACCGAGCTTCTCACGGTGATCGAGGGCACCCTCTACGTCGGCTTCGTCGCCTCCGACAACAAGCTCTTCACCAAGGTTCTCAACAAGGGTGATGTCTTCGTCTTCCCAGAAAATCTCATTCACTTCCAATTCAATCCTTCGAATGCCAATGCGGTGGCCATCTCTGGCCTAAGTAGCCAGAATCCTGGCTTGATCACCATAGCTAATGCCGTCTTTGGATCGAACCCGCCAATCTCGGATGATATCCTTGCCAAGGCCTTTCAATTGGACAAGAAGACCGTCGACTGGCTCCAAACTCAGTTCTAGGTGGCGAACTACTTATTATTGTTTGTTGTAATGGTCTAAATACGCAACAAAGTACTGTCCTTGTTGCAAGTATTGTAGAAATAAAGAGTCATATGTATTGACTTGTATGCGGTGATTCCTTCTAAATAATATATGCATCTGTTGTGATAAAGATTGCTATCTTTGTTTGGCTCCATCCCCTGTTATCTTGGCTTGTTGGTACTTCAAATTAGAAAGTTTTTTGGACCGAAACTCACTGTAGTAAGCCAAAACTAGTACGTTTACTGATGAGACTTGGCCGAAATTGATTCATTTTCAGCAGATTCTTTAAACCATGCCAGAGACCACCAAGCTTCCTACGGGATGGAGAAGTAGAAAGGTAACCTAATCGAAGGGATCACGGCCAGTTGATTGTAGGTATAACTATCAGGGGAAAATAAGATGACATCGATAACATCGACCTGGGCAAGCTTACTGATCATCTTTGTTCTAAGATAAATTTTCTTCTCGAAGAATTTATCAAAATAGCTTAACATCGACATGTTTAAACAAAATTTCCCCTTACTAAGAAAACAAGTCTTAACCAAGCCAGACTTTGTTGATGCCATTAAAGACTTAAAATAAGGTTTTGCGCATATTTTCCCTTTCAATATTAATGATCTCAGGAAAAAGATGACAGATTTCGCACATGTCTTTGATTTTGGACTTCAGTTTGTCTTGAAGTCCATACTTCTATACTGGCTATGAAATATCTGACAATATATAACTAGCAAAATAATCTAAGCCAAAGAAAAAAGAAGTCACTGCAGCAATTACAATGAAATGAAGAATCCAACAACAAAAACTATCAAATTCTCACCGTTTTCTTGTGTGTAGCTACGACCAGAAGTGCTCATCCCTCGCACCCTCGTTCGCAAAATACCGACTGAAACAAACAGAACCCATCAAATCCACAACCTTTTCCATTGAATTAGATAATTGGGCAATGAAGAGTTTTCAACTTGAGCTTACTAGCAGTGAAGTCGATAGGATTTCCCCATGCCAGGAAGGTCCTCATCCGGCGCCAATGGCTTCGCCTCTTTCTTCTCCGCCAGCTTCAACAACTCATCAATACACACCATCTCTCGATCGCTCTCCGATGTCGAACTCCGAGCGGTGCTGACCAAGGGATTGGATTCTTCAGTAGAAGAGTTAATCGCAACCGCCCGCTACAACTAATGGTCAATAGAGAACATCACGTCCGTTGGTGTTCAAGAGAGCTCGTTGAAGCTCACCATCTTCTTTTTCATTTCGAAAAGAAAGTCTACGCGGTTCATTAGTCAACAGTCAACACCCTTGCGGAGGCGAATTCAACGCTGAGGTGGGTCCCACGTAATTTAATTTCAAAATCATCTCGCTCTAAACTGACTGGAGATAAATATACGTTATAATACGTATAAATGTAACACCATTTAAGTAGCAAATAAAAATAAACAAGATAGAAATATAGATATAAATATTAAATAAATTTCTTATATTACTAAATAACATATTTTTACATGTAATATTGAAAATGGTTACGTATTATCATAAACAGTATTGTTACAAAATATTATAGAGTTTATAAATAGGCAATTAAATGTGGAAAATTATAAATATAAAAATCACTAGTATTCCAATATTTGGTGAAATTAATAAATATATATATTCCAACAATCAATTACTCAGTAAAATTTGTTGAAATAAATATTAAGTTATTTTATATTTCATATTCTAGAAATTTATATATTCTATCTCTCTCTAGACCCTTAAATGTAAGTATAAACATTATTAATACTTAATATTTAATAGGATATAATAAAAGCATATGGATATTTAAAGTAATTTTTGTCTTACACTTTGAAAATGTAGAATTAAATGGTGGAGATTACCGTAATCGCTGTGATTGCTTGCATGGTACACTCTTTTTATCTTGAAAAAAAAATAATAATATAGAATTAAAAGTAGCTAGGGATAAATACAGTTGAAAATTCCGATGGTATATGGCTAAATTGAACGACAATTAAGAGTATGTAGCTTGAACAAGCCAGTTGTCCTGAGGATTTTCTTTTCCAAGATTTGAAATAACAAGAATATAGAGTTCGAGATGGAAATATGCCACAAATATCTTGGGTTTTACATTCATCTTATAATAAATAATACTCATATTTGACCACAGCAAGCAAGCAAGAGAGTCATTTTACAGAATATTATAAAACGTTTACTATTGAATCAATTGAGACATGAACATACTTGTGTTCTTATTCAAACCAGTACAATTGAATGAATGAAGTAAAGAATCTAAACACACAATTTAATACTTTTACTGCAACGACAGCATATCTAGAATTTAGTCTTGAGCCAGTCTATGATCTTTTTGTCCACCTGAAAAGCTTTTGCAAGAACATCTTCAGAAATGCGCGGATTCGATCCAAAGAGCGCATCAGCGACTCTGATCAAGCCCGGATTCTGGCTGCTGAGACTAGCAATGCCGACGGCGGGCACAGTGCCATAGTTGAACTCAAAGTGTATCAATCCTTTAGGGAACACAAACACATCACCCTTGCTGATGACCTTCGCGAAAAGCTTGTTATCAGAAGTGATGAATCCGGCGTAGAAGGAGCCTTCCAATACCGTCAAGATCTCGGTCGCCCGCGGGTGAGTGTGCGGCGGGTTTATACCGAACGGTGCAACGTCGAGGCGTGCCACTGCGATGCCGAGCGTGTTCAGCCCCGGGAGCTTCTGTACGTCGACTAAAGTCACTTTAGATCCATCCTTGTTGTTCGTGTCACCGGGCTTGTCAAGGCCAGAGTAGAAAAAATCTTCAGCTTTCGCTAACTTTGGATCTTTGCAGACAAATCCATTAACAAACACTACAAGAATATAGAAAGATTTTAGAATGTATGGCTTCAAAAAAAACAATGGCATTATGGGACCAAATATAAGGCGATCAGTTTAATCAATTACCTTGAGGCATCTCATCAGCGACGCAGAAGTCTTGGAGAGGACTAGGATCAGAAGCAAGTGCAAGGGGTGAAGTCAGTGCAAGAAGAACAAGGATGCCGATGATGCTGGCTGCCATGGTTATCTTTAGCTTGAATATCGATGTATACTACTTGATGAAGAGAAGAGTCTTGGTGGACATGCATATATATAGAGGGGGAGGTGCAGATGTTTGACTTGGCTATGTCTTAGATTGAGTCTTCTTTTCCCCACAATTTGGAAGTCTTCAAACATCAAACATCAGAACCTACATCACGCTGGCTCAGTGAATGTCGAAATAGTCCCACATGCATTATCCACAGGAAGTGGTCAATCACCCAATTCTTTCTTCTTTTCGGAGATAAAAGGAAACATTAGCTGCCTAAATGGAATAAGTCTAGCTATAATCTTAGCTTTATCCATTTAAATGTGACTATTAACTCTGGCTCGTGTTGATGAAGTTAAGAACATCAGCTTGTTTACACTGCTCTTTCAACTAGCTCTAGCCTAATTAGATCACATGAACCTTCTTCCATAGTGTACAAATTTACTAAGCAGTATGTAATGTTTCAAGGCTTGGCTGGGTATCGAGTTGCAGAAAAATAGAGCAATAAATTGTAGGCCAGACCATGTGTCAAAAGGCCCTGAATGCATGTGATACTGCAGTTATGGCTCATGCAACTGATACTTCTCATAGGAATCTCGGGATTTGATGCAGTTTTAATGATCAGAGAAAGGAAAAGTTGGTGCATTCAAGTTGCATAGATGCCTTGAGGTGATGTTAAACTAAACACCCAGGAGACTTCTCATATACAAAGATTGTTGCAATAATAAGTGGTTGATGAAATACTAAGCTAATGGCTTTCTTAGGATCTAATCAATTGGTGGGTCTGGAGCATCTGTTGCAATAATAGCCTGAGCTTTATTTTTCCTTTCAGGAAATTAATCATAGAGATTGCAGTATCTTGTGCAATCGACTTCACATGAAATGGTTGGTGTTGCTCAACTGCAACATACTTCTATCTTCCTCCAGTCTTGCAAGAATGCCTTTGGAATCTAATCAGCCTTTCCAGCTAAACCAAAGGCAAAGGGAAAACTGTTAGCAGATCCAGGCTTAAGACAAGCATGTACAGAGGAGGGGAACATAATCCACTTGTGCAATATGTTGGTCAGGTCGAGGTTGAAAAGGACAGGTTTTTAGAGAAGAGATTGATCAAGAAGAAAAGGAAGGGGTTTTTTTTTTTTTGCAAAAAATCTCCTCCATTTTAGATCTTTGCAAATTTGAGGAAAAAAGCGAGGTGGTTATTTGCATACACACACACAAAAAAAAAGAGCCAAAAAATATTATTGGAAAAGAGTACTGTTTCCATTGAAATAAAGCTTTGAAATGTTGTACAAACTACAAAGTTCCCAAAAGTGAAAAAGAGCCTCATCATCCTCAACTGTTCTCTATACAGAAGGCCCATAACTATTTCAAAATCTGGGCTCCAATTGAGAGAGGGCTCCATGCACTTCCTTTTTCCTCTGTTTTACACTACTTTACAGAAGCAGAACATAGCAGGAAATCAAGCAAGAAAACGAGCAAAGACATAAATGGGTAATTTATGCCATCAGAACTGCGAGATGCATCTCCTATGGCATGCAACAAGCCTCTTTGTTTGCCTGGTCTCCTCCTTCCAGACAACAGTAATGTCCTTTGCAATCCTCACAGCATCTGAGGAAGCCCCAGAAAGCCCTCTCCTTGTGAACCCAACTGCATAAAGCCCTGACTTCCCTTTCCACCCATTTGGGAATGGCATCCTTGGGAATCCGTCTTTGGAAAAGAACTCACTCTCCTGAAAGAATTAACCCAGTAACATATCAGACTTCCATCCGGCATCAGAAAACTTACACAAATGGTAGCAAAAACAGAGGTAGAAAGACTCAGTACCTGAAGCCACTGAGGAACGTTGCTGCGGTAGCCGGTGGCGAGGATGACGGAGTCGACGTCGACGAGGCGGCCGTCGATGAGCTCGACCTTCTTTTGCCAAAACCTTTTGATTCCAGGAACCACCTTGATATCGCCGGATCTCATCTTGCTCAGGGCACCAATATCCAAAACAGGGGTCTTCCCCCGTGTGTTCTTGAGTTCAAGTGGCCCAGTGCTAGGCCTCTTCAATCCAAACCTCTCTATGTTTCCGAGCACAAACCAAGCCAAAACAAGCAGGATCTTGTCAACCAACCATAAAGGCAACCACTTCATTAGGAAAACGGCCATCTCAAACGTAGACTTCCCAAGAACTTCTCTTGGCAGTACATGAACCTGTTTGATTAACCAAAAAAAAAAAAACGCACAAGAACTTTAGAACTAATTCCATCTTGGTTTCTTGGATTCATATCAAACTATGTTAAAAGAGAGAGCAAATACTCACCGAGTCACGAACGACCATGGATGGGAAGGCGTCGTGGTCACAGAGGTCAACACAGACCTCCATGCCGGTGTTGCCGCAGCCGACGACGAGCACGCGCTTCCCGCGGTAGGCCTCGCCGGACTTGTAGTCGCAAGCATGCATGACGTCGCCAGAGAACTCCCTCAGCCCGTCCAACTCCGGCACCACCCTCTCCGCGTTCTCCCCGGTGGCGACGACGAGCCAGCGGCCAATGTACTCCACCTCGGCATTGCCGCTCGTCCTCACCCTCCACAACCCACTCGTCTCATCGTACCTCGCGGATTGCACGGACTGGTTGAAGTAGGGATTGATGTCAAAATGCTTGGCGTAGGACTCCAAGTAGTCGATGAACTGCCTCCTCGTGGGGTACTCGGGGTAGTTTTCGGGGAAGGGGAGTTTGGGTAGTTGGCAGAATTGCTTGGGGAGGTGGAGTTTCAAACGGTCGTAGGTGCGTTTCTGCCATAACGAGGCGATGCAATCGGACCTCTCAAGGATCACAAATGGAACGCCATTCTCTTTTAAGCAAGCGCCTACGGCGAGGCCCGAGGGACCGGCGCCGACGATGATCGGGCCATTGACCCACACGCACCGCCGGGAGAAGAAGTCATCGAAATCAGGTATTCTAGCCATGGCTATATGGTTGTTTCTCGGGGTAGGTTTTGGTTTGGAAAAAGTAGGTAGTAGTAGTAGGAGAGTAGAAGAGCTTCTGAGTTTGAAGTGAGAAGTGAGAAGTGGAAGTGGAAGTGGAAGTGATGGAAGGGAGAGGGAGAGGCGTTGTGTTTAAATAGGAGGGGATGCATGTGATGGGGGGAGTGGGAAGTAGATTTTTTTTAATAATTCAAGATCTGAGATTTTTAATTCCCTTTTTTAAAGTTTTGTGCGGCTCTTTTCTTTGTTAAGAATGATTGATTGGGATTTAATATCTCACGGACTCTTTGAAACAGTGGGAGGTCCAAATGCTTCTCTATCTTAATATCTATGCTTCAAGATAGACTCAGTTTTCATTTTATTTCCCACCCAAATTACTGCAATCATATTATGCCAACTAATTAAGCAGCGAACCCAGTCGTTCCACCGCGAAAGCAACCGAAATCCCACGTGGCCCCCAGGCTAGCGTTGGACACGTAATTGCTTAGTTACCACGTGGACAGTTTGGTTGGGCCCCCCCCCCCCCTAGTATTAATTGGGCCCCGCGTGGGCCCCCCACCACAGGCCAGCCCAACCCAGCTCAAACGGTCTTCATAAAACACCTTGATTTTTTGCTTTTTATATTATTCAGACCCTACCATATTCTTATTTATCTTTTGGTGCCTAAATTTGACTTTTAATGTCTCAAAACTTTCTTAGTTGATTTTCACCTAATTGTTAGCTAACAGAAAGAGAATATCTTAAAAATAAAAAATATTAATAATCTAATTCTAAAATTTGATTCCTCCCTCTCTCTCTCTCTCTCTCTCTCTCTCTCCTAATATTTTAGAAAGAAAAAAAAATAATCTTATTCAAAGTTATGATAATTGTCCGTTAAGACGACTAATAGTAAGATGTTTTTAAAAATTTTAAAATAAAATACAGAAGTCATTCGTTTTCGTTAAATTTGTGACCTCGGGTTTTCAAAGATTAATTAATAAATTATATATATATATATATATTCCACGATAAGAAATGTAGCCATGTGTTAGGTTAGGTTCATGAACTTAATATCACATTGATGCTTTAGTTCGTCCTCAAGATGAGTGTTTGATGGTATCTTGTAATTGAATAATCCCAAGAGCCATAACACCAAAGGTGGTGCTAGCTTCAAGAAGTTTTGAGCTCCAAATGCAAGTAGTATGTATAAAAGTTTGGGAGTTAGAATTTCAAGTAGGAAATCATGTGCATGGAACCTTGGTTTCCTAATATTCTCTCCTTTTCATATCAAACCAAAGTAGGCCATATGATTTTCCTTAGTTATTTTAGGTCCTTGAGATGAGTAGAACCATCCTCCTTTGCCTATAACTTTGGCCATTTTTATAACAAGGCAATCCAAATGCTACATACAAAGTTGATTTGGGGATATTGGTATTTGCCATTCATTTGTATATTAATTAAATGGGGATGTGAGCCCAAAGCTCTTTAGCCAAGTGGGAGATGATCAAATAGGCCACGTCGCCGTCCGTAATTTTTTTGTAATATTTAACTAAAATTAAAACGGGGGTATTCTCGAGGTAAAATCCCGTGGTCGGTGAGTCTCCTTTCTCGTACTTTCAAAGCAAGCGCGGTGGCAAGACTTCTTATTAAAATTATATCTTTTGTTTAAACTAAAGGGAAAGCGTTAGATTCCCTATGATTAGGGTTAGTATGAAAAGTTAATAGAAACTTTAAAAGAGAGAAAAAAAATTATTTGTTAAAAAGTTGAATTAATCCTAAGGATGATCTATGCGCCGAACCAATTAAGGGTAGCTTCTATGTGGATTCGTAGGGACCTTTTTAGTGAGACCTAACAAGCACCAATGAGATGATTTGAGAAAGGGTTAGTTCATAAGAACACCTAATTGCGGGTCCAAACACCAAAAGAAGGCTTTCTCAAATCCTAATTAGGTTTGCATATTCCTAAAGTTGGACTTATAGTGTTGTTTAATCAAAGGCTAGCTACCTACTTCCACAAAAGAATGATGAAGCTTTTAACTAGTTCTAGAACCTAATTGATGATTAGAGAGAGGTCCCACTAGATCTTTTAAGAGAAGGTGGATTTGTGTTCCATTTAATTAGTTTGTACTTTTGGATACTAGTTTGGTTGCTTTCACATGAAGTTGACGGCGCCATGTGGGCATTAATAATTGAGTCAAAGATTAGGAAGATATTAATCATGGTTTAGGAGTTAGTATGAGCTTAATCACAACTAATCAAAACCAAGGTTTCATGGCTGTCATGCATCACAAAGAGGCTCAAGCTAGACTTGTGTCAAAAATTTCAGGAGATATATAGGTGGAAAATATTTGGAATCTTACTTGTAAAAGCCTTTAACTTATACAAGTTGGATTATTGAATGATTAGACATTATGCAATGATGGGTGTGATCATTATAAATTTCAAGTAGATTTTTTATTTTATTTTTATTTTTATTTTATTTTTTTCAGCCAATCTATACATGTACATGGTCTGAAAGCTTGCACTGCTTTTTAGACCTTTGTATTTCATATAGTTATCATCCTCATTTTTCTTGATGTTGAATTGAAGCAATACTTCTAATAATGTCCTTCTCAAACAAAGCCCACAATTGTTCCTTGATAGTTTGATACTTTGACCATGAGAATCTATCTTATAATTTTAATTAATGGCACTCAGGAGAATCCATTTCCTTAATGCATTCATCTATAGTTAAAAAATGCTGCCACTTTGAGTTCATAATTCAAGTAAGCATCATGCCCTTACTGCCAAATATTGTTTAATATATATATATATATATATATATATATTATATATAGCACCACAATAAATGGCCACAATTCCATGAATTTGAAAACTTTGTGGTAGTTGATTATTTAATGAATTCATCTTCCACCTAAATTGTATTCAAATGTCATGTGAATTTTAGTTCACTGAAACTCGGTCAAATTAGTATCAAATGTTTGTCCACATGGCATCTTGGAGCTACAAAGAATCTTTTATTTTTATTTTTTTAAGAGAAAACCTGTAGGAATAAAATATTTATTAGTATATAAGTAATAATAATAATAATAAGAACATGGTACAAATAAGATAAGAGATAAGAGTGACAACTCTTTTACACAAATTTTATACTCGGCTACAATAAGTAGAATAACAAATAAAATCAATACATCAAATTTTTAAGGCACTATCAAAATATTAACAAATAATGACCCTTGCAAAAACCTACAGATTCACTAGCAGATGGAGTTATGAGTCAGCCAACAATTTCGTCTCGTAATCAAAGACATAGCCCAGTCTAGATAAATAAGATCATTAGCCTATAATATAGAAAGAAAAAGGAACCGCTCATTTGAGGAGGAGAGAGGGAAAGAGAAAAGCCTTCTCCATTCCTATAGAAATAGATTTTAAGGAAGAGCCGATGGCACAAAAAAGTCTTTTTACTCAACGTCTTACTACTAACGATCAATGTCGGACGAGGCTCTTTGGTCGAGCTGAGAATCACAGTGGAGAGGAGCATTGCCCCTCCCAGCTTCAGCCTTCCACAACCGTCTCCAACGAGAGATGAATAAAAGGAGAACAAGAAGAAACAAGAGCTCGAATCCCACACCCCATCGATGATCAATGGAGCTGCACTTCAAGATGCCATGAAGAAGAACAGAGAGGAGGGACAAGGAGAAAACCACGCTTTGGCACGAAGAGAACGACCCTTCCTCACTTAGCTACTCTGAGTAGAGAAGGGAAGAGGAGAAGGAGGCGGTTGCGCGAGGAAGAAAACAGAGAAAAACCCTAGTGCTCTGATAGCGGTTACAAAAAGAAGCGTGCCAAAAGTGTGAGTTAAAGAGAATTAATTCATTTGATGTCACATTGCCCAAAACAAATATAAAATCACATTGCCCAAAACAAATATAAAATCCTCATTTATAGATTTATATCCTTATTCAAACCTCCCATAGCCATCCCAAAAATTTACATATATGTAACCTCCCCCAAATAGCTTAAAAGAATACATGTGTATCAATATGGGTGACCTCATCATCCCTGACAACTAGCTATATGATTTCATTAATTTCATGCACTTTGACCACCTCCCAACTGCCAGGTTCTTCCTAATTTGGCCGGTTTAACCGTTAACTACCATGTGGCATAACTAATATTAGTCATAGTATTTAAAATATTTAGGCATTTATTAATGGAATACACTCTGACACACCTTCCCTTCTTTATGTTTCATGATTTAAGAGTAATTAAGCTTCTTAGATGAGGAAGAATATTATACCAATTATTTCCTTGGTGCATCACATGGTCAACAAATTATAATCTGAGAAGAGATTGGAAGATAGAATATTTAAGAAAAATTATTTCTAGGAGGTCTTCTTCTATTTAGTTACCACCAGACGGTCTGATGTTGTTATTATTATTATTATTATTATTATTATTATTATTATTATTATTATTATTGTCACTTAGATTCCTGCCCGAATGCATGCATGCTACATGTGATGCAGCAGAGAGAGGGAGAGATGGTGATGATGAATATGGGTGGCATTGGGATGTGTCATGTTACTATATTCACGTGGTGGAACATGCATGCAGTAATGGATTATATATAGTTATGAATGTATGGATAATGATGCTATATATAAATATATCCAACTTTTTCATAGTTTTGGGTTGGATGAATTATGGGCCTCTCCTTCCAACTTATAAAGCCCACAAGACTCATATATATATATATATATATATATGTAACAAAGAAAATTATAATTATGCAATTTTGTTTTAATATATGGACTAAATGGGCTGGATGAGAACTTATAAAGCCCACAAGGCTCTATAGACTAAACGGGCTGGTAACAATGGGCTTCTTACAAAGCCCATGAGCAATTAGGCTTTCCAACCAAAGTTTCCCATAGGATTTGTTCTTTTTCTTTTTCTTTTTTTTCCCTAAACTCTTTCTCTCTCACTCTCTCTCACTCTCTCTTCTCCCCTTCTCCTTCTCCTCCTCCTCCTCCTACGTACACCACCATAACCAAAGCTTAAGCTTTAAACATCAGGAGAAAAAGATATTCGTTAGTATGATTATATTTTAGAGAAAATAAATCTATGGCAGTTATCTAAAAACTTAGCTTCTTTATACGTGCAAACTGAACGTTCACGTAAAATGAGAAAAGAATATTATTCCATTTAAGACGCTGGTTCGCAACTTGCTGTATATTATTTATATAGGATAACAATAATGAGCAACTCGATCAATAATTTACCAACAACAACAACTAGTATTAGTCTAATTAGCTAACTCGATTGTGCGGAGGATCAAGTCCCAACGCTGCAACTTTCCTTCGACCCGTGAAGGGTAATTTATTCATGTTACCTACTTGGCAACTCGCATGGCTAATTAGTTCGTATAAGGCTATAACCTACTAATACCGAAGCTTCTATATGTTCTTAGGAGCCACAGTACGTACTGCATGTCTATGGTTTCTCTCATGCAGGACGACGTGATCAAGTTATTGCCTCATGGTTTTCTAATATCTATTTCATATTAGAGTAAACTTTCATAGTTAAAATGTTTTCTTTTCCAAGTATTACGTGCTTCTTTTTGGAACCATATGTGAACTTTATTGCATATATATAGAGAGAGAGAAAGAACTAGCAGTGATCAACTGAAGGTAGGAGTAGGACATCCAAATACGTATGTATCAAGTTGTCCTCTTGTGCTTGTCTGGGGTATGAATACGTTGACATTGTGATTAAGTATTTTTTTACTTGTTTTCTCTTTCTTTCTTTTTTAACGAGGTGGGATTTAATGGTATTTTTATATATAAATTATTTGTATTTTATTGTGAAATACAAACATACGTCACCCGTTACGTTAACTAGATATCCACTTTTGCCAAATTGTGTATGCATATTTAATAGTTCATTGCGAAATATATATTAATTTAAGTCCCACCAATCCACCATCCAAATACAACATATATCTTCTCCTACTTATCCCTTGTCGTGTATCATTTGAGTCCCACATATATAATTGATGGTTGGGGGGTTGGACTGGTCTCTCCATTTCAAACTGGCTCACGATGGACTATAGTAATTTGAACCTCGGCAATTGGCAATATACGTTGTCGACTTGGACTGTGGATAAGGCAAAGGGTCGTTTTCAAAGACTCAGTTCCCCTGCTCCAACTTGTTATATATATATTTGAATGTCGGCAATTGCTGGCAATGTGCTTAATGCTTTGTGGACTTCTACTGTATATAAGGCAAAGGATCGTTTTCTGTTCATTTTCTGAAGAAGGTCTGTTAGAATAAGTAGAACGATCGTTTACAAAGAACTCTCAGTTTGACTGACTGCTTCAAGTTGTTATATATAGTTGCACTAGTACTACTATTGCAAGATGAGTTGGATGCAAGATTTTAAATTCTAATTTATTTATGATCACATCTACATTTTCCAATAGTTGGAACGAGTTGGATTAGATTTGAATATACGGCCATCGGGTTAGCCGAATTGACCCGCTTATAACAAGAATTTATGATAGGAGTACAAATGTCACAATTGAAGTGTATTAGATGAACCTCGATTTGTTGTGAATTCTAACTTGAATATTCTTGATTAGTGGAACACAAACAAATTTGGATACCTAGAACTTTCTCTTGTGTTTGTGATATGTTAAGCATACTTATTTTTATAATTTCCTCTTAATCTACTTTTATAATTGGTGGTAGTGTTTCTTGATTAGTTAGAAGTATCTTAAAACGTTGACAATATGGAGATTTTAATTTGTACTAGAGATTGATTATTTCAAAGCGAAGGTAATTTAGTTCTTTATAATATTACTAAATGTTTACATACCTTACTGTTCTAATTATATTTTTATATTCAATATAGATATTTTATTATTTATATTGGATGACCTAACTAAATATGTAATTAATAAGGACATAGAGAAAGATGATGCTAAAATGCGATAACTAGTGATAATTTACATTATTGTGATGAAATTTGTTGGAACTTGTTTTAAAGTTCTCTAATTGAAAATTTACACAATAAGATGATTAATGTTGTAAAGTATTGGTTAATTTGGTCGTTAAACTTTGTGGTGTAGTCATGCCTCCTCTTTTCTAGCAGCTTAGAAATTTTATTGTCATTAAATGCCTTATAAACTATAAACATGTAAGATATGTAAGAAAGGAATTAAACATGTTATCATGTTTATAGGTAGCTAGTGGAGGATATGCAACTAATAAATTAATGAGGTCCCTTCTTGGAGACTCTAGTTATGGCATGGCGTAAGGAAACATTCCGTTTCGAACAACTAAAAATCAACTGAGCATTGAATCTAATAATTATTCATATCTCTTTCCATTAGTCTCAAGTTGGGCCATTATTTAAACATTCCACCTTGTTCTGCATACCAACTTGCTGGCTGTCATTTCCCATGCAGTCAGTAGGAGCTAGCTGAGATATTTATTCCCGTTATATAACTTCGTGTTTACCATACACGCTAAGTTCTTTTTTACTTGACCTATCGTGCAACAAACACTAGTATATAACCAATAATAATAATAATAATAATAATAATAATAATAATAATAGGATTAGATAGATGGAACGTCGCGTAACTCACATGAGTACTTTAAATGAAGACAAGGAAACTGATAGCTATGGGTTTGACTCCATTCATATATATACGATCCTCTTCATCATTAGTTAGGTCAAATGTCTCATGGAGGGATAACGCCACCGACTATTATCTTGCGACGGTACTAGAGTTTGATAAATACTTGTCTTTATTCTAAAGCTTTATTATTGGAGATGACCCCAAACCTAATTATTATTTGAAAGCAACGTGTACGTCTATATTAATCGATCAAACGAACCCTTTGGGAATTATTAGAATAAAACAAAGTCGTACGTAGAAGAGAGTATAAAGAAACATAAAACATATACATATATATATATATATAGCTAATTAATTAAGAATAACCAAGATATATTAACAACAGACAACAATGGACAAAAAGCTTCTGCCCCTACAAATATCTCCCTCCAGATCTCCTCCCTACTAATAAATATCTACAACAGCAAGACACTAAAATAACCAAAGAGGAAAAAGCACAGATCAAACCTTCGAATTCTTAATTATTCCTTTTCCCATAAAAAGGTCAACTACTCCTTTGCTGACTAAGCTCGTCTTGACTAACGAACGTCCCGTGGAAACCGTACGGGACTTGGGACGGTAACTTCACTGCGGTGACCAGCTCCATCGTCGACCCATCCAAAATCAATAGCTCGGACCGGTCGGTTCGCTCGTCGTGGGCCAAGACGACCACGTACCCCTCGTCCTCCTCCCGGCTCGACCGGGCTGGGACGAAGGTCGGCTCACCCCCGAACCGGCCTTCCCCGTACTCAAACCGGTTCACCTCCCCGGTCTCCAAGTTCACCTTAGCTATCCCCTTACACCTCGGCCACGGTTCGGCTATCGCCAAGTAAGCGAACCGGGTCTTCCTCCCGATCATGGTCCGGTTCACCTGACCCGCTTCGAGGTTCAACCCGGGCGCGATCACTCTCCGGCTCGACTCACCGGTTTCCAGATCGAGCCGGATCTCGGATAACTCGCTACCTGTCTGGTACCCCTCCTCCCTATCCACGAACATGATGTCCGGGTGGGTCATGCATGATCCGACGATCACGACCGTCCGTCCTCCGTCCTCCTCCCACGCGTTCCAGAGATGGAAGCAGAAGCAATCCGGCACGTCGATCCACTGCATTCTCGACTCATCCCGATCGTATCTCGGCATCACCCCGAATCTCGGCGTCTTATTGACGTCGCAGACCACCAGTGAGTCACCGTACAGCATTCTCGATAAGTCGAACACTACTTGCTGGTCTGGAATTATGACAAACTTCTCCGTGATGGCAAAGTCGTGGATCATGGTGGGTTGCTGCAATGTGATCGTGACGTCGGCGGATTTAACTCCGGTGGCGGCGTCGACGTAGAAGTATTTTAAGTAAGGTTTGCGGATAATGTCGTAGGTGAGGGAGAATAATTCTCCTGTTATCGGGTCGATCTTCGGGTGCGCGATCATGGCGGAGTCGAGCTGGCCAGAGAAGTCGTAGCGAGCCACGGTCTCGATATCGCCGTCGGGGGCGATGAAGAGGTGGTAGGGTAGGTCGTCCTCCGACATGGCGAGGAGGCGGCCGGCGAAGTATATTAGACCGGCATTGGCGACGCCGATCCCTTTCGAGGGGTCCACTATTCCGGCGATGCTGCGGAGGTAGAAGAGAGCGAGACGGGCGAGGCCGGAGTGGCCGTGGAGTTCACCGATCGCCTTCGGGAAGACGGTGCGGCCCAGGGCCCACTCCTGGGTCAGCCGGCTCGTGCGCGTGAACCGGCAGGTGTAGGTAGCGTCGGCTGGGCCCGTCAGTTTCACCGCGTGAATCATCCCGTCGCCGTCGAACAGGTGGTGCCCACCGGAGGGCGGGAGCATTGGGTTCGCACCGTTCCTCAAGTAGACCCCGCCGCACAGGTCATCCGGTATTGGTTTACCGGCAACGTCGAGGCCCGACACGGGCTCTGCCTCACTAACCGGAGCAAAATTACCGGACAACTGTACGGAGGGATCAAGCTGACGAGGTAGTTGGTGCTTTCTCTCCTGGACCGCGATAAACTTGTGTTCGAAAAAGTCCAACGTGGAGGCTATTAGTTTCTGTACGGGGTTAAGCGTGATCACCTCACTAGTAGTAGTTTTCACAGTGGTCAATAGTGGATGTGGAAGACAGGGATCAGGCCTTTGTTTAAACGTTGGAGGTAGTGGAGTTGTACCTGGCATGATGGCCTTCATAGGAATATTACAAGGTGATTTTAAATAGCTAAAGCTTCCATGATTAAGAGGAGGAATAGCCACCATAGCTAACTTAAGGTCAAGAAAGCAATGTCGCACGTACACTATACTAGCATAGAGTTATATATATATATATAAAAATATATCTCTCTCTCTCTCTCTCTCTCTATATATATATATATAGGTATATATATATATATAGATAGATCAAGGGAGAGAGAGAGAGAGTTCCAGAGATGTGGGGAGGACACGTAGAGGGATTTAGACGGCGATGAAAAGATTCGATTCACGTGGGGAACCATAGGGAGTTGGGTGAGCGAGTGTGAGTTGAGCCACGCCCCTCGAGGGCTCGGTCACGTGACGCGGGCCCCAACGATGCGGATCGTCTCAATAAACCGGACGGATGCATGCATCTTTACTTAACCACAGCGCTGCGTCGCATCAAAGAATAGCACCAGTTGGTTTTGAGGGCCGATGAAGAGGTGCCAAGTACCCAAGGCCGTAGGAAGTTCGTGCGATCGAGTACCTGGAGTTGGGGGGTCAGCGGGGCCTTTATTTTTTTCTTCTTCTTGTTTCTATAAGAGCAAGGTCGGCATAATATGACAATTAACGAATGGAGTACGATGGGGATTCATGTTAATAAAGACAGCGGAATGACTTTGGAAGAGCTTCCTCTCAAACCGTCTAACAATAGTAGGCGTGAAAGCGAGGGGTCCACCGGAACGAATGGCGCACCTCGCGGCCACGTAGACACGGAGGAACCGAGGCGAGTTGAGACAAAGAATACTTTAGAAAAAAATTAAATAATAATAATAATAACTCGAGGGAGAGGACGTAGAGTTGTAGACGTGGCAAACTAATATTAGGTGGCAGATAAGTGGCGACGTGTCCATTCAAATTAACCTCAAAACTGCTGATACGCCCACAGGAAGGAAATTAGTCGGGATTAAGATCGTGCATGCGCATCTAACCAAGTGAGAGGTCCCTACCGATCTCCACCTAAGCAACCACTGCAGGATTGCATTGGGATCCCAAAACGCCAGGTTAACCTGCAACACAAGAAGAGAAGATAAAGAGGAGATGTATATATATATATATCTAGAAGATCTAGTGAGAGGTGACATGGTGGTGACTCCTGCCTCCTATTCACTAAACCAACATGAGAACGACTCAGTGCGCGCAATTCAGGTTACTAATTATTCCATCTCTTGCATATATGATTAATTGAAGTTTACTATTACGTCGGATCTAATAAGTTTTTGATAAGAAAAAATAATGATTAATTTGAATGAGCGACTTTTTATGAAGCATATGATTGAAAAGCAATAATAAGATTTTTAATAATTGTATTCGTACTTTCTCATAATGTGACTATCTTGTTTTTTTGCTAGGTAAGGATACAAGGGAAGGGGACAGTGAAAAAGGCTTAGCAAATATTATTAGAGCCCCGAATCATGGAATTGGATGAAGAATGACGGTGGAGCTATCAAGTTGCTGACGATCTACTCTCGTAATGAATAGCTATTTATGACTACTTTTAGGTTTTGTAGTGTTAGTTAATTGTAATAATTGGCTAATGGCTTTGCTTTTTTTGTAGTTGGTTTCGTTGTAGTTATATTGCTTGGACATATATATGTACTCTTTTGTCGGTTTTGTAAAACCTTCTATAGTCTATAATCTGGGACAGACAATCTATTTTAGTTCTGTTGTGATTAATTTTGGAAAAGATTAGCATTTACTTTTAAGTTTCAATAAAACAGAGGTTGCAGCCTGTTTATTAAAGACCAAAAAAAAAAAAAGACTATTACTCCGAATCTATCCATGGAGCTTGCAGCATTCAAATGTTTTCGTCTTCTACCCTTGTGCGTGTGTATATATTATATATATTAATATAAGTGGAGCATATACGGTGATATAGACGTAATAGAGCACATGGAATGGCCCAAAAAGGTGCTACTTGCACTCACGAATGCCACACAACACATGAAGCTTCTCGCCGCCACCTGAGATTTTTCATTTTCGTCCCGACGGAGAATGTCGAGCGATTGTGAGTGTGAACCCGACATGGACTCTAAACGTTTAAAATGATGACAGATAACAAACATTATCATTGTTACTTATTATTTTCCTTATGAGAGTTTTTGCACATCGATCTCTACCTATACAGTGTCAAACAAATAAATGGAGGGCTTTTTTTGCATCTATATCTCTCCAAAGTTTCTTATTTGCTTATCAACCCTTCATATCTTAATTCGCATTGTATACCCGGATGACTTCAACGTTACAGAGTGAATTCTAGTTGGGAGTTGCAGGGACACGTATGTATTTAGAATTTTAGACGTGTTTACAAACATATGTTATTACACTGCTATGACCCAAACCTAACTCTCTCACTCGAAATATATTGCTAACTCTTAACTGCAAGGATCATAAACGAATAAGAATAATTGTACTTGTGTCTTTTGAAATTTTAATAATTTAGTTATTTTTTAGAGACATCCGCACAAAATATTAAATACTTTTTTAAGTGTAAAAATATCAGCTTTAGAAGAGTATGCATACAAATGAGAGATTTTAGAAGGGCCTACATTATGTATATACACATACAGATAAAGGGAAGAAACAGGAAAAGAATACAATGAGTGCCCCTTTTGCAACTTGTAATAAGCTTCGAAAGATCTAAGAAAAGCATATATATATTTATAGGAGATAGATGGTTCAAACAATAGCTAATGAGCCAATGGGAATACCTGGCCAACTTGCTATAGTAAGCAAATATCTTATTCTCTTAAACAATATAACTTGTCTTAAGAGCAAAAACTTAAATAATAGCATAAGCTTTCATGTGGTGTTTATAAAGCATCCTTTGATAGCAAGTTGTTGGACAGGATCCTTCTAGCATTGCTGAGCTGATCTATACCATCGCCTTGCTCGAGGACAGCTGCAGCACCCATACCAGAACCTGTCAATGTGCATCACAAAGTTAGTCTCTAATTTATGCACATAAAAGAGAACAGGACGTATGCTTGAAATGGAGGGTGGAGAGCTGACCTATGCACATGGAAATTATTCCGAACCTGCAGTCCTTGCCTCTGCGCTTCATTTCATTTAAGAGAGTGCTCACACAACGAGCACCTGTCAACAATAAAGAGGCAGCACATTTTAAATTTGCTGTGAAATTAAAGTGATGGGCCTTCATTTAAAGTTATGAAGCAAGTAGAAATAACCTGATACAAAGCCAAATTGAACATCGGAAGTCAGAGTAGGCTATAATTCCTTCTCAGTAATTTGGATTACATGATTTTCTTACATAAATGGACTCCATCTAATGTTGCAAAGTTAAGTATACATATATTGACTTCAATAGAAGCAGTATCAAACCAATATTTTCCCCATCATATCAGATCGAGGAATCAGGATCAAATTTATATATGTAACCAAATATGTCAATATTTTTCTTTCCCTCATTATCAATCTGATTTGTAAAACTAGTAACTAGCCAGGATATACTATCTGGATATTTTTCAACCATTTCTAGTTTGGCCATGAATTCTGTTCCCAGCCTATCAATCATTCTAGCTCCTAACAAACCTAAAGGGGTTTAATCCAAGAGGCCAAACAATCCAATACAGCTTAATTTGATGTCAACCATATCAAGTCCAGTTGACCAAATAACATGATGTTCATCTCACAACTTACATCCTAATAAGCAATTTGTGGTGTACATTATGATACAACAAATCCCTAAATCACAAAATGCCACTCACTCAAGTCATCACTGAACGAGTTCTAGTACTTCAGAGACTGAAAAAGAGAGCGACTCTTGTTTTAAGTCAATTACTGAGTGTAAAGACTAATATTCATGATACTAACTCAATGTCACAAAGAAAAAGTAATAAGCCGAGAAACATATTATGACCAAAACAACAGAAGCTTCATATACAATTCTAACTTTGAGAAAGCTACTTCATGCGAGGTTAGGATTGCTATAATGCTATCTACTTGAGTTGATTCAATTCAAGTAGATAGCCTCTAAATTATGGGTAAGGATGAGTAGATATTGCCCTTCCAGGCCCTGAAATAGTAGGAGTTCGTGGACCAGGATGCCCTTCCTTTCGGGTAGAATTTTAGCTCACCCTCTTATTCATAGATAGCTCTTAGTTTGCTTAAGGGTGGAGAGACATGAACTTGACAAAAACTTGAAATACAGAAGAAATAAGGATCTCTACTTTTCCTATCTTCATTGTGAACTGAACAACAGACAGATACAGAGCAACTACAATGATTGTCCTTATTTCTTCTAGAATCTAACTGCAAAATGTTAAACAATGATCATAAGAAATTCTAGAATAGATTTATTTTTAATTACAGTTACAGTCATAAGATTTTGAAATTTCTGCTTTGTACTGTTGTAACATTAGACAAGTTCTTCAGGTAATAGTGCAGAGTTATAAAACAATTTCTCTATTCTTAAAATCGTGCAGTATCCCAAGTAACATAAGGATAAAAAAAAAAGTGTGGATTATGGACGGGCATCACAGAGTTACTTCATTCTACAATATTTCTGAAAGCTATAGTTTCGTAATTTCATACTGTCAGATAATAGCAAGAAAGATAGGTACCAGTAGCACCCAATGGATGGCCAAGGGCAATTGCACCTCCATTAACATTGACTTTTTCTGGGTCCAGCTCCAGCTTTTTGCAGCAGTACACGAATTGGGAGGCAAAAGCCTTTTCAAAGGAAGAAAGTTTAAGACTTTGCAGATCATCCTCTCATACAGACTATGAAGATTTTAGAAGCAGGCCCAAGAATTTTACCTCATTTATTTCGTAAAGGTCAATATCATCAATCTGAAGACCAGCAGCTTTCGCTGCAGCAGGTATTGCAACAGCAGGACCAACACCCATCACAGCAGGATCAACCCCAACTGCAGTGAAACTCCTAAAAGGGTCCAAATGTGGATTCTAATAAGAATAGGTGATTCCACAAACTACCGTGCACTTCCATAAAATTGAATCAGGAAAAATTCAGCACTATGATCACATAAAGTCAGATGACAACTTTGTTTGTGAAGAATGGGAATTTAAACATAAGTTACCAATTACAGGAACTTGATGAGTGCTAGAACATACATACTGCAATTTTGGAAATTGAGTTATTGATGATTTTAACAGATCTTCAGAGGAGAACTTATATAGTGCATAAAAATAAGTAGTCCCAAACACAAGATCAAGTGATTTTGATTAATTGTCTAAGCGACTAATTAGGTGTAACTGGTGTCTAGATGGTTTGTTGATCCATCCCCTAGACAGCACATGACCTACTTGACTACCTTGCCTCATACACATCAAATTTCTTATTGAAACTGGTCACGCCGAACTTCAGATCCATACAGAATAACTCGCATATATAAATATCTAACCTGAATACACCGAGTATGGGATACCCCTTCTGCATTGCTAAATCTCTCCTCATGAGAAGAACTGCTCCTGCCCCATCACTCACCTGGCTAGCATTGCCTGCAGATTTAGAACAGAGTATAAATAAAGAGAAGGAAGAACGAAAAGATATCTAATGACAATAAAAGATCCAACAAGATGCCAGCAGTACCAGCAGTAGTGCTTCCATCCTTAGAAAATGCTGGTTTGAGTTTTGCAAGGACTGACATTGATGTATCAGGCCGAATTCCATCATCTGCAGAGACTGTGATTTGTTTTTTCTCTCCAGTTTTTGGATCTATTATCTTCAAAAGGCAACATAAGTGTCAGTACTTAGTATATGGAACAGCAATAGAAATATCATAAAGAGCTTTTCAGATCTCATTTTTGGTTATTTTCAAATTTTCTCCTGGGCTGCTGAAATATTCTTATCTTAAAGAGAGACAAATAGATAATGCTAGTGACTAAAATTTTGAATCACTTTTTGTTTACTTCTACATCATAAGATGACTAGAAGTATGCTGCTAAACCATCTAAGATCCTCATTAATTTTCAGACAAATGATTCAATAAGAACTATTAATTTTTCTCTCCTAATTCAATAGTTGAAATTAAAATAAAATTAATCGAAAGTACCGATCATATGAACCAAAAGTACCGGTCACTTTTCTAAATTGTAACGATAAGTTAGTTATATTTTATTACTCTCTCTTAGCTATCCATTTTTTTATTAAAGATAAAAAAATAATAAATTGGTAGAAGTTGGCACTTCTATTATTAAGGAAACAATTATATGGATATACAATTTGAAAATACTTAAATTCTACTTTACTTATTTGTTAATCTAGTCACATATGCAAAATGTCTTATATACCCTTTAACTTATCAATAGATGAAAATTATTTATAATAACCAATTGGTTAGTATCGGATCATTGCTCTTATTCTCAATGATTATGAACTTATTTTAACAGGGACATCAAAAAAAATATCTGAATCTGCAATTCTGTAACAATAATTTTACCTTTGTAGTCACCGGAATAATTTCTTCTTTAAATTTGCCAGCAGCAGCTGCTGCAGCTGCTCGTCTATGAGATTCCACCTAAACAGCAAAAGAAAGGCATCAAAAGACGATCCTACCAATAAGAGTACACTCATATAAAAGGAGGTATTTGTGAAACTCACAGCAGCTTGATCTTGCTCCTGGCGTGTTACACCAAAACGATGTGCAACATTCTCAGATGTCATACCCATAGGAAGGAGGCAGTCTCGGGCTTGAGCAAAAATCTCAACCTACAGAATAATATTAATTGAAGATGCAGAAAAGATGTTAATCAGTTCACCAGAGTGGACATATCAAAGCAAGCAAGAATTGCATTAAGAGTGGTTGTAATAAACTTACTTTAGGATTAACTGGCCCACTCCAACCAACCGAATTCACAGTCATGGATTCTACCCCAGCAGCAATACCTGCAATAGCAAGGGCCAACTAGAAAATTAGAAAGACCAGGAACAAGGATGAAGTTAAAAACGAGGCAGCCATAGTAAAAACCTCACCAATGTCATAGAACCCAGCCTTAATAGCCGCTGCAACGTCGGCAACTGCCTGAAGGCCAGATGAGCACTGCCGATTCACTGTTCTGAGAGGAACAGTATCTGATTTATACATAAAAGGATCACATTAGTCACAAGGTAGAGGATGCAATTAGATGATGTCTAAAATTAAGAGCACACAAACTCGGATACCAGGGAAACCAGCATAAAATGCCGCCATCCTGCATTCAATTGCTCTTTGGGATCCCGGAGCCAAGACAGTCCCAACAATAATATCACCAACTTCACTTGGGTTTAATTTAGTCCTATCTATTAAAGCCTGAAATAGGAAGTTATCTAATCAAAATAACATAGTTTTCTTAAAATAACCATCAAAAGATTGGACCTTAGTTAATAATCTGATTGTTTTAAAGCAATTTGTGGAAAAGAGGGGGAAAAAAATCAAACCTTTAAAACAGATGCCAAGAGGTCTTCAGGTGGTGTATCCTTAAAGGCTCCTCTTTTGGATTTGCAAATTGCAGTTCGATACGCACTACACGACACAAAAAGGAGCGTAACAAAGAACTATTACAACTCCTACTTTCTAGACAAAACAACGAGTGAGGACAACTAAATAATTTTTCACCTCTTTCATTCGATAAGATAATAATTCGCTAGAACACAAATGGTAAAAGGTGAAAAGACGAAAGGCCACAAAAATGCGAAAAGAAGAAACCGCTTACGCGACAATAATTCGCTAGAACACAAATCGTAAAAGGTGAAAAGACCAAAGGCCACAAAAATGCGAAAAGAAGAAACCGCTTACGCGACAATGACGACATCGTCGCCGAAGGAATTACTCCTCTGATACGCCGCGCTATCCCCGGAAGAACAGATGGAGGCCTGACCAATAACCATAAGCGACCTCGAAGACCAAAACGAAAAGGAACATGGAATAGATCTATAGATCGGAAGATCTCATTACCGAGAGACCGGAAGAAGGGTGGATCGAGGAAGTGGGCTGGAGATGTTGGAGGAGGATCCTTTGCCTGTTGATGGCCTTCTCCATTCTCTCTCTCTCTCTCTCTCTCTACGCTCTGTGATTAGAATTTTTATTTTTCCTCTTCGTCGGAGGAAAGCTTAGATGAGAAACGCTTTTATTGGCAAAAACGAGAGAGGTGGGCCATAAATCTCGGCGGATACCAGGACTATAAATAACCCACCAATCCACTGTACGAGAAACAACTAATGCTGTCCATTAGTTACGGAAACAATATAATATATATATATATATATATATATATATATATAAAGAGAATATATCTAAAAGAGTATTTTACTTTTCAATACTAGAATATATTTATTTGAAATAAAAAAGAGTATTTGGAAAGTTATGGAAACTAGATTCATAAAATTTAATTAATTAGTGCAGTTAAATCAAATATAAAGTTATGGAAACTATTGATCAGATGTAAAATTAATCGGCAAATACATTAATGCCCCCTTTAAAAATTGTCAGCTTTTATATCGGGTAATAGTTTTTCGGTACTGATTTTAAAATCATATTACCTAAGAAAAAAATATAATAAAAAAATTTTAATTACTTGTGTCTAATTTTTAATTTTTTTTATTATATTCTTGAAGATTTCTTAATTTAATCCTAATACGGAAGAAACGCTCAAACTAATAAGCGAATTTCTAGTTAAAGTATTCTTCGATCAACAACGTGGAAACTATGCCAGAGTAGGTGAGAGGGACTAGGTTGACCGTAAGTGCATGGAACTTGTGTTGCACTTACCTTGGAAAGTTGATGCGATTTAGCTTACTACATTCAACGTATCGTCAGTCCAGTCATCAGTGGGAAAGCTTCTGAAACAGAAAGAAAGAAAGAAAGAAACTTCCTTAGAAGAACGATGAAGACCATCCAACGAGTCAAACAATATTCATTCCGTCGACTACTCCCATCACATTCAAAAGCAAGAGGACGGAGAGTTTCACGTGGAAATTTCATATTAGACGAGAGATAATAAGACCAAAGATATATTCCCTTAAGTCCATAAAAGTGATAGATATTGGATGATACAGTAAAAGGAACGCGTGAGAATCAAGAACAGCCCAGCCATCTCTTTACAAATCCAAGTAGGGGTTTTCCGGAGTTTGGTTGTGCTGCAGTAGGTTGTGATGGCAACTGTGAAGGAAGATGTTTGAAAAATGCTTTCGCCGCTCCCTCTGCACCATCTTCTAATTCAATTGCCTTGGCCAACTCAACAGCTCTTTCTTTCACCTAAAAATTTTCGTAAATATGCATCAAATTCTTTGATGTGCTAAAGGCAAATCGACTAAAGCATATTTGGGAAATTCCTATACATAAGGAAAGAGAGGATTTAGATGATCGAGTGATTAGTGTGTGTTCAGTTCGTATTGCGAACTTGTTATTATGCAGTTGACATCCCATAATTAAATGTTTCTTGCTCCACGAATAAAAAGTATCAGATGTCTAAGATTATTAATTACCATTTTCCATAAATTTGAGAACTTATGAGAAGCCATTATGCAAGCACCGAGGTATGAAAATAAAAGACTAATGACTATTATTAAAGTAGGAAGAAAAGAAGAAAAGAGAAATTTTATCTCTCTCTACTTTTCTAATTATTAATAGAATATAAATAGGACTGGCCAACTGATCTTTAATAAAAGAGAGAAATTTCAGCAACATTTACCTTCGGGTCCATCATAAACTGTATTGCATCAACCAACTTCTGCTGTGTGAATTGGTCAATGGGTATAGGTGGGGGTCCTAACCCTCTTGCATGAACCCGGTCTCCCCAAAATGGTTGATCACCAAAGAAAGGTACAACTGTAGTTGGACACTGCATCAAATTTAAGAACTATTTACAGTCCAATTGAGCATACAAGCATATAGGCATCCGTAGGCATGTGAACATAAAAGTATACACAGAGAGAGTTTACCGCTGCTTTGACGCCAGCAGCTGTTGTTCCGGCACCACCGTGATGCACCTGAGGATAGAACAAGTATAATAAGACCTCCAAAGATTGCATTAAAAGGTTCAGAACCATTCAGAATCGAAGGCATGACTCAATATAGAACTTAACCAAACGTTACATATTTTGGCATTAACATCATTTTCAAGATGACAGGGGAACTAAGTGCTTACAGAGTTACATTGATAACTAAGGACAGGTCAAATTCAATTAATACAAGAATAGATTACCGCATGTATACTATTACATGAATTACACAATAATAAGTAACAATTACACAGAATTCTTTGTGGGGTAAGGGTGAGTTGGCCCTTCTTGACTCCCCTCTCAGATCCACCCAATTACTGTTGTTATGACTTATGACTTATGAGCATCCTTGTATGTCTAGCACTACTTATTAAGTACTGCCAAAAGGATAGCCAGACCTAGTTTTGATTCTACCAGTAAATGTTTACCAATACTTTCCTTCATGACACAAGTACAAAAAATATACTTGTTCTTATATTAAAAAAAAAGCATCCACTCAGACTGTTATTTAGTATTTACCACTGCCTTACACTGCAAGAAGAGCCAGTCGTGGGGAACATTGTCCAGGAGATATACAAATTCCATTGTTTCTGCCACTGCCATAATACTTTTGAGTTAGTAAAATCACAGGATGAAAAAGCTTGCATGTGAAGAAGAAGGGGAAAGAACAGATAGCATATTCATAGGACTGTATTTAGTCGGAGAAAAGGAGTCACAAACTCACAATTTCCAAGTCCACCCCATCCCTTATTAATGATGCCTCTCTGTCCAGTGATTTCAAGTGCCTCTACAATGATTCTAGTCATCTTTTCTGGTTCTTGGACCGGCTAAGATATGGAACAATAAAACTGAAATGGTTAATGATGAAAATTCTACAGATATAAAACTTAGAAGATCGGTCAAAAGAAGGACAAGCATAAAACCAGAATACTGGATTACTACTAAAAAGAATAAGTTGAGAGGAACCACAGAAAAATAAACATACAAGGCTACCGAATCCAATATAAATAGGCTTGTCACCAGCATCAAGCCATTTCATAAGTGATTCCGGAGGTTCATAGTTTGATGCAAGATCAAGGAAACAAAACCCAACTACATCAATCTTGGGTCCCCAATCTGCAATTTAACAAAACAGTTCCCTAAGAACAGCAATAGACTTAAGGTCACACAATTAGTCAAATATTGAATAAAGAATTTGCCAGCTCTAAACTTCAGCTTCAATTAATCTTTGTGAACATCAAAATACAAAACTTGACAAGCTTAAGTAACCAACTACAGGCAAAACAACAACTTAGTATAGTAGAAAATATCAAGTCAACAACAGGTTCTCAGTGTTAAATTGTTAACAATGGATGTTCTTCTTTAACTGGTAGTATGCAACATATGTTTCTGATATCCAACAGAAGCCATATTAAGTGAAGCACATAAACAGACCTTTAGGTTTGGGGACAATATGAGGACTCCAGATATATCCATGAGGTATGTCAGAAGCAGAACCCTGCGCACCGCTTAGGTAGGTGACAGGTCGCAGCTTTAATTTCTTTTTCCTGAAATCATTAATAATGTCCCGAATTCCCAGCCAAATCATGGAGTCAACAATTTGGTAGGAAAGCTGCAAAATGATACGGGAGTCAACCAAAGTAACATGGAAATAAGTCGAGATCAACCTAAGAGACAAAAGGAAGTGTTTTTTCTAGAAGAATATGCATGAATCAGAGGATTAGGGAATTATAATTGGCAACCGTAAAGAAGAGAGAAATATCCAACTTCTGCAATCCTATACAAGTACACAGATAATGGAAGAATTCGCAAGATAGAACAAATTATGCATACCATGAAAATGTAACACATAAAACTGAGATAAACTTGAGATCAGAGTAGACAAAGTATAGCTGATTGTTATGTCTAAAACTTTTACTAATTCTCAAGTCAATTTATTTCAGAGAATGAGGAGCAGGATGCTCAACATCTGGCTCAATAACCCCTTATCATTAAAAGAACAAAGAAACTTCTACAGGCCAGGTTAATTCTAACAAAAGGTATTTCAGGGTGATAGAAATGCAAGTGCTAAAGAAAATTATCATTATGTTCTAACAGAGATCATCCTGGTCATACAGAATGTAAAAGTAAGGCAAAAGACGTGTTTAAAAATTGCAGACAGAAAGCTCATGGTGATAACAATAGAAAGGGCATTCAATGTCAAAAAATTCTTTTAATGTTCAGACATGATTAATCTCAACTCCAACATATACGGCGACAAATTTGTGCAGTTGGTGCAAAGGAAGACAAATGAGGAAGTACATACCTTCTAATGTTTACCATGCAATAGATTAACGCAAAACAAGAAGGTTATCTATAAGTAACATAACGCCCAAAACAAAAACTCGCAAAATCTTAATCCAGTTAATCACACACAAAAAAATTGATAAATCAGATAAAAGCAATTTTAGCATACTAACTAATAAACTGAAAGTATTTAGCATATAGCAGGACAAAATTTGCTCACTCTATATGCAGCTGGATGCCTGACACGTGAAAGAGGATGTGGAAACTCATTAGTGGGCCTGACAAGAATTAAACATGTTGATTATGCAGCACAACTCCCTCATTTATAAAATACATTGGATGATGATACACAAAATTGACCCAGAGAAAGAGAAGAAGACAAGCAAAGAGAGAAAGTGAGGGACTCACGTCCATGGCATTGTAAAAAATACATGAACTGGTACTTTTAGCGCCTCTGCCACATGTGTATGCCCTGAACAAGCATTTGTCCAGATCAGCAGTTGGAGTCAAAATTTCCAAGTGTGCATAAAACAAGACTACTGTTAGTTCCCTGTATTAATAAAGTAGAAGTATCAAAACTAACTCGGATTTTCTAAATTTATCAAGAAAGAGTAGGGGAATGCACATGAATAAAACCAATCATACATCTGAAAAGAGTACGATCAGTGAGAAAACAGGAAGTTAATCAACCAAATCAAATCCTTAAATAAAGACCATCTATGGGATCAAATCATTCTTCCTGTAGTAACCCAAGGGAAGTGAAAGCACAGGAGGATAAAGATGACATGTGACTTAAACACTCGTTACAATTTCACATACATCTATATACAGAAAAGAGCAATAAATCTGAAAGGCAAAAGTCAGCTGGAACATGAAGAAGAACAATTTCCTAGACTGCAAAAGAATATTCATATTTACATCAGTCGAGAATTCAAAGTTGAGGTCATAAACCCACAAACGTATCTCGGATTTTACGTAACAGTTCATTTCCCCATTCAGCTTCAGAAATTTAGTCTTTAAAATCAGCATACAGAAAGCTTGATGGGGATATATCAGGTATTAAAACCTAATGTGGATACAAGGTCAAGAGTAGAAAAGACAAAGATATATTGGAGCTCAATTACTATCTGCAGATTCCGTTATTGGAGATTCTAGGAAATTTGAAATAAGTTGGCTAGCAACAGAATGCAAACAAACAAGTGAGAAAGAAATTTATCCTATGTATATGGTAAGATAAAACTAACCATACGCTGGTGGATTGGCAATTATGGCACCTGCCTTGAAGGGAATACGCGTATCAACATCTGGGTCCGTGCAGGCAGGAAGCAAGGAGAAAATAATGCCTTTGATCTGTTTTCGTTGAATATGAACCTCTGATGGAGCTGAAGGTAAGAACCCCTTGTTTTTAACCATGTCTGTTCTAAGTAACAAGATATATTGTCAATAGATTTTGCGTAATATGAATGGTTAGCACATGTCTTCTAATAGCAAAAGATCAACATCTTATGACATACATTCAGCAAGAATCTTTGGATCTCCACCAAGAGGGTAGAACTCCAAACCAGCAGTCAGAACAAACTCCCTGAAGTTGGCATGAGTAGCTAGTCTAACACGATGGCCATAGTCCTGCAAGGAAAATCTTAACTGCATTGAAGGAAAGCTTGCCCAATAGTTCTATTTTCGACAAACCCTAACATGAGCAGACATTGTGAGATCCGCAAGCAGACAAACATGTCAAGGAGTCAACTAAAAGAAGCATCTCAATTTTTTATTTTTTTATGACATAAGAATACATTCAGCAGCATGATAAGGTTGACAAATCCATGGTCTATTTCCCTTAGTTAGAGCAAGTTCTCTTCGAGCTCACTTAAATGGAATTTACACAAACAGATAAATTAATGGACTAACAATGTGTTTCTATAATCTAACTTACAAAAATAGAAACAAATTGAAATGCCAGTTATCAGAAATTTAGGCTGAAGATAAAATAATGAAGTGAAAAGTGAAAACTCAAAAATATTTAATACCTAATAAAACAAAATCAATACATGTATAGATAGAGAAGAAATATATAAAGAAAAGAAAAAAAAGATAACCTGTAAACGCTTCCCAATAGCAATAAATGGCTGCACGTCTCCTCTTGTACCAACAATAAGCATAGCTATTTGCATGGGAGGTCTATACTGGAGGTCTGCTGAGTCTAGTAGTTCTCCAACTGCTTCACCATATGCATCCACAGAACCAATATCAAGAGATACAGGTTCAAAATTGCTTGGGACATCAACAGCTACAGTTCCATCATCTTTCACTGTAGCTATGCGACCAAACATTTTTTTCTGCAGCATTTCCAATTTACTAGCCAACAAAAATGAGAACATATGGAAGATTGTAAATGTTATTAGCTGATACATGACAAGTGTAGGAGACAGGTATCAGAAACTAGATGCAAATCCAAACCAGCCAACTTACAAATTTGATCATATAAGCATGATGGCATTTACATACGTGAAGAATATAGAACAAAATTTTGGTTGGTAAGTAAAACTTAATCCTCCTTGTCTCTATAATAAGTTAATCCACCTTTATAGTAATGCAGATCAATAACAATCTTGGGAGCACAAAATGGGTCCAAACCTTCTTTCTCATGGACATTTTATCATCAAATAACTGGAATGCAGGATCACCATGCAGAATACCCTGCCTATGTCTCTCTGTTTTTGACCTTTCCGAGTTTGATGGACTTGTCGATATCTCAGATTTTCCAGTGATAACATCTTCCCCCCCTCCAGGCATAGTGTAATCCCTAGGTAGACTTCCGGCATTTATCACTGAAAAAGAATGGGATTCAGATGTCGAATCAGAAAATTATAATTTTTCATTAACAAAACTTAGTGCCACAACTCCAGATTGCAGTCATCTTTGAGGTACAATTGCAAAAAAATCCTCTTATTTCGCCTCCAGAAAGAGTTATTCAAAAAAGCTGCAAATTGTCCTAACTCAATTGGCACCACAGCATACCATAAGGGTTTTAACGATAAAATGACACCAGAGTGAATTATTTCGAGATTTACATATAAAATTAATCACCGGGAATCCTAGGAAGTTGCACAGCAAAGGGAATGATTTAGGTCTTCATTTTTCCATTTTATATGGAGGGAAAGTATATCTAACAAAGTAATTAGATAAACCTATAGAAAGTCCACAAAAAAAAAAAAAGTGAAGGTGAATCCAGTATTATTACTTTACGGCCACCACATTCTATCAAACGCTTCAATCAAGGAGTAAAATTCTTCAGATAGTTGTTAACAAGTCACCATACGATTCCTATCAACAATCCCCTTCACCACCATAGTCTCTCGTTCCAATCACCACAGAAGCCAAAAGGAAGCAGAAGCTACCAATCTGAAGAACTAACATAGATTCCAAATAAAATCCGTCGACAACCTCAAGATTTTCCGAGTGCCATGGAACGAGGTACCAAAGAGTAACAGAATAAAAAAATTTAAAAGAAAAGTAACAAAAGGGTCGTACTGTGTCTAAATAAAACCCCAGAGAGATAAGAGAGAGAGAGAGAGAGAGAGTAACCAGAAGGGGTAAAGGCGTCGCCCTTGCTTTCCTCCGTTGCATTACTTAAGAGAGAACCCGATACGAACAAAGGAAAGAGAGAGAGAATGCGAGCTCTGTTTATTCGCCATGGCGGCACTTTGACACGTCGCGATCTCCGGAGGCTACCGCTTTTTTCACAAGGGACTTTTGCATTTATATCCTTCTAATTTTTATCTCTATCCAGAAAAACCCTTAAAATACTTTATTGTATGCTGTGATCGAATTAGCTAGTTTTACCAACACAAATTACAATCTATAGTATAACTATTCATATATTAACTGGAGCCCATGTAGTCGGACGTAGAGTAACAGGGATACAAAGTTAAAAGCAATACAGGACCCAGGACTAAATAGCCAACACTTCACACCTGCTCCAAAGACGACAGTTACATTGGAAACAGGGGGAGGTTGAGAATTTTGACATGGACAATCTTTACTCTTTAAGTAAAAGAAAGAAAAATAAAAATAAAATCTATAGCACTGCCAAATATAGCCTCTTCTTGCAAGCAGATCACTAGCAAACAGAACCACTGCGGCAAGATAGTACTCCTGCTCCAGAAGTGATCGATCCAACCATGGAAGAAGACTTGGCCCCGAGGCTAGACGCCCTGGAATAGCTTGCAGATGCACCGGCTCCAGATGGGGTGAAGAAGGCTCCGTTAAGTAGGAGGTCTCCTTCTGATCTCCAATTCCAATTCTTCCACTTGCTCTCATCCGTGTCAACCCTCTTTGTCACCTACCCATTTGAGATAAAACTTATAGATGTTAAGATATCAAAGGATGTAAGGATGTCTTGTATATATATATATATATATATATATATAGGGAGATTTTGAGGCCATTTACCTCCTTTGCAAAGGGGTTTGTAGGAGCCAGGTATCTATTGCCCTGGCTGTTAATGGTTGGTTCTGCGCTGCCACCAATGGCGTACATTTCCCACTGGGTGTAGTCATTGTTCACCACATGGAAGTAGCCATGCCTACATCTGCAGTCACGTATAAGTTGAGTGTTAAAGGAGTTGATACGAGTTTGGCTCATGCCGTTTTGGAGAGATAGTACCTTGGCATTCTCTGCATGAGTCCTTCGCCGAAATGGTTAAATGCAATTGTCACTTGCATGGCCTTGTCTCGTACGTAGGAATCGCTATGGCCTAATAGCATCACCTGCATAAATAATGGCCCAAAGCCTTCTAAGCTTATACCCATTGGGTTTAGAAGTTATAGAAAAAAATATTTGGAGGAATTAATGGGCTAGGCTAACCTCGTTGTGTTTGGTGAAATAGTTGTTAGAAATAGTTATGGCAGTGGAGCCCATGATGGCATCTATGAGCCCATCCGCGCAATTCGACAACGAGCAGTGATCCACCCAGATGTAGCTCGACCCAAATATGGAAACCCCGTCACCATCCGCCATGGTCCTCCACCCGTAATGAGATGGCGAAGAACGCACCATGGCGTTCCCTGTGGGCTTGCAGTCGTGGATGTGGATTCCATGTATGATTATGTTGGTCACGAATTGGACGGTGATGCAGGCCCCATTAGCGATGTGGACGTTGGCCCCGCGGCCGTCGATGGTCTTGAAGCTGTTCATGATGAGCTCCTGCTTGAGCGTGATGACCATGTCGCGCTCGAATGTGATCCACAGGGGCTCCTCCTGGATGACGGCGTAGCGGAGGGTGCCGGGTTTCGGGTTGACGGGGTCGTCGTCGCCCGAATCTGAGACGACGTAGTACCGGCCGTCCCGGCCCCCGATGGCGTTGCGCCCGAATCCGATAGCGCAGTCGGCGAGGCGCTTGCGGTTCACTTGCCAGTCCGGGTCGCAGCGCCAGCAGTCGTCGACGGGGTTGCCCGTGCCGCATGTCAAATAGCCGAGCTCCCGGCGTGCAGTGCTATTGTTAATCGAGCTGAAAAATAAATCATTAATTAATTAAATTCATTAGGGCGATAAATTAGTGAGACTATTGGTCGAAGGGGATATTGACTACAGACAAGGTGGCTGCAGTATTGGAGTAAGCTACCAACTAATCGATCAAAAGAACGTGGAGTGTTTAGACCAAAGTTTGCGGCAATACTTAATGACTATAGGATAACTAATACAACTGAAGGCTACTGCACATCCAGGTGAGAGTTAAAAATGGACGTCGCCTACTAAGTCCACGAAAGCCCCACATAATAACTTCTTCTGACAAAAAGACTTCTTACTCCTGCTTAATAAGGGTAAAAAGTAAATGGCATACTTGTGGACTTCGGAGACGACGAATTCCGGATCGTCGACTGCTCCCATCACCGCTTCTCCCCGGGTTCTGTTGAAAAAGGAAGCGTAAATTAAAATAGTAGTGACCCAGCCATTTAAGATCAAAACTACTTTGATCTCTTCACTGACCTCGCTGTTGTCGGCGACGACTTCTCGTTGCCCGCCGCATCTCTCAGCCTCCTCCTCGAATTAGCTCCTCTTCCAACCCTACGAATACACCCGAATCGATCTGTGAGAAAGAGCTTTCCAACTCCGAGTCTCTCTTTTGTTAGCTTAAACTTAAACTTACCTCGTTAATGAGAGGTTCTCGCCACCAATCCATCCGAGGCTTCCTGCGAGAACGACCAAGAGACCAAGAACAAGCAATGAGAGCCACCGTAGGGACGCCATTGCCTCAAATCCCTCTCTTAATTAAGTCGAAGCTGAGGAAGAAAGACGTAAGAAAAAAGCTCCGAGTAAATCGCAATTTATAGAGCGCGGCCCACTCATGAATGCTCTAATTAGGCGCCATCTACAGTGACTTAAAGCCCGCGAAATCGACTGACACGTGGGACGGGGTCCACCGCCCCCCCGACGTTAAACCAACTCTTCAACTGTGAGGAATTGGCATGAGAGTGGGGCCCGGTGGAGATGAGGTGGTTTAGTTGGGTAACTGCGGCGTAATCATGGGGATTGTTTTGCCCCCCCCTTTTTTTTTGTTTTAATAAATAAGTTTTAACTATGGTCTGGATGAACGATAGATTGGTAGATTCATGCATGCAGTTTTGCGACACCGCCTCCTTCGTCATGATGTATATCCGGTCACCTAACCCAAGTTCCATCTTCCCAGTAAGTAAAAGAGATTAGTTAGCTCCGACCAACTCTCCCCATCGTTGGCGGGACCACGGCTAGATTTCGGGTAGGATTAAGAATTTTGAGCCGGGTTTTCTCATTAATGGGATAGATCGGTAGGAGTCTTAGCCCAGAAGGAAGACCTAACCACTAGCAACTAGCATGTCACATGGCATGTAGCGTTCCTTACGGCCGGATTGCGTAAACCGCACTCTCTCTTTTTTTTCGCTAATGCGTAAGGCGTTTATTGCGGCTGGATTGATTGATCCACATGCACTTCTAGTTACCCTATCTATCTATCGATCTATCTATCTATCTATCTATCTATCTATATTTGCGGCTTCTATCTTTGGCCTCCACTTCCCAAGCATTTTTCATATGTATCGTGGTTCTAGTCGCAGCACGTAACTAGGGATGTTATCAAGCCAAGCTCTGTTTAAACTTAGGTTGAAATTAATTTTGAATTTTAGCTAAAATAATATCAAGCTTGGATTGAATCAAGTTTGCCAACTTGATCGTTTTGACAGTCCTACACGTTACACGTAACATGCGCACACATGGATACGCTGCTTTCATTGGTTTACTTACTATTTGATATTTTGATTGGATAAGAGAGGGAGAGATAGAGAAATGGGTCATTAAGACACACCCACATGGGATTATTTATCTCTTCCATCTCTCTCCATCTCGCTCAAGGTGCATAGTCGGCAGAGAAGTCTCATGAAAGCCATGTTATGCCTAGAAATTGGTTCACAATGAAGCGACATTTGTCGGGTGTTGGGATCTCTAGTTTTAATATTGGAGGGACAGTAAGAGATCCTATTATAGTCGTTTTAGTTATATGCTTTAAATAATCTCAACAATGAATGACATTACTGTAATGGGCCATAAGTGGGCTTTACGTCTTTGAGGCCCAATAAATTCCAGCCCGATTAGTCCCAATAGGCGACGCTACTCTCTCGTGCGTATCACGTGATCGAGAGTTCGAGTGGCGGAGTGAGTCAGAGTTTAGGGGTTTCCTTTCGTCTTCGTCGCCTCATGTCATCCGGGTCGAGCGAGACGACGATGCGGGTGCTGCCGCGGCCGGTGACGTTCGTGACCGGAAACGCCAAGAAGCTGGAGGAAGTGCGCGCCATCCTCGGTCAATCCATCCCCTTCCAATCCCTCAAAATCGATTGTACGATTTCCCCACGCCACTCCTTCTTACTATTGTAATCGAGACGTACACTCCTGGTTCTCATGAGACTGCTCCCTGATTGGTCATCAAGAAAGAAAATGGGAGTCTGTGCTTGTTGTGTTTTGTTTTGGGCACCTGTAGAGTATATATCATATGCGACGCAATCTGTGAACTATTTAGATTAGATGATGTAGTACTCCTTACTTTTTGAAATTGATAGACTTTAGTTCTTCTGCACTGTAAGGAAGTAGACTGCGCGATAATAGGAATAGGAAAGAAGTGAGAGAACGCCATGTTTTCCTCATTCTTCATGGAACATTAGGTTGACTTATCCTTTTGCTGTTTCTAACCTTTAAAATTGCAAAATTGGGCCAGTGCCTGAACTGCAGGGGGAGCCAGAAGATATATCTAAAGAAAAAGCCCGCCTTGCTGCGTTCAAGGTTCTTTATTGCGAGAAATCACTTTTAACTTGAAAACTACGAAACAAAGTTTGAATTTTGCTATGATTGAAAGATTTGTTCCAATTTTTTGAAGGTAAATGGACCTGTACTTGTGGAGGACACTTGCCTTTGTTTTAATGCTCTTAATGGCCTCCCAGGTTCTTGCTCTAATTTTCTTTTTTCTCAATTCATCTATTTCTACGTTTCTAACTATACTGGAATTTGACATGGGTTATCCTTTACTGTTGCAGGTCCTTACATGTAAGTTGTCTCTGTCCATTTTTTTTTTCTCTTAAGTTTGTCGACATGAAATATGCTCTTACGACTGTTGCCTCTGGAAGGATTCTTTTACAAGTTCTGCCTCATTCTTGTAATGTCTCTTAAGTTCTATAGTATGGATCTCCTAATAATCCAGTTGTTGTGACCTATTTGCCTGATTGGGGACACGCGGATTCAGAAAGTGGTTCCTTGAAAAGACTGGACATGAAGGTTTTGAGTGATATGTCATTTTCCTTTTGATTTCTTTATCCTCCTTCTTAAATGAGGTTTAAATTGTACCCTGCATAGTTTCACCTTCATCTTCTATCACTTGTCTCTGCAGGATTGAACAATATACTGAAGGCTTATGAAGACAAATCAGCTTATGCTATGTGCATATTTTCTCTTGCTCTTGGACCAGCTGATGAACCAATGACATTTATTGGGAAAACGGTGGTATGATGCTGTATTCTTGTGATTTCTTTTGGCAAGTATGCTTGTGAATTGTGATGCATCTTTCTGCCTTTTCTAATCTTTGTTATATACATATATACTATTGATTCTTCACAACTACATCTCATCAAAGAGTAGTAAGAAACTGGTAAGACATTAAAGATACAGTGATGTTAGTAAAATATGAATATTATGTCATTGATACTCTATCATTGGAGGGAAATGCACTGCTGCTACATTATATTCATTTCCCAATTCCAGCGAATTTTGTTTGCATCCCTGATAAAGCAATTTAAATATTTCGCCAAACTTAAGATTTTGCAAGAAGTCTAACTTGCTGGATTGTTGGAATGTTGCCTCATCTACGTATCTTTTTGACTTTCAAATTTCCTCATTCCTTTTATTTTGGGCTATCAAACTGAGATGTTTGTATAATAGGGGAAAATAGTACCTCCAAGGGGCCCTGCTGATTTTGGATGGGATCCCATTTTCCAACCAGATGGATACGAACGAACGTGAGATTTCTATTGTGTCTAATGTCAACTACGTTGTTATATTTCTGTTCTATTTATGCATATATCTGTTGCCACATGATGCAGCTATGCTGAGATGCCAAAGGAAGAGAAGAACAAGATATCCCATCGCTCAAAAGCTCTTGCTATGGTGAAATCCCACTTTGCTACTGCCGGCTACATCTTTCAGACAGATGCAACTGTTTAACTTTCCACTGAACCTTTTATTTTTTTATTTGAGGAACTCAATCCAACAGAATATGGATTTCTGCCCAAGCTCAGGCATTAGATTTGGCACTGCGGAACAGTTGCAATCATCAGTACAGTTTTCATTTCAAGTTAGGTTTTGTTATTGTCCTTTTGTAATACAAACAATGATGACTGCAGAATTAGTATTCTGGATTTCTGCTACTAAACTGTCTGCTGAATGATGAACCATGATGGACTTGCTTAGTGGCAATGCTTTTTGGCAGATGTGTTATTGCTGACCAAACTATGTGTATATATATATATATATGTGTGTGTGTGTGTGTGTGTATAAGTAAAGCTGATTGCTGAAAGTTTGCAAAAGGGTGTCTGGGCAAATGACCAATACAATACAAGCAGTGTCTTACCTCCGGAGGAATTTTGACTTCTGGAATTCCTGAGTTATCTTTTGAATCTTTTGACCAAATTGGATGGCCTTCTTTCCAAGCCAAACTGCTGCTCCCTTACAGAGACTGTCGGTCGGATGCAGAGTCACACCTCTCAGCTTCCACCCTTTTCAACTCATAGATGACATGGCCTCCATTTCATCTGCATCACTCCTACTCACCCACATGGAAAAGTTTTGGAAACCCATGATCCCAATAAAGATCTCCAACATATAAAGAGATGCAAAAAGATTGGATGCAGTTAGCATTTTTGGACTCCAAGGAAAGCATAAGCCTATGGAAAGCCAGTCTACCGATGGAGAGGAAAAGGAGAAGTACTTAGAGTTGCGCCGCCGATTCATTACCGGCGGAGATAAGTTTCTTTAAATCAAAAGAAAAGAAGAAAAGTATACAAAAGAGAAATAGAAATGTAAACAATAAATGGTGTATCGTTACGTAGGTCTCTCGTTCTTGAGCTAGAGATGAGCTACCTTTAATTAAAAAGGAAAAAGTTGAGAAGAGAAAGAAACAATTACAGCTATCTAGATCACTATTTAGTTGGAACAACTTGAGGGGAATTAACTTCACTTTCTTATACTTTATGTCGCATTTCTTATCCCATATCTTATCTAGATTAGAGAATTCTTAAAGCAACCCATAAGCTCCTACTTAGACATTCTTGTTTTGATCCGTTTAAAGTCCCAAGGCAATTAGTAAGAAGCTGATTTCAAATTAAACGCTTAGTTCATGATGCAGGTGCTCTCATGAGCTCTAGTGCATAATGAGTGCAAACAATGAGCTCTAGTTCCAGTCGACCTTGATGGCTAAATGGATTCATAAGTACAACAAAATCATTATCAAGGAGAGCCTCTGTGTCAACTTTAGATTAAAAATATCATCGCAACTTCCCCAGAATTCCTTAAGTATATATATATATATCCTTTACTTCATACGACCAAATAGCTAGACATAAAAATACGAGATATCCTTCCAAAATAAACATCATACGAAGAAGTAGTTAAATGAGAAAGAATTTTTTCCAATCGGAGAGCGAGCAGGGGAGAAACAAAATGCCAAGCCGCCCATCAACTTGATGAACTACCTTTCCGCTTTCTTTCATTTTCGCCCCCTTCTTTTTTAATGATTTTTTTCCCTCCTAGCTCAAACAATCCCATTGGATCATTTAACAAGAAAGGAATTGTATCCTTCTCTTTCTCTCTCCTTTCTTCTCTCCTCCTCCCTTCTCTCACCACACCAGTTCTTCCCTCCTCTCAATCCTTCCATATCTTTAGTCTTCTCCTCACTCCCCATAGTGTTCCATATCCCTATCCCAATCCCAATCCCAATCCCAATCCTAATCTCAAATTTTTAAGAATAAAAATAAAATCCTATTGTTGATCACCTATTATTACTATGTTATTATAAATAAACCACCCTCCCCTGTTTCCCCAAATCCACGTCTCTCTACCATCTCACCAAGATGCCTTCCTTCCTCCATTCCACCTGCATTCTTATCCTCTTCTTCCTTCTCCCCTTCCTCGCCTCCTCTTCCCCACTTCCCAACTCCACCGACCTCCCGGACCCCGACGCCGTCGTCCGCCACGTCCAAAGGTAAACCATAATGCAACTCTGTTCTTAGGCCTATTCGATATAATTCATCCTCCTTTTTAAGTACTTTAATTTGTTTCAGGCGATTAGACTTGGCATTGCGCTCTAAGGACTCGCAACCTTCTTCCTCCTGCCTCACCGGTAACCCCATCGACGACTGCTGGATGTGCTCCGGCTCCGACTGGCGGTCCGACCGGCAACGCCTAGCTGACTGCGCCATCGGCTTTGGTAAATATCTTAATTCGTAGAATATTTCAGCATCAATAATGGTGATATTTAACCATATTCTGACATAATGATCACAATATATTGATAATATCATGATAACATTATAACATTAATTATGGTAATATTTAGATTATATATCGATGATAGGAATAATTATACTAAGCTAGCATGAACTTTTTTTTTATAAAAATATATTGAAAGTTTCTTCGGTGCAATAGAATTAATTCTTTATCAATCAATTTGATAAAGATTTAACGGTTAAAATCTTTAAGGGTATAATAGGAATGAAAGATATTACCGGTTCAGCAGGTAATTTTTTTTAGATATATAATCTTGGACATTATTTTTTAACAATCATATTATCTTAATATTTTATTAAGTAAAAGATATATATATTATTAACCAAGAGTAATGTATATATATCAAAATAAAGGTATTGATGTCTTTTATAATTAACTTAATAAAAATTTAATTACATTTTATCTTTTTGATTATTTTTTATTATTTACATATATCTCCCATTAGTTTAAGATTGATTTAAATTAAATTTTAATAGATAGAGACCGAGAATTATATTTAAATTGAAGTTTATCTTCAAATAATTAAATTTAAATTATTTAATATTAAATGATATCTCCGCATAATTATATTTAAAAGAGAAATCTTAACGGAAGAAAAAAAACGTGTAGAGCGCTTCTTTCGTATCGTAAAGTTAATTGTTTACTAATCACTTTGATGAAGATGGTTAAGATCTTCAAGGGTGTAACAAAAAAATTAGGAAGTTAGGCACGTAATTAATCTTCTTAACTAATATACTTTTTTTTTTTACGTAATGTGGTTTTGGAACCGGTGCCGGTTTCCTGGCTATTATAGCCGTTGGATTAAGATTATAATTTTTAAAGATGCATTGAAGTATTTACCAAATATATTTTTTAAACTATAAAAATTCTCTTAACACTCGGACTTTACTATTTTATCCTTCAACTTTTTTCTCTTAAAATAAAAACTTAGAAAAACTCATATGGATTATAAAATTGGTCGCATAACAATAATATATTATTCTTTTAAAAAAATATCTAATTGATAACTAATGAAAGGGATATTTCAAATTTGTTTGCATAATTAAATGGTTTATAAAATATAACAATAAGTGATGAATTTCTGTGAAAAAATAGTAATAATTTGGAATACAGATATAATTATCCGTCACAACTTTTTATTATTAATTATGGTGATATTTACCAGGGCGAAATGCCCTCGGTGGCAAAGGTGGGCCCATCTACGTCGTCACGGACTCCTCCGACCTTGACGCCGTCAACCCGAAGCCGGGGACCCTCCGCCACGCCGTCATCCAGGAGGGCCCGCTCTGGATCGTCTTCTCAGCTGACATGGCCATCCACCTGGCGGAGGAGCTCGTCGTCAACAGCTACAAAACCCTCGACGGCCGCGGGGCCAACGTCCACGTGGCCGGCGGCGCCTGCATCACGTTGCAGTCCGTCTCCCACGTCATCATCCACAACATCCACGTGCACCACTGCGTCCCGGCCGGCAACGCCAACGTGGCGTCGTCCCCGACCCAATACGGCTGGCGGTCTAAGTCGGACGGCGACGGCATCTCCCTCTACGGCGCGCGCGACGTGTGGGTGGACCACTGCGCCCTCTCCTACTGCACGGACGGCCTCATCGACGCCATCATGGGGTCGACGGCGATCACCGTGTCCAACAGCTACTTCTCGCACCACAACGAGGTGATGCTGCTCGGCCACAACGACGACTACGTGGCCGACTCGGCGATGCAGGTCACGATCGCGTTCAACCGATTCGGAGAAGGGTTGGTGCAGAGGATGCCGAGGTGCCGCCATGGGTATTTCCACATAGTTAACAACGATTACAGGCAGTGGGAGATGTACGCCATTGGTGGGAGTGCTAATCCCACCATTAATAGCCAGGGGAATCGATACATTGCCCCATCCGACCCAAATGCCAGAGAAGTAAGTAGACTTACCTGCAAACTTTTAAAAAGGATTCTAGTAAATAAATAAGTTGGTTTAATTATACTAAATGTAGGTGACGAAGAGGGTGGATACGGATGAGAGCGTGTGGGCAGGATGGAATTGGAGAACAGAGGGAGATTTGATGGTAAACGGAGCCTTCTTCGTGCCTTCAGGAGAAGCGTTGGAGGTCAAGTACGAGAAGGCCTCCAGCTTGGAACCCAAATCCGCTTCATTCGTCGACCTGCTCACACAAAACGCCGGCGTCCTCGGCGGACCCAGGTGCACAAATATCTATTTTCTAGTATACTCTGTTTCAAAACTAGATTTTTTCCACCCCCACACCTTTTAATCCACTCTAATAATCTACGTGACCTGTGGGTCCCCTTGGGAAAGTAATAACTATGTATTCGTCCACTAAGGTTCGGTGATTTCGAAGGCCGCGTTTGTAGGAGTAAAAGATGAAGGAATATGTAAATAAACATTTAAAGGTGGGAAGCATAAGTTTGTCTCGTGCTACTCACTGTGTCAGCCATGGCAGCCTTTCTCTACCCCTTTGGACCCCTGAGCCTGAGGAGTGTAATTAATTACAAGTCTCGAAATTTGGCCCGTACTTTAGAGTTTAGAGCAGTCTACACTCCGTTTGTCTAGGCTTCTGTTGACCCATCGGCAGGTTGTCGTATAGGTTGACAACAGTGTATCCAAATGTGATACCTAGTTCACCACTATGAGATCGAAATATTTATAGCTTTTTTTTTTTGTCCCACTCTGATGCTATGATAATGATCTCATAGCGCCGAATAACAGGGGAGATAACCAACCGCCTCCTGATATAACGTAACACCTACCAAATTGGAACACACTTGGAACCTTTCTCTAATTTGAACTACTTGAGTGTCGGTGCGGTGGCCGAGGTGGTGGTCGGAAGCCCTTCTAGATTGAAATAATTCAATTCCTCAAAACGTCATTATTCTCCCTTTCCAAGTTTATACGGGGTCCAAGGCCCCCCCAATGGGGGCCCATGGGCATCAGCGAATCGCGCCTTTTGATTAACTCGCTCACTATTTCTCTTCGTCGCTAATATTATCTCTACATTATTAGATCATTAGCAGTGCTTTCTTTGTGGGCCTGAGATGGGGACTGCACTCTTTCCATTCCATCATCCATGCATATCCCTTAAACGTCTCATTCATTGCTGATTAGATACTATGGCAATATAGATCATGCTTAGCATACTTATACTATATATATTCCATGATACTGTTTATTTTTGTCACGCGAACTTTGATAAAATATCTATTTGGGGGGAATACTGCACGTCGTATTCTTTCCCACTCCATTATTATAAGGCTAGTAATAATGCTTGATATGTATGTAATAATATCGCAGGGATAACGGCGATGGAACCGTCCCCGGGGTCACCTACGGTGGATCAGGCATGACCGCTGTCGGCGGCGGCAGTGGCGGCGATGGTAATAGCAATGGAGGAGGGTTGGGATTTGGAGGCCTTGGTATGGTGTTCGGAAGCCATGCAGATCTGCCGCCTTTGCAATGCTGCTCTGTTTTGATTTTGTCTACCTCTTTAATTGTTACTGTCTTCTCACTACTATGCTTGCATCCCTTGTAGTACTCGGTTGATACGCTCAAATTATTATTGAAAGGGACGGGGAATTAGGAAATAGGGGAAAATTAGCGAGTGTAGCATAAGAAAATAGCAAGTGGAAATTAAGCTCCTGTTATTACATGTGACCCGATATTAATTGTCATTTCTCTTTTCAGCACATACAGTAAAGTTTGAGCTTTAGCCTCAATTAGTCTCAATTATTGAACAGTGAAAAATATAAGTCATCTCAGCTATTAAACATCAAATCAACCTATGGGAGTCACTGTTTTAGATTGGAAAGATAATTAACGAATCTCGGAATAATTAATATTTTATTTTAATCCAATCAAACATGAGTAAGCTTCGTTTTTTCTTAATCTGGATTATGGAAAAATTAACATTTTGGGACCAAATTTGGAGCTAACACTTTTGTCCAGGCCAGACCAATATTATAATCGAGCTCAACTATGGCCCAAGCCTAAGCCCAAGCCCAAGTCCAAGCCTAAGAACAAGGTCAAGCCCAAGACCGAGCCCAACTGTGAATGGGTTTGAATTTAGGAAATATAGCATCACGGTGTGCACCGAATGCCATATTACTATAAAAGCTAAAAGAAACGTCGTCTTCTTCTCCATCGTTGCGACGTTTGCCGCCTAAAACCCTAAACCCCACCCTTCACTATATAAACCCCCCGACCAGGCGACCATCGCCTATCCCCTCTTGATACTATATATTATAACCGTCTTCCCACTTCGTCCTCGTAGGCTGTTTAGGGTTTCCTCGAACCGCCAAAGATGTCCCTCGACGGCAGCTTCTCTTGCGACGCGGCTCTTCGCCGCTTCCTCGCTCGCTGCCCAAATCTCCGCCCCCAACTGCGCGCCCTTGAGCAAAAGGTGTCCCTATTCGATCGAACTCCTTCTCTCTCCTCTCTATTGATCACCTAACTCAGAATATTCGAATTGGCCAGGGCGGAGAATTGACGGCGGAGGAGCTAGTGGCGGCGATCGCGGAACCGTTCCTCCACCCGAGCTACACGATTCCGATCATGGGATGCTTCCGCCCGCTCTGTCAGAGGATCGTCGACAGCGCCGTGGCGAAGGTACGAGATGCCTCGAGTTTGGAATCGGAGTCGGATGAGGCCAGAGGGGAGGAGATCGGGGAAGACGATCTGCGCGTCGTGGATTTCTATGTTGGAAGAGAGAGAGGTTTGAGGCTTCACGAGCTCACCTCATTGGCTTTATGCCGGGCGCTAGACTTGGCTCCTTTCTTGTTGCGGTAATTTTGAATTGCCTGTGCTTCTCATGCTTATTTATTCGTTAAATTGTAGTTTAAATAATTACATTGGGGTTGAGTTCCCAGTTATGCAAGATAATCAAATGCGCTTCTTGAATATTGTAAAGAAACTTGTTTGAGGCGATGTTACTTGCAAACTGTCATTAGCGGAAGCTTCTATTTAAGTGGACTGCTCAGGTTGTAAGTTTCTTTTTGTCCACTCACTAAGACCTTGCTTAAGTCCTCCTACCGTTATCTTTCTATCAAGCAGCCAAATCGTTTCCTACTTGCTAGGAGAAGAGTTTATTGGATGACGTATCAGCAGTGGTTTAATGTACTGAATGGCTCTTCATGGTTTTAATGGACTTAGCTATACGCAAAGTTGATTCCATGACTGTTGGAATGGAGAGAGTTTTGAAAAAGGTTATATGGCATCTGTTAAGGGTTTTGCAGGGTCTGAAGATTTAGTTTAAGGTGTTCCATGGCGTCTGCAGGGTTGTTGTTTGTAACATGCATATCTTCGTATTTGAAATCTTCTTTGATATTATTCCTTACTTCCTAATTTTTTGCGTTGGTAGAACAGTTCAGTTCTTAAGGTTGACATCCTTTGAAGTCATAAATTACTAGGTAAGATCTACGACAAGCTTGCTCCATGGAATAAGATGTTGAATAGAACTATTTCTAAGGTAGTAGTGATATCTTTGTTGATGGTTTTGTTGGAAGAGCTATGGACTAGAGAAAACCTACAATATGAGGGAATGCCTTGGAATTAATAGGTGGATTATTCTTCTCATATAACCCTGTCTTTTATTTTTTTGGTGTATACAAGAGGATGAAGATGCAAAATAAATGCTATAAGCATGTAAGGGGCCAAAATATCAGTGGTATAGTTAGACAGAAAGACAGAAACTGCATAAGTTGTTGTAGAATAACAGCACCTTCAATGAACTGGTGTAGCGAAAAGGTTGAGATGGTGCTGTCCATTTCACATGTAATGGCAATATTGACTAATTTTGGCACCGTCCAATTTACTTATATACATGTTGATCTGGTGTGTTCGAAACTGAATACTTCTGACTTCATCTCAGAGTGCCCTGATCTTTTTTCTTCTGTATGATTCATATATGATACCAAAAGCAAAGTAAATAGATCATGTGAAATAGATATTAATAAATACTTATCATGTTGATATCTCAAATTGCTAAATGCTAACATCTTATCTGTTGCAGATGTGTTTTGAATTACTTCAAATCCTCCGCGCCACCTTTTAAACGCCTTATATCATTGCATTTAGCTTCACCAATCACAGCAAAGGTAATCTGATTGACATATCTTAAACATGCAAACTCCATTTGTGTTCATATCCAGGAAATATTTTTCTGTGGTTTATTTTTAGCTATATTTCCTTGACATTGGTTATTCTAGCATCTTCTGCATTGATCAAGCTGAAGGGTTTGTGGTGCGGAATTGTTGGTTTGAATCCTTATTCATTATTGTGGTTATTAGGCCTCTAACGTGGGCCCATTTATTAACCGCACATTACAAATTCATAATCCTTCTTGCCTGAAATGTTGTCTGTTTTTTTGCTTGACAGAGAACCAGTGGGCACCCATTAGTAAACTGTGACTCAATTAGATAGTATTGTCACTTCTCTTGATGTGTTTCCACTTAACAATGTCAACACTACTACAAATCTGACATGAATTTTCTTATGATTTTGTACAACTTTGTCATCAAATTATTGAGGAATTTATGTCATATTGAGATTCCTAAGGGTGTTACTGCAAGTCTTATTCACTTGGAGAGCATATGCTTATATAGCTATCTAAAGGGCCATTTAGAACCACTTCTATGCAATTGCTGCATTGTGGTGCCGTTTATTTATTAATATGGGTTAAATATATTTTATCCTTCTGTACTTATCCAGAAAATTACTTTATCCCTCTATATTTTAAAAAATCTCAAATCAGTTCCTATACTTATGACTAAAGTGAGACCATTAGTTTTTCTATTAAATTTAACTGAGTACTATAACTATTTTGATAATTTTGCTGCATTATATCAAAATATGCATGTTTTCTCTAACAAACATAATAGGGATATTTTGTTTTTTTTTGACATCATTCAGTTAATTTTAAAGGAAAAACTAATGGTTTCATTTTAGTCATAAGTATATTGGCTGGTTTGAGATTTTTTAAAGTACAGAGGGGTAAAATAATTTTGGACATAAGTATAGAAGGGTAAAATGCATTTAACCCTATTAATAATTTAACTTCAAAGATCAGCCATATAATATCGTTGATAGCTAGTGGCGTAAACAAGCATGGATGGCCGTGCCGGTGGCGTATCGGCACGTGGCACGAGGGGTGTCGCACTGCTCCCCTTCTAATAACTTTACTGCTCGCCATCGACCTCGTCGTCGAGCAACCTGTCGCCGATCGCCGTTTGCCTTCATCGTCGCTATTGCCTGAGCTTCGCGATAGTGAAGACGAGAGGCGATCGGCAACGACAATGGCGATGACGACTGCGAAGGTGAAGGTGAGTATCCTTTACCTTTCTCTCTCATTTTCTTACGGCATGGCCGGCAAGTGCCGTGCCGACTGGTGGTCGGTACGGTCCGTGCCTATGGCACGGCCATCGTTGTAAACAAGTATAAGCTAAATCTTGCAGCATCATGACTTTTTCTTTATCCCTTGTTAATGCGTTTTTGTGATTCACATAAGTTTTTCACATGTAAATGGCAATAGTGGCAAGATAATCTTCTTTTAGTTATTTAAGAGCTTCTCAATATAACTCAATTTATTGGAGGGATTTCCTGCTTTTTTTAATATTTTCTTAAAGCACTTGTTTTGTTTTCCATTCCTGACTTACATGAATAAATTGTTCCTATCAGTTTTTCAATTTAGTTGCATGCTCAATAGAAAATAGTTTACCAGTCCCATGTTTGGCATTTCTTGTTGTGTGATAACATAGGCTGCTGGTGCTTAATGATTCCACTCTCTTTTGTAGTCTCAGGATGCAAGTCTGCTACTTGATGCCACTCGTGTACCCTACCGTTTTCTGACCATGGAGCCAAAAGTGTTCTCTGAATTATGGGACTGGTCCTGTTTCATTGATCTAGTGCAGCACATTGGTGATCTTGGATTTGTTGATGCCACTTCAGTGAATGATGCATTGGATATAAGATGGTGCACAGTACAAATATTATCAGTTGTTTTAAGGATAAGTGATAGGGCTACTGAAAGTTTTGGTATTGGTGCAGAAGAAAGTTTTATGTGCTTAATAAGGTTACTTTATTATTTTATTTATTGTTTTTTCCCCATTTGGAATTCATTCTGTGCATGGGAGAAACATCTTATTTAATGAAGTATCTTTTTTTTTGCCCTTATGCTTGTAGATGGGAGGAATTTTGCATGGATACTTCATTGGAAAAGGCTGGTTGGTATCTGCAAGCAAGTGAAGCAGAACATGATGGAAGCTCTCCTGCTGGATCTCCCACTGTTAGTCCTAGATTAGAATCTTTAGAAAGCATTTCCATAGTTGATTCTTCGTCTAATTTGCCTAGCATGGAGTTTGCTCGGAGGCGTTGCAGGAGTGATGTTAGGCAGTATGTATAATTTTTGTCACTTTAAGATTGTAAATGTTGCTTCTTTTAATTTATACTTATTGCTATGTTGCTTGTGGTATCTACTTACTAATGATATTTTATTATTTAGTTTCGTCCTCACTTCTACACTAAGGAAGAGTTTTGAGGTGGCTCTAATGGCAGTGAGCCAGAAGTGGCCCGTACTTCTCCATGGTCCTGTAGGTGCTGGAAAGACTGCACTAATCAACAAGCTGGCAGAGTTCAGTGGAAGTCAAGGTATGCCTTGAGATTCTCATGAGGATCCATTTCAAATATGATGCTATTGGATGCTGTCTTGAGAATTGTATCAGATGACATTGGAGAGGATGTTATCTGACACTCTGAGTGGCCCTATTGGTTCTTATTTCATAAATTTTAAGCTATATATGGTTCTAAATTGCAATGTATTGCATCTACTGAATTACTAGTGTGTTGGACATTATTTAGTTGGTTTCATATGTGGAAAGAGGTCCATGATGGAAGCTGGACGAGCATTTATGTACATTTGTACATTTTCCTTCTCAAATGCTATCCATCTCAGTGATGATCTATCTCTTCCTTTACTAAATTATAAGTTCTTGGCTTGGATCTAAGTAACAGAACTATATCTTTGATTTGGTGTTCTTTTGCTTTTCTTTACCCTGTCATGTCCGTGCTGACACTCCAATAGAGTAATCATGGATATCATAAAAGCCAATTCCACGGATCATATTAATAGATCAGACAAATATTCATGAATAATTGCAAACAATCTGTAGTGCCTTTTTCTGTTTATGAGGAAAATTGCTAGGAATTATGTGCTTATAGTTGTGCATTTATACGTTTGGTTCTTAGTCATTTTCCTTTATTTTAGTGTTGTTCATTCATCTGGATGAACATATGGACAGCAGAACATTGCTAGGGAGTTATATCTGCACAGAGCAACCTGGTGAATTCAAGTGGCATCCAGGTTCACTTACACAGGTTTGTGTCCCTATCTTAGCTAATGCATATGGAAACCAACATTGACTGTGCATTTTCTTGCAATCTGTTGTGGCAGGCTGTTATGAATGGATTTTGGATTGTTTTTGAAAACATCGACAAAGCACCTAATGACATCCAATCAACCCTGCTACCACTGTTGGAAGGTTCAAACTTTTTTGTGACAGGTCATGGTGAGGTGAGCATATTTCTGGATTTCCCTTTATACTGTCCTAACGACATTACCTCATTCTATTGTTATCTTTAGAAATGATAGTGATTGCCTACTGTTCTGTAGATAATTCTACTGATCATACTCTATTTATGCAACAATATAGACATGCCCATGTTTTTGAATAGTCTGTATATTGATATGATTCAGTACTGTCAGATAAAACATGCCTGCTTTCTGTATTGATTTTTTTTCCAAATGCAGGCGGTAGAAGTGGCAGAAAGTTTCCGCTTGTTTGCTACAATTACAACACTAAAGCATGAAGTATCCCATACCTTGGAAGGTATGATACTTATGTATTTTACTTGAGCTCTTTTTCCCTACCCTTCATATTTATCTATCTTTCTAGGATAAAGAGAGATCTAAAGGTTGATATACTTAAGGGAACACTAAAAGTTTTTAAGGGTTATAACTAGTTTAACATGTCATCACTTATTTCTAAATTATAATTCAACTTAAAAAAATAGTAATTTGCATGTATATCCTTCTAAAAACATCTCATTTGCATGTCTACCCTTTTAAAGTTGTTATTTGCATGTATACCTATCTAAAGTTGATATTTGTATGTATACCCTCCTAAAAATCTCTTATTTACATACATTATATATATATATATTCACTCTTATAAGTTGGTGACTATTTAGTTTGTTCTTTTGCATGTAGACCCTAAAAAATTCTTTATCTATGTATATATTCTTAATCCTCTTAAATTTCATATTTATATGTATACCCTTCACAAATTTCTTGAGAATTATATTATCATAGTAATTTATAAGATGAAAGGCATATATGCCCTTAAATAAGAGTAATTTTTATATTAGAATTAAGATATTTATGTCTTTTCATAGTTAATTTGATGAAAGTTTAATTAAAGTCTATCTTTCGGATTGTTTCTTGATTACATTCATATATATCTCATTAGTTTAAGATTGATTTAAATTAAAATTTGATAACAAATAGAGATAAGAGAATTGAATTTATAGAAACTCTATCTCCTATAGAGATAAAGAATCAAATTTAATTTAAACTCTATCTCCTAGTATTATGTGACATTTCCTATAATTAAGGTCTAATCATATCTATCATTTTAAAGCCTAAGAGGGAAAAACCTAAAAGGAAGAACCTGGGAGTTAGGCGCATGTAATCTTCTTGATTGCTCTTTTTTTACATAATTTGATGTTGGAACTGATACCAGAAAACCAGTGTTGGGTATGGAAACAGGACATTATAGTTGTTAGATAAATGATAATTAGATTAGGATTGTAAATTTTAAAGGGGTATTGAAGTAGTTGTCTTTCTATTTAGGAGTACACATTATCAAATAACATAATCACTTGTCTGATGGTACTCTGCTGTCTTTTATCAAAGAAGGCTTGGTATTTGATGAATAGTGATAAATATTATGCCCAAAGAAATTATCCTGATAACACAACTGGATGCTGTATTGCTTAACATGCACAGATTTTTATTTGTATTAAATATTAACGACCTCTATTCTGAAGAGTGTATTATGATGATATATTTGCAGGGTAGAGAATGTTCTGTCTTTCTTGTATTTTTTGGGTACCAAGTTTCTCATATGTATATTCTGTAGCTTCAATTTATTTGAAAGTCATCTTTTATATCCTAAGCTGTTAGTTGAAGTATTGTACACATAAGACTCCTGATCAGACCAATCATAAGTAGATTGGGTGAAATCAGATGTCCTATAGAATGTCTTTTGTATGATAGTGCTGGAGTTAAGTAACTATGTCCTATCCAATCTGAAGCAACCTTGCTCTTTCTTGCTTTATTTCATTTGCTTTCTTGATGTGCGTCAAGGAGTACAACTTCTAAGAGAACAGCTAGCTAGCTAGTAAGTACATGGTTTGCGTTGTATCACTTTTGGGCGATATGATAAGACTATATGTGTTAAGCTAATCAGTTGAAACTTAAAGAATGCTTGACTCTTCTTTGCTGGATGTTGTCGCGAAATAATAGGGCTACAATAGTACTTCAAGAAGATAAGATATGATTGCTAATTTACTTTATTCTCAAAATGGCACCTTAATTTGGCTTATCTGTTTGGTAATATAATTATCACAATTTTCCTTATCTGGTAAACTAGCAGGTTCTTGAACTTCATGTGTAATGTTCATTTCCGTTTTTGTTTGCTTTCTAGAAACCAGAGAGCAAAATATACCTAATCCTGATGTGCTGTCAATGAGAATGAGTTTTATACTATGACTGTCATATTTCGTACAGGAAGAATTTCTTTTAGTGTCCTATGGCGGAAGTTGATGGTTGGGAATCCAAGCAGGGAAGACATGTTAGATATAGTTAATACACGGCATCCAAGATTACAATGTATATCCTCCAGGCTCATTGGTAAGTTCTCTTCGTATGTTACATCTACTCTCTCTGCATGTCACATTCAACATGGACACTGTTTGTGTTGCAGAAACATTTGAAAGAGTGAACTCTTTGGTTTCTCACCAATTAGGAGGAATGCCAATTGACAGGACTCTGTCTTCTGGCAGTAGCAGTAGATTCTCATTAAGGTATGTACTTTCTTGAGTCCTCCTGATAGCAGTGCCCATAGCATGATACATTCTTAAGTTCTTTCGATCCCTTTTGCAGGGACCTGCTAAAATGGTGCAAAAGAATAGCAGGTCTAGGTGTCAATTTTTCTAGTTCGCAACTTTCTGCCGAGGATTGCCACAATATTTATCAGGAGGTTTATTTATATTGTCATTTTCCTCTGATGAGGTTTTTTTAATCTATTTTTTTTAAAAAAAATTTGTGTTCCTTGGCCTCTTAAAGCCTAAAAGTAAAAATTCTTTGTTCTTTAGGCTGTCGATATCTTTGCTGCCTCCTCCTCCTCTTTGGATAAACGATTAACACTAAAGGGAGAAATCGCGAGAGTCTTTGGTTATCATTCTGAAGCAGAAGCTATGCACTGTACTAGCAAGCCTATTATTCAGGTTCATATTTCTTTTCGTTGGCAATTTCTCTTATAATTGTTAGTTGATTTGTCCTTGGTTCTTGCTGTGCAGACTCGACCATCAGAATTACAAGTTGGAAGAGTCACTTTGCAACATATTCAAACAAAGGTTTTGAACATGAATTTTGCATGATTGTTATATCTGAGCTGTTGGCTCTTTGTATTTAATATGAACTTGCTTATGTTGCAGATCCTCAAACAAAAAAGACCTTTTGTTGGTACCCAGAATGCCTTGAATACTCTCGAGAGGGTTGCTTGTTCTGTAAAGTACAATGAACCTGTTCTTCTAGTTGGTGAAACTGGTACTGGGAAGACTACACTTATTCAGAATCTAGCCATGTGGCTTGGACAGCCACTGACTGTGATGGTATAGGAGAGAGTACTTAGTTTCTCTATGAATTCTTTCAGATAGACCTTTGTTGGAATTGCTTATGTCACATTGATTTTCTCATTCTGCAGAACTTGAGCCAACAGAGTGATGTTACTGATCTTTTGGGAGGATTCAAGCCCGTAGATGCACGTTCAATATGCGTTCCTCTATACCACGAGTTCAAGGAATTGTTTTGTAAAGATTTCTCTAGGAAGGTAATCATGAATCTCAGTGCTCTCTGCATAGGATCATAATGAACGATTCTGATATGATGTCTTTGCTTTGTAAATAGAAAAATGAACTTGCAATTCGTTACTGTGAAGAATGTATAATGAAGAAGGAATGGAAAAAGTTAATAGGTGCACTTGGGAAATATGTGGAGAAAGCTCAAGAAAAGTCTAGATGTGGATCAAAGAGAAAGAGACCTTATTCTGATTGGCAGTCTTTTTCTTTGAGGCTTGAAGCTGCTCGCAGCCAAATTGGTGCTGCATGTGGCATGCCATTTAGATTTGTCGAGGGAGCTTTTATAACTGCTCTAAGAACTGGCCAATGGATTTTGCTTGATGAGGTGAACCTTGCTCCTCCAGAAACTCTACAGAGAATCACTGCTGTTCTGGATGGAGAAGATGGTACGCTTTGTCTGGCTGAAAGGGGCGACGTAGATTACTTAGAGCGGCATCCAAGTTTTCGGATGTTTGCCTGTATGAATCCTGCAACAGATGCTGGAAAGCGGGAACTCCCATTTTCTTTTAGGAGCAGGTTTACTGAGTATTTCGTTGATGATGTTTTGGATGATAAAGATCTCCATCTTTTTGTTAACCAGTATATGGATGACTTCCACAGCACTAAAGAAACGATTGATAATATTGTTAGATTTTATAAAGCAGCCAAAAGAAAATCTGAGGAGAGTTTGCAGGATGGGGCTAACCAGAAGCCACAGTTTAGCTTAAGGTCTCTTGCTCGTGCGCTGGAATACACTAAGAAAGCTGAGAAGAAATTTGACTTTATAAAGGCCCTATATGATGGCTTTTGCATGTTCTTTCTTACTTTATTGGATGGTCCCAGTGCAAATATTATGAACAACATTTTAAACTCATTGTTGTTGGGTGGAAATGTGCCTCCTGGTCTTCCTTTTGATGCTTACTTTCCTGAAAGGCCAAAAGGTCAAAATATTTCCGAATCAGTTGCTTCTTTGGAGAACTATATACTTACTAGAAGTGTTAAAGAACATCTCAACAACCTTGCACGTGCTGTTTATATTAAAAGATATCCGGTTCTCCTACAGGGTCCTACATCTAGTGGAAAAACTAGTCTTGTTCATTATTTAGCTTCAGTTACTGGTCATGAGTTTGTGCGCATCAACAATCATGAGCACACTGATCTGCAGGAATATTTTGGTTCTTACATTACTGATTCTCGTGGGAAGCTTAAGTTTCAAGAAGGTGTGCTAGTAAAGGCGGTTCGGGAAGGACATTGGATTGTTTTAGATGAGCTAAATCTAGCTCCATCAGATGTGTTGGAGGCTTTAAACCGACTCTTAGATGATAATAGAGAACTCTTTGTGCCTGAACTTCAGGAGAAATTACCTGCTCATCCTGATTTTATGCTTTTTGCTACCCAAAATCCACCGATGCTATATGGTGGCCGCAAGATGCTATCTAGAGCATTTCGCAATCGTTTTGTGGAGATACACTTTCATGAAATCCCAGAAGATGAACTCACCACAATCTTGCAGAAGAGATGTAAGATCCCTCTGAGCTATGCTGTGAAAATGGTTGAAGTTATGAAGGATTTGCAGTTACACAGGCAAAATAGTAGAGTATTTGCTGGGAAACATGGGTTCATCACCCCGAGAGATTTGTTCCGATGGGCTAATCGTTTCAAGATCTTTGGAAAGTCATATGAAGATCTGGCAAAAGATGGATATCTTCTTCTTGCTGAAAGGTTGAGAGACGAGCATGAGAAAAGTGTAGTTCAAGAAACATTGGAACGCCGCCTGCATGTCAAACTGAACTTAGACGACTTATACAAATGGGTATAACCTCTTTCTCCTTTTGTCCTTTTTGTTAGCCATTTTAATGTGCTGCACATCTCTTTTCTTTTTACTGATTGCTAAGGGTTAAACTGCGATGCTTCACATCACTTCTTCAATAGAATATAAAAATATAAAAACTATTATTTTTAAACAGATTAGACTTTTAGAGTAGTTGGTAAGTTAGCATGATATCAATACAAAGATCCTGAGTTCAAATCCTATCAGGCTTATCTATTTTTGAAAAATATAAAACCTTCATCCATTTAAGTCAAGTTTATTGTTTGGACATATTAAAATATTTGAAGTCTAAAAATAAGGGGGAGTGTTAAAATATAAAACACAAAAAAATACTGTTCTCTAACAACTTAACCTTTTAAGGTAGCTGGTGAGTTAAAAACATCTATTTGTTCATTTTGTCCATAGTTTTCGTTCAGGCATTTTAGCTATTCTGCGTTTTCATAGAGAGATGTATCACTAATTAAACCTGTCACAATCAGGATAGAGGAAGTGGATGTTGCCACTGGATGCTGCCTTTATATTGCAACATGAATTTCTTTTAGTGACATTCTTTAATCTTTTGAGTTGTGTTTGGTGGATGGGTGATGCGGGCTATCAGAGGAAGTGGGAAGTGGGAAGGGTTCTGGAGGGATGGAAGAGGCATCCATCTTTGTTGGAAATACTTATATTGGAGTCCGATGTTAAGCCTTTCACTGTCCTCCAATTATCTGGGTCTATCTGGGTCTACCTGATGTGAGACAATAGTGTTTCACACTTGCATGCTCTTGGGGAAAAACTAGGGTACCAAAACATATTATACATTTGGAGACATTGATACCCCTACTAAAGTCCACATTGTATAGCTGGTTTCCTTGTAGGTTGTCCTTGCTAATTCAGATATTTTTACGTTAAGCCAATATATATTTGTTTAATTTTTCTCTTAGAAACTATTGCTACTTCCTAGGGAATAGGAACTTTATGTGCATTGGGAATATGTTTAATATAATGCTGAATGTCTGATTTTATAAATTGTTTTTGCATTTCTTCTGTCACTAATTCATGCATGGAATCTTTGATGCAGCAAATAGATCAAAGTGACTCATTCTTCAAGCTTACCGAGGATCCCAGAGTACGCGAATGTTTTGGAAAGTTAGTTTATTTTGCCCTTTTCAGTTTATTTCCTTGTCCAGAATTTGTCTTAATCTGATTAATATTTGCAGTATTACTTGGACAAAAAGTATGTTGAGGCTGTTCTTACTTGTTGAACGTTGCTTCAAGTTGCGAGAACCTGTCCTCCTTGTTGGGGAAACTGGAGGCGGGAAAACCACAGTGTGCCAGGTCTTGAGTATTGTTCTAGGGGCGACATTACACACTTTGAATTGCCATCAGTACACTGAGACATCCGACTTTATAGGGGTTAGATCATTATACTTTTCTCACTTCCATGGTTCTTTTAGGTTTATCGATAATTTATCGATATATTCCAGGCTTCTTATATGTTGACCACAACAATTATCCTGTAGGGATTCTGTCCTGTACGAGATAGATCGAGATTAGCTATGGAGTTCAAAGACTATGTCACAAAGACAAAGGCCTCCAAAATTTTCCTTCACATTGCAGGAGATGCTGTATGTTTTACTTTTACCTCCCCCCCTTTGTTTTTACACATGAAGCAACTGATTTTTTTTTCTCACCGAGAATTTGTCCACCTGTTATTTGGCACTGCAGGCATTATCTTCCGACATTTCAAATGCTTCTTGTACTATAGATCAGATAGATGAAATTTTACGTACATGCGAAAAGGGTATAACCTTCTATTCTGATATCACTCAACAAGATGTTGTTGAACTTAAGCAAGTGAAACTGGACCTGATGCAGCTGCAAGAGAAGTGGCAGACCATATTTACTTGGCAGGATGGACCCCTTGTGCATGCAATGAAGTATGGAGATCTGCTTCTTGTGGATGAAATTTCTTTGGCTGATGATAGCGTACTTGAACGGCTGAACAGTGTTTTGGAACCAGAAAGGAAATTGGTGGGTCCTGACTTTACTAGGCTCTTTTGTTATGTATAATTTTTTTTGGGCTGAAATGTGAATAAAATTTTTGTTTCTGCACTTTCAGAAAACTAGCTTAGAACAACTTTAAATTTGGTTCAGTACCAAATGCTTAAAATTATGTTTTTAAGCTATTGATATTGTTCCTAAGTTTTTTGATTTTGATGATTACTTGTAACCCACTTACATTGAACCATATCTGATCTCAGGCATTTTATCTGTTGTTGATAATGTTAATTTCAACACCACATAGTTTCACTGTTCTTTTTTGGCTTCAATAATTTTTGTTGTATTACTTTCACTTTTTCCACATTTCAGATTTGCAATTGTATGAAGCTTTTCTCTACATGTTCCTCTCAAATATTGGTTTCTTCTTGATGCCCTTCTTCGGTGAATTTTCTTTTGGGCTGTGATATACTGATATGTGCCTTTGACATCACATTGCAAAATCACCATTCTACTTCAGTAATGGGGTTGGGATCTGTTTTGTATAGTAGTCTATCCACACGAATTTCCCTTCTGATTTCATTTCTTTTGTTGGATATTACATGATGTCCGTTTAACCTAATCTTTTGATGGGAATTTCACAATGAAAATGGACTAAACTGATTTCTCTGCAAGGTTCTTTCTACTGATGTTTATAATCAGCCTGGCGTACTATCTTCGATATTATGTTAAATGGTTTGTTGATGTTAGAAATATAAATTTAGTATAATTATTAGCAATTCTGTTGTACGAGCAATACTAAGGCAACATGTTGAAAGAATCAGCAGGGATCTTTGAAAACTTCTGAGGACACTTTGTCCACAGTATGTATACTTTTATACAAGCTAATCATGAGGCTCACTGCAGTTGTACACGTGGACAACTGTTTGGTCTACAACTCTAGTTTTTATACTTCCATCAGCTCTATTTTGTCTAATTTTTCAATAAATTACTTATGTTGTAATCATAATAAAAACACATTCATCAGAAATTTTAAATGCTAGTTTCTCATGTTAAAATGTCTTTTTGTAGACATTGTCTGAGAAAGGCGGGGAAGTTCTTGAAAAGATAACAGCACATCCAAATTTTTTCATTTTGGCAACAATGAATCCAGGTGGGGATTATGGGAAGAAGGAACTGTCCCCTGCCTTACGAAATCGATTTACTGAGATATGGGTTCCAACTGTTGCTGATATTAATGAACTGAAGTCCATTGCTATTGAGAGGTATTTTCCTCTTTCTTTAAAGATAAATATGGGTTTCATTGTATACAATTCATTTTCAGTCTTCTAACTTGGCCTTTATGCAGATTTGCCAAACCAGAGTTTTCCTGCTATGCAGATTCCATTATAAATTTTTGGCAGGCACGTATTAATTTTCTTCTTTGTACTCTTTGGATGTCTTGGAGAAGTTACTCTTTTTTTTAATGTTATTTCCTGAATTTTTTTGACATCTTTCATTCTCTGTATGCTAATTGGTTTTGGATGATGAACACACACATCTATAGAAACTGTAAGGAACTGTTTGATTTTTGAATCTGTTACTGTTCAATTAGTTCTTACTGTAATTATTTTGTTCTTACTGACCAGGCAGTTAGTATGATGGGTGTGCATATTTTTTAGGAGTATGATTGTCATGTGTCATAACATTCTTGTGCTATGAGTTTGCTTATATACTGCTTTCTAAAAGGAATGTGATAGGAATTGAGGCTTAATAAAAGCCAAGTTATTCAGCTGGATGAAGCCTTTTACTTACAGTGACTGTAGTGTTCTGTGCTAATTCTCTTTTTTTGTTTTGGGTTCAAAGTTCTCAACTGGTCATTTTACCTTCCTAATTTGGTTAATATAATATGTTGACATTGCCATTACTTTTGGTTTAGTTTCTGCGTGCGCTTTTTTCCTGATGCCTGCTCAAGCAGATTATTATATGCGGAAAGATTGGATATTAAACAATCATCATCTGTGATGCTTTTCTACTTGGAATACCTTGGAGGGTGTTGTTTGTCCAAGTAACAGACATCTTGCCACCCTTAGACACTAGATCCAAGCCTCATTCATTGGAGTTATCCCTTCTCAGTTCTCACTGTTAATTTAATCTTTTCTGTTATACAAAGGACCATAAGTTTCCTTCCCTCATTCTTTTTCTTTTGTTGCTTACGTAGAGATGAGTCAATAGACACCTAGCAAGATATTTATCATGTCTGATGATTCTGATCCATAGACTCGATGCAAGCATCATAGCTCAAATGCTCCTTTGGGATTCAGCTGTATTTGATTGTAATGCGTCTGGCCCAATTGGGATCTACTACATCCATTTGTGATTTAATTGATATTTTTGGGCTTGATTGATTTGGTTTGGGTTTATTTCAGACTTTCTTTTTTCATATTGCCTTTATTTCTGTGTAGATGACAACTCGGTTATTAGTTTGGTTTAAGATGTGGACTGGGGATTGTCCACATTGAGTTAATTTTGGAACAAATGGCCAGTGGATTTGAATTTTTTTAGGTTAAATTGTGTTCGGGTTTGTTTTCCCATGGGCTAAGCTTATCCAGCGACTTCTCTTTCCTTAAACTGAACAACAAAATTGCAATAAGCCAGTACCTGAACACCAAATTGCTTATAGGAGCATATATAATTCTGATCCTATTTGCAAACCATTGATGTGTTTAGATTAGGAAAACAATTCCTTGGAATCCAAAACATATATATGTGAATACATGCTTATTGGTGCATTCAAGTTTACTGCTTGAGCTCAAATCCTTCTAATTATGATTCTGCCCTTTTTCTTAGTTATAAATACAAAGTATCTATGAGTCTGTATATAACAGGGGATTGACCATTAGATAATCTACGTGGAACAAAGGAAGGTCCCTATTTGGTACCGTTAAATTTCTCTCTATGTGCTTCTTCCTTTTTGTGGTTTGGGTTGGCGAAGCCTCATCTTCCTCCATTTCACCCTATGCTCCAGTGGTTTCTCGCTTTATTTTTCCTTTTCTCCACTCTGTGACCAGGTGGCTCTGATTTTTCTCGTCCTTAAATTTTAATCTTATTATTGTTTATGAATTCAATGGTGCATTTGTGTTTAGTTAGATCCCTGTGGTACTTTATTTTTTAAGCAAATTTCTTGAATGCACCAAGTCTTTTCGATCAATATATTATTAGCTGTATGTCACCAATCTGTAGATCCCTCTGAATCAATAATTGTAATTGATTTTGGTTGGATGGCAGATGTAAGAAACAATTCTCAGGTACAACATTGTATTTTTAAATTTTAATGAGTTTTTTTTTTCTGTTACAGTGGTTCAAACAATTGCAGACCTGCAGAACACTAACAATACGGGATCTTCAATCCTGGATATCATTTGTAAATGTGACTGAGGGAAGTCTTGGAGTTAGTTATGCATTGATTCATGGGCTGTTCCTTGTTTTACTTGATGGCCTCAGTTTGGGTATGTTTTTTTTACTGCCCTTACTCTCTTTTTGTTTGTGTCAGTATAAGACAAATGATCCGTTAGCGCAAGATCATAGAACATCTGATGTGTATCCATGTAGTTGGAGGGATGGAAATTTGAGATATTAACATAAAGTTCAATACATATGTCTACCTATTACTCACCAATTAGGTGTTTCCTTATGTTATATGTGGTGCTGTTTTCTTTTTTTATTTTGTCATAAATGTGAAATGTAATGTTTTTAATGTCTCTATTCTGGTCTAGATTTACTAGTTTATACTTCTTCTGTGAGGACGAATGTAGATAATAGATGCTTTGTATCAAAAATATTAACCGATAATTTAAGATAGTCATTTATTTTATTTGGAAAACTGGAGGTTTATCTCAGTTTGGATGGAGAGAATAGGAGAGAAGAGGATAAAATATGGGAGAGAGATTTTCTCTTGTTTGGATAAAAAAATTAGGTGATAAGAGAAGAGAAAGGGAGAGAAAAAGGACCTTGGTTACTTTTTTATTTTCCCTCCAAAAATAGAGAGAAAGGAAGAGAACCAAAATTTCTCTCAGGCGGCAATTGAGCATTTTACAGAAAATTATTTTAAGTCTTATATCAGTGAATTTCCAAGGTCTCTTTTAATTTTTTTAGCAAGATCTTGACCAACAGCTGTTTGGAAGCTCCCACCATTCTAAAGGTCTAAAATAAAATTGTCAGATTTTCTCAATTATGAGGTTTTGTCTAGCTGATCTCTTCGGAGAAATTGATTTGAAAGGAGGAAGGTGTCTGCTAGGCCATATAAGCTACTATCTTGTTATAAATCACGATTCCATTGAGAATTTCTCGAATCTACCAATCTTGCGTCATTCCATTAAATTTAAATCTTCCCTAATGCTAGGTCATATTAGCCAATAGGCGCTATTTTGTTATAGATTGTTATTCCTTTATGTATTTCTCTGGTTGCCAGTCTTGCATCCTTCCAATAGGTCTTCACTACTGTTAGGTTCTTATTAGTTACTTTATTGTTATAAGTTGTGATTCCTTTGAGTGTTTCTCGTTTCTGCCAATCTTGCATCCTTCCATAAGGTCCTCAATTGAGGGAGCTGCTGTTGAGCATTCCAATTTTCAAATGACATTCTGAATGGTTCTTGTTTATACCTGATAATAAAAATGTTGTCGATCAAGGATTTTCATGCATGCCATTTCTACTTGGATGGTCTGCATGTACTTAGCTTGTGATACCTATGTCGAGAGGAATAGCCCAATGCATCCCTGTATCAAGGGTCAAGAAAGTGTTGCACCGAGTAGTGTCGATTTTGTGGAGCTTGCATGGCGTGTTGCATATGCTGTCCAAGTTTGTTTGCTTGTGTGTTTAAATCTGGTTGGATGAAGTTAGGAGCAATACATTCGTCCTCTCTTCAACAATACATGGCTATGTATTGCTTATTCTGAACTTGAAAGAAGTTTTTAAGAAGAGAGATGAGGTTGACCTACTATGGATGTTAGGTTGATCGGGAAGACTGTGTTCCTGTAACCATAGGGTTCTACCAAGATGAATCATCAATTACTTGTTTGCGTTAAGTTAGATTAAATAACTGAAAATATATATCCAAAATAATTCCATACTTGATAGTATATGTTATTTCTGAGCATATGATGTTACTTGATGAATCTAAGATGGGAACAGATGCCAAGTTCGGAGTAAGGATAGAAACCAGAGAGTATAAATGTTCTCGAGTAGGATATCTAAAAGTATATGGACTGCAATTTTAGTAAACTAACACATCAAAATGGAGTGAACCATTCTCGATGCACAAGAAAGACGTAGCATATTTCTTTTACTTTAGATTTGTTGTTTAACGGGAAGTGAGGAAGGAGAGAAGTGCCTCTACTCTGTTGTATGATTGTATTTGGCCGCTAAATCTTAAAGAAATATTTTGCAGGAGAAGATCTGATTATGAACTAAAAAGCAACATACATAAGGGTTAATCACCACAAAGATGAGGATGTTAATGTGGATATGTAGTTTGACTAGAAAATATAGAGCGAGAATCAATCTGTTATCATCTGTGGAGGATGTCTCACATGAGAATCCATTAAGATGGTTTGTATATATTGCACAGAAACCTATATTTGACATGTTCGAAGGAGCAATTTTATTAACCTTGAAGGTTATTCAAGAGGAAAGGGAAGACCAAACGATCATGGAGGAACTAGCTAGTGAAGAAAACAATTTGAAACAAATCTTTGCTTTAAATAGAGAAAATGAAGGAAAAAGAGCCACATAGTTAACCAAGACTGTTGGACCAAAGGTTTGACTGTGGTTCTTGTCATTATGGTAGCTGCTGTTGTTAGGTACTGTACACTGCACAGGAAGCTCAAACCATGAAGGCAGAAGTAATGGAATTTATTGTCCATGGTTCATTATTTCTTTCTGTTTTATATGTTAGCCATAAAATATCATTTCTTGATGGTGATTCTTTGGAGATATTCTACTGATATTTAGCTATTTGATATCTGATATGTTATTTCTTCCCTAATATTTTAATGCAATGTGAATGCATTCTTGCTTTCTGCTTCCTGATTTTCAGTCTAAATTATTTACAGGGACAGGTATTTCTAAAGGTGATGCTGATAAATTGAGAGAGTCTTGTTTGTCCTTTCTTCTGGAAGAAATGCAGGTGAATACTTTTTTTGTGTGTGTTTACTGGATGCTTTCCGTAGAAGAATGAGGTGGTTTTGCTTTTCATTTGCTTTCTATACCGTAGTTAATTTTCTCTCTGAGTCTGGATGTATGTTTTTATGATTTTCTCAATATGTGGTCCTGACTCCTCAGTTCACTCCATGTTTTCTTCTATTCGGCTCAAGAGTCAATGCACTCTTCTTAGCATCTTATTTTTCTCATATACTATGGTTGCATTCGTTATTTTCATTTAGTAACTTTTAGCATTTTTATTTCTGGTGATAATTCCTATAAAATTTTACTGGCTTGGGTTGTTGGTGGCCTTGTCATTTGTTTCATCCTTAGTCCTTTGCTACAATTATGGGCAGCTAGCAGAAAACTTGCAGTTAACAATGGATGCTTTTTAATTGGCTCGAGGAAAAACAGGTATTAAGGATTTGTAGTGATATCAGTTTATTTTGCAGGTATACAGGAACTTTCATGGTTTCTTTATGGGCAGGAGTCTCTTTATAATCTTTTAAACATTGTTTAGATTTGAAAAGAATCTGGGAAACGGGAAGAGAGTATAGGAAATTGTCTTTATTACTTCTTTGGTAATCAGTCATTTTGGTTGCGTATGTTCAGTTGCAGACAACTCTCGACTGTGTTTGATGTTTTACATGTAACCATAATGGCTGATTTGTCAAGTATTTTCATTTTTTAGTACCCGGTTCATCTTATACTATTGTTTTAGAAAATCAATATACTTTTCTTGATGTTGCAGAAAGTTGGAGGCGAGTTATTTGACTCAGGCTTGGCTGAAATGGAGAACTATGGATGGGGTGGCAAAGTAAAGCACACAGACATAATATTATGTAAAGATGCCCATCCGGCAGGTTACTTTGGCATTGGCCCATTCTATATTGATAAAGGTGTGTTCATGTATGTCAAACTTTGCAACCATTTTAGTTGATAGCTTTGTTGATTGCTTGGTTATTGCCTTGTTTTTCTTGATGTCAGCAAGACTGTCATTACTCATTAGGACTACAGTTACTAGAAAAGAGCACCCTTCATATGATGTTTGGTCTGAAAAATGAATTTGAATTAAATGTGTGTAGGTCTTATAATTTTAAACAACAAAGCCTGAATAAATTCAAACATATAGGACCTCCGCTTCGTTACCACATTAACTTACCAATTACTCTAGGAGTTTAAGCTGTCAGAAGATAATAGTTTTTATATTTTATATTCTTATACTTCCCTTCACTTTCTAAATTGAGATATTTTGATAGACCTAAAAAGTGGACTTGATTTAAATTGGTGAAGATTTTATATTTTAAAAGGTAGATGAGCCTAATTGAATTCAAATTTAGGACCTCTGGTATGACCTAACTCACTAACTACTTTAAGAGGTTAAGCTATTAGGAAATAGTGATTTTATATTTTATATTTTATATTTCAACACTCTTCCTTACTTTTAGGCTTAAGATATTTTTGAGAGTCCTAAGAAGTGGACTTGAATTAAATGAGTGGAGGTTTTGTATTTTTACATAACAGCACTTGATAGGATTTGAACTTAGCATCTCTGCTGTGATACCATGTTAACTCACGCACTTAAAAAATTTAAGCTATTAGAGAACAACGGTGATTTTTCTATTTGATATTCTAGCAATGATAAATTCTGAGTTACTTTTGTCAGTTACTCAATAATTTTCTAACTAAAAGTTATTGTGGTTAACATGAATTACTTTCAAAGGAGACAAATTGTTTAATTGCAGCTATTTTCTTTTTATACATTTTCTGTGGGGGATATTAATGGATGTTGGCAGAAATTAGTTGGGAATCTTATATTTACTCAAAGCAATTTCACAATTGGTGTTTCGGAATGATTACTCAAGATGGCAATTATATGATGTGGTGTATTTTTTTCCTAATGTGCATACATATTGCTTCTGAATACGCTGATTCTTTATTGGTAGACTATAAAACACTGATACTTCAAATAACATACTTTGTCTGTGTTCGACACTCGTTGGACACCGACACTCTTTGAACACTTTTTGAACACTTTTTGAACAGGTGTTAGATTTTTACAATGTATCCAATATTTAAGAAATTATAGAATAAATTTGAACACATTTTGAACACTTTTGAGACACTTTTAGGCATAAAATTTTTCATATGCTATAAAAGTTTACAATTGAAATTATCTATAGTAATATAATGCAACAATCACAAATTAGTGCATCCAAGAAAATTAATATTAATGAAAATTATTGTAAAATCACAGATTTGCTTATGCCATCCATTGTAGTTAAGTAATGATAGTTAGTTATTTATTCTCATAATATTGAATTGAATTGTCACATATTATCATTATCATTTTTGATTTTGTGGTATGGTGTACATTTTGCTTTTCGCGCATAAATAATTTATGCATGCCCGTGTAATTATATTACATGTTTAGAAAAATATTTCTTTAAACGTGCCAATAATATATATAATCCTTTTATTTAATTTATTTATTTTGTTGTGTCCAGAATGTAACATGTTCTATTTTTTTCAATTGTCGTATCCTTGTGTTCATATTGTGTTGTATCTGTATCCGTGCTTCTTAGTTAGTAGGCTTATGACGGTGACAAGCTTGTCTTTACATACACTGAATGTAGGAGAATGTGCTACTCTAGTTGGATATGCTAGCTAGAAGGTCATTTCTATTGGAAAAAACAATATTTTCTTGTTCTCTTTTATTAACTTGCTCTAGCTTTTGCTTAATAGGTAATAGAGATTGTAAGCAAGAAGGCTATGAATTCTTTGCACCGACTACCGGAAGGAATCTTATGCGAGTCTTACGTGCAATGCAGGTTAAAGATAAAAAACCTGGTCTGTGAGAAAAATAAAAAACATGGTTAAGAATGTTAAGTAGTAAATAACAATTTTAGCTGAGTAGTTACCTTCTTATTGTTTGTATTGTTTCAGTCTTATTGGAAGGTAGCCCTGGTGTTGGGAAGACGAGCTTGATTGTGGCATTGGCAGGATTTTCTGGACATAGTGTGGTCCGAATAAACCTCTCTGAGCAGGTTACAGATCTATAGAAGTATCTCCATCAAATATATGGTATCTTGAAAGTGATTGATTTCTTATTTGTTCATTGTCCTATGCCAGACAGATATGATGGATCTTTTGGGTTCAGACTTGCCTGTTCAAGGTGAAAATGGGATGGAATTCTCTTGGTCAGATGGTATTCTTCTCCAGGTATATTACATGATGTTCTGCGTTTTTCTTCTAAACTGCCAAATAAGATAATTGTCTGGTAGTACTTGCTAACTATTGTAGATAAACCTTGTTGGTGCAGGCTCTGAAAAGTGGGAGTTGGGTTTTGTTAGATGAACTTAATCTTGCTCCTCAATCTGTATTGGAAGTACTTTCTTAAACTTTTGTCACACTTTTCTAGTTTGCATTGTTTTAAGTTTTAGTTCTTGTTGTATATCAATCTTCTATAAAGTACTTTAAAATACAGGGTCTGAATGCCATTTTGGATCACCGTGCTGAGGTCTATATACCGGAACTTGGTGTAACATTTAAATGCCCAGATTCCTTCAGAGTTTTTGCATGTCAGAATCCTTCATCTCAAGGTGGTGGCAGAAAGGGTCTTCCTAAGTCATTTTTAAATCGTTTCACGAAGGTCAGTTTGCTAAAATGGTACATCAATTAAGCAGTAATTTTTCCAGTGACATTATCCTTAGCAAGTTCAGCGAATGAATTTCCAGGTTTATGTGGATGAGTTGTCACCAGATGATTTTCTCTTTATCTGCAAATCACGCTTTCAATCAGTCCCATTGGTGCTTCTCTCTAAGCTGATTTCCTTTAATAACCTGCTTTACGAGGACACCATGATTCATAGGAAATACGGTAAAGAAGGTTCCCCCTGGGAATTTAATCTACGTGATGTCTTTCGGTCATGCCAGATTATTGAAGGTGTGAAAATGTTTTAATTATTTCCTTCATGTTCTATTTTGAGAAATTCAGCTATTTGTGTATCAAATTTTTAAAAATTTAATAGTCCTATCTTCTTGTCGGTATAATGTATAATGCGCTAATTTTAACTGAATAATTCTTTGAAGGTTCACCCGAAAATTCAAAAGTTGACTGCTTCTTAAATACTGTGTATCTCCAGCGAATGCGCACTGTAGCTGACCGTCACGAAGTCATAAAGCTTTATGAAGCAGTTTTTGGGGTTAAACCTGTTCTAAATCAGTATCCGAAACTATATATTAACCCAGAATACTTGATTGTCGGGAGTGTATCTGTCAAAAGAAACTACTTTCAACCTGCAAAAGTATGGAATACCCAGCTCAATATACTCCCAGGTTTTTTTGATAGTTTGGAAGCTGTTCTGCATTGCCTACAACAGCAATGGTTATGTATTTTAGTTGGCCCATATTCATCGGGTAAAACTTCACTCATTCGTTTGCTTGCTCAGCTTACTGGCAATGCATTGAATGAGCTAAATCTATCTTCTGGAACTGATGTTTCGGAATTGCTTGGATGTTTTGAGCAGTATAATTTCATCCGCCATTATAAGGCTGTCGTATCCCAGGTTGAACGTTATGTTGATGAATATTTCGGCCTAAGACTTGAGGTGAACTGGAAGAGCTTGATTGCTGAAAGAAAAAGTTTATTTGCCAAGTGGTTTGAGTTTGTAGCAGCGAAAAATTACAATTATTCAACATCCACTTTTGCAAACATGGAGTCATCAAAAAATGATACTTTCAGTTCACTGACTCTACTTATTGAAATTATTGAACAGTTGAAGCATGACCTGGAATTGCTTCAGTTGCCTGTGTCCTGGTCGCAAGATGACCTGATTAAATCTTTCAAAGCTGTTTTGGATTTACAACGTAACAAATCAATGCAGCAACCTGTTAATTTTGAATGGGTCGCCGGGGACTTGATCAGGGCTATTGAATGTGGTGAATGGGTTGTCCTTGACAATGCCAATCTCTGCAATCCAACGGTTTGTTGACTAGTTTGGAAGATTTTAGCTTTTTTATTTTATTTTTTAATATTTTTTAGTCTTTCTTGTGCTGCATCCTGTTTATGACAATAATGCATGATGACTATTATTGACTTATTTCCATCTTCAATTGCAGATTCTTGATAGGATCAACTCTTTGGTTGAGCCAGATGGTTCTATCACAATCAATGAATGTGGACTTGTTGATGGGAATCCTATGGTACTTCATGCTCATCCGAACTTTCGGATGTTTCTTACAGTGGACCCAAAGCATGGTGAAGTTTCTAGAGCCATGAGAAATAGAGGAGTTGAGATATTTCTGATGGAACAAAGTTGGCTAGTTGATGGAGGCAGAGAAGTTTGCGTGGATAGTGAAATAAATGATGTAAAAAGATTCTTAGCTTTATCTGGCATACCTGGTAACAAGTTGGTTTTATCAATGAGTGAAGCACACATGTATGCTAAAGCTGCAGGACTACGTCTTGGCATACGTATCACTCTTCTCGAAGTTGCACGTTGGGTTCAACTATTCCAGCAGCTTCTTATGAAAGGAAATCAGCCTAAATGGAGTCTCCAACTAAGTTGGGAACACACTTACCTGCCATCATTGGGTGAATCTGATGGAATGAGCACCATTATGGAGGGGAAACTCAGATTTTTGAATAACGAGTGTTTTACATCAGATATGCTGTCAGGATGTTCACTGTCATTGCCTGGAGGATGGCCAGTGCCCCACAAATTGAGGAATTTTGTTCAGTATTCAAAAGAAGCATGTGTTAAAAGAAATTTTCTGTATCTGGAGTCTCTGGGTGCTAAGTTTTCTTCTTATGAATTAAGAAAAATCACCATTGGAACTTCCTTATGGAGCACGAGTAAGAAGATTCATCCTTTGATGATGCCCACACCTTTGATCCATCAACATTTATTTCCAGAACTTTCTGGTAAGCAGGCTGTTAAATCTGATGACAATCACGTCAAGTTTGATTTAGCACTAGCCAACAAGATGCTTTTCATCGCTGCAAACTGGGCTATTGAACAGGCTACTGAAAATGATATTGGATTATATACAATATGGTTTAAGTGGTATGGTTTGCTGCTGCAACCTTACTGTCAATTCTTTTGCTCCTTCAGCACAATACTTGTGGAAGAAAGGGGTCATCCAATTTGGAGATGTATCTTCGAATGTTGGAGGAAGGTGATCTCCCACTACAAGATTGATGTTAATCTGCATCCTCTTCCATTGCTTTCACTGGAGTTGGTGGATTTTATTAGTTCAGACAACTCTTTGAAATCTTGTCTAAAACAACTGAGAAATGCAATCCATTCGGTGGGCTTACTGCGGTCTAGTTATCAGCAGTGGAATGCTGAGAGGAATTACTCCTATCAGGAAAACTTGCAAAATATAGTACCAATGCTTGAATTACTCAGGAATCTTGAGGGGAAGGTGCTTGAAGGAATTGTGGAGTCTCGTAAGCTGTTGCAGATATACTCAGAGCTACTTGAATATCATAAGATGTTTTGGAAGAATATAACCTCATTAGACTTTGAAGGTGCAGCTGTGTCATGGAATTTTATGAAAAAGGAGATAGTAAGGTTACAGCCTAGATTTAGAGAAGCTGGTTTGCTGGTACGTCTTTAATTTCTCTTGACAAATCTTCTATATCAAAGTTATAATTCTGAACCAAGTTTTTTTCACAGCTGGAGAAGTTCAAGCCTAATAATTTCCCAACTTTGAGTTTGCACTTTGGAAAACCGGCTTTATGGGTTTATGGGGGCCATCCACTTTTGCCGTCTTCAGCTGATGCCTTCTATAAAGTCCAACAACTTTTGACCTTTATCAACGTAGTTTGGTCAAAGACGAAGTTCTTGAAGCAAAATCTTGGTGGTATAGCTCTATTGTGTTGGTATTGCACAGTTTGGCAAATAACTCATTTGGTCACCATCTTTCTACTTTTTTGGCAGATGATCAATGTCTAGTAGAAGCTGCCCGATCAACAAACACTGATATTCGTCGGCTGGCAATGCAAGGTACTTGATTCCATCTTCCTTTTCCTTTATGTGCTGCTTCTCATATAGACTTCAGTAAGTTTTATCTCTAGGATATGAGTAGTCTATTTGTCATGTTTCAGGGAAGTAATAAAATTCCTCTTCATTTCCCTAGAATACTTTTCTGGACTTACATGATTGCTCAGCTACTGGTCTGCTAAATTTCTAGATGATGAACTAACAAATTTGAGTTATTGTGAAACCGAGTTAATCTTCCTTTCCATTGCTTTTGATAGATACTGGCCTGTTGATTCATCTGACTTGAATAGGTGGTTGGATGAAGAATGTTTTTTGTCCTAAAATGCAGGATTTACATAGTTGAAGCAGTATGTTTCATGCATTATATGGAAAATTTTGTCAAAAGACTTACTTTCTTCAATTTCTGACTTGGAGTAGTTCTAAGTTCTAACAAATCTAGCAAATAGATTAATTTTGCCCTCATGTGATACTATCTTTTATACGTTTCTTATAGGCATTTCTATAATTAAAAACATCCACTAATTTAAAAAAATATATTTTGGATTTGGTTTGCACTGACCAATTAACATTTTTCTGTCCATTTATACTCTGTACATAATTACTTTCTGTATGGTTCATCTTTGCAAGATTTTGAGGTAATCAAGCTCTTTGATTCCTTACTTTCAAGATTCAGTGATTCCACAAACTAATCCTCCTTGATTAGTTATATTACATTGGTATGCATGAATTGCCCAACTTCCCATTACTAACTTTTGGTAATCTGAATCTAATTCCCACAAATACATTAAACCAGGCAGCTGCTCTTTTGTTCTTCTCCGGCATCCAGTATTGGGCCAATAATTTGAGCTATTCATTATGCTTATTGCCCTTTAGTTATCCCTTTTCTCTGTTCTTGTGTCAAAAAGAATGATATACATTCTTGGTCCATCACGTAACACCGTAAGCTTTGGAGCCGACTAGTTATCTAACATGGTATTAGGCTATTTTTTCTGGAAATCATGGGTATAAAACTGTAAACTTCATCAAGCCTCATTTAATTCCTAATTTCTATTATTTATTTTGGTGTGTTGTGGAGGGGCCACCCATCTTATTATTTATCATCTATCTATTTCTAATATATAGGAGTTACATGTGAGAGGGTGTACTAAAGGCATGATATATATTATTGAATGTTATATAAAAATTTAAACTTTTGGGCCAATTGGTATCTAACATACTCTTTGTTCCTTAAATTTTATTTCACAATTCATGTCATCTATAGTGCAGATTTACATAATATGTTGCTTTTCATTGGCTTAGTTATCTTTCTTTAATTAGTAAATTCATCCTGATGGTTCTGTTTATGTTTTAAGTTTGAAGTATATCTCTTTATTCCTTAGGTGTATGCATGTCGGCATTTATTGCAACTAAATCGGGACCAGAGGATTCCGACGTTGAGGCTCATTTGGAACAATTGCATCAAGTGAGCTGTTATTCAATTAATTGTTACTTGGTTCTCATAATATTTTTTTTTTATATCTTTGAATTTTTTCTTCTGTTAGAGCCTTTTGAGAAAGGTTGAAGCTGAGGAGATGAATATAAAGTTGCTCGTCAGATCTGCAACAGAAAGAAATCCATTAATGTCAGAAATTACAACTTGTTGCACATTCTCTCCTGAGATATTATGTAGCAGATCCGGATTCCATAGTTGGCTAGCAAATCTTCCTTTGCTCAACTTGAAGAGCTTTAATTTGGATATCATGTTACTTAAAGAGTTTGCAAACTGTAACTTGGTAGATTCTTCTGATGTATATCAGGTAGTTACTTCTTTCTTTGCTGACTGATGTTTTTTACATTTCCTCTTTCAAACTTGATTTAACTATATAGAATTAAACTTGATTGTATCGGTTATTTGAGCTATCCTTGCTCTCTCTTTCTCTCTTTTATGAATAATATATGGTAAATCTATGAAACATCGGTACGGCATTTACTCCCGTACGTGTATCTGATACGTGTCGGATACATCTACCAAATATTTGTATTTTTGTTCATTCAAGGAGTCGTAATGGGATGTAAATAAGGTGGTTTGCTCCTTCAAGGACTTTTTAGTTCAATAGAGAGATTGAATCCCCAAAAAGGAAGAAGGAAAGACCTTTTGATTTCAAAAATGCAAATGAAAATTAGAAACTTCTCTCCAGTTCAATTCAAATTAATATGCAATGAAAGATGAGTATTAGAAAAATAATAATTTACTTTCTAGTTTCAATATGGGATATGATTGTTCGGGGCTTTAGAATTGAGAAACTATTGTCGTTTACTACTATGCATGTTGGCTGTCCATAATTGTGAGTCTGCGTGTAGAATAAAACATTATGTCATTATCAATGTCTTTGTGTGTTGAATATGACTATAAACATGAAGGCAGTAGGCATAGCATAGCTGTGGCACTTTACTCTGGTATACTGTAGTCATTGCCCATACTGTTAGGAACATAAATTCATCTAACTATTGCTGATTACATTTTGACCTGCTGTTTGTTCAGAGAAACCATGAGTCATTTCATTATGAAATAAAGTAACACATCGGGTAGGTTATCAGATAATTTCTGACATCATGATCCAGATGCATACGGAGACATCTCTTTTTTGGTGCTTCATCTCAATGAAATTTCAGGGTGAAAGATTTAATTTTGTGAAATAACTTTTAGCTGTTTTGTGGTATTTTCTACTAAATACTGGGGGTGTTAATCCTCTTCTGTCAATTTATTTTCTTCTAATAGTTATACATAGAAACTGGCTTTCGGTTAATTTGTAACTTATTTTATCTTGTTTCTCCTATTAATATAGGTTGTGTCCAATAGATCAAATCTCCTCCAATATGCTCTAGATTTCTCGTTAAATTTTTCGTCAAGGTCGCCTGTTGAGTTCAAACCACATCAAATGATTTTGTGGATTTTTGATGCTTGGAGCACGGTGAACACTGGTAAATGCATACCTGTAGATCTTGCTATTTCCTCTCATGATTATATGACTATTGAGGTTGTCAGTGACTTATCTATGTCATTGACTCTTGGCAGTGCATACAAAAGTTGCTAATTGTGTTGTTGAAATGTGGTATAACTATCATTCGTCATTGTGGACTCATTGCTCTGGAGGACTCAAGGTGTTTTACTTGACTCTATTATATTGATTTAATGACATGATATTCTGCTGTATTGTGAAAGTTCTGTGTTTCATGCAGAGTTTCTTGAAGATTTCTTATGATGAATCCTGTCATCTGGTTTACCCAACGAAAACACCGGTTATTGCCAATATTCTGTAAGTTGACATATCAAACTTATAGTTTCCTTCCAATGAAACAATTTGGATATATATGTTATTCATCACTTTACAACAATTCACATTAATGACTTTAATTATATTTTGTAAAATCAAGAATGCTTAAGACTGATGAATGAGAATCTGATAGACATGTGGGTTCCCTAATGTTTAAGGGTATGGTAGTTGAGCTTAAAGCACCATTCTCTCTCTCTCTCTCTCTCTCTGCAGTCAGGATAGTTTCTGTATAAAGGATTTTGATGTGAACTGCTTGAAGCTTAGAGCTGCATCTAGAAACCTCTGGGAAGATGCTCCACTACAAGGAAACTTAATTCGGTGCCTTCATTCTGCTGCCAGTTCTCTCTTCAGACAGGTTTCCCCTATTCTTCTTTTAATCTTTTGGTGTTAAGCCCTTAAGTTGATGATTTCTGACTTCTGTACAAATGACTATATGTCTATGTCCTTTGCGGTTTACTGTTTGCAGATACTCTCTGTGCACAAGAAATATTTTCAGGGGGACTTGTTCATGGAAATGAAATCTGTCCTCTTCCGAATATCGGAGAATGGCCTGAAGGTAGGTGCATTTATAGAAAAATGGTCTCTCAGTAATTCTAATTCAATAAATAGTTCCATGCATAAAGTATTTTACTTTAGTTAATCTGTGTCAACTTTGTGCATGCGTGTTTGAATGCTGTTTGTCTTACAATAGTACAAAATCTTATTTCATATGAGCTGCTGAACAAGTATTGTGTTTTTTCTTATGTTTCTATATTATTTATTATTTATCTTTTCTTTTGTTTTTTTTAACCTTTCTCTTACTTCTTTTACTATATCACTTTTGACTGTTGTCACTGTCCATCAGGATTTTTCTTTTCTGATTAAGTTCAGATATTTTCTTTTCTGTTTCAAGACTTTTTTTTCTTGTTCTTGTCGTTACTTCTGGTTTCCTGGATCAACAATTTCATTTGTCTATGCAGAATGAGGATCTGCAGATTTTAAAGTCACTCATAAACTCAACAAGCCATGACATGCTGCGTTCTGTGTTGGATCCACTTGTAGAAACCCTTCTTAAGGAGTTGCAATTTAAGTTCCCATCTAATGGTATGTATTGTTATGGATCTATGGTAGATATGTACGACAAAGTAGTTTGTGACCAATTTACCCCTTGTTCTGTCATATATTATATGTTTACTTCAGAAAGTGTAAGTACTTCTAAGTTAATACTTTGTTCCCATTTTGCAGAATCTTTGTATAATCTCGGTTGTGCATGGTTGCACATTGGAGTGTTGCGCTTCCTTCTGTTGTTTAATTCATATAGTCCTGACCCTACAGCAAAATATTCTTTGAAGCACTCACTTATACTGGATAAAATTTCTTTACTTGAGCTTGAAATCAAGGTAATCATCTTTCCTAAATCCTAATGTTCCATTCCTTCTGCACAATGGAGAAATTCTATCTTTTAAAGTGGCTTATGTTATTATATACTTGACAACCATATCATGGTGTTTATGATTGAGCTTAATTATTCTATCCCAATGTAAAATGAATGCCCAATCACATCTTTTCTACCTCTAACTTATGTCAGCAATGTGGATGTACGGTAACGGTCTTAGGAATATCTTGATATCTGTGACTCACTTACAAATTTTCTAGCAAGCTATGAATCCTGAAGTCCTTGATAATCAGTACTCCATATGTTGTCTTTGTCAGATATCTATGCGTGTGATGCTTGTAGAATTCCTTGTAGATACATCTTTGTACTTGCTTTTGCTTCTAAGGTTGTGTTATTTAAATAACGACAATATTAACTGGCCAATGACTCCAAAAGCTTAAGCCATTAAAGAACAATGTTTTTTTTAGAATCTACTATATTCTAACAGTCTTGTTTATATCTGGGCTTGAGACATTTTTGTAAGCCTGAGAAGTGGACTCGTCGTAAATGGTTGTAAGATTTTTTTATTTAATTCACAAGGCAGGCCTAATAGGATTCGATCTTAAGACCTTCTGCTTTGATACCATATTAACTGACATACTATAAAATTTCAAGCTGATAGCTGATGGACCGAGAGTATATATCCAATCTTTAAGAGACAAAAACTGTTGATTTGTCTCAATTAAACCTAGGATACTTCTTTGATAGCGAGGGAAGTATAATGTTGATTGATGGTAGCATGTATAATGAAGGTAAAGCAAATTTAATAGGGATCATTCTTTAAAAATTTAGGGGTGAGCCAAGAAATTTCCTTTATGATAATTTTGGACTTGAAATGATGCTACTTTTTACGGTATTAGAGGACAACATTTTGGAGCTCATGCCCTGTTTCATACATACATATTATATATATATCATATATATCCAGTAGCATTTTAAGAAGTATATGTTAGGAAACATAAAGTGTTGTCACTAACATCATTGGTTCGTAGTGATCTACTTGACTAAAACTATGGTTGATCTCTTTTTCTTTCTCTGCTTTTGTTATTCCCCTTTTTCTTTCTCTGCTTTTGTTATTCCCCTTTCTCTTGGGATTGAATACTCATCTCTGTTCATGCCATTAGGTGCGCCGAGAGTGTGAACAGTTGGCAGGAAGCAGCTCTGGAGCATACAATGAGAATAAAATATTATCTTTGTTACTTAATCTGGAAGAAGAAGAGAGGCAGTTGCGGACCAAGGTTCTGCTGTTTCCCTTCATATCAAATATTTTCTATGTTCTCTTGATGTTATTCTTCTTTATTTAAAACTTTTCAAATTGCATTGACTTTCAGCTATTTCATGTTCTCCCAGATCATAACTTTATATGTACTTATAGAGCACCTCTATTTATATTTTAAATGCATGCAACTTGAACTCGAATAAGGAAACTTTAACTCATTTAAACTTGAAATGTTCTGTTAGGGCTTTGTTCTTTCTTCTTCCATCAGATCTCATTGAAGTATAAATATACATGTTTTGAGAAACTATTCTTTCTCCACGTCATAGTAGATTCAATGGATCCAATGGTTGCCCCTTCAGTACTACTTTTCGGAAAGCATCCTTAGAGAATATCACATGACTAATATAACTGGAGGGAATGAAACCTTTAAAAATAACTTTGCTGATCACCTCACTATAATTAGAGTTGGTCCAATTATTCACAGATCATAAAGGATAAGATTGTTTGCAAATTCTTCTCTGATAGAGGGCTTGTGAACCCTTCTCTGATAGGGGGCCTACTATTCCGGTGGTATTGGTTAGAATTTGGGAAAAAAACTTGGAAGTCATAAAAATGTCATCAAAGGTTGTTGAACATATAGGATCCATAATTGTGCATTATGTTATTCCATTTTTCTCCTTGCGAGAGGATATGTGAAGAGATTACTTTGCTAGATTTTTTCTGTTTCTTGATATCCTCTCATACTTGCAGGTTGTTTTTCGTCCTCAACCTTCCAAGTGTAATAGATTAAGATCAGTCTGTGCTGACTTCAGATTCAGAGAGCTTGTATCAGTTCTTTCGATGTTGGATATGGACCTGAAGTGCAATGAAAATCTTCCATTATTTGTTGATAGGGCTTGCAGTTGGCAGGTAGAATATGTTCACAGGGAATTCTCTTACTCTCTCTTGCTCTCTTCATACACAAACACAGGACCTGTGGACACAAATAATTGCTTTTTTCATTTCCCCGTCTGTGGATTCCCAACTTTTACTTAGTCATATATACTTAATCATTAAATGCAGGTTTCGTCGGCCAACTTTATTAAAAGACTGTCAGAAGAATATTCTGAGTATGCTGACTTGATTCAACCAATTCAAGTTGCTGTGTATGAAATGAAATTTGGCTTGTCAATTGCTGTTTCTAGTGCCATTGAGAGAGATTATTTGAATAAGGTCGAAGAAGAAAATATTGGAAGAATTTTGGTTAGTATAATCTACTCTCTTGGAGCTTTGTTCTCGGGATGGTGATTGTCATAAGCATGTATATCTAATTAAGATTCAAGCCCGATTAGTTAGTCTTCATAACTAGGAATAATCTATGATAATGTTCTAGGGATGGTGATTGCCATAAGCATCATAAGCACAATTGCTGTTTGTGTTCAGAACTATTTATTAGTGTATGTGTTTTCTTTCTTTTTTTTTTTGCCTTGACATCATATATTGACGAACTACCTTACCTGCTTAGTTGTTACTCAGTACAACTTTGATTTGTTGTATTATACTATGATAATCTTACCTTGTTTGTAATTGTTGTTCCCATGAATGTAAATGTTAAGCATTCACGCCCGGAGTAACAAATTTCTCCTTTAATTGCTATAGATATTGTTGGTTATTATTGTTCACAAGTTCTCCTAAAACCTTTTTTGTTTTTTTGAACTTCTACTAGACTTTCTGTAAGTGAATATGGCCTTGTGCAGATTTATATTTTTTGTACATTTTTTCCATGGTTTATATACTAGAGACTCCCGTATGGATCTTTTAGATTTGCAATCCTGGAGTTCAAGTCATTTTCTATTATGTTTGTGCTTTGCTTATTACTTTTGTAGCCTCCTAGGTACCTTCTGTATTTATTTCTTCTGGGTAAAAGCATTATCAACTTTATGCTCAGTAATATCTTCCCACAATACTAATATATTCACCTGGCATTTATTTGTAAGCCAACATGGAGATCTGCCTTATTGGCTCGTTATTGCCAACAATTCTACTAGTGGCCTGTTAGGCTACCATTCATCTTTACCATATAATAAGACATGCCAGCTCTTGTTTATTGCGTGTCTCATACCTTGTAATGATGCTTGAAATTTCTGTTTATTTTCACAGGTTTTCTTTCACTACTAGTCCATGACTGTCATAAAACTGACAATAACATTTATGCTGCAGGATGCAATTTATTCTCTCATGCAGTTTCCAGCTGTATCTATTGATTTACATGAGATAGACTCCACATTTTTAGTAAGTGATCAAAATGGATTTGAAAGCACACAGGTTGGTCAGATCAATCTGTTGAAGAAGCTCATTGCTATGTCGGATGAGACCAGATCTACTGATGCAGTTAGTGCTTCAAACTGTTGCTACCATATGAATAATTCTGTCTCCCTTTTGCTGCCCTTAGATTTGCAAATTCATGCATACGTTTCATACTTTTTCTTTTGTGCTGTTTATGATTGGTTAAATTATATTTTTTTGCAGCACTTCCCTGCTCAGCTTATAACTTCAATTTATCACATTATGTTGATGCGTACGGCACATCGCGTTGGTTCTTCTCTACTGATGGACAAAGATTCTTTCCTGGTAGTGTTCTCATGCTTTAACTCAATCATTGTGAAATGTGCATCCCAATATAGAGAAGTATTTGACGTAATACTGTCTTACCAGTGTTTGCACAATATATTTGGTCATTTTACAAGCCTATGGGTTGATATGAAATCCCGAAGGAAAGTCAAGGAGTACGATGAGGGTCAGTATTACAAGTTTAGACCACGCTTGATCAGGATAGAAGACATCTTGGAAGGAGATATGTCAGCTCTTTTGGCGCTAGACCTTGATGGAAACATGACTTCTGAGACCGAAGAAAAATTAGGACAAGAATTCATGAAAATGGTGATGCATTTTATCTTCCTGCATTTGTTTTGTTATTTATGAAACTTCTAGGTTTATTTTACTGTACGTTTATAATAACTATTTGATTCCAGAATACAGCTACGAAAGAATATGAAAATGTGGAGGAAGACTGGGACCTCATTCCTGAGTCTATATTGAGCAGTGTTGTGCTCATCCACAACCAGTTATTTGGGTCAAGTGACCTTGTTGAGAAGGTATGCTGTTCATTTATTTTGTTGATCCAATATTTCCTCCATAGCTGTTAAAAGCATCAGATACAAGTAATTTTCAGATTTGGATTGCTTCACAATTTGCAGTGACATGTCTTTCCTTTTATCGTACCATTTAACAGTGGTCCTGAAAAATCCGCCATCTTTTCCGTTTGAGTTACATGACCAAAATTTTTCATTATTAGAATGTTGTATTCTATGGTGTATTTCTTGAATGATCTAATCGTGAATGTATATAGCCCGGTGTTTGCCACATAGCTGATGAGCACAGGTTGCAATCTTTCATGGAGTCCTATGGACTGGGGGCTACTCTAATAAAAGGTAGTCTTTTGGAGTATTGTTCAATTCTTTCATGATCTAGTATTCTTCACAGGGATGAGCTTATTATGGACATTTTTCTTTCCAGACCTGCAGTCATATACATCCTCCATGTTAGATGACCACCTAATGCCGGAACACCTACTCCGATTATGTTTGGATTATGAACAGACTTCAGGCATTTCTTGCAAGCTGACTAATTCTTACAACATATACAAGGTGATCTAATAGGTCAGTTCTATTTTGTTTATGTAAAGATGTTTTATTTGATACTCGATTTTTTCATTTTTTACAGGAACCAAATGCTTCAGTAATGTTTAAAATGGTGAAGCCGCTGACCGTGCTCAGAGATCGAGTTAAGAACTTTCTAGATGAATGGTCCGATCATCCAATTCTCCAGAATATATTGGAGATTACTGAGTCTCTTTTGGCATTTCCACTGAATAGTCCTCTCTCAAAGGTATGAAATTGGTTAGCAGTACAAGTTCTTATCCTGCCATTATCTGTAATTGTGGATTGTTAAATCGTCATTATGTTATCTGTTAATGTGACTTTTTCTGAAGGCCTTACTTGGATTGCAACTTCTTATTGGGAGAGCACAGTCATTGCAGGAAAATGATTCCAGATACTCCTTCGCTGGTAAATTGAAAACATTCTTTTGAGCTACAAGTCATTTGTAGTGCTCTTGTAAATGTTACTGAATAGGATGTCTTACATGGCAAGGGTAAAAATATTATACATGAAAAAATGATAGGTATTACTAGGGGGTAAAAGTGCAATATATGGGAAGGTGATGGTTATTATTTAAGCTATATAGTCAGATACAAACTTACAATGTAGGATGTCCTACTCATAGGATATAAAAACTCTATAAAGGGCTCAAAGTATTTTCTTCTTTTTAGTTATTTTTTCTTATATCATTTTGCTTATGCTTTGAAACAGACTTAATATTCTTTGTCTAAAATACCATATCCTTATGGTAATGTTGGTTTATTAATTTAAGAACATTTTCTCCTACAGACCAGCTCCAACCAATTTATATGCTTGTATCTTCATGGCAAAAGCTCGAGTTAGATTGTTGGCCTTCACTTCTTGATTGTGTTCAAGAGAAATGTGATATAAATGCTGGAAAAGTAAGTTCAAGGTGTCTTTACTGTTAATTCAATTGCTATACATGGGATGGCAAATTGTCAACTATTCCTGTAATTATCTGCTTGGTTTCCTGCAGTTATGGTTTCCATTGAGAGCGGTTCTTCATCGTATTTGTTCTGGTGATCCAAAGGAGGAAAGCCTGTTCACAATTAAGAGGCATGTAACTGTACTAGTTATTATTTGCACTCAGTAGTTTATGACATATGTTTCATTTAATTAATGTTCAAATGCAGTATCGAGGAATTTATTCAGACATCTAGTGTTGGCGAATTTAAGAGACGCCTTCATCTTGTCATAGCATTATATGGGGAGCTTTGTTCTGGAACTAACTTGTCAGCTTACTCGAGGTGAGATACTTATTATCATAATTATGATAAAAGAAAGCAGATTTTAGGTCTGAGTATGACAGTTTGTAATTCAAATATGTCGTGAATATTAGAAAACCTCAATTTTTGTACTAAAATATTGTTGGTTTCATTTAAGTAAGAAATTGGTGAGGACCTTTCTTACCAAGAAATATGATGATCTGTAGTTCTGTACTTGTTGATTTACGGTTGTACTAAAATATCTGATGACTACTGCAAAATTTTCAGAGAGTCGTGGACCAGAATTAGCTTTTTAAAAATGTCTACTAATTAGTGATCTAAATTTGCACAGACATTGTCATTTTAGGTTAGTCTTGTAAGTTTAACAAAAATGTGGCAGCTCTTGCTTAAGAAATTTCAGCAATTTAAGTTAATTGTGGTGTACTCTTATATTTCTGGTGGAAGTTATTTCAACTATTTTTGTGTGTGTGTGTTTTCAATCGTCACTTTTCAGTTGACTTGACTGCAGAAGACATACTCATGTTTATCGATAGTTGGACATGACGATCCCACATTTAGTTCTATATGGTGAACTTTCGTTACTTGGTGCAATCATGGAGTTATCTCAACTTTTTTTCTGTTTGTAATTTTTAGCAGTTCCAGGATGAAAGAAACTCTTAACATTCTCTACAATGCATTTGGATACTACATACAATTCCTACCCTTGTAAGTTATCAGCGTGTTTTTAAATTTGTTAATTTTTCTATTGTCACTCTTTTAGATCATGTTACAGACTTTCTTCTTTGCTTCAGCGTTTTGAAGCACATTATAGCTGGTAGAAGTTTAATCGAGAAAGATTTGAGAGAGCATCTCAAACTTTTCAGCTGGGAGCAACTTCCACATCGTTCTACATCAATAGAGAAGTTCAGAAGGGCCCGGCAGAAGATGTTGAAACTTGTCCAAAAATTCAATGTATTAATTGCTTGTTCTTTATTCATGTTTTCTTTAGCAGAGAAACATGTTGATCTTTGTCCTTTTGAGTCTCACAATGATATTTTAGTTTTGAAAAGGAAAATCTATTTTATATGCAAAGTTTTGTTTTTTCCTTTTTATTAGGACGTTTTGCAACAACCTGTGATGGTTTTGGTCAGTCAAGAAGTAGCACTCACTGGGAACAAAATTCTATCTTGGCTTGATCAGAAGATGTCTGATGAAATGAGAGCAGAAGAGACGCAGTTTTCTCTCCCTCTTGTGAACTTAAGATATGATGATAGGTTCTTTTCTAGCTTCTTTCTTTTATGGACATGATAAGGAATCCAACTGTTTTCTTTTTTCTCCTTTTTTTTTGGAGGTATTTATCATTTTTATTGCTCGTGCAACTTGGATAACCAGGTTCTTATGGTATGAAGAGTGGAGAAGTAAGGCTGATTCAACATTAAGAAGTATATCCTATGGAGATATTTCTGGTGCTGGATTCTTCGAAGGTCAAGGTCTCTGATATTCTCTCACATGCTTTTAGAATAATTTGACAATTTTAATTTCTGGTTGTTCAATTACAATTTAGTTGGTATCTGTTGATCTTGCAGGATTTCTTGATGTCATCAGACAGAGCCTGTACCCTGAATCTGTACAAACTGACTTTCGCACTGAATGGGAGGACTATTGGACTTCACTTGAGAAAATTTGCCGAAATGCAGCTGAATTAGCTCATATCTGGAAGCATGGAACAAAGAACCCTAAAAGGAGAGCTCTAGCCAATTTGTTTAAGACTCTTGAAGGTTGTGGATTATCAAAGCATAGATCTGTAAACAATGAGGTAAACACTTTCCTTCTGCTGTAGTGCAGCCCTAAAAAGAAAATTTATCATTTAGATTTGAGGCTTCATAAGTTTTTTTTTAAATTTTAGCGATCCATTTAATTATGGGTTACCTACTTACCTCACTAAATTGCGAGGTTGCTATCCTAAATTTGCAGCAATATTATAAATTTTAACAATATGAACTTCTATATTTGAAGTCTGTTTGTTCTCATTGTTATTTTTTCCTTTGCATGGCATCTGCAGCTGGAATATTCAGACAAACCAAGCAGTTCGTTTTTGCGGCCATCATATAATGTGCTACATTTGCTCCTACAACAGTGCTGCGACAAATCCTCCCAAAATACCGAAATTATTCTTCCCACCCAGTCGAATGAGCCTGAAGATAGCAAATGTAGGGAGGAATGGCTGTCTGCAAACTGGTTTTACTTTAAAAGCTTGGCTACAATGCGGCAACTTCAGCAGCTCTCTTTGAATTTTAACAAAGATCTTGATCTGGAGCAGGTCAATCTTCAATTTTTATTTGAAAAGTTATCTTTCTGATTGGAGTTACATGCTTTAAACATGCAATGATGCTTGTACTATCTACAGGTCAACAGGGCTATCTCTTTTGTAGATCATCTAATTTCTATTCTTTGTGAACAAAGAGAGATTGCGTATAGCTTATCAGCACATCTGAAGAACTTGCGGAAACAGTACCACTTGATATACTTCACAGGTAGCCTTGCTTACGGATCTCTTAATTATTCTTGAGATTTTGCTGAGTGAATTTTATTAAGAAATTTTTTTATAGGACGGGGTAACAATTCTTCTCTATCCCCAAACCAAGATGCACTTCTTAAATGCATGTGGCAACAGAAGGTAATGTCTCCCCGTAGATTTCTCAGCAAACTGAAATTACCTTACCCGTATTATGGATATATAATTACCTTATGTCCTTATTCTATAGCAACTGTTTGACGACCTGCTTGCTATGTTGAGAGACACGAGCTTGTTGCTTGGAAGTATAAAAAATACTCATCTGAGCACTTGCCAAGTAGTCAAGGCTGAAGCTGCTAAAATATCTTCTCTCATCGATAAGTTTATCCCAAGATTTACCGAATCTAAGGTAGATATTATCCACGCATAGATTTGTTTAGTTGTAGCATAAATGCAGTTACTGATTGTTACTCCTCTTTTCAGGACTCGTTAGATATGTATTTAATTGGCTGTGATAGATCTCTTGGTGCTTCTCTTGAGCACCTGCCACTTGTGGTAACCAAGGAGATGCAGCAACTTGTAGAGGTAAACTGGAAAACAATTAATTATTTTGGAGAGGATATCCAGAGGTTGGCCTTCCATGATGCTCCAATGAAGTCTGTCACAGGAATACTTCTTACTCGTTTTGAGGTGCTAATTAACAAGGTTTGTGTTGTAGAATTTGGTTTACAGCGTTCCATATCTCTTAGGCTCTCTGAAATTGAATGTTGGAATGTATTGATTTAGTTTACTGAGTTAAAGCAACTTATGGAGTTTTTATCTAGTTTCTTTCGAGCAAGTTGTTTGGGCTAACATGTATGGTTGGGAAATAGGGATGAAAACGGATTGGATAATACTCAACCTATATCCGAATCCATATTTTTAGTCCGGATACGGATATTAGACGGATAGCAAAATTTAAAATCATATTCTAACTAAACGGATACGGATAATTCTCGGATAGAGAATCAGATCTTAAACGGATATTGATTGAATTTAAAAGAATTATAATATTTTATTTATATATAATTAACACAACAATATTAAGAGTTTTATAACAAATAAATTTTTTGTATGTCAAATATATAAATTTAGAGAAATTAATCTCTATAAATAATATATAACGTATTATTAGTAACAATATTAATTTTACTATTTAAATAAGCAAACTAAAAACTATAAATCATTCAAAAAAATATCCGGGTAAACGGATATCCGATATCCGTATCCGAATCCGAAAAATATATCCGACCCATATCCGAATCCGTATCTGAATTTTTTTTAAAAACTCTATCCGTATCCGAATCGGATAGAAATTTTCTATCCGAATCCGATCCGAATCAGGTCGGATAGCGGGTTGGATCGGAGTTAATCCGACCCGTTTTCACCCCTATTAGGAAAGCTTTTCCTTGAAGTTGATTGTGTTATACCCATGTGCATTAAGCTAACACTTTAAAGACAACAATGGATTACCTTTGCCAGCTGACATGTATCTCGGATTTTCTCCATTTTGACTGAGACTGTTTCAGTTGAAACTTAAGCTTACAGTATTATGTTGTGAAAAGAAAAAGTTGGCCTGTGGATTACTGTGTCGGTTGGCATGTGTTGATAGTCACTAAGTGGCGTGCAATATATCAATATCACCAACACCAACAATGGTCTCACATGCTATTTGGCATGGGATCATGCCCCTCCATGCCAATCGGCAAGGTCTGCTCATGTCATGTTGATGGCTAACTAGCCCTGATGCCATTGGCACAAGATTCTTGAGTATACCAGCTAATATGTACAATTTACAGCTAAACTGAGTTTTTCCTGCTGTGTTGGAGTTGGAAAGCTCATAAGAGATATACGAAGAAATTGGCTTTTTATCGTTTTCTCCGTCGATTCCTAAATTACGTCCTTTAAGTGAAGTGCAACTCTCGACAAGTTGCTTAGCTTATAGTCTCATCTCACCCAACCTTAAGAAATAAAAAGAAATCCTAACATTTGTTTCTGCCTTGTTTAATTTATGACCTAAGGCTTTCAAAATGATGAAGTTTAACAGATTTTCCTACATTTATTATTGTCTACAAGGTGATGTCCATAATATATGCTGAGAATTAGTACCTAACTTCCAAGGAGAAGAGTGTGAACTTTTTAGAATGAACAAGCTGAATGCATCTGTAGCCTCACAATGTATAAAATTCCTATCACGCGCTTGTGGCATTTCATTCCTCCAATGTCTTTTTGCCTTTTTTCTTTAGATGCAATGATATAACCTAAATATTGGAAGTTACTACAGCCTAATTTCTGATGTTATTATACAATTATAGGTTATTCTGACTTCTTCCAATGTCTATTTGCTCTTTTTTTCCACTCCCCCTTTAAAAAAAGTATAGAAGGAAAAAGGAAAATAGAATTTGTTAAGTTCTTGGTTTTGCTTAACTGTAATTCTGGTACCTAAATTTGCAAAAAATTTGTCCATATCTATCTTTAGATGTTCTTTTCAGTGTAACTCTATGGATATGAACAACTTTTTGTAGGGACAAGTGATAATTGAGGATTTTCATACTGAAGTTAAGGAAAACAACCAACATCAACAGGATTCTCCACCTGCAGAAAAGCCTGAAACTCTATATGCTGAAACTTTTGAGAAAACGAAGAAAGTTATGGTGGATGTTTTTGGGAAGCTGGGTGTGCTCAGTAAAGGTGATGGTTGTGCTCAAGAATTAAGATCCAGGAATTTGCCTCTTTGGAATGATCTTTTGCAGTCATATATGGAGAACTTGCAGATAGACAATATATGTACTAATATTCACACAACAGCTGTTATGGTGGTATATTCTTAATCCTTGAACCTTCAGGTTATTTATATTTACTTTCATTTACTGTTATTTCCAAATTGTTCTCTTATCTCATGGATTTGGTTTTACAGCGCCAACTGGTGGACAGTAGCGCAAATAAGAAACCAGAAGCATGCTCTCTTATAGAGACACAACTAGAAAATTTTCATGCATTGCTGAACCTTCTCTTGACCTATGCCGAGCATGTCCTATCCGAATTTTTGCTTGCACACAGAGCAGTACGAGTTTCTGAACTCGATTTATTTTTTATCTTTCCTGTTGGAAACTTTTGCAAACTTAGGCTGAACAGACTCTTCTTCATGATTGCAGACAGCTGAAATGACCCATGCTCTTGTGCAAGTTTTTGCTTTACTTCTTTCTGAAGGTTTTGGCTCTGTTGAGGAACCAATAGAAACTAATTCTTCTGGTGGAACACAAGATGCGACTGGAACTGGTATGGGTCAGGGTGAAGGCATAAATGATGTGAGCGATCTGATAGATGATGAATCACAGCTAATTGGATGTCCTGAAAAAGTAAAACTTTGTTGCACCTATTTGCACTTCTGTTGCAAATTTGCTTCTAGCATGCTAATCTGTCTTGTATTTATGCTTTCAGCAGGATGGACTGGATAAATCAGATCAATTGCCTAATGGAAAAGATAGAGGAATAGAAATGGATGAAGATTTTTCTGGTGATATGTTTAGTGTCAGTGAGGATTCTGGAGATGATGTTTCTGGAGATGAAGATGATATCAAGTTGGAGTCTCAAATGGGAGAAGCTGGAGCTGACAATCAGGTAGTTGATGAGAAGGCTTGGGATAAGGATGAAGAAGGCAATACCCAAAACTCTGATGAGAAGTATGAATCAGGCCCATCGGTCAAAGAAACTGATCCAGGCAGTAGGGAGGCCAGAGCTAAGGATGATGATGCTCTTCTAGCCGAAGAAACAGCAGAGATGGACAATGATGAAAATGATGAGAGTACCAAAGTGGACAATGAAACAACTGCTGATGAAGACCAGAGCACTGATGATGTGGGGCTGGACAAGAGTACTGCATTTGAAGACCCAACAGGAGTCAAATTTCGTGAGGAGGAAAAGGATTTTGAAGACGTTAATATGGATGAAACTGAAGATTTTGATATGGTGGATGAAGCTGATCCAGATGCTACTCGGTCTGATGATGAAAAGATGGATGAAGAATCAATTCCGCCTAATCATACAGATGAAGAAAACGTAATGCAAATAGATGAGGACAATGACACGACGAACACAGGAGAAGGCATTGAGGACACAAACATGGACTCTAGTAAAGAGAAGCATGAGTCTGGGAATATTGGGTCATTCGAGCATCCAAGAAAGAGTATGCCAACAACTGATCGTCATGGAGTGGATTCAAACATGGAACCAGAGGCGAACTGGGCCAATAGCAGCGATATAAGCAGTGCAGCTGCTCCTTCCATTAATTTCTCAAGTGAAGTACCTGAGTTGGAAATATCCTTGCCAGCAAGCAATGGTTCTAGATTATCTTCTAATCTATCAGAATCTCAAGCTTTACAAAGCGATACTTCATCTCTGCAAATAAAACAGACAAATCCATTAAGGAGCATTGGGGATGCAATGGAGGAGTGGAAAGAAAGAGCTAAAGTATCTCTTGATCCTGAAGACGTCCAAGCAGAGGCTCTTGATGGCATTGATGATAAGAATGTGGATGAGTTCAGGTATGTGTCTGAGGCAGAAAAGGGAACCTCACAAGCACTTGGAGCTGCAACATCTGACCAGATCAGAAACAATATTGATAGCAATAAACCTGATACAGATGATGGTCATATCAGCAGAAAAGAAGAGGTTGATAAAATAGATATGACAGAGAATACTGAAGGATCTCTTCTTAAGGCTATCCAACCTTTGAATCCTAGAGCTGAACTTGATGAGGAATTTCTGGAAAGAACAGTAGACTCTGGCTCATCAATTGAAGAATTGCAGCAGAATGATTTCAACAACCGATCAGGAGATATTGTCTCATTTAAAAGTTCATTCATGGATGACAAAATACTTCCTGATGACAACCTGATTAATGACAAAGAATTGTCTCGTTCCCTGGGTGTTGAAATATCTGATGTAGAAAAGCAGCAAGCTATTTTAGACTGGAAAACCTATGAACTGGTGACAACACGATTGTCTCACGAGTTAGCTGAGCAGTTGCGTCTTGTCATGGAACCGACTCTGGCTAGCAAGCTTCAAGGAGATTATAGAACTGGAAAACGAATAAATATGAAGAAGGTAAGATTACTTTCATTTGCAAATAGTTTATTCTTCATCTTCATGACTAAATTTTATTTTCTTCTCCTAAAATCCATTATCAGGTTATTCCATACATTGCTAGCCATTTCCGTAAAGATAAGATATGGCTGAGGCGGACTAAACTTAACAAGAGGGATTACCAAGTCGTCGTAGCTGTGGATGATTCCCGCAGCATGTCTGAAAGCCATTGCGGGAAAATTGCTGTTGAAGCATTAGTAACAGTTTGCAGAGCAATGTCACAGCTTGAAGTTGGACAATTTGCAGTTGCAAGTTTTGGAGAGAAAGGGAAAATAAAATTACTTCATGATTTTGATGAACCTTTTACTGGAGAAGCTGGGGTGAAGGTAAATGCCATTTTTGAATAATTGGTTTGATGAAGCTGATTTTTGTTTCATTGACCCAATCTATCTTGTATTTGCAACAGATGATCTCTAGTTTGTCATTCAAGCAAGACAACACCATAGCAGATGAACCAGTGGTTGATCTGTTGAAGTACCTGAACAACTTGCTTGACACTGCCGTGGCAAAGTCTCGCATGCCGTCAGGGCAGAACCCGCTTCACCAGCTTATACTGATAATAGCTGATGGAAGGTTTCATGAGAAGGTATCTCCACTCTGTTTCCTGTAAATGGTCTGATTTCTGGAGTCTAGACTTAACACTTCTATGTTTTAGATTCTAACAAATAAAGCATTTCCAAAATCTAGGAAAATTTGAGGCGTTGTGTCAGGGATCTGCTGAATAGGAAGAGAATGATTGCATTTATACTTCTAGATAGTCCTCGGGAATCTATCATGGACCTAATGGTTTGTATTTTCAGTTCTGTAGACGTTACTTGACTAGTTCTCCGGTGTCATATTTGATCCAACAATATGAATTTTGTTGTGTTCAGGAAGCATCATTTGAAGGGGACAAACTTTCTTTCACGAAGTATATGAATTCATTTCCGTTCCCATATTATATTGTATTGGAGAATATCGAAGCACTTCCCCGGACCCTAGCTGATCTACTGAGACAGGTAACAATCCAGTCCTTAATTTCCAAATTTTTTTTCTCTATATTGATGCTCACCCATTTTGAGGGATGAATTTTGATTGTTTAATCGTTCCATGCAGTGGTTTGAGCTAATGCAGAGCTTAAACGATTAAGACCCTAAGACTGATGAAATGCTAAAGAAGCACGGCACGATGGACGTCTGTATTGTTTGTGTAGTTTCTTCTCACCCTCTTCTTGAAAGTGTACAAGGTTTCATCTTTACACTGTATAGTAGTTTATTTATTTTTTTCATTGAATTCTATTAGACGATGAAATTTGTATTTTGTAATCACCAAGGAGCCATTTGGCTTCATGTATCTAGAAAAAAAAAACTGTATTTACACATATAAAATATAATATAAAAATCAGTTTTTAGTTTATAAAACTTATGAAATCGTTTTTCCTAGAGCACATATGCATCATCATAACATCTTTTTTAATTAACTGGATGTCAAAATATGGTGGCCTTTTGGGACAAGTTATGTTGTATGGTGGCCTTTTGGGACAAGTTCTTACTTCTTACTATGTTCTTGGATTTATTTGTTATAGGGTTGTACATAGTCGAGATATTTTATATGGTTGTATTGCAGTAATGTTAAACAGATTTGTTACCGATGACTATATTTTAAGCATTCGAAGGTTCGATAACAAAAATTATATTTTCAGAAAACTAGGTAGCTAACCACCGTTGTTTTAAGGAAGAATGATGATATTCAGAACCCATTGCTAAATTATACCAACAATTGACAAAATAATAGAAGTGACAAGTACTTTTGCCCCAATAGCAATCACAGCCATAGCTATCTCCTACAAAAGCATATGTTGAAAAGGAAGCAATGATGACAGAAAATTATAAAAGAAAATATCCTTTTACACTTAGAAAACTAGAAGAAAAAAATGTATCACCACTTAATTAAACAAATTATATGGTGATCATGCAAATACTTGCAATGATCTCATCATCACAACATGATTAATGCTTACAATCGACCGTGATGTTAACAATTTACTGCTTCTCCAATTGTGTATATTGGGTATCATAGTCAAAATAAATATAAATTTCATAATTATATATAGACTTCTCTGAATATGTTTGAAGAATTACCAAGAGCAAAACCTTAATTTTGTAAGTATATAATAAGGTTTCATTTATTTGTCTCTGTCATCTCCCTTTTTTGATAGTATATTGATCTCCATATCCAAACTGCATCATAGGATGCATAAAATTATGTTTAAAGAAGATAATTTCTTAGTTGTCATTGCCATCTTTATTGTTGTCATCATTCGATCTCGTAGCTATCGTATTCTCAATTCTTGATGACTTATCTTTTCACTTTTACAAGCTTGTTATTGTTGTCCAACCAATGCTCATTACGGTCACTCCTTAAAGTTCCTTCTGAATCTAACATTATAATGATAAAAACTAACTTATCCGAATTCTCCATTTGAGTTTATTTTGGAACTTTATGGTTTAAAGGAGAAACTATCCTCACTTTTGACACATTGACATAATGGATTATTTGACCTGAAATCATCTTTGTTATTAATGTTAAAATTGGAACTTCATAGGAACCATATCTGATCTATAATTGAGAAGTAAATAATCTTAACTTTATCATTTATATTTTTAAGGTAAAATATAGAAAACAGTATATATGCTGGGATCCTACATAAATTGTTTCTTAACCTGAACTACTGTTAAAAGCATTTGCGAGTATTTTGAAGGGAGACTGGGACGAGCAGGTCCCCTGGAAGGTAGAGGGGCAATGCACGGAAAGGTGAGGACGTATCTTGAGAAATATCATTTGAAGGGGAATAAACTTTCTTCCGCATAGTATATGCATTAACTTCCATTCCTATATTATATTGTATTCGAAAATATAGAAGCACTAATAATCATCTAGTTCTTACCACTTTCCATTTGTTTCCCTATATTGATGCTATCAACCTTGAAGCAATGAATTTTGCCATGCAGTGGTTTGAGCTAATGAGAGCTTAAAATGTTGACCCTAAGAAATTTCTGTTGACATCTTGATTCAGCCAGAAATTTAGTTGGTATGAAGAATTCAAATATCTGATTGCAATGAGAAACACTGGATGCCCAGATGGATTGTTTCTGATGGTAGTTGCTTCTCCTTATGATTATAGATATTCAGATTTTTTTTTTTTTATTCTCCAATTCCGTAGTAAATTATTCTTGCAAAAATCTAAGGATTGTCGTTGCTTCCAAATTAAACTTTATGTTCATCTATGCAGAATACCAGATCATACAACTTACTGCAATATTAGTTCTTTCTCCAGTAACATGGATACAGATAGGGATAGAGAATAATTCTCCGACCCCCAACAATTAATATACAAAGTATTAAACCGTGCAAATTGTAGTGATAGCAATGACTATTGTGAGGGGCCAGAAACTTTCGGTCCATTAGCTCATAATTTAAACCATTTAGTTAGTTGGTTAAACTTAACCCAGACGGTAGTTCTCAGTAAGGTCCAGTCCTATGCTAAAAGAAAATTAAAGTGGAGTGACATCATAAAGGAAAGTAAAGGAAAAAATTTAAAAAAGAAGAAGGGAGAACTCACCTCACTGTAGGCCTCCAAAAGCTTTAGCACTTCACTTTAATGATAGTAGAAGTGAAGCTCCGTCTGCTGAGAGTATGAAGCACTCCACAAGGTTATACCATCCACTGGTAGGTGACTGTAAGTAAGAGCCCACCACTCGAGAAAGACATATGGTGTAAACTAAAAGGAAGTACACACTACAATATTTCTCAATGATAGGAGTGGTAGGAGTGGATGGGATTAAGAAAGAAAGAAAGAAAGAAAGAAAGAAAGGCATCCAGCCAGCCTCCATGTGGCACTGCCAAACACCCTCACTACTCCAAGACGTGCACTTTTAACTCTCAATATAAATAGGCCTTAAGTCATGAGTCCACCCTGATCACACTATTATATTAATAGATGGGATGCAGTGGATTTGAGCTTGTTGGTGATCCAATGACGAAATTGTCACGATGCTTGTGGGCCAACTGAAGGCACGTTGCTGATGTACATGTACGTTTCCATGGAAGTACACGAGACTGGGCACGATAGCCAGAAAGGTTCCCCCGCCCCCCCCCCCCCCCCCAGCTACTAGTCTCTGTTTTAGGTGTTTGACAACTCATGAAATTAAGATGTATATCACTAATGTTTTTTTTTCTCTCTCTCTCTCTCTCTCATTTCTTATGTTTATCTGAAAGGTTGACATGGAAAGGAGGAAGTATTATATATCAAGAAAAGAAAAGAGATGAATTAAAAAAGTGTTTAAATTGAGTTTGGAGGATAAAGGACAAAGTTAGAGGTAATAAATAGTGTGGTGAAATTGGAAGAAGAGAGTTCCTGTGCAGCCTACCCATACCCAACTGCGGTAGATTACGTGGCTGCTGTTAATCCAAATTGAGACTTGTCAAAGTATACAGGAGAGCAGTGAGGTGTGATAGTTTTAGTCTTTAATAAAGACCCCCCCCTTGCCCCTTTGGGGCCTAAGGTTGTTAACTGACTTGCCTCGTTGTCTACTCCAACTTTTATTCCTTTTGGCACAACGCTCTAGAGTTGTCTTACAAACGAAACAATCTCAGGGCAGGGATGGCGAACCTAATCCACGGGCCCTTTTCTTGGTGCTGGAGATACCAAACCAAGCTAACTCTTAAATACTCTTAAAGAGAGAGAGAGAGAGAGAGAGAGAGAGAGAGAGAGAGAGAGAGAGAGAGAGAGAGAGAGAGAGAGAGAGAGAGAGAGAGAGAGAGAGGGTTGGTATTGGTTAATGGTATCAGACCCTTTACGTGAACTCAGTGAGACTTAAAGAATCATCAACCAATAATAACTAGCAAAAGACACAGGCAATTCACAATATTCCACATTAATCCCAAATTTGTTTGAATAAGAATTAAAAAGAAGAAGAAAAAAAAAACAGAAAAATATGAAGAGAAAAAGAGAATGGATCAATTAATGGATAGCTTAGCTTCCATTAGTCCTTCAGTAATGGCAATCTACCAACGGCCGCTTATCGGAAAAGGCGAAGGCCGACGGCGGTGGTCTCTCCACGCGTTCGTCGTCAACGGGCGCCGGGAGGTTGAGATCCAACGACAGGAGGTTCCTTTCTTTATAAGCTTCTTGGGTCTCGGCGGTGGCGGTGACGACGAGCGGCCGGTGCCGCCTCATGTGGCCACCGAGCGCCTGTCCGGAACTGAACTCCGATCCGCATATCGAACATTCGTGGACTCTCGTCTTGGTGTTGCTCTGAGTGTTACTTAGAGTCATTGGCTTCATGAAAGAATTCATACTTATAGGCAATATATCTCCATCTTCTACGGCTTTCTTCTCTTCGGTCGCCGGCGGCTTCGGCTTCCGGTGGCTGGCGCGGTGCCCGCCGAGAGCCTGGAAAGATGGGAAGCACTTGCTGCATGTCTTGCACTCGTAGACGTAGTCCGGCTTCCGAGAGCCAGCGTCTTCTGCCGCGGCCTCGGGCTTCGGTCCGGCGTCGCGGGCTCGGCCCTGGGCGAGTAGGATGAGGCAATTGGCCATGTCTTCCTCCTCTTCCGTGATGCACCCGGTGGCTTCCTCTGCGGAGGACGCCGACGAGGAGTCGGCGACGGCGGCTGACGGCGGAGATTGGACTCGCTGGCGCTTGGTGCGCTTCCCCTTGACGATCGCCACGGCGACGTTCGGCGAGTCGCTGTTGTTGCTGCTGTAATTGTTGGAAGTCATGGTTTCTTCTTGTATCTCCATCTCTTCTTTCTTTTTCCTAAGCTTCTTTCAATAGCACAGAGATTACGACAAGCAAGGCCACTCTGCCACTTCCAATACCCCTGCGAGAATTAAGAGTCCAAAAGGTTTTGCATATATAGGTATGAGGAGAAGAGGAGATAGAGGGGAGGTTGGACGGGCTTAAAATAATGAGGAATTAGGTGGGCATAGGAGAGGTGTGGAGTGAAGAGAGGGGGAGTGGAGGAAAGAACCAAAGGAAGGGACAGAGTGGAAGGACTAACGGAAATGCCAAAGGAGGGGAGTTGTTTCCACTTGTTACATAGCTAAGGTTTGTTGAAGGAGGAGTTGGCTTTCGACCAACACCACCCATTCACAAGTAAAACAATAATACACTAATAACAGAGAGGAGAGGAGAGGAAAAGAAAGAAAGAGAGATTGATGATTGTTAATAATTTAGTTACTCTCTGGAAAGAGGTGGAGAAAAATTCGTAAAAATGCAACGGCACGTGTTTCATCTCCCATTAAGAGCTAAAAAGGGAGTAAGAAAGAGAGGTGGGGTGGCTCGGTAATAATGTGAGGGGAGAAAACGAGATGAGTAAGAGGGGGGGAGGAAAAGGAGAAGGGGCACGGATCCCCTCAACCTCAAATTTGTAGGAATCTACTACGTCTAGCTTACGTGACAAAATATGACTGGATATATTATAAAACAAGGAAGGGATTCTTGGTGTGGTGGAGGGTGTTACCGGGAATTACAAGCTTTCGACTCACGAAAAATGCGATCCTCCTCACCACTGCTAATATAAATTAAAAATCATCTTCCTCTTAGCATATAATAAGAAGTGCTAATGGAATCTAATAGCAGGAGAAATATACTTGTATTCACTCATTGACTTGGATAATTCGGTTACAGAAGAGTACTACCTAAAGTTGGTATTAATAGCTTAATGATTTTAGGTAATGTAGTGCACTACTGGGTTGGTCACTAAACGTGCCACCCAAAAGAAAGCAATCCAACCTCCATGTTGTGTGCTCTATGATTGGATTGAGTTGGATATGACAGCTACTAAATTAGTAATAGTAATGTACAATGAGTTTAGCTCTTTTGTTCATGTCTTCCCTCAGTTGGGCAGTTCTTTTTACAACTCTTGGGGGCAAGTCAATGAATGGTAGATCGAAGAGAAGTGGAGTGAAGAGAGTAGATTCTTGGCTTAATTAATTGTTCTCTTTCTTCCCTTTTTTTTTTTTTTTTAAATTTAGTTGTGTGAGGCACGAAAGGTGAAACAGAGTGCTGCCACTATCAAGTGGTGTTAGAAAGGTATCAATTACTCTCCACACCCTTTATGGCCTATTACTCGAATATGAGAGAATTTGAAGCATCTAAGCTTCTGTCACATACTTGCTTGTTGAGAAGCATAAATCCAGAGAACTTTGCAGTAACAAGTATTCACTATTTGGGCATCTAAATCGTTTTCGAGCTTTGTTTTGTTTCTCCAAGTTGGCGTTAACTTTGCAGTGGTTTTGAATAGTGGGAGTTGGGGGAGGGGAGAGAGTCAATGCCAACTCTTACCCCTGTTATTTAAACCTTACAGCTTTGTTAATGGACAACCACTCACTCCCTTGATCTAAGGGCAGCTCTACTCTATGCCATCCCATGTGTCAGCTCATGGTAATATAATAATAGGCATACATCTCATGATTCAGATATGTATGTATGTAGTTCAATTGTGTTTAGATATTTTTGTCAAGTCTTACTTCGTTTAAGAGTGAGATTCCCTTTGTCTTAGTTTCTTGATTGGTATCTCGATGGTTGGGACACCGAAGGGATTCGCCTGCCTTTCGGTTTATAACTCGCTGTTCAATGTCAAATCCTACTTCCAATGGTGGCCCTATTCATGGTGAGCATAATCAATTGCTTGAATGGTGAGTAATTCTATTTGGTATTCCAACATTATCAGCTGACAGAGATGGGTAGAGTGGGATAGAATAGTGTGAGAAGAAGAGAAACAAGTGAAGACCACAAAGAATGATACATGGAGATTTTAGAGTGTGGATTACCAGTGGGACTGGAAAGAGTGTGGAATGGCAGGTAGTGAGTGATGTGGTGGTTGTTGAAGCACCACTTGGAAGTTGGAACTAATACTAGTTGGAGTGGGTGACGTAACAAAAACAAAGACAATTGGTATCCAAACCCCTAGCTTCTTCTAAGGATGGTGACCTCAGAGCTACTCCAACCCCATAAATGGAGCTCTACTCTACTCTACTCTACACTCATCATCCATTTCCTTAGTCTAGATCGGTATGTGACGAAGGCCGGATGTGGAACTTAGGATATCTATAAGATTGATTAGTCAAGCTATTGGAAATTTATTGTTTGCTCTCAGCTAGGATATTTTTTATGACAACAATAGCATCAATATACTGCCCTAAGAAAACGCAAGCCTGTAACTTCTGAGTTCTGATCCTCAGTTGTGCTTTCGAATAAGCAAAGTATGACAGAAGTTTTGACATACAAGATAGAAAGGATGAAATTGCCTGTTTACTCCACTTCATAACCTTTGAAGAAACATAAGCAATAATGTGACTTACAAGCATCATATGGGTCATAATGATGTGCAAGCGTAATATCAAGTATGTCTTAATCCAATTACTATCTTGCTGTAAAGTGTAGGACAAGAATAAATAAAGGAAAATTTAGTCTCTGGACCATTATGCATCACCTCGCCAAACCATTTTCGGCAGTAAGTTCAATCTCATGGTAGAAGTGCTACTTCCTCGATGAAGGAGCTACTGTCCCCATCGGTTTTAACAAGGCTTTGCAGTAGAATTATCCAGTCACAACTGGGGCATCTGCCATAGCTGCTGCACTTAAAATGGTAAAAACTTCGGTATCTGGATCTGCAAGCTCAGCAGGAGTCTGTCAAGGTCATAAGAGAAGAAGCTGTAAGCATCGAATGGATATAAAAGTGAAAAGTTGTCAATAGAATAAAACAGTAAGAATCTCTTGTATGAACCTTCCCATAAGCATTTGTCTTCTTAGGAGAAGCTCCAGCTGCGAGCAACAGCCTTGCAACACCTGCATGTTCTCCTCTGGCTGCATGATGAAGAGGCTGTATGAATGACAGCAAAAAGTATTATGACCATGCTTTCTCAATAACAAAATTGTGAATAAAAGGAAATATTTAGGTTTCAAGCAAATTTACAGTATCTCCTTCAATATCAATTGTATCGAGCATACGCAGGAGACCATCAGGATTATTACCAAAACTGAGAATATATTGGACTATTTCAGAAAAACCTGCATAATTGCGCAAATCATCAAATTTCAGAAATAAAAGTTAAACCATATGCTACTACATTATTTCTCTTAACTCTCCAGGAACAATATCTTTATTAGCTTACAATTTACTATTCATACCTACCTCCAGCACAAGCATCATGAAGAGGAATTGCACCTTCCTCATCTTTAGATTCTAAGCTAGCTCCAAGTTCCAATAGTAGCTGACCAAATAAGGCACCATTAGTGTTGTAATTGTGATTAATCAACAACATATCAAAACTAACAAAGCAATCAATCTTGCACGCCAACCTGGACACATGGAAGATGGCCATATAGACAAGACAAGTGAAGGACAGTATCACCGTCTTCAACTGGATCATCAATGCTTCCATTATAGTTATCTGCATTACACGTGCAAGAGAAAGATAATGATATTAAAAGAATGAAAATAAGGACTTAGATTTCCAGTTCAGAGACAAATTTCAGGGCATTAAAGAACTGCAAAAGAAGAAAATAATTTGAACCAGTTTCACAAAGTTCATGCAGGGAAATGAAAGAGTTAGTAAACATGCATTTGGTACACCTGCTGAGACCTAGTAAAATTGCGGGTGCAGAATATAGTACATGACTCCGAAAAAAGAATTGCTAGGTCTTTCTACACCAGACAAGGACACTTTTCGTCATATAACAATGAGATGAAATGAATAACTCATCAATTTACCAAGAACTAGGCAACCCAATTACAATTGCAACTTGTAAACCAACTAGTACTGCAGTTTCATGCAAATCTTGATACTCTCACTTAAATACATTGAAAAGCAAATGCAACTTCAAGTCTAAATTTTTACATTATGCTGCTATGCATTCAGTAAATCCAGACTCCACTTTCCAACTAGCCATTCAAGTCTAACTTTTCATTTCATAGTAAATCATAACACATTATAGAAAGAAACCACCAAGTTGATAGTAACTACGAAGTGGATGGTCTCTCAAGCAAGCAACAACAACCACCCTACACCCTATAGTGTATCCTACTATACAAATCACGATAAATTGCTTAGAGGAAGATTTACCACAGTGATCATTCCTGCCAATTCTATCTAATCTGAAGAAATCATATCCAGCCTAAATCAAGGAAAGCGACCACCTTTATCTTGACATTTGATTCTGCCCCAACTCTATCATCCACTTTTTACCAGCAACAATTACTAGAGAACAAGTTCAATTGTTTTTCTTTTTCTACACCAACAGGGAGGAAAGCAACAAGATAGTGTACCGAGGGCGGCGCGAAGGGCGTCGACGTCTCCGAGATGTGCGGCGTCGGCAAGGGGCCGGAGGTGGGGAGGCGCCTCTCCATCGTCATCGAAGAGCTCCTCCTCCAACCCATCGTCTTCCTCCATCAACCCGTTGCGTCCTCCGGGAACGGCCATCTCGGGCTCTCACTCTCTCACTAAGCCTAGCGAGACGAGGAGTTGAGTCGTAGGAGAAACGAGATGGAAAGATCGAAAGTCTCTTCCGCCGCCTTCGCAAGTGAATAATGCTATCTATGTATCGTTCAATCATCTACCGTCCGTCCACCTTTGGATGATGGTGATTAAACGGAGATAGGGCTACGTGCAATGATATCGGATCTAATTCGTAGAAAGACACGGGCTGCTAACCGAAGCTGGCCCATGTATGGCCTATTTTCCCAACTAGGGTTGGGCTTGGACAATTAGAGTTAGGGTGACGTGGAAAGTATAAAAATATATAATAGGATATCTAAGAAATACGTCTTCTCAGCCGCGATCACTAAGACCTCATTAGAAAATATCTTTTACACGAATCCAACCGTCTGGACTATGTCCAGATGCAGCCGATAAAAGCCAAAAGTTATTCACCGATAGTGGGCTCATCGTCTACATGTATCCGACGTGGTCCTGGCCCACCATCCCGATCCCAATCCTATCCGCCATCCTCCGAATAATCCCACAGGATTTGGCATCCCGTTCCCAAAATCCGTGGGCTAGTTGCCGATAGTTTTGGGATTTTTGACCAAACTAGCCCTCCTCTATAATTTATTTACCAAAATATGTTACACACAAACTTAATAAAAAAATTATTTTAGGATACCTCAGTTATCATATCTTTTCTCAACCATCTTTTCATTTCGTTGTCCACTACTTTTTTAAACGAATCTTCCTATATTTTTTCTCCCTCAGACTTTTATTAGTAATCAAAATCATGAAAAAGAAAGAGAGGATAAAGACACGAATAATTTATATATTTTATAAATTAATTAATATATTATAATATAATATTTCTCTGATGATACCGTTTAAGTTAGTGTTAAATAAAAATTATATTAAAAAAAAGTTAGATTACAAAATTTTAAGATGAGGTATAAATTACAAATAGATAAAATATAGGCTATGATTTATAAAAAATTTTATTTTCTAAGAGAAAGATAATAAATTGTTTGGACTCTATTTAGTATTAAAATTTAAAAGTTTAGTCTATTTTAGTAAATAAAATTTAGGAGAGGGTTAGTTTCGTCACACAAAAAGCTCGATAGTTTTGGCGTCTATTTAAAAGGCTAGCCGACGTCTTAGGTATAAATTTAATGAATAACGTGGCTCCATTCGTCCCCTTTTCCGGATAACTCCCCTGATAATTCGATCAACCTCGTATAAGAGATCGGGCAGCCGCGCACTACGCTTCGCCATCCGATAGACATCGAGCGCTCCCGTAACCTTTCTGCTCTGCCCGGCCCCGAGAAGTAAGTGCGTCGAGATTCGTGCTTGTGCGTGCATTTGCCTCCTTCCTCTCATCCCCCCTTTCTTCCCTCTGCCTCTCTCGGTAGACGTATCCGAATTGTTCTCTCTCATCTTCTCGTCGTTCATTGGCGGCGAGAGGCGAGGATGGATGTAGACCGAGAGGTGAAGGGCGAGAAGGAGGAATTTTTCGGCATTTCATGAGTTGGGTTCTTGTTTTCTGTTGGCATTTATCTGAATTTCGTTGCCCCATTTGGGATTTTTCAGGATACTTAGAGAATTTGATACATTTTGGGGGATAAAAGAGTGCGTTCTGTCCCAATTTGTAATCTGGGAAGCGGTTGGACAACACAGAATAAGATGGATTTAGGATCTGGAAAATCTGGGTATTTATCGATTTCTTCTCCCAAGCTTAGTTATTCTTCTTGGTCTTAAATTAGTGCAAATATTTCTATTGGATCGCGTAGGTGCTCGCATTATAGAAGAGGATGCAAAATAAGGGCACCTTGCTGTGATGAGATTTTTTATTGCAGGCATTGCCACAATGAAGCTAAAGTAAGATTTCTCGTCTTTTCCCTTCTTCTTCACCCATTATTTATATAATCATTAGTTAAAATTTCGATTCCTTTTAGTAAAATATGGGGACAAAATCCTTCTTTTTCTTTTCTTTTCTTTTTTAAAATCGATGGGTTTCTACAGAATTCCCTGGAAATTCACCTTCGAGATCGGCACGAGATTCCTCGTCATGAAATTAAAAAGGTTAGTTCATGATTCCTTATTATTTGTTCTACAATCATTCCACGTCCTATCCTTCTCAGCTTTTCTTTTGCTATTCGTTCAGTTGGCATACGAATACCTTTTATTTCCGGCATCAGAATAATTTGTTATCATAAAAATGGATTACTTGTCTCTGATAAGGTTATCCAATGACTTTTTTATGCAACTTGTATCTGACAATAAACTCAAGCTGTCCCTACCTAATTCTCCTCTCTCTTTTTCTTTTCCTTTCTTCTGGCAGGTTATCTGCACCCTTTGCAGCACAGAGCAGGATGTAAGTATTGGCATAGAAATCACAATGGTTAATGTTATTGAATATTCTTGTACCTGTCATATTGGTGCTCATCTGTCTTTTTTATCTTTTAATCACAGGTGCAACAGTACTGCTCAAACTGTGGGGTGTGCATGGCGAAATACTTCTGCGCCAAATGCAATTTCTTTGACAACGATGTAAGGCTACATGCTCTCTATTCTCTTTAGACGATTGTTGAATGTAGTTTTATCTATGATGCATATGAATTTACAAACATCTCTCTTTTTATGTGCTTGACAAGCTTTTTTTTTTCCTCACCTCAGCTGACAAAGAATCAATACCATTGTGATGGATGTGGGATTTGCAGGCAAGGATTATGTTATTACTTTGAATGCTTTCTGATTTTGTGTATGGATTGATGGAATAACATTTTCCCTTTCTTCTTAAACAGAACTGGTGGCCAGGAGAACTTCTTTCACTGCTTTAAATGTGGTAACTACTTTGTTTCTTGAGTTAAATTTCTGAAACTTTTATAATTTACTTCGGAAAAATTAGTTTTCTAGAATTTGCACTGAATGTATCTTTTTTGTATCAAATTCAGGATGTTGCTATAGCAATTCATTGAAGCAGTCACACCACTGTGTTGAAAGAGCGATGCACCACAACTGCCCAGTCTGCTTTGAGGTGAAACTAGTTGAATTGATTCTTTCTTTTCTCAATCATTTGTATATGTTCATCTTGCATACTAAAATCCACTTCCCCTGCTGTGTTCCGTCAGTATCTATTTGATTCTACAAAGGATGTCAGTGTGCTGCCATGTGGACACACAATACATTTGGAATGCCTGAAGGAAATGAGAGGGCATTGCCAGTAAGTGATCAGAAAAATTAATGATTTTTTTTCCCTATGGAAAATCTTGGATACGCAGGATTATTAATGGTATCTTTGTTCATAGGATCTCAATGCTTGTTGCTTCTCAGGTTCTCATGCCCTGTATGCTCAAGATCAGTTTGCGACATGTCTGGTGTGTGGCAAAAACTTGATGAGGAGGTACTTTCTTGAATTTCCAATGTATAATCTGATCAATGAATAGTAAATGTTCATATAGAGAGATGATTTAATTTTTCTCCAACTAAATCCAGGTCGCGGCAATACCCATGCCTGAAATATACCAGAACAAGATGGTAAGAAAATTCAAATTCATCGAGTATCTTCCATTGTTGTGAAACACTACACTGGTGAGAAGTGGTTTCTTAGATTTGCAATCTTGTTGTCCAGGTTTGGATTCTTTGCAATGATTGTGGAATGAGATCAAACATTCATTTCCATATACTGGCACATAAATGCCCTGGCTGCAGTTCTTACAATACTCGGCAGACGAGAAGTGGCCCTTCTGCGTGCTCAAGGGTCTGAGAGAAGCAAATGGATCAGAAAGATTTGCTTTATATGTGACTATTTCAAGGGTGAAACTATTGCTTCAGGAAAACCTTTTGCAGACCAGTTCATCAATTTGCGCTCGAGGGATTAGCTAATCTTAATCCATCGTGCCGAATTGCTGCACTTAACTTCGACTGGCGATGTCAGAGGTGTGGTTTTACATTTGCTTTTGTATTCACCACGAAAAATAATTCTCATCTCTCGATAGATTCAGTTCTTAAGTCATCAATGAGGTGTTTGTATTCATGCTCAATGAGCTTGTGCTTTGTAACTTGGTTGCCAAAAATAGGAAAAGAACCACAGCCTTGGGGGCCTTTGGGTCTTGATGCGTGGACTTCTCATTTGAAGGTTTACAAGCTTTGTAGCCCAACACTGTTAGGAAAAATCTTTGATGTCACTACTCACAAGGAGAAGAAGAGGAGAAAAATATCAACAAATTAATGGCGGTTGAGACAATAATAAGTGGCATGCCCCCACCAGAAATATGACTCATGAATAGGACCACTGTTGTCAGCCGACCTTGGCGCCAGGCTGGCGATGTGCATCCGTGTCGGATGGGCCCCACGTTGCTGACACGTGAAACGTGTGGTCACATGGGCTCTTTTGCCCCTTTCCGGATAACGATGATCATTGGCTTGCCGGTCACTTGGATTGAATTATGTAATAAACTACCATCCACCCCTTGTCTTGCCTGTGTTATTTTACTTATTAATACGCGATAAATTATATTTTATTCTCTGTGGTTAGGTCTGAATTTTTTATTATTTTTTTTTAATAATACCAAAGGTCGAGTTTGTAGTTATATTCGTGTCATTTTACTTTTTTTTTATATATAGTTACATTTAAATTTAAATAATTATTTTTATTATATTTGATAATACTAAATTTTGAATTCGAAGATACTTATCAGAGATAAGATAAATTTTTTTAAGGTATTTAAAATAATATTGATGAAATTTTAGATAAAAAATATAAGAACTAATATCTTTTCAGTCTATTTGGAATAAACTATTCATTCCCCTGTTTTGAATGTATTATTTTACTAATTAATATAATATCCATTGATGTTGATCATGTACATGTGACAAAAAAAATATAGGACCTTTAAAACAAAACAAAAAAACCTACAAGAGATGATGTGAGAATTAGAGCAAAATAACTCGAAAAAAATGGTATAATATGTACACACTGCATGCCCCAAAATTAAAAGAAGGTACAATGTGGATAAGATCATATTCCTCAAATTGATCATGAGCAGCTTTAGCAAGATATGTCAGATATAGATGGATAATGAGAGTCTGAGAGAGAGATAAAGACAAGGTTGGGAGTATTATATATGATCTTGTCTATCCAGAGAGGACTACTTCTTAGTGACCCAGAGAGCTAGGGAGGTAATGGTATTTATGGAATCAGAATAATACATAGAGGGGATGTAATTAAGCTTAATTTCTTCTTTTTTTTCTCGTTACATGCTATGCTCACGTACGTTGAGTGTGTTCATAGATCAAGATCTTGAATAGGAAGTCAAAGTCAAACTACTGTTTTGGTCTCGTTTTTATTTTCATAGGGCCCTCGTGACTCACAAGTACTCCATCGGATAAGATCACCAGTATGTGTGCTTATCCCAAATACTGTATACTTGATTTGCTAGATCTCTTGGATCGATACAGGAATTTGCATGCAGTTTAAATGAGATCGAAGTTAGTATTTTTTATTCATCGATCATAATATATATATAGGAATTAATTAACTCAAAGCTACGTACAACTACCATATAAATGAGTGGATTTAGTAGGCCCATGCATGCATGAGCGTTACTAAAGAATCCATGTGCTATGGCACATGTCACAACCGTCTTCTATTATCATGGCGATTTCAAGGAATTTGTACAGTAGATTACTCTTCTTAATTTCTCTGCCAACTTTCTACATGTCCATGCTAATCTCCTGTGCATATATGTTGTTAACCCTTAACCTATGTGAGTAACTACTAGCTTAATTTCTACAATTACGATTGATCGTTTGTTTATTAATTATTACGCTATGAAGAATAATGAGGAAGCATATGCAGATGGGAATCATAAACTAACTAATGTGATAGAATATTTTAGGAAAAGTATAAAAGAACAAGGCATGGATATGGACAACGAGTTGTCACACATTATAATAGTAATTAGGGGCTAAGAAGACTTGAGACTTGATATAATCCATGCATCGAGGCTTCGAGAAAATAGGGACACAGAATATTAGGTTTCGTCTCAATAATCCAAAACAGCCAACACCTTTAGTATCATACGTGTCGGATTCTAGTGGACCCAAACGCTGAGAATAACATACGTTGCAGCACCAATAGGCGGTCCTTCCTAATCCACAATTCCAGTGGGGACGGCCCACGTGGCGGAAGGACAGCAATTTGGCGGAGGATGCTGAGCTGTCAATAGAACTTGCTACTGGCTACTCCCGGTCGCCCATCGCCTTCTCCCACCTCTGCGTTGGTATAAATACAAGTCCCTCTAACTCTCCAGTGATCAGAACTAGTTGCTCTTCTCCTCCTCCTTTTTCCCTCTTCTTTGGAACCAGAGAGAGAAGAAAGAGATCGAAATGCCGATTGCTCGCATCGCCATCGGAACTCGGGAGGAGGCGACTCACCCGAGCGCCTTAAAGGCGGCTCTCGCCGAGTTCATCTCCACCCTCATCTTTGTCTTCGCGGGCCAAGGTTCCGGCATGGCCTTCAGTAAGTCCTCGCTCTTTAGATACCAAAACTGGAGGTGTATAGCTTCAATATATGCGAAATTTCTCTTTGAGTACTTACACCGAACGTCTCGTGTGCAGGCAAGCTGACGAGCGGCGGCGCCACGACGCCTGCCGGGCTCATCGCGGCAGCTCTGGCCCACGCCTTCGGCCTATTCGTCGCCGTATCCGTCGGCGCCAACATCTCCGGTGGCCACGTCAACCCCGCCGTCACCTTCGGCGCCTTCGTGGGCGGCAACATCACCCTCCTCCGCGGCATCCTCTACTGGATCGCCCAGCTCCTCGGCTCCGTCGTCGCCTGCCTCCTCCTCCGCTTCTCCACCGGCGGCCTCGCCACCGGCACCTTCACCCTCTCCGGCGTCAGCGTCTGGGAAGCCCTCGTGCTCGAGATCGTGATGACCTTCGGGTTGGTGTACACCGTCTACGCCACCGCCGTCGACCCCAAGAAGGGTAGCCTGGGGACGATCGCCCCGATCGCGATCGGTTTTATCGTGGGAGCGAACATTCTGGTAGGTGGAGCATTCTCCGGAGCATCCATGAACCCGGCCGTGTCTTTCGGACCAGCGTTGGTGAGCTGGTCGTGGACCTACCAATGGGTGTACTGGGTTGGCCCACTCATCGGTGGGGCCCTCGCCGGTATCGTCTATGAGATCTTCTTCATCTCCCACTCCCATGAGCAGCTTCCTACCACCGACTACTAAAAGAGATCGATCTCTACTCTCTACTCTCTACTCTCTACTTAAGAGTAGTTGGTGTTAATTAATGGCGGCCTGCCTTCATGTGGATTTGGTTCTTTCTTGCAAATGCTTCTGCTTCTCATGTGTCTGTTAATTATTCCAGTCGACTCTGTTCTATCTTTTGGGTGTCCATCTCCCATCATCATCATCGTCGTCGTCGTCATCATCTTGTGGTGGGGTTGGTCGGGTCTCTTCTCATAAAAGTTGAGTTGTTTAATCTGTTGCTTGGAAATTATTATCATCATCTTTCATCATTAATAACTCTCTCTCTCTCTCTCTAGATATCTATCTGCTAGTGGTGAAATCTCACCTTGAGCAGTTTGAAACCGAACAAAGTAGAAGATATTGAGATCTCTCTCAATTTTGGTCTCGTCTCCTTCTTGATAATATTTGATGAATTGGTAAAAAATAAAAAATAAAAAATGATGAACGGTCGTAGTTAATTGTTTGTGTCATATTAACTGTCACGTGTCATATCGATCAACATTTCTCGGGACAACTTTTTGTCACGAAAAGAGTACTAGAGCAGAGAATCTTCTTTACCCTTGGTCAGGACAAGATAATAAGGATGTGATCGTAAATTAAAGGAAATAAAAATAAAAATAAAAAAAAGGACGAACTAAATTACGAATGTGGTAATACTTTCAATTCTCTTGAAAGCGTCATTTGAAAGCTACCACAGGCTATATGTACTAAAATGTGATACCAAGGACAAATTAATCAATGCTAATCCCCGCTTACACTACTTTTATTGGTGAATCCTGTAATGTTTTGTGTCTGTAAGTGTTTATATATTATGTATATATACTTGTAATTTAGAGTATACCAGAGAAAGCTAGCACTAATTCACAAACTTCAATTTAAGGCTATATCCTACTAGGGTCCATCCATTCTCATTGAAAGAAGAAGTTGGAATAGACATGCCCCTTCTTTATGTACATATCTTTCATATGCTATTTAGTATTTACCAATAGCAATGAAAAAGGAAGAAGTAAGCCTGTTGATATATATATATATATATAAACGAAACTCTTTTATCTTTTTTTATCTCTTTTATAAAGCTTGCACTTATTAAGGAATAGATAAGAGTCATAGAGAGGTTATAGGTAATAAATTAGAAGGGAGGTTGACAAAAGAGTAATAATATTATATAAATATTGCGACTAATTTACTCCACTTTAAATACGTACGACTGTATTAGTCTAATCACCTTCCTAAGCTAGTTTAGTCTTTGCTTAACACGAAAATTAGAGAACTAATGCGTTGGTTAGGAGAGGTTTATTTAGTAGCAAACCAATCCAAAAGCCACGTCATGTTGATCAAATAATTGACTTATATATTGCAGAACAGATTAAATAAACTAATCAACATATGTATATATATATATATATATATATATATATGATGAGCTCTATATTAGCAAAGGGGGTGGTGGGACCACCGGGCGGTGAGGATATGTAGGTGTCCACCGTCCAAACGATGGCAACAGGATAAAAGGTCGGCTCTTTTATATATACATCAACAAATATATGTGTACTGGTCTCTTGTCCTATTGGGATGATAGAAATTGGAAATCTGAGTATTACTCTGGTAAAAATGATAAAGGAAATAATTATTAATTCTATATCTATGCTTTATTCCTATTATCACTACCCTTTTTATCATTCTTCTTTTTTTATTAATAATTAAAAAGACGAGCTGAAAACTCAACTAGAGGTTACAAAACGGGCATCTCCAATATGCCCATTCTATCCTTTAATCTGTCACATTTATCTTGAGCTTCCCTCAATGGTGATGAACCAGTAGTCTCTTAAATTATTCTATAAAACTTTCAACATTTGTAAGAAGAGTAGAAAAAAAAAACATTTTACAAATCACACCTTATATTTATATTTCTTATTTAACATATTGGATTAATTTAAACGATACTAAAATTTTTTTATTATAATATATAAAATAATTTATAAGTATCTAAATTACTTCGGAATTCTTCGTCCTTTTGTTCTTCTCGAAGAAGAAGAAGAATGAGGAGGAAGAAAACATAAGGAACGACGACGACAATGGAGAAGCTAGGTAGAAAAGATGATTGAAAGATATAAAATATAATAGAAAATAGTGTGAGTATTTTAGTAATTTAATCGAGATTAATTAGTTAAAATAACAAGAGCATGTAACATGTGATTTGTAAAAATCTAAAAGGAAAAAGATATGTGTGTGTGAGAGAGAGAGAGAGAGAGAGAGGGGGGGGGTGGAGGATTGGTGGGACCGGCGGTCGGTGACGAAATTGATTGGCATAAGTCCAAAAGGAGGCTGATATAAATATAATAATATAATGCCACGAGTCCCTTTTTCTTTTTGTAATTGCTAAGGGCCACGTGAATCCGTACACTATCTTATGCCAGCCTTTTTGTCGAGGCTTTTTTGACTGCCCCTGCCCTATCTAATTAATTTTTAATTATTTTTTTACACTTTTTAAATACAAATTTGCTCGGCCAATTCTAATTATTTTTAATTTATAAATAGTTAACTTAATTATTAATTTGTATAAAAATTCACAGTTCTGAATAAGAAATTTCGAAATTAGCTCATTGGATGTACCAGGGCCTTAATAGTTCTCACAACACATCTATGAAATTGAGGAATAAACTCTTCTTAATTATCCTCCATGGTTAGTAATTATACTAGCTAATTTTATCTCATTAAAACACCCATAACTTTAGTCCAATAGAAAATTCATATTATAACTTTAAAAAATGAGAATTTAATGGTTCCACTAAGTAAACTCATACAATATTAGCCCATTTAAATAATTTTATTAATAGAGTACAAGATAAAATTTATATTATAAAGTGATTCTAGTCTAAAGTACACTTGAAATATATTTAACCCACCCCTTCTTATTCACTTCGGATTCCTTCGTCTCTTTGTAAGCATCTTTAACCGAAATTCATTGCTCACCTTTTTGTTAGCTTTTCATGAACAAAAAGGAATTTGTTTAGAATAAGCCCCACTTTTTATTAGCCCTTTTTTTTTCCATCTACGATATTCGTAGATAATAAATAAAGAATCCACACCAATATAACATAATAAAGTGGTTAGGTGCAATAGGATATAGTTATATCTTATCATTAAATAAAACTAGGATATATATATATATATATATGTAAGAAATCGATTTGGCAGTGAGATTATATAAGTATGGGACAGGAAAATAAATGTGACAGGTGAATGATCCATCTGGGAATTATATTAGCATGCTTCGGTTGTTGGGGTCCAGTGGGAAGTGGAATCTCGGGTGGCATCATTTGATTATGCCGGTGACCATAAAAATATATGCTGGCCTCTGAGTGAGCTGGAGTGGTCCAATTTGGGACCAAATCATGCATACAACTTGAATACAAGTTTCAATCACTTTGCAGGTCAAGAAATATGCATCATTAGTAGACAAACAAACAATTGCCCTGAGCTGAGTTGGTAATTGTACTACTTGTTGAGATATTGGGGCCCAAATTATGGCAGGCTAGTAAACTTTCTACTTATCTGTGGATGTTTATAGTGAAGTCTTGTGCAACTCTGGAGATTCTTTCCTATGGGCTTCATCCATCTCTATATTTTATGCAATTAACTTGGATGCGACGTATCATTAAGTGCTGTTTCTTTTAATGATAGGTATCCGGAGATCCCTTTATTAGTAAAGGCAAATGGTCGATTGCATACATAGAGGTGGTGGAAATAGAGATACAATGGAAGGACAGACTGCAGGTTAGAATCCAAAGGTTTGACTCGGTTATGCCATCGTTGTCTCCAATAGACAGTTCCCAATTGGCTAGCTAGTCTAATCTCATCATGATTAGCTTCCCTTAATTTCCTACAGTATGGTTATCTGGCAATCCATGATGCTTCTTTGTGCGTGTATCAGCTTACAGAATTCAACTAGTTTCAGGATAATAATATGTGATTTGATTCTTTGTTATTGATATTATTGACAAGAGCTTGTACTGATGTTAGTGTTGCTATAACAATTCGACATCAAGACAAAAGAGAACCGTCAGAATCTTTACTAGGGTGTGTGAACTGCCACCCTTCTGGAACATTTCTTTTTCTCTAGAAAGCACCATTCTGAATCACTTCTTACTTACAATTAGAAGAGAAGATGAGATATTTCCATCAATGAGTGATACACAAACATGAAAAGGAAATCACAGCCCAGCAAATGTGATTATTGGTATAGAGTAGAGTTTTCTTCCTTCAGGCTTAAAAGCCATCACTAAAATATTGATACAAACAGCAGGGACAGGAATGTGTAGACAAATACGGCTCACTTATATTTGAACGGCAGAGCGAGATACTTGTGATCTCATTGTATATCATAATAAAATTCTTGCTCCAGGAGATTCTGAACTGGTCAAAATATTAGGTAATAACAATGAGTCGAAAACTCATGCGCAGCATGCTCCACTAGGGCTTGCATGATATTCCTGTTTCGGATTCAAATTGTCCTCCTTACCTGAAGCTTCCTTCGTGGAACTTTGAACCTCCTGAATCTGTACAGGAACATAGAAGAAAATTAATAGCTGTGACTGAGAATCACAATACTATGACGGAAGACTTTCACCATCATAAGGCAACATTATGAGTGTTATACATTTGAGAATTCAGAAGAATTTAAAATTAATAAATAAATAAATTTTAAATCACAATCAATGCGAAAGTTTAATAGCTTAGTGGAACGTTCACATTACTGCCATATTTTAGATACCATAGGCTAAATTAACAGGGAAGTTACAAGAGTTTTAGAGGATTTTAAAGTCCTCTAAACATTATAAATAACCCTATTAACTTCTGGAATATATATAACAGTGTGAATCGAAACCACAAAGTATTTGTTATTTCTCTTTCTTCTGGTTTTTTTTCCTCTTTTTCTATATTCTATTTTGATCAAATCAGGGGAGTTTTATTTTTATAGAGAAGTGTCATAGGCTATGTTAAATGACAATATAAGAATGATGTTATCTTAGAGAAAAGATAAGTAAAAAATAAGCATATACGAAGGATGCCTATTTTTTTTTTGAGGTAACTATGCTTTGGCGTGTCTCATAGGTCAAGCTTCCTCATCCCGTATTTTATTTACTATTGTTATGCAATATCTATTGTTTGTTTTCCATAACACAAAAAGTAGATTTATTAAGTTACCTAAATATTATATGCTGAATTTCAGAAATAAAATCAACAGTGTGATTATCTAATTAAGAGATAAAACTTCAATTAGAACCGGACCTATTTACGACATTAAAAGCTCAACATGAATCTTGAGAAGCAACGATTTTCATCAAATATCACTCCTAATATGGTACCTTTAATGCAAGTTCTCCAAAACATCTCTCCACGTTAACTCCTGTTTTTGCACTACACTCTAGGAATAGGCATCCATACTTTTGTGCAAAGGCAGCTCCCTCTTCTATTGTCACTGCTCTCTCACTTTCCTGTCATCAGACAACAAAGGGTAAGACTTAAGTATTGTGCACGTTCTAGAGTCTCAAACTTATGAAAAGATATGCCCAGAAAGAAGACTTCTACTTGCTTTTACTACGTAATGACACCTCTGAAGTCCAATATGAAAACTTGTATATATATATACATATGTATGTATATATTCAGGACATTTAGATATGTACTTTTCAAACTAGTTGTAAATTCCCAAATGGAGTTCTCTGGGACTTCGAAAGTTCATAAAGAGATCTCAGGCCAGCAGTTAATTGAAGTTCATTGAATATGTCATTTACCCAGGGGACTTCTAAATGTATGACTACAAAATAATAATGAATATCTAATAAAGAATGCACTTGAAATCAGGTGTTCTAAAATGTCTGAGCAGGAATAACATGCAAAAGGGCATTCAGATTGGTATGATCAAAAGAAGAACTCATCCAACCAATGCTTCTTTCACAGGATGAATTACCATTTAGCATCAATTTAGCATATTAGCACTGGTTAAGGATATGTCGAAGCTGGTGTATGAGGTACAGATCCAAATCCAAGAAGGCATAAGATTGGAATTGTTTCCCTTCAATGTTTTTCAGTAACAACATTAGCTTTTTTGAGATGTCATTTCATATGAAAAAACCTTTAGCAACTTTCATAACGTGATTAATGGCAGGGCTAGTATTCAGTTAGTTCGTACTCGTAGATTCATATAAAGATAAAACAAATAAAAAAAGCAAACTGAAGGAACATCAAAAAAGTTCATGTGATAGGATGACCCAAGGCTTGAAAACTCCAGCTTTTTCTCCCTTTTCACCAAATATGAGGCAATATGATAGGAGTCCAAAGAGAAAGGGAAGCTGCAGATGACGCAAGGCTTGAAAACTCCAGCTCTTTCTCCCTTTTCACCAAATATGAGGCCAAAGCTAGAAAAACAAATTTTTGATAGATAAATAGAAAACGAAAGATTATTGTAAATAATTTCCTCTCCTTTACTACATCTAAAGTCTTCAATTTTGACCTTACTAATTCTGCATACGTTGGACATGAAACGTGCTAATAGGCTTATACCAAGGTAAGATAGCTTCTCTTAGTTGGATCTGAAAAGCTATGGAAAATTTGAACTTGAAGAGTAAAATGATAGTAGTAATGATGCAAATATTTAAGATTAAACAAAGTAGAAGTAACCTTGTCAACTTTATTCCCGACAAGCATTTTGATGCACTCCCGATTTGTGGAGTGTAATTCCACTTCCTTGATCCATACATCAGCCAAATTGGTAAAAGTTTCTCTCCTTGTCACATCATAAACTGACAACAGAAAATAAAAGAATAATCTTTTTCCAGTTTGCGTTCTTCTAATGTATAGCTTATTGCATGATTAGCATCAACCAATCAAAAAATGGGGAATGACAATCTTCAATGCATGGCCTTAAAAGTAGCAAATTTCCATTTAATCCTCTCAACAAGTAATAATGCACTGTAAGTGATGCAAAACTTTAAAACCACCAAAAAGAGGTGCTGCAATGAAATTCATAAGGCTTGAATTTGCTATATTCATACTGTACCCTGTCCGCACATAGATAGTTTCTTAAAACTAGAAAACTGTGATGGCCTTACAAATTATAGAAGTCCTCAAAAAATGACAAATTGAATTAGATATAACTTTGGTATTTGTGTGACCTTGTTTACCATCTATTCTTTTGGAAAGTATAGAAACCTGTTTAGGAAAATCGTCGTCATAGTTTCATATGTGATAGGTTAACTAAACATGTAAATATTCCTCAAAAGATTGAGATGATCTCAGGAAATATGGTACATGAAAATCGAATTACAAGTAGATTAACATTGTGATACCAAATAAACTAGAGTTTCTTCTCTGTGCAACTTCAGCTTGCAATTAACTGCCTTACCTAGAATGATTCCTTGAGCACCTCTGTAGTGAGAAGCAGTTAGTGATCTAAATCTCTCTTGACCAGCTGCAAGAATTTATGAGTTCAGTTAGGAATAAAAATCAAAATCAACTTGGCGCATGCCTTGTAGAATATCACAAATGACATGCCAATTTTCCTCCAAGAATTGCTCGAAAGGAAACGTTGCTGATGTACAAATTGTTCTCTGGAAATTATAAGACACAACTTCGTTCACTCTTAAGCTGAGTCAATGACTTGGAATCATAAGCCAGGACTCAGAGGTGTGAGATAATGTTGATTGCATCCTCACTTTTCCTAAAGATATGTCTCGCGTTGAGATTAACCATTTTCCACAGGGTTTTCAGAACGATATTTTAATACAAATAGTAGTCAATATTCGTGTAAATAAAAGTCAATGGAGAATGCCTGTAACAAATTGTCGCAAGGTAAATCGGGAATATAAATGCACGAAAGCCTACCTTCCATATATTAATTTCACAACTTACCAGTGTCCCAGATGGTTAGCTTAATTTTCATTCCACCAATTGTAAGATGCTTGATTTCAAAATCCGCTCCTAGCAACGAATTCAAAAACGTATTATAAGTGAAATTTCGAGCCTTTGAAAGACCAAAAGTAGGTTTAAACTGATGTTGTAGAACATCTTCTACTCCTGATACTCCCCGTAACAAGAAATAAGAATTCCTAACCAAAAAACAAACGCATGAATCACAACCAAATCAGAGATCCAGCAATCAGAGGGAGATATTACAGACCAATAGTGGGAGAGCGATCTTCGACAAATTTGGAGATGAAACTAACGAGAAGGCTACTCTTCCCCACTCCGGAGTCCCCGATCAACATTATCTTGAACGCGTAGTCGTAATCACTCCCAGATCCCGAAGACGAACCCATCGATCCCTACTACGTACCACCAAACTCTCTCTCTCTCTCTCTCTCTCTCTCTCTCTTCCTAGCTACTTCCTCGTTCTGGATCTCGATCTCGATCTCTCCGCAGGGCAAAGCAATGGCAATGAGGAAGTGGAGCATCTGGTACTTCCATGATAAGGGATTTGAAGGTGGAGAGGGAATAAGGGATCCGCCGACAGTGAAAATGGAATGGAATGGATCGACGATGCGCTGCTTTTCCCGCCGCCCGCTTTATATCTCCAACGCCTTTTGTAGCCTCCAAGCTTGAGCTATAACGGCAGCATGGGTTCTGGAAGTGGGACCCACGCTACATATAAGTGGGCCTTTTGTAATTTAACTGTATGTATTAATTTTTATTAATCATTTCAAACTAAGTGCATATATTTTTTAACACTAAAAATTAAATACAATTAATTTATAAAAGCCCCTAAAATGTCTAAATAAAGAAAAAAATATTTTAATTTTTTGTTAGGTGTTTAGTTGAGAAAAAAAAAATGAATAGGTGCATGGATAAAAATGTGGGATGAGATATTATTTAGTCAGTGATAGTTTGGATAATAGGTAAAATAGAATTTATTGCCTTATTTCTAGTTTAATATAAATAGATTTTTAATTTTAGAGAAATATATTCAACTATTATATTATCATATTATAATTATTTTAGAAGCATCAATACTCGTACACTATCGATGGAATTGAAATTTTGGAAGAGCATACCTCACGAATGGCTATAACAGCAGTCACTAACTTAATTTTTACCAATTAAATTCATTTAAAATCTTATCTTCAGCGAGTGCTTTCACAGATTCACGTAATTATTTTGGCAACCTTCTCAGTTTTGAACTGTGATCTGAAGGATTTGTTTCTGTTTGAAAAATTCAGCAAACTAATAAAGAAAACCCACATATAGGACTCCTTTAATTTGATCATTTCAATAGTAGTATGCATTGGAAAACGTCAGGGATCATCTTATATTATCAGCTAAATGAATCTAAGGGATTCGTAGAGATATCAATATTGAATGGAAAAAGGTAGCTATACCAATAGGTTCAGGAAATTAAGGCCTCTCCTCAGGTCATCAATCCCAGCAGCAACTACTGAAGGGAGTCCTATATGTGGATTTTCACAACCATCAATTACTTGCTTACAATCCAAAAGTTTGTCTTAATTATATACTACTGTTGTCTCCAATAGACAGTTCCCAATTGCTTAGCTAGTCTGATCTCATGATTAGCTTCTCTGAAAAATATAAGATAATCCTACAAAAGGCTATACACACTTCTAGTATAGTGGGGGTGAGAAATTCATACAACATCCAGCAAAGGATTTCCTGCAGTAATAATATGTAAATTGCTTATTTGTTATTAATATTGATCAATAAAAGCTTGTACTGATGTTACTGTTGCTATAACAATTCAGACATCAAGACAAAGAAAACTGTCAGAATCTTTACTAGGGTGTGAACTGTATCATTCTGGAACTTTTCTTTTTCTCTGGAAGGCAACATTCTGAATCACTTCTTATTTACAACCAGAAATAAAGATGAGATATTTCCTTCAATGACACTGGTACAGAAACATGAAAATGAAACCACAACCGAGCAAATGTGATCATTGGTGTATAGTGTAGTTTTCTTCCTTCACACTAAAAGCTTACACTAGAAGATTGATACAAGCAGCAGAGACAGGGATGTGTAGATAAATACAACTCACTTACATTTTAACAGCAGAGCGAGATGGATACCATGATCTCATTGTATACCACAATGAACTTCTTGCTCAGGAGATTCTGAACTGGTCAAATATTAGGTCAGAACCATTAGTTGAGAACTCACAAGCAACATCCTCCACCAGGGCTTGCATGACTTTCCTGTTTCTGCTTCAAACTGTTCCTCTTAACAACTGAAGAACCTTCCTCCATGAGACTTGGAACCTCAAGAATCTGTAATGAAACATGGAAGAAAAATAAATCGACTGAGAACCAAATGCCATGACAGAAGATTTCACATCATGATATAACTAAGGGAAAAAACTACCGGTTAGAACCAGATCTATATACAATATTAAAGCTTAACAAGAATCAGGAGAAGTGATGATTATCATCAAATATCATTCATAATTTGTACCTTTAATGCAAGTTCCTCAAAACATTTCTCCACATTAGCTCGTGTTTTCGCACTACACTCAAGGAACAGACTTCCACATTTTTGTGCAAAGGCAATTCCCTCTTCTCTTGTCACTGCTCTTTCATTTTCCTGTCATCAGACAGAGAAAAGTACGACGTAAGTATTGTGCATAATCTAAAGTCTAAATTTATAACAGAATGAAACCTTTTTACTTGCTTTTAGTGCATAATGACACATCTGAAATACAATATGAATACTTGCCATATCTCCAGGGCACTTAGATATGTATTTTACAAATTAACTGCTTGCAAATGGAGTACTCTGGGACTTCATAAGTTCATTAATTCATTAGATATTTATCATTTATCCAGGAGACTTTTAAATGTAAAACTACAAATAATAACAAATATCTAATAAATAATGCACTTAAAATCAGGTGTGCTAAAAAGTCTGAGCATGAATAACACACAAAAGGATGTCCAGATTGGCATGATCAAAAGAACTCATTCAACTGATGGTTCTTTGTCCGGCTAAATTACCATTCATAGGGTTACAGAACAAAAGTGAGGAGATATTTTGCATCTATTAGCAGCTTAGCATTGAATAAGGATAGGTAGAAGCTTGAGTTTGAGGTTCAGATCCAAATCTGAGAAGGCATAAGATGTGGATTGTTCCCTTCAATGTTTTTGAGTAACAAGATTAGCTCCTTTGAGAGGTAACTTAATATAAAGAAAACTTTAGCAACTTCATAATGCGACTCCTGACAATAAAATGGCAATTCTAGTATTCAGTTAGTGGTATTTATGGGTTATGTAAAGATAGAGAACAACTAAAGAAACCAAACTGAGGGAACATCATAATTCACGGAACAGAACTATGGGATAAGCATTGAATCAAGCCATGGATTTGATAAACTCTTTATTGCATAGGCAATCTAAGGAAGAGAAAGGAAGCTTCAGATGAACCAAGGCTTGAAAACTCCAGCTTTTTGTGCTTTCTAACCAAATATGTGGCCAAGAGGCCCAAGACTAGAACAGCAGAATTTTTATAGATAAATAGAAAATGATAAAATGTTGTACAATTTCCTCTCTCCTCAATTGCATCTAAAGTCTCCAATTTTGACCTCCCTAATTCTGAATATGTAGGGGCATGACACATTTAATAGGTTTACACCATCATAAGACACCTCCTTTTTTTTGGATCTGAATGTCTATAGAAAACTTAGACTTGAAGAGAAAAATGATAGTAGTAGTGATGTCAAAATTTAAGATTAAACAAAGTCGAAGTTACCTTGTCAACTTTATTCCCGACAAGCATTTTAATGCAGTCCTGATTTGTGGAGTATAATCCCACTTCCTTGGCCCATACATCAGCCAAATTGGTAAAAGTTTCTCGTCTTGTCACATCATAAACTGACAACAGAAAACAAAAGAATCAACTCTTTCCACTATTCTAGTTTATAGCTTATAGCTTCAACCCATCAAAAAATGGGGAACAACATGTGGAGGTGTCCTTGGGAGCTCCTAATCTAAGCATTTGCATAGTATCACCACTATAGCAACTTGCTTCAATATTGGTTTTGAATATTTAGCCTTAAATAGTAGCTGACTTCCTTTTAATTCTCCGCCTAAGTCATGTAATAATGCATAAAAGTTTGCAAGTGGTAAAAGCTTAAAAGCTTAATTTCAACCACCAAAGGAACTGCTATAATGAAATTCATAAGGGATGAATTTGTGTACTCATAAAAATCTGTTTAGGGGAATCATCGTCATACTTTCGAATGTGATAGTTCTACAAAACATGTAAATATTCCTCAAGAGATTGAGATGATCTACAAGACATATAGTACATGAAAATGAAATTGCAAGTAGCATAACATATTGATAGCAAATAAACTAGAAGTTACTTCTCTGCGCAACTGAAAGCAGCTTGCAGATAACTGTGTTACCTAGAATGATTCCTTGAGCACCTCTATAGTAAGAAGTAGTCAGTGTCCTAAATCTCTCCTGACCAGCTGCAAACATTTATGAGTTCAGTTAGGATCAGAGATCAAAATCAACTTAGTGCATGCCTTGTAGAAATATCAAAAGTGACATGTCAAACTTCGCCAAAATATTGCTCGAAAGGAACCCTTTCTAATGTACAAATTGTTCTCTGGAAATAACAAAACATAACTTCGTTCACTCTTAAGCTGACTCACTGACTTGGAACCAAAAGATACACATATTACATCAATATCTGATGACTCCAAAAGTTGATTCTACACCATCAAATCTTGTTAGGCTACTGCCAGCATTTTTCTTGCCCTGTTATTAGCCATAAGAATGCAACGTTTTGCTGATTCTGCCTTTACAAAGAACTTGGCATAAGTCAGGATTCAGAAGTTTGAAGCCATGCGGATAGGAAGACACCTGTCAAACTGGAGATATTATAGAGAATGGACCTTGCCCTGATGATTTTAGGTTCCGAAAAAAATTAGTAACTCGACGGAAAAATAAGGTTCGGTTATGAAGTTAGGTTCATGTATTTAGTACATCTAATGGTGGCATCTGACGTTGTGAAACTTGACAGGATAAATGCTACTAGAAATCAGCTGGAAGACATCCTTACTTTTTTTAAAGACATCTTTCACTGAGATCAATAATTTTCAGCATTATTTTTTATGCAAATAATAATCAATATTTGTGTAAATAAAAGTCAATGGTGCATGTCTCTAACAAATTGCCTAAGATAAGTTGAGAACATATATGCACGAAAACCTACATTCCAACTACATATATATTTCACAACTTACCCGTGTCCCAAATTGTCAGCTTAAGTTTCTTTCCACCAACTGTAAGATGCTTGATTTTAAAGTCCACTCCTGGAAACGATGTCAAGAAAAACGGACAATAAGTAAAATTTTAAGCGTTTGAAAGACCAAAGGAACGACAGAAAGCAATAAACCATATCGCAACAAGATATCAAACATTTTAATAAAAATAAACCCTTCACCTCCAAACAAAAAACAAACACAAGATCCAGCAAACTAATCTAGCACATGCGATACATATCGCATACCAATAGTGGGAGCGAGATCTTCAGTCTGATTCGATATGAAACTAACGAGAAGGCTACTCTTCCCCACTCCCGAGTCCCCGATCAACAGTATCTTGAACGAGTAACCGTACGCACTCCCAGATCCCGAAGACGAACCCATGGATCCCTACTTCGTACCACCAAACCCTATCTCTTCCTACTTCCTTGTTGTCGTCGATCTCTCCGTAAGAGAAAGCAATGGTAATGAGGAAGGGGAAGGGGAAAGTGGAGCATTTGCTGCTTCCTTTGTTGAGGTCGCACGAGGAAGCGTGAGTTGGATTGGGAAGTGGAAAGGGGTCAGCCGACAGCGAAAATGTAATGGATGATGCCTTGCTTTTCCTCCAGCGGACGCCTTTTAAAGTTTCTTGGCTTCGCCCACTTTATATCTCCAACGGCTTTTTGTAGTCTCCCACCCTAGGCTATCACGGCAGTTTGGATTCTGGAAGCGGGACCCACGCTGCGGCGTGACGTTTGCGGAAGCGACGGGATGAAGAAAATAATATTGGGGGTGTTTATTGAAAATCTAATGACAAAATATAAGGCTATAAGCTAAGAGGTTGGTGTTGTTTTAGTATTTTGTTAAAATTGAAGGATAAAATTAAAAATAGTTAAAATAAAATAGGAACGTCACGTGGCGATCGCACAGGGGGTAAAAACTCGAAACAGTTGCTGTTTGGGCCTAAACACGGATGACCTTCGTAAGGACACGCGGTTGTTGGAGATTTGATTTGTTTTCTTCGCTGCTGCGGGTGGATCTCTAGAAATCGACTCCTCTCACGTGCTTCCATGTTGCCATGTGGCGTATCTTACATACACATCCCAGTGTTACGCCTTAAGCAGTTAAGCTGGCTTGAGATTTTCTTCTTCCTTTTCTTTTCTTTTTTCCTTTTGCATGCAAAGCATACGAATTATTAACTTATATACATATCCTATCACTAGGCAGGCTCACTAAAGATGAAACTAAATTGTGATTAGTGTCAATGGGTTATGAGATTAGACCCAATAATCTCACTTTGTTTCAGTCGTGCCAGTCAACAGTAACAAGAAATAGAGCTGTATTTCAGAACAGAAAGGGATGGAAGATTTTATTCGATAATAATATCCTGCTTTAATTTTGGCCAAACTGTTACAAATAGTGAAACTTAAAAAATACAAGAGCAGGCCCCAATGGTAGTTTAGTAACGATGAATGAGGTCTTTAAATGCATTTGTATTCTTCGCATAATAGTCAACCTCTGCCTGCAAAATATACACACAAAAAAAGAGAGCAAATGATCTCCTGTCAGTAAGAAAGATATCCGTATGGCGTTGAGCATGTGAAAGGATTAAATAAATGCGCGCAGTGATTTAATTATTAACAAGCTGCACCAGTAGAAGCACTAATACAAGTACACTAATGATGGAATTGAAGATTTGCAAGAACATACCTTACGAATGGCTATAACAGCAGTCACTAACTTTTCACCAATTAGCTCATTTAAAATCTTATCTTCAGCAAGTGCTTCCACAGATTCCCGTAATTCCTTTGGCAACCTTCTCAGCTTTGAAATGTGATCTGAAGGGTTGGTTTCTGTTTGAAAAATTCAGCAAATCAATAAGAGAACCTCACCTAGACTCCTCTAATTTGAGTGTACAGCTCTATTTCAATAGTATGTATTGCAAAAACTTCAGGAATCATCTTATGGTACCTGCTAGATGAATCTAAGGGATTTGTAGAGATATTAACATTGAATAGAAAAAGTATCTTATACCGATAGGTTCGGGCAAGCTAAGGCCTCTCCTCAGGCCATCGATCCCAGCAGCAACTACTGAAGCGAGTCCCATATGTGGATTTGCACATCCATCAAATGATTTAATTTCAAAGTTGCTGACAAGCCCAAGAGGTACACCAGGTGGGCATGCTGTCCTCAATGGAGCTTCCCTGTTCTCTTTTCCCCAACAATGGTAAGCTCCACTCCATGTATTTGGCTGAATTCGATCATAACTACATCCAAAAGTAATTATATTACACTACAATTGATAAGATTGCAATCAAAACATTCCATCAGAAACTAAGCTCTCGGAGTTGAAGAATAGAAACATAGAATACAATAGTAAGTAGTAACAAAATCCAACAGACCCCTCACTATGATAAACTCTTTCAAGATGCATATGATTTATGTGTGACAAACAAATGAAAAGCATTTGAAATAATGATGTAAAGAAAGACATACTAAGTAGATGAAAATTTTATATAGTATATGTGATATGCTCAACTAGAAGATAGACAAACCTTGAAAGAAGCAGGGCAAAATAGACCTGAGCAAAGATCAGACAGACAACAAGATACTTATAAATTCTTCTATGCAATTCCACATACAAAAACACCAACCAAACCGTTAGTCCCAATCTCTAGTGTCCATTAAATGGATTCTTCTCATTCATTCAGCTCTACTTTGGTGCAAGGTACTCTATAAAGCAATTGTATCTAAGTCAATGCACATAGTAGTGAGAATTTCTCAATTGATCACCAGAGCCATGAAGAGCGCCTCACTAGAGTGAGAGTTAAGGCTTATCTCACGTGCCATACTGGCACAAGTTTGACTCTAGGAGACAACCTCTTTGAAAACAAGGGGAAAGATAATTATGTTTTACCTCTCAAAGCCTACATTGTCAGGAGTCTAGTGTGCTGGAAGGCAGAGCCCTTTCTATCAGTAAGGTTCCACCTTTATGTAAGTATACATATCATTTGATATACTAAATAGAATCTGCTGGATTACAGCTGAGTTCAACATCAGAAGTTACCTGTTTGGAAGTGGAGCGGTGAATGCTAAGATTGCAGGAAGATGATGGTAAACTCCTGCCATGAATTGTTCTCCGACTTTTGACATTCCATACCGAGATTGAGATTCATTAGATCCCATAAAAACATTTTCTCCATTCTCCCACAAACTCAGATGCACATGAGATCCTGATCCAATATCATTTAAGTGATACCTACAACAGTAGCATGAAAGTAAAAAATAATGCATCACATATTTATATACGAAAGCGACTATAAAATAATTCCTCTTTTAGAAAAGAAGAAAATATGAACTTCCATTATATCACTCCCACCATGCCTTCAAAAATAGAGCATTTATAGAAGGCTAGCAGACTAAAATCTCATTATCAATTGACAGAATCAAACATGAAGTCGATCATGTATTTTAGTACGCCATTCGAGATTCAACAAGGAGGTGAAAAATGGTAGAAAATTAAAATCCAAAAGAAACAAGATAAAGTGGAAGCAGTATCATTTCTACTACCAGATAGCATTTCTGTTTCGAGAGAGGCAAGGCCCAGAAAACTTGCATCCTTGACCTCTTTGTAAGATTAATTTTTTGCAGAACATAAGAAACTTTTTAGGATGTTATAAGGCCACTTGATATGTAATGATTTACGCATCTAAATATTGGGCAACTAATAAGAGAACTTATGAAAATCTGAATATTACCAGTATGGTGGTATGAGGATATATAAAGGCAGATGAATGAGGCTACTGGAAATGATAGAATGGGAAATGATTGTAGGACACAAGCTAAGGATTTTAGTCATGGAGGTTAGTCACATGACAATCAATTAAGATGGTTTAAATGTCTTCAACTTAGACCACATACAGTACAATATTGAGAAGTAAATACATTTGAGTAGGAGGCTTTGATTTTTGTAACTTAAGAAATATAATCATATTTTTCAGCATATCATTATTTTCTACTTTGCGCTCTTGTTGACTTACACATTCTGCGTCCCACCAATGAGTGATATGATTTATTGAAATAAGTTTGTCATATTAAGGTCCACTGATAGTTCATTTATTTTAACTTAAAACCCTTTCATCCTTAAACTCATTCATCTAGGTTTTGAAATAAACTGAACAGAATTTTCCAAATATAAGGTTATCTGGGATGAGGTAGAGATTCATATATTATTCAGGATTTCTTCTGATAAATGGACCACAATAAAGAAAGGATTATGCGCTTCAACCAAGTAGCTTACTTTGGAACAAAAGTTGCTAATAAACCATGCTTCCTTGCAACAGATTTAATAACCTCACGAGCATATATCAATTTATCAGCTGCAATATTGGATGGCATATACTTTAGTGCTATCTCAAATTGTCCTTTCCCAGATTCTGCATGTAGCTGTCAGATGATTGAGAAGGTTAAATGCAATATAGAATAAAAAACAGCCAACTTTCTGAGGCCATAGAGATTTACTATAGCTCATATTTTCTCTAAAATTGAGAACTATTTCAAACACATTCCAAAATGCTGTAGATATTTAATTATATCTCACTACTGACAGGAAACATAATACATGAAAATGATTGTTAATCATAAACACGCGCAGATAAGCGTATCATTAAACTAGCAATCTTAACTAGATATAAGAAGACCAGCTTTAGTTGGAGAAGGTAGGTTCTCTAGGATGGGCCTGCTCCGTAGGGACCTTCAACAAGATGTTAACACTAAGATATACTTGATAACTAAATGAATTAATTGTAAATACACGTTAGTACCCTTCCAATAAGTACGGGGTACATAATAACAATATGTTACCTGCTCAACCAAAATATCCATGGCTTGAAGAGAAACAATAACTTCTTGTAATATAAAAGATGCAGCATCAAACCCTGAAGTGGAACAGTAGGGGCCCAAGTCAAATGGGACCCACTGTTCATTCTCTTCTCTGCAAGTAGTTCTTTGGACTAAGATCAAATATGAAAAGTAACATTTCCAAGCCAAGGCTATTTACCAAGATATTAAGACAGAAGAGTACCTTGTAACTTTCCTAAGGATATAAAATTCGTTCTCAAAGCCAGCATTCATTACCTACAAGTAAAAGACAAAATTAATAGGATGACAAACTGAAGATAGATAAACATGAAGTTTCTAGATTTTTTTCCATACCAAATTAAACTCATCATGCAGAATTTTTGTGACTCTGCTCAAGGCATTTCTAGGACAGTATTCCCAAGCTTCACCTGGCTTAATTTGCATGTCAACCAATACCATTTCCTCTTGCCTTGACCTAATAGAGAAAAATAAGTACAGCATACTTACCCATCAGTTACTACAAACTCATGCATGACAGGCACATAATATTATCAAATTGGGCCTTGGTAGGGTCAAATAATCAAGCAATGTTTGCATATTGTTGGGTATCAAGGAAGAAATTATACCATGGGATCCTATAAATTGTCGATAAATCAGGTATAAGCCTTATCTCACCCACAGCAGTTAGGTTGGTCCCATCTGCCGGACCATCACAAAATGAACTCATTCCCATCGATGCAAAAGTTAGACCGACACCTGTATTCTTCACAACCTCAGAAAATCTTTTCTTTGGTACAACCTGAACAAAAAGGTACCATGAGAGAATTAGTAAAAAGAAAAGAGTTTTTCGATCTCCTTCTCAAGTTACAGATGCATCATTTTTATTAAGTAATGCCAAGTATACCCCACTCAAGACGATTTATCCAGCTTTATAAGAAGTCAGCAGTGTTTGCCATGTCTCATCTAGTCTTCTATGCATGTAGCTTCTCACAAACCCCTTTTCAAGTTTCACTATTGTCATCCAGCATGTAGAACTGGATTATCCTACAGATCACTATTTTGATGATCCCGTATAGTATCATTGGCATTGAACATGAATGCTTCGTTCAAGTACTAAGTACTTACAAGTCTATAGAACATATTAGGATGTGTTGCCTATGATTTAATAATTTGTTTGAAGAGAAACATTCCTGCGCTGACTTATAGTTTCTTTCATTATTTTATCCAAAATGATAAAAGCTATAGGTAAATATAGTAGTGTTTCACATAATGCAAGTACAGCTTTGGCCTGTAAAACAAAAAAAGATGTACTCACACGACATCGGTGTTGGCCTGAAGCATCAACCCAGATAAGTCGAACAAAAATGATATCTTCTTGTGAAATACAAGACTTTGATATGCTATTAGAAGCCACAAAGCTTTCTTCAGCAATAGATCCAACAACACCATTCAGCTTGTATAGACGCAAAGCATTTTGTCTAAAGATGTCTTTGACTGCTTCAATAGCTTCAGGAGTAGTAAGATCACCATCATCACATGCAGTTGACAGAACATTGAAAACAATATCACGTGCTTGTTTTGCACCTACAGGATTATAGATTGCGTAAGAGATATATTTATATTAAAGTCAACGATCAAAAGATGCATTACTATTATCTAGACTTGCCAATGGTGGATGACAAACATCATAAATTTCAAGATATTATGCCTTAAAAAATACATACAAAGATTTCACTCTGTAAAACCAAATTTAACGAGCAAGATACCAAGTTAGCCAAAAAGATATCAAAACAAGTCTGGAGTACTCGTAGAAAACAAAATTAGTTCTCTATTTGTAACTTCACATGTAAAGCCTTTAACATCTATGATGAAAAATAAATGTAAATCTAATTCATTGTCCAAGCCGAAAAAGTTTAACATATCTCCACATACCGAGATAGAAAGTTTCAGGAAAGGCATATCCATCAGAGCTGAACATCACCTGTAAAAGAAAAATGATAAATAGAAGACCTTAACAATAAAAGATTAGATAGATGAATAAGATAATTTCAGAGAAATTATGCTTGAGTTAACTTATGGTGAAATCAATTGTTCTGTACCATTTTCACACCTTTCTCAAAATTATGACATCCTCGGGTTTGGGCCATTAAGCATCATTCTTCAGATTAACATGTTAACATCTATATATGTGCAAAAGGTACGCTTTTCACAAGACTTGCCAGAGAGCATTTGCTAGATTTTTTACTGTCTGATGTGATGGATCTTTGAAAACAAGGAACACTAGAGTGAGATACAGAGATTAAGTTAAGACAGATATTATAATGTCAGAAACAGACACTGATGTCGACCTAATATTATCAAGAAATTTTCAATTATTTACTCTGTGCAAAACAATATGATAGTAGGGAAATCATTCTACTGAGTTGTACAATTGTTTAATGTAGGTACTTAAAGTGGAAACTAGGTCATAGCAATAGAGGTATAATGCAATAATAATAACATGGCTCTGAAATTGAAAAGAGCAGCAATTGTTTGGGTACAGTATTCTTTGGGAAAGCAACAATATTTTGTATGAAAGCAATACCCTAGTGAAGTGTTGTTATGAAAAAAAATATTTTTCACCTTCTTCAAAGGCGTTAGCTCCATAAGTTCTTTGAATGCAGATATCATTCCTTGAACACTAAGCTTTGGAACCATCAAACCAAAATCAAGATAGACCTACATGTCATTAGTTAAGAATAGTTAAAATAGGAAAATACCAATGCCTAGCAAGAAATGCTTGGAATACAAACCTGGGAGTAAACTGAAGCAAGATATGATGCTTCTTTTGAAAATGGATAAGAAGCATGTAAAAGAACAATCTTAGATTCACAAAATCTCTTGTCCTCAAGAAGAGTGCGCAGATGAAGGGGATTGCACTTCCTCAAATCAAGGTCCTTGTCTCCAAAACTGAAATGTCAAGCTCACAGCAAGATCAGAATGCTTAACATATCAGAATGGAAGGATCAAGAGACAAGATTTTTGTTGTATCTGCTAGGCAATAATGTGAGAAAAGGATAGATGGTGCTATTAAGAAAATCTATAAATAATAACACATTACCATTTTACTAATCTGCATAATGCTACATGAATATATGCACATCATCAGGTTGTCCGTAACTTTGACAAAGAAATAGGGAGGGAGCAGATGTTCCAGATGAAATAGTAGAATGTCTTACGTAATAATACAAGCTTATCATTGAATTTATCTTTACACCTACAGTTTAAAAGTCTTTGATTATGAAATTCCATATATCTCGGTTATAGAAGATAATTTTACTACATGAAATCAACAAGACAAAGGTATTCACAAAATGAGAAATTTCAGATGTTTTTGTTACCCTGTATGAATTTGCATTGGCAAGTTGAAGGATACAGCGACTTTCATACTACATGTGAATAGATAATCAATTAAACTCTTATTTGCAATACGAACAGGCTTCTGGCCTGAAAAGAAAGAGTAGCAGAAGCATATACTCAGTCAGATATTTATGCTCCGCATTTCAGATAGTGATCATTCAATGTTAGCCCCCTGACTTACCATTTAACTCCTGACGAAGACCTTCCTCAGCTTCACTCTTACTAACAGCAGTGTCGATCTCTAAGCCACTTCTATAAGCAGCAATGCTTTTCATTGCGACAATTTTGTCAGCAACTGTGGAAAGTAAGTTCAGGAAATGCAATGAAAGAAGAAACAACTGGTAATAGGTATACAGAATATGTATGCGATAAATGATAATACTGTAAAGGATATGAATTCATCTTAGCCATGAAAATTTCAGTGAAAGAATCCAAAGTCCACATTGATCCACTGAATGTCTCCTGAAAAATAGTAATATATCATAAAACTAGGAAAGGTTGTAAATTTGTACCCCAAAATAGTAATGTGTTATTCAAGTTTATAACTCATCAAGGAACATTAGAAACTTTCATATCAAATTGCACTAATACAAATTACTAATAAATGTATGTTATATCTGATTTATCAAGGAAAAAACACAAATGGAAGTAAATAGGCAACCCTCGACTGATATTAGCTTGAAGTTTTCAAAAAGTCCTCACATCATTAAGGATGGTTTCTGCCAAATGTTCGATTCTCAAAATTCTACCCACTGCAGGAGCAAAATTCTTGTGCCATTCCCAGTCATGCATTTTGTCAAATTGAATCCCATCATCAAAGAATACTGCAGATATATTTGCAGCTTTGAAGCACTTTGAGGTAATAGAATCCAATCCTGCAGATTTTCTGTAGTCTTCCAGTTTATCCAATGAAGCTTCACAATTGTATAGTACAGCAAGATCCTTCAAACTCCTCTGCATTTCACAAAATTCAATAGTAGATCGAGTTTAGCATATGAAAATAAGGCAACAACTTATGCTCAATGTACTTTGTAACTGAGTAATGAATCATTCATGTATGCCATTAAATCAGTCAAATTAGTTTGCTCATCTACACCCAGAAGCTAGTAAGTAGGTAAATTCATTTTGCAAGAAATTTGACCAAAATTTACAACAGTTACTATCAACTCCACTTGGATCCTGTTCTCATGTGGTGATTCCACAACCAGGAAACAACATTCTTGAATTGATGTAAGACATGTAGGGCTGTCAAAATAATCGAGCCAGCTCGGCTCGATAAAGCTTGATTAAACTCACATCGAAAGTGAGCTGATTCAAGCTTGATCTGCAAAACATGCTCAAAATTAATCTCAAGCCGAGCTTGATCATGAGACGGCTCGATCAAGCTTAGCTCAATAAGGCACGAAATTAAATATTATATAATATATGATACATATAACTAATATGAACATCTAAAGTAAGATTTAAAAGCTCATAAATATTATTATATTAGTTCGTATATCTTTACCATTGAATCGGGCCTTATTTTAAGCATGATTCAATTCAAGCTTAATTAGGCTTGAATTAATTCAAGCTTGAAATTGCTTATTGATCAGCTTGACTAAAACACGAAATTGGTTCTTTATTTCAATTCAAGTGTGATTCTATAATTAGGCTAGAAATTATTGTCAATGCAAGTTTGACTCAAGCTCGGCTCGACTACACCCCGTTACACATGTACCCTGGTGGGATGTTGGCTACCGCTAATCCAAGATCCACAACTCCGCCAAGCCCATTAGGACATAAAACGCAATTTATTCAAGATCCAAGTTCTACCATTTCACTAAGCCTGGCCCACCAAGATCAACTCGTTAGATCACAGCTCACCACGAGGCCCACCACGAGTTCGTCCATGCCTTATGTCTGAAATATCAAAACTACCATTTCAGATCACAGCTCACCAAGAGGCCCACCACGAGTTCACCCATGCCTTATGTTGGTAATATCAAAACTACGAAACCCCACCCGATGCTGGAGAAGGTAAAAAAAAAAGTACCAAAAATATCGTAGCCTAGATCAGAGGAACAGAAACAAGGTCTACTTCCGGAAATCTCCCGTACTTTTTTCCTATTCTAGACATCAAAATGGAGGATTGGATCGAGTACCTTGAAGGAGAGGGAGTGAGGCGCGAAGGCGAGGGCATCTCCCTCGGCCTCGGAGAAGCATCGGAGAAAAGGGAAGGTGGAGTCGACGGCGGCCAAGTTGTGGGCGTGGGCGTCCACTAAAGAAACCCTCTCTACTGCCTCCCTCAGCTCTCTGTGCTTCTCTTCCATAGTCTCTCCCCTCTCTTCTCTCGTCTCTGGAGTTTCGGACCGCTGCCTCCCTCCGTCCTCGCGTTGATATTATCTAGTCCTCTTATTTTCCACGCAGCCCCTATTAAAAATAAGAAATTCAGAACAAGGCCTTATAAATTCTTAAGATATCCATTTGTGATAATTCTAACCGTCTAACGGGGGAACTGGTCGGAATCGAACGAGGCAAATGGCACCCGCCTTTCCCACGAGGGTGGACGAATCGAGGCAAGCCCATGCGAGGAATTGGCTGCACGACGTATGTGCGTGGTTAAATAAGCATTGGTTGGTTGACTGGTATCATCAACACTTGTATAGGATAGTATTTCAATTAACAACAGAGTATGCCCATATATAGATAGGGCTTAGTTGATGTATTAATCAAATAGAATGGAGACAATTAAAACTTAGAAATGCATTGATATGATATGATACAGCTTCGTCAAGAGATTGCACCTCTTGTGACTAACATTTTAGGACTACCAGCCTCCTTTACTTTACTGCATCAACTACACCTTTTTAAAATTCATCGAAAACCAACATTTGATTTAGAAACAACATACCCAACAAGCCGATGTTTTTCCTTTATCTCACAGAAAAGAAGATCGACAATTTCCCCTTTAAACAGAAGAGAAGTATTATTCTCACGATTTCTACTGATAAGCTTGAAAATGAGAATACTATCATGGACGTCGAAATAATTCAGCTCGATTTATTAGGTTCAGATAGCAGCCATAACAGTCGATTGAAGACAGATCTAACTCCTTGGTCCATGACGTTGGTGTGGAAGTAATATTTCTCCTCTGCTTTGCAAACAAAGTAACCATCTTCAACTTTCTCCATTATAAAATGTAAAGTCTCGTACCACATCGCTACCAAGGCAACAATTTCAACATGCAGCCATGTTTTCAAAGACTTTCTCAATAGTTGAAAAAAAATAGGCACAAGGAATGCTGCATTCTCCTTTTAAATTTTAATTTTGCACCATTTCAAAAGGGCTTAATTTGACAGAGGTCTAGGAACAGAGTAAAATGCAGCGACTGGTAGTAAAAGAACAGCCTCTGATACCGTAAAAAAATCTCCAGTTCCCTATCCATATCTGCACTTCCATGGAAAGGATCTAACTGTAGCTAGCATCGTTAATAATAGAGCATTAAAAAGACGAATCATGCAGTGCAGAGACTACATCCTTATCTATAGACAAAGGATGCCTCCATTATATTCTTTGTAGATCAAACGATAGATTGTACCTTTGCCAGCCCACTTTCTCTCTCGAAAAGAAGATACTTTGGATCAATATAGCCTCCTCTGCCGATAAAGCTGAATGTAAACTAGAATGTAAGGTGATTTTATGCAGTAAAAATCAGTCTGATGGAAAATTAGAGTAACTATGGAATCAGAATGCATACTAGGAGTAGTATGAATAAGAAAATTAGATTAATTTTAGAATCAAGAGTCATAAGTGCAAGATTTGTGATAAACAGGAAATTGTTCGATTCATTGTGGACTGATTAGAGAACAAAAGGAAATTGAGAGAAAAATTAGGAATGAGCTATTTCCCAAGCAAACTTAAGAGGCATCTTAAATGGTAGTGATTTTAAGGATGGTGACGTGCTAATCAGTACTTGCTATACTGGCTGCATACCAACAAGTGGCACAAGAAGTGCCTCTAGCAGCGATTTGCTCGCTATTATCATCGCCTTGAAGACTTCAAATTCACCGCCTTCCTTCAACTTGAGTCTCAATCGCCACTCGCCCTCGTGTGCCTTAGCCAAGGAAGAAGATAATGAAGCAAATTAAATTTTATTTGATTCGTCTTATTTCTTGCTCAGCTTCAGCATAGCATATGAGGGCAAGGGTGAGCGGCAACGGTGAATGGTCTCTCTCTCTTGCATCAGGCTAGCGGAGGGTGGAGCCATTACTCCTGCGGCATGGCCAACAAGTGTCGTGGCATGTACCATACCATGGCAGTCGGTGGTTAGGTTAGTACGGGCCATGCCACGGTACGACCATCCTTATTATGGTTTAAAGGAAGTGACAGTGGAAAGGTGGAATTCAACTTTCACATGATTTGCATGTAAAACTGATAGGAAACAGGTATACAGGAGCACTAAGAAGCTTAGAAGAACCAAAGATTAGTGAAGAATAAAATAGCATGTAACTTGATAAGCAATCAAAAGATTTATGCTTCTTTCAGAACAACAGAAGAAAAAAAAGATAAAAATATTTCTGCAACTCTGCACATACTGCCCACCTGAGTTCTAGAGAGCAATGAAGTGAAGAAATTGCTAAATACATGACCTAAGCGCAAGAACACTATTTTAGATTATCAACTTGCTCCACGTTCGGGTTAAAGATTCACAACATATCAGACCATGATTGCGCAACAATCAACAGATTTCAGCAAAATGACAGCAAATACAATCAATATAACAAAATGAGGAGGATGCTCAACCACCATTATTAGCAAATTAACAGCAATTCTGCTAATCTACACAATCTAGTAGAGCTCATAGACAGAATATATAGATAACAATCCTAACACCATTATTAGCAAATTAACAGCAATTCTGCTAATCTACACAATCTAGTAGAGCTCATAGACAGAAGATATAAATAACAATTCTAACGTAATTGCATCGTACATCCTATAACAACAAACATTATTGAGATTGTTTAAGGGCTAGGCGGAATGCAGAATTCTAAAAGCTACCGGTTACAGTGAACTCTTCAAGCTTACCCAATTCCATCAGAAGATCAGAATGAAGAGGGACAGGTATTGACACCATCCTTGCAATCCCTCGTGAGATCATTGAAGGTCTCAATCTGTTTCTTTCCTCTCAGGAACACCTCGGTGTCGACCTCCACCCTCATGTAACCGTCAAACTCCACAGGAACTCCATTGTTAAGCTCCTTAGTCTCCGCATACCACTCGCTGTTCTCATCCCATAAATCCTTGAAATCTTCAAAGAAGTGAATTTGGTACTTATCCTTCAATGGGTCGAAGAAAGAAGTATCTGGCTCATTGGTAGCAATGTAAAGGTGTCGGCCTTCCTCAACCTTATCGCTGAGGGAGGTCAGTAATGCATCCGGCGAGGTGTCCCTGGATAGATTGGGCCACAGCTCAGTATTCTTCGCCTTCTCCCCTCTTACTACATGAACTGAGTCGAAGTCCCAGTTCATCCTCGAGGCAACAGCAGAGACGATCTCCATCAACCGCCGTGACTTCCATATGAGATTCCATGGCCGCTGGATCACGGATTCCGTCTCGCCCTCGCACACTCTATACCAGTAATTATCCGGCTCGACGTCTCCAAACTTTCTCATGATCAATGCATCATTTACCTCTGCCAGCTTCATAGGTGTGACCCGGAAATCATCCACATAGTAGAGCTTTAGCCCATGCTTCTGATGCCATTTCCCCCAATCCGTCCAGAACTGGCTCTGGTCGATCACTGACGCCGAATCCCTCAAATGCTCGAAATCGAAGTAGAACCTGAAGTCCTTCCCCTCTGCATCCATCCCCGTACCAGTATACAATGAAGAAAGGCAAATCTTGAGGTCCATGACAAGTGTTCGATTCAAGTGCTTGGCTTCTCCAAGAGCACATAGGAAGCCCCAAATGTAATGGTTCATGCTCTTGCACCGTTCGCCGCCGCCCATGTAAATTAGATACTTCCCGTGGCTAAAATCCGACTCCGACGCGACTACTGGGAGTGTATCATTCACGGCCTCACCGACGACCGCCGGCGCTTCCGGCATATCCGAGCTCTCCTTCTTAGCTCGCCGCTTCTTGCGGACATTGACTCCGGAATGGAAATCTCCGATCTTGGAGACAGAAAGCGAGCAATTGGCGGCGCGGGAGAGCGTAAATCGCCGGTAATCTTTGTAGAATGTGTCGCGGGCGTCATCCTTTGGGCGGAAACGCCACGCCAAGTCGCAGGACAGGCCATCGCCGGCCTCGGCCGGGCGGCCGAAGCGGTAGATGTGGATGTCGGGGAGGGCCTCGATCGCGGTGCGCATCAGGAGGTTGTAGAGCTCGCGGTCGTCGGCGGCGCAGGAGATCGGGGAGCCCGGGTCACAGATCGCCTCCGAAGTAGCGGAGACGGTGGGTTCAGCGACATCGGAGAGCTTGATGAACGCGGAGTCGGAGCCAACGGGGGAGGAGGAGTTGAAGTCCTCGCCGGTGCGGAGGAGGGAATTGTCGGAGAGGAAAGTGGAGTTGGAAGTGGAGGTGAGGAAGGAGGTGAGGGAGGAGGAGGAGGGGTGGAGGAGGGGGTCGTCGGGGCGGTGGGTGGCGGCGAGGAGGGTTAAGGCGAGGACAGCGGCGACGAAGAGGGCGAAAAGGAGATTACCACCGGAGCGGAGGTGGTCACGGAGCATGTCGGGCCGGAAAATTATAGGCCGGCCCAGCATTGCAATATCAAAAAAATTGCAGCGGATCTAGATCTGATCTGATGATGGAGAGGAGAGGAGTGGAGAGGAGAGAGTGAGCAGAGCTGTGGAGAAAAAGGGTAACAGTCAGAGGAATTGACTTGGGATAGTTGCTATTTATAAATTCCATGTTTCCTGTTTGCGTTGGGATACTGCTATGCATTTCATTATAATTGTGAATACATTTAAAAGTTAACAAAATAACGATGCCAACCACTAATTTCTTTTTATTTCTTAAAAAAAAAATACAACTCATAGCAAGATTATGCTAAGCCTCACACAAACCCACCATTAACTCTAATAACTTGGCCATTAACCCACTCAGCAGCATCACTAACTAAGAACCCCACCACCGGCGCCACATCCTTCGTCTCCCCAATCCTCCCTAATGAGCTCCGCTCCTCCACCTTCCTCATAAACTCCTCGTCCTTCCCAGCTAAGAACAAATCCGTCTTTGCCGGCCCCGGCGCCACGCAGTTCACCGTGATCCCTGTCCCCTTTAGCTCCTTTGCTAGTATCCTTGTCATCACCTCCACTGCCCCATTCGTCGCCGTGTACGCCGCATATCCTGGGAGGAGTGTCCCCATTAGCGAGGACGAGAACGTTATAATCCTCCTGCCGCCTCACGGAGGAGGAGGAAGGTTCCACGTGCGTTGACCGCGAACATCAGGTCAAAGCCCTCGACGGCGGTTTTGGCAAGGGTGGGGTATTTGGAGTTTAAGATCCCGGCGCAGGCGACGAGCATGTGGGGAGGGGAGCGGAAGGCCTCCTCGGCGCGGCCGAAGAGGGATCGGACTGAAGCGGGGTCGGACGCGTCGCCGCGGGGAGCGCCGCCGGGAGAGTTGAGCTCAGCGGCGAGGAGGTCGGCCTGGGCTGTGTTGGAGGCGTAGTTGAGGACGAGAAAGGCGCCGAGGGAGGTGAGGTGGATGGCGATCTCGCGGCCAATTCCGGGGGAAGTGCCGGTTACGATTGCGAGCGGGTTTGGCTGCGCCATGATTTGGGAATTTGAGAGTTAATTGAGTTTATAAAAGAGAGGCTTCGGAAATTATCGGTCAGGTTGTTTGAACGGCTCATATATATATATTTTAATCTCAAGAAAAATTTTAAGGAAAAACTCCACGGGCCGAAAGTAAATTGGGCCTTTGCCTGGGCTTGGTCGAATTTTCCCACAGGAGGCCTACTCAGCACAGCCCAAGATCACCCTAATGCTATAAGAGGCGACACGTGGCTGGTGCCAAAGAAGCTATTGAGTAAAGCTAACTTAACCACAGTCCACAGCCAAAGCATTTTAATTAATGCTTTTGTATCAATAAAGGTTGCTCGTGGTTACTTTCTGAAATTGATGGATTCCAACCCACTAATTCTTACGGTGGTTTAAATAAACACAAGAATCTAACAAAAGTTAGTAACTTTAATCAAATTTAAGATTTTAGATATACGCGCGTACTTAGCAGTGCAGACACATGGATCCAATAGAGATATCTGCCGACGAAGAAAAAGACGGCCAAATGGCTCCTTGGTTTGACATCACCGAATGAGTTCTTCCAACGTAACAGATATGGCAATTCGATCACTTTAGTCAAGATAAGCCACTAACCTCCTTTCAAAGTCTCCCATTTCACACCATATGTAGATATATTTATACCTAGGAGTTAAACCATGCATGCATGTAGTACTATAAATACCCATACTATCTTCCTGTCCCAACCATCGCATTTCTCACTGCTTTCTTTACAACTATGGCTAATACCAAGCTAGTGGCTATTTGCTTCGTAGTCTTGCTAAGCATTGGATACTCCAATGCAGTGAGAGTAGGTAAATATCATGGAGGAGGAGGAGGAGGTGGGAGTGGTGGCGGTGGCGGCGGCGGCTCTGGAATGGGGTCTGGTTCCGGTTATGGCTCCGGATCCGGATACGGTGAGGGAGGCGGAGCAGGGACAAGTGGAGGTGGTGGTGGTTACGGGAAAGGAGGCGGCGGCGGCGGTGGAGGGGGAGAAGGTGGTGGTAGTGGATCCAGGTACGGGTCCGGTAGCGGGTATGGTGAGGGTTCTGGGTACGGTGAGGGCGGCGCGCATGGTGGGGGATACGGAAGCGGCGGAGGTGGAGGAGGTGGCGGTGGCGGGCACGGGAGTGGAACCGGATCGGGTTATGGCTCGGGTAGCGGGTACGGTGAGGGTTCTGGGTACGGTGAGGGCGGCGAGCATGGTGGAGGATATGGAAGCGGCGGAGGTGGAGGAGGTGGCGGTGGCGGTGGATCCGGTGGCGGGCACGGGAGTGGAAGCGGGTCGGGTTACGGCTCGGGTAGCGGGTACGGGTCCGGTGAGGGTGGCGCGCATGGTGGAGGGTATGGAAGAGGTGGTGGCGGCGGCGGCGGCGGCGGTCAAGGATCTGGGTCGGGATCTGGCTCAGGTTATGGATCAGGATACGGATCTGGATATGGGAGTGGTGGTGGAGGACACCCTTAACTTATGAACCTTGTACTATAGCTGGTTGCATGAAGCCCTACATGCATGTATCACACTCTATAGAACCTTTGTCTTTCGTTTCGGACGTTATGTAGTTTGTAATAAATAATGGCGGGCTTCTATTTTGTACTAAGTGAAGATTTGATATAATTTGAGATAGTATTTATATATCTCTGTTACTACTATCTATTCAGCATCGTATAACGTTGCTCTTTTTTTAGATCTAATTATCTGGATGAAAATACAATTTTATACGTCAATCACTATCTAAAAGGCCTGGGATAACTCTGAGCCACTACTTAATAATAATGAGCTTAGCACTTCACTGTTAATGATTCACAATTAAGTTTATGTTTAATAATTCTTCTACATACGTAATTAAAATGATGGAACTGCCACCAAGGTCATGCAAATGTAGTTATGGGATGTATCCAAAAACAAAAATATCGCAGAGCCCAAAGGCTTAAGCATGTACACTGCTCATGAAGCGTGCCACGTAGCAGATGATGAAGACGTTAAGGCAGGTGAAACCCCAAAGTTGGCTCTTTCTGAGATATATTAGCACACAGTTGACGAGAGTAGTTAAGACGCGTCGTACGTAAGCACACCACTAAGTAGTGGACTGTTTTATGTCCAAGAATGTTGAAAATTAGCTCCAAATCAAGAAAACAGTTTGTATGGGTTAACGGGTTTATCGTAATTTGCTATCGTTTCAGTTTTGTGTGTCAATGTACGTCCATCCATTCGAATGAGATGGAAGTGTTGAAACAATGTTTAGACGTTCGAATAACAAAGAGTTTTGAAAGCATAATATTTAAAAGATGTTCGAACTTATTAGCAAAAGTACACAATCGTTTGAATGTTGTCCATCCGTTTCGAATGGTATGCGAAATAAGTTGCCAATTGTGCACAAGCATTAGAAAGCTATCCATTCATTCGAATAGCCTGCGATTTTTCTCTCCTCTAAATCATCCCTATAAATATATAATTAGTGTTTTAGGGCTAACTAACTACTATTGTACTCAAAGTGTTTAGAGTTTTGAAAACTTTTTGTACTTAGATTCAAATAGTAGATTACATATTTATACTGCTCGTGGACGTAATCATATTGTCGAACCATGTAAAATTTTACATCTTTTTTTCTTTTCTCTGTGATTACTTATATTTCGATTTATATCTCTAAGATTTCTCTACTTTTGATGCTATATTTGTGATCTTTTCTATTTAGATTGCATCTGTTATTATTCTATTGAGATTGTTAGTATTTTATTAGAGATTAACTTCCGTGGTCCTATTCCGCATAACAAAGAAAGAAGTAGGTGAAACTTCGCATAAATAAAATTATTAATTAGGGGGACGTGGAAAATGTAAATTTTCTCTAGAAGAAGAGTAGATATTTGTCAAGGGCAGTCTGAAGACGTAAGAAAAAGGAGTACTCAATCCTAATTGCATAGGGGTTAAGTAATTGGATAACAACGAGGAGAGACAACGACGTCTTTCTTTGCTAGCTCCAAGTGCTTCAAACGCGGACGCGGCTGACGGTGATCGACCTCGATCGACAACCACCACCCAGTGGCCAGTGGCCAGTGGTAATGCTAATTCGACGTCGCAGAAACTATATTTTCTATCATATAATAGTTGATCCCAGCTGCCAAACTACTAGCGTTTGCCACGTGAGGGTTATACCAATTTTTTAAGTTTAAATGGCTACCTACAAATCGATTGAGATAATGCCAGTTCACTTATAAAATTATTTAAAATTTTATTCAAAAAATATCCACTGTTTTGCTACTAATATTTTGAAAATATCGTGAGTAGAATTATTTTTGTAATATTAAATATAAAAGAAAAAAATAAATCTGATACTGTAAAGTGTAAATGATAATGAAGTCAAAAATATACGAGGTGCTCTCTCGTAATGGCATCACGTGTTAAAAATATAATAATACATATTATTAGTTTATTATCTAAAACTTAATTAGAGTTGAAATGATGGTGTAATTGGACCCATGCACATAAGGACGAGACCTAACCCACTTCTGAAAGTGTTGGGGATTACTGGATTACGGCCCAACGTAGAAGTACATTATTATAATGACAGGGACCATATCTGAGATAAAAAAGCCAAACGGCACCTGTACACTAACTGCATCTGGGAACTTGGCAGCCAAACATTAGTCACCAGGTGTTCTTATAGTACGAAATGCCCCCAGCCTCTGGCTGCAGACGATCCAAATTCAGGAGCGAAGAAAACAAGAATCCGAAGGGACACCGAAACTCTTGAGTCGTTAGTTCTAAATATAAATAATTATTATAGAAAAAATTATTTTATAATTAATATGGGCTTAGTTTAATGATTTAACTTAGTTGATTACTCGACAGTAGCTAAACATAAGTTCGACGACACATATAATTTGAAATTTAAATAGATATATTAGTGTATTAAATAAAACTTTGTATTTAGAATAAATTAACTCTTTATTCTGCTTATATATTGTTTAGACTCTTACGTGATAAAATAAAAAACAAAGAAGGGAATCGGAAGGGACGAGAAAAGTTGGATAAGTTTTGGTTGTTACGCTGCAATATGGACAGAATCCCACTCACGAAGCGAATAATATTAGCCTTCCGAAAAGCTAAAGTGACATCTATACACGCAAGTGTCGATAAAGCAAACGCCACTTTGATCACTCCTCGCAAGTCTTAGTTTCACACACGACCCCCTCCAAAAACTACGTGCATTCTGGCCTCGGATTTGGACTGTTAGCCATGCAGGACTATCCCTATAAATACCCACTCGTTCCCTCCTCTCATGGTCATCCCATACTGATCGTTTCACTTATAATTCAGCTACTATGGCTAGTAGTAGTAACACTAAAGCTTTAGCTCTTGCTTTCATTGTCCTCCTCAGCGTTGGCCTGGCCTCCGGGGCTAGATCCCTTAGTGGGGTTAGCGGCGGTGGTGGCGGCGGTGGTGGTGGAGGTGGAGGTGGTGGTGGCTCTGGATCGGGCTCGGGCTCGGGCTATGGGTCTGGGTACGGCGAGGGTGCCGGAGGAGGGGTAGGTGGAGGGTACGGTAAGGGTGGCGGCGGTGGAGGAGGTGGCGGTGAGGGTGGCGGTGGTGGTGAAGGATCCGGCTATGGGGCTGGGCATGGCTATGGCTCAGGCTATGGATCCGGTGAGGGTGGCTCACAGGGTGGCGGTTATGGAAGCGGCGGCGGCGGCGGCGGTGGGTCTGGTGGTGGTAATGGTGGGAGTGGCTCTGGCTATGGCTCAGGCTCTGGGTCTGGATATGGAGAAGGTGGCGGTGCTCATGGTGGAGGGTATGGAAGCGGCGGTGGCGGTGGAGGCGGTGGGGGAATGGGTGGTGGCTCTGGCTCTGGATATGGAGCTGGCCATGGTTCTGGCTATGGGAGTGGTGGTGGAGGAAATGGACACTACTAAGTTTCATCTATAATAATGCTGAAGAATGGATAGATTAAGAATAATAACTTTCTTAATTACATGTGCTATGAGCTTGTAAGGGTAGTTGAATCATCTATTAAGGAACTAATAAGTGGTTTGTGTCTGTAATCCTCAATATAAGTGTCTTCGTGTTTGAATAAAGGAATGCTATTTATAATGACTCTTCAGTCTTTTTATATATAGTTCTGATTGCTCTTTCGAGGTTAACGCTTTATTTGCTAATTATAGCAATTTATATATAGTTCTCAATACTTTCTTTTAGTTTCTTTTCTTTTTCGTAGTAGTTACACTTACACTTGGATAGAGCCATTGGAGAAAAAATCATCAAACCAGGATCCCTTTAGTACCGAATACGATAGTTTTAGTTCCAATTTCACCCCAAAAGCATGAAATGCAACCCAATTTAAATCGAAAATGAATCCTAGTTTTGCTTTTCCTTTGTTAAAGTAGCAAGTTTTCATCAAAACCACGCACTCTATGTCAAACATCCACTAAGCTTACATCTTTGCATTTGTCCAACTCTATTACCATATTGGAGTAAGGAAAGAACTATGTACGCAGTTTGCTTCTGTGCAACTAACGAGCAGTAAAAGATAAAAACATGTAATCTTGGCTTCTAGGTTTCAAGTCCAAGAGTATACATGTATCAATCTATCTGGGAGAAATACAGATAGCCATTTTGAAGCCTGCTGTAAAAGGAACTCTGTTTCCTCCTTCGCCTTCTGAGAACAGTTCCTTGTACTGCTCTTCATTTTCAAACTACTTGCTTGAACCATTCCAGAATTAGCATGGATTTGGCTGGTCTGAGTTGCCTTTCGGCTTCTGCCAAAATAGGTTTTACAGCATTAGGTTGAGGTTCTGCAGCAAATTCCGGGGGTGCAAAGTAGGAGTTCAGCAACTTAACAAGATGTCTGGGAAAAGGGTTATACCCCTACAGGACTCCTCATATTACCTCCACCCACAGAAGTATTTTTGGGGAAAAATGCCTATAGATAAAGAGGAGATGGATCGTCTGATAAATTTCATTTACAATTTATCAAATCATGAGGGGATAAAAAACAAATCCAGAATGTTTATGAGGATAGATATATATTACCATAGTAAGCAGGAAATTGCAATTGAAAAGCTTTACCTGGTATATCTTTGATTCCTCCCTGTTGCCACTGGAACTATTTTTCAGCCTCAGTCACGTCATGTGACACCGCACCATTTTGAACTGAAACTCCTGATTCCTTGTGGTTAGTCTTCCATGTCGACATGTTTCCATCATTCTTCTGCAGCACAAGTTAGGCATTAGCTCCTTTCAGTTAATTTATAATGAAAAGAGAGCAAATCAAAAGGACTAGTAATGCTTTTAACGTGCATTTTACCTTTCAAGAGAAGTGTGATAGACCCAAGGTAGAATTGGCTTACTCCATTTTCTCCATAGTATCTAAATCATTATAATGGAATTTATCATCGGTAGTATCTCATAATATCATATAACACATCAAAGCCATCTGAATTGAGATTCCTTGCTCAAGGTTGCTACTCAGTTCTACATGATTTTCTTGTGGAGGAATATAATCAGGAGCATCAAAGAAGAAAGAACTATCCCCAAGCATCTGACAATTGAAACAATCACCAGGTCCAGGATTTGGATTTTGGAGAACATGGCTGATAGAAGTACATGCCATGCTCAGCTGCAGGGCATTAAAGAACCGCTCATTTTGTTGCATCTCAGGTAAATTGCTAACCAACGCTCTCTTGATTAGCAGATTCCTGGTAACAACTTGCATCACTACAAGAAAGGTCTTTGAGAAGTGGGGGTCACTTGCAACCATTGTGTCCACAACATCATTGATCACCTGAACAAATGCAATGCTTCCTTGTGGAGGTTGAGCTAAAGGTTGAGATTGCCCCCATCACCGTAGCAATTTCTTCCATGCTGTCAAGGAGCTCTTGGATATCACACTGTTGAGCCACGCCAACATATCCATCCACACCATTCTGGCACTTCGCTATGTCCATGAGAACAAGAGGATTGTGTGAACACTTGCATACATTTCTGCCTGCCAGAGCCTTCGAAGGAAGGGGGAGCTTCCCCTTGATGACTCATTGTTGGAGTCTGAGAAAGATTTAAATGGTAAGCATTAGATATTAATGGAAAATTGGAAGACTCAAGAAGATAACCATTAAAATGCTCACAGGGAATCAGGGGGCTCTACGACAAACTTAATTTAAGTGGATCTATACAAAGATCATTAAGAAACTTGCAGGACTTATATATTTTTCTCCATTATGCATGGCAAGGATGACAGTTGGCAAAACAACTGGGGCATATCGAGTTGACGTCTCAAAAGAAAATGTAAAATTGCAAAGGATGATGGGATTTTCCAGAGCCAATTCACAATGTCAAAGCTTAGTCATACTTTGGTTCTTAGTAGTTTGAGCAGAATAGCATTGCAGGAATATAGTCTACAAGTTTGATATGAGAGAAAAATTTCATACTATATGGTTTAAAACTTTAAATGACTGTCAGAAAATGCATGTCAAACATTGATAAAGTTGTCTTCTACATCTGCAAATTAGTTTTGGGATCCACATGATTAGTCTTAAGCAATATTCTATTTCTTTGCTTTCAACCGTCCTCAGCCCTCACCACTTGCAATTTCTTTCTCAAATATATATGAGCCATTAGAGAACCACCAATCATGCAACATAAAAGGACAAACTATTCTACTTCAACATGGAAATAAAGAAACGATTAGTAAAGTAAAGAACAACAAAAGAAAAGGCAAACTAGGAAGACCTACGTCATCAAAATCAGCCAATTGCAAGTAATCTTGACCTTCTTCTCTACCCTCCTCAGTCTCTTCCTTCTGCGCCGGCTGCTCACCATCCTCACACTCTTCTTCTACAAACGCCGCTCCATAATGTGCCCCATTCTGCGGCCCAGCAGCCCGCTTCTCAAAGATCTTGCACACGACAAGAGAATCCTTCCCATTCCCATCACCAAAACCCCAACTTTATCAATTCCTACTCAATTAAATAAACACCATATAAGAGAAAACTCATTTCTCTAATCACAAAGTACATAGGTCATTACCAGAGAAACACCAGCTCCGTTGAGCTCTTCATCCAGGAGCCGGTCCTTATGCATGACCCAATTAGTTCTCTGGCCAAGGAGAGCTCGCCCAATGTGGAATTACAAGGGTCTTTTTCATGCCGACAACCTTAGAGCTCATGTCACCGACACACCTCGCGACCCTTTCCAGCGGTCTTTCAATAAGCACTGGGGGTTACGCGATTAGTCCGGCTGCCATCGGAGTGCTTGCGATAGAGGGAGCAGAAGAAAAACCACTCCTAGTCTCGGTTCTGGATTCGAGCCAAGGCAGGGAGGTCCCGTGGCTCGAGCTTGTAGAGGTTTACCTCGGCGATGGCGTCGAAGCGGAAGGGTCGCTTGCAAAGCATGCGCCTCAGGTAGTAGCTCGTCAGTTCCTCGTCGGCGGGGTGGAAACAGAAGCCAGGGAGGAGGATGGCCGGAGAAGACGGCGGTGGAGGTGCGGCGGACGAGTTTCGAGAAACTAACGCGGTTGGCATCGATTTTATTGGGGAGAAGAGCTGAAAATGCACTAGAAGAAGAACTCGACGGAGAGGAGAAAGACCCAGAAGTGTTTCTGGAGAAGGGGTTTTGGATTTATTACTCAAAACCTCCTCCTTCTCAGATATTTGCAAATTCGATTCCTCATTTATGGTATATTTACAAGACCAACTCTACGTATTATAAATTAGAAACAAAACCATTAGTCTTTTTTCCTCATCCCTATCACATGCAATAATCACATACCCCTTCGATTGCATAACCACAATGAAAACCAACACTATCAAGCAAACCAAACATAAATAATTTCGATCGAAGCACATTAATCATACCCTAAACACGACATCTGTCTTCATAGATAGCTCATGAAAGAAATCCAAGACATTCTAAGCAACTTATATAATTGGAGAATGGCCGACGAACAGCGTGATATGGCCCAAGAGCTTCTCCTTTCTCGAGAAGTTATTCCCGCACGAGCACCGCCACCGGCGATCGCCGCAGTGCTTCTCATGCGTGCGGAGATCGGAGAGCACTGAGAACTGCTTCTGGTTGCACCTCTTGCAAACGTACATCTTAGGGCAGTGGCTTCTCTTGTAGTGGTTCTTGACACACACCATGGACTTCAAGGGCTGGAATCTAGGGTGCCGCTTGTTCCACCGGCAGCCTTCGTGGGGGCACGAGTACTTCCTCGCCGGCTTTGCGACGTCGACGTCACCTAAGGAGCTAGATATGCTCTTGTACTCCTCGCCGTGAGCTCTCATGTGCATCCGTCGGTTAGCATCACGCTTGAATCCTTTCCCACATACTTGGCAGTAATGCGTATACTTTGCCAATAGATCATACGCATCTAATTCAACGATATCGCATTCTATAACGTCTGTTTCCGTTCCTTCTTCTGTGGTAGGGTCACCGTTATCTTGGCCAATACGTTGGAGCGCGTACGCCGTCGAAGAGGCCGCGCCGATGATATCTTGAGCTAGAGACCCTGCAGTAGATATCGCCGTATCGGTGGACTCATCGTGTCGGATTTGATTCGTACAGAGGAAGATACTAACGATAGATTCAAGTTCTTGGATCTTGTCGCGGAGAACCGAGACGTAGTAGAGTAGAAGAGTGTGCGGCGGAGTCTCCGCCGGGCACGAGGCGGCTCCGGTGGGCAAAGAGAGCATGTCATCCATCATTTCCTCGATACTTTTGAAAAGCTTGAAGCATTACTTGGACATATAAATGGAAGGCAGGAAGAAGTCAACTTGGAACTTGGAACTTGGAACTTGGAAGCATATATTCATGCTGATCAGTTGCTTGTGCCTCCCTCAAATACTACCGAGTCGACATAGGACAAACCTTTTGTAGAAGACTGCAGTAGGATATTCTAAATGATAGAAATGTCCTTGCATTGAGGTAAAAGATAGCGTACTTATGGGTGACGGTGACGGAGGGATTAGGTATTATCTGGTGAGGGGTATAAATCTTATATATATAAATATATACTTTTGTTTTCTATGGCAAGAAAGTATTTTGATACTGATGACTTGTCAAGAGTTCATTTGCCCTTATGAGATTATATTACACTTTCCGTCCATTTTGTCTTGACTTGCCACTTAAAATAATACGATGACTTGTCAAGTACTTATTGGTTAAGCAGCATGGAACGCTTGTGCCATGCACGCACGAGTCATTTCACGCACACTATTCTCAACCATACTCCTAACCCAAGTTGCCAAAGTTGATACGTAGAGTTATCGATGAGATCATCTTTTCTATAAAATAGAGTTGTTTTTTTTAAAAAAATCAAGTATACCCCTTCAAATTTCTTAATTGTGTGTATGTATACTTCTCTAAATTTATATTTGCTTATATAGCTCCCAAAACTCATAAATTTTACCTAGACACCTTTCGGGTAATTTTTTGACATAACATATAAAAGATATAAATACTTTTAATTGAAAGAAAAAAAATATATAAATATTACTAAGGTATTTACCAATTTTATTATTTTTTTGACAAAAAGGCTAGGAAGGTACTTAATTTTTGTGGGAGGAAATGGGAAATATTAGTATCTAGTTAGATTTGGAGTGGTTTCCACGTAAGAAATTGGTAGGAAGGCATCCACACTAACTAAGAATGCATATAAAAAAACCAATAAAAATAAAAATTAAAAAAGAAAAGAAAAGTCCTAAAGAGTAAGATGGCCCGAACCTATTAAAACTTATGGGCCAAGAGTTATGTTATTGGGCCTCCGAGAAGCCCAATCGAAGACATGCCGTAGGTGAGACGATACGAAACGGCCGAGAGTTCAAATTTCAAAATTCCCTCGAATTCTCAGAGTTCCTTATTATTCAATTCCAAATCAAGCTTAAAAGGCCCTCCTGCTCCACCGTCAAATCACAGCCCTTCGTTTGTCCATCAAGGGCCCATCCCCGATCCCAAATCCCTCTTAAAAAGGATATTTCTCGCTTCCTCCTCCCCCCCTCCCTTCTCTCTCCCGTTCCGATCCGCTGCTGATCTCGCGACTGTTCTAGGGTTTGTTGTTATCCATATGCGGCTCTAATTTCTAATTTATATCTCGATTTAGTCCTCCTGTTCCGTTTCGTCTTTGATAACGATCATATTGTGTTTATTATTTTACTGTTTTGTTCTTTGATTTGCTATTCTGCAGGGAAATCGAGCAAGAAGAAGAAGAAGAGGAAGAATAGTAGAAGGAGAAGAGAGAGAGATGGGCCAGATCCAGTATTCGGAGAAGTACTTCGACGACACCTACGAGTACAGGTCCGTCAAAAACCGCAATCCCGTTTCTCTATTTGTTATCTCCTTCGAAACCCTAATTTATCCCTTATCCGACCGATACCAGGCACGTGGTGCTCCCGCCCGAGGTCGCGAAGCTTCTCCCCAAGAACCGTCTACTCTCCGAGGTAATCGAGCAAAAAATTCCTAAATCCCACTAGGGTTTCTTCAAGATTGTACTCCAATTTCGTGAAAAATTATCTTAGTTTGGAACGAAACATGTAGAACGAGTGGAGGGCGATCGGTGTGCAGCAGAGCCGTGGTTGGGTTCATTACGCGATCCACCGCCCAGAGCCGCACATCATGCTCTTCCGGCGGCCGCTGAACTACCAGCAGCAGCAGGAGAACCAGGCGGCCGCCGCCGCAGCCCAGATGCTTCCGAAGTGAAGGGCGGACCTTTCCCCTTTTGATCTCTAAAAGGGTTAGCGTTCTGCCTCTCGTATCGAAGTCTATCCTATTTTCTTTTGTTCTCTTTAGAATGTCCTCGTTGTGTTCGTGGAAATGTTTGTTTGGTGTTTTGTGTATGTGACCGTGGACACACTCGACCGTGTGTGCTTGTGTCTGTTGACCAATGTATGGAAGTAAAAGGTGGAAATGAAGGATATTGGTAAATTGTGTTTCCTTAGTATCTTCTGATTTTTATGAGCGTAGTGTTTGTGATTGCAATTTGAGATTGTTGCAGTTGTTTTGAGAGAGAAAAGTAAGCAATTAGCTATTCTTTGAATAAACTTTACTCAGGATGTTACTGGAGAAATTTCAAAGGAAATGGATTTCTTGATTTAGAAATGGTGGAGAAGTAAAACTTTGAAAGTAGAATTAAGTAAAGAATGAAATAATAATTTCTCTGTACTTATTATTCTTCATGAAATTGGTTAATGGAGTAAGGATATCATAATATAAGACTACCATAGTGAGTGATAGCATAAATTAGTGATGATCCACTGAGGGCATGGTTATAGAAAATAAAAGAGTTAGATTATAAAATTCTGATAAATAAAATAAAATTATAGTGAAAATGAAAGGGACGGATAATCTTTTCAGATGGGTCTTGAATATAAAATATAAGATGTGATTTATAAATATTTTTATAAATAAAATTTAAATTTGATTATTTTATAAATAAAGCTTTCTACTTGTTGAACAAAACAAATACAAAGCTACACGCTACCAGTATATCCAATATACGTACGTATATATAATCCAACTCTGACCATTAAGTTAACTTAGTTATCGAACCAAATTAAACATCCAAAATAGCCTGAAAATGAAGTAGAACTTCGATTTCTAATAACATGCAACCAAATTAAGTTTTCAAAACACTAAAATTGAATCCAAACATTAAATCCCATGGGATTAACAAATCAAAAACTATACAGATAGGAGTAGTTTAGAAATATAAAATATCATTTAAAAAGAAACAATATTTTTATTTTTTATTCTAATAAATAATAAAAAGAAAGTGCCTTATTATAAGTGCAATTTGTAAGTTTCTCACAAAACTGTGCAAAAAGTTCAGCATTCATCGTGACTCAAAATCAGCGCGATCTCCATTTGCCTGCATGCCAGAGGCATTGAATCCATAACCATCAGGCAATCTATCATGAAAACCGGCATGTCCTCCCCACAGGCGAGGAGTTCCAAGGAGCTGGATTTGAAGGCTCAGAGCTGATTGTGGCCAATGAGTTCTGTGGGGAGTTTTCCAGAGTTACGTCTGCTGCTGGTCCTTCAGCGAAGGTGACTTAAGCCTGAGGCTTTCTACCTCAGGGGTTATCATCACTAAATGCGGAGCACCAGGAGGTGGGTTGTGTCCGCCGCCACCACCGGCCCAGAGCAAATATAGAATTGATAATTGGAAATCCCATGATGAATTGATAATTTGAAATAGAGGTTAAATATTTTAATTTTGGCACACTTGGCTCTTATTCAGGCAATGAAAAGGAAAATGCAGGAGGACGTAGGAGAGACAACCTCAGCTGGATGATTTATGAGAACTAAAACTAAGGACTGGAATGGACGGTTGTTACTTGTAGGATATTAAAATCAGTCACGAGTTTTCTGAAGCACTATACTCTGACAGGAATCAGCTTGCGTAACACTTCTCTTCACTTCCCTCTTCAAGATTACAATTATCGAAATTAAACTGCAAAAATCAGTTAGAAGGTTAGTCAGAATGAATGAGCTTCTCTCATAATACAAATCATAACATTCGAAGATGCCTTTAATTGTCCATGCCTACAACTACATAGAAAATCCAGTACGATGGGCAATGGGAATGAATAAGCTTTTGATGCACTTGGTAGTCTGGCAGAACCAAATGGATTCTAAGCTGCAAACAAAAATCTTTTTTTCAGACAACATTGATATCAGTCACCAGCTTTCTTAAGTGCTATACTATGCAGCAATCAGCTTGCTTACCACTTTTTTTTTTTTTTACCTATTTCACTTGTTGCTTCATTTATATTTCCATCATCTCTGCACTGCAATCAGATCTCTCTTTACTTCCCTCTTCAGGATTAGAATTATCGAAAGTAAACTGCAGAAACCAGTTAGAAGATCAGTCAGAATGAATGAGCTTCTCTCATAATACAAGTCAGAATATTCCAAGATGCCTTTAATTGTCTATGCCTCAACTATATAGAAAACCCAGTAAGGGGCATGAATAAGCTTTTGATACTCTTTGCAGTCTGGCAGAACTAAATAGATTCTAAGCTGCAAACAAAGAATCCTTTTTCAGACAACATAACTATCATATTTAGTTTGGATTATGTGTAGATCTCTTGTCAGCTACATGGTGCATTTGTATCTCTTTAAATACCATATGCAGGAGGTTGACTGCATTTTGCTGAACTACCCATTATGTTGCAATGAAGAATTAGATACTAGATATGGAGCATATTATCATAACCAGAACATTTAATAAATTGGAAACAAACAAGGTCACAGGAATGAACAGTGGCAGCTTTGGAAACACTCAGTCAATATTGAACATTAATATACAAAAGAAAAGGAAAAGGAGTTACGGCACTTCTACTTGATATATAGTTTCTAGCGTGAGTTCATCTTCCACACAATAGCAAAATGGAACATATAACAGGATTTAAGAGTCAAAATTTTTCAGTTCAGATTAAACAGGGAAGTAAGCAAGAAAAAGATTATTCTGAGCATGGCAACACTGAACCACTAAAACAAAGAAACTAGTCAGAATGAATGAGCTTTGGAACTCACCTCTTCATGTAGCTGCATTTCTATCTTCATCATCTTCCTCATCTCCAAAAGATCAATTTAGTCAACTAGAGGTGAGAACCTAGTATCACCGGGACGGTGATACTCGGCATGATGGTGATAGTTGGCATGACTAAGGATATCATAATCGACATTTTCTTTATGTGCCTCAATGTTAAGTTGATGAGCATGCCTTTCATAATCAACATTTTCTTTGCGCGCCTCAATGTTATGTTGATGGCACCACTCTGTCAGGCTGGGGCAACGAAAAATCATAATATGCTGTGTCATGAGTTTGGTTGGCAGTGAGCTGTTTGGTGAGATATTGAGTTGAAAACAATACGATAAATCCAATCGTTCCAAAGACATAAGATTCTGCAGGTCGTCCAGAGATTTCAGTCTCGTACAGAAATTAATGCATAAATATTGAAGCCTGGATGGCAACGATCCCTCTGTTAAGTGCAAGAGTTGATTACAATTGCTTATAGTCAAGCTACTGATGGAGGAGAGATTGCAGAAGTGAAGGGATCTAACTTTACCACAGCTTTCAATACAAATAGATTTAAGCGATGCACAAGAAGAGGCATCAGCCATCCAACTCAGAAATGTTGTACCACAATAACCTTTTATAGTGAGTTTCTTGAGGGTGGGGTGAGATTGAAGGAACTCTAGTATTTGACCATCTATTTCTGAACCAGCCAACACATGTGTATCTTTCCCCAGCTGAACTGTTAGAGTGTCTCCCATACCCGATTCATTCTTCCAACTTAGTGTCAACTCACTTAGATTACAATTACTCTTAAGGTTGGCGTTTTTGGCATCTTCTGCACTGACCATGTTTTCCAACCTTGAGATGCAGAGTCTTCCTTTGCGATTCACCAAGTCCCTGAATAATCCTGTCTCACTGCAGTTGTGGTTTATTCGCACTACAAGTTGTGCGGGCTTCAACCTCTGAAGGGCTGTGAGCTTATGGATAACCAAAGGCATGTATATGACTCCAGAATCTACAAGATTTAGGTACCGTAGATTCTGTAGGTTTCCAATAGCACTAGGCAAATCTCTGAGTCTTTTGCAGCCATATAGTATCAGCTTTTGCAGGCTGTTAAGTTGACAAATTGATTCAGGCAATACTTCAATTTGACAATTGCACACTGCAAGGTGTTGTAGGTCAACAAGGTTTCCAAGTCCTTCTGGCAATTCATGTAATTCACAGTGGTTGAGAATCAGTATCTGTAAAGTGCTAAGCAGACAAAAGGATTCAGGTATTTTTTCAATGTTAGAGTAGGAGATTTTAAGGTATCGTAGGTTTTGAAGGTTTCCAATCTCTTGTGGTAATTCTGGAAGAGACATGAAAGTGAGAACTAGTATTTGAAGATTGTAAAGGACGCAGAGGTGTTTAGTTACCATTTCAGAAACAGAATGATGCAGCTGAAGATAACGTAGGTTCTTTAGATTTCTTATTGAATCAGGGAACTCCATCATGTAACGTCTTTTCAGCACCAATGCTGTTAAACATGGTGAGTTTGCAAGATCACCTAGACGTGTCACTTGATCCAAACATGATATATCTGAAGGATTATGGACTACAAGTGTCCGAAGAGCTGTAAGATTTCTAGAAAACAATGGTCCCACATTACCTCTCACATGTAAATGGCGAACACCATCTGGAAGATTAGGCAAGTAATCACCAGCTACCAGAAAATGTTCTTCGCCTGATGTCTTTCTTGCTAGATCGTGAATCACATCATGCATTTTATAACTACTGACATCCTCACCATAACTGGTGTAATCGCCAGAATGATGATGATCAAGAAAAGACCTACTTATTAGCTCATCAACATATTCCGAAGCAATCTCTTCCATTGGTTTTGTACCTTGAGATTGTAAGTAACCTTGGGCCATCCATAGTTTGAACAGTTCATCCTTTACAAATTTATAATCCTTAGGGAACATCGAAAAGAACCGGAAGCAGGGCTTAAGATGTGCAGGCATACGTTGATAGCTAATTTCAAGAGCTGCCAAAGTCTCCTCTTGTGACCATTCATCACTTTCTAAGATGTCTCTCCAACCATCTTCATTCACCACAAATCTAAGAAGGCTTGCAAGGGACTTCACGGCCAATGGCAAGCCACCGCACTTTCTTGTAATCTGCATTCCGATTTCCACCAAGTTTGATTGTTCTTTGTGATAAACTCTGCCAAAAGCATAATGCTGAAATAAAGACCAGCATTGATCCTCAGGCAAGTAGCCGAGCAAATAAGGAGACACCGTTTGCATGATGTTAGCAACTGGAACATTCCTGGTGGTCACGAGGATCATTGCGGCTTCTGCAAACACTAGAGGGGCCCGCAGCGATTCCCAGAGGCTCTGCTTCTCATTCCATACATCATCAAGAACGAGCAACACCTTTTTTCCCCTCAATTGGTTTATAAGATTCTCCTGCAATGCACTCAGCTCTGTGAGATCATAGCTGTTCCCAGTAATAGATTCGATCATCGCCTTGGTAAGCCTTTTGACATCAAAATCCTCAGAGACACACATCCATCCCCTTTTATCGAACCTGTGGCGTATCCTCAGGTCGTTGAATACGAGTTTAGCAAGGGTGGTTTTTCCCAATCCCCCTTTTCCAATAATAGCAATGACTGGAACTTTCTTACCGTGTTGAGAGAGTAAAAGGTCAATTACCTCCTCCTTTTCCTTCTCTCTGCCAAAAATATTAGAATAATCAATCAAATGGCTGGTTGGGGGTGGAATTCTTGTGCTGTTAGATCGCCTACTTCCATCTTCTGCTCGCAACTTGAGCTTCTTCCGGGCTTCGGCAATCTCGTCAAATCTGCTACGGATTGCTTTGATCCTCTCAGCAATGCCGTCTGGAATCTGAACTCTGATCGAAAGAGGAGAAGATGACGATGATGATGACGGTTGCTTCCTCTTGCGAGAATCTGCTGTTGCTTCGCCTCTTGCCTCAACTTTGGCCCTCGTGACTTCATAGTTGTACTCCCCAAGAACATCCTCAGCATCGTAAGCGACTTCCTTGAGTTCCTTGAGCCACAGCTTGACGGCTTCTTCTCTGATCTCCGTCTCCTCCGCGTCGCTAAGCGTCGCTTGGATTCTCTCCAGAGTCCTCATAATCCACCTCAGATCATTCTCCAAAGAAGAGGATGAATCTGATGGGGAGATTTGGATCGTGCCCACCAACTTCGCGCCCAAGGTGAGGATAGAGGAGATCAGTACACTGGCCATGCCAATACCCTCTCAGCTTCCTTCCCACCCTCCTCCTTTCCAACTCAGGAACAAAGACGAGTAACAGAAGAGGTAAACGAAAGAGACCGGGTCCTGACCAAGTCGATCTAGGCTGCTACATCTGGAATAACGGAAAATCAATAAAGTCTTCGATTTCTCATCCCTCCGATCACTCGCTGAGAATCTCTCCGCATACTTGGAGACGTCCGATGCTTATCCAACAACACGAGTACGGATAGTCGACTTAGAAATTCCCTTGGGCTCGCACAATAAGACTACTTGTGGGAGTAGTAGTTAGTAAGCTAAATTAAACTTAAAAAAAAAAAAAAAAAGAAGAGAAAAAAGACGGCTAGGGTTTTGCCTTCGGATCTAAATCTATCCTTTACTTTTGTTCTCTTTAGGGGTGTCCTCGTTGTGTTCGTGGAAATGTTTGTTTGGGGTTATCTTCGATGTAAAACACTTTTGTGAACTACTTTATCTTGGCACTAAAAGAAAGAAAGAACGAAAGAAGAAAGGAAAAGAAAAAAAGAAACTGAGAAGAATTCAGAGATTGTACTATGACTACAGTGCAGTAATGGTAAATGAGAGAAAGTTGAGATGCCCCAGCATACCACAATTCTGTTGTTTTAAAATCTCATTAATTAATTGCTATAAGGGGTTTTTTTTTTCATACATACCTTACAAAAATCTCATATTATTTTATACCCCTCTAAGTTTATTATTTGCATATATCTTTCAGAACACCCTTAGAGTTAATTAACAGTTAAAGTTTAAATAATTTAGACATAAAACTATAAAACTATCCTTATCCTAAATTTTATAATTTTTTCTTGGTTAAGAGTATTTTGTCTTTTTTCTATTAAATTATTGAGACTTTGAAGAGTATACACGCAAAAGAAAAGAAAAGAAAAGAAAAGAAAAACCTTACTGTAATTGGCATTAAAAATTTCAATATATCTTACTCTTTTCCATCCACTTGTGTTCCTTCAACTCATAGACGAAGGAGATTTTTCTATTTTATTCTATAACAGTTGCAATGGAGGAAAGTTGCCAGAAGCTTCAACGAGTGGGAGATTAGAAAACTTGAAAGGTGAAGGAAGAAGGACAAGAGTAAGGATGTGTGAGGACAGTAAGAGAAGTTTCGGAGGCACTGCCAAATCCATACAAACGTGAAAGCGAATCGCGAAGTATCTTCCAACTTGCGATTAAGCTATCTTGTAAGTTGAACCTTCTTGGCATGCAGAGAAATGGTTTAGTGCTTAGAACACAAGTTAAAAAAAAAATTTAAAACAGATGTCAGTGTAAGAAATCAAAATTAAGGTTAACTCTCCAAAACCAACATGCTCTTTTAGAGCTGTATATGATGCATGGTATGAAATAATTGTGAATATGACTATCACAATTGCAGAGTTTCTAAAATGAAGACTCGGGTTTATATAATCAGTCAGAGATTACTTGAGATGAATCAGAGGAAATCGAGTATGATATACCAAGATTCTTAGCAGGGATCTCATGTAATGATATAAACAAACTCAGTGAATAAACAATCGCTAAGAATTAGATATTCTCAGAACTAACACTGCTTTATCGTCTTCTCTAATATTAACTTCTATGTAAAATACAAACCTTAGTGAACTACCTTATTTTAGCATTAAAAGAAGAAAGAAAGAAAAAAAAATGCTAGGAAGAATTCACAGATTGTTCTATGGCATAAACATCCTCTCAGTTGACGATAAGAATAATTGTTGAACTTTAGGAGGAAAGCTGTGGATGGTTGTCCCTTGTAGGGTATAAAAATCAGATATAGAGTTCTGAAGAAATAAGCACTACAGCAATCAGCATGGTTACCTCTTTGTTCTCTTTTTCATTTGTTGCTTCATTTCAATGTTCATCACTATCTTTGAATTGCAATCAGATACTTCTTCACTTCCATCTTCAGGATTACAGTTGTCAAAAGAATGTTAAAAAGTAACAGACAAATTAGTTAATAAATGAAATTATAAGAGACAAATTTAGTTAATGAATGATCTTATGTGTCAGGTAGCTGACCTTTAATATAATCTATTTGATTGAAGTGGAGCAAAGTGACTGCACGTTAATTACCCTGGTGAGATACACGTTAATTACCCTGGTGAGATAATCACCTGAGTACTTGAATAAACAACTAGCGATGTTTGTTTTAATGAACTTTACCTCAATATCAGTATTGTTTGCTGGCACTACTCTGTCAAGAGCGACTGAAAAGGAAGTTGATTTTCATGTAATTAAAATAAGCAGGGTGGATTGCTGCAAACTGATAGGTTATCTCTTAATTGACTGTTTCATCTGCTGCTGCATTTCCATCTTCATCACCTTCTGAACGCTAATCAGTCCCTTCTTCACTATCCCCCTCAAGACTAGAGTTGCAGAATAATATATGACATAAGAAAGTCTCAAGTAGATGACCTTTAAAAAAGTCTATGGATTGAAGTGGAGCAAAGTGGCTGAGTATACTGGATTGGCAGTTCAATAATTGAAGATAGTTCTCTAAAGTCTAAAGTCCCCGAAAAATCACTAAAAAATATGTATAGAGGTTGCTTGAAATGAACTGAATAGTTAGTTAGAATCTTGAAGATGCCCAAGAGCAAGGATCCTTTAGTCCCTTACAACCTAATTTTACCAGAAAATAATGGCACTGAATAAGTGGCACCTAATTTTAAGGAAGTTCCTTCACTCGAGATTATCTAAAATGAAGACTTCTATTTTCTGATAAACCCAGGGGAAAAAGCTAGCATCTCAATAAGAATCTGTTCAGGTTTCTCACATAAACTTAACTGATAAATGTCAATTAGATGTTTCCAGAATGAGCATTGTTTATGATCTTCTCATCTATTAGCTTCCTTCATAATGTTTTATCAGCTCACACCTTATTTTGGCACGATAAAGAGTAAGCATGCATGGATTGTTCTAATTTCTGAGCATGGCATAAACAAAAGTAGCTGGATGATATACTGTAGCAAGCAGATTGATTACCTCTTCACTTCCCATTTGATTTCCATCTGTATTTCCATCTTCATCGCCTTCCAAGCCACACAAGAGAATAGACAAATTAGTCTCCCATATTAATCATGCATGCAGAAACCTCAGGTAGATCATTAATACAATCTATCTGATTTAAGTGGAGCAAAGTGGCTGAACATTTTGGATGGGCAATTAGTCACTGAGAGATAATTCTCTGAAGTTCCTAAATATTCAGTAGGACACTAGGAGTCTTGTAAGTTAAGATGAGCATAGCTCTTTTTCTTTTTGTTGGTGGCACCACTTTGTCAACATTGGGAAACTGCAGACTTGATTTCATGGATAAGTAATGCGATTAATTGGAAATTCATTGAGTTAAATTGAGTGCTTAAATAGGATCTTGACACAAAATGAATCAACCAGCAGTGCATGTTTTTCCCTGTCCTATCAATAGTCTTAGAGATGTTATTTAGATGTCTGGTGTCCGGCATGGACAACAACAGTGATTCGCCACTGGAGTATCAACAATAAAGGCCATGTTATGAAAGTTTCCATGTTCAACCAGAGTTATTCAGATGAATCACAGGAAACAAAGTAAGGTCCTAACAAGAATCTGACTGGTGATATCATTGCACCTAATTCCATGAAAAATGATAATGTGAATTAGATGATTTCATAATTGAGATTATTCATAACTTTGTCTTCAACTATTACCTTGCTGATGCAATCTTTCGTAAACTTACACCTTTTGCATAGACAATGTAAACAGAGAAGTAAGCATGAATACATTGCATCAAGTATGACATAGACAACCTCAGTTGGATGATCTAAGTATAGTTTGTTGAATTTAGGAGGCACAAACTGATTGTTTTCTACAGGCAAATAATGACAGATATTGTTTTCTGAAGCAAGAGCCACCCTGCCAAAGCAAATTTGTTACCGCATTGCCGTCAATTTCAGTTGCATCTGCACTCGCACAACATCACTTTCCAGGCCGTAACCAATCTCCTCTTAAGAACTAGAGTACTGCACAGAACAGACAAAGTATCTCATATTAGGTCATGCATGATATAAAAGTCTTAGGTTGACTTTAGTACAACATTTTTGAGTGAAGAAAAATAGCTGAATATCTTGGATTGGCAATATAGTCAGAGAGAGATAGTTCTGTAAGTCCTCAATTAATCAGTATGTCTTATATGTTAAGATGGAACATACCTTAATTTTCTGTTCCTGCCACCAATCTGTCAGCCTGATGCATTCAACAATCTTAACACATTCTATCTTGAGCTTGGGTGGTAACGTTTCGTTTGGTGATATTTGGAGTTCAGGACACTTATATATGTTGAGACGATTGAGTGACATAAGATTCTGCAAACCACTCAGCAATTTCAGTTGCAGACAGTCCTGAATGCATAAAAGTTGAAGCTTGGATGGCAGACATTCCTGTGGTAAGAGCTGGAGTTCGTGACACCCAACTATACTCAAGCTACTGATAGAATGAAGATTACAAAAGGGAAGAGACCTAAGATATTGACAGCTTTCTATAATGACTGATTCAAGTGATGTAAAGGAGGAAGGGTCACACATCCATCTCGGAAATAAACTGCCTCGAAAACCAAGAATATTGAGTTGTTTGAGGCTGGAGTGAGGTTGAAGGCATTCTAACATTGGACCATCCATCTCCATACCAACCAATCTGTCTGCACCACCATCTTTGCTGACTTCTAGTTTGAATTGGACTACATATGCTCTTGTTTCTTCAAAGTATCTACCAAATGTGGTCGGCCAGCTTAGTGTCAACTCGCTTATATTACATTTGCTTTTGAGGTTGGCATTCTTGGCATCTTCCGAGTCTACCATGTTCTCCAAACCTGAGATGCATACACGCCCTTCTAGATTAACCAAGTCCCTTAACAATCCTACTGCACCATGGCTATTATCTCTTCTCACTTCAAGAGAAGCCTCCAGAATCTGAAGAGCCACAAGTTTGTGGATCCAAAGTGGCATGTATCGCACTCCAGATTCTAAGATATTTAGATTTCGTAGATTCCCAAGTTTTCCTATACAACTGGGCAACTCTCTGAGCCTTTTGCAGCCAGTAAGTATCAGCGTATGCAAGCTGCTAAGCTGACAAACTGATTCAGGCAATACTTCAATCTGACAGCAACACACTGCTAGGTACCGTAGGTCAACAAGGTTTCCAAGTCCTTCTGGTAATTCATGTAAATCAGAGTATCTGATAATCAGTTTCTGTAAGTTGCTAAGCAGGCAAATAGATTCAGGTAGCCTTCCAATTCTGGAGAAGGCGATTGTAAGGTGTTGTAGGTTACTTAGGTTTCCTATTCTTTCTGGTAAATCTACAAGTTGACTGCAATATGCAATGACCAATATCTGCAAATTGTAAAGGAGGCATATTGATGGAGGTAGCCTTTCACGGTCAGAGTGATAAAGGAAAAGATATCGCAAATGCTTCAAATTGCCTATTGAATCTGGTAACTTTATAAAATGTACACCCAAATCCAAAGCCCTTAAGCACTGAGCTTTTGCAAGGCCACCTAGATGCCAGAACTTTTTATGAATAGTCGTCAATATAAGTGTTCGAAGATCTGTAAGATTTCCTGATAACATTGTTTCCACATTATTTTTCACGAATAAATGACGAACTTCATCTGGAAGATCAGACATCTCACCATCGACCATCGCAAAATGTTCTTTTCCAGACATCAATCGTCCTAACTCATGAATCAAATCGTGCATCTCATATGTGCTGTCCTCCTCCCCACATAAAGTAGATCGGTCAAAAAGATGGTCAATAAATGACCTCCTCATTAATTCATCAACATATTCAGCACCAATCTCTTCCATTGTTTTTCTACTGTTAGACTGTACGTAACCTTGGGCAATCCATAGTCGAGTCAGCTCTGTTTTTGACAGCTGATAATTCTTAGGGAACATGGAGCAGAATCGGAAGCAGGGCTTCAGATATGACGGCATACGTTGATAGCTAATACGAAGGGCTACAAAAGTCTCATTGTCGACGTCTGATTGCCATTCTTCACTTTCTAAGATCTCACTCCAACAATCTTCATCCATCTCGAATCTCAAAAGGCTTGCAAGTGACTTCACAGCCAGCGGTAGGCCACCACACTTGCTCACAATTTCTTTTCCTATTTTCTCCAAGTTTGATCGCTCAACGCAATCCATGCCGCCAAATGCATAATGCTGAAACAAAGCCCAGCATTGATCCTCAGGTAAGTAGCCAAGTCGATAAGGGGACAATGTCTTCATGACAACGGCAACCCCATCGTTCCTCGTAGTCACAAGGATTTTTACCATTTTTGCGCACAACAGAGGAGCCTGCAGTAATTCCCAGTCGCTATGCTGCTCATTCCACACATCATCAAGAACAAGCAGTACCTTCTCCCCCCTAACTAGGTCCATAAGATTCCCCTGCAATGCGCTCAGTTCTGTGAGAGGACAACTCCCTCGGGAAATAGACTCGATCATCGCCTTTGTGAGCCGCCTGACATCAAACTCCTCAGAGACGCTTACCCATCCAGTTTGATCAAAGCTTCGGCATACCCTCGGATCATTGTATACGAGTTTAGCGAGCGTGGTTTTTCCCAGTCCCCCTTTGCCAACAATAGCAATCACAGAAACACTACTTGCCTTATCATAATCAGAGAGTAATAATTCGATTACCTCCTCCTTTTCTTCCGTCCTACCGAAAACACTGGATTTATCGACAAAATAGCCAGTTGGCGGAGGATACCTTGCAGCATGAGGGCGCCTCTTTCCATCTTCCTCTCGCAACCGGAGCTTTTCCCGATCTTTATTTATCTCATCGAATCTGCTTCTGATCGCTCTAACCTTTTCCGCCATGCCTTCCGGAACCAGAGCTCTGACCGGAAGAGAATGGCTTGGAGATGAGCTGCCTACTTGCACTATCTTCCTCTTGCGAAGAGAATCCTTTGTCACAACGTCTGTTACTTGCCCTTCTTCCTCTCGCAAATGGAGGGCCTCCACATCTACACAGACCTCGCCAAATCTTCGCTTCCTCTTGCTTGGATAGGCCACAGCGGCGGTTCTTGCCTCCGCTTTGGCCCGCATTACTTCGTAGTGGTAGTCATCAAGAACGTCCTCAGCGGCGTAAGCGACTTCCCTGAGCTCCTTAAGCCACAGCTTGACGGATTCTTCCCTGATTTCCCTCTCCTCTGCGTCGAGAAGCGTCGCTTGGATTCCCTTCAGGGTGTTCATCGTCCAATTCAGGTCATCCTCCACGGATCCGGAGCTTTGGATCGCGGCCACCAACTTCGCGCCCAAAGTTACGATGGAGGAAAGCAGGACTCTCGCCATAGAAGGGGAAGAAGGATGAGTGGTAGATTCGAACTTGGAAGGTGAAAACTTAAAAGAAGATCAGCTTTGAGAAGGGGACAAGGAAAGGGATGTCATGTCAGTGAAGCGAGTTGAATCCAATCTTGCGTGAAAGTTGCCTGCATTAATTATACGTTGTTTGGAAGTTTGCCTTGCTAAGTTGACTTTCAAGGAGAGAGAATTTGGCTTTTTCGTTCTTTAGTATTACATTTCCTTACTATATTCTATCATTTGCAGTGCATGTTGTTGTCGTTGAGAATTTTGCAGCTAGTTAGTTTTCATAGGGAGGAATAAGCAATTCTAGGATCTTAAACATTTACTTATTTCTCTTTATAAACATTACTGAGTAACAAAAGAGAAAAGAAATAAAAGGACTGCAACGCTAGATTTGACACATAAATGGGCATATTGAATTCAACGAAGGCGGCTTTCCCGGTAAGGACATTTTTTCGAGGATTATAATTATAGCCTAATATACAAATGAGTAGAAAAAAATGGTTCATTAACCCAAGCCTCAAATATAGTTTATATTATATAAAGTAAAGTAAATATTAAGCCCAACAGCACTAACGGATAATATAAGAAATACAGCTACTAAGGATTCATAAGAGCAAAGGTCTCATAAGAAGGAAGATGGACAAGCTATATGACCCAGTAGCAAGGGGATAGACAACAAAATAAAAATAAAAACTTTCACAAAATATCCGAGGATGAGGGAGGGCATGGCATCCAACACCAGTAATATTACTACCTGCAACGATACACATAAGAAATCAACGAGAAGGAAGTCAAGCTTAATGCAAACCAACAAAACCCTAACCCAGTCCGAGCTAGGCCGAACCCCACCAAATACAGGCTGCTATGTGATTACTTATTTATAAGTTTTTTTTTTGTTGTATATATATCCTTCTAAAAATATCTTATTTGAATATACATGAGGTGCTCGAGCCAAATTTTAGGCTCAAAATTTAAACTTAAATTCATTAATTTTTACGATCGGTGATTATTTTTTAGGGTAATAAGCTAGCTGGACCGTGGCCATTAGTTGACTCCTGTACCTCCTGCATCAATTGCATCAATTGTCTTAGTTTTAACATTTTACTATACACATATTTATCATCCAACATCTCCATTTTATTTCAAATGCATCAAAAATACTATGTTGTTGATTTTCATAACGGTCAATGGTATATATATGTAAAATAATGTTAATAGCTTTGAATAAGTTTTTTCAAATAAAAGGTATTTTAATTTTAAGAAAGAATCTCTATTCTGTCAGTTATTATTATGAGTAAAATTAACTTAAACTATTTTTGAGACATTAAAGGTAATATGGATAGAGTTAAATGATAAAAGTGTGAATGACCTCTAATATAAAATAAATAAATACCATTCCCTATCTGAGATTAAGTGGAGGAGGACCACCAGAAAGGAATCCATGCAAAGTTTCTTGTAGACAACTCCTCTTTAATAAATAAATAAAAAAGCTCGCAATCCAACATGCCTGTATTGAGACAGATTCATCCTCTCGAACAACCTCAATAGTCCAATCCAGTCTTTGTCGGACATTGACTTAACTATAGATAAAACATTATTTTATTAAAAAAAATATATCATCTCACCCTATCTCTCATGTTCATGCTGATTGACTCTTAAATTTAGGAGTAAGTCTGTGAGATATGATTATATTTGGGATGATTGTTATCCTCCTATTTTACCCTAATTTTTAGCCGTCGATCAAAGCTTCTTATAATCGTGATAATTAGTTCAATGAAATGGTTTGTTTTATTTAAAAGAATAAAATCTTTTATTATACTTAATTAATGAGATTTTAACTTTTATACTTAAGATTAGTAATAACAGCAGAGGCGGGAACGACATTTCAGGGTTGTTGGAATAGTTTATCTCGTTTTTCTATTATTATAGCATTTTTCAATGTTCATATTATACCCTTAAGTATATTAATAACTAGAACTCTCTTTTATCTTAGAAAAATAGACAGATATAAAGTGTACGGAGAAGAGCTCTTCTTAATATATGATAATTGGAGCAAGACTATCATAATATAAGACTAGCTGCATTAGTATGATGATCCACCCAGGAAATAGGTTCCACCTGCAGGGCATGGTGTTTAATGGCTATGAAATAATTGTGAATAAGACTATCACAATTGCAGAGTATCTACAGTGAAGACTCGGTTTTAAGAAAGGTTTATATAATCAGTCAGAAACTTGGGATGAATCAGAGGAAGTCAAGTATGATCTGCAAAGATACTTAGCAGGGTTCACATATAATGATATAAACTAAATCAATGAATAAACAATTGCTAAGATTTAGATATTCTCAGAACCAACACTGCTTGATCTTCTTCTAATAACATTATCTTCTACGTAAAACACAAACCTTTGTGAACAACCTTATTTTGGCATTAAAAGAAAAAAGAATTCACAGATTGTTCTATGACATAAACATCCACTCAGCTGATGATAAGAATAATCGTTGAACTTTAGGAGGAAAACTGAGGATGGTTGTCCCTTGTGGCGGCATTAAATCATATACAGGGTTTTGAAGCAATAAGCACAGCAGCAATCAGCTTGGTTACCTCTTCGTTCTCCCTTTCGTTTGTTGCTTTATTTCAATGTTCATTACTATCTCTGAATGGCAATCAGACACTTCATCACTTCCATCTTCAGGATTACAGTTGTCAAACGAATGTTTAAAGGTAACAGACAAATTAGTTAATGAATGAAATTATAAGAGACAAATTGAGTTAATGAATGGTATTAAGTGTCAGGTAGCTGACCTTTAATACAATCTATTTGATTGAAGCGGAGCAAAGTGACTGCGCGTTAATTACCCTGGTGAGATAATCACCTGAGTACTTGAATAAACAACTAGTGATGTTTGTTTTAAAACTTTACCTCAATATCAGTATAGTGTTTGCTAGCACTACTCTGTCAAGAGGGACTGAAAAGGAAGTTGATTTTCATGTACAATTAAAATAAGCAGGGTGGACTGTAGCAAATTGATAGGTTATCTCTTAATTGACTGTTTCATCTGCTGCTGCATTTCCATCTTCGTCGCCTTCTGAACACTAATCAGTCCCCTCTTCACTGTCCCCCTCAAGACTAGAGTTGTATAACTGCAGAAGAATATATGACATAAGAAAGTCTCAAGTAGATGACCTTTAAAAAAGTCCATGGATTGAAGTGGAACAAAGTGGCTGAGTATACTGGATTGGCAGTTCAATAATTGAAGATAGTTCTCTAAAGTTTAAAGTCCCCGAAAAATCACTAGAAAATCTGTATGTTAAGGTAAAGCATACTAGATCTTTTGTTGATAGAACCACTCTGTTTTCTTTGGTGCTAATCTGACCTCACAAGGAACTGAGACTTGGTTTTATACTTTTATGAATGCATGATATGGGGGTTGGTTGAGATGAACTTAATAGTTAGTTAGAATATTGACAAGATGCCCAAGAGCAAGGATCCCTTAGTCCCTTACAACCTAATTTTACCAGAAAATGATGGCTCGGAATAAGTGGCACCTGATTTTCAGGAAGTTCCTTCACTGGAGATTATCTAAAATGAAGACTTAATATTTTCAGATAAACCCACGGGAAAAGGCTAGTATCTTAATAAGAACCTGTTCAGGTTTCTCACATAAACTTAAATGATAAATGTCAACTAGATGTTTCCAGAATGAGCATCGTTTATGATCTTCTCATCTATTAGTTTCCGTCGTAATGTTTCATCAGCTCACACCTTATTTTGGCACGATAAATAGTAAGCATGCATGGATTGTTCTAATTTCTGAGCATGGCATAAACAAAAGTAGCTAGATAATATACTGCAGCAAGCAGATTAATTACCTCTTCACTTCCCATTTGATTTGCATCTGTATTTCCATCTTCATAACCTTCCAAGCTGCAACCAGTCTCCACTTCACTGTCCCCTTCAGAGGAACAGTTGGCAAAGGAAAGCTGCACAAGAGAATAGACAAATTAGTCTCCCATATTTATCCTGCATGAAGAAGCCTCAGGTAGATCATTAATAAAATCTATCTGATTTAAGTGGAGCAAAGTGGCTGAACATTTTGGATGGGCCACTAGTCACTGAGAGATAATTCTCTGAAGTTCCTAAATATTCACTAGGACCCTAGGAGTCTTGTAATTTAAGATGGAGCATAGCTCAATTCTTTTTTTTGCTAGCACCACTTTGTCAACATTGGGAAACTGGAGACTTGATTTCATGGATGAGTAATGTGATTAATTGGAAACTCATTGAGATAAATTGAGTGCTTAAATAGGATCTTGACACAAAATGAGTCCACCTGCAGTGCATGTATTTCCCTATCCTTAGATGGCTGGTGTCCTGCATGGGCAACAACAGTGATTCGCCACTGGAGTATCAACAATAAAGGCCATGTTATGAAAGTTTGCATGTTCAACCAGAGGTTACTCAGATGAATCACAGGAAACAGAGGAAGGCCCTAACAAGAATTGGACTGGTGATATCATATCACCTAACTCCGTGAAAAATGATAATGTGAATTAGATGATTTCATAATTGAGATTATTCATAACTTTGTCTTCCACTAGTACCTTGCTGATGCATTCTTTCGTAAACTTACACCTTTTGCATAGACAATGTAAACAGAGAAGTAAGCATGAATATATTGCATCGATTATGACATAGACAACCTCAGCTGGATGATATAAGTATAGTTTGTTGAATTTAGGAGGCACAAACTGATTGTTTTCCACAAAATAATGTCAGATATTGTTTTCTGAAGCAAGAGCCACTCTGCCAAAGCAAATTTGTTACCACATTGCCGTCAATTTCAGTTGCATCTGCACTCGCACAACATCACTTTCCAGGCTGTAACCAATCTCCTCTTAAGAACTAGAGTACTGCACAGAACAGACAAAGTATCTCATATTAGGTCATGCATGATATAAAAGTCTTAGGTAGATGACTTTAGTGCAACATTTTTGAGTGAAGAAAAATAGCTGAATATCTTGGATTGGCAATATAGTCAGAGAGAGATAGTTCTGTAAGTCCTCGATTAATCAATATGCCGTATATGTTAAGATGGAACATACCTTAATTTTCTGTTCCTGCCACCAATCTGTCAGCCTGACGCATTCAACAATCTTAACACATTCTATCTTGAGCTTGGGTGGTATCATTTCGTTTGGTGAAATTTGGAGTTCAGGACACTTATATATGTCAAGACGATCGAGTGCCATAAGATTCTGCAAACCACTCAGCAATTTCAGTTGCAGACAGTCCTGAATGCATAAAAGTCGAAGCTTGGATGGCAGACATTCCTGTGGTAAGAGCTGGAGTTCATGACACCCAACTATACTCAAGCTACTGATAGAATGGAGATTACAGAAGGGAAGAGACTTAAGATATTGACAGCTTTCTATAATGACGGATTCAAGTGATGTAAAGGAGGAAGGGTCACCCATCCACCTCGGAAATGAACTGCCACGAAAACCGAGAATATTGAGTTGTTTGAGGCTCGGGTGAGGTTGAAGGCACTGTAACATTGGACCATCCATCTCCTTACCAACCAATCTATCTGCATCACCATCCTTTCTGACTTCTAGTTTGAAATGGACTAGACATTCTCTGTTCTTTTTGAAGTATTTACTAAATGCGGTCGGCCAGCTTAGTGTCAACTCGCTTATACTACATTTACTTTTGAGGTTGGCATTCTTGGCATCTTCTGATTCTACCATGTTCTCCAAACCTGAGATGCACACTTCCTTTTAGATTAACCAAATCCCTTAGCAATCCTACCGCGCCATGACTAATATCTCTTCTCACTTCAAGAGAAGCCTCCAGAATCTGAAGAGCCACAAGTTTGTGGATCCAAAGTGGTATGTATTGCACTCCAGATTCTAAGATATTTAGATTTCGTAGATTCCCAAGTTTCCCTATACAACTGGGCAACTCTCTGAGCCTTTTGCAGCCAGTAAGTATCAGTGTATGCAAGCTGTTAAGCTGGCAAACTGACTCAGGCAATACTTCAATCTGACAGCGACACACTGCTAGGTACCGTAGATCAACAAGGTTTCCAAGTCCTTCTGGTAATTCATGTAAATTAGATTTTCTGATAATCAATTTCTGTAAGTTGTTAAGCAGACAAATAGATTCAGGTAGACTTCCAATTCTACTGGTGGCGATTTTAAGGTATTGTAGGTTACTTAAGTTTCCTATTCTTTCTGGTAAATCTTCAAGTTGTCTCCAATGTGCAAGAACCAATATCTGCAGATTGTAAAGGAGGCATATTGATTGAGGTAGACTTTTCATGTCAGAGTTAACAAGGAGAACATGTCGCAGGTGCTTCAAATTGCCTATTGAATCTGGTAGGCTTTTAGAATGTAAATTCAACTCCAAAGCCCTTAAGCACTGAGCTTTTGCAAGATCACCTAGATGCCAGAGTTTTTTATAATCAGTTGCCAATATAAGTGTCCGAAGATCTGTAGATAATACTGTTTCCACATTACTTTTCATGAATAAATGACGAACTTCATTTGGAAGATCAGACATCCCACCATCGACCATCGCAAAATGTTCTTTGTCAGACATCAATCCTCCTAAATCATGAATCAAATCGTGCATCTCATATACGTTGTCAGCCTCTCCATATATAGTAGATTGGTCAAAAGGATGATCAATAAATGACCTCCTCATTAATTCATCAACATATTCAGTACCAATCTCTTCCGTTGTTTTTCTACTGTTAGACTGTATGTAACCTTGGGCAATCCATAGGTGAATCAACTGTATTTTTGACAGCTGATAGTTCTTAGGGAACATGGAGCAGAATCGGAAGCAGGGCTTCAGATACGATGGCATACGTTGATAGCTAATACGAAGGGCTACAAAAGTCTCATTGTCGACGTCTGATTGCCATTCTTCACTTTCTAAGATCTCACTCCAACAATCTTCATCCACCTCGAATCTCAAAAGGCTTGCAAGTGACTTCACAGCCAGCGGTAGGCCACCACACTTGCTCACAATTTCTTTTCCTATTTTCTCCAAGTTTGATCGCTCAACGCAATCCATGCCGCCAAATGCATAATGCTGAAACAAAGCCCAGCATTGATCCTCAGGTAAGTAGCCAAGTCGATAAGGGGACAATGTCTTCATGACAACGGCAACCCCATCGTTCCTCGTGGTCACAAGGATTTTTACCATTTTTGCGCACAACAGAGGAGCCTGCAGTAATTCCCAGTCGCTATGCTGCTCATTCCACACATCATCAAGAACAAGCAGTACCTTCTCCCCCCTAACTAGGTCCATAAGATTCCCCTGCAATGCGCTCAGTTCTGTGAGAGGACAACTCCCTAGGGAAATAGACTCGATCATCGCCTTTGTGAGCCGCCTGACATCAAAATCCTCAGAGACGCTTACCCATCCGGTTTGATCAAAGCTTCGGCATACCCTCGGATCATTGTATACGAGTTTGGCGAGCGTGGTTTTTCCCAGTCCCCCTTTGCCAATAATAGCAATCACAGAAACACTACTTGCCTTATCATAATCAGAGAGTAATAATTCGATTACCTCCTCCTTTTCTTCCGTCCTACCGAAAACACTGGATTTATCGACAAAATAGCCAGTTGGCGGAGGATACCTTGCAGCATGAGGGCGCCTCTTTCCATCTTCCTCTCGCAACCGGAGCTTTTCCCGATCTTTGTTTATCTCATTGAATCTGCTTCTGATCGCTCTGACCTTTTCCGCCATGCCTTCCGGAACCAGAGCTCTGATCGGAAGAGAATGACTTGGTGATGAACTGCCCACTTGCACTATCTTCCTCTTGCGCAGAGAATCCTTTGCCACAAAGTCTGTTACTTGCGCTTCTTCCTCTCCCAAATGGAGGTCCTCCAGATCTACACAGATCTCGCCAAATCTTCGCTTCCTCTTGCTTGGATAGGCCACAGCGGCGGTTCTTGCCTCCGCTTTGGCCCGCATTACTTCGTAGTGGTAGTCTTCAAGAACGTCCTCAGCGGCGTAAGCGACTTCCCTGAGCTCCTTAAGCCACAGCTTGACGGATTCTTCCCTGATTTCCCTCTCCTCTGCGTCGAGAAGCGTCGCTTGGATTCCCTTCAGGGTGCTCATTGTCCAATTCAAGTCATCCTCCACGGATCCGGAGCTTTGGATCGCAGCCACCAACTTCGCCCCCAAGGTTACGATGGAGGAAAGGAGAGCTCTCGCCATGGAAGGGGAAGAAGGACGAGTGGGAGATTCGAACTTGTTAGGTGAAAGGAAGATTAGCTTTGGGAAGGGGAGAAAGAAAGAGATGTCAGTGAAGTGAATCGAATCCAATTTTACGTGAAAGTAGTCTGCAACTCTGCATTATATGTTGTGGACCACGATTTTTTGGAAGTATGCTGACTTTCTAAGTTGACTTTCAACTATCAAATGGTGGAAATGAGGGACTTTGACCTTTTCCTTCTTTAGTATTTATTATATTTCCTTGGTATTCTATCAAATGGAAAAACGACATAAACTATTTCAACAACCCTGAGATGTCATTCCCTCCCCTGTTATTATTACTATTCTTAATTATAAAAGTTAAAATCTCATTAACTAAGTATAATGAAAGATTTTATTCTATTCTTCTAAATATAACAAACTATTTCTAAAAATTAGGGTAAAATGGGAGGATAACAAATATCCCAAATACAATCATATCTCAGACTTACTCCTAAATTTAAGAATCAATCAGCATAAACATGAGAGATAAGGTAAGAGGAGTATCTTTTTTTTTTAAAGTTAAAAAGAAATATCTATAGTTGAGTCGATGTCCGATAAAGACTGAATCCGACCATTGTGGATGAAGGAGAGGATGATATGTCTCAGTCCAGAGATGTCCACGCACATTCGCACTGTCTACTGAACCATTCGTGTTGCTTTATTTATTCTTTTCTTTATTAAAGAGGAGTTGTCTACGAGAAGCGTTGCATGGATTCCTTTCTCTGTGGTCCTCCTCCACTTAGAAGCTCATATAGGGAATGGTATTTATTTATTTTATCTTAGATATCATTTATATTTTTACCATTTAACCTTTGCATATTACTTTTAATGTCTCAAAAATATCGTAAACTAATTTTATCTTCATAATAACTGAAGGAATCTCCATTCTTTCTTTATTTTTGAAAAAAAATTAAAATACTTTTTATTTGGCTTTAAAATTTACTTTTCCATTATTTTTACCTTAATCTTAAAAAACCTATTCAAATTTGTTAACATTATTTTACATATATATATATATATTATTGACTGTTATGAAAATCAACAATATAGTATTTTTGAGGTATTTTAAAACAAATTGTAGTTGCTGGATGATAAATATTTATATAGTATGATGTGAATAATAATAAAAATAGAAGAATTTATAAAGTAAATGTGGAAAATAGTAGTAATTTAGAGAATTATTCTAAAAATTAATGAATTCAAAATTAAACTTTGAGCCTCAAATTTAGCTGAGGCTCGACTCATGTATATTCTGAGTCAAGTCCGAGTTGATCATTTATTTTGACAATTATATATATATATGTGTGTGTGTGTGTGTATGTGCGCGTATGCGTAGAATATTATGAAAAAAGTGTGCAAGCTTAAATGTTTTTCTTTACAGAATCTACTAGTCCAAAAAAAATTAGAATTTTAACGGTAAGTGAAGCGATCAATATTTAAAAGAAGAGATAGCTTAGGTAGTTGAGATGATATGTAATTATGTATTATCTAATATATGACAAAATAGTAATTATAGTTATTAAATTAGTTTTTAAAAGTTGTATAGAATAAGATGAGAGAGAATAATTTATTATTATACCTAATAAGGTAGGTTATTTTTTAGTTACTACACTAAAATGAAGAGATTTATTCTAGAAATTCCATGAGTGAACTGGGACTAACCAAATTAGGCTTAGTGCAAGCATACAATTTTAATGAATAGTGATATTAAAAGAAGATTGTTCACATTTGAGAAATGCATCTGGTTACAAGGGAGAACAAAATGAAGTTAAATATAAAATTTAAAAGGATATATAGGTAGATAATATTTTTTTGAAGGTCTAAATGCAAAAGAAAACTCGTTAAATAATTACCGACTTAGAAGGATATATATATATATATATATATATATATATATATATATATATATATATACATATAAATAAGAGATTTTTAGAAAGGTATGGAATCAATTATCAATTTTAGAATAATATATATGCAAATAAGATATTTTAGAAGGGTATACATGTAAATATAAACTTTACAAGAGTATATATACAAATAAGATATTTTTAGAAGGACATACATGCCAAAAATAACTATTTTTTAAAATTAAAAATTATAATTTAGAAATAAATAATCATCTGTTCAACCGGTTATTATAATACTTAAGTTTTCAGTGTTCCTATAATCCTATCCTAGAAAAATTAGACAGTATGGAAGATGAGCTCTTCTTAAGATATGATAATTGGAGTAAGACCATCATAATATAAGACTAGCTACCATAGAATGATCCACCCAGGAAATAGGTTCCACCTGCCAGGACATGGTGTTTAATGGCTACTGGAAGTATTTAGAATGGAAACATGGTAGTTTATTCTCTTCTTCTCTCCTCTTCTCTTTAGTGGTGTCCTCGTTGTGTTCGTCGAAATATTTGCCTGGTGTTGTGTCTATGTGACCACGGACACTGGACTCTGTGCTTGTGTCAGGTTGATTAATGTACGGAAGCAGAAGGTAGAAACGAAGGGATATAATGGATTTTTAGTAAATTACTTGTTCTTCTTATTGTTCTGATTGGTATGATTGTCATTGAGAATGTTGCAGTCGTTTCTAGAGAAAGAAATAAGCAATGTTACGATCACAAACATGTACATTTAAAAGGAATGGGCTAGTTTCTTTCTAATACCTTCTCTTTTAGGAGCTGCTAGGTCAAACTTCTCTCCGCAGGTTAGTGTGCCACTTGAGCATGTTTTAAGGAAATTCTGTGCTTGACTTAGAAATGCTGAAAGAAAGAAGGAATATTTGTAGTAGTGTAAGTAAATAATGCATGGTATGAAATAATTGTGAATTTTAAGACTTATCACAATTGCAGAGTATCTAAAGTGAAGACTCGGTTTTTTGAAAGGTTTACATAATCATCAGAGGTTACTTGAGATGAATTAGAGGAAATCAAATGTGATCTGCCAATATTCTTAGCAGGAATCTCATACAATGGTATAAACTAACTCCATGAATAAACAATCGCTAAGAATTAGATATTCTCAGAACTAACACTGCTTTATTGTCTTTTCATATACAATTAAAATAAGCAGGGTTGGATTGTTTTAAATTGATAGGATACCTCTTAATTGACAGTTTCATCTGCTGCTGCATTTACATCTTTGTCGCCTTCTGACCTTCTGAACGCTAATCAGTCCCCTCTTCACTGTCCCCCTCAAGACTAGAGTTGTATAACTACAGAAGAAACGCATGACATAACAAAGCGTCAAGTAGATGACCTTTAAAGAAGTCTATGGATTGAAGTGGAGCACAGTGGCTGAGTATACTGGATTGGCAGTTCAATCATTGAAGAAGTATACTCGATAAAACCACTCTGTTGGTGTTGGGTAATTGCTAGTATGATCTCTCACAAGGAACTGAGACTTGGTTTTATGAATGCATGATATGAAGGTTGCTTGAGATGAACTGAATAGTTAGTTAGAATCTTGACAAGATGCCCAAGAGAAAGGATCACTTAGTCCCTTGCAACCTAATTTTACCAGAAAATAATGGCTCTGAATAAGTGGCACCTAATTTTAAGGAAGTTCCTTCACTGGAGATTATCTAAAATGAAGACTTAATATTTTCAGATAAACACAGCGGAAAAAGCTAGCATCTTAATAAGAATCTGTTCCAAGTTTCTCACAAAAACTTAACTGATAAATGTCAATTAGATGTTTCCAGAATGAGCATCGTTTATGATCTTCTCATCTATTAGCTTCCTTCATAATGTTTCATCAGCTCACACCTTATTTTGGCATGACAAAAAGTAAGCATGCATGGATTGTTCTAATTTCTGAGCATGGCAAAAACAAAAGTAGCTAAATGATATACTGTAGCAAGCAGATGGATTACCTCTTCACTTCCCATTTGATTTACATCTGTATTTCCATCTTCATCACCTTGCAAGCTGCAACCAATCTCCTCTTCGTTGTCCCCTTCAGAGGAATAGTTGCCAAAGGAAAGCTGCACAAGAGAATAGGCAAATTAGTCTCCCATATTTATCCGGCATCAAGAAGCCTCAGGTAGACCATTGATACAATCTATCTGATTTAAGTGGAGCAAAGTAGCTGAACATTTTGGATGGGCAATTAGTCACTGAGAGATAATTCTCTAAGTTCCTAAATATTCACTAGGACCTTAGGAATCTTGTAAGTAAAGATGGAGTTTCATGGATGAGTAACGTGATTAATTGGAAATTCACTGAGATAAATTGAGTGCTTAATTAGGATCTTGACACAAGATGATGAGCCCACCTGCAGTGCATGTTTTTCCCTATCATATTGATAGGCCTAGAGATCCGAGGGTTAGATATCTCACCCTGTACTTATACTAAAAATTATTTTACAGCTCTTATATTTTAAAAGGTTTCAAACTTGAACTTATAGTTATAATTAAAGTAAGACCATTAATTTTTCTGTCAAATTTAACTAAGCACTATGGCTATCTTTTATCCTTTAACAATATTATCTTAAAAACTTCGATGTTTTGTCTAACAAATACGATAGGAATATTTTGATCATTTTGACAGTGCTTAATTAAGTTGACAGAAAAATTAACGGTCTTATTTTAATCATAAGTGTAAGGACTAGTTTACTACTTTTGAAATAGTAAAGTAATTTTAGGCATAAGTATAAGATAATAAAATATATTTAACTCGTGATCTTATTTAAATGGCTGGTGTATGGCGTAAACCATAACAGTGATACATCATTAGAGTATCAACAATAAATACCATGTTATGAAAGGTTACAGGATCAACCAGAGGTTACTCAAGATAAATTACAAGAAATAAAGGCCCCAACAAGAACCTAAGTTGGGATATTGTATCGCCTAATTTCACGAAAAAATAATAATAGAATTAGATGATTTCAGAATCACATTATTCATAACTTTCTCTTCGACTATTATCTTGACGATGCGATTTTTTGTAAACTTACACTTTTCAGACATGTAAACAGAGAAGTAAGCATGAATATAATGCATCGAGCATGACATAGATAATCTCAGCTGGATGATCTAAGTATAGTATGTTCAGCAGTAACAAACTGATTTTCTTTTTGCAAGCAAATACTGTCAGATACTGTTTTCTGAAGCAAGAACCACTCTGCCAAAGCAAACTTGTTACCTCATTGCTATCTGTTTCAGTTGCATTTGCACTCCCATCTTCATCACTTTCCAGGCTGCAACCAATCTCCTCTTCAGAACTATAGTACTGCACAGAACAGACAAATTAGTCTCATATTAGATCATGCATGACATAAAAGTCCAAGGTATATAACTTTAGTACAATATATTTGAGTGAAGAAAAATAGCGGAATATCTTGATACCGGCAACATAGACAAAGCAAGAGAGAGTTCCGTTAGTCCTCAAATAATCAATAGATTTTAACATGTAGCATACCTTAATACTCTGTCGTTGGCACCAATTTGTCAGCCTGGGGCATTCAATAATCTCAACATGTTTTATCTTGAGCTTGGGTGGCAACGTTTCATTTGGTGAGATTTGGAGTTCAGGACATTTATGTATGTTAAGAGAATTGAGTGACATAAGATTCTGCAAACCAGTCAGCAATTTCAGTTGCAGACAATCCTGAATGTGTAAAATTTGAAGCTTGGATGGCAGACATTCCTGTGGTAAGAACTGGAGTTCGTGACACCCAACTATAGTCAAGCTGCTGATAGAATGGAGATTACAAAAGGGAAGAGACCTAAGATGTTGACAGCTTTCTATAATGATTGATTCAAGTGATGTGCAGGAGGAAGGGTCCCCCATCCATCTGGGAAATAAGCTGCCACGATAACCGAGAATATTAAGTCTTTTGAGGCTGGGGTGAGGTTGAAGGCACTCTAACATTAGACCATCCATCTCCGTACCAACCAATCTGTCTGCACCACCACCCTTACTGACTTCTAGTTTAAATTGAAGATATCCACTTGTTTCTTCGAAGTATCTAGTAAACGCTGTCGACCAGCTTAGTGTCAACTCATTTATGTTCCATTTACTTTTGAGGTTGGCATTCTTAGCATCTTCTGAGTCTACCATGTTCTCCAAACCTGAGATGCATACACTTCCTTTTAGATTATCCAAGTCCCTTAGCAATCCTAGTGCACCATGACTACTATCTCTTCGCACTTCAAAAGAAGCCTCCAGAATCTGAATAGCCACAAGTTTGTGTATCCAAAGTGGCATGTCTCGTACTCCAGATCCTAAGATATTCAGATTTTGTAGATTCCCAAGTTTTCCTATACAGCTGGGCAACTCTCTAAGCCTTTTGCAGCCAGTTAGTATTAGGGTGTGTAAGCTGTTAAGCTGACAAACTGACTCAGGCAATATTTCGATCTGACAGCAACAAACTGCTAGGTACCGTAGGTCAACAAGGTTTCCAAGTCCTTCTGGTAATTCATGTAAATCAGAGTGTCTGATAATCAATTTCTGTAAGTTGCTAAGCAGACGAATAGATTCAGGTAGCCTTTCAATTTTGGAGAAGGCAATTATAAGGTGTTGTAGGTTATTTAGGTTTCCTATTCCTTCTGGTAGATCAACAAGACTGCAACATGAAAGAACCAATATCTGCAGATTGTAAAGAAGGCATATTGATGGAGGTAGCCTTTTCCACTCAGAGTGATAAAGGAGAAGATATCGTAGGTGCTTCAAATTGCCTATTGACTCTGGTAGCTTTATAAACTGTACAGTCAACTCCAAAGCCCTTAAACACTGAACTTTTGCGAGATCACCTAGATGCCAGATTTTGTCATCATCAGTCGTCAATATAAGTGTTCGAAGATCTATAAGATTTCCTGATAACACTGTTTCCACATTATTTTTCACGAATAAGTGATGAACTTCAGCTGGAGGATCAGACATCTTACCATCGACCATCGCAAAATGTTCTCTTTCAGACATCAATCCTCCTAACTCATGAATCAAATCGTGCATCTGATATGCGCTGTCGTCCTCGCCATATAAAGTAGATTGGTCAAAAAGATGATCAATAAATGATCTCCTCATTAATTCATCAACATATTCAGTACCAATCTCTTCCATTGTTTTTCTACTGTTAGACTGTATGTAACCTAGGGCAATCCATAGTCGAGTCAGCTCTGTCTTTGACAGCTTATAATTCTTAGGGAACATGGAGCAGAATCGGAAGCAGGGCTTCAGATACGACGGCATACGTTGATAGCTAATACGAAGGGCTACAAAAGTCTCATTGTCGACGTATGATTGCCATTCTTCACTTTCTAAGATCTCTCTCCAACTATCTTCATCCACCTCGAATCTCAGAAGGCTTGCAAGTGACTTCACGGCCAGCGGTAGGCCAGCACACTTTCTCACAAATCCGTTTTCCTATTTTCTCCAAGTTTGATCGCTCAATGCAATCCATGCCACCAAATGCATAATGCTTAAACAAAGCCCAGGATTGATCCTTAGGTAAGTATCCAAGCCTATAGGGGGACAATGTCTGCATGACAACGGCAACCCCATCGTTCCTCGTAGTCACAAGGATTTTTACCATTTTTGCGCACAACAGAGGAGCCTGCAGTAATTCCCAGTCGCTAAGCTGCTCATTCCACACATCATCAAGAACAAGCAGTACCTTCTCCCCCCTAACTAGGTCCATAAGATTCCCCTGCAATGCGCTCAGTTCTGTGAGAGGACAACTCCCTTGGGAAACAGACTCGATCGTCGCCTTTGTTAGCCGCCTAACATTAAAATCCTCGGAGACGCTTACCCATCCGGTCCGATCAAAACTTTGGCATACCCTCGGATCGTTGTATACGAGTTTAGCGAGCGTGGTTTTTCCCAATCCCCCTTTGCCAACAATAGCAATCACAGAAACACTACTTGGTTCATTATGATCAGAGAGTAATAATTCGATTACCTCCTCCTTTTCCTTCGTTCTACCAAAAACACTGGATTTATCAACAAAATGGCCAGTTGGCGGAGGATATCTTGCAGCATGAGGGCGCCTCTTTCCATCTTCCTCTCGCAACCGGAGCTTTTCCCGATCTTTATTTATCTCATCGAATTTGCTTCTGATTGCTCTAACCTTTTCCGCCATGCCTTCCGGAACCAGAGCTCTGACCGGAAGAGAATGGCTTGGAGATGAGCTGCCGACTTGCACTATCTTCCTCTTGCGAAGAGAATCCTTTGTCACAAAGTCTGTTACTTGCGCTTCTTCCTCTCGCAAATGGAGGGCCTCCAGATCTACACAGACCTCGCTAAATCTTCGCTTCCTCTTGCTTGGATAGGCCACAGCGGCGGTTCTTGCCTCCGCTTTGGCCCGCATTACTTCGTAGTGGTAGTCCTCAAGAACGTCCTCAGCGGCGTAAGCGACTTCCCTGAGCTCCTTAAGCCACAGCTTGACGGATTCTTCCCTGATTTCCCTCTCCTCTGCGTCGAGAAGCGTCGCTTGGATTCCCTTCAGGGTGCTCATTGTTCAATTCAAGTCATCCTCCACGGATCCGGAGCTTTGGATCGCAGCCACCAACTTCGCCCCCAAGGTTACGATGGAGGAAAGGAGAGCTCTCGCCATGGAAGGGGAAGAAGGACGAGTGGGAGATTCGATCTTGGAAGATGAAAGGAAGATTAAGCTTTGGGAAGGAGAGAAGGAAAGAGATGTCAGTGAAGTGAATCGAACTAGAAAGTCGTCTGTATTAGTTTTTGATAGTGAGTATGCAGGAAGTTGGTTGCCTTTCTAAGTTGACTTCCAACCAACAATTAAACTATGATGAGCATACGTTAGATGCTTATCCGAAGGCACGATCGAATCAACCCAGATTGACTGCCAGCAAGGAATTCTAGCCCTCACGATACCATTTAAAAAAATTAAGGCTGTTCACTTGCCCTGTTCACCAGTGGAATATTACTTATTCAGAAAAAAAAATTATTTTTTTATACTAGAAGAAAAAAAGAAGCTAATATCTATTATTTAGTTGAAAACTAATATAATGAGTAATAATTATATTTGATATAATATTTAATTAATATTTAATTAATAAAGAATAGTACATTTATATTGAGAATTGATGATATTTTAAATTAAATAATAAAAGTAATTTTGTTTGGATATAAAGCAATAGTAGTAATTAGGCATTGTATAATTTAATAATAAATAATAATTTTAAAATATTATTAAATTAATTTGTAAAAGTTGTATATAATAAAAGTATAGAGAGCGATGAATTAATACACTAAAAGAAGAAGCTAAATTATTATTTATTTTTAAAATTTTATATTTTAAGTTATATGGTTTAGATTGAGTGAGTGATGTATATAAGAGAACGGGAGAGTACTTTGAGGGGATTTTTTTTTTTTTAATTCCCTCTTCTTAGTGTAGAGAACTGACGTATTCGACGGTTTGCTCTCCAGGTCTTCTTGCCAATCTAAATACTCTAAACTTGGATAGAGATGGTGATCAGGACTATTCGGAAGCGACTTTGCTTATAAGAAAATTGAGCAAAAAGGTTTATATTGTGGAGGTTTATGCTCAATAATAGAGAGATAAGATTTCTTTATTTATATCTCATATTCTTGGTAATGTAAATAGTCCGACGTTGGGTGACTCTGTCGTAGTTACTAGGGTAGTGCACTAATAATATTTCTTATTTTTCTACATATTTGTACATCTCATGGGTAAGTATTCCTGGAGATATAAGTATTTTACTTCTAATGGCAGGAGGTGGCCCTTCCCTTTTCTTTCCAACAAATGCCACTCGAAGATATGCTGGCATTTTATCTTTCATCTCCCTTCGGCACTCTAAATTTCACCACATCCTTATCGGCAAATTCCTGATGTAAGTCGGCAATGTAGGAATGTGATTAAGCTATTCAGGCATTTCATAGTCCAAAAGGGCTACGCATGTATGTGATCATCAAATAATACTTCGTATATGGGTGTTTAGTTACAGCTTCAGTACCTCTTTATTGAAACTTGACGAAGAAATAAATCCTTTCCCCAACAGTTAGCCAACCTGAAGGGATAACCTCAGATCACTCTCAAAGGAAGAGGATGAAGTTGATGGAGAGCTTTGGATCGTGCCCACAAACTTCGAGCCCAAAGAGAGGATAGAGGAGATCACTACTCTGCCCATTTCAGGGCCCTCTCAGCTTTCTTCTCATCCTCCTTACTCACTCAGGCACAGAGACGAGTAACAAAAGAGAGAAATGAAGGAGAGGGATTGCACCGCAAGATTTGGTACCTTTCTGGGCATGACGAAGTCAACGTAGGCTGCTATATTGCAATAATGGAAATTGAGATAAACTAATCGAAATTTAAAATAGATGTTCTCAGAATTAACTCTAGTTTATTTTGACAATGAAAAGAAATTTGAAGAACAATTCATGGATTTTCTACGGCATGAGCAATCTCAGCTTGATGATTGATGAATGCTTGAACTTGAGGAGGTTGGAATGGATGGTTGTTCTCTGTCGGCAATTAAAATCAGTCGCGGTTTTCTGAAGTGCTATTATCTGCAGCAATCAGCTTGCTTACCTCTTCCTTGCAGATTTCAGTTGTTTATTTCCTCTGAATCCTCATCACCATCTGGATTGCCATCAGACTTCTCCCCACGTCCCTCTTTAGAACCATGTTTGTCAAAATAAAACTGCAAAAACCAGTTAGAAGGTTAGCGAGCATGAATCAGCTTCTCTCATAAGACAATTCAAACCATTCCAATTGCTGCTATGACTGGAACTTCATAAAAAAAAACCCCAGTTAGATGGGTAGTGAGAGCATGAATCAGCTTTTGATGCATTTTCGGCAGTCTGGCAGAACCAAATAGTTTCTAAGCTGCAAAACACACATCCTGTTTCAGACAACATTACTTTCATATTTATTTTAGATAGCCTAAGCAGGGATTTTGAATGCATTACACTGAACTGCTCATTATGTTCCAACGAAGAATTAGAAAGACGTGGAGCTTATTAGCAAAGTCACAACATCTAAGTAGGATATGAGCAAGGTCACAGGAACGAATGGTGACAACTTTTAGAAATTATGGAAGGAACCGGTGGTGTACATGGTCAATTCAGTGAATATAGAATATTAATAAACCAAATGAAAGGGAAAACAGTTCATCACTTCAACTTTACATATAGTTTCTAAACTATACATATACTACCTCATCATCATCATAGTCCTGAAATTCCAGAAGCCATTCCATATGAAATTGATCTCCTGTAGCAGAAGTATATTGCTTGATGTTATGTCGCTGGCACCAATCTGTTAGTCTGGGGCAGGACTTAATCATAATATGCTGTGCCATGAGTTTGGCCGGCAGTGAGTTGTTTGGTGAGATTTGGAGTAGACAACAATTTGATAAATCCAATCGTTCCAAGGACATAAGATCCTGCAACCCGTCCAGTGATTCCAGCTCCGGACAGCCAAAAATGCATAGATGTTGAATCCTGAATGGCAACGATCCCTCTGGTAATTGCTGGAGTTTATGACAACTGCTTATAGTCAAGCTATTGACGGAGGAGAAATTGCTGAAGTGAAGAGATCTAAATTGAACACAACCTTTTATACTGATCGATTCAAGCGATGCACAGGAAGAGGGATCAAGCATCCAACTCGGAAATGTTGTAGCGTCATAACCAATTACTGTGAGTTTCTTGAGGTTGGGGTGAGGTTGAAGGAACTCTAGTATTTGACCATGCATCTCTGTACCAACCAATGTGTCTTTTTCTCTCTCCAAGAAAAGATGAAAAGTGTCTGCAGTAACCCAATTGTTCTGCCAATCTACTGTCAACTCGCTTAACTTACACTTACTCTTGAGGTTAGCATTCTTGGCATCTTCTGCTCTGACCAAGTTGGCCAATCCTGAGATCCAGAGTTTTCCTTTGAGATTTACTAAGTCCCTTAACAATCCTATCCCACCGTGGTTGTGTCCTATTCTCACTTTAAGAGGTGTGGCTTTCAGACTCTCAAGGGCTGTGAGTTTGTGAATCCCAAGTGGCATGTCTATGACCCCAGAATTTAAAAGATTTAGGTCCTGTAGATTCTGTAGGTTTCCTATATCACCAGGCAAATTTTTGAGCCTTCGACAGCCGGTTAGTTTCAACTTCTGCAATCTGTTAAGCTGACAAATTGATTCAGGCAATACTTTAATTTGGCAATGGCACACTGCAAGTTGTCGCAGATCAATAAGCTTTTCAAGTCCTTTGGGCAATTTATGTAACCCGTAACAGTGTTTGAGAATCAGTATCTGTAAGTTGCTAAGCAGACAAATAAATTCAGGTGTCTTTTCAATAGTAGAATATGAGATTTTAAGGTATCGAAGGTTTTCAAGATTTCCTATCTCTTTTGGTAATTCTGGAAGCGATATGAAACAGAGAACCAATATTTGAAGATTGTAAAGGACACAGAGGTCTTTAGTTACCATTTTTGGAACAGAATGTTGCAGCTGAAGATATCGTAGGTTCTTTAGATTTCTTATTGTATTGGGATGCTCCATCATAAAATGTCTTTCCAGCACCAATGCCCTTACATGTGGTGATTTTGCAAGATCCAAACATGATATATTTGAAGAATTATCAACTACAAGTGTCCGAAGAGCTGTAAGATTTCTAGAGAACAGCGGTCCAACATTACCTCTTACGTGTAAATGGCGAACTCCATCTGGAAGATCAGACAACTCATCACCAGTTATCAGGAAGTGTTCATCCCCTGAAGTCTTTCTTGCTAAATCGTGAATTAAAGCATGCATCTTATAACTACTGTCATCCTCATCGTAACTGGTATAATTGCCAGAATGAAGATGCTGATGATGATCAAGAAATGACCTCTCAATTAGTTCATCAACATATTTGAAAGCAATCTCCTTCATTGATTTTGTACCTTTAGATTGTAGGTAACCATGGGCCATCCACAGTCCGAACAGTTCATCCTTTACAAAAGCGTGATCCTTAGGGAACATCGAGAAGAACCGGAAGCATGGCCTCAGATATGCGGGCATACGTTGATAGCTTATTTCAAGCGCTGTCAACGTCTCATTCTCCTCATGTGACTGCCATTCATCACTTTCTAAGATGTCTCTCCAGGTTTCTTCATTCACATCAAATCTCAGTAGGCTTGCAAGTGACTTCACGGCCAACGGTAAGCCACCACACTTCCTCATAATCTGCCTTCCAATTTCTACTAGGTTTGGTTCTTCATTACGATCATCAACTCTGCCAAATGCATAATGCTGAAACAAGGACCAGCATTGATCCCCAGGCAAGTAGCCAAGCAAATAAGGAGGCACCGTTTTCATGATGTCAGCAACCGAAACATTCCTTGTGGTCACGAGAATCATTGCCTTTTTCGCAGCCACTAGAGGAACCCGCAGCATTTCCCAGAGGCTTGGCCGCTCATTCCACACATCATCAAGAATGAATAATACCTCTCTCCCCATCACTTGGATCCTAAGATTCTTCTGTAATGTGCTCAGTTCTGTGAGATGACAGCTATTTCCACCAACAGACTCGATCATTGCCTTGGTAAGCCTTTCGACATCAAAATCCTCGGAGACGCATATCCATCCCCTTTCATTAAAGCTTTCGCATACCCTCGGGTCATTGAAGACAAGTTGAGCAAGGGTGGTTTTCCCCAGTCCCCCTTTTCCAACAATAGCAATGACTGAAACTTTATTACCATGGTCAGTAAGTAAAAGGTCAATTACCTCCTCCTTTTCCTTCTCTCTGCCAAAAATGTTGGAATGATCAATCAAATGGCTGGTTGGGGCCGGATTTCTTGTGGTGTCAGGTTGCCTACTCCCATATTCTTCTCGCAACCTGAGCTTCTCCCGTGCAACAGCAATGTCGGCAAATCTGCTGCGGATTGCTTTGATCCTTTCTGCGAAGCTGTCTAGGATCTGAGCTTTGATCGAAAGAGGAGAAGAAGAAGAAGATGATGATGATTGCTTCCTCTTGTGAGAATCTGCTGTTGCTTCGCCTCTTGCGTCAACTTTGGCCCTCATGACTTCATAGTTGTACTCACCAATAACATCCTCAGCATCGTAGGCGACTTCCTTGAGCTCCTTCAGCCACAGCTTCATGGCTTCTTCTCTGATCTCCCTCTCCTCCATATCGCTAAGCGTCACTTGGGTTCTCTCCAGAGTCCTTATAATCCACCATAGATCATTTTCTGAAGCTCTATGCTCTGCAGCAATCAGCTTGCTTACATCTTCCTTGCAGATTTCATTTGAATTCTCATCACCATCTAGATTGCCATCAGACTTCTCTCCACATTCCTCTTTAGAACTATGTTTGTCTAAATAAAACTGCAAAAACCAGTTAGAAGGTTAGTGAGCATGAATAAGCTTCTCTCATAAGACAACTTAAACTATTCCAATTGCTGCTATGGCTGGAACTTCATAAAAAGCCCCAGTTAGATGGGTAGTGAGAGCATGAATCAGCTTTTGATGCATTTTGGCAGTCTGGCAGAACCAAATAGTTTCTAAGCTGCAAACTGCACATCCTTTTTCAGACAGTAACTTTCATATTTACTTTAGATATCCTAAGCAGGGATTTTGAGTGCATTACAAGGTCACAGGAACAAATGGTGACAACTTTTAGAAATTATGGAAGGAACTGGTGGTGTACATGGTCAACTCAGTGAATATAGAACATTAATAAACCAAAGGAAAGGGAAAACAGTTCAGCACTTCGACTTTACATATTCTTTGTAGCATGAGTTCATCTTCCACACAATAGCAAAATCAAACATATAACAGGATTTAGGTGTCAAAAAAGATGTTTGTTCAATCATGAGCAAAGTCTTCTGAGCATGGACCTAGATGGATGATGCAAGTATAGTTCAATTTAAGGATGCTGTTTTCCATTGGCAAGTAAAACCGGTATAGTTTCTGAAGCAGGAGCCACTAAAGAAAAGATATTACTTACCTTCGTTGCATTTCCATCATCATCATATTTTGGACGAAGAAAACGACCTCTGCGAGGTCCGTATGTTGCAAACCTCTCCTTGACGTTATGTTGCTGGCACCAATCTGTTAGCCTGGGGCAAGAAATGATCGTAATATGTTGTGCCATGAGTTTGGCTGGCAGTGCGTCGTTTGGTGAGATTTGGAGTTGCCAACAATCTGATAAATCCAATCGCTCCAAAGACATAAGATCCTGCAACCCGTCCAGTGATTCCAGCTTCGGACATTTACGAATGCATAGATGTCGAACCCTGAATGGCAACGATCCCTCTGGTAATTGCTGGAGTTTATGACAACTGTGTATAGTCAAGCTATTGACGGAGGAGAAATTGCCGAAGTGAAGAGATCTAAGTTGAACACAACCTTTTATACTGATCGAATCAAGCGATGCACAGGAAGAGGGATCAAGCATCCAACTCGGAAATGTTGTAGCGTCATAACCAATTACTGTGAGTTTCTTGAGGTTGGGGTGAGGTTGAAGGAACTCTAGTATTTGACCATGCATCTCTGTACCAACCAATGTGTCTGTATCTCTCTCCAAGTGAACTCTTAAAGTGTCTTTAGGAACCCAATGAGTAAACAAACCGTGCCAATCTAGTGTCAACTCACTTAACTTACACTTACTCTTGAGGTTGGCATTCTTGGCATCTTCTGCTCTGACCAAGTTGGCCAATCCTGAGATATAGAGTTTTCCTTTGAGATTTGCTAAGTCCCTTAACAATCCTATCCCACCGTGGTTGTGTCCTATTCTCACTTTAAGACACGTTGCTTTCAGACTCTGAAGGGCTGTGAGTTTGTGAATCCCAAGTGGCATGCATTCGACACCAGAATCTAAAAGATTTAGTTCCCGTAGATTTCGTAGGTTTCCTATATCACCAGGCAAATCTATGAGCCTTCCACAGCCGTTTAGTATCAACTTCTGCAATCTGTTAAGCTGACAAATTGATTCTGGCAATACTTTAATTTGGCAATAGCACACTGCAAGTTGACGCAGATCAACAAGCTTTTCAAGTCCTGGCAATTCATGTAGCCCATAACAGTGATTCAGAATCAGTATCTGTAAGTTGCTAAGCAGACAAATAGATTCAGGTGTCTTTTCAATGGTAGAGTAAGAGATTTTAAGATACTGAAGGTTTTCAAGGTTTCCCATCTCTTTTGGTAACTCTAGAAGAGATATGAAACAGAGGACCAATATTTGAAGATTGTAAAGGACACAGATGTCTTTAGTTACCATTTCAGGAACAGAATGCTGGAGCTGAAGATAGCGTAGGTTCTTTAGGTTTCTTATTGAATTGGGGAGCTCCATCATGAAATGTCTTTCCAACACCAATGCCCTTACACGTGGTGATTTTGCAAGATTCAAACATGATATATCTGAAGAATTATCAACTACAAGTGTCCGAAGAGCTGTAAGATTTCTAGAGAACAGCAGTCCAGCATTACCTGTTACATGTAAATGGCAAACTCCATCTAGAAGATCAGGCAACTCATCACCAGCTATCAGAAAATGTTCACCGCCTGAAGTCTTTCTTGCTAAATCATGAATTAGATCATGCATCTTATAACAACTGGCATCCTTATCATAACTGGTGTAATTGCTAGAATGATGATGATGATGATGATGATGATGATCAAGAAATGACCTCTCTATTAGTTCATCGACATATTCAGAAGCAATCTCTTCCATTGATTTTGTACCTTTAGATTGTAGGTAACCATGGGCCATCCACAGTCTGAACAGTTCGCCCTTTACAAAATCATGATCCTTAGGGAACATCGAGAAGAACCGGAAGCATGGCTTCAGATATGCGGGCATACGTTGATAGCTTATTTCAAGTGCTGCCAACGCCTCATTCTCCTCTTGTGACTGCCATTCATCACTTTCTAAGATATCTCTCCAGCTTTCTTCATTCACATCACATCTCAGAAGGCTTGCAAGTGACTTCACGGCCAACGGTAAGCCACCACACTTCCTCGTGATCTGCCTTCCAATTTCTACCAGGTTTGGTTGTTCATTGCGATCATCAACTCCGCCGAATGCATAATGCTGAAACAAAGACCAGCATTGATCCACAGGCAAGTAGCCAAGCAAATAAGGAGGCACCGTTCGCATGATGTCGGCAACTGGAAGATTCCTTGTAGTCACGAGAATCATTGCCTTTTTCGCAGCCATTAGAGGAATCCGCAGCACTTCCCAGAGGCTTGGCCTTTCATTCCACACATCATCAAGAATGAACAATACCTTTGTCCACATCAATTTGTCCATAAGATCCTTCTGTAATGTGCTCAGTTCTGTGAGATGACAGCTCTCTCCAGTAACAGACTCGATCATTGCCTTGGTAATCCTTTCGACGTCAAAATCCTCGGAGACGCATATCCATCCCCTTTCATTAAAGCTTTGGCGTACCCTCGGGTCGTTGAAGACAAGTTGAGCGAGGGTGGTTTTCCCCAGTCCCCCTTTTCCAACAATAGCAATGACTGAAACTTCATTACCATGGTCAGTAAGTAAAAGGTCAATTACCTCCTCCTTTTCCTTCTCTCTGCCAAAAATGTTGGAATAATCAATCAAATGGCTGGTTGGGGCCGGATTTCTTGTGGTGTCAGGTCGCCTACTCCCATATTCTTTTCGCAACCTGAGCTTCTCCCGTGCATCAGCAATGTCGTCAAATCTGCTGCGGATTGCTTTGATCCTTTCCGCGAAGCTGTCCAGAGTCTGAACTTCGATCGAAAGAGGAGAAGATGATGATGGTGACGATGGATGCTTTCTCTTGCGGTCTCTTGCCTCAACTTTGGCCCTCATGACTTCATAGTCGTACTCACCAAGAACATCCTCAGCATCGTAAGCGACTTCCTTGAGCTCCTTCAGCCACAGCTTAACGGATTCATCCCTGATCTCTCTGTGCTCCGCATCGCTAAGCGTCGCTTGAATTCTCTCCAGAGTCCTCATTATCCACCTCAGATCATTCTCAAAAGAAGAGGATGAAGTTGATGTAGAGCTTTGGATCATGCTCATCAACTTCGCGCCAAAAGCGAGGACAGAGGAGATCGTCACTCTGGCCATGTCACAACCCTCTCAGTTTCGTTCCCAGAGACGAGTAACAAAAGAGAGAAATGAAGCCAATCCAATCTAGGCTGCTATACTGCAAAGATTGGAAAATGAGGACAAGTGTTCGGTATCTCGCTGCTTCATTGATCGAGTCGACAGCATGAGTACTTTTCATGTGGAGAATAAACTTTTTTTATAAAAAAATATTAAATTTATTATGTCATTATGTAAGAAACAATACTTAATAATCCCCAGATTAAAAAAACATCACATGGCCACAGAAGTCGGTGGGCAAAATCTCTATCAAATCATCCATCCATTGTTAGCTCGATCCCAATATCGCATGGATTCCGCTCATAGACGAAGGTGATTTTTATATTTTATGTTACAACAGTAACAATGGAGGAAAGTTGCCAGAAGCTTCAGCGAGCGGGAGATTAGAACTTAGAAGGTGAAGAAGGAAGAAGGACAAGGGGAAGGATGTGTGAGGAGAGGCATTGTCAAATCCATACAACGTGAAGGCGAATTCAATCCCATCGAATCACAAAGTCTAAGTTGAACCTTCTCGGCATGCAGAGAAATGGTTTAGTGCTTAAATCACAGGTTAAAAAAATAGAGAAAAATGTCAGTGTAAGAAATCAAAATAGAGTTTCTCCGAAAACAACAAGCCCTTTTACAAGCTGATAGGTTAAACTAGACTCAAGGATGCTATTGAAGCCGAGGAGCACTTTTTAAAGGAAACGCAGGACTTGCTTTAGAAATGGTTAAAAGGTAAAATTAAAGTAAGAGAAGTAAAGCAACATGCCAACATGTGAAATAATAATATCTCTTACGCCATTCTTTTAAGAATCAGTCACGGTTTTCTGGTGGCCGGCCCTCCACTTTTGATCAAAGTGCTAGGGTTTTGCGTCTCGGATCTAAATCTATCTTTTTCTTTTCTCCTCTTTAAGAGTGTCCTCGTTATGTTCGTCGAAATGTTTGCCTGGTGTTTTGTCTGTGACCACGGACACTAGAATCTATGCTTATGTCGGTGGATTAATATATAGAAGCATAAGGTAGAATTAGAGGTGGAATTAAGTTGTGTTAAGGTGGGTTTTGGATCAACTTCACTTTAACGCGAATAAAATTTGATTATTAAAGGGATAGTATTTAGTAGACACGATTATAAATTGATTATTAAATGAGTAATATGATATGATTCGTGTAACTTATTTAATATAGATAAGTCGTGTTAACATGACACAATAACATATTTAACACAACACGAATGACATATTAATATTAACCCTATATAAAAGTTAATATTGATTGATTTATCCTACGTAAATGGTGTATTATATGAAAACAAAATAAGTTTTTTTAACTAAAAACTCGTACAATATAAAAATAATAATTCTAATAATTCATCATAATATTAATCTATACAGCATAGTTTTAACTATCGTAACGATTATTTAGTGTGATATAAAGTGGATAAAAAAATAAAAATAAGTATTTTATTTTTTATAAAATTATTATGAATACATTGTGATTTGATATAAAATAGATTGACAGAATATATAATAAAGTTAAATTAGTAATTGAGTTAATATATAGTATAAGATATAATTTTGATAAATAATATTTATATTATAATAATATTATAATAATATTTAGCTGATATTCTGAAATAAAAAATTATATTTAAAAATAAAAAAAATATTCCTAACATGAACAGGAGCTAAGTGTTAGTAGCGGAGTCAATCCTGGTTGCCACATTATAATAATGGAAAATGAGTAGAAGTCGACGATTTCTCAGTGCTCCAGTCACTCGCTTATAGTCTTTCGGCATATTTTGGGAGACGTCCGACGCGAATCCAACAAGACGAGCATAGCGGATGGATGGTCGGCTTGAGATGCTGTCGGTCACGGATTTGCATTTCTTGGTTGGATGTCAGGATTGGGACAGAGAAGATGCCAAGCCAGCTGATCATGTTCGACTCGGGCAGGAACGTATTGACCTGCGAGCATATCTGCTCTAATCCTATGGGCTCGGACCGACCCAGATGAGATCGACCTGCACCCAACTTAAACCGGGTCATAATAACCTCTTTTTAAGTGAACGTAAATCTCTAATATAGTCGTTACTAGTAATGTCGCAACTTGACAACTAAATCTAATGCATAAGTTAACGTTTGTTTTTCCCCTCTCTGCAATTGTCAAATGTGATCCCCAACCTACTAATCCAATGAGAAAAACCCGGCAATATGTCAACAACCTGACTCTACAAATGAAAGAAATAGAGAGATCTAAAACGCGAATATTACTTAATATTATTCAGTTAAGCAGGGGGACTACAAAAATTTTGGCATTCTTTGTGAATCAAAATCAGCATGATCTCCATTTGCTTGCATGCCAGAGGCATTGAATCCATAACTATCAAGAAATCTTTCATCAAAACCGCCATGTCCGGCCTCTGGTACTCTGAATCCCATCATAGGTGATGAGTTCCAAGGAGCTGGAGTTGAAGGATCAGAGCTGATTGTAGCCAATGAATTCTGTGGGGAGTTTCCAGAGTTCCGTCTGTTGCCGGAGTTGCCTGGAGTCGACATGGGCAAAGATTGCTGCTGTTGGTTCTTCTGTGGAGGTGATTTAGGTCTGAGGCTTTCTATCTCAGGGGTTGTCATGACTAGATGTGGAGCATCAGGAGGTGGGTTGCGTCCACCACCTCCCTGCCAAACTTTCCCATCCTTATCGGCGAAATTCCTGATGTAAGCCTGCAATGTATTATGTAGGATGTGATTAAGCTTCTTATGTCTCTTAGTCCAAAAAAGGCTACACATGCATGTGACCATCAAATAAGGGCGTAATGTTGCAGCTTCAGTACCTCCTTATTGAAATTTGAGGAAGATAATCCTTTCCCAACAGTTAGCCAACCTGAACGGATATTATGGTCCTCACCAAAGAGCTCAAGTCGCCTCCTGCCCAGAGCAAAATGCTCAATGATCCTGTACATGTCCTCAGGCTTCTTAGTTGAACCTGCCCAGCATGTACCAAAAGAGTTAAGTGCAGCACAAAGAGAACCTCAAGGCATTCAGTTTAAGGTTAAATGGCTGGATAATTGGACAATCATAAGGTAAATTAAAAACAGATGTCAGTGTGAAAAATCAAAACAAACATTCTCAGAACAATATACCTTATCGGGCAAATATCAGTTTCCCCAGTAAATAAGAAGGGAAGAGTTACATGTCATCTACTAAAACTTTGGATATAAACTTAAGTTCATCAAAGAAACAAAAACAATGGTTAAGCAGGGAAGGAATTTCCTATAAATACGTATACTTGCAATTAGAAACAATTGGTTACACACAAAAGTTGCAGTTACCAAGCATATAGATGTATATGAAGGGACATGAATTCACTTGTTCCAAAGAATTTAAATGATCCACCTGTATAAGGATTCATACCACTAGACATTCATAGAGAGAGACGATAATATGATCCACTGACAACGTATTGTTTATGATCTATAATCAATATAAATATCCATGACTCCCTGGAAAAAAGGGAACAACTAAGCTTTCCTTTGTGAGATCATCACGGGAGCATGTGTAACTCAGTCCAAGAACATAGCAAACAATCAGATGGTGGAATGTTGCAGCATAGGATGACTACTACATAATACAAAACAAGTGATGCAAAAGCAGAAATGTGGAAAGACACTATCATACATAAAATAGTAAAATGAATAAAGAAAAACCACTAACCATCACTAGGTTCTTCTGCTATTACTATATCTGTGTCGATATTGGCATGGATAATATGCCCATCTGTGCTACGACGAACAGTTCCTTTTATGCCCATCAAGCAGTGTTCCTATTCAAGAAAAGCAGTGATGTTTCATGTAAAGAGCAAGTTGTACAATACCAGGAAAAAGAGAAGAAGAAGCACACTGAGGTAGTAAAGTATTAGTCAAATAAAAGGATTTCTCTTCACCAACCTTTGAATGTTGCAATAATGTGTGAGAATCATGCCGCAGACCTGGAGTTGCATTTCTCTTGTTGGTTTTAACCCAACAAATATCTTCACACCTCCGAAATCCCCACTAAAAGAAAAGACAAAGAAAATCAACCTACACACAGTTATTCTGGACAAAACTAACATTTTCAATATTAGGTAAGTACCTATCTTCTTCATTTAGATTTATATCATAAGAGTAGGATATATCACAGACTGCATTGTCAAACTTATACAGATAAAAAATGTGATCTTCCAAGCAAATAAAATTTATCACTATTTTTGATATGGCATGAAAAAGAACACTCGACTAGAGTTTAGGACATATATGGTGCACTTCATAATGCAGCCATGGGACAGTGAAAAGAACAGAAACTTCAACTCTAAAGACCTGCAAAATGCATTAGTGCAAGCAAAGGCAACCAAAGTACCAAACCTACCTTCTTCAAGCATTGACGTCCCTGTTCAAGGCCCATTCCATCTCCAACCCAGAGGAAGATAAATGATGGAGTATCCGCTATTGCCTGTCAACATAGTTTAAGTGCAGTTACATTTTAAATCCAAAAACTTATTAAGAGTATATATACTTAACAAATCGTACAAGCTGCAAACATAAAGAAATACGAAAGATAATAAAATACAAAAAGAAAAGGAGTGAGATAACAACCTCAATCTTCAGGTTCATGATCTCTTCAAAAGTCCAATACTCAATATGATCTGTAATACCAGGTGCACGGTGAACATACTCCTCCCAAGGAGGATCCACAAGTATTACATCAAACTTGGTACCAAAAGATTCCGGGGAGAGAACATGCTCACGCAGGTCGCAGTTATAATACATAGGTGGGGAAGCAGACTTAGCTACAATCTCATCTTTCCTTTGTATGAGTTCTCTTAATTTTGGATAGTCCTCTACAACACTTGTAAGCTCCAGCTCCCTAATGAAATTCTGGGGTCTCATACCAGTATCAACAAAGTTCTGGGAATAGTCATTCTGCTCTCCCCTTGAAGGAGCTTTACCAGAGGGTCCACTGTTTCTTGATGGTGCCCAACCTGTTGGACCTTTCTCATGTTGCATCTCACGACTAGGTGTTCCCATAGGATTGAAAACCGGACCTGATATGTTTGGTGGAGTTCCTCTTCCAGCACCTGGTTGATTCAAGTACATGGGATGATTCGGGCCAGCTCCCATATTAGGAGCAAACCTAGGTCCTGCAGGTCCAGGAGGAGGAATAGGAGGAAGATTGGGTGGAACAGCTAACATATTCATATCGATGCCTCGAGCTCCTGGCCAAACAAGGGGCCCAGGAAATGGAGGAATGAAAACACCAGGTCCAATTGGCGGACCTGGTGAATGGGACATATTTGGTCCAAGTGGCTGCATTGGTCCTGGTGGCAATCCAAGATGCCCAAATGGAGGACCCATCATAGGCATAGGAACTCCAATCCGTTGAGCATCCCTCGCATTTAACCTACCTCTTCCTCCTCTTGCAGGTCTCCCACCCTTGGATCCTTGTTGTTGAGACCTACTGAAAGAAGCTGAACCTTGGCCGTTACCAAGTGGAGAAATCAAACTGCTGCTGCCACTTTGACCACCTCCAGTGCGATTGGAGGTCATTGGACCTTTAGGCATTCTACCCCTTCCAGATTGATAATCAAGAGTATTTCTTGCAGAATTTTGATCCCTAGGTGAGTCATCATCATGAAACCTCTCCTGTGAATCGTCTCCATAAGCATAAGTGGCCTTACCCCTGTCCTCAGATGGATATGCCCATTCATCATCACTAGCTCCTGAAGCAAATTCCTGCTGCAGTCCCACTTCACCTCTCCTTCCAGCATATCCCGAAACAGAACCTTCCCTTCCAAAGTCAAGACTCTTGTTAGGCCTGATCTCTATTGAGTCAGAACTCTCATTTCTGTTCCCAAAGGCTGATGAACTTTTTGCACCTTCAGACCTAATTCTAGAGTCTTTCCTATATCCAGACCGGCTGTTAAAGTTTCCTAACTCTACCCTCTCTTGATCGTCTCTCTGTAAATCCCATTCCTTCACAGGATCAAATTCATCCCCATCTTTAGAATCCTGCCTAGTTTGGCTCCTTCTCCACTGGTCTTTAGATCCCTCTCGGTCCCTATTCTTATCGTTCCAGTTATTTCCCTTTCCCTTTGAAAACCTATCATCTCCATGGACCTCCTCCCGTTCTTTAACTTTAATACTTACATTTCTTTCATTGTCAGAATCTGAAAAACCTTGATCATGTTCATCAAATTCTCGACGATACCTGCCACTTCTCTCAGGTGATCGAGACCTTTTACTATGTCTTCCATCTCTGCTGCTTCTATCCCTCATCGATGATCGTCCATCTTCATCTAAGTTGGCAGACCTCTGCCTGTTTTCAATCTCGTCATGACTTGCAGATTCCCATTCTCGTATATGTTTCTCACCTTTTCCTTCAGACTGCTTTGTGTCATACCTCTTCTTACTTTGTTCCACATCATCTATGAAACTAGCTGATCTCTCCTGGAACCTCCTATGCTTATCATCTCGGGCGATATCGGATCTATCTTCATGACTTGTATTCACTACCCTGCTGTCTTCCTCATGATTCTCCATTCTGCCATGACTCTTGCTCCTGTCACCATCTTCATGTGCTCCCTCCTTATCACCAGAACAGCCACCCTTCTCGCCACCTGAATCATTAACCCTACTTAAATTGTCACTTGATTCATTTCCATAATCAAGGCCTCTGTCTCTCACACTCCCATCTTTACTATGATCAGAAGATCTCACAGTTCTTCGATCAGCTTTATCGAAAATGCTACTTTCCTCAGCTTTCTTGCCTACGTCTGCATCATCCCATCTCCTGCGTGGAGGATTCTTTTCCTGTTCACGATGCCCTTGGCTTTTTTCTCTGCTGCTGTCTTTCCTTTCTGAATACCTCATGTCTTTTTCCTGCAACCTCTCGCGCTCTCCATCATAGGGACTCTCTACCTTACTTCTGGTTCTACTCTGGGAGCTCTCATAACCTGATGCCTTCAAACTCATTCTCCTCGATGAGTCCAATTCATTCTCCTCATCTCTTCTTTTCCTGCCACTATCTCCATCTCTATCCTTGTACCCATCCGTCGATCTCTTCTCACCTCTCTCTTCAGTATTTTTCCTTGGAACTTTGGATGATCTGGACTCCCTCCTTGTGCTGTAGTCATCCTCATCGTCGCTGCCAGCTTGGCTCGAGCTGCCCAGCTTCTTCCTAAAATCACTCCTGTCTGCTGAAACCTTCTTTCTTCCTTCATCCAGCTCCTCGACTTCATCAGAATTACTGTGCTTTCTTGACTTGCTTGACCGACTCTTCCTCTTGTCGGCATCATCCCAATCATCATCATCCTCCATTCTACTGCTCCTCAAGTCAACGCTGTCCTCAAAATCTCTCTTACTACGACTCCTACTAGAAGCAGATGCTTCCATATAGATACAACTAAATTACAGTTGTTTCAAACACAATCAGAAAAATCCACCGAGAAGCCACAGAGGACGACCCCCAATTAGCAAGATCGACGACACGAACACTCAATTCTGAAACTTCACCAGAGTGAGAAAAAAAAAGAAGAAGTCATTTATCCTGGATAAGATGAATCTAGTGCTATGATAAGATTAAAAAAGGAAAAAAAAAAAACTCTACCCTCTTCCAGCAAGCAATCCAACTCGATTCAACAACAGCCGCCACAAATGACAAATCGATTGAAAAAGATACAAGTCCCTCGAGCATCCAAATCCGCGAGATCAAGCAAAAAGTAGAAAGATTGACCTACCAAAGGCGAACCCTAGTCGATCAACTTTGGCCGTCAGGAACACACAAATGAGATCTAGATGAGGGAAGAGAGAGAGGAGAGATTTCTACTTACCCGGATATGGGATTAGGTCGGGATTAGGGCTTCGAAGAGCAGTAGGATTCGTCGCGGACGCACGCGGTCGGCTTCTCCAGCCCTAGAAGCCGCCACGGACGGGGAGGCGACGAGGGAAACCGCAGATAGCCGATCGCACCACGTGACCGGGGGCATGCCGTTAAGTTGCGATAAATTATAAAAATGCCAGCGTCAGAACTCAGAAACATTAGATCTTTTCATACTCGGGGGTCGGATCTAGTCGCATCATCCTAGGATCCGAGTCCACCTAGTCCATTTTGGTGGTAACTTAGTTTTCCCTTTAAAGAAAAGGGAAAAGGATTATATTAACTAATCACTACCGTTACAAATGCCAATCCTGGTCGTCGTGTGGGCACTTTAGATTGTAATTTATAGCATGTAGGCTTTATATTCTTAATCACTTTAATAGAGTACATAAATATGATATCAAGATTGATGGAACTGGTACAAGCTTATACATAATTGAGAGGGGAAGAACGAGCGAGGATCGACAAATAAAGCCTATATCCTCTCTAGGAGGAGAGGTAGAAAATGTATATTACCATGTATTAATGTAATCCGTTAAGGTAAATAATGTATATTATAAATATATAATAATATCTATAAAATAGAGATTCCTAACATTTATAAAAGAAGAAAATAAAAAGGAGAAAATTCTAATTTACTTTGAAAATTAAGGAAATCATCTGTACAATGTTTGAAGATATTTTTGCCAAGAACATTACAGTCTACTTGCCACCAAAACTTCTTTCATCACCAAGCTCCTTGCCTTGTTAATGGTCATGAAGCAGAGGTACAAGTGCTCCTCCAGCTCATCCAGCTGCTGGTTAAAGCTCGCGTCGTTCTTCCACACCTGCCGTATCACCTCCTCCACCAGCCGCCTCCGCCCGCCGTCCCGCCGCTCAAAGCACAGCCGTAGCAGCTCGCCCATGTGGTCCACCTCGTCGTGCAACCTCGCCACCAGCCGGCTTATCGTGTCCAGATCCCGGTTCAGTATGTACGTTCCCTTAGTCGCCGCGTCGAGCTGGGAGATCGCCTTCCTGAGCCAACCACTGGAAGCGAATCGGAACGACGCCGTAGACAATAGCGTTGGAACGGCTAGTAGCGCCACTAACGCGTGCATCGCTACGAAAGCCCCGACCACCGACGTCGACGCCGTGAGGATGACGAAGGAAACCGCGAGGGCTCGTTTGATGTGGTTGATTCGATGTAGCTTCGCTTTCGCCTTCCTGCGGCCCGACTCGAGCTTTTTGAGTAGGCTGGCGGAGCCATCCTGCACCTGTTTGAAGTATTGCCGCTTAGACGATGAGGCCAAGGATTCGAAAGGGTTGAGCGTCTTGGCAATGTCGGCGAGGTAGCGGTCGACGGCTTGTAGCTTTTGTCGCGACGGGGAGTCGGAGACGAGGGAGCGGAGGTTGGCTTTGAGCGGGCGGTAGCGGAGTCGGATTTGCTCGATGTCTTTCAAGAGGAGGCTGCAGAGGAGCGAAGCATTTGCCGTCTCGGCGTAGTACTCTTGGAGGAGGATGTAAGCTTTAGGATGGCAGATTTTTTGGGCATTCGCTAGCATTTTGGCGACCGTTGCTTGGTCTGGCTCGAGGAGTTGCTCCGCAAAGAGGCGGTAGGAAGGGAGCCGGGCGGCGGCGCTGTTCTCCCTCGTCGTGAGAGCGGCCCCATGCGCTAAGGTGAGGTCCAAGACGTGCGCCCAGAACTCGTTGTAGGACTCGGTGCGGAAGGCGTTGGTGTATTCTTCCCGGAGGTCAAAGCTCGTCGACGATATCGTAGAGACGACCACTTCTTTTATTGCTGCTGGAAAAAAATAAATAAAAGAATAAAATTAAACGTCTTTGATGTGTTCTACTACACATATGATCAACAAACCATGCATCTTAGTCTTACCTTTTCGATCGTGGTAGCTGCAGTAACCAAAAATTCCGAATCTTACGTGCATCTCTTCTTCCCAACTCTGGATTGCAACCAGAAGACTGTTATGGAGGGCAAAAAGAAGTAGGGAGAGAGAGGTTTTTTAAAAATAATAAAGAGAGAAAGCTTGTTGCAATAAGCAAGTGCAAGTTTGCAAGCTTAAATCAGTTAGCTAGACTCACTTTGTTGAGGTATCTTTGAGTCCAAGGAGATTGTGGCCTTGGAGCAAAGATTAGGTTTCCTAGCCACGATGGCACTTAGAAGGTTTATAAATAAAGCCTGAAGACTTGGAGGAATGAATAAGGCTTGGTGGAAGCTTGGAAGGAAGGCCAAAGAGTGGCACGTACTCAAGGGAAACTCGTGGTTGATACTAAGAAGATCATTAACGTAGTTAGTTAGAGAAAAGATAGTGACTAGCTCGCTATAATTAGTCATCTCTAACATCCAATTAGCCTTGTAGTTAATTATCGATGGTCTATTAACTGGGAGATATTGGGTGGACTCCGCGTGGGCCCGGGAGTATCAATATCCCGTTTCGTGTGGAGTAATTTGATTTAGTGCCACGTGGCAATTTGTCAGCTTTGAAATGTACATGTGGGGATCTAAGACGAAGCAACGGGAGACATCAAGTGGGAGGTTGGATATCTTATGATCTATATATCTCCTATACTTTTAGATTAATCTTTGTAGTGCATTGCATAAGTGAGCTATTGGCCCCAACATTGCCACGTCAGCCAACAATATTATTTTGTAGGGACGTCGACCGCGTAGGTTTTTTTTCTTGTCTGAATGACTTGATGACTTCATCATCAACAGGGTCAGCAGCCATAAGATTCGCAAAACTGATCGATTCAGATCTCACAACTAGGAACAAATTGCTATCGAGAAGCTACTTGATCAACAAATTGCTTTCTGTGTACAAACAGAGAATTGCAGTGGATCAAATTGCACTATTAGTAAAGCAGTTTACAGAGTTGAAGATCCTATATACTCTCAAATGTTATCAGTTCAGCTAAACAGGAGGAGAAAACAAATTAACATCTTACAGTAATTAAGAACTTTGCATAACACAACATTCTGTTCAGGCCTAGAGAAGAAGATTAGTGAACATAAATAAATAGTTCCAACTCATTAATTCATTATCAGAACTATCTAGCTCTGCGGTGGGGCCTTGGCTGTCAGCAGTATCCTTATTTCACTGTAGCATCTGAAAAACTTGATCTTCCTCCAGGTCTTGATTATTAATTACATAGTTGCAATTCTATAGCTCGTCATTAGAATTATCTCGGTCTGCGGTGGAACCTTGGCTGTAGGAAGTGATTTTATTTCCCCGTAGCGTCTCAATGACTTGATCAAGAGGAGGGTCTCCGGGCCTTCGATAAACTTGATCCCCGATCTTCATCTCATATGCCTCTGGCTGGCTGAGAATAAACTCTTTCAACTAGAGAATAGAAGAATATTAGTGCTACATGTGAATCATAAAATACAAATACATGTGGATCCTAAAGTAGATGTATGCCATAATCTGAGAAGAGTAGATGCTATTTCTTAGCAAATAGAATGAAAATCTTATTGAGGTAAATAGAACTACAAACAAATACAAAAAAGAATACATTGCTTCTTCTTAGATGCATGTCTTTTTTATTGATTTTCCAATTAGCTCCTATCCTTAGTGATTCAAGGTTTATGAGCTTCCAGTTCTACAGAAGGACTTAGTCCAGGTTAGGGGTTTTTTCTTTTTCCCTTTTTTTTCAAGTGGAATGTAAAGGGATAAATCAATTTGCTCTACACAGTTAAGAAGCATTAGCTCTGAATCACAAGAACACAGAATATATATTTGACCAATGTCAAGAAATAGTATTCTGTACAAGTTGAAAAGGCAAGTCTATAATTCACATGGATGATTAAGTGGATGTACTAGATGAATAGCTGGCCTGAAAAGAAACAAAAACATACCTCTAGTATATCCTGGCCCCTCTCCATAGTGAACATGATTGTACTCTGATCGACGGCCATAAACTTTGCCACAACAGATCCAGTTCGCAGTACCTTGCTCCATTTCATAGCAATAACAGGCACCTCCTCCTGAAAATTTCAGATTTAGTTAAAACCATGAATGTATGACCTCCTGAGCGCGTCATTTAATGGAATAACATGTCTTTCATACCCTGGTGGAAAATTCATCTTCACAATTTACGAGATTAGAACTGATGAATTCTTGATGTTTTGAGTAACTGCACTACTTAGATACACTTGCACAGTGAGTCGTGATGACCAACATATTATACTCGAGAAACTATAAAAATACTAAAGAGAAATACTTCCATTTGTATGTACAGTAAATGCAAATATTAGAGACAAAACATATAGGTTTGGCAGTATCCAATCTAGACAGAGATTAATGGCTCAAGTCTCATTAACAACTTCAGACAACAATGTCATGAGTATCTTGACAACATAACATTGTTAAGATGGTTTGATCATTTTATGATGGGGTTTCACTTGAGATTGATCATCTAGATCACAAATACTAGTCAAAGTAACTTAACGAGATTTTTTTTAGCCTTCCATGAAGCTTATGTATCCACGAAGTGATATAAATATCTCTACTAGAAGTACATTTTGTTAAGATGAAATGATGGATATTTTTGTCAATCCACTGGACCACCAACAATATCTTTCCCACATAATCTATATACAAAACCATTTAGGAACAAAGCATCAAAATCCAAACTTCTCGTCTCAAGACAAGAACCCAACAGAAATAACACCAATCTAACACATAAAAGATAAACTTTTACCACTCTTTACCAACAAATTACAGAAGAATCCAGAGTTCAATCAACTCGGACTTGCAAAGCAATCATACCCTGGATCGAGAAACGCCCAATCGAAGCTTAACGAATCCGTAGGAAGGCCCGGTGTGTCGCCTCATCAACTCGGCCTGGATCTCGTCCGGATTCATCCGCGAGAAATCGGGCGGCTTCTCGTCTTGATCCAGCCCGGAGTTCCTCTTCTTCGTTCCCCATTGCTTCCACTCCTCATCCTCCTCGTCGTCCACCACGTCATCGAGCTCGTCCGGTATGCTTACCCTCTTCTTCCCCTCCGATTTCTCTATTGCCGCAAGGAGGAAGAAGAGAAGAAGAACTAGAAGAAATCTTCGAGACATCGCCAAGGGATTCATCTCGGTCTCGACTCACGCCGCCGCTTCACCAGTCTCAGACTATAAGTCGCGGTGAATCCAATAACCCGTTAAAGCCGAGTAACAAATTAATTACCATAAACGTCGGGTTTAGATCCGTAACACGAGTCCACCTAAAAAACCCAAACAGGATCCGGACCGTAGATAGAAGAATGGATAGTTTAGATTAAAATAAGGTCAGTAATATCTGGGCAAATGATTCAATAAAAAATACGAATTTTCTCTCCTAATCGAACCAGGAGTACTGGTCATATGAACCAGAAGTACCGATCACTTTTCTAAATTATAAGAGTAAATTAATTATGTTTTATTTCTTTCCTAGCTATATTTTATTTTATAAAAAATAAAAATAATAATAAATTGATAGCGTGTGACACTCCTATTATCAAAAAAATTAGCAATAAAAAGAAAACTTAAATTCTAATTTTCTTTATCAATTAATCTGGTCACATATGGAAAAATAAGTTATATACCCTTTAATTTCTAAATAGATAAAAATTATTTTTATAACTAATTGGTTAGTATCTAATCATTGTTCTATCCGGTAATGGGATTTGAAAATTGACTAAACTCTCTCCTAATTATTTTTATTTAACAAAATCTCTCACCTTGTTTTAATCTAGATCGACGATTCAGATCCTAACTATGGGTCCCCTATAAAATCGGAAAGTGGAAAATTCATATGGCCACTCCACACAAGGAAAATGCTCCTTAAAAGAGAAGAAAATTTCACTTGAAGATAAACAGAGATGACCAAACAATTCTTCTTGTTTACTGTAACCCTGGTAATCTGTTAAACTATGCAAGTAAAATCATAGAGATAATAGTTATAGCATACAGTGAAGCCTTAATCGAGGTATAATCCCCAATTATTTCTTGGAAACATAAAACATTAATAGCACAAGGAAGTTGACAGATGAAGGAGATTATTATGCAGTTCTTAAAGGTTTAACTTAGTCAACTGGCACTGGTTGCATCTTCTCGGCCTCCTGTCTTAACTCTTCAAACAGAGCAGATGACAGGTATCTCTCTCCCAAGCTTGGATGGACAGTCTGAAACGAAATAGATAAGCTCAGGTTAGTATTCTAGAGTATATTTATGTAGTCAGGAGTGAGAATTTTAAGAAACAAAGATATCTTAATGGACAGGCTTAGTACTTTCACAACTGAACTTTTTCATTCTTCCATTATTCTTATACGAAAATCTCTCAACTATTTGTTATGTCAAATGAGGGAAGAAGAAGAGAGAGGAATGCGAGGAGGTGGTTTCCAGGACGGTGAATGTCGTGGAGAAGATTAAGGTTCAACTCTTCTGATCAGAGGGAAGACTGCAGAGTGAGTATACCAGGGTCAGGTTTAGGCCTACCAGAAAGTTGCTTTCAAAGACCTTATATGGATAGTAGTTGCTTTTCTCCATAGGCTCTAAGGTAGTAGTGAGATTGGACTGAGGATATATATTTGAGTTAACCCCTATTATTCTATGAAGGTTCCTGGGGATTGACTTTGATTGTTTAGCAAGACAAGTGTCCACACATAGATAAGAAACATTTAGTTGTTAACACTGTCATTATGAAGTTGGAATACATACCACAATAAGCTTGCCTTTGTTTTCTGGTTTTCTTGCAAGGTTTAATGCTGCAACTGTATTAGCTCCAGAGGATATTCCTACCTGAAAGGTTTAGATCAAGTGTAACTATGAATAGAATCAATAGATGTTCTATATTACAGAATAAAACTTAATAAAAACCTTGTTCCTAATCAGCATCTTTTCTGCATAATACCCCATAAAAGAGAACAGATACCGTACACTTTATAAATATTTCCTTTTTTCTACAATTTGTGTTCCCAGAAATAGCTATATATAAATATAAAAATTGCCATTATTAAAAAGTATTAGCTAGTCACCAGAAGCCCCTCTTTCAATGCCAATTCCCTAGCCATCTTCACTGCATCATCACTTTTTACCTGGTACATGTTAGGTTTATCACAATGTGATTATTATTTTATCGATAAGAGTATAAAATAAAGCCAATTTACCTCAAGAACTTCTTCCATAACATCCATGTCCAGAATTTTTGGCTTAAAACCAACTCCATTACCAGTGATTAGGTGAGGGCCTAAAAGGAAATCAGTTGCTGGTGAAACTTCTATAATCTATTTGCAAGGTTTAACATGCCAAATTGCTGAACAACCAAAGCTTACAAAGAGTAGTAGCAGGAAAAATACTATATAGAACTAAGGTAATGACAAGAAGTATATCAGCATTACATATAAATTTGATATAAAGTTAGACAAAATTAACAATATCAAAAACATACCTGGTTGACCACCATTCAGTACATTGGATTCTGCAGGCTCAACTCCATATATCTGGAAAAATAAGATAGCATTGATAATGATGTCCATGATAATAAAATAAAATCTGTTTTCAAGAATTAGTTTCAATTGCTCTGTTTCATTTCTATCGAAGTAATAGTAGCTGACTGAACACAAAGAGTAACATTACTCAAATCATTTCGTTAGAAAAACAGATATTATCTAGTACCTTCACATTAGGGTTCATTGACTTAAGATATCTTCCAACACCGGTCACAGTGCCTCCACTTCCTATTCCCATAACAAAGATGTCGACCTGGCCTAGGGTATCCTCCCATATTTCAGGACCAGTGGTTTCAAAATGCACCTGGCATAATGGCATATCTTCTATCATTAGCAATTACAGCCACGAAGTATATACTCGAAACGATACTTTCCAAAAAAAAAAATGTAATTCTTTTTAATGAATTTGGTCTTAATACTCCAAGAATAAGAAAGAGAAGCTACCTTATCATTAGCAGGATTCTCAAACTGTTGAAGCATGAAGGCATTGGGATAAGAATCCAAAAGATCATACGCCTTTTTAACCGTCCCTCCCATCCCTTTGGTAGGGTCTGTGAGCACTAAATCAGCACCATAGGCCCTCATAACAACCCTCCTTTCAAGGCTTGTGTACGACGGCATGGTGAGTACGATCTTGTAACCTTTTAGAGCTGCCATGAGAGACAAAGAAATCCCCATGTTCCCAGATGTGGGCTCAATCAACGTCGTCTGTTAAGTGTTAAATTTGATATGTTAATTGCATTAACGGCACCAACAATTTTGCACATGTTATCATCCTAAATTTATATATTTTCTCATTCCTTCATGACTTCTAATTATGGTGCGCAAGTATATTGAATACCAATCATATGATAAACTGGCCAACAGCAAACTCATTTGACTCCCATATGTATATATATATATATATATATATATAAACGATTGCTGCTATATTAGGAAATTGACCAACCATTTGATATGCAAGATTTCTTAGTATAAAAATCTACTGTATAAAACTTGTGGTTTTGGCTTAGAAAGAAAAAAGAACCACTGACCTTGCCTGGTGTTATCAATCCTTTTCTCTCGGCATCTTCTACCATGGAATAAGCCGGTCTAGTTGAATAGTAAAATAAGCCGGAAAAGTTAGCATCAACTGAATCCAAAACGGACGGCCCTGATGTAATTATCTTGCATCGACAACGACGTCGTAACCTGATGATAGAAAATTATAAATGGCAAGGAGAAAAAAAATGGCGGAAAGCACCTGTCTTTGACGCTAAAAGACGGCTGCAGGAACTCCAGCTTAGCCGCCACGTTCGCCTCGCACCCTTCACACACTTTGTTCAGATAAACCAGCGGTGTCCTCCCAATTAACTGGAATTTTTTAATAAATTAGAGAGAAAATACATTTCCTTTTTTTTTCTTAACCAGTACGAGGAGGATCGCCATGGATTAATCTACAAGACCCACTTGCTATTTACTGCAAAAATTGCTCTTTGGAAGAACAGATTGAAAACATATGGGCGGAGAAGAAGAAGAAGAAGAAGAAGAGTGAAGGGATTTTGCCTTTGCAGCTTCCTTCTTGATCTTGAGAGCAGAAAGATCCCTAAAGGTTGGCGAAGACACTTGAGGATCTACTGAGCGTTGGGTGGAGAAGAGAGATCCCCGTTGGAGAAGAGAGAGCTTGTTGTAACCTCTTCTCATCAGACCCATGAGCTTTTCCATCTCTCTCTCTCTCTCTCTCTCTCTCACCCACTCGCTCGCTCGTGTGTGGTCGGTCTCATTGGACTCCAAACGTTATAATGTTATATAGGAGAGAAAGCCACCAAAGATAGAAATATTACAATATGGTAGTGCAAGTTTGACTGGGGTCAATGCTGACAGCTGACATACCCGGCGACTCCTACAACTTCCAATAATAGTTATAAAATAATTTAGGATTAAATAAACTTTTATCTCCGGCCGACACTTATGGTCAAAATTTATTTCTTTGAACATTTTTTTATATGGATAATTTTATTTAGACTCCTTAAATTATCATTATTTTCATATTTTATTTTATTAAAAAAAAATTTACTTCCTACACCTCATGATTTTTTTTATTTTTACTTCTTTTTTTCTGAGCGAATATCTTTTTTTTTTAATTTAGAGAAAAGTATACGTGGAAAATTAAAAAGTTGAGCAAGTATATCTGAAAAATTATGATAGTTTAAAGAATCTAAGTGAAATTAATTATTTTTATATTAAACCAAGTCAATATACTTATAATTAAATAAAACTGTTAAAATTTCTATCCAAATTAACAAAGAGGAATTCTAATTATTGGTTTCTAATGGCTGTGGCCTAGTTTATCAAAAACAAATATAACAAGGGTATTTCGGTAATTTATGGAGATTTCTTTTAAATATTGGGATGAAAACTTTAACAATTGCATATGGGAACAACATAATTTTTAACAGAGAAGATAAAATATATTTAATCCATAATTTTTAACTTTATTATGTCAAATTAGAGTATAGTTGGTAAGCACCTAAGAATGCATATAAAACCGTACGCAGATATAGACTTTGATGATTCCATGCACCAAAATTAAAAGAATTCAAACACGGCATCTTACATTTTGGACTCGTGGGAAAATGAATATTAGAGGAAACAATGATGTGAATTTATGGATGTCCTGAATGCGAGATGAATCAGAGAGTAATCTACTACTCTATTCTTCTTTCATGCAGAGAGTAAGTTTGAATGGTCATAATAAGAATAGCATTGGCATGAAGCATACATATTTACAAGGGGACAATGAAAGCTGATTTGCGAGTTTTCGCTTGATTTGAATAGTAGCTGGAATTAACAATGTACATGGAGGAATTAGGGCACAAGGGAATTTTGTTTGCCATTAGGGATCGGGATCGCCCATCACTGCATCTTCGCACGAGTCATATTCGTCTTCACTGAGCTCTTCATCACTAGATTGGTCTTCTGGAGGAGCACCAACATCTTCATCCTTCGCGTATCTTTCACAGTACTCTGAATAAAGATGACCGAAGAATGTAAACATAAAAATATCAAAATGAAATTGCGGTCCAATTGAACAGTTAAATTTGAAATTAAAAGAGGAATGCTTAATAAATCTAGTTGAATATAAGTCCTACGCCAAGTTTGCACGAAAATCTTTATGACTGGGCAGGCAGGGTAAAACTAGCCCTATATGTGTTTTCTCCAAATTCCTAGACAAAGCAAAACTAGGGAAAGAGGGGCTTACCATGAAACAATGAAACTAAGTCAGCAAGGATCATATAATGAAAAATTAGTTTGGACCCCAATGTGCTCATCTGAATTATGAAGCACTTCGAGATTTATCATAATAATCATAATAATCATACTTCTGGATCCATTAAGCAGCCAATTTTTGTATGCAGACTTCCTCTAAGCATCCTTTTTGGGAATGAAATTGCTCATTAAGGAGTCTTTGCATACAAAGTAAGACATCAACAGTCAATATTAGAAGTTCCTTAAAGTCAACGAACAATATTGGATAATGTTTAGCATCGCAAATATTTAAGAACTAGTTTTTTTATCACTACACAAGTAGTTTTTCCTAGCCATTTTATATACAAGAAAAGCCACGACATCACTATATTCATCTAACATAATTAGAACCAGATTCTATTTCGCACAACCAATATCCTGAACTCCAAGGAGGATCCTTTACCCCTCTTCCTTTTTTTTTTCTTCAGTATATGGTATTACATCTTCATTTTCTGGTCCACAGGACCATCTATATAACATGACAATGGATCATAAGGAAAAGAAAATGGAAAATTTTCAACAATTATTGTAGTATAGTACCAGGATGATTAATCATAAAGAGGCATTAGGTATGATACAGCATTTGGACTTTGGAGCAAGCATTTTCTGTTATTGATAGCCTAAGAAGGTTATGAGATTTCAGGCTTAGATATACTACAAAAAAATTGCCACTAACACAATCAGCTGAAGATTCTCTGACTGAGTGCAAACTCTTTTTCAATTTCTTAAATGCTAATCAAATGCACCACTGCTGTACAAGTCATGCACTGTTTCTCACATATGCCGATCAATATGGTTGAAGATGGTCTTACGACAGTTCATGGTTTTTAGCTCTAGGAGTGTGATGACTATTCATAATAAAGGGATTCTATAGAAGCTCCCTTCCTTTCTTCCAAAATTTTGGCTGATGGACATTGAGTCACATAATTCAACACATTTTATTGTTTTAATACCTTCCTACACCTTTATTATGAAAAGCCTCACTAGCAAAGGAATGCATGGAACAATAATTAACTTTTGATAATTCGATAGCATGGTATAAATGTCAGAACTGTATAAAAAGGTTTCTAAAGTATTTTGGTTAAGTAGGAGATAAGGTGAAGAGATAGGCAGATCCCTGTAGTAAGTAACACTGTTAATATTTTACATGCTGAAGAGCTCCAAATCAAGTTACCTTTCACTTTTTGTTCATACGAGGGACGGTCACGCATCATCAGCGCAGCAGCTTCCCCGTTTAATGGATCCGAAGGATTAGGATACAAAAGAAGTTGTGGAAGGAAAACTTCAAAAACATTGACAAGATCTGTTGACAATGACACAAAATTGTTATCATAAAAGTTATTAGTGATTACTGATATGCTACCAGACTATCTACTATAAGACAAATTTTCTTGTTCATGCCAGAGAGGGGCTCGTTGACAATTATGAGATAGAGATAAGTTGTATTACCAAACATTGGGCTCCAGGTCTGGTTGATGACATCCAAACAGACTGAACCAGACCTAAATTCCAAAGGAGAAAATATTAAAAATCTTGGGCCTGTTAGATCATCTTAACAAACGAGAGGATTTAAAGACTCACACTTCATCAACATTTGGATGATAAATCTTGTTGGTGAAGCCAATTGATGGAGATTTGTAAGGATAAGCATCAGGCAGTTCTACTCTAATCCTCCACACACCACCTTGATAAAGGCCTGCATAACTCATGATAGGATTACTCAAAAGTTTATTGATCTTTTTGGCACAAGCCATTGAAAATTATCACAATTAAAATGCTCCAGGTATCGATTAGGAAGAAGAAAAAAAAAACTAAAAGATCAAAAGGAGAAAAAAACAAAAGGTTGAGCAGAAGTGAAATTTGGATAAAATTTTAAGCTATTATTAGTGAAGGGAAACAGGAGAGCTATGACTAACTGTAAATCACACAAAAGACCAACGAAATTTAAGATATTTTCCAAAGTTAATAGAGATTAGAAGGAAAACGCAAGGAAAATACTCAAATTAACCAAAAAAAGAAGCTAAGATAAGCAACACTAATCAACCCATTTCTCGAAAAATCCCCATGAAAACATTACTTCCGTTGGGCCCGTGGAAATCCACATAAAACTCTTGCATCCCATCATTCACCATCTCCACCTTGTAGTCGCTCATCATCCTAAAAACTCCAACAACAACAAAATAATAAATAAAACAGGGGGAAAAGTATAAAACATAAAACAAAAAGGACCCAGATGAAAGATTTGAGCTTTGAGAGATTCACAGTTTCATGAGGTCCATTTCACGGCGTTTGCTCGGAGAAGACATCTTCGATTTCCACTTCTTCGAATCCGAGATGGGTCTTTAGAGATAGGGAGAAAGAGATTGAGCTCTAAAGTTCCTTTCTTCCTCCTTGAGGCAGACACAAGCAATGAGAAAGGAAGGGAGAAAGGAAGGGGGAAAGGAAAAGATAATAGAAAAAGAAACGCTTAAAATCCTCTCTCTCTCTCTCTCTATAAACAAATATGTCAATTACTCTCTCTCTTGCGGTACACTTTAACAAGATTCCACGCACTTTCTACGTCACCTTTTCCAGGTTCACACCCCTACCGATCACCTCAATTTATATGTCCCAATTCTGCCCCTATCCTTTCTCAATATCAACTCTTCCCAAATATTTTGCAGAAATATCCCTCAATTAAGCTAAAATATGGACGATTTAATGGTCTTAATAAGAATTCCCTTCTCCATAATGCCTCATCAAGTTGGTAATGTTCACATCACCTAACAATTAGTGCACTATCAAATGGGCCCCTGGAATGAGACGATCATCTAATAATTTCCCTTGTATACTATATAGTGGTCTTATGTCATCTCATGGCGGCCATAATGATTATTTTGATTGGAGGAGTTGATCGTATAAAAAGGAAAAAATAATGTACTCTTGCTTAAGACGACTTGTAAATTGTTAATCCGCGTTTCCCTTTGCATGACCGCACCGAGGAGAATCTAATCTAATAATAATAGTAGTAATATGAATTAATTAAACTTCGATCCTAAACTATAACTCATTTTTATATAGACTCATTTATTTTTTTTTAATTTTCTTTTAATATTTTGACCGTTAAGATGATCTTCTTACCTTAACTTTTCCTCTAAAATAAAAGTTAAATAATTTTACATATTTAAGGAAGGGATAGATGAAATTATCTTGTATTAAATTCTTCAGCAGATCTTCAAACTCTCCATGAGGAATAAAAGGATGTCCTAGAAATGACCAAATAGAGAAGGCCCCACATCTCTGAACTGTGATAGCAAGTCAGTCCAGCAAATTATTGGCTCTCTCGCAGGACACTACTATCCATTTAGCATAAGCCACCAACACATAGCAATAAGTTTCCATCACAATTTACACAACAAGAATAGCTACTGTTGATGAAGAAACTAAAGTGGGAGCACCACTTTCTTTCACATCAATTTCCAGCTCTAAGAGAAATATAGATTCTGCAAAGAAATTTATTCCTCAAACACTCAGATAGAAATTTTGTCCGCCGTGGAAAAAGATTTGAGATTCTGCTTCAGGAGGCTAAGATAAAATTCTAAGGCTAGTTTACAAATGTAGAAGATCTTATTTCATCTTCAATTTCGTGAAGAGACTATGTCAGATTTACTCCGCGATCATACTTAAGTTATCAACTTAGGCAGTTTAAGTTACAAACAGTGAAGAGAGAAGAGATTTACACTTACCTGGATATGGGATAAGGTTACGATTAGGATTTTGAAGAGTAGACTAGCATGATATTTACTTAATAGATCATATTACTCAGATTTACAAAAGGCTGAAAGAGGCTACCAAATCATCCTAACTTGGGGCCTACCAAGTCAACATTATCTTATGCATCTTGCATTGCATCTCCTGTAATTTTCTATATAATATACTGTCACAAATAGGAACCAAACCCCAGCTACCCTCTTCTTTACTTCTGAGGTACCGACACAACGGTACGATCAATGTCCAGTTTGAGGTTGAGGGTGCCGAAACCACCACGAACTCTTAATCACAGTCTAATCATAATAAAATCGAATCGCATACGAGTGTGCCAGATTTAAATTTCAGCAGAACCGATTTAAATGTCCATTTCTCTTAATAAAAGAATATCGAATCACAATACCTGTTGCACTGGGCACAATGTTTCTTTTTTCCTTTTTTTTTTCGTATTGGAGGATAGCTCATCCTCACACATATGTGGACATATCAAGTGTGTTGAGAGTCTGACAGCCCCGTGAGTTACTCCTATCTGAAAAATAAAAGATAAATATGAAATTGTTTAATATAAAATAATTGCCGTCAGTTTTATAGGTACCTCCATCTATATGTTTTTTCCATACCACTCTTTTCAATAGGATGTAAGATATGTCAAGGAAATTGAGAATCTTTGGCAGAATACCACTGTTAAAATGATGATGACAGTATGCTGGCAAAGCCAGTAAAGGTCTGTTTCATGGAAGCACAAGCTCTGTAACAAGATGTAGACTACATTGCTTCGCATCCAACTGTCAGCTAGTTCCTCCTTGGCTGTTCCACCCGAACAATTAGCAAGTTCTTGCTCTATTCAGCAAAATGCCAACCAATACCAGCAAAACTGTTGGTGGCCTCAAATTCCTCATCGCCCCGTGCAAAGAGATCGGAGTTTCTAAAGTTTTGATCATCATGGCCATACTTGGATATCGAGACCAATCATCTCAGGCTAAATTTGTCACTGTAAACCAAACAAAATTTCCAAGTTCAATCACCATCAGTGATTGCAATTCATTGCTAGTCATCTAAATCCACACACTGTGTATTATGAACACAAACAGTAGACTTGGAATCACAAAATCTAACTGCACCATGACCAAAAGGGTAGCATAAGAAGCCAAACTCTGTCTCCTCATCATCACTGTCAATGTTGCTCGGAGTCACCCGATTCTGGTAACTCCGTCTTCCAAGCAGAAACACATTGAAATAATAGCTAACTAGTTTCTTTCTGCTCTTAGAAGGAAAGCAACGATAGAGCTGATCCCAGTAATTCTTCTCTAAAGATGGTGGATTAAGGCGAACAATGGCCTTGAACTTCCGTTCCTCTTCTTCTGTCCATGAGAGTGCAACTTCCTCACCCATGCGATCAAATCCCCAAGCATAAAAAGCTGAACCCAGTTCACGTTTTAATCGAAACCTCTTCTCTGCCACATGAAATCTCACACAATCTACAGAACCTGGACGTGTACACATACACTCATCTTCCCTACCCTTTCCAATAGTGTCATAACTAACTGAAGCTCTATTTTCTTGATTTTCTGGAGGCCATATTCGTGTGCCTAACCATTTCAAAGAGTCAGGATCACTACAACTTACAGAAGATTTACCACTCCAATCTGGCACCTTTACTTGAAAAGAAGGTCCAATACGAACCTTCTGTTGCTGATCTACAGGTAACCAGCCAACCAAATCATCAATGTCAGTGCTTCCCCTTCCCGTAACAGTTGAAGATTTGTCGCCCATTTCATCATCAGCTGCTGATTTTTCTGAACAAAAACCGGAATTAGATTGCTTGGTCAAAGATTGCAGTCTCTGGCTGTATCTTGTTTTCCCCTTGGTCTGTTGACTTGCACTGCTAGGACCTACATTATTAAAATGATGTATATTCTGCCCATTCTGCAAGAATGACGGGAATAATTATATAACTTTGTAGCCTCAACCACTAAGACTTATGGGGAAATGTTGGATATTATCGTGTAGAACTCCTAACCCAAAATGATAAAACATAGGTAGAAGATTGACAAATGTACAAAAATAAAAAAGCTCATACAGAGGATTTACAAAATAAAAAATGCATATCACTGTTAAAAGCTGTTACAAGAGGCTGAAAGGCTTAGTAGTCTCCACTCCAATCGGCGGCTCTTTGCCTTTATAAACTTTTGTCCCCTCCTGGGATTATAATTGCTGTTCCGGGGGATTTGAACAAACATCCGGAGGATTGGTCTATCTCTCTTTATCGACCCAGGTGGGTCTCGCCTCTAAATAACAGATCAAGAAAGACTGAAGATGATTTTGATAGGAACAACGAGGAAACCTATCACAACTATTTGTTGATGAAGGGGATAACCCAAGAAGAGCCAAATGGAAATAAATTGATTCATGTTAATTAACATGAAACAGAATGTAGGACTTGATGATCACAGGGGCACCATTTAAGAGAGGTATTAGTTCCCATAATTTTTTTTTTCAGAAGAAATCCAATAAGTAGAAGATCTAGATTTTTCACCAAATGAATGCTGGCAAAACGGAAGGAACCAAAGGGAAATAACTAAGAAAAAGACCCATCTTAAAGCATGGCCTTAGGTACTGATGAATGTGAAATCAAGCTTTAAGAAAAGGCATCTGTTACAGCCTGTTGTATTTGTATGCAAGTACTAGGCTACAAGCACCTTGAGTTGTTACCGACTACCCACTTTAAGCAGCGAAACATAATCTACTCAAAGGTGCAATAACACGGTAATACAATTCCATAGAGTTGATCAGGCATACAATCAGTCAAGAAGTATGGTCACCCGCCGTCTCATGACATATAAACTTTACCCATATAACCAAAAAACAATAAATAATCCAATCTGATTAAGAAAAGAAAGGATAGTTTGCAGCATTCAATTTGAGATTTGAGGCACTTAGAATAGAAGCTCCCAGAGTGAAAGAAAGACTATTGAAGGAAAAAAAAAAAAGTTTGACCATGAGATAACCAAGATACTTGCACAGTCTTCAAATGATACATTGACAATTACATTGGAAAAGAATACCAAACCAAGAACTTCATAATGCTTCGAAAATATTTAGATCATCAAAAAGAATGAAAAGCTTTAGTTCTGCCAAAACAGTTAGGAAGCTACAGTCCAGTTTCAGCAGTTTCACTGTTGGCAATTTCAGTAGTTCTGGCACTTTAGCTAGTTTAAGTGGTTCAATCCAGCTTCAACTATTTTTGTCCTGTTTCAACTGATTTCCATCAAATCTATTAGTTTGTCCCAGCTTTATCTGAAACTCGATATCCAAAAGTCACCAGAAAAGCTAAAAGATATAATTCTAATTAGAATTAAATCCATCCTTATAATCAATTTCTAGGAAAGATCCTAATCTAATAGCAAATATAACATCTAATTGGATTTCATGTGGACAACCCTTAACCTAAAATACTCAAACTAAACTTGGCTAACTCAATTACTAATCAAACTGAAAAGAAAAGATTGACATTCATACACAGATCAATTGCCTTGTAGTCAGAAAATCTCGATCCATTAGAGGTCATCTCCCTGTGGTACTAGTTCATGCAACGCAATGATGAAAATACAACAACTCATAAGGAAAGAACAATTGCAGGCAAAAGTGTTAGAAATCAACTACCTGCTCAAGAGAGCCAAGAGGGCTCGTGTTAGGAATTTGTTTGACAAACATTGCCTGCCTCGCCATAAGCGCCAGGGCAATGTTTTCAGCAACTACATGCGATTTACTCTTCGCTCCATCTGACAGAAAAAGCTTCCCGACAATAGAAGGATCGCCAACATTCTTCGCTAAATTCCTCACCCAATTCAGCATTCCTACCAGAGACTCTCTCTTCCTTTTGAGATGAGACCCTCCATTCGCAAACGCCTTGTCCAAGGACGCGGCATGCCCATTACTAATGCTACCATTGTCAAGCTGCAGCCTTCGCTTGTTTTCTCTAACCGGCGTCAAGAACTGATCCTTCTTCGAACTCGGAGATGTTACTTTACAATCCTTCTTCTTCTGACCACTATCATTCTTCCGACAAACCCGATCTCCGCCTGCCTTCTTGTCCAGAACTTGCTGAAACCATCGATCCAACGTGGCGAGGTACTTAGCGTAAACCAACTTTATCGAAGACCCGAGTTCCGAGCCGAAGCCGATCGCCTCCGACACCGCCACCCACCGCCGGTTCTCAGAAACCGAATCGTACCCGCCCTTCTCCCGCACCACCCAATAGAGCTTGAACAAATCCACGGGTTGCCCGTCACCGAGCAAGGGTGGGAGCGGCCGGATCTCTCCCGTCTGATAGATCTCCTTCAAGAAGACGGACAAGACTTGATCAAAGAGAGGACCCAGCTTCTCCCCTGTGAGCTCAGCTGTGGGTATCTCGACATCGGAGCAGAAGCCGGCGCTCTGGAGCTTGCTGAGGATGTCGACGACGTCGAGATTCGGGAAGCCCCTGGGAAGAGACCATCCGGCCATGGAGGAGAAGAGGTAGGGTTGCAGGAGGAGGAGGAAGAGGAGGTCAAGGCGGCGACGTAGCCCATCTGAAGCAGGCCATGGCTTTCCGATTTTTTGGAGTTTTAAGAAGAAAATAAAAGGGTTGTTGAGGTGGGCATTTTTTCTTTCAGGCCCTTGGAAAGAGAGAAGGGTTTCTCTGAGCACTAAGCTAGCTAGCTAGGGCAAAAATTTTGGTGATGAGGATTGAGGAAGTAGGGTTGTGTTTATATTTGATTGTGTTGAATTATCCTTTTCTTTTCTTCAAAACAAAAAATTGTTTATGTTTTAGGGTTTTGATGTTCATTAGACAAGCACGAAACCCTAGGTTTTGGAAGGGGATGGGGGAGGCTAATGGGATATAGTTGTACCAAGTGGCTAGTTAGGGAAATTTCTACATCTTCTTCCAATGGATTGGTTTAGAGCTCAATTGGTAGTGGAGAGAGGGTTTGGTGCAAGTCATCCTCGTTTGGATTCGTTCGAATACTCGTCTAGTTTGTGTCGAGTTACTGGTATGATTGCTCGCTCTAAATTTTTTAGAGTCTCTAATATTTGATTTCGAACACGATTATAATCATTGGATACATGTAATTGATACATTATAACACATCTAACAATATGCTTTTACATATCCAAAGGAATTGATCCGAACTAAACCTTCGATAATTAATTAAAGAATTCATGCTACTACCAGAATGTCTCATTTTTAAATTTCTTATTCAGTGTGTTTGACTATTAAATTGACTTAGTTTAGTATAATAAGTTCATCAATAAAATTATTGAATGTTGTAATATATATGCAGTTGTTAGAGGAGAATTGGCCTAGGGCCCTAGCCCACTCTTCTCTACTTTCCATCCCTTCTTTACCTCCTCATCCTCTTTACTTTCCTTACATTTCAAGTCTCTTTTTTCTTTGCTTCCCCTTCTTATGTTTCTTTCTTTCTTCTCTTCTTGTTCAGCCCAAACAAAACTAGGTCACCCCTAATCTAATCCTATAAACAAGTCAGACAAAGATCGAGCTCAAGCTTGCAACCTCAAGTTCGGCCAAAATAGAACCCTAGCCCGACTTTAGTGACAGCCAAAGTTTAGCTCAATATCCATTAGATTTTAAGCCCAAATCAGGCTCAAGCCGACCCGATGAGCACTCCCGCCACTTGTGTCACTAGTTGTAACTTTTATCCAAAAAAAAAAAAAAAAAGTGGTTGCAACTTGCAAACCTACAATTTGTTGGTTAGAATATTTTTTAACACAAATAATTAATTTTCTTTGTCCATCTTCATCAAGCTATGCCCATTGGCACTCACAATATAATTACTAATAGGAAACAATGTGCTAATTCCGGTCTTTCTACACATTCTATTTGTAAGTGGGCCCACGAAAGACATCTCTCTTCAGACGACTTTATAAGCCCCTCATGAATCGTGATCATCATTAATTGAGCAATTTGCTAAAATATTCCGTGACAATACTTATGAAAAGATCTCCTCCTACTAAAATATATCCCCATTAATTACGTCACAAAAATTAAAATACATTTAGAAAAGATAAGAAAAACAAAGTGAAAATAGAGAAGAAGACTGGAGACAAAAATTAAAGATTCAAATTAAAACCTATCCAAGCCCATATTTTAACCTGGCTCGAACCCGGCATAGGTTGTATCTAGACTAATTCAGTCGGATAGACTGTCGAATTTAACTATTTTATTTTTTATTATTTTTTTATTATATGTCTCTCCTAAGTATTCTTAACTAAAAAATTACTATTCCTCTTGCTAATTATCCTCAGGTCGAGTTTGTATAATTATTAATAGAACAGGGGCTTATTTGCAAATTACCCTTTTCGGTCCCGCGCTCCCAACCATCTTTCGATTTTAGTCCGCCGCGACAGCATACCGCCGCTGGCTCGCTGACGTGGGAAAATAAACGTCTCTGGTCGGGAAAATTATGTACGCTGTTGCACCACACAGCTAATCTGCGTACGACCGCAACGGCTACTATCCCCGCCTACTCGGTGCTCAAAAGCTCGGTGAGTCGCGGGAATGGCAGGTATGAACTGTACAAGTTCATTTTTATGTCTTTTTTCTCTCTCTTTTTTAAAAATATATATATATATAGAAAGCATATTAAAAATACAATTACTTTAATCTTTATAGAAGTCATTAGGAACGAAGTAAAGTAATAACTAGTCTGTATAAAATTGTACTAATCTGCAGATTTCAACTTAGATTCTGTGTGTTGGCTTAGCTGATATGTGAAAAGCTATGACAATCAGCATTTATCATGGAAACTGCAAAGAAATTACAGCAGACTCATTTAGCACTTCCAACAACAAGCAATGAGAATAAGCACAATGCTTTGTATTCAGTGAAGGCCAAAGAGACCTTTGGCAAATGAGTGTGAACCTTTCCTCCTCCCCTTGTTTGTACTTCTGCTGCTTCTCAAAGGAGTGAGATAGAAGCGCAGAAGTCCGTTATCCAAGTTTGCAGGCGAGGAGTAATGAACGGTCCGGCTTCTACCGAACATGCATTCTCTCTTCTTTGCCAAATCGGGCCTGAGATTCTGCGTATGCCCATTAGCAGCATTTATTCTTCGTTGTGCACACGGGTTCTCTCTAGCAGGAGCGAGGCCATTCTTTTTAACCTGCATTTGCCCGTCGGCTTTCATGGTCCCTATCTTTTTGCTCTTCCGAGTGCCCTTCCAAGATTCGGACAGAGACCTCTCCAAAACGTTCTCACCTTTCTTTATGAAATCACCGAGTGGACTAGTTATACTCCGGTCCCATACCTTGCTCCATCCGCGCGATTTTCTCCTACCAAAATCTGAAACAGCCACTTCTGGGTGGGGTTCGTCATGAGTCCCGTCTCTGAAAAGACTCCCCAAACTACTGCCTTCTGATGATAAGGATCTCTCATCTGCTGAAGTCCCACCGTTAGCATTGCCATTACAGACCTTTTCAAGAGTTCCACTCATGGGCTCCTCACGCATGCTTCCTCTTGTCCTTCTAAGGTCATCCTGCTGTGCTTCAAGACAGGCACAGGAGCACGATAGTGCCCTGCTCACCATTGAACCATCCCATGAATGCCTTGGAAGTTCCCATGAACTTCTGCTTGACTCACAGCACGCCATCCAGTCACAATAATACATCCTGAGACTAGGCTTTCTCTCCAACTGTTTATTTTCAACTTCATCATGCAAGACCTTATCCATCGATTGGTTGCTTTTATGATCATCTCCTGTCCTATATCTCAATCCTCTTCTTGATAGCACTGAACTCCACCGAAATGAAATGCCTCTTCCTTTCAGCTTCCTTTCACCATGAGAATCAGATCCAACAATGCCAGCAGCATCATTATGACTCAAGGAATCTTTTGCCTTCCTATCAGAATTCACCTCGAGATGAAGAATTTTAGCACATTCAACACCACCCGAAGACCAAACATTTGTAACATTTCTCTTGTTATCATCCATCTGGAACAATGAAAGCAGAGTTTTCCTTGCACTAATCTGACAAGGCTTCTTTTCTCCATCAGGAGTGGTCTCTACTATCTCACTCTGCGAGCTGCTTGCCGTGTTCGAGCTTGTATCAGAAGAACCAACACTTGATAACTTTTCAACCAAACAATAAGAACAGAAACCAGTAAAGAACTGAGATGGGTGCTTACTACACCTGGCAAAGCTGCCATTCTTTGGGTCAACTGGGTCCATTTTTAACTTGAAAGTGAAAGAAAACAACAAGCTTTCTTTGAGGGGATTCTAGCAGAAGGGGGCTTTTGAACCCAAAATATCCGAAAGCAACAAGCTTTCAGCATCTAATAACACCGAGATCAAGCTTTTCTCCTCCAAAAGGCATCAACAGCCACAAACTATGGGAAAAGTAAACCCTAGGATGATGTAATTGACGACATTACGAGAAATCTGAAACAGTGGAACTAAAGAAAAGCAAGAGGCCAAAAAATCATGAAAAATCCAAAGAAAAAGGAGGCTAAATTTCTCAAATTTCCTGGGCGAATTCGAGAAAGAGAGAGGGATGCAAGGGATCCAGAAAGGAAGCAGAGCTCAAGTACCGATTTTGGCCAAGAATGACAGAGCAACAAGCGAACCCAAATCGCCGAATTCGATGGAATCTCTCACGAATTCGGTGCCGAGAAGCCCAAAATCGCAGCTTTACCTCGCCCCTCTTCGAAACCCTAGAACAAAGACCCGCATCGATGCAATGATCTCCTCTTAGGACGAAAACATAAAATCCCACAATAATATCGCAAACTGTTGATGTTTGATCACGAAAAATGGCACTACTAGCTTGTTGACCACGATACCCTCGTAACGGTTCAATTGGGAAGTAACTCCGACCGTCCGATCGATCAAGTCTTCTCAGTTTAGCCGAAGGGTAATCTTGGCAAAGGCAAGTGGCTATGGAGCCGAACTGTACCTTGGATACTGTCCGGAGGAGGAGGTAGATAATTAAATGACACGTGTCACGACGCACGGAATCTATTAGGGAGCCGTTATAAGCTGCCTCACTGTAGCAGTAAATTCTAGCCTGACTAAAATGACGAAAATAGCCTCGTAGTTAAAGCTAGTTGACGTATCGTGATTGAGGGACCGAAACGTAGTAAAATTTATCTTTCTAGGTGTAAACCCGACAAGAAAAAATATGGAATCAAGTGACCAGAATGCCCTTCCTTTTCTTATATTATTATAAGTCCCAACCATGTGCCGATGCACGTGCAAGTCAGCCGTATTAATAGCCCGCAAGTCCACACGGAAGATTTTATTTTAAAAGTGATTAAAAAGAACTCTTAGAAGTCCTACACTATAATTACTAACAAACACGACGTAACTTGGAAACCCATGCCTTAAAATTAGTGCCATGGCATGTGTTAGTGCGAGTGTCTTGTGGGTGTCTTTTGAAATGGGTGCAAATAAACTCCGCAAAGTATAATCGCCTCAACTAATATTATAATATCTAAGGTAGAGAGAAGGCGTACGTTAGAGCCAGTACCCTGTGTGGTCTCTTCCTTTTTCTCCTCTTTGTTCTCTTTTCTGCTCCACTCTCTGCCAAATCTAACTCTAATTCCAAAACCTCCATAGATTTCCGCAAATCCGATCTAAAACCCACGATTTGGCGCCGCCATTTCGTCAGATCCGTTGATCTTCGCCAACTGCGAGTCCCAGAATCCGATCGGCTTTGGCGTAAGTCCCCCGGATTTGGCGTTCCCGTCGATTGAAACCGTCGCATTTAAGTAGCTCTCGTTGGTCGGATCGGAGGATCAAGGTAATGAGTAATATGGTGTTTAGTTCGATCTGTGCTAAAGGTTTGGTGAGATCTGTGGTTGTTTGCATTTGAGCTTTAGCTTTCTAAGATAAAGGTGAGAGACTTCCTTGATTTGATTACATACCAATTGATTAGAACTTTGTCTGCGTTCAAAGATTGCATCCTTTTTTGTTTCACTTAACTTTTTAGCATCAGATTTGAAACCAGAGATCTGAATTCTTGGTTGCATGAACTAAACCCTACTACCTTCACCAAATTAACTGCTCGTTCTTGTATCTCTATGATTCTTTAGAACCAAAATGCTAACGCAGCAAATTTGAGTCTCATGCATGCTCTTTGAGATTGAATTGGGAGTTGCCCTTAGTGTGTTGGATTTGGATCAGTCGCTATCATAGTGGTTGGCACAATTGCACTCATCGTAGATTTGGTCAATAATTTTATGGGTGGTGGGTCCTTCCTGTGCTGTGTCAACTGGTCCAGTACGATTCAGAGACTGGATCATGTTTAGGATTGAGTCCCCATCGCAAGGTCGATTTCGGCAAGTGTACCACCCCTTCTTAGCTGTCTGATACTCTGATCCTGATCAGGTTGCCACTATTATCTGTGAACTTCGTTGATTTTTTTTCAGTGTGGGGTCATTAAATTATGAAACTCTGCAGATAAGGTTTCCAGCTTTCAGTAGGAATCGCATAGAAGATTGAGGATTTTGGACATTTCCTTCCATGCATGATCATTATAACCAGATTCCGCCAAACATATTGGGCAATTAGATATGACTAGTTTGTGAAATTTTATTAATTTGCAGCTTTCTGAAGTTTTGATGCTAGAATAAGCTAGAAGGCTAGAACTCAGGTATTCTCCATTCTGAGTGTGTGACCAATTGGTAGCTGACTCATGAGACAAAGCATATTTGCTTTACAAATGAGTCTTACTTGTGATTGCTTTACTGAAGTTTGTACATTATTCATGGATGGTGAATTCAGGTGGTAGACATGCAGTGATGGAAGCAGAACTATGTTCATCTCAAATTCTATCTCCTTCTCGAGAAGAAAGTGGAGATGAGGAGCTCACAGTGCTCCCAAGGCATACAAAGGTTATTGTCACTGGAAACAACAGAACAAAGTCTGTGTTGGTTGGCCTGCAAGGCGTCGTAAAGAAGGCTGTTGGTTTTGGTGGCTGGCACTGGCTGGTAAGTAGTAGCTATATTATTGATAAAAGCTTATTGCACAGCATTGTTGTGACCATTGACTCAATTAACAGTAAGGTTCCTTGATCTGAACCATATTTGTGCATTCCATCCATTTGGCAATGTATCCTATGATGATCTTTAGTCTGAATAGTGGCAAGGTGGTTTCCAAATTAAATTTCCTTCGAAGAACTATGAGATCGTAGTTTCTATTGTGAATCAGAAAATTTTGGTCTTAGCTAGGGTAAACAAAATTGAATGTCCAGGAGAAAATTGGGAGCTCTTGCTGCTGCATTCCTATCTCATTGCATATCTATACACTTCATTCTGGTTGTGACTTCTCTACTACTATTAATTGTCCTGGTCCTTATATTATTTTCTCATATATGTAGTAATGCAAATGTCTTGAATGTGGGATTGCAGGTCCTTAAGAATGGAGTAGAGGTGAAGCTGCAGAGGAATGCATTGAGTGTCTTAGAACCTCCAACTGGTAATGAAGCTGAAGATGATGTTATTGACTGCGATAACTCTTTCTGCAGCAGCTCTGAAACAGGAGAAAAAGACATTGGCTACTGTAGGTTATTGTTCTTATACTTAAGTGTTGACATTAAAATCTAAATGCAACAATTTGCAGGTAAAACCACTTCTCACATAAATATTCATCGTGACAGCCAACATAGAGTTTCACAAACCGACAAAATCAAGGTTTCGGCATACAAGACCATGGACAACCTCTGCCAAGTCGATTAACCGAAGCCGACCCAAAGACATTCCCTCACATAGTTTCAAGCCTCAAATGGTGAATGATAAATCACAAACCTAAATTTTGTTCTTACTATAATTGACGATCCTCGTTTTTTACTCTAGCTGAAACTTAATCAGTAGCATGGCTTACACAGTGTCACTTACTGACAGGGAGTAAATTTGTCGAAACTTGGGACTGCCACCCTATGGAGATATTGGAGGCATTTCAAGCTGGTAATGTATTCCTATAGTTACATAATCTCACGTAAATGTAAATTATATCTAAAAACTAAGGCGTCATTAAATATGGACGGCAATACAGGTGAGCATTAACCCTAATCCATCGAAGGCCCAGCTGGTCCATGGTGTGCAGCATCATTTCCTCTCTCAGGTACCCACCTTTCAAACGTGGATATTTTTTTAGTTTGATCGCGCATGTGATCAATCTCTATTTCCCCTCTCCAAGTTGCAGAAGCAATTGGATGAGATGCAGGTCATTGTGGGCTTCATCCACAGAGCCAAGCAGTTGAAGACTCTATACTGTCAGTAAGGGTTCAGACCTATGATATGAGAAGTAGAGAACATCTACTATGAACTCGAGATCTAATGTATGCTTATTACCGAGTATGAAATTTGAAAGAGTTGATCACATAGAGTTTTCATTCCTCAGCAATCCAATTATAAAATAATGTATTGCTACTGATCAAGTGGAATGAGTAGCACAAGCCAAATGATCTAAAAGGTGTCTCTCATTTATTGAACCACTAGGTTGGTTTAGTTACATAAAGGACACGGCTTGTGATGAGTTTGACAACTTTGCAAGGGAAAGTCTTTATCCACTGAAAACGATTTCTAACAATGCTTAGTTACCTACCTGAAATGTTATGTTCCAGATCGGATGGCATTGAAGTCTATTCTATTTTTAATCATCTTATCACAATCTACTCTGAAGTGTTCATCGTCAACAAATTAATTATCATATGACATCTACTGATAAAGTTGGAAATAGCTTGAAGTAACAACCTAGTATCAACAATCTTGTCGTCCCTTAAGTAGTTGGATTGAGTGTAATGCAAGCCTTAGCCGTAGTATACGAAGGATTTGATGGTAATAAACTTTCAAAACTTCAAAGAAAGTTCTTCACATTGGTGATAAAAAAATATATGTAGGGATCTTTTTGCAAATGTCCCCAACCGAACTGCTCATATTATAACAAGTCAAAAGTCAACTCGAGAGAGGAGGTAATGACTAATGACCTTGTTCGGGTTCCTCGCAGCGACCATTAGCTGTCTTAAAAGAAAAAGAGGGAAAGATAAAAGGAAAGATTGATTACCTTTGACTTCACTCCGAGTCTTCCATTGGCGTACAGCAATTTCGTGCGCATCGTGGCGTGATTTAGCACGCACCGCTCTGAACAAGCCTCCAACCGGCGCGCGTTTAAGAGACGCGGGTCTTAAGATTCTCTTCTTCTTCTTCTTCTTCTTCTTCCATCGGCCAATTTCGATTCTGGAGTTCGAGCTCCTTCGCCGGCGACGATGCGAAGCCATGGATCGCCGTTCGGCGGCCGGAAGCATAGCTCTGGCAGCAGGATGAGCGATCCGAGCTCGGAGTTCTCCCGGAGCTCGGCTTGGTCCTCCACCTCGTCGTCGTCGTCGTCGAGCAGCCGGAATCCAGTGAGGATCGCCTCCGAGGCGTTTCGGTCGTGCTTCAGCTCCCCGTCGGTCAGATCGCCCGAAAATTCGTTCAAAGATTTCAACCGTCCTACACATCGTAAGTTAAACTTTGCTCGCGAGTTTTAAAGGGCATCTAATTATGAGATCGGATTGAAGTAGATGTTGGTGATTTAGGAAATGCAGATTCTTTATTTCCATTAAGGTTCATATTTTGAGCATTATTGGATATTTCTATTGCTTTAGATGGTTTGGAGTCGGGAAGTATTTAATATCTCTTTTAACAAATGCTATTTGTGCTTAGGCAATTTCTTTTTATAGCTTCTCTAGTGGTTTGGAGTCACAATTTAATAACTGAATGAAGCTCGAATTGGTTCCTAGTTAATAACTGAGGAAATCTACTGATGCATTTTGCTACAAATCTTATGGATTCTGTTAATGTTACTTGGTTTGCCAAATGGGGATATAATGACCATCTTAATGCAGTTTCATTTCCTGTTATGGTTGATTTTTTTGTTAGTGACACCTTCTATTAGCACGCATAGCAGCGGAAGCAATTACCGGAACGAAATGAGGCAATCTGGTAAGGGTTTATATGCCAGCGAACACAACAATTCTTCTCAAATGGAACATGGAAGTATGACATTCACCATGGCGGATATCCAGAAGGCAACGAAAAACTTCTCCCCCAATCTGAAGATTGGTCAAGGTGGGTCAGGGACAGTCTATAAGGGGCAGCTTGGTGACGGCACTCTTGTTGCAATTAAGCGTGCTAAGAAGGTTAAATGACATTGTTTTGGCATATAATACCTTCTCTCTATGCTTGCTTGGAAAAATAGAATTTGCTGAGGCTAATTCTGACCTTGGGCTATGGTTTTCTTTCCAGAATATGTACGATAGCCGTATGAATCTTGAGTTCCAAAATGAGATTCAAACTTTGCAACGCATAGAACATTTGAATTTGGTAAGGTATTACGGATTCTTGGAACATGAGGGAGAGAAGATTATTGTTGTTGAGTATGTTTCTAATGGGAATCTCCGAGAACACCTCGATTGTAAGTAACCTATGAATCCTTTTCTTTTACTGCCTTGGCATATGAGATGTTGCTTAAGAAGTTAGTCATGACCAAGAAAATTGAGATCACCCTTAATCTGGAAAGAACTATATATCTGTCTGTTGCTACCATAAATATTTTATGTGATGAGCTCCTTGTATTCAGGTTTGAATGGAAAAATCCTTGACTTTGCGACACGGTTGGATATTGCAATAGATGTGGCTCATGCTATTACATATCTTCATATGTATTCAGGTAGGTCTAAAGTTCTTATAGTTTGTTCCTGATATGTGCTTTGTCGTAAATGAAAATGTGAGACCTGGATATGAAATGAATTATGTAATTAAATCTTGCTGTACTTCCAGTTGCATGATTTTACAATCGTTCCTATACCAATATGAGAAACCTGGATATTTTCTTTTGATGGTTTGGAAACTTAAAACTCCAAGGTCTAGAATTTCTTTACTGAAATAAAAAGAATGTAAAAGATTTCCTTGGTCTATTCATGTATTCTCCTGGTTCTTTAATATCCAGAATAATTTCTCACTCCAATTTCAGTATTCTTACTTATAAAGTTGCCTTTTATGCAGATCATCCTGTAATTCATAGGGACATCAAATCCTCCAACATACTCCTAGCAGAAAACTACCGTGCTAAGGTTGCTGATTTTGGGTTTGCTAAATTTGCTCCAACTGACGACGGAGCCACTCATGTTTCAACCCAGGTTAAAGGGACTGCAGGCTATCTTGATCCGCAATATTTGGTAACATATCAGCTCACAGAGAAGAGTGATGTCTACTCATTTGGTGTCCTGCTAGTGGAACTAGTATCTGGGAGGCGCGCTATAGAACCAAAAAAGGAGCTTAAGGAACGTGTAACAGCAAAATGGGTGAGTTAATTTCCACATTATTTCCTTCCTCTTCAGTTGAATTCTAGGAATTAGACAGGCTAAAACTTATGAGGATTATGTGGATTCACAAACAGAATAAAGTTTGGATATTACAGAAAGTCTCCTTCCCATGCAGAGATTAAACTACATGTGAAGTTAAAAAAAACTTCACCATATTATACTTCTGATGTAGTGTAATTATGCTTAATTGTGTCAAATAATGAAGGCTTCATGTTTATCATTTCTTATTGACTTTCCTCTAGCAAGAACTGCGGTAAGTACACTACCGTATCTCTGAAACATATCAGGCACAACCACCAAATTGGCAGTTTGAGGATAGACCAAGTTATTCAACCTTATGTTTGTGATTATAGACTTGGTCTTTTTGATAAGTTTGGTTGCATCTTGCTTTATCTTGTAATGTCTAGTTGATTTTATCTTCTCTGTGGTGTACCAATTGCCACAGTGCTGTACTTAATATGACTTGCCTAAATGTGCAGGCAATGAACAAGTTTGTAGAAGGGAATGCAATTCAAGCACTGGACCCAAACCTTTCACCAACTCCAGCAACTAATTTGGCTGTGGAAAAGATTTTTGAGCTTTCCTGGAAGTGCTTAGCTCAAACAAGAAAGAATCGACCCAGTATGAGGAGATGTGCAGAAATGTTATGGAGCATAAGGAAAGACTATAAAGAGTTCATGCCTTCAAGTCCCCTCCACCAGCCAAATCATCCGAGAAGCCCTTCGCCAAAATTGCATTGATAGAAAGACGACGCCGTCCTGACTGACATTGCAAGTTCTCACGATGGATGACTTTACCTTGAAAAGAAGCTCAAAAACTCCAAAGACCTATAGTATACCTTATTTATGAAGTACCTGGGAAGTTTCAAGGAATCCCAGGTTTGGGCTTATGGTGCAAAGTTTGTTGTAGAAATTTGTACTAAGTTCTTTGAAATTTCTTTCCTTCCAGCATTATTCGACTTGGTTTGGCTTTCTCATGTATCACAGTGGAATAAGAATACGCTTTGAAATAAACGCATCCTGCATATCAACTGAGACACTATTCTGCTTATTTCTTGCTAGACTTCTGTGTTCAATGTTCAAACTCTCTTCAGCAAAGCTGCTCCAAATATTATAACAGATAAGATCTTGGAAAAGATAAAAGCAATGAACAAATATATATATATATATATATATATATATATATATATATATATATATATAGACGTTATAAATGTCAGGCCCAATCCAAGCCCAAGGAGGCCTACAGGTAGGTCGATTATGTTTCAAGATCACGAGATGATCCGATGATCAGAGAGCTCGAATCTTAACGGACATTTGGGTCCGTCTTTGACTGGGATCGGATGAATAACTCTAAATTATCGAGTTTGCCATCACCATCTATGACCCCACTTAGGAATAGTCCAGTGAACTAACTAACTAACGCGAACGTTAATTAACTCCCATCCCATTTGGATCTTAGATTTTTCTCGAATATTCTGTAGGGATATTATGGACATATCTTTGGTACTTTTATATGTAAATAAATCGCATTTTTATTTCTATTTCTATTTCTATTTCTATTTCTCAAGTGAATCATTTTATAATGCCTATAAGTTTTAATATATAGTATAAATACCGGAAAGAAATTGTCGCTGTTATGTAAGTACGTTGGCTCGAAATGCTGACAGGCCACAGTGCCACATCAGCCTACCTCGAGGCCGGAGCTCCGAAGGGTAAATATCGTAGTTTCATCAACCATCGTGCCTGTTCTCCTAAAATATAATAAAAGAGAAAAAGAAAAAAAAGAAAAGAAAAATCCCAAACCTAATAAAAGCCGTATATAGAGCGAGAGGAGAGGAGAGAGAAAGAGAGAGCTCTTTCCATTCCTCCTCTCCCCCAACCAAAGTATACGATCTCAAACCCCAACCAAACCCTAACCCACCCCAACCTCCTCCTTAGATCTCCTTCTCCTCTACTTCTCCTCCTCTCTCTATCACCATCTCCATCTCTTCTTCGTCTTCCTCTCCTCCTACTTCGACTTCCATTTCACCCATGCGGATCCGGAAGTGCGCCTCCAAGCTTCTCGGCTCCGCATCCGCTTACGCTTCCGGCCCCCAATCCCAGCTCTGGGCGTCGTCTTCCTCACCTGCAGCTCCGTGGGACGCAACCGTTTCCACTTCCGGGCTTATCTGCGAGCTCAACCGCTCGCCATGGGACCTCATGATGCCCGATCTCGAGCTCGCCAGTCTCCAGGTCAGGCTTCCATCCTATCTTCGCACCTCTCCTTTCTATTTTGCTCTCCCTTCTACTTCGTAATACGATTAGCCCTCGGCGCTTCTAGTAGGGAAGTATTCGATCTACTGTTATAATTATTAGGGTTTGCTTTGGGAGCCTTAAAATGGAAGAAGTTGGTGATGATTTATTAGCATGGCGCGATCTGATCTGGGTTTCGAATGCTTTTTATTTGAATCTTCTTGTTTCCAATTAAGGCGTAGAGGGGCGGTTAGGATTGGCGGACGGGAAGAGTAGGAAAAATAAAAGAGAGCGAGATAGAAACCCTAGATCGGTCGGTCCCCGAATCGCGATCAATCGAGGGTTGTTACTGTTTCTATTTTTTTTTACTGTTTTGCCCCTCTGCCCTTTTGGTGCTTTAGCTACCCTTGCGGGATTCCAAATCGCTTCTTCTATCGACAGGACGATGGAGATGGGGGCACTATGGGAAATGGCGTCAAGCTTGAACAAGACCAAGAAGACGACGAAGAAGGCGAAGTACCCATCTCTACTATCGCGAGAAGGTAAGCCTTAATTACTTTAGCTGTAATAATATGACTCCATTAGGGCAGTCTTCTTACTTTAGCACTGGGAAGGATAGAGAAGAGAAGAAGACGAAGAAGAAGATAGAGAAGAAGAAAAAGGTTGCGAAGAAGGAGGTAGAAGAGAGCAAGGTATCTGCGGTAGATACCGTCTCGATCTGCAAGAAGACGGACGGCAAGGGATGGCACTGCAAGCGGCCGGCGCACCACCCCCACTCTCTTTGCCAGTATCATCTCGCGCAGCTCCGCTCTTATAGCACCAACTACGGTGCTAGTAAGGCGAGTACGTCGCGAGCTGGAGCGGATGCTAAGAGTAGGAAGAAGAAGGTGGGTGATGACGACGCCAGCACTAACTTATACTACTATTATTATTCTGGCTTCGGCCCATGGCGGGGGAAGAGGAGGGGTGGAAGCCGTGGCGATAACGGTGGTGGTGAAAGCGTCGGTAATGAGCAAGAAGAGGAGGAGGAGGAGGAAGAAGAAGAAGAAGTCGGCCGAAACAACTCAGGAGCTCGGGATACGTATGAAGATAGCGTTGCAGTCGCAGGTGGCGACGAGGAAAGCAATGGTGAGGATGACGGAATGGACTCCGACGGAAGCGATGACGATGACGATGACGATGACGATACGATGAGGAATCGTAGGAAGAGAGGAAGGAAGCCTGTGAAAGCTCGATCTCTCAAGTCTTTATTGTGATATTATTAACCTCTCTACCTCTTGTTGGTCGTTGCTGCTGCTGCTGCTGCTGCTGTTGTTGTTGTATTTTAGTTTTGCTGCGAGCTGCAGTTTGTAAACAGGAAGATTGCATGGATTACATCTTCTACCGATGTCTTAAAATGGAAATCTCCTGTTCGTTTAGATCGTTAGGTCTTATCATGAAGCCCCCGGTAAAAATAGCTACGTTGCAACTACTACTGCAAGCAAAGGATATATCGAACCCGGTTCATCCAGATAAGATGGTGAACCGGTTCTCATAAATAATCCGTCTCCGGTTCAGCAATGGACCAGATCTATACTGACCTTTTAAGTCTTAAATTCCTTGGTAAAATTTTGTTAGCCAATCCTGAATAAGTTTACTGCCTAAAATTAATGTCAGAGAAAATGTACGCAATGGAGCATTAATAGGGCACAGCCGTGAAACTGCAAGTCGCACCACTCTGTCGATCCCATCTCCCATGCAGTGAATAATTATTATTCGGAGAATAAATTATCTCATACGTGTCTTATCAGGTGCTATTTCTCAACTACAATTAGTGCGTAAAATTAAGAAAAAGCTTTCTTCTTCTTTCTTCTTTTTTTTTTTCATACAAGTGATATAGGAATTATGAATAAAATCCAACATCAGTAAGGACAAAAGAGATCATTAATGTGAATTGTAGATGGGTAAAAGAGTTAACGAGAGAATAAGAGCCTATCACACTCAACTTTATCTTTTTTATCCAATATGAGAAAAATAGAAGAGGAAGTAAGTAGTTGGCAGAGGGTCCACAGGTTTGAGAGGGGTGTGTCCCACTTCGATTCCTTGTGGCACCAAATAGTTCCAAATCATTTCCATATGGAGTGATTGGGAGCAAATGCGCTAAAAGTTGTTGAATTGAAACGGAGCATAGTTGATCATGTCTGGAGACACTGGTCCATTGTCCAGTCCACTAGGTGGGCTCAGTCTGATAAAACAAAAGGAGGTTGTCACATATGCTTTCAATTGCTTTTCTTATGAAAACGTAACATTACCACCACCTTTATTCAATTTTTCTTTTCTTTTTTCCTTCTTTTCTTATCCTTTTTCTCCCAAAAACTCCACACACAAAAATAAAATAATAATAACATCAGAAAAGCTTTGGATGAGTATAGGTTCTTATAATAAAAAGTATAGCCTTTTACATGCCTTACCACCTTATGGCTCGTGTTCTTCATGCTCATCACAATTTTTACTCCAAGCTTCTTATTCATTATTATTATTATTATTATTATTATTATTATTATTATTATTATTATTATTATTATTATTATTATTATTATATATATACGAGCATTGAAAGTAAAAGGCAGAGAGATACTACTAATCCCCATACTAACATCTGTGTATTTACCTCAACATCCAAATGACATTGTCAAATTTACAGGTCAAAACCTTTCACGACCAAAATTTCATGGCTATGATGAGAAAAAAGGGATCAAAAGTTGCTCATTTCCTCCTTTTCTTCCCTTCCACTTTAACCTGTACAGCTATATCTATAGTTCTATAATACCTTTCATCTGTGTGTGTGTGTGTGTGTGTGTGTGTGTGAGAGAGAGAGAGAGAGAGAGACCTTGGAAAGAGAGCATTCACATTCATGCGCATCCACCTCCATCACCACCATCACCATCAATGGGATCCTTGGAGGAGGAGTCTTCATGTCTCCCAGCTCTTCTCGTGCTCCGCGAGCGACTTGGCCCAAACCCATCGTAGTAGTAGAAGAAGCCCTCCTCCCCGCAGTAACCGGCATTGCTCTTGTCCTCCTCCTCCTCCTCCTGGACTTCCTCCTTCCTCTTCTTCTTAGTCTTGTTCTCCCACTCCTCACCTTTACGAGCACCTGCTCTGGGAGAAGGAGACGGCCGCCTTCTATGCGCGAGGGACTGAGAGAGATGGTGCTCGCAGAGGCCGCTCCCTGAAGCCGCTGCTCTCTTGCATCTCCACCCCTTCCCATCGTTCCGCTTGCAAGCAATCATGGATTCCTCGGCCTCTGGCTTCGATCCCTCCACAGAGCTACAAAACAACGACAGATAGCTTCAAATCTGTAGAATAAGAGGAATATATCGCCTTCTTTGGCATCCACCCTACCTGTTCCGAGAACCCACAAAGCTCTCCTTTACCTTTAACCTCTCCTCGCCTTCTTCTGTCGGCTCTAATCTCTTCTGCAGCAAAACAACAAACGGCTCGTAAGCAGTTCAGAGTACCACCAAATAGGGTTCGATTCCCCTTCTCTTTGACTCATAAGGATAGAATCAAGAAGACCCATGTCGCGAATATGCCACAAAATTCGAAAAATATTCAGAACCGGGGTACAAGAAGACGATCCAAAGAACCCGAACCATAGGGTTGTGGTAGTGGGTTTCGTGGGGGTTTTTTTTTTTTCACCTCGGAGCTCGCATTCCGCACGTGCGGGAGAGAGGAGGAAGACGGCGGCGGAGCAATCGGGATGGTGGTCGCGCGCTTTCGGATCCTCATGGCTCGACGCCTTACGAGATCGTTTGCTTTCTCCTCGTTGTCTCTCTAAATTTTCTCGCTCTTTCTTTGGTGTCTACTGCTCATCGATTGGTATTCTACTGAGAGTATTTGGGCCTTCTTCTTTCAATTGGAAAAGATCCCCTGTTAGTTTGTTCGGGTTGGAGGAATTTGTTGCGTTACAGGGCTTGCCAGTCCCTAATTGGTAAGCATTTTTAAATTATATTTTCCCGCAAATTAGAAGCTGCCAAGCATCCTGACTGCAGCGAATTCCTGCATCAGGGCTGAGCTCAATTGTTAGAACAAAATATTGAGCCAATTATCGGAATATAAAAATTTATTAAAAACACTGGCTGTTTTATATCAATTATTCATTCACCTGCTACCATATAAATATTTATTATTCGACTCCATATTTTATATAAATAAATTAAATTAAATTAAATTAATTAAAACAGTATAACAACTCAGTGAGTTTTTTTCTATTATTGTCAAGGTAGAAATAGAAGGGAACCACATTATAGACTCAAATGAGAAACATTTTTAAATATTTTAATTTTTAAGTAATAAATATTCTCGAAATCACTAGTAACTCGAAATATTTTTGAAGTAATAGAAGTAAAAATATCCATCGTACATTAATATCAATATTAATAACTGCTTGTAATAATTTCTAAGTTTAAGTCCAGATCAAATTCTCATACAAAAATTACAACAGATAGCTGAAAGTAATCTCTTTTCCATCTTTCATTCGTCTTCTAGTTTCTGTTTCTTCTCTTTCTCCGGGAATAAGTTCTTCGAGCTGTCCCCGGAGTATATATATATATATATATATATATAGAGAGAGAGAGAGAGAGAGAGAGAGAGAGAGAGAGAGAGAGAGAGAGAGAGAGAGAGAGAAATCTTCTTGCTTTGCATAAATTTACCTTATTATCTGTACATTTTCCCTTTGATCTCTTCCAAGATACATATAGACGACACTCCAAGTTAAAGAAAAGAAAACAAACTTTTGAGATGCATCATCCTACCTTTCTATACCCTTCTTCTCAAATCAACCACTATAACACTAATATTGTCAGCACTCATCCTCCCAAGTGCAAGCCTAGCTAGCAATGTTGCTGCAAGAGAGCATCTTGGGTCAGATTCTTGCACCAGCTCCTCATCTAGGGCAGCTACTGCATTCTCAGATTCCTCCAAGCAGCGTCGAGCGACATTGCACGCCAGATCGTTCGGTATGACATCCCATAAGCCGTCGCTCGCAATAATGAGACATTCGTCTTTATTGGTTCTCTCCACTATTTTTATATCGGGATCGGATATAACTTCAGGCTTCAAGTATTTGTCCCCTGTATAGAGATTGCAAATCAACATATAAATGGTCTTGGCTAATTTAAAGTTCAAGACGAAACAAAGATTACTAGAGAAGGTAAATACATATCATTTCACCAGTTTAAAATATTAGTAGCAGACAAATATGACTTTCCTCAGCATTTCGAATATATCGATTGAGGAGTTCATCAATTTTGTTGGATAGTTGAAAACTGGATATCCTATAAATATGTATATTTCTTCGATTTACTTGACAAAAGCAAAATATTCACACTAAGATAGGTGCTATCAACATTCATGCCTGTACTTCTTTATTCCTCAATATCATATGCAAATTCATTATATTAGATAACCAACCTGTTGGGATCAACAATTACGCAAGAATAAGAACTGTAGGATGTTACCATCAAGACACTACAGGATATAATTCATCGTAGTTTTGTAAAAAAGTGAACCATCTCCATCGTAGTTTTGTTCATCACATTATTACAGCTAGTTCTGATGAAGGAATAATTCATACTCTCACAAATCAAAATCCAGGTAGAAATATTTATCATCGAGCTAAACAACCTCTTGCTCTACGCAATCAGCCACGGAGAACAAAACAATTTGACTTCATCTCCTAACTGACTCCATTCTTTATGAACTTTATAGTGCTTATAGAAATGTCTACTTGTGAAATTGGGTGTGCTTCAGATGATAAATTGGTGCAGCTTGTGACATGTCTTCATATCATGCATGATGCATCAAAATTCCCCATCAGCGAGGAGACCACCGAAATTGTTGTTCCACATTGATCACCAATTTATAGATGATTTTAGGCCCAACAAGGCAGACCAGCCATATGGGATATCCCTTTTTTCGCTGGTAAAGCAATTCAACTATACTGGCCAGTTGAACTCAACTTCATCACTCAAGGTAGTTAAAGATGTGACTTTTGTGGTCTATCATCTACAATCTACAGTTTCGACAAGCTGGAAGCTCTATAAAGAAGAATGCAACTTGAGAAGGAAAAGAAGTGGGCAGGTGCTCCTTGCTTAGGATATCGAAGAAAGTGGGAAGAGGAGAAGAAGCAAGTTTAATCTTAATAATAGAGGATCTAATCTTTCTATTTACTGTTAAATAAAGGTGCTAATGCCTGCAAGTCACGTCAGCAATGAAGTCCTTAAATAGCCCAACATTGCACAACAGTTCTTTCTCTTTTTCTACAAATAGGGACTAAAGTATAGACTTATCATGTGAACTACCAACCCAACGTTCGTTCCACATGCAAGGTAATCAATACAGTAGGCGAATCAATTATGTAGCACATTACCCAACAAAGGGCCAAAATGTAAACAACCAACCAGTTTTAGCAATACGGAAACCAAACCCATTGAAAACTTTATTAAGAAAATTGCAAGCATTCGGATGGTTTAAGAGACGCATGCATGGGGTCGAGAGAAGCGTACCTAGCGCACGTGACATGGCGAGGATCCCATGGACGCGAGCTCCGTTCACAAATATCACCCGCCCCCCGGCCGCCTCAATCCTCGCCAGCTCATCCGGCCGATCCGGCTGTAAAAAAAAAAAAGAAATACATACATCGTCGCATGTAACTCATCCATCCATCGTCTTTTGTTGCGGGTCGTCGCAGCATACAACAGTCAAAAGGTGGACGCGAATTTGCCAACCTCATTCTTACAGCCACAAAGGCAACATCTCTCTTTTACCAACGAGAGAACGACGCGTGGCGATTTCTCAGGTCGCCGTCGCCCTTCTTGGGACTCAATGGGGGACCCCAAAGGGTGAGATCACCGAATTAAGATCCGTCCGATCTTGCCACGTGTTAGGTCAGCATTACACGTGTCCGGCTCGGACGGGGAGATCATTACGTAATCGAATCTCTCCGTTCAAATTTCTAGGCACACGCGACCACGTGGCCGAGGCAAAGATGGGTAGGAGAGCGGTCCCAGGGGGAGGAGAGGAAACAAGGATTGGTTTTGGGTTAAATTTACAGTTAGTGCCACTATGCGTTTGATTACCTTGTGGTCGTCGGAGAGGGGGATGGCTTCGCCATCGCGGCTGAGCACTGCTCGGGAGTCACCGCAGTTGGCGACGAGGATGCGGTCACACGCGACCATTGCGACCACCGCGGTGGACCCCACGATGTCGGACTTGAACCCCGACCGATCACAGGCGCACGGCGGAGGGCCCACGCATCCGCATGCGCAAGCCGCGAGAGCAAGCTCGTCCATGCGGGCGAAGCCACGCGCCACTGCCGCCCTCCACGTGTCCTCCGGCGAATCAGACTGCCTTGCGAGCTCCTCCGAGAGCAGCACGTGCATCCGCTCCTTGCACAGAGCCGACACCTGCGATGATCATAACATCTGGTCAAAAATGGACGGCTAGTGTCTTCTATGGCAGAGGTCAGAGAAACTCCACCGTTCGATCAATATCAAATGTACTTGGAGCAGCCTTTCAGTACCACAAGTTCGCATAAAAAAAACTATTTCAAAATTAGATGAAAAGGAGCCCGCGAGATTGAATTAGGATCTTTTGCTACGAGGCAAAACCGTTACATGCTTCAAATTTCTAATCATTTTCATCAAAAAATTAAGAAACTGCGTAATAATGCTCTGTTACTAGAAAAAGGAAAGTCCAGATATGTTTAGAAGATAAGATTTACGTGACAGCCGCCGTGGCCGTCGAAGACGGCGAAGAAGTCCAGCGGCGAGCCGTCTTGCCGGCAGAAGAAGCCCGGACGGACGGAGACGGCGTCTTCCATAACCCTAGACCGGCCGGGGAGCGACACCAAGCCGAACGCGACCGGCGGTCTACCCGACGACGAACCGGAGACCGAAGGAATCGCAGGATCCGGCGATCCCCCTTCTTCGCTGAAGGATAATACCGGCAAAGTAGTCGATCGTGTCCCCGCGTTAGTAGCCGGTGGCGGCACTTGCTCCGGTGGTGAAGGCGGAGAAGGAGGAGGCGGCGGATCGGATCCGGATTTGCGGCTCCTCTTCTCGCCGCACACCTCAGGATTCGCGACCTCCCGCTCCCGCCTCTTCTCCCACCGCCTAGGGTTATCGGCGGCGAGGCTCCGCATCTCGATCCTCTCGCGGCATTCCGCCGAGGATTTGCCCTGGCCCTCGATCATCGTTAGTTTCACATCCGCCATCAAAGGGTCCAATTCGTCGGATGTCGAGATTCCGCTAGATCTCCTCCGTTCATCATTACCGATGGGAGTGGTGTCGTGACGAGAGAACGCCCAAGGCCTTTCTATTCCGCAGAGGCGTTTTCTTATATAATAAAGGAGGAGGGGAAGGAAGAGGTAAATATAATTAAACTGGGGATTTTAAAATTTGAATCGGAAAAATTGTTCCAAAATTTCGGCTATGTTGTTTTCCTCGTGGAAGGAGCTCGGGCAAACAACTCTACGCCGGGCAAGTCCTATGCCTGCCCGACCTGTCCCCTGTCGACTACGACGTCTTGAGGTCATGACACGTGTATGTGGGTACGCGTCATTCTATCTGAGGGGGCTGCTCGCGCGTGGTAATCTCACCCGAGGCGAGTTCTAGCGCCGCGGTGCTCCTAGCACTATGGTGCCATTTTGCAGGAAACACCTTGTCCTGGTGATATTATCGGAAAACCCCTTCGAAACTCGGTGCTTTTCAAGTCAAGAGAGGAGGAGAGATTAGTATGTTACGTAACGAATATTATATGAGAGAAAATCTTATATAGGGAAGAGACTTGTAGCGTAGCGTCCGTCTCTGATGTGTTTCACAATTAATCTTTTATTACCTCTCGTGATTAGCTCAAAAAATTCTGAGAGGGCTATCAAAAGTGAGCGATGAGACGTATCCGACCGTACACTTTAGGCCCAGCCCAAACGTGACGGTGTGCGACACGCTTGCCATAGGAGCCATCCACGGCCGCGGCAGGGGTACAAGAGCGTGGCCCCCCCCCCCCACCACCACCGACCTCATCCTCCCCATATTTGCTCGTCCTGGGTGAAACGTGGCTGCCTACTGCTGCAGTAGCCTATCCAGTCAATGGAGTTGGTGCTTTATCTTCGACACGTGGAGATGAAGGGCCTGATCCGGACAATGCTAACAGCAGACAGCGACATTGACGACGTGGCTCCCTTATATATATATATATATACATATATATATATATATATATATATATATATATATATAAATGGATCCACGTCAGCTTTTACACTTACGAGGACAGGACGTCTACAAATTGACAAACCGCCGGGTGGGACACGTGTCGGACTATTGGAGGGCATTTGAGATCCAGTCAGATAATTCGGGATTGCGAGACAGATGATCTCCTGCAGATCCAACTGCAGGGACTTTCTACGGCAAGAATAAAACCCACATATATTCTAATTATTTAGAGTTTTTTCGAGAGTAACGTGCTTATCCGAATTCCAAATCTACCTTTGAAGTAATCCACAAGGAAAGGAGCAGGCTTTGATTTGCTAGCATAAAAAGTCTGGTGATGGCCTCATTATATTGCCGCAGCCTGTCCAACAGTGGAAAACCTTTGATTAAAGCCACTAATTTAATGGCTTATTCAAAGTGTTTAGCCAAAAGCATGTCGATCAATCAATGCAGGATCTTTCCTTTATGAAGGACCCCTTTAGTTAATCCAATAGCAGCACGACATTAGTACCGCATATTTCACTTTTTTATTCATATCTAATTTAACTATGCATGTGATATATTGACTAATACAAGTAGCTGGCAGCTGCATTAATAAATTAACACCATCTGTTAAGAATGATGCACTTTGATACGAGTCCTAGGATGCGATGCCATTATAATTATTAGTGTTAGGCTAAACGTTAGCTCATTCAAGTTAGGTATGTACGCCAACAGAATAAATATTAAATCATAGTACTTAAAAAGAAAACAATCCTAGTACTTGAATCATGAATAGCTTATAAACAAAGGATAAATGATTACGGCAGTGAGGATGTCTGTTAGTGCCGAGTAATTAAGCATCATGGAATTCGTAAAAGGACGAAACGTGACCAGATATATTATTGGATCCGGATTCGGATCCGAACTGAGTCGGATCTATAAGTATTCGGGTCGGATTTGTAAAAAATTAAAAAGTCTGATTTGGGCGAATCCGACCCGACAAAAATTGTCTTGCAAATGACCCAAAACGGACCTTATATTGTCACGAATGTAGGGCTTACGTTTTATCTTTTCAAATTTTATATCCTTAAATAACATACTATTAAGTGCATCAAGGACTAATAGAGAGGAAACAACATAAAATGTTTCTGTTTTGTTGGTAAGGAGAGTATTTTTTTTTTCGAATAAAGTTAAAATAGCGGGCTCAAAAGGTAAATATTGAAAAGGCCCGGTGTGAACCGTAAATTTCCAAATGGCAGGGAGTGCAATGTAATTTTCCTATGGTAATGAGATCCAAAACACTATTCTGACTAATTCGACAACGACTCTCTCCGTTTAAATCAAATCCTTCCATTGCCAAAGCGGCAAACGCGTCACTCTCTCTCTCTCTCTCTCTCTCTCTCTCTCTCTCTCTCTCTCTCTCTCTCTCTCTCTCTCCGTGAAGCCTAAGGGCAAGAACTCGAAATGGCAAAGATGGAAGAAGGCACCCGAGACCTAGACCAGCAAGACGAGGAGCCATTGGAGGAAAGAACCCTAAATCTCCTCAAAGACTCCAAGATCGACCAAGGTCCTCTCTTTTATACCTCTCCTCTCCTTCACCTCCTCTTTTCTTTGATGGGTCTTCTCCATTTCGGCATTTCCATCATCGGTTCCGCAGAGCTTTCCGCGTCGAAGGGAAAGAAGGGGGGCGGGAAGAAGCACAAGATGAAATGGATGAAGAAGCCGATGGCCATGTCGGAAACCATCCTCGAGTTCTTCAACGAGGACCTCAGGGAGGCCGCCATCAGATATCTCAGTAGCTACCTCGTCGAGGTCCGCCAAATCTTTCTTCTTTTAAGATTCTTCTTGCCATCAGATAAGTCTGTTTCTTGATCTTTTTTTCGTCAGTTCGACTGATTTTGGAACTCGGTTTCCTTGCAATCGTTCTAAAGCGTAGTGCTTTCTAGTTTGATCTCTCATGTGGTTTAAAAAAGAGATTTTTTCGTCCTAGCTCTTATCAGGAATCATGGCTGTTTGATTAAAACTTATACGGGTTAAGAATGTGGTTCTTGTCCATTTCCTTTTCTCTTGAGTAATTTTGGTTCTTGATGTATCTGCGAACTTTTCTTTTTTAATCTAATTGTGTCTGTTGAATTGCAGTTTTAGCAGCTGTTTAGTTGATCATTTGTTTAGCAGAAGATAATTAGATCACATTCTTTTTATCACAGAAAAGGGTGGAAGATCCAGATAATTACTACCGGGCTGGTTTTTTGGTGTTCAACTCCTGCGGTACAATGTGCATCTTATTGCAGGTTGTAACTTGTGTGGCTTTTAAGATTGCTTCTATCATCAAGGAAATAGGTGGTGTAATATATAGCTCTGGGATTCAACAAACAGGAGATTACGAGTTTTTACATGAAGATGGATGCTGGAAATCTTGATGCGAGATGCATTAAACGTCTTGCTAATGTTTTGACACTCTTCCAGGTAAGCGTTATTTAAAGCTTCATGTTTGCTTTCTCTTTCATTATGATTGCATTTCCAAGTTTACTTTTCTGCAGAGTGTTGCGGCTAATGAAGAAACGAGGCAGAAATTTGTTGATTGTAAGAATTGAATTTCGGCATTTCATGATTATTGGGGAATGGTTTTGCCTAACTAGGAATCAGAGATGTGGGAAATGGAAAACCTGGCAATTTCGGATTTCTTTTCTTGTGACTAACTTCATGATTCTCAATTTCCTGATGATTTTATGATTTTATCTTGTCCAAAATTTTCAGCCCGGGCTCCAAACTTCTTGATTCCCTTGATATTGTTTGATAGCAGAATAGAGGTGTTTGACATTATTCGTTCCGTTGCTCTTTCTGTTATTGGAATTTTATGCCAGGTAAAATCTCTTTCCATCTTTGTCCATTCATGCTATAAAAGATGGTAGTTTGGAGGTGACTCGTAATCTTGTTTAAAGGGTAGAGAACCACGAATTCTCCAGTGGGCTATTGAAAATGATATGGTGGAAGCCTGTCAAACCATTATAGAGATCGGAAGTGAGCTCAATAAAGTGGTAACTATTTAGAGGAAACCAAAATCTCTTTCCTTGTTGTTTTGTCCACCGTTTCATTGCATCTCTGCATCTTTGCTATCTAAAGTCATTTGCTTGTCTCTTGTATGCCTTGTTATTTCTATCCTATGCATATTTCTTTCCTAAGCAGCCACAATTGAATGACCATTAAAATAAGCTCAATCCTGGAAAGATACTAGTCAATTTAAATTCTTTCACAAAGTAATCCACTTCTCTTTGTCTTCAGTAAGATCAATAAAATGCTTATGATATCTTGTTTGCTCAATCGGCTTTCCCACTTAATTGAGAAACTAACCGCATTTCTTGTTGAGCGCAATTTCTCTTGAAATTTGTATACTGAGATGAAATAACTTTTTCATTCGGTTCCAAACTTTGGTTTTTCAAATTTGTTAGATATCTACACCAGCATGTCCCATGATGATGTTATCACATTGTTGATCTAGTCTATTATGGATGGTCTGGTCAGATTCTTTTCTTGTTTATCTAGTATTTAGCTATCTTGTGGTTGAAGGGTTCAGTACAGCTAGTAATCTGGGAAGCTATTAGTTCTTCCCATTTTCTTTTGCTGCAATCTCTTAAAATTTTTGTAACTTGTATTTTACAAAATTTGCTGATACATAAAGAAAAGAAAATAGAACAATAAAGGCTGCTGAATATGAAAAGTTGGACTTTTGCAGATAGCATTGCATATTCTTGAAGCTATACTTCAGGATAGCATCGGAATATCCTACATCTGCAATCCCATCCGTGATATTCTGATCAAAACACTTATGGAAACATTGGACAAATTGGTGAGTCTATTGGGTTAACATTGTCCTTCTCTGGCACATATTCCTCTTTCTTCCCTAAAGTTTTGTTTTTTCTTTCTTTTGTGATGCATATAACTTAAAAAGGTCAACATTCTGGCTGTTGAGCAAGTGGTTTCTCCTCGGCTTCTATTCCATGTTGTCAGATGCTACGCTATTCTTTGCACCCATCACAGGTTAATAACACTAATGCTAAATTGAAGTTCAGATACTTTAACTTCAAGATTCTTCCTAAAAGTTACCCCTAGTACTATTATCTACAACTTTTTAGAAGTGGACAGAAGATTGTTTGCATGTCTGTTGAATGCCTTTCTATTTTGTTGGGAATTTCTGGGAATTCCATGGAGTTTTATGTGCATTGTGTTTCAGCTTCAGCATTTTTAATATCAGCTTTTCTCCAAAAATGTCATTGTAAATGTTTCAGGGGATATAATATCGTAAAGAACAGCCTCCCAGATGCTATCACAAGTGGTGACTTTAAGGAACTGACAGAGGTATACTGATCCAACCCTGCAACAAGATTGAGATATTATTTTATGATTCACCCATTACCTCCTTTTGCAACAACCATAGGAGTTCCCAGTGATTAGGGCTTTACTGCATCAACTTCTGCTCAGTGTTGGGAAAGTTGAAGAAGATCAGGTTTCATGCAACCAGGTTCATATCCACCCAGATGAAGGAAAGAAAAATAAACTTGCTCTTTGTGCAAAAAGTCCACCCTCGCATAATATGCTTGCACCAATATATACAGGACATAACCAAGTGATTTTATTACCATCTTCTTTTGAGTGTTACTGACCTAATCTTTCTGTGGAAAGATGTATCTTTATGTTGTTCAAGTTCTATTTCTTGTACTGTTGGAAGCTACAGGATAATCGTAGAGTTCATATGTCTGTATAGTTTCTCTCCTCCTCCCTCCTGGTTGTATATAATTGTCTTGTAAATCCTCTTTTCTCATTGTGTCATTACAATTCTTTCACTTGTTGCAAGAATAATCTTTTTCATCCTGTTGACCATTTTTTTTTTTTCTAGTTGTGCTTATCAAACATACATTGCTATTATGAGCTCTGTTTTTTATTATTGGATCCTCTTGTTTCAAGAAATGTTTGGTTTTCTTGTCAGATAGTTTATGAAGTATGTGAAAAACCCCCCTAATGTTACATGCTATTAACTTACTATGCTGCAAAAGGTTGGTCAGGCCAATTTAGATGACCCTACAGGCTTACCTAAGGCCATGTCTTTTTGACTCAAAATCTTCTCTGTGCTTGTAAGTTGGACTGTCTTCCAGTCCAATAAAAAAATATATCAAATGCTACTTTCTTTTAAAGAAGCAGCAAAACTTTTGTCCTCTCCTTTTGATTTGGCTTGTGCCATGTCTACTCATGCAAATGTTATCAAAAGTGCAAGTGAGATTGCATTGAGATACTCTTTATAACTCCAGCTTTGTTCTCTTTCATCTGTGTATCACCACAAACCTATAATTTACTAGCTTTGGTGTGACAGAAGAAAGCAAGTCATATTGTCATGCATTTACTTGTGTCTGTCTTTTCAAACCAAACTTTTTGTCTTTGTTGTTAGTTCACATTGTTTGCCTACATACAGTTGTTAGTTCCACAATAATTAACCCTTGAAGTGCTGTTGATGACATCATCCTTGGCTAAATAATTCAACATAGGTCTCAAGGAAACTACTGGGTAGATTCTGCCATAGAATTACAGTTTTAAATGTGAACTAATTAATATCTATTACTTATGCTACCATGACCGATATGTTACTTGAGGAAAGAACCACTTAATTAATTCGTGAATCAGCTACAAATATCATTTTTAAGAGATTAATTGTAGCCAATTATGCAAATCGTCAAATGCTTGCAGTTGGGGAACTTGGTGACGTAGAAAATCGTCAAATGCAAACAACTAAGGTCTAAGAAGGTACAAGTGCATGATCCAACCTTCCTTATTGGACATAGTAGTTGTGCTTCTTTTGCAGCTAGGGAAGTCATGAGCATTTTATGAACTCATTTTAATTAGTTGTTAGTCATATACCATCAGTTCATAACATGAAACATAGTAGGTAGCACACTTCCTTCTGTTCTTCCAAGTCAAGTGTGAATATCAAGGAAATTAACATTTTTAAACAGAGGTGATACACAAACAAACACATAACCACTAAATATAACACTCCATTGTAGACCCCATACATTATAGTGAGAACCTTATATGAAAACCAAATGGAATAGCTAAGAGCAACTGTACAACAAAAGCATGCATGTTACTATGTTGCACTACGTATACTATAAAGTTTATGTTGCAGTCCTCTATATATCATATACGCATGCATGCTAAGGCTGATGGCCAAGCCTGAGCTCCAAATCCACCTCTCTCTCTTCGCTCCCATCAACATGCCTGCTTAATCCCAAGCACAACTCCTCACCAAAAAGAGTCAACTCCTCATGACTACGGGAAACAACACCGTCATCCATGGCGACCCTAGCCTCGGATGTCGACGCCGCCGGGAAGTACATGTTATAGCTGCTTAACTCATGTGGGTGGCTATAATACCCATAGCCATCCAAGTTGATCATCTCCTGATCAGGTACTGGTTTCAGCACCGAGGTCGACATGGTCGCCGCGCACCGTGGCGCCTTACCTCGATCCTTGCGGTGGATGTTCATGTGCCCTCCTAACGCCTGCGCGGTCGTGAATCCGCGCTTGCAGAAGACGCACTCGTAATAAGGACGACCAAACTCTGCGCCATTGCTTATGGCTTTCGACTCCTTGTAGTTGTGATCACCTTCCATCTCTAATTAGCTAGCTGCCAGATGGGTGGAGAAAGTAGTACGAAGCTGATGAGAAGAGGAAGGGGATATGAGGTGTTAGGGTTAATATATAGTAGTAGCAATGCTTGAGTTAGCTTTGTGTTATAGTGAATTAGGACAGAGGGAGACACGGTTTTGGAGTCTAGTTTTGGGGGTCTATTCGGCCGGCCTTGGTGGATAGCTGCCTCACTCACTACTGGCTATCATCCTCTTGTTGGTTTATTACAGTAACACTTTGGCTGCAGCTAATAGCTCTGGTTGCTTTCATCCAAGAATCCATCTCTATAAAGTAATCCATTCTTCCATGTTTAGAGAAGTCTTGGTATGTGGCTAGAATTTGCGTGAGCTCTTCATACTAGCATTGCTATCTTTAGCAGTAGTCATTTTGAAGAACGAATCATGCGGTCAAGAGTTCTATGTGGAAGGAATCTCCCAAGAATTCTAAGTTGTTTTTTGTGTAATACGTACGATGTACTCTTCTTTTGCTAGTATTTTATTATGTTTTAAAGTATTAATTAAGGATAACATCGACGACAGTGATGCCAAAGGAGGGAAGGGGCTATTATTCCCTTAGGGAAGCATGGAATTAGCTTTTGGTGGAACGCGTGAACTCTTTTCACTGAGAAAGTAGCCACGAATTTTTATTTATTTTTTCATTCAAAATAAAAAAGAAATAAGATCCCAAAAGCAAACACTCATGTAGTTCATTACTCAGTTCAACCTAACTCAACCCCACGACATCAATTACTCTCATAATATCTATGGCTTTCTTCGTACCCCGTCAATGAATGACAAATAGAAAATAGTCAATAAACGCCCTGAGAAGAAATTAATACCCAAATGTAAAATTTAAAAAGGTCCAATTGAAATCCAGTTGGCAAATTGGGCCCCACAGGATGCTGATATGTGGGAGGGCTGCATTCGCCCAGTATATGGAAAGTCCATCCCCGTCACTCCTACGTGGTAATGCATCTCCTTTATTTTGTGGTCCTACGTGGAAATGTCCAGGTTGTCTTCACCGATCCAAGGGTAAAAGTGGAATATTACCAATAAAAATCTGAAACCACACATGGTTGTAGGCCCGGTAACGTACCTCCTCGCCCCCAGGTCCCCGAAGTTGGGATAACTTCACTCCTCCCCTCAGAAACTTGCATGCCTGTTATTATTTGCAAAAAGAAACCTCCTTATATATATATATATATATGCTCTAATAAGCAGACCGCAGAAGGCGTAGAGGAGTTAACGGAAGTGGGTGAAAATAGAGAACACTTTTTTTTTTATTTCCTATAACATCCCCGCTTCGCTTTTGTCCATCTCCTCCTCTGGAGTCCAATCGCGAGCTCGTCCCCGAGACGAGTGGGGGAACTCAGGGGGATGATGGCGAAATCGAAAGGGAGGACTCAACAAGAGACTACAAAGCAGTCGTAGGATTTCGCCATCACAGGCAAGATAAGGACGAATCTGACCTAGGTCTCATCTCGTCTTCCTTGTCTATGGTATGGTTCGTACTGGTTTTTGCGCTCTAATTGGGTTGATGGAGCTCATGGGTATCCGCCCAGTCTTTCTTCAAATTGGTGATGGTGGTTTTGTAGGTATTGGTTTTGTAACAACGGCGCTGCTGTTTTTCTGTAGTTGGTACCGTTGTTCGTCCTTTTGCTCTTTCCTTTCCTTGAGATGGTGCGTTTTCGTGTTCTAGCGGGGTGATGAAGACGCTGTAGGAAGAATATAGGAGGAAAAGTTGAGATTTTTATGGTGATTGGGTCCTTTTTTTGTGTGTGTTTACTTTAGTTGGTTTGTTGTGTTTGAGGCTGTTATTAGTTTCTTTTATTGATCTCGTTTAGGCGATAGGGGATCTCGTTTACTTCCTCCTTGTGGCGGTTTGTTATGGTTTTATGATTTCGTGGGTAATGTTTATTGATGAAGTCCTTTCCAATTTACGACATAAGCTAAGTTCTCTATATGTTCTGGAATTAGGGTTCAGGGTTTTTCCTTTTTTATATAGTTAATTTTCTTTTTTCCTTTTTCACCAGAATTAGATTCATAGGGCTTTGCTCTTGGTGGTCATAATGTCTGATCCATGTATAGTGAATGCGTTTGAAGTTGGGTTCTGAAGGTATTGGCAGAATTGTTTTGTTTTTTCCGCCCCTTTAAATGGGAATTCCCTAAAAAGATTGTCTTCTTCTTCTTCTTCTTCTTTTTTTTCCCATTTTGGATTGTTATTTGCCATTTTGTACGCGAATAATATATATGAGGCTTTCTGTCTTATGACTGTCGTGATTTTAGGAACATGTGAAGAGGGGAAATGTCTTAAGCTCTGTGACCTTTTTATCCTTATGAAATCGCAGAATGGTTGCATCAGTGGACTGACGGAGAGTTCTGGCTGAAATGTTAACAGCATTGTGCCGCGGGCTTGTGATTTTCTCGCTGATGTTTTCTTCATCTGCATTCGAGATTGGGTTCTCCCGGTGCAATTGCCACGGCGAAAGCCTCTGGAATATTGAGAGCATCATCCTGTGCCAGAGGGTGAGCGACTTCTTCATTGCGGGAGCTTACTTCTCAATTCCCCTTGAGCTGTTATACTTTGCAACCTGCTCCAATCTCTTCCCCTTCAAATGGATTGTGTTCCAGTTTGGCGCATTCATAGTCCTCTGTGGGCTGACTCACCTGTTAACTGTGTTCACCTATGAACAACACTCGTTTCTCGTGATGCTGAGCCTTACCATTTCCAAGTTCTTCACTGCCCTTGTCTCCTTTGCAACAGCAATAACCCTCTTAACCTTGATTCCTCAGCTCCTGAGAGTGAAGGAGAGAGAGATTTTATTGATGTTAAAAGCTCAAGAATTGGATCATGAAGTTGGGCTGATGAAGAGGCAGGAGGAAGCAAGATGGCACGTCCGGATGCTAACGCAAGAAATACGCAAGTCGCTCAATAGGCATACCATCTTGTACACCACTTTGGTTGAGCTTTCCAATACGTTGGGGCTTCAAAATTGTGCAGTGTGGATGCCCGAGGATAGTAGAGATGAGATGATCTTGACTCATGAATTGAGGCAAAGGAGCTCATTGGATCTGTGCAGTCATTCAATTCCAATTAATGACCCAGATGTAAGAGAGATAAGAGAAAAAAAAGGCGTTAAGATACTAAGCTCAGACTCTGTGCTAGGTTTTGCAAGTAGTGGAGGTACATCTGAGTCGGGATCTGTGTCTGCAATACGGATGCCTATGCTAAATGTATCTGACTTCAGGGGTGGGACACCGGAAGTCGTTCAAGCAAGGTATGCTATTTTGGTTTTGGTCCTTCCTAGAGATGATTCCAGGGTTTGGAGCTACCAAGAATTAGAGATTGTTGAAGTAGTGGCTGATCAAGTTGCTGTTGCGCTCTCCCATGCTGCAGTCTTAGAGGAATCTCAGTTGATGAGAGACAAACTCATTGAACAAAACAGAGCTTTGCTGCAGGAGAAGCAGATTGCAATGATGGCAACCGAAGCAAGGAACTCATTTCAAAGAGCCATGACTCAAGGAATGAGAAAGCCCATGCACTCCATTATGGGTTTGTTGTCAATGATGCAACAACAAGAATTGAGTCCTGAAAAAAGGCTTGTAGTTAATACGATTCTGAAAACTTGTAGTGTTGTATCAACTTTGATCAATGATGTGATGGATATATCTACTATCAACATTGACCGCTTATCTTTAGCAATTGAGCCCTTTGATCTACATTCTATGATCAAGGAAGCTGTTAGCGTTGCAAGATGCCTCTGTTGTTGCAAGGGTATTAGTTTTGGTTTTCAGGTCGAGAGCTCAATTCCTCAATGTGTTGTTGGCAATGAGAAGAGAGTTTTCCATGTCATTTTGCATATAGTTAGTACTCTGATAAAAGGATGTGATGAAGGTTCTCTCACTTTTCATGCCCTTAGTTATGGCGAGGTGGATAAGAGACAAGATCTGGACTGGGCTCCGTGGAAAATGAAATCCTCTGATTGTTACACTATTGTGAAGTTTGAGTTTGGGATAAATAGATTGGGAAATAGTTTTTCAAGTTGTTCATCAGGTCAGGTTCCTCAGAGACTCGATTCTGAAGGGTTTGATACGGGACTTAGCTTCAGCATGTGTAAGAAGATTGTGCAGGTAAAAACCAATAACATTTCTTCTGAAGCCCAGATTCATTTAATTGTACGCAGCACATTAGTATGTTAGCTTAATGAGATTTTGTTCCATCTGTGCGTTGGAGCTAAAGAGACGTACCTACAAATAAAGCTATTGTATTCATCCTCCATCTAGATCCTTATGTACATTGATGAACTTTTGTAGGGTTGTTTAATTGTGTGAACCAAAAAAGTCCTCTTACCAAGGTGACATGTCTACCCGTTTACTGAATCTAATTTTTCTTTCAGGATTTTGTCACTATTTCTAGAGAGTTGACATCATGGTTTGTTCTAAATAGTTGTCAATTCTTTTGGATTCTTTCAGTTGATTTATCTTTTGGTCAAACTTGTGTTGTTGGAAAATTGCCGCATCTTGATTGATATAGAAGTAGCATTATATCAACAAATAGAATAAAATTAACAATTATATCCATTATCCAGTTTCACTTCGATGAACTTATTATATCCTAGTGCTTCTGAAGTGTTTCTGTCTATAATATAATTAGTTGGTGTGGAGTATTTAGTCTTACCTTCCGTACTCTCATTTTCGTTCTAATGTGGACTCTCTTTTTTTTGCAGATGATGCAAGGTAACGTTTGGGCAATACGGAATTCCCAAGGCCTTGTGGAAATCGTGATGCTTGTTCTCCAATTCCAACTGCAGCCCCCTACTCCAGTGTCAGGTGGATCTATGGAGCCATATCGAACATCATCAACACCCAAGTTTGAAGGTCTCAGAGTCCTACTAGCCGACAATGATGACAGCAATAGAACTGTCACCCGAAAGCTCCTTGGGAAGCTTGGCTGCCATGTCTCCTCTGTTTCCTCTGGCATCCAATGTCTGAGCTCCCTTGGCTCCTCGGAATTACCTTTCCAACTTGTGATTCTGGGCTTAGATATACACAACATGGATGGTTTTGAACTGGCTAGGAGAATTCGGAAGTTTAGAAGCCAGTGCTGGCCTTCTATCGTGGCTCTCACTGCAAGTGCCGAAAATGATGTGTGGGAGAGGTGTTTACAGTCAGGGATAAATGGTCTGATCCGGAAACCAGTAACTCTACAAGCAATGGGAGATGAACTGTACAGAGTTCTTCAAAACACTTAAATGAAAAGCGTTATTAATTCTTTCTATTGGGGATTGATTCTGCTGCCATAGGCTAGTAAAGTTTTAATGCTTTCCATTTGTCTTCGCTATCTTTTGGTCGAACCGCAACTATACTAGTTGTGCACAGGGAAATTGTATACAATAATCTGAATAGTAATCTTTGATTCAGCAAATTTGAACATATTATAATCTTGAAAGAGACATGATATCTGCCTCAATCTGTTGTACAGTTAGCTGCTTTGTTGATATTATCACAGATTATTGAGCAAAAAATATCTTGAGCACGTCAGCCTAGCTGACATGAATTGAAAAGAATCATGTAAACCTTTGATAGGCAATTGCCTTGGAGTCAGCCAGGGAGTAGTAGCTAGACGTTCTCAATCAGTAGCATCGCTCTTTCAGCATCTTTCCTATTGTGTATCAACGTTACAAAGATGTGACGTGCTCACCAACTCTTCTGCAAACTTCTTGTGGATTCCGGTAGTTGTTATTCTCATTTTCAATTTGACTCCTCTCATCAGTGGCATATAGTCTAATTCAGACAAGATTTTGGAAATTGTTCAAAGCTCCTGTTCAACCCGAGCTCGAGCCAATAAAATTTTGTTGAAAAAAAGAGAGAAGAAAATCTATTATAAGAGAGAATTTTTTGAATGAGATCTTCTGTTCCCAGATCTTCTACAAAACAGATGGTAGACAGTGAAGACTTCTAGATGATCGATAAATAAATAGCTCGCAAGATTGTGATTTGTTGACCTATCTTATTATACCCTAAAGGTCTTTATCCTCTGCAAGAAGACAGCTTCTCCTTTCAGAAATTAGATCTTTCTTCTTTTCTCTTTTCTTTTCTTTTTAAGTCGTAGAGCAGAAGAGATGTTTGGCCATAAGAGAACAGACATGACAAGTAACAAACCCCCACCCACAACTTTATCAAAAGAAGTTGCTATGCATCATTGTGGTTGTTTATATCAAGTATATTACTACTCTGTTCCTTCTGATCATGGGGGTGGGTCTGCAGCCATACAGATTTGCACATAAACACCTCTATGTCTCTATCTTAAATACGCACAACTTTACAGGGCGTTATGTGCAAAATATTATATATATATATATATATATATATATATATAATTTATACATTTAATTAGACGACGAGAGACTGAGAGACCCTCTCTCTCTCTCTCTCTCTCTCTCTCTCCCCCCCCCGCAAATCGCGGGAGACAAGGCGATGGCGACCCCGAGACGACTTTTCCCACGTGGACGAATACGAGCGGTTCCCCTCCCCTAGCTTCTCTCTCGTCCTTTCTAAGTCGCCCCCCCTCCCTCTCCCCCTCTCCTCCTTCAAAAAACGAGGGGGGACCCACATCCCCTCGTAAGAGACGGATGCCATTCTTTTCCCCATCTTGTCTTGTTCCACTCTTTTCCACCCACACCCCCATGAGACTATGAACACATTAACGATGGATTAGACTGGTTAATTCGTTAATCATCACGGACAAGATCCTTATGCATGCCACGGAGATGTATATATGTTGTCATGTTTCACTTGGGACTTCATCCATCTTTCTCACCATTGTATCCCACTTTGTTAAGATCTCGAAACCTCAGAGTCTTCTCTCCTCTCTCTCTCTCTCTCTCTCTCTCTCTCTCTATTTTGTTGCAGGTTTAATGACGACGTGAAAAAGAAAAAAAGAGAACCTCCTCCTTTTGCCAAAGTTAATTTCCTAAATATAACACTCTTTGGGATAGAGTTGAGATAATGCATAGGGTTAGGGTTACATTATTCGGTAGCTATTAGTTTAATATGATAGGTGTACATCCACTTGTTGTTTGCTTCTCTGTAAGATTAGCTGGATTAGGATGGACCTGGCCCATTCTTTTGTCGTAGATCCAAGTACATATATTTTATTACTGCATTCTTAGAGAATACTTTTTCAAACCCTAGTTTGATTGGCTCGTTTATATGAAAGTAGCAATTGTTGATGAGGGTGAGCTTGGAAAAGGGTTTTAAGTGGCATCAAAAGGAGGGATCACTGGCCTCTGGTAGTGGATGCTATCATTTAGTGATAGAGATTATGCAAATTAATTGATGCTTAGACCCGAGTGTGTGTGTGTGTATCATAGTGAGGGGTGCAAGTACTTCATGTAATGTGCTTGTTGTTTAACTATTAAATAGTGGTACATCAACAAATGCACATTAAATGAATGTATATGAATCATGCAAGGCTTGTGAAAAGATACCAGCACATAAATGTTTGATGTCCTCTAAGTAGATGATTGCGTTATGAGACTCACTTAATTAATTAATTTCCAATATTTCATTTGTATGCCTCTAGAAAAAGAAAAGAGAGATTCTGATTGAATTGCTCAACAGAAACTCTTAACAATCACATTAACTAAAGCAACACATAATGAACTGATAAAGTTTATCGGATATGTAAAAGCTAGGGTTCCATTATCACCGTCTTCTCAAAGCAGATTTTAATTGGCTTTATGACTTTGTATGTAGAACATTTAGACGGCCAGTAAATTATGTGGGTAAATTCAAATAACTTAACTATTTACATGACTGCATAGCATTATTGCTTGTGTCACTGCTGGTTGATTAGTGAATATTCCACGCTAACATGCGTGGAAGACAAGCAATTGTCTTCTGACTTTATAGGGTGATTAATCTATAGATTAATAGGGCATCTAACCATCATCTGGTATCTAATCAAGCAAAGAATCATAGGGCATCTGTGCATTACTTGACATTCTCAAATGTATTACATATCATCCAACAAAAGAATCATCAAACTGGCCACAGTTAATTACTTTAATTAACATGCAACTCTTTGAAACTATCCTATATTTAGATCAAAATAGGGTATGGGTTATTAATAAAAGAACTATTGTTGCTTATAAAACCAAAAGTATATAACAATGTAGAACACGAGAATTAAATTCAAAGATAAATTATAGTGGAGCATCATGATGTATTGATATAGCATTAACAGACAATTTTTTTGACGATCACATAAGCTTTCTACAGTTTTATATTCAGCACTCTCACTCCCAATGTGATTGTTGTTTTGGATCATATTCAAATCAAATTTTATTCGGCAAAGATTATGTTGCTATATTACCAATGTTCAAAATGGATATTTACTGGAAATGCAAATGAATATGGCAATGTGCAGTCAAGATGCATGCATATAAGAAGAATGAACAGGCTAGAGGCCATGAAATATTTGGAGTAATTGGAGAAGTATATTCTGAATAAAATAAGGCTTGAAAAACTAATCAATATTTCACTCATTGCACATGAGCATAAGGATGAATTTAGAAAGATGAGCATGATTTCCAACACACTTAGAATAATACAAAAACTTATAGAACTTAGCCTAAAAAAGTATAGGAGAAAGAGGAAGATAACTAACAAATATTTGTATTACATGAGACATTAATAATTAGTGAACTTTAGGGTTCGAGACAAGCGTATTTAATTAGCTTCTTTCCCAACAATCTATAGTTTTAATATTAATCTTAGCCGGACTGTACTCCATGACAATAGAAATGACTACTAAAAGCGATAATATAATTACTATGAAGTCAGCACAAGGTCGTTTAAGTAAAATAATCAAAACGATGGATAGGTATATGTGGAACGAGTATTCTATCATATCCAAAGGTGGGATTCAATGACAGTGGAGCTATTTCTACTCATATATATATATATATGTGTGTGTGTGTGTGTGTGTGTGTGTGTGTGTGTTGGATGCTTTAACCTAATATTTTGGTCGCACTGCAGTGCGATGACATAATTAAATAGGAACGTATGATGATATTATATGTTAAGCATATTGTTCGTGTGGTAAATATTAATATTAATGTAGCAGTTTTGTCACTACTTAAATATATAAATATTCTTTTGTACCTTATGTTATAATATATCAGAATAAACTTTTGTACCTCTATCAAAGTACTTCATCATCTAAATATTTCTCTACCAGCTCAATGCTAGCTTCTGCTTATTTTTACTCAAGCAAACTTATTCATTGTACATATAATTAAACACAGAGTCGATGTGCAATATATAGAACATATAGAAAAGGGAACAAATTGGTTGCATGCAGTATTAGCATGGAGTAGAGGAGTTAAAGAGACGGCAATAAATCTCTAAATTAATTAGCAGTATATGGAGGAGGGCAGAACAATAAGAAAATAAGAAAGAAGTGATAAGAGTATGAGGCAGCCATGATTGCTGCTTCTCATTTTGATTAATTAATCCACACTAAAATCTTCAACAGTTATGAACAACTATAGCTTAATAAATTCTACATCATCATGCAAACCTAACAAAGGAAAACAGATCAATTAAGTTGGAAAGCTCACCATGAGAGTATCATATCATTACACTTTAATAGATCGATGATCACCTTAGCCTTTAAATTTCTTCTTCTAGTACGGCGGCCGCCAAGGGAAGGCGTCGTGCGACGTCGGCAAACTGAACAAAGGCAGCGACGACGGATCCGGCAATTGGCCGCCGCTGGGGAATTGTCTTCCATTGAGATCTACGTCTTCCTCGTTTTCCTCGAGGGGTAACCGCTCGTAGGTGGCAGTGGCGAACGTGGCGGCCACCACCATGACCGGCCCAGCGGCGACGAGGGGACCGACGACGCTGCCCCCCACCACCTGCCCCTGCCCGCCGGCCAGGTAGACTGTCAGCCCGGTGGAACCCGTCGATGTCGGCCCGGGGAGGAACGTGCCGGTCAGGGATAAGATCTCGAACCGCCCGTGCAGCGGCACGACGGTACCGGGGGTAGCTGGCTGCCGTAAGGTCACGTTAGCGACCGCCCCGGCCGCGCTGAGGACGCAGACGCCGCGCTGGCGGCGGCGGGCGAACTGGGTGATGCTGTCAGCGATGTCAGCCCCGGTGGAGACCTCCATGACGTGGCTGCGGAGCGCGTTGGGGCTGTCGTGGGTGATGATTATCGGGGGCTTCGGCTTGTTTTTGGATCCGGGTGGGCGTCCGCGTGGTCTGCGGCTGCCTACGTCCACCGCCCCTTCTCTTGGCTCGTCTCCATCCCCGTTCTCTCTATCGTCCTCTTCGTCATCCTGATTATGATGATGATGATGATGATGATGATGATGATGATGACTCTCTTTGTTCTGCATCTCCTCCTTCATCTTGTCAGGACTGGAGAGGCCCAGAGACGCCGAGTCGGCGCCGGCAAGGCCCAAGTGGCCGCTCCACCAACGATTCGCCAGCTTCTTGGATTAAAATTTCCAACTTCTTCTTTCCTTCTTTCTTTCTTTCTTTATGATGGACTCTAGGATTGGTTAATTATATGCTAAGTCTACTCTAATTAAAGGAGAAAAGTAAGGTAACAACAACCAAGAAGACTATGAAAACCACTCTCTCTCTCTCTCTCTCTCTCTCTCTCTCTCTCTCTCTCTCTCTCTCTCTCTCTCTCTCTCTCTCTCTCTCTCTCTCTCTCTCTGTTTCATTGTTTATATCTAATACTCTTAGTTGTACCTGTAGACAGGCAGTGGAGCACTCTACCTCTCTCTACTTGGGTTCTACAGAGAAGCGGAGGCCAAGTGGGTGTAACAACTAACAAATAGAAGGGCTACTTCATTAGAGAGGAAAAAAAAGGAAAGGATTGGTTCGTGCAATTTTGGAATACAAATTATATTATCTCTGCTGCTTTTAGATGCTGTGCTGGTGCTAAACCACTTTGATTTTGTATTCATTGGTAATGCATTGGGACAGTCCTACTATGGAAGTAGAGGGAGTTGGAAGTAAAGAAAAGACTAGGGCTTCGTGTAGGGCCGGGTGCGCGTGGGCAGGTGGCAAGCACTTGGACACGTAAGAGAAGGTGTGATGTGATTTTGAGGTGAAATCAGGGGAGGGCCCCACCTCTTTTGTTTTCTTTAATTAAACTTTTCCTTCTTAAAGTAAAACTCCAACGCTATCTCTATCTACCTATTTTATTAGTCTCATCATTTCAATTTTCAACAACACAATCTCACCATCTACCAATTGGGCCCCAATTATATTTGGGCCACACTTGGGCTGAGGCCTCTTAGCCTGTTATCTCACCACCTAGTACTAGCACCTTGTTTAAGAGGTTGGGCTTGGGCCCGATTAGCCAGCCCATTAGGCCTTTTTCTTTCATTCTGGGCTAAAGAGCCGGAATTTGAGCCCAAAATAATAGTTAAAATAATTAGATCTAGAATTAAGCCCAGACCAATAGTTTGCACACCAAGAGGCAAGAGCTTAATTGACACGAGAGTCTCGTGAGTCGGCCAAAATGTGTTAATTATTTCATCTTAGACACAGTAAAACATAACAGCTGGACTGCATTAGCATCTGCTTAATTATTACATCCTAGACCATAGAATAAAGCTAATTAAACTTTGTTCTTTCCGAAAAGCACCTCTTACCTCTTGTATATCAAATTCTCATGTACTGGAAAAAGAAGGAGGGTCATACTCCAACCCCACCAGTGCCCAACTTACGACCGTTTGTATTAAAAGTTTTAAGGAAACTTACATTTCGAACCATGCATCATTATCTACAAAATTCGTTATCCTATCTCTCTAAATTGGGAGGATTTCCCCTATCACAAATTCGTACAGAACGCAGGGTGTAAGGTGAAAAGTGTAGAGAGAGTGACCGGCAGGTGGCGGTGATGGCTTTGCGCGCACGAAAGCAACACCGGCACCGCACATCGATCGGCAGTCTCAAAGTGCGGCGTTCGGCGGACAAAAGGCGTTACAATTCCAATTTATTTTAATCAAATTTGAACGAAATCACTTTAAAAATCGTAGCATCTCACAAAAACAACTCCCCCCCTCCCACTCATTTGTATAAAACCCTATCAAACCCCTTAACCATATCACAATCTAATTAATTAATTCTATAGAAACCCACCCCATCTCCTTCTCTACCTCTCATTAACTCCTTGTCCCCTTAGAACCCTACATCTCTCAACATCCCATGTCCCCCACCCTCCCCTTCTTCTATAAAATCTCAATCCCAATCTCCACACGCTCACCACCTATTTGCGTTAATGCTTGTGTTGCATGCTTTGTACTAGTACTGGTACTAGTAGCTTCCAGTGCAAAATTACTAGCAGCATGTCTTCTCCATGCGGCGCATGCAAGTTCCTCCGCCGCAAGTGCGTCGCCGACTGCATCTTCGCGCCGTATTTTTGCTCGGAGCAAGGGGCGGCACGCTTCGCGGCGATTCATAAGGTGTTCGGGGCGAGTAACGTGTCCAAGCTGCTCCTCCACCTGCCCGTCGCCGACCGGTGTGAGGCGATCGTCACCGTTGCCTACGAGGCGCAGGCGAGGCTCAGGGATCCTGTCTATGGTTGTGTGGCCCATATCTTTGCCTTACAGCAGCAGGTATATACTCTCTCTCTCTCTCTCTCTCTCTCTCTCTCTCTCTCTCTCTCTCTCTCTCTATATATATATATATATATATATTCTTCGTTAATTACATGCGTGTGTGCGTACGTGCATGCATGCATGGATCCGCTTGCCGAGGATCATATGGCCCCTCTTCAATTGCACTTCTGTGATTGACATTCACATGAAGCAAAATAGGGAATTTCTGATAGGTTTAGAGGGTTAAGAAGAAAACCTAATCTTATATCATGTTAGTTCTATGGCTTTGAATATCAAATTTACACTACAATCTTATGCACCAAAAGATATGATTTAGTCCTTTGAAGATGAATTAATGCACTAGCTTATTGTGGTGTAGCTTATATATATATTCTCATGTTGGTTTGTTATAGGTGGCAAGCTTGCAGTTGCAGTTAATGCAAGCAAAAGCGCAGATAGCTCGTAAGGCGTTGGATTCGCAAGCAATTGGGAATCAGATGCAAGGGAACATAGGAAACACTCTTTTCCAGCCAAACTTGTTTGCCGAATCATTGTCTCCACAGAGCTCCCTGGATTGCATTGATCAAAGTTCAACTGTTGGAATTTTGCCAATGCGAGAGATGCTTTTTAAGGAGGACTACTTCTCAAGCAGCAAGAGGAGAGGAACACAGGATGAACTTGGAGAGCTCCAAGCTTTGGCTCTAAGAATGATGGGGAGTTAGCTAACTAGCTAGTCTTTTTTAAACTTTTAATTACCATGCCGAAAAATTTCGACGAGCTAGCTAGTTGTATATACAAGGAGATGAGAGAAGAGGAATCTTGAGCTAATGGTGTTGGTAGAGTTGCATGGAATAACATTAACTTCTATGACAATCTTAACTTCTAAAGGTTTATTGTTTTGAATGACTCCATGATAAATAGATGATCATCTACAAGGCTACAAGTTTCTATCAGCTGCTTAGTCCTTTGATCCTTATATTCTGGTGTTATTTGTCATCATTTGAATAATATATAACTGTCCAATTAATGCCTTTCCTTTTGGCATACGGAATGAGTAAAGAATCTTGAATTTGTAGACTCTTAGACAAAGTCCAGAGTTAGGCTGTAGAAATTTAGAGAGCAAAGCAAGCACCTGATAGCTTTGTTGTTGTAGTAGTATTATTATATAATCACTACGCTTGATTTCTAGATAAGCTCTAACCTTTCTTTGAGTACTAATGATATGCATTAGAGCTAAATGGTGGGCCATTTGCTTTCTCTCAACTGCCTAATCAACCACTGTATTCGTGGTTAAGCATAAAAATAGGAACTAATCCACCACCTACTCCATCCAATATAATGGCAAAAGGCTATGTAGTTTTGCCTAACATCGATCTCATTAATATACAAATCGCATCGAATATAAATCTAGGCCTATATAATCCTTATTAATCCATGGTCAATATGGCCATCATGTTATAGATAACTATTACAAAGAAGGCCACATATATGACCATTTTATTAACATGTGGATTATAGTACTCTAGAAGTAATAATATTCCGCAGTTCGAGATTACGCGTAAAGCTAAATTTTTCTTCCTAAATAGACGACTTTAAACGATCATTTTTATTGAATCAAGTCATGAGACTTTTGTATGCACAAACTTTAATTAGCGAGGTAATTAGAATATACGTTTGCCGTCTATCTTTGACCTCTAATATGATACCAAGCTTTGGAATGAGCAAGGCGTTGAGCTTGAGGGATTGGGTATTTAATTTTAAAGCTAGGTTTCACGAACATAGGGGTCCTATGGCTAGGGGTTTTACGTGCACTTGAAGAGACATATAAAAAGACTAGTCAAAATTAACTTCTCACTATGGAAGCAAAACTATTTCATTAGTTAAATGTTTGTCTTGGGATCTGATTAACCCAACCGTGACACAATCCAAATCCATTATTTGTATAGATGTTTACGTAATTGCCACTACATTCTTATTATTAATCTATTTTTAAAATATTATCTTGTCGGGTTAAATCTAACTAAGCATAATTAGTTCAAACTAAAAGTAGATTAAAGAAAAAGAAATATTTTGGCCTTGTGTAAATATTTAACCTTATGTTAAAAGCTAACTACAATTATGATATTGTTAAAAGCTTTCATGGGCCTTGTGTGATCCATACACGGATTTAGGGCCCATTATGTAATGTGGGCTTTTACGATAGCTTATTTGTTGGGCCTTATGCTAAGAGAAATGAAATGGACCTAATTCCTGATTATTATCGAGTAATATTATTCTGCTATAAAAAGTAAATTGATTTAGAAAGTTAAAAGGGAACGATAATTCCTCGTAGAAAAACTAGACGATTATATATCACTAGTGCATGCAATTGCGAAATGTTTCTGAAATGAAATCTTTGATGGTGGATAATATCTTCATCATAATATTTATTAACTCTGCTAGGGTTTTCCTAACATAGCCATATCTCTTGGTTGGTTTGGAGCAAGGGAGAGAGGCAGAGGGAAAGAGAGGCTCCTCCTCCCACTATAATTTTTTCTTGTTATTCTTGCTGCTTCTCTTTTTTTCTCCTGTCTCTCTCTCTCTTTCTTGTGGGTTGTGAAGTAGATACATTCTCATTTCATTTTCTTCCTCTTGTGGTTGAAAAAGGGGATAATGAGTTAGTGAGAGGTGTTTTTGCCCATCCAGGCTTGATGTGGATATTGGTCCTCAAGGGGTTATTTAGTCTCATCTTCTTCCTTTTGCCCTCTCAGTCTTCTATCTCTTAGAATTAAAAGTTCTAAGGAGTAGAGGTGATTATGTTAGCTGGCAACCGAGTTATTAGTTCGAGTTATATTTTTCTTCTCATCTTGGTAATCACCTCATGCATCTAGTGGTACTGTTGAGTCCCCTAACATACATGTGCATCTATGTGTTCCCCAACCTTGTGAAATACTTGAAGTTTTAGGCTGCATTCTCTTGTATGTGTATGTGTTCATATTGATAGACTTAAGCTAGTGTTCTTGCTTATGTCAAACCTAAGTGGCCAATTATGTGTGTAAGCCTCGTAATTGATCGATTTTGGAATGGAACGTAAATACTTACCCATGATTTTCTCTCGACATCAAAAAGTATATATATATATATATATAAAATCATCATCATAATATTCACAAATATATAGGAGCTTCAACTTTAATAGCTAGTTACAATATAATAGATGAAGAGAATGAACTAAATTTTATACCCACTCATATATAATCATCTACTAAATATGAGTACAAATGGCTCACACCTTGTGAGGCTAGTTACTAACTAACATGAATGTGGTGTAACTGATATATAGAAAAGCTTCATGCATTCATCGCTCAACCTTTCTCATTGGTGAAAAAGGTAAGCATAGGCATCTGATTCGAACTCCTCCATGTCATGGTATTCTGACCTCCAAGTGCTTGCTTGCAGTTGCATCTCGAGAGATGCCATGGCATTAGAGGAGTTCTCTGCAACGTTCATATACATCGGCTGGTTCTGAGGAGTCTGCATGCAATCGGAGTAAAAGACCCCATTGTTGTACAAGTTCAAATTCTCAGCGTTTGCCAAGGAATCCGGAATTAAAGGAGCGGCATTACCAAAGCCATCCTTAAGCCCACAGGCTGCTTGATCTTTGAAAGAGGCTAGTTGTGCTTGCAGATTGACAACCTATACAATGAAGGTAAAATATCAGTACAATAGAAAGTTGCACAAAAGTGTTTGTTGAAATGACTGAATGGGTAAAGGCACTCGCTTGTTGCTGTAAGGCGAAAATATGGGCGACGCAGCCGTAGATAGGATCCTGCAGCCTAGCTTGAGCCTCGTACGAGATGGTGACCGCCGCCTCGGAGCGGTCGGACTCCGGGAGGTGCATGAGAAGCTTGGAGACGTTGCTCGCCCCGAAGACCTTATGGATGGCGGTGAAGTGCGCGGCGCCTTGTTCATGGCTGAAGTAAGGGGCGAAGACACAACCCCGGACGCACTTCCTTCTGAGGAACTTGCAAGCTCCACAGGGAGATCCAAATCCTGCCATCTTTTGTTATTGTGATCAGGTTGATCCTTGACTTGATAGCTAGTATAATTTCTTAGTTTCCTGGTAGGGCTAGGAAGTGCACCGGCTGCTTGCTTATAAGAAGTAGAATAAGAGGACTGTGCATCACAGTTCGATGGATAATAAATTTGGCTCGGTCGCCCAGATCGGCTACAAGCTTCATTAGTTTGTTCTTAATTTCTAGTTTTGTTCTTTATTAATGCTTTATTAATTCATTTGTTTTTTGAACAATTGATAGCCATTTGATGGGCCAATTCAAGAAGTACCTTCTAATGATAATTAAGTCGATATAAATGTTGATCAGCTTAGCTAAGCCATTGGAGCTTGTCACATCTATCAATAGGATGTGTATCTTCTCCATGGGAGACAATAACCGGAATTCGAGATGTTTATTATTTGATTAATTAACGACAGTTTTTATTATTATCATTATTGGTTCAATTGATTTCATTTTTTAATAATCCTCTATCATAGTCAAGTACTGATCATTGGGTGGTTATCTCGAAAAATGAAACTTTAATACAGCATGAAATCAACAAGATTAAATCTATACTAATTACAAGTTTGTTAAGAGTTGTTGCGACTATGCATGCCACGTAGTACTTACTGATAACGTTGTTACTAATAACATACGCACTAATTTAAGATTCTAATTAATCATTGCTTAAACAAACAAACAAACAAATCTATGAAGACTTTACATATATAATCCACATAATTAACGCTGTAAAGTGTAGTTAATAATGAACTAAAATTTGAAATTTAAAAGGCATGCTATTTATTTGCTAACCTATCTAATTGCCCGTTAAAATTTGCCCATTTATTCCTGGAATAGCGGAAAGATGGGGGGAATAGTGAATAGTTTATTCTGGATAGTTATTCGGGTGCGAGATAGGAGGTTGGTCAAAGGAGGTGGTGCAAAGTAACCGAAACCGGTCTAAGTAGGCCGGTCAAGCCGACATTGAAGTCATGGGTGGGGTGGGGGGGCCACCGCACGTGTTTAGATGATTGCCCAAATTCTAGGGTTTCTTTGTTTCCTTCTACCTTCCAAGAATTTTAAATTACTTAACAACTAATTAAGTAATTAGTTGGCGTGGCGATCTTTCTCGTCTAGGTTGGAAATATAATTAAGGAGTTAGATGGCATGCATCATACCTCACTATGGTTTATGGGATTAGTAATTATACATCGATCACTTAATCATCTTGCTTCCAACTTCTTGATTTCGATGAGAACGTTGTGTCGGTGTGGGTGACACGTGGAAGACTCGTCTAAAAGTGGAACCAGCCTGTATACACACGCGGCTACCTTCGCTTCACCTGTATCCAATTCATATTTAGCATATCTTTTCGTTTCACACCTTGCTCTATGTATATTTATCTTTTTAACTACTTTAAATTCCAAAAAGCACCTTGAACTATCCCCTATAGTTGTTACTGGACACTCCAGGTAGAACATTTTCTATGATTTAATTAGGAAAAAAAATAGGGTGTAGGATGGAAAAATTCCACTACGAATCGTACGATACATTTGGACTTATATACAAGTATTGTATTGGATTGGATCCCGTCATCTTCCGTATAGTTCCTTTGGCCACTTGGGTCATTGTCAAGCCTAATCAAAGACTATTAAGGAGCACATGTGTGTACATTTACCTATCCTCATAATTAATCCTAATTAACTTCTTCTTTTTTTCCAAATAAAAATTGGGGACATAGAAGGCCACACGAGCGGTCCTGCCTACTGGTCGCATGACACAACGTAATCGCTTTGCTTTCAAATCCCATCTACGAACTATTTATTCTTTTTAGTGTAGTCTGCTATAGGGGCAATTTTTCTAAAGTCCATGACGCCCTAAACCCTAAAATAATATGCACGTATGTATGTGTTAAATTATCCACTTAGGACAAACAATGGCATCATCGCCTCTACTAGTCCCAACTCTCCTCGCCTCAGGGGCTAAAATAGTTGAACAAGTTTAGCCTTTTGACCGGAAGAAGACGTGGATCTGAACTGGCTTTGGTGAATACTGGAAGAAACGCGTAAGGAAGCGGTGGGGAATTTGGAGGAGAGGATTTCTAAGTGTTGGGATTAGTACTTGTCGTGTAGGAAATTCCTGGATAGAAACCTGCAGAGCATCCGCTTTCAGTAGTAGAGGGGACTAAAAATTAATGAGTTTTTTCCTTTTTTCCAGAGATGTAGTGATGCTATCAAGTATCAACAACATAACCACACAATCATGGACAGGTGAACTCAAGCAAACGGATGCGGATGCACCTCAGAAGGGGCAGTTTAATCATTTGAAAATAACAATTTAAGAGGAAACATTTATGGGCAGGCAAGCATAAGAGATCATCTTTATTTACATAGATCATTACGTAATCAAGGGATAATAGTAAAGCCTGAGAAATACGAAAACAAAACTTTCTTAGCAAATGACTTGGGCAAATGTTTCATGTTGCTTCTGAAGCATCACTCATCCTCCCATTTCAAATGCCTTGCAGTTGTGACTCCCAGCCACCATTCGTGTGCACCCCCGTGATATCCAACGAGTACGTAGATTATCATTTCATTGTGCATTACATCAAATACAATCAGTAGATCACCTTACAACTCCGGGCAACAGTAACCTTAATCATGCAGGTATGAGTCTGGCAATTCTCCAATCCAAGAGTAACTCAACTGTGCATCTGTTTGTCATTAAATTGTGCCAGGCCAGGCTGAAAAGGGGGCAACCCATGCTTAGTGCTCAAAAACATGCATAAGATCAGAATAAAGAGACATACAGTAGGGGTACACGAGCGTTAAGTAATGTTGAAAACCCAACAATGAAATGAATCTACAAAAGGCTAATGCATATAAATCTCCTACTAAACTCTCTCAAACAAAAAAAAAAACTTTCGAGAACTTAAATGTGCAACTGATCAAGCACACCAATGAGTGTGAATTTTATTTCTTAAGTGTGGAAAAACTATCTAAGGATTCATCAGTTATGGCATTACCTAAAATGAAGACATCAGAAAAAATTCTTTCTAGTCAAGCTAGCTATATATATATATATATTCCTTGCTTAGAAACCACCTTCTTGACACAGGCACAGAGAAGGATCAATTTGAGGTAAAAGCTAGACATGACACAAACTACCTGTCAGGAATTATAATAACACATCGCCTGTGCTTGAAGGAAGTATGAATCTTTGTACTTTCTGCCACTCCCAATGGGAATACCATTTCGAATCCAGTCCTCTCTATGAATCCAAGCCTCCCGCCCAAAATCAAGGATGCCAAGAATCTGATATCAGGAAAATTTTAGTTTAGGATAAACATATAAGCTCTGCAAATTGATCACTTGCCAAACAAAGAAGTTTTGCAGAATATATATACAAATCTACAATGGATTCCTGATTTGCATTGCAATTGCAAAAAAAAAAAGGACGACATAAAAGATTCTTATATGTAAGTGCCATAAAAGTTTAATAACTTCACCATTTTAGTATAAAGAAAAAGAAAAGAATCAACAGTAAGAACTACTATTCAGAATGACAGAAAGGAGAACCTTATTCAATCCACTATCCAGAATGGGGAAGAAGATCAACAATGAATATATCTTGAGAAGTACATGCATCCACATACTGCATGGGCACAACATGGTACTAAAAAGTATATGGTCAATAAGGATAGACAAGACTTACTGCTCCTCCCTTCCATGATACAAATTGTGGATCACTTCTTGATTGCAGCACCTGTTCAAATTACAATAAAAAAAATCAATCGTCTTGCATAATAGAAGAAACAGAGATTAGCTTTAAAAAAACACCTTAACTATTGGAACTTGCATTTGAGAACAAAAAAATTAATAGATGTACTGATCAGAGTATATTCAATATTTAACTACCCAGAAACAAAGTCCAAATACCCATCTTTACTGAACAATTGTGTTTCTAGAAAGATTAGCAATTCAGCTATAGTAAATCTCTTCTTTTAGAAATATCTAAATTTGCAAACACTTAATCTGAAGAAAAATAAAGGTGAAATTTTTTTTTGCGATGAATTAAAAATATGACAACTTAAGATTAAATATAGGTTGCAAAAGGTTGTCGAAACATTTGAACAGGCTTTCCACTAAAGAATTTTCTGTTTCAACTACACATCTATGGGCAGATGCTGACCTCAACTGTGTCAATGGCTTCATTTGATGGAATAGCATGCAGAACCCTGAAAGCAAAAAGTGCCAAGATTACAGATATAAGCAAAGACAACAATCTTGAATTCAAAATCAACTAACCACTGGTTAGGTATTACTGCTCACTGCTCAGAAGGAAAAGAAAATTGAGGCATCCAATTCTGATCACATCAACTACATCTCTCATTTTAATGCAAGAACAAAGCTTAACTTCAAGAAGGATATAAGTAATGCAGAGAACGGAGATAATATACATTTACAGTTCACCTATAACAAAAACTTAAAAGATATGTCAGTTTCAGCATTTCAGGAAGTTCCAGTAGTTTTGGTTCCAACGAGTTCCTTTCAGCTTCTACCACTAGTTTCAGGCCAGTCCAAGGTCATATAGGAGCAAAATGTAGTTGCTCAATTAAGTTTTAGCAAGCTCCTATTGTGAAAAGAATTTGGGATTTTTTTTATACACACAAGAAAGTATAAAATCCGCCCAAAGTGCATATTTGAGCTGTCGAGCATATTTTTAAAAGCATAGACAAAGGCGGTTTCACTTTCTAAATGCGAAATTGCACATAAACAATTCACAACTGCAAGAATTTATGGTGATTTACCTTTTAAAATGTATTTATTACTCACCATAAACAAAACTTTTATGATGCCTTAAGTACAAAGTATATAAGGTGAACAGATAGAGAAAAAAGAGGTCCGGAGAGTTACATGAACCAAGGATAAAATAGCAATGTGATTTTTAATCATAAGTATGGGTTAACTTTAACATCATCTAATGCGATCAGTTAGTTACACTCCTCTACTGCTGACAGCTGCATATAATCAATTTTCATCAGAATAGAACTAGAACTAAATACCTTTCTTCCACTGTTCCCACAAGACCAGCAGTCAGAGCTACTCCACCAATCTGGAACAGTAACTGTACTCTGTCAATCATGTAATCATTTTCATTTTCAAAAGCTTCATTCACCTTACCAATTGAATGCTAGAAAACAGCTTCCTTTGAAGATCAATGCGCCCTGCTAGTTTAATACGAGAGAACACCAGTAAAATACAACAATTATTTCCTACTGTGTAAAAACTAAAAGCAGAAAAAGGCAAAATATCACCTGTTGAAAGTATACTACTAGAAATTGCCTCTGCAAGGCCAACATTTTCTTCCTTCTTTGACCTGGTCGGAAATACTGGGTAGTTCTCCCACATGCTAAATGCACCATTAGAAGTCATATAAAGGCCATCTGGCATGTCAGGCCTTCTAGAGAACTCCATATGCCAAGTATCTTCCAGCATATCTTCATAGTCATGAAACCTAATAACAGCGCAATGCAAGTGCACTAATAGATGACAGAAATAAATGCTTTCCATTAATAAGTGGAAAAACTGATATCTTACCAAGAGCGTGGAGGTGGCGGGTACTCTTCTTTAACAAAGAGCGTTGGGTAGAAGAGACCCATAGGAGGAACCTGACATGAATAATCAGTTCATCACAACAAAGAGAGTTTAATTTATAAAATAGACCAATATTATGCAAAGAATTCAAACTGACAGCGTACATGTCAAGGAAAATAACATAAAAATCATCTTGTTTTGTAAGACATAATTTAATTAACAAATGCTAGTATGATACAGGGATATATGTTGGTATGCTTAAAAAAATGACATTTATGCAGAACACACAGTAATGAAAACAGGAAATGATGGTAAAGAATATTACAAGCAGCATAGCCCAGAAATATACAAAACTCACTTCAATAAAGTGGCATGAGTTCATCTTATAATCCGTGAGTTCACCAAAGAATGAATTTAAAGAAAGATTAGTAGTAGGACCAAGTATGCAATTCATATTCAAGAAGAATTACATTTAGAGATGACAGTCTCGTCTTATGTGAACCAACAGGCCTGTCTTGCTCATACGAATGAACTACAGCAACAGCATCAAACTCCCCCTCCTGTAAGATACAAAAATTTGAGAAAGCATTCATACTTTGATATAAAAACAAAGCAACAGGGTATAGATTTCTGGACAATTAACAACTAAATGATTTATAGTATTAATCAAATATTACCTTAAAGAGAATTCTCAAAACAAGTAAGAAACATTATCAAGAAGTACATTAACTAACAAAACCGCTCTTCTACGCTGAAAGGGCAGCAGGCATTCTCAGGACAAGAACATCAAGGAATGAACACATAAAACATCATAAATGATGGTTTCGGAAAACAGAGATTAGAAGGTTTGATAGCAATTTAGTGACAATGGAGAAATAAATAGAATCATCTGCTGATTCACTAACAATATAGAACTCACCCTAATCTGGCAATATGATTCTTTTATTTTGTTGAGCATTAACATATCAATAGGCTTGCCCATTGGATCGGTCTGAATGGATGGCCAGGTCTGATGATGACGTTGAACCCATAAAAGACATCTTGAGATATCCTGCAAGAATGAAAGAATTTGGTTCAATTGATTGACGGGTGAGATAGTGAAAGATAATGGCTCTAAGTAGCAGAACTATATCCAGAGTATATGGACTATTATTAATGCTACCATGCATGAAGAAAAAATAGAAGGAAGTTTGTCAGATCCAATACAAAATTAGAATCTTGCTATACCTCTCCACCATATGGCAATGTCATGCTTGTAGAAGGCAAAGCTACTCCATCCTGGAGACAAAATAAAGTCAAGAGCCGACAAGTGTAGATCTTTATAAACAAGACTAGATGCTCAAATTGTTACGTACATGGAATAATGACGAGAAAGGCTAGTAAACTTAAACAGAGATTACATCAGGATTCTTGCCTCTACACAAGTTATAGTTGTAATATGAGCACCAATGTTCACGACACATGCTGTTGATAATCCATTTCCAAAGGCCGCAGCTAGACCTTCCTATAAGAAGAAATTTGGTTATAAAATGATCAGATATTGGGAAAGGAGAACACCTAAAAGTAGAAAGAGAATAGTTTCTGGCCTTGGGGGCAGAGAAAGTTAGGTGTCCAAATATCTACTAAATTAGGCCCGTCAGTTGGCCAGGTCCATTTCGACAGACAAAGAAGAGTAAACTATAACAGTAGAATAAGATAATTATTGTGTGGCTTGCCATAAACATATAATGTGCAAATATCTCATTCCCATGAAAACTTAAAATGTTCATTACTTCAATGCATTCATGTGAATCTACCTGTCTGGATGCATATATAGTAACAATAAACCAGTTAATAAAATTTCCAAGACCTTACAAGGAAAGAGCAGAAACAAAATGATTAGAATGCGATATCACTCTAATGGACCAATAAACCATATGGTGGACTGCAATCATACAACCTCCAAACTGTGAACAAAATGCTCTTGTTCCTTCATAGAATATAAGTATGAAAAAGTTGGCTGATAAATAAGACATTAAATCTCAAAGGAATCATAACGTGGTTCAGGGAAAAAAATCATATATTCACACTTGACCACTTGGAAGTGCAATCCATCACAAACCTGGTGCACCACCGCTGTGCTGAACCTTAAATCACGCAATACGATAGAAAGCATTTCTTTAATTTCTGCAGAAGAATCATAAAAATATTTAAATTATACAAAAAAAGCATCACTTCACGAACAGTTGCAGAAACAGAAAATGCAGTTATGTAATAAAGAATGGAATAATATTTATATGACATATGAATCCATATTAGAGGTGCCTCAACTAGATAAACAGAAAAGATATTGAAAATAAAGCAATGTACAATCATAGCTGATCATGTGGTATCCTTGTCTTATGCAAAATGAGCCAAAATATGAAAAATAATACCTTTCTTAGGAGATTTAGAAAAATACACTACCATGATACATCTTCGAAGTGAAACAACAAGATTGATGTGAAAAAAGTAATTCTTAATTGTTCTCATGCTAAATCTTTTATGTTGACATTGTTAGCTTTATAGTGGCTTCTGGAATAGGAATCTTGTGTCGACACCATTAAAAAGGATTGTATAACAGCACCACATAATTTGTTTAAAAATTATCAAAAAGCAATAGGTTTTCAATTTTCCAATCTAAGTTTATCAAGATATGGATATAAATTTGTTCATATGGGTAAATATAGATAACTATCCATGTTTGGCCAGCTATAATTGCATAACTTTCAACTGTATCTTTAAATCCATATAAGCACTGTCTTATACATTTAAGATAACTCGTATATTATGAATTTAACCCTGCTTTTATAATGCTAGATACTTGCATCCAATTCCAATATTAAGTACAAAACACAAATTCTACCCTCCTAAATTTACAAGAATTTGTGACTAATCAGAAAGGCATAATAAATAGACAAACTTTTAAACAGTATACCCTAGACATCCACAGATAAGATAAAAGCCAAATTTATTCTTTAGAAGGAACTAATGTCGTATATAAGTCTGCTTAAACTTTGTCTAACTAATGCCCATAAGGAAAACAACATACAGAAGATCAAGTTGTAACTCTTTTCCTAAAATTGAGTAGGCAAATGAAATCACAACACCTGAATTGACATTGACAAGAATTGCCAGCAGGAGATACAATGCAAAGTATATAACAGCAACAAAATGAAACTGCAGTTATCAAGGACAAATGCAGCAACAGTAAGCTAGAAAGAATACCACGGTTATCAAATGTTTCTGGCAATACAAGAATAGCGGAATACATATTTCTATCTGACGGTTGAATATGCAACTTCTCAATCAATATCCAGTCCCAGATAGTATATAAATCTTCACAAACCTGTAACATACAATGACATTATGCATTCTGCAACATTACTTCATCACTTATTCATCCTAAAGTATCTATATGCAATATTGCAGTATAACAAAGGAAACTCACTATTATTGAAAAGTTCACATCAGGTACGCATAAGTAAATTCATACCAATCATTTGGTACAAGGCAAAATTTAAGCCCATAAAAACTAAGTGTAGAAAGACTGAAGACCTAAATGAAACTGCTTTTGTAATATACCAACAAGACTGAGAAGGAACACACTATTCGAGCAAAGTGAAAGATAATACTTTGATACAATGCAACTCAGCTGGCCAAGAACTTGCATCTCTACAGACTCTAATACAGCCAGAAATAACTCATTTGTATACCTTTATGTATAATGTGTCAATTTCAAACAAAAAATATCCTGATAAATTGGACTGACCAAATTGAAATGATTCTTGTTTTCTTTACTATCTAAGGCAGGTCAGAAATAGAAAACAGGAGTGCAATAGTGCATTATATATACAAGAATATTGTGATATAATGCAAGCATACCTGCTGGGAAGGATAGTGCTGAGAAACATTAAAATGCCCTCGCCTGATAGGACGACATAGACAATATGGCTCTACAGGAGAAATTCTCAACGCATCTTCTCCACATATGAACTCCTTGAACTTGTACTCTTCGGAACTAGGTTCTTTACCATGGCCACTTGTAGTTTCCAAGGAATCCTTTTGAGTATCCTCTGATTTTTATAAACGATTCACAAACAAACAAAGACTTTTACAGCCCACACTTAGAACTACTCCTAAGAAAATAAAGCATTGACAGTGCAACCACAACAATAAGATAAATTACAATGAGTGCAATATCAGCAGCTCACCAAAAACGTGTATATTATGGACTCCAAAATTTCAGTTGCTTGAATAAAACAAGAAATAAAGTAGCTAAATTTGTTACTGGATAATTGGTTTACCTATCACCGAGGACGATATGGGATTCCTTTCCATCACAGTCGTCCAAGTGAAAGTACTATCATTTCTGTTACTATGTGGCATATAGCCGTCAATGCGTCCTATCTAAGAAAAATATAAGCAACATCATCACTATACAAGATGATGGACAGATACAGATAACTTATAAAAGAAAAAATAGGGTTGAAAAGCCAGCGATAATTAACTTATAGCACACTTTTAATGTAATCAATGGATGGCTACAGTTGAGTTGAGCATACCGTACGAGGAAAATTGTTGTTTGCTGCTTCTTCATCCAAAAATGGTATTTTTAGTAAAGAAGCAATCTGAAATCAAAAGGCAATTCTCCTAATTTTCAAAAAATATAATCTTCCTGAAAAAACAATACAAAAACCAAAACATGGAATCTAAAACAATACAAAAACCAAAACATGGAATCTTTCCATACAATATCATATGCCTTCTCACGCTCCAGTTGTTGAGCAGGAGTTGCTTGAGAATTGAGCATCTAACACACAAGCCACAAAGAGCTAAGTATCCGAGAAAAAAAGAAAGGAAATGGCAAAGTCACAAGTTTAACGCTGAATTTGACCATCTACATTCACAATTAACAATATTCTAATCTTCATCACCTGATCCTTTACAGCTCTTCTCATTCCCTCGTCCAAGCCTTTTACATTCCGAACAATACAATGAGGAATATTGAAGGGCACTTGTTGACTTGCAAGCCCTATCCTAACATTTGCCGATCCTTCAAGACAAAATAAATTAATAAATCAGATAATTGTAAAAATGACAAAAACGAGATTACACGAGAGAGGCAGAAAAAATTTCGCGAGTAATTCGCAGAAGTCATCATGAATTGCTCTTCTAAACAAATAAAAAGGTTAAAGAATCCTTGGGTTGCAACACTATATCGGAACAGATATCCTAGAAGTGGAGAAAAAGAAAAGTAGGGTTAGGGTTTCTTTACCTGGATTGATGACGACGAGATTAGAGCCGCGTTCGCCTATGAGCTGCGAAGGGACGACGGTTTTGAGGTAATCCTGGAGGAAGGAAAGCAGACTAGGGTTTAGACGCAAAAATTACAAGAAATAAAGAACAAGAATTGGACGCGCAGGACAGAGGGAGGAGGAGAATGAAGCTCAGAGAGAGAGAGAGAGAGAGAGAGAGAGAGAGTTCACCATGGCAGTGTGTTCGATGGCGCGAAGCGAAGGGGGTGCAGAGTGAGGGAGCGCGAGTTCTGAAGTTTATAGTTTCTTGTTTTTGCCGGATAAAAATCAGGAATAGAACAACCAAAAGACCCCAGTTTCAGGAATAAACGTGGAATAAATTTGGTTTATTCCCGTTATCGGATCAAAGAACGATTTACTAATGGGCCTCCGAGGCTACGACATAGCCCTCGGACGAATTATCCGGCCCAGATTAACGATCTTTATTAATACCCACCCAATTCAACGGATAAACTCGGATAAGCCCCCTATTCCACCACTCCCTCCTCTTTCTCTTCCTCTTCCTCTTCCTCTTCCTCTTCCTCCTCTCTTTTCTCTTCTCCATAGCCATGCTCTCCCTATCCCATCCCAAACCAACCACCTCCTTCTTTCCCACCCACCACCACCACCATCCCCGTCCCTTCCTCGTCTCCAAGAAGGGGAGGAGCCACTACCGACCCCTCTCCGTCTCTGCTAGCGGGAGGCTCCCCTTCTCCCCTCCTCCGCCGTCCCCTCCCGGCGAGACCTACCAACCCTTCCGCCCTCCTCCCTCCTCCCCTCTCCCCCCACAGTACCGCTCCCTTCCGCCAACCGACCTCCTCGCCGTACTCCGCGACCGCCTCGGGCTATGGCACGACTACGCCCCCCTCATCTCCTCCCTCTCCCGCCAGGGGTTCACCCCCCCCTCCATCGAGGAGTCCACCGGCCTCTCCGGCGTCGAACAGAACCGCCTCGTCGTCGCCGCCCAGGTCCGCGACTCCCTCCTCAACTCCCCTTCCTTCCCGCCTGACCACGTCGCCTATTTCGACGCCGGCGGCGGTGCCGAGCTGCTGTACGAGCTCCGCCTCCTGTCCGCCGTGCAGCGCTCGGCAGCAGCAACCCTCGTCATCGACCGCCACCTCGACCCCCGCGGCGCCCAGGAGCTGGCACGCGCCATGAAGGACTTTCCCCGTCGCCGCGGCGACCACGGGTGGGACTCCTTCGATGGCGCCTCCCCCGGCGACTGCCTCGCCTACATCCACTACCGCCTCTCCCGCGAGGTGATCGTTGATGCCGAACGGGACGCCGCCCTCGACCGCGCATTCGAGGCCGCCGAGACCGAATCCGCCAAGAACCGAATCCTTGCGGAGATCGAGAAGGCAAAGGGTAAAGGCAAGGAAGATGACGAAGAAGAGGAGATGGAAATTAAGGTACCGGTGGAGGTGGTGAGGTTGAGGTACGGGGAGGTGGCGGAGGCGGCGTCGGTGGCGCTGGTGCCGGTGGTGAAGGCCGCGGAGGGAGCGACGGGGATGGTATCGGCGCCGTCGAGGTGTAGATCGGAGGGGGAGCTGGGAATTGTGGCGGCGGAGAAAGGGTGGATGAGGTGGGCGGTGTTGCCTGGGTGGGCGCCGGTGCTGGCGGCGGAGGAAGCGGTGGGGGTAGAGATGGAGGATGGAAGGGGGTTGCCATGGAGGATTCTGGCGGCGGCGGAGGAGGCGGTGATGGTAGTGGCGGATCGGAAAAGGAGAGAGGTGACAGAGGAGGGAGGAGCCTACGTGGTGGAGAGGGAAGGGAGGTTGGTGGTTGAGAGAGGGAGGAAGTTGATGGAGATGGAGGTGAAGGAGGCGTTAGGGACGGTGGTGGTGGTGGTGAGGCCGCCCAAGGAGGAAGATGACCAGTTGATGGATGACTGGGACTAACCGTAACCGGTTATGTTTTTTTGAGGGGCTTTGGATTTCTTCTCATACTGATACTGGTAATGAGTGGGGGAGTAGTTGAAAGGATTTTATGGGAATAAAATGTGTAACTTTTTCTTTCTTTTTTTTCTTTTGGTAATAAATTGTAGCATTTTCTTGATTTATATCATACGATGATCAAGGAGATTTTGGTGCTGCCATTGTTTGTTTCTTTGCTTTCTTCTTGACGTGTTTGGAAGGCATGGGCTTGTTTTCACCTACATAATGCGCGCGCTATTTGCAATGCCAAGATGCAGTCTGGATGAAAATATTTAGTGGCACAAAAGCCAATCGAACGGGACAACTTATTCAATCCAATATATTTGCTAGGTATCACATTCGACTATGCTGGAGGCCCATCCACAGAGATCACAAGCACCCAGGCCTCTAATAGGAGTGTGCTTGCTAAACAAAATAATTATATTTCCATACACAGACAGTATCGCATTATCACCACTAGAAACTCCACAAAATAAGAATCAAATGCAAGTTTCAAAATCCAAAAACAATTCAAGCTACCAATAAGTGAAGTTGCAAGACATTTAAGCAGTGAGATTTTAACCTACAAAACCAATCTTTAGTTTATGAACCAAAGCGCTAGTATATTATATAGTGATACAAAATGGTTATGTAATCAGCCATTCGCATCTCAGACATATAGAAAGAATCCAGCGCAGGGGCCAAGAAACGAGAATAACCATGACCGTTGTAGATTAATTCGGTACAGAACTCTTGCCAACCAAAATGGTGCCACCGCAAGCTCAATTTGTCTTTGATTTAGTCACCTTTTTCTTGGGCTGTCGTTTGGGGATAGAGTTCTTCATTCCTAAAAAGAAGAGCAGCGAACCAAAGAGAGCCAAATTCTGTAACAAAATTTGTTGTGGTCAATATTCATCTATTACAACAACAAAAAATTAGAGGCCAAAGGTTTGACATAGTTGCAGAAATCAAGAAGGGGCACGAAATGCTAGCTACCTGTGTGAACTTGATGAAGAGCTGCACAAATTCTGATTTCTCAATGTCATAGTTGTAGAAGTCGTATACAACAGGAGTAATAAATGCAAGGTAAAGCAGCTGCAAAAGCACACAAAAAGAAAATTAGCTCTCTTAATTAGATATTACAGTACTTTTCTGCAGCATATACTGGTTTATGGAACTCCAGACTTCATGTTGCAACAAGAGAACTAAAGATTTATTGGTAAACAAGACTAGAGAGATAAGAAATGTGCTATAATTGTTTAACTTCAAAAGCCATTTTGTTTTAATATGAAGATAACTCCAGAAAAGACCTTCTAAGTTCTAACTTTCTTAGATAACCTACTATAGCAATAGTAGGTTATCTAATTGTTTAACTTCAAAAGCCATTTTGTTTTAATATGAAGATAACTCCAAAAAAGACCTTCTAAGTTCTAACTTTCTTAGATAACCTACTATAGCAATAGAACTATATTCTTCAGCAGGAAATGCATCCAAACACTAAGGATTGTATGCTCGACCGACTCACTTAGTAAATATGCATTGCCTTCACATTAGTCCCACTTTATCAGTTTGAGATTACAGTCATGAAACATTGACTATGATGTCATAATAAATATTACACTTCCAAAAACTTTTGATTCCTCAGAGCATGATGTTGTAGTAATTGCAATCTAGCTTACTAATGAAAATATGCCTAAAATATGATTACCAGGAGATAAGCTCCAAAGGAGCTGCTGAATATAAACAGAAGACCTCCAAGGCCTTTCAGAGTAATGGTAGCAGCAATAACATGTTTCATCTGAAAAAGAAAGGAAAGAAGACCAACAGAAGTATTATTTGATTATCTGTGGTTATCCTGGATAGCTATTTTTCAAATAAAAATACAAGAATGTTCATTCTCACTTCAATATTTGGCACCGCTACCCCAAGATGAGAGGTAACATGTTTCACGAAAATATTGAATTTTGGCCTGAGGGCCTTGGCTGCTGGCCCACCATCAACTCCAAATTCGTTAAACCTGCACAGAAGACAAAATATCAGCTAAAATGACACAATAAACATAACATAAGACATAACTGATAATTTCCCAATGCCATATACTCGACAAACATATGCAATACCAATCATAAGATTTTCAGTAGCAGAATGCTCACTACTTAAATAATTTCAAGGAAACGAAAAGTCATAAACAACCCTAAAAGGTCTAAAATTAAGCACTTCAAATAAGATTATGCTTGACATAAACAAATTCAAATCTAGCATTGGACAAGACAGGAAACAAAAACCACCTTTCTGACTTTCTAGACAATTGCATTCTCACGAATATATGTGAATTCACATGCTTTTGTAATGGTCATCTTGGCCAACCTTTGCTGGGGGAAAATCTACCAACTTAAAGATCATTATGTTCCATATAAAATGTACTAGCAGATAATGACAGCAACTGGCATAGTTATACTCAGTTTTCATATAAAAGGATTATAAGTAACTTCTCAGTTGAGATTGACTTAATTGCTTTAGGAAGCACATAAAGGCTTCTAAACAAAATGAACTGAAAAATGCTAACTGGTAACTCTATTTTCTATTACTTTCTGGTCATTACACAAAGCTGGAATAACGGCTATGCTATATCTGAGGTAACAGCATATCCTGTCATGGGAATACCCTAGAAATAGTAACAGTGATAGCAGATACTACTTAAACTTGAAGAAATAATCACTGACATGTCTTGTATCCTGTCCTCCATCTTCACCTCTACAAAGATACAATTCACCTCTACAAAGATACAGCTTGATTGCAGTTAGTGAATTGTTTGAAACAAGCCTTATGTTTTACGTGATTAAGATTGGCTTTCTGAAATTGATTTAACTCAAACAGAGTGTGAACATTTAGTTTTTCTTGTATTCTCTTCTATCCATCTTCTCATTTATATCTAGTTTCACTGTCCTACAATATGACGCCATCAGTTAGGGGCTCTGGCTGTCTAGCACCAAATGATATAGTTTCATTGCATCTATCAAATATCAAATCCTTTCAAGGCACTCAAGCTCTATACTGAGGTCACCTTGAGTAAACAATGGATCCAAATAGATTGAAGTAATATGATTGATTTATTTTTCACTAATTTCCATAGACCGGTAGAACTTGCAGCAACAGAAAATAATAACCTTATTTGTTCCACAATTAATCCAGACTCTTAATATAAAAATGAACTACTAGTTGAAAATGCATCGGTCGTGAACGCTTAAAGATATAATTAGTATGACGGTCTAACAGATCAAACTTAAGAAAAGTCTTTCCATCAGCATTCCAATCCAACCTAACCGAGATTCGAAATTAGATGAGCGAGCGACTAGTATCGCAGGGCTAAAACACATTCAGGGTAGACAAGTGCAAACGGATCCCACGAAAGTCCCAACTAAACCCACTTCTCCGTCAGAACAGACCCACCAATACCGCGATCCGAAAAAAATATGCAAATTTTCGCATCCCACGCCGCTAAAATAGGTAACCAAACGCCGTCACGGACAAAGAAGCAGCGCTAAGGCAAAATCCTACAACCCAAATCTAACTCCAAAACACAAGAAAACTCACGGATTTCACAACCAAAACACTCTCCAGAACATTTCCATCAAGCGCTAACACCAGATCTAACAAGACACTCAACAAAAAGATCAGCAGATTAAAGAGACGCGGAGAAATGCTTACTCCTGGTACGCGGAGAGGAGAAAGACGGACGCGAAGAGAACTCTCCCGGCGAAAGACACGAACCCCATCTCCACGAGAAGAGAAGAGAAGAGAAGAGAAGAGAAGAGAAAGGGATCTCTCTCGCCTTCTCCGGAGACGGCTTCAAGTTTGGAATCTAGTATTAGAGGAAGGAGGAGACTGCTCCGATCCTTTATTTAAAGCGCATGACGGGAAAAAGCCAAAGAAGCGTCAGAGCAGGCTAAAGTAAAATGCTCCTGGATCTCTACCACATTTACATCAATGCCATCATTCTGCTCTGCTCCTTCCCACCTTCCACCTCCCATGCGAGTCGTGGACAGCACAACCTTTATATCTGAATATTTGATCGGCCGTTGGTTGTCGTCACACCCGCAAATCCGACCGTAGATTTAGTCACACATCTATAATGGAGGGTGGTTAATTGGCGGTGCCCAAAAGTTCGAAAACTTTTGAATTTGGAAATGCACGGATTAAGAAAAAAAAAATTTAATGGCCGAGTAATAATTGCTCGGAGTAATAATAATAATAATAATAATAATACTGGCATTCATATGGGTCGGACATTAATGCATATTATAATTGCACTACTTTGACTTTTATAATTAGTACTCTCCAGAGGTTAACTGCATCTCAGGATGATTAATCATAGCAATTAAAGTAAGCTTGCAGATTAAGTAAGCCTAAGAGAAGGACAAGCACACAGTAGAACAATCTTTCCAGCCAGCAAGCAGAAGAGACACAAATTAGAATAGATGCTAATAGTAATGAATCTGTACAATTGAATAACAAATTCCTTCCAGAGAGCTGGCCTGGCATTGGCCACTGTTTATAGCGTGGCACCGTTGTGTGTGGATTATGTTGTACTTAAATTGGATCATTGCTTCTAGGAATTATTCTTACAGGAAGGCTGACCAATGGATCGCCGTAAATGTCAGATATTCGACGATCGCTTGGTTCGTTCCTTCTAGGCTCGTCAGCAAAATGTAGACTGAGCCCTTCATCTTTGTCGGAGTCATCCATGTACATTGTCCTGGACATAGTCGACCGAGGGTTCCTCCGGTCGAAGTCCCCTATGCTGTCATTCCACTCGTGTTCCTCCATGCTTTCTGATACATCGTCGCTATGATGACTGAAGTTGTGGCGACCTAAGTTCTGATTGCCGAAGCGGGGTGGTTCGAGAAAGCTAGCATGGGGCTCTGATGGCTGCAGGGAGGGACGTGCCCACCACTTGTTTTCGACATGCTGCTGGCCCGAGTCATGCTGCTGAAGACCGTCATCTCTCAGCAGAGTATTAGATGTGGAAGCCTCTAAGTGGCTTTGATGTCGATCAGAAAAGCAAGGCTCCCAGATGTCATCCTCCTCTATTTCAGATAGTTGTTTGTTCAAAGGCGGCCAGATATCACGGGCTGGCCTGGAAGCTGCTCCTTCAGGTGACAGTGGGTAGCCATCTGTATTCTCAACTGGATGTAGTGGTGGAGATGTGTAATACCAGTCCAGCAGATACGGATGAGTTCGTTCCTCGTTATTTATCAACCACAAGGAACCTGAGTTGTAACCGACTGGATAAATGCCATCGCTGCTGTAAGGGGCATCTCTTGAAACAAATCTGCGGATTATTTGATCACCTTGACCCCTCAAACCTGGTGTGCATTGCCATGCACGAACTGGCAAATATTCCTGATGAGTTTCACCGCGCATCTTTTCCTCCTTGAATTTTCGAAGATTTGATAGGAATTGCCGACCAGGTGCATTTGGTTCCCAGGATGGATAGGTGCTCTGAAAGCTGTGTTGAGATTAAAAAATATATATATATATATCAAATGCTTTAATAGATATCTCCTTATACCTGAGAGAGAAGTTATAAACAAGATCTGCAACTCTGCATAACTGAGTAGAATTACGAGTACCTTAGGAACGATTTCTCCATTTTCCCTTGAGAACTTCTCGTGCTTTTAGCCACATCAAACGGTGAAGCATATTTCTTGTTTCCATGTCTTTCAAAATCAAACAGACTTAAACTACAATGTAAGAAGCTACATCAAATTACACACGTAGATTACCTAATGTGAGAAATAAAGGCTTCTAGGAAAAAAGGAATCAAATAACTCAGAAAGTGAGTCACTGACCTGCAAACATCACCTACTCCTTCAACATATACTGTGAAGTCCGAAATGAAATGCAAGATATCATCCACACGCTGAAAAGATGCACACAGTTACATGGAGGCCTAGAAACTTGAATAGGGTTTGATCAACTAGCTCCAGAATTTTACCTTTGGCACAACAAATATAAGTAAGTAGGGTGTGACGAGAATTGAGATCATCTCCTCTAGTAGCATCATTCCAGTATACTGCATTGCCAAAATTATTCATTATTGGCGAAATTTTCAAACCTTGAAAAAACAACTAGCAAAGACAATATATAATTAGAATACTCAACATAAAACATGTAAATCATCACAAAATCCTCTGGTTGACAATATGGTTCAACAAGCTTAAAAAATCATGGCAAATCCAGGAGAAGGCCATGTCAAACAGGAGACGGACTTACCTCCATAAAGCATATTTCAGAACTACATTTTTAGGCACATTTAAATCAGTAGCCCAAGCTTATACAGCGTATGAGAATATAGATGCACTATTAGACATGGTAGCCATAACCTAGATCCGCTCTCGATGATTTTTATCAGCTAGGAAGTCCAAATGATACTACTACTCCAGATTCCAACAATCCCATGCTTTAAGATAAGATTTGATTATTATTTTTATTCCAAGTTGTTTTACCTATTTTAACACGTGATGATAAACATCCAATTGAAGGATCAAATCTGAGATCAAGAAGCTCCTTAAGCTGCACTACATCTAAGTCTTATTAAGGTCACATTTTGTGTCAATTATACCAGATGATCATTTTCAAGCTTGGGCATCCAATAACAAGATGAGGGCCACAAATGCCATTCTGAAGATTCTCCATTAACCAGTTCGCTTTAAGAACCAATGAACTAGGTTAGACAATCCGAGGTTTTTCATCCTGGAGGCACACCTACAACATGTGATGTACTGATCTTTGCTACACCAGCATGTTGCGGCCTCGCGGGCAGCTGCATCTCAGTGCATGAGAAGGACTCCTTACTAGGGATATGCTGACTACTAGGAAAAGAAAAAACATGTTTACAGTATGTTTCTAGAAGAGCAACTAAAGAATACAGCAGGCAAATAGGTTTACCTGAAAGAGGGTTTCAAATTCTCTTCGCACTGTCTCACTATTTTCTTTCCCACGCCACCTTTTTGGAATATAATGTGTCTGCTGCACAACAAGGGACATTGCGCCTCCTGGGTCAAGGACCTGAAGCTCATCAGCAACAGCAGCTCGACTTATAGCAGTCACTGTTCCGAAAACAGCAGTATACCACAACAAATTTCGGCCTAAAATCTTCAGAAGTAATTAAGATATATAAGTTTTTTTTTAAAAAAAAAAATAAATTTTATATATTAAGAAAATGAAAAGGCAGATAAACAGTACTGACAGACTTACGTGGCCCTCTAGCAGAGATTCATCCAAAAATGCAATTATTATCAATATAGCAACAAAGCCACCAGAAACAAAAGATATAAATTTGGCAATGATAGATATTAGAGGAGATGGGAACTGCTTCAAGTAATTAGAAGCATGGACAACACTGTTGTTAATCCGATGTTTGAACAAATGGTCGACCTGCAGGGAAAAAGAAGAGGACAGAAAGATTTAGTTGTGAAATGTATACTTGTCCTCCAATGTGAAAGTTTAACACATAATGTAGGTATGTACTATAGAGATCTTGCCATCTTGCAACCCTTAAATCTGCTAAAAGCCTAAAAGGAACCTTCCCCGTTCATTCCGACAGAAGATAGGTTTCCCAGTTTTCACAATCAAATTCAAAAGCATTTACTTCATAAAAACATGTTTCTTAAGTTTAAAGAAACTTAATTAGAAGGCTCATTCAAGGAATAGTAGGTTCTTTGAAGGTTCTGTGAATGATTTGTGTACTTGCAGTTACTCCAACTTTCGACAGTCAGCTATATGGATCCTTCCTTCCATTAGTCTCTACTTAAATAGCAAAATCACCAATTAACAGTAAAATTATATTGTGCATGTAGAATTCTTAATGAGTTCAAAGTACGTATAACAACAAATCTAGAACCCCTTCTCAATACAATGTTGAAGATATAATCAACAGCTGATTACTCATGAAATTTAAACAGAATTTCAAGAGCCAACAAAACAATTACATGGCTAGTACAGGGAAAAAAAAAAACAGAGCCAAATATGTATAATGAACTACGTTCATTTGCTTGTTAAATTTCAGGTAGAAAATTAAGTCTGTCCAGTATGATAAATGCGCATGATGTGACACATCTTAATCAAGTAAAACCAGCAAGGCCATGTAGAAACAAGTCATAAAATATAAATTTAGTAAATCAACTGTCAAATCCAATGCTTAACTAAAATGGACATATTAAGCATTTGATTTCCTGATAATAGCAAAGAGTTAATATTTCTACAACGTATAAGGAAGCCTTTTAATCTCAAATATGAGGCCGAAGTTGAAGTCTGCACCGTTAACAACAAAAATAATCTACAACACAAATATTAAAAAAATCATCAATTTCTAAAGAATTATAAAGCACACAGAAGTTTTACAAATGCATAAAAAATGTAGATGGCACAGTGCATGCATAAGTTTCACGAGTGCATAGCAAATGCATATAGCACAATTCAGCTCTGCAAATAAACAATCTTCATTCCTATATTGATCTAATATACAAAATAAACTGGTAAGTAAATGTATAAATTCAATCATCCACAAAATAAATACCTCGTTGAATTCCCTTAAAATCCACTTTGACAAGTTAGACCACCTTCGAGATGATGCAGTGCTGGGGTGATTGTAAAATTGTTCGGCATGTCTTAGGAATAGATATACCAACATAAAGATCACAAGACATGGTGATAGGAGAAGCATCACTATTCCAATGAACACAAGTCTCTTTTTCAGTAATGATGGGCTTGCTAAGAAATCCCTTCGGACACAAAATTTGCTGCAAAACACAAAGGAAAAAAAAATCAATATTATCAGAGCAAGAAGATTCATAAAATCGACTCCTAGATAAGTAAAATAGGACTTTCAGGACAAGATATCGTCGAAAAGATTCTAACAGTTATTTCAGTACAAATTTTATTGGGATAAAACAAGCTATATATATATATTCAATTTCCACTATATAATTTGAACTTGAAGAGGCAATTGCAACTAACACAGAACAAAAGGAAACAAGCAAGCAAAACCAAAGCAGGTAAGTAATGCATCTTCAATGATATGATAGAGTGTAGTATATTTTTTTATTTTGTATATTACACTGTAAAAGATCAAAAATTTAACTTTGATATAATTGTTATGCTTGACTCTGCCAGATATTTCTAATTATTACAACTTAACTGCACCATATCAGAACTGTATGACAAGGAGCTCCAATTGTAGAGAACTAGATACTCTGATATTCTTTTAATTAATTCGTCGAAACCAGTATAGATCAGTTTTTAGCAAAACAATTGTCTGCCCACCAACATCTAGTTAAATTTTCTCATATTTTGTCTAGCACATACACACTCCAATAAAATCTAATATGTTCAGACAGGTTAGCCAAAACAATCTAATATGTTTTGCCATTAAGTTGTGCAAACAAAAAGATGCCATATGTTATCCCATATTCCTATCATGTTGTCAAGATATCTTAGCAGAAATTTGTCACAAATAGTTTAGTATCATCTTTTCTGGTAGAAACACTTAATTATTTTTCCACACATGTCAAATTACAGTTCAGTAATGTCACAATGAAGAGTTTCCTCACGTCAACAATTTCTTACATAATAAAAAAACTACAAGATATGCTAGATAATTCATCAACTTTCTCCAATGCATAACAAGGTAAGAAGATAAAAAGTGCTACCTGTCAAACATGCTCTGAAATATGCACCAGTCTAATGTCCATTCAAGAGTCTTAGGGAATATCAAATGATTTGTCCTTCCATTTTTTCCAGTACTGACAGTTGGCCCAGCTCCAGGAACCCAAGAAGAAATTGGAAATGCAAATATACCTTTGTTAAGCATCCCAATCAAGTAGTTTTCCTTGCGCATTATTCTCATGACCACGTCATGCTCAGAAAGATCCTTGACAATACAAAGTTGTTGTGATTCTTGTAGCTGAACAACCTTTTCTAAAATTTTAGGCCATGGTGTTGTTTGAATCTCACGATCTGTAACCTTAAGACTAGGAAAAGACAGGCAGGTATAAGATGATTTGCAGCTGGCTGAGAGCATAAGAAACAAATACTCATGAATACATGGAGATATGAAGACTACCTGTTATAATAGAAGCGACGAACTCCTAGTGTGTTTTTTAGTTGTACAAAGAATTTGAGGAAGTTGAGAAGCCCATATAGAGTCAATATAAACATGGAGCCAACAATTATCATTTTGACAAATGTGAATGGAACTAAAGGATGACTTTTAATGACCTCCTTTGCCAGATCACAAGGCTTCTCTCCTGACTCAACAGCATCCATTCCACACTTTGCATTGCGTACGGCATTCCAATCGACAAATAACAAGAAAAATCCAATAAAACATACCATGAAAATTACAGTGAGAATCTCAACTATCCATTTGGTGATGATGCACCATAGACCTTTCTCACAGTAATAGTCATAAAGTCTTTCAAAGAATATATCTAAATCAGCGATTGGTTCACCCTTTAAGCTTTCACAATTAAGAAGTCCTGATGGGCTCTCACTACCTGAACTTGGCAATCTTCGATAATCAGACAGTTCTATCTCAGGTGAAACATCTGTAAGCAACTTAGTATTCAGAGATGATTCATTTCTCCATTGCCATTTGAATCTTTTGGGAGCAGAAGCGCCCTTTTGAGCAGAGGACATCATTCAACAAAACTTGGACCAACTATAAGATCTTCATCCATCCCACAATCCAATCATCTGAATGACAAGGAAAGGATGAATAAACAAATATATAACACAAGTTATAGATAAACATGACTGAAAATCATAAAGCACAGATTCAGAAAAACATGAAGAATATAGACTATTAAGATGGGATTTTGGACAGAAGAACTTCAAAGATATGCAACTGCAATTTATTCTGGAAAAATTATATTATGACTGCTATTTTTTACAGAAAACATAATCAGGCATATTTTTCAGCTTTATTTTCCATAAAGGAGGAGTCACAGTGCATGTTGCTTCTGCTAGCAGAGGGTATGGGAAGGAAAAGATGTATGCAGCCTTATCCTTATTGCGGAAAGCCCTCTGTAATGCCAATCCACAACAAGAGCTACACAATTCTTTCATACCATCATACTCAGTGGCACCATATTTCTCAGCTCTTTATTGGGGGAGTTAGATCAACTAAGCCACAGCCCCCATCTATTTGGGATCAGCTATAAAACAATAAGTGCACACAGGTGGAGTTACCCTTACCACAAACAGATAGAAACTGTAAGCTTAAATATGAACTTTTCCATGCTACAATATCAATCTAAAATTACAGGTAGAGCAGAAAATCATAGCTCACGACATGATTATATTTGGTGGCAATACAAACAAATGTATAAGAATCTCCATTCCAACATATGGACAACGGAAAAGAAATCTCAGTCGCCATAAAACATGCGCACCATCTTCAATCCTGAGCGAGCATGCCTTTGAATTATGTTTAACAAACTCAAAATGGCAAACTAGAAACTCTCTAGAGTCCAGCAGGACAGGCTGCAGAGCTGATTGTTTTCATGCGGAACTCGTTTCTTCTATTCTATTCCACGGTGAGGTTCCAACTTCCAAGTTCCACGGCAGTATGCCCATTGACACAGTCCGATTACGCAAAAGAGTACAAACCACGAACGTTTCTTGAAATAGAGAGATCATAACATAACGGAATATCATAATAAACGCACCCAGTTACAACTCTAAACTAAACCAAACAACGCCACATTCAATTCGCACGCCAAGAAGACAATCTAGAGGCACCAAGAAATACCCAACAACCCATGACCAGAAAAGGATCGCATATTGTTCCAGACCAACAAGAAAACTCCGCTAAAACATGAACCACGAATCGACCAAGCAGCTAATTACCTGCGGAACATGAGAAATAGGCGGTGCTCCACCAATTAAAACATCTGAAATCTTCAAAAGATCGGATCTTTCTAGATTCCCAGAAGAGGAAATCGTTTCAAGGACAAAGAAAACATGCGCGCGGGGGGGCGGGGGTGGTCGAAAGCGGCAAGAACACAGAAGGGCTTCGGAGGTCGGTGGGCAGGAAAGGGGAAGGGGAAGGGAAAGGGTTAGCTTTGGAAGGTAACCCAAAAGAGGAGAGCAATCGACGAGGAGAGAGAGATTGGATTGCGTGGAGACAAAAGAAGCTTTGGATTTCGCCCTTCCCTTAATATATTTGATCGATGCCGTTTAGGAGTCTTTTTACTTGTGACTATCTATTTCTCATCGGCTTCTGCCCCCCTGCTCTTTGATCTCCCGACTACACGAAGGATTCGACGTTGTTGTGTTTTTTGGGGCTTACGGATTAGCTCCAAGGTTTGTCGGATCGTTCGATGGTACGACGCAATGTGGTTCACGAGAAGGCACCCCGTGTCCCTGTCCCCGTCCCCGTCCCCTGTGACCTTGTGTTGGGTTCGAAGTGCTTGCTGGATCAAGATGCCAAAACGAGTCGACCTCGGTCAAATTATGTGCTACATTTACTATGTACTAATTATGCCACATTAAAATTGAATATTAATAATTATCATTCGATCCTTATACTTTGTTTTTAATACCTCAAAAACATTAAATAAAGAGTGCTCTAATTTCTATCTATAGTTAATTTAATTCATCTTTACAGTGATAATTCATTAGTAAACGTAGTTTTAGATAAGAATTTAAGTCGTAGATCTATTTATAATAAATAATAAAAATTATAGGGTGTTTTTCAATAAGTTTCTCTGAAAATTTTTAGCCCAACAAATATGGAATTGGACTTTTTTTTTAATTATTTATTGGAAGGTTGGCCTGGCCTTCCGTGGAATAAGTCAGCATGCAATGCAATAGAAAGATATAAACTTAATTTGACAGTACATTATTGCAAAACTAACTCCTTATTACACACGTGTAAAGTATAACAGTGGCACTTATTCGCAATATTAAGGAGCTAATTAACCACACCAAACTTTACAACTTGAAGTAGTCTAATGCTGATTTCCCATCCTGCTCTCTTGAGATCATGAAGTGTGAAAAATAATCTCTAACAGTCACAGCATTGTATAATGGAGGACTTCCACTGGATATAAGCTCCTTTATGGGACCATATAGCTTTCCATCATACGTTCTAAAGAAGCATGGCACTGAGATCCTAGGGCCAATGCTCTTTGCAATCACCCTGTGCTCGGCACTCTTGAATCTATCATTGGAGATCAACTGCACGTATTTTTAAAAGAAAGAAGAAGAATAATGATTAGCAAATACTTGGAAAAGGTACGTAATATGAAGGAAAAAATTTCTCATATCATCTGGAGAGTATATAGTTTTTGAGATACTACCTGAAGAAGGTCGCCAATATTAACTATCAGAGCTCCGCGTAGAGGTGGCACATCAATCCAATGGTGTTGATGGAGGACTTGCAAGCCACCAATGTGATCTTGCAGGAGAATGGTGAGAAAATCTGGGTCAGAATGTCTACTGGCACCAAGAGTGAGCTCAGGATCGGGGCAAAGAGGATAGTAGTGGCCAAGCAGCTCAAGTCCTTTGCTGCAATCCATTTTGTTTAAGTGATCTCGGTTGAGACCAAGAGCTTGGGAAAGCAACTCAAATAGGACGATCCCTAGTTTCTTAATATAGTCTGCGTACTCGAACATTACTTCCCTGCATGCATGATCCATACATAAATCCATTAAAATTAGATGATCGGGTGTGTATACCAGAGAAAAAGGATTTAAGGCTCCACAAGGAAATATTACATTTAGAAGGGTACAAAATTCAATAGATGCTAAAAGATTTGTTTTGACATGCAAGACAGAAGCCTGAAGGGCAGTTTAATCAAAGAAACTAAAGTATAAGATATTGTGATTATATACCTTATGGAGATGATAATATCGACGATAATGGTCATGGATCAGGTGATGATAGATGGAGGAAGAGAAGAATTAAAAGAGAGTGGGCAATTGGGGCCGAGCCGCCGAGAGAAGAATAAAATCATCTGAAACAATTATATACTTTTACTTTCTTGATGCCAATAATTTTAGGTGTAGCTAATTAAAAATACCTGAAAGCAAGCGGTACCTCCTCCTGCTTAGGCTCCTCCGGCGCCATGATGCAGTGGAAGGTGTCTCTCCAATCCGCAGCTTTAGACCTATAGAAATCCAAATTAGTATTAAAACCCACCTTCTGGTTTAAATCTCTCGTGTAGTACTTCTTCTTCACGTCCAAGTCCTCTTCGTGGAATCTCCTCACCCCGGCAACCATCTCCTCCATCACCATTAATGGGATCCCATGATTGGTTACTTGGAACAAACCAAACGTCTCGGCGGCGCTTCTTATCTCCTCGATCACATCGGCGTGTCTGCCTTCGAGATTGATGATGGGGATTTGGATGGACGCGTGCATGGGAGGTTTTGAAGTGGTGTTGGTGGTGATGGTTTCTGGTGCATGGACGAAGAGAGGAGGGATCTTGGTGATGCCGGCGTCGACGAGGCCCTTGACGCCGGCTTTGGTCTCGTCCAAGGCTTTGAGCTCGGTGGCGCGGTCGTAGGAGACGGTGGTCGACGTCATGGCTTAATTTGATGGACTTTTGGGCTTTGTGGTCGATACTGTGCGTGTATATGTGTGTGTGTGTTTATATATATAGAGAGAGAGAGAGATGGATTCTCTAACAGCTTTAAATGTTATTGAAATCGAATGGTCTACTTGAAAGTCTTTTTAAATTTGTAAACGCCGTAGGTAAATCGCAAGCATCGAATCGTCCATTCGTCTACTTGAAAGTCTTATCAGATTAGTAAACGCCGTGGATAGACCGCGATATATAAACTATATGTTCACGTTACGGCACTCCTTATAATTCGGTTTAGTCACAATGATTCCAGCTTCATGTAAAACCAAATATATATATAACTTTCACTTACCAGCAGCCGACAAAATAAAATATAATCTATTACTTTTAAAACTAGTATCCCTCATTTGATCCTAAGATTTTGTTACCATTTTACTTTAATTTAATGTATCATGTTTGTATACATAGTTAATTTAATTAACTTATTTATATAGTAATAATTAAAAATTAGTCCCTAAATTATGATTAAAAAATAGAGTCAATTAGCTTTATTAAGACTGGTCAACCTGCTCCTCTTTAGAGCCTAGCCGGCCATATTGCCGTCTTTAAAGATCGGCTCAGATCAACTTCAATGCAAACCTCTCGCAAACCTGCTCCGAGAGTGATCGAGATCGTTTCATCGACACTTAGAGGCTTGCCGAAGTAGGCAGCTACTTGGACAAGCACCTCCCGCTCTCAGTCAGTACATCTCTAGGAGCTTGTGAACAGGTGCCGTAGTGAAAGCCTCTGGCAAAGGTTGGAAGTTGTTTCTCCATGGCGATCGATGAGGTTCAACACCTTCCCGAGGATTGTCCACGGTCCCTTAGTGAAGGCATACTCAATATCTTTCTGCTTCTCAGAGCGGAACACATAGAACCCCTCCTCCGTGTTCGAGCTGAGTCTTAACCTTGGCCAACACTTCAGCAGGTACTTGCCCCGCCTTGTTTCTACTGACGTCCAAGATCTTCGAGGGCCTTCCTTCTCCTTCGACATTCTGGTTGATTTCGAAGAGGAGCTAGGCTCGTAGTAGAAGAACATCTTCTCCTTTATCTCGCACCGCCATCTTTTCCATCTTTTCCCTCCCTCTCTGCTGCCTTTGCTCTTTGATTTCGAAGAGGAGCCGCCCAATCCGCTTGGTTTCCCTACCAGAGGGCTTGACAAACAGAGATATGACTTTGATCTCCCTGCGCCCTTTACGAATTAGCTGCAGAGGTTTATCGGATCGTTGGATGGTACGACGCAATGTGGTTCACCAGAAGGCACCCCCTGTCCCTGTCCCTCTCCCTGTCCCTCTCCCTCTCTCTGTGTTGGGTTCGAAGAGCTGGCTGGATCAAGATGCCAAAACGAGTCCATCTCGGTCAACTGCGCTACATTTACTACCTGCTAATTATGCCTTATTAAAATCTTGGGAAACTTTATGGAAAACACCCTATGTTTTACCTTTACTATTATTTACACCCTAGACGAAATATGGATAGTTATTATTCAATCCCTATAATTTATTTTCAATATCTTTAAAACACATTCATTTATCTTAAAATTTTGTTTCCCTTTTTTACTGTAGCCTAAAAAAAAATCATTTTCTGTCTATAATTAATTTAATTCATCTTTATAGTAATAATTTGTTAGTAAAATTGTCTTTGGAGTATTTTTAGGCATTAAAAGCAATATTTATATGGAGTATTTTTAGGCATTAAAAGCAATATTTATATGGTAGATCTATTGATAATAAATAAAAATCATAGGGTTGTTTTCAATAGATTTCTCTGAAAATTTTTAGTCCAAGAAATATGAAATTGGAGTTTTTTTAATTATTTATTGGAGGTTGGTCCCAACCTATTTTGGGCCGGGCCGGGCCGGGCCTGCTATGGAATAATTTAGTATCCAATACAATATGTTTTGCACTGAAAAAAGAAAAAGAAAATTACTATTGCAATAGAAAGATACAAACTTCGATCACTAGCTTAATCATTTGACAGCATATTAATATTGCAAAACGAACTCCTTCATACACACATGTTAAGTATAACAGTGGCATTTATTCGAAATATTAAGGAGCTAATCACAGCAAAATTAAGTTACAACTTGAAGAAGCCTAGTGCTGATTTCCGATCCTGCTCTCTTAATGTCACGAACAGTTTAACATAATCTCTAACAGTCACAGCCTTGTATAATGGAGGACTTCCACTGGAGATAAGCTCCTTTATAGGACCATACTCCTTTTTATCATAAGTTCTAAAGAAGCATGCCACTGAAATCCTAGGGCCAATGCTCTTTGCAATCACCCTATGCTCGACAGACTCGAATCTATCATTGGAGATCAACTGCACATATTTTAAAACAGAGAAGAATAATTAGCAAAAATACTTGGAAAAAGTAATTTTTATATTTTGGCGGTTACTGTTAGGTTAAAATTAACTCAATGTGTTTTTTGAGGCTTCACCTGAAGAAGGTCGCCGATATTGACCAGCAGAGCGCCGGCAAGAGGGGGCACATCAATCCAGTGGTGTTGATGGAGGACTTGCAAACCACCAATGTGATCTTCCAGAAGAATGGTGAGGAAATTTGGGTCAGAATGTCTACTGGTACCAAGAGTGAGCCCAGGATCGGGACAAGGAGGATAGTAGTGGCCAAACAGCTCAAGTCCTTTGTTGAAATCCATCTTGTTTAAGTGATCTCTATTAAGACCGAGAGCTTCGGAAAGCAACTCAAGTAGGACGATCGCTAGTTTCTTAATATAGTTTGCGTATTCGAAGATTATTTCCCTGCATACATGATGCATACGTAAATGATATTTTAAAATTAGAAGAGACTCATGAGAGTAAGTATACGAAAGAATTAAAAAAAAAGGAAAGCACAAAAGAAAAAGGATTAATGTAAGGCTCCACATGGAAATATTAAGCTTAGAGGTGTACAAAATTTAAATACTAAAAGCTTTGTTTTGACATACAAGATAGAAGCCTGAAGGGCATTTTTATTAAAGAAAGCATATAAGATATTCTGCAGATTAATTATATACCTTTATGGAGGTGGTTATTTTTGTAAATTTATGCATAAAAGGAGTCACCTCGCTATACTTGTGGAGGAAGAGGAGGAGGAGAAGGAGACAGTGACGTTGAAGTTGACGGTAGTGGCCGGTTATGGAGGTGATGATAGATAGAGGAGGAAAAGAATAGAAGATAGTGATGATTGGGACTGAAATAATGTTGGAAGCAATTATGTAATCGATTATTATAATTATTTTTATCGTGTTTGTTGATGTAAAACTTAATTTGCTTGATGCCAATAATTTTAGAGAAATGATTCAATACAAACTAATTATTTATATATATAAAAAGAGTTAATTCATAAATCAAGGTGCATAACTAGAATTCGAGACTAGAGATAGAATGGTTAGGATTTTTGGATTGAACTCTTGGTACATTTTTAATAATTATTTTAGAAAATAATAAATAACACCCTATAATTTGTCTAAAATATATAATTGGTTATTTGCAAAAGTAGCTGTAGCTAATTAAAATAATTACCTGATAGCAAGCGGCATCTCCTCCGGCTTAGGCTCCTCCGGCGCCATGACGCAGCGTAAGGTGTCTCTCCAATCCGCAGCTTTAGACCTATATAAATCCGAATTAGTATTAAAACCCACCTTCCGGCTTAAATCTCTCGTGTAGTACTTCTTCTTCACGTCCAAGTCCTCTTCGTGGAATCTCCTCACCCCGGCAATCATCTCCTCCATCACCATTAATGGGATCCCATGGTTGGTTACGTGGAACAAACCAAACGTCTCGGCGGCGCTTCTTACCTCCTCGATCACATCGGCGCGTCTGCCTTCGAGATTGATGATGGGGATTTGGATGGACGCGTGCATGGGAGGTTTTGAAGTGGTGGTGGTGGTGGTTTCTGGTGCATGGACGAAGAGAGGAGGGATCTTGGTGATGCCGGCGTCGACGAGGCCCTTGACGCCGGCTTTGGTCTCGTCGAACGCTTTGAGCTCGGTGGCGCGGTCGTAGGAGACGGTGGTCGACGTCATGGCTTAGATATATGGATTTTTGAGCTTTGTAGTCGATAGTGTGTGTGTGTGTGTGTGTGTGTGTGTGGATTTTATAATAGCTTTAATTGTGATTGAAATCGAATCGTCTATTCGTCTACTGAAAGTCTTATTAGATTTGTAAACGCCGTGGGTAATCGACAAGCACCGAATCGTCGATATCTACTTGACTTATTATTAACGACGTGGGTGAACCGAGACCTTTAGACTGTATGTTCACCTAACAGCACTTATTATAATTTGGCGTAGTCACAAATATTCCAGCTTCATATTGAAAACAGACATACTTTCACCAATTAGCAGTCGATGAAAAAAAAAAAAAAGAAATCTATTACTTTTAAAACTAAAATATCTTAAATATCCCTCATTTGATCTAAGATTTTGTTACCATTTTATTCTAATGTTGTATGTATAGTTAATTTACATAATTTATATGTTAATAATTCGTTAGTAAAATTAATGATAAAGTACTTTTTAGATATATTAAAATTCAAATTAGAAAGGATACGTATGCACGCTTATTATGGTTAACTCTTTTGATAGCGTCATTTACTAGACTTGTCGTGTATTTATTGGGCTCTCAGGATGTGTCAAATCTTTACGAATTAATTCAGACAATTGGATCACTAAATTTCTGGATTCTCCTTTATTACATAATTAACCCCTCCAAACAAGGAGTAGGAGTCATGTCACGACTAAATTGTACATGTCTGTATAAGATAACAGACTGTATTTATTCTCCCCCCAAAAAAATTACGAGATAGAGTATATTATTTATTCATGCTTAAATTTGTGGATAGAGAACTTCTTAATTTGCTTGTTCCAAATCATATCTTGAAATGATCCAATGCCGATTCCCCGTCCAATCCTTTGGAGTTGAAGTAAGAAACATAATCCTTAACAGTGACTTCCTTGTACAATGGAGGCTTCTCGCTTGATGTCAACTCCTTGATAGGTCCATAAAGCCTTGAAGACGTATGAAGAAATGTCCTAAAGAAGCACGCCACAGAGATTCTAGGACCGACGCTCTTCGAAATCACCCTATGCTCCACACTCTTAAACTTGTCATTAGTAATCAACTGCACGTATATTAACACATACATAAAGATTAGTAATCTAGTAGTGCTAATTAAACTTTAAACATATGTAGATGTACCTGAAGGATGTCACCGAGGTTGATCACCAGAGCTCCATGCGTAGGAGGGACGTCACACCATTGATCTTGGTGTAGGATTTGCAAGCCACCAATCTGGTCTTGGAGAAGGATGGTGAGGAAGTCTGGGTCAGAATGCCTACCGTTGCCAAAAGTGAGCTCTGGCTCAGGGCAAGGTGGGTAGTAATGGCTAACGACGTTAAGCCCCTTTGCACACTCTATGTCTTTTAAGTAATCACTGTTAAGGCCAAGGGCCTCAGACAGAAGCTCGAATAGGAGGAGTCCTAATTTCTTAACGTAGTCTGCGAACTCGAATATTATCTCCCTGCACAAATACAAGTTAATTTGGCCATCAGTTTTAATGAAAAATCCAAACGTACGTCACATCTCTGATTGCACTTGCTACAATTTGCATGGCTACGTACGTGATCGATGCGTTGGTTAGCACCAATCATTTGATATAACTAACAAATTAACTAAATTACCTGCATGCAGGAGGCACCTCCTCAGGCAGAGGAGGCTCAGGAGCCATGAGGCAAAGGAAGGAGTCCCTCCAATTAGCGGCCGGTGCCCTAAAGAGATCGAAGTTGCAGTTATGGATCACCTTCTTGCTCGTGTCACGCGTGTAGTACGCCTTCTTCACCTCCACGTCCCCCTCGAAGAACCGCTTCACCCCTTCCACCATCTCGTCGAGCACCGTCAACGGGATCCCGTGGTTCACCACCTGGAAGAACCCGAGCGTCTCCGACGCCCCCACCATCATCCTGATCGCCTCGGCGCGCTTGCCGGCGTCGGCTGCGACGCCGTCGAGGTCGATGATGGGGATATGGAGGGTCGCGGGAGGTTTGGACGTGGGCTTCTCCGGCGGGTGGACAAAGAACGGAGGGATCTTGGTGATGCCGGCGTCGACCAAGCCCTTGACGCCGGTTTTGGTGTCATCGAAGGCTTTGAGGACGGTGACTCGGTCGTAAGCGACGGTGGTTGCCATGGCAGTAGAGCTTAATACGTAGTTTTAAGTATCGCTTAAGCTTAACTATTCCGAACGAGACGAGATATATATATAGTGGTGTGAGATTGGCTGGCAGCAGTGAACTTCAGACTTTTCTACGTGAAATTTTAATTGCTCGCCGGTGGAAATTATCTGCTGAATGGCTCAACGATTTATTTTATTTTATTTTTCTGGTAGATGCCGTAGGTGACAAGGTGTACCGGGGCTTAATTATCAACGTAGTTCGAGTATATATTTTTTTAATATATAGAAACTTATAAGTAACACCCTAAGTTTTCATTATTTATAAATAAAGCTTCATATTAGACTTAATAAAGGAAATAGATAATTATATATCGAGTAAAGTCCGACGTTATGACTCATGACTTTATTAGCTATAGCTGCAGTTTTGAACAGTTATGTATATACAAGAGATTTGACAAATTAAGTCATAAGAAAATTTCCCACTTGGGGAGGGAAGAAGATCAGAAGGTAAATTTATAAGTTTTAAATCTTAAATAATGAATATATATATATATTTCTCCGACCTCGACCTATAGTTATAAACAAGTAGGGTGGAGATAAATTACTCGTTTATAAGTTTCTTCTCAAAGGCGAGTTGTTTGACTTTAGATGTTGTTCAAAGGAAAAGCTGAAATCGCGTTATCTTCTCACATTGGCTGTTGATATTTTATTTGAAATTACGTAACGAGCTTATCCTTTTAAGAAGTTTATGATATCATCTTCTATCCCATCTTCTATCAATCTGTTCAGTACTAAGCAAGTGAGGTCTAAGCATGCCTTTGTCTCTTGCGTATAGATATGTACTCGGTCTAATTAGATCCATTTGTAATATTAGATTTATTAAAAAGAGTTTATTTATCTAGTTTAATTTTACTTACAAAAATAAGACTTTTGTTGAAGGGCGTCAGGGACCTGCGTTTCAACGGGCCATGCGAACCCATTTACAAAAATAGAGAATGAAAAATTGCGCATTCAAACGGTCATAGACTTGTTCGAACGCCTACACACACACGTTCACAAAGACAAAACAAGATTTGCACGTTCAAACGTGATTGAGCGCATTCGAACGCACCACAGTGAGAACTGTTGATCTTTTTAGGGTTTTAATTTAGTTATTTAAGTAAAAAGGTGAGCCTCTATAAATATGTGAAGAAAATCGTAATTAGAGTTTATTTGATAATTAGATCGACATTGTTGCTCTTATCTCCCTCTAGTCATTGGCGCCCTCTTCCACCCCCCAAGTCCCTCTAACTCCTAATCCCCTTCTTCTGTAATAACTTCTCTCTCTTCGCTCTAAAAAAAAATTTTCCTAGCACCTCTCTAATCGTTGAAGGACTAACAAACTAAACTAATATTTAAAAGTTATATAAAATAAGATAAAAAAATAATAAATTACTATATCAAAAGTATAAGATATTGTTTTATTATTATACCAAAATAACGAGACTTATCTAGAATAGCACTATTCATATTCTAGGAGTGAAACGCAGCTTAATCTTTGGTACGAATTTTGCTTGCAGACGATTATGACATTTATTTTAACCACAGAAAATAAGCAACGTATTTATCTATTTCTTAAAAAGAAAAAGTCGAAGCATGAGGAGCTTCTTCATTCTATGTTTCCGCTTGCTTTAATGTGTTCATTGCGGTATTTTTAGGATTTTTTTTACAGGTATATCCTTAAAAGACTTCTTATATTAATATATATCCTCTAAAGTTGTATACATATATTTTCATGGATGTACTTTTACTTTTTAGTAATTATAAGATTAAGTCTCAGCACTTTAATAGAAAAAAGAGAAATATTTTTAACTAAGAGAAATGTATAAAAATTAGAATAAGGGCAATTTTATCTTTTTTATGTCTAAATAATTTAAACTGTAATAATTGATAATCTCTAATGGTTATCGATGTATAAAAGGTATACATATAAATAATTTTTTTTGAATGATATATATAATGGAAAAAATATTTTATTAATGAGTTTTTATTTTATTTTATTTTATCAAAATAAATTATCTCTCAAACTTATTATTAAATACAGTCTAATTTACTATAGTCCTAATAAAAATACTAAACTAATTAATATTTTTAAAAATACGAATCAGTTCAGTATTTTTTTAACTATCAAAAAATTAATTTAAAAAATTATATATATAAAATACTGAACTAATTAGTATTTTTAGAATCAAATAAAAATACTAAACTAATAAGCTTTTTAGGTTTTGTTTTTCTTGCTTCCTCTCTCTCTCTCTCTCTCTCTCTCTCTCTCTGCCTTTCTCTCTTTCAAGTTTTCATCCCCTTCTCTTTCTCTTCTTGACATTATTGCGATTTCGTGCTGTTCGAGTCGATAAATCTCTCCCCTCCGTCACATTTTTCTCTTTCTCTCATCTCCTCTTCTTTTCCCCCTCTTGTTTTTGTTATATTTGCACAGTAATTCACATTTTCAACAAATGCCATGACTCGATGACTTCGAATATTTAGGTACTTGATGCTTTTCTTTCTCTGGACAACTTTTACTATGTCCTGTCTACTTCAATAATATCTCGTCATGTGTAATTGCAAATGGTAGAAAGAGTGGTTTTTTTTTTGTTCAGAAGATAGGTATTAGAAAAGAAGTATATTTGAGCAATTATACCAGTAGAAATTTACACTAAATGCTTCCTTATTACCATATGCACCAATCTTCTTAAACTTGTTACCAATCTGGCAATTTCTACTTCAAGCTTGAGCTAACCACACATGAGATCTTGAGCAATTCTGCCTTGGCATGAGGATTAACATCACTGCTATGAAAGTTTTTGCATTTTATCATTGCAGGATGACATTTGAAGAAACTTATACTTCATAATGATACTTTCCATTTATACACTGTTGACTCCTTTAGTGCCATCTCCATCTGCACCATTATCTGTTGTTGGAACAGTGGTTGCTTCCTTGTGCTTTTCATGTGCCAAATCAGGATCCTCAGCTTTTTCTCGAAGTTCCTGATCTTTTTCTTTGCCCCATAACACCAAGTAGAGGCCAAGGATGACGATAACGCCTCCAATTATGCTGCAAAATTGGACAAGGAGATGTTTTAATTTGAAAGCACATGTAATGATCTTCCTTTATCTGTTTCATACATACCTTCCAGTATATAATTTTTCTCCAAATATGAAGTAGGCCAGCAGTGCCACCATTATTGTTGAAAGGGGATTGAACATAGTCACAAAAACTGGTCCTTTCTCCTCTGTGCACCACAACTGAATGAAGATTATCAACCCAGAACACACTATTCCCTGCAATAGAATTAAAATAATTTTAGCGCATAATTATAATTATATGAAGGAAGAAGAACTTGAAATTAAAACATTTCATGGTTCAACTTACAGAGTATATGATGCTCCAGAATTTGACGTCGAATCCGATAATCCATGCTTCGGGTTTGTGCTCCAGAAATACAGTGAAGACAGCTGATTGCGCTCCTCCGATGAAGCTCATCCATGTGGTAAGTGAAAGTTGTGCTGGATATCTTTTTAATGTGACTGCCTGCAGTTGAAATTAAGCACCAGGGATATTATTTTGTCCTATTTACATCTATGTTCAATTTTTCAGAATTACTGAAAGTTCTTACTTTCTTCTCAGTTCACCAATATTAGTACTTGCATATCTATAGCTTCCCTCGTTCGTAAAGATTGCTAGAGATGTGAATTCATAGCTATAAGTACCTGCATGATATACCATATGGACCATGTAATGCAGCTTGCAACTGTAAGAATAGATCCCTTCAACCAACTCTCATGTGTAGCATTTCCTTGTATATGAATTAGTGCTCCCCAAAGGTTTCTTAGTGCTGGCCCTTTATACAAAGTCATGGTTGTAACACCAGCCAGGGAGACTATGGTACCAAAGATCTTTGCTATCCCACGAGGATTCTTAGCATCAAGATGCTCCAATCTATAAGAAAAAGACAATAATAAAGTATAAGCACTTAAAGTTGGAAGTAGGAACTAAAACCCCCAACTTGAACCAATAGCTGTCACAATACTGATCTGCAAGTTTATAGAAGAATTATTCAGTAAAACAAACAAACTCAGTATCTACTATCAACAGCGAGAGAATGGAAAGATTGCAGACCTAAGCAGAACTGCAATGACAAACGTCATGGAAGCAATTGTGTTGACCATGGATGCAACAAATGTTGGAGAGGTGTATTTTAGACTTGCAAAGTACATGTTCAGAGTGAGGCTGACCCTGTTGTAGAGAAGGCCATTATTGAACATTAGGCATCAGTAGACCTTTATTCTGCAATCAGATAAACTGTTATTATTCTCACCCTAGAAGTGAAAGGACTGATATCTCCAGAAAAAGTGCCCATGTGAGCTTTGGTCTCACCTTTCTGCAAAAGTTGAGAAAAGGAAAGATGAAAAATATATGGGCAGCAATTGTGGTCAAATTGTGATAAAATTGTTACTTCATTGTACAACATCATGAACATAGGCTAGATGGCATCATTAGCTGATTTTTTGCTAATATCAAACACTTTGTACTGCTGGAAAAATATGTTGCCACAAGTGATCAATCAAGCATACCTTTCAAGGAAATAGGCAAAAGGCAACATGACCAAGCCGGCAAAAAGATGCCGGTAAGTAATGTATACATGCGGATTAAGTCCTCGGTTGAACGAAGCTTCGGTGATGAAATATAGAAATGTATAACCCATTTGGGCCAAAGTCATGAGGATGTGTGCCTTGTATCTCTTGCATGGTCTTCTAACTTGAGATGTTTCAAGCACCATTCTTCTTGAGCTGAAATCTTTTCTTCCTGAAAGTCAGATGTCAACCTTGCTAGCACTGCTGCTTAAATTAATTGACTTCATAGTGCTGCTCCTCTTTATAAAGAGATGGGCTTGATGCTGCTGACATCATGCTTCCTACATCAATGACCACTTGAAGGTCCATGAACATGGAATACTGCAAGATATTCTCTAGCAGAATGTTGAGACAAATTCTAACTCATACATGTCCAAGTATTGTCATTTGGATTCTGATGGAATGAATTCCAGGAGTGATTAAGAAGATCAAGTGCTTAAGTAAAGCAATAGAAATGACGATATTTATTCCACGTGCTTTTTTCTTGGTGTCCACCAATGACACTTCTAACCTGCTCTGCTCTTATTTGCTTTTAACTTTATCTTCCACAAGAACACTAATTGCCTACCAGGGATTTATACATCTGAATAAGTTAGGAATTATTCTCTTCGTAATTTATTTATTGCATTGAGGAGATGCATTTCAGGCCTATCAATGTGAAATACTGGGTGTGGATGAGTACTTATAAGTTTACATTCTTTAACTACTCATGATACTTTTAATGCTACTATGTAAAGGTTAATTATCAAGGCCTAGTATGCTACCAATTGTAGTTAGAAGGGAGCAATCTATCTGCCCCCCACTCTGATTCTTCTTTCCTCATTCCTATGTGCTGAGACTTTTTAATGCTTATGCACCTAACAGAAGTGAATGAGATAGTTCTTTTCTAACATTTGTATATGTATGACAATCCGGATCATTGCAGATCATTGTAAGAGTCCACAAAGAAAAAAAATTTCTCCACAAATGCAGTTAGATACTTTGATGGGGACAAAAATAATCTGCTTAATCTTTGGTGCTGTGTCCACTATGGGTCTTTTTCATTCCATATTCTGCTATAATTTTTTTACTCTAATACATCTGATAGATATTGATAGAAGATCCATTTCAATATTTTTTTAATATTAGAAAGCCTATGGTATGCATAACATTGTAAGACTCCATAGTGGACACTTCTCTTTCATCATTATTTTACTTGTTCAACTGTTGTTATGTATTTGACCCCCTACTTTCTCTTTCTTCAGGTACTGAATCCATTCTTTGTGGCGGGGGATAGTGCCTTTCACTTGTCCTTAGGTCCCAGTATCCAGTAACTTATTGTTAGGTGCTTGTTCTGGGAGGGAATCGAACATGTTCATATTGGTCTATTTGTGTTGATCTGGCTGTAATCGAGATACTCTGTCATTACCAAGCCACACACTGTCCTCTTGTTGTCGTGGTCGATCCATTGATGGGGCATTAAGATCCTCTGTATTCCTGCTTGTGGCTGAGAAGATGTCGGAAAAGCTTAGGCTGAGGTGTCAACTGTAGTGGATTACAGCATCTTTAGTGGAGATGCTGTACTACTTAATAGAGAAGTTAACTGGGTATCTATCTTTTCCTGATTCACAAGAATTTTAATTATCAAATGGTGCCGCCATATGGTGCAGTTGGTAGCCTTCTTGGCCAGAAGTCCTGCACACACAGAACTAGAATTTGGGGATTTACGATTTGAGTGTCGGTCTCTCTTTGGGATATGTAAAGTATAAACAAATTATCTATTACCAACCTTAGTCGCCTATAGGAATAATCGCCCTTATAGCATCAAGGCTCCATTTTGTCTTAAACAAACTAGTGACAAAAACTTATTCATGGGTACAATTCGATGATAACAAAGCTTATCTTAGTTTAATATGATCATTACTATACTTGTTTTTCTACAAAAGTTGCTCCGTTTTTGCACCATGGCAGATATATATACCAAAATGCAGAGGAGGAGAAGGGACACCACGCCGATATGGAGTTCAATTCAATTCAGCAGCTCCGTAAGCTCTCCAATATCAACAAGAGGAGGGAGAAGAAGCTATGCAGCAGAGTTCAGCACTCCACAGAGGCTGACCATCGTGGGTAGAGAGCACGACTTCATCGATTTCCGGACGCCGCATCACCCGGTCTCCGACAGGAACAAGTGGGGCGGCGACTCGCCGCTGCTCTCGAGGAACATCCCGGCGGAGTAATTGGAGATGAGCTACCTTAAGTTCAATTCCGTGGGAGTTTTAAGAGATGATGGTGATCAAGAACGAGCTTGCGCTAACGGTGAGAGGAGGAAAGGTGGTGGGATCTTTAGGAGGTTGTGGTGGAAGAAGAGGGGTGGAGTGAGAGAGCTGGGCGTTGACAAGAAGAAATGGAGCAGTTGGTTGCCTTCTGGAGATTACCGCACTAGATGGCCGCAAGGTTGGCGTTAGTGATCGATTAATTAGCTTCTAAGATGATCATAAAATAGTTGAAAGTTTTGGGTTGCAGGGATATTGGTAATGTATATCCTTGAAATCTTTTCTTGTCCTTCTTACATGGATGCCATTTAAATTAAGCTAATAAACGGTCAAAATTCGATTCATCTTAGTAAAAAAGAAACAACAATTAACATGCGCAAAAGTTAATAAAGTAACTTCCTTATTCAGATATGGGACAAGCTCTGCTCACAAGTAACAATTACTCCCAAGACTCTTGCAGTACGTCTTCTTCCTACTTTCCGAAGATTACTCCATTGTTGTCATAGAAAGCAATAAAGGCTTCCATCTCGTGCCTGGGCAATGCCAGCCCCACCTCTATCCCCCCTTCCTCCTCTCTGCTCTCTGCTAGACCCAAAGCCCCCGTCCTCTCTATCGACACAATCTCCACCTTCCTCGGGCGCCCCCACCCGAAATCCACCTCGTAAATCACGAGCTTCGGCGAACCGGCCACCGTCACCGCCCTCGCGGCCGCATATTTACGCACATTTTTAACCCAATCGCCGGCGTAACGGAATGCGCCGTCCTCCAAGCTCTTGATCACCCTCCATATCGCCTCCGCGGCGACCACAGCCCCGTCGACGCCGACTAGGTCGCTCCTCTTGGCCTCGACGCAGCAGATGCCGAGGCAATTGCCGAAGTAGTTCGACGGTATCGGTGGGTCTGACCGGGCGCGGCAACCGGTGACGAAGCCGAAGTGCTCCACCTTGCTGGTGCTGCGACGTGCATGGACTAGACCTGCCCACGCAAACCCACAGGCCAATGCATACGGCGAGCATTGGACCTTAGTCTTGCTCTTAAGACCGGCGAGCCTGCCATTGCTGAACACGAATGTGGCTCGAACCACATTGAGCTTGGTTGTTAAATCCCAGGCGTCAAAACTCGTATCATCCTCGAACTCCTCCAAATCCTTCAGGAATCTGCCTTTCAGCCCCTTTGGATCCAAGACAACGCTGCGGTCTAAGAACGGACGAGTTGTTTCTTCTTGTTTGTGAACTCTGGCCCATGTCTTCATGAAATGGGTGTAGCTCGAGCCATCGGCTACTGCATGGTGCAGCGTTGTGCCAATTGCGACTCCAACGTTGGGAAATATGGTCACTTGGATTGCCAGCACGGCTTGGGCATGACCATTTCCATAGGATTGCAACGTTGGGACTAGAGGATGGAATCTCGCGACCTCGCGGGCGTGATCGCCCGCGAGGTCGTAAAAGTCGTCGCCGCTCGCCGCCACGGTCAGCCAGACGAAGTCGTCGTCATCGGAGCAGAGAACCTGAGGCTGTTGGCCGTCTGATGTACGCTTTAATTTTCCGGCTAGAGGGTAAAATAGGTTGAGAGTGAGGGCTAAGGATTTTGTCAACTTGGGTAGCTCAGAGAGCAGGAAAATTGACGTGGAGAGGGAGGTTTCATAGAAGAATACGCGTTGGACGGGGTGGAAATTATGGAAAACTATGTCGAAGAAAGTGAGGGGGAGAGAAGGCCGGGAGTTGGCGGCGGAGCACGGCGGTGGAAAGATCTTGCATTGCTCTAACACTTTGAGCTCGTAAACCATGACTACCTACAACTCTCGACGACGACGACGACTGCTCCTCCTGTTTCCTTGCATAGATATATGAATTAATATTCCAAGGATCCATTATTGAAGGAAGTGAACGGTCCAAATTGTATCCAATATTACAAACTGAGCACGTTTTTGGTTCACATGTTATTAGATTTATCTCTTTGCATTTAATCCCCTGAAACAAACAAAAACAAGCAAACAAAATTCTCTTTTTCTTCCTACTCGTACCGCTTCTCATTACCAAGAACTTGCAGAGCAAATTCCCCCCCCATCCATCCGTCTTTCATACTAACTGCCATTTGTAGTTTATTTTTTTGTGCGCTACCTGTTCTATAGTATATGCACTCGGTGATTGCATGCATCGATAATTCAATATACAAAGGTTTATCTTCCAAAAATAAATTATCTTATGGTGGTTGTTGTTTTCTGCAGTATACGAGGGATCCACGTCTACGGTAGCAGGGTCTGGTCCCCTAGACAAAATTCTCAATAACTTTGCAGTCTTGATGCATGGTCTAATATTTATATTAATTTTGCATTCTTGTTTTTGAGAGTGTAAAATAAATATCTGCTACTCCTACTCGTGAGCCCGAGAAAACGACTGAGTTGATTAAAACGTGATGAATCTTTTGTCCTGCTCACTCCTCCTCTGTCCTCACTCTTATTAATGTGATGCTTCGTCCGAATCTGCCCAAAAGCTGCAGTGCTATCGAAATGGCAGAGGATGTAGCATTTGAGCCCTTTAAGTTGATAGATTCACTTATTCTTAATTGGGCCTTGTAGTTTACATAATTGGGCTGGGATTTAGAATACGTTCAATAGCTGAGGCCCAAAATGGCCTAGGTCTGTCCTCAATCTTCTCTTTCTCTTCCTCTTTTGAGTCCCTGAATTATACCAAACTAATTCTCTTGAATATCTTTTTACATGTCTAATAGACTATATTGTTTAGATATCGATGACATAATCAATGACTTTTAAATATAAATCAATGACTAGGTCAATAAAATATATATAGAAATTCTGAAACATTTATATAAATCCTTAACCTAATCAGTGATTTAAAACTCGACAATTCTTTTAGAAGATTTAAATTTTCTTATAGAAATCACTAATTTGGTCTGCGATTTTTAAACACACTTAATCTCGTATTTAAATTTTAATATAAATTAGACATATAAAAAAAATTATGAGCTGACTTAAACTAATAAAAAACTCTTACAATGCCTTTAATAAAGTATTTCGCATGAACAGCTACCAGCTTGTATGATGCTCTGACACTTTTGAGTGTTGGTATCTACGGTTTTAGTATCCATAATTTAATTCTCTTTTCCACAGTGCAGCTCTGATTAAGCCCTGCACCTATTCTTGTGATGCAGACTTTGCACCTGATGTTTATTGTGGAATATAGGAATTAATTTTCCAAGTTTAGCTGTTTAAGTTTATAATGGTGCCACAAATCTTAAACTGTCAAAATTTTCAATTCGTATAAATTAAACACACTTATTCCCTATTCTTCTTAAATTAATTTCTAATTTTCATTCACTTGATAGCTAGAAAGTGAAGGAAGAAAATAATCTCATGGGCTTTTGATGTTTATTCACCAAAAATAAAAGAAGTAGCTTCACTTCTTCTCTTAATCTGATACTTAGTATAGAACTTCTGCAAAGTATTTGGGGATAAAAAGGTTTATTTGTTGCTTTTGTATTTCATACTAGTTCTCATGGCCGGCCTTTTTGCCTCATGCATCTCCATTCTTTCCATAATCATACTGCAATTAATCACTATAAATTCAATAAGTTTTGAATCTCTTTCTAATGATAATTTGACAATTTAAAGCATGACAGCCATTATGCGAAGACACGATTTATTAAGAAGGTGAATTAAACGAAGGTACGCAGGTCAATGTTATTAATTATCAATTAATGAGTTGTTGGACATGGCAGCAGGCAGCAAGGCAGCGATGTTTCCAATGCTGATACCCTCGCCATGAAATGGACGAACTAAGCCTGGCTTACAAATGAGATGGAAGACGATGGATTGCACTTCGTTGATGTGAACTTTCTACGGATACTTCTCATATGCATGAACAGTCAACTTGCCTGCAGCTAATAGCTGTAACTGGTGTTCCCAAGAGGGAGAGAGAGAGAGAGAGAGAGTGTGTGTGTAGTTCATTTATTCTATGTATCTCGTGAGATGACAGCAGATCTAAACATTTCTATAATGCTAATTAAAACATCGATCCCTGTGTCGCTTTGCGTTATAATACATGGTGAGATGTGATTAGGGTTGACTTAATCATGATTTATTATGGGGAAAAAAAAAACTTGTCCTTTTGCCCCCAAGATGGTTGTTCCATTATTAGTGTTTGATTCACTCTGGTGGGTAATCTTTGGGGGGTTGAAAGGGATCTCTCTAGGAAGAACCAATTCAATGAATTGTTCTTCTCCATTTTAACTATATTACTAGAATCAAAAGGTACAATAGATGAAGTCCCTGGGTACTCCAAGGACATCAAATCAAAGCAAAGCAACAACATTGACATCGCAACCTCCATTAGTATGTCTGCTGTCATGATAATTAAGTCCCATCTGTCTTTTGCTTTTATTGGATCATCATGATATCTATTCGAGAAAAATTAAAAAAAAATAAAATATATATATATATATATATATACACATAAAGAAGAAGAAACTTTTGATCAAAATGATTCATTTCTTTGTCTCAAAAGGGACCAGGGAGCATGGAGCACTAATCATTGGACCAAACTGTGCAAGTAGCTCAAGAAATCAAGCAAATCTTCTACTTGCGTTGGCTAATTGCTAGCTTGTCCTGAATGCATTGAAGGCATTTCTTAGCAAACCAACAAGTGCACATGCTGGTGTGCAGTGGAAGGCGTTGCAGTGTAGACAGCTTGGAATGGAAGAGAGCTGCTCATGGTGGAGATGGCACATGTGAAGGTGAACATGGGTGATGGCGAAGCACAAAAGAGTGCAAGCTTAGGTAAAAGGTGGGGGTGCTGCTTGTCTACCATTACTTGTACAAAAGCTAAGTGAAAGAGAGAAATATGTCAATCGTACATATAATTACTTTATTATGGGAATCTTATCTACATTATTGTGAAGCTTTCTACTTCTTCTTCTTCTTCTTCTTTCTTTTTCATATCAGGTGGTATCCTCAAGAATGTTAGAAGGATTCTAATTCATGTCTCAAATAAAGCACTTGTTTACATACCAGTTTGTCTTCATTGGGGACTTTTTTATATATATAATTTTTCTTGTCGTGGATTTTCCTTTGGATAAATATATATATAGTTCATATCAACAGGAAAATTGAACAGAAAACAGAGCACAGAAAAGGAGAAACTCTTGCCGACCAATTATTATGTGATTCCAGTAATGATAATCTTAATCATCATCATCATCAAACCATACGATGTAATTAACCTAATCAAAATTCAAAAAAAAGAAAAAGAAAAAAAAATGAAGCCCATATACACTCACTGACCCTATAATTTACATCCAACTCAGACAACATCAAGAGCAACATGAACGACAAGAACCCATCATCAGCAGCTGAGACTGTTACATCCCTTGATCACAAATTGATCGGAAGAACGGCGCTCCGCGAACTCCGTCCATGCCCGAAAGAGAAGAACGACCGGCGGACCTTACCACCGCCACCACCATTACTACCTTCACCGCCAATTTCAATAACAAAATGTGGCTTGTGTCTTAGAATCTCCTGAACTGAGAGATATAATTGTCTATCATTAGAAGAGCCCAAAGATAATGACCTCCTTATTGGCTGCACATAGAACTCCTCATCCTTGTGTCTTACATCAATGCACTCATCTCCCAAGCTGCCCAACTTTGGAACTTCTCTTCTTATAGTAGCTTGATTGCTACTTCCTTCTTCATTTCTCACCTCTATAACAGTGCAAGAACAATTGGGTGGAAATGCGATTGGGCTCGTGATGTCTTGCCTACAAATTGGGCAGTTGGTGTTGTTGCTGAGCCAGATATCTATGCAATCTGTATGGAATGAATGGGAGCAACTCGGCAGGATCCGTAGCCTCTCCTCCTCTTGGAACTCGTTCAAGCAAATTGCGCACTCGAACGACGAAAAGTTCTCTTCTTTTGTGAACTTCTTGGTCGGAATCATGTATACGAGTGATGGGTCGAGCCCTTGGGACTTCGGGGCGAAGTGGTCGCGATGGCGGCGGTAGTTGGTCGAAGGGAGGTTGTTAAAGAGGTCGTTGCGCCGCCAGTTTTGGCAGCACTGTATTGCGAAGATGTAGTAGCTGACGAGAATAATGGCGGTGGTTAGTATGCCTAAGATGGTGATGGCTAAGATTGGGAAGCTGGTATTCGACGAGGAAGGAGAGGATGGTGGATGATCCATTTGAGAGATGGAATATAGGGATTTCGTGATCATTGGTTGGGAGTAGAAGCAATGAACACAAAGAGGGGAGGGAGAGAGAGAGAGAGAGAGATCTTTATAGCAGAGTGGTTAAGAGTGGGAAACTTGGGTGAGAAGATGACCAACTGGATTAGAGAGGAGTGGATATATTGGTTGCAGGACATTTCCTGCAATCTGGGTACTTGGCAGTCATTAATTGGCGGAAGGATAAATTGGGCCAAATTGTGAATCTGGGAGGAAGCCCAATAAGGATTTCCATGGATCGAGTCGAGTTGGGCGCATTAACTAAAAGTGGCCCAAAAACTACTACTAACTACCGCTAGTACAGAGAGAATCTTTTGGAAATATCGATCTCAGACTTGTCTAAAAGTCACTCTATACATAACTTGTAACATAAGAAGGAAGATTCCTATCACCAATAATAGAATTTAAGGTAGATGTGAACAACTTCTGTAAACTACTCTAATCAAGTCATGAACAGAACAGAACAAAAGAAAGAACAAACAAAAAAAAAAGGCATCCATTACAGCACACCTAATCAATATTAAAACTAAAATCAATCCAATTATGTAACAGTATGCTGTCCATAGATCACAACCATGGAACTTTTGTGTCATATTTGATCAATCTGAATCGGAAGCACTGCACTTCTCGAACTCCGGCCGAGCCCGAATGAGTGGATAAATCGCCGGAATCTACGGCTGCCGTCACCGCCGTGAACACTTAAACTAGATTCGCCATTAATCCTTGTCTCTTTGAGTCCTTCAGTTGAAAGACTAGTAGTAGTCTTTAGATGATCCATGGAGAATGATCTCCTTACAGTCTCATGATGATCCTTATCTCTAACTTCAATGCTCACATCCCTCATGCTCTCCACCTTAGAGATCTTACACCAATTTCTATCACCTGGTGATTGATTTGAAGCCTCGGCTGCTGCTCTGGGGATTTGTTCAATGCTCAGCTGTTGGCTAATAGAATCTTGGACAAGAACTGGAATTGGCTTTGATACATTTGCTCTGCATAAAGGGCAGCTGACATTGGTTCTAAGCCAAGTATCTATGCACTGGATGTGGAAGGCATGAGAGCAGCTAGGCAGGAGTTTGAGGCTGTCCTCCTCTTGGAACTCACTCAAACACACAGCACACTCATGGCAGGATCTCTTCGGATTGGGCTCAGGCACACGGGATTTCCTGAACTTGACGATCGGGATCGAGTTCACGATCGACGGATCGACGCCTTGTTCTTCGTCTTCGTCGACAAAGAACACCGAAGGCATGTGGTCGTCGTCGCCCCGCCCTCGCCGCGAGGTCCGCGATAGTTGTCGCAGTCCGGGGTGGCGGCCATTGAGCCAAAACCTGAGCACGAACAAGTAGTATCCGATGAGCACCACCAGCGTCGCGACGAACCCTATGGCGATCGCCACCTGGATCGGGAAGCTGGTGCCAGAAGAAGAGGGAGGAGGACTGCTAAGAGACGAATCCATAGATTGATCTTGGCCGGTCGATCATCAAGAAGAAGATGATGTAGTACTGCAATAGTGCGGAAAAGTGAAAGTCGATATAGATTGGTAGAAGAAAACGATCTAGAGGAAAAGCACAAGGATGAGATTGAGATTGAGATTTAGAAATTGGCAGGAAGAACCTAACCCGTTCCAGATTGGAGTTGGACGACGTCAAGATAATGTGAGCATGAGCATAGTTTAACTTGGAAATGACGTGGCATTTTCCTTCCAAGGCAGGCAACTAAATAAGTAACACGCCACAATCAAGTTGGCCAAGTGTTGTTGATATAAAGAACGAAAGATGACGGTAGAATAGCATCTGTCTGAATGGAACAGTTGGAAATTTGAATTAAGAGAAAAATAGCGGAATATTTGGTGTTAAATGATATATCCCATGAAGTCAACCCAGCCATTCAGATCGCTGCATTCGTGTGTTGGTTGTTTGACTTTGGGTATCTACGCGATATTGGTAATTATAGCCTAATCGTGCACCTAATCTGGACCAATAATACTGCACTTTAATAGCATTAGAAAATGGGATCATGGATCCATCATTAATTAGCCATAAATTTTTTTTTGATTTTTATATATATGCTCCAATATTAAATTTAGAATAATATACCTGCAAATAATAACTTCGGATAGATACAACTATAAAAATAAAACCTAATAGGCAGGTAAACTATATAGAATAATACTATGCCTACAAATATTTTAAAATTATCTTATCTATTAATAATATGGTGATCAAATATAGAGAGAAACTATCAATGGTTAGAAAGATGGCATAACCTAAATGTTTGTAAAATATTTATAAAGTATTTATAAGTATTACATTACTCTTCAATATATTCATGATCCGACCCTAATTGAGTTTAGCCACTAAAAAATATAGCAGTTAGGTGATAATTATTCACAGAAAAATACAAATATAAGACTAAAGTGTGGATTGATTGGCTTATGACCAAGTCTAAATTATATAATTTAGAAGCCATATGTTGTCACAACTTCCAAATCTAATCTCTAAGTATAATATCTTTGATAATTGAACAAAAGAATAGAAAGAAAGCCAAAAAAAGAAAAGTGAACATCAAGTTTTAGAAGTGCCGGAAGAAGAAAAATAATAATATGAGAAGTCAATGGGAGACTCTTAGAAAGATTAATTGGCAAGAGGAAATCAAGTTTGAGATCCATATTATTCACAATGAAGATTATTAATGCATGTTGCAATTGATGTACAAAAGTCAAACGATGAAGTGGCACGTTGATGCTAATCGATCAATAAACAAATGATGGATAAGCATTAGATTTGGAATTGGATCGCTATCTAGAACGAACCCTATCAATACAAAAATATCTTTGAATATTGACCTATTCCTGTCCTTCGGACCGATCTATCTTTTTGAAAATTGAGAGAGATTCAACATTTGATGCATTTAAAAGTATAATAAAAACATTTTAAAATTAGATACTATGGTTGGTGATCATTTATTTCTAACTAACCAAAAAAAGAGTTTGTTCTTTTATGCATACGATTAATGTTGCAAGAGGAACGGTGAGATTTGCAAATATTAAAAACCGAGGGTGTAAAGTGTAAACCACAACGATGCCAAAAGATAAGGGTGTTAAGTGTAAACTCAAAGCCCGATCCATCTGGATCGTCCGGCCCACCATGCGCGTATCCATGTATACCGCATTGCAGGGAACCACTAGCTTCTATCCCATCGGGTTTAACTTTACTGTTCCCACCAAGGCCCGGCCCAATACCTCCCAGCCCGACCCATTAGCACTCTCATCGGCCCATAATTTTGTAAACATAGTTTCATTATATCAAACTAATTTATAATTAAGCAAGTTAATCTCGAACAAAATTATTTTGAAACATTATGACGAGTATTGACGCCATGAATAGATTCTGCAGCTTTCGCTGTCAATTTCTCTTTAGTAAAACAATATTATTTTGATTTTTTTCCTTTGCAACTTTGGATCATTTCAGCCTTCTTTGAAGCATAATTTCAAACCTTAGAATACTGTAGCATGATTGATGTTTGTCTAGGAAAGCAAGGAAGAGACCAAGCTCGCATTTAATTAATAAGTATTTCCCCCTGCCAAAAGAGTGGAGAAGATACATTTCGACGCCTGCTTGGGTCCCTAAGACCAACTGATAGCTAAGTCATTCAAAAGATGGCATTACAATCTATGGTTAAAATAAATAAAGCTTGCTAGATATTGTGGGTCCTTACAATCTATGGTTAGAATGCAAATCAAAACAGATTTAAATTGCCTGCTTTGAGATTTTTCTTTATAGATTTTATATTATTATTCTATGATAATTACACTAACATCAACCCGGTGGTGCTAATAGAAGGCATTTGCGTCTGAGTGTAATTATTTGTATTATTTTTTGAAATTTTTTAAAAATTCAAACGAAGTTTTACCAGATATTACACAGGTATATAATCTTAGAATCTTATTATTGAGTGTTCAAATCCATTTACCGTCTATTTGAATCCTTGATAGTGAGCCATATGACTTTTCTCATTCAAATAGCAGACAGTAAGTAAACATTGACCTTCCAACGGACTTATATCCTTAAATGCTTCCAGCTCCAAAAACAATCCAAAACTTTTTCCAATCTATTGAAGTCCAAATGTCTTTTAGCTGCAAGGAAGCTTCAGGTGCTCCTTCCTGGAAATATTTCTCACATAAATTACTACTTCCTTAGGTGGTCATAGTGGGGTCTTAGATGTGAATTTTGATATGGAAATAAGCCCAGGGGATGCAGACAGTGTCTTTGTCCTCTGTATCTGGAGTACATCAAAGAGAAGGTAGGGTTGTTTCTCTTATTACTGTATGCAGTTCAAATATCCAATGTTAAAAGTACTCAAATGGAAAGAGTTCAAATATATGGATTAATAAATTATAAGATGATCAAATTGCTCACTCCATCTTTAAATCAGACTATATTTCTTTAAAGTAATTAAGTTTTTTTTTTAAAAAAATATTTTAGTTAATAGTAAACTAACAATTTATTACTTAATTTGGACTGCGAGAAGATTAAGTGTTTATGTTCTTGTATTTATCTTACTGACAATTAAGATTGTTTTACTATCAACCATAACATACCTTTCTTTCTCTTTTTTTTTCTTTTTTTCCAGCTAATACTGCCATAATGCTAATCTAGTCAACACCGTTGACTACTTTGCTCAAGAGTTCTTCTCTCCTAAAGGATCAGTGAAGCCCTTTTAATGAATGCAAGTTTAGAAGGAATTGCTAATGAAGTTAGGAAGATTACCTTATTTTTAAGCCAGATAAAACAGTAAAGGAGGAGTTGCTTGAGGAAGCTGCAAGGAAATCTCTCAGAATGGACAAGTTTATTTATTTGTGATAGGAACTGTAGAGATCTCTCTGATTTTCTCGGTCTGCCACTTGTTAAAGTATATATTTACCAAATCCAATTCGAAAATTAATTTAAATAGAGATAAATTAGGATTAAAAAAATGCTATGAATTTTACATCATATATATTTTCTTTTCACGAATGATATGCCAGCTATCATGCGCATATCATTCGTGATGCCTGTCTGATCTGGCGGCGCGCACGAGCCCTTCTCGTGTGGGGCCCTCCCCCCAATGGACGAATCGTTTGTCTTTACTGCCCACCCTTTGCCTCCCTCCCTCCCTCCGTTCAATTACAAAAAAGTGGCGGGCTTCCGACGTCTCAACTGCCCGAGAGCGAGAGAGAGAGAGAGAGAGAGAGAGATTATATATATAGTAAAACAACCATCGGATCGCACGGACAAGAAGACTAGAAGAAATCCTCTCTCAATTCATGCATCCAGTGGATTCCCAAATCTACCACTTCTATCCCGAATCTAACGACTCGATCCTCCCTTTCGACGTTAACAACGCGGAGGAGATGGTCTTGCTCGACATGCTCGCGGCGTCCTCTGGATCGTCCAGCTCGAGCATGAGAAAGGAGGGCGAAGTGGATTCCACGAGCGGAAAGGAACACGATGGGTCCAAGGAGCAGTGCTACCGAGGAGTTCGCCGGCGGCCGTGGGGTAAATTCGCCGCGGAGATCAGGGACTCCACGCGGCGCGGGGTGCGGGTTTGGCTGGGGACGTTCGATAGCGCCGAGGCTGCGGCCTTGGCGTATGATCAGGCCGCGTTCGCGATGAGGGGGGCGATGGCGGTGCTCAATTTCCCGGTGGAGATGGTGCGGGAGTCGCTGCGGGAGATAAAGTGCGGCGAGGAGGTCGGCGGTTCCCCGGTGCTGGCCCTAAAAAGGAGGCACTTAATGAGGAGGAAGAGGATAAGCAGGAAGAGAAATAGAAGAGCAGAAATCACTCAGAGTGTTCTAGAATTAGAAGATTTAGGAGCAGAGTACTTGGAGGAGCTTCTAAGGACATCGGATTTATCTAATACTCCCCGGTGAAACAAATCAATTTAATTCTTTTGCAAACACAAATTATTATTATTATTATTATTATTATTATTTGTTCTTCTTTTTGAGAAGAATATCTCTCAATAGTAAGAAAAATTGGAATATATATATATTCGACTGATGGCTTTCATTGGTTGGAATGTTTTTCAGACCAAAATGCATAGGTTCGTGCAGTTTGTTTCTAGTAATTTTTAATCTCTATCATTTGTACTGCATGACCGTTGTCCAAATTTAAGTTGAGAGTTGACTCTTAATTGTCTATTTATTCTCATTTGCAGCATTCCAAAGCACTGTTATATTCACAAGCTTTGAAATTTTATTCAGTCCAAGAACTAGGGCCACGTACAGTAATTTATTGGCTGTTCGAGGGTGACATTATTGCATAAGATCTTACCATCACTCATCCGTTTGATGTTGAGCGATGACTTTCAGGTGTCCTGATGAATTGTCTGACGGACTTTAAGTTTGACACCCAGAAGGAACTCGAGTTTTTAGTGCGATCGCTCGGGAATTGGTAGGTTAAATTTCGTAACCTTTGGTCCTTGGTACTATTATTTACTTAAAGATTACATTCACGTGTTGAACTAAACTACGTCTACAGTTTGGAACTTAAGTGAGGATAGACTTCAGGCATGCTCCTCTAGGTGTAGACGCAAGACATGACAAAGATGTTTGTTTAGGGATTCAATGTGAAACTGAACCGGTTATAACGCCAATGTAGCATATTTTCTCCTACAGTTGTGAGTTTTGACCAGCTATGTTACTTCTATTTCTCCGCATCCTCCTTTAGTCACCGTTGAAACTAGCGGGTCAAATCATATGCTTGCTCTTCCTATCATGTGAAGATGATGGTGATGTTACATGACGTGGTCAGAGTTAAAAATCACAATGCCTTCTGAATATTAGACTTACGACTTGAATCACTTATTTAGCTTGGTATTTAATTCAACACTAACTCTAGTTTATTTTTAGTTTGTATTAGTCGATTTGATTTATTGATGGACTTAATGCCCGTTTGATTAAAAATTATGATTTAGATTAATTGATTAGCATCAAATATAAATTGTGGAGTGTAATCTAGATTAACGATGTTTTAACTAATTGATCAAGTTTCTCCTATCACCTTTCTTCCTTCTCAACTTAGCCTTTCTCTTTTTTTTTTAAACCCTAGCTAAGCAAGCCTCTTTGGCTGTCATATCCAACCTCTCTTCCTCCGTTGAACCTTCCATTTTCCTTAGGTGTTATCTCTCTCCTTATCATGTTTAGCCACTACCTGGAGTTACCCATGTTCTGGCAAATTTTACCATCTTCCTGTCATTTCATTCATCTCGTGTTCGATCTCTGACAATTAATCCGACAATATCTCTCGATCTAGTCATCAAAATTATGAGATATTAGATTCATTCAAAAACTATCTTCTAGAGCTACAACATTTTCAAATTTCACAATGTTTCAATTTATAGATCATTTAGAATAACACTCGAAAAATCTGCCCTAGAATCTATTGGTAGTTGGCCACACATCCCCATCGCTGTCACTATCTCTATCCCTAGTTCTTCCCATCTCTTCCACCTCCATTCACTCACTCTAAACCTTCATCCTTATCTCTGAACCACCTACCATAATCCTTATCACGTCCTAGACTCCATTTAAAGGCCAGCCTCCATCATCGATCCAGAAATCCTTCTCGCTATCGTTCTAATAATGTTGTTGGAGTCTAAAACTCATCCTTGGTTTCTCCTCTACCAATCTCTGCCACCACCACCTTCTTAGACCATCTTACTACCTCACAGATCTGCTCTAACTCTATTAACCATGTCCAAGCTTTTGGGCCCCACCAAAACCTCAAGTTGAACCACCACACTGTCAGCCAATTTCCGAAACAGTCCATAACTATGCCATAACTTAAGATAACAATTAGTAGACCTCCATTGAAGAAAAAAGGAGAATGAAAAGCGTCTGTATAAAGGACGCAAAGGCTTTTATTTTAGGAGTTATTGTGAATGACATCATGGTAGACTATGCAGTTTGGAAATGCACTAAAGCTATTGAAATAGTGAATGATTGTCACTGCTGAAGCCTTTACTCCTAACAAAAGAGTTGGATGTGGAGAGGAAGAGGATTCCAGATCAACTAATTCAGCTTCTTTTTTGCACTTGTGTTTTGATGCTTTTAGATCCTAAGGTAAGTAAGAAGTATGAAAAATAATCTTGTTTTTTGTTTTTCAGTCTATACCTCCGTTTGTGGTAAAGTGATGATCTTCTTAGTAGTTAGCACCCTTTTGTTTCATTTTTATCTTTTCCTCCGGCATTGAGGTTATAATTGTCCCTAACAATTGGGCTGATTTAGACATTTTCGAGTACAGTAGACTGACTACCTTCTCAAGACAATTATTTAGTTCTTACAAGATTGTGTTTATCGAGATAAGCAGAGCATGTGGAGACAATATGCAACCATTGTGCATCTGTAAATTGCTTATATATATGTTCCATGATGAACTTAAATGCCTATCGAACAACACTTTGTAGAATCTTCACAGCTTCTTAATTCCATGGAAGTTTTACTCCAGACGACAGCATAGGATATGTTGTCCTCTTTCCTGCTGTGCTGGATATTGGATTATCTCGTGATATTTTCTGGTCGGATCTTAGTAAGGATATAAGAGGATGGAAGTGAATGAAAGAGAATCTTCATATAGACTTTTGGGTCTGGGCATGATGTAGACCTTGTCTATCCTTCTCACTGTTAGGAGAAGGTGATGGAAAACTCAAGAGAAGAAGATTGCTCTCTTAACATAAGAATATGAAGTAGATAAAAACTTAAAACTTTTCTTGATATGGTTACACAAAATAAGACCACATATATATAGTGGTTTATATAACTCTTAGATATACTACATGACTCTTAGTTATTATATATAACTATTTAATTTTTATCATCTAGAGAATCCAAAAGTTACTATCATTTAAAGGCATAGAAAATACTAAGTGAGCAACACAAGGCTTGTGTCCACTCCAAGCTTCTTGAGGTGTCATGTCATGCACACTTTTAAAAGTTGCACGATTTAAGAGATAGACTGCACATGCAACGGCTTCGGCCCAAGATGTATTAGGCATCCCTTTTTCCTTTAACATGTTTCTAGCAAGATACATAATAGTTCGATTTTTTTTTTCCGCTACTCCATTTTGTTGTGGTGTATAATGAGTAGTAACTTGATATTTTATGTCATGCTCTTTAAAAAAGGAAATAAAATCTTATGAATTATATTCACTTCCTTGGTCGGAACGCAAAGTTTTTAAGATATATTCACTTTGCTTTTCGACTAAGGCTTTGAATTCTTTAAACTTGTTTAATACATCTATCTTTTTTTTTAAAAAATAAATCCATATCTTTCTACTATAATCATCAATGAAGATAAGAAAATAACGATTACCTCCAATAGATGTTGTGTGCATAGGATCACATAGATCGGTATGAACAAACTCAAGAGGTTTGGATGCTCTCTAAGCTTTTCCACTTGAAAAAGAGTCTCAGTGATGCTTTCCAAGTGCACACGTTTCACATACTTCATATACTTGATCATATTGATGAATATTTGGTATACCTCGTACCATATGTTTCTTGCACAAATGAGAAAGAGAGCTAAAACTTAAATGACCATATCGGAGATGTCAAAGCCATGACTCATCCTTTATAATGGTGTTGAAGCATGGAAGAACTTCACTTTGTATCTTCAAGAAAAACATCTTATTTGGTGTCATCTTTACTTTGGCTATAAGAATATTATTCTTGTCCTTGATTTCGCATGTGTCTTCCTTAAAGAAAACATCATAATCCTTGGAAAGAAGTTGTCCAACACTCAAAAGATTTTGCTTAAGATATGGAACATAGAAGACATTAGTAATGCATTTGATACCTTTCTTTGTTTTGATAAGAATGTCACCACTACCTTTGACCGGTAGTTTATTGTTATCGCCAATGCGAACCTCACTTTGGATAGATTCATTCAAAGTGACAAAAGCACATTTGTTCATTGTCATGTGGTTACTACAACCACTATCAACATACCAAATATCATTAATAACATTATCTTGTACATTACAAACAAGAAAGAGAGAATCATTATCCTTCTGTTGATTATTTTCTTGAGCATAGTTCACATCTTTATTTTTCTCCTCTATAATTCTTTATCTACACATTCTTTTTATGTGGCCATATTTACCATAATGATGACATTGGACGTCTGCATATCATCCTCGTCCTCTACCTCTGCCTCTAGTTGAAGTAGATGAGAATGTATTATCATTTTTATTTTCTTGGCCTCTTCCTCCATTATTTCTACCTCTCTCACGGCCAAAATGTCGTCCTCCTCTCCCTCTAGAACCTCCTCTCAATGAAACTTAAGATTGAAGGCTTGCTCGAAGGAAGGAGAATCAAATTGATTTATGCGATGTTGATGGGATTTAAGTGATCCCAATAAACTTTCAATAGAGAGAGTAAAAAATATCTTTAGATTCTTCAATAACAACAACAATATGCTCATACTTTTTAGTTAAACTTCTAAATTTTTTTTCAACTACTATTTGGTCTAAAATTTTCTCACCATTAATTCTTAATTGGTTAACAATAGAGATTATCCGATTAAAATAGTCTTCAACTACTTCAGAGTCCTCCATGTGAAAAGTGTCGTTCCAAATTTTAATCCTACCGAAAAGAAGATGAAATTTGGCTTTGATGCTCAACAACTAAAGCTGGAATACCTCCACGAGGAGTCAAGGTACGTACAAGTATACAACTATTCAGAGATCAGCGATTTATGATGCTTATATAGAGATCTTTTTCTTTTCATCATTTGTACGTTAAGGAATACTGCATTAAGTATTTGTAAAAAAAGAATTGTAGATTGACACCAAATTGGCATCATAATAAATAATTAATTTTTATCCATAAACTAAAAAGGTGCGCTTTTGGACAATGCTTTCAAATCAAGTTTACTTCTCCAATTGGAAGAATCTTGGAAAATTGTGCATTCTCCTTGAAACTGAGTTCAAAAGATACTCTGGAAAATATTCTGGTCATGCTTTACCTTGGTTTTCTTGGTTATGGCTTCTTAGCTCCTACCTCCTCTCCTTTTGCTGGAGATTTCAAATCAAGTCGAGAAAAAAACTTCCATCTTTTTCTCTAACGCTTCAACCTTTTCCCCTCTTTCTGTACTTAGCGGACACTATGGTTTACGTTGAAAAATATTTACTCAATATCTCACAGAAGAAAATTGCCCTGTTGCTTCCATGGTGGTTAGCAAATCTTCAGATGGATACTGTTAGACTAGTGGACCCTAAGCTTGTAAGAAAATAGCCTGTGATTTCTCTTGAGAGTATGGCTTGTAAGGAAATAAGTGTTGCTTATGAATCTGGAAGTAGGATCTAGTGGGGAAAGTTGAGAGTGATTGCGAGAAAACAAAAGGGAAGGCCATTACTTTCTTTGATAGAACTTGTCCTGTTTTGCTCCAAAGTCTTGATTTTGAGGGTTGATGTTGCATAGATGATGACTTTTTTATTTTTCAGGAAAAGCGCGTAGACTGGACTAATTTATTAGCACCAAGAAATTATGACAATGTAATCTGATACACAAAAATGAAAAGGATAAATAAAGAAATACTTTTTAACACAACACCCGTTCTTGGTCTATAATAGATAACATTGCAGTATCACATCCTAGGACACAAATAAGAAACAAAGTGATTAACGACCCTGGTCTACATAGATGGTAACCTTCAGTCCTAAGCTGCTACATCAAATTTTGGGATGTCTTCAGGACATCTTATTGGCTAAAGAAAGGTAAATAGATGTAAGAGGAACTCCAGGAGTTGATCGGTGTCCACTATTGAATTTTTGTGAGTTTTCTGGTATTGAGTGCATCACTCGACATATGAACTTTGGAATCACAATGTCTTCTATCTGCTATTTAACAGTTGAAGGAACGACGAATACTTTAAGATTAGAGGAAATATCTAAGATTATACCTCAACTGTAATAAAGAAAGACACACACATACACACACATACACACGGTGAGGAAGAAGACTCGGCACCGAAGACTTCTCCGGTCAACCTCGTCCCTTTCTTCGCCCTGAGGTCGGCATCAGTTCCTCCATGCCATCATGTCACCGGAAAATGCTTAGTATTTGAACATCACAAGAACTTACATCTTACTTGCTTATAGTGTGGTTTAGAATTTCTTCAGTATATTATCTCCGAGTAGAATAGGTGCGTGCCAGCCCAAAGAGTTTAAGACGTATATGTCTTATTAGATTGTCTTAACTCTGGAGACAAATCAACACATCCTTTTCAAATGCCAGATGATTACTTACTGCGTATCATTCAACCAAGGAAGATGAGATTGCTATTCGTTGTCCATTCTAACTACGATTACTCTCTCAAATATTTATTCGCATTGGTTTAGAATGGATCGCCCCAAGGGCTAAGCTAGTCTTGGAGAAACCAACACCAGGAGCTGCCCAAGTAAAGTGCAAAAGAGTTGACATGACTAACAAGAGAGATGAACATAATATTCCTTGTGGGTCTCTAAAAGATTCCGTTATCCTCTTCCATTAAATACCCAACGCTCTATTCCTCTTACTTCATCTCTTCCTACTAAAACGTTGGAGTTATCCTCCTTATCTTGGAGGAGAAATAGGTATGTTTGATCTTTTTTTCTTATTTGTCAGGATTATTTTAATAAATATCTATGTTAATCTTAAATATGATTACTGTCTTCTCTGTTTTATTCCAAATCCATTAAGTTCCTACTTCTTGGTAAAAAATAGCATAACTAAGATCATAGTTACCAAACTCTTATCCATATTTTTTTTTATAATTAGTAGGAAAATATGTTCACTATAGTATTATTTGGATAATTATTGTAGAAAATGAGGAACTTAATGATGTCCTAATTAAAAACAATCCTAATAGATTATAGAACATGAGCCTTGTTACTATTTGAGCAGTATCTAGTTTAATTGACTTTAATTATATTAAATTTGGATGATATTTGACTACAAACTATGGAAAAAAAGAATCCTAATTAATGGAAAGAAATCTTTGGTGAGGATTTATTTTTCTTCTGATATTTAATGAATCGTTTTCCTCACCAAAGACTTCCCCTGGTCGTTGCTCACTAATTTGCATGCCCAACGTTCAATAGACAATAGGGCCTTGTCATCTAGAAAGGGTATTTTCGTCATTTCGAGAGAGCAAAATAAGATTTTAAAACACTTTGTCATACCCGTAAAAGACTTTTTGATTCAGATTTGATTTCAGTGTAGTTAAATTTAAACGTTTTATCTCCTAGTTTGTTGTTATCTGTTGTCTCTACTAAACATAAACCTCTTATCTCTATACAATTGCAAACAGAGGAGGAGAGGAGAGGAGAGGAGAGGAGAGGAGGGCGTTGAACGATGGCGAGAGAACAGTTGAAAGTCCTAAGCGCTCTTGATCTCGCGAAGACGCAATGGTACCACTTCACGGCGATCGTGATCGCCGGCATGGGCTTCTTCACCGACGCCTACGACCTCTTCTCCATCTCCCTCGTCACCAAGCTCCTCGGACGCATCTACTACTTCGTGCCTGACTCGGCCATCCCCGGCTCTCTTCCCCCCAACGTTGCCGCGGCGGTCAACGGCGTGGCCTTCTGTGGTACGCTCGCCGGCCAACTCTTCTTCGGATGGCTCGGGGATAAGATGGGCCGGAAGCGCGTGTACGGTATGACCCTCATGCTCATGGTGATCTGCTCCCTCGCCTCCGGCCTCTCCTTCGGCCACACCGCCAAGGGGGTCATGACCACCCTCTGTTTCTTCCGCTTCTGGCTCGGTTTCGGCATCGGCGGCGATTATCCTCTCTCCGCCACCATCATGTCGGAGTACGCCAACAAGAAGACCCGCGGCGCCTTCATCGCCGCCGTCTTCGCCATGCAGGGCTTCGGTAAAGATACATAACACTTTTTTATAATTTATATATATATTTTTAAATAGAACGGTAGTTTTTATAGTTTATATTGTATCAGGCAACCTCACCGGCGGTATCCTCGCCTTAATCATCTCCGCCTCATTTAAAAGCCGCTATGGCGCACCGGCCTACCAAGACAACCGCGCCGGCTCCACCGTGTCGCAGGCCGACTATGCATGGCGCATCCTCCTCATGCTCGGTGCCGCCCCCGCCGTCCTCACCTACTACTGGCGGATGAAGATGCCGGAGACCGCTCGGTACACGGCCCTCGTCGCCAAGAACGCGAAGCAAGCCGCCTCCGACATGTCGAGGGTCCTCCAAGTCGAAATCGTCGAGGAGCAAGAAAAGGCGGAGCAGTTGACTAGCAAGAAAAAGTTCGGTCTCTTCTCGTCTGAATTCCTCCGCCGCCACGGCCTCCACCTCCTCGGCACCTCCACAACATGGTTCTTGCTCGACATCGCCTTCTACAGCCAGAACCTTTTCCAAAAGGACATCTTTAGCGCTATCGGATGGATCCCAAAGGCAAAAACCATGAGCGCGCTCGAAGAAATGTACAGAATCGCACGTGCTCAAACTCTAATAGCTCTCTGTGGGACAGTGCCGGGCTACTGGTTCACAGTCTTCCTCATCGATATAATCGGCAGGTTCACAATCCAACTAATGGGCTTCTTCATGATGACAGTCTTCATGCTCGCCCTCGCAATCCCATACCACCACTGGACTACGCCGGGACACCACATCGGCTTCGTCGTCATGTACGCGTTCACCTTCTTCTTCGCTAACTTTGGTCCGAACAGCACGACATTCATCGTGCCGGCGGAGATCTTCCCAGCGAGACTCCGGTCGACGTGCCACGGGATCTCGGCGGCGGCGGGGAAGGCTGGAGCCATCGTGGGGGCTTTCGGGTTCTTGTACGCGGCCCAGAACCAGAACAAGGATCTCGCAGATCCGGGTTACCCGGCCGGGATTGGGGTCCGGAATTCGCTCTTCTTCCTTGCTGGGTGTTGCTTCTTCGGATTTCTTCTGACGTTCCTGGTGCCAGAATCAAAGGGGAAGTCGTTGGAGGAGATGTCCAGGGAGAACGAGGAGGAGGTGGTGGAAATTACTAGTATCCATAGCAGAACTGTCCCTGCTTAGATTGATTACAAGGTTTAATTTTTTCTTAGTTCTTATGGGTAAGATGCTAAGAGTGTCATGAGCAAATAATAGTGTGGGTTTAGAAGGGACTCATGTGAAACTATGACATGCTATATATTATCTAGTGCATTTGTATTTGCGAGCTCTAGAGTGCCCATAAGTTACCTTAACTTTTCCAACGCGAAAATCAAGTTCGAGCTCAAGCCAAATTAGGCCCAATTGAGCCCAATTGATCTCGACTTATTATACCCCCCCTACCCACGCCACTTTGGACAATCTAACTAGTCCTTTTTTTTAAGCTGTATCCCGCCCTCGTCCACCCCACCAAATAAAAAACATCTTCATATGTCTAATTATCATATTATACACTACTAAAACAAAAATTAAGTATTCTAGAATTCAATGCACTTTTAAAAATTATAATCTTAATCCAATGGCTGTAATAGTCAGTTTTCATACTCGGTACCAGTTTGAAAATCACGTTACGTAAAAAAAAAAATATTAGTTAAGAAGATTTAATTACGTGTGCCTAACTTTCTAATTTTCTTATTATACCCTTAAAAATCTTTCTACACGTTCTTTTTCTTCTTCGATTAAGATTTCTCTCTTAAATATAATTATACATTAATTATAGGAGATATCAGTTAATATTGAATAATTTAAATTTGATTATTTAGAGATAAACTTTAATTTAAATATAATTCTCTATCTCTATTTATTGAAATTTAAGTTAAATCAATCTTAAACTAATGGGAGATATATGTAAAGAATAAAAATAATCAAAAAGATAAAATATAATTAAATTTTTATCAAGTTAATTATAAAAGATATCAATACCCTTATTTTGATATATATACATTACTCTCAGTTAATGATATATATATCTTTTACTTGATAAAATATTAAGATAATATAATTATCAAAAAATAATGTGCAAGATTATATATCTAAAAAATAATTACCTGGTAATATCTTTCATTCCTATTATACCCTTAAAGATCTTAACCTTAAAGATCTTAACCGTTAAATCTTCATTAAACTAATTAATAAAGAATTAACTCTATGTCACATAAGAAACGTTCAATATTTATTTGTTCAGCTAACTTATGGTGTCATATGAAAAAATATATATATATAAACAGGAAGTTATAAAATTGTAGAAAACTGAGTGTTAATTAAAATAATAAGAATGTAGAGTATCATTCAAAATTTTACTAAGATGAAATAAATTAGAAAACAATAATAGAGATTTACTCCTAGATTCTGACAGCTATAAAAAGAAACATATATCCACATTTTTTTTATAGTAAAAGACTAAGTTACTAATCTAATCTTCTTCGAAGCAACGCTATAAACTATCCTTATTCTAGGATAACTAGTTTTTATTTTATCTCTATCCCAGCACGTTGACAAATGGCAGTAACTAAAAGTCTGACTCGCCGATCCATCGTCTAATCCGAAGACTTATTTTGCTTTTGCTGTTTTTCTAATCCGATGCTCTGACTCATCCGAAAGTGCAATATCAACCTCAAACCTTGACTTTATGGTTAATGTCATCGTCATGCTCACCTCATATTTAGAATTGTTCCTGATGAAATTAGAAGATCATAATGGATATCTCAAGTATTATAAAATTTGCTAATCGAGTTGGAATATATATATAGATATCCAAACATGAGCTTATTGGCAACCACGTAGAGACATATGCACTACATATCTAATATAATGTTAGGGGAGTTTTTGTTTGGAATTGACATTCTTGCTCAATTATTGATCGGTTCTTTTGCATTTAAGACTACTGAATCAGGTAACAAAATTCCTAGTCGTAGAACCAAACCATTTGCCATGTCAACTCTTTGTGCTGACATTTTTGTCACAAGGGAACTCTCTGATTGGAGCCAGATTAATTTCTTTTTATTACTGTCATTTTAGAGTAGTACCAGTACGATTAATCAAGTTGGAGGACCTTTCAGGAAGATAAATTAATTTAAACAAGTTGACCTATTCGTTGGAGTAAACTTTGGCATATAGAAAAGTGTACCTTTTCTTGTAATGCCTACTTTGCGCCCCCAAACTAGATACCAGCAATCTTCAATTCTTCTTTCACATTCAATAACAAAGATAAGTTCCATTGACAGAAATGTAATGTATAAGACAAAGAACAATCAAAAAGCTAAAGCCAAACTTTCCCAAATAATATCTTATTTTCCAAATCAAATTGAGAGAACGTTACATTTACACCGACAGTACTGAAGAATTTATTCACGGAAGAGACTTAAAATGAATGTCATGAGCTCCTAACACTAGCAAATAACAGCACAAAAAGATAGCAGGTATGAATATAATGTAAGCAAACACACGAAATTACGAAGCATATTATGGAAGCGGTTGTATTGAACGATGCCCGTGCATGCAGGAATTCTGGACTTGGTTTTAGACTCTGGTAGATCCTTCTTCATCCTCGCCCACGTTCTCCTTGGACATCTCCTCGAGGGAGATCCCCTTCGACTCGGGGACGAAGAGGGTCATGACCATGCCGAGGAAGTTGGCGACGGCGAGCACGAAGAGAGCGTTGCGGATTCCAATGCCGGCAGGGTAGCCGCGGTCCCGGGAGGACATGTCCTTGGACTGTGAGGCGTAGAGGAAACCGAAGGCCCCGATCATGGCGCCGGCCTTACCTGCGGCGGCTGAGATACCGTGGCACGTGGAGCGGAGCCGCGAGGGGAAGATCTCGGCGGGCACGATGAAGGTGGTGCTGTTGGGCCCGAAGTTGGCGAAGAAGAAGGTGAGCCCATACATGACGACGAAGCCGACGTGATTTCCGGGGGTGGTCCAGTGGTTGTAGGGGAAGGCGAGGCCCAGCATGAAGATGGTCATCATGAAGAAGCCCATGAGCTGGATCCAGAAACGTCCGATGATGTCGATGAGGGCGACAGTGAACCAGTATCCGGGGACAGTACCGCAGAGGGCGATGAAGGTCTGGGCGCGGGCAATGCGGAAGACCTCCTCGATGGCGTTCATGGTGGAGGCTTTGGGGATCCACCCTACCTTGCTGAAGATGTCCTTCTGGAACAAATTCTGGCTGTAGAAGGCGATATCGAGGAAGAACCAAGTCGTCGTCGTGGCGAGGAGGTGGAGCCCATGACGGCGGGCGAACTGCTTCGAGAAGAGTCCCCAGTCGTCTCCGCCTACGACATCACGATCGATCTTCTGGACGTCCTCGGTGATCTCCATCTGGAGGACCTTCGACATGTCGGCGGCCGCCTGCTTCGTGTTCCTGGCGACGAGGGCGGTGTACCGCGCCGTCTCGGGCATCTGCATCCGCCAGTAGTAGGTGAGCGCGGCCGGGATGGCACCGAACATGACGACTATCCGCCAGACGTAGTCGGCTTGCGGGACGGTGGAGCCGGCTCGGTCGACGCTGTAGGGCGGTGCATCGAACTTGTTCTTGAACGCGGCGGACACAATAAGAGCTACGATACCGCCGAAGAGGATGCCGAAGCCTTGCATAGCGAAGACGGCGGCAATGAAGGCGCCACGAGTCTTCTTATTGGCGTACTCGGACATGATGGTGGCGGAGAGCGGGTAGTCTCCGCCGACGCCGAAGCCGAGCCAGAATCGGAAGAAGCAGAGGGTCACCATCACTCCCTTCGCCGACTGGCCGAAGGAGAGGCCGGACGCGATGGAGCAGATCACCATGAGGAGGAGGGTGAAGCCGTAGACGCTCTTCCGTCCGAGCTTGTCTCCCAACCACCCGAAGAAGAGCTGGCCGGCAAGCGTTCCGACGAACGCAACGCCATTAACGGCTGATGCCACGTTAGGGGGAAGGCTTCCGGGGGAATCGAAGTTTTGATCGAAGTAGTAGATGCGGCCGAGGAGCTTGGTGACGAGGGAGATGCAGAACAAGTCATAAGCGTCAGTGAAGAAGCCCATCCCAGCTATCACGATGGCGGTGAAGTGGTACCACTGCGTCTTCGCCGCATCGAGGGTGCTCAACACCCGGAGCTGCTCCCTCACCATTGTTTCTTGTTACTTTTACTCGATCTCAATCTCGTGCAATGATCAATCTCCTCCGTCGATCCCCCTGTAAGCTGTAGCAAGAAGAAAGAGTCACCCATGTCAACCATTAAGTTCGCCACGATACATTAGTGAGACCACCTAGTGCGGACCTACAAGTATAACTTAGTAGATATGAACCACCACGCAATAAAGATGATAAAGAAGAAGAAACAAACTATTATTCACTAATCGATGCCATTAAAGCAGAGAGATAGAGGCGTACGTAGAGAGATTTATCACCTTAAGAGAGGAGATCCAAAATGCTACAGAGCTTGGATGTAGGATTTCAATGGAGTCCATCATCATATATATAGAGAGAGGGAAGGGAATCACTCGTAAGAATATGCTCTTTCTGCTAAAAAGATAGTAATTAAGGGAATATTTATTTGCGGACAACCTTACCACCAAATCTTAAGCAAATGTTGCTTCCGTCGGCCAACGTCTCAAACCATCGTATAATTTATTTATTTTTTAATGGAAAAGCCAGTGGGCGAAGATTTCTATTAATTTTAATAAAAGTTGATACAAACTTGACACATAATATAAACAAACCTCCTAATATTGTAATTATCTACTGCTCAGCAAAGAAATATATATATTATAACTAGCTCAAAGAGCATATAGGATATTTCAAGATGTACAACCCAAATAGTGCTGTAGACATAGGGCCAAATATTCCAAGGCTTCATCGCAACAAGTAACTTGATTAGTGAGTTGCTAGAACATTTTGGTTTGCAATATCCATCCTGTCTTAATTTCCTGCCTTTGAGTTTTGAGTATATAAATGAGTTGACAACCCCAATTCGGTTAATTTTAAGTGTATTTTATTTTCTTCAAAAGCTTGTTAGATTGTCTTAAGAGATCACAACATTAGTTTCGTTGCAACGCTTGTTTTTGTTATAGTACGACTTTGGGACAGTGACATGCTCTGGTCACCATGCCCCAAGCTTTATCAAGGGGATTGAGTCGGAGCTTCCATGTCAGCCGGATAAATGTTTAAGTGTTTTTTTTTTCCTTTCTATTTTCTATAGAGAAGATGAATTAAGGCCTGCATGTTGGTTAGCTTTACACGGATTCTTCCACTGATTTGAATTTAAATGTCTGCAATCCCCCCCTAGATTGCCAGCTTCTCCCATGTTGAAGCATGTTAATTTAGTATGTTAAGTACAGCAATAATTGCAGGCTCAATTTAGGAAATAATCAAAACGAGTACATTATCAATTGGGATAGCTCAATAACGTAGGGCGAGAGAAGATATATATATATATATATATATATATATATATATATATATATATTTTTTTTTTTTTTCCCTTCTCCTGTTAACTGGTATTAGAAATGAAAGAAGAATCAAAACCATGAGAAGTAGTTGCAATGAAATTATGATAGGTCCGTATGATCGATACCGATTGTGCTTAGTTTTTTTTTAATAAAAATTATAGATAATTTCTTTTCTATCTCTTGAATTATTAATATTTCTACCAATGACCTTTTAAACTATTTTTTATACATAATAAATTTCTAATATCTCGAAATAGAAAGGGTAAAGTGAAAATTTTCTAATAGTTTTAAAAAATCATTATGTTCTTAAATTTTTTTTTTTCCTTTTCTCTCCCTCTTCACCTGGTTAGGAGTTAGCCGAGTGAGTTAGTGATGGTGTCGAGCCGCCTAGACCAAACCTGTCACCTTCACCATCTCCAAACAGTCATCTCTAACTCCATCGATTTCTCACTTTGCCTTCTTTTCACCCCCTCTTGAATGGGATTTCGCTCCGCACTCTTTTCATACCCATATCTATCTAAGTTGGCACATATTATATCCACCATGTTTTCACCCCTCTATTTATTGATGATAAGTTTAAGAGGATAATCCTCTCTCTACATCTTGGCACCTCTAATATACTTAACAAACCAATAACTAATGTATTTCACTTTAGAGTTGTTAGCAAAGTTGCTAAACACCTCCGCCTCAGTATTCCCCGGGACGGGAAGAGAAAGACTTTTCTTAATAAGTTTAGATTATTTGTATAAACTTTTTTAAAATTTATAAGTAATAGTACAATTTGGGTTCTAAAGCTAAATCCGTTATATATATATATTTTTTATAATAGATTAACATATTTTTTTATAATAAATACAGATAATTTATATTAAAAATGAGCTATTTTAAAAATTAAGATTTTTTTTTTGTTTGGAAATGATTCCGGCAAGTTTTCATATGGCAATGTGAGGTCGTGAGGCTAATAATTCGTTGTATAAATTATAATCCATCAAACTTGTATGTTTGTTCTTTTTTAATTTTAAATTCAAAAGTTTGTGGGCTATATTTTTAGAGTTTTCATCTTCGTAGCATAAACTGGGCTTCAGCCCAACCAACCAGGTTCCGCCTAACGGGCTATAGTGGGACGCAATTACGGATTTTGAACAAGTCCATTGACAGAGAGAGAGAGGCCCATATGATAAAGTTGTGGAACAGACAGTAGATTTAATAAGGTTAATCACCATTAAAACCAAATGTGGACGATTATTATTGATACAAGCACCAATTACATCGCAAACATACGCAAAAACTTGCCAGAGGAAAATAACAAGGGCAATAAAAGCAAGACGACATATGCAAGCACGAAGACAAGAAAAGAAACATGCACCCAATTAATTAGATATTAACAACCTTAGACTCTGGTAGATCCTTCTTCATCCTCGCCCACGTTCTCCTTGGACATCTCCTCGAGGGAGACCCCCTTCGATTCGGGGACGAAGAGGGTCATGACCATGCCGAGGAAGTTGGCGACGGCGAGCACGAAGAGAGCGTTGCGGATTCCAATGCCGGCAGGGTAGCCGCGGTCCCGGGAGGACATGTCCTTGGACTGTGAGGCGTAGAGGAAACCGAAGGCCCCGATCATGGCGCCGGCCTTACCTGCGGCGGCTGAGATACCGTGGCACGTGGAGCGCAGCCGCGAGGGGAAGATCTCGGCGGGCACGATGAAGGTGGTGCTGTTGGGCCCGAAGTTGGCGAAGAAGAAGGTGAGCCCATACATGACGACGAAGCCGACGTGATTTCCGGGGGTGGTCCAGTGATGGTAGGGGAAGGCGAGGCCCAGCATGAAGACGGTCATCATGAAGAACCCCATGAGCTGGATCCAGAAACGTCCGACGATGTCGATGAGGGCGACGGTGAACCAGTATCCGGGGACAGTACCGCAGAGGGCGATGAAGGTCTGGGCTCGGGCAATGCGGAAGACCTCCTCGATGGCGTTCATGGTGGAGGCTTTGGGGATCCACCCTACCTTGCTGAAGATGTCCTTCTGGAACAAATTCTGGCTGTAGAAGGCGATATCGAGGAAGAACCAAGTACTCGTCGTGGCGAGGAGGTGGATCCCATGGCGGCGAGCGAACTGCTTCGAGAAGAGTCCCCAGTCGTCTCCGCCTACGACACCACGATCGATCTTCTCGACGTCCTCGGTGATCTCCATCTGGAGGACCTTCGACATGTCGGCGGCCGCCTGCTTCGTGTTCCTGGCGACGAGGGCGGTGTACCTCGCCGTCTCGGGCATCTGCATCCGCCAGTAGTAGGTGAGCGCGGCCGGGATGGCGCCGAACATGACGACGATCCGCCAGACATAGTCAGCTTCCGGGACGGTGGAGCCGGCTCGGTCGACGCTGTAGGGCGGTGCCTGGTACTTATTCTTGAACCCGGCCGATACAATAAGAGCTACGATACCGCCGAAGAGGATGCCAAAGCCCTGCATGGCGAAGACGGCGGCAATGAAGGCACCACGGGTCTTCTTGTTGGCATACTCGGACATGATGGTGGCGGAGAGCGGGTAGTCTCCGCCGACGCCGAAGCCGAGCCAGAATCGGAAGAAGCAGAGGGTCGCCATTACCCCCTTAGCGCTTTTACCGAAGGAGAGGCCGGACATGACGGAGCAGACCACCATGAGCAGGAGGGTGAAGCCGTAGACGCTCTTCCGTCCGAGCTTGTCTCCCAACCATCCGAAGAAGAGCTGGCCGGCGAGTGTGCCGACGAAGGCGACGCCATTAACTGCGGATGCCACGTTAGGTGGGAGGCTTCCGGGGGAATCGAAGTTTGGATCGAAGTAGTAGATGCGGCCGAGGAGCTTGGTGACGAGGGATATGCAAAACAAGTCATAAGCGTCGGTAAAGAACCCCATCCCGGCGATCACGATCGCAGTGAAGTGGTACCACTGCGTCTTCGCCGCATCGAGGGTGCTCAACACCCGGAGCTGCTCCCTCGCCATTGTTAGTTAATTTCTTCTCGTGCAATGATCAAGCCCCTCGATCGCACGATCTCCCCGGCACCTGCAAGCTATCGAACAAAGAGTAGCCCAAGTCAACCCTTAAGTTCTCCATCAATTCAAGTATTTTTTACCAACATTCAAACGGATTAATTCTTGCATGCATATATATGATGACAAAATGAAGAAGAAAAGAGGATTGCCCGTACATGGGTACGAAAAAGAAAACGATAGACAAAAGATTGTTTTAAAAGACCAACTCATTTAGCACTTAGCAGTAGATTAAACGTATCAATTAGTAGTCAGGCCACCAACTGTGGACCAAGTACCGTTGCATGCCATGCCCTCTTTAATCGGAGACCCAGAAGTATAACTAATAGAGATGATCCTATTTCTAGTAATAAAGATAAGAAGAAAGGCATTAAAAGTGGAGAGAGCTTTGCTACCTTACGAGAGGAGATCAAGAAGGCTACAAAGCTTGTATATTGGATTCAATGGATTGCACCCTATATATAGTGAGAAAGGGAAGGGAATCACTCGTAAGAATATGCTCTCTCTCTCTCTCTCTCTCTCTCTCTGCTAATAAAAATGATGATAATTAGGGGAATATCTATTTTGCGGTCAACCATGCCACCAGAATATATTATGGCAATGTCGCTTCCCTACCTGGATTACGGCGTAAAGTATATATCAACGATATAGAAATCCGTCTTACCTGATTGAGAGGATCGTGTCGGAGATTTAATCTACGTGAACCGGCTAAATGTGAGATGTTCTTATTCCTTTAATTTTTCTGTGGAAAAAAGTACTAAAATGCGTTAAGTTGTACGATTTGATAAGAGTGGATAAGCCAAAGACTTATGGATAACGTATCTCTTACTATTACTAGTCTCGTGTTACAATTCTAATCTACTCTTTAATTTATACAAGGCTATATCTATATATGGGATAATAAAATAAAGTTATATTATTATTCTCAAAATACATTTTTTTAATAAAATCAGTTACTATTATAAATTATTATTGATTATCTTACATTTATATTAAATTATTTATTAAAATTAATCACATTTATTTCAAAATGATCAGAATTAAAACCCAAACGTTATATGAATAATAGAGTATGTTTATATTAAAAATATTTAATAGTAATAATAAAAATTTGAAAGTCTTTTAATATAGACATATTATAAATAAATATAAAGTACAAAATATTAAATAAAATTTTAAGTAATTAAGCTTGATATTTTATCCTTTATATATCTAATTATTATTTCTTATATAAGAATAATATAGTAATAAGACCCCTATTTCTCTACTCTCTCTATGAGGAATATATTATCATCTCACTCTCTAGGTAGGATGTTATATTCCCTCTCTTATGGAGAATATGAAATTTGCAATCCAGATTCTTAGTCTCATCTATTAATTTTGCACCAAATATAAGATTATGTGGAACTCGCGAGATAACTAATCAAATCAAAACGTACAATTACCAAATGGTATTATAAATAGAAGCAAAATTAATAGAGATTTAGACACTAATCATCTTCTATGTCTAGGATGGAATTATAACTCATCATTGTTATACAATCATCAACTACTTAATGACTATAGAAAACAAAGAGAATATTGTCATCACTTTCTCATATAATTAATGAATATTCCTCCGAATAATTTGGCACCCATCATATACTTAATGAACGTGTCAAGATAATTAATTAACGAGCCAGTTGTGCCAATGAAGGATTAAGTCTCAGAATATATGTTAGTGAGCTCCACATAGCACGTAATAAGTATCTGAACAGGGTACCCACCTCCAATAGCTTATAAATATATTATTATTATTTTTTTGCATGTATGTCCTAATAATTTTTTTATTTACTTGTATCCCCCTATGTATAGTTGTATACCCCTCAAAATATATATTAGTTGTATAAATATTCTTTTGATTACTTTTCAGATTAAGTCTCATTAATTTAGTAGGAAAAAGACCCCTTAACTAAATTTTCTACATTGAAATTATTAGAATTTTGATAATTACTTAACTCCGCGGATATATCTACGAAAATACATTAAAAAAAGTGTGTTTTGAGGAAAAAAAAAAATATAATTATTGTTTTTAAAAGGATATATAAGCAAATATAATTATATATGTAATAACCCCTAAATATATTGCCATGGCCTTTTCTCTCTCTTTTTTGTATAAATAATTGGAGAACAAAATAAAAATAACTCAGGTACCAATTTATCATGTAATAAAATAAATAAAAGAGAATAGCAAAGATATACACTACCAACCTCAAGATGAACCAACATAGGAAGGGCCCATTCAGAATATGGGCTTTCTTATGGCTCAATCCAACCATCCTGTCCATCGCTTTCCACACGATCCAGTCTATAGGCGAAGTAAGCTCGGTTTGTATTTGAAATGAGTCAAGCTTAATCAATTGAAATTAGACTCGAAATTAATTTTAAGCCAAAGTTTGAGCACAGGTTTAATTTATCGGACTGTCTCTCAGATCGATAAAGAATAATTCATATTTTTAATTATATATATATATATATATATATATATATATATATATATATATTTGGTTATATATGTTTAATTTTAGTTTCTAGAGCTAAAACCACCCAACATGCAAGTCAAAATTAGAAACAATTTTGAATAGGCTCGAATTAGATATGCCTAATTCAAGTTTGATGTATTAGATTAGAGTGAAACTAATTTTAAGCTAAGCTTAAATAGAGTCCACCTCGATTAAGCTCGGCTCAGTTCTACCCCAACTACCTCAAACCCCAACCTTTCAAGAATAATTTTGGTACGGGCCAATCTCTTTGGGTCAACCCGAGTCCCCTTTAGATTATCAATATTATGTTTGTGGACTGTGTAATCTCGTAATTAGATTTTGTCATAATTTTTTCTCCCTTGCAGATCATGACTCCAAGATATCTAATGTCAATATTTATTCTCTGATGACTAGTTTACTCCTGAGCAAGAGAAATATAAATTAATGCTATATCACTATACTATGTAAAGTGCACAATGTCAACCCTATAGATTTATCTAAGAAAGTGACATTTTTTTTAATCAATGCATTATATTATATAAATAAATAAGAGAGTTGTCATTGACCTAATACTTTAATCCACAGCAAAATGTCAACTGCAAATATCAAAATCAAACGTCTTTCATTTATCAGTTTATCACTACATCTCTTTTTTTTTTAATTAATATGGTTGACAGAACACCTATTAGTTAAAGCTTAATGTTCATAATTAACCCCCGAATGAGTTAAGAGTAGTGTGGAATCTTGCTTATACGGGAAGTCGTATCACGATCCACTTTTATTAATATGAATCGTAACCAATGCATGTTGCTTAGATTGGCATAAGGTATGATTCCTACGAATATTCGATTGTTTGCTCTACTGGCGAAGCAGCTGGTTGTCAAATAATTAACTTCAAGGAATTCCTGAAATAATTAGTGTGCTGTTAGAGATTTAAAAGTTCCAAGATGAGTTGTTGTGTAGTCTTGCAGTATACGATAGGGCGTTTCTATCGATATGATTGATTTCGAAGCGTGCATGGACATCTTTTGACAATGAGGAATGCATAAAAAAATTTGAAGTATATATCAATGCTCTTAATTAACAAGTAACTTTGGTTGTTTCTTAAAAAAATTAACTAGTAATTTCAAATACGCATTAATGGATGGGCCAATCTTGGGGTTAACTATATATTATATATTGTATGATAATAATGAGAGACTGTAGACATAGTTTTATTGAGCAAATGGCCAGATACTGGGGTTATAGGCAAGTGTATTTGTGCACAGTTCCGTTAATCCACGGGCTGTGTTAGTTAGTTGTTCTGGAATTAAAGACAAATTAATCTGATGGTCTTAAGCTTTTTTTGTTTTTTTTTTTAAATTTAAATTTCTGGATGGAAGTAGGGATAATTCTTGAGGGATTTAATTAGCGTTACGACATGGATCTTTAAGGTAAAGATACTGTCGCTGTCCTGAAAGTCATAAACTGGGTTGTCTATGAGGCGACGATTAATTAATCGGAACCAATGAAATCGTCTCAAATGTTAGAAAGGTTGACATATTTTTATTGATTTTATGAAATAATATTAAATATTGGTGATGTAATTTGATGGTGAAGGGATGTATGTAGAGTTAGTTGATCGTCATATTTTAATACTCTTAGTCTATACGACCTCTTCCGTTCGAAAAGAGAGTATATTCCTGTGAGTTATTCCGTCTCGCGTGTGTATATATATGCTTCTCCGAACGGATATCTGAAACAACCACCACCCTTCTCACCTCCACTGCCAAGCTTTCTCTTGTGCTCCTCTCTCTCTCTCTCTCTCGATCTTTCTCTCTCTCTCTCTTAAGGTGAGCAGTCCTTAAGTCCCTTCAATATATATGTGTGTATATATATATATATATATTAGGTTTTAAGAAGTTTGGAAAGTTTTACTTGTCTCTAGCGACGTAATAACGATCCTTCTTCTTGCAGGGAATTACGAGGAAGATCGAGTAAAAGAGTAACAAGAAACAATGGTGAGGGAGCAGCTCCGGGTGTTGAGCACCCTCGATGCGGCGAAGACGCAGTGGTACCACTTCACCGCCATCGTGATCGCTGGGATGGGCTTCTTCACTGACGCTTATGACTTGTTCTGCATCTCCCTCGTCACCAAGCTCCTCGGCCGCATCTACTACTTCGATCCAAACTTCGATGCCCCTGGAAGCCTTCCCCCTAACGTGGCATCAGCCGTTAATGGCGTTGCGTTCGTCGGCACGCTCGCCGGCCAGCTCTTCTTCGGGTGGTTGGGAGACAAGCTCGGACGGAAGAGCGTCTACGGCTTCACCCTCCTCCTCATGGTGGTCTGCTCCGTCGCGTCCGGTCTCTCCTTCGGTCACTCGGCGAAGGGGGTGATGGCGACCCTCTGCTTCTTCCGATTCTGGCTCGGCTTCGGCGTCGGCGGAGACTACCCGCTCTCCGCCACCATCATGTCCGAGTACGCCAATAAGAAGACTCGTGGTGCCTTCATTGCCGCCGTCTTCGCTATGCAAGGTTTCGGCATCCTCTTCGGCGGTATCGTAGCTCTTATTGTGTCCGCCGCGTTCAAGAACAAGTTCGATGCACCGCCCTACAGCGTCGACCGAGCCGGCTCCACCGTCCCGCAAGCCGACTACGTCTGGCGGATAGTCGTCATGTTCGGTGCCATCCCGGCCGCGCTCACCTACTACTGGCGGATGCAGATGCCCGAGACGGCGCGGTACACCGCCCTCGTCGCCAGGAACACGAAGCAGGCGGCCGCCGACATGTCGAAGGTCCTCCAGATGGAGATCACCGAGGACGTCGAGAAGATCGATCGTGACGTCGTAGGCGGAGACGACTGGGGACTTTTCTCGAAGCAGTTCGCCCGCCGTCATGGGCTCCACCTCCTCGCCACGACGACGACTTGGTTCTTCCTCGATATCGCCTTCTACAGCCAGAATTTGTTCCAGAAGGACATCTTCAGCAAGGTAGGGTGGATCCCCAAAGCCTCCACCATGAACGCCATCGAGGAGGTCTTCCGCATTGCCCGCGCCCAGACCTTCATCGCCCTCTGCGGCACCGTCCCCGGATACTGGTTCACCGTCGCCCTCATCGACATCGTCGGACGTTTCTGGATCCAGCTGATGGGCTTCTTTATGATGACCGTCTTCATGCTGGGCCTCGCCTTCCCCTACAACCACTGGACCACCCCCGGAAATCACGTCGGCTTCGTCGTCATGTACGGGCTCACCTTCTTCTTCGCCAACTTCGGGCCCAACAGCACCACCTTCATCGTGCCCGCCGAGATCTTCCCCTCGCGGCTGCGCTCCACGTGCCACGGTATCTCAGCCGCCGCAGGTAAGGCCGGCGCCATGATCGGGGCCTTCGGTTTCCTCTACGCCTCACAGTCCAAGGACATGTCCTCCCGGGACCGCGGCTACCCTGCCGGCATTGGAATCCGCAACGCTCTCTTCGTGCTCGCCGTCGCCAACTTCCTCGGCATGGTCATGACCCTCTTCGTCCCCGAATCGAAAGGGGTCTCCCTCGAGGAGATGTCCAAGGAGAACGTGGCCGAGGATGAAGAAGGATCTACCAGAGTCTAAGGTTGTTAATATCTAATTAATTGCTGTTTCTTGTTGCGTGCTTGCATATGTGTCCTTTTTATCGTCCTTGTAATTCTCGTTTGGCAAGTTTTTGTGTATGTTTGCGATGTAATTGATGCTTGTATCAATAATATTTATCAACATTTTGTTTTGACAGTGATTAATCTTATTAAATCTACTGTCCCCACAACTTTATGATATTTTTCCCATAAACTTATTAAATAATGATATTAAATCTCGGCCGAATTATGTTATTAAAAATTGATGAAAAGACCTGAAAATTGAATTATGAAAATATAAAAAGAAACAAATATCTTAGGCCGTGTTCACTTGAAATTAATAGGATTAAAATAGAAATATAAATTCCTATTTATTATTACCAAAATAATTAAATTAATTTAAAAATAATTATTTTGATGTTCATTTGTATTCTAAATGATTAAATATATATTTTATCCCATGTGCTTATGCCAAAATTACTTTACCCAATTAACAATGCGTACTCAAAAAATTTTAAAAATTAAATTGAAGGCTGAATTATCACAATTTTAATTTTTTACGAACACAAATACCCTTTTCCTCATATATAAGTATTTCTTTTTTTTTTCAAAAAATATCCACATATTTTCTTCCCTTTCTTTCTAGATTGTATCAAATATTATAATAAATTTTACTAAACCTAAGTTTTCTTTATGGAGTTTAATAGTTATATCACATCTATAAATAAGATAAATATGAATTTAAAAAATAGATTAAAAACTCATCTATTTTGCTTAATTAATATAAATGGGCATTTTAGTCATTTGAGTATAGGGGTGTCAAAATAAACGAGCGGCTTAAGCTCGGCTTAAGCTGAGTCGAGATTAAGCTCAAAATTGAGACTCAATTTGAATTCCGAGCCAAGCCTGAGCCAAAGCCGACTCGCTCAAGCTCGGCTCGATAGGCTCATTGTGTTAAAGATGATTCAAAGAGGTGTCAAGTTTAGGAGTGGCAGGGGTAGATTCTATCATATATATTGCTTGAGGGTAGAAGTAGAATATATATTTAATGCTTGGATCTCTTTGGGTTATCCTTTTCAATTGCACACCTCACCAACTAAAGGAACAATGCAACTGCTTTCCTCCTACTCCGACCTCATCACGATCCTTCTCCTTTGGCCTCCTCATTTGACCTCCTCCTTCGATAAGTCGTTGTCGCCGCCTCCTTTGGCAAGTTGTCGCAACCACCGTTGTAGCCGCCACCTCCATTGAGCTCCTCCTCTTCCTTCGGCAAGTCATCGCCGCTGCCATCGCTACCTCCTTTGGCAAGCCACTGCAGCCGTCGCCTCCAATCAAGATCAGACTCAGGCTCGGGCTTGGGTTAGCTTGAACTCAGGCTCAGCTCGATTTGAGCTGAGCCGAGCCTAAACAACAAACTAGGCTTGAAACTAATTTCGAGTCGAGCCTGAGCTAAATCCAGCTCGCTTAGGCTTGGCTAGTTTACATCCCTAGTTGAGCGGCTCCATTAAATCTGACAAAAAAACCGACGGTTTCACTTTAGTCGTAAGTATAGAGACTAGTTTGAGACTTTTTAAAGTACATGAGAATAAAATAATTTTAGGTATAAGTATAGATAGCTAAAATATATTTAACCCTATTATACGATAATAGTACAATAGTTATATTTGGCACAATATTAACTAAAAGAAAAGATAGATTTTTTTTAATAAAATTATAATAAATACTTTTTAATTTGATATAAATTAGATTGATGGGATAAATATTAATAATAAATTAGTAGTTTAGTTAGTTTGTAATATAAGATATAATTTTCATAGTATACTTGTTATAAAATAGGGCTATTAGCAACTTCGAGAGTAAGGTGCAACTTCTGCTAATATCTCCAAAGATACGGCAGGAGATACAGGTTATGGCAAAAAAGGTTCATAGTTTAAAGCCAGAACCAGAAGGAATAAGTATAAGATTCCCTCTCAAAGTATTATAAAATAAAACATAAAAAACACCTAAAATAAAAGAGCGCAGAGAGAGAGAGAGAGAGAGAGAGAGAGAGAGAGAGAGAGAGAGAGAGAGAGAGAGAGAGAGAGAGAGATTAAAAAGAAAAAAAAACCTAACAATCTAGCAGAGACCTTGCTATTTTGGTGACTTTATCCTCAGTAAAACCGAACTTCTTAAATGTATCCAAGTAAGCCCCACTGGCACCAAAATCCTCCACACCATGTACCACGCCGCCTTGTCCGACGTACTCCCTCCACCCGACCGGCGATCCAGCCTCGACGCTTACCCGTTTGGTCACCGTTGGAGGTAGCACACTCTCCTTGTACTCCTCCGTCTGGCAATCAAACAGTCTCCAGCACACAAGTGATACCACCCTGACCCGTCGTCTCTCTCCCCTCAGTACCTTGGCACTTGCCTCACATAGACAGAGTTCTGAGCCTGTACCTATCAATATAATCTCCGGTAGATCATTGCCAGAATTGTCACTTATAATATATCCACCCTTCTCTACATCGGAAACCGATGTGCCGTCCAAGTTAGCGGTGACCTTCTGCCTCGACAAGGCAATCACGCTCGGCACATCTCGTTTAGCAATTGCAATCTTATATGCACCCGAAGTCTCATTACCATCAGCAGGGCGGAAGACTAAGAGACGGGGGATAGCTCTGAGCCCCACGAGCTGCTCAATTGGCTGGTGGGTAGGTCCGTCCTCGCCGAGACCGATCGAGTCGTGAGTCAGGATATAAACAACTCCGGCATGACTCAGAGCTGATAGTCTCATTGAATTCTTCATGTAGTCAGAAAATGTTAGAAATGTCGCGGCAAAGGGAATGAGTCCACTGCCATGCAACGCAATGCCGTTGGAGATCCCAGCCATCGCGTGCTCACGAACTCCGTATCGGACATTGCGGCCGGTTGCAGATACGGGCGGCCGGAAGTCACCATGGCCTTTTAGGTGGACTTTGTTGGAGTTTGCCAGATCGGCACTTCCGCCTATCAATCCAGGAAGCATCTTGGCAAGTTCATTCAAGCACTTTTCAGAGTATCCGCGAGTGGCATCAACTGGGTCAGAAGTAGACCATTTCTGTTTACACATTAAAGGTCATGAATCATCTGCCCTTCATTCTTATATGAACTAATCATGAAGGATGATTACCGGCAATGCATTCTCCCATCCAGCGGGCAAGCCACCTCCAAGAAGGACCTTGAATTCCTTTGCCTCTTCAGGGTATTTAGCTTGGTAGTCTCTGAGTGTAGAGTTCCATCTCTTTTCCAAGATTTCTCCATGTTCCGCTTGCTTCTCCATTTCCCTGGCATAGGTAGTCTATCTAGTTTAACATAAATCCTTGCTATGTTGACCTATCTAGTTCAACATGAATTCTTAATTTGCTTGGCTTACCTGTAAACCATGGGAATTATGTGAAATGCTTCGCGATCCACCCATTTAACTTTTTCTCTCATTCTTTTCACATCATCGCCTTTGAACGTACCATGATGTGCTCTTGAAGTGCCCTCCTTAGCAGACAACCTTCCTATCAATGATTTAACCTGCAAGTGCTTAAAATTAGATTTCTACTAGAAACTAGAAAAACGTGAGATGCCAGAGCAAGATCACTTGCTTTAATAAATGTTGGTCTGTTAGTCTCATTGTGGGCAGCTCGTATGGCTTCTCTAAATGATCTACTATCCTCATGTACATTCTCAACCGTTATAGTATTCCAACCAAGAGCTTCAAAGCGTGCCACTATATCTTCAGACAAGGAAAGCATTGTATCTCCATCAATTGTGTTATGGTTGTCATCATAGATAAGAGTGAGTTTATTTAGCTTCCAATGACCAGCAAGCGAAGCTGCTTCATTTGATATCCCTTCCATAGCACATCCATCACCCATGATGCAGTATCTGTGTTATAACAATTAAATGCTTCAAAGTTTACCAAACTGAAAATTGTTTAAATTGGATTGATAAAATTCGCTTTCTTACGTGCGGTGGTCAACTACCATGGCATCAGGTTTATTGAAACGTGCAGCCAGGTGAGCCTCTGCAAGAGCAAGGCCAACAGCATTTGCAACACCTTGTCCAAGAGGTCCTAGAAATAGAATAAGGGATGCTTAATGAACACAACTTGAACTAATTAATAAACAGACATCTAATAACACCTATACTAAAGTAAATGAATAAGATGTTAGAAGATTTACCTGTTGTGACTTCGACACCAGGAGTCAGGACATTCTCAGGATGACCAGGTGTCCTACTACCCAGCTTACAAAGTCTTTTTAAATCTTCCAGCTGAAAGAGCCCAAGGAAATCCAAGCTTATCAGATTCTATTTGTGATTTATAATAATCCAGTGTCCAAATCCACACTGATGATCGCCTGGAAACCACAAATTAATGACACAACCATGCAGGTGATGCTTGAAGAATGGACAATCTTATATTTTACGAAGGACAAGCTTCTAGGAAAGTTAAGGGTCATTGTTCTATAATTTAGTAGCAATGACTTTGTCCTATTAAGTAATCTTTAACGAGTTCATACCTCATTTAGCATTGCAAAACCGACCTGTGACCAAAATTTATTAAGAAGAATGACTACCGCTACAGCGCAATGAGAGCTCACTGTTACAAGTATGAACGTAAATTTATTCGTGAGGATTGACTCATATTTCCAACTATATCTAGCCTATGATTAACCTGCAACTCTCTAAAGGAAGACTTATTAAGAAGATAACATTCATCGCTAATTGGGGATTTCACTCGGCTACCGAAATGGACATTCATACATACATTGTAGAAACTGACCAAATTAAATACATTGACATAAACTCCATGCAATTCCAACTACCAGAGATAAAGAAGAAGTACATCACCTGGATCGACTCGAAGCCGGCGAGGTGCATGCAGACATACTGAAGCAGGCACCCATGGCCGGCACTGAGCACAAACCTATCTCTGTTGAACCACTTCGGGTTCTTGGGATTGTAGCGCATGACATGGCGGTAGAGGTGATAGCCCACCTCGGCCATCCCGAGGGGCATGCCGGGGTGTCCAGCTTGCGCGCACTGGACCGCATCAACGATGAGCATTCTCATATTGTCCACGGCCCTGCGATCGATCAAACTTTGGAAGAAGACGTCGTCTTCTAGATAAGAATTCTCCTTGGCTAAGTGCCCGTTTAGTTTCTCGAGTTCTTCCACCCATGAGAGCCGGTAGTCCTTGGATCGGTAGAGGTGGGCTTTGATGCGGAGTTTGGGAAAGGTGGTTTTGGGTATGCGAGGGGAGTTGAGGGGAAGGAGGGGTTTGGGGTTGTAGAAGAGGAGGGAGGAGAGAGCCATGGCAAAGGATCGAGGTGGGAACAAGGGGAAGGAGACCGAGTGTTTGCTAAATGCTAAGCACGCGACGGTTTTGGACGCGTGGAAGGAGATCGCATGCACACGACGCGAAAAGAACTACATTAAACATTTACTTCAGGCCCGATTAGATAGGCCTAGCCCAGTCAAGCCAGTTAAAGAACGGGCTCCGTCTTCGGTGCGACCCGCCAATATGAGGCCTAGTTATTCGACGAAATGACTGAGAGACCAATCAATACATTTTTGCTGAATGCTTTTATTATGAAAGGTATCCTTCGTATTCTTGCTTTAAGAAGTTTGGAAACTTAGATACAATTTGTTCTTTCTTTTATACTTCTTATTTCCTTGTGTAGATGTTTTGAGTTCATTGTTCTCCTTAGTTCCATGGAAGATAATAAAATTATAAAAATACTGTAAACATCTCCATGTGAACGATTAGAGAGAGGAACATATCATGTTTTGATGTTATAAACTATAACTAATGGTCCAGACATATTTAATTGTGAGAAAGAAAAATGAGAAAGAGGTGTTCAGAGCAATTCTCAGGGATGATTTGAAGACATTTATACACATAAGTATTGAAAGATAAAGAGATCCATAAATTGACCATTAAGTAGTGATTCATTTGCTGATGGTTACCGTGATGTTTGATGCTAAGCTTGATAAAGGGAACCTTAATTATCTTTGCAGTTGTTTCATGTGTGCATCAATATAACTCTTAAAAGTATGTTTCAAATTTTCTCAGATTGCAACATGCTTTGATATACTTTTCAATCTCATATCAAACTGCCAAATTGAAATCATACGACATACTCTAGCAAGCATGCATGACTTGTAGATATTTATGAACATCAGAAACTGGCCATACTGTTCAGGACAGTGGGGAGACAAGATTTGACTACAATTATTCAAGATAGCAGTAGCTATCATCTGACAGAAGAATCCATAAATATATCAGTTGGCTGGCTTTGGTGGATGTAGCTTGTTCCAAGATTCCAGATCAATGGAATGGTGACCGTCTATTCCAGCTCCATGGTACTCGTTTCCATAACGATCGCTCCTGACACCAAAGGGCTCTCTTTGCTGATCAACATTGTTTTTGACTCCATCTCCAGTCATTGCCTCCTGGGAAGCCTCAGTAAGACTTGTGCCCGTAGGATTTTCCAATAGCTGATGCCTGATTATAGTAGCCGTGTGCAAATAATGATGATGCAGGAGATCTTTACTCATAGAAAGCTTCATCTTGCAGTTGTAGCTATCTTCAGAAGATTCCGCTGCAGTAGATGCATATAATGTTAGCACTAGAAGGAATTTTAAGCTGCGGAGTCTCATAGTTGCTGCCCTGTTGTTCCTACCATCAAACACCGCCAGAAGCAAATGAGGTATATCTTGGTAATACTACATAATGGGAAGTAGAATACATTAAATATGCTCCAGTAAAGGAGATTATGTGGATGGATAGTTTAATAATAGTGGAGGCTGGTAAAAAGTTATAGTGAGTGGTCACGAACAACCAATGAGAATAATTCTGAATCCTGAACAGTTTTTTGTTTAGACTATTGGAGAGCTTGATATGCAATGTTGCACTCATTATGAGTTGTATTTACAAAGTAAAGATGTTGTCGTGGAAAAACCTCACCTAGTGGTAATTAAAGAAGTCATCTTTCTTAAAGTGCAAGCCACTCACTTAGTGGCAAAACTATTTACTAGTATCAGGACTTTAACCTAATTATTTCAATTCCTTCAACGTCTTGCTTTATATTGCTTTTAGAACTGATCCAATGCATCTCTTTGATAGAAAATGAAATTAGTCAGTTTGCTTTGTTAATTGCATTACTACCTTAATACCAGCTAGCATTATTGTAGTAGCCTCAGTGTGGCTATTTATCTATCAAGATGTCAATTTAATTTGCCTTCTCTGCACTACAATCACCTCATTTACTTGTGTAGATTATCTGACATTGTTTCATGTAAAGATAGGGTATCTCAAATAAAGTTTGCCTTATGTATGTTTACCAAGATGATTGACATTTGATTACTGTTCTCTCATGATTTAGTGTGCTGTTGGAAAAGCACAAGCTCACTGAATGCTGATTGATTTATTTCTCCTTTTCTCATATTCTCTGTTGCACAACCAATTTTGTTTCTTGTGGCATTAGACTATAACATTGAAGATTGATGCATTTACATTCTTTTCCTTTTTACATCAGAAAGCATAGTGAAAAGTAGGATTTAATTTGGAGGTCATTTTACACTAGGAATTCTGGTGGACATAAAATAATATGATAAATTACCAATTTGAGGAAAAATGAGTCCATCCCACTAACCATGTCTGAATATGGTGGAGGCCAGATAAAAGGACTTTATAGTTCATCTTTCACTATAAAAAGCTTATCTCTCCTTAATTTATTTCTAACAATACAGGCTCACAATTTTCCAAGATTACTTCTCTGCAGGTTTACAGATTGCCTTCGTTTCTCTTCCCTTCAATTCTTTTAATATGCTGAAATTATGTAACGAACAGCTGTGACTATATCTTCTTTATTGATATGTTTTATATCTCCTTCCTTGTTAAAGTGCAGGCAAGATCAAGTATGAAGTCATTAGTTCTTGTTCTCCTTGTAATTGCGACACTCGTTACCTATGGTTCTGCCATGAATAGAATGGCTTTAATGGATCATTCAAGTATTGGTGGAGGGATCGCAAAAGCTAAAACCACACTGGGGTACTTTGGCGGGAGTACTGTTGACAACCACCATAGCATACCTAGAGATCAGTATAACAGCCGTGCTGGTGGAAGCACCAGCCAGCAACCTCCAGGAGGAGAAGATGGAGGCAATCAAGGAAGCGGGGGTGGTGACATAAATAACTAGAATTCGGAGAATGTTTCTATTTTAAGTATCTGTCTGCAAGATTTGTATTATGTATAATTGGACAACTACCAGTGTACGCGTTTGAACTTAGCGTCTCACTGAGTAATATAGTTGCTTTTTCCACTTTAAGAAACGATCGTGATTAGTGAACATAGTAATATATACATGCATATATACATAAGAGAGTGAATTTCACAAATCTGCTGAAGTCTGATACTTTGTAACAGCTAAAGAAAGAAAACAGAGAGATAGATGACTGAAGATTAAAAAGTAGATTGTCTTTCCTCCAGATTTGGATACAAAAGAGTTGTTATGGTCGACAAGTATGCCTCCAATCATTTTAATAAACCAAGTATGTTTGTATTGCCGAAGCTACTATACTTGTTTTGGTCTGCTGTATGCTTTGCTGATATTCTCCACATAGTAGTCTCTTTCTAACAGCTGAAGGAGCACCTCCAATTCCATAGGAAAACCTCCAATTCCATAGGAAAGTACATGTAGCTACAGGCAGTTGGTACTTTTTAATTATAACAGTCACTGTACCAGTAGTTTTTAGTTGTATTTGTAAAGAAAATCCTGACAGTAGAAGCAAGAGTAGTTTATATGTACACGTAGCATCTTCAAATAGAATATTATCCACTGCTGTGGTTCTCTACTATACCATACAGACAAAGGCATTAATAATTTAAAGGAACATCTTTCTTGTCCATTCCCTTTGTAGAGTCCTGCTTCATGTCTGTCTCTCACACCACCTGCAGGAAAGCTAACCAACCACTGGACAACTTTTCTTTGCACTAATTACTATATAATGTACAACTAACAATGACATATAACTTCCACCATATGCTGATTTGACTTTGGTGGATTCCCCACAACATCAACTTTCTAATCCATAATGCTCCCATTTGCTCTCCTACTCCTTTACAGAACAGTAATTATAATTAATATCCTTCTCAGGTTAACTTTTGGGCAAAAAGGTCATTAGCCTACAACCAAGATTTGCTATATCAGCTTAGTTAATAAGTAGCAAATAATTATGTGAACTGAGTTGTTTAAATAATAATCTTGGGCTCTTTATTTAGATTTATGGGCTATCTATCTAATGCCCATAAAGTAGAGTGACCCAAGTCCATACTCAAATAGTGGAAAGTATCCGTTGGAATAACTTCTGAGGTATTCATTTTCAAATTTTATTGTTGCTTAGTTTGATAAATTATAGTGGTGGAATTTAATATTTAGTATTCAAGAAATACAATGGCATATTTAAATCCCGACAGCTCAAAGCTGAAGACTCATTTCACCTCCCTGTCGGCGTAACGGTCGAATCCTCTCACAACCGTTTTCTATAAAGCACCCGCCTCTTCTCAAATCAACCTCATTCCCCAAAATCTCTTCTCCCCATTCCTCCACCCCCAAGAACCCTCCCCATTCCTCCAAGAATGTCGGTCGAATACGGAGATTCCCCAATGGCGCAAATCCCTACCTCTCACTCCGGTGTACCAGCCGACGGAGACGGCGTTCGCCGATCTCTTCGCTTTCATCTCCTGCATTGAGCGCGAAGCCGCCGCCTTCGCATCTGCGAGGCCATCTTTCCTCTCCCCAACCCTCCAAGAAACTTGATTTTTTTGCAAATTTTAACCTCTCCTTCTCCAATTCCAAATACCTCGTCTCCGTTCCCAACCCCGGCGACTCCGATGCCGTGTTCGCGACGCGGAACCAGGAGCTCGGCACCGCCCGTGCGCCAATGTTGCACAAGCGCGTCTGGTAGAGCGGGGAGTTCTACACCCTCGGGCAATGCGAGGCCAACTCCAAGGCCTCTCGCAAGAAACCAACTCGATTGGTTCAAAGAAGTCACGTTTCTGGACGTCCTTGCACAACGTTGATCCTCTTTGGCATGTATGATTATATCTATTTGAATGTACTCTATTTTCTTGACTTTCTTGATTTGAATTATGTGATTGTAGAGAGTCTTTCTGTTTTGATGTTTCTTGCCCAGAGTCTCTTCTATGCTGGGGGACAAGACGACATTATTATCTCCTGAAATTTCTTGTTGCTTCAGGGGTACGCTGCTGTAAGTAAAAGAGTTTCGTAAGATCAATTCAACTATCTTATCCGTATCGGTCATTGGATGATTTCATTTGGGTCTATTTTTTTTATGTTATTCTTATCTGTAGCAAGTGCTGATGTATGTTATCTCTCTCTCTCTCTCCCCCCAATTGGGGAATTCGTTGTGACATTTCCATGAGCTTATCATGTTGGATCCATCCAAGGTAATTCTCTCCTACAGACGTTGTATATCTACGTAGTTGACTGGTGTCTTTGAGGCACTGCCTTTGGGAAGTAAGTGTAGAAACTAGTTGGTAATGTTAGTTTTAGATAATTTTTTTTATCCTCCTTCATTTTCTGGTAGGAACGCACATTTAACTTTGTCATGTTTTTTCTGTGATACTCTTAGAGCTGTAGCTTGGGCGTTTTATTCTTTGACGGATCTGGTCGAAATTTTATTACAGCCCTTGCTTATATGACATTGTCTTGCATGATATCTTTATCTTAATTTCATCAGGCACAATTTTTGTCCGTGGGCATATAGTTTTATGATGGAATCAGATATAACAACCCTTACTTAATGGATTCCACATGAAAGTGTTCTTTCTCTTTGAGGCCGTGTATAACTTGATGTGTTAAAATGGTTTTAGGTTATGGGAGTTGTTCATATTTTTTTTCATGTTTAATTTTGTTCCACGAGTAGCTCTTCTCAGTAGAAGTTTACTAGCCTTAAGTCCAGGTATTTGGTTTTCGTTTGTGTTTTCCCTTTACCATTTCAATTTGTCTCGGAAAAGATGCTCCATCAATCTGAGTGCTAAAATATCTTCAATACCTTATATTCTGCAAAGTTGTGGTAAGAAAATTTTATGTTATGGTATGGGATTTGCAGATATTTTCCTTCTTTCATCTTGAATTTTTCATGAGTAGGTATTCTTCTCTGTAGAAGTTTATTAGTCTAAAGTTCCAGATACTTTCTTTTGTTTGCTTGTTTGTTTGTTTGTTTTTCCTGCTCACCTATGCCTTGGGAAGGTGCTGCCTTCTATTCATCATATCATCAAAGTTATGGTTTGATCTTCCTTTACTCTTTCTTGAGGTACGTCCACTTGGACTAAGTTTCTTGCTTATTGGTGTGCCATGTGTTTTCTATTGAATTTCACAGTTTATCTTGTAGTAGTTTATCTTATATCAGAAATACTGACACATGCTTTGTAAGATGTCCATTCCACACTGTCCATAAAACTCTCAGCAAGATCCATTCACTAGATTGCTCTAGATTTAGTGGAAGTGATATATGTACTATGTAGGCAGGGTCTCCTTCCTATTCCCATATGATAAAATACCTATCACAATGCCTAAGTATGTCAATGAAATGCAACATAAGAACATGCCATGGTATAATGTTGCAAGTATAGTAATGATACTCAGGCCTTGTGAAAATTGAAAAGGCTTGCTCTGGTAAGATGTTCAGTCTGTACTATCCATGAGACTCTCAGCAAGGTTCATTCACTAGATTGCTCTAGATTAAGGTAGAGGTGATAAATATATGCAGGGTCTCCTTCCTATTCCCATAAATCTTTTGGCATGGTGTCGAAACATGTCAAAGAAATGCAACATGAGAACATGCCTTGGTATAATGTTCCAAGTATTCTGGAGTAATAGTAATAATAGGCTTGCATTGTAAAATGTTCATTCACTAGATTGGACTAGATTAAGTTGAGATGATATATATATAGGCAGGGTCCCCTCCCTGTTCCTATATAATAGAAAGCCTTTTGGCATAGTGACAGAGTATGTCAGTGAAAAGCAGCATGAGAAAATGCCTGTGTATAATGTTTCGAGTATCTGGAGTATTAGTAACAATACTCAGGTCATGTGAAAATTGAGTAGGCCATGTAGTGAGTCAAGAATCTAATAAGTAGTTTAGGCTAGCTATATTTGTGCTTATGATGGTTTATACTTAATCTTTATGGTCTTTGAACTATCATGTTTTCATTGTACAATGTAATGCTGGTAGGATGCATATAAATAAGCTGAAATAAAAATAAAAGAAAGACAGAATACCAATAGATATTATATGTTAAACGTAAAAGCATTGAGAATGGTGGTAGTGGATTTAGATATGACAATTATGAAGTTGACTTTATGTAATAAGATTAAGCAACTTTTATGTTCAAGACTTAACATTGTGCTAGGAGCCTTGGACATATTGTTTGCTGTATAATATAAAATGATGCACAAGGCTCCCTGCCTATGTTCGGTCTTTGGAGAGATGTATGCAACCTTATCATTATTTTTGAGAATGTTATTTCTAATGCTTGAATACTAAGGGCAAGTCTTACTATGGCACCGAGAGACGCCCTTTCTATGCAGAATAACTTAGGAAGATAGTTAACTTTTTAAGGCATGGATGTAATTGTTTTGCATTCTAGAGGTTCAGTCTTATTTCTTTTATCATCAACAATTAACATGTGATTGTTGATCTCTTGAAATACATTTTCACATAGAAATTACTTAATTATTAAGAGTAAGTAGTTCTGAATGAATAATATCAATTATATTATCAAAAATTGGTGTCTTTAACATGTTAGATAATAAATTAACAATATATATCATATCTTTAACATGTCCTCTCGTATGCAGCTTTCAGTATCGTACGAAAATAGATGGTAGATAATATGATTGCAACCCACTACATTACAATATTAAAATTTATGGAATAAAAGTAGGTCGTTGGGATGAACTCATGACTTATGAAAAAATAACTTTGATTCTATGTTAACTCACGAACTAATTTAAAGTTTAAATTCTTAGATAATAGTAGTTATTATATTGTATATATTAACACTAGATAAAATACTCTCAAACATGTAAGCATTGTTATAAACACTATTGGTCTTATTGGCGGTAAACAGCTCACCTTGTTGGTCATACTTTGGGCTCATGTAAGCTAAATAAGATATGAGAATAGTCGGAAAAAGATAAATTGTGATTATATTTTTTTTACAAAATTGTCTTTGATTTGTAAACAAAAATAGTTTAAACACTTAAATTTAATACAAAATTATGATGTAAGAGTCAGTTTTAATAACTCAACACACAGGAAACTTTGCTAATAATAAATTATTCAATCTACGTAAGTCAAGTAGTCAACATATTTTTCACTGTAGTGACATACTATTGTGAAATCTTAATTGAATAAGTCATCAATATGACATAATCAAAATAAAAATGACGAGTTTATATTTAACTAAAGATGGTTATCATATATTAGGCAGAGTGTTATAATTGTACATTGTGTGAAACTAATGATCTGGATTGAATATGCTTGTCTCTAAATCTAAACTTCACTGTTAAAATCAATTAACTATTTTGTCAAATTTAACTTAATTCGTTACTAACTTAGATATTTTTCATTTTTGAATTATTTGGCAAATTAGTTTCACTCGTAGTAGGACGATAAGTAAGAATAAAATTAAATTATCATGTTTTATATTGTAGGCTTGTAAGAAGTAGTTCAACTTACAACTTTACTCTATCATAACAATAATTTGATTTTAATTAATTTGATGAGGTTTATCTCATACCAGAAAATATGAATTGAACTTAAATTAGTTGCACTATATAATATAAGTACAACAACGCATTTACCAGTAATTAAGCGAAATAAAAAATAAAAACATACAAAGCACGCAAGAAAGAAAAAAACAACGTTAAAATAGTCCTATATAAAAATGGGAGTCCCAAATTTTTGATATTTATGTGTCTGTGTCAGTTTTAACTCTAAAATTAAGTAGTATAAATTATTTCATAGACCTAACTTGATCTGTTGATACAAACAATATTGCAATACATAAATAAAAGACCAAGTACTCAAAAAAGTCTATAAAGTAAATTAATAGAAAGATGAATGAAAGATTATTTAAGCCCAACTAATCTACTAAAATTTAACTATAAGTATATATAATTAAATCTTATCTAACTTGACACTTATTTAAATATTATGTTTGACACATTAAACTATTACATTTGAAGAAGTTATTACGGAGTAATTTTTAGACTACCAAGAAATTGAGATAAGAAGATAGTTTATGTCTTATTAAATAATAAATTTGTTTTCTTTGTAGAATAAAGTAGACAATAGTTAAGAAAATTTTATGGAGAAATAAATATTTTGGTAAAGATTTTATTCTAAATAGTATGTTGAATATAAATATTAGACTTTATTTTTTTTAATTTAGGCATTTATATAATTTGATATTTAAAGAAACTTTTGGATAAAATATATAAGAGCTTAATAATTACAGTGATGACAAATTTAATAACTAAGAATTTTGACCACATTTCTTCTTGTTAAAAGCAATAATGTAAGTAAATTTATTTCACAAAACAACAAATTTAACTACCAAATTAGAAGAATTTGAAGTAAGTAAAATATTCGAGAGTGAGAGAAGATAGAGAAATAAAAAAGAGAAAATATGAAGACTGAAAAAAGTTAATACAAATAAATGACAAAACTACAAGTAAGGACAAAATTAGAATAGAAAAATAATATGGTACTATATGAATATAAGTATTGGAAGAAGAGAATTTTGAGGTGTAATCATGTATTCTTGCTTATTTACTGTCGTCAATCTTTTTAATATGTATAGATTTTAAATTCATGTGTATGAATAGAAATAAGACTATTAATTTACATAATATAAAAGGTTTTCAAACTGTCTTAATTATTAACACTCTAGTAGAACGAGCAACTATGTGAATAATAGATTAAAAGTTTTTGGTATTTTAAATTATTTTTTCTCATTTATGAAACTCAATTCTAACTTAGTGTATAGCTCAAACTCTAGCATATGGTTGATTCTGAGACTCGGTGTGGATATCCTCTTAAGCTAATTTAACTTAAATAATTAACCCAATTAATCAAGCCATTTGCTACTATTAGTGGTCAGCTACATTGATCCTTCTTCTCTAAATGTGTTGTATAACATTATGTATTATCATGTCTTTTCTCATTTCATTCTTCCAAATCAGTTTGGGCCTTTATTTTCCTTTCAAAATGCCTATTTCAATCAAATTACTAATCCTTACAGTTTAACAATGCATTCTTCTTCCTACATGTCAGAAGTCCAAAATCTATCTCAATCTATTCACACATGTAACTTATCCTTAATAGGTTTTAACCCTAATCATCTTTGGATGTACTTATTTCTTATCTATCCCTCCTAGTACTCCTTTTCATCTATTCAACTTTTATATCTCAGCCATAATTAATTTTTCATATGTTCTTTCTTGATTGCCCAATATGTTGACCCATAAAATATGATCGGTACGATAGCTGCCTTGTGATTTCGTTTTGCTTTCAAAGGTCTGTGCAACTAACTATATGACGCACTGGAGACCATTTTCCATTTTGGCCATTTTTGTTTAACTGTATGTTCAATCCCCTCTATCTCAATATCTTGATTTTCTATGTCTATGTTTCATATACTCAGTCTTGATCTATTTACTCTAAAATTTTTTGGTTCATTATTCTTTCTTCATGCTTCCAACATACTTGTCAATCCTATTCTCCATTTTTTTTGAACAAAAAATAACATACACCACGGAATTTAATCCTAAATATTTTTGATTATCTTATCTATAAAAAATGGAAATAAGATTAATCCTTGATGCAATTAACATCAAAAGGCCACTCAACACTCTTTCAACTATCTTTACGTTATACTAGCTCTATCTCACTTCTTTGATAACATCACTATATACTCTTACTTGGGACTTCTTTCTTCTCCATGCTGATTGTAATAATTCCCTAAGCAGAATTTCTCTTAATTGATAATTTTCATATTCATCTTTCTTCTCCAAGCTCACCGTTATAATTCCCTATGCAGAATTTCTCTTAATTGATAATTTCTATATTCAATTGATTCATTCTCATTTCCTATCTCTATACTTCTCCTTCAATAATATGATCAAGTAATAAAATATTAATGTATTTAATACATTGGACGTAAAATTATTTCTTCTCTCAATAACACCATACTTTATTCCCTAATTCTTCTCTCAATGTGTGCATAATGTTATGCACACATTGAGCACATTTAGCTGACCACTAATAGTAGCGAATGGCTTGATTAATTGGGTTAATAATTTAAATTAAATTAGCTTAAGATGATGTATACACCGAGTCTCCGAATCAACCATATGCTAGAGTTTGAGCTATACACTAAGTTAGAATTGAGTTTCATAAATGAGAAAAAATAATTTAAAATACCAAAAACTTTTAATCTATTATTCACATAGTTGCTCGTTCTACTAGAGTGTTAATAATTAAGACAGTTTGAAAACCTTTTATATTATGTAAATTAATAGTCTTATTTCTATTCATACACATGAATTTAAAATCTATAAATATTAAAAAGTTTGACGACCGTTAATAAGCAAGAATACATGATTACACCTCAAAATTCTCTTCTTCCAATACTTATATTCATATAGTACCATATTATTTTTCTATTCTAATTTTGTCCTTACTTGTAGTTTTGTCATCTATTTGTATTAACTTTTTTCGGTCCTCTTATTTTCTCTTTTTTATTTCTCTATCTTTTCTCGCTCTCGAATATTTTGCTCTTATGTTACTTCAAATTCTTCTAATTTGGTAGTTAAATTTATTATTTTGTGAAATAAATTTACTTACATTATTGCTATTAACAAGAAGAAATGTGGTCAAAATTCTTAGTTATTAAATTTGTCATCACTGTAATTATTAAGCTCTTATATATTTTATCCAAAAGTTTCTTTAAATATCAAATTATATAAATGCCTAAATTAAAAAAATAAAATCTAATATTTATATTCAACATACTATTTAGAATAAAATCTTTACCAAAATATTTTATTTCTCCATAAAATTTTCTTAACTATTGTCTATTTTATTCTACAAATAAAACAAATTTATTATTTAATAAGACATAAATTATCTTCTTATCTCAATTTCTTGGTAGTCTAAAAATTACTCCGTAATAACTTCTTCAAATGTAATAATTTAATGTGTCAAACATAATATTAAATAAGTGTCAAGTTAAATAAGATTTAATTATCTATACTTATAGTTAAATTTTAGTAGATTAGTTGGGCTTAAATAATCTTTCATTCATCTTTCTATTAATTTACTTTATAGACTTTTTTGAGTACTTGGTCTTTTATTTATGTATTGCAATATTGTTTGTATCAATAGATCAAGTTAGGTCTATGAAATAATTTATACTACTTAATTTTAGAGTTAAAACTGACACAGACACATAAATATCAAAAATTTGGGACTCCCACTTTTATATAGGACTATTTTTATATTGTTTTTTTTCTTTCTTGCATGCTTTGTATGTTTTTATTTTTTATTTCGCTTAATTACTACTAAATGCATTGTTGTACTTACATTATATGGTGCAGCTAATTTAAGTTCAATTCATATTTTTTGGGATGAGATAAGCCTCATCAAATTAATTAAAATCAAATTACTGTTATGCAAGAGTAAAGTTGTAAGTTGAACTACTTCTTACAAGCCTACAATATAAAACATGATAATTTAATTTTATTCTTACTTATCGTCCTACTACGAGTGAACTAATTTGCCAAATAATTCAAAAATGAAAAATATCTAAGTTAGTAACGAATTAAGTTAAATTTGACAAAATAGTTAATTGATTTTAACAATGAAGTTTAGATTTAGAGACAAGCATATTCAATCGAGATCATTAGTTTGACACAATGTATAATTATAACACTCTGCCTAATATATGATAACCATCTTTTGTTAAATATAAACTCGTCATTTTTATTTTGATTATGTCATATTGATGACTTATTCAGTTAAGATTTCACAATAGTATGTCACTACAGTGAAAAATATGTTGACTACTTGACTTGCGTAGATTGAATAATTTATTATTAGCAAAATTTCTTGTGTGTTGAGTTATTAAAACGGACTCTTACATCATAATTTTGTATTAAATTTAAGTGTTTAAACTATTTTTGTTTACAAATCAAAGACAATTTTGTAAAAAAAAATCTAATCATAATTTATCTTTTTCCGACTATTCTCATATCTCATTTAGCTTACATGAGCCCAAAGTATGAGTCCAAAGTATGACTAACAAGGTGAACTGTTTACCGCCAATAAGACTAATAGTGTTTATAACAATGCTTACATATTTGAGCTTATTTTATATAGTGTTAATATATACAATATAATAACTACTATTATCTAAGAATTAAAACTTTAAAATAGTTAGTAAGTTAACATAGAATCAAAGTTATTTTTTTATAAGTCATGAGTTCATCCCAACGACTTACTTTTATTCCATAAATTTTAATATTGTAATGTAGTGGGTTGCAATCATATTATCTACCATCTATTTTCGTACGGTACTGAAAGCTGCATAAGAGAGGACATGTTAAAGATATGATATATATTGTTAATTTATTATCTAACATGTTAAAGACACCAATTTTTGACAATATAATTGATATTATTTATTCAGAACTACTTACTCTTAATATTTAAGTAATTTCTATGTGAAAATGTATTTCAAGAGATCAACAATCAAATGTTAATTGTTGATGATAAAAAAAATAAGACTGAACCTCTAGAATGCAAAACAATTGCATCCATACCTTAAAAGTTAACTATCTTCCTAAGTTATTCTATATAGAGAGGACGTCTCTCGGTGCCACAGTAACATTTGCCCTTAATATTCAAGCATTAAAAGCAACCTTCTCAAAAATGATGATGAGGTTGTATACATCCCTCCATGCCAGCTCCATGGTAGTCATTTATAACCACCGCCACTGACACCAAAGGGTTCTCTTTGCTGATCAGCTTTGTTTTTTTCTCCATCTCGAGTCATTGCATCCTGAGAAGCCTCAGTAAGACGAATGCTTCTTTCACCTGTTAGGACTTTCCATTATCTGATGCCTGATTATATCAGCACTGCACAAAGAGTGATGACACAGGCGATCTTTACTAATAGAAAACTTCATCTTGTAGTTGTAGTTTTCTTCAGATGATTTTGCTGTCGTAGATGCATATGGAGTTGACACTAGAAAAAACTGTAAGCTGAGGATCCTCATAGTTGCTGCTCAGCTGCTTCCTAGCATCAAATGCCTCTGAAAGCAAATAAGGTATCTTTCAGTATACAACATAATGGGAAGTAATATATACAGTAGAAGTATGGTCGAGATCACATAAAAGAATTTTATAGTTCAAATCTCACTATAAAACGCTTACCTCTCCTTAACTAATTCCTAATAATAGAACTTATAGAAGCCCACAATCTTCCAAGAGTACTACTACTTGTTTGTAAGTTCTCTTACACATCGCTATCTTTTCTCTTCCTCTTTAATTCTTTTAATATGTTGAAATCATGTAAATGAACAATTCTAACTCTATGTTATTTATTGTATGTTTTGTTTCCACTTGTAGATCATTCAAGTACTGGCGAAGGGATCGGGTATGCTAAAAGCACACTCGGATACTTTGGTGGAAGCATCCACCATAACATACCTAGATGGAGGCTATTGAGGAATTGGTGGTGGTGACATAAATAACTAGAATTTGTAGAATGTTTCTAGTTTAAGTACCTATGCAAGATACATTGTATGTAACGTACGACTACTTATCCAGATGAATAATTTAGTGGTTGTTTCCTCTGTACGTACATATGTATATATATATACATAGTTCTTTTGGATAAAAGTATCATGGTTAAAGGTTACTGTTGGAACCAAACAGATCAAGTTTGCTTCTTTTGATGAAACTACTTTTCTTATTTTCTCTGTGGTACACTCTGCTGATATAGTGGACTGACTCTTTCTATAGATGAAGCAGCATCATCTCCAATTATATTGGAGAGTACATTCAGCTATATGCAGTGGATACTATTTAATAAAACTTGAAAGCAAAAGAAAGAATGAACTGGGTCCACATCAGTTGTCTTTCAGGTAAAGATAGATCACAATGGATATGCACAGGTTCTCATCTAAAGAAACAATTAACACATTGCTGGCCTATATGGTTAACCATCTGTGCTGAAGGACTCTGAAAGACAAACTTCTTGATCTTTCTTTTATTTCAAAGTAAATACAACATATTACCACTATAAAATGCACTCAATAAAATACCTTTTAATTGTTCTGGAAGTAATTTCTAGTTCTTCTAATATATAGAATGATCATATTTGATGGATATCACATGAAAACTATAGCAGCTCTATTCATCCCTCTGTTCATACAAATTTCACCCACATGCTCATCTAAGATCTTACTAGTGCAAGACATTACTTATTACCTCATGCTAGCTTTTCATCAAATATCAATAGATAAGATTACAACCTACAAAGTTCGAGCTCACATTTACATGAAAAGTAATATTTGCATTTAGTTCTAGCATCAAGTTGCTCGTAGGAAAAATATCAAGCAAACACATTGTTACAAATTGAAGAAAACTTTCTACTTTCAATGCTATAAATACAATTACAAATGAATATCTAATTCTTTTGTTTCTTTACGACAGTCAATATCCGCTCGTGGCTGACAAATTACTTTCATCCACTAGGTGCGCATAACATATCACAATTATTTTGTAACGCACGCGAGGCTTTGTAGCATTTGCATCACGATCGAGATCTGACACCAGATTCCTTGTATTTATCTCATGATTTATAATTACTGAAATAGCTTGAATTAGTGACTATATGTATCTTCTTCCTCTTCTTGATAACTCATTGCATGGAAGAACAAGCCTCAAGGTAAGTTGCTTACTCATCCTGTCTGGCTTGTAAGCAACAGTTCCTTGTTCACATGCATTATAGATTTCAAATTCTCAAAGCTAACAATTATTGCATGCTCATTTGGTCTTCTGCAGAATTTCCATGAAGACCTCCCTTTTGTTTCTCATCATGTTATCCTTGATGGCGGTTTACTCCAATGCTCTTGGAGAAGGAAAACGGCAGCAGGAGAAACCACTGGTATTTATGCTGCGTGGCGTGAAGGGAAAAGAGTATGCACTGCCTCATGATAATCTTCACCTGAGTACTCAAGAGAAGACTAATGAAGGAAACAAGTAAGATATCAAGAAGATAATTGGAAAGATAGAAAAGAATGATAAGGATGTCTCGTGGTCTTCCAGGACATCCTTAGACTATGATGGCCAAAATAACTCCTGCTATGCGATGCTCAGTATAAAGAGCATCATCCTTCTGCATAATTCATTCCTATGTATGTCTTGGACTAAGTGGCCTCCTGTACCAAGTATTATGGAACTATAATAAAATAAATGTCCATGACTAGTTTGATCTCATATGCTTTCTCTCCCTAAATTAACATATAGTATTCTTATACAGCTATTTGAATTCATCTTAATACTCTACTCACAATTCACCACTTTTTGGATATTATTAGTAGTCTTTGTTATGTGTTTTTGATGAAATAGCAGCTTCATGAATGTTTAGTAGACACCAATATGTTCATTTAAGTATACCTAACACAGCTTGGTATCGCTTGCAGCTAGGAAATAATAGAAGTTCAGCAACAGATTCAGTCTTTCTTCTGTTCTGAAATGAAGAGAAGTTGTCTAATAACTGAAGGCCCTATATTCCAAACATTTGGTTGCCGTATTTTAATTATAGTTCTCATGGATACTCTGCAGAGAGAATTCTAATAAATGTGAAAGCCACATATCCTATAAAGATGCTCATTCCTATCCTGCGTAAATTCTCACTAGGGAGGCACAGAGGTCTTAAATTTTTCTGCAGTCAAAGTGCAGATATATTTTAGCAGTATCCTGATCATAGATGCCCATTGGTAGATTATTCATAAGATTGATTGAGACTCACAATTCACCAAAATCGGATGCTTTTTCTGGCGTATAATACAAAAGTTTAGCTCTAGTTTCAAAGCGATAAGCATATCTTCAGATCCCCTGGCAAGCATAGATGTCTTCATGCTCATCAGAGAGACACAAGAAAGCCAAAAAATTCTGAATCTTCTCTGGCACATAGCTACAAAAGTGAAGCCCCATGTTAGCAGCGTCTAGGTTACAAAAGTGACGCCTCTTCAATTCTTTTAATATGTTGAAAGTATGTAACGAACAGCTGTGACAATATCTTCTTTATTGATATGTTTTATATGTCCTTCCTTGTTAAAGTGCAGTCAAGATCAAGACACTCGTTACCTATGGTTCGGCCATGCGTAGAATGGCTTTAATGGATCGTTCAAGTATTGGTGGAGGGATGGCAAAAGCTAAAACCACACTGGGGTACTTTGGTGGGAGTACTGTTGACAACCACCATAGCATACCTAGAGATCAGTATAGCAGCCGTCCTGGTGGAAGCACCAGCCAGCAACCCTCAGGAGGAGAAGATGGAGGCAATCACGGAAGCGGCGGTGGCGACATAAATAACTAGAAGTCGGAGAATGTTTCTACTTTATCTGTCTGCAAGATTTGTACTATGTATTATTGGACAACTACCAGTCTACATGTTTGAAGTCCCCGGGCTTCTTGGAGCTAGGCCAAAACTCGTCCACATCTCCCGTGCGGTCTCACTGAATAATATAGTTTCTTTTTCCGCTTTAAGAAATGATTGTGATTAGTGAACATAGTAATATATACATGCGTATATACATACGAGAGTGAATTTCACAAATCTGCTGAAGTCCGTAACAGTTAAAGAAAGAAAACAGATAGATAGATGACTGAAAATTAAAAAGTAGATTGTCTTTCCTCCAGATTTGGATACTGAAAAGATAGTTGGATTACCCTAGATTGGGTTGAAGGAGAAGAGAAGACAGGAGAGAAGAAGAGTGGTGAGAAATATTTTGTATTTCACATTTGATCAAAGCGGGGTTGACCCCTATTTATACATAGTCACCATAAAATAAGATAATTAGATAATATTTAAATCTAATAACTCTAATACCTCCTCTCAAACTCAAGTTGGATGATAAACCGAGAGTTTGCACTAAATGCGCAAAGCACGGAAGGGGAAGAGACTTTGTGAAAAAGTTGGCAATCTGCTCCTTAGTGCTGAGGTGATGGAGCAAAATGATGCCAGCTCGATATTGCTGCCGAGTGTAGTGCATATCAACTTCGATGTGCTTTGTCCTCTCATGAAAAACAGGATTTTCAGCGAGCTTTTTAGCACTATCATTGTCAACATGAAGATGAGTTGAAATGGGTAAGGAAACACCCATAGCTGCCGCACACATAGCACGATATTCTGATTCAGTACTGGAGAGAGACACCACATTCTGTTTCTTGCTACGCCAAGAAATCAGAGAATCTCCTAGAAAAATGCAGAAGCCAGTAGTAGACTTCCGATCAGACTTATCACCAGCATAATCTGCATCGCAATAAGCTCGCAGAACTAAAATGGAAGTCGTTGGCATGAAAAGAGAGCGAGTGATAGTGCCACGAAGGTATCGAAGAATCCGTATAAGAGTAGCATAATGAGTAGATCGAGGAGTCTGCATGAACTGAGTGACAAGACTAACTGCATAAGAGATATTAGGCCGAGTAATGGTCAGGTAGACAAGTGCCCCAACAAGTTGACGATATCTAATCGGATCTAGAAGAAGCTGACCGTCATCGGGCTGAAGCTTCACATGAAGCTCAACTGGGGTAGCAGCGGGACAAGTGTCAGTGATAGTAGCTTGACTAAGCATGTCTGTAATATACTTCTGCTGTGATAGCAAAAGACCATGGGATGATTGAGCAATTTCGATACCCAGAAAGTATCGACGAGGACCAAGGTCCTTCATCTCAAACTGACTCTGAAGATGCTGCTAAAGGGAGCAGATCCCGGTTGAGTCATCTCCGATGATAATCATATCATCGACATACAGAAAGAGGATGACCCGACCCTGCGCAGAAGATCGTAGAAACATAGATGGATCAGAGGAGCTCTCCTGAAATTCGTAGGCTGTGAAAACACTACGAAAACGATCAAACCAGGCACGAGGGGCCTGCTTGAGCCCATAGATAGCTCGCCACAATCGTCAGATGTGACCTGGAGGAAGAGGGAAGCCGGGTGGAGGGTCCATGTATACCTCCTCGTCAAGAAGGCCATGAAGAAACGCATTCTTCACATCCATCTGATGTAAAGGCCACTGGCGACTAGAAGCAACAGCTAGAAGAGTGCGGACAGAAGTCATCCGGGCAACTGGAGCAAAAGTCTCCTCATAATCTATCCCATATTCTTGAGTAAAACCCTAAGCAACCAGACGAGCTTTGTACCTGGCAATGGATCCATCAGGTCGATATTTGACCTTGAAGATCCATTTGCAGCTGACAGGCACAATGTCTGGTGGGCAAGGAACAACATCCCAAGTATGCATCTGCTGAAGGGCCTGAAGCTCATATGCCATGGCCTGTTGCCACTCTGGAACCTGGACTGCCTCACGATAGGATCTAGGCTGAGGGGTGGAGTGGATGGCTATAAGAAAAGTATGAAACTGGGAGGAGTATGTAGCGGAAAACATCAGAAAGCCATACCAGTCATGAGGGCGATGCTCACACTTTGGATAATGACGAGCAGGCATAGGAGCCGTCACAGTAGAGGATGGGACGATCGAAGAGATACTACCAGGAGTGGGGGGGCTCATTTATGGGAGGAGGATAGGACTTGTGAGTATAGAAGTAGGGCAAAGTCGTCATGGGAGGGGGGTTACTCCTCTGGGGGGTTTGGGAACTCAGCGAGAGAGCGGTCTGGTGGAGCAGAAGGAACTGGTAGTAAAGGCGTGTCGATGGGTAGAGAAATTTGAGGCAAGTGGGATATTGATAGTGGGGCTGAACCAGACACCTCGGAGGGGATGGAGGATAGGCTAGGAGTAGGGAGATCTAGAAAAGATAATTCCGATGGAGCTAAGGTATCAGTGGTAAAGAAAGGTATCTCTTCCAGAAAAGTGACATGGCACGATATCCTAAGATGATGAGCAGAAGTGTCATAGCAACGATAGCCTTTATGCTCAGGACTATATCCTAGAAAGACACACTTAGCTGCTTTAGGAGATAACTTGTTACGTTCACTTGAAGGAAGAAGAACAAAACAGGTGCACCCAAAAACACGAAGATGACCATACGAGGGGGAAGTACCATAGAGACGATCGTATGGAGTCAAACCATCAATAACAGATGATGGAGTTCGATTGATGAGATAGAGAGCAGTAAGAAGAGCCTCAGTCCAATAAGAACGAGGAACAAAAGCCTCAAAGAGAAGAGCTCGAGTGGTCTCAAGAAGATGACGATGTTTTCGTTCGGCAACTCCATTCTGAGCAAGGGTATAGGGACACAACTACTGAGGCAGAGTAGCGGCAAAAGCATGAATGGAACGAAACTCAGAGGAAAGATACTCACGAGCACCATCAGATCGGAAGATCTTAATAGACCGACCAAACTGAGTACGAACCATAGAAGAGAAATCACGATAAATCTAACACACTTCAGAGCACTTACGCATAAAGTAAACCCAAGTGAAACGAGAAAAATCATCAATTGAAACACACATAGTAGATAAAACCAAGACCCGAAGGGAGTGGAGTGGGTCCCCAAATATCAGAGTGCACAAGGTGAAAAAGGGAATCAGAGATACTTGTACTAAGAGGAAACGGAAGGGCCCGGTGTTTTGCCAACCTGCAGCCAGTACAAGGGGACAAATAAGAAAAATGACCACTGCCTAAACATCCAGACCGAGACAAGGTCTTGAGACGCTGACTCGATACATGACCTAGACGCCGATGCCATAAGTCTGAAGGATAGAGAGGAGTGACTGGACAAACACTGGGACGAGGTGATGGAAGGTGAAGCTGATCCAGGTAATAAAGCTCGTGTATCCGACTATCGATTTCAATCCTCTAGCCTGTAGACGGGTCCTCCATAACACAAGAAGTAGAACAGAAGGATACAGTGTAACTAGAGTCAGAGAGCTGAGTAATAGAAATAAGACTCATGGTTAGGCCGGGGACAAGCCAAACATTAGATAAAGTAAGACGACTCATGGGATCCGTGGTAAGAGTAATGTAACCAATATGAGAGATAGGGTAATGGGTCCCATCAGCTGTATGAACATGAGGAAGAGTGATAGGGGCAGAGGTGAGGCTAGTAAAGATGGAAGGGTCACCAGTCATATGATGTGTGCAGAATAAAAAATTCAGGACTTAGTCATACTAGAGATAGCAAATGCAAAAGTAAAGGCACCAGTGAAGCTGAGAGCTCCATGAATGAGCTGCTGAATTTACTGGAGCTACGCACTACTGAAGGTGAGATTGCTGGAGTGATCAGATAGACTAATATTTGGTGTAGCGGTAGAGGAAGCTAAGTGAAGACTCATGTCCTTGCTTGATCCCCTTTTGCCAGAACGAAAAATAAGCTTAGGATGAAGTCGATAGCAGCGAGCGGCAAGATGACCAAGACGACCACAATGAGTGCACATAGGACGCGATGAGTGGTGATCTCGTCCATGCACATGAGTGACGCGAGCAGCAGTCGAAATATCAGGCGTGACTAATATAGGAGTAGGAGCAACACCAAGCACACTCTCTATGGCTACAGAAGGTGGTGTAAGGCGCTGCCTAAGCTCCTCATCCTGTAACTCAGCTATAGCACTGTCCAGGCTTGGCAGAGTGGAACGATGCAATAAATGACGAGTCGGATCCCCAAATTCCGGACGAAGAGCATTTGGAAAATCCATCGGATGATCCTCGTCACGGTGGCATTGAGCGGACATCGAGTCAGAGGGGTAGCTGAAAGTGGGCTCCATAGACATAAGCTCACGTCATATGTTAGTCATGCGAGCGTAAAAGTCCTAGATAGAGAGCTGACCCTGTCTGACCTCCTAAGCATCGCAACGAAGCTGAAAGCGACGCATCAGACTCGACTAAACAAATCGATGACTAAGATGAGCCCAAATGGCCTGAGCAGAAGACAAGGTCTGAAGCTGAGGTCAAAACGATCGATCAACCTGCAAGATGAGGTAGGTGCAAACCTCCATGTCACGTAGCTCCCACTCATCATACTCCGAAGACGGAACCTCCAACTGAACAATTTTGGGTGTGTTGGACTCAGTAGAGGTCACAGTGGTGGTCTAAATGATAGTGCGAGAGGGAGCACATTCCGTAAAGATACCGTCAATGTGCCCAAGAAGATGTCGCTCGCGGAGGACTGTCTTAATAGAAGATGCCTATGTGATCCAATCCCGCTCGGTGACAAGTAGAAAACTGACTAATGATACACTCTCACGACTGACCGGAACATAAGATGCCACTGGAAGGAACGACAATTGATTAGCCACCTTGAGAGTGATGTAAGATTTTCCACTTAGCCCACTCAAATCTTTCGTCGAACACCTGGTGAGCGAAAAGTTTTGAATAGAACACCAGAAAGAGAGCTGAGAATACAATGAATTTTCGTCGAATACTTGGTGGGCAGTGGGTGAAAATATAATGCTGCAGATGCAGAATCAAAGAACTGTAGATAAAAAGAGTGCTGTGGAGGTAGGGAACTTTCGTCGAACACTAGGTGGGCGCTAGCCAAAACAGTGGTGCCGAGCTGTCAGAATTAAAGGAGATGAAAGGCAGCTCGATCAAGAACAACAGCTTAAAGGGTGATTGCTGCACTGTTGCTTTTGAACTAAGAAGAGGAAGGAGATCGATGCCTGTGCTGCTGCTGCTGCTACTGAAAACAGAGGCAGCTGCGACTACCGTTGTTGTTCCTGCTGCTGTGGTGGTTGTGGCTGTTGTAGTTGCTGCTGCAGTTGTAGGAACTCGTGAGGAAGAATGGATGTGCTGCTGCTGTTGCTGCGGTGGTTGTGGCTGTTGTAGTTGCTGCTGCAGTTGTAAGAACTCGTGAGGAAGAATGCATGTGCTGCTGCTGCTGAAAACAGGGGCGGCTGCAAGCTGCCGTTGTTGCTGATGCTGCTGCGATGGCTGCGGCTACTGCTGCGGTGGCTACGGCTACTGTTGTGGGGGCTGCGGCTACTGTTTTGGGGGCTACGTCTGCTGCTGCAGTGGTTGTGGTGATGGAGGCTGCGGCAGTGGCTGCTGTAGCATCAGCGAGCTCGAGGAATGAGGCGGCAGCTCCCAAGCTCAACGATGGTGAAAAAACGATCCAAGAGGGAGATGACTATTAGAGAGTGAGAGCTAGAGATCGGAACGCTCTGATACCATGAAACGATAGTTGGATTACCCTAGATTGGGTTGAAGGAAAAGAGAAGAGAGGAGAGAAGAAGAGTGGTGAGAAATATTTTGTATTTCACATTTGATCAAAGAAGGGTTGGCCCCTATTTATACAAAGTCACCATGAAATAAGATAATTAGATAATATTTAAATCTAATAACTCTAATAGATACAAAAGAGTTGTTATGGTCGACAAGTATGCCTCCAATCATTTTAATAAACCAAGTATGTTTGTATTGCCGAAGCTACTATACTTGTTTTGGTCTGCTGAATGCTTTGCTGATATACTCCACATGTTAGTCTCTTTCTAACAGCTGAAGGAGCACCTCCAATTACATAGGAAAGTACATGTAGCTACAGGCAGTTGGTACTTTTTGATTACAACAGTCACTGTACCAGTAGTTTTTAGAAGCAAGAGTAGTTTATATCTACATGTAGCATCTTCAAATAGAATATTATCCACTGCTGTGGTTCTCTACTATACCATGCAGACAAAGGCATTAATACTTTAAAGGAACATCTTTCTTGTCCATTCCCTTTGTAGAGTCCTGCTTCATGTCTGTCTCTCCTAATTCCCACACCACCTGCAGGAAAGCTAAACAACCACTGGACAACTTTTCTTTGCACTAATTACTATATAATATACAACTAACAATGACATATAACTTCCACCATATGCTGATTTGACTTTGGTGGATTCCCCACAACATCAACTTTCTAATCCATAATGCTCCCATTTGCTCTCCTACTCCTTTACAGAACAGTAATTATAATTAATATCCTTCTCAGGTTAACTTTTGGGCAAAAAGGTCATTAGCCTACAACCAAGATTTGCTATATCAGCTTAGTTAATAATTAGCAAATAATTATGTGAACTGAGTTGTTTAAATAATAATCTTGGGCTCATTATTTAGATTTATGGGCTATCTATCCAATGCCCATAAAGTAGAGTGACCCAAGTCCATACTCAAATAGTGGAAAGTATCCGTCGGAATAACTTCTGAGGTATTCATTTTCAAATTTTATTGTTGCTTAGTTTGATAAATTATAGTGGTGGAATTTAATATTTAGTATTCAAGAAATACAATGGCATATTTAAATCCCAACTGCTCAAAGCTGGAGACTCATTTCACTTCCCTGTCGGCGTAACGGTCGAATCCTCTCACAACCGTTTTCCATAAAGCACCCGCCTCTTCTCAAATCAACCTCATTCCCCAAAGTCTCCTCCCCCCAAGAACCCTCCCCATTCCTCCAAGAATGTCGGTCGAATACGGAGATTCCCCAATGGCGCAAATCCCTACCTCTCGCTCCGGTGTACCAGCCGACGGAGACGGCGTTCGCCGATCTCTTCGCTTTCATCTCCTGCATTGAGCGCGAAGCCGCCGCCTTCGCATCTGCGAGGCCATCTTTCCTCTCCCCAACCCTCCAAGAAACTTGATTTTTTTGCAAATTTTAACCTCTCCTTCTCCAATTCCAAATACCTCGTCTCCGTTCCCAACCCCGGCGACTCCGATGCCATGTTCGCGACGCGGAACCAGGAGCTCGGCACCGCCCGTGCGCCAATGTTGCACAAGCGCGTCTGGTAGAGCGGCGAATTCTACACCCTCGGGCAATGCGAGGCCAACTCCAAGGCTTTCGCAAGAAACCAACTCGGTTGTTTTAAAGAAGTCACGTTTCTGGACGTCCTTGCACAACGCTGATCCTCTTTGGCATGTATGATTATATCTATTTGAATGTACTCTTTTTTCTTGACTTTCTTGATTTGAATTATGTGATTGTAGAGAGTCTTTCTGTTTTGATGTTTCTTGCCCAGAGTCTCTTCTATGCTGGGGGACAAGACGACATTATTATCTCCTGAAATTTCTTGTTGCTTCAGGGGTACGCTGCTGTAAGTAAAAGAGTTTCGTAAGATCAATTCAACTATCTTATCCGTATCGGTCATTGGATGATTTCATTTGGGTCTATTTTTTTTATGTTATTCTTATCTGTAGCAAGTGCTGATGTATGTTATCTCTCTCTCTCTCCCCCCAATTGGGGAATTCGTTGTGACATTTCCATGAGCTTATCATGTTGGATCCATCCAAGGTAATTCTCTCCTACAGACGTTATATATCTACGTAGTTGACTGGTGTCTTTGAGGCACTGCCTTTGGGAAGTAAGTGTAGAAACTAGTTGGTAATGTTAGTTTTAGATAATTTTTTTTATCCTCCTTCATTTTCTGGTAGGAACGCACATTTAACTTTGTCATGTTTTTTCTGTGATACTCTTAGAGCTGTAGCTTGGGCGTTTTATTCTTTGACGGATCTGGTCGAAATTTTATTACAGCCCTTGCTTATATGACATTGTCTTGCATGATATCTTTATCTTAATTTCATCAGGCACAATTTTTGTCCGTGGGCATATAGTTTTATGATGGAATCAGATATAACAACCCTTACTTAATGGATTCCACATGAAAGTGTTCTTTCTCTTTGAGGCCATGTATAACTTGATGTGTTAAAATGGTTTTAGGTTATGGGAGTTGTTCATATTTTTTTTCATGTTTAATTTTGTTCCACGAGTAGCTCTTCTCAGTAGAAGTTTACTAGCCTTAAGTCCAGGTATTTGGTTTTCGTTTGTGTTTTCCCTTTACCATTTCAGTTTGTCTCGGAAAAGATGCTCCATCAATCTGAGTGCTAAAATATCTTCAATACCTTATATTCTGCAAAGTTGTGGTAAGAAAATTTTATGTTATGGTATGGGATTTGCAGATATTTTCCTTCTTTCATCTTGAATTTTTCATGAGTAGGTATTCTTCTCTGTAGAAGTTTATTAGTCTAAAGTTCCAGATACTTTCTTTTGTTTGCTTGTTTGTTTGTTTGTTTTTCCTACTCACCTATGCCTTGGGAAGGTGCTGCCTTCTATTCATCATATCATCAAAGTTATGGTTTGATCTTCCTTTACTCTTTCTTGAGGTACGTCCACTTAGACTAAGTTTCTTGCTTATTGGTGTGCCATGTGTTTTCTATTGAATTTCACAGTTTATCTTGTAGTAGTTTATCTTATATCAAAAATACTGACACATGCTTTGTAAAATGTTCATTCCATACTGTCCATAAAACTCTCAGCAAGATCCATTCACTAGATTGCTCTAGATTTAGTGGAAGTGATATATGTATTATGTAGGCAGGGTCTCCTTCCTATTCCCATATGATAAAATACCTATCACAATGCCTAAGTATGTCAATGAAATGCAACATAAGAACATGCCATGGTATAATGTTGCAAGTATAGTAATGATACTCAGGCCTTGTGAAAATTGAAAAGGCTTGCTCTGGTAAGATGTTCAGTCTGTACTATCCATGAGACTCTCAGCAAGGTTCATTCACTAGATTGCTCTAGATTAAGGTAGAGGTGATAAATATATGCAGGGTCTCCTTCCTATTCCCATAAATCTTTTGGCATGGTGTTGAAACATGTCAAAGAAATGCAACATGAGAACATGCCTTGGTATAATGTTCCAAGTATTCGGGAGTAATAGTTATAATACTTGGGCCTTATGCAAATTGAAAAGGCTTGTATTGTAAGACGTCCATTCTATACTGCCCGTAGAGCTCTCAGCAAGGTTCCTTCACTAGATTGAACTAGATTAAGTTGAGATGATATATATAGGCAGGGTCCCCTCCCTGTTCCTATATTATAGAAAGCCTTTTGGCATGGGGACAGAGTATGTCAGTGAAAAACAGCATGACAAAATGCCTTTGTATAATGTTCCAAGTATCTGGAGTAATAGTAACAATACTCAGGTCTTGTGAAAATTGAGTAGGCCATGTAGTGAGTCAAGAATCTAATAAGTAGTTTAGGCTAGCTATATTTGTGCTTATGGTTTACACTTAATCTTTATGGTCTTTGAACTATCATGTTTTCACTGTACAATGTAATGCTTGTAAGATGCATATTAATAAGCTGAAATAAAAATAAAAGAAAGACAGAATACCAATAGATATTATATGTTTAAAGTAAAAGCATTGAGAACGGTGGTAGTGGATTTAGATATGACAATTATGAAGTTGACTTTATGTAATAAGATTAAGCAACTTTTATGTTCAAGACTTAACATTGTGCTAGGAGCCTTGGACATATTGTTTGCTGAATAATATAAAATGATGCACAAGGCTCCCTGCCTATGCTCGATCTTTGGAGGGATGTATGTAACCTCATCATCATTTTTGAGAAGGTTGCTTTTAGTACTTGAATATTAAGGGCAAATTTTACTGTGGCACTAACAGACGTCCTCTCTATATAGAATAACTTAGGAAGATGGTTAACTTTTAAGGTATGGATGCAATTGTTTTGCATTCTAGAGGTTCAGTCTTATTTCTTTTATCATCAACAACTAGCATGTGGTTGCTGATCTCTTGAAATACATTTTCACATATAAATTACTTAATTATTAAGAGTAAGTAGTTCTAAATTAATAATATCAATTATATTGTCAAAAATTTGTGTATTTAACATGTTAGATAATAAATTAACAATATATATCATGTCTTTAACATGTCCTCTCGTGTGCAGCTTTCAGTACTGCACGACAATAGATGGTAGATAATATGATTGCAGCCCACTACATTACAATATTAAAATTTATGGAATAAAAGTAGGTCGCTGGGGTATGAACTTATGACTTATGAAAAAATAACTTTGATACTATGTTAATTTACTAACTATTTTAAAGTTTAAATTCTTAGATAATAATAGTTATTATATTGTATATACTAACACTATATAAAATAAGTTCAAACATGTAAGCATTGTCATAAACACTATTAGTCTTGTTGGCAGTAAACATTCCACCTTGTTAGTCATACTTTGGGCTCATGTAAACTAAATGAGATATAAGAATAGTCGAAAAAACATAAATTGTGATTAGATTTTTTTACAAAATCGTCCTTGATTTGTAAACAAAAATACTTTAAACACTTAAATGAAATACAAATTTATGATGTAAGAGTCAGTTTTAATAAGTCGACACACAGGAAACTTTGCTAATAATAAATTATTCAATTTACGCAATTCGAGTAGTCAACATATTTCTCATTGTAGTGACATACTATTTTGACAGCTTAATTGAATAAGTCATCAATATGACATAAGCAAAATAAAAATGATGAGTTTATATTTAACTAAAGATGGTTGTCATATATTAGGCAGAGGATTATAATTGTACATTGTGTGAAACTAATGCTCTAGATTAGATATAATCGTCTCTAAACCTAACCTTCACTGTTAAAATCAATTAACTCTTTTGTCAAATTTAACTTAATTCGTTACTAGCTTAGATATTTTTACTTTTGAAATATTTGGCAAATTAGTGCCACTCATAGTAGGACGATAAGTAAGAATAAAACTAGATTATCATGTTTTACGTTGTAGGCTTATGAGAAGTAATTCAACTTACAACTTTACTCTTGCATAATAATAATTTAATTTTAATCAATTTGATGAGGCTTTTCTCATCCTAGAAAATATGAATTGAATTTAAATTAGTTACACCATATAATATAAGTACAACAACATATTCACTAGCAATTAAAAAAAATAAAAAATAAAAACATACGATGCACGCATAAAAGAAAAAACAATGCAAAAGTAGTCCTTTGTAAAAATGGGAGTCTCAAATTTTTGATATTTATGTGTCTGTGTCAGTTTTAACCCCAAAACTAAGGGGTATAAATTATTTCATATACCTAACTTGACCTGTTGATGCAAACAATATTGCAATGCATAAATAAAAGACCAAAATCCTCAAAAAAGTCTACAAAGTAAATTAATAGAAAGATGAATGAAAGATTATTTAAGCCCAACTAATCTATTAAAATATAACTATAAGTATATATAATTAAATCTTATTTAACTTGACACTTTTTAAAATATTATATTTGACACATTAAACTATTACATTTAAAGAAGTTATTACGGAGTAATTTTTAGACTACCAAGAAATTGACATAAGAAGATAGCTTATGTCTTATTAAATAATAAATTTGTTTTATTTGTAGAATAAATTAGACAATAGGTAAGAAAATTTTATGGAGAAATAAAATATTTTGGTAAAAATTTTATTCTAAATAGTATGTTGAATATAAATATTAGACTTTATTTTTTTAATTTAGGCATTTATATGATTTGATATTCAAAGAAACTTTTGGATAAAGTATATAAGGGCTTAATAATTACAATGACGACAAATTTAATATCTAAGAAGTTTGACCACATTTCTTCTTGTTAATAGCTATAATATAAGTAAATTTATTTCACAAAACAATAAATTTAACTATCAAATTAGAAGAATTTGAAGTAACGTAAGAGCAAAATATTCGAGAGTGAGAGAAGATAGAGAAATAAAAAAGAGAAAATAAGAGGACCGAAAAAAGTTAATACAAACAGATGATAAAACTATAAGTAAGGACAAAATTGGAATAGAAAAAGAATATGGTATTATATGAATATAAGTATTGGAAGAAGAGAATTTCGAGGTGTAATCATGTATTCTTGCTTATTTAGGGTCGTCAATCTTTTTAATATGTATAGATTTTGAATTAATGTGTTTGAATAGAAAAAAGACTATTAATTTATATAATATAAAAGGTTTTTAAACCGTCTTAGTTATTAACACTCTAGTAAAATGAGCAACTGTGTGAATAATAGATTAAAAGTTTTTGGTATTTTAAATTATTTTTTCTCATTTATGAAATTCAACTCTAACTTAGTGTTTAGCTCAAACTCTTGCATATGGTTAATTGGGAGACTCGGTGTGGACATCCTCTTAAGCTAATTTAACTTAAATAATTAACTCAATTAATCAAGCCATTTGCTACTATTAGTGGTCGGCTACATTGATCCTTCTTCTCTAAATGTGTTGCATAACATTATGTATTATCATGTATTTTCTCATTTCATTCTCCCAAATCAGTTTGGGCCTTCATTTTCCTTTCAAAATGCCTATTTCAATCAAATTACTAATCCTTACAGTTTAACAATGCGTTCTTCTTCCTACATGTCAGAAGTCCAAAATCTATCTCAATCTATTCACACATGTAACTTATCCTTAATAGGTTTTAACCCTAATCATCTTTGGATGTACTCATTTCTTATCTATCCCTCCTAGCACTCCTTTCCATCTATTCAACATTTATATCTCAGCTACAATTAATTTTTCATATGTTCTTTCTTGATTACCCAATATGTTGACCCATAAAATATGATCGGTACGATAGCTGCCTTGTGATTTTTTTTTTGCTTTCAAAGGTCGGTGCAACTAACAATATGACGCACAGGATACCGTTTTCCATTTTGGCCATTCTTGTCTAACTGTTTGTTCAATCCCCTCTTATCTATACCTGGATTTTCTATGTCTATGTTTTATATACTCAGTCTTGATCTATTTACTCAAACTTTTTGGTTTATTATTCTTTCTTCATGCTTCCAACATACTTGCCAATCCTATTCTCCATTTTTTTTGAATAAAAAATAACATACACCACACAATTTAATCCTAAATATTTTTTATTATCTTATCTATAAAAAGTGGAAATAAGATTTAATATGCCAATCCTTGATGCAGTTAACATCAAAAGGCCACTCAGCACTCCTTCAACTATCTTTACATTATACTAGCTCCATCTCACTTCTTTGATAACATCACTATATACTCTTACTTGGGACTTCTTTCTTCTCCATACTTACCGTAATAATTTCCTAAACAGAATTTCTCTTAATCGATAATTTCTATATTCATCTTTCCTCTCCAAGTTCACTGTTATAATTCCCTAAGCAGAATTTCTCTTAATCGATAATTTTCATATTCAATTGATTAATTCTCATTTCCTATCTCTATACTTCTCCTTCAATAATATGATCAAGTAATAAAATATTAATGTATTTAATCCATTGGACGTAAAATTATTTTTTCTCTTCAACTTTTCTCAATTAAAGTAAAATAACACCATATTTGATTCCCTAATTCTTCTCTCAATGCGTGCATAATGCACCACGCGCATTTAGCTGACCACTAATAGTAGCAAATGGCTTGATTAATTGAGTTAATTATTTAAGTTAAATTAGCTTAAGAGGATGTCCACACCGAGTCTCCCAATTAACCATATGCAAGAGTTTGAGCTAAACACTAAGTTAGAGTTGAATTTCATAAATGAGAAAAAATAATTTAAAATACTAAAAACTTTTAATCTATTATTCACACAGTTGCTCATTCTACTAGAGTGTTAATAACTAAGACGGTTTGAAAACCTTTATATTATATAAATTAATAGTCTTTTTTCTATTCAAACACATTAATTCAAAATCTATACATATTAAAAAGATTGACGACCCTAAATAAGCAAGAATACATGATTACACCTCGAAATTCTCTTCTTCCAATACTTATATTCATATAATACCATATTCTTTTTCTATTCCAATTTTGTCCTTACTTATAGTTTTATCATCTATTTGTATTAACTTTTTTCGGTCCTCTTATTTTCTCTTTTTTATTTCTCTATCTTCTCTCACTCTCGAATATTTTACTCTTACGTTATTTCAAATTCTTCTAATTTGGTAGTTAAATTTATTGTTTTGTGAAATAAATTTACTTATATTATAGCTATTAACAAGAAGAAATGTGGTCAAACTTCTTAGATATTAAATTTGTCGTCATTGTAATTATTAAGCCCTTATATACTTTATCCAAAAGTTTCTTTAAATATCAAATCATATAAATGCCTAAATTAAAAAAAATAAAGTCTAATATTTATATTCAACATACTATTTAGAATAAAATTTTTACCAAAATATTTATTTCTCCATAAAATTTTCTTACCTATTGTCTAATTTATTCTACAAATAAAACAAATTTATTATTTAATAAGACATAAGCTATCTTCTTATTTCAATTTCTTGGTAGTCTAAAAATTACTCCGTAATAACTTCTTCAAATGTAATAGTTTAATGTGTCATATAATATTTTAAAAAGTGTCAAGTTAAATAAGATTTAATTATATATACTTATAGTTATATTTTAATAGATTAGTTGGGCTTAAATAATCTTTCATTCATCTTTCTATTAATTTACTTTGTAGACTTTTTTGAGGATTTTGGTCTTTTATTTATGCATTGCAATATTGTTTGCATCAACAGGTCAAGTTAGGTATATGAAATAATTTATACCCCTTAGTTTTGGGGTTAAAACTGACACAGACACATAAATATCAAAAATTTGAGACTCCCATTTTTACAAAGGACTACTTTTGCATTGTTTTTTCTTTTATGTGTGCATCGTATGTTTTTATTTTTTATTTTTTTTAATTGCTAGTGAATGTGTTGTTGTACTTATATTATATGGTGTAACTAATTTAAATTCAATTCATATTTTCTAGGATGAGAAAAGCCTCATCAAATTGATTAAAATTAAATTATTATTATGCAAGAGTAAAGTTGTAAGTTGAATTACTTCTCACAAGCCTACAACGTAAAACATGATAATCTAGTTTTATTCTTACTTATCGTCCTACTATGAGTGGCACTAATTTGCCAAATATTTCAAAAGTAAAAAATATCTAAGCTAATAACGAATTAAGTTAAATTTGACAAAAGAGTTAATTGATTTTAGCAGTTAAGGTTAGGTTTAGAGACGATTATATCTAATCTAGAGCATTAGTTTCACACAATGTATAATTATAATCCTCTGCCTAATATGTGACAACCATCTTTAGTTAAATATAAACTCATCATTTTTATTTTGCTTATGTCATATTGATGACTTATTCAATTAAGCTGTCAAAATAGTATGTCACTACAATGAGAAATATGTTGACTACTCGAATTGCGTAAATTGAATAATTTATTATTAGCAAAGTTTCCTGTGTGTCGACTTATTAAAACCGACTCTTACATCATAAATTTGTATTTCATTTAAGTGTTTAAACTATTTTTGTTTACAAATCAAGGACGATTTTGTAAAAAAATCTAATCACAATTTATTTTTTTTTGACTATTCTTATATCTCATTTAGCTTACATGAGCCCAAAATATGATTAAAAGGTGGAATGCTTACTGCCAACAAGACTAATAGTGTTTATGACAATGCTTACATGTTTGAACTTATTTTATATAGTGTTAGTATATACAATATAATAACTACTATTATCTAAGAATTTAAACTTTAAAATAGTTAGTAAATTAACATAGTATCAAAGTTATTTTTTCATAAGTCATGAGTTCATACCCCAACGACCTACTTTTATTCCATAAATTTTAATATTGTAATGTAGTGGACTGCAATCATATTATCTACCATCTATTGTCGTACTGAAAGCTGCACACGAGAGAACATGTTAAAGACATGATATATATTGTTAATTTATTATCTAACATGTTAAATACACAAATTTTTGACAATATAATTGATATTATTAATTTAGAACTACTTACTCTTAATAATTAAGTAATTTATATGTGAAAATGTATTTCAAGAGATCAGCAACCACATGCTAGTTGTTGATGATAAAAGAAATAAGACTGAACCTCTAGAATGCAAAACAATTGCATCCATACCTTAAAAGTTAACCATCTTCCTAAGTTATTCTATATAGAGAGGACGTCTCTCGGTGCCACAATAAAATTTGCCCTTAATATTCAAGCATTAAAAGCAACCTTCTCAAAAATGATGATGAGGTTGTATACATCCCTCCATCCCAGCTCCATGGTAGTCATTTATAACCATCACCATTGACACCAAAGGGTTCTCTTTGATGATCAACTTTGTTTTTTTCTCCATCTCGAGTCATTGCATCCTAAGAAGCCTCAGTAAGACAAATGCTTCTTTCACCTGTTAGGACTTTCCATTAGATGATGCCTGATTATATCAACAGTGCACAAAGAATGATGACACAGGCAATCTTTACTAATAGAAAACTTTATCTTGCAGTTGTAGTTTTCTTCAGATGACTTTGCTGTCATAGATGCATATAGAGTTGACACTAGAAAAAACTGAAAGCTGAGGATCCTCATAGTTGCTGCTCAGCTGCTTACTAGCATCAAATGCCTCTGAAAGCAAATAAGGTATCTTTCAGTATACAACATAATGGGAAGTAGCATATACAATAGAAGTATGATGGAGATCACATAAAAGAATTTTATAGTTCAAATCTCACTATAAAAAGCTTACCTCTCCTTAACTAATTCCTAACAATAGAACTTATAGAAGCCCACAATGTTCCAAGAGTACTACTACTTGTTTGTAGGTTATCTTTCACATCGCTATCTTTTCTCTTCCTCTTTAATTCTTTTAATATGTTGAAATCATGTAAATGAACAATTCTAACTCTATGTTATTTATTGTATGTTTTGTTTCTACTTGTAGATCATTCAAGTACTGGCGGCGAAGGGATCGGGTACTCTAAAAGCACACTGGGATACTTTGGTGGAAGCATCCACCATGACATACCTAGATGGAGGCCATTGAGGAATTGGTGGTGGTGAAATAAATAACTAGAATTTGCAGAATGTTTCTAGTTTAAGTACCTATGCAAGATACATTGTATGTAACGTACGACTACTTATCCAGATGAATAATTTAGTGGTTGTTTCCTCTGTACGTACATATGTATATATATATACATAGTTCTTTTGGATAAAATTATCATGGTTACAGGTTACTGTTGGAATCAAACAGATCAAGTTTGCTTCTTTCGATGAAGCTACTTTTCTTATTTTCTCTGTGGTATACTCTGCTGATATAGTGGACAGACTCTTTCTACAGATGAAGCAGCATCATCTCCAATTATATTGGAGAGTACATTCAGCTATATGCAGTGGATACTATTTAATAAAACTTGAAAGCAAAAGAAAGAATGAACTGGGTCCACATCAGTTGTCCTTAGATTAATAACAGTAAATGTACCAGCAGTTGTTAGTTGTATTTGTAAAGAAAACTATAACGGTAGTAGCACCTGAAATAGAATATAATCCACTGCTGGGGATCTACTACACCAATTAGGCGAAAGCATTAATGCTTAGACTAATATTGTAATGGAATCATCTTTCGTGTCCATTCCCTTTGTTGAATCCTTCTTTATGTATGTCTTGCCTAAGCTAAACAAAGAACTTTTCTGCACTAATTACTATATAATATACAACTAATAGTGACTTATTACTTCCACTATATGCTGATTAGACTTGGAATACCATAGACAAGTGGGTACAAAGTTTTTGCTAAGTATTTAATTTATAATTGGCAAACAATTATGTTGACTAAGTTGAAAAACAATCAAGATTTTGCTGAAGATCTTGCAGAGTAACATTGAAATTGGCGCATAACTAGATTCCAAACCATGCACAGAAATGGTTTGGAATCTAGAAAGCTCATAGACATCAACCCAAATACTCCCATTCTTGGGCAAAGCAAAACCCAGTAATATACTATAAACAATACTGTTGACCATTTGTATACTTGTGATTGATATGGTTACCTCTACATTATTCTTTGTCTAATTATGATGAAAGAAGCACCATATTACTATGATGTAGAGAATTCGAACAAAAGATAATAATTCTCGAGATCATTACATTACATATATCTTGAGTTCTCTGTTTCATTATATGAAAAGGACAATACTCACTAATGCTGAATAACAATAGTTTCAGTTCTACTTCCTGAAAAGAAATGTGAAGTATGGCTAGCTCAAGGTTTTCGAGTAGTTAATTATGTCTTTCAGGTAAAGATAGATCACAATGGATATGCACAGGTTCTCATGTAAAGAAACAATTAACACATTGCTGGCCTATATGGTTAACCATCTGTGCTGAAGGACTCTGAAAGACAAACTTGTTGATCTTTCTTTTATTTCAAAGTAAATACAACATATTACCACTATAAAATGCACTCAATAAAATACCTTTTAATTGTTCTGGAAGTAATTTCTAGTTCTTCTAATATATAGAATGATCATATTTGATGGATATCACATGAAAACTATAGCAGCTCTATTCATCCCTCTGTTCATACAAATTTCACCCACATGCTCATCTAAGATCTTACTAGTGCAAGACATTACTTATTACCTCATGCTAGCTTTTCATCAAATATCAATAGATAAGATTACAACCTACAAAGTTCGAGCTCACATTTACATGAAAAGTAATATTTGCATTTAGTTCTAGCATCAAGTTGCTCGTAGGAAAAATATCAAGCAAACACATTGTTACAAATTGAAGAAAATTTTCTACTTTCAATGCTAATAAATACAATTACAAATGGATATCTAATTCTTTTGTTTCTTTACAACAGTCAATATCCGCTCGTGGCCGACAAATTACTTTCATCCACTAGGTGCGCATGACATATCACAATTATTTTGTAACACACGCGAGGCTTTGTAGCATTTGCATCACGATCAAGATCTGACACCAGATTCCTTGTATTTATCTCATGATTTATAATTACTGAAATAGCTCGAATTAGTGACTATATTTATCATCTTCCTCTTCTTGATGATTCATTGCATGGAAGAACAAGCCTCGAGGTAAGTTGCTTACACATCCTGTCTAGCTTGTAAGCAACAGTTACTTGTCCACATGCATTATAGATTTTAAATTCTCAAAGCTAACAATTATTGCATGCTCATTTGGTCTTCTGCAGAATTTCCATGAAGACCTCCCTTTTGTTTCTCATCATGTTATCCTTGATGGCGGTTTACTCCAATGCTCTTGGAGAAGGAAAAGGGCAGCAGGAGAAACCACTGGTATTTATGCTGCGTGGCGTGAAGGGAAAAGAGTATGCACTGCCTCATGATAAGCTTCACCTGAGTACTCAAGAGAAGACTAATGAAGGAAACAAGTAAGATATCAAGAAGATAATTGGAAAGATAGAAAAGAATGATCTGAATCCTGCACTTAGCCATGTATTAGAAGTTACTACAAATGATGATGACAGCAACAGCAATGCTGGCGACGCATCCTCTCATACTTATGGACCATCCATCAATTCACACCATCAGATATCGATTGATGAGTACCGAAGGATGTCTCGTGATCTTCCAGGACATCCTTAGACTGTGATGGCCATAGTAACTCCTGCTATGTGATGCTCAGTATAAAGAGCATCATCCTTCTGCATAACTCATTCCTATGTATGTCTTGGACTAAGTGGACTCCTATACCAAGTAATATGGAACTATAATAAAATAAATGTCCATGACTAGTTTGATCTCATATGCTTTCTCTCCCTAAATTAACATATAGGATTCTTATACAGCTATTTGAATTCATCTTAATATTCTACTCACAATTCACCACTTTTTGGATATTATTAGTAGTCTTTGTTATGTGTTTTTGATGAAATAGCAGCTTCATGAATGTTTAGTAGACACCAATATATTCATTTAAGTATACCTAACACAACTTGGTATTGCTTGCAGCTAGGAAATAATAGAAGTTCAGCAACAGATTCAGTCTTTCTTCTGTTCTGAAATGCAGAGAAGTTGTCTAATAACTGAAGGCCCTATATTCCAAACATTTGGTTTTCGTATTTTAATTATAGTTCTCATGGATACTCTGCAGAGAGAATTCTAATAAATGTGAAAGCCACATATCCTATAAAGATGCTCATTCCTATCCTGCATAAATTCTCACTAGGGAGGCACAAAGGTCTTAAATTTCTCTGCAGTCAAAGTGCAGATCTATTTTAGCAATATCCTGATCATAGGTGCTCATTGGTAGATTATTCATAAGATTGATTAAGACTCACAATTCAACAAAATTGAAAGCTTTTTCTGGCATATAATACAAAAGTCTAGCTCTAGTTTCGAAGCGATAAGCATATCTTGAGATCCCCTGGCAAGCATAGATGCCTTCATGCTCATCAAAGTGACACAAAGAAAGCCACAAAATTCTGAATCTTTTCTGGCATATAGCTACAAAAGTGAAGCTCCATGTTAGCAGTGTCTTGGTTACATCTTAGTAATATCACCTGAGCCAAAGGATTAAAGAAGTAAGATCAGAGAACATCTTTGAACACACTCTAATCACAGCAAGGCTAAACTCATTGTGGATACTCAAATATCATCGAAAAAAGTGACTATAAGATCATATCTCATACTACTCCCAAAGATACTCCAGAATATCAAATAAAAAGACCCTCATGATAGACATGCAAATTCCAGAATGAAGTACATTCAAGAAGATCAATTAAAACAAAAGATGGAAATGCTATTTGGTTGTCACAAAAGGCCATTGGAATGTGATTTTTCTTATGCAAGAGTTCAGTGTCTTTGATTTTTTAAATCTTATAGCTACTTTCTATGTTATTTTTTTAAAAAAAATTTGAAGACTTCTCTTGATGAGGCCGGTAGTTTTGGCTCATTTTGGGGCTATATTCTTCCAAAACTAATTTGAAATTTGAATCAATATTTAGTATCAAACAATTCCAATGGGCATATTTATTGGGCTTTTAAGCCCAATAGGCCATTACGGCAGGCCCAATTAGTTTTCACCTTAAACGGTTCTCCAACCCTCTCACCCCTCTTTCCTCTCCAAGAACCCGCCTCTGTAAACTAATCCCTTCTTTCTTCTTCCTCTTCTTCTTCTTCTTCTTCTCTCTCAAATCACCTCCATTCCCATCTCAAATCTAGGGTTTTTTTGAAACCCTAGCCCTTCTCCTGCTCGAAGGACCTTCCCAATTCCTCTGAGAATGTCGAATCCGGAGATCCCCCAATGGCTCAAAACCCTACCTCGCGCTCCGGTGTATCGCCCGACGGAGACGGAGTTCGCCGACCCCATCGCCTTCATCTCCCGCATCGAGCGCGAGGCCGCCGCATTCGGCATCTGCAAGGTCATCCCTCCCCTCCCAAAACCCTCCAAGAAATTTGTTCTTGCCAATCTTAACCGCTCCCTCTCCAATTCCCCCGACCTCGTCCCCATTCCCAACCCCGGTGAATCCGACGGCGTGTTCACGACGCGGCACCAGGAGCTCGGCACCGGCCGGGTGCGGACGCCGGTGCACAAGCGCGTCTGGCAGAGCGGCGAATTCTATACCCTCGAGCAATTCGAGGCTAAGTCCAAGGCTTTTGCAAAAAGCCAGCTCGGCGGGTTCAAAGAAGTCACGCCGATGCTTGTTGAGACCCTATTCTGGAAAGCTGCGGCCGAGAAGCCTATCTATATCGAATACGCCAATGATGTTCCTGGGTCAGGGTTCGGTGTCCCTGAGGAGCCTTTTCGGTGGTTCTACTCCCGGAGGAGGAAGCGGAAGAGGGCATTTGGTTGTCAAAGAATTCAAGAAACCAAATGCCCCCGGCGGGTGGACAGGAGTCTTGATTCAGAGAGCAGAAGAGAGAGCATGGGATCCGCAGGGTGGAAGCTTTCAAATAGCCCTTGGAATCTTCAGGTTATAGCCCGCTCGCCAGGGTCTATTACCCGGTTCATGCCCGACGAAGTGCCTGGGGTGACTTCGCCAATGGTCTACATTGGAATGCTGTTTAGTTGGTTTGCTTGGCATGTCGAGGATCATGAGCTACACAGTTTGAATTTCCTCCACATGGGTGCACCTAAGACTTGGTATGCTGTTCCTGGGGATCATGCGGCAACTTTGGAAGAGATCATTCGTGTGCAAGGCTATGGAGGGAACGTTGATCCTCTAAGTATGTATAGTTATATCTTTTTGAATGTTTTCTGTGACTTACTCGATGTGAATTATGTGATTGTAGAATATCTTTCTGTTTTGAACTTTTGATGTTTCTTGCTCAGCATCACTTGCTATGTTGGGGGAGAAGACAACATTATTATCTCCTGAAGTTCTTGTGGCTTCAGGGCTACCCTGCTGTAGGTAAAAGAGTTTCTTGAGATAAATTTAAGTATCTGATCTATGTGAGGCATTGGCTGATTTCAGTTGGGAACTTTTCCATTTCTTATGTTATTCTTTGTAGCAAATAGTGATCTCTGCTATTTCTGTCTCAGGTTAGTGCAGAATCCTGGGGAATTCGTTGTGACGTTTCCAAGAGCTTACCATGTTGGATTCAGCCATGGTAATTCTCTTATACAGATATTTTATCTACATCGTTGACTGATATCTTTGAGACATTGTCTTTGAAATGTAATTATAGCATCTAGTTGGTTGTGGTAGTTTCAGATAATTTTGTATCCTCCTCCATTTGATGCAAGCAATGCACATTTTAGATTTTTATGTTTTTTTCTATTATTCTCTTAAAGCTATCACAAATCTGGTTGAAATATTATTACAACCCTTTCTTGTATGAGACATCCTTATCTGCATTTTCATTGGACATTGTCACTTACATCGGGAACACAGTTTTATGATGGGATCAGATATCATTTCATCCTTGCACCGTCTGACTTTATTAGATGCTGCTTAAATGCTTAATAGACTTAATACAACATAATGAGGCCACAAACCTTTTTTCTTTAATTTTTTATATAAATGTATATCGGTTTGAAATTCTAGAAAGGAGAAATATGAGAAGTAGCATATCACTTTCTTATACATCAATTTATTGCATGGATATTTTTTCTTTTGTATTGTGCCTTGTCTTCATCTCATGGAGTCACCACTTTTGAAATATTTTCTGATTAGGTATTGTTTTAGTCTGCCAATCAACTTAGTTGGCTAGTAACATATTTCCAATTTTCGAAAAGTTGGGATTGGAATTGGGATTGGCTTTCCGAAAAAACGATACGTATCGGTTGTATCGTTTTTATTCTATCACTAAAATTAGATGACCTGATGAAAAACTTACATCAGAGTGAAGGGTTTTTTGTTTTTGTTGAAAGGAATGGAGTACAAGACTAACCAAATACTATATGGGTTTCAAAGACTAGTTAATTTGATTTCCTTTTGGCCAACTAGAGTATCTATTGTTGAAGATTAGATATCTCGTGATGGCTATGTTAGCTTTGTACTCTTTTATCTCTAATCATGTTGCTATCATTTTTCTACTTCACATTAAAGGAATTTGACTAATGAAAGCTTTACTTGTGAATCATATCATAGAACTAGGCAGAAGTACTTGAACTTCAAATTTGTCAGTTCTGTTTTTGTAAACAAGAGAAGGTGAAGGAACTATTTGCATATATACTTTTTGCAGCAATTTGGATTATGTGCTTAGTCTTCATGATTTTTTTTTCTTGCCATTATGTAGATACATTTTGTTGAATTATGGGCACCTAACTTTAAATGATAAAACTTGTTGGTCAAAGTGGAGGCTTGCTTATTTCTACTGGAATAGCTATGATCTTCCTCCTGTATTTTCTTGATTTTCTGTTCATCTATTCAATGATAGGATTCAATTGTGGTGAAGCTGCAAATTTTGCAACTTCTCAATGGTTAAAGTTTGCCAAAGATGCTGCAGTTCGAAGAGCTGCCATGGATTATCTTCCCATGCTTTCTCATCAACAGCTGTTATACATGCTAGCAATTTCTTTTATCTCTAGGTAAGCTACTGGTTAGATTTTGCTGATAGCATCTGCTGATATGATCATGTTCCTTATTTGATTAAATCTGGTATAACAATAATTGATGTTGGAAACTAGCTGATTTTTGTGCCTTTGCATGAATCATCTTATGTCTGTTATATCTTGAGGCAGCAAGGCTTAATGTTTATTAATATTTGTAAATAATTAGTGATTTTGTCGAAAGAGAGAGAGTCAGCACTAGTCACTTTAACTAAGACACTGGTATAGAAGTAAGGTTCAGTAACTAGAGAATAATTCATTGAAGTAAAGTTTGTCAACCATGATCAGATTGTTCGAGCTCCTAACTAATCTCATGATGAAGCCTATGATTAGGGCAAGATACGGGAGATGGGACGTTGCATCTTTTTATGGATAGTTCATAATGTTTGAGATGATGTAGAGAATGGACTTAATGGATTCCTCATTGAAGTATTCTTCTCTTTGGTATGGTAATTATACTTATTTCCTTCCAATGGACTTAATGGAGCCACCAAATTATTGTTATAAGCATATACAATCCTGCTCTACAGTTCTTTGGATTTTATTTCTCCAACTCGACCAGCACTGTAAAAGTTTTGGAAATGAAATGTTTTTTAGTCTGCTTAGAAAATTTGCCAAAATCCTCTTGAGTAGTTGCATGTTAGAAGAAGGTGATCAATAGTTTCATTCTCAGAGTCACAGAAAGACACATTTTTGAGGAACTATAATACCTTTTCTTTGGAGAACACATGTTTTGTGTGCAGTTTGCCTTACAAGGTCAAAGATATTTTTTTTATAGCTTAGAAGATAGTTTAACGGTCCACATTTTCTTGCTGAAGAAAGTGGTTCCATATGAGAGAAGGAGACAGAAAATGTGCTGATAGTATTGATGAATTCGTTGCATTGTGTTGATAGATCATCCGGCCTATTCCTACATTTAGTACTTAGTAGCAGAAGAGAAACAATGAGAGATTGTAACATCCTTTTGATGATGATGTTGGAGATAATGTTTGCACTTTGCAGGCTAACTGAATTACATCTTCTATCTTTCCAAAAAGAAATTCATCCCAGATTCCAGACAGTAAGTGGTTCCATATGAGAATGGAAGGTTAGTTTTGAGAATACCTTTCCAAAATAATGAGCAAATGGAAAAGGATTAGATAGATCTGCACCGGTAGTATAGCTTAAGTAATAGATCCTTCCATGGAGAAGAACATTGATTTGGAAGCAAAGTATAAGCTCTCAAAATTTACCCTGCAACAGTGTATACTTTATGGAGAATCCAAGATTGATGTCTTTGGAAGTTTTGCAAGATATTCATTCTTTACTATCCAAAGTTCATCTCTAGATTGTTCTTGATTAATTAGAAGAGATATTTTATAGGCATGATCTTCCTCCAACTCACATAAAGATAAAAATTCTGTGATGTGTTAGGGAATGTACAACCTGAAAGTATTCTCACCTTTAATTTCTGTTTCAGGTCATATATGTAGATGTATATTGTAAGAAAATTTTAGGGTATCGGAATTGTGTGTCTTTTACACCATGGTCAATATTAATTTTCTTTCAGTAGATATTCTTCTCAGTAAAAGTTTATTAGCCTTAAGTTTCATATATTTTGTTTGGTTGTTGGTTTCTTTCCTCCTACTGTTCTCTTCTTTCTTGAGGAAGTGCTCCATCAATTTGAGGGCTAAAATGCCTTCTATTCTCCAGCAAAGTTATGCTTGGTCTTCCTTTACTACTAACATATGTCAGCTTCAATTCAAGTACTCTTCCTTCCTGATGCACCATCTGGCATCTGTTGAACTTTCCATTTTTAAGTATATCCTTTGTCAAGATTACTATCAAAAGAAGGAAGCTTTGTGAGCGTTCATCCTCTACTTTTTCATAACATTCGAGGTTCATCTCCAAATAGTTCTAGATTAGGTAGAAGAGAAAGTTTGTAAGGCATGATCTACTATATCAATATAAGTATTCTTCTCTTTGAGGCCATATATAGATGTATTTGGTAAGAAAATTTTATGCCTGGGAGTTGCAGATATTTTCCATGTTCAATCTTTCTTTTTTTTCATGAGTAGGTATTCTTCTCATTAGAATTTATTACCCTTAAAAGTCCAGATACTTCGTTTATTTCCTACTGGCAGCCTTTGTCTCGGGAAAGGTACTCCATCAATCTGAGGGTTAATATGCCTTCTATTTATTATATCCAGCAATGTTATGGTTGGTCTACCTGTACTCCTGAAGTATGTCCCCTTGGATTAAGTTTCTTTCTTACTGGTTTATGATATGGTTTCTAACTTTCTATTGAGTTTCACATTTTGTCTTGTAACATTGTATCCTTCGCTGTCAAAGCGGGATGCTTTGTTAGATGCTCATTCTGTACTATTCATAATACCGAGCAAAGTTTATTCGCAGATTTGTCTAGAATAAGTAGAAGTGATAAATGTAGGAAGGCTCTCCTTCCTATTTGCAGATAATGGAAAACCCCTTGGCATGGTTTCGGAGTATGTCAGTGAAAAGCAACATGAGAGCATGCCTTGACATGATGTTCCAAGTATGTGGAGTGATAGTAATGATACTCATACCTTTTGAAAACTGGGAAAGCTATGTAGTGAGTCAAATCTAATTGATGGCTTAGGCTAATTTTATTTGAGTTTATGGTTAATCCTAATGACATTTGAACTGTCATGTTTTCATTCTAGGGTAATTCTTGTATCATGCATCATTTGGACATGTGTGCTGATATTAATAAGTTGAAATAAAAGAAGGGAAGAATGCCACCAAATGTTATAGGTATGTTGAACATAAAAACATTGAGATTGGCAATTGGTAGATTATGTCAATTGCAAAGTCGACTTGAAATAACATGACAATGTGTACTAAGAATACACATTGTCATATTTATTCTTAAACTTTTAGAGCTCTAAAATATCTGCCAATCCTTGATGAGATTAAATGATAGCAATGTCAAGTGTGGTAGTTTAAAAGAAATTTTTTGTCCTTTTACTATGATGAGTAAGGAACTTATAACGGCCGACCACTATAGCCCATTGGTACAGTACTGCCAGCCCATGGCAAAAGTCATGGGTTTAGTTCCTCTCATTGATGTAGTTAACATTTGGTGATTTTTTTATTAAAACGCTATGTTGCAGATGGTTTGATCTGACCATGATTTGTTTGTTGAAAAGGTTGACTCAATTGTCCAACTAATATATCGAGGAGACCTAGTATCTTGTCTAGTCTATGATTAAAACCTACTTATTGTTCAACATTTATTGTCCCTAAAAATGGTCAGTCTGGGAGCAAATGATATTGTCAGTATTACTGTGTTGTACACTAAAGCAAAACCTTGCAGTTGGCCATTCTTCTGAGCCTTGCAGTTTATAATATATCCTTTCCGTATCATAAAAGGAGACCCTTAGCTTATAATGTGCTCAACATATATTTTTGTCCTAGTAAGTTTATAGAGAAATTCAGCACACCTCATCTTATTAGTATTTCAAAAAAATTTCTTATTTGGATACTAAAAAATTGTGGTCTGATCTTTCTCTATGTATCTAATAAAGCTTATCGTCCTATTCTACTATTTTGTTTGTGAATAAAATCTATTTTTAGGCTATTACTTTTTCCACTATTGGTGTCCATAAATTACAGGAGTGGGCACCTAATCCTTATCTTTTCTCCAGTTTGAATCTGGTGGAATTATTTTAATGCCAGAATACCAAGAGAACTATTATCAGGTGGCCGGACTTCACGCTCGAGGGATCGAAATAAAGAAGAAAGAGAGTTTCTGGTCAAGAAAGCATTTTTGCATGATATGATGAATGAGAATCAACTAGTGTGTTCTCTTCTTGATAAAAAATCAATCCCAAATGTAGTGCTATGGGAGCCTGATTTGCTGCCTATCCCCTGTACCGGTCCTCAACCATATTCTTTTCCTTTACCTCTTGAAGAAGCACATGAGAGAAATGATCATAGTGGAACTGAAATGATCCAATGTAAGCAAAAATTTAACAATTCTGCTGATTCCAAGATGGATGATTTCCGTACAGAGCATGCACTTGAAGGGACTAACGAGTTGACAGGCACAAAGTCGCAAAGTATCTCTGTTAGGACAGATATTGATGCTTGCAGTGCTGAATATGCTAGTTCCCAGGTGGAAAAGATCAACTGCTTAGATGCTGACGAGGGTGATTTACCTTTTGGTTTGAGCATTGATTCAGGGTCGCTTGCATGTGTTGCATGTGGAATCCTTGGCTACCCATTCATGGCCATCTTACAACCTTCTGAAAAAGCATTGAAAGAGCTTTCCCCTGTAAATTGGGAGGAAATTGATGAAAAAATAAAAAATTCACAGTGCTTAAGTCAACCACAATGCCTTCCAAGTAGCAAGAAGAAGTTTGACTCTGGTATGCACTTCTAATGAACCTTACTTGTATTTTGAGTTCCATATGAAGAAGGATTAACATAAGTACAAAATCCAGCAGTATGCGATATATTGAAGTGGTCCTTTTCTGTATAGTAATGATTGTTGTGAAATGTTCCTTCTCTGCATAAATTACAAAATGGATCTTGATATGTTTGCTTCCAAGATAGGTTAAGAAGAATGTACATCAGATTGATAATCAGTAACTTGTCTTTCACATATTTTTCCTTCTTCATAAGTGCGTGCTCAAGAATATATTTCCTTGTATATTGTAGGGTGCTAGAACCTAAAACTTGTAAATACATTTTCCTGCTATTGGTGGAATTTTTTTCTGGCAAATGAACCTGAAAACAAGATATTAAGCAGTCTTAAAGAAACATATTTTATACTTGGATGTGTCATAGTAGTCAATACAAAATATACACATCAAGTCCTGAGTTTTAAGCTGATGTTTTTAATAGGTCTGTCAGTTAATAGACAAAGATGATGAAGGATATGGAAATATGATCTGGTTAAATTCTCAAATGTCAGTATGTACGGATGCCTCTGAACTTCTTGATTGTGTAGATTAATGACACTAGATTTGCTATATGCATCTAGCCATGATGGATATCTTTTTCTAATGTCATAAATTGATGTTAGTCCAGAAGCTAATTCCTTTTGTACTTCATTAAGCCTTAGAAGCAGAAGAATGGGTAGCAATTTATCTTCTGATAATAATAGTGATGCTTTTTGATGGCAGATGGCCTAAATTTCATGAAGGAATCTTCATTGAGCACTGCAGAAGCACCAGATCTGGTCATTTGCCAGGCCAACAAAACTACATTAGATCAAACTGAAGCCTTAACCACTTCCTCAATCAATAGTTTGCCAATTGACTCTTGTGAGGGATATGGAAGTAACATCAGCCTAATGAAGGATCAAGTAGGTCAAATGCACTACCAAAATGATAACAATGAAATTCTTTCTAGTAAAGCTACTGTACTTGACTATTCAAAGGGACAAAAGACATGCAACAAAGGAGAGGAAGTAGGAGAAAAAAATGATGTTTCTAGCAGAGTCCTTTCTGCTATGGAAACATGCATGAAACCAGATAGCGTACTTTGTACAGAAGTGGAAATTTGTCATGAAGAGGTTACCAACTGGAGTACAAGCAAAGAATTTGTAAGGCCTCGAATCTTCTGCTTGCAACATGCTCTTGAGATTGAGAAATTGCTGCAGTGCAAAGGCGGCGCTGATGTTCTCATCATTTGCCATTCAGGTATGAAATAGTGTGCACTACATCATTCTTGTTCGTTATTTTGCTTTGTCTCGTTTTCTAAACAAATGACCTTTTCATTTTCCTTCTTGCTCCATCTTTAGATAATGATCATTTTAGTTCGCATGTAAGCAAAAATTGTGTGGTCATGTTTAGCCTTATAACCAATCCTTTCTACTTTTATACCACAAATTACATATCCTTGTGACATGTCTGTCAAGAATTCTAGTTCTTTTATTTGAGAAAGCTCTATCTTGTTGCTAGATAGATGTTTTTCTAAAAGTTCTGCTTGTTGTCGAAACAAGTTTGTCAAATAGGCCTTCCGGGTTCATTTACAAGATAATTAACAAGTTACAATGTCGCTCTAAAGAAGAAATCAAATTTAAAACTTGTGGCACCAATCAGAAGATTCAGAACTAGTTCTTATAATCATCCTAAATGAACTAAACATTTGTGGCAAGACCGTAAGACTGCTTCAGTTAAAAAACTTGGCCTGATTTTCATTTTTCCTGATCCATTTGTGATAATCCTATAACTTGGAGCTTGACATGAGTAGGCATTTAATCTCATATAAACATAAAATGCAGGTCTTTTTGGATTACCCCTATATTTGGCAAATTTAACCACTTAAGTTAATTTTGACAAAGGTCTGAAATCGATTCTACTCTAGGATTTCTTTTATTACAAAATAATTTTTAGACTTGCCATTCCAGATAATATGTGAAAACATGTTCGCTCTTCATCATTACTGATCTTTGGTAAAGCTTCTCTCTATGTGGCTTCAAATGAGATATTTCTTTTAAATGTTTCTCATGATTATGCCCCTCAGTAAATTAGTGGGTTGGAGGGAAAGAAACTTAAGTGATGAAATCCTCATATTCCTCGATAGTTGAAATCCACATCCTTTACACCATGAAACAATGCATTCTGTAAGGAGTTTGTTCCCCAAGCCTCTTTTCTTCTAGATAGCTTGTGTCTGTAGATAAGAGTTTTAGCAGCTAGAGCACTTCTACTTGTTCCTCAGTTTACTGTTCCTATTACTATTTTATCTACCATATCTTGCGAACCCAAATAATTGGAATTAAAAATTGGTTGTCATATATTATCAACTTTATTTTATATTTGAACACTAAGTTTTTCTTCATCTGGCTCCTGTTCTTTGGATGCTGTACACAATCTTCTGGTTGACTTGACTGTAGTTTTGAACAAATGATTCTGTTGACTAGATAAAACTCTAGTCTGCAAGTTCTATGCATCATCATCAGTATCAACCATTTTGTCTTATATAGATTATTGGACAATCTATAACCAGTACTTTGTGATTTGGATGTTGTAGACTATCTCAGAATAAAAGCACTTGCTATATCTATTGCTGAGGAAATTGGTGTCCAGTTCGATTGTAAAGATATTGCAACAGAGAATGCATCCCCATCTGATTTGCATCTGATTAATATTTCAATTGACGATGAAGAACATGAGGAAGATGGAAAAGATTGGACATCTATTCTGGGTTTAAATTTGAAATATTGTGTCAAGCTCAGAAAACAATCATCAGCAAATCAAGAACAGCTAGCATTGTCTCTGGGGGGAATATCCTTTGACCCTTCCCCTGTTTCAGTTGTTTCGAATCTCAAATGGCTTTGCAGAAAACCTCGCACGCCATATAAGGTGGTTGGTGTAAGCCAGTCTAGATCTCACATGGAAACTAATACTAAGATGGTTGGGGCAGAAACAAGGAAGAGAAATACCAGTCATTTAAAAGTTTATCAGACCTGTAAAAGGGAACAAAATGCCCTGGCTGCTAGTTTTTGTGGATCTGCAAGAGGTGATTTACCAATACAGTTGGACTGTCACAGCATAAATCAGTTTGATAGAGATGATCAAAGAGGCACTTCTGGTCTTGGATACTTTCATCATGAAAAATTTAATGATAGCAATGATAACAATTTGCTTAATGTTCCTATTTCAATTGTTGAAAGTTCTCAAATACACCAAGATAGCTGGTTAAGACGAGGTGTTAACACATCGCATGGCATCATCAATTCCTTAAAATTCCAGGATTCACCTCCACATGCTACTAGGGGAAATGTGTCTGTTAAAGAGCATTTTGAAATCTGCTCAGGGATTGATAGATTGATTGTTCCTGTTCCTCTAAATTGTGAATCTCATCAGTCATATTACAATGTTCCAATTTTGTCATGCTTGGATATTTATGAAAAGATAACTGATGGGTCTAGCTTGAACTGCAAGGCTGATGTTGCAGAGAGTACAGAATCTCAAGAAGACACTACGGAGCTAGAAAATGAATTATCACTAGTTCAGCAAAACGTAGAAATTCTGGATGAACGGAATTTCGGGTCAGAGATCCCTGACTTGGATTCTGGCCAGGTTAATTCTTTGTTGGTAGAAAATCAGTTAGTTGCCTCAACACCATCATCGAATGTGCTGCCTGAGGTTTTAGCTAATGAGGAGCCCATGACACATGAGATTGCTGGTGATTCTTCAACATTGCAAATACAATTTAGCCATGAGGGTACCATGTTTAATGCTAATACACCTTGTGAAGTTGCTTTTGCAAAAGAATTTCATGTTGCTACTTTGGATGAAATCCAGCCTAGTATTGTTTCAGGGATTGGCAATTCTATTTTGGTTAATAATTCTGCAATGGAGCAGGAACGGCACATTGGAAATACAATATGGGTGAATGCTGAGGCTAGTCATTCTTACAATGCTGAGATGAGAGCTGTGGATAGTTCAGTTGAAACTACAGAAAGTGGTCGTCTGTCAGCCAAAACACTCGGTATTCAGGAACCTGTTGCTAGGGTTGGAAGTATTCGTAGAGATGCTGACTCGTGCACATCAGACATAATAGGAAGGAGCATTGGTAACTCAGCCAGAATAGATATAATACACTATGTAAGACGCAGAAGCAAAGGAAAGCATGAAGCAGATGAAAAAACAGATAACTCTTTTAGCTTTAATGGCTTTATCCGTAGCCCCTGTGAGGGCTTGAGGCCCCGGACTGGGCGGACATCATCCTTAAAGAATGATACGCCTACAGTGGTGAAGCAAGTTACAGTGCAGGGAATAAAGAGACAAGATACATCTGCAGTTCAGAGGGGCAAAAGCAACTTGAAAGAGTCTTTGAAGTGTGATCTTGAAGGGTGCAGCATGAGTTTCCGAAGCAGGGGGGAACTTTCTATGCACAAACGCAACCGTTGCACCGTTGAAGGGTGTGGAAAGCGCTTCAGTTCGCATAGATCCACTGTGCGCCATTACTGTATTCACAATGATGAGAGGCCTCTAAAGTGTCCTTGGAAGGGCTGTAATACGACCTTTAAATGGGCATGGGCTCGGACCGAGCATGTCAGAGTCCACACAGGGGAACGACCCTACAAGTGCAAGGTTGCTGGGTGTGGACAGACATTTCGTTATGTCTCGGATTTTAGCCGTCACAGAAGGAAAACTGGGCATTATGTAAACTCTTCTGCCTCGTAGTTGATTACAAAGGAACATCGTTTTGTTTTCTCTTTTACTTGTTTAAGCATTCTCTTAGGCAGAAAATTAACATTTAACTTTGGTTAGTTTGCCAGCTTATTTCTTCGTTAAGTTGATTGTGTAAACAGTCCTTCAGAGTCAAAGCTAACCAGCTCGGATGTACATGTGTGTAAACTGTATCTTAATTGGCGCACATTATTCTTTTTCATGATCAAGTGTCAAATTTTAAAGTTCTCCATATCTGTGGAGTTCCTGGGTACTCTTGAGTTGACATTTAGTTACTTGGATGTACGAGTAAACTATATGCCATTTACTAGTTGTCACCTGGTGACCATGAGGTTTTGTTGCTTGCTGCAATTTGTTTGGATATGGATTTAGATTCTGATGAATTGTTTGTAAAGCTGGACAATAGAGTTTCTACTCGGGATAATAGGTTTGAATTTACTGGTATACAAATGCACATGATATCGCTGGATGCGTGCTTTACTTGTCGGTTGACATTATTGTCACCATTAGGTAATTGCCTCATTTTTCTAATCTTTGGTAATTTCTGAATCTTATATTTCCGTTTTTATGTTTCAGTTATCATACTTTTAGGTTTTGTGAAAATTGTCACACACTCATACCAAAACTCTCTATTTTCCGAACCATGTCGTCCTCCGCAGCCGCCGTCTACGCCGAGCTCCGCCTCGCCGACGAGCGCGACGTCCCCCACATCCGACGCCTCAGCCACCAAATGGCGGAGTTCGAACACCTTACTGAGCTCTTCTCCGCCACTGAATCCCTCCTCTCCTCCACCCTCTTCCCCACCCCTCCTCCTCCCCCCTTCCTATCCTTCACCGTCCTCATCCTCGAGCTCTCCCCTACCCCTCTCCCCCCCTCAGCCGATGCGGGCTTTCCCATCTCCCGCCGCATCGATCTGGCCGCGCCGTTGGACGACCCGGAGGCGGACGCTTTCGCGTCGCCGCGCGGCGGTGGCAAAGCGGTCGCCGGGTTCGTACTCTGCTTTCCGAACTACTCGACGTTTCTCGCGAAGCCAGGGCTGTACGTGGAGGCCATCTTCGTGCGTGCGGCGTGGAGGCGGAAGGGGTTGGGGAAGATGATGCTGTCGGCGGTCGCGGCGCAGGCGACGAGGATGGGGATGGGGCGAGTGGAGTGGTTCGTGCTCGACTGGAACCAGAACGCCATCAACTTCTACGAGGGGATGGGCGCGGAGGTGATGCCGCAGTGGCGGATCTGTAGGCTGGCCGGGGCGGCCCTCGAGGCCTACAAGGGTGGGGATGAGAAAGATGGAGAAGAAAGCAAGTAAGCAAAAGGTGGGACTTTTAGGGTAATAAAATTCTTGGTAGCTTCTTCTCGTTTGTGATTCTCTTTCTACTCTTCTCTGCAATTTTTGCTGCTCTGCGAGTTGGTTCTCTCTGATGAGTTGAAGTTGTTCACCACTGTTTCAGTTTCTTGGCATCAATCATTCTCTCTGATTCGATTGTCTTTTGAAATTTTGTTTGAGTTGGAAGAGTTCTGGAATCTATTTGATACTGAGCTGCTGCAATCTTACTATCTTAGAAGATCGGTTGGTAGCTTACAGAGCTACGCTGTGTCAAGGTATTGGCTAATTTAATTCGATTAATAAGCTGATAGAAAATTGTTGTATAAAGAGTGTTTCCTGAGAATCTGAGATTTGATTCATAAGAGCAACTCTAAAATTGTAATTCATGGAGTTCACAAGAGCAACTCCAAAATTCAATTCGCGAAGCTTTAACCGGGCTCCAGTGCTAGCTCTAACTTATTAAAAAACAATAAAAATAGAGCCCGACTTTTTAAAAGAACAGATTCGATCAAGATAATGTTTTTTCAGCTTTTTAAAAATATTAAATTTTTTATTAAATATTTTAATTAGTTAAACTGAGTGTATAATTAGTTTTACTAATCGATTTTTAATAAAAATAATATCATTGAAAAGTTCTCATCGAAACATTTAAATGAGTATAATATTAAATTATTTTTAAGTTAATTTAAATTTTAAATTATTTATTATTTATAAAATAAGTTTAATAAATTATATCCTAAAATATAATTGTTCAAAAATTATTTCTCAATATAAATATTAAATATTAAAATATATCAGATATGAAATATATCAAACATTAAATAGATCAAATAAAAATTATATTAAAATTTATATTCCCTCATTCTTGTGCCTTCTAAGAGAGTTACTAGACCATTTCCTACCAAATCTGTAGAGATGACTAACACTATTAAACATCTATTATTTTTAGTAATGTAATTTTAATATTTTTAATTAATAATATGTAATGTTTATTTCGATGTTTATTTCGTATAATGTAATTTCGATACGTTTGATTAAAAAATTAGTAATTTAAAATTATTTTTGAAGGGTTAAATCTTCCTAGATATTAATTTCAGTCTTATTATTATTATTATTATTATTATTATTATTATTATTATTATTATTATTATTTGTAATGTTGTTAAAAGGAAATTACACTAGAAATGCTTGGAAGGATGCCTTATATATCGTAATTTTGGTAGCTCAACCTGGAATACGGGCCCTTTTCTCAAGTTCTAGAGTTCATGAATAGCTAATTGATATATGCACTAACTCAAACGATGGCCCATAAAACACCTCTGCTAATACCTCTGCCACTGTGCGCCATTACTGTATTCACAATGATGAGAGGCCTCTAAAGTGTCCTTGGAAGGGCTGTAATACGACCTTTAAATGGGCATGGGCTCGGACCGAGCATGTCAGAGTCCACACAGGGGAATGACCCTACAAGTGCAAGGTTGCTGGGTGTGGGCAGACATTTCGTTATGTCTCGGATTTTAGCCGTCACAGAAGGAAAACTGGGCATTATGTAAACTCTTCTGCCTCGTAGTTGATTACAAAGGAACATCGTTTTGTTTTCTCTTTTACTTGTTTAAGCATTCTCTTAGGCAGAAAATTAACATTTAACTTTGGTTAGTTTGCCAGCTTATTTCTTCGTTAAGTTGATTGTGTAAACAGTCCTTCAGAGTCAAAGCTAACCAGCTCGGATGTACATGTGTAAACTGTATCTTAATTGGCGCACATTATTCTTTTTCATGATCAAGTGTCAAATTTTAAAGTTCTCCATATCTGTGGAGTTCCTGGGTACTCTTGAGTTGACATTTAGTTACTTGGATGTACGAGTAAACTATATGCCATTTACTAGTTGTCACCTGGTGACCATGAGGTTTTGTTGCTTGCTGCAATTTATTTGGATATGGATTTAGATTCTGATGAATTGTTTGTAAAGATGGACAATAGAGTTTCTACTCGGGATAATAGGTTTGAATTTACTTGTATACAAATGCACATGATATCGCTGGATGCGTGCTTTACTTGTAGGTTGACATTATTGTCACCATTAGGGTTTGTCAAAATTGTCACACACTTCTACCAAAACCCTTCCATTCCCAAAACTCTCTATTTTCCAGACCATGTCGTCCTCCGCAGCCGCCGTCTACGCCGAGCTCCGCCTCGCCGATGAGCGCGACGTCCCCCACATCCGCCGCCTCATCCACCAAATGGCGGAGTTCGAACACCTTACTGAGCTCTTCTCCGCCACTGAATCCCTCCTCTCCTCCACCCTCTTCCCCACCCCTCCTCCTCCCCCCTTCCTATCCTTCACCGTCCTCATCCTCGAGCTCTCCCCTACCCCTCTCCCCCCCTCAGCCGATGCGGGCTTTCCCATCTCCCGCCGCATCGATCTGGCCGCGCCGTTGGACGACCCGGAGGCGGACGCTTTCGCGTCGCCGCGCGGCGGTGGCAAAGTGGTCGCCGGGTTCGTGCTCTGCTTCCCGAACTACTCGACGTTCCTGGCGAAACCGGGGCTGTACGTGGAGGACATCTTCGTGCGTGCGGCGTGGCGGCGGAAGGGGTTGGGGAAGATGATGCTGTCGGCGGTCGCGGCGCAGGCGGCGAGGATGGGGATGGGACGAGTGGAGTGGTGCGTGCTCGACTGGAACCAGAACGCCATCAACTTCTACGAGGGGATGGGCGCGGAGGTGATGCCGCAGTGGCGGATCTGTAGGCTGGCCGGGGCGGCCCTCGAGGCCTACAAGGGTGGGGATGAGAAAGATGGAGAAGAAAGCAAGTAAGCAAAAGGTGGGACTTTTAGGGTAATAAAATTGTTGGTATCTTCTTCTCGTTTGTGATTCTCTTTCTACTCTTCTCTGCAATTGTTGCTGCTCTGCGAGTTGTTCTCTCTGATGAGTTGAAGTTGTTCACCACTGTTTCAGTTTCTTGGCATCAATCGTGCTCTCTGATTCGATTGTCTTTTGAAATTTTGTTTGAGTTGGAAGAGTTCTGGAATCTATTTGATACTGAGCTGCTGCAATCTTACTATCTTAGAAGATCGGTTAGTAGCTACTCTGTGTCAAGGTATTGGCTAATTTAATTGGATTAAGAAGCTGAGATTTAGAAAATTATTGTGTAAAGAGTGTTCCCTTAGAATCTGAGATTTGATCAAAGCAATTGTAATTCATGGAGTTTATAAGCTCAAATTTCAGTCTTATTATTATTTGTAATGTTGTTAAAAGGAAATTACACTAGAAATGCTTGGAAGGATGCCCATACACCGTAATTTTGGGAGCTCAACCTGGAATACAGGCCCATTTCTCGAGTTCATGAATAGCCAATTGACATATGCTTGATTTTTTTTATCATTCACTGGCTTGGACTGAACAAATGGCTAACTCTTTTTTGATAGAGTGATATTAAGGTCTTACCGAGTTTTTAACTGTCTAGTTTATTAGGCTTTAAGTCATATGTCACCGAATAATTATTTTGAATCAAACGCCGTCGAAATCAGCTTCAAGTCATTGCGTTGTCAAGCTGTCCTCCAAACTACTGTACTACCAAGTCATCAACTGAATTAAGCTAAGCTACCAAACTATCAATCATCAAATAATTTTTCCACGATATCATTTTGAGTTGGAGTTGAACCCATAATCTCCTGGGTCATGAGCCAGATACCGTCACTCTCCTCGTATGATTTAGTAATCAAATATTTGTTTAATCTCTTTTGTACCTAATTAAATTCACTCTTATAAAATTTATGATTTAAAAATGAGATTAAGTTCGGAACTTAATCTCAAACTAAATAAATCTAAGAGTAAAAAAAAAAGAATTATGCCCAAGTTTAACGTAGTAGAATTATTTTTACTCAAGGGAAAAATGATAAATTTCCCCATAAATGTTCTTCAACAAATGTACTCTATTTGGCTGATCTAGTGTTAAATAGTTAACATATAAAACTCTATTTTGGCCTGAGATAAATTTCCAAATCTGAGGGAGTTAATTTTTTATTCGACATGAATCCCGATAATTTAAATGGGATCGAGTGTAGTATAAATGAGTTCGGATTATATATAGGTTGATTCATTTAACCTGATCAATAAATAAATAATTTGTAATTTAAATAAATCTATTTATAATGGGAATAAATTATATAAACTCCAATAAAATGTAATCTAATCCAATAAACGAATTGTGTTCATAATAATATTTTAAACAGTTTTTTTTTTTTTTAAAGGTGGTGTTCATGTCAGCTTAACCTTGATTGGTTGATCCGACTCAGACCTAACTCGAACCCGGTACTACCCAACCCCCATTAAGTCCCGCCTTAAACCCTAAACCCTTTTCCCCTCTTTTCCATTCGATCTTATCCCTCTTCCGGTCTTCCTCCAGCTCACCTTGCGCCGCCGCTTCGCCGGCCGCCGCCATGGTGAAAGCGTACCTCCGGTACGAGCAGGCCCTTTCCTTCGGCGTCATCGCCTCCATCGATTCGAACATCTCTTATGACCCCTCCGGCAAACACCTCCTCACCCCTGCCCTCGACAAGCTTCTCCTTTGGGACCTCAAGAAGGGCGTCTCTTCCAAATCCTTCTCATCCTCCTCTTCTCGCTCCTCCCACACCCTCGCCGTCACCTCCATTGCCTCCTCCTCTTCCTCTTCCTCCTCCTCGGTATTCCCCTCCTCTCAATTCCTCCAAAATCCATATCTTTTTTTCTTCTTTTAATTTTGTTTTTATTTGATTCTAGATAGCGAGTGGTCACGCCGATGGAAGTATTCGTCTCTGGGACTGCGAGAAGGGCACCTGCGAGGCCACGCTTAACGGCCACAAGTCCGCTGCTACCGCGCTCCGTTACAACCACACTGGATCCCTTCTTGCTTCCGGGAGCAAGGACTGCGACGTCATTCTCTGGGATGTCGTCGGCGAAGCTGGGATTTTTCGACTTCGTGGACACCGGGACCAGGTGATTTCTTGCGCTAGACGGCTCCTTTTGGTTGTTTGATGTGCTCTTCGTTGGTTTTGAGTAATACCTTTTTGTTGGTTTTAGGTGACCGATCTTGCTTTCCTCGATTCGGGAAAAAAGCTCGTGACTTGCTCCAAGGACAAGTTTATGAGGGTGTGGGATCTTGAAACGCAGCATTGCATGCAGATTATTGGGGGTCATCACAGTGAGATTTGGTCACTAGATGTCGATCCAAAGGAGACGTTTTTGGTCTCAGGGTCTGCGGACCTGGAGCTGCGGTTCTACCAGATTAAGCACGATGCGGAGGAAATTGAGAATTCAAGCAAGTGGGAGGTTTTAAAGCAATTTGGTGAAATTCAGCGGCAGAACAAGGATAGGGTGGCGGCAGTGAGATTCAACAAGTCTGGTAACCTCTTGGCATGTCAGGTGGCAGGGAAAACAGTAGAAATCTATCGAGTTCTGGATGATGCTGAAGCCATGCGCAAAGCCAAAAGGAGGGTCCATCGGAAGAAAGAAAAAGTGTTAGCAAAGGCAATGGTTGAAGGGAATGAGAATGGAATTGTGATAGATCCTTTATCAGGTCAGGAATTGCAGCATCCAACTGTTGTGGTCTCCGATGTCTTTAAACTACTTCAGGTCTTACGAGCGAGCAAGAAAATTTGTTCCATTGCATTTTGTCCTAGTGCTTCGCCAAAAAGTGGTCTTGCCACCTTATCCTTGTCGTTAAATAATAACATGTTAGAGACTTATTTAGTTGATAGTAGTAAGGTCTCTAAATTGCACTCTATTGAACTTCAAGGACATCGGTCAGATATAAGAAGTGTTACACTAAACTCTGAAGGTAACCTCCTAATGTCAACCAGCCACAATGCTGCAAAAATTTGGAACCCAAATACTGGAACCTGCCTTCGCACCATTGACTCTGGATATGGATTGTGCAGTTCCTTTGTCCCTGGGAATCGATATGCTCTTGTTGGAACAAAGAGCGGAACTTTAGAAATTATTGATATTGGTAGCGGGAGTTCCACAGAAACAATAGAAGCTCATGCTGGTTCAATACGGTCAATTGTGCCCATCCCAGATGAAGATGGCTCTGTTGCTGGGCGTGGCTTTGTCACCGGGAGTGCCGACCATGATGTCAAGTTCTGGGAATATAAGCTATTGCAGCAATCTGATCATGTGAGTTTTTTCTGTCTCTTAACTGTTCATTTTTTTGGATTAACTGTTTAATAATTGCATACCCTGGTGCGGTCGTGCCTCAGGTTGAGCCTGAAATGATGTTCAGTATGTAGAATGGCCTTGCATTTTGAATTAGTTGAGCGTAATGTTTGTTGGGCTATCTTGACTCCTAAATGTCTGTTTGCGTGCTAAGTGCCAAGTCCCAAGTCCCAACCTAGTGAGTAGGCACTAAACAGCCCCTATCTGTTTACCCACTGCCTGTACATGGATCTCACTTACGGTAGTGGCATTCGTTTAAGCCAAACCATCCTTGAATTGTCATCTTTTTGCAGAAGGCTACTTTACTTATATTACTCCATCTATCAGTGCAAATTTGTGGACTCTGAATTGTACTTTTAATGTTTGCAGGACTCTAAACAACTAAGTGTGACAAATGTGAGGACTTTGAAAATGAATGATGATGTTCTTGCTGTCTCCATCAGTCCTACTGGAAAGTACATTGCTGTTGCTTTATTGGATTGCACAGTCAAGGTTATGTTCTTAGAATTTGAACCATCTTGCTGATGATGGATTCTTAGATCATTATGTGACATCTTACATTCATTTGTTTATTCTAGCTTAGTTTAAGCATGATAGTATGTTATACCAATAAGGATGGACTATAACGCAGTGCTTAGCAATTATAATTGATTTTTATGCTTGCCTCTGAGACACATCACTAATATTGCAGGTCTTCTTCGTGGATACCTTGAAATACTTTCTTTCCCTTTATGGCCACAAGCTTCCAGTTCTCTGTATGGATATTTCATCTGATGGAGATCTAATAGTTAGTGGTTCTGCAGACAAAAATTTGAAGATTTGGGGTTTGGATTTTGGCGACTGCCATAAATCTATTTTTGCTCATGCTGACAGGTCCACATCATTTACCCTGATGCCAATTAGTCTTGACTGTCAATGGAAATGTATAATTTACTATCTTTCTTTCTATATTGCAGTATTATGGATGTAAAATTTGTGAGGAACACTCACTATATGTTCAGTGTGGGGAAAGATCGCCTTATCAAATACTGGGATGCTGATAAATTTGAGTTGCTGTTAACTCTCGAGGGGCATCATGCTGAAGTTTGGTGCCTTGCTGTTAGTAATCGTGGTGATTTCATCGTAACAGGATCACATGATCGTTCAATCCGCCGTTGGGATCGTACCGAGGAACCATTTTTCATTGAGGTATTTCCCTAAATTTCTATTATTTATATTTGAATTTATTTTCTGGTAAACAAAGGGAAAACCATTTACTGGTAACAAATTTGAGTTCTCTAATTAACAGTCTACTGGAAACCTTTCTGAACTGCAGGAAGAAAGGGAGAAAAGATTGGAGGAAATGCTTGAGTCTGACATAGATGACTCAACTGAAAATAGATATGCACCAAAAGAAGTTATTCCTGAGGAGGGAGCTGTTGGCATGCCAGGAAAAAAGTCTCAAGAAACTTTAACTGCAACTGATGTGGTCATTGATGCACTGGACACAGCTGAGGAAGAGATAAAACGAATTGATCAACACAAGGTGCCAATGATGTTTGATACCTTTAGGTTTCACTATGCTTTTGTTGTGCATTATCTAATCCAATGTAGAGCCTAGACTCTTGGCATGAAAAATACTGGAATATAGAAAGTATTCGCTGATGTTAATGAAAATTCACTAGATTTAGAAGTACCTGAATATTACAATGCCCTTGCCTGATTTTACTTTCTCAAATTTCAGGAGGAACAGAAAATTGGGAAAGAAAGTGAATTCCAACCAAACATTATGATGCGTGGGCTTTCACCATCTGATTATGTTCTGCATGCACTCTCGAATGTTCATGCGAATGATTTGGAGCAGACTCTTCTGGTCTGTATCACTTCTTCAGAAGAGTATTCCTATGATGTGTACCTTTTTTTTTTTTTTTGATTTTATGGAGCATATTCAAGTAAACATAATAATTTCATTTGCAGTCACTGCCATTCTCGGATGCTTTAAAAATTATGTCTTACATGAAGGAATGGGCTCTCATTCCTGACAAGGTAATTCAATTCCATTCTATGTTCTTTCTAACTGCTGATAATCCAAAGAAATGGCATATGTATATCTCTGAGCTCCTATATTAACACTCTGTTCTGATCTGCACTATAATTAATTTTAGTATCTGTATGCAGGTTGAGCTTGTTTGTAGGGTTTGTACAGTGCTGCTCCAAACACATCATAACCAGCTAACTACCACACCAGCTGCAAGACCAATGTTGACGGTACTCAAGGACATTTTACACGAAAGAGTTAAGGTAATTTTTTTTCTTGTGAATATCAACTTACAAGCAAATTGTTTGTATTATTATAAAGGCAAGCATCTTTAGTCCAATAGAAGAGCTATGGCATAACACAAAAATGATACTTTGTTCTAGTGGATCAGGGAGAAGAGGAAGGTGGGATTTTTTTGGAAAGAACTCATAGGGCATTTGTCTTTTGCATTTGTTCTCTCGATTTGTTTCCTTGATTTGTAGGTCGAATTGTAATTATAGACAGATGGACATGTGAAGGAATGAACTCAAAGAATTATTTTATCTATGATCATTATGTCCCAAGTTTTGGTTAAACCAAAATTCACCGTACAGAAAATCAAGGAAAAGAAATGAAAGAAATATCCCATAATAATGTTAGTTTCATCTTTGCAGGAATGTAAAGACACAATCGGTTTCAATCTCGCTGCAATGGATCATCTCAAGGTAAAGATAGTGTCAATTTCCCTTTTAATACTGATATCATTCTGAGATAATGATTTATCTTATTATGTTTCTATACGATCTTGTAGGATCTGATGTCCATGAAATCTGATGCACCTTTCCGAGATGCAAAGGAAAAGCTTATGGAGATCCGTCTGAAACAATCAAAGCGTCTGGATAAGACACAAATTGTTCAAAAGAGGAAGAAGAAGAAACAAAAAGTTCCAAACGAGGCACAAGCAGGGCCATGACTTGCGGAGATCCGTATCAAATATATTTACCATGCATCATTGTGTACAATATGAGCGTCCTCAATTGCTTTTGACGAGCATAAAATTTTTGACAAATTAATGTAAGTTCCACTTTTGTGATATGTATCATGATATTTTTATTGAAACACATTGCAATTCAAACCATGGAATTCGTCGATGTTTTTCATTGTCTGACAATTTACTCTCTACAATCAAGTGACAGAAGAACCACCAGATAAGGGCACAACTTATTATTTGTATTATTTGTATGATTTTATTAACTAATAAATTTCATTGTATGCATGCACAACTTATCCTACAAGAACAACAACCATTTTTTGCTTTGATCATTAAGCAATATTTTATACAACTTGTAAAATATGATCACTTACATAGGTAATAAATACTGGAGTTCTGAGTCGTATGGTATAACGTGCACAATCTCGAATAATTCCCCATTGTTTTGTTCTTTCAAACACTCAACTATTGATTTCCTCAAGGACCAAGAAGTTGGAAGCTGGTTGCAAATCCAATCAAGTAATGAGCCCAAATCTTTCGCAAAGTCGTTCATGTGTGAATGTACAATACTCGGAATCATCAGCCTCTTTGAAGTTGTCACCACTAATGAAGCCTGTAGATAATCCAACTTCGATTTTTCTAGCTCTCCCATGACACCATCAGCAGTGTATATCTTTACCTACAAAAAGTTTCAATTGGTTTGTTGAGATGCTTCACAATTGTACACTATCAAGTGCAGAGAAAGTCCAACAAGTATACAACATAATATGCAACTATTCATTTGAAGAGATCCAATGACACTTTTGAAGAGTAAGAACATTGCTTACAGCTGGAGAAGATCTACTCCCACAACATAATGCAAATGCAATGTTAGCCTCTGGCTGATCTAATCCATAAGTGTTTCGCATTCGTATAGTTTCCTCTTCGCCATTATTATCATAATTCCAAGATGCCTGTTGTACAATTCATGTCAAAATTATTAATGGATATTATCATGTAACTAGATATCGCAAATAAGTTAAGGTACTTACTTCTGCCATGTTTGATGGTTGTCTTAGAATAAAATGTTCGATTGCTGAAGCATTGAGTTTATTCCCTCCTATATTGAGCATTACCTAACGAGAGAAATTGTTGGAGATTATAATCACCTGAAAACGAGAAACAATTGCAACTATCTTTATGACAAGAATTGCATGTACCTCATTTTGTAGCGCAAGAACTTTTTCTTCACTTGAGGGCAAACCGTGCTGTAAAAGTCCCTAAAGAAGGCCATATAATATGTAGCATTGTAAGTTAATGGGATTAAAAACTAAGTTCCACTCGGGGACCAGATTAAGTGACTGTAAATGAAACAAACTTACATGCATGATGCAAATGTTATAAATGTTGATCCAAAAAGCTAACTTCTGTTGGTGAGTAAAAAATCTTAAGTCCACTTCAGATAGACTGTTCATCAGGTCCCTATTGTATATGAGAATTTATAAAAGGTTAATTAGGATAAAAATAAATATATACGAGACTCTATTAACATTCCTTTAAATTTATTGGATCACAAATCATTTTATAATATAGACAGAATATGTAAATTACCTTAGCTTATTCAATAGAGGAAGCGAATGAGAAAAACACCTGAAGTCAAGTGAACTCGAAGTAAACCTGACGAGATTTTTGTAAGGACCAAGATCTCTCAAGATAGAGCCTTCAATTTCAAAAATACCGTAAGGATCTTGTTGTCCTACTTTTTGCAAGACATTTAAGTTCGCACAGCCGTCAGTTCTGAAGCTTCCTGTTCTTAAAAAGGAGTTGCTAGATCTTGCCAAATTGCCCGACTTTTCCAGCTCCACCACTCGCGATGTCCTTATTAATCTTAAGAAAATGCAAATCAAACACTTCATAATTCTCTCAGATAACTTGTTTGGTTGAACTCTCTGATGATTCTTATCCCATGAATTTACAGTGGTAGAAGGTTCTTGAAAGAATTTCAGTAGCATTTCTGCATCTGATTGCTGCACAGATGAACATGAATTAGTGAAGAAGATTGTAGGATATAAGTAAAACTAATGCTTTGTCTGAAGATAATGCATGAGTATGCGTAAGCACAACCTTCTCTTTAATCTCTCAAGGATGTTTGTAAGAAATTCTGTAACATTAGCTCTTTGTACTTTCTCTTAGATTTTTCCTATTCATAATCAATTATTCACCCTGTAAATTGTCCCTTGTAGCAGAGCATGTTAAACAGAAGTTACTTTGCACTTACCTTGTTTACTAGATGTCTTGCAGGCCTCTTAGGAGAAGATATCTTTGCAATTATTCCGCTTCGCCTCGAGGTTATCTCTTCATTTTCTACTGCTCTCAGATTTTCCTTCTTATCAGGGCTCTTTACTGAGTTCCTTTTCTTCCTTTCATTGCTGAAATGATGAATCAAATAATCCCCTTTCATTGCTTGGTTTATAAAGAACATTTGTTTTGTATCAAGAGCTAATTTTCCTTGCATTGCTTTGGTATTACTATGTGGAACCATTGCTGGAGAGCCAAGATAATTAGGGACAGTTAAAGTCGCCGGCTCAAATTGCTCCCGCTTCTTTGTCTCTTCCACTCTAGCCTTTCGCATGTCAGTTAAGCCTTGTTGAGTTCTACTTATTTCATCCTCTAATCGACATATCTCTTCTTCCACCATTACCACTTCTGCAAGTAGTTCCTTTGCCTGCACAAGTTAAATGCCAATAAGAGAGACAGAGAGAGAATTTTCAAATCCATATATACATAAAGATTCCCTATAATTTACACAAGATTAGAAGCAAAGCTTCAAAAGTTGATGTAGAAAATTGATGATAGAGGAAATTTCCTGCTCTTCATACAGCTAATATCACAAAATCTTTGATAAATGGAAGAGAACAACAATGACAAATAACAAGTACTCGGAGTTAAACTGCAGATACTTATTTAGGTTAAACAAATAAATCTCAAATTTTTCGCGTAATTTTGAATAGAGAAACCAAAGTTTTCTTGAACAAAATAGAAAAGTCACCTTCTTAGGAAGGAAGCTTGGGATGTGAAGCTCAGATCGAGTAGAATGCGGCACCAGAGCCTGTTCAAGAACTTCGTGCACTTTCTTCTCATCGGCCAGTATTCTCTCAAGCTCAGCCACCTGCAATGACATTAACTCTTCCTCAATTGCTATAAACTTCTGAAAATTAAGAGGAAAAGAAAGACAGTCTAAGTGCCAACTAAAAATAATAGCATTGCAATCCCTGCACTTGTAGCAATATTCTCTCGGACCATACGGCAAACACTTCAAGGGCGCTCTTGTTCATCAAGGCCCATACCACAAAGCCTAGGATGGCCCGCAATAGGGCCCACTTATACCTAAATATACCTTATCCTAAGTTAGGTAGGCTCGTGGCCATTCCACAGATACGTAGAGGGTGATAGCACAACTGCATAAACGTACTTGGAATAAGTTTAATTTTTTTGAAATATAGACTAAAGTAAAGTTGTAAATATTTTTCTCTAAACCCGGAGAATTAAATGATAGAATGGTAGTAAGGAGGGTGTCTTCAATCTTCATACCTCCCGTTCAAGCTCCAGCCTTCTCTCTTGCGTTCCTAAGTTCTTCTTTCTCTGAAAAAATAATATATCAAACGAGTATATATATATATATAACGTAAATAATTGCAAAAATGTTCTTGTCGTTAATTATTTATCTCAATCCTGTGCACCGGAACAAAAATCTAGAACATTAACCCGATGGTTAAATCTTAATCAAAACATTAACCAAGAAAAGCCATGCATATGCACGGCAATATATGAAGGTTACCTGGTGATCACCGCCGGAGGAGACTACCGGAACTACTCCATGCCTGCCGCGGCCGCCGCCGTACGCCGCCGCCATGAAGGAGAAACGAGACAGCCTTGGACTCAACCCAAAGCAGCAGATAGTTCTACTAAAAAAGCCAAGGGTAGTACTGGTGGTGTCATAAGCGGAGGTGGACGTAGGATATCGGTGCGATGGCGACGGTGTCTTTGATCCCAAGAAAGGAGAAGAAGGGAGAGGGGAGGATGGAGTGGAGCTTTCAGAGACGTTGGCATTTGGTGAGGGGTCGGGTAACCGCCGAAGTGGTGAGAGGAGAGGCATAGAGCGGAAGGACACCCCTTGCCTTCTTCTTTCTTAGCTTGCAATCTTTACAATTATTACTTTTTGGGTGGCTTAAAGGTTAATTTTAGTTGAACCACTATTAGTGTAATGGTAATAATTCCTTCTTGGTGGCTTTGGAGATCTTAGGGTTATGTGATCCACCAATAAATGATATATTGCCTACTTTTGGATAGTAGTAGATACCTGGTAAGGCAGATTCAGAAATCAGAAGTTTCCCACCAACTAGTACTAACATTTATTTGATAAACCATGTAAAATGGAGTTTTATAAATCACAGTTAATCGTGCCGAGAAATTAAGATATAAGAGAGTTTATGTCGGTATAAGTTATTCTGATATTTAGTTGTATATTAATATAGTATATAATGATTATACGTGATGTGATATAAAATTAAAAAAAAATGATTTGATGAATAATGAGACATTATTTATAAAGGATGGATGAGTGGACGCAAAAAGAGATAGTAACTGAAATAATAGTTTAACTAAAGTGATACTTTTTTCTTTCAAGAATAAATAGTAATTGATAAATAAAAAAGTATTAGATGAAAGAAGAAAAGAGACAGGAGTAGTAGGTAAAACTTGCTACCAGAATAAATAAATATTTTTCCCAAAAAAGTATTAGGCTAAAGAATTAGTAGATCCGTTCATTACATACCAGTCTTCATGGATTTAAGTATAAAATAACTGTAAACAAATGACAGCTTTTTTATTTGATAGGGACTAATAATCTATATGACAAGATAAGAATTTGGTCGTCCATCATCTCTATTTAGGTCTCAAACATACCTTTTAGACAAGTGGTCCACTTGAATACAATGCTGACAAGCCAAAATGTGCAAAATTTTAGATGAGAACAACTTACTTCTAAGCCAAAATTCTAGATTCTGGTATGACAAGAAACTCTGGCATACAAATAGAAGGGGAGACAAAAGAAACGAAACAAAGCTTCCATCTTTCCTCAGCATCTATGTAGAAAACCGACCACCCTTTTATGCTTGGGTCGCTTCGTCTTTGGCAGAGTCTGCAGATGCTAGACCTCGGATCTTGACATCATAATATACCTCTTCCACTCTTCTCAAATCATACTTCATCCCTGGCAAGTTAGATAAGGACAAGACGAATCATTAGAAGGCACCTGTGCAGGATAGATAGAATGAAGAAATGGATGGATGACAAACTATTTGGGCAAAATTAAAACATACCATCAAATTTCTTGCGCAAGAAGTCGTTTCGCAGATTAAGCATCCTAAATGCAGCATGGAGATCAGTTAGAAACCTCAGCACCTTCCTTGGACAATCATAATTCCCAGCAGTGACTTGGTTTACTACATATCTTGGCTGAGAAGGCATCAATTGTGTCAAGAATTACCTTGGTTTATATATCAGATTGCTTAAAGAAGAAAAACATTAACACTTAATAGAGCCATGCAAAAAGAAAAAAAAATGTGCCTGCACCTGTGTGGCACCCATTTAGCTGTATTGCAGGAAAAATAATGGCAACTCACTAGCTGATTAAGAAATACATTTCAAAATCCATCAGTGATTTCTAAGCAATCACCCTCTCTTCTCCAACCAGTAATTGTTGCAAAGTAGCAATATAACCAAGGCACAAGAATAAGAAAAATGATATTGTTTAGTGTATTATCTGTTACATATGATCTTTTGCTTCCACCTTCTGCTGGCTATTTTTAAACCCAACTATCTAGCAAAAGGCACATTAAAAAAGATTTGATAGCAAATTAGGAGACAGCAGTTGGGCAAGACGCGAGGGTCATTAGATGTTGACGGAGTTGGTGAAAGGTGCGAGGGTTTTATAGAAGTTGTAGGAGAGATATGAGCAGACTAAAATAGATGCCAAGAGTTGTATAAGAAATAAATAAAAAGCACACACAAACACACACACAGAGTTCAATAATAAATAAGTTAAAAAAATAATAAGGTTCAGTTTCTTCTGAAATAATTTAACCAGCTTCCTATTTCCATAATTTTAAAGAAAAATTATGTTCAAAAGGCTAGTGCCTAGCCCACCTGCACAGGTGTGGGTGCAGGCAGTATACCTCAATGCAAAAGGTTTCATACTATTGCTTTTGGAAGGTTATTGTGGGAATTAATAATCTTAATGCCAATCATTTGAATTATAGACAAATCAGACCCAGATCCTCTAGTTAGATCATTGAAACAGAATTGCATTTTATATATAGGCATATTGATAAGATTTAGGGTTTTGATACGGAAATAAACACATAAAAGAAATAAAACCAAAAAAGACGAAGCCTTCTTCCTGAGAATCAAAGGACTTACCAATTCATTGGACATGAAACACAATCCTGCAATAGAAACAAGATTTGTCTGAGTAGTTTGCTAAAGTATTAACAAAAACCTCTGCTAAATTGAGAGATCAGGATATTATTTACAAAAGATTCTGACTAAATTAGCATCACTTTCATAGTCTATGACATAAACTTACCTGTGAGGTAATCTTCAATGTCAAGACCAAAATCTGAAGAATCCACTGCACAGACAGGACGAGATATGTGAATTTTACTAATTCCAAAGAATGCAACGGAAACTGAATGCTACTTTAATGTATTAAGAAAGTTAAGGAACTTGAAATATAACGGAGTTTCTTTTTTTTTTTTTTTTAAATTGTGAAAGTTAAAGAAAATTGAATAATATACCATGTAACTAAAATAATCACAAAGATAGTTCCAAGAATTAGGAGATCACTCAGTAGCAGCTCATACATTTTCAAGCATTAGGTTTTCTAGTGTAGAAAAACAAAACCTCTCAACTAGCAACAATCAATGCAAATAGCTGAAAAGCATCAACACATTGTTTCTATGTAAAACTTCTTTCGTGCAAAATTTCAATTCACAAAAAACACAATGACAAAAGATAAGCAAATAGAGAAATCAGAAAAGATTATGAGATAATACGCTGAAAATTTCCTGCAATTGAACATATTCTTACATCCAAGTTTCATCTCAGCTTCAGCATGCATCAGAAGAACCCCCGTCTCTAACCAATGCATAAAAGCAAGCAGCGAAACCACCATCTGCGTTTCACTCCTCCAATCCCCGTGAAACCTAATCCACAAAGTTACTTCCATCAAAATTTCCCAGAAAATCAAACACAATCCTAATTCCTACTCACCTGTAATATTGCCCAGGGCATTCTTTCAGGATCTCCGCCAACCTTCCAAACAGGCCCTTGATCACCTCAATCTGAGCCTTGGCCTTCTCCAAAAACTCTGAAACCACAACTCGCCACTCTTAAAACAGCTGACATCAAATCAAAACCAAAAGAAGGGGAAAAAAGATACTCTTTTTTCTCCTCCAAGTACCTGGGGACGGAACGGCCTGGTGGACGAGGAGGAGGCTCGCGTGCATGATCCGAGCAGCCTCCTCCATCTCCATCACCACAGACCGGATGCGCTCGCGGACGCTCCCCGACTCGGCAAGCTGGAGGCGGAAGTCCTCGAACTGCTTCTCCATGAAAGGAGAGGGAGAGGAGAAGAAGGAATCGGAGGTAGAAGAAGGAGCGGGAGGTGGAGGAGGAGGAGTAGAAGAGAAGCAGCGGAGAGAAGAAGAAGGGGTTCGAAGAAGGAGAAGGAGGAGAGGGGAGAAAGGAATAGGATTAGGGTTCGGGCACGGAAGAGGAGGATGAGGACAGAAGCGAGAAGTGGAGGAAGAGACGAAGGCGGGAATGGAGGCGGTTCGGAATGCAGCAGCTCTCATCTCCTCGGCTTGGTAATTGGTATGGAATTTATGCATACGTGTTGACTGTTGAGGAGGTTTTAAGTAAGTTTGACCTAGCTGCCACTTTGCTATTTTTTTCTTTCTTTTTCTAATAATAATTCTATTTAAACACTATAATCACCATCAGTGAGGTCAAACCCCAACACTAAACCCCCAAAATCTAGTACAATATAAGCCTCTTTACCAAATAAAACACATACTATTTAATAATAAAATCTGCACGTAATATTAAGCCAGACTTCATTACTTACAATTCGATAACTTTAATAGTGTAATAATCTCAATTCAGAATCAACTTGGTAATCAGCAAGTTCTTCCAGGACTTCTCAGTAAAAGAAAAGAGAGGAGATAGAAGAAACTGTTGTCGATTTTTCACTATAAATCCTGTCTGAATTCTTTGGGAATTTTTACATCTCGTATATATAACTCATGTGCATGATTATAAGCAAAAGGAAAGAACAGGATCTAGAAATGAAGCTGTTCCATGACTACCAGTCACTTCCTTGTAAGTTTCAACAAACAAATGAAAGCAATGAACCTAAAAACTGCACCATAGAGGAAAAGCATTGCTATGGAAAGACCCCAGTCATTAATGTTGAATCGACTCTTCAGTAGAAAACCACACCTAGTTATCATCCATACACCAGAATATCTGCACGAAAAGGAAAGAAAAATTAAATCGCTTTATGCATAGTAAAAGAAAATGAAAGGCATATTTGTAAGTAGAGGGAAAAAATCTCAAAACTTGCGGATTACTCTAGTTTGCATAAGATAATGCATAACACAAGAAAATTTTGGTAAAATAATGCGTAGTATTCGACGTGAAAAGCTTCGATGAGTATTTAACCTTTTGGCAGTACTAATAATGAATGCTTCAATTGCCCACTTTGGGTAGCATAAATCAATTAGAATTTTTGGACTCCTCTGTTGAGTGGATATGAGAGTCAGAACAACAGGCAGTAAAGCAGACAACTGCAAGACAAAAAATGCCTTGGTATCAGAAAGAGAACCATTGAAAGAGGAATTAAGAAGCTTCTTATGCTTACCAATTGGGCTGAAGCTGGTTGGAAGCAGATGGCAAAAGTGTAACCAATACCAGTTACACAGTACACAAGTGCAATCAGAACTGTATAGTTGTCCACAAGTGATGATCTTGGACTGTTGAAGAAATAGTACATTGAAAGATAAAATATGGGCTTGACGACTGTGTTGAAATGATCGATTGTATCTTTTGAGAGGAAATAAGCTAGCGAGCTCATGCCAGATTCTCTTTCTCTCTGATATTCCAACCTGTCTACTGAAAACAATCTCAAAGCTCCAATTTGGCATAGAAGAGCTGCAAATTTGAACTAATAAGACTCTGGACTGGAAATAAGTTGATTTTTAGACTACTTACCTTTCAGGCTAGATGAATTTGATCAAACCATGATGACAATTATCTAGTGCATGAAGTATGAAGAATAAAAGGAAGGCCAACTTACAAACAGCGATGACAGTGTATGCATAACCAGCTGCTCCAAATGATTCGTCACTCACTTTAGCAATTGTTCCTACGCAAATTCCAGCAAGACCTAGTATCAGAAAATCAATTGCTTGTAATCTAGCCTCACGTAGACGCTGCTTAGTTACCCTGTAAGAAAGAAAGCTATGTTTTTAATACATGAAAATGGTCCAGTTAAACAACCTCAACATTCTTTATATGCAATGTGTGTCTGGTTGCTCTTCTAGATAGGGAACCAGATACATGGTAGCAACAAAAAAGACTCAAAAGAGAATTTACCTTCCCAAGTAATATTTATATTGTGTTAAAATACTTGGTGTTCTTCTGTTGACTAAATCATTAGATTTTGGCAAACTGGAGAGTAAATGATCTCGCTCTTGGCCCCCGGCAACAGGTTGCACATCAACTGTAGATCTGTCAGAATTTGGTTCATTATTCCACACTGCTTCATCCATTTCCTTCTGATCATCTTGCATATCTGGAGGTACTTCAAATCCATTATGCAGCATCCACTGCAATGGCAGCTGGTTATGAGTATATGTACTTGTGCTTGGCTTTACTATGCCTTCCAAAATGTCAATAAAATAGTCTGGAGGATTCACACGGTCAGGGACATTGATTCCTAGTCCTGCAAAGTACTCTTCAACTTTGTTCACTGAACCATGATATATAATTAGACCTCCTTTTGCCAGAAGGATCAAATCGTCAAACATCTTAAACAAAGAGTAGCTGAGCAACAAGAATGCTCACATCAGATTCACGAATAGTTATAGATATGCAGAAAGTTTAAGGAGAAGACCAAGAAAATTCATATCCTCTAGTTTTAACAATTAATGATAACCTTAGGATGTATGATTATCAAAAAGTATGCTTGAATGTAATGGTTGCTATATTTCCAGATAGTTACTAGAAACTGTTTGACCAAGTAACTGTTCATAAAATGTCATGCGCCCTAGTGATTTCATCATATCAGTATCAGACATAAGTCACATAACGAACTCTTTGACCAAGAATATCAATACTAAAAGCATCGAGATTAATAAAGGCTGCAAATTAGAGATCTCCATTACTATGGATCAGGGAACAACCTGGGTTGGTGAACCACCATGCAAATATTTACACCTTCAAGTGCCTCACGACGAAGAGCTCTTACTAGAAGCTGCGAAGAAGCACTATCCAAGCCTGATGTCGGTTCATCCAGTATCAAAAGAGATGGTTCCATAACCATTTCTAATCCCACATTTACACGCTTCCTCTGTCCTCCAGAAATTCCACGCTTCTCCACTGTCCCAACCAAGGAATTCCTTATTGTTTCCAAGTCTAAGGACCCAAGAACTCTTTCCACAACAAGAACTTTGTCAGCTTTTGACATGCCTGCAGACAGTCTAAATTAACAAAGAAGGAAGGATTAGCAAGTCAAGTAGAGGAGAAAAGCTAAACACATAATAATGGGCAACAATGAATTATAACATAGAAAAGGAAGAAGAGATCCATAAATTTCAATGGAATAAATGATTGCCTTGGAAACTAAATAAATATATGGTACTTGACATAATGGCTTTACCTGCAGTTAGCACTGAACCAGAGATTCTCCTCCACTGTCAAGTTTCCGTGAACTATATCGTCTTGTGGCACAAAACCAATGATTTTCTTATATGAACGAATTGGTTCAACTTTTCCATTTACAAGAACCAGACCAGTCATTTTGCATCCATTTGCCTTCCCGGATAGAGCATTAAGGAAAGTAGTCTTCCCTGCTCCAGATGGGCCCATAACAGCAGCAATCCTACCAGGCATAAGTTTTCCTGTTATAGACCTTAGAAGCTTTTTTGTTCCCAAAGTTAGAGTTAGGTCCTTGAAAGCAACCTCAAGCATCGGTCTGATCCTGGCTTTATTTTCCATAGCCGAGGAAATAACTCCAGAGAAAGTTAAGTTCTTTTCTTCCTGCTGCAGAGCCTTCTCCATTTCAATTTGACCATATGCATACATGAAGATTTGAGTACGAGTATGCCTGTGTTTACCTTTGACTACATCTTTTTTCAATTTTTTACCTCCAATATCCAAATTAAAATCTTCATCAGTATGACCATCCTCTTCAAATGAATGAGTCAACTCATCAGCATAACTTGGTTCTTCATTGTTAGATGTCAATAATTCTGATAAATTCAAAGAATGACCAACATCCTTCAATGCCTTTTGCTGCTTAGTGAACTTCCTCTTAAAAAATGTCCAAGAAATTTGTGTTTGAACATCATTTACATGCTTCGTTGTGATAGCTTTTGCTGTGTTCCATCTCTCACAGGCCACTACAGAATCTTTAGCCATCTTGGCAGCTGCTTCCCTGGACTTGGATTTCCTTTTCTCATGGTAAGTGAGCAATTGATCGGACAAATTATATATAACCAGCAGTAACAAGATGAATGCAACCTAAAGGAAAGAAGCAAATGTACACTCTACAAGTCAAAGATCATTAAATAACTTGTTATATCTTTCTTTCATCTAGTCCTTTGTAAACTAAGAAAAATGAAGTTGCTAATTGATTATAATCTAAAGAAAATGGACAATGGACTATCAAAAATGTAATGATGTTCTAATCTTGACAAATTCAAGTATGAGCATCTTCTACAAAACTTACTAGAGAACCCATAAAGAATAAATTATAGTGCTTCATTGTTTTGTACTAAATTTATGTATCTCATACAGGGCTTCCCTGTTTCAAAAAAAAAGGGCATGCAGTCTAGGCCCCACTAATGTCATTTTCATGACTTGACATTACGAAATCAGAATGTTTGTTTGTCAACCTTACCATCATATTAAGTGATGTTCTCAACTCAACGTATCTTATAATTTTGAAAAGTAAAAATTATGTATCTTGCAATTGTAAAATCAAGATGTGTCCAATGATTTGACAAAGAATATTATTCTCAAAGATTTAGTAACACATTGACAGCCTCAAGTAATTTAGCACATTTTCCTCGGAGATGAGGAAAGCTAATAAAACTTCATTACTTCACTCTTTGCAGAACCTTGGGAACTTTCAGAGGTTCCTCAACTAATAATACTATGTAGTGTGTAAATACAATCTCACTGAATGGGAGGAAAAAAAATCAGAGAGAATGCTTACCATCAGTAAAGCACCAAATAAAGTGATATTTTGTTTTGTGGAACAAGGTTTGCATGAGCCTTTCCAGAAGCATTCTGCAAGTTCAATAAGATCATCGGTAAAGAATTTTGGCTTCTGAAACAATATTAAAGCGATGCAACTACTTATCCATTGCATAACATACTACCAAGAAAGTTGGATGTTCAATTATCTATGATCATTTGCACCAAAATACTTTGCATCACTTGGAGCATTATTGCGGTATGCCCCAACTCAATGTCTCAACGGTTATTGCTTATGCAAAGTGTTCTCCAGAAACCCAACATCACAATAAGATTTCTAAAAAAATCATGAACAAAGGCCTCCCTGTAGGCATGAAGCTATTTATAATATTTCTATTAAACCTTTGCAAAGAACAACCCCATGGCACAAAAAATGCTTCAAATCTTCTCCTAGATTTGAGAAGAGACTGCCTGAGAAATAAATAGTAATAAACAAAATTACCATCAGGCCCCATATTCCTGTAGCATAAACATGTTCTATTGGTGATTGGAGAATTAGTCTCTGCTCAAAGATAAAGAATTTATTGGGTTCTAAGATTAATATAGAGTTGACACAACCAATGAACAAGAACTGGCAAAAATCAGTACTCCCTAATTCCCACCGATCAATCATCATGATACTTCTTTTAACAACAGCAGTATCAACTCTACAGATTTGCATGTAGCACAACAGTGACTTATCAACATTGATGCAAGGGAGAATAATGAACACTTCCTTATATTGATGGTATACAATCATGTTAGTGCAGATGCAACTCAAACCAGTTTAGAGTCTTTAGAGTTTAGACACATTAATAGCGCAGCATGATGTCGTATTGGTGACTCATGCAAATGTTCACATAGCTTACTAGTAGTTGATTCAGAAAGTATGAAATAATCGTTAGTTTGAGGTACTATAAATGAAATTGGAGTTAAATTAGAGAAAGAAGCCTACTATTTTCGTGAGTGGTACCCATCCTGCAATAGTGTCTGCAAGATATAACAGAAGCCTGTTAGATGAAACAAAAAAAAAAGAAAAAGAAAAACAGAACCTCAAAGGAAGCATCATAATATAGAGGTAGGATGAAAATAATACCCGTGACTACAAGGAATTTTCTGAACCGTGCTCGGGCAGTAGGATCCTGCTGGGCAGAATATTTCAGGAGTACTTCCGACATCAGCCCAATTATCTGCAGAGCCACAAGTATGATTTGGATTTCCCGGAGGTAGCTGGTAATTGTATCTGCCCAAAAATTTCCAGTACTAATTCATGAAGCATGTCATATCTATCAAGATATCAGATGTAAGCGTGAAAAAAAGAAGAAGAAAAAATTCATCTTACGGATCACAAACACCAGTAGTTTCATTTAGCATTGCAAGAGGGCAATAAGCACCCAGCGGACAAGCTTCATCAATGAGGGACAAAGAAAAAACAACAAAGAGTAAGTCAATATTGTTTCAAGAGACGATGCCAGGCACTAAAACGAATCATCTGACAAATAGAAGAAAAGAAGAACACTAGAATGATGAAGACAATGCTTGAATTCGCACAAATATCATAGGTAAGTATCAGCAAAATTCGGATTTCTCACTGCAGGCTAGTTTGTCAAACTACATCTCGATTCTAGTTTCTTTCCGAATGCAATCTCTCTTTTATACATAAATTCTTCAAGTAGCAACTTTTACATGCTCTGACTCGATTTAACCAATCCCTTCCAAATACAATACGCTTAACTGCAACATGAGCTTAAAAGATTGGATAGAGAACACTCACGAATCATGCACGTAATCCCACGAGGACAAAAGAATCCCTCGCAGCAAGGGCGGCAACTGAGAGTTCTCGGCGGCATATGGCCGGCAATGTCCTCGGGATCATCGATCGTTTGATCCTCCTGGCCAAGGCTACAAGCCCATCCTGGCTCGCACCCAGAAACCCAAGACGTCAAGTTACAATTCCTGTTCGGCTTCGAGCGCCTTCTCTCCTCCCCACCCCCTCTGTCATATAAGCTCTCGAGGTAGACCTTGATCTCTGCCACCGTGCATAAACGCGCGGTTAAATTCCCTGTCGATCCATTTCCCGACCAAACAAAAAATATCAAAATTGTAGCATATCAGACGAACTAAAAACGGGCCGCCTCACAAGCCCGCTCGGCCCAATTAGAGTTTCTATATATATTTTTTCTCTCCTTAAAAGAATAATTATTTATCAAAATTAATAAGAGATTTTTTGCAAGATTTACAGACATAGCCCGTACCGTTTGTTTTTAACATGCAGTTGGCCACAAAGCTTGGATCGGACGTAAAATTAAAGGCATCGTTCCACTCCTTCACCCTGCAAGCATCCATCCATCCATCCCATGCATGAATGCAAGATATCATCAGATTCAACAAGAATTCGAACGTAGATCCAGAGGTATAACGCCGTACGGGTCGTTGATGCAGAAGTCATAGTTCTTGGCGATATTAGTCGCGACGTCGTCGGTGAACTTCTTAAGCTTGTCTTGCAGGCTCTGCATGGCAGACTGGATCGGAGGCGAAGGACCGCCGGTCAGCTGGCCATGTCCGACCGCCAGGCGATCCAAGAAGAAGAAGAAGAAGGCCACAAAGGGAGCCAGTTGGGTCCACTTGTTACTCATTGAAAAAGAAAAAAGGTTATCAAGGATGAGGAGATTACCAAGCTGTATTTTTCAATGCTCATTCTTTTGTAAGGAAAAGAAGTATCAACAGAGAAACGAGGAGAAGGAATGAATTTAATATATAGGACACTCCGAAGGCAAAACAAGGAAAGGGAATTTAATAAAACGATACTCCTGAGGAAAAAACAAGGAAAAGGAATTTAATAAAACAAGGAAGAAGAGAAGGAAAAAATAAGAAGAAGAAATTCGCTTGGCAATGTCAACGTCATTGTCATTGTCAACGGCTACGAATTCAGCCAATTGGCATGTAGATTTGGAGTTTTTTTTACCAAGATACTGCTACAGCCTGCCTGCATGATATAAATAATTATCAAAGCATTACACCTTTAAATTTTATTTCAAAGATTAATAACGATACTTAATATAAATTTTTATGTCAAGATACTGAAAAATTATTTTTTTTTCCTATCTATATATAATGCTTACTCAGTTGTGGGACAATAATTTACATGAAGCACTGTCCAGGATGACGTTCATAAACCATCATCATGGAAAGCGTTTTAACTTGGTAAAACTCTATGTGAGAAAGCATTTAAATTACTAACGTAAACCCTTAATTACTTCTTTCGCCTTTCTACACTTAAATATTTCTTCCTCTTCTTTCTCACACCCTCTTGCTATGAACGATATTCCATGCATGGCTTTCCGACGTCAACTTAGACTCCGTTTCCATGGCTTCTCAATAATTTATGCAGCACTAGCTTCCCGACAACTGCCCCTCTCTCTCTCTCTCTCTCTCTCTTTCTCGTCCTTTCTCTCTCATAATCCGTCTCTCCCTCTCTTTCACAATTTATGGAGTGGCATTGTTGATGGAATTGTTGTGACGCATTGTTATAATTTTTCATTCACTGCAAAGAATTTGGTAATTTGATGAATCGTTCTTCTAGATGTGATCTGGGTAAGCATTATTTTTGTTTGTTGATTAAGTAAAGCATTGTTCTACGCGTGATTTGGGTAAGCATTTGTTGCATTGTTTTAATTTGATTTGGGTAATGTCTAGTTACATGTCATATATTGTAGGTAGTTTGTAAGGTTTGGATGTTTTTGGACCATTTTCTAGCTTTTATTCATTGCCACAAAGGATGCATTATTGCTTGATTGCTGCCTCTTCTCCAGTATTTGGTACTTTTTGTACTGAAAATATTGATTACCAACTATAGGGAAGTAAGTGAGTAGGAGAAGGGAGACAAATAAATTTGGGTTCCTAAATGAGATTTAAAGATTGGAGTAGCTGTTGGGATGAATAGGTTGTGAGAAATTAAGATGAGAATAATTGGTAATTTGGTACATTAGTTTGATTAGGTATATAGTGATGATGGCTGGATAATTATAATGATTTATCTTAATCAAGGTGGAATTACAAGGGTATTGTCAAAGCCACCTATTACTGTCAATCTCTTTATTTATTTATTTATAGTTTTTTATTTGGTCTTAGTTTTGACTTCATTCTTGTACAGCTAATGAGCTATGACTTTCCAGTATGCAACCGTTTAATAGTCTCTATTTGTGTTGGTCATCATATAGCCTTTTAATTTAACTTATCATTAACAAAATTTCACTCCAAGATTAAGTTTGACCTGAGAACTAATTTTTAGAATTTGAGATAACTGTTGTCTTCTCATGTTGCTCTATGATTTCATATTAATTGCATAATCCTGATAGCAACCATGTAAGACTTTAAACGGTTGTCGATCACTTGAGTTTATCAGAATACTATTACTACCATTGATGAAATTTAAAAAAGAATAAGTTTATATGGAATGGTCTTCAGTAGTGAAAAAAAAGTGAAATTTCCTGTAAGATGCTTTCTGTATCAATTCTAAGTTCTAACACATAAAAGTGATAGATATAGTTCCAAGAATATTATAAACAGTAGTAAGAGGGACTTGTGGAGGATTGAATTCTCATTAGTCCCTCGCACATTCAAAATTTACAGAAACGAAAATAGAAGAAGGTAACCAATCCTCTAACACAACAAAGAATAGGATATGAGCTTAGCGACAGATCATCTCGCGCTAGGGAGGAAAAAAATGAGAGAGAGAGAAGAATAAAAAAAAGTAGGGAGATCTCTCGTGGCAGGGATAGGTTAATAAAATCATGTCAACGTAAATGGTGGGCATACCGAAAGAAATTGGCATAGCCATGGAATTCGATAATTTTACTAGTGTAATAGTCGTAACTTAGAATCAATATGGAAATCAACAAGTTCTTCCATGATTTCTCAAAAAAATAAGGAAAGAGAGAACTTTAAATTCCATATCATCACATACTGTTGTCAATTTTCACTCTAAATCCCTGTCTGATTTCTGTGGGATTTTTACATCTCGTATATATAAATAAAATCATCCTATAATTAAATTATGTACATGATTATAAGAAAAAGAAAAAGAAAGAAAAGAAAAGGATCTAGAAATGAAGCTCTTGGATATTCACACTCACTTCTTTGTAAGTTTCAACAAACAAATGAAAGCAATGAACCTAAAAACAGCACCATAGATGAAAAGCACTGCTATGGAAAGACCCCAGTCATTAATGTTGAATCGACTTTTCAGTAGAACACCACACCGAGTTATCATCCATACACCAGAATACCTGCAGGAAAAAAAAACACAACGCAAAATATGAGCTTGTATTTATCTAAATCTGCATAGAAAATTATGTAGTTTATGCATAATAAAGAAAATAAAAAGTCTCTCACTAAAACAACAAAATAAAGTATGTTATTCAGTATATGTGACCCTGAAATGGGGTTTGCATGCACTTATTTAAAAAGTAAATGTGTTAATCTTGACTGTTGTGCACTGCTGCGAGCGAAGGCTTATAAATGACTAGAAGGCTAAATATAGATAAGGAAATTGTACAAGGTTGTTTCTTTTCCATTTGCCTGCTCAGTGATTTCACTATTTCTGCCGGATGTTTTTGCTTGAATCCAAAATATTTCAAATGATTGTCAATGGGTTAAGAGCAGAGAGCAAAAGAATCTCAAAACTTGCAGATTCTTCTAGTTTGCATATGTTAATGAATAACATGTGAACATTTTGGTAAAATAAAGTATAGTATCCACATAAAAAGCTTTGATAGATATAAAAGCATAATTTTTCAAGTAGAAAGACCAAGTATTAAACCTTTTGGCAGTTATAATAATGAATGCTTCCACTGCCCATTTTGGGTAGCATAAGTTTGTTAGAAATTTGGGACTGCTCTGTTGAGTAGATAGGAGAGTCAGAACAACAGGTAGTAAAGCAGACCACTGCAAGACAACAAAATTGCCTCCATGTCAGAAAGAGAACCATTGCCTGCAAAAAGATGATAATAGGAAAAGGAATTAAGATTCTTATGCTTACCAATTGGGCTGAAGCTGGTTGGAAGCAAATAGCAAAAGTGTAACCAATACCAGTTACACAGTATACGAGTGCAATCAAAACTATATAGTTGTCTGCAAAAGATGATCTTGGACTGTTGAAAAAATAGTACATCGAAAGATAAAATATGGGCTTGACGACTGTGTTGAAATGGTCAATTGTATCTTTTGAGAGAAAATAAGCTAGTGTGCTCATGCCAGATTCTCTTTCTCTCTGATATTCCAACCTGTCAACTGAGAACGATCTCAAAGCTCCAATTTGGCACAGAAGAGCTGCAAATTTGAACTAGTAAGACTTTTGACTGAAATAAGTTGAATTTTGGACTCCTAATCTTTTCAGGCTAGAAGAGTCTGATCAAACCAAAATGACAATTCAAAGGCTATAAACAGGAATGACACAAAGTACATAGAAGAGGCTGATGGAATAGTACAAGGAAATATATAAGTAATTACTTGTTCGTGAAGCAAATCTGAAAACATGCAAAATTCTCGAAGCTGAAAAACATGTTTTACTTGCACAGCAGTCAGTACAGATAAAAGTTTGAGCTAATTATGCAGATCAATAAATAGCACAGATAGAAACTACTAGCAAAACTGTTTTAGTTTTACAAAAGTACTGTATTTTGCAGAGGAAAAGATGATGGCACTCTAAAATATAGCTAGCGGCAGAAACAAGCCAAAACACAGTTCAACAATCCCATGCTCATATTGCTTGAAGTTGGACACTTGGATCTAGATCAGATTGGAAGTAGCCATGATGCTATAACAGACATATATAAATTTCTAACATACTATTAATCTATTATCTAGTGCATGACAAATGAAGAATAAAAGGAAAGGGTTGCAAACTTACAAACAGCAATGACAGTGTATACATAACCAGCTGCTCCAAATGATTCATCACTCACTTTAGCAATTGTTCCTAAACAAATTCCGGCAAGACCTAGTATCAGAAAATCAATTGCTTGTAATCTAGCTTCACGTAGACGCTGCTTAGTTACCCTGCAAGAAAGAAAGAGGTTATCAATACATAAACATGGTCCCAGTTAAACAACCTAAACATTTTTATATGCAACGTGTCTGGTTACTCTGATAGATAGAGAATCAGATAAATGGTAGCAACAAAAGAGACTCAAAAAAAGAATTTACCTTCCCAAGTAGTATCTATATTGCGTCAAAATACTCGGTGTTCTTCTGTTGGTTAAATCATTAGATTTTGACAAACTGGACTGCTCTTGGCCCCCAGTGCAGCTGATATTTCCAAATAATTCACCAGCAACAGATTGCATATTAGATGTAGACCTGGCAGAATTTGGTTCACTATTCCTCATTGATTCATCCATTTCCTTCAAATCATCTTGCATATCTGGAGGTACTTCATATCCATTATGCAGCATCCATTGCAATGGCAGCTGTTTACGAGTAACAGATGTACTTGTGCTTGGCTTTACTATGCCTTCCAAAATGTCAATAAAATAGTCTGGAGGATTCACACGGTCAGGGACATTGATTCCCAGGCCTGCAAAGTATTCTTCGACTTTGTTCACTGAACCATGATATACAATTAGGCCTCCTTTGGCCAGAAGGATCAAATCATCAAATGTCTTGAACAAAGAGTAGCTGAGCAGCAAGTATTTTCACGTCAGATTCACGAATAGTTATACATGGATATGCAGAAAGTTTTAAGAGAAGTCCAAGAAAATTCATATCCGCTAGTTTTAACAATTAAGGATAACCTTAGGATGTATGATTATCAAAAGATATACTTAATGTAATGATTGCTATTACTATACTTCCAGATAGTTACTAGAAACATGGAAGGCTTCAAGTAACTGTTCATAAAGTTATTCAACCTAGTGATTCCATGATATCAGTATCAGGCTTAACTAACTTTGTTAGTACAAGAATATCAATGTTAAGGAACATAGATATTTATAAAGGCTATAAATTAGAGATCTCATTACTATGGATCAGGGAACAACCTGGGTTGGTGAACCACCATGCAAATGTTTACACCTTCAAGTGCCTCACGACGAAGAGCTCTTAACAGAAGCTGTGAAGAAGCACTATCCAAACCCGATGTTGGTTCATCCAGTATCAAAAGAGATGGTTCCATAACCATTTCTAATCCCACATTTACACGCTTCCTCTGTCCTCCAGAAATTCCACGCTTCTCTACTGTCCCAACCAAGGAACTTCTTACTGGTTCCAGGCCTAAGGACTCGATAACTCTTTCCACAACAAGAACTTTGTCAGCTTTTGACATGCCTGCAGACAGTCTAAATTCACAAGGCAGGAAGGATTAGTAGAAGAGAAGAGCTAAAAACATAATAATGGGCAAGAATGAATTATAACATAGAAAAGGAAGAAGAGATTCATAAATTTCATGAAATGAAATCAATAAATGATTGTCTTAAAAACTAAATGAATATTTGGTACTTGAAAATATGTTTATACCTGCACTTGGCACTGAACCAGAGATTCTCCTCCACCGTCAAGTTTCCATGAACTATATCGTCTTGTGGCACAAAACCAATGATTTTTTTATATGAACGAATTGGTTCAACTTTCCCATTTACAAGAACCAGACCAGTCGTTTTGCATCCAGTTGCCTTCCCGGACAGAGCATTAAGAAATGTAGTCTTCCCTGCTCCAGATGGGCCCATAACAGCAGCAATCCTACCAGGCATAAGTTTTCCTGTTATAGACCTTAGAAGCTTTTTTGTTCCCAAAGTTAGAGTTAGGTCCTTGAAAGCAACCTCAAGCATAGGCCTTCTGGCTTTATTTTCTGTAGCCAAGGAAATAACTCCGGAGAAAGTAAAGTTTTTCTTTTCCTGCTGCAGAGCCTTCTCCATTTCAATTTGACCATATGCATACTTGAAGATTTGAGTACGAGTATGCTTGTGTTTACCTTTGGCTACATCTTTTTTCGACTTTTTACCTTTAATTTCCAGATTAAAATCTTCATCACTTTGAGCATCCTCTTCAATTGAATGCATCACCTCATTGGTATAATTCGTTTCAATATTGTTAGAGGTGGATAATTCTGATAAATTCAAAGGATGACCAACATCCTTCAAGAAATCTTGCTGCTTAATGGGCTTCCTTTTAGAAAATGTCCGAGAAAGTTGTGTTTGAACATCATTTACATGCCTCATAGCAATATCCTTTGCTCCTTTCCATCTCTCACGGGCCACTACAGAATCTTTAGCCATCTTGGCACCTGCTTCCCTGGACTTGGATTTCCTTTTCTCACGGTAAGTGAGAAATTGATCGGAGAAATTATATATTACCAGCAGTAACAAGCTGAATGCAACCTAAAGGAAAGAAGCAAATGCACACTCTATAAGTCAAAGGTCATTAAATTACTTAATGACATCTTTATTTCATCTGGTTCCTTGTAAACTAAGAATAAGGAAGTTGCTAACTGGTTTAAATCTAAAGAATATTGAAAATGGACTATTGTATTGATGCTCTATTGTTGACAAATTCAAGTATGAGTATCTTCTATGATTAAGGAAACAGGAAACTTATTAGATAGACCATAAAGAATAAATTACAGGTCCTTCATTGTTTTGTACTAAATTTATGTGTCGCACATAGGGCTTCCCTATTTCAAATGCAGGATCCTAGAGGGAAAAGGTCATGCCATCTTGGCCAGGCCATTGGAAGGTTTTAATGACTTGACAGCGCGTCATCAAAATTTGTGTTCTCCAGACTTACCATCATACTAAGTAATGTTCTCAACTTGATTTATCTTATAATTCTAAGAAGAAAAAATTATGTACTTCGGAATAGTAAAATCAAGAACCGTCCAATGATTTGATGTGGATTCATATGTTTCAAACATTTAATGACACATTGACAGCCTTAAGTAATTTGCATCAGAGATGAGGAAAGCCAGGAAAACTCCATTACTTTCCACCTTGCAGAACAATATGTGGGAACTTCCAGAGGTTCCCCAATTAGGACTAGTATTTAATATCTAAAAAACAATTTCACTAAATGGGGAAAAAATATCAGAAAAAAATCAAGAATACTTACAATCAGTAAAGCACCAACTATGGTAAGATGTTGTTTTGCGGAGTTAGGTTTGCATGAGTCTTTCCTGAAGCATTCTGCAAGTTTGCAAGTTCAATAGGAGCATTATTAAGGCATTTTGGCTTCTGAAAAAAATATTAAACCAAACGGAACCAATTATCAATTACATAACATTCTACCAAGAAAAATGGATGTTCAATTATCTATGATCATTTGCACCAACATACTTAACATCACTTGGAGCATTATTGAGGTATGCTCCAACTCATGAATGGCCATGCCAACCGGCACGGGGCATGCCGGCGGCGTACCAACATGTGACACGAGGGATGCCACACGGCGCCCCTCCTAACAGCTTTACCGCTCGCAGCTCTCGGCAGCTCACTTGCCGTGCTCGTCGCTTGCTCGCGGCCATCGTCTGCCCAACTTAATGCCTCAATGACTATTGCTTATGCGACCGGTTCCCCAAAAATTTAACATCACAAGAAAATCATGAACAAAGGCTTCCCTGCAGGCATGAAGCCATTTGTAATAGTTTTCCTAGACCTTCGTAAAGAACAACCCATGGCACAAAAATATGTCCAAATCTTCTACTAGATTTGAGAAGAGACTTCCTAATAAATCTCCTCCTGTAGCACAAACATGTTCTACTGGTGATTGGAGAATTAGTCTCTGCTTAAAAGATAAAGAATCTATAAGAACCCTTTCTAAGATTTATATAGAGTTGACAAAGACAATGAATAAGAACTGACAAAGATCAGTATTTCCCAGTTCCCACAGATTCTGTATTAGGATCATCATGATACTTAGCATCAACCCTACAGATTTGCATGTAGCACAACAGTGACTTATCGACATCGATGTAAGGGAGCAGAACAATTAATAAATACTTCTTATATTGACGATACGAGATTGTGCTAGTGCGGATGCAACTCAAGCCACTTTAGACACACTAATTAAGTAATAATGCAGCACGATGTGGTGAACTATGTCGGACATGCCACTGTGCACATAGCTTACTGGTAGCTGATCACAAAGTATGAAATGCTCGTCAATTTGAGGTACTACAAATGAAATTGGATTTAAATTAAAGAAAGAAGCATACTATTTTCGTGAGTGGTACCCATCCTGCAATAGTGTCTGCAAGATATAATAGAAGCCTGTTAGAGAAAAAGAGAAAAGAAAAACAGAACAGAAGCATCAATAGATTACTAGATCAGATTCTAAGTCTAATGCATAATGATATGCAGTGCAATTGACATAAATTACTAATCAAAGTATATTACACAGCTAGGATAAAAAATATACCCACTAGTACAATTAATTTTCTGGATTGTGCTTGGGCAGTAGGATCCTGCTGGGCAGAATATTTCAGGAGCACTTCCGACATCAGCCCATTTATCTGCAGTGCCACAAGTATGGTTTGGTTTTCCTGCAGGTAGCTGGTAATTGTATCTGCCAAAAAATTACCAGAACTAATTCATGAAGCATGTCATAATTACCAAGATATCAGATTGAAGCATGAAAAAGATATAGTCATCTTACGGGTCACAAACACCAGTTGTTTCATTTAGTGTTGCGAGAGGGCAATAAGCACCCAGCGGACAAGCTTCATCAATGAGGGGAAAAAAAAAAGAGTATGTCAATGAAGTTTCAAGAGAGTACGAGGCACTAGAACCAATAATCTGACAAATAGAAGAAAAGAAGATACTAGAATGATGAAGCCAGAAAAATAGCAGTCCAAGACGATACTAGAATTGGCGAGAAGTCCTTAGGACTTAAGAACACAAGTATCATGTGCAAGTATCAGCAAAATTTGGATTACTCTACAGGCTAGTTTATCAAACTACATTCAGATTCTAGTATTCTTAACAAACACAATCTCTCTTTTGTACGTAAATTCTTCAAGTAGCATCTTCTACAAGCTCAAGATTCAGAAACTCTACTTCTAATTTCGAGTTGTCATCCCAATTACCAAGAAATTGAACCTTTATTGCCTCTTGTCCAAAGTTATTAGAAACTGCAATATGAGCTTAAATATTGGATCGAACACTCACGAATCATGCATGTAATGCCACTAGGACAAAAGAAACCCTCGCAGCAGGGGCGACAACTGAGAGTTCTCGGCGGCAAATGGTCTGAAATATCCTGGGGATCGACTTGATCTCCGTTAATGCTGCAAGCCCATCCTGGCTCACACCCAGGAACCCAAGACGTCAAGTTACAATTGTTGTTAGGCTTCAAGTGGCTTGTCTTCTTCCCACCCTCACTTCCATACAAGCTACTGAAGTAGAACTTGATCTCAGGTTGCGTGCACAAACGCGCCGTAAAATCCCCTGTCGATCCATTTGCCAACAAAAAAGAAAAAGATTAACATTATAGCATGTGACATTATCAAAGAGGCATTACAACAAACAATTCAAGGACGCAAATATTAATGAAAAATTAACCCCAATTCGAACAGAAACGGGCCGCCTCACGAGGCCGGCCCAATTTAACGCCACTATGTAACAATCCAATTTAAGGCATTACATCCAGTGTTAAAACGCAAAATTCCAAGATCTATCAACAACAACAACAACAAAAAAGTATAACAACTCCTAAAAAAGAATCAAAATTAACATAACATTTTGCAAGATTTACATATATAGCTCATACCATCTGTTTTCATGCAGTTAACCACAAAGCTTGGATCGGACGTAAAATTGAAGGCATCATTCAAGTCCTTCTCCCTGTACACATCCAGCACCATATATATATAGATATAGTTTACGAATGATTAATAATCCAACAAGAATTAAAACATAAAGAGAGATAGAGAGAGAGAGAGAGAGAGCTAAAAGCCATACGGGTCATTGATGCAAAAGTCGTAGTTCTTCGCGAGATTATTCGCGATGCCCCTGGTGAACTTCGCAAGCTCGTCTTCTAGACCCTGCGTCGCAGACTCGACCGGAGGCGGTGGGCCGCCGATCAGCTGGCATTGTCCGACCGGCAGCCGGGCTAACAAGAAGAAGAAGAAGAAGAAGTAGGCAGCCGCGAGGGGAGGTAAATGGGCCCACTTGTCGCGCATTTGAAAAGAGATGATCAAGCAGCAGGTGAATTACGAAGCTCAAAGAGATTGAAAAGCTCTGAAGAGATTCTTTTGAATAGGAATGGAGATTTAAGAAGATAAGAGTCTCTCTCGATAGAGTCTCGGTCTATGGCTTGTGAATTGTGATTTAAAATATAATTTCCGATAGAATAATTTAATGGTTTAATAATTTTAAATTACAGCAATTCTCTTTGCGGAACTGTCATAGAATCCGCAATGTGCATGCATCTGGTCAAAATTATTAGGCGCGAAAATTGCTTGAATAAATCAACCATATAATCTAAGGAGTTGCCTCTTTGCCTCGTCCTTTTCTAATTGTACTTTTTCTTTCTTGGTTTTATTTTCATTAACCTCTTTAACAAGGATTGACTCCTATTTAGTTGACCCCAAAAAATAAATAAATAAATAAAGGACATCTAATTAGATAAATAATACTCTGATGGTTTCTGGGACCGGCTAATATTGTTCTGTTTGAGATTATTCGAGTCGGAATTCTAGCAGCTTAGTTTAATTAGAACACCATTAAATTTATAATTGTCTACATATATATATATTCCAATGCGTACGTATTTGTGAGATTTAATTTCTCATGCTGAGAAATAGTCAAACGTAGACGAAGCAAAATGATTGAGTCTAAAATACGCATTTTTAATTGGTCATCACTAATTTTTATATTATATCAAAGTCAAAAGAAACGTTTTAGTTGAAGAGGTCCTCCAACGTGTCCTTATGTATCTTTTATTTGTTATAATGCTAAAAGTTTGGTTCATGTTGTCCAATTGCAAAGTTGCCATGTGGCGCACTATCCAATAAATACCTCTAGCTGTATTATAATCCAATAATATATATATATATATATACACTTGCATCATGTCGAAATATTTACCTATATGCCACTGCATATATGGTATTTGATTTTATATCTTGAAACCTCTTATATTTTGGCTAGATGTTCTTTTACTATATTTTTTTTTCTTAAGCTAAGAAAAATTAAATGAACAACTAAATAAGTGTTTAGGAGATTTTTTATAAATCTAATGGGCCATTACAGCCCAAGAAGCCCAAACTAAAAGGGCTTGACTCGGTTCACAATATAGCCTCGGTTTGAATTAGAATTGGGCCTGAAAAGTTCTTATTGGGCCTTAGGCCTTATATCTGTTAATGGACTTCTGGGCCATACATTTCTTGTTGGGCTGGGATCATCTCTAATGGAAAGCTCAATATTTGAGCCCAGAAACTGTAAATATGGAGGGCTATATTATTTATTACTTATTATTATAGTATAATATTAAAATACAATTTTAAAATAATTTAATATTATAATTCATTTTGAAGGTCTAAACAAGACTTTTGTAACAGTAATATCTTATTTTAAATTAATTAGCAAAACTGAACAGAAAAAATATATATATATAGATTAAATTTAATTTAAAAGTATAACATTGATACTCTAAAAATTCCTCCCAGACTCCAATTTGAAGCTACGAGCTCCAGATTTAGAGATTTGAAGCCTAGTTCGAGATATTCTAATGTGTTTGATCAGAAGTAAAATTTTCTAGAGTGTATATAAGTATCGACGTTAAGAATATATAAAGAAATAAAAAATATTAGAGGGGTATACATATAAAAAAACCAAAATATAATATTATAGAGCATGCATGTCATCACCGACTTCTTACACCTAATTGGCTAGATTACCAAATTATTTACTAAAGTTGCTTACCCACACATATCTACTGCGATTCCAAGTCTACGTATGGAATCATCAAAGCTATTTTTATAATACTACTACTTGGACATCATTTTAGATATATTAATATCCAAATAGATTCATGAATCTAACATTTGCCTCATAGTTTCTACAAACGTGTAGCCAAGTTTAATCTATGGATATAACGAAAAATATACGTATAGCTTCTTGCAGATTGGATGTTTGCTTGGTCGTGAGAGGAAGTCATGCATTAGGAGTTATTTTTTTTTTTAGCATTTTCTCTTCTTTGACATAATGGAGAGATGAGAAGTTAAAATAACACTATAATCTTATTACTAAAATTTAGGGGATATAGAAAAGAAAGGAATGGAAGCGTAAGTGTCATTTGATATGCATTAATATATTGATCGTGCGCATTCTATGGTCTTAATGATATCTGCTCTAATTCGATAACCTTTCTTTTTGCTGTTGATGTGCTTGTGCTAGTTTTTAGGTCATTGAACTAGCATGCCATAAGTTAAAGTCTCGTAATGGGTGGTGCTGGTAGGAGAGAAGCGAATGGAACAATATCAAATATCTATGCTTGTAACTATCGTAGTGAGAATTCTCTTAATAGCCTCAGGTTTCATATCGAGGTGATGCACTACCATTGGCGGATCCAAACTTGTCATCTCTTTGTAGTTCCAGACAAATGTGTCCTGATTATATTTAACCCTTGCTATGCACTGTTTTCTCTCATTCTCTTTTCGTTGTTGTCACGATGAAATATTGACCTAGGGTCTTGTTGCTTATGATCGATACGTCTGCGGACATCTAATTAAAGGATGCACTGATAAGTTGAAACGATAATTTCTACTTGCTTCTCTTGCTATTTCTTCTCATTTCTTTTATACATAAATATAATCATCGAAAAGATTCTTTATGTTTTTTTTTCTCTCCCTCTAAAATATATCCAAATTGAAGAAAAATATTTTCTTCTTTACTTTCCCTTTTCTCTTAATAATTCCAAATTAAATAAGATATTAAAAAGTAGTGAGAGAAAGATATAAGAAAGAAAAGGTTATTGTTTTAGTTATTTAGCAATATTATTTTAAAAACTCAAAAATATGTACATCTTATCTAACAAATACGTGGATAATATTTTAATTATTTTAAAATCATTAAATTAAATTTAATAAAAAAATTAACAATCTTATTTTAAAATTACTTTTATATTGAAGCTAAAAAATAAGGGATGCTAAAACCTCAACGGTGCGTCCACATCTTATATAGTAATATTAGATATTAGAGAGACCAAGAGGAGTTCGTGCATAATAAATAATCATATCAGTAGAATTGAAACTCAAAATTTACAAATAACACCTTTTACTTTGCGTTTACTATCATTTTCACCCTTCGTTTTTTAACTTAAAAATCCAACCAACACTAAAACACAATAGGGTGTAATTTATAAATTTCGTTAAATTTTCCTATAATTTTCTCCTTCAAGTCGCTCTCTCACCCTACCCCCCCATCTCTCGCATAAAAGATTTGCTCCGTGAAGAGAGAGAGAGAGAGGTGAGGGGTCTCGTGGGTGGGTGAGCTGAAGCCCAGATGTTGGTCTTGACTTACCACCAACCAATTCTATAGCTTTTGGAAGAACTGTGCGAGAATCCCGAGTGGAAGAAAGACCCGTGGGCTCTTTTTTCACAGTGGGGGAGACAGAGAGAGAGAGGTAAGTTTGAATTCGAGAAAGATACTTTTGAGAGCACCGATGCAGTGTTTCATGGTTTTCCTTTAATGGGTTTGTTCAACTAGATAAGAAACTTTGGATTTTGATGAGAAAAATGAAAAATGTTTCTCGGGTTGTTTTAGGCTCTAGTTCTTGGCAGTATTCGTCGGTTGAGGATTTGTGGATTTTAACGCGCTATATATTATTATGTTGCTTTCAAGATCGTGGTAATCCTGAAGATATTCTTTTTTTCTTCGCTAAACGTGGTTTCTTTTGTGCTTCAATATGGAAAGGATAAACAGTTATTCTGCTACGATTTGGTGAGCAAAGGATACATAGTTTGCCGGCCCACTTGGTTTCTTTCTCGAGAAAGTGTCTTTTAGTTCTTTGTGATGATCGACAGAGGACAAAAGTTTCTGCTTTTTTATTGGTATTCAAACTCTTTGATCTGAAACTTTCAGGTGGGTCGACGTTTGTACTGTAATAGTTAGTAAGATGTAGAGATGTTGTATGCAAAGTTGGTACCTTTTTGTTTCTGAAGAATCGGGTTGGAGTTATATTTCAGTATGTTGGACCTGAATTAGAGGGAAATTGGGTTTTAGAGGTCGGTTGTTTCTAATCCTTATCTGTGTATGTGATCATTTCTTACATATCTTGGAAATTTTGGTTTTCTACATCTTGCAGATACTCCTCAGCAGAATAGAAATTTGTGGGTTGTCGAGCAGGGCTATGCAGTGCTTCCGTTTCTCGGGTAGGGACAAGGAAGATCCCCGAGTCAGGCACTCTCCATCTGCTAGGTCAAGCAGCACCACCTCAAGGAGATCAGGGTCAGAATGGTCAGTAAACATCTCGGACATGAGCACTGATTCTTTTGGGAGGCTCCCGTACACTAGTTTCTTGCACAGGGTGAACAATCTCAGGATATTCACCTTTCAAGAACTGAGGAATGCTACGCGAAATTTTAGCCGCGCACTGATGCTTGGAGAAGGTGGATTCGGTTGCGTCTATAGGGGATCAATCAAGTGCTTTGGGGAGCCAAAGAGAAGAATTGATGTTGCCGTAAAACAACTTGGACGTAAAGGGTTGCAGGCAAGTCATTTACATGATCACATCCTATAATCTTTTCATGTCCTTTGCAATTAGCAGTTTGCTGTCTATAGAAAATTAGACGATTTGCTGTTGCAGAATTACTTGTATGATATTGTAGCATACTTATGCTTGATTGGCAATAGAGTAATGCTTAACGTACTTTTGTAGTGTAATTTATGGGCTTTTTTATGCTCTTATTCGTTATTCAGGGACACAAAGAATGGTTGACTGAAGTTAATGTTCTTGGGATGGTTGAGCATCCAAATCTTGTCAAACTAATTGGCTACTGTGCCGAGGATGATGAAAGAGGAACGCAGCTTCTGCTTGTATATGAATTTATGGCTAATGGAAGTGTGGATGACCATTTATCAGTTAGATCTACTACACCACTTTCTTGGTTCATGAGATTAAGAATAGCACTTGATGCTGCTTGCGGTTTGAAATACCTACACGAAGACTCAGACTGTCAGGTTTTTCCCTTTCCTTTTCCTTTATAAATGTCTCAATCACTGCATGCAACCCTCTGCGGACTATATATAAATGCAAATACAATCACCCGAAGTGAAAATTTTAAGTCCCATGGATATTGTGATCCATACAACTTCATAATTTAATTCTCTATCAAAATTTAATTACCTCTGTGAATGACTTTCTGTACTAAAATGGATAATGTAATTACAGATAATATTTCGTGATTTAAAGACTTCCAACATTCTTTTGGATGAGCACTGGAATGCAAAACTATCTGACTTTGGCTTGGCTAGGCAAGGACCGGCAGAAGGATCAAACCATGTTTCGACAGTGGTATGTACCATCCAACTAATCTAACAAGTTCTAAAAGGGTGCATGTGTGAAGAGTGAATAGTCTTGCCCACGTCTTTTTACCTTAGACTGTTTCACAGTTTAACTGCAAGATGGAAGATAAATGACCTATTGGAGGGTAATTGTCTATTGCTCTTTTAGTTGGATACTGATAAAATTGCAGCTTTTGTTGGTACAAATGCTATTAGATATACAAGGGAGTCTTTATGTCTATCCAATGCAGTTTTCTTTTAAATTGACATACTTAAAATCTTGCACTACATGATCAACGATACATATGGACCTTCAATTTGGATTGCATGATGATTTTATATCTGCAAAATTATGCTTCCATAAAGTAGTCTTGGAATAATGAGTATTATTGTGACATGTGGTGATTCTTAGTTTTACGCTTTGAAAAGGAGGAAGAAATCATAGAAAGAGAGACAATTGTAAATCATCAGTATCAGATAAATGCACTTCCATTTAGATGATAGTTCTTGCTGCTTATGTACAATAAAGGGAAAATAGAACTTTAAAAAATATCAATGGGGTTGTGTTCTTAAGGAATATTGACTAAGAATTGAACCTACAGATAGTTGGAACTGCTGGATATGCGGCTCCTGAGTACATCCAAACTGGACGACTCACTACCAAGAGTGACATATGGAGCTACGGTGTCGTACTCTATGAGCTCATCACCGGCCGTCGGCCAATGGATCGGAACCGACCTAAAGGCGAGCAGAACCTCTTGGAGTGGGCAAAGCCATATATGTCTGGCATCAGAAAAGTTCACCTGATTATTGATCCGAGGATTGAAGGCAACTGCTCCTTAAGATCAGTAGCCAAACTTGCTGCAGTGGCAAACAAGTGTTTGGTTCGCCATCCCAGATCTAGGCCCAAGATGAGTGAGGTTGTAGAGATGGTACAAAAGATCCTAGAGAACACAGAGACCGGAACACCGGAGCACCCTCTGTTTTGTCCTTCGGAGGAGGTAGCTCCAGAAGAAAGGAAAAGGAATGGACTGGACTTAAAAAGAAGAATCACAGAAATTAGGGGAGAAGGAAAGTGGCTTGTGTGGCCAGGATGGACGTCGAAGCTCGTCAGAACACACTGACAGGAACACCCAACAACATTAACAAGAACATCTTTAGCATTCTCATATTGTTGTAGCAATCAGCAATGAGGAGCATGATTTGTCTGGAAACCTTTGTTTTGATACCATTGGCCAATGCAATACAATTCTAAGAAGCAGTTGCATGCTGCTATAATCTGCTGTATATAAAACATGAGTAGATTCACATCTTGCTGGATGTGGACGACAGGTGCTTATTGTGTAATTATCACTTGTACCCTCTATTGCAACAATAGAGTTAATTATCACTTTTCTTTCTTTTATAGGACAAAAGTTTAAGTGCAGCAAAGGCAGTAGGTGCTCCCAAAATTCTACCTCCTTTTGCTTAGCTTCTCTCTCTGAGTAGACAAGGCAAACAAAAAGCTTGCCTTCTTGTTGTTCATCATATATAGTCCTAGTCCTGTGATATGCTGTAATATATATAGAATAAAATTTGGTTTTGTAACTGAATAGATGATCTTATAACTCTTTCATACGTTTATTGTAACTTTTTTTCCCCAAATTCTTAAGATTGTGATTTGTTTCTTTTCTCTTTGCCTTATATTTTGCCCAGGAGGAAAATAACTCAGGAGCTTGTCAAACTCTACATGAAGAATTGGTTGGAAATATTATAGAAGAATCCCACTTCCTGTGATGATTTAAGGCTTCATCTTTACAGTTCAATCACATATAATAAACGATTCATTCAAATCCGTAACGGGAAAACCTTTGACATGACACTAATTAGAGAATTACCAAAGTTATACAAATAAATAATTAATTTTACATGACACTAATTATAAATTACCCACTGCAGTTATGTCTAAAATTAAAACACAGCTACTACTTTTATTTGCATTACTTTAACTTTTGCAGTTTTAACTAATATAAAACTATTAATTTTTACATCCAAATTAACAGAAACCAAATTATTAATTACCCAGAATTTTAAGATTATTAATTATGACAATTAGATACTAATTAAGATTTGATATCTGTAATCTTAGATTAAATAAGATAAAAGATGTTAAAAATCTAATTTATTTTAAATATGGAGAATAAGATATGATGAGTAAATTTAATGGTCGGAGGCAGGTAATTTTGATATTTTAATATTTATTACAGTGGAAAAATGCTATGTAATAAAATTTTGATTTAAATTCAAATAAATATTTGGAGCGTTTAAACTTTAAATACGTATTCCTGAGATTCCATGGTGGTTGAAACTTGGATCGATCTCACACTCTCACCCCCATTTGGGCTTAGATTAAAGGCATAGTATCCAAATTGGTGCATGCAAGCTTGGATTGAATCCGCCGGAAAGAAAACATGGAATCTTCTAGAACTCCTCTCCTCACACTCTTCTGACCTCCCCCAAAACCCCCCCGACCCTCTCTGTAGTCCCACTCGTCGGCTTCACCTTATCCTCAGCCGTGTTTCTCTTTCTCTCTCTCTACACAGAGAAGCTGTCGGTTTGCCCAGGTAAATGGCGGCAGCCAATGCGATCTCCACCGCCTTCACTATCCGTTCCTCTCCTCGCCAGGTCTCGTCTCTTCTTCTTGACTCTCTTAATCTCCTGTTTTTGGATTTGTTGTTTGATTCGTTTCGTAGCTGTTGAGGCTTGTGCTCTAAAGTGGTCATTTTTGGGCGGTGAAATAGGAAACTCTTGGGAGGAGGGCGGCGCCCAAGCAGGGAGGCAGCGGCCGACGGCAGCTAGTGGTGCGTGCCGCGGCCAAGGATATTGCTTTCGACCAGAGATCGAGGACTGCCTTGCAAACCGGCGTTGAGAAGCTCGCCAATGCCGTGGGAGTTACCCTAGGCCCAAGAGGTGATTTTGGGGTTCTTCTGTTTAGTATTGGATGTAATTCTCCTTTTAATATTGGATGGAGCAATAAAGTTCGAATATTTCCAGTGTTATATTTTGTAGTCTTGTGTTTTTTATTACTTCGTGCCTCCAGTTTCTTTGCTGATTTCGTAAACTGTTCAACTTGTGTGATTGTTTATGTACCAAAGGGAGGAATGTTGTGCTGGATGAGTTTGGGAACCCCAAGGTGGTGAATGATGGTGTCACAATTGCTCGGGCTATCGAGCTTGCGGATCCAATGGAGAATGCTGGTGCCGCTTTGATTCGTGAGGTGGTTTCTCTGTTCTAATAGCATCTTGATGGCGTCCATGTGTTTTTTAAAATATTGACATAAATCTATGTTTTTTTTCCTTTCATTTTGGTCTTAAAGTTGCGAACAATGTGTTAAGAATGTCAAGATTGCTGAATGTTTATTATAGGTCGCTAGTAAGACCAATGATACAGCTGGTGATGGGACCACGACTGCATCAGTTCTTGCTCGGGAAATCATCAAGTTGGGTCTCTTGAGTGTTACTTCTGGTGCAAACCCTGTTTCCATTAAGAAGGGAATTGATAAGACTGTACAGGGTCTCATTGAAGAGCTTGAGAAGAAGGCTCGTCCTGTCAAGGGGAGTGGCGATATCAAAGGTATTTGTAACAAATGAACTTATGCTTTGTTGTTTCTGATGCAAGGCCAATCAACTCCTTAGTTGAGTTTTTTTTTTTTTTTTTTTTTGAGAGCTGCTCTTAATAGCTGGATAGGGGATTAAAGCTGTGTTAGATGAAATAAGTCAATAGCTACACTTCATAAAATGTCTATGTTGTAATACTATCTATTTGCTGTTGCAGCTATTGCCTCTATCTCTGCTGGTAATGATGAATTTATTGGAACCATGATTGCTGATGCTATTGATAAAGTTGGTACTGATGGTGTTCTCTCGATTGAGTCTTCATCCTCATTTGAGACTACAGTTGATGTTGAAGAAGGAATGGAGGTCTGATGCACTTTCTGATTGTTGTCTTCATCCGGTTGAAGTTGGTTTGATTTGTTCTGTATCTTCTCGTCTCATCTTGATTGGTAAGTGTTCTTCACCTATGTGTGCAGATTGATCGAGGTTATATCTCACCACAGTTTGTGACAAACCCTGAGAAGCTACTTGTCGAGTTTGAGAATGCCAAAGTTCTTGTGACTGATCAGAAGATCTCAACCATAAAGGAAATAATTCCTTTATTGGAAAAGACCACACAGTTGAGAGCTCCGCTGCTCATTATTGCTGAGGATGTAACTGGTGAGGCTTTGGCAACTCTTGTTGTCAATAAACTCCGGGGTATTCTTAATGTTGCTGCAATCAAAGCTCCTGGTTTTGGTGAAAGGCGGAAGGCCCTTCTTCAAGATATTGCCATTGTGACAGGTAGTGTTGGTCAAGCTACTTCTGTTGCTCCCAAATACCATGATATCTCTATTTCCTGAATATGCTTGGTTAATGTACTAGACAGGTAGACATATGCTCTTTTTGTACATTTATAAGTACTTTAGATGATGTTCTTGTTGAGTCAATTTGTTAGTTGCATCTTTACATTGATCTTGATGTCTTTGTACGGCATGTACTCCTTACTAATATGACATCATCGGCATTGGCATATCTAATATGATTTCCTCTATGCAATGAATTATTCATCTGGGATTATTTAGTATGCTGTAGCAGTTTGTTTTGTTTTCATCCTTGTGATTATCTGTAGTAGGTTGCACTCCCCCCCCCCCCCTCTCATCCTTGTGATTATCTGTTTTGTTTTCATCCTTGTGATTATCTGTAGCAGTTTGTTTTGTTTTCATCCTTGTGATTATCTGTAGTAGCAGTTTGTTTTGTTTGCATTATCTTTTTTGTTCTTTGGTAATAGGTAGCACCATAGCAGGCTGTCCTCCCTTCTCTTGTGATCTGTCCTCCTGGACGTCTAGGCAAAGGTAGAACGGAAAGAGAAACTGAATTGTTTTGCATCTCCCGTTTTCTGAAATAGATCCAGTTCTGGGGCTTAAACTTGTTTGTGCTTGTGAACTTTCTGATAGTTATTTAGTTCTGCTTATCCGATGCTCATTTAACTTTTCAGTGTTCTGACATACATATTATTTGTGTTCCCATTTTCAGGAGCTGAATTCCAAGCTAAAGATCTTGGCTTGTTGATTGAGAATGCTTCAGTTGAGCAGCTTGGCACAGCACGGAAAATTACAATCTCACAGGGTTCCACGACGATCATTGCAGATGCGGCAACTAAAGATGAGATTCAGGCCCGGATTGCCCAGATAAAGAAGGAGCTAGCTGAGACAGACTCAGTCTATGATTCTGAGAAGTTAGCTGAGAGAGTTGCAAAACTTTCTGGTGGTGTGGCTGTGATAAAGGTTGGAGCTGCAACAGAAACGGAACTTGAAGACCGCAAGCTCCGGATTGAGGACGCTAAGAATGCCACCTTTGCTGCTATAGAAGAAGGAATTGTACCTGGAGGTGGCGCAGCCTATGTTCACCTCTCAACCTGTGTTCCTGCCATCAAGGACAAAATTGAAGATGCTGATGAGCGCCTAGGTGCTGATATTATACAGAAGGTAATTTCTAATGTATCATATGTCGATGTCAGCTTAAATCAATAGATTGCTCTTAAAGATGAAACTATAAAACTCGAAGAGAGAGTAAATTTAACTTTATCAAACAGACTTTAGTTGTTTTCCATGTATAATTGATCTTTCCATGCTCACTGCTATACAATTGTATAGGCACTGGTGGCGCCTGCGGCGTTGATAGCACACAATGCTGGAGTCGAGGGAGAAGTTGTGGTGGAGAAAATAAAGGACAGGGAGTGGGAAATCGGTTATAATGCGATGACCGATAAGTATGAGAATTTGGTGGAATCTGGCGTTATTGACCCAGCTAAGGTCACCAGATGTGCACTCCAGAATGCTGCATCGGTGGCCGGTATGGTACTAACAACACAAGCGATTGTCGTAGAGAAGCCGAAACCAAAGGCTCCTGTAGCTGCATCACCTGAGGGTTCGCTTGCCATTTGAGTACTCTGCACAATTTGACTTACTGAGATAGGATAAGATGATTCAGAGCAGTAGACAGAGTAGAGTCTGCCATTTTGACATTTACTTAAGCATCACATTCATAATGATCACTGATGCGTTTTCGTGAATGCCATATTGCAGTTTTATGAATTGTTGTTGCAATTTGTTGCAAATATATCCAAATAAAGAGCAAGTGATTTGATTCGTAAATTTGATATAAAAAAGAAGAAGAAGAATGGTGACGTTTTTGCAAAAAGATTAAAATGTTATGGAGGTGATTGTTATATTTGGAGCCTATTTAGGTTGCAAAAATCGTCTCTTGGGATCAACCCCTTTAACGCCATAATTTGCAAAAACCACCGTGTTTTACTTTGTAATTATTTTCTTAATATTTCTTTTTTTCAATAAAATTATCTTCTCACTCCTATTATTCCCCCATTTTTGCAATGTCCCAATTTAAAATTCGTTAGTTCCTTCTTTTTGGCATTAAAAAAAGGAGTTGGTCCGGAAATCAAAAAAAGGTTCTAAGTTTCTGCACAGCCTCCATAATTTCGTTCCCTAATGGGGTTTTAATGATTTTCTTTTTCCACCCAAAAAAAGGAAGGGGCTGTTCGCAAAATGACTAAAGTTCAGGTGGTTTTATGTTAAACCACCACTCTAGCACTAGTACTCTAGGAGGCGCTTCTCCTCGCTATCGCTAATTCCTCATCCAAGGGTTCTTCCTCACCAAGGCCGCGAGAGACGGAAAGCAGAGAAAATTTGAACGTCGAAGCGTTCCTTTACGCCTCCACTGCTAGACACCAAGGTGCCATTTTTTTTTAACTCAAGAACCAGTCACTGCTAGTCTGTTCGATTACTTTCAAAGGGGGAAAGAAGTGAAATTTGGTGGAGACCTTTTCTTGTCAGTTGGAGCTTACTTTTAAAACGTGGTGTTTTCAATTTCTTGTCTTTGTTTTCTGTTCAGAGACCTGAGCAGTTTCGCGTCTAAAATGGAAAAAATCCGAAAGGAAACGAGCAAAGAAGCTTCTTTTTTTTTCCTATAATTATAGACAAAGTAGATTTGCTGGAGGCCAAAAAAGCTTCTTTCTATAATTTTTTAAATGATTTCTCCATTCCCAATTGTCATACTAATTAATAGTTTAGGTATTCTGCATGATACTGACTATAAGCATTTGCTAATTTGTCGTCATTTACATGTTTTATGGACCCGTAGAGAAATTATGCACTCAGAAAGAACTTCTCCTTCTCTGCAATCCTCTTCCTATCTGATATTGAAAGCTTATTGTTGTGCTTATCTTAACCAGGTATTCTGAGCGAGCATCCAAATATGCTTCAAAACCCAAGTTTTCATCATAAATGTGATCATCAGTTTGTCTCGCTAAGATTACTTCGACATCAATCTTGCTTACCTTTCAAAGCTACTGGACCTCTGGGATGTGGTAAGATTCTTCCTATATATGTCAATATACAAAACTGAATTTTGGATGTAACATCCTTCTTTTAGGTTGATATTCAGGAAGGGACTATTTAGCGGCAGCAGCTCTATTCTGACAACCTTATGTTTTGTTTTCCTGTCTGTTGCAATTAGGGAATTTGAGATCTTATCGGTCACCATACAGAATGATATGCATGCAACTGCCACATTCTACAGATGCAAGCCATGTTAAGAAGGAGGTAACGATACAGTCATGACTGTTTACTGAGTTTCCTTTCCTATCATTTAATCTCTGTCATCATCTCATAAAAAAAATTTTGGACTTATTCATATATAATGTTGTTACAATTTTGGGCATTAAGTATAAGTTGCTAGTTTGTTTTACATGTAATAAACTAACATGAAAGGAGAATACCATGTCTTCAAGAGACAGCACATCATACAGTATGATTCTCAACATTAGCAGTGAAACCCAACATTTGGGCTACTGATGGCTTTGTTCTGGAGTTATAGGTCCTATATTGTATATTTTATGTACTCTTGTGGCCATTTCTTTTGGAGCCTCAGACGATATGGAAGCAACCTCTGATGTTGTTTTGCAGTTGGATACATCTTCATCTTGTGCTATTAATTGTGTTGGACCGAAAATATTCAATCTTATGGTACTTTGAAATAAAAAAATCATAATCATTTGTAAGCAAATCCACTATTGGTCAATCTATACTTCCATGTGTCGACCAAACTTGTGATTGTACTGACTTGTATAGTTGTATGAGTGCTTAACCAAAATTCCATCAGCTTATTACTGAATGTCTCTCTGTATCATTGGACCCAACCATTCTGTCTGGGTATGTGTAATAATCCTGTATTCAAGCCCAGTTGGGTTTCTTATGCTAGGTATTTAAGGAAATATTCTTTTGGCTGCATGAGAAAACATATACACCTAATACTAGGCTCTTAGTCAATCATTTTTTTCCCTTCATGTTACTAGTTTGCAATTAGCTTAAACCTGTATTTCCTGGTTTATGTCCCAGGACGAAGACTGTGATAGTGGTCAATCAAATCTCTTTCTTTGCGTACAAACTGTTAGAAACTTTCCCGTTGAAAAGCTCTATGGGCAAGTTGTTATGGTACGGTTTGATTCTAATATTCTGTTAGAACCAATGGACTCTGGAAGTCTATCATTGAGTAGAACACTTTCAACCATCAAACATTTGCATAACGTTGGAGCCAAGGTACTATTGGTGAGCAGCTGGGGACAATCCAATGAGCATGTATTTCACTCCTCAGAGTCTCTTGCAGGTTAGTAGCATGATTACTATTATTCAGCTTTCTTGATGATTACTGAAACTTACAGCAATGTCAATATAATCTGATCATCTTCACCTTTAGTTCCTTTTGTGAATGCTAATTGCTTTCAAATTTTAGCTTATAATTAAGAATTCAGATTCTTCATTTGAACAACTTGGTCAAGTTGTGTTATTGATGTCAGAAGAATTTGGTGTTGGTTCTCGAGGGTTTTCTTGATGCTAGAATTTTATTATTAACAGATTATTTATCATCATTTCTTCATTCAAAAGTTGTTGCGGTGACCAAAGCTTCTGGTTTCAAGGAATTCAAGATGGAACAGTTAGAGTATGCAGACATTTTTCTACTTGAGAACCTGGCTAAGTTTCGAGAAGAAGTTGCTAATTGTCTTGATTTTTCGGAAAAATTAGCTTCAGGTGTCACTGTATTTGTCAATGATGCATTCTCCTTGTCTCATAAGATTCTTGCTTCCACTGTTGGTGTTGCTCGCTTCTGCCATGCATCTCTTGCTGGTTTCCATTTTGAGGAGGAACTTGTCCGATTAAAGAGGATCACTGACACTACCAAGAACCCATATTTTGCAATTGTACATCCATAATCTTCATCTATTTTTTGTATCAAATTCATAATACACCATTCAAATGATTTACCTTTTTTTTAATGTTTCATTTTGGTTTATTAGCAATAAGGAAGAATATTTTCTTTTGTTCTTTTTACTTACAAGTTAGTAAGAAGATCGTTGATAGCTGAAGTACAAAGCTCAAGCCTCAAGGTTTAAATATTAAACATGATGATAGTGGCACTGTTCAACCCACTCACTTTAAGCTCTACTTTTCAAGAAAAGAACATTCAACATATAGTTAGAAAATATAACTCAGTAATGAAAAGGGAAATGGGTTCACTTAATGTCAATAGTTTAGTATGTCACTGGTGGTACCAAAATGCAAATTGCAGCCTAGCATGGTGAAGGGCCAATTGCACTGCATTCTGCTACATATTATTAGGCTAAGTTTTGATTAAAAAGATGTGTGTAAGTACAAAGAAAAATATCTTGACTTTGACTTTCCATATCTATTTTAGCCTAGTCAAACTAGGAATCATATTCCTTCCGAAATTTTAATATGTTCATCTTGTTCATTGTTTATGTGAAAAGACAAACTTTTTATCATTTCTATCTAAAATTTTCTCATGGCCATACTTTATTGCAGATCGGAGGGAGTAACTTTTTGAGAAAGACAGCTGCTCTGCAACTTCTAGCTTCCAAATGTGATGGGCTGTTTTTTGTTGGTAAAGCAGCATTTCAAGTGATGAATGGCTTGGGATTATCTGTACCTGCACATTTTGTGGAATCCGATGCTGTTGGAGAAGCATTAAAACTGATTCATCTAGCCCATAGTAGGAAAATTCCAATTTATTATCCTACTGATCTTTGGTGTGTTAATGATGATAACTCTGAGCTGTTAGAGATATTCCAATCGGATGAAATATTGACTGGTGAGTAGTGAGTCATAAATATTAATTCAGGAAGTTTAACAAATTTTGCGTTCAAGCCCTTAATATCAGTTTAAATGTATGTTAGATTTTATGCTGCTTATTTTTCAACTTTTAACTTGATTATCCAGACACGGTGAAAACTTCAACAGCTTTCTGTTCTCCTATTTAGCTTGTTACTACACAACAATATTATAGATTTATAACACTCTATGACAGTGGAATTAACTTATTGTCATTGCACTCAATCACTGTCGTAATTCTGTAAGGAATCTATGCAAAATTTTCTTGAAGAACGGCACTCATATATGTGATCTTTAGACTTGCTATAACATCTAGGATACTGCTGGCTCTGCTCCCTGTTGGCTGAGTGTTACCCTTTCATTTAGTCTTTTATTATTGTCTAGTTTGACAAAGTTGATAATTTTTCTTATGCTTCAAAATGCACTGGTTGTATCAAGGGTATGATAGATTTAAGTACCTATAAAAACAGTTATCAGTTGTAGTAAAGAAAATCATCTCCTGATATAATTTTGGTGATATCATTGGAGTTTCATAAATATCATTATTGCACATTTCTTGAAGATATTGCCTTTTGTTTGTCTTACATCTGAATTTTGTTCCTATCAGGATGGACCCCTACTGATCTAGGGCCAATGTCGTTGAAGAAAATGTCTTCTTTATTTGCACCTTGCAAGGTATGAAATGGTCATTGCAGCAAGCCAGCAACAACTTATTTTGCATAAACAAAAACAGATTCAAGAAGCAGTCTTACCATTCGGATTTATATTTTTGTTTTTCTGTTTCTATGTGTTTGAATTTGCTCTTCTAATACTATTGGACATATTGTCATTTCCACATATACTCAGTATCATGGGATCATGTGTACATTAATGTGTTGCAGAAGATTATATGGATTGGTCCTACAGACTTCGGTGTAGTAAAAAATCAGAATGTAGGAGCACAACAACTTGCTCTAGTGCTTGAGAGAATAAGCAAAAGTGGATGCGACGTGCTGGTTGTTGGTGGTGCAGCATGCAAGGCGGTGGCAGGAATATCAAGTTCTTTATCTCAATATACAATATTCAATAGTGCTTCAGTTGTTTGGGAGTTTCTCAAAGGAAGAACATTGCCAGGTGTTGCCGCATTAGATAAAGTATATTCATGTTCTAAACATTTTCATTATTTCTGAAACTTGTAATAGTTTTTGATAAACCAAGCACGCAATCCATGTGCAACATTTTAACAACATATTGTTCATATTCTCATGCTGTTTGTGTTTATCATTCAGAAGCATTTTAATGAAGATTTATTCCCTGAATTCCCTTTCAAAACTGTTATCCTTACAATAGATTGTCTAGGTTAATTATTTGTAGCTAGTATATTATCCCTTTGTACTTGGAATTTTCTCTTGCAGGCCTACCCGTACGACATCAGGTGGAATACAACTTTTTCTGATGCTACTCGACCTTTAGTTGTTGATGTTGGAAGTGGTATGATTCTCTTTTGTTTATATACAGTGCTATTACTTTCAGAATGTTGGCCAGCTAGAATTTTGTAACCATAGTTCTTATTCCTTCAGTCTATGCTGGAATTGTTGCCTTGTTTATTAGTTCATAGATCTCCTAGCTGATTTTGTGAGATTTCTTGATCTTTAACTTCCTTTATCTCTCAAAATTGATTCCTACTTCCTAGTTGGCTAGTTAAGGCCTAATTAAGACAATCTTCCAGAAATTCTGTCATTTGTAGTCCAAGGGCTTGTTGGCAATGGTGGTGACGAATGTAAGTCCCCTAAGAGTCCAATCTGGTTTTTTTACGATTTCACTTGTATATATAGGAAATGGCTTATTTCTCTTGAGGATCGCGAGAAGATGGAAAGATTCAAATTTTCTTGGGCTTGAGATTAATGAAAAGGTATACCACCTCTCCTGCACTTGATGTTCAGAGAATGTTGTCTGCTTGCCTTTATGTTCTCCTTTTCTGCAGCTTGTTAGGCGGTGCCTCAACAGTGTGGTTCGCTATGAGATGAAGAACATGTAAGCATCTTTACTGAGTTGTGAGGCTGGAACATAAAGCACATTTGTATGTTCTCATTTCATATGTTTCTGTTTGTCATACTCGATACTTAATTGATTTCTGTCTTCTGTATAGACATTTTATATCTACAAATGCTACTTCCACATTTCGCTCTATAATATCAAGTTATCCTGGGAACCTAGTTCTTGTGACAATACAGGTAACAGTCTACGTGCCTTACAATCTTTTTAAGTTTGGTTGGTTACCTTTTTCCTTTCTCTCAGTTCTTCATACATGTTTTCCTAATGGTTCTTCATTTAGCATGTCTTATGTTTGCACTAATTTTCCAATCTCAAGATCTTAGCACAGAACTTAAATCGGTAAGAATAGCGTGGTAGATACTCAGTCTTCTAGACATCTCCCATTACAAACTTCTCCTTTAGACAGATCAAGTGACTTATCTTGTTCTTTAAATAAGGTTCATAGATCTGATCTTGATTCCGTGTAATCCATGGTTCTTGTAACACATATGCAACTTACATACTTAAAAGGGTGTCGATCTCTGTTTGGTATCAACTATAAGTATAGGTCACAAGACCAGCATCCTTTGCTACAGCTTAACTCAACCTGTTCGTACACTTGAATATGCTTGCTGATGTGCTGAGTTGATTATTTTACAACGACGTGAGCTCAAATTGATAATTCATTAATTACAACAGTACTTGTACTGATAAATTTATCGTATCTGTTGAAGTGCCCAAATCCTGATTTCAATAGAGAAGACCATCGATGGAGGATGGTGCAGAGGACACTTGTGGAAGCAATCATTGAGCTCCTTGCAACCAATGGGAAGGTACTCACTACTTACTGTCAGTATTGGTTGCATTTGGTACTTTACAGAGCATCTCTTTTCAGATTGCACTTCTCTGCATATTGTGATAAATCTTAGCAGACTCTCGTTCTAAAACAAGCTCTAAGAAAGTTCCCATCTGTGAGATTGCAGATATTTCTACAGTCCGACATCGAGGCTGTTGTCCGCAGGATGAAGAGGCAGTTCATATCATATGGAAAGGGCGAAGTGGTGCCGGATGGAGATGAGGAAATGGAGTGGCTTGAGGAAAACCCATTTGGTGTTCGATCAGATTGGGAGCAACATGTTATGGCTCGTGGAGCTCCAATGTACAGAACGATGCTTAGGAAAGCTAGATGAAATTTTTTATATTTAATTTTTGGGTATTATGAGCTACACAGTGAAGCTTCTGTTTGTTCTTAGGTTGAGGTTTTTTTTTTTATTCAGAAATCTATTAAATGCCAATTTGCATATATACTACCTTTGATCTGCTTCCAGTTCAGGCCTGGAAGGAATTTCCTTTCCTTCTTTTTTCCAACTATTCTTAGCAAGTTTAACTTTTGCACCAATGAGTGAAAGACATGCTCATTTGTTGATCTGCCTCAACAGGGTCTGATAAACAATGATCTAAAAGAAATGCTAACAGCAACATTGATTCGCAAAAGCGAGTAATAGTATCTGAAATATCAATCAGCCATTTCGGTATAGATAACATTACAGGGCACATATCGTTGTCGTTTGATCGTGGCAAACCATTACATACAGGAGGCCAAGAATCAGGAAGAGGATGATGTCCGAGGCAACCGCTTTGCAATCTCCTGGGTTACAACACAAAATGAAAGGTTTACTGTCAGATAGCAATATTAGAAGAAATTTCTTATGGTTACAGCACAGGTTCTTTGTATATTTTGAACTATGAATGTTGGATATCCAAAGATAATGCATGGAAAAAGGAAAGGAATAATTGAACATTAAGATGGAAATGTGGATTATAAAAAGTTATAAAGCAAGATATGTGCAGACACAAAATTCATTGTGTGATCTCGTATGTCAAACTGGATATTGGTGATGGAGACAACGGCATAAAGAAACACAATTATGTACTTTTCTTGCTTATATTTAAGGCATTGATTTTTATTTAGTATGATAGAGGATCACCTACACGGATTTACTCATCAGAAACTAGCAATCCAAAACAACAGTAAGTTAAAAGTGCATGAAGAAATAATAGAAAGGACATCCACAAAGTTATCACAAGAAAACAACTCTACAAAGCAAACAATCTCTTTCACACTTACACGGCAAAACTTACGAAGGGGAAGGAGAAACAAGAGAACTATATAGAATATCCGTGATTTCTCAGTGCTATGTCGAAAACTCCATATTCAAGACACGCATCACTTTAAAGAAAGCACTTTCTAAATGAGGGAATAGTCAAGACAAGAGAAAATGACAGCTTTTCATTTATAGGCTTGTCTTCATCTATAAGGTGATGTCCAGCCAGAGAGAATGACGAACAAAAAAGACCGAAGATAGATATTGGAAGGTAGAAATTCACTCCACTAGCATCATATTGGTATGTCATGACTTGCAGAAGTTTGACCGGAAAAAATAGATGGTTTCCTGGAAAAGTGGATGAGCTTTCCACATCCAAAGTACCACAAACAAACCTCTATCGTACACAATTAATGAAGCAATTGCAGATCTCATGCTTATATTAGAAAGTATTATAACAATAACATGATTTTTTCTTGAATATGTACCTCAAAGAGTTGGTTTATGTTATCCGCTGTCTTTGCAGATGTCTCAATGAAAAACATGCCATTCTTCTCCGCATACTCTTGTGCGTCCTTCAGATAGAAAATATATAACGTTAAATTTTCCTTATTGCAACTAATTGCCAGTGAATAATTTAGCTATTTGAAAGAAAAGTTGGTAAAGCTAGCTTTGGAAACAATAACATACTTGAGCAGATACACTCCGATTTTCATGGAGATCAGCCTTGTTACCAACCAAAGCCATGATAATATCAGGACTACCATGTTTCTGAAGTTCCTGCAAGATGAAAAATAGACAGATTAGAATGTGCAAATATTAATCTTCAATGAAACAAGCATCAACACCAGGTTTCTGAAGTTTTTCCAAAGGTGCAATTTACCTTAACCCAATATTGTGCTTTGTTGAATGACTCTGGACTAGTTATGTCATATACGACAACTGCAACAGCAGCTCCTCGGTAGTAAAGAGGTGCTAATGCAGCATATCTAGAAAAGATCATAAATATCATAAGCTTCTGAAGAAAAGAAGACGCCAAGATATCACTCAACAGGACACAATTATAGAAAAGAAAATGTGTAAAATAACAGAACAAGAATTGTCATGTTTGACAAATGCTCGTGATCCATCAACACCATGCACAATGAGAAATTTAGTTCCAGTCATATGGTTAAATACCTCTCCTGGCCAGCAGTATCCCAAATTTCAAACTTTACGGTAGTAGAGTCTTGCAAGGCTAACGTTTGTGATAAAAATGAAGCACCTACAGTTACCTAAAGCCAAAAGGACCAACTAGTGTCAAAACTACAAGAATATGCAAATAGTCAAATATAACACGCAACTGTATTACAAAAATGGACCACAGAAGAAATAGACGGGAACAATGCTCTGACTGTGATTCATTATTGTGGTGAAATTAGTGCATAGAAGTGCAAAAATTTCACCTTGGAAGTGGGATCGAATTGACCACGAACAAAGCGAAGAACAATGCAACTTTTACCAACACCTGAATCTCCTAACAATACAAGCTGCAAACAAGCAATTTACAAGCAGATATGGAAGTCCATGAGATTGTTGTAAATGGTCAAATTGTAGACCAACTTTCAGAAATTGAGTAATAAATGGAATATCATCAGTCAGGTGACAAAGAAAAACAGTCTGGATGAACTACATTATTTTCTGCACACAAGAAAATATATTCAGAAGTCTGTAAACAACCTTCATTATGGAATATGAGCCTACAATGAAATATGCTGGATTATCTGTTGAACAAACGTACTAATAAAACAAAGTGCAAATACATGGACGAAGTGGATCTTTAAAACTCTAAAAATGTAAATTTGCATTCTATAATAGATAAATGAATGTGTAAGTAATAAGAAAAATGGTAAATTACAAGAGGATCGAGCTGCAAGTTTCCGCCTTATGCACGTCACAAAATTCCTATAAAGCAGTGAAGATATCCAATGGTAAAAAGTTACTAACTAAACAAAGCAGTGAAGATATCCAATGATAAGAGGTAATAATCAAAACAATAGCACTATAAATCCTGATCGCTTTAGTGTTTCCAGTGGTACAATTAACTGAAAAATCATGAACCAATAAAAGGGAAGTAGCAGATATTACAATAGATATAGCAAGTGCAAAAAGAGAGTTCTGAATTACACTAAATCATTAATGATGTAGAACACAAAGTATACAATAGTTCAAATACTGCACCTTGACTCTCAAGTTCTTTGAGTCAGTAACAGCAGAGCTTTCACTGTTCAGATTGTTTAACGATCCAGCATTGCTAGCTGATTAATGCAAACATTTTAAATGTTAAAGAGTAATAAATAGAACTCAACATCCAAGTTTACTTGCATCTAAGTACATAAAATAAATTAAACATATAAAATAAAACATTTCATATAAAAACAACCACAAAACATAGAAAAAGAAGTGACATATAAACTTTAAAAGGCCCAAAACCCACCTCTTTCCTCACAAACAAAAGTTGAAAAAATAGATGACTGTTCATCATGCAAGAATTCTTAATATCACTTAGAGCATATCCAACCGAGCTCTAAAACTCTAAATTTTTACTAATCGGTTTTAACAGAAATACTATTATTAGAAAAATCTCGTCGAGACTTTCAAACTAAGTCTAATACAAAATTATTGTACAAAGGTGGACCATTTGGTGTATATGAGTATATCCCATCAGCCAAATACTAACCATTATTATAATCTTTTTCTAAAATAGTGTATTAAGTTGGAGGATCAATATTTTTATTAAATAAATCGGATGGCTGCAATACATCAGCATCATTGTTGGAGCTCGGTAATCCAAAATACGCATGCTATATTCAGAAGTCATACAATGCTATTGCCTTGAGAATAATCGCCAGGCCTTCATGGCTCTTTAAGTATTGTCACACCCAACCACCGGTAACTATTCCATGTCTAGTGCATGCAATCTATTTATCCAATATTCTGGGAAGCTCTTGCTCTTTGTCTTTCTGTAGCGACCATGTAATGCCATTTGTATTGGGGTATCCTAAGTATTCTTTTCCGACAATTTCTACAATTGCTTGACAAAATATCTTCAAATATTGGCTTGAAGTACACTGACCAATCCTAATGTAAACATCAGTAATTTTTGCCAATATTTCATATGCCAACATACGATGTGCAAATATTGCTTTTTGCAAGTAGATAATAGTAGATTGCTGACACCATCTTTCTTTTGTACAAAGTATCTATCATGCTATGTTACTCCATTAACAATGCAAAGGAATAGACTCCTTTAACATCGGAACCTTCTTCCGAAAAGTATTTTCCTCGCTGGGTTTTTCAAAAAAGTAATCATTCCAAAATCGAGGGTTACCTCCTTCTCTCCCACGATTAATCACCGCATGGTTAGGAATTGAGGCTCCGCGTTTTCCTCACTTGTTTTGGATAGAGGCAATCGATAGTTTTAATATTTACTCCTCCTCCTCCATCTCTTCTAGTTCATACTCCCAGTCTTGAATGTAGAGATCAAAGGTATCACCATCGGAATAAGAGGAGGAGGACCAAGACATATATGCTCCAAAGTCCATATTTGAATTTAAAGGAGTTGTGAAATATAGGGGAAGAGTTCAACGGAAATACTTATAAAGAAGGCGGTATTGGAATCCTATTTCATCCGGTCTTCAGGAAAATTTGTCCCCCATGCAAACATTGGATTCCTATCTTATCATGACTGCAAGAGTATGACTTGAATCTCAAGCCTAACCAACTCAGTGTGGAAGTTGAGGATTGTTCTATGTACTGTGATGTCACAATTAAATCATGCAAACACAATTATTCCAATAACAATAGCAAAGAAACAAGAATTCTTTGATCCACCGGCTCCTCTACTTTCTAGCCGAAGCACATTAGACACTAAACACCATCCTAAACCCTGTACGTGCTGCTCCCATACAGAATAAGTTTGCCCCTAAACAGAGAAGACACAAACTCACAAACCAATAAGCGACAGATCAAAAGAATCTCGTTATAGGACTTTAGGGCCATAAACAGGTAAAAGAGAATGCCAACAAAAAACAAAAAGGAAAATATTAGGTTGTTGAGAAATTAAAGAACCCAAAATTCCGACCATTTCCTACGGATCCCACCATCATCCAAACTCAAGCTTCTCTAATCGAGTAAATATTACATAATTCTAAGACTGATCGGCCAAATCAAGAAAGAAACGATCGAAGCGAGAGGGGAAAAATTAAGAGAAAGTCAAGGATTGGGAACCTGGGAGAGAGGACGAGCAACCCATCGGTGACGTGCGATCGACGGCGGGGAGAAGAAACCGCAGACCGGGGGAGAAAAGGAAAGTGGAATTTGTTTCGTTGCGATTTATTAAATTTCCCTGCGTCCGCACGTGTGCCACGTGATCTTACAGGTATGGACTATGGACGTCTTAAATGGGCCGCCCATTAAACCAATTTGAATCGGCGGCCCAGCCCAATAACAACTCCCTCAAGGTAAATTTGGGCCTCCGTCATAACGAAAGTCGAAAGCTGCTTACCGGGTTATCGGATCTAATCCTACTAGAATCACGCGGGCCCCATTACTCCGGACTCCGGAGTCTGGACCCATTCCTACGACAGGACGATCGACCCCTAGGCCCTAACGTTGACTAGCAGATGGGTAATATTATGTCATGCGACATGATCGCACATCTCATGCCATCCTGCCAATTGCCATGCATCGGGACGCATGCTCTCCCACGGGTGATGAGGATCATTCGACATCATGCATATAATATGGGCGGCCATCAGCCGTCCGATGAGCTATCAGACGATCCCACCCGTCGCAATCTCACGTACGATGCCTTTCATATCATAGGCCAGGTTGGCGTGACGTGTCCAACCATCTCTGGGCAATTGGGCCCCAATCATAAGGATCGAGGATTGGGATGACATCTTTACATGCGCTAACCATTCTTCTTAATGGCCCACCCACTTCACGCAGTTTAAGCTAATCTAGCTTAATAAACGTGATTAGTCGCTAATAAATTTTGGGTGGGCTATATAGTATATTTGATAGAAGTTAGTTAGGAGAGCTGTTAGTAGCTCCTTCCATTGATAGAGATATTAAATTCTAGGAATATATTCCACCCATCTCAATAGTGCAATAAACGACGTATAAAACGATAGAGTTATATTTAAAAAAATAATAATAATTTATTAGGTAAATAAGAGGAAAATTTTAATGAGGGGTGGGTATAAAGACGTTGCGTCAAAATTGGCGACTATGACAGCCAACTACGAATAAGTCGAGGGCCCACGGGTCCTTATTCCTTCTAGTTTGTTCAGAGATAACTTTTTCTTCCGATAATTTATTGGGATAGCTCTCTTTTTCTATCCTTATCCTTAGAAAGCATGCATTATTCTAGTTGATAATGTCAACTCAAGAATGTGGTCAGTAAAAGGGCTGCATGTTCGAATAAGATACCGATTAATACTGTTAGGTGTTAGGTCAAGATAAGGGGTTTATTTTGGCGGCATATTGGTTAATATATTATTGGAGCAAACTTAGTAAATTATTATTTGTCTCTGATAAATTTTAATAAACAGATTAAATAGTTTAGATGTACACAGATTGCGTGTATTATTCAGAGTATAAACCAAGAAAAGTATTTTTATATTACGAAGCTAAATGAATTATATTATTACTATATAAAATAGATAAGCTTGGAGGCCTGCTTGATTAGTGCTGCAGAAGTAAGACAAAAAGATACAAGCATATAAAACTAAAGACCTCAAACTGCATTAGTGCTTAATTAATCAATATGGTTCCAATTAAAGAGAAAGAGATGAGAGGAAAACAAGGGAGGAGAGCCATTGACACTCTTAATAGTAGCTTTTTTATATAAGATATTATTTGAGAAATATATAACTTAGTAAGCATTCATCCCATCAAACGACATGATAAATATTCATATGGTGTGGTGTGGATAAAATTATAAGCTCTTAAAACAAATTAAGGTACATTCTTCTTGTCATTCAAAAAATAGTTGATTACTCTATGATTCCTTAACTTGCTTTTCACTAGCTTTTCTTTCTACTACTCTGGCAAAGATCGCTTGCCTAGGACAACGGAAAGCTTTAAACCAAGAGGAAGAGAGGGAAAAATAAAAAGGAAAAAAGAAAGAAATAAAAAAGAATGACAATGGAAAGCAAACAATGGCTTTGCAGTGACCCCACGGAATAACAGTCTGGCAGTAGCCCAACCAATGCAAAAGAGATTATTCTCATCCTCCTCCTCCTCCTCCTCCTCCTCCTCCTCCATGGAAGAGAGGAGGAGGTTTCCTAGAAATTAAGCAATCATGTGACTAAAGGCAGTGAGAGGAAAAGGTTGGTCTCCTTCCTCCCTCCCTCTCTCTCTCTCTCTCTCTCTCTCTCTCTCTCTCTCTCTCTCTCTCTCCTGGAAAAGCCTGTCTCTTTGTGTTGTCTTCTCTCGCTTTAATTGTTTGGTTGGTTTCAGATCCTACTCCTCTTTGTTGGTGTTGGTGTTTATTAGCTCCTCCATGATAGATTCTCTCTATGCTTAGTTATGGCCTTTACAGAGGAAAGAGAGCTACAAAAGCGGCCTTGGTTGGTTTCATTTGTAACTTTGTATCATTGCATGTCCTATTGGATTCAGAACTTTTGAACATGATAGGCACTCAAAAAGAGTTAAAAGAAGTGCCACTGAGCGGTCACTGTGATCTTTTTGATTGTGGTACGTACTATCAGTAAGTCAAACCAAGTCTTCTTTGTTTTTCTTTTTTTCTTCTTCTTTTCTTTCTTTCAAGATTTTTGAAGTAGTTTCCTATCATGTTCAGGATTTTATTATGTTGGAAGATCCTAACATTCTTAAGACATATTATATTTTGACCAAAGACTTGAAAGTGAATCAACTTTACCAGTGTAATTTAAATAAGAGGACTTATCATGAATTAAGACAAAGAACATGGAAAGATTTTATAGGTGTAAAAGTGTGCATGAGAGGACAAGGGGAAAAGACAATATCTATGTTTCCATCATAGGATAATATCATGAACTAATGCTAGGAAGTATCAAAGTTTCACTATAATATAACAATATTATTATGACCCTTCTGCTAATTAGCTCAGATCTGCAAACATCATTTGCAAATATTGATGTTGATGAGATATTTCAATATTATCATGACCCTTTTACTTTTATGGGTGGAATATCACTTTCTTTAGTGGATTACTAAGTCATGAGATATTTCCATGGCCAAGGTTGCAAATTATTTATATATCAAAGTTACAAGATTAATTCTCCCAATATCAAAAGGGGATTTCACTTCTTTATTTCTTTGTTGGCTCGTTTCTCATTGAAAGCTGAGACTTTTATACCTGGAAAGCTGAGACTTTTGCCATCGGAAGAGGAGAAAGAGGTAAAGAAAAATACATAAAAAGATCAAAAGAGGGTCGAGAAAAGTGGGAGAAAGAAGCATTGGTTTCTTTACATACTCCTCTTTTTCTCTTTTCTTCAATTAGTCTGTGCTTTAGCCTCTTAATTTTCTAATAATTCTACATTTGTTTTCCTAAATGTTATTCCTTTAAACTTAATCTCTTTCTTTCTTATGAATACTTAATTAATCCTATTTTTTAATCCCACTATCCTCGAACTAATCCAACTTACCACATGCACTAACCGCGTCGCTTCCACTTCCGTTTCTTTCTTTTTTTAAAGGATTTTTTTTAGCATTTTACCCCCTTATAAGATTTATTATTTATGAGTAGACCCTTAGAGAATTTTACCTGGAAATTTCTAGAAAATACGAGAAACATAATATAAACTTTGATAAAAATTACACCACTTTGAAAAATAAAACCAAGGGAACAAAATCGAATTAAACACGACTGGGATTAAAAACAAACAAACTAACAGACTAAAGAAAAGTCTTAGCTTATAATTATCCCCTCATATATTTCTATATTTATTTACAAGTTAATCCTACAACCGCGAGAGGGAAACATCACATAATGGAGCAGGCGTTGGGGTTCTCGTCGCTAAAGATCTGCGGTGCGTGCACCATCTCGATCCGGTAACCGTAAGGCGCGTAGTAGTCGTACTTGTTCGCCTCCATGACCGGATTCGCCGCCGACTTCTCCCCGCCTTCCTCTTTCTTCTCCTTCTTCTCGCCTCCTCCCTCTTCCTTCTTCTCGCCTCCTCCTTTCTCCTTCTTCTCGCCGCCGTCTCCTCCCTTCTTCTCTCCCCCGCCGTCTTCCTTCTTCCCCGGCACGACCTCGACGTTTCGCTTAAGCTTCTCTTTGAGTACCTCCGGTAGGCTCTTCACGTCCATCGTGCCCTTGACGGTGACCAGTTCCTTCGCTGCGTCCACGGTTACCTGATCCACTCCTGTGGCACGGACGTAATATTAACCAAATGTCTGGGCAACCATTGGAGATTAATTAACTAATTAATCAATCAATTAATTACCTTTAATTTTTTGGATGCGTCTCTTGATTCTATCGATGCAGCCCTCGCAGTGGAGTCGGATCTTAAGCACCACTGTCGACTGTTTTTAAATTAATAAATAAACGCAGCTGAGTAAAATATTAATTAAATGCTAATAGTTAATTAATTAGGTTAATTGGATGCGTACCTCTTTGGGTTTCTTGTCGTCGGGTTTCTTCTGGTCCTTGGCTTTGTCGGCGGCGGGCTTCTTGGCGTCGCCGTCTTTGGCGGCGTCCTTCTTTGGGGGATTCGTGGGGGAGATAAGGTCCACCTTCTTGTGGATCTTGGACTCGAGCCGCTCCTTGAGCTTCCAAGGATCCGCCTTGCCCGTTACCGTTATCTTGTTGCTCGATCTATCCACGGATACCCCATCCACACCTGCCACGAATAACGAAACTTATTCCTCGGATAACCAATCCGAACAGTGAGCGATTCTAACGTGCGACATGTAGGCGAAGCGGTTTGTTTCAGGGGAGAGGTGGAGGTTTGCTACCGTACGCCGGAGGTTGGATGGGAGAAAACAGAGATGCAAATATGCGAAAAGTTCCTCTCTTTTATTTTTTTTTCTCTCTTCCATATAAGGAATCACGAGAAAAAAAAAACGCTACTGATGCCAATATGCCAAAAGGTCCCTCCTTTTTTACTTCGTTTTCAATTAAGGAATCACTGAAAGAATAATTTTTTTTAAAAAAAAACTCAGAAGAAAAATCTATGGATTGTGAGAGAGAAATTAAGAGACCTTCCATCCCCTTGATGGCTCGCTTGATCTTCATGGCGCATCCTTCGCAATGCAAATCCATCTTCAACACAATGGGTGTCGGTCCACCCTTCGCTCCTCCATCTCCTCCTTCCTTCTTCTTCTCCCCTTCTCCTTTCTTCTCTCCATCTCCCTTCTTCTGCTCCTTCTTCTCCTTCTCCTTCTCCTTCTCCCCTCCTTTGCCTTTGCCTTCCTTCTAAACGCATCAAAACAACAACACCCATTAATTACCATAATAAGAGCAATAAACCAGCGAGATAACGTAAAATAGACGAGAACCCAACTCACCTCACCCATGACCTTAAGTCTCTCTTTCTCTCTCTCTCTTCTTGACTATTCTCTATGTTCGGGAGAAGGGGAAATAAGAGGTGGGCGAGGTATAAATAGCAGCCCCAATCGGTTTTTTTTTTTCTTTTTCCTGGCTGGCTTTCTCTGACCATTGATGCCGTCCTTATCATCATGTACGTTGGATGATGGAATATCATACGGGAAATTTACACACTACACCCTCTGCTTAAGAAAATAAACGATCGCCATACACTTTTACAAACCACGCCCTGCAGTTTATGTAAATGTCACTTCTCGCGTTAAACTGAGCATCTAAACATGTAGATACTAAAGACGCAGGTTTTATATGCAAATTTGGCTCCACATACGAGGAGCGCACGTGGGAGGTGGGGTTCGCGGGGGCGGAGATTGAATAATGATGATGGGCTACGAGGCGGTTTGTACGAGGCTGACGGAGCCGTCGGTTTCGGACCACGGGAAAGAAGCCACGTTGCGACACCGCTCGTGGCAGGTAACTAGTAAGTGGAGTCGGTCGTACGCCTGCGGAGTCGGACCCAGCGACCGGAAAGATTCTCGAGGCGGATGTTTCGGTCAAAATGACCTCGGTGGCCATCGCCTCTCGGTTTTTCTAGACGGTGGGGTGGGGTAGGATGGTCAATTGGGTTGGTGTCACCGGTGACGGTATGATGACTCACACTATCCTGGAAGCTTCCTTCTAGAGACCATGGTGTAACATTTCCATTTCACACCCTAATTTTCGTTACTTAACATTCCATCCTAACCTCTGAGTAACCTCATATCTTGACCTTTATTGTTAAGAATATACATGACATAAGATAATGTAGCTAAATCTGTAGAAGACTTAGTTATAAAACTACATATGCATAGATTAAATTTAATCGTGTTGTTGATTGACTAGTTAATTATGGGGCGAGAGCTTTTAGATTTAGCTGTACTTGGGATGAATATTTTTTTATGATCTTATACACTTTCTGTTCAGAGTTTAACAGAGCATTATGTAAGAAGTTAATATGTAAACCTTATGTCTTTTTTTTAATAAAAATTATGGCCAGTGTCTTCTTATGAAACCAATATTTATAACTCCGCTTTTCAAGTTGGGCTTGGAGATGACGTAGTAGGGTAGTAGGGGTCTTTATATTGGGCTAGGAAGTATAGTTTGCTTTAATAGTGGGCCAATCTAGAGCAAACGGGCCGTGTCACGTGTGATCTCTGCTAATTGCCAAGTAGCCAAGCCGTAGGAAATTCCTACATTCGTGTAGGCACAGGATCCTCTCCCGCTTTAGACCTATAACTGAAACCACCAATACCATCCCAAACAAAGTTCCTCCCTCCCTCCATTTCCCTTTTTTGTCTTTAGGGTTTTGCCTCCCCCTCCCCCAACCCTCCAATTGACTTCCACTCCTCGATCTCCGTCTTGGCTCTTCCTCTCCTTCCCCTCTCTCTCTCTCTCTCTCTCTCTCTCTCTCTCCCTGGCTTCCGAACCCGAGCGATGGTCACCGGAGCCGGGCACCGCCGAGAGGATGAGGGGAGCAAGAGCACCGGGAGCTTCCCCAAGGCGGTGCCCACGGGAAGATCCTCGTGGGGAACGCCGCCGCTCTCTGGCGGCCAATCGGCATCGACCAGCGGAAGCGCCGGGTCCCCCTCGAGCCGCAGCGAGCCGGCGGGGGCGGCGGCGGCCACGACGCCTGCCAGCGAGAGCACCTTCGTGAGGCTCAACAATCTCGACATCCACGGCGACGATGCGCCGTCCTCGCAGGGAGCTGCAAGGTTCGTTCCCGAGTGCTTTCTAGGAATGTGGTTGAATTCATTCGAAAAGATGATGGTTTGGGGATCTGTTGGTTGGTAGTATGCTTATATGACTTGATTTCTGTGGCAATTTTTATAAATTTTAGGTTATCGTTCTCTTGTCATATTATATTTATATCGGAAGTGAAGAATCTGTGGAGATAAGTTATTCTTGATGTAATTAAAGTATTTCTTTTTGCATGGATTTGATACGATTGTGATGAATTCTGTTATATTTTGTTTGGGGGCTAAATTCAGACTCTTTTCATTGCTTCTAGGATGCATGGAGAAATTGGTAGGCAGTGGGAGCTATTGACTTTGATATTGTAGGTCTTTTAGATTGTTTAGTATCACATTGAGCTCCTTTACCCAGATTGTTGACAGTGAAGAAGGACAATGCCTAGGGGTACCATCATATGGAAATTCATTAGAATTTTAATATAGAGGAAAGTTCTTCTAAATGTGGAAATAATTCATGTACTTTTTTGGGGTATAGAGTTCTGACATTTCTCCTCACAAGTAGGCCTTTGTGAGACTTTGAGCATTCAAGAATTGATAGATCTTTTAGATTGTTTAGTAGTAAGTCAACCTTCATTATCCAAATTGGGTATATTTATTTCAAGTATAATTTAATTTTTGTGGATAAACTGATTAGGAAAGAACTTATATGTAGCTTGGCACCAAAAATAGAAGTGGTAAGTTGGAAAAATTGATTATATTTTGATGATAGGGATCTCCATTAATGATGAACTCATCTGTGCCATGCAAAAGTGTGACACAGCATGCATACATTTTCTAGAAGATAGAAAGTCATCTGAAGTATGAAAACTATCCTGCAACTCTTTTCTATATCTGTTCATCTTGAGTGTGTTTGAGTATACTTAATAGCTGGACAATCCAGGCTTCTTTCAGTTTATTATTATGTCTTTCCTTCTTAGATTTGGGAGAAGAACCTCCTGGTAAGTGGAACAACTTATATATAAGACAGTCCTCTCTATTTTTGTTCCTTTTTTTTTTGTAAGCAACAAGGTAACAAATTATTTCGTCTGAGAACTTCTATTATGTATAATAATGTTTTCTGAAAAATTCTGTTATAAGAAGAATCTCGTGCAGTTTTTTGACTGTCTCTAGTCCCTCTTGTTTGCTCTTTATTGGATCCTCCATAAAATTTTATAAGATTGATTTTCTTTACCAGTGGCAAGAAGAAAAAGAGGGGAACACGGGCTGTTGCAGGTGATAAAAGTGGAAGGGGACTTCGCCAATTCAGCATGAAAGGTGACTGAAAAATCCTTGTTTAATATGTCACTTTTATATAGGATTCATATTCTTCTTTAGATATACTTGTCCTGGTAACTAGAGGTAGAAATTGTGAAGTACTTTGAGAGCTTTTCCTGTATGCTGGAGTTGCCTTACTGCTACTACCATTTCTTATGCTATAAGTGGTAGGGAATTTAGTCATGTACCAACAATCTGTTTGTTCATATCGAAAACCTTCCCCTCAAGGAGTTAGTAACATTAACTTTTCCTTTCATTCCATGCTTTGACCATGCCTGACTGTGCTCAGTCTGTGAGAAAGTGGAAAGCAAGGGAAGAACTACTTATAATGAGGTCAGTGTCTCCAGTTCTTTTTAAAGTTTCTTTGTTTCATTGCCATACATTTGCTAGCTAAGGTTTGACTTCTACATTTTCTGCCATATGAGGGAAGTTGCAGTATGTTTTGTAAGTCACCATATTCGTTTTTGAGACATGGAGAATAATCTTTTGCCAGTATCTTTATTTTTAGACTGTTAATGCTTTTACTCTTTTACCGATAGGAGTTTCTTATGCCAAGATTATTGTAAAATATCAAAAATGGATGCTTTAGATATTAATCACGAATAAGCTTGTAGAAAAGCTTATCGACATACATATTAACACAGTCTCGTTTCTGGGTTAGGATCATGTAGTACAATGTTTCCAAGTAGTCTTGGGATGGATCTAAACTGAAAAATGTGTAAGTTTTGGATCCATTATATTATGATCGGCATTTGGGAGAGTGCTTGCTTTCTGATGTGACAGTTACAGGATTTGTTAAAATAATTAATAATGAAATATTACAAAAAAGATGCGTGAAGTGATATGAGGCTCAAGAAAGAATAAAGATCCTGCATTTGTTTCATTCAAGGATTTGTCTTGAATCTTGATTAATATGGCTACTGGTTCTTTATTAATGTCTTACCAGCTTTTCTGATATATTTAACAGTCTATTGCCTTTCATGTCTAAATATCTTTCCTTTTGTATGTCAGGTTGCAGATGAACTTGTAGCTGAGTTCGCTGATCCGAATAGTAATCTGGCATCGCCAGATCAGGTGCTCTAGATTTTTGCTGCGAGTGAATATTGTTATATATCTTCTTAATTTGTTTTTCATTTAGAGATCATGATATCATGGGTATATTGAAAAAAAAAATGCAGCAACAATATGATGAGAAGAACATAAGACGGAGGGTGTATGATGCATTAAATGTCCTGATGGCGATGGATATTATATCAAAAGATAAAAAGGAAATACAGTGGAAGGGCTTGCCTCGAACTAGTCTAAATGATATTGAAGAACTTAAGGTTCGCCCATACTATGCTTATTATGCTTTGTAATATATTCATTTTGGCATTTAGCTAAATATATTTCTAATAGAATCCAAGCCTCATATCTAGGTGGTTTTCTCGGGTGAATTCTAATCTTGTTCGGTCATATACTTAACACAGGCAGAAAGCATGGGGCTGAAAAATAGGATCGAAAAGAAAACTGCATATTTGCAAGAATTGCAAGATCAAGTAAGATAACTGAGTTTACCTGCTCATGCTCTCAGTTCTTGTTACAATAATTTGGAATGTGTTTACGTCTTGTAGTTTCACTAGGGGCATCTGATATCATAGCATGCTTGCCCTTTGAATATGTTCTGTAAACAGAGATGGCTAACATTCCAGATAAGCTTGGCATGCCTTACTGATAAATTATTCAATCTGATAAGATGACCTTGGAGTATTTAGAGAACATTATCAGATACGTTGGATGCACACATGGCATGAAGTTTAATGGTATAGTCATGGAAAAATAACTATACTAGTTATCATTCCAAACAATAGTTATGCAAAGATCAGAAATTTATCTGAAAAGGCTACATTGAAGTTTAACCTATAATTATTGTGCCATACAACAATGAATATGAGCTTGTCAAATTCGCTGTGACATTTTGTCTCGTATGAGTTGTTATCATAAATCGAGTGTTCTTTGACAAATATCAGGAGGATTTGTGAAAACTCAAGATATATGATATAATTGTTTGACGATATAGTTGCAAGTGCATTAAGTATTCATCGGAGCAGAACTAGGGAACATAAATGCTGACAATCTACAAGGTAATTAGGAAGTAAATATCCTCCAAATTTTATTAGACAGAGAAGGAGTATAGACATTTGACACACGACCCTGTCTTCTTTTAAGAACAAAATAATCCATAACTTTTCTTTACCTCTATGTCCCAAATTTTTCAAAGACTCAAGTACAGCACTCTCTGGTTGTGATGAACTCCATATCTATGTTATGCTAATTGCCCAATCATGAAACATTGCACTTGTTGTTAGAGTAACTTAAATTATGCTTAATTGGCCAGTGAAGGAACCTAACAAATTTTCTTTCCTACATTAAGTTCATAGGCCTCCAAAACTTGGTTCAGCGTAATGAACAGTTGTATGGTTCAGGAAATGCTCCTTCGGGTGGAGTGGCTTTGCCTTTTATCTTGGTTCAGGTATGGTAATCTTACCCTATTGAGACAGTGTCACTTTACGTGTTGCTTATAATCCTGTTAGTATGTCTTAATGAGTTATCTTGGATTCTTGGTCAGCCACATCATAGAGGCATTTGCTTTAAAATTGGTATTGAAGAAATGGATTTATGCTCCTGTTTAGTACCTTGTCTTTCTTACTTATTCATGCTGATATCTTCCTTGAGTATATATTTACACAAGTGATAACTGGTTCTGACAAGCCTCGACAGCTTTCTGTGGGCTTCTAACATTCTACCTTTAAAGATCAGACGTTGACTTGTTTTGAAATGATTTCTGAAAGGTTTGACATATTATTGGAATCTTTATGACAATCTTATGCTAGCTTAAATTTTATCATATGTTTAATCTTTCAGTAAAATTGTTATGATATAGTTTCTATCAGCACTGCTATAATCTTGATGGAGAAAAATGATATCTGTGGTAAAAGTTATTTTGATAAATTGCATTCATTTCTACCACAAAATGTCTTAATATTCAAAAGTGTTACCAATTAGCTTCATGCTATTATCTCCCATGTCCTTTGGTAAATGATTACCCTAATTACTTCTCTTGGTACATGAAAATATTTCCAGACTCGTCCACATGCAACTGTAGAAGTTGAAATTTCAGAAGATATGCAGCTGGTGCATTTCGACTTCAACAGGTAATATGGAAGCTTTTACCGTTCAGTAGGCATCCGGTAATATATGTTCCCATTTTTGCAAAAATATGCTAGAAAATGTTGTTACTTGGTCCCTTGTGTCATCTTTCAAACCATTGGGCTCTGTTTGGTGGTTTTGTTGCAAATAGGAGCTTGTTTTCTTCTTTTGTTCCCCTTTCTAAGTGAAGTAAGTAACCATTAACCATGGTTCCCATGGATCTTCAAACATGAAAAAAGAACATTTGGTACAGCGAATGGATCTCTAGCTTTCAATTGTTATTTAGCATCTCACAACAGTAAAAGAGACTTTGTGGAATTTCTTCTTTTGTAAAGGAAATCGAATTCTCTTATATGAAATGTGGTATGTAGAAAATCTGATCATCTTTCATGTTAGTGGATCATCTTGAACATTACCTAAAAATTGTACCCCCAGATAAAACATTTCATTAATAATGCAATGTTATTGTCACCTTCATGATATCCTGATGGTAAACTAGCTAAACCAGTAAAATTTATCCCAGCTATTTTGTTTTTCTTTTTACATTGCATATTGTCCCTTCTGTAAAAAAAATATTATCGGAGTGGATTAAGTTTGATGCATATGCTCTAATAATAGGAAAAAAAAAAGGTTGGTACTTAGCTATATTGTTAATGCTTGCTAATCTAACATCCAATTTTAAACCATGAAATGAAGTCCTCGTACTATTCTTGTAACTTTTTGTAAGTTCCAATGATGCAGCACACCGTTTGAATTGCATGATGACTCGTATGTTCTGAAAGCAATGAGATTCTGTGAAAGAGAAGAAAATGATGGTACACATGAGCCTAGTTCAAATGGAGGGGAATGCTCCAGCACAATGAATATGTATCAGCATCACATACCACAACCTACAAGGCCCAACACTACAGGCAAGCTGCCAACGTCGCCACCTATTCCAGGAATACTAAAAGGACGCATAAAGCACGAACACTAGAAAGACTAGATGCTGACTCTCGGGCTCTGTTTGCCGCTCGAGCTGCTTGTGCTCTTGTTCCTATAATATTTTTTCTGTAAAGCGCATGTAATTAGTGGATAAATGGGAAAAGAAGCAGATATTGGCAGCAAGTTGGAAGAATCAAGGGCACGTTTAATCGATCAGCCCTGCAAAGTATTTTCCCAGTGTGTTAACCCGGGTAATTGCTGGCTTAGGAAATCAATGCTATTGTAACGTAATTGTGTAATATTCTTTTCCTTTTGATATAATAGTTGTAGTAAGGATTTCAGTTGAAAATCCAGTTCATTGCATCTTAGATGCAACTCTCAAAATCTTATATTCCTCCTTTTCTTTTAACATGGCACATCATTGTATGGGCACTTGTAATTTCTAATCTTACTTTACTCCAGTTGGAATCAGTTTCCCTCCTTTTTTAACATTGCAAATCCCTTTTCCCCAAATTATCAGGGATGTGATTTCTGGATTATCTATTTCCTCAACAATTTTCTAGTCTACTTGTGATCATGGTTGTATTGACAATGAGGATTCTGGATAGGTTTCGCATATCTGCTATATACTTCGTCACAGGCTTGGGGAAACAATAGGGAAAACACAACACAATTGGGCGTATTGTCGGATGAGCAAAAATTTTGAAAATTACATTTTACACCCGATTTTCTATGAATTTGTTCATATTATCTTTTAAGTATTTATTTATTTTGATCTCTTAATTTTAGATTTTATTATAAAACATTAATTGTATATGTATTATATAATTTCAAATGTTGTTCTTTCTCAAAAAGATTTTAAAAAAGAAAAGGAAAAAAGAGAGTACCAATTGAGAGCTCTGCATCTTTTGCAGTCGAAGGTGATTGGGAGACGAGCAAGAAGGGCAACAGATGATAACATAATAATACTAATGATGTTATAAATAACGTCTCAATTGGAAAGGGATTACAATAAGGGTACACTTTCGTTCGCCTTGCTTCAAATTCAAAATTATTTATTTAACCAACTGAGCAATATCTTAGTGACTCCTATAACTTGGATCTTACTTTCTCGATAAGTTCTCTTCGTAAAATTTTCCCTGAAGCAGATTTAGGCACACTGTTAACGAAGGTAACTCTTCTCAATCTCTTATAAGGCGCCACCTGTAAATTGAAAAAAGAGAAAAGAAAAAAACAAAAGAATCGTCTTTGATTAGCCATCATTAAAAGAGAACCTACTTAGATTCATGCACGTTTACATGAATGTATACAAACCTTTGAACAAAATGCACATAAATTTGTATCTAAGTCATGCTAAACACCAGAAATGGAGGACACAAGATTTTGATTCGCTTTAGTTCATGAACAGATCGTACTCTTAGAGGCCATTTGGTGCGATGTGTTTGAAAAATACTGCATATTCTTAGAACAATCATTTGATCTATAGGCCTTATTTTGCTGTATTGTTATACCCAGTTGATCAGATATGATAAAAAAAATACTTTCAGTTCGAATATACCAGTAAAGGAGTAAAGGATCACAAATAAAATGATAGGAGGATAAAAAGAAAATTAGGCTTAACTATGTGGAAAAAAAATATAATTTCTCCATATTAAAATCAAGCAATAATTAAATAGTGATATTGAAATAAACTGTACAAGAAAAGAGACCAGTTCTGAGTTAGTAAAGTGGGAACATTGTGAATGTCAGGTTTAGTTATTGAAATAAAGCAGTTCTGAATAATATTCCCTTATAAGCATTACCTGTTGCGCAATAAATTTCTGTACATCTTCTTCTGTCAGTGAGCTTTTGGGAGACCGAACTACATAAGCAATAGGAACCTCGCCGGCTTCGGCATCAGGAAACCTGATCATCATATTAAAAGAATGTTCTGCGTTAAGTGTTGCACTGCACTGACAAAATTTAAAGCACTCAGTACAAGAAATGGGCCAAAATCTTCTGCAGTTGGGGGGGAGTATTCTGGCACTGAATGCTGCCAGGTCAAACCCTCTGCCCCATCCTGCAGGTAATTCCTGCAATCCGGTAAGCAGAGAATCCTCTCCCAACTGAAAATCGACTGTTAGAATCCTCAAGCTAATGCACGCATATTTTTTTAATTAAAAAAATAATGCACCCATATATTTGTTTCAAAAAAAGAAAAAATGCACACATATTTCTACATTAAGTAGTCCAACTTACGGGATGACAACAGCATCAAGTATCTCAGAATGGGAAAGAAGTAACCCCTCAAGCTCAGCTGGTGCAACCTATCAAAATGTCAGGGTTAAAACCAGAAGCTTCCATTTTCTAAACCAAGAACAGTAATATCTTAAAGCTTCCATGAAAACAAGTTGTATTTGGTTACTGTCAGAATTTGATATTGGCCCTAAGTACAGCCAAGAGAATTCAATTCAAAATTGTATAGATGAATTTACCTGAAAACCTTTGTACTTAATGAGCTCTTTTAGTCTATCAACAACAAACAGCCGGCCCTCCTCATCGATATAGCCGAGATCACCAGTATGTAACCACCCCTGCTTCAACGTAAATGCGGTAGCTTGTGGGTTGTTGAAATAACCTGATTATTATAAGTTAGTCAAAACAACAGCTTGAGCAATAGAATACATTAGAAAGAAAATTGTGCGAGTAAATAGAAATGGATTAACAAAGATGTGTGTCCATGATGTTAATAAAGAAGAAGAAGAAAGATAAAATAAATTATTAATAGATGACTATAAGACAAATTATCCATCATAAAACCTACCTTCCATTATGTTTGGTCCCCGAACGCATATTTCTCCTAATTGATTGGATGGAAGAAGCTTCAGTGTCTCCACATCGATGACCTTAGCTTCAACTTCTGGGACAAGTGTACCTGCTGAACCAAATTGACGAGGCTCTCCTTCTAAAGGATACTCCATTGATATGATCCCACAAGTCTCTGTCATACCATAACCCTGCTTGAAAGAAGAAGATAAATAATAAGATAGTTCCTTCTCTCTCTCTCTCTCTCTCTCTCTCTCTCTTTGCATTAATCGTTTCTAAAGAAAATATTCTTATAAAGACGAGATCAATCAGCATAAAGCAACTGCTACCTATGTACAGAATTTGTACACAAATGTTATCAGGAGAAAGATTTGTGAGTGCATCACTTGGACTCTATATTTACAATCGGCTAATTTTGCCTAGTTGTTTGATTATAGATATGCTCCTAAAGAATAAAGTTACTACATTTTGACTTTAAGATAGTCCAATTATTGGTCTTGCTGATTCATTAGGCAATAATATAATGAAATCTAATTCCTCCATGGCATTTTTTCATCCATCTAACCTGATTAGACCTGTTCTCAATTAGTTAACTGGTCCACAATGATACTATATTAATTAGGTGACGTGGGTCCCTTCCATCAACATGATTTAAACCACGTATTACAGTAAGCATTATATCGGTCTGAAGCTGCTAATACATGACACAAACTCTGAACTAGGAATTGGAACAGTCTTTGGGATCCAAGCACATCAAAATACCACACTATCATAACTACTTTTTGAATGATAAGTACCAAAATATCAATCCTGCCATGATTTCTTTACGCATACATTGACCTAGTCAGTTCCCACTACTTTAGTCTAATTAAATCAGATAAATTTGGCTTCTTCTTCGGTTTCATGGAAGTAATGAACACTGCAATCTTATCTACAAATTGATGCAATCTTTAACTCCACAAAACTACATAAACAATTAAAGTTCATGCATACTACCAAAACCTACTCAAAAAGGCATCCAACTTGTGAGATTAAAGACACAAAAAGATCAACCGAGATTACCTGAACGACTTCGGTGTTGGGGAAATTCTTGGACACCTCCTCCATCACATCCTTCCCGAGCGGCGCCGCCCCAGACCCGAGAAACTTCAGCGATTTAAGATCATACTTCCTCAAATTCCCCTGCTTCGCCAACGCAATCATCACCGGCGGAACACAAAATAAGTGAGTAACTTTATACCTTTCGATCGCTTTCATCATCGTTTCCATGTCAAACCTCCCCATTGAAACAACGGTATTACCCCTACTCAGCTGCCCATAGGTAATCACCGCCAGCCCAAATATATGAAACATTGGAAGGAAGCACAAGAAGATGTTCGGCGGCTCGCGGTGAAATTCCTGATCCGCCGTCACCATGACGCCGGCGGAAATGAAGTTCTTGTGGGTCAATATCACACCTTTGCTCGCCCCGGTAGTTCCCGAGGAGTAAAGAAGCGCCGCGGTATCCGATTGCCGAATTGCAGGTGGGGTGAAGTCGGATTCTTTGAATCCAGCGACTAAATCTGAAAAAAGGGCGCCGAATGTTACGACAGGGATGCCGAGATGGGAAACTTTGGGCATGAGCTCAGGGACGGTGATGACGAGCTTCGGATTGGAATCCTCGGTCTGCTTGGAGAGCTCGGAGGGGGTGTAGAGAGGGTTGACGGTGGTGACGACGGCTCCGAGGGAGACAACGGCGAGGAAGCAGATGGGGAAGTGGATTGAGTTAGGGGCGAGAAGGAGGACGACGTCGCCCTTGGAGATGCAGAGGCGGGAGGAGATTGCGGCGGCCGCGGAGAATACGGCAGAGCGGAGGGACACGAAGGAGAGGGACTCGCCGGTGTCGGCGTCAGCCAGGGCGACACGATCCGGGTAGGAGGAAACGCGGCGGAATAGGAAGGAGACCATGGAAAGGTTCGGATCCGCGGGGAAGCGGACGGGTGGCCGAACGGAGCGATAGATGCCATCGGAGGAGGAAGACGACATTTTTCTTTCTTCTTTTTAGTTTGATCTTAGTTTGGGTATGAAGGGGAAAAAGACGAGAGAGGGGAAGGAGAGTTTTGAGGAGATGATATGATAATGATGTCTGCGCGCAATGGAAGAAAAATACTGTAGGCTTTTGAAACGTTTTAGATCGGATGCACCGCTGGTCGTAGGAATTTGCCGCAGTTGGGTTGTCCTTTATCTTGGGACTAGCTGTTATAATTAAATATTTTAATTGCTCTTACTGAAAAGTCCAAGGGAAGAAGAGAACTGCTGAGATTTGGAGAAAGACCTTCTCCTTACATCTTATCCTTTCTTTCTGGGAGAAGAATGTCTCAATGGCATCCTTTTATTGACCCATCTTTTCTTAATGAAATTAGCATGGAAGAAAATTATTTGATGATTTAATGAAATCATTGGGACCACCTATACAGGGATTGTTAATTCCATCAATCACTTATCTCTCTATTTGTTGATACGAATCAAATCTGGAACGACTCGTTCGTATGATAATTCTAAGATTTTGAAAGGTAGTAATCTCAAAAGTTCGGGATCTAATAGTTTTGGAATAAAATTAATAAGAGATCCGAATAAAAAATTATGATTAAAATAGTGGACCAAGGTCGAAGTAGAAAAGATCAGTAATCGATCGAAGGGTGGCTATAGTTAGAAGGGTGACTAAGGATGGTGGTGGATAACCGTAAATAGGGTGATTGTTAATGATAAAGGAATGTGGCTATAGTTAAAAGATTGGGATATTTCTACGGCTATGATTTACTCTTAAAAAGATAGGTAAAAAATAATTATAAAAATAATAATGTGTTAGATTACTTCAATGTCTTACATGTCCATTCTTATTTATAGAAGTAAAAAAATCTTTAGTAGATCAGATCCATATACGGATTATCCAATTTATTTAAAATTTAAAATAATAAGATAAAGTTAAATACTTAACTTAACTCAACTTGACTCGACTCAACTTAATCTATGTGGTCGGATAGTAACATTTGCAAAACTAATAGAGCTCCTCGACCCTTTTGCTATTTGATTTATTATCACTATATATATATATATTTATATTTGAAGGCTTTCTAGTGCATTAACTTAACCGGTGATTAGGATATCATTACACTAACAAATAATTTTTAAATTTGCAAAGTTACTTGATGATTTGACTTACAAATTAAAAGATGAGGATTTTCTTACTATGCTTTCGATCTCTTGACTCTAATGGAGTAATCCTGATGGTTAATATATAAAATTTTATTTTAAATTCTTTTAAACATTGTCTTATATAATTCTTCCTCCTTATCTACATGTGTATGTATGATGAGCCACGTATTTGTCTTCCTCGCCACAGATTCTCTCTTCAATTATATATTCCCTTCTTCTACTAATCCCCATACCAACTCCACCATGGCTTCCATCTCTCCAATTGCCAACCTCTCCTCCTTCCTCTTCTTCTTCCTCTTCCTCTTCGTCTTCTTCTCTTGCTCATCCACCTATGCGTACTCTACAACCATTCGCGAACCCAATAACTTGCCCAAAGAGAAGATGACCCACCTCCACTTCTTCTTCCACGAGATCATGGCTGGTCCCAACGCCACAGGAGCGGCGGTCGTCATGCCGCCCAATGAGGGCTCTCCATTCGGCGGCATTGGCATCGTCGACGACATGATCAGAGAAGGGCCGGAGACCGACTCGAAGCTCATCGGGAAGTGCCAAGGGATCACCTTCATCGCCAACATGGAGGAGCTGGAGTTTACGACGCTGCTGAACTTCGTGCTCATCGACGGGGAGTTTGCCGGCAGCTCGCTCCAGGTGTTCGGCAAGGCCCGGCTTGGGACCATCATCGAGCGGCCGGTCATCGGAGGGACCGGGGAGTTCCGGATGGCCCGGGGCTACACCATCAGCAAGATGGTGGCAACGACGGCACCGGAGTTGCTCATCTTGGAGTACGACGTGTATGTGTGGCACTACTGAGCAGCTACTGCGGCGGAGGGGTGTTTATGCCATTCCCTAATTTCCTTTAGGAAATTATGGTTCATTGTGGATAAGGTGAGAGATAATGTCTGAATAAACTATTTTATCGTGTAATAATATTAATATAATAAATAATAATTATATTTAATGTTCCACAAAATTGATATTAAAACAATGAAAATTAATAAACTAATTGACAAAAACTACTCTTAATTAAATTTGAAGTACTAATAATCAGATAATTTTTAGTCTAAAGTTAAGATAATAATTTTAAATTATTATTAAATTAATTTTTAAAAGCTGTATAAAAATAAGAAGAAAGAAAATAATAAATCAATATACCAGAATAAATTAAATTATTATTTAATTTTTATATCCGAATGAGAAGGCTTATTACAACAACAACACAAATAAACAGAATAAAAAAAAACTATTCACACTCCACGGTAGAAAATCTTCTATTTGTCGATATATTGTTGTTCTTTTTTTTGGGTTTTTGTGTGCGAATATGATGTGACGAATAAAAACAAGTTAAAAACTACTTTAATAGGTAGTCAAGCTTGCAGCCCCCACATCTTTAAGCTACCACTCTTGAAATCTTTGCGTGTTATTTCGCACCTGGCATTTTCCTCTTGACTGGTGCATGAGAGCGATTAATATTGCATTTCGAGATAATAAACAGTGAACTTTGCAATATAACTCGATGAAATAAATACTGTAGTATAAATTATTCAACTATTACTTAGAAACTGCATAAGAAAAGAAAAGAAAACGATTTACAACACCACCTGTGCCAAAACAAATGCTTGAATCAATGTGAGTGTAGAAAGCATTAATATGATTTCAGAGTATGAAATAGATACAAGAAGACAAGGAGATTATTAGCTTTTTTGGTTGCTCAAGTTATATTGCATAGCTTGAGATGATGAATTTTGTACAGAGTGCAGATACATGTGTGAACATGACAGGATGATGAACAAATGCATCAGCAAATAAATTAGGACAACAATTATGCACAACATGAACAAGGGGCGTATTTGTTTCTTCTACAAGAAATCCCACTGCCAATATACCTTCTCGACAATGCCCCCACCACTGCGAACGGCAAAACGGAGAGTCTCTGATGCAGGAGGAACACCCCAAAGCAAAGGCACTGCAACAGTCATGGTCAGCTTCTCTTGGAACCCCTCATTGCTTGCCTTTTCTGCTGCAACAACCTAAAGGGGAAGACGATTAGTTCTTTGTGACAGATGCCGAGGGGAAGATTGAACAAGAAAGAGAATATGTACGACCAAATAAGGATGTCAATATGCTTTGGCCATTATTTGTTTCCTTAAAGCAGGGAAGAGAAATAATAGGCAGGGTCAGCTAAAGCGCTCTATGTGCATGAGATGTAAGAGAGCCACCAGAAGCTCATTCATCCAATTACAAAGAATTTGTTTACTTAGCAAGCCCCAAATTCTTTCTCCCAAGTTTTCTACATTCACAGATTGCTACTAGGCTGCATGAGCCTGTAGTGCAACAAAGAAGGTAGCGCTGACTAGCCTTAGCATGCATAGCAAGTCCCTATATTATCTTGTTATTTCTTGGCCATGAATCAGTGCTTATTTCTGAAAGCTTGCGTCAGATGGACAACCAACAATAATAACTTGATAAATCTTCCAGAACCTTATCATCTGTACATTGTACTACACTTGGCATCTAATTGTTAGGAGAAGGCATTAGTGATGATAAATAATGCCAATCAACTATTTTGGTTCTACATGACCAAATTTGAAACAGAGCTACAAAAAGATGAAAGAGAAATATCAGATTGTAGTTCCTAATATTATGACTTACAAGCAGACACTTTATTACAACTAGAGATAATTATCCTTCAAAATTTCAACCAAATGTTTCTCATAAGCCAGGACCAGATCAGTTTTTACCACAAAACACTTCACAACTGTAGCTAATGACCCATTTTAGTGTCAACCGACATTTTTTCTTTAAGCAAATGTTGATATCAGTTGGATATTAACACTTTACAGCTATAGCTAAACAGCAGGCAACGTATGCAGCAAAACTATGAAGGCTTAATTTCTCAAGCCCTATTTTGCAAATCAAGAGAACGATTCTGCTAGCAGATTATCCTGAAGTGCTGATGAGAAAATCAAATCAACTATGTTATGTCCACAAAATAACAACAAAAATCAACATGTCGAAAATTTCCGAGGCAGGCTTGTTGCAAGAAATGCTTCCATGCTTGAAATATACCAACTGTTCCTCACTAGTCACTAGTTGAAAATAACACGTGGCAGTTAATTATAACTCGAGTAATTTACTAACCTGCTGAACATCATGATATTTCATTATAATCTCTTACTCCTGCCTCATTTCTCATTTTGTACTGTGCTACTACATCTATGCTAATTCCACTATTCAAATTTCATCCATTTTAATTTAATTACCTCTAACTCTCTAAGAAAAAGTAGAAAAAATGTGTATAGAACCTCAAGCACCAAAATACAACAGTAGACCATAATGACTTGACAACAAATGATTCACATCACTGGTTAAATGACATACCTCACCACCGTGCTCCAACACAGTATCTTCCACAACATCACTTAGCATTTCAATGGAACGGCAAAAGCCAAAGATGCATAATCTTCTACCCATGTCTAGTCCCTGAAATAAGATTCTCATGTCACATACCACAACAAAAGGAGAAACCACAAAACCTATGAAATAGTATTAAGAAGAACTAGCTCACATTTGTTGCCGCTATATCAAATAGTGCACCAAGACAAAGACCTTGATTTGGATCCATGTAATCCCTCTCCTGAAAGCGCTGATATCTCAGTGATGTGTTTGCCTTTGCTTGTCTCCTCTGATTTGGAAATGTATGTTGCACGATAAACAGAGTTATCACTAATTCCACAGAAACAGATTTATCATCTAAATTTCTCAAAGGTTAAAATGTAGTTACATTTGAAGCACGAAACTGGCGAGGAACCAGGGAACCTCCTATCTGAATGAGCCCTTCAGAAGTAAAAAGCGTGACTCTATCTTCAGGAACCCACTGAATGGCTGCAAAGAAAAATATAGAGGCAGAGATATGTTAACATGATGAATGAACTATGTAGACCAGCTCATAAGCTTTCTGACTTATGAAAGCAAGGGATATCAAGATCACGTTGACTAGCAAACAGAACTGTATTTATCCATTTAATTGATAAAGGTAACAAAAGGAACAAATAAAAACGATTAAAAAGGACGATTGTCTTGTAATTTTCCTTCATTAACAACTTTTAACTCTTCCTAGTTATAACAACTTTCCTACTTCCATGCTTTAACATATTCCCAAAGATTATGTATCAATCAGAATGCAACACATTAAGATTCTATAACACTGAGTTTGCAATCTAATACCATCACCAAATTCGGGAAAATATACTGCAAATAATCTAATCAGCTGCAATACGAGAGCGATGCTACAAAAGAATTGCGCGGGATTTGGTTCAAATCCCATAAACACTTATTCTTTTAGTTACAATACCGGCCTACAAACTCTACAAAAGCATAGATTTTGATGTCCACAAACAAAACAAAGCATTATCCATTCGTTGACCAACGAAACTCACAAGAAATCCTTAATTATATGGATCAAGGTAGAAATCGTACTCGATCCTTCGGACTGGGAGGAGGACTCCCAAGGGTAGGGGCCATAAGGATCGTCCCCGAAGATACCACCCTCATCGGAATCCTTAGCGCGAGCTCGGCAAACGCTAGCGGGCCGTCGACAGCGGAGGAGGAGGAACCTCGAGTTAGAAGGCGTCAAAGAGGAAGAAGAAGCGACGGAGAACTTGGAGCGCGAGAAGGCATGGAAAGGGTGGAAGGAGGAGGAGAAGCAAAGCGCAGAGGAGGAATCCGCCATGGTCGAGATCGGAGGAAGAGGTGGAGAAAAAGTGAGGAATAAATGAGATTATTCAATCCGACATTTTAACGAAGGTTTCGTGTGGTTGCATAAAAAGAAAATTTTCTATTCTTTTCTTTTTGCTTTTTTGAGGCGAGAAAGGAGAAGCCCAAATTGTCACGTGTCCGGCGGTGGCGTCGGCCTGAAGAAAGGTTCGGAGTACAGCTGGGCTTGATTAAATCACATCCGTCGATTCCTAGAAGGATCCTGTAATCAACGGCCAGTGATGAGCAGGAATGCTGGAGCCGGTGGAGGTCAACGGGATCATGGTCCACGACTTCTCCTTTCGGCCCGCAATGCCATTGAGCGGCCCAACTTATTAGCACGAATCTTAATGTCCTTCACACAATCGTCTACCGTCGAATTCGATGAATCTTTAAATGTCCTTCACACAATCGTCTATCCTCACTCTCACTCCCCCCCCCCCCCCCCCGCTCCTCCGCTATCATGGCGATGGCCGTGGCCTTCTCCTCCATCCAGACCTTCCCTTCTCTCTTCTCCAACCAAACTCTCCGCTTCCAACCCCTCCGCCGCCGCCTTCCCTTATTCCTCGCCTCCTCCTCCTCCTCCTCCACTACCGAATTCAACATCTCCTTCGGCACCGCCACCTCCCCTCGTCCGTCCAAAACCCTAGTTCCCGACGCTTCCCCTCCCGACCCCTCCTCTGCTTCTCTCCCGATCATTCCATGGATCGTCCGCGACGAGAACGGCAACCTCACCATCCAATCGTCGCCTCCGGCCCGTTTCCTCCAATCCATGGCCGAAACAAAGACCTCCTCCTCCAACTCCAAGAAGAAGAAGAAGATCGATAACAGCAAGAGTAAGGAAAAGAACACACCTCCCACGCCGGTTGCGTCCACTGCTCCAAAGTACTCGAAGGCTGCGAGAAGGTTTTACAACCAGAATATTAAGGAGTCGCAGGTGCAGAGGCTTAGTAAAGTTCTCGCGGCCGCGGGAGGTAATCCAAGTTGTTGCTTTTGGTTTCTGGAAAAAAAGATAAAGTTTTGATTTGATTTGATTTTTTTATTGTTTATTAGTGGCTTCGAGGAGGAGTAGCGAGGAGCTCATATTTGAAGGAAAAGTTACTGTCAATGGATCGGTTTGCACGTCCCCACAGGTATGTCTGCTTTCCGTTGCTATATCCAGCATTCTTAGAATAGCATTTGGATTACAATGTCTTTGCTAACCCTCTGTTTTCAAGATTGACCGTCTACAGATTTTAATAAATGGCATTTATTTTTGGTTATTTGTAGACTCGAGTTGATATTTCAAAGGATTCAATCTATGTCAATGGGAGTCGCCTTTCTAAAAAGCTACCTCCAAAATTATATTTTGCTCTTAACAAGCCAAAAGGGTCAGTATTCATTCTTTACAGTTTATAGATGTTTCTTCATTGCAGATACTGTCTTTTCAATGATCAAGTAAGAATAATTGATGCTAATATAATTATGAATTAGATGCTTTACAGGTATATTTGCTCAAGTGGTGATGAATCAAAATCAGTTATTTCCCTTTTTGATGAGCTCTGGAAAGGTTGGGTATGTGTTCTATCACTAAACTTGCAATTAAATGAAATTTATTTATGTACAGTCGCATGTCCTCAATAAACATTAATGTACTTCCTAGAGCAACTCTTTTTGATGTTGCCACAACTATGTACAGTCGCATGTCCTCTTTTGACTGTCCTCTTTCATATTTTTCTTGGGATAAAGTTCTTTGATTTACTCATTATTAACATCTTACTATGCACTTCCCAGAATAAAATACATCCCAGAATACCAAAGCCGCGATTATTTACTGTGGGTCGTCTTGATGTTGCCACAACTGGTTTAATAATTGTTACAAATGATGGTACGTGGTCTGATTTCATCCTCTATAGCACCTTTATTCGTTTTTGTTTGTTTTCTCATTCTTGGAGAGCATATTTGACTGCAATGCTGTGATGCATCCTGTGCAGGTGAGTTTGCCCAAACACTTGCTCATCCATCATCTGAATTATCTAAAGAGTGAGTAATTATCTTTTTTTGGTATTTCATGTCATGGTAGCTTATGTACAAATAATTCTTCTATATTTTAATAATGTGTTCATTTTTGTGTATGCTGTGCATGCTTTATGATAATTGCAGCTCAACTAAAACCAAACGATCATATAACTGTTTGGCATGAATGTTAATTCCTCAATCTTTTTGTTTTATTGCTTTAGTCATCATCCACATCATCATGTCTGCTGCAGGTATATAGCAACAGTAGATGGTACTGTACATAGACGACATCTCATAGCTATAAGCGAAGGTACAGAAATTGAAGGCATCAAATGTGTACCTGATTCTGTGGAGTTGTTGCCTGTACAGCCAGATGCATCAAGGCCTCGACTTAGAATAGTGGTACTTCCAATTTTTAGGCCATAATTTTGGTCATTCTTACACATTTATTTGACTGCATATAGATACTCCCTCTCTCCTTCTCTGGGTCTCTGCATTTATGGGATATATTTAGAGTGAACGTTGATATTTTGAAATGAGTATGTACATACATCTTCTGGTTATTAGGATATATGTTAAAGGGACATAGATTGTAATCAAAATTCCTAACTTTAATGTTAATTCCTGAGTCCTGACTATAATTATATATCTTTTTTTTCAATACAATTTCTATCATGCCATACTCCAGAAATATAGATTAACACAAGAACTTGGATGTCTTTCTTGTCCCATGCACGAAATGCATATAGGGATCTTCTTTAGATTTTTTTTTTCATTAAACTCTTGTGACATCATAATTGTTGTACATATGAGTATTTCTTTATCTTTTCTATGCTCAACATCAAGTTTCATTCTAGATTGAAATAATTATTTTCTTTTTGGCAGGTTCATGAAGGAAGAAATCATGAAGTTCGCGAACTTGTGAAAAATGCAGGACTTCAGGTTGTTTATCATTTTATATCATGGCTAAGTTACAACACAGAATTCACTAATTTATCCATGTTTTGATGAACACTTTTCTTCTTCTCATCCTATTTTGAGGGTATTTCTGTTTATATTTCTAAATGATTTGTCTTGTTTCTAGTAGGTTTGTGGCGCTTTTTGCCGTGCTATTTAAGATTTTTGTCGGATGTTGGTCCTATTCCTAGAACATGTATGACACATTTACCATCATCTGATCCACTCAGTGACTGTTAGTTTATAACAGTTATCACTAGGACAATAATTTTTTCCTCTTAGTTTCATATGGTCATGAAGGCTTAAGTCTGCTTTCTTTTAATTATACTTTGTTCAGCTTAGACAATTCTTATTAAATGGTGTTGTTTCTTTGGCTTATTTTTGGTGGCTGATCCTATTTCTGTTACTTGTTAGCTCTATTCTTTGAAGCGCATACGCATAGGTGGATTCAGGCTCCCATCAGATCTTGGGTACTGCTATTATCATTTCATTTTATATGGCTCCTTTCCAATTATGTGCTGTTTTTAACTTCTATAGTAACATTTTATTGGAAAACTGGATTACTTATGATCTTATTTAATTGACAAATTATAGTGACATACTTGTTGGCAACTGAAACCTTCATTCATTTTCTCATCTTATTGTTCAGGCTTGGGAAATATGTTGAGCTTAAACCAGCTGACATCAGGTTGTTGCAAGGGAATTCTCGGAAAAGTGCTTGAAAATTTTAACTCCCAAATTCCACACTGATGGCAGATCAGGCATGATATTCGATGTTTCATGTTTCATCTCCACCGACCATTGAGCATTCAAGTTCAGATGCCACAAGACAACAATCTAGCTGAGCGAAGTTCCTGTGAAATGTTGCTTGCATTCCTAAATATTCCACTCTGCGAGTGTTTGTGAAGATGCATTACACTTATCAACTTGCTTGAACATGAAGTCTCCATTTAATTTGTCGTCTATTCTGGAATCTGACACAGAACTAGAGCTAGAGCTGTTTTACCTAATCGGCAGCGGGAAATATTTGACTTCAGTAAAAGAAAGAAATTTCCACCTTGTTTAGATAGATTCTCACCGTTAACAATATTGTACTTTCAGATGATCCTTTTTTGTCATGCATTCTACAGTAAATTATTTGTGTATTTTCCAATGAAATATGTGGAGCATTGTAACGGTGGGAAAAGTTATTGTAAACTCGAGTATTACACTGCCTGCATTCATTAATACAATTGACAGATAAATATTCTTACATGTGGTATAGAATAATAGCCCCTCTGGTAACTCTTATATTGAACGCAAGTAGGTGGAATACACAATTTTTAACAAGTTTGCTAATTTCATTCTTGTCTCGAGAAAGGATTAAAAATATTTACTTTTAGCGGAAAAGATGCAATGGGAGCAATATAATATTTTTCCTTAAAGCAACGAGTACTCGCTTAAGCTTTTAGAATAATTAATAAATTAATATAATAAAGAGTCTAAATTTCTGTGTGAAGGTCATTTCTCATTCAGGATGACTGCTCCAACGTTGCCTATTAAAGTTGAGCTTCGCCCACTCTGGATCTTAGTGCCTTCCATTTAGTCACCTTCCTCGCTGTGGCTGCAGGGAACTTCTTCTTGGCATGCATCATAGTCCTTGGCCGCCATTGTCGGGCTAGACGCATCGCAGTCCTTGGCCTCGTCGAAGACAACCGCTTTTTTTGACTGTCAAGGAGTTGTTTCCAGTTATATATTACTTAACTGTCGACCCGTTAGCCGCGTCGGCAACAATAAGTTTACAAAACTCTAGGAATCCGGAGGCCACACTTGCCTTAGCCGCTGCCCAGTTAGCTACAATATTACCTTCTCTCCCAACATGAGCAAACCTAACTTCCAAACATTTCTTCGCTAGGTTGAGACACTCCTGCACCAGGTTCCTAATACGTTAAGGACTGTGCTCCACTCTTTGCAAGCATCTGATGGCCCCTTGGTAGTCTGATTCAAAGACCATCCTGCATTCTCTTCCGGCCACCCTCAATCCCAGTCTGATTGCCCATAGTTCTGTTTGCAAGGCCGAGCTCCCCAGACAAGGTTCTCGCACCGCCTGGACGAAGTCAACAAATCATCTGCAGTCTTGACTGTAGGATTTCCTTCACTTGTTTGTCGCAAGAACTTTGGCTGGCAAAAGGCTTTGCTAGCTGCCAAGAAACCGGTTGTAGAAAATCTCTGTGTCGTCGATGTAGACGATCTCCATCGTTGAAGGCAAAAGTAGAGAGGCCAAGTTCTTATTTTAATACAAACATAACTCAATTATTAAAAAGAATAAATTTATTATATATAAGTATAATCTAATTATCACGTATGCTAATTTAATAATTCGGTCGTGGACACAACACGTTTACATAAACACAACAACATAACTAATACAATTAAATAATATATTCTACACAAAAAAAGATATAATTATCTTTTTACCCCCATCAACTATCACTATTTTATATAATGACCCCATAAATTTTTTAATACATAATAATCTCATATACTTTTTTTTTGATGCAGAATAATTCTAAAACGGAAGGGTCAAATAAAATATTTATAATAGTTCAAAAAATTATTATGTATAAAAGAATAATTTAAAGAATCACGGTGCAAAATAATAATAATTCAAGGTAAAAAAAGGGAATTATCCCTTAAAAAAAGTATAGTGCCAAATTTAAAATCACTAATAAATAAATCAAGTAGGCGGAGGTTAATATTAGTCTAATTAAAAAGGAGGGCTTTAATGGTAACATAGTCAAAAAGAAGTAAGGTGTTGTTGATATTATTAGGAAAAATAGGGAGTTATTTGTAAAAGAAAAAGGAGAGGAGTTTATTAGTAATATAGTAAAATATAGGGTGTTATTTGTAATTTTCTCGAGGGACACAAACGGACGGCTGCGATGCAACTGCCGTTTTTAAAAGCACGCAGTCGGTGTTGCCGCCCCGATGCCTTGTCCATTTCTAGTCGAGGGTCAAGCCATAGCGAAGCGGGAAGAACTCGTCGAACTCTCTCTCAAAACTTCCCTTTTTATTATTATTATTATTATTATTATTATTATTAATTTATTATTGTTTATTGTTTAATACCACCTCAAAGGAAGTGGTAATGATCGTGCCGGCCTCAACCCCTCCGATGACGGTGGCATTTCAACTCCACTGCCATTATTGAAGCCAAAAGAAGAAGGAAGGAAGAGAACTCTACTCTCTCTAGGGTTTCGATTTGCATTTTTTGGGCAATGGCGTCTAATGCCAGCAGCCGAGCGTCGCTGCGATCGGAGCGGCAGATCCCCACGGGGAGGGTCGGGAATGGGAGCGCGAGTGCTCGGACGAAGTCGGTGCCTCCCAAGCGTTCCGCCACGGCTTCGAGCCTGCGGTCTCCTGTTGACCCCGACAATGCCGGTTCTCTCTCTCTTTCTCTCTTTCGCTCTCCGTACTTCTTTATTACTGTCAGGGTTTATGCCGTTATATCCTCGAAGAAATTTCTGACCATGTCTGTCCTTTCATGGCGATGTGACTTGGTTGATTGAGTTATGCATGTGACGCAGGGTAGATATGAGGAAGGAAGGATCCGAAGAGAAAGCTGGGTTGAGAAAAATTTCTGCTTTTAAGTTTTGGATTTAGGAATAAGGAAAGATGGGCAAGAAGGAGATTAGTCTTTGATTCAAGAACCAGAAGAACTTTTTCATTGTGTCTCTGGAGGGAAATGGGTCATAGAGATATATGTAAGGTTCAATTTGATTGAGGGATACGGATGGCATAGGACTTTTCATATGGCTTGTTCCAAGTTCAAACTGATTAGGAATTAGTTATTGGTGATAAAATAGAAATTGTTATTTTAGTCAAATATTTACTTTCTCTCCGCATAAGGATCTTACGTAGGGTCATGGATTAAGATTTATTACCACATTGATGAACAATGCTGAGTTGCCAGCTTAGAAAAGGTGAGCTCATCAAGTTTGAGTGTCTTCTGTTTAGTAAAGTGTTAAATAGTTTACTTAACGGATTGAATATAACTGCTTTATGAAGTGATCATATGATGAATGTTCTATGTTACAACATGTCAGGGTGTCAAAAACTCTTGGTGTTCCTGTTAGTAAAGAATCTAACAGAGAGGAAACATTATTTTATTGATTTGGCCATTTTGGGGGCATGTCACTCTTAAAAGGAACATTCTTTGGTTAATGGTTAGCTGATAATGAAGGCTGTCATTATAATTCTTGAGGCCTAAGAATATAAGCACACTCACATATATCTGTTATCTTGGTCCTTTTGATTTGTTTTTTTCCCAATAAAATGTCTCTAGAAAAGCTTCATTTTCTTTTTGATATTATGCACCAGAGTTAAAAATTTATCCATACTTTTGTTTGCATGAGTGAACTTTTCTATTCCTTAATTCCCTAGAAACTGATAAAAATTGTACTCTTGCCACAGATCCTGGGAGAGTAAGAGTTGCTGTTAGACTTCGTCCCAGGAATGCTGACGATTTCCCGCATGATTCAGACTTCACTAGCTGTGTCGAATTGCAGCCTGAGGTTTTCCTTTATTTATCTAACTACCTTTTGAAATTTGCACCTTTTGTCTCTCCTTTTCTTTTTAAAATTAAACTTATAGTTAGATTATATCATGTAAACATCAACATTTACTGGTGATCTGCAGTTTAAGAGGCTGAAGTTAAGAAAAAATAATTGGAGTTCTGAGTCCTACAGATTTGATGAAGTTTTCACTGAAAGGTCTTCTCAACTGCGTGTCTATGAGGCTGTTGCAAAACCTGTAGTGGAGGCAAGTAATTATGATGAAAATAAATTTTCATTCTAAATACTTTTTAGTAGGCTTTTTGAACATTTTATCTATTTTCATATACCTTTGCAGAGTGTGTTAGCTGGGTATAATGGGACAGTTATGGCTTACGGTCAAACAGGTACCGGAAAAACTTACACAGTTGGGCGACTTGGGAAAGATGACCCTTCAGAACGTGGTATAATGGTCAGAGCTTTGGAGGACATACTTGCTAGTACCTCCGCTGTATCGGATATTGTGGAAGTTTCATACTTGCAGGTTTGTGGATATAACACTTTTTTATTCTCCCACCTTTTCTACTTTTGAATTGCGTCAAGTTTTGCTCTATAAAAGGCATAACCATCTCAGTTGGATGATGTTACTTGTATTAGCTACATCAATTGTTCAGTGTCCAAGCTTACTATTCAGCAATAGCTTCTTCCCTGTTTAAACAACGGTTCCAATAGGAATATGGCAAATAAATTTAGAACATAGAGCTTTCATGGATGGATAGCACTATTATAAAGTATGCATGTACCCCCTAATTTAAGGGAAGCTTTATAAAACAGCTGTAGAACTCTCATGCCTTATAAATTGATATATTTGGAAATTTAGGATCAATATTATCAGAGTAAAGTTTGCTCAGATAGATGGGTCTAGAATAGAGAAAAGCTATGGGTGAACTTTTTACTGTGATTGGTATTGGAAGGAAAATTAGAATAAGTATTACTTTACACCTAGTTATGGTAGCACCAGTTGATAACAAGAAGGTAGAGCTGAGAAGTTCTTTAAGATGGTCAGTAGTCTGTACATGGTCAAAAGATAATCCTTAGTGGACACTGAAAATGATTTAGTTTGTTCACGCTCAAAGATGTTTCCAGAGGAAGAGGAAGACAGTTTGGAATAGTGAGAAATAACATGGTAACAATTAGATTGACAAACAAATTTGCTTGAGATATATTTGAACTGCCAAAAGCAATTGACAAACCTGCACTAAAACACTGTGACTTAATGTGTTCTTTTTTGTTGTCACTGCTGCTGCTTATTTGTTTTCTTCGTGCCTTTGAAATAATCATTATTTTTCATTGAGATGAAGCAATGAAGTTTAAGGCTTTCAGTATCTATTAATTTATAGAGGAAGTAACCTTTTTGTGCTTTGTACAAATATGCTGTTGGGGATGAGTTCATTTTCACATTATTACTAAGCTTGCCCTTTTCTTTTCTTATGTAGGTAGTTACCTCCTTTGAGTTGTGGCTTTCTATTAGGAAAAAGGAAGTTGTGGCTATTTCACAAACATTATTCATTTTGCAAATGTCTTATTTTTCTTCATCATTTAGTTGTATTTAGAATCGGTACAAGATCTATTGGCACCTGAAAAGAATAACATTCCTATTGCTGAGGATCCAAAGACTGGCGAAGTGTCCCTGCCTGGTGCTGCAGTAGTTGAGCTAAGAGATCTTGATCATTTCCTAGAGCTTCTACAAACTGGTGAGGCAAACCGTCATGCTTCAAATACCAAGCTTAACACTGAATCATCTCGTAGTCATGCTATTCTAGCGGTGTGTACTCCTGCTATTTTTGTCCTGCTGTAATCTATTTGCGCACTTCAGCATGATATGCTCAGTGGAAATATTTTCATGTGTTAGCTTATTAGATTTTGTCACTGCATACAGGTTCACATTCAGAGATCCTTGAAAGGGAAGGAAGAAAAGGATAGTTCCTCCTTGGCTAATAGTTCAGACAATTTTTCTTCTCATCGTGTACCTCTGCTACTGAAAAGCAAGTTACTGATTGTTGATCTTGCTGGATCAGAAAGGATAAACAAGTCAGGTATGGCTTTTCTGATAGTTTTGGACTTTTGGAATTTGGTATGTTGCCAATGAATGAAATGGCAATATTTCCAAGCTATTACTGGATATTTATATCTGTGGCTGCTTCAGGATGTGAATAATAATGATCTCATCCTACTCATGCTACTGGTGGAATGACCAATATCAAACCCTTCATTGAAATTGATTATTTTAACATGGAAATTGATCTATGCTTTGCACTATAATCTTTATTATTGTTACACTCTGAGAAAACTTGCATCAACTTGCAGGTAGTGAAGGCCACATGCTTGAAGAGGCTAAATTCATTAATCTTTCACTTACATCTCTGGGAAAATGTATTAATGCATTAGCTGAGAATAGTCCTCATATACCAACAAGAGATTCCAAGCTCACAAGGCTTCTTCGTGATTCATTTGGAGGTGCTACTATGACTATCTTGCTCTTCTTCTCGTTTCAAATTGTTAGAATGATTCCACTATCAATGACATATTGACATGATACATACTTTCAGAAACTCAAGATGCCTATTAGGTTAGAGGCAACACTATATGATTGGTTGTTGTGCTTGAACCTCATGAAGGTTCATATGTCACATTGTAAGGATAGCATAATGAGTAGAACAAAACATTTTAACGTTAACTGGAAGCCATGATTTTGTGTTACTGTTATTATTTGTTGTCATACCATGGAATCATAACCATTTCCTTGTTCACCTTTCATTCTGCAGGTTCTGCAAGGACCTCTCTTATAATAACTATTGGTCCATCAGCGAAATACTATTCTGAAACTTCGAGCACAATTATGTTCGGGCAGAGGGTAAGGCAGTTTGTTCTTTTGTTACACACAACTTCTGAAGATCTCCTCAGTAACTAGCTCTTAGCTCCTCTCTTCTTCTTTTTTTTTTATAAATTTTATTTATTTATTTATTTTTATAACTTTTTGTATAGAGTGTGTGTTTTCCCCATCATTTCTTGCATTGTTAATTGTATTTCTGCTCTATAGTATCTTCATTCTTGCACTTAAATTAATTAAATAGAACTAGTTTAATTCCTCTAGATATTGCGCCTCCACCACATGCTAATTTTAACTGTATCCAAGTTTTGACCAAATAAAAGCATTCCAGTTCAACTTAATTGCTAGTATTGAGTTAACCTGTTTTCACAAAATTTTGAATCAATTGCAGTCTTACTTTTTTTGGTCCAACCAGGAAGAGAATCTACTCTGGAATACATAAGCTTCTATCTAGTGAATGCATTTTAAGGCACTGACCAACATTCTATTGCTAGAGTTACCCCTTTGCATCCTTTACTTCTGCTTGTTCTAATCTTTTACCTCTGATTAGATTTGATTTCGCTTTCTTGGGATTATAGTGTCCATCGTTGTGATAAAAGAAATTACCACTTATACAATTTTTTGTTAATTTCTTTCTTATGTGAATTTCCAGAATAATTTGGTCCAAAAGTTGCAACTCCTGTTGGATTGCCTTAGTTATCGTTTCTGATCATTTCAGGCAATGAAAATAGTAAACACTGTTAAGTTGAAGGAGGAAGTTGATTATGAGAGTCTCTACAGGAAAGTCGAGAACCAGGTAGACTCTCTTACATCAGAGTTGGAGAGACAACAAAAACTTAGAGATGCTGACAAAGTGCAGATGCAGAAAAAACTAAAAGAGTATGAAGCATCCTTCGCTGAATTTGAAGAAACTTTTTCTATGAAGTCCGAGGTACACTTCTCTTTTCGCAATGAGAGACAACCAGATTTTAATTGTATATTTATGGTCACGTATTTATAAATATAACTGGTTCTTGCTTTTTGTAGCTTTTGGTCTTCCTCCTGATTCAGCTGACCTTTTTTTAATCATCATTTATACTTTGTAGTTGTTGAATCCATCTACTTTACAAAATTATCTTATTTTTGATGTAAAAGTTGATTGGCTATTGAAAACTCTCTCTGTACTAATGCTCTCTCATTCCTTTACTGGTGCCAAAAGTTTACCGTATTTATAACTTCTCAATGACTTCTCTTGCATAAGCCCAAATGGGTGGTTGTACTGCAGAATTCTATACTGGGACGAGTTAGTAGCCCAAGAAATATTAGTTCCTGTAATGCCAATTGCTGACAATTGGAACGATATTAACGGCTAGTTACTTGTTATTTGCATTACATCCGATGCTCTAGTTGGGAATTTATAATTTTAACCATTTTAGACAGCTTGACTTTTTTCACGCATGTTGATATTTCCTTTTTTCTGACTCTTCTTACTGACAATCTCCTTATCCAGAATTTAGAGAAAGAAAACAATCGGCTGGAGTTGGAAATCCGACGATTGGTAGAAGATTTAAACAATGAGAAACATCAAAATGATTTGATGTCTAAAGAAATTGTTCACTTGAAGATGTCTTTGAATCAAAGCAAGGTAATTTTAGTTGCTTTCCAGTACTTATTTTTTTCCTTTATGACAATCTTTTTGTTCTGTCGGTATTTTGAAACTAGGTCTGGAAGTAAAATGACTACTGTGATGGAAAAGAGTGGAATGTCTGGATTTTCTTTTGACTCTTTCATGTAGTCCAAAGTATGTCATTTCTATGTATTTGATGTCCATAGAAAAGATTCACACTTTTGGCTTCAAGTTTGTTTTTGGTCTTGAAAAAACATAACCTTGCAGACTTCTGATTGTTTCAGCTTCCATTTATTTATTCAGAATAGATAGCTGCAATCAGGAAAAATTATTTTAAAATATGATATTTGTTCATCTTTTGAATCTCCTTGAATTTCTAATAATTAGTTTGTCATTAGTAGGAGCAACAACTTGAGAACTCCATGTCCCAGAACATTCTTGCGGATACTACTCAGATGTATGGGAAGAAAATTGAAGAGTTACTCAAGCAACTGGAAGATGAGCAATCTCGTTCTGCAAGTTTAGAAGAGCAGTTGAATGAAATGTGCCAGCAACTAAGTGACACTCAAAATTCACTTCAGGTAAGCCTACAAGTAGTGAGCCATGTCAAGTTAGTTAACTACTTAATCTCTTACCACTTTACACTGGTAGAAGAAATTAGACACAATTATGCACAAAACTTGGCCCCTGGAGTTGGTCACTTGCAGGCAATTTAGAACTAGTACTTGGAGTTGGTTCTTGGTGAAACCATGATGTTTATGCTTCTGACCTAATTTCATGTTTGACTGGCAGAAGCAGCTTTCATGATTTGGTTCCAAGACTTGGACCGATTATTTAACCAGGATGTTGAAGCATATAACTCATTAGTGGTCTCTGATGCAGAAAAAATGAAGGTTCAAATGTTCAATAGGATTTTGAGTAATATGAATATCATGAGAACATATTCTTGGTATAATGGGATGTCAGGTTGTCAATCTTGATCTTAGCAATTTATAGTCTGACCAAGAAGGCGAAAACTAACATAAGAAAAGAACCTACATTTGCGAAAAAGACCACCAATCTGTGCATTTTTGTGATCTGGTTTGGTAATTGGTATTGCTTAATGTTTAACATCTCTAGTAAATTAGATAGCCCTTCAATATCATTATTAGCACTGTTTTTACTTCTGGATAATCTAGCTATCGGCAGTAACATCTTTCTAATCTGACAAAGGAAAGTGGATAACTGCATTTGTCCTATAATTGATTTACTTTTCTGAATGTTTTCTTTATGTTTTGAAAAACTATATTTCTTAAATGCAAGATATTTCAGACGCAGGAAAATGTGGTTGATGAACTCAAAAAGGAGCTATCGGAGATACATGAAGAGTCTACAAGTCAAATCCAGTCCTTAAAAGTGAAATATGATGAGCTGTTCTCAGAAAAGGTACAAATTAAACATGTAATAAGAATATTCGTTAGATCTTTCCGGTGGAATCTTTCTGACATTTAGTGAAATGTACGCTGGAAAATTTGCTTGTGTATACCAAATATTATGGTTTTACAATATTTCTTTCTTTGAGGTTATTGTAGGAATTGTTATATGAAGAGCTTAAATCTATGGAAGAAAAAGTTCTAAATGAAGCAAGGCAGAGAAAGAGTCTTGAAGAAGAAGTTCTCAAGTTAAATAGAGCTCTATGTGACAACAGTGTCGAACTAGAGGTATCTGTTCTTGTCAGAAAAAGCATTGCACTGTGATGTTATATGCACTCTATTTCTAGTTTTCTACACCATACTTCCACATTTAAACGTTTTCTATTTTGTCAGTCTAAAGGGCCATACAGTATGACAAGATCTGCATCAGGGCTCAGTGGTGCAGTATTTATGCCTAGGTCAGTCAAATCAAGGGAGACTATATCTGGTCAAAAGGATACTATATCCAAGATTTTTGAAGAAGGTTTGTTCTTCTGAACTAGTGCTTGACGTACTCCCTTTGGCATTCTTAAATACTGTCCTCTTCTCATAACATGCATCTTTGTTGGCCAAAAATGCAACCAGTTGGGCTTTCCAATATTTTATCTATGTTAAAATCTGAAGACCTGGACGTGCAAATCCATGCTGTCAAGGTGGTTGCCAATCTTGCTGCTGAAGGTATGAAATTGTACAACTTGTTCTATATTTAGGTCAAATCAAGGTTCTTTTTGTCTTTCTTCTGCACGATATTTTGTGATTGTGTTTTTATAAGATTTAGCAAACATTCCTTAATTTTCCATTAACTCTTTTTTTTTCTTTATCTTTTGTATTGACTACTTTGGACTTGACATGTACTCCACTATTACTCCCAAAATCTTAACCAGTGTTTTGTAATGTTTATTTATTTATTTGTCTTGTCTTCTTGTAAGTTATGACCCCTGGTCTTACATGTTTATCCCAACACCTGATGTTCTATCTATTGTCTCTATGCATTATCTGTGACCCCTATGACATGCATGGAACCGTACAAATATGATATTTTTGTGCTTATTTAAGTCTCGTATCAACTAATCAAGTGCATCGATCATTTTAAGGACATGTTTCCTTTTTATGTACTCCAATCACTAAGATCTCATTTGCCTATATCACTTGTCTGTGCCCCAGAATATAGGAGATCTATATTAAGTACTCTTTTTCATCAAGATGTCTAGTTGATTATAAAAAATCTGATTCTTATATTACACTACCATAAACTGGTGCAACAGACTGCTGCTGCTTCTTGATGTCTCCGTTCCTGATATACTTTATTCTTCATCATTATTTATTGTGGCATCCTTCTGGCTCTGCAGATATTAATCAAGAAAGGATTGTTGAGGAAGGAGGGTTGGATGCACTCCTCTTGCTTCTAGAAGCGTCAGAAAATACAACAATTCATCGAGTAACTGCTGGTGCTATAGCTAACTTGGCGATGAATGGTACTTAATCAGTTAATCTTTATTTAAAGATTCTGTACATATCTTTTCAACATTCTTGTAGTCTTAAAGTCTCATATTGGTTCAGAATCCTTCATTTAGAAAGATTTTCATCTGGGGAATCACAATGATCCAATCATTTAAACATCATTTTTTTTTAGTCATACTGTAACCATCATTGTCCTTGCTTATCCATATATTTTAACGTCTGTCTGTCTGTCTGTCCAGTTCTATATGTTATGAAGTTTTTGGAGAAATTCAGGAGCATTTTGATCTATATCTCTATCATCTCCTGTAGTTATTCAGTTTCTATATAAGAAAGAAGCAAATGCTCAAACACTGAGCCACCTTAGAGCAGCTTCTCAGTTATGTTGGTCATTAAATAAAAAGCACATTGCTGCATAAAATCATGAGTCTGTTTTGTTCCTTGTCATGCACAGTGAGCTTTATATAGCAATATTCACATCCCTTTTTATCAAAGCCTACACGGTTCTGTGAAATTTTTACAAGTATAAAACGGATCAGATGAGTTTTATCCAGTAGAAATCATATGCTTTTCCGGTGTATCTAATACAAATACTTTTATCATTTGTCTAGGGTCAAATCAAGGACTAATAATGAACAAAGGAGGTGCTCGCCTATTAGCAAATATAGCATCTAAAACAAATGATCCTCAAACTCTTCGGATGGTTGCTGGAGCAATTGCTAATTTGTGCGGAAATGGTAAACTTAACAACCTCTAGTTTTCTATTTCTATGATTTTTCTTCACTGTCTCTCATTTCATGTTTATTTGCTCTCGCATTTCATTATTTTAGTTTGTTACTTTTGGCATCGAATCTAGGTGACCTTACTCTGGAATTTTTGTCAATCATTTACTTCATATTGAGAGTTTGTTAAATGATATAAACTTATTTATATTTCTTATTCTATTTTCAAACAGACTTCATACTATCCAATGGCATAGTGCTGGTGATAACCACTATCACTATCTAAACTCTTATATGTCACTGCTAATTTCATTGCTAATTTGCTATCACCTATACTGTATGTCCATATTTTGCAAGAGATTCTATTAGTGAGAGTTGTTGGCATATCAGAATCTAATAGAAACCTAAACGCCCCCAGTTCTCTTTTCACGTTTTTGGTCTATTTTATGTTGTCTTTTTTCCCCCACAAGCAAATTATATGTGTCCCAAATGGATTTGCATTTTATTGAATGTCTAATTTCTTACTCTTGCAGAAAAGTTACATGTAACGTTGAAAAAGGATGGTGGCATTAAAGCACTTTTAGGAATGATTAGAGGTGGGCATAGTGATGTTATAGCTCAAATAGCTAGAGGAATAGCAAACTTCGCAAAATGTGAATCACGATCAATCAGCCAAGGTTTGTTAGATCTTTTTCTTGTATCTTCCTCACAATGGTTCTGTTTCTTTCAAATTTTAGTGCCCACACTCTTATCTTGAAATATGAGTGCTCAAACTTGCTAATTTATAGCATTTTCTATGATTGAGTTTGATCAACATAATTTTGGAAGCATTAGTTGTGATTGAACTGCGATCATGAATTCACAATTTCGTATTATATGCTCTATGCAAGGGAAGTTTTGCTAATTACAGAAATTAAAGTTTTGTATGGTGATTTTAAAATTGAAAATTATTATTGTTTCCTTGAGTCTAGGCACTATAAATCTAGTAAGATTGACAAAATAAAATTCTAAACTATAGATCTTATGTAGATATTTTAAAATTTAGACAAACTATAACTAAACTGGTTCTTGATGCTTCAAAGACAAATTGATCTTTTGTCTATCAGAATCCTTTTTATTGAGCAGGAAATTTCTACCATGTTGAAGAATTGTGTTTGTTATATTGAGGAGTTCACTTGCTATTACATGTTTATAACAAAAACTTCTTTCAAGTATGTTGAAGATGTTTTTTTTTTCCTTTTCTGAGCTGTAGGATTCAGAAAAGGAAGGTCTCTTCTTATTGAAGATGGTGCTCTTAACTGGATGGTTGCTAATTCCACTACATTCTCTGCTTCAACTAGTCGGCACATTGAGCTTGCTTTTTGTCATTTAGCTCAAAATGGTTAGTACCTTTTAACATTCTTGATTTTTAACTACCTTTGTTTCCTTGCATTAGAAAATTATAATTCTTTTTGTCATGAATGCTATTTTATGGATCTAGTATGGGCTAAAGCAACAACGTAGTGCCAATGGTACGTGCCGTGCCGTGACACGTTGGCATGCCTTTATGTGCTAGTGGCACATTTTTATAATATTTTGTAATAAATTTTTTTATCATATTTAGAGATGCCTATGTCTTTAGGTCTTTGGTATGCCAATATTTGATTTTTGGTTTAAATATATGTATTAAAGCCTACATTTTGTGTTTTATTTTTAGATTATTTTTATAAATAACCTATTTTATCAAAGATAAAGAAACTATTAAATATAAATATTATATAACACATAATATGATTGAATACATAAATATATTCATTAAAATTATTATTAATGATTGAACACTTCATTATATAATTGAACATATAATAATATTCGACACATAATATTAATTAATAACAGTTTAATAACTAATTATTTCTTCCTCGGCGTTAGTAACGTAGCATGATGAGGAAGATCAAATACTTCATTTGTCGGCATAAGAATAACACAAGAATATTGCACTAAATATTGTTGATAATCTTCAAAATTTATTTGTTGATAATATTTGCTTGTTATAACATCACACATAATTTTTATATAAATAGAAAATTTACAATTCTTCTATTATATGGTATAAATATTGAACATGCATGAGAACTAAAATTGACTTGATGATGATTGATAAAAATAGAATTTAATAAAAAGGCTTCACAGTCGTGCTGGACTAGCACATCCCGTGCCAAGTGCCGTGTCACTACTAACACGACAAGTTAGTGGCACACTTTGTGCCAAATGTTGTGTCACTACCGACACGGCAAGTGTCGATCGGCACGTGGCGTGCTGACCGGTACGACTATCTCTGGGCTAAAGATTTCCATTTAATGCTGGATTTAAATTTTCTTACTTTCAAGGTAAACCATAATATATTGTTTTTAGTCGTCTATGTTGCAGCCTATACTTGTTTAACACTTCTTAACTTTCGATCTAATGTCCTATCAACATTTATAGATGGTTTTCATTTTGGGGGATTGTTATGTCAATTTGGAAATATAACATGCTTAGAAGATGAGCTAGATTTCTACTTCTGCACAAGTAATTTTGGCTAAAGAATTTGATGGAAAACTGATTATTGAATTGGTCGTCTAGGCCCCTTGCTTTGCAGTTGATTTTATCAAGATAAGTACATGGAATGCTACTTTACAAATGACAAGAGAATCATGCACTTGATTGATAGGCTGATATGAAACTTTTGCTTGCAAGAAATTTATAAGACACTGTTATGCTACTCTCTTTTTTCTTCATCATTCATAACGATATAATGAGTAGGACATCGAATACCATGAATCTCACCTTGCACTCTACTTTTCTAAAAGAGGTGGGTATACAGTATACTAACATTGCATATCCATTCCTTGTCTCTGTAGAAGACAATGCCGGTGATATTATATCAAGCGGAGGGATCAAGGAACTTGTTCGAATATCACAGGTATCCTCACGAGAGGATATCCGCAACCTTGCAAAGAAGGCCTTAAATTCAAACCCAGTACTCCTGGCTGCGGCCCGATGAGCTTTTCGAGTTCTTTGTCCAGGAACGTTCATGTTGTAAAAGATTCACATTCTGTATAATAACTTTAGAAACAAATGGTGTCCAATTTGTAACTCATTCTTGGGCCACAACACATCATTATATGTATTAGATGAAAGAATAGAGTTAATATATAACCAAAATGATTTTTTTTTTTCTTCTACTAAATATCCTATGCTTCATTAATTGGTGTTGATTATACTCTTATCCATTTATTAAATTCTTTTTTTTTTTTGGTTTAAATCTCAATTTGGTGTAACATGTGATCACTGATCTGCTCCTAATAATGATTTGCTATGCTCCATATGTAATAATTATGTACTCTGGAGTTGAGTAATAAAATCACAAATCCAACAAACCCCGTCCTTGTAACAGTACCAATCTTAGAGTAATGCATGATTGTCGAAGATTCGTTTATGTTTTATGTCATTAACACAGTGACTAACTCGACACATGTCACCTTATTATACCAATCCTTTTCATCCTCAACAACTAATCTGCCAACCCTTTTGACAAAATAGGATCGATGCAATCACGGTCTTTTATCAACAGAAGTAATGCAACTTGGCACACATACTTTTTCTCATACACATAAAAGATAAATGACAAAGTTACTATCTTTAGGTGATGATAATTTTCCTAACTAGTTGATGGACCCATCCTTATCACACTTGGGACATCATCTCTGTTAGTAATGATTCGGAAACAAAACTTTAGAGGCTAATTTGTTTACTCTATTGAATGTGGTCAGAGACCTCTCCAGTAGATTTGTATTAATTTTCCCAACAAATTGATGGTGGGTGGTGTCATGCATGATAAGAGTTTTTTTTTTCTTTCTCTTTTTTCTTTAGAAAAGAAAAATCCAAACGTGCATGATTAAATTAGTCTGCCTGTACGTAGCTGCAATATGCCCAGAAATGATTAGTATTTGTCTTTTCCGTGGCTAAATTTGTATATAGAAAGACAAATAATAATACTTCCATCTAAATATTCCCTCTTCAATGGATGAAGTTGTAGAGATTGACTAAAAATATTGATCACTCCATTCACTTTTTAGAAGTAAATTAGTCATTTTGTTTTCTTCTCTTATGTTGTTCGTAAATAATACGGCAGTAACAAATATATTATGCGAGATACATTGTACACAAACTCTAAAGAGTTTAGATAAGATCAATACGAGAAAATACACCCACTTATACATAGTCGGCTAGCACAAAATTTATACGCGGCGACAAATCACGGCAAATTCTTTTTTGATGTATTTTGTTGTTGTCAATATACTAGCTTCCTACAATGTTCTTTTTATAGGACAGCCTATAGTGCTTCACACTTATTTTGTTCCACTCATGTGTCCTATGCACGGCACATCTCTATGTGACTCTCTATGCACCATTTTGTGTTCATCGTAAACTATCGTTGCTCTCACCAGAGTCTTTTTTCACTGACCGAAAGATTAGCTCTCTATGTCTTTATATTTATGTCATTCTCCTGATTAAATAAGTTCATACTGGATTAGAATAATATAAAATAAATTAAAATTTATAAAGAAAATAAGGAATCTATGAGCACCAAACAACTTCTTTGGGGGAGGATACAAAGAGTTCCCACTATTTTCAATAACTACTAATTTGGTGCAACAGACCTATGTTGATGAGAGTACTTCCACACTCTTAATCTCTTATTTAAAATTTAACCAAAAGAGATCTTACCATCTCCTACTCCAACAAAACAAGAACAAAAAAACAAAAAGACATTGGCATAATTAAACTAGTATTTATTACAAGTCAGACTAAGGACTGCTTATGAGGAGGCCTAATCCGACAAAGAGTAACTGCATAATAATTATATTGTACTCCTAAATTAACTTCATCCATGTCTCAAGTAGCAACAGCTTGTTGATAGGAGTAGCATCGGTAGTTAGAGTTTATGAGTTTATGAGATATAGAAGGAAACTAGATTCGATAAAACATTAATGATAATATATGAATCCTGTGCCGTCTACGATCTAAATTTAGCCAGTCTACTTGATGAGACAAATAATGATAGAGAAGTTTGACGACTTTCTTACCAGAGATGCATGGTTTGAATATTTCAACATGCATGATCATAATGAATACAAACTACGCAGACAGCTGACAGCCAATTTGACTTGTAACGATTCGGTGGTTTAGCTTTCAGTTTCAATCCGAGGACGATTCCTTAATGAGAAACATTGACAACAGGCATGATTGGTGACCAACAAATAGTCTGAATTTAATTCAATCCATATGCTTCTGTTATAGCAGCCAGTCACTGATCAAGATCAAGAACATCTGCAACCAATTATTACTTCGCCTAGTAATTTGGTATTAGATTTAGTGTCCATCCTAAGTTCCAATCAATTATACCCCCAAGAAAGAAAAGTATGCAAGATATATAGCAAGGTTTGGTATGATCACAAAAGAGCAGGAGTACTTGGGAAAGTAGATCAAAGAATCCAATGCCAAGCTTCAAATATACATAAAATTTCCTCACTAACTTTGACTCATCATCATGTGTTAATTATTATTTTGGCTGTTTCTTTTAGATATTCAAGTTTTCGCCGGAACATATTTCTTGTAATAGTTGGTGCTAAGAATAAAGAAGAAAAGTCCAAGTAGGGCTCTCTTAAGATTTAAAGAATAGCATTACCAAGTCAAAGTTCATAATATACACAACAACTAATCAACCAAATGTAATCACATGCAGACATGCAGCTAAGCAATGTTGCAAAGTATTTGCTTTCATTAGAAAGCCTTGATATATACGAACACAAATTTAAGTTTACATGTATACGTACATGCATGCAACTATATACACCTTGGAATATGGATGATATCACCACCTAGCTTAACCAATGGTAACAAAGATCTATATATATATATATATAGAGAGAGAGAGAGAGAGAGAGAGAGAGAGAGAGAGAGAGAGAGAGAGAGAGAGAGGTCTTTCGAAGGTACAGGGATGGCATAGTTTATGAAAGAAGAGAGGAAATATTACAGGGATTGAAATGATGGAAGCCAGACAGCTATACTTTGACTTCTCACAACTTTGGTAGATGTAATATAATACTGTCATCAAAGCTTTCGATTGGTCTACCAGTCTATGTCAATCTTTTCTATCTTCCTTAGAAGCCTGGGTCTTTTTCCAAGGTCAGGCATTTCCACCACCAAATAATTAGAGCTCACCCATAAGGACAAAAGAGAAGCGTAGCGAGGAAGAGAGGAAGGGGGGGTAGGAGGAGAAGATTTTGTTGAGGAACATGGGAAGGGCTCCTTGTTGTGACAAAGCTAATGTGAAGAAGGGTCCCTGGTCTGCAGAGGAGGATGCCAAGCTGAAAGAGTTCATAGAGAAGTATGGAACTGGTGGCAATTGGATTGCTCTCCCTCACAAAGCTGGTAAGATATATTAGTATACTTTTCTTTTCTTTTGATATCAACTTATATAAATTTGTTATTTGTTGGCTGATTTCTTTTGCTAGGTCTGAAGAGATGTGGGAAGAGTTGCAGGCTGAGATGGCTAAACTACCTGAGGCCAAATATAAAGCATGGAGAGTTCTCAGATGATGAGGATAGGATCATCTGCACCCTCTTTGCCACTATTGGAAGCAGGTGAGAAAATTAACAAAACTCCTATGCACTACTTCTTTTTTGTTCTTTCTTCTTTTTTCTTAAGAAAAAGGTATGCTAAATTTGGTTTTGTTAGTCAGATCCTTCTGTGTGTCTGTGTGTGTGTGTGTGGTCATCATTTAATAGATCTATGTGCAATTAAATTTGTGGATATGTATGTGTAGATGCTAATTTGTTCTCATGCATGAAACTTTTAAGATCTAAAGAGCCATTTTTTTCCCTCCATTCTTGCCATAATTGCAGGTGGTCCATCATAGCTTCCAAGCTCCCAGGTAGGACAGACAATGATATCAAGAATTATTGGAACACCAAGCTCAAGAAGAAGTTCTTAGGACTTGTTCCTTGCCAAAAGAAACCAAACCAACATCATCATCATCATTATCATCAACTGCAGCAGCAGCAGCAGCAACTCCTCTTGACCTCCTCCTCCTCCTCCTCCTCCTCCTCATTACAAAACTACTACAGTGTAACAGGCTATGAACACTTGCCTACAATCCCCAGTACTTCTTCTACTATCTTTGAAGGTTTATGCCAATACCAGATGAAGGAGAACTCTCAAATGATCATGTTTGGCGGTGACCAGAGCTGCAGCAGCTATGGCAAGGAGATGGGTTTTGAGAGCTCGCTCTTTGGTGGGCCTCCGGAGAGCCAAAAGTTACTACTTGGGTCTCAGGTAGATAGATGTATTGATGAGCTCTTCAGCTGGGAAGCTCCATTAGAGTACAACTATGAGGAGGTCAAGCAACTGCTTAGTTCTACTTCTATTATGGATGACCAGAAATGCAACATTAAAGGGCAGGAGAGGACCATGTACCAGTTCTGACTGCAAAAAGACACAAGATCTTGTTTAGACTTGACAGTACAAGGCTAGGAAGAGGAGTAGAAAGAATGGCATTGCATATCTTTTCCCCCCTTTCTGATCCTGAGATTTGCTACTTTTGTTGGTGAGTGTGTATAGATTGTCTCATTGTGTGCACCAGTAGATCCACAGACGACATCATTGAGCTATCAAATCCATTCTTGAAATAAGTTTCTCATATAAACTTACTCTTGGGATGTAAGTTTCCATGAGAAACTCATTACAAGCATAAATAAATCAAAAAATAAAAAAAAAAATCAAAAAAATGTTTGTATAATTTGTGATCAGTTATATATAAATGTCACATGGACAGGGAGGTTTGGGTGTACCGGAAGAAACGTGTCTTGTCTGGTAGTACTCATATTATTATAACTCTTAAACAGTTCGCAAGTAGGATTAGATTCTTTCGTCTAAAAGAGAGGAGAGAAAACTAAGATTAGATTCTCATTGGTGTCAGTAATGTATGAATCTCAATAATAGCTAACAAAGAGGGATGTCAGTCTTTTTGTCCTTCAATTTTTAAGAACACCACCACATCCCAATGCCCAATGCCTAGAGAGAGATAGAGAGTAGAGTAGAGAAGGTTTGTCTCTTAGATTGTTACTTATAATTACGAGCGATATTGGATGTGCACTAACGTATCGATTGATTGCGCGCTGTATTTGATTTCAGCAACAATCACAGATGATCATATGGATGGACTGACATACATCTGATGTTATGTTTTTTGAGTTTTAGTACTTGTTTAAGTCTCTTCAATTTCTTACACTACAAGTTGTGTCAAGAAAGACTTAATTGGTTATAGACCAATTCAAGGACATGTGAATCCATTGACCCATCCATTTGTTTATCTTGCTATGCTTCTTTCTTTTAATCCTATTTGGGCTGCTATGGGTCCATCTTCTAGATTACTTCTCTGTAGGAAGGCACAACTCCAAGATATGTATCTAATTAAATTGCATGGCACTGACATTGATACTAAAAATAAACCTAGTTATAATTATTTGGATTAAATGGAGTCCTTTTCTTTTTTGGAAATTTCCCCATCCTAATTATGTAATAATTAACAGCCCATGGGCTAAGATTTGGTCTAAGATCCGGCCCAATAAGTTGTGGCCCAGCCCATGGTGGTCATCGGCCACACACGTAGTAATAGCGAAGCTCCAATGGGCCTCGCACTTGGGCTAGACGCGTGTAACTTTTTTAATAATTTCATTAGTAAATTTAGACTCTGAATTATAGGCGTATATATATTTATCCTCTATTATTTAACTTTTCTCACTCTCTTAACGATGTTAATTAGGAAAAATAAATAAATATTATGTCCTTAATTTTTCCTTTTCAATTTATTTATGCTAAAATAAGAGAAAAATAGATCATAAAGGAATTAAAAGTTAATCACACGTGATATTTCATACATGAGGAATTGGCATAAATTATTATTATTATTATTTTAGTTAGTTTGAAGGGATACCTACGTAAATACGAGGACTCTAAGGGGTCTCGATGCAAAAATTAACTTTATGGGGGGGTATATCCGCAAGTAAATAATAATAAGAGATTTGTGAAGCGTGTAAATGTAAAAGAAACTATATAGATAGGCAAAAAAAAAATAGTACCAGAAACGTCGATCGAAGGCTGGAACAAAAGCCAAAACCTCTCTCTCTCTCTCTCTCAGTCTTGTTTCGATGCTTCAATCTTCTCCATGGCTCTCCGCCATTTCCCAAACCCTTTCCATAACCTCGTCCCGTTCCCTTCCTCGTCGAAACTGGGGTCGAGATTAGAGCGATCGCCTCTCGGATGGAAAACCCATCAGAACCCGCTTCGCGGAAGCCTCACATTGTGGTGCTCCAAGGAGCAGCCCAGGTACTTGTTCCGATCCCACGACTGTTTGGTGTTTATTGAAGTGGGTTTTCGTTGATTTCCTTGGTGGTTTTGATTTGTTCCAGGAAAAAGGCGAAGCCATCTCGGCGCAGGATGAGCAGCGAGGAACTCGGCGACGAGCTCCGTGGGTTCATAGCAGCGATTGGGCTCCCTGAGAACCGGATGCCGTCGCTTAAGGAGCTTTCCGATCATGGAAGGTTTGTCGGGTCTTTCTTGATCACTGGGCTTCTAAAGGTTTCTTGTTGTAGTTCTGGTAAGAAATTGGAGAAGTGAAGCGTTTCTTTCTGTGATATCTGTAGAAAGGACTTGGCAAATGTTGTTAGGCGGAGAGGATACAAAGCAATCTCAGAGCTTCTTACGAATAATTCTGATGAAAACCTAGAACGTAGCGATACTTGCGAGGAGGAAAGTTCAGGTCTGAAATTTTCTTGTTGCTATTTAATTGGGTTGGTTGCTCTGTAGTTGCAATGACACTGATTCTTTTCATGATAGCTTTGTAATTTTTCTAAAAGGTCAAGTAGAGAAATTGACTGTTTCTCCTGAATGCATCTCCTTAACGGACGAGCCCACTGTCCTGGAGGAATGTAATGTTAATCCAAATGGTGCAATTTCAATAAGCACTGATGCCGAAGTTTATGGACCTTCAGATTCTTCTATTGTTACCTTGCAATTTAAGGCAGCAAAATTTTTGCAGACAGGCGAATTGGATCCCATGGAAGGTACTTGGTAAAAGAGATTTCCTATACTTGCAGATTTGCTTCTTATGAGCCAGTCTATTATTTAGATGATTGTGGAAATATAGATGTAGATATGAATAATGTCTTGGAGCTTGGTTCTACTGCATTGGACTCCGGTAACATTGATACAGGTAAATTATGAACTTCAATGTGAAAAAGTGGCCTGGTTGATGTGTTTAAGAGCAGCTAAGTTTAATGTAATGTGGGCTGGGTTCCTTGCAGTTCCTATGATATCTCAGCAACTAACTCTTACCTCAAAGGAACAGCTTCCTAAAAGGTTAGTCTCTCAGAGAAATAGAACTGCTGTTTTGGATATATTATTTTGATGAGTAAAATATAATATTAGTAGGTATATGGAGCACTTGCTAGAACATCTCTTTCCAAGTGAAGGCTCATCTTCAGAAGAACTTTCTTGCAAGTAAACTATAAGACTCTGATTTAGTTTTTTCTCTCATTAAAGATTTGGTATAGTTAATTTCTGGAAGACCACTACATCTGTCAGAATTATCTTCCTTATTTTACTCCAACCTTCTCGGTTAGTAAAAGTCAATCATATATACTTATTTATGTTGTATGCTGATGTAGAACTTGTTACTGGAAATTATTACATTCCCGGAACTTATGTAATCTTGAGGCTGGAGGTACAAGTGTATTACATCATTCTCTATTTTTTTTTTTAATTTATATATAGGAATGGTGTTTCATCAGGTGAAGACACCAATTTTGATGAGGAATTGACATCCAAGGTTGGTGCATTATTATGATTATTTACCTTTTCTTCTCTAGACTGTTGTCTTCCTATTCCAACTTCTGATTTTTCTCCTTGCTATGTCATCCTAAAGGCTTCTGAAAAGGGCAATCAAAACGAAATCAATCGATTAAAGGCTTTACTGGTAAGCTTTCTCTTCCTGTATCTTCTTGTGGAGTTGTTGGATAAATGTAGCTTATAATGATAAATCAATCAACTGTATGATAATCTTCGTAGCATCAAAAGGAGATCGAACTTTCCCAATTGGAGCAACGGATCAAAGAGGAGAAGGTACTAATATTCGCATAATTTGCCTAAATCTCTGTCAATCTCTCCTTAGAAGATTGTTCTTAGTCACTTTAATAGAAACATGCTAATGATAAACTGTATACTGGCAAATAGTGTTAAGAGGATGATGGGAAATTTACACGTTCTAGAATAACCAGGTCCAAGTTTCAAGTAAATCTAAAAGACAAAAATCCATGAAGTTCAAATAGGCTTTCATGTTGGCTTGGCCTATTTATTGTTTTCTTGAAGCATCTAATCCATATAGCATTGTGCATCATGTATGTAACATGGAACTGTTATCCCAGTGAGGTTCTCTCCTTTATTACTCTTATAATGGAACAACAGTCGAAGTTATGAGATTTACCTATGTGCTTTGCTTGCTGTCATCTTTTCCTAATTATTCTCATAAGAGTTATATATTAGTATTTTCTCATTGAAATTCTAGCTTCTTATGACTAATTTTTCATGGACATAAAATTACTGTGTTGAATCTGTTTATATAAAGACATCCATCTTTCTGTATCATGCTTTTGGTAATGGTTAGGTCTAATCTGGTTAGGTGTAATCATAGTACGTTGTTATGATATTGATCCTATTAAACTATCATTCTGATATAAATGACTGAATTTCTGGTATATATTCCTGTTCCATCTTAAATGAGCTAAGAGAATGGCTCTTTCTTTTCTTTTCAAATTTCAGCTTGAGCTATTCAATTTGCAAGCTAAAGCCGAAGCTAAGATTGCAAATATACAGCGAACTGTTGCACAGAAAGATGTGGCACTCCGAGCAGCTGAAGAGAACCTTAATGGATTAAAAGAAGTACCTTTGTTTCTTTTCATTTTTCTAGAAGTTGCATTTAGGAATTTGTGCCTGTTAGGCTGAATGCCCGTATTACTATAAAATGGTTTTCTTCATATAGGTTCACATAAAATACATGGCGGATGGAGAAATTGTAGAGCTTGCTGGTAGCTTTAATGGCTGGCAGCATCGGATCAAAATGGATCTGGATCCATCATCAACAAGAAGTCCATCTACATCCAGGTCCTTAATTCCTATTTTGGTTAATAACTTTCAATTGTAGCATTCTAGGTAGTGTGCCCTCTTTTTTAAACTAAAGAAGCATTTCTTTCCTTAGATTTCAGCATTGAGTTCCACATCTATGTTGTTGATATAGGTGTATAGCCAGTCTTTCCTTCTCATAACAATTTCTTTGTTCTTTTCCTGTACATATTTCTGACCAGTTACTTTAGTTTTCCCCAATAATTATGTATACTTTTTCTTGATATCTGAATCTCTGTTAGAAGACTGCAAGAAGAAGATGCGTACATTTTGATTCTTGGACTTGTTGATTACAAAATAAAGTTTTAAGTTGATACTCCATGTAATAGTTCATTTGCCATCTCCTTTTGATAATCAAACAAATGATCGAAAATGGATTCGTTTGTTATTCCTTCAAAACATGTTGAAAGAATTGTCCTTTAATATGTAGTTTTATTTTGTTATTGAAATATAGGCGGACAAACTTACTTAGAACTTTTACTGATTGTTAAAATGTCTCTTATAAGACCATGCAGGCAACCATTGCTCTGGTCAGCAGTATTATGGCTCTATCCTGGTGTTTATGAGGTATGTTAACTACCATTAACTAAGCTTAGTTTAGTTTCTAAATCTACACCAAATTTAGATCCACGTCTTTCAAATTATGCTCACTCACGTTCTTCTCCTTCTTGCTATCAGATAAAGTTTATTGTGGATGGTAGTTGGAGAATTGATTCACGGCGAGAGATTGTCTCTAGTGGAAATATTGCCAACAATGTTCTGAGGGTAGATAGATAAATTGGATGTCTCCTTTCCCATCTGTTATACCTACGTATGCTACTTTTCTTCCATGTCATCATGCATTACGTTTGGTTAAGGTGGCTGCTAAATTACTAACCAGACATAGTGGCAATCATGCATACCTGCCTCTCATCACGTGCAATTTAATTACACCCATAACCATAGTATCTCCTGCTAAATTACTCACTCTTCAAATGCTATTCTTTTGCCACCTTGACTATCGTAATGTCACTTGCTAGTGCAGTGTTCAGGATAAGGAAAATGCATTTCTCGAGCTTCATGAGAGGTACAGCTTTCAAACCGCCTGTGGCCAATCTTTTGATCACTGATAGATGGTAGTTTCTTCTGTATCGGATTGGATGTGCTAATCGAGCCAGAAGATCTTGTAGTCTCTCTTTTTAGTCAAACGCTGTGATGCAGATCTTTGCTGCCTTCTATTACGTTGTTAATTTCTGGAAATCCTGCTGTAGTTGATAGAGACTGTAGTCTACTTGTATATTTCTCTTTACATTTCTAACTGGCTCGTCTTCCGGAAACTTCTTTGTTATTTCTATAAGCTCTGTATCTTCTTGGGCTTGATGCAATGTTTCAACACAACTCGTCATTCGCGAAGTTTGTCTACAGTGAATGATTGCCAAATGTGCTTGCAGTCGAGTACCTGGCAGCCCATGAATGATTGCCAAATGTGCAGCAGAGAAGAATAAGAGCGTAATTCTCTTTAAATTCCAAGATATCCTCTCCATTATCTCCTTCCTAATTAATATTGGGCATCAATTATTTGATGCTATGATGGTGGGAAATGGAGAAATATTTAAACATGAGCCCTTTCTTTCCTGCGATTAATCTATACTACGTGGCCACAATCTTTTGCTTATTAATTCAAAATTAAGCTTAACTATAAGAATTAATTCACGTTAGCAAGAAGAAGAGGATAAGAGATTAACTCTTTTTATGTATCCACATGGTCCTGATCAAGGAAGAGAGAATACTGCTGAATATATCAATCTTGATCTTATTCGAATCATAATTAACCTCGTTGATATAGTCATCTAGAGATGTTATAATCACTTGTGATATGTTGATAATCTCGAGCAAATCATAATCTTCCTTATATGATATTATTATATATCCATCCCTCTCTGTTTCACTATTTTTCTAAGATACAAACGACCCTACACTATATATATATATATATAGTTATTATTATTAGCCGCCAAGAACCACGTACGTACGTACGTGGCTCCTCTTAACACATAGTATCGGTGATGTAAAGCCTCTGCATCACGGGGTCATACCCTACATTCTTATTCAGCTGAGCGAGAGTCCCGAGGATGGCGGTGTTTCTCGTCGACGGCATCATCGTCAAACAAATTACGCCCGGAACTTTTGTCGCAAAGGCGTTGATCGTGTGCAAGACCACATCAAGGTTCTCAAAATGGAAGGTCAACTCAGGAAATTCCCCCAGCTGCTTGTCGCTCCCGTAATAGCATAGAAGTGGCATGTCACTCCCCCCTTCCACCGGTTTCAACCTTATCACCTCCCTCAGCTTCTTCACAAGCAGAGAGTAAGCCTCGTCGTAGAGCACCGTCAACGCCGTGCCGGAGTCGATGAAGAACCCGCCGGTGCCGTCCGGTTTACGCTTGAACGTCCCCGGCGGCACGTTCAGCCGCTCGCCCTCGACGCTGATGTCATTCAAGGTGAGGTAATAGAAATTGAATCCTGTCTTACGAGCAAAGTCTTCCATCGGTGTGTAACCCCCTGAAAGCACCGCGCTCTTGCCAATTCTAAGCTGACTTCTACCTTCCAGTAAGCTCAAGCAGTGGGAGAACTGCCATCCTACGGCGTTGCCGATCTGTGAGGTCAGCGATAGCGACCCACCCGAGAGGCCGAGGATGCCGGCATCCATGGCCTGGTAGCTGCCGGCATTGTCGTTGCTGCATCCGAGCACCATATCGGCGAACGTGACGTGGTCGCCCTCGTCGGCCCTAAAGATCAGCGTATCGGAGCTGAGGTAACCGCTGGCGTAAGATCCATCGCCGTAGTAGTGGGTATAGATGCACTTGTCGTCGTAGCAGTTAGACGTGGTCACCTCGTCGCATGGGTTCGACGGGCAATCGAAGTAGCCGAAGGTAGAGGACTTGCGTGGGTCGAAAATGGCGTAGCTCTGGTTGTAGCAACGCCTGCAAGGGAGGCACTGAGTCCAGATGAGGTCGCTGCCGCTGTCGATCAAGAGGTACATGGGTTGCGGCGGAGTGCCGATCAAGACCTTCATGAGGTACTCGCCGGTTACGAGCTTCAACGGTGACCGGATCCCGGCCGCCGACAGGGCTACGTCATGCCCCATGCCCAAGAGGCTCTGACGTGAGAGCGAGCGGCGGTAGGCGGAGTCCCAACGGTCGGCGGCGGTGGCGTTGGGATCGTACAAGGGGGACAACGGCGAGTCACGGTGGATGATCGGCACGACGAATGAGAACGAAAGGCGGAAGAGAGCGGAGAGCGAGATGAGGAGTAGTTGGACTACTCTCGCCATGGCTACGAGTATTGCTACGATGGATCTTATGAGCAGTCTTTGGAATTATTAATTGGATTAAAAAGAGGAACGCTGTATCTTAGTGATGGTTGAATTAAGTTTCCATTCTTGGATGAATCCGAGAGTTCTTCTACTGGATGAATTGGCTGCAGTTGGTAGCCTTGCCCATGAATGATTGCCAAATGAGCAGCCAGCAGAGAATAGAAAGAACGTTAATCTCTACTCCTCCATCCATATATATATCCTCTCTATTATCTCCTTCCAAACTTATTAATATTAGCCACCAGTAATTAAAAAATTAGCCTTTTTTTGAGAGAAAACTTCTTCTTTTTCTCTCCCATTCCATCCCTGCAATTAATTTAATTTTTAATTAAATTAGAGAAAGAAAGAAAGAAAAAGAACAACAAAATTCATGCAGTCATTATACAATTGGCAAGGGAGATGCATGATCCTCTTCCTGCATGCCCAAATCATGCTTGCCTCTCTTCTTCGATTCCCTCTTTATATTTTGTTATCTTTGATCCTTTGATCTACATCTATTTATTCTAGACTAGTAGTGATTCATTTAAGTGTTGTTGTTGTTAATACGATACGAAGACATGTTAGAATTTCTCAACCTTAATCAAATTATACCTAAATTATGCGTAAATAGAATTATTAATAACTAGACGATTCAAACTAAGTTATAGACTGATTGAACTAAACCACCGAACTACTACAGTGGTGAGCCCAATAATTAGAAACTTTTTTAAATTTTTAAATTTTTTAACTATAATTTAGAGGTAAAAATATAATTTTCATATATATAAATATAGTCCTAAAAAAAAATATTCTCAACTAAATAAATTTGTAAAATAGACAATAAGGATAGTTTCATCTTTTTTTTTTTTTTTATATCTAGATTTTTAAATTTTAACTGTAATTTAACTCCAAGGGACATTTATATTAAATATAATAATTTTAATTTATTTATCTTTTTTAGTAGTTATCATCTAAATCTATATTTCTGCATAAAAATTACTTCCTTATAAGCTTACGATACGAATTCAAGGCGGCTCTTTTCTCCAAAAGAACCATAACCCTAACTCCCCCCGTCCGAACTATGGCTCTGTGGCGTCGGATTGGACCCGCCAGGCTCCAATTCCTCTCCCACCACTGCCGGAGGTGGCACTCCCTCCTCGCTGGCGGCTCGCGGTCGCAGGCGGAGGACCTCCGAGATGGGCGAAGGTGGTCGAGGATCGTACTTTCCCGTCTCTGTGCGTCGCCACCTCGTTCTGCCCGAAGTTTTGACTTTTTCCCGTTTAGATCCTTTGCGGCTCCGGTTCAAGTGGGTTTCTCGTTGTTCAATTTCTTCCTTTTAGCTTGTTGATCTTTTTTGAAAAGTCCTGATCTTTGTTGTTGTTGATCTGGATTTAGGCGAAAGCGAAGCCGAAACCGGATCCGGATGCCTCTGATGGCCCTCGGCTTAATGAGGCGATAACTGCACCCTTCATCAGGCTAGTTACTGAAGAAGGTATTAAATGCTGTTAGTGTGTCAATTGTTTGATATTAATCGGTGTCTTCTTGCTTTATCTTTCCTTTCATTTACAATTATGTCAGCAGTACCTACTCCTGCGTCCTCTTTAGATTTATCATCTAGATGTTCATGGTGGTGTTAGTCCGAGAAATTCTTACTTATTTCATTCAGTTTACAGGGCATAATGTCATCTCCAGGAGGGAAGCACTTGATCGTGCAATGAAGCTCAATCTTGACCTAGTTGAGGTAGACTTTCTTGATTTTTATATCTAAGATGCCTACTTGGTTTTGTCTGAATGGAAAAACCAGTTATTTTGGAAATGTTCGTTTGTTTTATTCTAATAGTTTACGTGAAAACCTAACTAACATGTATTCCCATGGGATTTATTATTGCGTAAATATATATCTTTTTCATTTAATAACATGGCTCGTGTAGTTTATACTGGAGAGATCGGTTCTTTTATTTTTTTAATCTTCTACAGCAATAGTTTTCATTCATTTATTCTCTGGTTACATATGATAGGTTCAAAGAACTGCAAATCCACCTGTTTGCAAGATCATGGACTTCCATAGGGAGAAGTATAAACAAGAAGTGAAGGAAAAGGAGCGTGCAAAAAGCAAGGTAAGCGGACTCTAATTCTTTTCGAGCAGTTACCTTATAAACAAGCCATGCATTCTTGTACACTTGTTTTTAAATTTAAGGAATTAATGCTTTTATGTGATTTTGTTGATGCAGTCTGCACTTACTCTACGCAGTGGGGAGAACAAAGAGGTCCGCTTTAAAGCAAAAACTGTGAGTAATTCTTTCAGAACACTTGTTTTTGTTGATAAATCATGACCTTTTAGCCTCTTCAAATGTATTTAAAAATTGAGCAGGTAATCGTAAGATTTTTCTTCTCAATTAATATGCCTTGTATACTCTTTAAGCTTGTTTGGGACTGGTAAATAATGTGTACTCTCTGATTGACTAACTGAACGTGGGAATTCCAAAAGAGATTTACTGTCACGTCTTTCCTGTTAATGATCTATTTAACCTGATCATGCAAATTGATAAGATTAATGCCTCAACATCTCCTAGGAACAGTGAAATAATGACAAATGATAACTGGCAGCACTTTTCCTAACCTACGATTTTGATTCTGAAATAGTTCATGTTTGATGTTGATTTTGTTCCATGTAAGTTTCAATGTCAGAATTGACTTCCTTCCCAAAGAAAAAAGTTAAGGAAGTCAATCTCTTGTCAATGGAAATCCCATGATGAAGGCCTTATTAAATAATTTTGGTTGTGCATCTCTCTTCCATTATTTGTGAGACCTACTAGCCAATTGATTTGTTAAGGAAACAATAATCTAATGTGATAAATCAAACCTTCTCTATTTAGCTTCTCTGATAGTATCATTGAAGTCTGATCTTCTCTCTGGCAGGAACTGAAAGACCTAAAAGTCAAAGCAGATTCAATTACAAGGCTGATGGAGCGTGGATACAGAGTCAAGGTACTTGAAATTTTCATTGTAATGTTTAAGCCAGTATTCGTCCTGTCCGTCTTATAACATACAACTTGGCAAGAGATCTTGAATTTCCCATTCTTAACTGAATTTTGCATCATTAGACAGAAAAGTTGGTTTTTTTGAAAATAATGTCAATCTGATTGTCATCTAGGGATCTAGGTGATCTAATGTCTTCTATATTTGTAGCCTCCATCTTCACCTAGATCTTTGCCAGTGTCTCATGGGTTGTAAGTTCAGAGACTGATTTTTTAATGCACGTTTTGATGTTTTGACATGAGAATAATATCTGTATTGGCATCTTTTGATGGATTTTTTTTTTGTTTTATTTATGATGTGTGGGAAAGTACTTCTATGGCAAGCCGTACCTCCAATCAGAGCTTCAGAAATTTATATTAGATAGCAAACTGTGATTTTCATCCATTTGTTCTAGCAAATTAGGAGGTCCAGAAGCTGAATTATCTGAGATTTATCTGATATTAACACGACCACGATCTTTTATGTAACAGTGTACAGCCGTGCCTGCAGGCAAAGAAGATGATGATTTAGGGGGGCTGCTGTCACGCCTGTTAACTCTGGTGACTTTCATTCCTGTTTGACGCCTCCGTACTTATATTTACATTTGATCTCCCAGAAGATATCAACCACTAGATGCTTCTCACATGTTATAACCATCCCGAAGTCATGGTATCACTTGTTAGTTAGTTCTTCTATATGTGTCACTAACATAGCCATGCATTTATTGCATTAAACAGATTCAAGATGTTTCTGTTGTGGAAAGTGGTCCACATGTGGACTCAAAGCAGGCCTATGTGATAGTCAGGCATGTCAAGTTTGCAACAAAAAAAATAGGAAAAAAGGTAAGCGAGATTGTAGACAGTGTGAGTAAAGGGGTTTCCAAAGCACCTACAGCAATCAGAACTACCAGTGGAGATGAGAAGACAATCCAAGTTGAAGAAGAGTGGGAACCTGTTGAATACAATTCAGAAATTGATGGGGAAGCATTCTCTGAGAAATTTGATGAACCTTCTGCCCCAAACAAAGTCCTGGGCGGACGTTTTAACAATAATTTCGAGAAGCTACACACTGTTGAGGATGGAGATACTGCTGATTCTGGCATTGGTCGAGTAAGGGATAATGAAGTCCGACACTCCCATCACAAAGATAAGTATATTAACAAGCCATTGCATACAAAACTTCCTGCTAATTCTGCTTTCTCCAAGTTGCCAGCTTCTGAAGCTGGACTGAGCTCAACAAAAACAAAACTAGAAATGGTAAAGGAACAGAAGGAAGAGCCATCTATCATGGAAAGTAATCGGTATAGCAGGACTGAGCTCAAGGGAAGATTACAGCCGACAAAGTTAACAGAGAGCAACAGAATACCTGACACTAGGGAAGTCTTCAGTGAACGTAAATTACGGCCAGATTCTATGAGAAATGAATATCAAGGGCGTGATCAGTTCAAACCAAACCAAAGACAGTTCTCTCCAAACCATCCTAGTTCGTCATCACCAAGCTATGGAAGTTTTGCTGTTAAAGAAACTCCTGGTTCTGGTGATCAGGTCAAATTGGAGCGTCCAGCCAGTGGCAACCATGGTAATCCAACTTCACCTTCAAAAAGCTTTGGACTCTTCAGTTCTACAAAAGCCGGTGGTTCTACTGAGGAAAAGAACTTGAAAGATGTCACTGGTGATAAACTTAATAAACTTGGTTCGTCAACACAAACATTTGGGATTTTCAGTGCTCCCACTCCCAGAACTGTTCCTCCTCGTGAAGGTGGAAACTTGGAAAACAATACAGTTGGCAAACCTGATAATAGTAGGTCTCCTCCAACACCAAAATTTGGAACTTTTAGTGCTGCAAGGCCCACTGTATCCAGTGATGCCAGTGACTTTATAGATACTGAAACTGGCAAGTCCAATACTACTAGCTCACCAACACCAAGATATGGAACTTTCAGTACCAGAAAAACTGCTGCCTCGAACAACCAGAGATAGATAATACAATTGGAGATATGTGTACCATTTATCACCAAGATCTTCCTGGAAACTGCTATTGACCAGAGGTAGAGATGACTGTCTCTTCTTGACGGCCTCCAAACTAGGCCACCGCATTACTGTTCACATTGCAGCTGAAGTGCGATGATACTATGGAATGTACCACTGAGCTGGATCCATTTATTTATTCTATTACAAGAGAGTTTTCTTTTCTTGGTCTTTGGTCCAGAAGAATTTTGTTCTTTCTCGTTAGAAAAGAAAAGAAAAAAAAAGGGCGATTATTGGTTCAAAGTACTAGTTGGAAGTACTGCGGACAAAACTTCTTCCATTTATATGATGTGGGCAAATAAAATCCTTTTGATTCCTACTGTAGTTTTTATTTGGAGGATAAGAACATATGTATACTCGTAGTGTATTCTTTATTCCGAGTCTTGTACCAAATTTAAGCTGTCATGCTAATTTCTAGGCTACAAGCTTAAGCTTTTCAGTATGTTGACGTGAAATCCTTCTTCCACTAGGTTCACCTGAAGAAATGGGGTCATCTGAGCGAACTGGTCGCCATCAGAAGAGTTCGAGAATTATCTTAAACAAAACATAGATAAAAGGAAGAGATACAACTCAGTCATGCTGTTGAATAAATTCTTATTCAAGGTTTGACTGTCAAAATTATAAAACAGGTAACTAAAGGGATCATCCAAATACAAGGATTATGATAAATAAAGCACTCTGGCTTCTGTTAACTAGCCATATTTTAGCCATCTCACAACTTCAGTGCACTCTACACAATGCTCTAAATTTAATATTGCTGATGAAATCTCCAGAGTTCCAGAGATGGCCTCAATAGTGCAGTTTGATCTGGGTATAAAGCTATAGACTGCAGGTCTTAAGGTAGTCTATCAGATTTCTTCTAATGGCTCAGCAGTGGCTACATTTGCTTCGTACGGCTCAAAGTCATAATCATCATCTTCATCTTTCATATTTCTTCCGAAAACGAATGGCTTTGTACCCATGGTAGTGAAAGGCATTAGACCAAAAGCTCGTGCAGTTTTAATCTCCCTGGCAACCTTCCGCTGAGCCTTGGCACTTATACGGGTCTGCATAGAAGAATCAGAAATGAGTTCATCTTGGTTTCAAATACTTCAAATTTTAAAAAATTCAGAATTTATGGTTTGATCAAGAAGTAGCACTAAATTTTTTTTTAATTTGTACTTCTATATAATTGCAACTATCTACTTGATGCGAGTAAAAAATAAGATAGTACGGATTATGGACGTAGAGACCACCATATCTCTTTTATTTGGCAATTTTGAAGCCAAATATCATATTTTCTTTTCATCACGCCTACTCTTCAATTTCTGCAATCAGACATCCATGTATATCAAATCATTAAAAATGCTAACATTCAACATAGACAGCCCTCCTGCCCCATCCTAAACTGAAGTCAAGCCTAGAACTATCTTTAAAAAAGGTCATAAATTGTATCAACATCACCAGTGAACATTATAGCTGACAACTCATGAGCACTACCCTACAATGTTCAAGGCAAACTGATACTTTATTTAATACAAACTATTAAATGGCATGAGTATATAACACAACTGTTCCATGTCTAATAATCAGTTCTGCCCAAACTGAACCTTCATCCAAATGTTGGCTATCACCACAAGCCAATCCCCATTGCACATCATCATTTGTGAGACATGGTGAGCCAATTGAACACGGATATACACTGTAAGTGTTTTTAGTAGGATTATTCTTATGCGTTATCTGATAAATAACCATCCTATATGACCCAAATAGCTAGTATCATTAGTTATCTGTTTATTGCCCAATATGCATTTGCCTCCTTACTCAAGAGTCAGAGGCCTTTTAATACAGTGACAACAAGAATCATGTATTCTTTTCCTCCTTTTCTTTCTTGAATAACAGGGAAGAGAACTTTTGCAGTATTTACCTGACTTCTTTTAATGATAATTCCTGCTTCTGTAAGAAATTTCGAGAGGAATCTCACATTCTGCATCATATGAGATCAAATGTTAGAATAGGAATTTCAGAACATGACATAAGGTTACAGAAGATACTATCTAAAGAAAGTAAGTATAGCCTATTTATATCAATGGTGAAGCAGGAAATCACAACCTCATGCAACACCCTTGAACAATTTTCTACCCAAATTGTTGCATATTGCATACATATATGCATGTGCATACATGTATGCTTATGTGTGTAGTTTATATTCGCTTTTCTATCCACAGAATTCAAAATATGGCCGAGTTAAACAAAGAAATTTCCAACTATGCTTAAAATTCAAGGAAGTAGGTCCAAAAAAAAAAAAAAAAAATCAAAGAATTACAGTGTGTGGCTGGCTATATTTTTCTTTTATAAATTAAATTGCTTATGCTTCAAATTCTCCCAAATGATGGGGTAAGGCTACATCTCCCAAATTCTCCCAAATGTTTTAATTTAGTGACCTCAACTCATGAAGTTCATGCAGAATTACAGATACACTATTCAAAGGCAACGCGACACCAACTAATTTCATATGGATACCATAAACTTCACACCATTTTTAAAACTCACCCTGAAGTCTGCTTTCTTTAGAACCTCTGCTGTAGTCGTTTCAAACTCGTATCGTTTGAAACTTTTTGATACTGCAGGCTTTGTAAGATCAAGATCCTACAAGCAGTTGACCGCAAAGTAAGTAATGAACAAGCATTCATAAAAAATAACTGCCAAACAAAGTACATCAAATCCCTTGTAACATTCAGACAACTACATTGGATAATGCAACGCATCTTACCTTAGTAGTGTAAGTTGTTCCTGGTCTAAAAGTAACATCTGGCCTGAAGGCATAATCTTCATTATGGATTTCATCAGTACAAACGAACGCGCGAGCCGCATTCTCCAATTTCTCATCCATACCATCTGCCAGCGAATCAAATCTTTCACCAAGACCATCCATAAATCGGGAATCACCACCTTCGCCCGATCTGGAACCCAGGTTGGATCTTCCATGAGCTCTTTCAAGCTTATCAAGTTTCCGGAAAAAGGAATCAGTATTTGAACTCTTGTCGATATCGCCAAATAAACGCCTTTCGAAGTCATCCGCACTCTCGAAAGAGTTATCGTTGCTATCACCTGCTTACGTTTGAAGATTATTACATTCAGAAAATTGCAAATATGCACAAAAAATCGATGCTTCTTATCATAAATGAAGAAGATGAACTCTAAATGGAACTACGTCAAGGAGAAAGATTTATCAACGAAGTGGTAGGATTCGGAGGAACCGAGGGAAAATTTTACCCGAGTGGAAACGATGCTTGAGGATTGAAACCGTCGCGGGGTTCGAGGAGAGGAAGAAACCTCGGCGATACAGCATCGCTTTTTGCAGCGCCATTCTTTTGCCACCACTCTTCTTCTCCACGTCTCGATCCAAGTTGAGACCCGGGTGGAGTTCGAGTCTGGGAGAGTAGGGAAGAAAAATTCTTCCTTTCCGATTAAGAACAGCGTTAGGGTTTTGGCAGCTCGAGTTGGGCTTAATGGGCCTACTGGGCTCGGCCTTAACCCGGAATGTTCTAGGCTTTAATTTTCTTTTAGAGAAATGGTTTTATCCAGCCAAACCCAGGGTTTTGCCGCGATCTCGCTTCCTTTCCTTTCTAGGGCTTCCGTAGCATCGCTACCACGAGCTCCGATCAAGATGGATTTCGACGAGTACGAGTACTTAGAGAAGGCGGTGGAGGATCCCAAGCCGCAGTCTAATGGGACCAAGGAGAAGGAACGGGGCAGTGACTCCAAGCGCCGGAGCGAGTCCGACCGCGACGGCGACCACCGCTCGAAGCGGTCGAGGTCGGAGGACGATGGCGACAGAAGACGAGAGCGCGGCTCTTCGCGGCACCGGTCGTCGTCGGAGCGCGGCGAGGGGGAGCGGCACAGGAGCGGGAGGGAGCACAGGGAGTCCTCCCGGGACGACAGGGAGAGGGAAAGGGAGAGGGAGAAGAGTAGGGACAGGGAAAGGGAGAGGGAGAAGAGTAGGGACAGGGAAAGGGAGAAAGAGCGCGATAAGGATAAGGAAAGGGATCGTGAGAGAGAGCGGTCCCGAAGGAGCAGGAGCCGGTCGGAGAGGCGTCGGGAGGAGGAGGAAGAGCGGTACAGGGAGAGGAGCAGGGAGAAGGAGTACAGATCAAGGGAGCGTGGAGATAGAGACCGCGATCTCAGGTGCCAATTCTCTTATCGTTCTTATTCATTCAATCGAAAAGTTTGTTCTTTTAATCATGTGAAATATAATGATGCTGGGGAAACGAGCTTATTGTGTGTGATTTTGATGAATTAAAAGATTGGGAGAAAGAACTTTTACCACTCGATAATCATTTAAATCTTAAGGGACAAACACCTGAGATTCTCTAGTTTTGTACCAATAGGTTAAACAGCCAGCCTATATGAGCTACTTGATGAGTTTTGATATATATATATATATTCCATCAATTCATATATTAATGTTACTTGCACTACTCACCTTTTGCTGATAATGGTATTTTCATTGGTTTCTTTCTGTCTAAGCTTTGCAAAAATATCATAGGAGCATCTTGAAGAAATTGGTTTTAGTTTGAATTATTATTATGTGACAACGATTGTATTGTGGCTCTGTCTTTATAGGGAATTAGGAATTTTAGTTGGCCATGCATGCGCATGTGGCTTTATTGGGTGTGTAGCCTCTCAGGTTGAGAGCTTTGTAACATCCTTGTAAATCGACATTTGTATAAGTATTAAGTCCCCCTACCACCATACTTTTCCTATTTCTCTCTTCCCTTTTTTCGATTTCAATAAGGCAAGCTGCTTCTTGTCATAGAGCTCTTATAATTTGCACAAGGAAGTATTGGTGGCATGGGAATTGAATTATTGGTAGCAGGGTATTTGTTCTATTAATTTTGACATTAAATCTGGTAGATGCTACTGTTCAGTTATGTAGCTTTCTACTAAATTATGATCGTTGAATATCTGAATATTGAACATTGGTATGGGAACTCGCAGATATGCTAGAGCAAACTTCAGGTGGCCCTGGCAACTGAGCCTGACTCAGGATTTCAGGTCGTGGGTCTTGAAAATTTACACTTATTAGATAAGTTGTCATATGAAGACTGGGCTGGCTAGATCCGGAGGTTTTGGAGATCATTGATGATGTCATCTTGTGATTATAGTTTTCCTGCACCTCAGAACAAGATAGCTGAACTATATTTGCTCTGTTGCAGAAATGCTGGTGAGGGGAATTTTGGGCTTTTCACTGAAGCATTGCATCTTCTGATGCTTATGAGGAAATGGGTGTTCAGTCTGCTGCAAAGACAACCTCTTTCATTTTATTTTTTTCTTAATCCTCTTTTGCAGGAGATGTTGTTACAAGTTTCTCTTGTTGATGTTCTTCCATTGCATGAGAATATACCTATATGTCCCAAATTGGGTTGTTTAGATTCCATGGCCTGCTAGTTCTATTTTGTAAAAGTCCACTTTTCCGTAATTTGTAATCTGATGTGATTCTTTTAGTGGTTATCACCTCTTGAATCTCACCTTCCAACAGCTTAGGTTCCAGCCTATTCTTTAGCCATTATCTCTTTGTTACATCCTAACATTTGTGTACTTCTGATAGTTATAGAAAGCACTTCCTCAAATCGAATGACTTTTTCTCCTGTTCTTTGTTGTCTTTTAAGTTTTTCCAGTTTCATTTTATGCATCACTATACTGTTCATCCCATGATTTAGAATTGATCAATATGCTGCTGTCCTTCGCCATTATATGCATTTATTGCATTTGTAATTTAGACTGGATCCGCATATTTTATTCTAGAGTCGGACTTTTGTGAAATGCTTCTCTTCTATCATCTTTCACTCTTTAGTTCCACAAGCTTGAGGTTCCATATGCTAGTTGTCAATTACTAGTCATAAACAGGTCGAGAAACCAAATTTTGAGGACTTCAGATGCATTTCTTACTTGGTTAATATATAACTGCAGATGAATACGATCATATATTTCAATTATCAAATTTCAGCAATGCAGTTTTGAAAGGTACAACCCTATATAAATATTAGCATGCTCCATGTGGTTCTTAATAAATGTTTTTTAAGAGTGATAACAATTAATGATGATATAAACACCTTGGTTGTACTATTTCAGCGTCTTTTTCTGGTGTTCGAGATACCTTTAGTCTTCAACTTAATGCTTAGTTGTTTGCAGTTCTATTAAATATTGCTTCTGAGACTTTGTTCCACTAATTTTATTTTTCTTCCGTCTCTGCTTACTGATGCTGGTGCTATAAGTTATTGCTGAGTGTTGATTATTAAATATAGTTTTACAGCTGTCAGTGGGTTACGCAACATTCCTATGCATTACTATAGAGAAACTGTTAAATTTTCTCGAGAATTTTTTAGTGTTCTCATTGAGGCATCCATATCATTTGAACAGGACATTTAAATACAAAGACAGCATATTTTTCTAAATCTGTTTTTTTTTTCATTTCTTGTTCTTCTCTTTGCCCTTTATTATGTTAAAATAATTTTATGATAAACTTGATTCATTTTTTTATTTTATTTCTTTGCTGAAATATCCTCATCTTTCATGCAGACGCCATAGAGAAAAGAAAGAAGAAGTTGCAGAACCAGAGGCTGATCCAGAAAGAGATCAGAGAACTGTATTTGCTTATCAGGTTTTCCTTTTAGAATGTTCTTATACATTTTATCTTTGTCAATTCTATCTTAATAGGTGTGCTTGATTATATTTTCTTATGTAATGTCTTGTTGAATGATACATATTTTGTACTTGTAGCTCTCTTTGAAGGCTGACGAAAGAGATGTTTACGAGTTCTTTTCAAGGGCTGGAAAGGTTAGAACTTAGAACTCAGATAAAATTTCATATTCAGGCATTTGAATATAATTAATTAATGATTTTCTTTACTATTTTAGGTACGGGATGTCCGTCTTATCATGGATAGAAATTCAAGGCGGTCTAAAGGAGTTGGGTATGAATTATCTTATAATTTTTTATCATTATTTTTCTCTTTTGTATTACATGAATTGAAGGGAAATGTTTGCTGAGATTTTTTTGTTAATTTTTTAATTTTATTAATATGTCAGAATCAGTGTTCTTGGATGAAGCTTATATTATTAATTATTAATTTTGAGGAAAATATTTTATTATTTTTATCCAAACTGATATTTCAGGTACATTGAGTTTTATGATGTGATGTCAGTTCCTATGGCAATAGCTCTTTCTGGTCAGCCGCTTCTTGGTCAACCAGTAATGGTAAAGCCCTCAGAAGCAGAAAAGAATCTTGTGCAGTCAAATACTGCTACTGGGAGTGCTGCTTCAGGTGGAGCGAGAAAGCTGTATGTTGGCAATCTTCACTCCAACATCACTGAGGATCAACTTCGACAGGTTAGTTGCATAATATCTTCCTTATTGTTGACCGCTTATGTGTAGTTCAAATCGATTCTTTATGTTTTGCATCATATTTCACTGCTTCCTCCTCTGACTTTGGATGGCTATTTTTAGGTTTTTGAACCATTTGGCCAAGTGGAGCTCATCCAATTGCCTGTTGACCCATTGACTGGGCTTTGCAAAGGTTTTGGTTTTATTCAGGCAAGTACCTTTTTATCAAAAGTATTGTTTTATTCTTCTCAAACAGCTGGCACATGGATCATGATATATTGATGCTTAATTATAGTTTGCTCGCCTTGAAGATGCAAGAGCTGCGCAGAGTTTAAATGGGCAACTTGACATTGCTGGCAGGATTATCAAGGTAGTCTCTTTATCCTGAACTAATTTGTTCTTAGTGTTGGTATTTGGATGGTGGAGGACAGTTTGATGTTCTTCTAAATTTTTTTTTTTTCAGGTTTCAGCTGTAACAGAACAAGCTGGTGTTCAAGATGCTAACACAAATGCTGGAGATTTAGATGATGATGAGGGTGAAGGCTTGGTTTGCATCTTTTCTTTTCTCTTTTCTTTTTCTTTGTTTATATTTTGAATTATTTCTGGTAATTTTCTGATCTTTTGCCATCACATATTAAAAAGGCAGGGACCTTTAGTTGGATAGATACTTGATATATAGTAGGGAATATTTAAATAAATTTTGGAATAGGAAAAAAAAAGGTTTAAACATACATGATCTTCTCTGACATCCTTATGCAGAGGATGTTATGCCTGTTATTCTAGCCTTTGGTAATAAGACTATACTGAAGTAGCTTTATGTAGATTTTGATTGCAATATCATTTTACTTCCCTTCCACATGTTTGATCAGACTTCAAAGTACTTCGTTTATGATCATTGATTTGTTTATTTTTAATCTTCTGTTCTATTAATTTATAGAAGCTACAATACCAGGAGATATCATTAGATAAAATGTGACTGCAATATATATACTTGTTATTGTATTTGCCTAATTCTTCCTTCTGATAGTATGATATGGGTGATTCATCTGCAGGCACTCAATGCTAGTTCTAGAGCTTTACTCATGCAGAAGTTGGATAGAAGTGGCATTACCACCAGGTATGGTGCAACAGGGATTTTAGATGATCTGGAAATGTATTTTCTGCTAAAAGTTATGTTTCTCACTTTCTTGGAGCTTATTAACTTTTGAATGAAAAAAGATTCCATTTAGCTGCATTTCGTTCTATATGTTAATTCCAAAAATATTAAATCATTCTATTAAACATTTCCTTTGTTCTGCAGTATTGCTAGTGGAGTTGTAGCTCCTGCTGCCAACACCGCTCCTCTCTCCTTACCAACATCTGTTCTTGGTACTCCTCCGTTGGCTTCTCCTCTGCTGCAGCCTGTGTTGCCTACTGTTGGAGGCTTATCAACTCTAGGTCTTCTTCCAGTTCCTAACCCAAGCATGCAATCTTTTGAGGTTGCTACTCCCACGGATTGTTTGTTGCTGAAGAATATGTTTGATCCAAGTGTGGAGGTTAGTTGGGCTTCTCACAGCTTGATGTGATTAATTTTCAATTAGATTATTTACTATATTTACTTGCTTTATTTGAACAATTATAATATTAGCCTAATGTGTGGGGGATGTCCACACACCATTTTTCTATTGGATCAGTTATTAGTTTAGGTAGTCAATTTGGGCTAGGTTAGATCAGGTTAGTGGGCTGTTCTCTTTGGCTTTATCTTTTAGTTATAAATTTCAGATCTGCTAGTTTGTTTAGTTTAAGTTGAATTGAATTTAATCTTGCTTATTTTTTAATATAAAACTTGTCATTTACTGCTTTTATTTTTTGTTTTGCTGAATTCATTTAATCTAAATTTGATCATATGTTCAAACATTTGTTTGCAATTTTGGGTTGCATTAGCGTTCCTCTCTGTCTCTATCCCCACTTTGTCTTTTAAATGCCTCCTTTGCTGTTTTACCTAACGGACAGCTGTAATGCTTACTGTTGCAGACCGAACCTGATTTTGATTTAGATATTAAAGATGATGTTGAAGCTGAATGTTCCAAATTTGGTACAGTGAAACACATTTTTGTGGACAAGTAAGTTATGATCTATTTTAATTCTTTTTTGTAAGTCACGCATCATGTGTATATATACGTACTGCTCTCAGCTAGTATTTTTTTCCCGCTATGATAATCCTTGGTGGAGACAGGATGACTGCTGGCTTCGTTTATCTGCGGTTTGATAGTATCGCTTCAGCCATGGCTGCACAGCGGGCGCTCCATGGTAGATGGTTTGCAGGAAAGATGATTACAGCAAGCTATCTGGTAATCTCTTCTTGTCTCCTCTTTATCCACAATCTATGGCCTTATTGTATCTCTTCTTACTGACCTCCTGATTCTTTTCTTTCTCCTCAATCCAGACTCCCCAATACTACGCCGCAAAATTTCCAAGCAAAAGTTGAAGTCGCTTTCGCTACTAGTCCATCAGAAAGACAATGGCGGCAGAGATTTCTTGGATGCCTTTCCTGCAACACTGGGTGCTCCCTGAGAGACTGTTGGCAGTTAAATTAGCTCATCTGCCAAACTTTAGAACCGCTGTAAAGTGACCTTCACTATTCTTCCAGCAATGCTCACTGTAACACTTCAATTGTTGGAAGAATTTGATCCTTTTCATTTCTTTTCTTTCTTCCTTCCTTGTGTGCAAGTGTAACTAATGGATATTATTACGAACTCATTTGTAGTTAATTTCGCCATCATGGCACTTTCTTCAAGATTATGCATTTGACTTTTGAGTTTGGAGAAGTTGCATATTGATCATGTGTATATAAAATTTCCTCTTCCCTATATATTGTCATGTGATCATTAAATACCAGAAACTTTTAACCAATAAATGGACGGTCAACGTCGCAAGTAATGCTCACGTTTGTTTCTCCAAAGAGAACTATTTGTGGTGTATAGCAACTTAGACTAGTCAACCTTTGGGTGGTATCAACTGTCATGGTCCTCCTTTTTCTCCTCTAGAAGTAATAGTCGTGTCGTCTCCTCATTGGACCACGAAAGACCCACGTGGATGGACCCTAAATCCATTAGTTTAAGCTTCACGGCAGATCGCCGCAAAAGATTCTTGGGTCTAATCCTCACTAATTAAAGATGATAGTCGTTATAGCTTATATATCATAATTATGAAAGCCCTTTGAGTCCTATAGATTATTAATTCCCCGTTAAACATAGATGTTAGGCTAACAAATCTTTAGCTTAGTATGAACAGCAGTACCATTTCCTTTCTCCTCTTCCAAATGACACCTTTAATCTGTATATTATCAGTTAACCATGTGCTTAAGGAGTCAGAGATCAACATGATCATGTGAAACATCTAGTTAACAAGTCCTTAATCTATCCCAATTATTCTCCTCACATATGAGATGTAAAAAATACTCCAGACTACAGTCCAAATGAAGACACTGGAGAGCATGGATTGGATTAGCTAAGCTCCCAGAATTTGTAGAGAGGAGTATAGTCGGCAGCAGAGCATCTCAGAGAAAAAATTAGTAAAATACTTCTGTGAATCACAACGCCCGGAAATCATGGCCTATTTGTTGCAGGCATTGACATGTGCTAGAGCGTTTGGTTTGATGGGATTCAATTAGCCTTTCTTCTCTCTCTCTTTTTTTAATCTCCCTATTTAAGCACCGCTAAGATGTCATCTAGACTCCAATCTCTCTACTTGTTTTCTTGAAGAGAGCTGAGATTGGAGATGGTGAAGTCTTCTGGGTTGTTAGTGTTTCTCTCTGTGTGCTACTTGTGGGCAAGAGCTGAAGGTTTTACGCCTTCAGGGTGGAGTATGGCAACTGCTACGTTCTATGGTGGAAGTGACGCCTCTGGAACGATGGGTGAGCTTTAAACCATTTCTTTGATATCTTGCCATCCATGGCTACCCTTTGTGCTCAGTGGATCGTTTAATATATATGTTGCAGGCGGTGCTTGTGGTTATGGTAACCTCTACTCGACTGGGTACGGGACAGATACGGCAGCTCTCAGTACCGCTTTGTTTAACGACGGAGCTGCGTGCGGAGAATGTTATAAGATCGTGTGCAACTCTCAGGCGGACTCGCGGTGGTGCTTGCCGGGGACTTCGGTGACGATAACGGCCACTAACTTTTGCCCGCCAAATTATGCCCTCCCTAACGACGACGGTGGGTGGTGCAACCCTCCTCGCCGGCACTTCGATATGGCTCAGCCGGCGTGGGAGAAGATCGGCATCTATCGTGCCGGCATTGTCCCAGTTATGTACCAAAGGTGATGCTTTTGTCTTCCTCCTCCTTTTGAGCTGCATGTTTACAATATTTTTGCAGCATTCTGAGTCATGGATTTTGGGTCATCGTCGAGCAGGGTTCCGTGCGGCGGGAAACAAGGCGGAGTCAGGTTCACGGTGAACGGGCGAGACTACTTCGAGCTGGTGCTCGTCACGAACGTCGGCGGGAGCGGCTCGATCCAGTCGATTTCGATCAAAGGTTCGAACACCGGGTGGATGGCGATGTCAAGGAATTGGGGTGCAAATTGGCAGTCTAATGGCTACCTCAATGGCCAATCCCTCTCGTTCACTCTCACCACTACTGACGGCCAGACGCTAACATTCCCAGATGTAGCTCCAGCAAACTGGGCATTTGGCCAAACCTTCACCTCTTCTCTGCAATTCAACTAGACCGAGAACTAGAAAGGGGATGCAGTTATAGTGAATCGGCTGAGGTGTGCTTACTAGATCTTTTAGCTGTGAGTTGCCCGCCAACTGTTTGAGATTTGTATTCAGTTCATAGTACTCAAAAAGGGTAGCAAAGACAAGCATGAACCTTACTGTTCTTGTTGAGAATGCCAATGAGAATATCTATCTGGCTCTCTTTTGAGTTGCTTTCAAACTAATGTGAATGCCATTTTACAAAGATTGACGAGTTTGGAATCTAATGATAGCCGCATCATCTTACATCATTTATTTGTTGGAGAATCAAACTCTTTCATGAACTATCAATGAGACAATGCAATCAAAAAGATTCGAGAATAATCAATTTTTATTATTAAAAAAAACCAACCTATTTCCAGCTAAGCCTAAGTTAATTTTTGAGAATTTTTTATTATTATAATGTATAATTACCGCATGGATACGAAATGAACTTTAAAATTTTAAGTACATTTTTTTAAAAATTAAATTAAAAATAAAAGGGAAACAAAATTTTAAGCTGAAATAAGAGGTATTTTAAGTATAAGGACACATATATCTATTTTTATTTAATAAGAGACAAGAAATTAGTTAGGCATTTACGATCCAGTACAAATAGAAGATTCGAGGACAAAAGAAGAGAGAGAAAAGAAAAGTAAAATGTTAATATTTAAAATCCCAAAAATTTAGGTAAAAGGAAGTGATATTTGTCACATTCCCCAGCAAACCAAGGGAAAGAAACTTCTCTCCTCTTCCTCTCAACTAACCTCCGAGAAGGAAAATGGCAAAGGAAAGAAGAAAATAAAAATTAATAAAGAAAAGGGGAAAAAGAAGAGAGCACACAACTACAAAAGCCATTCACAAGACGCATAAAGCCACTCTGGTCTGATAGAGAGAGAGAGAGAGGAGAGAGAGAGAGAGAGAGACGCCTCTCGTGCTCCGATCCCATCCCCGTCTTCTTGATCCCTCTCCTATTTTTGGCAGAATCCAATGCATTCCTGATAAGCCTTACCATCCACCGCCGTCATCGCCGCCGCCGCCGCCGAACCCTAATCGTCTCTCATCTCCAATCTCCCCGGAAACCCTAGATCTTTTTGTTGTTTCCTTCGTTATGGCCTCGAACCCTGACCGCCACGACCGTACCCCAGTGGAGATCGACGGATCGCCGATCGATGCCGGTCCCGGTCTCGCGTCCCCCGGGCCGGCCAATGTCGCGGAGGACGGAAGCGGTGCAGCTGTGGTCAAGAAGCCAGCCTGGAAGCGGCCGTCGAATGGCGCGATCGAGGTGGGCCCGGTCATGGGCGCCGAGTCCTGGCCCGCGCTGTCCGAGTCGGCGACGGGGAAGGTCACCCCGAAGGCCTCGGATGGATCGCTGGCTTCCTCTCCGGTTAGATCCCCTCATGGTTTTCTTGATGTGTGTCGATTGTTGATATTAGGGGATTATCGTTTCAAATGATTTGATTAGATTTATCGTCCAATTTTGGTTCTTTTCGATTCTGGATGTTACAAGTCAAGGGGTTTCTGGTGTATTGATCGTCCGAGAGCTTAATGCGTGTCTTTTCTCTTGATATTAGGGTCCTACAATTTCGACTTCTTCTTCCCCGAAGAAAAATACTAATAATCTAAGCCCTAACTCGATCCCAAATCATACGGCTCCGGTGCGCCAGAAATCTAATAAGAACATGGCTCCGGCACCAATGCTGGACAAGCAGGCGATCGTGGAAGACGGCCAACCCAACAGAAACATCAACAGTTGGGAGCATGGCAATAGGAGCGGTGGGGATCATCACCGGCGATATGGTGGCAATAATAGAAGGGGTAACAATGGCGGCGGCGGGGCTCATCATGGTGGCAGGCATGATCAGGAGCGTGGGGGCTTTGATGGGTACAATCGAAATCTTGTTGGTAGAGATATCCATTTGCAGCAGCAGCAGCAGCAGCAGCGGGGCGTTCGACCACCTTTCATCAGAGCACCTCTGCCTGTTGTTGCACCACCACCACCTTTTATTAGCCCTCCTCCACAGGCCCGACCTTTTGGGAACCCCATGGGCTTCCCTGGTATGTCACAGTTTCCTTAAATTGTCTGTCAGAATTCTCATTAGTTTTTTTCTGACAATGTGCTCTATCTGCTTGCAGAGGTGACATCTCCTGTGTACTATGTACCACCACCTCCTGAGACTCTCAGGGGTGTACCTTTTGTTTCTCATCCAGTTGGTCCACCTGCTTTTATTATTCCAGCAATAGATCCTCAGCGGGCTCTTCTACTGAAGCAGATAGATTACTACTTCAGGTGTTTCTCTGGTTATTTGCAGACTTGATATCTCGGTTGATTATGGTTTTCTATGTTTCTCAAGATATTTCATTCTCACGTATGCAGTTCCGAAAATTTGTGCAAGGACATATTCTTGCGGCAGAACATGGATGACCAAGGTTGGGTTCCAATATCATTGATAGCTGGCTTCAACAGAGTGAGTTGTAAAAGCTTCATATTTTCTTCATTTCCTCCTTGGTAGCCAACATTTTGTTTTTAATTGATCTTTTGGTGATACCACAAATTGCTAAAGATTTTGACTTATCTCTTTTGTGCTGAATTAAGGATGCAGATTTTTACTATAAATTGCTAACTATCTACAACTAAATATAGATATTTTAGATTGTTTATCACTGGTTGGACATTAACCTGTATGGTCGAGGGTAGCTGTGTTACATAGTTAAACTTTACAGATAACTGGCTAGAAATTTAAAAGATATTTCAAGAAAGAAGGTTTGGAATGGGCAGATTTCAGATTTGAGGGGTCAAGCATTTATATCGTGAGTATTAACTTATCAGGAGAGATCAAGACGTTGTTTTACAATGAGTAACCTAATAATTCTTTCACGAGGATAGTACAAGATGCTGTGAGGAAAAAAATGCAGGTTATACCAAGGGAGAACACTAGTGATGTTTGGATATATCATGATCTCAGGCATCCTTTATGGTTTGTGCACCTTGCCAGACTCAATAGTCACTGTTAAATAGGTAATGCTTGTACTGTTTCCAACTATATGCATTTTGGAAACGAAAAATTGTCTTTCACTGAACATGACAAGTTGAAATTATGGCTTTTAACGAGGTTATGGTATGAGCATATGCTATTTATCTAATGGCCTCCATTTTGAATGAAGAAACTCTCACACGAGTTTTGTCGCTATGGAAATGTTCAAACATTTTTAAATCTTAGTATGACCAGAAACAGAGATTAGGTAGGCATGTGGTGTTATGCATGTCTAAAGATTTTTCTTTCAGGGTAAGGTTATTCTTAAGGTGTTTGTATGGTTTTCTTTTATGTTACAGGTCTTTGAGTATGTTGATTCTATTATTTATAGGAAGCCTATGTCATCTGATGAGCATTGAATCAACCCATGTTGCAAAATCCTCTTCTTTTCAACAGAAATTTTGAGGCACTGATTATATTGTCAGTTTCTGATGTCATGCCCTCTGTTTTAGATGAATGAGGGAACTGCTGTCAGCAGCTGTATTTTGTCTGTAAGCTCATGTTTTATTGAATTTACACTAATACCTTCTTAATCTATGCATCTGGAATTTCCCTGACTTTGAACTTTGGATGATAAAGAGAGTTATCTTAAAGAAGCTGCCATGTGGTAAGAATGTGGTTCAATATTGGTTTAGTCCCCTTGGGATCACTCCTTCACTGTCCTTCTGTTTGTGAACTTCTCTAATCTCTACTCATCCTTACACACGTTCCCTTTTTATCGCTGCGATCTCTCTTCCAAATAAGTGTGAGGCCTCTAAGCATTTTGCTTTCCTTGTCGTTTGATTCTATATTGTTTTCCTTCTTTCACTCACAACATTCTGTTATCAACCAATTTTGATTCATCAACGTCACAAATGGGCTTAACCAGCTTCACTCTGTGCATACTATAAGAAACTGATTATGTTCTTTATGTAGGTGATCAGACTCAAGATGTTGAAATTTCAGAAAATCCTTATCTCTATTTGTTCTTTTTGAAGCCTTAAACATTTTCTATTGCCGACCTGCCTCTACAATTTGCACATGTACTATATACTATATCATTTATTTTATGAAATTGTTAGTTTGATACATCATAATTATTTATGTTTGCAATACTAATGTAGACAATTATTTTGTTGAAATAACTCAAAAATTATGCTCTAGATTTATTATCTCACTTAGTTCTTTTCTTCGAGCTTTTGATAAGTTTACCAAAATTTATATGGTAGGTTCTCATTTCTACTACCAAATTTTATATGTTAGGTTTCCAGTTCTAGATATAGAATTTGCCAATCGGCATGGGTAGTGCCAGCTAACACATACCGTGCCAACATTAGGTCAGCACATGACATAGAGAGTGCCGACAAGACCCCTCCGAAAGGCTTATACAGCCTTTGAATGAGTAAGAACGGGTTTTTAGCATTGTGCGGAAAAGCTAGAGAAGATGAAGCCTTATTAAGGCCTTATGTACTTGCTTGGAGTAGTCAGAGGAAATCAACGATCATCGCTAGGGTCTCAATCACATGGATAAAACAAGCAAGTGAAGAGAAGGGTTTGCGATCGTAGAGCATCAAGATCCATTATGTAAGTCATGATCCATTATCAACTAAATAGGATCAACTTCATAAGTGATAATCCACCATAACTTAAAATAGGAATCGATAGGCTATGATAGAAAACCATCATCTTCTCCACTTCTCATGGTATAAGCCCTCTTTCCTTAGCAATTGAAGGCAACAATTACAGATAGGGGTGTAATTGAGTTGAGCTTGATCGAGCCAAGCTCTAATCAAGCTTGAAATGAAATTAATTTTGAGCCTTATTATAGAATCAAGTTCTAGCCAATTTTGAGCTCAAACCCAAACGGGCTGATCAATGTGCAATTTCAAGCATGAAACAATTCAAGCTTAAAAATCAAGCCCGATCAAGTTTGACCCAACTTGAAATAAGGATTGATTCAATTTGTGAAGGTGTAAGAATTAATATAATAATATTGATGTTGATATAAGGTTCATAGTTCATATGAGTCATATGTATTATATATTATATAATATTAAATATTATATTGTTATTTTTGAGCCAAGCTTGATCGAATAGACTCATCATCAGGCTCGACTCGAAATTAATTTTGAGTTTTTTTTGCAAATCAAGCTTGAATCGACTCACGTTTGAGCGAAGCTTTATTGAGCTAGCTTGATTATTTGAAGCCCCTTATTCCGACTAATTTGGAATGGATTGATGGTGTTGTGGTGGCGAAGACTTCTAGACCGGTTCCTCTCCTTTTGCTTTCTTCTCCTCTCTCATTCTTCTTTGCCATGAGGTGTTGACAACTAATTGGTACGGATCGTGCCAAAGGAACAACAATCCTTGATTGAGTTTATAGTTCATTCTTATATTTCCTGTTGGTTGATGCTTCATGCCCGTCAGGTTTGGTGGCTTTGAGATATGAAGGCTTGGGCTCGGACTCAAACAATCCTCCATAAGCACAATCCAAGTATCCAACCTATTAATTTAAATACTCCCTTCTTGGATAAACCTAGAGACGGGTGCTCTAGCACAATTCTCTCCTCAAAGTTGTTCTCCCTCTCTTTTGCCTTTTTTGCGGTCAACCATAAATGAGCAACGAGCATATTGTATCTAGTATCTCCTCTATAATCTATTCGTAAACCTACATCGGCCCTTAACTTCCTAAATTGGCAATCCAATACTTAATGGAAAAAGTCAACTACTATGGTGAGACGCTGTCAACAGATATTCAAGAAAAAAATACCAATTACTTAAGAGGTCAAGATGCATGTGACCACTATTTATACAGTAACCACAACGGTGAGGTCATGACATAACCAAATTTTCTTGCTTTATTTGTGAAAGTGTATTTAACGATTGGTTGAGTTAAAATGTCTAAGTCAAAATGATCATGATCGAAGCAATTTGACTTTAATAATTATAATACTGAGATGTTATTATGAGAAATTAAGAATTTCTTGATTCTCTCCCTTCTATTGTGCAAATTATTAGCCTTGTCTTTCCTTAAGGAAGAGTATAGTGGCTTATACAATTCATTTGTTCTCCCCTCAGCCCCTAAACGCTGTGAGGAAAAAAATCAATTGTTAATACTTGAGCAATTAAAGAATGTAATCGACCTAAGTAAATAGACATAAAGAATTTAACTAAGGAAAATGTAACAATAAAAGACACTTTCCCATAGCATAATAGACTTGTTAGCATATTAATCTTTGCTTTCTTCTCTTATTTTTAAGGTCAAGTATTTCTACTGAAGAGCAACTGACATTCGTCAAACCTAATCTTCTTTTGAATTTATTATATTTAGATATTAGCTTATTGGAATCATACACATGGAATGTGTCGGGGATCAAACTTCTGTCTTGGATCGCATCTGTTTTCCTTTATCTAAGCTCTAAAGAAACTTGCCAAGTTGCATTTCAGATGCAATAAAATCAATTTGCCATTTAGAAATGGGATATCTTGTTCAAATGTCATCCTTCCGACATCAAGTATTTGAAGATTCTTTCATACATATTTCTTATAATAGTTCAATCCATCATTACAGGTACCCACACAGCCTTTTTGTTGGTTTTGTTCCTATAATTTTTAGACAAGAGATCGTTCAAATAGTTTTATAAGGATTTACAAACTTTAATTTCAATTATACCAAATCTCTTGCCTATGATCCCTTATCTTTAACATCTTCTTCCTCCTTGCAAGTAACTAAGATAGTTTTAAGAGATTATTTACACAGATCTTGCTAGTGCTAGAATCGTGAGACTAATTATATGACATGTTCATTCTTGCTTATGTCATTACCCTCAAAATCCTACACGGAGACGAGATAATAGTCTATATGTCATTGTGGATGCAACGGTGGTGATCCTATCTTTATGCATAGGACTGAAAATGATGCTAATGATGAACAAACAATAAGGGGGAAGAGAGTAGATGAGTTAGAGGGAAAAATGATACTTATATGACGAAGTGAAAGAATGGGATTAACAAAAGTTATTACTATATTAGGTGTAGTATGTTGGTAAGGGAATTGATTTTCGTAAAAGAAATAGAAAAAAAGAAATCAATGAGAAGAATATGATAGCTGTGAGATAATTTTGAGGTCTTCTTCAAAAATAATGAACCATATCATCATTAGAAACTAAACCTAGGTCACTTCATAAGTTCTTTTGCCAATTTTCAGTAAAGTCACGATTGATCCAGATTTTTTTTGGAAGTGTTGTCTATTATTTATGTTGTATATATGCAGTGAACTATAGAGTTTGTGTCATTACCATTTACCCTGTCTTTACGAAAATTTTGATCTTAAGATTTGTGCTGCTCCTGCTCCCTAGAGTAGAATTAACAATACTAAAAGAACTGTTTTCATTGGAAAGAAGAGAAAAGGTTAATGATATTTTTAGATGTGATTACTATTCTAGAGAGCATATTTCTAAAATAAACACCAACCCTTTTTCAATAGTGACTTTTTCAATAGTATTAGTTTCAAATGCTATAGGGTTCATTGTTTTTTAAGACTCCAAATTATCTCACAGTCATTATGTTTCTGTCTTTGATTTCTTTTTCCTTTACATGTATCATTTTTCTTACTGCCTTATTGCTTCTTATAGTACTAATTCTCTTAATCCCATTTTCTCTTTTTGTTGTATGATTTTCCTCTTTCTCTCTAACTTGTCTATTCCCTTACCCTTGTTGCTTGCTCATCATCAGCGTCGTCCTCAACCCTACTACACCTAATGATATGATGATTATCATAGCATCCTCAGCGATATGAGTACTATTATCTTACCTCAATGTAGGATTTTAGGGGTAATGATTTATGGATTTTATCGTTGGCGAGGATGACCATGTCACATGATTAAACACGATTATAGCACTAGCAAGCTCCTTATAGATATTCGTCTAAAAATATTTTAGGTTACTTGCAGGAGGAAAAAAATGTTAAATAGAAGGGATCATAGGCAAGAGATTTGGTCTTAGTTAAAATTAAAGTTTGTAAATTCTTTTGAAACTATTTAGACTTCCTATTGTCTAATGTTAATAGGAAGAAAACTGACAAAGGGGCTTGATATGTGGGTAATAGGTTGAGTCAAACATTTTTGGAAGAATGACATTGAATTTAATTTAGGTTAATTATTTGTGGTATAATCTTCATGACACATGATATTAAAGGGATGCTGTTTGAATGATCTATCCCAAAGGCAATGGAAGGAGAGAGAATATCTGAGGAAAATGTAACTATCTGAACTTGATTTCACTGTTGAGCACTCATTATCCTAGGTATGTCGGAGGAATATGTAACCTTATTTGACTTTTGATTTATAGAGATAAAATCCTTTTAATTTTTTTTATTGTTGTAATTTTCTTAAGCTATGAGGTAAATGTGGCGTTATTAAGCATAGAGATATCTTTTTGGTTTTCCCTAAGCATGTAAACACTGTTGGGAAGGTTCTATGAAAAACTTAATTGCGGTCGATACTAGAAGATCATGAGTTTGGTAATGACTAGCATTTAGTCAACTAATTGCAATAGTGGAATGAAGTCATAAACATGAGGGATCTGTGTGAAACTAATGTTTTATATTTGATGTGTTGGAATTGTTATTCTTTGTCTATAAACATATAGAAGACGCAGTTTATTTTTAGTTTTATTTGTCATGACTCCCACTTCAAACATGGGATCAAGGCTCCCTCCATAGATCTCACATTTGTGGGAGTCTAGTGTACTAGGATGCATTCTGAAATTCCCTGCTTTAACAGTATTTACATCCTAGGATATAAATTTGTGTCGTGAAACAATCTGATTTATTTGTTCTGCTGCTATTGGTATATCTCTATTTACATCCTTGTCTCAACCTGTTTGGCTGTTTCTGGACTCATTGGTATCACTGTTGAAGGATGCATGTAATAGATTTGTCATCATACTCAAATGCATCCTTCCTGATATTCAGCCACTGAAATATTTTTATGAGACTTCTCTTTCTATCTCTCATCTGTCGCCACCCAAGAACAACCAATGTCAAAAATTGCTGCAGGCTGTCACCACCCAAAAATAGGTACACTTCTTTATACTTGCATCAGTTTTTTGTCCTACTGTATGCCCAAGTTTCAGTTGTTGGAGTCACTTCCTTGGATCTTTGCTTTTTTAAGAGAACCATTATTTCATGCTTGCAGGTATGGCATTATTTTTCTTTTTGACTAAATGAATATAGTAATCTTGCATCTTCTCATTTGATCTATCTATTCTTTTGATGAAACTTTTTTGTTAAGTATGTAAAGTAGTTAATTTACCTTATTTTGCTTCATTGATTTACATAATTTTAACTGAAGGATGTAAATGATGCTCAGTTTCGTTGGAGCAGTTGATATTGTGAAACCTGAACAGATACTAGCTTAAGGGCTTGTATTGACTAAATTAGGCTTCTTAATTTTTCTAATCATTTGCTACATTCTCACTTCTTCAGTAGCCTTTATTTATTTTTCATTGTGTCAAGTTATTCCATATCTTTTATGTTTATTTATAACAGCATAGCAATGGCTTTATGGAAATGTTTTGCAGGTTAAACAATTAACAAATAACCTAGCATTTATAATGGAGACAGTGCAGCTATCAACCATAGTGGAACTACAGGTATCCTTTCTCAGAATAGATAGGTGTTAATATTTAGCTAGTCAACTGGAATGCGTATTATCAGTTGGTTTACTGTGGGCCATTCCGTAAGAACCTATGGCCTTACTTCCAACAAACCCCTGATAAGAGGCTTCTTGCTTTAAGAACATAACAGGTTTGGGCATCAGGGATCGCCCATAAATACACTTTCTTGCTGCTGTCTTTTGTCTAATTGTGAATCTTCTTCCAAAATTGAATGAATTTCTTTTGCTGGATTGAATTTTTCTGGAGATATGATTTAACATTCCTTTTCGATTATCCCTTACACAAGCTGTTATGCAGGGCGACAAAATAAGGCGGCGGAATGATTGGATGATTTGGGTGCTTCCCCAACCTGAGAATTTTACTGCTGCTGGTCCTCTGTCCCCTGCAACACCTAATGTTGATATTGTGGCTTCTCGTTTTCGAACTGTCGGGCTGGAGGGTGCATCCGACCACTATAGTATGAGATCAACAAGTGGTGAGGTAGTTCTTGGGAGATCAGCATCTGGGCATCTCAATAATCAGGCACAGGTGGTAGAGGGCCTTCATGATGGGATTAGTCAAGCTAATGAACACAATGATTCAGATCAATCGGAGTCTGTTAAAAGTTTACCAAGGAGTGATAGCATATAGCTATCATGTTCAAAAAAATTTGGAAGAAGGTTTATGTTGTGGAGGCAAGCAAACACTTTACTGGTTTAGATAAGATCTAGTCATCTGACTCTGGGTGGCAGAAAGCTCCTGATCTCTCGATTCATCAAAAAGAAAAAGAAATGAAATTGGCAAATTAAAAGGAGCAAAAAGAAAAGGAAAATGGGGAAGACAGAGTTACAATAATGTGGTTATGGTGATGCTTTTTTTATGGTGATATCCCGTTACCAAACTTGGCTGAGTATTTCAGAACCTTCTGCGCAGTTCTTTTTTTTTTTTTTCATTTCTTTTTTCCCCTCCTTTTGGCTGCTAACCTCCAATTTTTCTGGGGAGGATTTGAAATTGGTTTCGTTTGAAGAGATGAGGGGATGGCTTTTGTTTGGCACCGTAGTGCTGCAGAACCTGGAAGCGACTTGTTTTGTTTTATTTTTATTTTTTATTTTCTTCTTCATTTCCTTCTACTACAAACAAGGATATGTTATCTATGCACTTCATTAGCAATTGAATTATTCTAGTGGTCTGTGATTTATTGGAGATTAAGTTATCTCTAAATTTAAAGCGATATGTATTCAGCAGGGTAAGCATGCTTGCTTCAAAGATTAGGTCTTAGATCATTTCTGTTCTTCTGGAGGTGATGCAGGGTCTCCTGGGCCAACCCGATGTATGTCAAATTGTTCCAATAATTCAAAATCCATCTTAAGGGGATATAATATTATATATACAGCGACTTCAACGATAGCAAGCCAAAAAGGGAAAGGAAGTAAAATACATTACAAAAGGAATAGGGTCTTGTATCCATATAGGGACCCATCAACTACTTACTCCTGCTCTTCTCAAATAAAGAAGAAGAAAAAAAGTATGTACTCCTGCAAAAATTGAGCCTTAGAAGCCTGGTACAAGGAAGGAGGAGAACCAGATGACAAGATCATCAGAGAGCTGCTCCTCGGGCCCACTCACCAGTTGCCCGTCGATATCCACGCGGCAAAGTGGGCAAGTTCGCCGGTGCAGAGCCAGCCACCGATCGACGCATTCCCGATGAAACAAATGATGGCACGGGAGTTTACGTATAACTTCGCCTTCCTCGTACCTCGACAGGCAAACACAGCATTCAGCATGTTCTTCATCTGCTGCTGCCTTTTGCTTCAGTTGTGAGTCATTTGTGCTTCTCATCATGAAGACTTCCTCCAAGATCCAGCTCCTGATGCCAAGGACGTGGGAGACAAGGGCGACATAGTGGCTCATGATTGCTCTTAACCGAGATGAATGTGGAACTACTAGCAGAGAAAGCTATTTAAGGAGTGTTTCAGTGTGTTACATGATCTCTTTTTATATACTATATAGCGTTATTTACAAGGTTGGTTGGAGGGATAGAGGGAGTTGAGAGTTCCCTGTTGGAAGGTACACCTAAAACCAAGTCTTTTCTTCCTTTCTTTATGTTGGAATTTTGCTTGGAATGCCAAGAGCTGATCAAGTGCTGACATTATAATACTACACTAAATAGCAGATGGCTTTTTAGTAGGGTCTCTTTGCAAAATTACTACCGAAAACCACTTTTTAAAGTAACATCTTTGCATTAGAAAAAAAAAAAAAGTAACATGTTTGCAAAAAAAAGAAAAGGGTAATGCTACCAGTATTAGGTAAGTGAACATTTGCTCAGAAATAAAAGCAAGCACAAGAGGACAGGAATCTTTTCTTATCTCTATCTGATAGCATAAATGGAAGTTGTTGTGCTAGCTACAGCAGTACGGTCAGATAGAGTAGTTCAGATTATCAATTGCTTCAATAACAAATTATAGACTTTTGTTTTCCAATATTCGAGTTACTTTGAGTTAAAGGAATCAAATTAATCAGGAAAGGCCAAGTAGTAACATCAATCCAATGCAAGAATATTAGCAAAGATTGATATTAATCCAGTATTCAGCAAGGCGTGCGCAGAAATACACACACAAGATAAAAAGCTGCTTCCTAGAACGAATGCTCTGATTTTGAATTTGAAAACAAAAAAAGAGAGAGAGATAGAGAGCAAAAGATGATTTTTTTATCATTATGAATGTATAGTAGGAGAAATGAAACACAGTTTCCTGAATCCATCCAGTAGAGAACCTTTATTGCTAAAATTTTAAGGGGGATAATGTTCATACACCTGAATGATACTTTACTCATTTTGTTCCATCGATTTATTCCTATTTCACCATATAAAAAATTACACACTACAATAAATCACAAGTTAAAAGTAGCTACATTGCAATCAAGTGACCAACAGAAGATACATAGGGTTTTAAGTGCTGAAAGAGCTCCTGTTGAATGTTGCACCTGATAGCAATTTCCAACACCACCAAGTAGGAGACCTTGAATGTCTATTAGGAATCACTTTTCACTGTCCACAACGGATTGATCAGCAACTTCTTCACTTTTTGCTTTGTCTTGGTCCTCCAAGCAACTTGCCATCCTTTGGCACCAAACAAGGAATTCCATCAACAATCTGAAGGGAGGATAGTTTGCAAACAAATGGATCAATTAAATAACAGACCAGAAAAATACCCGAAACATGATTTATTTTAAGTGATGGACAAGTGTAAAAATTTATTGACTGGTTATACGACATTTGGTGTTACTAACATCAGACCTGCATGTTAAGATGATATATACTACCAAGCCAAAAGCTCCCAGCTCCCTCAATGGCTCCCACTCACAAGAATTATCACATTAAAGATGGTAGAAGATAATAAAGCACGTGTGTTTTCAAATGACCAAGTGACTTGCAAAGACTAGGATCAGTAATGGAAGAATGGGGATAATTGTATGTCACAAACATGATCAGACACACATAGAAGTCGGCATCAGTAGCTACAACGAGGTTAGCCTATGATCCAATTTTTGTGATTGAAGAAATTGCTTTGATATTCTTATCTGTCTTTCCAATTTTTGCTGTACTTTAGTTTTCAGAAACTGCATGAAGAATATCCTTGCCGCTAATCAGTTATTATGCCATGTCTACTTCCACTTACCACATCATTTTCCTTCTATTTGGTATTCACCTAAGTTTTACATTGCACCATGTTGCAACATGGACAACCACCCATGATTTACCACCAATAATACTTTTTAGTTTTTTGTTCATGCTTTACTTCGTATAGTTGTCCATGAGTAATATGAGTCTCCAAATGACCCCAGATCAGGAAGCATGCTATACTACTGACAAAACTAACAGCTTTGCCTCTAGGCATGAAAGGAAACAACCCTCATCTAATTTTCCTTAAAATGTGGTTTGGAGCGATCAAAAGACAATAAATATGTTAGGAAACCAAAGTTTACAATGAATCGGATCATCTATGCACATTATATCATGCCACCACAGATGTTTCAAATTTCAGACAATATTATATTAGAAACAATTACATTTTCCCATTACCTTTTCCCACTCAATGAGGCAGGCGATCTGCATTATCAAATAAGGCCATGCTCAAATTTACCCTATCTAGACTGGATTTTAACTGGATTTTAACTGGATTTACTTAACTGGGTACCAGATGCACAATAAAAGGAACAACTTCCCCAAATTGAAGCTAATTGAGTACCCGGTCACTTCAGGCATGCCAGATATTCAATCAAATGGGCGAGAAAAGAATTACTCACAATGCCAAGAATACTAATCTACAGATCCAATTTGCTCATTCCAAAACTCAAGTTGAACATTTCGTCATACATCTAATATGCAAAGGAGAAGAACGAATTTATCACAAGTAACCAGCTACAGAAAGGACATGAACTCACGGGGAACGATACTCCAATGCTGTCGCTCACTAGAGCTTTCGATTCATGGCAATACCTGTAGAAAAAAGAAGAAGAGAAGATGATCTCATTCTTCCCATAAATATTCCAACTGCCTGCTGATAAGTAGAAGAGAAGACCTCAACGGTTGCTTAGACAGAGGGCAGACTAAGAAGTCGGAGATCGCTTTGCTGACGTCGCCGGCTTCTTTAAGGAGAAATCGGCTTCCTCTCACCATCTCGACTCTAGAATTCGCTTCTCCCAAGTACGGTTTTTTCTTCCTACAGATAGATTGCTCTTATTTCGCTCGCGCAAAATAATTACTGAAATAGGTTGACCAGCAAAATATTTATCTGAATAAGCTTCCGAGAACACCCATTCCGATAAATATTAAATCCAGAATCAAGTGGGAACTCTTAGGGGTTTAGCTAAAGAAAAAAAAATCCTCTCTTTTTCGAGACTTCGCGAGCGAGAGAGAGCGGAAGGAGGAGAGAATGAGAAGAGCTCAGAGTTTCATCTCCCGCTCCCTCCTCCACCGAGCTCTCCTTACTTCTTCTCCCGTGGCGGCGGTGGACCGGAGGATCCTGCGGCCTGTCGCTTTGAGCGGCACCGCCGCCGCGACGTCCCCACGATGGCGTTGGTGGCCCCCAAACGCTCCGGCGGCGTCGGGAAGGTCGGGCGTCGTCGAGATCGCAGGAGCTATCTCCTTGTCGTTGACCCTGGTGACGGCGGCTGCGGTGGCGGAGGCGAAGGAGCCGCCTGCTTCGCCGGATCTCCTCCCTAAGGACGTTGTACTCTACCAGTACGAAGCCTGTCCTTTCTGTAACAAGGTCAGAGGTAATATTCTCTTCTTCGCTTCTTCGATCCTTGACCCGAGTGACGGGTTTGTTGACCAAGATTTGGAAGCTTCAGTTCTGATTCAACTTAGATGGATCACAACTAGATTCTTTTTCCCCAATATTTGGTGATTTCGAGACTCTTAGCTTGATTCTGGAATTTATTGTTTAGGCAATAATATGAAAAAAGGCAATTGGGAGTGTTCCAGATAGTTAGAGGAAACCACAGCATACAAGCTTACATTTTTGTCACTGTGGTGCTCAATAAGTATGATTTGTATCATATAACTGGTTTGTTTGGTGAAAGTCTTGTGCACAAAACTTTGATACAACTTGTGGAGGTTGATAATTGCGATCTTAATTTGTTTAATTATGTAAACTTATTTATTTCATATTTGTCTTGTTCCAGCATTTTTGGATTATCATGATATACCATACAAAGTTGTGGAGGTCAACCCCATAAGTAAAAAGGAGATCAAATGGTCTGATTACAAGAAGGTCCCTATATTGGTTGTGGATGGTGAACAGTTGGTCGATTCATCTGGTAATTGTTCATTGTTTTTACTATCGAGTTTTAATTTTCACAAACTTTTTGGTAAGAAGTGTTATATTTGTGTAAGTTATTGGATATATTAGTTTAGGTTTCTTTGACTATTCACAACTCATTGGTTTTCTTTGCAGAAATAATTAACAACTTAGAGCAAAGGATTAACCCTGATAATTCTGTTGATGAAGAAGAGGCAAAGTGGCGCAGGTACAATTATCATGTTAGACTTGTTTCCTAGTTATTTCTTTAGATAGATGAAGTAGCAATTGCCATGTTAATCTTTCATATTTTTGTCTTTTCAAATTTATCTATATGCCGATTGCAAGCAAGCCATATCTTTCCAGATTGGATACTAAGTAATGTTCTATTTGAAGCTTCAACACACTCAAAAGCTTGTAATTGGTAGTTCTAGGTTCATATTAATGGTCTCAGACCCTTCTGTACTCAAATGATTTGATAGGCAAAAGTTTTCTGTGTTCAGGTGGGTTGATGATCACCTTGTGCATATCTTATCACCGAACATATATCGAACAACTTCAGAGGCTCTGGAGTCTTTTGATTACATAGCTAAACATGGTAAGCTTCTTAACTATCAATGTTCTCATTTCCTATATGAATTTTCAAGTTGTTTACCTTTTTCTTCTTCATTTGTGAATGTACTCATTTGTATATGCTCACATACTATATAAATATAGCCCTTAAAACTGATTAAGGCTAACGCTAACACCATTTGAAATTGCAAGAATAATGTCAACTATGATATTTGCAATGATCTAGCTTGCATCATGGAAGGAATGAGGAATCTATTTGTCATGTGCTAGTAATAGATTTATATATGAAAAGCGATATCCTGCTATTCAGGTATAGGTTGGAGCTAGACAAATCTCACCAAGACTCGAGAATTCATTGAATTTTTGTGTTATTTGTTAGAGCTTCCAAAACAATTGCATACTGGATCTCTGACAATGGCTAATGTTCTGACAGGGAGCATAGAAAAAGAAACCTATATAAAAAATTTCACATTTTCTAGTCCTGCTTCATAACTCCTTCAAGTGGAAACCATTAGTTTAGTAATAACTTCTTCCTAGCAAACAAAAGTATAACTAGAACTTTTTATGTTATTTAAATAAACTTGCTACTCTTCGCTTAGCTTTTTTTATTTAAGTCCCCAGCAAGACAAATGCGTGCAAACTAAACTATGCTCAACATAGAAATACCCTTGAGATTATGAATAAGGAGAGAAGAATAGCTTGGCTAGAGGAAAAAGAAGCATTAAATCTGAACTTCTACGGGAGAGCTTGAAAAGTAATTTATATCCTGATTAATGCCCAGGGGAAGAATATAAACACACTCATAAAATTTATAGAGCATCCAATAGGTTGGATCTCTGCTAACAATCAGGCAACTGCATGGACACATGAAGATAGTTAATTATATGCATTTGACCTCATCTCTCATATTTATCTAGTACGTCACTAAGTCGCAGATATAAGAATTAAGAAAGGCCTTGAAATGATAATCTCAAAATCATGCTTATGTCTTCATCTGCAGGCAATTTTAGCACTACAGAGAGGTTTACAGTAAAATATGCTGGAGCAGCTGCAATGTACATGGTGTCCAAGAAACTAAAGAAGAAATACAATATAACTGATGAACGTTCCGCCTTATACGAAGCTGCGGAAACATGGACGAAAGCTCTTGACGGCAAAGATTTTCTTGGTACTCTATATTAGATCTTGAGCTTAGTATGTGACTACTGATGCTACGTTACCTGTGAATTCTGCGTACTAATTCCCATATTAAATCATTTACCCAGGTGGGTCTAAACCCAACTTGGCGGATCTCGCTGTCTTTGGAGTTCTAAGACCCATCCGTTACCTCAAATCTGGCAGAGATATGGTGGAGAATACTCAAATTGGTGAGTGGTATCAGAGAATGGAAGCTGCTGTTGGAGACTCACCAAGAATAATGAAGATTTAGAACGCAGATTGTTGCAAGAAAGTTGTTATTTACTATTTACTTCTCTTTCTTCTCCTTTTTGATTGATTGTTTTTTTTTAGAGTAAGTGAGAATTTAACAGGTCGAGTGGCAATTAAACTGATGTTGTTACTCATCCTACACGAATCCCTTCTACCATTTGAAGGCCATCCCATTGGCGATTGTTGTAATAAATTTCGAAACTCCATTTTCCTGATCTCATTGAGTAGAAACTTTTACACCATTCTTACACAGAGCAGAGCTCCATAAAATTCTCCATAAATACAAACAACTACAACAAAATTTACACACTATCATATATATCTATATACATATAGTTCTGGAGGGGAGTAGTATCACATGATGACACAGGCGTTGGGGTTCTCATCACTGAAGGCAGAGGAGTACTTCTCCTCCAGCGAGCTCGCACGCGCGAGCGGCGCGGCGGAGGGGTCGACGATGACGTTCCGCACGTACCCCGGCGGCGCCTTCTTGTCGTACGCCCCGGGGGCGTACGGGTGCGCCACGACGTCGTAAGGCACGTACGGCCACGGCTCCACCTTCTTCCCGGTCTTCCGCGCCACCCTCTTCATCACCCTCGACGCCTCCACGTATCCCGTCACCGCCACCTTGTGCTGCTTCGCCTCTATCTCCACTGTATTCACCCCTGTCGTCATCATCATCATCATCATTCTTATTACAAACTCTTATTACCATCATCATATACATAGATATATTAATCAATCAATGATTCGTTAAACCTTTCATGCCTTGGAGTGCTTTCTTGATCTTACGCTCGCAACCTTCGCAGTCTATTCTAACCTTCATCTCCACCGTCTAAATTAATCCATGCAATATTAATACTCACACATTAAGACCTCGATCAAAAGATATATATATATATATATATATATATATATATACGTACCTGCAACTGCTTGCGTTTCTCGAGATTCTTGTGACGTCCCGGAAGTGAACACAGCTCGGAGAAGAAGCCCATCACTCCCATCTCTACTAGATTGAGATCAAAGCTCTTATTCTGTGAGTATATCTTTCTTGCTTTAATGGCGAGCTATTGAGCAAAAAGGTTTGAAATCTGGACGCTTCTATACTACTCTGCTTACCAAGAAGACTTCCCTTGTCCACATCATAATGGACACGCGGCGAATCGCCTGTGGTAGAGGATTCCACGTGTCTTCTCGTGCAACGTGGCGAACAGTAGATGATTAAGGGCCAGAAACATAATCTCGAAAAAGTTTGGGTGTGAAATGAATATTTCGGTGACTCTTTTTTTTTTTAAATAAATAAATAGGAAATTTAATAATAGTTTTGGGAACAAATTGTAGATTTACCAACTAAAAATTGAGATCTTGGTCTAGTAGTTGACGTTGTTATACCTTTTATTAAATTAAGATCTCTTAGTACCATTATTTCATTAAAAATAAACTTCGGCCTTAACACCTATGTCTTAGACATCCGTCTTAGTATCTCGTATCATATTTTAATTATAAAATTTAAAATTATTGTACGTGTTGACGGATGAATTAGTAGATTCTAATAGGTGACTGTGATTCTTAATAAGAACACTTACAGGTATTTATTTGAACTTCTTCGCTAACTATTATTAGTGGTTAGTACTAAACATTCTAGGTTTGTTTACTAATTCAGAGGATTATTCATGTTAATCTTCATAATTCAAAGCTTAGTCTTGTTAGGTGGAGACTTGAACACCTAATTAAGGTGGGTGTGGCGTATTTGTGTCTCTATGTTACAACCTTAGAAGCAAGATATTCAATTTCTCATTAACCAAACACCTAACATGTTTATACTTGGCTTAAACTATGTAACCATTTCTAGTCTAGATTGCCCTACCAATGTTTACAATCAACAAACACCAGACATGCCTAGTCTTGCTTCTAGTACTCCCAAGTTTATATGAGAATCCAGTATCTATCTTTCAAGAAAAGTAAACAAAATCCACAAGTTTTTAACCATCCTTCAATCGTGATATATAAAAAGCACAGCAATTCATAGACAAGCAAGTAGCCACTGCCCAAATTCCATTTCAAGGAGACAAACAGGAAGTGCCAACATGGGTAGCAAATGCTTGGTTAGAGCTGCATTCACTGCACTCTCTCTGATGATATTTCTCCTAGAAATTCATCAGGTTCTATCCAAGTCCTCGAATAGAACAGTTCCTCCGGCAATCATCGTCTTCGGAGACTCCATTGTGGATCCAGGAAACAATAATGCAATCGACACAATGATCAAATGCAACTTTCCTCCCTATGGAAAGGACTTTGCAGGTCACAAAGCGACTGGAAGGTTCAGCAATGGGAAAGTACCAGGCGACATGATAGGTTAAGTGTTTCAGGACTCAGAATAAGAGTTTAGTAAAAGACTGTAGATTCATAACATTATGCAGTAGTACCTTGCATATGAAAACAACAATGAATATGATGCATGTTTTATTCTCCTTAACAAAGAAGAAAATTTTCTTCCAGCTTCTCAACTAGGAGTAAAGGAGTATGTGCCGGCTTACCTCGGGACGCAACTGGATGATAAGGATCTCCTGACTGGTGTAAGTTTTGCCTCTGGTGCCTGTGGATATGATCCTCTGACAGCTCAACTAATGGTAACCTGTAACAATTTTCAATTTTCCTCAAAAGTCCAAGTTCTTGTAAACTGGTGATTCTTACATGGAGTATTGTGATCTGTCTTCCAGTCAGTTCTTACTTTGGATGATCAACTAAATATGTTCGAAGAGTACAAGAAGAAGCTGAAGGCAATTGCAGGAGAGAAGACAGCAGATCATATCATCTCAAAAAGCATGTACATTGTAATGACAGGAACTGATGATTTAGCAAACACATACTTCACTACACCATTTCGAAGTGTAGAGTATGACCTCGCGTCGTACATCAAGTTTGTAGTGCAATCAGCTTCAAGTTTTTTCCAGGTAAAGTAAAAGGATAAAATCTCATGAACAGAATTTTAGACATCAACTTTCTACATTTGAATTGTTACTCACTTACTCTATCTGTTTAGGAGGTAAAGTCATAGGTTCATTTTCTAGCTATTCTTGCTCTGTGTGTCAAATACATGGATAGATTTCCTTCAGCACTATCACTGCACATCAGTGAAATAAGATATATCTGGCATGCGATCCACCTATATTCATAATTTTGATAATTTATTGGACTATTTAACTGTAAACGAAAGCAATAGTTTATTGAGCTGTGCAAAGAACTGATGCTAATGAATCAAGGGACCAAACAGAATTATGCACACTCTATTTCAGTATCAAACAGACAATCACTAAATATTCGCCTAAAAGGTTAGACAAAGAGTAAGTATGACTCAAGCAGAAGTTAGCCTCTTGTATGTAGTATGCTTGGCTAGTGAAACATAATTATTATCTGGTCATCCAGATCAAATATCATAAGGAGAATAGGCATGATACTGACTACTCTCTAAGTACAATCATAGTGCAGAAACTTCTCACTAGTTGCAATAAGTATGTCTTTGTTATAATAAAATTTGTATCTTTACATTACTGGGCACTTGTTATTCTTGTCCAATTGCACAGAAACTGTACAGATCAGGTGCACGAAAAATTGGTGTTGTAGGAGTACCACCTATAGGGTGTTTACCATCACAAAGAACCAATGCAGGAGGGCTTGAGAGAGAATGCGTAACTTCTTACAACCAAGCTGCCATCGTATTGAATTCTGAACTATCAAAGGAAATAGAAAGGCTTAATCACACACTATCTGGATCAAAGATCGTCTACATTGATATGTATACACCTTTTCTCGATCTGATACAACGCCCCTCTTCTTATGGTAATATGTTTGATTTGATCCCTGTCATCACATAGCCATGAATAAACCTCTAGCAAATTTTAACTTCCCAATTTCCCTTTCAGGATTTGAGGTAACCTCAAGAGGGTGTTGCGGCACAGGGATCTTTGAAGTCACACTAACTTGCAATAGCATCACGGCACCCCCATGCGAAGATGTTTCAAAGTATGTATTCTGGGACACATATCATCCTACAGAAAGAGCTTATGACATTTTGATAAGAAAACTTATGCAGCGATATGGGTCAACACTCAACTAAACGATAAACACTACCCACCAGTTTATTGGTGCTGCACAAGCTTCATATGTTCTACTTAACTATGATACAAGTACTCTCTGTCATCGTTTTTGGTACCGTCAATTTCAGCTTGTCTTAATATGTACCCAGTGAATGCATTGCAATTTTACCATCCTGTCATCCTCATATCAACATAATTGGGAGAATGATTTGCAGATGTCAAAACACTCATCAAGGAAAAGAGAGCCCTTATATGGCTCTGTCAGATCAATTATCCGATTTTATTATAAGATAAGATGGTTTCATAGTAGTACATTACAGGAACAAAAGGCTGTAGTAGATTTGATATTTCTTATTAAGCATGACATTCTTTTCTTACTACTATTTAGGGACTATATCCAGTAAATAAGTACCCTTCAATGACCATAACCCCAAGAATGCACTTCAATCCAACCATCTGCAGACCCTTGGTCAGCATATTAATTAATGCACCTTGTTTTAGCTGAGAAAGAATCCATAGTAAAGATGTGCCAAAATGGGATTATATGCTGCAAAACACAGAATAAAACTTGGCAGAGTGCAAGCCTCCAACCGACTATTGAAAAAATAACAGCATAGCCAATAACATGCAGTCTCTACAGACAGCAGAACTTTCCTCTAGTCAATATTTAGATTGCAAGGGCAAAACCCAATTAAAGAGCAAGCTGATACAATATGAAGAACCGATTTCTACCATAAATCTCTCTCAAACTTTTTATAAGAAAAACATTGGTTGAATATTCAAACTAAATTTTTTTTAAAAAGGAAAGAAAAACACATCTTGTATCAGTACAGGCTAAACCCAAGGAACTGGCTAACCAGAATTGCTATCCCCATGAAGATAGCTACTAGTGAAGCAGCCCAAGTCAATTTCTCTGTTATTCTAGGAACCCTTTCTTTTAGTGCCTGACTACAAGAACCTAAGAAAACTGTGTAACTTCCCATTGCAAACACAGTCCCAACAAGAAACATACCTAGAAAAGCAGCACCAGCTAAACGTGAAGGAAGAGCTAGGGCAGGCAAGACCATCACTAGTGCATCCGGCTGAAGCCCATGCACAATGCCTGTGGCAAATGTCGCAAATCCAATCTTTTTCTTTCCACTAGGTTCAGTCTGTAGAGATTCAACAATGCTCATATCATATTCCCCATTCCCCGTAGCTACACAAGGGGTGTGGACCTCAGAAGCTTCCTTGATGCCCATAGCACCAATGATAAGAAGAGTTAGACCAACAACTCTTGTACCCCATGTTCGGATGATCTCAATGTGTAAACGATCCTTGAGTAGCAAAAATAGTAATCCAAAAATAACTTGTCCTGCATCATGGCCACAGCCCCAGAGGGCCCCCACCAAAGCACTCTCTAATCTCGTCCTTCCAATTGATAAAGGAGCTAATGCAGCAAGATGGTCAGGGCCTGACAATGTGTGTAAACAGCCAGCGAAGAAACCAGCCCAAGCACTACTTATTAACTCTCCGCCGACGAGTCTTCCACCAGCCTTAGTTGCAGACTGCACTGCTGCATAAGCTGGTAGGGCAATGAGAGGCTGGACTGTGGTTGCAACAAGTATAATCATAAGGACAAAAAAAGCAGCTGAATTAACCTGAAACATGGATAGTGTAGCTTGTGTCAGAACTACCAAGAAAATGAGTGCCAAAACTTAAACTAACAATTGAAGAATAAGATGATCAATATGAGGCTAATTTTTAAATCCATGACCACGAAAAAGTACAATTAGCTCATGTATTAGATAATAGTGCAGGGTAAATAATTCAATTTTGGGGCAATTCTTTGGTTCAATATTTGTTATGCATCCCTAATGTCACTACATGCGCATAATTTAGAAATCATTCTTGTTGCTTTATAAGAGACATTTTAATGAAAAGAAACAACAAAAGATCAAACACACGATTTACATGTGTCATTGTTTGCTACTACTGTTTTATTCATGAGAATGCATTTCATACTGAGAAAAGGAACAGAAACTAATTGCTCACATAACAACATTTGGTCTTGTGACAGGGCAAGAACGCCATAGTGATAATTAAATAGGAAGTCAATTTCCTTAAAAACCTCAATTACTACAACTTTTCCAGAGAAAGTTGCAAGCCATCATTTAGATCAAGCCAGAAGGACTCACCCATCTCATTATAAGAAATTGAAAGGAACCAAGAGAGAACACAAGAAAGAGAAAAAAAAAAATCACCTTTCGGAGGACTAAGCAAGCCAAATCTCTCCCGGAACCCAATTGGGCACCTGGAACTCCCTCCCCTGCCTTCTTCACCGGCCATACGAGCGGTGAACCTTGGGTACGCGACGAAGAGGCCGCGATAAGAGGTGGTGAGCCTTCTTCTTTGGATAACTGAGCTCCCAATGGCCTAAGGCTGGATCTTTGGAGCCGCAAAAGACTAGATCTTTCAACAACGGCGAGACGAGGAAGAAGGATCACGGGCGATTTGGGAAGGTGGGTTTTAGAGGAGAAGGAAGAGATAAGCCTCTCCATTAGAGATCTTTCCAGGGATTTCAAGCTCAGAGAGAGAAGTCGATGCGTTAAACGAGTCAAAAAAAAGAGAACGGGAGGAAGAAGAAGAACGAAGAGGGTAGTTGAGTGGGGGCTGCGTTGACACTTTCGGATACGGATCCGATCCATGACATTAGTAGCACTAGATCCGATAACTATTACATATTTGTAAAGCCTTTCAATTGACCCTTTTTTTGCACATCACTACCACCTAAATCTTAATATTATTTTGAGCCCTTTGAACTGATTCTTTCTTTCTTTCTTTCTTTCTTTTATAAGTATTTTAGTGAACTTAGTTTAAAAGAAAATTATCAAATAACAGCCTATATTTCTATTATTTTCTAATTAAATGTCTTTAAGGATATTGTAGATATTATCTATTTACTATTCTAACAGAATATTTCTTAATTGAAAAGAACTATATAAAATAAAATTGAAAGCTTGGTTACAAAATCCTCAAATATAGTGTTAATTAGAAAACAAAAATATATAGGGTGTTATTTTAAAATTTCCCTAGTTTATTTGACCAAAAAAAACCTCATTTGGACCACTAACGTGTAAGTTTAGGATCCATGAACGATGGCATGAAGCAGATACCTCCACCTATTTGTCGTTATAACTTCACTAATCTTCAAAAGAAATCGTGGGCCCGAAGTTAGTGGAACCCCACTTTGCCTACCCACGTTTTCAGCATCAACTTGTTGGCTTTTTATATAAGTCCACTACATAACAACAAGAGCAATGGTCCAAACTCATAGCATAAGATGAAGAGATAGCTAACATACTATTCTTAATTATGTATGCAAACAAAGCTATATATATATATATATATATATATATCTATATATTACATATTGGAAGGACAAAATTTGATGAGAGTAAATATATAGAGAGTACTTACTATACACACAACCAGCTGAGCAAAACTTTATACCTTTAACCAAACTTGTTATAAGCTGACAATTCCATGTCTAAATGCCATCTAGGATGGATCTTTTACTAACACCTAAAGTAGCAGTTGCAGATTGCAAAACCTGCAGTCCTATACTAGACACTGAGCAAGAGATAGAAGGCATATACATATAGGGGAGCATGAACAAAAGAGTCTGATGCTAAGATCTTCAGAGAAGCTTATTTTGTGCCACTGCTTGGCAAAGCTCATCTTCATAGAATAAAGCTCTAGTGGAAGCCACAGCTTTAAAAACGGGTCTTGGCAATCCTGGCGGCTTCATACGCCTTGAAGGCAATGAGGATTCCTGGAAAAGAACAGCTGCAATTTGTTTCATATCCATCAAGTGAAGACGAGAAGGGCGAGGAGCGTGTCTTGGAGCTTTCGGGGTGTGAGGGCTTGATCCCCAGATACCTTTCCCTTCTCCCTTTCTGGGATTATTAAGAGTATTAAAAAAATTGAGAGAAGTAACTGCTGTACTAAAATTCTCATGAGCGAAATGTTCATTTGCCATACATTACAAAAGGCCAATGCTCTGTTGGAAGAGGTGTCTTTGTTCTAAGCATCTCCTGTCTGGATCGATCTGGGGTCGTGTAGTTGAAATGGAGTTGCCTGGCCAGAATGACCTGGTATGAATTTTATCAACTAAGTTTAATCCAAAAGACACAGAAAACCAGTTATACTAGTTAACTAATAAGAAACTACTCAAATATTCACTTATGCTAGCCCTAGTTTGTACTAGTCTGCCACTAACACCTAATAACCCAGAATCAAAAGTTAACCCGCTACAAAACTGCACCTTAACTACTTTGAAGATTGCATAGTTGTAAACTAGAAAGAAGAATACAAGGTAGCAAATTCACAAGACAAAGGAAAAGCAGAAGTCAAATATGATGACCAGGCCAAGAGGTTTTCGATATAATCATATCAGAAATTTTAGAGAACAAGAAAAGGTATTACTTACAGCACTTCGGATGCGTTGAGAAACATGAAAAACAGCCCTTAGCTGGTCATGGTGCAAGTGGCACAGGATTTTAACCTTGGAAAAGATATCATGGAACAGTCAGTATAACATTTATGCAATAAGCACTAAACAGTCAAAAGTGAGAACTAGGAAGCTTCATCTATATATTCAGTTTAGCGCTTCTTAGGACTAATTATGCATACCAGAACATCCATAGGAAGAGATTCAAGCCTTGATTGACTATCAAATTCAAGCGCTTCAGGTGTTTTCGGTGTTTTGGGTAATTTCTGCTGCTTAATCTCATCAATCATTGGCTGGAAAGTGGTTCTGATGGGAGACACAACAGGTGTACTGCTATGAACGACGGCCTCATCCTGAGGCTGGATATCAACTTTTGGCTCTTCTGAATCCAACAAAATCCTTTTCTTGCCTATATCAGTGCAAGCTCTGCTTGTGCTCCTGCTATACCGTAGCTGCGCAAGTTGACCAGGCTTCAAGTACTTGTTCTTTGTATTTTTCACTCGTTTCTTTTGTTTGAAAGCCATGGGTCTGGAAATCATAGAAATGTAATAGCCTTCCCAATAAAATCAGATGTTGTTGAAGTCGCTAAAATTCGACTCTTCCATATAACCTATGAACTTTAAGTCAAGAACCACCACAAACAAAAAGACTACATTAGTCCAGATCTGAGAACATATCATGAAGAATCTGATGATCTATACATTCTATACAGATAGTGCTGAAGATGCTAATGATATGCAATTAGGCTAATGGTAATCCATAAATATCTGTAAATTAAAGGCTGGACCGCATTTAAATATTAAAAACATAAGGGGATAAGATAATTGACTATTTAATCAATTTTAATCAGAACATTCATCTGATGCGGCCATCTAGAGGTACATTAATATCTATCGAAGGAGTACATTCGGATAACAAAATGCTCTGATGATCAAATGAGGGACAATACATCAGCTATTACTGTGAATGACCAAACTAACCAATGAGCTTCCTCTTTGTTAAAGATCAGAGAATGACATTGGGTCATGAAAAACGTTACGAGGCAAAACAAGGAAGATTAAAATCACTTAAAGTTGTTCTAACTAACTACCAATTGAATCTACTTATTTCCACAAAGTAGAATAACAAGTCATGAATCAAGACCCCAAGACCCCATGATGCAAATGAAGCAATAGCAATAAATACATCCCTAATCAGAGAACAGAACATATCTGAATGAGAAATCTAGGGAAAAGAAAATAACAGAGCAAAGATTTGTAGAAAAACTTATAAAAAGTATCTAACAAGTATCAGAACAAAGTTTTCAACTTAATCATTACGCCCAAATAGTTCCTAATATTAGCATGAAATACTGTACACCATTGACAGTATTATCTCCTCTAAACAAAAATTGGAAAAGGGCGAAAAAGAAATCCATTAAACCCCTACCAATTTTTCAAGGAAACCGACAAATTTGATAAATAAAGCAAATATTCTGCTCCTAAACCTATTAAGCACTTACCAAAGATCTAGCTCCATCACCAGCTCCACTTCTTCCCCCCTCCCCTGCAGACATGAACACAAATAAGTACCAAATCAGAAAAAATTAAAAATAAAACTAAAACAGCGACAAAGCAAGGTAACACAACCGCCGACCACAACTACCAACCTCATCGACCTTATTTCCAGCACAAATAGGAAAACAAACACAAATCTTTAAAACTCGAAAAACTAAAAACGAGAGAGAGAGAGAGAGAGAGAGAGAGAAGAGGAGGGGAAGAGAGAGAGGGAGAGAGGGGGGAAGCGAGAGAAGCGAGAGAAATGGGGAGAATGCGGCGGGTTTTCCTTTTGAATTTCTCACAACTGCGCGCCAAATTTTTCAGCCATAGCTTTTGCAATAGGAAAGTACCCCTCGAGGGGTACGACTCTTTATCTTTTCTTCGTATCGTCTACAGATGACGGTTGTAGAAAATTCCTACATATCGGTATTTGGCGACCTTTATTGGCTTCAAAGCTAAGCTCCTGCATCGCATTCTGTAGCCAATCAGCTAGCTTAACCTCGGGTTCCTCCCAGCTAATATCAATTGCGGTTAATAGAACCCCAAGGGACGAGAAGCCCACGTGGCGATACCCCATTGGGCTCCCGCGACTGGATATAGGTGCAGTCCCACGGGGCCTAATCGGACGGCGGAGAGAGCGGGGCCGAGCCCCGGGGATTGCGGGATTGGGTGTTTCGAATTATTTTAAGAGGGAAAAGGGCTTTAAAATTCGTGCTTATCGGGGGCGTCGTATTAACCGGATAATTCGAATTTTAAATTTACCGGATTGGCCTTCGGGCTTCCGTGGGGCACGTGGGCGTGGTGTGCTGTGATTGGGCGGCAGGAAGGGTGGGCACGTGCGGGCGGGGGTGGAGAGGAATCAGGAAGCCTTGGATACTCCTCCCGCGAGAACAGGGGCGACGAACCCGGATAATAGAGGATTTATTGGCTTTATCTGGGGATGTGGGGATTTATTCGCGGGGGAATCCAAAGGGTACGGATGGTATCTCCCTCTCGGATTAGATATCCGTCATCCGTGTCCGAGTTAAATTACTAGATTACTGACGCTAATACAATAGTAATTAATACCTTACAGTAAAATAGTACTAACTCGATATACTAAATCATGAATGGACCTTGTTTGCAAATAGTATGAATTATTTATTTATTTTTTAACAAAGTGGAGGTTTAATTTGCAAATAATAAAAGAGAGGACCAGTATTCTTAATGGCGTCAGGGTAAAGAAAAGAGAAGAAGAAAAGCAAAGCAAAGAATAAAGAGAAGGAATAAAAAGAAAAGAGCAAAAAGAGAAGAGGGGTAGGCAGGTACCCCAGTGGTGGCAAAGCGATTTAGTCGGGGAAGCCGAGACTCTGGGAGTGGTAGGCCTACATCTCTCTCTGGAGCTTCACGGGTGCTCCGAAGATGGAGGACAAACCCTCTGTTTTGGATAACATCAAGGGCTTCTTCAAATCGAGCGAGGGTTTCGCTTGCGGCGCCTTCCAAAGGAGCTCCGGCTCTTCCAACCAGAATAACCCAGTAATTATTTCTAGCAATGAGAAACTAATGGTTGTTTTTTTACGTATTTGGTTTTTTTAACTGCTAACTTTGCAATAGGTCGTCTCCTTGCACTTTGAGATTTGCTTTAATGGCGTAATTGTTAGGTTTAACCACATTTATTACGATTTGGGCGTTGCGTATGTGCTGTCTTTTAAATTATTTGTAGATAGTTGGGGGTAATTGGCATCGGTATAGAATTTTCTGTGTGGTAGAGCCCTGAGGATTACCAATACAAGTCAAATGGACAAGATATTTAGTGAGCTTGGTTGCAAAAATCTTGGAAGATAGGTTTAGGGTGTAATGGAATTCTGTCATTTTCTTTAAAAGATTGGATTTTGATCGGCAGCATGATTAATTATTAGAAGATTCAACTCCGCAGTAATTGGTATTGTCACAAGGGATCATATAATATGAATATGCACATCTGATCATTATGTTAGTAAATTTTTTTTTTTCACAATTTAAACGTACATGTCTCATTATCACTGCCCATAAAATCTTTATCCAAGCTCTTCTCTTTGCAGTCGACTGATTGAAGTGGGGAAGTCATTCCCACAAACAGAGATTCTACTTCATAAGCCTTCTCAATTAAGGGTCCTGTTTGATCTAACTATGAATTTCTCATCTTATCAACTGTACTTTTCTGCTTAATTGTAGATTGAGATATTGAAGCGTTTGCAGCAAGAAATCTTTACTGATTTGATGAAGATTAGAGTCACGCAGGAAAAAATAGAGAGTCTTCTTTCCTTCAAATCTGGCAAAGGATTTCCATCCCAGGAAACCACTGCCCAACTGAAAGTGGCAATCAATGTGGTCGGAGCATTGCTCTTTGTTGAGGATGATGTTGTGCAGGCTGTCGGTAGCCTAGATAGATCTGGGACTAGAACGGGTGTAAATTCTAGGTTTATTTTTGAGACTCTGGTCAGAGATAAAGATACTCTAGTGGCAGAGTTCACTACTGGCCAGAAAAGCTCGACCCATCTCAGTGGGGTGCTTGGGAATTCTCTAGCATTGACTACATTGATGTACTCTGCAAATGTGAATGACTGGTTATCTGTGGTTTCAAGTCCTTTAGGTGCTCGTTGCACCGATTTCATAATCGCTTCAAACCTTTCGCAGGTAAAGGCTTTACATACGATCTTCTTCTTTTTTCTTGGTTTTGAGTAAAGCAATTGCTATCCCCATCAAAATGATATATCTTCTAACATCTCCATTATAGCTTTTGGCAGGGCCATAATTCTGATGGGCTTTCTTTAAGTGGACCGCCTTTATTTAGCCAGCATCACGATTGTGCTGCTGGTTTTGCTTTCAGAGGGTCTAATATAGCAGCTTGTCTAGCTGAGTTGATTTCTGGGCCTGGGATGCAACAAGCTGCTGCTGGTATTAACAGTTCCTTGACCACATTTGGCCAAGTTATGTATCAGCCAGTTGAAGAAGTGAAATTCACTTTATCTGGTCTTTGGAAAGCCTCTCGATCATCATCCTGGCTGCTCAAACACGGAACACTTGCTATACCACTGGGAAGCCTTAGACAACTGATGAGCTCCGAGGTAAGGCAAGTTTCTCCTTCTGCCATGACAAGGAGGGCACCAGAAAGTAGTTCAGTGGGAACTATTGCTCTGATGTTGGGTTCTGAATTTGATCAAAGTACGAAACTTGAAGGTTGGCTCCAAGCAGACAGGTCTGTTTTCGGTTCATGGCAGTGGGGCATTTCTTTATCTGATATTCCAGAAAATGAGCTTGGATGGGGTTTGAGAACTGGTGGAATAACAAACGGGAATTTAAATCAGTTTAACTTTGAAGGCTTTCTCGATTTTAATCTGGGAAATGGTGCTAAGTTGCAGCCAGCTTTTGTTTGTGTGATGGAGGGAGGTAGAAGAATTCCAGCATTAATTTTGAGATCTAGTTGGTTTATGTGATCTTGGAAGAACATACTTATAATTGCATACTGACGAAATATTTCTCTATGGATTTTATACACGACAGGGGAAACAGAAGGAAAAGGAAAGAGGAGAAAATGGGTTTTAGTCTTGAAATGTTCATCATTCTTATGAGTGTTACATTCCTTTACAAATGTTATATGCCATCAAATAGCTTGAAGTATAAAAATAAAAATAAAAAGATCATTATAACCATAGATGAATTCTTTTGACTGTAATGTTATGATGTTGCTGGTCCCATGCGCCAGTTGCCACATTTGGATGTGTGCAATCTCTACCTTTCAGGAAGTGCAGCAACTTTTTAACATATCTACTGTAATGCCATCCAATGTTAATCGGTGAGATTTTATCTAATGATTTCAATTACATTCATTTAAATCTTATCATCTCTGTATATATTTTAAATCTGATCGGTGGGATATTTCGGTTGAACGGAGTCTAGAAAGCAGTGTATGTCTGAATCTCCGTATTGGTTTTTTTTTTCTCGGATCCCACGTATATCCAACCCGAACCATTGAAACCAAGTTGGTTGAATATGTTTTATTTCTAGTATTTATGAGTCCGAAAATTAGATATAAGTTGGATAAAGAACCGATTCTTTTTAGATACAGAGATATTTAGGTTTCATCGAATTTTTAACTATTTAATTTAAGTTAAATTATATGTATTATTAAATAATTATTTTGAATTAAATATTGTTAAGATCTATTCTAAATTATTATATAATTAAATTGTTTCTCTAAATTGATTGCACCGTCGAATCATTAATAGAATTAAACTAAATTATTCAACTATTAAATAATTTTTTATAATATTATTTAAAATTAAAGTAAACCCATGACCAAGTTGATCGCATAAACGCCACTGAGGTTACCATCGTAAATACTTCACCATATAAAGGTCTATTCATAACTCTCCCTCTTTAATTATTCCTTCGTCGTTACTCGTTACTCACTCACTCCAACTACCTGTTAACTCTGAAACGAGGAGAGAGAGAGAGAGAGAGAGAGGGAGGGAGAGGGAGAGGGAGAGAGATTGGAGGGGGGGGTCCAAAATAGCCTCCCACGGGTGCTTCTTCTCTTTACGCAAAGCAATGACTGCGAAAACTCCAGTTTAAGAGGGAGATTAGAAATGCCGCGGGGAAATTAGCCATTAAAGTGAGATTTCTGAACGTTTTTCTTGGCTAAACGAGGGGAAAAGTCGAGTTCTTGGAGGTGGAGGAGGAGCGGAGGATGGCTGCGGATTCTCTCTTGCCGGTTTAATCTCGTCGCAGTAGCATTTCTCATTTCCAGAAGCGTTTCGATTTGTAGATCCGTTCTTTTATTGAACCATTCCGCTGGAAATGCAGTAGAATTTCCGTTATTTAGAAGTTTTCTTTGGGGGGCACTCGATTCTGAATAGGAGAAAGGACTTGATGGGTTTGACTCCTTTTTCTAAAGCTTGCTTTGAGGTACCCGTATTGGTGTAATACCATGAGGAGGAGCATAATTTGGAGACAAAGTTAGAGTGCATTCCTTTTCTTTTGTCCATTTTAGAGAAAAAGAGCGCAAATCCGACAACTTTCAGGTCGGAATCTGGTGGTTTTCGGAAAAGGACGGTCAGGTGAATTTGAGAGCAAGCAAAATTTGTTGGGTTTCGTCAGAATTTCGCTTAGATACTGCGTGAGATGGAGAATTAGGTGTTATTTGCTGAGACCAGTTCCCAAAAATGGCTTCTTGGGACCAACTGGGGGAGCTCTCAAATGTCGCCCAGCTCACGGGACTCGACGCCGTCCGCCTGATTGGGATGATCGCGAGGGCGGCGACGACGGCGCGGATGCACAAGAGGAACTGCCGGCAGTTTGCTCAGCACTTAAAGCTGATCGGGAACCTTCTCGAGCAGCTCAAGATCTCGGAGCTCAAGAAGTATCCCGAAACCCGCGAGCCACTGGAGCAGCTCGAGGACGCGCTCCGGCGGTCCTACATTCTAGTCAACAGTTGCCAGGACCGCAGCTACCTGTATCTCCTGGCCATGGGGTGGAACATTGTGTACCAATTCAGGAAAGCTCAGAATGAGATCGATCGATATCTAAGGATTGTTCCTCTCATCACCCTTGTGGATAATGCTCGAGTCCGGGTATGAATTTGCTTCCTTTCTTTATTGGCAGATAGTTTTGTCAGAATCGGTGCTCTTTGGAGTGAGATGTTGTTGGATAACTGTTTGTTATGATATATTCTTTCTGCTGAGATAAGTGAATGCTTCTGCTGATTGCGTAGCCTGCAAATTGACCTGGTTTATTAACTGCTGCTTTGATGATTTTAGAATATATGCCGTACGTACCTAGCATAATCAGATGGCAATAGCTTTTCTGTTTGCTAATAGGCAGGTTGGTGTGATGTAGACACACAAACTTTCTGATTAGAGGTCATCTTAATGGGATACCTTTTGTGGACATCATAACCTAGAAAACACTAATTATACCCGCCTTTTCTTCATGTGCTGGTAGGTGAGCTTGTCTAGTTCTGAATTAAGAACTATACTGATGTGTGAACAGAATTAGCTCGACTATTTTCTAGCAGTTTGTTCCTAGATTGTGATTCACATGAAAATATAATTCTGAGAAAGGAAATATTTTACAGGAATTATGTCAAGTAATAGTTAAATTAATGAAGAATCTACTGTTGATATTGGAAGGAAACAATTCATTCTGTAGCTTCAACTTTTTTTTGCGCATATACTCCAATATATTTATGGGTTAATATGACTATATTTGGCTCAATTTTAGCTTATATTTCATTTCTAATATTCTGCCACCTTTCTGGAAACCTTCTATTTTCTCTCTTGGTGAAGAGTTCCTCACTGACCAGCTGAGAGTCAGTTTGGTAGATTAACTTTTCTGTTGCTTCCTGTTACTTCCTTTTGTCTTATTTAGTTTCCTAACAATTTCTCAGGAACGACTGGAATACATCGAAAAGGATCAATGTGAATATACATTTGATGAGGAAGATAAAAACGTGCAAGATGCTTTATTAAATCCATATCCTTGTAAAAATCACACAACAGTGCTAAAAAAGACTCTTTCTTGTTCCTATCCAAATTTACCCTTTGATGAAGCCCTTCAGAAAGAAAATGAGAAGCTCCAGGTGGAGCTTCAGAGATCACAATCAAACATGGATCTTGGCCAGTGTGAAGTTATTGAACGCTTGCTCGGAGTAACTGAAACTGTTGCAAGTTCTCTGCCAGAGAAGGATACAGACATTAAGAAGTCCAAAAATGTGGAGGCATATGCTTTTGATGAAGACTACTCTAGCAAACAGAACAATACTCATGTGGCATCAAGGTTTGTTTGTTTGTTTTCTTGTTTGATCTATGCTTTCCCTTGGGTGTTTTTGTATTTTCCTTACTAACCATCTCTTCCCATCATTCAAGATGAGATCTGACCAGTTATTAAGATAACTTTTGGTGCATGTCCATTTACTCGACCAACATTTGATTTAATTCTTTACTTAAAAAATACTTTGCAGCTTTTCACTTAGCCTGAAATCTAGCCATTAGTGCTTGTAAACTTTCTTCTATGGTGCCTTTAAGTACTTCCTTTGGACTTAGGCCAAAAGTTACTGTTATGTAAGCTTCAGGATTCATATTACATATAAGTATATAACTAAAGCATCTCAAAGGACTTGAATGTTTAGTATGTATAGAGAACTTGTACGCAAATCATCAAGCATTCAATTTCACTTCTTGTTCTGTATCATCCTTATAGAGAACTTGGATTACACAAACACTGTCTCCATTGGATTTTGTAATTTCTATATGAAGAGAAGATCCAAGAAAGCGAGTTTAATTGCCGATCGAGCAGAGTTAATATATACGTGATATGTTATATTTATACTTGAATCCTAGGATACACCTGAAATTCTAAATGTTTTATGCATGGAGCATGTGTGCTGCTTTTCATATGCTGCTTCTAAACTGCCTTATGATTGACATGTAAATTAATGAACCAATTCTTTCTGTGTTATCTGCTTGTACATTTTTGACATCAGATAAGTAAGTCTTGCTTTGTATAATAATTTGATCTAGGTTGAAAACCTTAAGGAGTTCTTATGTAATTTTGGATTTCCATGCAGAAGTGCTTCTCCAGTTTCATCTGGTCATGATTTGATCTCCAGTAGAGGGTCACAACGACTTGAAGAATGGAATGCAGATTTACTTGGCTGCTGTTCAGAACCTTCTTTATGTATGTCATCTTTTGTTTTGTTAGCTTCTGCTTTATACCTATCAAAGGCTCAAAGCTTGAACTTTAATACTGTGGACTTCTCCTTAATTCCGGTATTTCACTAGTGTTAATTTTTTATTAAGCCACGTTCTTCCTCGTGATCGAGTCTGGATGAGGAAACCTTGATTGTTTGTTACAGTTTGTATGTGCTTTCTAGATCTTGATATTCCCCATCAGTGATTCATTAATCTTGGATGTTATCTCTGTAAGATAATACCATGCAATAGTTGCTCGACGGTGCAATATCTGCAAAAGCTTAATCTGTCAATTTTTCTCCAATAGTTGATGTTAAAAACCAATGAGAGGCACAAAGTTTACTTCCTTGTTATCTTCTTTGCTGATAATTTTTTCAACAGTTGGACACTTTCTTCTGTGTTGCTAGGTATTTTAACATTGCGATGTATCTGCTAAAAACCCTATCATTGTTATAAACTTTATTTATGATGGGCATTGTTTACTTATGTTCACTTTGCTTTTATATCTTGCAGGCTTGAAGACATTCTTTTTCCCTTGTGGAACGTTCTCGAGGATAGCTACAGTTGCCAGAAAAAGACCTGTTTGTATGTTAATATTAGAAGAAAAAAAGAGGCACATCATCATTGTTATTTTGCTTTTAGAAGCATCATTTTGGTATCAATACTGACTTTTAGCTAGATAATCGGCATTCAGAATTGACCAAACCATAGGAAGTTACACTTTGACTTTCTACTAATGTCTTGATTAAAGAAATTGGTTTATTATTCAAAGGTTTGATGCAATGTATGTTAAGAACTTTTATAATCCAAGTGGAATCCATCTAGAAGTGCACAAAACAATTGTACGATGCACTATTGCCCAAAAAATTATTTTAAGTAATCAACTTGTGTTTTTGAAAGTAAACAAATCCTATGCACCTGAAATCCATTTGTATATCAGAATGTAGCCAATGGCAGGCAGTAGGCTATGTATTTACATTGAAATGCAGGTTGATCCTGCAGCATTCGCGGTGTTTATTGTCCTTGTAAAGCTTAAACAATGGCTTGTAGTAAAATACTAACAACTTGTTTCTCAACAGCTTCTGCAGAAGCCTGCAATGACCTAATGGCATACTCACTAATATTATCATGCTGTTGTTACACCTGCTGTGTAAGGAGAAAGCTCCGGAAGACGCTGAACATTACGGTAAATTGAAAAATTTCCTATTTTTGTGCAGACACTTATTAATTGTCTTATTTGGCTAAGAATTAAGTTTCTAGAACTTGAATTTACAGCTCTTAATATTTGCTCAATCTCTTCTTTTCCACATCACCAACTCATATTTAAAGCTCCTTACCAAAACAACCTTTGTTCTACCAAGGTTTCTCACGTATGTCTATGTTTCCACCAGGGAGGTTTATGTGACGATTTCCTCTCGCATCTGATGTGTTGCTGCTGTGCCCTTGTTCAAGAATGGCGTGAAGTGGAGATTCGTGGCGCCTATAGTACTTCACTCTTACCTATAACAACTCCTTAGTCATTCAAAATGCTAATTCTGTTAACCCTGTAGATGTTTTAGGGATTCAGTTTACAAACATTGAAGTTTAATATTTAATGTCCTATTGCGATATTTCTGCAGGCACGAACAAGACAAAAATAAGCCCCCCAACGTCTCAATACATGGAATCTTGAATGCCAAAGGGAGCTATTTAAATTAAATGAGATGCCAAAGTAACAGCAAGAGCTGAACCAGTTGTACAAAGTTCTATATAGTATTCTTCTACTTCCATTGTATAATTAATATGCTGCATCCATGCTTTGGATGGTAGAAATAGTGTTGTCTTTGTATTGAACTCTGTTGTGATGTTATAGAAGTGATTTCATTGCTCATTTTTATAGTGTTTGCTTTAGTTTTCTACTGGTTTCATTGGTTGCAAACTAGGAATAATAACATCAAATTTGTGAGGATATATTGTTTGCAGGTTTCTTCCATGGGAGATTGCCAAGGTGGATAATAATGAATAAAATAGCATGAGGAAGATTACAGGTCTAATCTGAATAATTAGCAGCCAATTGAGGAATAGTAAATTAACACAGACTCAACTTGAAGAATGTTGATGTTATCCTCAAGGAATAGGGTATGGAAGGAGAAAAGGATATATATATATATATATATATATATATATATATATACATATATATATCGCAAATTATGAGAAGAGATGATAGAGAGTAGTTGGAGGAAAGAAGATTATTTGGTATATGTGTGGTCATAACCTGAAGACGTGGCTAGTTCCTTTGTATGACACGTATTCAGCTGTTTTCCATTCCTACGACCTGGAACGGAGTGAATCCCGCAGGGTAAATAACCTCTTATAAAATTCTCTCCCGTCCTTTCCTTTTTCTCTCTCTAGGGTTCGAGCATCAGAGGTGAAATTTTCCTTTTCCTAGGGTTAGTGCGATCGATCTGATCTCGATCTCGGCCATGGCGAAGATTATAACTCTCAAGAGCTCCGACGGCGAGGAGTTCGAGGTGGATGAAGCGGTGGCGATGGAGTCGCAGACGATTCGCCACATGATCGAGGACGAGTGCGCGGAGAGCAGCATCCCGCTCCCAAACGTCAACAGCAAGATCCTCTCCAAGGTCATCGAGTACTGCAAGAAGCACGTCGATTCCTCGGCGGCGGCGTCCAAGCCCTCCGATGACGGCGCCAAGTCCGATGAGGACCTCAAGGCGTGGGACGCTGACTTCGTTAAGGTTGACCAGTCCACCCTCTTCGATCTCATCCTGGTGAGTATAAGGATCTATTAGAATTTGGCTACTGGTCTGTTGATCTATTGGTTCTCTTGAATCATTTTGTTGATGCTGTAATTTTTTATCGAGATCTTTGCTGTTCGGTATTACTATATTTAATTTAGCTGATGGAGTACAATAGCGCAGGGGTAGCAGATTTCGGATCTAACCAATACCCATGGTACAAGAATCCAAATTCCTCAGAATGTGCATATTAGAGAAATATTAGTACGATCTTGTGCTTTTGTCACAACCTTTGTGATTTTTCTAGTTATATTCCTGATTGCTAAGAGAACATCATTTTGTTCTACTAAACTAATAATTCTTTTAAACCATTCTTTTTATATTTGGCCTTTTAAGGCTTTCCACATTTATGTCCTTTGTGTAGGATAAGAACACACACACACACACGCACACTGAAAGAATATAATTAGCAGAAAGATATCACGCTGTTATGGATAAATTCATCTTAGAGCTACATATTGCATGCTTCTTGTAGGATCTACTGTATATTATGTTTCATCAACTTTAGATTGGCCATCTATCCTTCATTTGTCATGTCAGATATGCTGTATGTTGTTATTCTGGAATGGTTGCCATGTAGTAGAAAGGCGCATATCTCCTGCACTGAAGGATGGAAGGATGGTACCCTTTTGACGAATATAAGATTACCTTCTGCTTCAATCAGTTACTTTTGCGTGACATGCCTTGTTTTTTACTACTTACTATTTGAAATTTTCAAATGTGTTTAACATGTCTACTTACAGTTGATGCCCTTGATCTGGTATAAGTGATGAATCTTATCTGCAATCTATAATGTAATTTTCTCGCTAATCATTTTAATTCACAAGTTGGTATATAAAAGGTCCTGCGGAGTTGGTTGGTGTTTCCTGATTAACAAGTTTGCAATTGTAGGTAGTACTTTTCTGAATTCCTTCTCTCTTTTATTTTATACAGGTATTATGTGTTTAACGGCAGTTTTCATCTAATGTTTGATAGGATTTATTTTGTAATAAATTCCAAGATTATGTTTCGTAGTATTCACAAAGTATAGATAAACACTTCTGTGAGTTTATATTTCATCTTTTAAGCAGAAGCTTGAGTTTTTTTTTTTCTTTCCTTGAGGCAGTCTCTCTAGCATTGGAGTAAGACTGATTTAATTTGTCCTTCCTAGACTTTGCATCGGTTGGAGCCTCATTCACTGATACACCAGTTTAACAAGAATATTTTTGTTGGCTTCATTTGATCAGCTATTTGTAAGTTGGATACTTGTTTTTACACATTTTGAAATAATTTCAAGGTAACTGTTGATCTTATAATTAATTGCTTTCATCTCAAACTTGCTTGATGGCCCCCTTTCTATCTTGTGCTCAATGAGATTGGCCTCATGGTCAATAGCCATGTCATTTTATCTTCTTCCTCATTGCTGGATTCACTGTTGTTGTGTTTTCAGGCGGCTAACTATCTGAATATAAAAGGTTTGCTGGATTTGACCTGCCAGACAGTGGCAGACATGATCAAGGGGAAGACGCCAGAGGAGATCCGCAAGACCTTCAACATCAAGAACGATTTCAGTCCCGAGGAGGAGGAGGAGATCCGCCGTGAGAACCAGTGGGCCTTTGAATGAGATGAAGGCATTATGCTGTAGTGGTGGTGCTGGCATCTTGTTGATGTCTCTGTAAGTAGGTCCGGAGATGCCAGACTCGTGAAACTTTAAATAACTTTCGATTTAGCTTTCCTTATGTCAGTTGAACAAATGAAATGGCCAGGTTTCTGTGCCTGTACTGTTTGTCTCAAGTCTTTGGCTATCGTATAAGTCTGTTCCGCTGTAAGGATTCCTGCCCCCACTTTTTATTATTTGGAACGGATGGAGGATTTTATTGTTTGGTCATGGCAAGTGGGTTGGAGCTTGGAAAGGAACTTTGTTTATTTCAAAGTATTATTAGTTACTACAAAATGGAGCTGGATGAAATCATTAGACTGAAAAGATAAATAAATGCCTTCTCTCTTTTAAGGGAGGAAGAAAGGAAAAAAAAAAAAAAACAGTGGTTAATTATTATCTTGAGCCTCTCAATTATCATTCTGTATTATTTTCACATTCCTTTTCATGCAATTTTAGAATTATCTAATTACATTACTAAATTACTTCTGTTAGAAATTTTATTACATTAGCTAACTAATTAGGTAGACAAAAAAAAAGAATTCTTCTTTTGTTATAAATAAATTTTAAAGTAATTAAAAAAGGATTGGTTTAGAGTTTAATATTTAGAGAAGTTGCTCTCTGTAAAAATATTTTAGAGTTTAATATTTATTAGAGAAGTTGCTCCATAATTATTTCTTGAAATTTTAATAAGATATTGACGGAATGAGTTTAGTGAGATAGTTTGTATGTATTCACTCTTTTTTTGTGAGAATGTGAGAATGCAAATATAGCAATAGTTGAGAGGTCAAAGTATAATTAACTTTTTTTAAAAAAGATATCTACTTTTGTGAAGTAAAGTAATTACTTCTTTCATTTATTTGTTGTAGTCAAACTTTAAAATTGAAGAAATTTTAAGGAGTGATTATTTTGTTGTCTCACTTCCTTGTATACCTTTTTAATATTAATATTTATGTTTATCTTTTTTAAAACCAACCGTCTCCTTGCAGGGATACGGTTTAATATAAAATTTAAAAGTAATGCATATAAATAAATAGCTTTAGACGATATAGATATAAACAAATTCTTTTCTTTATGGTTTGGAGGTTTTTTTTTTTTTTCTCAACTAAGCATTCAAGAGTAAAAAAATATTATAATTCTCATCTTATACTCTCTATGATATGATCGGAGTTTGATTTGATCACGTCGGGGAGGCTATTGGATTTGTTGAGTCAACCCACTTATCTAGATTCGACTGTTAGTTTTGAAGAATTTTTATATCAAGCTCAGACATCCAAATACTCAGCCAATAATGTTCGGACAACCTTGTTTCATGATATCATCAAGGCGTTTGAACACCTGAACTCTAGAGCAACCTTCATCTATGCGATCGAACACACGACCAATGACGTTTGAACCAGGGAGCAACCTTCATCGAGGTGTTTGAACGACCAAATCAAAGAGCAACCTTGAGGCATTTGAACAGCTAAGCCTGAGAGCAGCCTTCACCAAGGCATTTGGCTAGGCATTCAAATGCCTGAACGTCGATTTCAGTCCGATTAAGGTTATTTTGATTGTTTGTTTAGAGTTAGGACTTCATTAATTTTAAGTTGTTAGAGTTAGTTTCCAAATATATATATGTAGAGAGCAGCCTAATCTAAGGATGATTGATGAATATTATATTTTCCCTCTTTTTCTATCTCTCGTTTCTCTTGATTCCTTTCTCTCTCGTTCTCTCATGCTAAAGTCGTCGTCCTCGGAGGGAAGAGGAGGACGACCATAATGGGTGATGATCTTAGCTTGAGAGAACGATAGAGAAGAAGATCGAGAGAAATGAAAGGTAAAAAAGTAGGAAAAATATAATATTTATCAATCATATCTAGACTAGGCTGCTCTTCACAGAGATTAATCCCAAATATTCAAAATTAATTAAATCATAATCATAAACAAACAATCGAAATAACTCTAATTAGACTAAAATTAGCGTCGTTGATGCTTCGACAAAAGTTGCTCTTGGATTTGTAGTTCAAATGTCTTGATAAAAGTTGCTTTCAAGTTTAGGCGTTTAAATGCTATTGATCAAACATTCGACTGCCCGAAATGATTAAATCTAGATAAGCGGGTTCGACCTAACGAATCCGATGTCCCCCGTGAGGTAAGCCGGTCAAGCCCAAATCAAAATTACTTATTCTTTTGAATAATCAATGTTTATTACTTTGATTTTGGTGTTCATTTTAGTTGGATGTATGAACCTTTCCTCTTAATCTTTGAAGGTGGTCTACACGTTTACTTCGATATATGTGTAGTATTATCTATGGACAAGAGATCCTTTATAGTGACAAGTTTAGAAATGGATGGTGAAAGATCTCTCATCATCATTCAATTAAAAAAAGGGTAAGAGACTAGATATAATTCTATGCCATCCACTCTGGCACCTCTTTTTTTATTTTTTTATTTTTTTTTTTGTGCAAAGAAAAAGAAAATTGCCTCTCTAAACTGTTTTATTCCTAATTTTTATTTAGAATTAATCATTATATAGATCATAATATTACACAGATGAAACATCCAAGTTCCCTATCGGGCCAAAAGTAGATTCTGGATCGATCCGGGATTAGATGGATCTGATGAAAGATCCGACCCGGTTGCGAGCCGACATTTTTCTGGGTTTTAGACCAAAGGGAAAAATCCCAAGTCGCTTCTTTTCCTCGAGAGAAAGGAGTGCGGAGGAGGAAGGGCAAGGCGATGGCGGCGAACGTGGATGTGGAGGTGGTGGACTTCGAGCCGGATGAGGACGATCTAATGGACGAGGACGCCGGCGCCGGAGATGCTGACCCTTCTCCGATGGCTCCGACGACCCTTCCCAAGCTCCGCTCCACCATCACCGGCGGCGACCCCTCCGCCCCGAAGAAGACCAAGGGGCGCGGCTTCCGTGACGAGGCATCCATCGCCGCCGACCGCAACTCCCGCTTCGGCTCTCGTGGCTTCGATTCGCTCGCATCCGAAGGCGGCCCTGGGGCGCAACGATGTTTGTTATCTCTTCCTCGCATCCTTTTCCTCTCTACGGTTTTAGTTCCTTGCTGTGGTTAGGGTTTTGGGGGTTCTCTATGTTTTCGTAGATCTCTAGGGTTTTAAGCTGGACGGTAGATGCCCTCATGTAGATTTGATGCCATAATCAACTGTTTCTTTAGTTCGTCGAGTGGTTTCCTTATATTTTGCATTAATTCCTACAGCAATTGAGGGATGGATAATACTGGTTACTGGAGTCCATGAAGAGGCACAAGAAGATGATCTCCACAATGCGTTCCGTGAATTTGGGCAAGTTAAGAACTTGCATTTGAATCTTGACCGCCGAACAGGATTTGTTAAGGTGGGTGAGCTACTTCTTCTTTAGAAGCCCTCGCTACTACTTGTTACCAAATAAGTAATCTCAGATTCCTAAGTGTGTATCTAGGTGATTATTTATGCTAGACATGTGTTGTCATATCGATAGAATTTTACATTCAAATTTATTCTCTTGCAAATGAAACACATCACAGGTACTTATATAGTGACAGGATAGTAAATACAAATGAGTTTCTTTTCTCTTTGAACCATTTCGCAGTGCTATCCTTAGTGGTCCTAAATAGAAGTTGCTACTGAAAAGAGAAGTGACAAGCTGCAATTGGTGGATAGGAGCACATGTAGATATTGAATTTAAATATGTTATTATTATATGCTGGAAACTACTAGTGTGAATGCTATTTGAGTTGTACTTCTTACGAGTACCCTTAAAACATATGGTTGTATAGCTATTTTTCCTTGTGAACCAAGTGTATAAGGTAAATAAGGAGAATGGGACTAGGTTTTTGTTTCACGAACAAATATTGGATGCAAACTAGTATGGTGTTGCATCGGTACACTCTCATTGTTAAATGGGCCATGTGGACCTTCTCCAACCATTGTAAGAGTGTTTTTACAGAAGAAGAAGCATTGTGACAAACTGACGACCATATTGGAAATTAAGATGAAAGATGGTGCAATGATGCATACCAATGTTTTGCTTATTGCTGTGGTTTTCTGATTAACTATTTCTAATTAGTCAGGAGTCCATGATGATATGCATGAAGAAACTTAAGTCTATTCAGTCATCATTATAATTGTTATTAATAACTAGTGACCCTTCTATGTGACAGGGGTATGCTCTCATTGAATATGAAAGCTTTGAGGAAGCACAGGCTGCAATCAAGACACTGGATGGAACTGAGCTTCTCACACAGACCATTTACGTTGACTGGGCATTTAGTAATGGCCCTTTCAAGCGCAGAAATGCAAGGAGGAGGTAATTCATAACAATTTCTTTAGACATGATTATATTGTAGTGCCTCTCAGCCTAAACTGAAGTGAAGATATCATAAGGTGTTTTGTTTGCGGGGTAAAGTTTGAAACATGGGGCTCTATGTGTAAATAGCTTAAGCTTAAGATAGGAACCCTAAAATTATTCAATTGTAGGGTGTTACAATGTATTTTCCCCAAAAAAATTTTTTTTGTCTCTTCTCAGTGAAGTTAGACTCCTAATTGTGCAACAATAGTTGTGCTTCAATTTCCATTTTAGAGATTGTTCAGCACTTTTCTGTTCTGGGTGTGGCTGTAGTTGCAACTGCTGGCCTAACCTGCAGGGGCAATTATCACAAATTTGCAACGATTGTTGCTATTGGTGACAACATATCATGGACTTAATTGTTTGCTAGGCTCATGGGTCCATGTGGCGTTCTACCTTCTTCGCAAGGTAGAGTCAACCTTGAAACAATTAGAGTGTAAAGACAAGAGTATTGAAGAGATGGCAGCAGGAATTAGAATGAAACTTTTTATTCTATTCCTCAGCTTTCAGGCTCACACATGTGTTTACAATGCTCCCAAGCACAGAAATTGGGTATATTACAAGTAGAGAAGTCAGGCTTTTGTATTGAGGCAAATGAAACACAAGTACAATAGGAGAATTAAGTGGTTTGGGAGCTAAAAATCAACTTGTTTGTCATGGTGTTCTGCAATGCAGAAAATTTTGCCCACACAAAGTGGGTGTTTTGGATGTCCAAAAATCCACAATAGCTACTGCCACTTGCAGTCCTCGTCATTTCTGCACTAGCAGTCCAGCAATAAAGATGTTTGTGTCTCTTGGTCCACAAAGACTGCAGGCCACTCCAGCTGCAAGCCAGAGTGCCCCATACAAGATGCAAATGGCGAGAAGTCAAAGAAAGCTGCTCTCCTTCTCTCAAATCCTAGCTGCTTTCCTGTCGTGCTCTAGATCATTGTAGCTATTGTAGAGCACCGCTATTGTAGAGCACCCTGGCCATGCGCACCTCAACCTCTATTTCTGTAATCTCCAACACAGATCGCAGTGTCCCTCCAAATTATCTTGATATTCTAGATGCTTGGATTTTAGTCGAATTTTGAAAAGGATGTGACAAGTAGCAACTGCAAGTGCTCATGTTCATTTGGCAGGCAGCGACCTGTCTTTACATGTGATTTCCTCTGGTGATTGTTGGGGAGGTGAGTACAAAGGAAGAGTGGAGAACGAAAATAAAATTTCTGGCCAAAAATTTAAACCGGCATACCATGGGTGATCATGTTTAACCTCTATGATTAGATAAGCATAGGCTCCATTCAGCATGATGTTGTATTATGTTTATTTGTTCTTGATCAGGATGTAGTTTGCATTGCGACTGGTTTATCTTTCCTGTTGATGATGATAATTAGGTTTCATTATTTAAGTAAACACTGCCTTGATGTGGTAATGCATTTCTCTTGGACAGGTCACCACGGGCTCATCGTTCAAGGAGCCCACCTAAGAGGAGGTATTGAGATCTTTTAACTGCCATATCAGATGGTGTGAGTTGAGAGTTATGAGAATAGCAAGATTTGTGGATCTGCTTGTTTGTTTTACTTGACTAATATGAAGTGAACATGGTTCGTCGGATGTCACTTGAGTGCCTTTGAATAGTTGTAAACTTGTAATCCTTTGCCAGAAACTCTTAAGATATGTTCCTAAAAAAACAAGTCCATTCGTGCTGGTTTTGTATCAAATGAGCTCAGTGTGCAACTATCTTAATGAACATCCTTATTAAGCATACAACTGTTGCTATGATGTTTATGCTAGTATGCAAGGACAAGAATTATTTATGTGATTGCAGACCAAGAAGTTTCCAAACTTTGTTCCTCACGAATGTGATATTGTTGTTGGGATTATTGCAGATTGAGAAACGCCTCAGAATCGTCCATTCTCAATCTTTCTTTTTTATCTTAAGCAAGTAGCTTTATTTGTGGTTGTTGTTTGGTATGTTTACAGATATTATCTCCAGAAGTCGATCATCTTTCAGGTGGTTTGCACCCTGGATTTGAAACAATACTTTTCCAAACTACTATCTGAAATGTTCATTTGCAATGTTTCTGAAACTACACTATTTCTACACCAAACTCTTTATCTACAGACTCATAATCAAACTTGCATTTTTCCTATTTCTACACCAAATTCAGATATCAAAACTTCCTCTTGCTACCTTACACACACGTCCTACAACAAGAACTATTACTTGTTACAATTCTACAAGATGCCAGTGGGCGAATCGCCGTCGCTTGCCTGTCGGAGAACTTCCTTCTTTTAGCCTCAGGAATCTCAGCCTTTCTAAGGTCGTCGACGCTCTTCGCATCCGCCAGGCAATCAAAAGATCGCGATTTTCCTGAGAAATACTTGGATAATCCTCTCTTCCTGAGATAAAAACAAACAAACAAACAAACAAACTCATATGTGAGCTAAAATGCCAACTCAAATCAAAACTAGCAGCTAACAAAATCACTAGTTGGACATTATTAACCGTTACACTAGAGAGATGACTGAGTTGCTAATTACTTGTGAGGGAGGTGACATCTGAGAGAACCCATGTCGAATGTGTTGGTATAATCCAAATCCAATTCTTTGCTTGGGTTAGAGCTGGTGGTGGATGCCATAAAAGAAGAGAAGAATAGGTGTTGAATTGAGATGAATGTGGTGAGGGCTGGATTTTATATAGGAAGAATAGAAGAAGAGCAATCGTCAGAATGTGATCCATTTATGGAGTATATATCTGTATATATCGATGGATAAGCTCTTGGGACGTGGATGGATATGAGTAAAACTCGCATATGGATTTCGTTTCAGCCTCTTATCTAAATTATCTTCTAGTTATTTATCCCACTAAAAGAACTTTGATAAGAGTGATTTATTCTGATTTCTATAGCTAATAAACAGTGATAGTTATACATAGATTACTAAACTATTATTTATTTTCACATAAAATATCTCATTCTTAATTATATAAAATATCTTAGATGTCTTATATAACTGTCACACGATCAATTTTAAATATTCTAAAGAAGAGAATTTGAAAATATAATATAAGAGAGGGATGAAGTCGCAAAAAATAAATGAGGGAGAAAATATAGTTCAAATAGTCTAAGTATTATTAATCTTAATAGTTACTTTAAGTCCTTTATCATATACATTTCGGCCCTTATTTGCATAAATACCCTTTTAAAGTTGATATTTCCATTCATGCCGTTTAAGATTTTTTTTTTTTTTTTTTTGAGGTACATTTTGGCAAACATTAAACAATAAATGAAGTCAAATCTTGAATGCTAATTCTATACGTAAATATAAAAAAATAGAAAGGTGTACAAAAATATTATATAAGAGATTACAAATTTTTTAAAGAATAGATAAATACCCAGGAATAGTTACACTAATGCCCTTAACTTTAGTTCATTTTACATGTTCACGTATTATTATGAGGAGCTCTTTGTCGAAATGTGCAAAGTTTCAGGGACCTAAATGTTAATTATTCTATAAATTTAATATATATGAGGCTATCTGAATTCTGAATCAATTTATTTTATCTTATTCCTACCGCCATCCAAAAAAAATAATAATAATAATAATTAAAAAAAAAAAGTTAAAAAAGAAGAAGAGAGAATTGGGTCTTCTTCTCCGTATTCTCAATTCGAGAACCCTTCATTCCATTTCTAATTCCTCTAAGTTGCGAGAGAGGAGATGTCGGTGATGGACGACATCCACAGGGTGCGGATAGCTGCGTGCTTCCAGGCCCTCTGCGCCGCGAGATACGCCAAGGAGGATAACATCGCCTGCCAGATCGATGAGGTATCCTCGGATCAGTCTTCTTATTCCTGTTCTTATTCTAATTCATTGGGTGGGTAAGTCTTATAGGTTGATCGGTCTCAGGGTCTCTACTTGGGTTCTGTTGGAGTAGCACTAAACAAGGAGGCTTTGAAGAATCTGAACATTACCCACATCTTAGTCGTGGCTAAATCGCTGGAACCCGCGTTCCCCGATGATTTCATCTATAAGAAGATCGATGGTATGTTTTTTATGGGTGTAGTGTACTATGTGCAGTATAAAGGTGGTGACTTGGAATGATTTTAAGTACTGTAGTCTATCGATTTACTTTGTCACCTGGAGTAAATAGAATATGTTTTCATGACTATAAGAATGATTTCATTTAAAAGGTTATTAGGGATAACTTGATATACTTGCTAGGATTTAGTCTTCCTTCGTTGGCATTAATTTCATGTCTCTTAGTCGTTCTCTGTCTTAGTAGGGACGGAGAAGTCTTACATGAGTTTACACCGAAGGACTTGGTGGCCATTTAGTTATAGTTGTGCATCTGCATTATTTTGAGAATGATGTATTTAGATAAGATTCTGGTCATCTGTAGCATCTTAAGGAGGCCATGATATTGTTTTGAGTTGGTCAACTAGCTGACTGATGTATCCTCCTTAGCTAAATTTACATGCCCCACATGTGAAAATAAGTAGGACAATTTTGTCAGGCACTTGAATTGAGATAGATGACATCTTTGATTTGAAGATCTCCTCCTCAAAGTGAACTCTGAAAATCTTTTGTTGCGGTGATGATGGTGCTGTGATTCTGCAGTAAAGCTTTTAGAATAAGTAAGACCAACTCAATATCCCTGTCAGAGTTCTTCTCGTCTTTGTTGCTAGGGAGTAGGAACATTTAAGGTGCACTTCTTCACTTGTGTGCACCAAACTGTGTAGTGATTTCTGATTGACAGCCAATAATTCTTCTTATGCAATTTAATAGCATAGAAAAGAAAGAAACCATTTTTCTCGAAGTTTCTGATTGCATTTTTGTTTCCCTAATTCTAATTCCACTATGTACTTTGAGTCTTGCTATATTTATAACAGACATTGCTATTACCCTTCTGATCTATATCGTAGTCCATATTAGGATTTTGGTTTCCATTGAAATGGAAAAGGTGTATATCTCACCTATCTTAGAGAGAGGAAAAAAAGAAGTCTTCTGAATCTTGTATTAACTGAGCTTTTATAATTTCTTTCTACTATATGGTTCTTATTTATCGCACATGTTAGAACTAAGAAAATATTCATGCTTCTGAAACTGTGTTTTGCGAATGGATCAAGTACTTGACAGCCCTGAGACCAATTTAATGCAATACTTTGACGAGTGTTTCAGCTTCATTGATGAAGCCAAAAGAGCAGGTGGCAATGTGCTGGTTCATTGCTTTGCAGGAAGATCAAGAAGGTAACCGTTTCCCTTTGCATCATGTGTAGTTAATAATTATTCTCATGATACCAATCATGCAAGATTTTATAGGTCTAAAGAAAAATACTAAAGTTTGAAAGCCGAAGTAGGATGAACATGGTGGTATGAATATCTCTAAAGTCAAAGATTGCTTTCAAGCAATTGAAGATTACATCAGTTTAATGCTGATCTGTGTGACATAATATATATTTTTAAATACTGTAATAAGAGATGGGACAATATAAGTGGATCACAAGAGAAACAGAGGAGAAAAATATCTGGGCATCCATACAGACTGTACAGCATTTGTGTACCTTAGATTGATAAGCCACACTTAGTAGGCTACATGCGGCTGTGCAGATTATTCATTATGGGTTGTATAAATTTTACCCTATAAAAATGTACCAAATAATTATGTCCATTTATTATTTGATTTTCTTTTCTTCTATTTTATACCCTCGTTTTCTCTTTCCTTCCTCGTTCTTTTTTACTTTACTTGAATTCCTCCTTAGATCTAAATTTTTATCTGAGCAGAATGGCACTTAAAACATGGATTTCTGCCCTCCTAAAACTGAACCTTTGAGGCTTTGATTACATCATGTAGTAATAATGAAGCTTCAAGAATATGCTGCTGCATGAATTTTTAGGCATAGCATTCATCCCCATAAACTAATCATTTGATTAGACACAAAAATTCATAACTAAACTGTTATTATACTGTGTAATTAGCTTAATAATATGTAGTTATTATAAGACTTGTAGAACATGCTCTCTATCAACTTCCAATAATTGAAACTTATACCTTTAAATAACAAAGAATGTGGCGACCTTACATATCTTGCATGATGTAAATCAGTTCCTTTCTCATTAATTAACTTTTTTAAATTAATGTTTCAGTGTCACAATTGTCGTTGCTTATCTTATGAAGATGCATCAAATGAGTCTAGCACGTGCTTTATCAGTGGTTAGAAGCAAGCGGCCACATATATCTCCTAATGTGGGCTTCCTGACCCAATTGGAGAACTTTGAGAAATCTCTGCGAGGTGAGCATTATGATGTAGCTTTCAGATATAATCTGTAAAGCTTGGCTCTAGGGAACATTGGATTTCTTTTGTTCACATAGTATATAGAAAGATAGTGTAATACTTTGAGAATGTGGTTCTCGTATGCTCCGTCAAACTTAGTTTCTCTTTTGCATCATTGATAACTTGGTGATTTGAATATACTTGTGGTAGTCTTGAATGGTAGCTAAGGGAACCAGACATGTTTGAAATCATATTCACTGGAGAGTAACAAGAAACAGAAGATAAATTTAAAATATCTTGCTACAATTGATGATTTCTATGAAGGTACACCATGGAAACCTTTTGACTTTTGACCTATTGAGGATCTTCTTCGAGTTTTTTTATTTTTGGGTGAACCAGTATGATTATATCGTGCATCTCCGCTAGTCTTTATAATTTTTTTGCATTCAATAGAACTCCGGGATTTTCTCTTACTATGTTTATCCCGTAACTAGTTCTTTCCCTCTACTTTTAGGTACATAAGCTGAAAGGTAGCGGAAGCTCTTCAGTTACCCAGCAGTGATACAAGTACCAACATCCATGGGATGGTACTGCAAATAATTCTAGATGTTTCATTCTACTGGGCTATTATTCTCTATATTAAATAATATTGTTCCACTTTTGGGCTTTTTCCCTATTTGTTGTTGAGAAGCCAGTGATGTTATTAGACTAATATTTACCATTAATTGTGGCTGGTTAAGTCCGATTCGGTCTGTCCAGATAAGATCTAATGGAAACAAACATTTGCATGAAAGATCTTATGTTGTGGAGCAGTTAAACTTTTCTTTGCTACCTTTTTTGTTTGCTAACAATATCCCCTCTTGTCATTCTCCTTTTGCTGTGAAGCATGTATATTCAATATGAAGTCAAAACAGACTATAATTACTTCTTGAATATTCTTTTGTTGATCTATCACCCACAATCCACAGTGATACAACCAGCTTCATATCTATATCAAATGGTTACAATTTAGAGCATATATTCTCTTCTTGAACTTAATCTCATTGTTGCCATACATACATCACACTGTATTAATAAGCCTTTCAGCTTGATCCATACTACTGTATCAGTATATCACTTCCTGACTGAAGCATTGCTGCACTTCAAAAGCTAATTCCTCCAAACTCAGTTGGCATTCAAGCCCAATCTGCAAAAGAAATGAACAGAAGATATATGAGATAATCTCTAACAAAGTATTTTGAATCATTTATATGTATATATTTACACACAATCTTTACCTTAATGACAAAGGAGTAAAGAACAGTGTCCTCTGTGCTACTGATGTTAAGATGAAGGATCTCAAAATCCAATTTCTCCAGCACAGTGATTATCTTAACAACTTGGCCAGGGATACGCTTGGAGAGGGTTCTCAACAAGACATTGGGCCCAGAGATCTTAGCCTCCACATCTGCCACTGGTGAATTGCAGCATGCCCCCAGTTCTTTCACCATATCTGAATCATATGAGCTGCTGTTATTAGTCGTTGCCGTTGGCGAGGGAGTCAACTGCAAGAGTGACCTTGGGCTTGGAGTTGGACTTGGGCTAAAAGTTCTTCTTTTCTTCTTTGCCTCCAATGACTCTAGAACTTGGTGCAGCTCCTTGATGAACTCTATGGCTCCTCCAATTATGGATGCTTGGTCCCCCTTACAAATTTCATTAACAAAGGCCAAAAAGATAACATCATTTTGGATGTAATTCTAAAAGAAAATTGATTAATTTTATCTTCATCACGTCAGATGATGATGATGATGACAGTAATCGGTGATCAATAATAAACTTCAAAAACTGACCCTTTTTACGTAGAACGCCGGCGTGAGAGAGCGAAGAACCTTGAGATGCTCATTCATCTGCCTTCTCCTATTCCTCTCAACTGCAATGTGAGACATGGCTATCTATCTATCTGAATCTCTTTCCTAAAAGATCATAAAAGGAAGTCCCCCTCTCTCTCTCCCTCTTTCTCCTCTCCTCCTTTGCCATGCTCCAGTTTAAATATACATGCATTCATGCATGCATAGGGCAAGGCATGGTTGCTAAGATGGTACGTGTTAGATGTAGCTGCATGCATGGATGCATCGCATTGAAGTCATTGGCTGCGGCCTCGTGAGCTCATGCATGCACACGAGACGGCGTTGGGATACAATTTCTTGTCACATAGTTTGGCTCGGTGTATTAATTTGACGTCTAGTTTAATGGGCAGGCAACGGATCTACTCCTTCCCCGCTGTAGGAATTTGCCACAGCTTGGGTACTTGGCGACCCGTTATTGCCTGCCCGGATGCTACAAGTATAAATTGAGAAAACTCTGTAGGGCTCTTTTTGCATATAAACCACCTACAATGTCAACATATTTTTGCGAAGCACCTTCAGTTTTTTTTTAATTTTTTTTGGGGCTATTTTACTTAAAATATTGCAATAAAATTAAAATTAATTGAAAGATAAGGTGTAAAGAAAGAACAGTAAACATCTAACGCAAGGTATTAGGTACGAAATAGAAATAGAGTGAAAAAAAAATGAAATCTTATATTGAGAATATTCTTTTCAAACCGAAAGAAATGGACCTACTTTTAAATATCTAAAATGGACGGGGTTTTATGCAAAATAGCTGACTTTCTAGTGTATGTGGACTGCATGAAACTCCTGCGCCTGGTGCTTGTAGAGAATCCTCTCCTACCATGAATGGGAGGAACATTCTTAGCACGTCCCTGCATTCACTCCTCGGCTTTAAATTCTTTAATCCTTCTCACGGGTGTTAAATGAACTTAAATCCATGTATTAAACCTAACATAATATGCTTCAGGATGCATTAATCAACAAACTCCCATGCTAGTATTCCAATATTAAAATTTATCCCCCCCAAAAAAAAAGAAAACATTCGGTCAATTGCCCATCAAACGAACTACTATAAATAAAAAGTAATCTCTAGAAGATGAGATGTATGAATGGAGTTTTTTTAATCACTAATTAATAAAAGATTATTAAGCTTTTTGAGTCAGCTATTCATCTACTGTATCTTATTCTTCCAATCTCTGAGCAAAAAACATATACCTAAACTTGCTATAATTAATTAATTGGATCGAACTTCTTGCGGGCGGCTAAGATACCATGATTTGATGGTAAAGTTGAATTAGTGGGGGAGAGTAAGATTGATTTGACTCTATTAATTAAAAGTTGATTTATTTTAATTTTTCCACACTGCCCTTATTGTTTCTTCCCAGTTATATTTGATTAAATTAAGAAGACTACTTTTGGCTGTTGAGCACTTGCTGTGTTTGTTTGAGAAGCATGTCAAACAAAGACATTGCTATCAAAAATTCGATTCAGATGCTATCAAAACCTTTTAAATCAGGAGTCAAATTGCTTAACAAAAAAAAAAAAAAAAAAAAAACCTGGTGGGCTCCACATCATGCAACCACTTGGATCCAAAAATCTCAAAGATGCAATCTGTTTGCATCCAAAGTTTTGACTATTTTGGAAGAGGGAGGAAAAGAAAAGATTAAAATACATATATATTAATTGGAGAGGGGGAGGCATCTCTATCCAAAAGTAGGGTTGCATTTTCATATGAGAAATTTAGCACACAGACAAGCAACTTTGCAAGGTTTACTGTTACATATGCATCTAGATATCATTTTAGTGGATGAATTGGTTTTCAAGAGTCCCTTCAAGAATAAAACTTTTTAATTTTATTATCTTTTTTTTTTTTTATTTTTATCTTTTTCTTTTTCGTCTTACGATAAAGAGAACTGGATTCGAACAGGCGTGCTATGCTATAACCTATGGAATCATAGCTTATCTTGAGTGGAGACCATATTTGTAACTAAGATCTGCATGAGAATTGTTCTTTCTTTTCTAATTTTCTTTTGAACACCGATGATTATTTGCAAATATAACCAATAAATTAATAAGGAGTCGGATTCGTAAATTTGATATATAGTTAGTTATATATATATATATATATATATGTATATATAAGTGGTTGTTTGCAACAAAAATCCTTGGAAAATAGAAATGATATCTTGAAATTTATTATGGGCTAAAAACAACATCACAATAAATAGACAAATTATATTATATAAATACTATGAATAGTTGCAAGACATGAGTTGAGAAGGAGAGTTGACCTCCCATTAACATTGAGAAGAAAAACAAACAGAGTACTTGAAGGTGGTTAGATTAATTGAGTCGTGCCCATGATTAATTTGCAAAAAAGAAATGACATTGATGGGTATGTTTGTGGCACCTTGTTAGAAGACTAACAAGGACTAAAACATCATTGCTGCAATTAATTTAATGGGATATATATATATGTATAGGATAACTATTCTTGTTTGCATTCGATTGCAAACGTGAACAAACTCCCCCCCTCCCTCTCTCTCTCCCCCAATGGTACTTGGATAATATGCAGTCATGATTGCAAACTCGGGTCATTTTCTCCTCAAGATAGGTTTGCATTTTCCTGTCACTTGATACTTGTCACTTTTAAGTGTTGTCAAATATGGTGGAAAAATAAGAGAATAGGAGTCAAACCTGAGAAGCTTCTTAGAGAATTTGAATTTTTTTTTTCCCCTTCTTTTTTAATAAAAAAATTAATTAAAAATACTATGCGTTAAACATGTTTAACGGTGGGCGTGTTTTTAAGCATTAAACACGCAATACAGGAGTCGAATGATAAATACTGATAAAATTAAAAAGTATAAAATGTCAAAGTCTATCAATTTTCAAGAAGAATAGATTATGTGTTTATTTTAATTCACATCAACATTTTACTTTTACCCTAATTGGACAATGCAAGTTGATCCCCTTTCATTAGATGACACTAATTTGAGAACATATAAAGTGAAAGAAACCCTAGCTTCTCTCTAAACTATTTGATTATGTTTCGATGTGGCCTGTGGTGATTAGGCTTAATACCCACATAATGATGTCTTCTATGTATAAAAGAATACCCCCACCACTAGGCTTTTAAGTATCATCTTTCCATTTGCATGCTTGTACTAACTACCCAACTATGAATACAATTATTAGTATAATTATAATTAGTGTTCTAATTGCATTAGTTTAGTAAGGCATTGTGTAGTGCTAAAAGAAATTATTGGAGGGCATCTCTTTGACTAATCCATTTCATTGTCTTTCTGAAAGCTTTAGTGAGCCAGACGTGGAGTTATATAATTTTATATATATATATTTTATGAATGGCATGTTGGACTCACACGAAGGTTATGGTGTCTAATTAAGATAAGCAGTAGAATAATTGAGATAATGGAATGTAATCATTGGCATGCTCTTGGATTAACTTATTATTTACTTGGCTTCAAGCTTTATGGTTATATAATCTTTTCTTTATATTATTGGTGAATATTTGAAACTAATCTAACTTGGGAATAAAAGTCAAGCCATGCCTATGCCTAAAGAAGGAAGTTATGATGATTAGAGCACATAGAAGATGCATTAGTAGCATTAATATATTAGCAACACAATCAAGATCCGATCACATTATTCCTCTCAAAAAGATATTATTACATTAATTCTTCTCAATCTCTCTCTCTCACTCACTCACTCACTCACTCACTCTTAAAAGAAGTAGAAGATAATAAGGAAAAAGAAAAGGGCTTAGAATAAAACTGAAACATTAAAAAATATATATATAGGAGTATAAAATATATTAAAAGTATAATATATAAGCGATGAAATTAATGTGGGTCCACCGCACGCTCCCGTACGTGCGCGACAAAAGCTAAATCCGCAGGTGCAAACTCCTCGCAATCCACTCACTTTTAAACCCCACTCCCACACGTGCATGGGCCCATTGCACGTATGAGAGTGCGATCAAAAGTAAGTGGAGAGATGAAAGAGGGAGGTAGGAGGGAGTGAGTCGCACGCGCCGATTCAACTTTTGCTCACGCACATCTCTTTTCTTTTTTTTTTTCTTTTTTTTGTTTTAATTTCAATCGTCAACGGATTTGAGCTAGTCCGTCTCACCATCAAATTTGTACCAACGCATTAAATTATAGTGAGTCCATCGAATGGTATCAGAGGATTGGTGTGATCCGATCGAACTCGCAATCCGCTTACGACGCGTGCCGTGGGACCCTCTTTCCACTTACATTGCGGCCCCCACGACCGCAATGCCGGTAGCCGAAGCCGCGAGCAACCCGGCCTTCCCCATCACCACTCCAAAATTAGCGACTATTTCATTCCCTATCGCCGCCGTCGCCGTCGTCGTCGTCGTCGTTGTAGTTGTAGTGGTAGTGGGAGTACTAGTCGTCGTCGTCTTCTCTTTCTTGATGTCATCCAATTCCCCGTTCAGGAATTCTCTTACGATCTTAATCCCGGGGCACGAGACGGCCTGCTCCCAGGCCACGTCAGCCTCCGCACCCCTCATCCTGAACACCTCCGTCGCGTCGATCCGCCGTACGTCCCAACCCGCCATCCCGCTCAGCCTCCGTATCTTCTCCAGCTGGCAGCACGTGAGCTTGCACGTGTTCGCCTTGATCTCGTCGATGGCCGCGTCGAGTAGTGCCGGGGCCGCCTCCTGGCCGGCAGCCTCCGCCCGCAGGTACCTGTCGAGCTCCGGCACGCCTATCGCCCGGCGTATACCCCTCGAGTAGTCGGCGTCGGCGGGGTCGAAGAAGTCCCGCACCTCCTCCACCATCCCCCTCTCCACCATGTCATCCACCCGCGCCGCCACGAACGCGTGGAGCACCGGCGCCGCCACGTCGACCCACAGGAAGCAGCAGTCGTACCGCTTCAGGAACTCCCTCCCTCCCCCCTCCACCAACTCCTCCACGTACGAGTTCGACCCCCCCGCCACGATCGCCAGCCTCCCCCTCCCCGTGATCGCCGCCACCTTCGCCGCCGCCTCCCGGCGGAAGTCCGAGGCCGTGAACTCGGCGTCGGGCGGGACGATCCCCAGCAAGTGGTGGGGGACGCCGGACCGCTCCTCGTCTGTGACCTTGTTGGTCACGATATCTAACCCGGCGTACACCTGCATCTTGTCGGAGTTGACCACCTCGCCGTCGAAACGGAGGGCGAGGTCGATCGCCAGCCTGGACTTTCCGGTGCCGGTGGCTCCCATCACCACCACCACCTTGCTCTTTTGGCTGCATGCGTGGAGAGAACCCATGCGAATAGTAGTTGGCCCACACATACTTCTTAATTAAGATTACCTGCTTCAAATTAATTTGAGAAGTTATCATAAGACTCGTCTCCAGAGAGAGCTAGCTTATTATTACCAAATAAAACAAAAGGATTAAAAAAAAAAGAAAAAAGAGAGAGAGAGATAGAGAGAGAGAGAGAGAGAGAGAGAGAGAGAGAAGAGAATAGAATAAAGTTATCCATGCATATAATTTGATAACTAACCTTACGCGGCGAATAGAGAAGGTTGGTTGGTCTTACTCGTTACAGTTGGAAGCTAGCTAGCGAAGAGAGGAGAAGTCTATGCAGAAGAAGGATATTGACTTAGGTTATGCATGAAACGAACTAGTGGCAGCCATCTTTATAGCCTTCTCTCAAAGGCAAGTGAGTCATGCGGACAAACTTAGCTTTTCTTTTTTAAATAGATTTCGGGCCTACAAACTTCTTTTTCTTCTCTTTTTAATCATTCTAAGTGCTTAAATATTTTGATATAGGTTAGACAAAGTGTCAACTCTCTTTAACGTCGCTGAGCTAAATGTTATTGAGACATCACTTAAAACCGTCGCAGTATTAAACTGGCTCATCCTAGTCAAGCTAAACCGTTGAGTTAGGTCACTAATAATTTTTCTCTATAATAATTGCTTAGAGTTAGAGTCGACTATGTGACTTTGTTAGTCGTGAAAGAGAGGTACCAACCAACTTTATAAGAGTTGGTCGGTGGCCCACAAACTTATAATTGACTAGATAGAAAAGCAGTGTTCTCTAGTAACTAGTAGTTGGATAACTGACCCAACTTTTAAAAAATTTAAAAAGAAAATAATGGGCCCAAATTATGCAGGAGATATCATTACCGACGGGGTTTTAAACCGATCATGACCTCTGTTATTAAGAGGGATAGGACTTGACGACTGGTCTAAAATAGTCGGGATGAGGACAAAACTTAGTTAAATGGGAGTAGGAGAAAAAATAAAAAGGATCTAGAGAAGGAGTAGGATAGTTAGACTCCCTAGTTTATATTGATGGGAACACCACTTGAATTGCTTTGAGGGGTTTTGAATAATTAATGATAAGATGGTGCTCTCTCGGAAAAAGAGAGAGGCAATTTTCTTAAGAGCAATAAGGTGGGTAGCATGAGGTTTTCAGAGAAGCAGTGGGCAAACGAAAGGTTCTCTTCTAGGTTAGTGCTTGCCTCCTTTGCCTTTTTTATGATGAGAGGACTAGTAATTAATAATGCCTCAAATCCATGACTAGAGAGAGGTATTGTATGCTCTCTCTCTCTCTATCTCTCTCTATCTCTATCTTCTATTGGACTGAAGTCGCATTGAGATGATTTTGATGAAACTGTTGTGATCACTGGATCACAATATGACCAAGAGAATAAAACACACGGTGTGTTACGTATACCATTTTAGTTCTCCTTCCCTATCAGATGCATGGTAAGAGCTGTCAAATCCAATGGCATGGGGAAAAAAGAAGATATGTGGATGGTTATTCTAGAGTTATCCTATCCAAATAAGATGCATAAATGGACTGAAGCAATTAAAAGATGATTCGAAAAGAAAGGGATAAGGGGTCTTCTGGGAAGAGTTATTTATCAACCAATCCACATAGATACATCTGTACTCGTTTGAGAAGATACATTTGTATCTAAATTTCTTTCTGAAAGGAGAGGGTTCAAGTACATTAAATGCTTGCAACTGACCAACTTATTCAGACTAAATATGTCATTTCATACACACATAGCTGAATGAGAAGACTGATTTAATCACAAAAACATTAGTTGGAAGAAATATGAAAGAATGGACAATTGGAAGTGCATACATGTTGATAGCGAAAAATGTGAATCTAATTCCATGGATCATCCCATCCTTTAGGTCCCTCCCTTTTAACAAACTCTAAGATGGCTTGGACTGCTTCTTGAACCCTATTGGAGAGAGCGTGATTTCCATATTCAATCTCCACCTTCTCTGCACCTCCCATTGCTCGACATAATCTGCAGGAAATGATTATAAAGGTAAGACAATTGCACACCTCAAGCTATAGCTCATATGCATCTAATTTATGGGTTTGACTTACCTTTCAACAAGTGCGCTTTTATCAACATAATCCGGGACATACTCATCAGCCATGGAGAAAATAACCTGCAGACAGATGTTCTTACAGTGATGTACCTCAAACATATTTTTGTACTAGGACGAGGAATAGAAAGGCATGGATACTAAAAATCCAATGGCTGTTTTCCAAAAAAAGGAACACTGCCAGTTTATTACATTGATCATATCAAACATTGGACCATGCAGCATAACTCAAAGTTATGCCAGTTTTCATTCAGTATAGTCCCTTTTCCAACTTCTACAATTCAACCTAAGTGGTTCCTGAAACGATGAGGAACTGACAACATAAGGCATGTTGAGGAAGGATGAGGCGATGAGGCAAAAATAAAGCAAAATAACTTCCTATAAATATTTTCCCAGGAAAAGCTTTAACCAAGAAGTTTATGATGGGATCAAATAAGAATAAATCATGTCACTGCAGCTACCAGATTTATCAAGTGATACTAAGACAGACTGAAATAGAAAAGACTGACTTGTAAATACTTGCATTGTTGGATCAGTCCTTTTCATTCTGAAGGTGATTGGCTAAAAAAGAGAATGAGAATAGTCTGCCTAATTTGATAATATGCCTACATGAATCAATGCAGCAGTATATCGAACTTAACTGTCTAAAGTTAAAGGTTAGTTTTGCTAAGGAACATATTAGGAATATAAATTACTACCCACCTGGCAAGGTGTATTTGACATGTGACCAAGTAACTGTCTCAATTGGTCCTCACTAAGATCTGAACTGAACATGTCATCATCCCCCATGTAAGCAGAAAGTGAGTGGTACCTATGTTATCAATGGGAGAAAGGAGTTGGCATGTCATCCATACTTGTAAAAAAAAGAAAAAGAGAAGGCAATATGCTTTAAAATAATAATGTGAGGACATATATAGTACTCTAATTCAACTTGGTCAAGTATTCAAAGAAATCTCCCTAGCAGAAAGCCAACTTGATTGAAAACAATCATCTATTAGATGTTAATTTGCAATTACTGCTCCGATGCTCCATTTTTTCTTATCTTTTCTGTTTTTCTCAAAAAAAGCTCAAATAGGCTCAGTTTCATTACGAACCAGCATCTACCATATGGTAGATACACAAAACTGTACATAAAACATATTTTAAATGCCCCGGTGCAAAGCCACAAAACAACCAACATTTACGAAAACAAAGTGAGAAAAAGTATCTTCTCACACCCTATCAACACTACCAAAAAACTGAAATATAAAACCCTGTAAAGGACCAACCAAGTAATCACCAATAAAGAAAGTATGCAGCATCCAACCACCACAACAGTATAAAACCAGACCCCGAAGAGTAACAAGAGAGTCAGTCAATCAGTATCAGTGAGTCAGTAGCCAAAGTTAATCATCCAGGGTAATAGGTGTTTTCCTTCTGCCATAAACCTGCACTGGTGCTCCTCGTGGGGAGTTCTTTTCTACTTGACATCGAAGTTGCAAATTACAATTTCACAACAGTATCAGAATTATTCTGAGAAATTGATGTTCTTTCTAGGAAAATGGTATGATGCTTGTGCATCATTAAGAAAAGAATTATTTTAACAACCTACAAAAAAAAAAAGTGACGTCTTCAAAACTATAGCAGACCAATTCAAATTAGCCTACATTCTCAGAAATAGATGTTCTTTCAAGGGACCAGTACAATGCGTATGCATCAATAAGAAAGGAATTCTTTTGAGGACAAAACATCATTTGAACTGACATGTCTTCAAAGGTAATACAGAACAACTGAAATTAGCCTAAATTCTCAGAATATAGGTTGCTTGTCATGTAAAGAATCATAACAGTTAATAATAGTTTGCATTGATGAATTAGATGGAGATTGATACAGTAAGATCAGCATAGGACCAGATACGGTGGAAGGAATTACCATGCCAAAGGCTGATAAATGCACATAACATATATGAAAAAAAAAATCCTTCTAATACTAAAGGATGTCTATGTAATAAAAAGAAAAGAGAGAAAAAGAGGCACAGGTGCATTGCACGTGCACCCCCCTTCCCTCTCCCTCACTGTTACACGACGAGAGGTGTAGCGGCGATTTTGTTGGTTGACTCAATTGGTTTCTGAATCGAAATCGAAACATTCTCTATAAATCAAAACCCTAACCCTTTTTCTTTTTCCCTACACCGTTACCCCTCTCTCTCTCTCTCTCTCTCTCTCTCTCTCTCTCTCTCTCTCTCTCTCTCTCTCTCTCTTCTCTTCTTCCTTACCTCGTCGGAACTTATGTCGTGGGATCGGACCGTTGGAGCAATCCGAGACCATCAAGCAACCCTTTTTCTTTTTCCCTACACCGTTACCCCTCTCTCTCTCTCTCCCTCTCTCTCTCTTCTTCCTTATCTCGTCGGAACTTATGTCGTGGGATCGGACCGTTGGAGCAATTCGAGACCATCAAGCGACTCACTGCTCAATCCCCTCCTATTGCCACACATTTAATTAGATTTTAAGAAGGCAGATTGAAAATACCTAATTTTATTGTGCTCACGACTTTTGTTGGTGAATTTGGCCAATCGGTAACTTTGGGTTGCTATCACTTGTGTATAGAAGCTTCACGCTGTTGGCCTCATGTAGTAGGTATTTTTTTTTTTTAATCTCTCATGGCTCAGATCATTGTAGAAGTCAGCTCCATGGCCATCGACATGGAGTAGGGCTGGCTGTTGTTGTTAGCAACTTCTCCTCCACCTTGTGTGGTCGGCATAGTCACGGGGGAGGCGGGGAGCTTGCGGTGCGGTTGGTGGACTGCTAACGGCGTTGATCGCTGGTAGCCCCCTCTCATTCCCTTCTCCGACTAGGATTTTCCATTGAGGAAGGTGAGTTCGAGCATAACCATGCTCACCCCATTTTTTAATTTGGATTCGAGTTGGATTTAGATTTCAGATCCAAAGAATACGACCGGAATCAATAAGTTTTTTGGGATTGGGCCTTAACCAAATCCATTTATTTTGGCTTTGATGGGCTATGGGCTAGCTGTAGCCTAGCTCGGGTGTAAGTGGATTTTAGGCTATAAGATTAACCGACTGTTTAATTTGAGTCGATTGCAGGCTAAATGCAGCCCAACCTAAGTTCTTGGGCTAAAGTTAGCCCATTTAATGATTATATTAGATTTTTATTTTAGAAATCATAATTACTAGTTAAATTAAAATATGTTATTTATTTATTATTAAAGGTGGTGAATTTTCTTAACACAAAAACTAAAGATTTTAGTTGATTCATCTAGACTTAGGTGAATGAGTTCATTCACATCTTTATTCAACTTATATTTCGTGTTTTTTACCTGATTATGTATTTTTTTCTGAGTGCACGTTAAATATCATATTCTTGTGTGCAATTTAAATATATATTTTTGTGTGCAGATTACATTATTTTTGTGTGCAAAATATGACATTGTATTGCTATACTTCATGCAAATAACAATTTTATTGACCATGGATATTGGTTGAAAAATATAATTAATATTTGGTATGACCTAGAGAATAGTCCCAGTATAGATCGTTTGTGATTTTTCGTATTGACTTAAGTCATATTGTAGATTAGTATGATATTTTTTTTATATGACTAAGGTTAGATTAAAAGATTTCTTATGATGATTCTAATTTGTTTCAACGATTAATAAAAGAGACATAGTGAGTTTATCACATAGTAACACCTTATAGTGATCCTAACTGAATCAGCTATGAAGAAAAAAGCTAAGCATTATCTCGAGATGACTTTCATTGGGCATTGACCCAATTGAGATATGTCATTATTAATAATGAGAAAATTTTAATATATTGATACTAACCATATTATGAGATATGACTTACATTATTGTTATTTGTGCTATTATTATTACTATTGTTATAAGTATATTTAGTGAAATTGTTATATTATATCGCTAGTCTTGGATACATTTAAAATTCTATCAATAGATTTCGAATTTATTTGACTTTTGAGTGGATTCCACTCACTGAGCTATAGTTGTTAGTTCATGGATCTATTTTCTAACATTCTAGGTACTGATCAATGTGACAACTGAGCAAGATGCACTGGAACCTTACTTCTACTTAGGATCTGCTCATTTATTTTTCAGTTATATTAGTCATGTTCTAAATTATTTGTTATTTTAATTTAGTTGGAGACATATGAATTATGACATTTGATTATTTTCATTATTGTTGGAGTATATTTATTGGAATTAGATGTTAATATTAAATTTCTTATCATTGTCAAATTAGAAAAAATCTTGTTAAGGCTTCGTGTATCTCTAGCATATTGAGATATATGGCCGGTCATAATTTTAATTTCGAGATGTGACAATCTATATAGCTATATGTTCTATGTAATATAACTGCAGTGAAGTAATTTTACCTCAAGGCAGTAATTGGAGCATCCGGATTTGCCTCCCTTGGCATTAAATCCATTTCCCTACCTTCGCTGATCAATTTTGCTGACAAATCAATCATGGCAGCAGTTTCTGGCAGAGTTGCTCTATACTCTCGATCACTAACTGGGGCCTGACAACAATTAAGTTAAGATTAATCATATGAACGTAAACAATTACATAGGGATCTGTGTTCTCAATTCCATAACCTACAGGAGACACCTGTAGGTAACGTAAACAATTTTATGCCTTCATAAATCCCTCAACAGAAGCAATTTATACAGTTTCCTACCTTGGGACTTCTTTGATGGTACGAGACAAATCACAAGAGGCAGGGAAAATAAGATAATCACCTGCAAGATGACTCCACGAACTGCCCTGGAACATGGAAAGCTTGTGCGCATATAATTAACAATATCCTGCATATAGCTGGGGTAAGATTGCACATCTTTGTATTCACTTTCATAAGGAAGTGATAATAAGCCAAGTTAAGAAGAATTATTTACCTGGCAACCAGTACTATGACCAAGTAGCACAACACCTTCAGAGTTTTCCTTATTTATCAAGTAACCAATAAGTTGATCTAGCTCTAATGCATCCTTTAACAAAACAGAAGTACAGCATAAGAGACAGAGTCAATTAATGGACACAAGTAGTAGAAATGGTAAGATGTCAAGGTTACCTAAGGATGATATGCACTTAAAAGTTTCACTATAATATTTTGGTACGTAACTCATTGACCACAAATAAATTTTCAGAACATCCCTAAAAATACAGGAAGTGGGAAAAAAGATTTTAATTCTTGGAAATACTAGAATATATACAAATCTAGACTACTAATGGCACCACTACCTGCTCATGCTATGCCCACCGATACCCTTGATGGAAATCCCCATACATTAATAAGAAAAGAAAACTATCTCAAAGATTCATAAATTTCAGACAGACTCAAGGCAGACCTACATGAGATTACATACATATCAAAGCTTTTCTTAAATGGATGAACTACTTTAATGATTTCCTTCTCTTTCTGGGATTCCAAGTAAATGACTTTGCTTGTAAACTGAAGTCGTAATCTATCTGGTAATAGAAAATATCAAGAATAAAAGAGAAAGACAATTAACAATTGGGTAATCAAATTAATGAGTTATACTTGCTCTAAGCTGGAAGTCCCATATCCAATATAAGATGAAGACAACAAGGGCTGCACCAGGGACCATTTTTCATTCTCCAAGGCAAATGATAAAGGTTCCAAGTACCTGAAAGAGATAAAATCCAAAAAGAAGTTGTTAGAAAGAAAGAACTAGCCATAAATATCCTCTTTATTATTTTTTAAGTTGAGCTCATCTGGTTCAGTAATTACTCCATCAGAAAATTATACAAGTCCTAGCCTTTATAAAGCTAATATTAACTTGCATTCCAGTAATGGAACAACTTTTAGGGAAACAAACAAATCAACATGTCCTAGGCTCCTAGCTAACACAACAGACGAGACCATGCTCCCACTAGAACCAAATCTGTTTCTGCGACATAGTCATACTCCAAATTATATAAAATGTGTTAAAGCAATTTAAGTAAAAAAAAAATTTAAGAACTGCAGTCTGCAGTAGAGAATGTAATTTATCATGCATAAATCAGAACATTTTGCTAGATGTGCATATTTGTGCTTCCATTCTATGCTGAAGACATGACAGTAACTTATACAAAAGATGTTGACGTACTCAGTCGCTAAAAGTCCACCGGTCAATCCACCGATAAAGATAACTTGTTGGCTGAATTCTCCAGTTTTAAATGCCACCTACAAGAGAGAAAGAGACAATCAATTATCATGCAAGAAAATGCTAGAATTCACAAAGTAGTTCAGTGCCAAAGAGTATAGATTCCAAAAAGTACAGAGTCGTTGTTTTCTGTAGTAACAAATGATGGATCCACGCTGTACTGGGACAGACCGTATGAAGTCATGAACTTATTGCCATGCTATTCTTTGTTTATATGTTCTTATTCCATGACCAAGTACTCGTTGCAATAGCAAATTAGTAGAAACTAAAGGAGAGGTAATTCGATGATGTTTACCTCAAGGTCATACAAGTGTTATGCATTTATTTGGTCAAAGAACAATCGTATCTCTTTCCATTGTTCCATGTTTCTGATAACTTATACGGTTGCCAACGTTACTGTAAGTTTGATTCCTAGGACAGATTAGCATAACTGGTTATACATTTAGTGATATTTTCAGTTCAATTTTACAACTACGTGTTACCTCTTCAGAATTCCACTCAGATAAAGTTTTGGATAATTCCATCAAGGAAACCCTTGGTAATCAATCAAATCCTCCTTTCTACACTAACAGATCAAAATCTTGACTCCTTAAAAAGGCTAATTTTACCTGAATAGGTTTCGATCCGTACTTGAAGAGCGTCCCCCGGAGCTGGTTTTTGCGGCTCCCGGATCCGAGCACGTCAGCAAACGAAGCACAGCCGCCGCCGCCGCTACCAGAGGCGGGGGACTTGATGGAGCGGCCGCGAACGATGCCGGAGAACCAAGAAGAAGAAGATGAGGAGGAGGAAGAGGAGGCAGCCGCGGCGGTGGCGGCGGCGGAGGGATTCATCACTTCGTCACCCTCGTCGTCGTCTTCTTGCCGATCCGGTCGCTCATGTGAGGAGGAGGGATCGGGAAATTTAATAGTGGAGCCCAACGGTGCCCTGTCAGATGATAAAATCATAAATTTAAGGAGCAATTTGCGTTTTACTCTCTATATTTTGTGTTTATTGCATATTGCTTTCTCTCTTTTTTATTATTCTTAATTCAACCTCGCAACCACCCTTATTATGTAATCATACTTGTAAGCAAAGGTTGAACAATAGTGAAAACAGAAACAAAATTAAAATAAACATAAGATATAGGGTGTGAAATGAAAAATATATATATATATTTTTATTTCTTTCCTGGAGAAAACTTGACTTTTTTAGTCCTTAAAAAAGATAAGATAGACATGGATTTAGTACGACTCTAGATTTGTTTCAGGGGTTTTGACTTTTTATCCACCTCCTTTGTCCACGTTTATCTTAAGAAGAATTATTATTATGTAAGAATGGAATAAAATAAAATTTATCTAAATATTTTTATTATTAAAACCTTAAAAAATACTTTAATAAATTTTACCCTAATAACAGCTAATAGAGTAAAGAATATTCCACTACTTGTTTAAATACCCCCTTATTTGACTTTCGATACTAATTCTCAATCTATTTTTAACTTAAGCTAAAAAAAACCTTATTTAAGAATATTATTTGCATCTATAATTATTTTCATTCATCGATACGGTCGTATGTATATGAACGATAATAAAGATAAAATATAGAGTGTTTTTTATAAATTTGTCTTAAATAAAATTTGGTTTCCTACTGCAATCCATATCTAAGGTCGTTAAATGAACAACTACCCCTACGCGTCCCCAAGCAATCCGAGGCCTTGGTCAAGCTTTGGGGTAGCTGGGGTAGCTGGGGTAGTATTTGGGCCATAAGCAAAACACGTGGAACAGTCAACGCACCCCGTCGCTGATTCGTTTAGCGTAAACTTCGACTCCAAGAGCCCTCTCCGCTCTCTCCACTGCATTGAGAGTTGAGACGCTTCTCCGAGGTCGTAATACTGATATTAACTCTCTTTTTGGGAGAGATTTAAAGCCTAATCTTTCTTACTCTCCATTCCCTTCTCTTTTCAAGAGCATGGATTTCTGGCCAGTGTTTTATGCTCTGCAAGATGTTTTCCCGCAGGTAACTAATTGCTGGAAACTTTTTTTCGTTTTTTTGGTTGAAGTTGTAAAGTAAATGGATAGGTATATGCTTTTGAGAAAAATTGACTTTGATACATGAGAGTGGGAATCATATGATCCCTTATTTATCCATAATAAGAAGAATTCTAAAAGTTCTATTTGCATTCGGGTATGTGTTACATGATGTTTCTCGATTCATTATGATCGTTCATCAGTTGTTTCCCAATTCTTGTCATATTTGTGTGGACCTTGACAAGTAGAAAGGCAAATGAATAGAGCCAAATGACCTTGGTTAAATGTATTAGGGATTCACCACAAAAAAGTTTGAACTTTGTCCACTTTTTTTTTTAAGAATATAAATAATAATGAGAAAAGAACACGAACTGAAGCTTTCCCTTCTATTTCGCAATTGGGTAGTGCTAATTGCTCTCCCCTGTCGTTACTCTAGGTTGACAATTTTACATGGAGGTATCCGTGTGACTTGTTTCTTGTATTGTTATTTGTATGGTTGTAGTTTACACTTCAATTGTATAATGAGAAGGTTTTATCTATGCTCACAGCCAGCATAACACAATTTCCTATTTTATCCAAATTTGTTGTTTGATAGATGCCATGATGATGCAGCAGTTCATATATTTTTCAGTTTTTTTAGGATTTGTTGGCTTTGTCATTCAGTACTGTCATTCTTCGCTTATTTTCCTTGCAGATTGATCTTCTCATACTAAAGAGCATCGCCATTGACTACTCTTCAGACGTTGACGCAGCTGTTGAATTTGTTCTTAATGAAGTCTTAGAATCCATAAGTGAATCAACAGAAACAGATGTAGTTCCTCATAATATTCACCATGCAAAACATTCTCCTAGTGGTTGTAAGTATTCATTTTGGTTTTGTGCCATAAAAAATGATGCATCTATCTGCAAATGCACATAGACATAACTATGAGTGCATGTACGAAGTTTTCTTTTCTTGTTCTTAATAGTTACAATTTTTGATCATGTAGCTGGCATGCACGAGCAGCAGAACATATTGGGGGATCAAAGATCTGAAGAGGATCCCAATCTTCTTCTGGAATCGTCAATTTCATGTCAAAATGGTATATGTAGTGATGATTCAACTGCAACTGATGTTGGGTCATTATGCATGCATAAAGCAGTAGGAAGAAGTGGATTAGTTGAAGATACATCTGCACTAAATAAGCCAGAATTCTTTTACGGGAACTCAGACCTACTTTTTGAATCAAAAGATTTAGGGTGTGAGCCAGATCTTTTTGCTGGTCATATGGCTAATGTTTTTCATTCAGAACCAATCTCCTTCAGTGAATTAAGCACCAGTTCTTCCTTTTCTGATCTCCCCAATCAGGAGGGAGTTTCCAATGAGAAAGCTAAGAGTGTAGCAGAATTGGTGGATCATATAGTCCAACCACATCAGAAGCTAAGGGACTCTGCTGCTCCACATGTTGGTGATAACATTATTGAGGCTGAAATCAGACGAAATGTATCAGAATTTTGTTCCCATATTCAGGAATTTTCATCCTCAACCCCTGAAATTAACTTGTATAAGCAGTATGGAACTGGTGCTGGGAAACATATGAATGGTTGTTATAGAGAAATTGAAGATCAGCCGTCAACAAATTTATTAAATGCAGAAAATGCCGGGCAACTATGCAATATAGAAGCTGATGAAAGCACATTAGATGCCTTTATCTCAGCTGAAAATATCTCATTGCCTATTGTAGAAAATCTTTCGCACTCAGGGAAGCATGAAGCAAGAGAAGAAAGAACGATTAGCAATTCCATAAGTACGACTGGCCAAGAGCAATCTGGATGTCTAACTGAGAGTACTGCTGAACATGTTGCCTCTCAAATGAAGATGAGCTCAATCGGTGATGACCATCATACTTTAGGACTAGCTACTCAATCAAGCCAGGTCGTTCAAGTTGATTACATCGACGAATTTATTTATAATATGACAAAGAGAAAGGTACTAATTTTGTACTTTGATTCACAATATGATGCTTTTGAACTGAATTGATCAACTCTTCTCAAATTTCTATAAAACCCCATTTTCTACTTGTGTTATTTATATCATTCTGCAATCCTAGTGTACCCAAGTTTGGTAGCTTGACTAGTTGCTTTTCTGGAAAATTTCTGATCTTTTGATTGAAAACTGGTGCAGGAAACATTAACTTCTGCATTTGAATCAACAAGTGCTAAAATGGAACAAGTAGAGCTTCATGAGGCAAATGTCAGAGAGATTAAACAAGAAGTTGCAAAGGCTGATCAAGGTATTCTCTCCAAGGTAAAGGACCTTGGGAAGATGATAGAGAATGCAAAAGAATCCAATAATAAGGTCATCTTCTGTACATGCTTTTTTTTTTTGTGTGTGTACTCATTAACTGTAGAAACTAACATATTCATATTTTTAGCAGCATGCTGGAGAAGTTTACAAGGAAAGATCTTTACTAGAAATTGAAGCTCGTGAGCTTCAGTCTCAGCTTATCAATATTTCTTCTCAAAGAGACAATTCTCTTTCCATTATCAAGGAGGTGAGAAATACATCTATCCCATGTCCCTAAATGGATATATTTGCTGATATTTCAGTATAAAATCTTCAGCTAAATGGATGTTATTACTGGGTTACTATGATAAGTAGTCTTCTGTGGCCAAGAATTTCTTGTGATCTAACTGCCTTTTACAATTACAATCTGTATAATTTTTTTTTAAAAAAAAAACATGAGTAGAAGATGCTATGAGTGCCCATAGCGATAGTTCATTAGAAGTTTGGTATGTTCAATTTTTTACCTTTCAACTTCACCTTCCACTCCCAGATTAACCACACTCTAGATGCACGACTATCTACTGCAAAGGAAGAAAAGGCAGCAGTAGAACAGGAAATAGTTGAAAAAAGGAAGCAGGCTTACAAGGTTCTTAAACAGAGGGAGGAGGAAGTGGAGCACTTAAAGCAAGTGTCAACAAGGCTCCAAATAGAAATAGAAGAGAATGTCAAGGTAATCATACATTGTAAATTATGCAAACATCAAGGTAAGTAATTCTCAGATACGAAATATTATTGCCTGTGCCATTTTGATATTCTGACCATTTTGTTGCAGTTGAGGAATTTGCTAATGGACCGTGGTCGAATTGTTGACATCTTGCAGTAAGTCTTGAAACCCCTTATGCTCTGATTTTGTTGCCTTGCAAGCTAGATGGAGATGTAGAAAACTCATCAGCTCTTTCTTTTTCAGAGGAGAAATGTCCGTCATTTGTGAGAACATAACGTCACTCAAAGAAAGGTTCAGTGGTCATCTGCCTCTCAACAAATTGACGCCGCCAACAACTAGCTGGACCTCCTCAACTTGCTCCTTTTATACTAAAGACCTGTTATCTCATGGAGATCTTCATGTTTCAAGCGATGAGAACCCCATATTAATCAACAAAGAGTCATCTCAGGACCAGATGTTAGAAAGCAATGTTGACAATCACAAGGCGTTATCAGATGATGACTGGGACTATATTGATGCATGATGATAATGGTGAGTTGTATAGTTGACAATAAAAAGTTACAATGCAAGAAATGGAGTTGTCTCTTCATCCTTGGTGTAACTCGTGCTTTGAATTTTCTTGTAACTGTGTCTCACTTTTATACTATCTTTGTGAAATTGCTACTTCGAATTGTCATGTATCTATGTTTCTGATTCATATGTTGCTGGTTGTCACTTTCGTGAGTTGTAAATAATGATCTTTGTTTGAGAAAACCCAATATGGAGCCATACTTATATTCCTCTTTATTGTCAAAGTGTGAAGGTTTTATTTATTTTTCATGGAGGTAGACTTGTGCAATCACTCAGTCATGAATGAAAATATAATATTGCTTAGTTGGCACTGCTGAGGCTGACCTGGATGCTCATAGTTGCCTACATGGCACTCGTCATCCTATATCCATCTCTAGATATCAATTAAATGTCAAGTACCTACCATCAATCAGCTGATTCATAGTGCCGTATGTCACCCAATTTCGCATTCATGGAAGGACACATGAGAAAGATTTACCTACCCATTATCTCATATACATACAAGGAATACAGAACACTAACTGAATTATTATAGGAGTAATTGACCTTTACATTGAGAGTTCATCTAAACACTATTTCATACACTCGAGAAGCAAAAATGTGAAGAATATAGATAGAAGTTATTATATAACAGACATATTAGATCACAACCAATAACTGTAAGTCATCCATCAACTGGCTTCTCCGACTGGGTGATAGAAAACAGATTCTTATAAATCTCAGAGGAGCTATAAGCAAAATCCGACACGGCCCGGAAAAGCTCCGGCAGATGTGTTCTAAGGCTTCCAAGTGATTTCTCCCTCACCTGCTTGCATAGCTTCCTGTGGGTCTCCTCCTCTTCCTTCAATCTATTTTCTATGGCATCAACTGCAACTTTTCTTTCTGCCACAGGGTCTTCATTTGCAGTTTCAGTACCCTCAGGATTGGCATCCTCAGATAATGATGCCCTTTTCTCCATGTATTTGCGGTGCCAATCTTCAAATTGCCTTTTCTTTCGCTCGAGCTCCATGTGAGTGTCCTGAATTTTCCTTTTCAATTGCAGTTCATCTTGCTGAAGCACAATAATTGTGTGTATAACTTCAGAAAAGCTATATATGGCACCCCTCGCAAGCTCATCTGGAAGCTTCTCAAGCTGGTCATTCCAAGCATGCAGTAGGTCCTTAATCGGGGGATCAAGCTGTCGAGTTGGAGATGACACCTTCTCCTTCAAGCTGCTCTCAATTGGGATGAGGTTCAGTTTTAACCAACTATTGAGGGCTTTGATGTACTCTTTCTGATTACTCATGAGTTTCTGGAACTGTAAATGCCAATTTTTCAGCATATTCCATAACTGCTCAGTTATAAAATGATGTTGTTGGCTTGTCTCCCTGGGAATAAGTGAGATCTCAAAAGCTCTCAGATCCATCATAATCTTGAGCTGGCTGCGATGATGTTCAGACATTGCTTCCCACATCTTTGCCATCCTGAAAGGCAGAGAAAGTTAAATATAAAAGTATACATGTTTCCCAATATCCCAATATGAGGAAGAAACTGATATACATATTATATTACATATAATATATAAAGATACAAAAAAAAAAAAATATATATATATATATATATATATATATATATTTTTTTTCAATATGATAGTGCAATGCTCTGCATCATGCAACTTGTTTTACTTTCAATTTAGATGAGCAGAATAATATGGCATCAAAGCGGCCATAAACATCCCCAACATTTTCTGTCCCTCCTATCCGTTTTTTACCTCCTTGTCTTTTACCTCTACTTCGGACCCTTTTTACATGTCAGATGCCATTATTTTGGAAGTACTGTAATTTTGTGGCCACAACACACTGCTGATCATGGTTGGGTTGTAGTCTCATATTATTAACAATGAAAAAGGTCACTGAACTAGCACAACCAAAGAAAAACCATTCAAAAAGGAGAAAATTTACTGTTTGAATAATCTCAAGCAGCAGATATTCTTCCTGAGGAATTACAGGACTTACCCATAAACAAGGTCTACTAGTTTAGGGTAGAGCTGATGATCGCGCAGACGGTTGATTTCTGAAACTGTTGAATCCATGGATTGCATATCAACTATGTATCTCGTATGTAAGTGACTGACGGCAGCTTTTGTTTTCTCTAATACTTCAGACCTGGCATTGCGTTTTTTTTGCTTATTCAGTTTAGCTACCATCCCTTGATACTCAATTTTCATAAGCTCACCTGCCTAACTCAAACATTTGAAGCCATCATTAGAATAAGTGGCTAGTTATAGCTAAGAGAGATGGAGAATAAGAAGCAAAACTGCAAGCAAGAATGGTAAGGAAGCAGCTAAAATTTACAAAAATGTCTGCTATTACACCTTGTTTCAACTTTTCCCTCCAACCAAGAACCAAAAATCAAATGACTTTGAAGTACATGTAAAAGTACTCTGACCACAAATGTGATCATGTTAAATCAACTCACTAGACATGTAATTTACATACCAAAAATGGCTAGTGAAATAAGAGAATGACATCATTGGTTGTCAAAGAATATCAAGAAAAGAGTGTAGAATGAAAGTGAATATTCTGCACACTCAATGGTCATATGTGGGGTCAACTTATCTATCTTCTGTAAACATCCTTTGACTATCATATGCTGGTAGACCTACGCTACCAAGAAGATATTTTAGAAGGCACCATTGGCCTGTATACAATATTTTATAGGAGGTTTCTTGGTGTATGGCATTTAGAAGATGACATAGTGGTTATCAAAGAGAACTGGAGTATGGAACTTTGAAAGTGATACAGTGAAATAGCTAAAGATAAAACATGCAAGTTTAATGTTACAAACAAAGTCTGACAAATCAGTCCATGTATGCAAACTACATCAGCTCATCAAGGATAAGCTAATGAAGCAAAAGTTGATACACTATATCAAAAGAGATTGGTAAATCCATAAGCAACCAAAAATGTTGAAGGGTGACTAGTTCATTAACAAAGTAACATGTAAAATTAAAGTAATCCTTCCGGACTTGAACAGCATTTCCCTTCATAGCCTAAAGAATACAACTGTTCATTGAACTACCAAAAATATCTCAGATTTACCATTTTGTATAAACATTAAGAGTAATGCCTATGTGACTGTCATGCCTGCAAACGAAAGATACAAAGAAAAATTAAACTAGATTGCTTTTAAATAAGAGATGCAATTTACCTTCACTTCATCATATAGTTTTTTCTCCCATGCTAGCATCTTATCCAGAATGGTGGCATGAGTTTCTGATTCATCATTATCAAAATTGTCATTTGCATCATCTTGTTTAGCTAAACCTTTAAATGACCGATTCCAAGTGATGACTCGCATAATTCTTTCAGAATGATTAATATGTCCTGAAATCGATAGAGGAAATTTTAATAAAGGAGCAGGAAAAATGAGCTAAGGATAAATAGACAAGCTTAAAGAACTTTAGATGTTTGGAAGTCAAACAAAGATGAGAAGCGTTGCAAAATAACTAATATTCTCAAATGTAACATTTAAACGGATATGCTTTGCAGGCCCCAGACTACATACAGTACATGGGGCCTATGATAAATAAAATGCTCAGAGAAAAAGTTTAGGTGTTGATACGTAGAACAAGGACAATACTTATTTATAATAACTGGTGTTCCAGAATGCTGTGTGTGTTTCCATGTATTCATTTCTTTATCACCAGGCTGCACAAAATAGAACCTAGGCATCTGATACTTTTGTGGTTAAAACAGAAAGAGATTTGTGCAGAGACCAAGTTCAGCTTATGAACAGAAGTTTTCAGATAAATTTTGAAAAAAAAAGGAAGCTGTTTTGCCTAATGATCTACATACTAACAAGAGTTGTCACATCGATGAGGTCTGTGCCTAAATTTTCTCGAAAAGAATACAAAGAGCAGAGAAATCCCACTTGCCTCGACTATCGGCAAAATTCGAGTGGTAATGCATCCGGGTGGCCTCCAGCATCTTCGACACATCATGTGCACTCTGCGACGCCTTGAGGAAATGGTCATCAAGCTGTCTCATGATCTGCAGCAGATTCACACTAGCCGGGGGCATCGCCACAATCTTCCCCCTCTTGGAATCCGATGTCCCGACAGAATTAGCATACTGATGATGCGCCGGATTGCCCTGTTTCAACTTCTTCACTGGCTTCGACGCTTGCGGGGGCGGTGGTGGCGGCTCAACGACTTTCTTCTCTGGTGTAACTGGGGGTTGTTCCTCTTTAGAGGTAACATCGACAGTGGGCGGGACAGGCGGTGGTGGAGTTCTGGCGATCTTCTCTTGTTGAACATCGCGACTTTCCGGCCAAGTCTCCTCAGGCTGGCTCAGGTTGGGTGGTGGTATGTTATCCTGCGGACCGAAGAAGAAATCCCAAGTCGCCATGTCCTTTGGGTCCGGCAATGGGGTCGGCGGTGGTAGAGGCGTCTGAGTCTTCTGCGGCGGAGGTAGAGGCGTCTGAGTCTTCTGCGGCGGAGGAGCCGGTGCCGAGACCGATGCGGCCGTCTCAGGGACGTCATCATCGTCGCGGCGGGCGGCCTCCTCTTCATCGTCCTCCTCGCGTATGGCGGCATCAATCGGGGCCTTCTTCTTGGGCTTGGGGAGGGGGAGATCGGGCATGCTCGCGGAGCGCTGGAGAGGTGCGGGAGAGAAGTCTGGCAGGGGAGGGGGAGGAGGGGGTAGGGTATCTATGGGGGCTTGGATGGAGACGGTGGTGGCACCGGCCGAGGAGGAGGTTGAGGCGGCGACGGCGGGTGAGACGGCCGCGGACGAGGCGCGGAGGTGCTCGGGGACTTCACCCTCGGCGTAGTCGGAGAAGGCAGCGCCCGTGTCCTTGAGGGCGACGGTGTAGGCGGAATGGGCTGCGGCGAAGGCGTTGCGAGAGTTCACTGCCTCGCGCATGAACTGCTTCCGCCCCTTGCATCGCATCACCCCCTCGTCTTGCTCGATCTTGGATTGCCCACAACCCATCTCTCTATCTCTTTCTGTCTATCTCTCTCGATCTCGATCTAGAATTGGAGTCAGAAGAAACCAAAATTGGAGCAGAGCAGGAGAAAAGCAGGTACCTTTTTCTCCCTCTCCCTCTCCCCCCTTCTCTCTCTCTCTCTCTCGATCGACGAGATCAAGGTAAAAGAAGGCGGAATTGGAGTAGAAGAGGAGGTGAGAGAGGAAAAAGGTGACAACTTTAGAGAAAGGTGAATAAAGAAATAAGTGGGTGGGCACTGGGCAGGCAGGAAAGAGAAAAGGCCGCCAGAGCCAGAGGTGGACGAAGAAGAAGAAGAAGAAGTAGTAATATGGGCAATAATGGAAGGAAATTCTAAGGAAAAAGTAAAAGATGGAGCTGGGAAAGGGAGTCTGGATTCATCGATTACGAAATCTTTTTGGGTTATTTTGCTCATCAAATCATTTACGGAAATAGATTTTAGAGGGGATTATCATGAACAAGTCAACCAACGGTAACAAATTCGGCGGCGCTTGGGGGGGTGAAAACTGAAAAGTAAAACTGAAGGTATCATTTGCAAATTTTTCCAAAATAAATTATGACACTGCCTACGTACAATATAATGGGTGGATGTGCATCGGGATCATCTAGCTCTCTTCATGATGTAAGGTAACAAAAAGACAAATATGCAAATAATATTTTACTAACTGCTATTTCGTAACACGAAATGCACTAATAAAAAAAAATATCTTTAATCTAGGTGGTAATATGACAATAACCACATATATATATATATATATAATTATAATTATATTTTACCCCCACCCAACTATAGCTTTACATTACTTTTACTCCTTAAAAGAAATTAGACATTAATTATATCACTAAGTTCTCTCTATTAATATTACTTCTGTCTGTTAATATTTAATTAAACTTAATAAAGAAATAAAAATTTCCTTCTCTTCTTCAATATCGTTTCATCTCTAATTTCTTTAAAATAATCTAATTCAGGAGATGTAATTTATTTATTTATTTTTCTTCCTGGAGTGAAAGAGTTAAATATATAATTAACTCTAATTATTTTGTATGTCCGGGTGCCAATATATATCGGGCCGAAAGACTGCGGCCTGGCCCGAGAAAACTGATAAGCGGGTCGGATCACATCGGAGCGGGTATTCTTTTGCTTAGGGTTAATACCTTAATCCAAAACCCTAATCCGATAGGGCCACGGTAGGCATAGGTAAGAGAGAACTCGAAGGCCTAAAGCTTGGAGCGAAACTGGCCATGGAAGACCACCGCCACCACCACCACCACCACAACGGAGAGAGTAGCAAGAAGAAGAAGAAGAGCAAGAAGAGGAGAACTCTAGGGCAAGAAGAGGAGGGTAAAGTAGAAGAGAAGAGTGCAGAGAGGCCGACTATCAGCATCGCTGTGGCTGGATCCGTCATCGACAACGCCCAATCCCTAGAACTCGCCACCCTCGTACGTTTATTCTGTCTAAAACCCTAATTTTGTCAAGGAATCACAGCACGCTAGATCTCGTAACCCGTTTTAGTATCTTTCGTTCTTAGTTGGCCGGTCAGATAGCTCGTGCCGTCGCCATCTTCCGGATCGATGAGGTCGGCGTTTCTTCTCTTCTTACTCCCTGATTCGGTGGAATGTTGTTAAATTTATGTTAAAAAAAGTTGTTCCTTTATATGAGCAGGTGGTGGTGTTTGATAATATAGCAGAAGCATCGAATGATTCGGAAGTAACGGTGGAGAACGAGAGTGGTGCGCAGTTTCTTGTGAGGGTTTTGCGGTATCTGGAGACGCCGCAGTATCTGAGACGCCGCCTTTTTCCGATGCATACTAGCTTGAAATTTGTGGTGGGTGAGCTCTTGGTGGATAAAAGGTTTATGCTTTATTTGGATTTCTTGATGGTTTTCTGATTAGTATGCTTGGTTTTCCTGTTAGGGTTTGCTTCCTCCTCTTGATGCTCCACACCATGTGCGCAAGCATGAATGGTCTCCGTTCCGTGAAGGTATTTCATTTCATCTCCGAAGTTAGAAGTTTCTAAAGCTTTGACTGTTTTCTTGCATGCCAAATCATGCAGGTGTGACATTGGATGGGGATCGTGCAAATGGAACACCTGTGGATGTTGGGTTAAGTAAGGTATGTTTCATTTTAGTTGCCTGCTGTGTTTCCTGTCTCATGCTTGAGCTTGGCTAATTTATACTCTACTAGGTCTAGAATGGGGGCTTGAACTTCACTTAGTTGCAAAATATTGACTTAAACCAACTGTTATCAAGCTGCATGCAAGCTTAATGTCTACGAACAGCTTTGTTTGTGGTCCTATTATATATGATAATTGTGAGAGGTATCATCTAGCAATATCTTTTTATCGCTAATTTCAATTCAGTAACATGTTGCAGAATGTTATGGTTGAGCAAATCCTTGAATCAGGAAAGCGGGTGACTGTAGCTATGGGGACCAACCGTGATCTTAAGGCAGGTAAAATAAATTGTTGATGTGTTCCAGTTATCTCAGACTTCATATATTATTGACTGAAAAATGTTCAGAAACTTGGTAAGAGACCATGATGATGAAATAGATAAAATAAGGTTAAATTTGATAAGCAGGTTGTTCAGAACAAATAAAATTAGGATTTATCTGATTTTGCAAAATATGTCACATATGATTGTGCTTTGATGCAGTTCTCTCACTTATGAACTTGCTAGAAGCTGTCATTAAGAAAATATCTTGTTTATCAATGTTTCATAGTGAACACCAACTTCTTAGTCTCTGGATTTTCTTATTCAAGATACTAGGAGACGAGTTTATGGTACTTTTCTTATCATAGACTTATTCCAGTGAAGACATTGTATAGTCTGATGTGCCTTACCTTTTTTAATCATAGCAAACTTTATATCCAGTTTTCATTTTCAGATAATTTACAAACTTTCCTCCAGTGTTGAAAGTCATTGTTCAACTAGATTTACAATGACAAGATGTTGACTTTTTCAATTTATTTTGTCAAAATTAGTAGCATTTGACTAGTAAGAGTTAATGTCATCTAATATGGTTTATTCTACATCTATCTAGAATGTTTAAGAAAAGTTGTTCTGCCCTCCAGTCCAAGAGAAATGGGATTATACTGGGGTTATAAAGTTCGGTATGCTTCAAATTTAAGTGGTGTTATCAATAGTTCTCCATACAAGGTACATGGAATTCGTCTTTCTATTGTGAGTTCCATTGGATGGTAATCTAGATATAAAGTTAAAGTTAGTATTACTAATTGACCTTGAACTTCTCATTTTATAGGGTGGATATGATCATATTATTGGAACTTCAGAGCATGGTCAAGTGATTAATTCATCAGAGCTTATTATACCTAAGTTCATGTATGTACTTGTCCACATATTTCATGACAAGCTCTTATATTTTGCTGGTATCCCCTTAATCAAGTGGTCAATTTTGCAGGCACCTTTTAATTGCCTTTGGTGGACTTGGTGGGCTGGAGGAGAGCATTGAGGAAGTTAATAATTTGAAGGTACAATTAGATTTAACATGCATGCATTGATAGTATAATCATCACTTTTATGTAAAAATGTATTCAGTATTTGTTTGTCAATTCCTTTAGGAAACTTTTACTCCACTCCGCAGACTGTGAATGCTAACAATTTATTCATGTTACTATATTTGCATTTACATGAGTACATGAGTATGCCATCTTACATTGTTACGAAAATCTCAAATTACATTTTTGACAGGGAAAAGGTGTTAATGATCTGTTCCATTCATACTTGAATACATGTCCTCATCAGGGAAGTAGAACAATTCGGACTGAGGTATATGCCATTTCCAAATGTTTTACAATTTTCTTCTGTTGGTTACTCAGGATTAATTTGTAAGATACACATGTTCAGGAGGCCATTTTGATATCCCTCCAATACTTCCAAGACTCAATAAGACGAGCTGAACAGAAATTAGAATTGAAGTAGTTCCCTGCAGAATTAGAGTGCAACATCGATGGCTAGCGGAGAATTTTCTGGATCCAGTCTAGAATTATTTTTTTTCACAAGATTGATATCACCTCCTGAAAATTTTCAAGCGGAGTAAGGAGAATCCAATGTGAAGGTGAAAGATGCATAGCTACTAGTTCCTGAACGCCACACTTGTTTAAATCTGAACGATGCCATGATTATGGGCGAAAAAAAGTATATTTATGAGATTATCCATAGCAGGTGATGTGCTTATGGTTTCCACTGAACAATACGTATTTGTGAACTAATGCCAAGAAAATTCTCTAATTAGGACATTAGTTCTTATGCTGAACCTCAGATTGTTCGACAGGTATATTGGTAATGGTACAATGTTACTAAACCCAAATAAACAACAAAAGTTATGTATGGTCTTTAACTGCCGATTGTCGTCTCCTGGAAAGCTGACACCATGGTGAATTGAGACCCTAATATGTAGCAACTTCTGATGAATTAATTATATATATATATATACATACATATGTAAAATTGATTGAGCTTGTAAGTTAATCATAAATCTAGATAAAAAGCAAATGGATGAACCTTCATAAGAAACAGATTATAACGAGTTTAAATTACTTTTACATAATGTTTCAGTAAGAAATTCACTAAATATCTATCTCAATAAATAATGTATGACTATCTGATATCAGATGGTTGCCTATGATAGATTAAAATCTGTGTCCAATTTTGGCTGGATCCTGTGGCCCTGACCTGGGCCTCTACTTTAAATGGGCCTGGCCTGAGAATAATCTAACTTGGGCTTACTTCGGGCCGAAGAGTATGTGGAAAGAGACAAACTCGGCACGCCGTCCACTAAATTACGCGGCAACAAGATTGGCACGCATGCGCGCATCGTCCCCGAGATCCCGCGAAGCAATGCTATCTACCAGACGGATAAAGTGGACTTATGCTTCTTAAACACCGCCAAACAGACGGATAAATAAGAAGTTATCCACAATTATACGGCAATTTTACTCCCAATTATAACTCCCCCGCTTACCGGCTTATCGTCTCTTCTCCCTCTCCAATCTTCATTCTCCATCGAATTGCGCATCAAAAGCGCCCATGCCTTTTTCCCACCGCTGTCACCACCACCACCAAGGAGATGGCGGTCCGCCTCCTTCAAAGAGGAGAAAGGTCTCCGACTCCTCCGTCTCCGTCTCCACGTGGGAGAACGCCGCAAGAGGCGAATGGCGTTGGAGTACAATTGGGTCAGACGGCAGCGGATCTTCCACCTTTGCCTCCGATTTCATGTCGAGGGACGAGATCGAGCGGTGCTCGCCGTCTCGGCGCGACGGGATCGATTCCTTCTCCGAGACGCGCCTGCGTTATTCCTACTGTTCGTATCTCCGGAATTTGGGCGTGAGGCTTGGGCTGTAAGGCCACTATCTTGTAGTTGTAGATAAGATATTTGATCTTTTGCTCATTGTTTCTCTGAAAGGAAGGTTTTTGTCATTGATTTGTTGATATGGCAGGCCGCAGACGACAATTGCAACCGCGGTGGTTCTTTGCCACCGGTTCTTTCTTTGCAGATCGCACGCCTGCCATGATAGATTTGTGAGTTTGATCGAGATTCTTTCATTTGTGTGCTTAAATCCTACCGATGGGGTTAATTCTACTACCAGTTTATTAATACGTTATTAATTCGCTTACTAACTCTAATGCGCAGTTGGTTGCTACTGCGGTGCTGTTCTTGGCAGCAAAGTCCGAGGAAACACCGCGCCTTTTGGATACAGTTCTCAGGGCATCCTGTGAAATTTCTCAATTAGCCTTCTTACCGAATATGTTACATCGGGTAAGTAACAATTATATCATGATTAATTAAGTGCAGAGCTGACTTGGTTACCCTTCCTGAAAGAAAAAACACATAATTTTATTGTCGTAACTTGACGGTGTTATGTATTTTCAGAATAGGTGTGGAGAAAACTCAGAATAGATTAATGTTCTTATTAGTTGTGTACTTGAAAACAATTAACGATAAAATCAGCAATAGAATGAAATGATAAAAGAAGCAATAATAGTAAAAATATGCTTCTATGAGATGGTCAGTCATTTTAGAAGAGCATTGGAAAAGGTTATTGGAGAACGTAAAGGGAATTGATCATCTTCTAAAGCAGTTTGATAGTGGTTCAGTGTCTAGTAGTGATAGCATGAAATTTGATGATTGGTCAAATAATCTTAAGGCAGCAATTGGTGAGGCTACATATCACAAGGAAGATATGAAATGAAAAAAGAAGCATATAGTCTGACTATATTGCAGAATTTTAGGGAGTCTCAATTTCATATGCGAAGACCCACTAGTCTCAGTCTTTCAGAATTGCACAGTTTTGGTTATGTGATTATATGTGAAATGAAAAGAAATTCTCCAGTAGCATCATGTAATAATCATGTACCGTTTTGCTGTTTAACAGGACTGGTTTCAACAATACAGAGAACGAGTCATTGAGGCAGAACAAATGATCCTGACAACTCTTGATTTTGAACTTGATGTGAAGCATCCATATGCTCCGCTTACATCTGTCCTTACCAAATTAGGACTTTCGGATACTGTTCTTTTTATCGTGGCTTGGAACTTGGTCACTGAAGGGTAAGCATCACTGCTACTTGAAGTTATTGTTCTGCACTAATGCCATTTTATTGATTGTTGTCGAGTAAGGGAGCTAAAGTTTCTGCAACTTAAACATAAGTAGATTTTGATTAATTGATAAGGTTTCAAAATACTGTTGGCTGTCGGCAGGCAAACAGGCGACCTCTGGCAATGTATATATACTGATTTTAAGAACATAGCGAGCCATTAGAGTCAATATATTTGACATCATCCCTCACTACATACTGCATGCTGAAACATAATAAGAACATCATTCTGGTTTTACCGTTTAAGTCTCATATAGTCCAAAAGTTCATATTTTGATAGATTTTGTGATTCTCTTTTCAGGTTTCAACAGTTCTCTGCAATAAATTAATAGAGGTATACTAGTAAAACAAGTTTGTCAAGAGAAAATTAATTTTAAAATGTCAAGAAAATAACTGGGCACATACTTTGTAATTTAATGTCTTTCTTTTTTGTGACAACTGGTGATATACTTTACTCTTTTTTTTCACACTCAACAATTGAAAATCTACTTGACACTAGAATGGACTTCTTACACCTACATTTTTGTAATTTATTTTTTTCATAATGACTTTAATGTGTCTTAGAATGATATATTTCTTAGACTGTTAGACAGGACTGATCAGCATCTTTTATGTATATATCTGTAATTCAAAGGATTTTATCTATGTTCCTTTTACCTGTTGTTGGCATAGCAACTTAGCAAGAAATTCTACTGTAATGTGAAAGCAGAATTCTAGGTAGATCATACTTGCCTCCATTTTTTAGCAAACCACACTGTTGAAACACATAGGCCTCTATATTTAAACTTACTCATCATTTTTCTACATGCTTAGCAGTTCGAGGACAACATGTGCATCATGTCTTGCCATGATGCATGACATCTAACTATATCTTGAGGTGGGAAGAAACAGAAAAGTAGAGGAATCCAAGGGAGATGATCTCATTCTCTCCTCTATTTCGTAAAAGTTTAATCTCGCTCCATTTGAACTTTTTTGGGGGTCTTTTGGAGTTCCAAATGCCTTGGAGCATTATTGGGTCATGGAATTGTTTAGTATCTCTAGTTGCTATAGGGTAGCACTATGACAGGATCTCTGCAGCAAATTCATGGATAATTTGTCACCCAAGGCTGCTTTCTTTTGGTAAGGAGTCACTGTTATATAGCTTGTTTATGACTTTATGCTATTTTGACAATTTAATCTTTGTAACAATCATTAGGATATCGCTAATTTGATTTAGAGACAAACTTCATGTGATTTTAGGTTGTATAGATAGGATGCTGCAGAAAAGTGCTTCAATTATTATTTTACTTGTAACTTGAAGGATGCTTCTTTATTCTCATGATGGTTGTTATATTTATTTGTTCTCATCATACTACAGACTCCGGAGTTCACTTTGGCTTCAGTTCAAGCCACGCCATATCGCTGCCGGAGCAGCACTTCTTGCTGCTAAGTTTATAAACTATGATCTTGCATGTTGTTCAAATTTTTGGCACGAGTTTCAGACAACACCCTCTGTTCTTCAAGGTAATGGAGTTATTTCTAGAAGAGTTATTTGTCTGTGAATTCCCTTTGTATAGTTATTACAGTTTTCCTACTTTTGATGCATTGCAGATGTTGTACAGCAGTTGATGGAGCTCTTTTAGGATGTAGTCCATCAGTTTGCTTACAGGTTATATTAAAGGCTTTGCTCCATTAGCAAATCTTTGTACCATTATAATTATGTGAATACTACCATAGATTGCAAGCCATTACTACTAGAAGTACATTTATAATGACTTTCCAATGATGCCTCATCATTCGTGTTTTCATGGTTAAGCTGGACTGCAGAGAAAAGTTATAGGGTTTAGTGCATGTGATTGGTGCTTCTATTGTGGCATGTTGCAGATGTTTTTGCCATGCCTTTCTAGCTGGGTGTGGACCGAATGTGCAAAAAAGAGCAACACATTCTGTGGAAGTGTGCATGCTCTGTCGTCTTTGATATCCATGGCTGTGTATGGGATAGGTTATTGATGAAGAGAGAGAGTAGGATGGATTCTTTTTTCTTTTTCTTTTTTTTTTTAATCCTTTTTTCCTTTCTCTTTCAGGTATATTCCGCTAAACTGATGCAATATGGAAGAAGTTACAGACTATAGATTAAGTCAGAAAATCTGGTGATTTACCTTTCTTTTCCTTTTTCTGCAGGAGGTGGACAGTATGTATTCTTCCTTTCTCTTCCTTACCTTGCCATCTACCTTGAAATCATGTCTAAATTGTATTAGGACAACAGAAGTGGACAAGGAAGTTTGATTCAAGACAACTCTTATTGTTCAATATGCCTGCGGCTTAGTCATACATACCTATTTCAGGAAAATTGAAACAAGGGAACTAGGAAGTTGGACTGTCAAAATAAACTCAAGGCTCTACATAGCTCAAATTGAGCTGAGCCGAGAATGAATTGTTAATGTATATTTAAAATTAATTTCGAGTCGAGTCTGAATAGGAGCGGAGAGGGGGAGCCAGTTCACTCAGGCTCAGGTCAATATGTTTTACTACTGCTTCGGCTTTGCCTTGGGTGCTCCCTTCGATTGCTTCATTAGCAAGCTTCCCTAGATTGACTTTGACGACCCTTTCTTTCTCTACCGTCGTCGGCCATTGGTTCTTGGCCTCCATAAGCTCTTCGCCATCCTCAAATACGATGTACTGCTCAAACGGAGGTTGCAAGGTTGCAACTCATTTAAGACTTAGGCTGAGCTTGAGCTCGGTGTGACTATGTTCAATGAGCTGCTGAGAGTCTGAATAAAAAACAGAGCTAGAAATTAATTTCAAGCTGTGCCATACCTAAATAAAGTCTTCAGCTCATTTACACCCCTAATTACGGAAGGGATTATAGCAAATAAAATTAAAATTTTGGCACGAGTAATAGAATAAATAAATAGCGCATTAAGTTTTGATTCGTATTTGCAATTGCAAGCAAAGTTTTCTGATCCGTATTTGCTAGTATAACTATGAAAGTGGAATTGTCCTGCAAATTGCGGGTTGTTATTGATAATTACAATTACAACAACTAATCGGACTCATCTCGCTGGACCAACCTTGCGAGTCCAAGTTGCCAATAATAGCAATCGTGTCGCTCCTCCTTCTTCCTCTTCTTCGCTTCCTCTCCAAGCTAAAATCTCCACAAACCTAGGGCACCTCACCAAGAACTTTCTCCCATGGCGTCGGCGTTGTCGGCGGCGGCAGCGAAGTACGGAGGCAGGACGACCGTCCGACTAGTCGTGATCGGAGATCAAGGTACCGGCAAGTCCAGCCTCATTGCCGCCGCCGCCACCGAATCCTTCCCCGATAGCGTCCCCAAGGTCATGCCACCCACCCGCCTCCCCGCCGATTACTTCCCCGAGCGCGTCCCCATCACCATCATCGACACCTCCTCCAGGTTCTCTCTCTCTCTCTCTCTCTCTCTCTCTCTCTCTCTCTCTCTCTCTCGGAAAAGAAATCTACTTTCTTTTTGTCTCAAGAATCTTATGCATTTCCACTTTTGGTAGCCCCGAGAATAAGGCGAAGCTGGTCGCCGAATGCCAGGCGGCGGACGCCGTTGTTCTAACCTACGCTTGCGATCGACCCGCGACTCTCGATCGGCTGAGCACGTACTGGCTCCCGGAGCTCCGCCGCCTCGAGGTTTTATTTCTTTCTTTTTTTCTTCTTCCTATTAATTCGTAAAGTTCTTGATCGTTTGTAAGTTCGGAATGTTTTTGAATAATTCTTGTTACTTGGGGGGATTAGGTGAAGTTGCCAGTGATCGTGGTCGGATGCAAGCTGGATTTGCGGGAGGAGCAGCACCTCAGTCTCGAGCAGGTCATGGCTCCGGTCATGCAGAGTTTTCGGGAGATTGAGACATGCATTGAGTGTTCTGCCCTCAGGCAGATTCAGGTAATTTGTTGTGCAGCTGCGGATGTTGGATTCTGCTAATATGTTGGGCACCTGAGAAGCTGAGATGAGATGACACATGCACTTCAAATGTTCAAATTGGGTTTTTGCAATTAGCATTACATACATAATATATAATTGCATTTTTCTGCGGGTTCAGTTAATGTATAACGTTGAAAAGCTTCAAGGTTCAAGGAAATTTGTTTAGTCCAACCCAATCAGGATCAGATGTTGTGGTTCTGCAAACAAATTAAACGAACATGTATAAGGAGAAATTTTTGAGGTTCTTAATAACCAGAAGTTCTAATATTTTGAAAAGAATGTATTATAATTGTATTTAGAAAGCATGTGATGTGTGATTTTTTTGAGTTTTGCGTCCAATTAGTACTATCTGTGATGGACGTGGAGTGACACTAAGCCCATGACTGTGGCTAAAAGAATACAAATATGGTCGACCTATTTGCAGGTTCCGGAGGTCTTCTACTATTCTCAGAAGGCAGTGCTTCATCCAACCGGCCCACTCTTTGATCAGGAGACCCAATCTTTGAAGCCTCGATGTGTGAGGGCTTTGAAACGGATCTTTATTCTGTGTGACCATGATAAAGATGGTGCTCTCAGTGATGCAGAGTTGAATGACTTTCAGGTTTTCTTTTAAAGAATTACTCTTAAAAGTTTTCTTTTCTTTTCTTATTTCTTATTGGCCACTTATTGGGATATTTCTGTAGAATTCATTGACTTTCAGGTCTATTTTTTTCAAGTTCGAAACTTTCCAATTCTCTTATACCTTAAATAATTTTATAGTGGCATTTTTCATGGGATATTTCTTTGTTCTTCTCTTTTTTGGGCGAAGTTCTGTGTAACACCTCTTTTTGTTGTTTTCAGGTCAGATGCTTTAATGCTCCTCTGCAGCCTACTGAAATAGTTGGTGTCAAGAGGGTTGTGCAAGAGAAGATACCTGAAGGAGTGAATGAGCATGGACTTACCTTGACAGGATTCCTTTTCCTGCATGCTCTTTTTATAGAGAAAGGCCGTGTAGAAACAACATGGACTGTATTAAGGAAATTTGGATATGATGATGAAATTAAACTTAGAGCAGATCTCCTTCCAACAGTATTAAAGAGAACTGCTGATCAAGTAATTCTCCGTTGATGTTTATTTCACATGTTATTTTATGCTCCATTAATTAAAGGATTTAGTCATTTAGATCTGGTGTAGGCAATTCAGGTTCTTATTTTTGATTTCATGTGATGATGTTGGATTACTAGGAAAGTGTGTTATATTTCGAGTTAACAAGAACTTATCATGGAGATATCTTCTTTTTTTCTGCTATTTAATGACATAGGTACCACTGTTCTGTACTATTCAAAATCTAGTTGCTTCTAAAAATTAACTTCCAATTGTCAGACATGCTCTACAACAAATTAAATTCATTCTTTGTTTCATTGTCAACCTGCTGAACGTGGTTCTCCTTGACTATCCATAGTATAGTTGTTACAGCACTAAGCAAACAAGGTTTTGAATTACAGAAACAACTTCTCCGGCAACAGGGTTAAGATGTGCGAGTCTTTTCTTGCGGAAACCGCATAACTGCAAACCTTCTGCACTGAGATGCTCCGTTTTAGTTATTCAAAGTAAAAATGTTGAACACTGATTAATGAAGGCAATCTGGTTGCAGATGTATGTCCAAATTGATGAAATTTCAAGCTTGGCTTGTAAATTGACTAATTTCTGCTTATAAATCCACAAATTCTAGACTAGAGATCTCAAATAATATGTTATTGTTATTGAAACTAACCAGTTTTGTTTTTATTTTTTGTTCATAACTTCTATGTTTGCAGTCTGTGGAGCTGACAAATGAAGCTGTGGAGTTCCTGAAAGGAACATTCTTCATATTTGACATGGACAATGTATGGATATAATTTTCTTTTTGATTAATGCTTAGGTCCTTATTTTAGTAATATGTTCTTTAGTTGTTGTAACTTTCAATTGTATTCTTCTTGTTCTGGTAGTCCTAGATATTAGCAATTTCCTGTTATGAGCGTCCGGTGATTCTTAAGTAACCATCAAGGGGTGGTCGACAAATTCTTTTACATGTTAGCTTCCCGTAACATATTGTGCAATAGAGTTTTTAAATGCTCTCTTCATTTCTTTATCTTTTGGTATCCAAACAAAAGGAGAGAAAATCATGTGAACAAATTTATTTATTGATCTCATAATCAGAATTTTCTATCCGTGAATTTATGCTTGATTATAGCTACCCAGATCCCAAATCTCTCTGTATAACTATCTGTGCACACATTGAGATGCACTTTTTTCATTTTATCTGGTTGAAATGGTAAGCCACCAGAGTAATAAAATCCAAAAACATCTACCTGATAAGTTTAGTAGCATTGAATGGTTCTTAACTATTTTTGACTTTGATCTATTATGCTTCTGGATATTGTTACCTGAGTTCATTTGTTCTGTTTTTTTTTTTCTGTGGGTTGGTGCCACTGTGCTGTCTGAATTACCCTTTTTATGTACTGCTGGCAGGATGGGGCTCTGCGAACTGCTGAACTTGATGATCTTTTTTCAACGGCACCTGAAAGGTCCACATGCATTCTCTTAGAGAGTAAAAGTATCTTAGTGATTATTTTCTCTTTTAAATGATCAATTGATTTATATCACGAGCTGTTTGTTGATTAGTAGGTATTAATCATTTCTGACATGTAGTTTAATAGGTCTTTATCTCTTTTCTTACTAGAAGTAGTTTAAAGTTCTATTATGATGTTCTGAAAACATTTCCTGTGAATTGGACACTATGTACTGTTTACACTAGGTATTTAATGATAACTTTAAGTCATAAGCAGTTTAGTTTCTCAGCAGTCAGTAGGATGTTACTTCTGAAATTAGATAACTGTACTCAGGTGCCTTACATTAGCATGCATTGCAATTTATTGTTCTGACAAGAAGCTAATTATCTGGTCACATAGGTTAACATGCCTTATTTAAGAATCATATAATTGAAATTATACTGTAATTCATTCTCTTTAAAAGTATCTGCTGTCTTCTGATTTTGATAATTCTATCTGTTCTATACTGTAAGTAATATTCTGTCATGGCTGCACTTGTGTTGGTCTAATAACCCGTGATATCTCTGGTTTATCTTTGTTCTTACTGAGCACTAGAGTTGTGATAGGAGAGCTTTCAAAAATATTTTATTATGATATATTGTCTAAGATAGAGGAACAGATTAATTAAGTAGATAACTGGAGGATGCAACTTTCAATCAGACCAAATTTTTTTTGCTGAAAAAATTCAAATGAAGCATGTTATTGTTTATTATCAGTTATTATGTTTCAGTTAGACTCATGTACTCGCTGAATTTTTTGTTCAATTCTTTGCTCTCATGGTTGTCTATCTTGGAGTCCTAAAGTCATCTCGTAATCTATTCCTCTTTGTGACAGTCCTTGGTCTGCTGAAGGCCCTTACAAAGATGCTGCTGAAAGGAACGTCCTGGGAGGATTATCACTTGAAGGATTTCTCTCTCAGGTGCTTGTTGCTATTATTTTTTTATTCAAGCATTTAATTTTTATGTGATAATTGATAAGCTTTACATGTTCTTTGTGAAAACAGAAAGTATGAGAATCTCTCTCTCTCTCTCTCTCTCTCTCTCTCTCTCTCTCTCTCTCTCTCTCTCTCTCTCTCCCACACACACACACACACACACAGTTAGTCGTTCTCTCATCTCTATCTCAGTTGCAATACCATACCAAAATTTTCCTTTTACTCCCTTTAATCTATTGGTCTCTAATGGCAGCTTTCTGATAGATGAAATCATGAAAACTCTTCTACCATTTATATCTGATATCACTGTGCATCTCCCCTCTGTTTCCGTTTCGTTACTATTCTATTCCTATCTTGCCTCACAGAGTCTCCTTCCTTTCCATTATATAAATGAGCCTGCATCTCCCCTATGTTCCTTTCTGTTTTGTGTTTCTGTGCAACACTTCGCACAACTAAGCCGCCTTCCTTTCCCTCTTATGAATGATGTAGAAATGTAGGGTCAACCCAAGATTACCCGAGCACATGGTGGATTTTATAAGGTATGGATGATTATGCATGTATAATGAGGAAAATTGTTAAGAGGATATGGCAGCTTGACAACATTTTGGGATTCTTTGAACTCTCATGTATATGAGGGTCCCTGAATTTTATGCCTGAGCATATGGAGCTTTAGTTTTTATCCAAGTGAGATGGAAATTCAGCTGTAATGTGATAGTTGTTCAGTTCCACTGCTTTAGGTGGGAGCTCTAGACTGTTTTTGTGCTTTATCCCAAGGGAACAAGGGAACTGATAGTTGGATAGGAGTATTCTGACTGAATGTGCAAATTTTACTTACATTCTGGTGCCATCAGCTTATTAATAGCAATAATTTTCATTCCCAATTATCCATTATGACTTTGGTTGTGTGATATTTATTATTTTCCATCTGATTATTTCCTATAAACAGTGGTAAAACTATATTCTCCTAAATTTAATTCTTTTTCAACTTTCCAGAATATTGAGTGAATTCCTGTAATTGCAGTGGGCTCTCATGACACTTCTAGATCCTGCAAGTAGTCTAGCTAACCTAATTTATATTGGATACTCTGGTGATCCTGCTTCAGCATTTCATATCACCAGAAAAAGGCGGTTAGATCGTAAAAAGAAACAGTCCCAAAGAAATGTTTTCCAGTGTTATGTTTTCGGCCCTAAAAATGCTGGGAAGTCTGCATTACTAAATGCATTAATTGGAAGGTATGGCAAATGCTAATTTCTATCGAGTTTTTTTTTACATTTATTCCCTTTTATTTATTGCTGTTTTATGTTTAGGGCATTTCCTGAGAGATATATTCCAACAACCACAGAACGGTTTGCAGCAAATATTGTTGAGTCAGGCGTAAGTTTGAGTTCACAGGCTTCAACCTGCATCTTATGAAACTGAGATTGAATTTCATTTTCTTCTTCACTGTCTTTATCGAGTGTCTATGTTTTATATCTGTTAAAAGAAAGAAAAAAAATCTTTGAATCTTCAGTGAACCTCATTATGTAACTTGTGTGTGTAACAAAATAATCGTTACTTAAACTTGGCCTTTTTCTTCATGATCTATCTTGTTAGGTGCAAAATTAGTTGTGGTATGATCCAGACACCAGAGTATGCACAACAGCCACGACCTCAATAGTTATCAACTTGCCCAAATTACATAATCTATTCTATCTTTTGCTTTGATGCCCATGTCTAACATTTTCTTCTACCGAGGACCATAATAAATTCTTCTGTTACTATCCTGTCCATTTAACCAGGATCCTTACATCAACCAGGTACTTGTTTCGACATGATTCACATATGCATGTACTAACTGGTGGTGGTTTTAATTTTTTATGTTAGTAAGAGGATCCAAACACTGCAAATGCACACACTCTGTGTCTGTAAAAGTTTTTTTCTGAATGAGTTTTGTTTAAAGAATAGATTACAACTGGTGGTGGTTTTAATTTTTTATGTTAGTAAGAGGATCCAAACACTGCAAATGCACACATGCTGTCTGTAAAAGTTTTTTTTTTTTTCTGAATGAGTTTTGTTTAAAGAATAGATTACATTGGTATCCCCATCATATGGTTGCAGTGAAGTCTAAGTAGCAACTATGTTTCACTTTTGCACCTAAGAAGAGCTTTATTAATGACCTATAAACAAATTGCAAATATTTCTTCTTCCTTAATGGTGCTACATGATTTGGTATTTTCTTCTTTAGGGAGTTAAAAAGACACTTGTAATGCGAGAGGTACCTGAAGACCAAGTCAAGTCTGTTCTTTCTGACAAGGAATCATTAGCAGCTTGTGACATAGCAGTATTTGTCTATGATAGGTAATTACTTAGCCAAAGTTTTTGCTCCATCTTTTAACCTTATGTATGGTTGAATAGATCTTCATGCTCAATTCTGCATGGTTTGAATGTATAGGTTCTTGCTGTAAGAAGTCACATGAAATAAAATTATAAAATTGAGGAGTATTGAGAACAATTTCACAACTTATAACTATATTCTGTAGTGGAATGTAGTTCATTGTAAAGCTATATCTTAATGTAATTATAAAATGGTAACCTCACACAAGTGATTTTACAACTATCATGCACGTCTGAAGTTTCTTAGAAGTGATTGGACAACTGACTGTGAACATCATTGCTTCTTAGATCACACGTAGGTAGGAGCCTCATGCATTTGGAGTTTTGGATGCTCTTTTATGTATTATGTATTTTTATGCACTGATGATACAAATAATTTTAAAGCTTCGCGTTCCTAGTGGAGATATCTGAAACGACATTTTTCTATCTTTATTTTTCTAGTTCGGATGAGAATTCATGGAGGAGTACTGAAGAGTTGCTTGTCCAAGTTGCCACTCATGGAGAAAATAGTGGATTTGAAGTTCCTTGTCTTATTGTTTCTGCTAAGGATGATCTCGATCCATATCCCTCGGCCATACAAGATTCAACAAGAGTATGTTTCCTTCTTTTGATTTTAATTATGCAACTAAAGTTCAAACTACATCTTTTGCTTTCTTTTGCATTTTCATTTTATTCATAACCATGATTGAAAGCTAAAGTACTTCTGCAGTGTACCTTAGTGTGTGATCATGTTCGCATTTTGATTTTCTACTACTTTTATGGTTGAAGCTATTTTATTCTTTAGTCAGTTTAACATTGATTGCCTAGGATGCTTTGGACTTGTCCATGTGTGATCTGGGCACATGGCAATCATGATTTGGTTTTCCAAATTCAATTATTGCATCTTAATTGCACTATCATGTTGAATGTTCACTAGGAAGCAGTAAAAAGTTTTTTACTTCCCATTATTTTTCCTGGCATGTATTTGCACGTGATTGAATTTCTGATTTGTCTGTTTCAGGTAAGTCAGGATATGGGAATAGAGACGCCTATACCTGTTAGCATGAGGTTAAGAGATTTTAATGATGTATTCCGTAGAATAGTTAGTGCTGCTCAACATCCTCATCTGAGCATTCCAGAAACTGAAGCTGGTAGATACCGCAAGCAATACCGCCGTCTTGTAAACCGTTCCCTCATGTTTGTTTCAGGTACTCTTTTTCACATTTAGATATTTCTTTCTTTTGGATACGGCCTGCCTGACTTAAGTAAGGTGCTGTATAAGTATGAATATGCATGCCAGACTACTCTAACTGTTACAGCTTTTAAATAAAGGTTAAGTTCTCATACTTTAGAAAGTAAAATATGGAAAAAAGAAAACTTTCATGTCTTGCTTGAACATCATTAATCGTAAGCTACTCTAATGCTTTCCCTGATCAACCGCTTAATTTATTTGGTGCACACATACATGGGTTTGTGTCTGAGGCAGTGCTGCTTCAAGCAATATTTTCCATTTAAAATAGTCGTATTGTCTGTTTTTGTTGCTTATCATTTGAACTCGGACCATATAAATTGTCTTTATCCACCTTATCTTGTTATGGTGCTTCCTTCTTTTGACGCTGCCTCTTTCGGACAGTTGGAGCTGCAGTCGCAGTCGTAGGAGTTGCTGCTTATCGTGTTTATGCTGCAAGGAGAAACACCTCTGCGTGATCTCTGGAACTACCCTGGACAGCTTTGCCTGAGTTTGCAGTTGCAGCTGTCGTTTTTATTGTTCTTCAGTACTACCTCTATCGTACAGATGTGCCACCTGCTTCCATCTTACGAAAATATGATGGTTTATAATGCATCCTGTAGGATCTCCAGCTTTTGCTTTTAATTTTTATTATTTTTAACCACCATTTGGAGGGCCTTGTATTGATGGAAAGCTGTAAGTTTTGATTGATCGATAGAGGAAAGGCAGCTCTTCCTCTTCCTTTAATCATCATAATTTTGATTTTGTTGATATTTAGTTGCTAATCTTGTGTATGATTTGCAAGATAGTTCCACTTTATAGTCGCATTAGCAAATATGGACAAAAACATGTTACTTGCAAAAAAAGGGCTATTGACTTTGTAGTGCACACATTTGTGTATATCAATGTAAGTTGATCTTGTTTATTCCTGCGGTCTATTTTTACTAATGTGATTATGGAGTGGATTTAATTTGCAAATCATGTTAAATCCTTCAGATATTGTTGGACTTGGCAGAGCTTATTAATTTTCTCAAATATATTTCTGTTTTCTCGCTTGTTAGATGACAACTCCTACGGTCAATACTGTCATTCTTAGTGGCATTTTTGTAATCTGCGTAGCTGTGACACTATTTGGTCAAAATCAATGCACGCAAATCCTTTTGAATAAATTTTGATACTTATTGTACTTTAATATTGATAAAGTAATATATATATATATATGTATATATATATATATATTTTGTTTAGTTGGAAAGTTAGAAAATCTTCTCAATCTTATATTTGATCCATACTAGATTGAGAATATAAGATTGAGAGAGTCCATAAACAGCAGGAACTAGACTGAGAATCCAACATTTCTAACTTGCCATGGAGTAAAATCCAATTAGAGTCCTCATTTATGTTGTGTTGGAATAATACAAGATAAGATGAGTAGGACACACCTTGTACCAGTAAGCAATCTTGCAGTTATTGATAGAATCATTACATAAATTTCTCTATTTGAGTCTTGGAGAGTTTTCAGACAGTTCTGCAGTTGTTTCTGATTCAACTCTTGCTATCTTCATGGAATTGGAGAGCTGAGGCCTTCTTGCAAAGCCATAGGGTGGGGAGGTTGGTGCCTCTTTGATACAGATGACATCTTTCTCTTGATGGTGTTTGGCATGAGATCTTTCACAGATGCCTTGGCATAGATCATCCTATATAGAGGGGAAGCTCTCTCTTTGAACTTTAGAACCAGAAAGAAAACAATCCTGTAGCAGATTAGTATGATGAACACAACTCCTAAATCCAGCCACTTCGAGTGATCCAGACTGATCCCAAACATTGTCTGAATGACATAACTGCCGCTGAGTTTCGGACCCGGCAATAGAGGATCGAATTCGAGACCAAGCAATTCATTCTTGTAACTACCCTGCAAAAGCAATGATCCTAAGGAAACATATAACAAAATAGAATTAAACAGCATATAGAAACATGCTCATCATGTCTAGAATGAGATTCTTGTGACAGATTTATATGATTATCAGATCTATGATCACTCTAGATTTCGACATGATTTTCCAATTCATGCTCCTCTTGAGGCATCTATGACGACTGTTTTAGAAGTCTTTCTGCAACACCTTTGTCATCCTTGGATTCTGAAGTACTGGATTTCTTATACTGAACTGAACAGATTCTCTTAATATCAGCTTTTGGTTCCCTGTCTAAATTATAATCATCCATCTTAATCGTCGTCAGATTAATTATTTGCTGATTAAGAAAATCTTCTCTTTTAAAGTTCTGCTTCAGTCATCTAGCTTGGGAAACACTCAGGTTCTGAATTTAAGTATATTGGTAAATATGTTAAAAAAAAGAGGAAAAGAACAAGTAATTATCCACAGGTGAGATAATCATGTATCAGTACCATGTTAAAATTTAGTTATTTCTTCCATCTTAATGTCTTTTTCAAATTGTCTGTTATAAATTAGTGAAGTTACCTGCAAGCCCCAGGAGGAATAGGTGACATACGAAATCGGATAGCGCCAAAACGGCTTAGGAAGATCTGGAAGCAATCTGAAGAACCCAGATGTCATCATCATTATTCCCTGCAAAACAATATAGTGAACCAGATTAAAAGCTGGAGGAATTTGATGCTCTGCTCAAAGATCTTTTAACAGATTATCCCTTTACCATTACACCAGCTCCTGTTATAATGCCCATCAAGAAATTAGGAACAAGCGAAGCAATGATCATCATGAGACTCTCCACTACCGAAATGCCAGCATAGAGCATTAGTGTGAAGTATAAATAGTGATCGAATCCATTGCGAAACTTAACCATTGAATAGGTTATATTTCCAGCAATGATTGATACTATGAGCAGGAAAGGAAGAGATGACAGGAAGTTGGATAATATGTACACAGCTACACCGTAATGCCCATTTTTCCTTTCTCTAGTGAACACCTTCATCTCTTCAATGAAGGATGGAAAACCTCCGATCGACATGAATGTCATGAATCCAGAGACAAAGCCTCCACATGATGCTCTTGCAAGTATAGCTGTGTAGCTCGTTCCGACGTCGAAATAGATGCTACCAACACACACTGCTACCACTATGTATATGACAATCCTTAGCCAGTAGTAGCCAATGTCTCTCGACATGTTAACAAATGAACGCCTTGTTAGAGTTTTTAGCTGTTTCCACCAACTTGCTTGGCTCCCTTTATCTGATTCTGCAGTAAGTCCGTCCTGCAAGAAAATAACTGTCAAGCTAATTTAATTGGGAGAACAAAGTAAACCAACAAGGATCGAATCTACAAACATATTGAAATTTTGCAATTCAGAAGATGAATGTAGTTGATCAACTGTCAATGATAGCCAGATAATTCCACTTACTGACTTGGAATTTATGGCGCTGTTCGATCGTTATCCTTGATCAGTTACTACAAAATGCAAGTTAAATTCAGCTTGGCGAGATGCTTACTATGTTGGATATCTCTTGAATCTTGCTGCGAGCTATTGTCTCATATTCTGAGCTCTTATATTTCTCTACAAGTGTTGCTCTGATGTCGGAGGTCCTTAATTTCGACAGCGGATCGGAAGAAGACTCTGCCTCCTTAATAAATGCCAGGTAAAAAAAAGAAAACAGCGTCAAGAAACGAAAAAATGTATCATCATAGTAAAAGAAATGGTTTCTGTAAGACATACTAAGCGCAGTTTCATGGATCCTTTCAGCGTTGCAGTCACTTGATCGAAATCAGAATTGATGCAACGAAGGAAGTGATCCGAAGGATTCCTTCTGCTAGGACAAGGGAATCCAGATTCTGCAAAGAACTGCACAAAGACCATACTACCTTATCACTCACAAAAATTTCATTCATAAAGCAATTGCTCCTAGTCCTGCCTATCTATATCTAAGTGATAAATTTACCTTGGTTGCTAACTTTGCCTCTCCAAAATAAACTGTTTCACCACTTGACAAGAGGTATAAATCATCAAAGAGTTCAAAGACTTCACTGCTGGGCTGGTGGATTGAGGAGATGATAGTCTTATTTCCATCAATTGCCATCTGCCTAAGTGCCTGTATGACGAAGAACGCCGACGCACTGTCAAGTCCACTCGTGGGCTCATCCAAGAACAGTAGCCGCGGTCGTGTTAGAATTTCCAGTGCAATGCTTAACCTCTTCTTCTCTCCACCACTGATCCCTCTCAGATGCCAGTTTCCAATGGTGCGATCCGCGCAGTCTTGTAGGCCCATCTCCTCAATGGTCCCCTCGACGATGCGGGTCACTTCAGCCTTGCTCAAGGAGGTAGGAAGCCTCAGAAGAGCTGAGTAGGTGATGTTTTCTCTAACAGTGAGTGTTCCAAGCAAGACATCCTCTTGTGTCACATATGCCTACAATATGCATACCAAAGGATTTCAAACATGAAGCAAGAGCTGAAAGAAAAAGTATGATATCAAAATTTGGTTTGCACTGGTTTGTCATTTCATCTTGTTTCTTCATTCAGAATTAGGATTAATGCCAACTATATCAGTTACCTTATCCTTCACCAAATATGGAACCAGAACACCCCAAGACAAGAAAAGCGAATTACTGGTTCAGACAACATAAGATCAAAATGAACCAAATAAAGAATAGAAATCTGATTCTCCTGAAATTAGTTTTCCCAGGTCTAGTTTCTGTTTCTTTTTTTCTTCCTCTCAAATTAAGGGTCAGAATCATTGGTTTCTCTATCTATATCCATGTAGACCTAAAATCAAATGTCTTTCTTCTTCTTCTTCCAAGTTTTGAATCTTTCAAAATTCAAACTGTACTGATAACTTCATTTATAGTATAATTAGACTAAATCAAAATATATTTGCAACTCATTAGAATCAAAATTACCTGGTCCTGCTTTCTTTTTCCTTTGATTCATCAAATACTTATGGATATTTTTAACATGAAGAATACCAACTTCTTTATTAATTTAAGATTACCACAACTCCATAGTCCAGCCTCCTTTTCCTTCCATTGAGTAGTACTTTCCCTGTCAACACAACATTCCTTCCAAGCCTCCCTATAACATAACAAGCATAAAAGAAACGTCATAATTAAGATTCCACAAGGCGTCCAAAACTAGTACACTTTCAGCAAAAACTGATCACTGAGTAAATCCAAGAACCTGATAAAGAGTCAAGAAGCGTTGACTTGCCGGACCCCGAGGGGCCCATGATCGCCATTATCCGGCCCGGCGCGGCATATCCACTCAGCCCTTGTATCAGCTTCTTTGCCGGCCGCCGGCTGCCATAGTTCGGCAAAACTGCCGTAAGATCCTCCCAGACCAAGTAGGCGGCCGACGTGGGCCGCTTCGCCGACATGTAATCTTGGTATTCCATCTCTGTGCCCATCAAACACACTCTTGGCCCTTGGCATCAGCTAAAATCTTCTTAACTCCTACCAGTGGTATTAATAGCATGAGGTAATATGAGAGGAGTACTCCTTACCAGAACCGATGCTGATCTGCATTAAAGAGAATCGAAACTAGAAGAAGAGTGGGGCCGAGTGATCCAATATAGAATTCAACTACTAGATTGTTCACAAACAAGTAGGTGACAAAGGCGTGGTGAGATGGGAGGAAAACAAAATCTACTATGAGGACATCCAAATGATAAAGAGACAGTTAGATGTCGCATTTAAGAGTATTTATGAAGGTAGTTGAATATATATATCTATATCTATATCTATATATATATATATGGTGTGGAAGAATTCTTAAGCTTAATTGCATGAATTTATGGGAGGTAAGTGGAAGTTAGATTGCTCTAAGGACCATAAAATATTATTATTAAGATGTACAGTTTAAGGAAGTCAAAATCAAGGTCTGAGCTCCATACTGGCATTAAACATTGAGAGTAGCTGGCAAAGGAAAACAAGAATCATTTTGAAAAGTTGTTCATAAATTTCTAAACCAACCACAAAAAAATAAATTCCAACAGAAGTGGAAGAAATTTGACCTTGTCCTAATCCTAGAATTTAATCCAAAAATGACAAGTAGCTAATTAGTACTCGACCATTGGCTTGAACAAGGAGAGTAGAGAATCAAAACAAGTACTCGTTTCTATTAATTAGTACTTCATACAAGAAAAGGCAAGTGTGGGTACTTGAAAGATCTTTACAACAAGGTGGCAGATATGTGTGCATTCTTCGTAGTTGTGTACTCCTATCAAACCAACCGTTGTAGTACTTGTCCAAGATTGTATGGTTGCTGAGTGGTCCTCTGAACTCTGAAGCAAGAACCCATTCATTATATGGAGTTATTGGACCACTATGAACATAACTTAGTTATCTTTCTTGGAGAAAATTTGAAATGAAACTAGTTACCAGTGGGGCATTTTATGTGCAAGTTTAGAAAATTTGGAGAAGAGAAATCAAGCACTCTTCAAGTAATATGTATGCAATTCATTAATTGGACAACAGGAGAGAATGCAACAGATAACAACGAAGAAATTGCAAACAGATATGTGTCTTTTTCCTTTTAATAACATCAGCTGGAGTTTTGATTCCATTAACTGTGAGATTGCTTCGTGGAGACAATTTTGCCGAAGGGGTTATGTAAAATATAGTTAAATATATTAGCGATAACAATCTGATTTAAATAGTCATAAAATTCGATTGAATAACCATAATAAAATTAATTAAATAAATTTATAGATTAAAGAGTGTAAATATTTTTATAAGTCGAGACTAGTGTTTAACAATATATTTTTAAGACTAATTCGTACTTCATCCGTTGCTTGCTTCTGAAACGATGGACATAAGTTGTTTAGCTATAAAATAGCTATTTTGCATATGAAATAAACTGTTATTTAAGTATCTTGTCGAATCAAGATAATACAGTCAAAAAGGTATGAATAGATTGAATTTTAAAAAATGAACAACCACGACAAAGAGGTACAAATCTTCTGTTGTTATTGACGAAAGGAAGCATGTATTCACTATTAGGTTCAGATCTTAATAGATGCATGTATCCACATGAACATAAACATATGTTCGGGTACAACTAAAATTAACATCCAAAATCGACAACCAAAGCACCTACCTAGGTAAAATTGAAGTTAACTAAACTGAAATCAAATCAGGTAAAAAATCATTTAGATTTTGACCCATGAGCGAGTTGATTCCAATAGATTCTTTTACCCATAAAAATAGGTACCCTTTGGGGTCCAAATCTCCATGGAACTTGGTACTTTATATATATTCCCTATATTACATAAATAAATAATATAATACTAAACTTATTTCTTTTTAATTTTTATTGTCATAATAGCCATTTTAAAATCAACTTTTATTCACATATGTTTATAAATTTGAATAAGTAAATATATAATATTAAAGTACTTTTTAAACTCTATTAATTTTATCATTAATTCATCATTATAAATTTGGACTCAAAATTTGCATAAAATTCATATTCAAATCATGAAATTTCCAGCGAAACCAGTACAGGTTTGTCACAACATGTGCATTAATGAAATAATGCCAACGTTTTATAGCATAGCAGATGCTTGTCAGCGAGGTGGGCAGATAGTCATGTGTATGGTTCTTGTTGGCCTGCAAATGTCCACAAGCAACAAGGTAAGATGAAAAAAGAAGAAGAACAAACTCCTTCAATTCTGCAAGTTAAATACTTACTGTCTAACAATATGATGGTAGTAATGATCAGTAAATGCATAAGCTAAGTTGGTTTACCTGAAAAATATTACATCAGTGATGATGGATGGAATGATCTATCAGCAACTCAAGCAAGAGAAAAACTACAATTTTTTCGACTGAAAGGCCGCAGCCCAGTTTCATTGAAACTTAAAAACGATGAGTGCCAACCATAACACATTTTATATATCATTAAGAGACACATCTATACCCAGACAACATATCGACCCAACAAAACAAAAACATAAACAACTTCTTAACAACCAGAAAAGTAGGGGTCTGAGCTACAAAGTTCAAAACATAGCACCATATCAAGTTGACACATACACAGCACCAATAATTCAATTACATCGAACCTGATTCAATGTCTAAGTAGTTTAATAACCATAGTTTCTCAATCATCTAGTGTCAGTGGGTCTTTAGCACCAGCACCTTTGATCCAATTTTTTGCTTTCTTTGCTGCACTTTCACCCTGAGTTCCTGCCCGACAAGGAAAGAGAGAAGTATTTCGATGAGACTGCTCTCTCCAAGATTTATGCTTCTGCTGGAAAACTACAATTAGATGGCAATCATGCCAATCAACAGAACAGAAGAAGCTTCTTCACATAAATGCAACATAATATTGTTGGTACATATTTTTAGACTACTAGTGCAAGAGAACAGTATAAAGGTTAGCTGAAACTACCAAGTAAATGCATAAGGAGAGAAAATATATCTAAGATCTTAAGGTCTTTCATTAAGCTAACATGGACTGTATTCTCTATTCAGATGTTAATATCCTACAGTTTCCCATGGCATCAAAAGACAAAAGGAGGTTTAGTATGCTGAAGATGAACAGATGAAGTGAGCTTGAGGCATTCGCTTTGGCACTGCTTCACTGCACAAGGATTGGCACGAGTATAAATGGCTGAAACACCACAGACAGTCACACATGTATCAAGAGTTGGATCCTTCGAGAATGCACAAACCTTGTTCAACATCCTCTTTGATGTACAGACCCTCTCACAGACAAAGATTTCATCTGAATTTGTCTCACGTTCTCAAGCAGTCTTAAGCCTCTGCTCCTCAGAATGTCTCCTTCTCACTCTAATGGTTTGGCCTGAGACGAAGGCTGGAACATCAGCATCCAGTGAAACCAAGCAGATGATGTTATGCCAACCATTGCATTCACAATTTCACAGTGCTTGAGCTGTCTGTCTGCTATCTTCCGACTAGGCCAAGATAAGAGCTGCAGGAGAGAATAATATCGATTTTCCATCTCTTTGAACAATCAGAGCTAATCCAAGTGCAACAATAGTATATGGGGATTTTTACTATGAACTAATCATAATCATAACCACAGATACCCAGGAAAAACTGAAAAAGTCTCAGGTGGTCACCATAAACACAGAGCAAAAGAAGGAACTTAATTACAACCATAAGCATTTTTGTTCCTAAAACATACTTATATATAAATCCCCAAAACTCTGAAACTTTAGAAGAGAAAAAAAAAAGATCACTACTTCCATAAGTACTTAAAATGATCTCACTAATCCATCTCATTCTCTTCCTTCATGATACAACGCCAGATGAGCCCTTACTCTTCGTGAGGCCCCATCTGGTTACATTATCATATTCCAAATTCATATTCCAAGGATATGGATACAAATCCTGATAAGCAACATAGATCACCACCCATTTTTGAGGATTGAAATACCAGGGGACAGCTATTTTGGATGCACATTTGGCATCAATTCATTCTTTTTCTCCCGAGTCTGAAACAAAGGATATAAGCAAAAAAAGTCTTGCATCAGATGTTCAAAGTTTGTTCCTGTAACATATAGAAATCCACTATTATTCCCAGATTTAATATCACAAAGTACAAATCCTCGACAGTACCCTATACTTAACACTCTCCCCACCAGCCACATCCAAATCAACCTTCCCATAATTAACACTCAAGAATGCTTTGGGTTATCAGTTCCGTAAAGATGAAGACAAGATTAGCAACACAAAGCATACTACTACACTTCTATGTCGAACCGAATCCAAACTGAAACAAATCGCAACTTTTGGAATTAAAATGTCTCCAAGATCACTCCTTTTTGCGTCCTACCTTCTAAAATCAAGTTTGAAGGGAAGCTCAATCTCTATGAATCAAACCCCAACGAAAAAAAATTAAATCGACAAATTATTCAAATAATTTTCCCATAGAGGGAGCACCTGACAGTAGGAACCTTCCACCTCCCACCAGTTTCAGCTACAGAGATCGAGAGAGGAGCGGAGTCAACGTCTTGGTCGAATACTTTTCTTTCTCTGAAAATAAAGCAAAAAATATTGCGGGTCGTCGTCACCGAAAGCAAAACTATTTCATCATCAAATTAATTTACATTTAACACCTCACTTTTTTATAAATTCCCGACTCAGACCCTACTTTTTCAATACTTACATTTCAAGCCCCATCTTCTGAACTACCAAATTGATGGGATATATTAAAAGACAAATATTTAGGGTGTAAATCGTAAATCTATGAAACATAGTACGTGAAACGTGATTTTCTATATTTCTTATATTATTATTTTTTTAAAAATATATTTCAAAATCACGAAGGCTAGATATGAAAGGAAGAAGTTTTAACTAATATTCTAAACTATTTCTTTAATTAGAATTAAAAATTGTGTGCTTAGTAAGCTGCACTTGCAAATCACCGCACTATTTTTATACTATCAACTGAAATGATTTAATAATTTAGTGATTGGGTTTAGAGTCGATCGTACAACCTCCTTATTCCATTTTAGTCTATTTTAGTCCAGAAACCCAGAGTATTTCTTATATTATCTATTTTAGTCCAGAAACCCGCTGAGATCATCTACATGCCCGAGTCCAAGAACTTCTTACAATCTCGTTATCTAAGGCTTCAATGGGCGCCAGGTGTTCAATGCATGTAGTTCCTACATTTCAGGCTTATGGATGACCAGAATCCCGGTAAATATCTCAGTGGCTCCTGGTTCTCCATGGGTGGGTCCTCAGTCACCACCGACCGTGCGCTTTACGCAGGCGGCGCCGTCCCCATTTCTTTGCTTTAGTCTCTTCCTGTGGTGAGCTTCGTGAATTCCGATCTCGATCGCTACCTCTTCCCCAAAAGCCCAGGAGTAGGCAATTCCAGACTCAGAAGCTGAATCTTGAGAGGGAATCGGAGGAAGGGATGGGGGAGTCCCGGCGGCAGTTGCGAGCCATGCTGCGCAAGAACTGGCTCCTCAAGATTCGCCATCCTCTCGCCACTTGTACCGAGGTCAGTACTCGACTCATGAAACCGCATCCGATCAGCGTTCAACTGCGCGATTCTTAGGACTTTACACTGTACTTTGCTCTTTAGATTCTACTGCCGACGATCGTGATGCTGATGCTGATTGTGATCCGTACGAGAGTCGACACGCAAATCCACCCCGTGCAAGCGTACGGACGATTTTAGATTTAAGTGGCGCCGTTTGGGCATAAATTCTTGGACTCTTGCCTGCTTTTGCTTATATCTTGCACTCAATTATCAGGTATATCAGGAAGGGAATGTTTGTTGAAGTGGGAAGGAGCGAAATTTCTCCCAGTTTTGATAGTATATTGAAGTTGATGTTTGCTAAAGGGGAAAGTCTAGCTTTTGCACCCAATACTTATGAGACGAGATTGATGTTGGATGTATTGGCAATGAAGTATCCTCTTCTAAAGGTAGTGTTGCAGTTTTTCCTATATTGCAAAACCTTTTGCTTGAATCTTTCAATTTTTCTATGCTTTTGTAGATGTGATTATTTTAAAGAGTTCAGGTGGCAAATGGTAACTCTGCAAAGTATATGGTTGGCATCTTGTCAAATAATGTGCTCCTGATTGTATTTAATCCTTTAGCTTTTGAAGAATAGATACAACATGTTAAACGTTACACTTATGCACTGGGGTTTTGCATTTGTGCTACAAATCTAATAAGCATTGTGCGTTCTGGCAATAGATGGTTGGAAGAATTTATGAAGACGAGCTAGATTTTGAAACTTACATACGATCAGACCTTTATGGGATTAATGATCACGCCAGGTAAATTGTCTTTTTCACCTGTTCCATTTCATTGAGCAATTGTATCTATCTGGATTTCCTGTATCTTTAAGATTCATTTCCCTGCTCTTACATCATTGACCAAGCTCTTTTATTAATTACTTGTTAGAATGCTCTTTCAGTACAGCCATAGTCAACTTCTGTTATCCTGCATCCTTGAATTTACTTATCTAACCTCTATAATGAATAAATCTTGGGCCAAGATATTCATAGAAATATCTGTGTTAGTGCATGATCAGTGTACATGTTCTTTTAGAATCATTCATATTGTACCTTTGGAAATTATCTTTAGGACAGCTGATGTTTGATTGTCTGAGCTCATATTTTTAACAATGGCTTGTTATTCAATTATTTGTTTTGTTGTTAACAAGTTTCATTTCCATAAAATACAATATTTTGTACTTATATTGTCAGAGGTTTACAAACTTAAGATAACATTTCTCTTCAGGAACCTATCAAATCCGCAGATCAGAGGAGCAGTAATATTTCATGAGCAAGGTCCTCAAGTTTTTGACTACAGTATACGTCTCAATCACACCTGGGCTTTCTCAGGCTTTCCAGATGTTAAAACCATCATGGATGTAAATGGACCATATCTCAATGACTTGGAACTAGGCATGAACATCGTACCAACTCTTCAGTATGGATTTAGTGGATTTCTAACTGTATGAATTCTTTTCCTTCTCTCTTGTGGTTGTATCATCATGTCAACTTAGTAGGAAACCAATTATTTGAAATTCTGATCTTGGGCCATATCTACAGCTTTTGTATTCTTGTCTTATCTACTATTCAATTGACTTGGCATCTTTAGATTGATCGCCCTTCCACAAGTAGCATAAAGAATATTGTAAAATTGATTCTCTGATATATGAAACTACATTCCAACTCGTAAACAACTATATTCTCTACATTTCTGTTCTCATATTCACAAGTGCTAACACTTTTGAGCTTTCCATCCCAACTATTTGGGTAGGCAGTTTAAGTTTGTACTTATTGGTTATATTCTACTTTTTATTTTTAGTGTTTTCCTATTTCTAGTGTCATAATGCATTTCCTTCATTTATTTTGAACTCTTCATGTTCATGCAGTTGCAACAGGTGGTGGATTCATTAGTAGTACTTTTTGCCCAACGAATTCAAGCTAACATTACCTCAGGGAGTGTACCATTATCTATCCCATCAGCAATCCAGTCGGACATCAATCTTTCTTGGATACAATCTATTCCCGCCAAAATTAGAATTGCTCCATTTCCCACTCGTGAATATACAGATGATGAGTTTCAATCCATTGTAAAGACGGTGATGGGAGTACTGTGAGTACAATTCCTGTCTTTCTTGAGTTTCTTGGAATTCATTTTCCTTAAAGTAAACTTTCAGTTACAGCCTGTTGCTTTTAAAGTATCAAAGGCAGAATATTGTTATTAGAACAGCAAAATTTCCCTTCCCATGGTCTATAAGTTTGCATAGATGACGAAGCCTTTTTCCTTAACATCACTCCATGTTGTCACACCTGCTCAGTCAAGCACATAAATGACATCTAGGCACCAAAGCTAGCGTAAAACTAATCTGACCTCTCATATCAATTCTTTTTTTTTTTTTTTTCTTTTGGGAGAAAAGTGCATTAGGTCTAGTTAATATCCATTGCATAGGTGGCCGTGCCGATCGGCACTTGCCGTACCGGTGGCGTATCGACACATGGCACGAGAGGTGCCACACGACACCCCTCCTAATAGCTTTGTCATAGACCTCGCCGAGAGCGGCGACGGCGACGGCCAAGGTGGTACATTTTTCTTTCCATTTTTTACGGCACGTGCTGTGCTGTGCCGTGTTGTGCCGGCCAGCAGTCTGCACAGGCCGTGCCTGTCTATTGGTCTCAACTACTTAATGATATCTAAGTTGTTGTCCTTTTGGTTTCTCAAGAGTGGTGTTGTATTGTTATGCTCTATGATTGATTGAATATGGTTCTATTTGTGTTTTTATTACTATTGTGGATTTCTACTTCCTAATTGTCCATTCTTCTTTTAATATAGTTGGCTTCTAAGCTTTTGCCACATACTAGTTTGGATAAAATACATCAATAGACTGGATGTGGTCAAAAGGTTTCAATTTTTTATTAGGAAAGGTCTCATTTATTTTACTTACTTTTTCTGTTTTGCAATTGTGTTGCATTTTGGGAAGCAGATATCTCTTGGGATTTCTCTATCCTATTTCTCGCCTTATCAGCTATTCTGTCTCTGAGAAGGTACTCTGGTGACATGAGTTTTGGTGATCTAGAAACTTGTGCTCTCCTTTTTCCCTTATCTGGAAGAATAAGCACATTGTCTTTTTATTTGTGCAGGAGCAGAAGATTAAAGAAGGCTTGCACATGATGGGTCTTAAAGATGAAATATTTTACCTTTCCTGGTTCATTACATATTCACTACAGGTAATTACTATGCTTGTGAAGACCTCCTTCTTTACTTTTGATTGTCCATTGATATCGGAGTCTTGGCATTTTATGGACGAATTCTTTGATTGTACTTATTTCTGCCTTTTTGACTCTATAATATGCTCTATGCTACAAAATGAAATATTTTATTTGTGAAATTTTACACTCATGGTAAAAATCTTTTTGAACAGTTCATTTTGGTATTTATACTTATTGATGTTTGAGGTGGTTAATGTACGGTTGATCTCGATCCTAGGTCAAAACTAGTCTTGTTTGAAACGAGTACGAGTAAGAGAGAAAGAGAGGGGGAAGAGAGAGAGAGAGAGGGAAAGAGAGGGAAAAAGAGGTAAAGAGAGAGAAAGAGAGGGAGGAAGAGAGAGAGAGAGAGAGAGAGAGAGAGAGAGAGTTTATGGGTTGCGATAGTAAGAGGGAGAGGGAAGAAGAGAGGGGAAAAGAAGGGAAAGAGAGACGCGGAGAAAAAAATAAAAACTATGCTGGAGAGGGAGAGACGTGGTAGTCGGTGAGGGTGAGGGAGAGGGAGAGGATGAGGGAGAGAGAATTAATAGGAGAGAGAGAGAGATAGTGGGCGAGAGAGTTTGATTAGAGGGAGAGTTAGCATGAGAGAGTTTGATAAGAGAAAGAACTAGTAGTAAAATAGAGTTTGATAAAAGAGAATTAGTGAGAGATAAGGTAATATCTTTTTATTTGTGTGAGAGAGGGAGAGAGAGTGTGAGTGGTAGAAAGGGGGTAGATAGAGATTAAGAAAATCGTATTTATTTTTTAGTTTCTAGACTTTATATATAATAATCTATATTTATATATTATTTTAATTTTTTTTTAAATTTAGATTTTTTAATATTTTAAAATACAGGTTGATATGGACGGTCGATATGCATCATCTTTTTGGATCGATCCTGATCCCAATTTTGATACTTGAAATTTTGGTTTACTTTGAAAACCTTAATGCTAGCTTATTTCATGTTTTTAGAATCTTAAGGATCAACAAGTACAAATGCCACACATTCACAAATGCACCCTGAGTTCTTTAAAAGATAGAACATCATAAAGAAAAAAAGCCCATGCGTAGGTGTGTGAACTAATGCCATAAGAAGGAACCTCATTAAAGGACTGATCCAAGTTCCAACTGCGGTAAGTGATTGCCAGGAAATATCAATACATCTTGACATTGTGTAGGTGGTAGTAATCTCTTATTTTTCTTTCCCTTTTCCTTTCGAATGCTAGTTATTAAACTTATTATACTCTTATAATTTATGCCTTATTTATGCATCAAGTAATTATAAATAAATTTAGATATATGTAATATGATCTACATGATGGTAATTGTTTTTGCTTGGTGGCTCTACTACACAATATTCTTATTGTTTCTGTTTTTGCCAATTCTTTTGATTATCTGTCACCTTACACTGATGTTTTGTTACCAAGTGCAGCTCCATCTATTGCTACCTTGGTAAATATGTCATATTTTGTAGTGTTTTCCTTTAATTGTGAGTCATTGGAGTTGTCTCATAAAAATGTCTTTCAACTTTTTTTCTTGTTGTTTCTGGCTTGCACATTTTGAATATTAGTGGAGTTTCAGTTGACAGAGTACTAGTAAGGAGAAATTAAAATGTATTGCATGTGTATGACAATTGACAAACCTATTCTTATGTCTTGCTCACTAAGTCTTTATACACTTTTGCAGTTTGCAATATCCTCAGCAATCATTACAGCATGCACAATGAGCAGTCTTTTTCTATATAGTGATAAGTCACTGGTCTTTGTCTATTTCTTTTTATTTGGTGTAAGCGCAGTCATGCTTTCCTTCTTTATCTCCACATTCTTTTCTCGAGCAAAGACAGCTGCAGCAGTTGGCACCCTATCTTTTCTAGGAGCTTTCTTTCCTTATTATTCAGTCAATGACCCTGCTGTTCCAATGTAAGTCTTGATTCTACTGTTCTATATTTTGATATGTGTCTGGATAAATGTCATGAGATGAATCGAAATGACTTTTGCATCATTGTTCTTTCAGGATATGGAAAATTTTGGCTTCATTGCTTTCCCCTACTGCCTTTGCTCTTGGGACAGTCAATTTTGCTGATTATGAGCGTGCTCATGTTGGAGTTAGGTGGACCAATATGTGGCAGGTAGGTGACTTTCAATATATTTAGTTTAGGCATCTATGCTTCCAAATACATATTCTGAGGGAAAATGAGTGCAGGAATCATCTGGAGTAAATTTTTTTGTCTGTCTTATGATGATGATGGTTGATAGTGCTCTGTATTGCTCCTTCGGTCTATACCTTGATAAGGTAAATATTGCTGCTTCTTTCGGATGTGCAATAATGCTAGTTTTGCATGATTGTGTTGTTTTGCGCTGCTATCCCATATTGTTGATTTGCAAATAGTATTCCATCTTATTGCGTTATGATGGTTTCTTTTTCTACTGTTCTGTTATTGAAGAGATACTCCTATATCATTTTTATCGAAAAGAAAAAGAATCATTGCAGCCACCGTGTGTTTGGAAGAACTTAAAGCATATTAAGGAGAAATAACTAGAGAGACATTGTATGGAGATTAGAAGCTAAATCAATCCACTATGATTTTTCTTGCCGATGACAAATCTGCTTTAGCTGTGGAATTCTTCTTAAAATAGTTGAGCTTTATGAGTTTTATTGCACTTTTGGTTACATGCAGAATATCAAGTTAAATTTCTCAAATATGTTTATGCAAATAATTAGATTTCTTCCCCCCCCCCCTATACATTTTCATCAGCACTCTGATATAAAATTCGATCATCTATGATTATTTTTCTATTTTTTACAATCTCATACTTGCCATGTTGACAATTTTACTCAATCAGGTTCTTCCTAGAGAATATGGAGTTCGTTATCCTTGGAACTTTTTGTTTACTAGGCTATTCTGGCAAAGGAGAAAAACATTTCACTATTATGCTGATAACCAACAATATAAACTTAATGATGAACTATTGAATGGAGAGAAACAGCATACCTCTAAAGGTCTATCTGAGCCTGCAATAGAGGCAGTAAGTTTGGATATGAAACAACAAGAACTTGATGGCCGGTATATTTTTTGTTGCTTTTTTACATGTGTAAGTTTCTTGTTTGGGATATTAGTTGTAACATATATTTATTTTCTCCATATTCCAGTTGTATCCACATCAGGAATTTGCGTAAAGTCTACACCACAAAGAAGGGGCAGTGTTGTGCTCTTAACTCACTTCAACTTACTCTCTATGAAAATCAGATACTTGCTCTTCTAGGTATGTCTCATTCATCTAATTTTGATGTATCATACTTGCACATAAGTACCCAGAAAGTAACTGGATTGGACTCTGATTCTATCTCAAATAGACACAGGACAATTAGGTTCTCTATTAGAAAATTCATTCTCTAATGATGCAACTTATTTGCCACAAAAAGTTAAGCTGAAATATTGATCATACGTTTGTTAAGGTACTGAAGTTTTCTTTACTTTGAAGGACACAATGGTGCTGGTAAAAGCACAACTATTTCACTACTTGTCGGTCTTCTTCCTCCAACATCTGGTGATGCTGTGATTTTTGGAAAGAGTATAAGGACCGACATGGTAAGTTCAATAATTCTGGCCTCATCACCAATAATTTGTATGATGAATATAGAGACTGCATAAATGATGCTATAGATGAGAATATGACGTAGCCTCACTTGCTTAGAAAGTATATTAGACATCAGTTATTTATACTATTGGAATTACTTTAACATGGTAAGATAAACTGAAGATGAAGAAACAAAATTAATAATGATTCACATGATTCAAGATTTCCATACATCCTTTTCTGTTTGATTAGCATGAGTACCTATGTCTCCAATGTTCTATAATTTTTTAGCGTATGTTTACAGATAGGTTAAATTCTCTTTGTCTGTCAAAAGATTCCTACAATAGTTCAATGCCCTAATTTTATCTTGAGAATGACTTTCAGAATTTGAGGAAATGAAGAATACCAAAATGTATGGGTTACATGACAAGTGTTTGTTTTTTCATGCCATAGCCATTTGATGAGATGAAAAATGATGGTGAGAATTTACTATGTCATGACTCTGATTATTCCTCTCTTTGGAAAGCTTACATAGCTGACCTTTGGGTTGTGATTTTCAGTTTTAAACATTTTGGTTATTGATGTCCACTTTTGTCCCTGTCAGAGTTCTTTGGATGTACCTTAGCTTGTACATGATTGATGATACAACTTGTTATTAGTTTCTAGGTACATGAGGATATCATGATTTGAGGTTCAGTTGCGGTTTATGTCCTTTTTTCTCTCCATAGTGATCATTTTCTCCTTTTAGTTAGTCATTTACTTCTTGATTTTCATCTTTTGCTTCTTGTAATCAGATAATTATTCTTGTAGGATGAAATACGGAAGACATTGGGTGTATGCCCTCAAAATGATATACTTTTTGCCGAATTGACAGTAAGTACAGTTGGCCTTTCTTTATTTTGTTTCTTCTTTTTTGTGCAACAAGTGACAACAGTTACCTTCATACTATTTTTCTCCTTAAAGCTTATGTACAGTAAATGTGCATGCTGCGATCTTATGTTTGGAAATGATTCTAAGCTTTTAGCTGACTTTTTGTATTATTGTCTTGGTATCTGTTATACACTTATACTCTATTCTTATTTCAATACAATGAATAGAGGGCATTGTGTTATGCACTAATCTTTACTATTCTTATCAACTCGTGTAAATCTGTCAACTTTCAGCTAACCAGAGTGATTTTTAATGGAAAGACCATGAAGGCAGAACTTGTAGCTGGTTTGTAGTGGAAAAATTTGTCCATGAAAAGTTTAGTATATAATCAATGTCTTAACTCTTAAGTAATTGATGATTTGTGAAAAATTTCAGTCTTCTAGATAATTGTCTATCCACTTCAATGTTTGCTTCACTTGCATTGACGGTTGAACTTGGTTTTATTATTTCATTTATGAAGGTAATTTTTAATAGGTATATAAATCATGTGATTATTCACAATTTTCCAATTAACCATATTCTTCATGGACTCTTCAGTCATCATTGATTTGTGCATGTTATTTACTAGCAAGATTGTTGATTCTTTCAATTTTCAAAAAAAATTCAAGGCTTGTCAATTGTTGTGACCATGCAAAGTATCATTGGAAAAGCTGACATCTCTATTTTGGGTAGTGTGGATGTGGATATTTTAGTTATCAAATCAGTGGCTAACCATTGGAATTTTTTTTTCAAAAAAAAATGTCAAGAAATATTGGATACTTGGGATGTTGGAAAATGATGCAAATAATGTCAGTTGCTAGTAGGCATTATTAATCTAGGGAACTCAAAGGTGAACTGCTGGTTTGTACATTGGGAAGGCTTGTGCGTTAAAGAGAAAAATACAGCTTGGTCATCCATTTCACCAACTATTTCCAGGGCAATTCTTATTACTTAGCTTTATGCACTTAATCACCGATTTCTATAGCTGGAACCAACAGTATATACTCCTTACCTATTAGATCTATTGTCATTTTTTCTATTGGTGGAAAGGATCAAGCTTGACCTATAAGACTGGTACTGTTAGCATGTTACATTATATTTCTATTGATTCTTCACATCTCTTCAATAATCATACAGCATGTCAAATAGATGCCATTTGTGTTTTTCATTTGGATCTCCTGATTCAGTGTCTTTAACTTTCAGGTTTGTTGATACATGTAGTTGTTCTTACCTTTCAATTGAACTTCTTCTAGGTGAAGGAACACATGGAAATATTTGCGATTCTAAAAGGTGTTGAGGAAGACTGCTTGGATCGAGAAGTGATTGAAATGATAGATGAGGTCACTTTCATAGAGATAATCATTTACAACTTTACATTTGCTTGATATTTTAAGCAGTATCATATATTGATGCATAATTGTGAACTAATTTCATACTGCGGTCAAATAGTCACTTCCATACGTAGTCCTTTTAGGTACTCAACATATTTTAATATGAGTTGGACTTCATACTTAATTTCATAGCAGAGAGGAATAAAAGTGCTCACTTCTCAAGGTGCATCCAATAGTTAGAAAAGTGTAAATAATCTCCATGGCACTTCTGTTTAGGGAAAGTGCACATAACTATGCAGAAGCTTTTTACCCTTTAACACTCATTTATACATTGTTATTTGTCTACAATTGATCTTGATTCTTGACTACATATTCTATGTTAAGATTGTTGACACTAGACCAGCTCATTGGAACTTTGGAAGATCAACTCCACTGGATGTTGAATGTTCTTGGAAACCAAAAGGAGATCCTCTAGGTCCTTTGGTTTGCATCTCAGTAGCACAAGATAGATAGATCTATTATTAAGTGCTTTTATTACTCTTTTGGAGTGTGTTGGTGTATTTTTATGTATGTAATTGTGGACAATATTTAAGCATATTTTCTACTTTGCAAAAATATACTAGCCTACCTATAATATAATAAGTAGGCTACAGCACGATGTAAAATTATAGGAGAATATGTAAAGAAAGATATAAATGGATTTAGTTACTTGCTATGCATGTGATAAGTGGAAAAGCATCTGTCACCATGCAAGTCTTATTACATGTGTTGCTCTCCAACAAGTGCTGTCATTTACTGATATTAAATGCATTCCATGAGTCTACATAGCAGCTCAATTAAATTATCATATTTACTACTACTTGCATATTCAATTGATAACCCTTTCCTATCCTTCCTTTAGAAATAGTATTTAGATGTGTTTTATTTGACTTGTCTTTAGTGACCTTATACAATAAGAGCAACCATGCCTTTTCCCAGCTATCTTAGGTTGGAAATATGGATCCTCTTTTTTAAAACTGTTTAGTCCCAATTATTTTATGGGTGAGTCATCAATATAATTCCTGTTGCCAATGAACTCAAAAGTAATTTTATGAGTATTGAGATGCATCTTAGCCATCTCATGAAATTTATCTCATTTGGAAGTTCAGGAAACTGGAAAAAATATTTGACTTTTTATTGTATCCATCAACTTTTGGCAACTGGCAAGTTCTGGAAAGTAGATATAGAAAGCTAGAAACATTTAGCATATCCGGTTATTTGTTCATTCTTGCCTTTTATTCTGTGTTATTGTAAGATCATTTTATGGTGGTCATCATTAAGTCATAATGTAAAAACTAAGAAGCATTGTTAACCACTCTAGGTGATTATGTGGGATAATGTCTTCAGCTGATTAATCTTGATAAAAATATCAGGTCCTTTTTGTAACTTTGTATTTAATCTAGGATTTTTTTCTCTTTCTCTTGGGTCCTACTTGGATGATATCAGGTTGGTTTGGCAGACAAAACTAACACACTTGTTGGTTCACTTTCTGGGGGAATGAAGAGAAAGTTGTCCCTCGGCATTGCACTTATAGGGAACAGCAAGGTATGAAAAAGGCTATATGCTTTTGAATTAATGATCTTCTCATTACATTGTTAAGGTACTTTTTTCAATATACAGGTTATCATCCTTGATGAACCAACCAGTGGTATGGATCCATACTCAATGCGTTCAACATGGCAGTTAATAAAGAAAATTAAGAAGGGAAGAATAATACTACTGACGACACATTCCATGGATGAAGCTGATGTTTTAGGTGATCGGATAGCTATCATGGCTAATGGTCACCTGAGGTGCTGTGGAAGGTCTTATCTTCTCTACTTAATGAATTTTGTACCTGACATGTGTGTTTGTGTATATATATGCCATCAAAACTCAAAAGTACAATAATGACCTCTCCATTTATGTGTTGCATCTCATTTTACTGCATTTGATCTTATTTCTGAAAATACAAAGATTGGCTCAATACCATATACCTCAGATAGTTTGTATTTCATTATGTATGTCTTTTGGTTCTTTATCCTCTACAAGTGTATCATTTGCTAGTTACTCTGGCAAACTATCAAATGAAATTCCTTTTGGTGACTGGTCTGTCAGATCAGAACTTGACTAATGTGCAAAATGATGTCAAAACTGGAAATCACTGTCAAATAATGGTATGAATTGTACGCTACCATAGAAATTGCTGGTGGATGAAGTTTCTAAAGGAACAGTGATCTATGGGATCAGATATCTAGAGAAAGGAGGACAGAACAAGCAGTAGGTTGTTATCATGGTGATGCAGAAGAGCCTATGAACATGTATTGTAATTGATGACTGTCAAGGAGATATGATCAGAGAAATGTGGGACAGTTTTACGGAATAGAATTTATATACTAATGAGAAAAAGTAAAAATGTGAAGAAAGTGGGCAAAACAGATGTATCCTACATATTTGTGGTGTTGATCATGTTGACCGGTGCCTGTCCAGCATTTAGTTTCTTTTGCCACATGGTTGGGCAAAACAGATAGGTTCTTGTTGAAACTTCAAGACATGCACTTTGCTTTAGTGGTTGAGTACTATAACCATAGCTTCTTGATTTCATGTATTGTACTTTGTGCTAGTATTCTTTAGATATATGACATGACCATTTGAAGTTTTCTCTGTCAAATTCTTTTTGAAGATTTTCTTTAGTTCTTAGTTTTTTCAGGTTCATTTGGTTATAATCTCAAATAGTCTTGAAAATTGAATGATAGTTCTTATTGGTTCTTTCCTCTGTAGTTAATCCTGCTTGTATTGTTTGAACTTATGCTGCATATAAGTCACATCTCTGTTGATTTTGCTTTTGATATGTATCATTGCATTGACAACAATATATTCTGAATAACAAACAGTGACCTTAATGAAATCTTAGCTAGAGAATCTGAGAAAGTCTCAGTAAATTGTGTAACATATTCTGATTTTGTTATGTATTTATCTTTATAATCGTTGTTGTGCAGCTCTCTTTTCTTAAAACATAAATATGGAGTTGGCTATACACTTACTATAGTAAAGGTTTGTGTTTCTAGCTTTTTCCCATATGTATGCTTTTTTTGGAATACCCTCCTTTATTATGTGATTAAGGATGTCATAAAATTTTAAACAGAGTGCTCCTTCTGCCTCCATGGCTACTCAGATTGTTCATCGTCATGTTCCAACTGCTACATGCTTATCTGATGTACGTCTCTTTCCCCATTAAATATATTGTTATTCTATTTTTATGTCAGAATATTTCTCGTTCTCAGTGTTGTTCTCCATGATTTAGTGCTTAAACTCAAGTTAGGATGTAGCAGGCTTCTTCAGTGAAGATGTTCATTAATTCATGAAACATCTAATTGCTCAAATCTGCTTAACCACCGGATTAATTTATTATGTTTTGGTTCCATTTTTTTATTAAATACACCATTCATGCCTTTTTTAAGTCCACGTTACTTTTTCTTGAGGCACTTAACTTCCAAACATGAGCTTTGTTCTTCATTTCTTCCATCTATCTTTGCTCATTATGTAGTTAGGTTCACTTTCCTGCGACAATATGATTTGTGCACTGTGTATGAGGTATTAGATTTTGATACAAGTCCATTCCTTAAGCGATCATATATAATTGACACTGAAATAAGTGAATAACTCAAATAACTCACTTCAGTATGACTAATGTCTTTCCATTTCTTGGCTCGCTCTCCATTTTTTATTTCTCTTTTGTCCTATATTGTAAGATAGTAAAATCTGATGAAATGGATGGTCTATGTAAAAGAAATATCACAATGCTTTCACATGTATTGTGGAGATCACCATCAGTGAGACTGATATATTAAGATTATGAACTGACCATATTGCAAATTTGTAGTGAAATTATTTTGCTTGTGTAATGTACAGGCAAAGCTTTACTCTTCTAAATGTAACATTCTTGGTAGTGTAATTGTCACTATAACATGTAGCACTACCTTGATGTTCTTAAAGGTAGTGAAGCTACAAACAATGCAAAGGTGTAGAACCACCCTGATGTTAAATTATTTTGATGTAGCTATTGTGTGGCTACCTCGGAGTATTTTCACGTTGTATGGCTTTGCCATGATTGTGGTCTTACACAGTTGCACCTGATCTGTTTGTTGAGGAAAAATATATTTCTATAGTCATGGGAAATTCTTCTGGACTCTTCTTGTAAATATGAATTACAGCATCATAGTGCATGCTCTTCAATTAATGGTAATTCCAAATTTGTTGTCTTGTGTAAAGATTTCTCATTATAGTAATGTAGTTAGATCCTCACTGCTGCCATCTGTTCTGATAATACTAAGAAAATGCTTGAATTTCTTTACTCTCACAAATGTGTTAGATATGTTGCTGAAAATTGTTTGTGTCCCACTTCTAGGTTGGCACGGAAATTTCCTTCAGACTTCCTCTTTCATCATCTTCTTCTTTTGAAAGTATGTTTCGGGAGATTGAAAGCTTTATCAAAAGGCCTGGCATGGAAATTGAGAATCAATCGTTGTATAGTGAGAGCTTTTTTGGCATTGAGAGCTATGGGATCTCTGTCACAACTTTGGAGGAAGTATTCTTAAGAGTTACTGCTCAAAACTTTGGTGAAAATGATAAAGGCGAATCTCTAGTATCTCATACTGGATCAGACTTTTTAGTTTCTGAAGCTTCCAATTGTTCATTGATAGAACCATCACATGCAAAACCATGTGTGGGCATCCCTACAAAGCTTTTCAGATGGATTTGTTGTACTTTGGTAAGAGGTTGCAGCTTAGTATTTGAGGCTGTATGCAGTTTCATTGCTCTGGTTACTATTATGTTCTGTTGTTGTGACATGCTTACAAGTACTACCTTTTGGAAACATTCCAAAGCTCTATTCATCAAAAGAGCAATTTCTGCCCGAAGAGATCGAAGAACAATAATATTTCAGCTATTCATCCCAGCTGTATTTTTGCTCTTTGGCTTACTTTCTCTGAAACTTAAGCCACACCCTGATCAGTCCTCTGTAATGCTGACAACTTCATATTTCAATCCATTACTACGAGGTGGTGGTGGTGGGGGCCCTATTCCATTCAACCTGTCCCAGTCTATTGCTGAACAGGTTTGTCTCTCTACTTTTTTGCAGCATAGCATGTTGCGTGGGCTTCATCTCAGCCTACTTATGTGGATATGCTTAAATTTCCTCAATGTGAACTTGTCATATGGCTAATTTATGGTCATGCTACAGGTTGCAACTAATGTGAGGGGTGGTTGGATTCAGAAACAAGAACCAAGGGCTTTTAAGTTTCCTGATCCGGAGAAGGCACTTGCTGATGCTATTGATGCAGCGGGACCAAACTTAGGTCCTGCTCTCCTTTCCATGAGTGAATTCCTGATAACTAGCTTGAATGAATCTTACCAGTCAAGGTAATGTAGTTTGGGACCTTGATTTCTCAAGATCACTCATGCGCTATTTTGCTAATATACTTCTTTTTATTTATGCTGGTATGCTAACATATTTAAAATGCTTATTTTAAGATAAAATATCTAAGATTCTACTTCTTTTTCATTTTTGCGAGAATATGATTTATGTTTTAACTTTTAAAGATTAATTACCTCAGCACAGGTATGTTATGATTGCAATTTAATTCTCTTCTTATGTCTTTGCTAATCTACTTTATATTTGCATTATAGCTATATCATTTTTTTTCTTATTCTGAAGGTATGGTGCTGTTGTAATGGACGATCAGGATGGTTATGGGAGTATTGGATACACAATACTTCACAACAGTTCTTGCCAACATGCAGCACCAACCTACATCAATTTGGTGAATGCTGCAATTTTGAGGATTGCAACAAATGATAAAAATATGACAATTCGGACTCGTAATCACCCGTTGCCAATGACAATGTCACAAAGGTCACAACGACATGTATGGGTCTTTCTTTCATAGTGTTATGCTAACTTTGAAAATTTGAATATTGCTCACTGTTATATAATGATGGTTATTCATCTGTTCAGAACTCCCTTTGGAAATGCCTGCCCTTCAACATTTTAGTTCCCATGAATTTGAACTATAGCACATGTAACTACTACATTTGTGGAAGCCGTAGATGACACTTTGGAGCCATGTTCTTCTAGAATATCTGACTTGTATCATTTGGGCACTATGCAGGCCATTACAAGCCCTGGCATAAAGAACATGCACATTTGTCAATTATTGTAGTTTATCCAACTATTATATGAAACTAGGCCCTGGTAGCTGTTCCGTCAAGTAGGAGGCCTACCCTTGAAGGAATCTACCAAGGTTAAAGACTGTTGAAGGAACCTCCTGATAGTGCTTCTCTTACCAAGTAATTTTAGGTCAAATTGGGCCCACTTAGCCATCTTTAAAGCAATGAACCGAGAAGTACTTGAGAAGTATCCGAGTTGCAATATTGGTTTTATTCTCAACTTAGATATTTAAAGGAAGTATCCAATTTGTGTGCGAGTTTATTTCTACCAAACCCCCTGAAAAGATGCTATGAGCAATGCTAAAACTATAGTCAAATTAGTGGATTTGACAATTTGTTCACGTTATGGCCAGATTGAATGAATTTATGACATCTTATGTGGGATATGGCATTTAAGTGATGTTTATGTTCATCTAGTTTTACTTCCATTACTGCAGTATTTCAGTCTAGATGGTTTGCACATATGACTTCATCAGTATTCTTGTAATATTATATATATTTGATCGATTTGGTGTATATGTTAACTTTTATTATGCTAATCATTTTTGGACTATACATTTGTGTAGGATTTGGATGCATTCTCTGCTTCAATTATTGTTGCCATTGCGTTTTCTTTCATTCCAGCATCATTTGCTGTTGCTATTGTCAAGGTGATTCTCTTTAGCTTTTATTCCTGAAATTTGAATTGAAGTTTGTCACTTTGCCTTTTGTACTTTTTTAAGGCTCAGTTAATTTATCGCAAGATGTTCTTCGAGAGCATGAAAACTACATCAAGTCCTTCTGGTGTTCTACTTCTTTTCATGTTTTTTTTAAATCGAGTAATTTATTTTATAAAGATGTATTCTAAATTTATGCAGGAACGTGAAGTCAAGGCAAAGCATCAGCAACTGATTAGTGGGGTATCATGATAATTTAAAGAGCTCGAGTAAATTGTATCCTGTTCTTTTTTCTTTTTTCTTCAATTTTACTCAACCTGACTATTTCTCAGGTTTCCATATTTTCATACTGGATTTCAACTTACATATGGGACTTCATCAGCTTCTTGTTTCCCGCATCACTTGCCATGGCACTATTTTTCATCTTTGGTGGGTAATGACCTCTAGATAATTACAATAAAATGTTACTAGGATCCTTCAATTAATCTAAAGATAGATGTGTCAATGCAACATGACATGTGTATTAGTATGGCATTTGCATATGCAGTTGTATATAAGACAAGCACATTTTAGGAAGCATTCGAATGGTACAACTGTACAAGAACAATATCCCATCTAATAAGCCTACCTAGTACAAGTAGCTATAAGTCCTTCATAAGTTTAATACATCAATTATATCTTGTCCACCTGACCTTGGATTGTATCACAAAATGTGATACAGAACTTATAAGATATTCTTCATTTGCAGGGTTGAATCAGTTTGTTGGAAATGGTTCTTTTTTGCCAACAATTGTGATCTTCTTGGAATATGGCATGGCAATTGCCTCATCAACCTATTGCCTCACTTTCTTTTTTTCTGACCATTCAGTTGCACAGGTTTATCTCTTTACAGACTCTCTTATTGGCTCAGAAGCACAAGGAAGATTATTACATTTATTTCTGTTTAAATTTTTATTGCAGAATGTGGTTTTGCTGGTTCACTTTTTCAGTGGGCTCATTCTGATGGTTATTTCTTTTCTTATGGGACTCATTGAGGCAACAAAAAGTGTGAATTCATTACTAAAGGTTGTGTTCACTTCTACTAGATCATTGCTACAATATTGTGTGGCCCAAACATGTTGTTTTGTGGCTTTTGCCTTCATTTTTTGTTGAAGACTATCAGTTGGAGTTACTTATTTTCATGCATTCCTTTTTACTTAATTAAGCAATTTTATCTAATCGTTACTAGGGATATCAATTTTTTCATATAAAGTGATATTTGTGTCTAATGCTGCTTTCCTGACAATGTTTCATTTTCAGATTTTCTTTAGGTTGTCCCCAGGATTTTGCTTTGCAGACGGGCTTGCGTCACTTGCTCTTAGGCATCAAGACATGAAACGGGGAATTGGGAGTGGTATTTTGGACTGGAATGTCACTGGTGCCTCTATCTGCTATTTAGCCGCTGAGGTTCTTTTTTCAATTTAACATGGATTCATATTTTCTCCATAGTTACTCAGATTTCCTTAATTTAAAGTTTATCAAGTCAATAGTGATGATATTAGAGGACCAGTACGTAATACATTAAGAAAGGAGAGTTGCTCGTTTGCTATCCTAAATTCCTAGTGGTTGCATCTCTCTGTTTTTTTTTTCTATGCACTAATGACATCTTTTTTTGGTTGAACCAGCAATTTAGCCAGTTTCATTGTTCTAAAAAAATCTTCTATGGCAATGTTTAATGTGTATATAGAACCCCCCTTCTTATTCTTCTTTAATTCATTTGAGAGAATCTATAATGTACTTTGATAGATTGGATAACTAGCTAATAAACTGGATATTGTAATTGGAAATTTAAGGCCCACGCTCCTTTACTAGTATACTAAGTTTGTAGCATGATACACCTTAAAGTGTACAAAGAGAGAATACTTAAGCTTGATACAATTAATGGGCCATTATTTTTACATGATATAGGAGTTAGAGAAATCATAGAGCTCTACCAGTTGAGGACAAGAAGCTTGTTGAACATGATATCTTCTATGTATTATATAGAATCTGGATCTACATCAATCTGACAAGCAGGAACCCTTTAGAAATTTCTTCTTGAACTACTAGATATCTATTTGTATATCCTTCCTTGATTTTGCTTGGCGTTGTAATTGTACAAACTTTGTGGTTTATTAATTTCTTCTGTTGCAACAGAGTGTGATTTACTTTCTTCTCACAATTGGGCTGGAATTATTTCCTTATGAAAAGCCAAATTTGACTTCAATTAGAGAGTGGTGGCAACATTTTATCTCTGTTAAGCATGGCAAGTCTGGTAGATATTTTGAGCCTCTTATTGCATCACCAGATGATACTTCTGTTTCATTATCTGATGAGGATGAAGATGTTAGATCTGAACGGCAGAGGATAGTTGGTGGCTTTGTTGACAATGCCATAATCTACTTGCGTAATCTACAAAAGGTGCTTATGTCTTCTGCAGTTAATCTATTTGTAGGTTGTGCATTATCTAGCACTTGTTCCGGGCATTGCTCGTAGGTGTAGCATATATTCTTAACTTTTCCCCCTATTATGCACACTAATGGATGTTCCTTCTGCCTATAAATGACAGGTGTATCCTGCTAGAAGAAATCATGCTGCAAAGATTGCAGTTCATTCTTTAACATTTTCTGTTCAGGAAGGAGAATGTTTTGGCTTTCTTGGAACAAATGGTGCAGGGAAGACTACAACCTTGTCAATGTTAACTGGTACATGCAGGAATTGTCTTGGCTTTCTTCATTGAAGTAACTTTTCTATATAGTATTATAATATTTATTTCTTCTGCTATCCGGCACGCCTAGTTATTTTGACTGTATCAACAAAGTTGAACAACAAGCATTAGTAATTTTAAACTTACATTAATTGCTTCTATCTTTATCTCTACGATAATTGCAAAAATAATTATGTCTGCAGAAATCAAAATTGAACTTGGTTCATAAAGTATATGCTGTTAAACTTAAAAAAGAATTGGTGCTTAAATCCTGGTTAGTCCCAATGCATGAGGCTCCCTAATCCTAGGCAGGGTATTCAGAGAGGATGTATCAACCCAGTAATTTTTTTTGAGAAAGTTGTTTACAGGACTTGAATCCATGGCTTTTTAAGAGAGCCTTGCTATCACACCAAGTGATACCCTCTTGAATCTTTATTAGTGGCATTGTTTTTCATTGCAAGTTTCTCTTTCTACCAAATGCAGGTATATGTCCTCTTATAAACATATGAAACGCTTTGGAATTTTGGGCTATCCAATATTTTGTTTGTTAAATGGGTACATAGGAAATGGTTTTATTAAGTGTTGGCTTAACCATAAATGTGTGCCTTCCAATGCTTATGTAATTTGACATGCCTAAATTTCTGCATGTATTTTTGTTTTTAGAAACTCTAGTAGTTTAAACTGGACGAACTGCATCTCTTTTGATTCAAAAGGGTGTCACACCTTTATTATTTTGTTTTTGTGGTTTCTCAGTTACTCCAATCTGATGTTCTGCAGGGGAAGAGAGTCCATCAGATGGAACAGCATATATTTTTGGCTGTGATATAAGATTACAGCCCAAAGCTGTCCGCCAGCATGTATTACCATATCACTTTCTTGTATCTCTTTCCTAATTAATCATAATCAATTATTTTGCACTAAAAAGTTACTTGTTTGTTTTTCTTTGTACAGATTGGTTATTGTCCACAATTTGATGCTCTTTTAGAATTTTTGACGGCTCGCGAGCATCTTGAGTTGTATGCGAGAATAAAGGGTGTTTCAGAAATCAGCATGAATGATGTATGAGCAGCATCTAGCTGTGTCTTGTGTTGACTAGATAGATCACAAATATCTACTTTGTTCAGTTTACTTGTTCAAGCTCCTTAGCTCTTCCATATAGCTGATATAGGTACTGCCTCTCCTTGTAGATCGTCAATCAGAAGTTGTTGGAGTTCGATTTGTGGAAGCATGCAGATAAACCATCATATTCTTTAAGTGGTGGTAATAAGCGCAAGCTCTCTGTTGCTATTGCAATGATTGGGAATCCCCCAATTGTGATCCTTGATGAGCCTTCGACAGGTACACTGACGTTTCTTTTAAAATCAAGTAGGATACCGATATCTAGATATGAAATTAATGGGGTGAAAACCGCACTAAATCGCAGGTATGGATCCTATTGCAAAGCGATTCATGTGGGATGTCATATCTCGTTTATCAACTAGGAGAGGAAAGACAGCTATTATCCTGACAACTCATAGCATGAATGAAGCTCAAGCCCTCTGTACAAGGATTGGTATAATGGTACTCATGCAAAAAACGATCTACTCAACTATTCATGAATGCTCCCATTAAAAGATTTAAACAAATGATCCCTTTTGTTTTAAAGGTTGGTGGCCGACTAAGATGTATTGGGAGTCCACAACATCTGAAAACGCGATTTGGAAACTACCTGGAGCTTGAGGTACTTGTAGAGCTTATAAAAATGTTATTTGACCAGCACAATGTCATTGGCTTTTGTTGTTTTCAGGTAAAGCCTACTGAGGTTAGCTCAGTTGAACTAGATGCTCTTTGTAGAGAAATTCAAGAAACTCTCCTTTACTCCCATAGTAATTCAAGAAACCTATTAAGAGACCTTGAAGTTTGTATCGGTGGAAGTGGAAAACTATCGCTGGACGCTGTATCAGAAATCAGCTTGACAAGGGAAATGATAATTCTGGTTGCACGGACACTTGGCAACGAGGAATCAATCCAGACAATTACATGTTCCATACCGGGTGCTGATGGAGTGTTTGGTGAACAATTATCAGAGCAGCTTATTCGAGATGGTACCAAATGTGCTGAACACTGTCTCTTGCCTATCTTTTTTCCACTATTTCATGGGCTATTCTTTTCTTGCTCTTATCCGTGTTAATATCTTTTTCAATTTCCAGTATGATTTTTCAATCATTTCCAATCAACTTATTTTACTTGACCTAATGGGTGATTAATGCAGGTTAACTAAAATGAAAGCATGTGAAGTACATGGCCACCTTTATATAATTTTTGGAAAAAGTACTTAGGTTAGATTAGAGAGAACTAGGATTTGCAACTCTTTTTATCGAACAAAAGAAGTCTTCAACAGTGCATCCGACCTCTTGTTACTTCAGTTATGATTTGTCTAAAAGGAGCTCAACAGACTAAAAAGCTATCTTTCTATTGTTCCTGAAAGGACAAAATTTCACTTCTATTGAATTTTGTAGACAAGAACTTGAATGCTCTGATCATTGTTGTTAGTTGGATTCTTTTTGGAATGCATAAATGAACAATATCCAAAGAATTGGAGTTCAATTCAAACATGAAAACCTTTGCAGGATTTTCTATATATTGTTCTTATTGAACAGTTAAACATCTAGGTATTAGTGGACTGCTGCGAATTAGATGGCTGTGTGTCTTCAAATGTTGATTGTCTTGCCTTTCTTTCTCTATTTCCGTTAAGATTTCCCATCTTTCTGTGGAAATAGGTGGTGTACCACTGAGAATATTTGCTGAATGGTGGTTGGCAAAACAGAAGTTCTTACTGATTGATTCTTTTGTCCTCACTTCATTTCCTGGAGCCACATTCCATGGTTGCAATGGATTGAGTGTAAAATACCAGGTAAAAAGTAGTCAGTAGAGTAGGCTTTGACTAACTACAATTCTGCAAATAATGCTTTCATTTCATTAGCTTTTAAGTTGTTAATTTTTCCTCAATAAAGATAATAGTCCTGGCATTTTTTTACCTTCTGTAAGTTCTGAAGACAGTAATGGTCAGAGATTCTTCTAGGTTCTCGTGTTTTATAGCTCTTTCAAAACATGTTATTTTGCATTTCAGTTGCCGTACGGAGATGACTCCTCTCTTGCTGACATATTTGGGCATCTGGAGCATAACAGGTACCACGCAGGATATATTCTTATAAAGTTTAGCATGTCTTGTTTCATTTTTGTTCTCTAACCTTTCAAATTTGTAATTCTAACTCTTCAGGAAGAAACTTGGGATAGAAGATTATAGTATCAGTCAATCGACACTGGAGACTATATTTAACCATTTTGCTGCTACACACTAATTCAACAAGACAAGAGAAGAACAAATATCTAACAATTTTTGTCCATTTCTAGTGGTGCATTTTTTGCCCTGTCAATTTTATAAGATACAGAAGAATACTGCCTCTATAGGTTAACAGATCGCAGGTACAACATTTACAACATCAATCAGCAAACAGAGAGCTTGTCATAGATGCTGATGATTTGGTGCAACACCGGTGACTCAAGCTGGTGCTGGACAAACCAGAATACCTATAATCCAAAAGCATACGTTCCTGTTTTGTTTTTTGTTTTTTTTTTTTTTTGCTCTTTGTATTTCTCCTCCTGATGTTTGGAGTTTTCCTTACATCTCGTGATATCCAATCAACCGTAAACTTCCATCTTTAAATGTAAAGCAGCAGCTGGGGTTTGGGGGAGGAGCTTGTATAGTGATAGCCTATTAATTCAATTTGTGTAACATTACGGTCATATCTAAGGGTGTATACTTTCCATTGCGAAATATGTTATTAAGATCAATCTCTGGATTTCTGTGGTACCTGACTTCTGTTCATATATATAATATAAAACCCATAGTCAATGAGTCTACTATACCTATAAAGAACTGTTCGTGATATTTGAGTATTTCAAGTAGCAAGTTTCTTAAGGTGGATCTGTTCGCTATCAAACAGGACAGGAAATGTGCATGTGCATAACCTCGTAATAAATTGACAAATTAACTTCCATTGATTTCAACGATGAATACATGAAAGCATATTATACAAACTTTGTCCCCCATGAGTAATAGGCAATACTGAACAGGAAGAGTAACCACCAACTCTGTAATTGCCTGAATAAATGGACAAACCTTCTTGCAGCTAGGGGACCGTAATCAAGGGAGAGAACCCTAATCACGAATCTTCTGAATACCTATCCAACGGGCATAGTCAACCCACCTGATTAAGAGAATATAGTTCAAAGTTTAGACGCAGGTAGAATCAATTTGTTAAGCTAAAATTTTGTATTATAAGATTCTTAATTCTAAGTTAGAGGCAGGTAGACTCACATTAAGGATCCCAGGAATGTGTTCCCTGTACGAACTGCAAAACACAATGCACTCAACGCGAGTTTTTGATTGTGTAGCAAAGGCTCCAAGATCCGCTGTTCGATTACACCGGCGAGTACTTGATACCTATTGCATCCGACAATCGATTTGTCAGTAAATTTAGAATGTAAGGCATGAGAAAGCCTAAGAGAAGTACAAGGCAACAGATTGAATATTCATATTTGCTCCGTTCATGGGGAGATGATGAGGAAAGAGAAACTAGAGATCTGAAATATATATGGTAAACAAAAAGCTTGAAGCAAAACTAGATTAATCGTGAATACTACACATCAAAGTAGAGAAGCTTAGTAAGGATTATTGAATGTATTCATACCTAAGGTTGCTCGAAACTGCCATATAGACACCGTAAGCAACGCTTGTCGATAATATCGGAACATCTTCTGCTTCGCCAGCAAAGTCCTTGTCAAAGAACTTTCTTGTATTGATTAAGGCATTTGTTATACCAGTACCAATCTGCAAAATATGAAATCAATTAATATTATGACTGCCTGCTCACAGAAATGATCTCTGATAATCTACTGTGACTGATATATGGTAGAGCAATTTAGTGACGTGTGATATACATGGTCAAACTTCTTCATAGTAAACATTATGTTAGGCTAGAGCATCTCGTGCACATATTATTTGTGCAAACAATAGAACTTCTAGAAAGACCAAGACAAACTGATGAAGTAACTGATGTCAATTTATGAAAATTGGTTCAAGGAAAAGAAAATAATAAAGCAGTTCAAGAGTCCACAAGATGAAAGTAACCTACCAGGGAAGCACCAGTTCCTACAACAAAAAGCTTCGATCCATTTCTCTGCACAGAATGCATAAAAGGGAAAGAAGATTAGAAGATGAAGATAGCTCTTCCATAGGAAAAAAATGTGAAGAGAAAACTAAAGAAGTAAATATTAAAACTTACCGCAATTGCACCAACTCTCTGCAAAAATGAGTATGATGTTCCAGCCAAGGCAACCTACAAGGAAAGTTCAAGAACTTGGATATTTTTAAGTACAGAGAAGAAAGAAAATTTCAGAGAAATGAAGAAAATGCAGTTTGGGAATTGACTAGAAAGTTTAGGATGCAATTGGTCCAGCATCTAAAAATCACCTGAAAAGCATTGTCAGGGCAGCTGTAAAAGAACTTGGCAAATGCTCCAGCACTTAATGCAAGAGGTTTTTTAAGAGAAACAGTTGGAGCAGGAAGCCAGACCAGCATAAAATCAGCAATAATTGCCATCACCTGGAAGTGTTATTAGTTAGCAGTGAAAATAACACCAACAAAGAAAAGATTCGTTAGGGTTAACATAGAATCTCGATTTGAATAGGGAATGATAAAGATGTAGATGATCTAAGAAGAACTAACATATAGTGGAATGGTCTTTCATGATAACAATGTAAATCAAAAGTTCTTTAGCATCTAAAACATCGATATGATAACAATCATTACAGAATAGACTTTTGTGAAAACCACTTTAGTGGAACTATCTAGCCAAATAGCCATTATAAAGATGGTAGGTGATTAATTCAGTGTAACCACAGAATGACAGTGGTATCGTCAAGATGGCCACAAAGATAACAATTAATCTGAAAAATGTCACTAGATTAGATGTCACAAGCCACTAGGATAACTATCAAAGTTGCAGTACATAGATTAGAAGTTGCATTTTCTCTTTGTTCCAACAGTATGATCGAAAATAATAGATTGACATATATAATGAAGAACAAGTCTAGCAGAATTATACCACATCTGCAAACACAAAATCTAGCTCCTTGAGAAAGTTCTCCCTTCGCCGTTCCAGCTCTGCGGCAGACTGCAAAAATTGTAAGCGATTTTTATTATTCTAACAGTTAATTGGAGTCAATTATACATCAACAATCCCCTGCCTAAATTATAACATCAAAAAAAAAAAAAAAAAGAATTATCCAAAGCAGTAAATATAACAGAGCGATATAAACCTACCACATGAAAAAAGCAATCACCTTTGTGAAGATCCCAACCCCACACTCCATGGCGACCTTGGCCAGGAAGAGGTCATCGGCGAGGAGCCGCTCCTTGAACCCCCCGAACTGCATCAGCCACCGGAACACCGCCGACTTCTCCAGCTCCGCGAACCGCCGCACGATCGCCCCGGGGATCCTCCCAGCCTCGATCGCCGCCGCGAGATCGGCCGGCACGGACTCCAGAGTCCGTCCCAGCTCCGCCAGCGCAAGAAACGCCTCCGTCCGATTCCTCCCGCTCGAGTCATCCCCCTCGCCACCCCCACCGCCACCGCCGCCGGAATTGCCGGGTCCGTCTCCGCCGCCGTCGCCGGCGGATCGGACGAGTGGGAGGCGACGGAGGTGGCGGGAATGGGGTACTTGGCGGTGGGGACAAGGGGAGCGGAGATGGAGGCGGAATCGGACGGTGGAGATGGGAGTGCGGGGATGCGATGAACGGTGGGAGATTGGCGGGAGAGGGAAGTTGGAGGCGGCGGCAATAGCGGCTATTGCCATATTATGTGGTTCGATGACTTGTAGTTCTTCGGGGGAGTTGACGGGTAACTTTTAATGGGAGATTCCAAATTGCAGTGGATCTTATTTGGCACCCCAAGGAAGGATTTGGGCCTCAAATTTCTTTCTACTAATCCACTCCTTGTGGACTGGGGATATATAGCAGCACTTGATTTCAAGTTAATAATAACAAATTTATTGGATGTCTCTAATTTATTTTGAAATTTAAATACACACACTAGGTATGATTTTATGATAGTAAATTGAATCGCTCATCGGAGGTCAGCGATTGATTAATTTTTATATAAAAAAAGGAAAAAATAATTCTAAGTAGTATATAAATTCTTCTGGGGCCCACTCATTTCCGGGCCTCTCGGGCCATTCAATGCTGCCAAGTATCGTGACCGTAGCAAATTCCTGCTCCTGGATGTACAGGCCATCTATTACCATGAATCACTTTGCCCAAATCTAAGAAAGAAACACTGCTCTCCCTGGTACAATACCTCCATCATTAGCGCGTTCGCGCCTCTTTTCCCATCTCTCTCACTCTCTCTCCCCGTCGTACCCGATCTTTCCCTTCTTCGCAAAACCCTAGACCCTAGATTGCACATCGCCATTAGAGAAATCGAAAGCTTTACCTTCTCCAAAGAGGGGGACTAGGTCGAGCGATGGAGCATCGCGCCGCCAAGCGCCTAAAGCTCCACCAAAGGTGCTATTAGTATTTTTTATTTTAAATCACTCTCTTTTTGCTCCCTTTTCGTCGATCGCTGACGATGTCTCGGATCGGTTTTAGGGGAGAGGACGATTATGTTCCGGGGAACATAGTTGAGATTGAGATCCATAACTTTATGACCTATGACCATCTCACGTGCAAGCCTGGCCCCCGCCTTAATCTCGTTATTGGACCGAATGGATCCGGGAAGAGCTCTTTGGTTTGCGCCATTGCTCTCGGCCTTGCTGGAGAGCCGCAGGTTTGAACTTTTCTGCCGTTTTGAGTTTTGGGTCAAACTTGTTTCTAGCTGCATTGTTTTGTTTTGGTGTGAAGTTTGGAAATTTGGGCAGCTTCTTGGACGGGCGTCGAGTATAGGGGCATTTGTGAAAAGGGGGGAGGAGTCTGGATATATAAAGATATCGTTGAGAGGCGATACTGCCAAGGAAATTATTACTATTACGAGGAAGATTGATACACGCAACAAGTCTGAGTGGGTTCTCAATGGTGTGTTTTAGAACAGATGCTTCATGTCTTTGGTTGATGTCTGCCTTTTTGTTAGGACAATTGAATAGTTTAAATTTATCTATCAATAATTGCTTGTTTTTCTGGTTTAATTGAATATAGGCAGAATCTTGTGCTTCTGTCAGGTGTAGCAGTGCCAAAAAGAGATGTAATTGAGGTCATCCAGAAATTCAATATCCAAGTGAACAATCTAACTCAGGTTAGTGACTGAAGATGTGCTTTTAGAGTTTTATGTAACGTTGTATATTGGAAACCAAGCCTCTAGTCCCAACAGAATGGAGTCAGTTAAAAGGGTTTCTTTATTTCAGTCCTTCAGAATAGGTACTATGTCTAGTCAAGTCCTATCATTCCTTGTCTGAGCACTTCCTCCAAAATTATGACTTCTTCCCTGTCAAAGCATCTTTCTTTGAATGAAATTACTCCTCAGATACATATTTATCATCTTTGGCTCACATAAGGAGGAGGCCATGTCAGGATAAGTCCTTTCCTTTTCTTTTCTTTTCCAATGGTTTTAGTTCTGGATTCTATTCATCTTGCTCACTGTTGTAGAGTTTTGGTTTTGATCTTGGTTCTATGTTGAGTGCAAAACTGCAGATTGTACCTACTCACTGAAAAGAATTCCACATTCTTGTTATTGTATTTCCCGTTCCTTCTCTGACTTCTCTTATTAACTAAAATCTTTCAATTAATTGAGCTCTTTATTTTTTAACCTTCATAGTGCATATTGCAATCGAAGGAAATGCTCTAGGAAATTCATCCTGCTGTATATCTTCCCCTCATAGTTTTGCATTTTAGCTTTCAATTTATCTGTTCTCTTGAATATTTGATGCATATATCAGCTGATTTTGTTTTTTTTAATTTTCTTACTAAATTCCTTTTAGTTCTTGCCCCAAGATCGGGTATGTGAGTTTGCTAAGCTTAGTCCAATTCAACTTCTAGAAGAGACTGAAAAAGCTGTCGGTAATCCTGAGTTGCCAGTTCAACATCATGCACTTGTTGAAAAAAGTCGTGAATTGAAGAAGCTTGAATTGGTATGTTTCCAACCTCTTATTGTTTCACAGTTATTATGATTAAGAGTTTCTTAGATGAATATAGAGTTAACTTCCTTCTCTGGTCTTTTCTTTGCATAAATATAAGCCTCAAACTTATTTGTTCTTTCACCAACCATATTTGCTTCTTCTGCCTGTCGCAACTCTTACAATTATTTAAAGGTGTTCTTTTAACATGCTCATTGATAATCTTATGTTCACCTTTTAGGCTGTCAAGCAAAATGGAGATACACTAAATCAGCTTAGGGCCCTAAATGCTGAACAAGAAAGAGATGTTGAGCGTGTTCGCCAGAGAGAGAAACTGTTGGCAAAGGTCAGCACTTATTATTTACCTTTGGATCTCATCCATGATCTTTTGATCATACTGCAAGGTCTCTGATACAAACTGTCTCACCTTAGGTTGACTTGATGAGAAAGAAATTACCTTGGCTAAAATATGATATGAAGAAAATGGAATATAAAGAAGCACAAAAACAGGAGGCTGTTGGCAAGAAGAAAATGGATGAAGCAGCTAAAGTTTTGAATGATCTTATAAGCCCCATTGAGTGAGTTCTTAAGAAATAAAAAAATATATTATGTGCACTTTAATGAAAATATTAATAATTTCAGATTGCTACTTAATTTTGTGGAAGTGGTAACAGACATGGAATTACTTCTGGATTCTAAATATCAATTGATTTGTTGTTACTACTTGAGATCTTATTGTTAGTTCTTTTGTGTGTCTATTTCCTAGAAAGCGAAAGAAAATGAAAGCTACACAAGAATCAAGTTGCAAGAAACTAAGCAATCAGATGACCCAAAATGCAAATAATCGCAGGGATGCCATAGAGAAGGAATGCCAGATGGTATGATCAACTTTTACTTGAAACATATATGTGCAAGGTTCTAGCCACTATTTAATGCAATGATTCTATTTTCTACTAGGGGGTGCAAGTACGAGCAAAATACGATGAAATGGAAGATCTGAAAAGGCAGGAGGAATCCCGCCAACGAAGGATCGCGAAAGCTAAGGAAGATCTAGTTGCTGCTGAAAGTGAACTTGCAGGTCTTGCAACTTATGAACCTCCGAGAGAGGAAATGGTAAGTTCACTACCTTATATACACTATGCTGTAGTATCCATGTTTTTGCACTTATATTATACAATTTTTTTACAGCTTGGTTCTATAATGCTTCTTCTAGTTGTCTTTGTATTAGTTAACTTCCTCTTATGAGTAGGAGAGACTCAGTGCTCAAGTTATGGAGCTAAATTTTGAAGTAAATCAAATGAAAATGCGGAGGAAAGAGAAGGAATCACAGTTAGCTCACGAGAAAGGAATCTTGAGGAAGTGTTCAGAGAGGTGCTGGTTTCTTTACTGATAGTTTATTGCACAAATTCTTGATGTTTCTCAACATGAGTTCCTGCTAGCTACAATCTTTTTGGCAGGTTGAAGGAGATGGAGAGCAAGAATAATAAGTTACTTTTAGCATTACAAAATACTGGTGCAGATAAAATATTTGAAGCTTATAGCTGGTTGCAGGAACATCGTAGTGAGTTAAAGAAAGAAGTATATGGGCCTGTCCTTCTTGAGGTATGTGCTGTTGCAACTTCTCTCTGCAGAGCTTGTAAAAGAATTTGATATATCTTTTCTTCCTTTATGTCTTGCAGGTAAATGTTCAAGACCAAGCACATGCTGCTTACTTGGAAAACCATGTGCCAAATTACATATGGAAGGTGCAGTAGCTTTTCCCTGTTACATACATTTGAGGAAAAGTTTGCTGCTGTAGTTATTATATCATGTAATTCTACATTCTCTTTTGGGATATCTGAACCTCTCCTATAAAGGGGGTAAGATCTATGTCTGGTGCCCTTCAGTCCCTACATTCATGGAGGGCAAGATATATGCAGCTTTATCAATATCACAGGAGAAGCAATTTCCATTACTCGAGCCTGCAAAAGCTTACTACTGCATTGCAAAAGCATCCCTCACCCCCATGTGCACCGCCTTGTAGCTAATAGCACCTTTATCAAATAAATCCTTTGTGCATGCTATTTAGCTAGTAGTTCTAAATGAGGTCTTGTAGGGTAGCTTTCTATCCCAAGCTGGCTGATATATGCTATATATGTATAAGGAAATTCTATGTCAATTGCTGTCTTACAGGTATTTCATTTATTTTTCAGTCCTTCATTACTCAGGATGCTTCTGATAGAGATTTCTTGGTTAGAAATCTAAAATCATATGATGTCCCCATTCTTAACTACGTAGCAGAAAGGAGCATTAGTAGAGTACCATTTAATATTACGCATGAGGTAATACTACTAGCTGCCTATTTATGCTTTCTGTGAACTTCTATAGATATTCTGGATTTATTGTGCGTAATTTTTATTTTTGTTTTAGATGCAAGAGATTGGGATTTATTCCCGGCTTGATCAAGTATTTGATGCTCCTGATGCTGTGAGAAATGTGTTGATAAGCCAAGCTGCTTTAGAATATTCGGTATGCTTAATAGGTTTTTTTTTGGGGGGTCATTGACTGCTTTTCTTGTGCCTCCGAGATGATTGAAAGAATAATAACTCAATAAATTTGATATCATGTAATGGAATCTTGAGCTCAGTAGCATTCTTATTCTTCATCTAGTACATTGGTTCCGATGTAACTCATCGGAAAGCAGATGAAGCATCACGATTAGGTATTCTGGATTTTTGGACTCCTGATAATCATTACCGGTGGTCCAAATCAAGATATGGTGATCACATGGCAGCAAGCGTTGAGCAAGTGAATCCTTCTCGCCTTTTTAAGTGCAGTATGTTTAGAATCCTGTCCTTCCTGATATCTGCTTTCTTGCAGAAATCATGTGCTTTGATTGGTCCTTTGGTTGATGATATTTGTTTCTACAGATTTGGATATTGGTGACATAGAGAGACTTAGGTCTAGAAAGGTGGAACTAGAGAGTGATATTGCTGAAATGGAAGAAAGCTTGAGATTGCTTCAGAAAGAACAGAGGCAATTGGAAGATGAAATGGCTAAGATACACAAACGGCGGGTGAGTCATTACTGTGAAGTCTTCTTAATGAGTTTCATGTTATATTATTTTTCTTTCCTATTTCCAGGAGGAAATCATTGAAAATGTTAAGTCTGATAAGAAGAAACACCAAGAAATGCAAAGGCGTGTTGGTATGTGCCACCTTGATTACTCTCATAGCTTTGCTCTCTATATTGTGTTTAAACTGTAGTTTGCAACGCCATTTAATTTGTCTCTCCAGATATAAGGAGAAGAAAGTTGGAAGACATAAACAAAGAGGAAGACCTGAAGTCAAGTACAAAAAAGCTCATTGACCAAGCAGCACTATTGAATGAGCAGCGGTTTCAAATGGCGATGAAAATCAAGGTTAGATGCATCAAGATGCAGATTTGTGCTCCTTATAATTTCAATGCTTATTGCATTTGAATCTGTCTACAGTTTTAAAGGAATGATAGAAGCATCTCTTAATCAAATGGATTCTTGTACAGATTTTGCATGCTGAGAATTTAATGTTTTTTTTTGTCAGAATTTACTAATTGAAGCTGTTGCTCTTAAATGGAGTTTCATGGAAAAGAACTTGATGTCCATTGAGATTGATACAAAGGTATACATTCTTCTGATTTTGCTAAAATTGCAAACTACAATTTCCTAGATACTTGTTCATCCCTTTGTGGTTATGTACTGTATGTTTGTCCTGACTTAATCATGCCTTAGATAAGGGAAATGGAGATGGATGTTAAGCAGCATCAGAAGTCTGCTATTCAAGCAGCCACCCACTATGAAAATTGTAAGATCCCCTCAAAAGCTCTTCTTTTCTGGTACTGTTGGATAATTATCTCATAAGGAAAAGTATTACTAGGCATTTAAGTATCTTTCCTTCAAAGGCTAGTCCAACTATAAAGGGGACATGTGGCTGGATATTTTCCATTCTAGCATGCTTCTTAGCAATTTTTGTATACATATGCACATTAATGATATAACTATATAGCAAGTTTTTAAGCAACCCTTAATTTTGTAAGACAATTCTCCTTTCTAGCAAGATTGAATTAAATATTACTGATATATACATGTAGAAATACACTCCAAGAATGATATATGTGTAGGAAAGCACAAAAGGATGCTGTCTGCAGTGCTCCTAATTGTGATTTAACATTTCTGTCCTTTTTAACTTTTATGGCAGGTAAGAAGGAAACTGAGCAATGTAAAATCCAACTCTATGATGCAAAGCGTCAAGCTGAATCAGTAGCTGTTATAACTGATGATCTTGCACAAGAGTTTCTTCAGGTATAGAACCCACCATTTTGATTATCTTTACCAAAGCCATCATTTGATCTTCCAATACTCACAAAAAGGGCCTTTGTTAGTTCTTTTCCTTGATCAATGAGTTTTTGTTTATGTGATCACTTTAGATTATATATTTAGCTGCTTGATAATACTAGTCATTGTGATGGATATATATATATGCGAAGCTTTGTGGAGACAGCGAGTTGGGATTTCTCCTTCCATTTGCTTTGTATAATATTTAACCTTGGAGAATTTATGTTTGTTGACAAGTTAGCAAGATATACTATTACTATCATTTAAGTACTGAAGTGGGCATCAAAGCCTAAACATTAATCGGGCGATTTCTTTTATTTCTTTTTGCATTTTAGTTAAATGGAAATTCGGAATAGTCAAATTACTAAGTTGAGTTATAATTCTTTCTATTTGCAGATGCCTGGTACCATTGAGGAGCTAGAAGTTGCTATTCAAGACAATTTATCTGAAGCAAATTCAATTTTATTTCTTAATCAGAATATTCTTCAAGAATATGAAAGCAGGCAGCGGCAGGTATAAAAAATGAACACTTCCTTAGGTTACATGCATATTGTCTTACATTCTGGAGTCTGCTTGTGCAGATAGATGCCATAGCAACTAAACTTGAAGCAGATGAAAAAGAACTGAAGAGATGCTTGTGTGATATAAATACCTTAAAGGTTATACTAGATTTTTTTTTTCATTCTCTTTTTCCTGTCCATCTTTCTTTAACTGTTTTATAGAGTATCTATCTGTTGACTTCATGTAGGAACTGGTTCTAATAAATGCACTTTGCAGGGTAAGTGGCTTCCGACATTGCGAAACCTTGTTACGAAAATAAATGAGACCTTCAGTCATAACTTCCAAGAGATGGCTGTTGCCGGAGAAGTTTCATTGGGTATCACTCTTTTCTTTTACTTTCTCTTTTCTTGTGAGTTATTAAAGATCATATTACTAGAATCAAATTAATGCATTTCCTTATTTTCTAGATGAGCATGAAGTAGATTTTGATCAGTTCGGTATCCTCATAAAGGTGAAGTTCAGGTAAGCTATTAAGTAAACTATTTGCCTAATTAGTCTAATCTACATGTTGATATATCCTGATAACAATCTGCTAGAAAAACAATATGATGTTGTATTCTTATATTCTTACATGATTGCTTTTGAAGAAACATTTAGAGACAGTGTGGTTTCACGTGTTTTAAGATGCAACATTTATAATGTTAAAAGATAAATCAATACAAATAAAGGCCTTAAATTCTCCATCTTTTCTTTCCATTAAAGGTTGAGATAATGTGTTTTGGCATCCATTTAATTGAAGTAGATGTCAAGATGTTGGACATGAGTCCATTCCAGTCCTTGGAAAGGATATTTTATGGGATTCATAAACTACAAACTGATTTTTATATTATACTTTATATGTACAGATGCAATTTTTACATATATATGAAGCCAAATGGCCCCTTATTATCCAAACTTGTATCTATATTGAAGGATAAGTTTGTTTCCAAAGTTTAATTGTACTGCCTCGTGCTCCCCTTTTTGTGTCCTGGATATTTTCAACATCTCATATACTGACATTATCCTGTACGATGCTATTCATGACAGGCAAACAGGAGAGCTTCAGGTGCTAAGTGCTCATCACCAATCCGGAGGGGTATGATTGTAAGATTCCAGTTTTTTCCTATATGGCCTGTGAAATTTTAAGCTTAATCAAGTTGGACCTCATTTTGCTAGGAACGCTCGGTCTCGACCATTCTTTATCTTGTTTCTCTTCAAGATCTCACAAATTGCCCATTTCGTGTGGTTGATGAGATAAATCAAGGTAAATTACCACCATCATGCATTTTTTGTTGTCTAATGGCAGTCCTTGATCTAATATTTAAGAGGAAAAACTTAGGGATGGATCCTATAAATGAAAGGAAAATGTTTCAACAACTTGTTCGAGCTGCCAGTCAGCTAAATACACCACAGTGAGTAACATATTATCTCCTAGTCTCAATTACTGTCCTCACTAAAGTATTAAACCACTTCGGATAACCTCTATCATGTTCTTCCAATGCTCCTCCCCACAGGTGTTTCTTGCTGACCCCAAAGTTGCTGCCTGATCTGGAGTACAGCGAAGCTTGTAGCATTTTGAATATCATGAATGGCCCATGGATAGAGAAACCCGCAAAAGGTACTGTCATGGGAGAAATCAGGTTCATATCTCTTCTTGTTGCACATCTGAATCTCTTAATCTTACCCTTCAACTACAATGACTTGTAGTATGGAGCAACGGCGAATGTTGGGGATCAGTGATGGGTCTTGAAGGGGAGAGAGTTTAACTTGTTTGCCTCACCTTATGATCAACTGTGCAAAGTTTATCTTCCGGATCGAGCTTCTGCTTCTCCGTTTCTGTATCATATGTGTCGTTTGATTCATCTCTAGCAGTAATTTTTTTGCTGCAGAGCATGGCAGTGCTAATATTTTACAGGTGGGCAGAAGGATTCAAACCTTCGTAAGAATTCCGAGTCTCAAATGCCTACCTTGAACTACTAGCCTTCCATGCAACTGTATTGTAGTAGTAATGTAAAGCTAGAACTAGAAGTAAGTTATAAGAAAACAGATCAAACAAATCATGCTGGCAATTCTCTTGGTGTAGTTTTTGGGAATTTGATTTATGAGGCAGAGTAGGCTAGTAAAAACAGTTGTGTTCTATGCAATACATATTTGAGGTAAATAGCCACAATATTATTTCTCATAGTCATTGCTAAATTCTTTCACAGAAGTTTCTACAGAGAGTCAACCAATCTAGAATATAGATTATTCTACAATGTATTCTCATTTCTCACGTTTCTTATGCGGGTTGACCCAAGTTTAGTCATCCAACATCATCAAAAAGTCACGCCGAATCTATAAAATTATGGTCTCGTTCTTGTAAGGCGTTTCAAAATCGCAACTTATAAATGCTCCTTCTATTCGAATCCAAGACTTAAAATCCGCGATGTGGACAGCCATTCCCCGATGACGCGGACAGTGGTTAAAAGCCACAGCAGGAGTTCCAAACTTCCAAATAGCCCCAACAATAATAATACTAAAAACTAAAATAAGTCCTAAAAGAGAAATCAAATCGCGGCTTCCAACGGCTCTTTCCTGTTCCGGGTATTCCATCCACTGTCAGAGCGGCCAGCTATGGACGCGGCTTTCCTTGTTTCGCTCCAAACTATGGCTTCGGGCTTCCAACTATTTCATCCATAGAAACTCGCTACCTTTATTAACTCTTTGGATTCCTTCGCCAATCGACACGCCTAGTTGATTAATCCATATAATCTTAGGCTTTATATAATTTGTTTTCCTCCCAATATCCTGAATTATGTTGCACGACTTCCAAGAAAAGGAAACCGAAGTAATCTACTCAGCATTAATCCAGCTGTACCCACAACAGCAACCACTGGAAAGGCATGCATAGCTTCTCGGATACCTCACTCGCTTTCACCCCTTTTGCAACAACAACCAAGCTTAAGCTGTCTACCGATCAAATCTATCTATTATATGTTTTCAATCCAACTCCATTGACGCCGACCCGACCAACCATAAATAATCTCTCCGCCGCCTTCCAGCCTTAGCTTGCAACCTCACGTCTCTGACGCAGTCCATTCCACCACGCAACTCCCCCCCCCCCCCAAAACTATTGCCATACATAATAATATTATAATAATGGTCAAAACTTTACCTCTTAGCACACGGTTTTGTCCCCACTTCCTCCCTCCTTCTTATTCCAGCTCCATGTTTATATATATATGTGTAAGAATACTGCAAGCCATTGTTGTAAGCCAAAGTGTTAGAAGTAAAGAGTCAGGAATGGTGCATTACCACCGTAGCTACGTGCAGCAGCAGAGGAAAGGAGATTTAGAGCAGCAGCAGAATAAGCAACCACTGCATGATTCTTCGGAGCTCCACCGTCTCTTAGACTTCGGCCATTGCCGGAAGTCCAACGCCGCTAACCTTCGTCTCCTCTTCCTCTTCTCTCTCATCTTCTTCACACTCCTCTTCGCCCCAAGACTCTTCTTCTGTAAGCTCTCTCTCTCTCTCTCTCTCTCTCTCTCTCTCTCGCTCATTATTTGAAGAAAAAGTTACATATAACACCTTATATTTAAGCAAAATATTGCAATAGTGCGATTTCACTTTTTGCACCCGACAAGAGAAGGGTCTGGTTTGGAAATAACTACAATACAGGGTTCAAACTGCAAATACTCTTCTCTAATTAAAAAATTGAGACCAGGAGTTGATTTATAATTATCTGACTTTCAGGGGATTAACTGCAAATGTTCTTCTCTATGCGCAGACTCGTTTGGAGCAGAGGAAGGACGAGAACTCCAACGGAGAAGCCAAGACGAGAGCTGGGCATCTCCCTGCACGTCCATGGCGAACGACACCATCTGCTGCGATCGCACCGCCTTTCGCACCGACGTTTGTTACATGCGCGGCGACGTTCGGACGCACTCTGCCTCCAATTCCATCTTCCTCCTAACTCCAAACTCCTCCACCGCCACCGCCGACAACCTGTTCGACGAAATGATCAGGCCTTACACTCGCAAGTGGGAGACCAGCATCATGAGCACCATCGACGAGCTCCGGTTAAAATCACTCGTCGTCGACCCGACCAACTCCTCCCACCGTTGCGACGTTCGTCACGACGCCCCCGCCGTCTTCTTCTCCACCGGAGGGTACACCGGCAACGTATACCACGAGTTCAACGACGGCCTGATCCCTCTCTACATCACCTCGCAGAAGTTTAACAAGAAGGTGGTCTTCGTCATGCTCGAGTACCACGAATGGTGGATGACCAAACACGGGTACGTTATCTCCCAGCTCTCGGATTACCCCCCGATCGACTTCGCCAACGACCGGCGGACCCATTGCTTCCCCGAGGCGATCGTCGGGCTCAAAATCCACGACGAGCTCACGATTGATGCGAGCAAGATGGAGAGCAACAAGACCATCCGCGACTTCCGTCGCCTGCTCGACGAGGCTTACAAGCCCAGGGTCAAGCAAATCATCAAAGAAGAAAAGCAAGCGGCAGAGTACAGAGCCCCGCACAAGACCCACAAGCCGAAGCTAGTGATCATGTCGCGAAACGGGTCGAGGGCGATCGAGAACGAGAGCGAACTGGCGAAGACGGCGGAGGAGGTGGGCTTCGCCGTCGAGATCCTCCGACCAGAGCGGAGCACGGAGCTCGCCAAGATATACCGCGCTCTCGATTCTTGTAACGTCATGGTCGGAGTCCACGGAGCAGCCATGACCCACTTCCTGTTCATGCGGCCCGGGTCGGTGTTCGTGCAAATAGTGCCCCTGGGAACCGACTGGGCGGCGGAGACGTACTACGGCGAGCCGGCAACCAAGCTGGGATTGAGGTACACGGCGTACAAGATTCATCCGAGAGAGAGCTCGCTGTACGCGGAGTACGAGAAGAATGACCCGGTTCTACGAGACCCAGATAGCGTGAATGCTAAAGGATGGGAAGTGACCAAGAAGGTGTACTTGGACGGGCAGAAGGTGAGGTTGGATTTGGATCGGTTTCGGAAGCGCTTGGTGAAGGCTCATCAGTATTTGGCTTCGAGGAGGAGGATTTGGAAGAGGAAGGAGAGGTAACGGAGAGTTTAATTACGAGTTTGAATTAATATTTGATTATTACGTAGGAGTTTTTGTGGATACGATTAGAGGATGTAAATGGTGTGTATTCTATATTGATTAATTATACTATTCCATTTGTTCTTTGGGATTTTTACATAATTGGGAAAAAGAAATATTTAATATATCATAATTATCATTGTTTAAAATAGTTCAAAAATTATCTAGTATCTTACTCAATATTATAGTACAAAATATCTATGCAATATTTTTGTAACTCATGAATTGAGTTAGATTAATTAATTCGAACAAAACTGAAGTCGGCGACGTCATATCCTAAGCTACCGAGTTCGCTTTATAGTATTGAGCCCCAGTAAAAGTCGGCAATGAGTAAACTGATATCTGCAGTCAGATACACTTTCATCAGAATACTTCTCAATATATACTCTTAATAAATAAAAGAAAAAGGAGCTGAGTAATGCAATGCAAGCGAACTCTTATTCCAAGTAATCATCTTCTCATCGTTTAAACATTGTTTTTTTAACATGAAAGTTTTATTCTTTTTTAAAGGAGATACATAATAGACTAAATTAATTTCTCAAAATTTGAACATATCATTCTGAGTTCTAACTGAAAATGATCTGATGAACCAATCACTCTCCAAGCTAACTTAGATTGAAGGTGAACATACTGGAGTGCATGCATGCAGAGGAACTGGGCTTGCATTCCTTTTGTGTAGGCCAACACATATGATCCTTTCTGCTTTGGCAACAGTAGCAGGAACAGTCATCAGGGCAAGTCTCAGGAAGCAAGGCAAGAATTAGATTTTGCTTTCATTTCCAATCCTCGTCGAGCTCAAATTTGTCGCTCTTTTATCCGCCTACAAGTTATCGCACTGAGAGTATCATAAATCTATTGGAATCAGATAAAAGTATAAGTCAAATTAAGCTTCAAGAAGGTTCTCTTTTGTGACATAAAACTGGGCAATTCATTGGTTTTATCTTTTTCACGCTCCGTTTGTGCTTTAAAATGCTGATAGAAACGATGCCTTTGAATTGAAATCACGGTGACAAACTGGCAGGAAAATTGAAAAGGAGAAGATGGAAATAGGAGAAATGAAGAATAAAAGAAAATTCGTCGTGTCTTACAATGTTGTTAGGCATCTGTTGAGTCTTAATCTTGTCCTGTCAGGTAAAACTCCACAATCTGCAGCCCTTCTTTTGTTGCTACTGCTGTTATTGCTGCTACTAGTAATCAAACTGTTGCTCTGCAGCAGTTGTTTATGCTGGTAGTGTTTTTTAGATTTCCATTTCAGTATGTGGGGCTTGAGTTTATTCACATCTGAGAGTTGCACTGGTTTAAGGAAGAACTCCTCAGCTCCCTCTTCCAAGCATCTGATTCATGAAAAAAGAAGAAATACTACTGTCATATATTCCTCCCTCCCTTGAATTAACACATTATAAGTTTATAACAAGCAACATTGGGTTCTTTTGTCAGATTGGTATCTGAAAACTATCACAAATATATTACTTATTTACTGGAAAACGTTTCACAAGTTGCGACAATGCCTTATCCTACACCCTTGAAAGCCAAAGCGCAAACACCCTCATTTCTTCAACTGTGTCAGGTTGGATAGTTAAATCTACTAATTTTATCTTTTCCACAGATCAAAATGGCTCTGGTCTGATTTATGATGTGAAATGCATGAACATGTAGCATATAAGAATTAGTCTGATAAAAAGTAAGTTTGTTCAATGTGAAGCTGAGGATAAAGCTGCCATCCTGTGTAGTTATGAACTTATAATGCTGTCGACATTTTAATTATAGTGCTGCCCAGTAACTAAATTCCCTCATTTAGTGGCCTCATGTGAAAAAATCATTCAAATTTCACTCTTTACTCTGCAAATCTATCAATAAGTTAACAAATGTTGAAATTTTCACCTATTGATCCTGGAAGGTACATTCTCTGATGACATTATCACAACAGGAATGTCTTTCAGATATGATGACCCCTAATTCAGCAGTGAAACAATTCCATTAGAATGATATAATAACTAATTGTAGCAATGTATTTTAAAAACTGAAACAAATGAATAAGCACCAAAGAAATCTAATTCAAGATGGCAACTGCGAGTTACCTTGATCTTCTTGAGCAGATCATACCCAGTCATTCCAGGCATGCAATAGTCAGTAATTATCAAATTCACCTCAATATCCTGAGAAGCAGAAAGAAACAAAACCAACCCAATTCACCAAAAAGCTCCCCCGAAAAAAAATGAAAAATATCCAAAGGTTGTCAACCATTTTTACCTGTTGATCAGGTGAAATGGGAAGTTTGTTGACTTTGTCAACCTGCAATCCCAGAAACTCCAGAGCCTTGCTCCCAGAGTCAACTGTAGTTACTGAACCAAACAAAGCAGAACCCAGAAAAGGAATCAAAACAAAAACCTTTTGATGTTTGATTTCTTGACTCTTATTTGTTTTCTATTTAAGAGTACCTTGGTATGATGAGGTCTTGAGGAGCCTCTCGATCAACTTCCTATCAGGGAGACTATCATCCACAGCCAGGACATGGAACTGGGTCTCTGTAGCAATCGCCATTGTAGCTATTCACAAGGCAAAGGAACAACAACAAAGGAGAAGAGAGGTTTGGTCGTATAAAGTTGCTTACTTTTAAAAGATTGGAAGAGAGGAAAGTGGGAGTACTGAAGCCCAACAAAATCTCGCAACATGGAAAGCAAGATCCGACCAGATCTCCTCCAAATCTTTCGATTCTCCACAACGACCACATTTGCTTTGAATTGGTGAGCAAGCAAGGGACCACGCCCACCCACTCTTCCTCTTGTTTTCTTCTTTGCTGTGTGCCTACTGCCCTTTGCCAGCTGACTCTTTGTATTGATTGGTCTCTCTGCTATCTCCTCATTGATAAAGGTTTATTAGGTGGTAGCCGATGGAGTCGGTTCGATTTCCCGGCGTAAAATTGGGATTGATATTTAGTAAATTATTTATTAATATTTCTCTGTGAATAGCTCTATAATTAAGCACATTAACATTTGGTTGTTGAGATACTGGCCCAATTATTTAAACTATATATTGAGAATGATTAGCTCTTTGTCTAAGTTCAGTGTTAGCTTACAGCTATATTGGTCTGATTTATATAGTAAATGTTAGGGTTGACATCTACTAAAGCATTATATGCATAAAATTTAGACTCGGTATATAGCTTATATGTAAGATAACCTATAATTAGATTATAAGTTCATAATTTAGCATAAAATATTACTTAATTATATAAAAACTTGTACATAAATGTAATAGTGTTTGAAACAAAATAATGGGACCATAGGATTTATGAAGGGCTCTGGATTGCTTGACCCAACCCAGTAGAAAGAAAGAGGGCCGAGATAAGAATCTAAGGCCCAAATAAATTTTAAAACTACACTCGGGAATTAATCTTTTTCTGTATCCTAATTTACCCAAGGTTTGGAATGGACCGAATTGGACGCGAATCAAACCCAAGAAAATATTATAAGATGGCTTGTGGCTCGTATATGAGACGCGTGTCACGTAGGGAAACCAACAAATCGCATTAGTTTAAATAAATAATTAATGAAATCCAGCAGTCCACTAAGTAAGTAATTAATCCCGTATCAGCTGGCGTGGCGGGGAGATAAGAATGCGCGACTTGGTTAACAGCGACAGCTAAACCCACCCACGCCACCCACTAGAACCTTCGGGAAATTGGCGGCCCAAATGAAACCCAAATCAAATCCACCCCAAATGAGACCCCGCCAAAGAAACCAATCAGCGCGCAGCATTTGATCGACCCCTCTCCGCCACAAGCCGAGATGCTTAACCTACACGTGGCGGCCCCAGGCTCACCACTTCGACGGGAGGCTATCCATCACCGCCACGTGTCCGCTTGCTCTGGAGTCCTCTCGGAGGGGTGGGGGAGTGGGGAGGGTAGAGGAGCAGGTCGCGAGGAAAAGCAAAGGAGACGGCTGCGTCGATTTCGCAGGGGTCTTCGCGAGGCGATTTGGAGGTGGATCCGGCGAGCTTTGGAGATGTGCGGTTTGGACTTCGAGCGCGGTGAGATTTCGGGCCTCGGGTTGGAGATCTTTAGCTGCTTCGAAGATGTTTGATTGGAACGACCAAGATCAGGTTTCTTGTTCTCGATTCCTCTATTTCAGTTGGTTTTCGTTTCTAATTCTTGGTGGGTCTCTTTATTGATGTGTTCTAGGGTTTAATTGGTTGGATTTTTTTGTTATCAAATTGGTAATTTTCATGGGAGGAACTGTTGTTTTGTTTATTTAGTTGATGGTTTACTGGAATACGCGTAGATCTGTGTGCAGAAATGGTTGAGTAGTTTATTAGTAGGGGTACAAAGTCATCGATTTTAGATTTGTGTCGGTAGTTCATTTTTTTCTTTTAAGTTGGAGGAGTAGATGCTTGATATTAGAGTTCTAAATTTGTATGTAATGTAGAAAGAAACATAGGGGTTTCTGCCGGTCTAATAGTTTCTCCATTAAGGATGAGTAACTAGTTAGATTTGTCACTATAGAGTTATCATTGATTGAGGGTGGTTGAGGTGAGTATTCAATCCAGTTAAGTGTTCAATGTTAAGTTAAGCTCCTTGTTGATTTAAGGAAGGGCCACGGTGTATCCTTGGTATCTTCCCATGGTGTAGATCTTAGAAGCTGGGGCATATAATATGTATCAACTTTCACATAAACTTGGATACAATGAAACATCACAAAACTATAATAAAAATGTTTAAAGGAGCTTAAAACTTGGTCTGAGATTAGAGATGCAAAGCTATTTCAGGAAGAAGTTCTTATGAGGAAGAGAGGATGGTAGGAAAATAATGGAATCAAAGGAGAAAAAACTTATCAGGAAGAAGTTCTTACTTTTAGTATGATGACAATTCGTCGATCATCATGGAATGCTCAATTTCATCCATAATTGGGATCCTTTACGAAGCTATATTACTTCCCAAATAATAGTAGCTTCAGTCTCTTTTTTAGATCTATATCAATTCCCAAAAGTTGGTATGGGATTTAGCTATTTGAAATTTTAAACGTTTATAATTATGAAATTGTTTCCAAGTTCCAACACTTCTTTATATGCTTTAAAGTTTGGGAAAGATAAACTATCACAAAGTGGCAAATTGGGAATAAGGTCTTTATTAAAATTATGCGATAAGTGAGAACACTTTTCGGATTTGAACCTCCACTTACCAACAGTTTTTTATATCTCTAGTGCCTTTCTATAGTTTGCTTAAAAGCAGAATCTGAGAGTTTCTGCAAGTTGCTTTGATAAATCATATAAGGTTCCACCTAAGCCCATGGAGGAAAGGAGGTCAAGTGAAAGATAATATCTTCTTGCATAATCGTTCTAATAATGCAAGTATTCAAATCTAAATATATTCATGCTAGTCTTCCTTTCACCTTAGGCTGTATATTTATCCATGCAAACTGTAGTAGCTTAAAGTTCTTTCTATATCTACGAAGAAAATCTAAAACAAATGAAGTATCAAAAGTTGTTCTAATTGGTCTCTAATTTATGGAGACATGTTTGGACCACTTCTTGGGACTTTTGCAGCCATTGTGGTTCGGTCTGTAATTTGGACTATGTTATGTTCTTTCAAGGTTGATATAACCTTCTGTCAGATGTAATCTATAATCTTTGTTTTGTCCATGTGCAACTGAACTAGATCTGTTTGATGAAACCAGATTGAGGTGGCCGAAATTATTGACACCATGAATTTCTGCATGGGTTTAAATAAAAACCATATCTAGCTAGCATAAAGTATTGAACCATATAAGTTGCATCTTCCATGTTTGTCAATGATGCAAAATCTATATGATATAGATAACTCCATCTACTACTGCTTTTATAAGCTTCACCTGCGAGTGTCCCTTCTTCCCTTAGTTTTGCTCTAAAGTATGGCACCAATGGAGGGTTGGTGGTTCATTAATTGGCCACAGAACCCTATCATTTTTTACTTTAATCTGTACAGACTTCGCAGGATGTAGTACATTCAGAAATCATTACTTTGTTTTGGCCATTGCTTTTCTACATTTTCGATGAGTATCTTTTCTAAGTTTCTGTGTTATCCGTATTTGATTATAGTTCTTGTTTGAAGAGACTGCTGTGACTTGCACTTAGGGAACAGCTCCTTAGTCCTTACTAAAGAAGGTGCAACTACTAAAGTCACTTACTATTATTTATCCTTACTTGGGCTAGGAATGTATAGCTTGATTTTGTTTCTTAATTATTCTTTCCTATCGTTACTTTAGCTAGGAATATATAGCTCGATTCTGTCGCGATGGCAACAATATGTCATGGTGATCAGCTGGAAGAAAATAGTCAACCTATTTATTTTTGTCTCTTTTGCTTTCTAATCCTCAAGGTACATATCATGCTTTTCTTTCATGTTCTTAAAATTTCAGGTAGGTGAAACAATATGGGCTGAATTCACTGAAACAGAAGACCATATTGTGCCACCCTATCCCAAGGGCAATGAAGAGAATATATTCCTTAATTTTGGAGATTATGATAAAAAGCAGAAAAATGTTGAAGCGGGTAATGATTTGGGATCCTCTGAGCACACTTCTAGAGAAAAAATTGATTTCAATGGGTATAATATGGAAAATCAATCTGCCTTTCAAGCAAATGAAGAATGTTCTGATCCGCAACTTGACATGGAACCATGGCCTGATCTTCCTTCTTTAAATGCTGCACTTGATAGAAGTTACAACAACGAAAGTGATCAGGATTCGATGGCAGCAGCATATATGGATGACTTCAATGCTGCATCCAACTTAAACGAAGTTAGAAATGATATAAGAGGTAGAGGTTTGCGTCATTCTAGTGAAGTGTTCTGTTATAAAGATGTGTCATCTTTAAACATATCATGTAGGTTTTTAACCCATCATACAGTGCAGCTAGATGGTGAGCCAGACGTATTTTGTCATGACCATGAAGACAAGGAGAATGAAAGTTTTCTTGACTGCGATTGGGCTAATATTGGAGACTTTGATGATCTTGACCGCATATTTAGGTAAAACTTACCTACTTTGGGTTATATTTTTTATCTCCTGCTTGCTGTTGTGGTTTAGGCCATATTTTATTAGCGTCACCATTCGCAACTCAGTACTACTTATCTGACAAAGAATAACTACTTTCATGATTTGCAGCAACAACAACTCCATATTTTGTAATGAAATGGTTGGAAATAGCGAGTTCCTGTCTGCATCATCAGATGTAATCAGTGGCACTGCGCAGTCAATCCCCTTACCTGTATGTGCACATCTAAGATTGTTACTAGTACTGTGCTATGTGAATATGATAACTTCATATCTGATTAGTGGCATTACCTTTTGCTCACAATGAAGAAAACATTTTTGAATTGTTTCTGATCTGCAGGATTTGCAGTTAAACAGGGAACAATCTTCTGATCATGGTTCTTCCACCTTCCACTTTAATAAAATTTCTGGTGGAAGAAGTAAACAAGAGGAGGAGGTACATAGGCGATTACATAGATGTTTTTCATTTGTTATCATAGATTTTCTTTTGCTACATTTCTTATTTACTTTGGCAGATAGCCGATGGTACTGTGAAAGGTGGAGAGCACGCTGAACCCAAAAATCATGTTACTAGTGAATACTCTGGGAAACCTAGCCAGTCCTCAAAGAAGGTATTTAATTGTGCATCAGCACATTAACATGATCCAAAAGAGGAGCAATTTTCAATATCCCGTTAGAAGCAAGAATCTCTACATATAACATCCAATTGCCTTGAAGATTCTTACATCTGTACTAATTATTCTAAAGTGGCATATGAAAGATTCTGTTAACTCACATCTTAAGTGGCATTGCATGACCCAGTTTATATACGCACTTCATATTTGTAATCATCTATGTAGGGTGATATACAAAAGAAGCTACTAAAATCACGTAAAAAGGATGAAGAAAGATGGAAGAACAAAGTTTCCCAAAATGCAACTAGTTCATTGCTCCATAAAAATAACCAAGGCCAGCAGTTTGCAAGTCCAAGTATGCATACACCGGTTAAGACTCATTTGCAGCAGAACTTTCAATCCCCCCCTGTTGGTCGACATATGCAAGTTGCAGACGCTGAGAATATGATAGAACTGGGCCACTCTAATCAGTTTTTATTGTCTGGCTGCGGATATTCGTATTCTTTTCCTGCCAGTGCAGTGATGCCAAATGTTCATGCGGAAAGGAGCCAATCAAAACCTGCTTCTGTTGGCTATAGGACATTTACAGATTCATCAAAGAATTCAAATTCCTTAGAGAAGTTGTCTGACGTGCCTTCAAGGCCATCAATGATGACACCTCAAGAAAAGATTGAAAAGCTGAGGCGGCGACAACAGATGCAGGCAATGCTTGCAATTCAGCAGCAACAACAACAATTTGGCCATCAAGGTTCTGGTAGCGACACTTTAGTCCCTCAGGAATGTTCACCAAGAAAACATAATATGGATTCTTTGACCAGTTCTCTTGCTCTTGAAGATGCTATAAATAATGTTTCATCATCAGAGCTGAGCAATCTAGCAGTTCAAGATGAGTCTCAGAAGATCTCTGTTATGGTTGATGATCCCTATTTAGAGGAAACAATATACTATCAGCTTCAAGATGCTCTGGGAAAGGTATATTGTCACTACTTACTAGAATGGGTTCTTTCCAAACATGCTGCCTTATGTATTTGTCATTGCATTTCTTTTGATGAAGGTCGTTCTTTTACTTTCTAAATTGTAGTGTTTAACTGACAGTCAATCTTTTGTAAGGCCCTAAAAATGGTTTCTGATCTACAGTTGGACAATAGAGTACGGCTCTGCATTCGTGATAGTTTGCTTCGTCTAGCTCAAAGTGCCATGGAAAGGCAAAATGCTAGTGACAGAAATAGTACTAACAAGAGTAACAAAGATGAAGATGACTCTTCAGAAATTGACGAAACAAATAGAAAAAAGAGGTAAGTGACGTATATACACTTAATCTTAAATGCTGGTAACAAGTAATTCTCACTCCTGCAACTTTTGAATTGTTGTGCCCAAGTAGGCATTAACTTTTACAGATTATGTTATTTATTGGGTAATACTGTCGTGCTATATATTGATACTTAATTTTCTATCTACTTTTGTTATTCACATCCTCTTGTATCAAATTAGAAGAATTACCATTCAGTAGCAATTTTGTGCAAAACCATACTTATTCTGAAACGCTGTCAGAGTCTCCTTAGAAATTAACTTCTAAAATGTTGTTAAAGGGAGATGCAACATCTAAATAGGATGTTGATTTGATTGTCCACTTCTTGAAATGCCAAGAATTCACCAACTGGATTCTAACATTAAGAAATGGTCTCAGAAACTGTGATGATTTCAGAAAATTACTGCTTACTTTTTGTAAGGACACTGAAGTATTAATAACATGGTAACTTTATATGGCGCTGCTTATTTGCTAGTTTGCATGCTGAGGATTCTCTATCTTTGCTATCTGATGGCTTTTCATCAAAATGGCAATCCTTCAAACTCAGAGCAGAACCGGCTGCTAATATATCATTATAGTTCTTCAACCGATTGACATTGCGCAGTAAGTTTGGGAGAAACCATTAATAGGAGGACAGATCTCTGACATTCTAGATCATCCAATATTTTCTTACTGTGTAACCATGGTCTACTTGGCCTTGTAGAGTTGTAGTTCAACATGTCCTTTAATTAATGCAGGATTTCACTTGACTTCACTTTATTGATATTTTCTTTCCGTTTTTTGCCCTTAAGTTCCATTGTGTTGTATCATATTCCATTTTCCCTATAGGTACTGGACGTTTCCTTAACTGTCTGCCAACTATGCTTGCAGTTTGAACCTATATTCTCGTGTTTGTATGCAAATGAAAAGTTCACCTTAATCTCCTTTGTTTTTGTTCCCAGATGCCCTAAAATGGGTGATGCAGAAACAGATACCAATCCCATAGACCGCACTGTTGCTCATTTGCTCTTTCACAGGCCTTCAGAAAAGCTTATGACACCTATAAAGGAGGAATTACCACCATCACCTGTTCCATCTCATCCTGGTAAGTTTCCCGACTTCAATTTCTCGTTAAGCGATGCTGCTGGCCACTACATGTATACTCTCAAACTGTAAAAGTTTCCCCGAAAAGATATCCTTTTTTCTTTTGCCCCCTGAGATTACTAAGTCCTTCATGCTGGATAATGGGCCCAGATCCAAAAGTGTCTACAAACAATCATGGAAGTACATCTGAGGAAAACTGCCAAAGCATCGAAGAGATGGAGGTGCAACCTCCATAATGAATAATGAAGTAAGATGTATTGAGAGAAGATCTACTGTTTCTTTTGTCCTTTAAAAACACTATAAAAATGTCTTATGAACTCGACGCGACTCGTTTTCTGCTAATGAGTTGTCTTTCCTCTGCAGACAGTAGCAGCCGAGATTAACAGAAATGGGCACATTGTAGAGAAGCAGCTCAACTGCAGAGATGAAGCTCATGGTCTTTCGTTTACTATTTATCTCAACTCTATGTGATTATCCATCTAAGTGAACTCTTATATTAATTCCATCCAGACCTTGAACTGGATTATTGTTATCAACTTCCGAGTTGGCGAAAACATACTGTACACTAGTTGTAACTTAACGTAGTCCTTATTAACAATAATGTTTTAAGTTCTTTAATTAGCTCCCGTTGTTATCAATCTGCATGTGTGTATGCTTCAAGTTTTACTAGTGACACTGGTGGAATAGTATGACATGGATATTATGCACATCAACTATTTGCAAACTGCACCCTTATATCGTTTGTAAAATGAATGAAGAATACTCATAAGAAAGATATGCATTTTATGAGTTAAATTTTATATTAAAAAAAAATCCACTCAATTCCAAGTTGCATGAAAACTTATAAATTTATTGTTCTCCTTGTGGACTTATTAATTGCTTTTGAAAGGGTCAGAGATGAGAGTAACTTCCTGGATCCTTCCTCACTCCCACTTTGGTAACGCCATCGTCGAAACTGGAAGAAAAAAATTCTACAATACCACTTGCTTTCGTGCAAGGAACAAGTAAACTGGATCATATCAAAGAATATATAAGAATTTCCACCGTGACCGAGTAAGTCCTTGGCGAGGAGAGGACACATTGGATGCCACTTACCAGTAAGTGGACAACCATGAAAGTCCTTAAGGGGACTACACGACGCAACGTGAAACTCACCCAGGCTGGCATGGAAAGACCACAAAAAAAAAAGTGCAACTCACCGAGACTGGCAGAAGGGTAGTGTCCTATCAAAGCCCACAGAAGGGAACAGTTTTGGTCGAGTGTGCCTCCTGTTCACTGACCGGGTTTGGATTCTTTATGTTGTATTCTTGTGGATTATGGAGAGATTCCTATGAACTTCGGAGGCTATTACAACTCTCTCTCTCTCTCTCTCTCCCTCTCTCTCTTTATATATATATATAAGTAACGGTTGAAAAGAAATTTTCTTGATTTGTATTCAGTGGTTGGGATGGATTGGCCACGGAGGAGATTATAATTTATAAAAGCAATTAAATTTTTTTTTGTGTGTGTGTGTCAGAGAAATCTATCAAAACTATTCCACCTTTTATTTTTATTATTATTGAGTGTTACACATTACCTATATAAAATTAATTATCTAAAAAAACTACTTTGAATTAATTTTCACCTAGCATTAGCTCATGCTTAAAATAAATAAAATATCTATATATATATATTAAAACACCTAAAATAGTTCATAAAATATATATATATATATATATATATATATATGATGTCTTAGAAGTAAAGTAAAGTAAAGTATTGGGTTTAAGTGATAAATTTCAATAATTATAAAGTGTGAATCATAATAAAAACAAAACGTACTTGGGGTCCCTACCACAGACCATGGCCCTCTAAATCTCTAATAGATCCATGTACCTTCTCTATTTGGCAGGTAAAAGGTTTAATGTTCCAAATATATACTGTGTTTCCTCCTTCCAAGGACATTGGACAAGGACAGGAATTGGTGAGGCCGATGGGAGTGAGATTTCCTAGCTATTTCCCGGCCGCCTCTTTCCCAACGCATGCAATCACGGGAGATAAGACTGATGAAGATAGTAAGTCGAAAAGGAGACCAAAAGAAATTAAAACCGAAGGATATTATTTTGTCTCAGCTGCGTACTTTGCAACCAACGTTTAATAAGACGTAACGACATAAGGTAAAACCTTTTGCAATGTCCGTATGCTCTTGTCTTTCCTTCTACTGTACTCAACTTTATATACATACATATACACGTAAATAAGAGATTTTGAAAGGTTATTCGTGCAAAAAAGAGTTATGAGTATAAAAAGTATGTGTAGAAGTTAAGGGTGTTAAATGCAAATTTTATATATATATATATATATATATATACAAACAAATACTATATATGCTCACCCATTTAGTCGCCGTACGTACGTATGCCCGCATTCCCACCCTCTTATCCTCGCTCGTCGTAACTTTGAAACCTATTATAGAATATAGACTGAATTGCTCCTGAGGAAACTTCCTGGAACTTTCACTTCCTCCCCATCTCTTTATATAATTAACGACTAACTCCTCCCCCTCTCACCACCCTCGAACTGGAAACTCCCACTTTCTCCTCCTCCGCGACCATGAAGCTTATCCCCACCTTACGCCCTCCCTTCTTCGGATCCTCCTCCTCCTCCTCGTCGTCGAAGAAGAAGAATAAGAGACCCAAAAAAAACCGACCCGTTTCCCGTACGGATCCGTCTTCCTTCGCATCTGCTGCCACCTCGCCTTCCTCCTCATCCGAATCCGTATCCACTGACCACCTTATCGGATCCACCCCCAGATCGGTCCTGCCGGCCACGCGGCGCGAGCTCGAGGCCATCCTCCGGCGGCTGACGCCGGCGGAGGAGGAGGTCGCGGCGATGCTGGCGGAGGCGGAGAGCGTGAATCTCGAGGAGATCGCGGCGCTGGACGTGGGCGCCGCGGACCCCGAGGAGATGAGGGGGGCGTTCGAGGTGTTCGACGCGGACGGGGACGGGAAGATCTCGGCGGAGGAGCTGCATGCGATGTTGGTTAAACTCGGCGACGAGGGGTGCTCCCTCGACGACTGCCGCAGCATTATCTCTGGCCTCGATAAGGACGGCAACGGGTTCGTGTGCTTCGACGCATTCGTCAGGATGATGGGAATGGACGGCTGCGATTGACTCTACCTTCCTTAAGTTCGTGTTTCCTGTTTGATGTTAAATACTCTTACTATTAAGTGGTCACGAAAGGGCGGGAGGAGTTGGGACCGGCGTTTTGTTTTGTAATCACCTCGTCGCCCGTTGTTCTTGAGGACCACCGTACCAGTTAATAGTTGGTTGTGTACCTCTTTTACTCATTTTAAGAGTTTGATAGTATGGCCCGTTAAATCTTAAGAATAATTCTTTTTTCCTTATTCTAAAATAACAGTCAGATACTCAGATATAATTATTTTATTATTTTATTAAAATCACACACGAAATTCATTAATAATTTATTTTTAATATCTATCCAATCAATCTATTTTATATAGAAACAAAGAATATTTATAACGACTTTATAAAATATTAAAAAAAAATTGTATAAAAAGGTGACATTTGCATATTAGCCTCCTTAAAGTTGATATCTACATTTGAGCCCTCAGAATATCTAGTTTTGCATGGACACCCATCAAAATAAAATCTAAGTAACTATTAAAGTTAATTAATTTAGCTATAAAAAGACAAAAAGCATCCTTATCTTGTTTGCATGTATGCCTATGACACACAAATATAAATTTGGAAGCTTATATAAGCATAGAAGAATATTTTGAGGGAAGAAAATTTGTATCTTTATTGTATATATATCCTGATGAAGGAAGCCCTCATGATCATTTAACATACTGTACATGAAAACTTAGTTACAGTTGACAACCAAAAATTATACAGCAGAATAGTTTCAGCTCGATAGTTCATCCCGTTCCCCCATGGATTGCGATGAATGCAGACACATTGAAGCCGCTTTTGCACCTGGGATGAAGCGCTGTCACCTTTCTGGAATCGATCCGTATGAGGGAAAGATCGAGGGCATCTTTTTCTATTAATTAAGATAGGGAGCTATTCAAAATTTCCCTTCTATCGGCACCCCCCGGAAAAGCAGCCTTTCAACTATCAATTACCTGATCAACGATAGTTCAATCATTATGACAATGAGCTGATGTATCATCATCGTCGTCGTCGCCAAAGGGTGAACTTGCACCAAAACATTCTGTTTGTATTGTTCCTAGATCTGATTCCACTGAATTAGAGTCTCGCTGCTGTTCATATTCACTGTTCCTTTGTACAATTAGAACATCCTTTTTCACAATATTTAACAGAACTCCGTTATGGGTCCTTTCAGGTTGCAAGAAATCGCCGTCAGAAACCATAATGCTAGTAGAAGGACTAGGAGGAATTCCACTGATGCTAACCTCATGTGCTTCAGAGCCTGTGTTTTCTGAACTTTTGTCGGAAATTACAAATTCAACGCTATTGTGGAGAGGATCTCTGCCAACAAAATCCGCCACCATGGGATTGGAATCAGTTGCTGATGCATCGATCTCATCTTGCATTGATGAGGACATTTTAAATTCTGATTCAACCTCAAGATTCTGAACAAAATTGATGAACTTGTTAGCAGATGCTGTCCTCATGAGAGGCCCGCCATTTCTTGTCCAAGAATACAAGTCTTTACTCTCTGACTCGCTCTCGCTGCTGTCATATACAATTTGTTGGGCATGCCGACTTCTGTTCGATAGACCGCCAACAAGACCACCATCTGCAAGGCTGTCTTCGTCGAGAGAGCCTGACGAATTCTCTCTTGCGATTGAATTCCATGACGGGATCCTCCTTGAAGGACGGAACCTAACAAAGTTGGTGTTTCCTTGTGAAGCAGCTGCTCTTTCAGCTGTCCTTTTTAGCCTGTGCATGTGGTTAAGAAGCGCGACGCATTCGTCTAATGCAAGTTCAATTGCACAATTTGTCTTAATTGCAGAGAGCTTCTCCCAAGTGCATCTCCTGCCTTGGTTGGCAGCCTTTTGGAGCTCCACATAGGAGGGGTTCTGTATGATCTTTGAATACTGAAAAATGAGAAGAAAAACAAAATCTCAAATTAGTTTATTCTGCCTGCAGTCATCAAAACTTTAAACTAGAGAGCAAAGAGTAAAGATAAAAGTGTCAAGAACCTGAGCAAGTGTGGCAGGCATAACTACTGTGACATCACCCTCCCAATCTTGAGCAAACAACTTTGCTATTCCTCCCAACGGAAAGCCAAGTTCCAGAATTTGGTTGCAACGATGCTTAACCTCCATCTCAGCAAGATCAGCGAGCTACATTTGATATAAACAAATGAAAATCAGCTGTCGCACAAGTTAAAAAGGAGCATAAATTTGTTTTCGTTGTCTATAAAAATGATGCAGACATGCAGGAACCACAGACATGTTTTAAAGAGGAAAAATTACTGTTGATCAATATTTCCTTGGTCACTGTGGGCCATAATCTCATTCTTCCAGACCGGTCGGAAAAAATTGCCATATTTTACCATAATCACAAGAATATGGTAGAAATTTCAGATCAAAGTCTAAGGATGATGTACAAAATAGAAGTAAAGATCATCAAATCAGAAAGTAAAGAATAAAATTCTACCTTGGCAGCAAAGTGGCCACCATAAGATCTGATCAGTTCCTTGAGCCTCAATAATGGAACTATGTGAGGATTGGCCTGGCTAACAATGAAATGATTTACATTGAACAACTCCTTCAACTGCATCATTGGCAAATCACTCTCCAAACTTCCATCCCTCCAACGGCGTGCTGAAGTGCCTGAAGCTTGCTCAGGACCCGCTGAAAAGGGTGCAAGGAAAGGAACAATTTCACCAAATCTATCCTTTGCCATCAACTCTTGAGCCTCAAATAGACCTGGAAACGCACAAGAAGCAGTGACAGCACTCCATATAAGAACATGAGGTGAAGTCAAGTAATTAAGGCATCGCGGCGGCTCATGCTTTCTGGCAGAGCAAACAGTGACGCTGAGAATACGTCCAGTCATGTCGTAAGCCTCTTGAAATGTTAAATTACTTGTGAGATGTCTCAAAAGACTCTGCAATTGCCTGATCTCGTGAACTGCCCCACGAGTCATAACCCTCTTGACGACTGTGAAAATCCCACCCAGCTGATCAAAGAACTGTAAAGAATGCAAAGAATCCTCAAAAAAGCTCTGTAGCTCAGGCCATGATCGTGTTGCTACAATAGAACACATAATTGAACCTACACTGGAACCGGCAATTATCCGAGGCAAAATCTTATGCTGAACCAACGTTTTCACTACGCCCACATGGAAAGCTCCTAATGAAGCACCCCCACTCAAGAGCAGGGCTGTCCTACCAAACCCATGCCTTGTCTCGTGCATGAATGCAAGCTTCTCCTCCAAAGTCAGCTCATTTGAATCAGAGTTACATACCATTTTCAGCTGAGTTGAAACCTCATCAATGTACTCCTTTATGAGTTTTGGCACCTAAATTATAACAGCATGGATTATATGATCACTTGAGTTTTGATATTTGTGAAGGAAACTAGACAAATGCAAAATCAATTAAGAATAGTATATACTCAACCACACAGCAGATACAATTAATTAATTAATTAATTGATCTCAAATCATCAACATGCCAAGTCTTGCAGTTCTTAAATTTTAAACATTACATTTTAAAAATGCATATACCTAAGCAAGAGCATTTCTTTTGGACTGCAGCATGCATTAATTCAAACAAAGTTACAAAGGCAGCAAATCTGGCCAAGTCTTAATTTGGTTTTTCCTAGGTATACAATCTTCCAGCTTTGATCATCTGATACTATTGGAAGACAAATATAGTCTCAATGGATTTCCAACAAAAATTAGAGCAGGGAAGCAGTATGCAGGATATTTTACTTGCTAGATCAAAATTGGCCATGTAACTAACTACTTTTAATACCTGAAGTCTTCCTTTATGCAGCTCAGGGTTGCACATATTGCCCAAGTTCCTCATCAGATCGCCGCGCATACAGAAGACCACATCTCTCAATGATCCCTCTTCCCTCCTACTCCGAAGCTCTTGAAGCTTGTTCCGTACCAACTCCTCGTCGTAAAGATCCGACTCGTTCGCTTTCAGAGTCTCCTTGTCGAGCATCTTGGCTGCATGCGCCCACTCCTCATAGGTCAGCGCACCCCTCATCATGTCACGCCAGAATTTGCGCCAATGCGCCGACTCCGCCCTTGCTCTGACGTTGGTGAACCTCTTCAAGAGGAAAACCATGAGGGTGACCATCACAAGAATCCCCTGGGTGTTCTTGGGTTGGAACCAGGACAGCGCCGGGAGCACAGCGTCGCGAAGGAATCCTGCGAGCCGCCGCCGGAGCTCCGACATCGACCGGCATAGAAGGATCCGGAAGGCGATCGTGCGTCCGACGACCGTGGAAGGACCAATCGAGAATGAATCAAGACTGGCGTCGTTGGTGATGTCCATTACTGGGGTTGCAAAGGTTCGATCTTTCCCTTCTTTAGCTTCAATTCTGATATGGTTTTCTCAATTCCACCAATAAATTGAGTTCCCAGAGCGAGAAATCACAACAACAAAAAAATAATAATAATAAAGAGGAGTTTCAGGATCCAAATCTTTCCCTTCTTTAGCTTCAATCTTGCAGGATTAAAAAAAAAAACTCTCAGACCATCAAAATCAATTTTTGATCAGAACCCAACTCATAAACTTGCTAGAAATCACTACCAAAGTCAAAAAAAGAATAGAAAAGAAGGTTCTTTCTGTTCCAAAAATCTTGGGCCAGGGAAATGAACAAAAAGGACATAGGTGTACGCTGACGAGGATCCAGATCAGCAAGAGGGAAGGATAAGAACGTAACGCAACCGAGTCTGACTTCAAATCTAAACCATCTCTTCCCAGATCGGGACAAATGAGAAACAAACAAGAGCCAAAGAGATCGCAACCAAACGCGTGCTTTGGCCCTTCTCTTCTTTCCTTTTCCAAAAGCCAAGGGAAGGGAAGAGTGACCACAACGATAACTATAAAACTCCCGCGCTTCTCTCTCTCTCTCTCTCTCTCTCTCTCTCTCTCTATATATATATATATATACAATATGTAGGTTGCGATGATATAGCGAAGTTGGTCTCTAATGGAGATTTCCACTTCTTAATGGATAGGTCAAATCATTGACCCACTTCATTGTCTTCCTTTTTTTACAACTTTTTTGTTGGATTTAGATTTATTAAGTCGATCTTGGTCTTCGATTTGAAGTCGAGCTATAAGGTTCGTCCCGTATCATACACTCTTGGACTAGCTTATTTTGTACGTTAGCTTTGGTTGGTCATTAATTATACTTAATTCACACAGCAATAGATGTTGATGGCCTGATCGAAAAATAAACAATAACACCTTTTAATGGTTCGGATGATACCCATTTGGATTGGATATTTGGAGGAGAGAGAAGAGAGTTCGAGAGTTCTTCCAGAGTAAGTAACACTGGTTGGTTGGTTTGTTAGCGGGTTTAATTAGTTGATCTTATTTTTTAATTTTAAATTTTTAAAAAGTAAATTTAATTAGATATTAAAAAGATATTTAATTACTGAATCAGAGTACTACTGTTCTTAATTTTAAACCAAACCGGCCCAAAAAGATGTAAGGATTTTCATGTTCGTCACTGATTTTAGAAATTTCTTGCAGCTGGATTACGTGGCAGTGCGTGTTTGGCTCTGTTATGGAAACATTCAGAACTTGCATCTTTCCAATTGCAAATCTGCGACTTTCTAATATAATAGAAAAATAATAATAATAATTCAAGATTGTATAAGTGTGACGAATAATATTCTTTTTGTACAACTGTTCATATTTTATCCAACAAGTGTATACAATAAAGAAAACTAGGGGCATGCATTCCATAATGGATTTTTCTTTCCATTAAATAACATGAAAGCCAACTGGAACTTGGGGGGACAATTAATAAAAATGAAGTCAAGATCTGATCAGAGAAGCTAACAGCCTGCTAGAGAATTCGACATAGCTGACATAATGAAGAACTCAGCCAATGAAAACTACACATATCATGAAGAGTTCACCCAGTCCTAACAAAAGACGAAGACTTTATTGATCTGCATTCTTCCACTGCTGAATTCTGTCTAAGGCCCCAAACAGAACCAATGAAGGGTCACGCAGCATCAGCAAGGCCTTTGCGAAATCGCCAGCATGATAGAGCAAGTGAGGGAGGAGATGATTTGATGAAGAAGAAGAAGATGATGATGAAGGATTTCAGACCCACAAAGGCCTCAAATTTGGATGTTTTAAGCAAGTCCTCCAATGGATGCCAAAGTATTCAGCTGAACGTGTCTCCAAATTGCTCCAAGATTTCTGCGGCCGGACAATCTGATTGCATGCCAAATTATATGAAGCCAACAAGAAGCTCCAATCCGACATTAACTTTTTTTGATTCCGAAGCCAAGAATGCAAGCACTTCAGCAATGCGATGTATCAAGAATCCGAAAAGGCCGACAATGGAGAAGACTCTGCGGATGCCACCGCTTCCTAAGAAGAACATAGACACGGCCACATTCTCATGGACTCTGAAGGATTCAAAGATCAACAAGACACTAGACCTCCATCCAGGAGGTTCTGAATCTGAAAAGACTTCAGTACTGAAGGTCTGTCGATCCCCCTACTGTTCTCTAAATGGTCATAAGCCTCCTCCACTGAAAGATTTATCTTTGCTCAGGCAAAGAAGCTTGAGGAATGGTCTCTCAGTTGAGACCAATACTTCAAAATTAGCAAGTAGAAAGGAACAAAGCACTCAAGAAGCAATTAACGGAGAACTATCTAAATTTCCCAAGGCTGCTTCTTCTATGGATTACGATGAGGCACGCTGTGAAGAGGAGGCTTCAAATCTATTACCAGAAACCTATTCAGATATAAGTTATAGATTTGATCTTGACCACGGTACTGACATTTCTGCTGAAGATATAGATGGTTTCATGAATTTTCTTAAATCCTCGGAATATGATCTTCGACTACAAGCTAAGGAAGATTATGGAGAGTGGGCTTCTGATGGTGAGGATTTTGCCTACAGTAATGCGAACGTGTTAGTATACGAAGCAACCGGAATGAATTGCGAAGAGGAAACCTGGTCACGTCCTAGCAATAAAAATGACCGCGATGTGAATCATGCATATGATGAGTTCTCGTTTTACTCAGAAATGATACCTGAAGATGAGATAGTTGAGAAAAATATTCTTGTGTCATGCGAAGGAAATCAATTCGTATATAAAGGAAGTAACTTAGAATATGAAGAAGTCCAAGAGCCATATCTGCTAGATAGTTGCACAAATGCAACTGTCTACTCGGAGAAGATAACAGATGCTGAGCACTTGTATAATCCAGAGATCACATTTCAAGATAGTATCGATCAGGAATGCAATGGCTTATTATCTTCTGAAGGCATTAGATTGGGAGGTGGTGATTGTGAATTCGAAGCTGAAGAAACTGACTACTTAATAAAGAATGCTGAAGAGTCGTCATCTGATTGCGGTCTCGAAGATGAGATAGCTAAGAAGCGTAATATTGTTGCTCCGGAGAGTTGTAATTTGGAATGTCAAGGTTGTAACTTCAGGCATGAGGATGAAGCAGAAGTACATGAATCTAATATGCATTCTGGTGCTAAAGATGAAGCCTATCTAACACCTGACGGATGCATTGTCAATAAAACAGTACAAAGCATCGCGATCAAAGAGGAGAATGGAGATAACGAAGTAGAAGATACCCAAACACCACAGTCTCTTCCAGTTTGCAAAGCAAAATTAATCGATCTGCGGCAAACAGAGAAAGAAGAAAGAAAAAATGCAACAGAGTGGATGACAGATTATGCACTACAGAAGGTAGTCACAAAATTGGCCCCCGCACCAAAGAGGAAGGTGGCATTGCTGGTTAAAGCCTTTGAGTCTGTAATTCCTCTAGTCATGAGTGGCACACCAATTAAAACCAGATAATAATAATGAGAAAAGATCAAGAATTAATCTTTGTTTATGAAAGGTTGTAGCATAACTTTTGCATCAGATGAATGTTAACTCTTGTTGGTGTTATCAGAACATTCAGAGGAGATTTTTCATGGATTGTGCTGAACTGGAATCAACAACTGTAGAGTTCTTTATAAAGAACAACTTTATGATCACCTTCCAATATTTGCTGTCAAATTTGTTTCTCGAGCTCATTGGATGATAGTAAGCTAATAGAGTTATATATGGAGACCTCTTTCAGCTATCCAATGATAACACCAAGGAACAAAGAATTAAAGCACCAAATTTTTGCATAGTTATGAAGCAATTATTTCATTCCATTGTTGACTCCTAACAGTATCCATTAGAATACATTTCAAGTATCGCAAGTGCAGAAGCATCGGTTTGCAATGCATTCAGCAAAAAGGCACTTTCCACAGTATGGACGACAATCCTCATCTCTCCTGCAAATCCTTCCGACTGCTTTAGTAGTTGCAGCCATGGAAGTTGCTAAACCTGCAAAAGGTAAGGTAACTATCATTAGTGTTGAGTATCAATCGCGCGCATTTAACAGTTCTGATTATGTCCGTTAAATCTTATGAATTAATATTTTTCTTTCAAATACTATCAAAACATTTTGGATGCGATTGAATTTTGAAACCCAATTCCTCCATTTTTCATATGATTTTTTTTATAAGAATCAATTAATCCCTAGAGAGAGAGAGAGAGAGAGAGAGAGAGAGAGAGAGAGACTTACTTGATGTCATTACCAAGAAAACTAGCATGAACGAAACAAGGAGGGTGGCGGTGTTCTTGGCCATTTTCTCTCTTTCTCGAGGAGGAAGACGAAGGTGGTGAGCTTTATATAGAGAGGAAATGGTTGTCATAACTTGCAATATAAGACGGTTTAATGCAGCGTATCTTTCTGCATTTATCGTGATTGCTATATTTTAGACAACCAAATCGAAATCTTTAAATCGTGATCCCCTGACAAATAAATCCACTGCTAGATGATTAGTAGCGCCAAGAACATCTCCAATGCACTAAACTCTATATTTATTTATTTTTAATTGTTAAAAACTGATTATTTATATATTTAATATAATTAATAAATTAAAATTTTAGAATAATTTAATATTAAACACATTTTAAAGGTGTCAATATTAAGTTTAAATAGTTATTTAAAGCTCACATGCTCTAATCAAGGCTTATCAGGTATGATTACATAATCCTCATAGCAAGTTGCCAAAACGTTAAGATTTTGTATCAACTTCTTAGTTTACTCTTGCCAATTTGGTTTAATCTTTGATTTGAAATCCACATTCGGTATTATCAAATTAGCAACTAATTTTTGGATTAGAGTAATTAGCGGAATCATCTGCAACGCAATCGCAAGGGGCAATTGTTAAAATATGAAAGGGTAGGGTGATAAATGCTAATAGTCATCTAACAAAATACTGATAGAGATTTTTATTTATAATTCAAACTCTTATTTTATTTTTTTTCTATAATTTTTATATAATATTTATTATTTTGACTAAGTACTCATGCTTTCTTTTATCTCTACTAATAAAATTAAAAAGGTACCCTCTAGTGATCTAATCCCACAGTAAAAACTGCTTCAAAAATGTTAGGATTTTATCTTGGTACTTTACATAAGGATATTTTTATAAATATATTTTTATACTATTTTAATTTAATCTAGGGTGTGACAGAAAAAATTATAGAAAAAAAGGGATCAAATTACAAACAGAGAATTAATTACTAAATTATAGGGCGTTATGTGAAAAAGTTCCAATAAAAAATGGGTACCAAAGGAAGCCCGATAAATTTCTGGGCCGGTCCAATGCGTATGTTTGGGGCTCAAAATGGGGAGGAAAAAGTTGCGTCCTTTATGGGCCTCCGCTCGCTCCATCTTCTTCACTTCTTGCTCTCCTTCTCCGCTTTGTTCTTGGTTTGGAGATGCCATTGCTCCGGGCCTCTTCTATAATCCAAACGTAAGGTTCTCTCCTCTCTTTCTCGTCTAGTTTCTTTACTTTCTTACGTACGCCGTCCACTCTGGCTCGAATTCGGTGCAAAAAAGCGTATATTTGGGTAACTCTTTGCTAGTTAGCGAATAGATCGTTCCTTTTTTCTTTTTTTGATTGGTTTGCGCATGATTGTTTGTTTCCTGCGGAACTATTTGCTATATGTATATAATTTATTTGTCTCTTTACTATTCTGTTTCTTTGAACTAGTAGTTTTTGGCTACAAAAGAGGAATTTGAGGGCAGGGGGTTTAGTGCTGATGAAATTGAAGGGGATAAGGTCAGAAATGCGCTATTCTAGCTCGTACGGAGCAGTTTCCACGTCCATTGATAGCAAGAAAGATGCAAAGTTTTCTAAGGGATCAGTTGAGTCTTTACACAATTCCTTTTAAGTTGCAAAGAAGTTGGTTTCTATCACTACAATTTGTTGGGTTTATTTATTATTTCTTTTTTGTGTGGTTATAGGAGGATGTTGTGGAAAACTATGCCGAAATTGAGGATATCAGGAGGGACCCTGATAGGCTTCACAAGATGACAGTAAAAGAACTTAGGACATTAACAAGGTAGTAGTTCTTTTTCCTATTGTTGAGGTAACTGTATGAATTTGATGGGCAATTGTTTTATCTATCGTCATTGTTGTGTTTTGTCACTCAAATTCTAGGAAAGTAGGAGTTTCTGCCAAAGGTAGTAAAAAGGACCTAGTTTCGGCCCTCATGTGTTCTTCAGTTAAAAGTGACGATGGTATGATTTTTTTTTTTCTTTTAATTTCTCTAAGAATCTTTGGAATATGTTTACTATTTGTCTGAAATATCTAAACATGGTTAATGCTTGGTCAGGTTCGCTTTCAATGGGTGAGACTATGCCTTCATCAGGTATTGAGAGAACAAACCCTAGGAATCCACCGTCAAAGAGGAAAGCTAAGGTTGCAACTGTTGATGATAATGCTCATAGTTCGATGACTGTTGCTGAAGTTACTAGCATGCAGAATAGAAGCAGAAGAAAGAAGCAATCAGTTGAAAGTGTCAGTGTTGAAAGTGACTCTGGAACTCATGTGACACTTAATGATTCATCTACGAAGGCAGAAGAAATAACTGGTATGCTCATTTCCATAGTAAATGAGAGAAACAGATACTATTTGTTTTGGTCTTAGAAAAATGATCTGGTTTGCATACTTTGGATTCTAGATGTGAGACGGAGCCGAAAACGGAAGGAAGATTCTGTAATAATTCAAAGAAATGAAGGAATCTTAGATCAAGTAGGTCTTCCCATGGACCATGTTGAACCATGGACTATATTTGCCCACAAGAAGCCGCAAGCTGGATGGATTCCCTATAATCCTAGGACAATGAGGCCTCCACCTCTTAGCAGAGACACAAAGTTCGTGAAGCTCGTATCTTGGAATGTTAATGGATTGAGAGCTTTACTCAGACTGAAGACTTTCTCAGCACTTCAACTGGCACAGAGGGAGGATTTTGATGTTTTATGTCTTCAAGAAACAAAAATACAGGCAAGAATCTTGTTTGAATTTTGAACATCCTATGTGGCTATCTCTTTCTCTCTTTCAAATATTTTGTTGACCTTTTTTTCTTTAAGATTGTGAACAGGGGAAGGATGTTGAGGAGATCAAGGAGACTTTGATCGAAGGTTATGACAGCAGCTTCTGGACATGCAGTGTTTCAAAGCTAGGCTATTCTGGGTGTGCCATTATTTCGCGAGTATGCTAGTTTTCTTTTTGTGTCTCCAAATGCTGATGCAACTGAATTGTTGGTTAAGTACATTCTCCGCCATCCACCATTGATTCTGGGTTGCACCTGGGGCCAGAGAAGATAGTTATTGTTAGCTAAGGAACCAAAGATGTGCTTCTTGTAAAGAAGAAATCCTGCTCTCAATTGAATTGATAATCTTACTCTTTCCCATTCTATTATACTTAAGCGACCTTGTGTTTGGCATGAAATAGAGGCATTTAATATATTGCCTTTACCTAAGTTTGCAGTATGACCCATTATATTTGTCACCAAATAGCATTTCCCTTTGATCATTCTTTTTTCTACTATTTTGGCAGATAAAGCCAATCTCTGTCACGTATGGACTTGGTATTCCAGATCATGATAGTGAGGGGCGGCTTGTGACCGTGGAGTTTGAGAAATTTTACTTGATAAGTGGATATGTGCCAAACTCTGGTGATGGTCTGAGAAGATTGGTAGTTGATCTCTTCTCTGTCATTTTCTGATTGGCCTCTAGTTATGTAGTTAATCGTACTAAAGCATCTCTAAAGATATGCTTTTCTTGACCACATCTTGCTTTCAGAGTTACAGGATTAAGGAATGGGATCCATCTCTTAGCAGTCACATGAAAGTAAGCTTACTAATTTAGACTTCTTCTTTTAAGGCAGGGATTATTCCTTTATTGCTATTTTCTCATCTATCCCATCATGCTTGAAAGACCATTAGGTTTTCCTATTTGTTCACATTCATATGACAGTTGACAGATAGAGTACTATTCTTCTTTCAACAATTCTGCTGCAGCTATTTTACTAGCTAGAGTGGTATACTGAATTGATGCAATTCTTTTGTTCTTTGTAGGAATTGGAGAAGTCTAAACCTGTAATTCTAACTGGTGACCTTAACTGCGCTCATCAAGAGATTGACATTTATAATCCTGCCGTAAGAGATACACTTTTTGAAAGCCTATTGTTGTTTACCAGTTTCTGGTAGTCAAGTAAGATTATGATATCTAGGAGAACCTTACAAGCAGTAACTTAATCACAGGGAAATCGCAGAAGCGCTGGCTTTACAAATGAAGAAAGGGAATCATTCGAGATGAACTTTTTGTCAAAGGGCTTTGTGGATACCTTTAGAAAGCAACATCCTGGTGTTGTGGGCTATACTTACTGGGGTTATAGGCATGGCGGGCGCAAAACCAATAAAGGTTTTTTTAATTTTTAAGAGTTACATGCAAATTGAGCTATTATGGTTCCAAATACATATCTTAATTACATTGTTCGCGTGGGCAGGTTGGCGACTGGATTATTTTCTTGTCTCAGAGTCCCTAGCAGATCAAGTTTATGATTCTTATATTCTTCCAGATGTTACTGGCAGTGATCATAGTCCAATTGGCCTAATACTTAAGATCTAGATCATTTCCAGGTGTGTGTGCCTAATATTCTGCTACTCTTGAATGGTTGAGCATGCCGCCGTCTTTTTGAATGCAGATACAAGTCCAGGAAAAGCTTGTATCTGTGCATTTTTTATGTTAAATGAGCTCTTTGTAGATCAAGTGGAATTACCTTGGTCATTTGTAAGATGATATCTTGGGTTCATTTTTGCTATTGCTCTCTTTTTGTAAACAATATTGTTTCCTCTTCCTAGGATTAAATGCAGACGTTTAATAGGAAACATCTCCTCCATGGTTGGATATGATTTATGTTATATGCTCATTATGGCAGAAAGATAAATTCCAATAGAATTGAAGGCTTGATACCTTGCTAAGTTACAAATCTATCATTAGTCTTGTTTAGAAGTCTGACTAATTTATTTCAAGAAATGGCAAAATCTATGAAGAAATCCATTTCTAACTCGGGAGTTCTTTTTACGTAATGAACCCTACAATTTTATTATTAGAATATAAATGTGAGATATACAGATATCGGGACGGATAAATTCTTTAGTATATTCTCATCCGGATAAGGATATTCAAAGAATCCCATTATTTGGCAACAAAGAAATTTATTCAAATAAAATAAATCTGAAAAAGTGTATGGTTATTTGCAAGAAAATCCCTACACTTTTACGTCAGTGCAATATCGGGTCAAAATGACTCATGTAGCGTATTGTCCACCGTTAGATTTCAATCTAATGGTTCGTATCTTATCCAATAAGCCTCTTAGGGTTCCTTTCTCTCGATCTCTCTCGCCGTTTCCAAAATCCATTCTCTCTCGCCCTCTCTCTCTCCTCTCCAGATCTCTCCTCGCTGACCCCGTTCTCGATCTCTCCTGGCTAGCCTTTCCTCTCGTCTCTTCTCGCCGGTTGCCGCTTCCGATCTCTCCTCGCTGAGAATTCCCATCTCAGCGACCGAGCCCGAATCTACTCCCGATCTCTACTACGGCGAACACTTGCCGGCGGCTAGTGGATTTAGAGGGCTAGGAACGGTGGTAATCTTGTGCGTGTCGGAGAGGGACAGCGGTAAAATATTTTCCCTTTTCTTTTGGTGCCCTTGATGTAAGATCATGTAATTTGTTTGGTTTCTGCGGAATCTTGTAAAGATCAATATTTATTCGATTTTTTCAAGCTCTTATGTCATTTCTTGGAGGAAGATTAGTGATGGCGGTGGATAGGCTGAATAGGAGTCGGTATGCCGAGATTGATAGGAGTTGAGTGGTGGAATTCTACTTTGTATAGGAAAATTAAACTGTGACGAGTTTGGAATTGAAAGAATTCTACTTTTAATAGGAAAAGGACACTGTGCCGTCGTTTTCTTTTCTTTGTCAGATTAAATCTTTGGTGTCTTTTGCTAGTCTTTATGTAGTATTGTAGGCCTGTAGCCTGGAGGATGCAGTTGAATTTATTTCCTGAGTGAAATTTTGAGGTTTTTATCAATCTTTTCTCAAAAGTCGATGTATCTGATATTTGTAAGAATCAACAGATTAACGAAGAGCTTCCTTCTGGCATTCGTGCACAAAGCAACGGATTAAGGTTTGACCTATCTCCTTCCACGCTTCCCTGCATCAACTAGCTTGCTAAAGATAATTTGTTCTTGGTTTCTTTAGTTGATTATGTTCTCAGATGTCATGAATTTTTTTTCCCTTCTTTGTAAAGGTATACTTGGATAGCATCAGCACTAGGAGTCCGACCGGAAGATTTCAGGGATGGAAGATTGGGGTGAGTGCTTGCATTCAGTACTTTTTGATGAGTGGTCCATTTCTTCTTACTCGTCTACTGCTTACTGGTCTACTGAATTGATGCAATTAATTTTTTTTATTGGCTCTTCTGTTTCATTTTCCTTTTCATTTGGTACTAAAGTATGATGGGAAATTTGGTTGCTAAGGCTATTTGAGAGAGGCTATAATATACTTGTATAGTTCTGCAAAACATCAGAATGTTGATGTTTTCCATGGTGGGGTGTCGGGTGTCATACAAGTATGTAATATTTTAAACTTTTTATAGACCATATACATTTGGAGAGCTTTGTTTTGGGGTATTGTTATGCTTTATTTATGAAGCTCCTCCTAATGGAGGCTCTCCAAGGAGCTTTGACAAGGAGTGGCAAAACAAATGTCATATGTAATTCTATCTCTATTCAATCCCAAGCAATGTGATATCTAAACTGGAAACTCAAAATTTTCTTCCATGAGAGCTTACCAAACTTTTGGAGGGTACTCGAAGTTTCACCTTAACTTTTTTTTAAACACTGTATTCTTTTTTTTTTAAGCATATACTCTACACTTTGACTCTGGCATTTAATTTACCAACTACTGCACTACAAACGTAAAAAATGTTAACATGATGCATGTGGACCATGTCCATGGTCATAACTCTTGTCACACAGTAACTCATTTCTATGGTTTAGATATATGCTTATGAAGTATGAAGACACATGTTACTTTATGAGAAAAAGTTTGGATGTGCATTTGTGTCATCCTCTCAGTTGTATATTGATCATGAATTTTCTCCTTCGTTTCAGAGGAGGAAGATTTTGTTCCAGCACCACTTGGTCTTGTAAAAGAGCAGCCAAAAAATAAGTGGGAAGATGAAGATGTAGAAGAGGAAGATGTAAAAGAGTCATGGGAAGACGAGGAGGAACCTGTGCAGGTGAAGTTTTCTCTTTCTTTGTAATGAAATCTTTTGCTCTCTTTTCCTTTGGTCTTGTAAGTTCAAAGCAATAATGTTAGGATAGCATGAAATTAGTGCAATGCTGGTTTTCTTGTTGGCAGAACCTGGATGTAGATGGATGTAGTAGGACTACTTGAAAGTCAAATTAGTAGTTTCAGACGATAGGCAAGGATTATACTTCAGGAAAACTAGCAAGAAGCATGAATTTTGTACTGCTGGTTTTAGTATCATGACGTATAAACTGCGATGTGTACATTGTTGTTGTAGGCACCTAAGCCAGAGGTTGCTGTAGGAAAAACTGTAGAAAAGGCTGGTGGGAAAGCTGCTGCTAAGAAAGGAAAACAGCCTGAAATCAATAGAACTGAAGCAGTTGATGAAATACTTGCGGATCCTGTTGCCGAGAAACTTCGGCAGCAGAGGTATTAATACTCTGCTTTATTTTTCTTAATCAAGAAATGAGCTAGAAAGATGCCATTCTTAAGTAGGATAAAATTGATAAATCATATTAAATGGTGAATCTTACCTAGAAATCATGGAAGCGCCTTTTTTAATCTCCTTTTAAACATTTTTGCCGTTAACTTTGTCTGATATGTGACGCATCTTGCAGGCTTGTGGAAGAAGCTGATTACAAGTCAACTGCAGAATTGTTTGCAAAGAGAGGTGATGAGAAATCTCTAGATAATTTCATTCCCAAATCTGAGAGTGATTTTATGGAGTATGCAGAGCTTCTTTCACATAAGATACGCCCGTACGAGGTTTGAGAAATATTGGATCTAGGTTGCTACTTATGTGAGGCACTTCTGCATGCACAAACTGACCTTGTTTCTTTTGTCATTAGAAAAGCTTCCATTACATCGGCCTTCTGAAAGCCGTTATGAAGCTTTCCATGGCCTCCTTGAAAGCAGCTGATGCTAAAGACATTGCTTCCTCGTTAACAGCAATTGCAAATGAGAAACTTAAGGCCGAGAAGGAAGCCAACGCAGGCAAGAAGAAGCAAGGTAAGAGATTCTATGTCTTCCTTTTTTATTGAGTATTAACATTTTGCCTCCTCAGTCACCTTGGTGACTTAATTTCACATTGTCTATGGTGAATTCTACAGGGGCAAAGAAGAAGCAGCTTCATGTTGACAAGGAAGATGATGACTTGGTTGCAGGTTCTTATGATAATATGGATGATTACGACTTCATGTGAGTGTCTTGTCTTTTGTTCTGTACCTTTGCTACCTGAGACTAGAGTGCTTGCGGCGTAATGATGATTGTTTGGGGAGTTCCGAGTTGCACTGATGCTGTTCATTAGATGTTTCCACCCTTTTGAGATTGATTTAACACTTTATAGAATAAGAAAGTGTGTTTGATTGGGCCATTTTTTTTCTCCGACTCCCTCTTGTACTCTTTCTTTCCTTCCTTTCTTCGGATCTTAAACTGAACGATGTTGTAATTTTTGGCCTTGAAGTGTCAACTACCTCTGACCTGGCCTGAAATCTAAAAGAAGATCCATCCATCAATACACAGGTGATGTTGTCGCTCTGTGGTTTCTTGTGGACTATTCAGTGCCCATATCTGGCCAAGAATTGTCCAAAAATAAAATCCATTATCTTTTTTCGCTGTTGGTAGGATGCAGTGTGGGAAAAATTTCTCTTCAGGTTCAGTAATTCTCTCACATTAGTGAGAATTGGCTAGAAGTTGGTGGGCATGTTGAAAAATTTAGGCAAAGTAAAAAGAGGGCATCCCAAAGCAATGCTCTCTAACATTAGTTATTATCAACTGGACCTTTTGGGTCATGGGAAACTGCTGTCAACTGTAACAGATCAATTTATGTCTTCCATCGATATGGGATGGTCAATTTGGTGAATTAACTGATGCAAGGTGTGATGGAAGCAATTCTAACTTAACCTTTTCGTTGGACCTAATCCTCCAAACTTTGTACCTAGCCAGGGTAGGGTGCTTTGACGTAAACACGAGTAGGGTTCTTTTTGCCAACAACTATCTACTCTTTGAAATTTATTGCAAAAAACCTTCCCCCCTTTTATATTTGCAAATTGACTATTTTTTTTATGATATATATTAAAAAAACCATATTAGGTATATAGTAATCTTTTCTTTTTCCCTTCTGACAAAAATACCAAGGGAGAAAGAGAAAAGGAGTTACCTTTCGTCAATAAGATAGAATATAATCTAAAATATTTGTTCTGATGGTTTTTTTGGCAAAAAGTTCCAAAAAGGAGATAACTTGGCTCTTGATTTGTAATTCCTGGCCAACTAAATGCCCATATTTGAGTTCTAATTGTAACTGGCCAACTACGTACCATCTAACGTGTTGACATCGTCTCAATTCTGGTCCCCTTCGTCATGTATTTAGTCAAGTGCGGTTCACTTAATTAGCCCTTAATTAAAGTTGGACTTGATCTACTCCTCTGCATTCGAGGGATATAAATACCTAACAAAGTGGAAGAAGTTCTCAGCCTTTTGCTACTGAGATAGTTATTAGTTCTACGCCTTCTTGGTGAGCAGTTCGAGAGAGAGAGAGAGAGAGAGAGAGAGAGAGATCTACAATGGGTCATGGCGTCTTTGTTCGCAGTATAGTTGCTGTGTGGCTTCTCGCTTCTTGCTTTAGTACTGTTGCAGGTATCATCTCCTTGATCAAATATAATCTTCTATGTTTGCAAATATAATCGATCGCATGCATGCAATATGTTCATTTTTTTAGTTCTTCATCCTCCATTCATCAAGAACATCACCTGGTATTATCTGCTCTCGTTTTCCTTCTCAATTATCTTCATCTTCAACTTTCGTACATATTTTTCATTATCTCAACGAGTCTGAACTGAGTTATAATCCGTAATATTTTCTCAAAAAAAGAGAGTTTTATTTTATTTTATTTTATTTGATCTTGGAATTCCTCATCTCATTGTAGAATGAGGCAATCTGGTTACATACCATATAATTAGGATCTTATACAAGTAGGGAGGTAAGTCGTAGCAATCCTTCCATTTGAGCATTAATTACGTGAAAAGTACTTCCTTATTGGCTTCCCCGTCTGTTGAAGCTTTATATATTTTATTTGCTTCCTTTCTTTTGACTCTAATCTAAAACTTAATTAACTTGTGAACGGATATAATTGATTTTAATTAGCACAAAGGTGGTTACGTTGTGATAAAGAGTGGGTCACGTGGCATATACTTATTGTACTCCCAGTTACGTGTTCTTCGAAGCTCTTCTTCCACTATGTATGCAGTTACAACCACCTCAACCAATATATTCATTATTCGTGTGATCATGGCAAAGAGAGTGCAATCTCTCTCTCTCTCTCTCTCTCTCTCTCTCTCTCTCTCTTTTTTTTAATCGTTTTTGCTAATTATTATCTATAATACATAGATACCCACATAATTACTTTTCAAATAAAGTCTGAAAAGAATTATCTGTAACTAAGAAAAATATCATAGAATCCATTTGTAATTTGTATCTTATTTTTATGAAAATTTGTCAACGCAGTTGGTGCACAAGGAATCGGTGTGAACTATGGAATGCTGGGTGACAACCTCCCAAACCCAGAGAAGGTTGTATCTCTCTACACCTCACGAAGCATCAAAAAGCTCAGGCTCTTCAACCCTAACACCCAAGTCCTCAAAGCTCTTGAGGGTAAAGGAATCCAAGTCATCCTTGGAACTCTCAACCAAGACCTCCAACTCCTGTCCACCAACTCATCCTACGCCGCCACTTGGGTCCAAACCAATGTCGTCCCTTTTGCCAACTCGGTTAATTTCAGCTACATCAACGCAGGCAATGAGGTGATACCTGGTAACCTTGCAAGCTACGTGCTTCCTGCCATGCAAAACCTAGAGGCTGCCCTGCGAGAGTCCAACGTCCAGATTCCGGTATCGACCGCCGTGTCGACGGAGGTCTTGGGGTCGTCTTTCCCTCCCTCGCAAGGGACATTCTCGGAGTCGGCGGCGTCAGTCATGACGCCGATCGTTAAATTTTTGGAGTCGAAGAACACGCCGCTGCTCGTCAACGTGTACCCGTACTTCGCCTACGCCGGCAGCCCTGAGGACGTGCGGCTCGATTACGCGCTGTTCACGGCTACCGACGTGGTGGTGCGCGACGGCGGGTTAGGGTACAGAAACCTCTTCGACGCGATGGTGGACGCGATGTACGCGGCGGTGGAGAAGGTGGGGGCGACGAGTGTGGAGATGGTCGTGTCTGAGACGGGGTGGCCGTCGGGGGGCGGCGGCGTCGGGGCGACGGTGGAGAACGCGAGGATTTATAACAACAACGTGGTGACGCACGCAGGGTCAGGGACGCCGAGGAGGCCACGGAAAGGGATCGAGACCTACTTGTTTGCCATGTTTAATGAGGACCAGAAGCCGGCCGGAACCGAGCAAAACTTCGGCTTGTATACGCCGGACATGAGCGAGGTCTACCACGTCGATTTCTCTACTTAGATTTGGTGTTCGATTTATGTTTTACTTTATGTTTGATATGCTTGTGTTGCTTAATTATAGAGGTAGTTGTTGGAGTATATATCTACTTTGATTAATTTGTTCCTTGACAGATTAATTAATTAATTAGTACTTCTTTCTTTATCTCTTATTACTTTGTGTGTATATATATATATCTCTCTGAACACTATAACCTTTAAAACCATGGATACCTATTAGTGTAATAAGGGCTCTTTATCCTATTAGTGTATAAATACTATCTCTTCAACTTAACGAGGCCTTAAGTTTTCTACAAGTCAACTATAAGAAACACGTAAGTACCAATTTAGTATTCAATGGGTACATAAACATTCTTTTGAGAGAGAATGAGGACAAGGTCTCAATTAGATTAATAGAATATGATATTAGTTGACATTTCTAGCATCTTACTTTTTAAGGCACGTTAAGATATGTATATATATATATATATATTTTTATTTATTTATTTAAGTTGGTATAACGTTTGAAAAGAGGAAAAAGAGTATAAAAGATGAGCTCGAATTCAAATTACAATTCTAACGTTGAAATCTTCCTACGTTGACTCATAATCCATTGGCACGTAATACCACAATAATACCTTAGTTTTAAATAATAGACAGAATTATAAATAACACCCTATATTTTGTCTATATCATAAAAAGCCTCCTTTTTCGTTATTTACAAGTACAATTCTTTATTTACTAAAAAAATAACAAGTTACACCCTACTATTAATGTAAATTAATCATCCAAAACACAAAACATCGATTTCTAATATAATAGGATTAAATCAAGATTCTAAAATACTAAAATCTCACAGAATTAATGAATCCAAAATTGGTGTTATTTAATCTCGAATATAGATTATGGTAATTTAGAAATTATAAAAACAGCATTTAAAATAAATAAAATATGATTATTTTTTATTATATTTCATTATGTGCTTGTTAAGTTAAGCTTAATTTACAGTGGTGCTTGATAGTAAAAGGAAAGGCTTTATTTATAAATGTTAAAAGTGAGGGTTTTATTTATAATATAGTAAAAATATACGGTGCTACTTGTAATTTTCTCTAAAGAATAATTAGTAGATATAAAATCCATAGAAAACCTTTCCTTATTCCTTATATATATTAAGACATTCCAAAACTGCTAACTTATTCCTTATTCCGTCTTCTATCGACTATCTATTCTAGATAATGGCAGGTTATCCACCGGGATCCGGTTACCCTCCACAGCAATTCCAACTACCGCCCACCTACCCAATATTAGGCGGTAACAATTACATGGCTCACCGCCCCCAGGGAGCTTAGGGGATGCTGTGCTCGTTCGCGTCGTTGGTGGTTGGTGCCATCGGTATTCGCACCGGGGACGGACCCAATCATTATATCGTGCTTCCAGGCGGCGGATAGTTATAGGAGTGGTGGATTTATCGACGATAAGGAGTTATCCACGTATTTAAACAGAGCTTTAGCATGACGACCGAGCACGTGCTCATAATATTCACCGAATGATTGGTATGCGATTCGAACCTTATATTTGCAATATTTACACTTCGCACCATGATTGTTATGCCCTTCTAAATCTATGGTTACCTTCGGATGATTACCATTTCATCTTGTTAGTGTAATTTAACTAGTTTTTCTTCGACTATAAGATGTGGGATTAGCAGAGAAGAAACACCAGTTGAATTCCTTTTATTGAATGATATGATCAACCAGTACAGTTCTAGTTTATAATGAATGTCTAATTCAATCAGTATGATAGCTTTACAAGAACGACGAACGACGAAAGACGAACGACGAGGAATATCTCTAGTTCTTGATGCCACAAGGTTGACCCAGCAGTGATGGTTTATAAATGGCGTGACTCTTTGTCATCTCAATTCTTTCACGAGGATCGTACATGGATTCGTCTCTTAATGCCTGAAGAATCGACTCTGTTGAAAGTTCCCTGCAGATCCAAGTAAACACATTGAGTTCTTCACTAGGCAATTAACCGGTAAAGTCGAAGAATGCCCGAGTTGACCTAGAGAATACATAAGAACAATATGTAGGATGATTTCTGACCTTTTGATCAAAATCTTGTAAAGTGTCTTCAAGATGGGGCACAGCTCCACTGGAGCAACAGGCTTGTTTCCTTTTGGATGCAACACACTTAGGCATGTCTGACTCAGGAGCTCATAAAATGCATTGACAGCTGACACACCCTGAATAAGAACACAAAACCATTGAGGTGATCAAATCCATATCAGTTCTAGAATTAATTTGATAATCTATGTCAGATGGTCAAGGAAAAGCGTGTAATAAGATTGAAGAGGTACCTGAATTGTCCCTTTTCCTTTGATGCTGTCACCCATGTCGAGATTGAGTTCTCCCTTGGCTAGCATTTGCCCGTACCAGGCGTTTCGACCTTTCAACAGGGTTACATAAGTATCGGCTAGCAAGGGACCAGCAAGTTTCTCCGGTTCCTCCGACAATAGGTGAGTGATCAATATCATTTCAGATGTGCAGTGAGCAAAGTAAACTGATTTGCTTGTTGCACTTTCCTTGGTTAAAGCAGCTACAAGACCTGATGAAATATGAGCTGATTAGCAGAGGAGTGATTTCAACAGTAAAGTAAAGAGGAAAAGATAATAAAAGTAGTTCACAAGGTCGCCAAATTAGTCTAACGGGATACTGCATTAGCTACAAGCATTGGCTCCTAAGGTTGAATGAAAGCTAGATGAAGTCGTCCAAAGTTTGGTTTCGAGTTATGTGGATTAAGATAACTAATATATACTTTTGCGCAAATATGTATGCAGTGCTATGAAAGAGCACATGAACTTACTTATGACTAATAAAACAACGAGTAATAATCATAGAAATTTTTTATGACTTTGAAATATATAAAATGGTCTTTCTGAGTGATCCACACAACAAGAAGTATGATCAAAGTTATGGGCCTAATTATTCCAGAGCAGTTATGCAGGAAAAAAGTACCAAGAAATTGTTAATAAACCCTCCAGAGGAAATAAATTGCAAGTGGGTGTGAACATATTTACCGGCGCCAATAGCATATACATTCTTTAAGCCTCCCATAACTTCATGTGTGATAAGGTCACTATTGTCCCACACGATGAACTGCGGCTGCCTCAAAAATTTAGCAAGAGGTTTTCTCCACTTTTCGGCTCCACAAATTCGGGCATTTGCATACTCCTTGTTATAAATCTCTGAAGCAATGTTTGGACCTCCAAGATATAGAATGTTCTCTATTGGAATACCAGCTGCAATCAGACATCCACTTTTAGAGGTTGGAAGAAAAGGAGAAAAGCTTCCCAGATACAAAGGAGTCCAACTAATCGACATCCAAAAGCACCAATTATGAACATGTTTCGAAGAGAGACAAACATCTCGATGACTGACTATACTCAATCATATAACTGATTACCCTTTCACTAATCGCTACTGCTAGTTTGAAATCCAAGGTTGCTGAATATCCTTCCAACCAACATCTTCAATTTAATCTGTACTCATCTCATGGAAATTTAAAACTTTCTATTCTTCCTACTAACAGATATATCCAGTGTATAATTTCACAAAGGATATCTAAAATTTAACCATTTACTACTCACAAACCATTCATTTGATTGCATAGCAGGTAACTAAACCCAATCTTGGCCTACTGAAATGAAATAAATGTAGGGATAGAAATCTTACTTGCATAACTAATCATCTGCGTAGGAGTTATTATGCGCGGAACTGGATCGAGCGATGCCTCTATACCCTTTGCTAGTGATATAATTATCGGGACAGTAATCCTCTCCTTCCAGTATTTGCTTACCTCTTCAAACACCTCCCTTGTCTCTGTGGAAGGCAAGCCATTTATAACAATGTCAGCATCCCAGACAGCCTCCTGCAGATTTGTCACAACCTTCAGTGGGCAAAGTGGCGTATCGATCATATTGAGGCAGAAACCATCCTTTAATATTTCATCTGCATGCAGTGTTCGATCCCCAAGCCTCGCCTCGACGTACTTTAGGTAGGCACACCGCCGAATTAAGCGCCTTAAGACATCCTCCCGGGAATTGATCACCTCGAATAGATGCTCTGCCGTGGACTTATCAACTGCTCTCCCAGCTCGTCTCCAGATTCTTATCTGCACTTTCTCACGGAAATGGCCGTAGGCATCTTGCAAGAGGGCCGCGAAGACGCTGCCCCATGCACCAGCGCCGATACTGACAATCTTTAACAGATCGCCTTCTGATTTGCCGAGGAGACGGCGGAGCTCATTGAGCTTCTCTTCTGCACCATTGGAGTGGGGAAGAGATCCATTATAGAATGATGAATTATGGACTCTTTCAACGGTGCCGACCATCTTCTCTCAAGGAGAATACACCAGGAACTGCTAAATTCCTGTATATCTGACTTCCCAAAACTGTGGGTGTCCAAAAGAATAAGAAATTTAGACAATTTGCGTCCGATTAAGTTATATGCTTATCACCCACACAACTAAAGAAACCAGAGAATTCGGGACCAATTTATAGAACAACCAAAAGATCGAATTTTGGTAACTGAGTCAATTGCTAAATCATAAAATCCAATAAAAAACTATCGGCTGATACAAATCCAACTAGTCAAAAGTCCATTTTTATACAGAATTCATTCAAGAGAAAAGCATTTCTCACATGGGATTTAACTCAAACACCAATATCCAACCAAAACAAAATGCCAAGGTGACACCCAAAACAATGAAGGCTTCAACAAACACTCACAAGTTAATGACGTCGGGGTTTGGCCACCAAACCCAACCGACTTTGAGTAGTCCCAGATCTTTTGTAGCGAAGACTAACCATTACCTTTCCCGGTTCCTTCTTCTCCCCTGTACGCCATACCAATAACATGAAAAAGAAATTTATAGTGGAAAAGAAAAGGAGGGTAGCTTTGGGTGGGGACAAGTGGGGTTGGTGGGAAGTGGACTACTTCAAGGCCGCAGCCCAGTGTTGGAAAGCGATTTCTTGGGCATGGGACTTGGTCAGTGGTAGAGGGAGAGGGAGAAAGAGAAAGCCAAATGGAGTAATGGCTCATGGGTCAGTGTGGGTGAACGATTGGGGAGTTCCGGAGTTGGGTGATGAGCATTCATATCCACCTCAACTCCCCAACTGTCCCAAATAAAAAGCGTAGCTTTTTAGTTATACACTTTGGAACATGATTGAATAATATTTTGCTAAGATTAGATTCTCAAATTATAGAGATTCAACCGAATTAAGCAGTATATATATGCCTGTGAAGTGAAGTACATGAGTATACTAACTACTCAATGTACTGTTGGGTATACAAGTCCACACATAGGGCTATCAAAATAATCAAGCCGGCTCGTGTTCGACTCAAGTTCGGCTCAAAATCTCGAGCCAGCTCGATCAAGTCAGTTCGATAAGACTCGAATATATATATATATAATATGAGTAATATCAAATTAATATAAATTATCAGATCAAAACCCTATTTTCTGACACAATTATCTTTATTATTTATAATTTATATTTTAGTTGCTTGTAATTTTTTGACATAATTATTTTTATTACTTGTAATTTATATTTTGATTGCTTGTAATTTTCTAACCCATTTATCTTTATTACTTATAATTTTAATAATATTTAGATCTTTATAGTTGAATTAGATTTTATTTCGAGCTTTATTCAAGCCTAAATTAATTTAAATTTGCTCAGACTCGAAAATGGCTTGAAATTGATAACTTGAAATTGCAAATTGAGCAACTTGTTTAAGCTCGTTTAAACTCGAAATTGGCTCGGATTGAAATTATTTCAATTCAAACTTAATCACAAAGACAAGCTTGAAATTAATTTCAATCCAAGCTTGATTATAGCCGGGCTCAGTCAAGCTCGGCTCGTTTACACCCCTATCCACAAAGCATAACACGCTGGCCCTATGAATACTCTCCAAACACAAAGCAATGAATAAATCACTAAGTTGAAGAATTCATCTGAACATAGACTAATTTATTAGCACGAACGGAAAGAGTCAGTCCCAAAATTGCTATTAAAACTTAAAGAATCACATATGAAAGCAAGTAGACCACACAGACATGGTCATGTCATATAAATCCACAATAGATTTCATCAAGGATTTTCTTCTTTCTTGAGATACAACTTATTCTGGTGCCTTTTGAGTAGAAACTAGAATGGAGGACTTTGGTAGTGCATCTAACATCAAGCTAGATTTAGCATTAAAATTTTGACATACTTCACCAGTGCAAACTCAGAAACACAATGTCTCCTGGAATAATTTCAAAATATGTCGCAAATAGCAAGTCAGCCTCAGCCTCCTTTATATGATGAAATTAAAACTATTCCACAATGTGTGCGATCTGGGAGACACATTCCATCTTGGTGCCAGGTAGCTGAAGACATACTGGTATCCTGACCAACTAAGGCATTGCCAGTTATTTGAATGGAGCTATAATCCTTCTTCGTCGCTTGGGAGTCTCTCTCTTCACATACATCTTCTCCATCTCGTTCAATGCACGACTTGACCCATCAGGCAAGCTTACAAATTTCCAGCCACCACCACCTCCACGTTTTCCTTCAGGGCCCAACTTCTCAACAGTAAAGTTCCACCCTTCTGCTGGTCGTCTCCTGCTGTATTTGTGGCATTTCACCTCCCCAGCAACCTGGAAAAGGATGATATGTAGATGAAAAGATGAGAACTAAGAAAGACATCCTATAGAGGGAGAGGATGTAAAAAAAAAAATCATTCTCATCAACTATAAATCTGTACAAATACCATGATTGCAAGCAAACTCGTAACTAAATTAGTATAAGTGTATGAACATATCAAGCTATTCTTTTTACAACTAGATAGAGGGTAATTAATTCTCATAGTTATTAGCTACGTCAAGTTTTCCTACATGGGATAAGTTTCAGTATCGAGTGCATCTGCGAAAACGTAACTCCCCCATACTTCTTGTACACAAGCAATACCTTAAATAAATCCATAACAGTTAAGTACTATTTAAGATGCATGCTGCCACAGTTCAAACAAACAAAACATTTTTATTATATGGAAATGCTCCAATCAATTTAAGTACTTCTGAAGAAAAGGGGGTAGTACTACTAACCTTTTTCTTGTTGAAATTCAACTTCTGAACAAATTCTTCATACAGCATCTGATCTTCCTTCATTGATATCTCATAAAGAACCTCATCAGGATCCCTAGTTGTTCCATCCCAACCCTCAGGCATAACCTTGAAGTCAGGTTTGTATGGAAGAGATGCCACATGAAATTCCCTATCATGTGAATTGAAAAACCTACAACCCAAAAACCATGTAAGTAGGAGCTTGATTAATATGCAAGCAAATATCCAAGATTCATCTTCTATGCAGAAATAGTTATCCCCCTCATGCTCACCAAATTTGTTTCCATATAAAGGTGACTTGCGAACTACAAAGTATCTTCTTAAGCACAAAATGATAAATTTCTGTTATTCATTACATCCCAGGAAAATTCCTACGTTTAAACATGGGTTGAAAATTTTATTAGAGAGGAATCCTTCTTGTACGCTATTTTCATGGTAATACATTACTCCATATACGACTGCAACTTTTAGTAGTTCATCTTGAAGTTTCATCTGTATACTGCTCAAATATTTAATATGTGAGAAATACATCATGATGCACCAAACTACCTCACTGTCCTTACAACTATAAAAGTAGAACGCGATCATAACTCCTAATTATCATGTAATATCATGTCAGAAATCCAAAAATAAAAAACAAAAAGGGATTGCTGTGACTGTAGATAGCTACATCATAGGGCCTTGTTCTTCTTCTTTTTATACAATAAATTGAGCAATTTCTACATGTTGCAAGCACCAAAAATGATTTTCTGCTTGAAGATACTGAAATATTACACTTTTCTGATATTGTTATGTTTGCAATAAAGCTTCTCGCACATAGCCGTATCCTACACAATTCATGGATAGTAGAAAAATACAAACTTCACAAACCTTCTATCCATCCATTTATCGTGAAATGCAAAAGGATACATGCTTTTTATATGTTCCTCTCTTGGAACATGTATGAGTATTTATAGATCATAGAATGTTCTTGCTTCAGGTTTAGTGGGTTTTCAACATAGCGATCTAAGAGAACTAAATGAGGCTACAAATTTGATATCACTAGTAGGCCCTTTGAACCTCAATAATACTAAAAATATTGCAGAAGCCCACAACTTGAAGTCTTTAACCAGAGAGTACCAATAGATCTTGCTGACCAATCTGATATCATTATATCAGACTTACCAGTATATCTTTCACCAACTATGACTCCAAATCAGATTTATTGCACTTACAATCTTGGGCGACTTTCCCAGCAAGTTCCAAACCATAATTCTATAATTTCCCATCAACTAATCGACCCAAGGCATTAAAAACAGAAAATCTATCTTCACAAAATAACAGATACTACTAATTCAGGAAAACGAATCGAATTTCTTACTCGGGGAAGTTATCAAGTAAGATCTCAACGGAGTCATCCAAAGGCTTCCCAAGCTTCTTCTCGTCCTCTTCTTCCATCTCTTTGAGCCAAAGAATAGCATGCACCCTCTGCCGCATGACACGGAAGTCCTTTGCGAGCCGCTCCACCGTATACACCTCCGGGTTCTCCTTATGCAACCTATACATCTCCGCCTTCTCCGAGTCCTTCAAGTACGACCCTCTCGCCCCGGGCTCCCTGACCTGTTTCAATAGCTGGTAGGTCTCCATCATCCGATCTCCCCACCCATCAACAAACGTCTTGCTCTCCTTGTTGTCCTTCTCCAGCATCCGCAAGATCTCGTCTTCCTCGTCCATCGCCCTAGCTTCCACGATCGCCGCCGACGGAGGTGCCTCGCTCCCGGGCGAGATCTGGCGACCGACGGCGGCGGTGCCATCGAAGTGGTCCTTTGTTAGGCCTGTCGACCAAGAGGAAACCTCGCCCCAATCGAAGCCGGTGAGGGGCTCACCTCCGGCAGCGCCGCCTCCGGAGGCGGAGGAGCTGGACCAGTCCTTGTCCCAGGTGTCGTCATTGGAGCCGCCGCCGCCGGATGAGGAGAAGGGGGAGGAGTGGAGAATGGAGGAAACCCTAGGGATTAGGGAAGGATTTGGTGCTTCGACAGGGGTGAGATGGAGGAGGCAGGAGATGGATCGAGGAGGAGGTAGGCGGCCATGGAGGAGGGTTCGAATCGCCAACATTTCCCTAATGGAAGTGTAAGAGCTGAGCTCAGAGAGGAGAGGTTTCCTCTTGATCGTCTCGAGGTTTATGAGAGGTTCTTCTAGGTCTACATTTGCATTATATTTGTGCTGATCTGCATAACTTTCGAGCAATCTAAATTGGATGATTTTGCAAATATCCATTAAACCCTCTTCCGTATTTGCGAACTACCCCCTCATAATATGCATTATTTCTGCGAGTAGCCGGGGCATTTAAAAAAAAAAAAAAACTTTTAATTTTGAAATAATAAAAGTAGGTTTTATGAGCATCTTTTATACCAGAGCTATGACTACACCTCCCCAATTATACCTAATTTTTGTTACAATGTCTTCCTAATCTTAGAACTTACTTCGATCCCACTTTTCAATTAGTTTAGCATATTCCTTATTACATGCCTTAACATACGTGGCATTTATAACAAATAGAAAATAATTAAAATACTCTCATTTGGTTTAATAGTAATGAACTGAAATACCTTCACTCTCCTCTTTCCCTTTATTTCATTTGACCAAGTTTTTTCGTAGGGACCACTACTTTCACATGGCTCTCCTTGGCCTCAAGGAGACTCAGGGTGGTCAATCATGACAATCCGATTCAATCACCTTCGCTCCCTCCTTCTTCCCTATAGCACTCCTCGACCTCAAGAACCTTAGGACCAAGAGCCAAACGGCAATCCAATTCAGGGCGCGACCTTTCACATAGCCTCCTTGGTCTCAAGTGCCTTAGATCAAAGACCCATGTGGTGGGCACCGTGATGACCAGGTTGGGGTCACCTCCACAGCCTCCTTGGATCTATGCAGCAATTTGTTGCGGCAACTCGGTCGGAGTCACCGCTGCAAATCCAATCCCAAAGATAATCTCACACTCCTTGCCTTTCTTGCACTTGAAATTATGTGCAGTTCAAGAGGTACAAGTGTAATTAATCCCTTTATATAAATTATGTGTATTTTATTATAAATATCTAATATATATATTCAAAAGCTCAATTTTACTATTACTTAATTAAATTTTTTTTTACAAATAGGAATGATTTGTAAGATTATCCTATTTTATAATCATATTAGCAAATATGGAGCAAAACAAATGCTTTTTTTTTTTCAGGTTTTGCAGTTTTCAAAGTTCTTGTCCACCGTAGAAATAACATTTTTTTAATTATAAAATACATCTGGTATTCTAAATAACACATAAATATTATAATAACCATATTTTAAAATATAAATATTATTCATTAAAGTTATATTATATATTAACGTAATTACCAATTTATCTTTAATACCTATCCCATCGAATTATTCTACATCAAATCAAAGAATATTTTTTTTCATTTTATGTAACATCAAAAATAATCATTATTAAAGTACAAAATAATAATAAAAAAACAATTATTTCTGAACTAAAAACATAAAAAATAACGTACTAGGCCGCATTCTAGAGAACAATACAGTTGACCTTTGGCTTCCGTACAGTTCAGGATATAAATAATTATGAGGAAATAGCAAAGTAAAGTTTCCAGATGTAGGGTACAGCCAAACAATGCTTGTTAATAATATCTCTTTGGAAAAAGAACCCCTTCTTTTGTTTACTATAAATAGTTGACAGAATGGATTTGTCGAATCCTCCAAAATCCGAAGCCCCAAAATCCACCCTCTCCTCCCTTCTTTACCAGATTCTGTTCTCTTCCACGAGAAGTAAAAGGAGAGGCAGGGGAAAAGCCCCCTTTTTGCCTTGTCCTCAACTTGCAGTTCTCATTCCAGTCAATGCTCGCCGCGCCAAGTTCGCGTTTTGATGCTTGCTCTCGACTCTTGGCGGCGTTTCTCCATCTGGGTCTTTCTTCAAATCCCGCCGGAGAAGCTTCGCCCTGCTTGAATTTTGCGAAATCGCCAATATTGTGGTGAGATTGCGATGCAGCTCTATTTGTTATTTGTTTCACTAAATTTGCTTCTAGTTATGGATACATTAAGCACTCTCACTTCTGATATGAGATTAGGCTATCTGGGTCTTTCTTGATGTCTCTTAGTTTTGTGGAAATTGGCCATTTTGGGTTCTTTAATAGCTTAGATATCCTCAACCTATTCACCAATCGAAATCCTTGGCTTTTCAATTCTAGAAATTCCTGATAAGCTTTTGAAAGAGCAGTTGAGGATAAATTTCGATTGCATGCCAAGGATGGATGATGAAGAAGTAGACATTTCTAGCCAGCTTCTTTTGCCAAATTCTGAGACCACCAGCAGCTTCAACGAATTCTTGACGAACACTGGTACATGCACCCATACCCACACATGCAATCCCCCAGGGTCTGCGGCATCCTCACACACCCATACATGTTGCCACACGCATACGCAAGTATTTGCGACTGGAGAAGGAGATAAGGGTGAAGAAGAAGAGCCAAAGAAGTCTCGGAAACCAGTAGGTAACAGAGAGGCCGTCAGAAAGTATCGGGAAAAGAAGAAGGCACATACAGCTTATTTAGAAGAGGAAGTTAAGAAACTTCATTTTGTGAATGAACAACTCTTAAAAAGATTACAGGGGAAAGTAGCACTTGAGGCTGAGGTGATGAGATTAAGAAGCCTCTTGGCTGATATCAGAGCAAAGGTTGATGCCGAACTTGGCGTGTTTCCGTCCCAGAAGCAATGTGATGGTGCTGGATTAAGGTCTAATGCAGAGGCAAGTGGTTGGGAAGGGAGCTGTGGACATGCAGTTGATGGCCCTATCAATCAAAATGGAGACATGGCACATGAATTGGACATTGCTGAAGCAGTGAACTCTATGGCTGTCACCGGGAGCTTCACGCGTCTGCATCCAAGCTCAGCGAATTAACTATATGAGCTCTGAAGGTCTGAGCCCTTCGAATACTTACTAGGTTCTTGATTTGTCTTTTGAAGCCTATACAATTGGCAGCTACACATCTTGGAGCAAAAACATTCTGATACTAAGGAAGAATAGTAAACCTATGTAAAAATAATGCTCTGTGTGAGACATTCTTTCTACTGATCTCGTGCTGACTAGAGCTCTGCGTGTATATGATATTCTTTTCTCCTTTTTCGGCTTTGATGTACATAATAATCATATGGCTTGATGTTTCTGAATGCCTCTGATGCACCTGAGTTGTACTTAATTTTGCAGTTTGCACATCATGATTTCAAGATTAACCCTTCTCTTCTTCTGAACCTTCTGTGGCGATAATGAAGTTTTCTGGCTTGCTGCAGTTTGTAGGTTTCTCATTAGATAAATTTTCTGTTAGCGGTTATAATTTGCAAACCACTTGAATATCATTGGAAGAAATTGCAATCGAACTGTCGATATTGGAAGTAACTTGTTATCCCTGTTCTGTGCCAGGCCCATAGCATTTACTAGTAGATCAAATGCTTTTTAGACATGTTTCCAACTTTAGGGTGAAGGAATACCCTAGGTTGAGATCTTCTTTAAATGATTATTCTCAACTATCAAGAGAATGGGCACATTTTCTATTGCAATGCTCTATCAATTGTTAGACGAGATTATCGTCAAGCTGTGATGCTATATTTCTTTGTATCTGAATGTGCCTCTATGGAGTAAATTTTCAGACAAAATTTGGCATCCAAGCAGGTACTCATGAGTTGTAAACTGCAACTAGCCAAGCTCTATATTATCATTGTAAATGTGAGTATGACTCATTTTTAGGGACTTAAAGCTGCAGACGGTACTAATTGCCGTCATAAGATCATGTAAAGTTCTATGGTGCTTGAGAGGATTTCAGAAGCCTCTGTTTAAGTGCAAAGATCATGGACACTACTAACATCTTGTTGATAAGTATCTTTATGACTAATTGACTTTTTAGATATCATATACAAAGCATTTTCTTATTCATTTACGCGTTAATTCCAACACGCTGGAGAATTGGGAAAATATATTCTATTGTGTTCTTCAGCAAATAAACAGTCATGATAATTTAACAAAGTAATGCATCTACATTAAAGATGTTCTGGTTGTAGCAAAAACTTTTCTACCTCCTACCTCCTAATTAAATAGAAAAATGGCTTGAAAAATGTTTATTATTATTATTATTATTATTGCCAATCATCACCTACATTTTAATTTTTTGAGGAGAAAGCAACTTGTGGCTAGTTTAAAAGCAATGCATATGTCTGTGTCCAGAATATTACAATATAACGAGCATATTCATCCAGAGGTGAATATAAAAGGAGAATCAATTTGCAAAACAGAAATAGCAAGAGGAGAAAGACTTGCAAAAAAGGTACCAAAATAAAAGAAAGAGTTGGGACTTGACATTCTAGAACCTTGGACGGTCCGGATAATCCCCCGAACTGGGTCCCACACTGCTAATATCAGATCGGACGGCGTGCATTTCGCGCTTGGTGGATAACAAGAGTACGTAAGCTTTGGACTTAAAAGAGAGCGATGAATTTATCCGCTCTTTAATTAATCTCTTCTCCTGGGCTCTAATAACTTCTCCCGATCTTTCACAGCCCTAATCGTCCCAATTACTAACTCTCCTAATCTGCCGCCGCCGCCAACTGGTTGCAGTGCGATCGTGGTTCCTCTCTCAGTCCTCTTCTTTCCCCCTCTTCGTCCTATTCTACGGTATACGTGCTTCCAATTTTGTGCGAATTACGAGAATTTTGATGCTTTTTGTGCCCTTCCAATGGGTTGGTATTGCGGGTTTGGTATATTTATCGGAGATTCCTTTGTTCTTTTCTCAACGCAGTAGATGAAAATTACGTGTCTATTTAGGACAAATGTTAATTTGCATGCTAGTCTACTTGTTTTACTTTTCTTACTATATAACTTCGAAAAATTATGCACTTGCGCGTCGAAAAAGTTTGATTTTGCCTGCCCATGTGTATATTTAATTTTGGATTCTGGATGATAGTGCAAGATGATTATAATAGTTTTGATACCAAAAGGAACTTTATGAGAGGTCAACTCAGATTGTTCTCTTGATATTGGGGTTAGAAAGATGTCGCTTTTTTTGTGCTTGCATCCGGGGCATTTGCGCAAAAGAATCTTTTAATTTTTAAAATAATAAAATTAGACTTTTGTGTGCATCTTTTATATAAATTCTATATTTTAATGTAAAAAAAGTGCGCATAATCTTACTATTATTAGATCTAATGTTTTTTTCCCTACAAATAACCCTCTTGCATCCCAAAGTTGGAAATCTAAAAGCTAATGCAGTTATACCGAAGAGTTAGTTTCTTAAGGTTATGGGAAAGAAATCTTTTAAGTTTGTTGGATCATAGTAGAAAATTGCCTTTTAAGAGTATGGATATCCATATATGTCAAATTTATGGTGTCTCCTGTTGGACATCAGCATCAGAGCTATCATTGTTCATCTAAAAGAGAGGCAATGACACTCATGAAATTTAGGCTCTTATGGGCTCTTTCAGGAGTCGTAACAAGAGTAATTTAATCGGTTGCACTCACTCATTTGGATTTTTTTTTTCTTCCTATTAGGAGGAAATCAATCTTAAGATGTTAGCACAACTTCCACCATGTAATGCACTAATGCCTATAGTAGCTGTTTGGTTTGTGAATAAGTTTGTAAGTGCTTGGATAAGTTTGGTCTCAAAGCACATTAGGCTTCCATACTAACAACGGTCTGCTTGCAGTATCAACTTATTTTTGCATCGTACTGCATATATATATTGTCATCATATATCCTGTTTAGCGAAAGATTAAAAGTTAATGACAGATACAGTTTGAGGAACATGTCTTTACACTAGGTGGTGGTTGTAGGGAAAGAGTTAAGAGGCATCTCACAGTGAGATAAGCTATTGAGCTTACTTAAGGATTATTTGATTATTGGTAGGAAATTAATATTAGTTCTTCTTGGATGGCAAATGCTAATTATGTAATTCTTTTTTCTGTTTGCACTGTGAATATTTGTTTCCATTACTTATTATTTTGGTTTTCTACTGATATGTGTATTGCATATTTTCATAAGATTACATTATGCCAATGATGGTTATAAATGCATTTGCATTGGTAACTTTTCCTCAGATTTGCAAGGATAGTATGTCATTGGACAGAGGGTTGAAAGTAGAGCAGATATGGATTAGATAGTAGTAGCAAACTCATATCAATATCTGCTATTTTCTGAAAGATTCTGGATGCAGATCCTAAATGCATGATGGACTTTTTAATCATATTAAATAAGGACTAAGGATATGGAGAGGATATCTGACACATTCATATATGCTTTGTACACCACTATCTAAAACTGATACATCTCTGACATATAGCCATCAAGAAGATATGTTATGGAATAGAATTAGAGATTATAAAATTATGAAAAATTATATATTTGTATGGTATAACATTATCATTCACATGATTTCATGTATATAAATGTGTGGAGATAAGGATCTATATTCAAATGAAGTACTACAAATATTATCTGTATCTAGATTAGACTATTGAGCATGGGGGCTGGAGTGGACGGGTATTATCCAAGGCATGCCTAATTGGGTGTCAGTTCTGTGGAACTTTTCATACTAAATCACAAAGGGAACAAATATAAAGTCCTTCCTACTCAATGCTTTAAAGAGTATTTTTTGCAATTGTTTGTTCCTTTAATTTTCTTTATTCTGTATGTATGACTTTCCATTTTTGTTCCTTTCTAATCGATTTATGTGAGATGTATCAATTTGGATGATGCTCCTTTCCTTTTGATGTTTTATTCTTGAACCACATCTACTAATTTTGTCTATGTACCATTTTTACATTAAGAATCAAGATGTCTTATTCATATTATCCAGATAGAGTGATCAACTGGTTGTTGATTGGTTTAGAGTACATATACCTTCTAATTCTTTTGATGCTCATTATGCATTTATATCGCTGAATTCCAGGTTGATCAAAGTAGTAAACAAGGATGTCAGGAAGCAGACATGAGTTTGATGTCCATGGTACACCTTATAGGGTCTCAGATTCAGAGGAGGAAGTTAGAACTATTCCACCACTGATGCTTGGTGATCATCCTTATTTTCATAGGAGTGACAGCGGAGGTCTCAATGCTCATTTTGTAAGTTCTGACATAGGAGCCGACTCTGCAAGTTCAGGACTGGATGATCTACTTGAACAGCTTAGACTGCGACCTGCTTCATGGTCAGCAATTGATGCTATGTCGACAGTGAAGATCGACCACATGCATCTTCATGGTGATTCCCATTGCCCAGTTTGTAAAGACAGATTTGAGTTGGGATCTGAAGCATGGGAAACGCCATGCAAGCATTTATATCATGCTGCTTGTCTCGTTCCTTGGTTGATGCGGCACAATTCTTGCCCAGTTTGCCGCCATGAGTTGCCATCGCAGAGCTCTGGTAGTAACACCAGTAGGCGCTCAAATAGTCAACAACCAAGTGCAGGTACTGATCGTCTCATCGATGTGCTAAGTAGAGTAAGTCAAAGAATGCTAATCCAACCGTCTCCCCTGCTTTCACACATTTCAAACCCCAGATTCAATCCTCACCAGTATGAGGCAGCAGGAAGCCGTTCTGCTTCCTTTCATGAAGATCTTAACCAGATGCATTATTCTGGATGGCCATTCGATTATTAAGATCTGTTAAATATTTCCATTCTATAGGTGACAAAGAATTTATTTTAGGCTTTGTCATTTGCAACTCATGTGGGACGGTCAGCAACTTGTCTTCAGTGAAACATAGTTTGTTCCTTTCAACTGGTATCTATTTGGTTAGAACCCTTATTTTTCATGAAAGCTGACAAACGTTGTTCTTGGTAATGTTCTCCTATGAAATTAAATTTCTTTTTTGTTTCTGTAGTGGTATATGTAGTTGTTCTTGAGAGTTGGAGATTATTCTTGTAATTCCTTTTCTTTAGAAAATCTTTGAATTGGTTTTCAGTGCAGGTTGACTCTATATGGATCAGTCCATGTTTGAATACATCAATCGAGCTCTCTGTCTTCGGCAGTTAATGCTTGAGTTAGTTTCCTTCCAGGTTGCAAGTCTACTGACAACTCTTTTAATATTAAAAAAAAAAACATTTATTTTGGGTCATTCTATTTTCAAAAAGCACCCTGACTATGTGGGCCCACACAAAACGACTATAAAACCCGGAGGCGGAGGAGCGAAATGGGATTCAAACCTTCTTCTTCCATCGTGGCTTCCTCTCTCCGTGGTGGTCCGACGAGCCCGGGGCGATGAGGGTTTCTTGGAAAGGGCTCCTCAAGAAGGACTCGATCTTGAACCGCTTTGGGTTTGCGTCGCCCGGTCGACGATAAATCCAGAAGCGGTCGATCGGGTGTAAAGGAAGAGGGAAATCAAGAAAGATGGGGCAAGGAGTCCTAAGTACAGGGCTCTCAAGAAGAGCTTGATCTTGGACTTCTTTTGCTCGGGCCGCAAGATCGAGACCCGTGGGTGATGGGAAGTAGAAGAAGGGGGAGATCAAGAATGATGTCTTGAAGAGGAAATCCCAGCTCCAAGAGGGGTAATGAGGTAATCTTGGTTCTCTTGGTTCTCTTGGTTCTCTGATATCTCTTTAAGACTGCAAAGCGTGTGATGCATTCTTTCTTTATGGCTTTTCTACCGTCGGTTCTGCTGTTGTTCTTGTTTTCTTTGATTGTCATGTGATTGGGTATGATTTACGCTACGGATTGACTGTTACCCTAGTAATATTTGCTGTTGCTGTTGTTGTTGGTGAGTGATTGGAACATCGTTTAGATGGGAAGAAGTTGACCTTCATAGTTCATCCGTGTGGTATTCCTGAGCGAATTTTGATATCTTTTCTGGAATCTTCTTCCTTTTCCTCGAAATATTTATATTTCTACACTCCCAAGTCCTGAAGTTGGAATTCTGTGTGCTAACTTTTTGCAATACCACAATATTCTGTCTTGTTGCATATCCTTCCTTAGGCACTTTGTCTTCCAATAAGGAATCACAGATCATTGGTTTGCGTCATTCCCCTTCTAATGTTACATCCTTACATCATGTATACTAACTCCATTTCAAATCTCAACTAAGGTGGATTTTCTTAATAGCTTGTCTAGGAGTTGGGATAATAACTAGGATGATCAAGTGGAGAAATTTTCTTAATATATGGAATTACTTGATATGTGAGCTCCAAGTTAAAAGCATGGTGTTGAAAAGAAAAGAAAAGTCTTCCTCTGCTAAGTCCTTTGTAGCCCATGACTTACAATTATTCTTATTCGATTTAGAGGTGATGATTGGTTGGGCTATGGCTTCTGATTCTATTAATAGTAAGGAAAATCAGACTGCAAAAACTACTGCTGAATTTTGAAATGAGAAAATAACTTGATAGTGATGAAATTTAGAGCCCTTATGAAGTTCTCTTTCGATTTGTTTACAAGAATTGCCAAATATGTTTTGTATTAAGATGATAACCCTTACTTAGAATGCATTGCAAGGAGGACGATCAAGTGGAGCAATTTACGGACTTATGGATGTGCGTTCAAGTTTATAAGTACGGGTGGAAATGAAATAAAATCTTCTCTACTAAGTCCTTCGTAGCACATGACATATAATCATTGGATTTGATTTAAAGGAAATGGGATTGGTTGGAGCTATTGACTTCTTGTTACATATTGATGGGAGAGAAAATTAGACTGTAAAACCTATAGCTGAATTTTGGAAGTGAGAGAACTTTTGGATGTGGTGAAATTTAGACTCCTTTTGAAGTTCTCGTTCAAGTTGTTTGATAAAAATTGTCAACTATGTTGTGTATTAGGATTATCACCCTTACACTAGATTGTAGCTGAATCTCCGAAGTAACAGGGGAGTATTAATTGAGTCTTCTTCTCAAGTAGGAGTTTCAAGTTTCCTAAAAGAGTAATATCAAGTACTATTTGAAATTTTGAACCCTACTTTTCCTAACAGGACTCCACATCAATTTCTTATTTGAATTCTTCAAAACCTGTAAAAGATATCAAGTGTAGCCTTGAAACCTTCCTTCATCTTTTTCTTCTCAGCTGTATGACTCCCTCTCTTCCTCCTTTCTTTCAGCCAGGCATGTGCTCCTCTCTCATTCCTTCACTACCAATTCCTCTTCTCTCAACATCTATTCCTGTCCTGCTATTGATGATTGTCTATCTTATTCTACAATTATATCTCTGATCTCAAACTGCTGCCATAAGTTGCTGTTGCTATCTATGGCCGCTGTGGCAGTTCACTGCTGCTGCTGTCCACCTTATTTTGTGCTCTGGATATTGCTATTTCTATTAACCATATCACATAATTTTACAGTACTATTGACAATTGAGGAAGATTTGATCACTGGATCAAGGCTGCTTGATTTTGCTAAGTAGAGATGAAGGGTGATATCCCCTTGTCCATGTATTAGGCCTCCCTTCATGATCTCTAAACTTATAAGAAATATTTGGATTTGATTTAGAGTTGATAATTTAATTAGGGGTATTGACTTCTGAATATACTGATGAAAGGAAAAACAGACTGACAAATGTATTGTTTAATCTTCGAAGTGAGTGGATTACTGGATGATTGTGAAGAACCTGATATTTGTTGTAACAATGATGATTAAGGGGAGCAATTTCTAGATTTAGGGAAGAACCTGATATGTGGGTTCAAGTTTAAAATTACGGATTGGAAAAGAAATAAAATCTTCTCTACTAATTCTTTTGTAGCCTGTCAGCCTGTGACATAATTATTGGGATTGATTTAGAATTTATGGACTGATTGGGGATATTGACTTCTGAGTAAGTTGATGGGAAGGAAAAGTAGATTGCAAAAACTACTGCTGAATAACAGTTGCAGTTTATTTAGAGCCCTTTTGATTCTCTTTCAGTTTGTTGATAACAATTGCGAAATATATTGTGTATTAAGATGATAACCTTAGACTACATTGTAAGGATGATCAAGTGGAGCAATTTCTAGATTTATGGAAGAATCCAATATGTGAGTGCAAGTTTAAAAGTATGAGGTTGAAATGAAATCTCTACAAGTCCTTCGTAGCCCATGACGTACAAGTATTAGGATTTGATTTAGAGGTGATGGTTCTACTGGGGCCATTGACGTCTTGTTATATGTTGATGGGAAGGAGAATCGGACTGCAAAAACTATACCTGAATGTTGGAAGTGAGAGAATCACTGGATGTGGTGAAATATAGACCCTTTTGGAAGTTCTAAGAATTGCCAAATATGTTGTGTATTAAAATTATCACCCTTACACTAGATTGCAGCTGAATCTCCGAAGTGACGTGGGAATACTAATTGAGTCATCCTGTTAAGCTCGGTGTGAGTTTTGGGCCAAGGGAGGCAAGCTCGCTTGTTGCGATTGGAGCTAGGCTTGTGGCTGGATAAGTTAGCGCGGTGGAGATTGGCAGCGATCGGAAGTGATGGGGGTGTGCCTACCTCGGGTGAGCTGGGAGGAGTGGATCGAGCTGAGTTGGAGTGAAGGAGGATGAATGAGTTGGGAGTCAGGTAGAAGGGGATAAAAGTGAAAGAGGGGGGGGGGGGTTAGTCGATTGTTGGGAGAATGAGTTGGGATATGACTCATGCATCTCTCTTTTTCTGCTGATTTTATCATGTCTTGAATCTGATCATTATTGGCAATGTGTTCTGTATATTCCTTTCCTTTCAGCACAATCCTCTCCCGCTCCACATGAGATATTATATTCCTAAGCAATATTATTTTGGTTGTTCAGATCAGCGAACTTCTGACTTCCACAGATTAATTCCAGCATTTTCTTTACCATCCTTTTAGAATTTTAGTCCAACTGTGATCAATCTGAAGACTTCTTGTCTGTTCAAATTCCACTGTTTGGTAAACGGTTGTCCTACATGATAGTTGATTAGCCATTGAAAATGCATCTTATTGCTGTAGCGATACAAAGTCTCTACGCACTAAAGGAAGTGTTAGACTCTCTCGTATGACTAGTTACGCATTTTGTTGATTAAACCGCTATTTTATCCTTGCACTTCTCGTGTCTTTTAACTCTTGCTAGAAATAATATTCTTGGGGCAGAGAGTTGATAATAGCTGATAAAGAGAGAAGGGTTGTCAAAAAGAAGAGAGGGAAGGACAGAATGTTCTTGCTTCTGACTACATGCGGTGTTGTGCTTTATTTCAAGATGCTTGGTCAGAGAGCAATTCTTATGGTGAAAGTAGTATTTTTTTTTTTCTACTAGACAATTTTCAGGATAATTTACTTTTCTGACATTGCGTGAAAGGATTGAAATATATTTGAACAGAAAGTATGAGGTAGGAAATCATAGCGGGCTACAAGACAACTCGCAGAGAAAAGCTCCTAGTGGAGCTCCACTAGTTACTGGTGGAATAGGTAATTGGGGTTGTTTCCATACTGCTAGGTAAGGTGGTGATGATGATGATTTCTCCATCGGAAGAGAAAGGAAAATGTTGCTTTGCAAATGGTGAGTAGTTTTCTCCAGTGTTGGAATAGGCCAAAATTTAAAGAGGTGGTTGTTTCATCTTTTTACAAAGTTCAAAAGATAGATGAGATTGTTGAGAGAGAATTTCAATTGTAATCAGTTATTGTTCAAATTGGGTTTCAATTCCTTCTGCTTTGAATGGTCGTACTGTGTCTTACAAACTATAAGGATAACAAGTTAATGATGAAGAAAATACTCAGAATATAAGGAGTTGGATTTAGTAGAGAATGAACCGAGGCAAAGTAGATGAAGTAAATGATAAGAGGTGGGAGATGCATGGAAGGAGGAGAGGCAAAGTAGATAAAGTAGATGATAAGAGGTGGGAGATGCATGGAAGGAGGAAACTAGCTGATAAAATAAAAAAAGAGGTAATACTAACCAACTACTAGGTACTCTTTTTCAACTCGAACTCCAACTTTAAATAATTATTATAGATAAAATTATTTGGTAGTTTGACAGTTTGACTCAACAGTTTATTTGCTTGGAAGAATAGTTCGGCAGTGTGACGATTTGGAGTAGATCTTCGTGGTGTTTAATTCGAAATAATTATACGGTGATGTATATGACTTAAAATTTAAACTAGACATCTTACTATATTGATTAAAATTTGATGAAATCTAAGTGTTTCTATATTATGGATGATTGGCCTTTGTTCAGTTCATTTCTATCTCATTGATTACATTCATATGATGCTAGAGGGAAAAGAGTATCAAATTAAAGCTCTGAAGAAGTTAATGGAATGATGAGAGAGGTTAAGAAGAAAATTTCCGAGAAGGCAAGGACAATGTGGTGAAGGATATTGAATAAGTCTAGCAATAAAGAAGTTGAGGAAGGTGCTGTGGACGACGAGATTCAACTTAACGAGAAATTGTCGTACTACAGAAAGATAAATCCACCAAAGAACTCCAATTCTGAACTTGATTCTAATTTTCTATCCTGTGCGTGTTATGCAGAAGCTCTCAATTGTAGTGCAGATGCCACTTACGTATCACACAATAGTAATTAAACTTATAAATGTAATTTAGACCCATATAATTATGCCAAAATTTAAAGTTACGCATGAATTTTTATTTGTATCATTTACTACCACCAGAAAGAATTAGGGAAACTGTCAATAGTTCCAATAGCTTCTCGCGGGCTAGAAATTAATTTCCTGAGTTTGATCAGAGCGATGGTAGTAACCAGATCCAAAACTCAGAAAGCTTTCTCACCAACATAATGATTAAGACGTCAGTCAAGATGCAAAGTAATAAGTATTTTTTTTACATGATCTGATAGAAGGCCAAAGTCTGCCTTGTCAAAAGGCTTGGTGGGCCAGGCACGGAGAGAGCCGGAGTGGCGATGGAAGTTGCTGGGCCCTGAGCCTTCAAACCTTATGACCTTATGGAGAAAAGTCACCTTACACATCTACTACTATTTGTTTGCGCCTTAAAAAGGATCATGTTCTGCCATGTGGAAGGGTAGTCCCTCCATTCTTGGTAGCCTTTTTGTTTTCTTCCGAACAAGGGGGGATGGATTTGGATTGGGAGCAAATGTTTTTTTATTTTATTTTTTGCATCGATTGAGAGGCTTCCCTCCATTATTCTAGACTTTTTGTGTGCCTTTCGAGCCTCCTCCTAGCGGAATGAATGCTCTTCTCTTATGGTGGTCCTTTGTTTCCTCGCCATGGGCAGCATTCCTCCAATCCAGACTAAGGTGTTCTGGAGGTTTTCTTCCACCAACTCCTCTCTCTCTCTCTCTCTCTCTCTCTCTCTCTCTCTCTCTCTCTCTCCCAAGAATTCCTCAGTGACTTACGAGTTCATCTGATTTTGCTCTGACTCTTCTTCTTCTTCTTCTTCTTCTTCTTCTTCTTCTTCTTCTTCTTCTTCTCTTTTTCCCAATAAACATAATTGGGCCTAAGTCACTCTTCGCGCTCAAAGAATTACACGTGCATTGGAGGAACAGACACACGTGGATAGAGTAGTAATTGACTTCAAAAACCAAGAAGACCCTGATAATCTTTATTCCCTCGATTAATTATCACAACTAGGTTTACATTGAGTAGAGGGGGGAAAAGAGAGAGAGAGAGAGAGAGAGAATGGTGAGAATAAAAGGAAGACCTAATTTGAAATCTAGTCGTCAGAGTAAGCGACCCAGAAATATCCCCCACTCTCTCTAATTTCCATCTTTGCCCTCGTCGTCGCTGCCTTCCCTTTTCTCGACCTCTTCCTCCGCTGCCGGTGATGGGGACGTATCCTCGAGAATCGCCAAGGAATTGAAAGATCCAAACTTGGGAGTCATCTCGATCGGCGCGATGCTCCTCGCCTGGAACGAGAAGGATCTCGATTCCTCGTCGTCGTCCGCCACCGCCGCCGCCGCCGCCGCCGCCGCCGCTGCGGAGATTTTCTCCAGCGCCGCGGGGCACGTGCGCCTCCGCTTCGCCTCATGTGGCTCGTCGTCGTCCCCTCTCTTCTCCTCGGCATCCGCATACGGCGCCGTCCGTTTCTCGAGCGGAGAGGAAGAGATGTCCCCGGCACTTTGCGGCAGCGGGTCCCGGACGGGGTCGCCGGAGGCGACGTTCCCGGCGGCCGGTAGCGGCGACGGCGGGGGTTCCTCGGCCTTCGCCGCCATCTCGGGGATGGGATAGGAGAAGATTTGGGGGAAAGGGAGAAAGGGAGGGAGAGCCAGTGATCGGACTCGAGTGGGAGTTTAATAATTATCGTCCTTTTTACAATTTTACTACCAGCAGTGTTTGCGTTAAAACTCATCATATAAAAAATATTTACTGATAGGTCCTTCGGTTCATCGGTACCTTGGTGAGTGAGAGTGATGGATTGGAGGGGGTCTTTTGAAAAAGTTGTGTGCATGTGCGTGGAGTGCACAAAGAATAACTAATAGCTGGCATGTGAGCAAATTATTTAAAACTTTAATATTTGAAGTTCAAATAAACCGATTCTTAAAATAGTAAAATTACTTTCAGAATTCTTTGTGTTTGCCTTTCTCGGGTATAGTATATAGCACAGCTATGTTTTTGATGCCCAAGATTTAAAAATAATAATAATAATAATTTAAGAGCCTTCATAGCAAATCCGACATAAATCACAGTTCCCATATATCGAAATTTAAATCTCCAAGCTTTTGATTAGGAATGATCAAAGACAGACGGGATCTCAACCTCTAGTGCCTACTTCTGTTGGAAGACCATTAATCGCATTAGTCTAAGGAAATAATAGCTTGATGAGGATGTGAATTCTCTTTATATCTTGGCAAGGGAAACTAAAATCCATTCGCGTTCTTTAGTAGGATTTAACGGATAATTTGCAGATGAGCTCTATGAGAGTAAAATCAAATCGGAAGACTAAATTTTATGCCACGCTATCAAGTCAAACGTAGTTGAGCAATTCAATGAAAAAAGAGTGCATAGTTGAACAAATACTGAAATGATATAATGCAAGACTCAAAACTTCAGATCCGATCTTAAAAACAAAAAGGAGTAATATTTTTTCTCCAACTTGAGAGAAGAAAAAGAATATATTCTATTAGTCTTATAAATTAAGCTCAGATTGGTACTAACTCAGCTAATTAAAAACCGGCTTACTGCAATCAAATTTCATTGTCACATGTAAATATACACTTGATGCTACGTCTTATCATCTCGCTAATATACTAACCAATATGCCATCATTTCTCAGAAGATAGAAAAACTACAAATTGACTCAAATGTAATTATTATTATTATTATTGTTATCAATATATATAACTAAATTATAAATCAAATTTAAAAATCTTTATTAGAGACAATTGTAGAGAATTGAATATAATTTCTAATACATCTAAAATTATATCGATTAAATTTTAAATAACAAAAATATAACAATAAAACTTCACAGCGTTATTTCTAAATAAGTATCTTAAAATTTGATGGTATGGTCATATATAAGAATATAATTGAATAAAATGAGTTCGGACATAACTAAGGGGTGATATATTCATTGCAGTTACACCCAGCACATAGATGCAAAATAAAAAAGTATCAGAAGTGAGTAAAATAATCTCTTCAATGATTTCACCGACATTATAGTATCTTTGACGAGACACTGGAATATTTCATTCAACTCAGAATCTACCAACCACCGTGATGACTAAGATCTCTTAGCCTTCTAGAAATTTATTAGAATCTACATTCCCTTGTTCAATCAGTAGGCCATGCATGTCTGATCTTCCTATTTCCTAAACTAAACAAAGAATACAAATAGAGTCGTTTAAAGTGAAATAACCAATCCATCATTCCCCCCCTCTCAATAGTTTCTTCCACAAGAACCACAGATGGCATTTCTCCCTCTTGCTTTCCACATCTAAATAGGAATACACTCACTAAGAAGTTCTTTGAAGAATAAAATCCGGCCATACTAGAATTCCCTTAGCAGAATAGAATTGTATTATGATTACTATATATTCATTTATAGATGCTGCAGGGCATTAGGATAATCTATAATAGTATCTTGCTTTTCAACAAAGAGAAAAGAAAAAAAAAAACCGTTGTATGTTCAAATGATTAGAGCAACAATAAAAGCAAGAGTAAATCAAATAGAGGGAACATAGATCATCTGGGAGATTGGGACTGAATATGAAAGTTACTGAGGCTCGAATCGAGAGATCTTACGTGCATAATAGAAAGGTCTACTCTTCAATAAGATCTCAATCAAAAAATTCCTAGTTCCAGAATGATCTATTAAGTTGTGAATATCCAAGAACATCTCACATCATAGCAACTAACAAGGATGGCGCATGTGGCGAATGATGAATTAGTCACCAACAGCTTCTTGAAAGAGTTTTTAATCCAAGGTCAGGCTTGAATTGATCAAAAAGAGAGGAAGAAGATTTTCCAGGAGGAGATCTTGGTGTAGTTCAAGTCATGTAAAATCAAGAATCAGCAGTTAGCAGGAAATTATTAAGCACGAGAATAAGATTTAGGGAATAAAAGGACAGAACAATAGTATCAGAAAGAGGAGGTTGCCAGATCGATTGACAAAGGCAGGACATAAGAAGCTAATATTCATGACAAATAAGATTGCCAATACTTGGGACTGCAGGAAATTAATCCTCTCAAAAATGCAAAGCTAGCAACACGACACTGACAAAAGTGATGAACTAGAAGGGTGTCTATACACTAAAGTTACTCAAAATAAGATGCTAAATCCACAACAAAAGGCATTCAGTAGATCAAAAAAAAAAATTACAATGTGTCAATTTACTAAATTGGTACCTTGACGGAAACAAAGTTCGCAAGCTCCTGAGGCCTTCTAAATGCTTAAAAACAATCAATCACCAATCTGTGTGGCTGCAGTGTTCCATTTTCATCAGCTGCATTGCATATTTGCACGTTGTCTTACATAATATGATAAAGAAAATTTAAAATTGTAAGAATGATAATAATCATGATTGACGAAGGCATTGTAAGTAACTGACATATTCTCAAATTGGGTCTACCCTCTTCATAACCATATTGCAACACACAATGCATATCAAATAAGAAATTAAGAATTTCAGCTGTTCTGCTGTCAATAAATCCCTGATGAGTCTCATTAGATCTACCGGCAGTCACCTTCGATTTAAATTACTCTCCGTTCATGTGCCCTGTAATCTACAGAATGCATGCAACTCCTCTTTTTTCCTTATGAAAGATGTGAAACTAAAAGAGAAAAGCTTCGCCTAGGTCATTGAATCTCACTTAAAAATGTTCTGTCAATGGTGCAGTTTTACAACTATATAATTGGCATAATGGGTGCTGCACGATATGAAAATTAGCTGGGATTGATCACTAAAAGATTGTCGCAAGAAAGGTAAATTCTAATAAGAGGACCAAACAGTAACATCCAATAGGTCATCTGGAAAAGAGCAGAATGCAGTTGACTACCTAATATGTTTGAAACATACAACTTATTGTACAAAATCTGAAAGGTAGCACCTTTTGCAAAGAGAAATTATTTTGCACCAGTAATCACTGAAATGATCAGCATGCAAGCAGTATATGATTAATGCACAAACAGAAAAGGAAGAATTGTAGAAAAAAATAGATCAGTGCTTGAGGTAATACAAGACAGACTAATCGGTAGCAATTTCTTCTATTAAATGAGGCTAATGCACACCCCTAACATCCATAAAAGTACAGTAAAATTGAGAATTTATCAGGTATGAAGAACCACAGGGATGAATAGCAGAGAAGGCAATAACAAGTGAATATGATTATGATCTGAATATATATATAAGAAACAGTAGTCAAAACAATATTTCTAATTCCCTCTCAAAGTTCCTACATTTAACCAACAAATAAATTAGACAAAAAAAGAAAAGAGAGAGCAGTCAACACTGTTTCTCCCACATAAGGAAAATATAAATAATGCAACAATGATAATAGTCGTAGATATATCCAATCTGGTCCTCTCACTAGAGTAAGAGTAGCTCTTTTGCGTAGATCCAACCAATGTAAGAAAGCAGAGAAAGACCCAGATCAGCAATCACCTCCCAAGTACAACCAAAGATCAAATGATACCAAATCCATCTGATTCCCTGCCCAACATACATCTATAATTATTAACATGAAGGTTCAAAAGTTTAAAATAAAAATTAATTCTAATCAGATCTCATTCCGATCTAATGTCATTAGAGCAAGATAAGAGACTAACCAACCAACCAATGTAGAACGAAAAGGTTTCAAGCCTGGGAATCATTCTTCCGATCGTTATCCCTCTCCTGTAGCAGCGCACCAGCCTCCTCATCGGCCTGCGCAGCCTTCTTTTGCGCTTCCTTGACCTTGAGAGCCTGCAACTTGACATGATTATAGTATGCGACGCCAAGGAACGCGATACCGTACCCAAAGAGGTTGATTGGGGTGACGGTATCCCGGATCACCGACCATGAGAAGGCAATCAGAAGCCAATCCTTAACCACACCAGCGACATTCATCGTGAGTGCCGACGTCTTCCCAACGAGCAAGAAAACAGCCAAATTGAGCGCAAAGGCACAGAGCGAATTGGTCCCGAAAACAAGGAAATCGGGGTGGAAGGAAGAAGCAGCGCGAAGCTTGGGGAGCTCGACGAAGCACCAGGGTACGACGAGGAATGCGAAGCAGCAAGGAGCAACGTAGTAGAGGGAAGTGATTGGGTTCAAGGAGATGCCTTTCGATGTGAGCAAGATCTGGATGAGGACGAGACGCGTGGCCTCGAAGGCAACGGCCGCGAGCTGCAGTGAGACACCGAGGATATCGAATCGGGCTTCTCCATAAGCGGCGATGGCGACACCGAAGGAGATGGAGAGCATGTTGGCCATGGAGGACGACTTGAACGTCTCCTTTTTGAAGACGATGCCGATGGAGTAGACGGCGACGGGCATGAGGGCCTTAAGCATCTGGATGAACGACACGGAGAGGTAGATGTAGGCGGAGTTGGAGAACCAGAGGGAGAAAGAGTAGAGAGCTCCGATGGGGAGGACGGAGGAGGCATAGAGGGAAGACGACATGGGAGGAGAGGACGGTGGGTCAACGAGGCGTAGGACGCGGACAAGGAGGAAGGCGAGGGAGGAGCAGAACCCCATGTGGATCATGGTGAGCGAGATCGGGAATGGCCAGTCGTACATCTTGGGATCCAAGATGTACTTGTTGTAGACGATCACCGTGAAGCTGAGAAAGATCCAGATCGCCACATACGCATACGAGAGCAGCACCTTCCTCATCACTCCCTCGCTCATCCCGCCTTCTCGCCCCATTCTCGATCGACGCGCACCGCCCTAGATCGCCTAGATCTCGAGGTAGAAGAAGGCGCAGGAGGAGTAAACCCTAACCCTAGCCCGAATTTAGATCTAACAAGGGGGAGGTGGAGAATAATGGGGAAGGAAGAGGAGGAGGAGAAGAAGAAGGCGAAGACGAGAGGGGGGAAGTGGGCGAAGGGTGGGATTTGGTGTGGGGATTAGGGATTAGAATTTTCGTGCTCTTGGCATTACAAACTGACACGTATAAGAACTGTATATGGCACGTGGCCATGGACAGTGTACTTACAATGAAACTACCATTTTACCCTCGGATATTCTTCGGCACCAAAGAGAGACGCGTTTGACCGAACGGTGGTATACTCAATAAATCTGAGGACAAAATCGGAATTTCCGGTTCGAGGTTTTGGAGCTAGTTGAATGGGACCAAGTCACGTTATTTTTTTAGCATCAATCAAAGCAGCTCCACAATTTCATTCAAACTCCACGGTAGAAGCATGACGTCAATAATTCTTGATAATTAATAAGATAATTTCTTATTTCATGCCTTCTAACATAGTTCGGTTTTGATCCAAATATAATCGATCTATAATAAATAATAATTATTATTATGCATAATATATATATATATATATAAAGAATGGGAGAACATAAGCTTGTGAGTTTGCACCGACACCAAGAAAGCCTGAGCTCGCTCTACTAGACTACTACTACTACTACTACTACTATAAACACAATCCTGTAGCATTTTATTCACACCAAGAACCAACCAACCATACTAGGATTGCTTTCTCTCTCTCTGTCTCTCTCTCTCTCTCTGTCTCTCTCTCTCTCTCTCTCTCTCTCTCTCTCTCTCTCTCTCTCGCGGAAGATGGGAGATCTCTGTCACTCTAAAGAAAAGGAAAAGGTTAAAGGTGGACGTTCTACGTCGTCAATTCTTTCGTGCTTCACAAATCATTGGCGAACCAACCCCTCTTCTTAATTTGTGGAGAGAAAACTACTGAGTATATTAGAGACCTCGAAAACTAAGGTAGATGTAGACTCTCCATTCCACTTCAATGGACTTAACTTCGTCAGCATATTTTATCGCTCAAAGACTTTGTCTTTATCCCCAGTTGCTTAGTGTTTATATTATGAGCATTAATTGATGTTCTTTAATACTGCATCAAGATGGAAATGGGAAGAAGGTGAGGTGAGGTGAGGTGAGGAGTAGTAGTTAGGTGAGGAGGGTCAGTCAATCCCTTCGCATCCCAGCTTGCAACGAAGAAATCGACAAAGGATTAGCCGCCGAACGTGAGGACATTTGGAGCTTGGGGAGAGAGAGAGAGGGGGGGGGGGGAAGGGATGGATGGTCAACTATATAGATGTGTATACTTTATATAATTCTGAGAATATTTGCATGTGAAAAAGCTTATACTAATCCCAACAACCATGCCCACTTGTATCTCTACTCAATTATTTTTGCATCTAATTGTATGCACTTCATTTGACCAGGCACCAACCTTCGATCACTTACTTTCTCTGTATTGACTGCTTCCTGTTTGTTTACTTAATATTTTTTCTAAACTTTGTTTGACACTCAGACATAACTGTACCATATGTTCACTCTTATATTTTTAGAGTGAATGAGAGATAGGTTTTAATTTATTAAAATACTTTTATGCATATATTGAAAAATATAGTTGTGGGAGAGAGACATATTTAATAGTTTAGACTTTAGTGGAGGTATATGTAAAATGATGATAATTCAGGAGGTCTAAACTTAAATATCTCTATAATTTATCCCTCGTATAAATAGTTTATAGACATGGGAGACCAAATAATAAACTAGATTTAGCTCATTATGATCTATTTTTATTTGTAATTAGATTTAACTAATATATTGAAGCAGAATTTGATATCTCAGCACATTATTGAATGCAGTATATCATTATTATCATGGAAGGCTAAGAACTCAAAAAATTATCTAAATAGTAATAAAAAAATACGATCTAATACTGTAAGTTTATATGTACAGAGAGTAGTCTCAATGATCAGTTCTATGGCTTAGCAACACAATAATCAATCTATAGAGTATGAGTGCACAAGTATTTATTTGATATTGTTGTTATATTGCACTTATATCTTATTACTGACATAACAATGGCCAAGAAATGAAACTAATAACATCATTCTGAATAAGAAGATAGTAATTGATTGAGTCAGTCAAGCATCATGTAATGCAATTAAAGGTGAGGTGCCGTACAAGGATTAAGCCATAAAATGTTAATTAATATCTCACAAAGTCTTCACCTTTACCAAGATTATTATTATTAGTAGTAGTAATTTGTGGGCCATACTTCATGAGTATTTTTTTAACTATTTAGAACCATCATTTACAATTCAATATATTTGTTGTAATTGGACATTAAGCTCGGTATATTTTGTGTGTTTTTAGAATTATTTTATTTTTTATTTCAGCAACAAAATATTATAAGTTATATTTCTTTTAATTTTTATCAATCGGTGAATGATCTTTGATCTTTCGGCTTTTAGAGATTCATAGAGCAGTATTTTAGACTGTAGCATTGACGAAATATGTAGACTGACTTGAGACTCTTTACTCTGTGAATTTGCCAGGATTATTTTTATACTTATTTTCGTTGATCTTCGAGCTTAATGTTTTGTTTTATTTATAGGTCAAGTGTGAGACTTGTGTTAAAAAGTCGTCGCTTTAATTCTCTCCACTTTATATATTAGAATTCTCTAGTCTTACTTAAACTATTCTAAGTATTTCTTTAAAAAATTATTAAAAATGTAAGGGTGTAAGCCATTAATATTCAAGATAAATATTTGCTAATATTATGCGAGAAGATTTGGAGTTTTAGTTGTGCAAGTAACCTCTTCCTCCTACCTCATAGCCTTCAGCTTTAAGATTAGCAAAAGAACGATCAAGAGAAGTCCAGTGGTAAATCCAACGGAAGAGATCGCTAACGGACATACAGCAATCACAGTATAGGATCCGAACCCGTTATGATGACTTTGCTTGTCAACCCCGTAATTCCCCAATCTGGGGGCGTTAGAACCGTTAGATTTCAGAAATCCACACGAATTTTTCACGCCGATGCTAAATAAAAAGACGACCTTTTTCGCAATTGGGGGGAGAAGAACACCAAAGAATGCTTAGAACCCAACAATGGATTCCGTTCTAATGCGTCGATTATTCGTGCTTTGCTCCATATCGGCGTTGGTCCTCTGCTGCTTGACGACTTCTGTTATGGGAGGAGGAGCGAAGGCGGCGAGGAATTTGATGGGTGGCGTCTGTGACTCGAAGCCGGGGATGGAGAATAGCCTCGAGATGGAAGACCTCGCTAGATTCGCTGTTGATGAACATAACAAGAAGGAGGTGAGAAAAAGATTTGATTTTTCTTTCCCCTTCTTACCTTTTGTGTTTTGATGTCTGTTTGATTTCTTTTTGCGTGTTATAAGCTTTGATAAAGAAGAGAATCATCTTGCTTGTTAGAATAGTTTGGAATTTATTGCTTCTTTGTAAGGAATATATTAGCATCAGGTAGGTTGCGTTTCCTTTTCCTTTTAAACATTTTACACCCTCTATTTTGACCTGCCTATTTGTGAGCCATATATTTTCTTTTTATTCTCCAGAAACACCTTGAGGTAAATATCAAGTTAACTACTTAAGAATGACAAGTAGAACAGAATGAAAGAAAAAAAGAAGAAGAAGAAAGAATGTAAGGTAAGTATGATTAAAAGAAAAATATTAATGCCCCAAAAAAGTCCTCCTAATAAAATGGTGGTCTTTAATCAACTTGATATCGCAATATCTCAGTATCTCTAAGAAGAAACTTCATCTGTGATATTTTCTTACCTAACAATTGCAAACTTAATTGATTTTCTCGATTCGAATTCTTTTGCTGTTATAGCTTTGGCTTTGTTTACCACACTTTACCATAATTGTTAAAATAGCACATTTCACATAAGTTATCTTTTGATTTGTTTGATACTGTCGACGCAGAATGCTCTACTTCAGTTCGTGCGTGTAGTGAAGGTGAGACAGCAAGTTGTTGCAGGAATGCTTTACTATCTTACAATTGAGGCCCTTGATGGTGGAAACAAGAAGCTGTATGAGGCTAAGGTCTGGGTTAAGCCTTGGATGAAGTTTAAAGAGCTTGAAGATTTCAAATTGGCAGCTGGTCTGAGTACAAGTGCAGAAGGTATTGCTTATTACCTTTCATTGACTTTGGATTCAGTATAGTTCATGAGCAAATTGATGACAGTTTTAAGGATGAATTTATCTATGTGATATGCCTTACATTAACTTTGTTAGTTGCGATTCTTGATGAGATTAAGCTAGAACAGTAACATGGGTATCTTCTGATGGCTGACGGCTCATCTCGCACATGTTCAAGTTTATGTCTTTCACAATACCTTTAAAGTAACTCCCATGGGTCTTTATCATATCGGTTTTATCAAGTTTCCTATGTGGATGTATCTCCTCTCTAACTCTGGGGGTTTGTATTCTGAGCAAGTTATAGGTCCCATTATGAAGTTTATTGCCATGAACTTAAGTTGAATTTCAGCTATGGTTGCCTCTTGATCGTTGTTATTGTCTACCAATTTTCTGCTGAAAAACATGACATTTGCTATCATATTTTATAGGTATCTCTATTTGTTTTTGACTTACCAAATTCAGTATAAATCTTTCACATGTTTCCTTTCCATATCTGCCACACTTCTGTGAGTAATGTGCTTATGCAATTTCTGTGCTAGATGACACAGTGTAATTTTATGCCGTATGGTTTGTAAACATTTTGTTCTAGTTTCTGTCACAGTTTTATATCTGCACATTATCTTGTGCTTCTGTGGCATTACACATGTTTCTGTTCTCATATTTGAGTTATGTTGCACTGGTAAGGAATCAGGAAAGTAGTCGGTACATCTGTTTAAATTCATCTGGAGATTTTTACTGTCAGAGCAAAATGCAGCTACTTATTATTTGATATCTTATATTACTGTCAGAAGATAGGAGATTTAGAATATCTCATTCTACATTTTGCATGGTAATCATTTTTATTGTAATTGGAGAAAATGATGCATGTATTTTGGTTTTTATTTTTGTCCTCTTTTAGGTATATGAAAACTCCTGAGTGTTTGATCTGCTGCTCAAGTGAAGAGGGGAAGCAAGACAGATATCTAGCTAATAGTGAGTTGCTTGTTATGTGAATTGCTTAATAAAATGACATGGAGGTGTGAAGTATGAAAGTAATAAGTTGTCATGATGTGAACCAGCAGTTTGTATTGTGCAAGAGCAGTGGATCTTTCCCTGTTTGTTTACATTGGGTTTGGCTTGTAAATATTTCATAAGCACCTTATATATCATCTTATTTTTATTATATTTCTTGTTTTGCCACACTGCAAGTTGTCTCTGAACACAGAAGATCCTGCAAGCTTGACTTCTGAATTCTGACCTAGATTATAAATTTCTGAATGATTCATATGTTTGTAATATGCTCTGGTTGTATAGCACAGCTTCTAAGATAGATCTCATTTATAACACTACTACAAAAATAGGATGTTTTACCCTAACAAAATTGATTTTATACAAACAGAATACAATATATCAATAGATACAATAGCTACTTAATACAAGATGGTGCTCCATTTTTCAGATTCTTGACCGATGAATTCAGAAACTGTGCCAGTTCAGAAAATTCAGTGCTTCTTTGTTAACAAATGTTTTCATGATGCGGGAGTATGATTTCTGTAGTAGTATTAGAATCTCAAGAATGATGATGAACAACTCTCTACAATATTAAATCCTTTTGTCTTCACACTTCCATTTCAAATGTAGGATTTCTTCAGTCTCATTGAGACTAGCAGAGTTACTAGGTTCATAGGCACATTCGAAATTTGGTACCATAGTGTTTGACTCATGCTATCTAGTCATTGAACAGCAAAAGAAGATCAAGTGATGGGTACTGGAAATATGCCAGAAGTGTAACCATCAACAATACCAACTCGACGCACTGCAGAACATGCAATAGAGACAGATCAAAACGCATGCATATTGGTGGGAGTTTATGTGCAATGAAATCAACACCACTAAGCACAGTGTTCCAACTTTCTTGATCTGGTGGCAATAATGCTTCATATTACAATTCGCCTCATCCTGCACTTGAGTCTTTTCTGTCTGCATCTCTTAAATTTTATGTCGCTATGAGATAATTGCTGACCATAAAAAAAACTTTGAAGTTCTACTAGATCATACCACTTTGAAATCTTCTCGCAATTTTATTTAAGAAAACTAATTATATTGTCAGATCTCATTGCAGACATCATATGCGAGAAGAAAGAGATGTATGCATGAAGGGTCAACATCGTCGTCGGGAGCAGACAGTGGAACACAACTAACTGAAGGTGTTGCACTCCAAGTATCATAACAGAGACAGATGAGAGCAATGGTCCTATCTCATGAGCTAGTAAGTTTATAGTTGTGCATAGTGCACTAACACCACTGAGCACACTACCCCAACTTTCTTGTGTGAGAGGTTAAAAAGTATATAGCCACTATTTTGAAGAGATTCTGTGAAACCAAAAGAAGATTCCAAAGGTGATTCCTTTGTGTCATTCATATAGTTACACAGAGCATTCCTATGTAACATTATGCAATAAATGCAGAACTAAGACTCTAATTAGAAACTTTTGGTTCACTATTGCCTTTTCCCATATGTTGAGCTCTTGTCATCAAAGATGAGCTCAGCTTTCATGTCTTTTATGTGGTATTGTGCTCTTGGGTCTTACCCACGATCTCTTTTAAGTGGTTATTGCTAATCCTACACGCCTAGCAACTAAAGGAATCTCGTTTTGTTTAACCATCTCAAGAGGACAAAATAGAAAGGTTTAGGTGTGATGGTGTTGGGATCTCATTCCATTCTTCTTTTTTGCTTTCTTTTAGGTACAGAAAAGCTATCTTTGGTTCTCCAAGTGCTATCTGAGTAAGGGAGCCTTATGACCAACTTGTCATGGTGGATGTGAAAGATAGGCTAAGTCATCTTTTCCTGTTCTTGTGTATGGAGAGAGAGAAGCATCCATGTCTGTCTCTCTTCTAGAATCATGTAAATGGATTAATGATCTGCCTATGTCATTCTTATGCCTCTCATGAAAGTGGCATTCGCTTTCTCCTTTTGGAATCACTCCATTGATTGGTGAGTTTAATTCTCGCTACTGGAAGACGACTGCAGAGTTTGGTTCCATCAAAGTGGCAAATCCAAATTAGGACACTTCATGGAGAAGCTTAAATATGTTTATGTTTGGTGAAAAACTCTTCAAAAGTATAGGATATATTCTTGTGAGTCCTCCCTCAAAAAGGAATTGCTTGGCTATAAAACAATGCAACTACTGGTTGTTGGATAAACAAAGATTATGTTGAGAACCGTTGTTGCGTACATCACGCGAAGGTTCATCTTTTCTCTGCTTAGTGATCTCCATGCGAGCATATAAATATATCAATGTTGTCAAGTGGCAGGCACTCTTAATAAACATTTATTATCTTAAGCCTCTGAAGTATAGTAATTAATCAACATCTAATTATAGAGAGGGACATGCACCTTTGTGGATTTATTGAACAAATTACCATCTTAGTGGGTTTATGTTGTGCAGGATTGGTTTGAAGTAAAGTTACTGCAATACTTAGATATCTATGATGCCTATATCTTAGAAAACAAAGAAATTATGAGCAACCTACTTGTATCTTTTCTTCTTTCTCTTATCCTCTTACATCCAATATTTTATACTTATCACCAAAATTCAATTACCATTTTACTTTTCTTTTTAAAATATTACTTTAATTAACTATTATATAAATCATTATATCTCTCTTCTCTCTCCTTATGAAGAATATTATAGTCATTCAATAAAGTATCTCTTAAAACTTCTTTTTTTAATCTCAGTCTAGTGCAATTATAACATTACTAAATCCTTTTATAATTAAATATCATATTTTCCTAAAATAATTTAAGTTACTTTAGTTAAGTTCTAGAAATGAGCTTAGCTAACTCTATTTGGGAGGTATACCACTAGAAGGACTTGCCAAATAACACTAGAAGAATGTGGAGCATAAAATCTAGAAGGTCGTATAATTGGTGTTTCGCATGAATTAATGCTTAAGCTGATAGAGAACGACGGTTTTAATATTCTAACTATTACGGTTATTGTGTTTGGATGCCGTGCACACTAATTTTTCTTCCTTTTTTTCAGAAAAAACAAAATTCTAAGTTGCTATATGATTGGAACTTCTTTTATGTAGTTGATACTCTGTGTGATGGAATAACTTCTCTTGCACATCTAAGTAAATAATCAAATGTTAAGTAGTAAAGTGTGAATAGGAAGCTGCATTAACTAGTCTCTGATGTCACATACTTAAGTGCCATGTTTCACCTAGCGAAAGGTGACTGGAGTGATACACAATTATCCACAAAAAGATCACTGAATCTTTCTTTAATTTGTATCTTGTTTTCAGCTAATTTGGATGCTAAGAGTGCACTAATCCACTTAGTGGCATATGAATCCGAATCCATGGATCACAATCTGGATATAGTATTTGTAATCAAAGATAGTGCGAAGAAGATTTCCAATTTATATTCAAAAGATAAGAGACCACAAAACTCTTTTAATGACTTTATCTCAAGTTTCATTTTCTTACATGAAACACACCATCTCTTGAAAGCTCACTTCAAGGAAGAAGGGAACATCATTCCCTCTTCTTCTTTTTCTTCCAAAAACAAAGCAAAACGAAATTAAAAAAAAAAAGGGTAAATTAGGATTGGTAATTAGATCAAGTACAAACAAAATGTCTGATCTTTTCGAGTCTTCTCTTCCTCTTAATTGCCTTTCTCTCTCTCTCTTTCTCTCCTTCTCTGTCTCTCTCTCTCTCCTCATGCAAGTCCTTCTGCCTTCATGTTAACTTCTGGGATTGAGACATGGGAAGTGGAATTGATGCCATTGGGTTTTTTGCCCTCCAGCTCAACACCATTCATCTCTGTGACTGCTATGCCCTGTCCACTTGCTCCATTTGCCTTCAATGGCAGAGAGGTGGCCTCTGTGTCACTCTTCTCCTTGTACTCCTTGTACTTTCCCCAGAGAACTGAGTAAAGCCCCACTACAATCAACACAGCCCCAAGAACACTGCCAAGGCCACAAAAAGGAAAATTTGTTAACCAAATATGAAACACTTCTTCGTTATACATTAAAGGCTTAGGTGTAAACTTTTATACCCTCCAAGATATATCTTCTCTGCAAGGATGAAAGTGCCCATGACAGCAACTATGATCATCATCAGGGGGCTGAAGGCTGAGGCAAAGACAGGCCCTCTTTTTTGTATCACAAGCCCTTGTACATAGTATGCTACGCTAGATGTCACAATGCCCTGCAACACATCCATCACAAGGTAATTAAAAACTCTTAAACTTATATATATATATATTGAGAGAGAGAGAGACTAACAGCATAGGCAGCAGCAAGGAGGTTCATGTCAAAGCCTATAACCCAAGCAGAAGGCGTGCGCTCCATTACAAGTGTGACAACGATGGCTTGGAGAGTGCCCACAAAGCAAATCAATGTTGTGAGAGAGAGCTGAGCAGAGTATTGCTTCAGTGTTACTGTTTGTAGAATGAACAGAGAAGCCCAGGCTAAGGTAGCTATGATAAGGAACATGGAGCCCAAGAACCAATCCTTGTCACCGGAGGCGGCGGCGGCGGCCGTCGGTACGTCCGAAGTCGTAGCATGACCATGCTGGGTTGATATCATCTTCATGATTGGTCCCTTGTACAGTGTCATCAGCATCGCGCCGGCCACCGTCACCAGAGTGCCGGCCACCTTCGCCTGGCATCTCACCTTCTTCATGTCTAACTTCTCCATCCTAGTTTAATTACTCAGTTATAGATCATAAACTAATAGTAATAAATTTTATATCATTAGAATCTATCCAGAGAGAGAGAGAGAGAGAGAGAGAGAGAGAGAGAGAGAAGAGAGAGAGGAAAAAAAGAGTTACCTGAATATAACAGCCATGACAAAAGTCATGGCTGGCAAGATGTTACTCATGGCACAAGAGAAGGTTGGGGATGTAAACTTCAATCCAACATAATAGAAGTTTTGATCTATAACTGGCCTGTGAAAATGATAAGCAAATCAAATAATGCTACATATATAATTTTCATATAAATAATCTTGCATGAGATGAATCATATGCATATATGTATATATATACTTACCCTAGCAGAGCTAGCACAAATATCTGCAGGAATACTGACCATGTCATCTTAGGCCTCACCTTCCTGTATACATTCATAACAAGTGACATCTAGTAAATTAATATATAGAACACCAAAACGTGAATAAGTTTAGCATGAAGTTGGATAAGTTTTTTGTTGTTGTTGTTATCGAATACCTTTCGAGGATAAGAGCGAAAGGAGCAATGGATAGGGTGGCGAAGGCATGGCGGTAGACGACGAGGACGTAATGGCTCATGCCACGGTTGAGGGAGACCTTGGTGATGATGTTCATCCCCGCGTAGCCGAATTGGAGGGAGATCATGGCGATATAAGGCTTCATCCTCTGGAAGAGATCGCCGCAGAATTTCGGTTCGATCGCCATAATCGAATAAGAGCAAGAGGAAGGAGGTGGAGGAAGAAGGTGAAGATACTAGCTAAGCTTGTGCAACTTTGCTTGTATGAGCTTTGGCTACTACAATGGCATGGCTTTTATAGGAAGGCAGTGAGGGGGAGGGGGGGGGGGCAAAGCGGGGCTGCACATCAGTTGTGAGTAAGGTGGGGCCCCGGGTGGGGAGGTTAGTGCTGATGGGCTCCACGTGGCGGGTAGTGGGAGGGTGTGAGGATGGTGCGGGCTGATGCAGCTGAGTGGCGCAGGGGATCCGCACCAGGTGCGGGTTGGCATGCGGCGACCCGATTTTGGGATCCTACTCTGCTTAATTAGCATCAGCAGCGAGTTAGAATTAGAATTAGAATAAGAATAAGAATATATACACACACCTTTCAACTTTGGATAGGAGTAGACAAAGAGACTAATGATGCTTCCCCATAATTAATACAAGATTAGTGCTATTGGAATTTTTATATCCGCATTGATATCCGACGTGGCCCAATGGCCTTCGTCTACAGTGGTGGTTTACGTACAGGATTTTATATATATATATATTTTACGAAATTAATTATATACTTAGAACACTAAATAGGCAGACTCTGATAATTTTAGTGTAGGATTTTAGAGGATGGAGTCTAAACTATCACGTGTAGATTAGTGTGTCCTGCACCAAAGATTTTGTCTTATAACTACTTACTTCGATTTTGAGTAAAATTATGCGTTGGCTATATTATAGTAAATCAATATTTATTTGTACTAATATGAAATCATTAACTTTTTTCATTCAAAACTTATTAAAAAGTATATTACCATAATATATCTCTATGAATCTTCTACCCATATTTTAAATAATGTAGTTTAAGAGGGGCATTATAATGGTTACACTTTTCACATTAAGTTGCTTGAGTTTAGGCAAAACTACAGTTACCCAATATATGAATCCTGATGTGGATGAGCTAATTGAGCTCTTTGAAAGAAAATACAAGAGGTTTTGATGCTGGTAATTAATCGGTGAGCTGCATGCAGTCATTAAAGGAGGGAAGCTTTGGACGGACATGCAAGGGGGGGAACAAGAAGTAAGATGTGTGGTCTCTCCCAAAAATGCCACAGGGATGGATGGTAATCATGGGCGGCCCAAAGCCATGGGAGTTGCGAAATAAGGAAGGAAGGCCAGTGTATGTGGTGAAGACTCTGGTGATTGTCATCCCAAGTGCCAACAAAGTGGAGGAAGAAGAAGGAGGAGGAGGAGGAGGAGGCTGGGTGTCTTTTGGCATGGGAGATCTGGTTAGTGGGGCTGGGCTGGTGGCAGTCACCACCATCGATTGTAATTTCTTGCTGCATAAATGTGGGCATTTGCCATTTCAATGTCCTCCACTATCAAATCTTTTTTATATTTCTCTATTTTATATAATAGTACTGGCATCCATCTCATACACTAAACTTCCCCCCCTTAATACATTTTTACTTTTAGTTTGAACTCTAATTTGTCGCTTCTTTTCTAGAATACTGCTACATGTCTTTTGTTAATAAAAATTATTTATTTGACGAGGCAGTTCGAATGTATGGTTTCCTAATTGTTAAAGATGGCCGAGTCATCACAAAACTCTATCCACAAAATTGCTTGGAATATATATAACGTAGACAAGAAAGATGACACATTATGCAGCATAAAAAACTTTGAGTTGAAAGTAAATAGCGATTTGTATGCTTCCCAGAAGCCTTCCTCTGTCTCTCTCTCTCTCTTCCCTGTCCGTAACTACTACCTCATTGAGATAGGCATCGCACTCCTTAGTGATGAATGACTAGCTCTATTACTCCTATTAACAAAGGAAGAATGACGAAAGTAAGTAGTTGGCTTTTGGATTCGGTTAGGCACTAAGAGAGAATGTTAGCTACTTTTGTGTAAAGATAGTTAGGCGTTTGCGATGTGCTCATGTAACAAAATTCCAGCATACTTTTTTTCTGTAAAGTTTTAGGCTACTAGTCCACCACTTGTTTGATAGTTTGCTTCTTCCAGAACTCCTCCTGACCATTTAAATACATTTCAATGCAAACTATCAAAAAATTCTCACCAACCAAAACAAATCATGGACAACATTGCTTGGATTATAACATCTAAAACATATACGCTACTCCTCTGTCTTCATGACCTTAACTGGCAATCCTCCTTTCATCCTAAGAGTCAGTGATAGTATATGCTCTGGTGTGCCCTCCTTGCCCACAACACTAATCTTAAACCTCTCAAGCACACAAGCTACTATGGACTTCATCTGTATGTAAGCCATCTCTTTCCCCAAGCACATCCTCGGGCCGGCGTGGAACACCGGATACCGGAATGGGCTTACCGGCTTAAATATGCCGTCTTCCAACCACCTCTCTGGCTTGTACTCATTGCAATCCTCCCCCCATATGGCCTCCACCCTTGCCATGGCATAAGCACTGTATGACACAAACCATCCTTTGCCGACGAACGTGCCGTCTGGCATGGTATCGTCGCCGTCGCACGACTGTGTGTCCATGGCCACAGGCGGGTATAGCCTCAGTGACTCGGATATCGCGGCGTGGAGGTAATGCATCTCGCCGAGATCTTCGTAGCTGAAAGTAGTAACGCTTGAATCTTGACTCGAAGCTCGAATCGACTTGACTTCTTGAACTATCTTATCTGCAACGTCGGGTCTTGTTGATATGATCCAGAAGAACCATGTCAACGCCGACGAAGTAGTCTCCCGACCGGCGAGGATGAAGTTCGTCACAACGTCACGAAGGCTCTCTTCATTGTGTTCTCCATTAAATGCGAAGCGCGAGAGGAGATCGCTTTTGTGCTCAATTGCTTTCTGCTCTCTTGCGCGAATGATCTTCGTGGAGTAGTTATGAATAACTGAGAACAATTCTCTCAGCCGCCTCTCGGAGCCGATGTTGAGTAGCTTCTTGATCCTCCAGGCTACTTTGATTGGAGACATGAACCGATCCATCACAAGATTCTGCGCTTCTCCGAAGGCTTTCATAAAATCCATATCGGCGTCGCCACTGGTGAGGCACCCCGGATCTTCGTCGAAGGCGACATTGCAGATGTTATCGAATCCGAAGCGTTCGAGAACATCTTGGAGGTCGACGATCTCATCTTTCTCTTGCGCACTCCTCAACAATGGCAGGAGACGTTCAACAATCTCGAACTGCACCGTTTCCACCACGAAGTTGCGAAGCGACCTCTTGTTGAACTCAAAGCTCGCGGCTTTGCGTTGCCGCCTCCACTGCTCGCCGTCGGAGTTGAAGATGCCATGGCCGAGGAAGTCTTCGAGCATGGAAATAGAGAGCTTCCCTTTCGGGTAGTTGCCAAAGTTGGTCTTGAGCATGTGTTCGACGTTGAGGGGATTCGCGGTGATCACACCGCCGACGAGTGCCGCAGTCTTGAATCCCATGGTGTGGGTTGGGCTGCGGATGAGGATCTCCGTCGACCATTCGAGGAATCGGTGCCGGTTTCTGATGTAGTGGGGAAGGTAGCCGAGTATAGGGTAGGATTTGAGTCCATGGGTGATGGGTGTTTTGGCTGAGTCTTGGTGGAAGAAGAGGTAGAGTAAGAGGGGAAGGAGGAGGAGGAGGAGGAAGAAGAGCGACTGGAGAAGGGAAAGCTCCATGAGTTAATTCTGAGTCTATCAAGATTGAGATTTGTTCTTATATAATTGGGATTGAGATTGAGAGAAATATAAAAATGGGGAGGGATAGTTTCAGAGATTGGGCATGTGACAATAGGATTCTTGATGAACAAGAAACTTCCTTGGTGCCCATGGATTTGAAGGATGGTATTGGAAGGATCAATTGTTAATTGTAAGTTGAACAGCTTCAGGAACCATTACAAAGTGATGAACTTCTTACTTGAGATCTCATTTCAGATTGCTCAGATGGGGATCAGGGTATAGGAACTTTGATAGGACTAGTTCTCATCCTGCATCAAACAAACACTTGCATTGAGACAGAGAAATGGAATTAATCAAAAGAATAGACAAATTTTCATACTTGAAAGTGTTTCTCACTCTAGTGTAGCATGAACAGTGGCTTGAGAGTTGTTTGATTGAGCAGATACATTCTAAAAGAAAAAGGAAACATGATAGGCCTACATGCCACCAGTGTTTTTTTACATGAAATAAGACTAACCCAGCTGAGTAGTAGTTTGAATTGATTAAGATCAAGCTCATTTTCAGCTGTTTGGATTCGACTTTGTGCAAAAGAAGTTGACTTCCCTTAGCTCGGCTCCGCTTTAGTGCAGATCTTCCACCAGGGCTTTGCATTCAGCAACCGAGCCATACGTGCATGCTAAGTGATTTCCTAAACTCTAAACCTTAAACCCTAAATCCTATACCGCCCTCCTATCACTTTGTTAGAGCAAAAAGCAATCCCCCAGAGACAAGCCTGAGATCCAAGAGCTACAAAAATTAGAATAGTGCTTAACAAACTTGTGGTATGGACCAATTCATTCATGTAAGTTGCAGAAAACAATCCATTTGACATGAGTGGGGAAAATGGGATTCGAATATAAAGCAATTCGTGCTTGCAGAGAAGAAATTTGCTGAATATGTAACATATGATACGAAATCTAGGTTTGAATGCAGTTTAAACAAAAAATGCAAGGACAAAGAACAAAAACAAGATCGAATGAACAATGAGATCAAAAAGCTAAAGAAATGGTTAAATTTTGAAGCAAAAGCAGTCTCAAATTTCCTGATCATTTACCCATTCCTACTCACCTGCTGTACTCCTTACTCTGCCATATACCTATTTTTTCAAATTCATTGATAACAACCATGCAGCATATTTTTCAAATAAACACATTGACGTCAAGATATCACTGAACCGAGCCAGATATCTGAAGTAACACAGTCAATCCATGGTCCTTAATGGCCTTTTGTAAATCAAATGAAGTGCAATTTATTGGTACAGCTTTGATAAAATAAGGTTCTAACCTTCTCGACTGTGGAAATTGTAAAGATCAATAGAGCCAAAGGTCCTCCTCTGGAGACAAGCAATTTCATTTCTTAATAGTCCCATTGCTCAACTTTCATCCCATCAATTTATTGAAGAACATGAAATGCCAACTGCTAAGATCACCTTCATGGTCAGCTTCAATTTCTCAATGTGGCTTTATTCAGAACTTATAACCTCAGCAAGTAAGAGATTGAAAACAATTAATATAGTTTCTTGCCTACATCTTGTCTTGTTATAGATCATAAATCAGAGTCCACAGTAATCTCAAAGAAAACAGGAGTTATTTTGCATCTCTTTCGTACAAACGAGGGTATAAAGTGCAAAAAATTCGACCTGGTTTTCCCTAATCTCAAACGAGAACATCAAATCATCAAAACCCATCACGCGAATCAGGAAAGAAGAAAATAAGAGTGCTGAGTCCAGCTTACCGGAGAATGAAGAAGGGGGAGAGAGAGAGAGTATTTCGACGAAGGAAAGAAACCAGACTTCCGAAATAAAGCACTTGGAGTCGATTGAAAAGTTGAGTGGTGGATTATGATTGAGAAACCGAAGTTGACTAGCAAATTATCCAAGGCAATCCATCTGGCACTATTATAAAGTAGCTTTATTATGAAATAATTTGTCGTTAAACTAATGATTTCGAAGAGACAAACTAAGAAGACAAATAATAAATTGATCCAAATTAACATTCGAAAGCTAACCAACAATTGAATGTAACAAATTCCTCAATCTTGCAAGATTTATCCTTCCACTAATCTTGCATACAGAACAATTTTCTTTCCACTAATGACCCCAAGCATTTTCGGAAATAAAAATAAAAAAAGCAGTACCCCAAAGGGAAATCCATTTCATTTTGGATGACGTACGGCTAAGATGGACTCCAAACGACGAAAGCGCCACCAGTAAACGTACGCGCGTATAGAGCTACGCGGCGCACGCTAGCACTCGACGCCGGCGCAGGCAGCGCGGCGAAACCCGGGCGGGAGATCCGGGCCCCGAGTCCACTCACCGCCCGGTATGTCGTACACCAGCACCGCCCCATCCGCCGACGCCGCTGCCTCGTCGACGGTGCCGCCCCTGACTGCAGACACGTGTACGACCGCCGCCATCCTGTCCGCTCCCACAGCGGCGCAGCTGAAGAGGACCGCGCCGCCGAGCCCGACTCTGCTCGGCACCGGGGGCGAGTCGAGCCGAGTCCACTCGCCGCCCCTTCTCCCCCTTCCTCCCACCTCCCACCTCCAAAACGAGATCTCCACCGCGTGGCTCGCCAGTATGTACACGTGCTCCCCCACCCCGCACGTGCCGACCACGCACCCGCCCCCGGGCACCGCGCGCGGCCGCAGCCAACCCCTTCCCGCCACGTGATACGCGTCTACCGAGCCAGCGCACACGTGCGCGTCGAGCACCCGTCCCGACCCAACCCTAAGCCCTCCGGCGACGTAGAAGACACCCCCGGCGGCGGCGCCAACGCAGCCGTAGCGGCGGCGGGGGGCTTCGGCGATGACCTTCCACTCGTCGGCGGAGGGATCGTACTCCTCGACGGCGGAGGTGCGGGAGGAGCCGCCAGCGACGTAGATCTTGCCGGCGATCGCGGCGGCGGCGAACTTCTTACGGGGGAAGAGGGTAGGGGAACGGGAGGAGATGTGGCCGGTCCAGGTGTCGTAGAGGATGGTGGCGCCGCGGCCGATAAGGTAGACCGAGCGGCCGACGGGGACGGCGCGGGCGTGGGAGAAGGATCCGGATCCATCGGAGATCTGAGGAGAGAAGGGAAGGGGGAAGGCGGTTACCTCCCATGAATCTGCAGCAGTGGAGGCCAGGGGGAGCGTAGCGGAGGTGAGGACGGCGAGATCGGAGACGGAGACAGCGTGAATGGATCGGCGGAGGCGGTCATGGAGGCGACGGAGGTGGAAGAAGTCAGGGCTGTCAAGGAGGAGAGCGAAGCGGCGGCAGACAAGCGGGAGGGAAGGGAGCGAGCTCGAGGAGACCCTACCGAGGCACTCGAGGAGGAGGTCATCAGGGAGGGAGAAGATCGGGGCGGCAGCCAAGGAAGCTACGACGGCTACGGAGCTCCGGTGTCCGCGATGGCTCTCCGACGATGGGTTGGCAATTTCCCGTCGAGGATCGGGGATACAAGACTTCACGAGCCACGAGAAGCTCCGAGAATTGCAGCTCTCCGCCATGCGAGTGTTCGACGGAATCACCCGAATCGCCTCCCTTTTTCTTTTCCTTCTCGTCTCCTCTCTTTCTCTTTCCCCTTTTCTTTTTCCGATGCTCGCTTTTGATTCGTTGGCGAGATAGTGGAGTTTATGCTTTCCCCGAGGCGCCAAATCTTGCTTAATTATAACTTAGAATTTAGAATCGTTCCCCTTTTAAATTTCAAAATCCGGAGGAAATCGTTTCCATTTTGGGCTAATTGGCGACGTATCGAGCTCGTGAATAGTTTATTAATTGCAGTGGGATTGGATTGGGCATGTGATGTTAGAAGTAGAGTGTATCTGTCGTTTGTGTAGATGCCAGCTAATAGGCCTTGGAACCATCGGTTAAATCAGTGTTCCTAGAGCGACAAAATTCGGCAGATAGGCGAAGACAAACATACTGTTCAATGTAACAGTGCGCATATGATTGTTGTTCTTGGTTGGTTCCAGGTTTCAACAGGTTACAGGTGAATTATTCACAAACAAAGGTTCCTACGGAGTGGCACTGGTGTAATAGAAAACCAGTAACGTAGCCATCAACCACCTATGCAACTGTGGAAGATGTATTTGGGCGGTTATGGTTCATTTGTATGTGAGAGTTAGCTCAATTGTATGAGGAGTGGTCTCATTGTTTGGCTTTGGAAAGAGATAAAAAAGACATTGATGTGATAATTGCTGGGGTCTTAATTCATGTGACTGATCACAGACGTAAGGACCACAGTCCAGTCCAATCGCGGTTGGATAGGAGCGGGAAAAAGCATCATCTGAACCTAAATATTCTCCTCCCATGGCTGCGCTCCGGTCTTCGCTTCCCCTCCTCCTCAATGCTCTTCTTTCATCTCTTCTTCTTCTTCTTCTTCTTCTTCTTCTTCTTCTTCTTCTCGCCATTAATTACTTGATGGATAGATTAAAAAAATAAATAAAGATTAATTTCCCATAGCTATGGCTTTACAAAGGAAAGACAACTATGCATAAAACCTCTTTTTTTAATTGAAGCCCATATCAAATTTCACGACGAAGAAATTTACCGACGATAGACTGACGACTATGTATATGTATATTCATAATCATTAGATATTTTAATTCAGCTTATTTCGAATGATTTACGGCTTTTGGACTTGTTTAAAGTTTAGGCTCATAAAAGGGTTAGACTCATTTTGAAAATGGGCTTTTATTAAGGTCGATCTCTCCTAGATTTGAGATGATCTCAGCCTAAAAAAATAAACTATTCTCTCATTACTTTATGAATAAGATTAATTTTAAAATATGTATTTACTTTTCTTATTCCTAAGAGCGTAAATGGGAGACTTCAACTCAAGTTTGACTTAAAAATTAATTTTAATTTTATTTTGAGAATCAACCTGGTCATCTCAATTTGAGCCATGCACTAACAAAGTTCGAGCTTGAATCAAAAGTTTATTTATCAAGCCATACACTAGCCTTATAATACCAAGTTAGACCTAGCATGGGTTGAGACAGTAGTGGCTTGAGGAGGAGGAGTAACTTGAGGAGGAGTAACTTGAGGAGGAGGCTTGCCAACGGAGAAAGAAGAGTGGCATTCTGAGGAGGAGGTGGTTAAGGAGGCGGTGACAACTTGAGGAGGTGGTGGAGTAGAAGGAGAAGACGGAAGAGGAGGGGGCTTGCTTACAACGAAGGAGAAAGAGGAGAAGGCTTGCTGATGATAAAAAAAGACCTGATGGGTGAGCAGCTTAAAGAGGAGAAAATGATTAGTTTGGAGTTGGAGTCTGTGAATGCTAAGTTAGAGTTTGAATTTTAGAAAATAATTTTACATTAAGCCTATTTAGTTGAACCAAAGCAAGCTAGCTCCGTCTCATTCTCAGTTTGACTTAAACTAAGCTCAAGCTACTCATATATTTTAACACCCTTAGTTATTTTCAAAATTAGGTATTTATTTTAAGAATAATTATTTTTGTGTTTATCTGTATTTTAAAATAATAATATAATAATATTTTTTAGTGTGATATAAAATAAAGGAAAAAATAGAAATTTGTTATTTTGTTTCTTATAAAATTATCATAAATATTCTTTAATTTAATATAAAATAAGCTGATGGGATAGATATCAAATAAATTAGTAATTAAGTTTGTATGTGGTATAAGATATAATTTTAATAAATAATATTTTAAAATAAAATTATTATAATATTTTATTATTATTTTAAAAATCTTTAGAATAAAAAAAATATTCATAAAGTGAAGGAGGGCATATTAGATAAGCCGAACTCCGAGCGGACTTAGTGAGGCTCGGCTCGTTTAGGCGTCCAGCGCAACTCCAATATTGGTTGGATAAGAGCGGGAGAGAGCGTGATCCAAACCCAAATATATCAAACACTCTTATCCCTCCTCTCCACTCCCTCTTCTCTCCAATGGCCGCTCCCATCTCCAAACTCTTCTCCTCCTCCTCCTCTTCAATCCCAACGCCGACCTCTCTTCGCTCCTCTTCCATCCCTTCTTCTCCTCCCATTGAATCCATCTCCGTCGTCTGCAATCCCAAGAAGCCATTGAAGGATTCCTCGAAATCGCTTCTTGCCTCAGTCGCCACTAGTCGGAGGGATTTGATCGGGGGAATCGCTTTGGCTTCCGTAATTCTGAAGCGTCCCTCAGTATCGGAGGCTAGGGAGGTCGAGGTCGGGTCGTATCTGCCGCCGTCGCCCTCCGATCCGTCCTTCGTCCTCTTCAAAGCTACTCCCAAGGATACTCCGGCTCTTCGTGCTGGTAATCGATTTCATCTTAAATCCCAAATGCTTCGAACCATATAATGGGCATAATTGGTTATCGAATCATATTTGTGTGCAATTTTAATTTAAAACATTAAAGCTTGAGTAGATTGGCCTTTGTTTCAATTATTGGCATTAACTTGGTGAATTGTTGTTTTCCGATCATCTGATAAGTAAATCTGGCATGAATATAGTCATCTTAATTCATTATATCCTGTATATGCAGATAAGAACAGTGTGATCAATTACTTAGGAGTCAAATAGTTTCCTAGTGGGAACAAATTAGATATTCTCTAGGAACTATTGATCCAGTTACATACACGTGTATATAATCACGCATATAGAAATTGAAAATTCCACCCTCTAAATACTTATATATCTATCTATTTTGTAGATTTCCTCTTCTCATGAACCTTTTTGAAAAAACTATTAATACGTGGATATATCTTACCTCCAACCGGATAAAAAATTATAGATCCAAACTCGGATCAAACCAATTATTAAAAAACCGTACAAGCTTACAAGACTCGACTTACAGACAAATCGTCGATTCGCACGACTTTATCTTACACAATTTTGATAGCTAAATCTCATAATTCATTGCTTTTTGTGATTGATTTTTAATTTTCATAACCCTTGAGATTGATCTTTAGTCATGGTGACTCTTAAAATGAATCTTTTCAACATAGAAGAAGAGTAAAACCTTTGTCAGTGAAAAATGTTGTTTCTCTTTAAGGTAATAGCCGATCTCTTCTAGAGTTAAGGCATCATAATTTTTATATATCTTATAAAAATAAGGTTAAATTTAAGTCAAATTAGGTCTCACGAAATCTCAGATTTTGTAAAATTTTATGGCCCCATTCAAACAGCCTCCAAGTGTGTTCGAACGGCCAAAATAATTCTCTATATATTAGAACAACTTCGAATAGTATGTATGGTGCGTTCAAACAGCCAAGAGTGCGTTAGCACTTATTTAGATACTTCAAATCTTAAAAATTATCAAATTTGTAGATATACTCATATACATGTATAAAATATTTAGAATATTTTGTACACATTTGTCAATACTAAAAACCTAACACTTTTAAATAAATTTTGGAACTTGATTGGTATTGTTTCCTGTTCACATTGGCATTTGTAACGTCCAATAGCTAATTAAAATATCACAAGATTCTAAATTTGCTTTCTTTTGTGGATTTCATCAATTACCTTACCTGCTTGCGGTTTATTTATTGTTTCTTATGTTATATATGAGAACTTACATAGCATTCTGCTTCTTCTAGGCAATGTGCAACCTTATGAATTTATTCTTCCTCCTACTTGGAAACAAATACGAATTGCCAACATACTATCTGGAAACTACTGCCAGCCAAAATGTGCTGAACCTTGGGTGGAGGTGAAATTTGAAGATGAAAAACAAGGAAAAGTTCAGGTGGTGGCTTCCCCCTTAATCCGTCTGACTAACAAACCAAATGCAACAATAGAAGACATCGGAAGCCCTGAGAAATTGATCGCTTCTCTTGGTCCTTTTGTCACTGGAAATACATTTGATTCGGATGAGCTATTAGAGACTTCCATTGAAAAACATGGTGGTCAAACGGTATTCTTTCTTTCTCAAACTCCCTCTTTTAGTTTTTCTAGTCCTTTTTCTTCATTGCAATTTTACTATCTTGCTGTTTAGAGAGATTGCTTGCAGAACATAAGATACCATCATCCCTATCATTATCCTGAACTCAGTTTGAATGATATCTTTTGAAAAGTTAACTGCTTCTTAGAGGTTTGGTTTATCATAGATTCTTAAACCACGAAATTCTTGGGGGTTATTCAACAACAGGTCATCTGTTCTCGTCATTAGCTTTAGATGGTATTAGTGAGTATTTTTGGAGTAGTTCTGCAATAATGAGTTGTGCAATCTTTTTTCCCCTAAATTAGCATGAGGTAACTTAATAAATTATTTGTTTGAAATTTCTTCCTCCGCTGAAATTTTCACAAATTGCTTTCAACACATGAAAGCTCTTATTCTTGCTAATTCTAATGTGGCACCAATCAAGATACATTGTTAAATGTCTGAAGTTTTATGACTTTCTATCTCTGAACAAATAATCTCTTTCTTGTATCTTTCAAGTACATTTAGCTTCTGATATCTTTCTATTGGCAAGTGCAGTATTACACTTATACGCTCGAGACTCCATTTGCCCTGACGGGCTCGCACAATTTGGCAAAGGCAACTGCCAAGGGAAATACTGTTGTTCTATTTGTTGCCAGCGCCAACGACAAGCAGTGGTCGTCATCTAAGAAGACCCTTAAAGCGATGCTAGATTCATTTCAGATCTAGTAATTTAATTGTAAATGAAGCAATAAAACTGAGAGAGCAAATGCTCTTAGATGTAAACATTGTCACTTTTTGTATATGTGAATCACAGACAGAACTGTGGAAGCACAATATGACCTAATGAATGTATATCTCGTGTAAGAGAAGGGAACAGATTTTGACATGTTGGTATCATTGTAATACTTCATGAAAGAACAATGATTTTTCTTCTGTCTGTGTAAAGATAAAATTGTTCTGCGATCAAATTTGTTTCAAATGGTTTTTCTTCTGTTTGTGTAAATTTTAAACTAGTTCACAGCACCTGATCAGTGAGTAGGACTTGACAAAAATATCAACTTAATTCTTGCTGATGCTGCTATTTTCGACTCAGAGTAAGTGTCTTCAATTGTTTTCCTCTTCTAACAACAGTGGCATAAAAATAGAGATAATTTCCAGGTATCTGACTGGATTAATATCTCAACATGCTATACGTTTCATATGTAATAGCCATACAGAGAGACATTTGCACTAAATTTTTCTTAAAGTTTTGAAATAGTAAGACTAAGTTTTTGAAAAATGAGTGCTTATATTTTCTAAGCACAATTTATATAGAAGGTCTATACAGATCCATTAGAATAATGTTGGTCAAAGACTTGGAGTAATATAACTTGGGACAAAAGTTTTAAATAATTATTATCGAAAGGTTTCAAAGTAATATAATTATGGCTACATTCCTTAAGATATCGTACTTAAAGTCTTAAAATAATAGACCAGATCTGGACGGCCCAGATCTACCCATCTAGATCCAAAACCAAGTTCTAGAACCCACTGCTGTCACTCCCACTGATTTCCCATCCAACGGCCAGGACCTCTCCACTTGGCCGAAGCTATTGTCTTGTGTAATAAGAAAAAAAGGAAGACAACTTATTCGGATTTTGTCGTCTCTCGAGTCTTAAAGATAGGGCGTAGTCTTCGCCTTTCGCCTTTCGCCTCTTTTCGCCACAAAAGAAAAGAGAGAAGGGAAGAAATTTTTAGAGAGGAGAGAAGGAGAAGGAGAAGAAGAATTCTATCTCCATCTCTCTCTTTCTTCCCCTCTCTCTCTCTCTATCTCTCGCTCTCTCTCTCTCTCTCTCTCTATTATGCTGGAGGGAGGCATGGAGTCTCCGGAGAGCTGCTCGGCCGGCCCTCAGGCGACGGTTTTCGGCGCCGGTGAGAAGGAGAGGGAAGGACTCGTCTCGCTTGTGGATCCTTTCCTGGTCGAGGCGCTTGAGAATCCCCGGCATCGGCTCACCGGTTTGTGATTTGCTTGAAAGCTGCTTACTTTGATTGATTTTTTGAGGGCAGGGTTGGAGGGTTGGAATTCGCGTAAAGATTGGGACCTTTTCTTTCGTTATGGGCCGTGGAGAGTTGATTTTTGCTTCGATTGAATCTGATTACTCGGTGGGATTTCTTCTTGAGTTATTGGTTTTAGGGTTTCTGTGCGTAGATCTTGGAGTAGCTGGTAGAATTACGAACTGAGACCAGAATTACCTTGCTTTGTTTACTGCGCGTGTGTGCGTGTTAATTTTGGTGGGTTATTTGATGTTTAGGGTTCTAGCTGTTGCATTTCTTGCGTGTTTGTTCCTTCCGTTGTTGCTATCGTAAGATCTATTTCTCCAATTTGGTGTTGCCCTGATATGATTACATTAAGCAACTATTTGATATTTAAACAAGGGAAAGACACCATGAATGAATGCTTATTTCAGTAATTTGTGAGTTCCTACTGAAGTATCTAGTTGATGTGCATAGGCATCGCACTTCATGTACTTTTCTTTAAAGTGATTGTTGTCTTTCCATCTTCTAGGTCCATTCTCGGTCTTGCAAGTATGTCATCTAGGAATCTAATAGGTATCAATTATGTTCAGGCAAACCACTTACTTATTTAGCACCTATTATTCAGAGTTGGCTTTAGTATAGGGATCTTTTTCTGCAATCCAGATCCATTAAGTGTAAGATTCTTTGCTAAATTAAATGTTCTTATGTTTTTTGTCACTAGGACATCAGTTTTGGCCTGTCGACCAAAATAATATTATCATATAGTCTCAATCCAGTAGTGCTTCATATGGTCTTAGTATATATGCACACCACCACAATATATTGTCATATAGAAGCTGCACCAACTTCTGTTGGATATACTAATTTATTATCCTACCTTTTCTAGGGAAGTTCCTTGCTCGTCTATCTTAACTCATCACGTCTATACTCAGCTTCTGCGTGTGTTGTTTCCTAGTTGCTTAACATTCTGATCCATAGTTAGGTTGTAAATATCTTGCTAGATTTCCTTTTGATATCAGAGGTATATGACCTTCACACAAAAACCTGGAGACTCTTCTTCTTTTCAACCATCATTCCTTAATTCTATTTGCAATATCTTCATAAATCCCCCTCTTCTTATTACTAATCCAATATAACGGAATTACTCCTTAGGTACTTCTGTTCTGCGAGGATAATTCTTTCACCATCTTAATATATCAAATTTTACGTACATTACTGGGACAGTGCACAATGTTATTGCAAACTGCTAGAAAAGATAAATTAGTTTTATCTGTCTGTAGGCGCCAACAGTATTCCTTTCTGGTACAAATAGGATTGCAATAAATTGTTGTCATTGAATTATGGAATAGGTGCATTTATTCGATCATTAGCAATACCTGAAATTCCCATCTCTTGATTTAGTCTATCCACCTTGAGTTTTATTCGGTGTTTAAATTTCTTGGAATAATTACCAAAGTATGATTTAAGTATTTAACGTGATTGACATCTTAAATTCTTTTTAGCTCTCGTATCTCCATTCAATAATCTTAAACAATTATTTATTTCTACTGCAGTTCTACGGATGGAGTTGGACATTCAGAGATTTGTGCAAAACTCTGATGTACACCAATTTGAATTCCAGCATTATCCAACATCATATTTAAAACGTTGTGCACATCGTGTCGCTCAACACTATGGGTTGCAGACCATGGCCTTAGACAACAGCATAGATGGTCAGGGTAGTAGGGTAATTGCAAGGAAGACTCCGAGTAGTAGGTTTCCAGCCGTCTTCTTATCTGATATTCCTGCACAACAGACTGAAAAGGAGGTAACTAGTGGACAAGTTAAGATTGCAATTCGGCAGAGGCCAAGAGGAGCTTCCTCCAGTGATGCCGCAGAACTAGTTAAGAATGGCGGTATGCGGAGTATGGAAGAGCGGAAGGAGGAATATGACAGGGCTCGTGCCCGTATCTTTAATGGTTCTAACAATTCAGTAGCAGAATGGCCACCATCATTTCCCTCATCTGAAAGCAAAAATGTCTATGCCATCAGGGAGGATCAGGAAAGTCAGAAGGCTACTGAACAAATTATCAGAACTTCTAAAGATGGTGGATATACGATTGCAATTTTTAGAGACCGAGAGAAGGACCGAACAGATCCTGATTATGACCGGAGCTATGAAAGGTAGCGAAGTGCCTGCAAAGTACTAAGCATCATAATATTTTCATATATTAAATCCAAGATAATAGGTCTTCTTGAAAATATGGGCTTTCTGTCGTGCTGAGTATATCATAAATCTTTGTAGGTATGTTAGAGGTCTCACACTCAGGCAGAATTTTGGTATGGGGTCCCACACTCTTCTTCATCCTCCTTTCCCACAGTATGAGGCAGGCACCTCTCAATTCGGTGGTCATTTGGCGAGAAACCAATCTCCAGCGAACTACATGTCTAAAGCCGATGTGAACCCTTTTACCGCTACTGGAAGCAATCAAACTTTCAAGAATTCCGTCTACATGCAATGGCCTACCCCAGCTATGATGTACGCAAACTCGTATGAGCACATGAGACATGCCATTTTTCAGGTTGGTGTGAGATTCTTTCTCAATTTGTCATGTTTCTGTTGCTAGAATGATTGCTGCTTTTTTCGTTTTTCTTTTCCTAACGAAATAATGTTAAACTTGTGCAGGCTCCATTCTATCAGCAGCCACTGAGCTTTGAGCATACTCGGAACTGCTAGTAGATTATATAGTATTCTAGCTACTTACCTTACTTTAGGTACAGTAGACTAGACTTTGAGACTGTCGGAAATTATGTCTTCCCACTCTTTCTTGACTTCAATATTTTGTGGCAAACAGACATTAGCACTTGTGGCCTTTTGCTGTTAATTCTGGTTAAGTTATTTCCTTGAGAGCTTGTAACCTTTGTCATCTCAATCTTATTCTATGGACTATCACCTTATTCGTATATTCCAAGCTTACTATTGTGTTGAAACGAGATCAAAGGATGAAGGATCACCAAGTCGTACATGTATAAACCCGAGTTAATGTCGTGGATCACTCTTGAAAAGTATTATGTATATATATTATATAGAGGAAAGAAAAAAAAGAAGTAAAAATGAAAGAAGATAGACTCGTTCTATTGCGGTAGGTATGGCAACAAATACGATGACATCAACTATCTTACAAAGTCTCCGGATTACGATGTAGGAAGAGTAGATGATAAGGAAACAAAAATGGTAGATGATAAGTGTTTGACCAAACTCCAAACCTACTACAATCAAAACGAATACTCTACGTGTTAGCCTGTGGCTTATCCTCCTCTATCTTAGAACTATATATTTATCCTCCTAAAGACCATGCTGCCCAAGATATTGCACAACATGGAGGTCCAAGTGCAAAGATCCACCATCATATCCGACGGCGGTCCGAACGCCCCCGCCGTGCCGGCGACCGAAGTACCTCTCACTGTCTTCGACCGCTTTGCGTCCAACATCCACATAGCCGTCCTCTTTGCCTTTGCGTCTCCGACGCCGGCAAACGACGCTCTTGTCGACGGTCTACGTAATACATTCAAACATTTTCCGACGCTCACCGCTCGGCTCGGCTACAGCCTTACTCACCGCCGCCCATGCATCCTAATGGGCGGCGGCGGCGGTGGCGGCGCGCAGGTGGTGGAGGCGACCGTGTCGTCTGAGTTATCCGACCACCTGCCGCTAAAGCCTTCACCAGAGTTACAGCGGTTACACCCAAACCCGGGTGCCGGCGCCCAATTGTTCCAGGTGCAATTCAACCGCTTCATGTGCGGGGGGCTCATAATCGGGTTCTCGGTGCACCACCGGGTGGCCGACGGCCACTCGATGGGCGCCTTCTTCACCGCATGGGCCAAGGCTGTCCGCGGCGCGCCCATCGACCGCCTGCCGGTCTACGATCAATCCTGGCTCAAACCCCGGCGGCCGCCGAGGTGCGAATTCCAGCACTGGGGTCAAGACTTTATACCCACCACACCACATCACAATGTCCTAACCAAGAACGTCGACCCTAGCAAAATAACAAACATATTGCTAAAATACCCTTCAGATTACCTAAAGAAGTTAAAAGCTAAGGTAGATAACAAGTTCACCACCTTTGAAACTTTGTCAGCTCACCTATGGAGAAAAATAACAATAGCTCGAAGGCTACAAGATTACGAACACACCACGGTACGCGTCCCAGTGAATGGTAGAGCAAGGCTAAAACCTCTAGTTTCGGATGATTTCTTTGGCAACTTAGTCGTTAACGCGTATCCAAAAGGTAATGTGAAGGTGCTAATAGATGGAGGACTAGTGAAAGCTGCGAGTATTATTCACGAAGCTATCGCTGAGATCGACAAAGGATATTTCCAGTCATTCATAGACTTCGGAGAGTTGCACGGAGAAGAAGAGCTCGTGCCGGCTTACGACGTCGACGGGAACCTGCTGTCGCCGACGTTGGAGATGGATAGCTGGGTGAGGTTCCGATTCCACGAAATGGATTTGGGCGGTGGAGGTGAGCTGAGAAGCTTCTTGCCGACTTGGGTGCCGTTTGAGGGGTTGATGATGTTTCTTCCTGGGTTGGGTGAGGAGGGAGGTGTAGATGTGTTTGTTACGTTGCTTCAAGACCATGCTGAGTTATTGAGACAGATCTCTCACTCCTTGGATTAGATTTTAACTTTTGCTTGGTTTTGTTCATTAAATTAGTGCTGGATTTTGCTTGATGTCATGCTTACTAGTCTGAGTGATTAAATATCTGCATCTTTGATTACTTGTGAGATGGATGAGGGGAAAAGAATGCTTTTAATGTTTATATGTGATGGAATGTTGCAAAACAACAAATATAATAAAATTTAATTCCATCAATTATCTAACTAATATCTTTCACCCTTGGGAGGATGTCGACAAGAAGCATTAAATTATCATCTTATCTTAAATTTTCTCTTTTTTATTATTTAAAATTAAATTAAAATAATTTCTAGAGGACCTAAAATTGGTGACATAATTTTTTTAACAAAGAAAATTTAAACAGATACTTTGTCACTAAAAATAAATGAGAAGATCTATATAAAGATCTTATTGCAAATTACGAAATCCATATCCTTCCGCAGCTAATTTATTACCTCTACCAACAACTAGCCTTATATTTTGACCACAAAAAACAAATGATATTGTACGGATCTACACGTGGCAGTACAGGAAGCCATTTCTATGCAGTTCTATCCGCGTTGACTACCATCAATTTTTTTTTCAAACACAAGAGTTTGCTGAGTTTGACTACAAACCAAACAAAGTTTGGATGTTTCCTTCCATAAGCGATCAAAACTAACGTAACGCTCTACGTGTTAGCTTTGTGGGGTTTCTCCACTCCCTCATCTCTATCACAACATCACCTCTATCTCTATATAATACCATCCCTCTGTCCACTTTGAGTAGTCCATGCTCACTAGCTTACAATGGAAGTCCAAGTACAAAGCTCTACTATCTTAGCCCATGGCAATCCTAATGCCATGGAAACACAAGTACCTCTCACCATATTCGACCGCTTCGCCTCCAACCTCCACATCGCCGTCCTCTTCGCCTTCGCGGCGCCGACGCCGTCAAATGATGCTCTCCTTGATGGCCTTTCAAAGGTTATTACACACTTTCCGACGCTCATCGGTCGGCTCGGCTACAGCTCTAGCCATCGCCGGCCGTGCGTTATATTAGGCGGCGACGGCGGTGGCGCGCTCGTGGTGGAAGCAACCGTGTCGTCGGAACTATCCGACTACTTGCCGCTCGAGCCATCGCCGGAGTTGCAGCTATTGCACCCCTCCCCGTTCGATGCCGTCCACTTGCTCCAAGTCCAGCTCAACCGGTTCAAGTGCGGCGGGCTAGTGATCGGCGCCACGGCGCATCACAGAGTAGCCGACGGCCAATCCATGAGCACCTTCTTCGTCTCATGGTCGCAAATCGTTCGCGGGACGACCGTCGACCGCCTCCCGGTCTACGACCGATCCTGGCTCAACCCGCGCCGCCCCCCGCGATGCGAGTTCGAGCACTGGGGTCTAGATTTCGTGCCAATACCAACTCATCGACGTGGCTTCACTATAAACCCTGTCGACGTTGATCCTAGTGAAATCACCAACATGTTAGTAAGATACTCTACGGATTACATAAGAAAGCTAAAGGCAGAGGTGAACAACAAGTACACCACCTTCGAGACTCTGTTAGGCCACTTATGGAGGAAGATAACAATAGCTCGAGGGTTACAAGATTGTGATCTCACCATGGTGAGGGTCTCAGTGAACGGTAGAACAAGGCTAAAACCTCCGGTTCCTAACGAATTCTTCGGCAACTTAGTCCTCAACGCGTACCCAAAAGCCAACGTGAAGCTATTAATCACCGGAGGACTCGCCGCGGCGGCGAGCATAGTACACGAGGCGATACTTGAGATCGATCAACGATACTTCCAGTCGTTTATGGATTTCGGAGAGCTGTATGGAGAAGAAGAGCTCGTGCCGGCATACGACGTCGACGGCATCGTGCTCTCGCCGATCTTGGAGGCGGATAGCTGGGTGAGGCTTCGATTCCAGGAGGTGGATTTTGGAGGAGGCGGCGGTTTAAGAGGTTTCTTGCCCACTTGGGTGCCTTTTGAGGGGTTGGTGATGCTTCTCCCTGGGTTGGGTGAGGAAGGAGGTATAGATGCGTTTGTTACGCTGATTGCAGAGCATGCTAAGTTACTGAGACAAATCTCTCACTCCTTGGATTAGATTTCATATGGCTTTTGCTTTGCTTTTGCTTGTTGTGATCTTGTTTGAGTAATAATATCTCTTGTCGTATGCTCTCAACTACGTAACTTTTGGTCGTTTTCAATTCACACCCTAAATTTGTGGTTACTACGGTTTATAACTCTATATTTTTTTCGTTATTTATAATTTGGCACCTATATTTTAGTAAAATAAGAAAAAGAAACGCCCTTAACTAACTAGCTTTTGTATTGGATTTCAGAAAAAGCCCGAGTTAAAGACAGGGTGAAACTGAAAATAAACATATAAGATAGCGTGTACGATGAAAACTCCCTAACATAAGTAGTCCTGGTGACGGCTTGACGGGTTCCAGGATCTCGCTGGAGTGAAACCTCGCCACCTCCTCGGATCCACCAAATCCAAGCCGTCGGAGCAATGGAAGCCGCCACGGGATCCTGCCACGTGGTTGCCATGCCCTACCCCGGCCGCGGCCACATCAACCCCATGCTAGTCCTCTCCCGTCTCCTCGCCTCCCGCGGCATACAGGTCACGTGCGTCGTCACTGAGGAGTGGCTCGACCTCCTCGGCTCGTCTTCGCCGCCGCCGCTGCCGCTTCCGAGCGAAGTCCGGCTTGTCACCATACCCAACATCATCCCCTCCGAGAACGGCCGGGCTGCCGACTTCCCCGGCTTCCTCGACGCCGTCTCCACCAAAATGGGGGCACCGTTCGAGCCGCTCCTCGATCGGCTCGAGCCGCCGGCGTCGGCAATTATAGCCGACTCGTACCTTCCGTGGGCGGTGGAGGTTGGGAATCAGAGGGGTATCCCGGTCCTCTCGTTCTGCACCATGGCCGCCGGGTTCTTCTCGGTGTTGTACCACTTTCACCGGCTGCCCCTGCCAGTCGACCGCCGCGTCTCGATCGAAGCGACGATAGGTATGTCCATAGTCTTATCTATCTCCACCGTTCAATAACTCTCGTGCTTATTCTTTTCTTGTCCGTATGCGGGTAGATTGAATAATTTTATCCCAGTTTTACCGGATAATATTTCTAATTGGTTAGAGATTACTTGAAACACTGATGAGTAAATGGCATGAATTTAATTGATTCTTGCATGAGTATCAGAAGATTTGTTTGCACAAGTTCATCTTAGTTAAGCTCATCGTGCTGTAATCAATGTGGTAGTTTGACGAATAACTTTGCCCACAAGAATTTTATGCTCGATTACAAATGTTGTCATCTTAATCTTCTTATCCGCATTTTTCTTCTCTTTGTTAACTTTGTCGACCATTGCAGAGTAGATGTAGAAGTAGGTGTTCATATGATTTTTGTTCTTCTACAGAAGAAGATGAGTACTTGGAACAATATATACCAGGAATCACGTCAATAAAGTTATCCGATATCCTGCCCGTCTTATCCGCTCCAACATTGCAAAGAGCTCTGGAAGCCTTCTCCTGGGTAAAGAAAGCCCAATGCATCCTCTTCACCTCCTTCTATGAGATTGAAGCAAGCGTTATAGATGCATTAAGAGCAGAGCTCCCATGTCCTGTGTACACTGTTGGTCCTTCAATTCCTTACATGATGCTCAAAGAGGAGAATCCAGTGAGATCCATACCATCAAATGCTCATCACCTGGACTACTTCAGTTGGTTAGACTCCCAACCTAACAACTCAGTGTTGTACATCTCTCTGGGTAGCTTCCTCTCAGTGTCGCAGTCTCAGCTCGATGAGATCGCGATGGGATTGTGCGCAAGTGAGACTAGGTTCTTGTGGGTTGCCCGCGGGGAGTCTTCTCGGATGCGAGAAATGGTTGGTGATATGGGCTTGGTTGTGCCGTGGTGTGACCAGTTGAGAACCTTGTGCCATCCTTCAGTGGGAGGCTTCCTTACTCACTGTGGCTGGAACTTGACGCTCGAGGCTGTGTTCGCAGGTGTGCCGATGCTTACGTTTCCTATATTTTGGGATCAGCCGCCCGATAGCCGACTTATAGTCGATGAATGGAAGGTTGGAATCAGTTTGAAGGAGAAGACTGGGGAAGATAACATCGTCCGAAGAGAGGAGATTGCGGAGGTTGTGAGGAGGTTGATGGACTTGGACGGAACTGAAAGTAAGGAGTTGAGAAGAAGAGCTCTGGAACTGCGAGAAGCTTCTCTTCGAACAATGGAAGAGGGTGGATCTTCGTATGCTAACCTCACTTCTTTTGTTAAAAGTCTTGTAAACAGCCATGGATGGAAGAATGTAGTCCAAGTCTAAGAGATGATTGGGTAATGAAACTACGACACCCCACAAAATCCATCGTACTGACATATCAATCAGTTAGATCGGTTGATGTTTCTTAATTTGCAATAATTGGATTATATAGTATGGTTGCTAGTAATGTGTTCTTCTTCCTTTAGGACTTGGGACTGGTTGGTATTTTAAGAAAAGAAATGCTATATTTTGAAAATTTAATGGGTATTCATATAATGACCCAACATTTCAATTTGCAACAACATTTACTTGAATTACTTACCATAATATTTAGAAGTAGCTGTCTGAAAAATAGCCATCAGAACAAATTATGCATCTGTAAGCCAAAGTCATGAGATAAATAAATGTTAGGGACAAATCTCTCTATAACCTAAGATATAATGATTTCCCTTGCAATTTCAACTGATAAACATTATGCTATCAATGAGATAAATAAAAATTCTAAACGAGAGGTTTTTCCAGAAGGAAAACAATCAACTAAAAGTGAAATTAAAGAATGGTTTTGATATGAATGTTCAAGAAAAGTCAGCCAACAGCCAAATTATATTATTCACATTCATAAATGTCTCTGAAACATTCTCGACTGTTTGATAAACTGCACTACTGAGAATAGAATATGAACCACAAAGATACACAAAAAAGAAATTATCCTATCATCATCGAGATGATCTCCATTGCCTTCAATCCATCAAATGAATGACCCCCCAAAAACCAGAAAAAAGAAGGCTCTTGCAAAATCACTTGTCACAGAAAAAAGACGATATTTCTCTGAAACGTACTCCTGAGAATAGAGTATGAAAACCACAAAGATACACACACAAAAAAATTATCCTATTCATCATGGAGGTGATCTCTCCACTGCCTTCAATCCAACAAATGAATGACCCCAAAAAGCAGAAAAAAAGAAGGCTCTATTTCAAAGACTTTGACTCCTATATCAGTTTTGTAGCCGCAGGATACAACGCGACAGCTCCAAACTTTGCATCTGAGTACTTCTTGTACACAACCTTCAGTTTACTCTCACCTGCTGCTGAATGAGAGTTCACCAGCATCTTAGTACAATCCCTGCAACATGCAACAATTTGTCAACCATGAAAAGAAAAGAAAAATATCGAAAACCTTCACAATTAACGCAAAGGAAGAAGCGACATACAACAATTGCTGCTCGGAGAATCCGGTATGGCGCTTTAGTGTCTCGGTCCAAAGAGGGCTCTTCTTTAGCGTACAGCACGCTGCATAGACGGCAGAAGCAGCGATCATGGAGGGGCAGAACATGATCATGGAGTACTGCATCAGAGCCAATTCAGCGAAGAAGAAAACCATGTGCTCCATCTGCGTTTTAGCCAAAAGATCGCTGAGGCAAAGGCAGAGGGAATTTTATGATAGTTATAAACAGTATATCTAATCTATTGCTTTCACCTCTTTATCACTCGCTGTAGCCTTGATAAATCTTACAAGAAACACATACGACGTAGGAACAGTCAAGTTCCATTCCAGTTTGTTCAGAATTGCTTTTTCCATCACCAGTATCTGCTCTCTGGAGTATGCCCTGTCTGATATGCAGATGAAATCATTCACCTGGACCCAGATAATAATTAGTTGAGCTAGTTCAGATACAAATGGACTACTAGAATCAGAATGAAACTAGAAGATGATGTACTATGATTCTACCTCTGGAGCCCATATTTCCTCATACTTGCAGGCAATTAGCATCGAACAAACACCTACAAGCTGCAGCTCTCTCCTCGTTACAGTCTCCATTGAAAGGTACCGATCAATGATATAGAATGTGAGGTAGAGAGTTTCAGGCATCAGCTCAAATTTATGGTGCACTTCAATTATCCAATCAGCAAGAATGGCCCTCATCTTTGCGTTGATCTCAACCTGGGAATCCATGTAGTCATGTATCCGGCTGGAGTTCTGCATCATCAAAAAGTGAACACCTTTCAGCACAAATGGAGCCGGAAAAATTGTATGTGATGTTCAAAGAAGCAAAAGAGAAAAATGTACCTCTGCAAGTTTATAGAACTTATAAATGTCTTCGACATAATCCACCACAGCTAACTGATCTTCGGCATCCGATGCATCGATGTCTTGAACCAAATCTTTTGGTTTGTCAGTAATTCCACAAGCAGCCTAATGTTCATCGATGACAACAAAGATTTTAGAACAAGAATTCATGTATAAAGTTACCATAACTAGCTTATTGGTATCCTGAATAATATTGAAAGTTGTAACATACATACCTTGCTACGAGCTGTAAGTACTGAAGTGAGTGAGTTAACTTTCTTTCTTGCAGATTTGCTACTGCAACTGATGCTACTCGTCGACATCGGCTTCGTTCCATTATCTGAGTCAGAACTGATCTCGCAAACATTCTGAGGCTTGGGCTTAATGGCAACCTTCTTGGTTGCTTTTATGCCACCCTTTCCCGCTGCTCCATCAACAGGAACAGCTACAGGTTTCTGCACATATGGGTGAATTGACATTTTACATCAAGTGAAAAACACTGCACGATAACTACAACTGCTCTTAGACGAAAGCATTGCCGCCGAAGAAAATGGTGAAGGTTCCATACCTTACTGTCAACGGCGGCGGCGGCAGCGGCGGCTTGTGAATTTGCTAGGAGTTTAGCACCAAAACTTCTGTGAGGAAGAAACATAATATCAGATAGTCTGAAATAAAAGAGACAAAAGGTAATAGAAGGAAAATTAGTACCTACCTAGTAATGGGTCGATTGATCTGGACCTGCTGTTTTCTGGTTCAAAGAAAGAACAAGAAAAAAGATTAGGAAAAAGAATGGAAGCAATTAGTCTTCTTGGGCCTAAAACAAGCCTAAGTTTGTGTTACCCTTCGACGGCTCGAACAGTAACCAGATTGCCGATGTCTTCCAGAGCTCGCCGGTTCTTCCCATCTGCTCCAGCGCCAGCCTTTGGCTTGTGGATGGGTACGACCCCACCTGATGATTGCAGAACAAGTTGCATAAGATTTAGCTTATGTGTCCTTGGACGAGAAGAAAGAAAGGAAACTAAACGAAATGAATCAACAAAAAAGGAATTAACCAAGTGTAGAAATTCTTCCCGAAAATCCACATATCTGAAAGTTCGAAAGAAATTAGGGATGGGGACTCGATAAACCCCAAATACAAAGGATTCAAAGATAAAGAAAGGTCCAAAATTTATACCATCGAAGTAGATTAGAAATGTATCCAGAACAAATCCATCAAAGGAAGAGAATGAAACCAACAGAAGATATTGAAAGAAAGTAAAGAACCCAAAAAAAAATTACGCAAGAAAAGCATCAAGGAATTGGGTCTTTATCAAAGAGCTATTTTTCCAAAGATTTACCTCTCTGCCGCTGGGAATCCACCACTTGATGCCTCGAAGCCATCTATCTCTTCTCCTTCCTTCTTTTCTCCCTTCTTCTTCTTCTTCCTTCACACTGTCTCTCTCTTCTTAGGTTTCTCCTGGAGGCTTTCTGGGTCTCACATAAAAAGGGAGAAGGGGGCGTCGATGAGAGGGGTTTCCTTTTCTAGTACCAAGGGCGGCTCAAACGGTCGAATTCTTTTGAAAATCCAACGGTCCGTTCACGTGGGATCCAACGGCTCGGATTTGTGCAGTGCTCTAGTGCTCCGAAACTAGCCGTTGGGGGTTAATTAAGGGAACGATTCCCTAGCACGCGTTGAAAGTGTTTAATAATTTGATGTCCCTAGTCTACCTGCACAATTATCCGGTCGATTTAGGGGATAGGATCGTCTGCAGTGCCGGTCGCAGGAGTTTCTGCTGCACTCGGGCAGTTGGCAGCCAGCTATTGACTTCCCAAAGAATGCTGAGAGGCTTTTTCGTATTGGTACGTTAACATTCAAGTTTAGAGTATAACGAATAAAATGATTGATGGGTTCAATGATATTTTTAGTTTGATATCTAGAAAGTTCTAAACACAGGAGGCTGCGGGGTTGGTGCTAAGGGTGGAACGAAAATTAGAAATTTATTTGTAGGTAGCCAGGTAGTGGTTTTTTTTTTTCAAAAAAAATTATTATTATTATTATTTTTATCGATGATATGGGTTAGATAGAATGCCGGTCCTTTTTTGATACAGAAACACTGAAATCTTACAAAATTTTAGCTAATATAGTAAGCTGTTTAGTCTAGACTTTAGGTCACATGCATCGCTAAACACCGCTGAAATATGCTCCAAGTCGTCGTACTGCCAAGCTGCTCCTCCATAATAATTATTTGGGGGTTATAATTAATCATATGACCTCCTTAGTCATAAAAATGATACCTATCAATTCTACTATAGTTGATTAATTTGTAGGTAGTGGTTTTGTTTGGCTTTGGCTCAGATTTTGCTCGACAGTGTAATGTGGTGTGGTACTAAAGTAGTAGTTTGATGTGATAGTAAGCTTATATGTAGCTCAAAAGATTAGCCTAATAGCTCGGCCTATTATCTTTATATGCTTCGAAGCCTAAGTGTCTTTGTATCAAGAGAAAATTAACTATTTATCCAATTTAGATTTAACCAATAGGCTCTCAGATAAATAATAAAAAAAATATAAAAATTTAACTGACATTGCAAAATAAATAAATTTGTAAGTACCCACTGTTTAGTGCTTAGGCAGATAAATGAATCAATGTCTGAAATCCTGTGTAATTCTCTCTGCTTGACATTCTTATGCGTCCAACCAAATCGGATATTTCGACAAAATCTTACTATATATATATATATATATATATATGTATATATCTGGCCAAGAACAACAGACACACTAGTTTGATGAATAATCTTGGTACTGAAACAGAAATATCATAACCCGTATGGATTTTGTCTATTACAAGAGTATGATCTTCAAACAAAGTGAGTATTACACTTAAAACTAACGAAAACTTACATATGATTGTTGTAAACAAGTGAGTTTACCACCAATACGAAGGCAAATAAAAGGATGCCATGATAAAACACTATCAGAAGAAGAAAATCCTCAAGTGGAATATCTATTTTTCACCTTAAAAATCAATAAATACACAATCACAAAGCCTAGTTGTACAAACAGTAATCCAGAAGCACGCAGTGTTAGTTTGTCAGGTTTACAATGAAGCCTGGTCATCTGGCCCAGCAAGCATGATCTGCCATTGATCAGATAAAAGAAAAAAAAATAAGAAGAAGAAGAAGAAGAAGAAGCTGAAATGCTCCAAGAATCAAAAAATAAATAAACCTATAACAGATTATCTCGTAAACTAAATGTACTTTTTAAAAATAAATAGTAGGAGTCCTAGATGAATCCATCGAGTAGTAATTTAAAGAAATGCAATAAAAAGAGGTCACTGGTATACATTGATGAATTACTTACATTACAGCTAAATGCAAATTTACGAGCAAGAAGAATTGCAGCATTTCTTTCCCTCTCGGTTTCAAAAGCTAGTGTAAAGGACAAGCCTTTCCTAGCTTGCCAGAATACTGCTTGAGCCGCAGCACTACCACCACCTCGGACTCCACAGAGCTGGAGTGTCCAGGAAAAAGAAAATCAGATGGAACCCATTATTATTCTAAAACTGAAACATCACTCAGAATTATCTCACTTTGAAATCGCAATTTATAGAGCATTTTTAAGAGTTCTGTTGACTAATTATTAAGTGTGTTAACCACATCTGATTCAGGATTTATACTCTCAGAGGTTATTTACCTGCATAGATGAAGAATATGATTCTTTCGCCTTTGTGCTCCTGCCTTTACGAAGTTTGATTCGGAGCTTCTCTACATGAAGTGCATGGACTGAACTTGATGGATAATCACGACCATTCATGTGGGTAACAACCACCTGACGAAAGCAACATGAAAGACATCCAGAAAGTAAGAAGATGCTGAATAAATAATGATGAGACAATTCAGTACTGTTTGCAGATTTGATTAAACTTGCATCTCAGTCCATAAAGAAAGCACTGTAAATTGCAGCCAAGATTCAGAGTCAGAAAATGCAAATCAGAGTCATTACTGGAAGTAGATTTGATTAAATTTGCATTCCAGTCCATAAAAAAAGCAGTCTAAATTGCAGCCTAAAAATCAGAGTTAGAGAATGTGAATCAGTCATTATTTTTCCGTCACAGTTAATCCGTTATCATCCACAATTAACTGTCATATATACACGACTGTCCATGGAACCTGCTGGCCAGTAGGTCACAGTAAAAAGTAAAATCTTGGTGGCCCCACGGGGAGCTAAGGGTAATCAGGTAAATTTTGCAAGTGAATCACAACTACAGAGTTAGGTTCCCTGATTTTCTCCATGGAATGAATTTGCATATGTATATGGATCGTCAAATGAGAACACAATCCAAATATAGTGGATCTTTACCATACCCATCAATAAAGCTCAGCCTAGAAACAAGACAGAGATATTCATGTAACTACTTGTAATTCGTTTATGCATGATTATTATTGCAACAGATTTTATCGTGATAAAATCATTAAAAAAACATCAAGAAAATATTGGATAAAACATCAAAGATTACTTCAGTAATAAAACTCAGAAAACCCCAAAATTGTATCATTTAATAATTAGAGAAGTCAAGATAGCTAAAAGAAGCAACATAAATTCATACATTGAACTCATTATCTGACTTTTTAACAAGTGTCTCGATGTATGTTTCCAATCCTGCAGCTGTTCAAAATAAATAGTCAGATATTTCAATTGATAGAATGAGTATGTTAAATAAAACAGTCATAATGTGATAGAACTAGTATTGTGCAGTGATTTTAAAATAAATCATGTATAGCTGATGAAACAGAATCACTTCCAAATTGGAGAAAATACAATTGACAAATAAAAAACTCTCAGAATGGAAAAGGTCCAACCAGGATCTATTGGACCAGCTGTCGACACTGTGACTCTTTCATCATCTAAAATAACCTCTGCTTGCAGCAATCTCCCAACATCAAGTGGTTCTGGAGCATAAGTACTTTTTGTTGCTCCTGCAAGTGATAGAGATTAAAAATTGAAGTCAAGATCAATAGAAAGGAGAACAGATTAACAGAAATAATGTGCCATGTATCAATTATAAAATAAGGAATCCATGACAGCTTTATCATAGTAACCAAAAATCTTTTTGCTACTGTAATTTATTATTTTCCCCTTATTTTAATTGGTTTGGTTGATTTAAAAATGGAAAAGGTCTATTACCAATAATAAGATTCATACTCACAATATCTAAGGAAATAATCAAACAACTGATTCACTTCCTACAATTGATGGCATGGGACATAATACCACAGAATGATTAGGATGGGGAGTAATATTGAAGGCATTACCTGAAATTAATACTTTCTTGCTTCCCTCAGGTATTATGCGGTACCACTGAATTGAACAATTAGAGATATCCGGAGCAGTATCAACTCGAGGAACAATATGTAAGCATGATCCTAGACTTTCAGAACCTTCAAGCTCAAAAAGACGGGACTTGTCTTCCTCAAGCCTTTTGATCATTGCAAGCTGAAGAAAGAGAGAAATATGGATACAATTAAATACACAGTCATAGCAAGTTAGCAACTTTAACTTCTTATTTCTTTTAATTAAGTACTCATCTGTTTCACAATGACTTCAGCTTCACATAGTCAACATGAATTTGTAAATCATCATGATAGAAGAAGTCATGAAAATGAATATAGGAAGCATATATTTTTCACAGGCAGGAGAACAAGCATAATCAAAATCACAAATCGGATAATCTTGTCATGCATGAAAATGAATATAGCAGGAAAATGACACACATAAATCAGAGGATAATCTCCAAAGCATGAAAAAGCAGTTACATGCCAAAACCAACACAAAGGTAAAAGGAAGATATATTTGACTTGAAAATTAGTATAGAGAGCAAGAGTAGACAGTCATAAATCTTTTCATCTGACTATGCTAGAGTAGATAGTCTTGGCTGTGACTATGCTACAGTAGGTAATAATGCTGGAAGCAAAAAAAAATTGCCATAACCAACCTCTTTCTTAAGATGAATGCATAGCTGAGACTTCTCTAAAAGAAGAACCCGGAGTGCTCGAAGTTCATGTTCCATGTCCATTACCTATTATAAAATTTGATTCATCATATTAGCAGCTACTTTAATAAGGCCTAAACTGAACTTTTTCTGTAAGCATATGAGGGAAAACAAGAAATATGCTAAAATTTTGGAACTGGCACAAAAAGAAATATTTCCAATTTTCCAATGAAGATATATGAAGGAAAACCAGATAAAGCAGAATGGAATTTCAATAAATATAATAAAAAAGAGAATAAATGGAAACCAGTGTGGCAGTTAAAACTTCAATGCTTACTAAGAAACCTACCCTGCTTGGCTGGTGAAGCATTTTGATTCTCCTAGCCTCTTGAATCTCTTTTCTTAGTTCTTCCATCTCCTTTCAGTTTAAATGATGAAGATACAAGTTAACATAAGATCAGAATAGAAAAGGTACAGAGTCCATATACATGCATATACATATCTATGATTTACAGCAATAGCATGCAAAATCAGATCAAGGACTAGAATGCTAACTAAAATGCAACAAATTAACTCCATGATTATCACAAACATATTCTCATCTTTGCTGTTTGTTATCTTATAGACAGCTGCAAACATGGTAATTATATTTTCTTAAAAATAACTGGTAAAATTTTTGTGTGCAACCATGCGGAGGAAAGCTTAAAATCAGCCAAAGCTTGAGCACAAGAATGTGTGCAACTAGCTAGCTCTAGAACTAATTGAATAATCAAGAGAATCATGATACCGGAATACCGCCAAAAATGACATAGGAAAAGAACTGCAAGTATAGTATATATATCAACATCAACTGAAAGAACCAGTAAAAGTTAATTTCCTAGATGATAATGATATATTTAAGTGATGACTTCTAGAAAGAAAATTGTATCATATCACGTAAGACTACTAAAAGAAATCTGGAATATAGGTGAAAAATTCTAATATTTAACTAGTGCAAGCCACCTGTTCCTCCGTATTACTGGTGGACAGTTCATGTTCTCGCAGGGCTTGTTCGACTCTTTCTATTGCTGCTTTGGCTCTTTCAATTTCACCAAGAGCAAGGGCCTTTTCTTCTTCAACAACTTTTTTAGCATCTTCAGTAGCCTGGAAGCAAAAAAGGAAGAGAAACTCAGAAAGAATGGGAGATAGAAGAGATGCCATCATTTTTTATCAGTGTCTCTTCCGAAAACTAGCAGTATTGGTATCATATTCACACACCAAAACAATATTAAGTAAATTTATCTACTAGCTTGCTGATATCTAGCCAGACAGAAAGTTGGCGGTTCTAATTCTTCATGCACTTACATAGCATGTCTTTATATTCAACTCTGCTAATAAAGTGAAGGAAAAGGAGAAAAGATTGAGTCCCCAAAGTATAAAAAGCAAGCTAATAAATTGCAAAGCAAACAAAAGATGAACCAAGAAACATTCAGCATTAAGCCATTAACTCAATAAAAGCAAGAACGCATAGAACGCCCACTCACATAATTATTAATTACTTCCACTAACCTGCTTAAGAAAGTTTGCTAGCTTTTCCACTTCTGCTTTTTCATGGAACAACTCTCCTTCTTTCTGAGTCAGCTGAAGTGCTAGAGCTTCCACCTACACATAGACATAGAACAACTCTCCTTTTTTCTATATCAGATGATCTTGTTGTCCCAAGTGATAAAAACTTGGTGGCACAATGCACCACCTAATTCAAGAATATAGAATTTGTCTCTAAATAATTATATGCATGACAAGAAACAACAAAGAAGAGAAAACCAACCAATGAGATTGCTTCCTCAGCATCATCTCTGTTACGACCTGCCACCCGCCCTCTTAGAGAGTCCAACACATCCCTTAGTTTCTTTAGAAGGACATGTCTATCCAATGAAGCCACTTCTCTCCATTTTGCCTGAAAAAGTCAAACAACAATTATGAGCAAAGCAGCTCCCATGAGTAACAGCAGACACATAGGTTAGTGTCTCGATTATATCTAGAACCTACAAGTTGCAGAGTAATACAGTAATACCCCCATGGCTTACGGGCCATCCGACTGTGATCCAATCAACATCACGATAGTTCAAAAGCAGAAGAGATGAAAAGAATAAATACTTCATAAAACACTAAAAACAATACAATTTCTTTGCCCTTGTTCTTTTGTCTCAAATATTCAAATCATGGAAACAAATAAAAGTTGGAAGCAAGACCTCAGCTGATAATTTTGCAGCACCAGACAGACCCTTCTCAAATTTCTCCTTGAGGTCGCGAACAGAAAGCCGCTTCTGCTGCTCCAGCAGCTGGGCCGTCTCCTTCGCGACAACCTCCTTGAGAGGCATAACCTCAGGAGCATTCTCGGGTTCAATGATTGTATTGTTGGCTCCTATTTTGTAATCTGGAAATCGACCCTTGACGAAATTAACATCAGATGAAACCATATGAAGTGCATCTTTCTGCATGGTGTCTCCAAAGTCACCCGTCACCCTCGTCATCCGTCCTAATTGCGTGTACTCTTCCTTCCATAAAAAATAAACAAAATATGAAAACGATACTGTACAATGAAGCAAAGAAAAGTTTGTTCTTTTCAAAACTTAAGAAACCTAATTCAGTTTCCTCAGCAACAGACGTGAAGGCACCAAACCCACAAAGTAAAATTTCCGAGTGAATCAGTCCAAATCAATTCATCGACATACAGCAGGAAAATACTTAATCTGACAAACCGAAATAGATTAGGGACTCAACCCGTCTAGGTAAAAAAAGGAGGGGCGATCGATCTAAAGGCTCCTAGTCACAACTCCTAGTAAGCATTAGACATGAATCTAAACGCCCACTAATTCAAACGATTAAAAAAGAAAATCCCTTCACTGCGTTCCGCTATGCCAAGACTCTGAAACACCCAGATGAATCCAGTTCAAATCAACATCATTAGAACTATGAAAATCTTATCTCTACAGAGGATGAGAAGTGAACTAAAAGCTAAGAAACGTGAACAAATCCATTAACCACAATTTTCACTCGAAAGAGAAACCCAACCTCATAAATCTCCCCCCAAAAGAGAAGAATTGGCTTGCGGCTCCCTTCCCCTGCTCCGAAGATTCGATTTTTCTCGGGTCTTTTCCGCTTTATTTCCGCACCTTTTCTCCTTATACTCTGCTCTTCTGATAAGGAATCCAACAATTCGCATGGATCGAATACGTCGGCGAAGATGGATTCTTTTTAAATTTATATTCGTACTTTCGGCACACTTGAAGAGGGGGGAGGAGAAGAGGAAGAGGAAGAAGGAACAGAGCGAGAGATGAAGCCTCGAGAGATGCGCCACTTTTTCGCGGGGCCCACCCTGTTTTGAAAGAAGTCGTTGTGAATCGTCAAAGCCCCCGATCGGAGATCAATTCTCATTTTTTATCCACGTGAATTTAGGACCTGCCAGTACTTATCCTTTTCTGGTCGAAATAACGAATAGCTATCAGCAGCGGATAGATAACAGAAAGGCTCTTTCACGAGTTTACCCTTCAACTGTTACCTTTTCACTTATATGCCCTCCATAATTTTATCTTTTATTTATATCTACATTATTTAAATTTTAGTACTTCGTTACCTCCAAATAATATCTACATTAAAAAAAAAAAATACACATACAAATTATACATTTACAGGGGTATATAAGTAAATATAAGATTTGGCATGCATGCACAAAAAAAACCTTAATCTATCTGTAAATTATATATAGATATATCTTTTGTTTCATGAGTTGGGTGGTATCCAGAATGGTAAAATCATATACTTAAGTATAAATATATAGGATAAGGCTGCGACAGTTAATTAGTTGTTAACAGTACAACTATATATATATATAGCGAGATGGTGAGGGTTAGTTGAGCCAAAAATAACTGTCATTTTTTTTAATATAAAATCTAAGGAAAATATAAAAAAGGAAATAGATTCGGAAAATCTCATGTAAACACTCGATAACAAATATGTCATCTTGGATTTATATATATATATATGTGATGTGGGTCATGACAACTACCTAACCTAAACTTTCGGCAAGCATTAGAACCCCGCCACTAGTGTACAAGGCAACAAATGGGGTCCACCCTTTGTGGCCGCCCTAAGTTAAGTTTGGTCCCACTTATCTACCTTGTTCATTAGTCAGGCAATTAATACTTCTTTCAATTGATTTGTCCACACTTTTGTTGAAGGTTAGTTTTACATGTAATGGTAATTTCTAAGTACCTGCTTGTTTTAAGTTTAGAGGTTTCCCGAAATCCTAAACTGATTTAGTAATTAAATATTTTTTAATATCTAATTAATTTTATTTTTCTAAAAATTAAGATTAACTAATTGAGTTTGAAGCTCAGTCGAAAATTACTTTATCCCTTTATATTTCAAAAGGTCTCAATTCAGTCTTTGTACTTATGACTAAAGTAAAATCGTCATTTTTTCTGTTAAAATTAATAGAGCGTGCCCAAATAACTGAACTCTCGTCGTATTTATTAGGCAAAATATATAAGTTTTTTATTTAAATTTTTTTTAATCCATATTTGTCTTATTCCTAGATGTGATATAACTATTAAACTTTGTAAAAACTCAGGTTTAATAAATTTTACTATATAGTTAGTATAATCTAGAAAGTAAGAAAATAAAACATGTGAATATTCTTTAAAGAAAAAATTGCTTATATAAAAAAAGAGCAATTTTGTCTATAAAATTAAAAATAGAGACATATTAGCTCACCATTTAATTTTTTGAAAATTTTTAGATGCACTGTGTTAATTTTGATAGAAAAACTAATAGACTCACTTTAGCAATAAATAATATATAGACTAGTTTGGAACTTTTTGAAGTACATAGGAGTGAGTGATTATAGACGTAACTTTGGGAGGTAAAATATATTTAACTTAAAATAAAATATAGAGGTAAAATGATATTGTGATAGGATCGGAATGATAATAAAGGAAAACTATAGGGGTGTTTGTGAAACATTTTCCATGAGTAGTGGGTTACTATTATGGGCCTTCGACTGGGTCGGGCCTATAGTAAGTGGGTCGCATAACGTTTGCATCGGACCTGTTTCACGCCTTGAACACTGTTGTTTGGGCAATCTATAAATATCTCCGCCAAATGAATTAGCTTCCATTTCCCCTCTTCCAAGTTTCGTGCACTGTTGCACCCCGAAGTAGCAACGAACCAGAAATGGCGGAGACATCCGGTTCCACGCCGGCGCCGGCGCCGCCTCCATCCGATGCGGAGAGGGAGGATACTCTCGATCGAATGCTCACTCGCCTCGCCCTAGCCGACGACGCCAAGCTCCAACCCTTGCTCGCCAGTATCCTCCCCTACTCCATCTCCTCCCTCGCCTCCCCTTCTCCTTCTGTTCGAAAGATGGTAACTCTAGTTTCCCTTTTCCGATACTTTTCATTCAAATTGGTTGGTGGTGCTGATGCTATGTTATGTCGTGGTGTCAAGATTGAGCGGTATTCACTTCCTCTCGGTGCGAGTGATTGAAATTTGTGAATTAGGGTTAGTTGAGGTTGAAATATGTCATCTATGGTGAATCTTAGTGCAGGAATTGGGTCCATACTCTCGGTATCATACATTCTAATCGGTTTATTACTCGATTTGCTGAGGCTATGTTCTGGTCTGGTGTCACGATTCAGCTGTGTTATCTCTTTTTTTTCATTTTTTTTTTCCTTGCGATTGTTGTTGGGATATTGTCTGTTATGGTTTGTATTGGGCAATACTTGAAATTGATAGAGGTCAAAGCGTGATCTACGGTGGAGCTTAGTATAGTGATGCATCTCTACTTCTCTCAGTATTTTGCATGCTAATTGGTTCACTGGTACAATTTATGATTTCTTCATCTGCTTTGGTGTCGATATTGTACTGTATTCACTTATTTTCAGTACGATTGATTGGATATTATATCTTACGGTTTGTATTTGGCAAAGGTTGAAATAAGAGGAGCTTAAAATTAAGGATTTTTACATACTTGGCACTGAAAACATTGAAAGCATCATAAATGCCATTATATTCTTTAAAATATCACAATTCCCGCCCAATTTATTGATCTCTTTCAAGAATGTCATTCTGTCATTTAAAACCAACTATTCGTGGTTAAAGACAAAATTAAATTTAAAAATACCATTTTGCTCTTACAGAAATTGTTTAGCATGATCCAAAAACTATCTAATGTTCTCTGATAGCATATTACAAGAGAACACAATATTCTTTATACAAGAAAAAAATGTGTGGTAATTATTTTGCACCCTACTTCAAGAGAGGAGTATTTTGGTTATTTAAATGTATTTATTGACTTTAACAACCACATATTAAGAATATTCTATGGATATTCCTTTAAAAATGGATCGCAATTCTGATAGAGTAAAAAGATTTTGATGGCAATTCTGATAGAGTAAAAAGGTTTTGATGGCAATTATGATATTTTAGAAATTTTAGTGGTAATTATGTAAAAATCCTTAAATTGATTGGAATTTATGTAGGAATTAGACTTTGTGGTAACTTTTCTTTTGATGTGCATGTGTGGATTGTGAATGTTTGTGTTTTTAATGATAGAATTATAAATTTAGTTTTGCGTCATTAGGTTATGGAGATTCTAACTCATATTAACAAGCGGGTGAAGCACCGGCCGGAGATTGGGCTGCCACTATTGGAGTTATGGAATATTTATAATAAAGTTGATGCCTCATCGATGGTTAGAAACTTTTGTGTTGTTTATATTGAGATGTCATTTGAACGCTTGCCTAAAGAGGTTGGTTCTTTTCCCTTTTTTTTTTTTTTTTTTTTGCATGCTTTTAAAGATATTCATGTTGACGAAATTAGCGTGCCAATCTTTTGTAGGATAAAGAGAATATGGCTCCTGAACTTCTAATTAATATAGCAAATATACCTCTTCAACATCAAGGCATCATCTTGAGAATTGTTCTGAAGGTACGTTGTTAGTGTCAACGAATTTTAAAGCTCTGGTTGTATGCATTTATATTCGGTAGTATTTAGTGGCAAACTTAGGTTATTTGCTGTTTTCAGGTTATAGGTGATTGCCATTCAAGTCAGGTTCATGAGAACATTGTTGCAAAGTACAGGGCTAATGGAGTTTCTAAGGATGGAGAAGTATTTTTGGAGTTTTGCCTTCATACAATTTTGTATCAAGCACCACCTTCTGGGTACGGTATTCACAAAAGAAACAGCAAGATGTCTGACTGATTTACAATGTTCTTTGAGATTTTAAATTGCTGTATGTTTTAGTGTTGGATGCCCAGCAGGACTTTCCATTGCCCAAGCAGATCGTGTTACTGGGAAGCAACCTTTGAAAGGTGACATTCTTATGACGAGAAAGGTAAGTTTGTTATGTATTCTACAGTATTTTCCTTTTTACATTTTATTTTTTGTGGTATTGCACCTAGTTTCCTGATCCGGCTTTGATGTGCTCAGCGGAGCTATTTAATCTTTTCTTCTCCTACGACCCCGCAATATTCTAACCTTTTCTTTTCTATATAGCTTGGGATTTTGAATCTCATTGACACTATGCAACTGTCACCTGAGCTTGTCTATCCCCTTTTTCTAGTAGCTGCTTCAGACAGGTAGTTGTTGTCCACTTGAACACACTTTGAAAAAATTCAATTTTTAGGCACTAATGATGAGAGTCATCTGTTGTCTTTCTGATAATTTGCTTAAGTCAAGAGCCTGTTGCTAAGAAAGGAGAGGAATTGTTAAAGCGTAAGGCTGCTGGTGCCAATTTGGATGATTCTGTTCTGATCAAAAGACTATTTATGCTGTTCAATGGTATGCATTTTTTTTTCATATTTATTTTCTTGGCTTTTATAACTTTTAGATTTTGAGAAAAATAACAATAGTTGTCTCTTAAGAATACAGAATTCTTTTTACAGTTGAACTTCTCAATTCTTGTCTGTTACGTGATTTAGCTTCTTGACTGCACTGACGCTAGATGCAATTTGATTTACTAACTGCAGGCAGTACTGGGGTAGAAAATATAGCTGTAGAATCGAGGATTGCTCCAGGGAGTACTACATTACGAGTACGGCTTATGTCTGTTTTCAGCAGATCGATCACTGCAGCTAATGCATTCCCTTCTACTCTGCAATGCATTTTTGGCTGCATCTATGGTAAAAAAACATATTTTTCTTGTATTTTGGAGTCGATCTTATTCCAAGACTTAACTTGTTTTACAAATTATCTTTGGGTATTATTGTTTATATCATAATTAGTTATTATAGGTTATGCTTCTTTTTTCCATCTTCTCTTTTGTCCTGCTGAAGATTACCATGAATGATGTTTATATACTATTCTTTCTTACATTTCTTCATTATCTATTCTACTATACTTTCTCTGATATTTTCACTTCAGGAATGGACAGATGGTTTTGCTGGTAGCTACATTATGTAACAATCCTATTAAGAGTAGTCCATTACTTGTTTGGCTATCGGTAGCACACATTTACTTCTTCTTTTTTTCTATTTTTTTCCTCTTTGGTTAAGAAATCAATACTGGCAATGTGTAATTACTTCCATGTAACCATCCCGCCTGGCTCATAGCTTAGAGCTTTTTACGAACATGGTGCTGCAACGAAGACACAGGTTTGTGTGGCACAACAAATGGCAGGCTGTTTCCCGTGTCGTGAGCAGTACCGGGGGCATTTAGATACTCTAAATTTGCATCCATTATGATGACATCATGTGTGCTTGTTATTGTTGTTATTATTGTAGCTGTTTTTTGTTCCTTTTTATTTTAGTTTTATTTATCTCTAAGTTCATTTATTTGACTTGAGCTCCTTAATATGATAGGAAGCGGGACTACTTCAAGGCTGAAGCAGCTTGGCATGGAGTTCACTGTCTGGGTTTTTAAACATGTACATATTTTGGTGCTCTATAGTTATAGTCTTGACTTGAACTTCTATGCTTTGCTTGTTGTTTTCATGTCATAATTGCCCTTATAGTAAATTATGTATTTTTTGTTCAATGAATGGCATGTTATTGAGTCATTGACTATGATATTAATACTAATTCTCATATTTTGCTTGTCCTGTTAAGATCGGAGAACAAGTTATAGCATTGTTCACGTGATTTCTTTCCAATTGACCTGTTCATAATCTTTACTCTTTGATAGAGCAGAAGGTTTCCTGTGAAAGGGAAGTGTTCAGGAATTGGTGAAGCTTTCCTGACTTAATGTTTTATCTTCATACAGGCAGTAATTGATCAATTGAAACTCATGGGTCCTGTTATTTTGAGTGGAATATTACGTTCTCTTGATGGTTCATCTGCAACAGAAGCAGGTTTCTGTAGTATATTTGATGATTCTTCATCTCTCTCTCTCTCTCTCTCTCTCTCTCTCTCATAATGAAAAAAGGAGCCACTGTACTGCATGCAATGGTTATACAAATGATTTAGGTTGTAAATCTATTCTTTTTTTTCCTTTTCTCAGGATCTGTTGGTAGAGATGTAAAAACATTTGCGTACCAAGCCATTGGTTTACTTGCTTCTCGCATGCCTAATTTGTTCAAGCAAGTTGTCTGATCACTTCTCTTCATTCTTGAGTTAACTATTGTTGCACTGATTGCTCACCAATACACATACAATTTGCAGAGACAAAGTTGACATGGCCGTTCGGCTTTTTACCGCCTTGAAATCAGAGGAGCAGCCTCTTCGTCTAACTATTCAAGAAACAGTTGCTTCCCTTGCAACAGCTTATAAGGTAATTCGCTTAGTTGTATAGATCTCGCCAAAGTGCATGGCTCATTATAATGGTGTGGCTCATTATCCGGAAACTTTTGACTTTTGTATTGTAAAGCTCTTAATACCATTGATATGTCCTGCAATACAATGTTCTTCAACTGCCTTTAGGAGTTGTTTTTCAAAGCATCATGTATACTCTAGACTATAAATGCATATCTTCTAACTTTATCTGTGAAATTATGTCCACCAAATTGTCCGTCTATTGCAAAGCTAAGCAATTAAATATCACTGGGACCTTCTATCTTCATTCACTGTGTAAACTATGGAGTTACTGAACTTATTTTCTCACAGAGCTGAAAGAAATAATCTAGTTGAATGTTTAGTGGCCACCTTGCTTGTTTTTACTAGGGATCAGCCCTTGGTTCTTTTGTTTCATCTTTGAGTATTGAGGGTGGCATGGGACCTTTAAGTTAGATGTCGGTAAAAGTGATGGTTCCTTACGAGTATAAAAGTGATAAACAGTACTCTAGATGTTGCTTCTAAATTTTGAGTCAGAGCAACCTCACGTTGTTAACTTTTGAGTTTCTTTCCATGAGAGCATGAGCAAATATGTTGTACTGTTATCTACATTTTTTTGTAGTGAAAAATTAGTTGAACATATATAAAGAACGCCCTTCTGGTTATAGAGTTTGAGAACTCTTGAACTCTTTCAATTTCAGGAAAATTTCTATTCTAGTTCCTGACCAGTTGCAGATACATTAAGATTTTATTCTCAAAAGTTTGAATGCATTTGCGGGTTTTTGTAGTTTTCTGTTTTACCTGTGTATATGCAAATCTGTCTTCCATTATTAATTTTGTTACACTGACCATTTAGATACTTCTTCTTTCTTCCCTGGAGCTTATAATAATTGTCTGATCTTGGCATTAGGGTGCTCCAGCAGTAGTATTGGATAATCTGGAAGGACTTCTGCTGGAAAACTCTTTAGCGGTATGAAATCCATCACATATTTGTTTATGACTTTCTGTCTTTCAGCTTTGTTGTGAAAATGTTGTGAGGTCTTCTCATATAAACTTCTCATACTATCCAGAATGAAAGTACTTTATTTCATTCTATGTATTTTTCTATTTGTTTATTCATTGATTTCCAATCATTCACTGTTATGGATATTTGCCTGAAATTCTTTCCTTCTTGTGTCTAAAGGAAAGTATTGATGGAACTTGCTTTATATAAATGTAATTGTTTGTTCTTACACATAATATTTGTTAGCTTGTGATGCCTTCTACTGCATTTGTTGTATTATCTTACTTAGCAGTTCACCTTGATTTTCTTTAAGGAACAAAGTGAGGTGCGTTTTTGTGCTGTGAGGTGGGCTACGACGTTGTTTGATTTACAACATTGCCCTAGCCGATACATTTGCATGCTTGGAGCTGCAGACACGAAAATGGATATAAGGTCAGTCATTGAAGTGTTTTCCTTATCTTGCCTCTTATGCTGGATTCTATTGTCTTGTTCTTTTTTCAATATTTATTTGGTTACATTGTCTACGGAGGATTTGGTAAAGAGGTTGTTTTTTAAATTATAGTTGGATAATTTATTAGCAACAATAATCATCTCATTGTTCTCTTGGGATTCTTTTCTTTCTTCCTTTGGCTGGAAGATTTTACATTGCTACCTCAGGTAGGTTTCTCATATTATTTGTAAGAAGAAGGAAGCTTTCCTGTGCTCTCATAGTTCTTTACATCTTCTTCCTTAAGAACTGCCATTTAGGTTCAAAAATTTTGCTCATCCATTTTCATCTTCTATATTAACCAGGTAATAGGTTTAGATTCTGTTAATCAAATGGCAGGATGTGGCTCAGTAATTACTTTTAGCAACCATGGTGCTCAATTCTTAGGTAATGAAAAGGGATGCCAATTTCAATCAAAAAGAAAAACGGGTTTTGGGGGTGGCTTTATTCGTAAAATATTTCATAATGTAACATGTCGTTTGTAATATATTAGATATATTAAAACCCTCAGAAAGAAGTTGAAGATGCTAATATGAAAGTTCTGAAGTGATCACTTTTCTACTTATAGGATTCTTATGTTAGAATCTACCAGTACAACATTTTTTTTGGCTTGGTTTTCAAACTGATGGAATCCTTTAGATAACTTTTATTTGGATCACTAATTTCTGAAGCTACTTAGGAATTAGTGATTAAAAAATTTAATATAATCTGTATTTGTTTCTTGTGTGGATAACTCAACTTACCCATAATCCATCTAATCTGTCATGGCTTTTCTTTCTATGATTTATTAATTATCTTGTTGAATATTATCCCCTTGCATTGACATACTTTTTCATGGTATGACATGTTAGTTGTGCCCTATTGCTTCATCCAAACCATCGTTAACTTAATTTTCTCTTCTGTTACTAGGGAAATGGCTCTTGAGGGCCTTTGTCTTACAAAAGATGACGGACAGACATCTGGGCAAAAAATTGACCTCAGATATCCCGATTTAAGAGAGATGCTAAATTATATTTGTAGTCAGCAACCAAAACTCTTAGATTCTAGTGAGCATGTGGATGGGAAGCTGCTTTTTTCATCAAAGACATCTGTTGCCATGATCAGGTTTTTGATGAAGTGCTTTGAAGCAGATTGTAGAATGTGCAGTTCTGATATGGAAACAGAATCAACAGATATTTTTAATTCCCCAGCAGTAACAATGTGCGTGCTGCTAGAGAATGCTATGTCATTTGAAGGATCTACTGAGCTGCATGCCACTGCTTCTAAATCTTTAGTTGAAATTGGGTCTCATTTACCGAAGGTTTTGTGCTTATTCTTTTGCTGAAATGTTTCAGTAATCAAACTTATGATGTTTAAGTCTTCTATTCTTTTCTTTTTTTTAAATTTTCCTATAGTTGGTAGCATCACGGTATGCTGGGCGGGTAGATTGGCTAAAGAATTTACTTGGTCATATTGATTCTGATACTCGGGAAGCTGCATCCCGCTTGCTGGGGATTGCATGTTCTGCTCTTTCAAGTTCTGCTTCATCTACTATTTTATCTGAGCTTGTTGCATTACTCAGTGGGAGCAAAATATTAAGGTTATTCATGTCGCACTAAGCAACTGGTTTCTTGGTATTTATGACTTCTATGATTAAGTTAGGTTCACTGAGATGGATTTCATGTGCAATACTTCCAGATTTGAAAATCATCATGGTTTGTTATGTGCTATTGGATATATAACAGCAGAGTGCATGAAGAATCCACCTTCTGTAAGTTCTCGGAATCTCTTTTCTATATGATGTATGTATAATATTGTGTGTGCAAAACAGTTCTTTGGCTGCATTTTATATTATTCTTGCTATTCTGTTTCTGCCTTTCCTCTTTCTTCTTTGTTGGGTAGCTAGATGTTATTTTATATGCTTTAGCACAAAGTTAATAATATGCTCCATACTGTTTCTTCTTATTTGATATTTCTCCTGTTAAAAGTGAAGGGCAGTGATTTGCAAATTTAATGGCTTAATGAAACTTTTCAGGATAAATAAGTTCTAAGATAATACCAGAAAAGTCACTTGTTAAATGGGAACCTATTGTATTTCTGTGTACCACAATGTTACTTTTCATCCTTTTCTACTAACCTTGGAATATTGCTTGCTTATGCTTGAAGTGGATCCTGTCTTTTGTTTCAATGCTTGGTCATCTTGGTATATCCTGTTGACCAAGTAATCCTTTTAATACGAGGATCTTAGTTTTAGCTATTTTTTGTAGTTTAGTTTGGTTCTATTAAATAATCCAGACAGTCTAGTTTTATTTTCTTGGGTTAAAGGGTGAAATTTCTTCTCTATGTACAAATTAAAAAAAATATTTTCACATTTTGTTATTAGCTATTGCTTATTTTGAAGCCTCAAAGTCACATTAAGGTTTAATTTTGGAGGTTTGTGCCATTTTACGTTGGTTTTTTTGAGTCAAAATTTGTTATATTAGGAATAAGCAATGTTGATACTTGATAATGCTTCCTGTTCATGTAGATATCAGAGGAGCTGTTTCAGAGTACTGTTGGTGTTCTAGTAAATGTGGTCGAGTCAGAAAGTGCAATACTGGCTTCTGCTGGAATGGAAGCTTTAGGTCATATTGGTCTTCGTTGTTCACTGCCTATACTTTGTCGCAATTCCATTGCCGGTGGGTTTTGGTTGTTAGTTGTTATCATACTAATATTTTTAATGTAAAAAAGATCCTCCCAAATTAATATATGTTGTATGTTTTACTCAACTGCAGCTGGAGTTATAACAATTTTGCATGAAAGGCTGAGCAAACTGCTTTCTGGTACTGATATCAAAGCAATACAAAAAATAATTATTTCTTTGGGGCATATTTCTGTGAATGAAATTTCATTTCCACACCTGAAAAGTTCTCTGGACTTGATATTTAGTCTTTCCAGATCGAAGGTTGCAGTTATCTTTTGTTAAACTTTTCCCTACTATGTTTTTTTTTACTTTTAATTGTTTATGGTATGGTAATTTAAAATTTTTACTTTTCAGGTCGAAGATGTACTTTTTGCTGCTGGGGAGGCTCTATCTTTTATATGGGGTGGAGTCCCTGTTACTGCAGATACAATACTCAGATCAAATTATAGTTCCCTTTCTGGAAGCACCAACTATCTCACCGCTGAAATGCCCTTACCCATTGTGACTGGCTCATGGAAGAGCAACTGTGATGAGGAGTCACATGTTATGACTCAAGACATGATTATTAAAAAGCTCTTTGATGATCTCCTTTTCAGTAGCAGAAAAGATGATCGCTGTGCAGGTACTGTCTGGTTGGTGTCACTGATAATGTATTGTGGCCATCATCCAAAAATCCAGCAACTTCTTCCAGAAGTACAGGTCTGTCATTTGAATATTTGGCAAGTCAATATCTAGGAGCACGTTAGCCTGTGCTATCTTTCATTCTGTAACATGCAGTAATGTACTTAATAATTTTGTCAGACTTTGCATGCGAACTTATAGACTTAACCGGAGGTTTTGCCCTGTATGGAGTAACTGTTTAATAAATAAGCAAAGATATAGCAGGTGAAGAATTATCTGTATGTTTTCAAGGAAATCTTTGATTTTCAGAAATACATCTGAGTAATTTATGTAGAACAATAGTACTCCCCTCCCTAGATTTAGGAAAATAATGATATTGTAACTTGGTTGAGTTACAAACAAATATGCAAATGGACCAGAAAGTTCTATGATAAGCTTATAGTTGATTAGAAGACTAGTAAGGCAGTAACATCAAATGTTTTTCAATTGAGATCATGACAACAATTTTGAGAACTTGCAGGATGTATGAACTAAATAATGCTCTTAAATGTGAACTGCCCATAAGTTGAAGTCCAAAGCTATAGGAGGGTTTGTTATTAAATGGCTGCTGTTTTGAAGAGTTCATGCATGGATTCGAGTGACACTGGTGTTTGTTTTCTCTTGGATTGCCATTTGTATGCTATTATTTTTGTCCTGGTGTTCCTTTTATAGCAGCTTAATGCACCATAACTATGTTAGTCTGTGCAGCATTTGCATTGGTTTTCTCAGATCTGTGAGTTGGCACAACTTAACGATATGCTTTCACTGTCCTTGCCCTCCTTGGCGTACTCCTCATAAATATATATGAGTTGTTGCCAGTGATTTTTCACTATATGTTAGCTCTCTTTTATTTCTATGCTACTTTCATAGACAGCTATACTTTCTGAATTTCTTCAGTGGTAAATATCATTTTGACAACAATGTAACACAGTGAATAATTGAATAGAATTCTAGAACAGAACATTATGATCTAAAGTAAAAGTGAGCATATCATGTCATGAACTTCAATGCTTGATCCAAAAATTGGAACGAAAAATTAGACTTTGATAAATGAGTGTTACTGCTCATCAGCGAAAGATGAAGAGATGGCTAGACCTTCAACTTCGGCTTTAGCCTAGAACTTGTAGGAATAAACTTTGGGCTGCTCGATGGCGGAGCTGCAGAGGAAGCAAGAGATGGCAACAGAAAAACAGCATCAAAAGAGGGAAAAAGAGGGGTAATAACAATGGCTGTACCTGCGGGAGCATTAATAGCTACAACAGTAGAGAAAGAGAGAATAGGGGAGGGAACGAAGATGAAAGGCAGCTGCAGCTGTGAAGGAGAAGAGGGAAGAAAGGAGCTTGACTGAGAGGAAGAGAGGAGGAATGGTGGTTCAGTAAAGAGAAGAGAAGAGCGCCTGGACTGCAGGAGGGGGAAGAGAAAAAAGGGGCTCTGAGGAATTCTCTTTTTGGTCTTTAATTAGGGAAATGGAATTTCAGTTGGAAAGTTTTGGGTCTCAAATAGGAGTTCAGTAAGGGGCTCACTTAGCATACCACTTCAGATGATAAGGTTGTATTTGGTTGATAAAAAGTGGAAAGAAGAAAGTGGCTTTTGAAGTAAAAGTTTACAGAGAAGTCAATTCTAAAATTTAGTCATGCCTCATATGCGTTAATGTTTGGTGAAAAATTGAAAGTGTTTGGTGGAGATGGGTAATTAATTAATTATAGCAATTAATGATAATATATGAAAACTTGGGAAGTGCTACTCTCGCCCTAGAGAAAAGGAAGGAGAATGAGCCAAAATCAGAGAAGTTAGGTTGTGTTGAGAAAATTAAGGAACTCCATCCAAATACAAAAAATGTCTTACTTCTAGTAAGTTGCCACTTTCTTTTCCTACTTCCCCATCAACCAATCACATCCTAAGATGTCTCTCCTAATGTGGCAACCATATTTCTTTGAAAACAGAATTCCCGGCATTTTAGTAACAACTCTAGGAATCCTTCTAATCTAGAGGCTCAAATAAATCACTTTTAACAGCTGCCGTATATAGGCAAAGTGGAAATAAAAATTGGCTGACCAACTAATGAAATCAAACTAATAGCAACATAAAATAAACTGAAACCATAAAGGATCACACCCACAAGGTGTCATGCTCACACCAAGAGATTTATTATTTTAATTGGTTTTGCAGGAAGCCTTTTCTCACCTTCTTGGTGATCAGAATGATCTTACACAAGATTTGGCTTCCCAAGGCATGAGTATTGTTTATGAACTTGGTGATCCGTCTATGAAGGAAGAATTAGTGCATGCACTTGTAAGCACATTGACTGGTTCAGGGAAGAGGAAAAGAGCTATCAAGGTGTCTATGTCATTTCACATTCTTTTCCTTAGTTTGTTAAGTGTTTATCTACGTGTGTGCATTTTAACTTGTTTTGTGGCCTGTAGCTTATGGAAGATTCTGAAGTTTTCCAAGAAGGGGCTATTGGTGAAAGTCTTAATGGTGGAAAGCTTAGCACATATAAGGAGCTTTGCAGCATGGCAAATGAGATGGGGCAACCCGACTTGATATATAAGTTCATGGATCTTGCTAATTATCAGGCTTCTTTAAATTCAAAGCGAGGTGCTGCCTTTGGTTTTTCCAAGATAGCAAAACATGCTGGGGATGCTCTTCAGCCGCATCTACGTTCTTTGATTCCTCGACTTGTTCGCTACCAGTATGACCCTGATAAAAATGTCCAGGTGTTGACACTGTACATTTTATTTACAATAGCTATGAGGTTGAAAGTAGTTGCTTTGGCTCCAAATTTCATTTGCATGTTTTATTTTTGTTGTACGATAATATTTGATACCGTACTAGTGAACCTACATAACTCTCGCTTTCCTTTCCCTTTGGAGGATATTGGTCATATCTGAGACCTGTAGCACTGTCCAAGAGTTCTCTTAGAACGTATGAAATTTATTTATTATTTATTAATCTATAGTTTGAAGATTCTGATTCACACAATCACACATTATATTCATTAATTTGTGTATATTCCATATAATCTGGTGTTTCTTCTAAGTTGATTTATATTGCCCTCACGTACTAAATCCTAAGCCTGCTGTTAGGATGCTATGGGGCACATCTGGAAGTCAATTGTGGCTGATCCTAGAAGAACTATTGATGAATATTTTGATCTTATTATGGATGATTTGTTGGCACAATCTGGATCAAGACTCTGGCGCTCACGTGAAGCTTCATGTCTTGCTCTTGCAGACATTATCCAAGGCCGGAAATATAGTCAGGTATTATATAGTTTCTTAGGCTGACATGTTGTAATTCCTTCTCATTAACAAGATAATGCTCTTGAGTATACCTCTCAGGGATTATTTGAGCATGTTAGTCTCTCTATAAAATATTGAAGTTGCTGTCTACATTGATGGCCTTTTAGAAAACACTGGTCAGTGTTGATCAGCACATTTTGTGCCAGTGACTTATTGAAACTTGAAACTAATGTTTGGAGTCTTGGGTACTCTCATTGTACTCCCTTTTGTTAAGCCGTGCCTAGTGCCAACTGTGATTGAGCCATTTGACCCTTGTGCCAATTTGTGCCAGTTTGGATTGTTTTTGACTTTTTTTAGCAAATACAGGCAGATTGTTACATGGGGTGTGGTCTCACATGCCAGATGGAGCTTATCTGTCCTAATGGCTCACTGACATAGATAATTATGTTGAGTCAAATTTAACTTCTTAACATTTTTTTCCTTGGTTTGTTGGTGTGATATTCAATCATTTATCTTTTTATAGCGTCATTGTATTTTATTCCAGGTTTCTAAGCATTTGAGAAGTATATGGACAGCTGCATTTCGTGCCATGGATGACATTAAGGAAACTGTACGAAATTCTGGTGATAGTTTGTGCCGTGCTGTGAGCTCGTTAACCATCAGACTTTGTGATGTTTCACTTACTGCAGTTTCAGATGCTAGTGAGACAATGAACGTTGTTCTGCCGTTCTTGCTTACAGAAGGAATAGTCAGTAAAGTTTCTAATGTTCAAAAAGCATCCATTGGCATAGTAATGAAGCTCGCGAAGGTCTGAAGCTCTTACTTCTTTCTTATCCTTTTTTTTATATGATTCACAGAAGATGGGTCTATTTTTTTTATAGGGACACAGCTGTTCTGAATATATCATTTAAGTTGGCAAGTATTTGTCTATTATGATGTCATACCAATAAATTTAGACTATTTGCAAGATGCCAGTTGACTCAAGTAGGTCCTTGCATAGGAATGGGTTGAGAGCATGGAACTAATGCAAGTTTTGAGGTATCTATAGATCTCAGATTGGACCAGGTGGCGATTTGTATCCATATTATCTAGTGACATGTGAACAGAACTCCTTTGAATGTTGGAGCAAACTTGATGGTTTATGTCTTTTCTAGAATTAACATATTAAGTCCCAAAAGAAACTATAAATGTGGGCAAACGATGAATTTGTATAGGAGCTGGGAGCATATGATGATTTGTTATTTATTGCAGTTGTAGCATCCATGAAACAAATATGCATTTAAAGATGTAAGAAGAAGAAAATCTGCATTTTTATGGTGGAATCTGCAAGGATGTTGAGAAAATACTGTTATAGAAAAAGAGTTGACATGTTGAAACAATTGGCAAATGAGTCTATTGCTCCCCAAGATAGTTTACATAAGGCCTGATGGTCATAGTTACCGAAATCCACACTATGATGTGTTTCTTTGTTTCCTAGCAAACTACAGCATAGATCTATCATCATTTAGTTGAAGCATGTAATTTTTTGCTTAGTGCATGTTGGCTATAATCTTTGGCTAAGTTAGGTCATTTTATAAATTAGGGTGCTGGGGCTGCACTTCGGCCGCACTTGCCTGATCTTGTCTGCTGCATGCTCGAATGTTTGTCAAGCCTAGAAGATCAGAGGCTGAACTATGTTGAGGTCTGACCACTTTAAACTTCCTTACTTATAACTAATTTCTGCACTTTTCTTTTTCACTTGAAGGGATGATGTAGGACAGTGGATACGGGGATGACTACTACACTATATGTAATATCTGATTATTACTTTTGCGGCATCTTTTATATTCTAAGTAACTTCTCTATTTTGGAAAATTAGCTGCACGCTGCAAATGTTGGACTTCAAACTGAAAAACTTGAGAGCTTGCGAATTGCTGTTGCTAAAGACTCTCCAATGTGGGAAACCCTTGATATATGTCTAAAGGTTGTTGACACACATGCATTGGATCCTTTAGTTCCTCGTCTTGCCCAATTGGTCAGATCGGGAGTAGGGCTTAACACCAGGTACATTCTTATGTCAGTGGACCTAGTAACATTTTGGTAGGGCTTAACACCAGGTACATTCTTATGTCAGTGGATCTAGTAACATTTTGGATGCGAGTCCGACATGTAAAACATTATTATTATTATTTTTCCATTTCACTGTTCCATAATTTATTTTAAATTTCTCAATAGTCTATTGTAGTAAAACATTAGATATTTACCATCTAACTTGTTCTTTTCTTGGGAAGATTGACTGTACCGCTTGGTTAGACACATGCCTTGGTGTGTAAAATATTTTAATAATCGATACAGATGGCACAAACAACACAAACATGGAACTGAACATATACATATATCATGCAACAAAACATTGTGAGGAGGCTTTTGCAAGAAGCATCCCTCAATTATAACTATTTTAATAACTTGCACAACCCCCAAAATCATAATTATACCTTACCCAGTTGTATCAATATGCAACTATATATAAGATGCCAATGCTAATAAGCATGTGGAGAATACTAGTCTAGATAGGGATTAATCAACATAACAACAAAGCAACTTATTATTGTAACTATTATTATCATGTAGGAGGTCAAACAACAGTGTGAGATGCAATTATTGCAAAGGAGAAGGTAACTATAAGGTTGAGGTCTACTAACTGTGTGAGCAACTTTCAATACACTGCTAAATGATGAGGGTAATAGACATTGTCATGCACGGACCCTTAGTAGCCTTAAGATACTGATGTGGATGTATGAAGTTTCTTATCACCATTACAGTGACGTGCTAATTAAATAAGTGTCAAATTGGTGGTATATAGTGAACTGATGTGGAAGAAAACTGGAGGGCACATGGGGACAAGGAAAAGGCAAAAAACAATCTATGTCTTTGTAACTATTTATGAGGGGGTTGGAGGGATGGGGGAAGGCTGGCAAAATTTCATGTTATTACCTAGTCATTGATGCTAATTGCTTGTTTCCTTCAGACACTAGTTGATTTGCATGTGAAACTGACTCGACCTATTTATAGATTTTTAGCATTTTCAACTGCCACTTCTTACAAGCATTAATGACAGTAACGACTACATAGTCTATTTGAGAGAAAAGATTACTCATGAATATGGCTAGTTATCAGGAAAGTGTCAAATGTCATGAATTGCGGTAGCTAGTGTAAAGCGCTTTGATTTTCTCATTTCCCACTTTTAGTTTGCATACTTCCTACAGTATAACCTTGAACTGAAATGGAGTAGTCATGTATAAATATTCAGCTTTATGAATATAATTCCTTAATCATTCTCGTCATGAATCGCCTGTTAGAATGTGGCCTCCAAACTGTATTTTGCAAGCCATTGTTTTATTGGAACTTAAATTTTCAGGGTAGGTGTTGCCAGTTTCATCATGTTGTTGATACAAAAGGTAACTGCTGACATCAAGCCATTTACAAGCATGCTATCAAAGCTCCTATTTCATGCTGTTCGAGAGGAAAAGAGTGCTGCAGCAAAACGAACCTTTGCATCTGCATGTGCTGTCACATTGAAATTTGCAAGCCCATCTTTGTCTCAAAAGTTGATTGAAGATACTGCTGCTCTGCATTTAGGTGAAAGAAATGCGCAGATTTCTGGGGCAGTTCTTCTGAAAGCCTACATGAATCTTGCTGCAGATGTTCTCAGTGGATACCATGCAATAGTTATTCCTGTTATTTTTCTTTCAAGGTTTGTCTGGAATTTATCTTTTGATATATAACTGATATTAAGATTAGCTATTTTTTGTTATTTTAAAGCGGGAACTTTTCTTGCAACTCCTGGTATCTTGGTATTGTACTTCTTCAAATACTTATTGTGCATCAAATTGTCAAACTACTACTCTACATTTGTGCCATATTTCAAAATGATCTTTTGCATGAGACATTTGGTTTCTGTAGTGCCTGTGGTGGAGTAAGTTTTAGAAAATATTGAGTTCCAGCTAATGAATTATACTGCAGATTTGAAGATGATAAGGATATAAATGCCCTATATGAAGAGCTATGGGAAGATAACTCAAGTAGTGAAAGAGTCACTCTTCAGTTATACTTGGCAGAAATTGTTTCTCTTATTTGTGATTGTATTTCGTCATCATCATGGGCATGTAAAAGGAAGGTACTTAGCTATTCCTATTATTCATTTCTAAGTTACATTTTTTACGTACCACAAATTTTTTTGTCAAGAATCACTCCCTCGCAGCAGGAGATGAGTTTAATCTGATAACCATTAATTTTTTCATATGGTTTTTATTTGAGGTTTATGTCTTTCTTGTATCTGCAGTCAGCCAAGGCAATAAAAAAGTTGAGTGATATTCTGGGAGAGTCTCTTTCAGCATATTATCAGAATCTACTTGAATGCCTTCTAAAAGAACTACCTGGTCGTTTCTGGGAGGTATGTGGATTGTAAATGCTCTGACAATATCTGCTGTGATGTCAAAATTTATAGGGAGTAGAAATATCCACAACCCAGGTTCTTAATTCACCTCTATCACTAGTAAATTCTTAAACAGAACTGGATTCTTTCTAGGCAGAAAGATGAAAGAGATGTTTGTTATGATTCTTTCTATACAACTTGTAGCCCTGGCAATACCAGCATGTCTGGTTACCTACCGTGCCAGTTCTTGTAGATTGTCACTTCATTCATTATCAAAGAAATTTTTAAACTTAGCCAGTTTATCGAGAGTATTCTTAATTTCTTTCACAATGAAGCTAAAAGGAAGAGAATATAGTATATCATTAATTGTATGCATGCAATTTATGCTCTGCACAGATTCTAAAAGCTTATGCGTATAGAGTACTGTGGTTTTAGTCCTTTGTGACAGTAACTTATGCTCTAACAGATTCTATTAAGTAGCAATTATCTTGTTTCCATCCGTATTTAGAAAAGCTCAAATGAATGATTTGATTATTGTGGCTAGGTCCATATTTGTACTTCATCAATAGCAAATGTTGTGATTAATATTCGTTCTTCAGTCATTCTAATTCTTTGCGGTGCTTCTTCTTTCAGGGGAAGGATGTTATTCTATATGCAGTAGCTTCACTCTGTTCATCTTGTCATGATGCAATGTCTGCTAAAGACCCTGCTATTCCAAATATTGTTTTGGATGCTATTTCAGCTGCTTGCACAAAAAAAATAAAATCCTACCGTGAGGCAGCATTTTCATGTTTGCAGCAAGTAATATTTCCAGTCCTTGTATTTATGTGCTACTTGTAACTTCCATGTGTCATAACAGGGCCACCAGTATGAAAAGCATGGATACACTTTATCATTATAGCTGTTCTGTTTATTCCCGGCATTCTCCATCTGAAACTAATAAAGTGATGTGGGAAAAATATGCAATATTGATGCAAAATGCAAATATTTCAATCTTTATTATGATTGATACTTGATACGGTTGAGCATTGAAATACTTAAACAAGATAATTATCTATCTCTTAACAGTTTGGAAGATCTTTAAGAATAATGTCTTATATACGAATTTGATTAGGAATTATTAGGGCCTCACAACTTTCATAAGTATGTTAACTCGAATCGCTATCTGTATATCGATCCATGTAACTCAACCTTCTTATCACTTTCTTGATTCTTAAAAAAGATGACAAGATTGGCTAGCTACATGCTGAGAGCATTTTTCTTGCAGATAGATGGTTGTAGGATCCTTTTTTTTTCCAAGATCCCTGCTTCCTCATAGTGGTTGTGCTTTATCATTTATATGATCATTCCTTCTCCTAATTTGTTTACTAATCTCATTTCTGGATAGTGAATAGGATCATTCTTCTGCATCTCTTTGCTCATAATTCCAGGTAGTCAGGAACAGGTCTTGTGTAAAGATTAGTGGATGAGTTTATTTTTATCTCCGCAGTGGGGCTTGAACCATTTTTCTAGTCTTTTTGTGCGTTCATCCAGTATGGCACATAAGACAATTCTTTACTTAAATTTGTCATAAACTAATTTAGAAAGGAACAAGTATGTCCTTTCTTGGGCTTTTAGACTTATGGTCATTTGATTGCTCTGAAGTCCGAACAGCCTGTCTTAATAATGTTCGTGCAATAGATTTACCATCTTTTATGATCATAAAGGTGTTTGATGACCTTTTTTGTAATCTGTCATTCTATGTCTACGCAAGCAACTTGTCCAATGAAGAAATAAAGTTGTTCCTTTTAAACTTTTATATTACTTAACTGGTTGTCTAATTGGCTTTTCCATTAATTTTCAGGTAATAAGAGCATTCAGAAAAGCAGAATTTTTTAACAGCACATTTCCCATGTTATTTGATGTTTGTCGTCAAGCTGGTGTCAGCAACAAGGTGAATGCATCTTTACTGAAATCTGCTGATGGGACAGGTGAGGCACGGTTCTTATGTTGGCTCTGAATTTGTTTTTGAGAGATAAAGCTAACAGTTTTTCTGATAACAGCTTAAGCAATGTATTTCTGATGATAGTTCTGAATAATTATTGATGTTAAACATTTGAATGATCTTTTATATCAGGATATACAACAGCTTTGATGTGCTCAATGCTTATATAGGAAAACTAGAATCAAAAGGAAAAGTATGGCTAGCATTGCAAATGTTTCTTAATATAGGCATATACAACTATATATTTATATTTGGATACAATTGCTTTCGTGTGTGCATTAGTGAGAAGTTTGATTTTTTTTTTCTTTTTTTCTCCTTTGCAGGACAAGATGAAAGTGAAGCAGTTTCTGTTTCTCTTGACAAAGTTCTAGATTGTGTCACATCTTGCATTCACATTGCTCTTCTGCAAGATATTCTTAATCAGAGGGAAAGTATAATAGAGGTGTTCTCAAGTTCCCTCTCGCATGGTTATGGCTGGCCAGGTGCTTTTTATTAATGACATGTTCTTTATTTAACTTCGATATCATTTTTAAAACTTCTGTATCATCCTTTTGCCTTATGCATTATTATGGCAATAACATACATTGATGGTTTTTTTGAACAGTTAAAATGTCAGCTTTTTCATCAATCAAAGAGCTATGTTTGAAATTCTGCTCTGTTTCTGATGATGCTTCTGGTTGTTCTCATGATGCAACTTCCTTGATTCATGAGGTAAACACAGACAACTGCATTCTGATTAGTTCATAGGTGCTGACTTTCATTGTAGTTCCCTTACGCTTGTTCATTCTTTCTGGTGTTCAACTTTTTCAGTTGCTTCACTCTGTGGCACCAAAAATAGTTGAATGCATACAGACAATTAAAATTGCCCAGGTACTCAGATTGTCTTGTTTGTGTTTTCTATGTTTTTTCTATTTTATTATGGGCATTTCCACTTTCCCAATTTGAAAGGTTGTGTTACTAATTTTGTATGAGTATTTACTACTATTTAGTTTTCATGTCTGGTCGTCTAATATTTACTCCATTATTTGAGTAACTGTGTCACATGACAGTCAACAGTCAGATAGATATTAAGATCTTTTATTCCTCTATAAGTTGTCTGTAAGATTGATGCATATACATTAATATAGAATAAATTTAGGGGCGTAACTTGCAAGCTGTCTTCATTGAATCAAAAGAGTAATGATCTTCCTGCCACATCAGCTAAGAAGCAAATCTTAATGAGATTGTCTGTTTAAATTCTGTGTTGTTAAACTAATTCCCCTAAAGGCTGATGGCATGATCTGCCAATATGGGTTTCCTTCAAGTTCATAGATGATAGAAACATGCTTAATAGTATAATATTGAGGGTTGACTTTTATTACAAATAGAATCTTCCTGATCTAATAGGAAATTTTGAATCTGGCTTACTGAATATTGAAAAGCATCCAAGCGTATCTGTTTTTATTTTTTATTTAAAAAAACTGAACATGGAAATGAAGTATCTCATATGATATGGTATGATACAGCTGGAGCATAGAAGTATTCCTACAGTCCAACCCTAGGGCAGTTAGCATGCAGTATTAGGACTGCTTGACCTTGACGATACCATTTATTGGCTTAACAAGTTATGATTTGAATCCTAGTATCCAACACATTTACCCATATGCAGTTTTATTTCTGTTGTATCTTCTTGGGCATGTATTTAGGTCAAATGTGCTTCCCTGGCCATAGTGATGATTTGGTCATTTCTCCTGGGTTCTCTACCCCACCAAGGATAGGCTCTTTTTTTATGTAATCTCATCTCCAAGGAGGGTAGATTAGGTCAATTTGTCTTGAATAATTTGTTAACTACATGAAAATGTGCTCCTCATTGAATCCTATGTTTCAGTTCATCGCTAGAAGTATGTAAGTTTGTGCTGTCTGCTATCTGACTTAGCCATAATTATTCTATATTTGGCCTCAAATTCTGACTAATTTTTCATTCCTGTCCATTCTCTATCCATCTACGTGATGTTTAATTTTCTTTTTCCTCCTGCTGCCTCCCTCTTTTCTAGGTTCACACTGCTGCTTCAGAGTGCCTTTTGGAGATGAGCAAGCTGTACAGAGATTTTCCTCTCACTCACAGGACAGATATTAAGTTTAAGGATGAAATAACTCATCTCTGTCAAGTGGAAAAAAGCGAACAAGCAAAGTCATTACTCATGAAATCCATTGCTATTTTAGAAGATGTTGGGCGAGGTAATGCACCTGTTACCTAGATACTAAGTTACTAGCATGGATCTGAATTTAACCAGAAATAATAGTCTTGTTTCTTGTGTATACTGCACCTGGAATACTACCCCTGATTAATTTTACCTATCAAGTCACCAATTGAAGTTCTCTACTTTCCTGTATCCTGGCAAGTATCTAGCTCTGATGGAAGCTCAGTTTCTGTCTGAGATACAAGACTCAGAAGATATATAACTTGCTTCGTCTTTCAACTGTAGTTTCTTTCATTTTTAAGAAAAGAAGGTTCATAGATCATTCTGCTTGGGACGATAAATGCCCCAAAAATCTTGCAAAACAGTTTGTACACTTCTATTTTGGAGGGTTCCCAATATCATATCCTATAAAAGTCACATGCTTTTGTGGCGAATTTATATACATAATACTGTATGCGCATGCAGATCCAGAAGAGCCAGACCGTAGCTGCCAATAACTAGCATACGTTGCCAACCACTGGATATCTACACTGGGCATGAGGCTGCTGCTCTAATTGACCCCGCATTCTGCTATGCAGACTGAGGTCGGGAACTGGTGCCATCCATGTGACCATGAGCAAAATGAGATTTGGGTACCGAGGAGGAGGATAACCCAGCAAAAGTCCCGGCAGATAAGGGATAAACATGAATTAAGGACAGGTGATTAGAATTGTTGAACTGAGCTATGTTATCTTTGATGCGGCCATATGTTTTTAAATTTGGAGAGAGTGGCTCCGTTTATTATAATTTGCTTAATATATAAAAGATATTCACAGACTAGTCTCCATTTGAGATTCTTTTTTTGTGGAGAATTCACATACTAGGCCCTTGATGCCATATGATTATTGTATGAGAAGAAAAGAAGAAAAAGTTCATTATCCTGTTGGTTCTTTGATTTGGTAGTAGGCTCTGCGGTTAGCAACACTCATCTGATGCACAAAGACCTTTAGATCGCATAGGCCATATGCGGCCAAGCTTCTGTATCTCTGATGTGCATTTACTTTATGCTTGCATTTCTCTTGATTTCTTTATTTATCTTTCATATAACAAATGAATTCTATAATTATGAATTGGTAGTTCTTCTTACGTGAGAGATGCTTAGGAGAAATCCAGTGTCAGTGCTGAGAAATTGAAGTTTAGAAGAGATTATTGGGCATCATGTTTTCTGTTTTTTTACTTTTAACCCCCTGTCCTTTTGAAAATGGCACATTTCTCTTTTGAAGACAAGATTGTTCATCCAGAATCCAGATGCTATTTACAATAGATTTTTTTTCTTGCGTTTCCGTCCCTGCCTGCTATACTTTTCCAATATGACCCTTGTACTTTTAATAAATACTAAAAAAATGCCACAAACCCCAGTCTTACAGAACAACTATAAGGTATTAAAACTTGATATGAAGTTTTACTATAATATTATTCCTATATTGTAGCTCATAATATTTTGGACGATAAATATGATCATTTAATAAAGTTTTCAATGCGAAACATTTACTATGGAAGTTCTAAAAGAATTTTAATATAAAAAGTACTAATGAATGGTCGATCGACGAAGGTGCTCAAAAGTCAAACCCAGCTAAAACACTAACCTGGACAACTCTCGAAACTTCGCGGGTTCGAAACTTCAACAACTTAGCCGAACCGGTTATGCCGACGGACCGGCCGACGAGAATAAAGCCCGTACCGTGCGCGAAAATTAGAAAGGCGTTGGAAGTTCGGGTCGTCCTCCAGCTTTAGCTGCAATCATGGTAATATCGTCGATTTCCCGTTGCTTCTTTTACTATAATTTGATCTGAATCAGAAAAAAGTTTAGAACACGATCTATCCTGCTTGCTTTGAAGAAGAAGAAGAAGAAGAAGAATTCAAATGTTGGAATTAGGTGTCGTGTCCGTTTTTTAGCATGATTCCAGTTTTGATAATTGATTATTAGGATCGTGGAGTCCTTATCTTTTTTGTGAAGATGGACGTCCCTTGGTTTCGGATTCATGGAGAGCGGTTTGTTTGTTTAGGTTTCTGGTTTTTTGGTTGTTTGCTAGGGATCAAATATTGAGCTGATGTTATGATCGGAATGATTGGCTTTATTTGATTTTAAGCCAATTCTTTGCTTTTCATGTTGTGTGTGTGTGTGTGTGTGTTTTAATTTGTGATGTTACCGTTGCTTCTTTTTATTGCAGTGTGATATTAGTTTTATTTTTGTCTCCCAAAAGTTTCTCAAACTCTGGTATTCGCCATGAATTACTGTTTAGAGGAAAATTTTTCATTTTCTTAGGTTCATTGCCTACTATAAGAGCTTCAAAGTCGTTTCTTGTTTGATATAACCATGTGTATGTCTTTTTCTTTTCCCCTTTCCTAGATCCATTTCGTGCTTCTAATTAGCAGGCAGGGGAAGGTTAGATTGACAAAATGGTACTCTCCTTATACACAGAAGGAAAGATCAAAGGTAAACGCTTTGTAACAGATCACTATTCTTTAGTTCTGTATTGATACTTTATATCTATGGCTTATCCGGTAGCCTCTCTTGGCATGATTGAAATTGTTTACATGGTTGACAGTGTGAAAGAAAACACAGGAATCTCACACCGAGACAAACACATCAAAACAGTAAAGAGCAATAAAATTAGTTTAGTGCAATAGTATCCTTCTTCCTTCTATCGACTTGAAGTCTGGCTTTCTTCTGTGATCATCTCCTTATATTTCTGCCCAGCAAATAAACAGATTGTTAATTTGATACACCATCTCAGCAGGTTGCTTGGGGTTAGGATTTTTGTATGTTCTAATATTTCTTTCAAGCCAAAGAGACAGAATATGCTGCCATCCACATTTTCCACTACTTTCTATTTGCCTTCCTCACACCTCTATATGTCCCAACAATCCAAACATCAGTAATAACATTAGGACTGAAATTGCCCTAGGTATTAGCATATCTATACTTTAGAAACAGATGTTTGACACTCTCCTCTTTAAAAAGTACAGCAGTTATTCCTAGACCAATTCCTTATAATCAGGTTGTCTCTAGTTAAGAGACCCTGTTATTGCAAACAAGCCACAAAAAGCTTTTTATGTTAACAGGAATGCCCATCTTCCATAAATCAAGATAACTCTAGCCACTATTATTAAGGAATCTATACAGTGATCTAAGAGTAAAGATATTCTTTGAATCAAACCTCCATCTAATTTTGTCTTTCACTGTTTCACACCATTAATAGGCGTATACCCATTACTCAGCATGCACAAGATTGTACTCCTCCTGTCACAATGAATCATCAAAGAATCTCCTATATAATATCCAAGCTTCTGCCATTTCATAACTCAGAAACATAAAAGTCTTGATCCCAAATAACAGCAAACAATTTAGGAAATATAGTAGCTACAGAACATTCACCAACCCATATATCTTTCCAAAATTTTATGTCCACATCATCACTCATAGCTCTATATGTACCAATTTTAAAAGGACCTCGGAGTATAACATCTCTCTAAAAAGGTTACACCCTTTAGAAATCAACAATTTGAATTCATCCTTCTTCAACTGCCTGTAATATCTCTGATAAACTATATTAGCCCAAATCTGATTTTAACCAGCTAGCAACTTCCACCACATCTTTGCAAATAGAGCCACATTCATCTCTTCCAAATCTACAACACTCCAAACTCCTAAATTCCTTTCTTTTACCAGCCCACTTCCAATTAGTCAAATGATATCCAATAATAGTATCACTAATCCATTGCCACATAAATCTGCTTCTCAACTGATTTCTCTTTTTGTCTTGACATGAATAGTACCTAGCAGAACATACATTAGGAATGGAAAAAATAAAATGATTGTTTAGATAGATTAAAGAGAACACAATCAACTGTTATGTACTTAATTTAACTTAATTACATGCTTGTGAGTTTTTCCCCCTGTTCTAGAACTAGTTCTAGAAAATGACTTTCAGAATAGAAATCAAGAAAAGGTAACATCATCAAGTTTGACCTTTTATTGGAGTGTACATGTCTGACAGGAATCCTCCCTGGAACCAGCCTCTCGTGTGAAACTTTGCCAATGCATATCTAGGTAGCATCTCCACCTAGTTATATCATATGGCATGTGGGTACTAGAAAATATCTCATATATAAGGAGTTAATATATTCTGCTGCTTTTTATAATATTTTTAGTTCCAATAAAAGATTAGAGGATAATAAGATATGTTAAGCTTAAATTTGATATTGCTGACTGTTATTTGGTAATATTCTAGTACTAAGATTTTGTTATTCATATGTAAAAGATAATTCGGGAACTTAGTGGAGTCATACTTTCAAGAGGTCCAAAGCTTTGCAATTTTATTGAGTGGAGAGGATTCAAAGTTGTATATAGAAGGTAATAGGATCCGTGAAAATATGAGCAACTCCTGAAGGTGCTGGTTTATTTATTTAATTTTCTAAAAATCAGGTTGATTTAAGAGCTATTGTCTACAGGTATGCCAGTCTTTATTTCTGTATGTGCATTGATGCTGATGACAATGAACTTGAAATCCTTGAAATCATACATCATTTTGTTGAGATATTGGACCGTTACTTTGGCAGTGTAAGTTCTCTAACTTCTCTTCTTATGCTTTCCGAGTGTAATGTCAATAACATACCTCTACGAATTATGTTCCTTCACAGGTCTGCGAGCTGGACTTGATCTTCAATTTCCACAAGGTATTTCTCTATCTATAAGTAAGTCATGTTAGTTTGATACTCCCACTGCTGAAATAAATGTATTTAGGCATACTACATACTGGATGAGATTCTGATTGCCGGTGAACTTCAAGAGTCAAGCAAGAAAACAGTTGCACGACTGGTAGCTGCACAGGTACTGGTACTTAGAATAGGGTTAAAAACTTGAAATGAAGTCTCAATTGAACTACATTTCATGATCATCATCATGTAACTCTTCCAATAATTAGGTGTGATTATGATGTCTAATTTTATCTTACAGGATTCATTGGTTGAAACCGCAAAAGAGCAGGCCAGCTCAATTAGCAATATAATTGCCCAGGCTACAAAGTAGAAGGTCCTCTAAAGCGCTCTTTATGTTCCATATGTGTGGTACCTCTGTTGCAATTTGCCCTTCATGTTTCTAGAAAGATGATATACTACCTTGTTTTGTTGTTTTTTTCACCTTCCTTTGTAAGAATTCTCATAGAAAGAGTTACTCAATGTATAGGTCAGTTTTGTTTGCCAACATGAACACAAGGCACTCTTCAATGCTAATTTACACAGTTACTCTCTGTTTCTGATGCATCTTCTGCTTTGCATGGTAAAGTGATTAAAATGAATTGCTCCTTAGAGATTCATTAGTATTAGACTTTCAGACTGCAGCTCAAAACTCATGCCATTGTAACTTTTCATTGCTCGAAGAAAAATTATTGGCACCATTTCGCGAAGAATGATGAACCATTGTATGTAATTTTTTGTTTTAGTATATAAAATTAAGTGTATATATATATATATATATTATAGTTGATGTCTATTTTGTTATAACAAAGTGCACACAATTTACTATAGTTAATTATAATAAATCAAAAAATTTAATGCCATTAAACTGCAAAAGTCTCCAAGTTACTAAAACATTGGTATTTATACTTTATAGGCACAAATAATGCCAAGACAATTGATTGAGTGGTTGCTACTTGTCTATTAGTATGCATATCCATCAAAATAAACAGAAAGAATTAAATGGATACTGAGCTATCTAATGTACCAATCAATCGCGACAAGGCCCCCAATTTCCTTGTCAGGATTAAGCTCCACCAATTTAAGGATAGAAGGGGGAAAATAATTTACCTTATATTTTTTTTTTTCAGCTCCATCTTAATTTTCATTCTTGTACTAAAAATTTAAACACTGAAATTTTATGCAGTTCAAATTATATTATAAATGTTAGTTTTATCATCTAAAAGGAACTCTGATAATTGTATTCAAATCATACTATATTTCTATAAGAATATTAAATCTTTTTTACATTCCTGTTAATATTTGACTAATAATTGTAATTTGATTTTGATAGTAGAGAATTAAGTACTTAAATTTAAAATTCACGAGGAAAATCTAAATCGGACTAAATCAATTTAAATAAAAATAAATATTGCACAATCCAATCATGGAGTTTTCCAATTTCTTGAACTATTTTGGAAGCTTTCTTAGGTGTATGATTGTATCGTCATCACCTTGGAATTATTGGTGGTGGGCGGTCGAGTTGTGATTACAGTCACTACATCCATTATCGTGCCAATTTGCAGATTGATCCATGCACTTCTAGTCGAAAGGCTAATATAAAGGAAGAATGGGATTTTTTTGCAAATGTACGTAATAATGTAAGAGTGAATATATGAAAAATATAAAATTTAGGAGGTTTTTCGTAAAAAGGTTGTTGATGTGGGTGGTGATACCCAAACAGAATATTCCGACGTATCCATCTCTCGATGGAACGAGGATAATGAGGACAACTCCTCCTCCGTCTTAAATCTAGGGTGAGGATTTGGAGTCCAGACCTCGAACGAAACCGCCAAGAAGAAGGCGATGCCGTACTTGGTCCGGGATCGTCTCTTCTTCGGCGACATCAGCGACGCCGCCGAGGTCCTCCAAGGTGGCAACAGCTCCGGCGGCGGCGGCGGCGGAGGAGGAGGGATCACCCACGTCCTTTCTATCCTCAGCTCGGCCTCGATCTCCTTCTTCTCGGAATGGCGGCCGGGCCTCTCGATCCCAGCGGAGGAGATCCGCAAGGTCTTCGCCGGAGCCGGGGAGTCGCCCAAGAAGTCGCTGGCGCCGGAGAAGCTCCTCTACTCGCTCGAGCGCGTGGGGCGGGAGATGAAGCTGGTTAGGATGGCCGTGCCGCTCAGGGATACGGAGGACGAGAACCTCTTGGATTACTTGGACGTGTGCTTGGATTTCATCGACCAAGGGAGGAAGGAAGGGTCCGTGCTGGTGCATTGCTTCGCAGGAGTATCAAGAAGGTATATAATTCTTTTTCTTGATAAGGTTTTTGAGGGGTTTTTTCTTTTCTTGATATTTTTGTATTCTTTTTTATAAGCTTTGACCTTTTGCTAAAGGATGCAAGTAATTGAAAGGCTATTTTTCTAAATTTAAATCGTGTACTAATTGCTAGAGTTGATCTTTCTTCCCACTAGTCATGTTACGTTTAGATCCCTGAATCCACTGATACAAGAAGTGAGTTGCTTCGTTAGCTCGCATTAACTCTATATAGAAATTAATTCATGCCGGCTTGTGTGTGGCTGTGCATGATTTCGTGTGTACAAGTATTTTTGCCTTCATGCTTATATGCTTTAATTTTTCTCCCTGTGAGGACTATCACCATCTTTGTCAGAAACCTTGAAGACTTACCAGACTTTTGTGTTGATTTGAATAACCAATGATATGTTAGAATTTTTGGAATACCATATTAGTATACTACATAACAAGGGGATCGGAAAGTGGGTTGAATATTAATGTACCCAATGAAATAGAGCTCGGGTGAGTTCAGACTTACTGTTATCAAGTTATCAGTGGACTTACAGTTTGCCTGCATGTGTCTTGAAAGTTCGGAAATGAGGTTTTCCTTGCTGAGCCCGTAATTGATAGTTCTAGTGTAGGTGGCCCGTACTAATATATATGCTATTGTGATATCTAGGATGGGCATTTTTCTTGATTGCTGTTGAATACCTTCATCCGTTCCCTGATTCTCTGCTTCCATCATTTGCTTTACATACACCTTTTGTATTTTCTGTCCTTTTATTGCAGCGCGTCGATCATAACTGCATATCTCATGAGAACAGAACAGAAATCTCTGGAAGGTTTGAACAAGCATATTCTGTTACTTTCTATTATAGTGAGGTAGTATCTTAATATTGTCTGTATGTCTGATTCACGTGCTTCACTTGGTGTTGAAGTTCAGATGTGATTTTCCAATAATCTTGAGTAACATGGTTCCATTCATGGTCTTCCAGATGCACTTGAATCCTTGAGGGAAATTTGCGAATTCGTTTGTCCTAATGATGGTTTTATGGAACAGGTTAGATTAACTTTTTTTCATAAGTTAGTAGCATAAAGAAGCTATGTTATATATAATTCTGAATTGGTCTGCCTTCCCCTTGATGCAGCTAAAAATGTTTGAAGAAATGGGTTTTAAAGTAGAAACTTCCAGCCCCATGTACAAGCGCTTCAGATTGAAAATTATAGGTGAGATTTTATTATTCAAGTGAATATGCCACCTTAATGCTCTTACAATATCGTTGCTTTGGCATCTGAAAATTCATGCAAAATGGTCTTTTATTAATTTCGACCTGATCTGTCAGATCTTCTGCAATTATGATAATTCTAGATCAGAATAATCATTGGAGACTATTCTTGTTTTCATTGGATTTTCATGCTTTCCGATGTACATCTTTTTGTTTTAATGTGACAGATAGCTTTCATCCTTTCTTACCTTTTTTCTTCTTTCTGCAACTACAGAAACATATCACTGTCTTGTTGAAGGTCTCTTGTATGATGGTTCTTTCAGGTCAATCCTATAAACTTGGAGAGAAGATAGACAGATCAATATTTGAAGCTGATCCAGGTCTGTCTCCTGAATCGAAGTTCTTCGCTGATGTCTCCAAGGGAGATCAGAGAAGATCTGCTTACCGCTGCAAGAAATGCCGGAGAATTTTGGCTTTGCAAGAAAATGTTGTAAGCCATGTACCTGGTGAGGGTGAAACATCCTTTGAGTGGCAGAAAAGAAAAGGTGGCAACCCATTTAATAGGTTCCAAGAGCAAGATTGCTCTTCTTTATTTCTTGAGCCTCTCAAGTGGATGGCTTCAGGTAAGACCATCTTATCATTCTCCTAGTTTAAACTATAAAAACTTGTACTTGAGTTTTCCCTTATGCTCTGTACCTTTTATATTAATTCAAACTCATTGCACATGAAATTGACTGATCTTTCCATCTTTGCAGTGGAAGAAGGTGCCCTAGAAGGGAAACTATCATGCATCCATTGTGATGCACGATTAGGATATTTCAACTGGTCAGGTATTCAATGCAGCTGTGGCAGCTGGATTACCCCTGCCTTCCAAATTCACAAGAGTAAAGTTGATGTCAGCACCATTTGATCCACATCTCATCGCCGTAAACCATGCTTAAAAATGCTGTATAAGTTGCATAGTTGATTCCTGCTGTACATTTCAGGCCCAGATCTTTCTATATGACCTGAGGGTTGTCTTTTAGGTTTAAAGTTTGTACTATAATGAAATAATGGGAACTGTTCTGGCATTACAGGGACTGCACAAATTAAGTCCGTTTGCAGTTGAAGTGTTTATAAGAGCCACCTTTCAAGTTGAATTTGTATTGGATTTTCAACAAACAATGTGATAAGAAGAAATGATTAGAATACTAATGTTTTCTTTTTTCTTTTCCAGTGTTCTCATTCTATATTGGTGATTGTATCAAAACACGTCTTCTATTTTCCAGTGTTCTCATTCTTTTTTCTTTTCCAGTGTGCTTTCCTACTTCAAATTCCAAATTGTTTGCGTCTTGATGGAGATCTGAGAAGAGGAAAGAGGATTTTTATACTACGTACTCCATTTCCTTTCTATTTCAGGTCCATATCATTTTGTTAATTACTGTCTTAAGAGAAACTCAAGTATTTCTGGAGAATAAATGGAAAAGGTTGGGATCATCGTAATACAAAATAAATAAACGAGAAAATGAAACTCAAATGTATTAAAAAAAAATTAAGGACTCTAAATTTCACTTTCCCCTTTGACCAGTTCCGACAGACACAGCATTCGAGTCTTTGTATCAACATCAAAATACAAGAGCCTGCATATAGTGGGTGACCAATTGATTACAGTATCAGAATTCCCACTGCCAGAGGAAGTCACCATACAACAAATATGGAACTGTGACAGTAAAATCTATTAAAAAAAGAGAAGGAAATAGCAGAATGAGTTGGTTATCATCTGTTGTTTTAACTCTGAAGTCTGCAATTGTGCTGGTATTATAGAGCACCAGTTACCGTGTCTGTGCTTCAAGAAGGATGTTTGTGGCGACATTGATGTCATTTCTCGCCTGCATAAGGGCCTCTCTGGCAGAATTGTTGTCAAATCCCATGGACACTAGTGTAGCAAGAGAAGTTTCCGATAGTTCTGGCACAGTCACAGGGTTCGGTAACGGATATCCCTGACAAGGATAGACAGATGAGAAATCTGGATGCTAAAATCAGGTTCTGTAAACTAGGAAACAAGCAAAAAATGAAAGCATTAACAGCATTTCATTAACATGGAAAGCAAGCTTATCCATGAGAGGCATTCTGTGTGGAACTTCCTAGAAAGCAAAATCTCGTTGAAGTTCCTAGGGCACCTCACTGATGATGCTCTCAGGACCTCAATGTAGACTTCATCTACACCCCCAGGTCAAGAATTTAAGATTATTTGTACAAATACTTGCCTCCGCTTGACGAACTTGATAAGAAGGTATATTTCCAATAGGGCGTCCACCTGGCAATGCTTGAGAAGAATTACTTAAGAAGGGCCATCGTAATTGTGAGAAGAGTGATGTTGCACCATCTGGGAACTGTACATTGTTCAAACTTATTGTCATGATACAAATTGAAAATTCGTGAGAAGTTATAGATGCACCAAACTGTACAGAATAGCATGTTAAAGCAACAAATTTGTTAACAAATAAATGCCAAAGTAAAAAAGGAGTAAGTTTGCATAAAATATAATGCACAAAGAACTTTTCTAAAGAAAGTGAGTCGATGCTAACCTTTAATCTACGGATGCCAAAAGTGTTCAGATGGTACAAGAACCCAGCTAGTATGCCACACATGCCAGGTATAAGAGATTGTTTCCAAGATGAAAAGAGGAGCTGGAGAACATACACAGAAATGGATAAGTCACCACATTATGAAAGACCAAAACACTATATTATTATTAGGTAACCTGAAGGCCTGCCAAATATATGAACGACTTGTCACTGGAGTGTACTCCAAATATCCGAAACCGTGAGGAGACTGGAATATCAAAGAAGAAAGGTACAAAGGATGCAAATATAAGACCATACGATCCAGAAGCCAGTCTACCTAAAGAGGGATCTGCAGGGGCAAAAGCCAGTGATGTTAAATTCAAAATGCAAGGAAAAATAGATTATGCAAGCAAAATATTATATAAAATGTCTAACATTGCAAGGAAAATAAAAACATGCATTACGCAAGCAAGTACAACTATGGAGACAAGGTAGGTCACTTCTCTGGAATGAAGAGACTGGTTAACATACCAACATATGAGTATTGATCCATTAGAAATAGTATGTCAAATTAAAGCAATCAGGAATAACGCAAAATTTTGGGGAAACATACCTTTGAGATAGCCCAGAGTTAGGATCTCAAACAACAGAGAAACTATAACAGAGAACACAATAAATACCTGCATGTTTAAACAACAGTATTTGAACATAAGGCTAGGATTTTGTCTCCTTGTACCAAAAAAAAAAAAAAAAAAAAATAGTCAGTGCATTTTCCATCCATTTCTAAGATAAGAAAGACAACAGGTGTAAAACAAAATGACAAGTGCAATGCTGAAATAAGCAGCTCAATATTCGATAGCAATCTCCTAGAATCTCATAAATTTCTAGCACCGAATATGAGATAGTGAGAGTAGAGCAGACAACCACTTACTAAGTATTTGTTAGAACCAATTTGTCTTTCAAAGACCCTGAAGTAATAGAGAAGAGATAGCCCAAATATCAACTCCGGTGTTGATGAAAAAGCAAACACCGAAGAAACAAACCTCCAAATCCGTAACTTTTCATAGATATCCTGTCATAAGAGGAAATACATAACTTAACTTCTTTCTACCAACATTAACAGAGTATGAACAACTATATTCACTGAGCACGGGGAGAAATAATAACAAAATCCCAATAAATTTTATCCCGTGATGTGAACATCTATCAGCACCGTATTCCAGGAACCAAATTAAGTTATAACCCTAATATTATAAATTATGTTATCACTCTAATATATATTCCTTGAACCCTAGTTCACAAACAAGCAATCAACAGACAAATAAATATAAAAGATCGAATCAAACATTGGTAGCAAAAGAAGTTGAAATTACCCTAATCCATTAACCATTACAAACCGAATCCATCACATGGATGTGTCAGAAGAAACTCGCTTACCTGATACGATAACCCTAGCATCAGAGAGCGGCCATGGATCCCAAATGGGAGAGTGAAGAGGGCGGTGGCGATCACGATCGCCTTCGTGATGGGAGCATTGTCTAAAGGAATCATCAGGAGGATTAAAAAAAAATTTAAGATGGATAGGAATTTATCAAACTACTTATCCCAAGGAACGAGATAGAGGAATTTCTAAAAAAAAAATTATCCAGAGGAAATGCTTACGGAAACCAGATGGGCCGCCGTTCATCTCCGAAGGAGAATCAAATCGAGAAACCTTTCGATTTGGCGACGACGATGAAGAGGTTTTACACTTTATTGTTTGGTTTTCTCCACTAATTCTTCTTCGTTTATAAAATTGTCAAAATGTAGGATGTGAAATGTAATTTTCTCTCGTTTTGGGGATTTTATTTCAAATCACCACCTATATTCCACTTTATTGCGAGAAGCCCCTTTCTTTTTAACATATTTATTATAGTAATCTACCCCTCTCCTGGTAAATTTGTAGAAACGACCATCATCATCATGCATATCTCAGGAATTTTTCATAGTAGTTTCCATTATTTATCCGAACTCTTGCAGATTTGATATGTGATCATATGAATTCAACTTAGGTGTTTGATTAAAATAATAATAATAATAATAATAACATGATTTTATGAATTCAAATTAGACTCAATCATCTAAATCCTGCAAAATAAACAAGCTTTGCAATCTGACTTGCAGAACTGAAAATTTGCACAATATTTGCAATGAATTAACTACAAGAATCCCAGCCATTAATCTTTTAATGGTTGATATACAAAGTGCTTATAATGAACATAGATATTGATTACAGAACTACTAGGATTCGTATTATGAAGCAGAATAATTCTTACAAATGAGACTATATCTATCTATTCCATGACTTCAGATGGCCAAAATTTTCTCCACATATTAATTTCATCTTTGCTTTGGAGTTTTCTGATTCCGCCGTAAAATCCATCTGTTTCATCCCCCTTTTCTCGATGACTGTTTCGACTTATAGCCGCCTTCCTCCATCTTGAGCCAGGAGCATGTTGCTTGAACTCTAGTATTATGGTATCTGCCAGTAGAAAAGGCTCAAGAATTAGTCTGAAAGCTTATCAGTAAACTACATGAACTTGATCTAATCAGAAGAACAGCAGTATATGCTCTGAATGAATAAATTCCTTATCCTTATATGGATGGATTAATTAGAACACATTACCATATGAATTCTGTTATATTGATCTAATGTAATTCACTGGACTGTGATGCAAGAAGGCATGACAGTGGATTCATTCAGCCTATTTGTCTCTGAGTAATAATAGACTTACAGTTGATCTATTTTTGCCTTGAAAAAGGAGTATGAGAAAAATACAAGCCTATGTGTGGTTTGGCCTTTAATGTTCCTACCATCTTGGTGGCAGCGACAACGACGTTCATTTTCTTCGCATGAATGCAAATGACCCACAACTCCATACCACCAGCCTGTCAGACATTGAACAAGAAATAATTCAGGTGATAATTTACCCAGACTGCCAGGTTTTAGAATCTAACAGTGGAAAGCCATGCTTAATGGCAAATTATTGAGAAGCTACTCAAACAATTAGCACATCGTTCAATGACCGACATCGTAAGTTTGTAAGCAGGGGGGAGTTTTCTGACTTGTACTTTGATTCAGAAAAAGATAAAATCGAATCGAAGGATGCAGTTGTTTTCTCGACCGACATACCATACGGGAATTCTTTGTTTTTCCTCCACTGGATTTCAAAATGATCTCCTGGGCACAAGTCATGCAAACAATTAGAGACATAAAGATCATGTGCAGGAGTATCGACAGGCGAAGCTCGCAGCCTGTCCCAGTGTATTCCTTCCTCCAACTTAACAATCTTTTGCCCATGTGGTGGATACCTATGAAAGGCAATCTGATCAACTTTTAACACTTTGTATCTTTAAAAAGTTCAATTCAATCTGATCAACTAGAATTTTAGTACTATCCGCGATTATAAGAAGTTTGACTCAATCTTCTGATCTAAGGCATGTATTCCAGTGAATTGCATCTACTTATAGGTAGCTCTGAAATCTGAATCAATTTCAGCAGAGTATAGGACTGACTGTAAAACAAGAACATATTTACATTAGCATAAACACACAATACATTTACCTCGCAGTGAAGGTGTCTGTTTTCCTGTCGTATCTAAGCTGAGCATCATAACATGACAACGAAAAGCCGTAATGTCCATTCTGCAGGGGAAAAAAGGAGAAGGAGAAAAAAAAAAGTACACTGGTTATGTTGAAGAACAAAGTGCTAGAAACAATAACAACTAGTTGCAAAGACAAGGATATCGTTGATCAAATAGCCAAAAGCTATACATGTTGGTATGCAAAGAAAAAAGAAGTTAATTAGATATAACTAAAAGCTATAGATTATATACCTCACGGTTGTAAACCTGAGCAGGGAACCAGTATTCACCACATTCGAGTGCCAAATACCAAGACATGATTGAGTCAATGCGCAATGGATTCACTGGTTTACTAGCAGCATCAAACTTAGAGTTGAGCAAAGAAAGAGGCCAGATAAAGAAGAGAGACTCCATCCAACTCTTGGGTTTTAATCTTTCCACAATGCCAGGAGATGCCAAATGCAACTCCCACTCTTTCTTACCTGCTGGGCCAATCACCCCACTCCACTTCTCCTTCATGTGCCTCTCCCAAGGATGATCACCAGTGCACTTACCCTTCAGAGACCTACAGACACACGCCATGCTGCACAAACAAGCTGGAGAAAGCTTCTCAATAATGCACTCCAGAGCCAGCTCAGGCAAATCCAAGATTGGAGCCTCAGACATGGCTGATGATAAGAACTCACCAAGCTCAAGTGGGTCGGAGAGGGAAGATATAAATGGAAGGGGTTTAAAATGGAAAGATGATGCTTCTATCAAGGATGAGGACATGGTGTCTCCCACTAATGCTTTGGATTAAGTAATACAAGAAGCTATAATGGACACAACTCTGAGGCTAAACATTGATTACTATAACCATAGTTCCCAATGCTATGTTATGGGTTTATTCTGACAAAAGAATCTTTAGCTGAAGCAGCTCAAGTACATTGAACCATAGGCTTGGTTAAAATACGAAATGTTTCGATTCTAGTTTTATAATATATTGATTTTAGTCTTTATCTTATATTTTAATGTAACATAGAACTGGATACAAATCGGATTCAAATCAAATATAACTTTAAATTAAAAATATATATTAAATAAAACCAAAACGACGAACATTTTGGCAAAACGTGTCTCGTTTTCTTACCAGACTTGGCAGAGAATCTGGGAAGAAGAAATTGCATGAGATCTAGGGGAATTAAGGAGACTTTGGAGCTATGGAGTGTAGAGAGAGAGGTTGTCGGCACTTGGCTTATAGATTAATTTAATTGCAACCAACTTCGAGACTTAATAAATATAAGCAACCAACAAAGAAAAATTTAAGTAGCCAACAAAAGAGGTTGAGATCTGGAACGCTGCATGGAAGTCAGCAACACTTTCTATTTTTAATTATGAGAGTCTATCTGCTAATGATATGGATAATATATTGGGTTTTTGTTAACATAAATTGCCACTCTACACTTCAAGAGATCATAATTATGCCACTAAAATATCTTAACTCATTTAAAATCATCATTAAACGATACGGGCCTAACAAATTATTCTTTCTTAAAGCTTTGAGCAACTTTTATCGACCATTTTTATCTCACATCAATAAAAATATTTTTTGCTGTACTATAAATAAAGTTGGGTAAAATATTAAATAATCCATAAAAGGGCAAAATAATCTTCTCTGATTTAAAATTTAATTTTAATCATGATTAGTTAGTAGTTCTAAAAGGCACAATAGCAATTATAATATTTTAAAGAATGTAATAACATGTGAAGATTTCATTTAACCAGCCAAACAAGCATTAATATGCTAGGAAGATAATTAGATATAGAAGTAATTATATATATATATATATATATATATATATATATATGCCTTTGAACTATTGCCTGTTTGTATATATATCCTCTCACTTATTTTTCATAGTATATTAACTATCAAACTATGTACAATCTCTAATCAGTTAAAAAGATATCACATGATTGTCACCTAACTACAAACTATTATTCATTAACAAGTCCTACAAAATGAGAGATATAAGATGAGTCAAAACTAACCCAAAGATCTAGCAGAAGTATATGACAAACTGAGAATTGAAAAGAAAAAAGAAAATCTTAGTCTGAAATTCTTGGAGCAGATGAATTATTGGAGAAGGATAGGATGATGATAGGGACCAGAAAAATGTCTAGGGAGATGAGAACAAAAAATATGCTACAAGAGTGGTTGGTTTTCATTAATGTGATGGCATGGAGTGACACTTCAAAGAAAGCATATGCCTTCTTGGTTCAATGCTATCCAAAGACTCCTGACTTCATTTGTCTTTGGGGAATATATATACATCTTTTCCTACGGCAAGTAGCAGCCATGGAGGACAGAATCCATTCAAGAATAAATTTCTTCTTTATTCTGAAATATAATTTGTTTTACTCTCTAATGCAAATATTTTTTTATCAAAATTATATCTTATATTATATTAATTCAATTTAACTCGACTTTATATCAAATCAAAACATAATTTTTATATTCTTATTTTAAGATATAAATAAACATAGAAATAGAAATAAAGCATTTAAAGGCATTTTATGCAACTACTTTTTATCTCTTTATCTATACCGGTGAGTGGTGGACTGGTGGCTCATCCAAAGTGATTGCAAAAGTTCTTTTACCAAACATAATTTTTAGTGTTAATTTTGTACCTTTGAACTGAAAAAAAAAAAAAAAAATCTATTACCTCAACAAGATAAATGAAAAATATTAAACGATCATTTAAATAGATAATAGTTGAGGGAGTCAAGGTATCGCAAACGACTAATTAGGAGATCTATTTTTGTAAAATAGATCTAAATATAATTATCTCAAAATTTTTTTATGAAATTACACTAATATATTATATTTGAAGAATTCTTTGTTTCCAGGGAAGCACTCCCTGAATCATTCAGGATAACTTTTCTATTATTAAAAGCTAGTAGACAATATTTCTTCACAAAACATCAATGGATTACTTAACCAATTATTCTAAATTAATCAATCAAGGATGATAACATTTCTAATAAAATAGCATCTAGTTGTGCCCTTCCACTAATATATATGACATCCTCTCATGTCTTATAACTATAAATTAAGAAAAGCTTTTCATACGTGCAGTCCATAACGGTCTCCTTTTCAAATACCAACCACCACTCCCCTCCTCCTCTTCCCTCGCAAACTCATCAACCTCCCTCTCCATGTCCTTCCCTCCTCCCTCGCCGCGCAATCCGAGCGCCGCCGCCGTCCCCGAGCTCCCTCCCGCATCGCCCCGCACCCCACGCACGCCCCGGCCGCCGATAACTTTAACGGAGCCGTCGAAGACGAAGAGGCCGGCGAAGTCGAGCAAGGCGCTCCGCGCGCTCCGTTCGCTCTTCCGGACCTTCCCGATCCTCACCCCGGCGTGCAGCTTCCACGCGGGGCTCCCCCGGGGCGGCCGGCCCCACGACGGGCACGTCCACGGAGCGTCGCGCACCACGGGGACCCTCTTCGGCCACCGGAAGGCGCGGATCACCCTGGCGATCCAGGAGAACCCCGGCAGCGTCCCGGTGCTCCTCCTGGAGCTGGCGATGCAGACGGGGAAGTTCATGCAGGAGATGGGGTCGGAGCATCTCCGGATAGCGCTGGAGTGCGAGAAGAAGGCGAACGACAAGGTGCGGCTGCTGGACGAGCCGCTGTGGACGGCGTACGTGAACGGGAGGAAGATCGGGTACGCGGTGAAGCGGGAGGCGACGGAGGACGACCTGACGGTGATGCAGCTTCTGCACACCGTGTCGGTCGGCGCCGGGGTGCTGCCGAGCGACATCGTGGAGCCGGCGGAGGGGGATTTGGCGTACATGAGAGCGCACTTCGATAGGGTGGTCGGAAGCAAGGATTCGGAGTCGTTTTACATGTTGAACCCGGACGGGAATAATGGGCCGGAGCTTAGTATCTTCTTCATTAGAATTTGATTGTTTTTATATAAATATCTTCTTCTTTTTTAAAAAAAAAGAAAGAGATGGAAGGAAGCATGGAGAGATTTTGTATCTAGTTTTTGGTACGAGATTGACAAAATAACTTAATTAATTTTATTTATATAAATAAAGATATCTATTTAAATAGTTTTATTTAATAAATCTAAGAGGTATTTTCTGTACATATGTCATAAACCATTTTAAGACTTGATTTGCAAATATTAATATAGGAGGGTGCAATTAAAACAGGGAAATTTACCTTAAAAGATAGAGGGACTAAATGGTAAATACTCATATGGCAGGGAGGGTGTCTTTAAACAATATTTAAACATTCAGGGTTGGATTTGTAAATGTTGGGCAGATGATGTTAATCGGAATAAGCTGATAGTCAGGGTGTGAATTGAAAATTTCTTCGCACAAGAGAAATGTTTATTGGAAATTTTCCTTACTCTCCACGACGATCGACGACGACACAAAGGCCTTGGCATTTCCAGAAGCCAAGATCTTGTTGGGTTTCTGGACGGCGAGCAGATAGAGCGTTTATAAGGAAGTACTAGGTTCTGTGACCAGATGGAAATCTCCACTCAGGTACTCAAGTTCATAAATTCAGCTAACCCAACAATTTACTTGCGTGAGGAACAATCTATCTGTCTCTCTTAGTGTTTTTGTCTTCGTCAAGTTAGATTGGTCATGGACTCGAGACTCTAGTTAGTCGTAGGCAACACGTTCGATGTTTTGACTGTTTGAAGCTATGAAGTAATAATTTATACTTGAGCAATTATTGATTCATTTGTACAAAGAAATTTTGTGTTTTGTGGACAAATAAGTAAGGGGGCTAATGCTATAAATATAAGGGAAACTGATTATTTATGTCTGCCAAATATAAGTCTACTATTGCAGATATTTGGAATTTATGACAGTAGATTAAATGCCATTTTGACTGTAGTTTAGAGAGTTCTCGGAGCTCCTAACAAAGAACTCTCTTTGAGTGCCATTGTATCTACTCATAGGAAGAATTTTGCTTTACTATGCTTTGATTTGCTCTCGAGTGTAGTTTATCTTCATACTTGATCAGAAGACGTCATAAAATCATTTTTCTCTGTTCTTCTTCACATTTTTGTAGCTTAAACTCGCATTGCTTGCCTTCTGTCCATGTGGCTATTTAATCACATCTTTCATCACCCTGTGAGTGTGCGTTGGATATTCCTTGAACTTTTTTCAGGCATACAAGCACTAAACCACACCTCTCCATATTTGAGTTTAACATCGTCATCTAGTCCTAGCTTGCTTCCATATTCTTAGTTCATTCAAAAGTTTTATCTTTGTTCACAAAATGAAGTGTTTGCAATTCCTTGGTGAGCTAGGTGTGGTGTGTTGGGAGATTTTATGTCGGAATAGAAGCTTAGTTATTACTTATTACGAATTTCATGAAAATTACAGTATCAACAGATATTTGGCTACTGGATACAAGTAATTGGTATCATATATGTCATTCAGCAGAAAATAAAAAACTTAAACAACAGAAGCAGCAAGGAACTTGGTATCATACCATTCACAGTGGCAACTAATATCAGGTGATGCTGTCACGTCCTCTCCTTACTCTCCTCTCTGTCGTGATGCCCTCTTCGTCAATCTGAATGTTGGGGACATGAACTATGTTGGGCCAGTCTTCTCCATTAATCTCTTGGCAGCTCTCTGTTAACAACGGGCAATCTTTGATATTCAACTCCTGCAACATTCTGGGGAGGCCCTTTTCTGGCAAGTGTGGTATCAGAGGGCAATTGACAATGATTAAAGTCGTAAGAGAGGGAAGTTCCCTGAGACCAGCAGGCAAGTATCGAAGGTTCCTGCAACGGAAGATCTCAAGAAATCTAAGCGCAATTGACAGCTCCTCATCAGGGAAGCAGTAAAGATCATCGCAGTCGGTGATTCTTAGATGAGAGAGGGAAGGAAGGTCTTTAAGCTCTGACAGAAGGGGGTTGATTAATTTGGAGCACGAGCTGATGCAAAGGTCTTCAAGCAAGGGCGGCAGTAAGTTTCTGTCCTGTCCCGACGGTGCAAGCCTTGGGCAATTGTATATGTGTAGGCTCTTAAGTGAGACAAAGGCTTTGAAGCCTTGCACTGGCAGATAGAGAAGATCTTCACAGCTTGTGATTGTCAGTTCCTTGAGAGCCCCCAGTTGGTTCGTCAGTAGTCCTTGTTGTAAGGATATGAGGTTTGTGCACTCATGTATTTGCAAAGATGACAATGATGATGAGGGCACTGAGTTTGAAACCTGCACTTCTGGAAGAATGTTAATCCCTGTTTCAGCTATCCTGAGCCTCGAAAGGGTAGGAGGAAGAACTGGTAACACTCTTAGCTTCGTACAGTGAAGGACTTCAAGGTCAGTGAGGCGAGGGAACAATTCACCATCTTCCGCAGAGACCCATTCTTTGAGATCAGACATGTCATCAACTACTAATTCAATTAGTGATGGAAACCCCTTAACATGTCCATTTCCTGAAAACTCTTGGCCTATTCGAACTACTGCATGCATTCCTCCTACATCCAGATACTTGAGAAATGGTAGCTGTCCCAGAGATGGGAGAAGTTTGCATCTTCCACAATCAGATAGGTGAATGGTTTGAACAAAGGAGAGACTACTCAGCCAGTTTGGAAACATAGTACCTACAAAGCCCTTGATCGCCAGCTCCTTCAGTTGAGTGTTTGGTTGAAGGGCTTCAAGCACCTGCTCAGCTAGATGTTCTTCTTCCAAACTAACATGTTTTGCATCTGACCAGACAAGCTCAAGGACAGACAGGTGATGTTTTCCACTTAACAAAGCCTCGCTTGCCTCTTCCTTACTATTTACATCCTCAATCTTTCTAATGCTTAGACGTCCTCGAATCTCCGTCATTTCCTTCAGCTCCGTTATCTTGTATCCCTTGTCCTTGCGAACGATGAATTCTTCCAAATTTTGGAGGCAGGTTAAGTTCCCTAATCTGGCTATGTCAGTGATCAATCTTGTACTTGCTTCAAGATGTCTTAGGTTTACAAGCTTGGTCACACCTCTTGGTATTTCATCTAGTAATACACAATTCCTCAGTTTTAGTGTTTGCAAATTATATAAGCTACTGATAGGTGAGGGCAACTTTCTGACTCCGGTACCCGAAATATTTAGATAGCGAAGTTGTTTCAAGTTACCTATAGAATCTGGTAACTCAGTGATATCTCGGCGATTCAGCTCCAATACTCGTAGATATCTTAGCTTAAAGAATAGATCATTGGTAAGAGGGCCAATCTTACTTTTGTATCCGCGTAATAATAGAAGAGTCCTTGTTCTCTGAAAGTGATAGAATGCCTGAAATGAAGTGGATTTTGAAATGTCACATGAGAATGATAGATGCTTAATCCTTCCAGGTGTGCTGCTTCTTGCATGATTCTCTAATCTAAGACACTCATCCTGAGAGACAGACACTGCTAGATCATGGATAGCATCATGCATCACATATTTGCCTCTATGAGATTGGAAGAATGACCTACTTACCATATCATCAAAATAGCTGCTCCCTACATCCTCTGCCCGTCTTCTTCCTTGGGGCTGAACAAAACCAAGTCCCATCCAGATCTGTACTAATTTATCTTTTTCAAAAACATAATCTTTGTGAAAGACAGAACAAAATGCAAAACACTGCTTCAGATGTGGGGGTAAATGCTTATAGCTCAATCTTAGAGCTGGTAAGATATTGTTCTTATCTGATGGTAACTCCCAGATTTCACTGTTCAAAATATTCATCCAGTCTTCTACATCCACTTTCGAGTATAGTAGGCTCCCAAGTGCCTTGACTGCAAGCGGTAATCCTTTCAACTTCTTCACAATCTCCTTCCCTATCTCTTCCAAATGTGGATATACACTAGAGTCGCCATTTACAAATGCATAATTCCTGAATAAATTCCAGCAGTCTTTGTCTGATAATTGCTCCAGCTGGTATGGAGACAGGCCACCCATGATCCTCCCAACATTTTCATTCTGAGTTGTTACTATAATTTTGCTTCCTCTTTCACCAACAATCAGAGCTTTGTAATAGCTATACCATTTGGTAGGATCCTCATTCCAAACATCATCTAATACTAGAAGAAATCTCTTCCCTTTTAGTTTCTTACAGAGATCTTCTTGAAGCAAGTTCATGTTTGTTGTAGCAGAAGTAAAGCCACTTTCAGAAGATTCAAGTGTCTCTTTGGTCAGCTTCGTCTCATCAAAATCCTCGGAAACACAGACCCACATTCTTAATGGGAAATGTTCTTTTATTCTATCATCATTGTAGACAAGCTGAGCTAGAGTTGTCTTCCCCAGCCCCCCCATGCCAACTATAGGGAGAATAGAAAAGCAGGCACGAAGAGAGTTATTAGGTGACAATAGCAAGTTAATAATCTTCTCTCTATCTTCTTCCCTTCCTATAATACTTGAGTCATCTACCACTGAACTAGTTTTTGGTCGCTCTGTGATTTCTAGTCGGTTCATTCCACCAAACATTTGTAAACCAAGATTAGATCTGTCTTTGACAAGCTTATCTAACTTCTCATTGATTGCCTTTATTTCTTGTGCCAATTTGTAGTTAAATAAACCATTTTGAAAGCAAATACAGTGCAAATAGCTCTTTACCTTCTTCCAGCGACCTATAGATTGGCCTTCCAATTTCGATCGCAGTGCTTCAGCTGCATAGAAATCCAGTATCTCATCCATTTCATAGGCAACATCCTTAATGTTTGCCAGCCAAGTTCGCACCACTCTATCCTTCAATTGCTTCTCCTCTGCATCTTCAACCAAAGCTTGTATTGTAGATAGAGTGGTCGACATGTTCTGCAACTCCTTTTCAATGCCGCGAAGCAATCTGAACTCATCAGAAGCAGCAATGGACAATCTATCAAACAGAAGTTGTATGAATGCAGATAGAACAGCTCCTTCTGCCATGATCTTGATCCTGTACCTTTGCTTGGGCTAGAAGGAAAAGAAAGAGGATAACCAGAAGGGGATGAATGACTAGGAGCTCAGGCTGCTATTGTTGGAATTTCCATTGATCTACTATGGCATGCTATGAGGACCTGCCATAATAGTCAACTAAGTTAGGTTTGCATTTACAGCACGGCACCTAATTATTCTGAAGGTCTGGATCCATCTTTCCATCTCAGTTGTCGTATCAATGCTTTGTTGATTGAAATGGGGACTTAGATGGGTTGACTACAAGGGCAGGAAATTTTGGACTGACCTACCAATGAAGCTTTTTTTAAGACTTAGCCAGTTGTTCTGCAATGATACTGGACTACAGAAGAACAGAGATTGTACAAGCTGCAGTAAAGATAATTGTATGTAACATTTGGCTTTTTGCCTTATTACTTATTAATATCTTATAAATGTCTTTTTGCCATTAGTAAATGTATGGTTCAATATACTGGTTATATTCGTCTCTCAATCCTTCTTCCCATTATTTGCTGATTTCTTATTGATGTTTTTTGTCTCTCTCTCTCTCTCTCTCTCTCTCTCCTTATTTTTGTCGGTATTTCGGATTAAATTCTTTTGTTTTTCAATGCTCAATCTAATCCTTGATTTCTTTATGATAATCAACACAGTACAGATGGGACAGCCCAACGAATTTTGAACAGGTCTAGTGAAACTGTGCACCTTTCCCAGAGTGTTTGAGTTTAAGGGTTTGATCTTAGGAGACGTGTAAAACACTCCAAACTTGAGTTCTTGACCCAACAAACCATGTTCAGATTTATTTTTACCGAAATAAAAGAGGAAGACGTTGTGCAAAAGAAACAGGTCAGTGATGTGATTTCAAATAGTTGCAAGTTTTAAACCACAAAAAGGCCAACAGGCATCTACGAATGAAGCGCATTGAATAGTGAATATGTCTTCCAACATCTCGATAGAAGAAGGTACAGGCCATACATTTAGATAATCCAGAGGCACCACAAGAATAATTCTTAACAGTAATAATAAGTTGATTACCTGCAAACATATTGACTGGAGATTATATCTAACATATGCTTCCTTGATGTTAAATTTGCTTCATTCCCGTGGACGGGCAAGCCAAAGAGAGCTTAAGGCACGTAAACGTGAGAAATAGTCATTTATGCCAAGTAGTGCTCGTGCAGATTGGCGGGTGGTTAATATGCGATGCAATTGTTGCAGGGTTTGCTGCCGCAGGTTGTCAGCCTGAATTAAAGAAATATAAAGAGGTAGGATAAGAAATATGTAATTTAGCATAAAGATAAGCATTCATGACTTAGTGATTTACACTCAAATCAGCATGAAGAACCGCTTTAATTAATGCTTGATTCCAAGAGGCTCATCGAGGAGATAGTCCAAATTTGGACATCACTTTACAGTTCGTCTGAATAAACTTATCTATTCCAATCTCTATATCCTATGAATACGGCGGCCACATTTGCCCTCTCTATCATATTGTCATTCTTCCATACTATAATGCTCAATAATGGACATTTTGCAAGTCATTCTATTTCTTAAAAGTAATAGGTCAAGTTTGTCTGGGATTACTTCTTAAAAGTAATAGGTCAAGTTTGTCTGGGATTACTACATTTGCTACGACGCATAGTAAACAAGAGCTGATCTATTGAAATATTGCCACCAGAGCAAACTCAAGGTCTGTGGGGTCAGAGAATAACCTGACGGAGGAAGTTTTCAAGGGTGCCCAGCTTTCCCATAGCCATTGCCATCTGGCCCATGTAATTTGCAACGTTACCCGATGATCCTGCAGGACCAAGAGATCCAGATGCCAAAGTTTCTGACAGTGACTGCTGTAGTGCTTCCATCCCTTGTGAGAGAGCATCCTCTGCTTGTTGAGAGGACTGCTGTAAGTTGCATATCTTCACTAATTGCTCCTCAGTAAGAGGTTCCAGTTGACCTGCGAGCAACTAAAAGTTCGAGTGCAACATGGAAATATGTTAATTCATAACCAAGAATTGTGCCTTCTAAGTTTTATGAAGGCTGCATTAAGATCTTGTAAAAACGTAAATTCCCCAGGCTCGTAGAGGTTGGACACTGCTTTTGTAAATTTAGTGAAAAATGTCTTTGATCTTGTTAGTGTGTGTTGGAAAAGGTCAGAGAAATTGGGGCCTCTCTAATGACTAATTATGTGAACTTAGAAAAAGGAAAGAGATTTTGTAAGGAACATACAAATTAGGACTTACATTTTCAGTTAACAGTGTGACATCATTTGAAACAGAAAAAGAGGAGCAGAAAACCTGAGCAAGCTGGCAATTCATGCAATAATATCTTTTTCCACAAGAACAGGTCACTGTGACCTGCTCCATTGCTTGAACAAGCTTCTTGAATATTAACTATCTAAGTATTCTTCTCTAGATTTATACACCAACCTCATTACCAATTTTCAAGTTCAATCAGACCAATAAACTTTTTAGTTCTGTTAGAAGGATACCAGGAGAAAACATGGAAAGAAGAGAAGAGATGCACCTTAAGAAGTTCGGAAGATCGGAAGCCTCCCAGCCACAAAAAGCATCTTTCAGCAGGAGTCTTCCACATTCCAGACAGTATGTGAAAAACATCTGCCTTAGCAGCTATACTCTTTAGCCTAAAAATTTCATCATAGTGGGACATAATGCCATCAACAATAGAACGGAGTTCGCTATCGCTAGCATGTGAGTTCACTGCTGCTCTCAGCTCACTAATTTGCTGACTGTTCTCTTCTAGCCATCGTGTATATTCCATGTCAAACGCCAAAGCACCTAAAGATTGAAGACATAAAAGTTCTCCTTAAGATAAAGCATTAAGAAAAGTAATATCCTTCTACATAAATGCATACAGGTAATAGTGAGCCAAACAATTAGCCAAATTTTTAGCATTTTTCATGGTTTTATCCTGAAGGAAGTAAGTTTATACACTTCACCTCAGCAATATTTAACTAAGTCAATATTAAGCCCCTTCAGTTGAAAAGTAGAACAAGATATCAAAGTGATAGTAACCTAGGACAGGGGTTTGCAGTGGAATCCGTAAGCTCATTTGCTAAATGCAATTACCCTGGGTATTGCAAGTTTCATATAAAATAAAAGAGCTCCAATAATTTCTCTAGATGTGAGAATAATATTAGTTTAAAAGTATACATCTTTGAGGCACAAACAAGCCAAAGAACCATGGAAGACAGCACAATTGGCAGATATTTGGAATGAGGATTAACTATTCTTTAGATTGTTTGGTGATGGAAACTTATAAACTCATGAAAAACTACAAAACAGGGAGAGATATAAAAGTACCATTTCCGCTCATAGAATGGACCTGATCTCCTGAGCTTGAAATGAATATGCCCTGCAAACAGGGCAACTTTTCTGCCTGAAACTCATTGTGAAACATCATGCGTAAGTTACAAAATGAATAACAAAAATAATACCTGCTGCCGAGCTCGCTGAAGCTCCTGCTCCAATTGATTAAGCTTCAATGTGCTACTTTCTAGTTGCTGGACATATGCCTAGTAAAGGTGAAGATTACTTTTTCAGAACTATAACTTCTATAACAAACCTATATAATCATCAATACCAACATCAAATCCTTCCTTTTACCAACTTGTACAGAAAGTTTTCCGCAAAAGAATTTTAAAAAGAGTTTGAAAAATGTAAGACTTACAATCTAAAAATAGCAAAAAACCTATTGGCAAATCCAGCGCAATAAAGCATTTTAAGAACTTGTGGAAGTACCTCTCTACATTCTTATCATAAAACCCAATTGAAGACCTAAATTAGAAAAAAAAAACCGTAATGTTAGAGGAAAGGATGGAAGTAGGATCACTTTATAAAGCCAGATATAGTCAAGGTTAGTGACTACTATAGCATAAGAAAAACTATCAGTAATTGGGATCAGCAGCACAAACAAAGATGCTTGCATAATATCTCAGAACCATTATTCTGATGCAAAGAGCAAACAATTGAGGAAGATGTTTGATAATTAGATTACAATACCTTCTTTCTTAACCTACTTTTTCTAGCAGCTTCACGATTTTGGGCAAGCCGACGAAGTGTCTGTATACAAATGAAAGAAAGGTATGTTTTCTATTTAGTCCAGAATCTGGTACGAAGAGTTACTGTGGCTTAATTATACTTTAAAATACCTTCTGATCTAGCTTTTCCTTTGATTTATCATAGGAATCAGAAGCACCAACAGTAGCACCTTGTCCTTGTTCAAACTGAAAATTCAATAGACTCATAAGTAGTGGCACTAATAAGACGTGTGCGTCATTGACATGTGTTGAGCATTAATTTTGAACAGAATGACCAGGAAGTTGATGGTAAGGCAAAAGAAAGGAAGCACATAAATTATACAGTGATACCTCTTCTTACTCCTGCAAAATCAATAATTCAACACTACTTTTACATTTAGAGTGACAACATAAAACTACTGTCCAATATAATCCATATGAGTACTAAACTGAGAACAGAAGATACTAAAAAAGTCGCTGGGCTTCAGATACAGGCTAGATAGACAACTTAAGCCATACAAAGGGAAATTAAAAAATAAAAATAAAAAGAACAAAGTTTGTGTCCATAGAAGATCATGATTACATGGGAGATGGACAATACCCTTCGATTCTTGTCTTCAGTATCCATATCTGTTGATGTATCAGTCCTAGGACTGGCATCTGCCATTGTAGACTCTCCCCAGTTTTCAATGTTACCACTGGATATAGCTACTGGATTTGATTGTTGTGGAAATTTTTGCGACCCAAATCTAATTGCTGTAGTAATATCAGTTGAAGCAAGAGGCTGCTATAAGAGCAAGTTATCAGTTTATAATATATCCTTAACTTTGTTCATCACCGTAATATCAATGAAAGTATATCTAAGCTTACCTTACTATACCCACCAAACTGAAGAGGATCAGAATTAATGGTCAGGGTCCTTAATTTTGGATCAAAAAGAGGATCTGAAAGAAAAAGAAAAAAAAGAAAATAAAAGCATTAATACCACTAGCCTCCATATCATTTTCCTTTCATTGTCGTTATCACTTCTCAGTTCTTGCAGTAACTAACATGGGATTGCCTCAAATTAACACAAAGACAAACAAGATTAAATTTGCAATGCATAATAACCCTAGATATTAAGCTCAGGTCCACAAACGTGTATCTAAAAACGCTACATTAGCTCACAAATAGCAAGAAATGCACATCTTGACAGCAGAAAATTACCAAGAAAAATAGAAAAATATATAACGCCATGTTTACGACAGTTACAACCACATACTTGTGCTCAAATCAGCAACATCCCCTACACGCAATCCAACAGATTGCTCGAGCGCCGCAAAATCCGAAATCCGGGTATGGTGCATACTATTTCCTTCCCCGCTACTACAAAAAAGCGATCAAAAAGCATATGTCTTCACACTCTTAAAACCAAACACAACGTGAAAAAAAGCTAATCTGAAAGCAAAATTAGATGAATAATGCACATAAAAGCCAATCTTGCTTCCACTTCATGAGTTACAGAGCATAATTATAGCATAAAACGAAGCATAAGCAATTCACATACACAAGATTAGCTCCTGACAAAGAAGAACTAAAGCTCGGCATCTTCCCCTCGAGATTGCTAACATCTTCCACACCGGTCCCCAGTCTCCTACTCCCCATCCACCACCATCATCATCTCCTCCTCCTCCTCCTCCTCCTCCTCCTCCTAAGCTATAAAATCAGCAAAAAAGAAGCTTCAAATTCTTAATCCAAGACCCCAACACCCAGCAAGAAATCATCGGGAGCTAAAATAAATTAACCTAATCCCGTCATCGTCTCTCTCTCTCTCTCTCTCTCTCTCTCTCTCTCTCTATAGGAAATTATTGTAGCTCGATTTCTCTCTCTATATATTTGAGAAAGAAAATAAAAGAGCGTGCGAGCGTTTCCACCAGCCTCGAATTCCGACCAATTTTTTAAACTCCTCGGTAGAGTTGACGTTTGGACCGTTCCAATCCCTTGGACGTCCTTTTCTTTTCTCCTTTTTATCCTCCTGCTAATTATTATTTTGGTCATTTTACCATAAACCACCACCTATTTTACATTATTTTATTTATCAGCTCCTCCTCGTAAAGGGTAAATTTGTAAATTTCTCTCGTTTATAATCCAATAACCTTTCTACCCGCAGTTCTGCTTTAAATTACTAATTTAACGACCAATTTGGTGAACTTTTTGTCATTTTAGTTTTTCTTTTCAATTTTAGTTGCCGCGGATTCAAATAGGACTATAGGACTGTCAGAAATCAAATCAACTGTGCGAGCAGATTTTAGCACCTATCGCCTTAACGCAAAAGGTGTCACTCAAAATCGACACTTCTTTCGCAAGTTATTGCAATTATGCCACTCTATCCTCGCGAAGAGGACCTGCACGATATCTGAGCCGTTAGTAATGCTGCTTAGACGGTGGAGATTCTGGTGATCCTGTGGGACCGAGTTGGGTTGCGCTCTGTGTGGTCGAGTTGGTCGTGGTCAAGTCGTGTGGTCGTTTAAATGGGGCCCAGTAAGTTGATACTTGGGCCACGTTGGAATGGAATTAATATTTGTCCATTGCAAAAACGTCCTATTGCCACATCTTTTATGCTTGGTTATTTGGCTGGATCTGGCTGTGAGTTTTGACCAAATTCAACGTGAAGCCAAAACTAGAATTTGGTGGATCAAAAAATAAATTAATTAATTATATAAACACTTATGAGTAAGACACTAGAAATAATTTGATTTTAACTTATCATTTTAATTACATATACACTTTCTAGCCATCTCAAGTGATAATCTTGTAATTAAGAGGAACTATGGCGTCAAAAGTTGTAGCCAAACTGAGCGTGCCACTGAGCACGTGCGCAGAATCTTTTAACTTTGTTTGGTGTTCACACCTGTAGGTTGCTTTAAAAATTGTAACAAAGAATATATATATATATATTACTTTTAATAATGAAATGTTATTAAATTAATCCGGCCACCTTATAACTGTGCAGATTACAACGAGTGTTACGGTACGAGATGATTAATTAACCCATAATTCGTGATTGATTAATTTAAAAGACTTATGCAGAGTGCAAAGCTAGGGTTGTGAACTAGACAATTATAAATTAGACATCCTTCCCAAAAACTCGAAAAAAATTCTAAGTTGATTACAAACTCCAACCAGCTCCATCCCACTGCCAATTTAGTATACATAGTATGCATGAACAAATCTCACCAAGTGTATTAAAGTTAATTCATTGTGTACAGGCTCATGGATCACTTTGCTTTCTCTGAATTTGATCTCTGTGATTCTCCATCATTTTTCCGGTCCCTTATCACTATAGAACGACATCGCGTCGCTTCTTTGGATTCGGATCGGGGTTTCCTTTCCTCATCATTGCCGCAAACTCCGAGTAATTGATCCTTCCATCCTGCAATCATAGAACAGTCAAGCAAACATGATCAGATCTTTTATCTAAGAATTTTGAGAGAAGATGTTTGTTTTTCTCCATACATTATCAGCGTCAGCTTCTGATATGATGTCCTTGATTTCTCTTCCATCATACATGCCCTTCTCCTTAAGGGCTTGTTCGAGTTCTTCTTTTGTTATGTACCTGACAAAAGTTAAACAAAAAGAGAAATAAGCTTCTCCAATTTCGTCTATCGAACGTAGATTTCTTCGTATGTACCCGCTGTTATCTTTGTCGAAGTACTGGAAGGCTGTGTAGAGATGCTCTTCTCTGTCCATTCTGTTCATGTGCACTGTTGCTGTGATGAACTCATCATAGTCAATTGTTCCATTACCATCTGCATCAGCCTGTATAAGAGCTGTTAGATAAAAGAGATCGTAAGTTACCGCGAACTTTGTAATGATTTTTCCTTGTTTTTGAAACTTACAGCTTCCATTAATTGCTTGACTTCAGCCTCAGTGAGCTTAGTTCCTTGCTTGGATAATCCTTGTTTCAGCTCATCAAGTGTTATAGTCCCACTGTTATCTGTGTCCATGCTCTTGAACATCTCCTTCAGCCCTTTGATCTCTTCCTCCGACAAACATCCCGCGATCACCTGTAACTCGAAAACAAACAGTTAAACACATGTACATTGTTAAAAGATCTTTATGTTACAAAGAGACTAGTAGAAACTTTAACTACAAATTACCCTAAGTGCAGCTTTCTTGAACTGGTTCATAGCTCTGAACTGTTTCAGCCTATTGAGAACAGCATTGTCAAGGGGTGTGTCAGGTGCTTCTCCATCTTCTTTGATCCATGGGTGATCTTTTTATAGCAAATAGATAACATTAACTGAATACTAAGTCACAAAATTAACACATAGAATATAATTACAAATATTGCGAAAAAAAAATATACTTACTTAGGACCTGGAATGCTGTGATCCTCTGCTTAGGATCAGAATTCAACATCTTCCTGACGAGATCCTTTGCGCCGGATGAAATATTTGGCCAAGGGTCGGTCGTGAAGTCAATGTGCCCTCGGAGGATTGCATTGAAGATACCATGCTCGGATTCTGTAGACGGAAAAATTCGACTAATTCTCACTAACTTCCTCAATATAGATAACACTAATATAGAGTAGGAAATTAATATAAAGAGATCGAAGAGAAGAATTACCAGCCCAGAAGGGAGGAACTCCACAAAGAAGGATATAAAGCATCACCCCAATGCTCCATATATCTGCTTGCGGTCCATATTTTCGCTTTAAAACCTCGGGCGCAATGTAATATGCACTACCAACTATATCCTTGAACACTTCTCCTGCATAGATTTGTGATTTTAAGAAAATTGGTACGAAAAGGGATACAGAGAAGTATAATTTCAACTACGAAACCTTCTTTAAAGAAGACCGAGAGGCCGAAATCGGTGGCCTTGAGCGGCGCATCCTCCTCCTTGTTCAACAAAAGGAAATTTTCTGGCTTGAGGTCACGGTGGATCACCCCCATGGAATGGCAAGTATGAACAATCTGCACAATGGTCCTCAACAGCGACGCAGCTGCCCGCTCAGTGTAATGCCCCTTAGCGATGATCCGATCGAAGAGTTCCCCTCCGGCGCACAACTCCATGACCAAATGCACGGATTGCTTGTCCTCGTAAGCTCCCTTGAGCTCGACGATGTTCGGTTGGCCGGATAGGTGGTACATGATCTGGACCTCTCGGCGGACGTCCTCGATGTCCTCCTTGTTGATGAGCTTGCGCTTGGCGATGGTCTTGCAGGCGAGCTTCTCACCGGTGGATTTGTGGGTGCAGAGGTGGGTGACGCCGAACTGGCCACGGCCGAGCTCTTTGCCGATGGAGTAGGTGGCGCGGACGTCGTCCATGGGCCGGCCGAGGACCGGGCCGATAGGGGCGGACTTGGGAGAGGATTTGTTGGGGAAGGAAGGAGCCGGAGGGGAGGCGGCGGTAACCGCTGCCGGGGCTGGGGGATCATTGGATTTGAAAGAAGGGCAGCAATTGCCCATGGTGGTGGAGGAGAGAAGAGAAAGAGAGAAAGAGAGAGAGAGAGAGAAGGGGGGAGAATTATTATTATTTTCTTTAGGTGGTTGGATGAAATGGTATAAAGAGGGGGAGGAGAAGAGAGAGGGAGGAGGAGATGGAGAATACAGGTAGGATAGGGGAGGAGGGTGGTGGGATTTGGGTGGTGGGGGAGAGATTTGAAGAGAGAAGGGGTGGGGAGAGATTGGCGGGAAGCAACGGTTTTTTCTTTTTATTCTTTAGTTTATCTTTGTTAAACTCTAACAAGTATATCCTATTATAGTAATTATAAATAAGCATATCCTCTTAAATAAGATTAGCACCCAAAACACATTATATATAAACATAGGTCGTTGACAATAAATCTCTAAGGTCTCATTCAGTTTAGAAATAGTGTAATTCCAAATTTAAAAAATAAAAAAGTTATTCCTGAAATTTCAAACTGCCCCATGCTTAAAATTAAATTATTCCACAAAACTTTTATTTATATAACTTTATCCCTTAGTGGTTTTAACTAATGTAAATGATCATAATACCTATAGAATATTAATAATTTTGTTGCTATTGATAAGATGTCTTCTATAATTATATGTTTAAAGAGAGGTACATTGTGAAAGTGCATTTTCTTTACATTTTAAAAATAGGATATGTGAGTAAATTTAATAGGAGGAGGAAGACAATTTTAACATTTTAATATCTCTTCTGGAGGGAAATTTTCCTCTAATAAATTATTTTCCTCTACTATGTCTAGTAAAGTTGTAGAAGAAAATTACAGTTTGTAATTTTATTATTGAACAACCGTTGGCCCTAATGACCCCTGCACTATCTGTGGGTTTGTGGGGGAAACCTATGAGCACCTCTTCTTCCATTGGGCATATATCCTTTGTGCTGGACTTCAATTGGCTCGCCAATGACCGGAGCCATCTAGGGAGTAGTACTGCCAAATTCCTAGCCATAGTGGCAACAGGCTTGTGGATGATCCGGAAAGCTCGGAACCTTCTCATTTTTTTTTACAATGTTAAATCCAAGGCTGATATTACTGTCTGGACTATCATCTGAATGGGTCAGGAGTATTTTGATAGAAGGAGAGCGGAAGGAGGACTTCTTGATGAAGCTGACTGTGGTCAATTGGGAAAAACCTCCTACGGGAGTTATAAAAGTGAACGTCGATGGAGCCCTTGATCCAAGCGACCAACAAGCTGCGACTTACTATTTCCCTTTGAAAGCTGAGCCCTTCGTCTTACCCTTACGGCATGTTATGGAACTCGCAATGGAAAAGCAAGTGAGGAATGACATTTTTAAGGCTGACTTGGAAACTATGGTCAAGGTCATCAGTTGTCTGGATGAAAGCTCTTGAGGAAGGTGTTTCCTCCCTTCCTCCTGACTTGGAGCTACCTCCAAAAGAGTAGAATAGATAGCTGATATAATGGCTCCTCTTTAAATAAATAAATATTAACGATTAGGATCACTGTATCCTCCATTTTGATCTTTCGGGGAACGGGTTTCCTCGAAAAGAGTAGAATAAATAGATGATATAACGGGTCCTCTTTAAATTTTTTAAAAAAGATTATCATTGAACGGTTAGGATCACATCTACTCCAATCCTAGATAGATAGGATCAAATATTGACACTGCGTACCGAAAGCTTTATCAAGAACCCAGGGCCGATTTGTTGGCCGGCCAGCTTCTAAATATGGACTCCTCCATTTGTCCCTCCTGGTCCACAACCTTTCCATAACGGTACCTGTTTGCTACGTCATCACCCGACCAAGTACGTCCAAAAGAAACCGCGGCCTACCTGCCTCCGAATCCAATTTCTAGTATCCCTCGTCCACATTTCGTGTTATCCTGCTCTCCAGTAATAAGACGCCGGTATACTTACCGCTGTCCATGGACCATGGTGTGCTAGTGCTGCTCTCCGGGCAGATTCGAACGCGACCAAACCCTAGCCCTTTCCCTTTTCGAACCCCACCTGCTCCTCCCCTTTTCTGGCTTCCCCGTTGACCACCACCTCCGCAAGTGGAAGCCCTGGGCCCGCAGCATTGATTCCCCTACCGATGGGGAATTTAATGGTTTGTTTTGCCAAGAGGTACCCCCAAGTTGTGAGCTTGAAGCAAGTTTCGAGGTCGGTCTGAGAGACTGATGGGTTTGGCTAGTTCCGAGAGCTGCTGGGATTTGTGATTGCTGCGTTACGAGGTGGGTTGCGATCAAAATCTTATCTTTGCTTTTCTTCTTTTCCTTTTTTGGAGGTTTGACGATTTAACTGGAATCGTTCTATGATGCAGTGGTTTGTGATTGCTATCTCTATGTTTATATTGTTATTATAATGTAACTATGTGGATTCGGTTGTTTTGGATGGTTAATTTGGGGGCGATTCTAGGTTGATAGCACCGTTTCTGAATTGCCATGGCTTTGATTAGGTTTTAGTTTATTCCTTTGTTCTTAACTTCGTTTTGTCTGGTTATCTCCATTCTGTGGCGGTTAAAGTCTCCGTCTATAGTATTTTAATTTTGCTTCAGATACTTCAGTTAGTTGTAGAATTAATTTAATGTTACTTCCTCTTCAGAAGAGATGCATGATTTCCATTCTATGGCAACTTAATTGATCAGGAATCATTTGGAACTAGAGTGACTGGATAACTAGTTGGCCATGAATAATGTCATCAGAGATAAGGTTATACCAAATTTCTTGAGGGTACTATAACTTGATTCAGCTGGTTTCATTTATGGTAATTACTTCCAGTGCCGCTTTGATTTGTTCCCGTTGATGTTTTAGTTAACTTCTTGTGTCCAACAATTTCTCTGCGTATGATGTTGTTGCAGCACCGTCATCATGTACCATTCTAAGAAATTTTCAACTCTCCCATTGGTCCCCCACAAGGCTCAAGGCGGTGAGCAACATGGCAGTGTTGGAGCTTTAGGGACATCCCATGTAAGCACTTTGCCTAATTCGGTAGGAAGCGGAAGACAACGACTTCGATGGACTTCAGATCTTCATGACCGCTTTGTTGATGCCATCACCCAACTTGGTGGACCAGATAGTGGGTATTTTCTTTTCAGTGATTGTTGTGGTGCTTGAACTTGATAAAACCATTTGGAAAATTGTTTATGCTTATCATTGTAGTGGTACTCAGATATTCTTTCTATTACAGTTCTCTTGAAAATGACAAATTTCTGATGTTTCTTACTTTAACTGTTGCATAGCTATGTAACAAGTCCAAGATTAGCTTATTTACCCTGTGAAGTATCCTTTGATGAATGAGAAGAGGCACGATTACATTAGTTGGAGATAATTAATGTTCTTGGCAGTTAAAAGACATGCAGTTGGTCCTGTAATGAATTGATGCAAAACTGCCATTGCAAGTAGTGTAGAACTGTTGTCCTAAATAACAAAGGGGCTGTTCTCAGCATATCATAATCATGTGTATATATATTTCCTTGTTTCAGAAAGCAAATTATGCTTGTGTTCCATCAGAATTGATTGCATATTTACAATAAGATTTTATTTTTATTTTTAAGTAGATTTTTTTTTACACATGTCAGGCATATGCAGAGATGTGATCTATCTGTTATTTTTATGTTTGTTGAACTTGATGAGTTGCATCAGGAATACCTTATCTGTAGCTTACAATAATTGTTCATTTTCTGAAAGTTATTACACATCTGTTTTAGGATAGGACTACCTGTTTGGAAGGAAGCAGGAAATCTTGAATTTAAGTTTGAGTTTGATGTGAGCTCTTATTGTTTCTTTGATTAATAAAAGATTGTGGTTATCCTCTTGAATAGTTGATGATTCAACAAAGTGCAGTAAGACAACTACAAGAGTAGAATAGCCACGCTAGGAACAACAACAGAGCCTTTACTTCCCTCCATGTATATGTCATGGTCATAAGGCAGAGGGTTGTTGGGTCTTCTGTGTAGTTATTTTGGGATTCCAATAACTCAGAAAAATATTTCTTATATATATATTTTTTCTGAATATGGTTTCAGGAGCAACACCTAAAGGAGTTCTCAGAGTAATGGGTGTACCAGGGATTACAATCTATCATGTCAAAAGCCATTTGCAGGTAAAGCCTATTGCTTTTGTTGTGGATAGACAATAGTTTCATAGTAGCTCTTTAATTGGTGCTTACCAGATCTGTTGTGATGGTTGTGTAGAAATACCGCCTTGCTAAGTATCTACCCGAGTCTCCTGCGGATGGTAAAGACCCACTCTCTAGTATTTGATATATGCTTCTGAAAGTGCTTGCTTGTTTACATTGATCTCTCTCGATCCTTTAAACTGTTAAGAATTCAATGAACATGCTAGTTTATCCTGAAGGCAATACTCCTTGTAGGTCAAAAAGATGATAAGAGAGATTCTGGTGGTGTCCTCCCTAGCATGGAGTCTGCAGCGTAAGTAAAGGATTTGTTATTTTACTGCTTTATGGTTCAGAATGCATGCAAAATATGGGAATGGATAAATCTTTCCTTCTAACGTTTTTGGAGGAGAAATTTTGTGCGATCTCCAGTGTTCAAGATTGTTTCTTGGTGATATGGCTGTTCTTTGCAGCCATTGTGGCAAACGATTGCAGATGAGATTGCAGATGAGATTGCAGTTTTTATTCTACCTTTTACTCCATGAGAGGCCATCCTGCCTTTAATATCTATATTGGATGCAGCATAGCGTAAACAATGAAATTTAACTTTGCAAAGATTCATGTCATTTTTCAGAGGAATTCAAGTTGATGAAGCTCTGAAAATGCAAATGGAGGTTCAGAAGCGTCTTCAAGAACAGCTCGAGGTTTGTTTTCTCTTAGCTAGCCATTTTTTTGTCACTTGTATAATTTCTAAAGTAATTTATAGCTTTTATAACGTCAGAATAACATAAGCTCATCAACTTGTGTGCAAATCCATGATCTCCATTCTTGGCTTTCAGGTGCAAAGACAGTTGCAATTAAGAATTGAAGCACAAGGGAGGTATTTACAGAAGATCATTGAGGAACAGCAGAAGCTTGATGGCACCACCCACGATGTATCTGAGAAGCAGATTCCTTCTTATTCCACAATGAACTCACAAGACCGCCTCGATGGCGCTGCTTCTTCCCTTAAGAAACCAAGGACTGCCGATCAGTCACCAGAGACGGCCCATGAAGCATCTCAACTGGACCTCAAGCCTGACTCTATCGATCAGCCAGGTAGCAAACTGTATGAAAGGAATAGAGGTAGAGGTGGACTCGGCATCGGAGTAGAGTTTAAAGAAGATAGTGATGATAGAGAGGAGCAGGCTAAATTTTTACTTGATGCTACTACTGCTAATTGTAATAGAAATGACTTCCAAAATTAGAGTTTTAAGGGACTTCCCTTGTGTAAATATGTTGCTAAGATCATAGTAGACTCTAGATTTGTTATCATAATTTGGAGCAGGTTGGATCATAGTAGATTCTATATATGTAAATATATTGTCATCCTTATCATAATTCATATGATATTTGTAACTCTATGGTAATCCTTCCCACCTATACTCATTACAGGGGGAAACAAAGCAGAACAAAGTTAGCAACATGGAACAATTAACATTGAAAAGGAGGTCCTACTTGCCATTTTTAGGGTGTGAAATGGAAAAGGCAAGGGTCAAATTAAAAATAGTGAAAATGTAGGGTGTAAACTGTAAATCAAAAGCAAATATTTAATGTGAGAAATGAAAAAAAATTCCCAAAAGAAAAGTATACACCCAATTCAAGCCAACTTTTCTCTAATCGACCTCGCCGAGAAAAATCCATGGCTCTCGCCGGAGCGCTAACCCTAACCCTGGCACTTCTACTCCTCATCCTCGTCTCGACGGCGCCGGTGTCGGCCAACACTGAGGGTGACGCTCTCTCCGCACTCCGCCAGAGCCTCTCCGACCCCGGTGGCGTTCTCCAGAGCTGGGATCCAACCCTCGTCAACCCCTGCACCTGGTTCCACGTCACCTGCGATCAGGACAACCGCGTCACCCGGCTGTAAGCCTTCTCCTCCTTGCTCACTCTTTATTCCCAGTTCGGCTTCTTTCGAGGGTTATGAGAGTTTTGATTTGAGGAAGCGGAAGCATCAAATTGAAGTAACAGACAAGGGGGAGAAAAGAAGAAGAGAAGAAGGAGAAAATAATGATTTGAACCTTAAAGTGATCAATGTGGGATGTTGCAATAGTTTAGTTCTTGAGCTTGATTAAATTATCAAATTTTGAATGCTTTATGTTTAAATCAAATTAGATGATCTACATATAGATTGGAATGAGTAATAGAAGTATAAATGTACATTTTCTTAGATAATGTCATATGTTGTATAACTTTGCACAACTTCTCTGATACATACATTGGTGTGTGGTTACTCTTGTTCTTGTATAGGGACCTTGGCAATTTGAACTTATCTGGTCATTTGGTATCTGAGCTTGGAAAACTTGAACATTTGCAATATCTGTAAGCTCTCCTGAGTTGCTTTTTGGTTACTTTTATGGTCTTACATTTTGTAGGATATCTTGACCATGTCACCTGCTGACTCTTTGGCTACTGGCACAGGGAACTTTACAAAAACAATATTCAAGGGACAATCCCAGAAGAGCTTGGTAATCTGAAGAATCTGATTAGCCTGGACTTGTATAAGAATAACATTTCGGGGATTATACCTCTAACACTAGGGAAACTGAAGTCACTCGTGTTCTTGTGAGTTCATGTTCTATCCTTTTCTTTTCCAAATGATATATGATAATATTATGATTGCAGTGATTGGCAGCAGTCAGTTTTGAGGTTCTACGTTTGTCTGGAAATCTACCTTTGCTGCTTATGAAAATTCCACACTTTTCAGACAGTTTGCTGAATTGCAGCTAGTTTATCATCTCTGTGAAGTGCTAGTGTTTAGCCAGGCAGGAAAAGATTAAATTGTATCCTAATCATCTTGAAATCTCCAATTCTAATCTTTAGTCCACCCATTGCACTACATTGTGGATTAGTATATATGTTTTGTTGTCGTGTACTTTATTACTTTACTAACATATTGTTATGCTTTACTAGGCGGCTGAATAACAATCAGTTGACTGGACCAATCCCAAGGGAACTTGCTGGAATTTCTAGTCTCAAAGTTGTGTAAGTGTACCTAAATTTTTCATGTTAAGTATTTCCTATTTGCTATATGTATTTCATGCTAAGAAAAAGGATTACTTGTTTGTGGCTTTGTGCGTTCAGAGATGTCTCAGACAACAACCTTTGTGGAACAATTCCCACCTCTGGACCTTTCGAAAACATCCCTTTGAACAAGTAATTTCTATCAACTGATTCTATGCAGTATTCTAAGTTGGTAGACACGTTTCTCCAGTTTCATAGTCCACTGTATGTCATTGAACCAGTGAAATACTAGAGCTTGCCAACAATCTCAAAATCTGCTTGTCATCTATATAGTTTCTTTTTTGTTCTTTTCCTTAAGCTCAAGTTATTTTTATTAACTTCATTGGTAGAGGTTCTGTTAAAAGTTATTTGAGATGAAGATCCTCTAGAAAACTAGAGGTGTTTATATGTACCAATTGATGCCTCAGTCTGGGTTTCTTTTTCCTTCCTTGATCATATAGAGATGATATTACAGAAAACAGTGTACATTCAATTATCTTCATCCTTGGTGCAGTTAATTTAACATCTTGTGTAGTTGCCTGCTGTATGCTTTACAAAAATTGTCCAATTGATCTTTTCATAAGGAATGCTTGCAAATCTATTTAATTGTCATGCATGTAATAAAGATCAGAACACATTTTCAGATTTTTGAGTGCATCAACCTAGTATTGGTTCTTGCTTGTGGCATTCTCATCCTTGTTTGATAAATCTTTAAATGGCAGTTACAAGCCTTTTCTCCCAGTTGCCCTGAACTAACAACCATCTCATCTTTCTTCACCGTGCAGCTTTGAGAACAACCCCCGTCTGGAAGGTCCAGAATTACAAGGGCTTGCACTATATGATACGAACTGCTAGTTGCTGGTTAGTGATCAAATGGGCATATACCAGTAGTTAGTGATATTAACAGAATAGGAAATACGGACTATTGCATCTCGGTGTTCGACCCTATGCTATTAAGTAAATCTCCTGCGTAGCAATTTAAGCTACTTGTAATTGTGGGTGAATGATATCTTTATGATGCAAACAGTAAACCAATTTTATATTTGATACGAGTCAAAATTATGATGCTGTATGTTGCTCAGAGGTGTAAACTGGTGTTGAAGTAATTTATTCTAAGCTTCTTAGATGCTGGTTTTCGCTATAGAATTTTGATGAAAGTTCAATGATTCATTGATGCAGAGGGAGGAAATATCAAACAGCCGTAGGTTTTCAAAGCTTCTTCTAATTTTATGGAAATTATAAATTGTTAAAATAAATGATTGACTTTTAGTTATCAAATAAGTCCTATCATCAAGGGATCCGTGGCGCAATGGTAGCGCGTCTGACTCCAGATCAGAAGGTTGCGTGTTCGATTCACGTCGGGTTCAAATCCCCTTTCATTCCCTTCTTTTTTTTTCCTGTAAATTCTTAATATAATTTAGTTTCAAATAATAATTATTTTCAAAATCACTTTATAAAATTAAGGAAAAAAAAGGAGAGGAAATGTTGGATTTATGTGTACCATTCCGTCGACTTTGGTTCAAATGGTTGTAGTTTGATAATAAAATTTAAATAGATGAAAACATATGGTGTGAACTGTAAATTGATCAAAAAAAATTGTGTGGACTAAATTGTAATTTATAAATCTCTCTGGTAAACTGGTGAAAATATCGGGTGTGAATTGGGGGGAGTAAATTGTAATTTTCTAAATATCTCTGGTAAACTGGTGAAAAATCCGAAACCCGAAAAGAACCCTCCTCCGCTCAACGCCATTATCAACCTCCTTTTGCCTTCTTTCCCCAACCAAACCCACCTCATAACCCCACGCACTGCGGTGGAGTAAATCGCAGTGTTAAAAGATGCCATTCCCACTTTGATCTCCTCCGCCCACAAAATGGCGAACCCTAGAAGACTCTCCCTCCAAATCCAAAACTCTAACCCTTCCATCTCCTTACCCGACCCTTCAAATCCACATCAATCTCCTTCCTTCTCCTCCTTCTCCTCCTTCTCCTCCTTCTCCTCCTTCTCCTCCCTTGCTGTCTTCTTGAAGAAGCCCTCCGCTTTCCCCTTCCTCCTCTCTGTCTTCATCCTCCTCACCTGGCTGTCCCTTCGCTTCTCTCCCTCCTCCTCTTCCCGCCTCCGCTCTTCCCTCTCCGGCGGTGCCGCCGCGGTGACGGGTGGGTCTGAGGGGGGAGGGGATTTTGATGCCGACGCTAATTTGGTTAGGTTTAGCGCTGTGGAGTACCCTTCTCAGATTGCTAGGGATCACAGGGGATGGCTGCTAGATCCCGTGGCCGCGGCCAGGAAGGCGGGGATTCGTGGTAAGTGCTAAAAGTTTGAATTTTGGTGCCTTTTTCTGCAATGCATTGATGGATTCTGATTTGGGTTGGTTTTCTTTTACGTCTTTGTGAGTGTTTTGGATTTTCGTGACATGTTTATCTCGTCGGTTAAGGTTGCTGTGCTTTCTTACGGGTAGGTAAATTGATGCAGTTTGGTATTGAGAAGGAGGGAAAGGATCCTTGTCCCTTTCCCTCTTGCAGAACCTGTGCGCTGTGGCATTTAGTGGTGAGAAGTGAATATTTGATACCATGGAATTTCTTGATAGATGCAAGTGTAAGTTGAAGATACGTTGTTTGGTTTGTTTATTTTGTATACGTTGTTCGTTGCCTTAGGATTTGTTCAGAGTTCTTTAGGTTTGATAGAAAATATGCAATCTTGGATGATGGTCTCTGGGCTTGAAAGCTGCTGAGTAAAGGGAACTCAAAATGAGAAGTATGTTTTAAGATAGGAGTATAGTGATTACAACTATTCTAGGTGGTATGTAAGAAGCACGCATTATAACAATCAGTAATTTGATTACAAAACGTCAAGTTCCTTAGTCATATCAAATCCTCTGCAATGGCTGTGAGGTTGAGTATAAAGCATCAGATAGCTTGGAAGGCTTCATAAAAGGATCAAGGAGATTGTATCTTTTTTGTCAGATTTTGTTAAATTAGGGCTGGGTTGGGTTAGCCATCTGATAGATTATGAGGTGTGCTTTCCTTCTGCAGTTCTGAGGCTGAACAATGATTGGGAGGGGTTGCCTGTCATCATTATGTCTAGCTGACCCGCATTTTCTGTGCATGGTAGTAATTGCTTGGTCTTGATTTTTAATCTAGATTTATTAGTGGGGCTTTGTTGATGATCACCAGCTACTCAGGATACCTAGCTTGTATTCATTGTAGTTTCTTGACACATTGACAAGATCACTCCATAATTATATCCAGAAAAACAACTATTATTATGTGGAGTTCCCAATATAAATCAACCTGAAGTTTTTGGGCTAGTTTCTTTCCTTCCTTTTGGATATTCACTTATCATACATTTTCTTCTTTTTGGATCAGTTTGTTGTCGAATCAGTCATCTGCCTTTTTAGCACCTGTTTAGGACTTGCCATTAGTATGCCAGGTGTGTCAAACAATTCCAGTATCTCATAGTTTTCTGATTGGTTCAAGCATCAGCAATTTTCTACTGGATGGTTTTGGGATTAGCTAATGTCACATATGTTGCCTGACTAGCTTTAAGATTCAATATGTTTATTTGTTTGCTATATATTTATTTCCTTGTCTCTCGCCCTTTGTGACCTTCTCGTACCCTTATGCAGAATTACAAAAATATGCAGCAATGACATTTGTAGAGGCTTTATATGCATCGATGCCCTATTAATATTGATCTTAATTTGCAGGTGGAGCACTTGATTGTTCCTTGGCGCATTTGGGTCAGATCCGTCCTGGTGGCATGAGAGGAAACCACCGACATCACAGCTGTAATGAAACTTTCATCATCTGGGGTGCAGAGACAAAATTTAGAGTAAGCTGCATTTACATCAGAGTGTTTTCTTTGCTGGAAGTGAATCTTTTATGTCAGAAGGATTGGAACTTATTCTCTTATGACAAACTTCTCTATCTTATAATGTGCAGTTAGAGAATGATCACGTAAAGGATAAGGGCTTTGCAGAAGTTACCATTGCTGTTGATGAGGTTGCCATTGCTGCAAGCCCAAGTGGAACTGCTCATGCATTAATTAACGTAGATCGGGTGCGGTCTACCTTTTTCTTGGGTTGTCAAGATACTCAGATGAACCCCAACAGCTCAAACACTGATTATAAAGTTTGGAAAGATCTCTGACGCAATCATCCCATTAAAATCACCAATCACGAGGTTGCCTACAGTAGAGAAGTGGAGTTGAGCAAAGGATCTGAGGCATTTGTTCTTAAGTGCTTCATTTAGATGCTACTGCTAGGGTTTGAGATGCATTCTACTGGATGATCATCTGGAATTAACCCGAGTGTAATTTTTGTGTCTCCTTTAAGAAGAACCGTATATTTTATTCTTTCCATTATTTTGTTCTTCTTAAAACTTACTGAAGAAGCACTTCTTGTTACTAAATAGATCAGTTTTTTTTCCTTTGCTATCACAAATTTTGAGATAAAATAAAGTCTCTTTCTGTTAAACTAAGTTCCAGAGATGATCGTAGTTCTTTTGTCACAAATTTTGATTTTTTTTTTCCCCCTGGGAAACCCATCCCTTCCATTTGTTATCATAGCGTGTATCAGCTAAATTTTCAAACGAAAACAACACATGTATAGGTAATAGATTGTGCTAGTTGTATATAGAGATTTGTCCCTAAACATTATCTCACGACTTTGGCTTGCAGATGCATGATCTGTTTTGACGACTTTTTTTCCAGGACAGCTACTTTTAAACTTTTGTTTCAGATTTCTGTTTGAAAAGAAATCAGTCAAATACCATAGTAAGCGGTAAGTAATTCAAGTAAATGTTGGGTTATTATATGAATACCCAATAAAATTTCAAAATATAGCATTTCTTTTCTTAAAATACCAACCAGTCCCAAGTCCTAAATGAAGAAGAACACATTACTAGCAACCATACCATATAATCCAATTATTGCAAATTAAGAAACATCAACCAATCTAACTGATTGATATTTCAGTACGATGGATTTTGTGGGGTGTCGTAGTTTCATTACCCAATCATCTCTTAGACTTGGACTGCATTCTTCCATCCATGGCTGTTTACAAGACTTTTAACAAAAGAAGTGAGGTTAGCGTACGAAGATCCACCCTCTTCCATTGTTCGAAGAGAAGCTTCTCGCAGTTCCATAGCTCTTCTTCTCAACTCCTTACTTTCAGTTCCGTCCAAGTCCATCAACCTCCTCACAACCTCCGCAATCTCCTCTCTTCGGACGATGTTATCTTCCCCAGTCTTCTCCTTCAAACTGATTCCAACCTTCCATTCATCGACTATAAGTCGGCTATCGGGCGGCTGATCCCAAAATATAGGAAACGTAAGCATCGGCACACCTGCGAACACAGCCTCGAGCGTCGAGTTCCAGCCACAGTGAGTAAGGAAGCCTCCCACTGAAGGATGGCACAAGGTTCTCAACTGGTCACACCACGGCACAATCAAGCCCATATCACCAACCATTTGTCGCATCCGAGAAGACTCTCCGCGGGCAACCCACAAGAACCTAGTCTCACTTGCGCACAAGCCCATCGCAATCTCATCGAGCTGAGACGGCGACACTGAGAGGAAGCTACCCAGAGAGACGTACAACACTGAGCTGTTGGGTTGGGAGTCTAACCAACTGAAGTAGTCCAGGTGATGAGCATTTGATGGTATGGATCTCACCGGATTCTCCTCTTTGAGCATCATGTAAGGAATTGAAGGACCAATAGTGTACACAGGGCATGGGAGCTCTGCTCTTAATGCATCTATAACGCTTGCTTCAATCTCATAGAAGGAGGTGAAGAGGATGCATTGGGCTTTCTTTACCCAGGAGAAGGCTTCCAGAGCTCTTTGCAACAGCCTCGGCGCGGATACGATGGACAGGATGTCGGATAACTTTATTGACGTGATTGCTGGTATATATTGCTCCAAGTACTCATCTTCTTCTGCAGAAGAACAAAATCATATGAACACCTACTTCTGCAAACAAATCTTCTTACACTCATGCAAGAATCGATTAGATTCATGCCATTTATTCAGAGTTTCTAGTAATCTCTAACCAATTAGAAATATTATCCGGTAAAACTGGGATAAAATTATTCAATCTACCCACGTACGGACAACAAAAGAATAAGCGCGAGAGTTATCGACCGGTGCTGGTATCAAATCAGATGGAAGATAGATAAGACAACGGGCATACCTATCGTCGCTTCGATCGACACGCGGCCGACGACTGGCAAGGGCAGCCGGTGAAAATGGTACAACGCCGAGAAGAACCCGGCGGCCATGGTGAAGAGCGAGAAGACCGGAATGCCCCTCTCATTCCCAACCTCCACCGCCCACGGAAGGTACGAGTCGGCTACAATAGCCGACGCCGGCGGCTCGAGCCGGTCGAGGAACCGCTCGAACGGTGCCCTCATTTTGGTGAAGACGGCATCGAGGAAGCCAGGGAAGTCGGCGGCCCGGCCGTTCTCGGAGGGGATGACGTTGGGTATGGTCACAAGCCGGACTTCGCTCGGAAGCGGCCGCGGAGACGAGGCGAGGAGGTCGAGCCACTCCTCGGTGACGACGCACGTGACGCGGACGCCGCGTGCGGCGAGGAGGCGGGAGAGGACTAGCATGGGGTTGATGTGGCCGCGGCCGGGGTAGGGCACGGCGACCACGTGGCAGGTTCTCGCGGCGGCTTCCATTGATCTGACGGATTGGATTTTGTGGTTCCGAGGAGGGGGAGAGGAGAGTCTTACAATGGATATATATATTGGTGCGAATCAAAACAAGAAAAAAAAACACACACACACACACACACATCTATCTGATTATCTAGATATATTGTCGTGCCGTGAATCTCGAGAGCTGGTACGCACCACTGCAACTCTGCAAGCTTTCGGGGAGCACGTTGTCTCCACTCTGCAGCCTCGGTTTCCTGCAGTCCTACTCTACTTACTTTCACCTCAGCCTTTAGCTTCAACAGTATCGTACCAACATGTTGATAGGATTTGAATTTTAAAGTGAAGCCACGTCGATGAGTTAATATCGGCACGGAATCTAGATCAATATAAACGAGCGCTTTTGGACTCGGCTCCACTAAAATTCGAGTCAAATTAGGTTCGGCTATGGGCTATCGAAATTGGCTCAAAATTAATAGTAAGCCGAGTTTGAACTGGAGCTGAGCTGCTCAAGCTCGACTCGATAGGATTAGTATAAAAAGAGTAAAAAAAATATTAATTTTTAAATTCTATTTTCACATCCTCGTCTTGTCCTCCTTCGTCAAGTTATCGACGTGATGCCACCTCGTCAAGCTGCCACGGTGTCGACAAATCTCTAACGGATTAAGGTAGATTAGCACCTTCACCACATAGCTCTCTAGCAGATCTGTCTCCCAACACTCTGTCTCACGAGCCTGATCTTCTTCTTCTTATTGCGGCTCGGCTTAGGCTCAATCTAGTTCGAATTAAGTTGAGTAAAGCTTGAATCCAATTCTAAGGCTCAAAATTAATTTCGAGCTAAGCCTAAGCTAAAGTTGGCTCACTCTGAATTGACATCCCACGAACGATTTGCGACCACAAGAAGAAGAAAGTGATCATTAGAGATCTATGGATTCTACGGTTGATAATGGGTTTACATATAATATAGTGATGGACAGAGATGAAAGAAACTAGGGTTAAAAAAGAAAATACAAGGGCCTTATTCTCAAACCATATGGGCCATTAGCAGGCTCTTAAGGGCTTTATCCTCAAGCTCAAATAAAAGAGGAAGAATGCGTGACAACGAGCTTGCAGCCTCTTTTTAATTTGTAGAGTTTCTACTTTTTATAGTTATCATTTTCTTTTTTGTTAAAAAATATCTCTTATGATTAATTTTAAGCACCCTATAAATTATTTTAAATTTCTATTTGTTTTATATAATAATTACTAGGTAATTGAGTGTGTTAAATTATTATAAAAGCTTCTATAAAGAGGTGCACGCATTTTAAAGTAAATGTGGTGGTGGCCGACTGATTCCCTGTGTTCGAATCAGCCAGGTCGGTATCCGACGTGGCGTTTACCCCTTTGTCACGTCAGCTTTCGGTGATGGACACAGCTCAGCGTAGGGACCGCGTCGAATCCTCCCCCCCCCCCCCCCGGCATCCTGTAAAATTACGAAACTACCACCAGATGACGAAGCGGAATCCCGACCACCTAAACTCACCGCGAATGACGAGCAAACTGGCCAAGTCGTTTATTCTCCTCATTCTCATCTCACTTTAAGGCCAAATTACAATACTACCCCCGAGTGGGTTTTATATGGCGGAGACGTGCTTGCCACTCTCCCCCCACCCCCCAGCTGACCTCATAATAGGTTTCTGGAGCATTAGTTGATTTAAAAAAAATAAATAATAGTTAGAATATTTAGATAAGGAGAGGATAAAAGTATCATTCCCTAGTTGACTTTGAGTTGCTAATTTATAAACAAAAAGGAGAAGAAAAATTATATTTTATGCCTTATTTTTTGAGTATTTTCTTTTCAAGCTCAATTATTTTAGAAATATTCTTTCGTATCTTTTTTAAATGGGGGGTTTCTGTTAAACTGACAGGAAAGAGTTTTTGTTAATAAAAAATAATATATCAATGTAAGTTAATATTCTTCTGTTACTATCTTGACGTGAATACCAGAATACGTGATTCATAGTTAAATAACTAAATTAAATCCGAGGGAAAAGGTTAACTAGGTAATTTGGATAGTGTTCCAGTTACACCCGGTGAGAGAAGCATCAGAAAGTCCGCGTTCCACTTCCGATATGAAGCCACCGAAGAGGAAGGAAGCAAACTATAAAACGAAACGCTTCTCCTCTTTCTCTATCTATTCCACCTATCTCTGCGATCAGATCTCTCTCTCTCTCTCCCTCCCTCTCTAGCTTCGATGGCGGATCAACTCACTGGCGAGCAGATCGCGGAGTTCAAGGAGGCCTTCAGCTTGTTCGACAAGGATGGAGATGGTCAGATCCCCTTCCCATCTCTTTAGATCGTCGCCTTGTTCTTTTTCTTCTCGCTTTCCCCTCGAGATCGAGCTCCGGTTTGCCCGATAGGGTGCTTGACCTGGATAATTCGATCGAATCGTTCGTCTAGGATTTCGTTTGTTTCTTTTGATTGATCATGGTAGGTTCCATGGTGATTTGTGGTGCCGATCCGTTTCTTTGTCGTCCTTTTTTCTGTTTGTTTGATCTAGATCAATATCTGGTGGGGTTAATCGATCTATAGATTCGAAATGTTGACTTTAGGTATTCTGACATAATGCAATTTGGTAGATCTTGGGACGTGATTATTCTCTTCAACGGTAATCCTCTCATCGGTTTTGGACCTCTAATAGTATAATATGGGCAGCAGGATAGGTGCAAAATATCTATTAGTTCGATGCAAGATGAGATTTTGACTTCTGATTTGGTTCATCTGATGTAGCTCTCTGCTTTCACTTTCATATCATCTGATTATTATGTTAAATCGTTCTAATAATGTATTTCACAAAGAATGAACTTTCTCCAATTTGGCCTTTCTTGTGATACGCATTTCCTCCTAATTTATATGTCTATCAGTGCACGAACATGTTTATCAAGCAACTATAATTAAAACACATGGGTCCACTTATGTAGTGTCTGATGGGAAATTAGTATGTTTAAATTATTTTAACTGATTAAGAGGAAATAGATATCATTCCACCTCTATCATACTAAACATAAACAAATTTTACACAATGTTACATAGGATGCTTTTGACAATAACTGCTTGATGGTGACAAGGCAAATTCATGACATCATTGATATCCATGCTAAATAGCATTTATATATTAATGATCATTGGATTCTTGTCATTATATTGCATCCAATACTTCCTTATTCTAGTCCGTGTACAATTATCCTCTACTCCTTGTCAGTAATTGATTGGGGCGACCTAATGATGATCAGAAATCATCAAATTTTTATAGTAGGAAGGCACTATGTCTGTTCACTTTGAATTATCTTGGTCAATAACGGCTTGTTGTTTCTTTAATTCAAAGCTTATAGTATATGATCAATGTCATGGTGGTAGACCGTCAGATATGTCTCTATAAAGTATGAGCTTTCCAGTTATCCTGATATGTGCATCTCCTTTGAAAATAATCAAGTACTTATATTGTGATTACTTGTCTAAATTATCCTTACATGGTAACTGCAAACTGTCTGCCCTCAGTCTTGGGTTTCTTATATTGAAGGTGCCAATTTATTCGCCCATGAGGAACATGCTTATCAAATTTGTCAATAGGTTGGACAGGAAAACTCCTTAACCTGAACTGGAGATAATTATTTTTATATACCCAAATCCAGCATACCAACCCATCTGATTTCTAACCCTCTGAAAGGGAGAAGTATGAAGAGAGGCCTTCTTTGATGTATTATTGATCTTCTAAGGCAGAACCTCTTCTGAACATTATGCTATTAAAATGCTTTCTTGCGATATGAAATCATTCATTCTGTATTTTGACAAATTTCCTGCAGGCTGCATCACTACCAAGGAACTTGGAACTGTGATGAGGTCATTGGGGCAGAATCCTACTGAGGCAGAGCTACAGGACATGATCAATGAGGTAGATGCAGACGGCAATGGAACCATTGACTTCCCTGAGTTCCTTAATCTTATGGCCCGCAAGATGAAGGATACCGATTCTGAGGAAGAGCTCAAGGAGGCCTTCCGCGTCTTTGACAAGGACCAGAATGGGTTCATCTCTGCTGCTGAGCTCCGCCATGTCATGACCAACCTCGGCGAGAAGCTAACTGATGAGGAGGTTGATGAGATGATCCGTGAGGCCGATGTCGATGGCGATGGCCAGATTAACTACGATGAGTTTGTCAAAGTCATGATGGCCAAGTGAGCAAATCCCCAAGAATTTCTCCCTCAGTAGTACAACTTGATTATCCCTCATGTCCCTATCTTGTAGGTAGTAATTTGGTTAGTTTTAGTATGAACTTATGAAAGGGGGCAAAAAAGAAACAAGATCTTGTTGGTTGGTTGGTTGGTTGGTTGTGAATTGTCCTGCATTATTTGGGTTCCTGTAATTTCTCTTTCTTGTTCTTCCATTTCCTTCAGAATTTGGGCTTGGGTTTTCATGCTAGGCTCTCTTTTTTTTTTCTTTCTTCAAGTCTACTCCAGATTGAAACATTGAGCTGCCCTTTTGGATGATTCAAATTTGTTAAAATATATTTCCTTTCTCCTTGTGTTACCTACTACTACATTCACTGGATGTCTCCGTTTTCCTTTTTCCCTCTTCATTATAAATGCGATAAATGCTCTATTTATTGAGAAATTAATCCCTCACCTCACTCGAGAAATTATGGCCCAAAATCTACAGACGACATTATCTTTGTGTCACTCTACTATCTTGACATAAATGAAGTTGCCCTGTGAGTTTTTCTTTGGCTATCCCGAATACATACTACAGGCTCTATAATTCCACCTTAGATTTTCTACAAACCTACTCGAAATCAATCTTAAGAACCAACTAGAACTGCAAGAGTTATATTATAGACGTAACGCTGGATTGAGAAAGATGTCAAGCTGGGTAATTATGAAGGAAATGAAACAGTGAATTCGAATTTGATAGAAATTGCATAGGACTTTATTCTTTGTCGAAGAAGTAATCAATTAAATAAAAATTTCTAGAAACTACTGACATATAATTTAGTATAGTTTCTTAATCAGATTATGGCTTCATCACCAAATCATGCGCCCATTTGTTCCGCGGGAGCAGCAGATCTTTTGCAGGGTGTCACGATACTTGGCCTTTTTTGATTGGGCAGTGATACTTTCAGCAGTTATACAAATATCAAGACAGTTTTATAATTTACACCCTATTGTTTGTCTTTATTATCAGAATATTCAAATTTTAACTATGCATTTCAGTCACCTTTCAGAAATAGAAAAGAACAAAGGTTTAAATGCAATTTTCTCCATGTCAAACTTTGTTTTGTATGGTTGTACCTCTTCGCACTTTTTACTTAATTATAATTATTAAAATTTTCAACCAAAATTCATAATTTTCATGCCTTTTTTATTTTAACACGAATTCAATTATATAAAATAAATTTAGAGAGGTAAAGTGATTTTAGAATGAACGTATTGAACCGAAAATAAAATATATAAATTTATGAAGGATATTTCTGAGATAAATAAAATTAAAATATGAACAGGGTATTCATGAAAATAAGGGCAACAAATAGGGTGTAAGTTATAAAATTCTTTCCATATTGTAGGGTGTTAAATGATAACAAACTCTTATTCGGATCTGCGAATACCCCAATCCGACCCGGTCGTAGCCCTAAACACATCCGACGATAGATAGCCGCCTTCCATTACTCCCTTTTAGGTTTTAGGTCGCCCCTCCTCCTTGCTTCTCACACATCCACACGAGCACGTCCTCCTCTTCTCGCCTCCTTCCTCCTATTCGATCACCCGATCCTCCCATCCAGGTATCCGCTTTCTTGCGCACGAATTTTGGCTCTAATTTCGTAATTTTTGGTGATTATTTCGTCGCAAGAACGTTTTTTTTTTTTTTTTTTCTTTCCTGTGTTTCTTCTATAGTCTTTCTATATTAGCTGTGGAGATTTTAGTTATACCCTTTGGTTTCGGATTCAATAGTTGTATAGGTTGTTAATTTTTACTTCTCTATGGTGTTTCTCCTGGTTTTGTCTTTTCCCAACTTACTGGATCATCTTAGAAGTAGTGAGGTTTAGGACTTGTTGGTTAGGCTTTTGGTTATGAACATGGATGGATAAGTTTGTTTCGCGACCTATTCAACTTGAGAATCCATAATGGCATGTTCTTCGTTTGGGTTTTAGTTTCAAGAATCTGGCATCCGGTTTAGTATGCTGCACCTATTGTAGTTTGTTTCTGCTACTTGATAGCCTTTTTCCCTTTTGATTCACGGAGTTGAAATCCTTTGGATGTGAAATAAGAGTTATAATTAAATAGGTTAGGATTTTTCTCTCTCGTATATAGAGCTTGATTGTGGATCTACAAGTTCTGATACGGGCTCAACAGCTTATGAAGTTATGATGTAATATTGGGGACTATGCTGATTTCTCAAAGTAATTGCAAATATCTTTTACCTAAAAAATTTTCTTTGTGCTGGATTGATATGAAGATATACTCTTACAATATGAATTCGGGCCATTTGATGTGTGGGTCTGGGTCTGTGCAGTTTTAGCTAGGTGGATGATATAAAGCTAGGGGCAGGTGAGTTGGGAGTGGGAGAGCAAGTGGCTCAAGCCCAAATTGGCTTTGCCTGAAGCCCTGAACCTTCGCTCTCTCCCTTTAGCAGCACTCAGAGTATGTGGTGTTCGGTGTACCTGACATTGAGCAATTATATGTGATAATAGTATGTAGCAATGGTTGAGAACCGTCTCTAATATGCGGGTGGTAGAGCCACCATACTGCACATATGCAGTTGTAGACACATATACAGGTGGCCATGTGGTCTAACAATAAAGTTTCAAAGATTGTATATATTAATTTGCCCATAAATATTTTTTTACTATTGATGAAATTTAAATCACTTATGTTTCTTTGTATCTCTCTTTGTTGCATGCCTATTTCATTCAGATATGATTTATGTATAATTTCTAATTAGCTAATTGTCAATAATGTGCAGTTTGGGTATCAGAGGATCATCAGGTGTGAAGTCTAAGGGCTGTTGATTATCCTAGGGTGTTTTCTGTTCACATTGTGATATATCTTGAAGTTCTAGTCAACTTTCCTTTTAGCGTGATGGATACCCGTCAGAGCTGTTTATTGATCACATATTCTCCTGAGATCCTAAATGGAGAGCCTGTGTACGTGTCATCAAATTGTCTCCCTGTTAAGGCAATCAATTTTGAACCTGCTGGTCATGCATTTCATTTCGCTGCACTTAAGCTTCTTGGCTTTGGGGAGGAAGAAGATGCTGAAGCAGATGATCAGAGTGTTTCATCGGATGACAGAGGTCAAGCTTATAACCAATCTTCAGATTCCTACAGCAGTAAAGGCAAGAAGAAGTCTGCTGGAAGTAAACAACAGGACCATTATGCACTTTTGGGCTTGGAGAATTTGCGGTTCTTAGCTACTGAGGAACAAATAAGAAAGAGTTACCGGGAAATGGCTTTGAAGCATCATCCAGATAAGCAAGCTGCTCTTCTTCTGGCTGAAGAAACAGAAGAGGCAAAAGAAGCAAAGAAGGATGAGATAGAAAGCCATTTCAAAGCTATTCAGGAAGCTTATGAGGCTCTAATAGATCCTGTCAAGAGAAGGATTTATGACTCGACAGATGAATTTGATGATGATATCCCAACTGATTGTGCTCCACAAGAGTTCTTTAAAGTTTTTGGTCCAGCTTTTATGAGAAATGGTCGTTGGTCTGTTAGTCAGCCTATTCCTTCTTTGGGAGATGAGGCTACTCCTCTAGAAGAAGTGGATAGGTTCTATAACTTTTGGTATTACTTCAAAAGTTGGAGGGAGTTCCCGCATGCTGATGAGTATGATTTAGAGCAAGCGGAGTCACGGGACCACAAGAGATGGATGGAGAGGCAGAATGCAAAGCTACAGGAGAAGGCAAGAAAGAGTGAATATGCACGGGTTCGGACTCTTGTCGACAATGCTTACAAGAAAGATCCAAGAATCCTTAGGCGGAAGGAACAGGAAAAGGCTGAAAAGCAGCGGAGAAAGGAGGCCAAATATTTGGCGAAAAAATTGCAAGAGGAGGAAGCTTCAAGAGCTGCAGAAGAAGAAAAAAAGAGGAAGGAGGAAGAGGAGAAAAGAGCTGCAGAAGCTGCTCTTAATCAGAAGAAGTTAAAAGAAAAGGAGAAGAAACTTCTACGCAAAGAAAGAACCCGTTTGCGTACGCTTGCATCATCTATTTCAAAGAACCAGTTTGATCTGTCAGCAGAGGACGTAGAAACAGTGTGCATGTCGTTTGAGATTGAACAGCTCAAGCAACTTTGTGATAAAATGGAGAGTGTCGATGGAGGTGAACGAGCTGGATTGCTGAAGAAGGCCTTAAATAAAGACAGCTTGATCGGTACAAAACAAGGAAAGGACATGCAAGTAAATGGTTCTGAGAATTCACCATTAAAAACCAATGGCACAGTAGGACAAGGCATGCAGGGCAGCTCATTAAGCAGTTACGAGAAAAAAGAAAAACCCTGGGGAAAGGAAGAGATTGAGATGCTAAGGAAAGGTATGCAGAAGTATCCGAAGGGAACAGCGAGGAGATGGGAGGTTATCTCAGAGTATATTGGTACTGCAAGATCAGTTGAAGAGATTCTCAAGGCCACGAAGACTGTGCTTCTCCAGAAGCCCGATTCCACAAAAGCTTTTGATTCTTTTCTTGAGAAAAGGAAACCAGCACCATCCATTTCTTCACCTCTTTCGACCAGACTAGAAACAGGTCTGCCTGCTAAGGGAACTGCCAATGCATCTCCTGGGGCTCCTGTGCAGTCTGTAACCACTGATATGACCAACCAAAAATCAGAAGATAGAGTTGTCTCAGCTCCCAATGGAGCATCTTCTAGCACCGAGCAGGACAGCTGGTCTGAAACTCAAGAAAGAGCTCTTATTCAGGCCCTTAAAGCTTTTCCAAAGGAAGTAACCCAACGTTGGGAGCGTGTTGCTGCTGCTGTTCCTGGTAAAACTGTAATACAGTGCAAGAAGAAGTTTGCCTCAATGAAGGAGAGCTTCAGAAGCAAGAAAAATGCTGAATAGCGCGTTGGTAGGTACTATTCAATGATGCAAAGGCCTCTATTGAAGGCTATCCAGACCTGACAGTCCAGTTCATTTTACTGGTCACAAGTTGCTGACATCATATTGAAGAGAACTATTTTTTGTGCTGCACCCGTGAATCCACAACTCCCCTAATGAGCTGATGCAAAGACCTTGTTAAAACCTGCAGAACTATACTTTTGTTTTGCAGTATCACTTTATTGTCCCAAGGAACAGAGAGACTAGGATTACTGTAGTAGATGCACTGGATATTTATTTCTAGTGACATCTTACACTCGGATCTCTGTACTCAACATATATTCTGATTTTAGACTATCAGATAAAAGATTTCTCAATATTTTGTTTGTATTGGTGATACGGCTAGACGCCGTCTTAGACCTTGTGTAATGCGAAGAATGGTGCATAAGCATGTCAGTAAGCTAAGAAATAAGTTTTTTGCGGCGTATCCCTTTTGTTGACATCTATTGTTATAAAATGTCTCTATTTGAAAGTGCTTACTTGTAGTTTGGTGTGTAAATTATCATTAGTTGGGGTTCAGAATTATTATTTTTGGTTGGCTGCTTCGTCTATAAATATCCATTCTAGCTTTGAAGCATACTTTCTTGTTCTGGGTTTGTATTTTATGTTTCAACTCTTATGATTGTGTTAGTGTGAATAGTCTTGGTTCTTAAGTTTTGCCAAAGAAAAGTCTCAGAAATTTAAACATGGAGATATACGTGTGTTCTAGTTGTTCTGATTCATTTTTTGTGATGCCTCGTACTAATTTTCACGTACTTTGTTTATTAAGTTGATATATATATTGAGTATGTATAGCAAATAAGATAGTACATTCTACGTATGTGTTGAAGGGCCTACCAAAACAAGTGATAGAACTTATATAGATTTCATCTTAACAACATGGAAAACTAGGATTGGCAAAGAAAATGATTGCAGCCCAAGTAAAGAGATTTTATAGAATTAACATTATAACTCCATTTTTAATAGCTTACCAACATTACCCTAATGAAAAATCCATATCTCACAGCAATTCAGCTATCATGTCTTGTCCTTAAATCAAAGCGATGCCACAAGAAAGTGGATCATACTTTCTTCTTCTCGTCAATTAAACTAATTACCCACATTTAGATCAACAACTAGATCCACAAACTAAAGTTAAAAAGAGTAATATCTTGCTTTGAATGATAAAGAAAAATCTGGGCATGTGCTTCATAACCAAAGTTGTTGGATGGATAGGGTGGGTAATTGAGAACACATAGAGACACTATCTGGACTAATAAGCATTTGCCTATGGGTGGCAAAAGAGACCTCTCTGATCTCATAATGGTCCCAGCAACATGCCATGAATTGTTATTCATGGATGTCACTTAGCATTATGATGAATCCCTCACATTACCTGCTCACAAGCATGGGAGGCAGAGGAGGCACTTTTGGATACTTTAATGGCAGTATGCAACAGAGAGTGTGTTTGTGTGTAGTCCTACTCATTTGGAAGAATGGTCTGGTGACGAAGCTACTAAGTGCTGAAGCATTAGAGCTTCTATAATCTTTAATCTTTAATCTTTAGATAGAACATGGTAATTGTGGTGGTTTAACATCACACAAACTTGATTAGTTTTAGGGGCAGTATGATGGCAAGTAGCTTAAGCTATTAGATATATCATTAACTTTTGATGGATCACATTACAACCTAGGAGTGCAGAAGATTGGGGGTTACTGTTCATCATCTTCCTAGAATCAACCAACAACCATTGGTGCAAGACAGCTGAAATCCACCCAAGATAATGGCAAACAAGTATGGCAAGCATTCCTATGCCTCAACTCACTCAAAAGTTGAGGCCAACTATCCCACCTATAGATACAGTTCATGTATGTATAAATTTATTCATCTTATGTGCTTAATTGAATTCAATCTCATAACTTCATGGTCTCATAACCAAAATTGCTATGCTTAAACACCCTTTTTAGAATGTTTATAAAATGTTGGTCAGCATAGCATGGCTTTTAATCAAAGATGCCATTAGTTTGCATTATATTAAAAAAAGGCAAGGGTACATTTATAATTTATTCTAGAAATTAATTGGTACTCACTACTCTGTCATCATTTATAATTCTGCAAGCTTTAAAACCTCAAACTGAGACTTATTCAACCAATTCTCAACTCCCAAGTGGATTGATGTAGGAGTGCCTGCAGAGGATGTTGGTGTTTAGTCTTCACCAACATTTAATTTCCAAGAGTTTTTCTACATTGAATTCTATGGCTCATTAAAACAATTAATAATAATAATACTAAAGGAACCAATCGAGATAATCTCACCCACTATATTCCAGCATTCGTATCAATCATGCGATCTAATTAATTCAGAATATTACGTGATTACCCTTTGTGAGTAAACTAGCAATAGTCGTGGGTGTAGTTATAACTACTCCGTAGTATTTTAGAGGAAAATAAAAAAGGGGGAAAAAAATAAGGTCGTAATGCTAAACAGAGCACGAGAAGACTCGGATTGGTTTCTCCTCTATTTCTCGCGATTGTTGCGGCGGAGAAATTCTCTCCTTATTTATCGCGAGATAGTAGGAGACGGCAGGTGGGCCATTATCCCACGCTATTCTGGGTAAATTCGCCGGAAATTATTATTCTTTTTTACTAACTTTATTTACCTAATTTGGGTAATTATGTACTAAATAGACCGGATAAATATTATTTATTCGGTAGAAACAAACACAAACGACAGGATTTATCTTTATTCTACCGCATAAATCGAAGTACCTTAGTAATAACATATTATTTTCTTGGGCATTATGAATTCGATCTTATTCCAACTCTAATTTTTTAATAATAATGCTCAATTATATTCGCTTCATATTTTAGGAGAAATTTTTAAAAATATATATATATATATAACATTATGAGAGATATTATGAGTTTAAATTCTTTTTTATGAACATCACCGTGATTAGCATTAATGACACATTAGAATATATGGGGTATAATAACAGTGAGTAACAAAATACGAGTATAACTATCTATCTATTTATCTATCCGAATGTTCCAACTATCGCGATAAGATACAAAAAGGAGAAAATGGCCAATTGATTAACTCGTGTCATCTCATCTTATCTCACCGCTATATCACCAAATAAGCCGTCACGAGCAAGCGTACAGAGAGGGAAAAAGAGGAGAGGAGACGAAGAGGAGAGAATAAAAAGTCCACGGCGTGAAGGCGGAGAGCTAGAGAGAGAAAGGAAAGAGGAGCGGCAGTTTACTCTTTTAGAGAGAGAGGAAGAGAAGAATAATCTTTGCGGCCGACGACGACGAATGTTCTTTCTCGAAGAAAGGAGAGGGAGGAGAAGAAGAGGAAGAAGAAGAAGGAGATCCCTAAGCTAAATCGTAGGCGTAAATGGAAGGTAAAACCAATCCAAGCCTCATTTCGTGCTTTTCTTGGAGGAAAAATCGAGTTTACTGTGGGAAAGATTGCAACTTTTTTCCATCCCAGTCTTTGTTCTTTGAGAAATGATCTTCTGGGTCTGTCTCGTTTTGGGTTGGGATTGAGTTCTTCGTTGGATCTGTTGTTCTCCTTGATGGGTCCATGATTTTTTTCGGTGTTTTGTAGTTAAAAAGGAGTTTTCTTTTTGTTATTTTATGGTTCCGGCGCGTTCTGGGTTGGGGAAAGTTGTGCTTTTGGAGTTGAATTGGGTTCTGAATTCTGGGGTTTGGTGGGATTGAGAGCTAGGGTTTGCTTTTCCTTTTCTTTGTTTTGTCTAAATGGAAAGCTTGGAGTGCAAAGAGTTTGGTGGGGTTTAGATTTTGATCGTATTTGTCTTTATGATTGCGTACTATCTTGATCTGCTGGTTAAGTTCTACCCTGACAATCGTATCTGTTATTGATTTGAGAGCTTCTAATAAAACTTGAATTAGAACAGCAAAGAAATTTTTGTTTACCGAATCACAATTCATGTCTGGTTAAATAATAGTTTACTTTAGCTTCTTGACTTTTCTGGTGTCACCATGAATCTCTTAATTGTATGAACTAAGCGAATTGCAAAGGGAGGAAGGGACATTTAAAGCTCGCCAATCTTCTAATATGTTTGAATTTTTGGCTTCAGCCGTCTCTAAAATTAGGCAAGTTTCTAGCTGGATGTGGCTAGGGTTTTTTTTTTTTGGTTGACAAAAGTGGATGTGGCTGGGTTAATTGACTAGTAGCTAAAGTGAACTATATTTAAATTTTTGGCTTCAGCCGTCTCTAAAATTGGGCAAGTTTCTAGCTGGATGTGGCTAGGTTAATTGGTTATTGTAACTGTTGTGCTGAGATTATATTAACACAACGCACTTGGTTTCCTTTATGATATGATTGAAAGAGTTGGTTTTGTTGATCGGTAAATATTTACCATCGATGTTTCCACCTGGATATGCAATGCCGTATATGATGGATAATAATCAGGGAGAAAGGAGTTAATTTATATTTAGTGAGATTCTATAGCGGCAAGTGAGCCCTGATTTATATTCCCCATCTTCTACCCAAGTTTCTCCAAGTCTCATTGCATATGACTGGAGGCCAGTGAGCCATGCAAATTATAGCAGTTTACTGTTGCCTTCTTCTCTTCGTATTGTCACATGGGTATGCTGCTGTCCTTTTTTTTTCATATCTTCCCTTGTTAGAGAACTTAATTGCAGATAGAAGATAAAAAATGTTGTGCAGGTTGATGTCATATTAATTTCTAAAGGCTATGATGAAAAGAGGGGTTCTCTTTCTGAAACTATTGTGGTCCTCTTTGACAGATTTAACACATAAACAATAAGGGTAAACTCATAGCTTCGTCATTTTTATTTGAAAAATATTATAGCTACCAGTTTACGAGGGAAACATGTTCTTCTCTGTAATTCCATTGTATTCCATCTTTATGGCTTGTCTGTCATCTTCATTTCATTAGTGCATTTCTGGTGCTTTTACAATTTAAGCCTTAAAATTCATTTTCGTGGCCTAGCAGGTGGTTCCCCTGATCGTACATCAATTGGATCTGGGACAAAAAGGTCTAGCATATCCTTGCGAAGTCGGCAGCGTGGTTCATTGTCTTCAAGTTGCAAGGACTTTCTTCGCAAATTTGTGGATAGTGAAATTCTGAATGAGAATCTTCAAGATTGGTTCTCAGGAACATCTGAAGAATCAGGATTCAGGAAACCTGCATTTGATGTTCCTTTTGAGCTCACTGAACTGCAGAACTTTGATTATGCTCTAGAAGGTGTTTCTTTTCAACAGTTAGTGCGGATGCCAACTGCTCTTTATGCATCAACATCTGATGCTGTCGAAGCTACTGCACTCCTTGCAATTGAAGATTTTTTACATGCAGGTATGAAGGGCTTGTGGGAGACCTTTTGGGGTTCTGATGCGCCTATGCCCTTGTCAGTTGCATGTATACATAGCACAAGCTCCAAATTTTATCCTGCTGAGAAGGCTATATCCAGTAGGAAAGTTGAAGGGATATGTGCAACAGCTATATTGCTAAAAAGTGGTAGTCGGCATGCACATGGAAAATGGGATCAGATTCTGGAACTAGCTTTGTTGAGGCCTGACATTGGCAGTCTCCAAGTGCAGAATGATCAGCAGCCTTCTCACTCTGCTTTGGGGGAAGCTCTTTTCTTTGCTCTTCGTGTTCTGCTCTCACGAAGCCTTAGCAGATCATCGACTTCTCTTTGCAATTCAAATTGTGTTTATGTGCTTCTTGTTGATTCACAATATGGAGGGGTGATAAAAGTTGTAGGGGATGTGAACAAGTTGGATTTTGATGTTAATAATGTCTATGAGTGTGCCGCTGAATGGATCAAAATGCATGCCAGAATTTTTGTTTCTCCGGTTGATAGAATCTGGAACAAGCTTGGAAATGCTAATTGGGGAGATATCGGTACTCTCCAAGTTCTCCTAGCAACTTTCCACTCTATGGTTCAGTTTTGTGGAACACCTAAGTACTCGGTGAAGGATCTATCTACTGAACATAGTTCACGCCTACAGAGTCGTAGAACAGAAAGACAATTGGTAGATCCGCGTGTTAATGGAAATGGCCTGTTCCGCTTCCAGCAACGCAGTCATTCCCCTGAAATTGTGGAAGTGCATGAAGAATCTGCAAAAGTTGAACCTGAGGAAACTTTGAAGCTTGAAATAGGGTCGGTCTTATGGATGGAAGATTCAAGTTGGCAGAAGGGTTTCCAAATCAATGAAATTTTAATTGATTGTGGATTTCCTATTTACAGTGCCACTCCTGTAGAAGAACCAGGAAGGACGCATTTGTTGTATGTTGGGTCCAATCCTTCCCATTTGGAACCTGCATGGGAGGATATGAATTCATGGTACCAAGTTCAGAGACAGACTAAGATATTAATCCAGATGAAACAAAGAGGTTTATCCAGCAAATATTTACCTCAAGTTGTTGCATCAGGGCGCATGATTCACCCTGACCAATGTGAAAAGGCTAACACTGGTGGAAGATGTGATCATCCATGGTGTGGTACCCCAATTCTAGTTACTTCTCCTGTTGGTCAGACTGTTTCTAATCTTATAAGAAACGGCTTGTTTGGCCCTGAAGAAGCTCTGAGATGCTGCTATGACTGCTTGTCTGCTCTTGCTGCTGCTTCCTCAGCTGGAATCAGGCACGGCGACATTCGCCCTGAAAATGTGATCTGTGTAAGCAATGGTGCGAAGCATCCTTTTTTTGTACTTATTGGGTGGGGTCATGCTGTTCTGGAAGAAAAGGATCGCCCGTCCATGAATCTACTCTTCTCCTCTACATATGCTCTTCAGGAAGGAAAACTATGCGCAGCATCTGATGCAGAGAGTTTAATATATCTACTTTATTTTTCATGTGGCGGGGTCCCCCCAGAGTTGAACTCAGTTGAAGGGGCACTAGAATGGAGGGAGTTGTCATGGTCCAGAAGAGTCATACAACAGAAGCTGGGAGACATCTCAGCTGTGCTTAAAGCCTTTGCTGATTATGTTGATAGCCTCTGTGGGACTCCTTACCAATTGGACTATGAGATATGGTTGAGAAGGCTGAAGAGAACAATTAATGAAGACCATGGGAAGGAGATTGATACGTCAAATTAAAATTTCAATAATCAGATTGAGTTGGAGAACCTGCTCTTATTTGGAACAGTCGTCACTCTTTGGGTCATCATTTGCAGATGCTTTTACTGTTTATTTTGGATGCATACTTGGTGTTTCAAACAAACTGAGAACATTCCAGAATAATCGTCAAGTAGATATTGAGCCCTGAGATTCCTTCAGTCGGATATCCGATGAGAACAACTGTGGAATGTCACTCAAGGAGGAAGTTAAAGTGAATTTTTTTGAACGAGGATTCGATGAGCTACTACTTGATGGAGCTTAATGTCACTGCATTTTGAGATATTTGGTCCTCATTTCTTTACCACGGTCTCATTGTGGACTCCAAAAAGTCCAAATTTGCTCCAGGGATGAAGCTCAACTTCCATCTGTAACCAATCAGTTCCATTAGTTTTGTGGGTCTCCAGTTAGATTCTTAAACGACCTGATAGGTTTTCTGCATTAGATATTGAGATCTGTTTTTGTTGATTAATTTTCTTCTTAACTATTTATTTGTATTGGGAAAGGGAGTGGTTGTAGTTATTTGTTGGTGGTGCTGTGGTGGAACCGTTTTGTGCACAAAAAGAGTGAATCATTCAGTGGACATAAGATCCATCTGTATACATTGGTGCCTGGTTCTTTATTTCTGAACTCGCAATTGTTTTAGACCTCTTTCTCTAATATATATATATATATAATGTTTATCTTTCTTTACCGATCTTTCTTTGTGATGCGAGTTTAAGGAAGATAATTTTGTTGATTCTCCTCTTGCCCATGAGATGATTAGAAAGAACTCGTATATCTTAGGGACATGTTTGTCTTCTCTTCACCTCTGCATTCTTGCTTCATATATTGTTTGAAGATCGATGTTAATATGACGAAGACTATACTTTCTTGCTGCTGCTCACTTTAAGACCACAATATCTGACAAAAGAAAAAGAAAAAGAGAAAAGAAAAAGAAATCCAAGACAATGAGTCAAGCGTGAGGGAGGTAGTTCTTAACATTGATTAATAAATACCATCACCATTGCCTTGTAGCGTAGGAACTTCTCTCACAGGTAGCAATATATATGAGGAACGATTCCATATATTTATTCATTCATAACATCAAGGGGTATAACCTGTGATTTACGAATGTGAGTTTGATTAACAGGTTTACAGTGGCTAACTTTGATCATTTTACATCAAATTTCTAATTAAAACCTAGACCTAACAACAAAGTGATGCTATAAATAAATATTTAGTAAAATATAGGATTCAAATAGTAAATATTAAATACAGCGTAAACCAAAAATACAAAGTTTTAAATAATTTTTTTTTATTTTTATTTTAAGAGGTGTAAATAAGTCGAGAGGTCGAGCAACCGGACTACAGCTTAAGCTCAGTTTGAAATTAATTTTATGCCTAGATTGGGATTCTTAACTCAAGTCAATCCAGACTAAACCTAAGCCTAAATTGAGCTGAAGTTAAAAGCTGAGTTGAATCGAGCTTGAGCTAAACCAAATAAAAGCTAGGCTAAACAAAATCTATTATTCAAGTCAAGCCAGACCAATCCCAAACTGTCTAGACTTCTTCAAGCTAAGCCTATATATATATATATAACAATGCGGTCGTGTGTACCAGCGGCGGTTATGGGAGGTTGTCGCGATTGGAGAGACCTGCCTTGCGATGTCCTCGGCCTGGTGTCGACGAAACTGACGGTGATCGAGTACGTGAAGTTTCGCCAGGTGTGCCGGTCGTGGGCGACCTTCGTCCGAGACGTGGCAACTGCATCCCGTCAGTTCCCCTAGCTCCTCCTCGCCGGCGACGACGGCGAGCGCTTCACCTTCCTGAACATCCCCGACGGGATCACCTACACCCTCCCCGTCCCCAATCTCCGCCGCAAGTACTGTGTCGGCTCCCAGTTCGGTTGGCTCGCGGTCCTCGACCCCTTGTGCGAGCTCTCCCTCCTCAACCCCATCACCGGCCATGAGATTCCCCTCCCCTCCATCACCACCCTCCCCAACGTCAGCGCCAACTACGCTCCGGACGGCTCGGTCTCCTCCTACTCCTACTCCTACTTCGGCTGGCACGGCAACTCCCCCGGCAACTTGACCCCCGCCGAATTTCGGGGCAACTCCATCATCAGGGCCGTGCTCTCCTCCAGCCCCTCCGCCGGCCGCCCAGATTTCACCGTCATCGGGTTCCTCACCTTGGCTTCGAGGATCATATGCACCCGACCGGGGTCAGGGGAGGACAAGTGGAACTACTACGACGAGGTGAGCTTCCAAGACGTCGTCTTTCACCGCGGCAGCCTCTTCGGTATATGAGACTATACCTGGTGAGCGATTCGTCGTCAGGTGATCTCCTGCTAGTTTTTAGGGAAGTCGACTTTGATGAGGACATGAATATCAAGGCCAAGCGTATCGAGGTAATGAAGATGGATCCCCATGAAAAGCTTGGGTGGCAAAGCCCTGTTCATCGGCCCAAGTTCTTCCAGCTTGCTCACCGCCAAAGAGGTCCGTGGTCTGAAGCACAACCATGTCTACTTCACTGATAACTGGTGTGCGACTTACTCTACAATGATGATATAAAAGCACTGCCACGCGATGGTTGGAATATATAACTTAGAAGATGCAAGCGTCCAGCCTTGTTATGCTCCCGATCATCGGTTTGATTGGCCTCCACCAATTTGGATTCAACTTTCTATGCCGAAGGTGTTAGATTTCTAAAGGGATGATAAGAGTTCTTGCTGCTTCTTGTTTTCGGTTATCTCTTTGGTGATCCTCAAATTTAATTGTGAGACATTGAATGGCATAGTTTAGTCTTGTGTGACATTTTACTTTTCAAACTATTTGATCGAACCACTCTTTCATCTTTCCTTCTGTTTAATCTAATATACATATACATATATCATAATTGTGCTATATGTTTACTATTTTCTCCATACTTAAATTGTGAGAATTATTTCCTGATCATAAGAAAGTAATCAGAAAATCTCTTTCAGAAAAGATCAGCGAAGAAGAGTGCCTTTTTACTGGCAACTTACTAATCCAGTACACTGGCCAACCCAGGGGCAATGGTGATTGAACTTGATCTATAGAGGAAAAATAATAAGAAAAGCCTGATATTCATTCATCCTACGGTTCTATGATCCTAATTCGCAATCGAAATGGACAGGATAATCATGATAAGTGCTCAATAGAAATTACCCAAACTAAATGATAGAAAAGCTTAACCAACCCTTGCATTGTTTCCCTTCAAAACTTGATAAAGTCGTAGACTCAATTCAAATTAAGGTTGGGCATGTGAATGGAAGAAGTGGGAAGAAAGGTTTCTCCAATTTCTTCTCACCTCTCTTTCCTTTTACTTTGTGATTCGAATTAAATTCAGCTGCTCTTCACTTCACTATTTTCACTTGCTCTCCCTTGGATCAAATGAAGAATGCCATGCTTTCTCCAAAGAAAAGGAATTTAGAAAAGCTGGAAAAAGGAACAAAATAAATGTAAGATTTTGTTCTTTGGAAGAATATGACACGCTATGAACGGCAACCTAAGTATGGATCTATCTAATGAACATAGTTCGTGACTGAAGAAGGATCTACTTAAGCATTGTTCACGCCTACAGAGTCGTAGATAGTTCGTGACTGCGATTGCCGATGAGTCCTCAATATCTTCCCTAGCCAGCTCCAGCTTTGCTCGGACTCCGATAGTGTCATCTCCTCCAATCCACCCTCACTCCCCCCCTTGATTGTCCGGCAGCTCAATACTTCTGAACACCTAAGTACTTACTAAGTGAATGAGCCATATATAATGAACATAGTTTGTGATTGTTTGCCCCTGCAGAGTCCTCCTAGAACAGGCAATTGATCATGAACTCTTACTGAAACATGTTATCATTAACCAATGCACTATAAACTGCTATATAAATCTGCATCTTACCTTCCTACCATTATGAGTCGTCAATCGTACATCATTTCATTTGATACTCCTAATTCTGATTTCCTGAATACATAGAAAAAAGGTGAACAGAGACAGAATATTGAAGAACATGACCTCGTGTCCTTGTGGAAAATGAACCATGACCGAATTTGAATTTAGCCATCAGTCAAGCAAATCTCCTCACTAGATCTTTCATTTGAAACCATCTTGTCTCCATCTTCGGCCTTTCCATCAACAGCTGCTACCTTTGCGCTTCTGCTGCTCTCATTTGATTCTTGATCAAAAGGAAGAGCAAAAGAATTTACCACATTTTCTTCGTGCCTAGACGCGTTGATAGAGTCGCCATCAATGGAGCTATAGTCGAGGTTTTGCAGTTTACTTATGATTTCCACATAGCCAGGTAATGCTTCAGTATGTCCCAATTCTGTATCAAACTTCTCCTTTATGGAAATGTTAACATCTCCAATATTTGGAGGATAATATCCAAATGCTGTGTCATCAGGAACCCATGAACGGAAATCGATCAATGAAGGAGGGATCTTTGAAAAGAACAAGTCTGCAAAGTTTCTAAGAATTCCCTTTCTGTATGGATTCTCCCTCTTATCATAGCGATAACGGAAATGCTCATAGGTTGTCTGCAAAGAGGATAGCAATTAAGAGAAAAGCTATCAAAGGTTTACATAATTATCTTAATCTTCCAATGGATTTAAAATTAATCTATCTTATTAGAAGTTTGCATGTCTTCTTTGCTGTACTGATGGAGAAAATAAATTAGTTCCAGCTTCACTAGAGCTCTTCGAAATGACCACAGGTTAGTATGTTGTACATAATATATGAATCAAATAGAAAACAATGAATAAGAACAAGAAGTTACCTGACTTTTGCTGACCAGATACAAGTGAAATACAGTGATTCCACCAACAAACCAGACTGCTATGGAAGTGTAAACAATGAGCACAAGCGACACAACCTCGCCCGTCATGGATTTCCAAATAGAACCACCATAATTCTTCTTTTCTCTTAGAATGTTCAGCCATGAAACGGTGAAGACGTATATGCAAAGAAAGGTTGTTGTTGATACGAACAAGAAGAAAAACTTGTAGTTTCTCTGCAGCCAAGATTAGTAAAGCAATTATGCGATATGTTCACTATTTTCTTCTCGGAATTACTTCTTGATCAGAAGAAGGTAATCAGAAATCTCTTTCAGAAAAGATCAGAGAAGAAGTCTATGACTCTATTTATTGGCAACTTACTAATCCAATGCACTGGCCAACCCAGGGGCAATGGTGATCAAATTTCTGAACACAGTTGTTGCAGATGGAACAATGCGAAGTACGGGGCGGGCGGTAAAGAAGACATGTTTCGCAGTATTTTACTCTTATAGAGTGACCATTTACGATAACTTCCTTCGTTCTTGGTAATCTCAAATGAGGGGTTCTCCCATGGTTCCACTCCATAGATGGAGTAGTGACATCAAACACCTCATCTGCTTCCGGTGCTCGTGTGTTTCTCGGTACTATACCTGGGTCTCTAGCAGATGTCATGAAGAGGAAAACCAAATCCTGCATTATTCATCAAAAAGTTTCACCTCAAACATACATAACACAATCTTGATCAGTACATTATGCATTCAATTGTTACTAACCGATATTAGAACCACGACGGCTACAAGTAGGAAAGGATATCCAAGAACCGACGGTCGGTAATTACTGTCCTCCGTGTGCGGCATCCTATTATTCATCACAATTTTAGCTATTACTTGGTAACAAAAGACGATAGTTGGACTGGCGATTAGTAGTGTGGATAGAATCAACGAGGCTGCATCTGGACCAAATACTAATCGCCCGCCACACAAGAACCTCTACAGAGGAAAATAGAAAAAGGTAAGAAGAAAAGCTTGATATCAGCATCATAAATTTGAAAATTCCATTCATCTTATGTTTCTATGATCCTAATTCACATCGAAATGGATAATAGGATAATTATGAAAACTTTTCTCGATAGAAACGACTCAAAGTAAATGATTGAAAAGCTTAACCCTTACATTGTTTCCCTTCCAAACTTGATAAAGTCGTTTGACCCTCGTCTCCGCAGGCATTCCTTCCATGTATGTAGGAACGAATCAAAACTTATTTCTAACGAAGACCCAATTCAAATTAAGGTGGAGGTGAGAAGATAAAACAGCATCTGGATTGAAGAAGTGAGAAGAAATGAGAAGAAGGTTTTTCTCCTATTTCTTCTCACCCCTCTCTCTCGCTCTCTCTTTCCTTTTTTTTTTTTTAAACTTTGTGATTCGAACTATTTTTCTCTTGGTTTCTCTTGGATCAAACGAAGGATGTTAATCTTATTTCCTCTGTCTCCATAGAAAAGGAAATTAAACAAAAGGGGAGGGGGGAGATGAATAAAATAAGATTAAGATTTTTGTCTTCGGTTGGAAGAAGGACAGGTAATGGGCGGCTATCTCCATTGCTGCAGCTGTTTTTGCGGGAGAGAGACAAATTAGACAACGGCTTTAACGGTGCTTTCTTGTACAAGAAAATAGTTATCTTTATAGTTTAAAATTATTAGAACGTTTGTTCAGATTCTTGGGTTCAATTTTAGAAAGAAAAAATATACCTCCCTCCGTTTGGTGGTTTAGATTTGAAAAATGTTAAGGCGAGGAGGGGAATAATTCTTAAGTATATGTAATTTTTTCGAAAGAACAGGGGTTAAATCGTAAGTTTACTCCTTATTTTTAACTATTTTCATTTAGACCCATCAATTTTAGAAAATATCAAAATACCACGATTTTCAGAAAAACAATCTAAGTGGTGAGAAATTAAAAATAAAGGAAAGATCTAAGATTCTATATAAATATGATAGGGTGTGAAATGAAAAAAAAAATGCATGTTAGAAGAATTCAAATAGAGGATGAGTTGGCCACCAACTCCACGCCAATCAATCGACGGCAGGCGAGCGGACCCCACATACGACCCGATCCAACCCGACCCGATCCGATCCGAGATAGACAAGTGCCAACCCAAACGCAACGAATCCGATTACTACTTTCTGGAAGGCAAACCACTCCACCTACATCCATCTTCCCTTCCCTTCCCTTCCCTTCCCTTCGAGAAAATTTCCAATTTAGGGTTAGGGTTAGGGTTAGGGTTTGGTTTACCTCCACCAATCTCCGGCGACCTCTCTTTCCCCTTGCCCTCCATGGCCGTATCCCGGTCTCTCCTACTCCTCTCCCTCCTCGTCCTTTTCCCCGTGGCCTTCTCCCAAAACCTAGCTTCGGTCGTCGGCGGCGGCGTAGAGGAAGACGACGACCCCTGCCCCGCCCAATCCGACGGCGGCTATCCCATCTCCTGTCCGATTAACTGCTTCCGGCCGGATCCGGTCTGCGGCGCGAACGGCGTCACGTACTGGTGCGGGTGCCCCGACGCAGCCTGCGCCGGCGTGCGCGTGGCCAAGAAAGGGTTCTGCCAGGTCGGGAATGGCGGCACCGGCGTCGTCTCCGGCCAGGCGTTTCTTCTCGTTCACATCGTGTGGCTCATCGTCCTCGGATTCGCCGTCCTCTTCGGCTTCCTTTGAAGAACCGGCCCTTGATGTTTGCTTTCCTGATCTCTCGGTGCTTGTTGTATGAAGGGTTGCAGAGAGCTCCATTGTATTACTCTTGATTCTTTTCCGTGTAATTTTCTTGACACATCGGCAGTAAATTTGTTCTGATTCTTTTCTTCATATGAATTTCTTTCTTGGAATTATGCAATGTTCGTAGATTTGGGTCAGATTGCGTTTTAGTTGGGTCGCCTGCAGAAAAAGTTGTCCGCTGTGTTAAATAAGTAATATTTTATCGGATAACAAACCTTGAAGTTGGCTTACTTGGATTTGTAGTCATTTTAGCATATTATGGCGCAGTAATTTTGTGAATTTGTAGTGATACAAATAGGTAAGTTGTTCTTGGAACGATATGATATAATGAAGCAAGGTCAGTCTGCTAAACCTTAAGTAATTCTCTGTATGGTTTCTGCGATATCTTTTTATTTGGGTTGATTATCTTCTTTGAAGCAACCGCAAATTAGATTGTAACTTTGTTCATACTGTTATTTCCTTATTCCTACTTGTTGATATGTTAACCGTGGCAGAGAGGGTTAAGATGATTTGCCAGGTTTGGAACCATTGTTTTGTGGTGCTATTATATTGGTCTTTCTACATCATATTTTGAAATGTTTTATATGGTCGAATATTTACATAAAACAGAAGCTAAATAGCATTGCACAAGCTGCACATATGCTTCTTGGTTATAATGGTTCTTTAGTTGCAAAATGTAGTCTAAACATTTTAAGAACTATGTAATGAGCTCGCCCTGATGTATTTCTAGTTCTACATTCTTACTGATTACAGTAAAAGCTGTAAGTTATCAGGGGAAATTACAGTTACCCCACCATTTGGTATTCTTCTATGTTGCAGTTTTGATTGATCCAATTTGTATAATCTATGTTATTGTAATTAAGATCTCTAATTGTATTTTGATTTTTCTATTTTGTTGATTTCATAGCAGTAACCTTATACTACTAAAGTTTAGCGGTATGTTTCTCTACTTATGTGCATTCGTATATCATAGTTTCAAATATTTTTTATTGGAAATATATAAATTCTTTTGCTCATCAAAGACAGGTCCTACAAAGTTTCCTTTAGTTGCTTTAAGAATAGTTAAGGAAGAGCCGGCTGCTTTAGCGATTATATTGCTGAATTTTTTTCAGTTAATTACTTTCAGACTGATACAGACAAGGTTTCCTGGATCAGGTGTATGTGAGTGCAGTGGTTATTTGTGGTGAAAACTGACCATAAGTTATTTCAGAATATTAACTGGCATGGTAGTACATGGTTGTCAACACATTTTTATTATGTTACTACTGTTCAGATTGTTACCTCCCAGATGGATTTGTTTTCATTTGCTTATTGTTTATCCTGCTTTTCCTGATGTCAGGTCTATCCGTCTATGCTGATGAACAGGCTTTAAAGTTTAAAGTGCAAATTCTTTTGCTTCCACTTGTGAAAGTTGTAGTTGGTTGGTTGCTTTAAGTGAGGCTCTCTTTAGAATTCATATTGCTCAAAATTGGTTATTTTCGATCTTAATCAGTTTCCTTAATATATGTATGTGATTCATATTGGCTGTTATATCTGTCGTCCTACCTGGCGCTCTTCTGAAACGGATATGCTTAGCCGTTGAATGTTAATGTTTATGAATAGCTTTCTTTCTATTCTATTGAATAGGAATTGTAAGACCTGGATATTGGCATTCCTGTGAGTTTCTCCGCTTCTGGTGCTAGTCATCTTTTGTAGGAAAAATTGTACATCAGTATAGTACCAAGAAAGGGATAGAACATGAAGTGCACCAGCCTGCCTGTATTCTTTGATTCTAGTGGCTCTGCTTTTATGCACATTCAATATTAATGCATCTTGTTTGTGTTAATTATTCTTATGACATGTTAATTTTGATAATCTTTTTTTCATTCCTAGTATTATTATATGAATTTGGAGAGCTAAATTGTGATGAAGGAAGTGCTTTCTTAATTTTACTTCTCAAGTTTAATTTTGGTTTTCAACCATCATCATTTCATGTAAAGTCTTATTTGTTTTGAGTTTAAGACCCTGGTTCAAAGACTTTGAAACTAATTCAATAATCGACCGTATTTTTATGTCTAATTAAATTTACTCTTAAAAAATTAAGAATAAAAAATATAACTAATTAAAAGTTCGGAATTTTTATTTCATTGTTATCCATACGGCAGGGAAGAATTCAAACACTGTGGACTCCTGAGATACAGTAGCTGTCAGAACGCATACGTGGCTCAACCAATCACTTAATGCCAATTAATCTCTCTTTCTCGCTACGCCCACTTCCAGTGGCACACGTGGCGGGGCCCAGTTAATAACTCGGTGTGTCAACTGTCAACGTGGTAATCCAGGTGACACCGCTGTATCTATGTATGCGGGACCCAACGGGCTGTCATCGTTCTGAAGGGCGGTTTTCAGACGCATACGTGGGAAGTATGAGGACGCTCGGACGATATCATCATCTCCCTTCGGGTGGGAATCGGAGGCTTAAAGAGGAGGGACCGAAGGAGGAAAGGGAGTGGAAGCCGCTTTCCGACTCGTTCGTTCCACGCCGGCGGCTCGCTCGGTCCACGCGCCTTGAAGATTCGTGCTCCCTCGGATCATCGATCGCAGCGCGACACGAATCTCGCCGCGCATTGGACGGTTATTTCGTTATCGGGTGTCCTCCCAACCGCTTCAAAATAAATCCCTCCAACAACTCCTCCCTCTCTCAATTCTATTATAAAGGGTCGGGATAAGAGAGGGTGAAGTGAAGAGAAGAGAAGAGAGACAGACAGTGAGGGAGAGAGAAATGTGTGGGATCTTTGCGTACTTGAACTATAATGTGACAAGGGAGAGGCGGTACATCCTCGAGGTCCTCTTCAATGGCCTCCGCCGCCTCGAGTACAGGGGATACGACTCCTCCGGGGTCGCGATCGACTCCGATCTCACGACGGTGGAAGGAAACCGGATGGGATCCCCGCCGTACGACGCGCCGCCACCGCTTGTGTTCCGGCAGGAGGGCAAGATCGAATCACTCGTCGGATCCGTCTACTCCGGTGAGTGGGATCTGAGTTGGGGTTTGTTTTAGATTTCTGGTCCGTGTTTGCTTCCTTTCTGCTTGGATTTTGGATTTCTGAAAGGAGGGATTGTATTTGTGATCTTGGGCTTTAGATATTTGTTTCGTGATGAGATTCGCGAGGAAGTTATGTCCTTCGTGTTTCGCATTTTATCCTCCATTTGGCGCTATTCCGGATAGATCTTAGCTTTAATAGTGCAATTGGATTATTAGATTGGAAAAGGGAATTTGGTGGAGTGAATCGTTGTTCTTATTCAGAGTTGGTCGATTAGTAGAATTAGGGGGAGTGATGGATGCGATGGGTGATATCGAAAGTTATTCATTTTTGTTTTATGTATTAAGTAGTTTTTCTGGAACTTTTTCATGTTTGTGATGTTATTTTGGTATTTATAGAGGTTGACGCGATGGATATAAACCTTGAAGAACCATTTCTTATTCATGCTGGGATTGCACACACGCGATGGGCTACTCATGGTGTACCTTCTCCCAGAAATAGTCACCCACAATCTTCGGGAGCATGGGACGAGTTCTTGGTTGTTCATAATGGCATCATTACTAACTATGAGGTTTGTTCATTCTCTTGAATTCCCTCTTCTAAGGATCACAAGTAAACTTCTATTTCCATTGTCATCAAGTGATGCATTGAGTATATTCTTTTAATAGATTAGAGTATGCTCATAGTGGGCATGAGATTACATTTGCAGTTTGACATGCATGCTTGTTACAGTCATTTGAAGTTTCGGATGAATGACTTGCCATGCTGACTTGTTTAGATATCAGGAAGAGCCTAACCTTCACAAGTATAAGTTTCAGATGCATGCTTGTTTTACAGTCATTTGAAGTTCCGGATGAATTACTCGCCATACTGACTTGTTTAGATATCAGCAAGAGCCTAATCTTCACAAGCATAAGTTTCTCTCTTTTCCTCTTCAGGTTTTAAAGGAGACATTAGTTCGGCATGGTTTTACTTTTGATTCAGAAACTGACACAGAAGTCATTCCTAAGCTTGCAAAGTTTGTGTTTGATAAGGCTCGTGATGGAGAAGGTACTTATGACTTTGTGTTTGTTTATATTCTGATGGTTAGTTGTTTGCCAACCTCATTGAACCTAGGCAACTATTTATTATGGTTGTTTTACTTCCGTTTTCTTATGGCTTTGGCTTCACTCACCTGCATATATTGCTGGTTGCATGTCCAGGGTTAATCTATTTTAGTAACTTTGGTTGACATGATCAAATTCATTTCATAACAAACTCGCAAGTAGTCCGTCTTTTACATTGTTCTCTTTGCAGGAATGGTCACTTTTAGTCAAGTTGTTAAAGAAGTCATGAGGCAGCTGGAAGGAGCATATGCGCTTATCTTTAAAAGCTCACATTATCCAAATGAGTTGATTGCCTGCAAGCGAGGCAGCACACTGCTCCTGGGTGTCAAAGTAAGTACATATAGTATATGTTGAGATGGCTAAACAGAAATCTCGAGAATCATTTTGTAGCTCTATATTCCATTTGAGCCCGAAGAAGTTGCTTGCATGCTTCCAACTTTGCATTTTTTAAGAACATTTTAGTACAATTGAATGCCTTAAATAATTAAATTCTGGACGATCGAATTGATATCAAATTCCTTCCAATTTTCTGTCATTTGGTTGGTATAATCTTCCTTAGAACATATTACTTTTTTTCTTTCAGGAACTAAGTGGTGAAACTAGTGGAACATTATTTCATGATGTAAAAGCCCTTACGACAAATGGAAAGCCAAAGGAGCTCTTCTTTTCAAGTGATTTATGTGCTATTGTGGAACATACAAAAAATTATTTAGCGGTTGAAGATAATGAAGTGGTGCACATTAAGGTACTAAATTCTTTTGAATGTTCATGTTGTTTAACAAATAATGCTTATCGGCCTGTTACTTTCTTCCCATCCTAGTCTTCTTACAGAATATCAAGTTCCTTTTTTCTGAAGGATAACACTTTAATATCTTCTTGTCTTTTACATGCAGTAGTTGTCATTTTTTATGGATGAATATTTGTAGTTGTGAGATAAACCGTGGTAGTCTCTTTAGATTGGTTTCAGTATCACTCTTTCAGATCTTGTCTTGTTTGCATAAACACTTTAATCTCTCAGCAAGAAGAGATTGACATGTATATGTCCAGATTTTCTTATGTGTACCATCATCAATCTACAAAATATTCTCATACCACCTTCACCTCAATTTTTGCCATCACTTCTTCATTTGTTGGTCTGCTGTTATGTCATCTAGAATGAGGGTTAAAGGATTCATACGAATTTCACTTATCATCCTTTAATCGTTTCCCTTATCTTAAATACTTGATCGCTAGTCCTTGTTTCTGATCTTACCAGGACGGCAGTGTATCAATTCTCAAGTTTGACTATGGTAAGGAGAAGCCAGCATCAGTGCAGCGAGCATTGTCTTTTCTCGAGATGGAGGTTGAGCAAATAAAGAAAGGAAAATATGAACATTTCATGCAAAAGGAGATTCATGAACAACCACATTCTTTGACTACATCAATGAGGGGAAGGCTCAAAGAAAATGGTGTTAATTTGGGTGGGCTCAAGGATCACTTGAAATCAATCCGGCACAGCAGAAGGATCATTTTCATTGGTTGTGGTACAAGTTATAATGCAGCATTAGCTGCAAGACCATTTGTGGAAGAGTTATGTGGTAAGTTTGATTTTATAAACATTTTTGTATCTGATCAGTTAAAATTATTAGGCTATAGATTCATTCTGATTATTTTCACCTTATTCTGGTAAATAAGGTATACCTGTTACGATGGAACTTGCAAGTGACTTGCTTGATAGACAAGGTCCTGTATACAGAGAAGATACAGCAGTGTTTGTTAGTCAGTCTGGGGAGACTGCAGATACTTTACTTGCACTGGAATATGCTCTAGAAAATGGGGCACTGTGTGTTGGCATAACAAATACCGTAGGTAGTACCTTAGCCAGAAAAACACACTGTGGAGTTCATATAAATGCTGGTTGTGAGATAGGTGTCGCTAGTACCAAGGTAATTATCTTTTATCTTACATTTTATGCTTGATACATTTAGTGCTCACAATTTATGACAGTATTCCCTCATGTTTATCAGGCATATACAAGTCAGATAGTAGTAATGGCTATGATGGCACTAGCTATTGGATCTGACAGAATATCCAGTCAAGCTAGAAGAGAAGCTATTATTGCTTGTCTTTCAGATCTGCCAAGTATGAACTTGTGGATGTTTATCTCATAGGATAGGTTTTGAGAAATTCTCAATAAAATGGTTCGGACAAGATTGATCTCTTTGTATTCTTTGCAGGCAAAGTTACTGATGTCCTCAAACTTGACGGTGAAATGAAGGATCTTGCTGAATCGTTGATAGGTGCAGAATCGCTCTTAGTATTTGGCAGAGGTTACAACTATGCCACTGCTTTGGAGGGTGCTTTAAAAGTGAAAGAAGTTGCACTCATGCACAGTGAAGGTATGCTTGCTGGGGAAATGAAACATGGACCATTGGCACTAGTGGATGAGACTCTTCCAATTATTGTCATTGCCACACGTGATGCTTGTTTCAGGTGAATTATTTTTCAAGTAAACGGGGTTGACTTCTTTATGTGGCGAGAGGCTTTTCCTGAATTAGTTTGTATTTTCCTTTGACCAGTAAACAGCAATCAGTTATTCAGCAACTTCATGCTCGTAAAGGACGTTTAATAGTGATGTGCTCAAAGGGAGATGCATCCGCCGTTTGCCCTAGTGAAACTTGTCGAGCTATTGAAGTTCCTCAAGTTGCAGATTGTCTGCAACCAGTAATTAACATCGTACCGCTGCAGGTATTTTAATCTTTTTCTCTTGCCCATTATCAAAGAAAATGATAATTTTTCTTCTAATTTATCATTTGACAGGCATCCCCAGATTTTTCTTTCTAAGCACAGTACATCTTTTTAAAGTTTTAATCAACATACCTGGCAGAAAAATGAAACCCACTGTATAGCTTCGTTTAGATAAAATTCTTTTGTCTTCAATTTATGATCAGCAGTTATCAAGCGAAGAGTTTCTGCATTCTTCTCTCTCTCTCTCTCTCTCTCTCTCTCTCTCTCTCTCTCTCTCTCTCTCTCTCTGATTAGAAAAGATAGCTAGTAAGCCATCACAAAACTCTCTACAAAGGATCCCGATCTATATAGTTTCCTCATTTTAAGGTTATGAAATAATATGTGACCTTCATCTTCTGCAGTTACTAGCATATCATCTCACAGTTCTTCGAGGTTATGATGTGGACCAGCCAAGGAATCTTGCAAAGAGTGTGACTACACAATGAAATAACTTGGTGAAATTCTTTTACTAACCTTCGGTGCTAGCTAATCTCAGATAGCCATTTGTTAGTTGCAATGGTCTCTTCTCAGGCAGTGTAAACATATATTGATTATTGCTTAACTATTCTTGTATAGATGATACAAATGGTTGTTGTTTCGTTTGTGAAATTTTCTGATTCCTGCATTGAATCTTAGCATTTGTTGGACGTTTTCAAGTAATGCTATATTTAGAGAGGCCAACAATTGTTTATGCATGATCAAAGCTTTTGATAAATGAAAATATCTCAGTAACACCTTAGATTTTGATTATATTATAAAGTAAAAAACCTCTTTTTTATTATTTATAAAATAAAGCATCCTATTTATTAAAATATATCGAGGTAAAATATTTTTATATCTTATAACTTATTCTTATCTCATTTCTATCACGAGATCAACTTGATTGATTAGGTTAATTTGATAGTTAAATTAGGTTGACCTGATAGTTAAATTTAATTATATCCCTGGGCTTTAAAAAAAGACTATTAAATAACAAATAATCTTCTCTTAGAATTTAAACTTTTTAAAAATTTCCTTGGAAAATTGGAAGAGGGTTACACATTGTTCCACAAACATTGATTACTAGTGCCCCGCCATAAAAAAAAAACCCAACAAGAGAAAAATAAGTTGAAATCTGGAAGAGATTGTAGCTGCGATCAGAAGTTGCGGACAATTTTAGCACTCGGAAATTTTCTATTTTCAGAAGAAAAGGAATGAAAAGACGAAAGAAAAATAAAAGTATGTCTACAAGAAACTTACAGAAATGCAATTTTTAACTACCAAGCCTTGGAAATACATGCTAGAAATGACCACTGACAAGTGACCGCCTTTAAAGAAATGCGAATATGAGAACTTGAGATCCAGAACGTATGATCAAAGTAATCTGGTGTTGTTACCAACTCTGCATTCGCATGTACATAAGCTCCTTGATTCTTTCACCACACGCTGTGACCGCCGTGTGTGCAACTTGATGTTCACCAATTTACCAGAAATCTGATACAAGGTTCAAAATTAGAATGGAATCGCCTATCGCCCACACAAGGATGATGCAAGTCAGAAACCAATGTCGATAAAATGTTGACAGACAAATTCTGAAAATTAGGATGGGAAAAGTAATACCATTCTCCATGTTAAATCCTCGGGTCCAAGAGGCTGAGCAGGACTTGAATATAAGAAGTGTCTGGAGTACTGGTAAAATGAATTACAAGAGATACTTAGCACATTAGATAGATGAATGATTCCATTTCTTTTAGGTTCGCTTCTGTCAAGATCAAAGGCAACATGAGCAAAAAAGATTAACTGGTTCACAAACCTTGACAAGGTTAGCTTGCATATCTCTGATTCTTTTGGAATCGATGCCCCGGAGGTAGTTCACAAGCCACCCAGGTTGTACAGCATCGCTTGATGAAACGAATAATGCTATCTGCACATAGCATCGGGAACAATCAGCATCATATACCAAGGGATTAGTCTCTCCTCATGTGCCGATGATATATATTTTGAGTTTCGCTTTATTTGTGCTCATTGTAAATCAAGAGTTCTCAATATGACAATTTATGAGTTGAAATAATATATTGAAAATTTGGATTGGTTGCTTGTCAGAGATGACTTACTAACTACTGCAGGTCAATCTTCACAGGTATTAACAAACAACCTGACAAGGAAAGGCTACTAAGACCTAAGATATCAACAAATGCATGTAAGGCACACTTACCTTTCGGTAATCAAGTATCCCTTCAAAAGGAAGCTCCAATTCATCACTGACTATGACAGGAATACACCCACTGACAACTGCATCAAATAGTCGAGCAGAAGATGGTGTATCTCCAGCTGGGCTCAAGCAGAAGAGAGATCTGCCCATCATTCAACAAGTTAGTAGGAAAGCCTCCATCACTATAAGTTTAGAAGTTCAGAAGTTATAAAAATGTTTACTTGCGCATTCCGTTCTGTGCTGCTGCTTTCCCTGCTTCTCCAGAAGTTCCCTCTTCTATGATAACACCTTCAGCATCATGTAGTTCCATCACAAGTTTACTACGAATCTTTCCTCCCTAAACAGAAAGATGCAAGGAAAACTCAAAACTCCAGAATTTGGAAATTGCAAGCTCTTATACAAACACATTTAGCAACTAAGTTGAATATGTTCTGTACGGGACAAAAATGATACAAAAGACAAACTTACAGCATTTCTTTTAAGTCTTCCACGAAAGAAGAGCAATGTGCTTCTTTTGGATTGAGTTTCTAATAAGCAACGGTCATCACAGAAGTCAACATTTGGAACATATGGAAGGATAAGGTCTTTTTCCAACCACACTTCCCCTGGCTTGTACCTGTAATTTCCAAGATTAATTTTTTTTCCATTGTGATTTGATTCACTTAATAGATTGTTATACCAAAATGCAAAAATCAGAACCAGTTTCCAGTGGAATCCATATCAGGTAGAAGCCATATTGCTTTCTTCATGAATCTGCGAACAGACTTGAAAGACCAAGGGTGATGAACAGGAAGAACATGATCCCTTCCACCAGAACGTTGCCAGGCAGGCTGGTCCATCACCCATTTCAAGGCTTCCTAAATTATCAAAATACTACAAATAAGATATTTCTCCAATATAATAAATCCAGATTTCTAATACACTGGTGTGAGACATTTTCCTTGTCTGTTAAAAAACCCCAACAAAGAATATTATAGTAGTTGAATTTACGAATATTATGAAAGTAGGCAGTACCAATCTTTTTTCCATATTTTCTTGGTTGACTTATCATGTCTCTCAAATAAGAAATTCCAATTCGTATCATGTTCAACTTTTTCTAATAACAATGGTCAAAGTTCTTATTACTTCAAAAAAAAAGATGAACTATAAAGAAATCCAAAATTACGCACATGAAAACCTGATATCTCAATAAATAACATAGCAAGTTGAAAGCATGACAAGTAGTCAATGAAGAACAAATGACTTCTATAACACCTGATATCTCCAATTCTTACCAGAGTTAATCAAAGAATAACTAAAGCAGGTAGTCAAGGAAAGGACATTGGAGATGCCAAGTATTACATCAAGTAATTATAAAACTTGTCAAACTTAAAGATTTGCAACTCTTATTTATTGTACTGAAGACTAGAAGCATGTAGGAGGAAATGTCTATGTTCCATTAAGCATTGTTTCTATATCATTAATTGTTATCCTTTACTAACCTTTAAATGTGCAGAAAGAAATCCATATAATTTCCCGTGTGACTTGATTCCCAGGAAATATTGATGTAAGAATGATTAGAGCTTAGTTAATTTTGTATGAAAGAAATTTCCTATTTAGGATCACAAAGATAGTGGAAGTGTGGAGCCATGATAAATTGCCTAATCTTAATAAGAGAGACAAAACTATTCTTTCTATACTTCAACAAAGCTTCAATTAATTTGCCATCCTAACATTTCTAATATTATAACTCAAATAAACCTTGGGAGATGCTCCCACACCCTGTAAAGCGCCTTGCATTGCTGCCTCTCAAGTAAAAAGTAGCTGATCGTCGTGAAGAATGGTATATAGAAAATGTCTGCCTCCTCTTGTCGATTGACCCTGATAACATTCTTCAGCAACCTCTCTGATTCAGGAGCAATCAAGTCTGCCCACAGCCAGTAATCAATAGAATGCTGCACATACATAAAAAAAAAAGAACATTTTTATTCTCTGAATACCCACGAACACCAAGTAACTTTGTTTTAGACTTTGAAGGTCACTAAATTCCTATAAAGAACTTATCTTCTACTGCAGCAAAACTCAAAATTTGCTCTTTTTTAAATACCTCCGAAATTAGATCTCAATTCTGATTGAGGACTAGGAAGCTACCTGTTCTATCAGTCGATGCACGGGGCTCCCATTTGACGTCAAATTGGTGGTCTCCCTATACGTATCCCTAAAAAGCCGCAGCAGATCGTAGGTGAACTTGGCCGGCATCTCGTACACGTAAACCCTAACCACCGACGACGACGCCCACGGATCCGCCGGATTCCCGTACATCCTCTCCGTCTCCTTCTCCCAGATCGCATCGTCGAGCGCCCCGGCGGCGGCCGAGTCCACCAACCCCTGGCGGACCCTGGAGGACAGGAACTTGTCGAGGGAGGCGAGGAAGGAGTAATCGGGGTTAAGATGGTTTCGTCGGGGGTGGGAGAGAGGGGTCTGTTGGCTTGGGCCACGGGCACAGCGAGAGGAAGAGAATGAGGAGAGGAAGAAGAGGGAAGCGAGGGCGAGGAAGGAGAGGGAAGCGATGAGGAATGGGGAGGAGAAGGGGAAGGAATTGAGCCTAGGGTTTCCGAAAGGGAAGTGCTTCCCCGCCATGGCTGCCGAGGTTTCTCGAGAGATAGAGAAGCGTCGCAGTTTACCAATTGATGCATATATTTAACCTCTCGTAAGGATTAAAACTTTCTCATCCAAATTTAACGCAGAGACTCCAAAAACAAATATAAAAATTATCATAATCTTCAAATTTAATTTAATTTTAATTATCAATTAACATAGGATAATTTAAAATTTTACCCTCAATTCTCAAAGCTATTATTTATTTGAATAAAACTTATATTTAACATAATTAAGTAGCGTAACAAGGATTAAAAATACTTCTTCTCCCAAACAACATAAGATAATATATATTAGAACCTATTTGTAAATATGGCAACAAATTTAAAAGAAAATTAAACTAAACAAATAAAATGGTAAACATCACTTAATATATAAACTCATTACACCACTGCAAGATCCTGATTGCCATCTGTGTTTGAAATTACTTGGGTTGTCTTCCTCTTTTTATTCTTGCCATCGTTTTTAGAATCGTCGTCAGGGTCTCGAATTCGCTTGGACTTGAAGTATATCCTACACAACACATGACTGTCCAACTGCACAAAATAAGAACCCAAAAAAAAAAGAATTAGTCTAATTTTTTTTAAAAAGAAAATTTAAAAAGTATTTGAAAAAAATTTGAATTATCTAATCATTTTTGCTCACCAACATGTCCCCAGAGTTAGGGTTTGTGGGAATATGGGATGCCTCAACCCTGAACTCCTGCATCTTCCAGTTAGTCTTTTTATTTATTTTCTTCTCTACTTCACCCACAGTAACAGTAACGTGTTCATGGTACTCCAACGTCTTCTTAAATCCAATTGTGACACCATTATCATCTAAGATGTTAGTATCGGCCACCATCGCCTTCCAGTGGCCAGCCCCCGCGTCTCGTCTTGGCCTCTGCCCTTTCCCATATCTCCTTTCTCTCGACGTAAAGATATACCAATAGCCCTCAACATTAGGTTTAGATTTAACTGCAAAAAGAATCAATATATATTATATATACACCACACCATAAATACAATAAAAAAATATAAGAAAATTATATAAATTCAGGAAGAGAAGAGAATAGAATAGAATACCCAATTCGGAAGGATGAACGCTGTACAATTCGGCATCAGTGATCACATTACAAGGGAGTGGTTGTGTATCAAGAACCTTGACGACGAGGTAATGCTCGATAAGCTCCTGGTCGGTGGGTGAGAACCTTACACCTGCGGGGTATGGAGGAGATACGTAAAACCCGACGTACTTATCATCCACCTTGACGTGCGCGTATGGATCCGGATGTGCGATATCTAGTGCGGCCACAGGAGGAGCATCTGATCCTGAAGTCGAGGGGATCTCGGACGACATGGGGAAATCTGCGCCGACTACTGGGATTAATCACGGGCAAGGTTGACGTCGTGAGCATGTCGAAGAGGACTCGGAGCTTTAATATATATATATATATATATATATAGATATGGAGTTTTGGGTTTATCTCTTATTAGAGAATAAGAGTTTGAGATGGAGTCAAATTTCTTTTACTATATCTGTTATCACCGGTGGGTGTAAGTTAATCGATAGACTTTGTCTGAGTTATCAAAGTAGTTAAATTTATCTAAGATCCCTTTTCATAGGTGTAGAATCTAAAGGATCAAGCTTATCCTCTCTTAGAGGTGATCATCCCGTAAGTAACGGGGAAGAGCCAAATATAATGGATCTCCTACAAAAAATATTTTATTTAAATTTTATATGGATATAGTTATACAGTGATATCCAATAAATTAAACATTGGATATGGAACTAAAAGTTATATAAATAGGTGGGCACAATGGGCTCCTCTTTCGAGTTGGGATGGTTGGGTAAAATCTTAGCTGGGCCTAGATTGAGCCTAATAAATATTTAGCGAGTCAAGCTAATGATCAGATCTATTCTCTTCTGGTTTAGTCTGTTTTTTTTTAACCTGAGACACAACCTATTTAAACAAAAAAAAAAAAAAAAAAAAAACTGTGATAATTTCATGTCCTCTTAATTTTTTCATCATCATCCATCTCCATCTTTCTCTTTTGTGTCTCCTCTATCTTTATTATACTTCTTACTTCGTCTCAACCACTCTTCCTCCTCTTCTCCTTGCGATCCACCAAAGAATCAACTATAAATTTTCTATTATAAAGCTCAATCTAGCTCGAAAGACTCGGTTACGAGGAGGTGACAAAAGACCTAAGCCCAAAATCTGTTTGAACCAGCACTCATGAACACTCCTGCTTAGGGGTGAAAACGAGTCGGATTAACTCCGACCCGACTCGGATCGGATTCGGATAAAAAATTTCTATCCGACTCGGATTCGGATTCGGATACGGATACGGATAGAATTTTTGAAAAAAATTCGGATACGGGTCGGATAAATTTTTTGGATTCGGATACGGATATCGGATATCCGTTTACCCGCATATTTTTTTAAATGATTTACAGTTTTTAGTTTGCTTATTTAAATAGTAAGTATTAATATTATTACTAATAATATATTATATATTATTTATAGAGATTAATTTCTCTAATATTATATATTTGACATACAAAAAAATTATTTATTGTAAAACTCTTAATAATTTTGTGTTAATTATATTTAAATAAAATATTATAATTATTTTAAATTTAATCAATATCCGTTTAAGATCCGATCTTTTATCTGAAAATTATCCATATCCGTTTAGTTAGGATATGATTTTAAATTTTTCTATCCGTCCAATATCCGTATCCGAACTAAAAATATAGATTCGGATATGGGTTGAGCACTATCCGATCCGTATCCGATTCGTTTTCAACCCTACTCCTTCTTCTTGTTGTCATGTTTTTCATCTAGATTTTGAGTCATCCATGCTCAACATACAGACAAAAAGGGGGGAAGCCTCTTTCCCATTTATTAAGCCCATCTCCATGCCTCTTTCTCATTTATTAACCCCATCTCCATTGGATATATATGAAAGAAGTTATTATTCCCTTAATGCTTGCATCATGCCTTTGCAGGTTGGGGGCAATGGAGAGGAATAGCTCACTCATTCTATTTAATAGATAAAAAAAAATATGACTGCCTTTTTAACAGTAGCAAACAAAACTTGATGATAATAAAAGGACATAACTTATTGTGCATGAAAGTTGCTAACATAACTTTAGATTTACTTCAATTTTTTTTTTTTTGTTTCAAGAATTTTTCAAAATTCTCAGAGCAGAATTATGAAGCTTTTACAATTTAATTATATTTAGTTTTTTTAATATGCAAAATTAAGTACATATATTTTCTATAAATAATGCATATATTTTTTTATTATAATAGAGTGCAGATGATTTATATATAGGGCTTATTATATTATATCAAAATATTAAAATATAAATTAAATTATAAAAGCCCCTAAATTCTCTTTACCTTTCTAAAAGATTTATTGTAAATTATTTACGTAATAAAAATCCGAATTTATATAGTATAATAGGAAATAGAGGCAAAGGATTCGAGCCCAGGGGCAAAGTCGGTAATAAGTGAGGGGAGAGAAAGAAGAGAGAGAAAGCCCCTAAATTCTCTATAACTCATTAAGGCTCGCCTCGGTAATCTCCAATCTCTCTTACTCACCGCGCGTCGCGCGCATTCGTTTGCGTCGTCGGCGAATTGCCATTCGCCAAGATTCGAGTTTGATCCTCTCTTCCCCCTCTCCTCCCAATTCCAGCTGATCTGGAGGTGATCACTTTTGAGGAAGGGTTTGGGTTTGCGTGTGGAATTCCTTGTTCTCGACGCTCAATTCGATCAGGTAATTCTTGTTGTTTTCTGCTGTCGCCTCTGTTTGCACCCAGATTAGAGAATTTTCGGGTTCTTGATTGGCTTTTCTGGTTGGATCATTGGGGGGAGTTGATCTTTATCTGCAAAGCAGTGGAATTTTGAGTTCCTTTAGCTGTATTTATGTGTTGGTGCTTGGATGCTATTTCTCTTCTTGAAGGTGAAGTTCGATCGTTCTTTTTAGTAGATTGATCTGTTTTATCTTGTCTAAGGTTCTGCTTTGAACTGAGACTCTGTTTCTCTTTATTTTAAAATTACTTTATCCCCTTAAGATGTTTGTTTCTAATTGAGACTTGTGCCGCATTAATCTTTGGCATACACCTTCAATTTATGGAGTCTACTTATATGATTTTTGAGGAATTATAAGCTATATTATGTGAACAGGTTCTGAGAGATGAATCGCGTGAAAGAAGAGAGCGGCACCGGAATGGTACCAAAGAACCAGATTGACTCAGAATCAGATGATGAAGTTAATAGTGGCGGATCGTTGGCAGGAGGCACCTCTGTGTTGAAGAAGGGGCCTTGGACATCAGCAGAAGATGCCGTTTTGGTGGATTATGTTAAGAATCATGGTGAGGGGAACTGGAATGCTGTCAGGAAGAACTCGGGGCTGCATCGGTGTGGCAAAAGTTGCCGTCTTAGATGGGCGAACCATCTGAGGCCAAACTTGAAGAAAGGCCCTTTCACACCTGAAGAGGAGAAGCTGATTGTTCAACTTCACTCTAGGATGGGGAACAAATGGGCTCAAATGGCTACATATGTAAGTCTTTTTTTCCGATTCACTGTATAAGTTCATATCTTATGTTATCATCTTTCCACCAATGAAATATAGAAAGGGATGTAGTTTTATTATCTAGGATTTGTGGTTTAGCAAGAAAGGAATTATGAGAATTTTGCAAGGAGGATTATAGTAGAATGGTTAGAATGAAGAGGTGCCTCTTGTTTGTCTGTGATTTCGTATACCCCTTCAACTAAAAGGGTAGCAGTTGATATGATAGAACAATTCTTTATGACTTAGGATATTGTGAAGTTAAGAAACAATAAACACACAAGTTTTGTGTCACAAACTGAAAGGTTGAGGTAGATAAATGAGTTCAGTAGAGAAGATTGATTAAATTTCACCAATCAGTTTTTGTCTTTCTTGAGCATCTATACTTTTCTGTTATTTTGGGTTGCTGATTTGGGACTTTATTTATGATTTCTTCTTTTTTGTGTTTATGCTTGAAATTTGACCTCAAATGGCATTTCCACAGCTGCCAGGGCGCACTGACAATGAAATAAAAAACTACTGGAATACTCGAATAAAAAGACATCGACGTGCTGGTTTGCCACTTTACCCATTTAATACGTGCTCTGAAGCTTCAAACAATAACCAGCACACGGGAATTAATGCAACTGAAGTTATTTGTGGTGATGAACATCCATATGTGCTCCTTCAGGGAAATGACTTTAATCAAGGGTCTTCATATTATGCACCTCCATTTCTGGACATTTCTCTTAGTGACTTGCCTGTTCAGGCCTTTGGATCCCAGAGTTATTTCATGAATCAAATTGATCATGTGAAGAAGCTTGGAGAATCTGATAGCTTAGTTCCTGGATTTAGTTGTCCTATGGTTAGGGCAATCCCCTCGGTCGAGCAATTATTAGGTGAGGCTAATAGGATTCAGCAGGCCTTAGGTTTTGCTTATCCCTATGGTGATGCTATCACGGGCAGCCATGCCCTTTCAAATGGCAATTACTCTGCTTCTGGGCCCGTCACTGGACCTCTGAAGTTGGAGCTCCCTTCACTCCAAGATACCGAAACTGATACTACTAGCTGGTTGGAATATCCTGCATCTCCGATCACACCTCCTGAGCTAGTTGATTCTTACAGCCCATCCCTTGCAGCAACTTCATTAGTGAAATCTGAATGCGTCTCATCTGGACACAATGGGTTGTTGCAAGCACTGCTTCATGAGGCACAGAAACTAAGCAGTACAAAGAATCAACTATTTGAGAAGAGTTCGAGTTCTTCAGTTGATGTAGCTGCAAGTTCAGGGTTCAATCTTTCTCAGGAACCCTGTGAAAAGTGCTATGACCCAGTCTCCCCCTTGGGCTATTCTGTTACTTCTGTTTTCACCGAGTCCACCCCTCCCATTAGTAGCCTGGATGAGCTTTCACCTTCCAAGGTGCCTCCTGGTAAGCATCACAATTCTTCAAATATTGCTGCTGTCTATCTTGTTGAGGTATTACAGAACAGTTGGATTATTTTTGCAGGTCTAAGTGCTGTGTTGGCTGATCGTCAACATCCTTCAAATCCAAAATTGGGCGAGAAAGATATTTTACCTTGTCCAGAGTTTTTTAGGCCAGATGCACTACTAAGATCAAATTGGTTAAAGGAAGGCTCGTATTTTACAGAAGATCAGTCAATTTTCTATGAAGATATAATAGCACTGCTGAACGAAGATTTGTGCAATGAGTGCAAAACCGAGCCTTCAGGAACATCATCTATGGTTAACGAAAAATAAGAAATAGGGGCTCGATCTCTCTCGGCTGTCATTCTATCAAATTTGAAACCCTTGTGATCATCTACATCACTTCGCAATTTATTCTAGTCCTGGTAATGAAGGGGACTTGATTTCTCTCCCTGGCCAATTGTTACTGAGGAAGGTTGGTTTGTGTGCCCGAAGCTGTTTATAATGATGCATGGGTAAAGATCCTTTGGGCATAAATGAACTTGCGGTGCAAGCAATTAGTTGTTCTCTAATAATATGCAGGAAAACTCTAGTACCTGTGATATTAATTCACATCTTAAGCTAGAAACTCTATTTTTGTTATTCTCATGGACTTGTACTTCACTTCTCATTTGTCAATTGTTCTTGATACTTCAAATGGAATGATGTCATATAGTATGGATTTTACTTTAAGCTTTCTATGTATGGCCATTTTGTTATACTGTTGGAAGGACTTCTTTCATAAGTTTTAGCATGCAAAAATAATTTTGGAACATCAACTATGCTGTTGTGGCACAACAGGAAGTGAAGGTGATGAGAATTATCTGTGTATGATTGCTTTGGATAGAAATCAACTTCTCCATGAGTTTAAATTGCATGGAGATTATCTTGGTGCAGGAAACATTTCCTGTAGAAATGCCATGTTGGTATCATTCAGAGAAAGTTTCATTTGCCCTAATGTTTTTTTGGGGGTGTGTGTGTGTGTGTGTGTGTGTGACTTTAGGACTTGAACCTGTTCAATTCAAGGCAATTTAGAGTAACTATAATATCCAGGAAGTTGATTGCTATCAAATTAAGGGGATTGTTTTTCATGTCACGCCCTACATTAAAGTTATTTTGGTTTACATCCCACCATTTTACTCTTTTAATTTAACCCATACTCTTTTTGCTAAACCATGGAAGTCATCGTAAGGGTGTTTTTTTTTTTATCAAAAAATATATTTTTAAAAAAAAATAAATACAGAGGTAAGAGTTAAATAGTGAAAAGACAGGGTGTCTTTCGTAATACATATATATTTAGGGGTAAAATGAAAATAACCAGTTATGTGAGCGTTTTAGGGGTCTATTTGCAAAACTCCATTCCTCTTTGGCTCTTTCCAAGAAGAGAACGACTTCTTCCGGTCGTAGCAAAAAATATACCCCGCAAAATTGTAACTACTTCCACGGCCTCGACGCACGATAGCCGGCGACGCACTTGCTACGACGCAGTCTTTCATCTCGGCGTTGTTATGATCCAGCGATGAGTTCGAGTAATCTCACCCCGTTAGTCGAGCGGCCATGATGAGCTCCGGCGATGGACACCAATCGATCGGACGGCCCAGATCTCCCATCGCCCGGATCAACGGAGACAGCGGCGGAGGGATCGGATTGGGAGTGGGTGATCAAGAACGTGGAGGAGGTCGAAGGAGTCGAGAAGCCCAAGGTGGTCGAGTGGGAGGATCTGCAGCAGGAGCTCGCGCGGCTCTGGAGCCTCTCTTCTGCCCTAAGGAAGGCGAAGGAGAGGAAGGAGTCACTCGCGAAGCGGCTGGAATCGTTCATTGAGGTGGGTTAATTCGGGTTCTTTGGGTGCGGTTCTCGTGTTCGATCTTTGGTCTGGAGGTTGTGTTTGCTGAGTTTGTGGTTGATAGATTGGATCTTGGAGGTGGAGCAGGGGATTAGATACGAGGGATGCGAAGTTTGTTTGTTTTAATTGGTGAAAGATTGCATCTTATTGTGTTCTGCGGTTGCGACATAGATGATTGATTGGAATCGTAGATTAGATGGTCAGCTGCACACTTACGTGGTGAGAGAGAATTTCCTGAAGGGTGGATAATTGGAGTCCTTTAAGAGTTCTGAGTTTCCGTTATTTTTAGTCAGGAGTTTGTATTAGCTGTGTTTGTGGTAAGGATAAGTCTTGGAAGGTGGAGGAGATTATAGCCTCAGCGGGTTCGAAATTTGGTTCTTTTAATTGGTGAAGAATTGATTCTTCTTTCTCTCTTCCATTACGAGAGAGGTGGTTAGTTAGAATTGCAGATTCTTTGATTAGATTCAAAGGTTTCACTAATGAATAATTCTTCGGTCCTAAATTTTCGTGGAGGGATCCATTCCTGTTTCTTCTCTGTATATATTGTAAGATTAGTTCCCTTTTTTTGTTATCTATTTGGATTGTGAAAGAAGTATGGGATGGTATAGTTGAGTTTTTCCACCTCATGTCGTTATTTGGGTCTTCAATCAATTTGTTGACTAACAGCATTTGTCCAATGTCGTAAACAGTTAAGGACGGAATCACTGCATCAAACTAATGAGTTGGAAGAGATGAGGAAAAATCTTGATGTTCAGAAGATCACTATGAGTGATTTGCTGACGCGTGTGAAGAGATCATCAGAGGATGTTGAGGGCCAGAGGGAGCAACTTTCTCTAGCGATCAGAATGTTGCTGGTAGCAGGCAAGACCCTCTCTGCAGCTCACCAAAAATTGCAGGTATATCTGACTTTAAATATGTTAATTGAAAATTTATATGCTCTATTACTACTGAAAATCTGTTCAATTCTTGTTTCTAATTGTAGGTTAGGTTTCTGGTTTGACATACTTTTCATTATGACCCTTCAATTTTGGTTTTTTAATGTGCCGCATAGTCCTTTTCCTTCTGTTTTTTCATTATTGATATTCTAGATTGTGAGATAGGAGATAACTGGAAACTCTAGAAGATGAAGTGATAGTACATGACCCAACAAATAGAATAAATTACCTGCTCAAGAAATTTGTGAGTCTTTTAACTGCATCGGTCACAGCTGGATATGCAATGTCCTGCTAGATATGCAACTTGAAAGCATAGCTTACCTAGCCGTGATTGTAATGTCATGTGGTTAACTTTGCACCTTATTGGTTACATTCTCTTCAACAAGATGCTAGTTAGCATCAGATATCACCTGCATCTTTTGGCTTTCGTTATATCACTCCTGCTTTATTGATAGTACATCGTATCTGCATTATGCCAAGCATTTTATTCACTAAGTTGACAATAGTTATTGAATTAAAGTGTTTGTTTATGTAAATTTCAATTTGTGTGTTTTTTTCTTCAGGAAGCTAATAAACTGTTATCTGGAGAAAGAGGTTATGGCCATAGCAAGAATCTACAAAAGATGCAACGGAAGAGAGAACAATATATGATATCTCAAATTGCTGCCTTGTATCCTGTAAAGGCCGTCAACGAACAATCATCTGCAGAGAATCTTGATTCACGTCTTGTTGCTAGCAAATCTAGTATGATCCCTCTCTTACTCTCCAATAGCATATGATGTGCTACTCAGACCATGGGTTACTAGCTAAGGAAGTACCGTGTTGTTAAATTAATGACTCTTCATCAAACTGGCATCTATAGTAGGGATTATTGTGATAGATACTATAATAATTTAAAGATGTGAAGGCAAGACGTGACAACTTTGTGATGAAAAAGACAATCTACTTCTTTCTTGCTCGTGGACAACATGCTGTGGTTGTCTTCTCTCCAAAAGTTAGACGCTATGGAAACTAACGATCTCTGATCCTGTAGTTTCACATTTAGGCTCTATTTTGTGATGTCTTTGATACTTTTTCTATTGTGCACATACATCTCAGATTCTCAGTCATAAAAAATTTAGGTGATTTATGACTATTGGTGATGAGGATTAATTCCATTTCCTTCCCATTGGCATAGGACCTTTCAATTTTCACTAGCTCCTTCTGATGTGACATTAGTCTGTTAGGTAAGATGGCCAACATTTTACACCCAGACAGTTTGGCTGCAAGTATTTCTTTTAATCTGTTTCATGGTATACATTCTTCTTAATATTCTAACTGTCACCTGCTTCTTCTCATCATACAGATAGTCAAATACTGATATGATAGAATATTTTTCAGGAGGCACCATATCACCTTCATCAAATGTATCTAAATCTCCACAGTTGTCATCTTTGACAATGTCAGGATTGCAACTAACCACGATCCCTGTAAAAAAGATGAGTTTTTTCAGTGACAAGAAGGAGGTTCAGAGGTCTGCAACTGTTCTAGGCTATGTTGCACATGTAAGTTTTCCTACATCCCAAAAGGATTTAATTTTAACCTTTTTAAAATTTATGTAATCTTATTTATATGCAATCCTTGAAATAAGCAATAACATCAATTTATTCAGATAGTTGTTGATTCATCGTTTGCTTGCTTCCTTGCCTTTGTAGGCAGTCTCACTTGTTGCCTCATACCTTGATGTACCTCTTCGGTATCCTTTACGATTAGGAGGTTCACGCTCGTATGTTCTTGATTACGCACCTGCAGTAGAATCTACAACAGCTGACTTTGCAATAAGTCCAACAGTTACGAGCACAAATCCAAAACCTACAGAATTTCCCCTTTTTATGGAAGGCCAAGACACCACAAGAGCAGCCTATGCAATATTTCTATTGAACAAGGTCTCTTTTACACTTTTTATTTGTTTCTGTTATGCAATGCCCTAATTTATTTTTTTCATCTAGGCATGATATCTTAAATTTTCATGTTTATTTTTGGGATTTTACAATATATCACTTACTTAGGAATGAGGGGCTAGGCTATTTTCAATATAAAAAAAATAAAGAGGGCAGATAAGTCATTTTTAATACTTAAAAAGAAGGTGAAATCTTTAGAAGAATAGTTAAAACCTTTTGAAAGAAATAGTTTATTCAAAGGAAATAACAAAAAGAAAATAGTTTCCAAGTAAATTCTGTCTCCTGCTTGATGCTTTTCAAAAGGCTGAGGGTGTTGTTATTAGTTTTGGTGCTTTGCGATCAGCATGTGAGGCATGAAACTATCTTTGCATTTCTAACCATTTGCCTTTTCCTCATTCTATTAAACATCTAGGATCTCGAGCAGCTGTTGAACTACATCGACGCGGAAAGTCTGGGACCGAGACATGTATTGGCTAATCTAAAGGAGCTTATGGAGATCATCCAGTCAAAGGGATACATCGACAAATGATTAACTCCACTTAACAAAGTTTAGCTCAATTTTGCAAATAACTTTAAATGTAACTATGGCCTGTAATAGTGGATTGGTGCAATTTTTTGAGCACCTTTGTCATGACCCTGAGGGACTAATAAGTTCAGGTTCATTACTGCATAAAAACACATTCTTCCTCTGTATCATATTCTTCTGTCATGCAAAAAGATTGAAAGGCACATCAAATGCTACACGCTTACAAAATCTTTATTATTATGTTGAAGATACTCTATCCAAGTCTTGCCCTTGGATGCAGCTCTGGAAGGACTTGTAATATATTATATGCTGTAGGGCCAATTCAAATAATGAATGAATTATTCTGGGACTCACATATCATATAGGAAGGGATCTATCCATTCATATATCATATAGAGAGATATAAATCAGAAGAACAACAGGGGCTGCCCAATAGTGGGAGTGCATTAATTAGAGAGTTGCCATCCAATTTGCTTCTTAGATTTTTTTTACAGATCACCACCTGATAAAAATAAAAATAAAAACCACCTCGTTTTTCAAATTTACATAATGATCCCTTATCTTTAGATATATTTGCAAATAGTCACCTCGGGTTAGCTTGTAACTTATACCGTTGTACGAGAGATCCCTTTCCCATCTTGCACATCTTCTGCTCAAAAGATAGGTAGAAGAATATACTCATAAAAGCAGGGTTGGTTTTGCAATTTTCTAGAAGGAAGGAAGGGGGTTTTGAAAATAAATCCCAAATGCAGGTTGTTATTTGGAAGAAAACCACATTTTTTTTTTCCTACAGTACAGCCGAGTCGTTGAATCGCTACTGCTCTATGTTTGTACCAAACCCAGCGAAACAAGGAAAGAATAAAGCGGAAAGGTTTTAGAAACAGGGTGGATCCCGTCACCTCCCCGCTACAATAAAAATGACCAAATTCCACTTTTTTAGCCCTTTAGATTTTGTTCTCTTTCCCTTTGCTTCGCCGTCCAAAGCACCGTAGCCACATCCAAGTCACCGACCGCCGCGCAGCAAATTCCAAAAGCAAAGCTTCGATTTTGACACTTCTCTGTGATGATTTGATCCATCTGAGCTACCACCGATCTTTGTTAGCTAGAATCTAAAACCCATTTCTCGCCGGGGTTTTGAGGGCGAGATCTTCCAATCAGTTGATCAAAGGATCGGACTTTGATCGCTATCCGAGGTCGGTATTGCTGTCCCCTGCGCAATTTTAAGTGATCTAGTTTTATTTTTATGTTGTGGATGTGTTTTTCTATCGAAATATTGGAATTTGATTGGTTATTCGAAGTGGGCGCTATGGATTTAAGCTTGGATCATCTTCTTCTGTAGTTTGACTTTGGATTCTTCTCTCCACTAATCTGGTATATGAATTCTAGGAAAGACCAAGATTTTAGTTCTGTTGATTGTGAAAACTAAGAAGAAATCTAATGATTGGTCAAGTGATATTACCTGCATTCTTCTCTTTCTTACAAGTTTTCCTGATATCTAATTCTGCGTGATACCACGTTGCATTTCCACATATCTGTTTGATGATTGTTCAACTGATACGGTTGAATTTTTTGTACTTTATATTTTCCTTTGTCTTAGTGTCTTAATACTCTGTTGATGTTTACTTTTACCAGATCTCTTGTTGGAGAATTAACATACAGATCAAATATGGCTATTGAGGCAAGAGAAGCTACGTTATATATCAGAAAGGTTCTGATACGTTCCATCAGATTAAGTTACAGATCTGTTCGTAATCATCCCGTTGTTTTCAGTGTGGGGTTTTTGCTTCTTGGATTGTACATATCTTTTCCTTCTTTATTCGCTTTTCTTGTTTCTTCCTCGCCTGTTCTTGTTTGTACTACTCTTCTTCTTGGAGCCCTTCTGAGTTACGGCGAACCAAATATTCCTGAAGTGGAAGAAGAGGACAATAGTGCTCGGGAAATTTCATCTCTGAAGGTTCGGGGTTCTATTGATGATCTTTGTATGAAAAAAGATGAGAGCTTCACAGGGCATAGCACAGAGATTGATGAAGCAGCAATCAAAGAGCCATTACTTGGTGAAGAGAGGATTAGTGCTCATATCAAGGGGGAGGAGTATGTCCCTTTAATGAGAACACTTGAGAAGGTTGATACTCCTTCGACTTCAATCTCGTCTGTTAAGGATGACAGTGAAGAGGTTGATGACAAAGTCAATGGAGAAAGAGAACTTCATCTTGAAGAAATAGGTGAGATGGGAGAACTTTCTAAAGAAAAAGCAGCTGATGGATTACTAGCAGTAGACGAAGAATTTGGTGGTTTTACTGCTGCAGATGAAAAGTCAGCTGATGGGCTTAAGATGGATATTAATAATTCAGCAGCAAACATTCAGTTTGATTCTTCTCTTGGTGAAGCACTGCGGCAGATTGATACTCATGCTAGTTCCTCAGATTCTGAATCTGATCTGGCAGAAAGTTCCTCTCCAGATGCTTCCATGGCTGACATTATTCCGATGCTTGATGAGCTTCACCCACTTTTAGATTTTGAATCTGCTCATCCTTCTATGACTTCCAAAGACAACTTAGATGCGACTTCCCAAGTTTCCTCTGAGGACCATGAAGTAGATGATGACAGTGCTGAAGAAGAAGTTGAAAACCATGAAGCTGGTGAAGAAAAAGGAGCAGAGGGGAAGAAAGATGATGGAAGTGAAGCTGCAGTCACATGGACAGAAGATGATCAGAAGAATCTGATGGATCTTGGAACTTCTGAACTGGAAAGGAATCGTAGATTGGAGAGCTTAATTGCTAAGAGAAGAGCAAGGATGAGGTTTCAACTTGAGAATAACTTAATAGACTTAGATGGCAACAATTCTGCTCTAACTATGGAGGAGTTATCACGCTTCAGAGTTCAAATTCCACCCATTTCAGCACCAAGAAAGAATCCTTTTGATTTTCCTTATGACTCAGAGGAAATATCAGTTCCTGGTTCAGCTCCTTCTGTTCTGCTTCCAAGGAGGAATCCATTTGATATTCCTTATGATCAACTTAATGAAACCAACCACCTCTCACGAGAGACCTGGAGCCCTCGGGAGTATACACCAGTTCCACAACAGGATATGTTCTTCAGAAAGCATGAGAGTTTCAACTTAGGCGGTGGGGAACTTAAACAAGAGAAGCGTTTTTCAAGGCTGAGGCCCTATTTTGTTCCAGATACAATGAATTCTGATGAAGGTAGTTCTGCTGTTTACCAGAGACAATTCAGCGACAGGAGTGAGTCTAAATTGAGTTCTGTTCTTGAATCAGAGACTGTTTCTTCAGTTACTGATCAGGATTATCATAATGACCCTGTAGAAGAGGAATTCCATCAAGAGCATGACTCTCCATCTCCTTCAAAATATGACGCTGAATATGCTGAACATCAAAGTCAATCCTCAGATGATGCTGGTTCGATGGTTGTAGAACTAGGGATGAGTGAGATCAGTGCAACTGATGCTAATGCAATTCATTTACATAACATGGTTATGGAGGAAACTTCGGAAGCTTTTGAATTTTCTGGATCATTGGATGGAAAACTTGGTGAAGAAATGCATTCAAGTCCAACCAATTCATATGCTGGAAACTCCGAAATCCTTGAACAGAAGCATGGAGATTCAATATACCCCACTTTGTTGGAAGACTTCAAGGAACCTTCTGTCGTGTTTGATGGGCACGCACATAATTTGGAGCTAGCACAGAAAGCCATGCCACCTCTTATTGCAGATCCCGATCTTCTTAGCTGGGAGGAAAGTGCTGGTGACAGTCAAGTTGCAGATGTCATTCTTGATTCTAGTAGAGAAGTGACTGACAAATCTATCTTTAATATATCGGCTCAAAATCAAGTTTTCCATCCTACAGGTATATCATTGTAGTTTCAACCCATTAGAAGACTTGTATAATTCGTTTATTATATTTTCCTGTAATTATGATTCTCCTATGCAGCTAAAGCCAGTCACAGTGCCAAATCCTTGTTGGAATCTAACATATACATGGATTTTGCAGTAGCCCGTTCATCTTCAATGCTAGTTGACAAGAACGGATACTCAGAAATTGCAGATCAAGTAGGAGAAATGGCTTCTCGTGATGAAACAATCTGGGTAGCTTTGTCTAGTCCACCTTCTATAAAGGAACATGAACCAAAATCAAAGGAGATTGGAGAAAAGGATGCTACTGAAGTTGGATTACCCATAATTTATCAACAGTTTGACGATCCAGTAGTATCTGCAATCTCAGAGGAAGAGTCCCAGTCAAGCTCGCCTACACTTGACGTTAGTGCAAGTCGTCAGGCTAAAGGACATGATTTGGTTGATCTTTCTCATTCAGATGATTCCACTTTATATGCATCAAGAAATTGCACTTCCCCTGGTCTGGGGGATTCCCTGATCAGTATGATGGACTTGCATCCAATTCCTGAGGAGAATTCAGAAGATTTTAAACCTGAAGAAGAACATGAAATCGTCACACATCCTGATGCAGCTTTTTGTTTGACTGGCCTTCAGATAAATGAAGAGCACCATACCATTGGGTCTGTTATTGAACAAGAGCTATCTACTGTCCAGGGAAAGTCTGTGGTGGAAAATTGTGGTAACGATGATACTAGCAGGTTAAACTGTAAGTCAGAGGAAGGAAGTTCTTCAGTTGCTGCTCCTGTACTTCCTAGTCATGATGGTGACTTTATTCAATTTGAGTTGCTTGAGCCAACAGAAACCTTGAATTTGTCCAGTTCAACAGTCATGAAGTCTGAGGTTGTGATCAGAAGAGATTTGACTGAATCCAGAGAAGATATCAACAATGTATTCCAAAGCAAGGAGGAAAGCAATCCTCCTAACTACTTAAATGACTCTGTTGAAGAATCTCACAAGGTCTACCCTGAGCATGTAGAAATCAAAGAGATTGATGAAAATTTGCTATCAGAGCTGGATGCGGTAGGAGATTTCCATGTAGAAGAATTAAGATCAGATCAACAAATACCTGATCTTAAGTTACAAGGTGATGGCCAGTATGATGCTATTGCATCAAATCTTTTGAGTGTTTCGGCAATTCATGGTATGGCCACTGACCTGCAACATTCTGAGATTTCTTTTGATACCTCTGTAAAGTTTTCCTCTGAAGCCAATTTAGAGCAGTCAGACGCTGGAACTTCCTTTGGGCCATCAGCTGGAGACCCTGAGCAGACAGTATATAATCCTAGGAGACATATTCTTCAAGCAAGCTCTGTTGAAGAAATTAATGCACTTATTAAGCAACTCGATGATGAAGAAGAGCAGGTGTCTTCTGTTTCAGTGTCCACAATTGACAAGCTATTGGTGGCAAAGCCAGAACTTCAATCAAGTGAGTTGGAATTCTCTGAAAGTGAAGTGGAGCAAACAGTGAATGATTCAAGGATGCTAGTTCTTGAAGCAAAGTCAATTGAAGATATAGATTCAGCCTTCAAACATTTTGGTGAAAGTCTTGATAAATCCTCCTTTCCAGATTTCGGACCTTCCTACATTACACCAGGTGACATGGACTTGGACACAACAGATTCAGATCTGCATGTTGTTGAAGCGAAATCTCTGGATGACATACATGCAGCTTTCGAGCAGCTTTCTGGTGGCATCATTGACTATCCTTCTGTGGTTAAAGAAGCTAATGATACTGAAAGAAACCTGGAGCCTGATGATCTTGAAGTACAATCAGCTAAAGAGATTGACCTGGCTTCTCCGCATGTGATTACTGGGGAATCTGGCTCAAGTTCGGAGATGCTATTTCTTGAAGCAAAGTCAATTGAAGATATAGACTTGGCCTTTAAACAAGTTGGTGAAAGTCTTGATAAATCTTCCAGTCTTGATATTGGATTTTCCCATGTTATACCAGATGAAATGGACTTGAACTGGACAGGGATTAATTCAAACCTAGTTGTTGTTGAAGCAAAATCACTGGATGACATAGATGCAGCTCTCGAGAAGATCTCTGGTGGCATTATTGACTATCCTTCTAAAGTAACAGAATCTAAAGATGTATCTGGAAGAGCTGATGAGACTGAAAGACACCCGGAGCTTGATGATCTTGATATACAATCGGATAAAGAGATTGAGCGAGCTTCTTCACAAGTGATCGCTGGGGAATCTGGCTCATCAGAGATGCTAGTTGTTGAAGCAAAGTCTGTTGAAGATATAGAATCAGCCTTTAAACACTTTAGTGAAAGTCCTGAAGAATCTTTTATTCCAGATGTTGGACCTTCCCACATTGTACCAGGTGAAATGGACTTGAACTCGACAGAGATTAATTCAAACCTAGTGATCGTTGAAGCAAAATCACTGGACGACATAGATGCAGCTTTCAAGCAAATCTCTGGTGGTTCTAAATTAATGGAATCCGAAGATGAGTCTGGAAGAGCTAGTGATACTGAAAGGTCCCTGAAGCCAGATGATCTCGAAATGCAATCTCCTAAGGAGAGTGAACTACCTTCTAAGCAAGTGGTTACTGGGGAATCTGACTTTAGTGTGGATATGCAAGTTGTTGAAGCTAAGTCAGTTGAAGACATAGATTTAGCCTTTAAACAGTTCGGTGAAATTATTGATAAATCTTCCCTTTTGGATATTGGATCTTCCCATGCTATACCAGGTGAAATGAACTTTGACGTAGAGTCGAACCTACAAGTTGTTGAAGCAAAATCTCTGGATGGCATAGATGCAGCTTTCAAGCATATCTCTGGTGGCATTGCTGACTACTCTTCCCAAGTTACAGAACCGAAAGACGTGTCTGGAAGCCCTGATGAGACTGAAAGCCACCCGAAGGCTGATGTTGGTGAAGTGCAATCAGCTAAAGAGATTGATGTAGCTTCCACGGAAGTGGTCACTCGGGAATCTACCGCTACTTTGGAACAGATGGATCAAAGAACTGATGGAGATGCAACCATGGCAGCTTTTTCTAGCTCTATTGCTCCAACCTTACAGAAGACACAAAAAAAGAAGTCCCATAAATCCAGCTCAAGCTCAAGCTCAAGTTCAAGTTCTAGCTCAAGTGATTCTGACTGATGCAAGGACGACAAAATTTTCTTTTCCCGAGTTCTTTTGAGTATTTTTTTTTTAAATTACAAAATTAAGGGGCTTGTTGTGGCTTTTTTTTCTTATTACCACAAGTTTGAAGCTTTTAGGTAGTCTATGGTTACTTTCCATTCAGTAACCACTTTCACTATGGTTTTTTTTCAGGGTGAGATTTAAATTGATTGGTTTTTGTTTATATTATGTTGTTTGGTATTCATATCCAGTTGTGTTTCTCTGCAATTGTTTGCCATTGGGACAGGAGTTTGTGTCTTGTAATTTATATATATGTTCTAAAGTTATGAGAAAGGCAATTTTCTGAATGATTCACAAGTTATTAGTACTGAAGCATTAATTTGGACTTCTTTCTTCTTGCTCTCTTCTTACCCATTCATTGTATATCCTACATCTATCTCAAAATTATACTAATGATGAATTTATACCAGAAGAATGGACAGCTAGATATAAAAGCATGATAGTAGTTTGAGCTAGTGTTGAAAGAGAATTAAAGAATATAACTTTATCCGAATAGTGGTAGTTATTCTCAGTAGATATCCTCAGATATAAGTGTGCATCATTATAGTATTAATAATTTCATATACGTGCCTTGCATGTTATATAATTGAAGAGTTCTATCTCCTCCCCTATCAACGCCATTTCTCACGGAATCCTTTCACCTACCCGGAGAGAATACTCTATTCGACCTCTGCATTAAATTACATAAAACACCCTCGACTCCCCTATATTTGTTAGCACATTTTCAAAAATCACCCTCAAGAGGAGGTGTTCTTGAGTTAAACCGTAAGAAACATAAAATATAGGGTGCAAAATGAAAAAGGTCAGAAGTTCATGCATGCCACTCTCCATGCCTACCTAATGGCTTTATTCAAACGTTATGTTAGACCAAGAATAGTTTATGCCATCTATATCCAAGTTCTCTAAGGAAACCGACATTAGACAGAGCTACTTTAATCATAACAATGCATTAAGAACTTGGGTAATTATACTGTTTTTCTTTTCATGTATTCCCTCCAAAGTTTCTTATTTACATATATACCCTTCTAAATTTTTTTTATGTACCTCTTCATAATTCTTTTTATTTGGTATGCAACTTCCAGTTTAACACTATAAACTAAACTAAATCCGTTTGGCATCCACTGTATAATTTTAAAAACCTATTTATCCATTTAAATAATTAAAAAAACCTAATAGACTAGATGCAATTCTTTGTATCTAATTATCCCAATCTATCACTCTCCTCTCTTCTCATTTCCATCCTCCACTCCTAACTTATTTCTCAACCAAGTTATATATTACTTTAGATATAACATCTAGAGTATTATTTTTAAATATAAGAAACTAAATAACCTCTTAATAATTTAACTAGTAAAGAGACAGATATTCTTAGCTTAGAGGAATGTTTATAAATAAGAATAAAGTATTACGATATTTTTATATTTAGTATGATTAAATTTTACCAGCTAGTTATGTAGGGGTATACATGTAAAAAAAACAAAAGTATTCAATTTTGCAGTGGTATATAAGCAAATAAGAGATTAGAAGGGTGTTATGTGCAAAATACCTATAATTTCATTCCAATGTCTTGTGACACGTCATTTATCTATCATCTAATTACGCGGAGACAGTTGTTTCCAGAGCGGGATAACTGGATAGCCCACCACCAGAATAGGAACTTTATCCAATCCATCGCTCCTTATTACAGGATTAAGTAAAACTTATCCGCGCTTTGGTCCTCACTTGTCAACCGCGTTACAGCTATCACCCATTCACGCAAGCATTTAAGCGCATTTGCAGTTCCAACCTTACCTTTTTCACTATTTTCAAACCATTCCTGAGTTGAGAGGGTTACATCGATAAGACGAGAGTGATGATATGTTGATATGCGAAGAGTGAAATAAAATATTCATAAATGTAGGGTGTTGTTTGCAATTGTCCGTCATACAAACCGCGGACCTTCTGTTCGGATATAAATTTGAACCCCACGCCCAAAATTTTCCTCTCCGCTCCCACTCCAACCTCCTCTCACGTCGTCTTCTTCTTCTTCTCCGACTCCTCTCCTTCCCATCTCCAGATCTCCACAATGATGGCGGATCGCGTCCACCCCACCTCCGACTACTCCGGCGAGATTCCGCCGGGGAACCACTCCTCCTCCTCCTCCGACCCCTCCTCCAGCCCCTTATACCACCCCTCCGACTTCCACGGCAAGTCCGATCTCTCCTCTTCTCCTTCCCCCGACTACGTGATCCAGGTACCCAAGGACCAGATCTACCGCGTCCCACCGCCGGAGAACGCCCACCTCATCAAGACCTACACCCGCCGCGCCGCCGGCCGCCGCCGCAGCCGCGGATGCTGCCGCTTCCTCGCCTGCTTCGCCCTCGTCCTCGTCTCCCTCGCCGTCGCTATCGCCGCCACCGCCGCCGTCCTCTACCTCGTCTATCGCCCGAAGCTCCCTTCTTACTCCTTTGACTCCCTCACCGTCAAGAATCTCAACCTCTCCCTCCCAGCTGGCGCCGCCTTCTCCCCAAAGATCGATGCTGCCGTCCGCGCCGTCAATCCTAATGGCAAGATCTCGATCTTCTACCGCGAGGGGAGTTCGATCAGCGTCTTCTACGACGGCGTCAACCTCGCAAACGGCGTCTGGCCGGCGTTCGACCAGAAGCCAAAGAACGTGACGGCGTTTGTGACGGCATTGACGGGGAAGGGGATCCGTCTGTCAACCGCGATGCACAACAAGATGCTGACGGCGGAGAAGCGACGCGAAGTGCCCTTGACGGTGGATGCGAGGGTTCCCGTCAGGGTTAAGTTTGGCGCCATTACGACGTGGACGATCACCGTTAAGGTGAAGTGCGACGTGACGGTGGATAAATTGACGCCGGCTGCCAAGATCGTCTCCAAGACGTGCCACGTAAAGGTGAACCTTTGAGTAATTAAGGGGTTAAATAAAAAGATAACAACGTGGTTTAAGTTTTGAGAGTGTGGTTAATTTCTCCGGGAGAGTCATAGTTAAAGTGTACAAACAGAAGTATTACGATTAGAGATGTAATCGCTATTTATCCGTTGTTTGTTTGGAGTGGATTTGCAACCTGTCTCTCTCTACGGAGCTCGAACTCCTGACCTCCTGGAGACGTACGAGTTTCTCGAAAGTTATCTTTTTAAATCAGTTTATGTCGTCGTAATCGTGATTGCTTTGTTGATTACATTCCCATCCTCCTCCTTTATTTTTATTTTTCTTCAAAGATTTGAGTATTAATATATTTGAGTAGCCATCACGTCTTGGATCCAGAAATCATTAATCAAATGTTTATATGACGTGCAACAACTTATATTATATTTCTGTCTACATGCGTACGTGCTTTCATATGTAACAACTTATTGGTAGGGGTTTAGAGATATAGTTTGGCTAATAGATGCATAATGCTAATTAAAAGGTACAAAAATTTCATATGAGTTATTATAAAATTTAGCCGTATGTAATTGAAAAATGTCATAAATGTTACTGTAGGGCCTTGACAACCTCTTCATACTGGGCCGGGCTGGAAGCCTTAGGCTTAGGCCCAATATAATTAACTTGAGGCACCTAATTGGGCCAGGTGGAAACTATACAAAATAGAACCTTACCTTTTAATATGAGATTTTGGAATATCGTTATATGTATATATATTTTCTATTATCGATACATATTTTGTTATAACAGAGTATACAAAAATTTAGGTAGACGATGCACACAAGAATCAATTATTAAAAATTTTAAAAATTAGATATAATTAAATTGTATAAAACCCCTGGATTTTGATACATTAATTCCATATATTTTGGTAGATGTAGTAAAAAAAAAATATACTAGCTTGGATCTCCACACCAAGTCAACCATTTGAAGTCAGACTATATAGATTCTTTTCCTCCATTAAAAAGTTTCCTTAGAAATGAACCAGTAGGCAGTAGTGCAAGTAGAATTTGCAATAAAGTAGTTTGCTTTTGGGAATTTCTACTAGCCGCCCACATGCTTGAATCCCTCTCTGCAAAGCAAAGGAAAGCAAAGCAAAAGAGGGTTCCAAATTCTTGGATATAAGGCTCCTCTTTTCCCTTTCTTTGATTCCAAGAGAAGAAAGCTGTGGACTGTCACTCCCACTGTTTCTATAGTTTCTATCACTTGGATTACTTTTTTTTTTTTTTTTTCTCAGAGGAAAAAGTTTATAAACATATATTCATAATAAGATGCGCGTACAACTGAGCATAGATGTTGTTATACCTATTCATATAATCTACCATTATCAGAATAAAAAGAGATGTCCAGGTATTACATTCCAAGACGATAGGAAGAATAGTTTATCTTATCATCCAAAGCATTGGGAGTCTCTATCATCGTTTGATTATCACTTGGATGAATTTAATCACCATTTTATACGATAGAAATATTGTGGTGAGATGCAGCTTCTCTCAGAATAACAATGTCTATATTATTATATAAGCTATGCATATATTTATGCTATATGATTAAGAAAAAGTATACCTTATTTGTAATTACGATCTATATCTGTTAACGAACTTTGTGCACACAATTACAACTAATATATACCGATTATAGTATATATATACTAAATTTAAAAAAAAAAAAACTTATAAAAATCTCTTAGGACATCTCAATACACACAAATCCAAATGATACCAATCCAAATGATAAACTATTGCAAAAAAAAGATTCCCCCATGTTATAAAGTCCAAGGTGTCCCTTTAGTGATGCTGACTAGGTTGGTGGCTCTCACCTAACATAGTGATCAGAAGGATGCATGAGACAACTAACCCTAGTGGTCCTAAGTGCCAAGTGTGCTGATGTGGCAAGGTGGTTGGATCCATGTAGGCATAGTGTAGCTTTCTGAGAGCTGGAACAAAGCATTGAAGCTTTATCTACTTTTTGTAGCTGAGTGTTTGCTAACTACTATGTGATGGGAGAAGAGAAGGAATCATCTTATTTCATACACCAATAAAGTTAGTTAGTGGTTTGAAAGCTATGGCCTGCCAATTGAGCATTATTAGTGTTTTCTTCTTATCACCTTGTGGAATGGATAATATGATAAGGGGAGTGTTTGTGTGGTGGATAAAAGAAAGATTACTGAATGGAAGTAGTGGGCTTTGGATATTTAGTGTCATGTAATCCTTTAGAAACTTGCAAGTAAAGTTTGACAGATGCTTGCCACCAGACTGTTAGATGCAACAGGATTTATGTTTACTTTTTTTCTTTCTTTCTCTTTTCTTCTTCTTCTTCTTCTTCTTCTTTCATTTATGTTTATGATAGATGCTTGTCTACTGATAGCTTAGAACTCCATATCATAGAAAGACTAATATGAAACTATTAACTTTTTTTTTAATCTAAACTTCACTGTAAAAAGAGAAATTAAGCAACATGAATATTTTAAAAATTTGAGGCTTGTAATATTAAATTAGATCGCGGTGAGTAAATTTAATCGAAGGTGAAAATATTAACAGTTTTTTATAATCTACCTTTAAAACTTACTCCTCTCATAGAAGAAGTTATAAATATATAATTTAAAATTGGACTATTTAGAAGCGTGAGTGAAACTATATATATTCACATTCAGAAAAGAGAAGAGAATTTATTCACAAAGTGCGAAAAATATATTTACAAGTAGAATATTTTAATTTGTATAAATTATGTGCACTTATTTATAGAAAAGTATATATTTAGTGTAAAAAATAAATACCGTTCTTCGCTCGATAAGCTCAATCTTATTATTACTAAAATTTAAAAAATATTATCTTTTTATGTATTATATTTTTACACCAGCAAATTCTCATCACTTTCATGTATCATTTGCAAAAAAAAGGGCGATTTGTTTGGTTTAGAAGTGCAAATAAGCCTCATTTTGTTCGTTGACGGTGTCAAATACCATCAGTCCGTTTCCCGCTAAAACAAATATCAACTGTATTGGAATAACGGCGCCGCTAACTTCGCCGTTTCTCATTCGGGTACGAGGGCATAAATAGCCTCAGGGAAAGAGCTCTGTCTCACACCATTCACATAGATAGATAAGAGAGAGAGAGAGAGAGAGAGAGAGAGAGAGAGAGAGAGAGAGAGAGAGGGGTTCGAGTTCCTAAATCCCCAATCTTCTTTCTAAACCCTATGAGAAACTGTTTCTTTCTCGCTGAGGAGGCCCAATTTCTTCAAATTTAGCGCGTGAATTCGGGATTCTCTTGCTAATCGAGCTGGAAATTGGCCGACCTGGTGGGAATCCGTAAAAGAGAGAGAGAGAGAGAGAGAGAGAGAGAGAGAGAGAGAGAGAGAGAGAGAGAGAGAGAGATAGAGGGATTTTTGGCGCATTTCGTTGGATTTCAAGTGGTAATTGGTTAACCGATGTGTTGGTAGATGTTGTTCTCTAGGTTCGTATGCCTTTTTCATCGATTATTGCTCATTAATATTATATGTCCTTCTTGGCTCTGTTAATAATTTACGTCGCTTGGGTAATTGGCTTCTCTATGGCATATTAGTGGATTGCTTCGCAATTGAGGCTCAAATCCATCTTGTGTATGCGTTTATAGTGCTGTAGGATTCTGTTCTTTTCCAAGCTAAGTGTCTTAAGCTTGTGTGGGAAGAAAAAACCTTCATTTTCCGGAAAATATGCAGCCTAAGGGTCGAATCCATGCATGCCCAGAAAAGGATCAATTTGACCGTCTTCCCGATTCTTTGGTTCTTTTCATCCTTGACAAGCTCGCAGATGTCCGGTCTCTTGGCCGGTGCTCTGCCGTGTCAAAGCGGTTCAAGGCCCTTGTTCCTCTTGTCCACAACGTCTACGTTAAGATCGACCGCGTCGTGACGGTTGATGGTGATGCCGAGGATGCACTGAACCTGGCCTCGTCAAAGCCTAGGAACCCTTTCTCCCACTTGCTAAAGCTGATGGCTTTCACCCTCCTAAAGCCATTCCACCACATTCGCAACACCAGTGGGGGGAATAGGCCTCTTTTCCCACAGCTCGCCCACCATTCCCCTGCGCAAGTGCTGAAGAACTTCACCCATGTTCGCAACCTCCGGATCGAGCTTCCTGCTGGAGATGTCAGAACGGAGGAGGGGGTTATATTGAAATGGAGGGCAGAATTTGGAAGCACCCTTCAGAGTTGTGTGATATTAGGAGGGACATCGGTAGACCGGATGTCCGTAAGCAAAGAGCAGGAACCTCCAGTTGAAGACAGTGGCAGCATACCGGAATCGTTCTACACAAACGGTGGGCTGAAACTTCGTGTGGTCTGGACAATCAGTTCCTTGATCGCTGCTTCCACGAGGCATTATCTTCTTCAACCAATTATAAAGGACCACCCGACCCTTACGAGCTTAGTACTGACGGATGCTGATGGGCAGGGGACATTGTTTATGGGGGTAGAACAGCTGAAGGAGTTCAGGGAAAATCAATTGTCAATCTCAGCATCATCCAATAGAACGCAGATTCCTGCGTCTAACATGAAGCTGAGGTATGCTCCCAATCTGGAGCTTCCTGGGGGTATGGGATTGCAAGGAGCCACATTGGTGGCAATCAAGCCATCTGGTGAGGGAAGTATTGGCGTTCATAGCTGTAGGAAGGATACTGAAGCTTTTGTTGCTAGAGCTTTTGATGATCAATGTAAGGTTGCAGTGAAGACGCTGATGAAGAGGCGCACTTACCTTTTGGAAATGAATGGTTTCTAGATCTCTTCTTTTCTGTTCTTACCGCGGTTCGCTCTTTTACTGCAACCGTTGCAAGCTTTCTATTGTAAGGTGCCATCTCTACTTAAGTGAGGTGTGTGCTTGTCATCTGTTGTTTGTGCTCTCTTCTTGTATCTGTAAAGCTAATAGCATTTGGTTATATGAATATATATTATATAAGTCTATCAAATTCAGTTCTCCTTGCCATCATTTGTTTTCTACTGACCTTGATGTTGGTTTTATTCTATAATCTTGGGCTACTTATGGTGTTTTAGTTTGGTTTCCCAGAGTTGAGTCTTGCAAATCGTCCCCCCGGATTATTTTCTTATGGATTCCATTGCAAACAGATGATGCCGTTTATTTTCCCGACGGACTTTATTGTGATGCTGCCTTTCATTTTTCGTCGGCTTGGTGTTTAGGTTAGCATGTGGATTACAATCATGTTTCATGGTTGATATTGGAGAGCCAAGCTGAAAGACACAGTCAAAAGCAGTAGTTTGTTACCATTCTTTTATCATGCCTACTTGAGAAGGTTAAATCCATTTTGTTTCGTGTAACACGATGACTTAGGAAGTTTTGATTGATAAAGTCAACTGTTTCTTGGAATATGGAGGAAAGAAAGGAAACGCAAGCTGACAAGAGCAATGACGAGGACATATATATTGGTCCATTTCTTGCCTGATAGCAGGAGTGCTATAATGACACCATGAAGAACTACTTCGAGCACATAATCACTGGAAGTGACATAAATTGATTCGGTGGTTACTCAAATTGCGTTTTATCCTGTCTGGATTGACTTTAGGATACCTCTCTTCATTATTTAAGTTAAACCTTTCTTTTCTTGCAGGACTGGGTTAAGTGTGCCTTAAATTAGCTGAAGATTTATAGGGTGAAGAAATGTAAATGACTCTTATTCCTGCTATGATGAGAGCTCTCACTGTAAATCAGTGACCTCTCGGAAATGCACTGCACCAAGAAAGATAGGATTTGGTAGGAAAGACAACAATTTGAAGGTTCTATTCTCTATTGTTTTTTGTTAAGAATCAACATCTTGTGAGAAATTATGTTTGTCCACTGAAAACCTATTGGAAAGCCCAATGGTGGTGGAGCTTGTTGCTGAAAGAACCAAGAATTCTTGGTTGGTGAGAAGAACCTACTGAAACAGAGAAGCTTTGATGGATGACATAACTTATTCCTGATGTGTAAAAATTCAGTTAGAGATTAGGCATTATTGAGTGTTAACTGTTAAGAGCTTGACATATCCTTTGGAGAAAACTTGTTCAAGACTATGAGCCTAGGAATTGGAATGGAGAAAACTCCTTGACAGTAGCACATCCTGTGGAGAGCAACATGGTGAAGGAATTGAATAGCTCTTTAGCTGACACTGTGGTTCCACATCAAAAATCATCCTTAAATTCAACATTTGAGAGCTTAGCTGATGCATTATTATTGTACGAAATGCTCAACCGACAAATTCTAGGCATACCGTCGTTTATATTACTTAAGCATGTGAGCATCTCAACCTTACGAAATCGTTTCAGTAAGAGCCTTCTTATCTCAATGTTCAGATAATGTTGAAGTTAATATGGTACTATTTTGAGCTAATAGCCCTCAGAATAGTCTTCAGTAGGTCAACAATGCATATAATTCTACAGTTTTCTTCTAAGATTAGCTTCATAGTTTTAAAAGAAGATCATGTTACCTATGCTGGTTGCACTTTAAGTTTCTACTTCTGGTTTAACTCACAAATGAATCAGTGGTTGGAGTGTCAATATCATAATTTAGTGTAATCTTTCTACTTGTTTTGTGAATATGTACAGCATCAATCTCCATCAGGGACCAATTGCTGCCCAAATGTTGTCATTGATAATACAAATCTAATGAGCACAATCCATCCTCTTTCTTTATCAAAAGGAAGCACCTTATGGAATTAAGTTAACTTGTCTTTATCATGAGACTCTGACAGAAGAGCTCTGTTGTCCTAAAGATAGATCTGGAAGATTCACAATTTAACAGTTTGCTTAGGTCTTGGTTTTGTAATTTGGTAAGCAAATAAAACTTGGTCAGCTTCAGAAGATTAATTAAACTTGTGAAGTGAGAAGAATTGAGCATGAACACTGATGAATTCATTTCAGCTACACAGAATGTTTAATCTTCTGTAAGACAAACCTGTGGATGTTGTTATTTGCACTTCAAACTGCAAGTTTAATACAAGGCCAAGTTAAATCTCTCCTCTTCTAGCAATGAATGAAGTAAAAAAGAATATGACAGAGAAGAAGAGAAAAAAATCAAGCTTCTAATTCGGCTAACTTCTGAAGAGCTATCCTTGAAGAATTAGGTATAATTGGGTTCGGCACAATTTTCTCAAAAAACAAGGATCGAATAGCAAATACCATTGTGATAGGGATGTTGATGCTAATAAGAACAAAGTATAGGGTGTAAATTGTAATGTTTCTATTTTTTTTTTTTTTTAATCAACGGGAAAAGACAAATTTACACGGTCGAACCCTAGCTCACCTTTCGTATCACCGTTTGTTCGATCAAATATCTGATCATGGTCCGGACGGTCAGGATTAAGCGATTTAACCCTTATTTGGGGGTAATTTGGTAATTGTAGTCACCGCTGCTCGCTTCTATATACACCTCCTTTGGAACCCTAGCATGTCGTTCGCAGCCACCAGCGCGAGATTTCTAGGGTTTCCGCCACCTCGCTGACCTCCTACCGCTTCCTTGGATCTGTTCCAATGGCCCCCGCGAAGAAGACGGTATCCTTTTAATCCATCGATTAGAGATTCTTGTCGATTTTTCGTTGATTTTTTTTATTGGGTGTTTGTGTTTCTGATTGCTGTTTCTTTTGATCGAAACGCAGAAGAAGAGCAATGAGAGCATCAACAACAGGCTCGCCCTGGTGATGAAGAGCGGGAAGTACACGCTCGGCTACAAGACCGTGCTCAGAACTCTTCGCAACTCAAAAGGTTTCTAAATCTGACTTTTTTTTTTATTACTTCTCGTAGATGCTTGCGAACTAACATAGGTGGAGTTTATTGATACCTAGGTAGATAAGTTTGCATCTTGGATTGACTTACTCTATTATTGTATTGTTGTTCATGTTGCACTTGAATGTACATATATTAAAGCTGGCGACTTTTTCCTAATTTATGTGCGAGTTAGCGTGTTCTTAATCTTGGATAGTGCGAGAAGATAATGTAGATTGGGACTGGAGTTTGGCTCTTTGGCTGTATGTTTCGTGCCTTTGAGATGAATGCAGAGCCCTAGATTGATCTCGACTTCCTTCCCTATATATATTCGTCTAGATTTATTCTCTTAATCTAGGGGAATGGCTGGAGGGCGAGACATGATGTTCTTTTTATGGAATATAATCTAATGATTATTACCTAATAAGTAATGTCACATAATTGTGTTTGAAACCTTGTCTCCTTGCAGATCTTAACATTTAACAGTAGTATCTCTTATTTCCATTTGATCATTGAAATTTCCTTGCAACTCTACATCTTATAGTTTAAGAACCAGTATCAATGGGAGAAGGGGATTCTTCATGCTTCTTTTAAACACCTAAACTGTGCTTAAATTATGTTGCTATCAGCTTTCTTAGCTTTGGATGTCGTATCATTGTCTGTAGTATTCTTTCTTTTTAATGTTTGTAAGTGCTATTGGGGTTTTTTTTTTCTTTTGCTTTTGTTTGTCTTTAGCATCCTCATAGGTATTGTGGTGGATTTGCATCGGGACTTCTTTATTTTCCAATTGATTGTTTACATTGTCTTGGTCTTCAGTTCTAGGGTGTCTTTATTGTTTTCAAGCTTTGAGTTCATTGACATCTCATTCTTCTGTGTAAAGGTAAATTGGTCATCATTGCGAACAACTGCCCTCCGCTCCGGAAATCTGAAATAGAATATTATGCAATGTTGGCAAAAGTTGGTGTACACCACTTTAATGGAAGTAAGTATCTTTTCAGAAATTGTCAGTAATAGCTTATCAATTTTAGCACTATAAGTATGCCTTATAAAGCTACCACATACTTTCACTGAATAAAGTTCCTTCTATTTTTCAAGAAGGTAAAAATAAATGATAAGACTTACAATGTGAAGACTCAAAGCATTCAGTGTCTACAATGAAAACTTGAAAGAACTCTCTGTAATGCTCTCTATTTATTGCAGAGGAAAACTTTGAATTGTTGATCATTTTTCCGGATCTTGTCACAAGATTTTGTCTTCTTTCAATCTCATTTTGTTCCAGCTATAATCCTTTGATTCTCTCATTTTAGATTTTGGGGCATTTCTTTTGTTCTCTTCAATACATACCAATTAATTTGTTCCACTGTTGTCCTGGTGTTTGTTTTCCAGACAATGTTGATCTCGGAACTGCATGCGGCAAATACTTCCGTGTGTGTTGCCTCAGTATAATTGACCCTGGTTAGTGTACTTGTACATCATTTTTGATCTGCCTTGTTTCCTGAGTGTGAAGGCTTAATGCTATTTCATCTATGCTTCAGGTGACTCGGACATCATCAAGAGCATCCCTGGTGATCAGTGAAAGAACATGAGATTAATTTGTGCTGTAGGGGTTTACATGTGCTTTCTTAAACTGCCGTTTCCTTGTTAATTTGTAGCTATGGAATTTTGGCGTAGAAATTTTCAAGACGACAGTTTCAGTTGAAGATTTTTCCTCTCTTTGTTTCACCAGTCTTAATTGTTATGTTATCTAAGACATTATCGCCAATCTCATACTTTGGTCAGGAGGGTACTTTCAATTGCTAGATAAATTAAAGATTCGTCACTTATTTTATTCATTGAATTGATACACCAGTTACTACTACCATGATAGCCTTTCTATGCTTTATATATATATAGAGTCATATTTATCCTTCTATTGGAGAAATGAATTTATAAGTATTGCCTTCAATATGAATTTTGATCTGGTCTCAAATCATAGGGTATGTGATGCTTACGATCCATTGTTCCTCCCCTTCTGTCTTTAATGGTGGAAAGATGCAATTATAAATCTCAGTATATGCTGCTGCATCGAACTGGTTCAATATTTTCCAATATTCAATTGGTGTGTAGCATTCCAACATCGCCCTCTGTTAAAGAATAAATTTGGACAACAAATGAGGGTCCGATTTTGCAAATACGGCTAAGTATTTAGTATCGACTGCGAGTTCTTTCGTCTTTGCATCATCAACGGACTTTGATAAGAATTCAGGGATAGTTAGGGGGTTTTTGAAAATTTGTCCATTATCATATTTTAAAATGCCAGTGTTATTGTATCAATTTTAGAAATTATTTAATATATTTTAACAGAAAAAAGAGAAAAGTTGAGAATAGATATTTCCTGACTGTTACCGTGTTACGAGAAGTTTTCAATAGTTTAGGATTTAAATGCGTATAAAACACAGAAGAAAATAAAAATAAAATAAATGTATGCCTGTGGAAATAATCAATTGTTCAGGGGTCTTAATGTGATTATCCATTCCATGAAGCAGCAAAAATGGCAGTTCTTGATCAACCGACCGAGATGCTTGGTTGACTCCTCCCCCTCTCTCCTTCACCTGCACGTCTCCAATTCCAGTCTACACTCTTGTCCTCACTCGGACATCACCAATCCTTCCTGGTTTATTCCATGTCTCATGGCATTTTTAATCTCCCACCTACTCCTTAGACTATACGTTCTCTCATCTATTTTTAATAACAAAGAGAGACTGGCCATAGCTCTATTTTCTACTCATTCGTCCCTTTCTACTTGTAACTACTTCCACCTCGAACTCTGCTGGCTGGTTTCCATCTTCCTCTTCCAACTCAATCCCATACGCAGCTGATTTGCCTTGTACTTCGCCATTTGTCTCTTCAGATTGAGATAGGAGTTGGGTGTTCCTTGGATTTCCTTTGGCGTAGAGGTTGTTGGTTAATTGTGGGTGAGTTTGCTTCTTAATACTCTTCTCTTTGTTGTACTCTTTTGAGAAATTCTTAGCTCTTCGATTACTGCTTAATTCTGTGTTCTTTTTTATCTTCTTTCATATGAATCTGAAATTAGACTTTGTATATCGAGTCTGGTGTTCTGTAAGTCTTTGCCCAATGTCTAAGAATGAGCGCAGAAAGCTATCTGATGATTACGAAGTTGTGGACGTTCTCGGCAGAGGTGGATTCTCCATTGTTAGGAGGGGAGTTAGCAAATTAAACGGGGAGAAGGACCATGTTGCTATTAAAACTCTCAGGAGATTTGGATTTGTACCTCCAGGAATGCAAGGAAAGCAGGCCGGACAGAAGGGCCATGTTGCTTCTTCAGGATTGCCGATGTGGAAGCAAGTCTCGATATCAGATGCACTGCTTACGAATGAGATCCTGGTCATGAGGAGGATAGTGGAGAATGTTTCTCCTCATCCTAATGTCATCAACCTCTATGATGTCTATGAAGACATGAATGGAATTCACCTTGTCCTCGAGCTTTGCTCAGGCGGAGAGCTTTTCGATAGGATAGTTGCACACGAGCGTTATTCAGAATATGAAGCAGCTGTGGTTGTTCATCAGATAACAAGTGGGCTGGCAGCACTTCATAAAGCCGGTATAGTTCATCGCGACTTAAAACCAGAGAATTGCCTGTTCTTAGACAGAAGTGAACATTCTACATTGAAAATTATGGACTTTGGATTGAGCTCCGTTGAGGACTTCACTGATCCAATTGTAGCACTATTTGGATCAATTGATTATGTCTCACCTGAAGCCTTATCCAGGCAGCGAGTTTCATCTGCTAGTGATATGTGGTCTCTTGGTGTCATTCTGTATATCCTTCTCTCCGGGTATGCCGCGGAATCTTTTGTTAGTTGCAGTTCAATTTTGGATGTTTTAGTTTGGAATGTTAAAATTGTACCTACTTTGTTCTTCTGTTTCAGGTGCCCTCCATTTCATGCACCAACAAATCAAGATAAACAGCAAAGAATACTAGCTGTAAGTCTATCAATGAGAAAGAACCTTGTATCATCTTGTCCAATCCATTAATGTTATGTTCCGGTAATATGCGATTTCTTACTTGGTGGATCTCTTCTAGGGTGAATTCAGCTTTGAGGATCAGACATGGAAAACCATATCTTCGTCAGCTAAGGATTTGATCTCAAGTCTTCTGTCTGTTGAACCTTACAAAAGACCTACAGCTAGTGATGTATGGCTACTGCTCCATTTACCGTTTGACTCTTGATTCATTTGATATTCTTTAAGCTTTTGTTTAATTTGTTTATAATCTTTATGAAAACAGCTCTTGAGACACCCATGGGTGATAGGAGACTCTGCAAAACAGGACCTGATGGATTCAGAGGTTGTTTCCAAGCTGCAAAGTTTCAATGCTCGACGAAAACTACGTGCGGCTGCAATAGCCAGTATTTTGAGTAGCAAAGTGATGTTGAGAACAAAGAAGCTGAAGAGTCTACTAGGACCCCATGACCTCACCTCAGAGGAACTTGAGAATCTACGTCAGCATTTCAGAAGGATGTGAGTACTACATTCCACAGGAAATCAGCTTTCCATATTTCTAAAGCAAATGTTTCCTAATGCAGATGTGCAAATGGAGAGAATGCCACATTGTCCGAGTTTGAGCAAGTGCTGAAATCAATGAAAATGGATTCACTTATTCCTCTAGCTCCTCGTGTATTTGATCTATTCGACAACAACCGTGATGGAACTGTGGACATGAGAGAGATCCTATGTGGACTATCCAGTCTTAGGAATTCGCAAGGAGATGATGCACTCCAGCTCTGCTTTCAGGTAAATTTGCATCTTTGTATACTCTCTATTTTGTTTTGATAATGTTCAGACCAGCAAAAATTAGAAATTTCTAGGTAGATATGTATTGTTGGATTGAAATATAGGATGTTAGATTTTCACAGGAGGAATGCAATTCTTACAGAAACCAAAATATCATACTTTATAATACATCAGGTTGTTAGAATTTTCAGTCTGATCCAACTTCCATCTAAGCAGATGAATTTTGTTTCTTGGCTTCATGACTGTGATCATCAATGACCGTATCTGCATGCACTGGAATTGCTTCAAAATTACATAGATATTCATACATGAGAAAAGTATCCTTCTCCGAACATACCCATCCAAAATTTTCTTCGTGTATCTGAATCTGATACATATTTTCATACAATATATGATATATTGTATGTTGTATATTGTACCCCTTCAAAAGTACCTCGCGTGATCTTTCATACAATACATGATATATATTTGCCTATTGGCTTGATGTGAGCTTATCTCATATGACTGCGAAATCTAAGACCTTGATACATTTAACTCCCTTAGAAGCTGTGCAATTGTTTTCTAGACTAAGATCAGCCACGACCATATCTGCATGCACTGAAATTGCTTTAGAATTACCTATGTTTTCATACATGAGAAAAGTATCCTTCTTTGAACATACCCTGCCGACATTTCTTCGATCAATTTTTTCAGTCTCAGTGTATCTGAATCTGCATGTCACATCATATTATCAGATGTATGACGCCGATAGGTCAGGCTGCATCAGTAAGGAAGAGTTGGCGTCAATGATTCGGGTAAATACTTTGCAATACCTTCAATTTCTCCAAAATAAACATCCATATCTTCTCTTAAACCTGCAAGAATGATGACATGCTTTTACTTTCAGGCCTTGCCTGAGGATTGTCTTCCTGCTGATATAGCAGAACCAGGGAAGCTAGATGAGATATTTGATCAAATGGATGCCAACAACGACGGAGTTGTCACATTTGATGAGTTCAAAGCTGCTATGCAAAGAGATAGCTCCCTTCAAGATGTAGTCCTGTCTTCTTTGCGGCCGCCACTCTATCATTCTTCTTCCTCATGATCTTTTTCCTTTCAGTCTAAGATCAGCAAAAGGATGTTTCAAAATTTTTGTATGTTAGAAACATAGTATAGTTCAAATAGAAATTAAAGATATATGACAATATTGATTGCTAAACTTTATGTTTTTAACTCATGATATATGGGAATTTTCATACAACAATATACTTTTATTATTATTATTTTATTAACCTCTCAGGCAACTATTTTATTCTTAACTAAATTCAACTTTTTTCAGTAGAATAATATTAGTTAAGGAATATTATGTTAGAATGATATAGATAATTTCTAAAATATCTAACATACCCATTTGGTAGGATAAGATAAGAGTGATTAGATCTAAGAAGATATCAATATTAGATCTTTTTCAGTGGTATTTTAGTAATTTAATCTGTAGAGTTATATGAAAACATATAGGAAAAAAAGGAGTGATCAGATTATAAAATCTCCAAATGAGGTGCTACTTGAAAATTAAAAAAATGTAGGGTGTTGTTTGATAATATCCGAGTTACTAACCATCAAAAAAGAGTTGATTAAGTGTGCCTAACTTTTGGATTACACGTTATTTTCTTTCTTTAAGATTTCTCTTTTTCACATATGATTGTGATAGATATAATTATGCCTTAATTATAAGATATATTATTTAATATTAAATTATTTAAATTTGATTTTTTTAGAGATAGACTTTAATTTAAATATCATTCTCTATTTATTAAATTTAATTTAAATTAATCTTAAACTAACAAGAGATATATATAAATAATAAAAAATAATTAAATAGATAAATTTAATTAAACTTTAATCAAGATAATTATAAAAGACATCAATTCCCTTATTATGATATATATATATATATATCTTTTACTAAATAAATTATTAAGATAATATAATTATCAAAAAATAATGTGCAAGGTAATATATTTAAATAATAATAATTATCTATTGAAATGATTATATCTTTTAAATTTGTTGCATTTTAACCATTAGATTTTCGTTAAACCGATTGATAATTAATTAATTTTAAAAGTGTTATACATTATTTAGCACATATATTCCCGCCAAATCTACTGCTTGAGAGTACAATATTCCGCCGGTGAGATTACCACATTCTCTCATCCTCATAGAGCGAAAAAAGAATTCATCTCTCGCTCTCTCATGGCGCGGGGGAAGCACTTCTCGAGCAAGTCCCCGTCGAGCACCAAGAAGAGGCTCCAATCGAACCGAAACCCTCCTTCCCAAGGTCTCTCTCCCCAAACCCCCTTCTTTCTCTACTCCTTGAGTCGATTAAACCCTAAACCCTAAAACTTTCTCCGCAGAGGAAGCGAGCACCTCGTCGACACTAGCTCGTTCAGCCCAAGTGAGCCTCTTTTTCTTGACCTCTTGTGTTGCAATTTGTTGTTTCCCTTTTCCACATTTGAGATCTTTGGGAGGTGATGCAGAGGAGGGAGCAGACTGCGAAGGGTAGCTCCACTCCTGCTTCAGCCAAAGGTCTGATCTTTTTTGGTTCTTGATTGATTTTTTCATCTTTTCTGTTTCTTCTTCTATTTGTCCCCTTCTTTATTTTGATTAGTTTGATGTGTAATTTTGGAGAGGTAGGGAAGCAGCGAAAGCCCTACCGGTTAAGGCCGGGCACCGGGGCGCTGCGGGAGATCCGCAAGCTGCAGAAGTCGTGCAAGCTGCTGATCCCCTTCGCGCCGTTCGTTAGGCTCGTCAGTATCCCTCTCTCGCCCCTGCTCCTTTTTGTTACTTAGATCTTTTTGCGTTCTTTGATAAAATTAGATTCACGTTTCTGGTATTGAGAATGTATGCGATCCTTTTGGCATTCTTCGTAGCAGCAATCTTTAAAGATGCGGGATTCCTTTTCAAAAGTTTCTCGATCTCTTTCTTTCCAACCTAAAGGACTCTGTTTTATGTAATCTCAGGTGAAGGAGATTTCTAACTTCTATTCGAGGGATGTCACGCGCTGGGCCGGTGAAGCTCTAGTCGCCCTGCAAGAGGTTCTTTCTCTTTTTCACTGTTGTAGTTGCTCTGCGCAGCAAGTATTTGCTTATGTTTCATAGCCCAGTAAAGATTTGCACTCATCATGGACTGTATTATTTTTCCTATAACAAATCATATCCCTCAGGATACTCCTGATGCAAGTTCATATTGCATGACTATAGACTTGTGGAAATGCATGTATATTACTTAATACAAGTCAAATTAAATTTGCTATGATACTCGATTTTAGTGCGCCTTAGTCTCATTGCATCTCTTGCAGGCAGCGGAGTCTTATGTACAACAGTTGTTTGAAGATGCTTATCTTTGCACAATTCACGCTAAACGTGTTACACTTAGTAAGTGGGCATTCATTCGAGATTTCTTTCTGTTTTCATTTCCTTTCTACAAGTAATTGTTAGACATTTATAAAAAGTGTTTAAGCTCAAATAAGTTGATAGACTATCTTCATGAATGAAAATATTAAGTTATTAACCTTGCCAACTATAGATCTTGTATTTACTTTGGCTCCGAATTCAATTTCAAAGATTGAAGACAATTAGTCACGTTTAAATGGTTCAATTATAGCAGCATACTTGAATTAGAGTAAAATTTACAAAAGAATAAAATGTCAATGAGCTATCCATCATAGTTGTACTATTATCATGTGGAAAGGACGGTAATCTAATCTTGTTTGATGTCTCCCTAAATCAGTAAACCTCTGTTTCTTTGGCTTTCTGAATGGTATTAAATGATAATATCTAATTTTGGTGCAGTGCAAAAGGATATACAACTCGCTAGGCGGATTGGTGGCCAAAGGATGTGGTAAGACAAGGAGAAGTTAATCGTCTCAGGATTCATGTTCTTAGTAAATGCTCATAATGTAATCATTTCTAGTTATTGTAAGACGAGAAAGCATTTCTAGTTATTGTAAGACTAGGCCTGCCTTTAGTTTTTACCATTTGAAATGGTTTGGATCTGTAAACCTCATACATGATGTATTTATCATGCACTCTACTATCCCTAGCATTTTTCAGTGATGTACTCCATTTGTTGAGGGAAGCTTTCTCTTGCTCCAACCATACTTGTAGACCATATACTTTTTTTTCCTAACAATCATCTTTTTCGACATAAACTCCAAATATCAATCATTTCTTGATGTAAATCTGGTAATCCATCTCTCTTTAGCATTCCAGCACTATTAATTGTTTACAAGATATCAAAATCCCAGTTGGTGCCATCCAGTCCTCAGATTTTCTGTCATTTAGAAAGATGGCATTTTCTGTAGTTTTAGAACAGATGCAGAGATTTAACTACAGAATGTCTGTCTGCCCTCTTACCGTAAAGTTTTTTTTTTTTTTTTAATTTACTTTTCCAGCATGTACACTTGGCTTTTCTGCCTGTGATTTAGAAGTTGGTAATGAGGTTTGAGGATCTTGGACAAAAGCATTATCTCTTATACACTTGTCTTCAAATTTCATCTTGTCTGCATATCTGACATGATTATAGGAATAAAAAAAAAAGAAATTTAAAAGACCTGGTTCATGCTTTATTCTGAGGTTCAAATTTAGAGTGCCCTAGTTTCAAAGTCCAAATACTTAAGTGAGATTATGTGCATCCATTAAATTGTGTCAAACAGTAGTAATGCCTGCCATTCTTATGGATAAATTGTACAAGAAATGATCCTAGCTAGTCTCCAATCAAAGTAGTATCTTAGATATAATCTTCGCAATGAAAGAAAATTTTATATACATATGATTCAACCTGTCAGATCTTCAACTGAAAAGTGAACTACTTCTCTTCCCTACCCAAGTCTCCAACCAACTACAAACAAGAACCGAGATGAGAAAGAACTCACTACAAAAATGCAAGAGGAGAATGTTTCTTCTCTTCTCTTGCTCTTGACACCTCACTAGATTAATGCTGTGTCGGATTTCTACTCTTGAAATAATTCTGCGTTGGGTTTGACCTGCTTGGTGGCAGCCTCTTCAGGCTTTCATTGACCTCTGTCTCAGCCTTCTTGTTTCTTACTGCATCGAAGCCTTTTGCATTGATGGAGTTTGTAGCCATTGTTTGTAGAAGCCTTCGTGATTGGATCCCTTTTGTTAGAATCTCGCCATCGGACCGAGAAGGAGATGAAAATCCAAGAAAGAAATGCAGCAACATCAAAGCAGAGAGGATGGAGAGAGTGCTGCAAATGGCTTTCATGTCTGCTTTGGTGAAGAAAGGAAAGAAACGAAGATGGTTAGAAGAGGGTGGTGGAATCCATTATATGTAAGTTCTCTATCGGGTCAATCTTCTACACTTTCTCATGTGGCCTGAGAATTGCATCCATCCAAATGCACAACCAACTTGTATTAATATTTCTCTTGTAGCCATCTTTGAATGCTAGACACCACATGGGTCAAGATTGAAAGAAGAAGAATTATACAGAGGAAAACAAAACCAAAAACAAAAAAAAACCCCTCAAGTTGATGCACATGATTAGAAGGCTGTCAGTGCTATGTAAGCTATTTGTCATGTACCTAGGCAGAGACAAAAGAACTGCCATAACTAATCACATCATAATCATTAAGAAAAGGAACTTAAACATATAATCAGCAATGCAGAGCTCTATTCTATTGAATCAAGGAATTAAGGACCCATAAATATTCAGATGTTAATGCTGTTTCTTTATTTTCATAGAAGAACTTTTAGGAAGCTTCAATTAGCAGTAAGCATCACAGCATTTGTTATTTTGATTTTGACTATTATACTTCTCTGAAGCACCTTATATTCTTATGGTCTAATTTCTCATCAGCTTAATTGGGTGTGTCAGGATTCAGAGTACATATATATATATATATATATATATATATCAAAGCAGGACAGTAGAGTACCATGTCCTGGATTCCTTTAGCCTAAAAGAAGATGCCAAAAGAAAATGCCATGATGTGGTGAGGAAAGACCAATGCACCAGCTTTCACATGTGAGGAAATATATGCCTTTAAGACTCTAAAATAGATCATCTTGCATCACTACTTTGACTGGCTAAGCAATTACTCTCAGTTTCTTCTCACTGATTGATCTGAATCTTATCATGTTCTTCAAGATTTCTTCAAGAGGTGGGTGGCATATGGAACATGGATCTCAGCAACTTGAAGGATCTTTAGTAGTAGAGCTCACATGCCTCAAAACCTACATCCAATTAAGTATTTCCCTCAACAATGCTTCACTCATGATGATATTATTTTGTTTCATTGAAAATAAGGGTAGTACTTTATATCTGTTTGTTGTTTCTTCATTCCTTCCTTCCTTTCCCTTTCTGCTTTTGAGATCACTTTTTCTCATCTTGTTTGAATATAGTCAGAGAGAAGAGTAAAATGTTCTCCATTTGGTTTAAAAAGAGAAACTAACATTTATTATTATTGTAATAATCCAATATTGAATTATTAAAATAAACTAGCACAATCCATAATATTACTCTTTAGAATAAATAAAAGTAATATAAACAAGCTATAATATACTGCACAAGTTATAATATCTAATATTTAAGCATTTTTTAAAAAAATTATTAAATAGAATCCAAAAAAAAAATCAAGTATAATAGAATAAGGATATATTTAGAATGTTGAAATATAATATTTTCTTTTCTCTTTCTTTGTCTCTCCTTTCTCTCTACAAAATTTAATTCAAATAAGAGAAAATTACTCTCTTTACTTTCTCTTTATCTTCCTTTCAGTTATATCTATCCAAGTATTGGGCCTTGCAATTGGGCTAATCTCGTAAGCACATAAAGTACTGTAGGAATCTTACTTAAATGGGCCGTTATTGGGCCTCATAGTTGGGCCCGTAAATATCTCATTGCACTTTTTATTCCTTCCGACGGGCGAATATTTTTGAGGGGTGGGATATGATATTGTCGTATACCAGGGGCGTAAATGTAATTCGGTATTTGTTCGGCAAATTTGCAGTTTAGTCCCTATAACTTTGTAGATTTTCTTTTTTTTTTCTATGATATCAAAAACTTCACCTCCTTCCAGAATCCAAATTCTATAAGAGCCAATAGTATCATTCCATCAATCTAGAGACTATCTTAGTACAGGTAGGCTTCCATTCGAATGAATCACCCATTGTTCTTCTAGAAAGCACCTCCATTTCTTGCAATTTTCATTTCACCCCCAACATAAACACCCACTATTCCACTAGTATAATAACTAATAAGTAGCTCCTCTCTCCTCTCTCCTCTCTCCTCTAAGCACTCGCCATGGCCGCCATGCTCCGCTATTCCCCTCTCCAAAACCCCTCTTCTCACCTCGCCGAAAACCACCGGTTCTCCCATCGGAACTCTAATCTCCTCCAATCCATCCCTCGGTCCTCCCATCTCCGCCTGCGATCCACTAATCCCATTCCCTCCCTCTCCTCCTCCAGCGGCGATATCATCCCTCCCGGAGGCGGCGGTGGCAACTACTCCGGAGGAGGCGGAGGCGGCCGATGGGATTCCTCCGGCGGCGTCCCGGGGAAGGGCCCTTCCGATTCCTCCGGTCCACTCGCCCTCTTCCTCGAGGGATGGCGATCTAGGGTTTTGGCCGACCCCCAGTTCCCCTTCAAGGTCCTCATGGAGGAGATTGTCGGCGTCACCGCCTGCGTCCTCGGCGACATGGCCTCCCGCCCGAACTTTGGACTCAATGAGCTCGACTTCGTCTTCTCCACCCTCGTCGTCGGATCCATCCTCAACTTTACCCTCATGTATCTCCTTGCCCCTACCTCCGCCGCCTCCTCCTCCTGCCTACCCGGACTCTTCGCTTCTTGCCCCACCAGCCACATGTTCGAACCTGGCTCCTACTCCTTCTTGTCAAGATTCGGTACTTTTGTCTACAAAGGCGCCACATTTGCCGCCGTCGGATTCGCAGCTGGCCTTGCGGGCACTGCGATCTCCAATGGCCTCATCTCGCTCCGCAAGAAGATGGATCCGGCGTTCGAGACGCCGAATAAGCCACCGCCTACACTGCTCAATGCCGTTACCTGGGCGTTGCATATGGGCTTGAGTAGTAATTTTAGGTATCAGACGCTGAATGGAGTGGAATTCTTGATGGCAAGGGCGGTGCCGCCGGCTGCGTTTAAGGCCTCGGTGGTGGTGCTCAGGTGTTTGAATAATGTCCTCGGTGGGATGTCATTTGTGATGCTCGCGAGGCTAACAGGGTCGCAGAAGGTGGCGGCGGAGGGGGAGATGAAGGATAGGTTGATAGGAAATGGGTCGGTCGTAGTGGCTGAGGATGAAGATGAGGAGTTTCGGAGAGGAGACTCAAGTAAGTGATTTCCTGCTACTGTTGCTAAATATGTTTTCTTTTATGAAAAGGAAAACTTTGGAGTTGATAAAGAAGAGACAGGAAGTAGGGATCCTGTCTTCTAGACTAAAGTGGTTTGTTTTGAAGGTCTAGTCCAAGTTAGATTGAAGCTATTTCCTCGTCTTTCTTAATAATGTGGAGCTTGAGGGCTTGGTCTCTCGTTTCTTATCTTTATATATGTTCTGATATGACAACCTGATACAATATTTTCGAGCAAATAAGTACATAATGTTCAATTTTGCTAAAATTTTATTATGTTTTGTTCTGTTGGGAGGCCTTGGGTGTCCGAGAGATGGGAATTCATTGGTTCGATGTTAAAAGTTGTTGATGAGATGTTTTGCTTATTGGTATGGTCCTAACAGGTCCCTTTTATTTTGTGGCTGTGATAGAGATAAGTTTCTCTGTGGAGATACAGGAGCAAAACAACATTGTTCCATGAGGGTTGGCCTGTGGTATTTAGATAGTCAATATTTTTGTATGCTTTACTTGATATACCATATAGTTTTCTTTATGAGTGTGGCGGTCTATACTAATTTGACTCATTGAGACAACAATAGATAGTTTTAGATATCTACAAGTAGATAGATTCTTATAGTGTTTCTCACTTAGGTATTATGACCTTTTATAGTATAATCATTTCATGACATCTATGTTTTGATTCTCATTCTAGATTCTTGTGGTATATGAAAATTGCAAATATCGTAAGCAATAGAGGAAACTACTTGGTGTGACGGTTTAGGCCTTGTGCCATATGCCCTGGTGGTGTGGGTTCAGGTCGTAGACACTAGTAAATGGAACTCTAGTACCTCTAAACACCTATCTGTTCTTTTACTAAACTGAGCTCTTAGATACTCTTAGGCATTTATTTACTTGAGGTTAATCTATCAAACTACAAACATGAGAACTTCTATCTGTCTCAAGACCAGCCATGCACCATATTTTTCATTCAGGACATTTCATCTTGAAATCTAGCAAAGCTGAACAACTAGCCCTGAATCAGATAGGTAGATCAGGCAACTGCAGCGATGATGAAAATTCAACTTGAGCCAGGTTCCATATCAAATTGTGGTTTGATATGGAAAACATTATAGAGACCATTGTTTGTAGTTGATTTGCATTTTCTAGCACTGGGAAACAGATTACTCAAGCAGGATGAAGTATTCTGGGTAGTTTAGGGGTTGAATAATTTGTTAAGATGCATAAGATTAAGCTTAATAAAGGATTATCACATTACATGTTTGACCTAACCACTAATAAAACAGTAATTGGTAAGTGGCTTTAAGATTTTCAGGTTGGTATTTGAACATGATGTTCAATGCTTCATCATGAAATTTCTTGAAGATATATTTTATGCCTCACCCAGTAGGAATGACTATTCTAGGGCTGCAAATGGCGTTGGGACATACAATGTCTCTTGTGTCTTTTGTTCTTACATTGCACATTGCCTACAATGTTGATAGATCCTCTTTACTGATGGATGGCATATCCTTTTTTTACCTATCACAATTTCTCAGCTGCCCAACTCTAAAGTATGTTTCAGAGTTATGGGGTAATTTTTTTTTTGTATATATTTTGGATAGAGGTTTCTTTTTACCAGGGATTGATTGCCCTCAGAGATTAACTTGAGATGTTCATTTACAAATAGCTCCTATGATAAAAGAATTAAGTAGATACTATGCTCAGTGATCAATGATCATGCAATGGATTTGCAAGCTTCAAATATCTAGGAAATTGCTATATTAAAAGTTAAGCACTGTTTAAAACTGTTTTTAATCACATTCCTCAAGGCAGCAAGCAGATGCTTGTTATGTGATGGTGCTAAACTGGTTAATCTGACTGTATGACATCGATCATTCCTTTTTTCCTCTTCTTTTCTTGTTGTTGCCTTGCCTGCTCCATTTTAACCATAAAACATCACCATAAAGACATAAGCATTTATATCTCAAAGGAAATCCAGATTTAATGGAAAAGGAAGTACACGATACTAACTACTATGGTAACGATCAAAAACATTTCTAGATTCAAGCACAACAAAGTGACATTATAGCAAACTATAGTTCCATCTGAGCACGCAAAAAACTAACAAACACCATCCTTTTCTTGTTGAGTTGGTTGAGATGAGTGACATGACCTAATCATCTCAATGCCCAGTTCTGTATTTGATCAATCACTTAGCCAGGAGGCCAGTCCATCTTTCTCCCCCCAAGAACATGAAGATGAATATGATTTACTGATTGATCTGCGAAGAAGATAAAAGTTCAGAAAATGGTAGGAATGTATGAATCATGAAAGGAGATGTTTCTGTTACTTACTTCCATTGATTCCATCATTTAAAACGATACGAAAGCCATCTTCAAGCCCGTCCTGCTTTGCAACCAGCTTTGCAACGTAAAGAAGATGGCCGAGTATTTCCACATGCCTCTCCTCTGCCTATGAACAAGAAATGGTGAAAGACATCGCCTGCTACTATAAAAATGAAAAGAATGGAACTACATAAAGATTGACAGAGTAGAGCAATGGAGATTCTAAGACCTGAAGCAGAAAGAAGTTACAGAACAATACTAGAATTTCCTGATTAAAGACCATGAATGTATAACTAGCGCGGTTCTTCATTGATCGATGTTAAATTCGGGAACTGTAATGTGGATGACAGATGCAAATCAAATTAGGGCAATATTATTACACCTGAACCATACTATGTAAGTCCATTATGCAGGATTTGTAGGACATAACACATTTATCTTGCCGACCATCACTGAACAAGAAATTCCACATAAAATCAGTTTACTTGCTGATAATGTACAATATAGTTTTACTGACATACTGCAAATAATGTTTAGGGAAATTTATCCCTTTACCTGTTAAATTTCAATAAGTTCAACTAAACAGCTGGCCTTTTGTTGAATCAATCCCTGCCTAATGTCTTTTTCTGGTAGAAAAGATGATAAGTGCCACTATGAATGCATGCCATGCAATGCATGAAATGAAGTGAGTGGAAAAGATCAGGTCAAGTAAGACTTGGTCAAGTTTGTTTTTAGTCTGTTAGTTGAATAAGCTCAAAATGTGCTTGGTAGTGGTAGTTGTTTTTCCTATTCTTCAGCTTTATCGTTTTATCTTCTTAGTGTTGTAAGGCTATATATGTAATCGGAATGACTCAAACAAAATTCATCCAATTATTAACCCAAACAAATGATCCTACTCTCTCCTTATCCCAATTCTGCTTCTTCTTCTTTATCCAAATTCATTCTTATCAAATGATATGTAAGTCTAGACGATGAACTTAAGTAATAATACATTATAAAGAAGAGAAGATGTACCTTTGAAAGCCCAGTTAATCCATCTCTAACTTTGGGGATGATTACAGTATGTATCGGGGCTTCGGGAGATATATCTCTAAATGCAAGAACCTGATGAAATGGACAGCCAGAAAAGGTAGGAGACACACACTGGTCAAATGCCATGCTATGCTAGTAATAAGAATACAACTAAACTCTTAACAAAAATCCAGATAACGCAATTAGAAACTTGTGAAATACTTTTGGAAGAGATCATTTGAGCCCTACAAAAAATACATACATAAGGAAAGGCTATGCAGCTACAAAAAGAGGAAGATAATCATAAAGTTTAAGTTGTTGACAGTGAATGTGCTCGGAAAAAATAATGGAGTTCCAGTTAAGTTGCAAGATCAAAGGTTAATAATCAGTGAGTACCTTTTGGACAGTTCTGCAAAACAATGAACATATCATATTTAGAGTTTCTTAAACCAAGGTCAATAATCAACATCATCATCTTTGCTGTTTAAGTTTCAATTAATATCCAAAAAGTTTGCTTGTAAACAAATAAATTAACAAGAACCAAAGCACCAAATGAAGAACTTTCCTAAGTTAACAAAAACATAACAGCATTCACAAACACCAACTTATGGTTTTCGCAATAACAATAAGGTACCTTTTCATCCTCATAAACCACTTTGGAAGGAATCTCCTTATTTATGATTTTGTCAAAACTGCAGTTAAGAACAAAGTCTCATCCAAAATATTCTTAAACCAAATAATAATAATAATAATAATATCTTTTTATGCAGAGCTGAAGATAAAGGGTACACATGCAACATAACCAAAAAAAGTAGAATAAAATAGATCTAACAGTAGAAGCTAACAGGATATATAAACAGAACAGATAATATCATCAGTCATCAATGGGTATTTTAGATCTAACAGTAGAACCTAATACATGTTTATTTTTCATTGATTATAATTCATATTATACCATCTGGATAATCGTTCCTTTACTTTAAAAATAAAAAATATGATAAAAATCTAAAATACCCTTCATTTGACCTCAGAATTTGCTTATTAATGTCGTTTTGCATCAATGGTTAATTTTACTATTAATAAAGGAAAGACGGACGGTAGGGTGTGAATGATAATAAAGGCAAATGGGAGGGTGTTTTTGATAAATTCACTAATGTTTCCACCAAAATCCCTTCCTTTTAATTTAGACTGCCGCAAAAAAATTGGGAAGGCCCCAATTGGCTCCTTCCGATTCCAAAACATCATCTTTCACATCTAATCGAGAGAGAGAGAGAGAGAGAGAGAGAGAGAGATGAAGAGAGAGAGCGGCTCACATGGTGGGCGGGTCGGAAGAGACGGCGGCGAGATCGGGTTCCTTGTCCGAGGAGGCGGCCATGGAGAGACGAAGAGGAGAAGAAGGCGAAGACGAGGGTTTGTGGAATTGGAAATGAGAGCTCAAGACTGCGACTCGAGTGCTGGTTTTATTAATTCCTTCCCTTCTCGCGCTCATTCTCTCTCCTCCTCCTCCTCCTCCTCCTCACCGTTTTACATTTCTGACCCCCTTCGAACCTATTTTATTTTATCCTAGAAAAATCAAAAAGACAGAAACACCCCTGAACTACCGAAATCGTAACTATATCTGGAATTATATAGAATATTAGTTTAGAATTTGATATCGCCAGAAGTTAAACACAAGAGATTGAAAAATATGAATGAAAAAAATGAGGCCATTTTATTTATCTATCTAAATCATTATATAGATTTTTTTTTAATTATTCATGAGCTCCAAGGCTAAATATGAGCTGGCTAATCCTTCTTATATACAGAGGCATTTAAATTCTACCAAATTGTTAGTCAATCTGTCTAATTTAAGTTTTAACGTGAATCAAACGCTGTCGAAATTTACTTCTCTAAACCAACCACACTGGCCATCGATCAAGTCGAGCCGAATTAATATTATAGTTGAAGTCAAACTCATGACCTCCTTGATCATAGAAAAGGTACCTCATCAACAGTTGGTTACTTGTTTTCTTTTTAGGAGAGTAAAAATGATACTAAATAATAATCGGTAGGTTAGATATAATTAACTCTATTATGGTATAATTACAAAATGAGTAAAAGGACATTTTAATCATTTTGATATTAAAAATGAACCAAAAACATTAACCTAAAACAAAATAATATTTGTCAATACTGAAATAACACGGCAATGCACTTTCTTCTCAAAAGTCAAAACGGCAAGTCACCAATGCACTTTTTAACCTAGTTTTGACTTCTGAGGATAAAATCGCTACCAGTTTTATTCTACAGCATTTAATGCTCGAATTAAGCTTCTTGCTTTCTTTTGTATTCTTTTAACGATTTTTTATTAAAAAAATTCTTTCAATGAGTAAAAAAAGAAAAAAAAATATTTAGTTTCGATATTAACAGTATTAAACTCGCCAGTTTTTATATTATATTTTCAAACATTTTTTTACCTACTTAATCCTAATAAACTAAAGATACACACACTACCATATCCTTCAAAGCAAAGACTATGTAGCATTTTTAATTTTGTTAGGGTACGGATTCAAATTTAATAAAAAATAATATATATTATCTATATAAATTATACACAAATAATCTATGAAATTTTATTAGAATCATCTATATTGTATTTTACCATATGGATTTGGATGTTGATCATTTGACCTGCAGTATTTTGGTTTTAATGAGTTGCAATTATTTTGAGTTAAATATTTATTCACTTTTTTTTCTTTTAACTTAGCTTGAGGATAAAAATCAGTCTTATGGTGCGACATTTAATCTTAGGTTCTCAATCTGTCGATTAAAAAGATCTATTTTTTCCTTCACATCTATTCCTATCCGAGCTCTCTTTTTCTCTTTGCTTATCTCTATACTCCATCGAGGAATAGATATATAATCTAAACGATAAAAAATTATTAGATATGCACCAACGTCATCGATAATAGATACATAACAAACTTAATTCTCATCGTTGGATTCCCACGATCGATGCATTGGAAGGCTTTTCTAATTTTGCATTGGGCCACACTAGTGTTGGCCCAGCCTATGCAAAGTAAGGTGAGCACCTCTAGACAAACAATAGAATCTACAATCTCCAGCTTCAATCCAAGTGGGTATCCTTGTCACATAGAAACTGGATAACTTCCTGGAAACCTCCTATCTCTAACTTCTTCCCCAGTACATACGTTAGGATGTTGATGTCTGAAGAGCCCTAGCTCAAGTTCAAGCCCATTCATCCAAAACAGCCACCATCCTTTCTGCACCGATGTGTCGTTACTCTAACCGCCAAACGATCGGAGCCCGTTCGGTCCTCCAATGAGATCAAAACATGTCATCCTGTCAGGTTACCTTGCACTAAATTTTTTACTAGTCTTAAAGGAAACATCAGGGTGCTCTCAGTAGGGGTGGCATGGAACTCATGAGTCTTTAAATTGACAGGCCAATAAAATTGATACTACTTACCCTTTGCTCTTCACTTCCTCAAACATTATCCTCTCCCATGAATCATCATCTTCTCAACTCCATTTCTCTCATGCTCATCCCTATCAAGTCCATGTCTCAAAGTCTCATGCATGGCTTTCTTGCTTCATCTTTCAGTAGAGCCCTTGCCAACTGCTTTGAGCTAGGTGAGGAGGTGGAGTGTGCCATTTGTCTAGGTATGATTCGCCGTCGGGACAAGGCTCGAGATCTCAAATGCCAGCATATCTTTCACAAGTTTTGTTTAGCTAGATGGTTGATGCATCAGGGAAGAACTTGTCCACTATGCCGCGAGTATCTATACATAGATGAGGAAGAGGAAGAGGATGAATTCGAAGCTGCAGTTCACATCATCCATGGCGCAGGAGATTGCATTGTCTTCTCTCCTTTCATTGACGTCGATCTTGAGTTTAATCTTCGCAATGCATGGTGGATTAGGTGAGGCAAGAGAGTTTCAGTGATGAATGAAACTTAGAACTGCTTGCCTTTTTTTTCCTTTTTCATTCACTGAGATGTAAGATCTTTGCAGTAGCTTACCCTGCTCTTGTCAAATGATGTTGCAACACTCTTTGTGCTTATGTCTAATAGACCTAATATTGCTGCCTGTTATGTATCAGAGTGAATATTTAAAACTTAACACTGGTCTGTGAGAAATGGCACACAAGAATTGGATATGAATGTGGAAGAAAATGATTTCACCTCTCGGACAAGAATTTATACATCTGCTACAGCAAGTCAGTTGACCTAATATGGAGTCTCCACTTAGCCTTGGGAACTCCTAATACAAAGAAGCTTAGCAACCAGGAGATAACACCACAATGGAGAACTTCAAATTTGTGCTAGTAGATTTACAATGGAACAAAGACTCGGTATAAAGCAAGCAACAGCACTGGCGGAGAATCGGCCACTTGCAATCTCGGAATAGCAAGAGTAGGACACCGACAACACCCCAGAGCTCCTGAAACGTTCTAATGCAAGAAAGCAAAAGCTACATCAACCCATGGAATCTACAAAATTTAATATGAACATTGTCAGAAGGGGGCTGAACTTGTTCTTCGAAGTTGATACTTTGGTTCCTGAGGAGGTGCGGAGCATAGTAGCTTGTCCAATTCCTGCAACCAGCACTTATCTCTTTAATTGCAGGACACGAGTAGTAGGAAAACTATCAGGATTATAGCAGCATGTAACAAGGTTTAGGGTATTAAAAACTAAAATTGATCTTCATGGACAGTGACTGATGTGCCTTAATAACTGAGAAAGAAATAATTTAAAGACCAATTGAAAAATAATAATATAATGAATAGAAGTGCTATGAATCACAAATCAGGTAGCTAGATGGATTGAAGCATTTACTAAGTGAAGCATGTCATATAGTGAATTAATAACTTAACAGTCAGAATTTAAATTATCTATGAACTGGAAATTTGTGGGCTGCCATGGGTACCAGAGTCAAATTTCACAATTGTATACTCCAGATCTCTACTTGATCTTTTATTGTCAATTACTATCGTGGCTTTATGTGCCATCATGTTTACAAGATCTGATATTGTCAATTCTCAGTTGTAAAACAAGCAGTACATTAAAAACAAAATTACTATTTCTGGTATATATATCTGCTCTTTACTAATCTATAAGATACTTTCAACAGAAACACACTACTGTCAGAACTACTGAAATTCCAAATTTACCAAAATTAGAGAGCTCTAGCTAACTATTAGAGAGTACTTTGTACATTTATATATAATGGTACAAGAATATATAATGCCAACAAATACATATATATGAGTGTCCATGCACAAAGATACATATCATCTTCCTACCTAGACATGCATAATGTAAATGAAATTGAGATAAATGAAAGATATCTAAAATTAATGAAATAGGTTTGTGTACAGAACATTACACAGTTCGGCAACAGAAAATTAGGCATCTAAAATTCCTTGTATCATAGAAATCGAGAAATCAATGGTAAAATTTAGTGGACTCAATTACATAGAGTATAATCTGACTTACATTTGCTCCCACTATAATAAAGTGGAAATGTTAAAGTGAATGCAAATGAGATTGCTCACCGATGTTAAATATAGTAATATGTGACTTACATTTGTTCCCACTAGAATAAGAAGCAAATTGAGTGAGATGAGATTGTTCATTGGTGTTAAACTGGGAAGAGTCCTAAACAATGATGTCAAATCATTAGGATAATGAGAGAGAGGCATTAGAATATGAGATATCGAGACCTAAGCTTTTATCCCCTAGTGGCTAACAGAAACACCATATGTTGGTGGAGACTAAATGTTTGATAAAGTATCTGAATGCAATAAGGTTGACTCATGCCTGAACAAGGCAATAAGGTTAAGGATTACACTTCTGGAGGCAATTTACTAATAGGCTGCTTCCCGCCTTGTCAAACAGTAGCTGAGACATTCCAGTTGACTCGTATGAAAATCATTCAGAAAGCATGAGCACAAGCTGCTGAATCTAACTGCCATAGAGAAAGAAAATGGAAGTTGTTTATCCAACTATTAAGTTCATATATTACTTTTGTCCATTTTGATAAGAGAACCAACAGGGCACCATAAGGCCAAACTATCTGTTAATAATCAATATCAAGCAGTGAGAAAAAGGAGCATTTCCACCAACATCAAACTAGACAAATAAAAACAAAATTTAAAAAAATAAAAAAACAAAAGCTTACCTTCTGTTTCTTCAGCTTCTCATTCTCTTCTTCCAAACGAGAGACCTTGTTTTCAAGCTCATTGGTGTAGGCCTGTCATGATTATGCACACCTTGATAAATAATGACATCTCAAAGAAGTTTGATATAATGAGGACTATGTGCTCATTTCTGTAAGTCTAATATAACAATGCATGTCTCCACTAGATCAAAGAACATAAAAGGACCTATAACAAAAGGGATTAAAGAAGAACAATTAGACTAACGGTAAATTTGACAAGCTCTAAGAAGTAGACAAAAGGGATCTCCACCTGCTTCCTTGCTCTTGAACGAGCAGCAGACTCCCTATTCTTGATCATCCTCTTCTGCCTCCTCTCAACCATGTCCCCTGAGGCTGCTCGTTTACGACCAGGTGTTTGAGGATCAGAAAGTGCTCCCAGTGTTGGGGAAGACATGCTCATCTGAACCTCAGGGTAAACAACAGCATCCATGATAGAACCGCCTACACATAACTGGTGAGGGACTGATCTGCTGGGCATATAAGCACTCATCATGCTCTGCTGCCCTTGCTGCTGTGGATCCATAGGTGCCATCTGCTGATACTGCTGGAACCAATTTGTCCCTTGTGCAAAATCCTGTGCTGCCACCACTGGGTCACTGCTTCCAACCAGACCGATGTTGCCAATTAGACCATCGTCCTTAATACAGCCCTCGACGACCACTCCAGCTTTCACTAGGAAATCCTCAAGTGTCATCTCCCCAAGAGTTGCCTGCCTCTCCCGGCCCAAACTTCGCTCATCTTCGGCCTTCGGATGCCCCTGCTGGATGTCTCTCCAAACCTCATCTACCGTCTTCTTGCTCAATGCTCGTGGCATCGTTATGCTCCCCTGGCGCTGGAGGCCTGAGCCAGATGCATATTGACCAGAGGCAGTATCCACGTCCACTGCAATTGGCTGGTTTACTTCTGCTGGTAATACACTCTTTAGGAGTTCATCTAAATTCATGCTGTGCAAAGGTTCGCCCAAGTGATTCTCAACCTCATTGAGAGTAAGACTGTAGACAGATCCTTGCCTGGCCAAGTTCCCAACCTGTGGTTGCTCCCCGCCGCCGCCGCCACTTCCCGGTGCGGTTGTATGAATCCCCATTAAACAATTTCACCCAATTCAAGCAATCAGGACCCCCCAACCCCACATGCAAAAGTTTAAGAACCCTAGATTTCAATCTTCCTCTTTCTAACTAGCTACCTGATCAAATCAAGCACATACTGCATTTTCAACCCTGCAAAATAGAAGGTCACAATTTATACCATCTCTTTTTGCATCAAAAGGACTCAACCTATTCCATGAAAGATTCCCACAAACAAAAAAGTAAGAATATGATTTGGAAAAACAAAAACTCACTCAAAAAGCTAATTCAGACAAAACCCCATCTGCAACTAAGTCTTAAACGATCTAAAATCGGCCAAACCGACCCATTTCCTGTAAAGGAAAGCCCGAACCTAAAAACTCCAAACACATGAAACGATTGACGCACATCCTACAAAAAGGAATACAAAAGCCTCGATCCAACAAAACCCATTGATCAACTCGTGAGCATTCCACCCCCTACGATGATCCCCATGGAAAAAAGAACCTTATTTGTTACCATCCTCAGATCCTCTCCAATCACCCAACAAACAAACAAGCAAAACACGCCAAATTGCCAAATTCACTTTACCATCGTCTCGAACGGGGCCGCGAAGCCCACCACGCATCCCGCTCCACTGCTTCGATCGGTTGAGGAATCCCGAGACTTAGGCAGTTGGGAGAGCAACGCCGCGCGCGAGAGAGAGAGAGAGAGAAAGAGAGAAAGAGAGAGAACCCAATAGCTTGGCGGCCGAGAAAGGAAAAATATTTGATCTCGGCGATGGTTGTGATGTCGGCAATAGTTACTTAGGAAAGGGATACGACCTCCTCGAGTGATGGGCCCACTGAGATGGACATTTCTATTTGTCTTGCACAAAAAGAAATTAAAAAAGAAAAAGAAAAAAGAAAAGTAATGACAGGTATTTATTTCATATGACAAGGGCAAATTTGTAATATCAAAAAAAATAATATGTATTTTAATTGGACAAAAATTATAATATAATTCATTTCCTATATTATCCTTTTATATTTATATATGTAAATATATTACTAAAAATTACATCGACTCACAAGAAAACCTCCCATCTCATTTACACCAATAAATTTTAAAAGTTATTGCCTATGCTTGAATGTCTACTAGTAAAATATAATTGGATTCAATATTTATCTTTTAGGCAAAATAAAGTTCTATATATTATCGTAGCTTTAGCTATCAGAAAAGAATTAAAAATCTTATGACACACCCTTATAAGAAGATGAGCGTCATTAGCCTGTCGTACTATAAAGCTCGCCCCTCTGATCTCACTCCAACTAATAAATAAATTGTATGTGTTTACTTTAAACTACCCAGAAGGTAGTGCTAGGATTATCTACTCTGAATCCTTTTCTATAAGGGTGAACATTATTTAAGCTATGGTGACAATTTTAAACTTGTTATTATAGGCATCCTAGTCACCAACAAATAAAGAATATGCCAATGAACTCCATTTGATGAGCTGCTTAGATTTAGCCTAATTAGGTTTAGTTTGATTTTTGTTAATAATCATGTTTTGCTTAATTATGAGTTATTTATGCATAATTTTCTATTTCAGCTCAAAATTTTAGATATATATCCATCTAAATACATTTTTAAGTGCATGTAATATTAGCTTCTTAATTACACCTTCTACTCCTAGCACTTCTGGCACATTTGTTTTGTTAGAAAAGTCCTTTTTTTACTACCTTTAGATTAAGGTACTGTTTTATGCTAATTAACAACATAATAAAGCTGGCTGAGATTATGATTGTGACCACTGAATTTTGCATTAAGGACAAATGCTTTACTCTATTGGCCAATAGATGCCTCTCAACTTACCACTTCCATGACTAACTATTAATCAACATTATCCCATCCCACATATACTAATTCCACTTTATTTCATTGTCATCTCATGAAACAAACTTCCTCAAAACTTCTTGTTAAAGAAAGGCCAAGAGATGATTGCAGTGATTGTTGCTTAGTTGCTAAGGGACCACTAACAACACTCCATCTTAATTAATCTCTAATTAATGGAGGGACCAATATGGGGTCCTTATAAAAGCTATTTTTCTGGTTGCTGGTTACCGGTAGTCGAGTTCTACTAGCCCATAAGATTATAACAGAGCGAGAGAGGTATATGTGCATGATTTAGATTTTTTTCAGTATTTATTTTTCTCGAGAGCTAGTGTTTAATTTATATATCAGAAAATGTTTATATAGTCTATAAAAATTAACTGATACTTTGAATTGCAAGTTGGGGATGTAGCTCAAATGGTAGAGCGCTCGCTTTGCATGCGAGAGGTACAGGGTTCGATCCCCTGCATCTCCAATTTTTTTTTTAAGTATATATTTATTCCTAAGGTTGCTTTTGGTTTGCATCCTTCCCAACTTCTCTCCCTTTTATTGCTCGATTTGGTTAGAGAAATGGCTATTTTCGGCATGGGAATCGGGATCCAAGAGAGCAAAGAAGGCGGCTTTCTTCGTTTCGTAGAACTTATCCCTACTGTAAGTAAGGTTTCTAGTCATTTTCGGCATTGTGGTTTAGTGATATTGATCTGTTTGGACCGTCCTACACATGTTTGATTAAATGGCTAGCTCAACATCGTGCCGTATGTCTTGGCTCAATATTACTGGAGATAATTATGCATTCATTCTGGAAGTCTGTTCTTCCAGTTATTCTATCTTTTAGAATCATACACTGCATGGAATGGCAGAATTCTTTCCGTTTTCTAGTATTTGCCCTATAAATGACATATTAGGAGAGCAAGCCATAATAAACACTTCTCACCTCCCATTAGTGAAGCTTATCTATTAATAGCTGGATAGAATTATACGTCTTGTCAGTTCAAACTTCAGATGAAATAATCTCTGTGATAAGAGTATTGTTTCAAAAGTACCGACTGCTATTCTGTCTCTAGTTATGCATATGAAGACATAACAGTTATATGTACTTCAATGTTATATATACACAGTTGCTTTTTCTATGGCTTAGTTCCTATCAAATGTGTACCATATCTTATCCAAAGTGAATGCAGTATTGTACCACAAACAAGTCAATAACATAATTGATTACACCAAAAGGCAAAAAATGAGCTTTTGCAATTCAACAATTCTAACAATTTATAAAGGTTAAATTGCTCTATGCAATCATCTTTGTAAAATTTGGACTAGCCCACCGTTGGAAGCTATATGTAATCCTGATCTTTAAATGAATTTGACCTATGGACTTTCTTTAAGAAACAAAATTCGTAGTATTCATTCTGCAAATTCGAATAAGATTTCAATCATTATGGATTAGCTATTCAGATTGATGCATTTTGTCTGGGGTTAACTGAAACTATTTATTCAACATATATGACATGGTCAGATCCTGTTATCCTTGTGGGGGGCCTTCTCTCATTTCACATCATAATACAGTTGAAACTGAGAATTTTTTACTACCTTAATAATTGTTCTTGTCTCCTTTCTTCTTTCTAAGTTCTATAGCAAAGTATCTGTAAACATCTCTTCCTTCTTCTATTTTTCCCTTTCCCCGAATGCAATGCTGTTGTGTTTCAGGAAACTTAAAACAAACCTCTTTTGATCATGAATCAAGTTGGATAGAAGAGTTGTTATCATTCAAGTTATTTACAAGAAGATAAAGGCATAGTAGATAGGAAGCAGGCTACCTACCAACCCACATACTCTTCCGAAACTCATGCTAACTTGTGGCCTTGGAATTTGAATGGGTAAAGGAAGCAGCTATATCCAATAAACAAGGTAACTTCTCTTAAATTCTATGAGCTGTTTCTTTCTTTTATTTGTTTAGCATTGAATCATTCATCCAATATAGTGAAGCCATTGGAGTTACTAAAATTCAACATGCATGGGTCTTGGAACATAGCTTCAATTGGCGTATTGCTTGTTCTTGGAAGGGGGAGACTGAGACAACTAGAACTTCCCAGCTAAAAGTTCAAAGCCTCCTATCCAGCTTTGTCTGCCGCCCTACTTTTGTTACAAATATTCACAAAATATATCATTAAACTTGACTTCTCCTGTCCTATTTATTGCTCATCTTCCTAGTTATGCATGACTTGGTCTACATTTTGCTTCACTACTTTGTCTTTATTGAATTTTTTTCAAATCAACCAATAGTTTATGGAGAAGGATATTTACATCGCAAAAGAATTTTTTGTTCAAATGATAAATCATTGGAAAGATGAACAGATCATTGGGAATTGCTTGTCCTTAGATCTAACAAAAGAGATTCTTCAGATCAAATAAGAGTTCATTTGGCTCCTGTATCATTGATACTTAGGCGTTAACCTTGAGGCCATCTTGGGAATATGTTTCCTACTGCTCTGCAGTGGTTTAGCCTTTAGGAGTTCAAACCAAGGATTGAATCAGTTAAAGAGAAACGCATACTTCATTTAAACCTCTCTGAGAGAGTGAGAGAGAGAGAGAGAGAGAGAGAGAGAGAGAGAGAGAGAGAGCTCAAAGCAGAGGAGAGTGCAATAGTGTGCAGTGGAGACCTGGAGGGCAGTTAGGTGTCATTGGTAGCATGGCAAAGCAAAGCCAAGTGTTGAGAGGCCTCACACTTGCATCCAAGGGTAACTCCCTTAGCCACTTGGCCAAAACTGACCACCCTACTAACCCTGGTTTAAACCCCCATCCTACCAAACTAAAGCACTGCCCACTGACTTGTAAGTTGTAACCATTAAATCACCCTAACCGTGGTTAATTCTATAATAACTCCCCCCACAAAAGGCTGTGAATCTTAACAAACCCCCATTGTTCTATCTCCTATTCTCTCTCTCTCTCTCTCTCTCTCTCTCTCTCTCTCTTGGGGTCTCATGGGTCTTCCTCTATAAAGCTTCCTCCTTTGGTAAACCAGCATTAGGACTACCCAAAACCATTAGTGGCAGACACATAGGAAATCCCCTTCATTTCTTGAAACACTGACCCAGATGAAGAAATCTCCCCCAACTCCTCAGTCCCCTTGCTCTCCCTCTACCTCCTCCTCCTCCTCCTCCACCTCTTCCACACAGTCCTCCAAGAAAGCTCCTAAAACACTCAAATCCCTTAACCCTGGCAATGCCAATGGCAATGGGAAGAGGAGCTCCATTTACAGAGGAGTAACCAGGTGAGTCTAGCTCCAAATCCTGGAAGAAAACATGGATCTTCTCTTAATTCCAGATGGGTCCTTGTTCAATTTGGTGTTTGAGTTGCTAACTCTGGATGCATGTCACCAGGCATAGATGCACAGGGAGGTATGAGGCTCACCTGTGGGACAAACACTGCTGGAATCCCATCCAGAAAAAGAAAGGCAGGCAAGGTAAGCAAGCTAGTCTGGGAGACCCAACTCCAATCCAATCTCAAACTAATAAAATAGTCTAGTTGTGTCTTGTTTATTTGTGGGCTTGATTCAATTCTTTAGAGCTGACATTCTGTTTTTTATTTGTTTCTTTTATCCTTTTCTTTTCCTCTTGGGATTTGTCTGGTGATCTGCATGTGTGTGACTGGTGATCTCCATATAGTTTATCTGGGTAAGTCACAAGCCCTCATCTGGAAAAAGAAAAAAGGCTATCACTTTTGGGTGCTCCTATGATTTTCTCCCCCACTCCATTTCCATTATGTTTATATCCTTATTAGCAAGAACAGAAAAGGAAACCAAATTTATTTTGTCTGTATTTGATTGATATTTAGGGGCTTATGACAGTGAGGAGGCTGCAGCTCACACCTATGATCTTGCAGCTCTCAAGTATTGGGGTAAAGAAACCATTCTTAATTTCCCTGTAAGTTTGATACCTACTAACTTATTATTCTTTATTTCATGTCATCTATATTATTGGATCAAGAAATTAAATTTATTATTATTATTTCTTCTTCTTTTTTTAAAAAAAGTTGGAGAAATATGTAAAGGAGTATGAGGAGATGCAGAGCATGTCAAAGGAGGAGTATTTGGCTTCACTCAGGCGCAGGAGCAGTGGCTTCTCAAGAGGGGTCTCGAAGTACAGAGGAGTTGCCAGGTCATCATCCATATCTATCTTTTACTACCAGCACCTCCAAAATAACATTTAATTCCTTTATGGGTGCCATCTTTGTGACATTTTTATTTTGTTGGCAGCTTAGCTTGATCCACATTGTTGGAAATTTATTTTTAATTTTTAATATTTAATATTTTTTAATATTTTAATTATTTGCAGGCATCACCATAATGGGAGGTGGGAGGCAAGGATTGGAAGAGTATTTGGCAACAAATACCTCTACTTGGGAACCTTCAGTATAAACCTCACCCTTAAATCTCATATTAATACCTTTATAAATTAATTAATTATGCATTTATTTTATTTTTCATTTTTTTTCTGGTAAATAATAAGTGCATGGTTGGCGTCCATGTACTGCACGTGACGTGCACGTGCATTCCGTTCTCCTTAAATGGCCACCACGTGGACGCGGGTCCACCCACCTTTTGCTCCGGTTTCCGTGCACCTCATTCTCACGTGCACGACCACATCCCTCATTTTTTTTAAAAAATTAAATAAAACAATATTTATATTTTTTTATTAATTTTTTTTTAAAAAAAAACTATTCGTCGGCAACCGCATCGTCCCATCTGGCTCGGGGCGTGAGATCTCGTCTCCTTTGACCACTACCCAGGTGGACCAGATCTTCTGCCACCGCGGATGCAGGGAATCCGCTGCATCCATGACAATCACTATCCATTCACGGCTCATGCCAAGTGTCCCTTAATCGTGTATCTTGATCTCTCTTTGTAGGTACACAGGAGGAGGCCGCCCAAGCCTATGACTTGGCTGCCATAGAATACAGAGGGGCCAATGCAGTGACAAACTTTGACATCAGCTGCTACTTGAAGTGCCCACAGCCACTCTCCCAGGCCCAGTTACAGCCACCATCGGAGCTACAACAATGCCCGTTGGACGAGCCCAAGTCCGACTCGATGGAGATCGGGGACCCGGTTACTGTCGACGATGACGAAGCCGGTGCCGGTATCGGGGAGATTCCGTGGAATCTTTGCATGGATCATGGCTTTGACGATTACCATGTCGGCGATGTCGGTGTCGGTCGGTCGGATGATCTGCGCGGTTTGTTCGACAGTGTTAGCTTTGAGGATGACATTGAGTGTCTATTTGAAGGGTCTGAGATAGTTGAAGGTGATGAAGGTGGTAATGGTGGTGGAAGTAGCAGCAGGGTTAAGGAATGTTCTTTGGTAGGGCAGGTGGGCATTGCAGCAGAGGAGGGAGTTATGAAAGGGGAGGCAGTGTCCTACCCTCCTCCAGTTATTAGTATCTGCTCATAAGTTTTTCTGACTAGCTTTTAGTTGGGCAGCTTCAGCGTTTTGTGGTGGTTTGAGGAAATTATGCCAATTACCACAGTGAGAGAAGGAATAGGTTCTTGAGTGTAGACAGTTATTAGCTTATTAGTAATCTGGTCATGGGTTTTACTTTTACGACTTCCTCCATTCCTGGGTTTTGTTGTCCGAGAGGAAAAGGGTGCTAACTTGACAGTTGAGCTTGTTCTTCTATCTTATCTTTGAGTTTTAAGGTTAGTGTGTGAGATAGACATTCACATTTTGCTAATGTTCAGTTTTTAACTCTCTGTAGATTTCCAAAGCTACTTTCTGCTAATCTTAAGTTAAAATCTTTTTTTTTTTTTTGGATCCTGACGGGAGCTTTTCGTTGTTCTTTTTCACTCTCTTTGATGCTACTTTTTCTCGCAATAAAACTTTTGCAAAGCTGCTTACTATTTTGTTCAACTTTGAAAAGATAATTGGAGTATAACCCTACCAATAAATAACCCCTTTAAGAAAGAAGGTAACAGATCCTTTATAGCCTCTGCCTGCGGGAATTTATTGTAGTTGGGCATTTAACATGAGGTAAATCATCTGAGAGACCATTAACATTATTAATTAACCCTTTTGAAATAGACATCACCATTAAATTACAATGATTGAATCACAACCCAAGGAGGAGTGAAGCAGACGCTTTTTAACACCAAACTATGGATACAACAATGAAGATCTTATGATAAATAGTGTCCTTATGCTATCCACCAAGCAAAATCATGCCTGCGCACCTACCGCTCGCTTTAGTGTGGAATCATTTATGCAGCCAAAAAGTTACTCCAGAACAGCTCTTTGAAGTTTTGAGTTTACCGCATTCACTTGGTAATTCTGATAATCTCTTCAACTGGGAGAACCAAAATGGATCCTACCCACTTTTACCCAGATACAGTTGTAGCAGAGATCCAGGCATGGAAGAGTCCAGGAGTTTTACACCTGAAAATTAGCTGTCAATCATGATAGGCACTATATAGTACATATTAGCGGTAAATATAGACCCATAGATTAAAGAACATAGATAGCCAACAGATACAAGGGATCCATCCTGACAGGTAGGAAATCACAATAATTAACTGAAGTTTGCGACTTCTCAAAATAGTGAGGTAAACAAGATCAAAAAAAGTTAAAGATCTCTAATGATGCCATTGCAACAGTAAGAGTTGCTCTGTTTTCTCATGAATTGTTTCTAGGAATTAGATATAACGTAATGGATCTTTAGAAAACAAAAGACATTGACTCATGGGACTGAGAGATAACAAGTGACCTACAGAATAATAAACACTAGAACATTAAAAGGTAGATTACATCTCACACAGGAACACCCATATGCCAAAATAAGATTGTGCAAATTCAATGTGGATATACTTACGAGTAAATATTATCCGGATCAATTTCTTTGAACAAGTTAATGTAAAACCGGAAGCCGTCGGCACTAACATCTCTGCAAAGAAGGCCTGTGAAAATACTAATGTTAGTCATAACCTTAGTACAATTTAAGGTCAACTGAATGCAGCATAGTCAGAATCATTCGAGCAATTCGCGTTGCTAAGTTTTCACAATTTTAAATCTTGAGTAGGGCATTTTAATTTTACCTTTGCTTTCGGCAGTTAGAAGGTGCTCCTTCGCTAAAGCTGGTGCAATTCCTAATGTAAATGCAGCATCACTGGGGCTAATTCCTTTTCGAAGGGCATCAGGCTTTTGAGCAAGGGATGTAATTCTCGAGAAGACCTGTGTAAGATGGAATTTTTCAATCTAAAACAGGTGATCCAAGAAAGCAACAAAAATAGATACATGACAAATGGATAAAGTAATTTCTCCGGTTGCAGGTTTTTTTTTTCTTTTTCCATATTATCATAGTAGCACAAATAAGAAACAACTGAAAGAGAGCTTTTTGGCCAGAAGCAGTATTTCAATATCGGCAGAAAAGAGCGGTAAGAAGAAATATAGCAAATTATATCCGTAACCCAAGGATAGTTAAATCTGTGTAAGCTCTGCTATCAGAATTATTGGATATGAAGGAAGAATCATATCCATAACCCAAAGTACCTCATCATCACTGTGTGCCTTGTTCTGAATCACCTTGACTCCACTGTCAAACTCTCTGAGCATAACTTGTCTGTTTATGATAAATTAATACCTATAAGTAGAACTCAGAGATGATTGCAGGAAAAAGGACACTCTCATAAAACAAGCATAATGAGCAGCAAGCAACTTAGACATGACGCCGTAAAAGGTCCACATCTTTCTTAATTTGAAGCCATTTATACAAAATAAATATTAGAACCTGGAAGGGATTGAAAGTTCTGTGGTGCATACACATCAAATTTCTCCCAAAGGGCACAGGCTTGCAAAAGATCCTCTGGTGAGATCAACTCTAAAATGGACATCCAGAGGGAAATAAATTATTAAGAAGCTGAAATTGATGAAACTAAAGAAGAGGAAAAGATCATATATTCATATGCACACACACATATATATATATATACCTGTCCCTCTTGCACGGTTGAAGAGACAGTACACCTCTACTAGTGACATCATTCCGCCTGCTTTCTCAAGAGGTGGTTTGACAAAATCTGCCAGCTAGAAGTAGTACAATGAAATTGAATTTAACAACCATGTGTGCATAATCATCTGGCTTCTCTTTTCATGTTATAGTAGGAAATGTGACAGGTGATAAAACTGAAAGCCAGCAGAAAGGAAAAATAACAAATGCTTTCCAAAACTTCCATTTGTCTGAAGTTTCTCAAAACTGGAGTAAATGAAGTACGCACAAAAGAAGGGAAAAGACTCATCATAAATGAATGGAACAATCTATGCAAAAAGAAGGGACGAAACATCCTCATCTGCTTGCGGATACCTGGCGAGATAATTGTTGATGATATAGAGCACCAGCGGACTCTTTTGTAACTGGTGATGCAATACCAACGCTCAATAGCCAATCCTGCATGTCCTGCTTAGAACCCATCTCTTCATCATTAGAATTTGTCTGAGCAGTCGAACTTGATAACAGCTTCAGCCTCATTTTCTCAGCCAGCTGCACCATCTCCTTAGCTTTACCCTTCACAAGATCGATATCTTAGTGCTTTTAGAACATGGAGGAATTTATAATTCACTCAGGTTTGTGAAATCTTTTTCAGCTCATCATGGATGAAGATTTAAGTGCATGGAGAGTAAATAACATATATAAGAGTCCAAGGTTAATCATTATGCATTATGTTGCCTGCAGGAACTATTTCATGAAACCAAAAGGATTAACCAATGCTACGAGACTTGCAGTTGGTGAGTTAACCATAAAAGAAATCTCATCTGCTTTCTGTAATCAGTTAGGATAGGTAGAAAATTTTGGCACAACTAAAACAAAATATGCATAATCTCAAGGACCCATTAAAACGAAAGCCCACAAAGATTTCTTCGTATCACATGGTACCCGAATGAGCAGTAATAGCTTAATGATACTGATCGAAACTTTCTCCTCAGAATGCTATTGATCGAATCCTATCATAAGAAAATTGAAAACGAAGAGAGCAGAAAGATTTGAAGCAGCTTAAAATCAATGTTTTGAGACGCAAAATGTCATCTTCTACATACGAAGACAGTAACAAATAGCTACAAAATCCATAATTTCAAAGAGAAAAGACGAATTTCCCCTGAAAAAACAAATTAAATCAAGATCAATAAAGAAAGAAAAGGAATTCGAGTAACAAACCATTAGGGCATTTAAATCCTGGAACGCGTCCTGCAAACTCTTATCGGTGTTCTCCCACATCTCCTGCTCCTTCCTCAAAATCCCGGACACCCCGACCACCGGCATTCTCATCCTCACCTCTGCCTCCCTCCTCGCGTCACTCCTCTCTTCCTTCTCCTCCTCCCTCTCCCACGCCCTCTCCCTCATCACCTCCACCAACTTCCCATGAAAGACATCCGGATCCGTCTTCCCCCGCAGCACGAAGGTCACTAGCTCCGATCTTCCACTAAGGGAAATCTGGAGGCGAACGCGAGGCGTGGCGAAGAGGTGTCTGATCGATTTCTTCGGGGGGTAGGCGTGGACGACGGCGGCTAGGGGGATTGCGTGTGCGGACGAGGAGGTATTGTAGATCCATACGAGGCGGTGCGAGGTGAGGACGAGGAGGCCGGAGAGGAGGGATGGGAGGCTAGAATTTTCTTCCGTGTCGAGGTCGACGGATGGGAGGAGATAGCGCTCGACCTCGCCAGGGAGGAATATCGGGCGGCCGGAGGCGGTGAGGGGGACACTGGGAAGCCAGTGTGCGACGGCGGAGGAGGAGGCGGCAGCCATGGAGAAGGGGGGAAGAGAAGATGGAGGTGGGGGTTCGTTCGGGGGGAAGATGGAGTGTTGAGCGAATTGCCCGACTGGAAGAAGACTTCCGGAAGCGAATTGCGGGTTCGCAGGGGTGAAGCATCCGTACCCGCATCCGTTATCTGATATCCAAATATTTTAAAAGAATAATTTCACGCAGAACCCTGAACTATTGTTCATTTCTACCTACACCCTTTCTTTTCAAATACTGCGGGTATACAAGTGATTGAGAAGTTGTCTTAAAATAGATACAATTTAAAATCACAATGGTAATTTTGCGAGATTTTCTTTTTTTTTTCATTTTTGGGTCATTCATCTGTTTGATTTAGGAGGTTGGTCAGAGAGGGAGAGATACGTGGGTGGAGATCTATCTCAATGATGAATGGATAATTTTTTTTTAATTATTTTAATTTATCGAACAGTTGTGTATATAATAAGTTGGTTATAGGTGTACATAAATCTGTTACAAACCGGTTTGATCTGATTCGTAGCAGTTCTGCACCGAATTTGAGATTCGCGAGAGGCACATATTCCTAGGTATATGATGGAGGTGATAATAGAGTAGAGGTAGAATAGTTGATTGAGGTGGCTCAATAGATCATTGTGGTGATAGTTTGCGGATGCGGATGCGATAAATAATTGAATGCTATGACTAATCTATAACTGTTGTAAAAATTGTATGGGAGGTAAAGATGGTTAAGATAAAGAGACAAAGGGGGAGAAGTAGGCCTACCCTATGAGACTAGGGGATCAACGACAGAGAGAGATTAGAAACTAGACCAGACCGTACCAATGGAAGAGGTGAGACTAGTTGTTGGTTAGTAAAGAGGGAGTCTACGGCCTAGTTGAGAGAGATGCTAGGCAAAAGCTAATTAATCTTTTATTCCAACCATGCTAAGTTAGAAGCCATAATGCCCTATTTATAGAGATTAGATTAAAAAGTCTAAAACAAATTTAAGTAAACTAGTATTCCTTATCTTCTCGGATTAATCATTCATTTTGTCGTAGATAGATTTTGAATCTGAAGAAGTCATGAATAGAAAAGTTGTATATCTGAAGGTTGGCAATCTTATTCAACTGGTTTGATATTATTATGATATCTGTAAAATATTATGTAAATATTTTTCTGAAACTACATAGAGCTGAATTTAGCTAAATAAATAAAATTTTAACATACTAAAACTTTGACTAAACCACGTAAGAATAATAAATAAGATAACTAGACTTTATCTATGAAGCCCAATGTCTATGATCCAATCTAGTGTGAATTACATCAAAATCATAGAAATCTTTCACCCATGCTTAATGGAAAACTTAAAATGAAAAAAATTTAACTCTTTTTCTTCTAAAATAAAAGTAAAAAAGTTCATAAAAACCTAAAATTTATTGTGTGACCCAATTGTCGTTTTTTAACTATATATAAAATAGATAACTAACATAAAAATTAGTAACAAAATAATAATTCTCACATTATAAATAACAAACCGTCCAGTTCCCTCACCTCTCATTTCTACCTTTTCTTGCCCAATCTCCTCTCCTTCTTGCCGAGCCCATCCATGCAAACTGGGCCGACCCTATTTTACGCTCATGTGACATTTCTTTTGGGCTATTTAGTTTCGCTAAATTAAATATCTAATACAAGATTTTGCCACAAATCTCTCATGACTTGACGCAACATATTTTCCTATGATGATATGTTCTTATTCCATAATGACACTTATGACATCCCTATTAATTTCAAATCAATTTCCTACTCACTTAATAACATATAATTTAATAAAGTCCCTGCAATCATACATGTTATTCTTCAAGCTGCCATCTTTACGGTTCTGTTTACTGTTATAGCTAAGTACAAGACTTATGCTAAAAGACCCTCAGTATTATGCCTACCAAAAAAAAACACAACAAAAAAGTCCTTTCATTCAGGCCTCGCTCCTCTTCCTTTCTCTCTTTTCCGAAATAACCGATAACGTAGGGGGTGATTTGCAAAGAAGCTCACTCTTAAGAAAATAAAGAAGACTTTGTTGTCAACTGACCATAACATTTCCCTCCTGAAACCGGTAGCGTGTACCACCTTCCGACAAATTGACGTAATTACCCCTCGCATAACGACAATGGTAGGACTTAGGAATTTATCGAATCCTTCTCTTTTATTGGCGAAGCGTCACATCGCGCACGTATTGGAACAGAGGGATTTTATTCGCTGTCATTCGTAATAACAAACCATCAGTTTCGCTCGCGATTGCTTCGCCTCGGCGTCGAAATATATTTCCACGCTCGTTTCCATTTCCTTTTTCCGATTCCCCGAAACCCTAATCCTCGATCGAGAGGTTTCCGTGAACTGGATCGAGACCCGGAGCGAGCAGGGATCGATCTCGGTGGAGTGGTTAGGGTTTCGCAGCTGGGGATTGCTGGCTTGTCGGCGTTTTTGACAAGATGAGCAGTAAGAAGGAGGAGGAGAGGAATGAGAAGATCATCAGAGGCCTCATGAAGCTTCCACCCAATAGAAGATGCTTCAATTGCAATAGCCTGGTAATTTTTGCCGCTTGTTATTTGATTCTTCTCTTCATTTTGGTTTATGGTGGTTATTTTCGATTTAATCATCTATTATGGAATTCTGCAACAGGGTCCGCAGTATGTGTGCACGAATTTCTGGACCTTCGTGTGTATGACATGCGGTGGGATACAGTGAGTAATCGCCATTGCTTCTTTCTGGAAGTAAAGCTTAGAATTACATATAGATGTCAATTGCAGTATAGATATTGGGCTTTGTGGCATCTTGGCTCGCTGCTTTCCTTTCACATTTTGTATTTTGAGATTATGAAGTGCTTCAAATTAAAGAAACCTTTATATACATGTCTCGACCTCCTTACGAATGATCAGAAGGTGTTTTTGCATGCTTCTTACGACTTCATGGCTATAATTTGATATAAGGTGTTTCTATGCCATGCAGCCGTGAGTTTACACACCGGGTTAAGTCAGTGTCTATGGCAAAATTTACCAAGCAGGAAGTTGAGGCCCTTCAGAATGGCGGTAATCAGGTGAAAATAACTGACGACTTGCTCTCCTTCAGCTGATCACTGGGAATGGTCTATCGTAGTCTCATGTGATAATTACTTGTTGCAGCGTGCAAGAGAGATCTTTTTAAAAGGCTGGGACATACAGCGAATGAGATTGCCCAACAACAGGTGCAAATTAAAATAAGTTCATTACCTGCACCAGTTAATTCTTAAATTATGTGTTTCAATGCACTGGGATTATTACTTGGTTTCTGTTTTCTGGTTACAGCAATGCTGACAAGATAAGAGAGTTCATCAGAAATGTTTATGTGAATAAGAAGTATGCTGAGGGGGGATCCTTTGAAAAGCCACCCGGAGATATGGAGGTGATCTCTTATTCAGTGTATAATAAATACTATTGTTCATAAATATTAGTTTGGATCATAAGAAACATAACTTTCTCTAATTGTACTAATAGAAAGTACTCTCTGTTGGTTGATCTATCCTAACCTAAGGTATTCATATTCTGGTCAGGGCCTAAAGAACAACGATGAAGATGAGAGGAGGGCCAGCTCCTACCATTCTTACTCACAGAGCCCACCATATGATTTTCAATACGAGGACAGGCGCTATGGAAAACAAACTGGTATGCTTACGCGAAGGACTGGCTCAGAGAGGGTGCTGTATCAGAGCAAGATCTCTAGCTTCCTACATAGTCCAGGTCATCCACGTGAGCAGATACATGAAGATAGATTTGCTAATGAGAGTCCTGGTTCAAGGTTTTCAGATTCCTCAGTTTCTAGCTCAGTTGATCAGTCCAAATATGATGGCCAGTCACCAAATTCTCAGGATACAGGATATTACAGTCCTCCTGTACGTCAGGCAAGGGATATATTAGTTGAAGATCTCCAGAATCAGACGTTAAAATATTCTGGTGCAGCTGTTCGTAGGGATTCAGATGAAATCCAACAGCCGCAGGTTCTGGATACTCATCTTTTTATACATTTTTGTTGCTAACGCATCTAACTCTTTGGGGAATGAAGCTGTTAAAATTCAACTAGTTAAGCTTAACATCCCTTCTTTTTATTTGCAGAGAACTGCATCTTCAGGCAACCTTGGATCATTTGACAGCAACTCAGTTTCTCGTAAATCAGCTGATTCAGGCAGCCTAGCTGATGTTACCCTGGAGCCTGTGCATTATACTGGAATGCAACAGGCAGTAGTAGCTCCTTTGCCTCCTTCAGAACAATCGTTTTCTTCATTGCATGAGACAAACCAACCTTTCTTCAATCAAACAGTTGTGCAACAACCAACGAATTCTTATTCATCATTAGATTTGTTTGCTGGCTTCAGCCATCAGCCTTCATCTATGATTCCTCTTGAGCAAAAACCATCACCAACTTCACTTCCAGAAAATGATGGATGGGCTACATTTGACTTACCTGAACATACAGGAGCTGCTTCTGGTGCAAATAAACAATTCCTTGTTGGAAGTACTCCTGCTGACACAGTACCTAGAGGAACTGATGGACTGACATCGCAGATTTCAGTTCAAAATTCTTGGGCTTCAGGACCCATTCCACTAACTGCTAATCAACGGAACTTAGTTGCACAGGAAGCTAAGGGACCTATGGATCAAGAGAGCATGCAGGTAAAGAATCTTATGATGTGGTTGCTTATACTAGTTGGAATAAATTTTTACCGAGGGCTTCTGTTTGTGTTGTTACTAAGCGTTAATTTTTTGTGATTATAGCTGTTGTCATTGCATATTTCTTGTTACAAATAGTCTGGTCTGTAATTATTGTGTGGAAGAAAGCCTACCAACTCTTTACTTGTTGATTCTGATGGCCAGTCAAGAGTTTAAAGCATTAGAGTAGTAGTTGATTTTGGTTTAGTTTGTCACCCTAGATGAGCTGCATATTATTTACATAGCATGTGGTGTGAAGGTCCAAAATTACCATGTTGTGAAGCTGCTATAATCTTTTTGAGACTACTAGTGTTACTATTCTAGCACTTCCAGTATCATCGAGGTTATCCTTTTGCAGCACTGGAATGCTTTTGATGACTCTACTGGGAAAGTACATCATGGTTTGCTTGGGAACCTTCCACATAATGACAAACCAGAGATTTCAGTGTGCGAGTTTTCTAGCTATGTCAATCCATATCCTGGACATGAATCTTCAAAGGTGCTGCATTTTTTTTGGGGTATTTTGTTCATTATATAAAGGAAAAATTGTATTAAATTTTTTATCCTTTCACAGGACTTGGTTAAGGAACGGTTTGAATGGTCCAATCTAGATGATCTAGGTCCTGGACTCGATCTTACATCTGGTAGTATGGCAGGATCAGCATACCCTTCATTTCTTCAACCTATGCCAGTATGTAATATTTATCAGTTTCTTGTGCGTTCATCTTTCCCAGTGCATGTTCTAGAAGTGCATAAGTTGTATTGATGAATAGGGGCTGATTAAAATGTTTGGATTGATGTCAGTAGTGGAGGGTGGCTGAATTGGTAAAAGTTTTTGTTGTGGAAATTAGCACATATGTATATGCCTTATATGCTAATTTATTTATATTTCACAGGGTGTGAGCTCTCAAGTAAGAAAATCAACCAATCCATTTGACATCCCATATGAATCAGATTTGGAAGCCAACACAGTGGTAAGTTTCTATTTAACAAATCTTTTCTAAGACAATGGCAAAAGAATTGATTATGATTCCCATTTGTTTCTCGATATATAGGATATTTTCGTGAAACAGATTACCACATGAATCACAAAAGTTGAGTCTGATCATGTATGAGTATCAGTCAACATAAAGCAATTCATGAAAGCACTTAATTTATCAATCAGTATAAATGTTGTTGTCCATGTGTGTAACATAGAACAAATAGTTAGTATAGAGCTTCTGCAACTGGATCTTAAGTGGTGGACAAACCCGTTAAACAGTAGCTTGAAGAGATTTGACTAGATTAGTTTAATTCTGTTTGAACGGGAAAGTATCTACTTTATACTTCTAGTACGTTGTGCTAATTGATAATTTTTTATATGAGATTATTTAGAATTATCTTTATTGAATTTAATCTTGCGATGCCTTCTTTTGGTTTAATCGATCTTTCTTCTGCAGATCTTGAACATGAGCAATTTGCAAGCAGCATTGCCAGATCTACAGGTTCCAGCTGCCAACACCAGTAACTTAGCTGAACCATGGTTTCCTCAGAATTCTACCACGACATATATTCCTTCATTGCATCAGGGTAAATCCACAATTACTATTCCTTGGTGTTTTTTGAGTTCGTCATCTTTCTATCATCAGCTGATCTTTCTTTGCTGTTTAGGAGGGTTGGCTTACATGACAGAACAGGCGCCAGATTCTCAGATGCCGTAAGTTGCTTTAATCTTATTTATCATATGTACGACATTCTTAATTGTGATCTGAAAAAGGTCATTTAACAGGAACTTATCCCATCAAGGTCCTGTTGCATCCTTTGGAGGGAATCCATTTGCATGATGAAGTGTTGATGAAGAGAAAATCTTTGTGTGATTTCATGGTCTCAGGCAGAAGGGAATCATTTGGATAACCCCATCCCAAGTGCCCTGCATCGGACGGTCCTATCCATATTTTTAGCAAATTCACTAAGGTCTTCAGGCCCTTTTGTTTGGATGATATCTCATTCAATCCTTTATCTTCTCGAATGATTTGACTACAGAATTTGAAAGATAGGGCGTCAATTTGTTGGAGACAAAACTTCCATGAAACTACAATGGCTTCATATACCAGGCTGTGGTATTATCTGTGCTTCACTGGCTCCATCTCGAGCCATAGACAAGTGAATAGTGTATTTTCTTTCGCCCACCTTTTGGTACTCTCCATCAACTTTCTAGCTAGATTCAAGTGTATCATTGGGAAGTCCAGCTCTTTCTGAAACTAACTCTCAGTGTCGCACAATTCTTTCGTCATAAATGCTGGTCTTTGTAGTGCCTTCATGATGTTTATTGATTTCTAGCTGGTTGGTATTTCTTAGTAGTTTGTTAATATAAATCAATTTCTCCAGTACCCACTTATTTGAACAACTCTGAATTCAATGTCTCTTCTACTGTGATTAGAAGCTATCAAATCAACAAGTAGAAATTCCAGTTAGACATCAAATTTAAGACTTCAGAAAATTTCATGAAGTGTTTTTTGTTCAACAAATTCTTCAGGTGTAGAAAGGGTTGCAAGGATTGGGTAGTCCAACTTTGTTTCCTCTTCAAGCCTAGAATTTTTACTGATTAATTTGATGCAAGATATTTTCAGTCAGATAGGTATCAATTTTCTTTCTGGAGTTTGTCACTTCCATGAAGAATCGAATTGATATAGTGGTATAATTAGAGAAGTTGATTCTGAGAAAATTTCTTTTCGCATATTTGCAATTTACCCCTGTCTTTTTAATATTTATAAATCACACCCTATGTTTTATAAAATAATTAGGTCCCATAAGTCGGTATCGTATTTGTTGGAATAGCGTATGCGGTCATATAGGGCCGCAGACTTTGTTGCGAAAAGCGATGAAGAGATCAAGATATTGTTCTTAATATCTAAAACCCTACTCCTTATACCCCCCCTCTTCTTCGAGCAGAGAGCTCTCTTTCTCCCCCCACCCTCCTCTAATGCCCGAAACCTTTTCCCGACTCCTTCCTCTTTCCCCTTCCTTGTACTGGAGATAAGTTTCTCTCTCTCCTCCTCTCTTCTGAGTAGCCTCGATTAGAGAGAGATAGAGGGAGAGAGATGCGTCCCTTCTTCCCTTCTGTTCCCAACCAAATCCAGCCCCAAGGAGGCAACGACCCGAATCTCCAACAGGTAAACTTTTCTTGGCCTTGCTCGCCTTCTGGTTATCCTAGTCCAATCAAGTTGACATCTTGGGCTTTCTTCTCTCTTGATATGACGTAACGTTCTTGTGATCGGAGCAGGGAAGGATGATTCCACCACCGCCCGTTGGCCTAAACCCTCAATATCCGGCTCTGCCGATGGGTAATTTCAGTAATCCAAATGCCCATTTGAGCAATTTGGGCGGAACCAACATTGGTATGCTCAATCACCAGCAGTCAATGCCGCCAGTCTTCCCGAACAATACTAATTACCCACCAATGGGTCAGAGTAATCAATTAGCTGCTCAGAATTTGAATCTAGCCATGGCACTGCAGCTACTCGGGCAGGTTCCTAATTTGCAGCAGAGTTTACCTTTATTCCCTGGGCAGTTGCAAAATCTGAACTTGCTTGCTTCTCTGCAAGCGGGTGGACAATTTTTAGGTAATAATCTGGCACAGAACATGAATCAGTACCCAGTTATGCCAAATGGGCAGATGGGCATGAATAACTCGATGATCTCGCATGGCATGCATCACCCTGCAAGTGTTCCAAATATTCGCCCATCTAATCATTGTGCTTCTAACTCGGGCTACGGTGGCAAACCACATATGGCGGTGAGTAATCCAGGAGTAAATTTTAGTGGTAAGACAACTGGTGATGTCAACAACCACGCAATGGGTCAGAGTGTGAATAATGAAGGGCATATTGGTGCCAAGAAATTGCAATCACCTTTTCCTGGGAGCCTGTCACGAAATCAACCGAATGGGGGTAATATGGTAAGGGCATTGTACTTAGTTTTTTAATCATCTATGATCAGCTTGTACTTGTGTTGTTTATGTGGTTCTGACACTTAGTTTTTTAATCATCTATGATCAGCTTGTACTTGTGTTGTTTATGTGGTTCTGACATAATGTTGTCTGTATTATCTCGTAGCATCATTATAGTCTCCTAACTCTGTTACAGGTAAATCATGTTGAGGGCCATGCTGGTGGTATCTCAAATGTTGTCTCTGAAAATTCTTTTAGCAAAAATTTCAGGAGGAACCAAAATGTAGATGGGAAAAGAGGAAACTCACATATGAGGCATATTTCGGTCATATACCTCTTCGCTTTTTAAGTCTTTTCCTATGTGGTTGCAGGCTTTCTAACTTAATATTTGCAGGTTTCAGAGAAATCAATTTCATCATGAGAAAAATATGAAGCAGAATTTCAGGCCTTTTATTAAAATGGGTGGAAGAGGTCAAGTACTGCCATTTGCTAAAACTCATGGAAGAGGTTAAGTCCTTTCTGATATAGAGTTAACCATTTAGGATATACTTGTTCCATAGTTCCATGAAACAAAACTATGTTTGAAGTAGTTTCACCCATAATCATTTCCTGAATTGGCATGTTATTTTTGTTGTCTATGACAGGATGAATTCCATTTTATTGCTCACTTGGATGACATCAGTTTTTATCTTTGTTGTTGCATTTCATGGATTTAATCAGAATGTGATAACTGGAGAGAAGGAAAATCTAACTCATCAAACTCAGCAAGTCCAGCTTCTAGAGAGTGTGTAAGGTATCACTTTCTTTAACGATGATATGTAACAGTGGAAAAAGATCCTGGTTGGCATGTCAGTAAAAAAAAGGTTTTTGTCGTTGCATCTAGATACAGTAAACTCTTTATTTAAAAATCTGTCCCACCTTAATTACACAGTTAACCTATCTTCAATCTTTAAGGTCAGCATTCAATTGCATGTTGCTGTAACTTTAATACTTGTGTCTTCTTGCAGGCGCGCTCCTATACTCTATGATGAAAATGAAATCAAGAAGTGGCGTGAAGCACGTAGAAAGAACTTCCCAACCAGTGCCAACGTAGAAAAGGTCAATATCCATCTTATGCATAAAGTTGTCGTGAACATTCATATCACTGAATAACTTATTTTGCAGAAGTTGACTCGAAACGGGACAAATGGTGAAAATACTGATGAGGATACCAAATTACGTCGCCAGGTAGGACAATCAATTTTCCCATTCACTTATTTTCTCTTTTATCTTTTATTTCCTTGCTCTGAAAGCATGCAGCTTAGACAGGATAGAGTATTTTCACTAGCAGAATTACTCGTTCTTCTGATGGATCAATTAATGTTGTGCAGCAACTGAAAGAAGTTCTATCCAAGCAGGCAGAATTGGGTGTTGAAGTTGCTGAAATACCACCTGATTATCTTTCTGAACCTGAGAACCAACTCCATGGAAAGGGAAATGAAGGAAAAACATTGTTTAACACTGATCGACCTCCAAACAGGTACAACAATAAGAGGGGTAGGCGGGGGAAAGGTGACTTCCGAGATAAAAGACCAAGGTTAAGAGATGATGCATCCATTGCTCCTGCTCCTGCTCCTGCTGCTCCTAAAATCAAGGAACCTACCCTTCTGGAGAAGCTTCTGAGTGCTGATATTAGGAGAGACAGATTTCGACTTCTGCAAGTTTTCAGGTTCATGCATTTGAATTCTTTCTTTGATCACAAGACAGAGAAGCCTTTGGAGTACCCATCCATCTTAATGAAACAGACAGGACTTGAGGCTACGAATCCCATAGAAAGTGCGAAAGGGGTACATATTGCTGATATCAAGGCCAGTAAGAATGACTTAGCTGATGAAATTGATGAACCAAAAGGTTCAAGCATAATTGATGAAGCAGAAAATAGATCGAGCAAAGATGATTGCGATAGTGCTAGTGAAGCCGAGGTTGTTTTCCAGATTATGGGAAAGGAGGAAAACGTCGGAGAGCAATTTGAGAAACCAGAGGAAGGTGAAGTCACTGAATAGAAGGATGATCCAAATCTCTTCCCCTCTGTATAGATTTGCTAATGGACTTATGTGTTGCAACCTATAACTCCGATTTAGGTGTTATTTTGAAGTGGAAAAAAATGTTTCTCATGAAAGAGCAAAAGTTATATTGATGGTTATGTGATACATTGATGCAATCAAATATGAAAGTTCCTCTTTCCTTTTTCTTCTCCTTTTGCTCTCGGATATGCCCACAGTTGAACTAAAAACTTTCTGTTCATCAAATTTCTATCTTCTTTTCCCCCTCTTTTTTATTCCTTTTCTTTTTTATCCTTCATTCATTCAAGATCCCAACCGGTCCCACCAGTGAGGATTATTTGATTGGTTGAACATCACAACAACCATAGCATGGTTGAATTCAATGCCCAACCAAAAATTCTCAAACATCTTCTCAACTCCATCTTCCAAACTTGAAATGTAATAAATGCTGACAGAGTGTTAAATGCCTGCAATTTTAAAAGAAGAACATTATAAATAATTAAATATATTCGATCACTTTTCTTTTCGACACAGAGAAAATCTTAATCATCACTATTATTTTCAGATATTTACTCAAAAATCTAGTAGAAACTAGATTGGTTTCCTCTTTTGCTGGTTACAAATCCAATCGATAGATCTCGTTCTACTTCTCTTAATAATAGTAATAAAAATTTTGACAGCAAACAACTGCATGGCATGGTAGGTATGCAGACATCAATAAAACCTCATCAGCCCGATTCCTTTGGCCCTACTTGCATGCACAGACACTTCTGGCACAATCCAAATTAAGCCATTAATTTGGACCATCTCATTACTATAAATAGTACAAGTAGCTGCAACTATAAACTGGAAGGAAGCCTTTTAAACTCTCTCAGAGATCCTGCTATAGACACTCTTGAGCTATGTCTGTCCGCCGACCGCCGCCGTCGATCGCGATCGTCGCCATCTTATGCTTCGGGATAATGTACTCCGCGAACGCGCAGGCGCCGGTGCCGACGCCGTCGGGCCCCGACTGCATGACGGCGCTGTTTAACTTGTCGGATTGTTTGACGTACGTCGAGGCCGGAAGCAAGCTGAAGAAGCCCGACAAGGCGTGCTGCCCGGAGCTCGCCGGACTCATCGACTCGAATCCCATCTGCCTCTGCGAGCTCCTCGGCGGCGCCGCGGCTTCGTTCGGCATCAGCATCGACAACGCCCGGGCCCTCGGCCTCCCCAAGATCTGCCACGTGGAGACGCCGCCCGTGAGCTTGTGCTCAGGTAGTTTCTCGACGGCAACCGCTGCCGTGCACGACGGCGCTCATTCTATTATACGCCTGTAAACTTTACAAGTTAAATTATCCCATATACATACAATACTATGACATAAATTTGGACATTTCGCAGAGGTAGGAATTCCGATCTCAGCTCCATTGAGTGGAACTCCAACTTCATCCCCTCCATTACACGGTAATTATTACTTATCTCAACAAACAAAAGAAAAAAAAAACTCATTGTGTTAGATTTCTGTCTCAAACCGAAGCTTCAATATCTCTACAGGATCAAAGCCGACAACCACAACATCACCGGCGACGACATCACCGGCGCCATCATCACCGTCGAGCGGCAGCCAAAGCGTCAACCCCGTCGATCTCATGTTCGTTGCAGCCATCTCGTACATCATCGCCTTCATCGGAATTTTCTTCTAATTTAATCAATAATTAGCCCATTTTCTTCGTTATTACCGATGTACGTGTCCCTTTATTTCTATGATGATTCTATCGCTACGCTACTTGAGGAACACTTTGATTAAGTTGTAATAATCTCATTATCTATGATTGTATTGTATTGCATTGCATTGCATTGTATTCGTTACATCTCATTTAATTTTATTTATCTTCTTTTCAATAAATTGGTTGGCTTTCAAGTGAGATTGAGAGCGTAGGTGGGATAGAGAGATGGCGTGAATTAAATTCGGCGGTGGTTTTAACTGCATGTGGTCTCATCTCCGACGGTATTAATTGTAGTCGGCGACGTAAATGCTTTCACATGTGCCATTCGACAAGCCATTAAATTTCTCAGCTGCCATTCCATGTGATTTGGGGTTACTCTATTTAATGGTGGATTAGATATGCTGATTAAACCTTATAATAGCCCTGCTAATCCAAGTTATTCTTATCCACATTTGAAGTTAAGCAACTAATTCTTTGCTAATCTAAGTTGATATAGATTAAAAAAGGCTAGTTTAAGGGGGAACTGAGCATGATAAGTTCAGGGGGAAAAAATACATGAGACTGTAGAATTTAAACGATAGTGGTTAAAAACTATTACATATACACAATTAATGTATTAATCTGTATCTAATAGCCTATTCAGATCAACCTATATATAGTCGGTCTGTACTAAATCCAAACACCCTTAAACTGTCCTAATAAGATATCTAAAAAATTTGTTAATCATTAACTAAATCAAGTAGCTTGAAATCTATCCAAATTTAGCTTAAATTCAACTCTATGAAGTAGAAACTCTAACAAATATTAATTAGAGAGATTAGTATGAGTAAATCTAAATGTTTTATTGGAATAAATTTAGCCCAATTGATGGGCCCATGGGCTGAAATGAGATTCTTATAGTTTATATCAAGCTCCTAAAAAGGAACAAAATTGCTAATAGACATGATTATTAGGCTCGACCCACCAACCACGATATATGATAAATTTTATAACTCGGCCCGTTATGCTCAAGCTTAATATTTCACAAGCTAGTAGGTGCTACAAAATTTTTTGTCTCCCCTGAGTGATTGGTGGGCTGAGCTGTAAATAAATCCTTAAACCTGATCCGCATAAAAAGCTCGATCAGTCCACTTGCAACAAATATAGAAGAAGAGATCATAATAAATATGATATGAAATATGATATGAAATATAAACCCTACATTTTTAGAGATTTATATGATTAATAATTGTCTCCTTTTTATTGAGAAAAGCATGTAGACAATATGTCATTCATTTAATCAGAAATTTATAATCCTGATATATGTAGAGAAAAATGAGAGATAATTTGAACAAGCCTAGCAAAACAAGAAGAAACATAATGCATCAAAAAATTATGCCTAAGCCGTTGCACCGGCACAAAAGATTCATTCACCTTCAAGTGATTTCGTCTATGATCACCAGCGGAGAGAAGAAAGAGGAAGTGAATTAGGGAAACAGAAACCTAGCATCAATCCCCACTTTGAACTCTGTAATCTGATCTTTTTATTTATAATTTTCATATTACACTCTAACCAATCACTAACAAAGCGATATACCTAACTAGAAACATTTAATTAGGAACACTAAGTTAATCTTTTAAAATTCCTAAAATACAGTGACAAACTTCAAACTTCTTCCAGAATATTTTCTCAAGGATATCTTAACCTTATTTATAGGTTAAACTAATCACAAATTCATAGTCAAAGATTAAGTATACTGTTTTTATTATATTTTAACTATATGAAAAAAAAAATCTATAATTAAAAAGAAAAAAAACTATGAGGGATCAGAATACAAGTAGCTCAAACTCAGTGAGAATCCAAGAATTTTAGTATCCTGTTTGACAAATCCCCAATGATAATTCTCAGCTTCTTACCTCATCATTAATTTCCTGAAATTTTCCAGTGACAACTCAGGAACTTGAAACCTGCCATTTACCACAAACTCCACAGTTGGATATCATCTAATATTCGCTGAGTAATTTCTTTCTAGGAAATCATTTATTGAGTAAGACTAGGAATATCTCAGTTTCCAGTATTAGATTAGGTCAATGACATGGTATTCTTGTCGGACTAGAACTTGCTATATTTGAAGTGTTCCAATCTTTCCTCTCTATTTTCCCTAAACCAAAGAAAGTTTGTGATATGGCGAGTGAGGAATAAATTTGGTGAGGGCCCAATTGATAGTCGTTAAAGAACTCTACTATTGGGCAAAGAGTTGTATAACTATGTGAAAAGACTATTGTACCCTTTTCATCTAGTAAATTTTTTTTTTTCTAATTCAAAATGAAATAATAAAAATTCTGGTATTGATTTTCAGGAAGAATTAAGGATGCCTATTAATATCATTTGTATGTTTAAAATTTGATGAAAAGAAAAAGGATTGCGAGAGAAAATGAAGTCACCTGACAATAATGTAAAACTCTACTAAAAGCTTATGTGACATGGTAGTTACTAAATGCGCCGATACCTAAATTTGCAGTAATAAATATTAATGCATATTCCTATAGAAGCGACATGCATCGAAGGTTGTGTTAACGAAGCTTGATCATGTTTAACACATAAAGATGAACCCTTCCCATAAATTCCACAAATCCATTCTTGTGATGTTTACCTATATGCAATATATAGTCTATGAAAAGATAACAAGAATGATGAAGTTATCATTTAACACACAAAGGAGAAAATGAGATAAAAAGAGAGAAAAATCTATAATCAAGGGTAATATGGTAATTTCACTATTATACAATGATTTCACCACCCTTTTTACCAGTGTTAAGGATGTACACTATTTAACCTCAAGAGTCAAAGCAACCTTCTTTCCATTCTTATATCTTATAGAGTAGGAAAGAGCAAGAGTCAAAAGAGCCATTAGTGGTTCAAGGATCCATTGCAAAGGTTTATGTCATCTCCTTTTTTTTCATTTTTTTCATCTATATTCTTATTATTCTACTTGTGATTAATCTCTTTTTTTCTTCACTATCGTCAAGTTCATTTGGTGTGTTTTATTTTTGTTTCTTTTCCATTGTTATTTTACATTGACAAGAAGTAATGTTATAGAGATGATGTATATGATGATTAATATTACATGAATTCAGTTATTATATAAAATTTTAGTACCTTTTTTTCCATTTTTATTTGTTTTTTTCTTAATTTTTTGTAAGTTTCAGTAGTATGTGCCATATGAAGCTTTGGATATTTTAAGAATAATCATATTGATCATATTTGGTTTGTTTCTGTTCCATTGTTATTTTACATTGACAAGAAGTAAAGTTATAGAGATGATGTATATGATGATTAATATTACAGGCCTTTTTAAGTTCTACTATAAGCTTTCAGTACCTATTAAGAGAGTAGTATGCACCATACGAAGCTTTGGATCTTTTAAGAACAATCATATTGTTCTTGTTAGGTTTGTTTCATTTCCATTGTTATATTACATTGATAATAAGTAATATTATATGTAAATGATGATTAATAAGCTTCCAATGCGTATTAATTTAAGATAGTAGTATGTACCATATGAAGGTTTTGGATTCTTTTAAGAACAAAATCATATTGTTCTTGTTTGGCTTCTTTTCATCTGTTTATCTTATATGGTCAAGAAGGTATTTTGCAAGACATAGCGTTCTTCAAATAGTTCTAATGGATTGATTACTCATCTTAATTTCTCTTCTATTACTATGATAATTTCAGGATCGCGTAAGATTAAAATCTTGCAGTATGACATAATTCTACTATCAGCTTCTCTTATTTATGCAGGAAGGACTGAAACTAGTAGTTTCTTTGCTTTAGAGAGACAATGGACAGAATGGAGAATTCGAGCAAAGCTATAGAAATTACAAGGAAGGAACATACCGGAGCCGATGACATTGCTCAAGTTGCTGGCCCAAGTGAGGCTGAGGCTGGTCCATCCACCGCAGTGAAAGTCGAGAGCAGTGAAGACTTGGATGATCTTAATAAGCAAATCAAGAAGTACAAGGCAAAGATATGGCGATTGGAAGAGAAGCTCAAGAAGGCTGGCAAACGGCGAAAGACAGACAACTCGTGCATGGGAAGCAAGATTGGACATCTGGAGGAGAAGGTCATCCAGAACATGCATAAGATGATGGAGCTCAGCAATGGCGTTGGCGGCTTTGTGTACGGTATCATAACCGCCGACGGTGAACAGTTAACCGGCGCTTCTGATAGCCTGAACAGATGGTGGAAGGAGACGATTCAGTTTGACAAGGACGGACTGAAAGCCGTCGAGAAATTCTACCATGAACATGCACTGACACTGTCTATGTCCAAGGATGACACCTCTGAATCAACCTATGAAGTACTGCTGAGGTTCTCGGATACAACTCTTGGGTCACTCCTCTCATCTCTAATGCAACACTGTGATCCTCCACAGAGGAAGTTCCCACTAGACCAGGGTGTTCCACCACCTTGGTGGCCCACAACAGAGGAGCATCATGGCCCGTCGCCGTACAAGAAGCCGCATGATCTCCGCAAGTCATGCAAGGTGAGTGTCCTGCTAGCAATAATCAACCACATGGCACCGGATTTCGCAAAGATTACGGCGCTTGTCAGGCATTCCAAGTGCCTCCAGGATAGAATGAACGGGAGAGAGGCTTCTCTGTGGAACTCTGTTATTGATCAGGAAAGTAAATTGTACCGTGAGCTCCATCCTGATGCTCCCGGCCCTTCGGCGCAAAGAAGGAATGAGTTAATCCCTACGAAGCAGCCGGAAGTGCAGCTAACAGTGCAGCAGCCATTTAATCTGATTTCAAGAAATGATCGTCAATCCAGTTTCAATTTTGGCAATGGAGTTATAGGAAGTACTCGGTTCACTGGCCTTCAGCTAGACCAGAACAATAGACTGGTGATATCCTCATCGATTGATGCTTCAAATAATTATGCATCAAACTCTATATTCTCTCCAGCTGCAGCACAAAATTTGATGGGAATCTTACCAAATTGTTATGGAAACTATGGTAACGTGGGCAACTTAACATACAACAGTGGTCTTGTCCATGGGAGCAATTCAAACCATCTTCAGAATGCAGTTCAGATGTATGGATCTTCTTTTCAGACAGCAATAACTATGGTTCCAAATAATATTCAGCAGACACCCAGTCCAGATTTCTTCAATGGGATTCAATCAGCAACCAATCCAGATCAAGTTATGATATCAAATCAAGATCCTCTTCAACACACAATTCAAACTGATCCAGGTAATTATAATGACAGTGGCAACTTTTCTCAACATATCAGCAATATCATGCAGCAGCCCATGGCCATGCCTATGCCTATGCCCATGCCCATGCCCATGCCAAGTGAAACTGGTCCATTTGAGCCAGTAGCATCTGATCACAACACTGCTATTGATGACGAATTCAGCAGTAACGGTTCGCCGCTACTCTATCTCACAGATGCACTGCCCAACAAGGAGACACTGCTGACGGATATTGCTTGGTTCATCTGACAATGAACATTAGTGAGAACATCTTGATTCTGAGTAGCGGATCACAGTTCCAATTGAAGTCATGGAACAACAAATAGCTATTGTTCATTTACATAACTAAATACTATCAACCTAGATTGGAGAGGTTCTTATCATATATTTGAAACATTCAGAGTTCTGTTGCTATTTATTTATAACATTTAAGGCCAAGAGCTTTTGCCAGGCTTTAATATGGCATGAAGAATGCGGTTTCTGCTTCAATGAATAGGATGGCCACCACCAAGTTATTTCTTAGTGCCAGTCCTGCTTAACTTTGCATAGTATCTACTCTTGAGTTAATTTGGACAAAGTAGCAATGATTCAGTTAGATGAGGTTGATAATGGAATTGGATAGGGAAACAAATCCAAAAGGATGTCTTTTTTTCAGTTCTTTTTTTCCTGTTTTAGATAGTGAAATGAGGGCTAAATAAGTTTTCTTCAATTGAGCATTGACTGCTTCACCAAATTCTTCATCTTATTACACATTACAAAATTGACAAGCTTCAATTCATCTCATTTGCCAAATGCAGTGTGATGAAGAACATAAAACAAGAGTGCTGTCGTACTATGCAACATCCAACCTACCTTATTCTTCTGATGCAAAGAACATGGAGACTGATCAATAATGCTATTGCTTTTATCTTGATTAGATTGATTTGGGTATGTACTTTTGTGAACCTGTTACAATTTCAAGGTTTTAAAAGATTGTAGGCAATAGACAGTCACACAGTGGACCAACAGAGGAAGGATTACATTTTCTTTTCCAGCCAGATATAATCAAACACAGAACTGGAACAGATTGAAAAATTAGTGAACATCATTACACCAGTATTCTTGGAGTACCTTCTCCTTGCAAAGCCAAGACAAGCAAAAAGAGATCTTGAAGAAAGAATAATACAGAGTTGTAAACAACCATTGTCAAAAAGAATATCAATGAATAATAGTATAAAAGAACATACTAACCAATAATGTTTTGCACTCAAAAGTACTTTGCTGATAAGCCTGTACAAATCTCTCGGAGTGTTTCTTAATGTGTTCCACATACTCTTTTTCTTCTGGTCTTACTCGGTTATTCACCTTTCATGTGGGTGCCTGCATAATAGTAACTAAAGCCTTATCAGTGCCTTATGTGAAAAAACAAGAGGAATAATTTAAAAGCAATAATTTAGGAAAGAAATTGGGAATGTAATAGCCATCTTGTTAGATTTGTCAAAGCTCATCAATAATAGGAATCCGTGTTAACAGAAATTAGTTAATTTATCAGTAACTGGAAGTTATACTAGCAGAAAAGAAGAAATGCCTGAATAAAGGGACAAAAGTTGAAACCATCAGCCATCCCCCATCCATCTTGTTTTATGTTTGTAGATAACTAGATACTATACTTATTAACTGTTAAATCTTATGTTAATAGAATACCCAATTTCAATAACACACTAGAAGTACCAATGCACATGACAGCAACATCATATAACAAAAGAAAAGCATAGTTTGAGAAAAGTGTTTTGGACTGCTGCTAGACCTAATAACATTGATGCAAGTGCAAGGTGAAATTTTTAGACAATAGTAGGATATCTAGATACGAGCCCATTTAGATTATTATTTTCATGCTTAAGTTGTAGCGACAAGACACTGAGCATGTTCTGTTTGGTGAGTGCACTATATGTGTCTCCCAGATAGATATTTATTAATGCGGACAAGTAGTCATCTGTTACTTGCATGTTGTGTGTACCTTCATTAGGGATGTCACTAGTTTGAGATAGGAGCTCTTCGGCACCAATTTTCATGTTTGGAGCTGATAAACCCTTCTTCAATCTGCCATCATGTACCCCAACCTCAACAATAAAAACTGCACAGACTGGACGATGATCAGAAAATTTGGACTCTCCTCGGATGTAAGACAACTGCACAATCCCATCACCACGCCATAATATTCGATCACACCTAAAAAATGATAGTTAAAGGGCTTGTAAGTCCATAGGGAGGACAGAAGACAGAGAAAATTATTTGAACTGTATAAGTAATTTGAACTGCAATGATTTACTAGTTTTTATACAATGTCAATGTAATATGCAAATAGACCTTAGCAGAAAATTGCATTTAGCCGACGATCTTACAGGACTTAATGCATGCAATATTTTGGCGATGAGAAAAATAGTCATCTATGAAATTCAAATTGAACATAATATGAGATAACTATCTCCTTTAATGGGAAGTTGTAAAGGTGAAAATAAGACGACAAATCTGACATACCATGCGGGGGTTCTTCTCTTCTTCTTTGATGTCACAGTTTCTCCAGCATAAGCATCTGAATTAGAGGAGTACTTGTAAGTGGGAGCAAAGTAGATCTTCCCCTCTCTCCACCCTTTAAACACTCGCCCAGCTTCTCTTTCAATTTTAAGCTAGCAAAGAAGTAACAAAGTCAAGAAAAATATATATATTGAATCCTGATTGAGTACATAGTGTTGAAAGTTTGAGCACCAAGGGGTTCATCCAAGATATAAATTATTTGCTTCTAAGTCAACTAATCAGGAGGAAAAAGGTGGCCAATCAATCATAAACAATATCTACTTCTAAGTCTAGAAGCGCCATTAAATTCAAGTTATTCCTTTGAGCCCTTCTCTTTGGGGGTGACAACTTGAGTTTTACTTTTCTGATCCTCATTTCATGAGTTTTCTTCTCTATAGATATTAAATAGATATTACTCAAGCTCTTCTCTTGCTGCTGCTTTCCTCTCCTTGTTATTTGTCACTTTGATAAAGAAATCAGTTTAAGAAGACAGTAGGTAATATAATGCAGTTACCTGATCTTTCTCAAAAAGAGCATCCCAGTTATTTTCTGCCAGAAGATTCTTGGTCTCCGAGTAGCTCAAGGAAATCCGATAATTCAAATCCCCTAACCATATGATCCGACTGACATGCAAAAGAGAATTAAAATTAATTGGCAGAACAATAAGATACTTAAAAGCAATTTGTGTGAGGAAATACTAACTCATGTTCAAGAATTCTCTCAGGGATTCTCCGTCCAGCCCTTCTGCATATCCTTCGAAACTGTGTATGCTTCAGGATCTCTGTAACATCTGAATTTCTCCTAAGCTCATCACCTTCTTTTTCGCCAGAAGCTAAGTGTGTACAAATGAAACAAAAGCTCGTCTGATGTAACGACATGCTCACTGATATACACCCCTGCAAACAGGAAGATGAATAGTTCATTCAAAGGGACAAAACTTGAAGAAAGGGGGATGATCATGAAACATAATTGAGTCAGCTCTCACCTTGTTGCCAAGATAGCCCATAATACCACGCCCGACAGAAGAGAGTCTAAGATGACCTATGTTCTGGAGTAGCTCTCTCCTCACCCACACAGTGAGAAAAATCCCCACCATCTTTTTGCAAGCTATGAGGTTGTACCTTAGCTTGTCACCTGTGGTAGAAACAGCAGAAACTTCATCGGCCACTGTAAAACTGCTTGATGATTCCTCATCCTCTTCCTCTGAGGAGTCACTTTCACTAGGATATGGTTGTGGGCACCTGAAGCATGAATCTCTATAAGATTTCTTAGTCACTTCTGCGGGGCAATTGCAGGTTTTGAGACGTCTTCCCTGGGATGTCCTAAATGCTTTGCTTATTACTTTCAGCGAAGATTTCTGGAAGATTATTGAACCACTGGCTGTCTTTGAGTGATTTAAAGTTGAACTATTGAAGCTAAAATCTTGCGAAGAATCTGAATTAGCACAGGGACATGAACTATAGGAGAAAGTATCAGCATCAGCCTCTGTAGGTCCATTTAATGCTCGGCTTATCAGAGTAAGCCATCTTGCTGCTGGCTCGTTGTCTTCTATAACAAGCACATTTCCAGCATTCAGAGGGACAATTTCCTGAAATCTGTTTGAAAAGAGAGCAAAAAAGCAAGAGGTGTTCATCCTATGCATGACATGTACAAAAAAAGTGACAAACATGACAACGGTGACCAAGCATTTCTTTCCAATAATTTGAACAGCTAGTTTACAGGTAAGGATCTATTAGGTAGAGAGGATATCAATAGTTCATTGATCAGATTTAAATGTATGAAGAATGATCTTACCCTAATACATAAATATCTGAATGATCAGCAGCAGGAAGAAATTCATTGAGGTCCAGCCCAAGATGGGGAGCTTTTCCTCCAACATTCCATGTTGCAACAAATATCCTAGGGGTAGAAAAAGTACAGAAATGTGAGAAATAATAAAAGAATAGACACTAGAGGTAATTCTTTACCAAAGAAAAGTAAATTATAACAATGTACCTGAAGGCCTCGGTATTTATAGTATTCGGCACTGGAGATGATAAGCTTCTGAAGCTTAGGTTCTTACTCTCAGCTTCATTTGATTACAGAAGAAGAGAAGAAGAAGAAAAGTTAAAGAAATGAAGGATAAACTTAAAGATGTATATAAAAGAGAGAATGAAAGGAAAAAAAAAAAGAAGAATAGAGAAACTAATTGACTGAAGCAAGTACCAGAAAAGCTTTTGAAGAAGGATGGAGATGTTGATGCTGAGTATGTTGGACTCCCTCCAAAATCAACTGTCATTTATAAAGCACAGTCAACTATAAGCATGATTTTCGAGAAGAAAAGGTAATAGATTGCACAAACTAGGATACTAGATTCCAGTTAGAGAACTATCTATTTTTAAATTTTTACTTGTTAGCTTTATTTTGTTAACTGGGCACAATTTTAACTAAATTTCTACTTTCACCACAGAAGTTGCAGATTCTTGGAAGGTTCAAAAATTTTATCTTTACAATACTTTCTCCCAATGAACACTTCAGCTAAATAGGATAGATAAATGTCAACAGCCAGAAAGAACTACTGCTTAGCGAAAGCAACCTTAAATTGTTAAAAAAAAAAATGGTCTTTTCAAACATCTTGATCTAAAACTGACAGAATTTTATAATACAAAAGGCATCAAACATAAATATGAAAGAGCCAACCAACCAGAGGAAATTGAGCTCTCAGAACCCTTTGATGCTTTCTTCTCTTTCATCCCAAAGACTTTCGGAAGGAACTGGCAAGCACAAAGAAGAAAAGCCAAGTAATATAAATATTATGTTGGAAAAGAGAGAAATTTGATCACCTCATACATCCACACCAACATTGCAAATTTGAAAATAAAAATACTAAATAAGACTAATACAAAATGAATAGGATAAAAGTAAGAGATAGACCTTCTTTCTTCCATCATTTGTGAAGGTCATTTCTGCGAAACTACTCCTCCAGGATCAGCCTCTCACAGCAGTGACTGCAAACCAAAGAATCCAAGCGTTACATTCAGCCCAAAAAAAAAACTACTACAAACAATAATATCGCAATTAGAATTGTGCAAGCATGCAACATTCCTAGCGAATAATATTGCAAAAAATTTACAAACAAGGCGAGTCAATGCTGCATCCAAAAGCACAAAATCTGCCGAAGAACCAATGATGCTTCTTCCATGGAAGCAAAGCGAGCTACTTGACCTGAACCTGAATCTTCTCCTCTCGAAGGTATAAAGAGAGAGAGAGGGCTACGACGCACCGGCCATGAGAGCAACGCCGTCTTCTCCTTTGGGATTGACGCGGGGAGGGGGAAGGAAGTGCGCTTCACGTGGAGGAAGGCTTTTTGTTCGACGAAATGACGCAGCCAAACCCGGCCAGTCTTGGAGAAGGGAAAGCATACATAAACAAGTAGCGTGGGATCACCGTACCAACCGTCTTCCTGCGGAACGCCAGATGACCTTCGGTTTATGTATTCATTTATTTTATACCATGATGTGATCACCACTTTCTTTATAAGTAATATCTTTTCCTCTTTAAAGTCGTCAAACTCTCAGTTTAGCAATCTAAGGACTTCTATTTTGCAAAAATTAATATTATCTATATATATATATATATATATAAATAATTAGATTAACCCTTCTGAGCCCTACTTAAATTCATTTTATTATCTCCATGTATCTTGACATAAAATTAGTTTACTCTCTTTTATTATTACACCTTATCTCATTTAACTACTCTCTATTAATAATTAGATTTTTTTTAAAAAAAATGTTAAACTTTTATAGAAATAATAAGTGATATTGTCTTATTAAATATCCTTAAAATTATATTAATAAGACAATATGGCTCTTTCTGGCGGTCATTATTCATTAATGTATGGAAACAAATAAGTAATAGGAGTTAAAAATAAATAATAGAATGGGAACTATGTCAAGGAGTTGGAGGTGAGGTACGGTGGTCCTGCGGAACAATAAGTAGATACCAGCACACGAGGCGTCTCGGTAAAGAGAAATCAAGCAGAAGATATCGTACGGCAGAGCTTCCGTTATGGGGCTTTTTATGAGTGTTTGCACCCGAGGCAATTAATTTCCGGATTTACCCTTTTACCCTTTACTAGTTTTTTTTTTGTTTCTTATAAATTAGGTGTATTTTTTTTCATTTCTTTTATGAGATTAAAAAAAAGAAGAGATTTTTATAGATTAGTCGTCTCAGTTACAAAAAGCAGGGGACTACTCTAACCTAAGTAACACCAAATCCAAAAGTCGTCTCTGCATTAGCAAGCCAATCAGTATATCTGTTAGCTTCTCTAAACATATGGATAACTTTTATATTTTGATAAGCTTTTAAAAGAAAAAAGTATTCGACACTATAGATTCCAACGCCCACGGTAGCTGGTGTATTTCACACGGTATATCTTTAAGGATCATGGAGTCAGTCTCGACCCAAATGTTAGTAAGTTGATAAAAATTCTTTATCGCCTTAAAACTTTCTCGAATAGCTATGGTTTCTATAGTAAGAGTTGAATGTAACATTGTGTTTTCGGTACCTATAAAGACGGTTAATATTAGTACCCACCTATAAGAGATTTGAAAATATTGAATTATCTCCTTCACAGCCGCTAAGACAAGCATCAATGAATTCTCTACCCTAATCGCCTCTTAAAAATCTTAATGGTTTACCCATCATCTTTCCCGTTCTATTTTTTATCGATTTATTCAAAGATTTTTCTCAAAAAATAATTTGTTAATACTAATGATAAAATAACTTAAATAATTTTTATTTTTGTTGGATAGATATATCAAAAAGTTCAGAATAATTTTTAGTGATATAAAAAATAGTAGAGAAGTAAAGTAATTTTTATTCATTAAGTTTGAAAATTACACTTATATATATATATTTAAAAATCCTTTAGTGAATAGGAAAATAAATGGAGAATTATTATCAGCTTTGTTCAGATAAAAATAATAATAATACAAAAAAACCTTCCTCTCTACTCTTAATCACATCAGCCTCTGATCTCAGCCGTCGAATGCGGTATACAATCAATTTACCGTGATGCCCCCATGGAATGGAGGTTCTCTTCGTTACAGGAAGAGGGTAAATTGGTAACTTGACTGACGCCGTGCAAGTCCATGCGTCAAATACCTCTTGGATCCAATAACCCGAAACAAACTTAAGGCTTCTTTTACGCCATTGCTATGCCATCATCCCCTGAAACCTATATAAACCTTTCCTTCTCTTCCCCTCGCCATCTCTTGGAAGAACGCGTAGCCTCTGTAATCCAAAGATGCCCAGATATGAGAACTCTCCGCCAGATCCACGCCCATTTCCTCAAATACCCACTTCCCACTTCCTTCTTCGCTCTCTCCAAGGTCCTGGCTTTCTCTGCCCTCGCGCCCTCGGGCGACATCGACTACGCCCGCCGCGTATTCGCTGAAATGCCCCACCCAAATGTCTTCTCTTGGAATTCCATGATTAGGGGCTGTTCCCAAGTCCAGAACCCGTGCAGAGAACCCATATTTCTGTACAAGCAAATGGTCCGGGGGGGCTTCGCGGACCCGAATAGTTACACCATTGCTTTCGTCCTAAAAGCCTGCTCAGTGGTTTCTGCCTTCTTTGAAGGCTGCCAGATTCATTGCCATGCATTGAGATACGGGCTTGATGCGAGCCCGTTTGTGCAGACTGGTTTGTTGCATTTTTATGCCAAGTGCGAGAAGATTGCACCTGCAAGATTAGTTTTTGATGAGATTTCTGACAAGAATTTGATTGCGTGGAGTGCAATGATTAGTGGATACGCAAGGATTGGGTTGGTTAATGAGGCATTGGATTTGTTTCGGGCAATGCAGGAAGCTGGGGTAATGCCAGATGAGGTCACGATGGTTAGCGTCATTTCGGCTTGTGCAAAAGCAGGAGCTTTGGACTTGGGAAGGTGGGTCCATGCATTTATAGATCGGAAGAGGATTACAGTTGATCTCGAGCTCAGTACTGCTTTGATCGATATGTATGCCAAGTGCGGGTCTGTTGAGAGGGCAATGAAGGTGTTTGATGAGATGAAAACACGGGATACAAAAGCTTGGAGCTCCATGATTGTTGGTATGGCAATACACGGTCTTGTGAAGGAGGCATTGCAGCTTTTCTCAAGAATGTTGGAGTTGAAGGTTTGCCCCTATATACATAAAATATTATGCAGTACAACATTCTCCAAATAACTGTTATGCAAAATAAAGTATTGACAGAGGAAATATTGATAAAAGCTGCACTTTCAACTAGATTCTATGGCCAAAATATGCATGCATATGTTTTGCATATTAATCTTGTTTGATTAATAAAATAATTCTTTGGTTTTATGAATCTGAGTTTTGTCAATTCTTATTTGATTCTATTATGATTGTTGGTTGCTTTCAGGTGAAGCCTAATCATGTGACCTTCATTGGCGTTTTATCTGCCTGTGCTCATGGTGGACTAGTGGATGATGGACGACAATTTTGGTCCACTATGCAGGAGTTAGGGCTTGAACCATTGATGGAGCACTATGGTTGCATGGTTGACCTACTTTGTCGATCGGGTCTTCTGGATGAAGCTTACTCATTTGTAGCTTCCATGCCCATCTTGCCAAATTCTATAATTTGGAGGACACTTCTGGTGGCATGCAAAAACAGTTGGCATCTTGATAAAGCAGAAGCAGTAGCTGAGAGACTTCTTGAGTTAGAGCCACTCAATGCAGAGAATTATGTTCTTCTCTCCAACCTGTATGCATCAAGCTCTCAGTGGGATAAAGTGAGCTATATGAGGAAAAAGATGAAGGATCATGGTTGTAAGGTGGTTCCTGGGTGCAGCTCTATAGAGATAGATGGTTTCCTGCACAAATTTGTGGTGAGTGATGACTTACATCCTGAAATCAAGAATATAAGGGAGGTACTAAGGGATGTAGCTGAGCGGGTCCGACTTGCCGGCCACAAGCCAAGGACTTCAGCCGTTCTGCATGATGTAGGTGAAGAGGAAAAAGAAGGTGCTCTGTGTGAGCACAGTGAGAGGTTAGCCATTGCTTATGGGTTGTTAAAAACCAAGGCACCTCATGTGATTCGGGTTGTGAAGAACTTGAGATTTTGTGGGGATTGCCATGAGGTGACGAAGATAATAAGTGAGGCATACGATAGAGAAATCGTTGTGAGAGACCGCGTTCGCTTCCATCGATTTGCCAAGGGAACTTGTTCTTGCAAGGATTTCTGGTGATTGGTTTCCCTATGGATAAGTGAAGCATGCCTCGTCAAACACAATGTATGTAAGACCAACCACACATAGAGGGTTAACTCCTCTTTCAGAGAGCTATGGCTTAACCTGCTTATAATGCAAGATGGACAAGTTGAGACAAGGGCACTTCTTTCAGTCTAGACCAATGCTAAAAAAAGCAGGAATTATAATTTAAGCTTTGATTTTGAATCGGATGCAAGGGCTGAATATTTGCAGAGCAGTAGTTTGACGGATCATTTGAAGGTAAGAACACTAAAACTGCATTGGTAGCATCTATCTTTAAAAGCCCTTTTCAATTTGTGCTGCTACTAAAATGTGACCATTATTATGTTACATAACTTGCAATGGGAATAAAATTCTTTGTGGAGTGTGAAGATTGATATGAGCTGCTTCCCTTTGTATCAGATGGCTCAGGCTGACAGGATGCTCGTCATAGCTCTTCGTTGCATTGTATAAAGCTGAAGATACAGCAGGAAAGTGATACTCCGTCGAACACTAGCCTAACATAGAAAAGCAAGTTATGTTTTGCCATTTTGCCAATCAAGTCCAGGAAACCTGCAGAGATTCTGCCATAAGCTGGAGAAAATTGAAGGCATCAACCACTGATGAATTCATGCCCCTGTTGGCATTTTGGTTTAATGATGTATTTTAGTCTTTTAGGTTGATAACTATCAATTTTGGTGCCAAGTGCGCAGTGCTCACCATGTTTAACATGTAAGATGCTTCTCCTATCTTGTTTGCCTTTATGGCTCTCTTTGGAAGCGGTCCCAGCATTACTAAAATGAGGGTTTCTTATGCTTTGGAAAATGGAATTTTCTTTTTCTTTCTTTCATTTTGCATCTTATGTTACGTTTTTAGTGTGAAAAGAGTGTTTTCTATGATTTAATAAACAGAAACAAGGTTGAATTAAAAATAATAAAAATATAGGGTGTAAACAGAATAAACCCAGGTGTGCAACGAAAAGAAAATTAACAGCTTAGATTTGTCCAAGTCAGATATTTATGTCACACTGGCAAATCTTACCTGACATCCCATTAATGCAAAATCGAGGATAGATCTCGACATCAAAGGTGAGAGCATCGCTCATATAATAGGATTCAAATTTCAAACTTATATTCCAATGAGAACCCATTCAGATTGACAAACATCCTGTGACCAATCCAAAGCCTGCAGATCGCCAAACCCTCAACAGTGTCCTAACTTCAATCGAAAATATAACAGACGGCACTGTATATGAATAGATTTTCATCTTTATTTTCTTATTAGATCAAAACCAAGAGCTTAAAATTCAGGTTTAAAACGATTACAAGTAGGAAGATTTAACAAATAAAGAAGCAAAACAAGTATTCAGGCACCAGATAATGTTCTGAAGAGGAAGAGATTTAACAAATAAAGAAGCAAAACAAGTGTCCAGGCACCAGGTAAGTTCTGAAGCTATTCGGAGTAAGAGAAAAGATGTCGCTCAATTCTACAGTTTTCACTCAGGAAGCCTCTCCAAGCGGAAGACGCACTGGAGCAAGTGATGACTCTACACAGAAGCTACCTCGACACTTAAACTCCTGGACTCCAACTGGATGGTCCAGGACATCCTCCACTTTCGACAAAAAAAAATTACTCACTAACGATCTTTCATCTTGCAACCTGAAAAGAGAAGGGGACTAAAAGCAGTTTAGGTACGAGAATGATACAAAAGGTAGAATAATCGTATCAGCAATAAAGAAGATGTAACAAGTAGGGTTCTACAAGAAAGAGAACCTCAGCATTTGTTGATCAATTGCACGACTGCTGCTGCTGCTGTGGCTGCTGCTTCGGTGAACATGCTTTCTATCGTTGCTGTTGCTCCGGTGAATATGCTTCCTGTCACTGCTGTTGCGAGAGTTCTTAGACTTGGTGTGTTTGTGCTTGTAGTAGTCCTTAATAAACTTATGACGTTGACGGTGACCCTTCACAGTGTGCGATTCAGAGGTAACAGGTGGATCATAGACATCTTGTGCCCATTTCACACTCAACTTTGAGTTTAATAGTATTCCTTGCTGTGCACGGCTTCCTTTTATTGCAGAGATAATCTTTTGACCAACCTGCAAAATAAACATTTGGAAATAAATCAGAGTGAAGTTTAACAGAAAAAACTTTCTAATTTTGGTGTTTTCCCCTGAGTGAGGTAGAATCTACTCATGATTCAAGTAATCCAAATACCCGACACCCTTTCCAAAGCTAGGTTAGCAACAGCAGATATCATATTCTGCAATCACTTCCCTTATCCACTAACAAGTGATTCACAAATTTTCCCATTAACTATATTTTTATAGAAAGATAAGCAGGATTCCAAAACTACAATCACTTTCCCTATGAAGCATGGAAATTTTGATATAACTATATAAACTGACAGAAAAGAAAATGCTAAATATCTCCACAATAATATATAGCTCGCAGATGGAGAACAAAAACCAGGACTTAAATAATTAGGACTTTTGTTGCCCATAGTTACACTTGGCGAATAAACTCTCACTTACATTCAGGTTTTGCAGATGCGATTCTCCCACTTCATGATATGCAACTGCTTCGGAATTATTCAAGCCTTCAGACAAGTTTGAATTAAGAGGAAGAGACGGCATTTCCATTTCATCACAGGTATCATCTGAACTTGAAGCAAGGTCATCGTGAACGAGCTCATTCTCGTCATGAACATGCAGCACTTGGCTAAGAGTTACTCCAATTTCTTGGACAGAAAAACCATCTGTCTCAAAAAAGACAAAAAAAAGATAATGTCAAGTTCCTTCAAAGGTAATTTCTTTGACGATCATTTTAAACCAATGCAAGAAGTAAATTGGCCATGTTCTGCACCTGATTCCCCACAGATGTTACTGTGAAAACACAAGTTACAGCCAACATCTTCAGAAATTGCACTAGCAAAAGGTTCAGAGCTGCCCATCCAAATTCTATTGTGAGGAATTCTGCAGAGCAATTTCAATGAGAAGAAAATTTTGATCAAAAATATTCTTAGTGGTTGTAGAATGAAAATGAGACAGCTACCCATAGATATCTTTATTACCAAATAGTAATATGACAAGCAGACAGTCACCACCATATTTAGGGGAGGAAACAACTCAGTTATTGGTGGCGAAAGAAGTGCAATAAGAACACACAAGTGTTATCCATAATATTCAATTTGTTAATGATTTCCCCACTGAGTCACTAACTAAATTGAACAGAACTATGGCAGAGGAAACAGCATTAAACTGGAACTGGAAATGAGGTCAATTCAAAAGAACAGGAAAGACTTTATCTTTGAGTATCAAGAAAGCACTGCCCCATTGGTAGGTAGGTGCATCTCAAATATGGCAAGGAATATTCCTCTTTCCAGCACTCAGACCAATCAAACAAAATCAGGGTATTCCCATTCTCCAGTTGATTAAGACCAACCCCAATTGAGTCAGCTTCTGTGACCAATTGGAAAGTAAAGGGAATGAGTCTTTTATTGTCAGAAATCCTAATTGCAACTTACTTCTGCAACCATGGAGAGCATTCATGTCAACACAAATTTGGCCCTAACACCTACAACATCAAACTATAGGCGCAGAACTATCACCACATCTAACAGAAGACAAGAAAGTCACCATATCTAACTATCAATCAGAGCAAGGTACAACACAAAGGTCTAAATAAAACATCTAGAAGAACGTTGTTTGCATAATAAATGTTTATCTTTACAATGTTCTTTTACTTCTATCAGGTTACCGCTGACCTAAAATGAACCATATACTGCTTAAAATTGCTTGCAAATAACAATATTTTCTAAAACAGCCGAGACCTTTACCAGTACATGCAGTACTATCACTCTATATAAGACGTTATAAAAAAGAATTAAGAAAAAAGAAGGCAGTTACCAGGTGATGATTCTTTTACCTCTGACAATACCACCAAAGCTCCCGAGAATTCTAATCCCCGAGATCCAAGAACGAGAAGAGATCCAACGGTGCTGCGAATGGTTCTAAATCCAGAGAAGTGACGACGCAGAAGAAAAGGAACAAGAAGAAGGAGAGAAAGAGATTGAAAAGAAAGAGGGATCCCGACGAAGACTAGGGTACCGCCAACCCCGAGGAGCCAAATGTTAGCTAAGATTACAATGGGGATTCCAATGTTTCAGACGATGAGAACAAGAACCGCCTTGGAATGAGAAGACGATCGCGGCAACGTCGGGGGCTGCGGCCACGCGGCGGCGGAGGAATTCGACGAGCACCGAAGGCATGGTCGATGCTCTTCGAATCGGGAGAACAAAATCCTAATCCAACTCAAGCTACGACAAATCCGAGCAGGACAAGAACGAAGACGGAATCGGAGGAGGAAAACAGAAAACAAGTCTTGGATTCAGATCGGAATCGCTCTCGTAGAACGCGTGCGAAGGATTAGCCCATCAAAGGATTTGGGAAACGGGGGCGGAGATAAGGGGATAAAATTCGGATCAGAGAAGTATAGACGGAGGGTAGAGTCGTCACGGGATAACATATCGTATTTATAGCCTCCAAATTGGCGCATTTTAGCGACACGGTGTCGTCGATATCCAAATTGCCAGTTGTACCAAACTACGTTTACCCAAAACTCTCAGATCTTCTTTTCCTTTTTAAGCTTATTTTAAAAGTCTCCTCCTAATTTCTTTTCACGACATCGAATTCAATTCGAAATTTATCTACGAATCTAGGTGAAATTTACTACGATAAAATAGTTGAATCATATTAACGTAAACATTGTGAAGTTGCTAAGTAAATTACTAAGTTTTAAACTCTTTTTATAATAATTTACCTTTCAATTTATACAACTACATGGTACATAAGTCAGTGCTGGGAAAAGTCCTAGTTTTACTAAACTAAATCCATCGTGATAAAATTTATTACGATTCATATAAGACGTTAAAAAAAACAATTGGGCGGTGGTCAAAAACTCCAAAAATGTGTAACAAGGATAATGAATTAATTAGTGGAGTAGTAATATTTTAAGGGTATAATGTAGTTTGGTAGCTTTTATAAGCTTTATTCCATCCAGGAATATATAAATAAAAAGGAAAAGAATTAGGTGATTGGAATCAAAGTCGCCCATGGATTAGTAATCCGAATAAAACTTGCCCATAGATTGGAAGTTGAGTTGGACCCGTTTCTTAAAAAAGATTAACTTAACACGAGGGGGCAGGAATTGGATCTGATCACACCTGAATTCATAATATACAATTATGATTAACATGATCACATCTGATGACATTCATCAATTCGATTTTTGACTGCCCACAATTTATCCGAGACAGAATCGAATGTTAAACAAAACTTGCGTGAAATCGACTCGACAATCATGAAATGAAGAGGTTACATAGAACTTCATACAAAGAATGACCTGATCCTTTCAAACAAAATGTTCACAATATGTTTACTTCCAAGTTAGTGTTTTCCTGACTGACTCGATTACCCTAGTATTCACAAGGCTAGCAAGATCGTATGATGTCAGGATTCTTGTAACTAGAATAAGCAAAGGACTGCATAGATGAATACTGTCACTGTGTACATGTACAACACTTGAAAATTATCATTTGCTTGCATTCAGATTGTAGACATCACTAGACATATATGCCAAGATACTCATCTGTACACTAAAAGTGAAACCAGAACTCTGATAGTTCAACATGGAAATGTATACTTTCTGTGAGTTCTGAGCATTTACATTCAGTAAGACAATGCGTATATGAATAGAAGAGAGATGCCGGGACAGTTTAAGCATTGTTCAAGCAGAAATATGGTAGCTCAAGCATTTTCATGATTCCATCAATGGCAAGGCATAAGCGAACAACGCAAGCAACAAGATGCACCATAACCCATGGGGTTCCCTTCCAAAGCATCAACCACAATATGAGTCCCTGTAGGAAGTTATCTGGAACTTTCAGCACCTGCAAGAAATGGAGCCAAATAACTCGGTTTAGATGATTTGCAACAAACATGATACTAAGTCGTTTGGAACAGGTGTAAACTTAGAATTTTTGCAAGTTTATTACAGGTTTCTACATGTATCGGCATATTGTTTCCTAACTTGTACATAGTTATTTATAATTTATATTAAGGGGAAAAAAAAATTGCTTCGCTGCTTTGTGCAAGTCTGCAACATGATCTATAGTGGCAAAAGCTGCATATAACAAATCTCAAGGTATATAGAAGGATTGCAATCGTCATTCGTCATTTAGGATGTACACTGAAGGTATCTTGAGGTTTGCATGAACAGAAAGCAGGTTAAAGATGAAATGCATAGGGTGCAAGTCATATGCACCAATCAGGTGCCGACTGTGAAAGGGATACAATCCCTGGGTAACATGGGCTGCCAAAAATGTGGAAGTGCTCACTCACCGGAGAGCCCTCCAAACTCTCTGTACAAGTACAGTCATTCTGCTTCCTTTTATCTGCTCATGCATGACAGTCAGTGCTAATTAACCTGTATGGAAGGAAGGTTGTGCAAGACAATCAAGGATATTTACTACATGTACATATGTAAAAGGTTATGGGCATGAGTTTTCATGGTAATTCTTATGATTTTGAGAAAGCTTCCTATTTTCTTTAATATCAAAAATACAAAAAGGTTTATACCCAAGGAAACATGCATAGAAGAACACATATGACTTTATATAAAGACCAAATTTTGCTACCAAAAATTAAATATCTAAGATTGAACAAACACTTACTCTCACAAAGCTTCAACTTCTTTCCTTTCACTTTCGGCTCTTTTAAGGTCAAACCTAATTGACTGATCTGGAGTGGATGATACTTCAATGATGTCACAGCTTCCTTGTACTCGCTCAACTTCTGCTTCTCATTGTTCTGTAAATGTTAATAAAAGCATGAAGATAGTAAGTCTATCCCTGACCAATCCTTTTGAATAGACAGCAATATGTGAGCCAGACTCATACGTAGGTCTTGACAAATCCCACAATTTGTTGCTTACAAACTCTAATCTCCATTAATAAAGAACTAAGACGAGAGTCAACAGGCACAGTGCATTGCTCAACTATCTGCTTTTGACGGCCACGGACAACTTCTGGTTGCCATACCTTTAATGCCACAGATGCCCTCCTGGAGACATCATAACTAAATATTGTCAACGTAGTTCTGAGCATTCTTTTTTTTTTCCTTAAGATTAACACAGTCAATGAGTGACAGCTTAAACTCATGTAACCAACAGTTATATAGGTACGACAGTCAAGAAAGAAAATTGAAGAACTGTTCAGCAAATTAATCTCTGTGCCTTTCAAGAACCGTGTTAGAGATCTTCAAAACTGTTCCGCTTCCATAAGAAGTTTCTGAAAACTAGTACCTTAAAAAAAATTCTACTTATAACCAAATTATCTTACTTAAACTTGATGCTGACTTTCATCTCCAAAATACTTACAATAACACACTATATCCAAAGAGGTATTTGGTTATATTTCTAATTCCAAGTACAAAATCTCATATTCCAAACTTCTACAGATTACTACAAGTAAGCCACTCCCCTCAAGTAAAATCTATGAGCATTCCTGTGGTTCTGAGCTGCAAGAGAAACATAGAGATAATCTATTTACAAGGATCATATAATTTTTTTTCTCCCAGTTATCATAGATTTCACTAACCTACAAAACTACAACGCACACAGCTAGAGCACCTAAAATTACTATTTAACTAGATCAAATTGTGCAAAAGAATGCATGAAATAATTCAACTACCAATAACAAGAAAGAAGCTGGAACTATATGAATTAGAGCAGAACCCCACTTAACCCTTTCCAGATTTGTCATCTCCTCCACTGCCGCCTTCAACCTCGCATTCTCCCTCACCATCTTATCCTCCAAATCCGCCAACCTCTTCCGAGACAAATCCACCCTGCTCTCCGCGCTGAGCACCAGCCGCCTCATAGCCGCAACTCGCCTCGCCTTATCCCTCTCAAACCTAACTCCACCATCGAAACCCGCATCACAACAAATCCAAAATAAAACTTAATAAAGATTAAAAAAAAATATATGATACCCATATGCTTCGATTCGTACTTGGTTTTGTAGAGCGATTTGGAAGGGGATTGAGGAGGGTCGGAGGAGGGGAAATCGAGGGCGAGCAGGGTGGCCCACAAGGAGGAGTCTTCGGATAGGCGATTGAGGCGGCGGGAGACGATGGCGAGGCAGCAGAGGTCGCGGTAACCTAACCGGGAGGTGGAGATAACGATCTCGAGTATCCGATTCCAGAGCTCGTCGGGAAGAACCGACATGGATTTGGACAATTTTTGGCGTATATTTAATCGATTTTAGGGCTTAATTTGAGGAAGAGAGAAACGTGAAGGATGGGATCGACAAGAGAGGATTTGGGCGAAGAATATATATATATATATTAAAGTTTTTTTTTCCATAGATACCCTTTCAAACCTATCTACTTTAAAATTTAGGATAATTATACACACATGAACTATCTCACTTATTTTTGGTACACATCGAACTTCTTAAGTATAGAAAATCTCCACGGTGTCAACAAAAAATATTAAATAATTATTTTATCCTTTAATTTTGTTCACTTTTTTTTTTGTCTAAGGATTATTATATATATTATTTTTTTCTAATGAATTACTAATATAAGAGATATTTCAAAAAATATTTATAATTAAGGGTATTAATATATCACGAAAAATAACTAATTCATCCCAAAGATATAAATTTTGAAGGTACACATATGAGACGAAGGGAAGTGGAAGAGAGACACTGGTCCTTTTAGCCACGTGTCCTCGTCAAAACGACATCATTCGTATCTCGAGATCAACGCTCTCTGTTCGAACCCGCGATTTCCATCCGACGATCTCCTATAAATACCTACCTTTTCCGGTCGCATATCCGAATTCGCTCTTCCCTGTTTTCCAGATCTGCTCCCAAAATCGAACTCAAGGTCAGCTCTCTCTCTTCGATCTCATATGTCTTGAGGGTTTTGAGCTTTTCGCTTCTCGATTACCAATGCGTGGATTGCTTATACCATGAATACCGTGATTTCGTCATGCAGAGGTAGGTTAGGTTAGTTTACTTTTGAATCAGAAGGTAGGAAGTCTCAATGTTTGTCAGATTGGAGCACATTGATAGTAGAAAGATGGCACATTTGATCCAAAGAGAAGGAAAGTGATGCGAGAAGAATGTTCCATTAGAAGGATCTATAAGTCGTCGAGTTGGAACTCGATCATATATGAGTAGGGAAGCTCACTACGATTACTTCAAATAACCGATAATTTTCGGACTTCTAAGGATCTCTAAGTCGTTGCATTGGAATTTGATCATGTTTGGTTGGGAAGGACACTAGGATTAATAGATGGTGGTCTAGGTCTTCTTGCGATGTTCTTTCATATATATATTTTTTTCTTCTCTTTTATCATGAATTGATAGCCTTGGAACATGGATATTAACTGCAGCTGTTATAGTAGGTTGTTTTTTTTTCTTTCTTTTGCTACAGACAAATATTGATATTGTTAAATTCCATCAGCGCTTTAACTTATGATATGGTGGAATCCTCATTTGAGTTCTTATGCCTCTTAAATTCCACACTGTTAAATCTCTGACAATAGAAAGAAATTTCTTGCTGATCCAGTGGAATTTCTCGTCCATTGTGATGGAAACACAACAGCTTGAATCATCAGCTTCACCACCAACTACAGATCCTGGCAATCACAATTCTCATCCTACTGCACAACATGCATCCACGAGGGCCACACCGTCAATATTTTCTGCATCTGGTTTATCTTCATGGGCAAAGGGTCTCAAAATCCCACAACTATCGAGCCAAGAAGATCAACAGTCCGAAAATGCAGGGAAGTCAACTTTTGCACGTTTCGGTAGTGGTCTTGGATTGCGTTTATCCCCAAAATCTCCACAAAAGGATGAGAATACTGAGGGCACTACTTCAACTATACAGCCTGGTGTTCTGAGTTCTCTGACAAAAGGTATAATGGATTCATCTATAAGTGCAGTGAAGGCTGTGCAAGTCAAGGCTCGCCACATAGTCTCTCAGAATAAAAGAAGATACCAGGTAATGCTACTAGAAAATAAAGTATGTTAATGCCTTGTGACACTCAGAATTTGTCACTGACAAATCTCTCTCTCTCTCTCTCTCTCTCTCTCTCAATTCTTGTTGCTTAATATGGTGGGTGGCAATGCTGTTGCTTTTGTCTTTTCAATTTTTTCTGGAAAAGCTGCATCACTACATGAGCATATTTGAAAAAAATTGCTTGAAAGCTCTAGTATTAACTATTGATTTTTTCTTAGTCAATCTTTTGGTTGAAGCATAACTAGTAGTGCCTCTAATGTTTGCATCTTCTTATGTTTTCAATTACTGTTCTTCTATTTATGCCAGGAAGATGGTTTTGACTTAGATATGACATATATAACAGAGAATATTATTGCAATGGGTTTCCCTGCTGGCAATTTGAGTTCAGGACTTTTTGGTTATGTTGAGGTAATTTTAAATAATTTTGTTTCGTAGTAGTGATGCTACGATTATATTCATGCTGTTATCCGCTGTTGTAATATTATGCGACTTATGTAGGGTTTCTATAGGAATCATATGGAAGAAGTGATCAAGTTCTTTGAGACGCACCATAAGGTGATGCTATAGCTCTTATTTGCTATTACTTTGAGTAGTTTTCAGCTACTGAAGTATAGATGCTATTCTCACATATTCCTTGTTATTCTGTAAAAAACATATCTTTGAGCTAGAACCATTTGATGCATGGAAAGTGCGAAAATCACATCTAGAGAATTAATGTAAAAGAGAACAAAAATATCTTTATGCTTGTTCTCATCGTCTTCCAAGAGGATAGTAGGGTAATGTTTATGATATTGTCATGTTGTTTAGTATATTTTGCATTTTCTGGTAAAGATTGTCTTGTACTTATTCTAGTGCTACTTTGTGAAAAGTTTGGTATTCAGTATTCATTCAACTTAGCCTTACATAGTGTCCTGCTAACTAGGTTATTTTTTGGGCATAGTATTCTAAACTGGACATCTCTTTTCTATAGGGAAAGTACAAGGTATACAATCTTTGTTCAGAAAGGCTCTATGATGCATCACTCTTTGAGGGAAAGGTGTGTATTCAGTACTTTATGTTCCGACATTGTATTGTCATACTCTTGATTTGAACTCAAGTTGTTGAATCTTTGTTAACCTTTCTTAATTTTGATAATCCTAAATAAATGATCCCGGACGATCATCTTGGCTTAATAACTGTAACCTCCAGCTAGTCATATTAACTACAAAGATTTGAAGAGAAGCTCTTTATCGAAATGAATTTATCTAGCTTGTATCCCACATGTGCAAGCACTTGAAACATGCCATTTCTAGTTTCCTACACTATAGACCTTTAGCTCCAGCTTCATTTCATTGTGACCTGATTTATCTATTCTTTCATAACTCCAGTTTACATAGCTCTTGTGTATGAACCCTTTGTATTCCCTGAGAAGCTTCACTATATGCTGATTATATTGAGAATGATATTGCTAGAGTAATTACTCGTGTACTTCCCCATTATGAAGATCCAAATATTGAATACTTTTAAGTTTTAGATGAGGTACTGGCTTGCTTCATATTTAATATGTCAATTCTATCTAGTTTGTTCTCAAGTGCTTTAGTTGTATTGAAAATTTCAGGTGGCGTGTTTCCCATTTGATGACCATAATTGCCCTCCAGTCCAACTAATAAAATTATTTTGTCAAAGTGCATACTCTTGGTTGAAGGAGGATATTGAAAATGTTGTCGTTGTTCATTGCAAAGCTGGTATTGCAAGGACTGGGTTGATGATCTCTAGTCTCCTATTATATCTGAAGGTAATTTGCTTGTCATTTGAAGTACCAAAGGTGGTAGTATGCGGTATGATTTGCTTTAAGTGTTATTTATTCTGTCATTTGATTTTTCTTGAAACCTGACCTTCTCTTACTATATGTAGTTTTTGCCAACTGCTGAGGAGTCTATTGAATACTATAATCAGAAAAGATGTGTAGATGGAAAAGGACTTGTTCTCCCTAGTCAGATTGTCAGTCTATTCCTTGTTAGCATGTCTTTTTATTCACAGTGTTTTGCCTATAGTTTTTCTTAGTGTTAATTTCTTAACTTTTCAGAGATATGTGAAATATTTTGAGCGCATCTTGACAAACTTCAATGGCGAAAATCAACCAGGGCGCAGGTATTGTGCTGTTTTGGTTCTTTGTCAAGTGCATCATAGTTTTGCTAAATTCTGTCATCTCAAGGCCTAATAAATGTTTTCCTCTTCTTGCAGGTGCATGCTTAGGGGATTACGCCTTCATAAATGTCCTTATTGGATCAGACCATCAATTACTGTCTCCAATCATAATGGTCTAGCAACTCCCTTGTCTCCTATAATGCATGAGTGTCCAATGCACTTAAAGCACTCGATATGTATAAAGATTTCTATCATATAGGTTTCAGAAAAGGCAATATATGAACTTTATTTTTCTGTCGATGCTTTTTCTCATAGCAGTCTTGTATGGAGGCAAAATTATAGCTTTTTCACATGATTTATCTCTATTCTTCGATAATGTTTCACATTATCTTTGTAGTTGATTTAGTTTTGGTGCAAAATTATCAAAAGTAATTCTAAAGAGAATATTTGACCTAGCTCTTATGATTTAACATCAACTTGACATTTACGCAATGAATCATGACTTCCCCTTGTTTAGTCTTATCTTGTGTGTCTTTTTATATCCTTTAATCACCTTGCTGTCATTTGATTTATGGTAAATTAAGTCCCATACTTTCTTACCATCTTCCACTGATGAGGCTTATTCATTTGCTTGAACCATGCTTATTGTAATTGTTTGAGTAATGGTAGGCTGTTCCACACTCCACTTGCACGTATCTCTATGTTATCGAAAAGGCATCAGACCATTGAGTATAATCTAACTATTCTCATTTTCTGCACTTTTTTGTTTAAATTATTATGAAATGCATTCTTTTTTATGGAACAGGAGTTCTCTTTTCGACAAAGAAGCATCCAAAGACAAAAGACCTGATGGTATGACCTTCTCTATTGATTCCTTTACTTTAGTTTGACACCTTGTATTTATTTAGTGTCTTGTATATTGGCCAATCAGCAGTAGTTTGTCAATTTGTGTTTATATTTCTGTTCTTTTCATTGTAATGAGTTGGTGGTTTGAAATTGATTGTTATTTTCTGTAGCCTGAAGATTTCTGGTTCAGTACTCCAAAAAAGGGGATCATCGTCTTTGCATTACCAGGCGAGCCTGGGCTATCTGAAGTAGCTGGTGATTTTAAAATTCACTTTCATGATCGGCAAGGAGATTTTTACTGGTAAATTTTTCAGTTTCTGAGTTCTGCATCTTACTTGACAAAAAAGCAGAAGCATGATCCCTTGAAATTTCCATAATTGCATACTTGAGACTGCTTAGCACAAAAATCTCTCTCTCTGTACCAACGACGGCCCATGTATTTGTTCATCTTAATAGCTATTTTTTAGGAAATTTCTGTCAAATGAAAGAGTTAAAAGATTTCATTGGTAATTATTATATCTTAAAAAATGCAGTGGTAATTCTAATATCTTAAAAAATGTAGTGGTAATTATGATATCTTAAAAAATGTAGTGGCAATTATTATGTTTAAAAATATTTCAGTGGCAATTATTTTAAAAAAAACAATAAGATATATATTGCCATGTTTAACATTTTCTACTTACCCTAAATCTTCCTTTTTATCACTTTGTTGCTGAGGATTGTTTCCCATTTCCTTCTGGTCTTCAGTTGGTTAAATACAACAATGATGGAGAACAGGATGATCTTGAACATGGCTGACCTCGATGATTTTGACAAGGTAAGACAACACTTTCAAGGGAGATTGGTATATTGGATCTTTTCTTGGGTAGCTATGCTAGATTGTTCTTGCATGTCTATTTGCATATCATAATACAAGATGTACTATTGTTAGGGTAAGGTGGAGTTGAATCAGGTGTTGGTAGATATAAGTAGATCATGAACTTATGTCCCCAAGAAGTCCCCTGAGCATCTGATTTTGGCAAAGCACATCTGTGTTGTAACTAACCTCAGTAATTGCTTATAATTCTAATATATAACTCAGGAACTTTTTGATAGCACTCTTCTGATTGGCTTTTAGATGAAACCCCAATAGAGGAAAAAGGTTATCTTTGTCAGTTCAAATTTTAAACTTTGACATGTGAGACTGTTAGAATAGATGGCATCTAACCAGTTTTACCCCTAATTTTCAGTCACTCTTGGCGTCAAACTTGTAGCTGAATTATCAAGTTCAATTACTATTTTTCAGCCTTTTCCTATGTGATTGTTGTTTCTGGTGGTAATTTTACTGTTTACTTGTTCTTAACATTCTTATGGTGTCAACTTTATCTTGCAGAGAAAATTACCCTCTCCAGGTCTTCAGGTTGAGGTTGTTATAGTAGATTATGATGGTTCTCAACCTCTAAAACCAACACTCGCTAATCTCAACAAGAAAACTGATGTGGTTTCCACCACTAGCGCTGCCAAAAAAGAAAATAGCGAAGCACCTCCAAGCCCTAATCCAGTCTCGGAAAGCCAAGATAAGGATGATGTCTTCTCAGATAGCGAAGCAGAAGATGGTGGGTCTCCTAAAATCAGGCACAACAAGGTGGCTAGTAATGCCAGAGGATCTGCTATTACTTCTAAAATATCCGAGACCGATAGTCCACAACCAGAAGTCGTTTCTCTGAAAAGCCAACAAGGTCTTCCAGTGGACATTGATGCTTCCAAAATGAGAAGCGAGGGGAAGAGCAAAAATACCTCAGTGTCGGTGCCTCCTGAGGTTGAATCTTCCAGCATGAGCGAATTCAAGGCAATTGCTGCAGATGCTTCGGTCTTCTCATTCGGGGATGAAGAAGACTATGAAAGTGAGTAACCTATCAGGGTATAAGATTCACCAGTTGGGGAGATAGATGTATGAATTTGGTTTGAAAAAAGCCATAAAGAAGAATTATGCGAAATACTTCCTCAAAGCATGTAAAATTTCTTCATTTATTCCATTCCATTTGTATGGTGTCTCTGTAAATTTCTTACTGATGTTACTATGGTTTTTACTTGTTATAAAATTTCAATCTTGGGCTTTTCAATCCGTTCGTTCCTTGAATTAAGTTTGCTCTACTTGTATCTGAGGACTGTGCTGCTCCAGTTACCTTCTTTCCCTTTCTGGTAATCTGACAGCAAAATCTCACTGGTCTCAACTTGTCCCAACTCCCGATCCAGTTGATGACTCGAATTTATTAATCAATGTGCACATCTTAGAACTGTCCAAATTTTAAATTTCATCTATCTTTATGAGGTACGGCAGGTTACCTGGAAAATTACCAGGAAATAGCTATATCTTGATAGTAAACCTATAATTCATGCACATACCAACCACTGTACTTAAATTTCACAAACTTCCAGATAGCAAGCACTACTGGGCAAGAGAATGCCGCATTGATTTCTCACTGGAGTACTCTGCACTTTGCTAAGTTTACAACAGCAGTCTTAAGTTCACGCACTACTACTACTACTACTACTACTACTACTACTACTACTACTACTACTACTACTACTACTAGAAGGTAAGTAATTAAAAGCTTCCCATATGCATAATAACTATGCTACCTTGGCTTTCTTCTCATGGTCCTGCCCTTCATGTTGACATGTGCTTGTGGCCAGACCTAATTGATGGCAATGCCATGACCACATTCAACCCTAGCTGCGCCGCCACAGTTACGCCGTTAGATGGGCGTCACCGTGGACTACTATTCATGCACAAAAAGAAAGGAAGAATGAAAAATTCGTGGACACCAAAAGAGATCTCAGGCAAGGCTGCAAACAGATCGTCGAAATGAAGAATTATGAGATGGTCCCAAAATCACATTCATGTTTCCAAAGTTAGCTGGCTGGGAAAAGCCTTATATTCATTGAATAGTAGATGTTTAGGAGGTTTAAATCGTTCTATCTTGAGGATAAGGAGAGACTAAGTGCAGAATTGTCTACACTTATTAAACGCATAATCCCTGTCCATTTACATCTTTATTGCCCTTCATGCAACTTGGATACAAGACAGGTAAGGTTCAGAACCACCAACTGGGTAAAATGATAGTAACAGCAATTGTATCTATGTGAAATACTTTCATACCAGTAATTCATATTACAACTGCATTAATTCTCTCTTTTTTTTCTAACACATACACCAAATACTTGATAGGTACTGTAGTTATCAAAATTAATTCGAACAATTCAAGCAAACTTTTATTATAAAGAAGCTAATCTTCTTTTTTTTAAAGATATTTTGTCTCATCAGAGATATGACCATTGATATTTATATTATATGAACAGCAAAGTTGGTACCTCATCATGTTTTAGTTATGATTAGATGGAAGAACATTAAGTATAATAGTTGTGCACTTCTACTTGGTGAGCAATGAAATTATAAAAGTATTCATATCAAAGGTTTATATTCCTTATTTGTACCTTACCTACATGCTCAATGCCCATGAGGAGAAGGTCAGGTAATTAAATACGCATTAGCGAAATCACACGCGCACACAAGAACTCGCAAGAGATAAAGATTATTATCTACTTCTTCTTCTTCTTCTTCTTCTTCTTCTTTTTTCCCTTAAATTCAATTTTCCTTAAAAGAGGAAGGAGACCCAGGTAGATGAGCAGTATGATTTCAAAGTGAACCTCATGGATTTATGCCATTAGCTGACAATTTATGACACAGAATAGCGACCCAAACTCAACTGGTCAAATGGTTCCTAGCTCCTTTAAGTGTAGATTTATACTCATGTGATCCTTAAGCGCTGAAAGAGATTGGAGTGGATGGACCAGCTTGACTTTGTAAGAGCTAAAAGATGAGAGCTAGAGAGGTAGATGACAGGTGAAAATTTTGCTCACAGATCTCATTCAAGTCTTCCTAGACTATACTATATATAGACCCTCACATGCTCAGGAATTAATCACTTGTAAAGCTCATGCTTCTTGTGATCAGATAGCAAAAAGAAATGGGAAGACCCCCTTGCTGTGATAAGGTTGGCATCAAGAAGGGACCCTGGACTCCAGAAGAAGACACCATCTTGCTCTCCTATATCCAAGATCATGGTCCTGGGAATTGGAGATCCGTGCCTACTAACACTGGTGAGATCTTCTTCTTCTTCTTCTTCTTCTTCTTTATTAAATTCCTATGCAAATCTATATATATATATATATATACATGTCTGAAATTATTAATCAACCTGAGTCATTTGATTTAAATAGGGCTCATGAGATGTAGTAAGAGCTGCAGACTGAGATGGACTAATTACCTCAGGCCAGGAATTAAACGCGGAAACTTTACGCCGCACGAAGAAGGGATCATCATCCATCTCCAAGCAGTTCTTGGTAACAGGTAAGGATTAATCTCAATCCATGGCATGCATCTACTAACTACTACAACTACTACGACTACTACAACCTCTTGTGTTGTAAATACTGCACAGATGGGCAGCTATTGCATCTTACCTTCCTCAGCGAACAGACAACGATATCAAGAACTACTGGAACACCCACCTGAAGAAAAAAATCCACAAGTACGCGACTCCATCATCGAATTCGACCATGAATTTGCATCATCTCCTATCCAAAAGCTACAAGTACTCTGGGGTCATCTCCAGTAGTATCCCTCCTCACTCGCTTGCGCAGAGGTATAGCACTAACAGCTCAAGCTCCTCCTCCTACGCCTCCAGCACCGAGAACATCTCCAAGCTCCTGCAAGGCTGGATGCGGCCTTCCCAGAAGACAGACGACAACAACAACAACAACAACAACAACAATAACAACAAACACATGCAGCACGGCAGCTTCATCAATGTCTTCACCTCCTCGTCACCCTACATCAACAACCACGATAACTCGGCCATCAAGAGCGAGCAGCATGGCCTCGAGCCGCTGCTTTCCTTGGACAACTTGGCCGGCTGCCGCTCTTCGTACTACGGATCTCACCGGCCAGCCGTAGCCGATCACCACAGTGACTCAAACAAGAGCTTGGACAGCAACCAGCCGCCATTCTCTTTCCTGGAGAAGTGGCTTCTTGATGATGCCACTGGCCATGGCGATCTAGTCATGGAGCTACCTTCTGATTGCTGTTCAGAAGCAATGTTCTAAAAACTTCTTTAAAACAAAAAAGAAAAAGAAATTGTATGTACTATTGTTCATGCTTCGATCTTTTTAAGTGCATGCTTCTCCCTCTCTCTCTCTCTCTCTCTCTCTCTCTCTCTCTCTCTCTCTCTATATATATATATATATATATACATTTTATGATCTTTCCTTTTCTTTGTCAAGGATCGAAAAGTTCAAACAGTACTTCTACAGTGTATTTTGAAGTGCATTAAAAGATTTGTGGAGGGTAAAATAGAAAAGAAAGAGCAATGATACCGCTGTACGAGCGCTTTTATGAACTATAGATGAGGATATATTTGTGGAGAGAATGGCGTGGCGACTTATCAACCCTCGCGAGCTCTCTGAAAGTTGATGCCACTTTTGGAGTATTAAGTTGAGGGGAGTTTAATCGTTTGTGGGACAAAGCAATAAATGCCAACGAAAGGCTGCCGCGTGTCCGGCTGCAGTAAAAGCCCTGCGGTCAGGGCTTTACACGATCTTGTACGTAATTATGTTTACAGAATAGCATGTGGAATTTATTATCATTATTATTATTATTATTATTATTATTATTATTATTATTATTATTATTATTATACCATTTATCTTTAAAAAGTTAGGAGAATAACTACTTACAACTAAGAATGTCATAAATTTAGAATAAACTATTATGGGTAAATTATTTAATTATTTGGTGGGCTTAGCTAAGCATGGCTACTCGGCTAAATTCAACGGCTCATCAGCACGTTGGTTTAATAATTTTAAAATTTAGAGTGAATGACTTTGTATGTCCGTTTAAATTTAAGTGTAGTCTATATATTAAAATACGTCGATATTTTATCTAATTCATATCTAATCTTAGAATTTAAAGTATATATATATATATATATATATATATCCTTTCTTAGGTAGATGAGCTTTTTAAGTTAGCAAGTCTATGCACCAGAGTACATATATGCTTCTAAAAGTGGCATGACCATTGACCTCCGGAAAATACAACTAAGGCTAGATGTAAGAATATTAGTAATCATATTATATAAAAACTAAATGTGTATGTATGCATGCATGCATGCACATGTTAACATATTAAAAAAGAAGTCCACGTAACTTTATGAATAAGTGCATGCATCTATACATTCTATAGTTCTTTTGTTCACAAAACTTTTTTCAATTATGAGTTTAGTGATTAAAACTAATTAATACATCGTCATGTATAGATAATAAGAAAATATATACATGTCACCATTATCACCGTCATGCTAAACCTTGACTTAATTATTATCCTAAGCAATTAAATACCATAACCAAATTTTTGTACAAATTCCGACAAATTAAAGCACCAAAGAAAGTCAAACAGATCCATCTGTATCTAAGTCTTATTATCCAACCTCATTAGAGCTTGCATGAAATAATGTTTATAAGTCTATGGACTCGCGTTCATTAGCTGGTAGTGTCGGTTAGGAGAGTAGTACTTGATAGCTCTGTGTTTGTTAATGGAAAAGCTTGCCCTTATTGTGAGTTTCTTGAGGGGATCTTTCTCCATGGAAGGGAATCTTATGATTCCATTTGCATGGATTGTGATTCACCAGCAATGAACAAATTGCATCCTATCATTAACAGACGCATCCCTCAAAGTATGATGAACAGTTGTTCTTAGTACAACTCATTCTCACACATATAGAGAGAAAATAGAAGAAGAAAAATAATCACTATCGCGTAATCATATGTCGGTCGGATAATTCGAAAGAAATATCTCGATACTTTTTCACGCCAACATCGTGCTTACAAACTTATCCAGAGATAGTTGATATGAATCGAGATTTACCGGTCTAGGGTTAAGCCACGTATACGCAGATCCTTGAAGATTATGGTTGATATTAGGTTATGAAGATGGTAATTAAATGCATTCATATTTAGCTTGGACCATATGTCATGCTCACAATTAATGGTTCTATCTCAAAACTAGGATGGGAAGTTGCATCAGCCAACTAGAAGAAACTCAAAAGGAGTAAAGGATAACTCCAAATGGCATACCTTGTTGGTACTTGTACTTTATTAATGAGAAAGAGCTCATATTTCTTAAATACATAATACATAGTAGCATGGAGTTGCTCTTCTCCTTCACTTAATTTGTAGACGTTTAATATATTAGAATCGATAGACTTTACCTAGTAATAATTTCAGAGGAAGATATAATAATTTATATCCCTGTGAGTGGCCAAAATTTATAGTAGTAAAACTTTAATTTTTGTTGTATCTCAATCTTATTCACTTATACATTTTGAATACTAGAAGTATTTCAAAAAGATATAGGGCTCAATTGGACAAGCTGGGATAAGGGGCTCTATCCGAGGTATAACTCATTTTATCTCAGAGAATATTTACTACTTGGAATGATCCCTATCCCTATCCCTATCCCAAAATATTGATAGTTTTTATAAAAATATTAACTGTCACTATTAGAAACTAATGGTTGCACATACATAAGATTTACTGGCAAATAAAATTTGGAGAGGAACTTTGAAATTTGGCCCAACTACAAGAGGTAAAATATTCCCCTTGGACATAACATCTAATAACCAGTGGAATATAACTACCCCTAGCCACTGCATTTAGTGCATCTTCTTGGCTCCCAACTTAGGATTAAAAAGCAAGGGGACCAAAGATACCACTCAAATAGGTCATCTTATTGCAAATTAATGATAAATAGACTTGTCCAAGAATAGCAATCACAAGTGTTTCTGTTCATGAATTTGGACAATTAGCAGGAGTCATTTATAGTCACTGAGCCCCCACTAAATGGAAAAAGATTCCTTCCATAATCTATAAACATAGGGTAAGGAGGGGCACTGATTAGATGAAATGTTTCCTTTTTTGTTCTTGTCTTAGTTATATTCTTGCAAGAACAAGGACATGACATTGTATTCACCCTTCAGAATACTTGGCTAGAATGACACATAGTTCTTGAAGTTACTAAATGATAGTGATAATGAGTGAGAGAACAAATTAAATCTTAAATCCGCATTCTATCAAAGTCGAAATCAAAGGAAAATAACATGGAGAATTAATGATAACATCCAATTCAAGAATGGAACATTCAGTATATCAATAATTTCCATTCCTTAACTAAGTAGAAAACAGAAAAAAAAAAAAACTGCAATCACTGTCATCAAACTAAGAGCAAGTACAGTAATTAGATGAAAGCTAGTACCAGCTCACAAGTTATGGATTACTTGATAATAATTCGTGGATGATCACAAATCACCGGTCATATTAAGCAAAGGAAACCTCCATCTTTTGCTTTCAGGCCAAATAATTGACCCTGGCTCTCCTCCCTATCATACCATTTGCTCCTGATTGATACAAAAAGAAGAGAAAATTTTTGCTTCACATCATCAGATTTGAATCCTACAACTACTGCTGCATCCATGGTTATTGTACTTCAATCGAGAGAGATGAAAAGGACTTGTAGCATTATCATCCCCTAATATTAAATTGGTTCTTAAATAATATATTATGATGACAGTTAAAACCATAGCCACACAATCACTACAAGAATCAATCCTAGCAAACCAAGCATTTCTAGTATGTCTTAACCAGCTGATATCAGTAATTATATATCAAATAAAGGATGCAAAAGATTCTTTTATACGTTTAATTCCTATGAAATGCAAAACCAAAACAACTGATGCAACCACAATTGCTAGGAAATTTATTGAGCATTTGAGAAACCAAATCAAATAACAGAAGTATAAACTGGATCTGTGTGGATCTGTAAATCAGTCAAATTATGCATTATTGTTCTCCAACCAACTGCATGGGCTAACTACTATTGTTGTCATCAGACTAAAGTAAATACAGTATTTAAATGCAGCCCAAACTGTATAATAGGAAATCAGGTTACCTGATAAGTTTTGGTGATCAATAAATAGATAACAAGTTACAAGCCATATCTTAGTTAATGCAAACAGAATTTCCTTCTTTCTTTATGGCAAAGGATATAGTACTAGTTGACTTCAGTTCTCCTTATGATGACAAATATAGTAATTAAGTGCAGCCCATACTGTATTACAAGAAATTAGATTATCTGACAAGTTTTGGTGATCAATGAATTGGTCACAAGTTACAAGCCATATCTTAGTTAATGCAAACAAAATTTCCTTATTTCTTTCTGGCAAAGGATTATAGTACTAGTTGACTTCAGTTCTCCTTATGATGACAGTTAATCTTGATTAATAGAAAGAAGAGCCATTAGATTCACTTCACATCATCAGATTATAGTTGACTCTTGTTCTCACTACCATACCACTAACTTATGGATCCAGATTACTACGAGAAGAGATAAAAGATCTGCTTCACATCATCAGATTCGAGTCCTAATAGTAGTGCCACATTTCATGGACATCTGTAGCTTTATCAAATGATATGAAAATGATTTGTAGCATTACAATGCATTTATATTAACTGCTCTATTTGTTCTTAAACTTATGACATAGTTGAGAGAAAGCCATGCAGTCATCACATGAGTCACTAGGAATCAAACATTTCTTTAAGTCTTAATTGACTAGAATTTTAATCAAGGACGCAGACAATCTGTATATACATCTATAATGCAAATGTGAAACCAAAATAAAGATATAAATACAATTAGATTTCAGTTTACCAAGTATCTAGGAATTTAGTTGATTATTCCAGATAAGCATTGATAAATGACGCAAAGTCTTATCAAGGCTCGCTCCTCTTCAGTGAGCCACATAGGTCGGTGTTATTACAGTATTTCATGTCTTGATGAGACAAAGAATAACATGTTCCAGGACGCCTAATTTGCAAATGGACATTTTGTCCCCCTAAGAGAAGAATACTAATGCTTGAAGATAAAGCTCAATTTGACTATATAATGAAATGGAACCCCAACATGTCATGTGCCATCATTCATCTACTAGTTAAGAATACGAGATAAAAATAAACAAATCTGTATAAGAACTACAAAAATATTCTGCATGTAGGGATGTTATATGTTGATATTCTGATTGTGTACAAAGAACGGAAATCATTATCACTATTCCAAACACAGATGCTACATGATCAAGCCAGCCTTGTTGGTTCTGACTAATTTCACACTTCTAACTACAGAATCTTTAACAAATCCCAACTTTGCTCATTTATTTTCATGCACTGATCTACCCAGCCTCAAATTAAAGCAATTGGAGCATAGCATACAGCATTTTCAACATTTAATGCTTCGAACTTGCTCAAATTCCAAGGCTTCTTAAGTGCAAAAAAAGTATATAAGAAAATTTCCTTTGAGAAGATGACAGCAGATTCAGAAAGATGTTATGGGAAAAGCTTAATTTATAGGACTAGACCATGACACAAGTAATCAAATAGGGTTATAATAGTTGTTCGCCATAAATGTGCTTCCCTTCGCATAAGTAATTTATAGGACCAGACCATGACACAAGTAATCAAATAGGGTTATAATAGTTGTTCACCATAAATGTGCTTCCCTTTGCATAAGTAATTTATAGGGCCAGACCATGACACAAGTAATCAAATAGGGTTATAAGAGTTGTTCACCATAAATGTGCTTTCCTTCACATACGTGCCACCATCAAGTTCAAATACAGAGCATATGATGCTCAAGTTTCTGTAGTATATCTATGATTTCCTTCACAAATGAAGGGACAATTATACCACACATTCCCAAAGTAAGAATAAATAATTAAGGGGAAACCCCCAATTCAAAGAATCACGTATTTCAGATCGTATACTCAAGACTACCTCGTTTGGCAGTAGTCCCAGCAGAAGCAAGGGTCCCAAGATCTGAAGATGAGTGAAGTTGGCGATAGCTGCTGGAATATATCTAATGACTTGGGCTCCTGCTGGAACTTATAAGAAAACTTGGCCTCTGAACTGACCTCTGAAATTCTAAAGTGCTCATGAAGCTGTCATGATTAAGAGTGTCCCACTCATTCCTGGAAGCAAAACACTACCTCTTCCTCATTTTCTGAACTTCTTCATGAATGGAATGGAAAAGAACAGTGGATATGTATCTCTCTCCAAAGCTTGGGAAAACAACCTGCATATGCATAGACACATAACATTGCATCAAAATGACATCAAGATCAATATCATTTAGAAGCTCAATTGTCATTTACAAGATCAGTCATCATCTCAAGTTCTCAACTCTATCTAGTATCTACTAAAAGCTAAACATGATAATTGTAAGGTCTAACAGTATCCAAGTTCCAACTGAAAGTACACTTCGTAAACTAAGGATATCCCTGTGGCATCATTCTGTGCCGACCAGCATGTAATATGGTATCTGTGATCCTTGCATAGAACCCTCAAGTAATTAAGAAACTATCTTACTTACATGTATCTTCTAAGTCCATACCAGACACAAAAGAAATGTTTTTCCACCTCAAACTTCACTAACACTTACTCCTAAGCATAAGAAACTATTTAGTGTATTGCTACTTGATTTGAATATATGTTAATATTGGGTTAAGGTGTAACTATCCACAAATCAGTAAGTTGTCATAGTACCAATGGTTTGCGACTTTGCATTATCATTTTGTTAAGCTCATTAGGATTATGCAAAATATGAAAGAAGATATGTTCCTCACCGCAATTAGTTTTCCAGCATTTTCAGGCCTTTTAGCCACATGGATAGCAGCAGCTGCTGCAGCACCTGAAGATATACCTACCTGGAAAAGGAATTGGATGGTATTGTGATATATAAATTACAACTGACGCATAGCAATCGATTATGTGAAATGGTTGCTGCAAGCATACATAATTAGAGAAATATTTTAAAGAGAAATTATGAAGCCATCCATTGCACAGAGCAGCCATATTTACCAGCAAGCCCTCCTTTAGTGCCAAGGTCCTTGCAACTTCAACTGCTTCAGCAGTGCTGATCTAAGAGTTAGAAAGGCAAAACCAAATCAGAACTTGATGTTCAGATAATTAATAGATCATTTTTCATTTTAAATTACATAATAAAAGATATATCTAAATTTAAGAAAGTGGAAGCAGGCATGAACATGGCCTTTTATTGCTGCAGTTAGATTAGCAACCTATCTGCTGTTTAGTAGAAAATAAAAATTCTATTGCAAATCTACCTGCTGTTTTGTATCACACCTTCCTTTTTATTTACTAGCTTCATCCCTTTAAAGTTTAAACAGTTCACATATTAAATAAGATATGGAATGGGACGAGCTGACAATAGTTATCACAGTTGGAGCCAGATACGGACAAATTTGAAGTTATAAAGTTCGTTCTTTGTAATTGGGTTCCAACAATTATTTTCAATCCAGAGTGAACTTAAACTTTTCTGAGTTCCATGCGTTTAATATTTCTTCTTAAGGATAATGCTAATTACCTCCTAGAGAGACTGATGCAAAACGTGGTGGAGAAAGATGAAATAGGAAAAAAAGAAAGGAAGGAATGGGGTTTCACACCAAAATCCTCTAGAGAACAAATCACATAAACTTTCATTAAGTTCTAAAGAAAATATAACGGGTCTATATATAGACCTACAATGGAATTAAGCAAAAAACACCCTACATAGAAAATAAATAAAAGACACCCTAAATAAATAAAAATCAGAACCAGATCCCAATAAAAGGGATCATTAACTGTCGGCACCTCCTGCACTGGTACACACGCCATCGCGTCCTATCAGTGATGTCCGCATCAGAGACCTACATATTTTGCCTTATCCAGTAACAGCAGTGCATTTTTATGCCTTAAAGGCTAGGTTCTTATACAACAATCAGAACTCATAGGCTAGTCATCTCAGCATGATTTACCAAACAGTAGCACAATCCCAAAATAGATTATATGGTTCCCCAATTTGCTATCTAGCTAGACAAATAATAATTGATGTCCATATATACAATATCATCTCATGTGGACCCTCGATAACTTGATCTGCTGGGCAACACAATGAAGCATAATCTTGATATTACCTTCGAGTTTTCAATATATGAAAAGAAAAAACAATGCATATTCATCATCAGGGATCAGAAAGTTCAAGAAGTTCAAATGACATGCATAAGTGCAGTAATGAGTATGAAAGGAAATTTTCATCAAAATATGTCAAGATTCAAGATAAAAGAGTAAGATATATTTTAAGTTCACCATCTAACCTTGACGACTTCATCAAGCAACTTAACATCCAAGATGCTTGGCACATAACCTGATCACATAACACAACATACTAAAAGTTTCCAAGATGAAAATTCAAGAAGATAAAAAAGTCTTACTAGTTAAAATGTGATGACATATGCCAAGTACCTGGTTTATCTCCAGAGATTACACTAGTTTCGGCAGGTTCTACTCCAATTACCTATAAAAGAGCAAATAAGAACAGAAAAGACATCAGGATATCGACCATTATAGCAGGGAGAAAACATAAGATATGTACGACCATAATAAAAATATTGACATCATGGCCCTCACATTACGAAAAAGTCAAATAATATGACAATAAACTAGCATATGTTAAGTTCCACCACATGTTCCTTATAGCAACTTTCACTTGAAATTAGAGATTGTACTTGTGCTGTGCAAGTATTTGTATCATAACACTTTGTATGATTCTTAAGAGTTATTTTTGTTTAAAAGCATTAAAAGATCTCCAGAGATTATCTTCTCTTTATGGACTATAAGGAGCTTATATTAGTATCATAGATCTAGAGTAGCCCCTAAAAGGTCCTTCATTGCGTGATTAAACCAGATCAAAAGGTCCAATTCCCCAAGTGCATCCGGACCAACAACTATAAGAATGAGAAACAGATCAAAGCACAATAAACAAAATCTGTAACATTAAAACACAAATCATCTTAGTTCTAGAATTCATTTATGCCATTTCTCAGTGTCTAAAGTCCCGTCCAGATCAAAATTGTGGAACTAGAGAAAAAATTTATTAGGATTTACTCAGTTCTGATACTAGTTTAGTCGAGAAATATGTAAAATATAAATCTTCCCGTGACCTGAGTGTCCTGCTAATTTAACTAACTGAAAGTTACAGACCTTGATATCTCTGTTCATTTTTCTCAAATAACGCCCAGCACCTGTGATAGTTCCACCTGTCCCAATGCTTGCAATAAATATGTCAACAACACCCATTGTGTCCTCCCATATTTCTGGGCCTGTGGTTTCAAAGTGGATCTGTATATTATCCAAATGATATCTTAATAAAATCTGCAGAATAAAATACATAAAAGCATTGCAGATTTATATTTACAGTATGTCATTAACTAGGGATGCAAAGACTACTGATCTAGAATCAATAACCTGAGTGTTAGCTGCATTGTCAAATTGCTGAAACATATATGCATTTGGTGTCCTGCTAACAATTTCTTCAGCTTTAGTAAGTGCTCCTTTTAATCCTTTGGCAGGATCTGTTAATACAATTTCTGCTCCGAATGCGCGAAGAAGAATACGCCTCTCTATGTCGATCGATGCAGGCATGGTTACTATTAGCTTGTATCCTCTAGCTGCAGCTACAAAAGCGATACCAACCCCTGTATTTCCACTAGTTGGTTCTACTAAAATGCTCTGCATGAAATATAGAATCTTGCATCATATAGGATGCTCAAAAACACATAATAACTTCTGCCTGCTCAAGTATACAATCACACCTTCTTTGGAGAAATCAAACCCCTTTCTTCAGCATCATTTATCATGCTATATCCAATCCTGAGTTTAAAAAATAAATAAATAAAGAATTATAGGTGAAATCACAAAATATATCAAGCTATAATCAATGTGACGACAGAAATTTCACCTATCTTTGACACTTCGGCAGGGTTCCAGAGACTCAAGCTTTGCAGCAATATTAGCTACGCATCCTTCGACAACTTTGTTAAGATATATCATTGGTGTTCTACCAATTAACTAATTCAGAAAAGAAATAAATCGTTTGTCAGAAAATAAGAATATTCATTTTCCCAACTGATGAGTGCATTAATCTGCTACATAGGGATCCATTGTTTTCAAGTCCATATACTATCACAAGTAAAACATAAAGAGCTGACACGAGGAAGCATAAATTTTTCCTCCTCGAGATCCAATCTTGAGACTATTATCCACTCTGTCCAACCCAAATTGAGAATCTTTAAGCAAAGACCCAAATTTTATCGAACAAACACAAGGATAATATAAAAAATAATCAACAACTCAAACCCAAATCGAGCGAACATAAAAACGAAAGACGAAGCCGGACCTGGGTGACGTCCTCCGCAATATTGACGGCCTCGATCTCTTCCTCGATACGGAGAGAGGCAGATTTGGCGCAAACGGAGATTGGCCTTCGCACGGAGACGGCATTGGTAGGCAACCGGAGGGAGGCAGCGGTCGCAAAGGGAGAGAAGCTCGCGGATGGGGAAGGGGAAGCGACGGGGAAGGCGATCGGTGCAAGAAGCGAGGAGGAGAGGAGCACCATCGTTGAGGTTTTAGAGGGGCTTTAAAAAGAGAGCTTCGAGAGATGAGATACGGATAGCGTTATAGAGCACCACGATCGACTCTTCCATTTAACACCCCCGCCTTGCACGTATTAAATTCCACCGTAAACCACAAATACGTGGAAATGTAGGGTGTTAAATGAAAATTACTTTTCAGTACTTTTTCTTTCTATTCCCCGTCTTGTCATCATTTTCAATTCGACCCTTGCTTTCGCAGCTTAGGGTGCTTCTGAAAATCTGCGTGCGTTACAAGGGGTAAACCGCAATAAACATATAATTAGGGTGTTACATATAAGTTTGCACGAGAAGTTCATCCAGTGTGCTTGTTTGAATAAGAGGCAACAATAATGAAAATAGAAGCATGTTAAACCTCACTTTTGTATACATAAGAAGAACTTAAGATCACATTGGCATGGCAAATATACTTATTCCCATTTCTTAAAGAGCTTTTCATATTTCTTTCATATGAATCAAAATAAACCTGAGAAGCAATGGGACCTGTTTGAAGGTCATTTCTCCAAATTGGTCCTCTATTTGGAACAAAGAACAAAGTTATTTCCATATGAGAAAATTGTTATTGAAGGATTTAAGATCCCCCTATCCATTCCATTTCAATATGGGAATAAGTATGAACAAGGATCAGATTGGTTTTTCTCCCACAAATAATTGCTGATGAATTAATAAGCAGCTAGGAGGGACCAAGTAAGTTTTACAAGACCATCAGCAAAATAGCAATTGAAATTATTGTTCTTGCGCTCTTCTGCAGTTTAGAGGCACAAGGTAAATTTAGAACTGGAACTGCATCTCTTTTGTGTATCCGAGATCATCTAGGTGCGCAGCCATGGCCTTATTCATGGGAGGTGGTCCACATCTCAAGATCTGTCATTGTCAAATTAAATCTCGGTTTTAGTCTTCGCAAATTCCCGGTACTTACTTAACAGACAAAACTAAAAATATGACTGTGCGATGATCAAAGCATCTGATCTTATGAAGATTCAAGTTGATGATTTTTAGATTTACCTGGATGTCAGATGCAGGTGGTGGGCATTGAGCTTTAATCATTTCCTTGGACACAAAACCAACTCCGCCGTTCCAAATATCAGGAGGCTGAGATGAGAAGAGGATAATAAGAGAAGATCGATGATGATCAGAACTATGATATGGAATTAAGTATTTAGGATCTAAAGCTTATATTAGTTGGTTAATGCAAGAGGTAATATGGTAAATTGGTAATGTCACTCATGAATTTCTAAGATATCAGGCTAGAGAGAAACCAAACCTGATTCAAGACATAATATGCTTTGAAACGGTTGGGATAGTCTTGAGCCATACTATCCAACTCTTCCTGCATAAATTGATGATAAAATTGAGAAACCAATAAAGAAAAGAATAAGTTATGTAGTGTTTCAATATAAAGGATACACGGCTAAAAACAAGGAATAAGGTTATGTGAAGATTAACGCAGTTCTAAGTTCTAACTGCTCTTGATTAACTAGTCAGTAACTTGGTAGCGGACCTTCTTCGACAACCTTTGTAGATGAAAGCACTCATTTACTTAGCAAACAAAAGGAATAAGTATCGTGTCCAAATGTTCTGAAGTGCAACTGTAACAATGTCCTTACTAGATGAAAGAACATAGAAACCAAACTGTTTCTCTGAAGCATACTGAAGGTGAAAGAAGAAAGAACATAGAAACCAAAGAGTTTCTGATGCATACAGAAGGCAGAAGACACCTGATACCGTGTCTGACAGACAACCAAAAAATCCCCCAACCCCAAAGCTGAGTATAGGCCCACCCCACTCATTGACATATAGTTGAAATCCATCACATATATATATAGGATTACTGGTATATTACTGGATTGCTGTTCTGATCCCAAAAAAATGCAAACTTGTGCTTTTGTTCTTATTGTAAGAGGGTACTCTACAAGACTAGTTCTTCAATGATCAATCAGTGTTGAATCAATATATTGCACCAATTGTATTATTAGCTAAAGATAAAGAGAAAGAAGAGTTAAGTTCTAGGTGATGTTACCTTCAGAAGGATGTCTTCGTATGTAACATTTGCATAAATTAGGTAAACCTTAGTGTTGTCTGCTGGGTTTTCAAGAATTGCCCTTGTAACCTAGCAGATGAGAAAAGGGATATGAGCAATACAATCAGGGTAATTCTGATAACAACCTGCATATGGATATGGCTTGTAATTACCTGAAACATTGGAGTGATGCCCGATCCTCCAGCCAACATTCCAAATGCTCTGACTTGTCCAGGTTGATACCTGAAACGCCCCTAGAAGCATAAAATACTTTTTAAGTCAACTAATCCTCGTAAACAGAATCAAAGAGAACTTCAATAGACTGCTCCATGCAAAATACAGGTGAGGTAAGCTCTCCAGACCAGTTGATGACCATCAAGATTTTCTGTACAATTGTATATGGTATTTGGTATCTGATGATGTCAGTATAATAGTCAGCTTAACATCTGATTCTTATTTAATCATCAGCCTGTTCAGTGCATGTTTCTATATAGAAAAATCTTAGATCTCCAGTCCCTGTTAGAAAAAATACAAGCATACCATCTCACCTCACAAATTCAGGTAGACGCAAGTTTTAAAAAGCAAATTCAGGTATATAGTTGCTGTGTTTCTTTATTCTTGCACATCCTATCTGTAAATTCATAATACAAGCCTAAGAAGAACATCCGTTCACTAGCTAGAAAGTCCATGAAAGAAAGTAGCAGAATCCACTCAATTTGATAAAGTTCTTCATTTATAAATTACTAACCTTTTTTTTTTGACATGCAAGTTGTATTATCCAAATAAAAATAATTTAACCATGCCATAAAATGTGTTCATAGCATAGGATCTCCACTATAAAAGAAAAAAGCTACTCAGGGAAGGAAGACATGCACACCTTAGGGCCCTTCACAGATAAGTAGTCACCAACTTTCATCTCACGGAAATGATGTGACATTCTTCCTTGAGGATACATCTACACAATGAAGCAAATAAATAATTGAAAAAGAATGTACTTCCACTAGTTAGAAATGAAGACAGTCTAAGAATCTAAATACTCATAAACATCAAAGTGACATTTTGATGCAATATACATATTATTATAATTGCATTATTACAACTACTTTTGTTGAAACTTTAGATGATTAGACTGAAAGTCACCATCACGATGCATCACAAGAGAAGTACTGTGCACCATTCTTAGATGAAAGGTTAATGTCATCAGATAAAATGTGATTAAGACGTATGCTCCACCAAATATGTTACCTTTATCACAAGTTCAAAATGTCCAATATCCGAGTCCAATGTGGTCGGTGTATAAGGTTTGATTACTTCTTCGCCAACACTATCCGTTCCTCTGTAATATAAACAGGTAAACTTCATCATCCTTTAGAATGATAGAAGAAAAAAAAAGGTTTGATGTCCTACAAAGAAGGGAGCACATGGAGTAGAGAAAATCCAACCTGCAACTAATATGTTGCCCAATCGGAAGACCCAACACAGAAGTAGGTGTTGGAAGAGAAAACCGAAACTTAGCCACATTATGACTTATTTGTTTCTTCTCAACAAGTTTGAACTCCTTGAAGTTCTCAGGATCCAAGCAACCTGAGAGAATGGATTGTATAACAAATATAATGATGTTTTTGAGGACAATCACACGATACAGATAACTAACTAGCACATAAAAAATCCTGAAAGCCAAGATCATGCCCACATACAGCATAAAGAGCTTATGTGATTCCTCAAGGAAGACAATCAGCAAGAAACATACATGCATGTACACACTTCTGCACTGTTAATAATTGTACATGCATCCAATAAGACGCATCATTTAGCTTTGCAGTTATTGAGCCAGGTAAACGATTGTTCACAAGTGCTTCATGAAACTTCAATTCGTAAAAATAGATTAAAAAAAATCTACTTTTAACAAAATCCTTAGCTCTAGGAAATTCTAATATCTTCTTGGCAGCTCTGTCCAACCACTATATTATTACCCCACTCTTCTCGTAATTTATAGCAAACAAATAGTCTCACCAGATCAGAGCAAATCGCAGTGACCCGGGAAAATAAAAACAATCAAGAGATTAAATATAAGAAAAGGTCCCAACTTTTTCATCCATGAAAAAAGACATAAAGCAAAACCGATCACCCGATTAAGCTCGCGCAGGCCTACCCTTCGGTTTCTTGCTGAGGTAGAAGTAGGCGGCGCCGGCGCCGATGGCCGCCACGGCGACTGCTACCCCAAAGATCTCGACGCTATGGGATTGCAGGAACTCCATGGATCTCTCCCAAGCTCCTCTCTCTCTCTCTCAATTCGGCTCGGCGATTTAAGAGTTAGGTGGAGGGAGATGGAGAAGGGAAGCCGAGGACTTATTGGAAGAAAAATGCTTCCTTTCTCGGTTCACCAACAACGCTGATGGCTAAGCCGTCCGCTTCAAGCGCCGAGCCCAAAGTACTGAAAAGTAAAAAAAGCAAAAAAAAAGAATCTATTAGCAGAAGATCGTTTGCATTTAGGATTGTAGGAGTTTGATACAGTCAGAGACACGTGGTAAAGTTTACTTCCACCACACAGTGAGAAGTATTTCAGAAAAAAAAAATAGATAACGTACATATTTCAGCTTTATTTTTAAAAAGTTATTAAAAAACACCCTATATTTTGTCTTATTGTAGTTTGGCACTGCATTTTGCTTTTAATATTTCATAAACTATTACAAATGTTTAATAACCTTAGGGTATTTTTTTAAGATCAAATTGAAAGACATTTTAGGTTATTTTTTTTAGTTTTCTAACCACCACATTGCTAGGGCTGTCAAAATAATCGAGCTCGGCTCGATAATGTTCGATCAAGCTCGGCTTAAAAATAGGCTGAATCGAGTTTGATCATTAAAGCTAGGCTCAAAATTAAATTTGAGCCAAGCTTAATCCCGAGCCGGCTCGATCGAGTTGGCTCGAATATATATATATATATATATATATATATATATATATATATATATATATGAGTAATATCAAACTAATATGAACCATCGTATCAAAACCCTTTCACCCATTCAGAATTTCAGTCATTATTTTCTGACACAATTATCTTTATGGTTTGTAATTTATATTTTGGTTGCTTGTAGTTTTTTGACACAATTATCTTTATTACTTGTAATTTATATTTTGATTGCTTGTAATGTTATAACTTATTTATCTTTATTACTTATAATTTATATTTTGGTAATAATTATATCTTTATAGTTGAATTAGATTTTATTTCAAGCTTGATTCAAGCCTAAATTAATTTAAGCTTACTTAGACTCGAAAATGGTTTGAAATTGATAAGGCTTGAAATTGCTAATTGAGCAACTTGTTTAAGTTTGAAATCGGCTCGGATTGAAATTATTTCAATTCAAACTTGATCACAAAGACAGGCTCAAAATTAATTTCAATCCAAGCTTGATTAGAGCCGGGGTCGATCAAGCTCGGCTCGTTTACACCCGTGGACATCTCACGGCAGAAGGAAGGTATAAGAAGAAAAATATTTATCTGGAAAAATAATCCATCAAGCATCACGAATCCCGATGCACGGGGAATTTTTTTAGATGGGCTTGATCAAATTAACAATTAGAAGCCCAATTAACTTTCTGGGCTCAAGTTTATATCCAACAAGATTTGGGCCCAGAAGTAGCCCGCCTAACCCATCTAATCGACGCCCATTTGAGTAAATATTTTTCCTCTTGATTCCGAAAACTATCCTGACAACTTTTTCCATTTTAGGTTTACGAGTAATGAGTGAAGTAGGTCACAGTAATTAATGGCACCCCAGCCGTGTCCAAGTGGCATGTTCATGGCCATGGGCACAGCGTGGCATGACAACATAAGCTTCTCGTGCGCATCATTATACCATTAAATGCCATAGCTCATGGTTCCTAAACCTTTAAAGTCCTACCCCAATTACTCATTCATGTGTTAATTGAGAATAAATTGAAAATTAAACGAGTATTAATATGTTATTTCTTGGGCCTAATATTTATTTCGTTTGCCATAGTCCAAAAATTCCTGACCTTCATTAATGCCAAAAGTTTTCCGGTATAGATTTGAAAATTTGGGAAAAAAAAAAGTTAGTCTTTTTTTAAAAAGTTTTTGCATCTTAGACCGTAAAAAAATATCTCAATGCACGAGACGGTATAGATCGTGGGCCTAAATTTATGACCTAACTCGAATTGTTTGTATCCTAATATATCGTCTGCTCTTCAGCACTGAGATATATCGTCTTATTAACAAGACAGATACTCAATGGATTGAAGTATCGATCGGTCCTCCTGCAATTGGGGACCATTAGACACAAGGGCCTATTTCCAATTCAAAAGCCACCATGGTAGCTCAACTGTTTTGTAGCTAACTAGTCTGTTTCAAGTCCCTTTCTTGCACCTACTTCTCTTAGCTTTTTGGCTCACTAAAGTGTGGGATTTTCTATCTTTTTCTCCTCCTTTCTTTGCCTCTTTTGAAATTGCCATTAACTTTGGCTTTTATTTTAGCTCAAACTTTTTCCTCATGTAGCTTTGTGTATATCTTGCATGATGGGGATATCTTCTCGTGCATTTGATGCTGTATTTCATGGCAAGTGAGCTAGATTCAACTACCTCTCCACTTGGACACTTATGATCAACTGTTTATAAGATGAACCTAGTAACAATGACATGCAAACTTTATCCAAGAATAAAAAGGAATAATTAAGTATATCTAGATCCTTATTTTAGAGAAAAGAAGGAGATTAATTAAGGGAAAATAATTATTTGATGCTTCTCATTAACATCACTGAAAGGGGTGAGAGATATTACATGTTTACTTGAGAATTATCATCATATACATCACATTTCCTTCATTGTATGGTAAATCCAGCAAGTATATTGTCTTTTGGTCCACTTCACCCATATCCAAGAGAGAGAAGTATAAAAAAAAAGAATAAATAGTGTCCTTGTCATATAGTTGAAGCCCATTAATTGGAGTACTATGATCAGTAAATATTAATCCATCATCAGGAGTTCCACACCTTAGTAGAATAATTAATTACAAGACTGTGCTAATTATAATTAACCATCAGTCTTTCTTTTCTCCAAATCTCAACTTAATACTCAGTAACAATTTTATCCAAAGATAGTGGTATAGATGATCAAATTGAGCTAAATCACAGGAAGTTAAAATGTAATTAACTTGGCAAATTATCCAATGCGAATAATTCAATGAAAGATACAATATAATATATATATTTTTTTCTAAACACGAAGCACATGAAATGACGATCATCAGTGAGTAGTCTAAGAACAACACAGGCAACTGGAACTACAACCACATCTACCACTAACCCAAAGAAGCAAAGCCATGAACAAAGAGCTAGCGAGACGAACGGATTGCTTTACAAACAATCCATTCATCCCCAAGACGTCGAATTCGAGGAGCAGTCGCACGTCGCGTCGCCCTCGGCCTCGGCGTCGGCCACGGCCACGGCCACCCTCTTGTGGAAGCTCCGGTGGCAGCTGCAGGCGGCGCAGCGGAGGGCGGCGCTGGTCCCCTCCTCCCCGGACGCCATGAACTCCCGGCAGCCGTCTAGGGCGTACCCGCCGATGCTCGCCGCGTGGTTCTTCCGGCACTCTCTGTACCTCGCCGCCTTCTCCTTGCTCCTCCTCGAGCCATTGGAAGAAGCCTTGCTCGGTTCTTCTTTTGGACCCATGACGCACAGATCTTCTACCCCCTACTAGCTTTTGCTGCTCTATATATGTCGATCAAGATTGGAATGAGATGGAGGTGAAGAAGAGAGAGGGTGAGAAAACAAATAAGAAGAAGAAGAGATGCAAGGAGTATGGATTAGATTTATATGGAATCGGAGAGAGAGAGAGAGAGAGAGAGAGAGAGAGAGTGGGTTTGGCTCAGTGGGTCAACCTTTGTGTGTTAAATTATGTGCACGTTTAGGTTGTCCTACTTTTGCTTTCCAGGGTTTCATCAATCTCCCCCGTTATTTTTGGGTGGTGCAAAGAGGCACTTTATATTTAAAACCAATATTTATGTGATTATAGATGTGACAGGGGTTAATATGTAAAAAGTTTTAATTACAGTTTAAACCAATTTACAATTTTTTTATTATTTATTTTTAATCTTAAACAGTACCTGTACCACTTATATAGGGCTATCTATAGGTGCCCCTAGAATGATTAATAAAATAATAAGTAAGTTTGGGTTTATATCTCATTAAATATTTTGGAGGATGCTTCTGGACATATATAATTAATGCCACGAACAAAGGAAGACAGACAGCGCGACGTAGACTGTTCTCAAATGTAACGTGCCAAGCCCGTCACTTAATTGCTATTTGCTTTTTTTACCACTCGACCACCAACAATTATTTGACCGTTATATGTCGGCTTGTCTGTCCATCAAAAGTTCATAAATTTTCCCCTTTAAATTCTCTTAAATAGTTAATATATGCGTGAACTTGTGCATTTAACACCCCGCTTTTACCTCGAATGTGTGGAACCGATTTAATCGGGGGTCCCTTCCCGCAATAATAATAATAATAATAATAATAATAATAATCTACAATAATAATGTGAGTCAAATATGGGCCACCTGAGTGATAGTGCCATGTCACCGGCTGAAAGAAACATGCCATTGGGAAATGGGAGGGGGTCACGATCTAATCAATGGATTTCCATACGGTTAAGTGGAACTGAGTGAGACATGATGTGGTTACTCTTTTCAGTCCGCAAATATATAATATAGGAGATTTATGGAATTAAATTGTAAAAATCCGTAGATATAGTAACCAGGATGATAAGGCATTAGAGAGCTAGCTCATTCATGGTCCAGCCCAATGCAGCAGATACAAAAGCATAGGAAAGCCCAAGATGGCTATTGGATCTATCTTATCTATGGAAGATCTCCAGGGCCGAACAAACTCTAAAACTATAGCATTTAGTGTGTATTAATTAATTAGCCGAGAAAGGGTTGGGAAACTTTTTAAGGGCACTTAGGCCCACCTCTCTTGGTCTTCCAGTTGTTGTAGCAGGAGCAAACTTGCTTGTTGCCGTAGTATCCAGGAGGCACACACAAGCACTTCCTGCAGCACTTCTGGCAGAAGAACATGCATGGCTTATGGTACTGCGTCTCTGCGCATCTCCTTGTGCACTCACCAGGGCACTCTACAAAAGGACACCACAACCATTGATGTTAGAAGAGTAAAGCTTTTAGAAGAAGAGGAGGAGGAGGAGGAGGAGGAACAACTAGTAGTAACTCACGAGAGCTTCTTAGGCTGCCTGGGCCATAACGAGACTACAAACACAAAAATAATTTAGTTAGATTGACGTTTACAAGAGCAAATAGATTGAGGCCGGGATAAGTAAACCTTTTGGGTCTTTTTTATTAACCTCTCCTGCAGTACTCCCTCATGTGTAACCTATCCAAGTTGGGAATAAACAAGTTGTTAATACTATAGCATTGGTAGTTGGTAGAACTTTTTTGTGCATGGATGTGGGAAACTTACCTCAGATGAGACCGTGGAGGCCAAGGTGAGGAGCAAAAGGAACAATGCAAGTAACTTGGCCATTGAGGATGGAGTAGAGGAAGGAGAGGAAGGAGTTAAATGGAGGAGGAAGAATGTGAGAATATATATAGTAGAGGGAGTAAAGTGAGAATAAGGACAGGGCGTCAGGCATGGCATGTGGGTTCTGAGCGGCCGCACACTGCACGAGAGAGGATGCACCTTGTTTTGGCGCGCTTTGGAGGGGATTCGGTTTTTGGGTACGTGGCGGATTTCGGATGGACAGGATGGATGGTAGGAGAAGGAATTAATGTGTCCTGCTTTGACGGGAACGGGTCAAAGGAGAGGACAAAACGGTAATTAAATGAAGCTAAGATAAACCCAGGCGGATATGGCCAGATCTTTGAACGTCTGTCCTCGTGATTCGTGTGGTGGCCATAGTACGTGCGGTTAGATGTGAGTCGGTCCCTTAGGCCAGTAGGCACCTTTTTCGAATGGTCCCTCGACTTATTTTATAATTGTCTTGAAGTCCTTCTCGATCTGAGTAGCTATAGCCTGTACTTCTAGCTTATTTCGTGATTCGAAATAAAGTTTCTCTTAACTTAGGAAGAACAGGCCTGATTAAGCTACAATTTAGATTATAGGGTGTCTCTCTCCATTATTGACGGATTATTAATATAAAACATCCAATCTATCTATTTATTTTCCATCAAAAGTTAAAAGATAATTCGTTTTCCTTCTTTTATGTCAATATTTGTCACTTTTAATTTATCCGTATTATAAAACATTCAAAAAAGTTAACATAAAAAGATTAAACGGTCAAAATTGAAAATTTAACAGAAAGTTATATAAATCAACCATTTACCATGTCTCGCATCAGGTCTTTAGAGGATGATTTCATACACACCAAAATTAGTTAGATCTATAATTTTACTTATACTTTATTATTTAATTATAAAATATAAAAATTACTTGAGTAAATTTATATGAAATATATTTAATTACTAATTACAAATAAATATATTAATAGTACTGTAAATTCTGTGATAAAATTTATCAGTAACTTATCTTATATAAAATTTGACTTAAATATAAATAAATAAATATGTAGTTATAAAATATCTAAGCGTGTTGTTGCCTTGCGCTCAAAACACCACCGAAAACTAAAACTGGAGAAAAGTATTGTCGCTGGATTTTATTATACAAAAGCAAATGGATTACGTATGATACTGCAACATTCAGATCTATACATCACTTCGAAACTGAAACCTTTCCTATCCGCAAATAATCAAACTAATCCAGCGAATTTTTGCTCTGAGACTCCAAGATGGATTTCTTCGCCTGCTGCTCCTCCCATCGATCGTCCTCACCTGCACTTCTAATTCACGAGAATTTCGTCACAATAATACTATCCCTACCAAGATGAAACAAACTAGAAAAGAAATCCGAGAAAATTCGAGATAAACAGTTAGTAAAATAACGCCCAGATCGAAAAAAAAGAAAGGAGAACAGAAGGAACGAAAGTCGAATAGGTTGGGTAGTTTTGGGGGGTAGCCCGCGCGGGCGTCATCGCACGCCTTTCTTTGGGTGCTCCGACCGCGGGCAGTCGTCATCGCGGGCAGCGAGCCACCAGAAGCCGCCGTCTCTTCTCCCGCCGCGGCGAGACGCCACCGAGATCCCGCGGCGAAGCGTCGCCGAGAGGGCGACTGTCTCGGGAGCGGCGGGGAGGAGAGGAGCGGCAGCGGCAGCCGCCTTCCGCTCGGATAAGATCAAGTAGTTCGTAGAGGTAAAAACCCTAGAGCGACGAGTTATATAGGAGTTTAGGAAAACGCCATATTTGTCATTGGGCTTCTGATAGGTAGACCAATGTACAGCCCATCAACATATACGGGCCTCTAGAAAGACCTATGTCGGCCCACGTATCGTCCCCATTCCATTCATTATGCTTACGTGGCTTTCTTCGATTGGCTCGCGAATTGTATCCAGCAGTTCAAACGCTGGCGAGAAAATATTTCATTTCACACCTTAAAATATTTAATATTTCCATTTCGGGCCCTCTGATTATAGATAAGGTATAAATAGTAAAAGCAGCGAAAAAAGTGGAGGACGTGAAATGTAAATTTCCCAAGAGAAACGCCTCTGACATAGCTCACGCGAGAAGAACGCCATGAATGCCGAAAAGCTTTCACATGTGCAAAGCTTTGGTTGGATTCTTTTCTTGGGAATTGGAAGCCTGTGTTAGATTAGATTTCTTTTAAGATAATGCCCTGGTGCTCTTGGTCGCTCGGATCGCGGATTCGATCTTTTCTTCTTAATTACGATCGTCTCCAGGCGTTTGCGATCGTCCTCATCTACATCCAAGTGAGTACGAGCGAGATTTGTTTTTTTGTTTTTTTTGTTTTGGAATTACTTTCTTTCGATTCGTTTTCTTGTCAAGAATTAGGGCTTAGTTGCAGATAGATTTCAACTAGGGTTCGAATTGTGTGTAAACTGGTTTGTGATTAGATCGGTTGCGCATTGGTCGGATCAATTGGGGCATTGTACAATGGCGTTTTGCTGATCAATCTCGTGGTGGCGCTCTTCGCGCTCGTCGCGATCGAGAGCAGCAGCCAAAGCCTTGGGCGGACTTACGCGGTGCTTCTTTTCTTCGCCATTCTTCTCGATGTTGCTTGGTTCATACTTTTCTCGCACACGATATGGTATGCTTATGTAATTACAGTTTGAAGGTTGTAAATTTGTTGTTTTTCAGAAGCCTGCTATAAATCATTAATTTCTATTTCATTATTTCTATGAGGAAAGAAAGTGGCATGAAAAAGTAAACGGAAGAAAAGTTTAGGGCATCTTGAAATGAGAGATCTGGATTTGAATCTGCTAAGAAAGTACATGATTTATCGTCTGGAAAGCTATTTTTGAAGAAATAGAGAGCAAGTTTTTAGTAAAAATGAGCCATAAGTAAATGATTGCCACCAAAGAAACTAAGAGACTCATCATTAGTTCATTTAGATCAATCTGCACCATCATAGGCTTAGTTCCTCCATACTTCAAACTAAGAAAGTATAAAAAGAGAGAATGGCTTGCCTTTTCAATTCTCTCCATATGCTTCCCTCTTGTTAACTGCCCTTATACACTGTGATTCCCTTATAAATAAGAAGGTCCGTATGAGATTTTGAATCCTTTTCCCATATCAGTGAAACATGGTGATAAACTTTTTAGCTAGAGAATTTGTTACATACCTCAAAGGCTGCCATTTTCTGGCAATCACCAGTGTAGATGATTGGGCTTCAATTTATACATCTCTCAGTTTAAAAGCAACAACCAACAAATGATTAGCTTCTGCAATGCTGCTTATGCAGGAACATTACCGCTGATGAGAAGTACGGCCTGTTCTTTGTATTCTCAGTCAGAGTTGCTTTGTGGATGCAAATTGTTGGGTTTTCAGTGAGGTTTTTGTCCTCATTCTTATGGATTCAGATTTACAGATTGGGGCCTTCATCTGACAGTATGCCCTATCAGGAAGCAGATTGTTATGCAAGAAATAGTTTCTTGAGTCCCTCAGCTCATGGAATTGTTAGCCAGAACTCCAATATTGATGTTGTTTTGGGAGATTCCACTTACGATTCTACTTATTACTCCTCTCTCTTCAAAGATTCTGATAATGGAAGCATCCTTGAGGTATTCCTTACTCTTCATGGTTTTATTTTGATAGGCATATGAATACATTGGATCTAAATCTTGTCCTAATGTGCTGCATTTTATTGCTACAGAAAGTTGGCAGAAAAATTACTATGAAAATGGCAAGCTACCCTTTTTGCTTTGCCTTTTTTATCTGAAGAATGATAGAAAATGTAACTGATTAATTGTTTGTTATAGAGGTTTAGTAACCAAAACTTATAGCACTTCATGTATTTGTTACAGTAGGCTTTATCTAATATATCTTTCGTGCATTAAAAAGTCAATGGTGTCTAGACTAAAGAGACACTAAAGTGTGGTACAAGTTGTCTTCTGTAATTAATGTCCAAAATCCTGTTCAAAATTTGTTTTTCTGAGATGAAATATCATATATCAGTAAATTTGATCTTGGGAAAAAGAAAATAGCTCTCTTCTTCCACTGAATTTGAAGATTCATGCATTATGTGCAAATTGTACCTTTGTATCTATCTTAATTTGTGAACTAAAGCTATGACTTTATATCTATATGCAGGGAGACAAGCAAATTATTGTTCATGATGGTGGTTCTATATCCGCAATTGAGTCTCCACAACTTAAATCATGCATTAGTAAATCTTTTCAAGCCAGTGATGTAAGTGATATGCTAATCATGTAGCAATATTTCCCTCTTTAATGACTACTCAGTTAATAATAAGATTAGTTGCCTTCTATTTTCAAATTAAAAAACGATATGCTATTTCAGGTCAGCACTGCACTCAGGACGCCCCTGATCTGTTAATCCAGCATGGTGGATCTGTCATCTATGCTTCCCGCTTGTTCGTGTCTGCCCATCTTATATCTTTGAGCTCGTCTTGGACCGTTTTTCTTTTCAAGGGAACGTAAGCTGTGTATAGTTAACCTTCCATTGTGGGATCAGAATGATTTCTAAATATCAACAGAAGAAAGCAGCACTACTGCTTGGTTGCTGAAAAGCACATACAGAAGAAAGCAGCATTACTGTCCAGTACAGTGGTTGATCTTTAATCTTGAGGTCCATGAAGCCATCAGAGTCTTCGTTGTGCAGACATTCAACCAATACATGTGAGATTGTTGGTTATGATCCATAAAAACCTCTGACCGGCATATTTTACGTGTTTGTTTCCAAGGTAGACCTAAGTTCTCTCTTCAGGGTCATTCAAGTTCTTTAATTGGTGCTGAAAAGTTATTCTTTTGTACATGATTGAAATTCCAGATCAGATTGAGCTTGTATATTGATCAGTATGGATTTTGTATTGGTACTGTTTAAATATTAGTATCATGCTTCAAGAAAAAGAAATCTGCAAGTTGTACATGGGGAGGGATATTATTATGCCTGACCATATGTCATTTATCTAGAGGAGAACACCACACATCACATGAGTGCTCAGCTCAGGTGTGACGAATTCGAGTGCTTCAAGCTTTACTTGTTAGAATTGCTGATGTAACATATTCACTTTAAAGTAGATGAACTCTTTTAAGTACATGATATCTGACCACTGGTGATCTTGTTACTTTTCCAAATGTACAATCTTAGTAGTCTTACTCGGTTTTCACGTGTATGTTTTCTTCTTCCTTTTTTCTATTTTTCTTTAAGGAAAGCTCGTAACAAGAATAAAGTGATGGCTCTTTAACACGAACTGTATATTTAATATAAATTTTGACATACTACAGATAGAGTATAGCATTAAGCTCAAAATTAAATGAAGAGTGCTGCTGGCAAATTTATACGAGTAAAAACCCTCTGAGTTAGATTCCGACAGTTCAAGACTCGACCTTTTTAATAGAAAGAATAATCCCCAAAGACTAACTTTTTAGCCCAACATCAATTTCTATTTTTAGATTGCATTCTTTTACTTATTCCAACTGAAAAACTAATAAAGTTGCATTCTTTTTACTTATTCCAACTGATAAACTAATACAGTTGCACTGGGCAGAGTGAATTACATGATCCACTTCCACACCTCCTATGCTCATACTGTGCTTAAAGAGAGGACCTACTGATGAGATGCTTTCCACTATTCAATTCAATCACAACCGGCTTTAAAAACTTAACAGCTCCCACCACTGAGGTAGGACCTCATCTTTGTTGTTAGTACACCACTTGTCTTTAGGAAACTTATTTTTATTTTTATTTTTTTATTTTTAATGGAAACTTAGATGAGAATCTTTATTAATTTATATCATCATCAAATCTCAAATGAATTCGGGATTCATCAACAATTAGTAATTCTTTGTTGTTTGCTAGATAAGATAGATTGTACTATAAGACATATATATATATATATATTAAAAAAAATATATATATATATATATATATATTAAAAAAAAAGCCTTATTCCATCGTCACAAAATGTTTATTTTATTCTATTTTATTTGTCTTTTCATGTGCCGTGATTCTTCTATTTGGTATACTATCATCGTCGTTATCGTTATCACGACTAATTAAATTATTTTTTAAGGTACAAGACGAAGTGTAATTTTTTAATTAGCGAGCATCGTAGAGCACCATGAATAAAACAAAGCCCACCTTCTTGATATTTTATTCTTAGCTTGTCAAGGTCATTGCAAGTAATATTCTACTCTTATTTTTCCTTGATAATATCCCTTTAATTACTTGCTTTTGTCGACACATTAAATTAAGTTGAAGTTAAGAGATAAATAAAGTCATTAACTACTGTGATTATATAAACATAATATTTAATTAATATGGTAGCTTCCTTTGTCAATTTTAATGTCAGCATAGAAGTCTTAGCAACCAGATTAGATTCATCAACTATAATAAATTTTTTTAAAACATTTTATTATATAATTGTAAACAGGTATTTATTATTTTAAAAATCATCCTTAAGAGAGATAGAGAGAGGAGGGTTTGGTGAGTTCCTAGTTTAACAACTGATAGGGATATCCCACCACTAAAATGATAATGACTAGCAAAATAAATAATATTATTATAAGAAAGAAAGGACATTGGAAATTTGGCAATGTTTTGAGAAATTGATCAATATATATATATATATATATATATATATAACCTTATGGTTTATCTTTATTATTATTAACATAATGAATATTTATTATTTAACTCTATTTTAGAAATACTTTGGCATTAGTTTTCTTATCAAGCAATTACTATATAGATATAAAATAATCTTACTACCCTTTTGTAACACATAAGGTGTTCAAAATTAAGATAGTAATTAAAGAGAGATCAGATTTTTGAAGTAAAATAAAGGATATTTTAATTTTAATTTTTCAAAAATGGTTAGGTTAAAATGATGGAGTAGAGTTTTTATGGTAGTAAAAGAAAAATATTGATGCGATAGTATGTAAATAAGACATAATGATAACAAGTTTTATTTGTGATACAATGATTCTATTCGCTATAAAAAATGTTCAGAATATTATTTTATTAGTTATTTATTAAATGTTTTTCTTTTAAAAAATAATAAATAATAAATAAAATAAAATATAAATTGTTATTAAATTAATTAATTTCTTAATATTTTTTTTTAATAAAATGGATTAAATACATCTTGACACCCTCAATCATGTCCTTAAGAAAAATATAATATATAAATACTATTTAAATATATCACTAAGCCTATTCCATTAATGCTTCCCCAAAAATTCTGATAGATAGACAAAATCATATTTATCTATCTAATTATTTAGTTAAGTGAGGGGAGCTTAGTGATACAGTTAAATAATGGGGATAAAAATATAATTATCTCTAATAAAAATTAGTAAACAAAGAAAAGTAATAATAGAGGAAGAGAGGAAGGCAGGTAGTGGCCTATCCAGTTGCACCTTCTCTGCAACGTCTTATTCCTTTCTCTCTTTCCTCACCAGCCTAGAACTTATCAAGAGTCATAGCAAAAGGTAATGAATGCCTTCTTCCACCTCCTTGGGGAATTTTGGGGAGCTCTGATGGTTTACTTCTTCTCCTTAATTTATTTTATATTGTTTTGCATTAATTTTGTTCTACTTTCCCAACTGTATCATGGAAAAGATGGGTTTTTATTTTATTTTATATTATACATGTCCAATTTTGAACTCATCTGCCTTGTGCTTTTTCTATGGTTCTTCATGAGATCTATGGCTTGTGGTATTTATTGAGGATTTGTATGTGGATGAACTTGTTGTTGGCTTGATGCCCAATTTCCAGTTGTTTACTGGTAGATTTTTTTCTTATTATCTTGGTGCCTCTTGAGATCTCAGTTGGTGAAGAAAATAACTTTTTTTTTTCTAAATTTTTTCATTTGGGGGTTTTCATTTCCTTTGAACATTTTCTTTTTCAATGAAAGAAAAGAATTTCGTTCGTATTATTTATGTGTGGATGAGATAAAAATTAGAGCTTTTCTATGTTTATTGACTGCAAATTTTAGATCTTGTAATTGTTTAAAAAAAAATTCTTTGTAGATTATCAAGTATGACTGGAGGATAAAGTATGATGGCTTCCCTGCTTCAAAGATTCTTGCTTGAGGGGTTGAGATTTGCTTAGATCTGCTAAAGATTTCGTGTACAACAAGTTGGGTGCTTCTTTATTTGTAGGTCAGTAAGATGGGTGAAGCTTTTGCCACTAGATATTGGTGCCATGTTTGTGCACAAATTGTTAATCCAGTCATGGAGCCGGAGATCAAGTGCCCCTTTTGCGACAATGGATTTGTGGAAGAAACAGATGGTGGAGAATTTGAAACTGATGCTGATCTAAGATCTGGACAAGGTCTCTCTGCCTTGTTTGGAATGATGGGTGGTTCTTCGAGGCGTTCAAGATTTCAAAGGGAAGATGAAGATGATGATTCAGATGATGAGCTCGAGGAATTTATTAGGAGGAGGAGGTGGAGGAGGAGGTCTTCGATACTTCAATTGATGCAAAGAATCCGTGACGATGTCAGATTAGACCCGGATAACCTTGAGAGTGAGAGAAGGGAGAGAGACAGGGAAAGAGAGAGAGAAAGAGAACGACAAAGACAAAGGCATAGGCAAAGACAAAGTGCTATCCTGATAAATTCTTCCAATCAAGCCATAATTATCCAAGGATTGTTCGACTCTGACGAGAACCAAAGCGACTCAAACAATTCAAGTATCGGTGCTTCACTAGGAGATTACTTTCTTGGTTCTGGTTTGGATCAACTTTTGCAACATTTGTCTGAGAATGATCCGAGTCGATATGGTACGCCACCAGCTAAGAAAGAGGCAGTGGATGCACTGCTCACTGTGAAAGTTGAGAAGGTTGTGAGTTGTCCAGTCTGTCTCGATGATTTTGAAGTGGGGTCGGAGGTGAAAGAGATGCCATGCAAACACAAGTTCCATACTCCTTGTATCTTGCCCTGGCTGGAGCTCCATAGTTCTTGTCCGGTATGTCGATTTCAGCTGCCTGCTGATGAGTCAAAGGATTCAAATATGTCTAGTAATGGTAGTAGGGTGGAGATTAGTAATGAAGATGGTGGTGATGCAGGTGCCGGCAGAGGAAACAGTAGATCTTGGGTCCTTGTACCATGGCCATTCAATGGGCTGTTCTCAGCATCAGGGACTCAGAATGGTGAAAATTCTTCCTCTAATCCATCATCATCGTCCACTTCTGGGAGCAATCCAAATAATGACCATTGAGGGTGTTCTTTAAATGGTTATCTTCTCCTGAGACTAGTAAGAAATGCAAGTAAATTCTCTTATCCAATCTCCAGATCTCCTGATTTGGTGCGCTTGTTGATGTCAAGTATACGCATCATATCTGGAAGCAGATCTTTGCAGATGAGACTTGAAGCATCTTAGATTATGGCCATCTTCTTTATGTTTTATGCTATGCTTCTGTATATATACTTTCATTACCTCAAGTGCGTTTTTCAGTACTTTGTAGAACCTCCTGGCTTCTTGCCATGTTTGTTTCTATGTAAATAATGATAAGTTGGTGGTGCTTTGCCCTACCAGTCCATTCTAGAAAACTAAAAGGAATGGCAGAATCAACAACTTGATCAACGGGAAATTGAGAGTTACTTACTCTGAAGCATGGTGGTTGAGGGCTGCAACGCTTTTGGAACTGAAAATTCTTCTTCAGATATGGTCTGCAACTTCCTGGTCTCCTGGAGGAGTCATGCTTAAAGAACTCTTGTGAAACTGAGAAGATGGTTTCGTGTTGTTCTTTTGCGCAACTTCATCAGTTACTACAAGGTAGCATTGATGAGTGAATTCTACATTCTAGTTTATCAAAATGTTCTAATTCATGACCATTTTTAGTATCATACAGTGAGGGAGTTAGTTTTCTGTTGCAAGATATATATCTGGAAGTAACTTCTTTGCAGATGGAAATTGGAGATGTTTCTAAGTGATTGCCTTCCTCTATGGCTCAGGGTATTATTCTGTGCATGTTCTTTTCATTTACTGCCAACAATTGGATGTTGACCAGTTTTTCTCATTGCTTTCTCTTCACCCTTTTGTCATACATTATGCTAATGAGGTAGAATGTGGTGCCATTAACAATGGTTTAAATGAGGTAGAATGTGGTGCCATTAATTAGTGTTCAAGAGCATCTTTTTTTTGTTCTTGTATACCAATTATGATAACCAAGTGTTGATTTTGGTCTGTCATTCTTTTGTGCAAAATTTCAAGAACTAGTCTTGAATAATGTTGCAGCTTGGATTGTCAGGAAATAGGGAAAGAACTAGTCTGGCAATTTCTCAAAGAGGATTCTGATGGAAGACAGCAAGGAGTGAAAGGTATGATTAATCAACTTTTATTCTTCAATTATGGAAGGAAGATAAAAAAAAATTAAATCGACAATTTTGTGGGTGCTAGAAGATTTGTTTGTGCTAAATAGTCAGCTCATAGAAATCAAATTAGATTAAAAATAATAATAATAATAATATTATTATTATTATTATTATTATTATCATTTGAAATATTCTGTTGCAAAGAAGCTCACCTTCTCTTCCTAATTTCATACATGAGCAATGTTCCATATTCTCAGTTTTTGGGACAAAAGAAATGCCCTTTTGGTGGCTTTTTCAGAAAAAGATAAGAGATGGAGGACATTTCAGACAGAAATAAAATAAAGACAATAAAGTGAAAGTATTTTCTTATTTGCAAGAGGCAAAATAAATTTCAAAAACATATCTAGAAGAAATGGAATGCCAGAGTCATCAAAATGTTTCTCTTTGAGGGATGCCAGAGTTTACTCAAGGATGAAGTATAATTGTGATTTAACTTAATATTGACTAATTTTCTGCACCAAAAAAAAAAATAAAAAAAATAAAGAAGATTAAAATGAAGGGAATCAAAAAAGAATACCCATTTAATATTACTGAAGTTGGATCCAAGATTACAGAAATCATGAATTACTGAAAGAAGTTACATGGCTGTCAAGACAAACCAAAGTGCAGTAACAATCAGCTTGGCAGTAGAAACTTGAACAAAGAAGTCAAAGTCAATAGAATGTGATGCCAAATGAGCCCTAAGCATGGAAATTACTTTGTAATCAATCCTGCAGGAAGATATCGTAAGCATGGAAACAAACATGCATTTCAGTGCAAGCTTGGCATTGGATGCACATTTCGAAGTGCAAAGTACCATTGTACTGCCAATTCTGAGCATCTCTGAACAAGGGTCATTATTTAATCTAGATTGCTGCCACAAATAGTTAATAGTGCTTGAGCATATATTGAGAGGAAGACAAGGAAAGATAGTGGTATCTTTCTGCAGACAATTTTGAGCAAGGAATAATTTGAACTGGATGCAGAAGGCTCAGGGCAAAGAAATGAAAAGAAGAAGAAGAGGGAATCCAAGAGGTATGAAAACAAACAGAAAAACTTTTTCTCAACTTGTGACACTGAGGGAGGAATATATGCTCCAGAGATAGCTTGAGTTTGAAGAATATATGCTCATCAGTTGATAGCTGTGGTCAAAGGACCTCAAATGATCTCATAGTGTACTCAATTGAGCCTATATTACTCCTTGTATGAAATAAGGCACTTGACAGAAATTATAAGTTCTTTCTTAATCAAAGATGCTTCTTTGATAAGGTTCGGTCCCACCTTGATGCTGTGGATTCCAAATTCGGCATGTAAAAGATCTCAGTGATGAATACTTCAATACCAACCAGATGAACTGCCTGTTCGTTTCAGACCAAAGAAACCAATGCTTAACTTTAGTTCCACAACTCAGGCTAGATAGCAGAACAAAATGAACAGTACAATTAGAAAAAAGAAAGAAAAAGCAGCAGAGATATCAAAAGATAAGAGCAAATCAATCAGTACATGCACATATATATATATATATAGAAGACATCAAATGGAATTAGGATTTCAGATACTTTTTTCCCCTAATAAGTCACTGATGGAATAAAAGAACACATCAAGTTCATCATTGCCCGTTTAATCTTTATAAACTTCAAAAGAACTAGCTACAACTATTTCTCAAGATCAGCAGGTGGAACAAAGAAAGAGAAGAGAAACATATTCCTACTTGTTCTTTTCGTAAAAGGAAGGAATTCCATCAAGTTGTGACAGTTTATTCTTTTTAAGTGCATCCAGGTGGTGACATATCCCTTAGTGGGAACTTTCTAAAGATTTAATGGAAAATTTTAAACTTGGATGTGACCTATAGTTAGATATATCTCTAGTCATAACTATCTGATATGACTGTGTTTTGCATAGAATCCAGATGCACCAAGTCCAATTGCAGCCTCAGTATCAATTCATTAATGAAGCCCTGGGTATCCATTGTTTCTCATAAGATATGAATCTCAGTCAGAAATGTCATGCTTATTCTACATGCCATACATTGCATCAAGACAGAAAGACCCTCAGAGGAAGTGAGTTCCTCTCTTCCTGCAGAAGTAGATGTATAGGCATGCATCATGATGGATATATTCCTTACCTATTTTACAACTCATAAGTGAGAGCTAGTATGTGAAAAAGTTGCTATTGTGGAATTTATAGAAGTGTTGATCAGAAATCTGAACACAATGTGCAGGTCCATGCATAACAAAAGGGTAAGATCCCACATCAGAATGCGATAAAGATGGAATTGCTTGGAAGTTTTGTTTTACAGATTCCATATTCCGTTTTCTCCTTATAAGAATAGCCTCAACGGCTTTCATTACCAGCGTAAGAAGGGTCCAAGAAGCTCCAGCTTATTCAAGAAAGCAAGGGCGCTTCGAGAACCTCCATTTGATAACTAGATAATAGCAAACAGCAGGAGTAACAAAAAGAGGTAAGATATGAGAGATTTTTATCAATGTTGGTATCTGATACTTACGCTGTTTCCTTCAACCAGATGTCTATTCCTTGGCAGGAAATGTATCATCAACCTCAAAGCCAGAATGACCTCTTTGCTTCTAGGATGGCCTTTCCACAAGAGACACATCTGTTTCTCCAGGGAGGAAATGCTTCGGAGGACTCAGGATTGGTTCTCTCAACTGATGCAAAGCCTAGATTGAAATGGACAATTGAGCTTCATCAACGTTTTGTAGAAGCAGTCAATCAACTAGGTGGAGCAGAACGTGAGTACAACAAATTTTTTTTTTTTTTAAAGATAAGAATTGAATCTAAAACTGTGTTTTTAAGTAGATTACCTGCCAATTTAGCTGAATTAAAATGTCTATCTCTCAGAAGCTACTCCCAAGACAGTCATGAGGCTCATGGGAATTCCAGGACTCACCTTGTATCATCTAAAGAGTCATCTTCAGGTAATTATAATTTTCTAAGTCCTCTGTAAGAACATTTGATGGCTAGATTTTAAAATTAAGTTTGCTGGTTTGAACTTTCAGAAGTACAGGCTTAGTAAGAACCTCCAGGTTCAAGCAAATATTGGGGCTTCAAAGAATGGTAAAAATGCAGCCATAATATTCATTTTCATCTATGTGGACATGCATAGTGTATAAGCATAACTTACCTATATTACAGTTATAGGATGTAAGGCAGCAGCTGATAGGACACCAGAAGAGAGTGGATCAGTAATTAGCACCCAAAATGTCATGCCTCAGTCAGACAAGTAAGAACTCGCCCAAGCAGCTTTAAAATTGTTGATCTCCTAAAATAGTTGGCACTAATTATTTTTCCTGATTCTCAGAACAATACAGATAAGCGAAGCCCTTCAGATTCAAATTGGAGTGCAAAGAAAACTAAACGAGCAACTTGAGGTATGATGCTGATACCATTTCACTAACATAAGCTGAAGAGAAAACTGCCATAAGTTCTTTTCTTTTTTCAGATCATAAACCGTGCAATAATTTTAAATAAACCCGAATAGTATTTAAGCGGTAGTCATTATGAGCAGCACATCAGAATGAAATCTGTCATAGTGCAGTAATTCTGATTGCACAAGCATGCATACATGTGTGCAGACATGCAAGTGAAGTGAGAAAGTGAAAAAAAAAACAAGACAAAATCCAAGTTCATTAGATGGTTATCTAATTATCAAGAAACAGAAAGATTAAGAAATTTTGGAGCCTACTCAAACCAATCTGAACTAAAGCAGACTGAAAAATATCAATCCTAGTTACCGCATCATTTAATTACTGTTCGAAGAAAGCTAAGATTTATTTATTTATTTTTAACTGAAACTTGATTGTCATGAAATAGATACAGCGACACTTACAACTCCGAATAGAAGCCCAAGGAAGGTATCTGCATGCAGTTCTGGACAAGGCACAAGAGGCTCTTGGGAAGCAGAGCTTAGGTTCTGCAGGTCTGGAGGCTGCCAAAATGGAACTCTCTGAGCTGGTCTCTGAAGTATCGAAAGATTGCTCAAGCAATCAATTTCCAGGTTTACAAGAAAATTCCTTCACACACACCATAGAAGCACAAAAGACTCAACTCACTGACTGTTCTCTAGATAGCTGCTTAACTTCATGCGAAGAATTCATAAAGGAACAGGAGGCACATACCACTGAAGGATTGAAACATAACTATGGTCTTTCACGATTTTGCAAACATCACCGGGGCGAGGAGACAATTCAACTCTCATGGTGTGGAGATCTGAATGGCCTCAAGACAATCAATTCAACAAAGGGAATGGCATATCAAAGAACAAATCTCACATATGAGAAGGATAACAACATTCTAACGGAACATGAGAAAGCTCCAGCCTTGGAATCAGGAGAAGAAGCAGCCATGGAGAAGGTTTATCTTGAACAACCCAGCTGCAGGGGAAAGCATAGGAACGATTTTGGACTTCGATGTCTAGGCGAAGAACTGGACCTAAACACCCATGAGAAAGATGATTCTGGTACAAGTTGCGAACAATTCGACTTGAATGGTTTCAGCTGGAACTGAGAATTTTGTGTAGCAAACATCAGAATGATTTTAACGGATTAATCTTTCTTTCAAGCATTACATCAAGTAGCTGTTGTTAGTGTAGTAAGTGCAACAACAACAACCACCTTATTGGCGTACAAAGCTCTCTCAATTGCAAACAACATTGCTAAATGTGTAGAAATTTACAACAGATCATAACATATTAACCAAAGAATTCAGTAACTTCGAGCAGCTGTTGATTATTTAAACAAATTTCTCGTACATCAATCAAAATGCGAATCCGACATCAAATCCAGAGGAGAAACGACTCCGATGCAATTCCAACACACTGTCACAATCACTCGTGAAATATCTTTTCAGGTACTGATACGTAAATATTGTAAAACTAAAGGTCGTCTACGGAAAAAAAGAAACACAGAAGTCGGCAATGAAATGGCTTGTCCACTTGTCGTCCTTCAAAGACTGTGCTGGCTTTGGACGTTGCCTTTGGACGGCGGCGAATAACGACCTGTGGGCCAAATTCATAATACCACGGGCATATATATATATATATATAATTTCATCTTTGGGTTTTGGGTGACCCATATTTGGATAGTCTTGTATAATTTTATATTTATTAAAATAAAATTGTAAAAAATTAGATAAAATTTTCAACGTATCTATAATAAAATTAATTAAATTTCAGATAATACTATAAAGAGTAAACGATACAAATAAAATTAGAAGTATTCATATTAGGGATAAAATATAGCTTTTTCTAAAACATAGGATAGAATATGATGTGATGTGATATTGGATAATTAGTTGACTTACAAGCTTTTTAAAGTTAGATAGGAATTACATCAACAATATACATCATAACATTTAAGACGGTATAAAGTCTTCTATGCTAGTAATTATATTCCATCCTACCAACAAAGACATGAAGAAAAAATATATATACACATCATGGCACAACCCTCCAAAATAAAATGGAGGAACCTGTTGACTTTTTGGATATGGGTAGGCCTCATTCATTCTTTGGACTCATTAAATCTCATCATACACCAAGCCCGTAGATTGGCATCACCGCTCAGTTTAGCCACTTGGTATTCTCTCTGGATAAGGAGAAGAGAGGAGTTCTTTCTTAATCCAAAACCAAGAAAAAAGAAAATGGTGGAGAAGAAGAAGGAGAAGAAGCCTTCTTCTCTTATTCATTTCTTGGCGCTGCTGATCCTCTTCTTGGCATGCCTTCTTCTTCTTCTTCTTTCTCTGGCAGCTGCACCTCTCTCTCGTAATGCCTCATTCTATCTTCTTCATGGATTCCCAAGGGGATCTATCTATATAAATAATATTCTTCGAGAAGAAGGAAAAGTAATTGATCTTCTTGTATGGGTGTGTCATTTTGCAGGAGATCTTGCTGTAAGGAGCCAAAGCTCGCCAGTTCCAGAGGTGTCTGACCAGGTTCTCTCTTCCTTTTTCTTCTCACTCTCTTCTCAGTGTTATCCAATGAATTCTTCAGATAATCTAAGGTTATGATCTCCACTCTCTGGAACAAATTCATTTCTCTGTCCTGCTGCCATTTCCAAGAGAGGACAGGAGTCGGCATCCCAGGTCACGGGCTTCTGTCTTCATATGCCAAATAACTAACAACAGTCTTTTTCTTAATATTTTTCCAATCCAGATACATCACACTTAACCCCATTTGCAGACTAGATTATCACTATTAGTCAACCTTTCTTTAGTGGAGACTACAAAAGTAAATTAATTTATTCCATAGCTTCAGGTAAATTAACATCAAACTCACGGTTGGTGTTTGTGTAGGTGATGAAGGGAGGAGCAGGAGAATCGATAGCAAGGATGGAGTTGGAGAGTGATGACTACCCTGGCTCTGGTGCTAATAACCGCCATGATCCAAAGAGTCCTCCTGGGAGAGCTTAGGACTTTAGTATATGTTACAGTTAATGCACATAGATTTTATTTTGATCTCTTTGTTAGGATTAATGTTCCTTTATGCATTAAATTTTATTAAGAGGAATGTACTGGATGTTCTTGTGAAAAAGTTTCTGATGTGAAAGAGATAATATATATATAAAGTAGATTATGTTCTCTATGTTAATACTTTTTATCTTTCTGTGTGATAAAATATATTTAACATAATAATTTAATAACAATGTGAAAAAAAGACAGGGACTTGTAAGAAATAGTTAAGATGCAAGTACTCCACCGCAAATTTACTTAATGTAAGGTGTTTGATGCAAATTGTTCTGCAAGGAGAAGAAGGGCATTTTAGGGAAAATGAACACAATGTATCGAGAACCATCTAAAAACTGAGGAGTTTATCTAACCGTTCAAATATCTCTCGATATTTTTCCCTAGTTCGGATGGCATCATCTCCATACCTTAACCCCTTCCTCTCTCTCTTCTAAAACCTCAATCTCTCTTCAATCCACTTCTCCATCATCCCCCTATCTAGTCTCCCATTAGGGTTCCGGCGCCGCCCCACCTCTTCCTCCGTTCCTCTCCGCGCCATGGGCGGCGCCTCCAAGCTCCTCATGCTCCTCTCCACCCCCTTCCCCCACCTCTACCGCCGCTCCTCCGCCCTCCGCCTCGCCTCCCTCTCCCCCGCGGCCGCCGCCGTCGCACGCCGCCGACGTATGCTCTCCACCGCATCCCGCCCCTTACCGGATCTCTCCGCCCATGTCCACACCCACGCCGCCGCCAGGGAGGCCTTCGTCGACCCGTCCCCTTCCCCGCCCATCCCGAGTCCTTCCGCCGCTCTCCCCTGGCCAGAGTGGTCGAGGCTTCTCGATCATATCGCCGCCGGAGGGTACGCGGATCGGCCGGGCACGGTGGGTCTCCTGCGAGATGAGTTCTTGGATAGGGAGGGTCTGCAAGATGAGTTCTTCAAGGCCGCGGAGGCCTGCCTTTCTTTCGCCAGGGCTCGGCCGGAGTTGCTGAGGTGATGCGGTGTCCCCCGCCCCCCCTCTTTTTTTTTTTTTTTTGTGCAATATCTTGTTCTGAAATAATTGTTGGATTTCAATTCTAGGTTGCTGCCGAAGAAGGATCTTGAGGTTATCGTGGAGAATGGATCGCCGTTCTTGTTTAAGAATGGGGATGATTCAACAAGGCGGATGAGGTCGTTCTTGAATGGTGGTGATAACAATGTAAGCTATTAAGCTGTTAATAAATTTGTTAACTATCTGCTGAGCTCCAAATTTATGATCCTTTTTTGCTTTTTGTCCGTCTGTTAATTATCACTTAACTCCCACAAGTACATGCCAGTAAGGCCTAACATAACTTAGTTTCTACTTAATTTACAGAATTATCATTTTAATTACAACAACTTGGCTATACAGTGAACTTCGCAAATGCACCATTTTGATTACCTTCTTAAGTTGCTGAAAGGCTGTATGTATACGTTATTAGGAGCTCTTTTTCTAGTTAAGTTTCTTGCATGGGGATGGGACGTCTTACCAGTGTGGAAATATCTGATTTACTGGGTCTGTTCTAATTGTGTACTTAAATTTTCTTTGTAGGCTAGCAGGTTTAATAATTATATTTGCTGGATTTTTTTACTTAATATGGAACCTGCCACAACCTCATAGTGAAATGATGTTAGATTTGGCTCCTACTTTATCTATGGTCTATTTTTTCTTATATTCAATGTTATTCTGAGTAGAAATATGCTTGCCAACTCCGTCAATAAGTTTTGTCTTTTTAATTGCCAGGTAATGGGATCAGAGAGGGCAGAAACTGTTGATGTCATACGATACTTGTTAAGTTACTTGTGCAGTCATCATGATACTCTAGATCCTAACTATTCTAAAGCTAAGGAACTTACTGATGCATCTGTCCGAAACCTTTTGGCTGAGTTGGTAAATGCGGGTGCGACTGTTCAAGCATCAAGTTTTACTGAGTCAACTCCAAGAGATTTGCCTTTACGACAAAGTGAGCAGATTTTTAGGCCTCCTGGAAAAAATATTGAAATGAAAAGAGGCGACTGGATTTGCCCAAAGTAAGTTTTGGCTTCTCTTTTTTTTTAATTTTTTTTTATTGTTCCAAATATTGTGCTATCATGTTTCACATAGTATCTATTTCTTGATTGCCAAGGGAACTATAGCTATAAACAAATGACTGGCGCACTTACAAATTACTTACAATTTGCTCATGCTGGTTTCTTGAACAGTGGGTTTATTTGCACAACTGTTATTGTATTCATTTGTATTAGAAAATTGAACTGTTTAAGCATTATTTCACATGCAGATGTAGTTTCATGAACTTTGCAAGGAACATGAAATGCCTTGAATGCAGCGAGGTGCGGCCAAAGAGAATGTTGACTGGTGGAGAGTGGGAATGCCCTCAGTAAGCCTGTCATGCTATAATCTGGAATATTTAAATCTCTTTAGATTATCCTTGACCTAACTTTGATTTTCCTGTTCAGATGTGATTTCTTTAATTATGGGAGGAACATGTCATGTTTAAGGTGTGATTGCAAGCGTCCAGGACAAATCCCAATGAGCTCTGCTCCTGCAGCTGCTGGTTTAGATTTCAACACAAGTTCTAATTTTGATCAAATCCTTCATGGAAGCAACACTGATAAATCTGAAATTGAGAGAAAGCTAGCTGCAAGTGATGAGAAGGCAGAGAGGTGGTTTAACAAGGTATCCCAGCTAAATGATTCTGCAGATTTGAGCAGTCTGGCAGCTGATGAAGATTTTCCAGAGATAATGCCCATGAGGAAAGGGGTGAACAGATTTGTTGTCAGTACAAGAAAAACACCCTTGGAGAGGAGGCTGGCCAATGCTCATAATAGTAAGCCAGGAATTGTTGGACCTCCTGAAGGGAGTGGATCTCAGCCTGGAGGTTTGAGTGGCATGGGATCTGATAGATCTTCTGCGTCATCAATCAGTCAGACTTTAGACAGGATACTTGGTCGTTCAACTGCTACATCAGAAACAAATAATCAACCTTCTAATGGAGAAACAGATGCTGGGGCAGGGAACAAATTTTATTCTTCAGAATATAGGCAGAACTTAGCAAACCAAAGGAGAGATTCAGGTTATGTCCCATTTGTACCATTACCTGCGGATATGTTTGCTAAATCCGCGAATACAAATGCTGACGTGCAAACTCCAGATAAGGATGATCCAACATTCATGAAAGCTGACCTTTCTGTAACGCAAAGCTCAGGAAGCCCAACCGAGAGCAGGAACATTCAGGAGTCCCCAGATGCTGCTGACAGATGGTCTAAGAAAGTTGCAGAGCTTGACAATGTCACAGATCTTTCAAGTAAAATATCCGGTGAAGATTTCCCAGAGATCATGCCCATAAGGAAAGGGGAAAATCGGTTTGTTATTAGCAAAAAGAAGGACCGTTCTCTAACATCACCTCAGTACAAAAGGCGAATTGCTCTGGAGCAAGCAAACAATTCCAATTTTGTCCCCTTTGTCCCCTTTCCCCCAGATTACTTTGCTAAAAAGGACAAACAAGCAGAAGGTTCCCCTACTATGGAATGTACACCAGGAGGTTCTCAACCATCTGAAAAGGTACTGAACCCAGAATCTAATGTTAATACCTCACAGGAGTCTGGAAGGCAGTCTAGCAGTCAGTCTAATAATGAGAGTTGGGGAACAAGCCTACCTCTGAAAACCCTGAATGAGAGCAAGTTGGGTTCTGCAGACAGTGGAATGACTGATAATTTAGCTCACAACCACAATATATCTGGGTATAGTTATAACAAAGATAGTTGGAACAGTGGATATTCTAACAAAAGCACGCAAAGAAGCGGCAATGTGTCTGTCAACCCTCAACAAAGTTCGTCAAATTCTGGGGAGAGCTGGAACAAAGGCTTTTCTGGGAAGAGCTTGGAAGGATCTGCTGTAAAGGAACCTGATCCTTTGGATATGTCTGAGGAAGCGAAGGCAGAAAGGTGGTTCCGCAGAGCTGCTCAGATAAAGGACATCTCTGAACTGGCCAACATTCCCGATGAGGACTTCCCAGAGATCATGCCAATGAGGAAGGGAGTAAACAGATTTGTGGTGAGCAAGAGGAAGACGCCACTTGAGCGGAGGTTGACATCGCCTCAGTACAGAAGGAATCTGCCAATTGTGAGTTCTGAGCCGGAGAAAGATGCCAGCTGAAAAGAGAGTGAATAAGTTGATGTAACAAGAACGCAAGAGAGAGGCCAGCTGAAAAAATAGCGATAATTTGATATCAAGTCCAGCTTGTCAATGCCGGTTGGGATTAAATCAGTCAATTCTGTTCCCAAGAATCATGTAATAAGTCGAGTTGTCTTCATTGTTGTATCATCGAGTGGAAGATCCTTGGACTAGTGTGGCTTTGATGTAGTTTTTAACCTTGGGGATCATTATATATCATGCGAAACATACAATATCCATTTTTATCAGATGTATTTCACAAATTTTGATGGTACGAATATAACTTGTATGTGTGATAATATGTTCAGGTTGTGGTAAAACTATCTTCTTTAGCACTTCTCGGCACAAGCATATATAATTCATTGGACGTTGTCACGATCTTCTTAAACTTTGAGTTCTTTTTTGGTTGAAAATTTAGATATAAAAAAGATATCAATAGCCTTTCTAATTATCATATATTTTTCTTAATAAGGGATAAATATCTTTAGAGGGCTATATTCGTAATAAGAGATTTTTTTAGCCTATATCTATACAGCAAAAAAAAAAAAAAAAAAAAAAAAACCTTCTTTTAAATACGGTACTCGCGGACATTCTTTTATGGCCAAACCCGACCCACCAGATGATCGGGTCTTGACTCTTGAGATGAGTAAACCCGATCCGATATCAACCAAGGTCGGGTCTTGGTCAAATCTTCGACCCGGATCCGAGCTGACCCACTTGTGGCTCTATCAAAAACCCTAGAAAGTGCGAGAAACCTTTGCGCCATTCTTCGCAGTCCTCTCCGCCGTTTCGTTTTGACGGCTAGGGTTCGTGTAGGTAACCTCTTTTTTGCCTTCTCGAGTCGTTTTTGCTCGATTACATCTCAAATCGTGAGTTCCCGATGCTAATTTCTTTCGTTTCCCTAGATAATAGCGCTTAGATTTTCTCTTTATTCGGATAATTTTTCATGTTGACATCCTTCCTTTGCTACTTTGAGGCCAAGTGTAATCTTCTGAACAAGATGAACTAGATGAATTTTGTTCTCATACATCTTCTCAATATATTAAATCCTAGTTTTCCTGCTTCGATATCGGATCGATCTCCGATTGGAGTTGTTGATTTGCCTACTTCGGTTTCTATTGCTTGTTGTTTAGAGTATCCTTATAACTTTTGCTGATAAAGATAGGATTTTTGGGGTGAGAGTATCTTGCACAAGTACTGAGGCTCCTTATCAGTTATGATTGATGGGTAGCCATATCTTAATTGTGCGATAGCCATATGGGGACCCGCTTTGCAGCTTTGATTTATCACGTTGATGCTGCCTGTAATGACCCAACAATTTGTGCAAACCTTTTTTTTTTAATACTTTGTAATGACCGATAGAGCGTGCTAATTCTTGCTAGTTTCGAATACTACTTATATTTGTTATCTGTGAGGTCTCTAATGTTTGGTTCTTTTACTCTGATTTCCTGTTAATGTTTCTAGGAGGACATTGTGAAGACTTCTGAAGGCGAAGAAGATGGTTTTGAAGTACGTCTCATCATTTTGTTCCATACTGAGTGCTTTTACATACTTATTCATCTTATTTACATTATTCAGAAAGATGTTTGATTTTGTTCTTTATCATGTTTGATGTGATTCAAATGTTTATTTTTGTAAATAATTTTGCTCTGGTCTCTTTGATGTTACTAAGTGAATATTTTGGGACTGCAGAACAGAGCTTTGTCGATTTAGTGGTGCCAAGATATACCCAGGGAAGGGTATTAGATTTGTTCGAGCTGATTCCCAGGTAAACTTATTCAGATAACAAAGGAGAAAGTATTTGGCTTAGTGAAGTTAGAATGGAAGCCCCTTTGCTTTACTTTGACGTAAATGCATGTGCTTGCACTAGGTCTTCCTTTTTGCAAACTCGAAATGCAAGCGCTATTTCCACAACCGTCTGAAGCCTGCAAAGCTTACCTGGACAGCAATGTACAGGAAACAACACAAGAAGGTAAATGTTGATGTATTATTTATATTTGTAATATTATTGCTGAAGGTGTGATGAAGCCATTATGTTGAGTCCATTTCATGTCATAGAACATTGTTTTGTGTACAGAATTGTGCCAGTCCACGTGATATTTAGTTTTAGTACAATGAGCCTCTCCGAAGTAGCTTATCTGTACTTCATCTGATGTCATGTTTTAGTTGTCTTAGTAATATTCACATTGTTTTGGATATGTAACCTCAGGACATTCATGCTGAAACTGTGAGAAAGAGGCGCCGCACCACCAAGAAGCCATACTCAAGGTCCATTGTTGGTGCTACTTTGGAAGTTATCCAGAAGAAGAGAACTGAGAAGGCTGAAGTTCGGGATGCCGCTCGAGAAGCAGCTCTTCGGTACGGTTCTCACCTGAATTTTTCCTTTTGATCACATCTTTCATTCAACTTTCCATTGTTTATACATAAAAACATTTACTTCTGCAGTAATCTTAACTCAGCCACACTTGGTCAGATTGTTTCCTGTTATTCTGTCTGAAATTTTATTGGAGTTGATCAGGCACTTAGTTAGAAATGTTGTATGATATCTCTACTAGGGCTATTTATCTATTAGCATTAAGATAGTAATGCCGTATCTCTACCAGGATTATTTATCTTTTAAGTACTAAAAGGCCTAGAATTTTTTCTCCATGATTTATGGATATCATTCTCGTTTTCTTGAAGTAACTTGTGTTTACCCTCTGCAGTGAGATTAAGGAGCGCATAAAGAAGACGAAGGATGAGAAGAAGGCCAAGAAGGCTGAGATAATGGCAAAAACCCAGAAGACACAGACTAAGGGTAGCATGCAGAAAGCTGCCAAAGGCCCAAAGCTTGGTGGTGGCGGCGGGAAGCGTTAAGCTCCCTTCCCTTGCCAATGAACTCTAGTTACATTGCTTCTTGAGTAAATGGTCTTATTGTTAATTGTTTTTCCAACCGGAGATTGAATCACTATGCACTCTTTGAAGGATTTGCCTATCTTTTTATGTTCTACTAATAGCATATTTGGTTCGTACCAGTTGCTTTCTTCAGCTCCATTTATAAGTTTTTGGTTGCTATTCTGTGAACATCTGCTCGGATACATTAGCACAAATGCTTATAGTTTAGAATCATTTCTTACAACATACACCCTCAGGGATGAGATCTGTGCAATTATTGAACACAAATGGTTCAACAGTTGGTTTTTAGGATAGCTTTGAAGTTTCTCCTCACCACCCACATTCCAAACACATTCATACTTAAATTTGGCTCATTCCCTGATGCCCAATAAAAAAAAAGTAAAGAAAATATCAAATTAAGAGTAGACTAAAATTGTATTACCTGCAATACACAGGTTTCAGTGTTCGATAATTAGAGGTCAAAAAAAAAAAGAAAAAAAAAAGAAAAAGAAAATTCTGGACGAATCCAAGAGCATAAACTTTCTACAGGATGCAGAGCTGCTTCTCCAAAGAGCGATCAGTTCAAGAAAAAGGAGCAATCAAACCGAAGTGGTAGATTATTTCATCTGCGCTATTGATATAAACTGTTATTACCTCAAATTCAGTATCATTCCATCCTAGTTCTTCTCTGGATACTCTGTGCCAGTCATCCAAAGAGCCAGTAAGTTCAGTTGGCAACCTTTGTTTCTTCTTCTATAAATCTCTGAACCAGCAGCAACTCTAGATATGTTTGTTTCTTGTCCTTGGACAATTCACATGCTTCAATTGCATCTTATGAGGTATATCTGGACCTCACGGAGATATCAAGATGTCAGTATTCCGGATTCATCACACAAATGCAGCTTGATTTGTTATCTATGTGGCAAACTTTAGTTAGCCATGGATTCGTCGACGAAGTTACTAACCTCGATCAAGCTACAACCAGGTGACTTCCTCACATCGTTTTCTCCCATCGACTCTCTGACTTTTATCGCATCACTCCATCTATCAGCACCTGCATATGTATTGAATAGCAGTACATAATTCCCACTGTTACTCGGATCCAATTCATTGAGCTTTTTGTTGGCTATCTCTGAAAGTCCCACATTGCCATGGACCTTGCAAGCTCCTAGAACTGTTCTCCAAATAATAGGATCAGGAGTTATGCGCATCTCTGTAATGAATTTGTAAGCCTTATCCAGTTCACCAGAACGGCATAAGAGATCGACCACACATCCGTAATGCTTCATCTTCGGTTCCACGTTATATACTTCTCTCATGCTGTTGAAATAATTAAGGCCTTCATCAAGTAACCCTCTGTGAGCACAAGCAATTAGAACACCAAGGAATGTAACATCATTGGGCCGAAAATTTCCCCTCAACATATCAGAGAATATTTCTAGTGCTTTTTCGACGAATCCATTATTTGCTAGCCCTAGAATGATTGAATTCCACGACAATATGTCCCTCTCCTTCATCTCTCCAAAAACTCTGAATGCCTCTGTGATGCATCCACATTTTGCATACATATCAATCAGAGAATTTCCCACATAGACATCTGCTTTGATATTGTTCCTCCTGATGTAGTTATGAATCCACTTACCCAGATCAAGTGCGCCTAAATGGGCACAAGCAGAGAGCACACTGACTACCACAATCTCATCTGGTTTTACCTTTGCCTTCTGCATCTGCCGGAAGAGCGTCAATGCTTCAGAAAAGCAATTCCCTTGAGAATACCCTGATATTATGGAACTCCATGAGATCAAATCCCTCTCAGGCATTTCATCAAAAATCCTCCTCGCTGAAACCAAATTCCTTGCTTTAGCATATGTAGTGATCATAGCATTCAGTGTCACAATGTTCCTTCCCATCATCTGATTAAATACCATTTCAGCTGATTTCACGAAGCCGCGTCTACCATAGTAATCTATCAGAGTGTTGCCCAAGTAAATATCCACTTCCACACCATTCTCTTCTATATACCTCACCATGGCATCTGCTAAGTCCCACTCTCTCAAATGAGTGCAAGCTGAAACGATCTTCACCATGGTGACCTTATCAGCCTTAATTCCTTCTTCCTGCATCGCTTCAAAAAGACTCAATGCCTCCCTTAAAAGACTACACTGGCTGTACCCACAGATCAGTGAGTTCCAGGACACTACATCCCTAAGAGGCATTTCGTCAAACAGCAGCCTAGCACAACCTAAATCGCCACAGACAGCATAAAGATGAATCAATGCATTAGAAACAAAGACATCCGAGAGGAACCCAAGTTTCAGAATGTCAGAATGTATCCTTTTTCCATCTCCGATGGCACTAATTCTCGCACATGCCTTTAGTACGAAAGGGAAGGTCATGTTGTCTTGCTTACTACCATGTTCTCGCATTGCGTAGTGAAAAGCGATGGCATCCATGGGGGAGTCACTCTGCGCGAGACCTCTTATCATTGCGTTCCAAAGAAAAGTAGTTGGCCCAGGTATTTGATCGAACACCAAACGGGCATCGATCAAATTTGGCGGGGAGAGCGCGTAAAAGCTGAGAACTTTGGACATCAGATATGGGTTCCGATGCAAGCCCATTACGGTGAGACGAGCGTGGAACTTTCTGATTCCTTCCATGAGACAAGCAAGCACCAGTGTTCACGTATGCCATTTTCTTTTTATAGACAACCAAAGTTAGAAGTAAAAATTTTGAAACTTTCCAAGGATTTATATGTAAATTTCATTAGATTTCACAACCTACAGTTATAGTTTCATGAATATGTTCTCCACTTTCCTTTAGGGTTTGACACAACTTTTCTAGGGTTTGACGCAACTTCTCTCATCCTTTTCTCTTGGACTTTTCTTGTATGGATATCCAGTCTTTGGAGATCATAGTGCTGTTATCTATATCTGTGGGATTGATTATAAGCACTCACGTCAAAGAGCTGTCGCTTTATTCCACTTCTTCTGTTGAGTTCGAATAAAATTTATGTCTACGTGCTTTCACTAAGGGAAAAAGGAAACATCCGTTACAAAAATAGATATAAAAAAATAAACATGGCCACAATCAAGCTTAATTTTCCAAAAAATACTCTCATATATTCTTTCACCTATTGTTTCCCATTAATCAAAGTAATTCCAGGCACCTTAACAACATCCATTTCATCAATCTTTCTCCTCACTTTCTCAGCATCATTGAACCTTTTAACATCACTGAGCATGTTGGACATGACCACGTAATCCCCTCCATATCCTCTTTCCAGTTCCATTATCTTCTTCATCACCCTCTCTCCCATCTCCACTTCACCATGCTTGCTGCAACAGCCTAAGAGTGTCCTCCATACAATGGCGTTAACCTTCATGGGCATTTCTTCAGTCATCTCCTCTGCCTCCCTTAGCCTTCCTGCCCTCCCTAACATGTCAATGATGCAACCGTAGTGCTTCATCTCCGGCTCCACGCCGTACTCGTACACCATGCTCATGAAGAATCTCAACCCTTCGTCGACCAGACCTCCATGGCTGCAAGCATTCAAGACACTCAAGAAGGTGACCCTGTTGGGCCTTATATTTGCTCTCGTCATTTCGTCGAACAATTGAACCGCCTCCTTCGCCATCCCGTGCATCGCAAATGCAGAAGTTATTGAAGTCCATGACACTACATTTCTTCTTCTTGACATGCCCTCGAAGAGCTTGGAAGAGTTTGCAATGGAGCCACACTTCGCATACATGTCGATGAGCGAGTTCTCAACGCGGACGTCCAACGAGCAGAAGCCCTTCTTCGCACAGTAAGCATGTAATGACTCCCCGATGAGAAGCTTCCCTAGATTCGAGATGGCAGGAACAATCGCTAACACTGTGATCTCAGTCGGGTCGACGCCGTCCGCCATCATCCGGCGGAAAAGAGCCATCGCTTCGTCCGGTCTACGCGCACGCGTATAACCATCGATCAACCCCGTCCAAGAGATCACATTGCGACGGGGCATTTCTTCGAACAACAATCTCGCAAAACCAACCTCACCCCAACTCGCGAAACCAGTGATCATCGCGTTCCAACTAACCGAATTCCTCTCAGGCATTTCCTCGAACGCCTTCTTTGCTTCCAATAACGCCCCACAAACTACATACATGCTAACAACAGCAGTATGTACATAGACGCCAAACTCAAAGCCCTTCTTGATCACAACGCCATGGAACTGGATACCAGCCTTGGGTTGCATTAAGTTGGCACAAGCCTTGAGGAGAAAGGACACCGCAAAGGTGTCACAAAATTCTCGCACTTGGCAATAGAGATGGATGGCTTCTTCGGGGAAGGGGCCAAGGGAGTAGCATCTAATGAGGGTGTTCCATAGCCTAATGCTAGTTTCATCGATGCGGCAGTGGTGGAGAGAAGAGGTAATGAGCTTGGAGTGGATTTGGAGCAACGCGTCTCTCTTGGACTGGTGTTCGAGAGCAAGAGGGAGAAGGTGGTGACTGGAGAGATGGATGTGGAAAGAATTCTGGAGAAGCGAAGGGGTTGTAATGGAAAAATGGAGGGGTTTCTTAGATAATAGACAGAAAGGTTTTGTGAACCATGGCATTTTACCTGACTAGGACCCAAATCCAACATCAAACCTTTCAATTTAGACCAAAACCCCTTTGCATGCACAAATCCATTGCATTGCACGAGAAAAATACCAAGCGCCACCTAACGAGTTAGTGGCACGACAGGACGACTTGGAGTTGGGCGACGCGTCACCATGTCGGACCACGTGGCACCACCAAGTCAATTGTGCAGCTATAGATTGAGACCGGCGGCATCGTCCCAAGATCTAGATCGAAGTGCACGTGATGGAAAGGAGGAAAAGGACAAAAAAGATTGTGCGAGAATTCCCCGCACCAGCCGCCATAGATTAGAGCAATGATTCGATACTAATAAATTAGCTTAAAGAATTAAATTATATCTGTTGATAAATTAAAAGACATATAAATATAAAAAATTTAAATTTAAGTCCTTATTCTTTCCTTTATAATAGGAATGCTGACTTCTATCAATTTATTATTGTTATTATTATTTTTATAATTTAAAAAAGTGATCGATTGCCCGTAGATCAACCCCCTTCTCAAGTTGTCGTCTCTCGAATTTATGTGACACCAAGACTAGTAAATTAAGCTCAAAACTCAAATCACCTGTAGGACTATTTATAGTCTTTTATACCTTACCATAATGAACATGACCAACCGGACTAAGCCACTTGGTCGCCGGACGGTCGGCCCGTGAGTGGGTTCATGGACCCAAGAACAGTGCATGCACACAAGTACTGTACATCACTGGGCGAGAAATTCCAAATCTACCCCCATCCTTCTGTTGCTGACATCATCCCTTGCATCGATCAAGCAATCCAGGTTCAATGGATCATATGTTCCTAGTACCACGATTAGAACGCTCGATAATTCTCTAGTAGTGACTCATCCCCTCTATTTAATCGCTACCTAACCCTCCCGATCTACCGAGCGTCCGCAGAGAAGTACCTGTGCGAGCCACGAATCCACCGCTTATAAAAAAAAGAGTTAAAAAGCCGGATAGAAGCAGTGCACGCATAGAACGATGCTCTGCGGGCGTCCGGATGCTAAAAGTCCAAGTCGGCCGACTCCTTATTTGACTCATTTCCCACGAGGAAACTACGCGGCGCGGCACACTGGGCCCACGACGGCCTAAAGGACGAAACCTTTGAAATATTTATAGTAGGAAATTAAGACAAGAGACAAGGATAGGAAAGGAGAAGGTCTGAGTTCTACAGCTACTTACTACCCAAAGAAGTTGGAATGGCAAGCATGGCGAGAAGAGACGCCGAGGCCGAGCTCAACCTGCCGCCCGGGTTCCGCTTCCACCCCACCGACGAGGAACTTGTCGTCCATTACCTTTGCCGGAAGGCGGCATTCCAGTGCCTCCCGGTGCCTATCATTGCGGAGATTGATCTCTACAAGTACGACCCCTGGGAGCTTCCAGGTATTTAACATGTCACCGCTAGCACACGATCTAATACTTGTGTATTGTTGTATGTTTCTGAATATTGATTGATTTGTCTTTTGTTTCCATAAACAGAGAAGGCATTGTTCGGGCACAGAGAGTGGTACTTCTTTACGCCCCGCGACCGGAAGTACCCCAACGGCTCGAGGCCTAACAGGGCCGCCGGGAAGGGATACTGGAAGGCGACCGGTGCCGACAAACCTGTGTCGCCCAAGGGGAGCGCCAAACCGGTCGGGATAAAGAAGGCATTGGTGTTTTACTCCGGCAAGTCGCCGAGAGGTGTCAAGACTGACTGGATCATGCATGAGTACAGGCTTGCTGGTACCAATCGTTCTGCAAACAAGAAAGGAACACTAAGAGTACGTTAGATTCATCATAATTCTCTCTTTTCTATCTTTCTCGCTATCTGTCTCCGGAGCTAATGAATATAATGTGTCTTCTCTGCAGTTAGATGACTGGGTCCTCTGCCGGCTATACAACAAGAAGAATGCCTGGGAGAAGAAGATGCACCAGAAAGAAGAGGAAGCATCATTTGGACAAACTATGGATTTATTCGAAGACACCGGCTGCGACAGCTTCAGAACGTCGCCGGAGTCCGACATAGACGATCCGCTCCCCAACTCCAATGACGTTGGTTGCTTTGGAGATTACCCATCTCAACAAGCACCTGAAGGAATGCAAGTACTCAGAGCCAACCGAACAACTAGATATGAAATGGTAGAGCAGACGAAGAAGGACGACGCTGAGTGGTTCTGCGATCTGAATTTGGACGACTTGCAAGCCTCCGATGTGAGCTTCGGATCAGCACCGTCAATCAACGTGCCGAACCAGGACTACTACTTCTCAGACCTTGATTCTCTGGAGCTGAAGCTGAACCAGACCAACATGCCACCCTACTGTATGTAGAGTAGGGAAGAAACAAGGCACCCAGGCACCAGAGTAAATCCTCAGCTGGAGAAGGTCCAGTTGAAGCCTGTAGAATTCTTTAGTTTGATTAGAATACTTCAGGTAAAATAGGAGAAAGCCTGGTGTACATATCATATGATGTTATGATTTAGATGGTAGTCAGTAATGGAAACTTCAGGCATCATTCAGTAGTGAACTTCTTTGATTCAGTTAAAGAGAACAGATACCGAAGAATATCATTGAACAAGGAAAGATGAACAAGGAGATATCCGTGTATAACTTTTAAGTCCTAAAAAAAGCAGTACAAAAGATCCAAATTGGAAACAAGGGGTCTCTCCAAGATATATTGTGTTAAAACTTGGTATAATAATCTTAATCCTGGAACCATCCAGAGCAGGGAGTATAATAATCTTAACAATGTTTATTAATGCAAGTATGCAACAAATATAATGAGTAGCCTCTACATATTATCAAATGCTAGAAAGTAATGCGTCGAATTAAAGACAGACAGATAGACAGACAGATAAGTATGCACATGTGCAAACAAAAATAAACTGCTTGTAGTCTTGTCAGATTTGTTGAATCATAGTTAGATATTACCAACTTTAATGAAAGATGAGGGCACTTCATTTAAATGTGAGGAAATTCTACCACTACATTTTGACTTTTGGGCTTAATAAGAGCATAATCTTTTTTGCAATGAGAAACTAATGCTAACACCTGATTTCCATGAGAGAATCTTCATATACTTCAAGAACTGATGGATGAAGCAAGTCTCCTGACCTTCACAGTGTAGTTGGTCTTGGACCTGCCACTTCATTCTCAACATCTGAAACAGTTCATGAAATGAGTAAAGCATCACACTGTACTAACAGAAATATCTCTTTTAGTATCCGTATACATTTGCACAAGCTAATCTTTCAAAAGGCTGCAGAAAAGCAAAGTATTTTCAACTAGGATAAAGATACGACCTTCTATTTGTAGTTCCATCAAAATGCCATTACTTAAACAAAGAACTCTGGCTAAGCTATAAACTGACAGTGTTGATGACTTGTAAGGACCAAGCATAGGAATTTCAATGATATTTAACAGTAAGGATCCCAGGTTAACAGATTCTTTTTGAAGAAGTAGAGAAGTGCTTCTTTCTTGGTACCGAGCAAAAATATACACTCGTTATAAGGAAAGCTGTAGAACCCAACAAGAACAGATAACTTTCAGCTAGCAAGACTACAGAACCCCCTCTACCTTGCTATTCTCCTTATATCAAGGTGCTTTCGGAAATCACTACTAGAGGCAACCTTGAGTTTATTGCCTGCCGAGTCTGGAGCAACTTGGCTACCTTTCAACTTCACCACCCGAGCAGCTTCTTTACCAGAAAGCCATGCTTGGATCATCTCCTCAGTCTTAGGCTCAGGCAAAAAACCTTTTGCCTTCATCTCTTCATAGTATTTGTGAGCCTCTTCCAGCTTCCCATTTAAAAACAGACCATGTATCAAGACAATATATGCACTTCGATCAGGACTCAATCCACTCTCAGGCATCTTGTTCCACAACCTGCAGACACTTTCATCCTGCCTCCAGCAACAAAATTTCTTGATTAGCATAATGTATGTCTCTATCTCTGGGACACATCCTGTTGCTTTCATTCGATCCAACAGCTCAAACGCCTCTTCCGCACTCCTCGATGCATTGAGGAATGCATGGTAAGTCCTTATAGAAGGGGAGAGGCTCCTCTGTAACATTTCTTCAAACATTCCCCTTGCATCATCAATTCGGCGTGCCTTACAGAGTGGCCTAATCAAGGAATTGAATGTAACTGCATCCGGAGCAATGCCATTCTCCTCCATCGTCTTGACAAGAGCTTTAGCTTCATCTACACACTTACCCTTCGCAAGAGCATACACCACCGCATTATAAACCTTCCTATCAGGTGCAATGCCAACTTCCTTCATCTGATTGAAGATCTTAAGAACATCATTGAGATTGCCAGCTTTAGAGTAGCAAGAGATCATACTCCCATAAGACATAACATCTTTTATTATACCTCTATTCCCCATACTCCTCCAAAACCTCTTGGCCTCGCGAAGATTAACTACTACATTGCTCCACCCATTAAGCACAATATTGAAGCTCTTCGTCCCAAAAGGGAAAGTAGTCTCATTACACATTAGCAAGTGCTCAGCATCCTCGACATTCTTATACCGACAAAGAGCGCTCAAAAGGCCATGGAATTCCTCGATCCCTGGGTTGAATCCAAACCTTTTGTGAGTATAGAAGGCATTAATTGCCCTTGCAACATCATGAACAGCACAATACCTCCTAATAAGGATCAATATAGTATGGGGTGTGACGAGGGATGGACCAGGTCTACTAGGAGTTCTGCCACGCATTTCCTCAATCAGGTTCCAGGCGGTATCAAACCGCCTCATCTTTCCAAGGATTGCAATCATGGAATGATACTCCCTAACCGAGTGCGCGTATCCTGGCTGCTTACCTGCCCAGAGGAAGAAGGTAAAGGCAGCTCCCCAATCGTTCCGGAACCGAGATAAGACCTCGGCCACCAATTCCGGCGACGCCGGCACATCACATTGTTCAAGTCGGCGCTTCGCCTCGGTGGCATCAACTGAGAAATCCCGGAGGCAGGACGCAACAATCTCAACCTCTTGGAGCAATTTCTGACCCAATTCCTTCGTGGGCCCAGGGTAATCCTCATCACTATCATCGTTGCAAAGATTGGAGTCTTGGGTCTTCGTTTGCGCCACAGGGGCACTTGCAGAAGTAGAAAAGGAAGGTCTTCTGGGGAAGTAAGAGGAGAAAAGACTGGTAGAATCGGACTTGGAGATACCCAAAAAGCGAGGGTTTTCGAGAATAGCGATCGATTCGGCGAATTGGGTAGCGCAGGATAAAGAAGAAGGATTGGATTGGGGATAGAGAGAGGCGATTGGAGAACGAGAGATATATCTAAAGCTTCTACGCCACATTGGTGTAGAACTCGTAGGTAGTATTTGGCACTGGTAGTACGAGAGCGTTAGAAGAACTAAGAAGTGAAGTGAACCGAAGGGGAACGCATGCGACCTAAAATTATTTATTGATATAGGTGTAGTCGAGACTATTTTGCACAATACTTAGTTTGGTGAACCCGACTTAATCAAAGAAAGAAAAAAACTCTTTCCACGTGGTCCGACCCGACTTGAGCTTAATTACAACTCTAATAATTTAACCTGACTTGACCCGATATATTAATATAACATATATTAAACTATATGTTCTAATTATAATTATAATGTTATATGCCCGACCACCGAACCAGACCCAAACTATGAGACCTGAAGGCATTAATGAATCAACTCACGAGGCTTTATTATCGATCACCAAACACATAAGAAGTCCATAAGATTTTTAATAGCCTTGATGCAAGAAATTATTTGATCACAACTTGTGAGACCAAATCCGATAAAGTTCTCGAATAGCAGGAGTAATAGTAGGTAGAGACGACACTGCTTCGATTGCACTGCCCAGTGGCCATGCAGCTCCAACGTAGGCATCGCCGTACTTCACTCTGGTCACCAGGGTTATCTTCTTATATGGCTTCAAACCTATGAATTTAAGAGGTATTCATTAAAGGCTAATTAATTAGTTAATAAGACGTTAGGAGATATATATATATATATATAGCATCAGAAATGAGTAGTTTGGCTTACCAAACCCATCTACGAGTAATGTGTACTCATAAACTAAGTCCATGCAGAGGTATGGCAAGTCCACGTTGCCGACTTTAGGGTAGGCGGCGCCGGCTTCCTCCAGGCTCATTTTGCAAACAGTCCGGGCTGCTTTTGCAAAGTTCGACGGAGTGACGTTCCCGCTCGGCTCTTCTCGGTTGATAATGCCAACCTGCCTCGTGGAAGGAGAAAATTGTTAAAAGTAATAGGAATTTCTTTTTTTTTTTTATATATAACACCTTGTGAGTTAGATGAGGAGAAGTTTAATTTACCTCAGAGGCCCTGTCATAGAAGAAAGAAGCCACATAGAGTTTCTTCTGCCCAGCTCCACCTCCACCACTCCAAACGCCATTAAAACTGCAGTCCTTGCTTTCACAATCTGCATCGATCTTGAGGGCTTTGACTACATTCTTCCTGCACTTGAGGTAGCTAGACCCAGAAGGTGCAGCCGAGGAGTTGTACACATTCCCATTGTACTTGTATTCCCCTTCCATTGAGAGAAGAATTTTTTTTAAAAAAAACACCAATTAAAGTTCCAAACCATTAGCATTAGCATAAGAGAACATCTCATTAATTCTCAGTACTTCGCAAAACCATATATACCATTGTAGCCAGCCAAGGTGCAGTAGCTAAAAGAGGGATTCCCTGCCTTTAAAACTTCAGCTCGGCCAGCCAATAGACCATAGTTCAGGTAACTGCAAGAGGATGAACAAGATAAGAATCTATAGGTGCATGTAGTTTATGGAATATATAGTTCATGTCAAGAAGAATCAAACCTATAAGCATAAAGGTTATAATTGTGTCCCAGAAGATGATGTTTGGTGAGATAAGAACCTCCATTGGAGGTATTGGGAGCATTTGCTGCAGCCACTTCAGAGATAGCATAAGCCATTTGAACAGACCCACCTCCTAAATCAATCGTTCCTACGGTTTCTGGGTATTCTTTTCCCAGATATCCTAACAAGTAGTTCATAGCAATCTGCAAACATGAAAAGGTTACTCAAGAAATTAACAAGTACCAACCATCTTATTACTAGTTACAATATAGAGCAATCTGTTAGAATTAATTCATACCCATAAGTAAGAGCCTTCTTGAGATCCCTCAAGAACTGTGACCCACTTTGCATTCGACTGCAGTGAGCTCTTGTTATGAAAGAGATCCCTTACCTATAGATTACAATGGCCAAAAAAGAAAAAGAAAATAGACTACTTGTAAATTATTATATTTTGGTGACAATAGTCTAATTACTTCAAAATTACCGCTTGTAGGATTTGCTCAGATTTCTCCAGTCCTAGGAATCTAAGCCCAGAAGTTGCCTGCATGTTATCCCCATCTTAATTATTAATTATAAAACATTAGAGATGTATATACTTGCAAGATTTGCAAGAGATATAGAATAGTATTATCATCCTTACCCCAAGTTTAACAGGAGTTCTTGGTTGCAAATTCTCAGGAACTACGCTTTCAGCTCTCGTGAGGAGAGGAATCAGCGAGTTTGCAGCTTCCTGGGGGGTTATCAGCATATGCACTCAAACCGGGCTTTGTCTGCAAATGTTTATGAAATATTTATACAAATTTTACTTGCAAGTTCATACTATATTTTACTTTATTCAAGTTTGGCGGAGTCTTTTGTACACATTTAACAATTTTTCTTTTTCTTTTTAAAAAAAAAATGTTAGATAGAGAGAGTCGAAGGAAAATAAAAAGAAGAAAAAATAAATTTATTTTATTTTATTTTATTTTATTTTGATATAACCGAGAGAAAGAAAGAGAAAAATAAGTGTCTGTTATTTTCTCTTAATTTTTTTTTTACTTTTTAAATTAAAAAATAAGATTTCTCTTCTTACTTTCTCTATTTTTTTTCTCTCATATTCTCTCCATCAAATTAGGGTGTTTAAGGTTAAAATGCATTTTACGTAAAAGGATGAGAAGTTGTGGTGTATATATATATATATATTCTCAAGGTTAAAAATGCCCTCCTCTTTTATTTTATTCTTTTAAACACCACGCTATTATTTCTAGAGAAGCAAAAATAAAAAATAAAAAATTCAGGTAGTATAAGATAATAAAGACAAAATTGGAGGGTGTGATTTATAAAATTTTCCTCAAATTTTATACTTCCGTAGCCAATCACAAGCTGACGATTAATCATAAGCTAAGTTGCAAGTACCTGAGCGAAGAGCTCAACGTCGTCGCCGATATTGGCAAGGGCGAGGTTCTGGTCGAACCGGTGGACATGAACTCGGCTCCCCGTGCTCCCGGCGTCGAAGATAACGACGTAACTCTCCTTCGTCTCGCCTCGGACTCCCGGCTCGCCCTTCCGGCCGAGGGCGGCTTCACCGGTGGAAGAGCAAGAGAGGAGAAGAAGGAGAACCATGCAACTTAGGAAGAATGGCTTCTCCATTTGGGCAAGGAGGGATGTTTAGAGTGGGGAATGGAGCACTTCACATGTTCTTCTTATATATAATATTATTTGCCAAATTTATTGTTTAAAATATAAGAATATATATTTGCTTTTAAGTTAAATTCTTTTTTTTTAATTAAGCTTGGATAAAAAATAAGCCAATTTAATCTTAATCTACAGAATAAGTTTGAAACTAATATCAAGTTGACTTTGATCATGAGCCCGCTCGATTAAGCTCGATAAAACTTAAAAATAATACGGCATTCAAAAATATTTCTTATTTACTTGTATACCTCTCTAAATTATATATATATATAATTACTTATTTGGTTACTTTTTAAATTAAGTCTAATAATTTAAATAAAAAAAGATTTTAACTATTTTTTATGAAGAAAATCTTTAGAAATTAGAATAAGGATAGTTTTGTCTTTTTAATCTCTAAATTATTTAAATTTTAACGGATAGTTAACTTCAAGAATTATCTATCTAAAAATTAAAAGCTTTAAATGATATTCGGTTTGAAACCTTGTTTTGTAGTGTATATATATAAACATCAAATTTAGAGAGATATATAAATAAATATAAGATTTTTAAAGATATAAATACAAGAACCATAAAATAATAATAGAACATTTAATATTATATAATATATATAATACATATGGCTAATATAAACCTTTAGATCAAGATCTATAGGATTATAATGTTACTAAATCAATTCATATACATTGACGGATGAATCCGACCATATTTCAAGCTTAATTTAAGTTTGAATTAAGTTTAATTTAATTCAAGCTTAATCAAGCTCGAGTTGGCCTCGAAGAAATTCAGGTTTGAGATTTAATTTAACTCGTTAAATCTCAAGCTCAAAATTGATTCGGACTATATTCAAAATTAATTTCGATTCAAGCTCCTTTATTATCTATCTGATGTCTTAAATCCTCCTCCTTCTAAATTTTAGAAACAATCTTTCTCACAAATGAGGGGGAATAAAGCTGCTAGGTGAGAGGTCATTTTCAGATTTAGCTTTGCTAGCTAATGAATAGCCAAAAGACAAGAGACAATTGGACTGCCTTTCTGGTAGATTTGGCTGCAAGATTATGCATACTTACCACTTCCTGCCAATGATATCTATCTTCCAAATTTTGAGCAATGATTCCAAACACACCGGAACAATTCTTGAAATGAAATTCTATCCCTAGATTTAATGGACTATATATCTTAAAAAGGTGTGGTTAAATAAAACAAAAATAAAAACTAAGAGGTTAGCATTACATCATTTGTTTTAAATGTTAGATTCAACTAAGTTTTTGTGTTCCTTTACAGTACTATCTTTAAAAGTTCACTAATATGTTCTTTTTTCTCTCCAAAAGTGACAGGAAAGGGTGCCATTGCATTATTTGATTTATAAAAGGGCCTCAAATAAAGAGAACTGATTTATATGTAAAAGTGAAGGAGTGATCGGTACTGATCAAATAATAATCTATATCTTCAATTAAATGAAAAGGAGATAACTTTTTTTGTTAAAAAAAAAATAGAGTTTTTGGAACCAAATATCCGTTATAAGTTAGGGTTACAAAGAACTACAACCGATGATTTCGACCGTCGTCATACAGAATTAAATTGATGATTTGATGATTTAATTCGCCTTCTCGTAAAACAAATTTTGAATAGAGAAGCAAGTAGCCGACCACCTTCAGTATTAAAAAAGAATAGTCCAATTTAGAGAAAGATCAAGTGTTTTTGTGTTCATGTTTGGGCAAATGACCTAGATAAAATCTCAGTACTCTTCTTAGCAGTACTATCTAAACAAAAACCACTGATAGATTATTTTTTTTTTGGGTTTCTTCAAAAATGACAGGAAGGGTACCAATTGCGTTATGATTTATGAGAATTATGGAAGTTTATGACAAATTGCTCTTGGATTCTTGCATGCACACCATGCTTGCACGATAGGGGACCAACAAGTCATTAACTTTAAAAGCAGCACGTGTAGAATAATTGCCTTCTAGTGGCTTCCAATATTTTTTAGGGTCGTTTCATAAAAAAATGGACCACAACCCAGGGCACATCTTAGAAATTTATCATCTTTAGGGTTTCACTGCATGAATGGTTAGTTTCATGGATTTGTGAAGAACAGAATGCTGCTATCTTTGTTGTTTTCTTTTGTTTCTGAGACTAATTTTAATTGATATACGCTAATGAAAAAAAGAAAAAGAAAAAGAAAGTTTAATTTTTTAAAAAGAGAAAAGAAGAAAAGATTTTGTTGGCAGGATTACACCACCTTAGATCATTATCCTTTTCTCTTCTTCTAAAGAACAGCTCTATCATTTGATGGGAGCCAGATAGATATAGCCATCTCTATCCTGCTGCCTCGGTAGGGATGGAGCATTGACGTACACAATTATCAGGCCGGGCTTAGGTTCGGGCTGGGCCCAATATGCCAAGCACGGGCCCGACCTGACCCGGCTACTTATACTGTTATACAACACCACTTCGCTAATCCCATTGACCTCTCCCTGCAAAGATAAATTTCCCCCTTTGGATTTGAAAGGGCTTAATTAGATGGAGAAAATAGGAGAGAACATAGTTTTGTTTGACAAAATATTTTAGGATATAACAGAGAAAGGGAGAGAATAATAATAATAATAATAATAATAATAATAATAATAACCAACAATTATCCTCTCTATCCAAAAGAATAGAATAGTAGAGAAAGAAGAAACAACACTTTCCCCTCCTTTTTTTTTTCATCTCTTGTATATCAAACAAAAGGAGTAAATTGTTCTCTTCCTGAGTGTGCATGTAAGCTTGCAAAGTGGGAGCGGCGCCGCACGTACAGAAGTGTTCTCTTTCATTCACAGCGGATAAATAAATTTGCTATTTAATCATGGAAAAAGAAAAGGATTAACAGCATGATATACAATCCTGAAAAAAAAAAAATCAGGTAGTTGTGGAAGAATGTCAACAACAAAAGCTTTACGCATTGCATCCAATGAAAGGTAAGATACTCGGATCCTTGTATTTACTGTAATTATCAGCCCAAACAGCTTTGAGTCTGCTTCTGCTAGAACATAGTTTATGGGAGATTCCCAAGCCAGTGTCCCTGCTGCGCAAATCAGAACTAGATAAGTACATGCAAGCTCACAGTTCTATATTCATTGCCATCAAGTATTAACAGACTCAATACGATGCGCAACTAAGGTATGCGGCAAATTCAAGTGAATAGGCAGATGCCTTAAAAAATCAAGGCGGTTCAAAGAGAAATTAAATCAAATGTAAAATTTGCGGGTTACTGAGTGCATGGTAAACGATTAGAACCTGATGACATCTATAATGAATTTGAAAATACCTACTACAACACGGTTACAAGATACCGGGACAACTAGGCTGACCTCAGTGGACCTCAAACATTCTTTATCTATCACAAGTGCCAAAGTTGTAAGGTGGTCATTTTTATAAAATACAGACATATTAATAAGAAGATAATAGAAGCCCCACTGGAAAGGATTTAAGAAAATTTCCAAGATAGATATCAGAAACTAAATTTCTGCAAGTATGGCTGAGTGCTCTACTTTCTTTACAGAAAGCAACTATAACAATGCAAAAGTTGTCTTGTTGACTAACCAGAATTAAGCTCCCCAATTGGAAGAACCTAGTGTATATTTTTATGTGAACTCTACCAAAAATTCATAGAAGATAAATAAAAGCAGCAAACCTTAAGTGAACAATCTTGTTATTTCCAGCTGTAAGGCTTCCAATTCCAATTCAGGCAAATCTACAACTCAAGTCAGAGAGGCTATTCTGTAAAACACAAAAACAATGCCAGCAAAGGTATAGTCTTGAGAGTTACCATTGCACATAACAATATACACAAAATGCTCCATGAGGTCAGGATCACCAACTATAAAGCACACTTACACAGAGGTTTCATCTAATACTTAGTGCAGTTAAAGGAAGAGTAGGTCTCTTCTCCATCGCGTCATAATGAAGAACAAAATTATCCTGCAACCAAACATCCGCTCAAATATATTATTAGGAAAATATGGCAATAAGATATTATACTAGGAGAGTTTGATTTCATAAACAAACCTTACGAAAGGTGTCCCATATGGTTGGATCAAAACAAAGATAGGATCCCCTTTCATAAATTTGAGTCTTAACAAGGGGCTCAATATTCGGAACTCTTGCGAGCCATAATTGCAAATCTCTGTGGTAAATCCAACCCCGAATATATCTGAGAAGCATGGGAACAAGAAATATATAAAGCAACATGGAGATATTTTATATATACACAATACATGCGCACACACACATGATGAACTGCAGTAAAATAAGAAAGAAAAGAAAGGTAGTGGAAATGAAGTACCAGAATGAAACAGTAAGCAAAATAAAACAGAAATTTGTCAATCACCTAAGCTGACAAACTTGGGTCATTGAAGCCAGCACGTGAAGAGTAGGAGCATGTTCACTATATTTCAGTATGAAGGAAGTCCACATATGGTACGTTAGGTTAAGTCACAAGAAGATGTGATTCCTTGCTATATTGTTTAACACATAAGAAAACTAAGGGGCGGATGGCAAGAGGATGAAGAGCAATTCAATGCCTAGTAAAAAGAACCCAAAACTATCATTCAGTAGAAGTGCAACTGAATTGAATGAGGTTGAAGGGCAGAACTGGTGATAGTTATTTTAATAAGGACTGTGAATATTGCATGAGGGTAAAGGGTAGAAGGTTTAGGATCCAATAACCAAAGCATTATAATCAAACTTACAGGTGAGATATACTTAAACCAAGTTAAGTTGGACAATGTCAGATAGAGCTTAAAAATTCAGATATTCTGAGAGAAATTATACGCGCTTCCTAGAAAACAAACAGCTATCTTTCTTATGCTTCTACTACACCAAAAAAATCTGGAAAGATTCTTGTGAGGTATGTGCACATGTAGGAGGTGTGTAAAAGGGGACAGACACATCCACATTCTTACAGTTCATTACTGGCATATAGTTGTGCTTCATCCTTTGGCATGCTGCACAAAAAGGCAGAGTTAGGCAAATTGCTGCATCTAATGCATTAACTACTGGTGCAAAAAATAGAAGAAAAAAAGATAATAGCACCTGTAGAAAATGTAAAATAGTGTCTCCAGTTGTAACCTTGAAAAATGAATTGGCTGCATCAAGAACTGCAGAATTAGTATGATACAACATTCAGATAGTAACAAAATAATATTAATAAATTAGAAGTATACTTGTAGTGAAGGTGGTTGTTCAGAAAAGTAACAAGCTGGAATGGAGTAATCAGGCTCTCCTTTGGCTGGTTCGTTTGACCATGGAGAACCAAAGGTCTTATAAAGGTTATCTGGTGAGTTCAAATTCAATCCCAATGTCGTCAAATCTATTCCCAGAGCAAGAGATGTCAGGTCTGGGTCATTCATCCTCACTACATTCAACAAACCCAGCAAACCAAATGGATCAGGAGGATTCTGTGTTCCCTGAATGGACTTCAAACTTTGATCTCTATATGGTTGAGAAACTGCAGACATCTGTTGCAGCCGAAATGGAGATTGATTTTGTGGCTGTTGGTATTGCTGAATAAGTTGCTCATAAGCTCCCAAACTAGAAGCTGTGTTAGGAGAGTTAAGTGGTCTAAGCCCAAAATTTTGATGCCCAGTATTCTGAACCTAGAAAAGGGAAAAAACATGGAATTTTTTACACAGTATCAGATATGAAGTTACAATCACTATGCTTTTATTTGCTCCTGTCTGTAGCATTAGTATGTTAGATTGGGCAATATACCTGAGAGTGATATGTTCCATGCGAAGAAGGAAACATATCAGAGCCATGCAAATGGAGTAAATCTTGATTGTTCGGTGGTGTAAAGGAGACCCCAGTATTACTTACTGAATTTGAACTATGCTGTTGTTGACGGTTAGTTGGGTAATTACCACCTAAGCCAAAACCAACAGATCTTGCCATCTGTAAAATCATGAAGAAACCTAAATTACATCTAACTAAAATGAATAACCTCTTTCCTGAACTAAACTAACTGTAAAGTTAAACTCACAGGGTAGTGTTGTTGTTGCATCACAGGCATATTGTCATGAAGTTGTTCTTTATGATGCAAATCCATAGAAAAATCTGAATTGCTACCTGAAAGAAAATTCAAAGAAAAAATGGTCTCACAACTAGACAGAGGGTGATAATATGTCAGGTCCCCATGCTCTTTGTTAGCCCATCTTTGCCTGATAAAAGAAAAGAAAAAGAAAAAGCAACACCAACTACACTCTACGAAATTTCTGCCACCTTATATATGCATGTGTGCGCTTCATGCAAGTTACAGAAATCAGAGAGCCTTTCAAGCAGGGGTCCCACAAAAAGACAAACAGTCCAGAAATATAGCAGATAAAGAAAATGTAAACTGAAAAAAACAATAACAATGATAATGGTGATAATGATGATAATGAAAAGAAACTTCAGCGATGACAATATCAGAAAGTCATGAACAGAATTGACCAAATCCAACGGAAGAAAATTAATAAATAAATATATCAATAAGCATCCTGGTTAAAATAAAAGAATTTTAATATGATGGTTCAACTATCCACCTTTATAACCAGGCAAAGCAGGAAAATCTTCATTTTGGATGCTGAATTCCTGGTTTTGTTGGACAATGGTGTTAACACCCTGCTTACGTAGAGAACCTGAAAATGAGAGAAGCAGATGACACATCATTCCATAAAAAACAAACTAAGGATACTGTAAAGGAATATTCATTACCCAACTGCCCTTGAGGCCCTCCAGCAGAACTAGGCCGCCCAGTCAATTGAGGAAAATCATTTATATCAAATGGAAAATTATCATTGTTCACATCATGTAGCATTCCCATAGAACCTAATGAATTGTTTCCTGCTTGTATTTGGTTCTGGGATAATGCTCCTCCAGATGTTGGATAAGAATTTCCAACCATACCAATCATCTGAGATGCTTTTAATACCCAAAAAGAAAACTTTACCTTGTAAGTTACAAGCATTGCAAGCATCTACTTTATTTTAGCAGCATAAGAATACATTATTGTGTTCATTTCATTGAAGTATTCAGCTATATATAAAAAGAGTTGTTTTGAGAATTATAAGGCAGTACTTGGCCATTCATATTCAGGAATTGCCAACCTTCTATAGACTTGCATAGGGACCCCTTTTAACAGTGCACAAATATTGGGAAGTAGTTACGGTGAGGTAAGAATTCCCACAAAATGCAGTTAGAACTTGAAGGCAATTCAAGCACTACAACAGGCTGAATTTCTCAGTGATAGTTTTATGCTAAAAACACATTCAAAACATGATTTCCAGTAAGAATAAACAGTTTCACATTCATAAATTTAGACTTGCTGATTAGTTGTTTAAGAAACATCTCACACAATGTAATCTTCAGGATGCATAGTTCATGTGGGAAAGTTGTATGTTCATTTCTATTAGGATGACTAATTTTTATTCATGTTTATCCTTTACCAAGTGAGTAAGAGAATACGGAATCATTGACTCAGTACAATAAATAACTACATAAGATCCATATATCAGATTGCAGAGTTCTCCTCAAAATAATATGAATATATTACTGGCAACTAATAGATCGGAAAAATTATTCTTTCAAAAAACTGAGCAAATTGGACTATTGGAGGACATGATCTCTATAGAAAAACTACAGAATACAAGAGAAAGCAAAAATCTATTTCATCATTGCACAGAATGTAAGACAGCAAGCAGTATCAGATTGCCTAAATAAATTCCCTTCCTGGTGATGCAGAAATCAAATAGATATTGACATAGTTCAACTACATTGCAAAAAATTGGGAGGAGATAAGAAAGAAGGTAGATAAATGCAGTGCCACAGGGGGAACCATGACAGCATGACCCCAACATGTGAATATGCATCATAGCAATGGACAGGGTTGGGGATAAACAGTGAGAAGTATAGTAGTACTCCAAAATAAATTTAGCTATACAAATATTTCATAATAGTATATCTAAAATTCAATATTTAATTTTCCGAAGCAATAACCGAATACATTTATATCCTGACAAAATCATATTGACTTGCATTGGCAGTTACCTTGTTGAAGCATACCACTCATCAACCTGTTGGATCCTTGCACATTAAGGCCCCCGCTTCCAGTATTGGCAGCCAAATTCATACGCGATGCAATACCAGGAACAGATAATCCTCCAGAGCTTATGTTTCTTCCCATATTACCACCACCAATGATATTCCCCACTGAGCTTGTAATTCGTGGACCCAGATTTCCCAACATTGGAGATGCTGCCATCCCAGGAACAGAATTACGGTTACCACCAGTTGCTGAGTTAGAGGATATACCTGGTATTGAACCACCAATCACATTCATGCTGCCACTAAATGCAGGATTCCCGACAACATTCATACCTCCTCTACTAGTGACTCCAGAATGTCCGTGTGAGATCTGCATAAGCCAGCAATGCATGAAACATATGAGAATTGAAGTTTACTTGGTATACAAGCATATATTATCTATCTACAATTTACACTATTTGTTAATAAAGTATTAGAGCTGCACCACTGCACAAGTATATATCATAAACCTGAGACATAGCAACTGGAAGATTGTTTGAAGCAAATCGACCACTTGAAATGCTTCCTCCGGGTTGCTGAACACCAGTTGATGGGATACCACTCATTGCACTATTCCTTGGAGCTAATGAACCGGGCATATTTGGAAGACTGAAGCTCCCGTGGATGTTGTGCAGCCCTTGTATGGCACCTTTAAATAGAAGTAAGCATGGTTGCAAAAAGGGGGGTACACCAGTAAAATAAAGGAAGGTTGTTTATTCTACTCACCTGAGTGATGAAAACCAGGAACTGTTGTAGATTGAGCAGAAAAAGATGTTGCAAAAGCCCTTCCAGTTGAATCAGGAAGATTGGAACTGGAACTATTATGGTTTGACTGAAGGAGAGATTTTACATATTAGCAAATATAAGGACTACACAATCCTGTAAAGTACCAATTCACTAGAGAGAGAGAGAGACAGAGAGGTTGACACCAGATATTTACTATAGTTGTTAAAGGAACATAATCACAAATAACAAGGGAAAGAGAATAAATGAAGTTGCCTAGACCATGTTTGTTCCAACTAAGGTGACTGTCTATATACATGTACACATGCTCACATATTTATATTCACAGAAAACATAAATAGAGTGACTTCGAAAGAAATGGGAAATGTTATCCCAGCATCTTAATATACTTAAAAGTATAAAGACACACAATGAAGTAAATCAACTTTTTCATGCTGCCTACTGGTAATGATCAGCAAGTCCTTGTATTCAGAGAGGCAGCCCAAAAAGAATAGTATCAGGATGGATGTCCCGAAGGGTCATAATTTTCTCATAGTTGGGCTAGACTAGTGTCAAGAGCATCTAGCATTATGAGAAATAACAAACAGATAGATTACCTACATATATCAATCAATCACCAATGAATCATACAATTTCACATGATCAAAGAAGCCATCAATCAAGTAAAGGAAGAAAAAACAATAGGCAACTACCAGAACTAATATCTGAATAAGATTGCTATGTATAAATAACAAAGAAGAGCAAGTACATTGAGGAGCCCTGACATTATGATGATGTCAAAGAACTATCAACAGAATCAACAGCAGATGGAGAATATCATCATCCAATCAGACATGGCTTTTCTGCTTTCTTGAGATCTGGAAACAAGCCAAGGAGAAGATTAGGCAGATATTATCATATTATGCAGTGATGCAATCATATTATCATAACTCTGCTGACTGTAAAACATGGTTTATTTAGTTAAGAAAGAAATGTAGCCAGTTTGATCCCATATTATTAAGCTCAAGTCTTGTGTCTCCCTTTTCTTCATTTCCAGGACATGATAATGTCATATGACAATATCTATACAAGAGAATAAAGCGACCTAGGTTGTAAATCCATCTTAAAATTTGCTCCTACGTAGGAAATATTTGAAGATTTAGGTGCCAAAAAGGGTGCCAGGGGCTGCTCAAAATTCATTTGATTGAAGAAGCTCCCCTTGCAACTTTCACTAGCATGAAGTGCAGTCAATAACCCTCAGTTTAAAAGGATAAGTATCTTATACTTAAACAATATAGTTGTAGAATTCATTTTCTGCAGTAATAGATGATCCTCCGTTCCTCCTTAGAAGTGTGTTCAATACAGAGGAGAAACACTGGAAATATGCAGCTATGAAAAGACTATTTGGTCTATATCTTATAATAAAAATATATTGGCCCCTTATAGACTTATAGCTTAAAGATATGTAAAAATAACATGAAGTTATTCCAACAGTTTAACTTACCATCAAAATTAACAACAAAAACAAAATTATTGCATTTTCCCTTAAGAGAGAAATAATGATGGCCAAAAGTCAGTGCACTCAGCATGACACAACAGAACCAGAGAACAACTAGGAACAGAAGGGGAAAAAAAGGATCATGTCCAGCAGATAACATAGTAAAGCAGGAAGTGCCTAGCAGAAGATAAAAACAATAAGCTAGGCATTCCTCATATGGAAACTGCAAAAGGTCCACAGGAATCAAATGATGAAGCAACACAGATCGCAAGAACAAATTCATGCAAAGATGCAACCAACAGCAGATCCAGGATTTTGTTCATTCTTCTATTAAAATAATGTAGAGCATTGCCTCTTTTACTACAAAGTGCGTCTGAATGGAACCGTCATAATTTAAGGAAATGTTAACCTAGTATCTGTCATACTGAAATACCAGCTATTTTGCCAGAAATTAAATAACATTTTAATATCTCTCTCATTTCTTGTGCTTCTAGGAAGAAAAATGGTGATATGCTCTAAAAGTCCAAAGTTTTAATTTGTTGACACGCACAAAAGGAACTCCCACGTAAAATCTTGCTACCACCCATCTAATGCAAGATGGAAAGAAAGAATATTACTTATACATTTCACTAATAATTAAATGGAAGCAGCAGTTTGGACGTTTCCTGAGAAAAATGGGTCCACTAAACTCATTACACCCATCTTTCAATGTATACCACACAAATAGAGGAGGAAGAGGTTAGGTTTGAGAGTTGGATTCGACGTCGAACTCTCATCCAAAAAAAAAAAAAAATGAAAAAAAAAATAGGCGAAATCGGGCCAAAAACTTTCCAATAACAATCCTCACGAATCCAATCACGCCACGCATTCAATCCTAATTTCTCCTTCATATTAAATTTACACGACAACAGCAGAAAGGATAAGTTAAACGGACGATTTTGCCAGCAAAGAAATCAAACCCTAGAGAGATCTAACCAAGAAGAGATCTAAACAGACGGGAAGGGAGCTAGAGTACGTACATCTAGCAGTGAAAGAGATCGCGAGCGCGTTCGAAGAGATCGGTGAGCGGGAGCGAAATGGAAGCTTAGATCGATCGAAGAATGAAGAGACTGCAGAGGAGGAGGGTTTAAAGCTTGGGTGTGAAAGTTTTTATAGACGATAGACGAAACGGGAGAACGATCCAAGGATTGGAGTTCGACCTCTCGTCGATTGGGAGGAATCGCAGCTTGATTGAATTCGGCTTACTTCTACAAATCACCGCCGCCTTCGATTGGCCTAAAAGGCGGCATTGGAATGACCAACTAACGGTGTTGTAAACTTTGAGGAGGCGCCGGTTTCGGGTCTTCTTGCTGCGCGGATTGGCCAGCAGTTGCCGACTTACTCAAACGAAATTCTCATTCGATATTTTCAAATTACACCCCATATCTTTTAAAATGACCAAAAAGTGTGCGTTAGATTACTCTTAGAATTATTGGGCTTAATTGCGTAAAAAATATAGTGATAATGAAAGGTTCGAACTGCATAGAGTTGTTTAAAATGAAATTGGTTATAAATTGATGTAAAGATCGCAAGTTAAAGTGGTTGGGTTATGATCACATTATTTTACCAAACCACATAATTTGACCCAAATATTAAAAATGGTAATCATTACGCTTAGATCACAAACCATGGAATCAGACGATCATATATAATAACCAACACATTATAATAAAATCGATGACACCAATTGGTGCCAACTTACCCAGAAAACTAATGATTAGATAGATAGTTTGGTGACACATTCATAATATATTTCTCCTATTCGGATAGAACTTTCTTTTTATATAATGTTATTATAATAAACTCTCTATATTTCATAGAGAGTTTGAAAGTATAATATACAATGGCATTGGCATGGTGCACTCAACGTGGATTGGACCATCCTCAATAGTTTATCAGGTGGGTCTCCATTATTTCTTCTCAGTGTGTTATACTAGCAGGAGTAATAATTTTGGATTGAATGGAAATCTACGGCTAACATCCCAAATACAATCATGTTCCAAATTTATAGTCAAATATATGAACTAATATGCCGAAGCTAAAGGAGAAAAGCAGAGATAGTATTAAAAAATAATGCAAAAGGATAAGGTGTTTATTGCAATAAACACTTAAGACAGGGTGCGGAATAAAAATATCTCTTGACCAATATGTATAACATCGGTTCAGAGGAACCGGTTCGTTGACCAACTAATTAATCGGACCCGAGTATAGAATAATTTTGCGAGCATTTCCCCGCTTTCTTTCCATATTTATTGATCAGTCCTTCCTCTCTGTCCACCGTCTTCCCACTCTATGCGACCGTTCTGTGCCTAGATCGGCAATTCAACCACGTCTACGAACAACCGGTAGCCTGGTAGGGCTCAATCTCTCTACCGTCCTTCTCTATCCCCTTCGATCTTTTGCAGATTTGAGGAAATTTTTTGGATCAGATTTACTGGATTGGTGAATCTTTGCGTGATTTATTGGCTACTCTTGATGTTTTTATCTAAGTAGAAGAAGTTGTAGTTGAGGCTTTCACGGTTAGATCGCATTCGTTTGCTTTTGCTGATGACTTGTTTGATATTTTTCAGGGAACTTACTTATCACGATATCTGTAGATTAGAAGGGGAGCTTTGCCGAAGAAGCGGGGAATGGCGAACCTTCGTGCGCTTCTCATCGGGTAAGAAACTGCTGCTCATCACTCGATTTTCTTTTTTGTCAATTGTGCTATGTTTTCATGCTATTCGTAAATTTGTAATTCGTTTTTAGATGAGTGCTTCTTACTAACGTTAGAAAGATTAGGAGCTTCAAGTCCGACCACTTTTGTTAAGTTTCATCCATCATCTCGATGAGGAAAAGAAATGTTCATGAATTAGGATGGGTTGACGAGTGGTGCCGAGTTGTGAGGAGAAAACATGTTAGGGCAATTACCTAAATATGAACTACGAAGCGTTTATTTTTATTTTATATTTCCTAAATTAGCTCATTAAAACTCTTCAGTTCTCAATGTAGCATAAACTAGGCATGATTTAAGAATTAAATTTTACATTTTAATTCTGTCTCAAACTTGGCAAGCCCAGGCTACCTATTCATAATCTGGCTGCCTTGGCTTATCCGTATCAGACCTACTTAAGAAAATTTCGGTCTTAATTGGAAATCAACAGGAATGATCTTTCAGGGATTCTTCTCAAAGCAGAAGTTAGTGTATGGCAAATAACAACTGTTTGGGCAGATTTTCATAGTAGATGTGCAGTTGAGGTGCTATGTGAAAATCCTTTAAAGTTGTAGGTTTATGATCATCTTTTCTGAAAGTTTAGGCATTTCTTTCTTTTTCTTGGTAAAGTTTCTCTCATTTATAATTCAAGTATGTGTGGCACAGTGGCAGTCATAATATTACTGCCTCTTTGTCCATTTGTTTATGTTATTACTTATTAACTTATTTTTAAATAGCTTTATGTTATTAGCAGTGAGCTTAATCAGCTCTTATTTGTTTCTTTTTATTCACATTTAGTTTGGGCCGTGCACGAAGTTCTTTGGCTGATGTTGGTAAATGCATTTCTTTGAGGTATGTGCATGTATCTTACCTCTGAAATATCACATTCATACTGCAAGTTTTTAGTATAAAACATGCTATCTTCTAGTAACTAAATTTCTAGTAAATATGCATTTTCTGCAGGCCTGCGCTATCATCGGTTGACGCACAATATCTTTCATCTTACAATGTAAGCCAACTGATTGGTATCATTTCCTGTTCACTACCTTAATACTGATGCAGTATTTTAATGCAGTTACTTCTTCAAGCTCGGCATATATCATCAACTGGTAATGTGCTTCATTATAGCCTTATTATCTTTTGCACATAGATTTTGATGGTTTGATTATTTCTTTTTACCTAATATAAGTCTCATTTTTATTGGGATAGGGGTCATAGTGTTAGGATTTAGGTGCCACAGAGGCATGGGGTGTGTTAGCAGCTGGTAGGCATGGGGTATGTTGTGTAGGTACCATGCCAATGCACGGCGTGGCATCTTGTGACGTGCCACTTAATAGCCCATATATAGAGCATGGGTGTTTTGTTGTCTATGGTTAAGTACCCATAACCCCATCAGAAGTTTCTCTTCTTTTTCTTCTCTTCTCTTCTCTGGGTTGTGCCTCTCCCACCATGAGCCTCTCCCTTGCCCCCAAGTATAATCTTCCTGTCTATTTGCATCTTTTCCTTGTTCTCGTAGCATCATTTTCGTCAATCCTAGCTTTTTAGGAGTCACCTACATAAGGGATCTTTGTTTTATGAACCTACAATAGAAGGCTCTTCTTCCTTTTGGGGCTCTTGGGTTTTTATATAATTCTGCTCAAAACACTAGTGGCATATCAGCAATACAAACCCAGCTATTTGCCTATAAGACACTAGCACTATGTTTGCAGGGCCGCATGGGCCATGATCCCGACACTTAGATCTTTGTTTTGATAGTGGAATTTGTCGAACAAATTTAATGTTAAATTTTCAATTATATTTCAAGTCATCTTTGTATTGATTATTATCTGCTAATGCAGGAAATACTTTACATATAGTGCTCGACATGCCAGCACTCTCCCCCACAATGGTGAATAGAGCTTTGATGTTGCTTTTTATATTTTAGGACTACCTCTGATGAATTTTCAGATCTTTTGTGTTTTAATAGCTAACAGTAATCTTCACTTTGGTGTCCTCAGAATCAAGGCAACATTGCCAAGTGGCGAAAGAAAGAAGGAGATAAGGTAGACACTAGACATTACTTTTGTTGATAAATAGGATTATTACCATGAGAAAATTTGTAATTTGAACTATATATTTGGTAACCTAGAAAATTTGCTTTTTCCCTTTGTTTAGTTTTCTGCGACTTCGAATGATTTATCTGATATTTATTTATTCTCACAGATAGATGTTGGTGATGTGCTTTGTGAAATAGAGACAGACAAAGCTGTTCTTGAATTTGAAAGTCTTGAAGAAGGGTAATATTATTAAGATCTTCTTGTGATTAAACTGCATTCTTAACCAAGAATGATACTATGACCTTAAAATTAGACTTTATTGTATTTTTGAAGTAGAAGAACATTATCTTTTATGTCTGTTGGTTGACTTATGTAAAGAGAATAGCCCTGTCGCTATGCATTCCTATCCTGTTCATAATAGAAGTGTCTATGTTGAATATTTTCCATCTAAATGGCTATGTAATTAACTTGAAAATGTACTGGTTGTATGACATGCTTGTGCAGTTATGATATATGAAGTATCTGTATACCCAAAATTCTTATTGTGACACTATGTCACACCTTTTTTCCTTATCCTATACCTATTTTCCCTGCTAATGGAACGGCAAAGTCACGCTTACTCATTATATATCCTCTGTCTGAAATTATGTTAAGTGTAGGTTTTTGGCTAAGATATTAGCACCTGAAGGTTCGAAGGATGTGGCTGTGGGACAACCTATTGCAATAACGGTATACAGTTTAATACTTTATGGAAGTTTTATGTTCTGCATTAATATACTTTTATGCCTATATGAATTATTTGTTCCCTCAGCATCATACTTCGTGCAACCAGTAATCTTTTTAGATTTCTACTGCTCTAATTGAAGGTTGAAGATTTGGACGACATTAAAAACATACCATCTGATATACCCAAAGGAGTTGAACCCAAGCAAGAAAAAGCAACTCAGAAATTAACAGAAAATGTGAAATTTGAAGTGGCTACCCAGGGTTCAAATTTCAGCCGGATCAGCCCATCAGCAAAGTTGCTTATCAAGGAATACGGATTAGAAGAATCTTCACTTAAAGCATCAGGCCCCCGAGGCACACTTTTGAAAGGAGATGTACTAGCAACAATAAAGTCAGGAGTAAAACCGTCAAAGTCATCTCAAGACAAGACATCTTCGCCTGTACGCCAACAAAATCCTGACGTTCCCTCTAAGTCTGTCACTCCTCAACACAAAATAGATACTCATGAAGATCTGCCAAATAGTCAGATACGCAAGGTAGGATTTCCTTAAATTCATACTCCTTTTTCTTAGTACATAATGGAACATCGAATTTTATGGTTCTGGTTTCTGTTCACATTTTTTTTATCTTTGTCCTTTTATGGTGAAATTATTCATATTTTACCTAAGCAATTGTAATTGCTATTGTCATAGTAGGTCCATCTTTAATCATATTGCTAGATATCTGCTAGTTCCTTTTTCCAATTTTCCTACTTACACTTTTGTTCGATCTTCTTTATTGACATGTCAACAGAAATTCTGACAGCTTTGCCAATTGGCTCTTGCTATCATGACTATACATGGCCAAATTTATTAACTTTAGTGCCTCTCATATCTTTCTTTATTTCTTTAGCCTTCTGCTGCACATCAATAACCATCATCTGGGCATGCTTATATAGTTGGCTCAAGATTTCTTTATCAGGCATCATTATAAACCATTAGGTGGGCCTTATTGCATATTTTATGGTGTATGGCGTTATGCTATTTCGCCTTCTTCATTTTACTACCTGAACTCTTTTTTGTTCAGTTTCTCCCTTCACACTGTTTTTCATAACTGTATTCGATTAAACATGGCACGAGAGAAAAGTAACAAGCTACTTTTCCTCGATGCAAATTTTGTTGCCATGTGAGAAGTTAATGTTGATAAGACCTTTAATTTTTGCACTAAATACAGACTAATGGATACCTTTAATTTTTGTTCTAAATACAGATTAATGGATGAAGGTGTCTGTAGTAACCATTTAAAAATAGTTGGGGCTAAAGACTTGGTTATTAATGGCTTGACGTTGCTGTTGTTGATTTTGTGAATCACATTGAACTACTTTTTTCTTTCCTGCAAAATTGTAAATATCTTTAAGTTCAATTTCTTGACTTCCTTGGCAAAACAAGGACATAAGGATACTTTACCAGTCTCATCAATAAACAAAATGGTTCACAGACTATCTAACTTGTGGAATCCATCGTCATACACTTCATGTGCCATCCTTTTAATATCCAATTTTATACTCTATTTATGGATGTGGGAGCATCTACTCTATTCCTTCAGGTTTGCTAGTTCTTCTTAGATCCAGATTTTTTTTTTCTTGATAAAATATTAAAATTTCTACTATGAAACTTCTGTTTAGGTTGTCTATATTTTCCAGTTTACTACCATATTTCTTCTTTCTTTTTCATTTTTATCTCCACCTCTTTATTTATGTTAGGTGGTTCTATGCTGTTACTATGATTTTTTTTTATCTCAAAATAAATAGGATCCTTATTTTGCTGAGTGCGGCTATGTAGGTCATAGCAAAACGGTTGTTGGAATCAAAACAAAGCATTCCACATTTATATTTATCCAAAGGTTTGCTCTCATCCTTGACCAATTTGTCATGATAATGATCTGCTTGCTGAATGAAGGACTTTCTTGTGTAAACAGATGTCATACTGGATCCTCTACTTGCTTTCAGGAATGAACTTAAAGGTATCAAACTTTGTTGTTTTCTCTTGGTCAGAAGTGCAAGAAGCCTGCCTTTTTCTTGTGTCCTTCACATGTCAACTGTCAACTGAACAGGCAATTTTTTGCTCTCTTCTTATGATCTCTGACCTGCAGAGCAGCATAATTTGAAAGTTTCAGTAAATGACATTGTCATAAAAGCTGTTGCACTTGCCCTGAGAAATGTCCCTGAGGCAAATGGTAAGGCTCTTAAAAGACTTGTCCATAGTATAATATGCTCGAGTTATAAGATAAGCCTGTGCCTATTCACCTAAGATGATGTTCTCGGTGCACTTTAAAATTTCATTATAGAACATTGGTTCTTCATCATTCGAGTAACACTGGAAAAGGGCATAAGATGTAGTTTGATGAAAGCCATTTGGTTGATAGGAAGAAGTATGGTCACTCTTAGAATGATTATTTCTTGTTGCGTGAACGGCTGGTTGATCAATGTGATGTTTGCATGTGTTTCATATTCTCGTTACTTTTTACTTCTTGACTGCACTCTTTCATCTGCAACCTGGTCTTCTCTCGTAGAGTACTTATTTCTGCATACCTTGGGCAGCTTACTGGAACAATGAGAAAGAGGAACCCTGTCTGTGTGATTCTGTTGATATATCAATTGCTGTTGCTACTGAGAAGGTGATCTACTGTTCCATACTGAAATTCTATTAGTTTGTTTAAATGTAGCGAATTTGATTGGTTATCTTTGAGTTACAGGGCTTGATGACTCCAATCATAAGGAATGCAGATCAAAAAACATTGTCAGCAATATCCTTGGAGGTAATCATTAAATTAGTGCCTATATAAAACAGAAGATGCTGAATTACCAACTTACTGCTGATTTGCATGCATTCTAAGTCATGCTTCATTTACTTTGTGTGTTCCCATGGGCCCCATCAGAATGGAGGGAGGATAGTTGAAATCAGGAGCACCTACAACCGTAATTTAATGCACATAAAACACAGAGATTTGCAGTTTCAAGCATAGAACTGAGTTTTACCCAGAGTGCCTCCATGTTTGTCGCCTGTTGACTAATTGCCATATTCCTTTTTTTTTTTGTGAAGAACTTTCTTATGTGCATTATTGTTTCCTTTGCTTTAGAATACAAAGCTCCTTTATCTTTGTAAACCCTTCCAATGCCATCATGCTGGCATGGAATTCAAGCTAAGTGCCTTGGAGCATTATACTTTTTATACCTAATTAATGACAACTATCCCAAATCCTCATATGCATGGATGTAATTCACTTTTCTTTATAGGTTTGTACATTGCATATTTATGATATGTCTGGTTAAGTACTTGGTTTGTAATGTAATCCATGCTAACTCTCTTTTTCCCAGAAATTTAAATTACTTACTCAGAGAAGCAAAAGAAAATGTTAATTGGCTACTTTAACTCTTCAGGTCAAAGAGTTGGCCGAGAAGGCACGAGTTGGGAAGCTTGCACCTAACCAGTATCAAGGGGGCACTTTCAGGTGTGTATTATTCCGAGATATTAATAGCTTATCCGTTCTTATGTACTTTTGCTCCTTATTTCCTTTTATTTCTTATGCAGCATCTCAAATCTCGGAATGTTTCCTGTGGACCAGTTCTGTGCAATTATTAACCCTCCGCAGGTCTCTCTCTCATGTGCATCTGTTCTCTGTTATCTTTTATCATATCAAACTCCAAGCAATAAATCATTAGTCAACTTAAGATTCATTTCAGATATATCCATCCATATTGATCCCATGTAATAAGCATCAGATTGAAGGAACTGAGGCCTCTCCATGTTTCAATAAATTTGACTAGGTTGCTTTAACAAATATGACTTTAGCCCAAAGTTTTAACAAATTAGGTTCTACCACATGCTGCTTGCATGGACCAACAAATGCATGCGGGATATGAATTTCTAACAAGCAACAGGCCAACAACAATCTATTTGATATGCTAAAGGAGCTTGGTCTTTGCCTAGATTTTCCTTTCCTTTTTATCTTTTTTAAAAGGCCTATCAGCCATGGCCCATGGTCAGATGGGAGCAATACACTAGGCAAGTCAGGTAACTTTCCAGTGCAGCTCCACAGAGAATCTTCTTTATGATCTAGTGCATCATTGGACCTCAAATTTAACAATCTTTTACATCTGCTTTGATAGTTCATACCTTATAATGGTTCCATCGATTGGTCTATGTCTGAGTACTGAGTAGATTTAGATAATCGTGGGTCTAAAATTTTGTTGTTTTAGAAGCTCTCAGCTTCCACATAAGTTGACAATTTTGATTGCTGATATAGTCCTTTCACCATGCCTGATGCATTAAAACCAGCCAGATCATAACTCCAATGCATGCCTTTCTCTTTCCAGGCTGGAATTCTTGCTGTTAGTCGCGGTAACAAAGTTGTGGCACCTGTGATGGGCAGTGATGGTATACTTCTCACTTTCTGTGGCATCATATTTGATAAGTTTGTGGTTATCCTCATTTGTTGCATCTTCTTCAGGAACTGAAAAGGCTGCTGTCATTACCAAAATGAATTTAAACTTATCTGCTGACCACCGTGTTTTTAATGGGCAGCTGGGAGGTAATATCTAAATCATCATAGCTCTGTGACTGCAGTACAATTTCACTAAATTTTTCATTCCTTTTCTTTTCTTTTGGTCATTCATAGGTAAGTTTTTTTCCGAGTTGGCATCAAATTTCAGTGATATTCGAAGACTGCTGCTGTGACCTACACATCAAGCTCTTTAAAACAGCAATTTACTTTAGTAGCTGACTAGAGAAGGCTTAGCTGTCAGCTTATCAGCTTGCATCGACAGCCTATTTTCAGTACAGTAATAAAGAGACCTCACAGAGATACGGTGTTCTTCCTGAGAGACACTGAGACTTCATTAATGGCATCACGAGTTTGAATTATTCTCCAAAGATTTAGCTCCTTGAGCACAACGGTTTTGCCGCTTCGTTCTGTTCGATCACGAATTGCTTCGTTCCGTTCATTCACGAATTGTTGACGATTGAGAATAAGATTGGCGTCGAGTAACTCAGGTTCTCATGAAGTAAGTTGAGCCTGCCTTTTGCGCTCATATGTGAAGATTATTTATCTGAACTATCATTTTTGAAGGGTTATACAAAAATTCGCGCTTGCCTATTAATTCTTTTATCAACTGGTGGTTATTTTCCTGATATATCGAATTATTTCCAAGTTGAAGAACCAAGTCCCAAGAGAACCCTAGAATTTTGAAAATGTAGAACCATTATATACTATCACCCTGACTTGCTAGGTAAGGGCGTGGATTTGGGGTTAGTTACACTACTTCCCCTATTGGCTTATTCAGCCAAACAAGGAATTTTTCTTTTGTTTTGACCAAATTAGACCTATTTTTAATTTTATTTACAGAGATGGCTTATACTCTAAATTTAATATTTATTTTACTGTAGCACTAAATATGATCAGCATTTGTCCTGTTTTTTTTCCTCTCCGTCCATGAGAGCTCCATCGAGGAAGAAGATGGAGGTGAGTTTGATTGGGCAAAAATTTTATAAGTTGAATAGCAGTCATTTTTTGTAGCTAATGCTCAGAATTAAAATTTTTAAAAAAAAAATCTGTAGCTTATTCAAATTTTACTTTAATTTTTGTCACTTTTTTCTAATGAAATGCTCAAACTCTTCAGCACAGTTGAGCATTTTATAAAATAGAATTTTCAGTATGTTTATTTAAAAATAAAACGGTGAACTTCTTAGTATTTTACGTAGAGCTATAATATTATAAATCTATTTTGGTACTAAATTTAAGGTGCCTCTATTTGGTTAAATAAAATATAAAAGAAGGTTAGTTTGGTTAAAAACTCCCAAGACTAACCATGTATTTGTTGGAATATTCAATTGCTAAATATTTGCCTCTTAACAGATTATTGCTTTCCTCTCTTTTCTTGGTAATAATAATTAGAATACTTGCACTAAGACCTCATAAATTATTGCTCAATTTCTTAATTTCGAATGCACATCCTCATCTTTTTTTTAATTATTCATTGGCCCTCTCTAAATCAAAGAAAATTCTCGCCATCCTAAACGTGATAGTGGAAAATTTATCTAAGATAAGGCAAAAAAATGTGAGACCAGGACACCATGACACCCTCTTATTATTTTTGACACCCACTTATTATTTTTAACGAAAAAAATGGATGTATAGCTAGCATTTCAAAAGTATTTCAAGAAAGTCAATATATCATAAAAAATAAATAAAGAAATATATGTGAAAATAGATCCGAGTAAAGTGGGGCTTCTATTACATTTCAAATCATAGTATCACACGTACATGATTCACGTATCTGCAATCCATATACCAGATTATCCAATAAGCTGAATGGAATCTGGAAAACGAGTTCCTCTGAAATTGGAGTTACACACACCTTTATCTAACAAGCCCTGACATCCAAGAATACAAAAACCTGCATAATTACACCTCTTCATTTACAAGAATTACGACGCTGGGGAAAAGACATAATATACACCCCTTCATTTACAAGAATTTCAACGCTGGGAAAAAAAATATATATATATATATATGTACTATGCTGCTTCACTCAGAGTGGTTCAGAACATCCACTTTTAAGCCTCCTCATGCGGGCTTGCAATCCCGATAAAGCCTTCTCATCCATTGGAAGGGTATTAGCATTTGTTTGAGGTGCGCTATCCATGCGGTCCTTTCCATGAGGCACACCGCCATTGGAATATGCCAAAGATTGGGGTCTAGCGTCCATGTTGACTGTGGTTGTCGCAGCTTGGATGCTTTTCATCCTCTCCCTGATGGCATGCAATGTCCCTGTTATCATTGGAGCTGATCAGCCTGATATCAGATAACTATATTGGGATTTATGCATCCTAATACATGCCTGCACACACTTTTCTATAAAAGAAAAAAAAATACACAACGGAGGAGAGAGAGAGAGAGACCTGAGGATGGATATCTATCATTTCGATCATCAGTCAGCTGCGACCTGAAATCTGATGAGCCTACTTGGCCTCTGAAGGGAGCTGCTGGTTCGTTAGCATAAACCTCATTGGCATTTGCCTTTTCAGGCTTATAATTAAAGGATTTTGTGGGTACAGGAGAAACATGTGCAAATTTAGGAGATTGAAGAGTAGCTAAGGGAGGCGGGGTTGACATTGGAAGGGTTGAAGGTGTCCTTCCAGCTCCTGCATTCATTTCCATCTGCACCAATAGCAAAACCACTTATTAGCATAAAAATCATTTTCCTGAGGCAAAACTCCTGCCTACCTGTGCTAGCCCATCTCTGATATATGTTCTAAAAGCTTCACTTGCATTTTGGAGCTGAGTGAATATATCGACCTACACATGATTGTAGAAAAGATAGGCATCATATAAAAAATTTAAATATCTTTTGTAAATATATTAAAGGAAGTACTGGAAATTCTATCAGAAAGTGGTAGAGAAACACTTGTCAGAATGACATTGAGGAATAAACTGACAACACCATCCTGGAACACAGCGTTTGCCTAATAAAAACATCTAATCAACTCCAGCATTCAGATAAATTAATCACATCGCACATAGGATGGTTATGTATAGAACGCATGAGCAACCTAAATTACTTGAACAAGGATAAAAAATGGTTTGAGTACAGGCAATGCAATAATATGGCATAATATAGTCAATGCAATGATAAGAAATGGTTTGAGTATAGGCAAATAAAATTGGAAATTTTGCCCTCTGTTCTCGATGATGAGGAGACTTCCAAATGTCACGACAGTTCACTTTTAATTTAGAATCTGCAATGTGGCCATAGTTATTAAGTTCTCTTACAAACTTGTAAAGTAGATTATTTAGACTTAGTATCAAATTTTCCTTAATGATAACAATTCAATAAGTGCTTATTTGGTTATATATAATCACACAGGTGAGCAATATAAGTTCTTTAACAAAATCAAGCAATTATATTTGTAGGTATTCTTTTGTTTGATTGCATACAATAGAATATTCCTAACGACCTTCTATAAATTGCACATAATTTATAATGTGGTGCCCTAATTTTCAGATTATTCCTAACGACCTTTCATGTTCAGTGTCATGTCATATCTCATATTTCTTTAGACAATACATACTGCCTTGTGGTTAAGAGAATTACCTTTGGGTATAGCTGGGTAATGCGGTAGAGCTCATATAGCCCAATGGTGCATGTCTGTTTGTCACCAATTTTCTTAAACACTGCGGCAAGCTCTTGCTGTTCATGTGACCCAAAAGGAAGGACCAAGAGCAAAGTCAAAAAAGGCCTTATACAGAATAACTTTAAAAAATAAAATCACATGTTTCTGCATCACCAGATAAAAATTACAGAAGGTAAATTGAAAAAGGTAAGTCAGCACCTTCAGTTGAGCATCTACTGAATGTGTGCCAGGACTTGGACTGTTTGAAGCAGCATCGCCCCGATATGTTTGTCCCATGGGACCAGATGGAGTCAACATCCTAGCAGCTGCAAGTGTCTGAAGAAATCCCAGTCAATCATATCACTTCCAGGACAAACATAAAATGAAAATCAAACTGATCCAAGCAATGTATTAAGTTTTACCAAGTTTACCTGAAGATTAAGATCGATGTATGCAAGAATGATAGGTTGAGGTTCTGTATCTATCGGAACCATTGAGAGATGACCCTTAATTGCTGTTCCCCGAAGCTTGACAAGTTCATGCAGGACTGTTTTGACCATTCGCAACGGCTTGTCATCAGCTCCAGCCCTAGACAGTTAAACTTAGCATGGGATTCAAAAACAAGCAGAAAACAAGAACAAGAACAGAATTTAAGTTATGTAACGACCAACCGAACAAGCACCTTCTTCGTATTTCTTCCATCCCTAATTCTTGCAAATATACATGGATGCTTTGAAGAATACGACCAAGATCAACTTCATAAATTGTACTTTGCAGTACCTGAATAAATGCAAACATCTTAGAGAGAACACAAAGTCCTGGAGATTCCTTATTAGAAAAGATTACGAACCTTGGTAAGCTTAATTAAACATTTGACGACTAGATCTGAAAATTTCTGATTCCTGGCAGGAAAGGAATCAATTGATGCAGGAGATGGCCACCTTGCAGGGTCCAATGGCCTCAATAAATTAATTAGCACAACAAAAGAAGATGTTCTTTCTGCATTGTCCTGCTCAAGTAAACAGAAGTTAAAACATAGCACAACCACACAAAGGGATGGACTGAGAGAGAAATAACACTAACCAGAATCTTAAGCATCAAAACATTGAGAGCTTTCAATAGTTGGCTGCCATCATCCATCAAGGGAATTCTCTCATCTAAAAGCCAAAGCAGTAGTTCAGTAATCAGGTTGTCTAGGGTACCATCCTTCACAGCATGAGCAAGTCTTTTTATCTGGAAAGTCTGGAGCATGGCCAGTTACAAGATATTTACGCATCAAGTTACAAGTTATTTCTATAATACAAATGTAGTTACAAAGAATAACAAGTCAACAACAACAACAAAAAAAAACTACAATATCTAGAGAAATAGGCATTCACCTGCATAAGTGTGTTTAGCACATACTTGCAGGATCTTGAAGAAGCCCCCGAAAGGCAAAAGTTGAATGTTTTAGGAACCTGCCAAACTTGTTAGAATGAACAGAAAGCTGAGAAAATACTTGCTTGAGTAGGCAGTACTAGTTACCATATTTGATAGGCATGAAACTAATTTATCAGCCTCCTTAATGATATCTTCGACTACACTGCTTTGAGGATCCCCTAGAGCCTGTGTAAGCTCATGACAGATAACCTTCATGGCTTCAACGGACTGCAACAAATCAAAATATTTCTAAGCCAGAATTGTTGCAGCTTTCAGCAACTAGCCACATAACAACATTCCAACAGGAGATAAGAATGAAGCAATTTTCCACAAAACAAAATAGAAGTCGCAGGGATTTGTTTCGACTTTTGAGCAATGATATATCATTCAAAGGACATCAGATTATATTGACTTACCACCCATAGGACCTCGAAAAGATAGACTTATATGCTAGAATGCTATATGTATGACAATCTCCTACAAGATCTCAAACGCACAATTTGTAGATGTCTAATATAAGAAAGAGTAACAAGATAATTATTCAGAAAACAAGTTGCTTCAAACAAGCAACACAAAACTGGTAAATTGGGAAAAAAAATTAGATAACTGCAGCAGTTACATTGCAGAAATGAACTTGGAGTCTGATGATCGAAACCTCTGACTTATTATACTCCAAAATCAATACAGCATCAGAATAAATAGTGGATTGATAAAGGAGAAGGTTAGTAATTTCATTTCATGAAACTTCCTAGGAATGCTCTCCTTATTCTTGTCAGTCTTCCTTTGTGTCAGAACAATCCATCTGTGCTTTATCACTTTATGTAAAATAGCTTTCAGCCATTGTTGATGCAAGTTTGACATACATCCCAGTGATTCAACATAGAAGTATAGAAACCTTACATGGAAGAAACATGGCAATGAATTTGCCTAACAAATTTGATGTGGATAACAAGATAAAAGATATAAATTCTTAACACAGAAAGAAAGGTCAAGAAAAATCTATTAGCAAATACACACCTGCTCAGGTGAACCTAATGCAATCGTATCAAGTGCCCCATGCCAGTCGACCGGACCACTTGTGTTGGCCAGATGCCGGGGTAACATACGTCTTTCCATATAAGTGTCAGCATACCCTACGTTCTCCCTACTGCTAAATAAGTCAAATGTTAAGAACAAATTGGTGAAACCATGAAAGAGTGGAAACTGAATGATAAATATAGGCAAAATAATATCAGACTATTATATGTTACCGTTTCACTACTGGAATGGCCACTGAACGTGAAATAACAACCCCACTTTGTTCTGCTACGTCTGAACTGTAATCCATAAATAAAACTGATAATAAAATACTTCATTAAAGAAAATGGTAGGAGAACAAGATGGTCTTTATAAGTTATAATCGATAAACTGAAAGAGAACTGTTCAGAACTTCAGATCCGTACATACTTTCACAGGAAACACCAAAGGCACTAATGAGGGCAGTCCTCTAAGAAGTAATAAAACTAAGATAGAAGTAATATATGCAGGAGTATATTAGAACAAGAAAGATGCATCTCATTGGTAATACACAGCTAGCATTTACACAAAAGCAGCAGATGCACACTACAAAAAGACGAAAGAGATGATATGGGAAAGAACATCACCCATTCTCTCTAACTGATCGTCCTAAAGCTGCTCGGGCATGACCTGGTCTTCCTTCTCCCCTCTTCTCCATTTCTCGAGCCTGAAAGAACCAGCAGAGAAAAGTTGGACATAGTAAGAAAATACCACTGAATTGGAACATGCATGCATCTTCAAACCAAATATCTGCGACAATCTTACTTTCTCTGCCACGTTAACCCTATTCCCCTTACAACAAAGTGCATCTGCACTCTATGATAAATATAAGCAGAACTGCCTCGCAGGATTTCGTTCACTAACCTTCCACTTAAATCTATCATCTAGCATACTTCTCTGCGCATCTGAAAGTTTCCCAATATACTTCCATATGTCCTCTCCTGTTTTGAAAAAGAAAATTAATAAGTGACTTCTGTAGACCTCAACTTCAGTAATTGCAGATAGATCTGAGAGTAAATCTGATTAATCAATCACCATAAGAACAAAAGCACAGTGATACAACATACATCATTCTAGCAACCATTGACAGTGTAATACATAAAATAAGACATACCAAGATTCTTATATGCAGTTGCAAGAGTAGTAAGAGCAGCTTTCCTAATTTCACCATCTCGCTCTGACGTCAACGCAGCAACAAGTTGCAAAGATTTCAACTGTCCACTAATCTGCAGGAAAGAAAGATAAGAATAAACTTGAAAAAAAAGGCAGTAGGTTTCAAAGGATACAGAGAACTATTTAGCGCACCTCAGGCCCATACTGGTCAATCAGATAGCCAACAACATCAACACACTCTATTCTAGTACGATTATTTTTTGAGCGCAAGCCTTCCAAAATGTAAGGAAGAAGCTTTGATGCAGAATAGATATTGACAATTTGCTTCATCAGTTCTCGCATTTTTTCCCTCAATTTTTCAATGTTATGACCAGACTGCAATGCAATAGCACAAGTATATCAACCAAGTTATGATCCTCACATACATCCTAATGTACGGATTGAAACAACAAATAATAACAACTGAGAAGTAAAAGAACAAGGTGCTGTGCGTTTTAATTGTCAAGAAAGAGAACTGGAATTTACAATTTTTGGATTGCATCGGATGTTGGTTACTGAGCACTAAGTACACAAATACCTTCTCTATGAGGCATGGGAGAAACACTGCAGCTTCTGCCTCATTTAAAATGTAGCTCTGATCTTTCAGAACATCAAAAAGTTCCGGAAGAAACTCAAGCACCTGCCCATCATGTAAAGATAAAGGGAGAGAGAGAGAATTCAGTTATCAATTTATCAAAAGAGGAAATGAGCAAGAAGGGATATTAATAAGCACTCTTAATACTTACCTTCAATAAGCAAGTTGTGTTGGATTCACAAAGCCGCAAAACAAACCACCTAAAGAGTATATCAAGAAGTTCAATAACTTCTTTTCCGCTCGAAGGAAGAGCCTAAATAAGAAAAGAAACTGCATTTATGTTATCGGGTACTGGAGCATTAGTAGCTATACACATATCCATGCATAACATCAAGAATGAAAATAGTGAAATCACCTTCTGTAACATCTCAAGCCCATCTACTTGCTTCTTGAAGTCTGTGCTAAGAAGCCGCCTACTCACATCTTCTCTGAAATGCCTCATAAAATCATACTGCAGTGAAAAATTTTATATGAAATAAAATTTTAGGAACTTAAAATTGGAACTCCAAATAAGAAAGACAATTACTTTGCAGTTTGCAAGCACAAAAATATAAGAAACTACTTTCAAATGCAAGAAGGTACATGAACAATTAATCAATTTCTTTGTTACTATATCCATCCAAATCTTTTGTTACAATAAGAGCCAACCAACAAATTGGTTATCACTAGGAGCATATTCTTGAATACATGAAACATATGTGATGGAGGACACAGTCTTACTTGAACTGACCAAATCACTGGATGTCATAGGCTATTAATTTTATTCAACAGGTCTGACCTAGCTGAGCAGTCAAGGGCAAGGCATGAACATAAGGAATTATTGTTACAAACATGTAAAAATTATATGCAGCAAAGCTAGAATCTAAAAGCTACACAAAGCATAACATTTTACCTAATTTCCATTAGCCAATACAGCAACAAAAATAGAATGACTTCCTGGTGCGAAACAATCTTATTTTCGTGTTTTCGACATTTCTCTACAATTACGACAATGGACAGTGATCGCATACCAAATCTATAAGAGTACTGCCACAAACTGCAAGTATGACCATTCTGCAGAGGATTTTCCGAAATTCAAAAGATAGGTCAGTTTCTATCTTAATGGTTCTACCAAGGTAAGCATGTGATAGTAACCAACATGCTAAGACCTGAGGAGCCACAAGATTGATTAAACACTAATGAAATTTGAGGCCCTTGAAAGACATGTCAGACTACAAGGCAAATGGTACTTTACTAATACCATATTATTGGAGACAGATTGGAAAAGAAGTACTTGTCAATTAGGAGAGGACATAAATATACATATGGGCAAAACATGTGCAACTAGGTAGAGCACTAATTAGGAGAGAACCATGGAGAAACACTTTATGGAGACATTAGAATCCACAGGTAAATCTTGATGTCTCAGTGTTCCCAAGTCCTTGAATAAAGAATATTATTATTTTGTGCCATGTCAACATACAATTTTGCAGAGACAAGAACAAAAGGCAAAAGTATGGAGAATGAAAAAAAGTAGAAACACGCTAGTGATGCAAAAACAAACTGTTATAGTAAAGAAAGTCAAAATTTATCAAATTTTGTATTAGCTGCTAATAAATTTCATACATATTAACACTGACAAACTCAAATAACAGATATTTTTCATATATATTAACTGTTGTTAACAAACCTCCAGGTCTTGGATATGCTCAGGACGAGGCTCCTCAAACTTCAATCTACGTACGACAAATCTCTCTCTCTCCTCCTGAATTTTAAAATATGACATAAGAAACAATTTATAGCTAGGATGTTAATTATTTCCCTTGAAGAAACCCTACCTTATTTGAGTCCTTGATGTTAAAAAAAGACTCTGACTGAACAGAAATGTCTTGGACAGAAAAAACAAGATCAAGTTTTGAAGCCCTTGTTGGAACACCTCTCTGACCACATAGTAACTAATAGTTAAAAACCAAGTACAGCTTTGTTAAAGAATCTACACAATTATGCAGAATATACATACTGAAGACATAGCCTTGCTTTTATTTGTAGATCCTCGATCTCCCAAACTAATTAAACCTTGTTTTCCATTCTTTATACCAGCTTTAGATGCCAAGACAGTAGTTATCACTTTTGCAGAATCTGAAGCTTCTGACACATCAGAAAACAGAGCATGAGAATATACAGAGGGAAATATGAAACAAGAAATAAGAAAAATAAGATGGCAATAAGACACCTTCAGGTACCCCAGGCAGTTTTAACCGCTCGACTATGAGCGATAAAGCAGGTGTTGGCATATCTCTCAAGTTCTTGGTCACCTAAGAATCATATGATTAGTGAATGAGTAAAGCATGATAACAGTGTAATGAAAAAAGAATTTTATGTGCCCCTGTGTGATTGTGAGAGTGCACAGGACAGGGCTGCAGTTAAAGTTAAAGTTAAAGTTCAGTAACATACTGCTTCTTGGCCACAGACCCTCAGAATTTCGCCAATGAAAGTTTCAGCACCTTTGCGAACCTCTGCTGATTTGTCCTAAATAAAAGCAGAATATTGAAAAATACTATCATACTATGTAAGAAATATGGATCTCTAGGAAAATTGTAATCCATCAGCCATTAACTAATACCATCAAGGCAGAAGCAGCTGGCTTCAATAGGTTCAAAGCTTCAGATAAGTCATTTATCATTGAAAGATGCCTGGATAACCAATCAAATAGATCTTTCCTCCCTTCTGCACCAAGCTTTGGATCAGCCAAAGCTATAGTAATGTAGGGAACCTGGAAATTCAATAAAAAAAATTAAAGAGAAAAAAAAAATGAAAAGGTTCAAACTTCATATAGAAACAGCTTCTTATATTGGTAATACCATTTTATCAAGCTGAGCAGCGACAACCCATGAATCTAGAGTATTCAATGTGCATTCTCTCATATGCTTCTTATTGTCGCCAAGACACTTCAGTACATCTGTCAAAAAGCCCTTCATGAAGTACTAAGTCAGTAATTTATGCCATCAAGCCTCCAAAATAAACAAGGTGAGAAAGACGGAAACAGTTAGTAAAGTCTTGACTTGTTTGTAACCTTGCTTGACTTCTCAACTGAAGGACCCATGGCAGATGCAAGGTTGGCAATAGTTGACAAGGTTGCCATCACTATGTTTTTATTGCTGTCATATAGACGACCTCTTAAAGCAGCAAATAACTCCACTGATTTTTGATAAAGAGAACCAAAAAGAAAAAGGTGTGAATGAGATTGAGGGACTTAATATCAACTAGATTAGCTTTAAAAATTACAAACCATACAAGTGCACAACAACTAACCAGTTCCAAGAGGTTGGATGCGTTTATGGGCCTCGTCAAGAATCTTGTTAACCAAATCTATGGACTCCAAACGAACCTATTATGGGTAGATAAACCAAAGTTGCCTAATATTGAAAAGTAGAAACCTAAAGTTGATCCTTGCAGAGATGACAAGCAGATTTTAACTTATACCTTCCAGTCAGGACTGCCTATATTTTTCAGTAAAGTAGGTGTTATCTTTGCACTTATATCTTCCCGTGGAAGACCATCGAACCCAGCCGAAGACATAGAGGATACAGAATCAGAAGTTCTGACTGTCTTCTTTGGGGCTGCAATAGCACCCTGTTGATTAATTGTAAAACTGTGAATCATAAGGTCATAATATGAATCCATATGCCAGAACAAAATAATGTACCTCAAATGGGTTCTTTTCATACTCTGCATCCAGAGCATTAAGAAGGGCAGGTTTAACATCACTTAGAAAAGCTTTAATGTCTGCAAGGAGATTTATTTTAGAAAATCTAGGAATCATGCCCGGCCACAGCCAAATAGAAGCAAGAAAGCTACCTGGACCAACAAACTTATGCAGCACTCCGATAAGTTTGACAGTTGAGTTTCTTGTTGCAGCTGCACTGGATTGCAAACCGATGTCCTTGCAAAAATCAATCAAATCCTGCAAAAGAAGCGACCGAATCTTTTTGGCTTAATAAGCAGCCAAAGAAAGAGTTTGGAACTTTCGCTCAGCAAATAAAGGACAGTGGGAAAATAGGAGAAAGGCTAAGAATGGAGCACCTTAAGCTTTATATGGGAGACCCCAAAATCTTCTATAGCAGAGACCATCCACAAAATACCCTCACTGAGAACCTTTGGATTCTTGTGCTCTTTCATTATTTTGTAAAGCTACAGTGAAACAGGCATAACTCATTAGTGCAGTCAGACACCAAAGATCATGAGGAGTAACATTGATACACAGATAGGCATGCATAACATAATCATGAACACACACACACACGAGCACACACATGTGCACGCAAACAGATATTCATAAAGAGAGAGCACATAGAGGGATGAACAATTTGATGATACATCAAGACTGTAAAGATCCAATGATGCATCTAAAATAATTATATAAGTTTTAAGAGGATTCACATTCACGTACTACAAATTTCTAGAATAAATAACAATTCATGAACCTTAACAGGCTAAATATCAAGAAGAAACTAAAAACAAAGTGTATAAGCTTAATCTGCTGAAGCATATCTTCCGCAACATAAAGCAAGTTCCCAAACTAACAACAAAGGTGTGTGTGTGTGTGTGTGTGTGTGCCTATTTAGATGCACCTAGTCTCTCAACAGAATAACAACAAAGGAAATTGTAACACATCAACAAACAAAACAATATAAATAAATAAACGTACTCGATCAAAAACAAATCCTGGACCAACTGCCTCAGAGAAGGCAGTAAGGCACTTCATTGCATGTGACCGTGTTTTAATATCAGCAACCCTTTCACTAATACCTGTCAAAGAGAAATATACAAGAGAAGGTTCAAGAGAGCAATAGCAACATTGCTTATTGCAGAAAGCAACAATCTAGCAAAAACCTGAATCAGATCATTAAAACTCAAAGGGGAGCCAACCATGTTAAGCAATCCGTGCCGCATGTACCAATACCAGCCAGTACCAACACTGGTACTCTCCTACATCAAAAGTTTCAGAGTGTTGCTCCTGAATAGAGCCAGGCACGAGCAATATTAGTTCCTGACTGGCTCGACTCTTCTTTCTCCTACTTTTTCCTATGTGAAGTTAACAGACAATAGCTAATGTCCTTCTTACCGTAGTTGTGGTTACTATTACGTCATCCAAGCTATAAAAAGTTTTGGAGGAAAAGAGTTGTTGTTCTAAGATGCAATAAGTCTCATAAAAAAATCTAACGTCTAGCAAAATTAATCACTACAAACCTAAGGAGGTACTTGTCTTCTGATAGTTATTTTTCCTTTGTTTTGCTTGAAATACTAGATGATCTAGGAAGTATTCCAAGCATTAATTAAAGCTGCAAATTGTTTCTAGTTATGATTTTCAGAAATGCAACATAATAAGAAAATTACTAAGTCAATTCCAAAATGTGACATTGAAACTATTCCAATACAAGTAACAGAGTGCCACATTGGCAGGTCACAAACTGCAACACATATCGTCCCAACTCCCAACTAGTTGTCAGCATGGTCTGAGCCATAGTATAGACAGTTTTGCAAATCTAATGTTATGTATGTAAATAAAATCATCTCTTTATTAATAATAAAAAGAAAAAAGGGAAGTCTACCACTTCAAAAGCAGACCTCCTAAGATAAGACAGTGTACATATATACATATATATGTTTGCATGTGGTGACATCAAGAGTTTCAAGAGAAATAATACCACCGAGTCCATACCAAGAAGACACAGTACAACACATCGTTTCAGTAACCGTTTCACAGTTGAGGCTATGTACGTGATGACCTCAATGACTTGTTGTTGGACCTGTTTCATTGTACAAAGAACTATACAGAGCATGCCAAGAAAAAAGGTATTTGTTGTTTAATTCTAAAATCAATAATGCAACAATACCTGCACATTCTTCTCACCCCATCCAGGGAGAACACATAATAAACGAATTAAGAGCTCAGCAGACTTGTCCAGGTCAGTGAGATTTTCAACCTCCTGCTTCAGCATGCCAATAGCTATCAAAAGAAGTACACCAGTTAGCACACTAACAGTGATGATTTAAAATTTTAAATGACCAAGCTATCCAGCAAAGCTTAATTAGCAATTAAAATATTGGAGTCTGAAACTAACAAGACTATAATAGAGATGGAGTACATAATAAAAACTCATTCATTAGAAAAGAAAGTGACAACCCATTCTTTGTCATGAATGAAAAAAGAAAACTATACTGAACAGTATATTAGGAACATCATTCTTTTTTGTTGGGAAATCAACATTAAGCTGAATTCATTCTCTAATACAACATGTGACGAGAAGAAAGTGTAGAAATCTGACAAGGAAAGCAAAAATATTTGAAGAAAGTTGATTTGGATCAAGGCAATAAACCTATCCATCAAAAGGAAAGATGAAAAAGAAAAAAGTTTACAGGAACATAGAATAACCTTCAAGACGCTCTTTCCAAACACCACTCTTTAATTGTGAAATTGCATCAGGCTTTAAAGTAGAACTTAATCGTTCTTCAATTTCTTCCAGACTCATATCTCCTGGCTGCAAAAATTTCAGCATTTCAAACAATTATAATGAGATATTCATTCTGATATGCTAAATAGGTAAACTACAAACATTAAAGAAGAAGCATGAAATTTAAATACAAATTATTGTATGCATAGCTCTCCATGTTATCAATAAAATAGCTCTCCATGTTATTTGCACTTCTATGCATACTAGAATTTCTTCCAATAATCTTAAAAGGACAAATATTTATTTGCTAACACATCACCTCAACATCTTCAACCTCAACTGTCCTTGATTGTCCACCTCCATCACCCTTTTTTACAGAGCCAAGTTTAACTCTTCCACCTTTTTTAGTAGTTGGCTGCATAGTGCATAGGAACTTAATCATGTCAATTCAATGGCAGAATACAACCAAGTCCATGTTCCAACTTGCTATATATGCAGTATATAACACTCAAACCAACCATTGCCTGGACAGGCTTCTTTCTGCTAAGCATGCTTGCTGCTGATCTTCTCATAAAAGAGCTACCGACAGCCTTAAGAAATATTAAGAAGCATCATTAGTTTCACAGAAATAAATATACATATAAAAGAAAAACTTTTGCAGCATCCAAACAATTGGTGGCAGGAAAAAAGTGGACATAAAGTTTACAATTAATATTATAGTGAAATAACTTGAAGAATAAGAGGTTGAAAGTTGAAACATATGTCTTTCCACTTCCACGTAACAAATCTACTAGATATCACTCCATATCTTTATGGGAGGCATAAAACAGAACTATTATAGTCTCAGAATGAATATATTAATATAAGAACCTCTAATACCTGTGTATTGATCATCCTTACTTGCATGATAACTACACATAAACAAAAACAGATGGTACAAAGAAACATATTGAAAGTGAGTACTATTTTTTATATATTTCCAATTCAAACATCGAAAGAACTCAGATAAAAATAAACAAATTTCCTAGAAAATGTCAATTCAGAAGAGTTCATTCATTTGTTTCAGCTGAAAATGATTTCAACTTAGGTTAACTGCCTTCCAAAAAAACAAAAATTAGGGATCGGCCTTCCAAAAAAGGGATACATATCGACTGAATCAGTTGTATTGGCCGTATCGGTCACTTGTATCGGACGGACTTTTTAATTATGTAAAATTCTAAATATTATTTAAAAATGTAGAAAAATTATTAAAAATAAGAAAATAAAGAAAGAAAAACCATGGTGCAATGAAAACTGAAAAGAAGAAGAGATTAGAAAGTGAGTGAGTAGAAGAAAAAAATTATGGTGCAGTAAAACTGAAAAGAAAAGGAGATTAGAAAGTGAGTGAGTGGAAGAAAAAAAATTATGGTGCAGTAAAGAAGAAGAAGAAGAAGAAGAAGAAGAAGAAGAAGAAGAAGAAAAGAGAAGAAAAAGGGCCAGAGTGGAAAAAATAAAAAAAACTGAGAGAGAAATAAAGAAATAAATTAAAAAATGGAGTTCACCGGAGTTAGATTTGCTTCGCCAGGGTTCGCCGGAGCTATATCTCTCCGTAAGAGAAACAATGGTTATATGGTAAGGAGAGAAAAAGAGAAAGAAAGAGCGAAAGAGAGAAAAAGAGAAAGTGAGAAGAAAGAGAGAAAAAGAGAGAGTTCGGATTGGTCTAGATTAGGATCGGGTTTGCCTAATCCAGCGAACCATGATTATATGTGTAAAATTGAGACAATTGAGAGATCTTCCACATATTGTTCAGATTATAGTACGGCTAGTTTTAGTCGTTCATTAATATTTGCTCCTTGCATAGGCAAATCCATCCATCATGCAAATTTGTGTCGTCTCTTATTGAAAAATAATATCATTGAGATAGAAATATGCAGTCAGAACATGTCAGTCACTCAAACCAATGTAGCATATAAAGATAAAGATATAAATAGCTAATGTTTACCTCATGACTAAAGATTCTAGCGCTTGAAGATGAGATGGAAGCTGAAAACAAATATTTTGATATAAGAACAACAGTTTCTTAAATATTTTATTTAAAAAATATAGTCTTAGTAGGAAAAATGATAGAAGGGCAATCACTTCCAAAACCTGATACTGAAGTGGAGACAGCAGCATCACCAGCAGATCCAATCATATCTGAGAGTTTCTTCTTTCTCACCTCGTCAAGCTTCTCTAAAGATCTTCCCAAAGGTCTCATACCAACTATCTAGAGGAGAAAAGAAAAGACGAGGTAACAAAGTCCAGCTTGTTCATAGAACAACAATCTCGTGATAATAGAAGATGATCAAAAGAAAGGCCTTTATAAGAAACTACCTTAGCTATAGCTGCCAAAGCAGAAAAAGAGGCATCTCGCACTTCAGGGGTGCCATCATTCAAGCACTGTTAACATTGTAGAAGTGCATAGAAAAGAGAACTGATGTTATCATATATAAGAAAAAAATGGTCCTAAAATAAATTAGTTGAGTAACAAAATATGAATGTTTACTGACCTCCATACATATAGGGACATAATCCTTGTGCAACTTAAGAATAGATGCTTTATTACTTGTCTCAATACAAAATGTCACCCAGTTTAATGTTAATGATCGTACAAGAGGAACCTTATTTTTTACAGCCACTCTAACATCTGCAGTAATAAGCAATAGAGTATTTAACATGCCCTGAACACCCACAAAATCATCAAGGATGGCATTAATTTGCTCATACATTATACTAATTCAAGTACCAAGAATAAGAATGACCTTCAATTACATCAGCAAGTGTCAAACAACCGGACTTTTGCATTGTCTGAAGTGTCTGAGTTAGCGCTTCTGTCAAAACTGGTTTTTTTTCCTTCAATTTTTCCTATTCACAATAAAATAGTGAAGAGGCTTATCTGGAATGATGTGAAGCACTGAGGTAGATTTAGGACATGTAAGAACATAAATTGAAATTTTTAAGAATTTTTTCATGGACCTAACAATACACTCTAAAAACTCCTTTAAATATCCAATTTTGAATGAATTGTAAAGGTATAATGTATAAAATAGAAAATGACCAACAAATATAGTGACAAAAGATATTAAAGAAAAGCATGATATGGGGCTCAGATGTACTTACAAGTAGTACAGGCAATAGAAACCGTGAATTTCCAGAAAAATGATTCCGTAGTCCTCTAGCTATATTTCCTATTGCTTGGATAGCCTCTACAGAAACAGCTAGATTAACATCTGTAACAAGCTGTGATCATAAAAATGCAAAACAGGAACATGATCATTAATTATAAAAAATTAAAAAGAGCTCAGTCAACATATTTAAAAGAACACAGACAAGAACAATAAGTAATGCAGGATTCTTTTCCCAGATAAAAAACAGAAGGAAAAAAAAGAAATATATAAATAGTTATGAGCAAAATACAGAAAATTAGGCAGAGAAGAAGTATACAATCAGCAAAAGAATTGCTGAACTACTTGCATAATACAATAAAATAAAACAAAATTTTCTACATCAAGATTTCACCATATAATATGTACGATTGATTCGACAACCAATTACAATCTGTGCCGTAATTGGTCATCCATGAGTTAGGAAGTTATTCTCTAGAGAGAATTAGAGGTGATCAACGATAACCTTCTTAAGGGTCCGACAGACTTCGGTAAAATCACCGACAGCAATCTTTTTTGTTGAAGCAAGCTTAGTTAGCTCTGCCACAGCATCCCTTCTTTCAGACCATTTGGTAGCTTTCTGATATCAAATAAAGAATATAGGTAAAAAAATCAACTATGAGATTACAGATGGAAGTTTATCTGAGAAATTCTTATGTCTAAGTTACAGATGACTTACCACACCCTCCCAAAATCCAGACTTCTCTAAAGGAGCCAATATATCAACAGGATCGAGAAGTTCATATTCATCTATCACCTGTGGAGCTGAAAGTTAAGTGAATCAGCCACCTCCCAATCATGTATCCAAAAGAGAAAAGAGGCAAACAGAGAGGAAAGCATTAGACCTGAATTAGAAATTAAGAACCAAATATTAACAAAAAATCCAATAGAACATTGTCGTACCATTATCAACGAATTCTTTATGAGGGACAGCACCCATGGCTTCAGGAACGACTTCTTGCTCCAACTCCTTGTCTTGCTCAGATCTGGCAAATTGTCAAAATGATAATTGCATCATTATACATCAACCAATTGCTTGACATCGTGTTTTCACGTCCAAATTAAACAGTTTGTTGCAATATACTGATATGAGCTTTGAGTATCATATAAACACTACGACCATTAAGAACTGGTCATTTGCTGCTAGCTGACCTTTACAATGTGATTAGGTAAATTGCTCAGCAGAAATTTAAAATTGGGAGACACCAAGCTCAGAAGAAAAGGTAGAATCATTTACCTTATCTTGCGGGTTGGCTTAGCAATCCCTGTAACATTGGCTACCTCTGCTTCCAACTCTTTTTTCTTCAAATGAAAAAGAAATACCACTTTCAGCTGCAAAATATAGATTATAGAATATATTTGAAAAAGAAAAAGGTGACTAGACTCACCATGGTATCTCGCATTTTCTCAAATAAAATTGATTTTACTGGTTCTTTGCCAATCCACCGACAAAGCTCAAGGGTCAATCCTTTAGAAGATGCACGGACATTTTGGTCTTGGTGATCAAATAGTTCAGGGAGCATCTTAAGAATTTTCTTGGGGGGGACAACCTTAGCTCCAAATTCACTGAATAGATGGAAATAAAAGACTTCAGATTTGGTTTATAGTTGGAAAAACAAACTAAAGCTGAGACCAAATAAAAATAAGGCTAGAGACAGACCTAAGAGCTTGAAACATTACATCAATAGCTGGTACAACTGCTTTTGCAACTTTGTTTTTTATAGCCTTCTCCATGGCTTCCTGTTATCAAAGCAAAAGTGTAATAATTTTGCAACAAAGTTATCCAGGATTGCTTTGCCAGTCTAGGTAGCAACCACTTATTTAATGAGACACTAAATGTGTAGTATCACGTCAATTGACAGAAAAAATAAATAAATAAATAAAATTAGCTGCATGTTGTGATGCAATGTGGTTCAACGATCAAGCAGGCAAAATAAAAAAGAGGAGATTATCCTAAAAATCCAAGAAACAGCCAAACAAGTTTTCGCTACTTGACAAAGGCTTCAAAACGACAACCTCAGAGCAATGAACATCCACGTACAGGATCACATAAGTGCAGAGAAAACGCAACTGGGTCTCCGCTACAGCAAAAATCCATGATAACTACTTTTTTTATCAAATATCAGACAATTAAAAATATAATAACATGCAAGGATGTAATATTTTTAATCATATGGTTCTGGGATATCTTAGTAGCATTTCAACTTTAATCTTTTCATTTCTCATGTTTTCATGGGAACCGAATGCTTTACAATTTTAACCACTTGTAAGTTAATTTTTGCTAGATCAAAATTTAGAGCACATAGGCTATACATGTTCCCATCTCTATCCCTGGAAAATACACAACTGATCTAACCAAGATTCTAAAACCACATTCAGTGTATACTGACTCTCTCGTTTTAAAAGAAAATTAATAATAAAATATGCGTAGTATATAATCTAGATGTGTCGCAAGACTGCCCGGACCACAAAGTTCTGAGAATCCTCAACTCAAAGAAACTACTTTAGAATGGCTCGTACAAGGCGCGAATTACCTCAAATGGCAACACTTATTAATCCAAAATAAATGCATGCCACGTGATGCTAATCAAATGTTCGACTCCTTAAAATAACGCTCTTCGAGTCTTACCAAGAAAACTTCTGTTGCTTCTAGCTCCACCCACAATAGAAACGCAGTCTGAGCTTTCTCAACAGTCTTTGGCCGCCCGGTGAGGCACTTTGCCACGATCGCATCGCACACCTCCTTAGCGTATCTACGTTCCAAGGAAAGAAAAAACTCACTATTAAACATCAATTACTTCAACAACTACAACACAACGAATTCAAACCTTCCGGCATCCGAATCCGCCGCACGCAGGAACGCAATCAGGGCATCGAGTGCCTTCTCCTGCACCGGCGCATTCGAATCCGCCACCGTCTTCTTGAACAGCGGACCTGATCCAAGAGCCCAATAAGAACGAACCTGATTCAGGCTTCATATCCAAAACAGGCAAAATCCACCACGACCAGACCAAATTCCTACCGAAATCCCTGAGGCGGGGCTCCTTGGGATTGGTTATCGAGTCGCACACGGCGGCGAGATCTATGTTGGCGTCGTTCCGGACCTTCCAGTTCTTGTGGAAGAGCCGCTCCTCCCATGGAAGCTTCTTCGCCTCCTTTAGGAGCTTCTCGTCCTCCGTCGCCATCTCCGCACCCCCTCCACCCTTTTCTTTACCCGATATAGAAAGAAATGCTCCTCGGGGATCGGATCGGATCGCGTGGTAATACAATTCTTTACCTTTTCTTGATCACTTCCTACCACCGCCGGCGAGAGGAGTGGAGAGAGAGAAAAGGGAGGGGAATGGGAAAGAAGCCAACAGGAGAGCGGAGAAGAATTTTGATTTGATTGAGTCCGGGCACGTGTAAGGAGGCGGGTTGAGAGGGACCGCTCGCACGTGCGAGAGGGAGGCCTTCGGTGAGTTTTAACTAAAAAGTAGACTTTAAAACTTAAATACAGAATTAGATAAATTTAAAATTTTAAAAAAAAAACTACTGAACCGGATAACTTTCCTTTGAAAATTATTGTTCGTTTAAGCAAATATATATAGAAATTTCTAAAATTATAAAGAAAAATTGCATTGGTGAAAGAATTTTTCACATAAATAATTAAACTTAGAAAGTCACCGTCCAATTAAACGACTTTCATAAAGTTACTATTTACTTTAGCGACTTATATAAAAAGTTTTCCAACTTAAGATTTAGTCACTTTTTAAGACTTTTAAATTTCTATATAAGTCTGTTGACTTTCAAGTTATAAATTTCAGCGAATTTCTATTGTTTTAAATTTATCATGTTTATTTTTACACGTATTTAATCACTGATCAGATCAATAACATATATTAAAATTTAAATAATTTTTGATAAAGTGACTTGAAGGAAGTCGGTGGTATTTAAGTTTTGAACTATACTAAACGGGTAAAAAGAAAAGAAACTCGGGTTCAGTTTTAAGACTTTTTAGAAGAATATTTGCAAGTGGGAGTTTGGGGAAGCTTTCGCTTTACGCCGACTGCCACGCTTTGAGTTGGGTGGAGCGGGGTGGTGGGCTCGGAGTTATCCAACAGTGCTGTGGGTAGACGACGATATGATAGGAAAGTGAAATCTTCCATAAAAAGGTATAATTAATTATAATTTTGTGACTAATATACCTCTTTTTCCCTATATTTCTTTTTGATCCTTATGGGCCTTTCCAATGGTTAACTCTAACGAATTTACCGACTACTATTCTCTTCCTTTTTTTTCTCTCTTCATTTAACTTCTAAAATACCTTTGTTAAAGTATTATAACATGACATTCTTCTCAAGTCTGATGAGTTTGAAATATGAATATATAAAATGACTAAAATACAAGGTGTTATTTAAAATTTCCCTTAATATCCAGATTACATTTTGCATCATGCGCACAAATAACCCTTTATTTTTGCTAGAATTTAAGCTAATTTATTATAAAAAATATATCCCCATTATAAAATATTTTGACCAAAACTTAAATTTGAAAAGAAAAATATGTGACTAATATATTCTTGATGAAAATGACTAAAATTATTAGATATAATAGGCCAACTTGAGAGTACAAAAAAATGAGATATAATAGCTGGGCTCCCAGCTATTTTTCAATCAAAAAATTAAAAAAAAAAGGGAAAATGTAATATTAGTCAGAGTTATATTCCATAGATTTCCCTAGTGATCTTATTTTTGGTGGTTAAGTTAGGAAGTTATTGTATACAAATATTTATATTTATATTTATTATTAGACCAACACTTGGAAACATAGAGGTATGGAATGATATATATTGCCCAACGACTTTATTTTGAGAAAAGTAGAGCTTTATAAGTTGTTAAGACTTAATAAGAGTGTTATCACCAAATTAATCGCCATCATAGCTCTTGGTAGAGCTAAAGACGTTACAACAAAAAGGTAGATGATGACATTCCATTCTAACTGTCCCATGTACTCAAATATTAGTGTTAATTTCATAGCTATTTTAAGAAAATAAAACTTGATACTAGAATTTTGAGGAATTCGTTAAAAAAAATCGTTACCTTATAAGTTTATTTTTGTTGGAAGTTTACTTTATAATTTTTTTCTTCAAAGATTTTATATTAATTTTAAGATTAATTATAGTTAGACCTCTGAAATATCATCATTTTTTAGGTAAATTTTATGAATGAATTTTTCTTTTGACATATAGCCCTTAACTATCATAATTTATAAGTATAATTACTTAAATATGATAATATTATAGTATTAAGTTGTTAACAGAAGAAGTTAATTGGATATAATGTAGGGATTGTTTTGAAAAAAGTCCCTAGAATTATAGTCGCCGCTCGATAATACTTAATTAAATTTGGCTCAAAAATAGGTTGACTCGAACTTAATTTAAAGCTAGGTTCAAAATTAAATTCAAACCAAATTTGATCTCAAGCCGACTTGATAAGACTTGAATATATATATATATATATATATATTGTTTGTAGTTTTCTGACAATATTTTTATTACTCATCATTTAGATTTAGATTACTTGTAATTTCTAGAACAAATTTTTTTCTTACTTATAATTTATATTTTAATAATATTTATATTATTATAATTGAACTAGATTTTATTTTAAGCTTAAATCAAGCCTAGGCTTAAATTAATAAGGCTTAAAATTATTAATCGAGGGATATGTTTAAACTCGAGCTTGGTTCGAATTCAAAAGAAACTCAAAATTGGCTCGATTGGAATTATTTCAATTCAAACTTCGTCGCTGAGCTTGGGTCGGTCAAACTCGGCTTCTTTACACCCTAGGACTGAGGTTGAGCTCAATCGGATCCGTGCCCCGGATCCGCATCCATTACCCGTAATTATTCGTCAGTTGGATAAGAGATATTAATCCGCGAAACACTTCCCTCCATTATCGTACGTTCCGGAAAGATGTCTCTCCTCCCATCACCAAATTCACTGGGAGCATCAGAACACCGCACAGCCTTCGCCCCATCTCTTCTCCTCCTTTGCCCAATTCGTAGCGCGATCGTCTCTTCCTTGGATCGCAAGAATCCCGCTACTCTTCGTTACCGGAGACAGATTTATAAGATCTTTTGTTCTAATCTCGCTGAAGGGCCCCCGGATGCTTGCTGTGATGAGGTATTTTTCTCTATTTTCTTACTCTATTCTTTTGATTTTGGGTGCAATACGTGATGAATGACTAGTCTTGTGCTCTGAGGTAAGCGGATTGCGGAGCGGAAAGAGCTGTCGATCTTAAGACCATGGGATGTCCCATGGGACTGGAAGGTGACGGCATGCGTCATGATGCCGTATGTGATGAGGTATGGCTACATGTATGCTATTGTTCTAGATTTATTATGCTATATTAAGTTACAGTAATCTGTCCTAGATCCTAAAATGTGATGGTGAAATTAGAATCTCGATAATCCCATGACGGTTTGATTATAGGGCAATTTGGATTTTATTTGTAGGTCTTGGATGACATCTTTGATCATAACTCAAATGCTATTATATGGAAAGATTGTAAATTTAATGGTGGCCATTTAATTTCACATACTTAAGAATATAGTTGCGCGCATTGGTAGATTGGTGCATTGTATATAATTGTTATTTATTTTTAGAAGGGATGCACATTTCCGTTGAAATAGTGATGATTTTTCCTCAGCATTGTCTTTACAAAAATTGTGGGCTCAGAAGGACTGGAAGGAGCAACTCGACCTGACTCTGATAGTGTCTTCTCTCAGTTAGGTAGTTCTGATGATATAGCAATAAGAATGTTTGTGGATCAACTGTAAGTTTCTTTTATCATATATAATGTATTAGTCAAACAATTATTTGCCATGACTTTTTTCTGAACGATAGACCGTTTGCTTGCAGATTAAAATCAGTGGCTAAGATTTCCATTTTATACATGTTTGTCAGTCGACATCAACCATTTCCAGATGATATCTTCTCTTTGAGTATGTTTACTTCCCTGCTGCATTGGTTGCGTAGCTGGGTATTTGTGAATCTGTTTAGTGCTGAGCTATTTGCAGCCTTTAATTGTGATCTGGAAAGTTTTGGATTTTTTTGTTTCTTTTTGAAGTTTATTGTGGTAAAGATTTATAGATAATTTAAGGATTGCTTTGCATGTTGACATGTGAACAGAATGTGATCGACCATTTAATCTTCAGAATGGCTGGTTCCTGTGGGCAAGCGGAGGTGTTATAGTTGCTTCTTTTGCTGTTTTCCTTTTGAAAACTTTTGTCTCTGTTCCAAATATTGATCAGATGCCAGATCAGGTACTTCTTTTTCTGCCATTGTTGCTAAATGTTATATGTTGTCTAAACTGTTTTTGTTTTTCCTTCTGAGTAGACACTAGCCTGAAACTGTAGATATATTTTTTCAGGCAGAATCTTTGGTGCGCTTGATGCCTTTGATTGACTCATCAAATGTCAGGTCTTGATTCGCCCTAAAATAAAATAGTTCTTTCTGGATACTTTAAAAGATGATATCCTATAGGAAAATTGAAAATGATTTGGCATAGGATGATTAACATTTTGTCAGCTGTGTTTGGTGTTCAGTACCTTCTGTCTTCTTTCTATGTCGGGAATCTTAGCTCCAATATGTGAAGAGACAATATATCGAGGTTTTTTTATGACATCCTTAACTAAATGGTAGTTTCTCTTCCCAGTTTGTTGCATGTAACTATGAGAGGTACTTGCTTCTCAGAAGCAACAACTAATTCTTGCATTCTTTTCCTAATTTGGCAGGTTTCCTTTACCTGTATCATTGGCTTTAAGTTCTACAATATTTACACTTGCACATCAATCTCCAGGAAAATCTCTAGAGATCTTCATTTTTGGTGATTATCTGACATTTTTCTAGAACCATACTTTACTGGCATGACTGGGTTCTGAATCTTTACTTATTCGAACATTTCAATCTATTAAAGTACACAGTTTCTAAACTTTCATACTTATCACACTTAAATCTAACTTACTGCTTGCTGATCAAGGAACGGTACTGGGGCTGATATATGCTCAGACAAGAAATCTTCTAGCTCCAATGGCAATGCATGCATTATGGAACTCTGGAGTCATTCTGTTGCTCACATTTCTCCATGTAATTATCAACTTATCATAAACTAAATGTCATACATAAACTATCAGTGCTATGATTAAACTCACGCCATGGCTCAATTGACCTGCAGTCTCATGGATATGAAATTCAGAAGTATGTTCTATGATTTGATCACTAGCCAGAATATCTTTATGCCGCTTCAAAGACAAGTTTATCTTCCTATCAAGTGTCTTCCAGCTTTATAAAGCGGAAGGACCACCAAATACCAATCAATGGTACATGCTTCCTATTGCAGTATACTTAATTTTCTGCTGTATACATTTCTTTTCACCATTTGCTTATGAAAGGTTGAGAATAATACCAAATTAATCTTCTACTTATATATGCCTCACTTTTCTCTTGACTCCATTATTATGTGCATTTTGATGGATTTCATAATACATATATTTCTGCATTTGTAGGCAGGGGTATACCGGTACCGGTACAAGCTGAGTATGGAGATGGACAACAGTTTGCTTGCCGTTGGCTCTCATACACAAACATTTGCATGCGAAGCAACTAATTGTATAGTTATGTAGATACAAGCAGTCTAAAATGACAGCAAAATGATAAACTTGGTGATTGCATAATCCCCTACATTCTGAAACATGTAATATCTCGGATGCAACAATACTTTATTAGTTGTCCTATTTGTTCAGCTCGGAGTAAAAGAATTCAATCTTATATGCAAGTATGCAATACATCCAGATATAAATAGAAACTACCGGCCACCGGGCGAACTTTTGTAATTTAATTATATTTAATTTTTGAATTTAGCATATAAAATTGAGTGTGTGTATTTTGTATGATTTATGCATATTTTGTTATAATGAAGTATGCTTAATTTACATATAGATGGGTATACTAAAATTTATTATTACAAATTAAAAAATAAAATGTGATTAAATTGCAAAAATAGGAGGGTGTAAACTCAAATACAAGCTTTTAAGGACCTAACTATCAAAGTCGTAGGGGTGCATATATAAATTCATAAAAATATATAAATAAATAAAGTTTTTTGGAGGGTTACTTTTGCAAGTGGACTAATCAGTTTTTTTGGGAACGATATAGAAGCCGGCGCAGCTTTTAGCTGTCTACCGACTTCACGTGAAATAGTATGAGTCTCACAATCTTAAGCCCGTTAAATTTCCTAAGCCCACTGAAAGATCGTAGTGTGTGGGTCTCGTCCTCGGTTCTCGTGCCCTTCCGATCTCCTTCTGAGAGGGACAGCGAGTAATCGACTAGTGCGGATAGCAGCAGGTATGCTTCGCATTGCTAATCTCCTCCTTGATCGAGTTGGAATTTGATTGGAAGTAATTCTTTTTCTTAAGATTCCTTGCAACGTAGGGAATTAATCTCGGTTATTGTCCGGGGATTAGGGTTTAGCTTTCTCTTCTTTGTTCTGGATCGTGGATTATTTACCGTGGATCGGCGTATAGCTGATCCATTCTTGCGATCTACTGGGCTTAGATTGCTGCAGGTTTTTTGTGATTATTGATGTTTTCTTCAAGAATAAGAAATTTTCCACTGCACTACATAAGTAAGATGACTAGGTTTGGCCATTTTTTAATTCAAAAGAAGGGGAGATAAGAGATTGGAATAATGGACTTCAATTTTTGCTACTTTGAGTGACTTCTCCTATGCTGTTTACTGTTTTCTGTAGGTCTGAATTCATGGCCACTCCTGGAAGATCTATGCTGTACTCGTTGCTTCTGTTTGCCATTATTCTCTCACTTCTTGAAATGTATAGAGGAAAATTGGCATCGTCAGAGTTGTACACAATTTTTGGTGGTTTTGTCAGCTCTCTTTTGTTCCTCGCGATGCTAACAGTTGAGTTCACAACTATTCTCCGATGATCGTTCTTTTTCTGTATGTAATTATGATGAATGCTTTCCTTTCAGTACTTTGTATACCTCTATCTATTTCAGTGTTTCATATTATTCTTTCTGGTTGATGTCATCGTCTATACGTATACAACAATATTCTTTTTATTACAAGTCCTGCAGTACTGGCTACTGGTAATTCTTTTTGGAATAAGAGATTTAGATTTTTTACATTAATTGTAGATGCAGACTTTTTTCTTACGGTTTCTTCACTGAGAATTTGAAGAAAAGGAAATGATAAGTTCAATAAATCATAGCAGTGCAAATAGATGAGCTTCCAGTTTTACTCACTTTCTTTTGTTAATCATTTGATCGCAGCTATATTCTTTTGGGCTTCATGAGGATTCAATTTTCTTAAACAATCTAACTTTATTCAGACAAATTTTCCACTGATATTGACATTAAGCAAAATTTGCAGTTCATCGGGAGTTACCAAGAATCAAGTGGCACGAAAACTGGATGGGGTGCTGGTAAGTGCAAGGTTATCTTGTTCATTCCTGTTGGCAGCTTCCCTTTTACTGTGTTGTATCACTGATGTCTTTCTGTATTCTGCAGTTGTTCTTGCAGAAATTATTGCTCTAATTGCTGCTAGTACAGTCCATCGTGTCTGTATCACAACATGGTACTGTTGAACTTATCTTCACCTTGTACTAACTTTCTATCTCATGCTTTGATTACATAGAGCTTGTGACTTTATAAGAGTTTGGAAATCTTACTTTGAATTATCTGAATGAAAGCCACCATTGTTTAAAGTATAAAATTAGATAAGCACAGGTAGTTTGTTTTGAAGAACTAAGCATATTCTCTTTGCAGTTTCTCATCAGTCCAAAAATCAAGCTACCATTGTAATCATAATTTTATGGTTATAGATGGTTTTAGAGACAGGTTACATATGAATATACAGTGTAACATACAGTTGGCAACCCCTTATTATGATACTGTGTGGCCCTTTAAAGTCATATTTATTGAGCTGCCAATATATGATTTGGCTAATTTTTCTTTTCTCAATACCTTTTGCAGTTTTCTGTTTTCAGCTGGAATTTTGTATGAGGTTGACAAGCTTTCTGGAATTATACTTACAAGAAGCGAATCGAAAGTGAGGCGCTATTGACATCAATTACATAAGTCGTCGCTTCTTCTTTAGAGCAACTTATTGTCCCAATCATGAATGGGATTTTAAATCAGACAAACTAATTACACAGATCGGCAACCTCCATAAATGTCTCTTGTTGTTTTACTTTTGTCCTGATGTTGGTAAGTTGGTGTATTTGTAAGCTGTTATTAGCTTGGCCAGTCTCATAGTAGCTGTGACAGGAAAGTTGGTTATTCCTTTTTCATGAAGATGACAAATTGATACTTTTTGTTACTAATGCTTGTAATTTATAATGATGGATATGATCATAATTTTTTGGGCACTTGATTTATCTCATGTATAATTTGATGTCTCAAGAGCATGCTGTAACCATACATGGGCTCTTGCATAAATATTCGTTTCGGAACAGCCAGACTTTAAGAAGACATTTAATTCGTCCTAAGGTGTTTCACGGTCCCATCGTTATTCCTTCTTTATTTGACCGATCCTTGATACCCTTTAGATCCTTTTATTGATCCGTCACATTATGTTTGGATGATGGGAGGAGAGCAAAGAAGAAAATAATTTTTTGTTATAGTTTTTTTTTTTCTTTTCATCTTTGGAGAAGAGTGATCTTTTTGAGTTCATTTTTTCTATCCCTTTCCCTCGTTCTTTCCTAAAACTTCCATTTAAACGAGAAAAATATATATTTCTCAACCTTATTTTCTCTCTTCTTCTCCAGGTAAAACCCTGGCATCCATTCCGTCCAAATTTACTCGAACCCAATGGATTAAAAAAGAGAATCAAGACTAATGCCACAACCACAAACAAAACCAATTTCTCTGAACAGATGGTAAAGTAAAAGATTGGTACATCAGCTAAAACAGGATGGCTGATGTCCAATCCTAAAAGACAACAATATGGACAGCAAAATGAATGAAAAGGTGGGGAAAAAAAAACCTGGCATGGCATGAAAGAAATAAACTCACTTATTCATCTTATTTAAAAATGAGAAACTGTTTATAAAAAGGAAAACAATGAGAAACTCTATTTCCCAAACTCGCGCCACATGTGTCTCCAAAAAATAAACATACATCCTCCAAGAGAACAACGGAGTACACATGCTGAGAGAGCCTTTTGATTTCCTAGTGGGGTAAGACAAATGGTATGCAGAACAAATTAGCCAGAAGAGATGGAATTGGTTCATATCTCCTTGAAAGCAGCAAATAGATCCCCATGAATGTAGTCATTGTCAACAAGGCTAACCAAGAAGTAACTTTTCTGGACCTGAAATGGGAAATGATTAAGCAGATTTTGTTTAGGCCCTGCTTAATTTCAGAATAATAATAGATCAATAATGAACTCGAAAAATCACAAAATTTTATGTCAGCCATGACTTCTTAAGTAGCATATTCTTATCTTTTAATAATGAAGATCGGCATCATGAATTATGAAAGTAACAAGAACTACAGTTAATAAGATGTAGATGTTCTGGTAGAAACAGAAATCTGCAAACTAGTATCTGATAGAAATATATAGACTCCATTAGTGGAAGCATGTTCTTGTCTTCCAAATTACCTGCTCCAGTAGTTTCCTAGATAGGTCACCCTCAGGGAACAAGTATCCCCATCCCCTTGTCCATATCTCAAATGCTTCATCCTTCCAAACCATGAAGCTCGCAGGATCAACAACAGTTGGTTGGATGATCTCCTTGGCAGGGAAAACACCCCACGTCACTGCATTGACTGCATTTGAGTTAACATTTGACACACACTCTCCATCTCTGTTAACAGCAGTGTAAGTGAGAGAGGGAAATTCTTTGCACTTCTCGACTAGTAAATTTAGATTATCTTTTGAGCAAAAGAATTCAACATAGGCCTTCTGATAAACATATCCCCCTGGTCCACCCCATCCTGCAAAAAATAAATAATAATAAATTAAAATAGGCTAGAGGCTGACAAAATATAAAGGGTAAATAAAAGAGAAACGGATTATAGAAACATAAAGTAACCAACCAGAAAAAGAGAAAAGAAGGAAGTATTGAGAAAGATATTTATACACATTGCTTTATTTACTACTAGAAAGCAACTTAGCAAGAACAATCCCAATAACAGTTCTGCTCATGTATTCAAAAACAATTCTAACTCCCTCAAGATACATAAATACTCACCAACAGTTGGAGAATCAGATTTCTCTCCATTTATAGAAGGTTGGCTATTGATGGTAAGGAAACCCCTCAAATTAATCTGTGCAAGATGTTCATCAATTATCTTTGTCTCTGGCTGAAGACCATCTAATTCAGACCAAGGACTACTACTCAAATTTCCGAGGCAGTAGTTTACAAATCTCTGCATATGTATTTCAGGAAAGATTAAACTCACAGTGTTACGATCAAAACAACCTAGACTGTTTCAGAAGAACAAATATCTAATATCTACCGCTTCAGACAGATGGACAATTGATAAGTACCTCATTGATATCATCTACAGATTTTAATGGGATCACCCATTCCTCTTGAAGTTTCTTGCCACGTGAGCGTGGTCGCATGAACTGCCAAATAGGTAAAGAATACTTACAAATATGCCAATCAGAAAGGAAAATATAACACACTATGAAGAAAATTAATCCTTGTTACATCGATATTTTATAGAAATTATTATTCTGCTACCTTGCCAGTTAATGAGCATCACTGCCTAAAAATGAGGAACATATATTGAAAAGCAAGAGCAACGGATGAAGAATTTTAAGACTCGAGATTTTGGATTTGTTCATATTCTAAATAGTAGCATCAATCAAATGTAAGAAAGTTAAAAGATGAAGAAAGATATATGTCCCAGATACCAAATCTGTAATAGTTAAAGGTATTGTTTATGAACATGAAGATAAATTACCTGGTAGTCAGTAAGTACACCATATGACGGGTTCCGAGAATCACCCCACCGCCCATGCGGATATTGGTCCCAATTAAGAGTCCTTGAAATATAGCTCTTTGGACGGTTAGCCCTGGTTTATTGTCCGTAAAGAATGAGAGAGGAACAACATCAACAACTTTTAATTGTTAAATTCACTAGCAAAATTTGTGAAGATGTGAAAACAAAAGCATACCAAAAGATTGGCCGGACATCTTCTTTAGCACGAAAAACATTTGTTGGACGCCTCCATGGTAAGGACCTTGAAATCTTGGACTCCTCGATTAAACCAAGATTCTAAAAGAAACATTTGTTACTAACAGAATAAGAGACAATAATGACGTCATGGTGCAAGAAAAGAATTACCATTAATATAGCTAATGCAGACTTTTCCATATTTAGTGTATAGAGATGCAATGTTTTTATCCCACTAGCCAAGATTTTCTTGCACATTTCAGTTCCAAGGTGAATTCCATATGCCTTGACAGCCTCTTCATTATCTTTAATAGGCCCCAGAGCAGCAGTGATCTCAGCTGGAATCTGCAAGGTAAATAGAACACATTATTACAAATTCTTGAGGAAAGTTGTTGCACCTAGAAGCAAGTCATGTATCATTAAGAGCATCATCATCAGTCATCACTATGTGAAAGAGCAATAAATTTGCTCAAGTTTGGCAATAGAAAAAAGAGTCGCCAATAAAATATATATATCCATGATCACGAATGGCACCAAGATAACTTTCATCAATAAAAAAGTTAAAAGCCTTACCAATTATATGTGTCTGATCAATGTTATAGAAAGAAGTAACACAAGAAATGAAACTTACCCTAGTTTTGCAGAAGCCAGTCATACGCAAGAAACCTTTGTAGTTATTAATTGGCATTATGCCAGGGACAATTGGACAAGTTATCCCAATTTGACGACAGTCGTTGACAAACTTCAAAAAGTTATCAGTATCATAGAATAGTTGTGTGATAATGAGGTCTGCACCTGCATCCACCTGTTCCACAGATAAATAAAAGAAAGCAGATCAATGAAATGAAATAATAGGATACGAGCACATCATAAACTTATAAGCAATGACTATCGTAAGAGGATAACATAGTGCACAATATGCATCATCAATATTCATAATTATCACTCTATCATAAAGAAATTAGTATCATAGTGCACCTTTCTCTTCAAATAAGCAAGATCATTGCTGTAAGCTTCCAGTGTTGCACCCCTTTCACCTTGTATCATGTCAGGATGTGCCTCTGATAAGCAATAGAAACCCATTACTATTTGCAACATTTGACAACTAAAATCAACAAGCAACTGGTAATAAGAATGGTGTGAACCTGGATAACCAGCAACCGTTATGCCAAAATAATCACCATATTCATCTCGAATATGCTGTACCTGTAAATAAATGACCAGTGATCATGCTCAGGAATTCAGCGTGAGTTTCATTAGTACCGAGTTTTTAGTAGACAATTTTCATACCAAAACTTCTATAATAAACCATAAATAAGTAGTAAAGAAAAGCATAAGAAAATTTGTCCAAACATGCTTATTGCGTCAACTTCTCTGATCCTTGTTTACTTAAACTGATAAAGACTAAACATAAAATGCCAAATGAGACCTAAAGATATGAGTTGTCATATCAGACCTAAAAAGTGCCAAACATTCGGACATTGTTGTAAAGGAATTACCAGATCAAGAGCACAAGAAAATCCACCAGCTACTTGAACAAACTTATCCTGACCATGAGGAGGATCTCCTCTAAGTGCCAGAACATTTTGAATCCCATTAGCCTTGATGGTATTCAAAGCATCGTCGATCTTCTCCACCGGCATGTTGGTGCAGGTTAAGTGCATCATCGTTTCCACACATATCTGCACACAGAATTCGATACACAAACATTAGGAAATAAGCAATAACATAAATGCATCTCACGTTCCCTTTATTCTTGCCAAACAGAGTGCGAGCTCTCCTAATCTTCAACTTTTAACGAATATAGTTGTGACTTGATATCCAAAGGTACCGCTACTGATCACAATCCGATAGTAGAGATTGGCACTCTCTTGCAAGTAATATATCTGCTCTCTTAACTTCAATCTATGCTCTCCAAACAGTCTTATTGCAGCTATCGCCAGAGAACCATGTCGCAATCAAGAAATCCGACGGGAAAAACAATTAAAAAAAAACCAACAAAACGGCAAAACCTGCCAATATGCAGACCCAAGAATCCATTTAAAAAGAAGAAGAAGAAAGATCTGATACCCTTCACCTATCACACCACCAAATAAGATAAAAACATTAAACTTTAATCCAAAACCCAAAAGGCCAACACAAAATTCCGAGAAGGCACCCATCTTTCCGCCATTTCAGGGAGAATCCATGCAAACACCAACCAGAGCAACCCGAAATCAAACAGCTCGCAAGCAACCAACTTCAGATTCGGATCTGATCCTTACCATGTTCTGCATCCTATTCGCGATGTCGAGCGTGAGGTCGGCGGTGGATCCACCGGCGCCCCAGGTGATGTCGCAGAAGGTCGGGTTGTGGGCCACCATTCGATCCATGCGCTCGAATAGATTCTCCACCCCTTCCTCAGTCTTCGGCGGGAAGTACTCGAAGGAGAACACCGTTCTCCCATCACCTTCCACCGCCGCCCGAATCTTCTCTATAACCTTCATCTCTCTTATCTCTCCCTCTCGAGGAGATGGAGTTGGAAGAAGGAAGTGAGAGTGGCAGAGTGCAGTCTCGGTTGGTTGGCGACTGAGATAGATTTATAGCATTTTTCTACGATTCCTTTTGATTCCAACTACCATGCCGAGACGACGCTTCTTTATCTCCTATTTGCGTCGCAATCGCACACCCAACCCCACCTATGACCTATTACTCCAAAATAATGGGATTCGATGAAGTGGGGTACGTGTGAATTGGGAAACACGTCCACTAAGCACGTGGATTACTATTCATTTGTTTACTCTGGTCTGATTAATTATCCCCGTCTATATATATAATAAAGAATTATGGATAAAACTTAGGGTTTAATTATATTTAAATCCCTAAATTATCACTATTTTTTACATATTTTTTTTAACTTTTTGGGAATTGAAAAATATCTCAAACATTAGTAACTATGTGACATTTTTATCTTTATATTTAAATTAAAAAAATAGTTTACAAAAATATTATTATAAGATGAGACGTTCACCAAAAAAAAAGTGAAGAAAAATATATGAAAAATATATATAATAACTTAATAGTCTAAGAATAATTATTCCTAACAAGTTATGCCCTGCTTACATAAATACGTGCACTAGGCAAAGCTAAAGTAGCCTATTTGGGAAATATGATTATAAAAGTGAATTGGCGAATTATTCTATTCGAGATTGCAATTCTATTGTAGATTAAACTACTAAATTATTGCTTAATTATATTTAGATCTTTTAATTTATTTTTCATGGCATAATGCTTATATCAACTATATAAAACCTCCCAATAGGTTTTTTGATGGCATGTTACATAGCTGAGGAGATTAGTATGATACCATTAAAAAAGAGATAGAGTATATGTATAAAAAGGGGCAAGAATTTAAGAGATTTAAGTGTATTTATCTCTTGAACAATTTTAGATTCAAAAAATAATTTTTTTTCCGAAATGAAAACCTACCGACTAGCAGTCTGTGCTCTCCAAAGTGGTTTAATTTTCCCCCCAAAAAAAAACTTAAAATATTTTATAAAGAGCCTCGATCATCTGATATCCAAATTAATTCAAGAAAATCGTTAGGAATGGGTCAAAATGCTCAAAACTCACACACCCACAAATAGTATCTAAGTACCAAATACGGTTTCTTGTCCAAAAGAAACAAAACGGATGAATGAGTGATAGAACGAAATTTTCGAACTAATTCTTGTTGCTTATTGAGACATTTTATTCTTGTATAAAAGAAGCCACTTGCCGCCCTTCCCTAAATCGAAGCTCCTCGGTTGGCCTCCTATCTCTGTATCTTTGCTAGCAACTAAACTTCCTCAAAAGCTAGCCGAGGGCCTTCCAATGGCTTCTCGCTAAATATCTTCTCCCTTTTAAAAGACCATCTAGCGATTGTTTGTTGCTTCTTGTGAGCGAAGAGAGGAGAAAGAAGAGCCAACCGGAGGAGGAAAAAGAAAAAGAAAGAGAAAAAGAATAAAAAAAGGAATGAAAGGAAAAAAGATGTCATGTATATCAATATTAGTCGTGCTCGCGGTATTATCTCTTCTTCTGGGACTCTCGATTGTTCAGGCTGAGGACCCATACATTTACTTCACATGGAACGTAACCTACGGCACAATCGCTCCCTTGGGCATCCCTCAGCATGGTATCCTCATCAACGGACAATTCCCTGGGCCAAATATCAACTCCACCACGAACAATAACATCGTCATCAATGTCTACAACCATCTCGACCAACCCTTCCTCTTTACATGGTTTGTGTTAAAACAATTTATCTATAATTACCAAATTACCCTTATATTCTAAGTTTAGAATGCTTAACATGTAGTATGTATATATCATATTGCAACACATTTTAAGTAATTTTTAGGGTTTTTAATAATATATACTAGGGCTGTCAAAACAAATGAGCAATTTAGGATTGCTTGGTTGCGCGGTTCAACTCAACCTCTGCTTGAGTTGAATTGAGCTAAACCTGAGGTGTTAATTTTGGCTCAAAATAATTTTGAGCAAGCTTGAGTCGAAGTCAAAATGCTCAATATATATATATATATATATATATATATATATATATATATTACTATTTGACCTATATGAAGTCTAATCTGCTCGTTTGAGGCTTAGGAATGAGCTTGACTTATTTAAGACTTAAAAATAAGCTCGTTACTATCGTTCATGCTCGGCTCGAATTTAGCTACGTCGAGCTCAAATAGAAACCTTAGATCAAAATTAATTTCGAGCAAAGCCAAAGTTGGGACACTCGTACTCAGACTCATTTACACCCTTAATGTACTAGTGTCATCCAACATTTAAAATTTTAATCTATTTAATAGTAAAAAGATAAAATATTTTTATTAATTTTTAGATACATTGCTCTCAAATAAGAATGAGTGTTAAAAAAAATCCCTCTATTTTTTTCTAATAATTATGATATTTGATAATAACTTCTCATTTTGTACGGTGTTATTCTGAAATGGCCATATAGGAATGGAATCCAGCAAAGGAAGAACTCATGGCAGGACGGGACGCCGGGCACTAACTGCCCGATCCCGCCGGGAAAGAACTTCACCTACCACTTCCAGGTGAAGGACCAGATCGGCAGCTACTTCTATTTCCCCTCCTTAGCCATCCACAAGGCGGCGGGTGGTTTCGGCGGCCTCCGCGTCAACAGCCGCCTTCTCATCCCTGTCCCCTTCGACCCCCCCGCCGACGACTACACCGTCCTCATCGGCGACTGGTACACCAAGGACCACCGTGTCCTCGCCCGCCTCCTCGACTCTGGCCGCAGCATTGGCCGCCCCGCCGGCGTCCTCATCAACGGCCGGTCGGGAAAGCACCACGCTACAGGCGGTGATGACGAGCCCCTCTTCGTCGTCGAGGCTGGGAAGACGTACCGCTACCGCATCTGCAACGTTGGTCTCAGGACGTCCCTCAACTTTCGGATCCAAGGGCACACAATGAAGCTGGTCGAGATGGACGGGTCCCACACCGTGCAGAACGTGTACGACGCGCTGGACGTCCACGTCGGCCAGTGCTATTCCGTCCTCGTCACCGCCGACCAGACGCCGAAGGACTATTACATGGTGGCTTCGACCCGGTTCTTGAAGAAGGTCACCACCGCCACCGGCGTCATCCGGTACGCCGGGTCGAAGGCTCCCCCGTCGCCGGTCATCCCCGAGGGCCCCGTCGGGTGGGCCTGGTCGTTCAACCAATGGCGGACCTTCCGGTGGAACCTCACCGCCAGCGCGGCCCGGCCGAACCCCCAGGGCTCGTACCACTACGGCAGCATCAACATAACCCGCACTATCAAGCTCGTCAGCTCACGCGCCGTCGTCGCCGGCAAGCTCCGCTACGCCCTCAACGGCGTGTCGTACGTCGACCCCCGGACGCCGCTGAAGCTCGCCGAGTACTTCAACATCTCCGACAAAGTGTTCAAGTACAACCTCATCGGCGACAAGCCCCCCGCTGCCGCCGCTCCTGTGAAGTTGGCTCCTAATGTCATCACTGCGGAGTTCCGTACCTTTATCGAGATCGTGTTTGAGAACCACGAGAAGAGCATCCAGTCTTACCATTTGGATGGCTACTCCTTCTTCCCAGTCGGGTATATATACACACACACACATATACTTGTCTAGTTATCTAAATTAATAGATTTATAGTAATTTTATATTTTGGGATGTATATATCAATAGGATGGGACCAGGGAAGTGGACCCGGAAGAGCAGAACGACGTACAACCTCCTCGACGCCGTGAGCAGGCACACCATCCAGGTGTACCCCAAGTCGTGGACGGCGATCATGCTGACGTTCGACAACGCCGGGATGTGGAACCTGCGGTCGGAGAACAAGGAGAGGCACTACCTCGGACAGGAACTCTACGTCAGCGTTTTGTCGCCGGCGAGGTCGTTGAGGGATGAGTACGATATTCCTGCCAACGCGTTACGCTGCGGGAAGGTAGTCGGCCTCCCGTTGCCGCCGCCTTACGTGTAAGATTTATTGCGCACGCGGTCGGCCGGCCAGCGAAGTGAATGGTAATGGACCATAAGAGCAGGTGAGGAGAGAGAAGAAGAGAAGATCTTAATGATTGAATGTTTGCTATAAGAGTTTCGCTGTTAGATATTAATGCGAGCTTCTTACGTGGTTTACAACGATTTTATTTGTTTGGCTAAATTACAGCTTATCCTATATATTTTAAACTTAGACAAAAACTTCTTAATTAACCCTCTTTGGTATATACCAAGTTAATTACAATCATTACTCGGTCGTTATTAAAGATATATATTTTTTTAAGTGTACCTTGTGATAGTAAATTATCATCATCCTGGCTACTCAATAGATTTTTTCAAATACATGTATCTTCTCATACACACATATTCGTAGATAGATAGAACTAAATGACCCACAGATAAAGCCCAATGGAAAATAGGACAAGGCCCACATAAAATTAATCCATCATCTTAAATACCATTAAAGCAGGAGCTCAAGAACATAGATTGAATAGAAGTATTAGGTTGATTGATGAGTCAAACAGGTCCACAGGAAGTCAATATATAGTTATAACAAAGTTTATCTTGTGATATGTTATAGATATATATTAATTACATGGGCATGTTACAATTAGTAAATTTAAGCACTCTTCCATGCCTATGAATTATGTAATCCAGTGCTCTTCAAGCTTGTCATCACAAACTTAAAGTATATTATTACCTGCCTCTCACATGAACACATGATGCACATCATAGTCCTGTATTAATAGTATCGTGCATTCGTACAACAATATTCTAATGCCACACATGGTTTCGATAATTGTATATGTATAGTTTCCTAATGGGACCAAGATTCCATCATTCACGCCACCAATCACCAGCTTCTTTCTTTACTCCCAAGCTATGCAGGCAGCACCCACATGAAACAAGTTTTATAATTCCAACCCTATAATTATCACTTTTTTTAATTTTTTTTAATTTAAAAATATATTATTATTAAAATAGTTTTGCTGAGAGAACAATCTGTATACAGTTTAAATAAGAAAAGATATATTTCCCAATTTTTATATGTTAAATAATATAAGGGGGAAAAAAAATGATGAAAGTCCTACGTGGTCTGCCGACAAGAGCAAGGAGAAAGGGGGAAACAGAGGGTGAAAAATCAATCAAAGAAGTTTGACCCAACCATGCAGAGATCCGACAAATACACTGCTCCGGGCCCCACGCCCATGCACCTCTGCGATCTGGATCTCGACTCTGAGGCGTAAAAAGGAAAATTTAAAAATAAATAAATTAATAAATAAATAAAGTGGGGTGGAGGGGAAAGCGAAAGGAATCAAATACCCCGCTGGACCCATTTAACCCGTTCCGGTTTTGCACTTTGCAGTGCAACCCCCCACTGTTGATCAGACTAACAACCCACATAAAGATTTTCAAAAAAAAGGAAAACTTCTATCAGAATAAAACCACCAATCCGTTCAAAAAGAAGAAGAAAGAACCAGAACCAGTGGCCAGTCACAGAAGCAAGCAAAAAAGAGAGGAGAGAGGAGAGAGGAGAGAGAGAGAGAGAGAGAGAGGAAAGCATTGGGATTTGGGGGGGGACGTCGATAAGATTTGTTACCAAAAGGGAGAGTAGAAAAGAAAAAGGCGCGGAAAGAAGGGAAGTGGGAGAGAGATAAGAGGAGGAGTAAGAGGAGGAGGAGAAGGAGGAGGAGGAGAGATGAAAGGTTACGCCGCCACTGTGGCGGCGGCGCCGCCGGGGAAGAGGAGGTGGAGGTGCTTTGCTGTCGCGGTGTTCGCCCTCGTGTTCTGCTCGCTTCTCGTCCCCCTCGCCGTACTCCTCGGCCTCCACAACCGCTTCCCTTCCGGTTCGTCGCCTTCTTTAAACCCTAGATATATATATATATATATATATATATTTTTTTTTTTTTCTCCCTTTTAGATCTCGGGATCTCGGTTGTTGAACCGCATTGGATGCTGGTGCTTGGATTTTGGCGGGATCTGGAGAGATCTGTGGTGGTAATTAGTGTTTTGAGTGAGGAATCGCTGATTTGTTTTGGGTTTTGGCGTGCAGGGTACTTAACCGATGACCGCTCGACGTCGGTGAGAATGGAGTTGCTGTTTATGATATTGGAGAATGATTTGGTTGGGTAATTTTGATTCTTATTAGTGTTGTTTTAATGGTTTTGTAGGAATCTAATTATGGGGCTTATGAACGTCTTGATGTCGGTGGAGAGCACGATCCTTCAGAGGTCTTTAATTTTAACTTCTATGCTTTGGTGAATAAGGTCGTTGGAATTGATTGGAGGAGTTTGATGTTTGATAGTGACATGATGTGTCTTATGTGATTTGGTGCTTCTCAGGGTGATAATTTGAGGATCGATCATCTTGTAAAGAAATTAGCACCGACTTTTGCACAGGTTTGCACTTTACTAACAGTGCATCTAAAAGTTACCTCAAAAGAAAACTATTTTACTTCATCAATTTTCTTGCTAGATTTTATTGAATAATGTTATTTAGAGATTTGTTGAAGTCTACAAATAATAATAAAAAAAAACCTCAATTGCTACTTTTGCTAATTCACTGGGAAATATTCTCGTGTATTTTCACTTTTTTTAGTAGATCTAGCAAGTGGCAAAAAGGTTGTGCATTCACTTACTTGCTGATGGTTTTTTTTCAAATGGGTCAATAGTTAGTTTTGCTGCAATTGGAACTGCATCATTCAGATCTTGGATGATTTGGCTTATTTGGTGTTCTAAAGAATACTGGATGTTTTTTTTTTTCTATGGTAGGAACAGAAGAAAAATAGCACAAGTCAATCTGATGGCGATGTACACAAACAGACCAGTGGACCCAGTGGTAATAATTTCCAACTTAAAGCACCACCAAAGGATGCTACCAACATTTAGGATAATATCTCAAATTCTATGGTTATGAAGTCCATGCTTTAAATTTTTACACTTTATTTCTCAGTTTATCCATCTCAAATTGGAAAATTCTACTCTTCCATCTTATTACCATATGTAACCTTGTTTTGTACAATATGCAGGTCCTCCTGCACAGCATGCTGTTGCTTCAGCAGATGCATCATTTCCACACATCAGAGTACGACTATTATATGTGTAAAACTGTAAATGCCTTTTTATAGCCTAAATGTTAATATCTCAAGTCTGTGAGATGATTTAGCTTAGTTTATTTCCTTTTCTTTCTCCCTTTAATTGAATTGCAGATCTTGGTGTACATAATCTAACTTTAATATTATTACTTGATCATTCTATTTCTATCCTTTTATTATTGTTCAGTATGTTACAATGGGATTTCCAAGATCAGTTATTTTTGTGATTTTTTCAGAACGATGACGTCGAACAAAGGAACAACAATGCTCAAAATTCAGCTGGCCTTGAAATTCGGAACTCTTGTCAGCTTGAATTTGGAAGCTATTGTCTTTGGTCCATAGAACACAAAGAAGCAATGAAAGATTCTACAGTTAGGAGACTCAAGGATCAGCTGTTTGTTGCCAGAGCTTACTACCCAAGCATTGCAAAACTACACGGGCATCAGAAACTAACGCTTGATGTGAAGCAGAATATTCAAGAATATGAACGCATGCTCAGTGATACAATTTCAGATGCAGATCTTCCAAAATTGTAAGAAATATCTGACGTTATTGGAGTCTTCAATTTTCTTAATGGCTTATGGCATGTACTAATATCTCGATAAGGTTTAAGATAAACCAATGCAATTATAAGAAGGACAAGCTACTCTTATTGGTGTCTTAAATTTCTCAAAATGCCATAAGAAGGACAAGGTCCATGTCATAGACCTAGCCCACAATGTTGATTTTATCTCAACTTCTTGAAAACTTAAATGCTTTTCCGCTGCTTTTAGCTTGGAGCATCTAAAGTTCAGGATCCAGGTCTAGCGTGCATTTCAACAGTACCAATTTGATAGAATTGGCTAGATTTAAACTGGGTTATCTGGATGGCTGAACATGTGTGTTCTACTTGGGTAGGTTATCGCTGCACAAACATCATTTTGGATATAAGCAGGACGTATTAGACTCTTCAGTTTTTTGTTTTTACCTTTGTTTTCCTAGTTGTATTCGTCTTATTAGTGAGCCTGACACTTCCATAAGGTGAATTGCATAGTAATGAAATTTGATTGTGCATTGCAAATTAGAAAATACCAAAGAAATTCATACCTTTGAATTTGATTGGAAGTTGCAAGGCAGAAAATATGCATTTCATCAAAGGAATTTAATGAAAACAGGGACTGCAGCCTGTTTGTCAAAAAAAGAAAAATCAAAGGAATTCAATTTGGCACTTCCACATTGTAATGTCGCATTCAATCAGAACACTTTGAAATGATGTATGACTTTCTAATGGATATCTTGAAGCTTGCATCTTCTAAACAATGAAACATCCAAATTGCCGATTATGTTGCAAACCTTTTCGTCATTGGATTTACGTGTTTGGTTTCATAGAATTCATTTGATTTATTCATTATTATGATAATCGGTTCTAAAGATGTTGCCTATCTATGTAGTGTTGGAAAGAAGATAGAGCAGATGGATAAGACGATTGCAAAAGCTAAATCATGTGCTGTAGACTGCCATAACATTGACAAGAAACTAAGACAAATACTTGATCTGACTGAAGATGAAGCTCATTTTCATATGAAGCAGAGCGCATTTCTATATCATCTCGGTGCTCAGACCCTGCCCAAAAGTTTCCACTGCTTGTCAATGAGATTGACGGTAGAATATTTTAAATCCTTATCAGGGGATGTCGAGTCATCACATGATCCCAAGGTTGAAAACACTAAGTTGCAGCACTATGTTATCTTTAGTAAGAACATACTTGCAACATCTGTCACTATTAATTCCACTGTGATGAATTCTAAGGTATGTACAATTTCGGAATAATTGCACATTCCAATACTTATCATCTGTGTGCTATCACTTACCTCATTTCTTCATAGTGTTTCAGGAATCCGGGAATATGGTCTTCCATCTGGTTACTGATGGACAGAATTTCTATACATTTAAACACTGGTTTGTCAGAAATTCTTACAAGGAAGCCACAGTTCATGTCCTTAATTTTGACAATCTTCAGTTGAAACATTTGCACAATTTGGATGTCCAACAATTATCACCATCTGAGGAGTTCCGTGTTTCAATTCGTCACATTACTCAATCATTGCATATGCAGTTCAGAACTGAATACTTATCAGTGTTTGGTCATTCACACTTTCTCATTCCTGATATATTTGCAAATCTGAAGAAGGTGGTGGTCTTGGATGATGATGTGGTAATCCAGAGAGACTTGTCATTCTTATGGAACCTTGATTTGGAAGGAAAAGTGAATGGTGCTCTTCAGCTTTGTGGAGTTAGATTAGGTCAATTCCATGCTCATATGGGTGGATACAGATATAATTCTAATTCTTGTGCCTGGATTTCTGGTTTGAACATTGTTGATCTGGAGAAGTGGAGGAAACATAATATTACTGGATTTTACTTTGGGTTACTCCAAAAGGTTAGTAGTTTTAATCATTTGTAGTCTTGTTTTCCTGTCTCAGTAGATGCTGCATTTAAGATACTATAGGATTTGGATATATCTACGATTGGATTTCAGAACTGTTTTAGAGATCAACTTTTGTATCCTTATGAATTTAACTAGTTCCATCAATACTTCGTCACCAGGAAGTGAGATTGAACTTACTGAGCTTTTCTCCAAGACTAGCTGAGTAGTTGCTTTGTTGTAAAATAGGAGGATTGCATTCCCATAACATGTTTAATGGCTATTATCCTTCCTTAATGCCATTGTTTTTGTAATGCCAGTTTTCCGGTTCATGCAAATATTTTTTCAAGTGGTCTTTGACTCCAGATACCCATTTCTTTTCAGGCCATTGGCCTCATATGGTCTGTCCCTTTCTGTATGTAAATCAACCCATTGAGAGAACATGCTGTTTATTTGAACCCAGATCAGTTTTCCCTTTCTTTTCCCTTTTTTAAGTAGACAGGAAGCAAGACTGGAAGAACTCTCACTGTCCAAGTTCTTCAGACTAGGATTCGGAAACTTAAGATTTAATCATTCATGAAGCACAACCATGGATATAACATGATTTATTGATTGCTTGTAGATCCTAATGTTCTGTCATGCATTTTCTATTAACAGCTACAAAACGGCACTGTGCCATCGTGGAGAGCTGCAGCACTTCCAATAAGCTTGCTTGCATTTCAAGATCTGATCTACCCTTTAGATATTAGCTGGGTTCAGTCAGGTCTTGGTCATGATTATGGAGTTCCTCGTAATTCTATAGAGAATGCTGCAGTGCTGCACTACAATGGCAACATGAAACCTTGGCTTGAATTTGGTATACCAAAATTCAAGAATTACTGGAAGAAGTTCCTCACCCAAGACGAGCAATTTATGGATGACTGCAATGTCCATCCGTAACAGCAATTGTATGGGAGTGTAGGGCTCCTGAGACTAGGAAACACAAGGATGGAATGAACGAGATCTAGTTAGCAGTTCACCAAGAATTTGCATATTTGATTTGACGTAGATGCCTTTTAAAAAGAGAAAACAACTACTGCATATACTACGATGGTCAAGATGTTGAACCAATTGAGCTTTAAGCTTTAAAGAGCATGGTAGATCGACTTCTTCTGCACGGGGGCTCATAAAGGAACTTATGGGACATCGGATATACCTTTAATCAAGTTAGCAGAGAGATGTATACCACGCAGACTGGTGCTAATCCTTGAAAATGGTGTTGCAGGTAAGTTTAGATATTAATTGACGGCATCATTCAATTATGATATAGTTGGACTCGTCTTCTGTTGCACCTCAAATTCGATAGCTCCCTTCGTCCTCCAATGTAGATCTATTCTTTCCCCCCCTGCAATTCTTTTTACCCTTGTTGATTGGTTTTCTTTCACAATAAGGGTATCTTTTGGATCTCTTCATTAGTGATTCTTTGATATCAAGTACTGCATATGAAATGGAACTGTGTCATTATAAGAGATGTCGGCATAGCTGCTATCAATGATATAGGAATCATGTTTGTGTGTATGAAGAGGAGTGACAATTACATGTGCCATAAATTTTTAATCTATACGTTTTATAGTCCAATTTGTTTACTTTTATCATAGCTTTACAGATCATGACATCTGTATGAAAACACAACCAATTCTTGAAAGGTGAAACTGACAACCGACGATGACCGGTCCATCTACGATCTATCCTTCAAACGAGATGGTTTCTTTTCTTTTCTTTTCTTATTTCTATAGAAAAGAAGTTATTTTCTTCCTTCGTTCATTATCTGCCCTGCTTAGCTTGCCTTGGAAGTATGGCGTCAAGTACTATTAGATGACGGTGGCACATGAACAATTAGATGAATTATGAAGGGCTACTTAATCACACCTACACTTTTGAACTATTGATCATTTTTATATGGACCTTTATTTTTAAACGGGCCTTTTTATTTATTTATTTTTTGTAATACTTAGTCCTTAATTATTTAGTACCTTTAATATTAACAAAAACACGTTAAACGATCATCTTATCCCTAATTTCTCTCTATTTTCTAAATAAGGGTGAGATAATTTTGAGAATATTACTGATAATTAATATTTCGAAGGTTTTATATTGTTAAGGAGTTCAATATGCTAAAAAATAAATAGTTTAATAATTTTACGTATGCTTATCCCTAATTATGAATGCGAATTGTAATATTCCCACAATTTTAAAAGTAGGCGAAGTAACTCAACTACTTTTCCACCTCCCATGCCGTCTCATTCCTTCGTTTGTTTTCTACTACACATGAAATTGACGTAGTCCTAAACCCAAAGAGTAAGAACCATTCGGCCTCCAGGTAACCGGCATTGAATGGGTGAATGGAAGTATCCTCTCCTCCCGTTCGATTAAGCCAGAATTGACCGGAATGCAACCCTTTATTCTAACTCCATTAATTCTAAGAAAATGGATCCAACTAACTAGATCAGGACAACTAGTAATTGATATGGCTGGATAAGAATACAGCAATACTTAATGAATGGGAGTGCTTATCCACACTTATATTTGAGGTTGAATTGATCCATATCCCATGCAAAACACAGCAGTGAAAAAATTGGAGTATTTTAAGTTCTCAACATAAACATCATTTTCTTTTCTGTATGAAGCTGTTTACTGTTTGTTACATAATGTCAGACTGGCTCCTGCATTCACATTGTAGTGGACAGAAGGCAGGAAAAGAAACAAAAAAGGGAGATGTTGAAGTCTAACATCTATACTCTCATGGAAAATGAGAACACAGAGTGAAGATTAATTATCACTTGTCAAGAGAAAAATGATGCAGATGATGGGCATCAGCTTCACTGAGATGCCCTGTTCCAGCTACCGTATCCCATGGACATTTGCAATTCTTCTGCAGTTCTATATACCTCTCCATGTTGAACTTGTGCTTCTGAAACAGCTTCTTCTGTCGGGACGAGAAAAGCCGCTCCATGAAATCTTGATATGTTGGATCCCTCGATGTAATGAGGAAGTAAGCATATCCAACGAGGAGGCCGGTTGTAGTAGTGAAGAATGCTACCGGCTCCATCACATCCCACGAGAACTCCCAGAAGGTAAGCCGGAAGAAGAGACCAACCTGCGCAATGAAAAACCCTAGTCCAGACCAGAGAATCTTTCGGACCTGCTTGTGTGCTAGCTTATCGAGTTCTTCCTTCTTTTTCTGTAGCTGCATCAGTTCTTCTCTCCTCGAATCATTCTCAGGTATCAGGTCGAGGGGCACAGCTCTTCTTACAAGATCAACAACCTGAATAAAAGATTCATTTAAGAATGATAAGTTCAGCCTTCTAAATTTTAATTCTATTAGATCCACAGTTAACTTAAAACTCCTAGAAATAAACAATGCATTTGATATTCATTGTTTATATTCTCATGCAGGAGATCTCTAAGCTAACTTGCTTGATCATCATATTCGAAAATTTCCATGAAAATCAAAGGGTGAGTAAAGCACTATAGTATTCATAAATCCTATCTATAAGGTTTTCCATGGGAGAATAATCTACATGTACTAAACTAGTATGCCGCAGAAGCAGAAGCAGAATTTAAGAACAATAAGAACAGAAAATAAGGAGAAACAATCAAGAATAAAATAGCATAAATTAAACAACTGGAAACAAATTTCACATACTAAGATCACATCTCTTTATATCAGAAAGGCAACACATTGAACAACTTTCTGTTCTATTTGATGTCATAGAAACAGAAAAGGACAAGGGTCAAGAGGAACATGTCGAGCATCTATAAGGACTACAAACTCTCTTTGATTACTTACCTCGTCCAGAGGAAAAGAGTACTCTTTTCTGCCATTAAGTGGAGAAATCATAGTTGTCCTGTTCTTTTTCTTTCTAAAAACAAAATCATAGTTGTCCTTAAACCTCCTCACAAGACAGCAGGCACAATAGAACACTTGACCAATATCAAATCTAGAGGATCCAAGGAAAAGCTCATGAACAACTGGAATATTTGTGTAGTCCCACAAACACAATCAGTCTTAATCGCCAAAATCTTCTAATTCCTTTTGCATCTCTTGACCTCATTCAGCAAACAAGAACCGATACAAAAAAATCAGGATCCAATGTTCAATCTCCTCTAATGGCAATAAAGACAAGAACTCTTCTAACATCTTGGTAGTGGAGAAAACCCATGAACGATGTAAATAAGAAACCAAACAACCACGGATAGAATCGCAACTGAAAGAAAGAAAAGGAACGAATTTTTTACCATGGCCCATCTAAAATCAGACAAAAGGTAGGAAAACCCATCGCCGATCCCTTTACTAATTTATCAAAGAAAAGATGGGAATTTGACCCTCGCCCGTATAAAATCAAACCAAAGGAAGAGAAACCCACTCAGAATTTTTTTATTATTTTTTATGATTAGCTAGCAAAAGATTTCCTCCCTCTTGCCATAAACCACAAAATACGGAGAAATCACGGAGCAGGGTGGAGCTCGAATCACCTTATGCGGATGGAGATAGACCTTGTCGCGAAAGAGGAGCACGACCCCAGCCTCGTCCAAGGCACGTGCGAACGTCGCCGCCTCCTCCTTCGTCCTCGCCACTCCCATCCCTTCGCACGCCTCCAGGAGCTCCGCGTACCCAATAACATCCCCACTCTCCTTCCCCAGCTTCCGCTTCAGCGCCTCCACGCTCACGAGCCGCATCAGCCGCTTCGCCTCCGTCAAGGTCACCGCCTCCTCCTCCTCCGGCAAGGGGGAGTGGGAAGGGGCGGGAAGCGAGGAGAAGAGAGAGGAGAGGTGGGTCCACGGCCGGCCGTGGTGCTCCACCAAGCGAGGCCCGGCGGGTCTCACCTGCCGGCCTAGAAGCGCCCGGATGAGGAACCGTGATGAGGCGGAACGCCACATTCCTCAGCGTTGTGAGAGAGAGAGAGAGAGAGAGAGAGAGAGAGAGAGAGAGAGGTGATCGGACCGCGTAGAGGAGGGAAAGAAAGAAAGTGGTACGCGGTGGGGAAACGTTGGGATTTGAAGGGGTGGTGAGAGTTAGGGGGGTAACGGTAGTCAACGGCGAGGACGGGACGGGCGGGGATATCGTAACGGCGTTTCAGGAGGAAGAGGGCCAACCGGCCAAGGACTTGGGTGAGGTTATGGTTTACCGACAGGTGAAGGTAAGAAGGAAGACAAATGGCTCCAGAATTTTTTAGAGGCGAGGGGGGGGGGGAGGGGAGAGAAGAATTAGGGTAAATAACATCCACAGTTATTTCGGATAAATCCGGAGTCGATTAATACAATATATTTCATCGAAATAATTATATTACTCCGATTGATTGACGTGGACGGGATTGAGAAGATTGGGGTGAAAGTATCACCACCACTGGCTAGTGGTAGTGGTTGAATCCTCCTTCCTACCAGTCTATAATACCAGTTATTATGAGTATATAAAATTTCCTACTTTAAGAACAATTACCCATAAGTGATTAAGCTAATCACGGGCTTAAATCTCGAAATCTCGTAACGTTCTCTAATAAGGAAAGACGGGCAGGCGTGCAGCTAAAGGAAGAGGAGGCCATTGTCTCTTTACGTGGCCGCCCATATCTTAGCTTTTCTTTTTCTTTCTTTCTTTTTCCCTTGGCATTGCTCTTTTCTTTATTCCCTTCAACCTCTTAAAATATATTTCAGTTATATAATTATGGGACTTTTACATGATTGTCGCTGAATTTTTATAAAAAAATAATCATAATTGTGAACAAAATCATTTTGCTCTTTCAAAATATCATTATGTTAATTAAAATATAACTTAAATCTAAAAAATATATTTTTTCTTGTATATATTTAAAATTATTCAAATTATATATAATATAAGTATAATGTTGCGAGCTAGCAACGGTTTTAGACAAGTTTGAGGACATGACTTTCAAAGAGAATTGGAGAGGATCTAGTTGTTGGATTTTGTTAAATTTTGAATATGTTGTCGCCTTTGAAGAGAGATTTCCAACGAATCTAAGATCGCAGGGTTTGAATGGCTAGATTTTGAGATATCGGTCGAACAATGATCGAAGGTCAAATGGACATTAGCTTATTAGTCCTTCAATGGCTAGATAGGTGCTAAGAGAGCTCTAGTAGTATGAAGGGAGAGAAGTTACTACAGAAGAGGGAGATTAGGAGTTAGAGAAAGCTGACCAAGGACTTAGGCGGTGGAAGAAAGGAAGTAGGAGAGAGCTAATAGCTAGAGCAAGAGGGGAGAGATAATGACAATAATACTGTTCCAATTATTAGATAAACTCTAACTAAGGTTTCCTCCACATATTTATAAAGACTCATCTTTGTGACTCAAACAACTAAATTAAAACCCTATCAAACCAATAATTATTACCGTGATGCATTCGAACGCATCTGATCGCGTTCAAACGCAAAAATACTGTTATCTGTCATTACAAACACGTGCATGCGTTCAAACAGTCATGTTCGAATGAGCTCGTGAAATCACGTTCTCTGTTTTTGTAATCGTGTGCAGGCGTTCGCATGTCCCGTTCAAACGCGATCCTCGGCATATGAACCCGACAAAAAGCTTTATTTTCTCAACCAAAAATCAAACTAAATAAATAGGCTCATTCTAATAAACTTAATATCGTGAGTGGATCTAATTTAACCAAGTCCTATCTTACAACCAAATATGTCTTATTTTATATGAGATATAAATTATTAATAAATATTATACACTCTAAAGTTAATTTAGGACCGTATTTTAGCTATTTATATATGTGATTAATCTTTTGAAACGTTTTCAACGACAATATCCCTAAAATTATTCGCAGGATAAAAAAAAAGCTTTTTGACGTGTCTATGATGTGAATGCCCCGTAATTATAAGATTATAATTATGCAAAATTTTAAGAGTTAATTGCATCTAGACCTTTTAAATCATAATATTTGTTTCTTAATAAAAATTAACGGGTAATTAACAGAAAGATAATATATTTATTTTTGTAATATAGCATATATATTTAAGGTGACAAGGACAACCCAATTGATTGATTAGATATATTATCTTATATTTGGTTGTGGCGATCCGATGCCGTTCCATCGTGTAAGCGTAATCTTATGTCTCTCTCACGCAAAGTTCTTAGTGTCGATCAACAACGAATTAGGAAGTCAAAAGGGAATAAGTGCAAATGAATAAGTCCGAAGTTATCTCCATTTCTGGTCTTCTATCTACTCTTCACGGGTAGTCTCTCACAGATAGGTTTGCATCGGAGAAGATATCTCAATAGGCTATCCATGTTGGATAAATTAAGAAGATGTGTTGGGAATAATCAATTAGAAGAAACCTTATCTGAAGCTGATTCAAACTCAGATTTGAAGAATAGGAATATGCTTAAAATTATTTTCGAGACGAACTTGATCTTTATATCAAGATCTTAAGGTTCATAATTTAAACTTTGATTTAAGACTGAATCAAGCACAAATCAATTAAGACTTAAAATTATTTTCAATTCAAACATGATTTTATAATTATATTCACAATTAGAGCTCAGCTCGATTACACCCCTACTTAAACTATTCGGAATGTTAGTCTTTTCTCAAACAATCAACTATAGATACAAAATAATATTGAAACCCTTAAAGTAATATTTTATGGTTAAGGTAAAGATTAAAAAAAAAATTAAGACCAAATGAGATGTGGGACATTTCAAACGTAACAATATACAATATGCTCTATTTTGTTATATTAACTCGGTATATTTGAGATAATAAAACTAAAATTTAAAAATATTCAAATAATGATAAAAGTTTTCTTTAAAAGAACTTTTAAAAGAATTAAATTTTTTTAAAAAAGAAAGACTTTAAAAGAAAGGGCAACGTGTTAGCTTGCAAAAAGTAGAAGCGGAAAAGACACTGCGAGAGAGGTGAGCTTTCCTTACGTGGATTGTTTTATATGTATTAATATATTATATACTTTTGACTAACTTTTTTATCTTTTTAAACTTCGAAGCTAGTTGGACATCACCAACAACAGTAGACAATACTGTTTACTGGAGCTAAACGAATCTGTTCGTCTGACATTTATGTCTCAAAATATGATTATCTTTTTGAAAAAAAAAATTATTAGAACAAAAAAGAAGATTTATGTTCTTTGAATTTACCCCCCACTGGAATTGGACACACTTTAATTAACCATTTTATTCTCTGAATTTAAGCCTAAATCTTGGGCCGGATGATGAGTTAGATCAGTAATTAATTAACAGTCTTATAGAACAAGTTCACAATTAAAAGTATATATATATATATATATATATATTTATATGTTTATCACTAGAAACTCTTATTATTATTATTATTATTATTATTTTATAGATCTCTCAAACCCTTCTTGTTGACGGGGTTTATGCCCTTTCATTTGTTCAATTATTATAAAGTTCTCAGCTTATAATTATTAAATAAAAAACAGCTCACATTTTTCGATCAATTAAAAGAATAAAAAAATGAAACGATAAAGTATGTAGCTTAATTAATTAGACTACTGCACCCAGTAGCAAGCTTTAGATTATAGCTCGATTTTGCCGACTGGTTGCAGTGCACGTGGATTATCTTCTCGTCAGCAGCAGCAGCAGCAGCAGCAGCGGTCAAGAGAACAAGAATTCGTTCTTCCACGATATACGATGCCGATTCCAGTGCACACAATGAAAGTGGTAATACTCGCAATTGAGCTTTTACCGTCAACCCTAACACCGTGAGTTCCAAGTCATGAAAAGAGTCTCCCAAAATGCTTTAGCTGAAACAGTCTCATAATCTCCTCTCTAAGATGAAATTTACATGTAACAAGGAACAAAGATTAAGGGAAATTAATATCTCAACTACCAATCTATGAAATGTCGGCATGCATTCTTGCCGTCTCCCAAATAGGGGGGAAAAGATATGGTGACATAAAAGCATATACAGCAGAACTGATGCCAAGTGAGTGGGGAAAGAAAGGAATTAATGCTCTTTGTCATTCTGTGCGTCTCTTCTTTGAAAGGGTCTTCACCATTCCTTTGAAAATCTTCCAGAACCAGTACAAGTTCATCAATGCCAACGTCGAAGGGACGGTGAGCAAACTGTAGAACCCGAGAGGAAAGATGGTCTTCACCTGAGAACAAAAGATGCAAGAAGAGAAACTCAATTTATCTATATGGAGAAGCTTAATTGATAACTTGACAGCCATTTATCAAAAAATGTTTGAGAAGGGAAATAATAAATTGAAGATTGCATGATTGGTGAAGGGTATCAACTTCTGATTTTAATACAAAATATAGGAACATTAGACAAGGAAATTATTGTGAGTGACCTCTGATTTATAACATAAATAGAATGAAAACTACTAGTCTATTAAATACCAGGAAAATTTGCATGACTATTGACTGCGATGAAATTATATATATTCTGAAACAGGATTAGCTTCTCAAATCCTGATATGATGGCATGACCTAATCTTCCATAAAATGCAACATAAAGGTAAAAAAGCAGCTAAACTTCCCAGTTTATAACCTTTGAGGAAAGTTCGTTGTTTGGGCATCTAAACATGCTCCTAGAGTAGAAATGCAGCATATGGGTGCAAACCAAGATATATCAACATAAATCGTGAAACCATGTGGAAAGTGGAAACTCAGCCTTGATCTTATAAGATATGGATTTGGACTAGAAGTAACTTTACATACCATGTTGTGATGTCTTCTCATAAGTGTATGGATCATTTAGATGTTTGAAAAGAACTTACGTAGTCCTATTTCTCGTGTCTGATATGCAATTTTGCACCATGCATGAAGTACTTTTATTTTGTATACTAAAAGAGAATAAGATAGTATTCAGCAGCTGTTCAAGTTTAATATCTTTGTTCACAACCAACTCTGACATTGAATTTCCTTAACAGAAAATTATCTGGAAACCTGATGCATACCTGATCAAAATGAAGATACATGTGAGTAAAGAAATAGGTGAGTAGAAGGATCCGTGCAACCTGAAAGCAAATAATCAACATGTTATAAAACATAGAACAGGTTGTCAAACATATATGTTTCTCTACAAATCTGGAAGTGGATAATATGGAGACTCCTGTTGTTTGAAACTCTCAATCTAAATCACCTATAATCCTGGTGATTCGATTCCACAGGTATGTCGTCAACAGGAGTCAGGCTTCAGTTCTACCCTAGCTTAAACTTGGAACTAGCTTGAGGTTTGGACATGTCCAAACTCCAAACTTGACAATCTGATAATTTTACTTTTCTAGCAGAAAGAATTCTCTCTATGGAGGGGACTGTACCAGCCATCCAAAGAACAAGGCCACTCCGTTGTATATGTAGAGATTAGAATTTTTCTGACCAGCAAGTTCCAAATACCTACAAAATATATCAAGGTTTGATAAATATTGCAGTCTTAACTAATTAGAGAGAATTGATAACAAAACATACCATCTGAGATTTACAAATGGAGTGGTGGCCTCAGTAAAGAGAACCATGAGTATGTAGATATGTGCTTTTCCACTAAGCAAAGCGAGAAGGATTGCATACATCGACAGTCCATGGTGCAAGATCTAAGTTTATTCAAATAATGCATATTAGCCTAAATGGCAAATAAAAAAGTGAAGTTAACTCAAGCCTTACTAAGTGAATATAGTACTTACATATTCCTTTCCACCTAAAGAAGGAAAAAACCATAGGATCATTCCCAAGTCCGCCAAGAAATAACCAAGCGAGATCTGAAAAGAAATTTGGATTATAGAATAGGTTAATCAGTGACTGGACAGATCTAAATGCCAGGACACTGATGGTAAGAAAACATGCAGAGTAAGAAAATCATTGTGCAAACATAGCTGAGAAATTATTCTTCCTTTTCTTTTTGGCACTCGGCAGATAGCCATGAACATAGTCGAATTTACCTAAATGCAAACTAGAAAAGTAGGGATGCTGCATATTATTATTTTGGGTTTATTTTTCTCTTTCGGTAATTACATTTAAAAGGATATAGTCAAAACTCAAGAGACGCATCTATGAAACCAAAAGGAAATTAACTTTCGAAATACATCTGCCGGGAATAAATACCAGATAAAAAAGTTGGTTTAGAAGAACCTACCCCGAATATGGAGTCAGATAGCCAAGAATTTCTATCTACTATTAGGCCACCATGAGCATCTTCATTGAAGAGGTCTGATAGCACTAGAAGGTAAAAAGAAACTGCAGAAGCAACCAATGCATGAAATGTAGAGAAACCCCTGCATGAAAATTTAGGTGAGAAAACTTTAGCTAAAAAAGAAAATGAAGAAGAATAATAAGATTTTCTTATTGTAGGTCTCACCGGTTACTCCACTCGATCTTTTGCATTTTGCTCAGCCCATCATACCCCTTGAAGTACAGCAAGCTTATTTGATGTGTGATCTCGTAAACCTTTTAAAGCCAAATAAGCTCAATTAGGTTACAGAAAATAGTATATTACTTTCAACTATCACCTAACAGCAGGACAAATTATTGGCAGATTTTTTTTTTCTTTCTAAAGTATGCCAGATCAGTTGAGCTTTCAGATAACTCTACTTTCCGTAGTGGAAATTTGGTAATTTCATCTCGAAAAATAGCTTTTGGTTGAATTAATGGTATCGAATTACAAGCATCCAACTGATTGCTGCAAGAACTTAACTTATCCACCATCAAAATTTGCAGCATTTGCAACTACTTTGTATCAAAATATACGAATAAAACTACTTGGTTAGCACAGCCTTTCCAAGTGGAAGTTCCTAAAAGGAACTAAAGCAGGCAATACGTGACTCGTTTATTGCAGACAGAGCTAGCTATCATCCGAAAGCTACCAATGATCATAAAGAGTGTGGTGAGCCAAGAAGACGATGCACAAGAGCACCACAAGAAGCCACATGTGAGCCACTGTACTATTGAACCAAATGGCCAAATATCTTCTACTCCCTTGAACCCTCATCCTAACTACCTGTATATCAAAATGTACAGCCTAAAAGGAACCCAAAAAGGAAACAGATCACAATAGAGATGCAAGAATGGAATAGCAGCTTACGATTTTGCACATAATGATTCCAGAGAACACCGAAATCGGCCATAGGATTTGCTCCTTCGTGCCAAAATTCCCGTCCATTGCAAGCGAACAACCTGGAACAGCCGGAAAAAACATCAATAACAAATCCAAAACTTCCGCTTAACTCTCCTTGTATCAGAATTTTCCACACGAAATCGCCAAAACAACAAACCATAAGAAAAGACGAACGGAATCCGTTACCCCAATTCATCAAAAACACAATTTCATCAGATAATTCGACTTAATTCAGAAGCAAATCGAACGAGGAAATTAAAAAGAGAGACGGCTTCTCCTTAAGTAAGTCCACGAGCTCGAAAAAAGAGTAAAGAAATAAATAAGAATAAGAAAGATTCGGGAATCGAGTAGGAAAGATCGGAATCGCAAACCTCGAAAGAAGAGATAGCGACTACGAACAGGAGAAGAAGAAAATAGAGAAGAAATGCTCGGACTCGTCTCGCTCCATTATCTCCTCCTTTATAGACAGCCGCGAGCGAGAGTGGAAGGGACCGTGGAATCCCAAGTAGTGCGTAGACTCTCGAGCTACAAATCGATGGAAGAAAGGAAGACCGTCAGATTGATACGCGCAAATCTCGAGACCACCGAGGATGGAGTCTCCTCTTCGTCGGCCATTTGCAAAATAATAATAATAATAATAATAAATTAAATTTTGGTAATAGTGAAAATATGCTCATGAAAATTAAAGTGGATTTCTTTTGTATATTAAATACACAATTTTTATAACAAAATACGCATTAATTCACATAGGAGGTATGCACAATAACTTAATTTTATTATCACTAAAACTTGAAAGACCTTAGTAAAATGCATCATCTCCATGAGATTATTTATGCATTTATTGAAGCTTATAGTGTATTAAAAATATGGTCTTTTAACTGACCCTTAACTAAGGTGTAAACTATAATAAATATATAAAACAGGGTGTGGAATGAAAATTTTCCTTCTTGTGTAATCTAGGATCGTCAGCGTGGCGTGTCGAAGGGTTTTTCCGGGTTGGCGGAAAAAAAAAAAAACACCAAGAAAGAGTCATTTTTTAGTCACCAATTTTGACTGAGCATTTATGGTTATTGCTAAGTCCAATTTGGATGAAAAGAGAATTAAAGAATAGACAGTAGACTTCAATATTTGAAATCCACTCTACCACCTTCACTTCAAAAATAATTATCTTTTTAAACATCATAATAACTCAATTTTATAGTATAAATACTATTATTTAAAATTATATTTTATATCACACATTAACTTAATATTTACTATTTCAACCTAATGTATATCGAATCAAAATGTATTTATGATAATTTTATAAAAATAATATTCTTTTTAATTCTTTTTATGTTATATCATATTAAAAATAATTACTGTTCTCTGATTCTATAATATAATTGAACATAAAAATAATTATTCTTACATATAATAAATACATCATTTTGAGAATAACAAATAAAAATATTTATTTTAGAATTAATTTTATTTTTAAAATAAACGAGGCAAAGTAGTCATTTCAATTATTCAGTTTGCATTTACTTTGAAATTCTTTCTTATCGCAAACTAAAAGTATTCGCTAAATTTATCTAGAGTTAAATATAATTTATCTCTCTATATTTATATTTAAAATAATTTTATCCTCGTGTAATGTATAATGTCGTAAACCAATTAATATATTTACAATTAAAGTGAGATGATTAGTTTTTTCATCCAAATAAACAAAGGGCATCCAAAATATTTCAAAATTGAACGGCGAGCTAAATTACCTCTATTTTTAATTTTAATGAATAAAAATGTTATTCCTTCTTATATAAGTATTTTTTCCTCAAAGAATACCTACATTTTTTTTTCTTACTTTCTAGATATTGCTAATTATAAAGTAATTTTATTAAACCTGAGTTTAGTAGTAATAAGATAAAATATGAGTTAAAAAAGTCAGAGACAAAACCCAAATATTTTGCCTAATTAACACGATTGGGACATTTTAATTATTTGGACGCGTTTCATTTACTTTGACATAAAATTGACTATTTTATTCTAGTCATAAATATATAGACTAACTTAAATTTTTTTAAAATACAGAAGAATAAAATTTAACCCATTTATCTATGTATCTATCAATCTTCTCACTTATCTCATTTTTTGACTCAAGTACACTGTCACGTATATATCTAAAATAAATAAAAACACTTTAATCTAAAATCTATATAAATTTAGTGGCATTTGATTTAAATTTTTACTTTTTATTTATATTTAATATTAAACTTTATATCACATCAAAACACCATATTTTCTACCATAGATAAGACATACAATTTTCATAGTAAGAAATTAGAAACGGGGCTTTAGGGGTGCACAAATCAAACACTTTTCTTGCATCGTCTTCTGAAAGCTACACATAACTACTAGAAACGGGGATCTAAGGGTTACCTTTACTTGACTAGTCTTTCTCATGTCAATATATTGAATCTTTTTAACTTCTAGAAACAAAGTATGTTTTGTTGACAAAGGCAATCGGCAGTATTACATTTGTGGATTGCTAATCGACAAGTAGGATGCATTTGAACTTTGTGGTTATATACACACATCCATCAAAGTTAGCCATCTCTTTCCACATGCTTGCAAGAGAAGCTACACGACCAATGATATATGTTCTCAATCAACTGGTAATGGCAGAAGAGAGAGAGAGAGAAGGTATATATATATATATATATCTCTACTGGAGGTCAAGAGAGCCAGCTGAGATGGGAGTCTCTTGATTTCGAGAAAGCACGGAGGAGACCGTGGGCTCGGTGTTTAAATTTGGGCTGCCGCCCAACTGTTTGTTAAATGGTCGCAGTGAAGTTGTTTGACTATTGGTGTTCTAATGAATTTTGCGGTCAAATGTAATTGATCATTTGGGTTTCCTACATAATTGATGCTTTACATTCTTTCAAATATTATAAATTCATAGTAAAATATTTTAACTCTCTTGGAATTGCCATTATAATTAGATTTTGCACGGAATATTATTAACAAATTATTGTTAAAGTTATTATTAATGTTACTTTGCATATTTATCAATTTTGTCTTGCATAAAAAAAGTTTTTTTTTTTTCTCATACTATGATATTGGGTCAAGTATTGATTAGTTAATTTAACTAATACAATGTTATTTTTGAAAGACTGCTTGTTGAATTATAATATTTTAAAAGTTACATTGACAATTATATAAAATCCCTACTAATTTAATAATAGAAAGACAAAAATATCTTTAGCCCAGAGAGAGAATGTATAAAAATATTTAGACTATGCATACAATTACACATGAATAAGATATTTTAAAGAGTATGCTAAAAATAGAAGATAAATCCAATTGAACAAAACTCCCATATCATTTTCACTTAAATGGTTAATCCCTTGTAGTCCGGATTAAATTGTAGCTGTTATTTTTTTATTGTTAACCGGAAGGTAAAACGATAATATTATCTCTACGTATTAACTCATAAGTGAATAGGATATTCCTTTTAGCGGGACTGGTACTTTAATTATATAAATATAGTCTTAAGGGATAAAAACTTGGTCGATGATCGGTACCATCAAATATGATAGGAAGGTTAAACCGTTTAAATTAAAAATACAGTAAGTTTTCCTATAATTGGGTTAAACTCCAGTGAGATACAGTGCAATTATGTCTTTTTTTGTAGAAAAGAACATATGACCAAACAAACACGAAAACGACCATATTTCCGAACTCCCGAGAATCAAGCAAGAATTGGAATTGCAACCATCAATCGGTCGAAACCATGCATGGCATTACTCAGCGCCAATTCTTGGTTCCGATTGTAACCTCCCTGCTGCTCCTCTTAGATTCCTTCTTTTTTATTATCTCTCAAGCTAGTCTCAAAGCATTGCAGAGATCGAGCGAGGTTTGGCATCGGCGGAGATGGCCCCGGTGGCCAAGAACACCACGTTGCAAGTGCCGCTCATAACCACCATGTACACCCCCATCATATGCTACTCTCCTGCGATGATCACCACCAATGGGATATGGCAAGGCGTCAATCCCTTGCAGTTCTCCCTCCCTCTCTTCATCCTCCAGACCGCCATCATCGTCTTCACCACCCGCGTCCTCGTTGTGCTCATCAAGCCGCTCCGCCAGCCTCGAGTCATTGCCGAGATCCTGGTGATCGACTTTGGGATTCAAGAGTCAGTTGCTTTGATTTAATACGATATCGGAGCTAGTTTTTATAATTTTATATATTTATTTTTATAGGCGGGGATAATACTGGGGCCGTCCGTCTTGGGACGGACGAAGAAATGGGGTGAATCTTTATTTCCACAGAGGAGCCTACTGACGCTGGAGACGGTGGCGCACCTCGGCCTCATCTACTTTCTTTTCTTGGTCGGCGTCGAGATGGACGTAACACTAATCCGGCAGACGGGGCGGAAGGCGGTGGCGATCGCGGCGGGCGGGATGGCGATCCCGTTCGGCATTGGGATCTTGTTGTCGTTCGCGATGCGCGAGGACATCGCCAAGCAAAAAAACTACATCTCCTTCATCCTCTTTGTGGGGGTGGCGTTCTCCGTCACTGCCTTCCCTGTCCTTGCCCGCATCCTCGCAGAGATCAAGATGCTCAACTCCGAGATCGGCCGCGTCGCGATGTCGTCCGCCGTCGTGAACGACATGTTCGCGTGGACGATGCTCGCCGTGTCCATCGCCATCTCCGAGGGCCACGGGGGGTCGCCACTCACCTCCATCTGGGTGCTGCTCTGCGCCACCGTTTTCGTGCTCCTGTGCTTCCTCGCGGTGCGGCCGGCTATGTGGTGGCTGATGCGGCGGATACCGGAGGGGGAGGGGGTCAGCGACTTCCACGTCTGCGTCGTGCTCACCGGGGTGATGGTCGCTGGGATCGCCACCGACACTATCGGGATCCACGCGGTCTTCGGGGCGTTCGTGTACGGGTTGGTGATACCGAACGGGAAGCTGGGAGTGGCGCTGATCGAGAAGATGGAGGACTTCGTGACGGGAATGATGCTGCCGCTGTTCTTCGCCATAAGTGGGCTGAGGACGAACGTTTTCGAGATCAAAGACCCCATCATGGCGGTGTTGCTCGCCATGGTGTTCCTACTCTCCAGCGTGGCGAAGATCCTCGGGACGATCGTCGTGGCGCTGTTCTACAGCATACCATGCCGGGATGGGTTGGCGCTCGGCTTCTTAATGAACACTAGGGGACTCATCGAGATGATCGTCTTCAACATTGGAAGAGACAGGAAGGTACTTTCTTATCACTATTCTTGAGTTACTCCTTTCTTAGAAAACGAAGTTTTTTTTTCAAATAATTTAGTATATAGATAGATATACGTGGGAGAAAAGAGGTATTATTTGAAAATTAGGAAAATTTTCACCTATTTTCCCATATTATTATGATTTATATTCGAGAGCTAGCAGGGCTTTCAAAATAATCAAGCCAGCTCCAGCTTCCTGCTCGATCAAAGTTCTGCTCGTGTTTTTCTTATTGAGAAGTACAATTTGGGCTCGTATTTATAGAAAATATTTTGAGTTTTATGTGAAACAGTTTCCCTATTTAATTGATTAATTTATTAGGAGTGTCGGTCCCTCAGATCATGAACGCCCAGGCCTTCGCGGTGATGGTGTTGACCTCCCTGGTGGTGACTCTCCTGGTGACGCCGGTTGTGGTCTGCATCCACCGCCCTCCCCGCCGTCTGGTCGGCTACAAGCGCCGCAACCTCCAGAGCACGAAGCCCGACGCTGAGCTCCGCCTCCTCGCCTGCGTCCACACCACCCGCAACGTCCCCTCCATCGTCGCCCTCCTCGACTTCGCCAACCCCACCAAGCGCACCCCCATCTTCGTCTATGCCCTCCACCTCGTCGAGCTCACCGGCCGCGCCTCCAACCTTCTCGTCCTCCAGAACGCCGCCATCGCCAAGAAGCTTAAGCACCGAGGCCCCACCAATCCCACTGCCACAGGCGCCCAGGCAGAGAGCGATCACATCTTCGCCGCCTTCGAGAACTATGAGCAGCACGCCGGCGGCGTCTCTATCCAATTCCTCAGCACCATCTCGCCCTACACCTCCATGCACGAGGACGTCTGCGCCTTAGTGGAGGAGAAGCACGTCGCCCTCATCGTCTTGCCCTTCCACAAGCAACAGACCGTAGACGGCGGCATGGAGCCGATCAATCCGGGGATTAGGAACTTCAACGAGAACATACTTTCCACCGCTCCGTGCTCCGTCGCCGTCCTAGTTGACCGCGGCCTCAGCGCCTCGGTTTCTCGCCTCGCCGCGATGCACCGCGTCGCGTTGCTCTTCTTCGGCGGCCCCGACGACCGCGAGGCCCTGGCGTTGGCGTCCCGGATGGTTGATCACCCTGGGATATCTTTCACCGTCATCCGATTCCTCCCTGCCGGCCAGGCCCACTCCGGCTCCGGATCCGGGGACTCCAGGGCGATCACGATCGTCACCGACGAGACCCAGGAGCGGCAGCTCGACGACGCGTGCCTGAACGAGTTCCGGGTGCGGAACGTCGGCAATGACGCGATTGCCTACGTTGAGAAGGCGGCGGTCGACAGCGGGGAAACGGTGGCCGCGCTCCGGGAGATGGCGAGCGTTCACGAGCTGTTTATAGTGGGGAGGCAGCAGAGCGGCGCCGGGGCGGCTCTGACTGCGGGGTTGTCGGAGTGGGAGGAGTGCCCGGAGTTGGGGACGATAGGGGACTTGTTGGCGTCGTCGGACTTCGCGGCGATGGTGTCGGTGCTAGTCGTGCAGCAGTTCGTCGGGGTGGGATCGGGTTCAACGGAGGTGTTGCCGACGCCGGCAGTGGAGATCCGGGAGGAGAAAGCGGTGCAGCAGTACCTGGCGAACGCCAACCAGAGGTTGACGATGATCGCCGGAACGCATAAGGGGCCGCTGCCGTCGTTCGACGGTGTCCGGAATGGGAGGTGAGATGAAATATAACTACGAACTTTGTAGGATTGACTTTGAGCGTCTTTGAGAATTTATTTTATCAAGTCCATTAGTACCGTGATCTTCTGCAAGCCAAATTGTACGAACTTTCTAATCATGATTATTCTAGTAACGGGTAGAAGGTAACCAAAATCACCACTAACTCAGTGATTGAGTCCTATTAGCATCAAGGTTGATACTTATATATCACGAGTCGAATATGAGCCTATCACTTAACCACTGAGCTCACTATCTAGCTTCCACCCCCCCATCAAAAAAAGAAAAAAGAAAAGAAAAAAAGAAAAAAAAAAGACTGAAAAAGAGAAAAGCTTTGAATCAGCTCTTTAGTCTCTTCTCGATCGCAGCACATCTTTAGCACCAATTGGCTATTCTTCTCTTGTCCTACCGTCGAAGAAGGAGATGTTGAAGAGATTGCTCTCGAAGCCCAAGAAGAAGAAGCCCCCTTCTGCCCTCTCCACCTTGGATCAACTCCACGAGGTAATTATTCTTTCTCTATGGTTCATTTGATCATCTAAGCTTAGAATGTAAAGTAATGGATTTACTATCGAAATGGGTTATTTGATCATTTGTAAGCTTAAGAGCTAAAGTACCGGATTTACTATCGAACTGGGCTATTGAAGGATATTATGTAGAAAATGACATGGAGGAGAAGAAGAAAGAGATAATTAATCTTACATCATATTACGAAAGAAAGATGGTTAATCTTACATCATATTGATGTGGATGGTTTCTAATTGTATGCAATAAGACACCCCTGAACCCCTCGATGTTTCAAAGTTTGCTTTCGCCAAAAGCTGTCAAACAAGCTCTTTACTTCAGTTATTCTATGATTTTACTCCTCTCAGACACTACAAATGTTGGAGAAGAAAGACCATCTTCTTCAAAAAAAGATATCTATGGAACTTGCGAAGGCTAAAGATTACACAAAAGCCAAAAACAAGAAAGGTAACAACTTTTTCGCTGCTAGTAGTTTGAAATCCTCAGAAGACCCAAGTAGTATTTTGCTTGTCATATCGACTATTATCTTCTTTTGTGCAGCTGCAGTTCAGTGTTTGAAGAAAAAAAGGTTATATGAATCCCAGATAGAACAACTGGGAAATTTCCAATTGCGAGTGCATGATCAGGTGAAATAATTACTATATTCTAGCAGTTCATACAGTTTAGTTATGCTAAGCTGTGTAATGCTCTGCAATTTAGCTGATTATGCTCGAAAGCGCAAAAGCAACTGCAGACACTATAGATGCACTAAAATCTGGAGCCTCTGCTGTAAAGTCTATTCATCAATCTCTGTAAGCTTCATCCCATTTTTTATTCCTAGAATTGAACAAAGGAAAAGAAATTTGCGTTAAATATGGCAAATCAATACTTCTATTAATCAAGTAGTTGCGACTCATTATCAACTTGTTTCCATTCCTGACATATGTAGCCATTTATCTGGAAACATAGACATCTTTTGTTTGTAAGATGTATTTTCTAAATGACAAAGAGGAAGCATAACCAGAATTTTGATGACATAAATTGCATGAGCTCCTGGATAATGCAGGAAGATTGATGATATAGAGAAGACCATTGAAGAAGCAAATGAACAGTCAGAAAACATGAGGCAGATCCAGGAGGCGCTTGCAACTTTGGGTGCTGTGTCTGAGTTTGACAAGGTTTAGTTAATCTTCCCTCAGTTTCTTTTGTAGGTCTTCTGTTAGAACCAACAATACCATGAATAAGGTTAAGAGGAATTATCAAATAGTTTTTATCATTTACAGCTCTAAAGAAGTGCAGGTATGTTGCATAGCAGAATAGTGATTTAGGGGGACTAAGAAAGAACCATATAGACTACTGCTCTTTTTTTGAAGCTTTCTATCGGTTAAGCTTCATATAGCGCTAGGAAAGCTTTAGAACTGAAACCTGTATTTCCAACAATGGGAATTGATAACTCTTGCCTGCATAATCCCTAGTTTAATGGCACACCGATATTTTCTACGAATCAAATTCTCAGCAGTAAAATTGAACATACATGCATCTAGCTGTCTTCTCATTTTCCATTCGATACGTGAGGAACAGGATGAATTGGAAGTGGAGCTTGAAGAGCTCGAAGGGGAGGAACTGGAAGAACAGTTGTTCCAATCACCTTCTACAGTGCCTGCAACACCATCACCCAGTACTAGTCTTCCCGAAAGGACAGAACTAGCCACCTACATGGATGAACTGATCGAACTTCAAGCAGAGATGGCAATGTAGCAGCTTAGTATCTTTAGATATTTGCAAGACAGGAATATATCAGAGATGACTTATCTTGCAGTGTTTTTCCTCTTCCAACTGATTGTTACAAAAACTACTTGTATTTTGACATCTCTGCATGTATGGATGATGAGAGTGACATTCAGTATGTAGCTATCAGCTTACTGTGCTGAGTTTAATCTTATAACTTATTTATTGCTTCCATCTTGGTGTTGCCTGAGTTTAATCTTGACTTCTTCTCAACATGACAATCGAATTGCTTGTTAAGAGGCATTCATCATGTAAACTTATGCTAAAGTTTGATCATATACATTGGTGAAATTGGTGAAAGACAAGGTGTAAAATGAAATTAGTACATAACGCAGGGTGTCGAGTGAAAGAAATTTATTAGTTCAATCACCTACCGTCCCTGGATTTCTCCACCTATGATCCTCTAATCGGACGGCCGATGTTGTTTCACTCACATGATGTCTTCTTCGTTTCTCTCTTTCATTCACTTCCCTCTCCGTCTGCAGAAAAAAAAAATTCCTTCACCGTCGTCAGTCCTTCGTTTCTTTCTTTATTCACTCCTCGAATCCTCGAATGGCGGGAGCTAAAGAAACATCCTCTCCTCCCAAACCCTAAATCTGAATCCCTCCTTCCCCTTCCCCTTCTCCTCTCCTCCGGCTCTCATGGGATCCAGGAACGCCCTAATCGAAGAGCTCACGAGATCTTCAAATCTCTTCTTCGCTTTCTTCGTCGGGGGCCTCGTCCTCGTCGCGTCTGTCATCGTCTTTCATCTAGGGTTTGCGATTACACCGCCGCCGGCGATATGGCGGCGGGGGAGGAAGAAGCGGCGGCCGGTGAGGGTGTACATGGACGGGTGCTTCGATATGATGCATTATGGGCACTGCAATGCGCTGCGGCAGGCGCGGGCGCTCGGCGACGAGCTTGTCGTCGGGGTCGTCAGCGACGACGAGATCACGGCCAACAAGGGCCCCCCCGTGACCCCGCTCCATGAGAGGTTGATTCTTTTACATTAGATCTTTCATTTGGGAATTCTTGTCTTTTGGATGGTTGCTGTCGGACGAGTTTTGGTCTTCTCGCCAGAATCGTGCCCTTGAATTTATTCCCCATTGGGAATGTTATTTTGCTATGGGGTGTACAAATTTAATCAATCATTTGATTCTTTTTACACTTTCTTTTTATCCTGTTATTGTAATTCTGGCAAAATCAGGATATCTGTCATTTTCGTTTTGCCATTTTATATGTCATAATTTATTTAAATTTGTAGATGTAATTTGTTATTTTTGGCAGTTGTTTGTATAACAGGGCTGCGTGCTTTAAATTAGTAGGGTTAAATTTTAGACTCATCCGATTAAGTTTTCCTTTTTGTTTAACTGTTACATTGAATTATCCACTTAACTCTCTTTTGGATCCTCTTCCTCTTTCTCATTCTGTACTGTAAGTATCTCATACGTTCTTGATCAGCTTATTGATTGATTAGTTGTCCGTGTCATCATTATATGCTAGTTGATCTTGAATCTTGATCAATCTATTCTATGACTCTGTAAACTGGCGACCTACATAGTGAGATGGAATTTGTGGGCAGCGAGTGTGGCTTTCACTATAAGTTGGTACTTATAGTTTGCCCTTGGAAGTTACTCTCCTTTGTTACTTGTTTCAATTGGAGTTTGAGAACCTACTGTGTGCCGGTGTCTCTCTGCACTTACAACATTTGATTTTGCATGTCATTGAGATACTATGATATAATTCTGTTATATTTTGCAAGTCTTCTACGTTGTCTCCTACAAATCCAAGTAGGACTCTAAATATCCTAGCATGTTTTGGTGTTACTCATCTAAGCACTTTTGTGCATTCATTCTTTTTCATAAATGGGCCCAATGTGGAGGTAAATGCAAGCAAGAAGTTGATGATCTGGTACCCTCTAGATGTCGTGTTATTCAGAAAATATGATAAAAAAATGTCATCTCTTAATTAACAATTAAAAGTGACAGATCTGCTTCAACTTGCTCTATGTTATCTACAATTGGTGCACGACTTGAAAAAGCTTTCTGAATATTATGCGATATGCATAAGGGAAATTAAAAATGTTGTCCACGTGTACTTTAAATTATCCGCACACTGTGTTGCAGGATGATCATGGTAGCTGCTGTCAAGTGGGTGGACGAGGTCATTCCAGATGCTCCTTATGCTATAACTGAAGAGTTTATGAAGAAACTTTTCACAGAGTATGATATTGATTATATTATTCACGGGGATGATCCTTGTCTACTCCCTGACGGCACTGATGCATATGCCCTTGCCAAGAAGGCTGGTCGTTATAAGCAGATTAAAAGAACCGAAGGAGTGTCAAGCACTGACATTGTTGGTACTGATTCCGTATAACTTTTATCCTTCTAGTATAACAATCTGTGCTTATACTGTTTCCAATATGTCTTAAAATTTGGTGCTTATCTGCAGAATTGGCATGAACAAGAAATTCTGTTTTCTTAGGCAAGTTAATTGTTGCAGTTCCTTTGAGATATATTCTTGATAGCCTCTATTTTCTTCTAGTAGTATCTTTGGTTGGTTTTGTTGAACTTTCCGAGTTATTCCCAAGAGGCCTTCAAATAACAATCTGTCTCTTTCTAATTAACATCTCATCCCATTTTTGTTCTCTGCATTCCTTTTCATGACTAGTATTTTTCTTTTCGCGAGTTTTAAGTAGCAGATAAGATTGTTCTTTTGTTATCATGGTCAAATTTCTGTCAATAAATTTAGACATAATTTCAATGTAATATGTGTAATTCATTGTATGTAAGCATCAGTTCTTGTGTCACTTTTTAATCTTTGGTTACTCATCATCTATTCTCATGATGGCAAATAAATTTCAAATTGTAATCTGTATATTTATTCAGGTGTCTAGATGGAGGTAAACACATAACCAAGAGAAGCCCCTTAGATAATCAAGTGCACTTTGTCAAATTGTTATTGATGATATCATAGTATTAGACTAGGCGGTTTGAGTTCCAATCTTGCTAGGCCGACCTTGTTAATTAAATAGAAAAACCTCCACCTATTTAAGTTCTCGAGCCCATAAAAATATTGTAAGCCCAGAGTGAGGTATAGTGTTGGTGAATAAATATGAAGAACGTTTTTCAACTGAGTCAGTTAATCGATTGCATGTGGCCCTTGATTTTGGTGTTAGAAGATACTTGTATGTTTGTAAAATAAAGTTTGCTACTTTAAGGTGGGTCTTAACATTTGAATAGGTCGCATGCTTCTTTGTGTAAGGGAGAGATCTATTGGTGATAGTCATAATCATTCTACTTTACAAAGACAATTCAGCCATGGGCACGACCAAAAGGTTGATGATGGTGTCTCTGCAACTGGAACTCGTATATCTCATTTTTTGCCAACATCTCGGCGAATAGTGCAGTTCTCAAATGGGAAGGTATGATCATTGGTATATATCCCGAATATTTAGTTTCTTGATATATTTGTTTGGCTTAAAGAAAAATAAATTGTGAATATATATATATATATATATAATGATCTCTTATTGGTAAGGAATGTTGTGCTTCTCATTTTTCTCTTTTTGTTTGCTTAGGCTGCCAGTCCGGATGCTTATATAGTTTACATAGATGGTGCATTTGATCTGTTCCATGCTGGCCATGTGGAGGTTGTTTTCTCTTTCCCTTTCTCTCTCTTAGCACTGATTTCCATTGAACAAAGTTAAAAGGAAAATGAAGGGGGAAATTTCCCCATGGTAATTGAACAAAAAATAATGTGTCGTAATGGACTGATAGCCGTAGTAAGTAAATGAGTTCAAGAGGCGTCATTTTCTAATTTTAGAGTGTCAGCTATTATACAACAATATTTTTTCCAACGCCACTTGGTGTACAATTGGATATATGTTTCAGTGCAATGTTCTACAGGTCACATCCATGTGTGGTTAAGGTCCTAAGGATATACTGAGTTGAAGATAAACTTGTATGAAATCTGTCAAAGTTTGTAGGGTGTCTTTGTTAATGTCACATCATCCACATCCATAATTCATATCAGTGCAATCTCGCCTTAAGTTGTTTCTTTCTGCTGACCACTCTCCACTCAACCCAGCCAGACTCGAGGGTTGTTGCAAGTATGAAAATAACAAATCATAATACATTGCTCTTAACTTTGGACCATCTTGTTATGATCATAAGCCAGGAGTTTACCATAGTAGATCGTGAAGTTCCCTGATGTAATAGGTCATAAACTATTGGTGGGGTTTCTGTTGGGTAATTTATAGTTAGATTTCCTCTCATAAATGCTTGTGGGATATTGTTATTAATTTTTCAATTTGTACAGATATTGCGGATAGCTCGAGAACTTGGAGATTTTTTACTTGTGGGGATTCATACTGATCAGACAGTAAGGTATCATTTGTTGCTTTCATCTTCATATTGACAATGTGCTCTTCTGCAACATTTTGGAACTCGGACATTTTTGCTTGAGTATCCTTAGAATGCTACAATTGATTTTTTCTAGGTAATTATAATATATATAATTTTTTTTTTCTCTTCCTAATTCATGAAGTAATTATACAACCTGTAGTGCTACTCGAGGAGCCCATCGCCCAATCATGAGTCTTCATGAGAGAAGCTTGAGTGTGTTGGCGTGTCGATACGTAGATGAAGTAATTATTGGTGCTCCACGAGAAGTTTCAAAGGATATGGTCAGTCCTTTGTGTTGATTTTACATTCTTAATTTTTATTTTGGTGATTCACTAAAATTAATTTGACCCTTGTTGCTCTTCTATTGAATAAGATCGATTTTCCTTTCACAATTAAGGTTTACGTGGTTTTTATATGTGGGTTACAGATTACAACTTTTAATATCTCATTGGTTGTTCATGGAACAGTTGCAGAAAATATGGATTTTCTGAAGGTATTTTGCTATAATCTCGATAACAACATTTACCTAATCAGTTTTGCAACTGGAATGATTTTTGTGCTGATAAATTTTCAGGAGGATTTGAACCCCTTTGCTGTTCCAATGGCTATGGGTATCTATCAGCAACTAAAGAGCCCTTTAGATGTCACAACTAGCACAATAATTAGGAGGATTGTGGAAAACCATGAGGCATATCAGGTATTTTCCCTGTAATTTCAATTGATGTTGCCAAGCTAACAAAATTCCTCATACTTTCATTCTTTAACTTGGGCATGATATTGTAATTTTTGGATGCTCAGTAATGTTGTTTACTCTGGAGTCTAGATCATTATCATCATTACCAGTGCAACATCCATCAGTGTTTCTGTCACTAAGGTCATCATCAATATTCTATCACCATAAGCTAAAATGATACTTGAGCTTTAAATAGTCAGCCATGTAGAAGATGAGTATCCCCTGAGTCTGACTGTTTTGAAAAAAAAAAAAGATTCATCTTTTCATTATATGGGGCATTATCTCCTCACATGTCATCTCACTATTCAACAATAGATGATTAATAATGAAAATAATTGCAGTAAGATTGTTGAGAATCAAATTTTGCACCTCCGTAGTTCCTAGATAGCTACTTGGACTGTAAGATGTGGTAATTACTTAAGTTTATTGCAGGCCTTATGCTGACTTTTGTTGTCTTACTTCGAAGTTTATAGGCAATTGATTGATTTAAAAATGCTGTTTCCCACAGAAACGGAATGAGAAGAAGGAAGCGAGTGAGAGGAAGTACTACGAGAATAAAAGCTATGTTTCTGCAGACTGACTGACCTACTATCAGGGCTTCTGTAGCAAAGTTTCATGGTGGAAACCCGACAATTCTGACATTAACAAGAGCAACTTTTTGTTTCATTTTTCAAACATCTTACAGTGTGGATCTGATCGGGAGTATCCATGATTCCCTCTTCAGACTTCAGGTAGCAAGTTAAAGATAGCACAGATGGTACTTGGTCTCGGAACGTCTGGAGTTCATTTTCTCCTCCTTACATATTTTCCTGGTACAATTGCAGCCGTATCCTGCTGTTATTATCTGAATTGTTTGCAACTTTAAATCTGGAGAATACCTTTTTATTGTATTATTTTTTGGTTGTTGGGTGTTTTGTATCAATTTTGTTCTCAATTTTGCACTTTGTTTCCTCAGATGGAATTTGAACAGAAGAATAACATGGCAGGCATGATTTATTTCTGACATAATAATTATTTTCTCGTCCTTATTTCTTTTTTTTCATTATCTCAAATCCACTGATGTGCATCACAAATTGCAACTCCAAAGTGACAGTTATGTGGCGGTTACCGGTAAGCTGTGGAGTCGAAGTGCAGTGCAGGTGAAGCAATGGAAACATGCTGGAGGCTTTCTTAGTTTTTTTAAACCAACTCTTAACTTTCGTTCTTTCTCATATTAGGGGGGCTGGGGGACAGTTGAGCCACCTGATACAGCGTCGAGGTATGCTATGCGTTCATGCATCTGGCAAAAAGGAAGTCAACTATCTACTGATCCTCGGATTGAAATTGGAGCTACATAGGAAGGTTGGTGAGATGTTAGAATCCAATGATGTGGAATTTGAGACTTGTAGGGATGGTAAATGGTCACATCCGATGATGCCTTGCTATGTGTGTGAGTGTGACCCATCATTTGCTAGAATTATATCTGCCACTGGGGTTGTATGTTTTCCCATTACCTTCTTCTCTTTGTTTCCATTTTACTAATATGTTAATGTGTCCTTTCAGCAGTTTCTCAATGCATGAATCATTTCTTTTCTTTACTATTGGAACTTGGTAATCAACATAATGGGTGAAGCTCCACAATATTAATAATTTAGGTGTCATTTAACCCAAAGTTGTTGGACTTTACTTAAATATATGCCTATGCTACTCTCTTTTGTTTTTTAAGTAGTAGCATAGGATAGCCTAATTCCTTTTAAATAGAGAATTTTGGCATGTTAGGATCAATTATTCTGTTCAATAAAGTAGAGTCAGTTTCTCCCTTTTCTTTTGTTTTTTCGAGTTATCTCTGTTGGGGCGTAGGTTGGGTCAGCGTGTGCATAATATTGATCAAGACCAAAGAGCCCTATAAGGTTAATACCAAGATTCATAGTTTATCCTTTTATGGTCCACCATTGTATCTCAAGAATAATTGGGTCCTCTCAACTTACTTTACCATAAAGATTATGAACTTAAGTAACCCGACAAATGTTAGGTAACATAGCTAATTAGTAGCTGTTCAAATACCGTCACTCGAGCTTGATCTAGTGTGTGGAAGATGTTGTAGAATCACTGTCATCGTCTTAATATCAGAAGAATAATGTAAAGAGGGGTAATTAGGTGTGAGCTTGCCCAAACATTAATGTTGATAACGTCAATGCTATTAATTGGATATTTATTGGAGAGATCTTCCTTTCACCTGTGTCCTCCTCTGAGAACCCCTACGGGTGGTTGTTGAAAGCATCGTCCATCTTTTCTCCACCACGTGCATCCACGAGCAAAGATTTTGGGCGAAGATGTTGTCCCCCCACCCCCTCTCCGCGCCCTCCCCTCTCCTCTCCTCTATCTTCTATCTTCTTTTATAGCTCAGCTCAGTAGCTGTCCGGGCCGATGAGGACCAATGCCATGCAGATAGTCCTCTTACATGCACATGCACACTATCCCCTCCTTGGGAGACACCCTATGGTCTACCAAATTTGATCCCCCCCCCCGCCCCAATTCCTTTTGATTGTATCATCAAATACGTGTACATAAAGATGCGCTGACATTTAACATGAGTATCTATTTGTTTTCCTTTTTAAGTAACAGTAAGTGGACGAGGAGATAATGATATAATTTCTATTTTAGAGAAATTGATAAAAACACTCTCCCTTGATATTTATCAATCAATCACTGTATTATGAATTTAATTCTCAAATACACCCCTAATGTTGTTAGTTTTCTGAATCGAATATTAACTTAACTATAGATACAAAAAGTCTAAAATACCCTTTGAAAACATATCACGCAAGATATCTTAATCCCTCTAAAAAAATTTAGGATGTGAATAATAATAATAATAGGTGATAAAATAATAATAATAATAACAGTGTGATGACAGATGCATGTGATGGAATAGGAAGTAGAGATAATATAGATTTGGGAGACGATTCTTTCCATTACTTTTGTCACCTCTGAGCGTAGCGAAGGGTGGGTGTAACAGTGAACATCATGAGGGTTGTTGATTGGTTCGGACCTGTACGAGATTTAAACTGAACGCATTATTGATATATTAATAATATACAAAGATAGAAATGTGATTACGACTCATACTAATAGACGTAATTATGGAGCCGTAACTTTAAATGCTGAAGCTGTTATTGGGTGGTAATGGTATAATAAATGACACTGCGGATATCGTCCTTCCTTCCTTTTAGAGTTTTAGTGCTTCCCCCTCTCTCTTTTAATTTAATCCACACCTCTTCTTCTGCTTCTGAACAATTCCACACAATTCCACAGACAGGATGATTTCACTGAGGACGATAAAAAGGGATTCTTTTCCTGGCATCAAAAGGACAAAGAAAGGGATTTTTAGTACAAAACTTCCATCCAACCTCAAAAAAAAACCAAGGGGCGGACATTGATGAGAGTAAACTTTATTACATTTTACTGTTTCTCTAAAATCCATATATATATTTATATATTTGCTTATACTATAATATAATTTCTTATTTTAAAATAACAGTTAAATAGTATAATAATTTATTCTAGAATATAAATATTATTTATCAAATTTATATTTTATATAACGTATTAATTCAATTAATAATTTAACCTTAATATCTATCTTGTTAAAAGAAAATTTAGACTATTAATATCATAGGAGGAGGAATTATGATAATTTAGTATTTTTTTTATTAAGTTTGAATAGAAAAGTTAACGGTTTTATAGTAGTTACGTGTGATACTGATACATGATACAGATAAAAGTTTTGGAGTAATTTAATTTTATGAAAGATCACAAGGGGCAATTTGTAATTTTATGTTTTAATTTAAAAAAAAACCGGACCCAAAAAGAAAAGAGAAAATCTCAAAGCTGAATCCAACCTTTTAAAATCCAATTTCCGGCCGACAAGTGGTTCAGCTCAGTTGGCTCAATGCCGAGCCCTAATTCATTCGTACCAATGTCCAAAACTATATAAAATTTTATATCCAGATATTAATGAGGAGAGTAGTAGCATGGTAAATGAGTTCACATGCTTTATTTAATTTTTTTATCCCAACTCTCTCTCTCTCTCTCTCTCTCTCTCTCTCTCTCTCTCTCTCTCTCTCTCATACACACACACATAACTCTCGCGCACAGAGGAATTCCTTCTTAATTAAAGCGAGCGCAGCGTGAGAGGTGGAGGTGGTGGCCTTGTTTTGGTGGTCGCGGTGAGAAAGGAGACTGCAGAAAGAAAAGTAAAAGATAGGAAGAAGTTGGTATACCAACCTAGTAAAATCTCTTCTCTCTCTCTCTCTCTCTCTCTCTCTCTCTCTCTCTCTCCGATTATCCTCTCCTCTATCTCGCTGTCTCTAATTTATACTTGGGTCTTCTTGTTTGCTTCCAAGGTGGGGCCTTGTGAGGCGTATCAAGCTAGGGGACGAGGTGGGGAGTTATGAGAAGAGGGTGTGAAGGATGGGCAACTGTGGAACCAGAGAAGAGAATGCCGTCGTCGCTGCTCAAGCCCAAGGTACGTCGTGGAGCATTGCTGCGGCATGCGCTCATCTTCTCCCCTAAGTCTCTTCTTTTTTGGGGTGTATACTTGTTGGCCATGTTGCTTTACCTACTTGGCTGTTGGTTTTGTTGTAGAACTTAATTCTCTCAAGTGGGTTTTGTTCAAGATTCGATTTTTAGGCACCATTCTGTTTGATTTTCTTGATGTTGCAATCTGGTTTTCTTTACTGGTATTTGATCTTTGTTTGTGGTTACCATACGAGGGTCATTATGTTTCTCAAAATATTTAGAAAGGGGTCAATTCTGAATCTCCTGTATCTCTTTTCCTTTTTGGGCTAGGTTTGCATTTTTCTTCTCTATTGATGGCACTTTACTACCGGAGTTTGGATTTCATGAAGGCAATGTGAAGAATGTTTTATTTTGTAAATATTGTGCAACTATTTGACTGGTGAATTTTATCAGTCGCTGGTCATTTTGAGTGTGGTTGAATTCCAATTATTATGTTTTTTTTTCTTAAACACATGCTTAATTTTGAGCATATTGAACACAATATGTTTAGCTAATTGGGGATTATTAACAAGTTTTATATAATTCGCCATAGCTTGCAGTAGGCAAAATTGTCCGCTGCTAAATTTTACGCCCATTTTGGCATTTGTAATATATTAATATAGTGTGACTATAGTAGGTTTCCCAAAGTTTTGCTACTATGAAAGTGTCCAGTTGCTGATTAGTTCGTCTTTGTTATTTCCTTACTTGCAGTTCAGCATCTGCAAATGTTCCAACTCCCAGAGAAGAAACATACACGCTCCTTCTTGGACATTAGTGATCCGTCGACCCCTAGAAATTTTGAAGATTCAAGAAATACTGTAATATACACTAATGTCATTGCATTCACATTATTCGAGCTGGAGACCATCACAAAGAGCTTCCGTGCAGATTATGTTCTAGGTGAAGGTGGGTTTGGTACTGTCTACAAGGGATACATAGATGAGAATGTGAGAGTTGGCCTCAAATCACTTCCTGTTGCTGTCAAGGTCCTTAACAAGGATGGTCATCAGGGACACAGAGAATGGCTCGTAAGTGTTATTTCATGGCTATTTCTTGTTCACAGTCAGATTAGATCCTCAGCACAGCACCATCAATTAGCTAGCTTGGCTTACTGCCACATGCACCATAAATGGCAGATCTGTAAAGCAGTATATTTTCCTCTAAATATTTTCTTGGGTCAAAATGGGAAATGCTTCTTATCCGGAAGCTTGTCTAATTAGTTTTACAAAGTTCTTGCTGCCAAAAGTACTTAATCGAGGTTTGGCTCCTTGAGATGCTTCTTGAGTTCATCTTTCTTGTTTTACCAGACGGAGGTTAACTTTTTAGGGCAGCTAAGACATCCTAATCTAGTAAAGTTGATCGGGTACTGCTGTGAGGATGATCATCGCCTGCTTGTTTATGAGTTCATGTTCCGAGGCAGTCTTGAGAATCACTTATTTCGAAGTAAGACTCCATCCATGTCTTTGGGATGCATTTCTTGATAGCTTTTTACGCCAAGTGCTATGCATTACCTTTCCGTTCTGTTTCAATACCTTCTGATTCATATGTGATGGAAGCAAATGTATGCCAGAGGTATTTCAACACCTTGTTTCAAGACAAAAGTTCTGCTGAGAGATGTTTCCTCCTTACTGTTGTCTACAGTAGTTAGACATATTCTGAATCTATCTCCACTTATTAGCAGCCTATACAGATTATTTTGATATTTTATCTGCTATATGAGAAGATATGTACTCCTTTTGGACTGGTTTTCTGCTTTGTCATTCTACCTGATGTAGTTCTGACTTCTGAGTAAGTAAGCGTTCTGCAATATTTTGCCTTTTCTCTTATCTGTTGAACTTCACTTGTAATTATTTTCTTGATTTTGTTTCAAGTCATTTCTAAACTAGGTTTGTTGCTGAAGATTATTGGAAAATAAGGATAGAAAGTATCCTCTAAGAAAAATAAAGGTATTTTATTGCATACTAGATGAAATAAATGGGTCTGCATCTTTAACTAAGATGTGTAACAACGAAGCTCTGAAGAGGAGATTCATAAGAAATTATTTGAGATAGGAGATTGTTGTATATTGCTGTCTCTATTTAATAAATATCTAAAAGTCATCTACTAACTCAGGAATGTACCAGAAATCATACAAAATCGACTTCTCTTCTTCTCTCTATCGGCTTTCTCTGTCCTATCAGATATACAGTTAGAACTCATTATTTTGTTTCCGTCATCTTATAAGTTGTTCAAACTTTATGGATGATGTGGCCTTTCATGCTTTTGCTATTATTCTCTATTTTTAGTCCTTCAGTATTATGTTATGCATGATAATTTTTATACTTTATGGTTTATAAACAGTATTGCAAGTTTGCAACAATTGGCATTTAGTTGAAGAGAGTATTACGACAATAACATGCTGGAATACTTTATTCTGCCTTCAGTTCTTTTATCATGTTATAGGGAAAAGATCTGCCAAACATCACTTTCTTCATTAATGTTCTCAGAGACGGCCGCACCGTTATCTTGGACAACTAGAATGTCGATAGCATTGGGTGCTGCCAAAGGGTTAGCTTTTCTTCACAATGCAGAAAGGCCAGTTATCTACCGAGATTTTAAGACCTCAAATATTTTGTTGGACTCTGTTAAGTAACAATCTTGTGTTTATGTTTAGTTCATTCTTCTCCATTCTTCACATGCTTATTGTTGAATCTGCAAAATATTCGATACGGTGTGCTGATTCTCTTCCACCCAAACATAGGATTATGCTGCTAAACTGTCTGACTTTGGCCTTGCAAAAGCCGGGCCACAAGGTGATGAGACCCATGTATCAACACGGGTGATGGGCACCTTTGGTTATGCTGCCCCAGAATATGTAATGACTGGTACTGACTCTTAACACTGTAAAGTTGCTTTGATTAGTATTATGGTCTTACTTTTGGTTCTCTACCACTAGGATATGCTTACCTATTGTGAGCATGTGTTCTAAATGACAAAATGACAAATCCTTCGAATTCCTAAAAGTTTCTTCTTGGGTAAACTGAAGGAGGTAAGAAAATGTGGTCAAAATGTATTGGTGTTGTCTTTTGGATAGCCATCCTGGTATGTTGTGTGGTCTTTCTAATTAATACTTCTTACTTCACTTCTTCCTTTTCTTTTCCTTCCATGTGTTCTAAATTGCCATGCGTTATCATTTCATTTTCGTCCATGTATTATTGTTATTTGAACCGCATACCGCATTCATGAACAGGTCACTTGACAGCAAGAAGTGATGTCTATAGCTTTGGAGTCGTCCTCCTCGAACTCCTGACAGGTCGGCGCTCCGTGGACAAAACGCGCCCCAGCAAGGAGCAGAGCTTGGTTGATTGGGCTCGCCCGAAGCTCAATGACAAGAAAAAGCTTCTGTCTGTCATCGACCCCAGGTTGGCAGATCAGTACTCAGTTAGAGCTGCTCAAAAGGCTTGCAGCCTGGCCTACTACTGCTTGAGCCATAACCCGAAAGCGAGGCCCCTTATGACTGACATTGTGGAGACCCTTGGGCCATTGCAGGGAAGCAATGCAAGGGAGACCACAATCCAGTCCCTACCTAGCAATGTACTTCCCGGTAATCGGATCCGCCACAGACTCACAGGTGGCACCATCAACTCTACACCAACTCCAGGTCCGAGATGTTCCACAGCTGTTCCAGCATGCAGAGTGAGGTGAATCTTCTACTCTACTATCTGGGAATAGGTTCATTTGTATATTGACAACCCTATTATCGTGCTTCTTCCATGTACATGTCTTTCAGCTCCTGTGGGTTTTTGTTCCTTCACCCAGCTTTCGATGTAAATTTTGATCTGTGTGGTATTTGATTTCTGACTCGTTTTATTTTCTTGCCTCCCATCTTTATGTATCTGTAACTGCGGCAACCCTTGCCAAATGGGCTGGGTTTATTGCTAAGTAATGAAAGCAAGTTGAACTAAGATTCTACTCTGGAGTACCAGGTTCTTCTGCTCTCTCCTCCTTTAAACCATGGCAGTGGTACTGCAATTGCTTTCAAAATTTTGTGTTTAGTTTTGATCAAACTTAAAGCTTGATGGTCATAGTTTTCAAGTATTCTTTGGATGGATGGATTGTGTACGAAACTTCTTTAAACTCTTATGTGGGATTGCAATTCTCTTGCATGGATATAAGCATTTGCCATTAACCTTGAAGATGATTGTTTTAGTATATAACACTCTCTTTTAATAAAATTATAATTTACATCCTATAATTTTTTATTAGTTATAAATCGAGTCCTATAATTTAATAAATATATGTAGAAAATATTCTATTTTTAGATCCGTTAGTTAAATTTAATTAAATTTCTGATTTAAATTAATTATACTAAAAAAATTATGAAAATACTCTTAGTATATATTTTAGTTAGTTTAGAAATAAAAGTATTTTAATCTTTTTAGAAAAAAAAAAACTAACTCAGAGCACATATTTATTATACCGTAAAGCTCGATTTATAAATAATAAAAATATAGGATATAAATTATAATTATATTATAAAGCAGAGTGTTATATATAAATTTTTCTATATTTTTAATCATCATCTAAAGCTAATTTCACTGGCGATTGATGGACTCTTCTGGACGCCCGTGGCACCAAAAGTTAATCTCAATTTAGCAAACACGATTGAAGGCCAAGGTTTTCTTTGTAAGCTGACGTAATTTATAACTCAATAATAAACTAATTGATATGAAATACTAAGCACGAGAACAAATGCTCCTTTAATCTTACAGAAAATTATAAGTAGCACCCTACATTTAATTATATTATAGATAAACCTTTTACAAATTAAGCCCCCTCTTTATAGAAATTTGGATAGTTATACCTAGAAACCCGAACTATTGTATGTGCATATATTTTTTGGTGGCAACCTCAACTATGAAAAACCTCGACAATAATCCTCCTCTTATTCGTCAATTTTATTTATTTTTAATTAAAAATATGACGTAATTAATATTTTACTTTTATTTTTAAAGAAATAATGAGAAAAAATATATATATTGATGGTAATTTAATATTTATCATTAATATTATTAAGAAAGACAGAGATATTAGATAGTTAAAAAATAAATAAATAAAGTGTAAAGAAAAAGAGATAATATAAAAATGAGCAATACTTTAAGGATCTATACACTATACGTACGTAATCAACCCTACAAATTATTATCTTAATTAAAAGTGCTTTTGAGTCTTTTAACTTTAATTGATCAGCAGACTTCTTCCTTCTACTTCATCACGTACGTCATGCATCGCGTTTACGTTATATGGAGATCTCACCATTTACGAACACTCGGATTAGAGGAATTGACCAACGTCTTAAAAGTGATTGTCTTTAACCTAATCTTGTCTTTAATCTCAAACATTTTGCCACCTTTCTTCTGGACATCTAAGTCGGCAGATGCATTGTTCCTACTGAACTCATCCACCAATAGCCCACACTAGCGTCACATCATCCAGATCTTTCTCCACTTTTAATATATCTCTCCTCCTCTTTAATTTTTTTTTCAAAATATATTTTGATATATTAGTATACATGTTTATCGAGAAGCTAACAAATCTATGAATTAGTTAACTAATTGTGTTAAGAAACAATTTGGGACCTTTTTAGTCATTTATCTTAGGAAGAGTATATCATTCAAGGCTAGGGGTGGCAATCGGGTTGGGTTAAGCGGGTTCGGGTCGGGTCAGATTCGGGTCGGGTCAACATTACCTTGACACGAACATGACCCGATTAATAAACGGGTTGCATTTAGTAAACACGAACACGACCCGATTGATAAACGGGTAACACGACACGACCCGCCTAACCCGTTTAATAAACGGGTCAAGTTAACACGACACGCTAACACGACCCGTCTAACCCGTTTAATACAAATCATATATAAAATTTAATATTTACTGATTTATTATATATAAATGGTGTATTACACAAATACAATCCTAATAATTCATACAATATTAAAACTAAACGGGTTAAACGGGTCACCCGACCCACCTGACCCGCCCGACCCGTTTACTTAAACGGGTTAAACGGGTCAAGCGGGTCAAAGGCATAAACCCGAACACGACCCAATTAATAATCGGGTTAGGTGGGTTGACCCGTTTATGACCCGAACCCGATTAATCTAAACCCAAACCTGATTAACAGTCGGGTTATCGTGTCGGGTTATCGGGTCGGGTCAAGTTTTGTCACCCCTATTCAAGGCTATAGGTTTAATAGAAAATCTCATGCCCTACAGTGGAGCCACTGTAGTATTGCTCCTTTATTTATTTTATTACCTTTTATTTTACTTTATTTTGTCAAAAGGGAGTCAATTTCAGATGGCTGGCTAGGTATCAAATTAGATGATGAATGCTACATTGTAATGTCTTTGGGAATGTCAAAGAGATCTCTTGCATTTGTCTTACTCCCTGTTCTTACTCTAAATCTCCATCCACTTCATGATAGATTAATGTGCATTGTGAATTCTTCCAATGGCAACAAAATAGATAAGTCAAACAAGACCCCATGAATATATATACTTACTCACTTTGTCCAATAGCTTTAGCACTTATTATAAAAAGAGCTACCAAACAACAGTTACAGAATTCAAATTCAAATTCAAAATTTCCATCATTGGACGAGAAGGCAAAAAAAAAAATGAAATCCTCATAAAATTTGGAAAGAGTATGTGTGTTATATTATAAAGATTGCATGTGAGGGAACTTATCCGAGCTTTTATCCGGGTTCTCAGAGCACCTTATCTGACTCCCATAGCGCTAGTAATCGACCGACAAGTATTTTATTCAGCCCCTAAAGGAAGAATGCATAAAACTTTAAGCCATTACTTCTATTTTTATCTGTTTCATAAGCCCCAGGTTTCTGACTGGAAAATTAAATGGAACAAAAAAACTGGATAACTGCTGACATCTATTGACAAAGTAATCCATCACACTAACAAAATATAATAACAAATTTTGTCGAGGGCCGGCTCACGGTCAAATTGGGATTCAGTGCAAGCTTATATACGTCAATGTATCAGTTGCATGCATCTACTAACTTTGAACATACCAGCTTAAAAATAATAGAGTTTCATTTAGGGTTGTAAATTTTAGAGGGTTTTGTTTTCCTCTCGTTGATTTGGCAGCGGTAGGGTTGCCAAGTGTTCTGTTGCAGGAAATTCCTGCATCCAGGGCTGCAGACAATTTTCTCACTTCCCACGTATCCAAACACATGCAAGCCACCAAAAACATGGAAAAGCTATGCATGATGTGGAGAGCATTAATCCAACACATGGGAAGCTACGTGGAAAGAGAGAATAAAATTGCGAATCTTTATTCTCTCTGCTTCCAATGCTTACTTCGAACGAGTCTTATTCTTTTGAAGCACCATGCACACGAGTCCATGATGACTAATCTTAGCCATGCATCATATATTAGATCATGGGAAACATGCCATCCTTTTTTTTTCTCATTCGAGTACTACAACGTTCATCTAATGACATATATAAATATATATTTATGTAACCTTTAATTTATCCTATTATTTTTGTATCTCTACTATTAATATTATATGCTTCGGCTTGGAGATGGGATCATAAAGTTCAAATCCTACGTAACTTCCATTCACAAATCCATGTTGATCCTAAAAGAGAACGTACGAAAACCTTAGTATATATGTAACCCACCTTAGTTTTATTTCCTCCATAACCTCATATAAGTTTTTGTTCTCTCTCTTTCTCTTAGCTAGCTCAATCTTTTTGTAGCAAAGATGAGTAGAGTTCATCCAACGCAGGGCAAGGTTGATCATGTGGCGGCGGAGATCGGTGTGGCGAGAGATCGGCGGCCGTCGTCGTGGACGGTGTGGAAGAAGTCGAGCATGGCTTTCCAGGGGACGGATGGGTTCTCGGTTTACGACAGCGAGGGGATGTTATCCTTTCGGGTGGATAACTATTCGAGGAGGCTCAAGAGTTTTGAAGGAGAGATCGTGCTCATGGATGGCGATGGAAGGGCACTCCTATCCCTAAGGCCTCAGGTAGGGTTTTTTTTTTTTTTTTTAAAAGGTCAACTCTTTGGGTTTCTCAAATCGATCTGGTTATGTCTTTCAATTAATGGGTCTAATCTATCAATAACTTATAATTAAATAACTACGTGATAATGTGTTAGCGATAATAAGAGCTAAATGCAGTCTGTAAATTATAAGATCCAGAAATTTTTTGGCACTCACGAAACTTCACGTCGATCCTTGCAGTTTCTTAGCATGCATGCACGATGGAATGTATATGAATGCGAAGATAGCTCGAATAAGAGGTCTAAATTGCGAGTCTTCTCCATGAGGCGATGCTCTATTCTCCAAAGCAGTGATGAAGCAGAGGTATTCATGGGGAGTAGTACTGCAGATAGCAAATCCACGAAGCCCAGCTTCCAAATGGAAGGTTGTTTCAGAAGAAGATGCTGTAAAATCCGAGGCAGCAAAGGCGAGGAGGTCGCAAAGATTTGCCCAAAGAAGGCCGGCGGTGGCGGCGGCGCCGCCGTCATGCTCGGGGAAGACGTCTTCAGCCTGGTGGTTGAGCCGGGGGTCGACTGCAAGCTCGTAATGGCTTTTGTTGTTATCATGGATAGGATTTGTAGAAGGTCTTTTACTCCTCTCATGTGTTCTTAACGAGAGAAAGAGTAGTAATCCTATTTAGTGGTGAGCTTTAGGTGACAAGGGAAGGTAATTAATTATGTGAGAAAATTGTAATGTGTATAGATTGGAAGATGTTTCATAAATAAAACTTTGGTTCAGAGAACAAATGGAAAGGAGAAAATGAACTTATGGCTTCTTTTTCTAGGGGTCCTTTTGCATAATACACATCCATTTTTGAAATTTATGAATTGATTATTCCTCTTATTTTACTTATATTTCACAAGAATTAGGCCATATATTTCCATTATGAGGGATGATACACAGAACCCAAAGACGTAGAATTGATTTATGCCTTTCAAGTCCTTTATGTTTCGAAACTACTAACCCCACTATATACAGAGAAAATTGTATATAGCAGAAAATAGAGAAACAATTCTCTCCTACTGCTTTCATATCCTCTTTGCAAGTTCTTGATCATAAACTAGGTAGAATGACATTATCATAACAAGAGTTAAGAGGCTAAAGATTAGAGTCGAAATAAAAATTCATCTGACTAGTATAGCTATGTCAATCTTGAACATAGGCACACGGCATAAGAAGATACTGCCTGTTGTAAAACATTGAAATAGCATCAGGGGAAATGTTGCAGATGATTGTATTTTCATCCATGGTCACAACAATGCTAACTCAAGTGCATTTCTTGATTAGCTTTTACAAACAAATATATTGCAAGGAGAAAGCAACAATGTATAATCTTAGGTGACTCGGCATGTATAACATACTTCCCAAGTAAATGGAGAAAGTGGACATTATCAAGTGATGCAATTCAGTTCACAAGTACAACTTAAATTAGAAATAATCATCAGACAAACTTGACATATAACAGCTGCTAATTGTTTTGACACTGCAATTGAACTCAAACATTAAGACAAATATAGAGCAGTCTTGTGATCAGTGTCCTCGTATCTCCCTTTACAAAGATATCTTGAAATTCTCTTGACCTGGCAATCCAGGTTAATAAGCTTGTAATTTACTATGATGCATAGGGAGGCTGATAACCCGAATGTCTGCAAGAGTCAAGACGAGACCTGAGATTAGCATACAATGCTAAATAAGAAGCCATTTTAAAATTCTTTTGAAGAAAGAGGAAAGAAGATATATCGCATCTTACATGACGGATGCAATTCCTATGAGAAAAGAGCACGATACTCATCAGCCTCATGAGCCCTTTCTTCTATAGTTCTATCTGTCCTTTCTATGTCAAGGTCAAGCTTCTCCTTCAGTTCTTTCTCCTTACCATCCAGCTGTCACAAAAATAACAATATGAGACCAGGCAGAAACACATTAGTGTTTAGACTGGCATTTCACCAATAAAAAAACATAACTCACTGCATCATAAATCTCATCGTTTTTTTCAAAATCTCCCTCTTTCCTAGGGATGATATGAATGTGAACATGTGGAACTGTCTGTCCAGCCTGAGGTCCATCCTGATATCATAAAAAAATTGTAGAGAAAAGCATAATTCACTTCAAAATGAATACCAGTATGTAGTAACTTTAAAAAAAAAAGAAGAGCTCAGTAACTTCTCTAGCTTACTTGAATATTTAATGTAAGTGAAGAAGCATTATGGTATTTCTCAAGTCGGCCACCAACTTCCTTCGCAGTCAGCCATAAATCACTAATCTCATCAGCGCTGAGATCAACATAGCGCTTCACTTCACGCCGTGAGCACACAAGAACATGTAGATCATGTCAAGGTATAACAAATGTTGCATAACAGTATCAACAATGTGTTCACTGAACAGCTTAAAAAAAAATCAACTCTTAAGTAAAGGCATCCCAGCATTCCCAACCACACAATACTTGTATATGAGAAAATGTATGTGTGCTTCTGTGAGTTATGCTTATCACTTATGAGGATAATTAACTTGCTATATATCGTCCTAGGCCTCACCAAATCAAAGCTAAACCCTAAACCCTAAACAATGCTCTTGCCGGATCTAATATTTTCGATGAAAAAAGAAATGATATGCTAGCAAGGCAGGAAGCCATGCACACAATTGCAACTCTGCTATCTGCATTTTGACAATCATGAAGAGGATAATAAAGTCATAGAAAACAAAATGCATCAAAATCAGATTTTTTTTTTAATGCACAGCCTCAATGATCTTCCTACAAATATCCTTAAACACACTGAACTCAAGAAAGACGAATGCAAGGTGTGGAAGCTGGGGACGATTCCATGTCCCTCAGGAAAAGGATATGACCTGCAAAAGATTAACAAAGTGCATTAGCAAAAAATTAAGGAAACAAAACCATCACAAGCACTAAGTATGAAATGAACACTACTTATAAATCTTTTTTTAAAAAAAACTTTTTGTAATCACTCTTTAGTCCAAAAGAATAACTGATAAGATTTACAGGGAAGGATCCGAAACTGATTTGAATAGAAATAAATCACATTAGCTTCTTGAAGCTTGAGAAACCTCTATCCTCATTGCAATTCAGACAAAAGAAACCCTAGCATGACAAACTAATTAGGGATCACAATCCCCCTAATTACTTCACCATCCAATTAGATACACATACTGACTGATCCAGTCAAGAACTAAACTTTGTCACAGAAAAGAAAAATACCAGGAAGAACAGGTCGGATGTTGACCATGGCATAGGAGAGCGGCGTGGAGTAGAAGACCTCGCTGCGATCGATCTTGTACGGTCCGAAGGTGTAAGACTCGGCGTCCATCTCCGATCTCGTGCAGAAGCGTCGGCGCCGGGGAGAGATCGATTTCCGCGCGAGGAGGAATGAGGTGGGATTTGGAGCGAGGACTCGGCCGATGACGAAGAGCCCTCTCGACGTGAGCGTGCACTTCATTCGCTCCCTCGTGCGGGTCTTCTCCTTTCGATTATTCTCTCGCTCGTTGAGAGGGCGAAACAAACTGTGTCATTAGATGGGCAGGGCCGGTCTGGGCCAGGCTAGGCCGGGCTGGGCTGGGCCGGGCTGGGATGGGCCGGGCTGGACTTGTCAAAGAACAACTCGGAAACGCTTATTAGCATCAGTTATTTTTAATTTGATCCTCGATTTCTAACATTTTATTGAAGAAATACAGGGATCGAATTAAAATAGTTAGGAAAATTTCAAATAACACCTTATATTTTGATTATTTCATAATTAGTACTCTACTTCTGAGAAATGTATAATCGGACTCCTCTTTTTCATGGAATTAAACTAGTTAGAGAAAAAGAAACGCAGGAATTGAATTACAAAAGTTAATCGAGAATAATGAAAAGAGAGGGAATTATTTACAAATTTTCCAAATAGTTAAAGGAAGGTAGGATGTAAATTATAATAAACAGATAAGTTGGGTGTGAAATGAAAATAATCCCCTTACGGATGAGACTAACTGGCCACTTTGCACTTACCCATTTTATCTCCAGTGGCGGCACTAGTAGCTTCGTCTCCTTCGACGACGGTTTCTCTATCCCGAGCCGTCGTTCGCTTCCTTCGTCGGCGCGGCTTCGATCGAGTCCAAAGGATCCAACCGATTGCGGTCTTTCTCCGGCCACTCTCCCGTGATTCCTCTTCTCTCAATTGATCCCGGTATCTCTTGCGCTCGTTCTCGCCATTTCCGGCGGCATTTTATGTAATTTTGATATTTTTTTCTAGGGTTCGGCTGAGCTGAAGAGTGTCTCGAATTGGATTGGATAGGAATGGTTATTTATGTTTATATGTTGTAAAAAGTTTCTAGCTGAATGAGAAATTAGTCAAGCGTGATGGACCAATTTATTGGCAGTGTGGAATGTTTTAAATTTTTAATAAGTTGGAGACCTTTTCTGTGCTTATATATAATGATTCCTATGTGATATTTGATCATTTTCGTGTGAATCAAATCGGAAATTTGTATCTTCTCGTTTATCCTGCGTTATTGCAAGTAACAGATCTTTCTATGCATGTTTTTAGATGTAAACAACATTCAGGAAGATCTAATGGCAACTTATATGACGATGTAATATTGCCACCAAAGGAAGAAATCTAAGAGTTAGATGAATAGAAGACCACATCCTTTCTAACTGTCCTCCTATTCATGAATAGGACCTTTTCAATTTTCATTACTTATCAGTTGATTTATCATTTAGTGGGAGATTATGAGAGTAGATGTCAAAACTTGTTCTTAATTTTTCAGTGAGTTCAAGCTTTGAAAATGAGTTTGGCAACATTAATAATGGAAGCAAGTTCTATGCAATGAGACATAGATAACGTGTTCCAAAACTGAATAGACCTCCCGATCAGCAGTGTGCACTTTTACGTGGCCTTACAACACAGCTGTTGAAACATGGTAGGATAAAAACTACCCGAGCAAGGGCAAGTGGATGAGGAAGTATGTAGACAAAATGATTACACTTGCAAAGGATGGATATTTGCATAAGAGGAGACAAGCACTGGGATTCATTTATGATAAGCAGATAGTCCATGACTTGTTTGCAGAAGTCCAAGACAGATATGGAGAAAGAAATGGGGTTTACACAAGAATCATCAGAACTCTTCCAAGGCGGAGAGATAATGCACCAATGGCTTATGTTGAACTTGTTTAGGTAACCCACATTGTAGAACTCTTGATAACAATCTAATCAATCTTGAGTTCTTGATGTGATCTTCTGTCATCATGTATTCTTTCATCAGAAGTGTAATCATAGGTTTTTCATCATTGCTTCTGTTAGCATTTATTTGAGTGGGAAGATATCCATTACTGGAGCTAACCAAGTATTCAATAGTTACTAAACTTGCATCCTTTATGATGGCAAGTTATACTGTATCGATCTCCTTTCCTCATCTATTTATCATATGCCAAGAACAAAATGAAGCTGATAGAGGACCGTAGGCTGCTCGTGGTATTTGATGTGATCTTGGTGTTTCATGATGGAGTTCTCCATCTCATATATTATGCAGGGCAAATCTTGCTATTACATGCTTCTTGCATCTTTGCCATTAGGGATCCAATATTCATGAAGTTACTGATTCAGAGCCTGCATAATTAGGTGGGAAAATGCTGATTTTGATGTTCTGCAATATTACTTTCACTATCAAAAACCTGAGACTAGGAATTTTGGAATTATGATGATGTTTATCAATAACTTATTATGCAAAGTCATGTCCTTATAATCTTACAGCATGCAGCATAAAGTCAAGCCTTGTGTGATATAAGCAATTCTGTGTGTTTTCAATTACTTGATTATCAGATGGAGAGATCAAATGTCAAAATCACGAGCAGAAGAATTACAAGACCTAACCTTCTAGATATTGTTAATGATTTATTTTTTGTTCTTGCTAATCTATGGTTGTGAGAAATATTAAATCCAGGGAATTAGATATGCTTCAACTACATGATGTACCTCTATGGTCACTGCAGCACTAGGCACATGCTTAATAGGAATATACCAATCCAACAATTGCTGGTCTAATTCGAAGGGAAGAAAGGAAAAGGAAAAGGTACTTAAGCACCAACTCCTGTTGCTGTAGTTTAGCTTGAAATAATGCTTCTTAAATTATTAGTCCGCAAGTGAGATTTTTTCTTTTTCATTTCTCAATAGAGATCTAGTTGCGCTCAACTTATGTTCATACTTTGTGATAGTTCAGACAAGTGGTTAGGTACATATTTTGTCAGTCAAACTAATCTGCTTGACTAGTTAAATAGAATGGAAGTCTGAATAGATTTCCTTATTTATTTCCTCTTTCCTCCTCTCATGTTGTCTTCTCTTCCTACTTCTTTTTGTCTTTCTAACTCATCTCCTAATCTATCATCCTCAGCATCTTAGCTTTTACATCAACCTATTTATCCACTGACAATGTGTACAATGTATTTAGGGGTATGCAAGCTAAAGGATGTTGATCTTCTTATGAACATTTAGTTGTTTCGCTGCATGGTTAAGTTTGTCTGGCAAATGGAACAATATCTATATAATTCATGCCTCCATTGAAACCTCAACCTAGTATATTTCTACCGGAGTGACTAGTAAGTAGAGCCGTCAAAATAAATGAGCAACTCGAACTTGGCTTGGCTCGAATTGAGCCAAGCCAAACCTAAATATCAAATAAGGTTTTGAATTAATTTTGAACCAAGCTTAATTTGAAACCAACTTGCTCAAGTTCAGCTTGATAAGCTTAAAAATAATATATATAATATACTATGTATAACTATTATATTGAGCCAAAGCTGAAGCTAGCTTGTTTAAGGCTTGAAAATAGGCTCGGCTCATTTATGGCTTAAAAGTAGTCTCATTTAAGGCTTAATGAGCTCAGCTTATATAATGATTAAAATTAGGCTCACTTATGGCTTGATCTTAGCTCGAATTGAGCGGAGCATAGCTTGAACAAAAAAATAAGGCTCAAAATGAATTTTAGCCAAGCCTGTGCCAAAACTCGCTTTACACCCCCTGCTTGTAAGTGTGCAACAGACTAAAAAGGAAAACCTATTCTCTGAAGACAAACCAAAATAACAAATAAGCCTTCTTTACAGCGGTAATGATGTGCAGCCCACAGATTTTCCACTCTTCTAATCAGTCAGTAGGGCATGTCATAGAATTGAGATACGTGAGATGATCGTGCACACTAGATTGAGGTTGACTGTAAGCTATCTTTGGACAAATAGTTAGATTACGATAATTTTCCTGAAGCCATGATCTTCCTTTTTTTAACTATATGATGCATTGACTCTATTAAAAGTGGAGACTGATCCGAAAACTGACATTTTCGTTTTGATCAACAGCTTCTGTGAGCCTTCTTGGAACATTCTGGCGCCCATGCCTTCATTGATATGTTGGAAAAGAATGATTTTCAAACATGATGTTTCTCGTTAGTTTTGTCTCACAAGCTACAACATGTTAGTGTTCTGGTCCTTATTTCCAATGTGCAGAGCGCACTTTGATCATGTAATTGCTGTTGACACCTTAGTGTTGATAGGTTGTCAGAAGTGGGTGATGCACTTATCTATCTTGTGACACAGTTTCCACTAATCGCAGACATTCATGGATTGCAGAGATATGCAAATTTACCATCTTTTGTACGTGTTTCTTCTCTTGGCTCATCTTCAAGTGATTGCTACTTCTCTGTTTGCTGGTACCATGCATGCGAGTTTTATGAAGGCATGGTGTTGACTGTTGAGCTGTTATGGCTGCTGGTTGAATCAGCAAGCACTATGTAGCAGACTTCTGTTAGTGGCTATTGCGTAGACTCCCTGTCAATTATTAAGGGTAAGCTTCCCACCTCCATTGACTTCTGTGGGTGGAGCATATGCACAAATTCATGGAAAAGTTAAATGGGCCAATTTTTAACTTTTCACCTAGCTTTTCTTTTTTCTAGTATCCCAAGAAATCTGGCCAATTTCTCTCACAAGTCTGAAGCTTTTATAATAATTCTTTTTAATGTAGTTATTCTTTTAATGGATGTTGTTGGGCAGAAAATATTTTCTTCATACTTCTTTTCTGTCTTCATGTCCTTTTAGTTATTTCAGCTGGAATGCTTTTCAAATTTAAGAGCTTGACACTTCTTTTATCGATTTTTTTAGAGTTACTCTTTTTTGTTAAAATTGAAAGTTAGATTAATCGTATTTATCTGTAATCTGAGTCAACTGCTGAAGTTTCCACCCAACCTTTTTTTGTCAGCCGAGCTGAGCTTAATCGTCTTCAGTGGCTTAGCCGACTTGATTAATGACACAGTGGCTTCTATATCTCTAGAACCTTAGTTGTTGAAGCTGGCCCATATCCTATTCATCATAAAGCTGCAACTTCAGTGCATTGTTAGGTAGATGTTAACTAGGTAACCAAGAAAGAGGAAAACAACAAGAAAATGAGACCAGGGGGGTCATTGGGAATCTTTGTGGAGTCCATAACATATATAATCCTACTACTGTGAGAGCTACTAAACTTTTCCAATGGCTTGGCAGATGCATGATAAGGCCATAGGGGTCAGCTTCAATGTATTGTTCTCTATTTTGTTTTACCCAAGTATTACATTTCACAAGTGATCCAAAACTACTCTCTCTAGGTCCCCAGCTATCCCTTTTTTCTCTGTTCACATCTGCCACCTTCTTCATGTTGAGCTACAAAGTTGGTAGGCCGCTTTTTGATGGTAGATATAGATCAAATTCAACAATATGCTGTTTGAATCTCTCAATTTATTTGAATGCTCCTAAGCTTCTACTCACACTAGAAGATAAACCTTGGAAATGGAAACATCTTTATCGTACTCTTCTTTGAAACCACACTTGCATTTGTTCACAAGCCAGCCCATGTACTTTGTAAGAAGGTGCGAAACCATCTTAGTTTAGCCACCGCACTCTGGTGTACTGTGAATGGTCCCCCATGCCCCATGGATTAAAACTTATTTTCTTTGGATACACCACTGCAACTTGTATAGATCTTAATTGTTGGTATTATGTTATGGTCGCCCATAAAGAAGAGGGCGACTACACATAATGTTACAGTGGACTTGCTATTTGTACGCTTATTCTTCTAATCCAAATGGCCAAAGCAATCCATGCCCTTAGTGACCCAGTGGGGGCAAGGTTGATTACCTTGTTTAGGGCATGTTGGCAGATTTTATGGGTGATGAAAGGCACTAATTGCATTAAATATTTGTGTTTATTTATGTCTCATATTTGGCCTTTTATTAGAACTACTCTGATTGAGATTATGTTGTAATTTACTTTCCTAGCTAAATTATTGTCTGATTATCATGTGGATGGAGACCTTCAAAGAATTAATGCAGGAGGATGTAGGGAAAATAGATATAATAGACTCCTTCTGATCCACTAGGCATTTTTGGAGCACAACTCCTCGAGTAAAGAAGATCTCTTTAGGGTGTCATTATCTTTATTTTTGTTTAATGCAATTGTCTCTACATTGTGTTGTCTTTAAGGTACAAAGGTATTGTTGGCAACTCCAGTGCAATATTTCTAATCCAGAGGGCCTACAAGAAGGAAGAATGGCAAGCAAGATCTAAGTGGTCGTTATCTCAACTTCTCTGCCAACCTATGAAAGCTTGGAATTATCTTCCAAGTAGCAAGACTTTATTTTCCCTAATTCATTTCCTTTTTTCATTGAATAATTAACTATGAGTAGTTACCTTACAAAGATAACTTTGTAACCTGGACTTAGGAAGATGAACTAGATTATGAGTTTGGAATTCTATATAACTATATACATGAACCCAAGCACTTGTGCTTCTTCCCTTAGTGGGGTTTCAGATCTGCTCCCGAGTTGCTATACAATATTGTTAATAAATTACATAGAAAATAGGTTTAATTTCCTTGTGGGTGTCATTATCTTTCATGTGTTTCCTCTCTCTCTCTCTCTCTCTCTCTCTCTCTCTCTCTCATCTTTTCTCAATATTCCTTAGCCGGAATTCCCCGTCATAAGATGACAGCTGATGGTGAGAAATGTGGGACCTCAAATGTTTCAGCTGGTATATATATATTTGTCATCATATATGACTACACTTGATTCCTTTTGCCTAAGAAAACTTCATTGTATCAATTATTTTCTCTAATTTTTTCATATTTTATTCCATGTGATTAGATCTAAATCTATTTTATTTTCTGTAATTTTATTGTGTCATTTTTACTCTGTTATGTTTAAATTGAATCTGTTATGCTTTTTTTTTAATCATATTTAACTAAAAAATTAATTCAATATATTAAAAATTATATATATAAATATATTGAATATATATATATATATATATATATCAAAGAAAGATATACCTACCGATCTCGAAAGATTGTATAAGTTGACTCTTGAGCAGTCTCTATCGAGCTCAATTTAGCTATTAATTAAGGAATATAATGGCACTGCTTAAGTTAATAATTCCACACAGGCATGGCATCAGAGCCACTAATGTATTTAATTAGGGCACTAATATCCCATAATTAAAGGCTTAACATGCATCTACTCGACCAAATGATGGAAGTATGCCCACGATACCTACAATCTAATGATGGAATGCTACACTTTTCCCTAACACATCTACTAATAAATCTGGTCTAAAACAAGATTAACTTTTCACAAATAGAATTTCTTGTAACACTCTGTTCATGCACACAGCAGCAGTGGATGATTAAAAGTGGGACCATGGAAAAAACAAACAAAAAAAAAAGTCTTAATTCGAGTTCGAATCCAGACAAAAGGAGAGAAAAAATCTAGAACGTTAGTTGGAGATTTATAATTTTGACTATTGATTTAGACCTATTTGGACTGGATACATGGAAATAAGAAATAAAAATTAAGCCAGATAACCATATATATGGACTTAATTTAATGCAAGGTGTTGATCAATTCCTTTAGTCCGTTTCGCACCCCTAACGTTGGGATTAAAGAAGATAAATGTATATATATATCAAGTTAGAATTAAGGAATTTTTTTCTTAATAAAAAATATTAATATAATAAAGATGGAAACTATAAGGTTTGACTATTTTATTTATTTAATATTTATTTGATAATGCTGACCCCACCGGACCGGCCAAAGACTGGAGACTTATCATCGTCACCACCATCACCACGTGGCCATGATAAACCCCATACATGTTTCAGATAACACCTCAAAAAATTGGAAAATTGTTTAATCTCCCCCTACCAACTTCACATCCAAGGACAATCTTTTCCCAGGGGTATTTCCGTCCATGTCTACGTATATATACATGGGTGGCTCAGGTCTTCCTTCTTCCACGTCCCGGAACCAACCTCAAGCTACTTCCAACTTCTAAGGAGAAGGTCTTCTCCCCCTCTTATCTCCATTTCTGCCAGAATTGGGAAAAGACAAGATCGGAGGATGGCGAAGGTATACCCTAACGTCGGCGGCGCTCCGGGTATCGACTGCGGCGGAGGTGAAGGCGAACGGCGGCAGGAGGCGACGACGTTGACGGTGTGGAGGAAGTCTCTTCTCTTCAATTGCAATGGTTTCACAGTTTTTGATGCAAAGGGCAATTTGGTCTTCCGAGTTGATAATTATGGAGAGGATAGAGGAGAGGTGGTGCTCATGGACGCCAAGGGGATACCAATTTGCACCATTAGACGAAAGGTATATGTATATATATATATATGTTTGTGTTTTGACTAATAAGATTTGAGAAGAATGAAAGAAAGGAGGACTAATTTCGAAAATGTTGCAAGCTAGGGGAGTGATTCGCTAATATTCTCTTTCGGTCGGTGCACAGAAGCTGAGTCTCGTCGACCACTCCACGATCTATAACGGCGAGGAGTCCGTGAACCCGATCTTCTCCGTCAAGAAGCACGTGACCCTGGGCCGCTCCAAGACCCTCGCCCACGTGACCCCCAGCTCAGGCGGCGGCTGCGGCTGCGGCGCCGCCTACACCATCGAGGGGTCGTACTCCCGGCGGAGCTGCGCAGTCTACGACGGGCAGCGGCGCCAAGTGGCGGAGCTGAGCCGGAAGGAGTCCGATGGCGGCGTGGCCCTTGGGGCTGACGTGTTCAGGCTCGTGGTCCAGCCGGATCTCGACACGTGCCTCGCCATGGCGATCATCGTCGTCCTCGATCAGATGTTTGAGTAAAAAAAAAAGGCTACGTTTTTTTCTGAGCCTAAAATGGCGAAAGTACTCCTACGAGAAGATATCTGAACGAAAGTAACCCAAAGAGATTCAGTAAAGATGGAGATGAGTCCTCTTAATGCTGCATGGTTTTCTCTTCTTTTTTTTCAATAGAACTATGCATCAATGGAATTGGAATTCATTATCCTAATAAAAGAGAATTGATTATATGACTCTCTCTCTTCTTCTTTCTACTATAATTTTCTATGAAATAATTAATAGATCTGCATGGTAGAAGAGTCTTTGTTTCGACTTTTTCCTTCTTCTTTTTTGTTCAAGTCTCATAAACAAACTATCCCAGTTTTAACAATATTCTATCTGCTGGAGTATTGTCGAAATAAATGACGAAAATGATAGCTGCTCGATCCCAAGGAACTACAGAATATTTCTAACGAGTCAACTCATGGCTTTCAAGTTAGCAGTTAATAAATGTGCCAAAAACCTCCACCAAATAATCTTCTCTCCTTGCTTTAATTCTTTCAGGTGTAGACGGCTCCATGTTCACTAACGCTGTCAGTATGACTACCAAGTACTCTTGATAACAAATCGAACTCATCTCTTGGTAGCATCCATAGCTCAAGATTTCATGTACATGGATGATTCATGTTATCCATATCCTGCAATTATTCTTGAAGGAAGGGGCAGCAGTTGCTTGTGATCTTGTCAAAAGATATCGAGATAGAGATAGAGATTAATTTCCGCCTATGCGAAAGCCACCTCTTTTGGAGTTGAGCTGAATGTAGATAGAGACTCATGCTACATGAAGGCATCCTCTTAATAAATATCTGTATAATAAGCTCTATTCAAGATTTAGAGAGGAAACTATTGAAACAAAAAAGATTTCATGCGAGAATCTTGGAAAAGAAATATAGGTGATAAAGGAATTTTACACTAGGAAGAAGTAAAAGAAATAAGCAAATCTATTCCAATGATAAATATCTATATAATAAGCTCTATTCAAGAAATATTTTTTTTTCTTATTTTAAAATACAACTCCTGAGCATCATAATAATATTATTCTAAAATATAAATACTATTTATTAAAATTACATCTTATACTACGGAAATATTACCGCTCCAACTCTTCAGTTTTGCCACAATAATATTTATCCTGTGTGATTCTTCGTTTTGAGAGGTAGATACAGGTATAAAAACTATATGCTATTCAGTTTCTTAGGGGAGTTGGATCAACTTTTAGACGTAATAGAAGAGGTGACGCATGCATGACAAAAATCCATTTCAAATTTCAAACGGAATTTTGACCGTTGCCGTCGGCGCTCCATCTCTGGGCCAAAGCATTGATTTGGGCCTCCTTTAGATTTCTTTTTAACGACCCGTTTAATATTTACCCGGCCCGTTTTAACCCCTCTCCTTCCTCCCTTTTCCCTCCTCTGCGCTCCATTTCAAAACTCACTTCTCCTCCCACTCCAAGATCCAAGAGCTAGGGTTCCTTTCTTCCGATCGATCTAGGGTTAGGTTTACGCCTCGGCGATGGAGAAGTACGAGAAGCTGGAGAAGGTCGGGGAGGGCACGTATGGGAAGGTGTACAAGGCCCAGGACAAGGCAACGGGGCAGCTCGTCGCGCTCAAGAAGACGCGGCTCGAGATGGATGAGGAGGGAATCCCGCCCACCGCTCTCCGCGAGATCTCGCTCCTCCAATTGCTCTCGCAGAGCATCTACGTCGTCAGGTTCGTGGGATCTCCCGAAAAAAACCCCCGATATTTTTTCTCGATTTCTTATATTCTTGAAGTCATTAGATGCAATTGAGTGGTTGTTTCTTCTTTTCTTTGTGGTCTTTGATTGGATTTTTGGTTCTAATTAGGTTACTGAGCGTGGAGCATGTGGAGAAGAACGGAAAGCCCGTTCTTTATCTGGTTTTCGAGTATGTCGACACCGATCTGAAGAAGTTTGTTGATTCACATAGGAGAGGGCCGAATCCTAGGCCACTTTCTCCTCAGGTTATTCAGGTAATCTCTCTTTGGTCCTTTCAAGGCTTTAACTTTTTGGTGACATGGTTTTCCTGTGTTGATTTTGATATGGTAATATATATGTATGTTGCCAAGAAGTGATAATTTATAATTATTCTTTCTCTTCTTATTGTAGAGTTTCTTGTATCAGCTGTGTAAAGGAGTTGCCCACTGTCACAGCCATGGTGTGCTTCACAGGTTGGTCTTTGTTTTTTCTCTTCTTCTTTTTTACATTTTTTGTTGTTTTTTCTGTGAAATATATCTGTTGATGGGCATAAATTATATGCTATATGCTTTGAATTGTGATTATAGGGATTTGAAGCCCCAAAATCTCTTGGTTGACAAAGAAAAGGGTATCTTAAAGATTGCAGATTTAGGGCTTGGAAGAGCCTTCACCATCCCTCTCAAGAGCTACACTCATGAGGTCTTAAATTGTCAACTTATTTACAAATCCCACTTTTATAAATGAACTATATTTTTTTCTGCTCTGTTTGCAAATTCTGTTCATTTTGCTAACCGGGAATTGTTTCTCTCTGTTGTAGATTGTTACACTCTGGTATAGAGCTCCTGAAGTTTTGTTAGGGACAACCCACTATTCAACTGGAGTGGATATGTGGTCAGTTGGTTGCATTTTCGGTATGATGGTTCCTCTGTTTCCCTTTGCATTTCGGTTTGCACGCAGAAAAGACATTATACTGCAAAGTTATATACTTTTTTGATGGTTTGAGCAGTAATTTATTTTTTTTAGATTGCTTAATTTTTAATCATATGATGCATGGCTTCTGCTCATGCTCAAATACCCTCTTATTGTTTCTATTAAATGCAGCTGAAATGGTGAGAAGACAAGCCCTTTTTCCTGGTGACTCAGAATTGCAGCAGTTGCTTAACATTTTCAGGTACTTTTGAGATAAAACTATCATTTACAATTATATGCATGATTACATCATTTACTTAAGAACCAGGAAGATTATGATAGAATAAGTAGTATGACAAAATTTGAAGATCAGTCAATATTGCAACAAAAAGAAAAGGTTGTACTTCTATAATGAACCGTGCAATAATAAAGTATCCTCGTTTTATAGGCACGATATGTTTCTTTATCCTTTTATTTATCATTTTATCTTTATAAAATATGCTATTTTCTCTGGAAGGTTGTTAGGCACTCCAACTGAGGAGCAATGGCCTGGAGTTACCTCTCTGAGGGACTGGCATGAATATCCACAGTGGAAGCCCCAAAGTTTGGCACGTGCAGTTCCAACGTTGGAGCCTGAGGGCATCGACCTTCTGTCGGTAAGTTGTATTCTTATTTTTCAACCAATATAGGGTACACAGTTATCGCTTATTCATTTATGAAGCCAGTGTAAGACACCCTTAGTTTTCATACTTAGCTATTTGGTTTTCTGGGTCTTGGTTGTCTGAAAGTACCTGGAAAGATAATAATTCATCGGTTTGCAAAGCTAAACTAAAACACACATTTATATTTTCTTCACTCTAGCTAAATTTAATTTATCCTCTTCATCTTGAAGTATATTTAACAAGTATATTGTTTCATAGCACCTCATAAACATATTCTGAAGTGTGTCCTTTTAAATCTGGCTTATTGTTCAAAAATTTGCAGAAAATGCTTCAATTCGACCCCGCTAACAGAATATCAGCTAAAGCAGCAATGGAGCATCCATATTTTGATAGCCTTGACAGGTCCCAATTCTAGTTCTTCGATATCGACCGAAAGAACTTCGTTTTTTCTCAAGTTGGATTTGAAAGGAAGAGCAACCTTCATTGCTCATTTGTTTGTCATCTATATGGTAACTAGATTAGTTACCACTAATTAGATTCTCCTTAACAGATGCATGAGCTTTTACCTTTTCTGTTCTTTTCATTTGCCCTGTTATTATTGTATGTCCACACTATGTAGTGCGTGAGACAGCTTATAATAAACTTCATATTTTGTAATTGCTTTCGTTGTATCTGTTAATAGTATTTGTCATCTACACATACCATTTGTAAATGATCCCATGAGAGGAGGAACTCGCATGACGAGATCGACAATGCAGAATTCTGATAGATTTGCGAGCTGCAACTATTGAACAGTTTAGTTAATCAGGCATGTAGACTCTCAATTTGTTTGCATATTTAATCTCGTTTGATTCATATTGAGTTCAAACCTGATAACCTGCAAAGCATTTTCAATATCACACCTCCAATACACTGCCAACTTTTGGCATCCGCTGTCCAATAATTGCATTTTCAAAGATTACAACCACTGTTTGATCAAGCACAAAAATGGAAAAGAATAGGCAATTAAATACAGCAACCAATTACAAATTTTTTTCCATGCTTCAGGGAACAAATAAATTAGAGACCTACACATTTAATACAAGAAATTTCTCACTCCGTTGCTACAGCCACACTCATATTTCCTTCATTCTGAGATGAAATTCAAAAAAAAAAAAAAAACGCATCCTAGTGGGTAACAATAAAAATGATATGTTTAAATATGATGTTAGAACTACAACAAATGATAAGATGATGCCACAAGAGCTATGCCAAATACATCATCTTGTGGTGTTGAAAGCTTGTAACCAGGTCAACAAAAACCAACCATTAGGTATCTCATATCCAGGGAGGTCATTGCTAATTGGACCAGACGTGAACAAGACCTTGCCTGTTGCCAGTGTAGATCTCATCACGATCTTCGTCGTAATAAAGGGCGGTTATATCTTCCAAAGCCTCTGCAACTGTGTTTCGGAATCTATAAGAAAGTTCACATTTGCTGAAGTTGCTTGCTTGGATTTTTGCTAGGCATTTCCCAGTTAAAATGTTGCTGATGTTAATAGATCCAGCTGCAATTGATGGACAATTAAATTAACTTGCATATGATTCAAAAATGAGAAATGACAAAGTAAAGCACGTTATAAATATGTAATGGATAGCATTCAGCATACTCAACCAAATACAATCATCTCTCTTCAGAAATAGCACTCAAGTATATAGGGTGGTGATAAGCACAGTGAGATAGTGAACAAGTCAAGAATAAGGAAAATAAAGTAATAAAACTCACAAGACACTAACTAGACAACGAATATATCAAATAATTAGTTACTAGAGTATAAATATTACCGTTGCCTTCAACAGATGAATCATCACCATCAGCTTTGCAGTAGGAAACTATAAGATCCTGATCACTTGTTATGTAGATGTTGTTAGTATTACAATCAGGATGCCACAACAGGTGATCCTCGAATGATGTGACTAGTTCACCTCGAAAGTTCCAAACTGCCACTGATCGATTCCGGAATGTCAAGAATAATTGCAGCTCATATAGAAAGATAAATGCCGATGGAGTCATAAATTCATTCCTGCTTACTTCTGTTAATTGGAAATTTCTGACCTACAGTAATGGTAGAGTTAAAAAATAAAAGATTTCCACAAGCAGTAGGTCTTGTTACAGTCTTATTTGAGAAATAAGATAAAAGTCATACATCAAGGATTTGGAGATTCTCGCCCTCTTGTTTGACAAGAAGCTTCTCGTTGAATTGTTCAATGAAGTCGACCTTCTTATTCCGATGAAGAAGATGGTTGAATGATTTGAGAAGTGTGCCATCCTCTATAGAGAGAATTTTCAGGGGAACATAACTGCTGGCTCTTGTGTATATCAGTAGCATTATACCAGGACTGTTGCAAGCCAAGATAGAGATAAAATAAACTGACATCAACACTGCATGAACTGGCTTAAAATATGGTGCTTTTTAACCTTTTACTAGGTACCAATATTGTAATTTAATAAACATCAGGTTAATGAACTAAAATTCTATTTCATACCAACCCAATCGTACAAAGAATCGATTTATTTTTTGATTGACCATCTCACTGTAATGATGCAAAATATTGGGATCTTGCTCTACCCCTGTTTAGCGGACACTAAACAAAGCATAACTACTAGATTAGTAGTTGCAACTCTAGGTTAACATCTTACATTCTAAGAGAAGCACTACATACATCCAAATCACAACTAGCTAGCCATTTTCATTTTTTTAAAAAAAAAAACAGGGAGAACATTTTGAAAGCTCAAATCTAGTGCCTCTGAACAAGATGCATTCTAAGGACAAAAAAAAAAGGAACTTGGCACCAGAAAACCCTTTAGCCCCTATAACTAAAAAAGCATCCTTCCTAGTGCATTATAGACCCTAAACCAACCCTTCCAAATGCATTCAGTCTTGTTCACTCCTAAGTAGACAAAACTCTTGAGATAAAATATGATGAAAATTAGGAAAGAATAGAAATAAAAATCTTAGCGAGGTTCCCATAAATAAGCACAGGATAGCGGGGAATGATTTAAGTCATAAGCATGTAATCCTTTATAAAACAATTAGCTCTAATAATCCATTCAGTAAGTCACGACTAAGAGAATGAGAAAAGGAAAGAGGTTTACCTGATTTTAATTTCTTGGACGTGCTTATCAGATATTGAATACAACAGTGTATAGTTTTTCAAGTCAAATACCTTGTAGATGCTGTTTATCAAGTAAGAAAGTATCAGTAAAGTATAAAATAAATTGACCTCCTTGTCCTTATTAAGTACACATACCTATCCTGGGCAGAATAAGTAAGAACCTTCCCATTTACATCATCAAACTCTACAAAACCAGGCCACTTTAACGACTCTGACTCAAAAAGAGGAAAACCAGAGTCTGGCTTTCCCCTCCGGATATACCTGAAAGTAGTTTCAATTAATTCAGGAAACATCATCCATTAAATTATACAATATAGAGACAAGTTATTTTACGCACTCTATCCGAGTTGTCCTGCATCTTAAGGAGCTAAAATGTTCAGAACCATAGACTGATACAGTAATAAGTGACTCGTTATTCTTGTTATAAAACAAGCTTCGAATAACTTCATCAGGACTTCCGTTGAGAAAGCAAATTCTCTGGTTTGTCACTGTGAATAAAGACAAAAAAATTCTGTCAAAGAAGTAACTTTAAACAGAAATATCAAACAAGTAACTTTCAAAAACACTAAACGCCACAAGGAGAAGCAGTGCAAACCTCTGCTAAATGCAGCACAAACCCCTGATTGTGCTAAAGCAAAAACAATGTCCCGAGCAGCCAGTATCTCAATAATTTTTGACCTTTTCCTCAAATAAGGGAGTAGCAAACAACTTTCCTTTGGATCATGAGTATCAAATTCCTCCTAAAGTTAAAGACAGACATCAACAACTGCACAATTAAGCATCTAGAGATGTGCTAAACAAAATTGTGGCTACTAAGAATAATATCAAACTCGCAACGTAAGTTCAAGAAGAACGGAGATGATCATGTGGAAGTTGAAAGTCGTTTATAAGGGCACTCAACACCTTCAAGAAACATATGGCAAATGATGAGCGAGTCATAGTGCAAGTCTTAACCTTCAGATAAATTGTGAAATACAGAATAAAGCATAACTTGATGCCTTATATCAATTGAGCATGGATATAACAAACTAGAGAAAGCTACAGAAACTGATATGGATAAAAGTTCATTACATCTTTTATCTACCAAATTAGCACATGCATCAATAAGATATAGCTAAGGTTCCTTATGGTTACTAGGTTGGATACTTCTCAAATCTAAAATTTGCGCAACACGTCAAGTTATGTTGAACTTCACTAAGAGAAGGATTCACATCATTGTCAAGCGTAAGTTTGTCAGCTGTTCGTGCCCTGCGGGCATGAATTTTTGAGTAAGAAGTAAAGATTTTCCAGTAAGAAGCGATATTATATACATCTTACCTCTCAAACCTTGTAGTGACACGAGGACAGTATGGCTTCATGTCGACCTATAGGCTACATCAAATTGCTATATTACGTAACTACACATAAATAGCTTTCTTAGAAGGACCAATCTAGCAATCACAGCCTATAACACCATAAACCCTAAAAAATGTGCAAACTTACAATCGCAAAACTAGGGGCAAACAGATAGATCATTTCACCTCTCACTACGTCATACTTGATTTCCAAGAGCTCAATTTCCCAATCAAAAAAAGAAAAGAAACTTGCCACCATACATCATGATAACAAGGAACGGAAACGCCAATTTGCTAAAAGCAAACCAAACGACACTGACCTGCAACTGGATGTTGCGAAATCGCTCCTGGGCACTGCTCATCCCAAACGCCCGATCCCTCCTAGAGCTGATCTCCCTCCTCTGGAGCTTCCTGATGCTGTTCACGAACCCATCCATGCGCGGCCTCTTCCTCGCCACGACTCTCTTCCCACTGCACGGCTTAGGGCTCGCCGCGACCCGCCTCCCCTCCATTCCGGAGGCCAATCCAACGCTACCACCGCCAAGACGGAGCACGGATCACACCGCGAGCCAGAAGGGAGCGATCCGACCCATCGGACTCGAGATCTGGAGCTCGAGTCCCCTCCGAGAACCGGCGAAACCCAAGCTCAGATGCCAATAGGAGAGGGTTTTGAAGTGGATCAGAGAGAGAAATGGGGTTGGGGGTTCGAGAGAGATTATAAAATTAGAGCAAGAACAGGGGGAGGTTTGTTTTTTGTAAGGAAAATTTTTGGTATTGGGATAATAATAATAATAATAATAATAATAATAATAACAGGAGACGAAGGCGGGTCCGAAAATGGATTAGTTTGGGTTTGAATTCGGATCTGGCGTCCGATGAAGAGGGGTTCGATTTTATTTGAATTTTTGGGGAGCAACGGGCCAAATTTGAATTCGGCTTCTCTCTTTTCCAAGTAAGACCTTTTTCTTTTTCATTTTATCAAGCCCATGGGCTTTTGATGGATTATTATTATTCATCAGAATAAGAGTTTATTTTTTAATTGTGCATGTATCAAAATTATATTTGCCAAAATAATTTGAGCATTCAAAGTTTTCTTCTCTGTACTTCTGTGAATCAAAGTCCAAAGTGAAAGAGAAATCGTCAATTGTCAATTGTCTGGGAACTTTCCCTAGAAAAAAGAACAAAACAAAAGGAAATTATTGTCAGAAGTGGGATTTGAACCCACGCCCTCTCACGAGGACCAGAACTTGAGTCTGGCGCCTTAGACCACTCGGCCATCCTGACTTATGATTAAATTTAATTTCAATTATTTTGTGTCAACATATATTCGATAGGATTTGAGACTAAGTTCCGAACTCGATTAATTAATCTTAATTTTAAAACAAAAAAATTTAATTAGATATAAAAAAATATTTAATTACTGAACTAATTTATAAGTCCCAGAATCAATTCATAGCAAATAAAACCTAAAAAAACCATCAATCAATAAGACCAAACTAAGTGACCGTATGGGCTTTCCTCGAACTCTCATCTTAGTGTCGTACACGCCCACACTACTACTAATTTTGATTCCTTTTTGTTTGCAATTCACACCACATCAATCACTCTTACTACCATGGTTGGATATCCACTTGTGCTCTATGTTGGAAAGTTACTTGTAACCTTACATATAGGATATACTTTGATTGGTTGTATATTTATAGTCAAAGTCAAATCAAACATCTCAATTATGGTCTATGGATCATTCAATAGTGAATCCATCACTAAGTAGACAGATATTTCTTTTTCCTGGTTGGATTCACATATTAACCTGTCCACTCCTCAATCCATCAATTGCCATCACCTACATAGTATTTGGTGGATTTGACCCACAGCAAAACTTGATAGGATTTGAACATTTTAAAAGAAAATTTGAAGCTTAGCAGCCCCCCTTGTCTTCTTCACCAATAAATGGACACCTCATATCTCTGTTCAACTTTTATCTTCTTATAATCTTATCCGACTCATTTGTCTTTCTCTGTTTAGATTCCTTTGGCACCTAAAATTAACTATAAATGGGCACCCACTATACTAGCTAAAAGCAGTAGAGATTTGGTAACAATAAGATTGAATATGTCCATTTTTTTACATTAGATGCATTCAAAGTTTGCATAAGAGCCTAATCATACTATTTTTAAATTTTAAATTATATATAATAATAATAATATATTCTCATTCTATATTATTTTATTATCGATATCGAGCATTGTAGAACAGTGAAGAGAAAAAGAAAAAAGAGAAGTTTATTATATAACCCGTAGATATATACATTTCAATTTTTTTTATTAATAGAGAATCTTCTAAGCTAACGCTAGCTATAAAGGTTAGTTTAATTCGATATATAAATTAGACATACGAGCCAATCTTATTAAGAAAGAACCACAGATGAATAAAACAATGAGCTATAATGAATCAAAATAGATGCATATAAGCACAATCTATTTGAATTTCTTTTATAAAAAAATTAGATTCATGTTCCAATCCCTTTTTTTTTCAATGGTGCAGCTTAATTATATACAACTTCAAATAGGTATATATCAAGACCTCATTCCATTTGTAATTGGATACAACCTATCATTAAGCTAATATTTTATATATTTCTCTTAGGCTCATCTCCTTTTCTCTGTTAGTTTAATGAAACAGAGCAATTAAGAATATTTGGGAATACTCCTTAATTCTTCCATTAATCTCTAGTTCTTCATAGTATTAGTATGAGGGGAAATAACTATATGATCTAGTATTTCCTCTATCATGATATATTAATTATTCAGCAGCTAGTTGCAGTAATTGTATTTAAATCTCTCTTTTTTTTTCAAAACTAAACCAAGAGCGGCACCATTTTTTTTCTAAACAGTATAAATAATCTAATATTAAGTTAAAACTATTTAATTAAAGAGAATAAAACATCAAATTGTCTTCTAAACATGTAGAGATGAACAAATTAGGGACCCACTTATTATTATCATTTTTCTTTAAAATTTGATCCTCTATTTGAGTTTGTTTAAATGGTCCAATAAAGCAACTCACAGCATTTAATATCTAACCCACATCAACTTTATTATTCAATACCTCATAAATAAAACCTCTCATTCAATATTTAACATTCAGATCTCACATATATTTATATTAGAATAATAGGTGGAACTTAATTTTATATAATATTTTTCATGAAAAAAAAAATATATGTTTATGCAAAATAAAAAATGTTTATGCTGGTCAAACAAAAATATGTTTGGAATCATAGAATATTCTGCAAATAATATCTCAAATTCTTGCACTATATATATTTATTGAGAGATACAGGTAAACAATGTATAACCATATGAGTACCTCAAAATATGAAAATATTATCATATATTAATTATCTTACAAACATTCCTTCAATCTCAAGGTGTAATTTTTTTTATCATTCAATAGCTAAAATGTTAAATATGTGCCGAACAAATAACTAATTTCTCTACTGTTTGAAAGACACTTAAGTCTCGTTAAATTTTTTAGCTAACAGATATAACTATGCAATTTCAACTTCAAATTATTATCGCTAAATTTATAGAGCCCTCAAGCTAAGCCACTAATACTTATAACTAATTATTTAGATGAGAATTTAAACTTGTGATCTCCTACATCATAAATAAGTATCATTATCTGCGCCCAATATTTATATGTGTATATATATAGAAGCGTGAATTTAGTGCAAACTGTCTCGTATAGTTTGGATTCGTACCAATGTATTAATCAACTATATTTAAAAAATTTCGATCATATATCATAAATACTCTTATTAGCTCCTCCTTAATATGTGTGAGAGAAAAGAAAAAAATAATAAGCGCTTAATTTATTATTTATTTAACTGTAGTGATAAATAACATGATGTGATATTATCATCTCAATTAATAATGATGATTACCAAACAGAGAAAAATAATTAATAGACAATACCATATCAAAAATATTTGTGAAGTATTTGTAAACATAGTATTACTCTTTATTTAATGTGTAAGACAAACATATATACACTTTCTTGCGAAGAAATTTATCTGAAAAATAAATATAATATCTAATAACCTGAGTGCTGCCAAACCAACTCTAGTTTAACCCCGAAGGAGTGGAATGTTTAAAAGAGAGACGTACGATATCAACCTAATCGAAACATTTGCACGCAGCCAGACAAATCTACCCCTATATTTGACGTACGGTGGTTGGGGTTATTTTTCTCCTCGCCATGGAAAGATAGAAAGGGCAAAGACGTCAACTTGCCACGGAAAAGCGAGGCGTGACCGGTGGTCCCACACTCGTGCCACGTACCGAGCATTGGTAGCCAAACGAGCGTACGGAGTGGTGCTATAGTAATTATCGAAAGAGACAGGGGCTATTGTATACTGGACACCGGCGTCTTATATCTAGACACATCTCGGCGATTCGAGTACGAGCTTGGCAGTTGAGAAATTGAGAGGATTCACAGGGAAGCGAGAGAGATCGCGAATCTCATTCCTTATTCCCCGGATTTGTTCCAGGGTTAGAATCGAGATTGGGAATAGTGAGAGAGAGCAAGGAGTGCGATCAGTTTTGAGCTTCTCTTCGTGGATTTCGAGCTCGGAGAGGGATTCCGTGAAGAGATCTAGTTGTTTTGGTGAGTTAAGGCTCTGACGTTGAAGATTTTTTTTCGAAGGTTTTTGATGTCTAGGGTTGGGTTTTTCGCTTGGATATAGCTTGTTCGATTGCATGGTGGTATTGATGGTTTCAAGTGGAGGATGGAGGTTTAGATTTCCGTTCGAGTATTCCAGTGTCTCTTTGAGTACGGTGGATGCGATGGATTTGACTTTTTTTTTTCTGCTACATGTTATTAGAATTTCATTTGGCAGTCTCAGAATTCGTTGGGAATTCCTACGTTCACTTATTTTTTTCCTTGTTTTTGTTTGGATGTATGACAACTTAATTTGATAATTTTCTTGTACGTCTATTTTATTTCTCGCTAAATTTCCGGGCTCAAGAGAGGATTCTATCTTCTTCTGCTTTCTGGTAGAAATATGACGATTATTGCAATAGGTTTCTTGCTATTTAACAGTTATAATTGTTGAGTCTTTATGCATCAGTTTGTACTAGAGACGGAGATAGATCTCGGTCTGGTATCCAGAAGAAAGGATAATGGAGAGGTCTCTGTTATCGGTAATTCTAGAGGCTCAGGGAGGGGAATCTGTCTTCGCCACACTGAAATATGCTATTCTACCAATCGCGAAAGTCTTCACTATGTGCTTTATGGGGTTTCTCATGGCCTCCAAGTATGTTAATATCCTTCCTGCTAATGGCCGGAAGCTTCTGAATGGGGTAAGTTATTGTCTTTTAAGATTGTTAAAAAGGAAAACAAAGGCAAATCAAAGTTCTTTCTTCTAAATGGTATAACGAGTTAGCTTGTGGTACTGGATGCATCCATTCATTAAATATCTTATGAGAGCTAACTACTTGCTGTTGTCTTGGCAGATCATAAAGTTTATCTAATTCTGTTTGTTGGATATGTGTGCACATTTTGTTATGCAAATCTAGTATTAATGCATTGTTTTGGAGAACAATCGACCCAAACAAGTAACTAAAGTAAAATATAGTAAGCAATAACTGATAAAAAGTTAATTGATTAAAAAGATCACTATTAGTTGGAAGGAGAGAAAACCACTCAGATAAGGCAGTAGCTTCCTCAACTCTCAAATAGGTACGGTGATAATAGAAAGGCTTAAAATATGGTGTAAGAAAAGACTTTAGAGTTTAGGTTTACCAATAAATGAAATAGTAGTGCTTTTACTTTGAAACAAACTTCTCTTAACGTCCGGGCACTCAAAGATTCTCTTTCACTACTGGAATCTTCTGGACAGCAGTAATAACCAACGAAAAAGTAGAGATTGAAGAAGAAGAGAGGTTTACAGAGGAAATAGAAGAGATTAGAGAAGAATTTTAAGACAGTGTAGAAGAAAGGGAGGGAAAGAAAGAGAGAGAGAGAAGAAGAAAAAGAAGAAGAAGAAGAAGAAGACCACAGGAGAGAAAATAAGAGATTTCAAATAAATCTTGTTCCAAATCGAATCTTATTTCTCATGCAATAACCCTTAAATAGGTTAACAACTTTGATTCTAACTCATTCTAATAGAAACTTATTTCCTAATAGGACTCTAATTGATCATTTTATCTAAATTGGTTAGTCAATTTAGGTAATAAATCAATGTGGACATCCCCCACGTATAAGCTTATCATAATTATCAATTGAGATTCTAATAGGAATTCATTTTCTCATAGGATCCTAATTGATAAGGTCTTACCTAAATTGACTAACGTAATTTAGGTAATAACTCAATACGGACATCCCTCACATATAGGTTTACCATATCTATCAATTGACTAATTCAATTGATCATTTGAATTAAAAATCAACTTAACAAATTAAATGTGAAGATAAGTTGAGTCTAATTTGACCAATTAGACAAAAATTAGACTTAAGCAACTTTATTTTGGTCAAATTGAAGATGATGCCCACATCATTTTGTGTGTGTGTGAGAAAGCGACATTTAAATTACATCACCTTTCAACTTACTGGCAGTAAAGAACTTTTTATTACCAAATGACAGCCAACATAGTTTGTACAATTCTTGATGTTCCTTCTGAAAACAGGATACCATTTGAACAATTAATCACTTGTCAACAGAATGTATTCACATACTAAACTTTCCCTCAAAAAAACATACTAAATTGGCAGCTTGTTGGCTCACAAGTCAATATGTTGCCTGTATTTTGTTCACAAGGACTTGGTATTAAATAGAAAACCTGAGCTCATGTAGTTTGTTTATGCAAAGGAAATAAAATATTTTTGGCGGTTTTGAATCGGAAAAATTATGATCTAAGATCTGATTTCATAATTCATGCTTAGTACACTGTTGCCTTGAGAAATTGGAAATTTGAAAATGATGGGGTATTTTTATTGCTTGGTTCTGGTTTTTTACAGTTTACACATCCTCTGTTACTATAATTGCTGCTAATCCCCTACTATTTACGTCTCACAGCTAGTCTTTTCTCTCCTCCTCCCTTGTCTGATATTTTCGCAACTTGGAAGAGCAATTAGTTTTCAGAAATTGCTAGAGTGGTAAGAATGCTTCTTGGCTCTTCTTTTTTTTTTCTTCCATATTTCTCTATTTAAGTAACTATTAAGCAATTAGAATTTTTTATTTTGCCTTTGTCAAATTTTTGAGGAAATTTGGTCTATTAAAATCAAGTATAATTACTACTTCCATAATTTGGTTACAGAAGTTTTTAGAGTAAAGATCACTAATTTAATAGATCAGTATTGTATAATGCATACATATTCTCAACAAATATGCAGATGTGCTTTGCATATGTTGAGATAGTATTTAATGCTTTTACCTTAAATATACTCCCCTTTTCATGCTGATTTATATGCATGACATGACATATGATTTCATCACCATCATCTACACATCTTTCCATATATTGTCATAACTAGTAACCTCAAAGATTATCGAATTAATATTTCTGAATATGGGTGTCCATCACATAGGATGACTTCTACAATCAATTCCTCATTCTATTTGAGTTAGCATTGAATTGGCAATGCTTGGTACTATGATCATCTTATCAATAATGATATCCCATGTTAATTGAGTCTAAAGCTATGAAGCACGGATATGAATACAGGTTACAGGATACGGAGATACAACGATATAGATACATAACGGCAAATTATTAAAAACAAGATATGGATACAACATAAATATGGTAATAATTAAATAAATAAATAGTATATTTTTAATCTATTGTCTACCGATATAATATATGGTAAAAATGATATGATCCTAGAAATGATAACATAAAAGGAAAGAAAGCTATAAATTTAGTATGTATATACTTAAAACTTTATATCAGAACTGATATGAAAGTATGAAACTCAAAATGTTAGTGAAACATTGAAATCTAATTCAACTATTCATTTACAACTAATTTGGGTCTTTAAATGAATTTCAAATTATATGTTTAATTTATTATTAAATAAACAAAGCTTAAAATATTATGAAGGATTGGAAGATTGTATATGCATATTAAATATATATGTTTTATATCATCTGTTAACAAAAAAGAATGAGAGATTGGATGATCAAGAAATGTAACGGAAAATGAAAATTAATCCTTTTAATTTGGATAGTCCTTTAGCCGTGTCCGATATGTATGGGGCTATATCAGGTACCATCATCGAGGGATAAACGAGTATTTGTGTTTCATAGCTCTAAAGTAGTAAAAACACTAGCATGATTTGGCTTTGTATCTCTAAGACTAATTCTTCAGGTTAGTTATTGATGCTCTTTCAAGTTTCAAGTCACTAAAATTTTCTATAATTTTGCCTGGTCATGACTCACAGATTGCTTTGTATCTCTAAGACTAATTCTCCAGGTTAGATATTGATACTCTTTTAAGTTTCAAGTCACTAAAATTTGGCCTGGTCATGCCTCAGAGAGTCACAGATGCTAATTCAAATGAGGTTATAAGAATGAGGTTTACAGAAACATGCAAATATTGTTTGACATACGATTATTCAAGTGACAGTTCATATTCTTCTTGCTTAATTTTTCTTGCTATGAGTGTTGTTTTCAGTAACTATATTGTAGTGTACATATAATGACAATATGCCCTTTATAAGTTATCATTTCCTCTTTTGTACTCTTTGTAGTCTGATTATATCTTGTCTTTTTGGTCCACTTATATCTTTCCTCTTAGCAATGATACTCTGCAAGTCTAGCAGCTGCCCATAAGTTATGAATTTTTTTCTGATATAACTAAAGTGTTCTATTTTTCTAGGTGGTACATTCCAGTCAATATTATTATGGCAACATTATCTGGCTCCTTGATTGGCTTTATAGTTGCAACTATTGTTCGACCCCCTTACCCATATTTCAAGTTCACCATTATCCATATAGGAATTGGTAAGCCATTTTCTTTTGAAAAGGCTAAGCATTTATTCTCTCTCTATGAAAGTAGTAGCTTGCTTCTTTTCTGTCTTATTGTGCTAAAAAAGCTAATAATTTGGGTCACTTAAGTGCTTAATATTGAAGTTTAAAAACTAGGAGTACCTTTGCATTTCACTATTGTATTGAATATTTCTCACAATGAGATGCTATTCTTTCAAATATGTAAGTTGATAATTGCTCAGTATTTGAATAGAGTATTAGTGTGTCAAAAGGCACAAGTTATAAAATTGAGACCATATTGCTCAGTATTTGAATAGAGTATTAGAGCATGCTAGTTTCTTTTTTATGAATTTTTATTTTATATAAACAGTTGTTCGAATATATTGCAAGGCTTACTGAAGGTTCTAATTAGTGGGACGGTATAGGTTCTACTATATTCTACATCCAAATCTTGGAAGCAACAAGTATAGCATGGGGGTTTATCAATATATATATTTTGCTTTCCTTGGACCTCTGATTTGTGATAACCTTTGGGACATGGGACCTATTTTTCTAACTTTGCAAGGCTTGGCTGATTCTGTTAATGTGTAGATGCTTTAGATCAAATCATCTGGGATGTATATGTATGTGTTCCTCTTGTCAGTCAGTATAGGAGGCCCTGATTTTCAACAATAGCTTGAACAAAAAGGCGCAATTTGAATGAAAGAGTGAACGAGAGGGTGCTATTTGTGTAAAAAGATAAGTGATTACATTCAAGTACATTATTTGATTGCGTTCAGTCGGAAAATGCTTTGGCTATAAACATTTGACTGTGAAAAGATTATGTCTGTCCTTCATTCTCTCTAGGAGTGTGTCGTGCAAATTTGATTTGTACATTACTTTGGCTTTGTGCCTCTTTTAGATGCATCTCCGAAAACTTCCTAGTATAGATAAGTGCACATATACATGCACATAAATATCAAAATAAGCCCTGACATAATAGAAGACAATCAATATATAGGTAGATCCATGGTGTTCAATCTATATGATTTGATAGATCCTCTAATATTTAGATGAATCTCCTTATTTTTGATATCCATAAAATCTTACGATTGTCTTGATAAAATCTGAAAGTGGTCCTCCATCTACCTTTTTCTTGAGAAAATGATCCACGTCCCTGATGTTTTGCATAATGATGTTTTTGCAACACTGACAACAAGCTGCCAATCAGTTGCCTACTATGCAGAAGCTTGAAGGGTTGCTTTCCCTGTAACACCTAGATGCATAGTTGACGGAGCTGCTTGCGAAAGCAAGGTGGTTGCTTGTTGCATCTTAGGAAAAAGAAAAGAAAAACCTTCCTTACAAATATTGAACTCAGATTATTGGGAGGGAAGACTCCATTAAGTACAGAGCAGGACAACTAAACTTCCATTCTCTCTTCCATTCAACTATTCAAGTAGCCAATGATATCAGGACATTGAAATTTCGTCATTTCATGTTTGTAATGGTCAGATGCATAGAGCTGTACAGTTAATTGACTGTGAGCCTCCATGAGCAGCTAGTTCTTCAGTAAAATTATTTAACTAGAAAGCATTAGTATCGGCTTGTTTGGGTGCTCCATTTTTTGTTATACTTGGACCTAGTGATTGCTTGCCATGAAAGCGTCTCTCTCTATAAGAACAGTGCAGCCACTCGCATTGAGAAGAAAGCAGATCCCATTCGCCTCATTGTCTTGTCGGTGCCTGCGCTGACGATGACATTTGCATTTGATAGAGAGAGTGTGCCCTCTTAATTCGTGACCTCCCAATAGAATGAACCTCCAGACTCTTTTTCCTTAAGTGTGACAATAATTCACCTGTAATCTGCTTCTTCACATAAACATAGAAAATTGGTAATTCTATTGTGATGCACAAGGGTTATTTGGAATATTTGCTAAACTAGGCACTTCTTAAAGATGTGATTTTTTTTCAATACTGAATGCAGGGAACATTGGAAATATACCTCTTGTCCTTATTGCAGCATTATGTCGTGACGAATCCAATCCATTTGGCGACTCTGATAAATGTAGTCAAGATGGAAATGCATATATATCATTTGGTCAATGGGTATGTGTCCTGGTCTCCTGGTACTCTTACTTTGTAGACATTACATGTTTTCTTTTCTTTTCTTTTCCAACTATATATGAAATTGGCTAGCAACTCAAGGCATAAGAATGAGTGAAAATATGTTGAAACCCTTAAAATAATTATGATAATCGGAAATTTTGGAAGCATAATGTATAATGTAATTATTTAATTGTATGTTCCAGTGTTTTAATAACAAAGTTGTGTTATGGCAGGTTGGTGCAATTATTTTATACACGTATGTGTTTCAGATGCTTGCCCCACCACCAGGAGAAACATTTGATAGCAGTGAAGATGATAAACTTCCAACTAGGACTCCTCTTGACAACGCAATGCCTGAGCAAGGGAAACTTCCATCCAAGGCTCCCATTGATAATGATGTGCCTGAGAAAGTGCCCTTGCTAACTCTGGAAGAGGTCCAAACAGTTGGTCCACTATCTTCACGGAGAGTTAAAGTAAGATATATTGAAAGCACCTGGTCCCACTTATTAACACAAGATAACATGTAGAAATGAAGGAGTTGTACAAGCCTAGTTTCAATTTTGATGCATATCTGTGATTTTCTATTCAGCCTTTTGCAATGTATGCTTGTGATAGTTCATATGTCCTTTGAAGCAAATTCTGAACATCTTGAAACTAGGTGAGAGGTAGTAAAGGAGGGATCTAATATTAAGTTTCTTTCTTGATGCAGATGATCGACTGGCTACAACATCTCCTTCGGAAGTTGAAAATTAAACAGATTTTGCAACCTCCAATAATTGCTTCAGTAAATACTATATCCCAGAAATGATTTGGTTGTTTTATTCCCTTAATAGTTTGCCTGTGAAAAACCTCTAGAAGAAATCCTGTCTAGTACTTTTTTTTTGCTTATGTCAAACAAGTTGAAAGAAATAATGAGGGAAGACAACAGGGTGTTGTTTTTAAGATAGATATTTTAAACTTTCCTTGCACTGTCAGTCTTTAGAAAGATAACCACCTATCTGTTCGTATGGATGTTCTTAACATGAAATTTTTTATTTGATTCGTAACTGTTACACATGAATTTTCAGGAGTCGGTGTTATGGACTTGCTATTATGATTTCCTGTGATTAATCTTTGTTGTTGTTATTTTGATTATTGCTTATCAATTTGCTTGCAACAGATTTTGGCAATTGTTATCGGAATTGTACCATTCTTGAAGAACATGATACTTACTGATGACGCTCCATTCTTCTTTTTCACAGACAGCTGCCTTATTCTCGGGTATGTGTAGTTGCAGATTTGACAGATGTCCATAGCAAGTGCAATTGGATGACTTTGTACATATATCCAAATGTATATCATTAAAGTCAATTGCAAACTTTGAAATATGTTGAATGAAATGCATGGATGCACCTATACAAAAATAATACACAGCACTTGAAACAAATCCATAATTATGCATCTATAATCCTGTCTAATTTACATGTACGTGGCTATTGTAGCACAGGTACTAAATAGCCACTAGTAAGGCCATTAACTTTTTATATACTCAAGTTAATGGATGCACCTATACAAAAATAATACACAGCACTTGAAACAAATCCATAATTATGCATCTATAATCCTGTCTAATTTACATGTACGTGGCTATTGTAGCACAGGTACTAAATAGCCACTAGTAAGGCCATTAACTTTTTATATACTCAAGTTGACTTATCCTTTCTATTTTCTTGCATTCATCAAATTTCTTCTGTTTTGAACTTGATAAATCTAATGTAGTAGCACATACACAAATGTTGCATTTTCTTAAGCACTGTCTAATACTCTTTTCTCTGTCATTTCTGAACTTTAATTTGCATCGTTGTAATTGACCCGTTTCAATTATGGTTTGCAATATTATGGAGCTATAGAAATGTCACATAATAGATATGCAGGTCTTGATTGGTATTTGATGAACAACTGAATTTAAAATCACAGGTTTTTTATTTTCTAATGCTATTGTCATATTACCAGGGAAGCCATGATTCCATGCATTTTGCTTGCGTTGGGTGGTAATCTTGTTGATGGTAAGTTTTTAATTCCAAAATTATAAAAATTATTATTACTATTTTACGTGCATTTCTCATAGTTCAGTTGAAAACTTTAATATGTTTGGCTTCACTAAAATATCTGAGCAAAGAGCCTGGGTCTCATTAATAAATCAATGGTATACTTCTGAGCATGCAAATATTTATACATGTTAAGAGTGGATCCAAATTGTATTACTAGTGGTATAGGGAATTGTTTACCTGTCTATTATGTGCATTCATTGGAAGAAATGACACGAAGAACTTGGTATCATGAAAGAATTCTAGAAATGACGTATAGTTCTAAAGTAGGCGGTAAGTATAAGTGGCATCATTATTGTTACCATAGATTTGTTTCACTTAGAGAAAAGAATATTTTTAGTCTGCTACCCATTTAATTAAAAGGAAAATATTGTTGGATGGCTACAAGACTATCCATGTTTGATGATACAGAATGTTGAGCAACATACCAGTTTGGGCAGGTTTATCTGCTCGAAGATATTGTCAAGCGGTTATTCTCTTGTTGAGTTGTTTCTTTTTACAGACCAACAACAGTTAAATGTTTTTGACCAAACTAACTGTGATTGGAACATTCAACTGTAAATTTGAGTTAAATAATAAATGGTAAATCGTAAAATAGAATCATCAAAATTTTATATTTTAGCCCATTATATTGCATATAAAGGTGCGCTCTTGCAAACGGTTTGCCCTAAATTAAATGCTTTTGTGTACTAAACTTTAAATGTCCATCAATCAGTCTTGACACTCTTCCGTTTCATTAATGTACTTTGTCAAGTTCTTAGAATCTTGACAACATAATAATCGATCATAATACTATCATCAGTATGAAAAGTATTCTAGAGAGCTACTTCTCTTTGATCACTGCTTGAAAACTTCTTGTCTAGATACTTATGGTGTCAAAATCTGTTCATTAAACAGCAATATGTCCTGTAGGACTACTGGAATGGAGAGCATTTATAGCTTGATATAATATGTCAGCTAATGGAAGTTCGATACATTTCTGGTTTGGTTGGTATTTACTGCATCAATAGTAATGGTTGGATTTGCTTTAATTTTTCAGGTCCTGGTGCAGGAAGTGCAAGGCTTGGATTCCGAACAACTGCTGCTATAATAGTTGGGCGGTTGGTCTTGGTTCCTCCTGCAGGACTCGGCATTGTCACTTTAGCTGATAAACTTGGATTTCTTCCTAAGGGTGACAAAATGTTTAAGTTTGTCCTGCTGCTCCAGCATACAATGCCTACTTCTGTTCTTTCTGGTATAATAAACAAGTCATTCCCCTTGTTATAAAATAAAATATACATTTTCAAGAGAAACTTTGTAGTTTTTACAATTTGAAAAGAGAACAGAGCACCAAAATATTTTACCTGTTCTAGCACTACCTGGATCAGCAAAGGCTATCAAGTCACTGGTGTAATGGGAGGGATAAGCTTGCAAGCTAATTTTTTAAATCCTGCAATAAGTTGTCGATAGAGTTGAAATATAAGACATCATCTACGCCTTGCAGGTGCGGTTGCCAATTTAAGAGGCTGTGGAAAGGAATCAGCTGCTATATTATTTTGGGTACACATTTTTGCAGTTTTCTCCATGGCTGGATGGATCGTTCTTTACTTGGCCTTGCTCTTTTGAAAGTCATCATCACTATGTTGGTAATTACTTACTTGCTAAGATCCTGCATTTAAATGCTTTGTTTTATCTTTGGCTAATTAGCTTATTCATTAGACATTGAATTTCCCAATGAAACTTCATTAGTCCTCCAATGACAAATTATATTTATCTATGTTCTTTACAGGTATTATTTGTATAAGAAGGTTCATGCTTTGAGAGTTCTCCTTATACGGTCTAAATAGTGACCTCAATCTGAATACCTGAAGTGCTACTGCTCATCAATTAGTCTTGCGACCAAGTAGGCTTCTATGGTCAATTCTTGATTTTTGAACCATGGGATATTAAACATGATTGATGGTCTGTGCAGTGAGCTGAGACACAGATGGAGCTCATATCATGATATGCTCAGTAGAGACTCCTCTGCCCAACTTTTCTGTCCCAAGAGTTAGTATAGAAGCCGAACAAATGAGGGCGACATATTATTTGCTTGTCCCAGCATCTGTTTAGCAGTACATATCTAATCCTCATTGTTTCATGAGGACTGAAATTTTGATTTTTTTAGACGGCATGGCTGATGGGCATATGACAGATAATTTGATTTGCATATATATATATATATATATATATATATATATATGACGTTCACAAATATCGGACCTAATTTAATTGCATATCATCATATGCTGGAGACTTATCTCGTACTTGGACCACCTCTCTTTTGGTCACTGAACACTTTTTCAGAAGTTCTGCGTGCACCTTTTTGAAAATTCTGTTCAGCAAATTATGTAATTCTTCGTTATAAGCTGATTCTATACGTGCTAATATTTGATTCATATTGCAGGGGTTCCAAAAATAAATTCAAAGCTCCATTTCTGATGTTAATTTGTCATCTTGAAAACCGAATTGAGCATTTGGCACAAGGATATTGATAATTATGAGGGCAAGATTTACAAATGGATTAGAAGGGCTCCTGTTGTACGACAGGTTTAAATCTCAGTGTCTGAATACCGGTATAATTAGGATAATTATGCAGGCCAGAATTTGTTATTATATTTTCGGTTGCATTGCTAGCTTATATGTGTCAGATGATTTTTTTTTATGACTGGATCGAAAAGCCTACAACTTATCGTTATCAATCTGCTAATAATTAGTTAATGTTCAAGGGGAAAGAGAGGAAAGGTTGTGCGATCAAAACCGACTTCATTATCTCCTCTTTGCTCATATGGATTTAATCTAGGCATATTGGATTGCGATTAAATTACCCTCTAGTATTGACTCAAATTACAAGTCAATAGTTACAGCGGATGCAATGCCTCTTCAGGTGTCTCTTTCCTGAGAGCGTACAAGGATGATGATTTTAGAACAAACTGATACTTGAACTTGTTAGCTTGCTTAATACAAATATGGGTACGAGTTAAACAATTATATGCACATATACTTTTTTGCACGAATATTTTATATCCGAACTGAATGAATATGAATAAAGGATACAAGCTCGTGCAACGACATATTATAATTATCACCAAGTACATTATCTATCTAGATTGGGAGTTCCAATTATATCAAACAGATGTGCAAGACCCAACTTTCACACCCACACCATATTAGGATAGTGTGCTGCAATCTTCTGAAGGGAAAGCTAGAAATGCAGTAGGCAAGAAGACGGATTACACTGTTGCCTCATGAATTTTTTTCTGAGGGTAATTATATCTGAGGCTGCTCCACTAAAACAGTGCTAATCCATGCCTAGAAGCAGATGTACAACTAATACAGCAGATTTTACAACTAATATGTAAGATCGAACAACAGCTCCCAGCCAGTTCAGTACTGTCTGTGCATAAATATTCACCTCACTGTACATTATAACTAGGTGTTCTCACTTCTCAATTAGCTAGATTTCTCATCAGATGTCCAGAATATTTTATTGGTAGCAGGTCAAGGAAGACTATCATCAGAACCATCTTCGTTCTGTTATCTTGTGTCTCGAAAAAAAGAAATCTTCATCAATATCCTCTGAGAACAGAGAAATACTATCTGAACTGTGCTCTTTTCTTGTTGCTCTCTGAAGCTAAAAAGTATGTAGCAGATCAAATGTTACGACAAGCTAGAATATGACCAACTAGAAATTGATGATTTTTACAAGTTCCACACCAAGCTTGCTTCATGCTCTTTCTACCTTTGATTTTGTCTTGAAGTCTTCAGGACCAAGAAGTTTTGAAGTATTTGAGTTCATCTCTTCAGAGAACTTCAATGCTAACTCAAATTTCCCAGCCTTTTTTAGATCACTGATTACAGCGCGATAAACATATATGGAGGGTTGTTGAGACTTTTTCATCTCACCGAACATATTGAGCGCATCTTCAATATGGCCTGCCCGTCCAAAACCATCAATTAGTGCGGTATAGGTTCTCAAATCCAGATTAATTCCTCTTTCAAACATTTCTGTTGCAAAAGCTTTGCAAAGATCTAACTTCCCCAGCCTCCGAAGACTATTAATCACCGTGTTGTATGTAACAATATCAGGTGCATGACCGCGTTCTTTCATTACCTCAAATTCAGACAGCATTTGATTCACCCGACCTGCCTTTCCCAATATTCCTAAAATTGTGTTAAATGTGACCACGTCCACTTTGGTATGACTATTCTTCAGTTCCTCAAATATCATCATGCTTTTATCAATTTGTCCAGACTTAGCGATAAGGAGAATGATCCTGTTCATGACTGTGGGATCTCTATCATTAGTTATTTCCAATATTACCCTGATAAACTTGAGTATCAGTTCCGAGTCATCCACCTTCTGGAAAGCCTTTGCAACATTAATATAAGAAGTTAAATCAGGAGGAAATCTAGAAAGCAGCAAATATTTGAAGATCTTGCAAAAAAGACTGAAATTATTCGCTTCACCTGCTGATTTCAAAAGGACATTATAGATATTCAAACTGAGATGGATCTGCCTGTCATGAATGTACCTCAACAAGTGAACGGCATCTGACAGGTTTCCTGATCCACAGAGTTTTTCAATATAAGCACCACAAATCTCCTTATCTGAAACTTTCTTCTCTTTCTCTGTAGATAGTAAAAGATCTAGGGCCTTAATAACCTCTCCTTCATCAACAGAACCCGACATCACTATGGATCGCCGGCTGCAGTGCATGGAGAAAAATTTACGTTCTATTGCATTGAGGAGTAGAAAGGGAGTCTGCACAAGAGGGAGGCACAAGATATACCTCTGCAGATACGAGCAAAGAGCAGGATATTATATATGTGGATATATTTAAGTAAGTGTACTATTCCATTTACCAAAATATAGAACATAACTTATAGAGAAAGTAATGATATCTAAATATTTAGAAGGAAAAAAAAATTAGGCTACATAACAGAGTAACAGTAAAGCAAAATTGGGCAAAAGTTAGAGAAAATGTTGTATTTTGGTGATCTGGATAGATTTATTTACGTCAGCTCCTCTGGAATTTTCAACCAAAACGACGCCATCGAATAGGATATCAAAGATAGGATAAAAGCAAGATGGGATAATAAATTATGGGTGCTTCTAATTTACAACATTACTAGGGTTCAGAGAACAAGAAGAGTCTAAGCAATCGAACTTTAACTACATTATCAACAAAACAGCAATGCAATACTTAGCCCAGATATCTAGCTTTGGCATCAAAATGCACGAGAGAGAGAGAGAGAGAGAACTACCCGAGAGGGGAAGGTGGAAGAAACATCAAGATAGTGACGCCCAGAAGGACTCATTTTCCCGGATTCAGCGATCAAGATAGAATTTTGGGTTCGAATCCTCACACTACAGTAAGAAATTGATCGAGATATGAGCATCGAGGAGCCATAGCAAATTTGGGAGCAGCGCATCTCTCTACCTCTCACTTCGTAAAAGGAGAAGAGGAGAGCGGAGAGCGGAGAACGGAGAGGCCCAGAGGAGAGGAGTAAGTATGCGGACTAAGAAGCCCTAAAGAAGTCGGCATCGTCTTAAGCGAAGACACGGATTTACGAGAAATCGGCAGTGTTTGTTACGTGCCACATAAGACGTCGACGAGTTCATTCTTAAGTCGCTGCCAAGAAAATAGAGAACAGATGTAAGCAAGTCGAAGCGTTCTTCTGGCAAGTACTAACATCATATATATTATATATGTATCAAGAAAACGCATCTGCTAATAATTATGAAAAAAAAAGAGAGCAAATAGTCTACAATAACTCAGACCACTCATGCGAATCAAGCAATCCACTCAGATAAGTCAGAATACATAACTATGTGCTAGTGCTGTTTGAAGTCAGAAAGACCAATCCATTCTTCATTCATCTAACATCAAATGCTAGAGTCACGTTCATCGTAGCACGCCTTTATAACAACAAAAATAAAGAGGAAGGAATCAAGAAAAAAGGAAAATAATACAACACATGCCAACTAGCCTTTCCCGATTTCAGGTAATTACTGTTCCATTCAGAATATAAATGCAGACCGACTGGGCTACGATATAACTCAACATTGCAAGCAATGTGGTATTTAATTCTAACCTAGTCATTTCCTTGGTGGGTAAGCACAAACGAGCAATTTGAAAATGTAAAGGTCGATAAGCAAATACTCAAAATATAGACCACCATCTTCTCTTTCTAGCTTCTGGAGCTCTGGTGGTCTGAGATACACGAGGCTGCTGACCATTTTGTTCCTGGATGCTGCAGTGCCTTCTCCTATCACAAGGAGGGTTTCTGAACCACAACACTAGCATAATACCAACAAGGCTAACGATTGGAGCAGTAGCAAGAAGCCACCATCCATTTCTGCCACCCCATCCATTAGATCTCCTGGCGACCTGGTTAACTTCCTCAAGTCTGCCCTCCTCAATTTCAACGTTACTCACAGTAAGGGCTTCCTCAGCCTCTGCCACATTAGTTACATCATATGAGATTTCCTCAGTCATGTACTGCTGCTGAGTCGTGTGTGTTTCACCTCTGTTCATCATGTGTCTCTTTGCCGTCTCATATTCAGGGTCATCCGTAGGAAGCTCATACCGGCAAACTGGACATGAATTTCTTGTACTCAACCATGGCAGGATACATGATGGGTGGTATAGGTGCAAACAAGGAAGCTGCTTTGCTTCTGTATTGATGGATAAAGAATCCTTGCAGACAGGACAAATCAAACTACCATTTTTCTCATAATGCTTTCGGGAAATAACAACAGAAGGTAAGCGTGCCACAAAAGATGCTGCTGCTGGTGGTGCCCCTCTTCTTGAGCCATCATTTTCAGCAAGTTGCTCAAGCAGCTCCTCAAACCGCCTTGCATCAACGTAGTCATCTGGATTGCCAAGAAAAGCTGGTCTTATTTCAGATTCCTCTAAGTCGGCAAATATATCAGCATAATAAACACCTTGGCTACCCCGCATCCTCCAATGAAGCCATGCACCATCTTGAGGCTCTCTCTCACCAGTAGCGCTTGGACTAGCATTAGAAGTCTGGAATTGCTGGTGTGGCTCCATAAGTCCAGTAGTTTCATCAAAATCAGCCTCTTCCCATTCCTCCTCTTCTTCATTTTGGTCATCTGAGTTCCACTGATCAAGGCCCGCATGCATTGGATCTATATCTGTATCTGTGTAGATATAACTCTCATTGTCAAGTTGAATCAACATGTCTCTATCAAGTAAACTATTTCTGTCCAAAGAAGCATCCGAGTCTCCTCCATAGCCACCAAAACTGACGTTGGAGTCACTCTCACCAAACACAGAGTCCATCTGATCAGCACCATCACTCTCATTATCAGAAGATGCCCTCCATCTCCGGGACCTGCTTGGAGTACCATTATAAGTCATTCGATGCCTCGGAACAAAGGAGGAATCACCATCGGCTTCATGACTCTGGCTTGCCAAGTTGATCAGATAGGAGATCCGCTGAGAGAATGAATCCTCAGTTGACTCATACCTCCTGAACCTGGACCTTCTCCCTTGTTGCCTTCTCCGACGAATATCTCTTATGCCCACACTTCTCTCATTATTATCATTGAGAACCACCATCTTACATTCTCTGCATATGAATATTGCTTCAAAACCATCATTTACCTCTATATCTAGAGAGAAAGATCTTCTGCACATTAAGCATTGAACTTCTTCTTGGCTAGATTCAGCATCCATCTGTGCTGTGTCAGGGAATACATTAATTACATCCAAATATTCATATAATAAATAATAACTAGACTAAGAAGAGTGAAGAATAGAAAAGTACCCTCTATAAGATGCTGGATCTGAAAATATTGATCAGATGGATATTCTTGAAGAAAAGCCTATCAAAGAAAAGGAGAAAGTGTCATGTCATTTTTGAAGGAAAAATATTATGGAATATAATGAATATATCATTCAGATGATATGCACAAAAAGATTGTTTATGCCCACAATGGCACATATAATCATAATGAATTCATTGCCTCAAGCAAACCAGACACCAGACGGCAAGATTTCATTCGGAACAGAAAAACACTGATAATTCAATGGAGTCAAAATGCAGGGAAGATAGGCCATCAAAATTGAATGTCCATAATGAACTCCATAACGTATGCCCCCATAGCACAAGCTAACAAATTGACATAAAACAGCTACCACAATGAACTCACTGGTTACTACACCCTGCTTGGATGCGAAGCAAACAATGATAATTGATATCCCTCTAAAAGTGGAGAGGATCCTGGTACCAAAGCAGACACTTTGAAGATCGTCTCTACACAAACAAGCATGCCATGCTTAGTCCCAGTAAGTGGTGGCAATCCATGGAGAATCCCCTCGTTCAAATCCTCCACAAGTGCAGAGACACCACTACCTCAGATTCAACCTAGTATAGACCTCCCTTAGGTCCATCAATGGCTAGATTTGTATTTCATAATAAAAACCCAAATGGAAACAAGGCCACAAGGGTATGGAAGAAGAGCTCAAAAAGAATGACTGTGTCTTTCTCCGCCTTCAAACATGTTGGCATAGATGTTCCAGAGTGTTGCATAGATTGAGTTCATTAAGAGGTGTTCTCTATCAGCTGAGAGAAACCGATGCTTTTGACACCTTATCTCAATGCAACTCCATCCAGGATCTTTCATAAGCTTCTTCGCCCTTACTATTGCCCTCACTTGAGCTACATCTTCCCATATTCCAGCTGCAGCGTATGTCTTAGCCAATGCAACATGAGCAGAGGAGTTATATGGTTCCAGATGAAAGATGTGTTCAGCAGCTATTCTACCAATAACATGATTTCCATGAATTTTGCAGGCACCAAGCAGTGCTCCCCAGACAACTATATCAGGTTCCATTGGCATGCATCTAATAATAGCTTCAGCTTCATGCAGATGACCAGCTCGGCCAAGAAGATCCACCATGCAAGCATAATGCTCCTTGGTAGGAACTATACCAAAATCCTTCATCTCCTCAAAGAATTCCTGACCTCTCTTGACCTCTCCCATATGACTGCAAGCTGATAGTAAGCTTATGAATGTGACGTGGTTTGGCCCCAATCCAGACTCTCGCATCTTCTTGTAGAAACTTAAGACTTGGTTTCCTTGCCCATTATGTGAATATCCTGTCAATAGTGCATTCCAAGTTATCATGTCAGGGCTGTTAATGCTCTTGAAGACCCTCTCTGCTTCATTGAGACCTCCACATTTTCCGTATACTGAAATCAATGCATTCCCTACTCCTAAATCAGACTCAAACCCTCTTTTGACAGTTCTGCAGTGAATTACGCTGGCCTGCTCTAGTGCTCCAACACTAGCACAAGCACTCAGAGCACAGTTATATGAGAAGCAGTCAGGTTTAATCTCTGATTGTTCCATCTCATAGAAGAATGTCAGTGCTGATAGATTATTCATTCCAAACATGAAGCCATTTTCTAAACTTTTATCATTCTGAAGATAGCCAAACATCATTGTGTTCCAAGATATTAGGTTCTTTTCTGGCATCCTATCAAATGTATGACTAGCTTCATTGATATCATCATTAGAAACATAAGCAGCCACCAGTGCTGTCCATGAAATTACGTCATGCAAAGGCATCATGTCAAATACTAAACAAGCATCTTTAATGTTTCCTTGCTCACCATACATGGTTATCAAAGAATTTCCTATGGAAGTATCAGACTGTAAGCCTTGTTTCATCACATATGCATGAACTATCTTGCCATTTCTTGTATACTGTTTTTCTGAACACCCAGTGAGGAGACTTGTGAAAGTGAAGCAGTTCGGACTTGTGCCCTCCTTGATCATATGGACAAACAGACCAAGTGCTTTATCTTTCATTCTTTTCTGGACACAGCCAGAAATCATAACATTCCAAGACATTACATTCCTTTCCTGCATTCCGTTAAATATCTGTTCAGCCTCCAAAATTTTCCCGTTTTGAGCATAGGCAGCCATTAGGATTGAACATGAAACAACATTGTGTTCTGTGATCTCACCAAAAGCTTTCTCAACATCCAGAAGATCTCCAGATTTGCCATAAAGATCCATCAAAGTGCATTGGACGAATATGCTCTTTAACCACCCCGATTTAACTAAGAAACCATGAAGTTCCTGACCATTCTCCAGTTGTTGGAGGCACGTGCATGCCTTCAAAACTGCAAGAAATGTCATCTTATTAGGAACTTCACCTTGCACCCTCATTTTGTGGAATAACTCCAATGCCATTTCATCACACCCGTCTCTCTGATATCCATTGATTATTGCATTCCAAGAAACCAAGTTTCTACATGGCATCTTGTTGAACCAATCCATGGCATTCTCTAAACAACCATTTCCTGCATAACCAGAAACCATCACTGTCCATGAGTATACATCCCTTTCACTCATGTTAAAGAATACCCTTTCTGCATCGCCCATATTTCCACACTTAACATAAAAATTAATGAGTGCATTGCTCGCCGCAACATCAAAAGGTAGATTCTTTTTAACTATAAAAGCATGGATTTGCTTTCCTTCATCCAATGCAAGTAGGTTGGCGGAGATGGATAGTACATTTGAAAGAACGAATTCATCTGGGTCAAAAGTCCATCTCTGAAATTTCCTAAATAATTGTAGACCTTCAGAATGGTAGCCATCACGGGCGCACCGGGATATCATGGCACTCAACCCATCTGGATTTCTTTCATTCTTAGTGCCGCTAAAGATTGCTTGACTTTTGACAGCAAGAATTGCTCTGCAGGGTGAGCTGGTTATGGCCTTTGCGGTGGTAATCCTTGGATAGGGCATTTTGTCGAGCATTCATAAGGAACTACCAGGCGTTGGTGGAAGTACTAAACCCAGCAATAAGGGAGGTCCAGATGAGGTTGAACCCAAGGTAGCCTCTGACATTTGCATAGGATCAAATAGAGGGGATTCTCTATGGATCACCACCACTTATTGGGACTAGGCATAGCATGCCTCTTTGTGTAAAGACAAGCTTCAATAACTGACTGCTTTAGTACCAGGATCCTCTCAAGTACTCTTAGATGACACCAAACAATCAATTGGCAGAAACGCAATCAATCGACAACAATGATGTCCCTCTAAAATGAAAAAATGGGGAAGAGTAAGAATGTGCCATTTTTTTTCTGCTCATTTAGCAGCTCATCCAACGTTCCTGATGCCGGCATGAAACGCTCGGAGCTGCTCAACCTATGTATTCATACCCCTATTATCAACTTTAACATATAAATCAATCAACCATCCTATCACATAAAAATCTACAAAAGTACAAAAAATGAGAAGAAAAAGAATAGAAATTCCTGTTTTCACGATTAAGAATTTACAACCTTGCAATAGCCAGATCAAAGTACACATCATCTTATCAAGATCTAAAACAATATATCCTATCTAATCCATTCAGATAGCATAACTTCTTACCTCACCGCAGAATAGCCTCCATTAGATCTCTTGAGAAGCTCAATACCTGAATCAGGACCCGAGATTGAGCGAATATCGATCGGATAAGGATCTAAAGCTGGACGGATGGCTGTCAAGATCTAGGGTGGGTTTCTTATTTCTGGTTCTCGAATCCTTCCCTCGCGAGGCAACTCGATCTGATAGAATCTTAAAAGGGGTTCGGGATTTCGAAATCACGAATTCGCGAGAGAGGAGGACGAAGAGGTCTTCGGATCGGCATCGATTAATTCTTTTACCAGACTAAAAATAAATAGCCATTTGGGCGAGCACGAAACGATTCTGTTCGTACACAATGTCGAAGCTTTTGTTAAAACTCCTTCTCCAGCCAAGTGATGCGACGCTTAAATGATGAAAAGCGAAGGTTTGAGAAGAGGTGTCAGATATCGTTGTGCATAGAGTTTTAAGAGAGCGTTTTGATGCGAGCGTATTACTAATTAAATGAAAAGCTAGATAAAAAATAATAATTGTGCACGGTTTCAAATAAACAAACGGAGTCTGGACTGCAATCCACGCTCATTCCTGAAATACTCTGATTCTTTTTTTGTAATTAAAAGATTCATTAAAAATTAAGTGAAAAACTCAAAGAATAGTTAGATAAACTTAATCTAATATAATTTATAATCCCTATTAGAGACCAGATGAGAATGTTTAATATTTATGTCTCTGAAATACTCTCCACAACTCCGCAGATTGGTTATGGCTGAGTGTTTTAAGGTGATTTTTATTTACATTTATGTTTGGTAACTTTGGTTGCAATACTTGAATAACGAATATTGCTTACCATCGGATTACTCTTTTGTGCAAGTCCACTCGATTTTGGGCTGAAACAAAAGACAAGGCCCAAGTAAAGTGAAAGGAGGGTGGGCTACTTCGTTTAGTGCGTTATAGATTGGCATTAGATTCTTCTAGCTAGAGGAGTAAGCAGAGAGATAGAGATGCCTTCAACTTTCCTTCTTGGAGAAAGAATCTCTGTGTTAAGAGGTAAAGCGATCTTTCTGGGATGCCAAAGTGCACACATACTGTTCTCCTTTTCTTGTCCTCATCCGACCAAAAATTTACCATAATCGTTTCACGAATTGTTTGGGAAGAATGGCAAATATTTGCATAGAGGTGTGCATCATATCTGCCCGAGGCCTTGGCCACAGATCTTCTCTCTTGAGGCCCCAGTGGTTTGCTGTTGGGTGGATTGATTCAAACAACAAGTACTGCACAAAGATAGACACATCCAAGAGCCCAAACCCAACTTGGAACACCAAGTTCTCAGTTTCCATTGACGAGAGAGACACCAGCTTGCAAAACTTGTCACTAACTGTGGAAGTTTATAGGAGAGAGCCGATTTTCTTAGGGGAACATCTGCAAGGAGCTGCAACTGTTCAGTTGAAGGAGTTTCTGGCAAGGTCTGCGCGAGATGTGGAACCATCAGGAGTTGAGGAGACTGGAAGTTTTCAGCTGAGGAAGAGGAATTCGGGGAAGTCGCAAGGACTGGTTGATATCTCCATTCGCATCTCTAAGGAGAGAGAGGGATTTGGTTCCCATTCAGGTTTTATTTTGAAACTTAGAATGACTAAAAACTTTGAATCAGTAGCTTGTAGCTTGTTTTCATCTGAAAATTATAATTTGCAGGTCCACAAGAAGGTTTCACATACTCATCAGATCAGAAGGATGGCATCACACTAGCTTTAGAAGATGGGCCAATATATACTTATCCTACCAGACCTCAACCACCTCCATTGGGCCAATTTGGAGGCTACAACCAGACCGGTCATCCTTACGGCAAGCCCACGCCGGCCCCGGTAAACCATCAAAATCCGTCTACATCTAGCACAGGATACCCCAGACGTACAACTCCGCCGCCGCCGCCGCCGCCTTCCAATGCTGGTTTCCTGCCGACGTTATTCCCTGCACCACCGAACCGACTTCCGGAGCACTACATCAATGTACCACCGAATAGGACTGTAGGCCAGGCCGGCGGACCGGGCTTCGGGATGGGTCTCGGAGCGGGAGCCCTGGCAGCCGGAGCTGTGATATTTGGCGATGACTTCTTGTCAGGGTCGAGCTTTCCGGCGAGTCTTAGTGGTGGTGGTGGTGGTGGCGGCAGCCTCATTGTATCCACTGACCCTCCTTTCTAGCGTTTTAACTGAAAAAAATATATTAACAGTTTAAAAAATTGAAAATGAAATCAAAGTTCTAGCCCACACAGTGGATGAATAAGTGGACTCGAGAGTCAAGACCTTCTAGTAGACTAGTAGTAATTATCTGAGACAGCAATCAATGCTAATCTGCTAAAAGTTACACTTGATCATATATGTTCATATCCTTTTCTATTTTCTTAGAAACTTCAACAGTACAAGATAAGCAATAAATCTTGCAAATAAAACCTTGCTGTAACCAATAAATTTATTTTGGTTAGAAATTGCTGTGCTAAATTAGCACTTGGCAGTCTAGCATTGGCTGCCGAATGATAAATCTTCAGCCAATTTGTATAAGATCTGCTGCAATTCCCTCAATCACCATGCAATGTCCTCTCCATGCCCATATCAGGCACGTATCCACACTCCCTCATCCTCCCTACTAGCCTATGCAACATCTCATAGATTCCCTCCATTGCGGGATGCTCCCTATCGCCACTCACAAATGCATGCACTCCTCCTCCCTCCTCTGCTCCAACCTCCACCCAACTACACCCGGGCGCCGCCTTCCTGACCCCTCTCCTCCTCATCTCCCCTCTCACCTCCTCCACCTCCCCGTAGCTTCCCCCCGACCCGCACGCATTGGCGAGCAGCACCCAACCCCCGCTCCCCACTTCCTCTTGTTCTAGATCCCCTATCTTCTTCGCCGCCTCCTTTGCTCTCCCTGCCTCACCGTGCGTCCGGCACGACGCCAGGTATACCCTCCACGCCCCAGCTCCGGCATCTCCTGCGGCCTCCGCCACCTCTTTCGCCTCGTCCAGCCTCCCCGCGCGCCCCAACATGTCCGCCGCACATGCGTAGTGATCCGGCCCGGGCGTCACCCCGAAATCCTCTCTCATCCTCATTAGCAAACCTCGTCCCTCGTCCACGAGACCGGCGTGGCTGCAAGCCGCCAATGTTCCTAACAACGTCACCTCGTCCGGCACCAAATGCTCGGCCATCGTCATCCGGTTGAATAATTCTACAGCTTCTCTGCCGCGCCCGTGTGAGGCGTACCCATCGATCATGATGTTCCACGATGCGACGTCCCTCTGGGGCATTTTGTCGAACACCAGGCGCGCATCCTTTAATGCGCCGCTCTTGGCGTACATGTCGGCCAGCGCATTGCTTGCAAAAACGTCCATTACGCTGGCCATGCCGCTCGTGACCATGTAGGAATGGAACCTGCGGCCGAGCCGCAGAGCCGCCATGTGTGCACAGGCAGGGAGGACAGCTGCCATGGTCACAGCATCTGGCAACAAACCGAGCCGCCGCATCCGGCCAAAGAGCCGCAAAGCGCCGACGTGGTCAGCCGAATACTGGAGAGCAGAGAGCATCGAATTCCAAGAAAAGATATCCCTTTCTCCATCAACCATTGTCTCGAACACTTTCGTCGCATCACCTACCTTATGACACTTTCCATACAAATCAATTAGCGCATTTCCAACAGCCGCCTCGCCGTCATGCCCAGCCTTTGTAACAAAAGCATGCATCTTTCTCCCATTTCTCAAATCTGCCATCGCCGTAAACACCGATAAGATCCCCGTTGCAGTAAACTTACTAGGCACCACCCCTTCTCCAACCATCATGTAGAAATACTCCAATGCCAAACCAAACAAACCCATCTGTGCGAACCCATTAACCATCGCATTCCACAGCACCACATCCCTGACTGGCAATTCATCAAACACCTTTCTTGCCTCCTCCACAAACCCCATTTTCAGATACGAATGGACCAACGCGCTCGCAGTAAACACCTCCTCGTCAAGACCAACCTTGACAGTTCCTCCATGGATCATTCCGAGACTCTGGACAGAACCAATCTCGGCGCAGGCCTTGATGGTCCACGGAAACGTGAACTCGTCGGGGGCCTCATGGGCTTCCCGACGGAGGCGGAGGAAGAGCTGGAGAGCAGAAAAGGGGAGGGAGTTGGATGCGAGCGCGGCGATGGCGGCGTTGAAGGCGAAGAGGTTCGGGGGTTGGTGGGGGAAGGACCGGAACGCGGCGAGGGAAAGAGAAGGGAGGGAGAGCCGAGAGTAAAGGGAGATGAGGGTGGTGAGGGCGAATGGGGAGACGTGGAGGCCGGAGGTGATGAGGTAACCGTGGAGTTCGCGAGCTTTGGAGAGGTGGCCAAGGCGGCCGCAGAGCTGGAGGTGGAAGACGAGGGTTGCGAGGTTGACAGTCATGTTAATAGGGCGACATTTCAATTTGGAACGTTGGGTTTAAAAAAAAAAACCAAGGCAATAAAGAAAAAGGCAAAATAATGGGGAGTAATAGTAATAAGCACAAAAGGAAGGGTGTAAACTATAAATTGATTACGTTTTGAACCACCACACCATGCGAAGCCCGAAAACCCAATGAACTTTAGGTCTGGTTGGGCCTTAATCTCGCACATTTCAGACTTAGTTTCCTTTTTGATTTGTTTTTTGATACGATACGTAAACTTATATAGTTGTATAATCTCACCAAAGCAATGTTTTATGGAAAGCCATTGTGGGCCTCAGCTGAGTCACAGAGAGAGACCCTCAACATGTCCACTAGAAATGCCTGTGAAGAGGAGCTTGCAGGAGGGAGGGACAAACAACTGCAACTGCAAGAATCCTGAGCAAAGAATTCCCATCCAAATTGAGCTTTGTAGAGCCAGCATGAGAAGGAGCCCAATTACGTACGGTGATAGCAATTGTCATCAAACCTGAATGAGATAGAGTGATATCTTTACAAGATATTCCAAGATGTCTTCAGTTGGGGTAGTGAATGAGAAGATGATCAATATCCTCTGTCTTGTTCGTGCACAGTGGACACTCTGGCATTTGGAAAAATATTTTAAGTGAAGTCTGACAACGACCTCCAAATGATATGCCAATCATCTATGTAAGGCTTAGAATTTAGAAATCTAAAAGGCAGTAGTGGTATGGTGGCCAACAGACTCAAATCCACTTATCTTAGCCTGGAAGAGAAACATGAATCTATTATGAACAAATGACCTGACACAATGCACAGTCCAACCACCTCTATTAAGAAACCAAAGACTTTTTATGTACTTCGTCCAACATAGTTGTTGAATACAATTCACCATCCCCAATAATTTTTGAAGTAAACTCTCCTAAGTATGAAAAGTGGGTCATTAAAGTCTGTACAAATCACCAAACTTGTTAGTAGCTTACACACTGTTTTCCGTCCTTGTTCGGCATAAGTAAGTTTGACCTAAATTATAAGTAGATCCATCGCTCTCAACCAGCAAAGCTCACTTCGAGAATCATGTAAGTTATCACCGTCGCGAAAAATGAGCGAGAAAACTTAATAATGTTATCCAAGATAAAAGAGGGACAAGAGAATTACTCACTAGATAAGTTGGGAGGGCCAAAATGATCAAAATAATGTGACATATTTTTTTATTAAGGAAAAGTGAAAACTTAATAATATCCGAATTATATAGATACAAAAATATTCTTTCCAAATAACATGAAAGCTATTTATATCCTCCCTTAGATTGCTCGTTTGGCACGTAGACCGAATAAAAAGGGTTATCTGAGAAAAACCCTGCATTATTCCCAAAATTTATGCCAAATGTAAGATAAGCAGATAAAAACAATATTAAAAGTGGCCCCTATCATGATATATTTTATCCCAACTTTTATCTACCTTTTAGCCGAAAGACTATTCTATGGCTTTGCCCTCTCCAGTAATATTTAAAATGTATTACCGAATTATAATACGACTAATAAAATTATTAAATTATAACATGACCATAATATAATATATTAGATATGTTTTTCCACCAGAAATTTTAAAAATAATCATTATATGATAATATAATAGTTGTAAGATAAAATCATAATTTCTATATAAATTTAAACTTTCCTATCATTTCCGATATAAAAAAAAAGGCAAACATTATATTAATTTAGGGGAAAAAATCAATAACATCAATTGATCGTTTTTATTCCTTATCTTAACTATTATAACTAAATATCATCTTATCCTATACTATTTTCTAACACTTTTTTCCTTTCCATTCTCAACCAAACACCCAACAAAAATTAGATTAAAATTTCCTTTATCTCAATTTCAATGTTTCCCTAAATTTCTTGTCAATTGTGTAGTAAAGTTATTTTTCTCCATTGTACTTTTTTTTCGTAATCTTGGAATAAATTGAATAGAAAGATCAAGAGGTGAGAAGGAAAAAGAGCAACATGAAATAATAGAAGAATAGGCAGTGTATACAATCAGCAAAGGTTAATCCATGACAAATCCAATAATATTTTTTATACACTAATATTCTTCCAGCAACCTCTACTTCATGACAACATCACCATATTCCATCTCTCCACTACAAATAAATGGTAAGAGGGCATGAGAAAAGAATAATTGTGCACCATAAATTTCTTCAGCTGCATATGATTACCATTATATACATGACATAATCTAATTCCATTTCCACACTTCAAATAAGTATTCCAGTCCACACAAAAAGAAGAAGAAAAAAGGCAGCAAAAGTCTCTTTTGAGGTAGAAGATCAAAGAAGAAGAAGAAAAAAGAGTGAAAGAAATGGAATAAGTTAAGCTCTTGCATGTGTCAAATGGGCAGTAAAAACCTCTTGTAAGTACTGCAATGAGAATAGTCTAATAACATTCCATTAGCTTACTGTAAAAGCATTTGAGGACCACTAAGTAGTAAGTACGCATGAGTTAAGATAACCCTAAAGACAATTTCCATAAATGGAAACCAAACAACTTGTCACCCTACCTCCGAGTGGGCTTTTTACATAGGCAACCTGCCTATTTTTAGAAAGTCTCAGACCTAACCTGAACCACCCTAGATCTCAAGCAGAATCCATTAATCTAAGCAAAGCTTCTTTGAATAGGAGCCCATTCCAAGAATATACTACTAAAATAGACAACTTGGCGAAGGTGCATCGTTAAGAAAATGAGGTGAACTGTACTTCCACCTCATGATGCATAAATATGTATGCTGATCTATCCCTGAGAGGGGGGGGAAAGAAAAAGAATCAAATAAAATAACCCTTATGAGCACACCTTCCTAAGTTAATTAAGGTAGAGAGACATATGGGGGGAGGCCACCATAGTGGTGGTGGAGTCTATTTGATTTCAACTACTTGCAGATCGGATTGGAAGAGAGGACAAAGGAAGGGCTGAGCAAAATATTAAAAAAAAATGATTAATTTTGAAAGGTTCTGTACTTTCACTGTTGATGAACAGGAAACACTGTCCTTTCCAAGGCTTTTCCTTACATCAGGCTATCAGAAAGTGTAAACTTAGACCTTATAATTGTCCTCAAGACCTGCATGATCTAAAGAAAAGAGGCTTGTGGTGCTCTGGTGAGTGGTGACTGCTAGAGTACTCTCTCATCTCATACACATATTTCCAGATTTATGCTGAACCATGTAAGTAGCAACTTGCATAGAGATCTTACACAGTGAGGAAACTTTCAGTATTCCTTTTAATGCTACAAGATCTGAAGAAGTAAAAAAAAAACATAGGCCCTATTAGCAGAAGAATTAGCAGAAGAATATATAGGGTGACTGTTCATGCACAGTTCTTATGTTTTCATATAGATAATAGAACATATTAAAAGTTACTCCCAGAACGGGTGAGGGGAGATTTAGTATGTCGAAACTTACCTCATGTGTATTTTGAGCTAAAGACATGTACAGAAGAATTAAAACTGGTGCTCTCTCAGTGTAATATTATATTGGATAGTTTTCCCATTATTTTGTATAAATTTATAAACGTAAGCACTGGCTAAAGTAAGTATAAACACCTATGCTCTCATAAGGATAACCAAGATGAGATAAATAACTACATAGTAAAGGATAGAAAGATAAATAAAAGGAAGAAATAAAAGAAAGAAAGTCTTAAAAAAAAGAGGAGGGAGCTCCCTTCAGTCCAAGCATAGAATGAGAGGGAGAGAATAACCTCCCGCATCATTCACTCATTCACACGGCAACTCAAGCCGGAGTAGGAGAAGACTACTATTGATCTTATTTCTACCGAGTGTTTGAATGAATGAGTCGGCAGCTAATTCAAACCCCATAAAACATCCGTGAGTGGACTGAAGGAAGCTCTCTTAAACCCATCTCTCAAATCTTACTCATTATGTTAGCAGCTTCCAAGACATATTTCTAGTTCAAGATAAGAGAAAGGCAAAGTAGGGATAGGTTTTTACTTAGCAGGAAAAAATTATGATCTACTGTCTAAATAATTCCAGGCTAAAATCTAGTAATTTCCATATAAACAAAGCTTCAGGTGCAACTTCCCTTCTTATATTTAATTGAGTGATAATAATTAGACTTCGAAGGGCAGCATAGGGAGCAATATAGGAAGTAACATTAAGATAAAAACTATCACACAGTACTACAAAAAGGACAGCATAGGAAGCAATTATAGAGTTTCCAACTCCATATTAATCCTATCTAATTGGAGCACAAGAGGGTAAAAGATCCCTCTCGCGTCAAATCATTCAATAAAGACAAGAAAAGGATAACAAGGACCGTCTTCATCTCTAGTACAAAGAAATAATGCACGATCAATACAGCTTTCAAATAATGGTGAAAAAAAATCTAGAAGAACTATTACAAGAACTCTACCAAAGCATGGAGATAAAAACTTTCAGCAGAATAAAGAGAAGAGAAACGAATTCATTCAGCATAAATTTCAATTTCAATCATGTATTTTTGTGGCATATAATTTAGCGATGAGATCATAAACTCCAGACTAGCAAATTATGCAACACAAAAGAATCAAGTAGTAGTTTCTCAAAAAAGCCAACAAAAATGGGTCACCTCTTTTAGAAAACCAAAACTATGTATTTCTCAGACAAAACTCTTTCTAGATGCTAATATTTCCTGCATAAATATATCAACTAATAGATCATGTTCTTAATCTTAGATCATAGGCCAGCTTTCCCTTTTTCTAGGTCCGGATCACAAGATAGTCCATATTTATGTTCCCAAACATGAGAACAAAAGTCTACTGGGAATTAACCTTCCTAAAGTACAGGAAAATGGAACCAAGGAAACTAGAAGGCAAAGTAAGCTACGTTCATGTCATAGAATAAACTGGGTCGAGAGAGAGATGGAAGGACCAAAACCTGAACTTTACTACTACCTTCCCAAATGAGGCATATGGGTCATTTGGCACTTGATAACCCAGCATGGAAACAAACCCTAATCCTCTATATCACGAAAACAAAGCTGCACACAAGTTAAGAAGGAGAAACAAATCCTACCATGTAGAGATGCATACCTTAAAATTTGCAAGAATAGAGAGATATGACATGAATACATGATATTGGCGAGATTCATATTGTTTCTATCCAAGGCAAAGAGTGCCCAAAATTTTCCAAAGACTTCATGTTGCATATATATATATATATACTGTCTATAGAAGATAACCTAAGGAAAATTAAAACAACACAAACCCAATAGCATGGATTGAGAAGTAGTGGGTTATATTGCTACTTGGAAGATGATAGAGCTGCTAAGTGATGGGTTGTAGACAAGGAAAGCGACCCAAGAGGAGCATATGAAATATTCAAGTGAAAGGTCTTTTGTAGCAGATCTAGGCAGAGATTTGACGATAAAAGCCTCATCTGAAAGCCCTCAAAAGGGAGAGGGGGCATTGAACACGGGCACAGAGGGGAATGGGGGCAGTGGGGGTGGTGCACTTACCGCTGACACATTTGACTGACTGCCTCTTTTCTCTTTCTCTTTTGGGGATAAGGGTGGGAAGGTGAACAGTACTAAAAAGTTGGTGGGGGAGAACCTGGAGTGGATTTGGAATTAAATTCCCTCCTAAGACAGAACTACAGAATGTAGTGGTACTGTAGTGTTTTTTAACCTTTTCTTTTTTAATTAACTTATGAACAGCTCCTTTGTACAAGTATAGCTACAGATTTGTTCGGTAACCAAGATTATTCTTCTTTTATTTCTTCTCATTTTCTTTTAATTTTCTTTTTCCATTGACTTCGGTTGACTATATTACGTATATGTTTTTGTCATAACTAGATTTGTTGAAGATTTGTGAGTAAGCTTTTTACTGTATACTTTTCGCTAATGATGGCCAAGTGGAAGGCAAGGTTATCTCTGTACTTTTTGGTTGCGTATAAATACTTGTTATCATTTTTACATTCTTAACATTCAATTCTATGCATTTTTAAGGATTGAGGTTTTGTTTCATGATCAAACATCTCTTTTACCACCCCTAGCAATATTTTTCTCCCCTTTGCTAATACAGTTTTTTCGCTCCCTCACTCATTCACTCTATATGGTCTCTTTTCTCTCCGGCTATGATTTTGCGTTGCATCTACTGTGTCGCCACTATCTATTTGTCACTGTCCTTTCTTTGATTGTTCAAGTCTCTGTCGTCTACGTCAAATGCCATGGATGGATCTTATCTTGGCCCCCTTCTCAACCTTCAGCACTGTCGTCGCCTACATTGGCTATTGTGGATCTCGCTTACCAAAATCTTAACCTATCTACACAAACTATCATTGTCCTAAATTGAATTATCTCGCCAGTGAATCTCACCGCCTCGCTTCATGTTTTGCAAACACTTTCATGTTTTGCCTCAAAGAGCTTCTATATTCACCTAAATTACTAGGATTTGCCATGAAATTGCTAAATTTTTAAATTTTCACTTATAGATTATTGATATAATCAATAAATCCGTGACCCCCTAAGGCCCTAACCACCCCTATGTTCATATGTTACTCAAATTGAGGTTGGTAAATACAACCACAGCGCTTTTGGTTATTTTAGGAGCATTGCCCTATCTCCTCTTTGTCTTATTATACTTTAATACTTATTTTTGATATTTGCTATTATTGTTATTTCGCTTGTAATACAACCATAGGGCATTTGGTTATTTAATTAGTTTCATATTCTTGAACAATGTACTATTTAAACGACCTGACTTATTATTTTATCAGTAAAATCTTGAACCAGTCATAAGAAAATATAATTAAAAATTGAGCCACGACTCCTATTCAAATGGTGAATACTTCCAAAGTAGCTCGACCAACTTGATCAAATAAATATTGGCCACTAAATTCTTCTTTTTCTCAATTTGAAACAAGTGTAATTAGACGAATAGAGGAGTGAACCAATTTTATTTATTGGAGAACTTTTTAAATAACACACTATATATTTTTTCATTTTTTTAATATTTTTTTGAGGATTTATAATTTATAGATAGCATAATATTGTTACTCTTACTAACTATTATTAACTCTGCTTTATAATTTTTGTAACTCTACTTTTTGACATGACTGACACCTAATCAAACTATTTTTAAATCATATCCCACCTTAGCCACCTCACCAATTCAAATATCTCTACTTATATATCTAGTCAATGGAAGGTAATTTAGATATTTTAGAAATTACTTTTGGTATTCTAATAATTTATATCCTTCTATTTGAAAATAATTAGATTAGTGTTAATAAACCAGAGTTAAAGAGTAGAGTTACAAAAATTGTACAAAATTTTTGGTTTTATATCCTTCTATTTGAAAATAATTAGATCTAGTTAGTTGAGTGTTAATAAAAAATTATAGAAAAAAAGACATCAAATTACCTTTAATCTATTACTCTTTATTTAATTTTTTAATTTTTTTTCTCTCATCACTCTTTCCTGGCATACGCGGTTTACTCTCCTAAATTTCATGTTTACTTGACAACATCTCTCTTGTTTTAGATATTTACGGATCAAGCCCTCACTCTTCAGGTAATTTGCACAAAAGAAAAAGGCTCACCTTCGTAGTCGGACGAGGTTTGATTTAGAAATGTGAGAAAACGAGGTAAGTTTTTGCAATCCGATCAAAACCAAGGTTGACATCTCCCGCGGTCTCGTCGCCCAAAAAATCGCTCGTGGGAAAAGAAGGAGAAGAAGAAGAGTTCGTTCCACCACTCACAACAATGGCTTACCGGAGGAAGAACACCATCACGAGATCCGCCACCTTCGTCGAAGATTCTCGATCCTTCAGAGACGACCCTGATGACAACTCCCCGTCGTCGCTCGCCGCGAAGGCGATGCGCGCCTCCTCCTCCTCCTACGCCTATCGGCAGGTCTCTCGCTCTCGCTCTTCTTCTTTTTCCATTTTGTTCATCTTGGTCAAGAATATTTAGGAGAATTCTATGATGAAGGATCCGATTACCTGCGAGTACACGTCAATGAAAAGCTTGAACGAGCCCAAGCATGGATTTTGGGGGATTTTGGCGAAAAAGGCCAAAGAATTACTCGAAGACAATGGTGATTCCCGAAAATTTGAAGATTATAATAGAGATGACTCTCAGCTGCTGGATTCATCTCCAGCTCCTCAGGTGAGATAGATTGCAAAACTTGAAGCAGTGGTAGAGTTTCTCTCTCTGTTTTTTTTTTTTAATTTACTCATCTGAAATCAATCGGAAGCAGGAAAGCCCTGCGTTCCAGAAAGGATCAGAAGCGATCAACTACATTGGGGGAAGAATCCGAAATGCCTTGGAGGTTAGATCAACATGTATGAGAAAAAAAATTCTTGTAATTTTCGTGTTCAAGTCGCAAACTCTTTTGGGATTTTATCGTCTTCTCGCAGGAAGGTCGAACGATCGTCGAGAATCGAACAGCTGATATCTTCCAAGAAACGCGAAAGCTGCAGATTGGAAGGAAGCCCAGCAATTCAAACTTACAGTTTCAGAATCCAACAGACCAAGAGACCCAACTAAAAGTTTCTCGCAATGTAGAATTCAGTTTTTTCTCAACAAAATAAAATAAAATATAATAAAAAAAGCTTTGTTGCTTAGAGGAAAAGAATCCTTGGCATCTTTCCTCGATTTAAAGATTTCATCTTTGTGGGTTATTCTTCTTGTAGGTTGCAAATGCAATGGCTGCCAAAGCTAAGCTTCTGATGCGAGAATTGAAGACGGTCAAAGCCGACATGGCTTTCACGAAAGAGCGATGCTCGCAGCTGGAAGACGAGAACAAGATCTTGAGGGAGAGCCGTCAGAAAGGAGATCACAATGCAGACGATGATCTGGTAGCTATGCTTCTTCTTCTTCTTCTTCTTTTCCCTCTGTCATTTGATCTCCAATTTTATGCGATCAGTAACATCTTCAATTCTATCTTTCTATGTTTAGAGAAATTTTCAAATAATTCCCAGTATTTTTCATATTTTTGTAATCTCGCCACTCCTTTTTATCTATATAATTTGTATATACTCATTAGACCATAACTCTACAAAGGAAATTACTAAAACATCTTTGAAACGCTTTCGAACATTATCCTACACATCCGGATTTTCTAAAATACCCTTAAGAAGAGTTCTTTTAAAATTATATTTTTAGGGAAAAAAATATATTTTGATACTGTTTTGTTTTAGATTGGCTAACTAAGGTGTCACGTAAAAATTATGTGCGAAATAGAGGAGTTGGGTTGCATAAAATTCACACTGTGTTACTTACAGATTCATAAAAAATATAGGGGTGTATTCGAAAATATCCATATTTTTTATTCTAAATATGCAAATGATAAGCAAATATATATATATATATATATATATGTTTATCTTTTTTATTTTCTCACTGTGTATGAGAGTAGATACGGCTACAGTTGGAGACACTGTTAGCCGAGAAGGCAAGACTAGCTCATGAGAACTCCATATACGCGCGAGAGAACCGATTCCTCCGGGAGATCGTCGAATACCATCAGCTCAACATGCAGGACGTTGTCTCGTTGGCAGGCGACGACGACGACGACATCGAGGAAGAGGTTGAGGAAATGCTATCTTCTCCGGTCCTATCGAGTCCTCGCTCTCCTACTGCTAACTCTTATCAGCCATCGTACCCGTCTCCGAGAACAAGCGTTGCTGCTGGTAGCCCTACAAGTTCGAACTCTCCACGTCATGATGTGTTGGAGAAGAGACAAGGAGATGGAGAGGAAGAGGAGGAAGAGGTGAGCTTATCACCCATCTCCAAGAACTCTCCAACCTCACTTGCTTAGGACGTTGTTAGATTGTGTTGGATCTTCTTGTTTAATGAGTTGTGAATCTGGGTTATGACATGTTTGTTGTTTAGAGTGATATTTTTGGAAGATTGATATCATATTTTTGTTTTCTTTTTGGTTAGGGCAATATCATGTTTTGATGAGATAATTATGTAGTTTTGTACTTTTTAATGGAAGATACGTTAGAAGGCCCAGACTTGGGATTGCGTGCTGTGTGATCATGGTTAGTTTTCTTTTTGCCAATTACCACCTCGCTTATTGGTTTACTATGAAAGATTTATTAACAGAAAGATGGAAGCAATTTAAGCTAAAATGCTTCCACATTCAAAAGCTAGAGTGGTCCAGAATAATAATTTATCCTGAGTCCTGACCCATATAAAGTGAGATCCTGGTTCAGTTTGATATGGAGCTGCCAGCCTGCAATCAAGATGAGCAAAACAATGGCTTTCAAGGATCACTAGGGCATACCACTGGCCAAGTATATGCAGTCCTTATTTACAAGATAATTTTATTGGACATTTGAAGCATACCAACCCCAACCGATAACAGTTTGTAGAGATAAATCCAACGGACGGCGAGATAATATACTGTCATGCGTGTTGGATTCCTTGTATTTTAATTATACTCCTGCTAAATTATAACAACCGCAGCTTCTTTTTCCTGTAAATGAGCTGATCACCCACAGGAAGTAAACAGTTATGGCAGTGGATCCTACTGGTTTTGGATCTCAGCCACTGCGGTATGGGGGAAATGTCATTAAAAGCCAGATAATTTGTTGAAATAATTAAAAAAAATCCCCCAGATTGGCTTGGAAAGGACAAACAATTCCTCCATTGCTAAACCAAATTGCTTTAGTTCAAGAAAATCAATCAACAATTCAAACTACCCTTACAGGGGTTCCTAAAAGCACAGAGTAAACATTATACAAGGAACGGTAAAGCACATAGTCTCTGGATTCGCAAAAGAGCTTTATTTTCATCAAATATAACCATTCCCTGTGCATTTGGATCCTGAAATCAAGGACAAAAATTAGGCTTCTTGTAGGGTTCAAAATAATTAACTGAAATTAGCTAATAGCTCAAAGCAACACACAACAGTAATAGTATTCAGGATCACTACTTATATAAATAACCAGTTCTTTTTGACCAAGCATAACCGAGGAAGTTTGGGCAGCTAATTCATAAAAATAACTCTTATGTTTCTGTACTGGACAAGGACTAAGAATGCGGAGGCTCAGCTACACTGATGTATAAGGAGGCAACAACCAGGAAGGATGATGGATTCTAGCTCCATTTGTCTCCAACTTTTGTGTTCTCTAACCCAGTTGACTCTGTTTCTATTTTGCTAGGGCTTGTATTCTAAGTTGTAGTCTGTATAATTGTGTTGTTATAACTCTGATAGTGCTTTGGTTATGGACCTACGGTTTGGGGTTGGTATTTTGGAATTTTTGACAGTGGTAGTTTTATTCTGTTCTGATTTGAGTGTTGTATCTGATGTAATGCTACCTCCTCTATCCTTGGATAGGACAAGGGGGTTTGATTTTATTGTTTCGTAATAAAATGGAGTCCATTTCTGAACTATTGCTAAAATTTTAAAATAAAATAAATAATCATTTCACCTTTGTGCCCTTTGCTAAGGCAAAGAGAAACTGTCATAATTGAACGAGACTTATGTCTGACAATTCAGAATATGGAACAAATCAGATAATGGTCATATGTATAACCTAGGTTTGGGAATCAAGTGACGCATGGCTGAACTAAACAAAGCTGATGAAACTAACCAAAACCCTACATTACTAGCTGGTTCTGAAAATCATATGAAACTAATCAAAAAATAAATCAATCAACTTTAGTAAAGTTTGTAGCTACTTTTCCTATGACAGAAGAGGTCGCAAAGTCGACTCCAACTCTAAATAATTGTTGCAGAGAGAATTGTTTGGTGATTTAATAGTTTGGCATAATAACTCGGCTCTATTGATAATTCACCGATGCAGGGAATTGGAGGAGTAACTAGACAGCGCGATAGTTTGGAACGATGTTTTGATGACGTTAGTTCGAAGCAATAGTTCTACAACGCACACGGCTTGAAGCTTAAATTAGGCAGCTTAATATATTGACAATAGTTTAATGGAACATAAGTATCTTTATATTTAGGGAGGGTTAATCCTTTGTCTAGCCTATATTTAGCCTTCAAGCTCTTGAATGATTAACAAAAATGCAACTTTTCGTCAATTTGGCATTGTGAATTCCATTTTAAGTATTTCTCAATCAATTTACACCATTTTGTTTTAAGCATTGCTTAAATTTACTTCATTATCAATATATAACCCTAAAAATCACTGAGAGAGAGAGAGAGGGGGCCGGAAAGAAAATGATGAAAGAGGAAGAAGAAAGAAGAATAACTAAATATTTGTTACTAGGAAGTGGAAGCAACCCACTGCCAGATGTTGGTTGCAAAAAAGATCACTAAGCATTGGGGCATGGTGTCCTTGTTATGAGTAAGAAGGGCCTACTCATGGAAGGAAAGCCACTTGGATTCAAATAAAGTCATACTTCTCCTAACTTAATTAGAAGAGAGACGAAGTAGCAAACACAAAGAAGTTCACAGGAGCTGTTTAGTTGGGGTTCTCATAAGGAGAGAGAAGAAAAGGAAGAGAGAGATAAGCTCTTGCGTTTATTATTTTATTCCTTATCGATTGTGGTTTTATCTTATAGTTTATGTTTTAACCTTCATTACAGGGATATGCATTGATATCAGACTGTATAAGGATGTGAATTTGTCACACCAAGATAGCCCGCTGTATTGGACTGTGTACATGATATTGATTCTCATATCGTGTATATACTTTATATGCAAAGTTTAACAATATGTTGATTTTTACACCAGGATGATCATCGAACAATGCTTCCTGGGGCTGTAGGACTACAATTATGCATCTCTCACAGTTATTGCATTAAAATTCTCTTCCAACTTGGTCTTATCATATTACCTTTACCATTCTTTACCCTAAAACAAAAATTGTAGCCGAGAAAGTACATTTTGTTCCCTATCACGAGCTTACTGATTGAAAATTAGATCAAAATGCCAAATTTTTACTCAAAAGAAGAACAAAATCAGAGCACAATTTAAGCCAAAAGTAGAAGAAAACTAGATTCCTCATATTTAATGTTCATCATCATCATCAATAGCTATCAAAACTAAACCCTAACCCTAGAACCAATTCGACTCAAAATAAAACAAAGTGACAGGAACCGACCTAATTCCCAGAAGTAGAGTACTCCTCCATGAGCTTCTTGTCCCTCCTCTCCATCGCCACATCCCACACATCGTTTCCGATGTGCTTCGGCTGCAAAAGTTTCATCGACTAATCAAACAAATTTCAAAAAAAAAATCACAAAAAGGAGAAAAAAAGAAGAAAAAAAACCGAGATCCGACCCTGCCGTGAGCGGCTTTGTGGATGAAATACTGCGCGTTGCCCATCACACACAGCATCCCGCCAATGATCGCCAGCGGAAGCATGGCTTCCAACCAGAAAAGTTTCGCCATGAGGAGGAGATTTTTCTTTTTCCCTCGATTCGATCGAGTCGTTTCTCTTCGCGGAGCTCCCCTTATTGTTCGATCGAGACTCGAGAGAGATCGCGAGGGTAGTTCCGTCATTTAATGTCGGATGCTGCTAGCCTACTACTCTTTTCGGCCGCTCGTTTCTCCTGCACTAAATCAGGCCCGTTGATTAACGGACGGCACTGATCGATTGACAGCTAGTTGGGCTACGGTACATGATCTAATCAACTGGGCCTAAATATTGTTTCTATGGGCCTTATTCTTTATATTTTCAGAAAATAATTTCCCTAAAAATAGTTCTCCCAGTTTTAGGGTAATATTCTTCCCTTTCTTTTTACCCAATAATATATAATAATAACCAATCAAAATTGTGACTATTTGGAGTCAGCTATATGATTTTTTTTTTTACTACTTTCAACTTTTTTTAATCAATTAATTTTCTTTGTCTCTTCCTCTTAAGAAGCTTTCTATCTGAATGTTTGGGGGAATTATTTCGAAAAAAAATCCTTTTACTTATACCAACCCAAGATTGGTCACTGCCAACTCCTTTTTAGTTACTAAATACTAAATTAAACTCCATCATCATCACCATCACCTGTATCAACCTCTATTACTAAACGAGCTTCAGAAAGTTTTGTTTTTTCTTCTTTCATCTTGTCAGCAATAGATGGTAGTGTGAAAACGAAGCACATGATCCCACTTCCACGAATGACCAGAAACCAAGGGAGGAGAGGCATTGGGAATGGCGACCAATCCTTTGAAAAGCTTGGTCGGACTTGGATGGTGACAAGAGCTCCTAGATTTGTGGTTAATTTGCATTAGTTTATGGAACACAAAGCTTCGTGCGGGTACTGCTACACATGATGCATGTATGCATACATACAAACATGGTAAAATACATACATAGACGTGAAACTGGATTAGTTTGTAAACGTATGACGATGGATATATATATGGAATCATCATGGCGATCGATTTTGGTCATTGTCGTTAATGGGAGCAGATGATGCGCATGTGTTGGTGAGTTAATAAAGTAAATGAAAGCAGAGAGAGAGAGAGAGAGAGAGGAAGGAGGAGGAGGAAGAAGGGGGTTTCGTGGCGAGGCCCTCCATAGTTCTGTCACTGCCCACCCCTAACGTGCGCTGCCGTATGCTTTTATATATATTACACCCCACCCTTGAGGAATCCTATGCTCTTTCTTATTCTCTCTCTCTCTCTCTCTCTCAAATTAAGAGGGATTGCATGGTAATTATTTGGCGTTAATCACATTGTACAAGTGTTTTGGAATATAATACATAAGAATTATTCACTGTTCTCTAATACTTAACTTTTAGCGCATACTCATCTCTTTGACTGAAAATATAAATTTTCCTACATTTTAAATTAAATTTATTTTTTGGGGTAGTCAAAATGTCTCAGTAAAATGTTAGAATATAAAATATTAAGATCATCCTTCTCTAAAGCTTCAGTGAGTTAATAGTATAATTAATTTGAAACTTGTTGAGTATCTTAATTAGACGGCTTTCATGAAAGATTATCTTATTTTCAGTGTAAATTGTTTCACATGAAAACTATTTAATTTTGCCTGATTTTATATACCAAAAATTTAAAAAATAATAATTATGATATTTTAGAGAATATAATGACACTTATGATAATCGATAAGTTTAGATAATTAGGATGGATTACATCCAAACACCTTGGGCTTAAACTATTTTACCTATTTTTACCATAGTTTTGACATCTCGGCTATCTAATATTTCTCACCCTCGACAATTTTAATAAGAAATATTAGATGATCATCTTACCTTTTTTTTATTATTAATTTTCTCCAAATAAAATACGTACATAACTTAAAATTAATCATATAATATTTTAAATAAAAATAATAATACATGACCAACAAAAGAAATATTTCGAAAATTTTATATAGTCATAGAAACACCATGTCATATCTCACTCAACTTTGTATTTTTCTTCATGTACGTTACTATATGATTACGTACGTTACGATCTAATTTGTTTCTTCTAAGTAAATGTTAGGATTCAAAGGTGGCCCACGGTTCTTCACATAGTTGGTTACGTTAACATCTTCCTGAAAAGAAAAATGAGATAATTTTTCAAAATTCTGGACGTCGTTGGGTATAAATAAATGCTACCCACAAAATAGAGTCATCAATGTGATTTGTTTCTTCTCCTTTAGAGCTTCAATAAAAGTAGAAACTTTTCTTCATGGATTACTACTCACTTCTCTCTCTACAGTAACATCCATGTCCTTCATAGTTCTTCTTTTCATATAATTTCGCACCTAAAGTTTTAATGCTTTAGTCTTAAATCCTCCTCTTTCAAAATACATTGGTTAAAAATCACATCTTCCCAATTGAAAATACTTTGGTCAAAGAAGATTTATATCTCATAGATATGGAGGCTTTTAATGGAGATCTCATTAAGTTCACAGGAAAGAAGGAAAAAAGAAAGAAAGGTGATCCTTTTGCTGTTTCACCTATCCTGAGGTGGGTGGACATATATTTTTTTTTTCTTCATGTGAATCCATTTAATGCTCTTGAAGAATAAACTCTATAATAGGTCTCAATTTTACTCAAGAGCACATAGAAATCTTATTCGTTATTAACATTTTTGATACATTAGGAGATATATAGTTTCTTAAGAACAAGTCCCTACGTAAAAGAATGAATGAATGATTGATGTAGAGACTTGAAAGAAAATAAAATAAAATTGTAGACCGAATAAATACAAGTTGTTTAAAAGATTGGACCCACCATTCATGACAAATAGATGGGTTATTTTTTTAAAATCACTACTATTATTATTGATTTATTATCTAACACCACCCATTCAATGCGTGACGGCCTAATAACCTTTAGCGTGCTCAAAGAAAATATAAGAAGTTATGAAATTTGAACGGATAGAATTAGAGTTATTAAATGTATGATCGATAGAACTATCGTGAAGTCAAATTTTAGTCCACTGTTATTAATTTCTGTCTAAATTTAGATTGAAAATTTTGAGAAAGAAACCTGAAGAGATATCAGGATATCCTTTTCCTTTTTCTCTCAATCTATGTGGAATTTTGGTAGGAACAATCCCCTCATCTTTTTACATGCCAGCAAGGTGGGTCTGAGTAAAGTTCTTAGAAGATGTCTTTTTGAGTACACACAAGGCAGCGAGGGATTATTCAATTTCCCACTTCTTTCTATCTCCTTTTATTTTATTGCAGAACTATCTATGGGCAGAAATATTTTTCTCTTTCTAGAAACTTTTTACATTGGTTGATGGTATAAATCTCTCTCTCTCTCTCTCTCTCTCTCTCATGGAGTGAAACAGTGAAAGGCCCAAGTAAAGACACAGAGATCCCTCTCTTAAACCCACGCACTGGTTTTAAACCTCTCACTGGGGGAAAAAAAAAACGACAGAGCCACTCATCTTCTTTACCACCCATTTTACTATTTCCCTTCTATTGACAAATTTTAGGGGGATTGCAGCAGGGCTGCCCGCATTGAGAAAGGGAACTCAAGACTCTCTCCTCTCCTCTCTCTACCATCTCACTTCCTCTTCTTCCCCTTTTGCTCTCTATCAATCACCTTTTCTTCCTCTTACCTCTCTCTCTCTCTCTCTGCCCCCCCCCCACCCTCTCTCTTTCTCTCTCTCCCCCTCTCTCTCTCTCTATCTATACCATCATGTCAGGGTTGTATAGTAACAGCTTCTCCCCTGCAAGAGCCCTATCACCACAGATAAGAGGCACACCAGAGATAGGCAGGTATAGAAGGATATGTTTGAGAGATGCATCTAACCATAGATTTCCTATTAAAATTTCTGCGCTTTTGATGACTTCTGATGTTCTTGAATCTTGGGTCTTTCGTCTTTTTCTCAGTTGTGGTCAGTACTTAGCGGAGCTGTTGGCGGAGCACCAAAAGCTCGGGCCTTTCATGCAGGTTCTTCCGATATGTAGCCGGTTGTTGAATCAAGGTAAGAGCTTTGTTGGATTCCTGTGACGTTCTGATTCGAATTGCTAATCTGGGTTGTTGGTCTTTTCAATTCGCAGCTGTGCGTGATGATATGTGCCATCATTTGTATCCCTAACTGCTAATTCCGATTTGGAGAGGATCCCTTCTTGAATTAGGTTTAGGAATTTGGGTTCTTGATTGATCACAGACAGCTGTTCCACCTTCTTCTAGCATCGCCAGTTCCGCCTTTATAGATCATTCCTCTTTCTTTTGTTGTTATTTGTGGCGATTGCTAATCTTGTTTTTTTGCTCGACCTTGTATCTTTCGGGCGATGTTTGATTTTACCATATCCTTTCATTGGGATAAAATCCTCATGGAACGTTTTTCCACTTAAGTTTTCATTAGTCTAGTATCTGACTGTTGCTTTAAAATCTAGTTCATCTTTATATAATTAACTTGTCAGTTGGTGCTAGATTGTTTATCTTTGCATGTAGGAGAGTCCTGACAGTACTAATTGAGATGAGAAATGCAAATGTTTATCCTAAAATAGTTCAGGTAAAAAGCTTCATAAGGAATGCCTTCCAGTGGATACACTCAAGTATGTGGCTTTAGCACACAGTTTATGTCGGGAAGATCATGATTTTCACCTCTGCTGTAGTTGTAACTGGTAGCCTAGCATGAAGGGATTTTGAAAACCAGTAATCATTATTTAGCATTGTAGTCAAAATTTGTCCTTTGCTTCATTTGCACCTGCTTTTCTAATTCTATGTTTCTCTGATTATGTATTTTATGATTTTAATATCAAGGAGATAACATCTTCAGCATCAGAAATTTGCATGCAATCATTATCTTGCTGGTGATGTGAAGAAATCCATCATGGCTTTCACGTTCAGTTCAACGAGTGAAAGCATAGGTTTTGGTTTTGGCAGAATGAACTTGCTCTAGATTAGTATTATGTCCTACAATATTATTGTAATAGGTATCTGAACTAAGCATCAGGTACTTCTTCCATCAGGATGGGTCTTGACATTGCAAATCCCAAGTATACAAATATCTATCAAATGACTGATCAAATTTTTATGACTTTCGTCCTCTAGTTAGTCATGGAAGTTGGTTCAAGTTCCTAATTAGGAAATGAGCTAACAGAGATTGATTTGATTCATGCAGTAAGTTCATGCAACAGGTAGGAAACTCAGATGGGATGACAAGTTCTGAGTATGTTAGATCGTTAAGGTGCCACAAGTCAAAGTTGGTGGAAAAAGCTGCTGCATACTGTTTTTTCTAGTTGAATTGTCATTTTGGAAGATATCGATTAAAGTCATTGCCTTTTCCTTTTTTTTTCTCTGTAAATATGCAATTAGAATACTTTTCCATTATCCAGATAATGTCAATCTAGTTAACCAATGGACAAACTATTGCTTTATACAATATACCCGATGCTTATTCTGCAGGGTTAACCGCTCAAAAGCATGATATTCTTAATTCTGTTACAGCTAGCATGCTATTTACTCCAGTGAGATTGTTGAACTATGTATTCTATTGTACTTCTAACTTGTATTTTGACATACAGTATTCACTAAAATTATGTGTTATCAGAGATTATGCGGGTCTCAGGCATGGTTCCAAATCATGGATTTGGGGACTATGATAAGCTGCATCATGGAAGTCCAAGTCCCATGTCTTCACCAAATCTCATGTCTAATTTTGGCGGCAGTGGTTTTGGTGCTTGGAGTGGGCTTCAGCAGGAGGTATCGTTGCTATCACTCTCTACTTCATATCACTATTCTTCCGGCGTGTAGCCTTCAGAGATGGGAGATAAGAAGTTGAGTTATGTAATTGTGAACTGATGTAATAGTTGGCTCAGAAACAGCTGCCAGATCGGCAAATTATTAATGTTTCCTTCTTTATATTACAAACAAGGTTCTCTGAAGTATTTTTATAATCATGCCTGGTGGTTTTTATTGCTTAATCAACTTTATTGGCTTTATACCTGCCACATGAATGAGATTAGTTCTATATAACTATGGCACTTGGTTCTTGATGGACTCTGAAGGTCCAAATTATCTGTATGTATCTACTGATGAGATGCTTCTCAGCATTGTAGAGCTATTGTGATATTTTCTTATTTGAATCTTTATCATATTATCAGTTTGTTGCTTCCTTTTCATTTTCTTTTCACATTCTTCATCTGTATTAAATATATGTTTTTCTTCTCACATTTGATTTGTTTTCCAGACTTCCAGTAAATGGAGAATGTTTATTTTTCTTTGTCGCTTAGCAGAGATTAGGTTCTCTTCAAGGAATGACTATGGATTGGCAAGGAGCACCCCCAAGCCCAAGTTCTTACATTGTCAAGAAGATTTTGCGTTTGGAAATTCCAGTGGATGCTTACCCAAATGTATGTTTTAATATTCACATTGACTAATGAAATCAGGTTTTAATCTGTTATTTTGTTTCTACATTGCATTTAGTTCAATTTCGTTGGGCGCCTTCTCGGACCCAGGGGAAATTCTCTGAAAAGGGTCGAAGCTTCTACAGGCTGTCGTGTTTACATTAGAGGAAAGGGTTCAATAAAAGATCCTGGCAAGGTAACTGAAATAGTCCGTGTTTTGTGAAGTTTATTAGTACTCCATTCATGGAATCAGACATCTCATAGTCATATTGCTGTTCATGTTATATAGTTATATCTTGTGTTTTCTTTAGCTCAATCCTTCTACTTAATCAAAAGGAGGCAACTTAATTAGAAGAACACATGAGAAATCCTTGTTTCCTCTTCATGCTTTTGTTGCTAAACTAGAGTTTGTTTCATTACTTGTAGATTCTGAATTTACTTATAGAAATTGAAACCTCCTTGCAGATCCCAGAATCTTTCATCATTGTATATGCTATACTTTTTCTTCCAGCTTTTTCTTTATAAAATGGATGAATGATATTCATTATTTTGAGGTATAGATCTACCAAATTCTCAGTTAGTCCACCTAAATTTTGAAAGTATAATTGCAAAAATTTTCAATTTATCACCTAAACCTAAATGACTTGTTGATACAATATATCTATAGGTGCTTCAAATACTTATGGAAAATATACTGAAATGGGCATAAGTTATGATCTTAATAATTATACACATTCTATAGTTTATGCAAATGGTGTTTCCAACTCTTCATCAAGTCAGAAAAAAGATCCATCAATTTTTATCGTACTTAAAAAGCACATTGCACTTAATTCATCTAATTCTAATGCTAGAGTTCCTCGAGTTGGTGTCTGTAGCTTGATGATTTTAAGATCTTAGGAAGTGTATGTTTTTGGCGACCACTTTCTCGTTCTTATTATGTTAATGACCAGTTAAACTTTGTACTTGTAGAAGACATCTAGAATTGTGATATCTGCCCCTACTTTAAATTTATTTAGCATCTTGATCAGGTATGTGTATTGCCAGACCAATGAGATGTTTTTGTGCATTACATGATCTTATATAGTGTTTGCAATTTGTTTCCTCTCTTTTTTTTTAGCGTGTGGCTGAAAATTTTCTCTCCTTGAAGGAGGAGAAACTAAGGGGAAGACCGGGCTACGAACACTTGAATGATCCACTGCATATCTTAATTGAGGCCGAGTTACCTGCCAATGTTATTGATGCAAGGTTGAGACAGGCACAGGAAATCATTGAAGAGTTGCTTAAACCAGTGGTAAAGACTTGAAGCATATCTCCTTTCTCCACTCTCAGTTTGCAAGTCGAAAACACGTTATAATCACTCTAGAGTTTTTTTTTTCCTTGTGTGAACGAAGTTTCTCATTAGATATCCGACTCACCAACTTAATGCTGCATAATTTAAGCAAACAATAGATGATTATCAGACCTACTTGTCCAAGTTTCTTTTTGGTTCTTCAGATGACCCATATGTCTTAAATCTATTCTGCAGGATGAATCACAAGATCACTACAAGAGGCAACAGCTTCGAGAGCTAGCGATGTTAAACTCGAGTCTACGAGAGGACAGCCCCCATCCAAGCGGCAGTGTTTCTCCATTTGGCAGTAGCAGTATGAAACGAGCAAAGACGGGACGGTAGAGTGATCCTTCCTTCTCCTCGACTGTTTGGAGCAATCTCTTTCGCCAATCTGCGCCTTAAGATCAAATTTTTCTGGGCTTCTTTGAAGTGGCACACCATGACTACCTGGTGCTCTGCAACTACTGTAGTTCTGACAGAGGATATATACATCCTCGCGCTGCCGTTGCTATGCCAATCTTAATGGTTAATTTATCCAGTCGTGTTACTGTAATTTGCAATTCCATAACATTCGTTCTATTCGTTTTATGCTGTCCATGCTGAGCCATAGGAGATCTTTTGATAGAAATGGAGCACCGAGTGAGTGCCTCCTTTTGTTATATTTAACCAACCTTATATATGTTAGAGATTATAACTTTTGCTTAATTAATCTGAAAATTATGAGTTATCACCAGTATTTGCTTGGCCATATTTTATCTTAATTGACAGTAGCTTTCATGCATTATATGCAACTTTTTTTTATACGCTATTATATAAATTTTATCTCTCATTTGCTCTTTTAATGCTCAATTAACAATATATAAGTTACTTAATCCAACTCTTATTATCATTATCAAAGCCTTCTATTTAAAAGAAAAGAAAAGAATATAACGTGAAATAAAGGTTAACTAAAATATGAACATATTCAAAAGTAATTTTATCAATATTTACATTGATAACCTAACTCCAAATTCATACATAAAGATATTTTCTCAAAAAATGAGAGATAAAAGTTCAAAAGTTTAAGCTTTTGTTTGTCCTGAGTTCAGGTTCCCCGAAATTAATCAAACACTCTTTTAACTTTTATTTTTTATAATTAAATTTAATCCCAAATAAATAAAATAAGAATAAAACATTTATTTTAATATAAATTTAAATTAATTTTAATTTTATTCTTGACATGATTTAAATCCATCACAACTTTTTATTCCTCCTCTCTCACCGTGGCTGAAAAAAAAAACATTAAAAAAATATTTGTACACAAGTAAAAAAATTAAAAATTATAATGTTATCCTTAATAATTAGCCACCGTGGAATAAAAGGGGTTATCGGAATAATTTGGATATCTTTATCTCATTTTTAACTGAGATAAAGTTGTGAAATATCTCATTAGCATCTCAATGACCAAATGGGTAGGAATTTGTCATAACTCCGATTAAATTATACGGCATATATCAGAGCAAATGGACGGTTGTTGATCAATCTTGATGTGACATAAACTCTCGATTTGTACGAGAGAGACACACCGAACCCCATCGGTTTAAAAATCGCTCCTCTTTTTGATTAAAATCGCTCCTCTTTTTTTTTTTTTTTAAAGTGGAAATTTCAAACTTCTTCTTTTGATGGCGTCGTTGCCCAAAAAGGTCATTGCATAGAGAGAGAGAGAGAGAGAGAGAGAGAGAGAGAGAGAGAGAGAGCGAGCGAGCGGGAGGAAGAAGAACTGAAGAAGGTGAGCATGACTACCGAGCAATGCTCCTACGAGGAGGCTCGGCAAAAGAGGGTTCTTGAAAACCTGAAGCACCTCGAGGTAAGTTTTTCCAACCGAAACGAACACTTGAATTCATTTATATTCTCATATTGTATGAAATAATGGATCTTGTAATAGACTTATTTCCTACTGGTAGTAGAATGGAATTCAAGGATGTGGATTGTACGATTTCAAAATTTTGTATTTCCTCTTTCTTGGCAGCTAATTGTACTACATCGTTGAGCAATTATTATTTAGGGTTTTATTTTCTTCAACGGAGCTGCATAATAGAGTATGCGAGAAAGTAAGAATAAGTTTGAATATTTGTTTAAATACAAGGCAAAAGGTCAATTTGAGGAGTATAAATGTTGTGATGAAATCAAGCAGAAGGGAAAATATGATCACATGGTTGCAAATATTTGGATATTATTGGGAAAGGGTTATCTGTTTCACTATGGATAGTACTATAGGATATTACCACAGAAGTATCTATTAGAGAACAATTTTGTCAGTTCTCTGTTTAAAATATTTGACATGAGATGGGTACCACTTTTGTGTTCGATTTGTTTTTATTTTTCATGGAGGCTTCTGGATTCAGGTACTTTGTTGAGCTTATATTTTTTCCAAAGGTATTTCACATGCATCAGTGGCTTGCTTTAGTCCGATCTGAGCAGTACAATATTGTTAAACAAAAGAAATTTGATTGCTAAATAGTTTTAGATGCTAATTTCTATTCCATTTATCTGAATGGTATCGTTTTTCGCTTGACAAGGATTTAGGAATTTCGAAGATTTCGAAAAGCTTGTTGGAAGTTGCGAAGTGTGAGTACAAGCTACTGGTGAGCATAACATGGATTGAATGAATGTGAGAAGCTCTGTCCAAATGGATAAAATTGGAAGGAATTGCATAAGTTGATTCCATATTCTTCCCTCTTTTTTTTTCTCTCTTTTCTCCCACAAACTACTTTCATAGTCTCACTTGGAAACAAAGCTCTGAAGTCTGAACTTAATCTTTTAAGACAAAATACATTTTGTTCTACAGAAAACTCACACAAGCCCCAGGTCAAGAAAAAAGTTTGAAATTACTGAAGTAAGACGCTCTTCAAGAGCAAGAAATCCTGCTCCTTCATACCGTGATGAGGTAAGTTTCTGCAACAGTACTTATATTAGATACTGTGCTATGTTTAACAAGCTTTAATCTCATACTGTGTCATCTGCAACTATAGGTACTCATTTTAGATTCAGAAATTGATTATCAACTTGTGTCTGTCATGAGGAAGATAGATTACTAAATCACTTTAGCATTTTTATCAGGTTGATGATATAGATCTTCGTTCATACCGTAAAAGGTAATGCTCTTCAATTACTGTAACTGATTAATACTTCATCCAGTTGTTATGTTACTTACCGACTTAACCAATGGATACCTTTGTACCAGATACTGTAGGAGCGATCAAAGTGGCAGAGAATATACTGGAAGAATTGCTTCTTATGAAGAGCAAGTTTGTGCCGTAAAGAAAGCAGAGGAACTTCAAAGTAGGTTGGATCTCAACAACCCATCATTTGTCAAAACCATGGTTCGCTCACATGTATCCAGCTGCTTTTGGCTTGTAAGTTGTTGATCCTGTATGGAGAATGAAATTTTGATCTATTCAAATAACAAAACTAAGAACTTATGTTTGTGGGTAATTATGCTGCCATGTCACAAGGGTCTCCCATCGAAGTTCTGCAAGCAGCATCTACCTTCAAAGGAGATGAAAATGGTTTTGGAAGATGAAAATGGTTTAGAATTTGATGCCATCTACATAGGGAACCGAACAGGTCTAAGTGGTGGATGGAGAGGCTTTGCAATGGAGCACAACCTGGAAGATGGGGATAGCTTGGTATTTGAGTTGATTAAGCCGGACAGATTTAAGGTTCTGACATAATGAATCTACTGATCTTTGCCTTTTGTTTTTCTAAATTTTGCACTTTGTTCTCACCTATTTATACCAACATGACAACTTCAGGTTTTGAGACATCTAGACCATCAGTGTTGTAAATTAAAAGTTAAAAGTAAAAAATAACTCCTGAAAAGGAGTAAATTTTCTCAAGTATCATTTGCTAATGAATCAGAGCTGACGTTAATTGATCTTCTTGTACCATTGCAGATTTACATTTTAAAAGCAATCAATAGTGAGGTTGAAGATAATGATGACCAAATTGCTGACATGGATACGAAGCAAACAGCTGAATCAGCAAAAGCAGAAGGATCTGATGGGACGAACTCACCTGTTTCTCAAACGCCTCCTGGATCTTTTAGGAAAGCTCAAAGAGATAGAAAACGTCGGCGGTAGTAGCCTGCTTATTTATACATGATGACTTTCTCATCATATCAGGCCATTTTGATTTGTTTTGCTGGCCTGATCCTTGTAAAACATAAAGACATCGCCTGCTGATCTTCAAGTTGAGGTTAAGTTATATCAATTGAATGACACTGAGGTAGGTGGAATTATATTGCCATGATGCAAAGGGAATGTTGTGCCACTGGTTTTGTGGTTACTCTTTATATAACTCTTGAGGCAATTCCAGCATCCTATTATGTCCAAGCTGTTTTCAGCTGGATTTATCAAAAACAATCTTTTATATCCTATCCTGTTAATATTTGTCATTCAACTCAGTGCATTTTACTTTTATTTGTCTCAAAAATACCTAAGCTTAATTTTACTTAAACAGTAGTTAATAGAATAACAAATATTTCGTTACTTCTGAAAAGAAAAAAGAAGCTAAAATACTCTTATTTGATTTTAAAATCTCGTCCCCAATTTATTATTATCTTAATCTTAAAAAAAGCTTATTTAAGGGTATTAAGAGTTACTTATATTTGTAGTTATCTTAACTCATTTATACAGTATTTTAGGAAAAATATAGAAGTCGAACTATTAATTTTCATATGGTCGAATATAAACGATAACCAAAAAAAGAAGAAGATATTTTTGAATAATTTAGTTGATATCTACCATTAACCAACCACCAATGGAGCATGTGGAGAACAAATTCAATGTACTTCTGTATGGCCATGTATGTGAGATTATAATTTCAATCACATGAACCCCAACATGAATGGACCATTCAAATGATTGACGACCAACATTAATCTTCTGATATAGGATCCTCTGCATCCCCAGCTGCAGAAATTACTCCATCCCAGGACAAGTTGACATCCTCTGAGAGGCGAAATTTCCTACACTCTGGACTGCAGGGAATCCTTTCCCAACAACCTTCTCTCCCACTCCTAATAGTCCATAGACCAAACCTGACATAATACCAGTCCAGTACAAAGCCTTTGTCCCCCAATGTCTCCCACTCTCCCAGTAGTTCTAACGTCTTGGTGGCAAAACCGTAGATAACTATCAAACTCTAGGCATAAATTATAACTCGCTTTCCTCTTTTCCGTTTCCCTCCGCTCTACTATAGCTCGACTCCGTTACTCTCTCTCTCGCGTTCTCTTCTCTCTCCGATGGTGGCGAGCGAGAACTCTTTCTCCTACCCTAGTTCAAAGACTTCCATGGTTTCTCCTCGCTTCTGCAATCCGATTAGCAAAAGGTGGTCTTTTTTTTTTTCTCTTTTTTCTCTCTCTCTCACTCTCTCTTTCTTTCCTCCCATTTCTGTTTTGATTTCATTAGCTTCACGAGCAGAAGAGGTATTTGGGCAACTTGATATCCTTTTTGTTTTACTTGAAATGCATAAAAATTTGGTAAATGGGATTTTATATAATAGAAATGTGATTCGTGTGTGTGTGTGTGTTTTGATGCTCTATTAAAGCTTAACTTTGGTAAGTTTGATCTGATGATAGTGTAAGCAATGATGTCGATAATAGTTTACTGCATTCTTTTAAACTATTATGCTCTATTTATATGCAGGGTATTCTCAGATGTGGCTGGGGATTTGACCATATATGTGGATGGGCAGTCATTTTTATTGCACAAGGTATTCACAACCTTGCTAACCAGTTTCTCTATGTTATTGATTTTATTTTTTTAGTTCATCTTTCTTATTAAAAATATTTATGGTCCATTTTGCTTCATTCAAGTTTGGCCAGTCCCTTTTTCTGATCTCATACAATGCCAACTAGTTTTGTTTTGCCAAACTCGCATTCAGGATCATATATGTTTCACAGAGATATATTGAACGAATTCATGACTTGACTTTTATATGTGCTTCTATAGTTCCCTTTTGTTTCACAAAGTGGGAGAATTCGTAAAACGATGGTGGATTCTGGGGATCCAAATGTTTCTAAGATGGAGCTACTCAATGTACCTGGAGGAGCCCTTGCGTTTGAACTTGCTGCAAAGTTCTGTTATGGTATTAACTTTGAAATAACCACTGCTAACGTGGCCCATCTGCGATGCATCGCTGAATATCTAGAAATGACTGAAGAATACCAGGAGGATAACCTTATTGCTCGGGCAGAGGCCTACCTGAATGAGATTGTGATGCAAAACTTGGAGAAGTGTATAGAAGTTTTATGCACATGTGAGGGCTTGCATCCTATGGTGGAGGAAGTCGGCGTCATAGATCGGTGTGTTGATGCTATAGCAATCAATGCCAGCAAGGAGCAATTGGTTTCTGGTTTGGCTCGTTTAGAATGTGATGATCAATCTGGGATGCTGAGAATGAATTGCCAAGATTGGTGGGTGGAAGATTTATCGGTACTAAAAATTGAGCTTTATCAGCGAGTTATATCTGCTATGAGGAGAACAGGAGTTAGATCAGACAGCATTGTCACATCATTAATGCACTATGCTCAAACATCTTTAAAGGGTATCGAAGGTCGTCAAAATTGGGATTCTGGTGTTGTTATAGGGGTCAAGCAGAGAGTAATTGTGGAAGCTCTTGTGGATCTCTTAGCAACGGAGAAGATCACATCGGTTCCTCTATGTTTTCTGTTTGGAATGCTACGGATGGCAATAGAGGTTGATGGGGGCCTTGATTGTAGGATTGAGCTAGAGAGAAGGATTGGTCTCCAACTGGAAATGGCATCACTTGATGACCTTCTGATCCCCTCATTTCAGATGAATGATTCAATGTTCGACATTGATACCGTCCATCGCATAATGGTCAACTTCTTACAAAGAATTGAAGATGAAGACTCTGAAGAGTCCTCACAATGTGGATATGAATCTGAAGGTCTTAAATCTCCAAGTCACAGCTCAGTCTTGAAAGTAGGAAGACTTATGGATGGATATCTTGCAGAAATTGCACCAGATCCATATTTGAAGCTGCAAAAATTTATGGCAATTATTGAGCTCTTTCCAGATTATGCCCGTACATCTGACGATGGGATTTATCGGGCAATTGACATATATCTAAAGGTAATTGAGGACTCTAATCCTATCTATTGCATAGAATTGTGCATCTGCCCGTGCATCCTCTCTTTTCTCCTCTACAATTTTGGTAGAGCCACTTATATCATTTTCTTGCATTTTGAAAGGCATACATCATCTATTTTGCTTGTAATTTAAAATAATATGATACCAGATTTACAAAAATTGTAACAGGTTCTGGCGAGATGTTTTTAATGCTTTTAAGCAAACTGTACATTGGAATAGATTACCTGTTCTTCTAGTGGTGGAAAATTGATTCTTTTTACTTCCTTGAATATTCTCAAATAGAAAAGCTAAGGAAAAAAAAAATACTACTTACAATACTAATTATTAACTGCTATTTTCATGGATTCATTTCCATATAAACTGTCAACTAATCTCTTCTTGACCAAATTTGGCGGTCCTCATCAGGCTCATCCATCTCTGACTGATAACGAGTGTATGAAGCTCTGCAAGCTCATAGACTGCCAAAAACTCTCCCAAGAAGCTTCCAACCATGCAGCCCAAAACGACCGCCTTCCTGTCCAGATGGTCATCCGCGTCCTCTATTTTGAGCAACTCCACCTAAAGTCAGCTCTTTCAGAGAGTTCTGCTGATGGTTCATTTTCACAGAGGCTTATTGGCAGCAGTGGTATTCCAAGTACTGCAGTCTCCCCCAGAGACAACTATGCATCCTTAAGAAGGGAGAACCGAGAACTCAAGCTCGAGATATCTAGGATGCGCGTAAGGGTCAGTGAGTTGGAGAAGGAGCATACCTTCATGAAGCAGGGAATGAGGAATGGTAGGTCAGGGGAACATGGCAGAGATTTCTTTGCATCCATATCTAGAGGTATCGGTCGAATTGCAACTTTTGGTCCTAGTGCTAGGAAGCATCATAAAAGTGCGAGGAATTTGCAAGTATCAGAAGGGAAGAAGAATGGGAGGAAGAAGAGAACATCCATTGCATAAAATGAGAATTGACAGGTCTAACAATAACTCAGTCCTGGAGTAAACACAGCTAGGAAGTTTCATCCTGGAGGTCACTTGTCTACTGCTATAATTGGTTTAGTTAACAAAGAAAGGTGCACCTATCTGCTTCCAGATTTCTTTGCCATGTATTATTGTTAATTAAATTCACACAAAAACATTAAGAAAACAGCCCCTATAGCTGTTCAGCAGCATGAAGTAGATCTAGTGATTAAAGATTCACTACTATGGAGCAGTAAGCTAGTATTTTGTGCCAAGCCAGTGTTGCTTTAACTGAGATCTTTCAAATATTGGGTTTCTACTTCTCTATAATTCTTGAATCATTCATATAGTGACTGCCTTTTCTTTCCACATTTCCTTGTGTACTTTAGTTCAGCTCTCTAAATTAATATAGCTGAATTTGGCCAGCATAAGGAGTAGCTAAAAGCTACAGTGAAAACTGAACTTGAATATGAACCCTTCCCCCCAGCGCGAACACACACAACAAAGGAAAAAAATCTGCGTTTGTTCTTAATTGGTTATTGGTATTTAAGTATTTTAAAAAGACTTAATTATTTACGTCTAGATTTAAATAAATTATGGAATTTATATGGTTTTTTTTGATAATTATGTATAATGTGTACCCTTCGAAATCCATTGAAGTTACTTTTGACACCTGTAACTTAATAGCTTAATATTAGCAAACAAAAAGATATGAATACTAATAACTGAAATGAATATTTGGAAAAAGGAATAAGAATATTTCTGTTGTTTTAATAAAAATTTAGCGGTTTAATACAATTAAGGAGACGTGCAACAAAATAAGGATTTCAAGAGTATCACATAATAAAATGTTTCAATATATATATATATAAATATCAACTTTCGAAAGGAATACATAAAAATATGAGATTTTAGAAGGGTATATATGCTAAAAACCAAAGATTATTTTTGTATTTTAGATGATACTAGTTGACTACGGATGCGGGTCCGCCTGAAGACGAATAGGCGACGTTTAAATCCAGATCCGATACAGATCGGATCTTGGTGTTGGATGTGGATAATATCCAACCCAAACCAACCCTCTCTTGCGCCATAAGAAATCAATAAAACCAAACACCCATTCTCATTCGACACTTCGTCTTCCATTCCATTCTCGCCTCGCACCGAGCGGTAACGATGGCGGCTTCTGCGATCCCCCTCGACCCGAAACCCGCACCAATCCCTCCCACCCTTCCCCCAAGCTTCCCCGCCTCCGCCGCCGCCTCCTCCTCCTCCGCCGGCGACGACGAGGACGATCTCTACGGCCGCCTCAAGTCTCTCCAGCGCCAGATCGAGTTCGTCGACATCCAAGAGGAGTACGTTAAGGACGAGCAAAAGAACCTCAAGCGCGAGCTCCTCCGTGCACAAGAGGAGGTCAAGCGGATCCAGTCCGTGCCCCTCGTCATTGGCCAGTTCATGGAAATGGTCGACCAGAACAATGGAATCGTCGGATCCACCACCGGATCCAATTACTATGTGAGGATTCTGAGCACCATCAACAGGGAGCTGCTGAAGCCGTCGGCCTCCGTGGCGCTCCATCGCCACTCGAACGCCCTAGTAGATGTGCTGCCGCCCGAGGCGGATTCGAGCATCTCGCTCCTTAGCCAGTCGGAGAAGCCCGATGTCACTTATAACGTGAGTTTTTAAGGGTTTTGGAACTCTAGAGTTTGCTTTCTTGTTTAGATTGTTGAAAGTATGGACCTTACACGATTTGGGATCATCTCTTTGTGCAAATTTTGGTTTCTATCGAATTTGGGCAACCACAGTATCTCCCTCGTTAAGCTGGTCGTGGGGTCACCTATAACTTGCGGTTGGGACACGCAGGAAACCCTAGACTTCGTTTCGTGACCCGCGCTTCTTGAATTTTTGGATTTTACTTTAAATTTGTTGATTTATTTAGGGTTTGGGTGGTTTTGTATCATTTCTTGACGGAATGGCATTTGATTGTTAATTGCAGGAGTGACTTTTTTTTTCTTACTCTTCACAGTTTGATTTAGGTCGTCTTCTTTCGATATGCTAGGGTTTGGGGGTGGCTTGGTCTTAATTGCTCGCACATTTGCTAACAGTGGATTCGTAGTTTTGGGATTAGGAGAGAACACAATTGCAAGACGTCCAATCTCTTGATCTATTTAGTTCCATTACCTTTTCGTGTGCTCTCGTGACGAGGAATTGATGCAATACATACTGAAAACTGTTTTTCAAGCGTTGGAGTTATAGTTTGCAGTGGAGATCTTTGATTTTCTTTCCTGCATCTGAAGTAACATCTGGATGATTTGGTGATATCTTGCTCTTAATTATTTTTCGCAGTTAACTAGCCTAAGTTGTGAACTGTTTTGGTTTCTCTTTAAGTGACAAAGACAGAAATATTACTTACTATTGATTAGGGATGATATTCATTATATAGGATTATTGCATTACTAATTTGCTTGGTTAGAGTGGTTTATCAAGATGTAGTTATTCTCTTCATGTGTTTTCCGAATAGAGCTTCAGTAGTATTTGTTGTACAGTTCTTAGGCTGTTCATCTTGACGCACGATCTCCGACCCATAGCTATGCTTGTGGAGAGAAATTAGACAATATGTAGGACCTTCTTATTGCAAGTACTGTTTTAGTAATTCAAAATGTTGAAACGCAGGGCAAAGTGGTAGTGTCAAGAAATGCTGTAGAAATGATTAGAAAAGTCTACGTCATTGAGAGTTATTTATTCTGTTTCTGTTGATCAAAATGTAAATTGAAACCATAACAAGGGACGTTGTCATAGGTGTTGTGGGGGGGGGGGGGGGGGGGGGGGGGGGGGGGCGGTTTGTAAATTGGGGGTGAAGGAGCTACTCTTATGAGCACAAGTGAAGTCATTTTTTCTTGGTTTGGTACGTCTAAGTTTTTATAATCTGAATTATTGCCTGTCTGTTCGAGTGTCTTTCCTGTTTGTTTTCTGCAGATACTTCACCGAGTATATTGTTTGATCACCTTGTCATTTTCTTAGCATTTCCAAAATTCTACTTGAATAATGGATTGGCTTGTCATCTTACTACTTTGATTTCCTACCCAGGATATCGGAGGCTGTGATATTCAAAAGCAGGAAATCCGTGAAGCAGTTGAATTGCCTCTGACTCATCATGAGCTATACAAGCAGATAGGTATTGATCCCCCAAGAGGTGTTCTTCTGTATGGCCCACCAGGCACAGGCAAAACCATGCTTGCTAAGGCAGTAGCGAATCACACAACTGCAGCTTTTATAAGAGTTGTTGGATCAGAATTTGTTCAGAAGTATTTGGGAGAGGTAGTTACTAATTAAGTTCTCACACTTTTGATGTGCTTTTTCATTTTGGATTTCCTATTTCTGTTTGTTTCTTTGGTTTAATGAAAATAATCATGAATAAAATTGTTCCAACAATCTACTACAATTAAAATAAGTATAGCAATTTCTTCTAAAGGTTCCTCAATGAACATTAGAACTTTCTTCTCTTGCATGGTTGTATAAGTTAGGCGGTTTGCTACACCATTTTATCTCCAATGTTTGCAAATAACAAGTTAGGTGATCATTAATAAAGAAAACAAAAAGGAAATATATATATATATATGGAAGACAGTTGCATACATATGAGGAATTGAAATGAACTCATTTTGTCGTCCAAAGTCATGGTTGTGGGAGTTGAGGCTATAGAAAATTTTACTTATGGTTCATTGGTTCTAAAGGTGCCATCATTGTCCTAATTCTAGCCCAACTTTCCATACTGTCTTGGATGCTTGAGACAGCTACTTGTGAACTTGTGCTTGTCATCTTAGAGGGTTTCGTGTGTAAGTAAAGTTATGCTAGTATTTCCTAGCTGCTCCAATCTGAATCTCATTTATGATTTTTATTTTCTGTGGGCAAGGGCCAAGATAGGAGGCGGAGCTTATTTATCATGTATTTGTCTGAAGTAAGCCTTGTTCTGTAATGTTAGTAGCAACTCGGTTAAGTGGAAACAATCTTCTTCTTCTTCTTCTTCTTCTTCTTCTTCTTTTTTGAGAACAAACCCAAGAAGATGAGTTCAAATGTGGATAGGAGATGGGAACAAGCTAGGTACTCCTTGAACCACAAGGTAGATACCACGCCGTGCTAATCACCAGGACAGAAGGGAAGAAACAAAAAGGGGAAAAAGGGACTGGTTCTGCTTCTGCTAGAATCAGAGCTTACGAAGGCTCCTAGTATGGCTGATTCGTCTATGATTAAATCCAACCATTTTTTTTTATAGAATGAGAGAAGGCCTAGATATTTTCTTATGTATTTCTGACACTGATATACATTTTCCTTGAGGTTCTACTGGATTTTTTTCCCCTCATACATTAACCTCTTTATTTTTAGGGTCCAAGGATGGTTCGAGATGTCTTCCGTCTTGCTAAAGAGAATGCCCCTGCAATTATATTCATTGACGAGGTTGATGCCATTGCTACTGCACGTTTTGATGCTCAAACAGGAGCTGACAGAGAAGTTCAGCGTATACTCATGGAACTGTTAAATCAGGTAGGATTATTAACTGTTGCAAAATGAATGCTCCCTAAAAATGATACATTGTTTCTGCAATGTTTTTTTATACCTTTTCCTTTTTACATGATTATGTGATTGAAGGGTGACATGAATTAAAGAGAAGAAAGCTGTAGGAGAACTAAATAAAGCTTAGATAGACCATTTATTTGATTAAGTAAATGGATCGTGCTTCCTCTATGTTCTTCTCACATTCTTACGTTTATGCTTGCTTTCTTGCAACCCTTTATTTGGTTTGTTCATATTTAATTTGTTTTATTGTATAATATCGGGTTCTGATTCACACCATCGATTGGTTTGTTCCTCTGTGTATCCACCGTCTACTAGCTATGGATGCTCGGGAATATACTGTTAATGAATTCACTTTTTCTCTTGTTTGGGATGTGCGTCTCTGATTTTTGTGCATTTCCTGGGGTCGTTAAAATTAGGAAAAAGTATGTTGAATGAATCCTCAAAATATTTACCCTTCCTTTTTATCATTGTGTTATGTGCATGCATACTTTTTTTTTTTTTTTCAATTGGTTGAGTTTGGGGAATAAATGTTTACTTTGTGAGCCTTAATTCAGCATGGAGTTTATGTGCTCACATCTTGCTCGGTTGCATGCTCGTCCTTTAATAAGATGCTGATTGATCACTACTGCAGATGGATGGGTTCGATCAAACTGTGAATGTGAAGGTCATAATGGCAACAAATCGAGCGGATACTCTAGATCCTGCTCTTCTACGTCCTGGGAGACTTGATCGAAAAATTGAATTTCCTTTGCCAGACAGGAGGCAGAAACGGCTAGTTTTCCAAGTAAGTTATGCAATCGGTATATAGTACTATATCCTGTTCCTTGTGAGATATGCTCATCTGGTATCTATACAGGCATTCATATGACTTCTTTCAATCTTGGTTTCTTTTTTCTTATTTTGGTCTGGCTATGTTTCCTTTCTTATCTCCCTCTAGTCCATTTTCTACATATATTGGTTAGTGAAGCTTAGGTATATTAACTATGTCAGTAAACAGGAAAGACACAACTCCATTCCAGAATTTCTCAGATTACTACTTTCCATGAATTCATGTGCAACAGTGCAAGTATCTTCCGTCATTTTCTGCGTTTCTCACTTTCTGAAGTTTATAAAGATTCTTTTAGATATAAGCACACGGATTGCAATACTACTTAGGGTCATATATTAAAATTGGTGAAAAACAAATAGATGACTTTCCTTATTAAGTTGTTTTTCATGATTTCTAGAAAATTGACTATCTCTTATCCTTTCTGGGTTGGCTTCAGGTCTGCACTGCTAAAATGAATCTCAGTGATGAGGTTGACTTGGAAGATTATGTTTCTAGACCAGACAAGATCAGTGCTGCTGAGGTGAGTTGCACTTGCATTTCCTTTCTGTTCATGTGGAAATTCATTCTCACCATTCTTGGAAACCTAAGAAATGAAATTAAGGATGAACATCTCCCCCACCCAGACCTCGCGGAGACAGGAATCCAGTGCACTGGGATGCTCTTTTTGGCTGTTCTTGATTTGATGAATTGGTTTCATTTATCCTACATAAAACTCCTCTGTTTCAAAATTTGCTAATCCTCTCCTCAATTGACGTGATGGCAAAGGCTTATTTTTGTGTCTTAGAGGTCATGGATTCAAGTCTCAGGAACAATCTTCTCAGAAATGAGGCTAAGGCATATACATCTCTCAGACCCCTTGTAAAGCAAGCGTCTTGTGCACTTGGAAAGATGCAATGATATAGAGAAAAAAATCCCATCAGGAAAAATATATTTAAACTTGTATGTTTGAAACTAGATTGCAAAAGCTTGGTTATAACTATGATGGAAGTCACTACCTATACAAACCTCTCATTTCCTAGGAAGGATAAAACAGATTTGATCACATGTTAATAATCAACATAGATCTTTTAAAGGAAAGGTAAAAATGGACAGCTCTCTGTAGTCTATTATTAGGCAGCCTCGAAAGAGATAGAGGTTCACAACTGTTGTGGCAGCAGCAAATTATGAAAAGCCAATGACATGCTCTCATACATATGGAGGGAAAGAGATTGGATCATTGTGCTTGAACCTGCAATTGCAATCAATGATATTGATAATTTGATGACCTTTGTGCAGATTACTGCGATCTGTCAGGAAGCTGGGATGCATGCTGTCCGCAAGAATCGATATGTCATTCTTCCAAAGGACTTTGAGAAAGGTTATCGGACCAATGTGAAGAAGCCAGAGACGGATTTCGATTTCTACAAATGAGGGCCTAAAACTGTCTCAGATACTATTTGTTAACTTTTTAGTTCATACTGAAAATTGCATTAAGTTAAGATTGTGAAGACGTCTCTATTTCCCACAACATAGGGCTGGGAGTTGTATTAGCTTTTTAATTGTCATTTCCAGCCTGATCCAGATGAGCAACCTTACGTTCCAATCAGGTCACTGATGCCTTATGTGAGTTAGCTATATTTCATACTGATTTGATTAGACTAAACCCTGTACCAAACTAAGATTTGATGCTTCCTCATGTAACAACTTTAGCTTCTCTTTTTATTTTTTTTAATCTTGTCCTTCCATAATACTTCTCTCGGTCATGACTCATTGAACTGGAGGATCACGATGTTTGCCCTTTTTCCACTATATGGTCCATGGTCGACCAGTTATGATGGTACTCTATAATCGAAAAAATGCCTGTCCGTGGTTTTATTCAGGTTTAAGTGATGCTTCAGTTGGCCTGGTTTATAAAGATGCTGCATTAACACGTATTTTGAGCACACTGTTTTAATACTAGTTTATTTATTTTGAATGTCTATTCAATTATAGCCGATGTTAAGATAAGAGTTTCGCTGCAGAAGCTAAGAGAATTCTATGTTATTGAAAGGGGATATATCACTTCTTTTACTGTAATTTGGTAAGAAATTTCGTAGATATATATTGTTCCTGTTTGTATATATGTAGAATCTACAAATACATTGTGTTTACATATTTTATGTGAATATTTATATTTTGAGAGGAAGTCCGTAGCGAACATTATGCTGATGACTAGTTCCCAACCACCGGTTGCTGAGGACTTTGCACAAATTATGCAAGGAAGCCTCGAAATTGATGGATTCTTTTTCCTTTTTTGGTAGATGCAATATTTTAGTTCAAGGAACTTCCTTGTGAAAAGTCTATGAATTGATTGATATATCTTAACACCAAGTTCACTAATGTCAAGTTGTCTAAATTAGTCTGTTTAAAAGAGTTGTCATTGTATAGCTTTTCTTTGCGCTCCACATGTCCATCTACCTTTATATTAGCATCATCCTTTCAACTGAAGTTACTGAATTCGTAGATGCGAGGATGGAAGGCATATTATAGTCTCCAAGTTGGCTTATTTAGTGCATAGCTGCTATGTAGTTTAACATGGTAAATTGCATATAAAAATTCCAACGAACTGATACAATATTGGAGGACTTGGTGTTCCCCAAAGATAGACGCTTGAATGGATCACATCACATGATTAAGATGGAATCTGGAAGTGGTTGAGTTGAAGAAAACAAAGGGCAGCTAAAAAGAAAAGAAAATAAAACTTACAGAGCAATTAGTAATACATATATAATAACTTGTTTCAACCCAATCAAATCCTCAATTAGATTAGATGAGTGTTGCCTTTTGGTTTCTTTAGGATGAAATAGCCTTTTCTGCTGTTAAACAACAGTAGAATTTTTTTTGGGCCAGTCAAGGACTTAATTTATTCCAATCTCTACAAATGGTGGTGGGTCTGTCCTTTTCATGAGATCGAACATGGACAAATGAAAGATTTCCGATATTATTTAACGGGAAAAGGTCGCAAATCTTTCTCCCGGAGGGTAGTAGTTATGTCTAAAATTAAACTTTTATATATATATATATATATATATCGTTTAGATGAAAAAATTAGTGCTTTATATTAGTCTTTACTATACGGGAAGAATGATATAAATAAAAGTTCATTGATAGTTTAATTGTAGCTAAAATTACACGGTTGCAAAATGGCGGGCTCCTAACTGAACTAGTTATTATAAATTTTATTTATCAATAGAAAATTTTAATTTAAGCAGCTGAGATACTAATTTAAACATATTATCACAAATAAAAAGCTTAAATATTTAGCATTTTAGTATAAGATAAAAATGTTGACCTGATAAGCGGTTAAGTAAAAATATAAAATAGTTATGCGTTGACTACAGTAAAAAAACTATTTTTATTAATAAATTTGAATAACAATCTACTTTAGTAAATAAAATTTTAAACTAAGCTAGTTTGATCGAAGCAAATTTTAGTTTACTTTTACCGTACATGGTACATCCGCCGACTTCCGCAGTTATTCACTTATTCCTATAAGAAGTACACGTGTCCATCTCCATCTCTAACTCTCTTCTTTCAGGGGAGAGAGAGAGAGAGAGAGGAGAGAGAGAGAGAGATATCTTGGATCCGATCGCGCGGTGGAGGGAGGGAACGTCTCCGATCTCGATTCGGCGCGAATCGGATCGGAAGCCTCTCGATGGATCGCGGGAGGAGCAGGATGATCGAGTTCTGCTCTCCGGAGTTCTCCACCCACTGGTAAATCCTTTTTTGTTTCCTTGGATTTCTCCGCATCTGATCGTTAGAGGAAGATCCAATCGGACATAGCTAATACGTTCTCTGATGTTTCCGCAGAGGCTAGTGTGGTTCAGGGAGTGTAAATTGCTTAATTGGATAGCTCGTTAGAAGAATTAGAGGAGAATGATGGAGGATTTGCTGAATGCTGATCTGGGGAAGCACGATTACGATTGGTGATTACTGTGATTATAAGCAGATGATCTTTTTTTCCTCTTTTTTGTTCAGTATGCTTTACGCGATTTTTAATAATAGGATTGATCTGACATTCTAAACTAATAGATTTAGTACAAAAACAAGATGGCAACGAGAAAATTTTGATGGTATTGATATCTATCTTGATAGTTATCTTAGATCTTGCTCAGAAAGTATTATGTCCGATCCGGTCCAAATCTGACATTAATTCTTATTCTGTTTAGCGACTCTATTAATTAGTTTGAAAAAGTTTTACCTGTTTTGATTTGGTTTTAGTCGACTGTGAAATCCCAGTCAAGGCAGGTGTTACTGATGAAATCGTGAAGGTCTTATATGATTTACCTATTGAAATACCAATTGAAGGCTTAGTTTTTTTCTAATTCATTATAATCTTAATTGGAAGAAACTCTCTATTGCACAGCCCATTGTATAGTGCTTTTGTTGGGGAAGTAATTGTTTCTTTGTGGTTCAGAATTTTGTATGTCTCCGTCGGGGATAAATTGAGTTTGAGAAAGGCATACTCAATTTGATAACCAAGGGAACCTAATCAGTAAGCAGGAAACACTCTGTAGTAGACATGCTAGAATTTATCCTCACTAAATTTGAGAAGGTACAAACGAATCAACATGACATGGGTCTTTTCAATAATGTGTTGAATTACTGACACTGATCTCAATATGTTGCTTCAAAGGTTATTCACCGTCCTTTCATATGATCTACCCATCTTTTGGTTTTAGTCAATTTTTCCTATTTGAACTTTGAAGCGTTTTGAAAATTGCTGATCTTTTCTTTATGTAGTTTCTTTATTTTGCATTATGACCTGAATTCTTCCTGTCCATATTGTTCTTGATTGAAAAGATTTAATGCCTTATTATTTTGATTCTGTGTCTACAGGCTTCTAACGCCTCCTGCAACTCCTCGTGTTCCTTCTTTGGATGTTGCAGAGAATCCTCTGTCTTCAGCCATACCTAAGCGCACTACATCTAGATCATCCTCAACTACAAGAGCTTCAAGGGTATGTATTATTCGGACCGTTAACTATATCAAGGATGTTGCAATGAGTATTATTGCTCTAGTGTACTTTTTGATGATTTTGTTATCTTGTAATATGTTCATTGTTGTGTATGCGTCGTATTTATTCACTAGGTTCCTGAAACTTGATTTATGACCTTTATGAATATGAGTTATCTTATATGTCTATGATAGCTGTATTGTGGAGATCATAAAATTATTCTCAAACTTAACTGGTACACAAACATAAGCAAGTGTTTTATATTGTTCATTTATGGTCAAGCTATATGGAGATCAGAGTGTTAATCATTAGCTAAGTACCCCCACTTTCATATTTCTATTGCAGCTCTCTATTTCTCAACCAGAGAATGGACATTCTTCAAGACCAGCCCGAAGTAGTTCTGTCTCCCGACCGTCCATTTCATCGAGCTTCATTTCTAGTAACAACAGAACATCAATCCTCAATACTAGCTCAGTCTCAGTCAGCTCAAGGCCATCAACACCAAGCAGACGGACTGCAACTCCTTTGACTGCAAGACCTTCAACTCCTGCCTCTCGCCCGATGCCGACACGTCCATCTACTCCAGTCAAAAATCGGCCAGCACCACCCAGCTCTACAGGAGTTAAGACCGGACCAACACAAAATTCTAGACCATCAACTCCAACCTCTCGACCTCGAATTATCTCCACTTCAATTTCAAGTTCGAATTCTGTAGTAACCCGTTGCAGCTCCCGGCCATCAACTCCCACTCGCCAGCCCATTACGCCAGCACCAGCTCCAGTTATAGGCCGTTCCCCTTCCGTAGGGCGGATTCCAGTAGCTAGTAGTTTGACATCCATTGGCCGAACTCCAACTACTAATGGTCGAAATTCAGCACCTTCATCACGTCCAAGCTCGCCAAGTCCACGGCTACGAGTTCCGGTACAGCCACTTGATGTCCCAGATTTTCCAAGCAATACGCCACCAAACTTAAGGACCAAGCTGCCTGAACGGCCTATTTCAGCTGGTAGAACACGTCCAGGGATGGCACTGACAGCTCGGGCAACCCATAATTCTGAACCAGTAGCTCCAAACTCGAATAAGAGGCTCTCCTTGCCCATTGTTGCTCGGAGCAAGTTCCCTGAAAATATGTCAAATATGTCAAAGGCTACTTCCCTCAGCAATGGACACCAAGCAAAACCAGTTGCAACCCCAAAGCCTACAGTATCGGAAGCTGAAGGTTGGAGAACTGCCAAGTCAGCTACAACCACAGAGAGCGGTGGATTTGGAAGGACAATCTCGAAGAGTTCACTTGACATGGCCCTCATGCACATGGTATGTTATTTCTAGTTACATTTGTGATGATACCGACTTTGTCCTAATTCATACTGACAGACAATTTCTCGATGACTGCTAGCTTTCAAGATATTGTGCGGGCTTTCATTTGCAAAAAATCTGGTGGAGATAGTATATGTTGGATTATGATTTTGGCCTCTCCTATAATGTCTTTGGGATTTAATTTCCTAAGCTTTGCACTGTAGGACATTCGACAAAACATGGGTGGCATCCGCGGTGCATCCCTCTTCCCTCACAGCATCCGGTCTGCTGCTGCAAAAGGCCGACCAGCTCGCATGTCGGACCCTGGAGTCACTGCAACAAACGACAATGAATTTTTTCCAGAGAATGGCAATAACGCTGGAAGAATTTCTGATCGTTACAATGGAGCTATCTCACGTAATACCGACAGCTTATTCAATGATTCTCCCATCAGGGAAAGCCTTGTGACAAAGGATACTTTTAGCGAGATAGACACCTACGGGAGTTACCGGTATGATGCTATGTTTCTGAGAGAGGACTTGAACAACACCAATTGGTTGCACAGTGTTGATGATAAGTCCGACCTGGGCTCTTTGTTTGATAACCGATTTGAGCCTCTTCCAGAGCCCTTCGGTCCTCTATGATAATTACTCCTCTGTAAAGATATGATGTTTGATTCTTTATTCTTATCTTCGTGTCTTCTTCATTGCATTTTAGAAGTTGTTCCCTGTGTCCCATGGGTTGCTTTCCTGTTGAACTGGAGTTACAAGTTGGTTACAACTTTAGTTTTAACTTTTTTGTGGAGTTGTTCAGCTCCCAGATTGTTGTACTCAAAATTGAAGTGAAGAGATATAAAAGATTGGTATCGAATTGAGGTTTATGGACATGCCTGTCTATACTTTTGGATCGATCACAGTTGATTCGTGATTCTTTGCTATATTGTTAGGGCCGGGCTCTGGAAATCAAGTGCCATGTATTGAAACATGGGCCAAATGATGCAGCAGCAGCCAGTGAACCATGGAGTGCCAATTACACCAAACGCATGAAATTCCTGCAGTCAGAGTCATTACAATTTTTCATTTAAATTTCAAGTACAAATGGTGAATTGGATGGAAGTTTTCGCAGGAGTTATTTGTCCGGCGATGTTCATCTGGTAAAACTTTAAAAGTTTGATGCGTTGATTCCTGCCGTGTAGTGTAAGCATTACCAGTGCCAGCCCGGCAGCGTCAGACAATAAATACCAAGCTACTAGTATCAGTAGATATTTATACCCATCTCTTTGTTTATTTTTGACCCATCTAAACTTTCTAATCCTATAGCAAACTAGTAATAACTTACATGAGATGACAATTCTTGATAGGCAAATCTGGAATCATCTCTCTTACTAAGGATGATAGTATATAACTATATCTAGAGAAAATTATGATTATGCCCTATATTTTTTATTAGTTATAATTGATTTAGAAATTTTTTAGAATGTTCAAAATACCAGACTTGAAAAAAAAAGAGAGCCTATTATTAGTGGCCTTTTTTTATTGAAAGATTTCTGGTCCGAATCAGCCAGCAAACATTGGAAGGATATCCTTGCAAGTTCCAAACATGAATATTCTAATCGTCCAAACTAAGTATCTAACTAACTTATAGTCAACAAATATTTTTGAATTATTAAAAAAATTTAAATGATAAATTAATAAAACTTTTTTTAATCTTATTATCAAATAGTGGTAGTTGCTCTCTCTCTCTCAATTTTTTTTTAATCTTATTTAACCTTTTCTATACTTGCTGGTGTGCTCTTGAGGTATATCAAGCTTGGATTGAAATTAATTTCAAGTCTGTCTTTGTGATCAAGCTTGAATTGAAACAATTTCAGTTCAAGCCAATTTCAAACTCGAGCCAATTTCAAACTTAAACGAGCTGCCCAATTAGTAATTTCAAGCTCTATCAATTTTAAATCATTTTCGAGCCTGAGCAAGCTTAAATTAATTTAGGATTGAATCAAATTTAAAATAAAACCTAATTTAACTATAAAGATATAAATATTATTAAAATATAAATTACAAGCAATAAAGATAAATGTGTTAGAAAACGACAAGCAACCAAATTATAAATTACAAGTAACAAAGATAATTGTGTTAAAAAACTACATGCAATCAAAATATAAATTACAAACAATAAAGATAATTATGTCAGAAAATAATGGCTGAAATTCTGAATGGGTGAAAAAGTTTTGATTTGATGGTTCATATTAGTTTGATATTACTCATATTATATATATATATATATATATAGCTTTATTGGGCTGGCTCGGGATCAAGCTTAGCTCGAATTTAATTTCAAGCCTAGCTTTAATGATCAAGCTTGGCTCAGTCTATTTTCGAGCCGAGCTTGATCGAGCATTATTGAGCCAAACTCGAGCCGAGCTCGAGCTAGCTCGATTATTTTGACAGCCCTAGGTATGAGAGGTCATTGCCCAAAATTTTGGTGCTGCATTTACTCTTGATGCTAATTGACTGGAGGCATCTTGGTGAAGATTATGAGAAATTCTTAGCTGTTGTGGCAACCATTATATAGATGGTTTGGAGGGCCCAAAATAAAACTTGCTTTTTAAATAATCATAACAAACCAAAGCATACAGTGCGGATAGCAATCCACATGACTATGGACTATTATGAGAGGTGGGCCAAACCTCCTAATTTGAAGAATACACAGACCGTCCATCACCAGGAAAACCCAATTGAAGGCTTTATCAAAATAAATTTTAATAGGTCTTAGGACCTGCTGGACAAGGCTGGAGGAATTGAACTTGTTGCCAGAAACGATCAAGCTGGAGTACTACTTATCTCAACCAAACCGATATCAATAAGCTCAGAATTAGAGGCGGAAATACTTGTGCTATTGCATGCCATCACTACTGCTGCCGACAACAAATATACGAAAATCATCTTCGAAGGAGACTCGAGTATAGTTGTTAATACAATTAACAAATCCGAAAACCCTCCATGGGTTATCCGATGTAAACATTTACTACTTAGCTTTTGTTCCTATTATATTATGCATGCTAGTCGAATTTGTAATAGGGCAGCTAATTGAGCTGCCCATTTTGGAAGGCATTATCCTTTTGTAACCTCAGGAGCTGAGCACTCTTTGCTTCCGCCCCGCGATGACTGTATCCTAAGTTTTGAAGCAAATGAGAACTCCCATGAAGGGCTTAATTAATCCATAGCTCCTTTTAATAATAATAATAATAATAATAATACTAATAATAATAATAAATCATCACTAATAGCCAAGGATGTGCAGCCAGTTGCCTTTGTATTCTTCCTCTCTGTGAGAATTCCGATATCATCATGGATCATGAGCGCCTAGAAAGGCACTCCACTTCATCCCTTTTACTTTATTTTCTGGATTACATATACTTTATCTCTCATAATTGTATACAATATTATTCTATCTCTATATTATTTTGTGTACGGAAAAATGTACCAAAATTAGCTCACGTACTTATAGTTAGACTTTTTCTTTCCAAATTAAATTGTCCCCCTTAATTATTAAAATATTCTGTTATAGTGAATATAATAAATTACCAAAACTTATCAAATTCATCTAAAAAATGTAATATGAACATGTTGGTAACTGAATAGAGCTAAGTTAAGTGGATGAAAATAGATTAATTAATAATAAAAATTATATATAAGGTAAAGTGATATTATATATAAATACAAAAGATAAAATACATTAAACCCTTTTTTTCCCTTAATAATAGTAATAATAATAAGCTCGATTCAAATAGCATCCATTTGATTGGCAGATTACCAACTAACATATATTATTAAAGTAGAGAGGCAGTAAATAAACTCTCATCTTGGTAGTTGGTGATAGCTCTATTGTTTAAACACAGCAGATGCCATGTCCATGAGGAAGAAGGCAAGGCTAGCCAACCTGGCCACTTATTAAAATGCTGACAAGATGAACTGCAAACCAAGGGTCCATTCCTAGAATAAATGCTGTAACAATAATTGTCAGACTTAATTAGGGAATAATTACTTGGGCCACATGGATGCAATTGGTTTAATTAATGCACTCATGGTAGGATCTCTCAAGCCATTTCCCCAGACTCATATGTGAAGTATAAAAGGTTTTGTAAGAATCTATAATATAAATGTATATAGGTGGGGATTTTATTTTTATTTTATTCTTTGTTTGGAAGGTTACTGATGTGAACTTGTGGACAGTGGGAGTTAATAAAAGACCACCAAACTCTGGAGATTTATTCTTTGAAACATATGGGTAGTTTCTGGGGTTCAATGTTATGTTGTGAATAGGGTAAGCCCAGTCAAACCTAATTTTATTTGTGCCTTTTGATATCCTGTTTACTTATATGTCTAATGTTGTAACTAAGTAATCCAGTCGTTTTAAGGATTAAATGAAATCTATACATATGGGCTTTCTTTTAAATAAATTTAAAAAAAAAAATCTACTAAGGCTCAGTCATACATAAGTTAATCCGGTGCTCCTTATAAGTCTTATCTAGAAAAAATAGTGAAAACTTATGATGGTATAATCAAATTTGAATCATTGGTTCAGCAAAGTGGAAGAACTCTAGATTAAGGTCATCCAGTTGTTGTATCCAGTTCTTAAGTAGCAACTAGCAAGCAATGTTATTTCTAGAGCAACTTGCTCCAAATTATGGCAAGTTTATACCAATAGTACCATGCTTCATGTGCTCATGGCTTGCTTGGCAGTAAACCCAATATTTATTAGGGTTTAATTATCCATTGCTACCTTCCATCCTACATTAATATATAATATAATGCTTGTCTTGATAGAAGAGAATATAAATAACATATCTAAGCTGATGAGCTTCACTGCCACATAAATTTTTATATATTAAACATCATTGGACTCTATGTAGGAAAATACTGTAAACTTTACAGGTCAAGACTCAAGAGGGAGACAGACAAGTAACAAAGCGACAAACTTAAAGCAGCGTCACCATTAAGCTTCAAAGAGAAAAGAGAAAGACAGAGGAGGTTTAATTATTTTAATATTACTAATAATTCCGTCGTTAGTGCCGTGAGTGAGATATTATTCCCTAATAACTAATCTAACAAAGTCTCCCTATATTCCATGTTCCAACATCGTCACAAAGTTTGACTTGAAAACAAATGCAACCAATATGCTACTTATGACGAGTTGGCTCGGTTTGAATCCGCGTTAAAACGGGTTTGATGATAAACTCAAAAATTAAATATATATTTTTGGTTCAAATTTTATTTTAAATTTTTTTTTTGAAGAATATTCTGTAGGAGGTTGTCTAAATTTAGATCACATAATTCAGTAGAGGTTGTTGGTAAGTTTAGATTACGCACCGAATAAAATCATAATTTGAGGTCCACGTCCTTCACAACTAGATGGAATTGATGGGTTGCCAAAGTTGGTCCCTATCAAACAATTCCAATGGGTGAATGAATGGACGTTATTGCCCTTTGTTCTTAAAAGGCTGGCCAGGCTATATATCCTACGGATAATGGACTACGTATAAATAACAAAATAGTACCAATACTTTTATTATATTCGTGACTTCGTCACACCTAAGCTGGTACGCTCGTCCTGCCTCCCAGTCGAAAAGCCGAAGAAACGTTTCTTTTGTTCTTCTTCTTTTCTTTTTTTTTTTCTAGAAAATATTACGATTCACGCCTTGTGTTTGTTAAGTTTTATGGAGAGGGACTGAGAAGGTGTTTTTTGAGAAAAAGGTGAGGTTATTCTGGAAGGTTTTAAACTCAAATGCGGGAGTGTGTCATAAAATTGTTCAAATGTAAGGTGTGAAATGTAACTTTTCTGACCCGTGGGCCCCACAGAAAAAATCGACTCAACAAACAGCTTCCACCTTCCTCGTTCCGGAGGGCATTTTGGTAGTTTATCTTGGACATGGCCGAAGGTCTTTATTAAAGAACGCCTCCCCTCGCAACCTCTTCTCCCACCCCGCCACTGTGAGAGGACCGAGTCGGAATTCCAGCGGTGACTCGGTGAGTTACGAGTCCCGCCGGCGTTGAGGAGAGCGACTCCGGTCTTTGGTTGTGGACTCCGTGAGTCAAGAGGCGGATCTCGGGAGACGGGTTCGTTGGCTTCGAGGTGGATCCTTGAGATTTAAGAGTTGAATGGGTTCTGGCTCCAGCTCGGGGCTTCTTGGGAGCTCAGAAGGCGGTTTCTTGGAGTAACTCCTTCTATTTCTCTACGAGATCTCATGGTCTTTTCTCAAATTCCACCTAGTTCGGCGACAATGGCGGATCTAAGGCATTAAAGGTCGTGTCTTTAGAGAAATGCCGTGAATTTTACGGCGTTTTCTTTTTTCTTTTTGGGAGCTTGAGCTGTGGATTTTCAACGAGAAATGGAGGCTTTGGAGATCTTAGTTTCCGATTGTTTATTTGGAGGTCTTCGTTTAGTCGCTAAATTGGGTTTTGCTGTTGGATTCTCTTGAAGAAATTTAAAGGTGAGTGAGTACTTTTTTTTTTTTCTCTCTTGGTTTTGGTTTATGGTCATATCTTGCAATAAAGTGTTCATTTTCCTCTAAAAATTTGCTCACATTTCAAACTTCCATCGATTTCTCGGCTGGAATATGTGATTAGGTATGGCCTAACTAGATAACCATTTCTTCTACCATAATGTAGTTCCTCTCTCTTAATTTTTTCCAATGAAAAATTAAAACTTTCCTTAAATTTCTTACAATATTCTACTGCTGTAGTGTTGAATGTTTCGAGAATCAGCCGACAGTCTTCTCTCGTTGAATCATATAACTTTAGCATCTTGCTATTTCATAGAAGGTGGTTGTTTTAGTAATTTTATCACTGTGTTTCCTACGGTAGTTTCTGGGTGTCTTCTTTAATAAGTGGGGGTATGCTCCAGGCTGTGTACCATGTTACAACAACCATTTGGTATTGTGAAGTCCTTGCCCTCCTCCAAAGCTTGAATATTTTTCTTCTTTAATCCTGCCTCTACTTTTTCTTTGTGATGACTTTTTTGGTAAACAATGCTTTGGATGCTGCATTGCTGCTCCATATTAGAATGATATAGATTGAGCTGTGAATGTAGAATATTTTAGTGTCCTTCTAGTTGTAAAGTTCTATTGGAGCTAGGTGTTTTTTCAGGAGCTTTGCCTTTTTCCTTTGCTCTTTTATCCTTTTCTGAGTGCTCTGATCAGTTCCCGTGAGAGAGTGTCTCAAATTCTGTGTCTTTGTTGAGTTAATCCTTCACCTCTCCCAGAATGAGTATCATCTTAGTCAAGAAGTAATTTTCTTTTTGATTGGGAATGGCCCAACTACCCCATTGCAAAAGATAAATCACATTTCCTTGACTTAGCTGTGTGAAAGAAAGAAACAAGGAGAGCCATGTGTTCTTCGTCAAGAGAACAATTGAAATGGTCCCCTCTAGACTCTAGAGTATATCACACAAGAAGCAGTTAATGCCGCCCTGATGCTTTGGCAAGCAAAGGATATGGATCTGTTCTAGGTGATAGATAAGCATATGGTTCAGTAAGGAACTAAGGACCATTATGTTGATATTGGTAAGAGTGAAGAGAGGTTTCTAGGTACTTATATAAAGTATTTCTTGACTTTTCTTTTTGTTCGTTTGTCTAGCCATAGATTCTTTTCAATTATATTAGAAATATAGTAGAGCCCATTAATATTTTTTATTTTTGTCGAACTCGGACAACCTAACTCTTTTTTCCAGTTTTCCTTTTATTATGAGCTAATGGATGATGCAAATCATTGCTGAGAATCTACGCTTCTTGTTTCTTGGAAGTTGGAGCATACAAGTTTTTATTGTTTTCTGGTTACTAACTTTTTTGGAGCATCCTCTTACATTGTTTTCATATTCTTCTTTCTAACTGGACAGGTGCGAAAGGACTGGTGAATTAAGCTCTTGATATCATACTTCTGACCCATTAGTTTTTCCTGTAAACTTGGCCATGCATCACCACTTGTTTGTTGTTTTAATTCCCTTTATTCTTCTCTTACACCTTCCACATGACACAATTGCCGATCTAAACTCTGATAAGCAGGCCCTCCTTGAATTTGCGTCATTGCTTCCACATGGCCGGAAACTCAACTGGAGCTCTGCAACCCCAATCTGTACCTCTTGGGTTGGGGTCACATGTACACGAGATCAGAGTCGTGTGCTCACCCTCCGGTTACCAGGTGTTGGGCTCTTTGGACCAATCCCCTCGAATACACTTGGGAAGCTTGATGCTCTCGAAGTCTTGAGCCTTCGATCAAACCGTTTAACTGTAGATCTCCCTTCTGATGTACCATCACTTCCTTCTTTGCACTCTCTTTTCCTCCAACATAATAACCTCTCTGGAATTATACCTACTGCACTCTCGGCCAATCTAAGCTTCCTTGACCTCTCCTACAACTCCTTCAATGGGGGAATCCCATTGGCGGTCAAAAATCTTACTCTACTTACTGCATTATTTCTCCAGAATAACTCTCTCTCTGGATCCATCCCTGATCTTCAATTACCCAAGCTAAGGCACTTGAACTTGAGCTACAACAACTTGACTGGCCCCATTCCACCTTCCCTCCAAAAGTTCCCAGTTGAGTCATTCTTGGGAAATCCTTTTCTATGTGGATTACCTCTGGTTCAATGCTCTGGGATCTCCCCTTCACCTTCTCCAATATCACCACCACCAAAATCCAAAAGAAGCTTCTGGAAAAAACTAAGCACAGGGGTCATAATTGCAATCGCTGCTGGCGGAGCAGCCCTCTTGTTTATATTGGTAGCTATACTCTTGATATGCTTCTGGAAGAGGAAAGATAGAGAAAGCAATGAAGCATCAAAAGGAAAGTCTATTGTTGGTGGAAGGACTGAAAAACCTAAAGAGGATTATAGCAGTAGTGTTCAAGAAGCTGAGAAGAACAAATTGGTTTTCTTTGAGGGTTGTTCTTATAACTTTGACCTGGAGGATTTGTTGAGAGCCTCCGCTGAAGTCCTTGGGAAAGGTAGTTATGGGACTACATACAAAGCTGTTCTTGAAGATGCTACAACAGTAGTTGTGAAGAGATTAAAGGAGGTAGTCGTGGGGAAGAGAGATTTTGAACAGCAGATGGAATTAATAGGAAAAATTGGGCAGCATCCAAATGTCACGCCCCTGCGTGCGTATTATTACTCCAAGGATGAGAAGCTTCTAGTCTATGATTACATCCCTTCTGGTAGCTTTTCTGCACTATTGCATGGTATGTTTCTCTAGGCTTTTTACTATCTTATAATCCTTTGACATTTTGTTTGTATTAGAAAAACTGCTTCACAAGAGGATGTGCCAATTATTTGTTTAGCTCTTATCTGAAAATTTGAGAAGCCAAGATGTTGGTCAATTAACTGCAGCTTGTGAAGGTTATACAATACTGATAACTGAAATTCTTGTAAGTTATTAAATGCACAAATCTGCTTGATTCCAGACGTGAAGTAGCATTACTTGATAGAAGGCTAATCAATAGGAGACATATATATTGGTAAACATAATAGGTGGACTAGAGATTTGGTCGAAAGACTCAGGTTATATAATAACAAGATCCGTCTGACTAATGCTAGCCTACATATTAACTATTACTCATCGCAACTCTTGACTTCTTAATTCCAAGAGAGAATCCACGTGTCCATGGAAAAGCCAAGATTGATTGCAGCATACAGTTGGGCAGATATACACTAAATATGTACCTAAGGCTGCTTGATCAGATGCTGATTCGGTTTTGCAACATTTCATTCCATACATATGGATATATGTGAAACCCTACCTTCTTTACTATCTCACTGCTGAATCTTACTACTTTTATCATTCAACTTAGTCTGTAGTTGAGATATACCTTAGCCTATTTATTACTCTGCTTTTGCAAATAAAATCAGCAATTTGAGGCCAAATTTCTATATTGATCGACTCTTCCTCACTTCTTTTTCCCTTAAATTGAAATTTGCAGGGAACAGGGGTTCTGCAAGAACTCCATTGGACTGGGACTCAAGAATAAACATCTCCCTTGGTGCAGCACGTGGAGTAGCGCATATTCATGCCGCAGGTGGTGGGAAGTTTATCCATGGCAACATCAAATCATCTAATATCCTTATCTCAAGCGAGCTTGATTCTTCTGTCTCTGAGTTCGGCCTGGCGCAGCTTATGACCACTCCTGCAACTACCTCAAGGGTAGTTGTTGGTTACCGTGCTCCTGAAGTCATTGAGACTCGAAAACCAACCCAGAAATCTGATGTCTACAGCTTTGGTGTCTTTCTTCTCGAGATGCTTACTGGAAAAGCTCCTATTCAATCCCCTGGCCGCGATGATGTTGTTGATCTACCAAGGTGGGTTCAATCTGTGGTTCGAGAAGAATGGACTGCTGAAGTTTTTGATGTTGAGCTGATGAAGTACCCAAATATCGAGGAGGAATTGGTCCAGATGCTTCAGATTGCAATGGCATGTGTTGCAAGATCTCCAGATCAACGACCTAAAATGGAAGAAGTGATCAGGATGATCGAGGAGTTCCGAAATCCTGATTCAGAGACCAGGCCATCCTCAGAGGACAAGTCAAAGGACGAGAACATTCAAGCAGCAGCATCAAGTCAGCCTCAATAACAAGTCATTAAAGGTCTAGAAATCAGCAAGTAGAATTCTGCAAAATGATGTATGCATACATGATGTAGTTTGCACAGAAGAGCAGCCAGATGCTCACCAACTTATGCTTTTTCTTGACTGGTGATTGTAGTAGTAAATCTAGCATTCATTTTCTCCATGTAATTGTTCATTTTAATCATTCCTTTGGTTTCTTAATGTTAAGTGAGTGGTTCTTTCAATCTACTGCCCTCTTATTTCACTTTCCCCTTTCCATTCAATGCATCCAGAACTAGCTAATGAATGATGAGTAGTCTGACATCGTCCATTATGCCATATATCGATCGCATATATTTGACGACTCTAATTGTATTCGTAAAAAACAAAGAATACAGAGGAACCAAAACATTAAGATATTTTGAGTGAGTACTACTGCATTTGCCTGCGTAATTGCTGTAGGTTGAGTGATATGATTGAGCCGAGCTCAACTGAGGCTGACCAAGCTCAAGGTCGTGTTGTTTGTATCGTAAGGAAAGATTCAAAAGGGTCAGTGCATGTGACACTCCATTCTCTCTCCTTCTGACTTTTCTCTCGACAGCTTGATGAGGAGATCTTGATGTCGTCTTCCAATTGCAAGGGAGAGAGGGAGAGAGGGAGAGGACTAAGCAAGTTTTAAGGGAGAGGAGCACGTGGATGCGCCAGTTTTATTAAAGTGGATTCCACTAAATTCTTAGATCTCCTTTTGCATTAATCGACAACTCATGTGGGGTTAGGAGACAAAGCCGTAACTTATTCCTCCCTGTGGACAATTATTCTCATTAATAGCGCTATTATTATAGTATCTAATAAAAGTGTATCTTTTCATATATTTTTTGATATAAAGATAAAAAAATTTAAATATAATAATTTTGATCGAAACTTAATTAGACATCAAACTTGAAAGATGTAAGTAAAAAAAAAGGTTTATAGTGTCGTAACTTTATACTTGATTATTTATTTTAGTAATAAAATATTATGACGATATTAAAAATTATAGCTCCTTCAAATTTTACTTATATATATTTTTTTCAATTTTTTCTCTAATAAACTCATATGTTCAGCATTTTTTAAAATAAATTTGTTGACATTTTTATGTAAAAAATAATGAATAATAATAAATTAATTTTTAACTCATAATTAGTAAAATATAATGAATAATAATAATAGTACAAAAAGGAGGAAGTAAATAGATATCGGATACATACGAAATTGAAATCACTTGAAGTAAATCTTGGTTTGACTGGGTAAAATATAATTTGTAAATTAAAAATAAATAAATAAAAGAAAACTCGACGAGCCGAGTCGCACCTAGAAACGAGGACGTGGTCGTCCACGTGGCGGAACACTGTATCGTCCCCACGATTCGGCGGACGTTATTCGCGCTCTCCTCTCCACTTTGTAAATATCCGTCCCTACGGTGGTGGACAACTAAAAACCTGCTCCATTCCCGGTCCCAGAGATGGCTTTGGCTTTCCCGGCGTACCTACCCCTCCTAATCGGGGTTATTTACTGTGGACCCCGCCAATGGCATATTCCTAATACCAGGCGTTAACGTACGCCCCCCCATCAAATTAATGTACGAAAACGCCCTAAAATTAATTCAGCAATTACTCTGGCACCACTGCGTACGAAAATTTTCCTATCTAGTCCCTCGGTCCCTCCTCCCTACTGTGAGCTGTCCCTCACCACCAACCCGGTGGCCCATTTCCATATCGCGCGGTTCGAGCAGCGCCCACGTGTACCTCAGCGTTCGTGAGAGAGGAATTCCATAGGATCAGGCACGTAACGACCCCGACTCGCGTCTGCCCTACTAGCTGGTTAGGGGTAAAATGGTAAGTTAAAAAAGTCGGTGATAATAACGAGGTACGAAAATTTGGGCTTCAAATACCATTCTAGCCCCCAATCTTTAGCTTCGTTTTTCTCTCTTTACTTGCTCTCTCTCTCTCTCTCTACCCTTCCTCTTCTTCCTCTCCTCTATCTATCCCCTTCGTTTCCCGCCCTCTAAAACCCTAACTAAAACCTACACACTAGTCCTCGGATCTCTTCTCCTTACTTCTAGAGAGCACCTTCCTCTTACCTTTGCTTTTGATGAAACCCTGCGCCGCTCCGGATTGTTCAATCTCAGGCTCCTACCGATGGATCTGAGCAGGAAAATGGAAATCGCCGGCAAGCCCATCAAGTTCTCCGAGCACGTCTTTGCGACCCGGAAGACGGCCCCGGCCCCTGGGAAAGCAAGAAGGAGGCGGGTCGTACGGGTCTACTTCACCGACGCTGATGCGACGGACTCGTCCTCGAGTGACGAGGAGTGTGGCGTGGGATGGCGGCGCGTGAGAAGGCACGTGCACGAGATAGAGATCGAGGTCGCGGCGGCAGCGACGAGGAGGAGGGCGAGAGCGGCGTCGTCCTCGAGGGAAGCGACGGGCATGAAGCAGTTCAGGGGGGTGCGGCGGCGGCCGTGGGGACGGTGGTCGGCGGAGATACGAGACCCGAACCAGAGGAAGCGGGTCTGGCTAGGGACATTCGACACAGCGGAGGAGGCTGCCACAGTCTACGACTCCGCCGCGCTCCGCCTCAAGGGGTCGAAGGCGGTGACAAACTTCCCTCCCGAAAAGCCGGCGACGAGATCCCACCCCGAGACGCCGGTTAAGAGCTCGTCCCCGACTTCGGTGCTCCATTACAACGAGGATACAGCGTCATCTGGTTGGTTCCCCAACAGCGACGAGGACGGCGCCTTCGGCTTCGCCTTCGAGGCGCCATTTGATTCAACGGACTTCTACTGGCCGCGGCCGCTCTTTTGGGAGGTGGAATTCGGGGAGTTCGATGCGGACGTTTTCTCGCACGACATCGTTACAGCTTAATATAAAATGACGATACTACCCCTCCAGGTTCGAGTCTTACGGCGAGCTCTGGTGGTGAGAGAGTGGCGGGATTTTTCGTGTTATTCATATTTTCTTAAGTTTTATTATTATTAGGAAAATAGTATATTTAGAGGGTGCCATTTACACTTGTTTGTTTCTTTTCTTCTTTGTTTTTTCTCTACGTGAGAGCTTAGCAGTCGGAGTATATATATAATTATATATATATATATATATATAAAACAAAGTAGTATTGATTTGGTGGATCAAAGCTAGGCGTCAAAAGTTTTCGTTCTGGATAAGGTGTTAGTAGGCGGCAAAAAGTTAAATGCTGGAGTGCATTTATTAATTAAACCCATACTCACCTTTCCCCCCAAAGAGAAAACATGTAAAAAGAAATTAAACAAAATCCATACTCTGGTGGGGACTTCATTAGTCCAGAGGCTACACAAAAAAAAAGTCTGCCCTTTTTAATGTTTAGAATTCGGCAGATCATTCCGTGAAATGGATTAAAACCATATAACATTTCAATTAAATTTTTTTAAAAATATTTATTTTAATGTCTATGAGAAAATTGAACTTATGATTCCTGCTTACAGCGGTGGCTTGTGTAATAAGTTCCATTCGACCCATTCTTGATGCATTTCTATCGTTAGTATTTGTTCCAATTAGAATGATTCCTGTTTTGACCCAAATCAAACAGTTCGAAATAGTAGTATAACCATTCATTTTGTCTAACCCTGGAGCAAATGAAGAACACTCCACTGGGAGAAGTTGGGACTTGTCACTGCTCCTATAGCAGGTAGCTTACAAGAAGAGAAATTTTTCTCCAGGAAAGGACGAATTAATGGCGGAAATCCGGATGCCTCTCCTGGCAACAACGAGGAAGAGGGTTTGTTCACTCACGTTTCACAGAATAACCTGACATGTAGTTGGGTGATGGGTCTGTCTCATGCCTTTCACTTTATTTTGTTTTTCCCCTCAGTTAGGTAATGATCTCTCTGGGCTACAGACTCCCATGCACTTCAAGAAAAGGAACTTATATATACTATAAAAAAGGGTGACATGCTACAGTGGCTAACTCTACATATGCCATCTCATAATATAAAACGCACCCAATGCATCTTAATTATGCCAGCAATTAAGGAAACTGTAAGCATTCATCTATCCTGGAAAGAAACAATAAAATGCTTCCATTTGGCCTGCAGCTCTTGAAAGGAGTGATTGCTCACGAGCCTGATGTCTGATGACCAAAACCCGTGCAATCAATGAGATCTGAGAAAAAGTTGGAGCCAATTCAAATAGACGTTAATTAATTTCGGGACCCATTTAAGTCTTCGATCCAAACGAGCAGTCCAATTGATAGGCAGTTCCAGTTTGGCAGGCAGAAGTCGGCAGGCAATGCCTCCCGAGACGCAGCATTATGTGGGGGTGGGTTACATTTCAGTGTTCTCCCTTTGATATTTAATGAGAAAGGATTTGTTAGTTAGATAATATTTAATGAGAAAGTAATTTTATTTTAAATAATAAATAAAGTCTGATATAATTTGAACTCAATATCTCTACTCAAATACTTTGTTAACTCAATCACACAGGAATTATAATTTTTAGATTAACTGATTATCTAACATTATGCACTCACCACCTTATGACTAATGAAACAGCTGGGAGTTAAAAGATTAAAGAGAAAACACAACTCTTCTTCTTTTGCTACTGGAATGAGTGTTAACACTGCATCACTGCCATGCTAGTACTCCACTTGAGAAGCTCTCATATATTTTTCTTTTTCTTTTTTTTTTATTTTCCCTAATCAAGATGTTTCTGGGAGCAGCATTAAGTGGGCATGTGGGGGATCATTCCAGCACACAAAGGCATTGATTAATCTCAGATTCTTAACAAGTTTGGTTGTTGTTGCACATGATCTGCCTAAGTCGATTCCATGGATCCACAATCTGAATCATTGTCCTTGATGAATCGAGTAGTACCCGTTTCCAGATAATATGATTGGTTTCTTCCATGTGTGGACTTTAATCAGTAGCTGCCCTCCCCCAAAGCCTCCTTCGATTTACCTGTCGTTATTGGTGTCAGTGCCATCTTCACCTTTGCATACTTGATCCCCACCCTGCGAGGACTCCCATCGTTAGTTGTGGTTGTCGGTGCCTTGCTCCGACTATTCTAGCCCAACCTCCTCGACCTCACTTTGCCACCTCCTCCTTGTACCCTACCGCCACCACTCATCCTCCTCTTATGTCCACCGTCCCTCAACATACCGTGCTTCATTGTTGCTTTATTAGTGGGGTTTACAACTCCGTGGGATTGTATCTATTTTAGAGTTGCTTTGGCCCTAGTTTGCATCTCCCGTCTTCTATTTTTATTTTTTTAGGATTTGTAGTTTTCTATTAAAGGTTTGCTCTTTTAAGTCTATTATGGTGTTAACTGTGCCATAAGATCCTAAATCAAAAATCTATTGTTCAAGCAGAATGTTGTTAACTGTGCCATAAGACCTTAAATCAAAAGTCTATTGTTCAAGCGGAATGTTTGTTTCCAACGTTGTTGTCATCTCTTCTTTGTTTTCTTACTTGAATATTTCTATTTAGTATTGTATTTGATACTATGCTTCTTTGTTAGTTGATTTGAATCTCAACCAAGTGTGGACTTATTCATGAGCCGAAACCCTAATTTTTTTCTTTATTCAATATGTCAAGTTATAACAAATTGCTAAACTTAATAAATCATCGGTGAACACACTTTCTCTAATATATACATAGAAGAGGTTATTTCTACGAATCGATCACCTAAGATACAAATGGGACAACTACTTATTATAACAATTAATCGCAAAGTAGATCATTCAATTCCTCCGGTTAACCATTCGCGATGTCGAAGATTGCTAAGATCTTGCGATTCCTGTTGAATTAATTGTTAACCATATGCTTATTACTTTGGCAGTGATTAATTTTTTATTTTCTGTGGACTGTCTTCATCCATGCAATTATTTTATTTTTATTTTATTTTATTTTAGGTCAAACTCTCCGAGAAAAGCGAAGCAGAGGGGATGACGTTCCACCTGATCCTTTTCTACCCTCGTTCCGACAACACAAATAGTCAAACCAGCAGACCCGCGAGGGCATTTTCGTCATTTACTGCTACCACACTTGTCCGGGCTATATCCCTCCTCCATGGCGAAATAAGCTATTCGTGATTTGCCGATCTCGCGCGCCACCGCTTCGAGTGGGCTTCTCGATCTCGGATCGCGAAGCCGCCGATTTCCCCCCCTCCAAAATCCCTTCCTCCGCCATTCCGATCACAGAAGGCTGGGATTTAGGTATCAAATTGCTCGATCTTGCCTTGATCTACGATTGCAATTTCCGGCGGATCTTAATTATGTTTATGTTGCATTATTATTTTTCTTTCCCCCAGGAGAAGCGGATGATCTTTTAGTGGTTATCGATAAATAAATGGGGAATTGCTTTGGAAGAGTTAAGTTTTTCTTTTTCACTCGTAGTTTTTATTACGAGATCATTTACTCAATTTTAATGGGGCCTTGCTTCTTCTTTTTTTCTTTACTTTTAATTTTAGAGTACTATTGTTTGCGAGGAAAAGCTCGATTATTCTGGTGGCAATGTTCATGTCATAACTGACAAGAAAAGCTATGATGAGGAGATAGCACAAGCAAATGAGGAAGGGAAGATAGTAAGTAAATTCCTAATTAAATGATTTCTGAGACATTGCAATTGCGCTCCATTCATCACACATACTCAAAACTAATCACAGTGGTTTCTCCTAATATCTAATCATTGATGTCACTCAGGACATGTCGAAATAGAATTCTGCCAGAATCCTATTTCAACATAAGAGAGCCTCAGTGCTAATTGTGGATTGTTTATATTCACATACATGTATACATATACATGATTTTAGGTTTACGAAACACTATAGACAATGGCCATGAACATTACATTCTCGGTTTTCTAATCTTTGTGAATATACTCCAAGAAAATTTGGCTCACTTTTGAGCAAGCCTGACAAAATACATGAACACTAATTCAGGCATGAAAAAAAGAATCAGATCAAATGGGCAATTCTAATCTCTAAATAGTGGTATGAGATTTCTCTGTGTTACATTATGGTTTGCGTCGTCGGATTATAGATGCTTCTCATGTAATATTACTTCTTCATATTCTTGCTTCATGAGATTTAACCTACAATTGCACAGGTTGTGGTGAATTTCAGTGCATCATGGTGTGCACCATGCAAAGTTAGTGCTCCTCTATATGCTGCATTATCTACGAGGCACACTTCACTCGTCTTCCTGGCAATAGATGTTGATGAGTTAGCAGTATGTGGGTTCTTTTGTTTGGTCGCCTGTCCAATTTGCATTATTTTTTTTGCTGGTCATGCTATATTCTCATCATAGACAACCGATGCTTCATAATATATATGAAGGCAATCAAATGGAAATATATAGAATTTAAAGTAGACGTGTTGAAAGAAAGGAATGTAAAGTAAACTAAAAACAAAATAGGTGGTGCTAAGTATAATTCTCCTTAAGTTTTTATGCGATGATGAATAGACTGCTGTGATTCCGGTGAGTTTTGGTTGCTTTCTTCAGGAATTGAGTTCACTCTGGAATATTCGCGCAACTCCGTCATTCCTCTTCCTAAAAGATGGGAAGAAGCTGGATATGCTTGAAGGCTCGAACAAGGTGGAGCTCGAGAAAAAAATGGTCTTCTTTGTCGATTCACTAGCATGCCAACCTCAGCGAATTCAGGATGATGCACCCTGATCGGATAAAATAGCAGCAGGTTTTTTGCATTAGCCTTGAGTGCAAGGATCACGTCATCTTGGATCTAGATCTGAGTTTATTTGTAATAAACTTCTGATAGGGAGCTGCTAGTTCTTCAACACCAGAGCAAAAAGAATGAAAGAAAGAATGGGTCAGAGCGAGAAAGAATAGCCTCGTACATGAGGATAGAAAAAGTTGACTTGTATCATTATATTCTGATCAAGCTCAATCCATCCTTCTTCAGGAACAGCTCAAAATTTCTTAAGTACCTCTGAGATACTCTGATGTTGGTTCTAACCTTTCTTCTATAAAGAATGCTGAAGGCAATCAAGAAATCAGACTGGGGTTGTCTATTTATCAAATAGGACGGGGGAAAAGGAGAACATACAAACACTCTACTAAGAAGTATTAAGATTACCAGCAATTCTAGTAGAAAAATATGAAATCTTCATTCCACAAACTAATTGAAGAATACTCGTCGTGTGTACCAGTATAATATATTCCACAAAATGTATGAACTATTTGAGAAGAAGCTAACCAGGAAAAGTAATGATAATTGAGATCCAATGGAGGATATTTCTTTTAATTTGCTGCAATAGTATTACAAAATGCTTTCCTGAACACAGGGTTGATAACAACAAACACCCACTCTCCCCTTACCTAATTCCATGAAACAGAAAAGGGGCAAAATGGCAAGACACAATTATACTAATCTATACAGAACTAATGTGTTGGTAAAGTCAGCAGAAATATCCTATTTGGTTAAGCTTAGCTTTGATAACACAGCTGCTGCCTGATCACCCCCTAAAAGAAAATATGGGTGTCTTAAGGCTGCAGCAGCTGATAACCGACCTCGTCTCAGCTCTCCTCTTTCTGCTATTAGTTTTGTTGCCAAATCCCACCCTCTACCAGAATCAAGATCAAGTACTCGTAAGTCGGGTCTTGATCGGGTAATTTCTCTCCACTTGTTTAGATCATAACCAACTGCCTTCAGCTGCGAGTTGAAGTTCTTCAGACCTGATGTAGACCTCAAAGTGGGAATTGCCATTTGCATCAGTATAATCCCAGCTGAGTACATGTCAAATAAATCGGGACTATTAAGCTGCAGCAACCATAAACAAGCGTCAACAACTTAGTCCGGGATTTAATGATTTATGGAAGGTTGGATCAAGTGATATATGAATAGTTTTGATGGTTTATATTGATATGACCCTAAAAGGGCAGAACAAAATTGTTTATGAGACTATACATAATTACATATGTACCTTATATATGTGAAATCCAGAGAGAGAAAGAGAGAAAGAAGAAAAGCTAACCTGCCAAAGAACTGGAGAGAGAATAGCTGCAATAGGTTCTGGAGGAGGCTTGGGTGTTTCCTCTGGAAGCACGTATAGCTCGGGAGGACAATAGTCTGGATCAAGCAATCCACGGTTTGGTACATAGTTCTTGCCGATACGAAGGTCTGCTGCTGCGCCAAAATCTATAAGCTTGATCTGTCCCTTTGTAGTCACTACCAAGTTAGCCGGTTTTATGTCTCGATGAACAATTCCTGTATCGTGGATCTTCTTCAGAGAAGTTATTATCTGCCTCATTATTTGCTTAATGATGAGTGCACTTCTTTTAATTGAGTCAAGTCCTTGAAGGATGCGCCCAAACATGATGGACTCTATGTTGAATGGAAAGTTTCTTTCGTTCATATAATCTAGCAAGTTTCTGTCTCCCTACAACATGAGGTTACCATTAGTATCTTTTCAGGAAAATTGAGCTACTAGGGTGATTATTCAATTATGATGTGCATGATGTTTTTCTAAAGCACTTATTATAGTGCAGAAAGTACATAAAAATCACTAGCAAAACACAAACTGGATGTGATACAAGAAAATTTTAAATAGAAAAATAGAATGGAAATAATCCATTTACCAATGATGTTGAAAAGCTACATGAAAGATTCAACAAGCAAAGACAGGACATAGCTTCACCATCAGCAGCAACTTCTACTTCATAGAAAATTGACAATTTTACTATGATAGGTTCACAAAGACTGCTGTCACACAAGAAGCCAATGCTTGTCTATAGCGTCAATCACAAGGCTTACTAGTTAAGTTCCCAAGCATCAAAAACATAGAAATGAAATATAAAAAATGCAATTCAGAGGACGTGTAACATAAATAGGTCAACTGATTGTCCAGTATCAACCCAATGTTAAGTTGGCCTCAATCCTCAGCAATCAAGAAACACCCATTTTCGAAGGAAATTAAGAATTAATCGAAATGGTATTCATGGGCATACCTCAAATCGCCACACTAGCCATTTGCCTCCTTTGATGAATTCTGATGATGTTTTATCGGCAATAAAACTCCCAAGAAACTCAGCACATGATTCAGGAGCCGCTCTAGAGACACGATAGTTAAACCACTCTTCAAAATCACCACATTCTTCAGCTCCTATAATTCCCATTTTCACCTGATTCATAAACCACATTCAACAACCTAAAACATTATTTCCTCAGCTCAATACACTTAAATGCAATTGGTTAGTTAACTTAGCCTACATATCTAGACCGAATATGGTTTAGGCAATTCATCAAATAAGTTATGGGGACTAACATAATCTTCTAATTTGACCAATGAAAAACTAATGTTGGAAAACAATATCACTACCTTTTTCAAAATGACCTTCTCCTTGAACCTCTCATCCAATTGCATCCTCCTCCTCTTCCCCACCCTATCCTCCATAATGACATCCTTCGGCACGATGGCTCCTGCATAGACAATCCCAAACGATCCTTCCCCCAACCTCTCGCCGACAACGAAATCGCTCATCTTCAAATTCCTCCTCCCTAACAAACCGTCCAAGCCCAACTGCAATGGCGCAAAGATGTAAGCATCCACTGCTCCAATGAGCACGCCAGGCCTTGCAGTCAAGTAAATCCAAGACAACCCAACAAGAACCAGTATCTCCCATCTCTCAATCTCTGGTAACTTCGACGCAATTCCCTCAAACTGGGTAAGAGTGTAAGTTAGGATGGGAAAAAGAGGGTTTTTTTCATCCAACTGAAGGCCGTTTGCGATGAGGTCTTCAGGGCTGCTTCCGAGAGTGGCACTGCACCTTCCTCTGCCTCTTCTATAAGAAGTTAGTGGGTTGAGTTGGTAAAGAGAGGTGGGTTTGGGAGAAGGGAGGTAGGGGAAGGTGAGGTGGTTGGTGATGGATGCAGTGGTGGGAGGAAGAAGCGAAGCCATGAGTGATCAAAGGAGGATAGCTCTGCTTTGGTTGCTATTGCTTCCATTATGGACTCCGGAGAAGGGTCAGCAGCGGTTGGACTTTTGCCACGTGGCTACCGGAGGTCTATCCATGAGGCGGATCGCATGCGGATGGGATAGCGGTCAAACCGTACCCGTATCCGTTTTGTTCAGCTGATGCGCATGGATCCGGGGGGGGGGCATGTCAAATAAACCCTATCTTCTAATAGATTTATTATTCACATCTGTGTTTTTATAATCCAACCCCTCTATTTTAAAATATTATGTTAGAGATACAACGATTAAGTTCAGAAGTATTTAAAATATCTGGTATAAATTAACAAGGAAAAGATAGGTATTAGTAGTGTAATTTGGAATATAACATAGATAATATATGAAAGAAAAATTAGCGATTATTGACTTGCCGGTGGATACCGACCAGATAATAACGTCATTCTATGTGATCCAGATCAGAAATATCAAAGTAATCTCCATCTAGTAATTACTAGTAAATGCCTATGAAAATTCCACAAAGAAAAGTACAGATGAGGCAAGTAAAAGTGCCTAATTTGGCTAATTTGACCACTTCCAGTGAAGCAACCGTGTCTGGGGACGAGGTCATCAGGTTAGTAATAAAAGTCCAATATGAATTGGTTGAACATTTGGAAAATAAATATAGGACTTTATAATTAAAAAAGAAAATCGTCATGTGATTAAATAATTGCTAATTATTTATCAAACATCCATCCAGCATTACATGACGTTTATTCCCGGAAATGAAACAGATATATGCATACAAGCACACACAAACATATATATATATATAATAGGATATATTATTCCATAATTAGAAACCGCAGCAGCAGATGGATGATAACAATTAAGAACTTACGACAGCTGAGAGAGCTAATTCAGATTTCTCATCTTTTATTTTTCTTTGTAATATATCTTTAACTGGGGCCTAGTCGTCATTTTCTCTAAAAAATAATTATGGGATAGCTGTCTTACGCTGTAGGTTTTAATTAGTATAGCTGCATAAGTAACAAATAAAGTTGAGCTAAAATAATTCTTGTCACCTATGTCAACCCATATCTCAAACTTTAAGAAGTCCACTGGCACTAATGAAAAGGTCAACTTTTTATATCAATTATTCTTGTTATTACTATTATTTTAGTTTATGACTGAGCACTTAAATTAAGAGACAAATTCAAACATCTCAAATAATGTTTGAATGACTCTGACACGTTTCTCCAAGTCTACTACCTCTGTTTCTCCAAAAATTTCGTGTAGCAAGTTGTATTCGACTAAGTGACTATGACCTGGTTTTACCTAAATTAAATATTAGCCCTTTTGTGTTTTGAATCTGACAAAAGTTTTCATTGCACACCCTACGTTACGAAATATTACTCTCGTAGTAACTTTGATAGGCGCTATTGGATTTAATAAGGGCTTCTGACAAATCTAACAAAAGACGGGGTTTTATTTGAAAAGTAAAAAAACGCGGGAATTAAAATTATATCATTATTATTATTCTCGCCTATCCAACTATTATTCGTTGTCGTTATGCTACCTATCGGACCCACTCTTTCTTTGTTTGAAGTATAATTAATAAGATATCTTCTTCTTCTCTTCAAAGCAACTACTTTTCATTCTCTCAGCTCTTCTTCGGTTCTTCCCCTCTTAGCGAAAGAGGAAAGAAATTGGCGAGGAGTTAAGAAGAAATCGGGAGCTTTTAACTCTCGATGGTGTGTGTATGTCTCTCTCTGTCTCTCTATTTTTTCTTTCTTTCTTTTTCTCTGATTTCCTCATTCAATTCTTGTTTCTTAGAAGATGTTATTATCCAGATTTGTGCCAATAGGATTGTTCATTCTTTGATTGCGAACTTAGAACGCAATGGAAATTACTTTGGATCAATCAGTATGGAGGCTAATAATGCTAATTAGTTCTATTTTATCTCTTTATTCTATTCTTTTTGTTGAAACATTTGGTTAGGTTTTGTTGTGAAGCATATATGGTTGATTCTTCTCAGTTTAGTTGGTGGGTTTTGTGGAGATGCTTTTTGATCTCGCATATTCATGGTTAGTTCAAATAGTAGTTACTGGAATTCTTCAATGAATTAGTCGATAGGTTTTCTTCACTGTACTCTGAGGAATGATTTCTCTAGATGCTTTGTTGTTTCTTTGAAGAAAGGAAGCAAAAGGTAATTCTTTTGCTTGTACCAAATCAATATTGCATATAGATCCAGTGAATACTATGTTTCATATATTACATGTTAAGGAAAGTAATAAAGAAATTCATCCATCACCAATATCAGTGGAGCTGATCAAGGATACCAAAGATGTCATATGATTTGGATTTTGGATTCACCCTACAAAGGAAGGAAGCATTGCCGACTTAAATGGTAGTAAAAAGATATATCATAAAAGTCACACTTACGGCAGCACAACAATTCTGTCAATAAGGTGGCAATGTTTTCTTAAGGGTTTGGTAGAAACACTTTTATTGTCTTGAGAGCAGATTTGGCAAGTGGCATGAGGATGGTTTGTGAAGGATGGAGAGCCATATTGGCGACATGAATCATTGAAGTTGCTTGAATTGTGTTGATGGCCATGATGTGAGATATGATGGTTTCCACGGTCTCCACTACTTGAGTTGTTCCCATTATTGGACTTGTGATTGGTGGGATGAACTTTCGAGGAGTCATATGAGGACTTAATAGCAGAATTAACAGTTTGAATATGTAGGATAGATTGGTTAGAGGTGTCAGCTAAGAATGTCTCGTGGCTCAAAACAAGACCACAAAGACACAATAACTATCAAAAGAAATGAGATCAGCGCTGGTGCTGACATAAGTTGCAAAATTGAATAATTAGATCCAAGCCACGTAGGATGGAAAGCACAAGATCCTAATCACTAATTGGTTTGTTGATAGCAGCAAGAGAGTTTGTGATCAGATATGTTGAAGATAATCAGCAACAGAAGATCTTTTAGGTGCAGAACACAGGTTCGTGAGGATGGTGATAATGTCTGAGACAAGATTTTATATGCTTCATGTGAAGTGGATGCACTGACGACGTGATGAAGAATTCCTTCAGAAAGAGAGGAAATTATCTAACTAAGGATCAACTAATCATCTGATCATATTGTTCCCAAAGCTCATAGGCCAGATTCAATTTCAACATTGAAGAACCCATATGGATAACAGGGGATAGTGAAACATGGGAACCATTGACACAAATTAAAATGTTATGACCATGAAGAAGAGGAAGAAATTGAGAATGCCACAACATATGATTGGTAAGCAAGTTTCAAAGGAAATTAGGGATCGTATATGCTTCATGTGAAGTGGACGCACTGACGACATGATAAAGAATGCCTTTAGAAAGAGAGGAAGTTATCCAACTAAGGATCAACTAATCATCTGATCATATTGTTCCCAAAGCTCAAAGGCCAAATTCAATTTCGACATTGAAGAACCCATATGGATAACAGGGGATCGTGAAATATGGGAACCATTGACACAAATTAAAATGTTATGACCATGAAGAAGAGGAAGAAATTGAGAATGCCACAACATATGATTGGTAAGCAAGTTTCAAAGGAAATTAGGGATCGTATATGCTTCATGTGAAGTGGACGCACTGACGACATGATAAAGAATGCCTTTAGAAAGAGAGGAAGTTATCCAACTAAGGATCAACTAATCATCTGATCATATTGTTCCCAAAGCTCAAAGGCCAAATTCAATTTCGACATTGAAGAACCCATATGGATAACAGGGGATCGTGAAATATGGGAACCATTGACACAAATTAAAATGTTATGACCATGAAGAAGAGGAAGAAATTGAGAATGCCACAACATATAATTGGTTTAAAGGAAATTAGGGAGAAACATTAAGAGTAACTAAAGAAGAGATGGAAGATGGGACACTGGGTTGAGAAGAAGGAGAATTCATAGAATAGGATTTAGTAAACTCTGTGAAGTTATTGAAATGGCTCTGATACCATAAAAGTGTTCCTCACACAAATTTTATTCCAATGCTTACATATATGTACATGAATGTAGGGTGCTTTACATAGATTTTTTTTTTTAAAAAAAATTCAAAGAGGCTAAAATCTTAAGAAAACATTGCCCGATGTGTTGTCATAATGTGCGGCTGTTTATGGTATGTCTTTTAAATAGCATTTAAGTTGGTAACACTTCCTTTGTAGGATGAATATAAAATTTAACTCATGCGATATCATTGGTATCCTTGATTAGCTCCCATTGATCTTGGTGATCGATGAATTCTTTATTGATTTCCTTAACATTACATAGAATTGTCTTAATGGCTTCTTTTGTATCAACAGGCTTTGAAGATTTCAAACTTACATAGAGAATTTGATGCCTGCAAGTGTTTATCTGTAAAGAGATATATTTTATAGTTTCTGGTAATACCATCTGAGAGTCTTCATCATTGTTAAATGTTAATGACACATTTCTCACTCATTTGGATACATCTTACTTCTTGTGGTAAAACATATGCATCCTTAACCATGTAACTGATGAGGGTAGTTCTGTGATTCATATCCATGCATCTAGGTGCATGGGGCAAGACTAAAAAATTATACTTTTTGCTTTTGATGCATCCGTTGCATTTTAGATTAAATCAGGCTAGTCTGCTTGAGTGTATGTTTCCATCACTAGGCACTAAATAAATCTTCCAAATTAGCTTTAATAGGGAGATAAATTTCTAATAAAATTCTTAACATATACAGAGATAATCCTGCAAGCTCATTTGACGAGAAGCAAGAAGGGGCACTCTAAGCATTGGACCATTTTACATTCTGAAAGCCTGAGGATATAGAATTATGCCTTTTCTTCACTAGAAAGTCATTTCAGTGCCTCATTTTGTATATGTGATCTCCAAACACGACCATGGCTAGCACTGGCAAAAAATTTCGGTTTGTGAAATGCCCGGATTGTTCCAAGAAGCTCATTGAATATGCTAGTGTTCCTGTATATACATGCAGTGGATGTGGTAAAGTGCTTCGAGGTACAATCCTTCTTCAATCTGTGAGTATTGATGCATCTTTCTTATTTTTGAGAAATTAATGTCATGATTATTATCTACCTTGCAGCAAAGAATCAAAATGATGCTGAAGAAAGTTCCAACTCACTGTTAAATGAAATAGACAGTACTTTGGATCAGTCAGATATTTGCTCAGCAGATACGGTATCAGTCTCTTCAGGGGAACGAATAGCTCTCTATTCCTCAAATGTAACTGAAGAAAGCGGTTCTGGTATGAACCAATTTGCTTTCAGAAGTAGAAGGACAAGAACCTGTAACCAAGAGGATGAAAGCTTTCAAGCTAATATTTCGCACTCTATGAATAAACAAGTGGAGAGCTCTCCAAAACTCACTGAACAAGGAAATATTGTTCCAAATTCAAACGATGAACTGTATGAAACATCATCCTCTTTCAGCCATAGCATTGCGTCTGATGAGGATATGCTTGATAGAGCACGGGGCACTATATTTTATGAGAGTTCAAGATCTTCAACTAGCAGAAGCTCACATGCTTATTATGGTGGAAGCATATCATCATCTGATGGTGGAAGTAGTACTCATGCCCATGGTCAGCATCACCTTAATTCAAGACGAACTTTTAGACAAAGAATCGTGGATGATAAAAAGGAAAAGAAAGGAGACTTGTCAGAAAATGAAAGTATGACCACTGAGAGGTATTACTCAGCTACGGTACAGAACTCTGATATAATAAGAGATGAGTTTTCTTCTATACATGGTGTCAGTAAGCAACTTAGAGGAACCTCACTTGACTCTGAAGATTTTCAGTTTTTAAGTAACTCAATAGAGTCGGAAATAGGTAGGTCCTCCAGATCTTCATCAAGAGACTCAACTTTTGATTTGTCCAATCAGGTGTCATCCAAGCTCCTTGAACATGACCGCACAGAGAGGCAGAGGAAGATGAATAAATTAAGAGAGCAACTCAGTAGATCTACTACTGATCAAAGTTGGGATGAGAAAGCACATCGGCGCAGAGGTAGTGATCACCTGCAACAATTCTTTGCTCACAAGCCTAATCAGCAACAAGATCCATGTCTTAGATCAAACTCTACTTCTACTTACACTTATGGGACTCGTTACAGAGAAACTAGAAATGTTACCGTACACAATCAGCAGACACAGTTACCTTCCTTGCCGCCCTCTTCCTGTTCGCATCACCATATGGAAGATCAGCGACTGCAATTGCTGCCTAATTGTGGCAATGGCAGATCTTGCGGGGGTCCTGCCTGGAGTCTACAATCTCGATCTTCTACCATTCATACTCACATTCCTGAGCGTGAATGCCAGCCTATTTCAGGCGGTGCTCCTTTTATCATCTGTAATTATTGTTTTAATCTGCTTCAAGTTCCATTGGATGCTATAATATCAAGAAGAAGATCAAGCAAGCTGAGGTGTGGCACCTGCTCCAAAGTTATTATGTTATCATTCCCTGCAAGTAAAACCATTTCTGCCTCTCATTCTGAGACTTATCATCAAGGAGGTCCAGTTTCCATCTCTGAAGTATATGAACCATCCTATAGTGAAAGCTACTGAAGCTGAGCTGAAACCATGCAAAACTTCAGGTGGAGTTCATCTGGAGGGAGACCTGACAAGTGATGATCAGTTCTTGTACTTTTCCGGCTTGGATTATGACCAAGGTTACTGAACTGCTATACGACAGCATGGAACTTGATGAAAGAAACGAAAGTATAGAACTAAGTACCACATTCTTGCCGAGCTTTTATAGAAGGTCATATGAAACATTGGATTGAGGGGAAGAGGAATAATTATTCCACATATGGAAGTTCTGGAAAAGATGCCAACATATGAGGTTCCATAATTTTAGGTGATTCATTGAGAAGATTATCTTAAAATAGGTGGTTTTCCTTGTGAATAATTCGTCAAGGAGGTGAAGTGGTTATGAACTCATTGGTCGAAGCATTTAAAACTCCAAGGTTTCTGAATTCATTTCTTTTATTGTATTTGTATGTATCTTCCATTTCTTTTCTTTTCCAGTGAATATATATTCATACATGTATTTATTTTTTATTCGTGTATCCATTTTCTCAGAAATAAAAATCAATATTATTGTTTTGTTCATGTATTGCGATGTTAAAACTTTTTCATCAACATCAACATTTTAAAAATTGAGTTCTTTCCCTTTATAACATCAACATTTTGAAAGCTTGCTTGCATTTATATCTATCCGTCTGTATGACTTGATTGAACCTTTAGACCTTAAAAAGGAACGCAGCAGTTCCACCTCGTTCGATTATACGAATTCTCAGGGGATTATGATCGAACATCTTGTGGGCAATCCAACTACGGAGCCATGGAGCGCCAGAGTGCGAACCCTAGCTCGCAATGGGCACCATCGCGAAGCCCTTGCCCTCCTCCGCCACAATCCATCTCCTCCTCCATGCTCTCTCGCCCTTCCTTCCCTTCTCCTCTCCTGTGCTGCCCTCTCTCTCCTCTCTCCGATCCTTCAACTCCATACCCTCTCCATTAAATCCGGCCTCCTTCCCTCCTCGGATGCCTACCTCCTCTCTTCTCTCCTCTCGTCCTACTGTCGCCTCCACCTCCTCCCTTTCGCTCACCAACTGTTCGACGAAATGTTTCAATCACCCGTTACTCCTCCTTCTACACTTCTCACCGCCTCTAATGCTCTCATCTCAGGCTACAGCTTCAATACGTTGCCTTCCCAAGCTCTTGAACTCTTTCGCCAGATGCGCCGCGAAGGCCTTCGCTTCGACGCTGTCACACTTCTCGCTCTGCTCCCTTCAACATCTCCTCACTTTGCCCTCTCCGCTCTCCACGCCTGCGCTTTCCGTTCGTCCTTCATCGCCGTCCCCGCCGTTGCAAATTGCCTCCTCTCTTCCTACGCTCGTTTGGGCGCCGTGGAATTGGCACGCAAGATATTTGATGAAATCTGTCCAGAAAAGCGTGACCTTGTCTCGTGGAATGCCATGGTCTCCGCATATGCGCAGAATGGTCTCGCCTCCGAGGTACTGGAGTTGTACCAACAGATGGTGGGAAATGCTGGTGTTAAGCCGGATGAGGTCACACTTGTGGGAGTTCTCTCCTCCTGTGCACACCTCGGCGCTCGCTCCTTCGGCAACGGTGTCGAGCGGTATGTACTTTCGGGGAAGCCGTCTTTTAGAGCTAATGTATTCTTGCAGAATGCACTGATTAATTTCCATGCACGGTGCGGAGAACTGGAAAGAGCTCAGGAGATATTTGACAGAATGCCCAAAAGGACCATTGTTTCTTGGACAGCATTAATTGCTGGATATGGGATGCATGGTCACGGGGATGTGGCGGTTGAGCTGTTTGAGAGGATGAGAATGGAGGGCATGCGGCCCGATGGCATCGCGATAGTGAGCGTCTTGTCTGCATGCAGCCATGGCGGGATGACTGACAAAGGAATGGAGTACTTTGATGCCATGGAGAAGGTTTATGGGATAAAACGGACTCCAGAGCACTATGCCTGCATGGTGGATCTCCTCGGACGTGCTGGCCGACTCAAGGATGCACAGGAGCTTATCGAATCGATGGCGGTGGAAGCGGACGGTGCAGTGTGGGGCGCACTATTAGGTGCTTGCAAGATACACAAGGATGTCGAAATAGGGGAATTGGCTTTCGATCGCGTGATCGAGCTTGAGCCAACCAACGTAGGTTACTACGTTCTGATGTCGAACATCTACTCGGACGCCGAGAGGTTGGACGGTGTGGCGAGGATAAGAGCAATGATGAGGAAGAGGGGGTTAAAGAAAGAGCCTGGTTGCAGCTATATTGAGCACAAGGGAAAGGTTCACTTGTTCATGGCTGATGACCACTCTCATCCACAGGCGAAGAGAATCTACGAGTCGGTATCTAAGTTAGAAGCTTTGGTGAAGCGGGATGGTGAGGCAGATGTTAAGAAGGATGAAGGAAAGAAGGAAACGCCAATGACTGGCTTTCATAGTGAGAAGTTGGCTGTTGCTTTTGGGTTGTTGAACACTGAAGCTGGGGCTGAGATTGTGGTGATAAAGAACTTGAGGGTGTGTGAGGATTGCCACTCTTTCTTGAAGGCCATCTCTAAAATCGTTAACCGCAGTTTTCTCGTAAGGGATGCGAGTCGCTTCCATCGTTTCAGAGAGGGAGAGTGTTCTTGCAAAGATTACTGGTGAAGTACATAGACGTCCAGTATGTGTCTGGCTTAGCTCTATATCACTATATGGATGTTGACAGAACCTCCCTACCAAGGCTGCAGTAAATATATTGATTTGGGGGCATTCACTGTTGATTGAAGGTAAGTTTGAGCGATGGCAGAAAGTAAAACAGGATATACGTGGAGGAGATGAGATATCTCGGAGCTTTCCATTATACGAGGTTGATCTCATATCAGTCAGTGCACAGGGTTTTTGAGACGGCTGCTTCCAATTAAGCTGTTGTCAATAGAATTCGAATTTAGCTCATACAATATATGCCTATTTAATTGTCCAATTTTGAGAGACGTACAAATTAAATGGTGTGGATTGTAGGCTGCTAACGAATGGCTTGGCATCTTAAGAGGGGGTTCATGACAGATGATTAATCTAAATTTCTCTGAGGAGCCGAGTTCGCTGATGAGTTTGTCTATTGTAATTTAAATCAAGGAAATAAAGCAGTTCAGAGAAATTTGTACAAGTTGCAATCAGTAGAGTGGGTAACTTGCGCAAGGTTTCCATATAATTACAACAATATGTAAATAAAAAGTAATAGCTCCCGCAACATCATCGAACAGGTTGATTTGATACATATGATTCGAAGAATCTACGTATTAATGACTGTAATTGTCTTCAGTTTATAAGAATATCAGAAAACATACAGCCAAGACAAATCACAAGAGCATACAAAGAATCAGCAACGTAATAAATGGTTCAACGTTCTTATGATGTCGACAAAAGTTACATCGCCAAGCAGAATTGGTAGAAATATAGATATATTACAGAAAAGGAATCATAGTGATATATTCTATCATCCTGATTAATTCCTGCTGCCAGCCATCAAACATACACAATTTCCTTTAGACTTCTAAGTCACCAAGGAAGACATAAAAAGTTATTTCATTAAAGAAAGTCAATAACATAACAAATTCTCAGCATCGAAGGCCATTCTATCACTATGGAGGAAAAATTGTACATCCGCAAAACAGAAGAAGAGAGCAGCACTTCCAAAATAGAAGGGATCAAGAATGTTCCCTGTTTAAAGCATTCTAAGAATCAGTATCAGAACCAGAACAATCAGAATCTGAATAGAGTTCAGCAGGCCTATTTCTATTCATGTTTGCTTCAAGCGGCGGGAGGTCATCCTCTTGGTCAGAATCTACGACTTCTTCCCCTTCTAACGTTGGTTGTTCTAGATGAACCACGGCTGAATCATTCACTGCAGTACTTTTGAAGATAGTAGGCCTAGCATACGGAAAAATGGACAATTGATAAATCAACTTATCATCAACATTGTTCTTTTTCAAAAGTAAAATAATCTAGAAGTACTTTGGTTTAGCTTCCGATAGTAGCTGTCTCGAGTGGAAATTTTTTTGGAAATTTTTTTGGAAATTTTTTTGGAAATTTTTTTGGAAATTTTTTTGTATCTTATCAAAGAAAAGTAGTAGAAACAAGAAAATTATTAATGGACTTTATCTACAGCTTACTTAGAACTCCCAATAAAGGAGGATTTTAAAATCAAGGGGGCTTTATGGCCCCCTCTTAGTTCTACGTGACTCCATCCATGATCACATAGACACCTAAGATAGCCATATTAAATTCCTTTTATGTTTAACTCACCATTCTGATGATTTTTCAAGAGTTCGAACTTGGTCATGGAAAAGAACTTGCAACACCATGCATGCTATCTTACTACCTGACTCAAGAGCCTGCTCTCTCCCATTTTCATCCACCACCACAAAACTCCCTACACAGGATAAATCAGAAAAGTTCAAATTCATTTCAATAATAGTCTAGATATTGCAGATGTTCAAGTAACCAAAAGAGCTGGAAAACCCTGTGATTTAAGCTAGTATAAGTGACGTCACCTCTTTTAATCCAAAAGCTCTTTTGGAATTTGGCTGGGAATAAGGCTAGAGATTTTACACCTTTTGCATCCATAACCTATGAGAAGTAAATCAACATAAGATCAGAGAGTTAGGAGGAATGAGTGAACCAGATATAGAAAAGAATAAGGACCATATCTTACTATCTACTTTAAAAGTTGCAGAATTTATCTCTCTGGAAAGTAAAGATAAGACAATACTTGTTGTTGCCAGAGTTTCTCACCATTCCGATGGACAATTTGTGATGCCATATAAAATTTGCAACATCTTCCTAACTTCCTATGTGACTGGTTAAACTTAAATTTCCTATGTCACATGAGGAGCATTGATGCTCATTGTTACCCTATGCTTTTAAATCTCTAATGTACTTATTAACCCCCTTATGTTGGAGGCCAAAAGAAAAACATCAACCACATACTTGTCTCAATGAAGCCAGCATGTCTGTCCCAAATTTTCTTAATGAGATGACCTAAAGCTGCAATATTGCTGGTGCATTGACAAACATATTGAGCAATAATAGTGCTTTCTAGCCACAGACACCCAAAAAGAAAAGAGATTCATCATCAACTTGCGATTTGTTTAATTTAAAAATTTTCTGCCCAGAGACGATAACTTCCTCAGGTCATATGTCATTTCCACACGAACAAACTGATGCAACAAAAGAAATTTTACATGTCGACATTATACCAAATTCTCACCCACTGAAATGATGCACACTATTAAACTGACAAAATTTAAAAAGAATTAGCTGCTCTACTGTTGCAATATTATAGAAAGTTCATGCCTTAATAGAGTCAAGGGAAAATAATACAACATGCAACTCAGAATGCACCATTAATACCTCAATTAGATTGGATCCTCTAAGTGATATGACCTGCATGATGCTCTGACCTTCTTGCAGACAAAGTACATCGTCCTCGCATGCCCTCCTCAGATTCTTTCTTCCAGCTTTCATGTCTGGATGCCACTAAACTTATAGAAATTACCTATGAAGCAAGGATACGGATATTGGATGCGGCAAATTCTCAAAAAAACAGGATATAATACTTCTAGGATAATGCAATAAATAATTTATATAAAAAAAATACTCTAATGACAATCTATACATGTGTATGTGCCAAACAAAAAATTATATTGTAGTGATAACCTACACATAACATTGCATTCAATATTTCAATATATTTATTATCTACATAAGCATTTAATAGCAAAAATGAGATAAAACAGAGAAGTTCTACTATACTAATCTAACTGTTACTATTAGGATAAGAATTCTAACATTCTAATTCAACATATAATTGGTTTTTCTTCTCTGAAATAAACAGAGAAGTTCCACATAGAAGAAAAAAAATCAGAGAACAAGGTAGAAAATTTGAGAAAAGGGAAAGAACAAAGAAAGCCGAGAAACGAAATTGAAAATAAAAAATTGAGAAGGCGAAAGCGGAAGAAATCAGATGAAGAAAATTCAAAAGAAAGTGAGGAAAAACTGAGAAAAGAAATTGAGGAAAAAAAAGAGAGACAATTAGAGGGAGAAGAGATACCGGCGAGAGAGAGAGAGAGGAAGACCGGCGTCGCCCTCGACTCGTTGCTGTCGAGTGCCGAGAGAGTAGGGGAGTCGTCTTCGGCTCTTTCGTCGAGAGAGAGGGGAGACGCGGGGGGAGTGGGGAGATACGTATCTATATATATAGATATAGGGTCTTCTTTCTAGGGCACGAATCGGTTAGAAAGACGGGAGGCGGGGGAGAGACAGGGGTAGGGGGAGGTTGGCTAAGTTAACGGGTTAGCTTAACGGGTTTATAAAAATAAATCCATGATGATTATGATAGTGATAAAGAAGGATGGACGATATTGATCCAGTAGTGCAACCTAAGCCACAAGGCAAACACAGATGATCTATTTTTCATACAAGTGATGGCATAAAGCCTGCTGGAATTGCCCCTGATCTCTGGGGCTCCTTTGCTGCACCAGTGCCTAAAACTACGTCAAAGTCATCAGCTACAAAGTCTTCATCCTCCCACGACGATGATACCAAGATCAAGTAGGAAACCTCTGAAGACAACAACAACAACCAATGACAATAGTGATCCATGGGCAGCAATTGCTGCCCCTCCACCTTCTACCAAAGTGAAGCCCCTATGCTCAGTCTTGCCTTTCCTTATCAAGGGGCTTCTTCTATTTTTATGTACACTTTTTGACATTTATTTCTTCAAGTAATTAACTGGGCGTATGCATTTTTTAGAATTACCGTGAACATGGTTTCCACTTCCCTCGTATGTCACTAATACAATGCTTTGACTCCTGCTGTCATTCTTGCTCTCCAGCGATGGATTTTTTTTGCTTTTCTACTAGTGGTGATAAGGTAAGCTTTCTGCAAATTTATTTTGAATTGCAGAAGAGAACTATAGCTATAGCATGCATTACTAAGAAATCCTTCTCCGAATGGCACCATTAACCCTAGCATTTTATTTTGTGATCAACTATGACTACATGGTATGCACCTCTCCGTCACTATAAATATATATATAAGGAGCGACTAAAACAATCCAATTGATGCACTACGCTAAGGAAGCCCTAAAATAGTTCACAGAGGTGCCATTGCACTATGTTTGCACACTTTTGAGTTATAAAGTTCAACATGCTTATTTAGATTCGCTAAATTTATGTATATCTATCTCATCTCAAGACGTGTATATCGTGCGAATCCATTTATTTCCATGACTGTTCTTTTGAGTAAAACTATGGAAATCCCAGCAAAACTCTACTCTTCTACACCTTATTAATGTCTTTAACAGTGTCACCCATATTTTCCCCAGAAAGAAAGAAAGAAAGAAAGAATTTTATTTTTATTGGACGACAATGGATGGATGCAGAATAACCCATTTGATAGTGTAAGAGATGCATGTAACAGAACAGCCAAACTTGCAAGCCACTGAAAGAGGAGGCAGACAAGCATTAAAGTTCTGCTTCCTTGTGGGAAAGAGATCAAACTTAAAAGTGTTTTACATGCGACCAACAAAATCCAACATCGCATGCTTCACTCTCTTTCCAATCTGCAACCTAAGTAAACCGAGGTACTTTTCTATGAATTTTGCTAACATTAGGGGAGCCTTACCATTAAAATTTCCTTCTCTATAGGAGAAGAGCGAAAGAAAGAAGAGGCCGCCGCTATTCGAGAGGGGGGTGGGATGGGATGGATAGGTTAATCGTATATTATTTATAGGTGAACTTCGTTAGGGTGTTTCGTGTTGCTTCTTTGGCCTTTAAATTACGATTAGATCCTCGAGAAAGGTTCGGATCTAGTTACCGGGTTACCGGGTTCAAGTCCAAAACCCTAAAATTAAATAAATAATTTTTATCATAATTACCATTTGGATCTAGTAGTAAATTGATCTTTCATAATCCCAATCATTTTAAATGTTAATTGATATAAAATAATAATTAGAATTACAAAAAGTTTTCGCTTTTCCAAGTATTTTTTAAAAAAAACCACCAATGTGGTCTTTATACGTGTCAGTCAATTAGCAGTCAGATATCTTATAATCCATGTTGGATTTGGGAAAGAAACCCGTAAAAATTACAGTTCCTACCGGTATATAAAACAATCTCCCGGTAAGATAATTTCTTCGCCCTCCCAATCCCACCCTTTCCAACGCGACGACATCCGACCAGTGAGGAGGAAAACCCCAAAGACCTCTCCTTTATTCGAGATATCTTATTCTAGGATTCATCTACCTTTCAGCTTGTTAGGGTTTTGATCTCCTCTTCTCCTCTCCTGCGGATCTCGTAGTTTATTTGGTAGATTAGTTCCGTTTGCTGGTTTGATTGCTTGAGCTCCGATTCGGGATCGATGGAGAAGGAGCTGCTTGAGACCTTCGATGCGGCGAAGAAGGCGGCTGACGCGGCGGCGGAGGCCGGCGGAAAAGGCTCGCCGGAAGCGGATCGGTGCATTGACGCGCTGAAGAGGCTGAAGAGGATCAGGGTCACTACTGATGTTTTGGTGGCTACCCAGGTATTAGTTTTGGTTTCAAGTTGTGATTTTTCGGTTGTTTCTTGATTTTTCTTTTCGGCGGTTTATGGTTTTCTTTTATCTCCTTCGTCGTTGGGTATTTTAATGCTTGTGATGGAGATATCTTTTTTCGCTTTGCTTTGAATCAAAGAAAGTGGGAATTTTGCTGGAAATTTTAGGGCTTATATGAAGATTAGCCTATGTAGAGATGAAAGAAACTGGTGTTAGGTTGGTAAAATTGTATGCATCATTGCTTCCTTGTAAAGCACTTTGTGGCCTTTTATATTGCTTGCAATTGACGAAAAGTATTAGTAATATGGGACCAGAGGTTATCACAAAGGTATAGGTTTTTATTTTGTGAAAGTAATTTTCACTTACTGAAATGAATCTGTTGTAGGATCGCCCTTCATATTTGCATTAGTAGAGGGAGTTGATTTAGAAATTGGGAGATTCATTCAACTACTGCGTGGAAATTTGTTCAACTTTTACAAAGATCAAACTTTAGAAAACCAAAACTCTTACGTGATAAATGCAGAGAAATAATGCTTTTGTTAATCTGGATTGGAAGCTTTTGCTCATATTTGAAACCAAAATCAAGACCAACATGGACAGGTCTACTGATTTTCTAAACTTAAACAATGTAGTGATTTACCTATTATAGTCTTGCACTTGTCAGATAAGTAGATTATATATGTTCTTGCTCTTTGCTGCAACTGCTGGATTGCTATGTAAGCACCGTCATTTCTTTTCATATGCTGTCCAGTAATTAGATTCATTTGTTGTAACATATTAATACTGAAAACCAGATGGAGAGGTGAAGAATATATTTGAATGACTTATCATACTTTATGTCTACTTGATTTGCTTTCTACTACTCAGTGTCCTGTTTGGTGCAAGAACACATGTTTAGAGTCTTATTGGTCCCTTAGTTATTCTCTTGTGCAATTCTCTTGTATACCATTCATTTTTTTGGTTATTGTCCCTCACAGGTTGGAAAGCGCCTTCGATATCTTACTAAGCATCCACACTCAGAGATTCAAGCAATGGCTTCCGACTTATTAGGATTATGGAAAAACATTGTTCTTGAGGAGACTGCCAATGGTAAGAAAAATGGAACTTCTGAAAATAAAAGTTCTGTTAAAGTTGAACACAAGTCTGACATAGCACTGGTCGTCAAGGCCGGGAAGATCCCAGAAGCTGCTTCTGTAAAGATTGACAGAATTTCGAAGTCAGCAAATACCAAGGATGAGAAAGGAGAATCCAATCTTGGGAGTTCTAAGTCAGTAAGCATCAAGGTTGAGAAGACTGGAAACAATGGATCTGGGGCTCAATTTGGGAAGGCTGAGAAGATCCCAAAGGAAGAGAATAAGGTTTCTGGTAATATGAAACCATCATTAGCCCCTTGTGGACCTCCAAAGCTTACGGCAATGATCAAAAGTAATGATCCTACACGAGATAAAATCCGAGAACTTCTTGCTGAGGCATTCTCTAGAGTTTCTGGAGAGATGACCAAAGATGAAAGAGAAGAAGTGAGAAACATCTTGGATGAAGTAGATGCATGTGACCCAATCCGAGTTGCTGTAACTGTAGAGTCTGTGCTGTTTGAAAAGTTAGGCCGTTCTACAGGTGCTCATAAGCATAAATATAGATCCATAATGTTTAACTTACGGGCTGATAACAACACTGATCTGCGAAGAAGGGTTCTCATTGGAGATGTCAAACCTGAGAAACTTGTTGATATGACTCCTGAAGAGATGGCTAGTGATGAGAGGAAGCTTGCAAATAGACAGATCAAAGAGAAGGCTCTATTCGACTGCGAACGAGCAGGGGCTCCTAAGGCAACAACAGATCAGTTTAAGTGCGGCAGGTGTGGACAGCGGAAAACAACGTACTACCAGTTGCAAACTCGGAGTGCAGATGAACCAATGACAACATTTGTAACTTGTGTAAACTGCAACAATCGCTGGAAATTCTGTTGATTGCATATCTGGTGATCTCATTGTAGTCAAGTTTGTTATCAACTTGCTACTATCCTTGTCAAATTCAACACTAGTTTGATTAATAATTAATTGAGGTTCATTTTCACACTTGTTTTATTTACAATGGCGCCATTTTGCTGCAAAATGTTTAAGGCATTATATCTTTCATGCGGCCAGCATATCTAGGGGCTTCTTATACATAACATATAAACAGTGTGTGCCTATATTTTTGTTTGAGAGTTTTGTCTCCAGAAGTTTTCATTGCTTGGAATTTCCTCCCCTTTTTACTTACATATATGACTTCAGGTACTAAATTTTTTTATCAAATTGTTCCCAATTGCCCCAAACTATAGAACATGGAGGAATTTACACCAACTGCTTAATGTTCCAAATGAATATAATAGAAAGTTTTTGGTTTGTGCTTGTGCACGAGGTGGCTATCGAGCTCACATTGAAATATAAGAAAGCCTATTGGGTTTGGTTACCGAGTAGAAATAATAGAAGCCGAAGATGATGGAGAGGCTAGGATTTTTGCTCGGGATGAAAGCGAGTCGGATTAACTCTGGCCCAACCTACTCTCATATTCTAATTGGATCATATGAGGGTATACAAAATTCTGTCAATGTGATACAAATAGAGAGATTTTGAAAAAGGTCTGGATCCCATTCCCCTTTACCTCAATTTTTGGGGATTGGATCGATTAAATTTTCTCAATTGCTTACCCTACAACAGTTGATGAATTATTCGGTGAGAAAGCAAATGGATAGGAATGTCTTGGTTGGTACTTTGTTATTTGCCCTAGAATGTTTGAATTGATAAGTTTATTGCATGAGCTATTCTCTCACTAAAATGTGGAATTAGAGGAATCAAACTAGCATCTTGACACTTGCACTATGTCATCTCTCTCCACTGTATAACTTCTATTTAATTCTTTCATTTTTTGTGCTATGAGATGCTTCAATCTGAAGGTTGGATGTTACGATTTGCGGACAGTTGCCTTGAGGTTACATACAAACTGAGATAAAATGAGTACCCTTCTCTCAGAGAACTCCATCTATCGGGTTCTATTTGATCTTCTTGTGCATGTGCAATGTCATTTGAAGAGAATAAGCATTTTAATGGTGATTATATTTGAACTTCTTCAACCTCTACTTCTCTTTCTCGTCGCCGCCAACTCTAGTTTTTTATAGACAAAACATAGAAAGATTGTCTTTTTTTTCTCTTTGCTGCATCCATTACATCTCCCTCCACTTTGCCATTGTTTGAAGTTTAGCAATTTTTCTTATTTTGGTGAGTAAATTTATGACAAGTATGGATACCTCAATATGGGAGAGTTAACGGTATCTGAATATCGCTTGGATATGTTGGGAATTACGTTAAAGAATATATTGAATACGTTTTGGACTTCTAGATTTATTTTTATAAACCTGTTAAGCTTCTTTAGCGTAGTGCATCAATTGGATTGTTTTACTCGCTCCTTATTTATATTTATAGTGACGGAGAGGTGCATACCATGTAATCATAGTTGATCACAAAATAAAATGCTTGGGTTGATGGTGCCATTCGGACATTGTTTAAGATGGAGAAGGATTTGTTAGTAATGCATGCTATAGTTCTCTTGTGCAATTCAAAACAAATTTACAGAGCTTTTCTTATCACCACTAGTAAAAAAGCAAAAAATCCATCGCTGGAGAGCAAGAATAACAGCAGGAGTCAAAGCATTCTATTAATGACATACAAGGTAATCATAGTAATTTACAAATTCACACCTGGAAAGTGGAAACCATGTTCACGGTAATTCTAAAAAAATACATACGCCCAATTAATTACTTGAAATAAATGTCAAAAAATGTACACAAAAATAGAAGCCCCTTGATAAAGGCAAGACTGAGCATTTGTGCTCTCTTAACATGTTTGTATAACTACCCATAAATTCAACTTCATAGTCCACTTGAAGATGTTCTACCTATTCGTTGAGCACCCAACCTTGGTTGTGCTGGCTTCGCTCCTCGACCTCTTCCCAAAGATAGGGGCTTCACTTTGGTAGTAGGTGGAGGGGCAGCAATTGCTGCCCATGGATCACTATTGTCATTGGCTGTTGTTGACTTCAGAGGTTTCTTACTTGATCTTGGTGGCGGTGCAGCTATAGAACCCCACAGATCATCTTCATCGTCATGGGAGGATGAAGATTTTGTATCTGATGACTTTGATGTAGTTTTAGGCACTGGTGCAGCAACGGAGCCCCAGAGATCATCCTCTTCTATCTTTAAAGCCTTTACTGTTTGTTGGGTTCTGGATGCTGAAATAAGCAACAATAAAGCACTGGAAATCAGGGGCAATTCCAGCAGGCTTTATGCCATCACTTGTATAAAAAATAGATCATTTGTGTTTTCATTCAATGGAAACAAAAAAACTTGCCTTGTGGCTTAGGTTGCACTACTGGCCGTTTTTGAGCAGCTTGTATGTTTGCAAGTAGTGGAGGTGGCTTCTGCTCCTCGAGTGGATCAATATCGTCCCATCCTTCTTTATCACTATCATGATCATCATGGAGATCTCCATTGTCAAGTTCACCCCATCCATCTACTGACCTTGGTGATGGAGGGGTAGGTTGTTCGAGAGAGCTGGAAGTGGATGTTGCATGACCTGCTGCAACACCTGGAGCATCGATAACTAGAGATTTCACAAGAACAATGAAGAAGCATTAGTTGTCGGACACATTTAGGGAGACGCTAATTGTTCATATCTTCTATTCTTTTACAAGGTTAAGTGAGCTGGAATTTCAGCCATCTCAAATATCAAACATCCAACATCAAATATAATGAATGGACAATGGTGATTCCTAATACAAGCAGATCTTCATTCTCCCAAAGCAGGACATCTGAATTAAAATATGATCTAACCAAGCAATTGAATGGAGGATAGCAAATAAAGGTTTTTGTTCCTTTCCACCAGTCGATATCAACATGTACATAGAAATTGTAGGATAACTGGATAACAGTATTCATGATTATATTACTCATTGTATTGCATTTTCTGAAAATTATGCAGGAGCAACTATTTATGGTTATTGTATTCCCAACTTGACTATTTATTGTTATTGGACCTACAAATATCATGGTCAATGAAGATTTTCAAAGATGATTTGTAATAAAGCAATTACCTGAGCTAGCACTGGAGGAAGCTGAAATTAGTGTATTATTAGCATTTCCAGAAGCAACTGGAGCATGCTCAGAAGTTTTTCCCTTGTGTGTAAGAGAACTCATCGCCCACCTGCGTATTAGTTTTTTTGTCAACTCCAAGTTTTTAAATAATCATGAGTACACCTACGGGCTCATCTTAAGAGAGACATTGCTGAATGTGCAGTGATTAACAAAGAGTCAAAGATGAATAGATACATCTTTTGTACTCCATATAATGAAACAATAAGATGAAAGTATTCCAAAAGAAATTTATTAGCCTAAGCTTAACATGCTACAAGTATGTACTGCTCGGTAAAGAAAGGTACTATTTATGTAAAACTATTGCATTGCCAGATATATGCCCTCAAAGTGAGATATGAGAAGGCTCAACAGTATCAATTAAGTTGATGACAACTTACGGCAATGCAAAGAAGACAGTACATCACTCTTGGGACCAGTAGTGGAGTGAAAGAATAAATTAGTCTAACTCCATAATAAATTAGTCTAACTCCATTTTCCTTTATTTATTTCTGCAAACAAAACTCAGCTGAGACAACTGGTTTGTAAGTCGGATTGTTTAGTGACCATCTACTGACAAGAATCCAAATGGACCAAAAACCTAAGTAATAACAATAATGCCCCATGTTAACCTTCGCTATAGCTCTTACTGAAACCCACATCCATGAAGTGGTGCACATAGACAGCAATAAACACGTATAGATATGGACAAGAATAATGCTTATAGTATTGCACGAAAAGAACAAAATCAGCATATAAATATGAAAAATATGCAGATCAAGAATACTCTTTATGAAGATGTGACTCACCCAAGCAAACTGGCATTTCCGGGCTTTAACTGAATTCCACCACCTTCAGCCCCACTATTATCTCCCACATTAATCTAAAAATAAGAAAAATAGTTCAACTATCATTCAAGCAAAAAAAAGGATTCTAGTGGTGAAGGTAGGAACTAACAGAAAGGCCTAACTGCAGGCCTCGTATCACTGATGCTTGCAAATATCTTCCAGAACATAAAGATTAAGAAGATAAAATGTACTCAATTGGTGACTGATAATCAGGTACAACTCAATAAGTCCTCTAATGAAAGTTAGTCCAGAGTGAATATGTTGTTTGCATATATCGTCAAACAGAACCAAGACAAAAAAAATGAATGCCAGTGGCGGATATCAAATGGTCGATAGAAGTCAAACTTTGCAGATAATAACATATGTAATAAACAAAAGGCACTTAAAACTTCTCTCTCAAGAAACATTTGTATCTTTATTAATATAAACAGATAAGAAAGATTACATACCTTTTCATAGTGCTGCCTTGCTATCAGCAGAAATTGATCAATGGCTTGAAATGCCTTTGTTCTTACATCACTGAAAGAAATAAAAGCATAATTTAGTGAAACAACACAGTAGGATTTACTTTGAAGAACATAACTATATGGTGCGACATGCCATAAGCTTATCCGAACAATGAATTCAGAGTTCACACAATACAGAAACTTACAACATAATGGCTCCTGAACATCAAACTATCTTGCAACCAATTATAACATTAAATCCAGGTCAGTAAGATCAAAATTTTATGTGCCATTCAATATGCACTTGTTAGTTTTCGTGGCACATCATTACAAAATAGAGGGAGAAGAAGCTAAGAGGAGAGAGGGGCAGGTGCAAGAGAGAGCACTGAGAGGCATAACAGAAAGGGGAAGACGATCTCATTGTGCCACCACTGCCACTAAGGCACTAACAAATTTTAGAAGGGCGCCTCTTAAGCATCTCTGCCTGTCTTGCTCATTGAGCTACAGCAGAATGACACTCTGTACTGGTCAACAATGGTCGTGCCGCTCAGCATGCATCATTGTGAGTTTGTGACAGACCATGTACAGAGGGATTTCCCGGGGCAAATAAATCCTGATTAAGGAAAGCAGATAATCCATGTAAATGTTTAATACATGCAACTAATCCAATATAGGTCCAAGTGAGGGAATGAAAATCATAATTCTTGGTCAGCAAAAAGCAAAAAAATTGAATGAAAATTAGAAGGCCTATACCATAAAAGACTGATACTAGAAAAGGCGATCAAAATTTGTGCATTACATGGAATACAGAATCACAGATCTCCAATCATAAGACTTATGTCCTTTGTAAATAATATATATAATTTCCTCTGTTAGATAGGCAAGAAAAAGCTGAGCAGGGAAGGAATAGTGCTAAGTGATATATTACCCATCTGGATCAATTGTAAGAACAACGATGTTAGGCAGGACCCGAGTTGCAACCTCTGTTATGTCATAATATGAACTAGTGACACTTAAAGCCATAACTCCTGCCACACCAAAATTTTACAATTAAATAACTCTTAATAGCAATGATTGCTATAATTATGGAAAATATTAAATATGAATCACTGATATCTAAGCAAGGTGATATACCTGCGGCACGAGCTGGAGGGAAGTTGTCTCTCAAAGCACGAACTGTAAATGCATTAATTAAGACTCTCTTCCTTGTCTGCATTATTCATACCAAAAAAAAGGCCTTATGAGCATTATGAGTCTGCTGCACAAAAATCCACCCAACTATCCACATTGGGAATGCATAAACTTCAGGACTTCAAATAAAAACTTAAAAATTTATGGGATCCTAGAAAGATAGGCGAGTAAATTTTATTGGGTAATTTGTTTTGAGACTGCATCCAATAAAAGCATGACTCCCAAATACATCATAAGTCTAAACAACTATTTAGCACAATAAATTAAAGGGTGGATATTGAGCATCACTTCTCATTTTCTTTAAACCAACTTCTACAGGTGGGATTTGTTTGCATGAATCATTATTAAATACATCAGGAAGACCACTAGGATTCAAGATAGCAAGAGATTGAGTAGGAGGGAGGAAGAGTGAAGGAGAGTAGGCAGCTTTAGAACCAACCCCCTCATTCATGTAGCTAGCTATGTTCCCAAGTAGAATTGTAGTGTTCGTCCTGATTGCTGGTTCTTCATCCACCTGAACAAGCAACAGTTTTAACAAAAGGTGTGGTTACAAATGCAATTCGACATTGACATAACCATCTTGGTTCAATTAAATAGACTATGAGAATTTGAAGAACTGAAATGATCTAGCAGCAGTTAAACTTAGCATAGCAACAAAAGAAGTAAAGAATATTGTTAATACACAAGTTAAAAGACCACCTGTAGCTTGGAAAGGTACTTTAATAAAGATCCTGAAATAGTGCGCTGGGATAACTGCAGTAAAAAGCCAGTTGAGGTTAATATACCAGAAAAAGACATAAAACCAAAAGGTTGAATTGTCATGCAAGAGATTTAGAAGTTGTCTTCCAAAATTTAGTCTTTGACAGAAATTATACATACCTAATACACAAACAATACAATACCTTCCAAACTATGTTATTTAAAAATCACATTAGCAACCAAGATTCAAAGTTTCAGTTTCAATTTCAGTTGCAGTTCTTGGAAAGTGAAATGTTTCGGAGTTTCTGTCGGTTTCCACCATTTGGCTCTGGTTTTGTAAGTCTCCTTTTCTGATTTCAATATTTTTTTAATATATAAAAATCAAAATAATTTAGCCTAATGAAATATCACTTGGATACAAGTAAAACTTTTGGGCGGATAATGCAAATACTGAAGGTAGCTGCATGCAATGGTCACGGGCAGAAAAGCCATAGCATGTGAGCAAGCTCTAGCCATAGAAACACACACAAAAAAAGAAAGGAATAGAGTCAATGTTAAAAATGTGAAAGTATCATACATAAAGAGATCATACACAACTGAGTCGCCAAAGTTCATTTTCTGCTCATTTTTTACTTCTCAGTTCTTTCTCGCCAAATTTTAAAGAAATGAAACGTCTATCCCAGATCCCAGTGTATCATCCTCACATTACGCCAAATAAGCAACAATAGTGGAAAATGAAAAGTCCTGACAGAAAAGCATTACCTTCGGGGCCAAAATGAGCATAGACTTCAGTGTCAGTTCACGAAGAAATGCAGAGGTATCAGAGAATCCTGTGGCAACATGAGGGAATACCTACAGATACACAAAAGACATTTATATGGACTGCTACTCAGCTGTTTCTGTTAAAATGATAAAAGAACTTTTCGAAGCTGTGCACACTCAGACATTTCATATAATCACAACCTGTTCATCGACAATTTGAGGTGTCAATTGTTCTCCGTACTGATCTATGTGTTGCAAAAGAGCAACTCGGATAGCTCGGTCATTAGAGGCAAAAAGCTTCACAATGGTTGGCAATACCTAAATAAAGAAAAAAAAATTCAACTTGTGAATATGACAGATAACAGCTAAGTCCAAGGTTAAAGCAATTGTATTGATGAAGGTTAAGCACTGCAAGCAAGAGAAATAAAAGGACCTTGACATTGAATTGATCCGCTGGAAGCCATGATCCCATCTTCAGTAGAACAGTCAAGGCAGGAGCAGCAGCTGAACCAAATTCCAAGGACGAGGCTAACAGTGGAAGCAACTGTAATGGCAATATAATCAGACATACAAAAGGAATCTAGCAAACTTACTTCGGAATGAAAACTATGACATCGTACCACTGTAAACAATGTGTCCGACTCCTAATACATATTCCACTTACCTTTTTCAATACAATTTGGCGGGGAAGCTGTTCTGCAACATTTGGGAGCTTGCGGAAAAAGGTATCTTTCTCAACGCTGTCCTTTAGATTAAGAATTTCCATGAACTGGATAGTCTCTACCAGCTTATTATGAAAATATTCTACAAAATAAGAATTATATCACATTCTTGCAAGATAACTTTCGTACAGATTGTGTGTCTGAAAAAACCTATCACAGACAGAAGGTTTAATTACATACTCACCCCTTGAACTATGAGTCAATTTTCATAATAAGAATTATATATATTACCATGACACATTCTTGCAAGAAAACTTTCATACAGATTGTATCTAAAAAACCTATCACAGAAAGAAGGTTTAATTACATATTCACCCCTCGAACTACGAGTCAATATCACATTGTACCCCTGAAAGTAAAAGCATACAATATGCTCCCTGAACTTACAATATCCACCCTTATAAAAGGGTGTCAAGTGGTACACTTCAGATATTTTAAGGGATAAATTGTATGTTTTTATACTTCAGGGGTGTCATATGATATTAGATCGTACTACAGGCGGTGAAAATTAAACCAAGAAAGAAAAACACAGAATGCAAATACTGTAGCAAAGTCAGTAAATCAAGCATCATTTAAAACTAAGAATAATAAAACAAAAGGATAGTGGTGGAAATTTTTATACAAATTCAATAGTGGTGAATGATGCAAGAGAAAAGAGATTACTTGACAGAATCAATATTAGCACATCCCTTTGAGAACAAAATTGCTTGCACTAGTCAAGATGTTGTGATGCATTTATAGAAAAGAACCTCCATTAAATAGAGATGAATGGGAAAAGATGGACCCATCTAGTGGACCCCAAATAGTTGGTAGTTTGTTATTGGTATTGTTCTGTCAATATCTTCTGTTTGACCCTTTAGACTGACCAAATGGAGTTTGCCGAACTGACAATCTAAGACAGAAAATATATCATTACACTTGAGATTACTTTGAGGCTTTAAGCTAGTATCATTATCCCTTTAGTTCATAGATCATGATTAATAATAGACCCATCCACAAGACACAAACGCAAACTTTTGCTATAATCCCATATTCACCCCCAAGACTTGTGGATACTGCCTTACACCCTATTTTGTAAATAAGAGTTCTCTGTAAATACCAACAGTCTTTTTTTCTTTAATCATCAAACTTTATAAGTCATGATGAAATAGTGACTAAAGGCAGACAAAAAGTCCAGCAGATCCAGAATATGACAATATTACTATCAGAAGAAAAGAAAAAGGTTGGCAATAGTTCTGATATAATGAGCATACCACTGTTATCTATAAGCTTTGAGGGATTCAGTCTCCGAGAAGGCATAGAACTTAATAGTCTTTGATAATCTGGAAGTAGAGACTGTGAGACAAGAAAAGAAATAAATCCCAATAGTATTGGGTGAGTTGTTGAAGTATAATCTACAAAATGAACAGAAGAATCATAGGTAGTAGGATTACTGTAACTTACAGCATTATTTCTCCAAACATAATTAGAGAGATAATATATTAATATCTAATATTTCAACAAACAGCAAAGCAATCATAAAGACCAACCTTCGGAATCGAAGCAGTATTCCGCAGCTCCTCTGTCTTAACCAACTTAGTACCAAAAAAGAGCTCATATATTAAACAACCTGGTATTGAGGTTAATATATTAGATCGATAATTCCGAGAGTTATCACAGGCTAGTTACACTTTGAAAAACAATAGAGATACTAAATAGAATATTATAGAATAACATACAATGGGCCTTTAAACATGTCCTCCTCAAGCCCCTTCCTCCCCTCACTTCCTCTAATAATTCATCTTGGGACTCGGGGTCTCTACTTCAAAATTTTGGCTCTCAAAACACATTTAGGATTATATTTAGCTCCTAGAATATAAAGTTTGAGGCTGCAAGGATAACAGCATGGCGGCTAGTAAAGTGCAGAGAGTGATGGACGACTATGTGCAGGTTAGCGGTATTAGCTATTCTTATAAGATGAAAAGTTCTTCAAGGAACTAGCTACAATAATTTTGCAATAGACAGCAGAAAATCAGTGGCTAAAATATGAAACTGTTCAAACCTCATACAACAGTCCTGCTTCCCCAAAAATATTAGGTGACTTATCAACCTACACGTATACACTACCATAAAATGAGTAAAATCTCACCTAAGCCCCAAGAATCAATTGCCCATGGAGGTGACTTTCTTATGGATGCCCAATCTGACTTTGCCAATTCCATTGGTTTGTACTGTGATCCAACCAACCATTCAAATTGCTGCATGAGGTAGAGAAAAATAAGAAGTCTCATTTGTTTGTAAAACCATAAGCATTATAGATACAGAAATAATGTTAGAACTTACATGGTGATTATAACATCATGCTAAGAAAAAGAGCAAGTGTTTCTTGTTCATGACATGTCTAATCTATTTAATATTGTCAACACAAGAAAATGAACATGATGTCCACCTATCCAGTAGAAAGCACAAAAAGAGGAAGAAAGCCAGGGGTCTCACTTTTTTTGTAGGGAAATATCACTAGACAAAATTTGTTTTAAAGTTGATTGTAACATCCAAACCCTAAGCAGCTCCTCAATTTTCTAGATTATATTGAAAAAGAGAAGTCACCGTTGTGTATGCATGTATCTTCAGGCATACTAAATAAATAGGTTATTATACACCCCAACCTCCATTCCTTGAAAAGAAAAAGTAGCAATTACAGGAACCGGAGAAAATGAAAATACTTTTAGTGCATCTTATAAAATGCATGTCTTGTATAAAATGCCACTGGTACTGCTGGAAAATTGTATAATTGCATGGCAACTAAAATGTCTAACCATGGTTTTAACAGAATATCCTACAATCTCATATGATAAAATCAAAATAATTATAGTTCTAGTATTTAAGTGTAAGCAGCATGCAACAGCCAGAAAAATTGAGGCCACGCTTACCAGCATAGGGCCATTAGAAGCATCATTGCTACCATCAAACTCCGATAGAACATCAAAAGCATGCAGCTTCCAGTCCAAAGTTGGAGTCACAACAACACTAGCCAAGCATACATTGCCATGTACCTGGAATTAAATGAATTAGGTAGATAATCAGTTAAGGGCTCACCATCTATTGTAATTTTCCTTTTCTTTTCCAAAAAATTGCTGCTGAACTTGAGCAGTAAACTCACTATCACGTATGCATATATTTTCCATCTTATTGCAGGACATAAATGATAAGTCAAAATAATATAATTATGTAAGTAATTACAACCAACAAGAATTTCGCTAGAAAGCATTACATGATAGTTCTTTCTATTGGGTAATCTATTTAATTGTTTGCTTTCCTCTGTTTTTTATGTCCTTTTCCTTACAATACAGAAAAGATAACTTTATGAACCAAATAGATATGCAGCATATTTGAGGAGACATTACAGCTTGGAATATTGAAAATTGATTGGCTAAGAGAATCAGCTGTAAAAAATTGCCTTTCAATGCAGAAAGTTTTGTAACTACTCACTGGTCTGAGAAGGCTTTCATGTTAAACAATGTTGTCCAAGCAATTTTGGAGGTTTAGTTTAAGGTAATACTACTAAGAGGCTTGCCATTGGAGTTAAACATTGAAGCTAGGATTTCCTAAATTGGATACGTATAAGATAAGCTGTTAATATAGACTTACATAATTATTATAAATCTGTTTTTGATCTAATGTAAGACTAGAATAATATATAAACAAAATGTAGAGCAATTAAAATTAGAATCTCTGAGCAAGTATGACAAAGAAAATTTAGCAAACAGAGCAAATAAGTATTCCAAAAAAAAAAATTACACAGAAACGATCAACCGTCCAATAACAACAACATATGATAAATAATAACAGCAAAGAGTCACTGCATGTGAATCCAGTCAAGAACTGAACAAGAGAAAATGCAATTTACATTCTCGGTTAAAGATTCATACAAGTTTGCAGTCATTATTTAGAAAGCTCACTGCTTTAGATATCTGGTGAAGTCCCCATGCATAGTACTCATCCCTGTATTACAAATTAACAATTCATAACCAGATGTAACTTTATAATTGCATGAAATTCTGCAAGAAAATGGTAAATGGAAGATTACATTAGTAACCTATAAAGTTGTAAACATTCTCCACAAAATGTGTAGGATAGCATACTGAAAAACTACAAATAATTTATAATGGGATAGCAGTTCGTCTAAATATTAAGGTACATCTTTTAGGGGAAAGTATCTTTAAGTGTTATCCCAAAACATTTCAAAAGTATGGTGAGGCTATGGGAATAAAAAAAAATGGTGAAAAATCATAAAATCCTTCAAATATTACAACTTCTGGTAGCTTCTCATAACCCTGGATATTAAAGAATTATTGAAGTTTAGGGAACTATGACATTAATTGTCTTCAAAAGGTTTAGGCTGCATGTTATGGTAGGGATTCAAGAATTCAAAACTGATTGCAGGCCAAGATTGTTGCAAATAACAATAAGGCTGGTCAAAGAAATTGTGTTCATTCAAAATCAGATGATCATGACTATTGCTTTCAAGATCAAAGAGGTATAAATAAACTGAAAACATGAATTCAATAGATCCGTGGGACTATAAGAACTAAAAGATTTAATTTATAATTATATGCATGAGTAATGCAAAGAAATATGCAGTTTGCTGAAACGGCATGACATACATGAACTGTTCTAAAGATTCCACAACAGCACATAGAAATTTGCTTATTTACTCTTAGTCTGGGAGAACCAGCGGACATGATATATGAGCAACATTAGTTCCTCAAAGAAATGACAAAGAAATAAAGCAAAGAAAAAAATGATAATCCGTCATCCAGTCAGTATCATCAATGTTGTAGTCTATCTAAAATGTGGCACCTATAACAAGTTTAAATGCATCATAACATTCCTTGACCACGTAGACATAAAGATGTGAGCAATTCGAAATACCAACAAAAAGTTTCAAAAAGAAGCGTCTTCATAATAAAAATGCAACTTCTAATGACATTAAAGGGACTTGGCCATAGTAGTGGTAACTGTTTTATTTTCTTTCCCCGAGAATCTACTAAAACAGACAATATACTCTATCTTTCGAGAATTCTAGTCACAGCACCAACATGCTTCTGTGACAAACCAGAAAACATAACAGTTTATAACAATAAAATGTCTGCGTCCCAGTGAATTAACTTGTTGCAGCTTAATCTTGGAAATAACTTGATTGCAATCAAGACATTGCACAAATTACTACAAGCAAATATACAGATAAGTTACCAGGTATAGAACCATATTTGTGTTTTAGACAGACGAACTTGAGAAAACATAAGTGCCAGAAACACTGAATTCAGAAAAGGAAGTCCCCCATACCTTTGTGTGCCTTCAAGATTGAGTTCCTTCAGCTTTTCAGAGAGCGGCATTACAGGCTCTGTTACAATGTAAATTGTGTTCTTGGTAGTAGATCCATCAATAACTTCTGCCTCACTACTATGAAGGAAAGACAAAATATTTGGATGTCTTACCTGCAAGATACAGTCGATGGTTTCTAAGCTGCCTTACCAAGAGGTGAAAACAATTACTATGCAAAATAAAATCAAGTTTCAACTTTCAAAGTCTCAAAAACTCCAATTTTTCTCTAAATGGGCTATCAAGAAGCAACCTTGGAATACCTAATAATCACACATTTGCATATAACCACATTAATATAAATTGACTATAAACATTTTCCAAAATAAGAAATCCACTATCTTACGGTGCGCAATCTCTTAACACCATTGCGAGCAGCAGCTATAAGTCGGTCTTGAGCGTTATTCCCTGAGAGAGAAAATATGGATACTGATGACCCGTCATCCTGATCAACAAGACAACAGATATCAATTGATTAGCTTATTCCCCCATGTCAACTACAGACACTAGCATAGGAAACCGCACCGATCATTGGACAGACGTGGAGAAACATATATAGCAATAGAAGTATAAAAACCACTAGAATTCCAACCAGATACATATAATACAGTGAAGTTCACTTAATCCCACTTCATAAGGCGCATTTGCAACCCAATATGAGGAATTAACCAATTCCCGTTCTCTAAAAGTATTACAAAAGAATCGAGAACAAGAAAGGAACCCAATTTCTCCGATAACTACATGTGAATCTGATCGAATTTAAGGCTAGACAAGTAATCGAAATAGTGGGACGCCAGATCCAAGTTCCAGCAGAACCTAAACGGAATTCAATAACACATTGCGAGAAAATGAAGATTTGGAACCTTGGAAGTGCCTCGGTGGTGCGTCCAGGATCCCCACGCGGTGGAGTAGGGATCGCCGATGTTGTACGGGAGATCCTTGATACCGGATCCAGATCCGGAGACCACCTCCTTGAGGAATTTGAACATCTTGCTCGATTCCTTTTCCGCCCTTCGATGTGATCCAGCAGAGAGGAGAGAGAGAGAGAGAGAGAGAGAGAGAAGGGCTTCGGTGATCTGGAAGACCGGAAGGGAAGAACGATGGAAGATTTGGGTAAATTGGGGCCTTGCGTCGTAGCGTATCGCATCTCGCGTCGTCTTTTTAATTAAGCTTCAGGCCTTACGGCCTTACATGATAATCTGGGCCCTGGCCGGCGAACTTCGTGCCAAATTATGTTTTTGTTTTTAAGCCCTTTAAAGTTTTGATAATAGCCCAATTCTTACATAGCCCATAGTTAGATACATAAATAAGAGATTTGAGAAGGGTATACACGCAAAAAGAAAAAACCCTTTCATATAGATAGATGCACAGGCAAATAAGTACCTTCGAAGGGTATACATTAAAAAAAAACTTAGTGAACTTAATTTTCATACTCGTTAAGTACAACTACGAATACGAATCATATATGTATTTATTTTTTAAAATCTATAAGAATTTATGATACAAGTATTTAAATATAAATAATTGGTAAATATATACGAAAAATAAACTATAGATTCATATAAAAGTATAATAGGTCTTTACACCTTAATTTTATAATATTTTTAAACTGCATTATATACGAATATTAAGATATTAAGAAAGATAGGAAAATCTCAACCAGTATTAGTATTCGATAAAACTCAAATACAGATCCAGATTTATTTTTAATGACAAAATGAAACATTTTAGGTCTCACTCATGGACCTCATGATCCTAAACAATAGGATTAGTGATTCGTGCCGAGAGAGCTCGATGGGCGATCCGACGGTCCACAGTGAATTTGCTCATTTTCTTTTGTGTACTTTTTGCATGTATACCCTTAAGAAAAAAGCTATTTGCTTATATACGTTTGTATTTGCATGTATGCCCACTCAAAACATCTATTTGTATCACACTCCCGATAAATGGGCCAACGTAGTTCTATACGCATGATTAGGCCCAGTGTTATTATACTACTGGGTCATGGGCTCTAAATTTGTTTGTTATAATTCGCACCCACCCTACTATGGTAAATTAATTGAACCCGGACAGTAACGTCATCCTATGTATATATTGATACAAGTCCTATAGAAAATGTTAGTTGAACTAGTCTCTCTAAGCCTCCACATTGTCACATACGAAGTTGTGATGAGTTGGCATGAACATATTCAATGTCACCTGCAAGCCTAACTTCTCGGAGTTTCTATTAACTAATTAATATAGTACTAAACTTTGCTCTAGATCTGGTGTATATATATATATATATGAGCACCTTGGCTTATTTCTAAGTTCTGATTAAGGTAGAGCCAGTAGAGATAAACTAGCTAATGGCATCTCCCATGGTAGGCGAAGAGAGGGGTTTCGATTGCGAAAAGGCGATCGAGGAGGTCACTCGCGGCTACGAGCTCACAGCCCAGCTCAAGGAGGTGGTCAGGATGGTCTTAAAAGGATCAGATGGCAAGCTTTCTGAGGCTGATGTGCTGCTAGAAGCGGTCATGCAAGCTTTTAGGACATCCCTCTCCATTTTGAAGTCTAATGAACAAAACTTAGCCAACTCAAATGGCTGTGGAAGAGACCAAGGCAGCTGGAAGTAAGTTTAGATCCAACTCCCTTTTCTTAGATTTCTTGGGTCTCTTAATCGTATACTCTTCTCTTTGATAGGAGTATGCTTACATACCAACCTCATTGTGATGGGTACCAGTGGAGGAAATATGGGAGTAAGAAGATTCGCCACAACAAGTATCCAAGGTTATTAATCTTTGACTTCAATCTTTTTCTTTTTTGTTTTCTTTTTTTGAAAGAAGAAATGAAAAGGATGATAGATGTAGCTAGATAAAAGGTTAAAGGATATATCTTGCGAAGAAACAAAGAAGATAAAAAAAAAACTAAAATAAGTGCCTCAAATTAATAATAAGAACTTACATTGCATCATGAGAAAGAAACGAATACCTGTTATTAAACTACCATTTTGTACTTGTTATTAATTTCCAGGTGCTACTATAGATGCACTTACCATCGTGAGTGCAATTGCCATGCTGCAAAACGAGTGCAGCAGCAGAACGAAGAAGACCCTCCTTTGTTTCTGGTCACCTATTGCCATGAACACACATGCAAAGATTATATCATCTCCACCTTCCTGGCTACTAGTAGTGTTCATCAAACGATGGATTCCTCTCCAAAGGACTCAGCACTCTTGCAGCCTTTGGATTTGCGTGCTAGTTATGTGATAAAAGGAGGAGGAGGAGGAGGAGAAGAAGAAGCTCTCGTCTCATCCTTGGCCAATGTAATAAGATCAGGATGCAATGGAGATGCAAAACCTTCTCCACAGCCTAAGATTGATGATATGATGTGGTCAATGCCATGCATGTCGCCAATGTCATGTGGATTAGAAATGGGCTACATGACGATGATGATCGATGACATGGAGTTCTTTAGCTCCTAGAAATTTCATTCACTGGTTAATTTGCGTGCATGTAGGTTGCTTTTTTATGAATTGATTCATCTTATTGTGGAAGATTTGAGAAATAAAAATGATGGGGTTTATCGGGTTTAGATCAGGTTGATGTTAGATTGACGCCTTCTGATATTTGAGTTGTGTTCTACTTAATTGTTAGTGACATGGAAAAGTAGTTGGGATAGCTACTTTGCTATATTTTTCTATCAAAAAGATAAAGGAAAAGAGAAATTAAACAGTTACATATTTAATATTACATGAAAGATTTCATAGCAAAAGCAACTTTTATTATTATTATTATTATTATTATTATTATTATTATTATTATTATTATTATTTAAGAGCAAGAAGACGAGAGATGGGTTAATAGATAGATGCATTTGTAAGTTTTAGCCAAAGACATTTCTTTAAGTTATCACACTATGAGCTGTTTCTTTTAAGTCACTGCACCACTGAGTTGGACATGTTGGTCAAGCAATCTAATTTTTCAAGTGTTAGTGTGGTTGAAAATTATGTAAGGAACTGAGACCGATAGAATGCAGCCTAGAGTATTGGAAGTCATGCTTAACAATGGACTTGCATTTTGTTAATTAATTAGCTAGTCTAAAGTCTAAACACACATATTTACTATGAGCTGTTTCTTTTAAGTCACTGCACTACTGAGTTGGACATGTTGGTCAAGCAATCTAATTTTTCAAGTGTTAGTGTGGTTGAAAATTATGTAAGGAACTGAGACCGATAGAATGCAGCCTAGAGTATTGGAAGTCATGCTTAACAATGGACTTGCATTTTGTTAGTTAATTAGCTAGTCTAAAGTCTAAACACACATATTTAAACCAGTAAAGTAAAGATTATCTCACTAATTACAGACTGTCAACTGACATCAACAAAGTTATTCTTATTATTTTCTTTCCTGCCAAAGGATGAACCTTTTATATTGCATTACTATAATTAAATGATACCTTGGACCTTAGAAAGTAACCAAAAATGAAAAGTACAATATCTCAATCTAATGATGCTCTACTGTTACTCTCTTCTTATAAACTGCATTAATTTTAATTAAAAAAAATATAGCTAGAGAAATGGCTGTTATTGATTTCTTATAGTCAAATCTGTCATCTAGTCAATATAGTTAAATATAAGCTTGGATGGGGTGATTCATGTGTGTATATTTTGGTCACAAACTCTTCTTCTCTAGAAATTAACTATTGAATCCCGAGGAACTCAATCTTGTATTTTATGTGTAATTATTTAATGTAACCAAGTTTACTAAGGAAGCAATTTTATATTATTATTTTTCTTATCATAAATGATCTCTATCTACTAAATTAATACTAACTTTCGTATTCACATCTGGTCTTTATTTTACTTGGTCAAGAAACATGGAACATGATCACCTGATCAGAAAAAGTAAGTTACAAGGCAAAAATAAATAAATAAATAATTAATTAATTAATTTAGCCTAATCTCAGACTCTTTCATAATTTCTCTAAAAAAATATTTAAGTGAATAAACAATTGCAACTAAAAAAAATATGATTTATACTATTTAAGAAAATAAACAGGTCACGGATGGCGTCAGCTCCTTTGCGTCACCAGCTGACGTCATCCTCGATCATGGCACCTCTTCTCCCCCGATAACGGAGGGAAGACAAGGATTTCTATTATTTTATTAAATACCAAGTCCATTATTTTATTAATTAGGAAATGGTAGTTGGTAAATAACTGATATAATTAAGCCATTATTTTGAATGCCATTTAATTAAGCCATATATAGTTTATCCGATGACACATGTTATTTAAATTTTATATAAATTATTCGAGTTGTGAAAATATTTAATGTATATTATTAACAAAATTGACATATTAAAAAACTTTTCAAGCAGTTAATTTAATTTAATTAATTATTAACCATTTCATCTTTTCACTTTGTGATTACTTCAATATAATTATACCAAAATTAAGTAGGCCTATGAGCCCAGAACTGGCCCATTTTTAATAAATGGGCCGATTTAGAACTGCATGCATTAGTTAGGCCCAAGTAATATTCTATCTATTGGGATCTAAATTCCGATCCAAAGGAAATTAAGCTAAAGATTTATTTCACAGCTATAACATTTTTCATATTGCACCTTTTGTTTCTCACTATTTACACATCCAGGTCTGTACTTTTCCATCTTATCCAAAAGACACTCAAAATTTTGTATTTAATTATTACAATTGTATTGTCTTATTATCTTAATAGAAAATCTTCCGTCAAATTTTGAGTTAAAAGTTAGAATATTTAATTATTACATATGAGATAAAGCTAGACTAGCGAGATGAATATATTTGAGCGTCTACCGTTAATTATGTATGTTGTCATTTCATTGATAATTAAGTCATTCTATCACGTCATTATCTTGACCAATAACCTAGTACACTATGATCAAACTTTATACGCGTGCTCTTATCAAATTTTCAGTCATTCAAAGTTGTGGACCGTTGAATTAATTCTCGCAGGGGTTTGTTTAATTGTTTCCTCTTAGATATATATATATATTCTAGAAACTTTGGGGAGAAGGAAGACAAAGAAGGGCAAAAGTGGGATAAATTTTTTCTGCAGATCTACTCATTCTCCGTTAGATTGTTAGATGAGAACCAATGCATAATAAATGACTTAAAATTATATGTATTATATATATATATATATAATAAAATCAACCTTATTCTTTGCTCATATCCAATAAATAACCTCCTATTTTAATTTTTAATATTCAAATAACCTACTCAATTGGCTAGCAGTATTTTTCTCCGCTTAAAAGGTTATCTTGGATATATATATGAAAGAGGACGAGAGACCGACGTTAAGTCCAGATCCGTTTGACCGTGACAGTCCTGCGACGTCGTCGCTATGCAGTCGTCACATTGGTCTCCGTTAGACGTCCTCACTGCATTTCCCGTGCGGGTAAGGTGGGCCCCTCTCGTATGCGACCAATTGGACTTGGAGAACGATAGAGAAATTCTTTGGTGTATTTTCTTAATACGGATTAGATTTCAAAATTAAACATTGTACTTTGTAATTATCTCATATAATTATACTAAAATTAAATATGTGAGCCCAGAATTGCAATGTTACCCGTTAAATGGGCAGATTTAGAACTTTATGCATCCTTGGTACCGGTGATATTTCTATCTATTTTTGCCCATCTGAAGTTCGAGTTCGGCTCAGCTCGGATAGAGCTCAGCCAAGCCTAAGCCGGATTCGACAGTTCAAAAATAATTTCGAACCGAGTTTGAGCAGGAGCTCGCTCATTTAGGCTCGAGTAAGAGCTAAATCTGAGTGCAATCTAATATCTTTTCCTCTATCAACTTAACCTCCTCCTCCTCATCTAACCCATCTCCTACTCCACCTTCTCTAACTTAATAAAAGAACTTAAAGCCTTTTAATATAGAAATACTTTAAATAAATATGAACTTTAAAATATCAATAAGATATAAATTTTAAATTTAAACGTTAGAGTAAAATATTTTAAACAAATAAGATTGTTAATTTATTATTTCTTATATAAAAATAATATAGTAATAAGACTTTTATCCTTTACAAAATAATTCATACAATGTCTTTTATGTTATAATGTTGGTCCATGTAATTTCATTGTAGCCCTAAGAAAAAAAATACATACACCTAATATTTGAGTAAATAAAATTTAAACCGTTAAAAATATAATTATCAATATATTAGCATACATCTAACAATGCATTCGAACTAACCCGCTAATCTTGGGCCAATATCTATTAGCATCCACATTTAACTGGGAAGCCATGTCGTAAAAATTAATAGTTCATCCTGTCGTTTTGTGTCATCCTATCGCATTAGTATCTAGACTAATAATTAATTAAAGTAAAACTTTTTTTGGGGTGGAGGAATGAGAACTTAATGATGGTGCTAATAGCTATGCATATTATAACGTACTATGTTCTTCTCACCTCATGTATATATGGGCCAGCTATATTAAGGTATTCCAAGGTACTAAGAATGTATTTAATTGCAAAGAATTCCTCCACTTGTTCCTATTTGAAACTATTGTGAAAAAACAAGGAACCAAACTTTATTCACGTGTTCTTTTGACTTTATTTGGTTTTATTCAAAGTTGTACATGGACCATTGAATTAATTCTCACAATGTCTTGTTTTAATTGTTTCCTCTTAGATATATAATTAATAGAGGATGTTTCCAAGTGAGGAAGGGAAACAGCCTAATTTGACTACATGGGTCCATCTAGACTAACTAATTTGAAAATAAGTGTGCGATTAATGGCCCATTAAGGGTTAAGAACATAATTTTTCATGCAACCTTTTTTCATCGTAACTTCTTCTGTGGAATTTTTGTGCAACAGTGATCAAAAGCGTTCGAATATTCTGTCGGAGAAATTGGAAGATTATTTCATATGTACTTGATGTTATCTTATTTTTATGATCACGAAAGATTAGTTGAAACATTCGAACTTATGTACCTATCGATAAGTTAGTTTAACTGGGATATTATTAGATTCTTACTAAAAGCACTTTATGTGATGAGAATGATAACTCTTTTTTGTAGCCTATTATTATACTCTATAGACTCATGATCTATTAGAAAAAGAGAGAAGAAGAATAAGAGAAGATAAACAGACATCCAATCACATGTCAAACTTTACATGTGTGCACAAATTGGTACACCTGCATGCAAGTGCACCTAAATAAACTCCAACTAAGTCTGTACTCCAAATGCTCATTAGTGCTTTTATGATCCCACCACTTAAATTCATTTCATTTCAAACTTTATTCTCTCCTAGAATCCAAACCAACGACCTAGCACTTTTCTATCTATATATATACATACATATATATATATATATATATATATATATATATATATATTTTCCAAGTTGAAAAAAGAAGGCAACTTTTGTTTTCGAGGCATTGATTTTTTGGATAGGAGAAAAAGAAATATATCACCGTCCAACATAATAAAATTAAATATAAAACCCATTTGCTAAACTATAAAATTTGTCACGATAAAGGAGGAGAAGGAGAAGAGAGAGACCTATTACTCCTCATGCTTTTGACCGACGATCCTGCGATCAACGTCGTCACATTCGTCTCTCGCCATTGACGTCTCACTCCGTTTACTCTGTTGGGGTAAGGTAGGGGACCCAGCAGTTGGTGGCCAATTGTATATATGGGTATAACTCTCGTGGGCTATTAAGTTGGGGAAGTAGTGTTAGGTTTTAACGTGTAAAGATACCAACTAAGGAGGTGCTGGTTTTGTTGTGTTTGAAATCCTGAACATAAAAGGACCCTTCTATTGGACGGATCCCCCTCTCATTTATTTGTTTAGTTGGGCGTGTGGTTTGAACAAGTAGGGGTTGAATTGAAAAACATATGTAGCTTAGAGACAGGATGTTAATTATAAGATAATTACTATCTGGGGTGTTATTTCGAAGTTTTTTTTTTTGCTTAATAAATAATAAGGGAGTTTTATTCATGGATTAAGAATCTCTCGATTTATATGACTTCTAGTTTAAACATAGGTATATGAAATTAGCGTGACCCAAAATTAAGATAATCCTATCGGCTAAACAATTGGATTATCCCCCCCCTAAGAAGCTGGTCCCAACGGTTTCAAATAATGTGCACCTAGCGCCCTTGTAAAAGATTCAATAAATATCAATTCTATTGTTATGAAATGATAAAACTTAACTACTGAACTACTGTGGTTACCCTAATTTGGATATGATATAGATAAGAGATTGAAATTTTATCGTGATTTTTTATTATAGTGGTGCTAAGTATATAGCCTTTTATGTGTTCTCGTAAATGTACTTAGTGAGTAAGGCATTTTACATGGCCTAAAAAAGAGTGTATTTGATGCAAATCGGATCAGATCAAATCACATCAAGGGGAGATTGGGCTCAATGGATTGAGTTTAGTTATTCTACTATTTATTTGCTTTAATTAGAGTCTTATTAGGTTAGAATATGTTAGTTAACTAATTTAGCTCTACGCATTTGCAAATAAATATTCATAAAATATTCTACAATTGTCATAATAATATCATACTAAATGGATAAGATCGTCAACCTCCAAATGTACAACTTTGGTATTTATGACTTCTCCTAATTTAGAATCTATCTGCGGCGAAACGAATGATTAATCCAAGAAAGATAAGAAATACTGATTTAGTCAAGTTAGTTAGTTAGATTTATCTTATTGTTTGAATTTCAAATAAATTGGAAAATCGGCACATGGATCCAATCCACTAAGAATTTTTACTTCTATAAATAGGAGTTGACATGTATTAATAATAATCATTGGATTGAATGGAATTAAATTGTTATATTAAGTTAAGTTTATTTACCTGCATTTACAGTTTTACCTTAGTCCTCAGATTGTCCTTTTCCCTAGCCACCTCCTACCTCCAGTAGCCACCCAACAATACGACCATCCATCACCACCCTTAGCCATCCACCACCCTCCGACGACCGCCACAACGTTGAATATTTACTGTTCTGCCCTCTCTAACCTATCTCTATTATTTTATTTTTAACTTTTCATCCCGACTTTCGATTTAGGTTGAAATTAAAGTCATTAGAACCTTATCTCATGAGGTTACCTCCATCTAAATTTTTATAATTTTCTTACGTCAGAATTGATCCGGATTTGATTCGTAACACTACCTAAGAAGATGATGGTTATTATATAAATAAAATTATTACAACTATAAACCTGCCCCCAGAAAATGATAGAGGACTCGAGGAGCATTAGAATACTCCTTATATAGATTGTCCTATGACTTCCACAATAAGACATAGTAGTTATTGCATTTATTTTCTGACTATCCACAAAAAGACGTACATAGTAGTTGATTGCATTTAATAATTTTCTCCCTATTCACATTTAAGTAGCTATACATCTCTTTATTCATGATTAAGGTTACACATACCCTCTAATATTGTACTCTAACAAGCTCTAGAACGAGATCATGCACAAAGAAATGAAAATAGGACTGATCTTGAATTACTTTATTCTGCAACGAAACAAGATATTAATCTTAAATATATTTACAAATGGCGCCTAGTGCCCTTATTTCCACAGGAATACTCGTAAGCCTGAGAGAGATGAGTCGCACCCAACAATTCAAATTCAAACATGGATAATATTAGTCGTATATATATGAATATTCATTGAACTGTAATGTGAAGACCTCTTACTATATATCATCAGGCTTTCACATTATTGCAATCCAACGGACCCCTCCGTGTATATAAATAACTTAACCTTTTTGAACCAGTTAACTCCTCAATCCTATGTAGAGATCTATATCAGCAGTATATGCTTCATGCACGGTGATCACGATGTCGCACCAAAAAAAATGAAAAAGAAAAAGAGAAACAAAAGATGACGCCGTGATAGGCCCACGTAAAATTTATTTTGTCTCCTACAGCCACATCTTCTCAGAGTCTTCTCTCCACTAGGTAATTTATTTTACCTAGATCTGTACACACATAGATGTATAAATAGACATATACATGAGCAACTGATGTATTCCTTCACCTTTGGGTTTAGAATAGTGATCGAAAAAGGTAAAGCTAGCAGAGGATAGAATAATGGCATCTCCCATGGTGGGCAAAGAGGTGGCCTCAGATGCCGAGAAGGCGATCGACGAGGTCGTTCGCGGGTATAAGCTCACAACCCAGCTCCAGGAGCTGGTCAGGGTGGTCCTAAATGGATCAGATGGCCTCTCTGAAGCTGATGTGATCCTGGAAGAGGTATTGCAAACTTTTAGAACATCTCTTTCCATTTTGAAGTCTAACCAGAACTTAGCCAGCCCAAGTGGACACACTAATGGAAACGTTGGCCCTAATGGCCATGGCTCTGGGAGAAACCAAGGCAGAAAGTAAGTTTAAATTATATTCCTTTCCTTCTGGATCTTTGGGTTATCTTGTTTGTGTTAGTTATTTTATATATTTCTCTCAAACAGGAGAGATTGCAGCGGTTGGAGTATCTTTACAACTGCGCCTCATTACGATGGGTACCAGTGGAGGAAATATGGGAATAAGAACATTAGCCGCAACAAGTATCCAAGGTTACTTATTACTCCCTTTACTTTAATTCTTATGAGGAATTCCCCCCCTCTCTCTCTCTATCCCTCTTTGATTACTCCATACCGTGAGTTCTCATAGGCTAGCAGGATTTGATTTAGTTATTCTTCTTCTTGGTTCTTGACAACATTCTCCGGTGAGAATGGAGGCTTTTGAAGGAGAAAGATCTCGATGTCAACTAGGCAAATTAACCATTTAGATTCGTCCGAGCGCTATTAGATGTGCATCAATCAACGAATCGATTTATAATTGCATTCGAACTGGGAGTAAGCATGATCATTAGTGTGCCTAATTCATATGCGATTTTAGAATTTTCTTTTTCTACATTAATAGTATCTATTTCTAAATAGATATCACATAGATCCTTCAAATTTCCACATACAACACACATCTCCTACAAGGAGGAAGAGTTAGCATTAAATTGAGATAAATTAGAGGTTGATACTTGATAGCACCCATCCTTGAAATTCTTCTCCTAATTATCCCAATCTTTTGCAACAGCAACCGTGCTTCTCCAGGGGAGTTCAACGTCCAAGAAGCCTCGACCTTCTTGATGTGCTCTCTCTCACGTACTCTTCAGCTGTTACCTTTGACTCCTATTTTGTCTCTTACCCTACATGCACTACCTTAGCAAATCTGCCAATAGATAAAGTCTTTAATTAGTAACCTTACACTAACTATTTCGAGAAATATCTCGGAATTCTCTGACCACTATCGCGTTCTTTTACAAAAATAGAATTTTTTTATATGAACTTTTTTCCTCTTCACCACCTTATATTTTTGTATTATTTGGAAAAAGAAACCAATCATTTTATCCAAAGAGAATACCCTATTTCTCATGACAAAATTAAGATGATTCAAAGAGAGAAGCATTCTAAGGTGTTAATTATAAGGTACAATACATATTATTAGTATGTTATGTAACATAATTTTAGCATCTATTCCAGCATTATGTCGTCAGTTGTATATTTTATTATTTTTCATCCGTCAAATATGGGGGCGCTGGCTAGAAGTTTCGCGCAATGGAGCGTGTTAGAAGCATTATATATATTTTATTAATATGTTACCCAACAAGTTAAGTTTTTTTAAATTAATTTGTTATCTAACATAACAAACATACTAATTTGCAGGTGTTACTATAGATGTACTTATCTTCATGAGTGCAATTGCTTAGCAAGGAAACGAGTTCAGCAGCACAACGACGAAGCCGTGCCTTTGTATCAAGTCACCTACTACAATGAGCATACATGTACTAATAGTAGCATCCCCAACTCGATGAGCCCCAGCAACAATGATATCCAGCAAGTAGTGGTGGACTCTCCTCCAAGGAACAACTCACTCTTGCCACGCTTGGGCTTGGGTGCTACTGGGATAAAAGGAGAAGAAGAAGTTCTCGTCTCATCCTTGGCCAACGTCATAAGAGGATGCAATAGAGATGCGAAGCTCTCATCAGAGCCTAACATTAATGATGCTATGTCTTCAATGCCATGCATGTCGCCGTCGATATTGGATGGATCGGACTACAAGATGATGATCGACGAACTATTATTTGAAACCACCTATGACATGGAGCAGTTCTTTAGCTCGTAAGAGTTCATTCCATTAGTTTTTGCATTTATATATGCATGCATGTGAGAGGATTGTAATAGCTAGATATAGGTGTAGCTGCTCTTTTTCCATGGATTGCTCGATCTTACAGTCGAAGACGATGATGTCTGCTAAGAAATAAAGATTTCGGTTTATTCCAACATTTAAAGGAGATTCCTTTGTTGAATCGATCTGAGTTGATGTTATGACATACCAAGTAGATCTGAGTTATAAACTATTCATATACTTGGCTAGGATAGTTTATCATCGGTTATATATATTCTACTTCCAAGTTGCAACTAATAAGTGATCTCAATACCATTAATGGGCTGGCTAACCACTTGAGAACCCTGGACAAATGACTCCACGCGTCCATAGATTTTCTAGAGACAAAGCCAATTCCCAACCAAGGATTATTATTATTTTTTAATTGATCACTGATTGCTACTCTAGCCGCCATTTTTTATAGTAACCTGACAGAGCCTTGGAATCTACTAAAAGAATCTTTTGTTTTCTTTTTGGATTTCTTTAATGCGTTATATCCGAGTACTTGGCCTGTAGTTAGGTATCTTATTATTGTTAAGCGCAAGTTGGGAGACAATAATAACAATGGACAAGAACGAAGGCACAAAGGTTGAAATAATACACCAAGAATAAATAAAATAAAATAAAAATAATAATCCTAATTCTAATTCTAATACTACTACGACTAATAATAATAATACTACACCAATAAATATATGTTATCCATAATTCCATATGCATGTGACATCTACGGAGTAGCTGAGCACATTAACAAAATATTATATTTAATTGCGAAGGTAACTCTCATTTGCATGTTCGCCGTCGTCTACGTGCGTAGATATTATTTGCGCTCCTCTCACATCATGGCGAATCTAGGATTAGATACGCCGCCACTGCTTTGGCGTATTACTCGTGTCGGCGGCCAACACTAGTTGATGGGTTGCAGAATTTACTTTTTTTAATGCGAATCTTACAAATTATATTCTATAATTTTGGATATTTTATAATTAACGGTCTATGCGGAAATCAGACTTCTCTTTTTCTTCCTATCAAATCTTTTTTCTCCTTGTAATTATCATTCAACATATTTACGTTATTTTAACTAAATAATATTAATTAAATTATTAAAATATCGCATCGTCCTTTCCTCTCCTATATATTATTCCATCATTTTTCTCCAACTACCTCCTCTTATCGTTATCTGTGTCGTCGTCGCCGCCGCCAGTTTTCATCATTATCCCCGTATTACTCTTCTTCTTCTACCCATCCTTATTCTGATAGAAGGTTCGCTAAAAAACATTGAGCAAATCATGCATCTCGACTAGCTAGATTTAGGGATTAAAACATCTAACTTGGATATGATGAGATAATGATGGTGGGAAAAATGAGAGTGAAGGAGAAGATGAAGAAGACATGGATAATTTATATATTTTATAAATTATTCATAATATTATAAATGAATATTTTTTTGTTGGTATGGTTTAAGTTAACCTAAGGTGTTAAATAAAAATTATGAAAAAAAAAGGAGGGAACATGATTATAAAATCATCAAAGACATGATATAAATCACAAAATATGTAATGTAAGGTATGAGATTGACTCCAACCCCAAATAATTATTGTGGAAAAAATTATTTGGTGGTTCAATGACTTTACTCAACGGCTCGACTCAATTGAGGTGGTTTGTTTGGAGGAGTAACACATGGCTTGAAGCCTAGATTAATCGTTTGTCCAACCTATATTTAGCTTTTAGGCTTTTGAATGATAAAAAATAAAGGACGCCTATTTATCTTGAAATATTTTTATTGATATTTAATATGATATAAGTAGAATAAATAAATACTACAAGATAGCAAAGAATTTTATAAATAACACTCTATATTTTGACGGTATTATAAATAAAATAATCTCATTTTATTATTTAGAAATTGAGCTAAGCCGCACTCTAAATTAAGTTTAACTTAATTTAACAAGCATCTAACCGTATAGAATACAAAGTGAGAATTTGTGTCCAATTCAATTTATACTTTTGCAAGTCAAATGCTTAATTTTATAAATAGTAAAAAGAGTGCGCTTAAATTGTATGGATAATTACACTAACTATGACCCATTGAACCTCTTAATAATGTAAAACATCTAAACTATTTCATAAGAAATATATATGTGTGTACTATATAATTAATTTTATGTCCTCTAAGAATTATTTTAACCTTATTTTATAAAAATGAAAGAAGGCAAAGGATATATAATTAACGATAGGTCTTCTTATTGGTTTAAAAATGGAGGCATTTGTCTGGGCACTCCTCTAGCTAGTCTAGCTCTCACCTATTTATTTACTTTTGTTACCGAGATTTTTACTCAGTTCATGATTGATTGTCCCTCCCTAGATGTCACTCCCTTGTGCCTGGTTTATTTTAAAAATAAGGAATAACTGTTCCTCTATGTCATCCAAGATGAGGTCTTTATTTTATAAATAATAGCGTAATAATTAGTTTTGATATAATATAAAGTGAAGAAAAAACAGGATAAAGATATTTTATTTTTTTTATTAGTTTATTATGAATACTCTTTGATTTAATATAAAGTAAGTTAGAAGGGATAAAAAATTAAAAATAAATTAGTAATTAAGTTAGTGTGCAATATATAATATAATTTTAATAAATAATATTATGAGATAAAAAAAATATTTATAATGTCGAGCTGTTATTCGAGTTGTATTCTAGAATTATTTAAAAAAAGAAAAGAAGAGTTAATATAACTCACTTAATGATGCATGGATGATGACTTACTGCAGGTTATCAAAAAGGCTTCAGCCATGCAGGTGGTTGAAAAGTTTGAGGTTATCGCGAATCGGCGGATAAATGATTTAATCAATATATAAAACTTAAAAAATTGATAAAGTACGTGTGAATACGGACAAAACAGAGAAGAATTTAATGTCGCCTGTCGCTTCCACTGCCACCTCACGGAGAAGAAGTAAACAAATCCGTGATATCCCCGCCGCCGTGGCGTCATACTTCTACGTCACCCAAGCTGACGTCACCATGCATACTTGTCTTCAGTACAGTATCGCTAGCTTTACCCTCTCTTTATCTGTCGCCTTATCACTTCACAAGGCCTGTCTAGTTGACGTATTGCTAGAAACATCTTAGAATCGACCGGTGACTGGAATAACAATTAAATTAGTTCAAAGGCCGTTGCTATCTATCTACCATCCAGGCTAAATAATTGATACTCTGTACCCACTTCATTTAAATAGTAAATAGTACGATGATCTTGGTTTCAGCATCCACCGTTCCATCGTCGTTCATTTAAGTAGCTCGGCTGTACAGAATGCGACGTCTGAAAGAAAGAAAGGAAGTGACAATTTCAACCTTCAATGCCTCTTTGTTAAACAAATAAGACAAGTATTTCGCCTTTGGAGCAACATTATTCTGATTCCTGAGGAGAATGAAGCAGTAGCAGGTCAATTGCAGTTGCTATGATGCAAAACTGTAGATAAACTGATATCAGCCATCACCTAATATAACACAATTCCACTTGGGAGTAACTCAAAACAATGTGCACACCAAACCAACAGCTAGAATTTCAGCAGTATGTAAGTTATTGTTCCATATTGCTTTCATCGTTTGTAAATGAAAATTTTAACAAGAAGAGCTACAAAGCAGTGATGATGACTTACTATGTCAAAGAAAACAACAGCTTTCCTACGAATAGGATGATTTATGGGAAATGTAATCAACAGAAGGGTAGCTGTGGACAAATTAATGGTTACAAAAAGAGATAGCTATTAGAGCCACTCATCGACAGCGACCTTCCCAACGCCGAGAACTGTATCAAGTGCGGACATCTGTGTGGAACATCACTTTGTGCAATATGACATAACTAAGACGACCTTCTCACTTGATGCTTGCATTGAAAATGGAGCTAGTGCATGGACCGGCAGATGTCGTAAATGTTATTCCCTTGAATGTTGCGATGCCCTTGTCATCAGTATACAGATGCTGAATAAATTGAAAACAATTGAGAAGTCAAACAGATACCTCTGTTATGAGATTGATACTAGTCAACTAAAAAGGAACCTTCTGAATATGTCCTGGTAGAAACAAAAATAAACAGTAGAATGCCAAAAATGGCATGAATGTGATGCTATCGAATCAGTGATAGCTCCTCATTCAAAACTAACAAAGGTAGAGCCATAGAGGAGTGACTTATAACTGCTCAAACCAAGCTAAAGACAAAGGTGTCTGCCGCCTTATACATCTAGGAGCCTTAAGGCAGGGTGCAAGTGAGTTTTAGGTTAGTTCCTTAAATTTTTCATAATTTTGTGAAATCCCACATTTTACAAAACCCACATAAAAGAGGATGACAATGGATGTATGGATCACAAATTGAACATACCGGTGTAATCTTTTCCAACTGTTTTTTCTTTGGATTTAAAACATCTTCAGGCTTCCCTTCATACCTACAAGAAAAGGAGAATTATAAAAGTAAATAGATTAATGAATATGATAGGATTAAGAAGCTAGGCATCTACAGTGGAAAAAAGCAATTCATCACAACAAATAGCATATAAGTGAAACAGGAACTTCATCCTTGATTAGCATCAAACCAAGAAATCTTACTTCTGCTTTACAACTATATAAAATTAATAACAACATTCTCCTTTTTCCCTTCAAAAGAACCATGCAAAGTTTGAGACTGTAATGCTTAGTTTACCAATTTTGTGCGCTTACCCTACAAATGAAACTCGCTCTCCAATTTTAGCTCCTTCCGGAGGAGTTAGTGGCTCCATAACTGTATGATCTTGATTAGATGCACATAACACCTAGAAGATGTGTTCCAGATATTAATCAACACATATGTAAAAGAACAATAACAAAGAGAATGCTATAGCAAATTCAACAAACTGATAGTGCAGAGGACGTTATCCTAGATCCAGAATTAACCTCGAAATAATGAGGTTAATTATAAAATACAAAAAGAACTGCACAGTTGGGCTCAATATGGAATAGAGGAGAATCACCCGGTACTCTTGAATCTTCTGAAGAAACTAGTAAATCTGCCCAAAACTGCAAAATATTCCTATTATGGCATTTTGCCGATACATGGTACATGGTGGTATATATCCCCTGATCAGTTACTCTATATTACATTTAATTCATCGCTTGACAGACCTCCAGCTGTTGACAACATAGAAATCCTATATTCACAGCTGTGGTGACTAAAGCTTCAGCTCAGGATAACTCTCCTAAATGCTTCAAAGTATAGGTAAAAAGTTAAAACTACTTATTCTCGAAAAATAGCAGATGACAATATGAAATCATACCAATCCAGCAGACATTACATCCCGTAACTTTCCAGGCTTCACATTTGTTATCAGCACCACTCGACGGTTCTGAAACAAGAATTCAAGAGTATAGATAAACATTCTTTCAACTACCTCAATCAAGAGACTGAAAAAGGAGAAGGAAGCAAACTAGCCCTAGGTACTCTTTGTAGTAAAGTACTTACAACGAGTTCATCTGGGCTGAAATACTTTGCAAGACCACTGACTACCTGACGCAAGTTGCCGTCTCCCAAATCTATCTCCTCAACCAGTAAACTGTAAATTTACTAGAGAATCTGAATCATATTCCCCATCCCACTTATTAGAGACTACTGATAAGTACATTTGAAGTATTACAGTACCTGTCAGCAGATGGGTGCTTCCATGCCTTGCGGATAATGCCAACCTGTATGTTAAGGATCGAAATGTTGCACTCTGAATCCTTCTCTGAGGATTCCACAGGTGCTTTCTTTTTCTCTTCACTCGCTTTACTATTTTTTGATGTTACTATGTTTGATTTATCTTTCTCAGAAGCCTTTGTCTTAATACATGCATCACAAACTCACACGTTAAACTTACACAACAGATAAAAAATGCCTAATAGATGCAATAACATGAGAGATTACCTCAGAGACTACTTTCTTTGACCCAGCATTTCCCTCTACATTGTCAACACTCTTCACTCCTGGAGCTACCTTTTTTGGACCTAGATCACCATCTGTTTTATCATTTTTTAAGTGCTGCAAAAAAATAAAATAAAGAGAGAGAAAGGTCAAACTCCCATGGTTCATATTTCATATGCAAAGACTACATAAAAGTTGTGTCACTTTCTATATTTCCCTTCTCAAACAATTGATTAGAGTTTCAACACTTAGTATAAGCTACAGATGATATTAAAAATGTGTTTGTGCTAATTGTATCTTGCCAAAAGTGGTAGTCAACTGCAAGGGAGGACAATTTTATTTGAGCAAAAAGACTGAAATCCAATACAACATTAGAATGATATGATAATTCAATGCATGACACCTTTATATTAGAAGCCAATATATGTCTGTAACCAGAAACAAATTTCAGCACAACAATTTTTTCATTGAATTAAACTAACATTATAAGCTAAAGCAAAAGAAAATTTAAATATAATAAATGTAGATTACGCTTACAAAAGCTTCAAATTCAGGTTTCTTAATCTGAATCATTTCAAGCATTCCACCCCAATCTTCAATATTCTGCATCGAAAGGTAGAAAGATCAGTGGATCACAGTGAGTAATAATATTAAGGATCTAAGTTAGAACTCCTAGGAAGAAAGTCAAGAAATCACAATGACTTAAACTAAATATGCTACCTTGCAAGGAGGAGTTAAAAGATCTTCAATGGATTAAAAATAAAAGTGCGAACATAATAAATCCTTAGAGAAAAGATCAAAAGTTATACAAACTTCCTATTTGAGGAAGCAATGTTAATACATCCAATCAGTAAGCTGACTAATATAACATACCAAATACCAATTTGCTTCCCTACATGAAGCTCATGCTTACACTGCAATTCAAAGCCTCAGAAATTAATGTCATATAAAGGAAATTTTCAGGTCATATGAAGTCAACAAGGCAATCCTTAACCATCACTAAAGGTCACCCTCTACAAGGGTCAATTAATATACTACTCACTATTAAAGAGCATCCACCATATTCACTGGTTTGGTATACAGCAAAAATCAAATAGAACAAAGTAGAAAAGTTTATCTTAGCTTTTTAGTACAAAAAGATAATATGTCAGGCAGCAATCTCTCTATCTATAATGAACACAGAGAACAAAGTAGAAAAGTACAATGATGACAAACAAAAAGGAGATTAAGCATAAAGATTCTATGATCAATACCTGAATATAGTCTATCCACCTCAATACATGGGGGATTTCTTGCAAGTCCCTATCACTGAGATGACTCTGACATAGAACAGCGATATAGTTTATTAGAGCAACAAATAATGATTCACTTAGGTTATGATTTGCAATCATGATGAGAAAACAGGTTAATAGTGCAAGGAAAAAAGGTAATTTGAATTTTGAAACCTATCTTACAAACAGTATATATGGTATTCCCACGTTGGATAAGATCTTTTGAAGTGTGTTTACATGTCACAGTTTTGAACTTGATCCGCTAGAATGGAAAACTAAAGAACCAATATGAGGCCAATATATCATGATTACTTTTGAGTAGGATAGGTGTACATACCACAAAAGGATGTATTGCTGAAAACAAAACAAGATCAGCAACAGAAGGCTTGAGACCGCGACCCAAGAGAACAGCTCTCTGAGTCAAATCTTCATTGAGACCACGAAGCGTAGCATTGCAAGCATCAGTCTTGATGGGAAAGTTATTTGCAAACATCACCCACTTCGTTATCTAAAAATGCGTACTTACATAGGTTATGAAAAGAACTAAGATAAGCTATGACTGGAGAAGCATGAAGTTAACTTGTACCTCATCCTGATTTTGTAAAGGAGCCTCCCTTGCTGATGAATGCAAAATATTTGAGAACAAGCTGGCAATGTCACTCTCCTCGATGCTTTTACTGGAAATTTCTTTCTGCAGAATTCAGTATTAGAAAGTAAAGAGCCTATACTCCCAAAAAGCACTCACTCATCCACACCTTCCGCGAGAAGAATATGTAAATCCCATGTGTTCAAGCTGCAGTTGAGCATATTCTACCATTGTATGAATACATATGCTGCTATACATGGTTGTCCTCCATATAATTAAGTATTGGTGCATTCCGCACACTTCTTTGTGATTGAGCAAGAGGAATTCAGACAAGAAGGTGAGGCCAGCAGAACGTGGCAATTACTTTTAGAGAAGCCCCATGATGAGAATGTATTACTTAGTGAACACTACAATTGACATCTATTTTCCTCTAAAGATGATCTGCACTTATCATGGAACTCTATCGATAAAGGTGTGCATAGGGGAAGTACCACTTGCTATAGAATGTTATCCATAAGCAAGCCAGGTATCCGATTGTCCTTTCAATTACTATAACATAGTATGAGAACAGCCTTACTGCAAGCCAAACTCAAACCAATGTTGTAAGCGGCAACTAGACCATCAAAATCGCCTAAAGATAACCATGTCAAGAAGATGAAATGAATTAAACAAGCTGTACGAATAAGTAACAGTAATCCCCACTGATCAATGTCTACAACTTCTGTTCAAAAACCCTTCTACTAACGAAACACCCAAATCACAAAATCAAATTTTGTCCACGAACCACCACAAAATCCATCGAAATTGCATCAAAATCGTCTTCTTCATAAAAAATAAACAGCTAAATTATGGAGGAAAACATCGTAAGATCTAAATTTTGGATTATGCACTAGTACTCACTGGATCGAGAGAGAGGTGCTTGCAGAGAGCGAAAGCCATGGCTCTGTTCCTACTGGCCGTTACGCCTCCATTCGCGGCAGCTATCGACGCCATTTCCCTTCGATGGCTACTGCAATTGCCGTCGGAGAACTAAAAGCCCTACACCCGTGTGGACAAATACGTGCGAACAAAATCTTATCGGGCCCATTATTGGGCCTCCATTCAGGCTCGTAACTTTATAACAAGCTTCATTCTTCGATGGGTCGGGCTTTCTTTTCTGATACAAAATTGCATTCCCTTTACCGGAGCTACTTTGCAAATATCTGAACAAATATTGTATCTTTGTTGCAAAATTAAGTTAGAAAAATGTTCTATATCACGCTACCTTCTTCTTTCCCGGTTGTGCACGAGTACTCATAAATATTGTTATGATTTAATAATAATTATGCTTTAATTATTATCTAATTTATTTCTGGCTAAGTCAGGTTAGCATTCAAGGTTGAAACCAAAACAAGACAAGAAGAGGGGGGACAAAATAAAAGTTTTCCTAAATTATAAACGAACAATAAATTTAAATAATAAACGCATAAGGGCTAACGAAAGATCTAAAAAGAAAACATAACCAAGAGGCCCATGTCTAAATCCTAGCTAATAATAAATGTACCAATAAATTTCGTGAGAAAGAAGTAGGTGCCGGGACAAAAAACTTCTTCAGCAGTAGAAGCTATCGGATCGCATCGGGTTTCCAACCGCATTGAATGCACCCGAGTCCAGTTCTTTCGGAGTTTGGTGCGTGTCAACGACCGCAATTTAATGCCCCCATTTAATGAAGTCGAACCCATCGTAAAGCGATCCAAAACCATTAAAAAATAAATAAATAAAATAAAAGGTAAAGAAAAGAAAAGAAAAGGGGGGGACCCACTATATTATGTGTAAGATAAACTTGTGGTCCACGTTAAAAGAGTTACAAATTATATAGTGCGTTTATTATTTGTCCCGATAAAAAGGGTGGAGAAATCTACGGGCACGACGTTCTCGGGAGCCGGTAAAAGCCGGTCAGGCGAGGGCTCGGCCCCCGGTGGGGTTTTTACATCGCGGCGAGTAAATGCGACCGGCTGTGGCCGGTAAGAACGAGGGGGCAGTCGAGGAAAATCGAAGAGGCGGGGGAAAGGTCGGTCCATTGGATCCTCTTCGTGTTGTCTGTGATTCGCTGGGAGAAAGAAAATTTTATTATAAGAATCTTCGCAACAGCAAGACGACAGATAGCATCGAGACATGGATTCAAGATTATACAATACTCTTTTGTTTCCTCTTCCTCCTTTTATTGTCAATTATGAACAAAACCTCAAAGAAAAATTTAATTCTAAGCTAGAACTCTTTTCATAATATGTACATAAAATATTCAAATGTGGATACAATTCAAGAATGCGAAACTAGATTTAATTCGAAACAGAATACGATTACAAAATAAAAAAAGAAGAAGAAGAAGAAATGATCTTCCATCCCCCCTTTTAACCTTTTTATCTTATATCCTTGTCGAGGTGGCAGAGGAGAAGGGGGAACACCCCTTCCAATGCCCACCATTAAAGCTAGCCGTAGGCCAAAAAAGTTGTCCTCAAAATTGAATAAGTGGAGCAGAAGTAGTATTCTATGCGTCATGCGTAATAACTACCATTGCAATATTTCATGCGTTTAATCCTTCATGAAGGCATCATTGTGTCGGTTTCACTACTTCCCCCACAGCATTGAAGCTTCTGGTGTTTCTATTTCCACAATTATTATTATTATTATTATTATTATTATTATTATTATTATTATTATTATTATTATTATTATTATTATTATTATTATTATTGTGTGTGTGTGTGTGTGTGCGGTGTACTCCAAATCTCTCCAATGCATATGCATGGTGGGTATAAGGGTTTGGTCAGATTGGATGTTGTGTAAGATAGTGGTTTTATAGGCTAGGATTCAATGCAGCCAACCCTTTTTTTATACTTTGTATTGTGTCTGAACTCTGTTTACCATATTTTTCCTTCTGGAATAACAAAACAAGACCTAAATTTATCAAGCTTAGATTTTTTTTTTTTTGGGGGGTTCTTTAATTACAAAACGAATTAGACAAAGAGTCAAAGCATCTGTAGAACAGTGCGTCACTTCTCAAAACACTTATGGTGTGATCCATTCAATTAAGTTGCCTTCCACGATAATTAAGGCGGCAAATATGCTCATGTGACAAATAATTAGGAGGCACACAGCTAACACATTATTCACATAACAGAGTGTTTTACACTCAGAGAAATGAATGCAGCACGTCATACTGACACCCTCCGCACGTGCCTCGCCCTCGATTCCGTTCCCTCTCGTTCACTTTGAAATCTCACTCTCCTCCCGCCCCCACCCTCCCACTCGGTCTCTTTTCTGGTCTAGATGTTGCGTCGATTAAATACGTACGACCTGCCTCGCATTTAATGGAATTTATTGCACTACGGACTCGGGATTAGTGAGAAAGTGGGTGCCGACTAGTATGGGAGAAGGAAGATTGGATGCCGACTTTTTCTTTTGAAGTCTGATAAAGAAAAAAGATAAAAGGGGTCGAAGGTATTTCCTACCCTGGAGGGAAAGAATTAAGCTTGAGGAGGAGGATGAGGAGGGAGGGAAAGAATTAAGCTCGAGGAGGATGAGGATCCCATACGGTTATGGATGCGGGTCCCTGCAGTCTCGTTGTTTTGTTTTGGTGTTTGACGGAAAGATCGTCGGTAGTGACATGCATTAGTATCCAAATTATTACTTTAAATAAAAAAATAATATATTGATCCAGAATGATTTTAGCGGATTGGATAGAGAACTTTGAGTCTCTATTGTTGGATGTCGCCTATTTGATACACATTAATTGTGTATTAACAGCGAGTCTAATCACACCTAAAACTAATACATAGAGCTGTTAAATTAAAATTAGCGGTAAAATTGGGGTGTTTCTCTAACTAGGGGAACCAAAATTTGCCCTTCAAAAAATATTTCTACGCTAAGCACAGTATCTACGTGTCATCCATGTAGGATTCCAGTGACTGCAACCACGTGGTTGGCCCTCCTAAGAAGGAGGCCAATTAGCGATTGCCATGAGAAGAGCTGTTATTTGATTTAAGAAAGAAGAAAAGAAGAAGAAGAGCAGCTCTTCTCTCTCTACTTGGTACTTACAAGTGTAGAGGGAGAGGGAGAGGGAGAGGGAGAGTAAAAGGAAAAGTAGCTGTTAGCATTCGGACAAGGAGACCAAAGAGGCGTTATAAAAGAAACAAGAGCAGACTTAGAGAAAGAAACCCCTTTGCTTCTCTGTCCATTGGCCAAACTCCACTAGCGTTTTCCCCCTTCTCCTCCCCAAGTTTCCCTCTCCTCCGTCTTCCAATCTTTAATGGCAGCAAGAGAGTTGGCTTCTTGAGCTCGAAAAGGCTTCAAGCCGTCGATCGGAGATGAGATACCCACTTCTCCATTTCGTCTCCATCCTCTTGTTCTGCCCTCTCCTGGCGAAATCAGGGGGGCCCACTTTGAACGACGACGTCCTCGGCCTCATCGTCTTCAAGGCCGACCTCCATGACCCTTACTCCAAGCTCGCGTCTTGGAACGAGGACGACGACGATCCATGTGGCTGGATCGGGGTTAAGTGCAACCCGAGGAACAACCGGGTCACCGAGCTCAATCTTGCTGGCTTCTCCCTCTCCGGAAAGATTGGCCGTGGCGTCCTCCAGCTCGGATTCCTTCGTAAGCTATCCCTGGCTAAGAATAACTTCTCTGGTACTCTCAATCCCAAGCTTTCCGAGCTCGATAGCTTGTGGACGGTGGATCTTAGCGAGAATAACCTATCTGGGTCGATCCCAGATGGGTTATTCGAGCAATGTAGGTCCCTGAGAGCCATATCTTTGGCAAACAATGCTTTCTCAGGGATTATTCCACCAAGTTTGGGCTCTTGCTCGAGTTTGGTGGCGCTCAACCTCTCGTCAAATCGGCTCTCGGGCCCCTTCCCGAGTGTGCTGTGGTCTTTGTACGGTCTCCGGTTGCTTGATCTTTCGGGCAATTCTTTGGTCGGCGAAATGCCGGCGGGAATCGATCGGCTTTACAATCTGAGGACTTTAAGTTTGCGAGGGAATCGGCTCTCCGGCCGGGTGCCAGAGGACATTGGAGGTTGCATGCTGTTGAAATCGCTTGATCTTGGTGAGAATTTATTTACTGGTAGCATTCCTGATGCGATGCGGAAGCTTTCCATGTGCAGTTATTTGAGCTTGGGTTCAAATTCCTTATCCGGGGAGGTTCCTTTTTGGATTGGAGAAATGAAAAGTATGAAGATTTTGGATTTGTCAAACAATGAGTTATCTGGATGGGTTCCCAGTAAGATTGGTGATCTGATCCTTCTGGAGAAATTGGATTTTTCCAGGAATAGAATCACAGGGAGCTTGCCTGAATCAATGGGTTCTTGTAAAAGTTTAAGAGATGTGGATTTTAGCTTTAACTCTTTGACGGGTAATCTCCCTTCGTGGGTTTTCCAATTGGGGCTGCAGAGGATCTCACTTTCGGGTAATCAAATGAGTGGTGTCATAAAAGTTCCAGCTAACGCCGGCCAATCTATAAGCATCTTGGATTTGTCTCGCAATGCCTTCTCAGATGGAGTTCCGTTTGATATCGCGAGTATTCGTGGATTAAAACTCTTGAATCTATCATCAAACTCACTCACTGGTTCTGTTCCTGGGAGCATTGGAAGGCTTAAGTCTGTGGAAGTCCTTGATCTAAGTGGTAACCAACTGAATGGGAGCATTCCACCAGAGATCGGAGGAGCGGTCTCTCTTATTGAGCTTAATCTGAAGAAGAACCTACTCACTGGAGAAATTCCAATGCAGATAGGGAATTGTTCTTCCTTAATATCTTTGTAAGTATTCCACATTTCTGTGTTCTTCCTTTTTGTTTTTTAATACTGCCATCTATAATTTTTCTATCTTAGTTTGAGAATTTCTTAATTTCTAGAGGTAGATCTGAGTGCTTCAAAAAAAATGGGCGAATCGGATATTTTGGAATCTTTTCCCTCTTATTTTTTTAGTGAGTTGATGGACTTTCATTTGATTTCTACCAGCAGTTTTGACTTTTTTTTTCCTTTATCTAGTGTCAAGCTGCAGCTATCCTATAATATAAAACTGTGTGCATATAATTAAGTAATTACCCTCTCAGATTAGGCTGGCTTCCTGTGAAGTAGATTAGTTGTTTCATATCATTTTAGGTTTATTTTAATCCATTATGGTCAGCAACATGTATTGTTACTCTTTAGACTTGAAACTGCTTAATTGATTCTATTGCTTCTTCTTTCTTTGGATTTTTCCTGCAGGATACTATCGGAAAACAACCTCACTGGCCCTATTCCTCCTACCTTGGCCAACCTCTCCAATATCCAGATTATAGACCTCTCCCTTAACATACTTACAGGCACCATTCCAAAGCAGCTCTCAAATCTCCCTCATCTTCTTTCCTTCAACATTTCCCACAACCTCCTTTCTGGAGACCTCCCTGCTGGAAACTTCTTCAACACTATCGCCCCTTCCTCACTATCTGACAATCCCGGCCTCTGTGGCTCCATTGTCAACCGCTCTTGCTCCACTGTCCTACCCAAGCCCATTGTCCTCAATCCGAACTCCTCTTCCTCTACCAACCCCTCCAACCCGGCATTCTCGCCTGGGAACCTTCGGCACAAGAAGATCATCTTTAGCATCTCTGTACTTGTTGCCATAGGAGCTGCTGCACTCATTGCGCTCGGGATAGTCACTGTCACAATCCTAAACATCCGTGTTCGGACCGCTGCCTCCCAGTCAGCTGCTGCCCTGGCCTTCTCTGATGATTACTATAGCCATTCTCCTGGCAGTGATGCCAACTCTGGCAAGCTCGTCATGTTCTCCGGTAATGACCTGGACTTCAGCGCTGGAGCCCATGCCATCCTAAATAAGGACTGCGAGCTGGGGCGTGGAGGATTTGGTACGGTATACAAGACTATCCTCCGAGACGGCCGTCCTGTGGCCATCAAGAAGCTTACTGTCTCAAGCTTAGTCAAGTCCAGAGAAGATTTTGAGAAGGAAATTAAGAAGCTTGGCAAACTAAGGCATTCCCATCTTGTCACCCTCGAAGGCTATTACTGGACTCCATCCTTGCAACTACTTATATATGAATTCATCTCCGGTGGTAGCCTATATAAGCATCTTCATGAGAGTTCTGTGCAGAATCATCTCTCGTGGCAGCAAAGGTTTGACATAATTCTTGGGACAGCGAGAAGTTTAGCTCACCTCCACCGCATGAATGTGATTCACTACAATCTCAAATCAAGCAACATTCTCATTGATGACACAGGTGAGGCCAAGGTTGGGGACTACGGATTGGCGAAGCTACTACCAATGCTCGACCGCTATGTGCTTAGCAGCAAAATTCAAAGTGCGCTAGGGTATATGGCACCGGAGTTTGCATGCAAGACGGTCAAGATCACTGAGAAGTGTGATATATATGGATTTGGGGTGTTGGTGCTGGAGATAGTGACGGGGAGGCGCCCGGTGGAATATATGGAGGATGATGTAGTGGTCCTGTGTGATGTAGTTAGGGGAGCATTAGAAGAAGGGAGAGTGGAGGAATGTGTGGATGGGAGGCTAGGTGGGAAGTTTCCGGTGGAGGAGGCCATCCCAGTCATGAAACTGGGTCTGATTTGCACATCTCAGGTGCCATCAAACCGACCTGAAATGAGTGAGGTAGTGAATATTTTGGAGCTGATCAGGTGTCCACAAGACAGTCAAGATGAGGAATTGAGTTAAGCTGGTCCGTTTTTGTTTCAATTTTATCTTCTTTGAGATCTACAACATAAGAGGAAAAGATAGGTAGAATATAGGGTTTATGGCGAAAAGGAATCCGGTTTCTTTTGTTCGAACATGCAAAGAAGATTAGGTTATTAAAGTTGCAAGGAATGCATGTGGAGGCATGTTCATGTTTCTTTCTCCACTTCTATGCTAAAGAGGGGGGGCACTGAGAGGTTGTTTCTCAACTTTCAGTTATGTGTGGCTGTGTGGGGTTCTTTCCATGTTGCTGGATTTCTTTTCACCTGGCCCTAAGCTTTGTTTGACAATATAAGCTTGTATTCCTTCTTTTCTCGGTATATCGATGTGGTATTATATTTCTCCTATCACACCTCCTTGCTGAAATTGGAGGTTGTAGTAAATTGAAGTTCTTGCTATGTGATTTGAAAAGTTTAAAGCCTTGTTAAACAACATCAAGAGCTGCTTAAGTTTCGAATCGCGTGATGTCTCGCATAAATCTTGGGATGCATCTACCTCCTCAAGACAAGCTACAAATTCTCAAATAAAACAGTACTACAATTAATGGCTTAAGCAAGGAGAGGGGACCATGTCAGCCAGCATAAACAAAAAACTTCAATGCTAGATCTCCATGTGCTTAGTATAAACATTTACAAATCCTTGAGCCAGAAGTTTCATGTTTGTGTCGTGTCTTTTGGTTCTGGTGTTTCTTACAGCAGATAAAAAAAAGAAAATTCACTCAGAGTAATTGTGGCTCATTCTGTGGCAACCTGCAATCGTTTGAAAATCACCACAAACTTGTTATAGTGCATTCAAAGAAGGTATCTATGCACACAATTTACAGCAGTGGTTGATCATGTCCTTGTGCAGTGTTGTCTCAGAACAATCAAAGTTCATATTGTGATTCCTAAAAATATTACCCCTCTGCAATGCCATCACTAGTACCATACCAATGCATTGGTTTTATGTCATCTTGGTTTAAAGAAAGGATGAGATTTGTGGTCCTATTAATCTTCCACATTTTTATGAGTTGGACTTTGTATGTTTTCATTTGGTTTAGTGCAGGCTTGTCCTTTTGTTCCCTCCACTAGTAAAAGCATGCATTGCTTATAAAAGTAGATAGGAATCTAAAATTATTGTCATCTTAGTTCATTAATAAAGGAAGTTACAGCTACTCTTTCCTAAGTCAGAGGCAGTAAAGATATTAATGCCTCAAGCTGAGATTCTCTGCCACACATGTGATGGTAAATAAACAAAAGGCAAGGCAATAAATAGAAAAAGTACATGTCGATGTGGTGGTGGAGGAAAGAATCATGCAGGTTGGTGATGGTGCCCTCAAACAGTAGAATTCCTTCTGCTTTAATTAACATCACTCCAATCTTTCTACTGGAGTGGTGGAGACTGAGATCTACCACATGGAAGAGTGCACCCTTTTTCTCAGAGAATCACATTGATATGTCCCAAGTAGTGTGTCTTGAGGACAAAGGGAGCCTTGAATAAAGCCATTTCATGCAAACCTAATCTTGCTATGTATAACTATGAGCACGCATCCCTTCATGGCGTCAAAGAACCCAACACAAGAAACAAAGGGCACCTTTGCCATTTGCTTGTCTGGAGCAATAAAGTGAAGATACCAAAGTGAAGTACAATTTTGTCAAGCAGAAAATTTTGAAACAGAAACTTCTGACTGAGGGAGATTAAAAATTAGGGCTAATCCTGCCTTGTAAAAGAAATTAAGATTAATGGGATGCCACAGATCACACTGACAAGGTTTGACAAATAACAAAAGTCCATAGCATTGGGCAAACTAAACTCATTGCCATTAAACTACTAGCAAATGACAAAAGAGTACTAAAACAATTGCATGCACAACTGTACTCGTGTCAAAAGTTTGAAATGACCTGCCATTCACAAAATTAATTCATTGCCATTGGGCACAGGCTGCAAAGCCCCTGCTTGCCAGCTCATGCTTGCATCTCATTCAAAGTATATTTGCTTGTGCAAGGAGCCAAGGAGGTCCCTGCCCAACCATTAATCTAGCCTTAGTTCATGATAAGCTATCTTACCAATTGGATCAAGAAAAGCCCAAATGCCAGTCATCATATAAAGGAAAAGGGAAAGGAAAGGTAAAGGAAAAGGGAAAGGGAAAGGGTTAGGTGTACTACTATAATATTAAGGGACAGTATAATGTGGCCTCTCACCACTTTATCAACACATGGGCCTAGGGAAGGACACCCACCCCTGTTAGAAGAACAGTGGAAAAGGGAGGAGGGGACTCATGCAGTCATGCAGCAATACACTCCACTAATCTTGAGAGATAATGATGAGGACTAAAGCAGGGGGTTGTCTAGCTTTTTGTTGTTAAGGGCTAGGGCTCACATCATCACCCCAAGGGTGGTTGATATATATATATATATATATATATATCTAAGTGGGTGGCTTCAAGTTGCATTCCTTAGTTCTTACATCAACTTTAATCAATGCATTGGAGAAATGAGCCTTGTTAGTTTTACAGATATGTACTATTCCCTCACCATCATGGCTTCTCCTAAGATGTTGGGAAGGCAGCGTTCAAACATTTAAAGTTTCAAATCAGTAGCATAAAGAAGAGTTGAATTTCACAAGGGTGAATTACAAGTTATCTGTCTATAGTTATACTTAAAATAAAATTATTCTTATAAACTTTCATTTAATTAATATAAAATCATTATATATTTTTTTATTCAAACTTAACCAAAAAGGTACAGAATTATTTCAAAAATATCATAGAGGAATAATTTCCACTAGAATTTCCATTAAAAATAAAATACATTGTCTTCCTCTTATATCATTTCCTACCTAATATTACAAGGCTTATATTTTAGTTATCACAATGTACCTCTCTTCAGATACATGAAGAATAAAATATCTCGAATATCTTAAAATATATTGGTAAAAGATTCATAGTGATTCAAGCAAGATAATTAATATTGTGGAGATATTATGGCAACTTGATGGCTCTGTTAACTGTCCTTAAGCTTTACGCGTTGGTCTATGCCGGGAGATGTGTGGAAACGATACAAATGAACATTTGGATATAGTTCAACTATAGGCATACCCATAAGGGGACAATTTGTACTTTATCCATTTCACAATGTGATCAAAAACATATTTAGTTCTCTCAACAAGAATGATCTTTCATCAAATCTATCATTTTACAGAGTAGAAAAACGTAATGACAGAGTTCATCCGAAGCCAAAAGAATGGACATAAAATGGGATATCAGCAGAAAGGCCTGCTTGAGCCTGATCTGACCCAAGTCCAAGTCCAGGCTCGACTCTAGATCAAGTCAATTGTGACAATTTGTCACTTGGAATCTCACAGCTACCTTCCAAAGCACTGTAGAACTCCTCCATTGCAATATGAGAGTACAAGTTAAGATAGCTAAGATAGTTAACATTATTTTTCTCATGAACAGAAAATTATCTTAATTGACAAACGAATAATTTTCTTTGATGGCATGAAAGACCAGAATCTAGTAATGATCAAATCAGGAAAATATAGCCAAAGGAACAATGCCTAGTTTCAACAACAAAGACCAATTTCTTCTACTCATTCAATCAAAACCATTGAGCAAAGTACATGATAATTCACACCGCATTTAATGATCACAATTTACACCTCAAAAGGACTCCAAAATGTTGGAAAATCTTGGCACCTTGTAGATGCGAGCTCCTTCAGGGATGACATGGTGGAAATTTTTTTATTTTATTTCTGTAACCCTATAAACCCTAAAGCTTATTAAATCCATTTACCCTAACAAATTGAAGGGTTTCTATATAACGACTCCCAGATGTTTATGTATCAACAGGAAAACAGAAAAGGAAAGAACAAATGAATATAGTGTACAAAATTCATCAAACCCACTTCCACTCTCGTGTTCCTGTTCCTAAAGATATACTCTGAGCATTTTAAGCATTAATTTCCTGCATTTTTCAGTCTTTGCCCAAAGGTATCGCAGCATCTATAAGATCTCCAAGCAAGAAGTTCTCAATTCCTTCATTTGCGAGGATAAATAGCAGGCTCGTCTGCTTTACACATTGTTGCACTACTAGTCATCCCAGTCAACATCCCAACCATCTTTGTTAATGTTTCGGGACCTTGACGAGAGGCCATTTAATGAAATATTTCCAGTAGTTTGTTTATCTGAAGGGTTTACTACTGCTTCCTCATCCCAATCATCGTCCCAGCTATCTTCCCAGCCATCACCAGAGCTTGCTGTGGTCACAACTGCCGAATTGGATTGAGGCTGCGCTCCCATCTCAAGTTGCTGATACGGGATACCGGCATTGACTCTCCTTCCCCTCCTAAATTTGCAGCAGGCCCATGTACCTCCAGCAATAAGCATGGTAAAGACGAAGAAGTAAGCACCATAAATTGGAGTAAGACGAGTTGCATAACCAGCTAATTGCTGAAAATGTTTCCAGTCAGAAACAGTTGGCCTGATGTGTAGGACACAATCCCCTTTTCCAGCATTTAGAACAATCTTACCACCTTTTGAAGCACTAGTTGGAGGAATATTCACCTGAAAGTTAGGATGCATCAGCACAGACCATATATTCAAACGGTAATAGCCACTTAAAAAGTAAAAAGGTAAAATACACACTAAACAGTGCTGCAAAGAATAGTGAACTATGAGAATGAACCATAAAGTCCATTTTGGTGATATTAGCAGGGTGCTTATAGAAGTGTACATGATGAATTAATGTTTTTTAAGAATAACTGACTAGCTTATTCATCGGTCACTGAAATCACTGACTTCTACTAAATCTGATCAATGATAAACTAAATGCATCTATGCAAAATTTGAAGTACTTGGGAACATCTTATCTGATAAGCAATCAATCACCGCATGAGAGTTATTCTGGAAATGGATAGTGACATAATATTTTATGAGGGCAATAAGCACTTTAAGATGGATTGAATTGTGAAGTTAAGATTCTATTATCGCAAAACTAGAATAACTGAGCTAACTAGTAATTGCAGATTAGGAAATCATCACGAATAATCATGTGTAGCCATTTTAAAACTCTGTTTCCCAACATCAGCCACCTGCTGGAATGTTTAACAGATCAGGATATCAACCAAATATTAGCCAACGATACATTCAAGCAACAATAAAGGTCCAACAAACACAAAAATGAAAATAATAAGATCCAAACCTTTCTTGACATGTTTTTGGCTAGGTCTATCTTCTTAACATCAATAGCTATAGGAGGAGTTGGTTTGACATCTACAGATAAAGCATTCTCCCCTGTATTCTTGATTAAAAATGATAACTCGTCCAACGCTGCAAGAAAGTACAGTACAAATAAAGACCTTAATTAAATATTCGAGTTGTGCATAAGTTCATGATTACCTAAAGAACATATATAGCAAATAATAATTGAAAGTAATAACACAAAAAGAAATACTACCAAGAAAATGAGAGCTTTTAGAGCACACTACCAATGAAAACACAAATTATCTTAGTTATTCTTCTTGACAGAAACTAATCCAGATAAAGGAAAGAGAAGAAACAAAAGGAGATGAACCTCAAAACTTAAAAAGATTGGAATGGAAGGGAGCAACAAAGGACAGGAAAGAGAAGAATGGAACAATAAACACCTCCAGAGTATCATCTCAAAGAATACTCTAAAAGTTGGAAAACAGCACAAAATAGGCCAGAGTTTGGCATATTCCGTGGTGCTCAACCAAGGCTTTGAAAATTAGACGAATTAGACGACATATTCAGAAGATTTCTTTGTGAACTTATTCCAAAATTCTCTCCTTTTTTCTACTGCTTTTGTTATACCGCTACACCACTACTGTTGCTATTCCTGTCCTATGAGTCTGTGACCATTACTGGAATTGTGACAACTAACAAGTTCCAGTATTGTTACTACTTGCTGCTGATCATGTCACATGCAAAGATATGTTGTTCCTACTTCTGTTGCTCTCTCCTGTTGAGTCTCTCCAAAAGCCACAATATCCATCGAGGGTGCGGGTGCACAATCTCAAGTCTCCCCAAACATACACCAAATATCTTGAAGGCAATAAAGATGATATTGTGACCCAAAAAAAAAAATCCTCTTTAGCTATAAGTTTTCATAGAAGGCAAAGGTATCCATTTTTAAATAGAGTACTTCTGATGCTTCCGCTCTGCCTAAATTAATCTAATCTAGGGTTATGCCACTTGCTTGCTTCATATATAACATAAACAACCAATGTCCAAAATGCCATTTAGTCTAAGCTAACAATAGGCAACCCATCTAATACTGCAAAGTTGAAAAACCTGTGATTTTGACACAAAGAGTAAGTTATCCAAGACACATCATTATGCCTACTTATCTGATCTCTCTAACAAAAGACCAATTGTGAATAGAGCATAAGACCCTTAGCATAAACAAGTGCCCACTTCCTTTAATCATGGTCAATGGGGATTCATCACCCTCTCCAATAAGAACGAAATACTTTCCACCCTCCTACTCTCTCTCATGATGGGCACTTCCAATATTCAACAATAATAGGTAACTTATAAGAGTGTGTTTAATTGATGAAAAGTAGAGGAAAGAAAGTGATAGAAGTTTCTAGTAAAATCACTTCTAGTAAGTAATCATTGACTTATTAGTGCTTAGTAAAAATTAAAATTGCTCAGTAAAAATTGAAAGTGAGTCATTATTAGAATTAAGCAGTATATAAAACGTGGAAAGTGTTACACTATTCTTTTAAAAAATAAAGTGAAGCGAGAAAAGTTAGATGGTTTTAGGAAAGTGGAGAACGTACTTCTTATTCCACTTTCTTCATCCAAACACTATAAAGTAGTAATTTTCAAAGAATTGTCTCTTTCTTTCTCTAGTTCTTATCAACCAAACACACCTTAAAGGCAATCATTATTTGTTTATCCAATCTCTAGCCCAAATGAGTAAAGCATCAGCTGTCAAATATGCATAAGGCCCTCACTTGTCCACTATAATAGCATAGTTGTTTTCTTACCCATTCCCCTAAGTAAATATGAAGCTCGTCCAGCATTAAAAAAGAACAATAAGCAAAAAAAAGGGGAAAAAACTTTCTCTTAGGTTTCTCAGTCAACCCAATATGAAACTGAAAATTCTAATAATCATCATGGCACTGCAGGTTCAGCTAAGCACAACCCAACATTAAATGCTCGCAACAAGAACTAATCAAACCTTTACATAGTACAATTGATCAAACCTACCATAAGCCTTCTATAGTTGGCCCCAAGTTCCTAGAAGTGGAGAGAGGGCCTTAACGTTAAGCCCTTGTCTGCTCAGCAGTATATTACCCACCTTATCTACTACTCATGCAATCTACTAGCATTAAACCTCTTATAGTGTCTCCAAATATAAACAAAGTCTAGACAAAAGAGGAAAAGGATATATTCTGACATGGGTATGTGAATTAAGGAAAATTTGTGGAATAAAAACAACCACAAACAAAGAATAAATACCTAGAAGAGAAAAAAGGGCTCTAAAACCAAATTGCAGTGCACAGGCCCCAAAACCAGATAGCCAAATTTCTTACCATTTCCAGAGATCTTGAGACAGGCAACCAAATCTTCTACTTGACATTTCTCAGCTGATGCATCACATGTCTCCATTTGAGTTTTATCCAAAGAGTTCTCCAAATTAGGGGAACTTCCACCTCCACTACTTGGTGGTTTCTTAGTTTCAAGATTGCTTGGTGGTGCTGAGACCACTGGACTCCCATGTTGATTCTCTGTTCCACTCGGTGGATCCTTCTTATCAGATCCACTTGGTGTAATCTTCTTCTCCGGTCCAATTGGTGGATCCTTCTTCTCCGGTCCAATTGGTGGATCCTTCTTCTCCGGTCCATTCGGCGGATCCTTCTTCTCTGGTCCAATAGGAGGCGCCAACTTCACCGGACTGCCTTGCGCACCCTTATTCTCCGCTCCTCCCCTTGTTGCCGGAATCGCCGGACTATTCGGCTCTGTATTATTCTGGACTTCAGATTTAGAATCAGCTAAAGACGAATGATTTAATTGCGTTGGTGGACTCTTCTTGATAGATTCAGAAAAATCGCCCTTTGGAACAGGACTCAAAGGAGGCGATGAAGGAACCTGAAGACATTATAAAGAAGGCATAGATGAAACGGTAATAAGAGATCTTGCAAGACTCAGATATATGTTAAAAAAAAAAGTGTCCAAATTCTTACCTTTTCCGGGTTGGGTTTTTGTTCTTCTAGTCCATCAGCCAATAAAACCCTGGATGAAGCATCGCATACCCCTGCGACGGCCAAAACCAATAGGATCGCCAATAGAAATCTACCCATCCCAAGCAACCAAGGCACCTTAAATGTAGAAAGATCTCACCCTTCGAAGCGAAGAGATCACATTCCACTTCAATTCGAAGATAGATATGATGAGAAAACCCTAACTCTCACTCCTTTTGATCTCGTATCAATAATTGAATCTAGGGCCTAAGAATTCCAAGAGAAATGAAGAGAGTCGATGGCGCCGCAATCGAGTCCAGCGAAACCGAGAATTCTTCTCTTAGCGGGGGGGTGGGGGGGGGTCAAAGGAGGGGAAGCTAGGGTTAGAATTTTGGTTCTTACCTAGTGTTTGAAATTGGGGATGGAAACGAGAGTGGCATAGAATTGGGGAAAGGTCTGTCGTAGTCTCGCTGAAGAAAGGTGAGTTGCGGGATTCTGAGACGTGGACTTCGGTAGGCAATTTCTATTTCAACCCCTCTTTTTTTACATCTATTTACAACTTTTTATTTATTTTTACCATATGCGAATAAATCTTCCCTTTCATCAACTATGATCCAAAAAATATCCACAAATACTTTTCCACACGAAGATTTAACATTGCCCCAGATTAAATTGTCTAAATATATTTAGAACCGAAAATAGTGAAAAAGGAAAAAAATAATCTGCTAGTAAATAGAGAACATATCGTGTAGAGTTTGCGGCGCTGGAGGATTGAGATAGATAAAGATATTGGTGAGCAGAAGACAAAAGTGCATTAATGCTGGACTACCCCATGATTTACTTTGAGCTCCATACATTGGTCAATTGAGATGTCCATATGTAGATGTTAAGATCATTATTGTTCTAATTCTTGCAAACAAATTACAGCTCATATGAGGTAATGGAAGTATGGAAAAAAAAAAGAAAAAAAAAAGAAAAGGAAAGAAAGAAAGATGATAGAAGTATGAATCACACTTCCAGGATGTGCTTGGCCTCCATTGCACGTCAAACCGACGAGGACTTCAATAAATACTGGCATTTAAGTGCAACTACACCATTAGATTCTCACGTAATTGGCATTCCAATCTCCTCTCATCATAGAAATTATTCCGATCACTGATCACACACTTCCAGTGCCATGGAGGAGGAGGAAGAAGGAAGAGGGAGCCTCTGCATCTGCTTCGGGGATCACCACGCCACGCTGTTCGACGAGTTTGAGCGGCTCAGCTTCGAAATTCAGCTGAACAGGACCATCCTGAGGAGGAGCTACTCAGCGCCGAGCCCCGCACACTTTAAAATGGCAAGGGCATTGCAGAGTGGGGTCCAGGTACAACGGCCGGCACCCTGTAGCGAGGCAGCACCGGGGAAAAGACCTTGGAGGCTATCCACGGTGCTGAGGCGGCGGTTCAAATTCCGGCTGGTCTTCAGTGGCTGGAGGAGGTACTGGAGGAAGGAGGAAGCTGAGCCAAGTGAATCCAAGAACTTGCCAGGCTTGAAGTGGATGCACTAGAAATTTGTTGTGTTCATAAATATATTATCTTTGTATATTCCTCAAAGAATAATATGAAAGAAGAGGACACATCTTAAGAGCACGAATGATTCTGTCTTCAAAGTATCCAAAAAAAAAACCATTTGCAATATATACCTGACAAGCTTATCCATACAGTGCAGCAATTGTCTTAAGAACCCTGTATATGGCAGCAAATAACAATGAAAGAAGATTATGTATGTATTAATCCATACTTCATCTGCTGTTATTAGCTCGCATCAAATCATCTTGGAATTCAAATATGCATGGATGCTAGCAAGTAGATCTTCTCTCGTGTGATGTACAATATTCATGATAACCGACCTTTGACAGGGTCAGGATCTGTCATTGAGAAAAATCGTAGGTTCCAAATGACAAAAGCTAGATGCATGGACATCTCTTTGCAGATAATTTGCTACACTTATATGTATAAATCACAGAGTATACATAAAATGGGAAATTTTGGGACAAAGTTTTCTATCCGACAAAAAACCAAGCAAAACCTCAGTGGAAGGATTAGTTAGTGTTGTCTTATGCCCTGCTCATGTATTGGCCAGTTCTTGTGTCCACCAGAATATCTTCACCGGTGTTGACAAACAAGGGCACATTAACAACAGCACCTGTATCAAGTGTTGCCGGCTTTGACCCTCCTGCAAAGCAGATATTACATCACTCAAATTAGACATCCTTTACAACTTGGTTTTGCTTAGTGCATAGAACCTAGATGCTTTATATCCTTATAAGATGCATAACAATAGAGCCATAAAGCTAATCAAGGAGAAGCAAATAGTAATTCCAGCTTAGGACCTTGTTCCCCTGAGAGAGTCAATAAGATGGCCGTGAAAAATCTATATTTTCTGGTGCAATATGGGTAAATGGATTTATATTGATCCATATATAATATCTTGTTAGTTCATTTTACAGAGTACTACCAGATTTGGAATATACATAGGGCAGGCCCAACTCGACTCGGCTTGAGAGGTGGAAAAATTCATCTCGAGCTCGAGCTCGATTCGAACTGGAAAAGCTTAACTCGGCTTGGCTCTACTCTAGCTCAATGAGGTTCGTGAGATTGGCTGGGTAACTACAAATTGTTTTAATTACTACGCTATATAACATTTATACATTTATTTTAGTGTGTATATATATATATATATATTATCATCTCACATATTTTATATCAGGCCTATTCGAGTCGAGCTCAAGCGAGCCGACTCTAGCTCGGCTCGGCTCGAGCCAAGCTCACGAGCCTCATGCGCCGGCGAGAATTTTTGACAGCTTTATTGTCAGGTATATAGATATAGCCTAAAATATCACATGTTGTCCCGTGAGTCTAGGGCCATTATATCCCAGATGCATTACTGGTGTAGCAAATATGAATCATAAAACCATAGTTGGGAAAAATAAGGTTAAAGCAGCAAATATTACCTTGTGCAGTATCACCTCGTAGACCAGGATCCACATCAACTACAGTCAGCTTAACAGTGATGGGAAGTTCAAAATCAATAATCTACAAAACAGTGTTGTGTTCATCAAGTCCTTGCACATTTGAGTCAGAATCATGGTACATAAGCACAACTACAAGCAAGCATGTCATGTGCAAATCAAGCTCCCTTAGCGCATATATGCAGCCAGACATTTTCATTGTTCCTGCACATAACTTGACCAGAAATATTAACTAATGTATGAAAAACAGAAAAAGGAAATACCCGTCCATTCCAGAAGAGTAGACTGCAATCCATTCCCTCTTTCAACCATTTCATTTTGTCACCAACATCTGCCTCATTCAAGCGAATTTCTTCATAACTAGCCTGTGAAAATATTTATATTACCAACTAACCAACAGCATGTCTTAATTATGAGCTACAGCACCTAAGAAACAGAAGAATAGATGTTTTTATTCCAAGGTGGCAGTGAAGCACTGAAGCACATCATACATCTTCAGGGAGATTGAAGGTTTCACTTCTTCCAGCTAAAGGGGCAAGAAATGTCCCACTAATAGGACTTAATGTAGAAATTCTCCTGTATCTTCATGTACAGCTTATAAATCTGGATTGTGGAAGAGTCAATTTATTTTCAACATGATTCAATATTTCCTTCCTTCTATTATATCTAATTAGAAATATAACTAACATCTCCAGTGCTTGTATAAATGCATCAACCTAAAGTGTAATTGTAACAAATCACATACTCTAGAGCTAGAAGTGCTCCTTGCAACCACCGTCAAAGTTAAAGCAATTCCTTTTTATTACCATAGTGAAGCAAACTGGCTGCCTTCTAATTATACCTCTATATAAGAATAGATCATTCTGTAGGAAAAATTGGAAGAATACTGAATAGCAGTTTTTATGAAAAAAAAGAAAAGAAGGTTAAAACTTAAATATCATGCTTATGGAGGGAGTTTAGTATATGGCACTTTTAGTATCCAATGAAACCTGCGAACTGACCCTTCCAAGGAACTAGTAGCATGTTTCAAGAAGACAAAAAAGAGGGAAAGATAGATAGGAAGAAAGAGTCAGCTTTTGATTGTACTCTTGCACTAATTGAAAGCATACAAATTTACCAGATCCATGAAGACAAACTGGTTGCCATCTTTGTATGTGAACTGTTTGGTCTCCTTTAGAATATTTGCCTCTTGAATCTGAAAGAACAAAGCATGAATAAGTAGATAATTCTGATCAAAATAAGATAAACTAATATAATTTATCTGAAAACAGTAGCGGGCTGTGTATTAAACAATGCCTGAGAATGCTGTGAGCAACTAAATTATTCCATAGGTAATGAATAAACTAAACACGTGAATGATTCTTTACATGTTTCATGGGGCTGTATGAAGGAGATGATGGCATGTAAAATTGTAAAGTGAGGAACGAGAACAGCATAGTTTGCCCACATGATTCTGGAAAAGCTAATTTTCAGAGATATGCGGAGATGCCTTGTAATAATTTAAAGCTCCATACTGCAAAGATTGTGGTCAACGTAGTGGAACTTTATGGGGACAATCTCAATCACATAAATTTATTCCTTATCTACTAAGTCCCAAACCAAGAGTACATATACAACTCTTATGAAAATATCAGCTCTTAGAAAATACTACAGAATGTTCGGTCCTATATTTACCGTACTTCCAGCTCGAAATGTTTTCTCAACTGTGTTGCCTGTTACATAATTGCGCATTTTTGTCCTTACAAATGCTGCTCCTTTCCCAGGCTTGACATGCAGGAATTCTACAATTACCATCAGAAAGAAGAAATTAATCTAGAATACTACAAGAATTCATAACATAGTAAAGCTGATGTTTATTGAATAAATATGCATAAAAAAGCAACCACAAGTAACTAGTTATTTATTCGTGAATAAACATCTTATGACAGTACAAAAGGCAAGAGTATTAAGTTTGACGCATCATCATTATTTTTTTCCACCCAACTTTTTAATTCCTGCACTTATTTCCTTAACGAACTATGTATGTTTTCTTCGTATAAATTATAAAACATAGCTGCTCAGAGAAAATACGATACCTAATTATCCGTACCAAATAAAAAAAGTAGACGAACACTGTAAATATGCAATTCCTTTTTCAGAAGAAAATATCAAATTAGACCTAGTGCATCGCTACTTCCATGACACATTTATTCAAATAGCATATGTACAACATAAATTTCTCGTCATACAATATACACAGCATTAAATCACTTTATCCCCGATACAGAAAACCCGAATGTTATTCTCTCTTCTTCAACCTTATTCCCCTCAAATGGGACAAAAGAGTACAATGCCAATGTCCCTTTTCTAACTCGATCGTTTTTGGAACAAAATGGTGAACAATTTCTAGGAAGGACGAAGCCACGTACCCAAAACTCTCCAGGGAGCTCCATCGACCTCAATATTGGAACCTACCTTGATATCATTGCTCGAGAAGGCGTATATCCCTGAACCCAGAAACTCTTGCAGTCAAAACCACAAACATATAGAAGGCAAGAGAGAGAGGAGGTCAATATTACTCGAAAATCGCGAACGAAGGGGGGTGAGCGGAAGCGACCGTGGTCTCAGGAGCAACTGTGACGGATTACGAGGAGAGATGGAGGAGGAGGAGAAGAGGTGAACGTTGGAGGCGAGTCGGAGGGAAACCATTGCTCGCTTCCCCTTCTTTCTCCGGTGGTTTTGGAAAGCGGTGGTTCTTTACTACTTCCCCAGTGTTGATAAGGTATTCGAAACAGAGTAAGATATTGTGCACATTCACCCTTCTAAAATTACTTATTTACGCATACCTCCTTGGACATTACATATTTGCATATTTGGGCCAATCATGCCCCTATGTAGTCATGTTTACCTTTTCAAAACTAAAAATTAAAAAGGAAGAATTAAAGCTATTATTAATCATATTAAACTGGTACTGGTAGTAATAAATATTTTTGCATATCATGCAATATAAGCCAAAAAAAAAAAAACCTTTGAAATTATCACAGAGATAGAGAGAGAGAGAGAGAGTTTTTTTCAGAGTGAGAGAGAGAACGTGACAGAGAAATTTCGTAAGAAAGAAATCCCTCTTTATTAGCAAATTCTAGAAGATGTCCTCCTCGGTATTGCCAAACACAAAGACGGTCCAAAAAGAAAAAAGAAACAAAAGATATTAGGAAATTAAGTAGATGACCTTGACCATGAACTCATGCAAAAAAGACCCTCTTCCTAATTAAGATCGCCTCTCCATCCTTCTCCTCCTCCTTTTTCTTCTTCTCCTCCTCCTCCTTTTTCTTCTTCTCCTCCTCCTCCTTCTCTTCCTCGTGACGAGTCCAAGAAGGCAAGATAATTCCCTCGCTCTGAGAGTCAACCAACTCCTCCAGTTGCTTCTCATTGACTCCAAATGCAGCTGCAAGCTCACGTCCCCTCATGCTCCTTAGCACCGAGCTCGCGCCGGCGAGGAACTGCGGCCGGTTCTTCCTCGACGACGTCGTGAAGCCGAAGAATTCGAGCGGGCCTTCTTGCGCTGCCACTTGGCTGAAGGGGAAGTATCGCGGGATCCAGAACACGTCCCCCGGGCTCACCTTTGCGTTCATCGCCGACGATCCGTTAGGGAAGACCACCTGAATTGTGCCCGTGCCATTTAGGACGACGCCGTACTCCGTCGCTTCAGGGTTCAGATGAGGTGCCACCATTGATCCCTGCAATGTTAGTTCAATTGTTGTGTTAGAATTTATGTCACTTATCTGTAATTATCTAATAATTTGTAAGCTTTTATTAAAAAAAAATTACGTCTTATCCTACTTTCACCCAGAGTTCTCTCATTTATAAAGTTTTGGAGATCATTACTTACTGCAGTGAGATTGACAAGATAAACGCCAGTTCTTGTGTGTTTAAGAGGGGAGTAGGCATGCTCATCGATGGCGATGCTCCATCCGTATCTGTTCTCATAGCTTGGGTTTTCGTCGTAGAGGTTGTATGCAGGCGAAGAATGGGCATGCTCATGGCTCTTCCCATGCAGATAGCCAAGGAGCTTCCTCCATGACCATGTACTATCACCATCCTGTTCTTCCTCATCATCATCTGCAACCAATTTTCTCTTTTCGTCCATTTGCGTGTTATATTGAAGTATGTCTTCTTCCTCGTTGTTCAAGTAAATGATTGGCCCATTCTTTTGGCTTCCCATGATTATGGCCAATTCTTCATGTGTAATCTGTGTAAATTAAATTCTTTTAGAACTTATCTACGTTGTACAGTAGCAATTAAATCATGACAAGTTGATCAAGTTAAACTGACTCACGTTAAGGGCAGCTATGAGAGTATTGATATCAAATCCAGCAAGCACTGATGTCGGATAGCTTCCTCCTCCAATGAAGAAAGACTGCAGCAACAAAGAAAGCTAACTCATGTGCCTAAATCTAACTCTAAATGTTAATAGATTATGGAGGAAATTATAATGAACCCTGTTAACCTCATAAGACGCATATCCAAGGCTTTCAGACGAGTCGAGGCTGCAAATTATATGCAACTTCTCGCTCTTGCGGATGTTTACGACGTAGAAAGCCGACCCGCCCGAGACCACGCTGACATCGCCTCTCTTGAGGTTCTTCTCCACCAACTTATCCTCCTTGATCCACGCAATCTTCGCCTCACCTTCGCAATTCGTAAATCATACAATTAGTCGAATACGAGTAACTTAGAGATATAATATACTTTAACAGATTAGTAAAATACCTTCTTGGACGAAAAGGATGAGATTGGCATCAATGTATTGGGGAATTAAGAGGGTGTTGGGCTCCATGGAGATGAATCCAATGTGCATGGGGTTAGGGTCAGCCTTCCATCGATACCCCGAAACCACCCGGATGCTACCGCCGTCGGTCTCGACCACCTTCTTAGGCTTCCCGAGTATGAAGAGACCCTTCCCTCCTTCTATAAAGCCTCTCTCATCGTCATGGGAAATCTCTAGCTCCTCCAGGTATCCCTTCACTGCCTTCAATGACAAAGAGAAGAGTAGCAACATAGCCATAAGCTGCAGAGCCAGTTGGTTTCTCATGGCACCAACCATCTCTATTGTTCTCTTCCTAATTCTACTGAGCCTTTCGGTTTCAGTGAGGAGTCGTGGAAGAATGGAGGGGGGGTTAAAGTAGGGCTGGAGGGAGAATGTGCGGTCGACACGTGTCCTTTAAGTATGGTGCCTGGAGGTTTGACTTGGCCAAGTCAAATTATTAGGGATTTCCGGAGATATCTTCTGATTAACCCTTGACTGCTTCAGTTTATAGTGAGATTGACTTTAATAGATTAGAATACTTTAGTTGGGCCAAGACCATTATAATGGCCAGTGGGGCCACCGTAAGAAGGAAAAGAAAAAGAATTATGTCGATAATTTCGTAATCATAATTATATATTACTAAGATAATGCTTATGAGGAATTATTTAACCATAAGGTAATGAATAATTAACATATAAATAACATGCTTGTTTATATTGTGGATGGTGTCCGACAGTCCGGGGACGAGGACATCCCGCCGACGGCGTGTCGGATATGTAAATAGACACCCGTTAATAAGCTTTCAAGACTAAACCCTCGAAACTCATTCGCACAATTAAAATTTTCAAAATTCAAACTCTAAAACTTAAAAAAATCTCAAATCGCAACCTATCTCAATGCCAATGAGCTCTTTCTTCATAGTCGACGCTCCCGACGATCTCCTCCTCCCTCCATGATGCTCCCGAACTCCTCCTCCTACGACAACACTCGTAACAAGCTCCCCATCCTCCTGATTGAGAAGTAAATAGATGAAGTGAGTAGATAGGAGCGGGTAGGTAGGAACAGGTTAAATTTGAGTAAATAGGTGTGGTTTTTTTTTTTACACAGCACTGATGAGTAAAATTTAAATTATAAATAATTTTATTTAGTGATATAAGATTGTGTGTTAGTGATTGATATATATATATATTATTAATTTATTTAACGTCGTATCCTAGTATTGTCCATATCCTTTTTTTTTAATTTATCATATAGCACTGTCACTATCGTGTCAGTGTTCATTGTGTTAGGCCAAACAATAATAAAATCTATCTTAATTCAAGTCTTGTGAACGCTTAAGAAAAAAGGGACCATCAATCCGTTCGGCTCAAGAAATCATCTGTAAATTATTTGAAATTAGTTGGACGTTACATAGAAACAGATGTTTGATGAATCTGAAGAGAAGAATAATAGAATTTTCACTGCATATTCGTTTATTGAAGAAGTTATACAGATTCCTCACAGAAATCTGATGTATTCATTCACAATAACAGCCGCACACACTTGATTTATCTACAGATTCTAAACCTAAAATCATAATTCTACCTAAACAGCAGACAGATAAATGAGCATACGATGATACTTTATTGTACATTATATTGGGGGACTTGGAAGCCAAAAATAATAAAGTCATCATATGGGGAAAAAACCAATATGGACAATCAGAAGCCTTCAACCCTGGGCCTCTGCATAATAGGAGAGGATGGCCTCCTGGTAGTGCTTATCCTGGTTTCTTCCAATGTAATTGTGGACGAGCAGGTCCGAGGAGGGAGAAGTACAGATGTCGATGTCCGAGGTGAAATTAATGGCTGGCTTCTTGAAGGAGGTGATGGCGAGAAGTTCACTGCAGGTTGCGGTGGGATGATGCCATTGAGACTTGGAGACTTCATCATCAACTTTCCTGAAGCAGCAGATGGTTCTTGAAGTGGGTAGCGGCAAGGGTACTTCATATCCTGAACGCTAGCAAGGGACTCCACAATGGCCCTCATGATAGGCCTTTCCGATGGGTCCTTCTGGAGACATTTTAAGGCTAAGTCAGCAACAGTTCGAGCAGCCTTGGGTGGAAACCGTCCTTTTATGCGGGGGTCCATGATGAGGGATAGGCGATAATCATCTGCAAGAAACGGCTTGCTCCATTTGACAATGTTTCGCTCTTCTTTTGGGTAGCGAGAATCAAGATTCTTCCTTCCAGTCAATAGTTCGAGAAGGACAATCCCGAAACTCCAAACATTGCTCTTAGGAGTTAATAATCCTTTCTCCAAAGTCTCCACAGATAGGTTTGCAGTAGCCTGTCAACAAGCTAACATAGCTTAGACTATTATGAATTTCAAGCAGACGACTTATTAACAGACCAAGTAGTAGATAAGCTAATTTTTATTTTTTGGGTGCTTAGGGCTTCAATCATTCAATTATTTTTTTTAAGGCCAAAAATTAGATTGGAATTTTCAAAGAAGACAAAAGAAAGAGATCCTCCACTATGAATACATCGGAAAAGTGTTTACAAACTTTTGAATCATGCATTGAAAAAATATGGCATCTGCAGTTGCTATCTCTTACTGTAGGAAGGACAATATAATAATGTGGTTACTTTCTTTATCAATAAATAGCACTCACCGTAGATGCATTACAGATCTCTGCATCAGTATTATAGCCAACACATCCATATCCTGATAGCTTTGCACTGAAATCCTTATCAACTTGTATATTTGAAGTAGAGAATTCATTGTACATGGCCTGTCGCAAATAATATCTACCATAAGAAAATTGCTAGATAAAGCATTACAGTAAACAGATACAGAACAATGTATAATGTGGTACTTATAGAATAGTTTATCGATTAAAATGTCACCAAGTGCTAATGAAGATAGAGCCACATTCTTACAATCGTAAAGCTTAAGAGAAATGTTTTTTTTACTTGCATACTTGTTTTCCATGTAATATCAGTTGGCAGACCAATCAAATCAAGGATGAAAACCAAAATCACCTGAAAAGGCCCTTCTTCATGCAAGAACGCTAGACCCCGTGCAGCACAGAGGGCAACTTTCATCCGCGTAGACCAATCAATGGAAGGACCATCAGATTTTCCATGTAGTAGTCTATCCAAGCTACCATGATAAAGCCTCTCATAGACCAACATCCGTTCATTAGAACCCTCTTGAGCATGAAACCCTATTAATTTACACAAATTGGGATGCTGCAGGGACGCCAGTGTATTCACCACGTTCATGAAGTCCTTCAAATCCTATAAAATAAAGACCATAAGGTTCCATGAAATATCTTAACTGTTATACAAAGCAAAAGGGCTATCATCTTTCTTCCTTGTCCAAACTATATCATACCTAGTGGACTTTCTAGAGGGATTGTTCTTGGGTTGTATAAGCCTAGAATGTTATAGAGAAGGTAAACTACTCTACCGGTCAACTTCCATCATAATTTTCCAAGGCAAGTCCTATATTCTCATTCTGCTTTGGCTAGAATTTGACATCAATTTTTGGAGAGTTGATGTCAGATTTAATTTAACCTCCTCATGCATTGGAACTCAGTAGTTCCAATAATTTTACCTTAGAGAAAAAGAAATAATTGCAATTGAATTCTGATATGAGCAGCATACTTGAGAGGAGGGATGTGACCGAGTAACTGTAGCTTCAATCTTCTTAGAACCAATTATTTCATCTCCAAATGTTGCCTTATATACTGTTGTTGTAATACCTTCTGACACACAGCGATCACCAGAGAAATATTGGCAAGCAGATGAAACCTCTTCATAAGAGAAGTTACGAAGACCACCACCCCCTAATGGAGGCAATGGCAGAGGGCCAGAAGTTGCAATAGGCCCGCTGGCAGTTCTTGCTTTGAAGCTTCCCAAATTCTTCAAAACAGAAGTACCTTCTGGTGACGGAAGTGGAAGAGGAATAGGATTTGAAAAATGTTGCTCCTTTACTGACCCTCTACCTTTGGCCTCTTCTTGATCGTCAATTTCATTGGCTGTAAGAGCATCCTCATCAGAAAAAACAAGGCTAGAGGGAGCAGATAATGCTCGAGCTCTGCTGTAAAGCATTTTATTTGCCGCTTGTGACGTTTTGCTCCTATTTCTGAAACTTGCAGGGGCAGATTGAAGGGATGGTCCACGAGATTCAGGTTCAGGAAGTCGAGATGTCCTACTTTCCTTCATATCAGTAGCTTTCTTATTTATGATGTGCACACTTCTCTTTTTCTTATATTTAAAGACAGTAAAACAGCCCATCTTGTGAGTATTGGAGAACTAGATATTCCCTGCATAGGAAACAATAATATGAGACTGAAGTGTAACAGGAGTAAAATTACAGAACCTAAAAATAAGCAGGACTAGATCATAAACAGTTGCATTTAATGAAGGCAAAAGCCGCAAAACAACTCTAGACTTATAATGTTGGTCTCATCTGCTAAGGTAATTGAAATTTAATTTAAATAACTATTGCTGAATAGTTAAATCAGAATTCGAGGAAAAGAGTGAAAAGATTGATGCAGCTCAATTTGAATTCTATGGAAATGAATGGCATCAACTACCACTTATTAAATGTGAATATATTATTGTTCAACATGTTGAAACCAACGCAATCTAAACTTAGATTTGAAATAGTTTGCTTGCTTTTCAGCACCTAAATTCATTTCCACTTTATTTACTGGACCTATCTCCAAGGCTTCACAGCAATATCTCACACTCTAATTTTAACAAATTCAATAATTATTCATATCTATATAACCTTAAAATCATGAATTTCATTAACATAAGTCACCAAAGTTACCTGAAGAAGTTGAGCCAGCCTACCATTAAATGTTGATATCATGGTTCTAAAAGGAAGAACTCTAAAGTGGCTTGGTAACGCCAATAAATCAGTAAAAATATCATCATCTCACCTTAACCAATCCCGTCAGTATCATATACATATATCCTCCAAAAGATATTTAAAATATTACCGACAAGATTATTATACTCTACAAGTGATCTCTTCAACTGATCCCATTTAAAATGATATTTGCGAACAATTGTAAGTTCGCCATATCTAGCTCCAATCATGTTAGAAGAAAAAAAAAATTCTCAAAATCGCAAGTTACAGAATTACCCGTACGATTAAGATTCCAAATTTATATCAATGAAATGTATAAACTTAGAAAACGCATCTGAAAATTTCAAGGAGAACCCAATGAAGAAAAGAACAACGAAGATTCAGCTCTTCTCCAACCAAAGCACCTCCAGGTAAACAGAAGTTCGAACATTGATGATCTAACTCAACATAGTTCTACAAGAAACTAAAAAGGAACCAAAAAGATCAATTGAGCAGAAAGCGATACAAAATTCTCACGGTCGGGGCCAAAAGTTTTCATCTTGAAAACAAATTCCATCTAATTTCCTCAAAATACACGAAATTGGGAGCAAAAAAGTAGTACCCAAAAAGGATGGCAAAGATTCCACCTTGGAGGAACCAACCCCTCCAGCTTCGCCACCACGCGGCGGATCCACAACAAGATGCCTCCTTGGCGAAGATATAGAAACCCTAGTAGAGAGGAAGGATAGGAGACAAGAGAGTACAAGGAAATAAAAATAACAAAATAATAATAATAATAATAATAATGACAATAATAATAATAGGAAAAACAGGGGAGAAAGGGGAAAAAAATATATTAGCGGGGAAGAGAGAAGGGATTGCAGTGGTCAAAGCCGGAGATATTGCCGAAAGCAACTACGAGGAAAACCTTTCCATCTCTCCTTTCATCCGTTTACAAAAAGCACCTTCCAGTTTAAGAAAATTACCAAAACTATGCTTGCTAAGTTTTCAGATTTATTCTTCTCATTTGTCAATATTGTGATTAGAATAGCTTACAAGCTTTTGCTTTTGCTGGAACAAGATAACGTATTGGACCGGAAAGTAAATACGGAAGAGTAAAAGGACACTTTTTTTAAAATAAGTCCTCTAATTTACAGAATTACATAAATAAATCAAAGTAGAGGGGGCAGAAGGAATATTCACGGGATAAATTTTGAGTGTGGGCCCTATGAAGAAGTCGATGCGACAACCCGGTCAAAGTTGGAAAAATAATTTTCAAAGCAGTTTAGGTGCGGTCAAAGATGAGAAGGAATTAGGTGTTGACCATCGGTCCACCGTTGGATTAATCTTAGCTGGAGGCATCGACGGTCGTAAATTGCGGGATCTGCGTGAACGGCCCCGAAAGTCGAACAGTATGAGTCACGTTTTGTTGGATGAGCACCACATATTGATTTCTCCACGCGTCATGATTAGCACAATCATGTGATTGGATCTTGCACGAATCTCCATCTTGATCATCTTAAGTCGATCAAGGCCGTCCAGTACTGAGAGTTCTTGGCTAGTGTTTTTCTATATAAATTATTTTCTCAATCAAATGATTCTTATAAAAATATTAAACTAAAAATGATTTTATAAGGGAACATTTTTTTTTTCTTTTTTTTTTAATCGCTTCAAATTTTTCTTCATAAGTCAGTCAACTTGTTCATCAACTTATATTTATAAATCACTGACTAGGAAAATAATTTTATAATATATCTAATTTCGTATATAAGTTCTCATTTATCTAAAAATAAATACTATCGTAATTTTTGTGTAAGTAATGTAGAACTCAACTATACATTTAAAAAGGTTTACAAAGACACCTAGTTGTCGAGTTACTTATTTTTAAAAATAAAAAACTACTTTGAGAAAAGTTTAATTTAATCACTCAATACTTGTGAGTTCTTCATTGTTACGTGTGGATGGAAAGAGGATGACTTGGCCACCAAACAGACCGTAGGAAATAAGGACTTCTCTTTTTCTCACTCTAGAAAGCAAATACTAGATATTACTAAGTATAAGGAAATGGTTTGGTCACTCAAAAAGACAAAAGCTTCTCAATCACTAGTCTAAACACAATTTATGTTATGTTGAACAAGTGATTATCAAATGGAAAGTAGGGAAAAAAAACCCGAGTAGCTCAACGTGTACTTCAAAGTTGATGACTTATAAGATTCTTAGATCAATTGTACAAATCTCAATTCAATTCTTAAGAAGATAAACTTATTAGAAGTCCTCACTATTAATTTACCTCTCTTTTTTGTTTTTGCCCTTTTATCTTCTTATAGAGTAGGTGGTCTAGTTTGTTGAATAGATTGAACACTACTTTAGTTTGAATATTTGAAGTTAATTATTGGATTGAAGCCATCCAAATTAAATGAGACAAGTAGAAGAAGCTCATTAATAGATTCCTATAGTACTAAATTTTGATTGGAATTGAAACGAACTTTTCTCTTATGGTTCTTTCCGTGTTCTTTTGTATTATTTTTCGACAATTTATTACTTTTTAAAATTCCTTCGATCACACACGGAAGAATTTCCTTAGAAGTTTTTTTTTTAAAAAAATTGTATTGTCTGGTTTGGTCTTTAGACTTGCTAGTATATCATGGATAGTTCTTTTAGTGCAAACGTAGTTATCTATGACAACAAGTAAGAAAAGATGGAGGCTTGAACTTTGAGTCATTCCTTGCAAATGAGAGAAAGAAAAGTATCCTCTCTTACATATGGCAAGCTTATTAAGTGAATAGAAGAGTGACAGCAACTAATAAGTGTATGTTGAACAGTTTATTATATTCACCCTATGAGCTTCCATGACCTCGAATTGAATCAAAGTCCGGCACGTCAAATTTCTTAATATTTGACTACAAAACCTTGTACTATATAATTTGAGAAATTGAAGATTTAATCATTTCGTAAAATTAATTTTATTATATTTTTTATTTTGAAGAAACGCTCGCACATACATAAAATTTCATTAATGAGAATATTGGAATAGAGCGGCGACTCTTTTAGTTATTGTTTTAACTCTAGAGAAGAAAAAAAAACTTAGGTTTTATTGCATCTAGTAAAAGTTGCTCACCTAGCTAAACTCGTTTTTATTAAATAAAACTATTATATCTGATGTAGATTAAAAGTCACATAGTCGCATAATTAAATTTTCAATGCACCTATTCAGGCATAATGTTTGGTGTGCATACCTACATCAGTCATAAACTGAGAAAAAAAGAAAAGAGTGGATGCCTTTGATTTCTGTGCACCAACCTCCAGCCCTAACTTCTGGCCTGCAAGCTTGCAGCTAGGTGGAGGTAGTTAGCATCAGATATTGCCAACTACCTCCTACCTATCTTATAAAACCTCTCAACCTTCTTTCTCTGAATCACAATCAACAGCCAATACTCTTTAAGCTTATTGTTCACTGTCTCTCACCATTCATCACTCTCTTCTCATCAGTATGTGTACCTTTTCGGTTTGTTAAAAACTTTATGTTGTCTTAGTTTTGTTTATAAGATTGTATCTCCCATCTCCAATTTTGCAGTGGGCTCTGAGATGGTTATGGTGGATGGAGTTCCATTTCCTCCTGATGTCACAGTCACCAAGCCTTTGTCTCTCTTGGGTCATGGCAAGTACTGATAACTAACACTACTTTGGTTAACCTTTGTGGAATTCTAGGTTGTTATTTCTTTCAGGAATAGCATGTTCTCAAAGTATTCATCTCTAGATTCTTGTCCATATGTCAGATTTATCTGATAAAAACATATTTTCCAAGTATGAAATTTCAAACACTCAAATATGATTAACACTGTTTATGAACAAATTTGATCAGAGACTTATGACTTCAGATTTGTCTTCAAGCACAGGTATAACGGATATTGAAATCCACTTCCTTCAGATCAAGTTCAACGCAATTGGGATTTACTTGGAGAATGAAATTGTTGCACATTTGGGCAATTGGAAGGGGAAAACGGCTGCCGAGATAGCCAAAGATGATGCCTTCTTTGAGGCTCTTGTTTCAGGTGAAACAATGCAGACAGAGTGAAGTAAATGGCCTAAATTAAAGAGAATTAATATTATGTAATCCTTTTTGGCAGCTCCTGTTGAAAAATTATTCAGAATAGTGGTGATAAAAGAAATAAAAGGCTCCCAATATGGTGTGCAATTGGAGAGTTCTGTGAGAGATAGATTAGCAGCTATTGACAAGTACGAAGAAGAAGAGGAAGAAGCACTAGAGAAGGTAGCTGAGTTCTTCCAGGCCATCTACTTGAAGACAGACGCAGTGATCACCTTCCATTTCCCTGCAACATCTCACACTGCAGAGGTGAGGAGTGAGGACATGCCATGCTTAGATTAATATAGATAGCTATATTAATTTTGCTTGTTAATCTAATTCCTCTCATTGGTTTCATGTGAAGATATCATTTGCGACACAAGGTAAAGAGGAAGTAAAGATGAAGGTGGAAAATGGCAATGTGGTTGAGATGATCCAAAAGTGGTACTTGGGTGGGAGCAGAGCTGTGTCTCCTACCACTGTGAACAAGTTGGCCGAAAACCTTGCAGAATTGCTTTCCAAGTAGATTTTCTTTATGAAATCCTACTCCAAATAAACTGTTGCCTTCCCCTTGACATTGAGGAGAGTAGTTAACTCTAGTTCATGGCGTACTCTGCTTGCAATTTGTTGAAGAAGAGTTAGGTGGGTGACTAATGAAATGGTGTATGTGAACTAGTAAATTTGATGTCTACAAGTTCGGGTGATAATCTTAGTAAAAATCTTCTTCTAGCACTTGCGGCTTATTTGTTTTAAAAGAAAATTAGTGATAATCATATTTTCCGATCAATAGACTAAATCATCCACAAGTGGAGTATTTCCACACGCAAGTATTTAGTTGTCTAACCCATGCAGTAGTGACCTAATTGTATTGTCTCATGTATCATAGATGGCGACTCGATTGTCTAACCCATGGATAAGCTTAAGGTCTCTTTTTTAACAATCAAAGACAGTGTTTAAGCCCAAATTATGCCAATCTTGGCACGTCAAGGATATGATGCCCAGTCCATCTCAAAATCATAGCATAGAATGATTCATCTGGTTCGCGATAATGACACATGACCAATTGCTCGACGACAACAAGGCTGCAGTGAAACTTTGTCATTGGACGTATCAAAAAGTTAGAACGAATGCCAAACCGCATCAAAAGTTTGAACATTTGCTCACCAACTTGGAGTTGGAGATGGGCTCGCTCTGATTCCCAACCCATCATCACCTACTGAGGGAGACCCTAAAGATACACTTGTGTGGGCATTTGACGCCTCTTCTGGGCTCCAACTCTATGGCACACTAAAGATACAAACAACTAACTCGTTGATGACCATAGGATGGGGGGGGAGGATTGGAGATTCTATTCCAGGCCCATGAACTCTTGTTCCTTAGTGCTCCACATATGCCCTTGCAAAGCGATCATAGTCTTCTTAAGTATTTGGAGGTTACAATTAGAGGAAAGCAACACCAATGAAGTGACTCATATGGTTGTAGGATTTCTATTCTCTCCTGCCCTTTTGTGGTTCAGTAAGACCCATGATATCCCACCCAAGGAAGAGGTGCTTTTGATTGGTTGTCGGACCGACGTGATTCAATCTATTTGGGATAACTACGCATGTGCTTTACTCTAAATACTACTAAAAAGTAGACGCAGGTACTTTGCCTAATTTGCAAGAAATTGCCTCGCTTTTAACAGGGAAAGCTGCTTTAGGATGAGCTTCAAATTAAGAGAAAATTGGTACAAGTATGAGTAGAAGCATTAAAATTATATTAAAAAAAAATTAGAATGAAGCTTAATCATTTCTTCTATACTTAATGTGACAAGGAGGATAAAAAAATATATATATTGTCTACCTTGTTTCTCAAAGATAAAATTTGGTAAAATTAGCTTAAGCATTCTCTCTATTCTTATCTTGGAGTTCCATACCTAAGCATGCAAATTTACAACCACCGCAAACCAGATAAACAACAAGACGGCCCCCAATCATCCAACTAAAGGAGCAGAAAAAGAAGAGGTCACTGACCCAATTCATCAAATATCTTGGGGGGCATCATCTCACCTCGTCCGCCACTGCGGCGACGCTTCCCGGCTCGCCTCTCCCTTCTTCCTCATCCCTCATCGCCTTCTCAAGCAGCGAATTCCGACACGTCGGACACGACGAGTGCGCGGCGAGCCACGTGTCGATGCACCTGACGTGGAAGCGGTGGTTGCATTTGGGCAGCACGCGGACCTTCTCCCCATCCGCGAACTCCCCCAAGCATATGGGGCAATCCATGGCCCGATCACTACTCCCAGGAGAGAACACCTCCACCGGAATCCTCCTCAGCGCCCGCTTCTTCAGCCCGGTGGCGGCGAGCCGCGCCGCCGCCTCCTCCGGCGTCTCGAACGCGATACGGCGGCCGCACCGGAGCGCGCAGCGCACGATGGAGTTGAGCCCCAGCGCGCATATCAAGGCGCAGAGCAGCGCCGCGAGGATGATCACCATGTTCGTGTCGAAGCTCCCGTCCCCTCCGCCGGCGGCGGCACCGCCGCCGCCGAGTTGGCGCGGCTTGCTCCCATCTGCCCCCGCCGGCTCAGCCGGCGGCGTTCCAGCGAGTATGCCAAGGCTTCGCCGCATGAGCTATGGTGCGTCTGTTTTGCTTACAAGCTTGCGTTTTCTTCTTTCCGGAGGTGAGTTGAGAGTGGATTCTTTGAGAGATGGAGAAATAGAAAGAGGCAGGGAGGTACATCTATATATATACCTTGCTGGACTTAGTAGACTTGTTAAGATTAATTAATAGTTTTGCTGGCATGAGAGGGGAGTTAGTGGGCAAAGATCAAATCAAGGTTTGTAGTTCCTCTCTCTCTCTCTCTCTCTCTGTATCTCTTCTCTTTTTGTTTCCTATTTTACATTTACTCTTTCCACTTAGGATATCCTAATACACGTACTTAAATACTTTCTCAGTGTATATAGTCTCTTTCTTTCAAAGTATTGAAATGGCATGACAAAAGAGATTAGGTTCCATAGCTTTTAGTCAAAGAATGACAAGGAAAGGGCTAAGGGGATTAGGCACCAGATGCTCACCTAATCAATAGAATTGGGTTAGCGCACCAAAACCATTAACCACCACTTGTTTAGCTTTCAGGTTGCAGACACATGCAGTGAAACAAATGTCTTGTCCAAGGTGGGCAGATATTTTTGCCAATCCCCCTCCTATCGTTCTACTTTATTATTATTATCTCAGTGTTACAGTGTGTTTGGGTCCTTTTCGCCTTTCTTCTGTGGCTGCTGCTGATTTTTGAGTGAGTGAGGCTTGAAAGTTAAGCCAAGGGGAGGGAGGGAGGGAGGGAGGGAGGGAGGGGTTGATATTTTTCTTTCTTTCTTTTTTATTGGGGGGGGGGGGTGGGGGGTTCAGTTGGGCCATCTCGATCTCTTCGAGATGTTTATCCGCATGAGGTCGGAGAAAATATCTAGCGGTTGTGTCCATTTGTTCGTCGGGCCCACCCCTCCTGGAAGGGCATGTGACAGTGAGGGACTTCGCTGGATCTTCTGCACTTCCCACAATAAGAAGTCGCCACACTCCGCACCTGGCAGCATCTGACTGGCTCGCACATCTTTTCCTCCCGAATTCGAATTCTCGCTTTAAATGTGGTGGACATAAAATATAAATTATGTGATTAAACTTTTTTTTTTAATCATTGTCCTAATAAAGATCACACTCTAATTACCCTCAAAATGAAACACTCATTTTAATTCCGACTTTAATTTGAACCCTACATTATAGTCCACAAAGTTTACTGAAACACTTACCTACTTCTTACTTAGTATCTCTAGAAAAACATGCTTCACATTGCAATAATATATGTTACCTTCCACGCACCTAATACTTGTTCGGATAAATAAACAACTCATGCATCATTAATCGACAATGTCTTAGGTACTTTCTGTCATATAGTTTTCAAACATATTGGATACTAAATATTAAAATTTAAAAGAAAATAAAACTCGTGTTATGAAAAATAAACTATCTTAGTTGGGTTGGCTGACTGGCTCGCCTTAACAACATCATCTTTTGGGAATATAAATAGTCACTTTTCCATCACTCAAAGGGTAAATAAAAAATAGGGAGTAAACTGTAAGGAGTACATGATGTAAGGTGTGAACTGAATTAATTTCTTCAATATTTTGTAATATCGGGGGCATTTGTAATATGTTACCTGCCAAACTTTGAAGCCCTCGTCAAGGGTCGTCATCTTTCTACGTCAGTTGGACATATCAATATTTCCAAATTACTGTGGGCCAGGATGCAGGAAAATTGAGGAGTTCCCAAAGGAAGCTTTTTAACCTTTCCATTTTCATGAAATATCTCAAGCTTCCATATAGAATGAATGGCAACAGCGAACGGGTATAAATAAAGACCAATAATCTTGGCATCATTGTCCTAGTAATTAGCATGTCAAAAAGGACTAGACTTTGGCGTCCAAGCGTGACTGTGAGATTTAGATGGACGAGTAATCGTATCACATCAAACCAAGAGTGGCTAATTTCGATAGACTAAGTATTTTATTTTATCCTAAACAAAAAGAAGCACGTTAACAAGTGATCCATGGGTCAACTAGCCTTAGATTATTATGATGTCGGAGGAGGTAATAACTGCAATAAGTCTGGGCCTTGTTAGCCCAAACAACAGCCTGATTGAAATTGATCTGGACCTCAATGTTGGACTCATGGATCGAAATTGGTCGGATCGCCGGTGCAATTGTTTTTTTTTTCACATGGTTCAAGTCCATGATGGCCCAACTAAGCATTTGATTCATTTACACATACTCCACTGAGATTTATAATTATAGCTCAACGTTGCAATTTAGTTGTTATCCAGACGGTAATGATAGTATCGTTTACCTGAATCGATGGTTCAATGTTTCTAAATAAACATGCCATTGAAGGACTACCGAGACAAAATGATGGGCTAGCAAGAATGTGGAGGAGGTAGGATGGGAAGTTGATAAAGCTACTAGTCATTGCCAATAGCTTGATGCACTATCTCCTTTCAATTCTTTGACGGGAGGGTAACGTGGAGGTCAAAAGAAAGAGAAATTCATGGATTAACGCGGTCGCTAATAAATAAATAAATAAATAAATAAATTGAAAGATGAATAAGTAAAGAGAAACAATCATGGATGGGCTTGAAAGATGAAATGGGCCAAGGAAGTTGAGGCCATTGGAATTGGGGGCTTTTACTCTCACTACCCCCAAGTCCCAACTAATAAACTATCAAATAACACCCCCACAGTTTAGTATTTTTTTATAACTAATTGTGCGCTGGCGTCCCAGAAACTTAAAAAGTATTTAGATTAAAAAAGAAAAACTAATAATATAATGTGAGAAAGTATATTAAAAGCACCTTATCTTTTAATTTTATTACCGTTCAACGTGAGTATCCAACATATGAATAATAATAAAACCAAAAAGAGTATTCTGGATAAATTTCCTTCTAAAAAGATAATCTGATTGGAGATTGTGATGGGCCGTACACGAGACAAAAGGCAAAGTTAGACCCCACTTCTCACATGACTCTGTTTGGGACATTGGATCAACTTATTAGGGAATTAATGAAAGAGCACGTAAATCTGACAACAATTCAATTTTTTAATTCCAATTCGGTGGAACAAAGATCAATCCGGCACCACGACTCCTTCTTGGAAACTTCATTCTTTTTATTGTGGGGATCGATGTGAATATATGACTGCCCAGATGAAAATTATCCGATTTCAACCATATTTTTTAATGACATGCCACAATTTTCCATGTCGTTAGTGCGAAGGAACCAGTGATTGCAGTAATGTTATTCCTCTTGGGCTTCTTGAGGTAAGGTAATTGATGCACAGTTATATACAATTCCAAATAAATGAATCAAGGTGAATTGGGCGGTGGAAAGATCAAAGAAGTTCTTCCATTAACAAAACGACTAATTCATAGAACACCCACTTTATTATTTAATCTCACCACACCAAGTACTGAAACAAACATACATATCTCCTCTCTATCTCTACGCTTCCTTTCCCCATCAACTGCTTCAGTTAATCCTGCACAATTAAGTAAGGTACAACGCAATAAGCACATAATGCAGGGTGCAAAATGAAAAAAAGGTTTAAAAGAAAGAGACAGCACTCACTTGGTGCAGTCGGTGTTGGGGCTAATCTTGTACGGGATGGAGACGCCGCATTTTTTGGGGAGGGCGGCGGCGCGGCCGATGTTGCCGCCGGAGACCCCGGCAGCGGCGTTCTTGATGCAGCCGCAGATGGAGCGGCGATCCGCCTTGGAGGCCGCCGCGGCCAGCAGTTGCTTGATGCCACCGCAGCACTCGGCCGGCACCGCCGAGCCGCCATTCTGCATGTACGCGAGGCACGGGAGCAGATCGGTGTACACCTGGGAGCACGTCATCGCAGCCCTCGCGGCGTGCGGTGCGGCGACGAGTGCCACCACGAGGACGAACCCGAGGGCCAGTGCACGAGAGTTCGACCGCGCCATTTGGGATTAATTAGCCGAGAAGTGGAGGGCTGTAGTGAGATTGTGGGAGGAGTTCGTCAGGTGAGTTTGGGATGGGGATGGAATGAGAGGAGGAGCTGAGGGGTTTATATAGGAAAACCGGAGGAGCAAAGGAGGTGAGTTGTTAGGTAGCATTTAATTGGGAATATTAATGGAGAAATAATATTACTTCCAACTTCTAAGACGACAAAAATTATGGTCGTAGGTAAAAACTTTTGTTCCAAGTTATTTATTTATTTATTATTAACTTTCGGGTGATGGGTGACGTGGCGGGCAATTATAGAATGCAGAGTAAATGACTGCAGGAAATTGCTGCAACCGTTTCATGCGGTGGATCGATCTAGTGACCTACAAAAGGTCGTACTACTAGATGAGATCTGCACTGATGAACCCGTGACTATGGTATTGGTCGGCCACGGTGGTTTAAACATTTGCATTCTGAGAGGTTAGTCGCGTCACGATGACTCAGCCACAGTGATGTTTGGAGAATTTTTCAATATAAATTATGAACTAGTAAGTAGGATCTTATCACCATAGTTCTCACTCAAATTCATACACGCATATTATTTCACTACAATTTAGTCAGTAATTTAAATAGAGAAACGAGGTCGAAAGTTCCTGCAGTCGTCGCTGCAGATGATCTGCTACCGTAGGGTAAGATAATATAGTAATGGGTATAATAAGCAATGCATGTGATCAACTTGATCAAGTTTATGGCGTCTTCTAGCGAAGAAGATCCAACGTCCGTGACGGCGTTAATGGAGAATTGATGCGCGTTCAGGACCTACCATGATACTTAATGAATCGATTTTTATATTGATAGATGGGATGCAGATTGAATTTGTTGTACTATGTGGAGAAGAAGTCCTCTCGGTCTTCTTCTAACTACAAAGATTTCTTTTTGTCTGTCTATAATTCGTATAGGAAAGGTAGTCCGTACGATTAGGACGTCAATACCAAATTCATCGCCATATAAACTACAGTGAAATGGTAATAAGCCTTGAAAGGGAGAAAAGAAGAAGAAAAGATCTAAAGAAGTTTGCTGTTACTCAAAAGAGTGTGGAGTTATGGGGCTGAGGGTTCCTCTGTCCCAAGACTTAATTCGTGTGCACTGTTCATTGTTGGGGTACCGATGCAGCCTCTTTCCTTGACTTGCAGTCAGGCTACCAGTGAGAAGAAGTGGGTCACAAATGAAATCCTTCTTTACTATAAACAATTCTTGTTTTAATATTTCTTATTTCTGAGGCAGACGATGCACCGACTAAAGTTGTCAACTTGGGCTCGTTAATGTTTCCTTTTCTTTTTTCATTGGGCCTGGAATGTTAACCCAGTATGGACTCAGAATATTCGTAGAAGCATTTATGCAAATATATAACGAGGTGTCCATTAGTAAAGTTTTAAAAAGAAAAAAAAAGATTAAAGATGTGGATATCGGCAACTAATCCAAGAGGCACGAAGAAGAACAGTATCTATCAATACGAAGTAGCTCTGATATACGTATATATTTATATATAAATCTCTGGTATATAATCTCGAAACATCATAACTAGCAATAGAGACAACAACACACTACGTGGCCTGGTGTTCGCCGCCGCCGCCGACGGCTGTCACCTTATTCTCACATATCTATATCTATAGATACTCCTCATGCTACGTAGATCAAGCCACTAATCTCTTAGCGGATCCTGCAATTAATATGTGCAATTATTATTCAACTATGTATGCTAAGATTTAAATAGGTAAAAATTGGAGAGGATTTTGATCACAAATCTTACTTGGAGCAATCGGTGGAGGTGCTAATGGGAAATGGAACACTAACACGACACTTGCTAGGTATGCCGGTGACGGCGCCGGGTTTGACGCCCTTGACGCTGCCGGCGAGCTTCTTGAGGCAGTTGCATGCTGTCTGCCGGTCCGGCGTGGTCTTGGCCAGAGCGTTGAGGCTCCTCACTCCGGCGCAGCAGGTCGCAGACGGCGCGCCGACGCCGCTCCTGGCGTAGGCAATGCAAGGGGATATCGCCGACACCGCCTGCGAGCAGGTGATCGCGTCGGCAACGTGCGGCGACGCAATCAGGAGGATGGCGAGCACGACGGCGGCTGCGGCGGTGGCGGTTGAGCGAGCCATAGTGGACGAGGTCTAAGGGAGTAATGGGATTGCGAAGGTGTAATTACGAAGAGTTGATGTTGGGATGGAAGGAATTGGAGGGAATGGAAGGGTTTATATAGGAGTTTCTAAGCGTGGTCAGATGATGGGGTTGTTATATTAATTAGGCCAGCTAGGGTTAGCTAAACATAATAATCATTAGACTTAAACCCTCTTCGACGACTTTGGAATAGAGAGAGAGAGAGAGAGAGAGAGATGCATATATGCATGCATGAACTGGGTCGTTGGAGAAGGTACGTATGAGGATTAATTGGGTAGAGTTCGTAATGTTATACGTACTTCCAAACATTCTATCAATCCTTAGTTTCTCTCTCAAGGATTTGCTCTTAGGATTAAATGATGTTTACATAATTAACAACTTAGATTATATGATGTTTCTCTCTCGAGGTAATTTGTTTTAGATGCATTGAGCTTGGATGCCATTGGATATACAGTATAAGGGAAGTTAAGGTATATAGTTCAGACGTGGCTTTCAACTCTGCCGACATAAGAGCTAGCAAGTCCTATGAATTAAAGAAAGGAAAGATCGAAGAGGCAAGAGGCCTAGCCTTGATCTATTAATGTTTGGGGTGGTCAACTGAAATATAAATATTATTTAGCAATATTTTAACTTAAAATGTGTATGCATTGTATTTATACTATATGAGAGTTATTTTAGAAACTAAAACATATTCTTTATAGAAAAGAACAACACTTGAAAAGACAATATTTTGAATCAAGCCAAAGAGTACTGATTAATATTAATAGAAATTAATATACTTATTTATAGTGAAGTATATTTATTAATAAGAGAATATTTTAAAACTATTAGAACATACCATGTAGCTCCACCCGTGAGAAGAGAGAGACGGTAGGATGGTAGATTTAGATATCTCGCTTTGGTAGACATCTTAATCTAAAATTAGTTGACGGTGCTTCTCCCTTTGCCTACTGGCATCCTTAATTCATTTGCTCTCCATTACAATTTACAACCACACATTGCTGCTGAGTTTTAATGCAGCGAGGAAGACGTGAGTACTCCCTCTAACCGTACTTATATCAGTATTTATATATTTATTAATTAATTTAATCTTTAGTTACCTAACATCACATATAGCTAGGTAGGGTGACCATGTGTCAAGTTGCACCAAGCTGGTTCGAGTCAAAAATATCGAGCCGACTTCTAACCTAAGCCTGTCTGAATTTGCACTGGGCCATATTATGTATAATGAGGAAGAAGAAGAAGATGACGATGATGAAATTGAGTTAGGAGGAAGGTGGGAATAAGAGAGGTTAGATGCATGGGCTAAGCCTCCAATTGGGCTGCGGGCTTTCAACCTCGGGCCAAACCTAATTTTGTTTTGGATCGGGTCCGGGTAAGCTTCGGGCCGATCGGATGGTTGAGAACCCTAATAACATTTAGGGTGTTTCTATGATTTGAAAAAGAAAAAAGAAAAAAAGAGGGGTACAGGAGACAAATTAAAGTAGTTAAAAACAATTGTGAACTGAAATAAACACATAATAAGAGGTGCGAAATGAAAAGGTTCTTCTAATATAATAGCAAAGGTCCACTTAGAGTATTGTAGCCAGGCTTGATCAAAACGAAATAGTCTACTAGAATAAAACTGGAGTATTGGCACAGTTAATTCGATGTGAATCAAACTCAATCACGATCCGTTTGCCTATACCAATGACTATGAGTCTCGTACGAACCAAGCGATGAACATCATGCATGCCATCCATGAAAGATCGCCATACATATATAGAAGAACACAGTTTCACAAATAACTAAATAAACAGCCGACATCGATCCGTATATAGATGGTAACATGGCATTACAAAGATCTCACATCATCATCTTAATCATCGTCATCAAGTAGTAGTAACAATGACGACAAGGATGCATGAACACATAAAGTATAAATTAAAGTCGGAGGAGAGTGAGATCTCCAGTAACAGTAGCGCTAGTGGTGCTCGACAATGGCCACCACCTTATTCGTATTAATATTACTTATTAGGATCGAGCTAGTAATCTTTTTATTAGACCCTGCAACAAAAGAAAATTATCAGTAATTTCCTCTCTTTTTTTAATTAAAATAACTATGAAGTAGACAAAGAGTTAATCCTCTGTGAGCATTTATATAGAATCTTACTTGGTGCAGTCGGTGGAGGTGCTGATAGGAAAGGGAACGCTGACACCACACTTTGTAGGGATGCCGGCGATGGCGGCGGGTTTGAGGCCGCTGACACTGCCGGCAATGGTCTTGAGGCATTTGCATGCAGTTTGGCGATCCGCCGAGGTCTTGGCCAAAGAGTTAAGGCTCTTCACTCCACTGCAGCAGGCAGAGGGCGGCATGCCTGTGCCGGTCTTAGCGTAGGAAAGGCATTGGGAGATCGACGATGTCACCTGCCCACAAGTGAGCGCATCGGCGACGTGGGGTGATACAATCAGGAGGATGGCAAACACGACGACCACCGAGGTGATAGCAATAGAGCGAGCCATTAGAAATTAGAATAAGTTTGTGAGAGAGAGAGAGAGAGTATATATTGAAATAATCTAGTTTAGCAAGAGGCGAATGTAGTAGTGGTGGAGGAAATGGGAGGGAATTGATGGGTTTTTATAGGAGTTCGAGGGTGAGGGCAGGTGGAGCTAATTAAGGATGCAACATAGGGAGGTTGTGGTATTAATTCGGGTAGCTAGCTTTCGAAAGCTACGTGAAAATTGCCCCAGAATTGTTCTAGTATTGTTACAAAATTAAAGTTCCAATACTTGTCCAATATGTAGGATAACTAGGTTGTGCATCCATTTCACTCACTCCTTATTTCTCTCTTTTTCTTAAAATTATAAGATACTCTGTAATGACGAAAGTACTGGTTGCTCGAATTAATCAGTTTTTTTATATGAAAAGGTCCTAGAGTTATAACTTATTAAGCTTCAAGCATATATTCACAATTTAATACATGAGAAAGAAAGAGGAGGGAGGGCAATAGTTTTACATGCAAGCAACATATTCAGCTTAGGCTAACTATAATAAAACAAATTACTAAGAGGATAACAAAAGAAACAAGCACTCAAGTAAAAATATATTCTGAGAGGATAGGGTGATGACCCGAAAAATTGGCTTTCAGTTAGCCATTTACTAATTTACAACAACACCACAGAAAAACATAGCAAAAGATTTGAAGTAATTAAGGACACAAGCCAATGAGAATCAGATGTCTTGTGGATCTAATAAGACCGCAGAAAATATTATTCACAAACCTACACGACAATACTATAATTTAAGTAAAGTGAAACAAAGAAAGATAGTAGGGGAGACGGTCAGTGATTTGTGGTGAAGCCAAGAACAACACAAAAACTAAATAAACACCCCCAAGCTAGCCAAATCCTGACCAACAAGAGAAGAGTGGGACATTACAACTAACACAATTGTAATAAAGATAACAAGCTAGGCAAGACTACAAGGGGCTCTTTGATGGGATGATTACTAGAACCAAGAAGGTGGCGACAAGATTATGGGTGTAGCGATTGAAGGAGACAATATGATTATGAAAGCAGCAATTAAGGAAGATAATAGGATTATGAGAACATGACAAAGGTATGCAAGGCTATGATAAAGGTTGGTAAGGAAACGGAAGAGAGGGAGCCTTTGAGTTGGGACCAGAGATTAGGGGTGAAAACGGATCGGATAGTGCTAAATCCATATCCGGATCCGTATTTTTAGTTCGGATACGGATTCAGATACGGATATTGGACGGATAGCAAAATTTAAAACCATATCCTAACTAAACGGATACGGATAATTTTCGGATAAAAGATCAGATCTTAAACGGATATTAATTAAATTTAAAATAATTATAATATTTTATTTAAATATAATTAACACAAAAATATTAAGAGTTTTACAACAAATAATTTTTTTATATGTCAAATATATAAAATTAGAGAAATTAATCTCTATAAATAATATATAATGTATTATTAGTAATAATATTAATACTTACTATCTAAATAAACAAACTAAAAACTGTAAATCATTTAAAAAAATATGCGGGTAAACGGATATCTGATATCCGTATCCGAATCCGAAAAATTTATCCAACCCGTATCCGAATCCGTATCCGAATTTTTTTTTAAAATTCTATCCGTATCCAAATCCGAATCCGAGTCGGATAGAAATTTTTTATCCGAATCCGATCCGAGTCGGGTCGGATAGCGGGTCGGGTCGGAGTTAATCCGACCCGTTTTCACCCCTACCAGAGATAGGTTGAGTAAGCACAAATAGTTGCAATGCATAGTGGTAACAGAGAAAGAAGGTGGAGAAACGACAATCTGTGAAAATATGAAGGAGCTAGTGAAGACAAAAGGAGGAAGGGTAGAAATTGGGGTCATAGATAGGGTAACAAAATTTGGTAGGCAACAAATGTAGCCTCTCTACCATGATCTTGAGATGCGGACAAAGTCGACAATGGGAGGAAAGGAGATAAGAAAAGAAAATATGAAGTAGAGAAAGAAGAGCAGAAAGGAATGAATAGGAGAAGGGACAAGAAGCATGATTAGAGAGTGGAAAATCTCCTCCCATAGCCACTCAAGCTAAGAGAAGAAAGAAGAGGAAAATGTCGACGATCGGCGGCAGACGGTAGGAAAACCCTCAACAAGGAGAAGAGAAGATGGTGATTAAATCAATTGGTCAAGTAACATTTGTAAAATATTAATTTTAATCCCGGATAAAATTTCAAAATGGTGCCTTAATTGAGAAATTAAATAACTTGTATGTATTAAATCTCTGTCGCACCACATTATAAGTTGTTTAATGGATAGTTCAAAATTGGCTATCAAGTAATTAAGCCGACTCCAGACAGTACCAATTAAAGAGAGGAAAACTTCACTCGGTAGTTAACCGTTGGACACACGTCAAAATTGCGATCTACCTTCGTTGTCGGCGTGGTATATATATATATCGTCAAGTATGATATTTGGAGAAAGATAAAAACAATAAAAAGGTAAATATGGGTTTATTTGCAAATTTCCAGTGGATTATATTTACGAGAACTACTCAACCCAATTATTTGATCATAATATAGGGGGTGATTTGTAAAAGCACAACATTATTATATTTACTAGACTCGATGGATCACGTTCATAAATATGGTACATTTCTTGGTGGATGTAGTTTTCTTGTGCTGGATCGTACTGCTGGAATTTATGACTTATTAATAGATTTGTTTTTTTAATATAATTGTCGTTGAAATTTTTAAGACATCATTATTGAAAGGTGATTTAACATTAAGGTTTACAAATAAAACTTAAATGATAAAAATAATTCGGAATGTATAATATTTGTCATTATTTGCGTATGAAAAGAACTTCACAGGAGCAAAATTAATTTTTCATAATCAAAGTTCGGTCTTAGCTATGATTATTAGATTTAATTGAACGTAGTGATAATTTTATAAAAGCACAATAATTCGTAGCAATTATGATATCTTAAAGAATATTTAAGGTCAACAATCTACTTAGAACAAGAGTAGATCGCTACTATCAGATGCTTGTACGAGTTTTACAATAAAATCTAACGAAAATAAATTCCATTTTTAAAAGGACGGAATTCATAATCACCTAGTTCTTGGATTACAGAATGAATAATTTGGATACGTTGAAGAGTCAACTTAATTGGGTCAGCTCGGTGATTTCTCGGTTTGTATATTTCGTGTTGACTGACTTAGTTTGATTCAGAAAAGGAATCAGAATAGGTTTATATGATGTTTGGATCTCTTGTTCAATAATTCTTGATCATGTTCGACTCAACCGGAAAAAAAAGGAAATTAGAAAAATTACAGTTTACGATCTCTAATCTAAACATATTTTAATTTATTCTTTTGTATTTTAAACTTAAGTATTTATAATTAGCATCAAAGTGCAACGGTTAGTCTCAGAGATTTAAGACGACATAATTATCATCATAGAAATACATTCTAACTTAAAAGATGATAAAAAATATTTTAATTATTTAACAACTTATTTATGACTAAAAATATTAACATTAATGAACCATATTGATTCTAGCATTTATACCGTTAGTTTTAGATAGAAAACCTATGAGTTAGTCATTAGAGAAAAGATAATTTATTATATTTTATATTCTAATGTGCCACTTCACTTTAAATCTGAGATATTTGATGTGCTAAAAAATTGAACTTGATTTAAATGAGTAAATATTTTATATTTTAAAATTTAAATAGGTTTAGCAGGATTCAAATTTATGATATATGATTCGATAAGTTGATAGAGAAATAATAACTTTTATATGGAACTAAATACTTTGTGTTTGGAAGATAAAATGAGTCAGTTGAAAAGGAGCCAAACCACACTGGGGAAATAGTAATTCTCTGAAAGAAAAGGAGATATTCTTTTAAAGAGCAATCGATTTATAACTGTTCCCAGCTACATAGATGACAACATGGGATTACAAAGATCTCACAATATCATCATCAGTAGTAACTAGTAACAGCGACGACTTAGAAATTAGGATACATGAATACATAAGAACATAAATATAAACTCGGATGAGAGCTCCAGCTGCAGTAGCCTAGTGTTCTGCAACAACCACCACCTTATTCGTATAATTACTTCATACGTAGGATCCAGCTAGTAATGCTTCTAATTAGAGCCTGCAATAACAAAATATATATATATATATATATTTGGTCATTTTCCTCTAATTTATTCAACTGAAATGCTTAGATGTTTAATCATCAATCCATTTTTTCATGTCACTTTTTGCAAAAAAAATTATATATATATAATCTTACTTGCTGCAGTCAGTAGAGGTGCTAATAGGGAAGGGAACACGGACACCGCACTTTCCGGGGATGCCAGAGATGGCGGCGGGTTTGAGGCCACGGACACTTCCGGCAATAGTCTTAAGACATTTGCATGCAGTCTGGCGATCCGCCGAGGTCTTGGCCAAAGAGTTAAGACTCTTCACTCCGCTGCAGCAGCCAGAAGGCGGCATGCCCGTGCCAGTCTTGGCGTAGGAAAGGCATTGGGAGATCGACGAGGTCACCTGCCCACAAGTGATTGCATCAGCGACGTGGGGTGATGCAATTAGGAGGACGGCAAACACGACGACCACCGGAACGACAGTAATAGAGCGAGCCATTATAAATTAGAATAAGTGTGTATGAGAGATAGAGATATATATATATATATATATATATTGAAGTAATCTACTTTAGCAAGAACTGAATGTAGTAGTGGTGGAGGAAATGGGAGGGAATTGATGGGTTTTTATAGGAGTTCGAGGTATGAGATTGCAACATAGGGGAGGTTGTGGTATTAATTCGGGTAGTTAGATATCAAAAAGCTACGTGAAATTGCCACGGAATATATCAATAGAATTATTACACAATTAAAGTTCTAAGTACTTCCTATTTCTCTCCTTTGTTAAAACTTATATGATGCCCTATAAACATCAAAAGTAAATTTAATCAATGATACAATGTAATTGGAAAGGAATCTTATTTGAGGTATATATTATAAATCTCTATTGTACCACGTTATAGGGTGTTTAATGGATAGTTCAGAAGTTGCTATCGAGTAATTAAGCCGAGTCCAGACACTAAATACTATCAAATTAAAGACACGGTTTGGGACACGTGTTAGATTGTAATTGCCTCCCTTATCGGCTTAAATGCAGTGAGGAAGACATAAATCCTCCCTCGATCTACTGCATCCGTGGCTTGTCGGTGTGGTCTAATTGGAGATAGATAAAAATATAAATAAAATGGTAAATATGGGTTTATCTGTAAATTTCCAGTGGATTTATATTTGTGAATATGACTTATTTCATTTGGATGAGGACTCCTCTTGACTTAATAATATGATCATATTAGAGGAGGTGAATTGTAAGAGCGTAAATATGGTTTACTTTCTTGGTGGATGTAGTTTTCTTGTGATGGATCCTACTGCCGGAATTTATGAACGTTAATTGTTATATATATATATATATATATATAAATTGTCACTCTATTTTTTATGTTGAAATTAATTTTACTTTTCCAGAATTTAATTTATGCAAAATTTTCAATAATATTCTTAATGTGTGATTCTTAAGGTTTACAATTAAATGTAAACAATCAAATTAAAAATATATATATATCGATAAATTAAATAATATGATCATTTTTTTATTTTTGCATAAAAAATTGTGCTATGTTACTACTAATATTAGATGGTTTTTGAACCATTTTAAATTATTTTTGCATGAGCAATATAGTCTTTTTTATAATTGAAGCTTCATTTTAAATGTGATTACTTATATCAATTTACATAATATATAATGACATTTTTAAAAAAAATGTTCATTGATTCATGACAATTATGATATTTTAAAGGATATGGTGACAAAATGACATTTGAAACTTTTTTGGTGATAATTATATAATTCTTTTTATTAATTAGGAGGCACATCAGAAAATATAATCGAGGTGTAAGGTGGAGATATTTATTAAATACATCAGATGGAGGTATTAACATCTAAATTTAGAACAACCTGTTAAATAAAATCAAATGTTTTTTGTATGTATACCTCTACAAAGTTTATTTTGTTTACGTGGATACTCTTCTAAATAAATTATTTGCATATATATTAAAACTACTGATTTTGTTTTTGCACTGATATCTTTTGAGTAAATTTTTGGCTGTTAGAAGTTTAAATCTTAACAATTTAACAAGTGAATATATATATATATATATATATATATATATATATATATATATATATATATATATATCCTTTAATCTAAAGGCATGTATGTAAATAATTTTATATTTTTCTAATTAACTTCGTAGAATTTTAAGACTTAGTTACATTTTAGTGATATCCATATAGAAGAAAACAAAAGTTTCAAAAAATATCTATACAAAAACTGTGTTTTGAAAGTATTTATGCAAATATTAACTTAATAAGTCTACACACATAAACAAGATAGCGAGGTTATGGCATTGACTTCATCTAATTACTCTTGGATCAGAAGAGCAGCAGGGGCCTGTTTTCTTAGAACAAAATGGTTATCTGATGCTTATACGAGTAATAAATAAATAAAATTCTCACAATTTTTTTCTCATATTAAAAGGATGGAAATATATAATCATCTTGATCTTGGATCACAAGATGAATAGTTCGGATCTGTTGAAGATTCAACTTAATTGAGTCAACCCTATGATTCGTCGGTTTGTAATTTTTTTTTCTTTTTCTGATTTAACGTAATTGAGGAAAAGGATCAAAATAGGTTTGTAAGTGTTTAGAGATCTTTTGCTCAAATATTCTTGATCATGTCCAACTGAACTGAAAATTAATTTTGGTAACTTATAGTGTTACATGTTAGTCCATTATGTTGTTAGATGAAAATGGTTAAAAAACTATAATTTCGTAGGAACCGCATGAAATTAAATGCTTGAGTTTAAAGGGCATTTAATTTATAAGTTTGTCCATGTTCCATTATGTTGTCCCAAATTAATTAGATCAAACCTGGCACTTATTATAATAAACATAAACTCGCCCAACAATAGCTTCGGACGGTTAAAAGTTTTAATGTGAACGATAAAGGCTTTCAAAAGTGCACGCATCTCGAGGTCTGCCATCCCACAACTATAGACGAGAACAAAATATACCAAAGAAAATGGATAATATAAAGATAATAATGCTACGACTGGGTGTCACAAGATCTCACAGCATCATATCACTAGCAGTAGGAACAACAGTACAAGTACATGAACACATCGAAGCAAAAGCCGTATGAAACTCCCACACCAATATAGCCTTGGTGTTTGGCGACAGCTACCACCTTATTCTCGCTTAACCTATAGATACTTTTCCCCCTCACTAACTCAAATCCTAACAGGATCGAGCTAGTGATCTTAGCGAACCCTGCAGTTAAAAAAAAAAAAAGGATAAAAAAGTTAGATATAGAGATACAGGGAATTTAAGGCGAGGGAAGTCGAATAACAAGATGTGAATAGCTTACTTGCTGCAGTCAGTAGAGGTGCTGATGGGGAAGGGAACACTGACACCGCACTTGCTAGGGATTCCGGCGACGGCGCCGGGTTTGAGGCCACTGACGCCGCCGGCAAGGCTCTTGAGGCAGCTGCATGCAGTCTGGCGGTCCGCCGAGGTCTTGGCCAAAGTGTTAAGGCTCTTCACTCCGCTGCAGCAGCGCGGGGGCGGCGCGCCTGTGCCGGTCTTAGCGTAGGAGATGCACTGTGAGATGGACGACGCCACCTGGCCGCAGGTGAGCGCGTTCGCGACGTGCGGGGCGGCGACCAGGAGGACGGCGAGGACGATGGCGACGGCGGCAATCGAGCGAGCCATGTCGGATTAGGTTAGCAAGAGTGAGATGCTGGTGGTCGTGATGATAATTGGAGGGAGTCGTGCTTGTTTAAATAGGCATTCAGACTTCAGAGTGATAAAATGGGGGGTGGTTGGGAGTTGGCATCTGGACATTGGGGGGTTGTGGTATTAATTGGGGTAGCTAGAGGGTTTGGAAACTTACGTACATAGTGTGCTCTCTCTGCTATCTATTGGCAAATACTTATCCATCTTTTTCAATACTATTTTACTAACTATTAATTGGATGTCTATCGACTTTTACTCTCAATATATACATATATATATATATATATATGTATTAATTGGAGGACCCAATTTCTCTGTCGCTTTGCATTAATGCCTTGCCCGGAAATGGAATTACTGGGATAATTTATCCGAGTTTTTGAACAAATTGGTAGTCACCTCAGTTACTATACTGTAAATCGTTCAAAAAAAAAAACGCTGTTAAACTGTTTAGTATTTTATATAAAAAAATAATCTAGTACAAATTTTATGTTTGATGTTTGATTTGGCTCTATAATTATTATTTTTTTACCCTTCATCTTCGCTACAACATACCACATGTTCAAGATAGACTTTTGATTACAAAATTATGCTCTTTTAGACTGAACAATTTAGCATTTTAACAATAAGACATTAAATTATTCAGTATTTTATGTATAAAAATAATTACTCCACATTTTTCGTAATAGTTAAAATATTAAATAGATCAGCATTTTTCATGTTAACTTATAATTATGGTTGTTACTGTGGTCTAAACATACTCCTTTTATATATTAAATCTGGGATATGATCCATTTTAATAAATAATATTTATAAGGAGGCCAAATTTGTGAACAACTCTAATTGATTCGTTTCTCAAATAGCATTAATAAAAGGAGTTATTAGAGGAATATTTCTTTTTCACCTTTTTGATAAAATTATATATATTAAGATAGAAATAATAATAATAATAATAATAATAATAATAATAATAATATAATAATGTAAGACTCGTGAATCATTTATTCGAGGAATGGCCTACACTTTTGTGGGGAAAGGAGGATACATAACGTATTTGTAGTTATTGCTTCTCCTATGGTATTAAAAACCTTAAAATATGTGTCATCTATCATCTACGCGATGTACGATGATATATAGATGATGCATATCCCTCTATGACGTAACGTATTGCCATGCATGAATACTTGAATACTATTCAAATCAAATAGTTTCTAAGTGATATATATATATTCAAAACATATGATATCGTATATTAACAAGCCAATCTACAAGTGAATTAGTATCCTGGTATACATAAGTATTTTATATTCTAAACAATATTGCACAAAAACTATACCAGAGAATTTTGCGAGAGGAATAGGGATGCAATCTAATTATATTACTATAAGATATTAATATAGACCTAGATTACTCGTCAAACTTGTAGGGAAAATTTTGTAGTGCATAAACCCTAGAGGTTTCCAGCCACATTCAATAATTAAAGAGACAAAAGGCATTTAAGTCCACGGTGGTTCGATTTGGCACATCACTTGTATTAAATCCAGAATGTGTTCCATGAAGCTTCTCTTTTCTCATATTCCCTTCTTTTCTTTTCTTTTCTTTTTTTCTATTTCTCTCTCTCTCTCTCTCTCTCCCTCGTCCATCTTGATTAAATGCAATGAGGCTGACACAAACCATCCCTCGCTGCCTCACATTAATGAGTCGGCCCACTCTAATTAATGCTAATTTGGATCCTATTGGGACACGTGGCTTCTTCGCAGCAGGTGTTGTACAAAAGACTCGAAGAGTAGTAAATACATTGGTAGATGTGTGGACATTAGAGTGGGGGGGGGGGGGGGGGGGGGGGCTTTTGGTGTGATCCACGTCTCACTGTTAGCTGTCGTTTTAGTTGGATTAGTCTTTTAAGTATTATAATCTATTGATTGTAGCGATGGAACTAATTGTATACTACTGTGGATTATGCCATCAGGCATGAGACTGTCACACAGAATGGAATTTTGGCGTGGGCCAATCTTAGTCGGTGCTAGTATATTATTATTATTATTATTAAAAAAAATTAGAGATATATTCATTGAACCAAACTAAGATTACAGTAGAAATCAAATACTAGGTCAAGCAACACTTTATTAACACGATTGACCAGGGTATAACTAGCTAAACTATTAGTCACAAAGTTGCTACTTTTGCTTGTGTAACAAATAACTAGCAAGTAGAGCAAATTCCTAATGTATATGTCGTTATCCTCTTTCATTTAGCATGTTTACTAGGGTTTGACAATCACCGAACAACTAGATAGTACACCCATTTGCTATATGATAAATTTTTAGCATTTCATCATGCAAAGTGTTTCGACAATTTTTTAGAAGAACCGCTTTGCCCAAACTAATATTTGCATGAAACTCCAACGTGATGAGATCGACGCCACCTTCATTTAAACCCCTCCAAGCGACGTTGGACCAACCCACCAAGTTGCCATAATAGATCACCATACTAATTCAATTAGTTGGAGAGGAAGTGGATAACTGTTCCAATAGAACAGCAGAGTGCAGAGACGAAGGAACCTCAATCAGTAAGAATTCATCTGATAACTTATTAAGAGCAAGACTTTTCACCACTGAAGATTAGCTTGTTTTTGGAACTCCACATACTCCAGAGGAGATTGAAATAGTATGTTGTGGCTTTGTAAACCCTCTAATATGCTAATGGCCCAATCCTTATTTCTGATGGTATTTATTGGATGTGCGCTAATGATCTCAAACTTTGTGGGTAATTTGGAGGTTTTCATACATTGGTCAATTCGTAAATCAATAGTTACAGTAGAAGATTCCGTCCTTTCCTAGAGTTATAGTCATGCTAATTTAAAATATATAATTTCTCTTTTATTTTCACTCATAATTGGAGTGATCATATAAGTGTCAATGATTGATCTGCTTATTAAATAGCTTTAATTACACTTGCTTAAATTCCATGATATTTTATATTTTATTTTGAGTATAATCAGAATTTTTAAAAGTATGTGTTTCGATTTGAGTCGTGTTTTACTTATGAGCTTTTGCCCTAATTGCAAAAAATATATTTATAATATTATAATTACTATTATATTCTTAAAACCATTATAATTGTCATTAAAATTTACATGTTCTTTCGTAATTGTTATTATATATATTTTTTATAAAATATTCTTAGAATATTATAAATATATAGTTATTAAAGTAACAAATTTATATAAATGACTAAAATAACATTCTATATCGAACTTTAGAGCATAAATTATTTATCACTAATTTTTCCGTACAAAAAATATTTCTATCCTTGTACTATGGTGTTAAATAATATTAGATAGTTTTAAAACTATTTTAAGGAATTTATACACGGGCAAAATGATCTTCCGTTAACCTAAATTTAGTTTTAACAATTATCCATTAGATTTAACTAACGATATTTTAAAACAAGTTCAATAATTTGTGGAATGGCTATTATGATATTCTAAAAGTTTAATGACAATTATGTAAAAGCCCCTATTTTTTATTAGAATTCTATCACATATATCGTTTTGATAAAATCGTTAATGGTTCTTTCAACATTATTACATTTACCACATCGATACGGCCTATATATCAAACTAATTTGTTAATTTATTCAAGGATTTAGTTCTTTCTATTCACTAATGCTTGATTTGATCGCACGAATTCCCAAAGAGTAGTCTTAATGTTGGTTTATATATTTTTTTTTATTATGTCCAATTTACTCTTTTTTACTTTGAGAATTTGTGCAAGAAAGAAATGCAGTCTCAAAATATGTAGTTTACAAGATATTCTATCTTTATGTTACATGCTTAAATGATATTTGTGTTAATATATATATATATATATATAGTATTCAATTTGTGAGTATTGAAAACTTATATTGCAACTATAAATAGGTGACATTATAGGGTGCTAAATGTAAATTTCCCATCATAGAATCCAAAATTTGCAGCCCAACAACAAGAAACTCTCGACCCATAAGTTATAGAGCCCAGCTCGAACCATTAACTTTGTGGTCCATTAACGGGTTAAATGTGTGGATCCGACCCGCTTGCTTTAATTAAGGAAACGACTTTTGTGTGTGTGCATGTATACCCTTTTAATATTCCTCTAGACTTGTAGTTGGTGTTAACTATATTTAAATCTATTTAATTGTAAAAAATAAAATTTTTTTGCATACATTACTCTCGAGTAGGTATTCATTAAGTTCTAAACTTTGGAAGGGTATAGAAACAAATAAAAGACTATTTGAGCTCTGTGAACCATAAGCCTCCTCTGACTTCATTTATTACATTCACATGCAAAAGGGAGGAAATCTATCTACCATATGCTGTGGATGCAAATACGTGTGCAAAAATTGAAAGCCACAAGAAATTATGTAGTGTTCGTTAGAGCGAAGGATAACCATGAGCCTTTTTCTCATCATAATATTTATTGGTGCAAATTAAAAAAATTCGTATCATTGTCTCATGTCATCTCATCTTATTGGAAACTTGTTATGATAGACCCTTGAGTGCAGTGTAGTATTGGAGAAGAATCACTTCATAGTAGAAGGTTAGGAGTTGGAACACTCATGAACTTAATGAGGTTTTTCACTCTTTTAGAAGACACTCAGCGTTGCAATGGCCCATATTGCACAGGGGAAAGTGGAAGGGCACCAACTCGAATGTGCTGCATAGCTGCAGGACATGCAACGTCTTGCCTACCCGATTTCGCAAATCTCAATGGAAAGCAACTTATTAATCAAACTCTTTGCCTACTGCATGATCTCGTCTCACAACTGCTCGTTTTACTACCTGAGGATTGCGTTAGCTTCGATTGCAATATATTAAGGCTTGGATCATATCTTTGTCTCTAATTAATTAACCCAAAAGCTTTTATAAAACACCATAATACTACTACTACCTCTAACAAAGGACAACTAGTAGAAGAACATATCGTTGTTCGAAGATTTTGTCTGTTGACTATTAAATTAGAGGGATCCATGCACTATAGATAAGAGTTCGCATAACATTTTGTCTTGTTCCTGAACGATATATGTCATATAACTTCCGTATCAAGGAATAGGGCCCCCCAAGATATGCTGATCGTAGGGAGGGATTGTTACAAATTAGAATGCCTCCAAATAGTAGTAATCCACTCTGCGACACTAACGATTACCCACAAAACCAGGATTCCCATGTGCACCTAACCCAAAGCTTCCAAGGATTAATATTTCTACGTTCCAATTTTAACTCAGTATTTAGTTTATGTATACGTAGCGAGATATAAGAGAGTGGTCAGTGGTGTGAAGTAAACGGTCGTTACACGGAGACGAACACTTGCATGTGCGCCTGATTTGTACGTATTAACTGCAGTCCGTTTTCAAGCATATGATCGGCCGGGACGTCAGAACCGCCGACTTGTCTCTTTGCACAAGGAAATTTTAGTTTTTTTTTCCTTCAAATCACACCCTTAATTAATTGCCCCACCATTAATTCTCCCCTACTATGTATGTATGTATGTAGTATGTATGTATGTATGTATGTATATACGATCATATTTGTATATATATATACCTGCAGGCCACCTCTCTATCTTCATCAAGTACCCAAATCCACCACAATCTCACAATGGCAACTCCAAGGTGCTCCTCCTCCGCGGCCTTCTTCCTCTTCTTCACGTTCCTCTGCGTCCTATCTCAGGAGACCTTCGGGGACTCCTACGGCTGGGAGAGCGCGCATGCGACTTTCTACGGTGGAGGAGACGCATCTGGGACGATGGGTAAGTGTGTATGTGAATCATTTCTTTATCGTAAAGTACATTATATATATATATATATATAGAGAGAGAGAGAGAGAGAGAGAGAGAGAGAGAGAGAGAGAGAGAGAGAGAGAGAATGAACTTATGATTAATTATTTAATGATTAATTATTTAATGTAGGAGGGGCATGTGGGTATGGTAACCTTTATAGCCAAGGGTATGGGAGGAACACCGCGGCGCTCAGCACCGCGCTGTTCAACGACGGGCTCAGCTGCGGCTCGTGCTACGAGATGCGGTGCGGCGGTGACGCGCGGTGGTGCCTCCCGGGGACGATAGTTGTTACGGCGACTAATTTTTGTCCGCCGAACTATGCCCTGCCGAGCGACAATGGCGGGTGGTGCAACCCGCCTCGGCCGCACTTCGATTTGGCCGAGCCGGCCTTCCTCCAGATCGCCCAGTACCGCGCCGGAATTGTGCCGGTGGCCTTTAGAAGGTGAGCTTTGTGGTGGTGGTATTTCTTGGACCTGAGATGGGTCCGTATGTAACTCGATTGGGTTCGGACCTGGTTGGACTAATTGTACGTGTATGGCTACAACGTGCAGAGTCCCTTGTGCGAAGAAAGGAGGGATCAGATTCACAATCAACGGCCACTCATATTTCAACTTAGTTCTGATCACGAACGTGGGCGGCGCCGGCGACGTGCACGCCGTCGCAATCAAGGGATCGAACACCGAGTGGCAGTCGATGTCGCGCAACTGGGGTCAGAACTGGCAGAGCAACGCGCATCTCGACGGTCAGAGCCTCTCCTTCCAGGTCACCACCAGCGACGGCCGGACGGTCAATAGCTACAACGTCGTGCCGGCGGGGTGGCAATTCGGGCAGACATTCGAAGGTGGACAATTCTAAAGCCTACTAGTTAATTTAGCTGTGGTTGCTTCATAAGCACCCGCTAAGTCCTGGTTATTTGAAATAGGGAGTCGTTATATACCTGGGTTTATTTTTCACTGTTGTATTGGAATATAGATAATAATTAGGTGGTCCTGTGCTTAGATGCCAAAGGAAATATATTGGAATTGAGAAATTGGTGTTGGGTGTATGATGTAGCCCCCAGTTCTCACCACTTGGGTAGAGAATATATTGTGGGGTTAGTGTGTTGTACTTTTCTATAAATGCAGGCATAATTGTTTATCAGTATGGTTTTGTTCGTTTATTTGTTTCACTGGAAGTTTAAATAAAAGGCACCATTTTGGCTTTGTTTTCTACTTTTCAACAACAAACATTGCCGCATAGAGGTGTGAGTGAACCCCCTAACTTTTTTTTTTCTTTAATTAAAAAAATTTATACATATATATTACTTAACTGCCACAGCTATAAAACTCGTACAGTACATGATAACGTGATTAGTTCAACCGGCCAAGACAAGCCTGGTTGAACTCCTTACCTCAAACTCACGTGATAACACGTTAAATAGCCAGATGTGCTATTAAAGAAAATCATTCTTGTTTGTCCGCCGAACCCGAGATGGTTGTGGGCCGCATAGGCTGAGGCTTTCCCGGCTTGACCCTGATCTGAAAGTCCGATTCATTACTCTTATTTATGACTCGACCTATAATGCATACATATTCTTATAATTTTTCATCCAATCCGAGCCCGAGATGGTTATGGGCGGTATAGGCTAGGCTTTTACTCGCCTTACCCAACTCAAAAGTCTGATCCACTATTCTCATCTATAGCTAGACCCATATGCATGCATATTTCTATAATTTTTTTAGTCTTACATTGAATATTTAGTAAACTATATATCAATATATAAGTATGTTCTTATAAAAAATAATTAATTCACATAAGGCTATTATACTCGGCTCAATAAGATATGATATTTTTTTTTTTACATCTAACCCATTATGTTAGATCATTATACCAAACTCAGACCCAATATTTAATGGGCTAGTGGGCGGTAATGAGTTAAAATATTCTAGCCTGGTCTAAACCTGGCCCGAGTGATTGGTGAGTTAAGCGGTGAATAAAAATTTAAGCTCGATTAGCTCGAAAAGTCTGGTTCGCTTAATGATCACATTTAATCCGAATGATAAAAGTGTTTAAAAGGTACAATGCCAAATGTGAACCCGATGGAGTACACTTGTTTTGTAATCAATCCACACCCACTTGTATAGTATCCTCTAAAAAGCACCTCCTCTTTTATCGTCTAATTCAGTGGTTGAGATCAAATAATTCTAGTATAGTTGATAGGTATATTTCCAATGACTAAGGAGGTTATTAGTTCAATTCAAACTCCAAATAATATTGTCAAGAAAATTGTTTGTTGGTTTGATGACTTTACTTAATGACTCGATAGTGTGATTGATGGCTTGGCTTAATAACTCGATACTGTGATTGATGGCTTGATAGTGTAATTGACTTAGAGAAACAGCTCAGCAACATGACAGCTTAGAGTAGATCTCGACGGTGTTTGGTTCAGAGCAATTGTTCGGTTACGTACATGACTTGAAGTCTATACTAGACAGCTTACTATATTAATTAAAAGCTTGATAGAGTCTAAGTGCTTTTGTATTTAAAAAATATTGACATTTTGTCTAACCTATATTTAACTTTCAAACTCATGAATGATTTAAAAAAAAAAATTCCGCAGTTATTTTATCAATCCTTATTTTCTCTTCTCACAATATTTAGTAAAGTTTTTCATCAAAATGCTATATGCATTTAATTTAAACTCATTGTGTCCCCTTTATGTACAGATTAACCTAGTTATCCAGTTAATCTATTAGAAAAAATTAGCCCTTTTGTCAGGCTTATAATCTAGAGCTCATAATTTCGGAAAAAAAAAACTCATTTTGTAGTCATAAACCATCCTATCAATTTATGTGTTTGAGAATTCAGTACACATCTATATATCAATTGTATACAGCTTTTGTATATGTGTGATCATAGTGGCGAACATCAAAAAATGTGCACAGATCATCTAGTATTGGGTTGACTTGTATCGAATGGTACATGAAACATAGTATGTTAGCTAAGCTGTTTATATAGTAATAATTTATCACTATAATATTTCAAGTCATTGATAATATTATAACAGACGTCGTTAACACATCCTATATTTTATGACTTAAAATTCATACATTTTCAGTTTCGGATTTTATTTTCAAAAAACCCTAATTTTCAAAGATACCCTCTGGTAGGATGTAAACTGTAATTTATAAAACTACAGGGTGAAAAACATCTATTTCCATATATCCCTAAATTATTTTTTTGGACTAAATTAAATCACTAACTAAATTATTGACTTATTTCCAATTTCGACCGATTTATTTTTCTTCTCCAAGCTCCCTGCTCCCCCCACCGACAGCATAAAAATGGTAAGTATGAGGCTGCAAAGATAAAAACAAAATGTAAAGGAAAAAGAATAAAAGAGACCGCTTCGCTCACAGATTCGAGATTTCCTTCCTACTCTCCTCTCTTCGTCTTCGTATTATTATTATTATCCACGAGAAAAATATTTTAGGATTTGGCCCCCGGAAAAAGAAAATAAATTGTTTCACATTTCCCTCGTTTCCTTTCTCTCCTTTTCTTTCTCAGATCTAGGGTTTCCAAAGTGCTGAATCTGTATTCGTCGGCAATGGAGCTGACTCGATCTTAGATCTCGATATCCTCTGCGAATGAGGTACTTTGGGATCTCTGTACTCGATTTTTGTGTTTTTTTTTTCTCCCAGTTCTTTCGAGGCATTTTTTTTATTGGATCTTGCAATTTGCTGCTGGTAAACTAGATCATAGCTGCGAGGAGCAAATCCTAGGAGCAGATATGGGCGACAGCAGGATAGGGACGGTGGGTGCGTTGAGTCTCTCGGTGGTCTCGTCGGTCTCGATCGTGATTTGTAACAAGGCGCTTATTAGTACCCTTGGATTCACATTTGGTGAGAAATTTCTCGATCACAGATTGAAATTTTTCTTTTTATGAATTGCGTGATACTGCTGGTTTGGTTGGAATAAGTTTGATCTGATATGACGCTTTAGGATCTTCTTTTGTAGTCTCATCTTGCTTATTTTGAATCTGCGATTAATACATTTTGAGAGTTTTAATTGGGCTGTTGAGTTATTGGAGATGGGGAACAAGAAGTGTGTGCGAATAGATTGTTTGTCGTTCTCATTTGGAGCTCAGTAATTGGTGGTAGTTTGTCCAGTAGCATGTAGACAGAGATATTAATTTGATGTACTAACACTAGAATGTTCAATTTCGTGCGGAAGTTCTTATAGGCATGTTAATACACTCCTCCAATTCGCAAGGACAGAATAAGCTGCATTGTCTTAAGAAGTTTGAAAAGATGCAAGAAACTTTGGAAGTAATGCTAATTAGATGCGTAGGAATCACTTCTTTTATGTTGGAAAAGCTTATATTGATTAATAAGATGTAGCTTGTCAATGTAATTCAGTAATTGTTGTGATCTTCTTATTCCATTTATGTTTTGCAGCTACTACTCTGACAAGCTGGCATCTTCTGGTCACATTTTGTTCGCTTCACGTGGCACTTTGGATGAAATTATTTGAACATAAACCCTTTGATCCAAGAGCGGTTATGGGTTTTGGCATACTTAATGGAATCTCTATCGGGCTTTTGAATCTAAGTCTGGGTTTCAATTCTGTTGGTTTTTATCAGGTGCTGTTTTTTCTCTTCAACTAATGGAGTGTCAATATATCTCTGAGAATATCTAATTCTTTCTGAGAATGTCTAGTTCTTTTGTATTTTGTTGTTCCTTGGTGCTCTCTAGAAAAATGTTTTTGGTTTTGATTCACTGACAAATCCAGGTGAAAAATTAAGGCTGGCCTATTATGTAGCTATTTCATTAAAACATTGCTTGCAGTGTAATGTGGGGCTGCAAATAAAATGTTTGTGACAAGTGGCGACATTAGTTTGCTGATACACACTGTCCTTTCACACTTCAGATGACAAAGCTGGCAATCATTCCTTGCACTATACTACTGGAGACTCTTTTCTTCAGGAAGAGATTCAGGTTGGTCTAGCAGATAGGGCTGGTGTTATGTATACACATTTGGTTTTTCTTATTTAGATTTGGTTAGTTCAAAATTGCAAACAGGAATTGTGGATTAGCAAATCTCTCTGAGAAAGGATTTGACAATTAATCAGTTTGACATGATTATTTTATTATCCAATGCTTTTTAGTGCTGACAAAATATGTTTTTACAGAACATGACTACTTTGCTTTGCCTATTTTGTATATTGTACTGAAAACTAGATATCCATACTCCTATTTAATAAACTATTTTTCATTTCTCACAATTGCAGTCGGACCATCCAGTTTTCACTCATCATTCTTCTACTTGGTGTTGGCATTGCGACCGTGACTGATCTGCAGCTCAATCTTTTGGGATCTGTCTTATCCATGCTTGCCGTCTTCACGACATGCATTGCACAGATTGTATCCTATTTTCACAATTCAAATAGAACTCTTTCATTTATTGTCCACCAGAATAACCCTTTTTAGCAAATATTCTTGCCTTCTAGGTTACCATTTTATTATTTGATCCTGCTTTGAAGCATTGCATATTTGTTGTCTGTAGATTATATAGCATTCTTGGGCCATTGCTTGATTTATAGATTGTGCAGAGCAGTTGAAGTTCCTAAGAAGAGTGAATAGAAAATGTATTGCTCAATTAGAGTTATCATGGGCTATCTTATTGGCATCTTTTATGATTTGTGAGATACTGAGATGTACTCTTTCATATGACACTGTAGAATGATTTTTTTTGAAATGTCAATGTGGAGAAATTTTATTGAAATAATAATGCCCCACAGGACCTTGTTATCTTTGATGGTCATTTGGTCATTCAAGCAGCTCAAATGGTAAAGCATAACCTAACTAATCTAATTATTAAGTTTTAACTCACTTGGGATGATTTTGTGGTTTTCTCCAAAAAATCATCTTGTACCTTTTTACTTTTATCAGATTTCAGGAAAATGTTGATTACTATGATTGTTTTTATGTGCATACTCTTGTAGGATATTTTGAGCACAGATAGCTGAATAGAAGTTTGCCTGTCTAGTTTGAGGATCATTTCCTTTTAATAGTGATACTTTCCTGATAACGAGATGATTGGCCCTCCAAGTTTCTTAAACATTACATTCTGCATTGGAAATGCTTCTTTGTTTGCATTGTTTTAGTTCTTTAACCAAAATAATCAGATGACAAATACTATTCAGAAGAGATTCAAGGTCTCTTCGACTCAGCTATTGTATCAGTCCTGCCCATATCAAGCATTGACTCTGTTCATTGTCGGTCCATTTCTTGATGGGCTTCTAACTAACCTGAATGTTTTTGCTTTCAATTATACACCTCAAGTTCTGGTAAGATCATCATCATTTGGTATGTTTCTTTTCTTTCTTTTTTTAAAATTTTTTATGACAGTTTTGACTGTTTAGGTTCTTTTATTATTTTTGTTTTTTTCTCAGGTTTTCATTGTGCTTTCGTGCCTCATATCTGTATCTGTCAACTTCAGCACATTTCTTGTTATTGGCAAAACATCCCCTGTGACATATCAAGTATTAGGTCATTTGAAAACTTGCCTGGTCCTGACATTTGGCTATGTTTTACTTCATGATCCATTTAATTGGAGAAATATTGTTGGCATCTTAGTTGCTTTAGTTGGGATGGTCTCGTATTCTTACTTCTGCTCGAGGGAGAGCCAACAAAAATCTCTTGAATCATCAGTTCAGCTATCTCAGGTATCACAGCTTTCTAATTTTCTAGTCCACCGGTGCCACTCATCTGACAGCACTTGAATTAATTTCATTCTGGTCAGAAGTTGTTCTTTGTTAGTGAAATATTGTGCGTCAGCATATAGAATTTCATTTTTCCTCCTTTCATGTTGCTGTGGTAACTATCAACTATGATCTGTCTACCTCTTCCTTCTTCCTAAATAAATAAATGTTTGTGAACAGTTTGCAGAATTTACAACTCCATTTTATCACTAGTGAATGTTTTGCTTAGCTGCAGCCCAATTTAAAATTTTTGTTCACCATAAAAAAATTAACTCTTTAAAAGGCTGGTCATGTTAGCTCTTTGAAAGGCTGCTCTCTGTGTTATCCTTGTTTTTTGTATGACTCTTTGGCAAATTTGCCAGGCGAAGGAAAATGAGTCAGAGCCCTTGATTGGTGGGGAAAAGGGATCTTCTATAGTTGCTGATGCTGTTGCACCACAAAGCCCAACTTGGAGCTCAAACAAGGATTTGGAAGCATGAACTTTGTGGACTACTATTTATTGGAAGGTCATAATGTTGAAGACGTTCTGAAGAGATCTCTCACCTGCCGCATAATCAAGTTGAACTCCAAAGGAGTCGGAGAAAGTAGAGATGTTATCTGTAGCAATTAGCTGTTATTTATTTTTGCTAATTAATATCATTGATATGATTCTTGTTCCAAATGTCTGCTATTTATTTGTAATTGGACTTGTTTCTTAATTCAGATTTAAATGTCTATGGCTTCTCAGAGCTTGCTGAGGCCCCATGTAGTGTCTCCTGTAACACAAATAAAAATGTTTTCTTAGTGTTAGAATGCAACTTATCTCGCAGGACATGTTTGGCAAGCAATTTGAATGAAACCATGCACTGTTCTAAGGATTCAGGTCATTTCCTCTCCACTGTGCATCCTAATCACTTGTGGAATTTTCGATTTTTCCACCCCACAATTTGTCTAAGAAGTAGGTATTTGGCAAGTTTATCCTACTTGTCCTATTGACTTTATATCAGACCAACTAAGATGTTAATATCATAAAGTCATTATTAAAAAAAATATATAAGATGGCATATCATAACGCCCAATTTGATAGATGTTAGCCATAGAATGGATTAAAAGGCCCTGTGGGTAGTCGAGAAATTTTCATCTAATTCGACCTGAAATCATTATATGTAATGAATCAAAGTAAACCGCTTAATCGTTCCAAATTTTACCGAATTACATAATTCTGATAGCTCGGAGACACTATTTGAAATAAATTATGCACAAATTTACAGAAATAGATCCTAAATTTAAATACTAGCCTTGTTTCTCAACTAAATAAATAAATAAATACGAAACTTATGGTTACCTTTTTGCAAAATTGATAGGTACTTGAGCGCTTTTATGCAAAGATTCATGATGAGTTCATCGAACGGCTACTCTCCTATAAATTGTTCCGTCCCCGACCTAAACAAGAACCCTAGCAAACGCGATAGAAGAAGCTCCACCTTCTTCCTCCACACGTAGGATTCCGGAACAATGGTACGAAACTCTTTATTCTAGATTTCCCCTGCTCTTCTTCTCCTTCTCATTCTTCCTTCCAATTCCATCGATCTGATCTCTTTCTCTCGCTCTTCCTTCTTTCTAGACCTTCAAGCGCAGGAACGGCGGCCGCAACAAGCACGGTCGCGGGCACGTCAACTTCATCCGCTGCTCCAACTGCGGCAAATGCTGCCCCAAGGTAATCCCACAGTGCTCTCCGATCCCCTTCTATCCGCAATCCTTATCCCTATCTTTTTCCCAAGAAGTAAAGTTCGATTTCTATCGAAATTTCATATAATAGGACAAGGCTATCAAGAGGTTTCTTGTGAGGAACATCGTCGAGCAAGCGGCGGTGAGGGATGTGCAGGAGGCGTGCGTCTGTGATGGTAATAATTCTCCTTGATGTGTAAGAATTTTGAAGGTTTATGTTAGTTTTGTTTAGGGTTAAGAATTGATTCGCTCTTTATTTTTGTGGGGTTTTTAGGTTACACGCTTCCGAAATTGTACGCGAAGGTGCAGTATTGTGTTTCTTGTGCGATCCACTCTCATGTTGTTCGAGTCCGATCGCGGGAGAAGAGGAGAGATCGTCGACCTCCTGAGCGATTTAGACGCCGGGTACTATTACTATGCTCAAATCCTGTTATCTCTACGCATTACTCAATTAGTTGATTTGTTGTTCACATAGAAATAAATGAACTAGAATACCAAATTTCTTGAGTTTTAATAGCAAGCTTTGGTGAATCTAGCTTCTATTTGGTTCTTAGTGGCAGCATTGCTTGAATATGGATTATCTTGATCTGTCCAATATTTATGTTCATCTTGCAGGATGATATGTCAAGGCCTGGGCAGGCCCCTCGTCCAGCTGGAGCTCCTAATGTCACCCGGCCATGATTTTTCCTGAGCATCCGGATTGGATGCTGTTTTAGTCTTAATTATTATCTCAATTTCCTGAGTCTTTTGGTGCAATATATGCATATTTTCTCTATAATCTAATCAGGAAGAACCACAGAATCCATAGACTGGCTTTCAATGCAATTTACTTGTACTTTTCATTTATTTATTTATAATAATAGACTCTAGTGTGCAATATATATATAAATTATGTATTTCAATATTACAAAATGTGTTTGATACTTGCATCCAATTTTATATGCTAAATTAAACTTAAAAATTTAGATAGTGTTTAGTTTAGATGGTGTTTTAGTTAAATTGATAATGTTAGATTCAAACTTAAAAATACTTATATTATATGAGTTCTTTTTTAACTATCTTAGCATTATTCCATTCTTATACATGTTTACAAAATTTCTTAGGTGTGCTTGTGTGTATATATACAGCCAATCTTATCATGGCCATTGGGAAACAATCTTACAAATTACGACTTAACAATATAAACCGTGTGTCCCACGCCCACTCTCACTGAATCCAACTGTCATCTTCGCGCCTTTAGGTCGAAAATGCCTCTCGGGTCACGAGGCTTACGGGCTCGACTCAATAAGAGCCTAACTCAAGTTTTAAATGAGCCCAGCTGAGTTGAGCCAGCACGGATTCGCTCAGATTCGATTCAATTAGACTCAAATATATATATATATATATATATATATACACCAACCGTTGGATCTAAGATCCAATGGTTGGTATAATTTCTATAAATAAAAGAAAAAAAAATTCTAATATAACTCTATCTCTCCAAACTCATCGATGCATCTCCTCAACATCCCAAATCCTCTCCACCGAAAGTCCAAACCCAAAACTCTCTTCATCGCCTCATCGTCATCGTTGACAAACCGATATCCACTGCTCAAGCATCCTCATCGGAGCTGCACTAAGCGCCCTCATTGAAGCCACGGCAGGAAGTGATTGATGCGGTCAAGGATGGTGGTGTGAGGACTCTACTCTAGCCACGGCAAAAGTATTTACGAGGCTGCGGCGCAATCTCTTTTGACCACCAACTATGGCTTTTTTTGACAAAGCTACAGTGACAACACTGAAGCTCTCTCCCTACTCTGCTGCCTCATCAATGCCCAACCCCAGATCCTCCCCAGTAAAGTCAAACTATCGAGCCGTACTTGAGCCTCATCAAACTAGAGGTGAGCTCAACTTTTTCGGCTCGAATCGAGCTCGAGCTCAAGCTAGAGCTGAGATTTTCGACCCTATAGTTTACACCCTTAACTCCCACGCAACTCGCCCCCGGTCACATACCCAACCGGGTCCCACGACCTCCTCTCACCCGTCGACGGTCGACCCCACCAATATTGTACCACCTTCACCTTCGTGCCTTCCAATTACCCGCGAACACAATCCCATCTCATCCGTCCATCCCCTGATCCGCACCAAATTAACGGCCGAGATGAACTTCACGAGGTACAAATCAACCGCCCCTCCTCTTCTCCTCTCAGCGACCAACTTTTTTGCTTCGAAGTTTCAAATTCGATCGTGGCGTGGCGATCCGATGACAGCGACGGCGACCCGACCGAGACGCCCCCGATTCCGAGCCGCGCCACCGACGCCGATCCGGACGGCGAAGGGATCTCGATCCGCCGCCGCCAACGACCTCGTCCTCGCCGAATACCTCGAGAACTCTCTCAAGATCCCCGACCTCACCCTTCCTTCATCCCATTTCCCGACGAGGTCTCCTCTTCCTCCTCCTCCGGCGATCGCGGATGAGATCGACCTCGAAGCGATCCTCTCGGGCGACGCGGCGGCGGTCCACCGCCTCCTCGCCGCCGCGACGGAGAGCGGTGCGTTCAGCATCAGGGGCGGAGATGACGTGGCGATCGGGGATGTGGGTTCGGCGATCGAGGTGGGGAGCGAGGTGTTTCGAGTTTCGGATGAGTGGAGGAGGAGGGAGATGGGGAGGTGGTTTCGGAGGAGGGATGCTGTGGGCGAGGAGTTCTATTGGTATCATCCGGTCACCGCGGAGGCGGATCGGGTTCTAGAGGAGGTTTTGCCGGACTCCTATCGGATCTTAAGGTAACCTCATAAAAAAGCCCACTTGCAATGCACGAACATATTTAGTAACTCATTTCGTCCTGGATTGCAAAAATGCTTATTAACCTTGTTGTGAAAGTGATAGTAACATATTTAAATAATGAACAACATATTAAATTTTGATTCATGACTTGCCAGAGATAAGATGGAGAACATTGCAGCCAAATTGGGGATGGTTGCTGAATCTGTCACTGCTATCCTCTCCGAAAATGCCAAGAATCAAAAGCATTCTATGATGATTGGAAAGGTTGGATCAATCCTGTGTCTGACGCAATACAATTCCAATCAGCTTAGATCGAATGGGAGTGAGTTTGGTTCTGCCAGTTCACCTCATTCTTATGCTTTGAGCCTCCACCTTTCTGGGTGTGACCAAGAATTTTGCCTCCGTTCTGAAGAGGGTTCGACATTCTTCAGGATGCCTGCTGGCTCTATTCTTGTTACAATTGGCAAGCAATTCCAGGTAACATGTTGTTCTTAGTTAGGCCGTGCTAGGGCTGCAATTATTGTTATTTGTGGAATTCTTTTATTTAGAATGTAAAGTATAAATATCATATTTCTCTAACCCCTTAAGTTTTTACTGTAGTTTAGTGAGTTAACATGAATTAAAACAGAGTCCCTGAATTTGAATATTGCCAAGCTAATCTTTTTCTTTTTTAAAATATAAAACCTCTACCATTTAATTCGATCTCAATTCTTGAGCCTCTTTGAATATATCAAATCCAAAAGTGTGAGAGAGAATTACAATATAAAATATAAAAAGTAGTTTAAGTTTTTAAGGTAATTGATGAGTTAAATACTTTTTAAATTTTACATATCTGTCCTAAAGTTCTCTATCTTATTTATGATTTATCTATAATATTTTCGTAGTTTCAGATCTTTCCTTGAAATTGTCTTTGCAATATTAATTCTTGTGGTTCTCTATCTTAGAGCTATATTCTAGTAAAAGTATCCTAGCGCATTATAATGACTCTCTCCTCTTTAGCACCTTTTATTGGAAAAGTAGTTGGGAGTAATTATGCATGGCATGCATAGCCAAAGCAGTCAATCATTTGATGGGATAAAAGGATATTTAGGAGGTTAAATGAACTGGAAAAAGAAAAGGAAGGATTTTTTGTAACGGGCATCCTCTCGTAGGGTATATAATTGCGTTACTACTATTACCATGACATGAAATATGTTACTCATGAAAAGAAGAACTGAGTAACTATGCAACTCAATAGTTTTTAGTGTCTAACTGATGGGCATGTCAACTGTCGTGATGGTTAACATCACTTAAACTGATAACTCATACCTAAAGAAAGAGGCAGTTGTCCCAGCGCTAGACTTGGTAGTTCATAGAGAAAACCTTCTAGAAAGATTCATAGATTTTATTTATTTATTTATTTATTATGTTTTGAAACTTATTGTTTCATAGACCATATAAGGACATTGCGATTTGTTTAGTCATACAGGTTACGTTGTCTATACTCTATACATATGCCTGGTAGCCATGATCTGGGTAGACGATGTTGTGTAAGGATTGTCTAACTTGGTTGGTTTCCACTTTGATCCAGGATTGGTCCTGTGGGGAGTTCAAGAGTGCAGTTGGGGAGATACTTTTTGAGCTTAGTGACGATGCAAATCCTTTTTTCTCACTGGAGTTCTTTTATTCTCCAAAAGAGCTGCACCATGTGTTTGATCACAAGATGACAGTCTCTATATTGGATCAGCTGTTGATTACAGTGGTTGCTCTAGCACTCTTCTACTGCATCTGGATCTGGATTCCTTCCAAGTTAACTTCAGCATAATGTTTTCCAAAGTGCCGATACCCAAATTCTTGAACGCTGAAACTCTTATGTGGTCCTATAGTACTCGGACAAGTAGAAACACCATTGCATGTGTTGCTTTATGAAGAGTCATCAAGGAGGCTCGTGGAATTAGTCTCTTAGCTCTCAAATACTTCATTGAACAAATTCGGGGAGAATCCCCTCTGCACAGGGGTGCCGACATTGGTTGCTCTGGTGATCTGGTGATTGAGTTAGACTGTGAAATGCTTGAAAATAAGCTTGCAGAATAGCTACTTCATTTTTTGACATAGAAATGAATAGGAGGCAGGAGTTTTTGGCTTCTCTGTTTCTAGATTGAGTTTGATCTACAGAGTGTTGTGCTTGAGATTCGGTTTGACAAGGAGATGCTTTGTCACCATATGCATTGTTGGATTGTACATATAGCATTCATTTGTTAAGTAAATGCTTCTTTACCAGAGGTTGCCTAGGCAGGATTATACATCTGGGAGCAGGCTAGTTCTCCCTCCTTTTTTATGGGCCAACTATATTGGACTCCATTATTTTCACCACCGCACGGAATAAGATGGCAAAGCTGAGGCTCAGTTTTGACAGCAGCTATACCAAGTTTTAAATAATATTATCTTGTACGCCAAATTAAATTCTCATGTACTAAGCTCTGATGATAGCATGGCATCATAAAATGGTGCCAGAATTAAAGAGGGTCAGTTGATTTGAATGTCTAAGCAGTAGGCTTCGTTGCAACAGTGCAAACATATAATGCTTTGATATGATCAGTTACAGGAAGAGCACAATGGTAGGGCCTTCTCATATGAGTAGTACCGTTTCGATTTTAGGGACCAACGAATGGCACAATCCCTAGGTTTCATGGTGCTGATTCGTTTCTTCTTATCACACCTACCTCTCTGGTCTTGTTGCTTTTCAAGGTACCCACAAAGATCTCCTCGAATCTACTAGTCTGCGTACATCAATGGAACAGTGAGAAGATCAAAGTATGGTTATGAACACTATTGAAAACAGTGAGCAAAATTTAAAGATTTCAAAGACCAGTGGCTATCAAACATCTGGACAAATTACCTCATATTTTTCATCCCAAAAACCAAGTAACAAACACTCAACCTACATTACCTAGAATTAACGTGCATGATTAGCACCACTTTGCTCAGATAATAACTTGTCTCTAAATTCACTAGAATAATTTGACAAGTTAATTCCCATGACCCTCGGTAGTAACTTCAATAGTATGGCCAAAAGTTGTGGATCTCGTTGAAAGAACACAGTGAAATAGTGAAATATCTGAATAGCAGATTCGACCCTTGACATACTTTTTTTTTTTCCTTCCTGACGTCATATAAAATGACAAAATAATCTAAAAAATCTAATGGCATCTACTAACGTCATGGGGTGCATCATAAAAAAGATAGGGCTATAATTAAACGACTACTCGTTCATGTCGGCCCACCGAATAATATTTGTCCTACTCCTACGTGACATAGGGATAAAAGTACACATAAGGGAAGATAGTAATATAACTTGGCACATCCACAGTGTAGTAAAACAAACACTATATTAATTAAGATGGTGGAGTTTTTTTGGTGAAGACGAGCTATTCTCCTTTTAAATTGCATTCATTTCTTATTCAACTAATTAAAACACACAGCTTTACCCTATTTGATAAAAATGTTCGCCTAGGCCTTCATCAGCCTGGGGACCCAGCGTAACGCACGGTCGGTGAGGGATATGATTCAATTTAAATTATGGACGTTTGACTCTTGTGCAACACGACGAGGCCATGCAATAATAAATTTTCTTTGTTGTTGTTTCTAGACCTCTTTAAAGTTCTTTATTTTGCACATATATCTCTCTAAATTTTATAGTAGCATATGCCCTTCCAAACCCATAAGGTTTGGTTGCTTTTCGATAGCTATAAAGTAATTCAACAAACCAAAGAACGTAAATAGTTTTACTTGGAATGAAATGAAAGTAATATACATAAGAATCGGAGAATATGTATCTTTTTACAGTTAAGTGAATAAAATTTTAACTCAGATTTTATATATACTAAAAAAAATTCATGCAAGAAATAAAAGGTTTTAAATGTATTCATTACATGGAAGCCAATACCTCACATTTTTCTCGTTTCAATTTGAGAATTTTCTCGAATGGAATTGGAAATAGATCTATAGGACCACACATCCACTTACAACTCTTAAAACCTGGAGATCTTATCACCTCTGATGCATTGCGTTGTGTTGTGTTGTCGTCAAATGCTTACAATCTGCAGGTAAATTAAATCCAACCATAACTTTGTCACTGTTGAATCCGCTCTGGGATTTGATGTCTCAAAGGAATCTTAAATGCTTATTGGTAGCTGAATGCTTTTTTAGATTTTAGAGAGATCTCGTACTGCATCTTTCACTGTTCTTTGTTTGAAATACCTGGCAGGGTCTCATTTACTAATGAGCTAGGTCTGGGGCCGTGGCCATGGAAGCTTGTGTTCTTGATGTTTCTGAAGTTATTATGTAGGGTATTTATAGTTCAAATACTTCTATCTTTTTTCTTATTATCATTCTTTACTAGATCAAAAATTCTGTGCAGTCATTCTTTACTTAGGTCTACATCATAAACAGGTAAGAAATAAGAAGCAAATTGACGATTAATTACCTCAGTGCAGTACAAATATGTTTGATTCTAGTATTATGTTCTAATTAACCAAGAAAACTACAAAGTGAGAGCTTGTAACTTTTTTCTAAGGAGAAGCTCATAGGCTGAATTTTCTTTTCAGCTTGGTTAAATTTTTTTTTACAGATTTAACGCAATACAATGAGAAGGAAGTAAGTAAACACTATAGATACAGAAAATATTATCCTAAAATAAACACTATAGATTAGCTGAAGATCTAAACTAGAGAAACAAGTCCACAACCTACTGGCATCACCAACACCAAAAGAGAGGAAAAGATGAGAGGGAGGGAGGGAGGGAGGAGAGGAAAGAGGAGGAAAAAGAAAACGGTAAGGGAGGTGGAAGAAAGAGAGGAGAAATGGAAAGGGAGGATCAGATCAAATAGTTAAGTGAGACTTACTCATCTTGTTCTTTACAATCTAATGTCAGCAAGATCAATCCAAATTTGCTCAAAAACCTCCACGATCACATCGTGGTACTCCTTAGAATTCAACCAAAGGTAGTAAGCAAGCAAGTCCTCCAAATCCTTGGAGTATCTGATATTATTCTCCACAATCATCTCCACCATTGATTCCCTGAAGTCTCTCTGAGGGTCTTCTGATGTCTTCACAACCACAAAGCTCTCCAATAACCCCTTCGTCTTCTTTAATCTTCGCTTCGCCTTCCTCATCATTCTTGGGCTTTTAGCTCTCCTCTGTGGCCCAAGTCCAGGGGAATAAATCTTATGTTGGCTTTTGCTCTGCTCCTTGAGAGCAGCATCCTCGTCATCCAATCTGCATCCTTTCTTTGTAGGCTTCGTTACAATTGGAGGGAGGTTGAGCTCATCGGCTCCCACATCTATGATTATATCAGTGGCAGATGTCGTCACCTTGCAGCTAAGAGACTGCTCGGTGGGTCTTCTTCCACTTCTTCTCTTGGATTTCCTCGGTGAGTCTGTGAGATCTACTCTGGTGTAGTAATAGGAGGCTCTTCTGGGTGGCGAGTTTTGAGGTGGGAATTGCCTTGGTGCTTTGGGTGATTCTGCTCTTGAATGGTTGATGCTTCTTCTACTTGACAAGTCCTTCGACTTGTGAAACCAAGCTTTTGGTATCATCCCACATAGCCTAAACTTGCGGTTTCCCATCTCTGAGATACTATAAATCTCTCTCCTCTCCTCTCCTCTCCTCTCCTCTTCTCTTCTCTTCCCTTCTCTTAGAATGGAGGGAGTGGAGGATAAATAGTAGGAGAAGCTTAAAAAGGCAGGAGGAGAGAGAGAGAGAGAGAGACGTGGCTGTCCCTTTATCCTACAAGCGGTTGCTAAAAGAGAAAGGGTTGGAACTTGGAAATGGGAAATTAATAAAATGTTGGTCGTGCTCGTGCGTTATGGAGTCGAGTCTTTTCCGGGGGACTTTAATTGCAAATTTTTGTCATTTCGACCGACGCAGTGCATACTGGTCCAAACTCATACTCAGATCTGCCTCAATATATTAATTTTTTATATCCAATCATTTTAATTTTTATTTGCACAAATTAAATGCGTCCATCCATTCTCTTTTCAAAACTATCAAAATCGATCCGCACGTATTGGTATGCTCTCAGTCTCCACTCGCGAGAAACTCGGGGATAAGTCCATGAAATACTCCACGTACCATAAACATGCCTCTCTTCCTCGAACTGGATAAGATAGTATATATAAACAAAGACATCAAGACAAGTGTTCACCATGCCTTGGTGGTAGCCAACTTCATTTCATAAATTTTAATTGAGCTAGTAGTTACACTCCAATATTAGAACTAAGATGGGTTATTGGATTAATTGAGTAGTATTATCGCTACGTTTTACCAAATAATTAAGGAAATGGTCGACTATTAGACGTTAATCCACTTTGCTAATAGTACAAACAAATTGAAGAGGTCGATGGATGCGTGATTCACGGGATCGCCATAGGTGACAAAGTGATTCATAGGTCTCATCATGGCCTTTCTGATGTTATATATATAATACTAGTAATTAGTAAAGTTAAAAGTAAAATATATAGGAAGATGTGGGTACGAGTAGCCTATCCAATTAAATAATGTCAACTCCACTAATTAAACTAAACCCAATTACTTAGTGTGCTTAATACGGCAAGAAATATTCGGTTCTACTTAAACTGGTCAAAGAGCTGGCCTTTGAACACCACAATGCTCCGATCCATCCAAGTACTACGCAAAAGACGTGTGGAGCCGACCGTCTTCCACATCGAAAAGTCAACGGTCAAAGAAATTCATAGCGAAGCACCACAAACACAATCCAATTGAGACTAAGAACTTCAAAAGTTTACACGTATCAAATGAGTGAAAGCAATATGCTAAAATAAATCCAATCTAAGGGAAAACAAGTATAACAAGTGAATAAACAATATCTATATGCACAAAGTTATCTTCTCCTAAACATGGATCTGTTTACGTATAAATCTTTTCCTAGCTTTTGATCTCATTCGTCCTCTTGCTCGGCCCAGAAGGCGGTATGGTTCCTCTAGGAAGAAGGTTGAATAAGAGTGACTTGTACTTCTCCATATGATCTGATTCGGTGCTCACCACCGCCGGGGAACCCATGTCGCATGGATTGATCGGAGGAGCAGAACCCAGTGGCAGAACGACGAATGTTTCTTGCGACAGACCGGCAGTTAAATTAGGGTCCAGCGCCGCGAGGCCTGCGGTCTGGAACCCAGCTATTGGCCTAGATGTAGAGAGTTGGGGTGCAATGACTAAGAAGAGAAAGAAGAGAATGTAACCTCTTGCCATCTATTGAGATAGAGAGAGAGAGAGAGATCTATAGAGAGAGAGATCTATAGAGAGAGAGAGAGAAAGGAAGGTAGCTGTTTGTGTTAGATGAGGAGATTGTTATGAGGAGGTGGGTTATTTATATGGGGAATGAGAAGAGGAGAATTGAAGGTTTCAAAAGGCGTATGGAGATTACGTAAGAGAAGCGTGTCGAGTACTCAGGAGGTTGACTTCCAGGAGGGAGAGAGAAAGAGACAATTGAAAAGAGAAATGGGAAACGAGTCGGTGAATCAGTAATGGAGTGGGAAAGCGGTGAGAAAGTCACCAATCTCCAATAGGAAATAAGAGATGCAAGTAATTAATCTCCGTCTGCTAATTACTGCCAGTTAGTAGTTAACATCAGGAGGTTAATATAGTATAGTTCTTCTTAGTGTGATATTAATAGTAAAGTATTGGCGGATATTTGCAAAAAGGCACCTCTTACTGGATGTCTACACGATTCCTGGGCGTTTCCTAACTATTTCGCCAGTTCGTTCATATTGACATTCCCAGCGGAAGAAACACTACTGCCTGGAGACAACTAGCGAGTAGTAGTCGGTGAGAGATCAAACCGAGTAGAGTTTACTTGGAGAGCAAGAAGTTGTTGGGAATTTCTAATTCTTTTTTTATTTCACACCCTAAAAATATTTTTAATTCGCTTCCTACTTTTTCATTGAATTATAGGAAGCGTTGAACTTGGGCTGTTTTTTTTTAAAAAAAAAAAAAAAAAATCCAATGACAAACATAAGGGTGTTTCAGTGCGTTTCTTTGTATTTTTAAAAAACTATAGGGTCTAATATGAAAACAAAAGGTCTTTTTTCCCTGGAATATAGTTGGGAATAAGTTTAATATAATTTAACGGTGAATCAAGTAACTATCAACTTTAAACTTCCAAGTTTGACCGTCATTTTCACCTCTTTAGATTGGTCTCAAGAAGTCAACACTACTATCGGTATCAGCTGGTCTTCGCTATTCTTAGGAGACCCATTCCAAGTAGACCAATAAGTCTTACCTCTTTGATACGCATAGGTATAGTTCAGGAGGACAAGAATTTAAATCAAGCTTAATCACATGTTAATTTCAAACCCATCTTAATTAGACTTAAAACCCATCCAACTTTAATTCCCTCTGCTCATAGTTTTATTGCTTTACCATCACTGCTTTCCTATATGACAAGTAAGAAGAAATCTGCACAAGATTTCTTCTTACTTAGTGGTCTATTCAGAATGCATTGTCAAAAAGATCGACAAATTAAAACCTATACCCTGATCTACTTGCAGTTGAAAATGATTCATATGGATCAAGAATTAGTAGGAGATACAATAAATGATCAGAGAAGACATCAGTTAATAGCATTTACAGTAAGGCAAATTTCTATAACATATATGATGATACATTTCCAACTCATAACTAAGGAGCTGATACAAAGACACAAAAATCTGCTACATGGTGGATAACCTGCATTTTGTTTTCCTTCTCTACTTTAAAATTACACTAAAGAAGAACAAACCACCAGATTTGGTTACAGGTAAGTCAGAACTTATATTCAGAGTTCCTGATAGAAGCCACCATTTTTGACAGATAAACCCTACAGTGAACAATGGTGGCTCCAATTTTAAACCCTGGTGTCACCGTAAATCCAACTGTAATCTTGTCTCCTTCCTTAGGAACCACTTCAGCCACCACACTCTCCATGTAGTCCTTCTTATACTTATTCCCGCGTTTGACATAAAAGATTTCAGCTCTGGGGATAAAAGAATTCGCCATGACCTGCAATGCCCACACCAATCTTGCCATCCTCACAAATGCTTGATAGAATGGTGTCCTTGGGTGCCCACCAGCCATCAAAAATGCCCTCTGATCAAGATTGCCAAAGAATGACTCTTCCATCTTCGATGGCACAGCTACAACATATTTTGATCGGCAAAATCTCCCAAAATTAGAATCTGGGTCCTTCAACAGAGCATCAAATGGGTCTCGGAAGCTCATTACACAGTCGAAATCATCCATGGTCAAGGATCCATCTTGAGCTCCCATAAGCATTATCCGAGATAGATAAGCTTCGAAAGCATACTTCTTGTGAGACCTCTCATAGTATACGACTGAGTTATCAATCAAACTGACAACTTGGTCAAGATCCCAACCAGAAGCTCTCATCAATCCAATCAAGGGCTTTGCGAATTCATGAATGGACATTGATGCGAGCTTGAATACCTCAGAAAACACATCAGCTGTCAATTCCCTCCTTAGTAGCAAAGGTTCATCTCTTGACAATGCCTTCTGCTTAATCTTCCCTTCCAACACCAAGTTTTTTCTATTTAACTCCTCTAATTCTGATCTCATACGAAGAATATCGGATTCTTTACTTTGGAGCTCGGATTGTAATCCCACCAATGTTTTCTGATGTTCTTGGATCAACACACCGATGGAGGATTGGCACATGGGTTTACACTGCTGCTTCTTAGAGAACAAATCCTCTAGCCCAGAAAGGGCTTCGAGCTCTCCCACGACAAGTTCATTGGCAACCTTAATTTTATCAGGCTCATAAGGGATGTGGGCTTGTTGGAGTTGCACATAGGCTAATTTAAGAGAAGAAATTGCCTCAAACAACCTCATCAGCACAGCTTCTTGAGACCACTCAACACTTGTAGAGATGGTCACGTCCAAGGGTTGGGGGTAGATTTTCTGATCCCTAGTATCATCACTAGTCTCTTGAGTGCTATTGGCTTTTGGGTTCTTCACAGGAGGGGAAACTCCAACTGATCTCAGCTTGCAGAGCTCTGAGAAGCGAAGTAAGACATTTGAAGAACTCCTTGTAGCTTTAGGTGGGGCAGCTTCCATGTCTTTAGAATACCAAAGTAACTCTCTGTTCTCAATCAGAGAAGTCTATTTGCACCAAACTAAGATGTGGGTTTAGGGTTTTAGACATGAAACCAGATTGAAGCAAGAAAAATAAAACATCAAATCCCAAGTACCTTGAGAGACTTGAAGATCGCCAAAATCCCGCCTTTTTGCACCCAGAAGACCAAACCAAGTTGTGGGGTTACGGTTTTGGACAATGTAGAGTTGTAATCTCAATCAAAACAGAGATGGAAGCAAGAGAAAGCAAAGGTTTTAGTCCCAAATACCTTGCGAGACGACTCGGAGATCACCAAAGTCCCTCCCTTTCCGCACCCAAAAACCCAAAACGCCAATGTTTTAGAAGAGAAGTTCAAAAAGATTAGAGCTTTCGCCACTCCGAGGTGGATTAAAGAAGGCAAACCCGAAGTGGGTTCCAATGGAGATTCTAATAAGATACAAGGTAGTGGAAGGGGAGAGGAAAGCATCGACTATTTTTTTACTAAGCACAACGTCAAAAGAAGCGGCGGACACAAGGAGGTGGAAACCCTAGTTTCCTGCAGCATGGATCTGAGAACATCTAAGATTTAGATAAGGATTCCATACGCCTTCCCGAGGTAGGAGAAGATTCGAACAGAGGAGTTACCAACAAAAAATATTAATAATAATTCTCAAAGCGAAGAGAAAATAAGAGGAGGGCGTGGGGTTTCGGAAGGTGGTACGTAATTTTTTAAATATTGACATGTGTGGAGTTATTGGTGCGTTTAGCGTCTCGAGGTGTTGTTGGGAGCTTCCGGAGAAGAACTACTTGGTGGTTGCTGCTCCAGTTTGAAACTTTTTTAGTTATAAATATTGGGTTACTTGTTACCTATACCCTCAACTATAGCATATTTTCATATAAGACCATTTTAATTATTCTTTGTATCATACATATTCTATTTCAAATGTTTTCACATTTAAGATAGATAATATATAATATAAAAACTAAAATGACAGGATTTATATATACTTTAAAAAAAAATCAAGCTGCCTTTGTTAATTTTACAACTTAATCACTGTATTTTTCGGATCCTATCATCTCTCACAGGAGAGATTAGGAATTGTGAATTTGATTCTCGCTGTCAATATAAGAGCTAATATATTTATGATTTAGATTTCTTATAATTCATTTGTTGGGATGATTAGCTCGATTGTCTAATGAATATATTAAATCATTTGGTTATTATGTGATTAGCCTAAATGCTCAATTAAACAAAGTTAAAGTTAAGAGAACTAATTGGCAATGACGAGGCACGCTTGTAGACTTAAATTTTTTGAGCTAGAATTGATTGGTCGAATTGGTTTACTATTAATTTAATTGGTCAGATTCAAGTCCATGTTCTTCGCCATTATGGCTCGGGCTCAACTCGGCAGTCTGCATAGCCATTGCATTATCTCAACTTAACCAAGCACGATGAGGTCTTAGTTTACCCCTTATTTAATCTACTGATGCATGCTTAAACCTCTTAGCATTTCTAATGCCATGGCATGCGATTGGAATCAAAACTAAGAATTCAATTACATATTTGCTGTATGAACATAGAATATTCCCTCAGAATCGTACAGTAAATGGAGGCAGATTAAAATATACGTGCTCATTTTATATTAAAAAAATTAAATAAAAACGATTAAAAAAGAACTGTAAATTCAGTAAAAAAAGTAAGGGGTGAAGTGTAACTATACCTTCTCTTTCCCCCGCTATAAATTCTGATAAATGTATTAAACTAGGTCTCGGATTCGCATCTATATATATCTCCTAATCCGAACACAACTCGAATCACAAATTCCGAGCATTGAAGGGCTTCCCCTGCAACTATATATAAAATCAATGGTTATTGTCAAATCTTATGCTCAAATCCTTCCTTCCTTAGTTTCCGATGAATTTCTTCGAGACGTTCTACGTTTGGCTTCTCGTGTTTGCCGCGGTGTGCGACATCTTACATTGCTGCGGCTGCTGCGTTCGTCACTTCGACGACGACGACGACGACGACGACGACGATGATGATGCTGGTTATGACGACGACGACAACGACGATGATGATGGTCATGATGGTGGTGGTAATACAGGCAATCATGGTCATGGTGATGGCATGGAGAGGAGGGGAGAGGAAGTGGCAGGTTTGACGGTGGAAGAGCTGAAGAAGATTATGGAGTTCACGTACACGGATGGGGTGTGGGACGAGGGGGAGTGCGTTATTTGCTTCGAGAAGATGGAGACAGGTGAGAGGTGCAGGTTCTTGCAAGGGTGTGGTCACATATTTCACCAGGAGTGTGCGGATACGTGGCTGAGGAACAAGGCGACATGCCCTCTTTGTAGGGCTGTTGTTGTAGCCAAAAGTGTAGGGATTGAACAGATGGTGTGACCTATTAGGACTTCTTGGATGTTTTTTTAATTGTTCTTTAGTTCTAGCCTTCTAGGGACCAGGAAAATACCTTATTGGAGTTTATGACGTTGTGGTTAATTAATCTACTCTCTACTCTGGTATGGAAATTATCCTCGCAAAAACTCCAATTCGTTGGCTGGCATGAAGACTTGGGCCAGTCTCAGACCAGGTTGGAATCATGGGCTTTTTATTAAGTCAGGGTGGGCCAGAGAGCAAAAGGTTTGCTTGTTTCGTGACTTCAAATTGTCCTATTCAGTGTAGTTGGTTTTTTTTTCTAAAAGAAAAGAAAAAACTTGGGAACTGTCTTATTCGGTTAATTAATATAGGATTAATTATAATGGGGTTGGGATACATTGCCCGGTAACACACGCAAGATAGGTGTGAGATTGATTGAGAAGTAGATAAAATAAATAGGTTCGCTGTGGAAGGCTAAAATGTTGGAATCAAGAAAAGGAATACTTGGAAGAAAGAAGAGGAGAGGAGGGCAGGTTGCGTAATGAGTAGGTAGTTGCGTTCAATAGTTGTGTGAGCTGGTTGGTTGCTTCAAATGATTCTTTCCGCTACTTACGATTACAGGTTAGCAGCTGCTAAATATTCGTTCAGTAGCTCGATCACGGGCTCACGGACCAACTAATTATAACAATCGCACAAAGACAAATCTGCTCTTTTTTCTTTATTGCGTTTTGAGAACAAATCATTTATGAGATGATAAATAAAAATCGAAGAAACCACTCGTATTCACAATTGATGAACCAATTATGTCCGTCCGATGGCAAATAGTGCACGGTTAAACAATCCTGTACAACTGAAATTAAAATTTTTTTAAAAAAAAAATCGGATTGGTAGTTTTGGTACCTTATTACGGTTGTTGGTTTACGACACCGCGGTGGCCGCCGCGATGCTGAGGGCTGAAACCCTGGCTGTACGATCGGCCTCGACGGCAGCAGCCCACCGCCTGCATATTCGACCCAGCGCCGCCGCCTTCCGCCGAGCCCTATCCGTTCCCGTTCCCATCAGCTCCCATATCACCCACTCGATTCCCGGCGCAGCCGCCAGCCCAGCCACCGCAGCCCCTCCAACTCGCCGACAAATCACCACTAGCGCCGCCGCCGCGCTCTCCCTTGCGGCCTCTGACCCTCTCCTCATCACCCCAACCAGCCTTGTCACCGCCCCCTCCTCCGCTGCCACTGCCTCTGCCCCTCCCCGCTTCGCCACAGCCGCCACCACCGCCGCCGCCTCCGCCACCACCTCCAAAGATCCCATTGCCGCTGTCACCACTCCCTCCTCCACCAACCTCGATATGTTCTCCCTCTCCGCAGCCAAAACTAAGATCGCCGCGAGTGCGTCCTTCTTCGCGCTCGCGGGTCCGGACCGCACCATCGCAACCAGGCGTTGCACAACACGTGGATCCCTCCCCAGCTTTCGCCTATAGGAATGGACGGCGGACAGACTCAGCACCGCCGCGGCGGCGTTCTCCCTCGCCTGCCAAGTGGCGCTCTCCCCCATGACATGCAGGACGGCGTCCAACCCGCCATCGGCGTGCATGATTCGCCGCTTGTTCGCTTCCAGGATGGATAGGTTGAGTAGCGCCGTGACGGCGTTGAGCTGGAGGCTGAGATCGGTGGAGTACAAGAGAGGAATAAGTAACGGAACGGCGCCGGCTTCTGCCACGAAGGCGCGGTTATTGGATCCGGATTTGGCCAGCAAGCGGAGCTCGTGGACGACCCGGTTGGTCGCCTCAGTCGACGGGGAGGCGGCTAGCTTCTCGACCAGGAACGACGCCGTCATCCTCGCGGCCTCGAGCGCAGCCTTGTTCTCATTGACAGCGTTAGTCTCATCTTCACCTGGATCGGAACCCTCAAGTTGGACGTTGTTCTCGCGGCACCAGAGCAAGATGAGATTCCTGAGGGCTTTGTTGGGCACGACGTCGAGGTGGGTGAGGGTCTGGCCGGACTTGGGACACGTGGCGTGGCCGGAGCGGAGCCACTGGGTGATCGACTCACGGTCGTACGTTTGCCCGCTCGCTACGACAACAGGGTCCCGCATCAGATCCAGAGAGATGGGGCAGCGGAAGTCCGGCGGCGCCGCAGGATCCGCACCCGAGGAGTTGAATTTTCCATCGGACGACTCTGCGCCCCTTGGCATCGACTCGCCGAAGAGGACACACTTCGCGTACCGGACGAGACCGACGAGCGCGATCATCTCGGCCGTCCATTTCTCCGCCGCCTTCTCCCCGATTTCGCTTTCCAACCGCTCGATTTCGTTGCCACAGCTTCTAGAATCATCCAGGCCCAATCTCACGAAGATAGACTGCAGCCTCGATCTCTCCGGAACGATCTCGCGCTCGATTTCTCGGATCAATCCGAGAATTTCGGACCTCAATGCCTGCTCCGCCGGATCAATAACAGCCGACGACCGCCGGCACTGGCGGCGCGCGAGATCGACGAGGTCGACGACGTCATCTCCGACGCCGAGGTCGCGGACCGGGAGGATATCCAGGAGGGTTGCGAGATCGATAGAGATCTCATGGAGGTCGCCAGCGACGAGATCGGCCTGGAGGAGAAGACGCGTGCGGCTGCGATTGGAGCAATCGGCGAGGAGAGACTTTAATCGGTTGAGGACGAAGAAGATCTCACGGAAGCAGAGGGTAGCGGAGGAGGGGAGTTCGCCGGAGGCGACCCCATCACGGAGGAGCTCCTCAAATAGGACGGTGAAGAGCTTGGAGCGGCGAGAGACGGAGCAGAAGTGGCGGCGAGGGAAAGGCTTGGGGTCGTCGGGGAGGGAGATCTCGCGTGAGAGGCGGAGCAAAGAACGGAGGAGGTCGGAGTGGTCGGAGGGAGGCGAGAAGAAGGAAGAAGAGTATGTGGTCCAGATCGCCATTAATGGCGGATTAAGAAAGGAAGCGGAGGAGTTGGACAAAGGAGGGAGGGATTTTTCATATATAGTAGAGGGACTGAGGAGGCGTGTGGATGTGAATTTGTTTTTTTTTTAATAAAAAAAAATCACACTATTTGGTAAAACGTCTCACAATCTCAGCCGTCGATCAGGAAGATGGAAGTTGTTGATTTGTTGGAGTAAGTCGGCTGTCATTGATCTTTTCGCCGCCTCCAGTCTCGATGGTGGAAATGCGGCTGGAGTCCGAAATGACCAAAATAGCCTCCAAAAGGTAAACGATAAGGATTACACGAAATGTAGGACGTCAGAAAATTTTGGATAACTAGCCCACCGCCCATAAATGATGCAAAGCAAAGCCTTTAAATCTTCCAATGGACCAAACATTAACAAGGACCTCCTTGTAATTTAACAAAACGGAGGTGGTTTCTAGAAAAAATAATATTAACATCGATTAACCACAAATGACTCCAATAACGTAACGTGCGATACTACGTATGTCACGAGAGCTACTTTATACTTCTTAATCAATAAAGCGAGTGATATTATACACTAGGTTTACCTATTAGTTGTTGAGAAATGTGGTTTTAATTAATATGGGTGATAGTATATCCACTAAATAATCATTAGTCATCACTACAATGAACCCAAAGAAATAGTAAATAAATTTGTTTCTAGGGTGGTAGTTCACAAATTGCATCATTATAAGAGATGAATAACTTATCCCAACCACCTCAATATATGAGATTCCAATTCCATGAGCACCACTCACCCAATCAAAAGTTAGAGAATTGACTTGCTAACCAACAGCACATAATTTTAGTGTTTTAGAACCAAAGTTGTAAGGTATTATATATGAGATTCCAATTACCTTTTAGATAAAATTATTTTCTAGCTCAGCACTTAGCTTTTATTAAATAAGGGTGATGATTCGATACAAATTAAAAAATTATTTAAACAAGATTCTATTTCTAGAAGCAGTATCGAAGGGGAAACTATTTTCATTTTACTTGTATTTTCTATCTAGTGGCTATTTCATTTGGTATACGATCGTATGAGCATAGTTAAGATTTGGTTACAAATTTAATTTAATTATTTTGATTATTATAATGTAGTTTAAGTAGGAGAAGTAGGCTATCATAATTAAAACTATATTCTAGTTAGTTTTTTTTTTCTCATTACGGTTGATTGACAAGATTATAATCAAATTTTAATTTAATTAAGATAGGCCATCACTGCTAGTTAAATTAAAATTCCTCAATTAAAGTTTAATTTAAATTGAGTCAAATCTTATATTTTGGATTAGTTTCTTGATTATATTAATAGTGGGCTTCGATGATTAGTAATTTTTAATTTATAGACCATGTATGAAAGAATAAAATAAAATAAAAATATAGTTGTCAAAATAATTAAGCTAGCTTGAGCTCAGTTCATATTTAACTTGATTAATTAAATTAAACTTAAAATTAGTTTTAAACCGAGCTTGATATATAAATATCAAGTGTTGATCATTTGAGGTTCAATTCAAACTTTGATTTGAGTGATTTGAGCTAGATTTAAGTCAAACTTGATTTGAGATTGATTTAGATTTGAAGTCAATTTGCTTTGAAATATTTGAATCTGTTTATCAAACAGTTTAAGCTCAAAATAGGTTCAAATTAACCTAATTAATTAAGCTCGAGTTCAAAATCAATCTCAAAATATACCTTTTCAAATTAAATTTAATTAATTCTAAGCATAATATTTTAGGTTAGGCTCAAGGTTGAACAAAGCTCGACACAATTAAAAAGCCCTTATAACGGAGAAGGATTTGCAAACCAATTCCATTTACAGAATAAGTTTAGCAAATATAGACCAAAACCACATCAGTTGCAAAAGAGGGTTATTTTAGGTTTGGAGTGCCCACATTTTATGTATAAAGCACAATTTATTTGTTTATGTAAGCAATGCACAACATTTATACATCTCTTTTTCATACTTGTTATTTATACATTATATATATATATATTAAACTGTGGTCCTTAGACCAACTCATTCAATATCAAAACTACATAAGGCTTTAAGAGGTGTGTTAGACCTAGTATAGTCCAAAAAGGAGAGTTACAAGAAGCTATTCACCAACTTTACTAAAATGAGAGGGTTTGCCCAAGAGGCAAGAGCAGTAGTGTAATTTGGTCAAACCAATATGAGCAGAGTTTGAAATCTGAGTTCAAAGGACCATTTTACTTTGACCCTAAGAAGAAGCCCCCAGTTTTAGGACTCAGGAGTAAGGAGTACCCATTAACCATTGAAGAGGTAGGGGAACATGTATGGGAAACATGGAGCCCACGAAGTTAATATGCTAGATATATATATATATCAACTTGGACGTGATCATATATGTATATATGCATTTTGGAACCATCATGTAACTAACATATGTATGTGGTCCACATGATGCATCATCCATCATCCCCATCCATTTGATGTTTAGAAAGGATAAGTTTCAGCCATCATCCATCCCGTCATAGAATCCAAACAGCGGGCCACCGTACTAGCCCACGGTTTACAAGTTGCGACCAAAATTAAATTTCGTTTTCCATAATTTTGGACTGGGAAATATTATTAAAAAAAGAAGAAGGAATTTTCCAAATAACACCCTAGGTTTAAGTGATTTTGTAATAACCACTCCCTCTCTGAGTTAACTGTATTTAACTTTTGCCTAAAATATAAACTTCTTCAAGAACATTTTAATAAATTCTGTCAGCCTAATTACGTTAGAAAGTATAATTTTATTTATAGAGTTTAAAATAAGACTATGATACAAGACGGTCACCCACCGGAAGTAAAAAGAGGTACCCGGACCAAGGTTAATTATAAACACAACAACCTAATGAATAGTAGTACAATGAACCACAATTTAACCCACTTAAATACTTAATAATGCAATGAAGCAAAATTTAATTAAGTTATAAATGTTACCAAAATTTAGTGAGGAACAACTTGGGATTCCTTCAGGCATGGGGGACCAAAACCATGAATGTATCTTCTATTCAATGAACACGAAGTTGTAAATGAATAAAAAAAAAAAGGTACGCCGACCAAGGTTGGTGTCTGGTCTTCTACATCAATATTGTTTCAATTATAAGTTTACCTAACAGTAGGAGCCCATTAGTGCAGAAGCTTCTAAAACAAAATACTCTCTAACTGAGGTGTTTCCTGGTTGTGAGTTGTGACCACTTCTTGATAACTTTTCAAATTGCATTCATTTCTTATTCAACCATCTTAAATCTTTTGCATGCCTCATAAACCCTCTCATGCATTATTGTTATGTTAACCTATAATTTTTATCATCTTCCTGTATGCATTTATGGTCCACTATTTAGAAGATTAAGCTTTAGGGTTAGTCAGTTATGAAACGTATTAGGCTTGAAAGATGGCATATAATGACTGGCCACATATTAATTGCGGAGATTAGTTAATGAAGCTTTAGTTTGTGGCTCTGGCAAGAGTTGGCCAGAAGTCATAGGATTGGAGGACATCCACCTAATGAGTAATGGCTAATGGAGTAATGGGAATAGCCCAACCCCACTATAACTTAGTCGTGCTCACCAGCTCATTTGGCTCGACTTATCAAATCACATCGAGACATAATCCGCGACCTAATAAAATTTTCTTAAATTTGAATTTAAATTCTCTAAAAAAATATCTTCAAACTAGGTTTTATATATTTTTAAAATGGATAGCTTAACCTATTATATCTCTTTATATATATATATATAAATGAAGTCTTATCTAAACTATTCCAAATACGAGCTGAATTTAATTTAGCCGAGATTGTGCTGCTCAGCTTAATTATTTTAACAGCCCTAGTTCTCGTCCTTCTCATTCTCAGCTTTAGTAGTTCTGTAATTCTTTCTCCTCCTCTCCCTCTTGCTCTCGTCCTGTTTCCTTTTATTCATTTTTTTTTCTTTCTCCAGTAGAACATAACTTGGTAATCAAATGGTTTTGGGCCCTTTTGCATACTGATGAATAATGATCCAGCTTGAGATTGTGTATCAGCTGGAGGCCCATGTAATAATCTCACCAACCCAATTAATCATCTTATGCACCTATTTTGAAGTTACCAGTCCAGTTGAGCTCTCGATTCAAAGCCCACACAGCTTGAAGAAAAGTTACTCTCTCTTTTTTCCCTTCTATTTTAGCTCGGCCCAGAAACGGATGCATTGAATATGTACATCGATGCACCGATCAGCGTCTGGAAAATAATGTGTGCCCAATGTTAAGTTTAATGAGTAGATTATAGATGTGGTAAGGAGTAAAGAAAACAGTAAAAGTTGACGGTGAAAAGAAGATAAAAGCTGTAAGAAGAGAAAGAAGAGAGAGGAAAGGACGTTTTGGGGAGACAAAAGACCTTGTGATTCCTGAGCTCCCCTGCAGAATCCACTAACTCAGTGTCTCTTCCTTCCGTCCCTTTCCTCTTCCCCTCTCCTCTCCTTCCCCCTCTTCTAATTACTGGCCCAAATATAAAGTAACCATGTTACCCTTCTAATTTCCAACGCCAAAAGAGAAAAGTTAATGCAAATCATTGACGTTCATAAACCCCATGGATGTTTCAATAATTAGCCTTGATAATTGCACTTTAAATAATTAACCATGATGGTACGGAATTATACATTTTATGAGCAATAAAATTAAAAAAAAAAGAAGAAGATCATATATCCTGTTATGGATGGTGATAAATCCAAAATATTTGGCGGAATCCGTTCGTCCAATAAGTAACTAAAGAACGAGAATCTAAATCTCATCTCTAAACTTTGCCACCTTATCTCTGGCGATATATATACATACGAATACAAATTAGTTGGATTCATTTGCCAACTTGTTAAGGATGCTGATCGCAAGATACATCCTAGTGTTGTAGACCACTCCATGATCGAATCGAATCAAACACTTGCCCACCATTCGGATGAACTCTAAGTATGTTTTCGGACCACCAAAAATTATCCAGAAATGTGGACCTCTTGGCTCTTGCATTGTGAGATTCCAGTTCATTCGTTAATGTGTAAGGTATGTATAAGTGACGATTTGATAGTATCGTATAGATTTTAATCTCAGAAAGCACCTGAAGTTAACTATATTTAGAAAAACAACTTTTGTTCACAGCATTCTTTTTTTTGGGGGTGGGGGGGTGGGTACCCTTTTGTCCAATTTATTAGTGCTTTTAAAAGTGAAGTTTACAATAATGGGCTCGAAATGTAAACATCGAAATGATAAAATGTGACATTAAACGTGCGAATTATGTAACGTGACAAGATTGTCCCTTCGAAACCATATAAACGATGTGATGGCATATGAGTCATTTCATTCAACAATCGAATTCAACAAGAAATCTTTTGCTTTTAGTTTCACATAGAGAGAGAGAGAGTGAGAGAGAGAGAGAGAGGAAAAATAAGAAAAGAAAAGAAGAGAGTTTGAATGGGTTATGCGATGCAATATTAAATTCCTCTGCTACGACTGTCAGAGTGGTGGTCTCTGAGATCTGAAGCAGCTACAGAGAAAAGAACGAGAAGGGAATGGCTTGAGATCTCTCACCCCTCTCTGCTTCCACCTCTGCCTCTTTCCTAATACAGTGTTTCTTTTTTTTCCCTCCTCCGAAGCATTTTAAGAAGGCTTCTGGATTCACGTTGATGGAGTTAAGAGGAGGGAGGAGGGGAGCTTTCCCAAAGGAGGCTCTTTTATGCTGTGCTCTGCTCTACCTCTTCTTCGTCTATGCTCTCTCTGTGAGTCCTACATGGAGGGGAAGCGTTCGACTAGGTGAGCAACATTCGAATTATTTTTTCTATTTTTTTATTCTTATGGCGTTTTAGAAAATGTACACTTTTTTTTTTTTTGGGTCTATCGAAATGGTTAAAGATTTTCTCCCTCGCGTTTTTGCAGATAGCGGAAGAGTAAGAACGGATTCTTCCGCTCAGGTAGAGTGATCTCTTCCTTCCTTCTCTTGCGTATGACTTAATTCTATCAGGAAGGATAAGTGTGATGCTTCCTTATTCCTATTCCTATCTTCTTCTTCTTTTTTTGGGGGGCGGGGGAGAGGGGTTCTTTCGCGTTCATCATCACTCTCCTCTGAGCTGGGTTTGCTACAAAGAGGGACCCGATAAGATTAGAAGAAAATATGATCGTAAATCCACCAATATTCTAACACGTATCCGCGACGAAATCGGTCCTCACAGAATTCCAATCCGAAGAGCGAAACAGTCGAATCTGGAGAGGGACCCGATAACCCCTCGCTAACATGCGCCGCCAGCACATCCGAGCGACAGGTTTTCCATTTCCCGGGCCCAAAACCATACGGGCTGGCGCACCCTAGCAGTACGACTTGGCAGTACTAACGTGAGCCCGGTGGGTGCAGGTGGCCGTGACACGCGGGCGTCGTCGGCAGGACCTCACCAGCAGCAGCGACGGGCCGGGGTCCTACCCTCCGCGGTGCACCGCCAAGTGCGGTGACTGCACCCCTTGCGTCCCCGTACACGTGGCGGTCCCACCCGGCGTGCCCGTGCCCGCCGAATACTACCCGGAGGCTTGGCGATGCAAGTGCGGCAACAAGCTCTACATGCCCTAGCTCTACTACTCCGCTGCCCCAAGGTGGTCATCCTACCGCATCGGTATCCCCTCACCCTCACCCTCACCCTCACCCTCTTCCCCACCTCTTTCCTTTTTCATAGTCCATAAAATGAGAGAGTACCAAAAGGTTAGGTGAAGTGAAGCTTATCATCAATTAGGGGGGAGAGGAGGAGGAGGAGGAGGAGGAGGAGAGGAGGGGAGTTGGGAGAGTTACTACTACACACGTCTATGTGAGTGTATAGGCCTTTTGGGAATATTTTTGCTAGTCTTCACTAACAAATATTCTGATGAGAAGTTATCATCAATGAATAACATGGGCTGTTCTGGAATAGTCTCCATTTTATCTCTATTACCAAACTTCTCTTAATCTATGATTCCCTGTTCCAAATCATATGTGTATGTGTATGTCTATATTTAGTGAGTTTGACACTTTGACTAGTCCACAGCAACGCTCCATTGTAATTGACCAGCTGATGGTACTAGATTTCTTAGTATCTTTAGTGGTTAAGACACTCACAGCGGCCAATATTTTCTTAGTAAATCAAATAAACCTACGTCCCCAGAATAGAGGGGTCCTTTTCATTTCTTTTCTTTCCTTAAACCTCCCAAAAATTATTGCCAAACTTAAATTAAGAATATTGGTTTCAAGGACATAGTCAGTGTGGATCATATTAGAAGTTGTCTCTGGTGTATTTATATAATTCTATTCGTAGAGTTAGATAAACTATATTCTATAGTTAACGATAAATAGTAAGTATGGGTGTTGTTTAAAATATAGACAAAAAAATATAAAGTATTATCTGCAAATTTTTCTCACCCATAGTTGAAACACTTCATTCTGTAGTGAAAGTTTGTGGAATACTTAGATGTCCCTAAAATATAGGGTTCTTGCAGCAAGTTTCTTGAACAGTATAGACTTATTGCATGGATATTAATTGAAGTCTTGAAAGGCTGGGATGGTATGAAAAAGAATGGCATCTATGCTATGTGTCTATTCCTCTTCAGTCTCCATCTGTCTCTGAAGAATATTCTTCGTCATCCAAAGCATTGCTGAAGACTGTACATAGTGACGACCCTCCTTCCAGATCCAAAGAAAGAGAAGCTTCTTCAACAATTATCATCTAAAGTTGAAGAGAAATTTAACAAAAAATAATCATTCGACTCCAAACTTTTGCTTTTTAATACTCTAAAAATGTCTTGGATTAATTTTAACCTAATAACAGCTAACAAAATAGATAACTTTTATCAGGTCTTTTGTATATATAGTTAATTTAACTAATTTATATGCTACCTGACCATAAAGACAACTAACGCAGTGTAGTTATGAGTCATTGAAAGTAAAACGTCCAAGTCCAATGCAAACTAAATATTTATTATGTAATAAGGTGTGAATGATAATAAAACGTTTTTGATAAATTTTCCAAAATCTAAAACCTTATATTAGGTGAATAATATTTGCTTCACTTGGAGATCACCATGATTAGGGGGGTAGTCCATGAGATGGGCCTGGCCCAAAACCTCTTCTTTGATACGCCATACTTGGCCCAGACTAATCAAGAAAGAGAAGACAAACAAAACAACTCTTCTTCATATAATTCGTTTAACTGTTTGGTGTACGTCAACTACAATGAGAGAGTGACAAAATTGAAATCCTTGATCAAAGTTATCACATTAGAAAGATTTAGGTCCATCCATGTAATCAAACCTAGGATGAAGTTTTGGATAAAGTATGTCTCTGTTCAGTATTTAATTTAACCATAATCATTTTCTCTCTGTATACACCCTTATAATGCTGATATTTATAATATATCCTTCAATACACAAGGTTTTGGGTATAAAACTTGTAAAATCCCTTATTTTTTATGGATATTTCCCGGAGTACACTAACCGTTAAAAATTGAAAAATATAAATATTAAAAAAAATGAAAATATTATTATTCCAGCTTCCATATATATAATTGAAGCTTAACTGTATATTTATTAAAAAATAACTTGGAAGCTATTTATGAAAAAAAAAAATACATCTGTTTTGAGAGTATATGTATGTAAATATTAACTTTTGGAGAGGTATAAACGTGAATAAGAGAAATTTTTTTTAAGAATATACATGCCAAAAAAGAAAATGTTAAAAAGGTGTATAGTTCATGAGCATTAATTTTAACGTGGAAGCTTTAATGCGTCTAATTTATTTCAAGGCTACAAAGAATCCAAGGCTTGAATTTATATTTCGTTACTTTAGCTTTAATGGAGCTGCGAGCCAGCTAAATATGCAGCAAACCGGAAACTTGGTTGGCACTTTATTAAGCACAAGAGACATAATAAAATAAAGATACTGAATGCTATCCTTAGAATTAATGTGCCCACATAGTGTGCAGCGTTGCACTTATCCAACCAACATGACAAAAAGATAGGGGTAAAAACAAAGACTCGGATGTGCAAATTGATGGCACTTGGCAGGCCATATGTTCTCTAACAATTATGCCTTTGTCTAATTGTCTTGGAGGAGACACCAATCAGAGAGGCGTGTCCTTTTCGTCGAAGTGCTTTATTAGGCTTTTAGCCCTTCTATCTCCATGTATATATTTCTGATGCTCTTTTGGATTGTGACAAGGATCTCGCATGAGTAATTAGCTAAATATAAGATCTGCGGAGGATTGCATCAGATTTCCGATACATTGTCTATATGCAATGGAGGGAAGGAAGACACAACAACTTGCAACTCAATTCGAGAAATCCAGGGCCAGTTGGGAACCCAATCATAGGGCTAGTGTTTATCTCCCCTCTTTCCCCTCCTTCCCCTCTTATTGCCGGAGTGGTTAGAGGAGGAAAGGGTACACTTTTGTTTTTCTTGGATGTCATCTTGTGGCTCGGTCCTTTTGGTTTCTAACAGGATGCCGGAGTGGTTAGAGAGATGGTGCTCTTCCTCACTGTGATCCCTGGCCCGATCATGATGATTGTGGTGGTTCGGCTAGCACTGGGGGGATTTCTCCCCTCTTTGACGAGTCAGCGCGACGGTGGCGTTGGATGCATTTTATCTCTTCCCTTTCTTTATTTTATTTTATTTTATTATTATTGTAGGTCGGTGATATTTGATTATTCAAATTTTGATATTTGATTATCCAACATATAAATAAATTTATGCAAATATTTATATTAATTACTAACTATAAATTAATATTTTAATTATACTAAAAATTATATTTAAAAATGTGCATAAATTTATCACACTCTTTATATGTGATAAGATTTTATATATTACTTGTCACTCAAAATTTGACAAAAATATATATAAGCGAGTGTTTAATTATAAAATATATTTTAAAAAAGTTTAAATCTATAAATAAATATCATTTATACACGAATGTTAATACTTTAATTATTTTTTTTGTTCTATTTGATATAGCCGGGGTGTGTGTGATTTGTTTCAAATAATCTAGCTTTATCTCGCCTTTTATTTATGTATCATACTTTTATTAAAATATTTTGTAAAGAAAATACAATTGTTACACAGAGTTTAAACTATTTGTAACTAGAATTAGTTGAGAAATAACTTTGGTAGGTGGAGTTCGCTTTCCGTTTGAAACTGTTGAAGCTTATTCACAAGAGCAGTTAATCTCCCAACAGTCTGGATGCTATCATGCTAATAAATAGCACTACCAAATCATGAGTAGATATTATTTATTTGTACTCTCTTTAGTAGTCTTTCCGTCACCTTTTTATATAATATTTCTTTAAGAATTATAATATGATTAGTTTGACGTATAAGCAAGCTAACAGGGGATAAAACCCAAAAAATTAGAATACCCTATATCTTTTTTTGTCCATGGTTAGCTAATTAATCCGTAACCTAATTAATTTGAAGGCCAAAATGAATCATTTTCGATCATCCCATCCTTTTAAGCGTCAAATAAATCGAAAGTTATTATTCTATATATATATATATAATAAGTTATAAAAGACTAACTAGAAATAGTTGCATTTAATTTCTTATCGTACCTATACCTAAATATTAATGATTATGAGGGTGAGATTTGAGAGCTTCCGTTGTAAGGATCAAATCAATCATGCTAGTCCACATGGCTTCAAGATATATGGCAATAATTCCAATTCCTATGTGGAGCTGGCAAAATAAAATAATTCCTTTACTTAACCACTAATTCCTAACCCAATCATTACTCTTTAATTTCCCAAGTTAATTATTCAGAAATATAGAAATATGTTATTACCCAAGAGCCAAAAGGGCTAACCTTTTGCAATTACAGGCTCTATTAGATTTAATCGGATCGTGATTAGATTAAGATGCATGCACGTCTAAACGTGGGCATACGTTTCTTTCCACCTCTTATAAGTTTAGTTTGTAAATTATGAGTCTATCTTGATAATCTGCATGTTAAACTTCTCAAATATATCTTACAATAAATGTTTCAGTTATTTTATTGATTTCGTGTGCCTATTAAATAGTGTTGCTTATCGAATAAGTAGTGCTTGTGATACAATGAGCCGGACTACTACCTAATCAACTTTACTCTAAATATAAACAAATGTTAACTAATTTAATAATTGTTTTGTTAATGCGAGTTTATTTCCTTTTGAAGTGTATCGTGAGTTTAATTGGGTGAATACTTTAAAGCTCCTACTGGACTTAAATTCCACCTTCGACCTTGTCCAATGGTCGAATACTAATGTACTATACGCTCATCTTTTAGTATTATGACTCATTGCATATTTTAAGTTGTAACAAGAGTTCTCTTTTAGGTTTAGTAAATTTTCTCTCCTAGAGAGTTTTTTCCCCATTGTCCTCTCCTTCTCTAGCCCATGGGTTATGGGAGAAGAGAGGGTCTCTTTTCCTCTTTTTCTCTTTAGATATATTTAGATATATTCTTCCCCCTCCCCCCCCCCCCCCCTTTTTTTTCTTTCTCTACTCTCATCACTATTGGTATCACTCGCTCACCCTTCTTTATGTTGCTATCAATTTATCCATCTCTCTCCTTCTCTATCATCCTACATTGGTTATGATCCTATCTGTAGGGTGGTGGCATCAGAGGTAGTCTATCTCGACTCTGTTATCTATGCGCCACCTTGCTACTTGGGGATTTCGACAGTCGAATCTTTTCATTCAAGTAGTAAGAACTAGCCTTGGCCCATATCTCGACTATTGTGCCTTATTATTTGTTGTATTTTTAGTTTATTTTGTACCGTTGCTCATCTAATTTTGCTAGTAGAGTGTTGTTAGGTTTGTTGTGAGCTTGATTAGGGTTTTAAGATGTTGACCTAGTTAGTCTTGCATTTTTTTCTCGACTTTTGCTATGCTTATGTGGTGCTATTAATGTTGATCAAGTAAGAGATTTATCATAAATGCTTGTATTATACTTATTTTTTATTTATTTTTTAACTAAGTATGGAGCTTATTATTAAAAAAATAATATCATTTTCTATTGTGAAAAAAAGGGTTTTACACTTATATCGCTTCAAAGTATATTATTTGTAGATATATGGATGGCTTTTAAAATACAAAAAATTAGATATTTACATTCAAAAAATTTAAGCAAATAAATATTAATATTTTTATCTTTTTATAGTTAACTTGATACAATTTTAATGTTTAGTCCTATTTTAGGGGATTCATGAAAATGTATTTATTTAGATAAGAATATCGACTTTAGAGGAGTATATATATTCTAATTAAGAATCTAGGTGCTAGATTTTTTTTCTGTACAGCAGTACAGGAGACTATTTCCAACCACTTATTTTTCTAGGAAAGAAATTGACGTTGAAAATTAACCCAATTTTATATTCTTCACATCTTCAAAATATCGTTTTGAAATTATTAAACTTTGTTGTCATATAAGGAGCTTTAAAATTTTTCCCGAATATTTTCCCATGTCGCTTTGACCAAATACTTTTGCTTCAATTTTGCCGCGTTTAATCACAACCTCGTAGAAGGTTGAAATTTCCAGCAGACCCTTCTCCCATAATAATAATAAAACTGAAGGTTCATTTTGGGAAACGTCAACCTCAGAGAAAGCTTGGAGAGATATGCCTGGCACTACTATATCGACCGTGATTAAATTAAAAAGAAGCTACCGAGAGGCTTCTCATCTCTTCTTTGCTCCAACCCGGATCTTTATCCAAAAGCCCCATCCCTTGCTCCCCAATTTGCCCATCCGAACTCGATCGATTTGAAGGTTTGGGGATCGAATCGGATCGGCGGAGCTCTTCTTCCGGGCCTGGAAAGGTGACCAACTCTTCGGATTTCATCACCCTTTCCCGTTTCTGGTCCCAATTCCTGTTCTTTTTCCATTTCGATTTGTTGTCGAGAAGAAAGTTGTTTTTTTAATGTGATTCGCGGACGCTGGCTTTTGAGTTGTTGATTTTGTCCTATTTTAGAGGTAGTTGATGGGTACTTTGGATTGCGATTTCGTGGATTTCCTCATCTCTACTTTCGTTGTCGCGGCTAATTATTCATATTTTACATTGTTTTCTCCATCAATATTTGCGTTACAACTTTTGTTGATTGCCAGAGGTTGAGTAGCCGACTTTTGCAAAGAATAAGCTTTGTAACATGTTTCTGCTTTCGAAAAGGAAATTTTACGGTTTTCTTTTCGATTTTAAGTTCTTTAATATTTTTTTTTTCTTCCTGTTGTTTAAATTTGTGTGACTTCTGTGTTTTGCTTTTGTTTGATGATTCCCGAATGGCCCTTTGCTGGTTGCTTGTGCCAAAAATTATTCCCAATAATTAACATGGGATCCTCAATTCTACATCATCTTCTCTTTATTCTATGTGAACTTTTGTTTTACTCTTGTATGCTACTCCTAATTGTTTCCTGTATTTTGTGATATAGAAGGGCGATTTATAATCTTCAATATATTGTAAGCTAGCTAGCGAATAAAATCCTGGAGTACTTATCTGATGGTGCTATAGATTCTTTTTTTCCCCTTCTTATCTTTCCTTTTATCTTTTTATGTTTAAATTGGATTTTTCTTCTGACCAGATAGTTCCAGCGATTAACTGAAGACAAAAACCCGGGAATGCAGAAAGATGTGCTTGCGCAGCAGGAAGTTCTCGCCTGACGTAAACGAGATTACATCGCCGGTTGAGCCTATATTGTTCATTGTTGACGAGAGCTACCAGCATCCCTATATCAACTTAGTGTTCCATGTGCTAAGGCGTGATAAAGCTAGAAGAACTTTAAGGACCATCATACTAAGTAGCGACCTTGGTGATGACGGTTGACATCTAGTGCCTTGGATGACCTGCTCTGTGGATAATTGATATCAAGGGGATAAGTTGCTGTTCTTGTTGTTCTTGTTGTGTTGTTTATTGATTCAGTGAGCAAGGATGGACAGTAGGACTGTTTTGATGCAAAAATATGAGTTAGGGAGATTATTAGGTCAAGGAACGTTTGCAAAGGTGTACTACGCTAGGAATCTTAGATCTGGCCAAGGTGTTGCTATAAAGATGATTGATAAAGATAAGGTGCTAAGGGTTGGGCTTATGGAACAAATCAAGCGAGAGATCTCAATAATGAGGTTAGTGAGACATCCACACATTGTCCAGCTTTATGAGGTTATGGCAAGCAAGAGCAAGATTTACTTTGTTATGGAGTATGTTAAGGGTGGTGAACTTTTCAACAAGGTTGCCAAAGGCAGGCTCAAGGAGGATGTTGCGAGGAAGTACTTCCATCAATTGATAAGTGCTGTAGATTACTGCCACAGCAGGGGTGTTTATCACCGAGACTTGAAGCCTGAAAATATGTTGTTGGATGAATCTGAAAATTTGAAAGTTTCAGATTTTGGTCTAAGTGCCCTTGCTGAGTCCAAGAGGCAGGATGGCTTGCTCCATACTACTTGTGGCACTCCAGCTTATGTTGCTCCTGAGGTGATCAGTAGGAAAGGTTATGATGGTGCAAAAGCTGATATATGGTCTTGTGGTGTGATTCTTTTTGTTCTCGTTGCTGGTTATCTCCCTTTCCATGATTCAAATCTCATAGAGATGTACAGGAAGATTGGCAAAGGTGAATTTAAATACCCCAGTTGGTTCTCTTTCGACCTTCGAAAGCTACTATTTAAGATCCTAGACCCAAATCCGGTTACCAGGATTTCTATCTCATTGATAAAGGAGAGTCCTTGGTACAAAAAGGAGTCTGATGGCAAGCATTTGAAAGAAGAGACACGTACAAGAGAAAGTTCCACGACAGTTGATGCTGCAGCTTTAGAAGTTCCAGATAAAAACAGGGATGAAGAAAAGCAAGAGTCAACAAGCATAAAAAACTTGAGTGCCTTGAACCTAGATTCACTGAGTGTAAAAAATGTCAATGCTTTTGACATCATTTCTCTTTCAACAGGTTTTGATCTTTCAGGTTTATTTGAAGAAAGAGGTGGCAGAAAGGAAACACGATTCACTTCCAGGCAGCCTGCGACGACCATCATCTCAAAGCTGGAGGATATGGCCAAACACTTGAAGCTAAAACTAAAGAAGAAAGATAATGGGGTTTTGAAGATGGCAGGGTTGAAGGAAGGGAGGAAGGGTGTCCTAGAGCTTGATGCAGAGATATTTGAGATTACTCCATCATTTCATTTGGTGGAAATGAAGAAGACAAATGGAGATACCATGGAGTATCAAAAACTGCTGAAGGAGGAAGTAAGGCCAGCTCTGAAGGACATCGTTTGGGCTTGGCAAGGTGATTCTCAGTACCAACAGCAGCGTCAACAACAGTTATAATTCTAGCTACAAATATTTAGAATTTATGACTTACTTGCTCCATATGTAATAGTCCAAAAAGAAAAAAAAAAGTAATCTGCACTTTTTCTTTGTTTCCTCTTTCTTTTGTGGTTTTGTGGAACTCCAATCCTTATTAATGTCTTGAACTCTTCCCTGTATTTGGTGGTTGCCTCTCAACATATTCTATTTTCCATCACATGAGAAAGTAGAGACTATCCAATTAAAGGATTTTGTGGTTGAATTGTATGTAATGCTTGGATTGGATTGGGACGGCCTGAGTACAGCGTTCTTGAAGTTTTCTGGCAAGATTTGGCGATAAATACACTTCCATTTGGTAGTTGTCATAATAAACTCTAAATTGTTATCTGGATCCTAATACACTTGAATGAAATGAGGAAACTGGTCCCGAAGAATTGTAGTTGATTTCGTTGCATTAACTGCCTGCCTTTTTTAATGATTCCTGGCATTTCAAAGCTTTTATTTTTTGCTTAATATTACTGAGCTCATTGCATTTTTCTCATGATGTAAGAAAAGAGAGTGCTCTCTATTCAACGCTTCAGCATTCAATCTTACTATAGGCAGATCAGACTTCCAACTATTATAAACAGCGCAACAGCAACAGAAATCATTTTTTCAAAAAAAAAAAAGAAAAACGCAACAGAAATCAGCAAGTCTTCTGCCATCAAACAGATCAAAGCTTTCTCACTTTAATGTAAATTTGTAAATGCATCAAAGTTGAATGATTACAGGAGAGTCAGTCAAATCAATTATCTTAGGACAGGTTGAAGCCCATTTATTACACGAGCGAATTAGGCAACTGGATGGCGTTGAAAGATCTATAACACTACTTCCAGATGAGAGCAATGGGCTATCAGAGAAAGCCTCCTCATAAGTTTTACCAGGAGATGATCTTGTTTGGTCCATATTATTTCCTGGAAAACATTGAAAATTATCTTCATTATATAAGCCGAGAGTTCTTCTGTACTCTTCCTTAGTCTGATTAGATGATTCTTGTATCTCGAAATGCTGAACATAGTCATCAGCTGAAGCGTTTGCAGTATGGTTGGTAACTTCCACATCGTTGTTAAATGGCAAATCAAGCAAGGAGCAAGTAGTTGGATATTCTTCATTGTCCACATAGCAGGGAAGTTCATCCATGGAGCAAACATCTGTCTTCATTTGCCTCGGCAATTTTGAACAGCCAACCGTAAACTTTGTATACTTGGTTGAGAAGAAATTTACTGTGAGATTTAAGCTGATAGAAGAGAATCACAGTTATTTATCTAAAAATGAATTGTAAAATATCGAAACTAGCATGGAAATCACTTACTTCTCCCAAGCTGGAAGGTTAAGCATTGTGTAAGCCAGCTTGATCTTATTGGCTACGCCACCAAGGGATTTAAAACTTGAAGCTGCTTTCCTGACAGCTAGGGACTCCGTTGGGTGTTGCCAGGCCCATTCAAACTGCAATTGCAATGCACCATTAGAATACTCCAAGACATCATCCTTCCACAAACAGTTTGGGGTTCTAAGAACTCATGAGAAAAAAGAAATTTATAGCCGGATCATAAAGTAGGAATTTTATGGCCAATCTACTATTATGGTGACTCAAGTCAGAAGATCACAAGTGCATAGGCATATAATAAGCACAGGTGAACAGAAACCAGGAAAAAAAAATCTTATCGAGTTTGATTTTACGAGCACATATTAAAGAATTAACTTGATTAAGATCTTATAGTAATTCTTATTCATCCATAGTAAGACCAAGATGAAGTATTAAAGATGGGTTCACTAACATGTTGCTATAACCTCAAAGAAAGCTAAGTCTTGCAAACTCATCTAGATGCTTCTGCCAAAAGATAGCTCGCCCTCTGAACCCCGAGCTGCGGATTTCTAAATCATTTTCGTCTTTCTTTTCTTGTTGGTCCTAATTAGCGAGCTTACGATGCATCAGAAGAAATAGATAGAAAAGAGAAAGGCGTGCTAATAGCCCATAACAGAATTTTAGTACTAGCCAACGATCCCCAAAGTCCTATCGTTCCGATTATAACTATTGATTTACTTAATAAGTTGTAACAGGTTGACATAATTGCTGGAGATTAGATGTCTAAAGAGCTTACTTTTCAAACTCAAGAGCATAGATATATATGCATCGGATCACAATTTAATAACCTGAAGAGCACTGATATTTGAAGGAAAGCCATAGATGCACAGGATCATCTCCCAAGGACGTCCACGCTTCGTCCTCCATGCACCAGACCTCATCTCACCATTGTGTTGCCTGATCCTCCGACGTGGGTTGACCGTAAACCTACGACAAAACAAATCTCAACGAGTTCGATAACAAAGATAACCTAACAATCTCAATTTAGGATCTTGACGATGCACACAGTTAGCCAGAAAGAAAACAATCCTCAAATCTTGAAATTTGGTCATGTTTTCTAACTCAATAAAGATTGACGGATTTGAGCCAACCCAGAAAAGAAATTGACGGATTCCAGATCTGGGTAATGAAATTAGGTAAAAAAACTCAATAGCAAGAATTCCATAAGAGAAGACCAAACAGATGTAATCTTTAACAGTGTGAATCAAGAAAGCAAAGATGAAAATAAAGACATGAGATGATTTGGGAGTAAACCCGATGTAGGTGCGGCCTTTGTGACGAGGGCTCAGAGAGCTGAGAAGATAGCAAGCAAAGAAGCCCTTTTCCTCTTCCTCACCCTTCTCTTCTTCTACCTCATCGTCCATGGTTACCTCCCTCGTTTCCATCTCCGCCATATCGAATTGGGTCGTCAGTTTCCCCTTTCTTCTTCCCATTCCTTCTCTCGGATCAGGGGGGGCTTCGGTTTGAATTCATTTTGCGACCGTTGGAGAACTGCAGACTAATCCAGCCTGGAGTGAATACGAAGTACATCGAGATTCACGATGTTGAGGGAGAGAAGTGCTGAAATAATATTCAATTGAAATGAGGTCCTTTTGTTTTGATAAACTAGTAATCAAAATTTATTAGTAAATATAGAATAATTAGATGGAAAAGGAGAGGAATTAAAAAAAAATTAAGTTGGTTGCCCTAAACTGGTGTAATCGTTTAATACTCATTAAATTTGTTTACATTAAACTTAAACCAAATCCAAACTCTTGTGTGACAATCATCAATTATGCTTTACATATATTATAAAACTAACACCAACTCCATGTAGCTCTTTCAGAGATATTGCTCGGTATGGCCAGTGCATTAATTACGAGTAATACGACGAGCAATAAGAGCACTGTCTATGAGGATAGGGGTGCCCTAATTTTATGCGCGTGCTATTATTGGAGGTAGCAATAGGATTACAGTCAAGAGAGATAGCAATGACCCTGCAGATGGACAGGGTCAAGAGAAAATGCCCTAATAACATGTTGAACAGTGTCATAGATGTGTTATCGATGCCCTCCTTAACCACGCAGAGTATTGATTCAATACATACCAACTAATCTCTAGATCTCGATTACCAAGAGTCAAGATTAATATTTACATGGGTAATTGCCAATTGTTCAAATAACTCCCAGAATCTAAGCAATAGTGTCATTGGGTATCCCATAGAAAATTTACAAATATGGTGCGAAGAATTCACTTTATTAAGAAATTTTGTTTCGACTCCTGAGACCATATATACCAGAGAAAAAAGAAGAATGAATTAAACAATTTTACCCTTGAAAAGGGAAGGGGGTGGTGGCTGGCATTCGAATACCCGGAAGCTAGCGTACGTCGTCAGGCTTTGTCCTTGCAGAAATGTAGAGAAGAATAGTTTCGAAGCCATGTCGACAATCTTATGTCCAGACCGTGTAGTACGTCTAGAGAGACGTGACGTGCTTTCTCTGTAGTAGCCAAGACTCGAAATCGTCAAAGTCAAATCTAAGATTTAGCATTAGTTGTTACGGCTAGCAATTGATCAGCGAGACAACAACCCTACAGCTCAAATTGGATTAGACTTTCTGCAGACATCTAGCGATGATTTCTTGCTTGAGGCTGCAAGGACTTCTCCTTTACTACCTTCGGAATACAGAAGGAGACTTTAGAGTTCTACTAAACTAATAGCGAAGTCAACCGACTCTGTCAATCACAAGCTCTGAAGCTCCAATGGACAACCGTTATTATATTTTTCCCTACCTAAGTATCACATATAAAAATTTATTAGAGTGTTATAACTATCAATTATATTTGTTCGTCTGTACAGCTTGACGTGGTTGTAAAAAAGAAAAATAAGTTACATTTGTTTGCTAGTGGTAGTTTGACTTGATTGACAATTCAATGACTCGAAAAATTAGCTGGCACAATAATTTTGGGGTAATAATTCGCGTAATCCGTAGCTCAATTAATAGATGAATTGAGTTAGTTGCTCATCATATTATATGTTTCAAGGTTTGTATTTTTTTTAAAGTAAGAGAGGGCTGATATATTATTCAGTTTATATCTAACATACATATTCTTAAATTATATATATATATATATATATATATATATATATATATATATATATATATTAAGAGTTTAGCAATTAATAAGTCAATACTCGGTCATATTCTATAATAAATTTGTTCTTTTGAATAATTCGCTAAGCACGTGGTTTACGCCGGAAGCTAAATTAGTTTCTAAACCACACTTGGATTAGCTTAAGCTAAGGCCAGACTTGCTTCCGGAGATGTGGAAACGAATGTCTAACCTAAGCTTCGCACTAACTAATTTAGCTAATAATTGATCAGGAACACATCATATGCATGTCTCAGTCAAGCTGCTCGAATTGGATTAAATAGATTTTACAGACATCTAACTGGAAGGTCGTCTTGCTTGCTTGCAAAATTACGAAAGACGAGTAGTTCCACTACACTGCAGCAAAGTCAACCCACGTTGCCAATTATTCTAAGCTAATTAATCTACCGTGATCTATGTTACTGCAGCTTTTTGGAAAAGAACTATTATTTTGATTGTCTAATCTGATGTGTTAAAAAGAGACAATCACACTTAACTAACTATTTTTCATTTTCATATTAACCCCTTCATTTATTTTTCATGATATATTAATTCTCTTAATTATAAAATATCTTCAAACTATTATTTTATTTTATATTTATTAATTTGTTTATTAAAAAACAATATGTGAACATCACATAACAGTCATTTTACCTTTATATAAAAAAAAAAGTAAAGTCGAAAGTAAAATGATAACTTGACATTTTTCATTAATACTATCGGGAGATTAGAGGTTTTTTTTTATAGTTTAAAAAATAAATGTGCCAAAAAAAAAAAAAAAGAAGAAGAAGAGAAAAATAGGTAATAGTTGTTGAGATCTTAATATAATTATCTCTTGAATATAAAAAAAATTACGAAAAGGTAAGTCAATGCTCAGTCTTTTGCCTCTCCCTCAACGCGTAGACATTCTTGACGTCTTCCTGCTTCCATCTTCTCAGTGTTCTTCTATATATATACTCCTATTAATTACATTCCTGCCTACTACATCTCCCACACGCTCTTCTGCACAATGCCGACCGAAGAAAGAAATCTTCAGGTAAGCTTATCTTCTCTTAATTAGCTTGCAATAATGCATGGGTTTCATTCACTATTTTTGGAGTACACGATCGAGTTCGTTGCCTTTGTCTTGATTTAGTTTTTATAAAATGGACACTCCTCACCATTTTAGGAGGTTGCGGATTTTGTTTCGGATCTTGATGATGCAAAGAATTAGTCACGAAGAAGAAACAAAATCTTGAAACTCTATCATGTTTTCTAACTTCAAAATTCTACCTTGGTACCGCAAAAAGAAAATTTTAGAAATTTAGGGAACCTAAAAAAAAGTGATGGAATCCAATTACTAAGGAAAGCCAGAAGTCCAAAAGAAAAGCACAAAAAGATGTAAGTAATCTTTTATTTAGGAAAATTTAAATTTAACACACTGCCTTTTTAATGTATTTACGATTTACACTTTTTATTTTTATTATTTATAAATTGAGCTCCATATTTGATTACATATGTATAAAAAATATTATGCTATTAGATTTGTTAACTAAATATTATTAAAATCTTATACTCAATCTATGCTCAATTTAATTCAATCCAACGTATACTTAAACTCGTAGTACCTAACTCAAACTATACCTCAAATAAGAATACCAAATTCAAGCTACATGCCAACTCAAAATATTAAAGAAGCTCTAGGTTAGATCCTTGTCGGTGGTTGATCTTAGGCTACGCTCTTTCAAAGAGGTAAAATTTAGTGATTGATCCCTCCATTTTTTATTGCTTTTGTCTTGAAATTTTGTGAGTTTCTATAAATAAGAGGATTTATTTTCTTCCTTCTTGACCTCTATTACAATAAAATGGTGGAGATGAGAGCAATTCCATTTGGAGAAAGCATTATTTTATGAGGTTGATTCAATGAGATTTATGCTATTATAAGAAAGTAGCAATCTCATGGTGCACTGTATAGAGGGAAGAAGAGAAAAAAAAAAAAGAAAAAAAAAATTATTTATAGTTGACGAAATATTATGTTTTTATGTCATCTGTCCAAAATGATGTTAGTGTATATATCTAATGCAGGGTGTTTTCTCTATATATATTTGACAAAAAAATAACACTCAATTTATAAATAATTATAATAGAGGTCGTAATTGACATATATGTTAAACATAAGAGCCCAACTAAAGGACAATAAGATTAATTTGATCAGTTTTTATCTCTCAGCTGTCCTAACTAAACACCAATTTTTATTTCTTATTTTTATCTAATATATTATTATATTTAATATTTAATTTCCAACCAAACACTTAAAAAATTTAGATAAAGAGCGTGATTAGTCCATGGTCGCGAGAGAGCAGAGCGTACCGCCCTGCCATAGTCGCGAGGAACCTCATGGGGCATAGGAAGTTGAGAATGAACTCAGATCTTTTGGATCAGTTTCGGGTCAAATAGGAAGAACGTCAATCTATTTTTTCATATTCTAGATTCGTTCTTATCCAGCGACAAAACTGGCCTTCTTGAATTTTCTCATGATCAGCAGGTAGATCAAGTTGGAAACCGAGAAACAAATGCGGAACGAAGTCATGTAGTGACGAGCAAGTTGAGGACCCGAATCTTTGCGTCCTTCTTTGTTACAATTGGAGTTCTCATCGGATTGGCAGCAGCAGTAATGACAGTCGATATCCCTCAATTTTCAACAGTGCGAAGTCACGAGAAGCTGCTTTCTGTATTCTGCTTCATGTCCGTCTTTATGACTCTTATAGCTTCGGTGATCTTAATGTGGGTGGTCAACTGTTGTTGTAGAGTCAGCCGTCGTAGTCTAATAGCCTTCGTCTGCTTTATCGGCTTCTGGGAGATGAGCACATTCAGCGGCTTCTTGTTCCTCATAAAGGTCAATGCTCTGATAGCTATCATCCTTCCCGTTCAAATATTTTTGGTCATTGGCATGGTTGTCTTCCACGGAACACGAACAGACGAACATCAACATGATAACGTCAACTCCGCTGAAGAAACTTATGAGTCCGAGATAGATAGAATCTCCGAACTGTCTCTGCTCACCAAAGCGCTATCTTTCGGGTTGCAGTTTGCTTTGATCCTCGCCTACGTGAAGAATTCTTCCTTCCAAGAACGTACATCCCGAGCCGATCTGTCCGTGACCTACTTAGCATCCACGCTTGGTCTGTGCCCGACGATGATCTCTTGCATGCCCCTGAGATTTAGTTTCCTGCTAATCAGAACTCTTAAGTTTCTCAACTGTGCGACGCTGGTCCCCCTTGCGTGGATTGCCATGATCCTTGCTGCTGAATTCCTAGATGGGCTTGTAGTGCTTTCAACCACTCCGCTGTTAATTGCATGCGTCATATTCATATGGTTTGACGGACTAGATCAATTAGAGACAACGGCTCCTGATCCTGAGGGAACAACACCAGACGATTCCAGAAGTTTCATAAAGGAGTTCAAGGCAATCTGCGTCGGCGCAGTTGTTGTAGTGTATTATGCAATTCTGATAATTGCTTATGGTATGTATCTGGGGACAGAAAAATACCCCTGGCACCTGAAGGCCTTCGTGTACTTACTGCTCGTCGCCATTATATCCGGTCTTATCTTGACGCCGCAAGTATTCAAGCCTCGATCTTCAAGCTCCGACATCCCGCCGACAGTCGTGAAGATCTTGATTCTCGACACCGCACTAGTGGTTCCGATTATTCTCTGTCCTATGGCGTACTTCGCCAAAAAGCTTTACGGTACTAGCTAGTTTCGCTATTCCATTTAAAATAAAAAAAAATACCGCGCGTGCATTTGTTTAATTGTATCTCGACACAAGTCTTTACGTGTATTCGTTTTTCAAATTATTTAACCCTTTGTTCTTTCTTTATCCTTTTATCCCAAGTCTTGTTGTAGCATATTTGCTTCTTACTAAAATCTTTTTATTTAGTATCTCTATGAAATCCTGCATATTTGCTTCTTACTAAATTGTTTTGACTGTCAACTTTAGCTAACCTTCTATGAAAGTAAGCCATTATGCTTGCTTTGAGTTTAGAAACTTTAAGAAAACCGTTTAGTTATCAAATATTATATATATATATATATTTTTTTTTATATCTAATTAAATTTATTTTTTAAAAAATTAAGATTAAAAGATAATATTAACTAATCGAATTCTGGACTTAATCTCAAACTAAACAAAGCCTTAGGTGATAAGAAATTTTTTTTGAGAAATACTAATAAAGCGGATAAAACTATCTTCAATTGAATGTAGAGTAGGGAGATTGACCTTTTGAAATTCCGGTATGATTCCTTCCTCTTCCGCCTCATTGTCTATGCTACCTCTGTAGCTTCCATCTTCGCCATTTCGAATTAGGTTGTTGATTTTCTTTTTCATCTTCCCATATCCCTTTCGGATTAGAGTTTTGGTTTGAAGTGGTCTTTTAATCCAGCTCGGCTTTTGTGGGATACATCAATCTTTTTTATGAGATGCCCGTTGGATGATAATTCAATTAAATCAAATTAGAATTCACATGCTTACTACACAAAGAAGAAAGAGATCTTTTGAAAAGCTCCACTACCAGTACAACATAAAAAATATAAGCATAAGTCCATAGGACGAAAACTATTTAAATGAGGCAGCATCCAAAGCATAACTTCACTGGTCAAGTAATTGTAACTTTATAACGATCGTTATAAATCTTGAAGTAGAGTAGCTACTATAGCCTGCAAAGAACAAGAAAGAAATTAAAATAGTAAACCAAAATTGCCCAACAACCACCAAAAAAGCCACCACCAACTTGACCCTAGCAGGATCCAATATTGAGTAAGGTTGATGGTGAGGTTGATGCAGTGAGAGACGTGGTGAGATTGAAACGAGAAGGACAGTAAGTGCGATGACGACGACAGGGAGCATAGCATAAGTTGCTACTAATGAGCACGACTATTGGAACTAGAAGACGGTAGCTGTGAGGGGGCGGTGAAAGCCTACGAGGCGAAGCAGAGGCCAAGAAGGAGGAGGGCGAGGGACCTTCGGTCAAAGAGCCAACAAGTAAAGCAAGCTTGCTAGCTGTAGGGCGCGTGGCAACGACGAGAGATGAGAAGGGCAGAGAAGACGAAGACAGCTCCCGTAGGAGGAAGGAGCAACTAGATAACAACTATAAATAAGAAGCGAGAGGAGGCTGGAGAGAGGAAGGAGGAGGGAGGAGGCGAGGGACAACAAGAAGAGTATGTAGAAGATGGGAAAGAGAGAAGAGAGAAAACCTCTTAAGAGATAGGAGAGAGGGTAAGCAGTTTTAATCAGTTCTCTCCATAGAGATTATAATAATTAGGAGGAATATGTCAAAATAATTGAGCTTCATCTCGGCTCCATAAGGCTTAATCAAACACGGCTCAAAAAAGTTAAGTTGAATTTGATTTTAAAACTACACTTAAAATTAAATTCGAACCAAACTTGATCCGAACAGATTTGATAAGACTCAAATATATATATAGGTTGCTTGTAGTTTTCTAACGTAATTATTTTTATTACTTATATTTTATATTTTAATAATATTTATATTTTTATAGTTGAATTAGGTTTTATTTTAAGCTTGATTTAAGCTTAAATCAATTCAAGCTTGCTTAAACTCAAAATTGACTTAAATTGATAATGCTTAAAATTATTAATTGAGTAGCTTGGTTAAACTCGAACTCAGCTAGAATGCAAAATAAACACGAAATTACCTTGAATTAAAATTATTTTAATTCAAGCTTGATCAAAGTTTGAGTCGATCGAGCTCTAAGTGGTTTACACCCCTAGTGGCTTATTCGTGGTATCCATGACTCAAATGTTATCCAACTAATTTCTTGTTAATATTTATTACATGTGGACGATTATTTTCAAGCCACTTGGATATCCTTAATCTTGACATCTTACAATCAACATCAAGGGGAAAAAAAAACTTTAGATCTTGACTTGACTTGCTTCTGCGAACCATGCGAATGGTTAGAATTGGTCAAATCATGATCAATGTGTTTCTTGTCGATCATTTGATTGTCATTGGCTTACATGATTCATCAGCAACACTTGCATGTCCCGATCAAGAAACAAACTACAGCTATAATGGATTGATAAGCAAAAATCAACAATAACGTTGGTGGTCATGATTTGTAAAAATTAGTAATATATATATATATATATATTTTTTTTTTTTTTTGATTTTATTATTATTAACATCCTATCACATTTATATCTAGAATTCGACCATTGTAGTTATCTTTTAAAGCCTTAGAAACACTCGAAGTGAACTTTAATTCAGCAACAGTTGTTGAAATAAAAAATAAAGGTATTATATTTGTAAGTATAAATTAATATATTAAAACGCTCGATCTTAATGACCGATTCTGCTCATAGTTTTATTGTTTGCTCATAGATTTATCAGTTGGGTAATTTATATTAACAGTTAACACTATTATAGTACGATAAGAGTGATTTTGATACATTAAAAATAAAATACTCGAGTTGGACGGCAAATATTCAAAAAATTCAATCAATTTTCCTAATTGTTATTAGAAGACTTGTAGAGGTATCATTCACATATTCAACCCGTTTAGCGTTGACGTTTCCGTGTGATTTAGCTCCGCCGTCTCCTATTCTACATATACTCCTCGATCTTGTCTAATCCTCGCACACGCTCTTTCCTACAATGGCAACAGAAAGCAGGCTTGATATTCCTGAGGTGAACTTTATCGATCCTTTGTTATCTTACACTGGATGTCTTCCTTTATTTATACTCTCTGATTTTGGAGTATAAATGTCTTGATTTAATTTGCATGAACTGTCATAGGAAGCTGCAAAATTCGTTTCTTGTTTGAGCAAAACTTGGAAGATGTCATAATTACTTGTATGTTGTGCTTCCCTGATCCATTTAAACTAATTGAGGTTTTGCCTTTCTTGAATTAATGTATACAGCAAGGTGCAAATGGAGAACAATTGTGGGAGGCCAAGTTGGGGAAGCGAATCATGCAGTTCTTCGGTGTTATCTGCACCATTCCTATTTGCTTCGTCTTAACCTCACTGCCAGAATTTCATGAGATCAAACTGCATCATAAGATCCTCTGCCCAATCTGGGGGATATCCATTACGATGACCTTTCTGTTCGCGTTCCTCTTGATAGCTTTTCTCATGTGTCATGATCACTTCCACCATCGTCTCCTTACAAGCTTCATATTCCTCGCCGGCCTGGCTCTTGCAGCTTCATCCTGTATCCTTTTAGTCTTCGCAAAGGTGAACGCTATCATAGCTCTCTTAGTTCCACTTCAAAAACTCGTCCTCGTCGGCATGATTGCCTACAAGAGCACGAGCAATTTCGTCTACGACGAAGATTACGAGTTGGAGATGGAATGCGGCTTCGATCTCTCCAAGCTAACCAGTCAGCCAGCTTTCGCTGCGCAAATGTCTTTGATCTTCGCATACCAAAAGACCTCTTCTTCGTTCGGAGCGCGTTCATCTCGAGCGGATCTCGCCATAACTTACTTTGCATCAACGCTTTGCCTGTGCTCGTTGATGATCACTTGCATGCCACTGAGGTTTGGCGGCCTACCTGTAATGAAAACACACTTGCTTGCCACCGTTAAGGTTCTCAATTACGCGATGTTGGTAGCACTCGCATGGACCGCGACGACTCTGGCCGTCGAATTCCTCGACGGTGTGGTAGTTCTTTCCTTCACTCTGCTGCTAATTGCGCCTGCTTTCTTCGCATTCCGGGAGTTCCAGAACGGAGCTGGGGAAGTCCAAGAGCAAGGAGCAAACGTCCGTGTTTTGGATTTAATGAAGGAGTACAAGGACATTTGTATCGGATCAATGGTTGCAGGGTATTACGCCATATTGGTGGTGTGTGTATATTCAATGGACTCCGTGGGTGAAAGCCATAGCTGGCCCATTAAGTTCTTCGTTTTCCTTCTCCTCACAGCCATTATATGCGGCCTCGCCTTGACGCCGTTCACCTTGAGACCTCCACGTCCTGAATTCTTGCCGGCAGTTGCAAAGATCATGGTTTGTTTCGCTGGGCTGCTAATTCTGATTTTCTGGATTATGGTGGTGTACGCCTGCGTTAAGCAATATAATTAGAGGTTCTGCTTTCCTTAAACACAAATATATATTGTTTAGTAGCTTCATCCGATGATCTTAAATGAAAAGGTCTTTTATATATATATATATAAATTAATATTTATCGAGGAGTTATATATAAGGCTGGCAAAATAAACGAGCGATTTAGGCTTGGCTCAACTGAAGTTCGAGTTTGGCTCGACTCGGTTAGAACTAACCCGAGCCTAAGCCGGGTTTGACGACTCAAAATTATTTTTGAGCTGAACCTGAGCCTAAGTTGGAGCCAGCTCACTAGGCTTAGCTTGATTGGCTCGGTTCAAAGGCTAACTGAGAAGTAAAGTCTTTTTTTTTTTTATTCTCTCAACTTCCTTCATCTAACTTACCCTCCTCTTTTCCTCCTTTCTTCCATCAACTTACCCTCCTCCTCCCTCCTCTAACCCGGTTCCTCCTCCACCATGGCTCGCCTCTGCCTTCTCCTCCACCATGGCCCACCTATATCGACCGCCCCAATCTCTGTCTTGGGCACTAAGAGCGTTGGACATGGCTCACGAGGCTCTGTTTCCACCGCGGGATCCATCCCCCCCCCCCCCCCCCATTTTTCTTTAACTAGCGTCCTTCTCCACCGTGACCTGTCTCCTCCTCCTTCTCCACTATGGCCTGCCTCCTACTGCGTGTTGGCTCCTTCTCATCCTCCTCCTCAAAGCCGTCTTGTATCGTTCTCTTTCGCCAAGCTGTCGCCTCGTCCTTCTCAATCCGACTCAGTTCAACTCGATCTGGCTTGACTGGATAATAAGCTCATTTTAAGTTCGGACTCGGTCTGGCTGGGCTCGAGCTCGGCTCAAATTGAGCTAAGCCAAGCTCGAGCAAACTTATAAGACTCTGAAAGTAATTTTGAGTCGAGACACTTTAATTTTACCCTAACTACATAAGTGTAAATTATGTAGTTATCGGTCTTATCTCGGCACCGCAAGTATTCAATCGTCCGAGCTTGGACAACCACCGACGGTCGTGAAGATCCTAGTTTCTGTCACCGGACTGCTGGTTCCGATTATTCTGTCCAGTGGTGCATTCCGAGTTCATAATTCTCAGCCGTACTAGCTAGTTTCACTACTCTACTCAAACACACCCAAAAAAAAAAAAAAAAGGGAAAAAGAGAGGAAATGTCGCGTGTGCATTTGTTCTTATAATGACTACGTTTAGACCAAATCAATATATTTTTCTTTCCAGCCTGGCTTGAATAGGAATCGAGATTCACGAAATTGATAGCGTCCTTTTCTGATCCCAGCCAAACTTCTTGTTGGAATCACATATTACTTATCTAATATTTTTCTTAAAAAGCCGGATGTTCGATGTTTAAGTTCCTGTTAAATACCTATTTTACTTTGTATTTTTCTCCCTACCCTTGCCCTTGCCCTTGCCCTTGCCCTTGCCCTTGGAGAGAAGTAGAGAACCAACTACGTATTTTACTCGGCTTGATTGCATTTAATTTAACTGGGGTCCACGTAGACAAGTGTTTCTGTAGAAATTTGTTCAAATGGGGACCCTGATTATTCACCTCTTGGATGTTTAGGGACAAGTCAATAATCGGTCATATGCTACAACAAACTTGTTCCTTATTAAATGACCCGCTAAGTACGGGTCAAATCGAATTAGATTTTCCAAGCATCTATCTCTTGATCGCTCGCAGAATAATCAAAGACGACTTTCACTGCACTGTAACAAAGTCAAGCAGCCTTGCCAATTATTGTAAGCTAATTAATCTATAGTGAACTATGTTACTACAGTTTTCGTTTTTGAAATTACTATTGTTTTGATTGCGGATGCTAACCTGAGGTGTTTAAAAGAAAACGTTGCAAAGTTGTAGGACTTTGAAGTCCATCCCCACTCAATTTACCTCTCTCACAGAGCGTACACATTCTTGACGTTTTCCTATATATACTCCTATTAGTTCTTGCCTACATCTCCTACACGCTCTTCCGACAATGCCAGACGGAGATACTGAGGTAAACATATCTTCTCTTGGCTTACATTAATGCATGACTTTCATTCACTGTTATTGGAGTATAAGAATTCCTTCATTTCTAATGTTTTGATTTAATTTATATGTACGGACACTGTTCACAATTTTAGAAGATTGCAAATTAATTTTGTTTCTTGTTAATTTGTGCAAAATAATTTGAAGCAATCGAGGAAGCGAATCGTGCAGTTCTTCGTCTGCGTCGGTCTCATTGTTTTTGGCATGTTTTCAGCGGCAGTGCCAGTGTCTGATGAGATCAAACTTAACCACAACGTCGTCTGGCCAATCTGGGGTTTATTCACCGTGATAGCCGTTCTATCAGGATTTATCCTGCTACCGTTGGTCATATGTGATCCCTTAAACCATCGTCTTCTTACAAGCTTCATATTCCTCACCGGCCTAGCTCTCGCAGCTTCATATTGTAGCCTCTTATTACTCGTAAAAGTGCACGCTCTGATAGCTATCGTCGTCCCACTTCAAAAGCTCGTCATCGTCGGCGTGATTGCCTACAAGGGCACACGAACGCGCGAGGATCCCGGTATCGCCTACGACGAAGCTTATGAGTCGGAGATGGATCTTGGCTTCGATATCTCCAAGCTAAGCAATACGCCAGCTTTCTCCGTGCAAACGGCTCTAATCGTCGCATACATGGAGAAGACCTCTTCGTATATTAAGCCGCCATCTCAAGCCGACCTCGCCATAACTTACTGGGCATCAACGCTGTGCCTGTGCTCGATGATGGTGACCTGCATGCCGCTGAGGTTTAGCGCTAACTCCCAAGACAGTAAGGAGTACTTGCTCGCCACCGTTAAGTTTCTCAACTACGCGATGCTGGTCGCGCTGGCGTGGATCGCAACGACGCTCGCCGCCGAATTCTTGGAAGGGATGGTAGTTCTTTCCTTCACTCTGCTGCTAATTGCATCTGCTTCGTTTCTAGCATGGAAATTTCAGGACGGATCTCCGCTGCCCACTAATCCGGGAGGATCAAACTGGGCGCCGGATATAATAAAGGAGAACAAGAACATCTTCATCGGATCAATGGCAGCATCCTACTATATCATATTGGTGCTCGTGTATTTAAAATTTCTCGGGAAACAGATCGATAGCTTGTACATTAAGTTCTTCGTGTTCGTCGTCCTCACTGCCATTATGTCCGGCCTTGCCTTGACGCCGTTCACCTTTAAACCTCCAAGTCGTGAAAGCTCGTCGACAGTTGCAAAGATCATGGTTTATTTCGCCGGGCTGCTGGTTCTGATTGTTTGTTTTATGGTGGTTTACATCAACATTAAGCGAGATTAGAGTCAGTAGCTTCGTTCAGTTCTCCTATTTCCTGCCTGTGTCATAAGCTTCTTACATATTAAATATTGAAGGTTGGTGTTTAATTTCTCTATTAATTCACTCCTATCTTTCTTAATTTATCCACGCTTTCTTATTCAACAGTCCTTTCGAAATCATGTGTTGTGTTTTAAAGATTCCATCTAACTCGTAGAACGAACTTATTTGTTTGATCAACCACTAACTGGGCGTGAATTTCTTGTCAACAAATTATTTTTTTTAGTCGAATAAATCTTTCTAAGCCGACAAAGACCTTGACGATGTCTGTGAACCATGTGGAAGTGAAACTCTAAAAAAATCCGCAAGTCGATCTAAGCGTTTTATTAATTGTTTGATAATTCCTTGCAGCATATTTTTCTTGAAGGGTGTTTTTGCATTTTTACCCTTTTAAATTTCTTAGTGATGTTTTAATTTAACACCCTATTTAGATTCAATAATATTGTATAAATACGGGGTGCTAAATGCAAATTTCTTTGATTTCAGTGAAGTTTTCATTTTACACACTATATATGTGAATTTAGGATACAGTAATATATCACAAATGCAGGGTTCTAAATAAAATTTTCGGCAATTCTGGTGAACTTTTCATTTGACGCCCCATATGTATGTGAATTCACGGTTTAAAATAATATTGCATAATACAGGGTGCTAAATACAAATTTTGTTTAATTTTGGTGAAGTTTTTATTTAACTCCCTCTATATAAGTGAATTTTCGATTCAATAATATTGCATAATTATGAGGTTCTAAATGCAATTTATTTGATTTTGATGAAGGTTCCATTACCTTATATATGTAAATTTTCATTGAGAATAATATTACATGAATACAGGATTTTCATTTAACACCCTATTTAGCAAATTTACGATATAATAATATTGACAGCTACAGGGTTTTAAATGAAATTTATTTAATTTTGGTGACGTTCATTTAACACCCCATATGTTGTAAATGTATGGTTTGAACAATATTGCATAATACAGGGTGCCAAACGCAAATTTGTTTAATTTTTAATAATTTTTCATTTAACAACCTATATATTAGAGAATTTGGGATACTATTATATTGGACAAATACAGTGTTCTACTGAAAATCTCCTTAATTTATCGTGAACTTTTCATTTGACACCCCATATATGATATATGTAATATGTGTGAATTTATGGTTTCAATAATATTGCATAGCAGGGTGCTAAATGCAAATTTCTTTAATAAATTTTCATTTAAACCATATATTAGTGAATTTGTGGTACAATAATGTTGAACAAATTCAGGGTCCTAAATAAAATTGACACCCCATATATCTGTGGATTTATGGTTTAAATAATATTGCATAAGGCAGGGTGCTAAATGCAAATTTCTTATTTTCAGTAATTTTCATTTAACACCCTATATTAATGAATTTATGGTACAATAATATTTGATAAATACATGGTCCTATAAAAAAATTTCCTTAATCAACGTGAACTTTTCATTTGACACCCCATATATGTGTGAATTTATCGTTTAATTAATATTGCATAATATAGGGAACTAAATGCAAATTTTTTAAATTTCTGGTCAATTTTCATTTAACACCCTATATTAGTGATTTTACAATATTGCAACATCAGGGTTCTAAATGAAAATTTCCTTAATTTGTCGTCATGTTTTCATTAACACCCCATATATGTGTGAAATTATGGTTTTGTTAGTATTGTTTAATATAGGGTGCTACATGCAAATTCCTTTATTTTTTAATAAATTTTCGTTTAACATCATATATCAGTGAATTCGTGGTACAATGTTATTGGACATCCTAAATAAAATTTTCCATAATTATCGTGAAGTTTTCATTTGACACCCCATATATGTCTGAATTTATTGTTTAAATAATAATACAAAATAAAGGGTTCTAAACGCAAAATTTTAAAATTCTGGTCAGGTTATTGTAAAATAATATTGGACAAATACAGGGTCCTAAACTAAATTTCCTTAATTATCGTGAACTTTTCATTTGACACCCCATATATGTGTGAATTTATGGTATAAATGATCGTGAATTTTTTTAATTCCTGGTCAATTTTTATTTAACACCCTATATTAGTGATTTTAAGGTTTAATAATATTGCAACATACAGAGTTCTAAATGAAAATTTCCTTAATCTGTCGTCACGTTTTCATTTGACATCCCACATATGTGTGAAATTATGGTTTTTTAATATTGCTTAATGTAGAGTGCTTCATGCAAATTTCTATATCTTTTAATAAACTTTTGTTTAACATCCTGTATTAGTGAATTTGTGGTACAATGTTATTGGACAAGTTTAGGGTCCTAAATAAAAATTTCCATAATTATCGTGATGTTTTCATCTTATATGTGAGAATTTATGGTTTAAATAATATTGCAAAATATAGGGTGCCAAACGCAAAATATTAAAATTCTGGTCAGGTTATGCTAAAATAATATTGGACAAATACAGGGTCTTAAATGAAATATCCTTAACTATCGTGAACTTTTCATTTGACACCCCATATATGTGCGAATTTATGGTTTAAATAATATTGCATAAGATAGGGAGCTAAATGCAAAATTTTAAATTTCTGGTCAATTTTCATTTAACACCCTATATTAGTGATTGTATGGTTTCATAATATTGCAACATACAGGGTTCCAAATGAAAATTTTCTTAATTTGTCGTCATGTTTTCATTTGACACCCATATATGTGTGAAATTATGATTTTGTTAATATTGCTTAATATAGGGTGCTAAATGCAAATGTTTTTATTTTTTTAATAAATTTTCTATTAACATCATATATTAGTGAATTTGTGGTACAATGTTATTGGACAAGTTTAGAGTCCTAAATAACAATTTCCATAATTATCTTGAAGTTTTCATTTGACACCCATATATGTGTAAATTTATGGTTTAAATAATATTGCAAAATATAGGGTGCCAAACGCAAAATTATAAAATTTCTGGTCAGGTTATGGTAAAATAATATTGGACAAATACACAAATACAGGGTCCTCAATGAAATTTCCTTAATTATCGTGAAATTCCCATATATGTGTGAATTTATGGTTTAAATAATATTGATCAAATACAAGGTCCTAAATGAAAGTTTCCTTAATTATAGTGAAATTTTCAGTTAACGCCAATATATGTGAGAATTTATGGTTTGATTAATATTGCATAATATAGGGTGTGTTAAATGCAAATTTTTTAAATTCTTGACAAATTTTCTTTTGACACCCTATATATATTTTTAATTTGTAATACAATAATTTATGGTTTTAAACAATATTGTACGATGTTTAGGTGCGAACAAAATTTTTGACCTAAAAAACTTTTTGTATGCGGTCTCCAAAAGCATACCCATGTATTTACATCTGAGTATTCGGTTTAAAGCTTCGTAAATTAAGTAGAGCAGGTTGTTGGCATATCCAAATATTACTTGACTAATCTTCTCTTAGGCATGCAATGAAGGTATCTTGTTTTCCTCTGGCATAACATTCGTTGTCTTCTACTTAAAATCCAGATCTACAGAGTAATGCAAGTATTCTCTTTTTAATAGAGCAGCACAATCATACCACAAGTGCAAAAAGGTTAACTGAATAGCAGCAAAAACAACTAGCTGTTAGAAAACATAGTAAAGAAACAAAGGGAAAAGCTATATTTTCTCAACAAAAAGAAGAAGAAAAACAGAAAACATGTCGAGTATATATATATATATACACAGTGCATTTTTTACATTTGCAAATCACACCCTGTCAAATATATACAACATGCCTCTTATGTTTTATCAAATATATATACACCCTATGTTCTATCAAACATATACAACACCCTATGTTTGCATTTTTTTTACTTTTTTTTCTTATTTCTTTATTTAATAATACCCCACAAATATGAGGCGCTATATGCAAATTTCTTTTAATTTTGATGAAGTTTTCAGTTAACTCCCTATATATGTAAATTTTTGGTTTAAAACATGTTGTATATTTTAAAAAGCTTATTATTTAAACGCCCCTGTGTATAAGTGATTTTTAGGTTCAATAATATCCCAAATCTGGAATTCTAAATGCAAATTTCTTCAATTTAGATAAAGTTTTCTGCTCAAATAATATTGCATAAACACAGGGTGTTAACTGCAAATATTTTAATTTGGGTGAAGTGCTTCATGTAACTACCGGTATATTAGTGAATTTTCGGTTTAAATAATTTTGCATATGTAAAGGACGCTACGTGCAAATATCTGTTTTGAAACTTTGCCTAGTTTATATTCACGAGCGAACTTGTGCATATCAGATGATGGCCCGCTCGCTATTGCCTCCTCCACTGGACTCAGAATCATTGCTATTTAACTCGAACCTGTTTAGCTACTCAAATGTTTCAGTTCGCTAAGTCAGACAAATATGCTTTTAGAATTTGCGCCGCGGAATGAATCGATGAACAGAGGACGAGTTTTCATACGACAAAATTGTGAATCCCTTTTCCCAAGCTTGAAACATCATCTCTAATTAGTGGTGCTCAAGCTCAATAACTTATTGCATGCCTGAAATTAGATGGAATTACATATCGGTTGGGTTAAAATATTTTATTGGGTTGAGTTTAATGGACTTATATAAAGATATTTTAGTTATTTTTTATGAAAACATACATATATATTGATATATAGTTTACTAAATATCTAATGTAAAACTAAAATAATTATATAAATATGTATACATTATGGATTAGGTTATAGATGAGAATAGTGAATCGGGCTTTCAGGTCGGGTCGGACGGGCAAAAGCTTAGCCTATGTTGCCATTACTATATTGGGCTCGAGTCAGACTGGGCCTAAATCGAACTCGGGCTGAGCTTAGCTCAGTTAAAACCGGACGAGTTCGGGCCAAATTTGGACGGATCGGATCTAATAATTATGTCTAGTTGGCCAACACTGTGCCGAGAAGGTAGACACGTTTTAGATGTATAAGAATAGTAAGTCAATACACCTTTTTTTTCTGTAAAAGGAATACAATTTTTAAGGAATTCCAACACCTAATATTGTAAATTTGTATATTGGAACACGCGGAAGCTGCCTACGATTAGTTTTTATATGGTCATTTGAAGTCTACGCGATTTGGATGAACTTGAGCTCAGACCGCGTCTGAGTTGGCTTCCGCGAATCATGTAGAAGCGAAGACTAGAAATCGTCCAAGTCAAATTTCACATTCCTGTTAATTGTTATGGCTAGTAATCGACCAAGCAACAACTTACTGCTTAAATCCGATTAGGTTGTGCAAAAATCTAGCTCAATGGTTTCTTAGCTTGGAGCTGCAACGATTTCTTCTTGATTACTTTCAGAATAAAGACAGACTAGGGTTCCACTAAATTGTAACAGTCAATTGACCATGCTAGTGACAAGCTAATTAATATCCTCACTCTATCAGTACTGCTAGTTTATTTTTATTTTTATATAGAAATATTCCATCAATGGATGCAGGTGTGTATTGAAATCTAGTGTGTGAAAGTGAAGAATGAAAGCCGTGGAAAAAATTGGCAGCGGTAGATGGTTACTACCAATTTTTAAGGAGACTTCTCATAAGACTCCCTCTTGAAAGTATCACTTTGCACTTTGCACCTTGCGGAGAGAGATTATTTATTTTAACTAGATATTTACAAGTGTGACACTTAAGAAAAAAAAATTGGTAGATTGAACAAGTCCTCACTACTTACTACTTAGCAAAAAATAACTTCGCAACAGGAAAAAATATTATGGCAAGCCCAAAGAGCACACATAAATAAAATACAAAATGAAAGATAAATAGCGTTAGTTGTCATGAACATTAAATATTATAAAGACCGACGAGATTGTAATTAAGAGATAGTTTAAAAAGACTCGAAATAAATATTCCAAGTCAAATCTCTGGGGCTCTTGCTTAAAAAATTATTAATCCAAGGCGAGGTCTTCCTTTAGCCTTTTGCTTGACCAAGTTCGGCGCTACTCCTCTCACTCAGCGTAGACATTCTTCGCGTTTTCCTGCTTCCATCTTCTCCTCTCCCAATATATACTCCTAGTTCTTGCTAACATCTCCTACACGCTCTTCCCTCTAATGGAGAACGAAAACCGTATTCGTGTGGTAAACTCAACCTCTCTTAGCTTATAGTGCATCTCTTCACGTTCTCTTTTACTTTCATGCACTGTTTTTGGAGTATAAATATGCTTGTGCTTTTGATCTGATTCAATTTGTATGAACACTGCTTCCTGTTATAGGAGGTAGCAAATTCGGTTCTTCTTCGAGCAAAAAAAAGGGGCTCCGAATTAATGATAATTTTATTGCAGGATGAAAACATCCTAATTAGAAGAAGTCATCACTTTTATGTCGTGTTTCTTGATCCATCTCTTAATTAATTTAGAATATGCGTTTAATTCCTCTTGTTAGATTGTTGTGTAGGGACTTCCAGGACTAAATAAAGCTAGAATATTGCTTGGATTTCAACATATATCTATTTGTAATTTCTTTTCTTAAAAAGTTCCCCTGCATTTGGATATGGTAGCTATTTCTACTAGAACCGATACAACAAGGTAACAGAAACATACCACAATGGCCGCATGTATATACATATGTGTGTGTGTGTGTGTGTGTGTGTGGCATTAGTCGCAATATTTCAGGTTGAGAAGAATACTTTAGTATAGTGGCAACGGTCACTAACCTATTCCTATATATTAACATGAATCTGTACAGATTGATGGAAACCAAAATGCAAATGAATTGTGGGAGGCCCAGTTGGGGAAGCGAATCATGCAGTTCTTCCTTGCAGTCGCTGCCATTTTTATAGGCATGTTAGTAACTTCAATGCCGGTACGTGATGAGATCAAGCTGCACCACAAGATCCTCTGGCCAATCTGGGGGATATCCAGCATGATAACCGCTCTATCCGCACTTACCTTGCTAGCTTTGCTCATGTGCTCTACTCACTTCCACCGTCGTCTTCTTACAAGCTTCATATTCCTCACCGGCCTTGCTCTTGCAGCTACATATTCTAGCCTCTTATTCCTCGTAAAAGTGAATGCTACCATAGCTATCATCGTTCCAATCCAAAAGCTCGTCGTGGTCGGCATGATTGCCTACATGGGCTCGCGAAAGCGCGAACGTCATGATACCGCCTACGACGAAGCTTATGAGTCGGAGATGGATTGCGGCTTCGATCTCTCCAAGCTAAGCAATGCGGCCGCATTCACCGTGCAAACAGCTCTAATCGTCTCATACCTGAAGAATTCTTCTTCGTCCGAAGCGCCTGCGCCTCGACCTGATCACGCCGTAACTTCTCCGTGCGAATTCCGTCCATCACGAGCTGATCTAGCTATAACTTACTTTGCATCAATGCTCTGTCTGTGTTCCATGATGATAACCTGCATGCCGCTGAGGTTCGGGGTTCAGGACACGAAGGGCTGCTTGCTCGCTACCGTTAAGGTTCTCAATTATGCGATGCTAGTCGCGCTGGCTTGGATAGCGACGACGCTGGCCGCTGAATTCCTGGAAGGGATGGTAGTTCTTTCCTTCACTCTGCTGCTCGTTGCATCTGCTTTCTTTGTGTTCTGGGAGTTCCAGGACAGAGCTCCGGAAGCCCAAAGAGCAAATCGTGCCTGCGAAATAATGAAGGAGTATAAGAACATGTGCATCGGAACAATGGCTGTAGCGTACTATACCATATTGGTGTTTATTTATTCAAATAATCCCGGGAGAGAAATCGATAGCTTGCTCATTAAGCTCTTCGTGTTGGTCCTCCTCACGGCTATCATATCCGGTCTCGCTTTGACGCCGTTCACCCTGAAACCTCCAAGTCAAAACTCGTCAGTTGTCGCAAAGATCATGGTTTCGTTTGCCGGGCTGCTGGTTCTGATTGTCTGCGTTATCGTGGTGTACGCCTGCATCAACCTATATTAGAAGTCTTGCCTTTCTTTTTACTGCACGAGAACACATTGCTCGGTATTTATATCCTCCATCAAGTTTTATTTCAGAATTCCTTGCGATATGCCTTTTTAAATGTTGTTACTCGAGCATAATTCCACCCTTTGCAATTGCTTGCGGATGAAGACACGTTTGACAGGTTTTTATTAAAAAGCACTACATAAATCCAAGATCATGAAATAACTTCAATAATACACGTGCAGGTCTTCGTCAAATCCTAACTACTCCGCCATCATATCTCACAAAATGCCACAACATATATAAAACTCTATCAAAATTTTAGCACGATGTTTCTACTCTCTCTCTCTCTCTCTCTCTCTCTCTCTCGTGTGTGGTTCATCACTCTGATACAAGTACAATACTGTGCGGGTGAATAAACAGTTGTAAAAAGTTACAATTTGCAAGTCACAGGAATGAGATTCTAATTACTGAAAGACTGAGCTCTTGTATTGCTAAAACAGTGGCATGCCAATTAAAACCTTCATAACATGCTGACTAAACTTGAAGTCACAGACGCTGGGATTAGCAAAGTATCCCACTTGCAACTCAATTTTAGCTGCTCTGTATGAGAAGGAAGATATACTTTGGTATAATATTTTCATATGAAAAAGTTTACATCAGCCACGTTATTTATACACAGAGATGATAACAATAATATTACAGCATTATTATGTAGTTTTATAGTTATGGAATTAGTTTGGATCTATTTGTGATCTAGTCGAAATTGAGTGAACTGTAATTGATTGAAGTGAGTTGATTGAGTGGATTTGTAAGAGCATCCACAATTTGATCACGAACACGTAATAAGCTTTTGATGACTCATTCCCTGACAAAATGATAAATCAATCTCTACTATAATCTTTTCATATGAAAAAGTTTTTATCAGTCTCGGTCTCTCGGACTCTCGGTATCTGTACAAAGAAATAATAATAATAATATTAGAATATTGTAATGTAGTTCTATAATTATGGAATTAGTCTGGATTTGTTTGAGATCCTATTTGCATGGGATTCTCTTCTATCAATAAGACAAGTGATAACTCAACCATCACTTGACCGATGATCCTTCAATACTGTGCTTGAGGAAATCTTTCATCACTAGATTTACTGTTTACCTAAATGGTAGTATTTGCTCATCACTCAACCGTATACACCCAATATTGCTTAGTTGAACCAACAGGTTTCACAAGTAAAATTCAAATTATACTGATGAAGAGCAAGCATCACCTTTTGATGTCAAGGATTCTGAACTGTGTTCTATAAAAGAAGAATAAGCTTTTCAGGTATATACAACCAAACCTAGATGGTATAGTTCGGATCAACATCATGGACGTAATGGTATCACTATTGTTGTATTTTCATTTTCTGTAACTTACGCTGAGCATTTCAATTTTTCATTTCCTACAAAGCAGATTGCAAGAATGTTAATCTTCACTATCCACATATTTAACAAGCAACTGAAATAAACGACCGATAATACCTGTTTGGCTCTCATAAAGGAATTTGTGCAATGGAAACAGCCTGAAACTTGGCAAGGTTTGTTTGGCGCCGACCCAAATAAAATGCTGTCAGCAGCCACAAGAAGCACAGCTGACATTAAAATGTAAAGGATCAGATTTATTGCAAATATCACATAAAAACCGCATTTCAAACTATGGTGCTGTCCACCAGTTCATGATTACAGTTCCCGGTTGTCTCATCTACTCTACGTTCATACTTTAGATCTCCTACAATCCTATATTAGCTCCATACTGAAAAAAAACCACTGGATTAAACCAGTTGGTTGGCATACTTTCTACATGATAAATGGATGACACTGTGCAGATTGGGATTAGAGCTTCAAATAATATAATGCCAATTTAGCATACTACTAATTAAAGCGTCTAATGCAAGACTTCCATATTTACTATAAAACTTTTTAAAAAGAAATGATCTTCTATGTTCCATTAATGCATCATGCACGTAATATTTCTACAAAGAGGAGGATGAAAAGATAGTTACTAATCAAGAAAAAGCAGAATAGCACTATTGAGAATCTGTATAATATGCTAGCAGAAAAGTAGATGTACTATCAAGATTTGTCAAGAACTTTTTTAGAGCACATATTTTCGTATCTGTGTTTCTCTTATGGATACCAAAATCGGCCGATCCAGAGTTGGGTCGGCCTTAACTGATTCCGATCAGACTAGTTTCGGCCAATATAAGCCGAAACTCAGCATAATTGGCTGAAATTAATTTTTTTTAAGATTCAGATCGGATCTAAAATGTATCTAACCTAGGAGATATTGATAATTGAATTCATCAACTGTTTTCTTTTAAAATTTTTGTATTTACTCTCTATCTCTCATACATACTCCTCTCATTCTTGCACTTCACTGAGTTCATTCGGTGGCCATTTTAATGAGCTTCTTTGGTTAGTCCACACTTTGGTGAACTCTGATGAGTTTTCTTTCAAAAACAATTTCTTCTTTCTCATTCACTTTTTAACTCATTTTTTTCTTGTTATAGAACAAGAGAGTTGCTTTTCATGTTGTTCTGCAGTAATAATTTACAAGTATAAAAATTTGTCCAACTCAAGTCAAAATTTATTATAGTTTTAAGTAACTAATTTTTATTTCTTATTGTTTTGTTATTTATAAATTTTTAGAAATATTTCTGTATTTTAAATAATATTTAGAATTGTACGTAATTAAAAATAATCCGATCCGATACAAGCGGTTGATACGATCATACAACCGATATGGCCGATAAGTATTATTTTTTCTAACGATTGATTTCCATCCCGATACCAAATTTCGAAACCTTAGTTTCTCTTACATTGAGTTAATAAATGTCACACCAGAATTTGTTCTGATATATCAGTAGAACCATAGTAATCGAAGCTTCACTGAATGATAAACTACAGCAAAGTCAAATGTACTTCTAAAGGGGAACATTCTAGTAATTGTTTTCAATGAATTGACATGAAAAATGCTAAAAAAAACAATCTCAAAAAACAAGCATATGATAATCTAGCATCGTGACAATACAATTTGTCAGAACAAAGATAGACAAGAAGCATATAAACATACAGGCAACGCGTAGAGAGAGACCATAGACGTTTGACCATTTATATTGCCAAAGAGTAACTTGTATATTCCAGCTGCAGTTGCATCACCAAGCCTCTGAACGATAACATCTATGCAGACCTGGAACCAATATTCAGGGTATAATAATATTTTGAGGTATGAAAATAGCTAAATGACACTTACAAACTCCAGAACCTATATCATATCTATTAATACCAGCCAATTCTTCTAATTTTCTATCTAGTCGTTCACTACATTCCTGGCCACTAATGCTTCTTAACAAAATAGATAGAAAGTCCACTAACCTAATCACATTAGTTCATGCTGCTATTTTTTTTCCAATCTCCTCTTCTACCTTCTTCCCTTCTTTCTTGTGTGCCTTTTAAACTTTAATGTGAAGCAACTTTATACCACAGAATCATCATTTTTCTGCTTTCCCTATTGACCTAGATCTAGATGTAATTCTTAATTGACAGAAATTCCTGTAATCCACAACGAGCTAAGGCACACACTTCTTTCAAGATAGTCGGTCATGACAATTTCTCTATTCAGGACAAGAAATATGCTTTTGTATCTTATATCTTTTTGTAAGATACAATATGCGCCACAAAATAGAAAGAACCTCTTTCTAGTTGCTCTGAAACAATTAGGAGATCACTGGAAGAAATACAGGGTTTTGCTTCTGGTGGCAACATGCTAATGGGTGGTGGTACTGCGGTCTAATCAATACATTCTAAGAAGAAATATATCAAATGAAGAGGTTGCTAATTTCTGGTTTTGGCACAGCCATCAATGCTCCAATTTTCTGTGCCAGTCATATCGCTCCTACCTAACAATCCTTTGAATTCATGTGCTGCAATATCATTTTGAGTCATTTCCTTATTGTACTGAACTTTTCTTCTTATGAAAGCAACAGAGATCTAGAACTGCAAGGTAGAATTATCACCTTAGCTTTGTATTTCTCATCCTGCGAGACAACTGTGAACAAAAGTTCCCGACCAGGTCTTGTTAAAACATACGTTGTCACCTGCATGGAAGACAATGTTGCAGAAACATTTATTGACACATGTCAGATTTTCAAAATTATCAGCATCCCTTGAAATTAGCACTTTTGAATATCCAATGGAACCTATTGGAGTTGATGAATGAGCCCAATACAGTAAATTTCAAAAGAAATTGGCTGGCTTATAAATATGTTTTCATGATTCAAAACAGCATTGTACAAGGCAAAATGGTAGACTTCTGACTAAACAAACTATGTTTAAATGGATGCTTGCTAGCATGAATTATGTTTAAATTAAGTAATTTTATTTTTCACTTTGTACCTTCCGAAGAGTTTCTGAAAAAGCCACAGAGATCCACGTTGGCCATACAGCAAGAGCAATCATATTAGAAATTGCAACAAATGGGGCCGAGCAAATAGCAAATGTAACACCAGCAACTGTAAGCATGCGTCCCTGGCAGGTTTATTAGAGAAATCCTATCAGGAAAACAGAAATACTAGATATGGTGTTTGCTATCAAATAATACTGAATTAGGAATAATCACAGAACTAATCAATCTGATGGGGTCATCTAGCTTGACTACTGTATGCAAAGATGATTGGCGAAAATCAAACAAACCTAAATTTGCTACCCAGTTATTCAATAAGAAGGTTTCTAGAAGCACCAGTAAGAATGTCAAGTAGTTATAAGAGTTAAAACAGCTGTAAAACATGCCACATGGAAATTTGACAAAAAGAAGAAAATTTTAAGTCATTCAACAGGTACACGACATGAATTTTCTCAGTTTATCTTGTTGCTGATGGTAGTTGATCATTCTATCATCTGACAAAATCCACTTATTGAAGATTATGCAGCCAAGGAATCAAAAGGTCTCTGGCGTTGCTGAAGAGCATAGACCAAATATTTACAGGCATATCAATGTTTAAAAGGTTCTTGTTACCTTGTGCACAATCCTCTCTTTTGACTAATTTCATACCATATTCAACAATTCCAAACTTTTTTTTAGTTCCTTTTACCAAAATATCCACTTTTGTCCCTCATGTTTAGCACCAGTAAGCTCAGAAACAATGAAGATAATCTGAAATGTAATGTTGCATCAATGATGAATGGACTTCTATTGCTAGAAGAAAGGATCTAGATTCCTATAGCAACCACTAAGCCAAGAAAGCTTTGCAATTTTTCTTTCTTCATCTAGAATACTGCATAAGATTCACAACTAATATTTTTCAGTTGGGATAAGATAGGTAATTTTATGTGGGAAATGTTTCTCCCTGTCAGTAACTTTGGATTTAATTCAACAAAGAAAGAAAAAGGAGTCGACTATGTTGTTAGGTTTCATCTCTTCAGAAGGGTGTTCAAATGTTAACGGCAGTAGGTAAAGGTAAGTTTATGCAAGGAACAGTGAAATTCAAAAATTAAAACACCCCACATATTGTTTCTGATACAACAATTCTATGCTATGCAAATAAATTTTAGAAGAAGATCCAATCATTCTAAATTACAATGTCACTGTGAAACAAGTACAATTTAGAGTAGAAAGAAGCATTCACAAGGAATATAATTCTGACATTAACAAGATACCGTTAAAGTAAGTTGACCAGCAAGAATAAAAACAGCAATAAAGCTGTTTATTAGTGCAAACAATCTTCTCCTGGACAGAGGACTTGTGACGGTCAGAGCAATTATTGTTACTTTCTGCAAAAAATAGATGGCAAATATATGAGAACTTTGAACTTCTTACTGTGTACACTAGTATCCAACCAAAAACCAGACAAAACAACATAAAAAGCACTTGTTGTCATAATGCTCAATCTTGGTCAGATGTGTCTCACATTACATTTAAGATGTTAAGGAACTTCTCAACTGATTCAATATAAGCAGATGGTACGACCAGAAATTTATAAGATCAGCACCACGCCAAAGTACTTCCCAACACTTGTTCTTTTGTTTTGAACCAAATGAAGTTTTCTCACTCCGAACTCTTATCAAATTGAGTTGTATAAGCATGTTAAATTGAATATGAACCAGTTAGTACAAGTCTATTGGATTTATCCTTCTCTAAATATTTAGTGCTTCTGTTTGATGTTAAATAAAATGCCTTACTCGATATATTATAGCATCTTCTGAAAAAGAATTCTGCAATGAGAAGGATCAACTATATAGGTCAAAGTAGGAGAAAGCTCATGGCAGAGTATCCTGCAGGTGAACCCTGACATTTCACATAGAAGAAGGTACGAAATTACAAAAGGAAGCAAAGGCTTTTGTAAAACAAACGATTGGCATCTAGACAGGTTAGTGTTATAGCATCTGTGCCAAACATATAGGTAAGTTTTATAAATAAACATGTTACTCTCTCTCTCTCTCTTCCTCCCTCCCTATATATATATATATATATATATATAATACACACACACACACCAATTTGTGTGCCCATTTCAATATGTTGTTTGTGTCTTAGGTTAATTTGCTTTTCATCAGCTGGCATTTGCATTGTTATGTAAAATCTATGACTGCATCAGCCATACCAAAGATGAAAGTATCATGCAACAGCCATAATTTTCAACATTGAAAATGAGAAAAAAAATGTTGACCACAAGTTTTTATTTGTAGTGTATTAGTGTGAGATAAAGTAATCAACAAATTTGTCAGCTTTTCTTAGTTACAAGATAAAAAAAAAAAAGATAAGATGGGTGAAAAGAATTGAGCAGAAAAAAGGTGACAAAAGAAGATAGAGGGTAATAATTAAAAAAAAAATACAGAAAAAGAACTCCAAATTTTCAATAGTGCAAAAGGATAGATATATGTAACATGAGTATGATCGCATGAATATGCATGAGAGAGACCAAAAGAGATGAATTGCTATCAGAATTTCTTTCATAGCTATTTTGCTCACATGGGCCACATACAGCAGGAAGGATATTATGCTATATGACATCAAAAATGTATCATGATGACCTTGAGTCTTCAACTTCCCCAGAAAATTGGAAAGAAATGATTGCTAATAGGGGTGGCATAGAACATGATAGATGCCGACATGAAATAAAATTGGAATACAAACATATTGATCTTAACTTCCTTAACAAATTTAAGAAAAGAATAGCATATCCACAGAAGATAAAGTAGCACCAATTGAATGCAGGATGTGAAGAAAACATCCTAAATCAGTATCCTAGTCTTGTATGTTCAATTAAAGTTGGATCCCAATAAGGAATGGAAAATGAAGAAAACAGCTGTAATTTTTGCAATAGCTACAAGCCTACAAAATAGATATAGCAATTGTGATGTATACCAGAAAAGGTACAAATGAAGTGGAATTGCATGAGCAAACTCAGCAATACCATGATGTATGAGATGGTTAGTATCAGGATGCATGGTTAACGTTTTCTACACTTCCATTTGGAAAACTTTCAAGATTATGACAACTTAAGACCATCATATATCTTCCCATACAATCAAAAGAAGCAGCTCCACTGTGGTTTTTAAGTTTCTAACATTTAGATCACCATGTAGGCATGTAGTCATCTCATCATAATCATGATAAATGAAATTGAATCAACATATTGCATCACGAGTTATATATGCAAGTAGATAAGGAACACTTAATACAACAAGTGATGCCATTTAGAATACAAAGATTAAAATAAATAAATGTAATACCTGAAAATAGAAGAACGAGGACACAACAGCACTCAGCCACAGAAATAAGGACACATATAATAGATAACTTGATGACATTATCAGCCAGATCCCTTCTAACAATACAAAAAGCTGAGATTTTACTTCATAAATCTGTGATCTAGGAGTGGAAACTAGGGAAGATGTCTCTTCATCAGCCATTTGGTATTGTTCTTGTTTGTTTCTTCTACATAGGAAAATGAAAGAAATTATTTATTAAGAAAGAAAGAAATAAATACAAAAGGAAAGAAAATATAGAAAATAAAAAGATAAAATAAAAAGAAGAAATCCAAAAGCTGTCAAAAATTGGCCATTACCTCTGGCCTTAATATACTAGCTTGCAAGGATTTTTGGAATTCATAATAAAGGTGGAATATGTGGAATGATCTTTTAAAATTGCCAAAAGGAAAAAAGAGTAAAACAAGAGATGATGTCAAACCTCCCATCATAAACGATAAAGCTCATAATGTCTTGAAAAGGCAAAGTTATATGATATAATATACCCGGTGGGTGACATTTCTGCAGAACTATGGTGAGCATCATGAGTGATTCCTTTTGAAGACTGTGCAGCAAGCTCCATCAAGAGAGCAGAAAAGAGAAGTAAAACTGTGATAGAGTTAGAAATGATGGAAAAGAAATTTCATAGGATAGAAAAAGGCAGCAGGTCCGAATATTATCCAGATATTATTCTTTATTTCACCAAGAAAAAAATGCATACATGGTCCTAGCCACGCCATACTTGCTGCGAACAATGAGCCAAAGAGCTGCCCAAGTGTTGCACCAGCACCAATAAAACCAAACAATCTTGAACCTGACTGAACAAGAAGAAGAAGAATTAGACATTATTATTGTAATTCTATATGATGAACTCTATTATATATGGATGAGTACCTCACTGTCCATGACATCAATTACCCTTGCCCAAGTTGACGATATTGTAAGAAGATTAAGCAAAGCAACCTACATGGGGTAATAAAATTCAATCATGTTAGTTTTACTTTTTCAAGAGAACAACTATTAGCAAAAAGTACTGAGAATCATACCCACAGGAACAAGCTTATCCTCACAGTTATATAGAACCACCGATGATTGCCCCAACCTATAGTATGATTTGAACCATTTTCACCAATATTTACCTTTCCATTCACAGGTCCAGGAGAGCTAGAATCTGAAATCTACAGGAGGAAAGACTATTCAACTACGTTCAAATTAGTAACAGGATTAGAATTATGATCAATAAAATTGATGGTTTAGGCCCCTTTATTCACTTACCCTGCTGGCAGAAGACGGATGCCCAGGAGTGGAGGCATACCAGAGAATGAAGAATAAAAGAAGGGAGATACTGAAAAATCTGAGTATCAAGACCAAAGCCTGAAATTTGATAGGCTCATCAATTTCTGCTGATAAGTATATGTTCTAGAGGCAGTAACTATATCATTTTCTTTAATCATCACTTGGAAGCACATCATGTAGAAATTAACAAAGAAAGAAGAAAAACTGCAAAACATGTAACTTATGAGTGTACCACATTAGTCCAACCATAGAATCCAGGTAGTATAATACTTTCTTGACTATGTTCTGCAATAACAAGTAATCTAAAATTTGTAGATTCACAGAAATCAAATATAGTTGTCATTTCATCCATGATTCGAACAAAACTGACGGAAGTTGAGATAATCTAATCATGAGTCCTGACAGAACAGAACTACCACATTTTAGGGTCTATCACCCTGACTACATTCAGACGACCATACCACCAATACAATTAGCTACACTAAGTTGTCAAGTTCCCAAACGTCACTTTCACCATTCTGCTATTACAATGCAAGGTGTTCCCATTATTCCTCTTTCAACTAGGTATTTAAGTTCAAGAAATACAGATGCAAAAAAAGAAATCCAAACAATACAAACAAATAAACAAAAAGAATTTATATAACACAACTTATGGACATGCAAACCATTATATCTATTGATCAAGTAGTTCCAGTGCAACAAGAATTGGATTTCAACAACAGCATACCTTTGATTTGGAAAGATTCGGAAGCGAAAAGACCAGAGTCGAGAGAGGAGCCGCAACAAGTGTTAGGATAAGCGATCCCAAGAAAAGCCCGGGGAGATTGTTCAACCCTAGAGAGATCGCCCCTTCGTCTCGCAGCGGAAGAATGACGAAATAAGCGCTCAGGATCTGGTAGATTTACAAACAAATCGTCGATCAGCAAGGAAAGTTTGAGGAAATATTACAAGGTTGTATAGGAGAAGGGATGGGATGACTCACGAAGAAGAAGGTGGAGGCGGATCGGATCAGAGCCGGGATCTCGTGCGGGTGGACGGAGACGATGGAGGAGACGACCGCTTCAATTCGAGATGGCATTGGAGTTTTAGATGAGAGGAAGAAGAAAGAGAGGGTTAAGGATCTGGGGATGAGAGGATGAAGAGGAAGAGGAAGAGGAAGTGATGCTCGAACGAGCTCGCGGAGCTCGCGCGAGAAAAGGGAACGCAGTGGCGTTGAAGATTGAAAAATAGGAAGTACGAGAAGTTCTCATGTAACCAAAGGCAGATATGGTTGCACACTGAGACATTGCTGTTCTTTTTTTTCATTATTTATTTATTTTTTAGAAAGACATTGCGGATTCTTATGGGAGAAAAAGAAAAAGATAAATTATATTGTACACCAAAAACAAATATAAGACTTTAATATTGACACCCTCCATTTTCAGTATTTATATTTCAAACATCAAATTTTGGACCTTATTATTATAACACCCTAATGTTTTCAGTATTTATTATCAAAACTTTATTTTCCAAGAAAAATCTCTTTAATCGGTGCAAAGAAAAGGCAAGACATAAATCAAAAATTAACTTTCTTGTGCACCTGCCCTAGCTCTACTAGGGTTTGTGGCAGGTCTTCCCTCCCTCTAAAAGGTATTTCTTTCCTCATCGTTGCAGTCGGCGAGGTTTATTACCTCCTCTACGAGCTAGGGGTGGGGAGAACCCTTCTTCCTCTTTTCTCCCTTCTCTTCTCTCTCTTCTTACTATTTTTCTCCCTTTACCAAAAGCTCGAGACATCTTTCCCTCTCAGCACATTGATCGTTGCTCTCCACCGCACTGACAACTGCCCATCACCGTGCCCACCGCTGCTCCTCACCGTGCTTACTGATGGGGAGAAGGTTCGGCCCCATTCATAGTAATAGCATATGTTCGCTAACGACTATGTTTCTAGCAATATATGTTTCATAGATGCCATTGCTTTGGGGGGGGGGCGTTGATTTAGGGTATTGTATGTTTTTTTTTTAAACTTGTTGTTCTTGTGGGCGTCATCTTCAATTCTTATGCCTTTGAGATTTTTCATAATCGTGTCTTGGATTGTTGGATTGACGAAGCTTGCAGGCTGACTTGAGGCTATTTGTTCATGAGAGTTTCTAGGGTTGTTCTTCATTTTAATTTAATATTGTACCCCAGGCATAATGCTTTATTTTAAATTACTGGGCTATCTATTATAAGCCAAGTATTGAACTTGTATCAAAGAGTCAGCGTTCTATTTTTTTTTTCTATGTAACTCTTAGATATTGATCCTATGAGCTTCTCTCTCAACAAAAAAAAAAAAAAAAAGAAAAAAAAATCAAAAATCATAAGCAAGAAAGAACGAAGAAGGTAGATTTTAAACCATTAATTGAATATAATATCACATTTTCAAACAAGATTTTAAGATAAGTTGTTAATTAAAGAGGTAGGAAATCTACCTTATTAGTCAAAACATAAGCTTTTGCTTATGGAGCAAATTAACAATTGTGCCAAATAAATGAAATCGACACGCCTCTCTAAGCTAGAAATAATAAAAGAAATTCTGTCAGAGATGAAAGTCTACACATTAATATTGCAAATAAGCTATTACGAACAAAATGATGTGTTTACTTATACTTCGTTTGTTATCCCATTTTATGGAAAGCTCTTTGTGGACTAATCAAATCCCCATTCCTCTAAGATGCAAACTTCGAAACACTGAGATCCCCACAAGCTACTACAATTGCCCTTCTCTCCCCTCCTTTCCTTCCTAGTTGAAGTCAATATCTTAGAGGCATGCAGTGAGCTGGAAAATCACAGAATATATTCTCTCTAAGTTTTTTTTTCTCTTTCTCTCTCTCTTGGTACTGCCAAAGTGCCAAGCCTGCAAGCTTCTACTGCAACGTTACAATCCTTAGACATCAGCAGAGACATCAGCAGGAGCAGCAGCAACCAAACAAGAAGCCATACACATTAATCCTTGGGTTCACCTGCTTCCCAATATATTGTTCTCTTTCCCCCTTGTATTTATCTATGATATAAGCCTAGGCCCACTTCCTTTAATACCTTGCCGTTTAAGCACTCTTTCCTTCCTTCTTATTTCATCTTACCACTTTCTCTTCCTCTTCTCTCTCTTGTCTCTGGATCTCCATTGCCAAGGAGCATGCCTCAATGTCCACAGAAAGGTGAGTACGACTGTAACGCTACTTTTTTCTCCAAATCATTGCTCAACAAAGCCAAAGCATATATCCTTTTCCCATATCGATCGATCTCTTGCACCAAAACCCTAAAAGAAGCCATGTGAAGCTATATATCCAATCCTAGACATATTTTTTTGTTGCTTTAATTCGTTGACCTGTTACACACCAGGGAGAGATTTGATGAGGTTAGCAAGAAGATCAAGAGAGAAGCCGACATCATGGCGATCGATCGGATGGGGAGGCGATTAGGCCCGGCAGGAACCCTAAACACCATAACCCCATGCGCCGCCTGCAAGCTCCTGCGGCGGCGCTGCGCTCAGGAGTGCCCCTTCTCCCCTTACTTCTCGCCTCACGAGCCGCAAAAATTCGCCTCGGTGCACAAGGTCTTCGGCGCGAGCAACGTCTCCAAGATGCTAATGGTGATAACCCTTCAACTTCACATTATTTATCTCCACTCCCAAGAAATGGACATCTATGAACTAGCTTCCCTGGTGTTGGTTTATATAGGAGGTTCCCGAGTCACAAAGAGCCGATGCGGCGAATAGCCTTGTATATGAAGCGAGCTTGAGATTAAGAGATCCGGTTTATGGATGCATGGGGGCGATCTCGGGGTTGCAGCAGCAAGTGCAGGCATTAGAAGCTGAGCTCCAAGCTGTAAGAACCGAGATCTTGAAGCATAAATACAGGCAAGTTAGTTCGAATAATATTATTGCTACCGCTCATGCTGCTTTGCTGACATCTTCTATGACGATGTCGGTAGCTGCACCATCGTCTATGATGAATCCGACCACTCCTCCGGCATCTGCTGCCTCATCTTCATCTGCTTATAACATCCCTCCTTCGATATCAACAGATTATAGCTCCATCACAACGAACGAAAATGATGCATACTTTGGCTGAAAAGTATTTCCAAAATTTTCCTCTTTTACATATGATCAACCTTCAGCAGCAAACTAAGTAACATTTTTCTTTGTTTAGTTCAAATTTAGACCCTAGATAATGGTGAGGATTTCATACTCCATAGTCATCTATTATATATTGTTGTTGGTTGTTCAAATTTGCTCTTATTTGTTACCTTTATGCTATGTACATGTAGATTTATGGGAAGTTTTTATGATTTTAAAGATAAAATGAGTTGAAATAGTCTGATTTGCTCTCATTTGTGCCAACCTCCCACTTTATTGCTCAGGGAGCTAGCCATTTTAGAGACAAGTTAATTGCTTTTCTTTTTTCTTAGTCCCTTGTTCTAAAGATGTGATAAATGGTTAGATTAACAAGTTAATTGATCTAGGGTTTCCGTCATAATTTTCTGTGCCATTAAGTTTAAATTAGAAAGAGGGGGACAGAAAGTATAGCTGATTTGGTTCTCCCAATGTAGGTCTGCAAAGAAGCTTCTAAGTATTTTTCTTGTCCATGTGGTTAAGCTCATAGGGATATGAGCAGAGGTTTTGACTGATCTACTATTTCGAGTTAAAAAAATAAATAAAATCTAATATACTGTAGTTTCTAAACTGTTTATTAAATTTTCATAATTATCATCATATAACTGTTACGTCAGTGAGATAAATCGCCATTTTAGAAAGTGATTCAAAAAAATCACTCTTGAGATAATGATTTATATAATAATATATTAGAAGAGGAATGAGTTATCCTAAACTAATAGAAATTGTTAATTGAGTGAGCAATTCTATATACTGCTTTTTGTGAGAGTAATTTACTCAAAAAAATGTAAATGACCCATTATGTGGTAAAATTATACTAAGAAATTAACTGTATATGTACTGGATTCAGCAACTTATCATTTGGATATCAACATATTACTATTAGAATCATTAATGCTTTAATTGCCACTAAATTGAACTTTTATTGTGCTTAACTAGAACCATCGTTCAAGTTTTACATATGGTAGTGATTTTGCCATTGTTTTCATTACCTCGATCTTCTTTGTTATATTTAGGAATAATTACATCAAGACTTCAAAACTATTACCCGGTCACGAGCATCTCTCTCTTATTTTATACTCATTAATCTCACACATTATAGAAAATCTCCCACCTCCCAAAGCGTTAATAGAAATGTCAAATTATTATTTTACTATCAACTTTGTTCTCTTTTTAGCTCTAAAATAAGTATAGATATCCTTATAAAACCTGAAATTGATAACAGAAATATTTTTGTAACAAAAAGTGTCAATAGATAACTAACAGAATGCATTGAGGTTTTGGGAATATATCAAAGAATATATGAGGGGGTCTATATATAATTGTCTCTTATATTTATAACCAATAAATGTGCTAAAAATCCTGAAACACCCATATGTTTGTACTATATTTTCAACAAAAAAGAAAGACCACCCCCACATTCTTGTTTCATATGATTTAACGAAAAAATAGTTCCGAGGAAATGAACTGAAATAAACACGAAATGAAAAAGGTCCCTTATATACATATGTGTTTATATATATATATATATATAGAGAGAGAGAGAGAGAGAGAGAGAGAGAGTAGTTCTCTTGGTTATGTGGTCAACGATCTGGCCAGCACATTGCAATACTAAAACAATGGGGCCTTTCCTTAGCTTGCAGAGTTCTCCCTTACGAAATACTTAGAAGCCATAAGTTATTCATGGGGAATTGTACGACTTGCACGTTGATCCCTTACCACCTTCATCAAGACTTCATGCTTATTAATCACTTCCTGTGGACGTGATGGGATTTGGTCCACCGTCGTGGTTGCTTGAAATGGCCGCATCATAGCTTGTCTTTACTCAACTCCCATCTCAAAATTAACCATTACTTAAAGTCTCCAAACCAATCCCAACTTTATACTTCTCCATATGGAGGCGATTAGACTTTATCATGTCTTTATTTTTTGTCGATTGTTTAATAGTTTCATTGACTTCGATCCTGTGCACTTAGAGAGGCTGCACGTGGTACACGCAATAGAATGGCTGCTATCACTTCGTTATTGGTTCCTGAGCACAATTAAGAGGTTATCGTACTACTATATTGATGTTAAACAACTGGAACTAATTTCGCCATTTGAATAGGCGAAGAACTGGTAGGCTGCTAGGTTTTACAATTAGGTGAGTTAGTAACCCCATTTTTCTCAAATTTGGGCTGGTTCTTAGTCTGGGCTTGGGCTGATTCCTAGAAAAATAAATTAACAAAAGTTTAAGATTAGCCAGAACTTCTGCTTCACGACAGCAATTATAATTTGAAGACTATCTATATTAGATATTTACTTTCCTATTCATTATTATTCTATTATATCAAATCTATAAATTCATATGAGTTGAAATAAACTATCTGTGAACAGACCACTACTATTGATTTATTTCGAGAGAGCATCCTTTGGAAGAGAAGGAGCACCATAGAACATGGAGATTTGTTGGAGAACATGACCTTATTTTGCAATCCAGCCTATAAATAAGAAGTATATAACCGTATCTATATTTTGAGGTCTACAACTCTTGAAGCCTACTATAAATGCTCAATTAATTGCCGATTAATTTCCAGGGAGAGAGAGAGAGAGAGAGCAAAGCCCGTGAGTGGCATTTGGAGGCATTGACAACTAGCAAATCACAAACGGATCCCCCAAAACACGCGCTTCGCTACGCTCACGTACCCCACCCACGCCAAGCCCCAAACAACTCTCGCCATTTGACGCTTTCTCTCTATCCTTCTTCTCCTTCACGAGTCCCTTCTTCTCTCTCTCCTCCTCTCTCCGCGTTACCCCACTCTAATCTCTCTCATAAAAGCAATGTATATATTATTGATTCAAACTTATAGGCCGAGTGAGTTAGATAACATAGAATCACTCTCTAATATACTTATTATAAAAGAAGAGTCGAACTTAAGCATAGAGGCTTCACAACTTCTATCCTTTTTCACTAGGCTACCGTTTAACGTCTCTTCTCGAGTTGCGTCTAAACTTAAATCTTGGCTTCAGATGCTACCGACTAATTAAGGAATTGAATAGTGGCAATCTTGAGAAGTTACTCGTTTAGGCTTGTGAGGAACCTTCCTGTAATTAAAGGTGGCATCTTTCTATCTCTCCCGTGGTTCTTAGTTTGTTGCTTTCTAGGGCAAGAGAATGTTTGATGCCATTGTATATATATATATATATACACACACACACACACACATACGGGCAGTTTGGGTAATCCACAACACACGCGATCTACTTCATCTCTTCACTATAATTGGTGATCTAAGAGCACGAAGTATAACAATTCGGATAACTTTTCATAAGACGCAAAAGCTCATCTAGAGAGAGAGAGAGAGAGAGAGAGAGAGAGATGGTGTCAAAGAAGCAGAAGAAGGCGGCCTTGCAAGAGAAGCTGCAGCTTCTTCGTTCTGTTACAAACTCTAGTGCGGTAACTTGTGGAATTCCCTGCTAATTTCTTTTCTTTTTTCATTTCTTCTTACTCTGCCGTTGGTTCATCTTCTAGTATTGCCTTCCCATTTAAGTTGCAACTCTAGTACAAGCTTCTGCAAATTAATATCCCTTTGTATGATGATGTTAGCTAGCTTACCATTCTTTCTGTTTATCTAACAGAAAAATAAAACCTCAATTATATTGGACGCATCCAAATATATTCAACAGTTGAAGCAAAAGATATCAGCATGTGTACAAGAACTTGCAGAAGATAGCAGTAGGCCAACGGTATATATGTATATATCTGAATGCATGCCAATATGATATCTTATAATTTATTTATTTTTCTAGATACTAACTTAGAAGCATATGGTGTAATCTAAATATATTAACAGGTAAGCGTTGCAACCCTAGAAAAGGGTCTTCTCATCAATGTATCCTCCACGAAGAGCTTCCCGGGTATGCTTGTCTCTATACTAGAGGTATTTGAGAACTTGGGAGTAGAAGTGCTAAACGCGAATATTTCCTGTACTGATACATTTCACCTTGAAGCAATTGGAGAAGTAAGATCAGAGAATTTTCTTCGCTAAAGTGATAATTTTGTTCTCTTGTTCTTTCATTTGAATGAATATAGTAGGGTAACAGACTCATAGTCTAGTAGATTTGAAACAAGTATAAGATGACATTTCCGAGATCCTAGCTACTTACCTAGGTACCTATGTGCATGCGTTAGTCCTCATGCGTGCATGCATTTAACTAATATATCTCCATGGCAAAAGCACAGTTTTGATGCACATAGCTTTAGAAAGAGAGATATATATTGTCAGACTTCTTACAAGCTCTGGCATTTAAGCGCGTACACCCACCGTATTAAGAAAACAAAGATATCGAAAGAATAGGAAATACAAGGCCTTCAAATCCAGCAATAATATGAGCTTAGAACACGGCATCGACCACGAGTACGAGTACTCTAAAAGAAGACATCACAATCTGAAACATAATTATATATTTTTTAAAAATAGTGCGAAGTCACCAAGAGAAGCTCATTTATAAGAGTGCACGCCGTAGCTCTGCATCCAGTTTGGTGGACCATCTAGAATTCAGAGGTCGAAGTTTCTTTGTTTTCACGAAACTTTATCCACAACAAGTTGGTACTATTGTCTGCAAAATCTTTCACCTGCGTTAAAAGTGTCACTAAAAGCAGCATAAATACTGATGTATATAATTTTTGACACCAAATATAACAAAAATGACCATATTATTTAATACTGACATGACTTTAAGCGGTATTTCGTAAAGTGATATAGCCTAAATTTTCTATAGTAATTTATTAATTTTTTAATATAATATTTGGTTTAAGCATTACGCTACTTCGTTATGAGCATCCAATCGAAGAGCATGCATCAACATCTAAGTTAGAAGAGCACTTGTATTATTATTCCATATATCTAGGATTTTGTTACATATACACGAACACATCACATACTCTTGAATATAGGTAGGTATTCACTTGAGTAGTACTCTTGTGGGTTTAAGTTGTAGCATTAAACTTGCAGAATCAATTTGGCAGCGTGGATGCTCTGATGGTGACGGATGTAGTACTGCAAGCCATGAAGAAATGCACACGATCTACTGATCACAAAGAGCAATCGTAGAGACTTCAATTTCTTTCTTCATAGGCTTTCCTTGCTTAAAATTCTAATAATTTATTTGCAAATTTTTGCCCTAAAAGAATGTGTCCATAGTTCATAAGTGGCAGAGAGAAATTAGAGCTGTGATACATTTAAAAGAAAAAAAAAATATAAGCAAGCATGAAACAACATTAAATTTAACTTAATATATCGAGGTCAGATGATTAAAATGGCTTACATTGTATAAGAATTCTCAAATTTAATCCCAAGCGAGTCTCATGAGTTCAATTCCCTAATATAACTCAATATATCAAGCTATAAGTTATGATCTATTTTTTGATAGATTAGTAAAAAGAATTAACATATTTATTTAGTCTACAGTTAGCCTACAGGTTCATAGTATATTAAAATTCCAACTTTCTTTCTCAAAAAAACTAGTTCATATATATATATATATATATATATATATATATATATATATATGAGGTTTTGGGCCCGAGCAAACCCAACGACGTCAATTTGGCCCATAACCTGTCACAAAGAAGCCTTCCAATATTTTCAACAATTTCTTTGCAATCAGAGACAATTAGAAGCCCTCTTTTATTATTTTGGGATATCGAGGGGGCACAATGTTAATTAGTTGTATTGCGCCATTGTTTAATCAGCATGGCATCAGCTCCAGGGGGATGGTCGACGCCATCGTAACATCACCATGACGACATGCTCCATCTGCCAATTTCAGCACTATCGCTGTCATCGAGTGCCGGATTTTAAGCGTCGGTATCAAGCTTTTTACATCACTTTAATTTCGATTTACCTTATCTTCTACTTTCACTATTGTAAAATCTAGTGGAAGAAAAAAGAGAGAAGAGGTTAGAGGTTAGTTTAGTTAGTTGCTTGCTTTTCCTTTTCCCAAACCTTAACTTCAAAGTTATAATCTAGTTTTTAACACTTTTCCCCTCCTAAATAGCTTCATAGCCTTCTAATTTTTTAACACAAATTGGTGATAAAAAGCTTAAGGGAAATTATAAAAATCATCATCTATAATTCTATTGTATTTGTATTTATTTTTCGACTCTATATTTTATTTTTATCATTTCATAATAATTCTCTGTTCTACGAGCAACTGTAAAATTTGAAAAGAATGTTATGATAATAAAGGCGAACATAACGTGCAAATTATAACCTTTCAAAGTTCTTCCTCTGGGCCAATCTTTTTGACTCCAAAGATGTATCGAGTTGATGGGTAATTAATTTTAAGAGCGGTAACGTCCCAAACGAGGAAACATAAAAACTAAGAGTTGTTATCTGACTGATTAGCTATAACTCGGGCAAACGATACCAAGTAATTTCGTGCCAAATTTAGATTTTGTCATCAAATACGTGGTGCAAATTAATCGCCTATAGATATGAATGTGATTAGTGTCCACGTCCTTTTCATGAATACAGTCCGGAATGTATCAAGATCGCTAGTTCTAGTGGTAGCTAACTTTCGACTAATATCCAAATCATTCTTGGCCGCCTTCTCTTTTTCCCTTTCCTTTTTGTCAATTAAGTCCAAATTTTGCCTATATCCATTGCCAACCATGCACTCTTCTATAGAAGATGTCCTGAGGAAAGATATTGTTGAGGGAGTTATCATGAATGGTCCTATAGATTGGGATGGAATATATAACATTCCAAGTTCATTATTCTTACTATGTTTGTCATTATATACGAATAAAAATATAATATTGAAATGTGACCTCGTGGATGACTCTTGTGTCAATGCGGGGGTCTGATCTGGAGGGGAACAGTTTCTATGATCGACATTTAGGAAGGGAAAGATATATTTTCTCTACTTTTCGCGCTCATATTTTATTTATATTTTTTCACTATTTTTACAATACATCTATAATATAATGTCTTAACAAAAAGCAGAGGTCCTGAAATGAACTTATCTACAAAACTACATGCCTTTTGACATTGAGTCAGCAATTTTCAAAGTGACATTGAAAAAGAAAAAAAATTCATATAAATTATTGATTTGGATTAGCAATTTATATTTAATAATCTCTTATTAAAATAGTGATTTTAAAATACATCTACTTTCTAGATTCGTATATAAATTCTAAACTTTAAAATTTTAAATCAGACTTAAATTAGTCAAAAACTCTGAAGAAAAAGAATTGTTGGACACATTCAAGAACCATAATTGCAAACCATAGTACGCATTACTTTCGGCTATTTAATAGTGAGCATGCCAATCCATGTGCATGCAAGATACAGAAGGTTAATCTTTCATTTACACCATTAATATTTTGGTTGCCTATGATGCCCAACATGGAGAAGGGTGACCTACCACTATTAAGGCTATGCTATAATTACAACCACCAAGTTTTTCTTTATATATATATATATATTTTTTTTAATGTCTGTTAGCACTATAAGGCTGCAAAGAAGAAAATTCTTTTTTTTTTAAGAAAAAATTGTTAATTCTAAGTATGAACATTCTAATAAGAGGTTGAACCTGGACGGCCATTATAGTCGCAATGCGTGCTTAGTGCTGCAATACAGTGTGAGTGGATATATTTCTTGTGATTGGAAAGGTGATCCCCCCACTTTGCTTTTGTTGCATGCAAATGCGAATGCTTGGCATTGACTAACATCAATCCTCTAACAAATGTTTCAACTGTCACATGTTTAGCATTGCCGTATAAGGCAAATCTCTTGAACTTCATAGTAGAAAAGATGAGAATCCAATAACTAGTTTTTGGTTTTTAAGTGTTTAATTTGCTAGTCTGGTCAATCTGGAGGACGCCCACATGAATACCATGTTTATTGTTGTGAATTGGTACGAAGTTGATTAGAAGTCAAAGTTTTTTTTTTTTTTTCTTTGAAAGAGAGAGCCTATAGGTAGAATGATTCATTAAGGAGCAAGAATTATAATGAAAAACTTAACTCATAAAGAATAAGGGAGATAGAGCGATGGTTTTTTGACACAAACCTCACACTTGGTCTACAATAGACATCACAACAATTTAATTCAGATGATTAAATCCGAGGACACAACACAAAATAAAATGTAGAACAACCCAAGAGATTTTCAGGAGCAAAGAGTCTCGTGTTCAGTATTATCAACCTATTAACTACATGATCCGTCTATCTAGCAGTTCAAGATATAGCTCTGAGAATCTGCAATCTAGGAGGATCGGAGATCACGCACCTAAAAATATAAATTAAAAGAAAAATACTAACAACACTCTGATACTACTACAGAGCATAACAACATTATACAGAGCATAATAGGTTCTGGATCCTCTTTCAATCTAGAGGGCCTTATCTCCTCGACAAAGCAGTGAATCATGTCGAGTAAAGAGCACCAAGGGTGAGGGAGAATCAGCAGCGGCGGCAACACTACAATACCAGCAACAGAACATGCAAAGCATAGGTGGAAAGGTGGAGACCAATTTGGGATCGATGAGGGAGAGGAGGAGAAAAAGAGTGGCAGTAGCGGCAAAGAAGAGTGGCAATGGCAAAGGGATTTTGGGTAAATCCGAGCCTGACGAGGGAGGCGACAAGGGGGAGGGATGCAATAGGCTCGGATCCGGCGAAAGGGTGGCGGCTAGGCTTGGATCTAGCGAAAGAGTGGTGGCTAGGCTCGGATCCGGCAAAGGAGAGAAGAAGAAGAGCGGCGGTGGGAAGTGACAGCAGAAGGGGTTGTGACAACGGGAAAAAACAACGAAGTTGATCGGCAACAACATAAAGGTGAGAGGAAGGAGATCTTGATCTTTTGGAGAATCGGAGACGGAGAGAAAGAAGAGAGGGCAAAAAAAGGAGAGGAGAGATTTCTCCCCTCCCCTAGCCCGTCGGCTAAGGGAGGGGAGTGGGAAAAGCCTCACCGACAATAGGCAAGGGAGCAAACCTCCTTAGAGGGAGGAGAAAAATTCTGCGCCAAACCCTAGCAAAGCTGATAATAAGTCAAAGTAATTGCAAACATGCTAAAATGGGATTCTTTTCCTTTGAAACATATGTATGTATCTCCCTGTAAAGTCCAGTATCATATATTAGATTTCTTTTACTATATTTCGATGCAAAATGCCCTCAAGTCCTAAGAACATTGTGTATCTCATAAAACTAGCCAAATCTATGAGATGGTGTTAGTTTTTTGGTCTCCGAGCAAAACTGCGAGACCTTGTATACAAAACTGTACATAGAAGAGCTGCAATGGAACAAACCGAGCCCCAGATGATGAAAGTCGTATTGTAGCATCCAGTACCAAAGCATCTGTGGTTTCCTCCAGCTCGTTGCTGGTAAAGGAAAGCAGCAAGGTAGCCAAAGCAGAAGGATCCTACAGGGATATTTGTGACAACTATGTTGTGATTCACTCCAAAATTCTTGGTGCCGAAGAGCTCCGGCGTCGCTGAGACGGCGATCGACGTAATCGCACCTGTGCATGCACCGATGATTCCAGTGCTCATGTACAAGAAGCATGTCCTTGGATTGAGTAGTAGGAAGAAGGCTCCTGCCATTGGAGCCATCAGTGCTGCCATGGACGCCGGTCTTGATATCATGTATCCACTCCTGAACAATTCAAAGGGTTATAATTAGTCCAAGCATGTATAAAAAGATTTTGTTTTTTTAAAAAAAAAAATTAGATGTTGGTGGGTAGCTTACTTTGATGAGTAGTAGTCTAAGAAAGATGGAAGAAGGCGACCAAAGAAGCCAAAGGAGGACGATAAGGAGACCAGAATAGAAGTCTCACCGAGTCCACGAGACTCGGCTATTTGTCCAAGATTGTTCAAGAAGACCAAGCCTAGCGTAGCACTAAACATGTAGCTAAAAAAATACAACCAAAAATCTAATTTTCTTAGCATCTCAAGACCTCCGACTTCATTTGATCCTTCAGTTCTCCCCACTTCAATCACTTGCTCCTTCACCTCTGCTTCTATAACTCCCTCTCCAGCTTCAACCTCTTCTAATCTCACATCATGGACTCTAATTTCCCTCTTCTCACTCCATATCTTGCTTATGCTCTCTCTGAACGTGACAATTACTGGCACAAGCAAGGGCAGAACAAGTAGGATTCCCATACTTAACATATGCCCTCTTGATGATAGTCCATTTAGACCAGAGCCAATGCTGCCAACTACTGCACAAACTCCAGTTGCTAGTGTGATTGCAAACATGACGAGGAACGCGGAGTTCGTTCGCGTCTCGACTGTTGTTTCAATCGCACGAAGAAATGGCGCAACTAGTGATGTGATCAGCATAGGCATCACAGCATTGAGGAGGAGGTATGTCTTTACGTTTAAATTTTTCTTTGGAGGGAAGATAGCATCAGCCACAGTTGTGTAGATTTTAGCACTTAGTCCGACGTAGCTTGTCGATATCCCGACCGCAACGCGGCTATCAGAAGGGAAGTTTCTGATACAGATGAGGTAGCAAACTGTGTTAATCCAACATATGCCATTTCCAGCCAGGGCAGTGAGCACAAAGAGATGCCAATAGGATAGACCAGAGTTGTCTAAGAAGAGGAACTGAAAGCCATAGCCTATAAGCCCAAAAACCGCGCCGATCACCGCGACGGACCAGAGGGGAAGGTAGATAGCAGCAAGTCCAGAGAACCAGCCAAAGAGCTTCCCAGCATCAGAGGCAAAGGCCAAGAAGTTAAGCTGCACTTGAGAGATGTGTTTGAGATCCTTGAGCTGAGATGAGTACACAGGGAAATCAGAATTTGGTCCATTGATGGTTTGGAGCCAGATGGTACCAACCAAGCTCAACCAATGGAGTGATGAGTGAGAAGGCATGGCTACAACTCTCTGCAAGAACAAAGGAGTGATTAATGGTGCTTATATAACCAAGGAATGTAGATGGTCACAGTGACAATTTAATGTAGATTGAGATGGATGTGGCTGTGAGCCGACTATGTGGTTACTTGTTGGCCATTATGAAAAAGTAGTTGATGGCCGTAAGCAAGCGCAAGACCTGATAGAGTAACAAGAGAACAGGGTGGAGAATACAGTTCAGTAACTTTGTAAACTTTCGGTTCTCCTGCATTATTGTAGGATGGTAAATTTGCAGAATAAAATCTAAGAACAATACTTCTATGGCCCAAAGGCCACAGAAACGTGTGCCATTACGCCATGGCATGGCGAGCGGATGCTATGCAGCATAGATGCAGGAAAGTAATGCAGTCAGATACTTGGCAACATCTCATTGGCTGTCAACAGGATATTCTTCAGTTCTTGCCGTAGAGTTCATAGATGACAAAATCACAAGGATAAGGACATCTCTGTGCAGTTATCTATTTATTCATTTATTTTGATTAAAAAGTGTAGTTATATTGAAAGAACTACAGTTTTGTATCCATACCTCATGACATGCTGATTCGACAAGCCATGAAACCAAGGACAAAAAGAGAAGCTAAACTGCAAGACAATCATCTTTGTGAGCCTTTTGGGTTTCACCAAATTTCTGTTGGAAAATACCGGATCCATGTAAATGATAAACACCACTAGATCCTTATTGGATTGTTTTTTTTACATTAACTGCAGTTGTTAAAAGAAGAAAGCATTCAGACACAACTCTGAAAGAATTTGCATAATTTACGCTTTCTGTTATTAACGACATAATAAAGAATGTAAATATATTCTCTGTTCTACATTAGAAAGTTACTCATATACACTGTATATTTGGTGGGCTTCTCCGTAGCTCCTTTACATAGGAAGTGGGCCGAAGGTTCTTTCTCAGCAACTTCCAGATTCTCTATACACTTCCCTCAGTATGCATTCCTTATTGCAGGAAGAATCGTGTCGATACACCTTATAAGAATTTAATTGTAGCACACATGGGATCTGTATTGCCATCTTGAGATATATTATTTCAAGCCTCCTCGGATTTGATGTTGAAAACCATAACCATGCTTATTCGCGAACCGATACATCTGGTCATATCCAGCAAGAACTCCAGCCCCTGCCATTCCAGAAAGCATATTTGCACCAACTCCTCGATACAGTGCAGGAAAACCCTCCTTGGAGATAATGTGCTTCAATGCATGGAAGGTGTTACGATACTTGGAAGGCTGCCCAGAAGTTAACATCATTCTTCTTCGGAGTGTATCAAATGGGTATGCACAGGCACCAGAAAATGTTGTCACGCTCCAACCTAATGCAAAACTGGCCAAGAAGTTTCCCTGTTGTAGCAATGAAAGCCACAGCTCTCAGGAGAAAAATCAAGGTATCTGCAAACAAATATTGAGCTAGCAAATTCTACGGAAACCATTGGAGTTGTTCCTTTGGCATATGATTATATGTGACTACGCAATGCTAGAAGCCAAGAACAGCAAGAAAGTTCTTTGTTAACAGCTAGGAATTATCTCTATCTCCTAATATTCTTTGTTAACAGCTAGGAATTATCTCTATCTCCTAATACAGTGGTTGAAAGTAAAAGAAGTTCATGTTGGATTAAAAGCCGACCAGAAGCAACAATGAGGATTTAATTTGTAGGAACTCTTAATAGGTGGCAAGAACATAAATATTCATTACCAAATCAAAGGTTCTTTTGCCTTAAGGGAGCTAAAAAAAAGTTGCTTATCAAAAAGTGGGTATGCTTTAGATGGAGTGCACTAGTGGGCAGTCCATTTTTGATACAGCTAATAGTTCGAAAATTGTAAAAATGTGAGAGTAACCAATTAAAGGAAAAGGACGCACATAAATTAATCAAGAAGGAAAAGAAAAAGAAACAAAAATTTCAAAAACCTATTAAGTTTATAGACATTGTAAACATAAACAAAATCATGCCAAAGCTCCAATAAAGCTTAATGTAAGAAATAAATGTTCTAAAGATGATATATTCAATAATCAGAAAATCGGAAGTTGCCCATGCCAAAGCTCCAATTAAGACATCTATGCACATCAATATTATTATTTATTTTGGGAAAAAGTAAATAGATTGATTTCTTTCTGAAAGGTACTAGGTACTTACCTCCAAAGGTCCAACTAAAACAATAGGTTTCATGGTATCATAGATGCCAAAGTACAGACCCCGGTACAGAGTAATACCAAAAATTGACACTCCGAAACCTCGATAAAGACCAGCAATACCATCACTTGCCAGGGTCTTCCTGTAGACATCCAGAATCCCTTTAAACTGGCGTTGGCTATTAGCTCGGCATTCAATTGCATCAGTGCCTAGACGAGTTCTTGCATAATCTAAATGATATAGAAGTGATGAAGTTGTAGCTCCAGCAGCACTCCCAGATGCTACATTGCCTGCTAACCACTTCAAATATCCATCCTTTTCCTTTTGGCAGCCAAAAATGCTCTTGAAGTACCCCTTGAATGCAAAATTGAAGGCCTGTGGAGGAATGGTACATAAAGAAAAGTTCCAATCAAAATTTCCAGGTTTTAGAGAACAAAAAAACATTGGCAAAGTCGTGTAGAAAAACCAAATAGTGCACCCTAGGTGTCAAGTAAATGAATATCATAGAAGGCACATAGAGAAGTTTGGTGCTGTATGCTCTTCAAGAATATATAGTCAGCTATCGTATTATTACTCAACCACCTGTCACCTTATGTACATACCACTATTAGTGATCAGAGAAATCCCATTGACTAAAGTAACATAGTTAATAAGAGTAGAGAAGTGCAGTTTTCACCAAGCATAAATAAATTTGAAAGAGATCACCACACTGTATTTCCTTTAGATAAGCAAATTCCACATTTAACTAAGAGATGCAGCAATTTACCGAATAATTAAATTATTAAAGTCTTACTTTGATCAAACAAGCGAAAGAGCCCATGAAGTGCTAATATATTACTTAGCTGCGACTACATGATCACTGATAGACAAGGAACAATATCTTGCTTTCCTTCTAGTGCTACTGGAGTTGGAGTACATGTAGATATATATATATATATACTATATATTGTATACGTATATATTATTTGTGTTTCAGATGTTCTGGTGGCTGGCAAACCGTTAAGCTGTCAAAGAAGAGAGCCCTCTATTGTTGCACTTTGCTTAGAGTTCTCAAAAGGAACCATCATATACATGTTTGTTTTTTATTTCAATTCCTCCTGAGAAATATTTCGATGTAATTCTTCTTAAAGGTATTAAAGTAGCATTATCTCCAACTTATACAGCCACTAATCAAAATGACAAACTCAATTCTCATTCAGCAAACACCAATAAAAAGCCAGAGTTCCTATTCCAACAGCAGCCCCCCCATATCTTTGTGTCAAATGCTCATAACATCTCATATGGTTCTTATCAGAATCAGCATCAGAATCAGAATCTTACGAATACCACATTCCTTGATAGCTAATTGTATTTATAATTCCAGGAATGTTCCCCTTCTATTATATATTGATCTGATTACTGCATATCACGATACTCCTTTACAAAAACCAAAATTTCGATTCAACCCGATCATCGAACGAGTAAAAGAAAAGGAAGCCAATTCCCATCTCAATCCAATATTACCAGATAATACAAAAAGGAAAGAACTTGAAGACGATATACCAACCTGGGTAGGGAAGTATCTAATGACATTGGCCTGGTTCCCTCTCCAGAGCTTGAGCACACCCTCCTCTCTTAGAATCCTAGAGAAGCAATCTCGAATGCCCTTATAAGGCCGCTTTAGATATCCCCTCTTAAGCATTTCCCCTTGGTTCTGGAGCAGTAGCTTCACCCTCTCCACCGGCGCCGCCCCGCTCTTCGCCACCACGGCGGCGGCGCCGCCCATCACGAAGTCCGCCGCCATCGTAGCCGGCGCTCTTGCCGTCGCGGTGGCGCCGTCGTTGGCGACCCCCATCTCGCTATCTGCCTCGTGTTTATTCCTTTATCCAAGTTATTCTCGCATCACATGATATAACGAGAATAGCTCCTATTTATTCACGAAGATAGATAAGGAGAAGGAGATCAAGTGGATGACTCAAAATTCCATAAATAAATTGGTGGCGAATTAGGATTCTAAACATCAGCAACTTGACCAACCCCTTCAATTGAATAAATATTTATCGACGGTGGAAGTTTGAAGCAAACCTAATCTGATTAAATTAATCAACAGTTAGCAGATCATGCCACAAAATCCAAATCAGCAATAGAATCTTTCCACGTAATATATATATATATATACATAGTGTGTGTGTGTGTGTGTGTGTATTTAAGATGCATCCTTTGCCTCTATCTTTCGTTTGGCGATAAGATAGGCCAAGGGTCACTATCCCGTCTTTTGTTGTTAATTATAGAGCTACAAAATATCACTTAAGCTTTCAGTTGTGACTGAGGTTGTACACTTGAAGTGGTGCTCTCTGATATAGAAGAGGATTCGAAACTTGATGATGCAAGCTATTCTTCCCGTCTACAAAGCAGAATAAGTACCAATAATTACCTTGATCTCCATTCTTTAACATATATTATCTCAATGACATTTTAATTTAGTAATCTAGGAGGAGGTACTGCAATTGGACAAACCACAAAGCCACATGATAAAGATCATATTAAAGTACAATATGGGGAAAAATAGAACAGCGGAATACTCCAGTTGATTACATTCTACCACGGGTTATGTGGCCCACTTTAACAATGTTCTGAGAAGAAAGAAAATACTGAACTGGTAGCCTTCCATCTCTAGTAGGATTTTGATCAGTGTACCACAAACAACCTAATAGCATGCTCCACACAAGCTGTACAATAGAGGCTCACCAAGAAAATAGTAGTGGACGTGATTCACAGAACAATAACTTCCAGGTACGCATCATGTCATCTTCTTGAAACAAATCACAGAATTTTGGATTATCAAAACCAGTTTGAAACGCTGAAGTCTCGGAGCTTCCTTAAATGATTTTCCATTTCTCCTCTCGTCTTAGCCCACTCTTCCCTTTCTATGACAGTAGTAGGATCCTCCCTTTGACTCTGAAATCAGTGGACTGTATTAGTGAATGGAAAGCAGCCAACTATTATAAATATGCAGCAAAAGCCAGAAGATGAACTACCTTGTCAATTATTTTGAATGAGGTCCCACCGTCACGAATGATTAGGAGGTCATTCCTTCGATCCCTGTTTTTCCCTCCGGGGACAGTAACCTGTTATAAGCATTCAGTTTCTTCCGGTTAGAAGGTTGGCTGTTTCTTTTTTCTCAGATGAACATGCTTTATGTAGTATATCCTATGTTCTTCAGCATCATAGTCGAAACTTTCCCCTATGATAAGGGGAAACTCCATAAATAATCGAAAAATGTGCAAAGAGACTCTATGTCAGTAACCACTGCAATGTCAACTTACAAAATATTGTTCAAAGCATAGTGCCTGCTCATAAGATCAGGCATATAGCTTAAACTTCTGATGACCAACAGGATTTCCAATGACATGCTTTAGACATCAGGAAGGCATTAAAATTTGTTTAAAAATATAATGATATTGCAGCGAAATATGCATCAGTTGCTGTATCACATACAAAGGACTAATAAAGATGACTTATTGGCTAAATTCCAAATATCAGTTGAACAAAGTATATCTTACCACAACTTTAGCTCTTGTGATTGACTTTGATTTCGAATCAATGACATAAATTTCTTCAAAATCAAGAACAAATTCTGTGTCATCTAATCGCCTATTTCTGTAATGTTTTGTTAAGAAGACCTGCAGAAATTAAATAAGTAAAATAAATAAGTTTTGTCACGTGAACATGGAAAACAAAACCAGATAATGGAACAGATGGATAAAAATCATATAAATTCTTAAAGGATCAGACTGCAGCCTTGGATGGAAACAAATGAGGATGTTTAGATGCAATCTCTGCATAATCATGCTTGCCTTGGCATAATCAACCTTATGTTCCAAATTTCATTTCCTGTTCATCGGCATCCTACTGAATCTAAGACAAAATGTCACCATGTGTCATGATTTTATTACTGTAACACAAAGAGTTAATATCATAAAACAAGAAGAATTACATGTAACACTTCATATAATTATTGTTAATTTGTATACAACTATTCTATCTATTGATAAGCTTTACATAAAGTAGGCCACATTACTTTTGAAAAAGTGCATATACTAAAAGACATCACTCATAGATTTCAATGAGTACAATGAAAGGAGAACAAAAAGCTCCATCCTCAGATTGAAACTTAGAGAAGCTAAAAATAGTACAACAAACATATAAGAACAAAAGTGAGAAACTTGTTTCATACAAATCAGGAAGAACAAAGACAAACAAATTAAATGTCATTCATAGCTTGTTGAACAGTTCTGCATTAGGCCCATATATGTCATTCCATATTATTTGCTACACTTTCCCTTTGCGGGAGACGTCTCCTCCTCAGACAGATGATGGTCATGAAATTGGATCCTTTACAATTATGTATTAATTCCATATTATTTTTTACTACTGATCTCAGTTGCATCAATTTCAGAGCCAGATCCATCACCGTCTGCAAGAATCTTAAGCTATGACCTATTAAACATATTTGCTAAAAGGATCACATCCTTGCAGTCATAGTTCACAAATACAAGGGCCATATTTCATTTTACCAAACAATTCAATAACTGTTAAAAGTATAAAGTATATTATTAGATTTTCATCTAATAGCTTAAGTTTTTGGGTCAACTAATTATCTAACATCATAAGAGTCTGATTCCCTAAAAGTTCAAAATTCAAATCTCATTTAGCCCCATTTAATTTATATTAATTATTATTATTATAGAGAGACGCATTTTGTATCTGAAGTGTGGTATATAAGGGTCATACATGAGGGGACATACTAAAGGTATGATATACAGGAAAAACACAGATCAATTTCAGTTCATACATAAAAAAGCTTATACCTTCAATATTTCCCTATCAGTCTTATACATTGGATCTCGAGGTGCATCTATGGGAGGCTCCGTTACATTGTAGCATCCAAAATTACTTTTTGAGCAGCGAATATACTGCAATCAAGCAAAATATCAAGATTAAGAGAACAATTTTCCAAAATCAAGTTTGACCCAGTGACACCATCTGAACAAGCACTATAATAAGTCAGAAATCTTAACTGCAAGAAAACCCATCCATCAGAAAGAAGTCCAATTCAAATTTTCTATTAACTCATAAAAAACTAAAATGATCACAAGTATCGACTTACCTTCTGAGGCATGGGCGCTAGAATCCTTGGAATGGAATACACATCCGTATCTGGAGGAGTGACGTACATCTGTTTGCATAAATGCCTCAGAGGGATTAATTCAGAGATAAAAAGAAGGCACCATTGAAGAAAAGGGATCGAAGCAAGAAGGATTACCCGCTTAGCCTACCTCTCTGAAATCATAGACATTGTTGTCGGGATCGGGCGGCTTCCGGATAAAGAAATCGCAATGGAGAAGACTAATCTTATGGAACTCCTCCTCATTGATGCGGTAATCGACAACGGTCTCCGAGTCCCACCCCTGAATCGACACGAAACTCTCCGTAGGTACCATCTCGATGTCGTCCGGCGAGGCCCCAGCTCGTGGGGAGACGGATATGGGGCCGGATCCAAGGAGTCGGTCATACTCAACGTCGTAGTCCATCTTGTTGTCGAGCTCCTCTACCTCGTCCTCGTCCGCCATGTCGTAGTCGTCGCTGCCGCCGGCCTCCACGTCGTCGTCGGCGCCGGCGGAGAAGTCTCTCCTTTGCCAGCGGCGGCGGCGGCGGCGGCTGCGACGGGGAATCAGGCACGTATGGAGAGGAGGGGAGGAAGAGGAGGACGAGGAGGCGAAGAGGAGGAGGTTGGGTTTAGGGTTTAGGGTTCTGAGAGAAGGGAGAGAAGAAAAGGGGGAAGAGATGAGGGGAGAAGAAGAGAGGAAGAGTGGGAGAGTAGTCATTTGGATTTCTTTCGGCTTCTCTTCGTCGTCCTCACCTCGATCTATCTGCTCGTGCTCGAGCTTCCAACTCCTTGTTCCTCACTCAGCTTGGTTTATCTTTCAACTTTGAGCTTTTTACATCATTGCCATTTAAAAGCTTTTCCAATATCATAATTTCCATTATATTTAATTATTTCCTTTTACGATAATTGGATGCTTAGGAAGTATGATTACTAAACTAATTTTAATGACCACATAAATCCTTTAAATTATTGCTCTTTTTAAATTAAAAAAAACAATATTGCTCATTTACATAAAAGATTTTTTTTTTTGCCACGTAAAGATAAAATGATACATAAAGCAATTAAAATTAATTATGTGACAGTAGTTTAAAAAAAATCAGTATACATAAGAAGATATACAAAAGAATTGTCAATTATTCAGAAGTCTAAGAATAATTATCCTTTGGTGAATATAATAGGATTTGAGATAAAAGACACAATTGTGAGGCCCAGTTAGCCTATTAAATTAAGAAAAATAAAAATAAAAAGAAGCTTACGTGAATGAAAACTTTATTCCTATATGTATACATATTTCATTGAAACAAGAGAAGGTAAAGTCCTTAAAAACTCACTCAGAATACTAGCTTTGGCCACCAGTGGAACACCTAAAAGCGAAATTAACTCTTAAGCCTCCCTCCTCTGATCTAAACTATCACCGTCCTGACCAAAAACATCTAAAACTATTCACAGTCCGGCCGCCATGGCTGCCAAGGAAGGGTTTCTCGCCGAGATGACGATCGGCCGGCGGTAGACCATCGCCGAGAACTCGAGAGCCGAGACGAAGAGTGAGATGAACTCCATGGCTATCTCTCCAACCTCTTGAAATCTATACAAGCTCTTCCTCATTATCACCCCTAACACTATGGAGAATGCTGCCTCCCATTCTACCATCTTACTCAGCAAAATTATTTCTCTTGGGACTCATCAAGGTGTATGTAGTTTTAGCACTTAAATAGTATATATCCGAAGGTTAGAGATAGGAAAGTTTTAATAATAGATAATCTAAATTATTAGTGTCCTGTCCTTCAAGAAAACGACTTCCATGTGTGACATCAAGAGTACTAAAAGTTAGAACTGCACATATATATATATATATATATATATACCCTCCAAAGTTTTTATTTAAGTATATAATCTTTTAAATCTTATATTTCTGTGTATAATCTTAAAAACCTCATATTTTTCTAGCAGATACAATTTAGCGTGATTAATAAATATAAGTTAAAATTTTATATAATTTAATAGACAAAAGTTACAAATATTTATGTTACTTATTAGGTTTGAGAGGTGTTCACCCAAAAGTCAAAGTGTTTTGAGAAATAAAACATACATGAAGGGTATAATTTAGTCGAAAGAAAAGGGAAAATTCTTTAGAAAATTATACGAGCATATAAAAATTAAAGAAAAGTATACATGAAGAAAATAATAATTAAAAAGAGATGGTCAATGGACAAAGGACAATGAACCATTGGATATATAATAAAGATCACGAAAGAGAATAAAATGACATCGAGTACGCCATGATTCGTTTCAATGATTGAGATTTCTTATCTACGAGTGAGTTGGACAGCCATGTTGTGTTCCTGCCCTACTTTTCATGAATTCAACGTGAATACCAAATTGAGAGTTCTTTTCTGAAGAATTATGATTAAGATAAAAACCCATTGATTCTATTTATTTTTATTTTCCCTAAGAAAGTAAGCAGATAATTCACAAAGTTCCAAGCAAATAGTTAAACTAGTTACTTCAGGCTGGGTCGGCTCGAGCACAGCTTAGGTAACCTTAAATAATATTTTGACCCAAGTCTAAGTTAGAGTTAATTTGCTCAAGCTCAACTTAATATGTTCGGCTCAAAATTTATTAATATATGTATATATATAAAGAGAGATTCTTAACAATTGGATTTTATAGCTTAAATAGAAGCTAGGTTTGGCTCGGCTAAAGAATATGCTCCCTTTAGTTTGGGCTCAGCTTAGACTATGTCTAACTCGGATTAGCTTAGCTAAAAATGACTCAATTTAGGTTCATGCTTGGCTTGTTTGTACTCCTACTATAATTATTTCTTGATACACTAGAAGGAAAATGGGAGCTAGGGCAACAATGCTAGGAACAAACCCTCGATCAACTGAATACATACCAAACAAATGATGTAGCAAAATATTAAGCAAATAACAACGGATATAATTAAGTACTCTGTAAATAAATGAGTAGAGAGGATGGGATAGATATAACCCCGAAAACAAGCCTCCTTGGTGGTCATCATCAATTGTTCTATAAAAAAATTGTAGCAAGAGACTTAAAAGGAGAAATGCAAGAGGAAGAAAGTCAGCATTCTAGCCCCTTAGGGCTAAGGAGGGAGAAGAAGTTGCCTGCAATGTGAAAAACCTCAAAGATGAAGGAATAAGAAGGTGAAATTTATGAACAAAATGAAAGCAAGTAATTTTATCCAACTTGAATCGATTTGACATAATTTGGTAGCACTAAACCTAACTCAATCTAACTTAACGACATTTGCTCATACGTGTCAATTTATAACTATCAATAGTTAAGACAACCCTAAAAAAATTCAATTACATCTAATCAGCAAAACAAAGTTATTTTAGTAAAAATAAATAAATAAGTAAGACATATATTATTGAACTCAAAGTTAAAAATTTTCTTGCAGCTATTTATCTTCATAGAATATTGCATCGGCAGATTCAGTACTTTATTCATCAAAATTTGCTCTCAAGTTGCTGGAATTAATCAGCTAATTGGGTGACGAAATTGCTTTAAAAGCCGAATATGAATGCTTAGGAGAGAATGCTTCAAATTCTGTGCACCTGCTTAACTATTTATCAGCTTGTAGACATTCAAGATACTCGCCAAAACAACGTATACTAAATTCTTCGTTTTTCTTCCATAAGAGTTAGTGAAGACTTTTGAGAAAAATTCATCTACTTACATAACTATATAACTATTATGGAGAAGAAAGGGTATATTTCGTAAGGCAAGTTTATAATGCTGGTAAAAATCACGATTAAAGCTCAAGATGATCATCATCAAGTTAGAGCCTTTGTTTTTTAAATTTCCGTGTAAAAAGCTCCCACAAATTTCGATGTTTTTAAGAGAAAAAATATTCTGTGAAGGCTTAAGCTAGTCTATTTAAATGCTTTCATATGATAAAATTAAGTACTTTTTTCAAGTATATATTTTCATGCAGGTCACTGAAGAAATTAATATCGATATATTGGTACTATTTTCTGGAGAGAGTTAGTAATCAAAGACTAACTCATTAGTAAAGAAAAATATTGAGAAAAAAGAATAAAATCTTGAAAATATGGTGATTCGCACTTGGTATGGGTGAAAATATTAGATGCAAAATACACAAATTACATAAAAAATAATATTTAAGCTCAACTGAAAACTTAATGTGACAAAGAGTTGAGATCTCTTCCTATAGTGAAAGAACTGTCAAAGATCACAAGATGAAGAAAAAAAAAACTTACCAGCAGCGAATCTAGCAACTCTTGTTTGTTTGATATTGGTGAGTCTTGTTATAACCGAGGTGAGATGTGCATGGTGGAGAAGCTGGGCACATGAAGAACTATTTATGTTTGTATAAGAAACATAGTGAGAGAGAGAGAGAGAAAGAGAGATTAGGGTTAGATAGAACTGCACGTGCCCTGCTTCTCCATCGTGAACAACTCACCTCCTCAAAGCTAGATATGCGGTTCCTCCATGTACAAGTGTGCGCGTTTTGCACACTCATCTGTTGAACTTCTACCTCTCTCTCTCTCTCTCTCTTTGTTGAAATTCTTCCTCTCTCTCCCTCTCTCTCTCTCTGTGTTATCATTGTTTGTTTCCTATTACAAGTCTATAACTTTAGAGTTTAGATGCTGAAGAATACTAAGAGAAGGGTGGTCGAAGAGGACACTGACCTGACTGCAGTTGGTAGGGTCCAGTCCAGTAGAAGAATGCCAGGGGCCACAGAGTGACAACTTAGAGCAAGACAAATAATCCAACCATAACAATCAATCGACTTTACTTCCAACCTCATTGCAGCATAGTCGCATAGATTGAAACCATGTGGGTCATATTATTCCACACAATGGCATTTGCTAATGGAGGAGTCGACATGTGTCAAACCTGATAAGGTGGTCATCTCCATGCCAGAAAAAGCTGACTCTCTCTCTCTCTTCACTATTTTTAGTTAGACTCTTTAAATATTTTGTCATTATCTTTTCCAAGACATGTAACTTGATATCTACACAGTGCGGAGAGGGGAAGAAATGGTGGACAGTTCTTTTTCATTTATATATCATAAGGACAGCCTTTAACGTATTATATTATTATGACAAGATATAACAGTAATATATATGTGACCTCGGATTCATACATTCAATGGTCATGATGGAGGAACATTGTCCAAGTGGTTGAGTTATTCTTTGACATCATCTAATTTCTTCTTCTGAAAGGCACTAAGAACATGATTCATCTAGGGTATAAAGGCGATATTGAGGATGACCTCTATCTCAAAATAATTACATCCGAGAAAGAATGAAATTAAAGTTATGTATCATTGACAAAGAAATGTTATCTTAAATAAGAAAAAGAAGAAGAAAAAAAGAACAACTAGTTTATTTTAGGACCACCTTCGAGCTTCCATGGCTCACTTCTCAAGCTGGACCATGGAGAATAAATAGACCATGGATCTCTTTAACAAAAGGCATTCGACCACCGGACACGCGGAAAGACCATGGGGAAGCCACTATATATGCCTCGTAATGTCTTATCATGACGGATTGATGACAATCAGCATGGAATTAGGGACCACATTTGATTGATGTAAAGTTTGTAAAGATGGACCAAAACTGAAGAAATTAAACATCTGGGATTTAGGATCTATTGGTGTGCACGTACGTTGAGTTTATTCCTTCACCAAGTGAATGGAATTGGCTGGATGCGTCATCAAGGAACTATGGCATTAGAATATTGTTGCATTAAATAGTTCGACCCATCTAAGCTCGGTCCAAACCGTCGAAGTTAGCCCGAGCCTGACTTGGGCTCAGCCCATCTAAGCCTCCTTCAGTCCGGCTCCATTATTTTTCTCGATTCCAAGTCATGCTATACATGGAACATGTTTAATACAACGGAATTTATGTGCGAATATGCAATGTGACCAAAGAGCTGCATTGCACAACACTATTCAGTGATACAAAGTTGATAGAAGTGCAAAGGAGTACTAGAAGAGGCTAAACTTCATGTGCTAGAGCATGGGGTGGAAGGCATGCACGAGAATGAAGGTGAAGAATATGTTGACCCACCTGCATGGCCATTGGAATTTGGTTGGGTTTTTTTTTTCCAAATTAATGCATGTTTGGACTCTCAAAGAACTAATGAGAAGCTGGTCCTGATATGGTAATTAAGAGAAAACGTACGTATACAAATTAGAGAGAGAGAGAGAGAGAGAGAGAGATACAATGTACTTACATTAATCGATTACACCTATATAATACAAGCTTGTTATACAATTCAGATGCAAGTAGTATATCCAAATAGTATCTCATCACCTCTCTGACTATATATAGCTGATGATGGATAATCACAAAACCACAATATGGGTGTTGAAAGTAATGATCATGAAGGTTTGCATGGATGGGCTCAGTGAGCTACTCGACTAGCACCTACTTTGCCACCAAAGGAGCTAACAACATTGGAAGCAATCGCAATAGAGCTTGTTATCACAGCTAGAATTATCATAGTAGCTGCCAAGGCTTTATCTCTTCTTTTTGCTATCCCTTGCACGTCCCTGCAAACACCGCATTAGAACGTAACAATATATTCATCTACCTCTAATATATAAAAGCTTAGATTAGAGTGTTAGACAACAAAGCACTGATCATACCTTAGAACAATAGCACCGGGGAAGATTAAGGATAGACAGACCGCCGTTGTCGACCCGAAGAACTGAAACAAAGTCCATATGTTTGGAATGGCAATGGCAGCTACATAGAGCAAGCCCATCAAAACCCCAGTGAGCAAAACGAATCGGACGTTATCGGAGCTCAACGGCCGCCACTTTGGGAAGAAGAGCCCATCCACATTGATCCTTAGTGAGAAGTGAAGAAGGGGGAACACCAGTACCAGATGTAAAACATAGCTAAGCCGGACGGCGTCATTGAGAAGCTGCGAAACCCGGGAACCGGAATTCTGATCAAAATTGGAGAGTATGTCGGCCATCGTCGAGTCCCCGAAGAGGAGATAGCCGAAGAAACCCACGGCAGAGTAGATAATGGAGCAGAGGATCAAGGATACCCGTACGGCTACCTTCATGTCGGACGTTTTGCTTAGCTCTGCTCGGATAGAATGAACTGCACCATTGCAACGTTTATCTAAATAAGCTAGAAAATAACAAAGATCTTATAATTATTAATGTCCATCTAATTAAGATATAGACCTACCGTTGAAGTGGAACGTGAAGGCCACGACAATGACTGGAACAGCAGTGAACAGCTCAAAAGCGGAGGAGAGGCGAGAAAAGTCTGGTAGTAACCTTGGAGTCGTTGCGGTTCCCTGAAGAAGAGCATAGAGAGACATCCCCAAGCTTATGCACATAAAAACCACTGCAAGGAGAATTGATACCGCTGATGTGTACCTCAACGAGTCTGCAGTTTTTTACAATTATATTCGAGACATTAGGAACAACTGTCTGGATTTTATAGGAAATCTTCCCAGTAAAACCCTGAGTTTCACCAATTTTGAAGAGAGAGGAGGGGTTGCAAATAGATGCACGGTAGCTGTCTGAATAACAAAATTTACAAAATGTAGCAAATTTAATAAATGAGGGGTGAAAATGTAATGTAGAGAAACAGACACACCTACACGCTTGGGAAGAGCAAGGGGAAGCAAGACGAGCACGACGATGAGCAGCAGTGCCACCTCCCTCTCGTTCCACCACGCCCTATCGAACCACTCCTGCAGCACCCCCACGTGCGCCTCGCCGCTCCCGCACATCACGTCACCTGCGCGCACGTGCAACACCAACCTCTGATCAGACGGTGATCATTGCCCTCCAAAAACAAATCAATGCTAGTGCGGATCTCACGTACCTATGATGATGAGGTACACGACGAGCGTCCCTGCCGTGGTGACCGCGACGCAACCCTGGAGCCCGGCGGATCCTGCGACCCCAAAGGCGTCTCCCATGACGGTGGCGTAGGTGTGCGGCGGCGCTGAGCACGACCATCCCGTGTACCGCATCAGGAACTCCGCGGAGACGTCGGCTAAGAAGGCGACGGCGGTGATCAGGATGAGGGCGGGGCCCACACCGAGGACCCGCATTGCCGCTGGGATCGACATGATCCCGGCGCCCACGATGCTCGTCGACACGTTGAACACCGCGCTGGAGACCGAGGCGCCGCCGAATTCATCGTCTTCGCCTCTACCCGACGATTTCGGAAGGAGAGGGGCGAATGCGGCGGTGGATTCACCCTTCCCCGCCGGCTTCATTGGAATTTGGGGGGATTAGAATGGAGGGAATGGGATCGAGGATAATTGGTTTTTGGAGTCCTTAAGAGGGCCTCCGGTAAGTGAAATTACTTGAATGGCCTTACGGGAGATGAATAGATGATGGTTGGTAGGTTTTGACTTTGGCGTCGGGGTGAGGGTAGGGAGGAGATTTTGTTGGATGGTGGGGATTAAGAGGTACAGTGGTGGAAGTGATAGGTGTACGTGGACGGAAATATGGGATAGGTTACGACCTAACGTAGAAAGGATCTGGCTGTTTGTTCGGAAGGTATATTACAGAAAGACAAGGTTAAGAAGCTGGCTAGTAGCTTCCACTAAACACACGCACACCGACAAAGTTTTTCGCACGTCACAACCTATGTATTTCTTCTTCTTTTTTTCTCTTTTTAATGGAATGGACATTTTATTTTATTTTTATGAAATTTGTAAAAGAATATTATTTTGAACTAAAGTGACCATAAGAAGAACATTATGACAAGTTATCCAAATAATATATGGGTTGGAGTATGAACTTTATGTTAATTTTCTTTTTTTCCGAAAGCTTAACCAGTTTTTTAATCTATTAGTTGCGTGTTGAGATTAGAAAAGATTAATCCCATTATGCTACTGAGTATCAATGCATGTGATATAAAGATTAAAGATCCGTGGCTTCATCCCAGCTACAGGACGCACATGGAACCTTTTGGGCTCTTTACAGGTCAATTGGGCTCATAATTTCCAACTCGGCCAATTGGGAATAAGCCCATCTCATTTGACCCACATAACTAGAGAAGGCCGTCAAGCTTGTCGATTGTGTCTAAAAATTTCCGTTCACTAAGGGAAATGGAACGGTAGCTGTTAAAGTTTCCATCGAGATTCCAAGGAAATAAAGAGTAATAACTACTAAATAAGCATCGAAGAACTCCATTGAAGTCCGTCCTTTTCTTCGCTCGTTGGCCTTTCCCCTCTTCGATGGCTTATTGGATTTCCAGCAGGATAAGGAGAACCATCTTTGCAGTTTCTTAACCACCCTCGAAATTATGGGTAGGTTTTCTCTAAGATCAATTGCGTGGGTCTAATTGTGTCTTTGTTTCCCATCGCAGAAAATTCTTTTCTTTTCGCTATTCCGTGTAATGGGATGAATTTAATTTGATTACAGTGTGCAGAAGTTTGAGATTCTTGATGTTGGTATTCATGCTTTTTTCGCTATAGATGGGTTTGTGGTTAAATTTAGTTGATCTGGGATTTTTATGTCATTTTCTGTTGGATTTTTCGGTGGACTTTCCTTGTGATATGTATGGTTTTTTTAGTGTCTTTTTTTTTTTTTTTAATCTTATACTATCTGCCACATGGTGATAATTTTTCGAGTTCATTAGCTTGTATGGAGAGGTGAGATGTGTCTTTCGAGCGGACATTGTTTTATTTAGGACCTATAAAGGTGTCCTTTGGCGTGGTTTTATGTTTGAGACTCTTGATGTTAGTATTCATGTTTTTTCTTTGTTTGATGGGTTTTGTGGTTAAATTTTGTCTATTTGAGTTTCTTATGTCATGTCTTTTATAATTTGTTATGAACTATCCTTGGGAAGGACGGTGTAATTAGTTTGGGGTGATATTTATATCTTTATTTTTGGGAATAAGAATTCTTTGATGAGTTAAAAAGATGGATTTTCAGGGTTTTAAAGCCTTTATTTTCCTATGGAAAGGTTAGATGCATCCTTTTCGCTTATTTTTCTAGTTAGTCCAAGAAATAGGAGAAAGAAAGTAGCTTACCTACTTATTCTACTAGGAAGAGAAATTCCACCATATTGTAATCTGACATGGTAGTTTTAAATGAACTGAAAAACTTTGAGCTCAGGAGGACACGGTGAGTATCAATCTCATAGGGACTTAGATATTATCAAGGATTCTAGGAGCAATTATTCATGGAATTTGAAGAATAACATAATCTCTGGGTTAATTTTGTGTAGGCATGTTTAATAGGGTCCAAGGATTCATGTTTTTTGAAGCAAGACTAGAACATGTGACTGGCTTTTGCATTTGCCTTTTCATTCAAATGATATATATCATCATTCATCTATTGAGTTTTCATTCCTGGTAATTCTGTTGATTTTCTGACATTTATGCAGTAGATTATGGCCCCTAACTACATCTTATATAGGATGCCCTTGTTCTATTTGAGAGATAGAATAAGATGTGGTTGAATTCTGACAAAACAAATGCTAGATCTGTTCCTACCACAAAATCGATGGTTTGAAGAGACTTAGAAGGAGTTCAAATCTCAATTTGGGTGGATTATTTACTAAAGAGGATGGTTACAAATGGTAATGGAAAATTCACAGATGAAATTCACAAAGAAGGAGGGTCAGTAATGTCTCATAATGCCTATGGAACCAAAGATCATATCTCTCTGCCTGTCCAATCATCTCAACAGGTAAACCTGAGTGAAAGTAAGAAGACAAATACATTTTTGAATTTTGTAAAGGCACTTTCTGGTGGAACAAGGGTGAGAAAATTTGGTCCTTCTCCTTCAGCCAAGTTTCGGAAGTTTGCACTACAACGAGATGAGATCTCACGTTCAGTTCATTCTGACAATCATAGCTCCCTACCTCACTTCCACATACCCTTTGTCAGGAAAATCAATTGGGCTCATCTATGGCAACTTTCTAAAGATTGGATAAAAGATCCTATGAACATGGCTCTTTTTGTTTGGATTGCTTGTGTCGCTATTTCTGGAGCAATCCTGTTCATGGTTATGACTGGAATGTTAAATGGTGTTTTAACAACGAAATCGCAGAGAAACACCTGGTTTGAAGTTAACAACCAAATTCTTAATGCTTTATTCACCCTTATGTGCCTCTATCAACACCCAAAGCGATTTTACCACCTTGTTCTTTTGATTCGATGGGAGCCCAAAGACATTCTAAGGCTGAGAAAAATATATTGCAAAAATGGTATTTACAAGCCTAATGAATGGATGCATATGATGGTTGTTGTGCTGCTTCTCCATTTGAATTGTTTTGCACAGTATGCCTTATGTGGTCTTAACTTGGGCTACCCTAGGTCGAAACGTCCTCCAATTGGTGTGGGTGTGTGCATCTCCATCGCAATTGCTGCACCTGCAATTGCCAGTGTATATAATATTCTGAGCCCTCTTGGGAAGGATTATGATCTAGAAATTGTTCAGGAAGGACAGGGTGAGCTTCTCCCTAGTGCTGGTAGCACACCAGGAACTCTGCGGTTAAAGTCACTTGAAAAGAAATATTCCTTCATTCTAAGTGAAGACCCCAGGTTTGCAGAGGATAGACCAAATTGGGTAGGAGGCCTTTTTGACTTTTGGGATGATATATCTCTTGCTTACCTATCAATCTTCTGCAGCTGTTGTGTTTTTGGATGGAATATGCAGAGGCTAGGATTTGGTAACATCTATGTCCACATTGTAACTTTTCTCCTCTTTTGCTCCGCTCCCTTCTTTATCTTCAACTTGGCAGCCATCAATATAAATAATGAAGTTGTTCGAGAATCGTTGGGCCTCACCGGTGTTCTGCTCTGTTTTCTTGGTTTACTGTATGGTGGCTTTTGGAGGATTCAGATGAGGAAAAAATTTAACCTTCCTGCTAATAACTTCTGTTGTGGTTATCCCTCAGCCACGGATTGTTTCCAGTGGCTGTGCTGTTGTTCATGTTCTCTTGCCCAGGAGGTGAGGACGGCAGATTATTATGAGATCACGGAAAACAAGTCAAACACGGAACAGATGACTGATACTCAGCTTGGATTGTCTCCTCTGCCTCGCGAAGATGGTTTGCCTCTCTATAAATCAAGCCCCAGTTCTCCATATATGAGTGCATTGAGCCCACCATCCATCTTTAAGATGGAAACTCCAAGTCCCAGGTATACCCAAGATAAGCATCTGCCGATGGTCGAGGAAGGTTCACCTATGGAAGACAGATACGGCATAATTAAGTCACCTGTTTGATCTGAACCATAGTTTGTTGATAAACTACTGTAACAGTACGATTGTGACTGTGTTCTGGCCAGGTTTCTGTCATTTGTAAATTTTCATTTCATAGGATTTTCCATTGAGTGTACATGGGAAAGGCCTCATACTCCTTCCAATGTTGAAGCTATGTTTTACTGTCCTTATATTTCTCTCAAAAGATTTTTCTTTTTTCCCAACATATTATGGTGCTTCTGTTCTCGGTCATTCTTATCTCATTTGATTGACATAATTATCAGGCAAGTTGATTGCTATCCTAATCTACATGGTCTCTCTTGCACTGCTGAACATATATTCAATCATTAGGTCATTGCCTGTCCTAGTTAAGTGCATCTCTTTTTTATGCCTGCTTTTCTCATTCTAGCGTTGTTTTTTCCTGTTATTTCTTTTCTATAGAGAAATTGGATGGACTTGATAACATTTCTTCCTCCTTAGCAATTCTGAGACTTTTTTTATATTCGAAAGGTGAAATAATGAGTTTTCACTTTACATATGGTTGAGAGTTCGATAATTACTCGAACTCTAATGTTAGCATTTCTTTTTCATCACTTTCTCCTTCACTACATGCAATCTGTGTCCTAGGCAAATATGGTGTTCTTATGATATGGCTACAAAATCCAACGACGATCTTTGGGCTTTTGGACGACTAGCTATGTCTTCCTAATCCAACTAATTGAAGACAAACCTGGACGTCATGGCCGTCCACTCCCTAAGAAATATATATTTTGATAGGTCGCCCAAGCACCACCAGAGGGCAGTTACGTAAGAGTCGACTGGGTTTTATTATTGACCTTCTAACTCTTTGACCATCTCTTATCCTTTTCTTAAAATTCCAACCTTTTCTTTTCTCCTAAAGCACTAGCATCTTCGCTTTGGAGAAAGGAACCAAATAGAACGTCTTGAAGATAAAGAGGACAATCTCCTATCTGTCATCCCACAAAGCTTTGTCGAGTCCGCAAAGAGAAGAGAATTGCTTGGCTTCTCCTAGTCTGTTCATCTCCAGGGGTAAGAAACAAACCTAAAAGTAAAGCTGAGTTGATTGTCTATTGCATAGAGATCTGAATATTACTCTTGGTTTCAAGACATCTTTTTAATTCCTTCCATCTGTGATGTGCTTAAGTGAAATGTTTCATGTTTAGGGGAAGAAAGATATAGATTTGCTTCAAGATTTTCTACCGAAATGAACAGATTGTTTTTTTTTACTTTTTGGTACAACAGTATTTCTTCTAAATCTTTGATATGTTTTTTGACAAAATTATTCTCGATATGTTACAGTCATTGTTTGGAGATGTTGGTTGATCTTATATATCATTCCTCTATATGAATTGAATGAAGGTGAAATATTTTGCTTGTGACTTTGTAAGTCTTTGACGAAATGAGACTATGCTGATGATTGTTGTGTCCACAAGGATGTCCTTCTCAAACCAGAGCCTGATCAGCATATACAATTTCTCCCATCTTATCAATCAAAAGGCGGCTCAACAAACATTGCTGATTGTTATTTTCAGGTTTTTGTACAGATTTCCTCTCGCTGGATTTAATTTCTCAGCATAGGTAACAGAGAACTACTACAAATTACAGTCACAAAATAATGGTCTGCAATAGTAGCAAGGATGATACAGAAGAAATTCACAATGGCGTGGAGTCGACAAATTATCCAAATCTAACAGAAAATCGTATCGGAGTTCCATCTCTTCAAGAAAGACTACTCCATGAGAGGAGCCACAAGCAAAGACTTCTTGATTTTCTGAAAGCTAATCCTTCATCAGAGTGGCTCAAGAGGCTCAAGCTCCCTTCCCCTCTGAAATTTCTCCAACAAACAGTTGACGAGAGGGAGAACATATCAATTTCAGTACCTTCTCCGCTAGGTGTTCCCCATAACTTGCATATCCGCTTCATCAGAAGAATCAATTGGGCTTTCCTCTTCAATAGTTGCAAGGAATGGCTGAAGAATCCTTTGAACATTGCTCTTCTAATTTGGTCTGTTTGTGTTGCTGCCTCTGCCACCATGTCAGGCTTGCTTCTGCTGGAATTATTGAATCAAGCATTCCCTACAAAATCCTCTAGAAACCATTGGATTGAGATCAACACTCAAGTCCTCAATGCACTCTTTACTCTGATGAGTCTATATCAACATCCAAAGCTCTTCTATCATTTTGCGCTACTATGTCGATGGAGAGCTGAGGATATCATGGAGCTCAGAAAGGTATACTGTAAAAATACAGCTTACCGACCTCATGAGTGGGCTCATATGATGGTTGTCCTTGCTCTTCTCCAGATCACTTTCTTTGCTCAATATGCCTTGTGTGGACTTTACTGGGGATATTCCAGCACGCAAAGGCCTGAAATTGCAGAGACATTTTTCTTCATTTTGGGCACTGCATCACCGATCTTTGCTGCACTATATACAGTTTATAGCCCTCTTGGGAGGGATTATGATTCTGATCCAGAGAGAAAAGCACAAGATGAGATCTTGGATGCTGATGCAAGTGGATATAATAAACATTTCCTGAAATTATATGAAAGAAGGGTAATGGTACGCGAACCAGAGTGGGTTGGAGGACTATTTGATTGCAGTGAGGACATTACTCTTGGCTTCTATTCTTTCTTCTGCACATGCTGTGTCTTTGGGTGGAACATGGAGAGGATTGGTTTTGGTAACATGTATGTACATATGTTTACCTTCCTTCTGCTATGCTTTGCCCCATTTTGGATCTTCAACATTTCGGCACTCAACATTCGTGATTATATTCTTGGAGATATAGTGGGTGATGCAGGGGTAATACTGTGCTTCTTTGGATTGATATATGGGGGTTATTGGAGAATTCAGATGAGGAAAGAGTACAAACTTCCTGGCAATAGCTTCTGCTGTGGTTCAGCTTCTGTTACTGACTACATGCAATGGATGTTCTGCTGGTCTTGTTCTTTAGCTCAGGAAGTGCGCACTGCAAACTTTTACGATGTAAAGGATGAGATATTCTCTCGAAATCTACAAGATGGTGACGAAGAGAGTTTGACGATCACATCTGAGACGACAAATTCAACTTCCATTGAAGAGGTCATCAGCAGTCCAGAAATGGATTCCAAGTCTGCTCTGGATGATGCAATGATTCCACCTGCACAGCCAATAATACAGTTAGAAGATCGAGTTGTTGATAGCCATACAATTGTACCACTACCTTGTTCAGCATCTAGAACAATTAACATAGGAGAGAATTCATCAACTTCGTCTGGAGAAGCTTGAGAAAGCAAACGAAAATGCAAAGATTTTCCAATGCGATCACTTTTCTTTTATTGTGTAAAAATATTGTCATGTAGATAAATTATGCAGCTCCAACTAAAAGAAAGCCAAGAAAAATGAGAATGGTCTATTCTTTGATCCTAAATATTTTGATAACGTTAACTCCAGAGCAAGTTATATCTTAACTGATGCTACTACTGCCTTTTATAAGAGCTAACGAAGTATTGCAAGTTTGCCTTAAATCCTTTGGCGGGAAATGTCCACCTCTATTGCCATCCATAACCCCACCGATTTCCTATCCCCGCCTCCCACTCTCCCCTCCACTTCCTTCTCCTCGTCCTCCGCTTCCAGTCTAAAACACCTCATCATCCAAAAATGCCACTCCCTCCGCTCCCTAAAACTCGTCCACTCCCGCCTCCTCCGCCTCAATCTCATCTCCGACTCCTTCCTCCTCAATCTCCTCCTCCGCTCCTCCTTCGCCTCTTCCCACCCCTCTTACTCCCTCCTCCTCTTCCTCTCCATCCCCCAACCCAACGTCTTCCACTACAACACTGCCCTCCGAGGCCTTGTCGCTGCCGACCGGTTCCCCGATGCCGTCCGCCTCTTCTCCTCTATGCGTCTCGCCGGACTATCCCCCGATAACTTCACCTTCCCCTTCGTCCTCAAGGCCTGCGCCCGCCTCCTCGACCTCCATACCGGTCTAAGGATCCATACCCATATCTTGAAATCTGGGTTCGATTCTGACGTCTTTGTAAAGACCAGTCTGGTGTGTTTGTACGCGAAATGTTGCTTTCTAGAAGATGCCCAGAAACTGTTCGACGAAATGCCGGTGAGGAATGTCGTTTCTTGGACTGCGATCATTAGCGGGTATATCGAGGGTGGGAGGTTGGAAGAGTCGTTGGGGATGTTTAGAAGGGCGTTGGAGATGGATTTAAGGCCGGATACCTTTACAATCGTTAGGGTCTTGACTGCCTGCTCTCAGTCAGGGAACTTGAGGACGGGAGAGTGGGTGCATCGATATGTTGAGGAGAAGGGAATGGGTAGGAATGTTTTTGTGGCTACTTCACTCATGGATATGTATACTAAATGTGGAAAAATGGAGCGTGCACGAAGTGTCTTTGATGGGATGGTTGAGAAGGATGTTGTGTCCTGGAGTGCAATGATTGGTGGGTATGCTTCGAATGGGTTTCCAAGAGAGGCTCTTGAATTATTCTTCCAAATGCGGAAGGCTAATCTGAGACCAGATTGCTATGCAATGGTTGGAGCTCTTTCTTCTTGTGCTAGATTAGGAGCTCTAGAATTGGGCCGTCAGGTGAGCTGTTTGATGCATATGGACGATTTCCTTACAAACACTGTGTTGGGGACAGCCCTGATCGATATGTACACCAAATGTGGAAGCACTGCTCAGGGATGGGCAGTGTTTCAGAGAATGAGAGAAATGGACATCATAGCTTGGAATGCGATGATCTCTGGGCTTGCCATGACTGGTCATGGGAAGGTCTCGTTTGGGCTTTTCGGTCAGATTGAGAAGAAGGGTATCAGACCAAATGATAACACTTTCATCGGCCTTCTCTGTAGTTGCACTCATACAGGTCTTGTGGAGGATGGGCGGCGATATTTTGATTACATGACTCGTGTATATGCCATAAGCCCTAGAATTGAGCACTATGGTTGTATGGTTGATCTTCTAGGTCGTGCTGGATTATTGGAAGAGGCTCACCAGTGGATTAAAGAGATGCCAGTTGAAGCCAATGCAGTTGTTTGGGGAGCTTTATTGAGTGGTTGCAAGATACATAGGGACACTAGAATGGCTGAGCATGTGCTGAAGCAGCTCATTCAGTTAGAGCCGCGAAATTCTGGGAATTATGTTCTTCTATCAAATATATATGCTACGAGTGGTAGATGGGATGATGCAGCTAAACTAAGAATAGACATGAAGGAAAAGGGAATTGAAAAGACTCCTGGTTGCAGCTGGGTGGAGCAGAAGGGTGTAGTTCATGAGTTTCGTGTAGGGGACAAGTCCCATCCCCTTACTGAACAAATCTATGCAAAGCTTGATGAGTTGGGCAAGCAATTAAAGGCTTTGGGATTTATGCCAACTACAGATGTAGTGTTGTTTGACATAGAAGAGGAAGAGAAAGAGCATTCTCTTGAACATCACAATGAGAAGTTGGCCATTGCGTTCTGCCTCATCACTACTGAACCAGAAGAGACAATTCGTGTGGTTAAAAACCTTCGGATTTGTAGTGACTGCCACACAGCCATTAAGCTCATTTCAAAGATTACGCATCGGGAGATTATAGTGAGAGACAATAATCGGTTTCACTGTTTTAGAGATGGTTCCTGCTCGTGTAACGATTATTGGTGAAACAAAGTGTAACTTAACCTTACCTAATAAGTTATTGCATTTGGAAGCAATATTTTTGCTACCAAGTAAATTCTGCATTGCCCAAGTCACATTTATTTCTTAGTGACATGATGGATAAGTTGGTTGTTAAGCATGCAATGACAGAGAACACCAATTTGCTATGTGATTACTACTCGTTCCCTTATGTGATATTATGTGCTAGTATGCTATATTTGTTTGACGTCTGAAAATTCCCAGTAGGAACGAGTTATTGGTAGAACACTTTGCTTAAGTACATATTTTATTATTGTTTAGCCTCATATCTTAACCCTATGAGTTACTTTTCTTGTTCTTGTACTCAGACTGGAGTATCAACATATAATTCTTTCCAGGGGACCAATTTCTTTTCATAGGAAGGAAATTTTTTTTCTTTAGCTAATTTTATTGATGAATGTCCTTTCCTAGCATGTGAAGCTTTTCTTATATTATTCCTCACGAATATTGTCCAGCTTCATTGTAAGGGCAGTCGATTCTCACGGTCAGCATCAACCTCAAAAAGAAGAGATAGAAGAGATAGAGATCTTATTCTGGAGTTCATTCGGCACAGGCATAACAAGTACAGCTAGTGATATTGATTCGTAACCAGAGGTACTGATCAGGACAAGATTGGTTTCTACAGCTAGCGATATCGAAGGAATAAGGTGCAGAACAAGCGGCTCTTGGTTTGCTAGCTGGCCAAGTTGTGTAGGGTGGATAGGAGCATCCTTCTGTATGATTTTCAAAACTTTGGAGCTAAAAGCATAGGAAGCCAAACAACTCCAAGACATCAATGAGATGCTTTCCGAGTAAGAGCCACTGAAGGAATTATGTAATGATTATTCTTATTCTGCTGTCTGTTTCAGATTGCAACTGAAGATGATATAAGAAAATTTTTTAGGAATCAATGATGAGAGCCAGTTTAAAGAAGGATTCCTCTTATTAGGCTGTGCACTGGTATATCTTTTAAGTGTGTGAACTGTCTGACTTTGTGACACCCGGGGAGTAAGTGGGTAATACTTTTTTCCAAGGAAGTAAAGTAGCACTCCCCTGCAACCAAGAAAGGAATCTACTTGTCACTATAAGTTCTAACCGGTGAACAGGAACACCATCTCTCTTTCCAAGTTTCAACTAAGAAACCACGCTTCCAAATCTACACCACTCCAATGGCTGTAAGTTCCTGATACTCAGATAAATATATTTGATGGTTTTCTTGTTAGCAGTACACAAATAATTCAGAAAAAATGTGCTAGTTCTCTCAAGGTCTAAACCATCATAGCGGGAAGCCAAGCAGGAGAAATGTAAAGATGAAACTAGTTTGGGTTTTTTACCTTTTTTTCACTCTTTTTTTCTTCTTCTTTTCCTGATGTTGAAAAACTACAGTTGAAATTCAAATCTTGGTATTTAATTAAGTTCTCTCTTTTCCCTATAATGAGAAGCATTTAGCTGATATCTGATGTAGCTACAGGTCGTGGAGTTGAAGGTGGGAATGCACTGCGAGAAGTGCATCAAAGCAATCAAGAAAGCTATCAAGAAAATTGACGGTAATTTTGCTGACAGTACAGTGGTATCTTTTCTCTGTGGTTGATGCTGAAGATAGAAGTTCTGTAACACATTACCACGTGATAGATTATGAGATGCCTTACTTTGTTTTGTGAGGCATAAATTAGCTTGAAATACTAAAGTCACTACATTTTGTAACTTTGATCAGATATGGAGACTTACCAGCTAGATACAGAGCAGAACAAGGTTACAGTGACAGGCAATGTTACAACTGAAGAAGTAATGAAGGTCCTTCAAAAGATAGGAAAGAGTGCTACTTCTTGGGGCGAAGAATAAATATTCATTGCAGCATGTAGAGACAATTGATTAACATTCTGGAGATATTTAGTCATCAGATGATTGGGAGTATCCCTCTTTCTATATGGCAAACTTTTTATTCTGCTATTATTTTGTAATTTTTGCTTCATGCCTTCATGGAACACAATGCATACACTTTGCTGGTGTGTTAAATACTGGGAATACGATCTAATGCGGTTGTTCCAATCCTGCCATTTGATGTTGGGAGATTATTTTTCCCGGTTACAGATTTGATGCCGAGTTGAATCTAGAAATATGAGTCCAAGTAAATGGAAACGAACTCCCTTAGATGACTATTGGTCTAATTCAACGAATATGTTCTTCAGAGCTGCGTCCTGTGCCAGTTTGTAACAACTGCAGGTCAATTACCACTTCTCTATTTGTGCAGGTGATGCCTTCGATTAGAATAAGTTTACTTCATTTTAGATTGCTAGGGACAAATAGACTCTTATATTTATTTCCTAAATATTACTTTCAAAGTTATCGAGGACAATGCGCTTCTAAGAAACTTCTTAGAACATTAAAAAGCCTCTACTTTCTAACGTTTAAGTAACTGTGTCCGGTTTTAGATCGACCATTGTTTTTGGGGCACTTGCAATATTTTTTATGCTTAGATAAACACTTAGAAGGTATGAAAGTGTTTTTGACCAAATTAGGCCTCTCAGTTTTTTTATGCGTCTTAGTCCAATTTGAAATTTAAAAACGAATTTAAGTGATTTTTTGTCGCATTAGATTCAGGCATTCAGCTAGACATGATCAAATGGCCCAGCCCGCCCGTGCCCGGCCCGACCCGGCCCGGTTTGGACCGGGCTAAGCCCGGCCCGGACCCGGTTTAGGCCCGGCCCGGCCCGAGCCCGAACTACCCATGGGCGGCACGGGCCAGCTCTTTGCCCGCCCGACCCGGCCCGAAAGCCCGCCCGTTTGGCCCGCAACTAGGCCCGCCCGTCTGCTACAGTACTTTGCCCTTCTGCTACAGTAATGTTACCACTGCTACAGTAAAAATATTTTGGTATTATACCGTTTTGCATTATTTTAAGCACACATTTAAAAAATTAATTTTTTTTAATTTTTTTAAAATAGAGGAATATAAATATATATTTTTTAAAATAAGCTAATAGTTAAAAAAATTCTAAAAATAGCTAAAATATGGGTTGGGCTGAGTGATTGGTGGGTCGGGCCGGCCCGGCCCGACCGGTTAGCCCGATCTCTCACGGGCCAACGGGCGGTAACGGGCTAGACTATTCTAGCCCGGCCCGAACCCGGCCCGGCCCGAGTGATTGGTGGGTCGGGCCATGGACAAATACTTAAGCCCGGTTGGCCCGAAAAGCTCGGCCCGAACCCGGCCCGGCCCGCCCGATGATCCTGTCTACATTCAGCCCAGCAAAATTATTGAATGGGACAATGACTTTTAGATATAAATTTTATTTTTAATTTAGCGACTATAAATTTTTTAAAATTATATGAATAAATTATTAAGTTAAAAAAAATTCATATCTATTTAAAAGCCGACCTTTACCTTTAGTTCAGTGATCCATTGAAAGAGAGGTCTTTAAAAGTCAATAGAAAATTAAATTTTAGATAAGTCAGTTTTTCGGATTACCCACATATATATATTCAAAAAATCGATGTTCGGTTCAAGTTGAATTAAATATGAAGCGATAAAAGTCATCTATATTCGTATTTAAATTCATATCTCAATTAGACGCTTACAAAAAATAATGAGACGATCAAAAACTCGGTATAAAATGGATGAATGTGATAGGCTATTATTATCTTCTTTTTAATTTGTTTCCGGGTACCAATTTGTTCTGACTCTCTGTACGGTTGGCGTGACAAACTAGTTTTACTTTAAAAATTCAAAGTCGACTCCACCCCCCTACCATTTATTAATCTTTTCACAAAGAACCCCCCTCTTTTTCAATCACTTCTAATGAAAAATTATTCCATCATTAATAAAGAATGTACGATACCAACCCTGACTTTTGTCGTGTTATACGATACTTAACCACTTAGTGCTATTGGTTAAGCTTTAGAGATGTTATTTTTTAAAATAATTAACGGTAGACTTAAATCATACACACATAATAGTGCGACCTTTCCTTTTACTGGGTGGGTCTCTTTTCTAGGTGGTGGTGGCGGTGATGGTGCTAAATCAACAGAAGAAGCCTTCCTGAGACGTGACCGGGCTCAATAGTGCGAACCTTAAAGCCGATGACGCGCATAAGATTAGAATTTTCTTTTTTCCCTTCGGTTTGAATCCTTTCCTTTCCGTGTTTATCCGGGCCAGGTGAGTACTGCTGGAGTACTCCGGAAGGGGTCCTTTCTAGTACGGTACTGCGCCTTTTTTTTATTCTATTTCTATCTCCCGTCGTCTCTCTCAACCCCCCACCCCCCTATCCAGTTATTCTCCTTTCTTTTTATCAACAACAAAAATAAAAATTTATTCCCCTTTTCAGATCTGGTCACCTCGCTGCTCCTGTAGCATTTTAAGTAAATAATTCAGATCTAATCAACCGTATAAATTAGATTCCTATTATTTTAAGAGAAAGAGAACCCAATTGCTATCTGCTAAATAAAATTGTGTCTAAATGCGTACGAGTTGACCTATGACCTATTTTAATAGGAGAATTAATTAAATTTATCTAATCAAATATTTAAAAAGGTTAGTACTGTATCTGATGGGATAGTGCTGTGTTAGTTTAAAATTGTTGAGTTTGAATCTCAATAGTACTAATTTTTAAGTAAGAAATTATAATATTCTTCTAAAAAGAGTAATACTATCGCAATGGCCCTGGAGATGAGGTAAGCTCACCTAGAGTGATTGGGACATAGATTCTAACAAAGAAAAGTGAAAAGACACTAATCGGAATTGCCGTCGAGAGGGGAGGTAAGGTCACCCGAGTGGTTCGGATACAGATTCCAGTGCATTATTATAATACTTTCTTCAGACCGTTCACAAAAGTAGTCTACGCTGCGGCGTCCACGAGTAATCGCTCGTACCTGTCCGCATTCGCGACTTGTCCTTCCTTCGGCGTATCTCCCTTCGCTTCTCTACTACCAATTTTAATCTCCCACTATCTTATCTTTCCCTTTCTACCCCTCCGCCTCCCCCCCTCTCCGTCCTTCCGTACCGTACCTTCGCCTTATTATATTTTTACCAAATCATCCCCCGTACGCACTATTCCTCCTCCGAGTCATTAGGCATATTTCCGTCTTTATAGCGAATTCTCGGCGCTCCCCTCGTTCTTGGAGTAACTGTCCATGGAGGTTATTTTCGTCATGTTCCCTTCCGCGCCTCTGTCTCTCTTATTTTAGCACCCCCCAAGTTCTCTTGTTATCAGTTTATCTCCTTCTCCTTCTCCTTCCTCCATTAACGAACCTTAAAACCCTACCGCTGACGCTAAATCTAAGAGACCTTTGTCTTCTCTTCGGTTCCGCCGGAAATGGAAGAGGCCTGCGATCGCTGCACGACGATCCCCGGCCGCGCGCCATTCGAAACCCTAACGCTGGATCTCTTCTCCAGGAAATCGAATCCCGTCCCTTGCTCGGCGACTCGATCCAAGAAGCGACCTCGATGCGTCGAGGAGTGGAGCTCCTTCGAGCCTCTCACGGAGGAGCTCCTCTCCTTGATCCTGGACAAGCTCGATTCTAACCCCTTCGACAAGAAGGCCTTCTCCCTCGTCTCCCGCTCCTTCTACGCCGCCGAGTCCCGCCACCGCCGGATGTTGAGGCCTCTGCGGTCTGATCTCATCCCCACCGTACTCTCTCGTTACCCTTCGGTGACTCATCTCGATTTCTCTCTCTGCCCACGCGTTGGCGACGGCTCCCTCGCCGCCGTCGCCGGGAGCCTCCGGTCATCGGTGCGATCGGTCGACCTCTCGCGGTCGAGATCTTTTTCGCACGTTGGGATCGAGAGCCTTGCGGTGAATTGTGCGGGGTTGGTGGAGATTAATCTATCGAATAGGACGGATCTGGACGATTTGGCGGCGGCAGCTATCGGGAAGGCGAGGAATCTTGAGAGACTGTGGTTGGCGAGGTGCAAGATGGTGACGGACTTGGGGCTCGGGTGCATCGCTGTCGGGTGTCCGAAGCTGAGGTTGCTCTGCTTGAGGTGGTGTCTCGGGTTGTCGGATCTGGGAGTTGGTTTGGTTGCCGTTAAGTGTAGAAATCTACGGAGCTTGGATCTCTCTTACATGATGGTATTTCTTTAAGTCAAGTCCTCTTTCTTTCTTTTTCAGATATTTGGAGAAGAAGTGCGAAATTTGTATGCTTGCTATGATCAAGTTTTTTTTTTTTTCTTTTGTTTTTCGAAAATGTGTGTATTTTAAGCTCCTTATCTCATTTCATGAGCCTTACGGACCTCTGAAGCTTGCCTTCATGCTTACAGGATGCATTTTAGTCTAATTCTTGGGCTTTGTTTTGGCAAAGAATTACCAACTGTTTCTCTGCTTTCTATATATTTGATTTTTCTGCAAATGACTTGCGTGTCTTTCCTTGCAGATTACAAAGAAATGCCTTCCTTCTATCTTTCAGCTGCAGTATCTTGAAGATTTAGCTTTAGTAGGATGCGTTGGCATCGATGACGAGGCCCTTTTGAGTCTTAAACAGGGATGCAAGTCACTGGAGGTAAGTAGCTAACTGATTGAGCCAATACTATTGCAGAACATTTTATCAACGCATAAGGAGAAACGCTTTTGTAGTTTGTACATATGGGGATTGCACTTCTTCATTTTAGATCTTGTATACCGTTGTATGTGTGTACTTGATTTGATTCTTCTGTGTAGCCTAAAAGATCTCTTTTATGGTTATGCTGTTGCATCTTGATCCATTGCAATGTCTCCAAATTTTTGACAGAAATACGAAAGAAGAAAGGACAATGTGAGTATTAGAACATATGCAGTCATATAAGTTATCTCAGCGGCAAGCTTTTAGGAAGATAGAGGCTCCAATAGCCTTGTATATATTTGCACATCAAGCAGGTTAATTATTAGAACCACATATTGATTAAATACTATGTTCTAAAGATTCTCATGATACCATAATGGTTAAGTGACTGCATGTATGTGTCTTTGTTTTATTCGTAGATTCATTAGGTTAATAAATCTATGGTATTTCAGAATGGTAATGAGATGTTGCAAACCGCACTGTATGGAAAAAAAACAGCCTAATTGAATATTTTGGTTTTGATCTCTTTCTTATGTGTTACATCACTTTGATTCTTCAGTACTTGAAATTAATGTGGCAGTTTCCAATCAAGTTCACTAAGAGTCAATCCTAATTTTCTTCTTCTTCTTTTCATGCAGGTGCTTGATCTGTCAAACCAACGTGTCAGTCTTCTTGGATTATCTTCCATTTTAAGTAGAACCCCTGGTTTACGCCAACTAAGTTTAGCATATTATTCTTTGGTATGTCTACAGTCCATCTAGTATTTACCAATTGGACATGAAGTTCAAGCTTTCCTGAACCATATTCCAAACTAATGTTGTCGCAGGTTACTCATTCTATGTCCAATGGCCTGAAGAATCTTTCAAATTTGCAATCCATTAAACTAGATGGTTGCCAGGTCACATCAGCAGGACTAAAATCCATTGGAAGTTCTTGTATATCTCTCAGAGAACTAAGCTTAAGCAAGTGCTCAGGGGTGACAGATGAAGGCCTTTCTTCCATTGTAAAGAAGCACAAGGACTTGGCGAAATTAGACATTACATGCTGTCGAAATATAACTGATGTATCACTAGCTAGCATCACTAGCTCGTGCACTTCCCTCACCTCTCTAAGGATGGAATCGTGCAGCCTGATTTCTACTGAGGGGTTTCGTCTGATTGGAAAGAGTTGTCATCTCTTGGAAGAAATAGACCTCACAGATAATGATTTGGATAATGAAGGTTAGTAGTCATTACTTAATACATTATCAGAATATTTATACTTTTCTAGCGGATCTTAATTTCTCTTGTATCTGCCTTATGCAGGACTGAAAGCTCTCTCTCATTGTCATAGACTTACTAGTTTAAAAATTGGCATATGCTTGAAGATTAATGATGAAGGTCTTGTTCATGTGGGGAAGTCATGCCCAAAACTCCAAGAGCTGGATTTGTATAGGTTTGTAAATTTTGACGTCGTGATTTTTTTTTCCTTCATAGCTCCTTGTTTTGCTGACAGAATCAATCTACTGAAACTGTAGATTGAAATATTAACTTTATGAAAAAAATTCTGGAAAGAGCCTCATGATCATTTCATGAGGTAGTTCTAGGAATAAAAGTTGAAGTCATTTCAATAATTACATTATAGAGCCTCATGATCTTTTGTTTAAGCACGTATATATTTTGGTATTTTAATTAGAAGGAACTTCTGGATTGTGTATAGACCATGCCTTTATGTGAACCATGGAATATGCTTGGTACTGGGTGAACCATTCCAATACGTTATTGATTTTTTGTTATTAGCTCCTATTTCTGTATAACTGACAACAAATAATTGGGGTAAAGCTTGGTAGTAGTTGTTTTTGCTATTAACTCATATGTGGTTTAAAGTAGTTGTCCCGTGGTCTAATTGATGACTTCTTTTTTCTCAGAACTGTTGGAATAACTGATAAAGGTGTTATAGAAGTAGCTCGAGGTTGCCCTATGTTGCAAATGATTAATCTGGCATATTGTACGGGAATAACAAATGAGTCACTAATATCACTATCAAAATGCTCCAAGTTAAGCGATCTGGAGATTCGAGGTTGTCCTCAGGTCTCATCTTCTGGTATCTCGGCTATCTCTGTGGGGTGCCGACAAATTACCAAGCTTGATATGAAAAAATGCTATTACATAAATGATGCTGCGATGCTTACTCTTGCGCGCTTCTCACAAAATCTCCGTCAGGTGCTTGTTAGATACTTCCTCTTTGGTAAAATGTTACAGAGTTCTGCAGTTATTATAATGGTCTGATTTGCCTCTCTGCAGATAAACTTGTCATACTGTTCAATAACAGATGTGGGTCTTCTGGCACTTGCTAGCATAAGCTGTCTACAGAACATGACAATTTTACATTTAGCAGGACTGACACCGAATGGCCTAGCAGCTTCTCTACTGGCATGTTCAGGTTTAACAAAAGTGAAGCTTCATTCATCATTTAAATCTTTCATTTCTCAGCTTCTTCTTCAACATGTTGAAGCTCGTGGCTGTTCATTTCAGTGGATTGATAAACCTTTCCAGGTATGTTTCATTTCCTTCAATGGAGATATTCTATTTGATGGATAGAGTATAGTGAGTTCTGTCCTGGTATGCTCCATTTGAGCAGTTCTCGAAGATTAGACAAATTGGTTTATCCATCTGAGAAGAGTCAAAGGCAGTTATTGGCCATACATGAAAAAGAACTGAATAAAATTTTATAATAGTCCAAGCTAGTAACTATTCATTATAGGTTGATCTAATTTATAGTCTATAACAGGACGGTTGCTGGAGAGATAATAAGCAGCAGATATACTTCCATGTTGGTATGTATAGAATAAGCACTATCAGGTAGAGAATGAAACAGATCTGCTACATAATGATTCTCAAGAGAGATAATTATGTTGGGGATTGATGCAGAACTTTATACAGCATTAGCTATCTCAAATGTTTCATACTAACAAATTAAGATGAGAAATATAAGAGGATGAACCAAGAACATATCCTTCACTAACATTAGATTTTTTTTCCCCTGTCATCCTCATTACAATTTTTTGTTTCCACATTCAGACAGTGTCCCATATTAAAACTGTAGAAAGGTAAGTATTGAAGACTAGTTAGGATTTCTCCACTTGTTTCTGTCAGCCTTTAGCTTGGAATTGGTCTGTATATCCCATTGTACCATGGAACTGGAAATCTTCAGTATTTTTTAACTTCCTACATGTCTGTAACTCGTGGAAACCAACAGGTTAGAGTATAACCATTGTGTGTCATGGTTATTTCACCGTAACAGTATATGTTTAGCTGGTTAAATATATTATGTAGAAGGATTGGCTAATAATATCTACTGTTGCAGGTTGAGCTCGAGCCAAATGAGCTTTGGAAACAGCAGTCTCAAGATCTATTTGTAGAATAAAACAGATTTGCAAAAAGATTTTGGGTGAATGTCTAGTGTGCGATGGTGGAGTTCCCATCATCTGCTTCCTGCATGATTCTGGATGTCAAAGAATGGAAACCCCAGTTTTGTAGTCATTGGTTGGATAAACTAATAGCTGATGCTCCAGAGATACTTGTACTTTATCCTGTGGATGGAAATTCCCGTAGCAAATACTCTAAAATTGATATATTCTTTCACTTAACCCGATGCCCAAATGGTTAGGGTTCGTTTCATGGGATTATTTTCAGAATTGAGCATTTGTATACTACAGTGGCATGTAGATAGTGTATGTAATTCTTGGATTTGCTCATCTGACTTTGCCCTATCCCGGTGTATTTCACATTAATTTCCGAATAATGAGTTGCCCAGTGGCTAGTCTGATGCTTTTATGAATGTCTGATAGAACAGCTGTTCCTGCTTGAGATGGGAGTAACAGATGGATTCGGTTTATCTGGATTTTAATAGTACATTCTCGTCTTTTGATCTCAAGCTCTATAGATTGTTTTGTAATTTGGTAACAATCTGCCTTACCACAGGAATTTCTTAAAAAGCATTTCACTGATTTGAAGGCGCGTTACAATTTTCCTTTTATCTCGTAGTCTCTTTTGATTTACTGTGTTGCCTTCATGCTATCAGGAGGGTGTCATATGAGTACTGCCATGTTCTTCCTGTCCAGTTACGGCCAGGTACGGTCCACCCACAAGTAGGAGCCACTTCCCACGTCCTACGCACGTCGGCTTTATCATATATTCCAAAGGCAGGAATCTAAACTATCCAGTTCAAAAGTGGAGTTACATCTAGATTGGCACAAGTAGTTCTGACAGTTTGTGTACTCCCCCAAGTCGAATCCACTTGCAGTAGTTTGATATACACACCATTCAGACAAAAATATACTTGCATGATAACTATTTCAAACAACTCTAAAAGGATGCAGGAATCTGAGGTGGAAATGGTAAATTTATAATCCAGGAATAAACAACTGAGACCACGGGCAGCTGAAATCTAGGAACATATTATGTCAATTGGTAGCCTGGTTAAGAGACACATGTCAATCTTCCAAAGAGTTATATATATATATATATATATATATATATATATATAATGAAGCAATTCACATGAAAAGATGCCATTCCCTTAAGCAGACAACATGTGATTGGAGCTCAACTCATGATACCCCTCTCTCCTAATGTCTCACTTCAAATCCTTGCATTACTCTGATTCTATGCATGACGTGTTAGAATATAAAATATAACTTTGAATGTTTTGTATTACACATATGAAGAGGTACATGAGCTTGCATTATATGTACACTAAATAACTTACCCTTTTGTTTAATGCTATCATTTATAGTTTCCGCGTGATATGCAATTATAGTTTTGCTGCCAGCTATTTGAAGTATTTATTTCCTTTAAGATATTGAGACAAAAATATTATACTATGTATCATCCACACTTCCTAGCTGTCTAAAATAAAAGACTCAAACAAACTTATTATTATTATTATTAGTTTCCTTCGTAGGCACCTAAATATTCTGAAGAAAAGAACCCACTTTGCTTGTGAATGTTAATGTATAGTAATTCTATCATGATGACCCGACCCAACCCAAGAGTTATAGTTTTGTATAAAATTGTATACCCACAAGATTAGCTAATATTAGCTGTACCTAATAAATATAACCTCTTCCTGCTTTTATTCTAACGAGCTGATTTTGTGCAGCCCGACGGTAGGAATTTCCTGCAAGCAGAGGGTACTTGTCAATCATTGGTTGAAGAGTTGTTCAAGAACAGGAAGATTTTAGACATCAGACAGATCTATTTGCTTCCAGTTTGCTTCAAATAAAAATAGACAAATCTCATGGCGAAGAGCTTATTGTGAATCTTCTTGTTTCCTTCTCTTTCATTTGGAGTACATTTAATAACTCTAATTCATAGTGTACAACTACTAATCTCTATTAGCATTTGCTAATGTTCTGTTTAGCTAACCAAGTATTCGTCAACTAAGTGTTAAGTTCCATAGATGCAATCTGACCAAGTCTACAAGTTTGGCTTGTTACCATTTCATTGATTCGATGAGTTAAAACGTGAGAAAGAAATGATCATCTCTATTTTTAATTCTTGGAATATATGGTAATGATACAACACACTTGATCACCAGAAAACAATCTAAAAGGGAGTTATCAAGTAGTCAATTGGTTAATTTTTTGGAGAGAAAACAAGAAATGAAAATAACATTCCATGAAGCTCATCAAAATATAGTCATGACTCCTCTGATATGCTCTCGAGCTGCGGCGGCCGCCGGACTACTTCTACCTGACCGCTTCTCCGTCGCCGGTGTCTAGGCTTCTCCTCCTCCAATGTACTAATAACACTGCTACTACTTTGGTGGTGTTTCTTCTTACTGTCTTTCCTTTTATTCTCTGGTAGTGATGATGCTGGAATTAAGAAGTATATATTACCCCTCTTGAGCTCTGCGTCTGGAGATATGATCATGACCTTCTTTTTGACTCCCTGAGAGCATGGCTTGCTAATCACATGATCAGGATTAGCTTCCAGGATCTTTGCAGCTGAAATTTGATTGCTGTATTCCTCTACATGGCCATTAAGATGGACTATTCTGATGACATCTAGTGCACCACAAGGAAGAACACAGGCTAAGCAACATCTGAGGCTATTGCCCATTTCTTCTCTTCTCTTCTCTTCCCTTCTCTTCTACTCTCCTCTACTCTTGGTGTTCTTGTGTGTGATTGGCATTGGCTATATAGGAAGTACAGCTCATATCGCCATAGAATAAGATGGAAGCTATGTGGCATTGATGATAAAAGAAAATTATCGACATTATTTCTATATGGTTGGGGTTGATCAGAAGTATTTAAGTGCCGCATTAAAATGTGGGTAGTTTGCTTTCAACCTTATCTAAGTATAATACAAGGACAAAAGCTCCTCTATACTCATCTAATTAATACCTCTTACAAATAACGTCATTATTCTTTTCCTTTTGCATATTTACCTCTCTTAGTATTTCTGTTATTTTAACCGTGTATGAACACCCCAAAAAAAAAGGAATTAAAAGGAAAGATTCTGAGAGGTAAGCAAACAATAATATTTTTCAAGGATATACATACAAACAAACCCTTTATTTTAGACATTTGCTTCGCTGGTTGGGGTTTTATGCTCACTTGGGCTGCTCCTAAGAGTGGAACAGCTGATGTTGCCAAGATCTATTACTAGATAATTGTCAAGGATCATGCTGGTTTAGGGACTTTAATTTGTTTCATAATCCCATAAGATGCTTCTGGGAAATTTACTTTCTCAATCATTAGCAACATTGGAGGGCCTTCTATCAATTACTATGAAGATTCTTACTATCCATACAACCTTTAGTTCCAATCATTTAAATAGTTATCTTCGCATTAACACTCAGTTTGAGTTGTTAGTACATATTTAGATAGTAGTTTAAGATAACATTCCCATAGTATTTATTACATGCCCCAGAGTACAAAAGAGGTGCATATTTAATGTCACATTGTTCCAAGCAAAGCAAAATCTTATCCAATATAAATAAAATTGTAATTCCTAAGCAGGCCTCCTAGATTTAGGCCCATTTTGGCTAATGGTGCCTTCTGGTATGGGTTTAAACGAGCCTAGCTTGAGCGAATTGGACCCTGCTTGGCTCAAGAGGTGGAAAAATCTAGCTCGACTATGTCTGGAGCTTGATTCGAGCTGAAAAAACTCAACTAGGCTCGGCTCTAGCTCAATGAGGCTCGAGCTCTATTTGATAGCTTGTGAGTTTAGTGGGCTTACGCGGCCGGTGACTCGATTCAAAATCTAAATGTTATATATATTAGGATAATCTACAACCAATTTCATTATATTGAGAGGGAATGATAGTTATAAAGGTGTATCTATATTACCCAATTTTTGATATAAGACTGAACATCTAAAAGTCTTTTGGGTTAATAAGAGTTGTTTTAACCAGCTACGTTATTTGAACCGAGCTCGACCAAGCTAACTCTAGCTCGGCTTGGATCGATTCAACCTTTCGAGCTCAAAAATCTTGTTTGGTTCGACTCGGCTCATTTAGAGCTCGAGCTCTTAACGAGCCAAGTCTTTTTTTTTATTATTATTTATGAGCTCGAAGGCTAAATATAGGCTGGACAAAAGGCCAACCCTCTCTAGATACAGAAGCACTTTAAGCTCCACCGAGCTTTTAGTTATCTAGTCTAGGCTTCAAGCCATATGCGTTACCGAACAATTGCTTTGAATTAAATACCGTCAAGACCTACTCCAAGCCGTTGTGTTGTCAAGCTGTTTTTTCAAGCTAACCACACTATCGAAATATCAACCGAATCAAGCTAAGCCACCAAACCACCAACTACCAAATAATTTCTCCACAATATTATTTAGGGTTAGAGTTAAACTTATGATATCACTGGTCATGAGCAAGATACTACCAACTTTAATATAGTTAGGTTGATCTCTTAATGAGCCAAGTCGAGGAATTTTTTTGATAGCCCTACTTCTTGCTTAGTTCATGCTCTCATAGTTGCCCAATTGCATCAATTCTATGCAAACTAATTGGATAAGTTTCATCAAATTTGGACCTTATCTTCCTCATGAAATGTATGGCCCTTAGTTGATGCTATTTAGATTTTCCCAAAATTTACCAAATATACCTTATGCTTTGTCTACAATATCATTTACACTCTATCATATCTATATAAAATGTCTCAAAAATATCCTTCGTTGGTTTTCTTAAGGATCAATAATTATATATATGAGTTAAAGTAATTATAGATGGCATGGAATAAATTTTTTTCAGATTAAGATAAAATAGATAGAAAAGTAATTGTAACAAAATATTTACTATTTCATTAACCGTTGTTAGAATTCAGATATTTTTGAGACATTAAAAATAAAATTCAGTTGTCAAATATTATACGATAGGTTTCCAATGATTATAAAACTAAAAACGATAAAAACAATTTGACAATTTTAAAAATTTTATTTTTATTTCTATTAGTTCAAATAGGAACAAGCAAATGTCACAGAAGTCAAACCGTAATAAGGCCAATTAATGCTTTCCTATCCCACTCCAAAGTCCTTATCGAGTCTTCTTCCATTTTTTTTCCCATCTCACGTCAATGAGAACATAAAAGAACTAGAGACGCATGAAGCATGCATCACGTAGGCCTTATGCTTCTTATTGACGCATAATAAATGAAAGCATCTAGATATGTCTCTCCAAGCACAAGAAAGCTGAGCTATATATGTGAAAGCTAACCGAATTCTACAGTATTTTTAACCACTTTAAAGCCAATCACTTTAATTTGACAGCCAACTTATATGACTTCAAAATGAGGACAGCCTAGAGATGAGCTTAATTCTTAATTCATCAGACATGATTTGACAAATAAATAATGCCGACGACGGCTACTGGTCGAGTCCTACCAGTCTATTATAAAAGTAATAGGTTTGATTCTTTACTGGAGCATTAGATATGCGTAATATGAATTTATTTTTTAAAAGAGTTGGTTTAATTATTTAGCATATAATTAGTTAAGCCTGGGCCTTTAACCACCTACGGCCCAGGCCCCTAAAAGAAGCACGAACTTTAAGGATCCAGTCACCTAAAGTAATTATACTTTAAGGACTGCAGGCAAGATGTTACGGAGCGGGATATTTCGTATGTAGCTTACCGAGCGGAGAATCACACCGCCGTGCGTACTATATGCGTGCAGGCAAATGTTATACGTACTACGAGAAGAGAAGGCTATTCTTGCCCAAAATGGAAAAGAAGTTGGGGCGGCGATATTACGAAAAAGGGACGCCCACTTTTACATCTTAGTCCCTCACTCTCGCCTATATATCAGAAACCCATTTCTCTAACTACGATCGTCTCTGTAGTTTTCTTTCCTCTTCTTTTTCTCGATTCAAATGTTTCAGTTTGACGGGCTACATTGTTCGAACTTGTTGGTGGAGAAAAATTTGTGATTCTGCTGGCAGTGTTGGAGGGAGTACTTTGGTATGTTTTTATGTTTGCTTGTCCTAATGTTTCATTCTAATATTCGAGCATTTGATCTTCCTTACGTTGTTTCTTTTCCTGCATTTATTTAGAATTTTTTTGGGGGTTTTGTTTTAATGATCCTTGATTCTTTCCAAGTAACTCCTCCGTCGACATTAGCTAAAATAAGACCACAGTATAGAGATATGTAGTCGCAAAGGATCGCAGGAGGTTTAATGGTGAACCCTCTCCCTTGAGTTTTGTCTATATATTGGTTAGGAATATGATACCTGTTCTGGTTTATGTCAATAAATGATGTTGGATTTGTATTTGAAATTTCGTGTTTGCTATTATATGCTTTTAATGTTCCTTTTGATTGTTGCATCATACTGCTAGAGTACTTGACTTGTATACTTTTGGTTTTATCTTAGAATCAACATAATTAATGGTTCAGCAGAACAACGCAAATTCGTTCAATTTACTTAGCAAGTCTCCCATGGCCTCGAACATATCTGCGCCTACTAGGAATCTGCGCAGGAGCGATCTAGCGGCTGTTATATTTGGCTGCAAACACAACACCATTAAAGAGTGTCTCTCGAAGCAAATCTTTGGTATGTTGCAGCAAAGCACATTCACATTTGCACACTTGAATTTTTTTAAGTTTTGTTCTCATGAATCGATAAGGTTTTTTCTATTTATTTTTCTAATTGCTATCTTACATTTGTTGCCTACTGAGGCATTGATTTATCATCAAGAATAGTATATTTTTTTAGATTGCTAAGTATCGTTAAGGCGTGCTGTATTGCTAAGTAGAGAAATTCTGATCGAAGAAACCATGTAACCAGTTCTGAGTGTTTCACAGGACTACCCCTCTCCCATTTATCGTATGTGAGAAATATTGAAGAAAGATTGCCCTTGATTTTTATTCAATTATATCGACCGGCATATGCATGGCATCTATGAGGCTGCAAGCCATGGCAAGCTGAACACTGACTCATATGCATGGACTGGTGGCGGAGAAGAGAGGACTCCCTTTCCTGCACAGGTATCAACGAGAGGCCATTTGATTATCATGATTTCTCCTTAATATAATTCTTCATTTTGTGAAGGTTGCGATGTGCATCAGGGAACAATGCCAGCCGCTTGCTGAGAACCAATTCAAAAAAAAATCATAGAAGACAACTACTACACACTCTATCACTTCTGGTTTGAACTAGACCATGCACAGACAAGAGCTCTAACTGCATTGTTTACTCCTTCACCTTCTCCACTAAGTATCAGATGGCCTCCTGTTGCATGGCAAGGAAGTATCTTTTAGCAGGATTGCCAGCCTCAAAAGGGAAGGCTGTTGGAAATCCAGAAGATGCAAACATGAAATCATGGAAGCCGAAAAAGGATATCAAGTCATCTATGAACTTGATGAATGAGAACAGACTTGCTTCACTTGGTTGGAACACCAAAGAATACGGCCACCATGGATCTGGTGCTTCTGAAGATGCAGATTGTGAAGATCCAGTCTCTGACTGGGAGGAATTAGCGAAGGATAATGTGCAAGATGCCAAGCCCCGTTTGGTTAAGAAGAATCAAGATGCTAGAGCACCAACGACCTGATGACAGGAGCTCACAGTTCGACATGGAGAGACTGTTACTTAAGTTAAGGAAGTTGTCTGGTGATCGGCAGAGAATAAATCCATCTTCGAATATCCGCATAAAAGATGATGCGTTTCCAAGGAGGTGCATGAGGGCAATGGTCAAGTTTCAGGAGAGCTTTATACCAAGGATTGTGTAAATTACTACATAGGTCCTTGTGCCCCTGGAGGAGTGCATGAGAGCAATAAACAGATCTTTGTGGAGTAGAATGTGATTGAGAAGGCATATACTTCAAATGCATCTGATAATATTAGTGGGAATGAAGAGAATTGAACTTACAGGTTGATCCCTGATTACTTTGACCTCTTGTGCACAAGTTATTCGTACTTTCATCTAATATTCATCATAATTTCTTATGGCTTGTTCCTTTCCTCTGATTTGTATACTAACTGATTGCTAACGCATTTTCATAGTTGGTGCAGGTCATCAAAAATTTGAAAGAACGAACAGTTAATATGGAGAAGAATCAGGTTCTCTCTCTCTCTCTCTCTCTCTCTCTCTCTCTCTCTCTCTCTCTCTGTGTGTGTGAGAAAATTCTAGGTTAGAAATTACTAGCTAATTTCTTAAATCTACATTTTTATGTTCTGTCTCTGCCAAATTTAGCTATGATTTCAGCTATATTGTCCTGGTTGGAAGAGCAGTTAATCAAATTCACGTCTCCATGATTTCAGCTATATTTTTATGTTCTGTCCTGTTCTCATGAATTCAGTTTGTTTCTATTGTCATGTTTTTGTTCCAGTTCACTTGTTCAATCATCTCTTATTTTTCTTGTGGGGCTTCACATGTGAAGATTACTATGACTTTCTAGAGAATTATTCTTCTTTTCTAATCTGAAGTGCCTTGAAATACAGGTTGCAAATGAACTGGAAATTGAACAACTTACAGTTGTAGTTAAAGAATCAGGCAGAAAAATCCTACAATTGAAGGACCATATAAAGGAGCTAGAATCGAAGATGAATCCTTTTGTGGCAGTTGATGATTCTCTAAACAAATTTGTTGAACAATGTCTTGGCTCAGAAGACACGATTTATTTGATTGGAGGTTTTAATGGCTCGTCCTTCTTGTCAACATCGGATTCCTTTTCTCCCTCCTTGGACATATTAACACCTCTGAAATCGATGTGTTCTGCTAAGTCTTATACATCACGCATCCAGCTTTTCATGTAAATTTGCAATTTAATTACCACCCTAGTGCCTTATTTCTACTTCTATGAAGTTGAATGCTATGACCGAAGGCATGATGATTGGACCTTATGTCCTCCCTTAATTCGTGAAAAAGGAAGTACAGCCGGAGTTACCTTAAACGGAAAAATATATGTAATTGGTGGGGGAGATGGAAATGATTGCTTCTCGGAGGTGGAGATGCTCGATCCTGCTCTAGGAAGGTGGATAAAGAGTCAAACAATGCTTCAGAAGGTATGGTATAGATATCCTCTTGTTTTACTTGCTCTTATTATGGACACAAAATTCAGTTCCATCTACCATTTTTCATTTTTCTGTTAAACTTTATTTTGTTAATTGGTGAACATGCTCAGCATATAAAGTAGTATAGGGAATCTCTTGTTATGTTTATAAAAAGAAGGAACCCCTTTTCCATGACATTGTTGGAAAGAGTTAGTACTGATTTCTTTGTGATTCTTCTTGACATTATTGGTAACACCACCAATTTAGCATCTGTTTGTAAATGCCATTGGTTTATCACTGCGTAATATCACTCTTATCATATGAACAATGAGAAAATGGTTCATTTGACTGCCTAGCTTGTGAAAAGATGAGGAAAATCCAACGATGATGTCCCAACTGGAGATCCTTATATAAAACAATCACCTTCTGCCAAGTAGTAGTAAGAAAGAAGCAACAGTATCAAGGAAAATAGAAATAAAATATAACGCTATTTTGTATTTCTTGTTTGTAACTCCACCTACTTTAAGTTCCAGCACATAACCTTTCAAATTTATGACCTACCATCCAATAATCAAACTTTGGAAGTTTTCTTATTTAACTGCATTTTGGTCTTTCAGCGTTTCAGTCTAGCCGGTGCAGAACTGAATGGCACAGTTTATGCAGTTGGAGGATTTGATGGTAACAATTATTTGAGGTAACATCCAATATTAGTGAATATCTGTTAGTTTAGGTTTTGAACATTTTAACATGTAGAGCAGAGAACTCTTTTACGTATTGTATCTGTTGGACGGTTTGCTTTTTATTTATCTTCTAATGAAAATGGACGGGCATAAGATTACTTACTTACTGCCATTATATTTTCTCATTTTCTGGTTTTCCTTTGGATAACATAAATATGCTTATTTTTATTCTATTATAAACCAAGATAAATTTATGAGCGCATTTTTGAAAGTTGAGATAGTAAAAGCTGTTGAATCTTGTTGTTATACATATGAAACCTTCTAGTAGAGCTCTTTCATCAAAATTTAGAAAATTATTTCTCATGAAAAGTCTAGCTATAGCCTACATTCGACTTGAAACCGTTGTTATTATGAATTTCAGCATATATGACCATGTATAAGCTGAGAAACTAGAGAAAATTTTCTTTTTTATGTTGAATACTAATTCTTTTGCTTTTATTGAAGTCCATGTCTTTTTTTCCCCCCTTACTTTGAGTTGGGTATGTTCTTAAAGTACCTTTCAACACTGTGCGGAAAAGTACTGTCATTCCAATATCTGATTATAAAAATTGAAAGCTTAAGTTCATTCCTCAAATTTTTGGAGGATTAAAACTCACTAAGATTTGATTATTTCCTAGCTCTACTGAAAGACTTGATCCTCTGGAACCTTACTGGATGAAGCTTCCAAGCATGAATACAAGCAGGTGTTGTCACTCACTGGCAGTGCTGAATGAGAAGCTGTAAGTTTTGTCACTGCCATGTGGTCTTTTATCACTTTGCATTAAAAAGAAATGTTCTTGTTTAGATACACAGTTGGTGGTTATGATACAAAATTATTGGTCCCAAGCGCTCGAAGTTTATGATCCCCGTATAGGATCCTGGGTGATGTCTGAGCCCATGAACCTCAGGAGAGGTTACGCTGCTGCAGTCGTGCTTGGTGGTTCTTTATTTGTGATCGGTGGAGTTACGGGAGGACCACGCCGTTGTGGACATTGTGTGTGTGTGTGTGTGACATCCACTGATCCTTTATTCCTGCTCTTCTCATGCAAACTCATTTACTTATTGACATGACTCTTCTTCAATGCAATGGTTGCAGGTGGAGTATTACGAAGAAGAACGCGGTTGGGTTAAAAATTTGGCCTCAAGTCCATTGGCAAGAGATGCTATTGTTCAGCCATTGTGCTGTAAACATTGGGATTTTAGTGACTTTGATTCAATACTTGTTCATATGTGCTGATGTCCATAGATGATCAGATAGTGTGAAATAGCTAAAACGCTAAAATGATTCGTACTGCTCTTGTTGCATTATATCTTTAAATCTTCAAATATGGAACTTGTGGTATGTGTATATCTACAATTTAAGTTAATAGGGAGATTATAGGGTAAATTAAGCGAAATCTATGTTCATCTTAATCAAATAGTTGTACATCTACTATGGAAAGAGAAATAGGTAGCTATAGCCTTTAGTTTTAGATGGGGACATACAAGAAATAATATATTTGTAGAGGGGTGGATATGGAAAAAGACCGACCTCAAAAGGAAACCCTTGCTACTTTGCGAGTCGATTCCCTCCGTCCTCTTTAGGTCGCTCCCTTCCCTCCCTTCTCATTCCCTTCCAGAGATATTTGGAAGATTTACTAATCCTATAGGAGATCTCCTATCGGAGCTGTCATGGACGAAGAGAACACGGGGCCTTTCCGCCGGACGTCAAGCCGGACGAAGAAGATGGCCACCAAGATGGTCGCGGCCCTCGCCAGCACCGATAACCGCACCCAGGTGGAATCCTTCTCCCTCTTTCCTGGCCTCTCGTAAAATCTTTCTTTTTTTTCTGGGTAATTGGTGGAGATAATGATGAGAATTTCCGCTTAAGAACAGGTCGGAGTGTGTAATATTATTAAACAAGATGATTGTAGCATTTATGCTTCCTGGAAGGACCAATCTGGGTGGTAAAAATTGAAATACATTGGTCTAGTAGTGTTTGCCTTCTTAGAGCAAATTTATCGTGCTTTGATGGGTTTTGGAGTAGTTTTTCTTTCTTTAAAACTGCAATTTTGGGCGGGGGATTCTGATGCTAGTTTGGTTCTTGCTACCCTCTTGGTATCAAAGGCAGCAATTGCACGTCTTGAGGCCCTAGAGAATGACAATGCCGGTGCAGAAGTAGTCGATATGAATGAAGATGATGATGCCTCTCTTGATGATGAAGACCAAGGTATGGTCAAGTTCTTTTTTATTTGACATATCTCTGTTTAATTATACTGCAATTTTGGTTATCTTGCTGTAGTTAGATGGTTTTGAAGCTTGTGGGTAGAAATGAGTTATGGAAATAAGTTAATAAATCTTAGGGAGCTGTGATTTGTACATCTCATGTAGTTGATGGCAGTAACTACTGAATCATTAGATGGTTAACTTAAAATGGGATATTATTTGCACAAATTTGTCTGTCCTCTCTTCTCATGAAATATGTCAAGTATATGTCAAGCTATTAAAATAATCGAGCCAACTTGATGTTCAGATGCTAAGGCTGAAGGCTCGATCAAGCTCGGCTCAATATTAAGCAGAGTCCAGCTTGATCAATTGAGTCAGGCTCGAATCCAATTTCAAGCCAAGCTTGATCATGAGCCAGCTCGGTCAAGCTTGGCTCGATTAATAATTTAATAGTTAATATAATATGATATATAATATAGATAATTAATAGGAACATTTATATCAAGATCTAAAGGCTCATAATAATAGTCCCTAGGGTTTTTGTAATCTCTATATTTTTGTAGTTCAAGTTTTTTGCATATAGATTGTTGAATCAAACTTAGTTCAAGCTTCGTTCAGGCCTAAATGAAACTTGATCCAGGCTTGATTTAGACTTGAATTGGATATGCTTGAATCTGCTTATTGATCGGCTTGTTTAGGCTCAGGTTAAAATTGGCTAAAATTGAAAGTGTTCAATTCAAGCTTGATTCTGAGAATAGGTTTGAAATTTCTGAAAATAGACTTGAAATTAATTTCAAACCAAGCTTGGTCAAAGCTCGGATCAATTATACCCCAAATAAGTGAAAGGTCCAAGTTTCAGACTGATTTTTTTCTACAACTAATTAAATCCAAATGGTTGAGTGCCTAATCATCACCTTCCATTAACAAAGTCATTTCATCCTTGCTCTGAGTCGCTGGGATATGGGACTGTAGGAAATTGTTTTTTTTTAAGGGGAACTGTAATGGGATCAAATTATATTTCACATATTCTTGTGTGAATGTCTCGCTTCAGGGTGTAGATTTAATATGCTTAGTGATGCTCTTCTGTTTCTGTGGCTATTCTCATTCTATACTTATTATAGTTAAGCTTTTACCGAAGAAGATTTCTTCTGCTGATTTCCTTGCTCATTCGCTTGTTCAACTCTTCATTCCTACAAATCTAACCCCATCTTACGACTTGACTTCCCTCATAGACCTTGTAAATACCATCTGTCATTACATCGTTAATGGTAAACTCCTATCTCTTTTTCTTTCTGCTCTAGAATATATAAACCTCATATTCTGTTCCTGTTAACCTTCCTATTACCTCTTGAAAGAAGGTGCTTTCATGCTCACCAGTCCAAAGGAGAAAATACTGAGTCTGCTAGGCCCATTGTTGCCCATTTTCAGATAAACTGCTCTTGAAATGGCTGATAAAATAAGCTTGAATGGCAAAACTGCGACTCCATGATCTTTTGCTGATAGAACATCTAGATCTCTTGTTCCCATTTGAGATAGATATTTTTGTTGCTTCCAGATAGTTTGTGAACTTCACACCAGTACATTAACATCTTTTGAAACAGATCAAGGTTCGTTAAGACATACTAAATAGGTAAATGTTTGCAGTGTACATTCAAAAGAAGCAGTCGAAGAATATGAAACGCAAGACCAGGCAGGGAAGGGCACTGGAGAATGCAAAGAAGGCACCCAGGACGTTCATGGAAGTGTTACAGGAGGTAGGCAGAAAGAGAACGAATATGGTAATCGATATGTTGGGTAGGTCTAAACATGTCTTTAGTGACATTTGCGCATCTTGCTCTCATGATTATGACAGGCAAATCTAGAGTCCTTGCCTCCCCATGTCCCTACCTACCTGAAGGCTGCTGTTGGCCCACCGAGCACCAGATCTCGACGCCATTTTTGCACGGTTTGTGGTGACAGTGCCAATTACACGTGTGTGAGATGCGGGATGCGGTTTTGTTCGTGTCGCTGTCAGGTTATACATAATGACACACGTTGTCTTAAGTTTGTAGCTTGATTTTCTGCCAACCATAGTTTCGAGTTGTATAGACTGGCCGATATAGCTTAAGGCTTGGATAAGGGAGGTTTGTCTAAAACCGAATCATTTTGATGATGGTTTATTCTTCTATACCAAAATTATATAATCTAAGAAAGATTTATGGAATTATACTTGAGTATATATTTTATCATATTGGCTTTTAAACTTAATACGAATTTAGCTGCTGCTGATTTCTAGGACAACGCTCAAGGAACAGCCTGTTTTTGCGATTATCCTTTAGCAGAAAATGGGCATCATAATAAAGAAAAGTAGATGGTATTCATAATTACATGTAACATGTCACATGTTCTTAAACAACACCAAGAACGATGTGATTCCATGTGTACTTGAATACAAATGAACACAAGACAATGATCAAAATCAGAAAAATCAGAAAAATAAAGATGTCTTTTGAATGTTGAATACCAATGTCTTATACAAAAATACAGGAGATGATTGACAAGAGAGTGTGGGGGTATTAAATTGCCTTCCTAACATTGCCAGTGAACTAATTCTTATACCATTTCTGGCAACCTTTTCAGCAAAAAGGAGTGCAATCTCAATAGTCCAACAAAAGTAAACCACTATCTACTTGAAATTCTTTATATCAATTGTGCAAGTAATAATATGTATATATTATTTTATCACTCCTCCAAGATGCAGATTATTTCCTGCAAAATAATAGATCAACCTCTTGTCAATTCAAATTACAAAATATTGAAGGAGTAAAAGAAATCAATGCTGAAATAAATGTGGTAAAACCAAGAAGGGCAAGGAACATAAGAGATGAAGTAACAAAACTTAGCTATGCAATGTACAATATAAGCCTACTAGTTATCTGGAATATCTATGAATTACCAAGAACACCGTTTTCTCTTCATCCTCGGGTACAATATTGTTCAATTGATGCACTTACATTTTCATGCCTAAAAACTGGGAACCTCACAAGAACCCTAGACATCTTTAAATACGCCTCAGAGAACTCTAGTTACAAACTTCTCGAGAAAAAAAAAATCATATGAAGACCCAGAATATTCTTAGAGGCAGCACATAAGAGCATGAGAAAACATCAGCATGTTTTTCAGTTAAGAGAAACCTATCTCGAGTCCTCGGAAGACCACATAAATGTACTTTTACTTAACAAAATCAGAGTAATATCATTTGCAGTTGAGAACATGTTATAGCAATGCTCCTAATTGTCTAAGTTTCACGGCATCATCCTGAACTAAGGCAAAACTTCTGTTTAACAATCTCCAAGGCTCATCATTCGAAATTTGGCCGACCTCACTTATGGGCCTTATGGCTATCATTCATGCTTTCCCTTAAGGGGTGTATTTTTACTGTCAGTAATGTCTAAAGACAATTAATTATGTTGCAAAAAGGAGACTAGCCTCAATTTCCCCCTATTTAAGAGCTACTTCTAGACGAATCGTGAGCAATTTTTCCCCTTTAAATGATATAGAGACAATCCAAGGGATAGCTAGTGATCATCCTCGTAACAAGTGCATAGAATCAAGTATAATTAGTTGCTAAACTTGCAACCTAATTTTGAGGACAGGTCACAATCGGTTCAAGAGCATTAAACGATCTCCCCTAATATTACCAGATCTGCACTAAGTATTAAACGATCTACAGAAAGGAGCAAATCTACCATCACGCAGATCTCATGTCACCTAGAACGAGAGCAAGCACATTACCACCCAAATAGATCAAGTAACCACCTCAGATTTATTCATCCAAGATCGAGGCGCTAAAAAATTCTAACCAATTCATCAAGCAAAAGTTTGCAATATACCAGATCAAAGATAATCTCTTTCTCTAACCTCAGATCCGGCGATCAGACTCGTGCCGCGACAGCAGGCGCCGCAGCAACTGCAGAGGAGGCTGCGCCGCCGAGGAACGAGAGTAACCCGGCCGCGGCACCACCGGCGGGCTCGGCCTCATCAAGAAACAGGTCTTCTGGAACTCGGCAAGCTCCATGGGCGCAGACGAGTGCAGCTCCAACCATGAGCGCGGAGATGATGAGAGATCCCACGGAGGTGACGAATACGACGAGGACAGATATGAGCACGAGCCCGCCTAGGGTTTCCCGATCGGAGAAGACGCGGCCGAAGAGGACGAGCGGCGGATCTGCCGGGCGGAAGAGGTAGAGGAAGCACCAGGCAGCGAGGAGGGAGAGGAGGACGGCGAGGGAGAAGGGGTGGGCGAGGAGGGAGGCTGCGAGCATTACGGCGACGAGAGCGGCGTAGTTGACGCGGAAGTAGGCAAGGTTCTTGCGCAGGCGGGATGCGGCTTCAGTGAGGGATTCGGGGCGGGAGAAGGCGGATCGCTCGCTGAGCTCCGACCAGGGACGACGGTTGGAGAGGGAGGAGCGGATCGAGTCGGAGAGGCGGGAGAGGAAGAGGCGGAAGGCTGGGGTGGCCGCCCGGGCGGTAGAGGGAGGAGCCGCCGCTGTGGTAGGGTTAGAGAGCGGGAGGAGAGGAGGGTTAGGGGAGGGAGAGGCCATGGCGGAGTAGGAAGACGAGGGCTTTCTGGGAACAGTTTTGGGAACGAAGGGTTGTTTTTATAAAAGAAGACGGAAGGTTGCGAGGAAGTAGAGGACGCGTTGTGGTATTCCCGAGGGTCAAAATAAGGGTAGCTTTACTGTTGGAATAAGCAATGACGTGTTGAAGCAGGAACCGTGGATTTGGAAGGTCAAGATGGTTGAGGTGTCGGTGTGAGACATATAACATAATTATTTGAATATTCCACCACCTAATTATCATGTGAATCTACAGTAGATAATATTCATATCAAATGCCGAAGTAACATAAAGTAGAGTAAAAAAAGAAATAATAATAATAATAATAATAATAATAATAATAGTTGGAGATCATGTGGGCACTCAAGGAGGTGAAAATATTATAGAGGGTCCATTCAGAAACTCTACAAATTATCACAGCTAAATGAGGGAACGACAGACCACCAAACTGAGTAGGATATGATAGCTAACATTTGAGAATGACACTTAGAGTAAGTAGTATGATCGAACAGGACATATAACAGAGAATGCAATGAAAATTCGAAACAGTAATTTGCAATAAATAAGGATAGCTTGCACTCTAACGATGTAATAAAAGAATAATAGTTAGTAAAAGAACGGCAACAAGAAGATCTACTTTTTCGCTGTATCTAACCATATAGAAAAATTAGATACTAGTGGACTCCACCAATTTGGGTGAGTTTGATTAATTAATTGCTTGTTACAAGAAAGCGTCTCACAAATATGAAAACCGGTGCTTCTACATCATCACATCACGAAAACGAGAATAATTTTATAAATAAAGCCCAAAAGGAAAGACAACTGTGAACTGAAACAAGTGCTTTCGTCCAGCTATGAAATACTCTGGTTCAAAATGAATAAGCCAGGGAGAAAAGAAAAGGAGATAAACCTGTCCACACCTAAGACTACAAGCAGCTTGACAAAATACAAACGAAGTAAGAAAAAACTTGGTTATTTTTTAACAGAAAAATATCTTATCAGGAAGGAAGAAATTAAGGATAATTTACCATTCTCAGATCATGATATGCCAAGTCAACAGAAGCACAATTATTTAAGCCATATATCAACAGAAGCACAATTATGTGTACAGACACATGTATTCTGCCCAACATATGATTGGACGGGTAGACTAATTAGCACTATGTCCATTGTTCCAACAACTAAAATTAAAGAGCAAAACAGTAAGCAGTTACAACAGTGCTTCCAGTCTTCCAGATATCTGCCAGGACTATATAGATTGGATCTAAAATTCCTGGAATAGTTGGGTACTTAGAAAGTCGATCCATTCCATCCGAAGTCAGAACCCTGCATAGTTCATACGGATTACTCATTAATGTACTCCATCAGAATAATGGAGATGGATAAGTAAATCTCGCAGGGGATGAAATAAAACCCCCATGAATGTTTGGGGAAAAAAAAATCTGAAAGCCTACGAAGTGGGATGCCATCAAATAGTAAATCCTTATTTACATGATATATTGCTGATGTAAAGCATGCAAACACTACACATATTCTTCTGTCCGATGAGCCTAAAGGCAGGAAAATTGAGACAAGAAAATACGATAATAAACAATGACTCATCAAAGGCCTTCGGAGAATAAGTTAAGATCACTTGCCTTTGAGTCAGAAAACTTGAGGAAGAAACGCGACTTGGGAACAGAGAGTTTGGTCTCCAGAATTGCAGCTATTTCAGCACTAAGTTTCTTGTTCACATTGGTATTCAGACCGCCAATGGAAACCAATTCACCATATGCAGCAGGCTGCTCAGTGCCCCCAAATGCAATGGGCACTGATCCTTTGAGGACAACCATCACATACTATAGAAGAACAAATAAATAGATATAAAATCACAAAAAACTACATACAAAGAAAGATGCCAATAAGCAAATGGTTGTCATTAAATGAATGTGTGCTAAAAACTCAGATCAAGAATATAAGAAAACAACAAGACAAAGGTGTTAATGGCACAATGATGCTTTAGCTGCACAAAAAGGAAAATCAAATATCCAAGATAGAGCATTCACTACGATAAGTAAAATGCATACTGAAGGGAGCAGGGATGAAGGGATGGGAAGGGGATTCTGACTCTATCGAGTTTGATGCCATGTTCCTCACAAAAGGGAGAACTAGAAAGAGGAGCTATCATAGAACCATAAAGAATGTAGGGGAATCGAGCTATATACCTTTCTGTAGTCGGCATAGGATCATACAACAGCACTTGTAACATTTACAAGAGTCTGAAGAAAACAGAACAGAGTATTACATGCAAGAATTTTTCAATTTTAAGGCACAATCTGAATGGTCTCAGCTTCTTCAGAATTTGGAACATAAAAAAGAAAGAGCTATGATGGCAACTAATCATGAGAAACAGGTGAGTGAAGACTGATACAAAGTTAATCAATAAATCGTCTGGATGAAACTAAATATCTCCAATTTGATGCTAATCAAAGTCCATAAGCTAACCAAAAAGTGATGAAACAGCAATTTCTTAGCCAATGGCATATATATAGGAAGTGGCCTAACTGTGACTTAATAATAGTCTGACAGTGAAACAACTTTGGAGTAACAGTAACTAATTTGTCCCCCTTATTTGGCTATGTGCGTTTTGGAGGCTGAATGATATATTCCCCTAAAGAAATGAAGAGGAGAACAGTACAACATCGAAGAAAATATGCGAGCGGTGGAAGAAAGCGATATATTCTCCTAAAGAAATGAAGAGGAGAACGGTACAATACCAAACTCTACTAATAAGGATTCATAAGTCTAACGCATTAAAGCTCAAGATTCTCGAAAGAAGTTCTGCCACATTTCCTCATTTAGTGAGACATTTGAATGATTTAGGTTTATGTCCCGATCTAAATCACACGTCATACCACATTAGGAATATATTACTAAGATCATAGAAAGCACACGCTGAGAGCTTTGCTTTACTTTTTAAACAAAATCCAACATCTTTGGACAGATATGTTCCCATTAAACACTCAAACTAACATCGCCAATCAATAATATAGCATACATCCAAATGCAATCTACTGACTTACATGATGGAAATAATAAATAAAAAAATTATCTGTTCAAAATTATTTTTCTTCTTGTACAGATTTGTAAGCGCGAAACCAAAGAGCGGAATAACCAATATAAACGAATAATAAGACAGAAAGTCAGGCTCAGATCCAGCAATTTTCTATCAAACTATAAAATTCTACCACGCATCATTTCTGACAACGAAATCAACCAATTAGCCGCGTAGATCCAGAAAAAGATTGAGAGATGGATAATAGCAACTTGACGGCAGGAAATCCAAGCCAAACCCTAAGGACCAGATAACGAAATAAAAAAGGGGGAAAGAGGAAAACCGACAGCTTCCGGCTTGCCGATGAGGTTGGCGACGGTCTTGGTCAGCTCGGAGAGGATGGCGGAGGTATCGACGCCATCGAGGCTCACGTTAGCGGAGAGATTGAGGCACGGCATTTCTTCTAAGTCTTCCCCTCCCTTCTTTCCCCTTGTTCCTTTTCTTTTCAGAGAGAGAGAGAAAAACCCTAAACCCTTGCTCGCGTCTTCGAAGCTTCCCTCTTTTTCTCCTTTGTAATACCGTACGATGATACGTACTAATCCTCTACTTCATTGCATACGTAACGTGTCACAGTCATATATATATATATATATATATATATATATATGTACTATAGTACTATTTATATTATAACTATATTATAAATAAAATATTTGTAGAAACCAAGACCTCATTTTCTTTCTTCTTTTTTTTTTAAAAAAAAAAGTGGCATTTTATATTAAATATTATAATTGACTTTGTTTTTTTACTAAATAGATATCTCCTTTTATAAATAATGGAAAAGAAAATTTTGTTTGTGGTATTAGTCAAAAGATGCAGTGTTATTTATAATTTCGCTATTTTCCGAGACTGTGGGATGGCATAAAGACCAATCTCTGGCCAACCCCATCCCCACTTAGCTTCTTGCAAGTTAATTCCAAATTATAGCTTATAACTCGTAACTCGTTATTCGTATAAATAATACATTCACGGATAACTTACCCTTATTCACAGATAACTGACTACTTGTCTTGTAAAACAAATGGGCCCCAAATTTCACCTGAAGTCCTCTAAAAGAGCCTTGAAAAGATTCTTCCAACCACAACACCTACATGGATCAAAGAGCACATCGTTTTTTCTCAGGGAAAAAAGTAAGACTGTTTTATAGAAGTTGAGAGAGGTTTGCTTAGGGTTGAAGGAGGAGATCTAATTAATGTCAAATTTGGTAAACTTAGCTTAAAAATAATAATTAATAATGCTTAATTTATTAAAGCTTGGTCCCTTTACTTCTGGGGCTCCACTTCTTCGGATACCCACTATCCACCAAAATCTGGCGTCACAAAAGTCCTATACTATAAGCCTTTCTTTATTCTTCTTCAAACTGGCCACAAAACTTTAGAGAAGAGAGGAGGAGACAGTGCGAAAGAGAGGGACGTGACTACGTGGGTGTCTACCAGCATACTTCACACCCAGCCTTGTTAATTAATTAGAGTTATATCCCTTTATAAATAACAAGAACCCACCTCTACCTTTCTCCTCCTCGTAATTAATTAACAGAGCTTGAGATGGGTACTGGGAGCTCCCCTTGCGCCTCGTGCAAATTGCTCAGGAGGAGATGCGCTAAAGATTGCATTTTTGCGCCTTACTTTCCTCCCGATGATCCCCACAAGTTCGCCATCGTCCACAAAGTCTTCGGGGCGAGCAATATCAGCAAAACATTACAGGTCATCTCTCTCTTTCTCTCTTTGTGTGTCTGTGTGTGTGTAAATTAGTAGTATACATTTTCTTTAACTATGTATACGATAATTTGTTTTGGATTGATTAATCTCAGGAGCTTCCAGTTCATCAGAGAGGTGATGCAGTGAGTAGTCTCGTCTACGAGGCGAATGCAAGGGTGAGAGATCCAGTTTATGGCTGTGTAGGAGTCATCTCTTACCTTCAAACCCAAGTCTCTCAGCTACAAGTGCAGCTTGCAATGGCGAAGGCGGAGATACTATGCATCCAGATGCAGAGCAAGTCGGCCGTGGCTCATGAAGTGCAACAGATGGACTTGAGCAACAAATCCATTAATGGCAGCTCTCAGCTGATGAACATTTCCTCTGAGTCTTTTTGGGCATAAGGAATATTGTCCTTATTTTTCTTCTTCTTTTTAATTTTGTAATAGAATGAATGTTACGTGGTGACTTTTTCTTACTTCTTCATAAACTTCTGCTTTCTTTTTCTTTGTTTCAGTTAGCAGTCAACTCTTAGCATGTGATGCATGGTTAATGAAATCAACTATTAATGACGACTTTGAATTAATTAATATTGCATGTTCTCGAACTTAGCTTCTACAATTTACAAGACAAATATGAAACAGAAGACTGTTGACCTTACAATGGGTTCAGATCCTTCTGTGAATTCTTTTTCCTCCTCCCTTCTTTCTCCGAGATGTTGACAACGAGGACCGGGACCTCTCTTCTTTTGAAAACGAGTACTTATGTCGGTGAGCAATCAACATTTAGCTTTTAACCCTATCTTTGAGACCATCATGAACCTTAGTGTTTGGTGGACATATCTACCAAAAGTAGGAGGGTATGATAGTTATTTTATAAATTTTTAGTCAATATAGTAAATTGTCTGGTGTAAGTTTTAAGTCATATGCGTCGCTGAATAATTCTTATAAATCAAACGCCGTCGAGAATTACTCCAAACTATCGCGTTGCCAAACTCCTCCTCCAACACTGCTGAGCCACCGAATAGTTTTCTCCATAATATTATTCAGGGTTGAAGTCCAACTCATAACCCAACTCTACTAAAGTTTGTTAATACTGTCGGGGTTCGAGTGGTAGAGAAAAAAAATAGACGGAGGGACAAAGCGTGAGTAACAAAATTTTTTTTTTTTTTTTTAATTATGCAGTGCTAGTCTAATTAGGTTCCGTAATCATCTTAATTAGTACATTTTCGGTTGCTAGGTTAACATCTCAGTACATGCATCAGGGAGGAAAAGATTCCAGAAGTTTTGGATGGTTTGACAATATTTGATCATGATCTGTTGAATTGTACATGTAACGTTTTAAGATGCTTGACGATGGATTAAAGTTTATATCTCCGCCGTCGTAACGCCAAGAATATAAGTTAAAAATACTACCATGGAAAGTAGAACGCGTCCGTTTCACGCACCAGACTTCATGCTTTTCTGTTCAGATTTGGGACCGGGATTCGGTGCAAGTCGGCACGTTCGGTTTGTCACGGCGTACATATCTTATTTTAATCCCATATATTTTATAATTTTGATTTTTATTGTGCTTAAAGTTAAATCTAGAAGTTGGTGCTCAAAATCTAATATAAAATCAGCATGATATCATTTAAGATATCCAAATCCGTAGATTTAAAAGAAGTCTATGGGTCTAATGCCAATGATATCGTTTAAGAGAAAATATATCTTACGCTCTTATAATTAAATTAAATTTTAAAATGTCTCTCGTGACTTCTATTTATATCACCAAACTTCTTTATCGTTCTAATTTATATGTAACCGCTAATTATCTTTCAAACTAATGATATAAGTAATTTTGTATTAAAACTGTTAAAATATCTCTTATTCAAGAAGATAGTTTGCATTTTAAACCAACCTGTGAGTGTAAGTTTTATTTTCCCCTATCATTTAACTATGTGGGTCTCAATAGAATTAACAAAATTGAAGATGAAAACTACTTGCATGCACATATATTAGTTTCATTAATATAAAGCGATGAAGTATCTCCTTGGTGACTTAACTTTAAATTACACATACTAACAGTCTAACTTAGAAAAGTGTTATTAGTGGAGAGTACTGGAGACATCCTGTGTAGATACATACTCATGGCCATATGTGCTTGGAAATATAGAAAACTTTATATTAAACCCCAATCGAGAAAGCAATATCAATTCATAGGTGTAGCCACTCGAGCTTAACATACGGATTAATTAAAGACATACATCCATTTATCTTAAACAACAAACCTACCTAGAAGAGTAGGTCAATGGATTACTTTGCACGTATATAAACTAATTTATGTAGCAGTTTTACTAATACAATTAGTTTATCACTAATTAGGTGAGCAAGTGTGTGCATTATGAGCTCCGAGTTGTGGAGTTACTTTGAGCAACTTGGGATTATGTAATAATAGCAGATCACCCATGGGATATGATAAAAAGAAGAAGGAAAAGGACTGCCGTACATGCACTTGATGTATATCATATATTGTACGAGAATTGGCATCATGTAACGTACGAAATGAGCAACTTTGGTCAATAAGAATCTCCCCCCATTTCTATATTTCTATCTTATTCCTCTCATTTGTATATATCTTCTTGTTCTTCTCATCTTGAATGTATCTCGAAGCTCGAATCTGTAGGAGTAGATTGAAGCAGCTTACATCCAATTGAAGGGAGAAAAGAAATGGCATCTCAACATCATGACAAGAAGATGTCTGGTATTTTTATACACACTCTCTCATCATCTTTTCATCGTGTTACTACTGTACCATAATAATTGACTCATACTATCTCATATGATTAAAAGTTATGAATCTATATAAAAGATAAATTCACCACCCAGACAGCAGATAACATGGTTGAAAAATGCTAAATAACTATTTTGCTCTTAATTTTTTACAACTTTTTTTTAAAGTAAAAGTAAATAGTACTATTTAGAACACCTAAAAATTGATCACAGAATTAAACAGACAACTAATACATATCTGAAGAATCAAACAAACATCTAACAGACAGCTATCTCATTAATCATAGTTAAATATCGCAACTTAATAACATACAATAATATATCTTTGCCAGTTTTCTAAATTTTGGCCATTTATCGGAAGAATGATTAATAGATATTAAAGCATGTCCTGAAGATTTATTCTTAGAAAGAAGAAGAAGAAGAAAACTGGATGACATACTAAAATAGTTCTTCTGCCTTGCGTACTCAGTCGGGGGTTGAATCTAGCAGATCGAAGTTGGCATCAAGATTCAATTAATCTCGTACTAGTTTATAGTTTAATTAGTATCTTATTAGGATCCAAATACTCTGCATTTGGGTGGGAACCCTACAGTCAGTCTAGAGAAGCAGGATTGGATACTCCTGCATGTGACTAATGATACCCTTAACATTTACTTAATCCAAATCCCATGTGCATGCGTTTGTATACTGTTTGGCTGGCTAACCAACTTCACATAATCCAACACATAAAGCAATAAAAGATTAAGAAGTAGTAATCTCCACCTTAACCATATCTATCAATAACAAAGAATACACCACTTTTTTTTGCTTCACTTTGTCGGGAATACAACATGATTGCCACTTAGGGAATGAGGTTCCTCAGGCTGTACTACTTTATATGCTTAATTTTCTTTTTAAAAAAAAAAAAAAAACATAGAAGATTTTATCTATCTTACAGTTTTATTGTGATGATTGATAATTGCAATTTAGCTGACTCTTCCACACAAAATATATATATTTGTATCATATAATGAGTTCAAATTATATGCATATTATTATTTAGTAAAAAAAAACTATTAAATTAATTTAATATTTATTTAAAGGAAATAAATTTATGAGTTCTGGTGTATGTCTCAGATATTACCGCCCATCTCCTCAACATCACTGTAATAGGCTTATTTACCGAAATGACCTTAACTTTTCATTATCTAAGATAATCATTAGAGCAAGCTACCCCCCCCCCCCAAAAAAAAAACTATTTTAAGCTAGTTTTGTATCAATTAATGGATAAACCACCAAAGATCAAGAGATTTTCATTGGAGCAAGAGGAAAATTTCATACACTATGAACAATTGTAGAGCTAGCTAGTGAGGAGACACCAAAACCAAAACCAAAACCAAGAGGGGGGAAAAGGAAAAAGGAGAAGGAATTGTTAATCGCCTCTTGCGAGGCGTTCGGCGGTGCACGCCAAAGAGTGGAGATTACAGCGGACGATGGTGTCGACGAACACCCTCGTGTCCTCCTTAGTGTTACCGGGCGGTACATCGACCACGTACGACTCGACCACCACGGTGGTCCCGTCGTCGGCCGCGTGGAGCGTGGTCACCGACCGGTAGTTCTTCAGGCGGTGCTCCCCGCCCACCACCTGGAAGCTGATCACGTGCCGCTCTTCGTCGAGGATCTCGAGGCGCTCGCGGCTGCTCGCCGCCGGCAGGCCGGAGACCACGATCACCTCCCGCACCGTGCCCACGTTGCCGTCTCCGTCGACCACGTGGCAGCTCCGCACGAAGCGCTTGTAGTCCTGGGGCCGGTCGAAGCGCCGGAGCACCGACCACACGGTGGAGACCGGCGCCGCGACTTGGTGCTCCGCCGACGAGCAGCACTGGTCGGGGCCCACGGCGTGCTCGTGGTGGCGCGACACCGCCTCCGGAAATCCGTGGCCTGTGCACCGCACCTGCGGTGACCCTCCCGTGTGGCACTGACGTGGCGACGGCTTTGGGCTATTGGAAAGCGGCATGTCCATCTCTTACCAGCAACCTCAGCGATATTGTGGAGGCCATAGATCTCCTTACTTATACCGGGGCCGGGGAGCAGAATCGAGGACCGAATAGTTGCACTTTGTTTTTACTGGCATTCAAATTGGAGTTTTTTATGGGTTCTTTTTGTGAATTTTCTAGTATGGGAAGGGTGGTTTTGAGGGTTGCTTCCAATGGGTGGGGGGGGGTTGGCTAGATAAGAGAGGACTCCATGGGATGATTAAAGTTGGAAGATTGGAGCTGGGGATAGAATAAACTAGAAGGAAAGTTGGTGAGACTAAAGGTACCTAAAAAGTAATGCTATTACTCCTTATAACGTACCCTTAGTTTTATTATTCACCACCTTACAACGTACCTAAGAGGCTAAGAATATTGCTGATGTATAAAGAGTATAATACACTATCTTCCGAACTATCATTCATCATCATCATCATCATCTATACTTTTTTTAAAGAAAAACTAAAAATGTAACACTAAAACCTATACATGCATCAATGGGATTCTAATACTTCTCCTTCTTGGATGCATGGTACCTAAAATGGGATGTCTTCTTCTATTGACCCATTTATTTCCTTTTTGGGATCATCTGGATGTCTGGAAAGAACCTCTAAAATAGTATCATTCTGTTGATGTAGGGTTTGATGAATCAGCATGATCATAAACATAGGCCATATCTAGCTACCACTGCAAACGCACTCTGCAGACAAACTGTTCAACACCCTGCATGCCTCCATAAATGTCTCACTTTCGTATAACACCATATATTTAGACCGCTTTGGCTATTTGCACAGCACACCCTGTTATTAACATAGATTAGAAAATACATCACATCCTGCATGTTTTTTCATGTACTCAAATATAATATTAAGGTTAGTCAAATGGTACCGGTCGTCGCTCCTCTCTGTGTTGTGCTACTCCGCCTCTTTTAAACCACTCGATTGTCTTTTTGATTGGCGGAGATTTGTGGGGTTAATAGAGTATCTTTGTCTCTTCTTCTGATCTGTGTTTGGTTACCAGAGATTTTATATCTATGCCATAGTCACTAGATCTGTCATATCTGATTGGTTAACATTCTTCAGTTGCATTAGTCGTGCTGCCCTCACCCTCTCTCTCTTTCTCTTGCATGAATGTCGGTTGTATTGCCTTTGATGGAGGGTTAAAAAATTTGAAGTTTCTGTACATTTTCATGTGTTGGTTGTTGAGATGTAGCTCTTCTTCCCTTTGGTTATAATTGGAATTGGGTTAAATTGGATCTCAAAATCTAAAATAGAAGAGATAAAATAAAAAGATACATCTTCTTTCTTTTCCGGTGGTCAAAGATTCCTAAAAACAAGATGCTGAATGGAATGGAGCCAAGGCTCATCTAAGATTCTACTACTTTGGCATGTCGAATAATATGGGATTATATATTAACGAACAGTGGGTAGGATTGAGTGTACGATACGTGAAAATTGTTGGGAAAACTAATAGAAGAGTTGGATTATTCTACATCTCCTATCTTTGGCCTTCAATTAATGCAATTGTGTCGGCCTTAGACTCAACAAAGTGTAGAATATCTTCCATTTGCATGATGATGCAATTGCATGTCATATTATCCCTCCCTAGATAACTTTTCCTCAACTTGCCAACTTGGTCGATGAATGAATAATTTCTTATGAAAAATATTACACTAACACCTTATATTTTGACTATATTATAAAAATAATTATTCCTTTTCTACCATGTAAATTATTATTATTTCCTATCGATAACCTTTTGAAATTTTTTTTTTACATGTTATTTTTAATATATAATAATTTTCTAATAGAAAAAGTCAAATGAGATATTTTTAATAGTTAAAAAAAATCCTGTGTTTATATTATTTATAAATAAAGTCTCTTATTTGCTAAAATTTATTAAACAATGTCTCAAGTTAAATTTAATTTGACAAGCATATGGCGTAATAGATAGAAGGTAAACTATTTATTCTATTTCATGTGATATTTCTTATCTCATTCCTCTAATATGACTTTGAGATTAAACAGTAGTTTTGGATCCATAATTTTAATATCTTAGCAATTTGATTCAATTTTATTTTGTTAAAAGTCAACAGTTTAGTTTGACTTCAAGCTATTTTGAAGGCTTACGGTAGAATTAATTTGGGTATTTTTTTTCTATAGTAAATTGAAGGCTCTATTTATAATATACTCAAATTGAGGTGGGACTGTAGTAGTAGTAGTAGTAGTAGTAGGTTTGGTTGAACTCGGGTTTAGGGTCCAGACTTGACCCAATCCGACCTGCCTGACCGAAACCTAGTTAGGTTAATGGGCTTCTTTGTCAGGCCTTAAGCCCAGAAGTTATTTGGACTTTAGGTTCTATTTCTATTTGAAAGGGAAAATGGTCCTAATTTGTAATGAAAATAGATTTCGATACTACAATCCCACGTAAAATAAAATAGGTTTCGACGCTAAGCATTTAAAATTGATTTAGATCGAGGTTTAAATAATTAAATTTTGATTTTGAAGATCGTGCGTGAGTTTTTGCTTGCCAATCTACCAAAATTCTCAAATTTTTGCCGCCAATCTCCTCTATTTTTACTATGCTTAGTACTTGTTATGATACATGTGTTAACTTTTGTTCAGTTTGTATTACAGAACTTTTGTTTTATTTTCTTGAAGGCTTTGAACCTGCTGTTGTTCCTCCTTGGAGGTTTAGGAGGTCGTAGACCAAGAGAAGGGATCCTATTGCAGTCATCTTGAACTAAGAAGCGCTAAAGACAAGTGCAGTCTACGACGAGTTTAGGGCTAAGGACGAAGCTAGTACCTAAAGCTTTGGGTTGAGCCGGATCAAACCTCGCTTATGAATGAATATGATGATGTTGGTGAATATTATAAATTGAAACGGCCTCACCAATTGCTTCCTATTATGGGACCAAGGGCTCGCCTTCTTAAACGCCAATCCGTGGAGTCTTGGGCATTTCCTTCATCAATCTTTTCATAGTGCGACGGATCCCCGGCACGATTCTCCTCTTGCACCACCGTCACTATTTCTAATTTTCACGCTGCACCAAATCAAATTTAGAAATTAACAAAGAGACCACAACTTTTCGAAGCGCTTTCTATCTGAATTTGATCTCCGCTTTAGTTGATATATGTAGATCCGCATTTATTATTTTAGGTTTTCTACTTGCATCTAATTATATATTTGAGAATTTTCTGACATTTATAAATGTTGAGAATACACAGCTATTATGGCATTTCATTAAAATAGTGATATTTACTAAAATATCATTATTATCCAGCCGATAGTAACTCACTTATATTATTTTAAGTTTTTATCAATATTTATAAAAATATCGATAATTATGTGGGCTCAAATAACATAATTTTTGAGATTTATAAATGCCGGTAAAAGTGTGATAGTGCACATTTGATCTTGAATTAGTGGTATTTTTATTTTATTTTTTTGCTGGTTGTAGTAGATTAGATAAATTCTTTTATCACATATCAAATCGAAGTTTTAAAGATTTGAGTAAACTATTGAACAAAAACAATTCTCCATGTAAAAATGATCGGAGGCCTAAATATAAATATCCCTTAATTTAACTTATCTATATAGTAATTATATGTTATAAAAACTAATAGCAAGATATTTTGATTTATTCAAAGCAAATACAATGATCAAATAATAAATATATAAATGATAAAATTATCCCTAGAGAAAAGCAAAATAAAATAATATTGGTAAATGGAAGATCTAATTAATTAAGCAGTTAAAAAGTCTCATATAGATTGGTATTCTCAGTTACATTTTTACTGCGCAATTAATGCGGAGTAGTTTTACTTTTACCCCAGATGGAGCACTTACAAGCCTGCTTGCTGGCGAAGTGATATCGATGTTAATTTTGATTGCGACCACTTGACTTCTTATCATAAGCCAGAGGAGCAACAGGGCTGCCGTTGGAAGAATTCATCTTTGTAGAGCCACCATAACTCCATGGATAGTGATATTAGAACTATACAAATAGCAAATGTATACCTAAATATTTGTTTGTAGCCGATATTTTAATTTGGAAGAATCTCTTAGACAACTCCAATGGCCAAAGTTGCTTAGAATCCTTGTATCAACCCTAGCCAATTGAATTTCTGCTGGGGTTAGCTTTGCCCAGCTTGGGTTCGTTTTAAGCAATAGTTATTGGTGTTGGTTGCTCCTCTTTTTTAGGAGATATTTTGTGAGAGTTTTTATTCACATTTAGTTGTCTAGCACGTATAGTTGGGCTTTGTTTTTTTTTTTTTTTTCTTGTTATAGAGTGGTGATTTTAGATTCTTCAACTCTTGTATTTCATAAGATTGTGATTTAGATCAGTGGATTACAACGGAGCCTCAGGACGACCTGAAGCTATTGATTTGTGAACTCCTACAAGCAGTGTTTCTCTTATGAGTTTTTAGTGCTATCAAGCTTGATGCTTATTTTACTTATAATACTATCTATATAAACCAAGTTAGAGACTCATGTTAAAATGTTGTTGTTTTATTCCTCCTCTAGATGTTAATAAAATGTTTGACTTTTTTTCTCAATTAAAAACTAAACTTAATTACCAGTTTTTAGTAGCTTTAATATCATATAGATTTACGACTAAGAAAGGTACAGTTAGAATCTGCACTGTTGATTAAAAATTAACCATCTAAATTTATTTTAATCTAAACAATCAATTTTTGATCGGACCAATTCTTATTTCTCATATCAACAGACAAATAAATACCTCCTCATTTTTTTACCACATGTGAAACTTTTTTTGTTTTTGTTTTTTCGAATCAAAGGGATATGTGTGAATAATATTATTAGTTCAAAAGATGAATATAAGTAATATAAAAATATAGGAAGTATAGATAAAAGATTCTGATAGGTGTGAAGGTACGATTGAAGAAATTGTGGCGAGAATAACTACCTTGAAAGAAATGAGTAAATAATGAGGATAGTAAGGTTATTATATTCATAGTCTACTCTGTCACGCAAAGACGTCTCGATCAGCAATAACTCCAAAATTATAGATTTATCTGTGACCTCCTCTCCCCTCCCCCCCCCCAAGTCCCAGATTAACCGCAGGGGGGTCCTGACAGCGAACTGACCGAAATACCCTCGCTAAAGAGGCCTCTCGCGCAGAGGTGGCAGCCTGGCAGAGGGCATCGCCATTAGTTGGCCCGTCAGAGGCGAGTAGGGCTATTTTTGTCCTCTGGCACTTTAAAAAGTCTTGGGGCCTAGTGTTTGGTCCTCTGCGAGGAGGAAGAGTACGGAAGACATCGGAGGCGTAGCGCAAGTTCCGAGGCACGCGGGCCCACTTCACCCCCCTGAGAGATATTATTATTATTATTATTTAAATAGCTGCTGGGTTTTTGGGGTTGGTTAGAGACTTTGAGAAGACGAATTTTCTATCTTACTCATATAATAATATATTTTTACAATTTCATCCTCCTAATTTATTTAATATATATATTTTTTGATGTTTTTTTTTCCGGTTGTCAGTTAGGACATCCTAAGCACAGTAGGAAAATATAATCTAAACTTTAGATCGTTGAAATAATTGTACCTCTGATATCTGAGCAGGTACCTTTCAGGACAATTATGAGGTAGGACTTTGTCAGAGTAAAAGATAAGTGGAAATTTACATGCTTACCAAAGACAAATTCTATCTGCCAGGTTTTAATTAACCATGATAATTTAACCAATATGCTTCCAGTTTTTCTTTTATATATATATATATAGAGAGAGAGAGAGAGAGAGACAGAGAGACACAGAGAGACACAGAGAGATTTTTTTTTGGTTTGGCAGAAAGCTAATAATTAAATAGTATATATAAAGATAAGAAGAGCACCATTGATGAACTAGCCAATGAGATTATTAATGGAGTTAAGGCTGTCAAGCTACTGGCATTGTAGACTGGTCAAGAGACTTTCAGATGCACAGGCCATTAAATCCAACTTAGTCATTCATGAATCTGACACGAGCCAGCTTTTTGATCAAATGCCCTGATCTCTGAGCTATAAGCCAGTCAGAGAAACTATACATCAACTTTTCTTTAATGGATCACGAGCCCCAGAGAAATGAATCCTATTCGATAAAAAAAGGGTTGAGACAGTTGGAGATTCAATTTTTCCAGAAAGTAAAATACATTAAATTAAAATTCTACTCATATAACACTTTGATGAGGAAAATCAAAATCGAACATACGATGTCTATCATGCAGGGCATTACACCAGCTTAATAAAATGACTACACTGTTTATGCCTTTATGGTACATTCTCTCCCAAAGAGAAGAAAGAGGCTAACGTAGTCGGTAGGAAATGCACAGTTTGAGGAAAGTCATCTTTCCTTCAGATTAAAGGAAGAAAAGGACGTAGGGCTCTCTGTTTAGATCTCTCTCTCTCTCTCTCTCTCTCTTTCTCTCTGCTTGTGTGTGTGTATGTGTGTGTTTGTGAGTATGTGTGTGTGTGTGTGGTAATTAAGTCAAGGGTCTCATGCACCGAGATATGTGAACTCTTGTCTTCACCTTCTCACGTCCTCCACAAGCATACCCTTGCTACTCTGCTATAAATACACCCTCCTAGACTCGATCCTTCCTCACCCACTTCCTCCATTGAACCCCATATCTTTCTCTACCTCTTAGACTCCTTTTCAAAAGTATGAAAGGATCCTTAAAGCTCAGGAGGGATAGCGCCATAGGTGATGAGCTTGAAGGGGTTTTTTATTCATCTAATGCGCTATCTATCCTGAGTTTCATGGTTTCTTTCTACTATAATAAACTGCGGCATCGTTGGATGGGTTTGTGATATATTTATATATATATATATCTTCTTTCTTTTTATACCTCGACATCTTTGTTCTATACTTTGAATAGGAGGTAATTGAGGTGATAACACCTCACGCAAAAATATCAGGAGGAATAAAGTTCAAATTAACTATTCTCTCGTTATGTTTCTCTCCCAGTTACATGCTGAAATACCATGGTGGTTCTTTGTTCTTTTTTCTCCTTATATGTATGGTTCTCACTGTTTGAAATTATATGCATGTTTGATAACATATCTGACAAGTCTTTTAATGATCTTAATAGCCTATCAATCGAGCCGTCTAATCTTGGGAGGCCATTGACAGTTCACATGGCTGATGGCTTCACCTCACATTTCATGCATGCAATAAAATTTAATTTTTCTTTCTTCTTTTTCTTTCATTTATTGGAGCAAATTGCAGTTTACCTTCTCTAATTAGCCTGATTTTAATTTATATATGTATACATATTAAATTTAAAGAAGACCATCTTTCTGTGTTTTTTAAATTCCGGTGCCATTATTAAAGACTAATATACGTTTCACATTCATATTAATAGTTAATTAACAATTAGTGTTAACTGGTTAAATTTAAAATAATAAGAGTAAATAGATATTAGCTCTAATTTAGCCTTTTATTCATAGTATTACTGTTGTGGCCAAGCCGGCTTATTAGCAACGTAGCTATCCATCTATCCTAGATTACAAAAAATAAAAGAAAAGGAAATATAAGGTAATATCAATGGATAAAAAAAACTAGCATATCATCTTCTTCCTTGGGTTGGTAAAGAAAGTACTTGAAATGCTAAACTAAAGCAAGATATAATTTAATTTACGAAGAGTCCAGAAAACTAAGTTTGACCTTTTCCAGACTCCGTGGATGCTACGGCCCCCTAATCGCTCTTCGAATTTTGGGTTTACTTATTTATTATTATTATTAGTTTGAAAATTATGGGTGGCCCCGTTAGATTAAATTAATAAGAAAATTTAGAGATCACAAAGTTGAGAGAAGAAGGAATAAGACATATCACATCTGGAAGCATCTAAGAATCTCAGTTAGCCCAAATTATGGCTATATATAAGTTTTACAACCATAAATTATTATAATTTGCTCGAAAAAAAATCCTCTCTTTAATTTCATAGAGTAGTCGTCAAATTAGACTTACCATTAGGTTCAACCGCTTCGCTAAGAAGAAATCAATTTTGTGACGCCAATCTATCTAGTTTTTTTACAGAGATAAATAACGCATCGGAGTGAAATATGAGTAGTAATATGACAAAGAATATTGATGAAGTACTCACGGTAAAGAAAAATATGATTGATATGAGAGGACACACACTGGATCTAGAATAACATCTTTAAATATCACGGCATTTTAGGTTTACTCTTAAATGTTGCCAATTCATAAGGTAAAATATTTGATATGATAGAAATTTTACGTAATTTATTAAAAACACATTATATTTTTGCTTTTATTATTATTCAAATGTATATATCATTTGAATATATAAAACATCCATAATTATTTATTTAAGACGATAGTAGTATTTTTGAGTAAAATTTTAAAGTTAGATAAAAAATAAAAAATGACATCATATTTTAAAATCAACTTAGGCATCTTTTATTTTTCAAAAGTAAGAAAAATATTCTCCATTTTGCATGAGCCATTAAGTGAAAATTAACTCAAGATATTTTTGCCACATTACAAATAACATATGGAATGAATGATAATAAATAAAGAAAAATAATAATTTTTTTCTTCTAAATTTTACTCTGATGAACAATCTTTGGTGAGAGAGAGTCACCCATCTAAGACCTGGTTAAGCGGGTCGGATCCGAGGTTAGGTATATGGTTTCGGATCCGTGACCGCAATAACTCTCCTTTCGTTCGTCAAAAGCTTCGTGGCCAAGAAAACGATGCATGTGGGCCATCACGCTTTTGAAGGCTTCCACTGACACGTGTATAAAACGACGGCTACAAACGCGTCATGGCACAAGTAACGTCAGACCACATCGACAAGATTCGTGCTGCTTTTTTGGTAATATCCAGATGAGCCGCAATTAATTAAAGTTGGCCAAAAAAAAAAAAAAAAAAAAAAGAAGAAGAAGAAAGAAACTCCTGGAATCGTCGACTTCCTTGGCCACCAAGAATAAGAGTCGTCCTTATAATTAGAGACGATTGGGGCAGAGAGAAAGATAGCGAGAGGTTTTGGATTAATCTTTGTATTTACATAAGCATGTCGGAGCCGGAAAGGTCAGGATCCCAAGCTGTGATCTTGGTGCCTTTTTCTTTAGTAATAGATATTTCTATATCTCTAGCTTGAATCTTGGGTTATTGGAATTATTTTATGTTGTTGTGTTGCATTCCTTGCTGTTCTCTCTTGGAACCTATTTACGCAAGTGTTGTTTGCTAGAGTTGTTTGTATGGATTTTGGAATACTGTCAATAAGGAATGCTTTGTCATATTAGATTGGATTTTAAGAGGAAGCATTACTTGTTGTATACCAAGGCAGAGTAAGAGTTTAAAGCACGCATTCGAATGTTACAGTATGAGCTAATGATAGAATGCTATAAGCTTCTATGGATTAGTTCATAAGAAGTAGATGGTAAAGAAGCTTCCTAAATCCTAACTTTTCTTGAATTATGATACTGAATGGTAACTCTCAAGTCTCAAGTTTGGGACTATCCTTATTCCTGCAAGAGATCCTGGGTAATTTTTTTCCTTTTAAAAAAGCAATTGTTTGCTTCCTAAGTTCTCACTTCTTTCATCTTAAACTGTCCTGTTTCAGTATATATTATATGCTGATGTAATTTTCTTTTGTATTGTCCAATGGTTGCTGCATTGTATAGTCCTCGTTTGACATCTATGAAGTCTTTCCACTTCTTTTTTTTTGTGCCTAATCTTAATTATTGAGGTTGCTCCAAACATATAACCATCGCAATAAACTCTGTAGCTTCTCTCGTAAAGCCCATTTAACTCTGCTCTGCAAGTGGCCCGTAAAATTTGGAGTTCTTTGTTCATAAAGATTTCTTCTTTTATTTGACTTGATTGTTTTTATGTTTTGACTTGTCATTTATCATATATCTCGCTGTGCTGCTCTGAGCTCTCCATCTTCTGACTTAAAATAGAAATAAAATAATGTGAAGTGAACTCTCAAGACCAGCAGTTGAAGAAAGTGTGTGCTTTTTACCTACTAGATTAACGCCACATTATCAGGACACTTTCAATTGGAGATCATGTCTAACACATGTATATGATCAATGGAACTAAATGAGAGGATAGCTATCGATTGTTGTGGCTTATGGTTTGTTTTATATGGATCATCAGCTCTAACGTAATTCTTAAAAGTTTCATTGTACTGTTGTTCATTAGTCCATGGCAGCCGCAAGTTATTTTCGGTTTACTTTCTATGCTCTCTTTCACTCTTATGTAAATTAACAACAATTTTGCGTCACAATATTATAATTTACCTTGTAATTGAATTTTTGACCTGTATTGCTTCAGAAAAAGGAGAGGAAGAAATCGGAGTGGTCGGCCCGATAATGTAGCAGAAACGCTTGCTAAATGGAAGGAGCTCAATATGCAGTTGAGCTGTTCTAATGATGGCAGAAAACACGTTAGGGTGTCGCCGGCAAGGGGATCTAAGAAAGGTTGCATGCAAGGGAAAGGAGGCCCGGATAATTCCCGTTTCAATTACCGTGGTGTGAGGCAGCGAACATGGGGCAAGTGGGTAGCCGAGATACGGGAACCAAACAAGGGAAGCCGCCTGTGGCTGGGAACCTTCGACACTTCCTCTGATGCTGCTCTTGCTTATGACGAGGCTGCCAAGGTCTTGTATGGCTCTAGTGCACTCCTCAACTTTCCTGCAGCTGAAGAAACAACCTTGTCCTGTTCAAAACCTTATGAATCTACCACAAGTGTTTCTCACGACAGGGAATCTGAATTCATGTTGCTAAAATCTGAGTTGATCGACAATGAGATCAAATGTCTCGATGCTCCAGAATCAAATACTACAAGCATATCGGTGAAGGCTGAGGCAAATGAAGAAGAGGTAATGCAACATTGTGACCTCTCACAGAAACAACGTGATGACACGATGTACGGTAGTATAAGTAATGAAGAGTTGTGCGATGTTGATGACATAATGAGATATTTGGACTTTGATCCTACCTGGATGTATTCAACCAACCAGAGTATGCACGATCTGGATGACAAGTTTGGAGGTTGTGATATATACTGTGGCAGCCCTTCACCTTTGTCTTCCCAGTTGCAGAATCCAGATGCCGAGAAGCAGCAGGCACTCGCAGGAATGGATTACAATTACGGAATCAGTGAAAGCCACAACGCAACAGATTAAGACGATGAGTTGGTGACTAGAAAGTGCTTCTTATTTCAACAGTTGCAGACATTTGCAAGCCCTTACATCTGACAGTTTGTATTCGTTATTCGTTATAACTGGCGAGAGTTTGCTGGTTTCCTGGAGGTTTTAGTCTCTTGTACGTTTTGGTAGCTGCTCTTGGCTTTTGATGTACATGTAGTAGCAGAAATCTATTGATCTATATTAACTGCTATCTAATTCCGTGAAGTTGTAATCTTCTCCCTTAATTATTCCTCTCCCGCTTAACTAGAATATATATATTTTTTCCAATTCATGCTGTAGATAAAACTTACATTAGCAAGAATCAGAAATTTGAGATGCTAAACAAATTCGAATACTTATCTTAGATTCTATAAATAGTTATAAGACGATAAACTATACCAAAATTAGGATATTTGAAATTCTTCTCTTAGACTCTATAAATAGTTGTAAGACGATGGAAATTGAAAAATTATACTAAAATTAGGATACAATATTTTGTCTTGAAGCACAGAAACAAAAGCACGTTAAATTATTAAGTCCATCAATACAAGTGGTAACAATGCTTTCTTCTAAAAATTAGACGACGACAACATTGATTTATTAGACAATTATTTGACATCTTTTATGTAATTATTAGATCTTTTAATTTAAGTATTATAGCCAGTTATTTGACATCATTTCGAAATTAACATAAAGAATGTCTCGATAGATTGTAGATTAGGAATATCTTTACTATAATTGAAAGACACGGTATGAAATTAGTAAAAATATACCTGTTAGTCATAATAACTTTTATTAGAAAAAACAAACTTGACTCAAGTATCTCTTATTTCCATATTTTTTTTTAAAAAAAATTTAAAAAAAATTCTTCGTTTTCTCAAGTTTCAACCGACAGTTTTCAATCACACAAATCAAACCAAACCAAACGAAATCAAACCAAATAGACGAGAATAGCGTCATCCCTGGTAAGATCAACAATCTTAACGAACTATCACCGCCACTGTTATGGTAAGTATGGATCAAATACTTGGGCAATGCCTTTCTTACCTTCTCTTCGAGGGACAAACAGATCGATCGACGAGCTAATTGTTCTTGTTGGATGGGCAGAAGGAAAGGTTGCAGGGTAATCAACCCGTTTGATTCCCTTGCATGCGCTGATGCCATGAGCAACAACTTGGAATGCTTCGTATTCGATAGCCACCCCGGTGGTTCTAATGGCATTTTTCAAGGCAACAACCCGCTCCAATCATCGCTTACCCTACTCTCCGTCCAGGTCGTGCTCGTCGTCGTCGTCACCCGCACCCTTCACTTCGTCTTCAAGCCTTTAAAGCAACCTCGGGTCGTCACCGACATCGTGGTATTGTTCATGCGCTATTATAGATTTCATCTTATACAGTGGTAAAGATTGTTAGTATATAGAAGAAGATTAAAATCGTCGTTATTCCAACTCTTTTTTTAGAGTGGTATTATCTTAGGGCCGTCGGTGTTATGCCGGTACGCGGCGTTCAAGGAAACCTTCTTCCCCGACAGAGGAAAGCCGGCGCTCGACACGGTGGCGACGTTCGGGCTAATGTACGTGATCTTCGTCATCGGCGTCAAGATGGACCCCGGGCTAGTGGTCAGGTCCGGTAAGAAGGCGGTGATCATCGGCCTCTCTGGCATCTTCTTCGCCTTCACGCTCCTCATGGGCACAATGATCTTCTTCGTCGCCGCCAGTTACGTCTCCTTCGTAAAGTTTGTGATCGCCTTCTCTTTGTCCACCACGTTCTCGATCACGTCCTTCGCCGTCCTTGCCCCGATCCTCTCCGACCTTAACCTCCTAAACTCCGAGCTCGGCCGCATCGCCATGTCGGCGTCGATGGTCAACGACGGTGCCGGGTGGTTCATCATGCTGTTCTCCATTTGGTTGGACGCGTCGGCCGTCTCCTGGCTGACGTCGGTCTGGGCTTTCCTCTCCATCGTGGCGCTGCTAGTGTTCGTCCTCTGCGTCGTCCGGCCGATCGCAATGTGGGTCGTCGAGCAGACGCCGCCGGGGAAGCCGGTCGACGATGGCTACATCTTCATCTTCCTCTTCATCGTGCTCGTCGTCGGGTTCTTCTCCGACATCGTCGGGACGAACTCCTTCCACGGCGCGCTGGTGCTCGGGCTGGTGATACCCGACGGGCCGCCGCTCGGGGCGGCGCTAACGGAGAAGATCGAGACAATGGTGTCGGGTTTGATCCTGCCGCTCTACTACGTGATGACGGGGATGAGGACGGATTTGAACAAAGTGCATTGGGATGTACTGCAGCTGGTTGCTTCGTTGGCTTGGTGCGGCAAGCTGGTCGGCGTTCTCATCCCTTCCCTCTATTTCAAGATACCCTTCCGCGACGCGATAGCTCTTAGCCTCTTCATGAACGCCAAGGGAATCGTCGAGGTCATCAGCTTCAACACTTGGTTCTCCAACAAGGTACATACCATTTTCTCGTCACTTTTATTTTCATAATAAAAAATATAATTAATCTAAGGTATTAATTACTAAATTTTCTCAATATTACATATATATATATATATATATACACATATATAGATGATCGACCAGAGTACGTTCAGCAGTGCATTGATCACAATAGTATTGGGCACCGGCGTCGCCGTTCCTCTTGCCACCATGCTCTACGAACCCTCTCGGCTCTACGCGGTATACAAGCGTCGCACGGTGCAGCACCTAAAGCCCGACGCCGATTTTCGCCTCATTGCTTGTGTCCACGAACAGTCCCACGTCCCCGCCGCCATTAACCTCCTCGAGTCCTCCTGCGCCACCATTAACTCCCCCATCGTCGTCTACCTTCTCCACCTTGTCGAGCTCGTTGGCCGCTCCGCCCCACTCTTCATCCCTCATAAGCCGCCTGTCCGCTCCGTCGACTGCTCCTCCCACGGTAGCAGCAGCCAATCCCTCATCTTGGCCTCCACGTCCTCCACCGCCAACGTCACCAGCTCCTGCCCCATCATCAACGCCTTCCTTCTGCACGAGAACCGCCACCCGGGCACCGTCTCCGTCCACCCTTTCACCACCATCTCCCCCTATTCCTCCATGCACCACGAGGTCTGCCGCCTCGCCGCCGAGAAGCGAGCCTCCCTTGTCATCCTCACCTTCCACCGCAAGATCGTCGCGGGAGGAGGAGCCGTCTCCAACAACGGCCTCCGCAACGTCAACCGCAAGGTCATAGCCAGCGCGCCGTGCTCCGTTGCCATCCTCGTCAACCGCAAGCCGGAGGGGGAGATGTTCCCCATCGGCGGGAAGTTCTCCCACGACATCGTCGTGTTCTTCTTCGGCGGCGGTGACGACCGGGAGGCCTTGTCCTACGCGTTGCGCATGACGAACCACCCCGGCGTCAGCCTCACCGTCATCCGGTTCCTCCCGAGCCGAGGCGTGAGGGACCACATGACCGACAGGAGATTTGACAATAACTCCCTCGACGAGGTGAAATTTATAAGCATGAGGAATAAGAGAGTGATATATAGGGAGGAACTCGTGGGGGATATGGAGGAGATAGTGGAGGTGATCAGGACGCTGGATGCTAGCTGCTTTGATCTGGTGATGGTGGGGATGAGGCAGACGTGGAACACAGTGCTGGCGGCGGAGGAGTGGACGGAGTGGAGCGAGTTCCGGGAACTTGGAGTCGTTGGAGATTTCCTCGCGTCGTCGGACTTCGAATCGAAGTTCTCGGTGCTCGTGGTGAAGCAGCAGGACCAGGCGACCAGGGTGCAATTGATGGTCCCCGGCCGTACTAACATGCTTGGTGATGGAATTGATTAGCGTTCTTTAGAATTTTATTTATTTTTAACTTTATTTTCGGTTATTAACTAATTGTCAGTTATCATTAGGAGCTAAACATATATATATATATATATATAAAAGAAAAAAAAGGGAAATGATTCATGCTTATTTTTTTGGAGGGGCTTGGATTTTGACCTTAATGCAATATTCAATTGATGAAAGCATATCATTCATCAAACTAGGATTTCTTTTCTGTTGCTTGGTAAATTAAATGTTGTGCTGAAAAACTGTGGCATATAACATATATATTTTGAAAAGCTTGTAAATAGAAATTCCATTCATTTATTAAAGACGACATGGTATATAAACTGAGGAGGGAAGCAAAATGACAATCCATTAAACACAAGTCCTATGGTAAAACAACGTTACAATAGAAAATAAGATTTTAAACATGAGAGCATAAAGTAAATATAACAAGGAGCACATCCATAACAAAATCTAAAGTTACCAACAAAAAAAGAAATCTAATAATATAAATAAATAAAAGATAAAATGGATATCTCAAAAAAGTTTGAAGCCAACAATTTTAGGAAGGTTATGAAAAGCTCAGTTGCCCCACCCCCTCTTATTCTAAATAATTATTAAATATTATAATAATTATATTCTAGAATATAAATATTAATTATTAAAATTATATTTTATATCATATATTAACTTAATGATTAATTTATCTTTAATATCTATCTATTAACTTATTTTATATCAAATGAAAGGTTATTTATAGTAACCGTATAAAAAAAAGCACTTTTTTCTTTTTTTTCTTTTCTAATTTTATATTATATTAGAAATAATTACTTTAAAAATAGAAATCTTATTTTAAGAATAATAAAAAGAAAATTTTATTCAAATTAATCTAATTCTTAAAGTAAACTGAGTACTGAAATCTCGCCATGAGTTATCTCCTAACTAAGGGTGGAGAGAGAGAGAGGATCAGATTGAGCTAAGCGGGAAGGCGTCGGATGAGAGCAGCGTCACAGGCAACAAATTTTGCCCAAGTACAATATCGATTGAAATTGGCTAGCTGTGAGAATGTGACTCGCTGCAATGAGAAGAGCTAATCCCACTGTTTTCTGAGGGGCTATTCAATTATTAAAAAGACAAATGTCTATTGGGTAAGGTTGCAATATCTGATCACAACCTACAATTTCTCAAAATCCCAAATACAAAATCAAACCTCTGCATCTTTTTTTTTTTTCTTTCACTACTTATTAGCCAAAGACATTCTAAACAGAGCAACTACGCTGGCAGAAATTTGAAACAGCTAAATACATATACAAAAGCCACTATCATAGGATTCAGAAGAAAAAAAGGGCTTAACAGCAGCATGCAATCTCCATCACTAGGAAAAGCACTTTCTATCTGTTCGTCATTCCTTCAAACAACTGGTTGATCATGTCCGCCACATCCTCCGGAGTATACTTCACGTACATATCCCTTCCGCTGTCCGCCGTCCCCCGCAACCTCCCTACGACGCTCCGGTACGCCGGCATCACCATCTCCAACACCGCCGCCCTCAGCTGCTCGTCGGCCATCGCCCACCCGGCTTGCGATCTGCAAATATCCTCTAAATAATTGTTGAACATCCTCAACCTCTCCCCCATCATCCTCCCTCCGCCGCCTGTCGTCTCGAGCGCGCTGACGACCTTCCCCCAAGTGGCGCGCTGGTACTTGCTGATCCATTGCCGGATTTTGGTTGCCATGCGTCGGATCCACTCCTCCCCTAGTAGGACCTTGAGCTCGCTGTCCTCCACCTTGTTGAGTATGTATCTGGCGTTGTTCACCAAGAAGACGGAGCCGAGGGAGGGGTCGTTGTAGAGTTCGGATTTGGAGATGAGGTTCGTCAAGAGGACGTCCATCATGTAGGAGATATGGACGGCGAGGGACGAGGTTGGACGGTCGGGATTGACCGTGGAATCGCCCTCCATGACCTCCTCTAGGGTTTGGCGGAAGGCGCACGCCGCCTTGAGGTAGTTCATGACGTAGCGGGTTATCGGGTGGGATCCGCCTCCGGGGAAGGCTTCGCGGGCCGGGTCGCGGCGGATTAGGTTTTCCAGCTCCATGAAGATGCCCTTGATGGAGGTGCCGAGGGCTTTATAGACCGCGGCGACGTCGGCGCGGAGGGCGGAGGAGACGATCCCGCTGAAGAGGTCGCCGATCTCGGGGAGGAGGTCGCGGACGGCTTCGTACATGTCGACGATGCGGAAGAGGCGCTCCGGCCCGCGGCTGGCAGCGGCGACGGCGTCAGCGAAGGAGAGGAGGAGGAGCGCCGGAGCGCGGGAGACGAGGGTGAAGGCAAGGTCGTCGAACGGGCCCAGGTTTTCGAAGACGTGCTCGCAGAGGCGGAGCTCGCTGGGGAGGAGGATGCGGAAGACCATCTGGAAGGCGCGAATCCAGCGAGAGATCTCGTCTTCCAGTGCCGGCCATGGCGAGGACTGGATCTCCTTGGCGGTGCGGGAGCGAATCCCGAGGCGGGCGATGCTCTCGTCGACGAAGCCCCCTCGGGCGAGAACGAAGACCTCGGCGCACTCGCGGCCAAACCCAGCGGCAACGAACCGCGCCGCGATCTTTTGGAGGTCGGCGATGGATCCGGGAGGGAGGGCTACGATGACCAAATCGAAGTCCGTCACCGGCCTCGCAATGGGGATCTGGACATCACCGTCGTCGTCGTCGTCGTCTTCTTCATCGACGTCGTTAACGTGAGCCAGGGGTGCGCCGTCGGGGTGCTCGATTAAGGAGCGGAACTCGTTCTCGAGCAGGAGCATGGAGCGCCCAAGAAGACCATCCGCATGTTCGAGGAGCGGCAAGCTCGCCGACGACGAGCGGGAAACTTCAAGGTCGCGGATCGTTTCGAGGAGGTCGTCGACTGCCTCGAGAAACGCGGCGGCGTCGCTGTTGTCGGACCAGATCGGACGATGTAAGCTTGCGAACCGCGAGATCTGACGGTCAAGGGTGCGTAGAGTCCGGTCTATCGATGGTAGCGGCATTGGGGCGGAAGCGGTGTCGGGGTCGGAGACAGGGTCGTGTTTGCCAGCGATCTTGTCGAGGGAAAGACGGCCGTCGTAGTTGGAGAAAATCTGGAGTATGTCATCAGCCATCGTGTCGCCGAGGGTCTTGGCGATCTGGCGGACGGCGGCGATCAACTTCTCCTCGCCGTCGTCGGCCATGATCCCTCCCTTGGCAAGCTTCAGTCGCGGCCTATGGTGTTTTCCATTAGGGTGTAGGCAGAGCTAGGATTAGCGATTGGGTAGCAGAGTCGAGGAAGAAGGGAGGAATAAGAAGCACGCGGGTACTTGGTCGTAGGAATCGCCAGAAGGATAGACGAAGCAAGAGTAGACTTTTTTGCGGTAGCCGTTCTGCTCTTTCGTGCGGAACTGAAATAAAGTTTTCTTTCACAGTTCGGAATTGGACAGTGGAAGTCATGAAAGGACGACGAATAGCTAAGGAGAATAGTCTTGGAGACATATCTCATTAATAGAATAAAAAGTGAACGGGGACCCTCAAGAATTATTTAAAAGAAAGCGTTGACTTTATATAGGAGAAAAAAAGAAAAAAGGGCAGCACGACGAGAGAGAGAGAAACAGTAAGTATGTTCGTAGTTTTAAAACGTGGACGTCATGATCGGCGCTTGTCGTGGTTGACTGGTCAACCGTCCTTTTCACAACTCATGGTCTGGCATTAATCGGAAGAGAATGGCCCATTTAACACATCGGTTGGCTTGCCTTGGGTTTCGGTGCATAAATCTATAATCCCGGTGGACTGACTTTATTATATCCAAAAAATAAGAAGAGATTGCAATCAAAGTGAATTAGCTGAAAGGATTCATGTTCTTGGCTGAGAGTGCTCCAAGGAAAGCGGTGGATTTGGGTCTCAGTGAAGGATTTGAAGAGCAACGACTACACCTAATCGAGACTTTTTGTTCACTGACGTATAGTACGGATGTTCTTAACGTTTTCTTCTTGAATATTAGCATTTTAATGGCATATAGAGAATTTGGTACCTGCCAGAAAAATTAAAAATAAGGAAACCTATATTTTTTTTACTTAAGAAACAAGGCAAACCTTTTACACTCTACGAAGCTTTTGTAATTTAATTACTTTTAATTTTTTAATTTATAATAATAGATCCTGTGAATTATAATATAATTGTGTACATTCTAATATAATAAAATATGCACCAATCATAAAAAATATATATACACTCAATTTTTATATACTAAATTAAAAAACTAAATACAAAAACCTATGAAATAAAACTACAGGCCATCAGGACAGAAAATAACAAAGAAAATAAAAAAAAAACCATAAAAAAGAAACATCAAGGTAACAGTCTAGCAGATAACCAACCAATGGAATCGTTCACATCTCTTTTTCAAACTCAAATAAGAATTTACACGCCCAACATGACTCTCAAATGACAGTTTATAAGTTCACCAACACCGCCCAATGGAACCTCCCTCTTTTCCGTCTCTGTTTTTTTTAATGCACTTCAACCATCTGAAAGAATTCTTTAAAGAAGAAGCGAGCTGAAAAGGTTAGCCAAGACCCTGTGCTTAGCCTGCACCGTAAATATAGTAGATAGCAATCTATTAGGCATGAGAATTATAAATATAGTAGATAGCGATCTATGCATAGCATAATTGTAGGGATTGGTTCTATATATAGATAAAAGGATCTGATTGTATAGAATTTTGATGAAGATATTTTCTGCATTATCTATATAAAGAGTATTGCACCCCTCAGGGGATTTTAGCGGCTAATAGCTTCTCTGACTTGGTATCAGAGCTTGATCCCATCTCCTTCACCATGACTTCTTTCGATCTCGCTTCCAACGCCGTCGGCGTCCTGGTATCCTCCCCAAGCGTCTCCATCATGACCACTACTTCTTCTTCTTTTGCCAATGCCATTACTTGTAGGCTAACCCGCACCAATTTCCTCCTATGGAAGGCCCAAGTAGTCCTCATCCTCCAGGGCATCCAGCTCTTTGGCTATCTCAATGGCACCACTCCCATGCCGCCAGCCACGGTGACCAAAGGTACTGGCGATGCCGCCAGGCAGGTGGAAAATCCTACCCACGTCAATTGGATCATCCAAGATTAGGCGATCTTGGGTGGCCTCTTGTCCTCCATGACTGAGGATGTGCTGCCTCAACTCACGCGAGCCGGCACCTCTATCGAAGTGTGGATGACACTCCACACAATGTTCTCCGCCCAACATCGCGGGAACGCCATCCAAATTAGCACCCAGCTTTCCACAACGAAGAAGCTCGACATGAGCGCGTCTGAATACTTCCAGAAGATGACGACCCTTGCCGACACCATGGCAAACATCGGGCAGCCCATGTCCGATGAAGAAGTGATCGGCTACATCCTCGTCGGCCTTGGTGCGGGCCATGGCAATCTCGTCACTGCCATTACCGTCCTGAGCAATCAGCGAGCAGTGACTCTCTCGGAGCTATACTCCTACATGCTTGCGCATGAAGCTCAAGCTGCCATGACGGGTGGCGTGGTGGAATTTTCTTTGTCCACCAACAACGCCATGTGCCAGAACTCCTCCAACGCCCCGCGCCGCAACAACAACAACAACAACTTTGGCAACAATCGTGGTGGCTACCGCGCCAGGGCGGACGTGGGCACGGCCGTGGCAGGAACAATGGCCCTTGCTGCCAAGTGTGCGGCATCTACGGCCATATAGCCCTAAACTGCCGTAACAGATTCAACCATGCGTACCAGCCGGAGGAGTACCATGGCGTCAACAGCGCCACGACTGGAGGAGGCTACAATGTTGACACGAACTGGTATATTGACATCGGTGCAACGGATCACCTGACGAGTGATCTTGATCGGCTAACCATTCAAGAACGCTACCACGGCAAGGATCGGGTTCAAGTGGCCAACGGAGTAGGTTTGCATATTTCACATATTGGTCATTCTATAATTCCCGGCTTAGATCGTTCTCTTGCTCTTAAAAATATTTTTCATGTCCCTAACATAAATAAACATCTTCTTTCTACACACAAACTTGTTTCTGATAATAATGTTTTCATTGAATTTCATGACAATGCTTTCTTTATTAAGGACAAGGCCACGAAGAAAACGCTTCTACTCAGTAGAAGCAAAGGGGGTCTCTACCCAATGCCATTTGATTGCTCAACATCCACCACTCCTCATCATGTTTCGTCCGGTGTCAAGGTGTCATCCTCGCAGCGGCATCAACGTTTTAGGCATCCTACTTCATCCATTGCTAGGTCTATCTTGAAATCCAATAATTTAGATTATTCCTTTGAACAAGAGTCCTCAGTTTGTGATGCATGCCAACGTGCAAATAGTCATCAACTTCCTTATAATAATTCTGTTCATGTCACCACCTCTCCTCTTGAACTTATCCACTCCGATGTGTGGGGACCTGCTCAAGCTTCTGTTGGAGGTTTCAAGTACTATGTAAGTTTCTTGGATGATTATAGTCGCTACACTTGGATTTATCTCATTAAGCATAAATCGGATGTTGAGCAAATCTTTCATATTTTCCAAAATCATGTTGATCGCCTCTTGAATTCCAAAATTCGCACTGTTCAATCTGATTGGGGAGGGGAGTATCACCATCTCCATAAGTATTTCCAGCGTTGTAGTATTTCTCACCGTGTGTCATGCCCCCATACTTCACAGCAAAACGGTGTAGCCGAAAGGAAGCACCGACACATTGTTGAAATCGGCCTTGCTTTATTAGCGCATTCCTCTCTTCCTCTTAGATTTTGGGATGAAGCCTTTTTGACAGCATGCTATTTAATTAATCATATGCTAAGCCGTACCATCAATAATTCTACCCCTATTACACGTCTTCTCAACATTGCGCCAGATTATACCTTTCTTCACACTTTCGATTGTGCATATTGGCCTAGCCTTCAGAAATATAATTCTCATAAGTAGCAATTTCGTTCCAAACTGTGTGTCTTCTTAGGGTATAGTTCCATGCATAAGGGATATAAGTGTCTTGACAAAAGCACTGGCTGGGTGTATATCTCGCGAGATGTTGTCTTTGATGAATCCCTTTTCCCTTTTTTTACTCCTCGGTCGGTCATCCCTTCTTCTGATGTTGTTTGTTTTCCTCAATCTGAGCCGACAACTATGAATGATCATATGCGAAATTATGACTTATCGCTCTTGTTGTCTAACACGTCTGATGCAGTTGCAGTAGCACCGCGTCCCGTGCCTCCGATAGACGATCAGCACGTCTGCATGATCGACGTCTCGGGTGCATGCAGTCCTGGGCCTGCTACCTCAACTCCTGGCCCAGGAAATCCTCCGCAGCAGCAACCGCTCAGTGCGGCGACCTCAGCACCCGCTCCTGGGTCGGATTCGTCCCAAGTTCCTATTGCGCCCGAGCCTGATGCACATTCGCTGGGTCACACAGCAGGCGACGCCAATATCGAGCTTGCACTAGATGCTGCTCCTGCTAATGCTCCACCCGTGCATCAGATGATTACTCGCCTCCGTGCCAACAAGATCTTCCTCAAGAAATTCACAGATGGCACTGTTCGGTACACTCCAAATCGTCGTGCTTTCTTTGCTGAGCCTACATCTCATCGGCTTGCTCTTTTAGATCCAGCTTGGCGCTCTGCTATAGAGGACGAGTTTGCTGCTCTTCAGAAGAATTGTACCTGGACACTTGTACCACGTCCACCAGGCATCAATGTTGTTGGTAGTAAGTGGGTATTCAAGCTTAAACAACGTCCGGATGGTTCCATTGATAAACATAAGGCGCGTCTAGTTGCTCGGGGATTTACACAGCGGTATGATGTCGATTATTAGGATACTTTCAGCCCTGTTGTTAAGCCAGCCACTGTTCGTTTGATCCTTGCTTTGGTTGTCTCCAAGGGATGGTATCTTCGCCAAATTGATGTGAGTAATGCCTTTTTTCATGGTTTTCTGGATGAGGATGTTTATATGCAGCAGCCACCGGGTTTTGAAGATTCTCAGCATCCATCCTATGTGTGCAAACTACAGAAAGCGTTTTATGGTATGAAAAAGTCGCCTCGCGCTTGGTTTTCTCGTCTCAGCGACCGTTTGCATCAACTTGGGTTTCAATCCTCCAAGGCAGATACTTCCCTTTTTTTGTTTCGCCATGGGGACATCACCATCTATATGCTTGTGTACGTAGACGACATTGTTATTGCTGGTTCTTCCCAGAAGGCTGTTGATCATTTGCTGTGCACCCTGTCTTCCTCTTTTCCAATCAAAGATCTTGGTCGGTTGCACTATTTTCTGGGGATTGAAGTCGCCTACAATTTAGGGGGAATCACCTTGATGCAGCACAAGTATGCCTCCGACCTTCTTCACCGAGCTCACATGGAGAATTGTAAGAGCGTCTCAACCCCCATATCTGTTACGGACAAACATGCGCGCGACTGTGGTACAGCTCTTGGTGATGATGATGTTTTCAATTATCGAAGCATAGTTAGGGGATTGCAATATCTTACGTTAACAAGGCCAGACATTTCTTTTGCTGTAAATAAGGTTTGCCAATATCTTTCCAAACCCACTGATGTGCATTGGGAGGCAGTCAAGCGTATCTTAAGATATATCAAGGGCACAACTGCTACGGGACTCAGCATTCAACCTTCCAGCTCTACCGTCCTGAGTGTGTTTATAGACGCAGATTGGGCTGGTTGTGTAGATGACCACAAGTCTACGGGAGGCTTTGCAGTATTCTTAGGCCCTAACTTGATCCCATGGAGTTCTCGCAAACAACCCACAGTGCCTCGGTCTAGCACTGAAGCTGAATATAAGGCCTTGGCGAATGGCACAGCTGAAGCAACATGGGTATAATCTTTGCTAAAAGAATTGGGCATATGCCAGCCGCGACCTCCAGTCTTATGGTGTGATAACCTTGGAGCTACCTATCTAACAGCCAATCCGGTTTTTCATGCACGGACAAAACATATAGAGGTGGATTTCCACTTCGTTAGAGAGAAAGTTGCATTGGGTGCACTTGATGTCCGCTTTGTATCATCTAATGACCAGGTAGCAGATAGTTTCACCAAACCGGCTACGCGCTACATGCTTGATCGTCTACGACGCAATCTGAACCTTGTTACAGTTAAGATTGAGGGGGAATATAAATATAGTAGATAGCGATATATGCATAGTATAATTGTAGGGATTGATTCTATATATAGATAAAATGATCAGATTGTATAGAATTCTGATTATATAGGATTATGAAGATATTTTCTGCATTATCTATATAAAGAGTATTCCACCCTAAATTTTAGCGGCTAATAGCTTCTCTGACTTGCAGCACGATATGAAAAGGAGAGAGAGACGAGACGTGTGGTTCGTAGTTCAACAACGCGGATGCCGTGACCGGTGCTGTTCTTGGTAGACCAGTCAACAGATAAACGGGAATTGTAGTAGGCCGCCCGGCCTCAGAAAAATATCCTGTGGTGGGCTTGGCCATATCCAGTCGCCACTATAAAACAAGGGAAATGGTTAACATGTGGAGGCTCGGAAGACTGTAGTATAGCAGTACTACCTACCACCAAACCAATTAAAGCTCTACTGAGACACACACACAGAAAGGAGGCCAGAATGTCGATGGGAGTCGGCAGCACCTGCGTCTGTGTCACAGGAGCGAGCGGCTTCATCGGATCATGGCTCGTCCGCTTCCTCCTCGATCGCGGCTACGTCGTTCACGCCACTGTCAAAAGCCTGGGTACTTGACTGAGTTGAATCCCTTTCCCCCATCTTCCTAATTTTATCCGACTCATAACTTATTTCTTCTCCAGAGGATGAGGCCGAAACCAAGCACTTGCAAGCCCTAGACGGCGCCGCCTCGCGCCTTCACCTCTTCCAAATGGACCTCCTCGACCCCGCCTCCATCCTAGCCGCCATCAATGGCACCACTGGCGTTTTCCACTTAGCCGCCGTCTTCACACTTGATCGCTTGCAAGATCCGGAGGTATTAATTGGATGGGAATTTAATAAATATTCACTCCATTTACTCTTTATTGATCTTATAATAAAATAAAACAAATTAGCCCCTGATACTAATATTGAATAACGAGTTGACTCAAAATATTATACATATAACAATTAATATCACTCAATTTAACGTCGGGCAGAAGGAATTGTTAGATATTGCTGTGAAGGGTACGCTTAACGTGCTCCGCGCGGCGAAAGACAGCGGAGTTGGTCGAGTCATGGTGACTTCTTCTTCCACTGCCATGGTGCCTAATCCAAACTGGCCTATCGATTTGGTCATAAATGAGGATTCCTGGGCTGATATTGACCTCCTTAAGAAGCTCGAGGTATAAGCATTTCACCTTATCCTGATCAAGAATATATAATTCCAGTATAGGAGACCTTTCCCTGAAATAACTTCACCTATACCACAACATAAACTCGAAAAAGCTATGCATAACTTAAACCTGATACTTGTCTATGGCATGGTATTAGCTCTGGTATCCCCTGTCCAAAACTTTCGCCGAGAAGGCGGCGTGGGAATTTGCGGCTGCCGAGGGATTGGATATAGTGGTCATAAATCCAGGGTTGGTGTTAGGTCCTTCACTTCAACCTCATATTGGTGCCGCCATCAAAATCTTATTATATATTCTTCAAGGTATTTACTTGTAGCTGCACTTTAGTATCTCGATGCATTACTATCTTGATTTAACTGGTTATACTTGAACTGATTCATGACTCAGGCATCCCAGTTGATCTGCAGCAATTCTATATTGGATGTGCTGATGTAAGGGATGTCGCAAAGACTATGATACTGTTATACGAGAATCGATCGGCACAGGGACGGCATCTGTGTGAGGAATCGATAGCCCGTTGGACCGACTTTATCGACAAGGTTGCGGATCTCTATCCTGAGTATAAAATTCAAAGGCAAGAGACTTCTGTCAAAAGTGAATTTGCTGAAAGAATTTCATGTTCTTGGCTGATTTCTTCTTTGATTGTTTTGTAGAGTCTTGGAGGACAAGCAAGCTTGGGTAGTGAGAGCTGAGAGTCCTCCAAAGAAGGTGGCGGATTTGGGTCTTAGTTTCACTCCATTGGAGAAGACCATCAAGGATGCAGTGGAAGATTTGAAGAGCAAAGCTTACATCTAAATGAGACTTGTTCACTGATGTACTCCTAAGTGATGTTTCCTGTTTGAGCTAATGAATTCATTACATATTTTTATGGCATATAGATTATATATAATTGTTTTCTGGCTCATGAGGAGAGAAAGAAGGTAGAAAGGAAATTAAAACTAATGAAAAGGAAAAGAAATATAAAAGCAACATAACAAAAGAAAAGGAAAAGTTTATGCTCATTAATGCTTTAGACCCGACGTGCCTCTCACCAGCTCCGATATAAAGGTATCTCAACCACCACCCATTGGAATCTCCGCCCGCTTCTCCTTATCTTTCTTTACGCAGTCCAACCGTTTGAAGGAATTCCTTGCAGAAGAGGCGAGCTCAAAAGCTAAGATAAGTGTACTTAACCGTCTCTCGTATCTTTCCTTCCTTCCATGGCTTATCCTCGTCTCCTCTTGGCCCTTCTCCTCTTCTCCTTCCTCTGCTTCGCTTCCTCCCCTGTCTCGGCCAATAAAGTGTCAGTGTCTCTCTACTACGAGGCCCTCTGCCCTTACTGCTCCAGCTACATAGTAAACAACCTCGTTAGGATCTTTCGAAATGGGCTCGTCTCCATTGTCGATCTCGATCTTGTCCCTTATGGGAACGCCAGGTTTACATCCGACGGCTCCATCATTTGCCAGGTTAAGTATGAGCTATAATTCTTGTTCTTGGAATGCGCTTATTGGAATCTTCAACATAATATGAATTGTTTGTAAAGGTCCCCTCTTTCTAATCCTCTCTTCTTATAGTAATTATCACTCTCCGAATCAATCTCTGAGAACAATGTGACTTAAATTGTTGGTCTGTTGGTAATCTAGCTTGGTATAAAATCAAATTTCTTTTTAATCATTCTGCAAATAAATGAAGGCTATGCTATTATTTTTCTGTAGTACTGTAAACAAGCACATGCTGCTTACTGTCTACATCCTGGTGCAGCATTTAGTATATATATGGGCTTTCTGCAGAGAGATAGGTGTGACTTCTATAAAGAGGCAGTTGGGTCATGTGTAAAATAGTTTGCTTTTAATTTGTCTTGGGAATTTCTAAGTCTGCTACACTCATGCTTTGTTTCTAGACATAGAATATTTACTCTAGCCAATTTTAAAAACAAGGCGACAGATGAACGGTAAAGTAATTGTTTGCACATAATAGGAATCAGACGCTAAGATGATTTATTTAGTAAATAAGATCGATCATATATAATGAACACTGATTTCCTAGCACTGTTTTGGTAGCTTAAACCTACTGACTGAAATTTCTGATTATTTATCTGGCTTCTGCTCAAGTAGATAAAGTTAACTATGAATCTGGATTGCTACTTATTTGGGTCGTATTAATTTTAGTTGTCATTCTTCTATAGGGATGAACTTCTTTATCCTTTTCTCTTCATTTTGCAGCATGGCGAAAATGAGTGCCTATTGAATGCCATCGAAGCATGTGCAATCAGAGTGTGGCCTGATGTGGTAATGTATAAAGATATATTTATTTCCTACTTCCATATCAGGAAATGCGATTATATATCCATGATGGTTAATTATAAATATTTTCAAAGATTCAGGATGTTTATCAAACTTTCTTGATCAAGTCATCAGATATCATAAGCCACTAATCTGACAACTAAAACTGTCTATCAGCAATTTTGATTCCTCTGTTGCATAATTCTGAAGAAATTACGTCTTCTTGAGGGCTACTTTTATACATACAGACTCATGCAAGTTGGATTAACACCTATATTATTTCTGAGCTTGTTATTTGGCTGTAAATTAGAACATAATCCTCTTTTTTTTTAAATTAAATTTAAGAAATCTGTAATGCAGCAACAGCACTTCGGTTTCATTCGTTGTGTTGAACATAAAATAATGGCTCAAGGAGAGACTGAGTGGCAATCCTGCTTCCAAGAAACTGGTTTGGGTTCAGAAGGTGTTTTACATTGCTACAATAGTGGAAATGCAAAGCAAGTCAGTACAATACCTTTCTTCTTTGATATATAATTATTTTTCCAAGTCCCTTTCTTTTTTCAAGAAAATGCTTCTTTCATGTAACTAAGATCTGATCATCTGAGTTTGACATAACATATCCTGTTACAAAGACCTCATGATGCTTGTCTTCTTAAATAATCCAGTTTTATCATCCATTATTTTGTGGATTCTTAATAACCAGAATAGCATTAATCTGGTTATGACAAATGTTGTATGGATCCAGTATCAATAATGTTACTAAGATCTCAACAAAATAGTTGTATTAGGTGTAACAAATGCATACTTCTCTTCACATCCACATGGTTGTTTAGGGTAATGCACCCTTGCGAGAAATTTTTTTGCTGAAATGATTATCTAGAAATCTTTTGGCTCATATAATCCCATTTTGTTGTGAAACAACTATAGATAATTGTCTGCATGCGCTTACGAACTTCTAATGTTTGCTCTCATTGAAATGCAGCTTGAATTACAGTATGCAGCAGAAACTGATTCTCTTCAGCCACCTCATCAGTATGTTCCTTGGGTAGTCATTGATGGCAAGCCACTTTATGATGTAAGTGTATTCTTGATAGCTATAATTATTAAATCTATATGTCCAATTTCTGCTCTTCTTTTTAATCCTGTTGATTACCAAGACAATGATCAAATTGCTATTATTCATTGCCCTGTGCCATGAAATATATGAATCTTATGCTAATTAAGGGTTGTTTCCGTTTATCTTGCAGGATTATCTCAACTTTGAGGCTTATATTTGCAGAGCTTATGAAGGTGAACTTCCTGAGGCCTGCAAAGGACTGACACAAACAATCTCCGAAGAACTGAAAGCCAGCCGAGGAGATCAGGTGTGCCTCGCTGATGAAACGATCAGCTGATATGCAACTAGAAAGGATAATTAATGAAGAGTAGCACATTGATTGAAGTTTCAATTGCCATTGTTTCAGTATCTTTTACCAGTAGGAGCTATTTATAATTCTAAGATTTGAAAATCCACACTGGATTGTCTTTTCAGATGCCTAATTAACCTGTGTTTCCTCCGTTTATGTTCAAAATTACACCCTGTACCTGTGATGTCATATAAGATACTGCTATTTGATACAAGAAAAACCAAGAGACATGGATTTATATTGTTCAGCAGCTTGCTTATTCCATTGGAGAGAGCAGTCATTTCACTATATTTTGAAGAAAATACACTTAGGTAGTTTGGTTACAACCATTCTATACTACTGAAATCTTAATCAGGTATATAGTAACGTTGCTGATATATGTCCATATATACTTTATTGCAGGGACTTTCTCTCATTAATCTTCAAACCCGATTAGATGAATAAAATAAGCTAATCCGATCGTCATCAGAGAAGGGCAGCTCATTTTTTTGATATGATATTGCACAAAATGTTATACTTCTAAAGCCATTATCACATAAGAAGAGTAGAAAATAAGCAATTGCCATTGCAAATAGCTATGCTTTGTATGAAGTATTGCACTTGTAAAAAATATTGGAGTCTGTATGGTTAGCACTGTCTCTAACGTGCTTATAAACTGTTAATGAAGGTCGTTTTAATGTTTATAATAGAACTTAAATTTATTGGTTGTTATAGCTGTCACTATTTAATAGACCAGCAGCCAGTATTTGTTCTTAAAAATCTCATAAGATAAATCTCAAATTAAATTAATTAATATCACTGTGCTATTTCTGTACCAGTTTAACCTATGTGGATGTGAAGATACATATCTGATGGTGTTCGACCTCTCGGATATAGGTAAATATAAATCCGAATCCGATAAGACGCGAATAAGGAACCGGGTCGGATCGCCCCCCCGGCATTCACCGGATAAATATCGCGATACGGTAACATTCTCCTCGAAAAGAAAGAATGGCGCACCTCCCACGCGAAATTACTGACCGACCAAACAACTCACCCACAATATCTTACTCCCGCTTCGCCTCCTCCTCCATCGTCTCTAAACCCAAATGGCTTCTCTCCGCGCTTTCCTACCCGAAAAGAAGTGCCCATTACTCCTACTCCTCGCTTTATTCCTCCTCTCCTCCGTCCTTCTCCTCTGCCTCTCTAATGGCGGTAACCGCTTCTTCCCCGACTACTTCCCTTCCCCTTCTCCTCCGATCAAAAACCCTGACACGAACCCTAGCTCTACCTCTGTGCCCATCAGATCCGGCGATGAACGAGTTCAAGAAGTTGAAGGCGATCGAGGAGAGGAGTTGGCGGTCCGATGGGAGATCTGTAAGGTTGGGAAGGGGGTGGTGGTGCAAGATTACATTCCGTGCTTGGATAACGTAAAGGCGATCAAGGAGCTGAAGTCGAGGCGGCACATGGAGCACCGGGAGCGGCATTGCCCGTGGCCGAGGCCGCGGTGCTTGGTTCCACTGCCGCGGAGTTATAAGGTGCCGGTGCCGTGGCCGCAAAGTAGAGACATGGTGAGATTGGTTCTTCGGTAAGGAGGATGTTGATTTCCCAGTTGTTCTTGATCTGGTTGTAGTGTTGATTGCTTGTTCTTTGTTGTATCTTTCCTAGTCCCTTTTTTTTTCCAAGTTCGTGATCTATTGACTATTGACACTGAGAATTGTATGAAGTAAGATTTTGCCAGGATAGATTTTCATATTACTTGAGTGACAATATGAATTGCCAATTTTTATAGTCAAAGTTACTACCGGTGGTTCAATTTTGGATTTATTTTATTTTTAGTCATCCACCTAACCTACAATCACATCAAAGTTGCAGTTAGCGTTCCAATTATTATTTGAAATTTTTTCCTACTCTTTCCTTGTCTAGCATTCATTTTCTTTCATCGTTTTCTCGTCTACTCACATTCTCTATTGTGAAATGACATTCGGCTAGGGTTGCCTCTGTCAATCTGAAGGGCTTATGCATTTACAAGATTATAATATTATATATCATTAACAGAACTTTGAGGCTGTCGTTATTCGTCAATATATGTGATGCAGTATGATGTTGGTGAAAGTGATAGTGCTGGTACTTAAACATTAAGATTTTTTTTTTTTGAATCTCATGAAAGTTCCTTCTCCAGATATGGTATGACAACGTCCCTCATCCAAAACTAGTTGAATATAAGAAGGATCAAAATTGGGTTCGGAAATCTGGTGACTATCTTGTTTTCCCCGGCGGTGGGACTCAATTCAAAGACGGCGTAACAACCTACATTCAGTTCATTGAACAGGTAGATCTATCCTAGCAAATTGGCAAGATATATAGTTATAAGAAAACTTATCACCTCATGTTCCTGCAACCATGCTATGTACGAATACATCTGAACAGAAAATATATCGGTCATCTTCTGTTAATATCTTTGTTGAAAATGAACCGACGATCTTCTATTATGTTTTCAAATATTCTGCATCAAATTATAGTGTGGTACAGCAACATATATAATATATTTCTGTTGAAATGTGACCTTCAAATTTTATGTGCTGGATTCAAGCAATGTATCAATATTTAGTTGAACATCCTGCACTGCTTATGTTGTTGTAATTGTGGCTTACCAATCTCTGATGATTAATTTAGAAGGTCCTTAAAAATAGAAAAACAAATTTTCTATCTATTTGTCCTACATTAAATTGCTGGAACTTCTTACATAGAGTCATGTTATCATCTGTATTGTTAGATGTACTATTGATTTTTCTACCTTTTTACTTCTATATTTTGATTCTGTAGATTCTGCCAACTATTGGGTGGGGAAGACACACAAGAGTTGTCCTGGATGTTGGCTGTGGTGTTGCAAGCTTTGGTGGATACTTGCTTGATAAAAATGTCATTACCATGTCATTTGCCCCAAAGGATGAGCATGAAGCTCAGATACAATTTGCTTTGGAGCGTGGAATTCCAGCTTTTCTGTCAGTGATTGGAACACAGAAACTTGCTTTTCCTGATAATGTATTTGATTTGATTCACTGCGCGCGTTGTAGGGTCCACTGGGATGCAGATGGTTAGTCTGGGTTTTAGCTTTCTAGCCAAGTATAAATATGTTTAGAGCCAGTGAGAGTTCTAACGTTTTATTACTTGAATTGTTGCTTTGCTGACCTGTAGGTGGGAAGCCATTATTGGAACTTAATAGGATTTTGAGGCCTGGAGGTTTTTTTGCGTGGTCTGCAACACCAGTTTATCGTGATAATGAAAGAGATCAAGGTGTCTGGAATGGTCAGTAATTATCTTTATGTTCTTTCTTTAGTGCACAGTATCAAATAATTTTCATGAATCTAGCCTAACAATCTTTTAATGTAGTAGTAACATATACCGTAAGAGTTGATCTGCAATTGGAGGTGGACACTTGGTGTTATTTGGTTGCCAACCTTGACAATAGTCTTTATTATGTGTATTGTATACAAAAGAATTTTGATATGCTATCATAGAATGGGAAAGAGGGGTGCCTAGTTGGGATGCTGGTGTATTGCTCCTCTGAATATGACCTTCCTCCACGGGATATCACTCTCCTTTAGGCATATTACTGTCTGTTCAGGTATATGACTTCCTCTTGTGATTCATAGCCTACAAAACTGCCAAATGCCTTTAATCAATAGAGAATCTTCAGACAAGGATTGCTATTTGAATCAATGAGAAAAGGTTGATCTCTTTTATATTTCATGTTCCCTTTTCCTCAGGCCCCTGTTCTCCATAAATCAACATATCAAACATGTTTTTTGATTCAAAACATTTCCTCCTTATACTGGCAAAGGAAAAGGAAAAGAAATTTTATGAGGTTTTCCTTTTGTTTTCAGAAAATTTATCTGCTGTCAAAACTGTGCGAGCTTTTAATTTTACCAGAAATTTTGATCATTCGGGTGACCGGGTTAAAGTATTTGATAACTTTGAGTATGAACAATAATGTCCAGCTAAATTGATGTCGTCTTTATTTCATGTCTGGCAGCAATGGTAGCTTTGACAGACTCTATTTGCTGGAAGGCAGTGGTGAAAACTACAGATGCAGCTGGAATTGGACTCGTGATTTATCAAAAGCCTATATCAAATTCCTGCTACATTCAGAGAAAAGAAAATAAACCACCTTTATGTGCTTTGAAAGATGGACAAGATTTTTCATGGTAGTCCTTCCATTGTTGCTTTAATATCACTCTTGATATTGCAGTGTTTGAGTATTAGTATTAGGTAGTATAAGACTTCTTAATTATTCCTATTTTTTCATATGCAGGAAAGCCCCACTAGATAATTGTATTCACCAACTCCCAGTTATCAATTCAGGTGAAGAACAGAATTGGCCTGTTTCCTGGCCAGAAAGACTTATTGATATATCTTCAAGTATACCTGAAGAAACAAACAGAAATCCTTCTGAAGGAAAACTTTATGATGATACAAACCACTGGAAAGAACTTGTTTCAGGAGTATATCTGAATGACCTTGCAATCAACTGGTCAAGTATACGTAACGTCATGGATATGAATGCCAGATTTGGAGGGTATGTTTTCATCAAGCTTGTTTGTAATTTACAACTAAATTTTCATTTCAAAAATTTAACATAGAATATTTAAGGTTTTCTCTATGTTTTGAGTACTTATTATTGTTCCATAAACAATATGCTTTTTCTTTAAAGGGAGTTGATCATGCTTCCATATGCTAGCTACTGCCCAAGTCGTGAATTCTTATGCACAATATAACTTTCTGATTACTATCTATGTTTTAATCAAGACTGTCATTGCATGATTACTAAGCTCTAAGTTGAAATATTTGCCCTGATAGGAATCTTGCATCAAATTTCTCATATTATGGAACTTGCATAAAACCATACATAATCTACCTATAGGTGACAACACAGGATGAGAGAAACCATTGTCTAAACCATGTTCTCAGCAGTTAATACTTTTACAATGGGGAGCAACTCAAATTCTAAATTAATTCTTTCAGATCATCACCTCAGCAATCCTCTGATAAGTCAATATGCTATTTCTTTGTACCTGTTCTCTTAGCAGAAAAAAGTGTGCTTAAAGCCTTGAACTTAGTCCTCGCTTCTTTATATTACATTAGAGTAATTGTGTGATACAGATTAACTACAATTTGAAAAATGAACTGAGGATTTGATCATTATGGGTGACATGTCCGTCATTGTAATTTTCTGTATCAAACTCAGGTTTTCAGCTGCACTAATCAGTCAACCTCTCTGGGTGATGAATGTTATACCTACTGACGAGCCAGATACCTTACCAATAATTTTCAACAGAGGGTTGATTGGGATCTATCACAATTGGTGTGAAGCATTTAACACTTATCCCCGAACTTATGATCTACTTCATGCCAGCTATCTTCTAGGAAATGTTGCAAAGAGGTAAACAGTGTTCAAATCTGGAACCATTGTTCTTTAGCTTGTGTATTTTGTAGGCAATCCAATTTTTAGATTCGTTTCTTTCCTCTTTAGATGCAACAATCTTGAGGTAGCAGCTGAGATGGACAGGATTTTGAGACCAGGTGGATGGGTGTTACTGCAAGACAGAATAGAAATAATAAAGCAGATGCGCTCTATATTACAATCTCTTCATTATGAGACTGCCATAGTCAGACAGCAGTTTCTTGTTGGTCAAAAGGGTTTCTGGCGTCCTGAGAAATAGAGGGTCCACATGATGATGGCAGATCACAGTTTTGAATGAATCTTTTTACTATGCGAAGTCTCTATAGCATATGTTCGTCAAATTCACAATTGTATTGATTCTTTATCACTGAACCTGATTCTTTTTCACAAGAAAGCAGAGAGTTCACTTAGTATCAACTCTCGACTCTTTTGACAGGCTATTGGTGTGTTCTTCCTTTTGAGAAAAAGACAGCTAATTAGTTGACTTGGAAATTATGGCGATTGATTGCCCGCTAAACTTAAATAGTTTGTGAGCTAGGGAATTTTGTATTGTCGCTTGTTTTTTCAGTAATTGATCATTAAAGTTAGGCAGATAGCAAATTGAGGCATCAATCAATATGCTTGTAAATCGAAAACCGAGCTGATGATACTAATATGGAATTTTATCCCAAGAGTTGGATCTCGGATCCTCCCAGGTCAGTTGCAAGTCCATCCCCACCTTCTCATAAATGACATATCCAACTACATGAATTTCATGGTGATGGAGTGTTTGATCTCAAGTTCGCACACCAAAGTATATACCGAAATAAGTGAACGCAAGTCACCTATTCCGGATAAAGAAACCTACTAGAAGTCACCTATTTGGTTACAATTCTCTTCTCTGTGACAGGGTCGTACCGTCCTCGACGATCTCTCCTCTGGTTCAAGAGATTCCACCCCCCAGTTCTCCACCATCTCGTGAACAATGGAAAGGATATTGCTACTATCACACCCAGTGGCCAGTACTACCGCTGTGATTGAGTGGGGGTAGATGCTCTCGCTGCCTGGGGGTACGAATAGCCGCTGCCGCTCCCACGTAGATCCCTCTGTCGGCCACCGAGTCGACACCGAGTCAAGGGGAAGCGGGTGGCCCCTCGACTGATCTCACGCTCCCGCTCCCTCCTCCGCCCGGTCACTTCCGTCCGTACGACGCGTCAAAATTGACCCAAGTGGGCCCTCAGTCTTAGCAAATCCACGGCCCGAACCATCCAGGGCCGCGCTGTCGCGGGCCCCACGTGACGTCGCTTTCATTTTATATTTGTGCAAAAATGTGCGCAAGTGCAACCCGAAAGGACAAAGGGAACAGGGATTGGGGGGGGGGGGGGGGGTTCTAATTGCAAAACTGCACTCCCCTTTTGGTATTTTACACACACACACACACACACTAAAAAGAGGAGTCCGAAGAACAGGACTCTAAGTTAGGAAATCAAATTATAGTCAAATCTAGGGGTATTTTTAGCCACAAAAATAAGTAAGGTTGCTGCGGGGGCAATAATATTATTACATTTGCTCGTGAAACAAACTTTTTAAAAAGAGAGACATAGAAATCCACTGTTTCTATTTCTGGACCAAAGCTTTTTTAATTTTATTTTTAAAAAAATAGTCCAATCGTTATCATCACACTTACTCGTCTTAGCCCATGTGTTATTGTGAAATTTCACAATGATTAATACCTGACCATCGTACTCAATCTGAACCTACTCCTCATCCTACTCCATCTGTCAATTTCGCTCACCGTTGTTCTAAACCATAACTTTTACTTTAACGTGTAAACGGGCTTTTCCACACTCTCATTCATAATCATAAGAGTCCCCATACTCATCATCGGAGCATCACAGAGTACTACTCCAGGATTATATATCGACACTACCTCTAATACCACACACTTGTTGGGAAGACAAGGGAGTTCTACTCCAAATTAATAAAACAAAGTTTGACACATACATTAGAAACCCAACTTAAACTCACAAAAACTTAAGTTATTAGTTGAGAGCCCAAGAGTCTTATTCTTGACTTTCTGATGTAATCTCTCAAATAAAGATAGCCTGATGCTTAATGTGAATTTTGATGTTTTATATAGTTAAGGAGTCAATGTACCATAACAAATACGTAGTTCGCCAGTCAGGTAATTGAATCTTCCTACCACTCGATCATCTCATTCTCAGCTTCTGCCCAGGTGATGTACATTTACAATGATCATATGCTTGAATTTTTAAGTAATTAAATACCTTGTCTCGAATTAAGCTCTACTCTTGGCTTAATTAAGCAATTATATTCGTCGTCCTCGGTACTAATTAAAATAACTCGATCGAATATGTTCGACGTAATAATATATATATATATGTGTGTGTGTGTGTGTCTGTGTGAATAATAAGCTAAGATGTGCGTGATGTTTTTGTAACACAATCTTATGGAAAGTCAAACTCTTACAGCTGCTAGAAAAGTATTATTAATTAGCATTCAGATTCTTTTGACACAAAAAAAATAACCTGATATCAAGCTAAAAGGTTTCTGAATGCAGTTTCCAATCCAAGTTCAAGTTCAAGCTCAGGTTCAAGCTCATGTTTTATAGGATTCTCAACTGGGGCCAACCTGCAACTCAACTTTCTTTTGTTTACATTTGCCATGGAATCAATAAGTCATCTGACGACAATTTGACTGCGAGCGAACAGATGTCTCTATGCATCAACTGAAGAAAGTAATATATTTGTCTAGACTCGAAAAGTGGCATCAAATAAACCAATTTCTCCCAAGCTGATAATTAATTGTGCTAAATAGTGCAGCAATATTTTATCACTAAATTCAAAAACAATGAAAAAAAAATTCGTTGCAACACAAGTATCCTGATGAATATGGTACTATAATCTTCTCATTTCAGCATAGTTTTACAATATCAATCAAAGTAATATTTTATATAATACGTACCAACCTATTTCGATAACTCCATCTCTTCTTATTTGGTAGTAAATAGATAACCTCAATAGCTAACAACGATACGATGAAAATTTTGCACATCATTTCATCTGGAGCAACAAGTTGATAAGCAATGAGACAATAAACTAAAGTAATAATCGTCTGTTGCTACTTTATTTGCACATCAGCACAGTTTGTGATAGAATACCTACTTGTTTGGTTGTTGTAGACACAGCTAATAATAGAATAAGTAGCTATATCTCCGGTATATGTATGCTATTGATAGTTGTTTGCATCCACAGTCATATAAACTATTACTATACCAAACTGCATTATTTAAAGAGTAAATCCAACTGCGCATCCAAGCTTTTAAATCTACATAGAGCAAGCTGCAATAAGACCTAGCTACTACCAAAATAATTGATCTGATAGGTATGGAAGGAGCATCATGATAGTTGTAGGGTCACACTAGCTGAAGGAATAGAAACGAGGTTTTCTCTTTGATTTGGTACAAATATATAATAGATAAAAGGTTCCTCATAGCCATCATATGGTTGTCAGATAGCCCATGCATAAGTTGGTGAAATGGTATTTCTTATAGAGTAATTAATGGCAAACTTATTGCTCATCTTGAACTCTTCTACCTTTAATACTTCTACTTATAAGACACCTCAATGGCTACCTAGTGTAAGAACAAGATAGGTCTTGATATATATATATATATATATGTGTGCATGACATAAAGGACTTTAACCCTAACTAAGCTTCTCTCAAGAATGTCGGATTAGAATATGAAAGTATGGAATGTAGGTAATCCAATTCTGAAAGCAACCTGTGAAAATTATCAAACTATAGATTACACATGAAGCAAAGCCGTACATTAATTATCGCTTTCTAAAAGATACCCGTACGTTATCAGCAGAATTATTTATGCAAAGAGATGCTATGAGCCTTTTAATAGTAGATTCTAGTTTAATTAATATGAATGGTTACAAAGCCATTGATGCATACATCAAGTTCTTGTAATTATAATTATGAGACCAGTACCAACTGGGCTATATACTTTGAAGGAGAAAAGAAAGAAAGAAAGAAAGTGGTAAGTAATTAGATGCTAACTCATGACCTAATACTTTATCAATCCAATCATCGGTTGTTAGGAATCCAACAAGAGTTTTTGATAAATAAAACCCCTACCGTACTTCCATTCTCACACTAAGATTAAACAAACAAGGCACTAAATAAAGCAGCAGGCTACTATAGATTACATTGTTTGGTGCTTTCCCAAAACCTTTTTTTTTCTAAGGGAAGTTGCCAAAATCTTTCTTCTTTTCGGAGAAGATAACAAGATGCTACATATGTGGGGCATATGTAGGTTTATGAGTATGGCGTCACATAGATAGATTGAAGGCAAATTAATTAACTAAGGCATATATATCTATGTACTTATATATGATATATAGATTTTGGACAAATCCACACAGGAGCAGAGGTGCTCTTCCTCTGCACTAATCATTTAAGAATAAAAGAACAAAGCTTTCCACAAAGCCATTGCCCCCACAAAGAGGGGAGAGCTTGAGTGAGAAAACTATATAAAGAAATGAACTTTTTTGGTACCAAGTTGCGGGCAGGGAACAGTTTAGGCTCAGAGATCTTTGGGGCCATGCAAAAGACAAAGGAAGTGATTCGGCTTTCTCTTTCTCGCCTCCTACCCCTCAGACTCAGAGGCATTGAGATAAAGATTAAAGAAAGAGAGGAAGCTAGAGAAGCCTACTGTTCTTCTCCTGGAACATCACAACAATGCCCATGAGAAAAAGATAAATAAATTAATGCTGGAAATTAAAGACTTCCATTTTTACCAACGTTAATTCTACTCTCAAATGGAAGATTTATTTTTCTCCAAGTAGTAGAGAGAGAGAGAGAGAGAAAGAAGAAAGGAGAGGGATGTATGGGTGGCAGAGATGAAGTGCAGGTGATAGAAGAGTCAGGACTGGTGGCAGACTGGGAGAGAAAGATTGGGCGAGAGGGATTTGAGTCAGAAGAGATGGACACACGTGTGGGTAATCCCTTAATCTATAGGACGCAGACCTATCCGGCCGGGACCAGTACTTAGATCTCTTTTCTTTTCTTTCCGTTTATTTGTTTTTTCCAAGTATAGCAAAACCTCGCCAACTTCGCATTGCCATGAGAGAAGCTCGACAGTGGAGAAGCCTAAAACGTAGAACAACTTGGACTTTGAAACAGTACTACAGAGAATGATGGCTACTGGGAAATTAAGGGGGAAATAATTTTTAATTTTGCCTCTCACATTAGCTGCACAGTGTGTGTTCTTGAGGAAACCGGATGAGAAGGACAACAACATAAAAGAAGTTGAAGAAAAGAAACAGAAGTGCTCATGTGGAAACTGTGTATCTAAAGGAAGAAAAGGGAAAAAAAATGAAAAGACTCAAGAGTGGAAACCAAGTGATGGAAGGAAAGATATCTACAAGATTGTCACTAAGCAATAATAGTTTATGTTGCTATTTTTACTGCAACATGAATCCATCAATCAATCTACGATTCATACCACATTCCTTCCTAAAATAGCATCAGCAATCAGTTATGTAATATAACCTAAAATGGCAAAACTCAAAGGAAATGATATATAAGGAGGAAGCTGAAAGTTTAACCTGAGAGAGAGAGAGAGAGAGAGGAGAGAGAGAAATAAGAGATAATGGATCTATCCTCTACACTTGAGAACTAGAAGTCCCAGCGACGGTAGCTGAGGCGCCGGATCCAGCTGGTGCCGATGAGGAGGACGGTTCGCCCTTATCTTGTGGCGGCCTCTTGCGCTTCTTCTTACCGTAGGGTATGCCGCGCGCCTTGGCCTGGCTCTCGCGGACATCGCGGAGGTAAATCCTCACGGCGCGGGCTGCGAAGGGGTTGGACTCCGGCCTGCCACCGTTTTCCTCGAAGGCTGCGCGGAGGCGGCCGATGAGGGCGTCGAGTGAGCCCCACGCCTGCCGGAGCGGGCAGGAGCACGGGGCCGGGGGGTTCGGGTGGCCGAAGAAGGCGCATCCAGCCCCGTGGACTTTGGTCTTCCCAAACTGGTCCAGGTACTTGAGGAATTCGATCACGTGCGCGCCGCTGCACCGCGCCAGCGTCAGCGGCGGCTTGTGGTTCCGCAGGTACTGGAGGAAGGTGTTCCAGTCCCGCCGCTTCTGCGACTCGTATCGGCTCGGCTGCTGCTGCTGCTGCTGCTGCTGCTGCGGCTGAGCTGGAGCCGGTGGTGGAGTCGGATCGCCGCCGCCACCGGGATCCATCTCTTTAGTTGTTTTCCGGTAGCCTAATAATTCTTCGGTTTGGAGTAGCAGCCTCTGAGAAGAGAAGAGAAGGGTGATGGAAGAAGGGAGAGAAGGGGAAGAGGGGTTGGATTGGAGGAGAGAATTGAAGTGGGTAATTTCACGTGGTGGCCCCCATGCTAGGGGACGTGACTCCTGCGCAAAATATAATCCCCTCCCCCCCCTCCCCCCTCCCCCAAAATTCTTTTCTTTTTTAAAACAAATTAATCAATGTTAATAACGAATAAAAACAATATTAAAATATTAACACCGTCATGAACGAAAGATTTTTTCTTCGTTTATGAATCCATCTGTAGAGAAAAATAAATAAATAAATAAATAAAGATCTTACCATACTTTATCCCTGTTAACTAAGGGATAATACAGGTCGAACTATTCCCGGATACGCACGTATTTTAAAGTGGAGATGGTGATCGAGTTGTCCGTGCGGATCGGAGATATCTGCAGTACTTGTACTATTACTGAAGCAGGAGAGAAACACGAGATGGTGTCAGGTATTATATACGGAGGTGTAAATGTGTGGACTGTCGCATGTTCTCCAACGGGGAAATTTTGTAGGTGAAAATTTATAGAAGAAGAAGGTATAACAACCAATTCTTATAAAATTAGTATATACTCTTCTCTACAATAAAAGAGCTCGTAAGTTGTAATAAAGCAGTGGAGAAAAATCATTCTGGTTTGGTAGCTCGGTGATTTAACTTAATAATTTAACTCTTTTAATGTATACGATTTAAAGTTTAGATTAAACGACTTAAAGGTGAAAGAAAAAAATACTTTCAATTCACTGTAGCATATACACTATGTTAAGCAATGAATCTTCTTCGGGAAGTATCCATTTTAGTAATGGATCAACCCACCTAAAGAGAGAAACAAAATAATAAAAATATAGAGAAGCTATTATAAAATTGCTGATTTGTAACTATTGATCGACTTGTTAATACGGTAGACTCAGCTCTAATGTCTCAGACATTAAGGATAACTATTGCGGTTAACTTAATATAATTTACATTTTTTTATATAAATATATTGGTGTTGCTGTCCAATAGTTTGTGCAGGCCCCCAATTCTATGACCCATGATTGCCATGGAGCATATCTTCCAAGTAATGGAATTCCTAATGCTCCATGTTTGTCACCTCATGAATTTAGAATGTCTCAAATCAAGGACTATTTTATTTACTATATGCTTTGATATTACTTTAATCAGTATTTTATTGGGTGTTTTGCGTTTATACCTTTAAAATATCTCATATCTTTGTGCGTGCTCTTATAAGGTTTTAATATTTATATATTTAAATACAATTTATAAGTAAAATATAAACTAATTCGTAAATAAAAAAAGGTTTACGTACTAAATAAACACAATAAGAGCTTGATCATATATAATATATGGACTATCATCAATATATATATATATATATATATATATATATATATATATATATATGTATATGGGCAAAGTTATCTATGACTCCAAAGAAAGTCTCCACTTGGTCAAGACCAAAATTTAGAAATCCTCGGCACGAGTAACCAAATAAAATATGTTCTAGCTTTTGTGCATAGTATTATTCAAATAATAAAAGATTTTAGATTTGACCAAAGTATTATAGTCAAAGTAATTGCATTAATTTGAGGTGTACTCCCAACTAAAAGTCGCCTTATATAGCGGGAACTCATGTGATATTATAAAAATTAATCAAAATCCATTTGACATTAGAAATAAGTTTCTTTTGTTCTTCTCTTGTTGACTTCAGATGTGGTCCAGAAATGCAACTCCCTGCAGCTAAAAATTTGATAGGTTGATCATAATAACACCAGCAGTTCTCCCTTATATTTCATTAAGAAGTATGGCTAGCTTTTAATGATGTATATATCAGTGTGTGAGAAAGAGGAAAAAAAAAAGATTCACATTGGATTATGTGTTGTTTGCTAGGGTTTTTTCTTCGCCTTTTTGAGAAATTTCTCTCCGAACCGCTAGCCTTTTTCCCTTCTCCTCTTCCGGTCATGTTAGTTGTGAGGATGGGACAGGATCTCTCCTCCATCGAGAGAGGCACTTGCCTCTATTTGTGCATTGCTGGTAGAATTTGATGAGAGGTGAGTGCTCATGCATTGCCCCTTTTCTACCCTTGCCTTGTCGATCTTTATCATTCTCCTCTCTCCATCACCTTCTCTTCGACCACTTGAGTTGGAGCCTCCTCACCGTCACTAATTCACCAACTCAAAGAGGCACTGGAGAAGTTTAGTGCTCACTTCCATCTATTTTATGCCAGCTTTAAACTAGGGCAATGGAGGAAGATTAGAGAGAGGCCACAAGTTTTCCTTATTCGAGCTAGCTTCTTAGATAGGTTTGGGTTGTTTTTGTGGGTCTCATTCTTGCGCGATCATTCTAGTAGTAGTTTAAGAACCAACATTTTTCCTTCCTCTTCGTTTTAAGATTATTTGTGTTTTTATTTTTCTGTTATTTTTATACTACATTAAGGTAGTGAATGAAGAGTTGTGTTTGCTCACGGCTAGTTTATTTATCATTATACCTATCGAGCATAATGTCTTGTTTTTCTTATCGTAATGTGTGTTTCACCCAAATTGCACTGGCTTATTCTAAATATCATCATCCTAACTCCTCTATTTTCTGTTGGGCATTATGCTTTTATTTTTTGGCTGTTGAAGTTTAATATTTTTTAGTAGATAAGTCAGAAGGTTCTCTCATTGTTTTCCTAAGTATGCTTCGTAACGCTTATATATTATTAATAAATTGTACCTGTGAGGTTTGCCCTTGAAAAAAGAAGAAAAGGAAATGAGCGAAAGATGAAAGTTCGATTGAGAGAGAAAGATGAGACGTTGATTGAAGAAAATAAAAGGGAATAATATTAGAAAATTTTATTTAAAATATCTTTACTATTTATTAGCATTTTTTATATGGATATTTATCATCTGACCACTAAAATTTATTATTAAAACCTCAAATATTATGAGTTAGTTTTAACTAAATGATAAATAAATGTATGATGCTTTTGATTAAAATTTCATATTAAAATATTAGAGAAATTTTATTTAACCGTCTCATTTATTCTGTTATTCTTATTTCAAACCCTTTTTTTTCAACTACCTCAATTAATCTATAATTTTCATTGTAAGTCTTTAAAAAAACTCTCAGGCTAATTTAACCTAGTTTAACAATACAGAATGACATTTTTAGTAAACATTCTTATTTAAAAAAAAAAAACTTCTAAAATATTTTTTCTAAATGGTATGAATTATACTTAGTTATTTGGGTATCATGGGTTAGTTTATCTTAAACACCAATTAGTATCTAAAATGAAAACTAAGGCAGACGGTTTATTAAGTAGTAAATAAAAAAGATGTTGAATCAAAACATCAGCCACATCGAAACTCCACTACTAGGGTTGCAATTTTCCCCCCCCCCCCCTCTCATCTCTCCTAAGACATTTCCTTCTCCCTTAAGAGAATATTGTTCCTTTCCTCTCTCATTTTTTTCCCCACTTCCTTTCTCTTTACCATAATTTCTCTATCATCTTTTTCCTAGATTTTTAATTTACATAAATTTACTTCTTATACTTGTCGGATCCGTTGTTATCACAATAAAATCGTCGAAAGTAAAATAGACCGTTGTAATAGCAGCGCATGTTCAAACAATCTCTTTTTTTTAAAAAAAAAATTGTGTATCAAGCTTATAATTATCTAAGTTTTTAATAAATAAATAAGCTGTTGCTATAAATAAGAAGAGTAATAACTAAAAGGAAAATAACACAAAAAAAGGAGAGAGGCGAAATGGACTTCTCCGAGTCGAGCATCTTTTTTTGGGGGGTGGAATAGCGTGAGACCCGTCTCTCTCCCCTATTCAAACAACTTTTTGACGTCAGTGAGTCACCCCACTAAGTAGCCAACGGTGGTTACATTCTTATCTATTCTACGATATCATTAATGCTCGTACAAAACCAAATAGCTCCTCTTGTCTCCTTTTTCATAAGAGAAAATTGATATCTATCTCCTCTTTCTTCTCCTTCTTTTCTTTCCTTTTTCTTTTCCCCTCACCTTCAAATTAAATTAGGTCTTTTAAACGTTTAGGAATATGGTAAACTTTTTAATAAATATTTATTTTTATTATTTTTAAATAGAGGATTTTTGTTGATAAATTTTATAATAAGAGTGTAATAATTAATTTTAATGTGATATAAAGTGAAGAAAAGTATTAGATTTTTTTATTTTTTATAAATTTATCATAAATTTTTTTTATTTAATATAAAGTAGATTAATAATATAATATTTATATTCTCAAATAAAATTATTTATAAAGTGAACGGAGATACACGTGACTCTACTTAATCTTTCTACATTGGTTTCATCGAAAATACCTCTAGAATCTAAAATAATAAATAAAGGATAAGGATAGCATATTATTTACCAATAATTTTATTTGAACTTTCATAAACTATTATTATTTTACATCGTACTAATTTAGAGATTGGAGTAGAATGATCCCTATCATTTATCCTATGATAGGTTATCTTAAACAAACCAACCAAAATTAAAAAAAAAAAACTATTAGAATTGAGATTGGGTGGGTTGATCCGTGCATATTAATTCAAAATTGCATCATCGTTTTTGGATGCATTCTAAACTTTTGAATATGCATAATCAATATATCAGTATGCATCAGACAACACTCTTGTACCGGCTTACAGCAAACTCTCGCAAGTTGCATTTAACTTATACACAATAGCTCAAAAGAAAAAATATTAAATCATATTTTTTAAAATTATTATTACCTTATGGAAGATTTAAACGTCTCCGTTTATTTGTAAAATAAGAATAAATTTCTTCTGATATAAGCCTCCTTACACTTATATAATAATAGAATACTTTTTAACTCTTAAAAATACATCATTTCAATTATTTTCTCTTTTATCTTTTATCTTCTTTCGTTCTCATCCATCTATTATAAAGAATATTTTAGTCATTTATCAAAAATTATGTTAACTTTATATAACATCAAATATAACTAAATACTGAAATAATTATACTAGTATTAATATTATTCTATAATAAGTGGAGTAGTAGTAGCTAATTGAAGGGTAACATATACAATAATAAACTCACCCACCATTACTAAATAACTTATTGGGCCTTTATTCACACGTCTCCTCCGTACTTCCGTGAACAAAACCCAAGTAATGAGGGGCCCATAAACCCAAGTAAGGAGGTTATGTTTGGAAGCCAAAATACATCGCGATAACTATTTATTCCTGCTACTTGTTCGACCCACCTCTTCGGTAGACGGATCCCCTGCAACACAAGCGGTAAGATCTGAGAGCAACTCGGCACGTGGCGCACTGGCAGGGATGTTTTGTAGTAAATCTCGCTCGACCACGATAGGCTTAGCGAATGCGATAATGACAACTCAAAGGAAGGAAGGTAATAAAGGAGAACAATGTGCATGCATGGATGCCATGTAAGAGGCCTTTGACCCAACGGTAGGATAGTGACCAATCCTGGGGTTTGTGGGAGTAGTAGTTCCCTGTCACGTACACTCCTTTTGTATTAAATTAACAGATGAGAGAGAGAGAGAGAGAGGGGAGCAAACTTTAATTTCAAGAAAACAAAAGAAAAGAAAAGGCTACCCAAGTAAGTTATCATAATTTTATATGACTTTATTGTAGGCAATGAATGCGAGATAAGAATAACTATCTTATTGGATTTTTGTTATTCGAGCCATGCATCTTACTTTTAACATTTAAAGAGGAAAATATATTTGACTATCACTTTTTTTCTATTATATTTAACCAATTTACAGATCGAAGAAATTTTTTAATGCGTTTAAAATTTTATAGATTGAATTTCAAATAATAAATATATTAAATCGATATATATATATATATATTATTTTAAATTTGTTGAAAATCTTATCTTTTATGAGTACCATGACTTTAACATTTAAATTATTTAAATATAAAAATATAATAATTTTAGTTTAAATATAATTATAAAAATATGAAGTTCGGAAGTTTTTATTTTAAGATTGAGATGAACATAAAAAGGTTAATGAGCATTAAAGACGATAGCGGATTACCCCGAAGAAAGGAATTGAGTGAGATAGACAGAGAAGAACAATGGAGATGCAAAGCTCTTTGCTGTAGCTCAGGAGACAATCCACCAAATTAATTAACATCTCCAAGAGAGGACCCCCGATAGATAGAAACACTACAACCACCTCGTAATGAGTAAGTAAGTGGTGGGCTCCAATGCTCATGCGAAGGTATCTATTCCTCCTTTCTAAAACCCTAAAAAGTGGGCAGCGGTCAGTGTTGAGCTTTTTGTGGGCCTCCACAGAGCAATGCAAACCCATTCGCCACCCTCCAATAGGAAGAAGAAGAAGAAGAAGAAGAAGAAGAAGAAGAAGAAGAAGAAGAAATAGAAGAAGGAGGAGGAGGAGGGGGGGTTGCACTCTTGTTATTGTTCATGTAAACTAGAGCCTATGAGGGCAAGCATCTAGTCTGCTATCCTTGGGATGGAAGTGATTACCGACCTATAAATGTAGGTACTTCTTTACCACGAGCCACGAGGAAAAAGAAGCTTTAGGGTGTTTTTGCATATGGCCACATATATTCGAGGTTATTATTGAAAACCCCCCTTCTGTTTGCTTATATAATTAATGCCGACTTGGCCGAAAAATTCTTAGTTTATAAATAAATTAGCCTACTCGCTCATAATTGATTCAAAAAAAAGAAAAAGAAATTACTTTGCTTTCATATGCACATATGTAAAAAAAGAAAAAAATTCGAATTATTTTAAACTTGAGGTGGTTTTTGTAGTGGACGATTTGATTTTAAATAATGCCATAGAATTCGAGCTAAAGCAGTGATGAAATCTATTGGAAGACCTTTAGAGATTATAGATTATGGAATATCGTACGAGCTGAATATAATCTAGTGATTAAAACAATATGCCAATTCCTCCTCTAAAGGTCAATAAATGTTAATCACCTGTCATACAACAACGACGATCTTGCACATAAAAAGAAGCATCAATTCGGGTGCTTTATCAAACTAAGATAGTACAACACTTTCTCTCAACTCAGAATAAGAAAATTATATATAAAGTGGGAAATTTTAAGGCAAACTCTCTTATTCTAGTTATAACAAATACCACTAAGGATAGATGCTTAATTATCTTAGTTAAATAATATCTTTCAAATGGAAGGCATATGTTTTAGGCAGAAACAACTGTTCTCATAAATATTTCAAATTCTAGCATACATGACAGTGCACATATGTGAGTTGATTAGATTTAAAAAGAAAAAAGAAATTTTGTATATAACACCTTGATTTATAACGTAACTATTATTTACGTCCTATATTTTTACTATTTTCAAATCAAACATTTTGATCTAACGAATATATACAAAAAATAATTTGGATTAGATTTAAATTAACACCGTCAGAAATATTCTGTTAAGTAGAGATATTTTATTTTTAAAATGACTAAAATATCCTTAGTATGACTTGGTTGAAGTTAATTTTGTAATTTTTTTAGTTTAGTCAACTTAACTCAGAGTGATTTGGTTAAATTTAACTACAGATCTAGAGTATTTTTTACATATATTCATTAAATCATAGGTGTTTCGATTTATAATAGTAAAAATATAAGATATAAACTATAATTTTATATAAAAATAAAGTATTACATGTAAATTTTCCTTAAAAAAATTTATCTTAAAATATGAGTAGCCCATGGGGCCCAAAGTCCCAAATGAAAATTTGTTCCTATTTATTCTGCTAACATTTCCTAAGAACAAATAATACGTGGGTAATTTATCCACTAATTCCTCTTTTTATTCCACCATTAGTTGATCATAAATAATACCTGGATCTCACGTTATTTTTGGCTCAAAATTTGTTTAAAAGATTCAGGTTAAAATTACGGTATTTCCAACAGTTTTATATTAAAAACACATAAAATAATGAAGTTGATCTTTTATTAAGTTTGTTAGAAAGGAGGAAGCTTTCGATAAAAAGCTAAAACAGTAAATTTCAATCATATTTAATCACATGAGAGATCTGCTACTGAAAATAACCATCCAACCAACCAACCTTCTTTCGCTTTCCATATCTCTATAATAGACTCCCTTATGATCAAATAAATTGAAAACTGACGACTGACCTATATCGTCTTCTTCGTAGAACATTTAGATGGATGGCAACGGGAAAATGTCACATTCTCGGTATGTGCTCTATTTTTATCAGAAAGTCTGCGATGGCAATCCGAAGGCAACCGCTTTTTAATAACACTCGTATCACTTGGACCCATGAATTATTATTACTCTTTTTTATATATTTTTTCTAATTCTTTTTAAACAAATAGATTATTAACATATTGAAAATATCTCAAACATTTATTGTTATGTTAGGTTTTTATTATTATTTTCAATTCATAAGTTATCACTCGTTCTTTTTTGGAGGGAATAAGATATATATCAAACTTCTTAGGTCATTATTTTAGGATATTTTTAATAGTTTAAAAGTCTATGTGTCAAAAAAAAAAAAAAGAGTTAAGAGGAGACATATGAAAGGGTAATAGTTCAAGGTGTTTAACTAAAATTATCTCTGTATTTATCCCAAATTCTTATTGGGTATTTGGTTGGAAAAAGAGAGAAATGCGTGGATAAAAATATGAAATATAATGATGTTCAATTATGCTAAAAATTAATCAAATTAAACTTATTACTATTTCCTAGTTTAAGGTAAATATATTATTTATTTTTTTAGAAAGATAGGAAATATGTTTACAATTATATAAAAACTGTAAATTTATTTTACAACTTAATTATTATCATATGATGATTATTTTACAATTTCTTGCTAAAAATAATTTAATTTAATACACCATATTTACCATCATAAGTATAATCCCAAAAGGATATTCTATGTCAAACTAATGAAAATATTATGGTAGTGTCATTGTGACACCCGTTTAAAAAATAAAAAAATTAAAAAAAAATTAGCGCACGCGCTTGGCGCGTGCGCTGACTTCTTCTTCCCCCTCCCCCACCTCTCGCAGTTAGTTATGAGAGGTGGGAGAGAAGTGCGCTGGAGTGGAGTTAACTCCACTCCGTTGCCCTCTCCACCTCTTCTTTATTTAATCTCCACTCATCCCCCTCGAGTTTCCTTCTTTTCGGAATCTCCCCTTCTTCGCTTTTCCCTACTCTCTTTTCTCTCTCGAGCCGCCGAAGTTTTCGTCGCGGGTAGCGAGTCACCGGAGCGCCGACAGCTAACCAAAACCCCTCACCTCGATCGTCAGGTTAGCCTTCATCCCCTCTTTAGTTCAATTTGAAAATAGCCTAGTTAATCATACGTAATTAGGATTTTATTTTCGTCTACTTTCACCGGAGAAATTCGCCGACCGGCGACCTCGGGTCGACCACCCACCGGTTCGGGAAGTTTCCCTACTTCACCCCCTTGCTGTAGGTACCCAAATTGGGTACCCACGGGGTGCGAGGGAGGCGATGCCATGTCGCCTCCCACCGCCGGGTTTCTTTGGCACCAGCGGCCACCACCGGCGGTGGTGGCCTCACTCGTCAACCTCGGCTGACCCACCTCTTCACTTGGAAGAGGTGGGTACCCGAGAAAAGGGCTTCGAGCCCACCAAGCACTGAGTTGAAAACTCCATGGCCGTCGGCTATGAAGTTCCTCAACTCTCACCCTCCGGCCGCACTAGCCGGAGGTTCTGTCCACTCCTTCGCCCAAGTAGACCTAGTCAACTTGGGGAGAAGTTGCTGGAGCCGGGGGGGGCTGCCGGTGACGAGGATCACCGGCAGCAACACCCCGCTCCTCTGTTTCTCCTTCTCTGTCAAGGAGACGAGGAGGGGGTGGAGTTTGGGCCCCCCCCACCGCTCTCTCTCTCTCTCTCTCTCTCTCTCTCTCTCTCTGTGGGCTGTGGCGTGGGCTGTGTTGCAACCCAAGTCCACAGTCCCCTCTTCTCTAAGGTCTCCGTCCACCCCCTTTAGTTTCTGGTGGGCTGCGGGAGGCCCCGCAGCCCACCTCCTTATTTGTTATCGGACTGGGCTCTGAAGCCCAGTCCACCATCTCACCCTACTAGACTGGGCTCTTGAGCCCAGTCCATTACCTCTGGTCTAGTGGGCTACAGGTAGGTCTGCAGCCCACTCTCCCTCTCTCACTCTCACTTAATTTGCTAGGCCTTGAGCCCAGCCCAACCTTTAATATTTTAACCCTAGACTAATTAATTTTGAGTCTATTATTTTTCTTAAATTCTGTTAGCTACCTAAATTGTAATTATTATAATTTTCTCAACCATGTTATTAATAAAATTAGGAACTATACAAAATCAAAATAGATATTTGAATTTATTAGTCTTCTCAATTATCTTCACATTTATAATGTGAACGGCTCCAATGACCATTATTATTTTAATTAAGACAAATAATATCTCGGACCTAGAGATTCAAACTTAAATATACACAACAAGATGGTTAGTTTATAAGTCCATTAATTTTATGTTTATTTTATTTATAAATTATTAGATTCAGCATTGTGCAGGAAGGATCTTGAAATTCAAGAAGAGCCGACTGATTAGGAGAGTAAAACGGATTCCAGAAATACCCAGGCGAGTAGAATTCTATAATAGTCTTTAAAAATGCATGCTTATGTCATATCTTACCTGTGATAATTAAATGTCATTTTCTTACTTATGAAACTTATATGACATCTCATATTTGCATTTAATTACATGTCAATTCTTACTTGTATTATTTATCACTTAATGCACATGTATGATAGACTCTATGCTTGTTTATAATATCTATTATTGTGATGATTATGTTAAATAAATAATAGAGGTCATGGCACCACGTGCACGTATCACTATTAGTCAAGTTCCAATTAGGCAGTGCCATTTTACCTACTCAACCCGACGTTAGGGGTAGAGTGTATATTATATAATATTATATTAGCGGCCCACACCTAAGGTCGGTAGCAGGTGGAGCATTCAAGTGATTACACTGCCTTAGTTGGAAACTTGACTAGTATGATATTTAAAAAGATGATTGAGAGGTAGGAATTGTAGTTCTAACGGTACCCGAGGATGTGATTGAGTTGTGTGCTCTTATCAGCCGTATGTGATGATTTCACTCTGTGCGATGATTACTAGAACGGTGTTGATGGGCCTACGACTGGGGTCCTTAGTCTGATGGCCACAGACAACCGGTTATATACAGCGTCGCCAGGCTTGTATGGGCGATAATACCGCTAGTTGACTAGTCCCCCTCGATTTTTGTGATGCTTTGTGAGATATGTTACTGTAACTCGACTCCTATGTGGATTTCTATATAAAATAAGCTATAATGATGGAAGCTATTAAAAGTCATAATGTATATTTTTCCTTCACATGTTATGAGTTGCATTTTTATTTATCATGTAATATTATTAGATTATTATTAGATTTTACTTGCTGGGCCCCGTGCTCACCGCCATTTTTGGTGGAAATATTTCAGAGATGATTATAAAGGATGCGGACATCGAGAAGTAGCATATTCATTTTTTATTTTTAGCATTTGTTTATTCTATTATTTCGGTTGGACTTAGCCCCTACGAGGGTATTTTATGTTTTAGCAAATTTGTGATGGACTTGTATTCCTAGAGGCTTGTTGAGGCTTGTGATATTATAATTCAGGATTATTTGTTGGATTATTATGGTATTTCTTGACTTATTCAGATACTTGGTGAGATTATTTCACTGACCGATCACGTGGGAATCACGTAGACATGGTACACGTGAGGAACACGTGAATTTTTTGGAAGTTGGTTTTTCAGTTATATTTCAATAAATTCAAAAATTATATTATTTAAAAATAATCAAATGCATCGTGATGCAACAATCCATACCTTATCTAAAGAGGTATAAAATATCACGTACTAATACTACCACATTTTTACTAGACACCAACAAGACAACTATAATCAGGCCTTACTTGTTTTAAGTTTAGGGACTATTCTGAACTATTTTAGAGACCTCTAGACTGGTTTAGTAAGTAAACATTTTATCCTTTCATATCTAATCAAAAAAATTTTAACTATCCAATCAAATTCGGAACTTAGTCTGTCATCCGACAACTTTTAAAACTTCAAACAGAGTTCAAATAACAGAATACAACTACTTTTAAAACTTCAAACAGAGTTCAAATAACAAAATACAACTGCGTGCTTCTGAGAATCTCAGCAAAATCAAGCATTCAGGATAAAAAACAACAGTACGTCACTCGCCATTCCGAAAAAGTCGGCGTCGGAAGCACCTGCGCGGCTGCGCGGTGAGCGCTGTACCTGTAGAACTCGGCGACATCTGGACTCAGTTCAGTACTTCGGTGGCGAAAGACCTCCGGAAGCGGAAACATTCAACTCGGTAACCGGAGACGTGTACTTGCAGGATTCATTTAACAATATACCAGTTTTATGTCAGCTGAGTTCCTTTTTATCTCTATGTCAGAAAAGGGTCGAATGCCGAACCCGATGCACTAGTAAGGAATCCAAAGTCCTTTCGTGTACAGTCTACTCCATGTCCTGCACTTACGAACTCAAACCAAAACAACGAAGGTGCAAGGAAACCCCTTGAGAGGAACCCAATACCAATCAACCAACAAAATTAATAGCCAAAATATGTTCCACATTTTTGCTATAATCATAGACGGCTGATGCCTTTATATATGTCCAACCCGTGTAATACTATCCTCTCTCATCCATCTATCAACCACTAATCAAGATGCATCCCAAACTCCATCGCTTCTCACCTCCTTTCCTACTCTTTACACTCTTTGTATGCTCAAATGCCTTACCATCTCTACTTCCGATGGACGTCGGCGTCGAGCTTTTCGACCCAACTCTCCCTCCCGTAGCCCCAACCCAAACCCCAAAATGCTCGATTCAAGTCCTACAACACGAGTTCTCCGCCGCCGATTGCAATTCCTTCGCCACCACCTCGAACTACACCCAGCCCGACGAGTGCCCGGCCCCGTGGACGCGCGTCGTGCTAGAGGTCTCGTTGGCCGCCTCCGGCGGCCACAAGGACCGCGTAGCCGCAGTGTCGATCAACGGGGCGGAGATCCTCCGCAGCAGCACGCCGCTCACCATCGGTTCTAAAGCCTACTGGAAGGTCCAGAAGGACGTGACGAGGTATACCTCGCTCCTCTCGGAGCTCGAGTACGGCGGCAAGATCGCGATGATAGTTCAGAATAATACTAACTCCGCGCCGTCCGGCGTCTTGGCCGCCAACGTCACGCTTCACTTCTATAGAGGTCCTCTCATGGGCGAGAAAGTGACGGGTCCGACTATTGCAAAACTCGGCGGTCGCCCGGCCGTGAAGGGTCTCTACCACGAACCCGCCGACCTCATCATACCAATCTCACGTGGTAATAATTATAATGAGGATGATATCAACGATGACTCTATTAGCACAAGTGCCAGTAGAAACGCCTTCTGGTTTCACGTCAACGACGAGTCGGACTCCCATGGATCATCCGTTACGATCCCACGTAATACTTATCGCGCCATCCTTGAGATCTTCGCGTCTTACCACGGCGATGACAAGCAATGGTACGGCAACCCGCTGCAGGAGAGCACGATAGGATCGTCAAACAGCAACGGTGGCCTCCGCCAGATTTACGCGACAATCGACGGGAAGTATATCGGCAGCCGCATCCCTTTCGCCGTCATCTACCCCGGATCCGTCAATCCGTACTACTGGACGCCGGTTACCGCCATCGGGTCATTTGACTTGCCGTCCTACGATCTCGAGATCACCCCACTGCTGAATCTACTACTCGACGGACAGTCGCACGAGATCGCGGTCGGCGTGAAGGGCGGCCGTAATTTCTGGCTGCTGTCGGGTAACCTCCACCTGTGGATCGACAGATTCTCCGATGCGGTCACATCGGGGATCATCAGCTACAGTGCGCCGCCACTTAAGGTGACGCGGCACGCGGAGTGGGGTACCCTGGACGGGAGCTCGGAGGTGGACGCCGAGGGACTTATGAAGTTGGTCGGGTGGGTGAGCTCCTCCAAGGGTAACCTTACCACCATGGTGCGGCAGAAGGTGACGTTCAAGAGCCAGGTGGAGGTGCAGAACCGGGGGGCGGTGACGCAGGTGGAGATGATCAATAAGGAGAGGATGGAGGTCTGGGTGCACAAGGGCAACCTGGTCGTTGGGAGGGTGCAGGTTGTCAATCTCAACTCAACTCACCGACTACTCTAAAAACCCTTAAGTAGTTCCTGAACCATTAATTTTATTTTCTTTATATTCTTATATAATACAGGTGTTCATGGAGGCGCCACTCCAAGTGCAGACTTCCAGGGTGCTCGCTGCAGGTGGTGCGATATTCGAGAAGGGAAAATTATATCACCAACTCTCGGAGGTAAGATCGACTAATTAAATTTGGGGCATAGCCTCAAACCAAACAAGCCCTAAGTTAATAAAGAAGGATAATTTTTAGCCTTTGGTATCATGACAGGTGGTGAATCTGAACATGAACGGAGTAGTGACGACGAGCACGATGACGGACCGGCAGGACGCAGAGGGATCGGTGCTGATGCACGACGGGACGCCGGTGTGGGGTAGCGGCTCCACCCGATCGACATACCAGCTGCGCGACGAGAACACATGCTACCTTCGGACGGTGAATACACTCGGCGGTATTGTTAAGGACGACATCTCCAGTCCGTCATGTGATACGGTCGCGGACGCTTAGTCGACTCGTATAGGAGCTTGGTTGTGCTGGATTAATGCCTTTGTTAAATTAGAGACAACCATCTGGATTTGCATATGTAACAGGAAATAGATTACTATTTATTCTTGGAATAAATTATTACAATTAAGTTGTATGCAATTCAGCACAAAGTGGTCAATTATGTCATCTTTTCTTTTTATGTCTTTTTAAAGTACTTTTAAGTCTTCCACGTAGAATATTACCACTGTTTACTCTAGACTATTTTATTACAAAACTAATTACAACATAAGGCACGTTAATAGATACGGAGCAGACCGTTCCTCCAAGCCCATGTAGTAATTTCCTGCGATCGGTATGTATGTTTTTCGTTTTTCTCTCCTTCAATAAAGAGCTGCAACGTGTCGGCTGTACAAAATCCGTAATCCAGACCGTAGCCGGTCTGCTTCCGTCCATACCGTGGAACACGTGACCCGCGCCAAGTTGAACCTTGGATCTCAGTCCGAAATTCTTTCATACTAGTGATGCCATTAGACATCATATTTATTATTTCTTAATTAAAGGTGTTTTCGTTGAGTCTGCTGTCTGCTACTCGGGTGGATGACAAGGAGTTGGTGTCTCAGGAGTTCACCAAGTACTAGAAGAATATTGGTGCGATGGTTGATATTTTTACTATTTTTTGTGTTTCATGAAGGAATTATTGGGACAGTGTAGGTCCGGGTATCTATAATGTTGTCTAACTTTTCTATGAATGCGGTTTTACGTACGTGCTAAGTAGGGTCTTACTTAAATTTCTTTTGATTAAAAAAAAAGAAAAAAAGATTGCGTGATGTGTTTAAGAGATTTTCGGTTGATTACTTTATGTAATGCTTATTATAAAATTATCGCTAAAATCTCAACAGATCTTCTGGGTAGAAATGGAGTCATTTCAATGTGGTTGCCTAAAACATGAGTGTTAGTACTGGACGTCATGTTGGTAAGGGTGGCTAAATCAAAGTTATCTTGAGGAGATGCCTTTCCTAATTTTGATAACATTTGGTTAATGATAATATATTATTTTTGACCTAATATCTAATGGACAATGGGACTCGGAGCTGGTTCAATTGGCATTCGGGTCTTCTGTTCATAACCAAAATCTAGGCATTCGAATTGAGAATTTAGTAGATAAATAAATCTGATGGCATGATTCAAGGGGACGACTGACGAGCCTCTGCCAAATCTATTTATCACCTGCTAAGGCCCAAAACGTAGTTTGATTGTTTGAAGTCAAAAATGAAAAGAATGGCATAAATTTTAAATTTATCTTGTGTAAACTTTTCTTCTGAAAAGTTCTTTGGGAAAGAATTCTCACTAGATTGCTCCCCTATAATCTACAATGATCTTTGGGTTAAAATGATCTTTGCCCTATGGGTTATGAGATGAATTAGGAGAATATCTCTTGTACATATCGTACTTATTATTTAAATTATTCAATATTAACCTGAATACCTTATTTGTGACTGGGCTAATTTGGTTAAAAATTTGAATAACACATTTAATAAATGATTCGTTTTCTCGTTAACTTAAATTTAACCCAATCCTACAGAATTGGCACCCCTACAAGTGATATATTAATACAAAAAGAAAAAGGAAAAGAAAAATTTAAGCCTAATCAGCTGTAAAGCCTAAAAGACAAGACACACTAAATCTAGAAAGCCAAAAAAGACGAAATCCGAGTCACCTAAATGTCCGCAATTAACGCACACGTCTTCGTCTCCACGTCATCTTGCACTCTCCCACCGACCACACTAACCGTCCTCAGATAACAACCCTTGGCATCCCTAAACTTATACATAGATTTCGTATCCCCACTCCCCCACTTCGCCACCCCGTCCTCCACCAACGCCGACCCCTCCGACTCCTGCTGGTCCTCCACCGCGTCGTACGCTACCTCCTTCCCCTCCGCCGCCTTCCTCATCTCTGACATCGCGTGCTGCATCCTCGTCCGCTCGAACACCGAACCACCTCCACCGTTCGAGCTCACCGTCTCCACGTGAAGCGGCGTCTCCCGGCTCAACGACACCCTTCTCACCTCACCTCTCTTCCTCTCCGTCCTCAGGTCGGTCCGCGCCTTCACCTCCATCGACACCTCCTTCACCGACCCCTTCCGCTGCACCGCGACGCGGCTCTTGAACTTGAGCCGGTACTTGATGCTAGTAGTTATGTTTCCTCTTGACGAGCTCACCCAGCCGGAGAAGCGCGTGATCGACTGCCCGTCGATCGACGACTTCCCGTCGAGCTCTCGCCAGCTTGCCTGGCGGCTCAGTCGCAACGGCGGGACGGCGTATTGGACCAACGCGCCTTCGACGGCGTCGGACACGGCGTCGAGCCATAGGTGGAGGTTGGCCGAGACGAGCCAAAAGGGCTGGCTACTTTGTACGGTCAAGCCGATGTGGTGTTCTTGCCCATCTAACATTAGCCCGAGGAAGGGGCTGACGTCGATATCGTACGACGGGTGGTCGAACGCGCCGATGGCGGCGACCGGAGCCCAGAAGAAGGGGTTGATCGTGCCGGGGTAGATGACCGGGAAAGGCACGACGCCGCCCGCGAAGCGGTTGTCTACGGTAACGCCAACCTGGCGAAACGCGCCATTCGCCAGGCTGTCTGTAGAGGTGGTGGAGGAGGTGGTGCGCAAGGGATTTGCGTACCAGCGCTCATCGGGGCCGTGGGGGGACGCATAGATTTCTACCACGGCTCGGTAGGCGTTCTTGGGGATGACAATGCTCGTCGCCTTCGCGTCCTTCTCGTTCTCGATCCTGAACCAGTAGCCGGAGCCGCAGTCCCCGACGTCGTCGGAGATGGGGATGATCATATCCGCCGGCTCGTGATAGAGACCTTTAATCGTTGGTGATCTAAGCAAGACTTGTTCGTTTTGGTGCAAGGCGCCGCGGTAGAAGTGAAGGGAGACGTTGACGCTGTAGACGCCGGGAAGAGTCGAGTTAGAGTTCTCGAGCATCATGGAGATGGAGGCGGCGTCGTCTTCCGCGCTACGGAGGAGGGCAGCGTAGCGAGTGATGTCCTTGCGCACGCGCCAGAAGACGCCGGGGGAAGCGGCCAGCGGCGTAGTGGTGCGGAGGATCTCCGCGCCGTTGATCCACAAGGCGGCCGTGCGGTCCTTTTGGGCGTCGGAGGCCGAGGCGGAGAGCTCAAGGATTACGCGAGACCACGGGGCGGGGCATTCCGGAGGCGGCGCGTAGTCAACGGAGATGGGCGGAGAGCCGACGGTGTTTGCGAAGTCGTGGCGGAGGACGGCGATAGAGCATTTCGGGTTTTGGGTGGGAATGAGAGGGGGGAGGGTCGGGTCCATGTACTCGAGTGTCGCGTTACGATTCGCCGGCGGGTATGGTGGGAACGGCGCCGGCGGAGAAGAGGCGATGGAGAAGTCAATTACGCAAATTTGGAGATGAAGGAGTGCTGCAAAGAGATAATAGTATAGTCTCATCATTGTTAAACAATAGTAGTGGATTTGATAGTGTTTTATGTCTTAAAACTTTTGGTGACATATATAGTGAAAGATAAGTTACATTGGAGGATGGGAGAAGAAGAAGGCGAAGGCGAACAATTAAAACGTTTTGTCTTTTTATCAAACATAGCAAGATGAGTAGATGATACTTCGAGGGCGATTCCATTCTTAACCTTATTATGTGATGTGATGGATCTGTACTTGAGATTGCGATGTTGCTCGGTCTTTCTTGCCTTGTATGCTTGGAGGTAAACAATGAAGTAGCTAGGAAATTTGGGAGCTGTTGTCTTATTTGCCTCCTCCTTCCCGGATGCTGTTTCCCAATTGGGGATGGAATTAGGTGCAGTAGCACCGTAGGAATGTGATGTGAGTTGCAGGGAGTGTCAATCTGGCTCATTTCGAGCTCGAATTTTCTAAAGTTCGGAGGGAGTTGAGCTCATCAATGTTTCGACCATGCAATACGACGGTCTTTTAAGATCAAAGCAAACACAATCACGATAGTCAACTTGTGCTTGTTTATTTTTCTCATATATCTATCTTTTAAGAAAACAGATAGAGACTAAATTGTATACATATAGCACTTCAGTTAGAAATTGTTAAATATCAATCTTAATATTTATAAAATAAAAGTACTAATAAAACTCAATTACGGGACTACATTGAAATTGCCCATCCTGACGGGATCCAAATACCATAGTAATTGTACAGGTACCTACTTTTGGTGAAAAGAATTGTACACACACACTGGAATTGTTAGCTTACCAATGCGTGGTAAAAAAAAAGCAGGTATTTAGGAATTATTAATTTAATTGGCAGGCGTGACAGCATTCCTAGATCTTCACATTATGTTTTCATGGATACATACGCAGAATATTGCTTGGTAGAAGCAAGAAAGAATAATAGGTACGTGTTCCAGGGTTACTGAAGTTGCCCATCCGTGTTAGTATGATTGGACTTATGGTTCAAGATTTAATGGATACTTACAATCTAAATAACACCGTTTATCATACGAATGAAACAATGTTTAGTTCTTAACTGTAACTATGCCGAATGGTTGTTATTAAGAAGCTTTAAAAGTTTGGTAACTAGATTCAGAAATCACAGAAATTCCAATAAATCTCTGTTACTGTTTGGCTTGCCGATGCTGCCTGACCACATAACTACATAAGGCATTCCCAAGTAATTTCCAGTCTTTTATTTGCTAGATTCCATAGTCTCTAGCATTTGGATCAAGAATTATTCATAATTTAATTGCAGAATACATTATGCATCATAAACAACTAATTTATTTTTATGCAATTTGTTCCCTGAACTAGTGAAGAAGACCCCCCAAACTCGTGCCATTTACATAAACGACTGGTTTACGGCTACGCTTTTGAACTCTGACATCTGGATCCAAAGTAAGCAGAAGATAGAAAAGGGTGGACAGTTAATTAGTTGCATGATATCGACGAAGAAGACGACGACGCCATGCACGACGAGGAGGTCGCGCCCCTCGTAACCAGCAGCTGCGAGATCCCATCATACCCCATGGACGTCGCCATGTGGAGAGGCGTGGCGCCCCTCTTCGTCTTCGCGTTGACATCGGCTCCCATGTCGATGAGCAGCTCCACGGCCTCCAAGCATCCGCTCTCGACGGCGAGGTGGAGCGGGGTGTGGCCCTCCACGTCCTTGCACTCCATGTCCATGCCGAACTCGATGAGCAGCGTCATGGCGTCGCAGTGCCCCTTGATCGCCGCGGAGTGGAGCGCCGTCATCCCGTACTGGTCGCAGCCGTGGATGCCGATGCGCTTCTTTAGCAGGGACTCGAGGCGGCGGAGGTCGCCTCTTCTTGAGGCCGTCATCACCATCTCCCCTCGTTCGAGTATGTCCACCACTTCTTGCTGTGTAATTGAGACAGCTGATTTATTAGAACTGGAAGATAATAAATAGTTCGGCTTGAGACACGTTCGTGAGAAACAAATTGAAATCAATTTGTGACAATCCTATGGAGCAATACAATAAAGTTGGGTGAAATTAAAAAATTAAGAAAGGAAGATGGTTAGATGGGTCCTTTCAACATCTGGGTAATTTACAAACAAATTAATTGGAAGTCTGGCAAATTGTCTTTATGGATAGAATAAAACTTACTCCGACTTATTTATTCTCCGTGTGCAAATAAATAAACGGAATTTACTGAGAGTAGAATTGCTTACGTGTCCTTTATCCCTCGCGACGTCCAGCGGCGTCCTTCCCTTCCCGTTGGTCGGCCCCACATCCGCGCCCATCTCCACGAGAGCCGCCACCATCTCCGCATCCCCGTTCGCCGCCGCACGGTACATCGCCGTCCTTCCGTCCCCTCCCCTCGCGTCCTTATCCGCCCCCTTCTCCACCAGCAGCCTCACGCACCCCACGTGCCCCCTCCCCGCCGCCACATGCAGCGCCGTCCTTCCCTCACCATCCCTCGCATCCACGGAATATGCGGTGGCCTCCTCCTCGGCTAGCCTGGTACTCAGCTCCTCGAGATCCCCCTTGGCCGCCGCTGCGTGGATCGGGGTCCACCCGATCGGATCGTCGCCGCCGTCCCCGATCTGATGATCGAGGAGCGGGAGGAGATGGGGCTGGCGGCGGAGGATGAGCCTCGCAGCGGCGGAGTCACCGGATTCAGCCGCGAGGCGGAGGAGGAAGGGCCCAGCGAAGGCGACGCGGAGGCGGATGGAGGAGGAAGGCGGAGGGGGGTGGTGGAATTGGGAAGGGGAGAGGGAGGAGAGGATGAGGAAGCGGTCGGAGGAGGAGCGGGGGAAGGAGGGAGGCGGGTGGGGTTGGGGGAGGAGGATGATTTGGAGGAGGGAGGAGGAGAGGGGAGGGAGGAGGCCGGAGGGGGGGTTGACGTGGAATTTATGGGGGGAGGAGGTCTGTACCTTGAAGTAGACGGGGAGAGAGGGGTGGAGGGAGCGGAGATGGAGGGAGGTGCGGCATTTGGCGTTGGGCTTGAAGTCGACGACCACCTCCGGTTCGAGAACCTCCAGGAGCTTCTCCTCGGAGGCGACGCCACTACTCCCCATCCACCCAAAGATGCACAACCGAGAGCCGAAGAAATGGAGATGTAAGCACCTACGTTTTAATCTTATTATTACTACTTTACGAGGGGTTTTTGACGATAAATGCGAATTGTGGGTATGGATTAGCCTCCGTTAATCTTAAGTCGCCTTCTTAATTATATCCTAATTACTTGGCCTAGGTAGTTGCCTTACCTACTTGGCGCTTGTCTAATGACAGCTCGCCGCCGAGTATGGGCTGGTTGTCTAGTTGTACTGTGGGGCCCTAAAAAGCATCTGCTAATGTGAGTTCCAAATTTCCAATATACACTGTTTCTCTCGTGAACCCCAAATTGTGGGCCCACCGCTCTCTTTTTTCCAGATTTGGAACTTATGGGAAATGGCTCCCGCAACAACATTACGCATGTCATGTGAATCCCTCGTACGATCACATATATGGACTGGCATGAAGGGTATATCTCGACACTCTGCGTAATTCCAACTTCGTACGAGCTACACGTACAATTTTACGGCAAATTATAGATGCTCCCCAAGAAAAGCATCACAACTTTGCGTCTTAGGCCGACACCGTTGCACATATTGAGATGAAACATCTTCAGATTCTACTCGTATAACTCAAAATAATTAACTTTTTTTTTTCACTAATACTAGTGAAATTGGGCCGAATCAACATGTTAGGCCCATGGCCCATGGCCCATCGCTTGACAATTGATGCCCTTCTGGAAAGCCCAATGGGGCCTAAATTTTGGCCTGGATCAGCTCCTCCTATTGGATGACCCAGGCTCTATTCACCATAGTTTTAGCATTGAAGAAAGGAGAAAAGGAAAGGGATAGACAGGAAGTACAGGAAAGTAGACTTTAGTACTGTGGGAGCAAGAAAGCGGAACACTGATAATTTACTGCTCATTTGCTTTTCCTCTAGTTTCGTTATGGTTTTATGTTGATAAATTAATAGTCATCATTAATCAGTTTTGGTTGTGGCTTAGAGTAAGTCTTAAACCTTCAAATAGATCTGGGATCCCACTGTACATACACCACTATACAAGGGTCTCGTTCTCTTATACTTGCGCTTTTCCATGTTCATTTTCACACTTGTAGAACATTTACAAAGGGAGTAGTATAAATTAGGGCTTCCTTCGACCTTGGCATCACCACCATGCTTACCAGTGAAGAGAAAGAAAAGCCTTTGCAGCCTTTGCTACACTCTTCACGTGGTAGGAACGTGCAACTTCTGGTTGGTGGGATCCAATCCGGTCACCTACGCATCCAGAGTCAACGGTCAATCTGTCGCCCATCTCATATAAAATATATAATAATTATCATCCTAAACATGTTTCATGAGTAAATATAAACCCACCTCACTTCACAAGCCATCCTAAACTATCTGTAGTTCGTCCAAGTACCACATCATTAAAACTTACTGGTTATCTACTAAGCAACAAAATGGTATGTACTTATGTGACACTATCATTGCCAATGCATGGTTGAGTTGAAACCGAGCATAGAATTAGTCTACCAGTTGAGGATATATAGACTTTGTTAAGTCTTATACTCCTCTCTCTCTCTCTCTCTCTCTCTCCCCCTTAAAAAAGCTTATCAAAGAAGCGAACCAAATTCGCAACAAAAAAAGGGGGAAAAAAAACCCTCCCTTTTCCACTGAACCAAACTGAGCAAACCAACTGCTTGTCTGCTCCCTTCCGCTCCACTCCACCTTGAAAAGAAAGCAATAATACAATAATTACAATTAACCCCACATCCCATTAATTATTAGATAAAGTAGAGCATCTCTCATCAAGAAGAGGACTAGAAGACTATAGGAGTGGAATACAAAAAGAAAAGAAACCCAACCCTCCTTTTCCACCCCAATTCCCCCCTTTTTCCCTCCGAAACCAAAATCTAACCCCAAACCCCTCCTCATGTGGCCGCCATGGATTAAGACTCGCTCCTCCTCCTCCTCCGCCGCCGCCGTTGAAGGCGGCGACGCCTTCACCCCTCGTTTCCCGCCGCGCTCCCCTTCCTTCTCCTTCTCCACGCTCAAGGACGTCCAAACCCTAATCCTCGACGACGCCATCTCTCCCGCAGCGGCGCCGCTTTCCTCGCCCGCCCTCCGCGTATTCCACCGGGTCCGCGTCGCCGCGTCCGCCCTCCGCGCCCTGCGATCCCTCCCCTCCCCCTCCACCCCCGACGACCGCCGCATCGTGCTCTACTTCACCTCCCTCCGCGTCGTCCGCGCCACCTTCGAGGACTGCCGGTATGTCAGATCCATCCTGCGCGGCTTCCGCGTCGCCGTCGACGAGCGCGATCTCGCCATGGACCCCCGCTTCCTCGACGAGCTAAAGGGCCTCCTCGTCCACCGCCGCCGCCACGTCACCCTCCCCCAGGTCTTCGTCGGCGGTCGCTACGTCGGCGGCGCCGACGAGATCCGACAGCTCCACGAGTCCGGCGAGCTCCGACGGCTCGTCGAGGGGGCGCCGGCGGCCTCCGCCGCGGCGTGCGGACGGTGTTACGGCGCGCGGTTCGTGCTGTGCCAGAGCTGCAGTGGGAGCCACAAGAGGTACAGTGAGAAGGGCGGATTCCGGAGCTGCAACTCTTGCAACGAGAATGGGCTTCTCCGGTGTCCGGACTGCTTCCCTCCCGCCGTCTGATCGAGATCGAAAGGTTGGATCTCGTCTTCTCTACTACTGTGGTTTTATATCTGATTAGGATTTGGAATAGGGGAATGAAAGATGGATTGAGAAATGATGCTCGCATATCTAGAGAAGATTAGGGTTTTTGTTAGTCTTCAATGTTAGATTGCTAACTCTGTTCCTAAATCTGTAACATTGATAAGAAACTTTGTTCCTAATTGTTCCTTTTTTTCTTTCTTTCTTTCTTTTTTCTACTTACTGTGTGCTGTATATTAATCTGGAAAATGGAAAGCAAATGCTTATAGACAGATATCATAGTATAAGGAATTTGGCAACATTTTCTTATGAAATAGTATATGTTTAGTTTGGTCATCTCTCCTTTTCCTTTACATCATTTAGTTTTGGATTCCTTTAAACTATGGCTGTGATGACGCGTCGTCTTGAAGCATTGATTTGCTTAGTTTTAACTTTATTGAAATGGAAGATTAATTACACAAGTTATTGCATCATTATTAGCTTGTAATTTTTCTTGAACAGTTTACACCTGCAAAGTGTTCATGAGCTACTCTGGTTCACATTTGTATGATTTATTTTGTTCTCAAGATGATGCCTTATCTCCATATTCATTGGAACCAACTTGAGCTTCTATTTGATGGAGATGGAACACCAATTTCGAAAGGCATATGGATCATAGTGTGAGATTTATTCCTTATTTATATTTTGTCGGTGTAAAATAGAAAAAAAATAAAAGAAAATTATAATCAAGTGGGAATGCATCTATCTGTTAGAAGTGGTTGTCACTCACTTGCATGATCGTGTCTCACACTTAGGTGTTTAAGATAATGTCTTTTAAAATAAGCCATTCCATTCATACTAGTAAATTTGATTAGTTTGCCTTCTTTCTTTAGTTTTAATTATTTGATAAATAAATTTAATTAGATATGAAAAAAATAAATAGATGTTTGATTACTGAATCAATTCAGAGAGATCTCTAAACTCAGGCAAATGAGTAGTTTAGTTGGATGACAACTTTCTAAAATGAGGATTAGGCTATAGAGGACCCATCATTCATCAAAGAAGTCTACAGATTAACCGTGGAAAATGACATCTCAACCTTGTAACTTGTAAGCTCTCGATGAAGGATATAGATTAATATATATATATATATATATATATATATATATATATATATATATATATATATATATGTACTAATCGTTTTAAATTATACCTATAATTAGCCTACGGTAGATTTAAATATAACAACAGTGATGGGCCTATGTGATGTCTCGCAAAGTTGCAATACTTGCCATCAATCCTCTTATTAATGGCTCGTGCCTCCCCTTTAAGTGCATATTGACTAAGCCCACTCATCTGCAAGGCTCATAGAAAGATCATGTGATGGTACTAGGGGCATGCTGAGCCAATCCGTCATCACATGGTGGGGCTCATGGGCTCATGCCCTTAGCTTGTTTACAGATCGTTATAGTGGCCGGGCTGTCCGTGTCGAAATTTGTGGGCTTCATCATGAAGCTTATTTATGGAAGGAGTCCCCACTAGTTTATTAAACTAGTAGGTGGATGTGTCATGTGTAGCTCTTTAGCTTTCCAGCATAGTTTGATATTTAGGGCTCAGCTCAACTTGAGCCGAGCCATATCAACCCTGAGCCCGAGTCTAAACTTCCGAGCTTGATTGGAGGAGGAGGAGGAGGAGGAGGAGGCGAGAGCCATATCAACCCTAAGCCCTAGTCTAAACTTCCGAGCTTGATTGGAGGAGGAGGAGGCGAGAGCCATATCAACCCTGAGCCCGAGTCTAAACTTCCGAGCTTGATTGGAGGAGGAGGAGGAGGCGATAGCTGGCCGAAGGAGGAGGCAGCAGAGCTTGTCGATAGAGGATGGAGGATGAGGAGCAGGTTGGGTTTGTTGCAGATAATTTTATTAGACTTAGAGTTATGGTTAAATAGAGATAGGAAGCCATTGAATTAAAAACCTAAACCTAAACCTAAATATAAACATAATATATATATATATATAATATTATTTGTGTTGAGCCTATCAAGCTGAATTTATACGAGCCGAGCCGACTTAGACTCAGACTGAAAATTCAAATCAATCACTAAAACAATACTTAGGCTCGAAAATTCAAATCGTTTATTTTGACACCCTAGACAGAACTTGTGGTAATGATGTGTTACGATCCTAATGTGACTTTTGGAAAAGTTTACGGTAGCCATTCTTCTTCCTCTCACGTGGTGATCATGTGAGTACAGGTGTTAATGCTACTTTACTGGGAGATTGATCTCACAACAAGCTACTGCACAAATGTTAAAGCAATACTTGTTTCACATGAATATGAATCAAGACATTAAAGAATATGCCCTAAACTATCATAAACCCTAAATTGCTAATTAACCACAATCATATAATACTGTACCTAATCTGCAAGTTGTGGTAGCACTGTTAGCGTTAAAAGGTTTGCAAGAGCTTCATATGCTGCTTGTGATGGATGAACAGAATCCCAAAACATAAATGTGGAAGGAGATGGGCATGTCATAGCTTGAGAATTGCACAATGGTCCCATCTCTACTAGTCCAGTTCCACAGCATCCCCTCGTTGTCTCGGTGAAACCTAAAAATTTAAAAGGTTGATAATGGAGGAGGTCGTTTGCAAAAAGAAGGGACCTAAAAGCAAAAAAAGATCAAGCTATCATTTATCAAGTAGCTTAAACTTTCTTACCATATTTGATTGGATTCTGAACCATGTCCATCAAGGGATTATAAATGTCTACGTATGCGATCTTGACGAGGGGCTTTTGCCACCCAGGAGCAGACTGCAGCCTCTGGATCATCGTCTGGAGCTCGGAGTTGTAGCTACTCGCGGCGGCGTTCTGATCCGCTATGCAAGCGCGAGGGTGTGGAGTGATGTTCGACGAAATGCCGCTGAGAGTCATCTGCAATGGGAGGCATCCGATCGGTGGAAGGCCGGCCACTGCAAACTTTCGAATTCCCATCGCGTAGAGTTGCTGCAGTTTTGATAATTAAGACCACAGGTTAGATGCTTGTTATTAGATTTTTTTTGAAAAGTTTATACTAATAAATTCATGCCCAATTCAATTTAAAGATTTTTAATCTTTAAAATATGATACACTTGGTTGGCATACCTCGTGAAATCGTACAAAATTTTCTTTCAAAACGTATAACGCCTTAGCATGTATACGTGCGCTAGAGGACCGATATAACTAGAGGAAGTTGACTTCGGATAATTAATTAACCTAATTTACTTTACTAAAACATGTATAGATCCAGATAAACCTTTGCTGGCATGCTAAGTTAACAAAAAGAAAAGCTTAAAAAATGAGAAGAGAAGACCTGAATAAGAGATTGAAGCTTCTCAATAAGGAAGGAATGGTACTGAGCGAGAGTAAAACTACTCCTCCTCGAAGGAAGCAAGTAATAGTTCATAATCAAGTCATTCGATCCAGCACCTATAATAACCATCGCATTCTTCAGAATCTCGTCACCCTTCTCCTCTCCTAACATACTATTCATCTTCTCAATATATGCTTCAAAGTTCTCGATTTGGGTCGCGATCGTCTGGACGCTAGACGTGGTGGCGGTGAGATCATCCAAGCCGGAGCCGGCGGACGCGAAGCTCACGCCGGTGGGCATCTCATTGGTGGTAAAGTTGTAGCCATAATAGGGTGGTAGGAGATCATTTATTTGCAAGGAAGAGACGAGATAGTCGGTGATGAGCTTGCCGTCGGTGAAACGGCCGGTGGCGGCGGAGCCGGGGAAGTCGCGGCCGTAGGGTGGATGATTCGCCTTGATGAGGGTGGAGAGGTGGTTATTGTTGCCCGGGTCGAGCGTCGAATCGCCGAAGGCGAAGACGGCGGAGATGTTGTGGGTTAGAGCTTGTACAGGATGGTGGAAAAGAGAGAAGATGGTAAGGAGGAAGAAGAAGAGATCCATGGCGAGGTTAACTTTTCCCATTACTTTGAGTGGTGGTGATCTACGTATATGTTCTCTCTCTATATATAGGAGATAGGAATAAGACTTGAGACGATAAAGATTAACGCACTAGATTAGGCGTTTCTTGGGCTCTAAAACGTTGATCACATTTAGATTACGTTTATCTAATAAAGTAGTTAAGGAGGGAAATTATGGGTAGTTTAGTTAAAATCAAAGTATTGGATATGTTATACCTTTTTTTTAAGAAAAAAGGAATAATAGGCTTGACAACTGAATTAACCGTCTCAATAACTGAGTCATGAACATGGCCACTAAGCTTACCTAAAAGCATCTATAGCTCCAAATTGATGCATTATCAACCATTATGTTGAGTCAAAAGCTATTGAGCTTTAAGTTATTTTTCTATCATTCAAAGTCTGTAAGTTAGACATAAGTTGAATAAAGAGTCAACTCTTTATAGATACAAAAATATCTAAACCAAGAGCATATAATATATAGTGGGTTGGGTTGGATTTGATCTATAGAAATAGCATCAAGTCCAACTCCGATCAGAAGTTCAATTGGGTTTAAACTTATCCGATCCATTGGATAATAAAAAAAATAAAAAAAAACTTTGACTGACCCCAAAAATATGGGCCGATTAGGCCGGGTCGAACGGGGCGTCCAGTCCAATCTTCCTTCAAAGTCCCATGGGCCCTATATTTGTGATTAGTAGGCCTTGCTTAGTTTTACTAATAAAATTTAGGCTCTGTTTCGGCCCAGGATTAGTGGAACGATTGCTATTTATATAAGACGATAATATGCACGTGCTAATTAGTTTCAGATAGTTTAATAAGAAAATCACACGCTTTATTATTCTGGATGCCTATTGCTCTCCACCCTACTGATCCCATTATTATTAAATATACCCATAATCTCCTGCCACGAGTATATACTCTTCTACATAGTAGTAGTAGTAGAAGTAGTCGTATATAAAGATAACTTATTCGAATTGCAAATTTTGGCTATAGAGATACCCAACCAAATGTGAACGGGTGGGCATGGCATACTCATATCTCGTTAAACGGCAGACGAAATCCCGCGATAGGAATGGAAACCCAAAGCATATGCGCTCACATTCCAAGCATCTCTCACCCCGCTCTACCTGTCTTATCCTCTCTATCTCCCTCCCACCTCTCTCCTCTATTTAAACCCTTCACTCTTTCCACTCACTCCGTCTCCCTCCCTCCCTAACCTCTCCAATGGCGAATCCTCTCTCTCTCCTCCCCTCTCGCTCTTTCTCATCCCCCTCTCTTCCCTTCTTCTTTTTTACCTCCCCTTCTCGCTCTAGGTCCCTCCCTTTCCCGAATCCCCTCTTCTCCCTCTCCTTCCCTTCCTCCTCCTCCTACTCCTCCATTTCTCGCCCGCGGCGCGTGTCCACCGCCCCTGTCAATCATGCACCGGCCTCCGAGTTCCCCTTCTCGAGGGAGATCGCCCGCCTCGACGCCGTCCGTTCTCGGCTTCGCTCCGCGAAGACCGTCGAGGAGAAGCTCCGCGTCCTTGATTCCGATTCTAGGGTTAGGGACTTCCTTGGGAACGGGAAAGGTGGGGTTTTGGCGCAATTGGAGCCGTCGGAGGTCTTCTTGATTAAATGCTTGGTTGCGGCCGGGCAGGAGCACGTTCTTGGCTCGGAGGTGGATTGGGGCGGCGGTGGCGCCGGAGAGGGGAGGAAGGTGGACGGGGGCGCGTTGAAGAGCGCGCTGTATGCGTTGGCAGATATGATAGAGAATTGGAGCTTCGAGGGGCATGGGGTTGGGGTTACGGTTGGTGACGATGGAGTTGGTGGGATGGGAATTGGGGAGTTGGAGATGTTGAGGAAGCTGCTGAAGGTTCTTGGTGAGATCGAACAGTTCTATGACTGCATTGGAGGGATCATTGGGTAAGGAAATAAGTCTTCTTTACTTGATAAAGAATTTTTCCAAAAGGCAAGAAAATATTTAATTTCAGATAGGCTGGAGCTCTGCTTGTTGAATTTCGTTATTATTTGCATTGGATTCTATGGGCTTTCAGTTATATTTTAACAGTTAATTCGAATGCATAACATATGGGTGTTTCATGCTTTTTCTGATCTCTCTTTACTGGGTGTTGGGCATTCTTTTCATTTTCAGGACGGGCAACCTGTCTTAGACAATTAGATATTCCTCAATTGGACCTTAAACTTGTTATATTCCTCAATTGAAATTTTAAAAAATGCAAGCCTATAGATTATGTAGGTGTCTAGTGTTGGGAACAAAGTACATACCTCATTATGCATGATTCTTTTCCAATAATGACTCTCTACTCTCTATTTCCTTGTCTTTCTCAGATACCAAATTATGGCTTTAGAGCTTCTTTTACCCTCAAAAGCTCAAGTTTACCAGTCAAGGAGTAGTGAGTTTATGGAGCTTCATGTTCCTAGTGGACTTAATCTTTTGGAGAATACAGAATATGCACATCAAGCAGCTTTGTGGGGAATTGAGGTTGGCTTGACATAATTGCTATTTCTTAATTGGCTTCTCCGTTTCTTATCACATAATTACTTCATTTTAAATTATCAGTTCTTATACCAACTACTGCTAAAGTTAAATCATTTTTAGGGTTTGCCAGAATTGGGTGAAATTTATCCACTTGGTGGTGCTGGAGACCGTCTTGGTCTAGTTGACCCAGACACAGGTGAATGCCTTCCTACTGCTATGCTTCCATACTGTGGGAGAACTTTATTGGAAGGCTTAATAAGAGATCTCCAGGTAAATAACTCACTTCAAAGAAACTACTTTCGGATTAGGCTTGTTTTCTGTAAAACAAATACTAGCTGTCCCAGTTAATTTTTTGTTTCCATCAACATACTTGAGCTTGTGTTCTCGTATCCTCTATTTTTGCTTGACCAAAGAGTCATCTTGTGACTCTGCTGATTAGGGGTTGACATAGTACATTTGAATTATTCTACAACATACTTGATCAGGTGTAGGTATATTTGTAAGTAAAGACAAAGGAACAATATGACTACATTTGAATTAATTGCAAAGAATTGAATATCATGGAAATTCAGACCTACATTGCATGGTATTTTATAAGAGATTTCATGTTTTAATATTTCCTAAATCTATTTTGATATGCTGTTTTGTTCTATTTGTTATACTTGTATATGCTTTTAGATGAGATTTCTTATAGCTTGTGACTGAGTTGCATTGCTAAGATTTATTGATAACTCCCCAATTAATGACAGGCTAGAGAATTTGTTCACTTCAAGATCTATGGGAGGCAATCTATTACACCTGTTGCAATTATGACAAGTTCAGCAAAGAACAACCATGAGCATGTAACTGCACTTTGTGAAAGACTTGAATGGTTTGGTAGAGGCCAACAGAATTTTCAACTTTTTGAACAGGTAATATATTATAATTCTTGTAATTTTCTTGACCTGTTAAACATTTTTTTTTTCACTATGTGTAGTTTTAAATTGTTCAAACTTTGAAGAAAAGTATATTTTGTGTAACCTGTTTGACAGTTCTTGGTTTTGCTTTTCCAGCCTCTGGTGCCAGTTGTAGCTGCTGAAGATGGTAAGTGGTTGATTAGCAGATCACTTTTTCCAATTTGCAAGCCTGGTGGTCATGGTGCAGTTTGGAAACTTGCATATGACAAAGGCGTATTTCGCTGGTTCTTTAGTCATGGAAGAAAAGGTGCAACTGTACGGCAAGTCAGGTTATCCTGTTGCATTATGTCAAAACATTATAGTCATTATGCTAACATTTGAAATGTTATAATTGCTCATTGTGTCTTCTGTTGTATATTCACAGTAATGTTGTTGCTGCAACTGATTTGACACTTTTGGCTTTGTCTGGATTAGGCCTACACCACAATAAGGTATAGATATATGGATGGATTTGTTGTTTTCACCTGAAATATGTGATTATCAACACTTAATACTCAGTTTAAGATTTATTTTTTGGAGCAGTAAGTGTTGATAAAATTAAACTAGTAGAAGAGGAGTCTTAAGTTACCCTCCCATAAGAGTAGCGCTTTTAGTTTAAGATCTATACTGTGCAGTCTGTTCTTGTTGCTTTTTAGTTTTGCATGAACAAGAGCTGTTGCTATCGTCATTGTTCATTTTTTCTGAAACTAGCATTCACCATTACGTTCTGGAGTTCTATACACCAAGCAGCTCGATATTCTATTTATTCTTACTTATCTCTAGTATTTTAACATGCTTCAGAAATTAGGTTTTGCGTCTTGTGAGCGAAACATTGGAGCTACGGAAGGGATAAATGTTCTTCTTGAAAAACAAAATACTGATGGACAATGGTCATATGGTATCACATGCATTGAGTACACTGAGTTTGACAAATTTGGTATTATGGATGCTGCTATTTCTCTAGGCAGGTAGATTGGCTAAATCTTTCTACTGTCATTCCACAGCAACATACATAAATATTTTGTTCTAGCTATGTGTGAGACCTATTGAGGTCCAATTGTTTGCATAATGATTTTTCCCCCATATGATGAATTTAGTATTTCTTCAAGTAATGACTATTTGGTTAGTTTCATAAAGTTCACCAAGGTTATTTCACCTTTGAATCACAGAAACATATTTCTTCCTATATTTTTTTTCCATTTTCTTTTCATTTTTCTTTCCCCTTGTTTGTGTTCATTTTTTGAAGCCAGAAGTTGATATTTTTCTTGTCTAAGATGGCTTATTTAAACATCATTAGTTATATTTCCTCTTTTATTGCCTTCTATTATTCCTCACAAGTCCTTGCCCTCGCCATGTGTATCTTTCTTGAACAACAGTTTTGCACTCTATTGAAAAATCTGATAGTTTTTATTCTCACCTTTTGTTATAATCTTCTTTTACTGGTTTTAAGCTTGCAGGAAGATTTTCCGGCAAACACAAACATTCTTTATGTCGATCTACATGCTGCTGAAAAAGTTGGATCTAGTCAAAATGCTATGTCCTTACCAGGCATGGTGTTAAATCTGAAAAAGGCAGTTTCTTATGTGGATCATCTTGGATTTGAGTGTAGGTACATAATGCTTCAATTATTTACGTCAGACTTCTTTGATATCATCTAGAGTTAAAGCTCTTTTCCTCCCATATTTTTCTGGTAGATGATTATCTGTTCATTGGAAATTAGTGGAAAAAAATTTCTGCTAGAAATACATATTACTGCTACTCTATAAGTTTATGAATAGGTAGATAGACCTATTACTACATATTGTAAGATTTTTCTTATATTCTATTATCCTATTCTACATTTGACTAGCCCATTCTAAATATTGGATGTTTAATCCTGGAGTTTCTAGTGAAATTGAGTTAAGTGAGTGTTTGTTGATGATTTATTTATCTTCTAATTGCAAGCCTAACTTGTCTGTGTTGCAGCACTTCTGGTGGCAGGCTGGAGTGTACAATGCAAAATATTGCTGACAACTTTCTGAATACATATAACTCTAGGTGCAATAAAGTTATAGAAAGTATGACATTTAAACTCAGTACCTTCATAAGACTGTTAGCTTTTAATAACCTCTGCTTGTACTTGTAGTTTTCTTTTAACAAATTTTCTTATCTGCCATTCTGGTAGGTGAACTTGACACGTTCATTGTATACAATGAAAGAAAAAAGGTCACGTCATCAGCTAAAAGGAAAAGGAAATTAGAGGACATATCATTGCACCAGGTCAGTGAACTCCCACAGTTATACATGCGATATAAGTATAGAAGTGATGTTGCTATCATTGTTTTGGCAATTAATGTCTCAATGAACTGTTTTGCAACTTTTACAATTTAGTTCTCATCTGCGGTTAGCATTTCCCATGACAGATCTATGTTTACTCTTTCTTGCTGTGGTTAGATTAGCTAACAACTATATTTAGTCTTCTATTCATGAATTTGTGTGCGCTTTCATTGATCTTTCATTTTCTTTTGTTTTACCACGTTCTTGTTTGAGTTGATATGCAGACCCCAGAGGGTTCTCTTTTGGATGTTATGCGGAATGCCTATGATCTTCTGTCAAGTTGCAATATAGAAGTTCCTAAGGTAAATAAGCTTCCATATAACTTTCTAGGATCTTGATGTTAATACGCAAATAGTTTGAGAGGTGAGATTCCCAAGTTGGAAATAGTTTCATATGCAAATAGCACGATATGATTTCTCTTTCATTTTATGCTTTGAGTACATTAATTTTGAATCTTATAGTAGATATAAAATGTCGATGTAAATGCTTAGATTTACTTTGCCCTTGAATATTTCAATTTTTAACATATTTTCATTTTGTTAGATCAAAGACAATATCAACTACTTCAACAGCGGACCTCCTTTTCTCATTTTTCTCCATCCTGCTTTAGGTCCTCTCTGGGAGATAACGAAGCAGAAGGTATGTTCAGTATTCACCAAACAGTATATGGCTTTATTTTGAACTTTCTTTCATCTAATTTATTCTTTATATTGTAAGTATGTTGTTTGTGTCTGAAAGGACAAAATTGCCGGGCTTCCAAATGTTTGATTACTAAAAACTTATAATTAGCTCATCCTATATGAGGCTTTTTTCTTTGGCTGCACTGAGACACCTGCTGGTTTTTTTTTTTTTTTTTAATTATTATTATTTTATTTTTTAAATCAATCTAATATGCCAATCTGATTTGAATGCCTCAAACTTTGCTTCCGGTTTATTAGGTTCAGATTTTTATTTGGTGTCTGACAGCATTTAAATTCGACAAGGACCACTGTTGTTTGTTTGTTGTGGTTCATGACTAAGTCAAGTCTAGCGTCTAATTACTTCTTTCTTCTTCATGAAATCTTATAAACATAGTCACTGACTTGAAATTTAACTTCCTGCAGTTCTTAGGTGGCTCCATACATGAGGGTTCTGAATTACAATTAGAGATAGCTGAGTTTTTGTGGAATGATGTAGAGGTAGTCATCAATGAGATATGATTTTCAATACTTCATTATGATTTTACATTTAGCAATCCTAATGTTTTCTGAAATTCAGCTGGATGGTAGCCTTATTATTCTAGCTGAAAATATCATGGGTTCAATGATGATGAACGGCAAAGGTGATCCAATGCTGCAGTATGGCACCAGGTAAAATACTCTTATGTTACTTTTGCACTATTATCAGCTTGTGGAAATTGTATCTTACTTGATGTATCTCTTGTGGAAGATGCGGGAGATGCAAACTGCAAAGAGTTAGGGTCCTGAATAAAGGAATCAATTGGAACTCTCCCAACAATGTCTACTGGAAGCATGATGTCGAGAGAATCGAGACATTGAAGATCATTCTGCATGGAAATGCAGAATTTGAGGCAACAGATGTAGTCTTGCAGGTAAATTTAGCTGGCTATTAGTAGAGCACTTATAATTAGTTTTGCATCTCATGGTATTTGTCTATTTGTCTGTTCTATCTATCCAGGGTACCCATGAATTTGAAGTTCCAAATGGTTATAGGATGTCTGTCATTCAGGATTGTGCAGGTTTGTATACTTATTTCACTACAGTATGACATATTTTCACCTTTCATCTTTAGTTTTGGTGTCATAGCATTTCCATCAAAGGATCTAATTGTAGTAGTTGCTTCGCATTAGTTTGTAAAGCATTGCAATCTGGGTTAAACAATGCCTTAATGAAATTGATCTTCAAGCTTTAATTTATTCACATAGATTGAACTAATATTGTGATGCCAAATACCATGATACTATGGAAGATTTTCTTGCCTCTCTTTACTGCAATTTATTTCTCTTGTAATATTGATACACACATCTCCAAAATCTTTGCTTGATTTGCTGTATGGCCATATTTTTTGCTTTCAGGTTTTGTTGTTAAGTTGGATCCTATATCTGATGAACTGATGGATAGTGGAAGTTGGTTTTGGAAGTATAATGTAAAGGGTACACATATTAACTTGGAAATGATAGAGTTATAGCGAAGCTATCAACTGTTGATCTAATATTCCTTTATTCGGCTCCCAGATTGATATAGAAGTCACTTCTCATCTTTCAAAATAGCCAAATGAGGAAATCTTGTAATAGCATTTCTCATGGCTTTGTTGTTGTATTGTGTAACAAGGGTATCAAGGCCTTCTGTTCATTTCATTTTGTAAACTAATGTTTCATCTTGACATTTGTTAACAAGCTCGAAATTAGTCAAACCATTTCTGAAGAATTCACAAGGGGCCGTCACTAGTGATGACTTTGTTTGAAACTCTAGCAGTCCGTCATTCCCAGCTACATTTTTATGGTAAGTTGATCTCATCAACAAATGCAAGGACTTCTACCTCCTTTTTATCTCCCAAAATCACATTCCGTTACCTAACATTGACACCTTTTTTGCCTGATGGTTTTTTCAGGTAAATATCAGATTGGAGTTTCACTATGTAACAAAAATTATCATCATTTAGTTAGTCAAACATACTTGATGAAGTGGAGAATCGGTTAACTGCACCTGATAGTTGGAGCGAGGGATCTGCAAAAGAAGTAGAGAATCAGGTTTCAGTTGTATATTAGGGCTGAATTACTTTGTGTACTATTCGAAAAGGCTCTAAAGCTAGATATAATTTTACTTCTTTGAGGATGTAAGGATGAGAATACATGCTATTCTTTTGGCCCTGAGCTGCTTTATACAATTAGGAATATTTTTTAGATTTCAGGAAATATTTTCGCGTGAATAATTTTCGGAAATCATCTGTATACTGCATAACAATATCATTATAATTCTGGCATTTGTTTGGATATGGCATAAAGTAGTTCTTACATTATTTTTCGAGCAAACGTCAATAAGAGAGTGTCGAAATTTACTCCTCCCTTCAATTCTTACCCAAATTGGGCATCAAGATTGTTTAAGGCATTTTGTTATTCGCTAAGAAATTAATTTTTCCTTCCAATATTTTAGTTGAACTTGGCTCTTTGTGCTCAATTTTCTATGATATAACTATTATGGTTCTTGTAAATGCTTTGAGATTTTAGGCTTGTAAGCAGGAGTTTGATACTATTTTGACTTATTTTTTGAAAATCAATTGGATTTATCATGGTCGGAGAAAATAATACATAACCTGCAGTTCCTGTTTGATTTCAGGGGAGGCGTATCCCACGATATACAAATCCCCCTCTGAGATTTGGATGTGAGAGGATCCATCCTGAAGAGTAATCTCAACATTGCATTTATGAGGTCTCAAATTGATATTCTTCTGTTTGATTTTGACATCAACCTGACATTAATGTTGAATTCGAAGGCCTTAAGGTTTAGATTTAACATAATCTATTTATGTTATAAATAGTTTAACCAATCTAACAAACTCCATTATTTAAACTAAGTTAAATTATTCCTTCCTGTCAACCTATTTATTATATGTATATGATTCAAATAGTTTGAATAAGTAACCTATTTAAAAATCATTGATTATAATAATAGCAAGATTAAGCTTTTGAAACTAAATTTATTTTTTATATTAAATCCACATCTTTTTAAAAATAAATATACACAATTTACATAAGAAATCATACACGAAAACCTATTTTTATTATTTTAAAAATTCAAATGCTCCTGTTTAAAACTAATATATTAAACTCGTATAATAAATGAGTTCGGTTCATGTTGACTTAATATTAACCAGATCCAACTCCACTCGATTCGTTCCGACACGGCGACACAAACCCAATTAGAACGAAGGTGGCTCGTATCATGCTCGTCTTATTAAACCCCTTATCCCACCCGTACCCTAATTTCCAAAACCCTAGAGTGAAGGCGAGGAGAAAGGAGACATTTGAAAGCCGCGCACACCAGAGCAACCCGAGTCGCAGGAAAAGATGCCGAAATCCAAACGCGATAGGCCTGGTAAAATTTCTCATTCCCCTTGCGATGCATGGCCGAAGCTCCTTGTGTGTTTGCTTGCCTGGATGCTTGATTCTTATGTAGTTCTTCTTGCTTAGCCTTAATTTTTGTAGTTCTTCTTGCCCTGGATGCTTGATTTTTTCTACTAATCGACTAACCCACCTGCCGTTTAGTGTTAATAGTACATCCTATGCGAGAATATTTGGAGGTATTTATATGGATTCTTCGGTGCATTTCTAGGTGTACACGAATTTATCTTTTATTCGGACTTGCTTATGTGACATGGAGTTTTAGGGAGAAAATAATGTGTGTGGACTTGGAAATGTGGTGTCTTTTGTACCTTCTGTGGCTGTATGCTAAGATTGCTTGTCTAATTTATGATTCATCTACTGCAGTGACTTTGTCGAAGACAAAGAAAAAGGGAAGGGAGCACAAGGAACTTATTGTGAGTGCTATAAAGCAGGCGTTGGAGAACTACGATAACGCTTATGTTTTCACATTTGAGAACATGAGGAATCATAAGCTGAAGGCTTTTAGGGATCAAATGAAGGCAAGCAGCAGGTAATGGTCTGGAATCAACATTTCATAGTTGTTAGGAACCGAGTGTTACTGTTATGTTCTTATTCTTTATTGAAGAATATGTTGTCTTTTTAACTTTGGTGATTTTTTTTTTCTCGGCAGGTTTTTTCTTGGGTCGAACAAAGTAATGCAGATTTCTTTAGGCAAATCTGCAGCTGATGAAGTCAAACCGGGCCTTCATAAACTAGCTAAGGTGAAGTTTATTACTGTCTGGCAAGACTTACAAACTCTTATTGGCTCTGATGAAACTTGCTCGCATCATTTTCAGTTTCTTCGTGGCGATTCTGGGCTTCTCTTAACTACACTTCCCAAAGAGGAGGTTGAAAGGTATGCTTGTGAAACCTGGTGAACAAGTGTGAAATCTTCAGATTTCCTTGTGTTTTATGGGAGTGGGCTATCTTAGATTTCTTAGTTGCAATGTTTGCTGCACCATTGAATACTTATTTTCAAACCTAATCTTGTGGAATTCCAATTTATTAGCATTATTTGCTTTCGTATTTATCAACTGTACCTAGTTCTACACATGTTTTATTCTACAAGGTCTGAGAGCTCAATGGAAACATACTTGGTTTAATCAAATCAAACTCAGAAATGCTTATTCTTGATAGATTTGGCCAATTTCAATTTTTATGACTTTGATAATTTCAGTTTGACAATCTTGTGTGGCTCTAGGCAGTTTCAGGCTTTCAGCCGTTCCTGGTTAATTTAGCTACTATTTCATTGATCAGCTGCAACTCTATATTTATCAGAATACATTTAAAGCATGAAGAAATGGAACTTTGTATGATGCTTTAAGAAGTTCTCAGTGGAGAAATTGAGTTAATAGAAGTTTTTAAATGTACATGAAATTGAAAATGCGACCACTTTATGCTCGAGCATAAAAAAAACGTCCCAATGCCTTGGGTGAAAGTACTTCTTGAAGCATATACTTCATAATATTTCTTAAATGAAACAGGGGCCTTCACCTTCCAAATGTATCTTTGCTGTCTGTTAGTAACATTAAAAAATATCAATAGTTAAAAGGGCTTTGGGATTAGCTAAATATATAATGTGGATATGCCTATTGTTGTAGATACAAGATGAATTATATGAAAAGAGTTTCTGTAGTCAAATGATGATAACAATCTATTAGAGATGAAAAGGAATAGCTTGTGTTTATGTGCTAATTTAGTTTGAAATAAGGTGGATAGCTGAATATGTGCATTGTTGAAGTGCTACATGCTGAATGTGAATCCACTGAGAATGGGAAGAAGAATTTGTAGGATGACCATAGGACATTCTTTAGTTTGTCTTTTTGTGATTTAGCTTTCATATGTTCGAGTGACAATAATGGGAGTTTCTAAAATATAGACTGGAGGAACTGAACTGAGATTGGAAATCAAATAAACATGTCATAATCCTCAATGTGTTTGTAAATTCTTGCAATTAAATTCTGTTATGTGTACATTTATGCTTGTTCTACTTTTTCTTTAGTGAAATGATGCATTGTGTTCTTCACATTGTTGTTGTCTAACTAATCTCTCATATTTCCCTTTTTGTTTATTCAGATTATTTGCACAGTTTGAAGAGCATGACTTTGCAAGGACAGGGAGCATTGCGACCGAAAAGGTTTGATATGGTCATATAAATTCTCATTTTTGCAAATATCGTGCACATGGTATGGCTAGCACTTTGGACTGTTTGACATTGTCAGCTTGTTGAAGAGCTCCCTGATACACATGTTTTTACATCCCCTCCCACCCTCCTCCCTATCCAGCTCTGCTTCATGCATATGCATAGTGATTAAATTGCCACAGTGTGCTATTATTTTGAATTTAAGTACATATTTTGCACTTTTGATCTTTTTGTTGTGGTCTTTGGTATTACTTTGATGATTTACTAGCTTGATACCTTATTATTGCAGATAGAACTAAAACAAGGTCCACTGGATCAGTTCACACATGAAATGGAACCCTTTCTCCGGAAACAGGGATTGCCTGTTCGCTTGAACAAAGGTTTGCACTTTCTGCTGAAATGCGCTACAATACATTCAAAATTGTAGAAGGGTTATAATTTTCCCTGTTTGTTCAAAATACAGGGGAAGTTGAATTAATCTCAGATTTTGTTGTGTGCGAAGAAGGGAAACCACTCTCACCTGAATCATCCCGCATTTTGGTATGTCCAGTTATCCTGCTGATTTTTTGATAGTTGTTGAAAGTTTTGAATTTGATCTACTTGTTAAAAAAACCAAATTTTGCTTCTCCTTTCTGAAACTTTGCCAGTAGAATTACATTCTCATGTAACCATATGAATCGCCCTGGATCCAAATAAATAAAACTGCTGAACAACCTTGCATAGGTACTCAGGTTATTATAATGGCAATTGGATACTTGTGGTATATTGGTGGTTCACTATCTTCTAGCAACATGGTTAATTAGTATGATCCTTAGCAATACGAGCTCCCATTCAATTAATGGAAGGTACTTGGTTGATCTAAAGCTAGTATTTTGTGAATTGGTATCCTTCCAACTTTGCATGGACAGAGCAGCAGCCTTGGTTGAGCATTTTCCAGCACAGAGATGAGTGAACTATATATGATTTGGTGGTTAGTTGCCTGAGTCTACTGATCCATTTTGCTGCAGAACTATTTTGCTTTATTAACAAGTCCTACATCCTAGTAGCCACAAATTATCTATGTAAAAACTGTCGTTAGGCAAGCCTGTATATCCTCTCATAGTCTGACAAGTAAGAATCTTTTCATTTACCTCAGCTAATGACAGATTATTTGTGGGTGAATTGCATCCATCTGTTGCTAATTACAAAGGGTGACCTTTTGTCAATAAGAATTGCTATGTATGCTGGCAAGTTGAGTACCAAACTGAGATTTTTCGTTGCATTTGCCTGGTCCTGTGTCATAACTCTTTCTTTGTTTACAGCGTTTGCTTGGGATCAAGATGGCCACCTTCCGCCTCCAACTTGTTTGTCGCTGGAGTCCCGATGATTTTGATGTCTACAGAGAAGGATTAGATCTTTCAGATATCGAGTCCTCGTAGACTTGATCTACTTTTCCATCAACTGCTAGTTATACACAGCTGTTCTTTGTTCCGAGTGAGGCCTGGAATGTTTTCTTTCTCATTCTGTAGCTGAACATTCTAAATGTGTACTTTGTTTCCGAGTTGATATTCTAAGTAATCCAAATTTACTAATGTGTTAATGACTCATCTGATTGAAAGGATGCAGCAAACTTGGAACTAATACAGCAAATTTTAAGCCAAGTTTCTCCCACACCCATTTAGATGGGATTCCAGACTGCATGCTAAACTCACCTGGATCTTTAGTCACGCGCACTGTTCTCAACTTGTCTCGTTTCAAAAGACAAACTCCTCGCAATGGAAGCCAACTAATCGACCAGTAGAAATGGATTAACCATTTAAGCAAGCAGATTATATCGGGATCTAGGATGGCTTATCTTAGTGCCCTTAATTAATCGGCAAAGCGTATCCCACAAAGGCTCACTATACTAATCTTATTATTCACATGCATTCATGTGCCTTATGCACTACGTAATGGTTCTCCTTTATGCCATACCGAGAAAAGAGAAAATATCTAAGAAAATGTTTATCCTCTAATTTAATTATCTAATTCCACCTAATGGTTTTCCAAGACATGATCTCCATTACGAGGAGCTCGTAACCATGTATCTCTTAAAATATAAATTTATACCCTCAAAAGTAGTTTCCAGTTTGCAATAGCTTCCTTCCCTAGTTACAACTCCATGATAAGGTACACAAATCCCAAATAAATAGTACTTTAGAATAGCTACAGCCCAAATTCTCCATTGGTCTTCTAATAATCTCCTATTCTAATTATTCTTCTAATCCTTTTATTCCTTTCCCTTATGTGGCTGTCCATGATCCGACTATCTCATCCTAATTCCGATTTGATAGCCACATATGTATCTCCCCTGCGACCCCACCATGATTAAAGCTTTGCACCAAACATCCCCGTGCATGCGTGTATCCGTGTACGATAATAAAGGCTGCAGCCAATCGGAGGCTGACAAATACCCTGAATTTAGGAAAATCCATGCGACCGAGTCTGCACACGAGGTCTTCTCCGGATGGATTAAAAAGTAATCGCACGCCAAAATGAAATGGAAGACCGTGGGTGGGCTGCCCGAAAGTTGACTAAATAGCCTGCTACGACTCCCCACGCCCACCACTCTCTCTCTCCTTTCTTTTTTCCCTTACAATATTAGCCCTCAAAGTTCAAACACACCAAACCATCGCATACCATATTAATCCTTTTGTTACTTCCTTGTCTTATAACATCATATACGTCTATACCATCTCTCCTTCCCTCTTTTTATCTCTCGATCGTATCTCTATCATGGCGATGTCCACGGCCTACCAGGTCGACCTCCCGGCGGTACCGGAGTGGCTGAACAAAGGCGACAACGCATGGCAGATGATGTCCGCCACGTTGGTCGGCCTCCAGTCGATGCCGGGCCTCGTCGTCCTCTACGGCAGCATCGTCAAGAAGAAGTGGGCGGTCAACTCGGCCTTCATGGCCCTGTACGCCTTCGCTTCCTCGCTCATATTCTGGGTACTTCTGGGCTTCCGCATGGCCTTCGGGGAACGTCTTTTCCCCTTCTGGGGAAAAGCCGGCCCGGCGCTGAGCCAGGGGTACCTCGTCGGACGTGCGAAATTACCGGCCACCGTTCATTACTACCGTAACGGAACGATTGAAACGCCGATGACCGAGCCGTTCTATCCACAGGCTGCGTTGGTGTACTTTGAGTTCATGTTTGCCGCCATTACTTTGATTCTTTTAGCTGGCTCGGTGCTTGGGAGGATGAACATTAAAGCTTGGATGGCCTTTGCTCCGCTGTGGTTGCTATTCTCCTACACGGTTGGGGCGTTTAGTCTCTGGGGTGGTGGATTTCTCTACCAATGGGGAGTTATCGACTACTCCGGTGGATATGTCATCCATCTCTCCTCTGGAGTCGCTGGCTTCACCGCTGCTTATTGGGTGAGTTATTCCATCTGAGTTCTTGTCAATTTACCGAGTTCACTCGGTGGTTCGGTGAGTCCTAGCGACCGAGCTTTGATTAGTTGACTTTAATTAATCTTATTATATCTTTCTATATATATATATATATATATATATTCTCTTCTCTTTTTTAAATACTTTGGTGTCGGTAAAGTTGTTATTTTTTAATGGATTTCATGACTTTTCTGGTCTCTTTCCGTACAAAATATGAATTTCTTGAATTCATCTAGCCATCATGCTCAATTATTTATTTAGCTATCTATTTGGACTCTGGAAACAAAGCCTTTGAAAAGTATCTTCATTTCCTAGGAGTAGAGGATTCTCTATAACCTACGCTGCAGGAATTTTTGACCTGAACTTCCAAGGTTCTTGCCAGAACTCCGACAAGTGGGATGTAGTGAATCTGCTGCCTAATTATATAATTCACCAATTTGATTTATAATTAACTGCATTAGTTAATTAATTAGGTCGGTCCAAGGATAAAGAGTGATAGGGAGAGATTCTCTCCTAACAACATCCTCCTCATGATTGCCGGAGGTGGGCTGCTATGGCTGGGCTGGTCCGGGTTCAACGGCGGGGCGCCCTACGCCGCCAACATCATGGCCTCGATCGCTATACTCAATACGCACGTCTGTGCGGCGACCAGCCTTCTGACGTGGACCTCACTTGACGTCATTTTCTTCGGGAAGCCGTCGGTCATCGGCGCCGTCCAGGGAATGATGACCGGACTTGTTTGTATCACGCCAGGAGCTGGTATGTCATCAAATTCATCTTGTATAAAATTATAGAGAAAAAACTATATGTCTTCAAATGGGTGGCTAACAAGTTGAATTAAGAGCTAATTAATATGCCACACCAATATATATATATATATACAAGAGGTCGCAGAAGATTAGTTGAAAGTACGTAATCGTCGCCACGTCTACAGCATAAATTATTTGTTATACTATTCTGTAGACTGTTAAGCTTTTATTATGGTGCAACCCTGGCAATAAAAGATTAGATTAGATTAGATTAGATTAGAGGTACATCTTAGAATATTGGGTTCCCTAGGAACATGTTACACACATCTTCTATTAGTACACGGTACCAACTTGGTATATAATATTTGCTTTAATAGGAGGCTAAGATAGACATAGTGGAGTCAATTATCTAGGTTAATTTATTGTAGCAACAATGCACCGCACTTATAATTTTTATATTTTAAGGATAATTACAGGTAGAGTTAATTGAGATCTTGTTCATTTTTTACATTCAATTTGCCATTTATTTGTTTTGACCTATTGACTCTTTTAACTATCTAAAATCTTCTAAATACTTTTTTTAGTTAATTAGTCATTTATGATTTTTTTTTTGTTAATTTAAGATTTTTTTTAAAAAAAAAGTGAATAAGTTTAAATTAAATTTTATTTTAGAAAGAAAAAAAAGAAAAGAATATATAAGTTTTTTTTCATTTAGGACTGGTACACACGTGGTCGGCGATGTTGATGGGCATCTTCTCCGGCAGCATCCCGTGGTTCACCATGATGATCCTCCACAAGAAGTCCTCCTTGCTTCAGAAGGTTGACGACACCCTCGCCGTCTTCCACACCCACGCCGTCGCCGGCACCCTCGGCGGCATCCTCACCGGCCTCTTAGCCGTGCCCGAGCTCTGTCGCATCCAGCTCCCCGTCCCCGATGCCAAGGGCACTATCTACGGCGGTGGCATCATCCAGCTCTTCAAGCAGATCGTCGCGGCCCTCTTCGTCATCATCTGGAACATCTTCTCCACCACCGTCATCCTCTTCGCCGTCGGCTGGTTCATCCCGCTCCGGATGCCTGACGACCAGCTCATGATCGGAGACGACGCCGCCCACGGGGAGGAGGCGTACGCGCTCTGGGGCGACGGCGAGAAATTCGACGCCACGCGCCACGAGACCATCGTCAGCGCCACCACCGCCGAGGATACCGTGCAGCAGCGGCTGACCAATATGGGGGCGAGGGGCGTCACAATCCAGTTGTAGTGAGAGAGAAGAGGAAGAGGATGAAAGGCGAGGATTTTTTTTTTTTCCCGTTTTCTAGCTTTTGTTTTTCGTGGATGCGTGTGTTATGTTTGATGAAATGTCGCCATGTCCATATGATCGTAGTGGTGTATGGAAACTGTTTTATCTTATTGAGATGGAAATACGAAAATTTACTTCTTTTTTTCTGTTCCTTTTTAACTTTCTCTTCTCCGTATGGCAGGGATATAATCATATTACATAAAAAAAATTATGAATGTTAATCAACATTAAATATATTATAGAAAAAATATTGATTAATTAATTACAGTATCTAGTTAACTGTAAATTTGCTGCGTAGATATCCTAAGCATCGATGGCATTTAAAAGAATCTTTTAAATATTGGTAGCACTTTAAAGTTTATAAATAACTGAACTTGAGACGATGCAATACATATAATACCATAAGCCAACATGGTTAACCCTAATACTAAAATGATCCATGGTTTAATTCTCAAATCTTGCAGAGATTGACACAACTTCAAAGAATTACTCAACTGGGCGAATGTTTATTTCCGTAATTTCGTCACAAGTTACAACAGAAATGCCAAGGAGATGGAAGCAGCTCAACTTTATGAACATTTTGCGATAATATATGTACATGGAAATGCAAGGATGAATAGGCTTAGTTGAAGAGTTCCCAGTTGTTGGTAGCCTCTTTGGAAGATGACATTGGTCGAGGTGCATTCAAACTGCCTAATCCAGACTCGAATGTCTCCCATTGGGTTGTCACTGAAACTGCACTGCTGCTGCCACTGAATGGATTGCCCTTTCTTGCTTTCAGCGTGTCTATAGTCTCTAAAAAGCTTTGTACTCGGCGCACCTGAAGATATTAGAGACAAGAATGTAAAAGGATTGCTTTCTTTTTAGTAATTTCATTGATAAATAATCAAATAACTGGTGATTTCTTGTACAAACTTATCATAAGAATGATAAATATACTGAAGCACACAACAGCAAGTGCTTGTCAATTTACTATATATATTTAGCGTAGATGCTATTCTAAAGTCACCATACAAATCAGCAAGCAAAAACATAAGAGGGCTTTGTAAAGTGTCAACATGGACAAAATCGGCATCATAGAGTTATTTACTTCTTGTACAGTTGTGGGGGATTCACACTGCAATATTTGTTGGATGATGTAAATGCCAAAGTCCGATTACTTCGTGAAATCCTCATAGTAAGGCCTTTTTTAGTATTATTTTCATCAAGACAAGCAGAAAATACTAGAAGTTGTATCCTAAACAAACTACAAGCATATAACACTTCACCTGCAAGGAATGGTTCTCTTAAGCAGGGATTCTTAGTTGGGGTCAATATACAAGCAACATTGTACTGTCTATATCTAATTAAGTGTGGAAAATTAAAAGGCAGCAAGGAGAAGCAGAATGTAACCAGGGAATTCAAGTAAAGTGGGAAAATTTGGGACATTTACCAGGCATTAGAATTGTAAATGAACACAAACACTAAAGATACCTCAATCCTCCTCTGGACCTTTGCCTCTCCCTCTGCCTCAATGCTGTCCAATTTCAGCAATTGCACCATGAGAAACTCAGTTAAAACAGCAAATTCTTTTTCCGCAATCTTTTTGCCTCCATGCACAGAAGATTCCAAAGCAGAAATCTACATACAGAGATATAGCATCGTCCCAATAAGTGGAAGAGGAAGGAGAAAAGTAACAAACAAGTAGTGATCTTTTGCGAGCTCAAGAAAGATGGCTATCCACCTTCTCGGCAAGCTTATTAACCTCAGCCCTGACATGCGAGACGGCCTCGTACGCCTTTGCCATCCCCTGATCTCCCTTCATCTGCTCAAGCTTACGCTCTTTGCTTGCGGGATCCTCCAATAAGACAACCTTCGACATGTCCTTCACACCCGCCATGTGCAAGAACTCATCATTATCCTTCTCCTTTCCTCTATACAATAGCCTCTGCTCCTGAGGCTTCAAACCAGCTTCTTGGGCAAGAATCCTCTTCAATTCACCTTCATACCAAAACTGGTCGTGAACTAATAGACCATCCAAAGATGCTTTTCACCGACAAATAAACAAACATTTGGCAGGAAACAATCTATAACACTAAAAGAATAGATTTGGGGAAAAGTTCACCAAAATAAACAATGCCCAAAAAAGATTTTGATCCGAAAGGAAGAATTATCAAGGAAGAACGGGAATTACCAAAGGTTGCTTGCGCCGGAACATTGACCTCATGCTGGTAGGAGCCATGAGAGACCTTGACCTTGATCATGGGTCGCGACCCAACAACTTCGTCTCTCTTCTGGACCAGCATTCCACCAGGACGAAGCTCCCACTCTATCCCTTCATTGCCCGCGTTATTTGAAGCTACTTGCTTTGAGTGGGCACTCTTCATCCTTTCTAAACGTTGACAAGTTGCGATGGTGGTGGTGGCGGTGGCGGTGGTTGAGTGTGTAAAGGCGAAATTGACTGTTCGGATGCGCTGGGTGGGCGGTGTGCAAGGCTTCCTTGCCTCTAATGGAAGCAACGCGAGAGAGAGACAGAGAGGGAGAAGGTGGTTGGGAAAGCGGAAGGGGAGCAGCCTTTTCCAGCTCCGACGTACACGAGAAAAGCCGCACTCCGAGAGAGGCTATAAAGACCATTTTAGTTTAAGATTTGGATTAAGATTAGTTTTTTGTGGATCTTTTTTCTCTCTTTCTTTTGTGAGTTTTCTTTTCATTTCGCATCCTATATTATATATTTATTTTTAAATTAAATATATTTTATCATTTTATATTTAGGTCCAAATTATTTTATCATCTATACTTTAAAAAATCTTAAAATCCCATTATTTATAACTTCACAAAATAAAACTATTAATTTTTTTATTAAATTTAACTATAAAAACGTACGCATCTTATCTAAGAAAGACAATAGAAGTATTAGGGTGTGGAATGAACAAACTGTCTTTAATATTAAAACCCAAATTTTAAAATTCGTCCACCGTAATATGTTAACTATCTGTGGATTTCTTTATTTCATAAAAAAAATTGGAGGAAAATTTAAAGAATGTATGGAGTGGTTCTCAACAACTCTTTTTCTTTTCTTTTTTTCACTTTCTTTTATTCTTTTCTGTCTTCACATCATGTTAGGAAAGAAAGTAGCAGGTCAGCGGACCTGCGGAAGGCCCATAGGAACTCTACACGAAGAGTCCCTCCTCCTCTTCCTCGCGTGCATACCTATCGAAGTACCCGATACCAATCACGGATAGTAGTTGAGTAGGAACTAGATGCGGAAAAGTGACCGTCCTCGATCCTTCTCAAGCTAAACTAATCTATTAAAGAATATTATTATTAGTTCATACGTCACGTAGAGATTGGATGGATTGCTGGGGGTTGTTGGATCTTGGATTTACGAGTTATTATTTATATTTAAGGGATATCAAATGAGAGATCTGACCGGGGGCCATAACTCTTTCGTAGCTAACATTTCAAACTTAATTTCAAAAAATAAAAGAAAAACTTAAACTTCTCAACTCCAACCAAAGTACAAAACTACGTACTAGATGAGAAATAAAAGAGCAACAAAGAAGAAAGCCGAGAGGTTGACGTAGACCACTCTTTACCGTATCGTTCAGAAGATGGCCATCAGCTCCGCTTGCGCTAATACGTGTCCTTCAATGGACTCCAAGAGCCTCTCCTTTGTTACCTAACATTAAAAAAAAAAAAAATTGGACATATATATATTATATAACGTCACAAAAAATGAACCCCAAAAGAAAAGGATACCTTTACCTTGTGACCAATATGGACCACGTCACCAAGGGCATAAAGCCTAAATAGAAACCTACGACCCGAACAAGGCGGCTTGGGCCCACGCCAGCCTGGTACCTTCCAATCGTTGTTCCCCTCCTTGATCTGAGCGTACTCACCCCCCATGGCCTCCTCCTTACCGGAGAACCCCTCGGGGAGTCCCTTCACCGCCGGAGGTATGTTCGCCACCACCCAGTGGGTCCACGGCACGATGGGCCCATCCGGGTCCGGCGCGTCGATGTCCTCCACGACCAGGGCAAGGGATTTGGCCTCCTCGGGTACACCGTACCACTCTAGAGGAGGCGAGATATCCTTACGCGCGCCTTGCCCGTCCCCGGTGTACTGCCGCGGTATCCGCCCCTCGTGTTGGATGGACGGCGACACTAGCTTCAGCGTCTCCTGCGCCATTTTACAACCGCTCGATTTTGTCTCGAGATTCGTGCGAAACCGCGATGGGATAGAAGAGAAGGAGGTGGGAGTCTCGGGGGACATATATTGATCGGTTGCATGGTGGATTTAAGAGGAGACGTGGCTTCTCCGGAGGAGAAGTTGGAGTTGTACGTGGAGCGAGTCGTGGACATGTGTCTGATTTACGTTTGGTCACCGACTACTCTTAAAGAGGGTTTGGGCGAACGGGTCTCGCTTAGGAGTAACCCGGTAACCCGATTAAATATCTCAGTGACCCTCTATATTCAAATATCTATTTCCGGGACCGACTTTACCAGCTAGAGTGGATGGCACGTAACATCTCGATCGTCTATCACTCGCGATAGCCGTAAAAGCCAAGAAAGCGAATGCACCAATTACCTAACGTTCAACAAAACCATCTCTAAAAGTGACCACTTTACACGAACCTTTGGCTCTTCTCCTTTGGGATTTAGAGCCTCAGATGGCTTCTTTCCACGCTCCGCAAACGGCTCATTTATTTCACTGCCCACTGTGCTAATTGGCAGGGTGGATCCACTGCAGAATTCGTTTCAGCAATCTCACCTACTTGGCTGTGTACAGGATATTCGCGTTGCCACGTAATTAGTTGGCTGCAGGAATTTCCTGCAGCCAGACTTGCCACTGTACCTGAGGTTTAGCTGACTTACGAGGCTTAATAGAACACCTCACGAGCCCAATCCAATCCTGGCCCCCAAAATCCATCTCTGATCTCCTCCGCCGCCACCACTTGCATGGCTGCTGCTCAAGAAGAAGCCGAGCCATTCCACTGGCGCTACGACCACATCGACGATAAGAACTTCGACGTCCGTGGGCACAGCCTCAATATTCTCCTCACGGTCTTCTGCATTCTTATCTTCTTCACCCTCCTCTGCCTCTGCTTCAGGTGCTGCCGTTTCCGCGGCGCAAGGTCGACCGACGCCGCCACGGGTGGCCCCACATCGAGAGCGCTTCGACCGGTTGCCCTAGATGCCGAAGTTATCAGTAACTTTCCGATAAGGTTGCATCGCGCATCGCCGACCGGGGACGACGTGCAGTGCTCGATATGTCTTAGTAGTTTGGTCGAGGGGGAGAAGGTCAGGGTGCTGCCTAGTTGTGGGCATTGTTTTCACCCCGAGTGCGTCGATGCTTGGTTAAGGACGCAGTCGAGTTGCCCCCTGTGTAGGGCTTCGATCCCTAGTGGGGATCCTTGAGGGAAAGAGAATAATGGTAGTAACTAGTACTAGTATAGATCTGGAGAGAGACATGTGGGAGAGGAACCGGAAAGAGGGGAATATTTTGCTGCCATCTCTTTTGTTTCCAACGATAGATGAGGTTTGCTTGTTTTGTTTGTAGCGGCGCTTCATGGGTTTCTTGGTCGTAGAACTGCATGAAGTATGTAACGTAGAACTGGAGTACTGTTATTCACCGTTTTACCTAAATATAAATGTCTATTTAGTTTCTTTTTGGGCTCATATTGGAAAATTAACATGTAGTTGGGCTCGGCCCAAACGTAGGCAAATGCGGCCCATATCAACCCACAAGGTCAAAAACCTCATGTTAATGCTAGGATACTACCGGGATATGTCTCATGAGCAACTGATGTAGCACACCAGTGTATTTTTAGCTGAGCTAATTAGACATAAACTTAAGCTCGGGATTAGGGGTAGCAAAAATTTATCCGATGATCTGACATGCTAATCCAGCTTTTAAACAAGTTTGAATATAATTTAATCAGGTTCAGATTGTAAATGAGTCAACCGATCTAACATGATTATTAATTTGTTAATGTTCGTGTTTATAACTTCAGCACCAGCAACCTGTTTATAACCCAACTTTATCGACCAATTATAGTAAGATAACTTGTTTATGACACGATAATTTATTTATAATACCTCAAAAAATATTTATAACCACACAAAAAAGCTCATTTATAATCCAAATAAACTTATTTATAATTTTAATAATTCATAAAAATTTTGAATAATTTCTACTACCCTACAATTTTTATGACCCATACAATATATTTAATAAACTGACGGTGTTTAAAAATTTTGACCCAATAAATGAGTCGTGTTCACATTATCATGACCCACACAAAAATCCCCGACACAAAATGCATGTAACTAAATCGGATTCGATCGATTATGTGAAAATATTAGATTCTGAAGTTGCCGTACTTGATTCAAATCAGATTTTAAATGGATAGCAATTATAATCTCTATTGTACCCGATCTACTAAAATATTTATAGTTATAATCTAATACATTCTCATATTTAGGTATATTAATATTTAGTGGGTTAAATTTTTTTATTATTAAGTCCGACTTCAGCTCGATTGTTTGACAGAATGACAGGTCGATGAACTCCAATCGGAAGGAATGGGTTTGGGCTAAAAAAAAAAAGAGATTAGAGTTGAGCATGAACTGACTAAAAAGATTCAGTAATGTATCCTAATTCTTAACCCAGATCCACAGTTTAATTCTCTAATCAAACCAGAAAAGAGATTAAAAAAAAGAAAAAGAATGCAATTCGCACCTAACAAAAACATAGATATCGAAACTCAAAAAGTAAAAATGTAGACACACTGCAGTGTGAATTAGTCTAAACTAAAGAACCAGTCTATTTCTGGGGAAAGATGTCAACGTGACAAGTCCTCCACAGTAGTCAAGGATTCCTTCCTCAAAGACTAGCCGACAAGAAAGGCAATTGAGTCAGACTAAGCGAGAGTCTGAGGGGGAATCAATCCTTTGCTGTAAACCACTATGCCCACAAGTTTTATTTTACTTGAGAAAAGACACAAGCCAAGAAGCATTGCAATCTCTCTTTTGTGTCTCATGGCCTCATCCTGAGCAATAGAAATACCATTCTAATTCCCAATTGCAATACCAGTGTGTTGAAATGGGTGCAGTTGGATATCAACCATAACCATAGACATAGAATTCAGTATATAAATGGGGAAGGTGCATGTCTATATACTTCAACTTGCCACCAATAACAAGCTGGCATACCTCAATTTGATGACTTCTATCCTCCTATTGTGTCACCAATTTTTAGTAGGTCTTAAGCAATTTGTTTGTTGGCCTTTTTCATTCTAGGAAAAGATATTTTTGGTGTATCAATTAGTAATGCTTATAAAATATTAGAAAATTTGCATACAATATCAACATCCTGCCATTATATCAATTAGTTAAACTTGACCAAATATTTATGTTAAGTTAATCATACTAAGAAAATTATGAAAATATCCTCAACTAAATTATACTAATGGTATTTTAGTTATTTTAGAGATAAAAATATTTTAAATATTTTAAAAATAAAATATCTCTACTTAACGAATTATTCTCTAATCATATTTGTTGATTTGTAAATATTGAAAATATAAGGTAAGTATACCATAATTACGTTAAAAAAATGGTGCTATATGTAAATTTTTCTAAAATATTTATGTCTCAAAAATATAACTATAATTCCTACAAAGATGATATATAAGAAGACGTGGTTACATTAAAAGGACTGGACATAGTCAATTCAATTCAAGTGCGTCAATGCATTGATCATATGCACAGAATTCGTAAATTAAAAAGTAAAAAGAAAAAGGAGAAAAAAAAAGAAAACCATCTAATGGCATCGATTCTGACTGCCTAAATTCTAGGGGCCTCTGTATTCATTTAAGACATCTTTACTCGTGCTCGTGTTTCATGTTAAAGAGAGGACGGTTTGGGAAAGTTCAAGGTTAGTAGGCTATCCACTGGAGGTCTATTTTTTGTGACAATAGTTGCCTCATCTCAACTAATGGTATTGATGCATGCACTGGAATCTTATCTAAGGAATATTCTACTATGTATGAGTTAGAAGAAGCTTATATAATAATCAAACTTGCCTGCTTTGACCTCTGTCATCTAGACTCTTATTTGAAGTTATTCAAACTCCATTTGATGACGGAAGGAAAGGTCATCGATGCCTTAAAATGGAAACTTAAGTGTAGTGATGCTCACACAACTATATTAATATATATTTGTCTGCAAGCTAAAGCTAAAGTTGTTCACTCTTTTATGTCCAGGTACAAGCAACGGATATACTTGTAGGATACACTATTTTATCTCATCAAATGCACAGGAAATGAATACTAAAAGATCTCCCCAATTGTTTAATCCAAGAAAAATACAAGATTCCCAGTTAGTAGAGTGAAGTGACCATGCATCAACCTCATTGTTAATGCAGTGGATCCTTTTCCCTGTCCCTATTGGATGAGTGTCGGCATTCAAAACCAAGGGGAACTGAGAGCGGCATTAGTACAAACACCTTTCGTGTTACAAACGGCGCCGACGTTGTTTTGCACAAAACCCAACTGTCTTTAAAATACGGATCCACTGCTCAATGCCAAATGGGCCCATCTAGGACAGCCTTCTCGCGCAAGTAGCTCTTTTACCAAATTAGCCCTCTTTTAAATTTTATTTACCCAAATAAATTATACCTTAAATTTAATATTAAAATGAGTATCTTTACTAAAGTCCTAAGTAAAATGTAGAATGATTTTTTTAAGATTAAAATACTAAAAATTTTGGTTTATAAAATGATAAACTGTTTTTAAAAAATGATGAATAATTCAGCATTTTATAAGAAAAAACTAAGAAAAATTAAACTAAATTTTTGATGAGGTATTGTCTTTTTTCCTTTTTTGCAATTCTTTTTTTATATTTTCGTGAGATATATCTTACATCTAAAATAGATAATGGAGCATAAAATTAGGACGCTTAAATTTAAAAACTAAAATAAAAAATAAAGGAGGTTATTTTGGTCAAAAGGTCGACAACTAGGTGGCCTTAAACCAAACGCCGCTATTTCCTATGAAGGAAAGGGAACTTATTATATTTATTTACGCGAATATCCATGAAGATTCTTGTGAACCTGAGATGCCATTAATGAACTCCAAGAATATCCGAGGATATTTTTGATAGAAAAAAATACTGTGATGTAAAATTTTTTAACAGCCAGTTATTATTATATAGATAATTAAATTAATTATCATAAGATGGCCTTAATATTTTGAGGAAATTTTTTACATCAACGTAGAAGGAAAAGGGACCGTATCTTATGGTCAAATATCGGATTTTAAAGGGTTATATAATAATTATTGATATGGTAGAGTTTGACTTATAATATGTTACGAACCGATCTAATTCGATCTGCAACGGTTTTAAAATTTAGATCCTAGCTTGATAGCGCTCCAATAGCTAGATGGATGCTATGATTTATTCTTAGAGTGAAAAGAGAGAAGTTGTTGTAGAAGATGGGGGATAGAGGTTGGAAGAAGTTGACCAAAGAGTTGGACAGTAGAAGAAGAGAGGTGGGAGAGAGCGTCAATGGCTAGAGACAAGAAAAAAGAAGATAAGGCTAAAGCCAATTCCGATAACAAGACCATCCTTCTTATTTAGGGTTTTCTCCACATATATATAGAGGCTCACTCTAAGAATTCCTTAATTAACATAAAAAACACTCCAAACAATTCCTAACTAAATCCACACTTTCACCGCGATGTGTTTAAACGCGTCCGATCATGAAATTTCTGTTCTCTGTCGATGCGAATGTGATGCAGACGTTTGAACGGCCCTGTTCGAACGCGGTCTTGATGTTTGAACACATCCTAGCAAAAATTGATTTTATTGCTTCTACTTACTCAACTAGATAAATAGGCTCATTCTCATGAACCGAATATCACGCGTGGAGCCATCGAATCGTATCACAATATAAATAAAATATTGGATATTTTTGATAATTTTCTTTATAAATATTCAAAATAATTTTACTTTGACTCTTTAACTATATGAAATTTCAATTCACTTCCTCAATTTCTTTTTCTGCTTTATGACTTAAACTCTCTAGCTATTCAAATTTATCAAGTCCTCTATAGTGGTAAACAATACTATAAAGTGACTGTTATGCCTCCGGAAACATCTGCTCATATGGCAATTATACTAGTTACTATTGGAGATCATTGCGATTTAAAAATAAGTTAAGGGTTATTGATGGATTATTAGTAAGAAAATTAGTGGTGGAGTTGTAGTATTTATATCTATGGTTGAAATTTGGGAGAGTGAGGTCGGTAACGACGGTGAGGTATATATCTAAGGTTATGATTCGGGTAGAAGTAAAAAATAGATCAATAAGTAATAATAGTTATAATGGTGAGATTTATACATAGATGATTGGAATAATATAAGAAATAAGAAAAATGAGAGAAAATGGGAGATAAAAAAGAAAGTAAATTTACATATGAATTTTAACGAAGTTATGATTTACATTCTATTTATTTTTTATTTATAAATTAATTCTATGATTTAAATGAATGCATGTAAAAAATATTTTGTGTTATATTTAAATTAACATTGTTAGGGCAGATAAGGATATTTCATTAAATTTAATTATTTTTTAAAATAATTAAAATACTCTTAAGGTTAGGTTGAGTTGAGTATATGTTGGAGAAGTATAAATTAGCTAAAGATATTTTTATAATTTTTTCAGTATACTTAATTTAATATAGAGATTTAATTAATTTTAACTAATAAATTAAATATTAAAGTGTTTTCTGGATATATAGATAATGATGTAAAGTATAAACCATAATTTTGTTATATATTAGGGTGCCATGTACAAAATAACAACACATGCAAACCAGAAGCATCTTCTTCCACGTGTCCTTCCAACTCGCTGAACAGCGCACTCCTCTGCGAGCTCCCCAAGGACCAAATCCACCCACCCTCTCTCTCTCTCTCTCTCTCTCACTAGAAACCAATCCCCAGTATTATTTTTCCCCTGGTTTTCCATCCTTTAAACCCCACCGCATAAGAAACCAATCCCAAAACCCCTTTATAAATACCACCACCCTTCTCCTTCCTCCACCAAACTACAGCTTCTCCTTCCTCCTCCAAACTACAGCTTCGTGACAACCGTCAAAAGCCCTACTTCTTCACTCTATAGCCTGTTACTCTCTATTTTCTTCTCCTTCCATGGATACCCACATCATCGTATCCGATGGTTCCGCCAACCCCACATCCAACGGTGTGGGCTCCCTCCCCTCCTCCAACTGCAATCCCATCCATTCGGCCAACTCACCGGTATGCTCCCCTGAGGGCACCCTCGGCCGTCACATCGCCCGGCGCCTCGTCCAAGTCGGCGCCACCGACGTCTTCGCCGTCCCCGGGGACTTCAACCTCACCCTCCTCGATCACCTCATCGCCGAGCCCGGCCTCAACCTCATCGGCTGCTGCAACGAGCTCAATGCCGGCTACGCCGCAGACGGCTTCGCCCGCTCGCGCGGGGTCGGCGCTTGCGCGGTCACCTTCACCGTCGGCGGCCTCAGCGTCCTCAACGCCATCGCCGGTGCGTATTCCGAGAACCTCCCCGTGATTTGTATCGTCGGAGGGCCCAATTCCAACGATTACGGGACGAATCGAGTCCTCCACCACACCATTGGGCTTCCGGATTTCTCGCAGGAATTGCGTTGCTTCCAAACCGTTACTTGTTTCCAGGTACCCACTTCTTTTGGTCGTATCTTGTGATTAAGATGGTAAAGATGGGATCTTGTGAAGTTTATGTGTGGTTTTATAATGATTGTTTTAGGCTGTTGTTAACAATTTGGACGATGCCCACGAACAAATCGATACAGCGATTTCGACTGCTTTAAAGGAGAGCAAGCCTGTTTATATTAGTATCAGTTGCAATTTACCTGCGATTCCTCATCCCACCTTTAGTCGCGAGCCCGTTCCTTTCTTCCTCTCACCGAGGTATAATTAACAACAGAACAAGATTCCCCTGTTCTTTTTCTATTTCTTTATATAAGATTCCGAGTAATTTTTTAATCAATTTCTGCATTGACCCGCTATTTCTTCTTAGATTTATAGAGATTCTGATTCTTGAAATGACCAGGTTGAGCAACCAAATGAATTTAGAGGCCGCAGTGGAGGCCACGGCCGATTTCTTGAACAAGGCAGTGAAGCCAGTCATGGTGGGAGGCCCCAAGATAAGGGTGGCGAAGGCTGCGAAAGCCTTCGTCGAACTAGCCGAGGCCTCCGGCTTCCCGATCGCCGTCATGCCCTCGGCCAAGGGCCTCGTGCCGGAGCACCTCCCGCGGTTCATCGGCACTTACTGGGGTGCTATAAGCACCTCATTCTGCGCCGAGATCGTCGAGTCTGCCGATGCCTACCTCTTCGTAGGCCCCATCTTTAACGACTACAGCTCTGTTGGGTATTCCCTCCTGCTCAAAAGGGAGAAGTCCATCATCGTGCAGCCCGACCGGGTGATCGTGGCGAATGGGCCAGCATTTGGGTGCATTCTGATGAAGGACTTCCTCCGCGCGCTTGCGAAGCGGCTCAAATGCAATACGACGGCGTACGATAACTATTACCGGATCTTTGTGCCGGAGGGAGTCCCGCTTGAGTGCAAGAACAATGAGCCTTTGAGGGTGAATGTGCTATTCAAGCACATACAGAATATGCTATCAAGTGACACTGCAGTGATTGCAGAGACTGGTGATTCTTGGTTCAACTGCCAGAAGCTTAAATTACCTGAGGGTTGTGGGTGAGTCTTCTTCTAATCCAAATAGACATTGCTAACTATAGTACTCATAGTTGTTTGCACATCAATTTGACTTTCATTTGTATGATTCAGTTATGAATTCCAAATGCAATATGGTTCCATTGGGTGGTCAGTTGGGGCAACTCTCGGTTATGCCCAAGCAGCAAAGAATAAGCGTGTCATTGCCTGCATTGGTGATGGAAGCTTTCAGGTATCTTCTTACTGTTAAGATTGCTTGGGTGACTTAGAAGTAGTGATAATTGTTAACTCACCTATCTGATACAATATTAGCTCACCATCTAAGCTTAGAAGTTTAAGTTGTGAAATTCAAAGCTTAAGTTGATAGATGACAATAGTTTTAATCTTTTGTATTCTGATGATAAATTTCTCCATGCAAAAAAAAATCAGGTGACTGCGCAGGATGTGTCGACGATGCTGCGGTGTAAGCAGAAAAGCATCATCTTCCTCATCAACAATGGAGGATACACCATCGAGGTGGAGATCCATGATGGCCCCTATAATGTCATCAAGAACTGGAACTACACTGCTTTTGTTGATGCCATCCACAATGGTGAAGGAAAATGCTGGACAACAAAGGTTTGTGTGATCTTTTGATCAATTAGATCTAAAATGCTATGCTATGAATTAGAATAGTGGAGTAACAATTTAAATTGCAGATCCAAACTGAAGAGGAGCTTAAGGAGGCGATCGAGACGGCGACCGGCGCAAAGAAGGACTGCTTGTGCTTCTTAGAAGTGATAGTTCATAAGGATGATACTAGCAAGGAGCTACTAGAGTGGGGTTCAAGAGTTTCAGCAGCCAACAGTAGGCCACCAAATCCCCAGTAATAGATCTCTTGCTGAAGTGCCATGAATGCTGAGAAGTTGTTACATCTTCTGTCATTTCTGGTTCTCTCTGTCTTTTCTATTGTATGCTTGTAATTCTTCTCTAGATTTTTCCCTGATTTCTTGTCCAAAAACACTACCCCTGGAGCTGTATTAGGGTGGCTTGCATGTATGCTTCCTATCATACTCTCTAGTTCAATAAGAAGTCATTTTGCTGGTAAGTTTGTATTCTAATTCTCTTGATGAATAGCTAAGCAATTGCTTGTGAGATGCTTGCACTCCCAAGAATCAAAATGGCTAATCAAGTAAAAAAAAAAGATATTGGAATACTCAAACGACACAAGCGTTAAGATGGCTTTCGGTTCCTAAAAAGATACTAGTTAGGTTTTATAATTAAACACTTATTAATATGTGATAAAATTATAGTTTTTTTTCCCCCACTTTTCTTCTACTAATATTTGAATATCAATCTCCATCTACGATCTTGTTCAGTAGTGAAGTCTCGATGGACTCTTAATAGAAATATAAATCTAGCAAGTTATTACATCTTGTTCATCTTCTGGATTCTGCTATCTTGAAGTGTTGAGGACTTGTCTAACGAAATAGTTAAAGCTGTGTTGAATAATAGGAAGACTTCATATAGCATGAAACATGAGGAAAAAAATAGGTGGAGCCAAGGTGAGGAATAACGAGCAATAAACGTATACCAAATAAGAATCAGTAGTAATAAGCTTATACTGTCGAATGAAGTATCGTGCTATGGCGATGTGATGGAGATGGTGATAAACTCAGTCCGACGACTTTCTTGCAAACGTTCGTAACGTTGCATAGGTTCAATAATTCTACAACATTTTCTAGTAAATATTTAAACTACATTTAAATTGGAAAACTGAGCCAGAATACACCACCATTAAATATGTTTTGTATCTAAATACTTCTCATAATTTTATTTAAAGAATAACTTTATGCCCACCTCTTAAATATAAATTAGATATATCTATAATTTTATAAATATTTTATTATTTAATTGTAAAATATGGATGACTTTAAATAAGTTTATATAAAAATTTGTTTTATTTAATAAACCGTGAATAAGTATATTGATTGTAATAGAAAAATTGCTTAGTAAATGTGCGTAAATTTATCGTCCTCCTCCATATGCGATAAAATTATTTACATAACTTGTCACATGACTCATTTTATATAATATTTAATTAAAATATATATACATGAATAAATATTAATTATTCCCAAATCAAACCAACAAATTTATTTACTTTTATATTATTTTAATTAAATCACGTATAAAGTAGTTTCGAAACAAATTAGACGAGGGTCTTATATATGTTTTCTAGCAGAATTTTTATTAGTAGAAAATAACTAAAATATCGTCTCTATGCTTAACCCCTTTCCTTTTCCTTTCCTTTCCATTTCTTTTACTCTTTTTTTTTTTCCACTAACATTTCAATAGCAATCTTCATTTATGATCTTGTCTGAAAGGCTCGACAAAATTGATCCTACCTTAATGAGAAGACCATCTTGCAAGTTAAATATTGCTCTTTTCTTATGGATTTCATTTTTTTTTTGGGGGTAAGGTTTGGTTCTCGTGGATTTCGTTTTTTTTTTTGTTTTTGTTGTTGTGAACATTTTGGTCTTATTACTATTATAAATGATATCAATACTTTGTTTAAATAAATACGAAATAAATATTAAAAAGTAAAACAAAGATGAACGCCAAAATTATTATATGGAAAAATCTAAACAGAAAGAAAACCACGGATTCAAACTCAGATCAAAACTAATCACTAAACTTATAGCGGTTACAAGACTAACTTATAAAAAAAATCCATCGATTCTCACGACTTTATTTTTCTCAGTCTTGCTCGTTAGAACTGCGATTCACTGTTTCCTGTAATTGATCTCCAATCTAAGTAGCTCTCGAGATTGATCTTTCATCTAAATGACTCTTAGAACGAAAATTTGGTGCATTGTAGAAGAGACGGACCTTGTTGGTGGAAGAGCGTTGTAACTCTAAGAAATTCTTCTAAAAAAAAATCACCCATCTATCTAGAGTTAGGACATCCCAACCATTATACAGATTAACAAAATAAGATAAAATCCAATTTAAAACAAAACTCCTGGAAGTCCAAAAACTTGAATATTACGTGGGTGCATTCGAACACAACCTGATTGCATTCGAAAAGCCAAAACGCGTTATCTGTATGTACGAACGTTTGATTTCACATTCAAACGCGGTGCGAAACGCGATGTGAACGGCCGTATAATGCATTTAAACGGGACCAGAGTGTGTTCGAACGTTCTGTTCAAACAGTAGACTAGACAGTTGAATACAAAGTGCATGTTCCTATGCCTTTACATAGAACTTCATACTCTGTCAACCATCAGAAATCTTCAATAACAATTCTAAAATCGTTTTGAATACTTTGACTTCAAAATTAATTTTTTACTTTAATATTTTTCATCAAATATTTTATAACTTATCATAACTTATATATATCTTCGTACATAAAATCTAGACACATTATATAAATATAAATATATTTTAAAATATAATTTACTAATTATATTAGTATAAATAAAATCTAACAATGTGCGAACAATTGGAAGATTTTATATAGCAAAAAACATGCGGAAAAATGAAGCCAAAGTGAGGAAAAAAACGAGGATGGTGATAACCTGAACTACAAGAAATAATAGTACTAAGCTGATACTGTTGAACGGTCCATTTTGCAAGAAGATGTTGATGATGACGATGACGACGGTGGTGGTGGTGGTGGCGGCGGTGACAAAAGCATAAGCTAAAGGTTAAGGAAGTCAAGATAACTATTTCTACGCAATTGTCGGAAGATAGCAGTTGTGGAAATAATAAGTACGGATGTGAAGAAATAGTCCCAAAACAGAGACTGAGTAAGACTGTACGTGAGAGAACTATAACTCGGACTGGCACTAATATTCATACCACAACTTTTATTTTTAGCTGCATTCCGATGACTTTTCTTGCTAGTGTTCATAACGTGGCATAAGGTTCAACCATTCTCCAAGAATTTAACTAAATATTCAAACTAAATTAATATAGGAAAACCAGGGGACCAGAATAATCCACGAAAAGATACACCACCTTTTAACTTTGAAAAAAGAGTTGGAAAAAACACAAATACAAATTTGGATCCAAACCAATCTATAATGTAATCTCATATAGGCTTCATTAAAGATGTGCAGGTATAAAAAGTTCATAAATCATTTGCTAATATTAATAATTTAATCTGTAATAATCTTATTCGATAGATTCTGTGATCTGTGATATGTTATTTTTCACGATCGATTTCTAATCTTTTTGACTCGGGGATGATCTGATCTAAAGAGATGAAAAATTGATTATTTAAGATTAGTTTAGAACCTTAATATACATATTTGCGTTCGAATGCTTTCTACTAAAAAATAATTTTTGAGATTTTCGACCTTAATCTGCCCTACGGCCGATAGGCATAAAATTCCTTGAAACCAAAATTTTTTTTTGAGTAGTTAGAATCGCATCTTGTTATCTTTTCTTTTTATTTGATTTCAAATATCTAGCCAACTTCATCAATTCGCTTGTAACAATATTCATACATAAAAACTATACTCTTTAATAAAAAGATATCATATTTTGATCACATTGCCTACTATAAAAACTTTACAAAAGGTGCACAGCAACACAAACTTATACACTTGCAACTTTATCTTAAGACTAAACTGCAGCACTTTAATGGCGACAAACTACATTTCTCAAACATCAAAAAGAGAAGAAAAAAGAAGGAAGAAGAACAACTTGAGCAATATTTCTCAATGTTAAACTGTCACTGAGCAATAGAACCAAGAAAACAAACTGCTGCTTGTCTAACAAAGATCACAAAACTAGCTTACAAAAGGGTATTAGGCGACCCTTACACTGACCTAGAGAAGTACTGTGATCCCAAAGGCCTCTGCCTCTTGCCAATGAAGCAACTTGAGGCTGGCAAATTTGAGGAAGCCACTCTGCCTAACATTTCTGCTATGTTATCCTTGACAGAGCTCATCGACATCCTTTCATCTCGGTTACTCGAACATAGAACGAAAACACTCAGAATTCGCCCTCCGATGGATGTAATGTCTGCCCTCACTGTTCGAAGAGACAGAAGATGGAATCCTTCGACAAAGTCGGCAAACAAGTCCTCTCTGTCATCACAACAGACTGAAGCTTTTATGTAGAATTTGTCATCACTGGTAGAGGGTGCATGCTCGATTCGATGATCGTCGCATTCGACGATGACTTCGTTAGATTCTTTCGGTATCATGGAGAGTTGGTTGATGTCAAATGTCTTACTCTTTAGCTCCTTCAAATGTTCGATTACTCTGGCGAGCAAAGATGCCTTGTCCATCTTCAGTTTAGTATGATAACTAAGTAAGTTAAGATCAACATCTTAATTTTTTTTCTCTTTGGATGCATGCTTGTACGACAATTGAATCTAGTGAGGATCTCATTCAGATAGAAAAAACTAGCTTTAGTACAGTGAAAAGCTTGCACAGTTGGTTATTAGTTTAATATATAAGACAACTTTCTCAATCTATACTTATGTGCAAGACTAATCTATTTAGAAACAAACAAAGTTTCTTGCGTGGATAAGAGAAATCCTACTCATACTTGATTAAGACAATACAATATGGGTATGATTGATTAAGTGGTACAGTTTTCTTTTTTTTTTTTAAAAAAAAATCCACGAGTTGGATATAATTGATCAAATAAATTACTTAAAATTGTTGAAAATAAAGATAGCATGGGAAACATTACCTTGTTGGAGTTGGGAATCATGCGTCTAAGAGTGGAAAGATGTGCATTAATCCTCTCCCTGCGCTTCTTCTCAGCCTGGCTATGGATTCTCAGAGCCATGGCAGCTCTTTCTTCCTCACTCCATGAAGCATTCAGAGGCCTCTTGCCCAAAAATGGAGGAGCCGAATTGGATGGCCGGGGAAGGAGAAGAGGTGGGAAGTCCTTGCCATGGCTTCCTTCTCCTGCCATGGATGGAGAGGAATGGAAAGCGTAGAAGAGTTCCTACTACTACTACTAGTAGTAGACTACAAATAGCGAATTAGAAAGTTTGCTCTCTATATTATTGCAAGTGCACCAGGGAGCAGTTCAAAAAGGAAAACGCCGAAATTGTGGACCAAAGAGATGCTATTGTGGGGGTTAATCACCACTATTCGTAGTACATATTATAAAGAGATAGACGAACAAAAAGAATGCTATGTTTTTAACGACGATTGGGATCGTCACATGCGATATTAAGGGCATCTTGTTCCTTTTCTTTTCTGTTACAATTACTATTTCCAAGTCCCCAACTATACAAACTTGTAGGCTCAGCACTGTTCCAATTAAATGCTCTCCCACCCATGTACTTCGACTTACGAGTTAATGGCCTAATAAAAGCCGAGCCCAGTAACTAATGGGCCAGCCCATTAGAACTCTCATACGATAATTATACTCCATCACATTCTACGTGTACATGCATACTCGTGTCAGCCTCTTAGCCTACCTAGGAACACGTGGCGAAGTTCTAAGTTCTAACACTCCTCTCCCTCCCTTAATAGCCAAACGACTCTCTATATATACAAACATCTCCTCCAGTGCTGCTTTCCCTCCAACGAAAGCCGCCATTAGAGAGAGCTAAGATGTCTTCAGAGCAAGAGAGAGCTCGGCTAGACGAGAGAGCTAAGAAAGGGGAGATCGTGGTGCCAGGTGGAACCGGGGGAAAAGCCTCGAGGCCCAAGAGCATCTTTCACAAGGTAAGTTACGTACGTAGTAATGAATGAATCCCGTTTAGATTATAATGGAGTGCTGGAATAATTAAAAGCATATTGATTGCTTTGGTGTACGTGATTATTAATATTTGAAGGACGTAGCCGAGGAGGGCAGACGAGGAGGGAGCAACTGAAGGAGCTGGTCCTTAATTCTAGGGGATTTATTAAGTTTGTTGTTTACTTAGTCATGCATCTCAGTTTGTTCAAATAAATCCCTGATATCCAGAAAGTAGTTCGCAACTGTTTTTTTAATTCAAATGCACATATCGTGTGCTGTTGTTTAGGCTAAACATTAGGAATTGTATGGCTATTTAATGCCAAACTAATTTTAATAATAAACAATTTTTTTTCATTCTGAGATTCTACATTTGGTATCAGAGCCAGCGAAAAGGAAAGCCGCAGCTTTCTTGAGTGATACATAAAAGATGAGTGAAGAGAAGATGAAGCTTCCTCACTTTGATGGTCATTATGACCACTGGAGTGAACTGATGGAAAACCTTTTGAGAGCAAAAGGACTATAGAGCCTGGTGGAGAATGGTTTTGTAGAACCAACAGCTAGTATGATGCTCACTGATACACAGAGAGCACAGCTTGAAGATGCAAGGATGAAAGATCACAAAGTAAAACATTATCTTTATCAAGCAATTGACAGAGTAACATTTGAGCAAATTCTTGATAGGCGCACGGCAAAGATTGTGTGGGATTCCATGAAAAAAAAATTTGGAGGAAATGATCGTGTTAAAAGGTCACTCCTTCAAAAACTAAGGAGAGATTTTGAAGTACTGGAAATGAAGGAGAATGAAAATGTCTCTGAGTATTTTGTCAAAGTCATGTCAATAACTAATCAGATGAGAAGCAATGGAGAGGAAATGCCGGATTCAAAGGTGGTTGAAAAAATTTTAAGAACCCTCACAGAAAGGTTCACTTATGTTGTGATATCCATAGAAGAATCCAAAGATATTGAGACAATCTCAATTGATGAACTGCAAAGCTCCCTTGTAGTTCATGAGCAAAAATTTCAGAGACATGATCGAGGAGAAGATCAAGCCCTAAAAGTGAGCCAAATGGAGAGTTCTAGAGGTCGTGGAAGGACAACTATGAGAGGAAGAGGACGAGGACGAGGTCGAGGTAGAAGCTTCTTCAATAAGGCAACTATAGAATGTTATAAATGTCACAACTTGGGACATTTTCAATATGAATGTCCAATGTGGAACAAAGAAGTCAACTTCGCTGAGTTTGATGAAGACGAAGAGCTTCTTTTAATGGCATTGGTGGAGGAACAGAAAGCAAGGAGGAATGATGTCTGGTTCTTGGATTCTGGTTGCTCTAATCACATGTGTGGAGACAAAGCTATGTTTTCAAGCTTACATGAAAATTTTAAACATTCAGTTAAGCTTGGAAATAACACTAGAATGGAAGTGGCTGGAAAAGGGAATGTTAAATTGGTATTCAATAATGTTGCCTATGTGATTAGTGATGTGTATTTTGTTCCCGAGCTCAAGAGCAACCTCTTGAGTATAGGACAACTCCAGGAGAAAGAATTAACAATCCTAATTCAAGGAGGAATATGTCAAATCTTTCACCCAGTAAGAGGATTAATTGTTCAAAGCAAAATGAGTTCAAACAGGATGTTCATACTGGTAGCTCAAGCTCATTCATCTCCAAAAGCACAATTTGTAAACTGTTTGCACACAAGCTCCATGGATCTACCTCAACTTTGGCATGAAAGATACGATCACCTAAGTTATAAAGGTCTAAAGACATTGCAAGACGAGAAAATGGTGCGAGGTTTGCCACAGTTTGAAGCATCAAATAACATCTGCACAGATTGCATGGTTGGCAAGCAACATAGGAATGCCATTCCCAAGCAAAGTACCTGGAGAGCAAAAGAAGTCTTGGAGCTCATACACTCAGACATATGTGGTCCAATTAGTCCTACATCCAACGGTGGTAAAAGGTACACTCTATGCTTTATAGATGATTTTAGTCGTAAAGCATGGGTGTATTTGCTTATTAAAAAGGCTGAGGCCTTTAATTGCTTCAAAATATTTAAAAAATTGGTTGAGAAGGAAACAGGAAAGCTGATCAAGAGCATAAGGACAGATCGAGGAGGTGAATTCACTTCCCATGAATTCAATGACTATTGCAAGGAGCATGGAATTCAGAGACAGTTAACAACTCCCTATACGCCGCAGCAAAATGGTGTAGCTGAGCACAAGAACAGGACTGTCATGAACATGGTGAGATCCATGCTATGTGCAAAGAAAATTCCCAAGACTTTTTGGCCAGAAGCTGTAAATTGGACCTTCTATGTCCTCAATAGATGCCCTACACTGGCAGTCAAGAATATCACACCACAAGAGGCTTGGAGTGGAATTAAGCCCTCGGTGGAACATTTTCGAGTTTGGGGATGCATTGCTCATGTCTACATACCTGACACTCAGAGAGGTAAACTCGATGACAAAAGCTTTACTTGTATTCTTTTGGGAGTTAGTGAGGAATCTAAAGGCTATAGACTATTTGATCCAAGAACTAAGAGAGTGGTAGTAAGTAAAGATGTGGTTTTTGAAGAGAATAAGCTATGGGATTGGGGAGAGAATAATGTAGAACAAACTAGTGTAGAGCTAGTTTGGGGTGATGATGAAATAAGTGAAGGAGAAGAAGTCTTTGAGGGTGTAAATTGGAATAATGGTGGTGCACAGGAAGACTTGGATGCAGCTATAGAGACAGTTGCAGAAGCAAGGGAGGGACGAGCACGTAGAACACCTTCTTACCTTAGTGACTATGTCACTGGTGAAGAATTGTCAGAAGATGAAGATGAGGCTAATATGATGGAGCTGGATTTCATGAAGCTTGACACGTGTGATCCATTTGAGCTGAATTTGGTGGAGTTTGACACATGTGATCCACTGACATTTGAGGAAGCACAAAAGAACAAAAAGTGGAGAATAGCCATGGATGCAGAAATTGAAGCAATTGAAAGGAATCAAACTTGGAAGCTAACCGAGTTACCAAAGGGAGGTAAATGCATTGGTGTCAAATGGATTTACAAAACTAAACTTAATGAACTTGGAGAGGTGGATAAGTTCAAAGCTCGATTGGTGGCAAAAGGGTACTCTCAAAAGTATGGAGTTGACTATACAGAGGTATATGCACCAGTGGCTCGAATGGACACAGTGAGAATGGTCATTGCTTTGGCAGCTCAGAATGGATGGGAGATCTTCCAACTTGATGTCAAGTCAGCATTTCTGCATGGAGCTTTGCAAGAGAATGTCTACATTGAACAACCAAAAGGGTATGTGATCAAGGGCAGTGAACATAAGGTTTATAAACTTCACAAGGCTCTGTACGGACTAAAACAAGCACCTAGGGCTTGGTTCAGTCGTATTGAAACCTATTTCATCAAAGAAGGCTTTCGGAGGAGTCAAAATGAGCATACATTATTCTTTAAAGGAAACAGTGAAGGTAGATTTCTCATTGTCAGTATTTATGTTGATGACCTTATTTATACTGGTAATGATATTTTGTTGATGAAAAAGTTTAAAACTTCAATGCAAAGGGAGTTTGACATGTCCGATCTTGGGAAGATGAGATTTTTTCTTGGAATAGAAGTAATGCAGACACTTGATGGCATTCACATTTGCCAACATAAGTATGCTATTGACATTTTGAAACGTTTTGGAATGGAAGACTGCAATCCTGTATGTAATCCCATTGTTCCAGGGTGCAAATTGAGTTGTGATGAAGAGGGAGAAAAGGTTGATGAAACACTCTACAAACAAATGATTGGAAGCTTAATGTATATCACTTCCACTCGGCCAGATCTGTAATTTGTTGTGAGTCTTATTAGTCGTTTCATGTCCAGACCAACCAGGGCACACCATCAGGCAGCCAAGAGGGTGTTAAGATACTTAAAAGGAACTCTAGATTATGGGATATGGTATAAGCGTGGAGGTACAAAAGATCTGAAGGTGTTCACAGATAGTGACTATGCAGGAGATATTGATAGGAGGAAGAGCACCTCAGGCTACACATTCTTGTTAAGTGATGGGGCAGTAGCCTGGTCCTCAAAGAAGCAAGCCATTGTTACACTTTCCACAACAGAAGCTGAATACATTGCAGCTGTGGCTTGTGCTTGTCAAGCTATTTGGATGAGAAGAGTTCTGAAGGAACTAGGTTATGCATTGGAAGAAAGCACCACTATCCTGTGTGACAACACCTCAACAATAAAATTGTCTAAGAATCCAGTGTTTCATGGTAGATGTAAGCACATTGATGTGCGGTTCCATTTCTTGCGAGATTTGGTTAATAACGGCGTGATCAAGTTGGAGCATTGTGGAACACAAGATCAAATAGCTGACATTTTTACGAAGCCATTGAAACTTGTCACATTCCAGAAGCTTCGCACACAACTTGGAGTCTGTTCAGCATCAAGTAAACTAATCAGTGATACACAGATTAGCTTAAGGGAGGGATTGAAGGAGCTGGGTCCTTAATTCTAGGGGATTTATTAAGTTTGTTGTTTACTTAGTCATGCATCTCAGTTTGTTCAAATAAATCCCTGATATCCAGGAAGTAGTTCGCAACTGTTTTTTTAATTCAAATGCACATATCGTGTGCTGTTGTTTAGGCTAAACATTAGGAATTGTATGGCTATTTAATGCCAAACTAATTTTAATAATAAACAATTTTTTTTCATTCTGAGATTCTACAGCAACTGGGCCACGAAGGCTACCAAGAGATGGGCCGGAAAGGTGGGCTGAGTTCCGGGGCAGGAGGAGAAGGAGCAAGCGAAGTGGACGTTGATGATGAGTCCAAGTAGTAGTAGTAGTAGAACTTCTCGTTGTTGTAGTAGTACTGGTAGCAGTAGTAATGCTTTATGTGTAGTTATGAAAACAAATAAGAGATCTGTATCTTAGTTGCTATTTGCTAGCTAGCATGATATGCTCAAAACTTTTCTCTCCCCAAAAAAATGATGGAAATTTAAAGAGAACACAGTAAAACAGTGATTGCACCTTTCATCAATATACAGTTAAATCCAACGTGTTACAACTTGCCCAGTTCACTGGTCTCTCCAATTGACCAAAAAAGAAGAAAGAAAGAAAGAAAGAAAGAAGAAAAAATTATAATTGACCTAAATGCACGGAAAAAGATAAGAAAATGAAAGAAAAGAATGAAGTGTAGTTAGGGGCGTGCAGGCCTAGATAGGATTCTGGTATAAAGAATAAGATTCCAAGTATCGGGCAAGCCCGGGAGGCACCAGTGGATGCAATCGGCGTACGTCAATGGGTCGGCCTGCTGCTCCGGCGTCAGCACCTTCCCCTGCCGGATGGTGTGCACCGACGTGTGCGCGTCCTTCCGGTACTCCGACATCGTCGTTATGTCCACGTAGGTCACCGGCACCCGCGTGGTCGACTGCGATGCCGCCGCCGCCAAGTCGAACATCTGCCGGTCGGTTCCGAGGTAGAGAGGTCCGGGGAAATTGAGCACTGGGAGTGTCTCCTTTGCGCACTTGATTCCATCTGGGTTGCCCCACACCTTGGGGCTGTTCTCATGGAATTTTCAAACAAACATTCGTGTTAATATATAATTGAAATTTAAATTAAAATTACGTGCTGGAAAATAAGAAGCTTATTCTATTTTTTGGTTGTTCAAATGATAGAGAAGGAAGCAAAGCAACTCAAATTCGTTAAGAGTTGTTACTTCTCAGGGAGATTTATAGAACAACAATGCCCTCTACTTTGCTTTTATTACAATCAACACCTTATAATATTGTTATTTATCAGTTAATTCCCATTTTAATTTTGTTTTATCTTCTTTAAATTCATCAGAGAATATTTTTTTTATGGGGGGCTAAAAATGCAGTCAGAAATGTGAGTGAGCATATTATTACATATGGATATTCTCCATCAAATTAATTAATTTAACTCATGTATATGTATGTAATAATCGTTCATTAAATGTATTGCCGCAAAACACAAAAGTCAAATGATATATATATATATATTGCCTTAGGTGTTTAGTCAAATGGGCATGGGCGTAAACGAAATATATAAATACGATAATTAATTACAGTGATATTTTTAAGAATAAATAAATTAATAATACTATATTAGTCTAGATCTAATCGGTTACTTACTTATTAATGATTATACTAATAAATTTCTGTCCGAAATTTATTAGTAATGGAAGCCTATCCATAAATAAAGCGCCTCAAGACGAAAGATGCACGTGGTCCCACGTGGCACGATATCATTTATACGATCTAGAATTTGCATCCATGTGACAATGTGAGTTACTAGTCAACAAAGGAATAAACAATTTGAGCTACACGCTAATCGACCGAGACGACAATTAATTGCATAACGTTACGCAGACGATAACGCCAAACTTATAATAGAGATGCCCAATCGAGTTTTACTACTTTTCTATGCTATGCCACATAAAGCTCTGTTAAATTAGCTAACCTAATTTTGTATTTTAGCCCAACCCCCAAAGTTATGATGTGCAAGTTTCAATACAAATTAACCCCACGTGAATGATGGATGTGGGACTTCCAAGGTGTAGCTACAAAATTTAACAAATCACAATTCAGCCTTCAAACCTGTTGGTTTCTTTGTGTGCATTTTGAAAGGGATTTGCACCAATGACTTGTTCCACAAGTTTAGTACCCCCAAGGAAGCCAGTTAATATGAGCTATGGAAGTTTTATATGGACGTACCTAATATGAAGAGGAGAAATGCTCATGAAGAAGACGGAAGTCTTTGCGGGATTAACGTTCTCATTCAACCAATTCGACCACGTCTTGAGAACCCTCCCATAAGCCTCGGCCCTCACGACCTCGTCGTGCTCGGACCAATCCTTCGCCGTTGGCCTCCTACAAAATTAACCACCATTGTGGACTAATTAATACACTAAATCTGAAAGCTAATCACAGTTAAATTAGGCTGAGATGGAGCACGTGCGCTCACATGACTTTCATGGTGAGTGTATTCATCCACCATATGTACGTATTGAACACCAAGTAATCTACATCCTTCCAGTGGACAGCATGCCCCATGATCGACTCCGCCTTTATGATCCGATGCAAGATGCTATGTATCTTCGGGTCGTCCGAGTTCGATTCCACCAGGAACGGCGCCCAGTAGAACTCCACCGTAGCGTTGTACTCCTTTTTTTTTGTTGTATTTATTCACAAATTTTATCAATAACTAATACGGGGGAAAAGGGGAATATCGTGAAATTATCCGGGTTATTCCTCACCTCTGCGTGGAATATCGTGAGGGATCCCTGCCAGCTCTTCCTCGTCTTCCCCGGAGATAGCGCGGACTGGACGAGGCAGACCATCGACTCCCACTGGTTGCGATTGAGCGAGTCGCCGACGAACATGAACCGCTTGCCTCGTAGCCTCTCTAGGAATAGCCTTGCATCGAACCTTTGGATAGCGAAGAATAAGTCAAGGCACATATGAGAATAAATTGAGAATAAGTATCTGGGCGATAGATGCTTTACTTGGGTAGGGAGCAATCATTGGGCTGCCACCGCCACTTCTGGTACATGTCGTCTCGCCGGCCGTTCCGCATGCAGGTGACCTGAGACGTGAGGAAGCCGCACTCGTCCTCGCGGTAGAACGGGTAGCTCGCGTTGTCGAAGACCCACTTTCCGGCCGAGAGGTCGCACGTCTCCGGCACGTCTAGCACCGCCATGTTCCGGCGATCGGTCTCGACTAGCACCGGGTCCAGTTGTTGCGCCGCGGGCAGCTTCTTCTTCCTCTTCTTCTTGGCGGGCTTCCTCTTCTCGGCCAGGGCCTGCTTGTGATTAATCTTGGGCTTATCACTCGAGAGATCATGCGGTACGATGTGGGTTGGCGACCTTGTACCGGAGAAGGAGTAGGTTGCGAGGGATTTGATGTCCTCGCTGTACATAACGAGGGCGAAGAGGAAGATAAAGATGACGACTATGAAGATGGGGAGCTTCTCGCCCTTGCGGAGGTACGACGACGTGGCATGCTTTATCGTGAACGGCTCCGACCGCCCGAGGGGTGATTTCCGGCGAGGAGGGTGCATGTCGACCACCTTAGAGAATTTGATCACCAGAGAGAGAGAGAGAGAGAGAGAGAGAGAGAGAGAGAGAGAGAGAGAGAAAGAGAGATAGAGGATGGGTTGAGGTGTGGGGGTGGGGATATAGGAGAGAGAGGTAGGGGGCTTGGGGGGGGTGTCCTACAGCTTAGTTAGAGGAGGGGTTGCATCTATCCATTGGTTTGGTTTGGTGAGGAGAAGAGAAATCTTGAGGAGTTCTCAATTGGTGGGGTTGAAGGAATGAATTGGTCTTTTCTTCCCCTCTTCTTTTTTTTTCTCGTTGTTTTGTTCTCAGAGCAGTCTCGAAGAAGGAAGCTACATGGGTGGATCCATACAAGTGGAGAAAATGGAGCATTAGAAGGACAACCACAGCAGGGGATCTTCTGCACAGCCGACTGGACTAATTTTAAAAACCTTTGGGTTTGGGGGGGTGTATCGCAATTGAAAAATGGCGATAAATTAATATTCCCTGCTTCGATACCATTGGGTCACTGAGGCTTTTTCCCCCTGTTGGTATTGTAATTTAATTATATTTAATTTTTTATTCAATATCAAAATAAATATTTTTTTTTTGTTGCAGTGGAGTGTACACAATTACACATATATTAAAATATACAATTACAAATAAAATAATTAGACGTAGTTAAATTGCAAAAGCCCCCCTCTTTCTTCTATAAGCATTTATCTGTTATTGGCTTTCATATGAATATCTATTGCTGTAGCTTTTCTATGGATCTACAGTTGTCTCGACGACTCAGTTGGATATTAGCCTTTTTGAGTTTGATATTGCTATCTAGGCTATGCCCTTTGTATTTCTTTCAAGTCTTAACTTGAACTTGTTACAATATATTACTTTGTTGTGATGTTTACTATTCCTAAGTTATGGCCGATCTGTATCTTCTTTCTTCTTCTTTTGTGTATCAAGACTTGGAAACATTAGAAAAAGAGAGAGACTGCCCAGTACCGAATAAAGTTATTATTTGAACCTTTTGCCTTACCATCATCATTCCTTGAATCTTCTACAGAAAAGTTAAAAGGCACAACTCTGCCCAGAGTTGTAGTTGTACTTGTTCTTTAATAACAGGGCAATAATTGAGACATAGTCTTCGACTCTTGTCCCAAATGGTCGAGTTATTAACTCAACCTGAATCATGTCTGGAAAATAGAATAGTTAAGAGTTAATTATAACAGTACGGGTTTGCATGATTGAGGCTTTTATTTAGTGAATAATTTAATAAACGTAGAGGTACGGAGTATTTTATGACATTAACTTATTGTCACGATAACATTTAAGACGACAAAGAAGTTGCTGGAAGAAAGAGAGAAAAAACAAAATTTTAGATGCAGATCTTGCAATATTACATAGAGAATTTATTCGCCTTAATTTGCATTTGTAGTACCACCGTGAGCTATTGCTTACCTTCCAAACAGAGCTTTGAAAAAAAACCTTAATAAATAGTATGCCAACTTGCTGAGAGATTTTCGATCATCAGACTTTGATATCATATTAATTTATCGACCGTTCTAAAAGCTTAAACTATTTCTATTTATAATATTTATATTTTAACACTTTTGCTCGTGTAATTTCTTTTAAGCTTGTCTTATATTTCACATGACTTCCAGATCCTGCTCCTTTTTCTCGTTGCTGTTGCTGCTGCTGCTGCTTCTATGTTATTGCCTCATCTAGGGACTTCTTATTTTTATTGGGAAATATTCTCTGGATCCCTGTGGAAATTCACAGGACTCATAGTAAATTCTTGGTCAGATCGTAGACCATAGACTAAGTCGTGATCAAATTTGGGATTGACAAATAATCTCCATCTCTCTCTGTCTCTCTATCTATTAAATTAAACTGATGAGCTACTTAGATGCACCATCTAACTACTAAGTGTTAGTCGTTTGAAAGATTCTACAACTACTACAGGATTAATTAAACTCTGTCAGAATAAAACAATCCAATCGTCATACTTAAAAAAGTACAATAAGTTCTGTGAGATCTCTCCTCAAATATACAATGGATATCTGGAATCTGATTCAATCTAAAGATTAAACCTCAAATTTTTTTGAGTGTTGGCAGAGAAAGGTTCAACAACTATTACCAATACCAATAAAGTGACCAGATTGAGACAATATCTAAAGAAGCTTTCAGTTAAACGATGGGCTATCAGTACTGTCTTTAAAAATTAGGAAAATTTGCAGTAACACCCTACGTTTTTTTAATATTTATAAATTACACAGTATATTTTCTAGAGTCATTAACTAGATTACTAAAATATCCCTATCTAATCTATGTCTTACTTGTGTTTCATGGTTTTCAGGTTTTATAATTAATGTAGAATAGTGGAGGAGAAAAGAGAGGGTTGTTGTGAGCGTCCTAAATTTTTCTTTTAAATTTTTTATCTTATCTCTAAGTCTTCGAGGAAGAAGATAATAACATAAGAAATTTTGGTATGGAACGTATTAATTTCGACATAATATTTATATTTTCTGTTATGTAATTGTTTAGTAATAATTAAGATGTGCTTTAGAAAAATAAAAAAAAAAAACCTTCTCAAATTTTAGTCTTTTCTTATGCTGACTTTAGTTCGATAGCATTGGATTGTTTTGCAACCATGCTCATCTTCTTACCATTTTGCCACCTCCTTTCGTCACTCTTGTGCTTCTTCTTGTTACTCCACCACCATCTTCTCAACCAAGCTAGAGACATCGTTTCCTATGCTACAACTAGCCACCTCTTTATCTGTGTGAATGCACGTTGTTCTCATACCTCTTGGTTGGGAGGGATCTTTTGGGTGATGGAGCGCTATTGTTACTCTCTCTCTCTCGTATCGATATCCTTTGCGCTATCATCACCATTCATATCTAGTCAGTTATCAATTGCAGTTCATGTTGCCAGTGCCTTGATCAGTCCCAGACATAATATATTTTTGTAAAATTTTAGATTTGTTTTTTTTTTTTATGTTTTGATCTTGCTGGACGGTTATGATTTTATGTTTATATTTATTTTCCTATATTAGTTGGGGAGCTCTTACTGTTTCTTCCTTCGGTGATTTTTAAGGTCGTGTCATAGATTGCTGATTTGATGAAATTAGCAAGTTGGCTCAAGATTATCCACTACTTTATATTTCATGTGTGTCCTCGGACTTAATATTTTATATTATTCATAATATTGTAATATTATCTCTCGCTCATTTTCTGTAAGAAAAAAAAAGAAATCATAAATTATAAATAGATGAAAATACAATGTGGTTGGAATGTAAATTTCTATAAAAAAAAAAGTTGACTCCTTGTGCAAGAATCCAATCCAAACTCCAGAGTGTACCGAATGGACCAATCTAATGCCCAATCATCCATCCTATGGGCAGTCTATATCCTCATGCTTGACTTTGACCCACTTGCATACCACCACACATCTATTCCAACTGCTACTACCACTGCAACAAATCCATAGCCTAACAACCCCTTGCAATTTTGGTCCACCTACTACTGTTTAATTATTATATCTTTTCAAGTTTGGAGTTCTCTTTTGCAAGCATTAAATTTTGGATCCTTTCCTTCCAAGCTCGGAAAGAATTTAACTGCACCAGCTCCACCCACTACCAGTCGTTTGTTGGGAGATCAAGGAGAGGAAGTGGAAGGTCAAATTTTATTTTAGAGAAGTAAAGCATAAGGAGAAGTCTTAGAGACGTCTTTATTTTGAAGTACTTGATACTGACTGCTTACCAATGATATTATCCAAAAATAAAGAAAATAAAATAGGGACAAAATTGTTGAATAAGTAAATGTCGAGGCATCAACATCAGTCAACGTCATTTAAATTCTCAATTTTTTTCAAAAAAATAATATTAAAATTCCTTTTTTTTTCTTTTCTTAAAAGAATTATTAAAAATAACATATGACCTAATAAACATATTATTTTGAGACATTAAAAATAAAATCTATGTCTCCAATATAGTATGATGTGAATTATCCCACCACTAATTATTGATAATTTCTCTAATTCGTTTTTGCCAAAAAGTGAACTTTAATTGACTTTACGGATGGATCCAATCTCGAGGCAAATCAGATGGCTGCGCTGTTACAGGGGAGACCAGAACTAAGGAAACTCAATTCTTCAACATTTTAAAGCCTATCTCTAAAACACTAATTTTTAATTCTAAAATCACCTCTCATGCGATATACACTATTATTTTAAATTTTACTTATATTTTTGTGCACTAATTATTTAATTTAATATATACATATATATTTTAAAAATAAAAAGTATTATCGCTGAAAAGGTTTCTGCGAGACCTTCAAACAAATCTAATATTAAATTATTTTAGAGTTCAATTTTTAAAATTTTAAATTAAATATTAGAAATTTTAATTATCTAAAATTATCCTCCTAATATAAACACCACACATTTAAATAATCTTGGAACTATTTAACATTGCTCTTACTTTTTGAAATATAAATACATTATTATAATATTTATTAATTAATTAAAAATTAAAAATAGATCTGGCTGAGTTAGAATGCATAGAGCTCTAATAAGGCATATTCTATTTGGAGTCTTTTGGGTTCTAGAGCTCTCCAAAGGAGATGCTCTTAGAAAAAAATTAACATTGCATTAATTTGGATTTTAAACGGTCCCGATAAGGTTGTCATATTTGTTTGTGGCATGGCACTAAGGGGTTCTGTTTCCTAACTTTATGTTAATATAGCATATTTCCCCATGAATATTTTTGTAGGGTTTTAGGATAAGTATATATAATTTTTAGTGGTGGATATTTTGAATGCACTACACTACACATGAGTGCGTGACAAAGCTTGGGGGTGAATTTCTCCAAAAAGAATTCAAATGATATAGAATTCAAAAGGTACATTTTTTAAAGAATAATTTAAAATATGAATTGTGAAATAAAGCAAGAGACATTGAAATTAAAAGAAAATAAAGCTGCATACAAGTTGCTATACTTTTTCAAAAGAACTGCTACACTTAAGAACAGCAAGAAGATTCTCTCTAGATGTTGATGGAAACGGAAAAGTATAAGTTCCACTGAATCTTTTCTTTTTCCCTGTGCCATGTTCACCTCCCTCAGCCTTTCTGGATGATATTTATATGCAAATTGGGATCGCCATTGATGGGAGCAATAATTCGGTTATGATAAGAGAGAAGGGAAAATGATTAGGGACTAGGGAAATGAAAAGCAAGGTAGATGGTTATTATGTAATAATCCAATAGTTAAATCGTATAGAATGATAGGATTTTTAATTTAATTAAATCCACTCGAAGTAAATGAGCTTGATTTCTACACTGGACGATCTTATGCAGGTCAGTCTGAGTGACTGTCATATGTACGGTAACGTACTAATCCAAGCGCATTCAATTGCTCCGATTGAATGCGACGGATGTAATATGAGCCGTTGAATGTGTGCATATGACGACCGCCCCAAGAGGCCCAGACACACCCATATGAGGTTGGCCTGGACGGAATTAAATAGGGAAAGGGTCCTACAAACACAGGTGAAGATGGGCCTCGAAGACTAACTCTGGCCCAACTCGGATCCGACTTCCACTTGAATCGGATCCTATTTTCGGACTTTACCTTACATCCGACCCGTACCCTATCCTCTAACGAATAAGAATGGCGAGAAGAGAAACTCAATGCAAGACCCACGGAAGAAGAGACGATGGCCGCATCCGCCCAACTCTCTCGACTCCAACTCCTCTCACCTCTCCCTCGCTTCCCTTTTTCTTCCTCCTCTTCTCCCACGTATTTCATCTCTCCCTTCCCTTCCTCTCTATTCTGCCGCTCTCTAACCCTTCGCGCTGTCTCCCCCGCGAAGCAGCGCAGCCGCAGAGGCCATTCCTTCGCCGTCGCCGCCGCCGCCCTAGGAAAGTTCGCCGATGCTGAGATCGTCCCGGTTCCCCAGGGGACCGAAGAGTTGGAAGCTGCGTTTCCCTCCGCTCCCGGCGTTTATGGGGTCTACGACAAGGACGGGGAGCTTCAGTTCATTGGTGTGTCGCGAAACATCGCGGGAAGCATCGCTACGCATATCAAATTGGTCCCGGATCTATGCTGTTCGGTAAAGGTGATTCCTATTCTGTTTTTAAGTGCATAATTTCCAGTAATTGGTGGATTTCTAGCAATTGGAAAATGTTTTGATTACTTCTGAGACCGGTTTTTGTCAAAAATGTTTAATATTTTATTGTGCGAGAGTATGGAGTTATCAAAAGTTATATTTAGTGTGATCTGCTAATTAACCTTTGCGCGGAGTATGTGGATTATGGAGTACTGTTTGGGACATCTACATACTTAAGAGTGGTTCACCATGCTTGTGGATTGTTGCATTTCAAATCAATCAAGTAATGGCAGATTTAGTTCGCAAATCAAGCCTAATCTTGACTACTTAGTTTCGCAACTCGAGTCCTCTTTCAACAGTAATTGGCATCTAATCCTGGGTCTTTTGAAAGTTTAAATTTTATTTTTCTAATAATTTGAGTACAATCATAGCATTACCCTACAATTTGTTTTGTAAATCTTTTTTCTATGGTTATCTTGGTTCCCGTTGCAGTTAATGAATCATCTTAGTGGTCAGCCTTTGCTTGTTCCTGCATTGCCCCAAGTTTTAACCTCTCATAAGTGTATAATCGCCCTGGATTGTAATCTCTGATAAATGCTCACCAGAAGCAAGCAGCTCAATCAAGGTCCTTGATTATAAGGTAGGTTTGGTATTGGTAACTTGAAACCCACCATATAAAAAGTTAAGGTCTAGTTTTGCCACTTGGACCTGGCTGGTCTAGGGTTGACTTCTTGTCTCATATAGTTGAGAATCTCAATGTGTACACTTACAGCAATTTTGGACGCTCGTCTCAATGACTATATGTTTCAGTAAAGTTGAGAAACTGCGGTTGTAGGAGGGACTTGAGCCCATTTTTAGCCAGTCAGCCCAAATTCTCTAGATGATATGATAGTAAGAAGACATTCCGTCTGAGGAAGGATTCAAACTGTGGCTTCAGAACAAGTTTCTTATTGTGAAATCAAATTGTGAAAGTTTAGTGGCCGGGAGTTATCCCAAACCTTACAGATTGATATCTTGCAGATTGACCCAAATTTGAAACATTTTTGTATTTCTGGATCTTTTTGTGATTTTCACAATGGATTTTGAAGTCCTTAGAATTTAGTAGTGTTAATTAATGTCATAGGATCATCATAAGTAAATAAGGAGCCCATTTATGATTGAGAAAGACTGTTTTGTGGTAATCTGAATAGGCGTAGAGTCTTACTGATACTTCCTACATTGTCTAAAATCCCTTCTATGTCTCTCCTTGTGTAGATCGGTGCATAATAAATTATGCGACACTGAAACTATTTTCCATCCTGTACCTTATCTATGTAGGTGGGTCTGCTAGATGACCCAGCAGCAGATCGTGCAGTTTTAACCAATGCTTGGAAAACATGGATGGAAGAACACATAACAGCTTGTGGCAAGATCCCACCAGGGAATGAAACTGGAAATAACACCTGGGTTCGCCGCACACAACAGAAGCCAAACTTGCGGTTGACACCTGGTCGCCATGTTCAGCTCACAGTCCCATTGGAGGAGCTTATTGATCGGCTGGTGAAGGAGAACAAGGTAGTTGCATTCATCAAAGGATCAAGGAGTGCCCCACAATGTGGCTTCTCGCAGAGGGTTGTGGGTATCTTGGAGGCCCATGGTGTGGATTTCGAATGCGTGGATGTATTGGACGAGGAGTATAACTATGGATTGAGGGAGACACTAAAAAGTTACAGCAACTGGCCGACATTTCCACAGGTTTTCGTTGGAGGGGATCTTGTGGGTGGATGTGATATAATCACCTCCATGGCAGAGAAAGGAGAGCTTGCTGCTCTTTTTCAGAAATAATTCTTCCAAGCATAAGACTAGATCATTTTATTCCCTTTGTGACAGTCTTTCGAGAAGCTTGGTCATGAAATTGTAGAGTTGGTGTATGTTCTTTACTATTTATCCACAGTAGTACATTAGTTCATTCGATAAAAATGTACAATTTATTATCTCACTTCTTGGTTCCTCTTCTCTATTGCAAACTAGAACTGAAGTGATCAGCTATTCTGCTTCACCATGTAGACTACCAAGATCGTTAGAACAAGTAGACTGTGATCTTCTAAAGGCTGCTGCTGTTTCTACCTTTATCTCTCATGCAATCTTGTCAAACTGTTCACTTCATGCATCTCATGTGGTCGAATATAACTTGGGAAATCCAAAGGCTTATTTCGTATTACAACCATTGCCATTTGTCCCCCCCCCCCCCCCCCCCAAAAAAAAAAAATTAATAAGTTGGACGTTAAAAAGATTACGGAATTAAGGACAGGAAATCTTCAGCGGCATGCGGGTGTCTCTTTATCACTTCGGAATAATCCTTTTGTGTTAAATAATGACCCGTACGTACTCTGGACCTCTTACTCTTGTCTGCTCCTTCAATAATGAAATAGAACCAATCCTTGTTTCCAGCTGCACATCCCTCAAAACAAAGCTGGTTATCAGGGATGAGTCCCCCCCCTCCCTTAACTGACGACATCTTCCTTTCTCTGAACTTGTTTCATGTCAATAGTACCACACTTCATTGAGATGGTGGAACAGGTCAGGACTCGGGCAGAGTGGTGGGGGCCCCCTGCTTGATTTAAGGCATGAGAAAGCCATCAAGATATTAAAGAAGAGGATGATGCTCTTAATAAACTTATTTATATTCAGATATGATTAGAATAATTAACTCCACGCCTCGACAGCCGTCAGATTAATCCGAATGTCAATCGTAGACCAATTCACAGCCGATGGATTTTACGTACTAAATAAAAATTCTACGTAAATCATGAGACTGAGATGCACACGTTTCCCTGGACATTGTCCGGCAAATGTTTATAAGTCAGTGTCGTGCCGGATTAATACATCCTAATTCCTAACGCACAAAAACCGCCAAATTCGGAACTCAACTTAGTACTTTTGATCATTCCAAGTAATTAATGAAGTATTATGAGGATTAGAAACTCGCTTAAACGGCTTTTTCTCTTATTCACCATATGAATACGATGTTTATAGGGTTTGACCAGCACAAATTCCCCAAGGTTTTCAATATTTCTCCAATAAATAACTCGCAATTTGCAGTCCAGATGTCCATTCCAATGGGATTTGGATGCGTAGCACTTTCCAAGACTAAAGAAAATGCATGTGAAGTCTTTTATGTAGCTATAAGTCTATGAACTTATCAAGTACGACATTTTAGACTCAAGAACATTATAAATAATATACAAAAGCCCAACCATTATATCGGGTCGGATTGTCTTAAAACCCGACCCGTCTCCTAAAATCGTGTTAAAATCCCAAACATAGCTCTCCTCCCTCTCTCTCCATGATGGCCTCTTTCTCGCTCACCACCGACCTCCACCACCACGACCACGGCGGCGGAGGCGCCGCCACCTCATCCTCCTTGACAACCCCATCTCCTCCTCCTCCAACCCCATCTAACCACTCCTTCCCCAGCAACCCCGACGACCTCTCCCGCTTCCTCCACCAACTCCTCATCTCTCCCCCGCCGCTCCTCCTCTCTCGCCCCCCTCGATCCCACCCGCCTCCGCAGCCACCTCTCATCTCCCTCCTCGACGCCAACCTCGACCTCCTCCTCTCGGCCGCCTCATCTCTCGGTTTCTTCCACCTCTCCGACCACGGAATCCCTTCCCATCTCCATGACTCCGCCCTCAGAGAATCCCAAACCCTAATATCCTCCTCACCACGCGATGTGTCCGCCCTCGGCTTCGGCCACCTTGACGACGACGAAGAAGAAGAACCCGACGGTCGCGATCCGATCATCGTGCTCGACGCCGACGACGACAGTGCTGGTGATCTACGTCTACTGGAGTACGCGAGGCGGTTGAAGAAGGTTGGGCTGGAACTGTTGGGGTTGCTCTTCGGGGAAAATCCATTTGGGGAGGGGAAGAGGAAGGCGAAGTGTTTGATGTGGGTCTCTTCGAGGGCGACGGCGCCGCCGTCTTATTCTGGTGGTGGGATAGGGGAGGAGGGTAAGGTGAGGATAGGGAAGGGTTATCCGTACGTGATAGGTTTACAGTACGAGGGGAAGGGAAGGGAGCCGAGTTGGGTGATGGGTGACTCGGGGGAGTGGATCGCTGTGCCTCCGCAAGATGACTCGCTTCTCGTCACACTCGGAGACATCGCTCAGGTGAGTTGCACTTTTGAGTGCTAACTCAGTGTTCTCATGGATGGGCCTTAAAATATTATATCTTTACTAATTTGGGAGCAAGAACTAAAAAACATACAACATTAGTGGCAATGCCAAGAAGCTATTAACATTATTACTGTCTGGATTGGTTGTATGACTTAGTCGCTAAATATTATATATGAATAATTAGGCAGAAATTTTTAGATTGCATATAGTTTTAGAAGTTGTATACCTACTTAATTGACCAACAGCTAAAGAGGATGGCCGTCTTTGCAGATTTACTTGGATGTTGATACTAGTAACAGAGTTCGAGTTCTGTGTGATTTGAGAATAGGACGATGTTTCTCCCCTGCACTGCACTTGTTATCCAAATGCTGTTACCATTTTTAGTGGAATACTTTCTAATATTATCTATTCGACTAGCTTCCATTGCTGAAACTTACTCTCGAATCAAACAACCCCTTAGATTTTGGGCTGTCAAGCCGAGTGCAGAATAGAGCAGGCTGGTCTGCTTCTCTCTTTAGTAATGTATCTATATCTAGCTACAAATTGTTTGGTTAGTTCATCAAATTCTATAATGCTCATTGTTTTTGTAAATCTGCACGCTGAAGGTCTGGAGCAATGGAAATTTCAAGAAGGTGAGAGGCAGAGCTCAACCCTCTCCATTGCCTTCAGGGGATTGCAATACGTCTGGCTGCATATCTCTATCGATGCTCATAACTCTGCCTTTGGATAGCGTCATCTCTTCACTGGTGCCATCGATGGTGGAGGACAGCAAACACCAAAGCACCGATCGTGCCGATAATGGTGGAGCGAAATTTCGTCCATTTTCACTGGAGGAATATGCTTGGAGGGTTTTCCATGAACGCCTGCTGCCTCTTAAGGATCCTCTTGCCAGATATCAGATTTGACATTGTCATCATCCTTTGCATTTGTTATTGTAATCCCTGTTGAACTCTTATTAGTTGAATCCTGTAAGCATTTCATCCTTGGTTTGCTATGAGTTTGAGTGCTAGTAAACTATCTTCATGCAAGGTGATTTGCTTGTCAAATACAAGTTGGGTGGTGTTTATGCTGTACTAAGCTGCCTGAGGAGCTGTAAATGAGATGTTACATTGTGATTTAAAGCATCTTAGTAGTAAAATTTGAACTCTTTTAGATTGTATGTGTTAGTAGTCTCTCGTTGTGTTATTAGTAGTATCATTTATTGAAGAACCAAAAATTTGTGGTTCTCTTTTAAAGATAACTTAAGGAATTAGTGTGTGTAATTCTCATAGTTTCGGGATCCTCTTCTTAACTAGTTTAGGCATTAATTTAGAGGTTGCGGGTGTAAATTATAAAAATGCTATTACTCATGTTCTAGGGTGATAAGACTTGAGAGAAAACTCTAGGGTGTAAATTATAAAACCCCAAAAATTTAAACCATAGATGATAGACCCAGTCCCAAATGATGTAAAGACTGTCCTATAAAGAAATACTATCTTCTACAGGGTGTTCTCTGCAAATAGGCATCCTTTTACAGGATTACCACCGACAAAGCTACGAGATTCTCCCCTCCGCCCCCTTCTTCCCTTCGTCCTCACAACCGCCATCGCAGAACCCTTTACTGCAAACCCTACGACTCCGCCGTTCCCGCTTCCTTCTAAACGGGGCTGTGATCTAACTGATTGATTCCAGGTGAACTTATTTAAATCCTTCTGTATTCGTCTACTCCTGTATCATGCTTCTCTTCTGCCCCCCCGGTTTCCTAATGGATGATATGATTTGGGTTATATGCATCTCTCTCTCGCCAGAGTTGGAAGTGAAGCTATATAGAGATAATTCTGAAGGTTCTTTGGAGGATCGATGGGTTCTAAGGCATGTGGTGTCTGCAAGGAGGTGCAATCCAAGTATAAATGTCCCTCATGTCGTGCTCCGTAGTAAGCAAAACCCTTTTCTTGATCCCTCTCATGTAAACTTTCTGCACGAATTCAGAGGTTTTGTTTCCAATCAATATGCTTAAAATATTTGAATAATATGGAATTACTAGTTCGTGTACTCAGTCACTTTGCTTTGATATATCATTACATTCTTATCTTTTCTTTTGGTGGGCAAACTTCTTAGAGTACATACTGACTCGATGATTACTGTTTGTTCCTCCATGCAGTTGCTCAGTGGCATGCTTTAAGAAGCACAAAGGTGTTATCTTTGAGTACATGCTAACTTCCTTTTTCTTATAATTTTATTGGTACTCTTTGTTAACTAGTTATGTGAAATTTTCTGATCCAATGAGAGATTCAAATGTGGCTCTTCGCCATTATTTTCATAGATTTTTATGATGATGATGAATTGTAGTTGTGTAGTGATTAGTGAAACATAAAGCAGGATTTACGTGGAAAACACGATTTATCCTTTTTATCTATACACGTAACACGTTTGTTGGTTGGCATAATTTGAAATGGGTAGGAACTTGATTGTGAGCAGAGAAGAAAACTCTAGGAGCGAACTACTTTATTGAATAGTTTGTGTGGTCTAACTCGGAAAAAATGTTCATATGCATAATGCAGAAGATATGACTAGGGAGCAACTTAAAGTTTTAAAAGAATCTTTGTAAAGAGAAATACAGAGTACCATAAACATAGACAAAGATGTTATCATCGGGTTAAGCGTCAACGAGGACAGCTAGGTTTACAGGTTCTCCCTTCCTCTCTTCATGCAATCAAATATATTGGTCGGTCTGTTTTCATTTCTATTTCTCTCTCATCACTAATATGAAGCTATAATTCTCTCATACTAACCACTAGTATCATGATACACTTCTCCGTCTCAGCATTATTATAGGTTTGTACCATCATGGGTAATTGTTAATTGATAGAGCCAATACTGTTTCCTTGAATAGTTGAAATTCCATATTTCTTATCATTGCCAATGTAGCATATACTTCTATATGGTTCTTTTTTGTTGATTTGTGTCATGAGTAAACTTTTCTTTTCAATTAATTGGTGCAGAAATCCTTTGTCAGAAGTCATTGACTCCTCTGGAAGAACAGAGTAAGTCTTTCCTCCAATTTGCTTGAGGACCCAATCTACTTTCTCGATTCAGTAGTGAAGTTCTTTTGGTGTAGGAAGCTGCTACATCCAAAATATAATTAATATCTCCTCAGCTCCCATGTCGTGCAACCAGACAAAGAAAAATAGGAAAGGGGTGTTTCTCTGTATGTTTATCTGTGAATGTTAATTAAAAAAATCCAGACTTTCCTCCTGTTAATCTTAAGGTTCTGGGTTTTGGCATTTTAGAACATGATTTATTACTAATTTCTTTTTTCACCTCCTGGCAAAAAGTTTGCTCAATCAACTGATGAACAAAAGCAAAAGCTTTTCAAGAAATCATGCATTGCCAGGAAGAATTAAGTATTCTTATTCCAGATTAGATAGTATCCATATGTTAATCATCACTCATTATGCTTGTTCCAATGCTATATTGAAAGACATGAATTCATTATTTTGGTAAAGAAAGGCACTGGCTTCTGGACCCTAAATGTAGCAAATGTTCCACTATCTGGTGTTTTCTATGCCAACTTCACCAAAGGAAATTACATTGGATTGAATCGCATGCACAGTTTGTTCTATATTTTCTTTAAGAGACCCTCTCATGCGTCATGGACATGAGCTCTTTTGGCAGGAGGAAGAGGGAGATAATTTAGTCTGTTATTTATTGTTGCATGCTCTCATTCTGATGTTAATTTATACCATGAAATATGTAACTAGACCCTATATCTACTTCAAATTAGGTCCTAAGAGCCACATATTGTTAAATAGACATTTTTCCTATCATTAGCAGCAGCCACTGTGCGCCCTGCAAGGTCTCTTGAAGTCGAGGAACCAAGCTGGCTTGTGAATGAAGAGCAATTACAATCTCTAGGTATGGTTTGCCTGATCATGCATGTATTACATGTTATGATGCTCTGTTAGAATATTTTTTTTCATATCAGATTGAATTGTCAAGTCTTTTATTTCCCTTTTGTTCTAAAACCCAATTAGTTGACCGAAGATTATAAAACTATATTCTTCTTCATTTGTTGTTTGAGGGACATAAAATCCACGGTATTGGGTATTTTCATAAGATGTTGCAAAATTTATTAAATCTTTGAACATTTTAACTGCAAATACTTGAAGAGTTACTTCTTTATTGTCAATGATTCAATCCAATGGACAATTGGCACTTAACTGCAAATACTTGTCTTGGTGAAGAAATACTTTCTTTCTTGTTGATGCTTCAAATTCAATAGACAATTGACAGTGCCCACTTATCTGAATATGCTCTTATCACTCGCTGGTCACAGTGCTGACTATATGTGGGCATGCTTTTCACCTTGCTCATCAAATATTTTAAGGAAATTGGTAATAGACAGGAAACAATTGAGCCCCCCTTGTTAAAGGCCTTATGTGCAATCAACCTGATTAGTGTTATTGTTAGATATTTAGAATTTTAGATAATGATCTTAAATCACTTCGTCTACTAGTCTCTGCTTACCTCTCTTCTTAGCTGTCTAAAAAAACTAGGATATCTTCTTGAAGCTCACTCTGGAAACTGCAAAGAGAATACTGTTCTTACAGTCCCTCAAACATTCTGGTTGATGACTTGAATAGCCATATTTAATTTGTGATGAGTTCTTAATAGATTTTGATGTTTGGTTTATGATAGAAATTGTCATAATATCTTCTGTCATTAGTTACTTTCATCTTTCGAGAATATACTCTTTGTCAAGTAATCAGCAACAGCTTCTGGATTGCCTAAAGTGCTCTTGATATCTACCACATATTAATAGCAAAAGGTTTGTAGAGCACGACACTGATGTAGTTGCTACTTTGCTATTCATCTATCACATGACTGGAACTAAACGTGCGCATATGATATACGAAGACAAAATGTGCGCCGATTTAATCATGTAAAGGTTTCATTGCATTATATTCCTTCTCAGTTTCTATGCTGTCATTGTCTGTTATCAATCAGCTGTTCTGTTTTCTGATCGACAGATATTAGCATTGTGATCTATCTAACTTTCTGTCTCTTAATATATCCACATATTTGGTTTATCTCACATTAAGCTTTTACTCACAAACACAGCTGTGTCGGCCGATATTCGAGACGCTCTGAAGGATGAAGAACTACGGAAACTTATAATCAGAATTGACAGTGCCGAAGAGCCGGACAAGGTAATGATTCACTGTAACATGATTATCAAAGAAATAGTCAAAGCCCAAAATTTCGGTGCTACCATTTTTTCATTCAGATATACTCAGTTGCACTTGCTTAGATTAAAATCCGAAGAAAATTCAATGCTTAAACCACCGCTTTATTTGTTTGCAGGAATTGGATAAAGCCATCCAAGGACAAATTTTTCATGAATTCACTGACAAGGTGCGTCCCATCTACGTTTGCTTCGTAGGCTAATGAGATTGGACAGTAATAACCATACATCCGGCATATGTGCAGATTCTGGCCATTGTTAGTCCAAAAGAGTGAGCTTACTGCAAGAGCTCACACATCGCTGATATTATCCAGTTTAGGGCTGAGATTAACCGCAACAGTGGCTGTGTCTTGGAAAGAAATTAATTTACACAGGAATCAATATCCCTAACAGTTGTTTCTTACCTCTTAATTAGTGTCTGCAATTTGTAATCAAATGTGATTATTTTAATTAGGTATTAATCAAGCTCGTGGTATTCTCTTATTTTCCGGGAATTCAGGTAGGTAAGTTTCCATTACCACAGCTGTGGGCATAACTCTCTCGCTCGAGTAATAATATAATTATCCAGAAAAGTAATTGCCGATGACAATTTACTTTCAGTGTACGTGCTTTTCGGTTTATTCACAAAGGGTGGTTGTGGAAACTACTACTATTATCCAAAAATATCCAATTTAATAAGCCTTTGTTCCAGTATACAAGAACCAACAGCCAAGTAATAAACAGAGAAAATGCCAGATTTATTCGCTAAACACTGGAATCTGGTTATTACTGCCATGTAATCGAAGTCCAAAAAGAAAATGAACACTAACTTTATATGGAAGGGTAGATTTCTGAAGAAAAAAAAAAAGAGGAACTCTATATGGAAGGGAAATACCTTTCCAAAAGCCTTAGATGCGGCTTATGTCACGACCAAACACAAATGTAGTAAGCCAGTTGATCGCAACGTAAAATCTATTCCTCCAACTAATAACACGAGTTAAGTATGCCGATCGCCAGATGAACCAGCTGACAAATCCTGCAAGAGACAACCCTTTTGCCTCCTGATCAAAGAGAAGCAGCATTAGTTTCATCACCAAATTTGACGACATAATAGACATGGTGCGAAGATAACTAACCTTGCTCTGTCTTAAATCCACTAGTGCTTTGTATCTTCCAACTGTTGCCATGCTTCCCAGATGCTTATATACGAAGGGATCTCCAAGTTCCACATTAGCTGTAGAGTTTGCACGGCCTCCACCAGCTTTACCAATCCGGTTCAATAGTTTGGCCAGATACTTTCCTTGCCGTTCTGCAACCTGTTTTTAACACTTTAAAATTTTAAATTACTATTTGAAATGAAAACTTGATTCAACTTGCAAAAGGTAAAGACAACTAGAAATATAGGTCAATGGTCCATATGATGTCCACTAAATAAGCGTAAGCTAGGTTGCAAGCGCCTGCCCATTCTACGACCAGCAAGATCAATAACTCAAATTGTCAATTACCAATCATAGATTTAGTCATAAACCCCTCTTGCATGATTTGTCATTTAGCTAGATTTAGTCCTAAAGCTCTCCCATCTCTCTGTTGGTTTCTAATCCAGATGGGAGTTCAAAAGGATCTCCTTCTACCACAGATGCAAGAGGCTTTAGATTTGCAAAAAATTTTAGCGACTTCATGGAGTTATAAATCCTTCAAACATGCATCTAGACTTATGATTTGCATCTCTTCTTACAAGAAATATGATTTTGGAAAAGCAAAATATTGCACCAGATTACCTGAGCTAAAGCTGGAAGGGTTGGTTTGCCTGTGCTTTCAATAAATCCACTACAATCACCAATAGCAAACACGTCCGGAGAAGAAGGAACACGTAACCACTCATCGACACCAATCCTGTAAAGAATGCAAATCTTCTTACTTTTCCTTGACATATAAGTTGCATCAGTATGAACACTATAGGAGTTCTAATGTATAAGTTGCATCTGAAGTTTAGATAAATGCAACTTTATATTTCAGGAGCAAATGTTGAATAAAATCAATATTGTAAAAACAACAAAGAATAGATATTAAGCTGCTTAAAGTGACAAATAATACCTTCCACCTGGTGACTTTGAAAATGGCAAAGAGAGAACCAATGGGGAAGGGCCAACACCAGTAGACCATACAAGAAGCCCATATGGAACCTCTTCTCCATTATTCAGAATTAGTTTTTCAGATTGTACATCTTTCACTATTCCATTGACAAGGCGAACACCTGACTGGGATATCAAAAAAATTAGATTCTTCACTGTCTGTTCTCTCCTTCCACAGATGTATAAGTGATGGAAACAGAACATAGAAAGAACGACTCGTATTAGAAAGTCCAAAATGTGAAATATGCTAATGTCATGTAGTTCCCAAAATAGTTAAAAAAAAACTATATGGCAAGAGATTTTAAAATGAGTTACATGATGAACCCAAACGGATAATAAAATAAATAATATTGCCACAAAAGAGTTTGTCTCCATTGACTTGGATTTACTCACCTTAGTAAGTTGATTTATAGCATACTGTCTGAGGCGAACGTCAAATGATGACAATATTTCACTTGCCTAAGATGAGAAAGGGAAAAACAACTGTCAAAACTCAATCTTAGATCAAACTCTTTTACATAATTACAGCAAGCAACTTGATATGAATACTTAAATAAAAGTTTCAGTGAAAAAACCGGTCAATATTTTAAAGATCGACGAAGAGCTACTGTAGGCAAACCTCAATTAGGGTTACACGGATATAATCTTTAACATGGGAGTAACGCTCATGAACATCTCTGATAATAAAATCACTGAGTTCGCCACTGAATTCCACACCTGTTGGACCACCTCCAACAACAACACAGTGCAAGAGTCTTTTCTTTTCTTCCTCTGGTATACCTGTAGTATAATTCAGCAAGTTATATCTAAGGCTCTAAGCCTTAATAGAGGGGATCAAAGACATTTGCAACAGGTACAATGAACCTTCTTAATTTTTAGTAGTCAAATCTTAAAATATACGATGTTATGTCAAATGGTCCTCCTCTAGGATCTGCATAATATTATCAAAAACTGCCGTGCAATATGATAAACAAGAAGAAACACGCCGTTAGATCGTTAATGCATTCTACAGTTATTCTGCGCCAAGGAAATTAATACTGAGTGATAAAATAGTAACTGTTTTTGCAAATCTTCCTTCTTGCTAAATAACATTGATTATCTGAGTGATATCGATGATTATCCGATAAATCACTAGCAGTCTAGCAGAACAATTTGACAACATAACTTTTTGCAAAGCTTCCTTTTTTATACAAGTGAAAAGGGGAAAAAGAAAACATAAATCGAGCTATTGAGATAACATACCTGGCACATCAGATAGCATTAGATTGAGGAGGAGCTTGCGACGAATTTCTTGGGCATGGTGGACTTCACGAAGAAAGATTGCATGATCCTTCACACCATGTATTCCAAAAGTCGAGGCCTCTGCTCCGGATGCAACGACCAACTTGTCATATGAGACCTTAAATTTCCACGGCTCCAAACTATCTTTAACACCATCCGTAACAGTTTCACACTCCACCTTATTATTTTTTTTCAAAAAAAGAAGAAGAAAGAAACGTTATAATTTACCATAACAAAACACGGATTGAGCATCCTTTACATCCTATCATGATTCATGAAAATAAGAAGCTTAGGGGTCTTAAATTTCCCCGGAAATCCCACTTTCCCCTCGCTTCCCCATTTCGTTGAACACTTCGGAAGCCGTAAGCAAGTAAGCAACATCCCAACTCACCGTGTGCGCCTCGGGATCCACGCCGGTGCACTTGGCGAGGAAGAAGTAGGACCCTGGCGCGGTCGAGATCGCGGGCTGGATCCTCCCGATGGGCTCGGCGACGGACCGGAACTCGAGCGTTCCCACGCACGTCGAGGCCAGCAGCGGCGTGAACACCATGTGGTTGCGCGGCGAGACGCACACGACGTCGTAGAGCCGGGTGTCGATCTCTTTCATGAGCCGGCACCCCGCCCACCCCGTCCCCAGCACCACGACCCTCGGCTTCTCCGTGGATCTCGTGGGTCCCAGCCCCGAGAGGCCCGCCGCCGCCACGCCTGATCCGACTGCCTCGGCGGCTCCAGTATCGGAGACGAAGGCGGCGGACAGAGGGAAGATGGGGGAGAATTGTTTCCTGGGATTGGAGCGGGAGAGCGGGGAGAGGCGAGAGAGAGATCGGAAGAAAGCCATGATAAAATGGAGTTGAGATCGAAGAGAGTGTGGAAGAGAGGAGAACGGAGAGAGAGAGAGGAGCGACGGTTGTAGTTACTGCTGTTAGATCGGACGGTAGGAATTCGTGTTTGAATCGGAGGGAGGCGGTGGAGATGACAGGTGGCGCGGTGACTAGAGGTAAAGGCGGCCTCAGAGGAGACGATCGGAGGACTTTTCTTTGTACTTTGTTCTGGAAAACTTTATAACCCCTGAGGTCATCTGCGTGGAGTTTTTTCTGTTAAGCATGACGAGTTAAAAAGCTTTTGGATTTAGAGATAATTACAGTTATGACCCTGAACTATTCCTCGTTTAACTATGTGAAAAATATCTCATAATTAATTTCAGATGCTTTAAAACCGTTTTTATCTTTATTTTGAAAGGAAGAGAAAATTAAAATTACAAATAAAATGATTATTTAATATTTTCTTGTCTGCGCCATTAAGGGTGGGGGTCTAAATGTATTTAGCACTTGGATTAATTCATAAACTAATATGATCAGAGTCAGTCTATTGAACCATGAGTTGAAGACCTTGTAGTTGGTTTACCTATTAATTTAAGTATATGACCGCAAATTATACATAGTAGACAGTAAGATAATCAAGCAAATGACTACTAATATTGATGCAAGCGGTAGACAATTGACTGTTCCTTTAAATTGCTGCCTCTGTACAAGAAATTCACCTAGAGAATCAGAAACTCCTAACATGAAATAGAAAGAAGATATGCTCCGATCGATAGCAAACTAATAGAAAATTAGCGGCGTTCATAGCAACAAGATTGATAATAAAATAGCAGATAACAGCGATCACCGCAAATGATCAAATTGACTAACAAAATAAGCTGATTCTTTACATGTATAAGTCTGGATAATTAGCAAGTTGATGGTTAACGAAGAAATAATAAATCAAAAGTTGCAGCTTCTCCTGTCCCTAAGTAGATGGTTTTAACACACGTGAGATGACAGCAGCAAATTGTGATAACCAGACCCCCATGAAGTTTCTTGCATATTGAAAAATCTCTCCAATTACCTATGCCCAAACTTTTCCAAGATTTTTCCCAAATTGACTTTCTGGTAATTTGTTGCCAATCAGTTCTCTCAGCTCAAATTCACTGGGGAACCTCTGCTCCTCCAATTTTGAGAAAACCTAGAAAGTGGAAAGGAATTTATAGTGAGCAACCAAGAGCCATGTGCAGACATCACAAAAAATGAGAAAATAAACATGCTTACATAAACTTAACCACAATATCTTTCACAGAATCTTGCAAAACCAATCAATAAGGACAAGGCATTAGTCTATATAATAGGTTGAGCAACTTTATAATTTCCTTAGTCTTCATCATTTAACTTTAGGCAATCATATTTCACCTGATATGGAAAAGAAGAAACAAACACAGAGAATATGGAAATTCCAAAACCCTCATGAAATAAATGGCTATGGGCAGATTGAATTCTTCACCACAATAATTAGGCAATTACAGCAAGTTGTTACAAAGCTGCCGGCATTCGGCAAGGTATAAGGAGAAAAAAAAAATCAAATTTTCAAATACACGGCAATCAAATGGAAATCATACAATGATATGACATTACAGCATGGAAATGGAAGCATTGATAGTTGTAACACATAGCTATCATAAACAAAAATGACTTGCACAACATCTGTTACGCAGACAAATGGAAAACATACAATGATATGACGTTGCTGCATGGAAATGGAAGCATTGCTAATTGTAACCACAGCCGGCATAAAACAAAATAGACTTACAAAAAGATTATTAACTCATGTGAAAACTATATGAAATAGGGTTCTTAAAAAAGCTGTATCTACTTGGTTTTTTTAAATTTATGCCTGCCTTTCTATGTATGCATTCAAAACATTATGAGTTATGACAAAAAGACTATCTTGTACTACAAAGGTCAGTATAACACACAAAAAAATGGATGCATCAGAAAACAAAGGTTTTGTGTCTCAGAACAACCCTACCAAGTCGCCATTGCAGTAAACTTCAAATGCACCAGAACTCTGTAGAAAAGATTGCACAAAATTTCCAAGAAGCCAAGTTGTGGCCATAGCTCCAAATCTATTGGCACGCAAAGTGAAATACAATGGAGGTGGTGTCATTCCCAGCCTGGGGAAAATCTGGTCACCTGCCATTACAATTCCAATAGCTCCTACTTGAACAATGGGTACCACTTTGCTGAGTAGGCGTTTTGGAAGGGTTGGAGGATAATTTTCCAGGACTACATGGAGCCCAGGAAAAGAGGTTTCCAACATTTTCTTCATGGTCATCGCAGTTCCCCTACCAAAATAAATATCTCAACGTTATTCATGACTTCATGTTTGATGATCTTCTCAAACAGAAATTCCACAGAACATAACAAAGTGAAGAATTTGCCATGATAACTACGGATTCCATAGCAGTTATATAAAACTCAACACAGAAGTATAGTTTCTTGAAGGAGAGAACAATTTACAAAGAATGACCCACTCTTCTTTTAATTATTTTTCCAGTGCACTAAAATAGGCATGAAATTTAGATCCTTGGTGGAATAACAAAATGAATGTTGGAACCATTTGCTGGTGTTTCAATATCTCAGGTTAAATAAATATAATTTTATTCCGCAAAAAGGAAATAAAATAGGATAGACAAAAAGAACAAAAGGATCAAACTATTGCTTGGCAAGACGAGGTTCTTTTCCACTATTTAGCGTTATCATGAGCTATGTCCTCGAAAAATTAAAATTCATAAGGAAGCAAGGATGTATCATGGGTGCCTTTTATTCCTGACTAATCTATACCTGAGTGAAGTAATTGGAATTCCTGTAACAGTACTCATAGTAAGCTCATTCTCTGGTCACCCAAAATAAGAATAAGATGTTACAGAAATGTTGGCCTATATTTCCTTTCTAGACCTAATAAGTTATAGAACTTGCCCGATGATTAAAAGTCTAAGCTTTTTTTTAATTCATTAAAAAGAGCTGAAATCAGCTAGTTAAATTGGTGGCCAGAATAGCCTTAAGAAACATCAATGGCAAGAAGATTACAAAACTCCTAGGAAATATCAGCAAAACCTCCCAGCCAAAAATATCTTCGGACCCTTTTACCAAACCATCCAGTCAACTGCTCTATTTTTCTCCCTATAAATGTGTTTTTTTATCTCTCATATGCAGTTAGCAGTCTGTTTAATCTTTAACGCTGAATTCCTAACAGGTTCAAGTTATTGAGACGATGCTCTCAAGTTACATGTCAAATTATGGTTACATAGCCTATACGCAGCTATCTCTTCTTGTAACAGCCTTTGGGCATGAAGAACCGCAAGTTATTAAGATGTGGAATTAAAGACATCAACCCAAAAAAAATAAAACTTTAAGAGCTCACATAAAGAAATAAAATTTAAACAAAAAAATGGATTCATTTCAAGCAATCAGAAATCAATCATTCCCAGTAATAAACTAGTAGTGCAGCAAGAACAGAACTAGATCAACCGTACGGATTCATATTTGCACGCGAATATAGATAATAGTATACTTTTAAGTTTTTCATATCTTTCTTCGGAATCCAAATAATTCAAATAAGATTAGAGAGAAACCCAAGAATAGGAAGAGGTCTCACCTGTAAGAGCAAGAAGCGCAGAACTTTAGCTCGACCGTAGTCCCATAACCCACACCTCCAATAAGCGGATTCTGCACAGATCCACAAAAGAACGATCCAAATCCCAGGAATAAGGAGAGGATAGAGAAAGAGAAGAAATCAATGGAAGAAGGTAAAGTACCTGAGCGACGGAGACATCTGGAGTTTGGAGGAGAGATGAAGCTGGTGGATGGTGGTGGTGGTGGTGAATGTGTGGCTTAGGAGGAGGAGGTGGTGGTGGGGTGAAGAGGTTGACGAGATCGGAGCAGAAGAGGAAGACGGGAAAGCCAAGGAGGAGAAGCTGCACCCGATCCATCGATTAGGGTTTGGGAATGCGTAGTTGGGAGAAGGGGAAGAGGAGTCGTCGTAAGGAAGAGGAGAGAACTTTGGTGGTGGATGGGAGAAAGTAACGGGAGTTGGCTAATTGGAGGCTGTCAAGTATCCGGGATGTAACCAATTGCTGCAGCTGGATAGTTAGAGGATCCGCACAATTTGAAGATTCACAGAGATTGAAAAAACCGAGGTAGGGTGCTCGGCTGTTTTAGCGTCACGGAAGCAGCTCGACGGTAGAATACCTTGAAATTGATCTCGACGGGGTTCAAATCAGAGCAATAGTTTGAGATCCTACGTAGTTTAAAGTCTGGATTATATAACTATATTAACTAAAATTTGGTAAGAACTAAGTGTTTCTGTATCTATAAAGAATTAGTTATTTGCACTATACGTTCCTTGCGTTGAAGGACCCGATGTCTTGGGATGGTTGGAGGACTATGTGAAAAATTTCGGCGGCACCTTAAATCATATTGTTTTGTTCAAAGCTAACTTGAAAACGATTACCAATGAGGGCCTATTTGCATGGACTTAAAATTATACCAAAGATGCTTTGTACTTTTTGTGGTTTTGAAATCTCGAAGCATCTTCTTTTCACCTGCAAATATAATGTTGAGGTGTGGGAGTTGATAGGCAGGAAATACCCAAGTATCGATCATCTTGCTGATAGGATTAGTCAAGATCAGCTAATGGTAAGATGGCGGCTACCTGGCAAGAGCAAGGATGTCACTTTTAAGGCCTTGATCGCTTTGACACTATGGGTCATTTAGAAACGAAAGAAATATGAAGACTTTTTGATGGGGAAGTTAAAGCCCATGAGGACAAAAGTGAGAAGGGCTATGTAGCTAGTTGCGGAGTTGTCGATAAGAGCAATACGATGGTTGGGCCTAACAAAAGAGAGCAAATTAGATGGATTCGGTGAGAATCGGGTTGGATCAAATTGAATACAAATAGTGCTTTTAGAATAGGAACCAACTAGGTTGAAATAGGTGTAGTTCTACATAATGGATTTGGCTCCTTGCTTGTGATGGCATAGGAACCGTCACGGTGCAAGTGGGCAATTAAGACGGAAGCCTAGAAAAGAGGATAAAACTCAACATGCTGGACAATAATATAAGTGTTACGGTGGAGACAAACCCACTAAAACTTGCTATAATACTTAGAGGGGAGAGCATATATCCTATAAGGAATTTGGTTAATGATTGTTTGGCCAGCATTTAGAGAATTAATAAATTTAAAATTTCTCATATTTTTAAGGAAGATAACCAAGTAGCCGATTGAATAACGAACTGCAATAGATTTGTCTCTTAAAATTTTATAGAGAGGTTACTATAGTTGAATGTAGCTCCTTTAAAAAAAAAAGAGGAGAAGAATTTATAAAAACCTCATTACCTTTTATTTATTATTAAATGGTTATGTTTTTAGCCTTGACAGGCTGACACGTAGAACAAATAATAGACAGAGTTTTTGTTTGAATTAGATTTGCTCAATCCATATCAGTTGAACGGATTGCAACTAAGCTAACAAGTTTAATAATTCTAATCACACATATATATAAATATAGAGATTATAAAGTTTAAGCAGACCTGATTGAAACCTTGGAGCCGATTTGAAGCAATTCTAATCCCAACCATCCCAGATTAATTTAACTCTGAATTAACTCTTACGAAAACTAGGCTTCCAAATCCATCTAGCTCTTTAAATTTGGACGCCAAAGATGATGGAAGAAGTGGACAGATGAGAGCTACACATCAACCATCATTCAAAAGAGAGGCTTCTTTTTATATTATTTTATTTTTTAAAAATACACCGTGGTTAAAATAATTTGTATAATATAACACTCCACCGTGCTTTTATATAGTTTAGAAAGTAAAGTGGGTTAAATTATGTAAACGGCAGAGCAAGCCACGAGATACTTTTGGCTTTCCAAATACGTTTGGCCGCTCGTCCACTTTCTTGATCGCCGTGCGTTGTTATAGTAAACGAGGATAGGATTAATAATCCAATCCATTTTTACGGTATCTCTGTAAGAGGATAAGGTTTTATTATTTTATCCATATTTTCCTAAATTCTTTTTTTCCTTCGTTTTAGTCAAAGTATTTATTAGCAGCCCCTCCAAAATAAATAAAAATAAATAAATAAAAATAAAAAAATAGCAGCAGCCCCTATATTACCTCTTGCATACGTCATTGCGACAGTTAAGTTTTAACGTTCGATTCTCTCACACGCCATTGGCGTGATCAACTGAAGTTGGAACCGACTTCCCATTGAAGTCCAAATGCCTCTATCATCGGTTTCTAGAAGACGAGACGAGCATTTAATTTAAGTTAATAACTCCTTTTTCTTGTGATATATTTGCAGAAAGAAAAATCAGAAAAAGAAGGGGGACATATTTGCAAACTCGTGAAGAAAGTAGGAGTTCTTATATATATATATATATATATATATTTATATATATATATATTTATCATTATTTTTTGGGCAGGAGCAAAAAGCTCCCCAAAAATTTCGCCACTCTCCTTCGGTTACCCCGACAAAAGTCTCAGCTTCCTCCAAACTAAAGCTGACCCCCTTCTTTCCGTTCACACCTTTCCCCTTCCCCTCTTCTCCCTTCTATTTTTCCTTCTCTAAAGCCCCCAAATCCACGACAGTACTCCCAAATGTGGAAACCCTAGCTAGGGCTTGCGCTTCCGGATCGCCGCCGGAGTCAGAGGAGAGACCGAGATGGGCAACTGCTGCCGCTCCCCCTCCGCCGCCGCTCGCGAGGACGTCAAGTCCCACTTCTCCGGCGGCGCCGCCGCAAAGAACCACCACTACCACCCCAATGGCGGCGCGGCCGGCGCCGGCGGCTACCACCACAGCCCTAAGCGCCTCACCGTCCTCTCCGACGAGGTCTCCTCCGCCGTCTCGTCGATCGACGAGAAGTACATCCTCGACCGCGAGCTCGGGCGAGGGGAGTTCGGGGTCACCTACCTCTGCATGGATCGGAACACCAAGGAGCTCCTTGCGTGCAAGTCGATCTCGAAACGGAAGCTTCGGACGGCCGTCGATGTCGAGGACGTGCGCCGCGAGGTGGCGATCATGCGGCATTTGCCCAAGAGCCCGAGCATTGTGAGCTTGAGGGAGGCGTGCGAGGATGACGGTGCGGTGCACCTCGTGATGGAGCTCTGCGAAGGGGGCGAGCTATTTGATCGGATCGTCGCGAGGGGGCACTATACCGAGCGGGCTGCAGCCGCCGTCACGAGAACGATAGTTGAGGTGGTGCAATTGTGCCACAAGCACGGCGTCATCCACCGTGACCTCAAGCCGGAGAATTTCTTGTTCGCTAACAAGAAAGAGAACTCGCCACTCAAAGCTATCGACTTTGGGCTCTCAATATTCTTCAAGCCTGGTGAGTGCTAGCCCCACCTAAGATATGATCAATCGGCAATACAATGCCCGCCTGATTAAGAATATTAGTAATCAGTGCAGATAGTTACTAAATCAATTAGTAAATATAGCTTTTCTTAATTTTAGTTGTTAGTGTATGCTAATTAGACACACATAGAAAGTGAATATTAATAGGTAACGGGCTTTAGTTTTTATAAGTTACTGTCTGATAGAAGAATTTCTTTCTCTCCTATGTTTAATGATGGCTTGCCATTTTTCGAAACTTGTTCCCACTTCCCATTGCAACAAGAGTTTGTTGGTTAGAAAGAAATTAACGGAAAGAGAAAAGAAGAACGGGACATCTCTACTTCTAATCTTGATTGTAGGTATGTCCTCTGTTCTGACGGTAATGTTCGGTTTTCTAGGTGAAAGGTTCTCTGAAATTGTTGGAAGCCCTTACTACATGGCCCCTGAAGTTTTGAAGCGGAATTATGGACCAGAAATAGACATATGGAGTGCAGGAGTTATTCTATATATTCTGTTATGTGGAGTTCCCCCGTTTTGGGCAGGTAAAATTTTCATGCTTAAGATGCTGTCCTCCCTTGTCCTTAGGATTAATACATCACCCTGTTATGGTTTTCTCTGGAACCTCTAATATATTTCAAAATATTCTTTTCGCCAGTCAAAAGTTTGACTAATTCAAGTTTTTTTTTGACTAAATTACAGAGACTGAACAGGGGGTTGCACAAGCTATTCTTCGTGGAAATATAGACTTTAAGCGTGAACCTTGGCCTAGTGTTTCGGAAAATGCGAAAGATCTGGTACAGCAGATGTTGGAGCCTGATCCAAAAGTCAGATTAACAGCGAACAAAGTTTTGGGTATGGTATTTCTTATGCTATTGCTAGCAAAAAACTACTAAAATTGTTGATTGCTTTTTCTTTAAGCACTCCTAGGTTGTAGTTACCATGTAGTGTTGGTTAACGTACAATAGATACTTGTGTTCAGGTGACCCAATTTTTCTAGTTGGCTGCATTTCCTGTGTTTATTCCTTTGAGATCTAAGATTTAACTGAGTTGGCTGACAAGTATGTAGGCACCTCCCAAATGTTTTCATCTTTGTTTTCTTGTGCTATATAATTTGTCTTTTAAAGATGAAAGGCTGGTGAAGTTCTTGGAATCACAAGAAATAGCATGACATTATGGAAATGTATGTTGAAAACATGCTTTTGTTTGCATATTTTTGAATAGTTTAGGCCTAGAAGTATCATTAATATCTTCAGAATTCTTAAATAAATTGTCATCAGAACCTCCAGACTATATTATGTTTCTTTCTTTTCCCATTCTTTTTCTCGTATGTTAAAAAGTGATGCGCACCTTGTCTCTCTCTCTCTCTCTATATGTGTATAATAAAATAACAGTAGTGAATATATTGTAATTGGGGTTCTTAATATGTTAAATTTCATTAAGTATGACAAGAACAATTTGTCACTATTATATCTTGTGTTTCAGATTTTGAGACCTACAACCTTTTGTCTTTTCGTGTGATATATTGTAACATCTTTGTCACTTGCAGAACATCCTTGGCTTCAAAATGCTAAGAAAGCTCCAAATGTTCCTCTCGGAGATGTTGTTAAGTCAAGGCTCAAGCAATTCTCAAGGATGAACAGATTTAAAAGGAGAGCTTTAAGGGTTAGTTGGCATTTCCTTTTGACCCAGTTTGTACTTTAGATTCCTCAGGTTCCGTTATGAGCATATCTGGATTCTTAACCAGAAATCCTTTCTTAATTAGGTTATTGCTGATCATTTGTCCACTGAAGAAGTAGAAGACATAAAGGAGATGTTTAAGATGATGGATACAGACAACGATGGAATTGTTTCCCATGAAGAACTGAAAACTGGACTTGCAAAATTTGGTTCTCACCTTGCAGAGTCCGAAGTGCAGATGCTAATTGAAGCTGTAAGTTTTGCTTTAGTATGATTTTTTATTTTTGATTAGCTTTGACATTGATAAATATGAGGCTACCATTTTTGAGGCAAGTATTAGGCCAGTTCCATTTTGCAAAATTTTAATAAGCTTTATTTTAAATAAGTCTTGGAGTTTTTCATTTCTTTTCCTTTTGGGCTTTCCTGAGTAACCATAAGAACTTGCCATCTCTATGAGGCATCCATTTTGCTAATGAAATTCTACAGGTTCAGTGTGCTAGATGGTGGCTACAATACAGAGTAGAGTAACTACTATGTTCAATGAATTGCTCTTTTTCTCTATTTTGGTGAAATCTTAACTTGTCATACAGTCTTGTTGTTTTTGCTGTTGCTGTTTTCTCATAAAAGGATTTCACCTTTTCCAGTCAGAACTACTCTCGGCTTTGCTTCAATGATCATCTATCTGTGCCGATTAATCAATTGAAGTCAGATTTAGTGGGCATTACAGATCTCTGTAGATCTTTTTTTCAAATATATATCTTTAGAGTGAATTTGACACATTTTTAGGAAAGCATCTGAAATTTGCAAATTCTGTTTATATATATTTCGAAATGGAAAGCTCTGTTAGGATACTGCATCGTCCTTACTTATCTTGATTCTTGAATTCTGTCCTTGTGCCACCATGTTCCTGCCTTGAGAGTATGTCAGTGCCATGAATTGTTCTCTTAATGGTGTAACCATTTGCTGAATTGCGGGAAAAAGGACCCCTGTTATGTGTAATGATAGTCTTGTGTCGAGTTGAGAGAATCTGAGTCAATTTCTTCTATTGACTGTGCATGTCTCTCTACAACATAAAATTCTGTTTTAGGCTTATGTAGTGGAGGATATACTATAATGCTCAGTGATGTGGAAATAATACTACAAAAGGGCAGGAAATTGAAGTGAGGGGTAAAGCTGCTGGAACATGTGATGAGGCTGCGTAATATCTCTGGAAGGACATGGATCTTATCCATCCTTGGAACTTTTAATCACAAATGTCACATTTTTTTGTCATGTTGGTCTCCATCATTTACTCGGGTGTATATTCTAGTTAGTAGAGTAGATCCCTTCAGATTCTTGTCTTGTCGGATTGTAATAAGTTTAGAATGATGGGTACCGCACATTCTGAAATTCAGAAATTCTGATCTACAAGTTCATCAAACAGGTAGATACTAATGGAAAGGGAAAGCTAGACTATGGCGAGTTCCTGGCAGTGTCCCTTCATTTGCAAAGGATGGCAAATGATGAACATCTTCGGAAGGCCTTCTCATATTTTGATACGGACAGGAATGGCTACATTGAGCCCGAGGAACTTCGAAAGGCGCTGGTGGAAGATGGAGCTGCTGATACAATGGAGGTGGTAAATGATATCTTACAAGAAGTTGACACAGACAAGGTGAACAGTCTCTTCTTTCTGACAAACCTGCTATAATTCTATCATCATTCACTTGTCTTATTAGTGATGTTTCTTTTGTACTTCAGGATGGCCGAATCAGCTATGATGAATTTGTAGCAATGATGAAGACAGGAACAGATTGGAGAAAGGCATCGCGTCACTACTCAAGAGGAAGATTTAACAGCCTTAGCATAAGATTGATGAAGGATGGGTCTTTGAATTTGGGCAATGAGTAAAAGCCATTGCCTGGATTCTTGATTCTCTAACATGAGGCAGTCTACCAAGCAGAAACAATTTTCTCTTTCTTATGATTATTTCGGGTGGGAATCTTAGATAGGCGGAGCCCCAAGATTCGCTTACCCTGTAATTAGTTCTTCCACAAGTGCAATGGGCATATCTAATACGTACTTTCTTGCCACGTAACAATGTCGGCATTTGATTTTGCCCATTCTGTATCTGCTATCAAAGTGTTGTACAATGTTGGTTTGTTGTGATCTTCAGATGAACTTTGTTAGTTCAGTATGTCAATTATTCTCATAGGGTAATTCAGCAGTTGTGATGCAACATTGTCAAAATAATGTTCATACGAGGGACAATCTAGGACTTCCCATTTCTCTCATCACCAGGGATACAAGGGAATGAATACCACAAGCGCAGGAAGAAATGGAAATGTAGAGCTGAACATACTAATTCTCTGTATATGTAGCAGAATGTACATAGATGTCTTTTGAGATAAGTGGGCTAGGCCCAGTTAGATTTGTTGATGAAAGTTCAGATGTTAATTTGCTTCTCTAGTAGCATAGCAGGCAGCTTGCTTGTAGATTCTAACCACAAGAAAAGGAATATGTGGAACAAAATAATAAGATATCCTGTTATACAGAGTTGCAGACTTGGGATATTCTGGTTTGATTGGATGGTGAATATTCACCAGATGCAAACTAATAGAATATTAGCGTGAATATGTTTGTTTGTACGAGCCAGTGTAATAACACTGCCGCTCATAACTTTAAGTCACTTTTGCTATTCATGATCGTGTTTTTATATACTGGAGTAGTTCACCTTTCGATCTTATCTATAATTCCGATATGAAATTTAGTCTACATTCAAAAAAAAAAAAAAAAAAACATGAAGGAAAACAAAAAATCAAGCTCGAACTTTTTTTTATTATCAACGGCTTTTTTGGAATAAAAATAAACGTTTCTTCTAGTGGTGAATTTTTTTTATTATTATTCATGAGTCTGAATACTAGATATAGGCCGAACAAAATATCAACTCTATTTAGATATAGAGACACTTAGATTCCATCAAGTTTTTAACTGCTTAGTCTAGGTTTTAAATCATACGCGTCACCGAATAATTGCTCCGAACCAAATGCCGCCGAAACCTGTTCCAAACCGTTGCATTGCCAAACTGTTTCTCTAAACTAACCGCACTGCCGAGCTATCAACCGAATCGAGCTAAACCACCAACCACCAAATAATTTCTCTACAATATTATTTGGGATTGAAATTAAACTCATGACCTACTAGAGATGGTTGGTCTTTTTTAACCGCAAACTTAACATCATCCGTTCTCCATCCTCTCCCCTCTCCTTTATTTCTAAAATACACATTACGCCACGCAGCTACTACTACTGCTACTAGACAATAATCCAAAAAAATCTTTTCCTTATTCGGCAGCAATCAAACACTCTTCCTCTCTGTCTTCCCAATCCACATCACTTTATCCAAAAGTGGCTCTGCCCTTCTCTTTCCTCTAATCTTCTTTTCCGAAGAATATCGCGCTTTTCGGCTTCATGGTGGGCCTAAAAATTGGCCCATTACAAACAGCCAAATGGGCCGCCGCAAAACGCAATACGCCTAATAAAGCCAAACGAAAAAGTTCCAGATATGCAGCAAATTTATTGGCTCTCTTGATTCAGACCACATAGAGAGCTTGAAGTAGACATTATATTCAAATATTATTATAAAACATATATAAAGTTAAAAATTTCAAATTATTCCTTCTTTAGTTCTTTGTCGACTAAAACCTTTTTTTTTAGTAGTCCGTGAATCGACCGAGCATTAGAGCAAGAGATTCTCCACCAAAAATGCCGACAATTGATGTCATAGCTTAGGATAGTTGAGGGGTCTGATTGTAATCCATTGGTATTTACTGCATACATTATTTTTTAGTGTGTGTTTAGATGGTGAGAAGTGGGGAGGAGAGAGAGAGAGAGAGAGAGAGAGAGAGAGAGAGAGTTGGAAGTTTAAGAGTAACTAATATTGGTATTGTTTAGTAAAAAACTAATGGTGTTTAATAAAAATAAGTCATTAATATATAAAATAATCTCTAAGTAAAGCACAAATCTTCTGTTTACAGAATTTTTGATACAAAAAAAAAGAACTTGTGAAGCAGGATGTGAATATGGATATATTTGACTAGAAAAGTATAGAAAAAAGTATAAATTAATTATTATGCTATTTTGTTATGCTTTTAATCATAGGAGGACCCTCTCTGGAAGCTCTCCTAGTAGTTGCTTTCATGACATTAGCATATAAATATATTCATACATAAAACATAAAAGAAGAAGAAGATATAATAAGACTAAGAGAGAAACATATGTGAGAAAACCTATATGAATCCAATTAATTATTTAAATAAATAAATAAAGGGGTGTGTTAGAACATCATAGTACTACAACTACCATAAGCTGGTAGTCTTGGTAGTGTTATTTATTTATATTGTAAAGATTAAGGAGAAATCTTTTGCACTTGTGTTAAGATTGGTGAATTGTGGTATAAGGAAATCATGAAGAAGAAAGTGAGAGCTGAACAGGACTGCATTAATTAAGATCATTTAGAAGTCAATGCTAAGAGATCCGTTTAATTAAGACTCTTAACAACCAATCATGGGATGCTCACATTAAGCTCTTTTATTATGCTAAATTATGAAGCAATTTGCTCTCAAAGTCCGCAATTTATGTACCCAAAAGTATGCCAATTTGGGCCTGTGAGAAGAATGCTTCATTGGGAACATTTTAAAATTTTGCAGCCAAATTAGATTGTTGATCATATCTAGAGTCCCTTTGATTTGCTTCAAGATTACATCACTGCTTCTTGATTAGAATAAAGTTCTAATTCATTGTACCTATCCTTGGTGAAGAGAAGTTGGATAAGCAATGAGATCAATTAATTTGGGATTATAGATGCACTTACATTTTAATGCTTAATTCTGAGCATCATTAGATGTTATCTGGATTTAGCTTGAGTAATAACTGAGATTCAATGCATCATTTGCACAAAAAATATAAAATGATTTATTGCTTTGTAAATTAATTTATTTTCTTATTTTACTTTATAAAAATTAATAAATTTTAGTTATATATCACTGAATTATTATTACTCTAGAGACGGCGGGCCGATAATAATTATCTTTGGTAGGAGAGGAAGAATTGAGATTTGGTACGAGCTGACTATATGCATATGGATAATCGATGAGTTAATGCATATCTAATCATAAGCCCGGACGAGAGGCTAGAGTCACGATGACATAAAAATGATAACAAAGATACCAAAGTGACTCTCAATTAGGGATAAAGACTCAATTGTACTCTCAATTTTTATTAAATTCAACACCTTCGTTTTCCTTGTGATTGCATTCAAATAATTGCGTGCTGTTGCAAGGCGTTGAATAAAAGATACGATCTGCATTCAAAGAACTAATTAATTTTGTACTTCAAAACTATTAACAAGCTAAGTTGACTCCTTAATCGCATTTAGGGCATGAGGTTTAATCCCAAGTTTCTTCGTGGTTGATTACCTTCAGGTGGATTAAGTTCAAAATATGTTCCTTAATATGTGCAGGAATTCGCGCCACCTGCATGGAAAGATTAATTAAATAAATAAATTCGAATTAATTATGGGTAATGATGTGAAAAGAAAGCTAAAACCATGTGCATAAACAGCTGCAGTGTGAACCTTGGGGCTTCAAACGTGATGTGGTCGGTGTGAAGTCAAGTGAGATCCAAAGCACCAAAAATTGACTTCTGATTTAATACTAGATTCCCATGTTATTTTTGCTTAATAATTATAAAAGATAACAAAGGTAGTTATACTATAAGTTTTGTGATAAACTTTGAATTATAAGTTAGGTATGCACCTCAAATTTTTTGATAATTTAAGAGCTTATAAATAGGGCTATTAAAATAGTTCGCTAGCCAGTGAGCTAGGCTCATTACGCCAAGCTGGATCTTTTGGCTCGAAGAGTTAAATGAGCCAAGTAGAGCTAGACTTAGGTCGGCGCATGCTAGGCTCATTACGCCGAGCTCCACCTCGTCTTTCTCCGTTTATCTCATATCCTTCTCTTATACACCACCCTTGTGTTTGGCGTCACCGCCCCTTCTCAACCCTAACTTTCTCTATGGCAATCACTGCATTTGGCTCTCCTCTCCTCTTGAAGACTATGATTGGTCTATCCTCCTCTTTCTCTCCTTTTCTCCTTTAAATCCAAACACCGCTTTGCCCTCTCCCTCGTAGTCTTTATTACTTTCTTCTTTCTCAGCTTTATCACCGTCGTTAGTTTCTACCTCTTCTTCCTCCACGCAGTTGAATCGAATGCCCCTAATTTCCACCGACCTTCTCTTACAGCCTTATTAAGCTATCGAGCTTAAAAGGAGCAGACTCGAGCCAGCCTGTTCCCACTCCTCTCAAGCTCAAGCCGATAAAAAATTGCTATCAAGCTGTGCTAAGCTAGCCCAGCTCACTTAAACTCGACTGGTTTATATCGCTACTTGTAGGCTTCCTGATGGATAACAAAGTTAACCCTCCCCAGTAACTAGTCGTATAGCTAAGCCAACTCTCTCATTTATATAGAGCATAATAGATTAACTTCACTCATAATGCACACGGTGCAATCAACCCTGCAAAAAATTTCTTTCCAGACCCAGTTGAGAATTTAAACGTCTCCCAACCAATTTATGTTAGTTCTTGGATCTACAGACTAACAATATCCTAAAAATCAACTACGCATCCCTGTATATTTTGTTGTCTAACTTATATAGAGAAGCGATTTGACTACCTAAAAGTATATCAATCATACAATTTGATAACCAGGAATTTATTTTTAAGATATGCCTCTTTGCTGGTATTCGTGATTGAGCGTGATCAAGATTAGCCGATATGCACGATCGACACGTATTCTAAAACATGTCCACGTCATCGAATCCTCTCTTAATATTCTATAGTTTAGGGGCAAAAGAGTAACTATGCACGAACAATATCTACCATCTTAGAAGAATAATTGTAAAGCAAAAAAGAGAAAAGAAAATAATAAAAGACTCGTATTGTGGTAGCTATGGGTGTTAATGGCGTCACATGCGTCTTCCTTTTTAAGTCTCCTGACAGCTCTTTTCCTGGAGTGGATGGAAAGTATTAACGGTTAGATTCATTGCCTTTTTGTTGTCGGCACGACGAGACGACCCCGTCGACCGCGCCGTACTCCCCCCCCCCCCCCCCCCGGGATTCACGACCACCGGCCACAGTCCCAACCTCCACCACGTTCCTAATTTCTGGAATGCGACATGCTATAGGATCGGCCGCAGCTACGATACGCCCGAAGTGATGCGCCGCCCAATCCGAAGACGCCAGGTGTTTATCTAGTCAGTTTCTTCTTCTTTTTTTAATTTCTTTTTGCAACCTTTTTGGGACCGCATAGCCGACATCGCCCGATTCCGGATGCCAATTAGATAGTACGCAGCCGAGAAACTGACATAAAAACAGAGTCCAGCGCATCGATCCAACCTTCTGTTTTATAGCACGTTTGGATAACCGTCCCTTTCGAGCTGGGTTGAGCCAATACGGGTCTGTCCTACATTAGACATATAAGTCATGCCACATCCAATAACTCTCATTATATTAGAACATAAATATATATATATATATATATAAAAGTCATTAAACGCGGCATCTACGTTCACGAGGTTTGCCGCACTTTTTCACACATATACCTCAAGCTTAAGGAAGTACAAATACTAGTATATGCTGACATCATATTTATTTTTAATTATAGAAATAATGAAATTAACACTATTCTCGAAAATGCTCATTTGCATCCCGACGTCAATATTTTATATAATTTAATGGATAAATGATCTACTATTATTTAATCTCAAATGTCTTATTAAAAGGTAAGATAAGATAAGTTAAAGAAATGTAAACATATAATTTAAAATTGGATGAAATATTTTATTTTATATTTAAATTAAATTAACTCGAGGTGTCACTGGAATTTTTTGACAAATAAAATTCTTCTATTTATAAATAATAAAAATGAAATAGTTTCATTTGCAATATAGTTAAAATGTAGGGTGTTATTCGTACTTTTGTTCGCTTCCGATCTTCAATCTCTATAAATAGCCATGGAACTCACTCTCTTACACCTCGTACTCTTGAAGCTTCGCTAGCTCGTTGTTCGTGTTATTGTTGTTGTTGTCTTTCTTCTTCTTATTGTTGTTGTTCTTCTTCTTATTATTATTATAATCATGGACTGCTTCCAAGAGTGGCCAGAGCCCATTGTACGCGTCCAGGCTCTATCCGAGAGCGGCGCGGGGGTCGTCCCCGACCGCTACGTGAAGCCGCTCTCGGAGCGGCCTCGCGACGCGGCGCCAGGTAAGGAGCTGAGCATCCCGATCGTTGACTTGGACGGCCTGGCAGGCGGCGCAGCCGGGTGCCGGGCAGCCATCCAGGCCGTCTCGGACGCGTGCCGCGAGTGGGGGTTCTTCCAGGTGGTGAACCACGGCGTCAGCGCCGAGCTGATCCGCAAGACCCGGGAGGCGTGGCGGGGCTTCTTCCACCTCCCGATGGCGGAGAAGCAAGCCTACGCCAACTCCCCCAAGACCTACGAGGGCTACGGCAGCCGCCTCGGCGTTGAGAAGGGCGCCATTCTCGACTGGGGCGACTACTTCTTCCTCCACTTCCGCCCGGGCTCCATCAAGAACCTTAACAAATGGCCTTCTCAACCCGATTCTTGCAGGTAATTATAATTAGCCAAATATCGAATTCTCGATCGGACAGTTAGTTTAGTTATATATTTGAAATGATGAGGGTCTGAGACGTGAAGTACGTAATTGTAGAGAGATCACGGAGGAGTACGGTCGAGAGGTGGCGAAGCTCTGCGGGGTGTTGATGAGGGTGATGTCGATAAGCTTGGGGTTGGACGTGGAGTTCTTGCAGACGGCGTTCGGAGGTGAGGAGGAGGTGGGGACGTGCCTGAGGGTGAACTATTACCCGAAATGCCCCCAGCCGGACCTCACGCTGGGGCTCTCGGCGCACTCCGACCCCGGGGGCTTGACCGTCCTTTTGGCCGACGACCGGGTGAAGGGCCTCCAGGTCCTCAAGGGGGATGCATGGGTCACCGTTCACCCCGTCCCCAACGCTTTCATTGTCAACGTTGGTGACCAAATACAGGTCACCTCTCTCCCCCCCCCCCCCCCCCCCCCCCCTTACTATCTATTTAATTCTTATGTTTCATCGGATATTTTCTTTCATTTCACACACTATATTTTATGTCCATTTACACCTTACTTAATCATAGAAAACATCTAATATAAAGGTCCGTTCGGGATCAGAATGTTTTAATTAATACTATATTAAAAAATACAAGGGGCATAAGTCATAACTGGTAAAGGTGGTTCAGAGTTCAGTGTGTTTTTCTTTTTGGTAGTTTATTCTTTAACAGTCGAATTAGAAAGAATGGAAATAATAATAATAATAATAATACTAATAATAAAGGACGTAAACCGCAATAAGAATACAACATAGGGTGTGACATAAGAAAACCTCATATGCCCAATAATGTACTTCAATCATGAGGCAATATATGGTGGGTTGAAGCTTTCCCAATTTGTCAAGTATCATTTTGGGTGTCTCTCCGACCAATTCCTTTCGAGTGTTGTGATATTGTCCTAATGGGAGAAAGATTTTACGGACTATGAATCGATGTACCACAGAAAAAAAGCTTTACTTTAGTTATCTACTTGCCTACTTGTGAATGATTTAAAAAGAACCTAAAAATCTTGGTCAAACTGGGATAATTATTATGGTTATTCTTATCCTATCTAGTAGCTTATAATTTTTTTTTAGTATTTTCAAATTATTCTTATTTCATTTGCCTAATATATATTTTGAGATTAAAAAACAGTAGTTTTAGATTTTTGAATGTGTGAGATTCGGTGTTTGGATAAAATTTTAATATCTTAACGACTTGATTTCGTCTTAATTTATTTGCAATCGATATTTTTGTTAGTCTTCAAGCTTATGTGAAGACTTACTTTAGATAATTAAGTTATATCTATCTATCTATCTATCTATCAAATTATTTCTTCTTAACAAATAGAGGTCATTATTTGTTAAAAGAAAAATATATTATTCTTATTAAGCTTAAAAAATAGTCGAGTTCTAGTTACTATAAGCTAATCAATGATGATATTGAGGATATATCCAAGTAATATTCCATCATAAAATTGCTAATAAGAAAGCCACCATTAATTACAATAGTGTTAGGGCACTATCTCCAGTCTTTGGATATGATATGCATGTTGTGTTTTTAGCTACCATATTTAAATCCAATAGCAAAGTGGCTACTAGACCATGTGGTTCAACTAAGGGAGACCCCCAAGATGAATCCTACATAGTGTCAGCCAATAGGAAAAGAGACAGGGCTTTCCTTCCTTGGATATTGGCCACACAATACTATTATATATTTTTATTCCTTCCCCACATGAGATCATAATTAATTTGTAGGATAATTATAGATTCGATGATAAAAGAGTTAGCTCTCCCTAAGCTAATCCTCTTAAGAAGCAAAGCCAAAAGAAGTCTAAGTATATACAATGATATGATGAAAACACTAAGGAAGAAAATCAAACTAGTGACCTATGATGAGCTGATAGAATTCAAACCATTGACTTATAATAATAGTCTCGCACAAAAGATCACATCAGGTCAATTCCAAGTTGCAGGCCCAAGTTGTTATTTATTAAGTTCTCTATGCCATTCATTTGCCAATAGCTTTCTATCACAGTCATTTTCTAGTTCTATTCATTTAGGCCCACTTGGGTACTTATTTTTTATGTGACAAAGAACGCCGGATGCTAAACTAGTTGCTCTATGATGCAGTGTATTTGCTTCTAAAGTGCAGGTATATTCTGTACAAATCCAATCTCCTTTTGTCACTTTCAAACATCTGAACATAGACCAAAAAAGAAAAAGAAAAAGAAAAAACTCAAATCAGAGTCAAAATTCTGTGGGACTCAGCTCCTATTAACATAATAATGCATGCCATGTTCCTCTCGCATGTGAGATTTTCTCTAGGCATTAGCAAAGAATATAAGCTTGACCATGAATGATTATGTCATGAATCTATGATGACCAAACTATATTCATCTTATGTTATGCGGAAATGAGACTAATTTTTATGGCAGAGATCCTGTACATCATTATCAAATGTTTGTAATCGATGCGTTGGCATACATATTGTCAAGATTGATCCACAATCGAATTTTAATCATAAATTTTGTTTACTAAATAGGTGTTGAGCAACGCTGTTTTCAAGAGCGTAGAGCATCGGGTATTGGTGAATGCTGAGCAGGAGCGTCTCTCCCTTGCCTTCTTCTACAACCCCAAGAGCGACCTCCCGCTAGGGCCGGCCAAGGAATTGGTGACACTAGAGCGGCCGCAGCTCTACCAACCAATGACCTTTAGTGAGTACAGGTTGTACATCAGGAAGAATGGCCCTAAAGGTAAAGCCCAAGTTGAGTCATTGAAGGCTAAGTGATTAAACCCTAGATCACTTATTCGATCAAAATTTATAGTTTCATCTCCTCTTATTTGTCCTTTTGGTTCATGGCGAATAAAATATAAGTTGGAGATCAGTAAGGAAAGAAATAGTTAGAAGCATGCTTAATTTGTATTACCCAATGTGTCAAATTAAATGTACCTATTAACTCCTTGTTATGTATGTGTCAAATTAAATGTACCTATTAACTCCTTGTTATGTATAAATTCTCTACATGATCAATGTTGTGCACATTGGATTCTTGTTCTATGAGTATGTATGCCACTCCTAATTTACCAACAAAAATTAATAACAAAAAAGGGAAAATATATGGCAAAAATATCGAAATATAACATCTAACTACTAACTATGAAAAATTTCAACCATTGTAAATTGACTGTGTTAGATAACCGGTTCACCTAATAAAAATTAGAAAATAGAGATATATAGTGCCTATCTAAACAATTTCTCAAAAAAAAAGTTTGATATCTTTTGACATTGACTCACACGAACGAAGAGATGTATATGAACAAAATATTTATTAGCCTGTTACATAACAAATTAACAAAAAATATAAAAATAATTTAAGCGTTAAAGCCCACTCATTTGGTTTTATGGTATCTTCTTTCCTAACTTAGATTCACGAACAATATTCTACATTTGTAATTAAACAATAAATTATACATATTCTAGATATAAAATATATTATTTCAAAGTATTTCACACGTAAGTCTAATTATAATTTTACCAAAGTTATTTCAAAATTCTTTTTAGTTATCTTATTTCACAAACCATAAATTTTTTGCCACACTTTCTCACTTATTCTATCTCTTGTTACTTATTTATATCATTTCTTACTCAAACATACGTCCAATTTTATATTATATTAAAAATAATTATTATATCACCGTTCTAATTTATAACCAAATATCAAACCGTCGTATTCTAGATTAGAGGTATAATTTTAAAAATAAAAAATTAGGGCCAAAATGATTTAAGGTTGTGTTAGGGGGACAAGAATATCTAATGATATCAAATTAAAGAAAGGATAGCAAGTGGTGGATAAGTTGCCGTGCTTCTCTAAAACCCAATAAATTAGCATTACGCGGTAATTAAATATATTCCATGTTGGTGGGCCATTTGCTGTTCTTTAAAGTTTAATCCACCAGTGATGCGTCAGCCCAAGAGATAAGTTAAGTTAATGCCAGGAAGGCAAATAGTAATAATAATAGTAGATAGTAGAAACTTTATCCAAACAATGGACATCCACCACTCATTAATTTAATCACATTCCCCTGTAAATTATATTATTAATGCCCTTGAATTTATCAAATTTATTTTTCACAGTGCTAAATATTTTGTGAAATATTCTTTGTTATGTAGCCCCAAAAAAAAAGAAAAAAGAAAAAGAAAAGTTAAACAGAACCAAACAAAGAGTATCTTTTAATTTATGTGATAATTAGGGTTCGAAGTACAAAATTACTTAGTAGATAGAATAAAAGACAAGCAGATAACTCAACCAATACCAATAGAGAGAGAAGTACAAATGAAAACCATAGTGAGTCGTGGGACAAAACGACAACGTAACGTGATTTTACTAATTTAATTATATTTAATTTTTATTATAATAAAATTCCACATAATTTAAATATGTGATGTCGTATTAGAATTTAGTATTGAGGAGCGTTACGTTAGATGTAGAAAAGTAGGTGGTATATTTGAGTTCAAAGAAAAGACCCAGTGAAGTGTATCAAATCCAAGTGGGAGATTTTTATATTATTTTTTCTGTTGACATATTTATTGAAAATTATTATTATTTTTTGTTTTATTATAGTTTTTAAAAATAGAGACAGCGAAGCATGAATCAGTGAATCACGTGATGGAAACCAACTTGTCATTCGAATTAATGTGACACTAAGTTTTTAATCAATTATTCCAATTCCTACCGGGGATTAAAAAAAAGAGCATTAGAAATATATGATGAGCTAAAGAAAAATCAAGGAGAGGTTTCATCCGCCCGCCAACGTGGCAGACGGCTTCGTAGACGTGTGCAATGATGTCAGATGGCGTGACGTCAGTCTTGAAATCTTACAGCAAGGCCCAGGGCCTAAGGCCCGACTAAGAGCCCATGACTGTTGTCCAGCACGTGAGTGCACGTGCAATACGGCCCATCAACAAGAGCTTGGGATGAACCACCGAACTTCTTTTTACAAAATTACGGATTACACCCAATATTTTAATTATTTATAAAATAACTTATATAATTTAGTAAATATGTTGGGCTAAATTTAAACTAACACTCTAATAATATTCCGTTAAGTAGAAATATTTTTATTCTTAAAATAACTAAAATACCCTTAGTATGACTTAATTAAGAATATTTTTATAAGTAGAAATTTAATTAAGTTTAACTAACAGAGTCTATACTTCTTTAAAATTTTATATTTCTATAGATACTATTTTAAAATTGTGGTACTTACAGGATGAAAGATACAATTAACTGAAAAGAGCATATAAAACCAAAAAAATATATAATTACATTTTTATCCCTTTTACTAATTTCTTTTTTAAAAAGGTATCTGTGTGGGGAAAAAGAATCAAGAGTTTTAAAGTAGATAAAATCTAACAAATAATTTACCAATTTATTTTTTTTTAAATTAAAAATATTAAACAATAAAAATGTGATAGTTTGTGAAACTATTCACGTCTCTTCCCTCACTTACTCACAAGCAAACACGCTTTTAATAAGAGATCTGCGAGCTCACCATGGATGGGCCAGCACTGTCGAAGCCTTTTCCCATGGATGCTTTGTTGCAGGTGACCTGCTACCTGCCTCAAATCTAACAACCACACAGCGACTTGATTGGATTGGATAAAGCATTAAAGCAGCATCTTGCGACCCTTGCCGCAATGCACTAATTAAGGGTACCCCTTCCCAGATCTTGCTGCATAAAAGCGTTGATGTGGATGTCTGACCTATAAATCCATGTCCATGGATGCTTGCAGAAAGGGAGCACTGCATGATCCTAATCCTAATCTATGCAATGCGAAAGACTAGTGTTTGCCAGTTGGCTTCCAAACTTCACTGAACTGATTTCTGTCAAAGATCTGAACAAGAACTGCTCCAAATATGATTTAAAGAGCAGAATCAAATCTATGAGAAGCAGAAGAGCAATCCTAACTCTGTTTTTGATGATCTGATCAATGCACCCAGAGCACATTTGCAAACACAGTATGGAGTATTTTGTTTAATTAGGAAAAGTCCATAGGCATAAATTTCTTTCATTCCTTGACGGTAGATTTAAAGCAAATATATCACGTCGAGATACCAGCTCGTCCTCAGTAGCGAGAAAACGGTCATACGACAAAGAAGTCCTCATAATTTAAACAAGTCTTGAAGCAGAGCAAGGGCATTGGGCTTGCCAAGTACTTTCACAAGTATCAACAGCAAAGCAAGATGGACTAGGATTTTTCATTCACTTATATATATATATATGCATGTCAATTCTCCGATCAGAGTATGATATCTCATCGGTGCTCTCTAGTGGTTGAGTTTTATAAGTCATTAAAAATGTTATAAATTTGATTTCTTTCCACCAAATTCATTTTAAAAATATATATATTTAATTATTTATATCAAAAAAAGGTTAGTCAAAGAATAGCTTGAATTGAGTGTTAACAAATTTTATGTTAGTGTATCAATATGATATCCTATTCATTGTGTGCCACTCTAGATATATTAATTAGTTATCTCTATGTATGGATATCCTTCTTAACTTATTAATCATTACAAGTTTAACTGATTAGCAAATAACTCTCCGCTAATGAAATTTTTATCTTCTCGGCTAATTTTTGGTTCAGATTTTAGCTGATTAATTGTGGAAAAAAATAATTCTGGAAACGATTATTACAAAATTAAAAACTTATGGGATGTAACATGTAAATAAGAGACTTTTCTCTTAACAAAAAATAAAAAAAGAATTTCGAGGGGTATCTGTGAAAAAAATAAAAACTAATATTTGGGTTTCATACATCATCTCCCACGGTGGTTCCTCCTCAGCTCCTCTTTCTCCGGAACTGAGATTAAAATACGTAGTTCCACAAGGCTCTTCTAGTAGCTTCACAGAACGCTAGGGGACCTGGTCTCTCGAGCCCAAGATTCTTCGCAGGTTAATATATTATCGATAAAAAAGATGACATCAAACTCGTATTTAAAATTCGAAGTGGGCCTTTCGTATTATGCGACATGGGGGGTAGGTTGGTGGGCCATTTCGTAGGTGGGGGCATGCTTTTCCTTGATTTGAAAGGAGTATACTTATTGGATTCTTATTCCATAAATAAGTCTGACTTTTGCTTATGCGATCGTTCCGGGCTTTTCTGTATTTATTATTTATTAAAAAAATTAAAAATAATTAAATTGTAAAAGGCCCAGTTCCGTAAGTTACATTGTGCGCACCGAAGAGTTTTGTTGAAAAAGAGAAGGTATGGGAGGAATCACAGTACTATTGGCGGTTCTAATTCCTCTTACTTTTCTCGCTTCCAGAGTTTTTCCCGCCGGTAGTAGATATTTGCCTCCTCTCCTTTTCCCTCTCCACAGATTTTACCCTCTTAATTATTTTTTCTTTCTCCTTACTATTCTCTCATATTTCTCTAGTCTTTCTCCCTCTCGGTGTTGTCCTCTCCTCGTTGTCATCCTTATGATTCCAATTGGTCTTTGCTAGATCTATGTCATGTTATCTCTCCTCCCTCCTTTCTCCATCTATCTTTGCACTGATGTTAGTCCATTCCACTCTTTCTTCTACTCCTTCCTCGTCTCCCCGGATAGTGTCTCATCCCCTTCTTATGGTCGTGTCCATTCTCTCCCTTTGCTTCTGTGTTGCTATTGTAGCTGTGCGGCCATTGTCTTTATGGTTTGTGGTGTTATTATTTTATTTTTCCTCTATTTTCATCGGCTACGTGTTGGCGATTGTTCCATTTCTTGCCTCTCTCCTATCGCCTCTTTGCTGCTGCCATACTACTCCTTCATTGTGTGTAGTCGTAGAATCCGAGCCATTTTGGTTTTAATTTTACTATTAATTTTTAATTGGTTGGGGATTCTCTTTCTCTAGTTTAAAGATTTGCAGAGTTGTGTCTTCAAATGTCAGATCATCATGGCAAAATCGTTGGCTAAAATTTAGGCTCTTTACACATGTGAATTTTATAAAGTTGTATCTAGAATTATATTTTATTGTGCCGTAAAACTTATTACCTTATTATCACTATTATAATATTTATTTATATAATCAATTGTGAAACTTATATTAACTGCTGCCATTATTCTCCTTTATGACAAAATAAATAAAAAATAATTTAGAGAGTTCAAATGGGGCATAAGCAATTTAATGTTTAAAACAATAAAAATATACTTTTGTGTGCTATATATGTTTTATTATAAAATGTTATGCATTTAGTATAAAAAAATAAATACATAGTTTAATCTTACTGTTACTAAAATTAAAATGCTTTTATTTATTTATAAACAAGTAGCCCAAATAAAAGAATATATATTATTTAAAAAATATTTATGTGATACTTTTATTCTAAATTATGGTATCAAACTATCAAAGTATCCCCTAACTACCATGACTTGACGTCCTTATCCAGGAAGCTGCGCCAGACGTTTTCAAAATGTAGGGCGGTTATCACACCGCGTACCTGCCTTTAAAGTGAAAAAGCGAAAAGGTGGGGTGTAAATATCACCCCGACCACCCACCGGAATGGAAGGGACGAGAGAAACCGACACCTCACCACGTGTTTGGGTTGCGCCCTTTATCTTCCTACAGCTCTCCTTGTCTCTTTCTCTCTTTGCTCCTGCTATCATCACTCTCCCTGGGGCCCACCGCACTCTTTTCCCACCTCCTCAAGGTTTGGTGACCGTACCCACCCTCAAAAGTATGCGGCTGCCCAGAAGTATGCGGCCCCCTGGTCCTCTCTCCTCTTCTCCTCCTCCTCGCGTGAGGAAGCTCTTGGGATTCGCGCATGGCGGCGCCGGGATTCGAGGAGGTGATGGCATTCCTGACGGGGCACGGCTTCGCCCGCGCCGCCTCCGCCCTCCGCGATGACGTCATCGCCCGCGGCGGCGCGGGATTTGACGAGTCACCGCCGCCGTCTCTCCCGCCTCTCCGGACGCCCGCGACCAGCCGCCGCATCGATGCCGACTCCGCCGCGCCGCCGAGCTCGGCTTCTAGCTCTGGCTCTTCCGACGCTTTCGTCAGCATGGGCTCTCCACCTTCCGGTAACATTCTTCAGTCGACACGGATTTAGCTCTATGTTCTCTCAATTTGCGATCTCGAGTCCTTGATTTGAATCGAGTTTTTTTTAAAAAAAATATTTATTAATCTCTTTCGGAGCAGGATTGCTCAATCCATATGGGATTTGGTCGCCGCAGCGGGCCAGATCGGAGGCCTCGTCGTCGTCGGAGGTGGAATTTGGTACAGCTCGCGAGTACATCAACTCGGATTTCTTTAATGAGGGTTGGTGGTACGACGATAAGAACGATCCCTTCCATTTGAAGAAGAGCTCGGATAATGGATGCGACGGCGTGGATAAATTTATAATGCCGGTTGATTCAGAGGAGAGGCCTGGCAAGCCGGAAAGTTGCAATCTTGGTTGTGAGGGTTGTGCTGAGATCTTTAATTGCTCATCTCCGCTTTGCGATTGCTGCACTGGAGCTAAGAAGGTTGATGATAGGAAGGAATTGGAGAAAGTTGCGGCATCGAGCTCGACTGTGTATGGGAGGTATCAGATAATTGATGATCATACCGAGACGTTGGATGAGTGCGGCGAGGATGGATTTCCGTTCAAACGGGTCGATGAGCAAGGCGGAGATGTTGTGTTTGAAGGCGATTTGCTTCTAGATGGTACTCGGGTAGATGAGAAGAAGACTTTGGAGGAATTTCAGATGCTTAATTCATACGCAGCTGATGCGGGTATTTTTGCAAGTGAGTGTCTGAAATTTATGATCTTGATATACTAGTTTGTTGATTTTTGATATTTCATGTTCAATAGAAGAAACCCATGAATTTGTTAAGGACATTGCACTGTAGTCTGATCATGCTTTCCCCACTGCCCATCTTCATGTAGCTCTTGTTCTATATGCTTGGCATTTTGATATTGGTTTTTGACCCTCATTGTATTTTAGCAGGCTCTGAACCTGCAAATGAGCTGAAAAATAGTGAGAAGTTGGTAGAAAGTACCAGGGTAATTTCTGTAGATAATGTGGATAATACAGAGTTACAGAAAGAAGGCTACACTATACAACCTTTTCCAGAGAAAGATGATGCTTATGAACTAGGAGACTATGGACCAATGAACAAGGATTTTCAGGATTCTGGTGCTGTTCTGGTCGAAGAGGAGGACCCAGAAACCAACGTTGATCTTGCTCTCTGCGATTTTCATAAGGAATATGAAACATTTGATCTGAGAATAATACATCGCAAAAACAGGTATAGCTTACAAACTTTTATGCAGTACTTTTTGTTGCATTGAAGAAAGTCCATCAAGTTGCCCTTGTACTCACATGTTACGCACTACAGGACTGGTTTTGAGGAAAACAAAGATCTTCCTATTCCTATGAACATGGTTATAGCAGGAAGATATTATGTTACTGAGTATCTTGGTTCAGCTGCATTCAGCAAAGTTGTTCAAGCACATGACCTCCACACAGGAATGGATGTCTGTCTTAAGATAATTAAAAATGATAAGGATTTCTTCGATCAGAGTTTGGATGAGATCAAGCTCCTCAAGTTTGTAAATAAATATGACCCTACTGATGACCACCACATATTGCGTCTCTATGACTACTTCTACTTCCAGGTACAGTTTAATTATATGATAAAGGGATTTCACTTTCTTTAGCCTTTGTTTTGCAATTTTCCCTTGATACCTTATATAATTATCAGCCTGTTACAATAGAAATACAAACTTAATTTTAATTTCCACCTCACAATTCTAGGAAAAAGTGTCAGGGACTGATCTGAGAAGGCATCATTCTCCATCTCACCTTTTGCTCAAATGGCACAGTTGTACATGAAGACAATTCAGTGCTTCAAATTAGTTATCACTGTGATAACTTTCTATGGAACTTGTCGTATGCAAAAGTTGTTGATTAAAAGTATGAGGAGAAAGTATGTAACATAAGAGACATGAATAAGCAGTATAGGCAAGCATAAACTTAATGAGTGGGTTCTGATGCAACTAATAGATGGTAGATAGGCAAAGATGCAGCATTACAAGAAACCATGAACTCTCCCTGGCCCTTTATATGAATCGTGAGGCATATGCAAAGCTTTTAGCGACCGAATTTATGCTTCACCTCCTTCGTAGGTGTTTTCTTAATATTTTCTATCATGATGATTATATATTCTTTGCATTCATGAAGCTTTTACATATTCACTCCTATTTATTATTCTATCATGATGATTATATATTCTTTGCATTCATGAAGCTTTTACATATTCACTCCTATTTATTATTTATCTGATTTAACTGTGGATCTTGTCCCAATCAATGTCATCTATCAGAGCATAAAGTATAATTAGAATTTGTATTACTCATTTAGTGATGTCGTCTCAATAAATCCTACAGGAACATCTTTTCATTGTCACTGAACTACTGCGAGCAAATTTATATGAATTTCAGAAATACAATCAAGAATCTGGTGGGGAGGTGTATTTCACATTGCCCAGAATACAGGTATCTCTGGCTTTTTTCTGGAGGAGAAACATGTGCTGCATTTGTTTAGTATTCATCTGTGATATTTTATAAGGTTTAATTTTGGAATAGTCTGGATATGTTTTACGAGTTTTCTATCCTGTAACAGATTTTAGTGTAGCCAATTCTGAAGAACATGGTGCAACAAAGAAGTGTATATATCTGATTAGTTTACCTAATTGGAACCAATTGTACATATCATAGATTTACCAGTGAACTCAGGAATACTTATTAGCATCTGATTTTATACAAGGAAATTTAGATAATGGCATGCACTGATATCAAAGTTCTATGTTGACATGCACTATCTTTTTTGGAATGCCATCTTTCCAAAGCATAAGAGCTGAGGATGTCATTTTTTGGAATTTTCTCCTTTCCTTTTTGTTGCATTGTGTTTTACTATCATTGCCTCCCGAATCCAACTTTAGTTCTAGAAGTAACTTAGCTTATGGCTTTTGTATTTCTGGAAATATGAGGTGAAATTTTCATATTTCTTTTGCCTGTTATTGTATTAATCAAAAGAAAGAAGGATTGCTAAACTTAAATATGGTTTCTTGTGATATTAAGGCAATAGCTCGGCAATGTTTAGAGGCTCTGGACTATCTACATCATTTGAGGATAATTCACTGTGACCTAAAGCCTGAGAATATCCTTATCAAGAGCTACAGCAGATGTGAAATTAAGGTTATTGATCTTGGAAGCAGTTGTTTTTCAACAGACAATTTGTGCTTATATGTCCAGTCACGATCCTATAGGGCTCCTGAAGTTATTCTGGGTTTTCCCTATGATCAGAAGATTGATGTTTGGTCCCTTGGTTGCATCTTGGCTGAGCTGTACACTGGTGAAGTAAGTTCTCCTTGATCTTAGTTAAGCTGTAAGTTAAATGATTTTTTTTTTATCTTAGTAGACACTTGATTATGTTACTATGATATAGCTGGCCGAAAAGATGTACTTGATGGCCTGCTTGTTTCAGTTAATTTTGTTTCATAATCCGGACCCCATTATGATAAGGCTGGTTCCTCCAAAAGGGAAGGAAAAAACACACACGATAAAGGATGGTTGTGGAATGCTCTTTCAAGAACTTTGTCTCTACATCTTGCTGAAAAGTAATCAGCATTACTAAGGGCAACAGATGTAACATCTTTGCAATTTGTTAGAGATTATTTTGTGTTTGAGTGTTTGTTTTCATGCTAGAAGTGCAGAAGAGCACTCATTATGGATATAAGAACCGAGTCTTTCTACTGTAACAGGTGCTGTTTACTAATGATTCAGTTGTCATGATGCTTGCTCGCATGATTGGTATAATTGGTCCAATTGACATGGAGATGCTTGCTGTGGGACAGGAGGTTCACAAGTACTTCACAGAGGACTATGATCTTTACTATAAAAACGAGGTTCCGCCTCATTCTCTTGGTTCTTTCACTGTCAATCCTGGACATTTTGTACCAAATTACTTGGCTGTGAATTGTGTGTTGCATTTTGTTTTATGTCTTATATGTTGCTATTCTCAAACTATAGAATTGCTTTCAAATAGTTATGTCGACATTGAATTCTTGGAAGTGTTCCAAATTGAATATGCAATATTTATATTTAGGCAAATTATATTTTATGCCACTATGGTTAGACCTAAATTCACTTTGCCCTCTTATAGTTTTATTTATATCATTTTACTCTTACATGGTGTTAAACTGGAGATTGAATTTAAAGATTTTTATTAGAAATAAAGTTGTTGAAAATTGGATAAAACTTTTAATGCATCTAAAATAATACTTATCGAATTTCAAATAATAAAGATATGATAAATGTATTGAGCATATATATATATATATATATATATATATATATATATATTATATCTTTGTCATATAAAATACGATCGGTATTACTTTAGATGTGTTTGAAAGCTTATATAATCCTATACAATTGTCTCTAATGAAGATTTTTAAATTAGACTTATGGTTTAGGCCTAATTATAAGGAGGTAAACTCTAATTTCCCCTTTATATTTTTATGGCCATCTAATCTGGTCAAACTTTTCTGGTGTCGGAATGTCTAGTTACTGTTTGACTAGGAAAGAGAAAATATATTGTGTAACTTGCAGCTGACCTTATATATAATAGTTACTCTATTCATGTTGGTAAAGCATTTTTGTTTGCATATTGGTTGGTTAAGATTATCATGAAGTACCTCTAGTATCCCTAACTACTTTTCTCTTTTCTTCTTCAGGAAACAGACCAAATAGAGTACTTAATCCCTGAGAAGTCCTCATTGGCAAAACATTTGCAGGCTTCTGATACTAAATTCATTAATTTTCTCTCTTATCTGCTCCAAATAAATCCTAGAAGAAGACCAACTGCTAGTGAAGCATTACAGCATAGATGGCTTTCATTCTCGTATTAATAATCACCAGCACCAACCTAATGCAGGTCGGCGAGCTGTCTAATAATGGTAAAGTTTTACTGATTGGAAACATTTCTCAGCATCTGAAAGGGTCACTGCTCTATTGTTGTCTGTCAGTGATTTTCAGTATTTAAAGAGTTGATTCATTCATGTTTGTTATGCATGTAAATATCACTAAATTTTGCATTTACATGTACAGCGAGTTCTGATGATAGTTGATGTGATGTGAGATCATCTGTTATTTAAATCCGAAGCTTATTGATCATTCACTGATTCGGCTTCCTGCTGCTTATATTTTCTCTTGTTTCTGTTATAGTTATCATCTGCTCCTTGATAGCTTTTATTGTGCTTATTGCGGGGATCGTTCGCAGCTTGATTATTGTGTTGAGCCAAGGGAAGCTCTCAAATCTTTAGATGAATGTGGTTTACAATGTTGGTTGCTATTGAAAATTTTTGGATGGAAATGGCCATTTTTTTTGGGATTTCCATTGAGAACTTTTTGATGTAACTGCTCTTATGTAATACTTCTGTGGTTTTGTTGCGGCGTAGAAGAGAAATGGCACTTCATTATACGAAATAGTAGCTCAAAATCCAAGTAAAATATAATAAGGTTTAATATGTATTATTCCTTCCCTTCTACCAAAGGAAAATGCTACCATATGTTTTATTAAATTTCTCTTAGTTTAATATGTATCTGATCAATTCAATCTGATATGAGAAAAAACGAAAATTACTATTTTTCTCAACAAATAAAAAAAAAAAAAGCCAAAGCTATACATTAAAATAATGAGACCCTTTTTCAATAGTTCTCTATTAGATTCTTCCTGGATGTTTACTTACATATCTGTAAAGAAAGGAAAGAGAATAAGAGGAATTTATAAATAACGCCCTGTGTTTTATGTCTATTATTATTTAACCCTGATTCCTATCGAGTGTTCCGCTTACCCTCGTCTCTACATCTAATCCATTCCCTCTCCAAATTCTCATTCACCGCTCAATTCTCGCGTAAATGTTCGCTCTCCGTCCAAATCCTCGCCTATAATTCTGCCGCTTCTCGTCTTCTCTACAAAATCCGAAGGTTTCAAATCTCAAAACCTCTTCGATCTCTTTCCTAGCATCACTCTACAATTGTAATCGTTGATCTCGTCCCATATCTCTAGTTGAATTCCTCCTCCATGGCGGCGCCTAAGATTGTTAAGCTGAAGGTTATCGACGCGACTCCTGAGAGCTTCGCCCAGTTCGGCCAGGTGATCTCGTCTTCCCCCGACGGAGACGAATTCGGGCCCCGCGATGCGCAGTTAGATCTCAGCCGCGGTGCTCCGAGGTATCTCTTTCTCGATCTATGATTCCTTCTCTCTTTTTGATTTATTTCTTCAATCTTAATTTGCTGAAATTTGCACTGTTTCTACGAATTAGGTTTTATTATTTGAACTTTGTTTTCCCCTCTTCAAGATGCAAAGCCCAAGGGGCACTGCGAATTTATCATCCTCAAGAAGGGTTAAGTGATAGTTGGATATATAGAATGTCTTTCACCTCCGATTAGAAGGCATTAAGATTGCTAAAATCTTTCACAAATAATATTAATTTGAATTGGTGTCAATTGGAGAAAGTTTAGCTCTGAAATCCAAATATATTATTAAGGAATTAGTATGTGTCTATGTAGAATTAAAAATGCTTCATGCAATTGAGATGAGTACTATAAAGAACAGCTTAGAGTAATGTACAAATAGTAATTACTTCTCTTACTCCTCACAGGTTCTATATTATGCATCTAAAAGACCAAGAACTCAAATTTTCAAAGATCACTCACCATGCAAGTGTAACCCAATGCCTTGGTTCTATTGGTGGGGAAGACTGGTATCTTGGAGTTGTTAAGGCTTCCATATTGGATGGAGCGGACACTCATAATGAGGATGGAAAGAAAATTGCACGATCGTCTTGTGGTCACTGTTATCTGCCGCCTCACCCTGATGACGTTCATGTTTTCCGAGTTGCTGGCCCTAAATTTCTCAAGCTTAACATTGGGACATGGCATGCAGGCCCACTATTCAAGGCAAAGGCAATGAATTTCTATAACCTAGAGCTAAGCAACACTAATGTAAGTTGCATCCTTCTTGATGTTTTCTTTAGAGGTTGTAGTCGTGCTATTCCTGGAATGCCTGAAGTGATTATATGTCATGTTCGTATGTTCGTTTGTAAGATTGTTATGTTGGTCTGCAGTATCAATGAGTCAGAAGGGGGAAAAGTTCATTGCACATACTATTTTTCCTTGCCATGTTTTCTCGCATAAGGTTGTCAATCAAGTATCTGTTTCTATTCTCCCTCTAATTTGTCTTCTTATGTCCTGTTATAGAATTACAAGAGTTATCCTGACTGACATTGCAATGGATGTAACTTCTTGAACTGTTATCTTTAATCTTTTTTTGGCATTCTTTAATGGTGAGTCACATCAGACATTGATTTAATAATTGTCTGTGCTATATTTTGCCACGATAGTAAGATAAAAGAAATCTTGTAGAGTTCTTTGGCACTGCCGTACTGTAACCTATAAGTAGATTGAATTATTGGAAGATCATCTCCCTTTTAAGTCCATCTGAAATACCCATATGTTCACAATGATTACATGGAGATATTATTAAAAGGTGTTCTACCCAGCTTCTTGCTTAAACGTATGGCTTGTCCTACACTATAGAATGCAATTGACAAGTCATTTTCTGAATGGACCCCCAATATCAATCTTTAGGGGCCAATTCTTTTGGAGCACCCTTAACAATAGTCTGTCTTAACATTTATTTTTTCATAATAGTACATGATGGCCATTCCTATGGTCTTGTAGACTGTTGTCCCTTTTACGGCACATGAGGATGACCCCTGTTGACTTTGCGTTATGCCAGTTCAAAGTCAGATTGGTGTCATCTTCTAACCCCTGTTCTCTAAGGTTCATAATATGTTTTGAGTTCTTCAAAATTCACCCCTTTCTTTTGTTTCTCACAGCAGAGAACTCATTCCATTCAAAAACAACTTCTACTGTTAGTGTTTGGTTAAGTTTCCTAGTTGTAACTTTTGGTGATATGTCTGATTTTCTGGGAGCAACTACCGAAAAGAGCAAAATCCGGTTTGTTAAACTTCTGAGATGCATATTCTATGGTTGTTTGCTATTTTGTTTTAAGTGTAATGTTATTACTTGCCCTGACAGAGAGATCATCTTAACCAGGTTGTGGACCACACTACCCATGATTTCCTTAAGGCGGATGGGGTGATTTTCTTGGTTGATGATTAAACCTTGTACGTCGGAGCTAATAATTTCAATGTCCTGTTATCTGTATATGGCTTGCATTCAGTTGTGAAAAGCCAACTAAGGCATACAGTTCTGCCAGACTACTTGACATGAAATGGCTTATCATAATATATATGGTGCATGACTTATGTTACAATCTGCTCCTGAAATGTTATTCCTCTATTATTAGTTGTTGAAACTCATATCTGTCAACTGGGTGTCTCCTTATGTATTCTATTAATATTGCAAAGGTCAGTTCAGCTCATTCAAGAGAGTTATCAAGGTTGTAACTCTGCTCAACTTTGTACGAAAAATTCCTAGCATGCCATATACATCCGTGTGATATTTAACTAAAGGAAGCAAATCTCAATTTTTTTTTGTGAGATTATATCTGGCAGTTGGGTTTTAATATTCATCTGGATTTTTTTTTGGGAGAATTTTTAATATGCCTCTGGACTTGTTTATTTATCTTTCCTCTTAAGTTCAAGACTACATAAATAAGCAGCCCTTAAAAGGCTTGATATTGTTAAAGAAATGCTTTCTAAGTTTTTGTTAGATAACTTTACTTCTTCTATTCCAATGTCGTAAATTCTGTTCTCTCTCGCACCACTTTTTTTTTTTAATCTTTTTTCTTGGGATTAAACATTTCATATCTCGACTACAAGGAAAGTGGACTAAAATAATAAAAGAATTGATCGTTCAATTCGAATAACATTTTTATTTCTCCACCCATCAGCTGCAATGCATCTTATCCCATGTAAATAATATGAAGTTTTATTAAAAACATCATACATTTTATTTATCTTATGATACACACCATATCATATAAATATTATTCTTTATATTTTGCTTAAAATGCTTCAAAATCCCTCCGTCGTTAGTTTTCTTAACAATATGTTACAATATAGATGAGTTAAATAACTTTAAATGCATAATAACCTTTATACTATTGAATAATCTTGAATAAGTTTTTTTTAGCTTAAAATAAAAATAAATGAAAAACTAGATTTGTAAAGTCAAGTAAAAAGTAATTTAGTACTTTATTTTTACTATGAAAATTGGTGGAATATTCTACATTTCATTAGCTGAGTAAAATTAATTTAAGCTGATTTTGAGGTATTTAAAGCAGAATCCAGGGTAGAATAATAAATATATATATAGTAGGGTGTTTTTCAATAAGTTTCCCTAATGAGAAAATTAGTTTTTTAAGCGTACAAACCCATAGTACCAGAGTAGAGAGACTGAGAGCCATCCATATTTATTAACGACCGCTTCTTCTCTGCGGTAAGAGTAATTAGTGTTTATCAAAATATTTAAAAGTATTACTGATGAAATAAAATATATTATATGCATGTTATTTTTTTACAATTATATTATTTTAATAATTTATGAAATAAAAGATAATAATGAAAATTTAATTAAATTCTATCTCTTCAATTATTTTTTAATTATCTTTATATATATCTCTCTAATATAATATTTATTAGTTTAAAATTAATTTAAACTAGAATTTGATAACCGATATATAGGGAATCAAATTTAATTTGAAGTCTATCTCAGATAGAGAATCAAATTAAAGTTATCTAGTGTTAAACTATATTTGCCTTTATTGTATTATTATACGAGGAGACACCCATTGAGACTTCCGTTGCTTTAATAAAAGATTAATCTCTCTTCCACCTCCAGCCGTACTCCTACGCGGCTCTCACTCGGTGGCCAAGATCGCCTTTTTTTTCTTCTTTCTCTTACTCGTTTCCAATCCTTTCTCTCTCCTCTCTTCCTCCCTCTCTCGAGTTCGCTCTCTCATCTCTGGATTCTTGAACTCCAGATGTTTCTCCAAGAGAGCTCCCGAAACGGAGCAGCGACGTCCCTCGCGAGAGTCTCGTCTATCAAGGACGTCACTTACAGGTCATCTCTCTCTCTCTCTCTCTCTGCTCATCATTTTCGACTTCTTTTGATTAAGAAATGAAACCCCTGTTTTCTTTTACATATTTGATTCGCTCGAGAGGCCCAAAACCCTAGTCTTCCAATCCGTTGACTGATCTCCATATCGTGGTCAGTCCCTTGTTCATCTATTTCCTGAATCAGATAAGCGAGGTCCGAATAAATCAGTTAAGGAAAGCAACTGGGATCTCTTCGTGTGATAGATAAGATAAGAAAAACCCTAATTGTCCAAGGATCTATTAGATATATGTATATCTGTCTGGTTTTCCCATGAATTGTGGTAAACAGTGTTGCAGTGGCTTCAAATTGCTTTTTTTTTTACTAACTCCTGTATCTATGGTCAATTTAGTAACTTCTCTCATATGATTCTTGCAGCTGTGGGTATTGCGGTTACGATTTGAATCTGAGCTCTTCATTTAGGAATACTGATAACATTGGCTCGAAGTATGGCAAGGCAATCAAGAAGGGGGTTGTCTCCTTCGTGGCAATCGATGAGAGCCGATTCACTCAGAGCGATGAGTTGAGCTGCGTGCCTTACTTCAGCTCAAAGCACTCGTGGGGCCTCTTCAGGAGGAGGACCAGGTTGCTCTGCCGGAAGTGCGGAATGCATGTCGGTAGCGCTTACGATGAGGATTGCTCTTCAGATTTGTCAGATGATCCAAATTCAAGCTCCGGGAGTAGTGGTTCCTCAGCACGGAAGAATTATAATATCAAAATCAGCGCGTTGCAGCCCTCCTCAGATGAGTCAGGTATTCCCCTCTCATCATGATGGTTGATGTGAATGGATTGTGTTGGTTCCTTGACAAAAAGATTGCAATCTGAAAGGCCTCAAGAAATTTTAAGTTGATTAAAATTTGGTCATGCTGGTTACCTACGCCCATGTTGTACAAAGATCTGTTTGCTTGGTTATGAATGAGTGGTTTGTGTAGATTATGAGAGTTGTGCTCCTTATAATATTTCTCTTGTGTTCATATCATGAATGAAAATTAAACTTCATTTTAGGAATAATATTGTTTTCGCCAATAGATGGAAGTTTGGATTTTCTTTTATGTGCTTTCAGGGGAAATTCTTACTCTAGCTGTTAGCTTATTTTCATTTTGGGAGTGGATATGCCTTGAACTATGTTGCCTTGCTCTCCAATAAGTTTTAAGTTATTGTATTTATTATAGCAAGGTTAGGCTAGTTTGTCGAATGTCTGATGAAGAGTGCATATTGTGCTAGGGATTGATGGAGTAGGATGAATGAATGAATGAACATTTGAAAATAAAGCCAAAAGAACATCAAACATGATTGTATATATGCTACAATATTCATATGGGATGAATGAATCTGCAATGACATTTATAATTTTAATTAATACACCATTTGCTATGCCATTTCCCTAAGCTTGTTAGGAATCCTAAAAATGTAATGTCCACCTATTCATAGAACATAAATACTTCTATCTACAAGAAGCTCATTCATATGAATGTCCAATCCAACATAGCTTGAGGTTGGTTTGAGATTCTCAATCATAATAAGCCTGAAATAGTTTCTGAAGTTTTAACCTAGCCTACCAAATGTTCTGATCAGGTCTGCTCATTTTAGTTGAGCCAAACCAAGTTGTATCTCCAGAAGCACTAGCATATGGAGACGTTGTGTGCTTTTCCATCATAGCTTTTTGAAAAGGACTGAATGAGTGAATAAATTTGACAGGAGTTTTGATGATAAAAGCTAGATCAAGATCCATGGTTGTGGTTTAAGGTGATTAATTATGCTTGTCAGCAGAAGGGCAGCTAGTTCAAGAAGGTTCTTTTGGTGATTATCAAATGTTACATGGGTAGTTCTGCCAAATCTGAATATTAAAAGATCCACAACTAGTTTTTTCTCTGTAAAATATATGTTAAACCAGAGTGAATAGCTTGATATTAGGTTTGCTGACTTTCGGGAAAGAAATTCCAAATGCAATGCATGATTCTGGCTTTAAATGGATGACTATTGATCTGCATCGTATTAGTAACTGTCACTTTTCATAAACTAAATGCAGATTTTATCCATGGCCTAAAAGGCTCTTTTTTACCATAGAAGTTGCTTTCATGAGTATTGAGCAATAGGTCAAGTATATCCGAAGTACCGTTAGACCCCCTCTTTGTTTATTTGACTTCTTTATTCTACTGTGTAAATTTCCACATTATTGGAGTCACTGTCATCTTATGCAAGACTTGTCCACACTTCTTGCACTACTACTTACAGCTTATGTAGATTCTTAATCTTCTCCTTCCATGAAAGAAGGAATTAGGGACATCATGGATACAATGGTATATTGATATCGGAAAGTGTTATATGGAGGACAATATATATTCTTCCAACAAAATTTATCAATCCTATTATGAATATTGTTGGCTAGTGCATTATGGTGAATGCTCAACTGTCATTTGGTGATAAACAATGAGGTACTAAGCTTGCTATCACTATCTCTTATTTAGTTTTCATGCAACCTAATACTGCCCATGTGATAGTACACTACCTTTTATATTAAGAATATCAATTTGTACTCTTTCGTGATTCCATAACAAGAGTTGCTCTCGAGCTGAAACCAAGTCCATACATGCTTGTGGAGGTTGGGTTGGTTTCTCTCATCTACATCTATGTTAGCCGGTTGAATTACCACTAATTGGTTGGTTTCTGCCAGCTCGAAATCTATTGTTGGAAGCTTCTTCACTCTAATTTCCTCCAAAACTGACCCCCATATTTGATCCCTTTCACATGATGGAATATTTGTTAGAGCAGATATCTGCTTGTAATTATTCTTTTCTGAACAAGGTAGGTGTATACTTTATAAACTTTGTAGCAGGTTAGCAGCTCAATTGGATTATGAAGCTTGATCATTTCAGCTCACGGAAGTACTTTTTAAATCTTGGGGACTGTGCTCAGTTGGTCAATGAAACTATTGTTTGTAAGAATTTCTGAGTTTGAATCCCTATTAGTGGGGCACTACTAAGTTCTCATTTTTCCTAGCATCTATGATGCCATAAATCAATATATCCTTCTTGATGAATTTTAATTACAGTCTAATTCTCAATCTTTTCTTGAAAGAAAAAGAAAAGAAAAGAAATATTTGCTGATGTCTTTCTTCGCAGCTGTATATTTATATCCAGCTACCAATTTAGACACTACAGAATGGGACTTGAGAAGAAATTACGTGCTTCATTGTCATAACCGCTAAAAATTGATCTTTTCTCGGGGCAAAACGGGCCAAGCATAATGAATTCATACTCCTGTAGTTAAATAACAATAATCATAATTGCAGAGAAGTCGCATTAACTCAGTGAAGCTGCAAGAGACCAACTTGAATTTCTCAACTAACATAACAAATGCTTCACAAGTAAAGTCAAGCTTGCAGGATGTGACAAATGGGTATGACAAGCTTCACAAAGGAAAAGTTTTTCTTAACAAAGAAAAGAAAAGAAGAAAAGAGCTTCACAAAAGTCTATCCTATCTTTCATTGACCTCGAGTCATACACTATTAGTTCTCAAGGATACAAAGAGATTGCCACATAATCCTCCAGTCCTACTATCTTACAACAAACAAGGAGTTCTCAAATTTTCATACAACTAGTCATTTAAATAGTGGTACATAATGGCATAGGATGAAATGTATACCCAGCTTTCAAACACACTATATATTGATCAATGGAATGTTTATGGAGCGGATTGAGAAGATGGAACCTATTGTTTCAGCTATCTAATATTTGACTGCCATCTATATATTGCTTGTGAACCATCTTCTTGTAATCTGCAAGGACAAAAGAAATGATGGGGTAGAGTACAATAGAATAGAGATGTTGCAATGGCCTAAAGGCTGTGATAACAAAGTTCTAACTTAAAGTATACTATTTTTCATAAAGAAAAAAATGATTGTTGCTGCATTTTGATCACAAGACAGGTGATATATAAATGATGAATTTCCTGAGGAAGCAACTAAGTGCTCTACAGACCTAGCAAACAAGCTCATCATCAGTGTGATTTCCCAAATGCAGTCACTTGTTAATAATATCTACAGGTCTCAAATTTGCAAAGCAAAATCAGTTATTAAAGGCCTTGAGGCTAAATTAGCCACTTCAGCAGCTAATTACTAATTATGAAGCTTGGATCGCTTCTCAAGCTGAGACAACTGTTTAAAAAAAAAAACCAGTGCATGATGGAGTTGTAGTATCTAAGGAAGCAAATTGTCCATGATCACACAGCCACCGACCAATGATCTAAGGTTTTCCATGATTAAAAGGAAAAGCAACAAAAAGAAGTAGAAAATTAGCAGACCTTCTTGGTTGTTCCATAGTGTCGCAGCATAGCTGTTGAGAGGACTCTCATTGTTGGGTTCTGTGTCAAATAACATGGAATTCAGCATCAAATATATCCAACTAAGTAAATACAGACAGACACTCCATAGAGATATGGAAAAATAATTCACCTCCCAGTAAGCTCTGGATAGACAGAAGGATAGTTCTGCAATCATAGGCAGAAGACCACATGTCCTAGAACATAAAGAGAAGATGAGTAGAATAGACTATATCTGGTCTGGAAAAACTATGTCATGAGAACAATTTGAATACCTGAAGGATGTCTAAACAAATATTGCCACATTGATCCACATTTGGATGGAAACATGGGGTCTCAAACTTAACCTGAGGAGGTTTAAATGGATAGTCCACAGGGAAGCGTAATGATAGCTTGTAAGACAAACCTTCATATGCAGTCCCTTTACTTCCTTCGATAGTACCAATCCAAGAGAAAATGTTTTCGCCTTCTGGAAAGGCCGATACTCCAACATCTCCACTCATCTGAGGAGAAGGAGAATGATCATGCAGAAAGAGAAATAGAGGAAACCTCGCTCATTTCAAACCCACATAAAGAAAAACCGAGAAAACCACAAAAACAAATACACTTCAGAAGAAATTAGAAAACAATATCATATACATGACAGCAAACGAAGTGACGATCTGTGTCCATTGTGACCAAGAAATTTGCTCTAACCAAAAAGCATTACTTGCAGTCAGAGGAAGTGCAAAGTTGCCTGCTTGTCAATCAATGAACGGAAAGAAAACGTTAAGAGGAAACCATTTCTGGCAAACATAATTGATAGGACCAATCACATATACTCAGAGTCTGCTTGTAGAATGTGAATACTTCATCATCATTTTCAACCAGCCTATTTCTTCTGCAGGCTGCCAACTTCAATATTCAATTTTTTTTATTTTTTATTTTCACTTCCAACCCAGCTGGACATTATAACAAAAAAGACTCCATGAGCTTGAAGAACATGCTTGTGGCTAGCAGCCTAATTTTACGCAAATTTTAAGACCCAACCACTTCCTAATGCTGGCATCGAACAGTTCTGATGAGTTCGCAAAGACTATTCAGACAAACCCACTTCAACCTACAGATAGGGCTATAATAGACTGCCCAACTAGGTCCAAAGGTTTTTTTTTTCCCTTATGCAATCTACAGGAAAAGATTGCAAGTTTACAGAAATCCAGATGACTAAGATCTAGAAATGATAGCATATTATATAAAGGACTTGATCTGATTCACCATTTACCACTCCCAAAAGTAAGGAAACATTTCACACAGAGTAACAATTACCAAATCCAGGGTTCCATTTACCAATTTATCCATCAATTCGTACAAGATTCAACAATTCCAACCCCAGATCACGACGTATAACAGAAGTAAACAAAACTACGCGACCGAAGGGAACCAAGAATCGAGAAACGCACCATGAGCGACATCAATTCCTTCTGAAGCCTGCAACCAAATGAAACAAAGATCAAATCCCCTCCCCCAAAAAGATCAAATTTTGTTCAAAAGAAGGCGTTCTAATGAAAACCTCTGGGAGACGGAGGTGGTATCGACTGGACTCGGCTGGGGCTTGGGTTGCTTCAAAGGAGGGGCAGGAGATGGAGGAGGCGCGGTGGCGTTATCCACGTTTAGGACCTCCATCGTCGAATAAACCCCCTATCTCTCGTCTCTATTCTACTTCTAAACTATTCGTCGTGGGAGTATTACTTGGCGAATTGGAATTGGAGTAGGAGGATTGGGGATTAGTAATAGTTATCGTGGAGTAGAGAGAAGGGAATAAGAAGGATCTCGGAATAATAAGAGGGGGCGGTGGAGTGCTGTCAATTCTACCGGCAGGTAGGGCTGCTTTATCGCACATCCATGTGTTCATCTTAACTTATCCCACCCGTCCCGTATCGTTGATTGGCCATTATTCTAGCATTAGAGAGCACCGATATTGGATAAGAGGGATGTTATTCGAGAATAAATAGGTAGGTATTCGGACAAGAGGGTGATAATAATATAATCAAAAAGTAATTTTGGTGCCAAATTATAATAGAAGACTCCGAAAGTTGCCAAAATTAGACAGATAGGCTTGTCATTTCATCCACCATCAGAGCTACCGTTCGGTACGAGAGAATTCATTTGGCAAGGATTTATCGGAGGATTTTTGCGCATCAATATCTTATCCACGTTTCTGTACGTAATAGGGTGGGGTTTATGCATGGATAAACTTTCTATCCAGGAAAAAGAGTGGCACTAATTTACATGGAATTTGTGATTCATTCATCTCTATGTTTCTTTTTCTTTAGGCTAGAGTTCAAATGGTTAAAATGACTTATATTGTATAACAATATAAGTGTTCTTAAATTAAGAATCCTGAAGTGAAACTTAAGCCTTTACTTTTCTGAAAATAAAAGATTAGTAGTTGTTTAGTCCCTACCGTGTTTTAATGGACAATCTATGCTTATTATCATTTTCTAAATTATGCTATTATAAAATATGTATGTAATTTTGACACCCTGTCAAATTTTTAATTAATAGAATACAAGATCAAATGAATAGCTAACCAATCAGGAACATTAAAAGGAGTTTTTTTTTTCCTCTCCTTGGATTGAAGTTGAGTCCAGGATCAAAAGAGGAAGGAAATTAATACCATTTGAGAGGATCCCTCCTCTCCATCAATTTGGTTCTACTCATCCAAGTATCTGGATAGGATATAGTTCAAGATGATGAACCAAATATTCCAGCAATGTTCTGAGCTGATCACTGATGTACAACAATCAGGAGATAGAAATGATATATGGAATAGTAGCATGTCTACCCTCAGGGAAATTCACTTCCCTGAAGAGAGATTACAAAGTTGACAATTGAAGAATGAAAGCCCCAGAAATTTACATGCAGCAAATGGACATGAAAACATACACACTGGCATTGTGCCTACTTGCCTGACTCATTTACATACACACTGGAAACCCTCCTAGCTTAATCATACAACTTGTAAATCTAAGTTATCCATACAATCTGTTCAACCCATCTTATCTGCTTATTTTTTCTGCTCAATTTACTTATTAAGCAAGTTCAGATACTCAGCAATCAGGAAAAGAATCCACTTGCTACATGTAAAACCAAGGTACCATGCTGCATATAAGTTATTGCATGTAGATTAATCTTTAGCTTTACCACCATAGTAAAGACATCTTGATAAAATTGAGTGGAACTTGGACGGATATACACCTTCTGTGGGTTATGACAAAAACTAAGCCTAAACTTTACTCTTTATAAAAGCTTTAAGCCTCTTCCAAGTCACATATCCTTAAAAGCAACAAAATCATTCACATGCTCATATAATTCCACCAGACATTCTCTTACTAAAAGTGAAAGCCTCTTTAAAGCCTCTTTAAAGCCTCCAGCATATCTACGTCCCCAAGGAGGACCATCACCTATGTCCCCTTAAAAAACCTGTTATATATGGCATCTGACACAGCAACATTTATCCAGATTCCCTATAAGAACCGTCCATCTTAATACATTGCACTATAGCCTGTAATCAAGAATTTAAGATCTCATTCTAAGAATTCTAGCAAACAAACCTTCAAATGTTGAAATAATTCCCTCTTGCAAGCATAAGTAGATAATTCTGACAAAGACAGAAACTCTGAATCGACTTCACCATAATTTAAAAATTCAGAAAATATAGCAACAAAAAGTGTTGTTTAATTTTATTAGCAATACGTACATTGCACCATAAAATCTATTTCTTATGCAAAATGCTTATAGGTAAAATCCATCCAGCCTTATATTTTCTTTGGTTGCTAATATGTCCACCACTTAATGCATCTTCAACCTCATCAGACTTAGTGAAGGATTATTCAGATTAGATGATAGAACAATTTGATACTGTCATTTGCAGTCTCCTTATATTGAATAAGTTGTTTGCACATTCTAGGGATGACAACCATACGACTGCCGCCTTCCACAGCACTAGGTTTGTATCTCCATATGCTTTCTCTTTCTCCACATGTACTTCCACAGTAAAGTTATGTGTTACTTCTGAGGTGCCAGATCCAATTTATTTGTTGACAAAAGAGTGAAATGCCTAAAATATAGATTATTCATATTAATAGATATAGAATAAGTGAAAAACCATAAGTGGCCCAGAGAAGTTTGTTAGTCCTAGAACTTTAACATGACTTTGCATCTGTATGATTATTTTAGCCAAGAATATCTGTTGGCAAACATTTCTAATTGTCACAATCATGACTGAAAACCACCTATAGAAGATTTCAAAGAAGCATGAGTCTGGAACATCTAGCAACTCACATGTCCTTGCACCAAGGTAAGGAGACGGATCGAAATGAAGCTACTAGCAATGAGAAAATTGCATGTTTACAAATACCTCATCATAATTTTTCTTATCCAGCATAGACCCAAAAAAACTGATTAAGAAGCGATCATCTACTTCATATTTATGGAAGCAAACAGCATCATGATCATATATGAGGTAGTCTATTGATTGGTGACTGTGCTTAATTTAATGGTACTTCCTGATCAAGTGATTGGCATAGCCCAAATAGAGGACTTCAGCAAACTGCAGGGAAGCAGAAGAGTATCAAGGAAGAATAAAGAATAGGGACAATATAAAAAAGAGCAGATCCTTGGAGTCATAAATGAATAACAATCTATAGTATTACAATTCACCAAAACAATGCCTCTAAAATAAGCCAACTGACAGTGAAGAAAACAAACAGGATCAACGTTCAGTTTTCTTTAACATTGATCTCAAGAAACATTAATCCTAAAATCTTTGTACCCCACTGACGAATTTTCCTTTTCTACAGCCGCATGGAGAAGTTGAGAGACCGAGTACCAATTGAACAGATTGGATGGCCGTGTCATTAACAGATCAGCCTCACTTAATGCCAAGAAAGGATCACAGAGCCTCAGCATACCAAAAGGAATTTTAAAATTCATGCAATTTTGTTCTTGTACTATGACAGAGTGTAGATATCTGCACAAATATCCACTTGCTAAGTTACAGACCCTCCGCATAATAGAGAGCTCATTACCTGTTTACGAACTAAGCAAAAATATTGGATTCAAGTTCCCTCCTGGAAAACACGAATTGCTCCAACTTCTACCATAATGTACAAAATACGTTACTACTAGAATCTTATGAACTAATTACTCAACTCTCTCTTCTCCCCTTGAACTTCTTGGCAAGTCAACAGATGGACGTCTAAAAATTAATAAAGGAACAATCTTTTTTGGCAGAATGTCCTCGAATTGACTCATTCAATACCTTAGAATTATTAGTTAACATAGAAAGGAGGAATAGATCTCCAGCACAGCACCAAGAACAGCAATTACCACGAACAACAAATAAGCGAGCACATTAACAGGGAAACATAGTAAAAAAGAGAATTCATTATCCCTTGCCTTAAAAAAAAAAGGAAATTTCTTCAAAAGAGACGTGAGATGAGTTCAAATACGATTAAACCCTACACTTCTTTTGGTCCCAAAAGAAAAACAAAAACAAAACTAAGAAGGCAGCTTTCGATCAAAAGGAACCAAAGCAAGATACGGGTGATCCCTTACAGAGCCGGATCAAGCAGCCGATCTATAGCGATAGAGCTTGCCGAATACGTGGAGGGCAGTGACGAATCCGATGAAGCAAAGGCTCATCACGAGGACGACGGTGGGCGTCATCTTGAGCCCGGGTGCGTCGTCAGTGTAGAACCTGAGCATGTTGCTCCCGCCGCCGCCGCCGCCGCCTCCAAAACCACCGCCACCGGCCACCCTGCGTCGCCGGAGCCCCGCCGCGGCCGCCGCAGATCCACGGGGGCCCACCGTAGCCGGCCGGGCACCCGATCCAGCGGTCGATGAGGACTGGGATTGAGAGCTACCTCTCGCCATCGTTGATGTAGGAAGAAGAAAGAGGAAAGGGAAGAGAGAGAGGAGGAAAATTGGCTTATTTTTCTTTGATTCGATTTTATACATGGAGGAGCCTGAGATCCATTCGGGAACTACGTTGTGATAAGCCGCTAGAACATTATAAGGAGATAAGGATATAAAAAACTAGGACGCATACGTGTCTAAGTTAGGAGGAGACGTGCTAAAAGGAAGTGCAATAGGATAATAGCATTCAAAGGAGGAGCAGGAGAACGTGGAGTCAGGATGACATGTGATCTGACAAATAGCTCAACTGCCCCCCTTGAATGCACAAGGGGAACCATTCTTAATTAAATGTTCTTTTTATACCTTTCTAATCTCTTTTTGTAATTTTCCTTGCATTTTTATTGCCTTATTTTTGGTGTTTTTTATTTAGCCTTCTGCTGTGTGACAAAGAAACGTGTACTCTTTTAACATATAATTTTAGATAATTGAACCAGTCTTTATATAAGTATGATGAGAAATATTCTGCGGAATATAATAAAATTTTGTAAATTTGTGTAGAATAATAGCCCTTTTGGATCTTTTAATCCGGATCTCGTATGCGACACTTTTACAATCCAAACCCAATAATTTTGATATAATGCCTCGTTTACATTGGTCAACGAAATGGGGATGAGAGCGAAAGCAGCGAGCGCGTAGGGAGGTAAGGTAACTCGGCTTCTCCCTCCCGATCGTAGATCGAAATTGGTAGATCTGGTTATGCGTTCGTCGTTAACTTTTTTTGATTTCTTATTTTATCGAATTTAAATCGTAGGCACGGTAAGAAGCTGGAGTTGGTTTTCTTCGGTTGGATCGCTCGTGAATTGTGATGGCAGATCAATTCTCGTTCACCGATGGCGGGGTATTTTTTTTCTTGATATCTTTTTCTTTCCGATTTGACTTCAATAAAAACTTAAAATTTTTAGTTTTTTCTTGAGATTTACCCTAATTGATAAGATGTTTGTTCTTCTCCGCTCAAACCCTAGTATCCTCTTTCCCTCTTCCTCTAGGTCTTGTTATTGCTGAAGAATTGTAATTTACTTGATAGGATTCGTGTAATTAGAAATCGCATTACCTTGTGGCTTGGATGGGCACCAATTCTGTTTCTAGGATCGTCTGTGTTGTTAGAACAAGTTTTTCCGCTGTACCTTTTGAGAGGAACTGCATAAATAATTTGTGGTCACACCAGTGGTAAGGTGATGGCGCTTCATGTGCAAATTCATATATGACTTGCATGTTAGTGCTTTCAGTTGCCTAAACAACCACATTGCTTTGTTGATTTTAGATTAGAATTTTTCTCAACCCCTCTTTATCTCTATCAGACTGGTTAACGCTTACCAGGACGTCTGCAAATACAACTACATTTTTTCCTTCCAAATGAGTTTTAGGTGCTGAATTGCACATTTGTGCTTAAAATCCATAGGTTTTCTGACATTTATAACCGTTGAAGCATAATGAAGTGCCAGATAAATAGAATTCTAGTATAATATTTACTTGAATAAAACTAAGAGATGCGGTTGATGTTTTGGCACATCGTTCCCTGCCAACCCAGGCGCTTTTTTTTTTTTTGTGCTTGCATCTACATTTGTTGCTTACTTTGATAAGAATATACAAGGTTGTACTAGATATTACTTCTGGTTACCTTGTGTTTTTTGACATAATGAATGTATGGTATGTTTTATCATTCTAAAACGGGTGGTTTTGGGGACTTCCTCAGATGGTTCTATGTCAGTAGTTGAATGTCTTCATACTTTCATCTGAAGAATGTAGATTAGTAGCATGCATCACCAAGTTTTTATGAAGAATCTCTATAGTTCTCCTTCCATGGCTTTTATATCGCGGTGAAGATCCTATCATTTCTGCAGAAAATGGGAGCAGAAAAAGTTTAATCATATAATTGTTAATGTGCCTTAAAAAGATAAAGAGAATGTAGTTGTATGGTCATACTTGAAACATGCATATGATCATGAACCCATGCCCTATATCCTATATGCTACGATGAAATTGTATCTACTCTGGCATGCACACCCGCACACCATCAAGTACTAGACAAGTAGTATACTATTGCCTGAGGCCTCCTCCATCGTGGGGATGGGGAAGACAAGATATACACAGTCTTTGTTTCCATGGTTTTATCCATGACAACTTTAGGTGCATGGAGGCAAGCCTTACCTTCAACAAAAAATTGACACCCTCTCACCACCATTTAGCAGAGAAAGGTGAAAATCAGCTGATTGAGTCATTTCTTCCATCATAGTCCATATGTATCTTCTCTTCTATTTGAGAGTTCCTCAGTTTGCTGTCTTTGATGCAACAATGTTTGTTATATACAGGGTAATGTTATCATCGAGGAGGGAAAGAAAGGATTGAACCCAGGTATGGTGGTCCTACTTGTTGTGGGTGGACTTCTGCTGCTCTTTCTTGTTGGGAACTATGCTCTCTACATGTATGCACAGAAGACCCTTCCTCCAAGAAAGAAGAAACCCGTGTCCAAGAAAAAGATGAAGAGGGAAAGGCTCAAGCAGGGAATCTCTGCACCAGGAGAGTAAGGAAGCCATTATAAATTGTGTCAACAGATCAATGCTGCGGTCCAGCTACTTTTATTTGTTACTTACCTGTAGGAATGGGGTTTCTAAAAACCAAAATTGAGTAAACATGGACTAGTTTTCTGGATGAGGCAATCAAATTTTATGTTTCAACATTGCTATTATTCTGTCTTGAACCAATTACGATTAACTTGTGACCTTTCCCTGGAAAATGGTTTGTGATTATTGCCTTATATGATGAAAAGACTGTGAGATTATAAACTTCTTTTTCCACACCATCAGTAAGTTGGTATGATGTATGAGATTTCTTTACGAAGCAGGCCCACTCATGATTCTTTTTTCGCATTGTAGCAATATATATACATATATAGTGCTCTGCTTATGGGTGGAAATATAGTGGTTCTAATGAGTATTGCAGTGTATGGTGCAGGGCATTTTGCCAAGCTGTTGCTACTGCCATGTCGAATTCTTTTTCCCCTTTATTTTAAGGATAAATGAGGACTAGACCTCAGTTAGAGCCTTTGTTTTCTTTGGGTTACTTCAATTAAATGTTATCTTTACTGCTCAGATTTGTTTATTTATGTATTGAATAGATCCTTATGTTTTACTTACCTGTTGATGATTGAATGTTAATAGTCACGGAGAAGTGGATAATTATTGATTAGACAGCGGTCCATCCACAGTTCCATGGCATAGTCGGGAATTGTTTTCAATTTGGTTTGACATCCAATTGTGATAAACCGGGGCATTAGCACTTAAGAAGTCCTTAAAACTTTAATAATAGTAAGATTTAGCTTTTAAACCTATTAGTGTAGACAATTTATATAGAAGATATATAAGAGTAAAATTTAAATATTTTTTTAATACAAAGATCCCCGACAAAGTCGTTACCAGATAGATGGTCTCATGTCACTCCAGGACTTATCCATAGTGCTTGTTCACACGAAGGAAAGACTGAGTGAGATGCTAGGGTGGCATACAGTAGATACATACAAAAGCATAGATGCATATTGTATGAATATATTATGGGCAAATTATACTCTTTGAACATTTTTATGATGCATAACTCCCTAGTTCCTACTCTTTGAACATTTTTTTTTATTTATAAATTATTATATGTAAGTCATGTAAGCAGTAGTTATATAGTATATTTATCTTTATATTTTAGAAAAAAGAAAGAAAGAAATTCACCGTAATTATAAGTAGAAAGGTCGTTTTATCTTTTCTGACTACAATATTAAAAGATATTTTTAATAATTCAAAAAAATAATGTAGAAAGTGGTAATCTGTCAGGAGATCTAAGTATAGTTATACCTGTTCATTTATGATACAATACATTAAGAAAATTAAGGAACAAAAAGAAACAGTCTGAACTCCGAAGCTCTGAATGTTCTCTGTAAGAAATAAGGAGCAATCTATTCCTAAGTTCAAGATTGTACAATAATGTATCATTTCATAATAACAAAAGAAACCACTAAAAACACTCCGATCATGGAAGAGTTGATACTTGAGAGAGAAAAAAAGAATACATCAGACAAGGTGAAAAAAATTTCTAAATCTTGAGATAGGTTGTTTGTAACATTGTATATGCTGAAATGTGGTGGAGAGTTAGATTAATGTTGTATTCAACTATCCAAATCAGTGGCAGCATCAACAGCTAGAATCGTTTGTATATGCTGACTAATACCTCCAATATTCCTTCTTTTCCAACTCCAATGTTCACAAAAAGGCTGTCCAAACTGGAATTTTGGTTGCACAATTGACAAAACAAATTAGGATGATGAAAGAAACTTGACATCGACATTTATCCTATCCGAATAAGCTTGGAATAATTTCAGATCAAGTAGCACCTCAAGGCTGGGGCCTGCCTAATTCATTCTCAGTTTTCTGGGCAGGATAATTTTCAGCTTAGCCAGTGTAGAAAGCAACATGAGCAGACGAATCCAGAACCATAGCTTTTGATTTCCTAGACAAAGCTCCAAGTCAAAATCAAGCTGTAGATGATGTGGTTCATATGCATTAGGAAATTCTTCATTCTGGCTTACACCGCCACGCAGATTAACACATCGTAGCTTAGCCAGATAAAAAGGTATCATAGACAACAGAGAAATGAGCAGAATTCCTAACCACGATAAAGGCATTCAATTAAGTTGATGCAAGAATAAATAGACAAATCTCAGCCATTACCTTGCAGGGGTGGAGGGGTCCATGAAGAATGACATTTTCCTCATCTTCTTGAACCTTAACTCATCTATAAATCGCTTTAAGGAATCTCCTCATCACCCTTGTGGTATAATCTAAATATTTTACAGCAGGAACGATGAAGGACTCCCTCTCATGCCCGCAGGAGTTCATGGAGAGTTTCTGGTTTCATCAGAATATTCTTTTACTGGTACCTACACCCCTCGATTCCGTGATGCCTAGGAGCAAAACCAGCACTTCAAGTTCTCCAGACCTGTCATCAGAATACTATTCAGTATCAGATTCAGAAAGAAACTTGTGGAAGGTGAATGATCATATAATATACTAGAAATTTTAACAGTTGAATATTAGTTCTTACTGATGTTTATTTAATTGAACTCAGCTTTCATCTGAAAATGATAATCAGGAGGCAATTAATACAGATATGACACCGACAAGATTCAGCAACCAGCCTATTCCCCATCAGCAAACACCAAACAGAAACATACTACGGTCTTGCTCATCATTAAACCTGAGTAGGAGTTGCACTAGAAGGGAGGCACCAAGGTTGAAGAGTTACAACAGCTCCTCTGACCTTGAAAACTTCGAGCTGAAGGGCTTCATGGATCTAGGTTTTGTATTTGACAAGGATTCATTGAGCAAGGACATTGTAAAAATGATACCCGGACTGCAAAGGGTGGAAGAGGAAGAGAGCAGAGGCAAAGAGAAGACATGGGAGGATGAGAAACCAGTACAAAGGCCATATTTATCCGAGGCTTGGGTCATCAAAAGAATTTCTTCACCGGTCTTTAGTTCGTGGACACTGCCCAAATCCCCCAATGACGCTGAAATGAAGAAGCAACTTCGTTTATGGGCTACAGAGGTTGCCGCAACGATCCATCTTGAAACATCATTGGAAAACATACAAGTAGAGAAGCCGAGTTCCCCCAATTTTACCTATTAAAATATCAGGATTGTAGTCGTAGCTATTACAGAGGTGATCAAGGTAGTAGTGGTGTTCTTATATTGTCTTGTGTACATAGGAACTGGTGTGGTTTTCATCACCAAAGGTGTGATTGTTGTCATCTTCTCTCATTTAAATGGGAAGATGAAGTAAGTTTGATGCTTAAATGAATATTGTAGTTTAGTTTATGATGCAGATTCACTTCTTACATCAAATTTAGTTTATGTTCAAGCATTTCATAGCTCAGTATAGGTACCAAGAAGCATTAGCAATGATCTTGGTATGTTTAAACATGGAAGGCCCAAATATTTCAAGTCAAATAGCTCAAACCTCTATATTTCAAACAATTTCCTGTTCTTGTAATGTTATAGCAATTGCGTGTATCCAACAGAACATGTGATCAGCTTAAAAACCTAACCATTGTAAAGGGGTCAAATTCCAATTCATCTATAACTCATAACATTGAAAAAGAAGCAACTTTATTCTGCATATTCCCAATTAAGACGAAAAGAACGCTAAAGCAATCTAAATACATACTATATGTCAAGACTATAATTAGCACAACAGCTACCGCTACCTGCATTGGGTCACTCAAGCATTTCATCGAACAATTCAGCGGCGAAAGTCTCCCATCAACTCCCAAACAACTGCCTCCTGTAAAAAAAAATTTTAAAAAATTCAAAGACAACTAATCTAATATCTTCATCGGCTGCTTCGCCCTCCTTGGTCTCTTCAATCTTCCAATCAATAAACGACATCATTCCCAAAACAAAACGCTCTTCGATTACTATCCAACTCTTATGACACTCGATGATCAAAAGATCACCTGAATCCGCGCTAATCTACGGTTTACCCTGCATTTTTAAGAATTTACAAATCACGCCCTAACTTTCCAGGGAAACAAGCAAAATAACCAGCGTTAAATTTTCAATCGAAGTTATACGATGTAGGGGCTTAGTGGCTTGGAGTGTGGATAGAGGAGTTAACTTGATAACGCAGCAGTTTGGACTCGAAGCAATAGCTTCACCAAGCAACGATTTAAAACTTAAACTAAACAGCTTAGTATATTGGTAACAATTTAGTGAGACCTAAATGACTTTATATCTAATCTAACTTTAAAAAGGCTTTAAGACGTCACCTGGCCGCCAATCCTTCCCCCAAAAAGATATTGCATATTTCCAGAATAAAACTGAAGTCCGCAACGAAAAAGGAATAGTAGATGCCGAATTTATTGGCGACACAATTTCTCTCTCTTTTTTATTTTATTTTAACACTAAATTTATCTCCTTTTGCACAATTCGCAAAAGTTCATTCCAGATAAAAATACACACTTCAAATATGCAACAAAAATAAGTCCTCTTCAGCAAATAGAATTTGACTTCTATCTTTTAACATGCCGCCAATTTCAACCACAATCATAACTCTCATAATTCGACGTCAAGTATGAAGCAACTCCGGGAAACAACCGAGCTATATGAGCACATAAAGAACAGAGCTACCATTGCTTCAATCTTGTCATAATTCAAAAGCCTCTTGGACGGCTCTCTCTTGCTCTACGCCACTCTCGTGGTCTGGTTTGGCGTGATTGCTTTGTCCACCGTCCTCCGGTGGCGGAGAGATTGACGCTGGAATTGGAGTCCTCTCGGTTGGTGCTGTTGTTAAGAAGCTCAGAGCCATGACGACGTCGGCCATCAGCGGTCGCACGGATGATTCTTCCTGAAGGCACATTGCAGCAACAGCAACAGCTTGGTTTAATCCTTTTGATGGGTAGTCTTCCTCAAGAAGTGGATCAACTAGCTCAGTGAATTTCTTCTGGTCTCTGAACATCGGCATTGCCTATAAAAGTTGGAACAAAGAATACTAACTCAATAGTGAAATACAAGAACGGTTCAATATGAATAGATACAATTTAATTAGCCAAAGATTCGAAGAAAGAAACTGTGTTTATGATGTTGCATACCCAACTGACAAGATTTTGTTCGTTTATTGCCTTAGAAGTGTCGATAGCTCTCCTCCCTGTGATTAGCTCAAGCAGAACCACTCCGAAACTATAGACATCTGACTTCACAGTAAGATGGCCTGTTCTCGCATATTCAGGTGCGCAGTAGCCGTATGTTCCCATTACCCTTGAGGAGACATGAACTTTGTCACCCATAGGACCAAGCTTTGCGAGCCCGAAATCCGAGAGCTTTGGGTTGAACTGTTCGTCGAGTAGGATATTAGACGATTTGAGATCGCGGTAGATCACAGGTGGATTGGCCTTGTCATGCAGATACTCTAGTCCTTGAGCAGCACCATAAGCTATTTTCATTCTGGTGTACCAGCTTAGAGGCTTCTGATCAGGTGGGATATCTGCCAAGGCAAAGTTTTTAATCATTCTCTAGGTAGAGGAGGCGAGTCTTCAAAAATCAAATTTTTGAAGAGTGTCGTAGAGAATATTCTAACATGTAATCACTATATTTTTCTTAGTATGATCACAAGCACCATACCAAGCAAATGGTCTTCCAAGGAGCCCAAAGGCATGAACTCATATACTAAGAGTCTTTGATCACCATCTGCACAGTATCCTATAAGATTGACCAAATTCTGATGATGAAGAAGACTCAGCATTAAGACTTCCACCAGAAATTCCCTGTTGCCTTGCAAGCCATTCCTGTCGAGTTGCTTGACAGCTACAATCTGGTAAAACAAAACGATGAAAGCGGTAAATCTTCGATTAAGACTACTAATTTGAATTGAGATCACCTAGATTCAATTTACCTGGCCAGACTTTTCAAGGCAACCCCTGTAAACTCTACCAAACCCTCCTTCCCCCAGAAGACAGTCAGGTCTAAAATTCTTGGTGGCTGAGGCAAGTTCGCGGAATGTGAATGTTTGTGCTGCAATATTACCATTAGCGGCTTCTTTTTGGGTTGTTTCAGTGGAGGTCTTCTCACCGATAATTTCTGCGCGCCGATTTTTCCAGAATATGTCACAGAGTTAGCTTTATTTGGAGCAGAAGATAGTTAAAACTTAAGAAGTGTATTTGGTTGATGGTGTAATATAACTACCCATCCAGAACGTGCATCAACTTCTCTAAAGAAAGATTCATCTGTGTTCTAATATATTTCCTAATGTCTATCACCCCATTTTGTATAGCAAACATTGTCCTAGATTTGTTACATTGTGGACAAACAGAGGTAAAATTATAGAGCAATACTATCAGCATTTCTGATCAAGTTATAATAGTTAAATGTACACCTATTCCCAAATCTTCCCAATTAATTCCTAAAAGTTTAATTGTGAATTGCATTACTCTGATCAGATGAACTCTGCATCCAAACATCTACCAAGCACATTGAAGACATGAACAAAGTTATATTCGCGCGATTGCAAAAGCTCACCAGGCTTCGTCGGAGGCAACTCCTTCTTCACGACGGCGTTCTTTCTCCCCTTCCTCTCGTCCGATGAAAAGCAAGGAAAGCAACTCATTTCTCCGACACAAACACTCGTCTTCTTCAACCTTCCAATCTCGTACAAATCATCGAAAAACCCACCTACCAAATTCTTCAAAGAGTTCGAACTCTGCGCAAAACCAACAGGCCCAGGTCGCGAAAAGAAAAGAATCCCCCAAACCAAGAAAATCGAAGCGCTGCAATGAATCAGAAAAGAAAAACCCGGGACCGGAGCCGCTCCAAGTCTACATAACCTTAGCCCAATCACCGGAGAAGGCCTTTCGGAGACTCGAAATGGCCTTCTTCCGCGAGAGGAGAGGGCGGGGAGGGAGTATTCTGAGCTTGAGGCGATGAGAGGAAATAGGAAGAAGGAATAGAACGGTTTATTTATTTATTTATTTATTTATTTTCTTTTTTGTTTGTTTTGAGCCCGGAAGAGGAGGTGAGATGTGAGGACATATTTGAAGGCGGGAAAGGGAGGGAAGGGAAGACGTGGATCCAAATCGGTTGGAATTTGAGGGGGGGGGGGTTTTAAAGAGTGGAATCGTGGAGAAGTCGTTGGGAATTTTGGGGGTTTAAAATAGAAAAAATAAAGGGAGAAAATATTATTGGAGGAGGAAACCACGTAGCCGATAATCGAAGTCAAACCGCGTTCAGTCGTCTCCTCGGAACGATGTCCTGCCTTATTCTATGTAGGTTTTAATATGCAAAGATTCACATTTATATTTGAGTTTTTTTTTTAAGATGAAATTAATCAAAAGCAACCTACGTTTTTATTCTTATTATTATTACATCCTACTTTTTTTGACATCTTTCATTCTGACAGTTTTGTATTATAAGTTTAATCCTTAAAAACACTTTAATTTAAATTTAATTTCATTTCCTAAATTGACGGAATAGGAAGGGTGGATGGATAAGTTTATTCAATTGCACTTCGGTTATTTTTTTTATCTATGATTAAGTTAATTATTGTATATAATTACTTTCAATTAATAAAATTAATTCTGGAGTGTTTTTGAGAATTAAACTCTTAATACAGGCATGGTGTAAATAATAATAAAAGCAAAATATAGGATGTTTTTATTTATTTATTGCAAACCTTCTAAAATATCTTAGTTTCATATTTACCCTCCAAAAGTTGATATTTTATATGTATATCCCATAAAACATTTTATTATTGCATATAGATAGACCTCAACTTCTCAAACCGAACTATATGTTAAGTTTTCATCATTAATGGTGAAAATATATTAATATCTTTATTTTCATTTACTTATTGTTTTCAATTAAAGGTATCCAAGTATTTTCATCTATTAAATATACTAAATCGTAACTTATAATTATAAAAAAGTAATATTAAAAAATATTCATTCAAAGTTTATAGGTTTTGAAGAGCATACACTCAAATATAAAAGTTAAAATTATATATCGTAAATAAAGAATTTGGAGGCGTATGCATGCAAAAGAACCCTTTATGTTTACATGTGTATATGGCGTTCTTGGGTGTCTTCTTATGCATATGTATGTCCAGGCTCCAGCTATGTCTTTATATGTGCATACCGGCGTATGTGTGGAACTACTCATTCCCAAAATAATATTTACATAGAAGAGGATTTCATGGGGGGCATAAAATATGGCAAAATTTAATCTGATGTTAGACTATGCTACTCAAATGCAACTTAGCTAATTCAAGTTAGTAAGATGATTTAAGAGCTCATGAGAGATTCAGTCTCACATAGATTTGGGTTCAATTTTGCATGTCAAGATCTATTTATTGCTTAATTCATCACACATAACACCATTCCTTCAGATATAGTTCAGATCTTATGATCCCCTTATGCTTTGTTGCCCTCGAGGATGCAAAAGGCACCAATATATATATATATATATATATATATATATATATATATATATATATATATATATATATGTATGTATATTTCAGGTCAAAAGAAAGATCTCAAATAAGCAAATGCACTTAGTTTATTGGTATTGTTCAGCTAACATGTTGTCCTATATCTACTTCAATGCTATTCTTTTCTCTAAAATTAAAAACTATCATCAACAAATAATCTTCGTGTTCGTTCTTGTAAACCCTTGTACAGCTCAACATGTTTCCCTATATTTAATCCATAAAACGACATAGTTTTTGCGCGTAATTGTATGTAAATAGCTTTATTGGTGCCATTGATGCAAGATAATTTATAGGGAATTATTGACATAAACGTGGCTTCCATAAATTATCATCAATGACCAAGCTGCATTATCATGTATAAGATATATTTCCCTATATTAAATCCATTCGACGACATAGTTCTACTTCATATACTATAATAAAAGGCAGATTAGTCATGCTTACCAAACAAATTTAGAAGTAAAGCACAAGAATAGATGGCAAAGATCTATATATTATCAATACCTTGGCCATAACTATATAAGTATCACATTGAAACCTGAACGGAAATCTTACATAGTAACTTCTAACATCAAAGATCAAGGCAGTTTGGCGACCCACTCTGTTTTTGGACAGAGTAGGTGTACTTCTGAAATTTACTGAACAAATCTCTTTTGAGAATAAATTTATCTAGGGGTAGTAATTACACCTATGTTGCACAACACTAATAAGCAATACCCCTCTTTACCCACAATGCAAAGTTGCAGAGTGGGGTATTCTCTTAGGTTTAGGTTATAATTTTCTTCGTTTTCCTTTCACAGTCAAGAATAAATAGGAATAAGAAGCCATAGTATGATGCAAGAGAATACTAGCTGTTTAAGAGCATGCAAATACTTGGACAACCAATAATGCAGTATACACTTAAATCTCTTACATGCAACATCTGATGTCAAGAAGAGCAACCGACATCATCCTGTACAATAGAAAGCCAAGGCACTCTCACATTCTTTTTTTGTGGAATAACAGAAATCCTCTACAAAGATCGTTGTTAGAATGAAAAGAAAAAAAAAGGCCCAGAAACAACCACAGCAGAACAAAATCCCTTCCAGTAAAAGCTCTCGCCAAGAAGAATGCACACTAAAAAACAGTGCAACAGTCAATAGTTCGTTCCGGGACTTCCAGCTCTATCCATCGATCGCAATTTGCTCTGATGGCATGGCAACATTCTTCATTGAAGCAACATCGATCTTTGGAGGACCAGAAAACCGCCTCACCCTTCCTGAAAACAGCACGCCAGGCTTATCTGCTATCGGAAAAGACAAACGCTTCTTTGCCGAGCTGATGGATCCCTTCTCAGGAGTTTCAGCCTTATCATTATATACGCTACGATGAACTCGAGACCTTGCCCTGGCAGACTCAGTTGACTGCATGTAGCTGGGGATCGCCGGTACACTTGCTAGGCTGTCATCATCACGTACTGAAGAGCCTGCTACACTGTGCCTCCTGCACCTCTCAGACTGCATGCTTGCTATGCTCTTCAGATCATCCTCCTTGAGGGCAGAACCACCAAATCTTGGGCTTCCTAATTTGATCTTTCTTGTGAATGCCGGAGCCGTGGAAGGGGGAGTCGTCGGTGACTGGCGGCTGGGTCCGCGGTTTGACTTCTGTGCAGCACGTGATGCCCGATCAGGAGTGGTCTCTCTAGAAGCGTATATCTTTTTTGCCACCCCACTTGCTTTCTTCTCTTCCGTAGCAACAATGCGACTAGCGCTTTTTATAGAGGCATAGTCATTGGTTTCTTTATCTGTTGCGGTGCTCGTCTCCCATGGCCTTGCTGCCATCCAGCGCTCCAACCAGCTCCAACCCCACTGGCTATTGCTGGGGTCTGTGATCGTCAGATTCAGAGATCGGGAAGAGCTCCTCCACTGCTTCAAGGCAATTTCAAAGAATTATATCTTTGCTAGGGGACTGTAAATAGCAGCATCGAATTTAGAGACTAACTGGAGCCAAATGCTAGATACCTGATGAGAAAATGCGTATGCAAGTGCCCTTTCTCTTCTTATAGCAGCTTCTTGCCTGCTCAATAGAGTGACTTCAAGTTGTTCTTTGGACTGAAGACTATCATCCCAATCTTCACCCATCTGTTAAAAGCTTGAACAGGTAAATGTAAAGATCCACAAAATCTCGTAAACTGACAATTGCATACTATATATGTCAGATCAGAATGAAATAATCATTAATCTCATCAAAGTTCTAGCACAGATAATGAAATTATGTGAGGTATGTACATTAGATTTCTCTAGCTCCCTTTCACGTTTTAATTGCAGCTGCCTCTGAAGAGCCTTATTTTCCTCTGACATTCTTGTCCTCCTAGAACGTATCTGCAACTGAACTCTCAACAACATCTGCATATATCTCAAGGCATTTTCAGTTTGGCATCTGACTGAGTTTCCATCAACTAGTGACTTCAACCTGACAAGCCCCCTTAATGCTCGCAATGCTCTCCTTGCCTAACAACAGATGTTTGCAGAATCAAGTAAATTAGTTCAATAAAACAGCTTCAGGTAGCACCGATATTATGAAGCTCTGATAAAAGCAAGTTCAAGAGATAGTAGCCTCATTAGGTGCAAACTCACAATCAGAGATGGGGCAGAAAACTACTTTGCTCTCTAGAAAATGAGGCTCCTGAATCATGCTAGCATGTATGTGCTTTTTAGTTGATCCTAAAGTGCAATTATTAAACTGTCCAATTCCATAACAAAAAGCATCTACTTGACATAACTTTAAAGTAGTTTATCAATCGCCTTGCATTGTCTATAAGAAATTAAAAAATAAGTCTTCTTTTACTTTGAATGCCAACAGAATTACCAAATCATTTGAGAATGATGAGTGCATGACAGATTCCATGATACGATCAGTGGTCTCAAACTAGTAAAAATGACAAATTGGAATACAGTTTTAACTTTTCTGACCACCATACTGTAATGATCTTCAATATGTGTTTTCTACCAGAATAGCTGACTGTTTGCTTTGAATTCCTATGAAATTTATTAGAATCAATAAAATTGTAACCAAGAGATCATCTAGCTAATTATAATAGATAAATCAAAAGAGATGCATGCCCTCAGATGCAAATATATGATAGAAACATTTAAAGAACCACATCTGATTTAAAAATCTCTGGACAAGGTTAAAAGTTTTATACCAGGTACCCTCGAAAAGCAGTCTGGATTTTGATTGCTGAAATCTCTTCCATCGATCTACCAGGCATCCTAGTCGTGGCAGTAAGGCGAACAACCTCCGCAGCAGCTTGAGCAGCCACAGCAGCGGCCTCTGCCGCAACGGCGGAGGCCAGTGCCACAGAGTAAGCATGTTGGTTCTGTTCTCCATTCGAGTTCATCAACCTAAGCTCCCTAAACTCCTCAGGAGGAGGAGGAGGTGGCGGCGGCACTGCCGGTAATTGAGCAGCATCTATAACATTATTCTCCGCTGATCCAGATGGCCCAGGATCAGATTGCTCGGAAATCACAGTTTTCCCTTTATTCTTGGACTTGCGCTTCAAATTATCAGAAGAAGAAAATGAATTTCTTTTTATCAGTGCCTACTATGGTTAACATACTTTGGATAGCTACAGAAGAAGAAAGCAGAGATGTTACCTTCGACCTCTTCTCCTCGGAATCAGGGCTAAAGACTTTCTTCACAGCATCAAGCCACTTTCCTTTCCTCCCCATCTCCACCTTATTCTTCTTCTTCCAATCGTATCGCTATTTCTTCAGAACCTTAACTAAACCAACAATTAACAAACGATCCAACTTTTTCCTACGAAAAACGAAAACCAGAAACCCCTTTGAGACCCCAAAAGCTCTTACCTTTCAAAGGCGATGCCTTTCTTCGTTTCCCTCTAACCAACAGAAGTCAAAAAGAATCGCTTGCTTTCTCCTCCTTCGTCTAAAGCGACGGCGGAATATAGGAAAAAAGAAAAAGGAGAATAGGAAGGAGACGCGAGAAGGAATCAAAATACGACCAGATGCTCTGGTGCCCAGGAATTTCCCGCGGCCTCTCGCTCTCCATTGGAGAATGGGGTGGAGCCACAAGAGCATCCTCGCCCACAGAGACCTCTGCCTCTCCGTATCTCCATCTCCTTCACCTGGGGACCCACCTTGGGAGGTAAGGTTACCGGAGGCGGGCCCACCGCCAAGAAGAAGAAGAAGAGGCGTCGCCCCGCTTCGCGTGACAACGGAGAGGAGACGTCGCTTTCCATTTTTATGACCCTCTCTATCTCCTCTCCCTCTCTCTCTCTCTCTTCCAAACTATAATAACAGCCTGTGGATAAGATAACCGCCCATTTAATAGATAGGCCTATGAAAAGGCAAGCGTACGCTCATTCATGTGAGCGTGGAAAGCGGTAGCTAGACATTAACTCATTAAGTTAGGCAGGGCAAGCACAATCTTTTCTTTTAACTCTATAGAGAAGTATTTTCCTTTTCTTTCTTTTTCTTACTTTACTTTCCGTGTATTGGTGGGTTCGAACATACGACCACCTTATACATAAGAATACACACAGCTATACTACAACACCCTGGATTATAGCAATTCACTATATAATAGTCGCATATCCTCAAATTTGGGATTTACTTATCCGACGTTTCTGATCAGATACTATTTCCATATACATACATACATACATACGATAAGCTAGCGTGTGCCTTAATAACATAAAACAATCGCCTTTCCACCGGCCCGAGCATTCTGCTAGGGTTTGGTTTTTTCTCCTCTCACTAAAAGGGCCTTCCCCCGCCTCCGACATTTCTTCTCGTCGCCTCTGACGGCTTGCCTCCTCTCTCCCCTCTATCTAGCCAAGGTTTTCCTCTCCCCCTAGTGGGTTCTCTCCTCCCTCTCTCCCTTCTTCCCCCTCTTTTTTCCTCCTTCCATTCTTTCCCCTTTCTCTTTTCCTGTTCGTTTATTGCTATCCCTCATCCACGCTGTTGCCGGTTGTCGCTGCTATCTGAGTCACCACAATAGGAGCTGAAGACTGCAAATCTAGCTAGCCCTGCTCTCTACCCATTCGTTCCCTACTATCTTTGTCGCTGCCACTCGCCTCGCCTCGGCCTCCGTTGCTATGCCTCACCATGTCTCGTCACGACCTCCATCACCACGCTAGCGCCTCGCCCTGTGTCTCCTTGGCCTCCGACGTCGCGCCATTGCCTTGCCTCGCCTCAACGTCCATTATCGAGCCTCACCTTGCCTTGTCCCACCTCGACCTCCGTTGCTACGTTCGAACTCGCCTCGCCTAACTTTCATCACCGTCAAAGCTAGCATCTACCCTGTTACTTTATATTTTGGGTCATCTACATTTTCTTTTGAATTAAATATGTGTGGATGCAATGGGATGTAATAGACAGTAGATACTTTGCTCTTTGTTTTCTTGGATTCACAGGTCTTACTAAATGGGATCTTCAAGTGTTTCGTTAAATTCATCAAAATTTGTCATTGGCGTGCTTGTATCCCATCAAAGCTTACTCCTTAGTTGGGTGCTTAGCTTCTTAAGACTCATGTCGTTCTGCCTGTAGTGTTGCTAGTTAGCCAGGCGAGATGCTTGTTATTAGAGTTTTGCTCTATCTCCTCGGGTTTTTTTTTTTTTTGTATTTGAATTTTTATTATGATACCTGTGTTAACTGTTGTTCAGTTTGTACTACAGCTAAGTGTGAAGCTTACTTCTAGGGCTCTTGTCTTATTTTCCATTATCATCCTTTGTATCAAATTGTAATCTTATATTAAAATGAATGATACGTTCAGTGTACAAACTTTCTTTAAAAAAAATATTAATAACAAAAAACACTCTGATGGAACCAAATTGGTACATTCTACTTGAAAATAAAAATAATTATCCGTCCATAAACTTCCAATTGAATTAGATTTTATTATCTTTTTCTTTTTTTTTATTTATGTATGCCTACTTCTTGGATTTTTGTTTTTTTTTTTTTTTTGTTCCTGTTCAATTGAGAATTTGCTCCCTAAAGTCAGTCACGCCATCGTATTCTTTAGAACATGCGTGCGACTAAAAGCTCATTTTTTTAAAAAAATCTTTATACCATTGAAATCTTTAATGTATTGTATCATATGTCGTTTGAGGATTGCTTAATAAAGAGCAAAATGCACCTTCTTTCTTATCTTCCCGTCGTGATATCGTCATTCTTAACTAGCATTGGCGTTCATTTATTCTTCAATATATGTTATCTTCGATATTAATATAGAGACAATCCTTTATATACTATAAGCATATGCACCCATAGATGTAGAAAAAAGTCAATGAAGGATATATAACCTGAATAACAGTAGTTGAATAATTTTACATTTGGCTTGTGTTGATCGGTATAAGATCCAACGGTCCATAGTTTTGGGAGGTCAGCTTTAAAGGCATTTTTCTTTTTCTTTTTTCTAGAAACTAAACCTTTTGCTTTTCTATTGAAAGCCCATGGAAAAGTAATTGTACCCAAGGAAAGCCAGTTAATGCAAAGCCTGGAGGCCCAAAGGCTGCAAAAATTTGGCCCACAAGCTGAAATCTATAATCTAATTTTTAAGTTTATTTTAGACTCAGAATACCAAGTTATTCTTCTATTGGAAATGACAAATGATTTAATACTCATCTCTAATTTATCTCTCCTCTTTTAACAGATAAAGATATAATATTATATAAAATTAATCGAAATTACCGGTTATTATGATTGGAAGCACCGATCGCCCTTTCACTTTTTAAGTGCAATTTAGTCTCTTAATTTATTTTTTCATGATCTACTAATTTTAAGAAATATATAATATAATCGCCCTTTTAATTTTGGGATTAAATTAACTGGTTAGACAAGTAGTATGCGTAAAATGATAATTTTATCTCTTGATATATCTAGGAGTAGAATCTCATTACAGTAATTTTCTGGTTTGTATCTGGGGAAAATTTGGTTCTTGCTTCTTAGTTTGATTGGATTTGTTTAGTTTGTTGTTTATAGCTCAGAAATAAAAATTTAAAAAAAAGAAGATGTAGAGCATTTAGCTTTTAAGTTGATTTAATTTTCATTATTATAAGCCTAATGCACTTATCTCTGCATGAATTTAACAGAAAAATTAAACAGAACTGCTTACATAAAAGCCAACAGTAAGAAAAGATCGTTCTCAGTAAATCAACAGAGCTACATGCTCATCAATGGTTATTTTTTCCACATTCCACTGATTCTCCTCAGCACATTGCTGTTCTTCTTGCTTAAAGATTCATCATCCAATTCATCAGGGAAGGGCAAGCTCATCAACTTCCCTAAGGAATCAGTCCTTTCCACTAGCCTCCCGTTACTGCCAACCGTAAGCATGGCCATTGCAACATCGGCTGCCTTCCTCCACTGCTCAGCTTGGACTCTCAATCTCTTCAGTTCTCTTTCCATCTCTGTCTTCACTGCTTCTGCTGCCTCTAACTTCTCAGTTGCGGCGGTGGCTCTTTTGTTGCTCTCATTAGCCTCCGCAGTGGCAAGCTTGAGTCCCATCAATGCCTCCTGCTCTGCAGACCTTGCTACTTTCGCTTCTGCTATTGCGGCTTCACAAGCTTTGACTTTCTCCATTTCCAAGTTTTCCATCTCAAGTTTAAGTCCAGCATTTTCATCTAAAATACTTTGCAGTGCCATCTCCTTATCCTTCAACTTGGACTCCATTTCGTTCATTTGCGCCTCCTCTGATATGCTTCGGAGTTCCGCATCCTTGTCGAATAAATTTGCCTTCAGCGTGATAACCTCTGATTTAAAACTTTCTAGTTCTGTTTTCAATTTTTCTTCTCTTAGAGTGCTGTCAGTCTTCATTTGGTCCATAACTTCGTAAGTGCGCTGGGTTTGCATTATGCTTACAATCTGTTCTTCTTGGTATTTGACTACTGCTTCTTCTAATGCTGATCTCAATTCTTCTAACTCCAGAGAATTGCAATAATCTTTTGGTGGACTATCCGTAGCAACTTGACAACGATCGGCAGACTGGTCTTTCTGCAAGTCTTTCACCGTTTCTTCCAGCAAATGAACTCGAACTCTTGACTCCTCTAACTCTGAAACAACTAAGCTAAAAGAATCCATGAGTTTGGACCCATCAGTGAGGAGAGTATCTATGGTGGCCCTACTGATCTCAAGTTGTTGTTTGGCCTCATTGAACATTGCTTTTACCTCAGCTTCTGCCTTCTCACTACGATTGAGTCGTAATTTTAGATCCTCAATGGTTGATACAGCCTCCGCCATATCTTGCTTCAATTCCTCGAGCTCCAAATGTTCAGCTTCCAATTGCTTGGCTTGTGAAGCCTGTGATCTAACGGACATATCTAGCTGCAGCTTCAATCTGTGTACCTCATTCATGGAAGAGGCTAGAGCAGCCGAGTCGATAGAATGTTGTTTCTGCATTGCTTCAAGCTCAGACTCCCATGCACGATCCCTTTCCTGAGAAATTTTACGGAGCTCTAAGAGTCTAGCCTCTTCAACTGCAGAGAATTCCGCAAGCTGACTTTCAGAGTCTTTGAGCGTTGCGGACATGACTAAGAGCTGCTTCCTTGCCTCTTCAGTTTCCTGCTTGGCTCGCTTCTTTGACAACTCTGATGAAATCATCTGATCCTTTGCCTTCTTCAAATCATCTTGGAGCTGTAAGAGCTGGTTTTCCAACTCAGTCACTTTGCTTGGGCGCTTCTTCTGGGATTGGAAGCCCAAATTAAATACTCAAGCTTGAGAGCAAGTTTGAACTCCCAAAACATGTATAAATAGGTAAAACAAATTGATAGAGAAGAACATGCTATAATATTTCTAAGCATAATGCCTTATTCATAATTCAATTTTAGAGAATTTACAACCTTTTACTAGTTTTACAATAATAATCCAGCTGCTTTATAATAGAATAATAAATATCCGAACTGCTTTTAAGGACTTTTTTACTAACGGATATAGTAGAAATTGAAGCATGCTTCTGATCTACTTCATGCACTAGATATGAGTGGATATTGCAGAATTTTCATGTTTTATGGGTAGTTGATATTGTTTATCAAAGAATCCTTGACAGCAAGAAGAATGTAATGCAAATTCGGATCATAAAGCTTGAAGCTTCTCGTAGAAGTTGGACGAATTCAATGTAGATATTTAGTACCTCTCGCTCCGAACTTACAGGTGACCGGCGCTCAATGACCTTGGTACTTCTATGTTTAGGAGATCTTGTTGATGCTTTACAGGAAAGAGAATTAGACTCAGATTCAATTACATTGGATGGACCATTTGATCTAGGCACAACTGAAGATGTCCTTTGAGTAACTTCCACAGAACCACTCCTATGACAAAAGATGAGCAAAGGGTTAGTAACTAGCATAGATCATCCATGCAAAGTGCAAACTTTGTGAAGATGATTGCAGAAAATCTTTACTTATAAGGTCTATCCTCAGGGATATGTTAGAAGACGATTCAGAAAAAAATGCAGTGTGTCACTTATGCTTTATAAAAGTACAGATCATGCAGAATCAAATTCCATGGACCATTAGAGAAACTTAACATAAACCAAAAAGGCAAAATGCATAATAGAAATTAAAGCCTTCTCTTACCATTGCTAACCATTTAGTTGTTGAAAGAAAAAAAGCTGACAACATTCATGCACGGTAAAAGTGGAGAGCTTTCGAGGTGTTCAGCAAAAACAGAATTTAGCAAACACTCATTATTAACTGATGAATTGATACATTGTAATCAAGCAAATGATTGAAGAAACAAAGAAGAGAGTGCCATGGTAACAAGGGGGACACAAATTTCCAGCAAGCAGGCAAAAAGAAAGAACAAGAAAGGGATCAGACTGCAGACAAAGTCGATGGCTTTATGCAGAAAATCTCACTCAGATGTTTATAAAATTGTTCGGCTTCCTCATTGGTGGGCCCTTCCCAAGCTCAAGATCAAACAAACCAACGAAGCCCACAACCATTCACGATCACATGTTGAGGTTTTGGAAGAAGAGGAGAACATTGACAGCCATTTTTTCCCCACCAATTCCATGTAATTTAATAGGTCTCTCTCAGATTGCAACTGAACATAATGTACTGCTACATAGTACATAGACTTGATACAGGAATTATTAGAATACTCGAGTAAAGATGGTACCTTGAATTGGGTTTCTGCATATTTAATTTTTATATATTCCTCCGGTCTCCAGCCAGCCTATCCTTCTGCAGAAGAGAACAAAAACAAGCAATTGGGTCAGCTCTATGATTGATGTATAGAGAGAGAGAGAGGAGGAGGAGACAGAGTAGGGGAGGATGGGTTACTGTATCTTCACATGACCAAACTAATTAATTCGAGCGTCGTTTCCTCTCCTAGTCTCCTTCCAATAAATGGTAGTTTAAATTATAATAGCTTAAGAACTATCAAGGAGAAGAGAGAGAGAGAGAGAGAGAGAGAGAGAGAGAGTAGAACGTGAAGAGAAATGGGCACCATTGTTATGCTACTACTCATGCCCTGGTCCCTTACAAGAAGCTAACAGAGCACTACAACCACCAAGCTTAGACCGGGAGAAATGTACTATGGAAGCAACCCGCCCTCTTACTTCTCTTTTCCTCTACTCAAACACCATGGAACAAAAGTGGAGTAGATCTCTAGAGTACTTATTCTACTTTATACTAACCTTTTGGAATAGAGATTTCGACCAAAGCCTGCGAAAAAAGAAAGGATCTCTCTCTCTCTCTAAAACCTCTAGAAGTGGAACAAAGAGCTGAAGAGGGACTCACCTTCTCTCTAAACCCCTTCCTTTCGGGCTTTTGGGTCTTCTTTATTGTTCTTCTCTCTTCATTGCTGAAGCAAATAAGAGAGAGAGAAAGCGAATACTTTTACTGGAACTTGGACAGTCATATCGTCAGTGAGTGCTCAGATATAAATGTAGTAGTGAGTGAGTAGCAAACAGAAACGGCAAGATGAACAAATTCCAGCAGACGCCAAGTTGGCCGAATCGTGACAAGCGCCATCTTGAAATATTGAACCATTCAGAATCTCTCAGAAAAGGGGAATCGAAACCAAGTACAGTAGTAATTTCTTTCTGAGGAATTTACACAAACACTGGACCTCTTCTTTTTTAAAAATTTAAAAAGGAAATAGAAGGGCTCGTAAGACCCCCCACAAAAACCAGCTATTCGTGGCGGTGGAAAAACAGACCAGATACATCTTGCCCAACAATGTTAAGCAAATTAGGAAGCTATAAAAAGAGAATAAGGATTAAGCATAGAAGGCTAATCAGCTTGGTTAGTCTCTCGGTAATATATTGCCATCTTATACATAAAATTGTTTTTCTCTTATATGTTTTGAGTTCATGAACTTATGATTAAAATAACACTGTTAATTTTTTAATTAAACTTATTTAAACAATATCAAAATAACTAAAATACAATTATCATATTTTTTAGATAAGATATATAGGTTTTTAAAACAATACAGCTAATAATACTCAATTAAATTTGACAAAAAAATTAACAGTCTCATTTTAATCATAAATATAAGAATTGTTTTGAAACCTTTTGAAGTACATATCTGTTTTGCTATTATTATCGTTTAGACTCGATCGTATAAATATTTATCATTAACTCATACATTTTGCTTTTAATGCCTTAAAATACTCCGTCGTCAATTTCTTAAATAGGTAATTACTATATAGATATTAAAAAAAACCTTAATACTCTTGAGTGAGTTTGTTAACGTTAAGAAGAAAGTAAACAAGGTAATCAGATTTTAAAGTAAAAACAAGAATATTTTTATTTTCAAATATTCAGAGTAATGAAATTCCTATTTGGTCGTCTGTTGTTAGCTAACCGTTAACTTAGAGTATTTTTGAGGTATTAAAAGTAAAATATAAGAATTGAATGATAAATATAGTAGGTTGTCAACAATAAGGTATTATCCTAAGATTAAATGGATTTTTGTCTCTTAATCCTAAACTTTTTATGCAATTACGAGTAAGAGATGTAGATAGACTATCAGTTAGTTATATGGACCGTGAGAAAGTAGCAAATAAGGATAATGAAAGCAACTTCCTACGGCCATCCAATCCATTCAACAACCCAAGGAATTAGCAAAAAGGAGTATCACAAGAGTGGAGGGAAGAATCTAATAATTAATAATGTTTGGTGATAGATGGAGATTAAAATGGATTTGGGTTTCTCCTTCTTCAAGCAAACATTACGGTGTCTTTACGATTCATCATAATTAATGTGTATCCACGGATTGATCAAGGATTTATAAGTAAGATATTATGAATTGATGGTCAGTAATGTATCATAGTGGTTGAATCTTAATAGTTTAATAGAGGTCATAGTTTTAATAATCTTATAATAGTTGAGGTTAACAGTCTGCTATGACTCATTTCTCGAGAAGATCGATGGATTTGTCTAATTTATATATTGAGGCCTTTTGTTTGGCTTATAATATATTTAAAAAAGATTAATCATATCTAAACTTTTGAACTGTTGTCTATTTTCATATAAATAGCTTTATTTTTTTTAAATTATAGAATATTTCTAAAATGCCTTATCCATTAGTTACCCGTTAATTATTAAACGACATGTGAGTGTCACATATAGCATTTTTAAGAGTTATTTTACACTCATTTTAGAGGATATAAAAGGAGGGAAGTTAAGAGTAGATTAATTATTTTGTGTGTTTTTTTAAAATCGTCTAAGGAACAAGAGGCTTTCCGTAGTTTAGTTTAGAGTACTAAATTGTCAGTGTGTATAAAAAATAATAATAGAGTGCTACGAGTGTAATTAGATTTAAATTATTTGATACTGAATCTAACTACTCAGGTACAAATCTTAATTATAATATTTATGTAATAAATGGGTCGAATTCCATTAAGTCTCTAGTAGTACTAAATTATTCTAATTTCTGTATAATATGAATAATCTTAAAATTCTCGAGAAATGAATTTTCTACTATTATTATATTCGTTTAATATGTTAAGTTTGTGCCTTTATTTGGTGAGATGATTAAAACATTGTGTTTTAATTTTTAGTTATTAAATTATTATAATTGAGTGTCAAAAGCTTTGGCATATTATTTTGGAATATGATTATTGGTTTCTTTTATTTTATTTCGATTAAATTTGAATTTGCTTGGAGTTTGGTGTAATCCAATAATAAATAGATCCCATATGGATTACAATTACATGTCAATTGAAAGTATGATCTCGACTTTAAATTAAATAAATATAAGGGCGTAATCTTTTTTCTTTGTACACATGTTTATTAAGTAATACATTTTATTTTTTGAAAAAATTATACTCTTATAAATAGGGCAGGCAATCGGTCCGATCAAATTGGGTGAAAAATAATACAAATACAAATATGATCCATTATATATATTAGATTTTCTTAATACAACACAACTCATTTATTACATAGGTTATTTATTAAGTGACATAAGTTATTTAAATTGTAAATCATTTTTGAATTGTAAACAATATTTTTTAGATTATAAATATTTTTTTTCTGGGCTATAAATAGTTTTTTAGATTATAAATAAATTTGTCCGATAATAAATGAATTATCATGTTATAAACGAATTATTATATCATAAAAAAGTTAGTAGGTTAGGTCATAAACTAGTTAAACAAGTTGAGGTAATAAACACGAACACGACTTGTTTAATAATAAGGTTAGACGATAAACTAGTTTACGACCCGAATTTATTTAAATTATATTCAAAATTATTTAAAATTTGAGTTATTATATTAAATTATCAAGCGAGTCAACTTTTACCACACTAGTACTTGTAGACACTGTTGCCATAGTTCATACGATGCATTTAAATACGGGAATTTCGCTCTTACTTTCTTATTGGTGGTACTCATACAAGTGTACATTGTGGCTGATCGGATCTAATTTCATGCCTCATTTGACTTAGCCTTGTGTGCTGGTTTTATTGCAAGACTATTAAGCTGTCCCTAATTAAAGTTAAGCCATATAGAAACTACTAAATAACAAAGCAAAAGCAAAGCAACTCACATACAATGTGCATTTGTGCCCCCAATTATTTAATTTAATTTTTTATACCAAAGTGGGCCTTTCTATAAATTTGTATATCAAAATAGCCCATCTCAAAGTTAACACTAAAAATAGTCAGTTTTGAAAATGTCAACTGCTACCTCAAATCTTAAATAGAAGTTTTATTCTAAACGTAAATGGCTGATGTTTACTCTTTACATAATGAACTTAGAAGATAGACTATTTGAGTATATAAATTTGTGAGGACTCCTAAAAAACTCTAATTATTTATGCACCCTTAGTTTTTATTTAAATGATGTATCCTTAGTTGGATCGCACATTCGCAGTTTCGCACTATGATTATTATATGGTTTTCTTTTTGCAAACAACCACCTAGATTTCCATCAAATTGCAAAATACTCTCTCTTCAGATTTATGAACAACTCCTTGTTCAATGGAGATAGTTGTAAATAATCTCCTGATTAGCACATAGGTATACTCCTATATTTTTGATAGAAATACATGTATTGTTCTCCTCTTTTCCTAAGTTACAAATAAATCTTCCGAAGGGTATTTTAACAAAAAAATATAGATAATTCTAATTAAATATAGATATTTCTGAAGGGTATTTTAACAAGGGAGGATGGTTTTCACAATAAATCAGAAATATAGGTCGTTAACTTTTAATTTACCACACTCACTCCGGTCGGCGACTCAGCGCCTTCGTCGGACAGTCCTTGTAATTTCGTACAAATCCGAGGGCTTCCTCAAATAAACACCCTTCCTCCACTTCAGATGGGACCTTGGAATAGAAGACCCAGACCCAGACTACGCCTCTCGATTCCCATGGCAGTTGGCAATAGACGAACAAAACGAGAGCAGATCTGAAAACCTACCTCGAGATCTCTCCATTCCCTGGAGGAGATGAAGCTATTCGATCGATTCCCTCCGATGGATCACCTCAGGTCGGAGGAGATGAGCCTCGTGCAGCTCATCATCCCCGTCGAGTCCGCCCACCGGGCCATCACCTACCTCGGGGAGCTCGGTTTGCTCCAATTCAAAGACGTAAGGAGCCCTAACACCTAGATCCGTTATTTTTTCTCCTGGATTCCTGGTATTAGATCGCATGGTTCTCATGCAGCTCGATTTTTCGGCTCTTGATCTGTAAATGTAGTCGGGTTGATTGAGATGTTGCAGCATGGATCTAGTTTCTGGTTAGAAAATTTAGAGATAGTTTCTGCATTAGATTTCGATGGTGCTGAATTATAGTCAAGAAATGAGCGGGAGTGTCAATTTGTGTTTCATTTCAAGTGAGTAATTCGTTGACGACTCTTGTAGTCTTAGACGTTGGATATTTGTGGAACGGATCATCAGGTAGAGTAAAGAGATAACATGTTGAGATGCTTTGGATTAGTCAACTGATTCAGCGATCACTTTAAATTATTCAGTGAATTAATTTTAGACAGAAGAATAGTTCATTTCAATGAAGTCTGTATTATCTTTGATATGGATAATAGTTTGACTAATTACTTCCTTCTGTTGAGAAAACTGAAAGTAAAACTGAAAGTAAATTATTATAATGACAACTTTCTGTTCTTTTGTGTTTGCTCTGATCTCTACAATATTCACAGCTTCATTATTAGGGCTACTGAAGGGTTATCTCTCTTGTTAGATTTAGGGTTGGATTTCAATATTTCATAAGTGCTTTGACTAAACTGGTGTCATGATTGTATCTGTAATGATAGTTTTGGAATCACTTTTGAGGACATTACCTTGTAAAATCTGTCTTTGCAAACTTTTGGAAAGTGGGAAAAAATTATAGTTTGTACGAAAAGCTATGCTTTTTTATCCTTTTTCGATTTGAAGTATATTTAATATGCTGAATGAGTGGATTATTGTAAAACACAGTCGCACAAAGTAATATGTTCCTGGACACTAATCAGGTATTAGATTCCTTGAGCTTATGCAGATTCAGACAAAACTCTATTTATATTACTACGCATTAACAATCAACTTTTACTTTTCACTTTTGGCAGTTGAATGAAGATAAAAGTCCTTTCCAGCGAACATTTGTCAATCAGGTAAGCATTACTCACACTGCTTATTTCATCTGTTTTGTACAACTAATTTGGAGAATATACTTCAACTAAGGCAGTAATGGTTCGTAGACATCCTAAATTATTTATTGTTAACTGAAATGAATCTGGTTTTTATAAAGAAAGTACAGCTACTGTTTAAAGTATTCTGATTTTTGTTCAAGAAGTCAACAATGCTTCAATAATATCTTAACATTCTGAAATGCTAATGTCTCATTACGAACTTGATGGTGATTTATCCATCAACAGAAGACCTTCTTCACATGTTTTTTCTTCTTCCAGTTTAAGCTGATTATGCATCACAAATCTTCATGTTATGGTAATGATCTAACTTTACACAGTCTCTTCAGTGCAAACTAAATAAAACATTTAGCTGACTAATCTATTTCTCATCATTTGATAATTAAAGTTAAACTATTTCAATTATGTTTCCCCCTTCCTCGCTGCCCCTTATGGTCAACTTACATAAATATTCATTTGGACAAAGTATGATTCACTCTTTGCTTGTCTTGATTGTATAGGCTATAGCTGCAACTTTACAACTTGGTCAAAGTTGAGACCCGATCCGAGCCATTTAATGGAAATCCCAAACTTAACCCATTAACCTGTTCCCTTGTTGCGTCATCTTTAGTATCAATTGAACCTGGCGGCAAGATTGACATTATGATCTTGCAGTTGATACTTCATAGTTTGGCTTATTCACTATTGTTTTAATGGGCCTTTTCTATTTCTTGTTAGTCTTGCATTCCACTATTCATGTTACTTCTATCTTTTATTTTCTTCATTTTCCATGTTATTTCTATATGGTATCTAAATGTTGTATACATGCCTGTTCAAAATATGGATCATACTTATGACTAAAATTCTTGAATAATTATTTAACATAAATTTTGATGTTTCACTAATAGGTTAAGCGATGCGCTGAGATGTCACGCAAGCTAAGGTTTTTCAACGATCAGATTAGCAAGGCTGGCCTTATATCTTCTGCTCGTCCTGCTTTGCAACTAGATATTGATTTGGAGGAGCTAGAGGTAAATTAATCATCTTCTTTGAAATCTTACAATAAATGTTATCTTATCATTAGTTCATTACTGATTTTGATGGGATATTAATCTAGGTATCCTCTTTGTTTTAGGTACAATTGGGTGAACATGAGGCTGAGCTTCTCGAGATGAATACTAATAGTGAAAAACTGCAGCAGACATACAATGAGCTCCTTGAATATAAGCTGGTTTTGTCAAAGGTAATTTCTCATCTATATCAACTACTTGCTATCAGTTTCACAATTGTTGCTCATTTTTGTATGAATTAGTTGAAGTCATAAAAGAAGTCTTTTGCTACTGAGTTTGAAAAAGAACTTTTCGCCTTCTTTTCTTCCTCCTTTGAATGAGATGTGTGACACTTAGGAAATAATAACTCAAAAGTCATAAAATGTAACAGATAGGAATTCCTACTTTTTTCCTCTTTTTTTTCCTTTGGTTTTATTTGCATTTTGCATCTTTATTTTGCTATGTTTTTCATACAGTTCTGATTTTATTTTTCTCTTTTCTTTACTTTAGTTGTACCTTTTGTGTTACTCAATTTTAGGCCTTCGCCTTCATCTTATCTTCTTCCTCCCTTGAATCAGACCGTTATTGAACTCTTAGGAACTTAACAGTCCTAAAAACTAATAAATGGGGAATCTCTACCTCTCATTTCCTCTTTTCCCCAAATTCTGTATTTTGTTCCTTTTTTTATGTTTGCTAGAGTGCTATCTTTTCTCGTTTTTTGAATAATTTCTATGCCCTGGATCCTTGCTAATATGCACAGTGGTCAATGCTGTCTACCAGCTAACTTAGAAGGTGCTCCCATTATTCTATTCTGAGGGATTTTGTACTTTTTAAGTGTCCTTAATGAGAAGAAAGAAATGTCAATGTGAAATTATAATGTCATCTGATCTACCATGATTTGAAGCCTAAACAGTGGATAGGCATTCTGCTTCAGCTTAATGAAAACATGCCAAGTACCTTTCTCATATGATTAATTCCAGGCAGGCAGATTCCTTGCTTCATCTCACAATCATGCAGTTCCAGCTGAAAGAGAATTAGATGAAAATGTATATACCAAAGAAGAGGACGAGAGTGTATCTTTACTTGAACAGGTTTCTTCCATTCTATTGTCAATTCCTTTAGTTCATATGGTCTTCTTCTTTAACTAAAACATGGAAGTTTACAGGGAGTACAGTCTGAGACTCCAAATAATGCTGGACTGAAATTCGTTAGTGGGATTATATGCAAATCCAAGGAATTAACATTTGAGAGGATGCTTTTCCGAGCTACAAGGGGTAATATGTTTTTCAATCAGGCACCTGCAGGGGAGCATGTCATGGATCCAGTATCTGGCGAACTGGTTAAGTCCTCATTTTCCTTATTACCTGGTCATGTTTTCATATGAATGGAATGAATGGAAGGCAAATCAATTTGTTATGCTAGTTTTTACCTCATCGGCTTTATTTCTGCAATGACTGAATGCTTTTCTGCTTTCATCCAACTCAGAAATCAGAATTATTTGACACATGCCACCAATTGCTTGATAGTTGATTTTATATCTGTATGGCTTCATTCAAAACAAAATTTGGAATACACAAACATGCATGAACTCTAACTCTCTGTTTTGGCATAACAGGTAGAGAAAACTGTTTTTGTAGTTTTCTTTTCTGGGGAGCAGGCTAAAACTAAAATCCTAAAAATTTGTGACGCATTTGGCGCAAGTTGCTACCCTGTTCCTGAGGATAGTAATAAGCAGAGGCAAATAACTCGAGAGGTATTCTATTTTAACCAGTATACATCATTAAATATCTTTATGCACCTATCATGTATCATTATCTTCAATAATACATTTTTTTTCTTTTTTCTTTTTTGTTTGGAATTATTTTATTCTTGAATCATAACATTTGATTGACTTTATAAATCTTTCTGTAATGTTTATACTCATTTATCATAGTGTTAGATATAAAAGGCTTGGATGTCCCTAGAAAGCACTTTCATTTCTAGATGTCCTATTTTTTATTTTACTGAAGGTCAAGAGCTATTCCAAGCAATATTAAATTATCAAGTATATCTGGACTAAGATTTGTTCAACTACTATTGGCGAGATGTTGAATCTTGCATTATATCCTTCCTGCTCCTTTTCTTTTCTAGTCTGTATAATTGGCCTATCTTATCTATAAGAAGGAATTGCATAAATAGGAAAGGGGACAACCGGACAAATAATGCTGTATGGATAGAGAAACATCTGGCTGATTGTTGTATCTCTGGACCCCTTATCATATTACTATGCAATAAGTCTAGTGAAAGCTGCATGTTGTTGCATTGTCTGCTCTTGTTTTTTAATTTGATTTGCTTTCCATCTTTCTAGGTGTTTGAATCTGTTCTTAAAATGCATATATTCTTTACGTGGTACTTGGTAGTAGAATATCTGCTTTCACCATTTTGTTTGGTTGTTTCTATTTCATCCTGGACAAAGAGATTCCTCTCGGTTAAGCAGTCTTAATCTGTCTGTGATTATTTTTACTGATCAGAATGTCACTAAAGTTGCTTAATATAAGTGCTCTTAAGATGGTCCCTGATTGATGATCAAGTTTTGGCTGCACAAATGAATGATCTACAAGCTCCCACCATTAATGGCATTTTGCTAAAGCACTTTTATCCAACGACTGCACATTCCAGTCTTTTGATTATGTTCATATTTAATTTCTTGTATAGCGTTCCAGATTGATTCTAGATTACCTACTACAAATTTTATCCAGGTCACATTACGTCTCTCTGATTTAGAAGTCACTCTGGATGCTGGAATCCGTCATAGAAATAAGGCTCTAGCTTCAATTGGCTCTCAACTACGGAGGTGGACCGTCATGGTAATTAGGAAGCTATCTTAACTTCTATTGCTGATTTTCTTTGTACTTCAGGTAGTCAGAAAGATCAAGCTTTTGTAAAATTGACAGGACAGCTTTGAGAGGTCTATGCCTTCTATTTCCTATAGTATAGGCCTGTCGTTCTAACTTCTAACTTGTTCTATCTTCTTTTTCAGGTGAAAAAGGAGAAAGCTGTATATGATACATTGAACATGCTCAATTTTGATGTGACAAAAAAATGTCTTGTTGGAGAAGGATGGTGTCCTATATTTTCAAAGCCTCAGGTCTTGCTTTTTAATCCTTCACTATTTAGTGGCATCAGTTTACAAGATGAAACCTATTGGTACTGGTATTGACTCTAATTCTTCCTACTAGCTTATAGATTAGTGACCTTTCCTATATGAATTATGTGACAGATCAAGGATGCCTTGCTGCGTGCAACACTTCACAGCAATTCACAAGTGGGAACAATATTTCATGAGATGCATGCTGTTGAATCACCACCTACATATTTCAGAAGTAATCGTTTTACAGTTGCTTTTCAGGAGATTGTTGATGCATATGGGTATGTCTCTGAAACTACAGAACTACATGATTTTTACTGAAATTCTTTTGCTCATATAAGTTTTCCATCTAACACTAGCAAGACAGTCATCAATAATTTTATATAAAAAACGTGAGTTATTTCTGGAAATATTACATTGAGACAATGGTTCTTGCTTAGATAATCTCTATCAAACATGTAAGTCTTTTTTTTTAAAATGACAATATGCTTTTTCATCGCAGTCATACAATAGAATTTCCATTTAACTTGAACCCCACTGTGTTGCAGTGTCGCTAGATATCAAGAAGCCAATCCTGCTGTATACTCTGTTATTACATTTCCTTTTCTCTTTGCTGTGATGTTTGGAGATTGGGGCCATGGAATATGTTTGCTGTTGGGGTCTTTGGTTCTTATAATTCGTGAGAAGAAACTTGCGTCTCAGGTAAATATATCTTATGTTCATTGCAAGAATGGGGGAAATTTTAAATTGTTCTGTTTCTATTAAGCTTGATTGCAAGTCATATTTACACCACTTAGATAGGTGTAAGTGATCTTAAATTTTCCCAAGATTTTCTTCAGATTCTGTAGTATTTCATATTGCTCTTGTGTGAATCTCAACATGACTTAAATCTTCTTAACTTATTCAGCCTGCTTTATTCAAATTTTTTAGTCGAGTGAAAAAAGATTTAACTATTATAGTGAGAAAGAGTGAAGCTGCAATTTTCAATCTTAGAATGGGCATCTTAAACCAGTTTCATACAAACTATTTTGTTTGGACTTTGGAGGAATAAGTCTAATCTTCCACAAGACTTTCTGCAACCAAAAGTATGATCTTAGACTCTTAGTACAGGAAAAACTGCATCATTCAAATGATTGAAGAGTCAAGTGGTTTTAATATCTCTATTTTAAACAAGTTTAGGAAGAAGAATGGGATGTGATAGATGAAAGCGAGACGACATTTATCAAACGTCTGTATAAATTTTTGATAAGCATATTACAGAAGAGCTTGTTTTAGATCGAGGGAGAATAAAGCAATGCCAAGAAGAACTTGTTGAGGCTATCCTTTTCAGTGATCCATTTTACATTACCTAAGAGAGAACCCTAGAGAGTTTAGTCATAGCAATAAGAAGAATTGAAGAAATCAAATTTGAGCAGTCTCAGATTCCAGCACCATAAATTATGAATGCATGTCTAACAACTTATAGTAGAATTCTGAATTTCTGATTATGCCTGTTCGTTTACCTGGAGACCTGTCTTCCTTTTAAAATACTGTTTCAAGTAAGGCGATTTATTCAGTGTTCATTCTTTTATGGCGGTGATAGTATGCTATTCTGATCAACAAATGGTATATGAATCTTTCTCCAGAAACTTGGCAGCTTTATGGAGATGGCATTTGGAGGGCGCTACGTAATTCTTTTGATGGCATTATTTTCAATATATTGTGGTTTACTTTATAACGAGTTCTTCTCAGTTCCCTTTCACATCTTTGGTGATTCTGCATATAAATGTCGAGATACCACTTGTAGGTATGGAGCTTACCTTTTCATTTGAAGGGATACCTGATATCATCATTCCTACTTATGAGTTACCTATTTCTTCTCTTTTTGTATGCCTTCTCTGTTTTTATATTTAATATATCGTCCAGCGCATAAGACTTTTCTTAGGCCAGCAATGAGTTGAAGTTATTTTTTCCCCTATTTATGTCTTTACCTTTTTTTTTTACTAAATATATGCTAATTTTGCTCCGATCTGTTACTAAATTTCCTTACCTCAATATCTAATGATTAGTTGGTTTGCTTCAGTGATGCATATACTGTTGGTCTCATAAAATACCGTGATCCGTACCCCTTTGGTGTGGACCCCAAATGGCGTGGGAGTCGCTCTGAGCTACCCTTTTTGAATTCCTTAAAAATGAAGATGTCTATTCTATTGGGTATATCTCAGATGAACTTAGGGATCATATTGAGTTACTTTGATGCAAAGTTTCATGGGAATTCCCTTGATATACGGTATGTGGTGCTGCTTACTTTTCTCTTTGTGACAATTTATTAAGGAAAGAAGTATTATGTTCTGCATCTTTCTTCAGGTATCAGTTCATGCCCCAAATGATCTTTCTCAACAGTCTCTTTGGTTATCTTGCACTCCTCATTGTCATTAAGTGGTGCACAGGATCTCAAGCTGATCTGTATCATGTGATGATTTACATGTTCCTTGATCCGACAGCGGATCTGGGTGAAAATCAGCTGCTTTGGGGTCAGAAGGAATTGCAGGTCATATTCTGTTTTATATATGACATATTAATAAACATTTTCTGTTTTCTCCTATGATAATGCTTGTTGGTTGTTCTGCAGATTCTTTTGTTGCTTCTTGCTGTTGTAGCAGTTCCCTGGATGCTCTTCCCAAAGCCTTTCATATTGAGAAAGCTTCACACAGAGGTAAACTATTAAATTCTTCTGAGATCATTTTGCTGAAAGAATATATATTATGTCTGGACAAACAGTTGGAGCCATGTGCCTGACTGCTAGAGCAAACCACCGAGTCAGTGAGCAACTGATCAGTGAAATGGCTGCTTAGTTCTCTTGCATGTTCAGTGCACATCTTACACTGGCATGTTCTCAAAATCCTCTTCTATAAGTGCTGCTGAAATCAGGAGTTCTCTATCCCTTTTTCATTTTATAAGGTCAAGTGGCTGTCAAGCGAAGCCTTCAACTGATTAAAAGCTGGATCAAGTCCTCTTGCGTATCGTTTTGCTGATAATCTTTCCTTTTGATTTCCATAAATAGAAAATCTTTCATAGCAAAATTTGTTGATCTAACCAGAGAATCTAGTTTAAACCTTATTTTAGCTATTCCGAGGTGAAAAGTTATCATTTTCCTCTTGTATACCTATAAATATGACTTTCCTGTGCTCAATTTTAGTTTTCTTTAGATTTGAACATTCGACCTGTAAGATTGCTACCTCACTAAGATGTTCTCTTGTATCCGTACTAGTTGCACTATTATGTCTTATGGTTAATTAAGATGTTCTCTTGAAATCCTGTTACTGTATTCATTTCACTGTTGAAATAGTTTATTTGGAGAATATTGTTCATTCCTATGTCTATGCTAGGTACCAATGTTTGATTGTGTTCTTGGAGAGAATCTGGCATATATTGTTGTGAGGATGAGAAAAGCTATCTTACACTGTAGGCATGATCAATAAGTACGCATTTTCTGGAGATGTTCTTACTTTCTCTATTAACCTTTGTTTAGAGATTTCAAGGTCGTACCTATGGCTTCCTTGGGACATCTGAGATGGATCTTGATGTTGAACCTGATTCTGCTAGATTACACCATGATGATTTCAATTTTAGTGAGGTGTTTGTGCACCAAATGATTCATTCTATCGAGTTTGTACTTGGTGCAGTCTCAAATACTGCATCCTACCTTAGGCTTTGGGCTCTGAGGTAACACCTTTTGTGGTAGTAAGTGAAATTTTGTTTCATAATTGATACTTCTTCTATTGATCCCTTGGTTCTTTGTTATTTTCAGTTTGGCACATTCGGAGTTGTCTACAGTTTTCTACGAGAAACTACTTCTCCTTGCTTGGGGGTGATATTTCTAACTTAATACCTTTTTATCTTGATATGTTGTTGCTCCTAGTGTCAGAATTCAGATCGCTTTGATCATCCCAGTTAGTCTCTCCCTTTCAAATCGTTAGATACATTTGGTGATCTAGCTTTTGAGATATTAGGATAATTAGCACTAGTGTCAATAACTTTTAACCTGCAACTTATATGTAAACATAATGTCAACAGGTATGACAACCTTATCATCAGGTTAACTGGGCTTGCAGTTTTTGCCTTTGCAACTGCCTTCATATTGCTCATGATGGAGACGTTAAGTGCCTTTCTCCATGCTTTGCGTCTTCATTGGGTTGAGTTTATGAGCAAGTTCTACCATGGAGATGGTTACAAGTTCAGACCTTTCTCATTTGCTTTATTAGCAGATGAAGATGATTGATCATTGGATTGCCCACAAGCTCTTGTTCCTTCAATTCCGCGGTATAGAAAAGCGTAAACAAATAAGCAAGTGAAGATACGTATTTTTCAGATGGAAAGCTGTAAGTTGGATGCCAGCACTTAGTGCAGCATCTGCACTCACTTTGACAATACTGGTTCCATAGTTGGCCAGTGCTTGTGAGGAGAAGCAAACAGAGGAAGATTTTGTAAATTTGAAAGCGTTATTAAAGATGAGGGTTTCCTAATACAGGTTAGAACACTGAGTGAGTTCGAGGGAAGCATAGCCTAACCGTCAACTGTAATAGAAATGTATATTCTCTTTGAGAGAACATTTTTTTTCCTTTATCATTCATATTTCCAGATTTAACTTCTCTTTTTAACCGATTTTTTAAGGAAATGGTTTGTTTTATTGGTTCATTCCTGTATTCCGGCTGTGTATGGTGCAGAATATGACATTTTGTTATGACAATCCTAACATGATGCAATATCTATTAATTCTCAATAAGATTCTCCAATTTGATCATTTTATGCGCACATAGAAAAGCAATTTATATGCAGATCTTGTATTTAGAAACCAACCACTACTTATAATAAACCTATACCAAGCTTATGTATATGTCAAGCCAAGTTTGGAGCTCATTTATGGCTTATGAGTTATGAGGACTATCAGAGCAGGCACGGCATACCTGGATTCCCCACCACGACCCATTTCCCCCTTAATCTTGAAATAATGGAAGAAAAATCCCAGGCGAACCAGATTGTGCCTCCAAGGATGAATTATTCACCATCATTTCCTCCCTGTTATCTGCAGGGCCAAAGAACTGTATTCATAAGCTTTATCTAATTTAGTATGAGAAAAACCGTATATAAAAGTCATGGTTATGTTATATACTTTGGCAAATAGATCATACTAAGAAAACATAGAAAGAGTTCTCTTGAATGCCTTTTCAAATAGAATACTATGTAGACGGTAATAAGTAGTTACCACGAGGTCCTGTGGATTTTTCTTTCTGGTTTTATGAACAGAAGATTGATCAGCGCTTAGTTCAATGCAACTATCCAAGTCATTCGACAAAGCAAGAAAAACTAGAAAAAGGAAATTGGCCACGGGACCACCCAATAATTTCACCATCTTTCTGGTCTAATTTACTTCAAGCTTTTCCTGGAGAAAAGACAAGCCAGTTGACGCTTGCGATCTCTCTCTCTCTCTCTCTCTCTCTCTCTCTCTCTCTCTCTCTCTCTCTCTCACCAAATTACTCAACCCCTGGGGAGCTCTTCGCTCGCTCTAGCTCTAGTTCTTCTCCCGATCCAATTTCAACTACTTTGGGTGCGACAAGAACCCAGACCAGGTACGCCCATGGTTTACCCCTTTCCCCTTCCTCCTCTGATCTTTCTCGTTCTTGCTCTGTAAAGCCCTATCAAGTTCTAGGTTTTCTTGCTCCCGTAGCTGGACTCGAGAATTTCTTAGGGTTTCTTCTTTTGTTGCGTTCTCAGATATTGTACAAGAGTTCATAAAGAGGTAAACTTCCTTCTTGCTTCCTATCTATGGCTTCTATTCCTTGGTAGAGGAGGCTGGAGAGGTCGATTTTTGAGCTAGGACAGCAAAAACGAGGCATCTGAGGGTATGGGAGTTGAGCCCGCTTCAGATCCTCGTGGAGATGAGGATGGAAGAATGGAACCTAGGGAGGAAAAACACGTGGCCGAAGGATTTGAAGAAGAAGCTGAGGGTTCTTCGGCTAAAGATCCGGGTCTGAAAGAAGCGGATGCCCAGAGATCGAGAACTCCTTGTGATGTTGTGAGGAGTGATTTGGCTGATGGGTGTGTTCAAGCTGCGGAAAGCGAGAGAACTGAGCTGGGTTGTTATCAGAAGGTAGTTGAGATGTCTGTTGTTGCTTTTGAAACAGTTCAAGGTGATGTGTTGGATGGCGAGGGAAATTTAGCAAAGGGAGAGACTACTGAGGTGTTGGAGGACCAGCTTTTAAACCTAGAGAAGGAGGAATTCACAGCAAATGATGTAGTGGATTGTGCTTTGATTGATCAGCAGCATCAATTGAATGTTCGGGGTGCTACAGTGTTGAAAACAGAAGCTTTATTTGGGGATGAGGAGAAGCACGATGTGGATTCCCAAGATTTTGATGATGGACGTATGCCAGATGCAGAAGGGCTTGAGGAATTGGAACCTGAAAGGGTGTTAAGTGTTCATGAGAAGCTGGAAGTCAGTCTGGCAGATACAGGAAGTGGGTTGGGGACTGCCAAGGCTGAGACTGTTGTTTCTCTTGGTTTATCAGAAGGTAAAAGGTTGGAGGGTATAGGGATTGATTTTGTGGAGAGTAGCATTACAGCCAAAGTCTTGGAAGAAGTACCTCAGGGTTCTTCAGCTAAAGAGTACAGCTTGGGTGGTGGGCATGCCCAAATGAATATTGTAGAGGCTGGAGCTACAGAAGATGTTGCTGAAGCAGCAACTGTGATTGCTTCTAAAGGCTCTGGCTGTGAATGTAACAACGTAGTGCAAGGATCGGATGGAGACCAGGATGCGATTGAGGATGTCCAAGATGCCAGAGGGTCAGAAATAGAAGCTTTACTTGGTAATGATCAGAAGAATGATGTTGAGGCCCAAGAGTTGCATGGCGGGAAAGTGCAAGCTGCAGAAGGGCTCCAGAGATGCTTGCCAGGAAATGCACCATGTAGTTATCAGAAGTTGGAAGTTCATTTGGGGAATATACAAAGTGGTTTGGGGACTGCCAGGGCTGAGTCTGTTGTTGATCTTGGTGTGGCAGAAGGTCAAAGGATGGAGGATGCAGGAGGGTTGCAGCTTGTCGGAAGTAGCACCATGGCCGAAGCTTTGGAAGAAGTAGCTGGGAGTTCTTCTGCAAAAGAGCAGCAGTTGGCTGATGGGCATGTGCAAGGAGAGGGAGGTGCAGAAACAACAGCTATAGCTGCTTCTAGAGGCATTGGAAAGGAAGCTACTGAGGGAGTGCAAGAATCATATGGAGACCAACACAAGATCGAGGGCTTTTGCATTGGAAATGGGGTCCTGGAGGAAGCCCAGTCCTCTAAAGAGGATAAACCAAGCACTTACAATGATACTATGGGGGCTGAATTAAATGATAAGAGTATTCAAGCTGTGGAAGGGAAGATGGGTTTCAGAAGTGGGGGAGATAGAACTGAGCTGGCTGGTGATCAGAAGGCAGTTAAGAAGGCTGAAAGGATTGGAACAGTAGCAGAAATCATACCTGTCATGTCTGTTGAAACAGTTGCAGATGATGGATTTAATGGCAAAGCAAATTTAGCAATGGGAGGAACTGATGCTCCAATGGGAGGGTGTGGGTCGGACAAGGCTGAGGCAGTTGTTAGTTTTGTGGAAGAAGGTGAAAATATAGAGGATGTTGCTGCTATTGAGCTTGTGAAGGGTAGGAATGCAGCTGAAGTCTTGGGAGAAGTAGCTTGGGTCTCTTCAGGTAAAGAGCCAAGCTTGTCTGGAGGGCATGCTCATATAGGCATTGCAGAGGCAGGAACATTTGAGGGAGTTGCAGAAACTGCATCTATGATTGGTTCTGAAGGCATTGGAAATGAGCATACTAAAATAATGGAAAAGTTGGATTGTGAACAGAATGACCTTGAGGGGGTTTGCGTGGGTAGGGGGGTCCCGGAGGAAGCTGAATCTTCTAATGAGGAGAAACCAAGCACTGCTAGTGATTCTATGGGAAATGATGGGCTTCTTCAATTTGTGGAAGGCCAGACATGCTTCACTAGTAAGGGAGAGAGACATGAGTTAGGTGGTGATGAGAAGGCTGAGAGTTTTCGGATGGTGGCAGAAATTTCCCACGTCGTTGCTGTTGAAACAGTTGAAGATGGTTTATTGGAAGGCAAAGAAAAATTAGCAAAGGGAGAGACTGGTGTTGCAGAGATCAATCTTGGAACTGAAGTGATGGACCAATTTCCAGACCTAAAGGAGGAAATCCCAGAGAATGACTTAGTTGGGTGTGGTTTAATTGACCAGCATCGTCAAGAGGATGCTCCTGATGCCAGACACTTAGAAACAGCTTTATTTGGTGATGAACAGAAGAATGATGTGGTGGCTCAAGATTTGCATGATGGGCATTTACAAGCTGCAGAAAGGCTCCAGGATTGGGACCCCAGAAAGGAATCAAATGATAATGAGAAGTTGGAGGTGAATGTGGTGGATACAGGAAATGGGTTAGGGGCTGCCAAACCTGAGGTTGTTGTTTGTCTTGGCATGGCAGAAGATAAAGGGTTGGTTGGTAAAGCAGATGGGAATTTCATTTTGGATGTCCAATCTAATTTCTCAGAAAATAAAGATGTGAAACTGGTTGATGAGAATTTGGATAATAAAGAAGGTACTATTGTTGCGGATTCATGTGTTTTGCAAGCAGAGAGGTCAAGTGTTTTACCTCAAGAGAAAGGCTGTACTGATTGTCTTACCGGAGAAAATCAGGAGATAGAGAATCCATTGGCTGGCCAAACTTTTGGTATAAGTCCATATAAAGTAGACTCCAATGCTCCCACGAGTGATAAACCTCCAATATTTGAGGCCCAGAATGTTGAATTGATTCAACAGTCCAAGGTTGATCAAAAGAAACCTGTGTTGGGCAGCAATGTACCAATTGCTGTTATGCATGCAGATACTAGTGATTATCAGGAAGTTCAAATTGAGAACAATTTTTTGGAAAGAAAAAATATGGAATATGTGGCCGTAAGATCTGGGACGTCTGCCACAGAGAATGATCATCATGCTAGTTACTACTTACCTTTCCTTGATAAGGAGACATTTGCTGTTTCTGATCTGGTCTGGGGTAAGGTGAAAAGTCATCCTTGGTGGCCTGGCCAAATTTTTTATCCTTCAGATGCATCAGATATGGCATTAAAACATCAAAAAAAGGACAATCTTCTGGTAGCATATTTTGGAGACAAAACTTTTGCTTGGTGTGATGAAACCCAGTTAAAGCCGTTTGAAACAAATTTCTCACATATGGAAAAGCAGAGCACTTCAGATTTATTTGTTGATTCTGTCAACAGCGTGCTGGGAGAAGTGTCTCGGCGTGTGGAGTTAGGAATGAGTTGTTCTTGTTTGCCTGAAGAACTTCATGCTAACAATATCTATGAAAATTTTGAGAATGCGGGAATCAGGGAAGGGGTTAGTAACTGCCATATTGACAAGTCTCAGATTTTAAATTATTTCCATCCTGACAGGCTTCTTGAGTATATTAAGACCTTAGCTTGGCTACCAACTCTAGGGACTGATAGACTAGAACTTGTGATTGCCAAGGCTCAGCTAAAGGCCTTTTATCAATCGAAAGGGTACCCTGAACTTCCTGTATTCCAGATTGGAGCAACAATTGGGAATGATCCTGAAGCTTTATCACAGGAGAGTGATAAGTTAGGGGTAGATTCCATTAATTATTCAACTGCCGTTCCTGTAGATATAAATCCTGGGAAGCCGAAGTCAAGAGGTAGAGGTAGACCTCCTAAGAAGCAAAACCATATTTTGGAAGACACTCTAGAAAACAAGAGTTTTTCTGAGTCAATGGAAGAAAAGAGTGCCTTTAATCTTGCAGATGTTGGCGAAATTCATGATGAAATTACAATTGATGATGAATTGACTTCTCTTTCTGGTAAAAAACGCAAGTTTATTGACTTTGATTCTTCTGACTTGGGGAAAGTTACAGATGAAAGGCTTGACTTATTGGAAGATTTTGATACCAAGTTGCCATCTCCAACTTTTGGTAGCTCTTTCAAGCTTGGAGAGTGCATTCGTCGAGTTGCAAGCCGACTTACTGGATTGCCACCTACACGTAAGTTCCATGGTGAAACAAATCAGAATAGTGTGTCAAAAAGTGAGAATATGACATTTGATGATTTGAGTGCTGATATTTCTTCTCCCACTGATGTGGAAAAACGAAAGAAAAAGGTAGGTATCACAAAGAATTACTCCTCTTCAGATGAAATGTTTTCACAGCTCTGCTTAGCTGCAAGGGATCCTATGAAGGGATATAGTTTCTTGTCAATTATTATTAGTTTCTTTACCGACTTCAGAAATTTCTCGGTTTCAAGTTCTTCCGAAGAAACAAAGCATGGAGAGAAAGTTGGAGGAAAAAGGGGAAGGAAAAGAAAGATCAACATTCAGACAAGCCCTTCTGAGATGTCTACGGATGATCATATGCAGGACTCTTACTGGTCCGACTTGATTTCTAACAGTGGTCCTATCAGTGGCCTCAAAAGAAGGGAAGAAGTTCAAACACGATGGCACAGGAAGAAGAGAAGGTCTTCTGGGGAAGCATCTATCTCCCCTTTTTCAGACTCAGCTGTGCAACATCGGCAAGTTGGAACCATAACTTCCAATATGAAACAGACTATGACAACAGGAAGATCAATAATCAATGTGGAGGAAAAAATTGTTGGCGAGTGCACACCAACTGCACTACTTTTGAGTTTTAATGGGTCAAATTCTCTTCCTTCTGAAACAGATCTAATTAGGATCTTCAGTCGCTTCGGACCGCTGAAAGAAGCAGAAACAGAAGTTCAGAAGAAGACGAATAGTGTCAAAGTAATCTTCAAAAGACGATCTGATGCAGAAAGAGCATTTAGTAGTGCTGGAAAGTACAGCATCTTTGGGCCATCACTTCTTAGTTATCGGCTAAAATCTGAAATTCATCCAAGCATAATGCAACAAGAGAAAGTGAGTGAAACACCCAATGGAGTCGGAAGTTCAGAGTTTCCCGGTCAATTATCTGATATTCATCCAGGCATAATACAAGAAGAGAAGGATACTGAAACACCCCATGGAGTTGGAAGCTCGGAGGTTCCTGATCAATTATCTGATATTCCTCCAACCATATTACAAGAAGAGAAAGATAGTGGAACACTGAATGGAGTTGGAAGCTCGGAGGCTCCTGGTCAACCATCTAATAATCTGAGCATAATGCAACACAAAGATAGTGAAACACTCAATGAAGTTGGAAGCTTGGAGGTTCCTGGTCAACCATTTGATATTCATCTGAGCATAATGCAACAAGAAGAAGATAGTGAAACACCCAATGGAGTTGGAAGCTGGGAAATTACTGGTCAACCATCCGATATTCATCTGAGCCCAATGCAACAAGACGAAGATAGTGAAACACCAAATGGAGTTGGAAGCTCAGAGGTTCCTGGTCAACCATCTGAAATTCATCCGAGCATAATGCAACAAGATGACAATAGTGAAACACCCGATGGAGTTGGGAGCTTGGAGATTCCTGGTCAACCATCTGACATTCATGTGAGCATTATGCAACAAGATGAAGATAGTGAAACACACAATGGATTTGGAAGCTCAGAGGTTCTTGGTCAACCATCTGATATTCATCTCAGCATAATGCAACGAGACAAAGATAGCGAAACACCTGATGGAGTTGGGAGCTCGGAGTTTCCTGTTCAACCATCTGATATTCATCCGATCATAATGCAACAAGACGAAGATAGTGAAACACCTGATGGAGTTGGAAGCTCGGAAGTTCTTGGTCAATCGTCTGATATTCATCCGAGCATAATGCAACAAGACAAAGATTGTGAAACACCCGATGCAGTTGGGAGCTCAGAGGTGCCTGGTCAACCATCTGATATTCATCCGAGCATAATACAACAAAATGAAGATAGTGAAACACCCGATGGAGTTGGAAGCTCGGAGGTTCCTAGTAAGCCATCTGATATTCATCCAAGCATAAGACAACAAGATAAAGATAGTGAAACACCCAATGGTTTTGGAAGCTTGGAGGTTCCTGGTAATGTTCCTTTGTCTTCTAATTGCTTCAAGTTGAGATAGTCAAATATAAGAACGTAACCTTATGAATGCTTGTCCTGATAAGAAATCTATTTTTGTTCTAGCTCCAGAAGGGACTAGAGTTTTGTCAGATAATGTCCAAACTGAAGCTGCTGAGGAAGGATCAGTTGAAATGGTCATTGAAACGAGTGGACAACCACATAATTAATCTTCGCACTGTTAAAGTTTTGTTGCTAGTCAGGTAATCCACTCCACTTATTTCATGGTCCAGTATTTGCTTAGTGGCAAAGCAAATTCATGTTGTATAGAAGATGTAAACTAACTGTAGTATGAAGACTTCCTTTCCTATTAAAAGGGTGTTTACATTCAAGTTTTTATATTTTTATTACCTTCATTAATTGGTGAGGCTTCAAGGATCAGTCAATTTATTATTTAATTGTCTTAGCCTCTTAGGACATTTAGTCAATGTTTATTTGTGGAATGAAGCACAGTTATAACACTACCTGTTCATTATAGAATCTATTGGCTGATGCAGCTTTTGTTTGAATTAGGAATATCCATTTAAGAAGTTAAATTGAGAAACAACTTTTGTTGGTTCACTATTTTTAAGTACAAAATGGGTATCCTTCCATCGGATTAGATGTGTCTTTTAATCGTAGAAGTTGTACACTGATATCAGTTTGTGTCATAGTGTGATTAAGTTCCATTTTAAGAACATTAGTGGCTTTTTCCAGGTATACTACGTAACTCGCTCCCTTTTTTGTCATTAAATGTATAAGATTTTGCAAAGAACTATAGTATATAAGTCAAAGGCCTTTTCAAAATCCTATTTTTCTGATCATTCATATGGTAAATTCTTTTGTTCTTCAGCAGCTGTGATCAGCCAGTTCTTTCCACGAAATTAATTATTCTTCCAGCTTGTCATGGTCAATGTTATTCTATGTCCTTAACATTAACTCTTAGTCTCTCAACTGTGTATGGATATCCATTGGTTCCTGGGTTTGTTTAGCACCTTGTCATTCGAGAGCTACAATCCCAATCTTGTATGAAGCTACCAACATGCATTTCTATTAGGGTAAAAGAGTGCCTCCATAAATTTACACCTAGTGGTTTGGTCATTCAGAATGCCTCCATAAATTTTTGCTTGTGTTGCTCGACCCTTATAATTCTAATCTATGTGATACTGTTAGTTTTGTTCATCTAAAGTTAGCAGTTAGGCAATTTTCAATCAATTAAACTTTGGACATTTTTATGTTCTCATCTTCTCTTTTTGGAATGTTTACAATGTCTAATAGACAAAGTGAACAGTTGAGTATAAGACTCAATGACTTAGAAAAAGAATCATTTTCCCAACTAGTTGTTCTAAATCAAAGTATCATTTTGGTAATTTTATGAACCTGCAGGGAGCACTGAGCAATGGGGAAAAATATCAAAATAAAAAGAAATAGAAAAAAAAATATCATTAGTCAGGCAATTGTATTGTTTAGGGAGATACTTAAATTTTAGCCTAACCATGATGGGATAAAAAGTAGTTCTGTTTTTTTCTATTACTTAAGAGCAGAGGACTAGTTCTTCAACCTTCAATTTTTTTTCTCCTTTTTCTCGCAAAAACCTGTATACAACAGATCAAGGTTCTAGCTGTTAGACACTTGCCTGCTGCTGGCCCACTTATCCACATTTACTATCCATCTTTGAGTAGTTATGGAAGATCATTTCAGGCTTTCAGCATTTAAGATCAATCTTTATCACTTTTTGTTAAGTTGAATTTGTATAATTATCTCCTCTGGTTGCTAAAATAGTTTGTTTCTGAATATATCTTCATAAAAATCTCTTCCTTCTTTATTGGCACAATTTGTACAGAAGATCATTAAATTTACTGATGATGAATCCAAGAGAAATAATGGGAAGGTATAAGATGCCTATGTCTGCAGTAAGGTAGGGCTCAAGTACTGAGTAACTCAACTGTAGTATTGCAAACAATGATAACTGTGTAGATTGTAAGTCAAAGTGTGTGGTCTTTCCAAATTCCAATTAAAGGTAGTCGTACCTGTTTCACTGACCTCATTGGATAGAGTCAGAAATCCAAAATTATTTTGGGAGTTGAATGATTAAATAATTGAATATTAAAGACAACTAGGTGGGTGATTTAAAAAAGAAAAAAGAAACCCAGTCGGTTCTCAAAAACCCGTCCGAGTTGCACCGTTCGCTGGTTGAACCTCCATGTTGGTCTGTACCTGGTCAATTGTATTTACCGTCCTATAACAAAACCAAAAACCAAACAGGCTTAATAGCTGGTTCACCGGTTTGACCATCTGGTCCGATTCGGTTCTGATAATTACATGTAATACTCTTCCTTGCAATGCCTTTTTTTTTTATAAATAAAACTCTAAATTTTCTGCAGAAAATAGACTTTGGTCATGCTTAATTTTACTTCCATAAAGATATCTGTCTCCGACTTAGAATGTCCACGTGCTTTTTATGATACAACTTAATGGGGTTTCCTGATTTTTACTCACCAGCAATTAATTTCATTTATAATACCTGTTGTCATCTAGATTCAAGACTACTGATATAATTGTATTAGTCTTTCAGATTCTGCATGAATCAGATAGTATGTCTATTTACAATTTGACTCAATCAGATCAAAGTTCTTCTAGTATCAAGCAGTCCAGAACTGCTGGGATGAAAAAGATGCTTATTTTTTCCTCCTGACGACCATTAAATACTTGTTTGGTATTTTATGCAACACAGGAAGCACACAAATGGTGCTCCGCAACATGCAAGTTTGTTAAGGTCAATTGTGACTGTTCTCTTTCTAGCTTGGTGCTTGATGTGAGCTAGTAACTAACTGTTGCTCTATTTGCTCATCTTGCATGTTATCACTTGGTGAATATAAGCAATTGCTGTTCTAGTTGACAAAACTTGTAGTTATGTTGCTCAATTTTTGCTGTAGCATGGTGATCCTGAATTTATTATTGTTCATTACCAATTTCCATTTGTGAAGAAGGCAACAAAACAGGCGTAAGAATAATTTGAGCTCTCTTGTTGTCTAGTTGGTTGCAGCACTCCCTGTTTCAACTTCCAGGTTGTATTTATTTGTCTGGGCTCTTCCTTCTTTCCTACTTCCTGCTTGCTAACTATGCTTGTCCTTGTTTGTCTCCTCTTTTGGAATTGCTATAAGAACAGTCACTATATCAACTCTCTGTTCAATTTGCAGGATGACTCTTGAAGAGCAGGGAAGTAGGTAGAACTCCACCATATTGTCTTCTTGTAAGAGATGCGGTAAACGTGTCTCGATGCCGTTAGCTGGTAAATTTTATATATTTTTAAAACACCAAAGAGAATAAATAAGTCGTAACTTCAATAGAAAGAAAGAAAAAAAAACGGATGGGATAGATCCTTATGCGTGTTACGCCAACCACATATTGCATAATTTATTGTTTACTTTAGTCTTTGATGTCACAGTGCAATTAAATGGAGTTGTATCTTAGGTGTGCCGGTGAGGTCACTATCTCAAAAAAAAATTCATACGCATTGAGTTTTATTTTCCACTTGTAGTTCCTCTTCATACACGTGCCGCGCCATCTCAGCACGTGTAGTAATGTTGACATCTATGGGGTATCTCCAGTGTCGTAACGTCTATATCCATCTCGCGTTCTCTTCCATCTTACACGTGTGCTATTTTTGGCTTGCAACTCCTTAATTATAAGTAGACAATTTCCGTTGCATATGCTACGTACTGCATCAGTTAACTACGATCTACAATTATTTCTACTGTGGCGTGGTACCTCTAAATTGAAATTAATGAGATGCATGACACGATTAAACTCATGGTTAAAGATTCTAAAAGGGATAGATGAGATGTTTCTGAGAAGGAAGAATAATATGCGATTGTCTATCATCCAGAGGATTATTATTCCCTGGCTGGCTCGGTAGTCAACAATGAGCTGCCAAGTTTCCTACTGCAGAACAATCCAGAAGTTTATATCTATATTCTTCTTTTTAATACAAAATATACGTCAATTCACCCATATCAATTATTAAACCTGCATTCAATTGTATCTTGTACCGATACAACATAACAAGCTTTAGAAAATTCTGAAGCTTAGTAATGTTAGTTTGCTCTTCTCCTCTCTCTTGTGACCTTTCAATAGTTGACCATTATTAGTTGCATGCGCAAACTTGGATTACGCCAACCATATCGAAGTACGGATTTAGAATTTTGTTTTACCGGTCGTTGGCCTGAATGTTTGATATGAACTGGGACTACTAACCTTTAATATAAAGATACTTAGTCGTTGTGTTTTAGCTTGTCTTTGAGCTGCCTTTTCAAACCAAATATACTACTGAGCTATTAAATTGATCTAAAAAATTTGCTCTTAATAAGTTTAAGTAAATGTGAACTTGAATAGGTTACAAAGAGGTATCCTCTTGATTATTTTTTTTTTTTTTTTTTTTGAGTCCTCTTGATTTCTTAAAATTGAATGGTTGTATCCATTTGGATTTGAAAGATTAAAATCCATACAAGACAAAAAAAAAAAGGAAAAAAAGATTCGGATCCAATGTGTCGAGCGGATAAATTAAAATTATCCGACTAAGTTATTCAACCCCCAGTCCCCCCCACTAACCTTCTCTGGTATATTAAAACCGGAGAGGGATAGGAACTAGGAAGTGGACGAACGGTGTAGATAAGCAAACCCTCTTCCTCAACTTTACATCTCCATCGTCTCCTCCTCCCTCTCTTCTCCAGCGTCCGATCTCCTTCTCTCCTCTCTCCACCGCACCACCGCAAAAAAAAAGAACTCGATCTCTCCCTCTCCTCCTCTCGCGCCTAAATACGAATCCACCAACCAAAACCCTTCTTTCTCCTCTCCAGGAAAGGTACGTTTCTTTCTCCTCTCCTCGATCTAGGGTTTCTCGGCCGGATCTCCAGATCTGGGGGGTTCTGACCTCATCTCGACCGCGGTGACCATGGCCGTGGATCTAGGGCTCTCGGCGGGATGGCAGAGGCACCGGCTAGCCCAGGCGGCGGCGGCGGCGGCAGCCACGAGAGCGGCGGTGACGGGAGCCCCCGATCCGGGGTGCGCGAGCAGGACCGGTTCCTCCCGATCGCTAATATTAGCAGGATCATGAAGAAGGCACTCCCAGCTAATGGAAAGATCGCGAAGGACGCGAAAGAAACGGTTCAGGAGTGCGTCTCCGAGTTCATCAGCTTCATCACTAGCGAGTGAGGGATCCCTCTTTTGCCTTATTCGATTTGCTTTTTGGTAGATCTTGTTTTGGTGATGGCGGTGATGGTGCAGGGCAAGCGATAAGTGCCAGAGGGAGAAGAGGAAGACGATTAATGGTGACGATCTGTTGTGGGCGATGGCGACGTTGGGTTTCGAGGACTATATCGAGCCGCTTAAGCTTTACTTACAGAAATATAGAGAGGTATTATCTGATTGTAGAAGTTCTCTTATTTCATTAAGCTTCCTTCAAAATTTTAATTAGCCACAGGTCAATTCCCTGCTGAGGTGTGTGGAATCTTCTTGTACTTTTGCTTCTTTTTATGTACCGAATTTTGCTATTTTCCGAATCTAATTATTCGTTATTTGTTTCTTGTGCATGTTTGGGGGCGTTTGTGTTATACTAGATGGAGGTATGTGATATTCAACCTTAATTTGCATTTTTGAGGTGTGCTAGTAGTGCAGAGAGATCGATTGTCTTGTCTGCTTCTCTGGAAATCCTTTTCCATCTTATATCGGTTCCCCTATTAAGCAACTATAAATGTTGGTTAGATTTGAATAGCTTCTCTTTTCATAAAAAATCCTAAGTTTTCTCATATATCTATTTGTACTGGGGGTGGAGAGATCATAATTTCAGATACTTCTTAGTTGTTTCTATATTTCGTCAATTGACAATGTCAGGTAGCTAGTTGATTTAAAAGCCTAAGTTATTAGGTAACAGACAAACAATATATATTATACCTTTAGGAGATTAATTACCCATGAATTTGTAAAACTATCATCTTAAATATGTTCTCAAGCCCATCAAACTGCATAGTTACTGTTAAAACATAAGAGCCGAGAATCACATCTTTGTTGAATTTCTTCCCAAAGTTGTATCTATTTCCTTCACTATTAGTATATTATTCGTCTTAGAGTTGCTAGCTCTGATTTTTGCTCAAATTTTGAGAAAACTTACATATTTATAGTTGGCCCATATCTGACTCCTTTGAAGAACTTAATGGTGCAATTGTTATTGAGTCCTTTTGTTCCTTTTTATAATGGAAAAAAGTAAAGGGACTGTATTAAATAATAAATGAGATGGTTTGTGCTTAATTAGGGAACAGGATACTAGGCATATAATTCATACTGGTCCCCCGTGGTTTATTTGGTAATTTCCAGGGTGATAGTAAGTTATCTGTAAAGGGTGGAGATAGCTTTGCCAAGAAAGATGCAGCAGGCACTCATGTTGGAGCTCAAGGTGGTCCGAGCATGCAAGGGGTTTGTTCTCTAGCTTACTTTGTTGCTCTTTTGATGACATCGTCAAAAGTTAACTAATTGCCATGTAAATATTAGATTGGCCAGCAGGGACCTTATACTCAAGGAATGAACTATATGCAACCTCAGGTACTTTATTTTATTTTTGTTTCCCAACCATATTCTAGATCGTCATTGTTGTTATAGTTCTTGCATAGAAAGATCATCTTGCTATTATGGCTCTTATCTGTTGGTTAGCTGCCTTCTGTTTCAATGATGTCCCCTTTTGTGGGCCATTACTATCCTGCCTGCAAGTGTCACCAGTTATCCTCCGATAGGTTATTTTGATATCACAAAGCTAATGTATTTTGGTACCAAACTATTATTAAACACATTCTTCATAGAGGAGATAACATCTATTGATTCCTTGATTTCTAAACCAGATATTTCATTTGTTTACAAATTGATTATCATATTAGTTGTCCTTGCAGGTATAAATAATTCTTGAGGCATAGTACTATTTTCTTAATCTTCCTTAACTTGCATGTTTTTCTATTTTAGTGGTGAATGGTTCTTCCAAGACTGCTTATCCCTTTTTTGCACTTTTTTCAGTTTCATAATGGGGATCTGTCAAGCTAATCAATAACTGCCTGAGTCTGCTACTCTTAGGTATAATTGTGTACAGGTACTATATCTTTCTAGGAGACCTTACTCTTGTTAAATTATAGAAAGGCCTTTCTTTTACGCTATGATTGCTATAATTTGCCTTGTTCTATTATGGAAGGATCTTAATGAAGATATAAGACAAACCATATAATTAGGTAAAAGTTTTAGCTCACTGTGATGACTCAATCAAATTGCAAGCACATTCCTTTAGTGATAGTGCAGTACAAAAAGCTTGAACTAGCTGTTAAAAGATTTTTTTTAGAATCCAGATGAAGCTAGACTTTTAGTAGATTATATTGAAGATATCAGAGAGTTGACGTATTTAAGAATTTTCTATTTATTTTGTTATTATGCTTCTATAATTTAATTTCCTTATTTTGGCTAATAAGGCAGCAAGGGGTCAATCTCAACTGCTTAATAATTATCAGATAAAGAAGTCACAATATATAACATATATATCCAAGTGAACCTGGCAACAGAGACCTGGGTGGCTCTTGTGTGATAACTTTGTCCTTTTCTGTAGGTAGGTTAGGCTGAGTGGCTGCACTATGTAAATTGTGAGGCATAACATCTCCGAAAACTTAACCCACCCAGATAATGCTCGCATTACTTTATGCTTGAAAGAAAATATTTGATCTGGGAAACTTTCCTAAGTATAGCCTTTTTTCCTCCCGTATTCATGTACCTCATTTTTTAATGCTGTTATTTACCTGTTTTTGAGAACTCTAAATTATCAACCTTGCAATTATATGCTTTCTGATGACGTGCATTCATAGTGCAGTGGCAGACAAAGAATCTTATGGCCCTGGTGTTAGAAGGAAGTTACTTGTTGAGTATTATGTCTTTACCCGCTGAAATTAATACCAGATAGCATTGGCATCTAATTATCATAGCTGTAACCAGTTGTAAATTGCCATGTACAAGATAGTTTACTCATGGTTCTGTGTTTGTTTCCCTTTGTATATACAAGAATACAAGATAACTTATTTCATTCCCTAGTTGGTTTTGTTCTCAGATGATACTCTGAGAGAAGACCAACTTGATTATGAGCTTGTAGGAGTGGTTATATAATATTCTCGTTTATGTAAACAGAGAGAGTTTTATAATCTCTTTAATGCTTCTTTCATCATCTCCATTGTGTATCCGCACGACATACTGCTGCATGTTTTGATATTCTTTCAAGGAAAAGCTGCTGCACATTATGATACTCCTTTTAACCTTGTTTTCTGTTCATGCATTAGTATGGGTGAAAGCGGTCGGATTAAGGACGAAAATCTGAATACAGATTCAAATATAGATTAAAAAAACTCATAGATGGGGCTGATATAATTTTTTTTTTCAGAGATATGAATACGGATAATAAATATCCATTTACTTAAATATTTTTTAAGTGCTTTACTATTTTTAATTTACTTATTTAAATGATAAATATTGATGTTATTATTAATAATGTGTTTTATATTATTTGGAGAAATTAATTTTATTGAATTTATATGTATTTAACATGTAGTTTTTTTTTAAACTTTTAATATTTTATGTTAATTATCTCTAAAAGAAAGATCATAATTCGTTTAAGATTTATTTTACTATCTGAAAATTATTTGTATCAATTTAGTTAAATTATAATTTTAAATTTTGCTATCCAATAGAGACGTAGATTGAATATTTATCATTCTATTTTTAAAAGCACCCTAAATATGATGTTCTTTTAAGAATTTAATAAGAAAAGGGCGGATCAAATTAAAAATAGTGACAAAAGATATGGTGTAAACTGAAGTAAATACAAAATGGGAGGTGGGAAATGAAAAAGATAATTTTTGTCCAACAAAAACGTCTATGACGAAGGATCGTGGCTTCTAATTTCGATTTGATCCAGATTTATCGAGGTCTTTAAATAACCTTCTTTATTTATACTTGGTTGGTCCCTAACTCGCAATCGGATCTTATGCACGTATTAAGCGTAAACCCCACTTATCGGGAAACAAATGGTAACCGAGAGATCAATTTATGCCCGTCCGATCCATGTGGGCCCACACGAAACGTGTATAAAACCCGAGGTGGATGAACGAATGGAATTCAAACCTTCTCCCTCTTCTTTCCCCTCTCTCTCCGTGGTGGTTTCTTGGAATGGACTCCTCAAGAAGGACTCGATCTTGAACCGCTTTGGGTTTGCGTCGCCCGATCGATGATAAATCCAAAGGCGCGGTCGATGGGGAGTAAAGGAAGAGGGAAATCAAGAAAGATGGGGCAAGACAACACGGGTTTCTTGGAGTCCTAAGTACAGGGTCCTCAAGAAGAGCTCGATCTTGGACTCCTTTGGCGTTCAACCGCAAGATCGAGACACATGGGTGATGGGAAGTAGAAGAAGGGGGAGATCAAGAAGGACGTCTTGAAGGGGAAATCCCAGCTCCAAGATAGGTAATCAGGTAATCTTGGTTCTGCTGTTGTTTGTTTTCTTTGATAGTCGTGTGATTGGGTATGTTCTGCGCTACGGATTGACTGTTACCCTAGTAATATTTGTTGTTACTGCTGTTGTTGGTAAGTGATTGGAACATCGTTTAGGTGGGAAGATGTTGACCTTCATTAGTTCATCCCTGCGGTATTCCTCAACGAATTTTGATATCTTTTCTTGAATCTTCTTCCTTGCCCTTGAAATATTTATATTTCTACACTCCAAGTCTTGAAGTTGGAATTCTGTATACGAACTTTTTGCAATACCACAATATTCTCATTCCTTCACTACCAATTCCTCTTCTCTCAACATCTACTCCTGTCCCGCTGCTGATGCTTGTCTTTCTTATTCTATAATTATTTCTCTGATCTCAAACTTCTGCCATAAGTTGCTGTTGCTATCTATGACCTTTGTGGCAGTTCACTGTTGCTGCTATCCACCTTATTTTGTGCTCTGAATGCTGCTGTTTCTATTAGCCATATCACATACATCTGTTGTGCAATTTTACAGTACTATTGAGGAAGATTTGATCACTGGAGCAAGTCTGCTTGATTTTGCTAAGTGTAGATGAAGGAAGAGATCCCCTTGTCCATGTATTAGGCCTCCCAACATTGATTTCTAAATTAATAACCAATTATTATGGACTATTTCAGACCTTAATTGCTGTTCATAAGGTTCATGCAGCTAAAAGTTAGATTACTCGCCTCTTGTGATAAACCCAATCTCTGTCTTGCCTTATTCCACTGTCTATCAATTGATATTAGTTTCTATCAAATGAAATCTCTCTTCTTCTTCTTTTTCTTTTTGAAGATTCAGATCTGACTTGAATCGAAGCAACCAAATGTTCTCTTCAGTTCATCTTGTTAGTGGATTTTTTAGTAACTGCAAGATGATATACATATTGCATCAATTGATCGGAACCTTAATAGGTTAGATTCTTTGTTCCCCAAATAAGTGATCACAGATCTCTGGTTTGCTTCCTCTTCTTCCATTGTTACATCATTCCTACCTATTCCATAATTTTTCCCTACTAGTGCTTATGTGTTCCAAATCTCTATTTACATTGGTGAATATCCCCCACAACAATGACAGCATGCTTGTTTGAACCATCCATGTCTACCATTATGCCTGAGACATCTACTCATTGTTTTCCTTTTCTAGACCATTCAAAAAGTTTGTTCAGGAATTAGGAATTAGAAATGTTTTGAAGCAGGCAAAAGTAGTAATGATCCATCCATATTGCCTACCTCTTACCTGGTGCACTTATTACTGGATTAGACTTCCCTGTTTCAAAGCTCGAGATATTTTCATGATATATTAGATGGATTTTCTTGATTGTTTGTCTAGGAGAATAAGGATAATTACTAGGATGATCGAGTGAAGCAATTTCCAGATTTATGGAATAACTTGATAAAGAAACAAAGTCTTAGGTACTGAGTCCTTCATAGCCCATGACTTAGAATTATTTGGATTTGATTTAGAGTTGATGGATTAATTGGGGCTATTGACTTCTGATTATACTGATAAAAAGGAAAATCAGACTGTAAAATGTATTGTTTAATCTTCGAAATGAGTGGATTACTGGATGATGGTAAAATTTAGTCTTTTTGAAATTCTGTTGTAAGTTGTTTGATATGAATTGCCTAATATGTTGTAACAAGGATGATCAAGTGGAGCAATTTCTAGATTTAGGGAAGAACCTGATATGTGAGTTCAAGTTTAAAAGTATGGATTGGAAAAGAAATAAATTCTTCTCTACTAAGTCCTTTGTAGCCTGTGACTTATAGTTATTGGGATTGATTTAGAATTTATGGACTGATTGGGGATATGGACTTCTAATTAAGTTGATTGGAGGTAAAATTAGATTGCAAAATCTACTGCTGAATCTTCAAGGTGAGAAAATTACTGGATGGTGATGAAATTTAGATCTTTTTTTATTCTCTTTCAGTTTGTTGATAACAATTGCGAAATATGTTGTGTATTAAGATGATAACCCTAAGATTACATTGTAAGAAGGATGATCAAGTGCAGAACCTGATGTGTGGGGTGTGGGTTCAAGTTTAAAAGTATGAGGTGGAAATAAGTCCTTCGTAGTCCATGACGTATAATTATCGGGATTTGATTTAGGGGTGACGGATCGATTGGGGCTATTGACTTCTTGTTATATGTTGATGAGAAGGAAAATCAGACTACGAAAACTATAGCTGAATATTGGAAGTGAGGGAATTACTCGATGTGGTGAAATTTAGACTCCTTTGGAAGTTCTCGGTCAAGTTGTTTGATAACAATTGTCAAATATGTTGTGTATTAAGATTATCACCCTTAGACTAGATTGCAGCTGAATCTCTGAAGTACAGGGGAGTATTAATTGAGTCTTCTTCTGCAGGAGTTCTCAAGTTTCCTAAAAGAGTGATATCAAGTACTATTTGAATCCTAATAGTCTTAACAAGACTCCACGTCAATTTCTTAATTGAAATCTTCAAAAGCTATAAAAGATATCAAGTGTAAGCCTCGAATCCTTTCCTTCATCCTTTTCTTCTCAGCTGTATGGCTCCCCCTCTTCCTTCTTTCTTTTAGCCGGGCATGTGCTCCTCTCTCATTCCTTCACTACCAATTCCTCTTCTCTCAGCATCCTGATGTTCTCTTCACTTCATATTGTTAGTGGATTTTTAGTAATTTCCCGATGATACATGTTGCATCCATTGATAGGAAACCTTAATATTCTCGATAGACTCTTTGTTTCCCAAATAAGTGATCACAGATCGTTGGTTTGCATCATCCCTTCTAATGTTAATCATTTCTACCTATTGCATAACTTAACATGAATATCCCCCGCAACAATGATTGCGACAACATGCTTGATAGAAATAGAATCATCATGTCTACTATCATGCTTGAGAGATCTACTCATTATTTTCCTTCTCTAGACCATCCTAAAAGTTTGTTCAGGGATTAGGAATTAGGCATCTTTTGAAACAGGCAAATTTGTAATGATCCATCCATATTGCCTTCCTCTTATCAAGCACACTTTTTACTGAATTAGACTTCCTTGTTTGGAAGCTCAAGATATTTCCATGATATATTAGATGGATTTTCTTGGTATTTTGTGTACGAGAATTGGGATAATTACTAGGATGATCGAGTGGAGTGATTTTCATATATATGGAATAACTTGGTTATGTGAGTTCAAATTTATGAGTATGGGATTGAAAAGAAATTAAGTCTTAGATACTGAGTTTTTCCTAGCCCATGACTTAGAATAATTTGGATCTAATTTGGAGTTGCTAGATTGATTGGGGTTATCGACTATTGATTATACTGATAGGAAAATCAGACCGCACAAGTTATTGTTTAATCTTCAAAGTGAATTTAGAGTCTTTTTGAAATTCTGTTTCAAGTTGTTTGATATGAATTGCCCAATATGTTGTAACAAGGATTATCAGGTGGAACAGTTTCCATATGTAGGGAAGGACCTGATTTGTGAGTTTAAATTTGAAAGTATGGGTTAAAAATAAAATAAAATATTTTCTTTCTAAGTCCTTTGTTAGTCTGTAGCCTGTGACTTATAATTATTGGGATTTGATTTTGTAGTGATGGATAGATTGGGGATATCAACTTCTGTTTAAGTTGATAGGAAGGAAAATCAGATTGTAAAAACTACTGTTGAATCATTGAAGTGAGAAAAATTCCTGGATGGTGATGAAATTTAGACTCTTGTTGAAGTTCTCTTTCATTTTGTTGATAAGAAACTAGACTATACTGTAAGAAGGATGCTCAAGTGGAGCAATTTCCAGATTTACGGAATACTCTTGATATGTGAGTTCAAGTTTAAGATTATGGAGTCAATAATGGTTGTGAAAGTGGGAAATTATAAGGGTATAAAAAGGTCTTATTGGGAGATTGAGGGAAGGTTTAATAGAAGGCGGAAAATGCTTGGTCAGAGGGCAAGGTGTTGTCTATGGAAGAAGATGAATGAGGTTTTTGGACGATTGCTGAAGTAGAATGTTTTCTACCAGACCATTTTCAAGATGATTTACTTTTCTGACAGCGTCAAAGAATGGGATATCCTTGAACACAAGGTACGAGAGAGGAAATCGTAGCGGGCTGCAAGACAACTGGGAGAGAAAAGCTCCTAATGGAGCTTCACTAGTTACGGTGGAAGAGGCAATAGGGATTGGTCCCATACTGCTAGGTAAGGTGGTGATGACGATGATGGTGCTTGGCAAATGGTGACTGCAACATATGTGAAGGTTTACTCCAGTGTTGGAATAGGTCAAAATTTAAATAGGCGGTTGTATCACAAAGTTCAAAAGATAGATGAGATTACTTAGAGAAAGCATTGAAATAGTAATCAGTTATTGGTAAAATTTGGTGGTTTCAATTCCTTCTGCTTTAAATGGTCGTACTGTGTCTTACAGAGTAGAAGGATAACAAGTTAATGATGAAGAAAATACTCAGAATATAATGAGTTGGATTTAGTAGAGAATGAATCGAGGCAAAGTAGAGAAAGTAGATGATCAGAGGTGAGAGATTTATGGAAGAGGAGGAAATTAGCTGATAAATAAAAGGAGGTAATTGATTACATTCATATGTTGCAAGAGGAAAAAAGAGTGTCAAATACAAGCTCAGAGGAAGTTAACGGAAGGATGAGAGAGGTTAAGAAGAAAATTTCTGAAAAAAGGGCAAGGACAATGCAGTGAAGGATATTGAATATATGTCTAGCAATAAAGAAGTTGAGGAAGATGCTGTGGACGACTAGATTTAACTTAATGAGAAATTGTCGTACTACAGAAAGAATGGATAGGAAAGATACTTGTTTGATTTGAAAAAAAAGGTGCTTGGTTGAAATGATACTTGTTTGATTTGAAGATGAGATGGCAAGCAAACTCCTTTGTGAGATAGTGAGTTAGCTTCAATGGAAGGAGAGGAATAGAATAGGGAGAACAGAGAGTAGAGGAAGCTTTCACAGGAAGGAGGCAAATCTGCAGTTTTATATGATTCCAGCTAGAGAGATATGGATGTGGTGCCAATAGAGATGCAACAAACTCCACCATTCTCTAGAAACAATGTATAGAAGAAAGACCAACAGACAGAAGTATCAGAATTTTGCAGAGCAAAAAGGACCCATATTCGGTCAAGAGGTATTTGCCAAACCTGGAAGTTACAGCACTTTGAAGAAGAGACCTTGGTTGACAAGTTTGTTCCTTATTTACGAGTCATTTAGTTTTCAAAGATATATCTTAAATAGAATTGATTTCTATTGTCTGTATATGGGGATATTCTTTCGTTATTCTAAGGATAAAGGAAGAATGCTAATTTTTTAAGAGCATTGGAAAGAGGAAAGGGATGCACAGTTAGGATTTCGGAAACGGGGAAGTTCGGCGCAAGAGAAAAGGAGGAAAATTATGACATTTGTGGCATATTAGAGGTTGTGAAGGCTTTTAATAGAGGAGATATATCAGACATTATTTAGGAGGAGAAATATCTGGATTTCATTTGCTTGCAAGAAACCAAGAGGTAAAGATGATGTGCTTCCATTAGGTCTTTTAGGTTTGATTTTGATTGGCTTTAGTTCTTCCTTGTGACGAAGAACTAGGCGATAATGGTCAATATTTTGGATTAGTTAAATATTTCTCTGCTTGCTTTCTCCTTTTCCCTTTTGTCGCCCGGTGCCCTCCTCTTTCCTTAGCACCAGCTCTTAGGCTTTTAACAGTAGTATACTGATAACGATATTGATCGATGTAATTGGAAGATTGGGTAGTCATCTTCAAATTTTATATATATTCCCTATCGTCGTCATTTTGCAAGATTTATTTTCGAGAAAGAGAAGTTGTTTTGCGAGATTTTGCCCATCTTGTCCCGTAGTATTATGAGACACGACTTTTTAATACACACAAGTAAAATGCACCACAGAAATTTCAGAGAGTAGAAAAGAGATTAAAGTTAAACAGAGATAGATAATGCTGCCGTGAAAGTATAAGTACGCCTATACACCCTGCTACTTGTACAGATAAAAAGAGAGGCATGACGAACAAATATATACCACTAGCCAAGGACGTAATATCTATGCATACTGTACATCGTAAATTCACCGTCCTCGCTAAAACCTACCATTATTTACACTGGTAAAGAACAGGCTTCCTCTCGTTCTCCACAATCAGCTTCCATCCTATACCACTTTTGCACTGATCAACGCTTATTTACACTAATCTTTTCTGACCCATACTTACATATTCAACATATAACTATGCCGAAGAGAATAAAAGGGGGCTAATAAGTTGGAGTAAATCAAGAGAGGTGGAAAGAGCCCTGCCCTTCTGTAATTGCATATAGCAGCCTTTCCCTCATCTTCTCCTACAGCAGAGAATTTCAGTCAGTGCAAGTGTAAATAGCAAACGCACTCAAAATTGCAAAACAGAAAAAAGATAACAATTAGCAGATGAAATTTCACCAAAAATTGACAGAAATTGCGCATCCAATTTTTTGAGGAACATGTTCTGTATATGCAGTCAAGCACAGGCTGCTTGACCAGCAACTGCCTTGCCAGCCAGAAGAAAAAGGAAAGAAAGAGGATACTGTAATGATAAGCGGTAACCAAAAAGAACATGCACGTACAATGTAGGGGGGAAGACAACTCGAGAGCAGGAGAAAAGGCATCACATTACCTTAGAAGAGTAAGGAGGCAACTTTAGATAATTAACACAAGTCATTACACTTGGCAGATCCGCGTCAGCCTCGTTGCTACTATACTGTCAATAGAAAAAGGATGTTGTAGACTTGTCGTGAATTGATCTCTAGCTAAAATGATGTTCTTCAAACTCAATAGCTGCTTGATGAGAAAATAATGAATCAAAACTAACCTTGCGAACTACTGTCAATTTTGGGTTGAGCGCAGCTAGACCTCCTGGAGGAAGTCGAGGAGCTCCAGTCACAAATTGCAAGAAAGCTCTACGTTGATCACATTCGAGTTCTTGTATAATTTCCAATAACTGCAATGTTGTGTGTAAATAGAAAAATATTAATAATCAAACACAAAATGAAAAAAAAGAAGAAGAATATCCTCCTAAGAAATATAGAGTCTAGAGACTGTTGCATAAACACTGACATGGATGACAGGAGGACTGCTGGCTGTGTAACCATGGTCAAACTTGAAGTGATCCACAAGGTCAGGAAACTGCAGAGACAGAACATTTTGTAAAAGACATATTTCACATATATTAGCATCCAGATTAAATGAAATGAAAAGAAAAGAAAAGAAAGCATACTGTCCAAGTATCTTGTTCTCCACAGAGTAATCGCTCTAGCTCATCCTCAGTAAACACCTGAAGAACCTTAAGTGGGAAAATCTGCAAGATATGATACAAAACAGTAACAAAAATGAACCAGCCAAAAGAATGATACTTTAAAGTCTCGACTTGAATACAGATTAGTAAGATACACTTTAAAACATAGGAGGACTACAACAGTAGCAGAAGAGGGGGATCATTACTTTGTTTTGAGGTTGTGTAATGTCTATATATAGGTGTCTCCGAAAGCAACAAAGTTTTGTATGATTATATATAATTATCACATACAAGTCTGTCTTCTTTGTTCTATCTTTTGCTTCTTTAACACCTCCCCTTTAATCCACTCATCTTCCAGCAAATCAAATTTCCATGATCAGCTTATTTATACATTGAATTTTTCTTAATGATTCTGTAGATCAGACAGCGATTGATCTTACCAGCATCCACCAATTGATCTCATCAGCTGGATGTCAAAAGTTTCATCAATGCACAACAAAAGAGATTCTTTTCTTGATCCTAGCTATTGGCAGAGTAAAGTGAACAGAATCTATAATTTCATAATGCAATTTTCCAATTTTAGGTGTGCCTGAGTATACCGGATTCATACTTTAATGTTCTTTGATTCTAATACAAATGACTACAGAGGACAAATAATAACAATGAAAGGAACGATTATATACTAGAAACAAGAAAATTAAGCTCATGAAGCAAAAACTGGAACAAACCTCATTAAATCCTGATTTAAAAGCTTCCACTTGTCTGAGAATTCCAGATCTAGTAGTTGCATCAACAGTCAATGATATATATTCTCCTAAGTTAGCAATATTTACCTGGAAGAATCAGCAAGTAAAGTTAAACTTGATCATAAGCTAAATTCAAAACTTTTCACTATCAGATTATAATACACTGTTCAGTTTGTGTGTTACCATTTTTGAGTTACTCCCAGATTCAGATGTAAGCACATAATCATCATAGCCTGGAAGAGTGAAATCAATACAGAGGTCCTCAATTCTAGCATCCCGGTAACATAAATCAGATGCATCCTTGCAGCTTTCTCTAGAAATCGATTCCAAGAATCTTCTCCTAGAAACAAGAGCTTGAAACTCCAAAAGAGTCCTTCCAAGTTCTGGATCAAATGACTGAATATCATATATACTAAGCTCCTAAAGAAATGTGAAAGGAGATTCTTTGTCAGTCTGTATAAAGTAATAACAAATTTCACTGCTCAAACATCATAATATATTTACTCCTATAAATTCATAAAATGACCTGCTCGAGGAGAACTTTATAAAATGCTTTAGAAAATGGTATATCAAGTATCCTCCCATCTTTAATTGCCTTTGCAACAAGCTGGCCAAGAAGCGCAAACTTTTTAATTACTTCTGAGAAGTCAACACCATCTAAGGCCACTGTTGCTTCTGACCATGGCTGAGGAAACAATCCAAAAGGAGCTGCCAGAAGTCCAGAATCACTGACTACATTGCTTGTTCCAGCTTTATGGTGCAAGTCCCCTCTCCACATGCCTAAACCAGCCTTCTGAAATTCATGACTTGCCAACGTGTAAAATTCCATTGTAGGACCTAAACCAGTACCTACTTCATCATTGTATTCCACTTCAAGCTGGGACTTACTATGTGATCCCATCATTTTAGCAGCAGCTTCCAATACATTGGAGCGGTCAACTTTAAACTTTCTACGAGGATACATTGACGGTGACCACCTTTCTGTTATAACATTGGTACCACTGCTATCTGGTTGCAGCCCGTGTTTCTGCTGAATTCTCAAGGTACCAAATGCAGCCATTTGGAAGTATTTCAATCTTGCCTCAAAAGAAAACAAGAAAGGACATGCAGTCATTAGCTCACTGCACCATGAAGGCATGCAGCAAGAGTTTGAAACCAGGGGGTCCCGCATCTGCTGCTCCAATTTATCAGTCAACTTACTGCTAATAAATTCAGCTTGAGGAACAGAAGATATCGTCAGCTTCAGATCATCAAAGTTTGATATTTTCCCCTCAGCAAAAGACTTGATTTTTTCATCGCACAACATATGAAAAGAAAATCGATTCAATCCCTCTAAAATTTTCAACATAAACAAGATATCATATGAAGGGTTTGACTTATCCAGTTTGCAAGGAAGCTCAGCAAGCAATAAACTGGAGAAAAATGGAACCTTTTGCCATGGGAATTCAATTTTATAACCATAAGGAGATGTCCTGAAACCAGCTTTAGACATTTCTGAATCCCTTAATTCTGAATTTCTGGCACTCCTGTAGGTTACCTTGTGCACTTGATCCCAAAAGTTTGGGCTCAGAATAATATCAGGCTCTTGATTCAACATATCTTCAAGGATTGCTTGGTAAAGCGTAATTGATCGATTGAGCTCTTTTCTCTTCAAAAAGAAAGTCAGCTTTGGCTGAGCACCTTGGTTGCTTGGACTCTCTGCACTTGTCCTGACATCAACTTGGCATGCACCAGAAGATGGAAGGCCTGAGGTAGCAACGACAAGTAAAGAATAAAGATAATCAGAGGGGGGGGGGGAGAAAGAGGAACAGAAAAAGAATTTCAGTCCTGCTCTAATGCAGGCTTACCAGAAATCAGAACCCGCTTACTTGGTCTACCTTCTGCTGACAAATAATATTGCTCTTGATTCGTTAAGCCCTGAAATACAAGACAATTAGTAGGAAGAAACATCTCCAGACAAAATGTCATGAAAGAAATATTGATTTACACTGCATTTTTTTCTGCATTGCTTCAAAATTTTGACTTTTCAGTTGCCCCAAAAAATTCAATCATCTCAAAGATGTTATGATACATAGGAACCCACATCTGAATAGATAATCACAACAAAAGGAAAATGGAGATTGCTGTCTTCCAATACCAGTGCACAATGAACCTAGCTGACATTTATTATTATGGGAAATCTTCAGAGGACAAAACAACTGGGCAACTATTGGTGTAGCATGGAACACCTAATCTACAATCATAATTATTGACCTTAATGTTACAGCTAAGGACCATCTTTAGAATGATTGTTTAGAAGTCTGAGATCTTCTAAAAAAATAAGATAAATATACCCAATTTGACAGAATTGAGAGAATAATACCTCTGACAATTTAGAAGTGCTTGGTTCCTGCATAACATTAGCATTTGTCTCATGAGGAGGCTCTTCAGCACACGAGCTAACTGAAGCAATTTCCTTTGCTGCAGGTTCCACTTGTTGCTTTTGCATGTTTGTACTTATTCTGGACCATAGATATTCTTCTATAGCAGCTAAAGATGAAGAAATTTCAATGCTTACAACACCTCCAAAGTTAGACAGACTTGCTTCATCTTCTTCCCTCGTAAAACATACTTTTATACAAGGACAAACTGTGCAACGGCGAACTGGGATATCAGCAATGGTGTTTCTGGGCTTGAAACCATGACTCAGAATTATAGGAAAATTATCAAAAGAAGACAACGCATTCTGCAATTTTCGAATGAATAACGTCAAAAGCATCTTCTCCCAACCTTGGCTCATTTCCAGGAGAAAAATATGAGCAAATGTCTGAAATCTTTTCAGTACAGAAAGAAATAGATTGGGTAAACAATCATGCTGACTACCTTGGAGATACTTTCCATTGGACAAATAATTAGCCAAAGATTTAACAACCCCACTTTCAATGAACTCAAAAGTTGTCATGGTCTCTACACCATGAAGTTCCCTCATTACTTGATCCAATATATGAGACAAGTACTCTTCATTTTCAAAAAGATCATCCTGGTGTGAAGACTTGTCCACATTATCATTTAGGACGGCACAAAAAGTTTTGAGTTTCTGCAGAATTTCAGTCAAAACCATATCGGAACCCACTGCTTCATAGTTAAAATAGGTAGTCTTTATGTGTCTAGAAAAAGTAAAAAGGCTATCCTTTCCAAGCTTACATGCCCTCGTCTCTGAAGAACCAGATTTACATGAAGTAAATGCATAGCACAAGCATCTTGATACATCTCTTGCAGCCATTTGATTATCTGAATGTTGCATATCACTGGACTGCTGAGTCATAGAATCTGAGCATTTTCCTTGCATTAAAAGAGCCTCAATTGCATAAACTACACCTTCCTTGATAAAAGAACTTAAGAAAACATCAGGAAGCTTTTGCATGAGAATCTCAACAATCCTCAAGGTCGAAATCAACAAGTGGTGATCTTTCCGTGCCAACAAACCAGATAAGAAGCTGCCAGAAAATAGAAATCATGTATGTTTAAAATCAGCATTTCACATTCTGATGCAATCAGTATCTTGCAAGTATTCTTTACCTTGAAATGTTGGTATTCTTGAGTAAGTCTACAAGCATATCAGGCGTGGTGAAGTAAAAAATATTAATCATGATTGAAAGGCAACCATAACAAACACATATGTTTGCACCAGTATTGACTGCCTGTACCAACAATAGGAGCAAGTCAATATAATGAAATACAAGATTCTGTAAACTGCTTATATCAACAAACCTTAATAGAGACAGGAAGAATATCCATTGAAAACTGATGCAAAAAGTTAGGCTGGTCCACCAGAATCCTTTCCTTGGCAAGCACTATTTGAATATCTTCAGCACCTCTTGCCACAGGAGGGATTAGCTGGTTCACTAGCTTCAATACTTCATAGACCTGCAGCAGAGGAACAAAGATTATATGCATGTATCTTGGCATAAAAGTTGCTTGAGTTTCTAATATGCATGTTATAGCTATCAATTTGAAACCTCTAAAATAAACTGTAGTAACCATTTAACAAAGCAAAAAGGAATTTTCCTTCTCAAAATTTTTTCTTCATTAACTTCAATTTGATTATCTTCCCTTTTCAATCTGGCCCTTCCGACCATTGAACCCACACAAAAATTATATTCCCTCCGTTACAAGTTCCCTTTGGGCTAACGGTCAGGCTCATACAAGTACATGTATTCCCTAAAATTTGGAAAAGTAAAAACTGATCGATTATAGAAGGCCTACATTGTTCTGACAATAACAATAATACATGTTTCTCCACATTCCTGTAGTCTACTTTAAAACTCGAGAGTAATCCATATAGGTAGAAAAGGCTGGATTGCAGTTAATCACTCAACCATGATCTCTTATGTTTAACCTAAACCAGTGAGATGTAATGCAAGTTGAGATCTCTCCGATATATCTTCTGTTTCCTGACTCCTTTTATGATAGCTTAATTTGGCATGCCCCACACTAAGTCAGATTTCATAGTTCTTCACATGTATGCTGCTTGAGCTCAATAAAACTATAAAAAAATATGATAAAGCAGTTATTAGAATCTCTGTATAGTTATTAAGCAGGAGGTTCTTATAGAAAGTAGATACATAAGGTCCACTATTGTTGAATTTTAATGCAGTAACTTAAGATGGTGCAGGCACCCTGGTATCCATATTCAGCTTCTATATTTAGTTATTTACATAAGCAACTAAATTTCATATTTTACAGAGTCAAAAATGACAAACCTGGTTGAATTGCGCATCTTCAAGTAGTGAATAAGGGGTACCATGTGAGAGATCAGAAGCTACTAGAATACCCCTTAATGTGCTGCCTATATTCAGCTCAAAAAGGGTCTTCACCGCCATGACAGAACTACTGGCAAGCTTAGTGAGAAGAGAAATCAGATTCTGCAGGTGCAAAGTACTAAGATTAATTACCATATTGCAAAAAACAAGCTCAATGCACAAATTACACACTTAATGATGACAAGCAACACAGTGCAGACATACAGAGCAAGTTGTTTGGTTTAGTGAAACCCGAATATTGATCAAATGCAAAGACTTCTCAAGCACTCCCTGCTGACAAAGCTCATCAAGAAGCTGGGGCGAACTACTGAAAGAGTCCCCTATCCTTCTCAAGCATACCGCAACTGTTTCCACAAGCTGCCAGGGAAAGTGTCAACTGGATTAAACAAGAGCAATAAAAATAAAATGGTAAACAAGAGCAACGCATACCTTCTGGTCCTCATATTGGAGTAGATTACACAGAGTAGGAACCGACTCCATGACGACTGATGAGCATTCTACCGGAAGTTTCTTGCACACATTTGCAACAGTTGAAACCGCAACTCTCTGTTATACCAAAAAGCAAAATTATGGGGATAAAATCCAATATACATAACCAATTGGACTTATATTGACAATTTTCACCTGAATGCTGGGTGAGAAGAAATCAATAAAAGTTAAGACGGCAGCTATTGCTCCTGCTTGCAAGCACTCAAGCGGTTTCTTCTTTGAAATCTTTTCCAATGCTTGTAGGCACTGGATTATATTATACCACATCCAAAAGTAATTTTTATCAAAAGGCCACTAAATTTTCCACGATATTTCAATCAAGAATATTAATTGCAGACCTGCTCGGCAACATCCAGGTATTCGATCGCTAGCAACTTCCCACAGAGCACGGGAACGGCGCCATGCTTGACGACGGCATCCGCCGACCTCGGCATTGCGTCGCAGATGTACGTGACCGCCCGCACTGCGAGCAGCATCGCGTCGGGGCTCGCCTCGCTTTCGGCCAACCTCACCAGCGCCGGCACCGCCATCTCCATCGGGAAGTACCCCACGAAGTCCTCGCCGCAGAAGGATAGCACCTCACAGAGCTCCGTCAGCGCCGCGACCTGCGCCGCGACCCCCGCATCGCCGCCTCCGCCCTCGAGACTCTCGATGATCCTCTGGAACCTTCCACTGCCCGCCAAGCACGGCCGCCTAGGGTTGTCGTCGACGGCACCGTCGTCGGAATCGCCGGACCCGTAGTCGCCAGCTCGTCCGGACGAGGACGTCTCCGTGTCGCACCCCGCCGGCTCGGAGGACGACGACGCCGCCGCAGCCGGAATGGCTGGCACGCACGGTCGCTTATCGGCTCGAACTCCGCCGGAATCCTCGGCTCGCTTCCGGCCCCGATCCATGGCTTCTTATTCTGATTCCACCACTATTCTCGATTGATTGGGAGAATTCCAATCTGTATTAGCCCTAAACAGATCGGCAAAGGAGAAAAGATTTGTTTTGAGATTGATTTGGATTGAAAAGATATGTCTGTTATTTGGTTTTGATTGGGGGAGAGAGCGTGGGGTGGAAGTCGTTATGGAAAGAGGAAGAGGAGTTTTGAGTGAGCATCGGGTAAGTCGCGGCACCGCCTTAGTTTAGAGGAAGGATTGGACTCGGATCGGTCCGAGACTCCGAGTCAACCCGGTTGTGTATTTGGACGCTTTGCTATTGGGGTTTTCCTTTCTTCTTCTTTTGTTTCAATTGGGCTCTTCCTCTTGACCTTTAGAGGGATTTAATTGATATTTTTGTCTTTGATTGGATTGGACGTTACATTGGATTGAAATAATAAAATGTACTCCTGTAGACAAATTTTTAATCTTAGGTGTAGTACATGGAAAGGGTTTTTTTTTTTATATTTCTCATGGATCGTTGGTTCAGCTTTTGAGCAGCTCAGATGCCGGTATAGCGCTTTATATTCCTAGCAATTAATTTTTTTTTAAAGAAAATATATTGTATTTTTGCATTGAGTCATCATTTGATTAATCGAGAATAATAAACTTCAAAGCTTTGACGTCAAAGATTAAGAGCAAATATGAAAGTTTAATTCAACCAGAGAGAGACTACCGGATAAACAAGTAATGGCTAGTAGCCAATCACGAGCTGCCACATATGGGACGGTAGAAAAACTTTACAGCCGGCTAATACCTAATCTGGGTCGAGAATACTTTTCAATTCCACGGACGACTTCAGAAAATCTCTCTCTCTCTTCTTCTTTTTTTTTTTTTTTTTTTTTTTTTTTTTTTTTTTGCCCGGGCGACTCGGCGTTGCAAACCGAGCTCTGGGCCATCAGAATGGCCCTGCAGGTGGCGAGCAAAGAAAGCAGTTTGGTGATAGAAACGGACTACTCGGAGGCCATCAGATGCATGCAGCAGGTGGACCACTGTCCATGGCGAGTCCGTAATCTGGCGCAGGAGTGCGCGGAGCTAGCAAAAGAATTCGTGGAAGTCAGACTTGTCCACGTAGGGAGGGAAGCCAATGCAGTGGCAGACTGGGCAGCAGCGAAGGCGAGGGTGGCCTCTGGCTACTGCTACGCAGAGCGGCTAAGCCAGGTTCCATCTGAGCTGTGTAATCTTCTAACTGTCGACGCGGCAACTCCTCGACCGTCTATTAATATATAGCTGGTCACAGCTCTTTGGCTTTCAAAAAAAAAAAAATTCTCTTTTTTTGGCTGCCAACTCTAGTAAAATTATTAGATAGATATTTGCCTTTCTTATAACTAAGAAGTTCATGTCATTACTCTAACTCTAAGTTATTATTATTAAAAATATTATTTAGTGATTGGTGGTAGCTTGAGTCAATTGATGGTTTGGCGTAATGGCTCAGTGGTATTTAGTTTAGAATAGTAGTTTGATGACACACATGGCATAAAACTTAAATTAGATAGCTTAGTAAATTAGTTAAAGTTTAATTAAGTTGCTTTTACATTTAAGGATGGTTAACTCTTTATCCGACTGATATCTAACTTTCGAACTCTTAAATAATTAAAAATAAAACTCTCCTCTTTTGCAAGACCTCAAGTCCGAGTAGATAATGATTTTGGTGGTGAATGTATTAGCTTAATTAAAAGGGTTAAGGAATACTGAATTATTCATGTATTATGTGAGTGTAGTAAGATAATTGATTAGACTACCCACTAATGATGAAGTCGTTATCACTTTTTTGGTGGGCTTGAATGACAACACTTATTTAAATTTTGTAATATTTTGAGAACTTAAGCTGCCTTAATTTAAAGAGCAGTCAGCATAGCTGAAATACAGCTCGTCTTTTTAAACAAAAGTTCATATATTGCACCAACCAATTCTAATAACATGAAGTAATAATTCGACGATGCATATTATTTGAAGCTTAAATTAGATAGCTTACTATATTTACTAATGCTTGATAAGTCTCACTGACTGTATCAGGAGAGAATCGCCTCATTGTCTGATCTATATTTAATTTTCGAGCTCTTCAAATATCAATATATATATATATATGGACTAAAAAAATTCTCTCTATTTTTTCCGAAAATAAAATCTCTTCGTTGCCGCTCACCACTTCGTCTCGCTTCGAGCTCGCCCCCAGACTCCCGCCACAATGTACGTCGACTCCCCGGAAACCCGAATTCGCGACCATCTCGCTACGGATCCGCGCGAGGTGGCGCGGATCTGGTCCAACTACTTCCCCGGTTCCGATCTCGCCATGGACGATCCCAAGCTCGAACTCATATCCGCGCTTAACCCCTTCTTCACCTCACGCCAAGCCCGCCATTTTCTCTCCCAGGTATGTCTACCATTAGGGCTTCTTCTCGAAGTCCATTTGACATTTAGGGTTTCGATCCGTATGGTATGATGTGTCGGAACTTGGAATCGTAAGGTGGAGAACGACAACGGCGTCTTCTTTCTTCCGGTCGACTTCGAGCAGTTTCGGAAGGCATGCGGAGTTAAGGAACTGTATGGCGCTCTTCAAGAAATGCCTAAAGAAGCTTTGCTCTGCATGGGTGCTGCGGCTCACATGGTAGATTTCTTGATAAATTTGGTTGCGGCTGACCTATAGATTTGCTCTTCAATTGATGATTCATAATATTTCTGTAAGGCTCTCTGTTCGAACGGGCAGGATTTCCAATTGGAGGATATAGAGAAGATTAATATTAGGCTTTATAACCATTCTGAGTCGCTGATTGCTTTGAAGAATTTGAAAGCGGCATATATTAGTAATTCTTGAACGTTCTGTATTATGTCGTTTTCTTTTATTCATCAGAGAGAGGAAATTTGACTTTAAGTTATTTTATGATAGAGAAATTTATTTCCGTGCACGGTACTGTGGTCAAAGTGAGCACGGTGAAGCCTCTTGTGCTGCAATTGGATTTTGCATGCGGCAAATGTGGAACTGTCATCACACGTGTATTTTCCGATGGGAAATTTTCGCCTCCGGTGATTTGTAGTGTTCATGGATGCAAAAGCAGAACTTTTGGCCCAATCAGATCCAGTGCCAAATTAATGGATTTTCAAAAGATAAGGCATGTGATTTCAAGTAATTGAATTTCTTTCTGCATCTGCAATGCTAAAACTCTGGCACTTTTCTTTTTCCTTGTCATCCAGGATTCAGGAGTTACTCAAATCTGAGAGTCATGAAGAAGGTCGGGTTCCTCGAACTGTGGAGTGTGAGCTGACTGAGGATCTTGTCGATTCTTGCCTCCCTGGAGACATTGTAACAGTTACCGGAATTGTAAAAGTAATCAACAATTACATGGATGTTGGTGGAGGTATAGTTCAGAATTTGCAATACATGACTATTAACGGACTAGGTGGCAAGTCCTTTCATGTTCTTTAGTTTTAGCAGTTCATTTGCAGTACATGACCTTTTAATATGGTAATCTTGTTTATTATCTTCTCAAAATGCCATCATTTAAACATCATATGCCTTGTTAGTCTAGATACCATTGAACAATGTTGATTCAAGCTTTGAATATTTGATGTAATATATATGGGTTTCATCAAAATCATTTTGGAGGATGCACTCAGATTAACTTCTGATTTTTTCCCCCAGGAAAGTCAAAAAACAAGAATCACGGGTTGTATTACTTATATCTGGAAGCAATTTCAGTCAGGAACTCCAAGGCCCAGACCACTACCAAAGATTTTAACATGAATAGTTCTGAAACTAGAGCTAAAATGCTGTTTGACTTCCATGCATTTTCCCAAAGGGATCTGGAATTCATTGTTAAGTTTTCAGAGGAGCATGGCTCTGATGTCTTCCGTCAAATACTTCAGTCGTTATGCCCATCCATTTATGGTCATGAACTTGTAAAAGGTAAGTCTATTCGGTATAACATACGTGTTGAAATATTTGATAGAAGTTTCAGATTCCTTGGCAATATTATCATTGTGTAATCTTTTACTGAATGGTATGACCTGGCCTAGAGGAGTGGAGAAACTTTAATTAGCATTATGGATAGTATTATAAACAAGCAATATCAAAGGTCATGTAAAAAATAGAGAGTAAAACTATTCCGTTAGTTAAATGGATTACCTTATGAAACTATCTCTTAATCATACTATTTATGCATATCTGAGGAGCAATCAAGAAATTTCAGAGAACATCTTGGATCATACTTGAAGTGCATATGGCATTATACTTTTTGTCTGAAGGTTTTTGTATTGGTTATATAATGCAAATATCCTAGTGGTTTCATTGTTTTCACTGAATTTCACTGTTGTCTGCTGATATTTTTGAGCAAACATCATTGATTCTTTGTCCTTTCCTCAGGTGGTATCACTCTTGCACTATTTGGCGGCGTGCAGAAGCATTCAATGGATCAAAACAAGGTCCCAGTTCGAGGGGACATTCATGTCATTGTTGTTGGTAACTGACAAATTTGTCATATGCTTGTTTAATGCTTCAATTTGCAATAGCCAATAAAGAAACTCTACTTATATTTTCTAGTGTGCCATTGTAGGTGATCCTGGACTAGGTAAGAGTCAACTCTTGCAAGCAGCAGCAGCAGTTTCTCCAAGGGGCATCTATGTGTGTGGCAATGCAACAACAAATGCTGGTCTGACTGTTGCAGTGGTTAAAGATTCTATGACGAGTGATTATGCTTTTGAGGCTGGTACTAATTATATTGAACATTGTCATGTAAAAATTTCTTTCCTTTTCACAAAGCATCTTTCAAATGAGTGATTAGTTTCTCGAGTCAGTAATCAATTTTGCTCAGTCCTGATAGGATCTATTAGTTTTTTTTTTCAAGTTTGGCAAACTCAGTTTTGGCTTTGGCAAACAGGTGCCATGGTCCTCGCTGATCGTGGATTATGCTGCATTGATGAGTTTGATAAAATGTCTGCTGAACATCAGGTGAGGTAATTCTGATCATTGATAGAAATTTCTATATCATATAAATGCTTTAATTTTCTAAGTGAATTTCAGTTTCTTAGGCTCTTCTGGAAGCCATGGAGCAGCAATGTGTCTCCGTTGCAAAGGCTGGTCTTGTAGCAAGTTTATCTGCTCGTACTTCTGTATTGGCAGCAGCAAATCCTGTAGGTGGTCATTATAAGTAGGTTCATCTCCCTACTTGTAAACGCTTCATTTCTAGCTTTCTTTCACGTGAAATTCTACCTTTTGTTTGTATTTAGTTGGATATTGGGCAAGTAACCTTCACTATAATATGATAATAGATTGCAGAGTACAAGTGAATATGTTATGGTCATGTTGAAGAGGCTCGACAATGGTTAATTGGTAGGTAGATTATCAAATCATCTGGCAGGAGTCTCAGACTGTGATCATGATTGTCAATTTGGTGAGGTTTGTGTGTATATGACGAGACAACCTATGGTTTTCTTCAGAACAATTGTTCTCTAGAAATAATTACATATTATCTGAAAGACAGTTTGGTTATTAAAAATGTTATTTGTCCTTTCCTGAAAAGCAGTTTGACTTTCATAAAGTCAAATGAATAATTGCAATTCCCTTTATCTGTACTTTATTGGGTACTGCCGTACTGGTATAAAATGGTGTGAAAAGTTTTTAGTTACAATAGCCCTTTCTCCAGTATTATTCTCCAATATGTAATGTGTGATGATCAGAAGCTTGACTTTCTAATCCATGATAATCTGCAACGGCCAACTACCCAGAGACCAGAGTTAGGAACATTTTAAATACCTGCCTGGTATTATCAGTATGTTTTCTGCAGATGTTCAATCATCTTTGTCAGAGATCATCTAATTTTTGCACATAAAGCTGATTTGCTCTGTTTCTTTTAAAATTTAAAGATGATATCCTCTCTCATCTTTAACATCTTTGATCATCACAAGTAGGATGAACTTTACGACATGTGCTGATTTCTGTTATTTTTCTTTGAATCTTCATAACTTATTGCAGCCGAGCAAAAACAGTCAATGAAAATCTGAAAATGAGTGCTGCTCTGCTCTCACGGTTTGATTTGGTTTTCATTTTACTCGACAAACCAGATGAACTGCTGGACAAGAGAGTCTCTGATCATATAATGGCAGTAAGCAACCATGCCTGAATTCCATTCTTATTCTCCACTATATGCAATATGCATGTGATATAGGAGATTAGGATTGAAATATGTAATGTATCTTACTGGTGAACTGACAATTCTTATATGCATTTATGAACTATATTTTCACTTAGGAATTTAATATATAAATATAATTTTGACCTGCAGCTTCACTCGAATGATGGAGAACATCTGATTCACAGTAAGAAGCCACGAAGAGGTACTAGTTTCACAACTTCTTGAGTTTGTGATTGATTATTATGAAAAGTTTTACTTACATTTTTCATTAATTGGGTGACAATTATGCAGCATTGCCCTGTGATGGGGATACCAACTTTGCAGTCAAGAGTAGCTCATTAACTTCAAGGTTGAGATTAGACCCACAAATGGAGAAGGACTTTGTTCCATTACCTTGTCCCCTTCTTCGGAAGTATATAACTTATGCGAGGAACTTCATTTTCCCTAGGTAAATTTGTAAAATGACATGATTAATTCCAATTTCCTTATGGGATGTGGGATGTCATCTGAAGTTGCTTCCTCTCCTACCGTTGATTTCTTTTGCTTATCTGTTTCAGAATGTCTAAACCAGCAGCTGAGATTTTACGGTCATTTTATTTGCGACTAAGGGATCGTAATACTTCAGCTGACGGCACACCTATCACAGCAAGACAATTGGAAAGTCTGGTAAGATTGGCCGAAGCTCGTGCCCGGGTGGATCTCAGGGAAGTAGTTACTGCCGAAGATGCGAAGGTAATTTACTTCCTGATATTCAATTCAGGTCTATTTTGTGGTTGTTTTGGTTCAAAGTTCTGATGAACCTGTACTTGATTTTGTTTTCCTAGAATTGATTTCTAGGTTATTATTCCTATACTCTTTTGAAGTATGGAAATGTTATATTCCATTAGCTGGGTTTGCACTTTGCAGGATGTTGTTGAGATAATGAAGGAATCCTTGTATGACAAATATGTCGATGAGCATGGTATTGTGGATTTTGCTCGTAGTGGTGGCATGAGTCAACAAAAGGAGGCGAAGAGATTTTTAAGTGCCCTCAACAAGCAATCTGAATTGGACCAAAAAGATTGTTTTTCAATTTCTGTAAGCCACAAAGCAATTTATTTTATTTTTGGATTTATGTAGACATATTTATGTTGTATTGTGTATTCATTGGCAGGAGATATACAGCTTGGCAGATAGAATTAGCTTGAGAGTTCCAGATATCGATACATTTGTGGATAATTTGAACAGTGTTGGCTATTTGCTAAAGAAAGGACCAAAGATGTATCAGGTATGTTTTGTGACTCATTGCTTACCTTGTTAGCAGACAAACACTTTGCACTTTTCACTGGTATGGTTGGATAGTGATCCCATTACCAACTTGGCATCAGGCCAAATGAGGGTTTTGAGAATCATGAAAAAAACTACTATTTGCTTTGTCTAAATACAGACATATTTGATATACATGGTTGAAAGTCGTAGATTTTGTGAAAAAGGACATCTAAAATGCAACCTAATATTCTAATGTCATGTCATCTTTCACTAATGATTTCATGTAAGATTGCCCGTAACCATTGAAGTACCAATGTTCCTTTCACGAGCACAGATGGATATATAGCTACCAGTATGAGGCTGAGGCTAATCAAGATAATCTGTTCTTTAAAACTAATTTGTATCTGTAGTTTTACTTTCATTGACAGTAAAATTATTTCTGTGTAGGTGTTGTCATCATCGTACTCCCGCAGTCAATCGACAAGGTCAAGATGCTAGGTTTGCTAACAGTTGCTTTTCCGGTGACTATGCTGAGCTTGTCTATATGCATGTTATCAATCTTGATATGTACTAGCATAATGGATTACTTCAAGTTTTAGTGTAAATTATAAATTCGACAATTTTCCCTCTTTCACCATTTCTTCTGGACAGTACATTATACTACATTTTTAACGATGAAGGCGGAGCCGTGGAGAAGGTGCTGGTGCTAGCCGTGATTGTTACCGTGGTGACGGTGGTGATCTAATTCTCTTAAAATCACACCAAAGTTTGAATTATTGCATCAAAGAAGCACGCTATTCTATTCTGGCATACCATTGGCAAAACCACTTCTTTTTCTCAAAACTGTCAAGCAGAAGATCTGCATCTCCTGAGAAGAAAACATAGGAAGGAGAGAGCATAGACCACAAAACTGTTAATGGTGTATAAAAGCAACCTAATAACAATAATGTATACTACTATACCATCAAGTATGGCGTCCTTAATCTTGAAATTTTCATGAACAATTAATTCAAATGGCATTTAATTGATTTTGCTAATCCTAGTTTTAGGAAGCTTCCATTCGGTCTGGGCGTGTCCGTCCTAACGAAGGTAATTTTCAAATGAGTGCTGCTCTATCCGTGCATTTAAAAGATAAACTATTTTAGTTGGGAAGAAGACCGACAGACATGTGGCTGACACGTGTTGCGGGTATTGAATTCTCTTGCAATGCGGTGACAGCGTCGATATGTTAATAGCTCGAAAGTCGGTGCCGACATATTACACCGGATGCCGAGTTTCGCATTTATGGTTGTACCCGCAGATATCACTGATGCTGTGGAAGCTAGAATAGTGTTCGAATCGTTTGATACGTTCAAGTTAAGATCTTTTGGTAACCCAACTTATATTTACAACGATCAAAAGAACCCATTAAGCAGTCAAGTAGAGGTTAAAAAACTCCCAAGTGGTTCTTTCTTTTTTTATTTTTTGTTCTCTCTCCAGAAGGAAGGAAGCTTTAGCTGTGCTTGTTGAAATGCTACTGTCAAGGATGCTTAACCAAGATGCTCATCCCATGTCATCTTTGAGAGAGTACCCCTCAGTTCATAGATGCTTTAGGTTAAGAATTCCGAAAGCTAGGGCATGCTCTAATGATGCTAGCTACTTTAGGTTCGACAAGATCTAAGCCCATATCTTATTTCTCAAAAGAAAGAAAAAAAAAATTCTAAAAACATATCTTGAGCCACAAATATGCACCTAAGGTAAGCAAAACACCATGAAATTATATGAGTTTATTAAGCTATGCTCCTGTACGAATCCAACTCAAGGGGCCATGCTTTCTCCAATCAGCGAAGATAAAACACCTATGCAGACAAGATATTCCCACTAGATTTTGTTGTTCTACTTTATAGGTTACCTCCTAAAGATTCCCAAGTCAGACAAAATCCTCACATAGATTTGATCTATCATTATATATTCCCACACACATAATTGTTCCTATTTACTTATGCTCATGCAAACCAAGCAAGATTGTATTTGAGTGGCACCAGTAGCTGATACCTCACTCCTTGTTTTGGAAATAAATCTGAATGTTTGATTTACTTTATGATTGTCAGATCAACTAGCACTCAAACAAAAGATGGAAGCAGTTAAAAAGAAGACTATTACAATGGAGAAGAAGATAGGGCTTTAGGAGTTCCCAAATTAGGAAATTTTAGTCCATCCATGGATGCAGCAGTTGGGACAAACCTATAGCACTGTCTCAGCTCAGTGCAACTCTACATCAGGGAACTGTTGATGAGTCCATGCCAAGAAGAACCTACCCCATTCCAGTAGTGATCTCTTCCAGGTTCCACAACCATGTTGCCATCTCCACCCATCTGCCATTGTAGACCCATCAGTACCTTGCTCTCTCCTCCATCCATTGCTTTGCAAGACCCTTGGCCACTTGCTACTACATCTCCAGTTGTAGCACCTGCCATTGCTTGAGTTGCACCACCATGTGGAATTCCCTCGAACGGCAGCACCACCTCTCCTCCATCAACACCACCATCACCAAACCCATAGTAGAAGTTGTGAAATCCACTTGGGTTATTATCATTATCATTAGTATTATTATTATTATTACTATTACTACTACCACCATCAAAAAACCCACCTCTTAGAATGTCCAGGAATCCACTGGTAGGAGCAGTAGGTGGATGGTTGGTGCTAGGGTTAGGGTTTCCTAGAAAGAAACCCTCATGGTGGTCATCTAGGCCTAGCTGCCTAGCAGTACTGGCTGGTGGTGGCTTGTGAAGGCTAGCAAAGGCAAGCGAGAGATCATTTGGGTCATAAGAGAGAGGTGCAGGAGGCATTAGGGTCGGGAGAAGTGGGCTTGGGTTGGTATTGGTGATCAAATCTTGATGATCATGAGCTCTTTTGGACGAGGTAGAGGAAGATGTGGAGGAGGAGGAAGGGGAGGCTGAGCTGGAGGAGGATCTCTTGTTCTTCCTGCATCCACCTCCAACTGGGACATTCCTGAGAGACCCCCCTTGAGTCCAGTACCTCCTGCAACCCTTGCAGAAGTATCTGGGCTGGGAGAGGCTGTAGTTGTTGTAGTAGCAAAACTTGGTGTTAGTGGAATCACATCTTGGGCATTTAAGAGCTTGATCAGGATGAGGCCTCACTTTCCTCTCCTGCTGCTGCTGCTGTAGTTGTTGTTGCTGGTGTTGATGTGTCACGGGGCAATTTGGAAATTCCTCCAGTGGGTACTTGGCCATGAGCTGTGGAGAAATCATTAATGGTTAGAATAAATTGGAGTAGGAATTGATGAGTTTGATGAAAAGATGGAGCTCTGTGAGATGGGAATTTAATGAAGCTGGTGTTCCTCCTGATCATGGCTGGTGAAGTGCTGTCCTATTTGCAGTGCTTAAATGCACTTATAACTGTCAAGGGATCCTTATCCTTTTCTACATACAATTAAATTGGAAGGAAGAAATGCCAATAAATGCTACAAGAATGGAAGCATCTATCTTATAGTGTGAAATTAATGGGTCACTGAAATGACCCAAAAATAACGTTATGACTTCACTAGCTTTAGGATGGATCAGACTATTCAATTATCTCTCTCCCTCTCATTCACAAAATCTCTTGTTGAGAAACCTTAGAAGCCCAATTGGGTCTTTTTCTACATGATCCATAGGTTAACTAGAGATGCCAGATACTTGGCCAAAAATCGATAATTTGAAGTTTCGTATCTAACTTGAAAGCCGAAATCCAAAGGGAAAAATAAATCTCCAACTCAAAATAAAGCATAGGAGCAAGAAAAAGAAACAATCTTTCAGACTCAAAATGGCTAAAAATTCCACCTTTATAATGGCACCTCATAGAAAAGAAGCTTCAAGCTTCATGGCAAAGTTTGTGAAACCAAAGAGCACCAAAGATCCATGACCAAACAACTTCCAACTCAAAAACAAAAGGTCAGAACCAAAAGAAAAAAAAAATCTCTAGCTAAATCAAATCAAATACCAGATCAAGGCCAATTTAGCCTCATCTTAAAATGATGCGGAAGAATTGCTAATATGCAAGGTTTATGGCATGCCATGGATGATCTAGGCTTACCTGGTGGGGAGCAGTAGAGATCTCCATCCATGCAAAGAAAAAGAGAGGAATTAACAACCAGAGCAAGGGAAAGAGGAGCAAAAAGAAGAGTAGAACTGTGTTCCTACCCCCCTCTAATAAATAGAGAGAGAGAAGTGAGTGGTAGAGAGAGAGAGAGAGAGAGAGAGAGAGAGAGAGAGAGAGAGAGATTAAGGTGGAAGGAAATGATTACGTTCCGTACCAAACGATTGATGCGTTTTTGGCTTGCAAGGCCGCGAAAGCATAGAAAATTCCAGTCTCTCTCTGAAAACTGACTCATGAGGTGGGTCCCACTCCTTGGCGTGGAGCGGAGTGACGTTACTCTGGACCCCTCTCCTCTCTCTCTCTCCTTTATCTCTTCTTTCTCTCCTTCTCTTTTCTCTCTCTACGAGAGACGATCGACGTGTGGAACTTCGTGACGGAGTGGAGTCGTAGATTGGTAGCGTGATCTCATGATGGCAGGTTCGGCATGGTGGGGGATCGATGGTGGATGGTGCTACCTCTAGCACCATGGATGGATGACCATGCATGCATGCATGGTGCGACATTGTAACGGAAATTGGCCAACTTTGGCCTTGCATGTCATGTGGATCTCCATCACAATGAAGTTCTTTAAAAGTTTAATTCATTGGTTTAGGGTACGTTCCTTCGACGACTAAGTAATATTTAACTATCACCGTCACTAGAATCACTAGTACAGCTCCATTATTGCCTACAGAAGATCACAGGAACTAGTAAAACAGAAGAAGTTAATAATAGTTATGGAACAATATAAAGAGTGAGTAGAATCTAGAGAAGATGAAGTCCTTGTCACGCGAATTGGAGTAGCTTCTTCGATACAAAAGTACACGTGAAACCCATTCTCTATATGGTCAACATGTCCACATGAATCTCTCTCTCTCTCTCTCTCTCTCTCTCTCTCTCTCTCTTGTGTGAAAGGGAAGAGTGCATTCAAATGAGCTCAGTCTGCAAGATCCTCTGCAACCTGAAACTTACTTCAGCCAAGCCACTCGGTATAGTGGATGTCACGTGACAAAGCGAAAACTAAATATTAGGATACCCATTGCCCAGCTTATTTCGTTAGTTTCTTAAGCTCCATCTCATTTACTTAGAAACGTTTTACTACTATTTTATAGGAAAAACAAATTAAGAATAAGATAATTAGTTAATATTTTATGTTAACATTATCAAAAAGATGAGATAATTGAATGGTCTATATAAAAAAAAATGGACATTTAATTAGAAGGTGTCAATTTAATTATATATATATATTAATTAGAAGATGCACTAGCGTGTTTAGAGTAAATTTAGAAGACTTTGGCACTTCTCATCACTAAAGAATCTATCTGTGTAGACCAATCAACATCGTTAGAATTGTGATATATTAGCTTGCCTTGGAAAACATCCAAACCGCTCCATTTGATCTCTTCCTGGAAGCAAAGAATGTCAATATTTATAAGTGTGAGGAATAAATTAAGCCACCACTGTGATCACGACCGGTCAAACACGAGTGTCCGCATCGTTTGGGCTGCTAAGGAACCCAATCCTAGTCATCACATCGCACTAATTCTCACCAGTCGTACTACTGTTACCCACTAACTGAACTTCTCCTCTGGACAACCTCCCCTGAACCATAGATTCTGCCGGCCTTGTCAAATCAACGGTTCCCGATCGATGGGCTTCGAAGAACGTACGGTGCCACTACGCACGACGAGTAGAAGGTAAGGTAAAGTACGGCGAGCACTCCTCGTGCTGCTGCTTTTATTTCCTTCTGGGCCCATCGTCATTGGGAAATTTACAAAACACACCTCGGCTTAATTTTTAACGCGCTTTTGTTGCCCCGACCATTTATTTTTTTTACTAATTACAGTATTGATTTGTATGTGGTGACTGTTGGGAATTCCTGGAGTCTTAGTCTGATGTGAAACTAAATATTACTTTGTATTAAAATATAACAATTAAGTAAGTGTTAATGAGTTATATATAAAGTCTCTTTTATTTTTAATTGTGAAATAAAAACACATGTGATACTCAACATATATATATATATATAGTATTTACTTAATCAATAGAATATATCAATTCAATTCGAGCATGCCAAGAGATCGTATCTAACAATCTATTAATGCCTGCTCTAATCCTATAATCTCGCGTAAATATTTTAGATTACTCTACTCGCTCACGATCAATTATAATAAAAGAAATAAACAGTGCCAAATCTAGAATTCGCTTGAAGACAGGGTCTTATGTGACAAAATCTTCTCCTCGGTTAAAAAGAAGACTAGAAGGAGTCTCTTTTCCTTCTCAAAGGAAGCGAGAAGGTTCAGTCGAACATGGCAAGGACGACCCCGAAGTACTACCCGAGAAGGGACCGCTGCCATTAATTGGCGACGAAGGAAGGAATAATACCCGCCTCGGGCGGGCCCCACTCGCCACCCAATCCGAGAGCTTTGTCGGTGGTGTGGGGTTTATGGTGGGTCGCGGGTCCCACATCAGCAGCAGCAGATGCCTCCCATTACGGAGAACGTGATAGGGGGGGAAAGGAGGGGTCCAGCTCATGCCCGGCACCCGGATAGCGATAGCGATAGTGGGGCGGATAGCGACTGGAATATTTCGGTATCCGAGCCCCTGGAGTTGGATAGCAGCGAGAAACCGATCGAGGTGGGCCCCGATAGCTATCCGCAGCAAGGAAGGTATCACGCACCCTCCTCGCTGCTCCGCTACTTATCCTAAGTTTATGCGCGTATCTCGTGGCAGCCTCTTTACAGCACGCGACATACTCTTTTGAAAATTAAATATAAATTATTTTATTATAAACAACATATAGTGGTCAAGATAATAAGGGGAGATTAAAATTAACTTGAGATATTTTAGAGAATAAAAATAAAATATAGTGCGCAAATAAATAAATATCTCTGTGATAAATGTGTAAATAACAATAAAAAGATAAATGTAAGCTGTTTTTGACAAAATTCCTTTTGGTTGGCTAGGAAGATGTGACATTAATTAATTAATTAACTATTAAGCACTAATGAGATAATTTTTGTGAATATCACGCGTAGGAGATGTTAATATAATAATAAGGTGATGATGACAGTGTCTACTGGTGGATGATATAATTAAGGTGGTATAATTGTGAAGCACTAGGGGAATGTTTGGATGTATTATTAATGAGCACAAGGCACATAATCCTACAAAGATATTAAGCTTATAATGAGGTCCAAAGGAAATGATTGGTGGTAGATAAGGTACCCTTTTAAATTATTTATCTTGTGCATAAATATCACCCAAACTTTGTTGTTTTGTGTTGGTGACCACCAAGATTCAAGCTTGAAACTAAGAGCTTTTTGTCTTTTTGGTGTTAATTACTTCAAAGTTTTAACTCTTATTAGTCATCAAAAAAAGGACATGAAAAATGTTCATAAAAAAACTATGCATGCAAATAAGATAACTTGACTGATGATTTAATGTTAAAGCATCTCGAGTTAAATTTAGCATGATCTACCAACAGAATATAGTCTATTCAAATAAAAATTGAAACGTACTTATAATACCTCTTAGCAAAATTCCCTTTGATTAAGCAGACTAACGGTAAGGTTAATAATAAAAGAAAATTATAGGGTGTTTTTCGACAATTTCCTTTCTACATTAGTGATATTTTATGCGGACGTTTGTTTGTGTATAAAAAGAAACACAAAAAATTTAATTAAAAAAAAACCTAAGAATTATCAATTCCCAACGGTTTTTATCAGCTTCGGCTTCTTCGCGGGGCAGCGCGTGATCAGGGGATTGTCACGTCACCACTTCCCAACAAAAACCCAACCAACTAACGAAGAAGAAGAAGAAAGAACGATCCATGATCTACATCCATCCATCCGTCCACATTCATCCACCCATCATAATGAACCAACAGTTACTGCTACTGTCAACTGTTTTTGTCCCCCTCTGCTTACGTGGCCAGGCAGTAAATAAGAACCGTTAGATGAGAAGTCTCCGTCACACCGACGGCGGTGGATAATAGCTGCTGCTGTCGTCTCTCGCACTCTCTCTTTCTCCCCCCCGCCCCTTCGGTCCGTTATACGTGCGGTTTTCGTGTTCGGAAACGATCGAATCCCAACGTAACGTCTCAGGGTTAGTTGTTGTTTGGTTTTGGTTTGGGTTTGGGTTTTTATGGGGAGAGATAAGAGAGGGATTGGCTGCGTGAAGCAGCCAGCCGTCAGGGATGGTGTTGGTTTCTGTCGCGTGCGGTTAAAGAAACGTGACAGATTCCAAGTTGGAGGATGAGTACAGAGCAGAGGTGGCAGATCTATCTCGAATCTTTGACCAAATTGGGCCTCCTGCTCCTCACACATTTATTCCCCTCTAAATAATTACACACCCTAGATTTAATACTAAAAGATAGGGGGTGTAGTTGCTGCGTTACTTTATGTAAATTATAACGTGAAAATTTCTATTTTATTCATCCATGGTTTCTTTTTTTATTATTATATATAAATATCATTCTTTAATTAGTATTTATTTATTAATTAGATAAATCGGAGATAAGCTATACGTGGATAAGACATATTGAGTCAAATATTCTATCTCCTCCACTTTCTTTCTATATGAAGATCAACATTTTATATATATATACAGATAAAGTGTTGAAAGGTTTAGTATTTTGCATCTTATGTATATGTATATGGTCAATTGTTTTATAGCTAACATGTCAAAAATAGACTATTTATGTAATGAGGTTTAGAGATGGACTATTTGGGTAAATAATTTATGAAGATACCTAGTTTGGTCAAAAACTTGATCTATTTCTAGGTGATCGGGTGAATTGGGAAATGAGTGAGGTGAAATATTGGACGGTTGTAATTACCATTTTAGTCTATTGGTTGAGCCTAAAGTTATCAAAAAAAGTATGTGAGTTTGTGAGGCTCGTAGGCTCGACTCGTTAAGAATCCAGCTCGAGTTCTAAATGAGTCAAGCTGAACTGAGCTAGCACTAGCTTACTTAAGCTTGACTCAATTAAGTTAATTCTATATATATAAGATTTAAAACTATTGGATCTTAGATCTAACAACTAATATAATCTATATAAGAGAAGAATTAAAACCCTCCTCCAAATCTCCAACCTTTATCCCCAAACTATTGGCTAGACCATCGTTATCTCTCCAAACCCTCTTCATTACCGAAACCATCTTATCTCCCCCAAACTCTCTTCACTACCAAAACTCATTTCTACTTTCACCATTAAACCAATTCCACCAAAACCTATCTCCATCTCCAAGCTCCCACCGGCCACCACCACTGAAAACGATATTTGGTGATCTTGGTCTACAAGCTTCGATCGGCCCCCTCTAAGCTCCTATTAGCCATCTCTAAATTTCCATTGATCTCTAAGCTCCAAGCTCCAAACCTATCTTCTTCACCAAACCACAAGCTATTGAGCCTCATCACGTTGAACGCGAGTCGAGAGCTAAGCTATTCTAGCTTGAATTGAGCTCTAGCCAGATAAAAAACATTCTCAACCTGAGCTAGGCCCAGCTTGCAAGCTCGCCTCGTTCACTCCCAGTTGAGCTCTATCACATATATTAGAGGTTATGAGTTTGAACTCCCTATAGATATTGAAGTTATCATATAGTTTAAGCCTACTATAATTTTTTTTAAGACGGTTATCTTAGTTATCAAATCTATATATCAAAAAGTGTTAGCTCATTTGTTTAACCTAAGATTAATCCACTGGGTCATAATCTATCATAAAACCAAAAAGTATTAGACAGGAGCATCACTATTATATGTATATATATTTTAAATTTATAGTTATCGAATAACTAGACCAATTCTCTCACAGAAATGAACTACATCCGACTCAAATTGGGTTCAGTACATGGAGATCTATATTAGCTACAGTGGCGTTAACAAATATTTTACAATTTCATAACTGATCCGAGACGACACAAACACAAGGCAATCTTTCTAACAATCTAAAGGCTTGGGCCACTGGCCACTGTCCATGTTAGAACTTACTGGGCCGTGACCCATCTCTTTTTGTGAATGGCTAACTTCTAGTCTATGTCATTCTTTCCCTCCCAGAAAGGAAAGGAATATATGACTTCATATACAGAGCTGCCAAAATAATTGAGCCCGCTCGGTTCGGCTTGTTACGGCTCAATCAAACTCTACTTAAAAGTGAGCGGATTCAAGCTTGATTGGCGGATTAATTTAGAGCTTAATTAAGTTTGGCTTGATAACACTTAAAATTAGCAATATAATAATATTTAATATTATATAGTATATAGTATATTTATGATGAATATGAACGTTTAGATCAAGATATAAATACTCATAATATTATTATATTAGTTCATATAAGTTTACCATTGAATCTTGTCTTATTTCAAACTTAATTAATCCTGAATTAAGTTTGATAAGACTAGATTTAAACATGGAATTACTTATTGAACGACTTATTCTGGCTCGAGCTAGGCTCAAGTTTGAAATTCACTTAAACTGAAATTGTTTCGATTCAAATTTAATCCTCTAATTAAGCTCAAAATTAATTTTAATTCAACTTAATCAGCTTGATTACGACCCTAGTCATATAGATTTTGAATTTTAACCCTTATATCGCATAAAATAAGGTAACAATTTGAATAATATTGAGTAAAGAGTGGGAAAATTATAAGTAAACCCTATATATGACTGATACACAGATTGATCAATAAATAAACAAAGGTATCAAAGTAGTATAACTCTCAACCATTTGAAACCAAAGCTCTAGAGTTAAAAGCCTCCTGCTTATCAAAGCAAAAGTAACTCAAAGTATTTTTTAGACATTAAATATAAGATGTGAAAATAAAATAATAAATATTTATATAATAGAATGTGAATAATAATATAAAAAAAAAACAAAATATACCATATTTTTGCTATCCTTCTTTTGTAACATTTGTTAGTAGTTTGGAGTGAGCACTATGGCATTGCCTTAACGTCGAAGTATCAACCCCACTAATCCACTATGCATACAAAACTAACACTTAACGCTAAAGAGTCCCACTTCCCCTTGTCCTATCCATGAAGACGACTAGTCGCATGTTTCCCTGTCGCCAAATCATACTCCTTTCCTTCATAACCTTCTTTTAAGAAATATATATATATAACTTCTCTTTTATCTTTCTTAGGATTCTTAGCCTTTTCAATTGGGTCAGATAATTAGGAGCCCACTCACATTAATTCTTTAATTTCTCCATATAATTTATATTGTTAAAAGATAAGCTAATGTTTATATATTCCTCAAATTAAGAAAATTTTGGAATCAATTGGGCAAGAGCTGTACTTGGATGGATACACATATAAATCTCAATTCTAGGAGGGTATATAAATGATTTAAGGACTAAGAATTCATGACTAGAATCAGAGAAATCCTAAAAGATTGCAGTATAAAATCATCGGTATATATTATTTTAGTAACAACTAAAGAAGGGTTTCATATATTAAAAGGTTTATTTTTGAGACAATAAAGTATGATGGGCTACTTTATAATAAAATATGCGGTCACCGCCGGTCGTCAAAAAGATTCCTCCCATATGGCGTGGGACCCAACTGCATGTCCTCATCCCTAATTCACTCATTAAAAACTTCTCGTCCCGGCCTTGTCAAGCCCCAGCTTCTTCCCACGAATCCCACCCACGTCAAGCCCCACAACTAACTCGGGGACAGTAAAGGGACCGCGGAGCACCGCACCTCCGCTGCCCCCACTCACTTTCGTCTCCCTCCTTTCGCTTTCTTCCTCTTTTCTATTCTACCCAGGAAAATTGTACTTCACACCTCGTGTTTTCACATATTTATGATTTAACACATGGGCCGCATCTTGTTCACCCAGTATCAATGATATAATGTTGCGTTAGAACAAACGTAAGTTAATTACACCTAAACGTATGAACTATTGCAAAATTTCACATAGATATTATTATTCTTTCTTTTTTTATAAACTTTGACCCTCTTAATATCTCTCGTTTTAATTATTATCAAAAATAGATAAATGGTTTAGTGCTTTTATATAGTTAAATGGGTCTACGTATAATTATTTTCTTTTTTACTTCGTAGATGAGAGGGGTATTTTTTAAATAAAAATAAATGAATGTTATTCCTTTGATGACTTTTCATTATTTAGAATTAAATCCGGTTGGTGTCTGAGAATAAATTCTTGCAGGTATAGATAGGGTGTTAACTGCAAATTCGTGGGACTGAGGGTGCGGAGTGTCATTTTCCCCTTCGCTTTTTCACACCGCAGTGTAGAGTTGAGTTGTCCATGCTCGAGAGTTGTACGCTTTTATTTCCAAAGAGTGATCATCACTAGACCTGGAGCATGTGGTTAAGGAATACGGAGTAATCATAGATAAAGACTTTCCCTATCTACTACTCTCGAGTAGTCTTGAGAAGAAGAAGGGAGGAAAGAAATCTGGAATCCCGGAAATGGCCGCTTGCGGTGTTCTTTGCTTGGTCGCGTTTCAAATCCTTCTTTTCTCAGCGGCAAAAGCTCAAATGCCTGGTGAGCTCTTTGGAAAACTTTATTAGCTGGTTAATCAATAAGAGATTAGCTGCTACTTTGTCTTCTTTTTTTTTTTCCTTTTCTGTACTTCACTTGCGAATTTGTTGAGACTAATAAGGACAGAGATCATTAATTATGGGAGTTGCGTCTCTTTGTGCTCGTTTTGCTACTAGTTATTGTATTTATTGAAGTATTTTAGGGCGAGGAGGAATTATTTTGTGCTTCTACGTAATTTGCCATTTTAATGCCTATCAGGTTATGTATCGGAGCTTGGATTTCTGTTATTTTAGAGTTCGTTTTTTTTTAATGTATTGGATTAGAGATTACTCAAACAAGGTTGCTGCAATTGAAGGTTTTAGGTCGGTAACTAGAAACGGGTGTGAGAAGAAAGAAGGGGATAGAAGCTTCCGTTCATTACGTTGAGGAATCTTGTCGTGGAATGGATGATTCAGTGTCATCCAGAGAGAATCCATAAATAGTTTTAGTTTGATTATTCACTAAAATTTTCCTTTGGATGAGAATGATGAATTTTTGTGTGGATGATTTAAGAATATATATTTGGCGACGTGTGGTAGGTGCCAATTCGTCCTCCTGTAGAATTTGGCATATCTTAACCGCACCATTTGCATGGGTTTGTCATGCAATTTTATGGTTTAGTTGATGTCTATTACGGATGACATCATGAACCCTTTTCCCATGCTAGTGTGCAAGTTGAGCTGTTGAAAAATGCAATAAAATTAGACTCCCGTTTGGTTGCAACTTGAGTGGTAAAACTTGCCAACCAAGGCAGAGTCAGTCTTTCGGGCGGAGAAATGTAGTCAAAACCAGGTATAATGGTTGAAAATATGGGGCTCAATTATGACATTGGCCAGTAACCAATATTTGGTGATATGGTAAAACAGACTGAGTGCATTGCCCTCCGAGTCCATCTTACTGACATAGCAATGGTCAAGCACTTGGAAAGATCTTTGAAACTCATGCCTAGTAAGGTCAATTAAAACTGCATAGATGTATGATATTTGACTATGCTACTCAGCATTAATCACTCAGGAATAGGATATACGACAGTGTTTCTTTTTCGGTTTCAGCCCCTTTCACGTTAGGCACAGGTCACAAACACGAGAGCCTTTTCTAACAAAAAATAAGCTACGAATTTTGAGAGCGTTAATGAAATAAAAAACTTCCTACTGTAGTATCCATATACCATATGGAATTATGATACCCTTTGATTCCTTGAAGTAGGTGATTGGGGGATTAAATAATTGATCTGTTTATCTACCCAATGTAAGCGAGTACTTTGAATCTACATCTGTTTAAGTAAAAGTTTAACTTATTTCACACATCTAACCAAACCTTTCTTCTACCTTTTCTATATTCCCTTCCATTAGTCCCTTGTTCATGCTTTGCTGATAATGTCAGAGACCCTCTCAACAATCTACATTGTGTTAATGGAGGATATATATGATTTGAATGATTGTGTAAGGTCTATGGTAGCACGGGGCCTAATAAACCTATAAAGAAAAGAGAGTTATTCTCTAATATGAATATTAATGTTGATGTTTATCCATATACTTGAATAGCATAGTGAAGCCGTTTGTTTATCTTCTTCTGTATTGTTCCTCAAAATTGATTTTCTTTCATGGAAATAGGAGATATTTGTGATTCAACTGAAATTCTGCTACTCTTCATGTTCTTATGCTAAATTCATGTGGCATCTTTTCATCCCTCTAATTCTATGAATAATGATTGCATTAATGGGGATAATCTTTTGCTGTGACTTCTCGTTTTGTTTAATGATTCTTGATGCTTTTGTGCATGAATCTTTCTATGTCAGTTCTAAGTTCCTAACAGTCTGCTGCTAATAAGTGTATCCTCAAGTTCATTGAGCAATCTTGCTAATATACTTGTGGAAATTTAAGGAAATCTTGGTTGCATTTTTTTCAGTCCCTTACATAGTGTTCTTCAAGCAGGTTTCATAAGCTTGGACTGTGGAGGAACTGACGAGTACACAGATGATCTTGGACTGGAGTGGATTCCTGATAATAAATTTTTTTATGGTCAAACAGCCAATGTGTCAATTCCAAATGAGGAGAGAAAGCAATATATGACAGTACGATACTTTCCTGCAGATAGCAGAAAGTATTGCTATACACTTAATGTGCGCACTAGAACTCGCTATCTTGTAAGAGCAAGCTTCTTATATGGGAACTTTGATAGTAGTAATGTTTATCCAAAATTTGATCTCTCTCTTGGAGCAACTCCTTGGTCAACAATTGTGATTTCTGATGCTAATACTGTAGAAGTTGAGGAGTTGGTTTTGCTGGCTTCTTCTCCATCAATCAGTGTGTGTCTTTCTAATGCTAGTACTGGGCAACCATTTATTTCTACCCTTGAGCTTCGTCAATTTAACGGTTCGCTTTATTATACAACATATGAAACACAATTCTTTCTTAGCCTTTCTGCAAGAATAAACTTTGGTGCTGAGAGCAATGATTCAGTGAGGTATGTTTCTATTTTCTGACTTATTATCCGTGAGATTAGCTATACTATATTTTTACATGTTGTCTACATACTATATATATATATTGCATGTATTTTGATTGATTCACAAATTCTGGAACAAAGAAATATCCACGACCACTATATGAGCATGGGCAAGTATTAAGACGGGTGACAACAAACTTGAGAACCAACAACTCTTCTGTGTCCCAACACTTAAAGGATTGGATGAAGCTGCCATTAACGTGAGGTCCTTGTAGACAACTAAGAGACCGACCTATCGATTAATTAGACTCACTATATGGTACCTGTAGTAGTAAGAATAGGATTTGGCTGACATACACAGCAGAATTTGATGCACATCTTGGAGCGGTGAATGTCGCAATTAGACATGCTAAAATGTGACATTAGTGTATTCTATTGATTTTTCTTCACTCGTGCTTGTGCGTTGGTGAAGTTAAAGTCGATTTTCTTTTCTTTTTTCTGCTGTATGCTTTATCTTCCCCTTAGCTGTAACCATGTACTTGTGACTTTACTGTCTTAAGGGGATGTTGTCTTCTTGTTGCAGATATCCAGATGACCCGTTTGATAGAATATGGGAATCTGATTCTGTGAGGAGAGCAAATTACCTTGTTGATGTTGCTCCTGGAACTGAAAAAATATCAACTAAATTGCCAGTATATGTTGGCCTTGGTGAAACGCCACCTGAGAAGGTGATGAAGACAGCTGTAGTTGGTCAAAATGGATCCTTAACTTACCGACTAGATTTGGATGGTTTTCCAGCGAATGGTTGGGCATTCTCTTACTTTGCAGAAATTGAGGATCTCCCTTCAAATGAAACTAGAAAGTTTAAGCTGGTAATTCCAGGCATGCCAGCATTCAGTAAACCCACGGTAAATGTTCAAGAAAATGCTCAAGGGAAGTATCGGCTATATGAACCAGGGTACTACAATGTATCTCTCCCATTTGTTTTCTCTTTTGGGTTCAAGAAGACAAATGATTCATCTAGGGGACCTATCTTGAATGCCTTGGAAATTTATAAGTATCTGCCGATAAATTATGGATCTCAAGATGGTAAGCTTGGATAGAGCTTAGAGGTTGAATTTTAGTTAAATTCTAATCCTGAAAGATGAATGCCCAACTTAAAATTTGCATGCTTCTCTAATGAGGTTGCAGCGACCGTCATGACCAGTTTTGCATCACACTACCCTCAAGCAGATTGGGCACAAGAAGGTGGTGATCCGTGTTCACCGGCTTCATGGACTTGGGTGCAATGCAATTCAGATCCACAACCAAGGGTAGTTTCAATGTAGGAACAATATTTTCTTGTTATCTCTTCCATTGTGGTTTTCTTCTATACTGCATGTTCCTCAAGCTGGCTCAGAGATTTCTTAAGAACTCATGTTTTATGCTATGTTGCAGACATTTATCTGGAGCAAATCTAACAGGAAGTATTCCTTCAGAACTGACAAAATTGTCAGGCTTAACTGATCTGTAAGATTCAAGCTTTGTCTTCTTGATTTGGTGGATTTATTATATGTAATTTCAAACTTGAGCTTCCATGCGTCATACGAAGCATTCTTTTATTGATTGCAGACGACTTGATGGGAACTCACTCAGTGGTCCAATACCTGATTTCAGTGGATGCCCAAATCTGGAAACTATGTAAGATTTCAGGTACTTAAGATGTCACTACCTGCAGCTTTCCTTATATTAAATGTTGCCTGCTATACCTGCAGTCATCTTGAGAACAATGAGTTAACTGGCACATTGCCTTCGTCTTTGGTGGAACTACCTAACCTAAAGGAACTGTAAGTTTTACATTCAGGTTTACACTTTACAGCTCTGTCTTATTGTTTACTTCCACATAAGTCGTCGTAATTGTGGTTTATCATTTTCCACTTCTATCCTAAGTAACCTTGCTTATTTTTCACTGTATGATTTTCTCTCTAATTCATCATTATTTTAAATGTTAAAGAATGTCAATTCTTTAAAGTGTACAGTTACTTCAATAAATATTTGTAATTGCAGGTACGTGCAGAACAATAAATTATCTGGGTTGCTACCACAAGGACTTCTCAATAGAAAGATCATTTTCAAGTAGGTATTGCTTTCATTAGTTGGTTTCTGATTGATGTATCTTATTGCATTTCAAGATACAGAATACGAGAAGTGGATAGTACATTATAAATTGCTGATAGTGTAATCTTCCTGTTAAGATTTTATAGGGATGCAGTATCGCCATGCTTAGGCACTGGGCTGAATATTTGCCTAGAAGGAAGGTTTTGATCATTTACCTGTTAAGCAAAAGTTTGACCTGTTAGAAAAGGGCAGAGAGCCAGCAACACAGCCTTAACATTTCCCTTGTGCATGATAACAAAACCAAGTATGATGGAGATTCAGCACATTAACTGACATATACACAGCCAACATAGTCACAGTATGATAATTCCTAAAGGCACGTGGAATGTAAATGTTGTGAAATTGTGTATATTGGTTAACCACTACTTAACCTACGAGGCTATGACCTTATACACTGAGGCCTTGGGAACAATCTTCATACTGGGAACCTTGGGATCACACTCGATTGGTTACATGATTGGTCAATCTCCATTTAGACATATGCAAACCACGAGTCTGGCCGGGTTTGGGTCAGGCCTAATTTCAAGCCCAATTATTTTGGAAAGGCCCAAGCTTGACCCAATTGATACTATAATTTTAATTACTTCGAGCTCAAGCCCAACTCATTAGCATATTGGAGAGATTGATCCCGATCCAATGACCCAATAAAAAGCTAATGAGATCAAATAAGTTTTACAAAACTCTACTATAAATGTTGAGACAATATATATACAATTAGATTTTACTGTATAAAAATACATATATTACAAAAAATATATAATAGTGGGTCGGGTCAAATCGGACCTATGAAAATGTCATCAAGCCCAAGCCCAACCAGAATTTCAGTCGGGCTTAAGCTTTTTGCTCAGCCTGGCCCATTGCGTCAAAAACCTTTGACCAGGCCCAGGAAAAAGCCGGTAGGGCCATTTGAGTCAAGTAGGGTTAGCCCCATGCTCATGTCTACCTCCATTAAGGCAAATTGTTCCCAATATGAACTCAACCTCAATGAGATTCGAACTTTCTGATGCAAATCCTCTCACAATTTAGTAAGGTTTGAATCAACTTTGGTTTGATAGATGAGTGAAGCTTGAAAGTTAACTAGTCTTATGTGGGGTGAGGCTAACATGAGCAATCAATACACATTGACCTTGATCCAGACACAGACAATTATCTAGCAGGTCAACAAACTAGCCATTTATGCGACATGCCAGCTTAGATGGGTGGTTTGATTAGTTGGGTAACCAAGCTTGTGCTGAGTTACTCCTCTAGTTAACTAAAATGTCAACCTGTTAGGGAAGGGCAGAAATGTATGGATCATATTCACTCAATTGAGTGTAGAATTTGACAAATGATACCTAATTTAGGAAGAAATTCTTCCAGGGAATCATCTGAACATGATGACATGATACAGTCATATACACAGACTAATTACTGTATATGCAGATTTTTCAGTGGTTTAGCTGTTTGTTATTTAAGATGAATTCATGAACCTGGAATAAGAACCAATAAAATTTGAGCCCAACAAATTCAATTAATATACTATTGTAAACCAACGAGTGGACTGATTTAAGTGTGCTGAAAAGTAAAAAAAATTATTTTCTTGTTTATTACATATTGTGCCTCATGCAATTGGATTAACAGTGTTTCAATCGGAAGGCATCCTTCATTTTCTTAATTATTTATATATTTGTGTAGCTATTCAGGAAATGTGGGCCTTCACAAGGAAAGTAAAGATATGACTCGCGCCATCATAATAATCTGCTCTGCTGTTGGTGTTACTTTTCTTCTTGTAGTTGCTATCGCATGCTACATATTTGCACACAAGAAAAGGAAAAATCATTTGAAAGGTAACATTGGAAAGAGTTACATTTATGATATATAACATTGTCTAAGCAAAGGAAATCTTAGTAGTTTTGCTTTCTCAGGTGATACAATCAGTCCTCCACCAGCAAAAAAGTTGAGTTCGTATTTTAGTGAAGTTGCCACAGAATCAGCACACAGATATGCATTGTTGGAAATTGAAGATGCGACGGGAAAGTTTGAAAAGAGAATAGGGTCTGGAGGTTTTGGGATAGTATATTATGGAAAATTGGCAGATGGAAAAGAAATAGCAGTCAAAGTTCTGACCAATGATTCCTACCAGGGAATTCGTGAATTCTTAAATGAGGTAGCCTTTTACACAATAATTCTTACAAGAGATCAAGTAGATAATCATGGTGCATGTCCCTTTATATTTTCACAAAGACACATGGAAACAACTACTTAAAAGTTTTCCTATTTATTGTTACTTCCATGCTTTCACATGTGCTAGTTCCTCCAGCACTTTAGAATGAACCAAAGAAGAAGGGAACGAAGAAGAAGAATGAACAAAAACTTTACAATGTAATCCACATTAACAGATGTGGATATCCAAACGACTTTTCTTCCTCAATCAAAGGGACACTCAAATTGCACTACTCACTTTTAATGACCCTAAAGTTTCTACATGATGAATCTTGCCATGCTTATCCTAGATGAGTATTTTGATGCTGATATTAAAGACAATAGTTAGATAGCTAGCTGCTAAGCTGCTTCGTTTTTGTAAGGTTATAAATTTTAAAAAAATCATGTTAGCTGCCTGGTAGATGACAACCACCCTTTGGAAAAATAACATGTACCAAGGTGTTGAAATTAACTCGATAAAAAGTTTATAGGAAGGACACATCATTGATGGATATATGGTCACAATGGACAGGAGGTCTGCTGCCCCTCATTTTGGTCAAGCTTAAATCTTTTCTCCAATAATGTTTTAGACTGTCGATCTTTAGTCTTGTGATATCAGAGGCTATTTTCACAGTATTCTGGCTTCTTTGTTTGATGAAGAAAAATCTCAAAAAGGTAAGAAATTAGGAACTTTGCTTTCCTAATTGATGACATAATTCTTCCTGTATGCTTCATTATTTGCTGAAAGCAGTTAACTGGGTTAATCTACTAAGATCAGGTACATCTCAACTGTCAATGTTAGCAAGTGAAGTCTGCCTAATTGGTAATAAATAAGAACAAGATTTTTTGCATTTGTATGCATGCAGATGATTAGTTTATGAAAGAAGATTATTTAGCTGTAATTCTTACTGCACACGAGTTTCAACTCATAAACCATTTTTGTTGTTCGGTCATTCTCCATAAGGTTGCATTTCAGTAATCAAACATCTTTTTTTCCTTTTCCAAGATACAACACAAAGTGGTCTCTCTCAACTACTTAAATAGAGGTTTTTTCAGAACTGTCTTCACATCTATCACCTTATATAGCTATATTTTGTCATATAACTTTTTGTACTGTTTTCTGGATTACTTCACTAATCATGTGATTACTCTTGTTTGTAGGTAACATTGCTTTCTCGAATACATCACAGGAACCTGGTCACTTTCCTTGGTTACAGTCAACAAGATGGAAAAAACATCCTTGTCTATGAGTTTATGCATAATGGGACTTTAAAAGAGCACCTACGTGGTGAGTTTTATGCAGATCATAGTTGACGTATAATATTACATCATTATTTATAAGGATTCATTGGAATTGCTCTTTCCTCTTCACCTAGATTCTTTCCAGGTTAAGGAGCATTCAGGAATGCTCCTTGGTTTTATGATCTAAATCTGTGATTACAATCAGAGGACTTTTTAGTTACCATTGACTTGCCTTAATAGGTTCTTGCATGAAATTGTGCTCGCCAGAAATTACCAACTTGTATATAGGGAGGTTACCTTTTCAATCTATCCAAGTTGAGCCTTCTCACTGTTAAGTTGTTCTCTGTAGCTGAGACCCAATATGATGATAATTTGATCAGATGATTAATGATATCAATGATATCTAAAATATTTATCTGGACTTTCACAGGACCTTCTGCTCATGGAAGAATTGTCAGTTGGATCAAGCGCCTTGAGATTGCAGAAGATGCAGCTAAAGGTTAGATCTCTAGTTAGCAACAACATTTTTACTTGTACAGATACTGATATATCTATCTTGTCTGAAATATTTGTCAGGGATTGAGTACCTTCACACAGGATGCTCTCCAACCATCATTCATAGAGATCTTAAGAGTAGCAATATTCTGCTTGACAAGCACATGAGAGCTAAGGTTGCAGATTTTGGTCTCTCCAAACCGGCGGTAGATGGTTCTCATGTTTCAAGCATAGTTCGAGGGACTGTTGGATATCTAGACCCCGAGTAAGGACTACTTTCCTATACAATAGAAGGCATAACTTTGGTCCATGTTCTGTAGGTCTCAGTCATCATTTTAGTTGTGGAATACATGATCCCTATTGCTTGCTATGGTTCTAAATTAGGAAAGTAATCTCTTTGGATCTTATTTATTTGTTTGTAACGTTCTTTGCAAATACATAGAGGACCAATTTTGTATGTATTTCTATGCCTACAAGTACAGCAACCGAAGAATATTTTGATAGTCAACCTTTTAGTTTCTCCATTTCTTTTTGGTTGAATGGACGCTAATATGTTTTGAGACATGCACAGGTACTACATCTCTCAGCAGTTAACAGAGAAGAGTGATATTTATAGCTTTGGCATCATTCTTCTTGAGCTGATCTCAGGTCATGAACCAATATCAAACGAGAACTTTGGCATCAACTGTCGTAACATTGTAGCATGGGTCAGTTGATATGAGTACATTATTTGCTTTGTTATTTCTGATATTAATGTTCAAGCAGCAGGCTTCACACATATTTCCTGATTTAGATAACCTGCTTTTAGAGTTTAGATGACCAGCTTCTAGTTTCCTGATGTTTCTGACTTGTCAAGCAACATATCTCAGGCAAGATCACACATAGAGAGCGGAAATATTCATGCTGTGATCGATCCTTCACTGGAGGATGATTATGATTTGCAGTCAATGTGGAAGATTGCTGAGACAGCAATTATGTGCGTCAAACCACATGGCATACAGAGACCAACTATTTCAGAGGTGCTCAAGGACATTCAGGATGCTATAGCAATTGAGCGGAGGTCACAGCCAGATGGTGAAGCCCTAATGGAGACGATGTCGAAGAAGTCCGCTTGCTCTTCGGCGAATTTGGATCCTGTGGAGTTGGCTGCTTCAGAGCAAAATGCATCTTTCAATGATTTCTTTCTACATCCAGGGCTTAGATAGCAACTTATCCATTAGAACCTGGAATACAAGTGAGTCGTGAGTCGATCTGCTGAAACTGATAGAGCTAAGCTGTTTATAGGACCTTCCATGTACTCAGTTCATTTTAAAAGGGCTTTGATTTTTGACATCTACCAAACTAGATTCTGATGGACTAAGAAATCTCTATGTAAGTTCTACTTGCTATTTCCCTGAAAAGACTGTAGGGGCTACTCTTTGCTAAAAGAGGGGAAAATGTAATATGATAATCTGACTACTGGTTAAACCGTATCCTTATCTTTCGTTTTTTGGGAAATTTCCCGACAGGCGTTGAATAAACAGCGGTCATGACTCAATTTTTTATATTTTATATTTTAATCATTTTTATTTTTAGATTGGAAATATTTGGATTGGTTAATAAAGTAGACTTGACTCAAGTACTTTAAAAGATTCTATCATTCTAAAATAATCAATGGGCCTGATAAAATTTAAACTCAATATCTCTACTCTGATATTGTATTAACTTTGCTGGCTGCTCTTCATTTGTGGTATGGCATATTGAATTCTTCGTGGCATAACACTAAATGACTTCTCTATAGCTACGACTTGCATATACAACAGGCAAAATATATGAAGCTAAGACACGCTGATGTAGAAGAACAAGTGCTTATCTCCATAAAATTTAAAATGTACTGCGAATAAGAGAATGATTCTGTAACGAAAGATCGCTAAGGAAAATAGCAAAATAAAGTTTCAGCCAACAATTCGAAATCTTATTACAAGAACGATCCCTATCATATTCTTCTAGCATTTGCAAACAAAATGTCCTGACAGGACCGCCAAACCTAAGGGAAGATGTCCTTCATCAGTTAGTCCATCACTCAGGCATCAGCAAACCTGCAACATGCAAAGAGAATTTCAAGTAAAACACTGCAACGAGATGTCCAGCGATGGAATAAACATTCTGGAGAGTTGCAATCTCACCCCAGCTCAGATAGCGTCAGGTGAGCTTCAGAGTAGTCAGCAAAGAAAGCATCCTCGTCCTAAGAAAGCAAAGTAAATGAAGATGATTACAAGCAAGGGCCAAGAATATGATGAATAATTAACAAGAGTCCCGTCAATATTACATACAGCAGCATATTTTTCGACAAGAGTACGGAAAACGGGATCGGCAAGAAGAGCCTTGTCAGATGGAAGCTGGATAAGGTCTTTGTTTTGTCCACTAAGAAGTTCCCTGTAATATTGCAAATGTATATATTATGCTCTTAAACTAAAACCAAATAAAAGATGGGAGTTCATAAACTTCATCATCCTGAATTAAAATATGTACATGTATAAATGTGTATATAAAGAAATTTTAGTAGCCTAAACTATAAAGGAAACCGAGAAACTTACTTGAAGTACGAATTGTCAAAAATAAGAGGATTTAATGTCCAAGCTCCATCAAAACCAGAGCGTTCCTTGTGACACTTCCCCTGTTTTTTATCAGGAACCAACCCGAAGCATAAATATCACGAGTTCTATATACCCACAAACAAAATCAACTGAACTACTTTTACATGAAATTAGAACATGAAACTTTTGTACTCATAAAGCCAGAAAAGCATATGGTGTAAATTGCATGCAAAATAATAAGGACAAAATGCTGATAAAAAGACAATCTTGTCTCTTTCTTGGCTCTCTCTTACGTATAACTCGAGCTTTTTAGTAGCACATGCAAACAATAAGAGTGCTAAACCAAATATAAGATGAAGAAGAAATGAATAAGAGCGAGGCGAATCCAACCAGTGTATGAGCACCAGATAGTGCAACAATGTCTTTATCACTCAGATCCATTTGAATTGCAAAAACATCCCTGAGGTGATCACAACCTGCCAAAAAAGTATTAAAAGAAATGTCCATAAAACAAATTAAATAATTACATTTCCTATTAACTCACTTGTGTCTTTTTAGATGCTCGTCAAAGTTATCAAAGAAAATATGCTGCCTGTACGAAAGAACAACAATTGAAAGAAAAAAAAAAGCGACCTTTAGTGGCATCCGGAAGGCGACCTTCTTTAGGAGGCTCCGACTTGTCCTGACATAAATAAAACGATAAAAGTTATTAAAAAAAATCAGGTACTACCTAAAATAGATAAGAAATGAAAACAACAATCCTGGTTCAATTTTAAAATAAGAAATAAATACATCAAGATCTCATAAAACTATTACTTATTTTGATCGTAGACTTTCTTTTTTATTTTTCATGACGTGCGTTGGTTCTTTATAAAAACTTTTAAAATACTCATTTTATTAATTCTCTGTTATATTTTTATGTTAAATTTTAAACTCAACATGTTAGTGTCGCATGATTACTTTAATGTCCTCTAGATTTACCCTTTGTTTTAGAGAAAAAAAGTAGAGGAACATTAAGGGAAAATGGCCATTAGAAGTTTTCTGTTAATACCTTCCAGGGTGAGAGGGTTTTTTTTTTTTTTTTTTTTTTGTAGTTTAGAAAAATCAATACTTGAGAAAAAAAAAGTCAGAGGGTGCAAAAAGTCAATAGTTCGTAGATCATAGTGTAATTATATATATATGAAAAGATAGGGTCTAAAGCGTAATATTATCTACCTGTCGTCCTGGATGGAATGGAATCTCGGGCCCACCCGTAACTTCCACAGCGACAACTCCAGCCAACTAAATACAACCATCCATCTCCGTTTACCATATCAATATTCCAAACCAATCCATCAAAGACCGAGATCGAGAAAGTTACAAAATAAGATACCATAAAACACCTGATAAAAATCCGCATACGATAAGATCTGGAACTGCTCCTTGACCGGCTCCAACATCCGCACAGCCTTCTCCAATCCATTGTTCGCCCCGTGCGCCTGCTCCGCCTCGAACCTCATCGTCCCGAACGGCCCCCCCGTCTTCGTCTTCACATCGAACGTCCCCGCCGAGTGCCACCTGTCACGATCGCGGCCGTCCGTTAGCGCGGGAAACAGAGAGAAAGAGGGAAACGGACGCTCGACGATGCGCACGCGAGGCGGAGCATCAGCGGCCCGCATTTGTTCTCCGCGATGAAGCCACGGAGCTTGCGGCGGCACTTCTCCACCGCCTTCTTGTACTCCTCGCTCACCGCCGGGTACGACTTCCCCATCTCAATCGTCTCAGATTGGTGTTGGTTTCGAGACCTAAACGTAATATATATCGCCGGGAGGTTGAAGACGAGAAGCTTCTAGTATCTCTAGGGATCAATCGGAGCGGATCTTATGGGTTGATTGGCTCCGAGATGTAATTATGCGGGGATTACGGGAAGGACCCGGTAAAGAGGTAATTACCGGTCGACGCGCTCGAGTTTAGCATAACGGGATTCTTTGGAATTGGATCTGGTACGCGTTGCCGGTCAGAGCCTTTTTTTGCTACTGGTGAGATTAACGGTGAGAATGTAATATATAGCAACGCAGTGAGTATTTACGGAAAAAATTACTTCGATTTTTATATTATTTTAAAGTTTTATAAATTAGCTGTCTCACGTACATCCGTACTCAAAGAGTACTTACTGCATGTCTACCATCTGCTCCACTATATAGACTCAAAACACTAACAATATTATATATAATTTTATCTATACTAGTACTCCGGTCCTCCAATGCATCAGAGCTCGTTCGAGATAACTAACAGCCGCGTTCTCGCCGGGATCTTCCACACAACGTCCTTATGATGTGAATTATAAGCTGCCCTCTCCTCAATGGAGGCTTCGTTTCCTTCGGCTTGTTGTAATTGTTGTTGTTTTTGTTGTTGTAGTAGTAGTAGTCCTGATGCTGCATCATTGCAAACTTGGAAAGCTTCTACAAAGGAGGGGAGAGAGGGAGATTTGGAAAGAGAGATAGGTCGATTGCTATGCCGAGCAGAGAAGCCGCGGCGAGGAGGTATTTATAGTTTGTAAGTAAAACGTCAAGTTGCAATGTGGATGAGAAGACTGAAGAGATTGCAATATTTTCCAGATGCCATTGGCTACGAGTATGCTGTATAAGCCCACTAGTTTAACCGACCAAACTAGCATTTGGGAAGGGCCCCAAGGATGATGGGGAAATAAGCAGGGCATGCATGAATCACACGGTCAAAGCATATTCAAAGGAAAACAGCCAAACTTAGTCCTGGGACTGGGGGCCTGGGAGACTCTCATGATCTCATCCCTCTCTCTCTCTCTCTCTCTCTCTCTCTCTCTCTCTCTCTCTCTCTCTCTCTGGGGCTTGAAAGATACTGAACCGCCCATTAACCCTAATTGGCTGTGGATGGAATAATAGTATAATACCCCATCAATCACACTTTATTTTCATTTCATTCTTAGTTAGGCAGCGCTTACTTAATCATAACCAAAAGCTTTTGTTTAACATTTGGTATTTGTCTTCCAAAATTTGAACATTTGACTATGGGAATCACGCGTTACTCTACTCCAATCCCTTCTACAGCAATTTATTTTACATAATTTCCATTACGCTCTTCAATATATCATAATTACCGCTGAAATTATTAAAATATTATTATTTATGATTAAAACTGACTTTAAGTTAATAGTTAAAGCTTTCTACTAATGTAATCCAATACCGTAAATACATTAGTGATAAATAGTTTACACACTATATTAAAAAAATAGAAGGGAATTCTACAATATGACTTCCAAATGAGTGAGAAATAATTCAGCGCCAATTATGTAAACGAACCTAGTTTTATATCATCTGATATTTACCTCAGCTCGATTTTTGATATTTGACAGCCTACCGACAAATTAAGGTAGCAGAATGAATGATGTGATGTAACACGTTAGCTACCCGTCTTCTTATGTAAATTAAAATGGTGGGATAATGGGCCAAGAATTAGGCAGTACCCATCACAAATAATTAGCAAACAAGCACAGACTTGATCGTTTGTCTCCCAGAGTGTTTAATTGGACAAACAGGCTCGCGTGTCTTTGTTGGTTTTCTGGAGCCCATATGTTGCATTGCTCTGCCATTGGGATCTACCAAAACCCAACATAAATGCCTTTTGAGCATGCCGTCCATCCTCTCGTGCCACATGTCCACGCAAACTTTGTCTGTCTATAGTTTTATAATTATGATTATTATACACGACATTCTACTACTAAATAGATATTTATTATGAGTTTAATCTTTACTTAAGGCGTGTTCGAGGTGTTATAAATAAATGGAGATGTGAGCGATAAAATATCGGTATATTTTAGGGGGTGTGAATAATGATAAAAGCATAAAGTAGATTATTGATAGACTTGTATTTATTTATTTTTAATTAAAAAAAGAAGCTATAACTTATGAGTTGGGTCAACCGTTTCGGGCGAGCTTTAACCTGGCCCAAGCCGGGGTGTGCTTATTGTGGAAAGTGGAGACGGGCTTATCGGCTCGTGCTTAGCCCTACAAAACCCCGCGCATTCCGCCGTCGTCACTCGCCACGGTCTCACGGTCCCCAAGGAGCCGGTCTTAAGCCGGCTCACTGGTCGGCTCGAGCTGTGTTCTTGTTAGAGCGGAGACGGCCAGTCATGCCCTTTAACCGCCATCTCTGTATTTCTTAAAACCCTAAAACCCTGATCCCAATAACGCCATTAACTATTTCCCCCCTCCTCTTCGCGTTGAACCTTCGGTTCTCAGGCGTTGATCGCCGGAATGGCGCGTCCGGAGGAGAAGCTGAGGTGCACGAAGGAGCCTTACATCGAGGACGTCGGCCCTAAGAAGATGTGAGTTCTGGGAATTCTTGTACTCCATACCTTAATCTCGATGGTTTATCCTGATGGATTTATTTTTGTTTCTTTGAAATTTGTTCTGTCTGTTTCTTCAGAAAGAGCATCAGGTTTAGTATGTTTTCGGGCGAGGAGGTAAAGAAATCGGCGGAGGTCCAGGTCTGGAATAATAGGATTTATGGGGCGGATCTGAAGCCGGTGGAGAATGGCTTGCTCGATCAACGAATGGTACATTTCCTTCTTGATTTTTATTCTTCTTTTCCCTACTCTCTTTTGTTCTTGTCATTCTCGATCATATGGATTGTTACTTGTAACGGTATTGGCATATCGGATTTTTTTCCTGCAACCTTTGGGGGTTGCATGCTGGATTGTTTAGAGAGGGAAAATAACAAGTGTTCTGGAGGTGATTCTATCATGGACATGATGTAAATCTTGACCTAGTATTGTTCTTTGGCATGTGATGTATTATCTAGATAAGTGAATTAACCTTTCTGTTGCAACCTTTGGATCTGTACCTTAACTAATTCAATCACATCATAGGGTTGGCTGTGTTGACAAAGAATGCTGCTATTCTATAGGAGGCAGGTGCTTTTATGTAGAGCTTTTGAGTGAATAGACTAAATAATGAAATAAAGGGTATTTTTCTTGTGTAGAAATGATCCTGTTCTCTTATACAAGTTCTAAGTTTCGTATATCATCATAACCTACGAAGAGTATGAATTTGTAGGTATGCCGAATGTTTTAGTGCACTATCATTATCTTTTATCTGTTTCCGTTATTAGCATATGCGGATGAACACATACAAGTAAATATCTATGTGCTTTTTAGATTAACCTTCTGAATATGAACTTAAAGAGCTTTGGATGCTTCAAAGTTGTAAGTTATGAGCACATCATGTTCATGTGCAAGATACATGGATAATTGTTCTCACATGTTAAATTAGAGAGTTGAACAAGGATACACTTTAATAGTTTGAGATTTGACTACTTTTGGATTCAAGATGGCAAATATGTGTTGTTAATTATGAAGTGTGAGTTTTACAATCTCTTGACACTTTAAGAGTCTTTGACCCATGGATGGCCGTGCCACAGGCACAGCTCGTGCCGACCACTAGACGGCACGGCATGTGGCGCAAGAGAAGGAGAGAAAAAAGAGGAGGGAGACTAGCAGCATTTCACTCTTTGACCTCATCGTTGTCGCTCGCCGCCATTATCACCCGTTGTTTGTTCTTGGAGAAATCCGTCGATGAAGGCGTCATTGCATTGCATCTCATCCCACGCGAGGATGCCCTAGCCGTAGTCCAAGGAGGAAGAAGAACTTGGACGGGTTGGAGCGGGTGAATAAAGACTTAAGTTGCGAATCTGGATCCATGACGGGCAACGATGGCGGCGACGAAAGCTCGACGGTGAGTGGATCACCGCTAGGAGGGATGCCGTGCAGCACCCCTCGTGTCACGTGCCAGTACATCGTAGGCACTATAAGTGCCGACCGGCATGCCCCGTGCCGGTCGACAGGACCATTGTTGCTTTCACCACATTAGATTTGCTCCAAAAGATAGATATTAAAAATTGAAATAGAATAGTTTTGAAACTCAATACCTACCTACACAAATTTTAACAACCTAGGAAGGTAAGTTGGCAGCTACTGAAAAATCAGTGAATGAGTGATTGATTGCCTCTTCAGAAATCACAAAGCCAGTTAGTGCTTCACTGGGATTCTATCCCTTCTTCCACATGTCTCTTTTTTTTTTTTGGGAGCTTGGAAGGGATCTCTCCTAACTATGTTATTCTTGAGCACTGCTCTCTTTGGTGCCATCATGAAGTCATTTTGCGAGTTTAAGTCCCATGTTGAAATTGCCAATTGGAAAGTTGGCATGTGAGCATGATTTCTCCTTTAAAGTATGGTTCTCATCAATGGAAAGCAAAGATGATTGCCCAAACTTTCCACTGCTGCAAGGAGAACATTGAAGCTGTATATTTGAACGTGAAGATTCTATAAGAGAGTTTATATTGTTGTCAATGTCCACCTCCTTTACTACCTCAATGTCTTGAAGGTCTACGACAAGCTAGCCTATTCCAAAAACAGCACCACAGCGACCTCGTGGCAGCAGGCCTGCAGTTATCAGAGTTTGGGAGATTGTCTTTCGTGACCATCTCAACTACAACCTATACCTCTGCACCAGTGAGGAGTGAATGACTTTGTGGTTGGATGCCAACTCACCTGTCGAGGTAGCAAAATATGCCTAAATATGTTTTAAAATTTAAATTTCAAAATTAACCCATTTGGGTATTTATGTTCTTAGTGAAAACCTAATAGGCTGATATAGTGAAAAAAAAAACTTCACTTTAAAAGGCATAGTTCATGCCTAATTGGCTGGAAATTCTTTCTAAGCCATCTAGTTGGATGTGAGTATCCACATTTGTGCTAGTTTTTTCTTTAATTTCTTGTCTCAAGGACTGCTTTGCTGACTCATATTACCCATTTGGTCAAAAAGTTAAATTCATGAGTCATTGTAGTTTAGATCTACTGGGTTTTTGGTTTAAGTGCCCTCCCATCTAGGCTCTAGTGAATAGTCTTCCTCTTTTTGGTAATGTTCATTACTGTAACAAATGAGTTCCATCTCTAGTAGGCCATGTATACAAAATCATGTTTTGGATCTTGTAACTTATAAGGTACTTCCAGTACTTATGGAATTGTGTTGCCTATAATTCCATGTTGCATTTTACATTGTATGCAGGCTTGCCATTCGCTCATTTCCCTTTTTATTTTTTTTCCTTTAAATTTTAGGGAGCTGCAAACAAAGCTGGACAGTGTGTTACCTGCCATGGAAAATTTACTGATTGTCCTGGACATTTTGGATATCTAAAACTTGTGCTCCCTGTTTTCAATGTTGGGTACTTCAATTCTATTTTGGACATTCTGAAGTGCATATGCAAGGTACCTACCAGCTTGCAGAATTGGATTTTTTCTTGATATTTAATTTGCAAAAGTTGATTGTATCTCTAAGTTAATTCTTTATATGCCATTCAGAACTGCAGCAGAGTACTTCTCGTAGAGAAAGATCGGAAAGAATATTTGAGGAAAATGAGAAATCCTAAAACAGAAATACTACAGAAGAATGCTCTCGTGAAAAAAATTAGAGATAAATGCAAAATATCTCGCTGCCCATGGTGTGGGTATGTAAATGGTTAGTTTTTATCCAAGGAATTGTTACAATGAACTTTTTCGGGTTTGGAAGTGCTATGATGAGACCATTTTTATATCTTGAAATTTGTTTTGCTGCAGTTGTAGGTATCCTATAGCTAAGACTCCCATTGCTTGTGCCATCATAACCAGGTCTTACACATTCTTTTATGTTATCTTCTTTTCCTCATGAGCCCCTTGATGTGGCCTAGGTTGTGAAAAAGCACCACTTATGTGTGTGATCCTTAATTTTCCGTAAACTTGCATCTACTTTTGTCTTCTAAATAGTGATCCCATGTGACTATGTGAGCATCTTCACTAGGAAGCTTTTAATTGCAGATTTCAGCTAGTAAGAATTATTATTAGATGCAATTGTAGTTTTTGCAAGTGGCGATATGCATACATCTAATTCAATATTCTATGTTGTGTAGCCTTTCTCTTCCCCTCTCCCCCTTTCACTCTTGCTCTCTCTCAGTGTATTGTTGCATTCTTTACATACTTATTATACATTCCTTTAGTAAGGAAATAGTCCATTTTTCTACGATCTAATTCACTTCTAAAAGTAGTTCCATGTCCTTTTCTTAAAAGATCATAAGATGACAAAATACAGACCCATATCATTCTTTTGTCCATAACAAAGTCTCCCATGTCCTCTTCCATATCTTCCACTTTGTTTCCCTAGATGACCAAGCAAATACTGTGTTATCTTTTTCATACTTTGGATGTGCTGTATAATTTATAATCTATCTCTTCCCAAATCCAAAATTCTTATTTTATGTGGTGAGTGGTAAGTCTGGTGACTACACATGATATTACTTTTGGAATGTTGTTTTGTAAATTCTTAGCATATTACCTAAACATGATATGACTAGATTGTCATGGCATTGATTATGAAATAAGCTGTTCAAAATATCTAAAATTTCAGTTCCATGGAGACCTTACTAACTTTCTTTCCATTATATTCAATTTTATTTTGTGAGGCAGTCGCTAGAAGATCGCTAAACTGAAATTCAAAGCATTAGACTATCAATCATTTGCATTTCAAAAAGTTTTAACTTGTTCAGCAGTGATGTTGATGCCATTTGTATATATAATTGGAAATACAGGTGTGACTAAGAAGGCCAAATCTCAGCTGGCCATTGCTCAGGACTTCCCTAAAGCTTCCGACAGAAGTATTGAAGAATTTCGATCTGCATTGTCTCACAAAAAGGACAAAGTATCTTTCCATGTTGTTCATTTATTAAGCCCTGTTAAGGTCCTTGCACTTTTCAGAAGAATGCTTGATGAGGTAGATGCTCCTGTATCTATGACTTGTAATCTTATGACTATTAGTATTTGCATGCATTTGAGAAGAAGAGAAGGGACAATGGGTATCTGCTTTTTGATATTTGATGTTTTACAGGACTGTGAATTGCTCAATCTTTATGATAGGCCAGAGAAACTTATTGTAACTGCAATAGCAATACCACCTGTGACAATCCGGCCTTCCGTCTTTGTGGGTTTTGGAAGATCAAGGTTTGTCCATTTTTGTTTCTGTATTGTATGTTGAAAATGTGTATTATTTGTTCCAGTCTGACAATGATGCATTATTATGCTAGTCATGACATACTAAAAATGATATATACTTGTTCTGTTTTCTTGCAGTAATGAGGACAGCATTACTAGCATATTGAAGAATATAATTAATACAAATTCTATCCTTAGGGAAGATCTTGAAGCTGGTGCTCCACCACATAAATCTTTGGTGAGATTCACTGTTTTATTTGATTCTTGACTGTGTCATAATTGGCTTAATAGATAAGAATCTACTTGTGAAATGAGGATATAATAAGCACGGCTGAAAAATAAGAAGACTTAAATTGGGGTATGAGTCCTGTTTCTCATTAATTGTATATCTAAGATTGCTGTCCCAATTTCTATCCAAGATCTCAGAGCTGCTGTCTGAGGAAGGTAGTTATTCCATTCTGTTGGGGAATTTGCAACTTGAAATTTATTACCATACCATGCAGCCATATAATTTTGGATTTAAAACAAGGTTGTTTTACATAATTGCCACTGAAATCTTTTCTCTTTCAGAATTGTCATTATGGCTAGGATTTAACATAATAGTCATAGAATATTCCTAACTGAGAGTTGTTAAAGTTAACAAATGCATGTAAATGAGTAAAATTTCTTATCAATTAAATTGAACTGACGGAATGATCTCAGAACTGACATTTGTGAAAGAAAACTTTTTCAGTGCCAATTATGAAATTTTGAGGAATGTATAGCAATTATGATATTTTAAGAGTTTTCAGTGGCAATTACGTAAGTATCTTGGTCCATAATGCTGACAAACAGATCTTAGCTACTCATCCTCAATATTGAATTCACAAGTTTTCAGTGGCTACACACTCAAATACATGTAAATCTAGATCTTGTGGTTTACACTATATTGGGTGTTTTATTAGACCGTTAGCTATGATTGTAAAGAGCTTTGCTTACTGAGTGCTGAAGCACCTCCTTTTTTATACTTTGTTTCTTTCCAGTTGCTACTACATGTTTCTTACTACCTAAGTTTGGGGCAAGAAATTCAAGAATCATGATTAATTTTTTTTCCTGAATTGGCATGTTTTATGACTCTTAACATATTCACTGACTTATTATACCCAAATTTTAGTAGGCCCCAGATCATCAGTCTTGTTCTGCTCAATGATTTCTTTTTTCCAGGATTGTTGGGCACACCTTCAAATTCAAGTTGTTGAATACATAAATAGCGAAGCTCCTTGTGTTCCTGATTCAATACATCGCGGGCTTGTTCAGCGGCTTAAAGGGAAGCAAGGACGATTTCGTGGTAACTTGTCTGGAAAACGTGTTGAGTATACTGGAAGGACTGTTATCTCTCCTGATCCAAATTTAAAAATTACTGAGGTAAATCTTTGTTGGTTGTTCTTCTGTGTTATTGATCTCTCCTTCAGAAAGCAAGTGGTCACTTAGTTGGGTTTCAGGTGGCTATTCCGGTATTAATGGCCCGTGTCTTGACATATCCAGAAAGGGTTTCTTATTATAACATAGAGAAATTACGGCAGTGTATTCGGAATGGACCTAACAAACATCCAGGAGCAAATTTTATTATACTACCTGATGGAACTAAGTTGTAAGTTGTTACCTCTGCTGAATTTGGGTGAATTTAATTTTTGTGATGCAACTAAGTCGTCCAAGTTACCTATAGGCACTTAAAATATGTGGATAAGAAGATTGCTGCTAGTGAATTGAAATATGGCTATATAGTTGAAAGACACTTAGAAGATGGAGATGTTGTCCTCTTCAATAGACAACCAAGCTTGCATAGGATGTCTATAATGTCTCATCGGGTATGTACTACTTTACATTCTTGAAAGTTGAAATGATGCACCATCTAGCTTTTTTCTGCTTTTGTGCTTACCATTCTTTTGGATGCAGGCAAGGATCATGCCTTGGAGGACACTGAGGTTTAATGAGTCCGTTTGCAATCCATACAATGCTGATTTTGACGGAGATGAGATGAATTTACATGTTCCTCAAACAGAAGAAGCTCGTACAGAAGCTCTTATGCTCATGGGGGTATTAGTTGTTAGCGCTTTTGTTTTGTATCAGTCTTCTCTTTTTTTATAAATAGTTATGGAGAGAGATTTTTCAATTGTTTCAAATGGGAAAATACTCATAGAGGGGCTCATATGGTTACATCCTGGAAGAGAGAACTGCTGCGCGACTTATAACATTTCACTTCCTGTCTTCACCCGTTACACCACTGGTTCTAAAATTAGAATATATGGATCACTCCAGCTTTCTCCCCAATGTAATGATCTGGGCCCTTGCGAAAGGGCCTCACAGTCCAAACTAATTAATTGTTAAGACAATCCATAGAAGTTATAACTATATTACTTCTCTTGTATACTTTCAAAGTTCCTACCTTCAGCAATGGTAATTAGTCCTTAGTCATCAAAATTCCCTTCAGTGTTGCAAAATCCTCAGGAATAGCATAAGAAGCACATTTTCGACATGTATGAACTCTTAAGAACTTAAATTCAAATTTTAAAAGAAGTGTGTGTTCAACACGGATTGCATCTTTATTATATTTGGCGTGGAGAGGCCTCAGGTGAAGTTACAAGAAGTTGATGTTTAACAAGGGACATCTGCACAGATATGAGTATATGACTATCAAGAAAACTTGCAATCGTATATCAAAACCTTTCACTGTTTTATTCTAACCTTATATTTTGAAAATATATTTATTTCACTCTATAGTCTTCCTTAAGGACCATGGTCTGTGGTTCGATGAGAAATTTGTTTTCCTAAATATTTCAAAATTATAGGTGCATCTAAATAATGCAATCAGATAAAACAGCATGAGAAATGTACTTTTCAAACTTTTCTTTTCTTGTTTTTAATTATCTCACCAGTAAAAGATGGAGCACGCATATTGCAAGTAAGGGTTTCCTTACAGCTGTGCTTTGTCGACCATGATAAGCCACTGATTAGGCCTTTGTCTGAACTGAAATGTGGCTTATGCTTGTTCAAGAACTGTTGTTCAGGTTGAAAATGAATTTTAGTTAATATCTACAGTGATTCTTGCTAGATCTGTTGGAGATATTTGGTTAACTAAGACCTAATTACAAGTACTTTTGCAGCAGTCCTTAATAGGTTGATCAATTGGGGATTTACTTATGGGAGTTTTAAATCCCATTTAAATTCTCATAAATAGCAACAAGATTCCATGTCAACTTGGTTTTGATGGTAGCTGGCCTTTTCAACCATGATCATCTGATAGCTACTGATGAGGCCTTCAATTAGACTGTTCAGGCACCTCTTTCAGGTTGGGAAAGAAGTATAGTTATCATCTAGGATGATCTTGTCTTATTTGCATGATAACTTGGTGTAGGTGATCATTCTTATCCTTTGGATGATGGCTCATGCTGCAGATGTCTAGGTAAGTGGAGTTCCTGACATGTTTTTGTCCAAGTTTAAGTCTATCTGATCATGTCCATATAGGTTAGGTTACATCGACAGTGTCTTCTAGGCTTCTTGAAAATTTGGTTAGAAGATCCTTGCATGTGCCAGAAATACAGATAGGGTTATCAAGATGGGTATTTGAGGTCATTTGCAGGCGATAATACCACAGTAAGTCATGCAAGTGAGTCACGCCCTCAAAGGCTTAGGTCCAGGCCTTGCACTCTTTGTTCCCAATCCTCTGTTCCGATAGGTGAAGGTAAAAAGTGCTGTAAGAGTGCCAGTATCAACGTCCTTTTTAGACTGTTATAGCAATTTCTATCCCATCATGGATGCTTCGAATTGTTGTTTTATACAGAACTTTATTGGATTGAAAGGGATCCACTATTTCACGACTTCACTGTTCTAGACGGTAGAGCCAGCCTGTCAAAGGGAAGTCTGCTGTCTTATTTCCCAAAATCCATGATAATTTTAAGATGCATATTTTTATTTTTCTCTTGCAGCCTGTTTATTTCCTGCTTAAGAATTTCATCTCATATCTTTACCAAAGATCATAAATCATGTGGAAGAAACCTTTAGTTTGGTGACGAACTTGTGGGTTGTACTTTTGATTTATAGTTTCTTTCATATGTCCAATTGCAACTTCTTTCTGCTCAATTTCATGTTTCCCTTCCTGTGTACGTAACTCACCTGTCCCATTATATTTGTTTTGCAGGTACAAAATAACTTATGTACCCCAAAGAACGGTGAAATTTTAGTTGCATCCACACAGGACTTTTTGACATCATCCTTTCTGATTACAAGAAAAGACACCTTCTATGATAGGGCTGCCTTTTCTCTAATGTGTTCTTACATGGGTGATTCTATGGAATCAATTGATTTACCAACACCTGCATTGATTAAGGTGAGGCTTATGATGCTGACTATAGTACATTTGGAAGTTGGGCCTACTTGTTTAAGACCTTAAGTATCACAGTGTATCACAGATTCACAATTCATAAATTTGTCTTACTAGAGGCAGTTGCCTATTAGTTCCTTGATCTGCTTTTATTGAAAGGCATATCCTGAAAGAACATGTAGATTTATATTGAACATTGACATTTATTGATTTTTTGGTTGCTTCACTTATTTTGCCTAGCTCATTTAATGATGTTGAGCTTTCTTAGCAATACAGAAACAGGTTTTGATTTCATCTATCCTATTCAAATCCAGTTTCATGCTAAATAAAAAAACTATGGCTACCTGTTTCTTGTGAGTCTCATTTACCATGTTTATCAAGGTAAAGTATCTCAATTGACAAACTATTATCAAATTGATTTTGAATGTCAATACTCATGAAATCTATATCAATATACGTTCCAAGTTTAAATTAACATTTGCACATATCTGAAATTTTTGCAATATAATGGGGGGGGGGGGGGGGGGAGGGTGGGGGGGGGGGAGGGGGTGGTGGGGGGGGGGGGGGGGGATCTGGGTTTGTGTCTTGTACGACTATCTATTTTTTGAAGGGAAGATAAGAAAAGTTTAAACTTTGGAGTGACATCTAGATACATGCAATATATGTTTATGTAGATTTCATCATTCCGACTTAGATTTAAGTTCGCAAAGTCTGATAGCAATAGAACATAATGACTTATACACGTTCCCAGACATAAATCCTTTAGTGTCGAACTCACTGAATCTCATTCTTGCACCTGTACACCTCTCAACTTGTCTTTCTTAAAGCAAGTCCATAAGTTTTGGCTTTATTACTTTTCCTCATTTAGTCCATCAACTTAATCTATCTCGCTCAGAAGTTTCTGTCTTTGTCAATGTACATGTCTGTAAGTGTTCCATCCAAACATCGTCAGCATTGTGTTGATGATGTATTATTCATCAACTTCTTATATTGTCAATGCACATGTCTGTCATTATTTCCTCTTGTTATAATTAATATATTTTGTAACAATTGAAAATATCAGACATAATATTTGAGCTGGTATGGAAAGAAGGTTATAGAAGGGAATTCAAGAGTTCAAGGTTATTGACAATGATCATTGTGATGTAAAAAGAGGGAAAGAGAAAGGTGAAATTTGACACAAAATCTTCGGATCTTGGAAGATTATTTTTCTGTACAATCCAATCCCATCCTACATCTGAGAATATTCCTGCTTGAACTTGCTAACACTATCTTTCTAGTGCTGCTGTTAGCCTATTTAGTAGCTGTGTAAGCAATTAATTAGATATATTAATGTCTCAAAGGACATAATGTGTTGTTGATGAGTGTGAGCTTTCATCTTAAGTATATGCTCAAGGAGCTATTTGGAGTCTTGGACATGCAACTGGTTGCTATGCTTGCTAAGAATGCACACATCAGGGTTTACTAAATTGTATCTGATATATCACATTATATTATATCACACATGTTAGTTTTGGATTTGGATTTACAAAAAAAAGGATATTCATCTTCACAAATATGTGAAACATGTGCTATTTGTCATTTGCAGATCTTGTTGAAGCAAAACCAACAATATTTTGTTAAAAAGGCTTTAAGGGATAATATTTGTTCAAATGATATTTTTCATGTCTTCAAGATGAAGCTTAGAAATTTATTTTTGTTGCAATGCTAGGAGCATTTCTACAGTTTTTCTTTATGTATTCAGTATTTCTTGCTCTTTTTCTTTAATTTTTTTCTTCCATATTTACATTTTACATCATTCTAATGTTTTCCTTTTATTGCACAGTTTCTTACAGATTTTATTTAACCTTATACATTAATCTTGTTCCTTTTGCTTTTGTAGCCTATCGAGCTTTGGACAGGGAAGCAGCTATTTAGTGTTCTGGTGCGCCCTAATGCAAGTACAAGGGTGTTTTTGAATTTTACTCTTAAAGAGAAAATTTATACCAAGCTTGAAACAATGTGTCCCTGTGATGGTTATGTGTATTTCCGGAACAGTGAGCTTATATGCGGGCAACTTGGAAAGACAACTTTAGGTTAGCAGGCCCATGCTTTGGTTTTCAAATGCAGACCCTATGTTACCATTGTGATTTCTAATTAAAGAAGCTGAAGTATTAATTCATTGCTATATCTTGTTCAAATTCCTCATTTTAATATTTTATAACACAAATTGGGGAAAGAGTAATTTAACATGTGACTTTGCAATGTTGGATTTTATTATCAATTCATGAAATGTAATACTTCGCAATCTTCCATGCAGCTTTGTAAGTTTCAGTCTTCATTTGCATTCTACATCTGTTATGGGCTATTACAAATCATAGTATTATTTTCCCTTCAAGATTAGTAATATTGCCTTACAATGTTGTGAAGACATTTAGTGGAAGATAAGGCTAGATCTTTTACCTAGCATTTACTTCAAGAATCTCTTGGTGAAACCTAGTTCTCGTAACAATATCCATCTGTAGTTTTGTAGAATTGCTAATTTTCGAGTTTTTACTTCATACTAATTGTTGTTTCTGACTATGATAGAATATGCTCCTTCACCAATTTGAGAACCGTAATGAGTGTGATGATTATAGCTACTTACATAAAATGCTTAATGTGTTCGGAAGCAATCCAGCATAATGTACTTCACAGTTTCAGGAGAAAGAGGTTGAATTTTTCTCTTTACTTCTGTTATGGCATCAATAAAAGCTGAGTTCTGAGTGCTCCTTTTAGACAATGAAGTGACTTCTGATCATTTGGATACTGACACTCTGCCATTGTTGGTGTAAATAATTGGAGATTGAATAAGTATCCAGTTGTTGCCTATTATCTGGACATTCAACGTTTCAAACCAAAGGAATGTCTATTGTACACTAACTGTTGCAGTGTGTGCTAAAGGGGCTCATTGTTTCACTCTGAATATTATTTGTTTGTTTTTATCTGTTCTCTGCAAATAATAACTTGTTTAATAAAAATGATCCATTTTTTCCAAAAGGAAAATTATGAAAAAGAGAATTTCAAAGGATCACAAACATGTTGTATGTATCACCTTTGTCATGAGACAATGATTTTGTTGTTTGTTTGACGAATTACTTTGTAACAGCCATGGCTCTTTGGTTAAGCCTAAGCCTTATTATTGACAACATAAAAAAAGCATGGTAGCACGGATGATCAGCAATTCATATACATCTTAAGTACACATACATCCAGAAAAAAAATAGTTCCAATTTTTGGTAGTTGGTCGATACTTCAAAGCTTGCTAATTTAGTCACTTGTGCCTCCGGTTCATTTGTTTAACAATTGCTGAAAATAGACATCATTATGTTGTCATGATTGTCATTTGTAACATCGCAGTTAGTAAATTTGTTATGCTGTAAATACACTTTTCCATGTTTGTAGATTATCTGTCTTGATACCTGGGTGTTGTAGATGTTGGCTGTATTTTTGTTATCAGTCCTTTTCATGTGTGCAATGTCATATTTAATTCATTTATTGATTGTATAAGATTCTCTTGTTTATGTATTACTGTATTGGGTCTCTGTATTGCATACCTTTGTGATCCTAGTGCCTTCCTGATCTTTTGGTTTATGCTTCACAATACACACAATGTCTAAGGTTTAGTTGCTTCTATGATCTCTTAAGTCATATATTGCATCAGAATTGTGCCTTAATTTGGATTACTGATATGTGTTCTTCCCTGAAAGGAATACAAAATGGGGTATTTGTCATGATGTTTGTATGTGTGCTTGAAGCTCATATGTTTGACTGATTCTTTGTCAAGTAACTTTCTTGTTTTCTATCTAATGGTGTAAATGATCTTTTCTTAGGAAATAAGCCAAGGGAATTTGGGATTTGCAAATTTTTGATTGACCTTCTACTCTTTTCTCTAGGAAATGGAAACAAGGATGGTCTTTTCTCTGTTCTTCTGAGAGATTACAATTCACATGCTGCTGCAAGTTGCATGAATCGATTAGCAAAATTGAGGTAATTTCATACATTTTAACTTTTATCTTTGCATCAACGAAGTTTCCTATGGAATGGTTATCCTCATAATCTGGAATCCCAGGTCCTCTAGTTTCTTGCCTTCTCTTACCACCTTATTTTGTAACGACTGCCATATCTATCTGATTTTTAGGATACATCTGCACCAATTGAGTTAACAAATGAAAAAGTATATGGTGGTTGTTTCACAATACTGTTGCCATTTTCTAGTCTTTGCTTATTTTCTAGCACTTCCATATAAGGGTCACCAACTATAAAAGTGGAACTCCTCTCTTACCATTGTTACATTTGTAGTATTTAAAGGAAATCGGGAGTTCTCTACTTTTATGGGTTGAGATAGTTAGACCTCTTGAACTATCACTCCTTTTCATATACCTCACTTGATTTTCTTTTTCTTTTTATGACAAACTTCTTGAAGTATTGAAAATGATTCACCCCCTGACATCATAGACAAAAAAGTTTAAAAAAAAATGACCAAAATACCTCCATAAGAAGGTAATGGTATTTTGGTGATTTTTTTCCCTCTAGAAATACAAATTGATGTGTCACTGTGACTTGCACGTGACAATTTATGGATGAAAAAAGTAATGGAAACCTAACAAGAGAGATGCTTGAGATATTTTCAATAATTCTGGGAATCCATATGCTACAAAAAAAGGTTCAGGAGAGGTATCTAGAAAATAGTGATAGGTCAGGAGATTTAAATGTAATTAACTCTTATGGGTTTGGGCATTGCAAAAATGTTGCATCTTTATTTATCCGGTAGTGATGATTTTCAACAATTTGAGATTGTCAAGGTTTCTGTGTATCTGCAGTGCTAGGTGGATAGGGAATCATGGATTTTCAATTGGCATTGATGATGTTCAACCTGGAGAAGAACTAAATCAGCAAAAAAAGAAGAAAATTGATGAAGGTTATAGAGAATGTCATGAGCTTATTTCCTCGTACAGCAAAGGTGAACTCACTTTGCAACCTGGTTGTAATGCGGCTCAAACCTTGGAACTTAAGATAACTGGTGTGCTGAATCAAATTAGAGCAACAGCTGGAAATGTAAGGGAATACTCATTTCTGCTTGGTTTCTGAAACTAATGATGATCTTTTGTTTCCTATCCTTTAGCATGTAAAGTAGGATAATAGTATGACTTCAAAATCTGTCTTTATTTTCTTCTTCCTCTTATATCATTGTCTTTGATCAGGAAGGAGATTCTACATATTTATTGTAGATGGATGGTTCGATATGTTGAAGCATTAATATTGTTTACAACTGCATATTTTTTTGCTAAGGATTGTTATGTCAATTTAAGCTTTGCTTTATAATTTAGGAATGTTAGAATGTAAAGGAATAAAGTCATCATTGTTTATAAGCTTAAGGTTTTGCTTTTAGAATAAATGTGAATAGATTTGTCTCTTTCTGATATTTCATTGGCTTTTATATAATGATAATTCATTTGATTTTCTCCTCAGGTATGTATGAATGAACTTCATTGGAGGAACAGCCCATTAATTATGTCACAGTGTGGATCAAAAGGTTCTCCAATCAATATCAGTCAGATGATTGCATGTGTTGGCCAGCAATCAGTTGGAGGACGTCGTGCCCCAAATGGCTTTATAAATCGAACTCTTCCACACTTCCCCATAAATTCAAAGACACCTGCTGTAAGATTTTTGGCATCAATGAATAGAATTTATTCTCTCCTTTTTTTGGCATTTCATAACTTCCTGATTTACGTTTTGCAAAAGAAAAGAATTGAGTAAAAGTGACATTTGTTGTTCACTAAATGGTACTTGACAATGATATTTTTTTTTCTTTCCATTGGTTATTTTACACTCTGAATATGCTTGTCTAGCCTCCTTGTGTTTTTTATTCAGTTTCCATCTTCATCTTTGTTACATGATTTGAAGTCCCATAAACATGATGAGCAAATTACTGAAGGGAAAGCAATGGGATGCAGATACATCTTTTACTGTTTCCACTTTTTATACTCACATGATAGTAAACGAGTGACATGTTTTTCTTGCCATGGGACAGGTGGAAAATTGATATACTAGGTCCCATCAGTCACTCAGTTCTACTTCATTATGATTTCATTTTACTACTGGAGGTGCTATAAGCATAATGATCAGATAGGGAAAGAAGTGCATGGGATTCAAATAAATCTTTTCTATATCCCAAGTATACTAAATTGCTAACCAAGTGAGGTGTCATTCTTCCATGGAACAGAAGTGGGGAACTGATATACTAGTTCATGTTGATTTCTATCATTTATTATGATTTCTTATTTACTGGAATACCAAAAATAATCAACATTCTTTGGTATAGATGGACTCATGTGCTAATAATGTTACCAATTAAGTTTATCTACTTTGTTTGGCTTAGAGTGCGGATTAGTGAGATCCATGTTGCTTATTTGCTTGGGGGTGCAGGATTATTCCTGCCCTTTGTTAGTTTTAGCAAATGATGGCATATTCTGTTATTTTTTGGGCTATTGTAATTCAATGCTTTGGGTTCTACTGATTTGATTACTCTTTTAGTTGAAATAGGCAGTGTAATGTTAGCTATTTTAAAGTTGTACAATTATGATGCATCTCGTTGTTTCTCTTTTATTACTCTTGTAAATTTCTCTGATTTGCTTTCAAGAGGCTTGTAATTTATCATGCTTAGTTGATGAAACTTATATAGTTGCTGAATTTGCTTCTGTAAGGGTGAATATGTTCCTATATGTTGTTTGATAGCTTCCAATTTAATACTTTTTTGATCAAATAAGTTGCATCTTTAACTTGGCAAATAAAGTGAACATTGCCTTGAAGACAAATGGTTAGACATCGCAATGGCAACACTCTTCCCTTCAGATCGGGTAATTTGGAAAATCTTTTGATTCAACTAGGAATGACTAAAGTTGCATTTTGCAATTAGAAAGTCATTTAGATGTGGTGGTTTTAAGGATGAATGGAGCTTTATTAAAAAAATGCTTGGAGTCATTTTTATTTGTTTATCAGTTAATTTTTGGCCAGTAATGTAGAGAGTAATGATTCTATTATACAGCACCTGAGAATGATTGGGTGTACTGTTTTGATGTATGGAGTAACAAATAAATGAGTATTGTATTTGATTAATGATATAATAAATGTGAAAAGCATTTGAACCTTAACCCTTCTAATGTATTTCCTGATCTAGCATTGAATTTAAGAATTGTAATTGTAATCTTGCAGTGACTTCTGGCTCTCTTCTATATACTTGTGGAATCTTAGTTGCTGATTTTGGAATTGCATCTTGATACTTGATGCTTCTTCAAGATGGATGCATTTGTTTTTGTTTTTCTTCTTTTTGATTTTGTACAAGCATTCTCTAGACTGAGCATTATGAAGGGCCATAATACGTAGTGGATCTACTTCCTCTTATTTCTTGCTAAGTGAGCATTATTATTTCTACTCTTATTCTAGGCTAAAGGTTTTGTTGCTAATTCGTTCTACACTGGGTTGACGGCTACTGAATTCTTCTTCCATACAATGGGTGGACGAGAAGGTCTTGTTGATACGGCGGTACGGATAATTTTAGAATAAAGTTCTGTATTGAATTTTCTAGCTTCACTTAATCAATTTTATAATTTATGCAATACGCTAACCTGCCTTCACCATAATAGAAAATTTTAGGAAAGTATTGTGGTACTCTCACTCCTGTAGTGTGAATTAGAAACAATGACTAGTATAAAAACATCTAATTTGACAAACAATGCTACTTTAATAGATCACAGCACATGCTAATCTGACACTAATTATAATAAAGCTTGAAAGTGTGACAAATAAATGAATGAATTTACTTCTTGGTGTTTCTCCTATTAATAAGCAACTATATGCAATTTTGAGAACAAAAGGAGAGGTCTGACTAAATTATTTGTCGCTCAAATGCTTTGCTTGTTCATGGAACGTGACAGATTGAATAGTTATGAGGAACAGAAGTGAACCATGCTTGTTCTTGCTGGTGACTAGATATCAGGAAAGCATAAACTTTTGGAAAATTATAACGAAGGTTGGCCTATTGTAAGTAGATGAAAAGGCAATACAAGGAATTAAAGGGAACTTTCGATATAAAGAATGAGAAACAACAGACTTTATGTTTACGACTTAACCCCATAGCATTTGTATAATCCAAACAGTCCCTCCTTGGTTAGCCTTTCAAAGGAACAAATATTCTTGCAGATTCAGGTCTCCTGGTGATTTGATGTTCCACTCAAGAAACCATAGTTTTAAATTGTTCATATTATATCCAATAGTTACAATTTTTTTGTGTTTTTTAGTTATACCCCCTTTTATGTGTTAATTAATGTCCCTATTTGTGTATGTTCTCGGAAATATAGGTCAAAACAGCAGAAACTGGATACATGTCCCGTAGATTGATGAAAGGCTTGGAAGATCTCTCAGTTTATTACGACCAAACAGTGCGCAATGCTAGTGGTGGGGTAGTTCAGTTTCTTTATGGAGATGATGGCATGGATCCAGCGAAGATGGAGGGAAAGGATGGCATCCCCTTAAATTTGGACCAATTATTTATGAAAGTTATGGTTAGTATTGGAAATTTCTTTTGCTGTTTTTCATGTATTTTAGAACGTAATTAATATATTTGTCTTATTCTAGGCTACATGCCCTCATAGAGGACAGGATCCTTTATCTCCATTAGAAATTTCACAAGTTGTAGATGACAGGCTCTCGAAGTATGATATGTCTCCTGAGGGTGGTTGCTCTGCTGCTTTCAAGAAGTTGTTATTAGATTTCTTACAGAAACATGTCCTTTTGTTGAGAAACACCAGAAGAGCACTTCAGCTCGATGAAGATAATGTTGGGAAGAAAGCCTCTAATTTAACAGAAAGTATTGCTGCTAATATTTCTGGAATTTCGTCTAAGCAACTTCAGGTTTGCATAATTTTCTTCTGTTACTGCCATTTCATGGTTACTTTTCCCTTCCTGAAGAAATGATTTGAGGAAAGTGTATTTGCTTGGTGAACTGATGAGACGATTTTGGTTGGCTGACCTGATCTTTTAAGGAATTGGCCATGATATAAATAATCCAAGAATTTAAGCTTCAGGTGACTCTTGTGTGCCAATTGGTGCATCCTGTGCCATCAATTTGTTGGCATGAGAAGAATTTTTTTTCATTAAACAAACTTTTGCTCACTATTGCGCCCTCAATTTGCCAGAAAAAGCCATTCATCGGAATTGAAGATGAAGGGCATTCGTGGATTGCAACCTTTATCCAAGCCATTTAAGTATTTAACATAAATACTATAATGGATATTAGATCAGATTAGATGATTAGATCCATTTAATCTGGAAATAAGGGAATAAACTAGATTAATCTGGATCTTACTTAGCCATATAAGCGTAATTAACAATTATGCGGGAGTTTTGTTTCTTGATTCTGTCCAACACTCCGTCAGATGTCCCTTAAAGCATTTGGAAAATAGGAGGATTTTTCTGTCATGGTCAACATGGACACAAGAAACTTATCTCAAACCATGATCTGAATAGCGGGGTCATCTTTTGTTGATTTATTCAGTTTGTAATTATATATTGAAGATTATTTGCTCTTTGAATGTAGTTCATATTCTATATCTTTGTCTACTTTCAGGGCGTCACATAATAATTTACTTCCCATCTGTCCATATTTATGTTTTCTATATAGTTCTTTAAGCATTAGCTGATAATAAGCTTCTTCTTGTAGGTTTTCCTAGAAACCTGTATATCTCGCTATCATTTGAAAAAAGTTGAAGCAGGAGCAGCAATTGGAGCAATCGGAGCCCAAAGTATAGGAGAACCAGGGACACAGATGACTCTGAAAACATTTCACTTTGCTGGAGTTGCTAGCATGAGTATCCTATAATTATTTTCAGCTTAGGATGGAACACTTAGTTTTCTTTTACTTCTCATCTTATAATAACTGGCAGGATTGTATTCTATCACATGGTATTCTCTTGTTAGGAATCTTTAATGTTCCTTGATTTATTTGAATTTAAGCCATATGACATGAGGTTAATATTCTTATCATGGGAACTCTTCTGCAAGTTTATTCAATCTCAGAGTTACAACTTTCGCTCTTGCTGGAATCAATTTCCTTACTTTCACAATTCTTTGAATGGCTTACTCTCCTTCATTGAACAATTTTCAACCTAGAAAAGTCTAAACTGGAGAAAGTGTGAATTCTGATTTTTCTCTACTAAGGGATATGCAAGTTGAACACATGTTAGACAATTAACATTTGTCCGTCTCAATTATATTGATGAACTTTTGTTGCTTTAATTTTGTTTTTAAGCCAAATTCGGCTGCTTTAATACTCATATGTAGTGATGTCCTACCATCTATATTCACATGTTAAAATTGTCAGCAAGATTTAAAGCAGCTGTCTCAAAGATAATCCCTGAACCACTTGCATTTCAAAACATACAACCTGCAAAAATTAGAGTTGTCATTATTTTTGTTCTACATACTTTATTCATATGGAACTGCACTGAGGTTCATTATCCTGTTCAAATACTTGTGAGATTAATATTTAATACACGTTACTTATCCTTAGTCTGGTATAAGGTATTACTGCCCAAGAAGTATATTTATTTCACGTTAAGTATCTGATGGATTTGATGTTGGTTTTCAAAAGTGATCTCTTAACTGCAAATCAGATGTCACTCTGGGGGTTCCTCGGATCAAGGAAATAATAAATGCAGCAAAAAACATAAGCACACCAATTATCACAGCCACACTTCTCTCTGATCGTGATGTATTATCTGCTCGTATAGTGAAAAGCTCAATTGAGAAAACAGTGCTGGGTGAGGTAAGTCTCTTGCTGATCAGACAACAAACTAAATGCATCCTATATTTGTGCTGCCTTCCTCGATGATGTAATATGTAATCGTTCAAGTTTCAATTTATATATATAGGTATCAATGTACTCTTTCTTTGCTGATCTTTTATCTTCGCTATTATCTTTTTAAATACTTCCAAACCTTAATTTTACTAGCTTATACAAACGTTTTTGTTCTTTATCTTAGGAAACCTAAATTATCTACTTTGCACTTTATGAGTTTATTCTTGCATGGTTTGTATGACTAAATTTCAAACTGAGTTCTCATTACTTCTTTCCTCAAGAAACTAAATTTCAAACCTAGATTACTTATTTCTTTTTTACCCCTGGAAACCTCTGATCCTTTTCTTTTATGTACTATCAGTATTATTAGGTCACTAGTCTTTGATTCTCATATCTCAATAAGTTCTTTCTTTTTCTCATCTTCAATGGTTAGCTTCTATGTAGATAATTTTAAATCTTATATCTACCTTGCTAAGTGTTTCTTCGCTTATAATCCAGTATTTTTTTCAATTTTCTTGACCCTAATTTTTGTTTGCCATCCTTTATATACTATAACTGAATTTGGTGAAAGTTACAATGTTGTTGTGAACTTGTGATTAGTTCTAGATAATCTTTTTCCTTGACCTATTTGGTTATTAGCTTTTTTTTGGTATGATAGCTGGGTATATTTTGAGATGCTTCAGCACTTATTATCATTACTATCAGTTGAATGACACCTGTCAGCTTAAGGTTGCTATATTGTAGCAGACACAATAAATGAAAAAACTTATGTTACCTTCTTTAATGATGTTTAATTTTTATACTTCTAGCTGATGTCTCAAATCATAACTATTATTCCATGTATGCTTGTTTTATAACATTTAGATATTTTTTATCCTTAACATGTATGAACTGCAGCATACACAAGCCTTTTTCTTTATATTTATTGGATATTAAATTGTTCTATAAGACTATAACTATAAAGCTAAGACTCATCAGACGTACTTCTTTCAAAAGAGGGCTATAATATGCTAACAATAATGATGGTCAAATCGAAATTAATTCATCTTTCAAATTGAATTGGGATGAAGGACCTTTATGAGAAATTATAATTTTTCATGTTCAGGTTCATGCTATAATAGCATGATTAGATCAATTATAATGTATGGATGTCATTCTCTTTATTTTGTCTAGGATAGTAGTGCTTCTATAACCCTTCTGGATCTCTTCTTGATGAGTGAGAAGCTTTTCTGTACTTTAATAATTTAAAATGCATACTTAGTAGTTTGGTCATTCACTTTCACAAGTTGCACTCTTAACTTTATACTTCATATCCTACTGTTTGGCTATGTATTGATGTCGTCCAGTTTTATGCAGGTTGCAAAAACTGTAAAAATTGTCTTGAAATCAAGTCAGCCATATATAACTGTTCAACTTGACATGGACCGAATTGAAGCCTTGCATATGAGAATTTCTTCTGAGACTGTACAACTTTCAATATTGAATCATCCGAAGATAAAATTAAAACCTGAGGTGAGGATATATTACTGGGGCCTAGTACTCTACATCCCTCTCTCTAAAAGTTGTTTATCTTTCATGGTGGTGAATCCTTGCAGCATATTCGTATCCTAAGCAACAACAAGCTGCGGATATACCCACCTGAAACAGATAAAAGAAAACTTCAGTTTGAACTGCACTCCTTAGAGGCCATGATTCCAAAGGTTATTGTGAAGGTGAATAAAATTAGATTTGCTGATCCTTTTTTCATTTTAAGAAATTACTCTAAGAAGTCTCCGTTATTTTCATTTTTTAATTTTGCACGTTGCTGTAGGGTATCCCAACTGTTGAGCGTGCAGTTATTAACAACACCAATGGAGTATACAACCTCCTAGTTGAAGGGTCAGTTTTAGATTTTATACGCAATTTAAATATATTACTCATCCTTAATGTTCCCTGCAATCATGTTCAAGTCTGATTTTTTTGACAAAATTTAGATAATAAAAAGTAGGGGATCTTGCCTGTTGGTCTCATTGTCTGTCATAACTTAATAGGCTACAATAGTCAGTCGGCCTTCTGTCTTTTTCACAATGTTCTAGTTGTAGTCACACTTTACAATAATAGTCATACTTACTAAACTTCAATAAATATTGTAGCACAAACCTTCTAGCAGTAATGGGGACTCCTGGAATTGATGGAAGTAAAACAAGAAGTAATCATGTCATTGAAGTCCAGCAGACACTTGGGATTGAAGCCGCGAGGCAGTGTATCATTAATGAAATTCAATATACAATGCGTAATCACGGCATGAGCATTGATACAAGGCATATGATGCTTCTGGCAGATTTAATGACTTATAAGGTCAGTATTATTTCTATATACCATATGCCTTGTCACATTCTACAAGGATCTTGGTAATTCATTCTTCTGCTACTTGAAGTCTGCTATGCTTCACATTCTTTTTTGCTTCAATCAGGGCGAAGTTCTTGGAATCACAAGATTTGGCATTTCAAAGATGAAAGACAGTGTTTTGATGCTGGCATCATTTGAAAAAACTGCAGAACATCTTTTTAATGCTTCATACAGTGGTAGGGAGGATCAGATAGAGGGAGTTAGTGAATGTATTATAACGGGTATACCAATGCAGCTGGGCACTGGAATCCTCAAAGTTAGACAAAGGTACATTTATTGAAAAAACTAGTGAGAAATTGTTAGTTATTCTTTCTATACCCTCCTGTTCTCGTACTTATACTACTGCATAGTGCTTGCAAAATATTGCTGTTAGAGTATTTTCAGATGTGTAATTCCTTGCACTTGTGCTGAAAAGATTGCCCTTTAAATTTGTGTTCTCCTCCAGAACATGTATGGCATTTAGACCTTGGTTGTTTTACAACTTGCTTAGTAGAAGAATGATAGTTGTGATGGCTGCACAAATATGCTCCACTTTCCTCACCAAAGCACAAGGGATTAAATTTGCAATCAATGAATTACTGCAGCTTGATATTTTAGAAATTTATTTGCTTCTAGTTACAATATTGTGTTTCATCTGGTTGTTCTTATTTGTTTATTAGATAAGCTCCTTCAAATATTAATCTCTTCTAGCTTTTCTACGCTCTGGTTCTATCATGTTTAGCGACTTGATGTTTGCACCATAGATGGCCGTGCCGGTCTACGCTTGCCATACTGGCACGTGGCACGAGGGGTGTTGCACGACACCTCTCTTAATAGTTTCGTCGCTCGCCATCAACATTGTCGTTGAGCTACTCGTTGCCGATCACCATCGTCCGAGCTTGCTTCGGGTGCTCTAGCAAGAGAGAGAGAGAGAGAGAGAGAGAGAGAGAGAGAGAGAGAGAGAGAGAGAGAGAGAGAGGGAGGGAGGGGGGGAGAGAGAGAGATTTATCGGTTAAAAACTTAAGTTATGGATCCGGATCTGTCTCGATCTTTCTTCATCCTCCCTTGGGCTAGGGCACCTGACACGTTGTAGGCGAATGTGAGCATCCCAATACTTTTTTCTCTCCTTTCATAGCACGACCAACAATTGCCGTGCCGTGCTGACCAGTGGTCGGTATGGTCCGTGCCTATGGCACGACCATTGTTAGCCTGCATAAGCTTTTCACCTATGAGGTTGGTCTCTGTCCTTTTATTTGGTATCATAGATACCATGTTTGGTCCTCTAGAATCTGTTTAGGAATTTAATCTCAACTTTATAAGTATTTTTTTGTAGAATAAAATTCTCCATCTTTATGTTACCATCTGCTTTACACCTATTGGTTGTTGCTTGTAGCCATTTATTTTCTCATTATTCACCCTGGATAACAGTACTCCAACAGAGTCTTGTGAATGAATGTACTTTGAGACATCTCTGATCCTTCAAAGTTCAAAAATCTGTGGCTATTGCAGTGGGGCTTCTGAAATGTATTTGTCAGATCACCAAGGAGATTTATCCTAGCATTGAATACTTATTTTCTGCCAGTCCCCTGTTTATAGTTTTCCAATAGAGAGTCATAATTTGCTTAAAGTGAAGTTCCTTGAATGTTGAAAAGGAATTTTTGTACCTATTTCATAAGATACTATTGAGAGGATGACCTGAGTTGCTTAGAATCAATATCATCTTAAAGTATGACAGAAGTTATTGATCTAGATAATGACTGCTATATCCCTTCCATTATTGGCCGATCTGAAATGGCTACTAATAAACTGCTAGGTAGATAATTCATGCTTAAGTCCCTTATGAAGTGGGTTGCCTCTTACATGGATTGATATGTTGTAATACCTTCTGAAATCATATATAATTGTTTGATAATCACCAAACTTCTCACTTGCAGGCTTGACCAGCTACCTGAATTTAAATACCAGCCTGATCCAATTATATGTTGAGATATACAAGTAGCCTGTTGCATCTTGTATCTATCATAGAATGGATGCTATACATTGTAACTGATACATACAGCCAAGGTATGACTATTCTTTCCTTTACCCACTTAACAGTCACAAAGGGTGGTGAAACATCGAATTATCCACTAGTATGATACTCTTCTTTGTACCTCTCTATATTTTGCAGCCAGTAAAGCCTAATGCACCAGAACTGTAGACCTTTACCGCCACGGTCTGGGTTCCTTTTATGGCATGCCTTGAAGCACTGCATTGTTGCATGGTATTCCTACAACATTAGTTGCACTGTGATTTCTGCAACCCCGTAGAAATCTGAGGTTTTGGAGTTTGTTAAATGAAGGCTAGCAGCTGACAGCAACAGGAATTGGCAATTGCCATCAGTCTTTGTGGTCATAAGTCTCTGACTTTGTACAGTTTCATGCAGCAGTTGGAAATGCTAGTGGTCCTCGCATCTGCACCGCTGGATTTCATTGCCAGATATGAGCTAATTTAGTTGAGATAAAAGAAGAAAGAGATGTTTGCAGCCTTTTCCAAGTCAAGGAGATGATTCCTTGGAAGTAGCTTGTAAATACTAAGATTTTGATGTTCTTAATATTGTTTCTCTTTTCTCGTTTAGGTTTGTTATTTAGTCTGCTTTGTAATTATCTCTCTAGGCGAGAACATAAACTTTTGGTTTCTTTTGGTCTCAGAGGAAACCATGGCCATGCTAAAACAAGAATCCACGAACTTGATTGCTCTTAAGCCTTGTCTGACTGTTCAAGTTTCTGATTTGATTCATATTTGAGATGTAAAATACATACCATATATATATATATATATATATATATATATTTATTACGTTTTGACTATGCAATGCCTCAGCATGCGGTCATTACGTCTTGTGCGTAGAGAAAATGTTCTTATGTTCATTTGAAGTGTCTAGGAAAGGATAATTATGCACTCTTGGGGATGCAGGGAAGCAAATATTTGGACAGTTTACACAAGCATTTTACTACCGAAAAGGGTTACTTGGTGGCTACCAATTTTATGCTGGACAAATTGATGCACAAGATGAGTCACTTTTCGTATCATATTGTAGAATTGGAAACTTAACACCGAGATACACTTGGATCTCCACCTTCGTTAACCTGGGGTGCTCTTTCAAGCATATCAAGTACTTGCCAATAAGTATGTTTAGTCACTATATCCCTGCCACGATTTGAGATGAAGGTTCTATTAAATATATACCTTTTGGTATTATTGCTAACTATACAAGGGATGAGATAACTGACATATTTCCCTTAGCTGTCGACAGAAGCATTGATCTCCATGAGAACTCCAGACATCTTGCTTAATGAATCCATATCGAAAGTATAGAATAGCATTGTAATAGACTGAAACTTTGCCCAGCATATAACATCTGAGCAGGGACGAAATTGTCAAAAGAACCATCAATATTTACAGTGAAAACCTCCCCTTTTCTTTCAGGATCGAGCCCTTAAGTGTCGATTGTTTGTGAAGTCAACTTCGAGTCCTTCATGGTGATGAAAATGGTCTTCTCTAATGTTCAGGGCAAGCATCATGCAGATCAGCCATAGGAGGGAGGCGTCGAGGTGGAGGAAGGCGGCACCGCCAAAGAGGCCGGTCTTCGCCGTCGGGCAAGTCGTGCGGAGATCGTCGTGCACGTTGTGGATGCGGTGGAGGCTTTCGCTGAACGTCGCCCACAGGGTCATCCCTGCCCCTGCAATACTTATCACCCTGCATGGATATAGTTTTTGTCAGACAAGTCTCACTGCCACATTTATGGTAATGTATCACGATAAATGACTTACAGAGAGAGGTTGAAGAATACGATGAGTAGAGTGTCCTGAAAGAGGACTTTCTTCGAAATGGGTTTGCCCTTGTAAGGAAAGAAGATGGAGACTATCCCTAGAGCTACGGAGATGAGCATGGCCACAATCGACATCGCTCCTAAGGCGATCGACGGATCGACGGGGAACTTGCAGATGATCACACCCTTTTCCGGGACTGGCGTTCCAAATGGCGGCTACATTGACATGCAAAAAATAACACGATTTTAGCTCTTTTATGTCAACTGAGTACGTACGATAGAGATAGAGCAGCGAAAGTTAACCTTCTTCAATTCAGCAAATACGTCGAGAATGAAAGCGAGCATACCGAAGAACGCGGTGGCACAAGCAAATAGTGGGATCTGACTAAGAGCCATTTCTATAAAATTTGATTACACAACCAGGCATCAACCAGGAGTAGTCCTGCAAAATTTGTGATCTTGATGTAGGTAGGAACCATGATACCAATTCATTTTAACAACTTATAATGAATTAAATTTGAATTCAAGCGAAAGGAAGGAACACTATTCCCAAGAAAAAATGAGACAGATAGTTAAAAAGGCTAATGCAATGCGATCATTCACAGATTGGTGAAAAGGACTTAGATTACATGAGTATTTCTGAGTTAAACCAAGTAACATCGGTTTAACAAATCCCACTTTTCTTTTAAAAAAGAAAAGAAAATTGATTGAAAAACAAAGAAGAACATAATCTTTTTTTTCTTCTTCTCAGAAGATAACAAAGGAGAACAATTGCTAGGTTTATTATTACCTCTCTCAGCTCCTTCGCAAAGGAAATAAAATAAAATTAAATGACAGAGTCCTTCCGAAATGGTTGCGAAAGAAGCAGAGGAGAGGTTCAATTGGAGCGAGTTAATTTTGGGGGAAATAAAGTATCCCCCAAATATTTAAAGGCCGTAAGATGAACCTTCTTGCAAATAAATTAAAATTGAGGGTCTTTTCGTGGTTCCCATAATTAGCATCTGCGTACTCTGGCGGGCGAAGCTCTCCGTCATCCTGCTAAAAGTCCAGCAGATTCCGGACGACTCGACAGGGCTATTTATGGTTCGAATCTGTTGGGGATCCTACTATTTTTAGTAAGAATACGAAATATTATTACGTGTTCTTATAACCAGGAGGACGAAGGTCAAATGGTCAAAGAGATGCATAACTTTTTTTTGAGAAAAATAAAAAATTTAATGATGTTGTATTAAATACCCATGTCGTTAAGGTTAGAATTATAATTGCTGCATAGAAATAAGACAGCATTAGTTAGATGATTGTTAAGTAGAGGTTTGAATCTTCCTGGTATATAAGAATGGCACACTATTAGAGGAGGTTAGGAAGAACGAGTAAAAGGGTCAAAGTGCAATTAGCTGGAAGCTTTGTTGAGAAAATGTAAGTTTTTGACTAAAGTTACGGGTAGCAGGTGACTTCTAGTCTATATGGATGTCACCACCAGAGTTTTGGATAGAATCGACCATCTGGAATAGTGATTTCATTTAATAAGAATGGTTGACAGGATGAGGGATAATTTGAACCCTTAACAAATTAGATGATTGAACAAAATTGCTGAACAATTTTCATAACAAAATTATAACCTACCGTAGGTGGTTGATCGATCCAACCGTTAAAAAATTTGTGTTGAAAATCAAGATTAACCTAAGAGTGGTATTAGTGTTGTTACACTCGCTAGTATAGCAGATCTAAATGTAATAGCGATGAATCTTGAGTTATGACGTGCATTTATAACGATGGACAAAATAGAGAATATTAAGTTACTCCTAAAAATAAAACATTTAAAATATTCTTCATCTCACTTTAAATATGATTCATCCTCCTTGTACCTTAGTCCTAAAAAAAATATTCTTTTGCACCTATATTAAATTAGCTTATCTCCGTAGTAACTATTCATTAAGAAAATTAATGTCAGTATATTTTTGAGGCATTAAGAGTAATTTAGCAATGGTGGCGGAGTTGACAATGTGGGTTTGGGCCTTGTGTGAATCCTAATAAGGCCCATTTAAGTCCCTTAAAAGGGGCAAGAGATTTTTGACCGTGTGAGTTATGGCATAGTTAAACGTCTACATTTCAAAGTTAGAATTAAGAGTTTAAGTGCTTATCCTCAGGAGAACAATAAATAATTTTGTTGCTAAGTGCATTGGAATTGATTGAAGCTTGACTCCTACCAACTTTAAGTGTCATTAATAACTAACCACTTAATTATCTTAGGTGGCAAATCCCATCAGATATACTATTTAGGAAAAACAAAAATAGAGTGACGACTCGTTGATATAAATCCTTCGTTTAATTGCACAAGTAAACATCACAATAAAAATAAAAATAATATTAATAAGATATTAAATCCTGGGGCGCTAATATAATACAATGGAGATAAACATCCATGACTTATAACAATTAATTTATTATAGAGAGTAACAATAAAGGATTAGACGGCCATTGTGGGGAATTTCATTTTCACCAAGGATTAGACGTCCATTGGATTAAATCTGATAAGATAGAGATGCATGCTAAACGTATTGAAAGGATTAACGAGTGAGAGAAAAGATAACATTTTTTACGATTACTTTAATTTAATCGATAAGGTAGGTCTGATGAGATTGTCTAAAAGCTTACAGCCATGTTTCAAAACTTCAAAACAGGGGATTCAATCAATTTGGAATTCTAGTTTCTTTTAAGTAATCGTTGTTTGAAACCATTAAGCGATTAGATATCAATATATGTAATAAATCTGATGATTCTTTAGGTCAAATCTGGTGCTAATGTTTTTAACCCTTCTTTTGCTGTACCCCTGTTAATATATATCTAATGGTAAATATAGAACAGAGGATCATTATAAAGTGAATTCTTACCTCATTTCAATTGTATTATTGTTTTCTAAACAACAATAGAACTCATTTCCAATGACATTAATGTGAATTTCATCTTAAAAAGAGTTAAATCTACGTTTATAAGATCTAATAAAGAATTGCTTTCAAGTGGTCCAAGTCAAGAAGCAGATGTGTTACTAGGAACAAAATAGAGAGCCAGTAGTAGTAGTATTACTAGTAGGCAAAGAAGAGCTTTCAAGTGGTCCCAAATTAAACCATTAAAATTAGAGAAGCTAAGAAAGGCACATGCAAAATGAGTAAAGTGGACATCAATAAATTGACTTCTCTTGTTAAACTCCTCCTGTTATATTTATATATATTTTTTTTTATATCACCACCTTTGGCTACATATGGCATATTACAATACCTTGAGATGCAAGTCTACATGGTGGTGGTGATATGGATTGACAAATATTATTCTACAGTTTGTACTCTTCTCGTGTGCCATCCATCTTGCAGAAGAATGTCTTGTATTAGACTAAAAATATGGAGATATCTTGGAGAAGTTTCTTCTCTTTTTTTTTTGGTTCTTTTTGTCAGGGAGTTCAGAAAGAGATGAAGGATATGCTTTTTAAGTAGGGCTAAGTTTGATCCAGGGCAATTTGAGGTGGGTTTAGCTTGCAAGCAACAAAGGAATGTAGAACTCTGTAAGATTTTTGTGGAACTAAGGGACAAGTGATGGTGCACAGAGACAATAATGGGGTATTTGAATCCTGCACTAAGACCCCATGTTGAGGCATCTCTGTCTTAGATCCCCTAGAATCTATCTAATACATAAAGGGCTGAAAAATAAAGTGAAAAAAATGACATTTAATATGGTAAGATTCTCTTTTTTTTTTTTTCCCTCTTGTCAAGCTAGCTAGAAAGTGCTCTTTCTTAGCCCACACTATCATCATAGACTACTTTGCAACTCCTGTTCATCCTCTCATTGTTTTATCACCTTCTTGTGGTTTTCTTCATTACTCTTGTGTTTCTTCTTATCTTATCACTTTACTATCACTGATTGCTTCTCAATTGAGCCAGAGACAATATTTCTTACATCATCATCTCCTTGTGCCATCTTGACACTTGCACCGCTCTATCTTTATGCACCACTCTGCTGCCCTTTGGTTGGTAAAGATTTTTTGAGTCAGTGGATGCCATTGTTACCCTCCCCTTGACTAATGTCTCATTGGTCGATGTCTCTTATGTAATCATCACCTTCTCCTATCTTGTCGGTTGACGTTCTTTAGTTATTATTGTCACGCCTCCAAAATTACAGTCATGTTGTCGGTGCCTCAGTCCCAAATACAATACATTTTATGAGATTTTAAATATTTTCTTTTATATTTTGATCTTGCTATATAATTATTCTTTCGGAGATTCATATATTTATATCTTGGATTGCTGGCTTGATAGAACCCTATAGCTGGCTTGATATTTTCCGCTCTTTAAAATCTATCATGAATACGCTCTATTAATTTTATTTTTTTTGTGTATCCTCAAACTTGATAATTTGTAAATATATTGTCTATTATCGGCCAAACGTAAGGTTCATGTTATATCACATGTTTCATGCGAAATCTAGACAACTTCCTTTTGTCTTTATCAAATGGCTTGTTCCACCTCATTAAATTAGAACATCAAAGCCACTTCATTTTATTTTCTGGTGGGAACCAATTCAAGCTGCCACATTTATGGGGGGCCACCTTTCAAAATTGATCACATTATATAATTTGAAAACAATATTCACTTTTTTTAATTAACTGGTAATTGTGACTGACTACAAGATGACCCAAATAAAATAAAATAAAATAAAAGTCTTTAACTTTGATGAAGTATACATGCAAAATATGTATATATATATATATAACCCTAATATTTGTAAGCGAGGAATGAATCTACTACGCTACAATTATACATATTTAACAGTTAGAATTCATGCATTAGTTTGAATTATGGAACGTCGACTCTTAGAAGAATAGACCCATCTATCTGTATGAGAATCTAGCCATGTGTTTGGTGTTCAATGTAATTGACCAATAAAACCTAACAAGAGGATTGGTTGCACCCAACTATTTGTCAAACGTTAGATAACATCTATCAAATTAAAAATATTTAAATTTAAAAAAAATTCTAATATATATATATATAGAGAGAGAGAGAGAGAGAGAGTAATGTTCAAATGAACGAAAGGTTGAGCAAGAAAATAGGAAGAAGAGTTGGAAGAGGGTGGGTTGCCTCTCTTATAAGACGTGCCTTCCATTTCTTTACAACATTGTTGGGAAGTTTGCACGACTAAATTGCCATGAGAAAAGTTAATATAATATTACCTCTTTCGTTTGGGTATTTCTGCAAATATGCCGCTACTTTTCCCCACCTTTTAGTGTCGTTAGCAAATATGCATGTTATCTTACAAACATACCCCCGCGTTTTGGATATTTTACATATCGCCCCTTCGGCTATGGTTACGCTGCAAATACTACCTTACATAATAATAGATCGAACCAACTCGCATTTAAAATTGTGTTTGATTGTTGGAAATTAAAATTCTAGCTTTTGCTCTTCTATCAAAAAAAAAGGCACAAAAATTAAAAAGTGAAATTACTTTATATATGTTAATTATTGATTTATTTTCTACAATCAAATATCAAATTTCAAAAATAGTAAAGTTTCTGCGAAGGATTATCTTCTTCATTTATTTTCTACATCAAACACTCTCGCTGTGTCTCGGACTATTAAACTTTGCATGTATGATACTTTCTCTTTGATAGTTAGAAAAAGAACTAAAGTAAATTCTCAAAAATGAAAACTTAATAGTCTCTTCTTTTTTTTTGTAAATTAAGAATGCATTAAATAGAAAGCGAGTGATGTCTCGCATCTTAGTAGCCTTTGATAGACATGTTATATACTAAGGATAAATATAACGTCACTCTCTCTTTTGCCAAAAATAAGAAAATATATATTTTCCCAAGGGCTCTAAAATTTTAACAAAGAAAATAAAAAATAAATAAGAAGATATATGTGAAAATTGATAAAAGTTCAGTAAGTTTAAAAAAATATTTTCTATTTTTTTTTTCTTCAAAATGACCCATTTTTAATTTATTAATGGAAACGTCTTTATATCTACATATTTAATTTGTTCAGTAAGAGTTGGTGGCGTTTGATTTGCTGTACTGCAAGCAGAGTAGGTGGATGCATTTAATCTAAACCTCAATGTTATTTAATGTTAAAGTTGCATTGCACTCCATGATCCATGGCCTACCAATTCCAGAGACCATTTCTAAATAGTTGGTAAACTAATTCGGTAGGAGTGATGCTTTCATACTCATGAAAAGCAAACACGGCACTTAGAAATTAAGTTTGGTCATCTCCATTAGTGGAGTTTTCTGAATTTATGCAATAGATTTTTGCAAGCCTAATGGTGGCTTACCATGTTCCATATTCATTACTAAGAACTTTGCATAGGTGGCATATAGTGACATCTCTTTTACATATTGCGTTACTTTGAATTGACTTGTTCATCCAACCCCTAGATAGGAATTCGATCATTGGGATAGAATAATGCATTGCATATGTAATATATGTATAATACCAAGTCTAAATGATTATATACATGCAAAACAAAACAAAATTACTAATATATATATATATATTGCTATGTAAATTTTAAACTATTTTTTAAAGCTATATTTATATAGAGACTAGGAGTTTAAGTTTGTCTGAAACAGTGAGTCAAATGGGAATATAACTTTGGACACATCAAGAATATTCAAAGTCACAAAAGCATATTAATAAAGTAATGCAGCTTAAAAGGATAAATTTACCTCTCTTTTTTTCTCTTTCGTTCAGTTATTCAACCTGAAACACTAGCAGAGATGATGAGAGGAGCAGCCATTAAAGCTATAAATGACACGTACCCTTACCACTCTTATGGAGTCTTCTTCTTCTTCGAATTGCTTTCTAGCTTCATGTCAGCATTGATAAGACACATGAGACTGGATTTGCCTCAATCAATAGATGAGCTAATGAATACATTGGCATATATTCCTTCCTGAGGCCTCTTTTTTTGCACAATAATTTAGAGGGTGAGAGTGTCAACTTCAAACAAAACAAAAGTAGCGCAGTGAGACCTCAAAGCAAACAAAATTTAACGATGGTAAAGTGGAAGATGATGGCAATGTAATGCAAGGAAAATGATAAATAATAGTTGATAAGGTTGTGGTAGGATTGAAACGTAAGTCTGTGGTGGAGATAGATAAATATCACTTTCGTTTGTATGGGATACAGAGAAGATGCATGATATGCCACTGTGAGGCCACTTTTGTTGTGAGACATCTAACCACTGCAAAAGGTGGAAGAACATTATGATTTTTTTAATATATAATTGCCATTGAAAGCTGTTTATGTGCAATTGCCATTATAATGGCTTTGCAATCATCAGTACTATTTTACTCTTTTAATATGAAACGTTTGAAATTGTCAACTGAGAATCTAAATCCTAATCCAAATATATATATATATATATATATATTAATCATGATAATGATTCTAAATGAGCTCAATTGAAAAAGAAATAATTAAAGATGTGAATAGTAATTTCGTAAAAGAGAGGTTGAAGCGTACCGCTGTGAATGCTGACACGTTGGCACATTAATGAGTAAGCATAGACAACGGACGGCCGAGATCAGCGGGACCACATGATCAATTGACGGCGTTATCGCATCGCGAGCTAAGCCGGGAAATCCAGGCAAAAGAAATGAAGGAAAAAGGTTGGACTGTCGCCATCGCGGAATGAGAGTCGTACATATCTCATCCGACGGCCCCTGCAGCTTCACCGCCAAGTGTAAGCCGTCCGAGCGAGGGGCCCGAAGTAATGCCCAAAATGAGAAAATGTCCGGCGAGAAATTGTAGCGAGAAGTTAAGCCGACAACTCGTGTCTGCTGCGTGATATCTTCAGGTGGTCCGTTTGAGACCTTTATGCGGACGAATAGATCTGGGGGTTGGATGAAGGCAAAGAACGGTAGGGATTTCGAACGCATAGATTAATGTATGCATGGATATGAGAGCGGGTGGTGTTACCGTACCAACAACCTCACCTCATAACGGCTATAATTTCCCATCCCGCCCTCGTCCTCTTTCTAGCCATCCTCTACCTTCGTCTCTCTCTCTCTCTCTCTCTTAAAAAATAGAGCCTGCGGCGATTCGCCGGTGAGAATCTAAGAGCATCGCCGTGTCGTAGATTTAACGACGAATCTAGCAATGGCTTCGTCGCACGATTACCCCGGAGTGCCGCCCGGCGATTTCCCGGTGGCCGCCGCCGAGCGGTCGGTGCCCGTACCCCTCGGGCGCCCGCCGAGGCCGGAGCGGCCTCGGGCGAGCAAATTCGTCGCCGAGATGAGGCAGCTCACGTCCCGCCTCTCGATCCGGGAGAAGAAGCCGGCGCCGCCGGCTGCCACCGGTGCCGGCAGGTCGATGAACAGAATGCAGTCCAGCGCGCAGCTAGGGTTGAAGAGCCTTCGGTTCCTCGATAAGACTTCTGGGAAAGACGGCGGGTGGAAGGCCGTCGAGAAGAGATTCGAGCAATTCGCCGTCGCCGGACGACTGCCGAAGGAGAATTTTGGGAAATGTATTGGTGAGTGAACCCTAGCCTCCCTCGGATTACCTATTGAATTAATTAGGATTTAGGCATCAATACTTGTGGAACTAGCTCAGTACAACGGTACCAGATCTAGATAGGCAATTTAGCATTCTTATGCTTAATATCTACCTGGATCTGGTTTCTTGAAGGCATGGGGGATTCCAAGGAATTCGCCGGTGAGCTTTTCATCGCACTGGCGAGGAGGAGGAACCTGGAAGCTGCAGACGGGATCGATATAATACAACTGAAGGAATTCTGGGAAGAGATGACTGACCAAAACTTCGATTCACGGCTAAGGATCTTCTTTGACATGTAAAGGTCTATGAACTCTCTTTTTCCAGTAGTAGATATGTGAGAACCCTTGCATGACATGGTGGCTTTGCTCTTCTTGCTTCAGGTGTGACAAGAATGGTGATGGAAAACTCTCTGAGGATGAGGTGAAAGAGGTGAGGCGATGGAAACATTTCTATTACACAGATGTTTTAATATCTTTTAGACTTGGGGATGATAACAGTATGATCTTTTGGTAGGTTATTATATTGAGTGCCTCTGCGAACAAGCTTGCAAAGCTGAAGGGGCATGCCGCAACGTACGCTGCCCTGATCATGGAAGAGCTTGACCCAGATCATCTTGGCTACATTGAGGTACTAAAACTATGCTGAATACTTTTTCAAAGGCATGAGACCTATTGCAATAGGTATATTGACCGCTTACAATATTTATTCTTACAGATTTGGCAGCTCGAAACATTACTTCGAGGGATGGTGAGTTCACAGGGAAATGAGAAGATGACCAAGAGGACAAACAGCCTTGCGAGAACTATGATACCGAAGCGATACAGAAACCCTGCGAAGAAGTATGTGAGCAAGACTGCAGATTTCATCCTTGAGAACTGGAAGAGGATATGGCTTGTGTCAATATGGTTGACGCTAAATATTGCACTGTTTGTGTGGAAATTTGAACAGTACAAGAGGAGAGCAGCATTTGAAGTGATGGGCTATTGTGTCTGTGTAGCCAAAGGCGCAGCAGAGACGTTGAAGCTGAACATGGCATTAATTCTGATACCTGTTTGTCGAAACACACTCACAAGGCTCAGATCAACTTCTCTTAGCAATATCATTCCGTTTGATGATAACATCAACTTCCACAAGGTATGGAGAACTAATCTTGCACATAACTATAAAAAGAATTTTGAAGCAACTATTAATTCTTCTATTGCTCATCGGCGTCTCCAGGTCATTGCATTGGCGATCGCAACTGGGACTATTGTTCATACACTTTCTCATGTTACATGTGATTTTCCAAGGCTAATCACTTGCCCGAATTCCAAATTCCTTGCCACTTTAGGGCCCAATTTTGACTACAAGCAGCCAACTTATCCATCACTGCTAGCTAGCATTCCTGGGGTCACTGGGATCCTGATGATCATCATGATGGCGTTTTCCTTCACACTGGCAACGCATTTTTTCAGGAGGAGTGTGGTGAAGTTGCCGTCTCCCCTCCATCACTTGGCAGGATTCAATGCATTTTGGTATGCTCACCACCTTCTCGCGCTTGTTTATATCCTCCTAGTGCTGCATGGCTTCTTTATCTTCCTCACCAAGAAATGGTACAAAAAGACAGTAAGTATCGGGGATTTTTTCTCTTCCTTTTTTTTTTTTGGCATCAAGTAGTTTCTTTTCCACAGTCATCGGTAAGTTTTAATCAGACCAGCTCTTTTCATCTTCTTGCCCAGACATGGATGTACCTTGCAATTCCAGTCCTTTTCTATGCCTGTGAGAGATTAATCAGAAAATTTCGTGAGAAGAACTACCGTGTGACCATCGTTAAGGTAAGCTCTTTTTCAGATTGATACACACAAAATATTTCTACTTGTTTTTTTGAACTAAATAACAAACGAATTTTATCTTTTATTATTATGCAGGCAGCAATTTATCCAGGAAATGTTCTTTCCATACATATGAAAAAGCCACCAGGATTCAGGTACAAGAGTGGAATGTACCTGTTTGTGAAATGCCCGGATGTCTCACCATTTGAATGGTATGTTATCATCTCGAGATGCAGATTACTGAGAAGTAATATTTCTTGCTTTCAGCTTCTTATGCTTTATCTCAACAGGCATCCCTTCTCGATCACATCTGCTCCAGGAGACGACAACTTGAGTGTCCATATCCGAACCTTGGGAGACTGGACAACTGAACTCCGAAATTTATTTGGAAAGGTTTGGTTAGCCAAATTTGGCAGTATATATTCGATATAAATAATTTTCTAAATTAGAACATGTTGAATCAAAAGAATGGGACAAAGTAATAGTAAAGATGCCTCTTGATGCAGGCCTGCGAGGCTCAAGTTACTTCCAAGAAGGCAAGTCTTATCAGACTTGAAACCACAGTTATAGCAGATGCTGAGATTGAACAGACTAGGTGATTAGATGATCGTGGTCTTTAAGTGTCTTTCGTTGAATCTCCGTGCACAAAGTATCAGAAGCATTTCGCTAACATGACTTTCTTCACAGATTCCCAAAGCTCCTGATTGATGGCCCTTACGGTGCACCGGCACAAAATTACAAGAAATATGACATTCTTTTGCTCATCGGACTTGGAATTGGTGCAACTCCCTTCATCAGCATATTGAAGGATCTGTTGAACAATATAAAGTCCAACGAAGTAAGTCACTTGAGCATTTCCAGAGTTTTGTTAGATCATATAAAAAGGAAGAAAACAATTACTAACGTACTGAGTCTAAGCAGGAGATCCAAAGCATACACAAGTCTGAGATAAATAGCATCAAGAGTGATGGTCCAGGAAGGGCTTATTTCTATTGGGTAACAAGGGAACAGGGCTCATTCGAATGGTTCAAAGGTGTCATGAATGATGTTGCCGAGAGTGATCATGATGTACTTCCTCAGTAACTGCTTCATTAAGCTTTTTCCATTCTCATTGTTTCTGACAGATAACAGATAATGTGATGTTCATCTATTGCAGAATGTTATAGAAATGCACAATTACCTGACCAGTGTGTATGAAGAAGGTGATGCAAGGTCTGCGTTGATTGCTATGGTTCAGTCGCTTCAACATGCCAAAAATGGTGTTGATATCGTGTCCGGAAGCCGGGTAAGCACTCATTATCACTACTTAAGGTAAAACATTACAAAACAGACATTTGTTTTCTCTCTGACCCCTTCCATAACAGATTCGGACACACTTCGCAAGGCCAAACTGGAGAAAGGTGTTCTCTGATTTAGCCAATGCCCACAAGAACTCTCGTATAGGTAAGCATAATAAATAGAGTTCAATGTAGTGCTTTAATGTCTGTGAACTTGCTTACACAGAGAACTGCAGGTGTTTTCTATTGCGGATCTCCAACACTTACAAAACAATTGAAAGATCTTTCGAAAGAGTTCAGCCATACAACATCTACACGCTTCCACTTCCACAAGGAGAACTTCTAAACTCCGAACCAAGAGAACATAGATGCAAAACAGCATATACTTGTACAGGAGAAGGAAGGAGATTCCAATACATGATAGTATTATATGTTTTCTTACAGCTATATGTATAGAATTTGTATTGTTAGTCAATAGTGCATTGTGCACGTAGAATAAGATGAGTTACAGATCAACCAGTATATATATATGGACAAAAATCAGGTTTCTTGTTACAATTGTTTGGAGCAGACAAGTGCTTGAGAGAATAATGTAGCAGGCCATTGGCCGCCTTTCTTGAACTTATAAAAAGACCGGTGCATTGAATATATGATCTTTATCTTCCTTTCTCGTTTATTGTGAATAGCTAAGTTGAAGCATCTTCTGCAATAATGGCAGTGTTCACTCTTGCACATTCAGATTCAACTCACGTTGCACTTTGAAAAATATTTGATACAGATACTTCTCAACATCTTGTTTTGCCTCTTCAAAATTTCTCGCCAGTTTGCTTCCTTTTTTGGGTGCTCACTATACTCCTTTTAGATGCTTGCGGCAACTTTGGTGCCTTCTCCACAGTCCCTTCACCTTTGGTTTGACTTTTCTTTGATCTACCTATGTTAAAACCAGAGTCCCTAGCAGAATTCTCACACTTACACCTTTGCAAAGCCAAGTTTTTGAGTGGAATGGAAATGTCAAGAGGCAACAGCACTTCCTCCAGTTCATGCCACTCAAGATCTTCAAGATCCCCATCTTCGTACACAACCCTGTACCAATTTGTTTCTCTATCATACTTAACCACTTTGCCAGGGTAATACTGATCTCCAAACAACTTGCTTACTTTCCTTCCTTCCAGCCATTCGGCAAAGCAAGGATCACCTTCAGATTCTGCATTGCTAGCATAATGCATAGGTTCATGTACAGAGCCATCACAGGTCAAATCCGGGACGCCGTTAATTATGATAGCAGGCTCTCCAATCACCTCAATTACAGCAGATTCTGCCTTTTGTCTGTCGTGACCTGTTTCCATGACACTAAATTGTACAAGTCTCCGATAAAACTAACAGAAGAAGTTGATGATCTGTATCACAGAGAAAGTAGAACTTTGGGATCAGACATGTTCTTGTTTAACAAAGCATGAAAGACATGATTGGCAATGGCAAACATTCTCACCGCCCCACTACTTTGCTTGTAGACTCTAATTGTTCCTATTTGTAGAGACAAAAGGAATGTGAAATTGAGTTCATCTAAGTAATATGTCACTAAGAGTGTATGTTCCTACTTATACATGTATATAGAAAGAGAAGACTAAAGATTTCAAATTTGAAACGAATAAGACAGAAAAAATTCTTTTGCTGAAATAACTACTAAAATAATAATAATAATAATCTTTGCGAGGTTTAAATAAACTTTCACCCCTTATATTCAAATTGGAACTGGTACCTTTTTCGTTTGTATTTGACTAATCTACAAATCGAATAAAACAACATTTATTAAAAGTAAATTTATAAATAAGAATAAAATTTTAATGCATAAAAAATAATACTAATCGAATTTCATATAATAAAGATACGACAAAAATATTCATATATTTTAAACATATATTATATCTTTATCATATAAAATTTGAAGGTAAATACTTCAATGCATTTTTAAAAATTATAAATTTAATCCAACGACTATAATAGCCAGTTTTTATATCGGTACCGAGAAACCGATACCGATTCTAAAACCACATTACGTTGAAAAAAAGAGTATATTAGTGAAGAAGATTTAATTACGTGTGTCTAACTTTCCAATTTTCTTATTATACCCTTAAAGATTTTAACAATTAGACCTTCATTAAACTGATAGATAGACAATTAACTTTATGGTACAGAAGAAGCGCTCTACACGTTTTCTTTCTTCTTTCGTTAAGATTTCTCTCTTAAATATAATTATACCTTAATTATAAGAGATATCATTTAATATTAAATAATTTAAATTTGATTATTTGGAGATAAACTTCAATTTAAATATAATTCTCTATCACTATCTATTAAAATTTAATTTAAATCAATCTTAAACTAATGGGAGATATATACAAATAATAAAAAATAATCAAGAAGATAAAATGTAATTAAATTTTCATCAAGTTAATTATAAAAGACATTAATACCCTTATCTTGATATATATACATTACTCTCAGTTAATGATATATATGTCTTTTATTTAACAAAATATTAAGATAATATAATTGTCAAAAAATAATGTGTAATATTATATATTAAAAAAAATTACCTACTGAACTGATAATATCTTTCATTCATGTTATACCCTTAAAGATCTTTAACCGTTAGGTCTTCATCAAATTGATTGATAAAGAATTAACTCTATTGCACGGAAGAAACCGATATTATTTTAGAGATGTGTTAAAAAATTTATCCAATTATCTATAATTTTATCTCTACCGATCTTCTCATTCGTGGATAAAGTGACACAAATGAAATATAGAGTGGTGAAGTGATTTCCCCTGCACTATATTACCAAAAACTAGTTATTTCCATTGGTTCACCCAAAACACTCCCTGCCCTATTCCTTCTTCAATTACTCAACTTGTATTCTTCTCCAACTCCATTTCTCTTCCCAAATCCGTGCAATAAATACTTCTTGACTCGGTATCATATTCTTGACAACATTCCTCTCAAAACAGCTCTTGCTAACTCGCATATAAGTAAACAGACTGAAACGATAACATACGAAGAATAACAGAGGGAAGAAGAAGAAGAAGAAGACGAAGAAAGAAACACTTCAAGAAGCACGATAACATTGGCAAGATTTGAAGCAAAGATTAGAATGAGAATACCACTGAGATTTATGGAATCCTTGTTGTGAAAGCAGACCCGAGCTGGAAGAAATGGGCTCAGGGAGATGGAATTCGACCCTAATCTCCGTGCGGTTCGGAACGCGAACACAAGGTGAGTTCTTTTCGCCTTCACTGGATGTGAATAGGGATTTAAATTAAGTTCATACTTGATTCGGATCCGCTTCGACTACTGGCCAAGGAGAAAGCAGTGGGTCCGAATCGGAAGGCATATCGGTACGGGTCCGAAACGGCGGCGGGTTAGGATACGGATCCGCTAACCCGCCTCTCGCCATTAACGTGGCACGTGTATATATGTTATTTAATGGATTTAAAAAGATAATAAAGTTGTAATAATTTGTATAGCCAAAGCTTCTAAATGTTGGATATATAACTTGATTGGAACTCTACATTAGAGAGTTTATTTTTATTGGACAATACCTAACAAAAGAGAAAATATTCTATTAATTTTAAATTTATAAAATAATATGCATATATATATATATATATATGTAATACTCATATTTTGATCCTAAACTTTTGGACCCTTTTTATTTTCACTTTAAAATTAATAAACTTATTCAAGAGTATTAAGATAATTGTGCATCTATAATTAATTTTTGGTAAATTTTCCAACAACTTAATATATCTAGCTATCCTTTTAATAAATCTTTAGCAATTAACATTAGACCTCTAGTATGCATTGTATAGGATCGATCAACTCAACCCCTATATATATCCATAACCATGGTTATATAGTTAGGTTTTCTTGTCTTTTAAAAAGAAAAGAAAAGGGAGAGTAGATTCCAAATAGAAGTTGTTGTTCTTCTACAGCGATTATGCTGTTCATGCCAAGTAATTCTTTTCTTTTCTGAGAAGTGGAAGACAAGACTGAGTTACTTGTTGGGGCTTGCCCGAGGTATCTTTGACTTGAGCTTTGCATCAGTCACATCATCTGCCCGACCAAAATCCAATCCCATGCACTTGTTTTCTTTTTCTTTTTAATTTTTCCTTTTGTTTGTGTTCGGTTTGTTTCAAAGGTTTGACTATTATATATCTATCAGGAAAAGACATCTGCATGCATGTATTTTGTACTGGTTTAGCAAGTCTTCTATCTCGCTCTTTTTGTTCCATTTTGTCTACCACTTGACTGCGGCTAGCTAACTTGCTAGCTTCAAGATAAAAACACAATAAACAAAAAACCGAGAGGATAAGAGAGAGAGTAAAGATCTTACACTGGGCTTGATTTAAGAGTGAAGAAGTCTTAGCATTAACTACGTAGTACAAGTAGTAGAAGATATGTAGGAAGAGTGATGAAACTGACGAAGGACACTAAATGCATGCAGAACGTGCATATTTTAGAGAAAGGAAGTAAAGCTAATTAGTAGATGAGATCGACCAAGCTACAAGTTGGCTACTTGTTGCACTAATTTAGTTGGTGGAAGTGGAGCATGAGGAGGATTTGGATGAGCTGCACTCTTCTCGGAGGCTAGTGCTCTTGATGGGGAAGAGATCCAGGGTTCTTGGAGGTCTGCAGCATGGAGGACTAGAAGCAATGCTTAGATCCATTAGTGTCGTCCATTCTTGCTCATTTGCCATATGTACACTTGAAGCAGCAGCTGCCTCTTGTTCATGGTTCTTTCCATCTTCTAGCTTCCCCACCAGATCCATTCCTTGGTCGGTTGCTTCATTAGAGTAGCCCTAACCAAGAAGATCGAAAATGGTTATAGTACACATTAGAACACTGCATGAGATATAAAAATCTGAATTTATTTAGCCAATTAATATTAGTAAAGAATGTAACTACAAAAAGAAAGATTAAGAACTTAGGTTTATATTCTTTTCTTTTTTTTAATTTTCCTTGGCATACGACTGATTAAAGAAAATACGAAAAAAAAACCCTAAAAATCAAGAGGAAAACCTAGCATTTGTTGTAACAGTAGTAGTTTAAAGAAGACCTGAGGTGAGTTCTGTGGGTGGAGTGGAAGATGATGGACAGCGGCAGGAGAAGCACAAGCTTCCTCCGAAAGGATCGGCTGCTGGTGGCGGCTAAGCCGGCGGCGCATCTTCTGGCGGTCCCTCGCCTTGTGGTTCTGAAACCAATAGAACACATTCTTGCCTTCGATCTTCCCGTAGAAGGAGAGATGCGCCGTTATCTGCTGTATCTGTGCCGCGTTCGGCGTGCGAACGCCGCTCCGATACATCTCCTCCAGTATCATCAGCTGCTCCGGGGTAGGGCACCACCTTGTTGAGGGAGTTTGAGGCATGTCTCTTTCTCTCTCTCTCTCTCACTCTCACTGTGTCTACTACTAACTATATGCTTTGTCTCTATATTTGGTAGTATATAGTCTCACTGTTAATGCTACTTTTGTCTCTCTTCTCTTTTGGGTCCTGAGTTATATATAGAGCCAGGGACGTAGGTTAAAGTGTTCTAGGGCTATGAGGGAGACAGAGTGATGTTTAATTAAGGGAGAGAAGGGACAAGAGAGAAGGGGTGGAGAAGTGCTGTCATGCTGATGATGCACTCAGAGAGGCATTGATGAAAGGTTTCAATGCTTTGGTTCGATGGATTTCTTTCCTTTTCTTTATATCTCATGGCTTCTTCATTGTTCCTTTCTCTTTGCCCCTTAGTTGTACATCTATATATACATATATGTGAGAGAGAGAGAGAGAGAGAGAGAGAGGCCATTTAAGGCAAGGAATGACACGCAGCTAGCAATAGTTACACACTTTCTGCATGTCTGGATAGGTAGCATTCGGATTGGAGTGTTAAATTATTAGGTGATGATGACCAGTATCATTCAGTCTACTCCTTCCAATGAGCAGAAGCATTTTAGCAAGAGTTGTGTATGTGAAGAAAAAGAAGAAAAAAATCCCATCGCTTGTATAACGGCATGCATATGTATTAATCTGGTAGAAATATACACTTAGCCAGACTAAATCAATCGTTGGAATCAAACTGTATTCTAACTTCCTATCTTTTGTTGGAAAAATGGAACTTGTATATATATCTATTCTGCGTACCTGAGTATAATTAACTACTACTTAATCGTGAATAAAATACACATAAAAAAGTAAGTATGACATGTGTGTATGAGCACGCAAATGTATGTTAGATAACTTTTGTCTTTCTAGGGAGCATATGAATATTAAAAAGAAATTCTTTTTTTCTGACGTTGTTATTGGTAGTACAAGACGAAGACAAAATTTTATAGAGTTTTTGACCAAAACTATGTCACCCCGGAAACTTATTTATCAAAATTGTTTATCTCTCATATTTGAAAAATAAAATAAAATCTTAAGCACGATTCTCAACTTCTTCTTGTTTAAAATAAATGAGCTGTGGAATAATAGTCAAAGAAGTAATGATAAACATTAAAAATTTTACATAAATTTTTTTTAATAAATAAAAAATTATGGATCCAAACTAGGATAAAATCAATCACTAATGAACTGTTGCAGTTTTCAAGACTAACTTACAGATATTATATTGATCTCCACGACTCTATCTGATACAATTTTGATCGTTTCATCTCATAATTCACCGCTTCTCGTAAATGAATTCCAATCTTAGGAATGCTTAATATTGATCTTCAGTCTTGGTGACCCTTAAGACATATATTTTCATATAATAAAGATGATCAAAGCCTACGTTGGTGTAAATCAGTGTTTCTTCAGTAATGTCTCTTCGTGGTAATAACTAATAGCCCCTAGAGTTAGGTCGTACTAACTCATATATATCTTTTCAAGATAAGTCCGAATATTAATCAAATTAGGTTTCACAGATTTCCAAAATTTACAAAAATTTGCGGTCTAGTTCAAACGTAAGATTGCCACCGTTCGAATAGCCTAACTTGACTCTATGTATTATCAAACGGTTTCAAACGATTGTCAAAGAGAATTCGAATGATCAAATATACTCTTCTGTATCTCCGAAGGGCTGTCATGGTGCGTTTGAACAAACAAAAGTATGCATCTATATCTTTAAAAAACTTACATTCTTGAAAATTCAAAATAATTCAACTCAAATCTTAACAACACTTGTATATAGGCTCATTTACCTAGATAAAAACACTCGTAATATTGTCTATTTATTTATCAACACTAAAAACATATCAATATTTATTATCTAAACGGATTTATTTTAGACACCCAGCAAAAAATATTAAACTCTTCGTCATTTAATATACGATATAACAATGCTGATATCATCAATACTTTACATGAGAAATACATGCAAATTTGAGAACATGTGAAAATTAAATAGTGGAAAGGAAATATTTAATTTATATTTATCTTATCAAAATCTAAATGTAATATTCTCTCTAGTCCACCATATTGCAATATGACAGATCTTTCTAGTTTATCTCTTTGTATAAGAGAAACTTCTAAAATTTAAGAATGTGAGCTTATATATCATGCTGTGATGTATCAAGCACGTAGTAAGAGCTGGCTCATTTAAAACTTCTGTACGTACGTACGTAGATGAAGACATCTCTATCCATCGATCGATCGATCGATCCGTCCGCGCTATTGAGCAGTACGAGTGGCAGACAGCAACAGACTTGCTCTCTTTTAGGCTAATTTTGATCTCAACGTTTGCATTGGGTTCCTCTCTCACTTGTTTGCTTGTTCTCAAATAACCTTCTTAATTAAACACACACACACACACACACACACATATATATATATATATATATCTCCAATAGTATAATATGGCAGACAGCAACAGACCACCTTTTACGTAAGTTATAACAAGTTAGAGATGTGGGACAGAGAGAGATGTAATAAATCAAATAATACAATGCAATGAATTTGTTACAGGGAAAGGGATAATAAGATAATAAATTATCGCAACAAAGCCCTCACTTGGCAAATTGAATGAGGAGAGATAGTTATCGATTATTTCAGTTGCCTTCTCCTCGGATTTCGTGTCTGTCTGTCTATCTATCTATCTGTCTATGTATCTATTTATCTATCCTTGGTCCCAATCGGCTTAAACTGTTTCGAGAGCAAAAGCCTGCTTCCATATTAAAACTATCTTCATGAATACAACTAGTTTTAATTGATTCAAAGCCTGTTCTATGTTGACCACCAAAAAGCAAAGGTTTGATGTATAGGATCGATCCACTCTCATTAAATTAATCTTTTTGTACCTTGTATGATCTTCTATAACTCAAAAAATGAAATGGTTTCCCTCTTATATATACCCTTCTAAAATCTCTTATTCACATGTATATCTCTTCTCTCTCTCTCTCTATAAATATATATGAGTTCACTTCAAACATAACAAAAAGGTCAAGATATTATGCCGCTAAAAGCTTTCACAATTGTAAATATGGTTAATTTTCTTAGATTTAAGTTGTGCTTTAATCATAATCATGATAATTATGTAATAATTATGTAATAATCCCTTTTGGTGAGTGTGGGAAAATTTCCCAAACCTTTTCTCCGGGCCAGAAATAGAAAACTTTCTCCCAGTCCGGTTGCAGTATGGAAATCCACAACCTTTTCATAAAAGTGAGCATGGCCAGCCTACGTGGAGAAGAAGAATGGCTACCAGACGTCCACGTGCACATTCTATATCTCTCAGGCTGTAGGATACTCCTACTAATCTCGCTAAATCCTCCTTAATTAATCTTATAATTAGACTTGGAATATTATCCGGTGGAGGTCCTAAAAACGGTCTTCGTGCCTTTTTTTTACCCCCTGTGCGTAACCTTAAGTCGTCTTGGATTCTTTTCTCTGGCTTTTCTAGTTGTAGTTTAAAAGTTAAAAAGGAGTATAGGAAAATAAATTTGGTCCCAGAAATTTTAATTAGTTCTTCCTCTATCAAAGGAGTATCCTTTTTTTTCTTAAAAAGTTCCCCTCTGCCTATAAAGAGAGGTTGCATGCAATCAAGCTTCAAGGGTTGGTCTGGAGATATTGATAGTGTTGTCCTTGCAGCATGTAAATTTGGATACAGTTGGTTGGTGTGCTTTGAATTGAAGGCTTGAGTTATAAATGTTTCACTATGTCCTGTGTGTGCATGTGTGTATTCCAGTGAACAATGTTGTGCAGTCTTTTATGATCCCTTCTCTTTTGCACCAGTCATTGACCTTAATTTCCAGTTTTTAACAGTTTCTGTGCAGTTGCCTCCATTCTCCACTCCTCTCTCTCTCTCTCTCTTTTATTTTAAATTCAACAAGAATGAGAATTGATAAATATTTCTTTCAGAGTACAGGTGCACTCAATGTTCACAATTTGATTTCCTTTTTCTTTTTCCTTTTTCAAAATGACAGAAGCACCTCATCTGATGCTTGTTGATGGATTCATATACATATTATGTTGCCATAATCACTTGGGCCTGATCATCTAAAGAGAGAGAGAGAGAGAGAGAGGGAAAAAAAACCTTATAGGCATTAATTTATGCACCAAATTTTATATCCCAAGCATTAAAACCCAAACAGTGACAAAAGGCTAAAGGAAGAACCCCCCAAAAGCTTAGGTGGTTGGGAGGGAGGTCCAATAAATAGACCAAAAGGTTTCGAGTCCAGGGCGTAGGATAATGGAATCCACTGTGCTACGTTGACCAGAAACAAAAAGGAGTCATCTTTTCTTCTCCCTCCCTCGTCCCCGTTGGGCCCCACGGAATTCCCTCCCCTCTCGTCCTTTTCTCTTGGGAGTTGGGAACCGCATGATCTCCTTCCGATTCTACCATTTATTCCCACACCCATCTCCCAAAAGCTATATCGTCGTCGTCGTCGTCGTCTTCTTCTTCTTCTTCTTATTCATTCCTTTCTGGCTACCCAGTGGGGACATCAAAGTGTGTAATAGGGAAAGCCTACTCTTTCCTTGCTCCTCTCTCGAGTCCAAAGAGGGAAAATATTTGTTTATGAGACGGAAGAAGGCAAAACGAAGTTGCAGACAAACTCTGTTCTGCAATAGTTGTCTACTGTTTGATTTGCAAATGCGTGGGATAGAGAGTATTAAGGGCTTCGCTCTGTTCCAACTTTTCAAACAGGGAATTTTGCAAGATGGCACTCAAAATAAGTCAATATGCACCCTGTTGCTTATTTGTTAATGAGCCTTTTTCAATATTTTTATATATTCACCCTCCTTAATTATTAAAATATTTCACTATCTTTTCTCTAAAATAAAAGTAAAAAATAGTCCCTAAAGAATATAAAATTAGTTATATGGTACTCAAGATGTGAAGGCTTTTCTTTTTTTTCTTTTAGAGGGTGATAATTTAGTATTAAAGCAAATGTGTTGATTTCCAGTGTCACAAAACCTATCTATCATCTGAAAACGAAAATAACTTCAGTGCATAAACAAAATATCATAGCAAAGTCTGTGTTCAAATTCCGATAGATCTATCTGTCATTTAGAATATAAAGCTTAGCGCAACAATGTACAAAAGCCGTGGGGGGGGGGTGTTTGAAATGCTAAATCGCCAGGGTCTCTTGTGCAAACTAGTTCCCCTTATTAAACATAGGAGTCTTTAATCCGATGAGGAAATAAAGGCCACCTGCGGCCCTGCCTGGCTGATGTCTCCGAATTCTTTCTTCTGAGTTCTTGACCCACTTGAGGATTTATAAACCTCAGAGTCAGTCAGTCTAGTCATTTCAAACTTCAGATCTTACTATCTACTGCGCCTTCTTTTTCTTCTTCTTTTTGCCAATTTCTGGGGTGGGGGTGTTGATTTTCAATTTCAAAAGTTCTAAATAGTTGTATTAAATTTTTTTTTTAATTAGTATATAATAAATTTATGAAATAATAAGTTATTAAAAAAAAAAAACCTTGCAAAAAATAGATCCAAATGCAATTTTCTTTCTTTCTCTTTTTTGGACATGTTTATAAGCCCATTAAAGCGTAATATAGTGGCTGTAAAAAAACTTAGGCCCAAAGAAGGTGGGCTTCTGTTGGGCTTCATTTATGGGCTTGGAAGATGTAATTAATTGTTTATGGCATTAATTTAATAATTCATGCATTGCATAGCTCATTCTGCTTTATAACAATAATTATTTTAGTTTGCGGACTCCACCTTCTTGTTTTAGTAAAACACTAATAAACACCTTATCTTATAAACTCCTCTGATCCCCTCATCTACTGTATAAAGAATTCGTCGAATCAAGTCAAGGCTTCTTGGCCCAGTTGACTCAGACTCACTAGAATTTTTCATAGAAAAACTCACATTAGCTTATTACTCTGTTCAGGGTTGAGGTACTTGAAGTTTCTTCTTCATTATATTGATTGATAGAGCTGAGTGATTTGAAAATATTCGTCGAGTTCTTGTGTTTAAAACAGAATTGTTGTCATTACACTGTAGCTTACTTAGGATATATATATATATATGCATACCATCTTCCTCCTCAGCCTACTTTGCCACCCCTGCAACTTGGTGTAAGATCTACCAAAAGGGCAAGAAAAAGATGGACAACTTGTGGCATTTCCGATGCTTCATCGCCTGCGCCGGCACGTCGAAAACCTAATGATGAGAACTACAACTTGAACCATCTACAGTGTATATAGTTGGGCACAGCCATGAAAGATGGCCTCTGTTACAGGCCGACAAGAGCATGCAGACTTTGCCTAAAGACTAAAGTGAGATTCCAAAGAGTAAGTAATGAGATATTTCTCTAGGGTTTGCTATTCCCCTTCTATAGCCTTCTAAAGCAAGTGTACTTAGTTCTTGTGATTGGCCTACATGTGGAATGGGTGAATAAGATCTAATGTAGCAGTTGTCCTTGGCGAAGAGAAAGTTTAGAGTATAGTTTAGTAGTGCAACAGGCATCAGTCCCTTTCTATATTTTAACTGGAAAGGAGATATATAGCTAACCTTCATACATATTATTAACCAGATGCTAGCCTTTCTGTCCAATTTGGCACTACTATAAATTAGTCTAGCATTTCTTATGATTTGTTCTAAGTCTCACTATAAATTTACATCCAGTGTTTTTCTCTAAGCCAGCAAGAGTACTTTGGTAATTTTAGAAATATGATTACCTTTTTCTTGGGGACCGTAATATTAGGGTGTTATGATGGTAATTAGAGTATTAATTAGATATTTTTCTTGTAAAAGACTGGACTACTTTTAGAAGAAATGATAAGATGTCTATTTTTAATGCATCTTCCTTTTTAATTAAGCTCAATCACTCTATTGCATCCTGGTGTTACAAGTTGTAACTGTTCATCTAAGTGATAAATAATTTTTAAGTAGATTTTATATATGCATCAAAGCTATATTCGAATATAATCATGCAAAGCTAAATTCCTAATACTAGGGAGTGAGTTATCATGAAGGAACCAGAATAATTAACTAAATAAATTATCTTAGCCTATAGAGTGGTGAAGTGATCATTATACTTTGTCCAAGCATAGCTAGCAAAAATATTCCAAAAGCCTCATTATATGGCAATCCCCTGACCCTTTTTCCTCTCTCCTTTGACCAAGGAATCTTGTCGACTTATATTACTTGAGTATATAATCACCATTGTGAGTCTTTTTATAGGGTCAATTTATAGTCTACTCCTATAGTCCTATGGTTTAGCCTAATTTTAACTTATATCAATGTATTTAAATTTAATAGTTAGTCAACAGTTAAAGAGTGTGTTAAAAAAACTTAATTACCGCTATAATAGTATAGTCTGATTTGATAATAATAGGGATGGAGAGTTAGATGCTTAAGTTTATACTATGGAAGTGTAAGTTAAAATCGGACTAAAGTTATCCTTTTTGATATATAAAAGGGAATGAAAATTATTAGTTTACTATATCTGCACCCACCAAGCAATTGAGCAACTCAATTCAAACACACCTTCTTCCATCGACATAGGAAATTTTGTTTTTCAAAGACACCCACTTCAAAAAGATTATAAAGAAGAGCTTGGATTGGGTACTAAAATAGAATAGTAACAGCCACTTAAGCATTCATTATATGGAAGCAACCAGGAAGAAGGCAATTCCAATCCTCTCTCGGCTGCTACTGCTACTAGTTTGAGCACTACTCTCTCTCTCTCTCTCTAACTTTGGGAGAAGACATCAGCAAAGTTGGCCCAGATATCTTCAGAGTAGTACAACTCTTCTTCCTCGTCTGTCACCAGTGGAGCCTCCATTGGCCTCCACCATTCTTCACTGTCTTCAAGAATACCGTTATAACTACGACATTCATAATTGTGGCTATTCTCCACGACCTCTGCTTCTCCATTCCTCGCGAATCTTCCCCTCACTCTCGGGCGGCTGTCCGCCAATGTCTTCCTGCATGCATACTACGAAGGAGAACATCAGTAATTTATCTAATTATAAACGTCTAATGTAAACTATAATTCGAGCTTATACCCATTAAAAAGAATAATATATATTATCGATACGTACGTTTAGAACTCAATAACTTAGTTTTATTCTCTTACTTTTTAATATGATGATACGGTGAGCAGTCCATTCTATTCTCTGTGCACGTGCAGTATTAGAGGTTGCATAAGTTCCTGGGTTTAAGTAACAATTTAGATACGTACACTGATTTTCTTCTGGAAGTTCCTTTGGCGGCGCTTGCAGCGATACCTCTCGATCCTCTCCTTCCTCTCCTCCGCGCTGTAACGCCCTACCCTTCCGGCGACTGCTCCTCTTTCCTGGATACAACTCTCGCCGGAAGCCACCAACCCGTTGATCCCCTGTTTCCAGATTAGAGCAAATGGAGCCAAAGGTTCGCACTTCTCAGCGATACACGGATCAAAATGGGATTTTGGGACACGGGCAAGTCAAAAGGAGGTAGCTTTTAGTACCTGGAGGTCGCCGGTGCTCGAGACACGCCTCATGGGAGGAGCGGAGTTGGGTCCGGTGTACTCGCAAGAGGAGGAGGAGTTGGGAAAGTGGAGTGAGGATGGAAGGGAGGAGGAGAAGCAGAGAGAGCGGAACGAGGCGTAGCCATTACTAGGGCTATCGGCCACTGTTAGTGGAATGGCGGAGTAGTTTAACGGGAGGTCAAACAGAGGCTCTTCGTATGAGGAGGAAGAGGAGGAGTGGTGGAACATTGTAAAGCTTTTGGAGTGGTGAGGGGGAGCGGAGGGTGGAGGGGGGGGGATTTTATGGCAATTTTTGGGGGGCGAAAAGGTATGGGACAGAGGGGCAAAAGAGCTAACAGATTGACACGTGTGCAGCGAGAGGGGTGGGGCCAGATCTGGGCTGGGTCTTTTGTCAACCAAGCGGGCCCCATATTTAGATTCTGTCAGCTGTCAAGGAGGATCCGAATCTATAGTTGAGATCCACCTGGGTTGAGATTACTTATCAGAGTTAAAAATGAAAAATAAAAATAAAAATTACGTATAAGACTTAGCTTTTTCTTCCTTGCAGATCAGATCTGAAAAGATCGGTGCATAAAATGATTATAAAAATTTAGGTGGCAGTGGCCTCACGAGATAGAGTTCTAATGGCTTTAGTTTTACGTTAATCAAATTTCTGGATAAAAATATATAATTAAAATAGTAGAGCAAGTTTAGAACGGAGCGGAATAGTAAATATCCAATATTGCGGTGATTGTTGGAGGGTGACGGACGGCAGTAGGATAGGCTGTCTACTGGAGGTGATGGTGGCTATAGGTTGGAAGTATAATTAAGGTTTCTAACTTAGATTTACCTATAGAAAGATAACGATGATCTAATAGCTATAATAAAAAATAAGGATGATAAGTAATGCAAGGCGAATAAACTTAACTCAATCTTTGTTCCATTCAATTCCATCATTTAAATATTTTTTTCAAAACTACGCATAGCTGAATTAGTTAACTAATAAATTCTAATCCATTAAGACTTTAATTAAAGTAAATAAGCAGATAAGATAACTACACTCAATCTATTGAACATAATCTCTTCTTAATGTGATCCAATCTAACTCAGTTTGCTTCATTCTTTAAAATAATTTTTGCATATAACACTTTATGTATAAATGGTACTGTGCAAGTAAATTAGTTGCATTTGGTTAGTTTAGCTTTTTTTTAGAGTAGTATAAACATGGTAGGTTTCTTATTTAACCATTAAGTAAGGTATGATTAGCAAATAGTAATAATATGTCTGAGTGTTGCTAGAAAAAAAAGGACCACCTCAAACATGGGAGCTAGGGGGGGGGGGGGGGGGCCAGGAGAAGGTGCTGGGTATTTGGTCGGATAATGGTATATTTGAGCTATCACTACTAAATTTTTTAAGCCATATCTCAAAAAAACATTCGAGCACCTAAATAGGGATGTGTACATTCTCAACTTCCATTTGACTGCACAGGATAAAGAGGCTCGAACCACTTGCCTCATGAAGTAAAAGAGAGGAATCTATGAAGCAAATTTAGAACAGGAGTGTTGAGGTGGCAAAACTTAGGGACTGACAAGCATAAATGCCTAATCATTAATGCAAGAATGATTATGGTCAAACTTCCTAAAGTTGAATGAGAATAAATTTGAGCAGCTAGAGATATCTAGCAATCAACACTTGTCTTGTTGTTGTTGTTTTTTTTTTTTTTTAATACTTGAAATACCCTTAAAAAGGCCTTTTATATATTTCCCTTCTTTTTCCCATGACTGATCGACAAGCGTTCCAGCAAACGATAGGTCTGAAGTCTTAACCATTGTCAGCATGATCTCATGTATAAGTCTGATTACCCGAAGTATTTTGTGCAAAGTAAACAGAAGTTAGAATGCTAGATTCCAAGGAAATCTGTTTGGCATACAACTGAAGACATTAGACAATGGCCCAGAATCTAACTAGCCTCATCTATGAACTCCAGTTGTTTTTAGATCACTGTATTGTTTCTGCAGTGCTGGATTCATGCACGAAAATATCGATGGCTTCTTAGGCTTTGTGCCGAACAAGAAAGTCCGCAGCGGTACGCGGGTCTTGGTTGATAAATACCTGAAGTGGTGGTGCTGACCCCTAGAACCAGACAATTCGAACTTCTCGTGGAGCTTCAGAGCCTTTCCAACCTCCATTTGCAGGCCTCTCACGTGATCCAATCCTGCTTCCAGCTCTTTTGCAACTTTGTTGTTCTCTTGTTGCATGTTGAGAACCTCTCCCTGGAATTTGGCAGCCTGATACGGAGTGAACTGCACCTCACTTTCACTCATCTTTGACACATTTGATATCTCCTCTTGTATACTGCACATTGATGAGAACCTTCTCTCCAATTCTTGTTTCAGAATCACATTCTTTTCAAGCCAAACTTGGAGCTCAGTGTTCAATTCTTTAAGCTTCTTCTCAACTGAAGTTGATTCCTCTTTTCCTGTATGCTCTCCACTGGCCACAGAAGAGACACTGCCCTCCTGCGTTTTGGAATCCTTCAGCTTCTCCATTTGAGCTTCTAGATCCTTAAATGTTGTTTGAAAATTCTGAATTTGGTGGTATGATGTGCTGAACCTCAACCAGAAGTCCAAGTTTTCGTCCAGTACTGTGTCAATGTCTACTCTGAATTTTTCCTCTATGAGTGAGGTGGCATGCAGTTCTTTGACTTGGCTTAGCTTGATCTCTTCTTCTGCCTGTACGAGCTCTTCAGATTTTGAGTTTTGAGGTACATTTAGATTAACACTGGCCTGCAAAGAACTAAGGATCTTCCTTAGAGATTTAATCTCCTTGTCTTTCATGGCATTGACACTTTTCAGTTCCCTCACCTGTGTCATTGTCTCAGAGTGATATTCTTGGTTCTTCTTCTCAATTTCTGAAAGCATTCTCTTTGTATCCTTGTAATTTCGCAATATGGATGTGTACTCTGCTAATAAGATCTTTTCTCTGCCTTCCAATCCATTTAGCAATAACTGCCGCCACCGTGCATTATAATCAATCTCTTCGAGCTCTGTTTGTGCCTCACTACTGGTATTGTTGCATATCTCAGATGATTCCATCTCCTCAACGTTGCGTTCTTGTCTTGATTCCTCTTGAAGCAGTTCTGAAAGAGTTCCGACCTTAGGAACTGTCTGATTCTTCTGAGCCTCTGCTTTGATAATGTTGTCTATTGGATCTTGGGATGAATCTTCTTGGTCTGGGTGCGTTGGGGACTGCAATTTCTCCGAGAGATCATTAAGGCTATAGCATGCTTCAGCTAAATGTGCTTGAAGTGTGCCTTTGTCATCTTGCACACACTTATCAAGATGCAGAATTCTTTGCAACTCCTCTTCTGCTTGAGTTAATCTTTTAGTTAACACAGCGGAGTCACCAATCAAAGCAATCTTGTCTTCCTCCAAGTTGCGCAGGGACTTTTGGACCTCATCTGTTTCAGACCTCAGTCTCTTTATCTGTGCACTCTGTGAAGAAACTGTGAGCTCTAAGTTGATGACCTTATCTACTAGCTCATCAATCTTCTCTGCTAATTCTACCACTGTTGTCTCAGAGCTCAATTCAAAGTGCTCCTTGACCTTTTGACATATAGATTGTAGTTCCAATCTATCTTCTTTCAGACCAAAATCATTCCCCTTCGCACTTGCCGCGTTAGAACTTGACTCTACATCTTGATCAGAACTCTCATTTTCCATGTGAGATCTATCAGACTCGCCCTTGAGAACCTTTAGCTTCTGCTTAGCATCCTTGATTCTTTCTGACTCTATTCTTGCCTCTTCTGATGATTTCTTTTGTTGCTCCTGCAAGTTGACCAAAGTATCCTCGCAAGATTTGATCGCTCTTGCAGCCATCAGAGCTCGAGCTTCATCGTCTTCGATGACCGTGCTGTCACTGAAGGCATCTTGCAGTAGACAAATGTCTTCTTGCTTCTCAGATACCTGCCTCTCAATGTCCCAGTATTTAGCTAAGCCGCTTTCGTAAGAGCTCTTTACGAATTCCTTCTCAGTTTGCAGCACTAAAATTTCCTTCTGCAGCCTGTCAATCTCTTCCTGTGCCTTCTCCTTGCTGATGTGAGAGCTGATCTTTCTGTGTGCTTTCCTCAAAGGAAGGCTTGTTTCGCTGCTCTCATTTTTCAAGCTCAACTGTGAGAATTCTGCGGTATGAAACTTTCCGGGAGTAATTGAAGTTATTGCTTTTGGAGAGCCATCTTCTTCCTCATCTTGCATTGCGAACTGAACTTGGTCAGGGAATGCAGTTGCTATGGTGTGGTTGGCTTTGTGTAGCTCTCCTGATATCCTGTCATACCTATCGGCCAATGCTCTGTAAGATCTGTATGCCTCTTCGACAAAGTTTATCAATTCCGGTCTCCGCCTGAAGTACAATTCCGCCTTCTTAGCAAAGCTGTCAGCATCCTCTTCTATGAGCTTGATCATGGATTTCACCTTCTCCTCCATCTCTGCCAACAATTTTTTTTTTCATATTTTAAATACTAGCTTATATCCATTATCAAAAGTAGGTAACAAACATGACCTAATGCACTCAATAATATATTTATGCATCATACTAATGAAGATATAGGAACTTGACAAGCAACATTAGGTAAAGAACCTTCATGAAGCATTGATCAAGTAACCTAAAGAGTTCTATATATTGACAGGAGTAACAGCTATCAAAGAAGTTATAAAAGTTCTACTAAGGAACAAGATTTTCCTTCACATTCACATTGGATATCTAAGAAACAGCCATCTTTAGAAGAATCATAATGCTGTTGCATCTTATTCATTCCATTCCATGTTGAACAAATCAAACAATATAAACTATTAACCTTCGAGGTTGTTATCCAGCCATTTCGACTGCTTGGTCCTGATGTGGCTAGCCCACCACCATGAGTAAGCATTGCTTGCAGCTCTCTGCAGCATCTTTGTCGTCGTCGTCGTCCTCCTCCTTTCCCCCCCTCTCGTTTCACTGCGTCTCTCTCTCTCTCTCTCTCTTCCTCTTCCTCTCCAACTTCTAACCCTTTAGCCCCATTACAGAGGAATAAGGGGAGTTGGAAGAGGAAGAAGAGGAGGAAGAGGAGATTACCATGAGAGGATTTGGTAATTTTAGGTGTAGGGATTATAAGGCAATTGGTGTGAGAGGACGGGGATTTTCCCGCAAGACGAGGATTAACGTGTGGGAGGAGCGCGCGAATAGGAGTGGCCGGAAACGGCTATGGGTATTGCAACTCTGTCTCTGTTTCACTTGAGATGGATCAAATTGGCCATCAGTTGTAGCTCAATCAACCATCAATTTGATTGAACCCAAATGGGATAAGGTCGTGGGCTTGATCTTGTAGACTATTTACATTGGTATAATCAAATTTGATCCACATTTTTTTTTTTTTGGTGTGTTTGTGGATATGGATCCTCATAAATGAGAGCGAGATTACATAGGGTGGGTTGATCTTGAGCAACAATTAGGAAGTTTCTGGATATATGATAATATATTGATCAGGCATGTCTTACAATTTTAATATCCACGGGTGAGAATACAAAGAGTTCTAGAATTTGAGCGAGTGCAAATCAAATAAAATTATAGGATACGTATAATTGATGTGTTTGCATGTATTTAATGGTACACTAAGATTGACTCACATGAGACTATTTTGACTCAATCCCAACCCTATGAGTTTGTTCTAATGCCATACATAAGTATGAAAATGTTTGGAATGCATTTGAGGGCTGTTCAAACATCTTTTATGCCAACCCTGAAATTGCCACATGTCGTTTGTGTACTAAATGTTCAATCTTGCCATCCTTTTATTGTGCTCATACAACAAGAAAACAATAATAATAATAATAATCCAACTATATTAAAGTGAATTTTGTATATGAATTACAACAGCGTATATCTTTTATTTAGAGACGATCATTGAGTCCAATTCGATCAGGTCCCATCCAAACTTACCTGGGTTTCAGTATAGCCTAATTCGAACACAAAATAGTAATGAGCAATATAAACTAAACTTTTGCCCTTCCAGCCCGGCTTGAAAGCTCAATTCGCTATGTCCTTTTATAGTTTGATCCATTACACATGTTTCTTCCTATAATTTTTTAATCTTAAATATTTAATAAATTTAATATCAATATATAAATATGTTTATATGAAAGATAACTAAAATATTTTTATAGAGGCTCATTATGCTCGGCCTAATCCTAATGATAAGAGGCTATAATGTTCTAGTTGTCTTAAATCCGATCAATCTGAGTAATCAATGTGTCAAATCATGAACAATTATTTAAGTTCAATTAACTTGAAAAGTCCTAGCTCAAACATAGCCTGACCCATAATGATCATTTCAAACCCTAGGCGGGAGTCTTGTGCATCACTCGTCATTTTTATCTATTTCCTTTAGAAGTTCCTCCCAGAATTGTTTAAAACAGATGCTATTTAGAAGCATTAAGAATGACAATTTCCAATACTAGACGTTGAAGGTTTTCTCAAAGCATTTTGCATATGATTCTTGTGCTCATGCATATCCGGAAGCAGATTTATTTATTTATTCTTGATGCTGCTCTGGCATCACAGTAAGGAAACCGTATCTAATTGGAGAGGATAAGGTTGGTGCATCAGCATTATCCCAAGTGGTTGGGCTTAATTTTTTTTAAAGGCAAACACCAACGACTCTTCCCCTTAATTTAATTGAAGCAAGTTCTCTGCACTCTCAGCCGCAGGAATTTGTTACATCCAATGACCTAGCCAATGAAGAGCTGCCAACTTCCTGCTATAGTAGTTTCCAACCAATCTGGAAGCAGAAAATCCGATCCATTAAGGACTATCGAATCTATCTCGTGGACCCGGAAAATCGTTATCCTAGGTTAGACGGGCATTTGCATGCACCATCGAGTAGGAGTGGAAACAAGTCGGATTAACTCCGACTCGACCAGCTATCCGACCTGATCCGACCTGATTCGGATCGGATTCGGATAAAAAATTTCTATCCGATTCGGATACGAATAGAATTTAAAAAAAAAATCGGATACGGATTCGGATACGGGTCAGATATATTTTTCGGATTCGATACAGATATCCGTTTATCCGCATATTTTTTTAAATAATTTACAGTTTTTAGTTTGCTTATTTAAATAGTAAATATTAATATTATTACTAATAATACGTTATATATTATTTATACAGATTAATTTCTCTAATTTTATATATTTGACATATAAAAAAATTATTTGTCGTAAAACTCTTAATAATTTTGTATTAATTATATCTAAATAAAATATTATAATTATTTTAAATTTAATTAATATTCGTTTAACATCTGATCCGTTAACCGAAAATTATCCGTATCTGTTTAATTAGGATATGGTTTTAAATTTTACTATCCGTTTAATATCTATATCCGAATCGATTTCCGAATCCGTATCCGAATCCGTATCCGAACTAAAAGTATGAATCCGGATATATATAGATTGAACACTATGAGATCCTTTTATCAGATCCGATTTACCCCTACCGGCAAGTTAAGATTTCAACACGAGTAGAAATCTAGGCCGTCCAGGTCATCCGCTATGCCACCTCGCTCACGCCCTCACTCTGACGTGTATTTTGTCGCATTCGCATGCCTTTCCTGATGCAATTGAAGCCCGAAATTATAATTTAATTAACTTCTATCTTCTTCTTTTGTTCTTTAAAAGGCAAAGTGGGTCCCATCTGCCAAGCGGGAGATATATAAGCTTTGGGAGGGTAGAGATGGGAGGAACTCACGGTGACGGTGGCGACGGATCGCGTGCGCCGAAGAGGAGCAAGGTAACGGCGGAGATGGAAATGAAGGAGGAGGAGAAGGTGGTGGTGGTGGAAAGGAGGGCGTACGCGAGGGCGGGGCTTCTCGGGAACCCTAGCGATGTCTACTTCGGGAAGACGATCTCATTCTTAATCGAGAATTTCTGGGCCTCCGTCAAGCTCCAGCCGTCGAGGGATCTCGTGATCCAGCCGCACGCCAAGCATGATCTCGTCGCGTTCGATTCGATCCACCAGCTGGTTATCGTCTCTCTGTGCTTCTCTCTTATTTCCGATCTTTTGATTTATCGTTTGTGTTATTCAGTTGAATTATACTGCATTTTGTGGGATCTATTTATTTCTTCGCTTTGGAGATTAGTTGGAAGCCGAAATGTTGAGTCTTGATGCTGAATTCTCGTAATTTCGCCTTTTGGACTACAAGAATATGGAATGTGAACATAACATGATTTTTTGTTTTTTTTCTGTTTTTGTTTTTGCTGAAGTTAGACTGTTTTCCGTTTAATTTTATTTTCTGATCATGTAATTTCACGTGAAATGCTGTTTTATGATTTGGTCGATTCTCTGATACATTTGCAGATTAGAAAATTGAAATTTTTGGTAGATCAGGATATAGGAAATCTTATTACGTAATATGTCCAATTTTGGATGACTAGCAAGGGTTTGAGCGTCAGGTGAAGAGGATTTGTCAGAAGCTATTTGCTAATAAAATCGGGCCTTTAACAGGGCAAGAACTCCCTCAGAGCGGGGAAAAAAATTCAGGGGAAGAACTCCCTCAGAGGGGGAATAAAAATTCAGGGGAAGAACGGAGTTAGCTAATATAATGCAAAAAAGTCGTTTTTTTTTCCTTCTGGAATATGCATACTATGTGGTGGCTAGTAAGAATTAGAAGTTTGTACATCTATGATTTTATATAAATGAGCATTTATAAACAGGCAGTTTATGAACAAAGAATGAAAGTTTGGTAGCTTTATAATTTGTACATATTTGTGTGGTAAAGAATTTATCAAACTCCTAGCTGTGAGTAGAGATGGACAGAGAATAGAAAAAATCCTGAAGAGTGAAGATAACTGATACTTCAACTCATATTTCATGTTAGTTATACTTTATATGAGCAATATTGTGAGCTTTAGACCGTCAGTGGAATTAAAAGTTGTTTTTTCTTTCCTACTTTTAAGTTTATAATGAAACATGCTAGAAAATGGAACTTTATATGTTTGCTTATTTTAATGTAAGATTGTATAATAAATAATATTTTATTTCTGTAGTTTTTTTTATTTGTTTTATGTGAATAATTTTGCTTGTCCTGATAATTGCTGTGTAGAGTCATCACTCTTATTCCAGGTCTGACATATGGTTATGATTGTAATTTCTTAGGTTAATCGTTTGCAAAGTGAAGGATATTATGGAGGTGTTCGCTTGCTAATGGCAATCTGTAAGGTTTTCTACAAGCACTGCACAGAAAATAAAATCGAGTTAAAAGCGGGAAACTTCACCTTATCGTATGATACTAATATACCTCGGCAGGTGAAGCTTTGGACCTCTAATATATTGTTCTAAAATACTCTTACACCTTTTGTCAGGCACCATATGATGTTTTTTCTTTTGTGCGGTACTCAATATCTACTTCCTTATGCACAACTTTGACTCTGCATATCTCTTGCTGAGAGTACCAGTGGCAATCATAAGCTATTTAAAGTTCAAGAGCATAAATTATAGAACTAGTAAATTTTCTTTTCCTGAATATGTAAATTTGCATGATTGTTTCTTTTCTGCTATGTCAATGTATATAAATAATATTTTTGCAATAATAGAATCACATTTTGGCCAATTGTCATCCTTTTTTCTTTTCAATCTTGGAGTGGTACATTTATATTTCTTTTAATATACTAATTTGTTGAAAATTGAAATATTTCTTCATCAAGTTGGTTGAAGGAATATTTATTCAAGATTTGACTTTGTACTATGTCTAAGAAAGCACAAGTAGTTTGCTATTGAAACATGCATACTATATGTTTATGATTAAAGTTTCATGCTCTCTTGAAACTTCAGACAGGGCTGTCTGGTTCCAGTGCTATCGTTTGTGCTGCGTTAAACTGCCTCCTTGATTTCTATGATGTTCGAGACCTTATAAAAGTTGAAATCAGGCCCAACCTGATTCTTAGTGCAGAAATGGAACTTGGTATTGTTGCTGGTCTCCAAGATAGAGTAGCGCAGGTCTATGGAGGCCTTGTTTACATGGTATGGAACATTAAACACTGAAGATTTTAAAGATGAGCAATTTTCATCACACATACTAAATAATTTTATTTATGTCTTTTGTGTTCATTTTTGTTTGCTCAGAAGATACAACTTCCTGTATACTTACTGCCCCACTGTGAATTAGGGTAACTAACCATTCCTTTTAAGGTTGGCTTTCAGGATTTTAGCAATGAGTATATGGATAAATTGGGGCATGGCATGTATCGACAAATGGATATCACTCTTCTTCCTCCTCTCCATCTCATATATGCTGAGAATCCAAGCGATTCCGGGAAGGTTGGTCTTACGTATTTAATATTTATAAATGTTTCTTTCTTGATAGAGAAAGTAAAGTGTTCCTTCTATCAAATCTATAAGTCATGATAGCTGTTATTATTAAATGTATAATCTACATTGTTGGTTTTTTACCTAATAGTTTAAATTTTTAGGTTAACTGGTTATTTAATATAGTTTTAAGAGTAGTATTCTTTTATTTGTCCATGTGCAATGTATGTGGTTGCGTATAAAGAGATATATTAAAAGTATGATGTACATTGCTAGTTCATTATCTAACACGTAAGTTTTTGAATCAACTTGTTATCTAACATATATGCATTAGATACATATCTTCGTCAAGATAGTGACCCATTGGTGTTTAGCCTACTGTAATATTAAGGGAAAATTAAAAAAGTTGCAGTCTTTGCACTCAGCAATTCATGGTCTTGAAATGCTTGAACATAAACAGTCTTGGAGACGCTATTTCGATGACTTAGAACCTGTTCTAGTGTGGCACATTTTGCAAGCCTTAACCACCACAAAGAGTGAAATCCCCAGTACAGTGTGCTGTTTACATGAAGCTATACTTACTTGCTAGGATATGGGTTATGTTTATGACTAATTGCTTTTCTCATCTACCTAATATATAGGTTCACAGCTCTGTCCGGCAGCGCTGGCTAGATGGTGATAAATGTGTAATATCGTCAATGGAAGAAGTGGCTCAGCTAGCACTGGAGGGTCAGAAGGTTATATTGGAAAAGAATTATGCAGAACTAGCGAAGCTAATGAACCGCAACTTCAACCTTCGAAGGCAAGTGAACAATGATTGACTCCAAAAGATAATAAGGATCTTGTTTTACCTTTATGTCTTTTCTTTGCTTCTGAAGTATGGCTATCTAGTCAAAAAATTTCAATTTCACATCTCTAATTCTTTCTAAAGGGTATGTCTTGGAACCAATTCTAGATCGAACACAATTGATTTCATACAGAAAATAATGAAATTCATCTAATCTTATTTTCTTTTGGAATGAGATGGGAGTTCATTTCACTATGTTCGTTGTTTTTTTATTATATGCATGAGCTTCAATAAGAATGTAATAGACCAAGGTTAGTTTTGAGATTTGGAAAAAATTAACTTGAGCGGCAATTGAGTTCTCCATCCAAATTCGATCTCAAATTATTAAATTTCATTACATACACTAGAATTCATCCAAATCCATTAAATTCAATTGAAATTTCATCACTTAAAAGTTCCAAACAACATATTTGGTGAAACTAGAATTCCAAGTCACGAGTTCCATATTTAACGATTCCAGATATACTGCATGCTAGGGATTAAGGGTAAAATAAATTATCTAATCGTTTAATGGTACTTGCATCAATCATATGCTCTGGTTCTTATACTTATGAGGTTGCCTAACTAGGGCAGCTCTTTTTATGTAGGCCGTCTAAGGTGATGCCAGATGCATGTGCTTATGCTGTACTATGGCAGATCCGTTTCTTTTTATAAGTTTATCATGCCCCATTCACTTGTAGGGGAATTCCTTCAAGTTTCACCTTAAATGCTGTAGTCGTGCAGAATAATCTGTATTATGATTACGAGATGTCCGACATCTATCTTTATTGTTCATACTTGGTGTTACAAATCCATGAACTTATGAAGTCAATTTCTAGTTAGTAGCAAAATTTGGCATCAAATATGGAATATCATGCCCTGCTGGTCTTCATATAGGACGCCTGCATCTTGCCAGCATGATACATGTCAGTGGCCATAAACCTACAACCACATCAGTTTTAAGTAGAATGAACACAAATTTCTTTTTATTCTTCTTTTTACAAGTCCTCTATGTTTTTATGCTTGGCATATTATGCAGCTACTTTGTTTTTGCTTCTTTTTTTCCCCAGTATGAACTAGTTGTTTTACTAGAAAATGCTCGTACATCTCTAGTCTTTTTTGACAGAATCTATTTTCTCTGTTGAGGTCCAAGAATTAGTAGAAAGCTCTCTCTTTCTCTCTCTGCTCATATTTTTCTTTCTTGGCCAGACGGATGTTTGGGGATGATGTCCTTGGGTCTCTAAACATAAAGATGGTTGAGGTGGCCAGGAGCGTCGGCGCTGCATCAAAGTTTACCGGCAGTGGAGGAGCTGTTCTTGCCTTTTGCCCTGAAGGCCCTGCTCAAGCTAAGCTCCTCGAGGATGCCTGCCATGAGGCTGGTTTTTCTATACGACAGATCGCCGTCGTTCCTTCTCTTCTGACTAATGAGGACCTGAAAACATTATCTAGCTCATAAAATTATGTATGATCAATCCTGTTACTCCTCTTGTTATTTCTTGTGGAAAACTCCATGAGATGTGGAGCTATTAATTTATTTGCTATACCATTAAGGAAAATTATGTGAGCTTGATGGCTTTCTGATATCCTTCTGTGTGTTGAAGCTTCCAAGGCTGTTGTGTATTGTATCCATAGTTATATCAGGCAATAGTTGGAAAAAATAGGTGAGAGAATTAAACGAATTTTTTATTTAATTTGTAGAATGAGATATATGGATGACGAGACTACGAGAGATAATATTTTTAAATTCTAAATATAAAATTATAATTTGATTTATATGTGAATAATTTTTTTAAAAAAATAAAAATCCTAACTCTACGATCTCGCCTTTATACAAGCTTTTGTTCATAATAAGCGACTCGTGGCAAAATTGAGAATAAAGTTCCGAAAATTGTCGCGCGGAGGTTCAAAATTTCAGGAAACCGGCCGAAACACATCGAACCCTCCCCGATCCCGCTTAGTTGCCCCGTCACCAATCCGAGGCATCTCCACTCGACCCACTAAGAGCCGTCCATCTCTTCAGAACCAACGGCAGATGCACCTGGTCCAATCGCTCCTCCTCCTCACTCCCACTCTTATAAATACCTCTAAATCGCCCCCAATCTTACTATCTCTATCAAATCTCTCCAATTTCCCAATCCAAGGTAGCAAGGCATCATCATTCTATCAGCCCCGTCTCTAGGGTTCCACTCGTTTCTGATCGTCTCTTACGTAGATCTCCGCTGCTGCAGGTATCGTCCTTTTCCTCGTTTGATCCGTAGGGAAGGAGGCGATGTCGGGCCGCGGTAAGGGAGGCAAGGGTCTCGGGAAGGGCGGCGCGAAGCGGCACCGGAAGGTCCTCCGCGACAACATCCAGGGGATTACGAAGCCGGCGATCCGGCGGTTGGCGAGGAGGGGAGGGGTGAAGCGCATCAGCGGCTTGATCTACGAGGAGACGCGCGGCGTGCTCAAGATCTTCCTGGAGAACGTGATCCGCGACGCCGTCACCTACACCGAGCACGCGCGCCGCAAGACCGTCACCGCCATGGACGTCGTCTACGCCCTCAAGCGCCAGGGGAGGACGCTCTACGGGTTCGGCGGCTAAGCTCCTCCCTCCTGCAAAAGTCTTGCTGTCAAGAAAAGAAAAACCGGGGGGGAAAAAAAACTAAAGAGAGAAATCGGCGATGGTTGTTGTGGTGTGGCTTTAGGTGTTAATTTTGTCCCTTCTAAGATAATTTAGTGTTGTTTTCACCTGCGACTTGTAGTTGGCGGAAATTATAGTATGAGCTAGAAATGGCCCCAAAAGTGAAAAGTCGTTCAATTAAAATCTTTTAAAAAAGAGAGGCAATTCTGATACTAAAAAGAGGAGTAACTTCGCATATAGACATTGAGTTGGTATTTAATAATTTTTTATTTCGTTAAAATATTATTTACATTGTTTGGATTCTGTTTTGTTTGTTGTGTTGTAAAAGTAATCTATAGCGTACGGAGATAGTTATCAATAAAAATACATATTATTCTTAAATTCGGACACGACAATGCTGCTGCCAAGTTTTTTTTTTTTAAAAAAAAATTAAAAAAAAGCTCGACTTCTGCAATCCCAACGATCGTCAAAAAGAAATAAAAAAAAGAATCCACTGTAACTGCCACATTTCGTTGCCTCGTTATCATTTAGGTGGTTGGTAGAATGCGTGATCGCACGTGATCGCAATCTAGAGCGAAAAAAAAGGGACGAAAACGACAAAGAGCAGGCACCGCCTTCGCACACACCACGCCTTCCTCGTAAAGCGTGCACTCAAGTCCTCTTTTTTAACAAGCTGGTGTCCGGTCAACGAAGGCGACATCCCCGAAGAAACGAAACAAACGAACCAAAACCTTAAGAAGAAGGGGACGCTTCTCATCTGGTGAGCTTACCGCTCTGCTCCTCTCTGCTACCTCCGCCGTCCACCCCGGATCACAACAGTACGATGACGAACCCTTATTCTCACCTTTGGGAGATGTCGTACCACATATTTTAGTCGAAGCTTTCGTCTCGAGCAATAGTAGCTACCAACTTAACTAAAATCTCAAATTAGTATAAGAGTAGAAATGTCAAAGTATTTTTATTACGTATTAATATCTCATGCTAAATTAACGATTGAATTAGGAAGATAGGATAGGCATGAAGTGTACGACATGTCAGTTTAACTCCCCTAATCTCCTAATTAGGGGGGCAAATGGGCAAGAATTGGAGGGTAATATCGTCATAATATTTACCTCATATATTTAAGTAAGCTCACGGAACTACCTTATAAATGCCCGGGGTCCAAAGGCCAAACTGGGCCATAAAGGCATATACCAATATCCAATCGCCGTAGCTGCCCCAATTCCGCGCCTCCCACCTCCGATACCGACGTCGAAGAGAATAGAAAGTGCGAATAAAAGCATCACGAGCTTGATTCTTCTCCCGCTCCCTCCTGAGCTCACACTCTCTCTCTCTCTCTCTCGGATCTCGAGGTGAGTCCTCGCATCTCTGTAGCTCTTCCATTTCCCCGTCTCTTTCTTGTCGATATCGTCAAGAATTGGTCGACGACCACCTGTTCTGTGGGTCTTATTTGAGTCTTGATCGACTTATCGATTGCCTCCGCAGTTGTTGAGTGCCCGGAGCTTCAATCTTTCCTCAAGATTTTACAAGAAGGTCGCTCTTGATGTGAAGGTTAGAGTGTTTGAGGGGGTCTTTTTTTCTGCTAGGGTTTCTTGATCTTGTTACTTGAATCTCCCGAGGAGTAGATAAAGATCATTCTTTTAAGTTCTCGATCAAGAGATTTCAAGAATCGGGGCCGCAATGCGCTGAATCGATTAAATTTTGTTCCATTTTGGCAGATATTGCTGCGGGAGTTGCTGATCGTGGGGTCTGATTTCTTTTCTTGTGTTGATTCTTTGGTTGCATGTTTGCGTTTTGGTTCATTTCTTGGAGATACTAAGTAACGATTAGGCCTTGGAGGAAGAAAGATGAACGTGGTTGGAAAAGTGGGAAGCCTCATCTCGCAAGGGGTTTACTCTGTTGCAACCCCGTTCCACCCCTTCGGCGGTGCCGTTGATGTCATTGTCGTTGAGCAGCAAGATGGAACTTATCGGAGCACACCGTGGTACGTGCGGTTTGGGAAGTTCCAAGGTGTTCTCAAAGGTGCGGAGAAGATAGTCACTATCTCCGTAAATGGCGTAGATGCTGATTTCCACATGTATCTTGATAACTCGGGGCAGGCCTATTTTATGAGGGAGGTTGTTTCCGGGAATAAGAATGATGAGGACAGTGGTCAAGCTGTAAGTGAGTCGAGACCTATGGAATCGAGTCAAGAGAAAAATGTCGACGCTAATGCTGATGATCCTCAGAATAGTTACGATGATAGCAAGGGTTTGATGGAGAACTCTGAGCAGTCTTACAGATTTCAAGAAGAGCAAGATTCTCCAGAGGATTCAGCCGGATCATCGGGGTTTAGTTCATATCACTATGAAAGCTTAAATGAGGTGGAGGATCTGGTCAAGCAATCCAATGGTGCCAACTCAGAAATGGTGTTAGTCAGTGTAGATGGGCATGTTCTCACTGCGCCACTCTCATCAACTGAAGCAAACACTGAAAATGTGCAACTTAACACTCCTCAGTTCCACCTGGGTCCTGGAGAAAGCTCTGATGGAGGCTTCAGCGGCAGTGGAGATACGTGGGAAGCCCGTTTATTTGCTGAATTGGATGTCTCCATAGAGAAGAATACATATGGTTCAAGAGAAGAATCAGATAGCCCAAAGGATCACAATGAGGTTACAGTTTATGATGAAGAGGATCACAGCATTAGCAATGTTGAGATCGAGTCAGAGGATGTTGGTGGTCTGAGTAAAAATGATACATTCAAAAGTTGTTTGGATTTGATGTTGCATAATGAGGATGCATATTCAGGAGATGCAAGTTCTCTCTCCCCAGAGCATTCTCAAAGGAGAAACTCTGAACAATCTCCAGAAATTTCTTCTCTCAGAGAAAGAGAACTGGAGGAACAAACACTAAGGATTGATTCTAACTTCAAGAATGATTCAATAGAACGCGTAGACAGTGAAGTGGAAGATTTTAAACAGGGTGCATCTGTTGACATTAACCAGGAAAAAGAGTCTGCTAATTTAGTTTTTCAAGAATCTGATTTGTCTTGCAACAGGAGGTTAATGACCAAGAATGGGGAAACTGAGGTTCCTGGAATAGAGAATGAGTCTGCTGGCTTTTCGGGACAATCTGATTCATCTTTTGGTGGGAGGTCCATGACCGAGAACAGAGAGTCTGAGGCTCCTGGAATAGAGACTGAGGAATCTGGTGTTTTATCAGGCAACTCAGGAAGTAATGACATGGAAAGGTTGGAAAGTATTCCAGAGAGCTCCATGGTTGAAGAGGAATGCAACCAAACAGATAGTCCTGGAATAGATAGGAGAGCACCTGACTTCGGTGAGTGCATGTATTGACAGGAAGATGTTTTTACTTTCAATATTTTATCTCTGACTATCATTTTTATACCTTTACAGGTTTTGAGATTTCACTTTGTGGTAACTTGCTACGTCCGAGTATGGGCCGTAGATCTGCTGAGGAAACCTTTGATGCCCATCGTATTTCTGAGGAGGAATTTAAGTCATCTGGACCGTCCATTATTAAAGATACAAATCTCATTGTTAGAGTTGAAGACAAGTATTTGCCATGGGATAAAGCTGCTCATGTTGTTCTTGGGAAGGTAGTCTTTGGTCAAATCTTCTCAATTGAACCAAAGGATGCTATCCCTGTTGAACATGAGGAAACCTCACATATCAGAGAAGAGACACCTGGAATGTCACCTTCTTTCAGCAGCAGATGGAGGCTTTGGCCTAATCCATTTAGGAGATCTAGGTCCCTTCAGCACAGTAACAGTAACTCATCAAGCGAGGAGCTTTTTGTTGATTCAGAATCTGTGCTGCAGAGTCCAACAGCTGAACAAACTCCACAGGGTAATAAAAATCAATCTCCACGAAAGCAATTTATGCGGACAAATATTCCAACTAATGAGGAGATGGCATCGTTACATCTGAAGGAAGGTCAGAATATGATAGCATTCAGTTTCTGTACCAGAGTTCTTGGGAAACAAAAGGTTTGCTAGCATGTCATTGGATGATCTTAGTGGGTGCTTCTATCATTAAATATACATCCGTTATATTACACTCCTGTCACAGGTTGATGCGCACATCTATCTTTGGAAATGGAATGCTCGAATAGTCATATCTGATGTTGATGGAACCATTACCAAGTAAGTTTCATCTTCTAAATCACATTTTTAATCACCTAATTTAGTAGTCGGTATCATGGTGGAGTGGGTCACACTTATAGTACGAGGAAGCGTTTTCTGCCATTTCTAATTTGCTTCATGAACACAAGATGCATGCCAGCAAGGTATGCAGAAGTCAAAACACCATACTATTATTTTAAATAGCAAGGATAAACAAGAGATCCATAATAGGGAAATATAATCTTGACATGCAATACCTTTCGCCTCATTTACAAATCTATTTACTGGGTGTGATACTTCTATGTTAAAAGTAAAATTTGGCAATTAAAAGAAACTGAGCAGTAGGCTTTAAAATGAATTTTCTACACTTTTCCCTTTAGTAAAATTTCACTGTGTTATTTATCACAGATGCATAGATTTTGGCACTTCTTGATCAGTTTGGGCATATACAATTAATTGGAAGACCCTATCTAAAGTAATTTGGTATATATGTTTCCCAAACAAGATCTCTGAATCCATCCATAACAGTTAGATTTAAGTGTTCTAGGGAAATCTTTTTTATCAATGTTTCAATGGATTAAATTGATTTGGCAAAGGAGGGATTTCTTCATCTGGAATTAAATCTTGAGGAATCCTTCAGAGTTGAAGCTCCAATATCTTATGTTGCATATCTTGTGGTAGAGTGATGATTCATCTGCAGGTTGGCATCATTAGCGAGCACTTAGGACTGGTTTTCATCCTCACTGATGGTGCAAATATATTTTTCTATAAGATCATGTTATGCATACTGTTATATTGTTCCATGTGCATTACATGTTTCAATTTTTCAATCCACTTTTAGATTAAGCAGTAAGAGCACCTTGTCTTGCATATTTTAGGTCTGATGTCTTAGGGCAGTTTATGCCTCTGGTTGGAAGAGATTGGACTCAGTCTGGAGTAGCTCGACTTTTTTGTGCAATAAAGGTATAATGTGCAGTTCTCAATTGTCGATATTCTCAATATCTGTCATGGTTTTTCAGTGCCTTTTAGCAAAAAATTTCCTTAGATTGCAAAGTGCAACTGTTGTGAGCCAGTATCTGATTATATGATCTGTTTTTCCTAGGAAGAAAACCATATATGTTTCTATGATCTGTTTATATAATGCAATAGGGAAAAAGGCTTAAACTTTTGGGAAAGGGAAATATACTTTAGTCAAGGTCATAAATTTTCAATATTTATTAAGCCTCCTCTCAAAACTCCCTTAATTCAATTATTTTACATGTAAGACAAGATCAATTCAAGTTTGAGATATATAGTCATCCAGGTAAACTGACATATGCTGCATACTTTGACATGGAAGTTCTTGTAAGTAACTGTAGGCTTTTGTGCTACCAAAAAGTTGTAGCCATTTGCTCTTATTTTAAATATCCTCTTTTCTGGGTAGATATGGAATTCTTCTAGTATAATTTGCCTTGTGGATATAGAAGATAGGCATATGCAAAATTCATCATTTTAGTGAACTTGTGTTCAATCACCTGAATAGTTAAATTTATATAAAATAAGAAATCCCAAGACTAGAGAAGGAAGATGGCTTTAAATAGATCCATAGCTAGCAAAATAAAATGACTAAACATGAATCCGTACCTCTTGGCAAGGTTATACTCCTTGTGCTTTCTGGTGAAGAAATATTTTCTTTATTCTGGTACGGATATGCTAGATATTTGGTGATCATCACTTATAAAGTCTTGTGCTTTCTGGTAAAAAAAAAAAGTCCTCTTAGTCTTTGAATTTAGTGTATTGTTCCAACTTTCCAGTATCATTGTATAGCTTTTGCTTTACCTAGAGTTATTTTGATGACCCAGTAAAATAGTGTTAACAATACAGTGATTGTGGAGTCAAGGGCTCAATAGTTCTCCCTATGATAGGAGGGAGATTTTATTTGTTTCTATGAGATTATATCGAGCTACTTCTAGTTGAAGCATCTTTTTAAAGCTATCTTTGAATTTCAATTCATTTCTGAGATATTACCACCTCCTTTTTTTTTTATTTGAAGTGTCTTCTTTTCCTAGATTTCTTTCATGAATACAGAAAAGTTCTTTAGTTTGAAGATTGTGCTACTGGTGCTAGGATTTAATAGTCTTTGCTGTATAAACTTGCCAATGAGCCCCTTTCTTGTTTAATCAGGAAAATGGTTATCAACTATTGTTCCTGAGTGCCAGAGCTATAGTTCAGGCGTATCTCACGAGAAGCTTTCTTGTCAACCTGAAACAGGTAGCAGATTCCTTCAGTAGTCTTGTTCCCTCTATTGATGTGCTTAGTTTCTTGAGGAGTTTCCGAGATAAAACGACTCAGATCTTTCAATTTCAATAACCAAAAGTAGTATTTACTGGTCTTGTTGCAAATGACAAAACTTTGGAAGGAAGCGAAAAGATTGAATGATCACATTCTCAGTCTAGATGTGGTCGCTGTTGAGAATAATATGTTTGTCTTGGAAAAATTAAAATGTTTAAATTCTTTCAGGATGGAAAAGCACTGCCTAACGGACCTGTTGTCATCTCACCAGATGGCTTGTTTCCATCACTCTACAGAGAAGGTATTGGCTTATTTCCGACTAGCTCTTTAGTTAGCCTCGACATGCAGCTCTATAATTGAACTGCTTGCAACTTTCTTTTTTTCCATTTTATTCCAGGAATGAATGAAGTAATATGCTCAACTCAGATTTCTACATTGAAAGAACCTGAATTGAGCACAGCAACAATGCATACATTATAGGCAGCTTGGGTCTTTTTGTCTGGATTAAATGCCTACTTATCTCTTTACCTGTCTTAACTATTTGTTCTTCTCTGCCACCAAAAATGTAGGTCTAAAGTACAGAAAGAATAAGATAAAAACTTTTGTTATAGGTTTCTATCAAACATGTAGTTGTAATTGTTAATTCATTAACTGCTTCAAAAACTTAAGCTGTTAGAGAACGATATTTTTTATATGTATATTCTAACACTCCTCTCACTTCAAGGCTTGAGACATTTTGAAAGATTCAAAAAGTTTAAACTTAAATTGATGGATTTATATTTTAGACAAAAATGAGTCTGATAAGATTTGAACTCAGAAACTCTATTCTGATACTATGTTCTAATAATAGTGAGTTTTACATTTTATATTCTAACAAGCAAGTGATAAGACAAAAGCTTGTGCAACATATGTATACATGTTACTTGTCCAAGAATCAGCAAAGAAAGGTGTCAGAGAAAATTACCTGACAGTAATAAGCTGATTTGGAGTGCCACATCGTATAAAGATTCTGTACACACTTTATGCAAATTAAAGAAGTTCTATATACAACCTATCCCATAAAAATTATAATGGATGCTAATTTTTGGTAGAGGTGGTCAGAAGCTGTCTTGCAAAGCTGCTTGTCAGGAATTTGAGATTGAACTACTACTCTATTGCCTCAGGAGAACTCATAAATAACCACAAAATCTTCCATCAGGGAGCAACTCAAAGTTTTGTTATTGATGTTTTTTAACATGCTAAATTAAAGTACTACACTTAAAGGGAAAATTATACTTTATTGTACAAAGTGTTTGACTAATATATTCTGCCGTTGTCGTAATCTTCTGCAATCGATGATGTTGCATGTGTTCTTATTGCTGAAGCCTGAAAGTACAAGCAGAATGGATTTTGTTATGGATTCTGCTCAGTTCCTAACGAAGTTTATTTTTATGGCAGTTATACGTAGAGCTCCTCATGAGTTCAAGATTGCATGTTTAGAGGTAATTTCTTCCAATGCCATTTGAAATATTTATTGAACTGAACATATTCTTAATCAGTATTTGGTTTAAATTGCATGGGGAATTACATATTAGCAGACATATTGTCTGTTAACTGGTTTTTGCACTCTGCTTCTGAATTTATCTCGTGGTCAGTCTACAATATAATGGGTATTTCATACCCCATCATGCTTTGCTGGTAAATCATGACTGGCAGTTAGTTTTCTTAAATGTAAAATAAAAGGTAAATATTTAAAAAGTTTGGTAAAAATCTGGTCATCCGTTTTTGGACACCATATGATTTGCGAACATTCTGAATGAGCCGGAGAAAATGGTGCTACATATAATATAGTAAAAAGTGGGCCTAAGCAAGTTTTGTCTCAAAAAGGTACTTGCACATTATCATCCTTGTACAAACATTCGGGAATCTTTAACTACCCTTAGTTCCAATTGCATGTTTAGTGTTTGAACTTTATTGAAGTCCAAGAGTCTGTTATTGATTATTGTGCGATAGTGAACCGATTGTTGCCTTATTTTCTTCTTTTTCCCTTTTGGCGTATAAGTAGGCAGGTGCCATAACAGTGAATTTTTTTGGGCTTGGCTTTGATGGGACCTTCCATATTGCGGGTTTCATTTTGACAGGATATTAGAGCACTTTTTCCTTCTGATTACAACCCATTCTATGCCGGTTTTGGGAACAGAGACACTGATGAGCTTAGCTACAGAAAGATTGGAATTCCAAAAGGAAAGATATTCATCATTAACCCAAAGGTATTACCGTAGAGGTTAATTCCATAATACATAGCTTGTATGCAGTTATCTTAAAATCTTTGATGGCAGGGTGAAGTGGCAATCAATCATAATGTTGATGTGAAGTCGTATACCTCCCTCCATACCCTTGTCAATGACATGTTCCCACCGACATCTTTGGTTGAGCAGGTTTGTACTCATTCATAGTTGGGACTTTATTGCGGAGCTTAGAACTTCCTGTCTTGCACTTTGAGGATAAATTAACAGGCTTACCTCTTATCTCCGGGCTATTCTTTATATTTTTTATCAGAATAAAGCTCTCTGTACATTAAATATCACATGCGGGAAAAGAAGTACATTTCCAGAAGTTAAAGAGCTGGGCCAGATGATTTGTTGCTATTTATTGATCTTTGCTGGCATACTTTGCAGGAGGATTTTAACTCTTGGAACTACTGGAAGATGCCGTTGCCAAACATCGAATGCTAGTAGCATAAGCAGTATGTAGCTTCAATCCTATACGGCAAGCAGCAGAACTTATAGATCCACTGTTGTTAGCATTCATTGGGGGTGGGGTAATTCTTTCTTTTCGCCTATCAATTTGGGTTTTGTACTCTTAATTCTTTGGTTGCTTCAAGGGACCGTTCAATCTGCAAATTAATAGTCCTTAGAGGGACACCCTTTTTGTTTTTCGGTGGTTGATAGCTGTATATTTGGTCATGGAAACAAACGCACCAATTGAAAGAGTATATACACAAAATATCCTTTTCTCCTCATTTTCTTTGACTACTAAATAGTACCTTAGTGCTTAGATAATCAAAGGGTTCATACTGTATGAGTGCTTAGGATTTGAATTCCAATGGCATCGATATAACCGTTGCACCACTAAATTCCCGCATCTTTAAGAAAAACATATTAGCCTGGGTCACTGTCCTAAGCTTGAATCTGCGAATGAATTTATTTAGATCCGCCCTAGACTTGAATCACCTGCAGGCTTGCAGCAGCTTAATGGCCAGCAAGCCAGTGGTTCTACGCGAATCTCGTTGCATATCCGGACTCCAACCTGACTTAATAGAATATCCATCCAGCCAAAAGTTTAACATCAGCAGACATTCCCCACCGAGCTTTCATTTATTACACGCGAAACAACAAAACAAAAGGGAAAAAAGCGAGCAAGAGAGATGACTTGACTCCTCTTCCCCTGACAGAATTTATTTTAAACGTTTCTTTAATTAGACGTTTATAGCACAACCTCTTCTTTTTTTCTTGTCTGACGATGTGAACTGAAGAATAATATTTTTTTCAAGAATAAAAATGTATTTATTTTACTTATTGTTAATTTTAATTTTACATAACTATTCAACTTAGTACGATGTGATGGTCTACTTGGGTAGTTGTCACTCGACCGTAGTCCAAGCCACACATGCACACTTCACACTCGTAGTCTTAGCTTCGGCAAATTCAGTGGGCCCGGCGGCGTCGACCTCCCCGCTCTAAATAAAACCAAAGACGTCTCTCCCTTTTCGTCTTTCCCCGCTCCTTCCTCCCTCCTTCCTTCTCAAAACCTTTCTCCTCCTTCAAATCCCCCCTGCACTCCTCTCCTCGACTAAATCCTTTCACGCCATTTGCGCCAATACCATGGCTCTCGACAGCGAACAAGGTAAACCACATTCCGTAAACCCTCCTCCCGATCCTCCAGATTCGCCTTCTAATTCTTGCTCTATCTCTTGATCCAGGAAGACTCGAGATCGACTCGAAGGCGGCGGAGGACGCGGCGGAAGCGACGCCCGCGTTGGTGATCTCGAACTCCGGGAAGCGGATGGACCAGGCAGGGGGGAGGAAGAAGTACGTGAAGCAGGTGACGGGGCGCCACAACGACACGGAGCTCCACGTTGCGGCGATGCGCGGGGACTTGGCAGCGGTGCGGCGGATCCTAGCTGGAATCGACGCCCAGGTGGCGGGCCGTGGGGCGGAGGAGAACGCGGCGGACGTGGAGGAGATCAGGGCGGCGGTGGTGAACGAGACCAACGAGGTCGGGGAGACGCCCCTGATCGCCGCCGCCGAGAAGGGGAACTTGGAGGTGGTAGTGGAGCTGCTCAAGTACTCGGATAAGGAAACGTTGACGAGGAAAAACAGGTCGGGTTTCGACGCGTTCCACGTCGCAGCGAGAGACGGGCATCAAGGTCAGTTTGGCTTCATTGTGTGGATTCAATTCCGTGGCCTTTTTGATAAATAACTTACAAAACTCTGTCTATCATTATCTTAAGCTTGCAAAAATCTGTTCTTGTCTTCTTTATATAATTATGGATGGGATTTCCATAGACATTAATGGCACGTCTCTTTTTCTTTATTGCTTGCCAGAGTCTAGTAATAGTTAAATTTATCTTTGAGCCAAAGCTCCAAAGTATATTGCACGAGTAATAATAACTTAAAACTTCTCTTGTGTTGTCTCCATATTATGTATATATATATATATATATGAACTGAGTAAACAAGTAGTTGTTTGTCTTATCTTTGTATGGTAGTTCTGTACCCTTGATCTGCTAAAAGTATACTAGTCGAGTTAAGAGTTTTTGATATCAGTAAGATGAGAATAGGCAAAGGTGAATATTTACTCATTCTATTATTAGTATCCAGAATTCTTTTCTTTCAGATTTTAGTATGTAATTGTCCTGGTTCCATGTGATCCTGTTAGGTTGTGTTAAAAGTTGGACTCTATTTTATCCTCCAAAGAACAAGCGGTTTCTGAAATCTCTCTCTTCCTGTATGTCCAAGGAGAAACATGAAAGCTGGAACCGAGATCTGATGCCATTGATTTTTTTAATCTGCCTTATAGTATGTAAAGCTTCCTTTTTCAGTACTATATCTGTCATTGACAAAGAGAATCTGTGCCAGTGGATGACCTCCGTAAAATGAGAATATATGACTTTTTGCTTGTAGTGCATTTTTCTTGCAATCACTCTTTAACTTGGGGAGGAATGCTGATTGGGTGTCCCATCCTTTTGTTTGACTTACTGCTGCTGTTTTGATAATTCTCATTTTGTCGGTTGCATAAGATGGAAGAGATTATTGATAAGTAGCGTCGTACAGGGGTTGTGCAGGAATTCTTGAACTATGACTCCACCCTTAGCAAAACATTTGGCCCCTCAAATGTAACTCCACTTATATCTGCAGCAACGAGGGGTCATATCGAAGTAGTGAAGCTGCTAATAGCACAAGATTCTGGTTTGGTCGAGGTGGCAAAAGACAACGGAAAAAGTGCTCTGCATTTTTCTGCCCGGCAGGGGCATGTTGAGATCGTCAAAGCTTTACTCGACAAAGATCCACAGTTAGCGAGACGAACCGATAAGAAAGGCCAGACGGCTTTGCATATGGCTGTGAAAGGAATAAACTGCGATGTGGTTAAAGCACTTCTCGATGCTGATCCAGCCATAGTGATGTTGCCCGACAAAAATGGAAACACTGCTTTGCATGTGGCAACAAGGAAAAAGCGGGCTGAGGTAATTTCAATTCCTATACATTCTCACATACTTCCCATTGCTACATTGTTAGAATGTCTTCCTCAGGATAGTGGTGTTTGTCAGTGCAGCATCTTATAACTTGCAGCCATTTTTTTCATTTGCTCGTTGGTGGACTAAAAACTGAAATAGTGGTTTTGTTTCTCCTTCCCTCCTCTCTCTCCTTTTGCAGATTGTTAATGTTCTTTTACTTCTACGAGACACCCATGTCAATGCATTGACAAGAGACCACAAGACTGCTTATGATATTGCAGAAGCGCTGCCCCTCAGTGAAGAGTCGACAGAAATTAAGGAGTGTTTATCTCGCCATGGTGCACTCCGAGCCAACGAGTTGAATCAACCTCGAGATGAGCTGAAGAAGACAGTTACTGAGATTAAGAAAGATGTTCACACGCAGCTAGAGCAAACAAGGAAAACAAACAAAAATGTTCATGGCATCGCTAAGGAGCTTAGGAAGCTACACAGAGAAGGCATTAATAATGCGACGAACTCTGTGACCGTGGTCGCTGTGCTTTTTGCCACTGTGGCTTTTGCAGCTATCTTCACTGTGCCTGGTGGAAATGATAACAATGGAATTGCTGTAGCTCTTCACACTATCTCCTTTAGGATATTTTTCATTTTCAATGCCATAGCTTTGTTCACATCATTGGCTGTGGTGGTGGTTCAGATAACAATTGTCAGGGGAGAAACTAAGTCAGAGAGAAAGGTCATTGAGGTGATCAACAAGCTAATGTGGCTGGCATCTATTTGCACCACTGTTGCTTTCATTGCTTCCTCCTATATTGTGGTCGGCCGCCATTTTCGATGGGCTGCAATACTGGTTACTTTGATAGGTGGTGTAACAATGGCTGGGGTTCTGGGAACCATGACTTACTATGTGGTGAAATCAAAGCGCAGACGCAAGATTAGGAAGAGGGAGAAGACATCACGGAGAAGTGGCTCAAGCTCATGGTACCACAACTCTGAGTTGTCGGACTCTGATCTCAATCCAATTTATGCCATTTAAGCAGGGAAACTGATCGTAGCTTGTATCTTCGTATTCTAGTCTAATGGGTGCATGCTGAAGATCTGTTTATACATAACCAGATGTCACTCATGCCCGAAGTTTTCGTGTACAAATTCGTCCATTGTAACCAAGGAATTGCTTCTGTACTTGTTCACAGACAGAAAAAATGTACCGAATTTGTTCATGATTTATTCAAAACTAGATTTCTCATTTCTTTCCATCCAGTCGTTCTCTGCTAGATAGAATTTCCGCAAGTGTTTGGTCGGATTTGTTTTTTGTCTACTTGGATTCCACTAACGTCCACTTGCAAATCTAGTGCTGCTTTCAATTCCACGACATATTAGACAGCACAAGTTTCATTGGAATGCTCTCTTCTATGATATAAGTTATCTAGCTCTACAATACCATATAGGGGCATCTATAGCTTGCCTTCCTTCTAAAACTGCAAATTGGGAGCTAATCTGAAAAGTTTTAAGAACTTGAGGGGTTCATCTACTGTTGATGTGCATGATTTCTTAAGATTTCTAGTATATACGTGTTAATGCAAACCTTGAAGTTCTCAGAGGGGTTCATCACCACGCACTTTAACCCTTGTCACGTAGTAAATTATCAAGTAATGCCAGCAATTTACTTTTTAATTACACCCATTAATTATTTTTGTCGTTTTAGATCTGTGGACGTTCTTCCTACTTCTTCCCTTCTCTTAAACTCACTCTCTCTCTCTCTTGTTAGCCGTACCCGTTACTTGTTTGTTCGATCCGTTATCCTAAGTTTGGCGAGCCTTAACGGCTACCCTCCGGAAACGGCATCAGTTTCCCTTTTAAATGCTCTCCCACCGAATCCTCTTCTTCTGTCACACACTCTCTCTCTCTTCCTCCAACGAAGAAGGAGAATGTTGTCATTGCCGTACCCCGACGTGGACGCGAGCCTACGTGGCCTCGCAGGCCAAGCCGAGGGCTTTGGCCGCCACGCCATTGGAGGACTCCATGGAGCTGTGTACCACGTCACCACCTTGGCAGGTATGGGTTCTACCGAGTGTCTAGTATTTCGATTACGGTTTCATTTAATCGTTTGCTTCATATTGGGTCGTCGCCGTTTTATTCTTGCTGCGTGGTAAGAGAGAAAAGATTGGCAAATATGGGCTAATTGGATATGAATTGCTTAAGATAGATTAGTTTGAGTACAATTGATCCTTGCATGAGCTTAAGTAGTTCCATTGCCTGATGAGTTCCTACTTAAGTGTCTGATAATGTCGAAATTGCGCTACTCAAAGTAATTTCAGTTTGTTCTACTTAGATTGCTTATGTTTCGAGACTTTCTTATCAAGCAATTGTTAATATCTAGCTGATTTCTATGTGTAGATGATGGATGTGGCTCCCTCCGCGAGGGATGTCGTAGAAGTGAACCCCTATGGATAGTTTTCGAAGTTTCAGGAACCATTCATCTCTCTTCAGGCTTGAGAGTATCATCCTATAAGACTATTGATGGCCGTGGGCAGAAGGTTAAGTTAGCAGGGAAGGGCTTACAGCTGAGAGAGTGCGAGCAAGTAATAATCTGCAATCTGGAACTTGAAGGAGGCAGAGGGCATGATGTTGATGCAATTCAGATAAAGCCCAATTCAAGACATATTTGGATAGACCGCTGTAGCTTGGGCGGTTTCGATGATGGGCTAATTGATATCACTTGTGGAAGTACTGACATAACTGTTTCAAGGTATGATGGAAGTCATTCTGATTTCTTGTTTACAATTGGTTGATAGATTAAGCAGCTGACTTCAAACATGTTGAGATATTTACTCAATGCTATGGAACTTGTCCAAGAATTTTGAATTTTCGTGAACAGATGCCACTTCTCAATGCATGACAAAACGATACTGATCGGAGCAAGTAGCCGCCACATTAACGATAGGTGCATTCGGGTGACGATTCATCACTGCTTTTTTGACGGAACGCGGCAAAGGCATCCTCGAGTTAGATTCGGCAAAGTGCACCTCTATAACAATTATACAAGAAATTGGGGTATATATGCTGTTTGTGCTTGCGTAGAATCACAGGTATGCAAATTTGAAGTACTTGGAACAATTGGTCATAGATTTCTAGACTCAATTTTCTCATATTCTTTACTTTATCTACTGCAGCTTGTGTCTCAGTGCAATATTTATGAAGCAGGAGAGAAGAAGATGGTTTTCAAGTATTTAGCAGAGAAGGTTTTTCTTCTTCCTCTTTGTCTCTCTCTATCGCACATCAATTCACAAATATTCTTATATTTAACATATAGTAGTATCATAAGGCAGGTTACATCTATCATCTATGTATCTTGTTTATATTTCTAAACTGATAGATGATTAAGCTCTATAAAACTCAGGCAGTACTGATGTGAAAATGCTATCCCAGATTCTCTATTGATCGATTAATTGACATAGTAGGAGATCATTAAAATCTCTTCGAACATTTAAACTGACAGGATTCTTTGATGCAGGCAGAAGACAAAGAAGAATGCTCTTGTGGATGGATAAGGTCTGAAGGAGATCTCTTTCTCAATGGTGCCAAGCCCTGCTTGCAGGCAACTGCAGAAGTGCAGTCAGTCTTCAATGTCCAAGAATACTATGAATCTTGTTCAGTAGAACCTGCATCAGTTGATCTCATGGAGGTTCTGCAGGTCTGCACAGGATGGCAGTCGACACCGAGACCATCTGAGAGTTTTAGCAATGCGGACAATACGATCTGTGTGAATTCCATATGAAGATGATACGACCTTGTTTCATCACAGCTTTGTCATCAATTGTATGAACACAATGTGGAATGATATAAAACAAGTTACAATCTCTTCTTAGATTGCTACACAGGTGATGTTTGTGTGGTGCCACAGACAGATAAGTTTGGTCTTCTGTCTGAAAGCTTGTAAACACTAGAAGACTTTTAATTGGTGGTTCGGCAAATGTTCAATACAAGAAGGGATTTTGACATAATTATCATTAAAAACTTTCAAAATATCATATTCTTCATTGAAATCATTTAGTTAAATCTAACTAATCATTATTAAAACACAACTTAGATTCCAAAAAAAAAAAAAACTATGTTACCCTTATATAAATTATTTAAAATGGTTTAAAAACTATCAAAAATTGTATCAAATACTATAGTAAAACTGAAAAATATATGTATATTTTTTGCGGGATCAAAGTTGTTGATTAAATATTTTACGTTCTAAACTTTAAAAAAAATATTTTAGTCATTTATATATAGTGGCAATCCTAATATTTTAAAGAATATAGTGGTAATTATGATATTTTAGAAAAATTAGTGATAATTATATATATATATATACTAAAAAAACCGTGCGACATGAATACTTATTTTAAATAGCAGGCCAATATGAATAGTTGATACATATTTATCTTATTAGAGAAGAATTGTCTACATGATATGCTAGATGCTCTGTATGTATAAAGATGACTTTGTATCTTCTTTTAGCATAAGGATTCCTCCTATACACGGTTACTATCAGGAGTTAAGAATGGTGTATAATGTTTGGTGTGTCATTATCTGTTATTAGGAAATTTATTAAGAATACCTTAAGTTTTGACTTTATTAGTATTCAGATGTCATCAATATTTATTATTTAATCTCTATATTTTGAATTCAATGTATCAGAACCAACTTTAAGGTCACCTTCACTTTATTCTTGTCCTAACTTTAGAAAAACTTACTTAAGAATGAGTGTTAAGATTATTTGCATCTATAGCCAGGAATTTTAGTTGCACCAAATTTAAAAAAGATAAAAGAAAATACAAAGTGCCAAATGGAATAGAACGTGAATAATAATAATAAGAGTGCTTATTTGGTACCGTAAAATTAATTGTATATCAATCGGTTTGATGAAGATCCAACGGTTAAATTTCTCAAGAGTATAAAAAATTTAAAAGATGTTACCATTTAATAGATAATTATACCTTGCACATTATTTTTTTTATAATTATATTATTTTAATATTTTATTAAGAAAAAGATATATATATATATATCCTTAATTGAAAGTAACATATATATCAAAATAAGGGTATCGATATCTTTTTAAAATTAGCTTGATGAGAATTTAATTAAATATTATCCTTTTAATTATTTTTTATTATTTATATATATATCTCGTTAGTTTTAAATTAATTTAAATTAAATTTATAACCGAAAGAAATAGAGACCCATATATAAATTTAAGTCTATCTCCAAAGAATCAAATTTAAATTGTCTAGTATTAAATAATATCTCTTACAATTAAGGTATAATCATCTATCACATTCACATCTAAGAGAAAAATCTTAACGGACGTAATTCTAAAGATAGACACACGTAATAAAATCTTCTTAACTAATATGCCTCATTTTTCATGTAATATAGTTTTGAAATTAGCATATTTCAAAACTAGTTATTACGGCCGTTAGATATTTGGCTAATAAAAATACAGTATCCCTATATTTGTGATAAATTCCGTGCAGTTCTTATCCATCTACTCTTAGCACTATATTCAACACTTTGACTTATTTGGTACGCAGCAGCACTATGGCAATACTCAAATAATAGTAACCTGCTATCTAGATTTCATCTAATTTTCATTGCATCCTCGTGCAGTGTGCACAGAAGTCAAAAGGTGTTGCTGAAACTTGTATAATTTGGAGGATTAAATTGACTATTTGCAAAACAAGTTTTCTTTCTTCCCTTTTGACTCCCACAGAAATCTTGCAGTCCTTAATTGCAAAGAAGAAAGAAGAGTCCAGAAACAAAATGAGACGCTCTGGCCTCTGTCCATTCACATGCTGTGTGTGGATCGGCAAGACAGAGACAGAGACAGAGACACCGACAAAGACTTCATCTCTCTCCCTTCCTTCTTCTTCAGCAATTTTTTCTTTTAATTTTTATAATAAATAATTTTATTTATTTATTTTTAAAAAGGTGTTTATATTTTAAAACGATACTTATTTTAAGATTGATTAATTGGTGAAGCAAGCGAGCGACTATCACCACTAATATTTCTTTTTTAAAGAGATAGTGAAGGTTAAGAACATTTTTTTTATTTTATTTATTCAGGGAAGCAACTAAAATCAGGAGTTGTGATATTTTTCTATGACTAAAATTCATCCATGTATTCAAGTTTTTATGGCGAGATCTATTTTGTGGTTAGTATGAGTTTACGTACTATATAATCAATGTGTCTACTACTTGAAGGTTTTTTATTTTTAATTTAATCCTTGAGAAATTTTGTTATATTAAAACTAACGTAACAAGTTGAGAGAACGTTTGGGGCCATACACATAATGAACTCAAAGTGCGTGGCACTGTACATTATTTTTCTCTTTGTAATTTTCCGACTATTTTACAATAAATATATTTTTTTTCTTTATTTTTTATCCAGAGCGGATCGATAATTTACCCGAAAGAGAGCCCGACCCGGATCTACTTGACCCGGAACCCGAACTAGACCCGGACCCGGATTCGGAACCATCCAGAAACAGCTCGGCTATCCGGTCCGCCACGTCCTCTGGAGCGAACCTAACCACCGGCTTCTCCTCCTCCTCCTCCTCCGCCCTCAGCACCTCCGCGCACCGCCCGTAGAAAGCCCGGTACGCCGGTACCACCATATCCGCCACCGCACTCCTCACGTCCTGCCTCATCGTAGCGTCCGCCACCACCCAGCCCTCCTGCTCCACCACTGCCGCCTCCATCGCGGCCGTGAACGCCCTCATCCTCTCCCTCGCCTCCGCCACCGTCGTCACCGCCTCCGCCGCCGGTATCTCCACTGCCACCGGTACCCACACCACCCTCTCGTAGCTCTCGGCGTAGTGCCGCGCCTTCCTCTGGTGGGATTCCACCCACTCCTCTCCTAGTATCTCCCTCAGCCGGCTACTCTTCACCTTATTCACCAAGTACTGGAGGTTATTCGCGAGGAATAGATACGATAGACCTACCTCGCGGTATATCTCCGCTTTGGCGTCCAGCTTGCAGAGGAGGACGAGGATAAGCCACGCTATCCGCGCGGATAGCGTGGATCCTCGAGGAGTGTTATCCTCATCGTCAGAGGAGAGCGAGGACGGGGCGGAATAGAACGCCGCGTTGAGAACGGAATCGGGGACAGAGGAAGAGATCTGGAAGGGGGAATCGGCGAAGATGTCGGGGAGGGCGTCCTCGTAATCGGCGAGCAAGACGAGGTAATTCATCACGTAGCCGCTTAACGGGTGGACTCCGCCTCCGGGAACCAGAGACTTGGAGGAGTCTTTTTGGATCGCCGCCTCGAAGTCGGCGAGGGTGGACCGCGCCGCCTCGGCGAGCTTGAAGAGGGAGGCGACGGTCTGGGATCTGACGGCGGCGGTGGATTCGGGTTCAAATACGGATTCGATCTCGGGGAAGAGATCTGCGACCGCGTCGTAGAGGTCGAGGATCCGGAAGAGCCTGTCTGGCGGGCGCTTCCCGCGCGCGGCGAACTCAGGGAAGGTGAGGAGTTGGGCGGCGGCGTCACGGGCGATGTCGGCGAATAGGGAGAGGCGGATAGAGTCATTTCCGGCGAATACGTGATCGCATAGGGATCTCTCGCCGGAGAAGACGGATCTGATCGCCGCCGGCGCGACGGCTAGCCATGAGCGGATCTTCAGGTCGAGTTGATCCGGATCCAGCTTCTGGATCTGGGACGGGGTGAGCTTCTCGAACCCGAGGTTGACCAGAGCGCGATTGACGGCTTGGCGGCGGAGGGCTTTGTACACCTTGATGCACTCCTTGCCGTAGCCTGCGGTAAGCATGGCGGCGGCAACGGCGGCGAGGCTATCGAGGGTCTGGTCGCCCGATTCCGGGAGGTCGAGATCGGGGAGGGAGGAGAGTAGGTGGTGGAGCTCGAGCTCGAGGCGGCGCACGGCGGACTGGAGGAGCGATTGCGCGCGGACGAGGGCCGCGGAGCGAGAGGAGGGGTCGGAGTTGGCGATGGTGGAGTCGGAGACGAAGGAGAGCATGGCGCGGTGGAGGTCGGAGACGGCGGCGAGGAAGTGGGCGGACTCGTCGGGGAAGTCAAGGAAGAGGGAGGAGGAGGAGTCAGAGGAGTCAGTGCTCCATTTGGTGACGATGGAGGCGGCAGAGGAGATGGAGTCCTCCATTAAGGCGAAGGCGAAGGTGTTTCGCGATAGAGACGACGTTGGACGGCTGTGATGGTGGTGAGGGAAGGAGAAGAGGCTCCTTCGCAGTCCCTTTAATGACATCTTCGTACGCTTCCAAGAAGAGAGAGCACGAGAGAGATAAGAGAGGTACGTAGTGTTCTTCTAATGGCTACCCTGCACTATAAATACTTGAGAGGAAGGAGGGAGGAGCAGGAAGGTGCAGAGAAAGTGGGGGGGGTGGTGAGCAAGGTGATGCAAGGTGATGCTATTTCTAACCACAGGAAGAGTGCGTGAAAGCGACTTCGGCCGGGTTTCAAAATTGGGTTACAACGTACAAACTTATAGACGGTCACAGGTGAGTTGCGTATCGCATCTTTCCCATTAATCTACTACATTGTTTAAGGTTAGGGAAAAATATATATAGTTTACAGATCCAGATTTCAAAAATTAATTTCCCATCCAACACCACCATGTGCTTGTTTGGTTGACTATCCCGATCTATATTTTAAAAAAGTAAAAGATAAAAAAATCTCTGTTGTACCTTTTGCTCAAATAAAAACGCAGGTAAAGCGTGGCCGGCTCCCTTAGTCCCTTGCATGACATGAGGGGTAGAAATATTTTGCCAGAAGAAGACAAGATCTACTCTTCTTCCAGAAAGATCGGCATATGATAAATGGATTTTAAAAAGGCTTAGTTTTAAACTCGCCCATAAGAAGTCTCCAGATGAGGTACTAAAAAGTCAACGAAAGTAGGCAGTCCTGACGTGTTTCGGCGTCAGGAGGCCGTACGTCTCCAAATTACTTATCCCTAATATCACGTTACTTATTAGATTTTGGTCATAGGATACGTGATACGTGGATAAGTACTTCCAAAAACTCCACTAGTCGGATAAAATAAGCAAGACCGATAGCTTATCAGAGATTTGTTTATTGGTGAACCGCGTTATCCGCATTATTAATTACGACGGTTTACTTGAGCAGCTGTGATTTAGATTTTAGCATATTCGGGTATCCATTCAATGCATCACGAGGAGTTGCTTATGATATTGGCGGCAAGGTCCGAAGGGTATCTTGGATGGATTAAGTTGGTGACAGATAACTCCGTAGTTGTCGACGTGCTATTGATAACATTAGCATCATCGTGGGCTGTAGTCAGTAGTAGTTATCAACGTGCTATTGATAACATTGACATCGTGGGCTGTAGTCAGTGGCCGCCCTCTGAGTTAAGACTTCGTCAAGGATGGAGAATTTTTTAAAGGATTTCTTCTGTTTCTCTTTTATTTAGACAAGTATAACTGGAATTGCTTATTTGAGTGCATATCTATTTAGATTTGGTCTCTGCATTTATACTCTTTCAAAGCTAAAATACTTGAATTTTTGTCAATATATCTCTTAAATTCCATGCTTCTTGCATTCTTGGATGGTGGACATTATTCAGCTCGAATTAGAGAATGCTTTCCCTTTTAAGACATGTTTGAAGAATTTTAGGCTTAATTGTTCTCAAAACCAAATACTTATTTATATTTATTTTCTCTTATTACTCTCTGCACTTTATAATTTCTTCTTTTTTACAAGGTCTCCTCCCTAAACTTTCAATTTACTTTACTATCACTCTTCCATTGGTCTATCCTCTGTTTATTGGATATTTTAACTTGGCATTCGTGTCAGATTACGTGTAAAACAAATTGACCAAAATGACCAGTACTGTTTATTTTCGTTCTTACCCTCCTCCCTTCTTTTACGTCGATACTTCTTGATACATGATTATCACTCAAATTAACAGCAAAACCTCTTCCACCCTGATACGATCCAAAGACAAAGAAGCCACTCAAAAGTGATCGCGTGAATCCATTATCATTCAGCAATAGACCGTATTTTTAGGTGGAACTAATGCTGATTACTTTCGAGAGCTGGTTGAATGAAGGACAAGTCCTCAGATTCCACCGACGAGAACCCGGTCAGATTCACCGGTATCCGAACCAGAGAAAGAGAGTTATATGCGAGATGAAGAACTCGGAGACAAGGAAGAGAGCTTATCTCGCTCGGAATCTTGCCGGAGAAGTTATCGCCTCGAAGCTCAAGCTCTTCCGGATGGGATAAGCTTTCGAGAGCGACGACCAGGATTTCGGTTCGTAAGAAATGAGAGGTAACGGAGCTCCGTCAAGTTGCCGAGGTTGGAAGGGAAGAGGTCCTCGTTAGGTTTAATAATAATCTATAAGTTAGTTTAGGGGTAGTTGGATAATTTTATAATATTATTTTATTTTAATGGCTAAATTGATAAGATGCTATACTTATTAGGGGTATAATATATTCTAACTCAAAGCTTTGTTTAAAAAAGCTTTCATTTAATATAAACTTATATAGTTGGCATACTTAATTCGAATTGCTTAATTTCTTCTAATAAAAATTTAATATATATTTCAAATAAGGTAACACAAATAAGATACACTATCTAGTTATGAACACATTCATGTATTTAACATAGTTTCTTAAGTGTACATAAAAATTATCCCAAATTAAAATAGCTAAAAAAATTATCCTTTTTTTTAATTGTAATTCTTAATTAATTTACAAAATTTATAAGCCAACTACTAAATCCGGTTTGAAAAAGGAGTATAAAAAATGAAAGAGAAATGCTACTTTATTTAAAATTTTAGAGATAGTAACTAATATCTTACTAATATAGTCATTTTCTGTTTCTTCTTTCTTATATCTCTCCCTCCCCACCTCTTATCATTATTCATAAATAGAACTCCATATCCTAATATTGAGTTCTATAAGATAAATGAAACTTTATCAATAAAATATCCTACTTTTTATCCCATATTTATTAAGTTAAACTTATCTCAGGATATGATTTATTTACAACTATAAGTTAAAATAGAAAAGAACATCCATTTGGAGTTTTGGTGGGGAGGAGGAAGGTCATGAATTAGAAGAAGCATAATGAGACACTAAATAATGTAAGAATAAACTTGAAACAAAAAGATACCTCATTTGTAATGAAAACTGAAAATTAAGTCTGAACGATTAAAAAAAAATCATGTAATTCTTTCTATGTTAAAAATAAAATTATCCAATAATATATTAATAAATCGTAATTTACAGGCCGGTAGTAATTAACACCCTACTTAGTTATTATCAACAAATCGGCATCCAAATTTGGCTACGTCTTCTTGAATCAATTAAATTGGTAAGCTCCAAAAAAAGTAAAAACAACCATCACCCAAATTGAATGGCTAGATAACACTTTAGAGTGTCAAATCTTTGACTCCCTTAACGATTGCAACCATCACTTCATCTGGGATTAGAGGATATTATCTTATATGAAGCACTCAATTCCTTCCTAATCCTTAATCCGCCGTGTAATGGACATGGAGTACATCAAATATGAAGAGGTTTGGAATTGGATTTTTTTTTTTCTTCTTCTTTTTCCCAATTCGTTTTGGTGTTAGAATTAATTTAAAATCGACATCGAGTTGAGTATTTATTTATTTATTTTCATATCAGGAGTTCATATTGAATTTACGAGGGAATTATATCTTCACATGTAGATGGTTTTCAGAGACTCGAGAGCCAAAAGCTCTTGTCTTTCTATGCCATGGTATAATTTTTGTTCTTTTTGTTGAGATATTAGAGTAAATTTTATGTCCTTTTATTAGATTCTTCATTCGTTTCAATTGTTGTGATCATAGGATATGCCATGGAGTGCAGCATTTCAATGAGAGGTGACAATAATTCAAAATCCATCTAACTTTTATTAGAAAAAGAAATGCATATCAAGCTAAAATGACTCACTTTTATCATACAGGCACTGCAATGAGGCTTGCAAGTGCTGGTTATTTTGTCCATGGAATAGACTATGAAGGCCATGGAAAGTCTTCTGGATTGCAAGGTTACATTGCAAGCTTCGACGAGCTCGTGAACGATTGCTCCGATCATTTTACGAGCATTTGCGGTGAGAATTTCTTATATATACTTGTCTTAATTATTTTTTTAAAATTTCTTTTGACATGATACAATTTAATTTCATTCTTCTTGTCATGGTAATATATACTGGTTCAGAAAAACAAGAGAACAAAGGGAGGCTGAGATTCCTACTTGGTGAATCCATGGGAGGAACTATTTCCCTCCTCTTAGACCGCCAGAAACCTAATTATTGGAATGGAGCGATTCTAGTTGCACCGATGTGCAAGGTTCGATAAATGGAGATATAGCTGAAGTTGTTATAACTAGTAGTTAATTAATTACTTCTTATAACTCTGCCATTGTTGTCAGATTGCTGAAGAATTGAAACCACATCCAGTGCTCATCAAAATCTTGACAAAACTCAGTACAATACTCCCTACATTGAAGATATGTCGGATGCAGGATCTTATCGAAAGCGGCATTAGAAATCCCGAATGGCGCCAGAAGGCAATTAAACCAGAAAAAAAAGAAGCACATAGAAGTCATTAAAATTCTACTGTCATATACTTCATTTCTCAGCTTTACAATTGTGTTTGTGTTGTTTTTTTTACATTGCCAGGTACGTCACAATCCTTTCTGCTACAAAGGAAAGACTCACCTAAAGACTGGCACTGAGCTTCTGATGGCTAGTTTAGACATTGAGAAGAACCTTGACAAGGTAATACTGTCAAAGAATTCAACTAGCTAGCATTAATACTATTCTGAATTCTGATAAGATATACGTAATATTATATGATCAGGTGTCTTTGCCATTCATAATTGTTCATGGAGGAAAAGACACTATCACAGATCCTTCTGTCAGCAAATTGTTATACGAGACTGCAGTGAGTAAGGATAAGACTTTCAAGTTTTATCCAGGGATGTGGCATGCACTGACCTACGGGGAGACACCGGAGAACATCGACCTAGTTTTCTCCGATATCTTCGAATGGATCAACGAGAGAGTAGCCTCCTCTCGTCGGAGATCAGAGAGGGGGCATAAGTTTAGCAATGATCCAAGGGAAATAATAGCATTCCACGGGAAGAAAGCTTCAATGCAAGAAATAAGCTATAGACTGTAGAGCCATGGCAAATGATACTACTGTAACTATGTCTAACGATTAGCCGTCAACATAGCATATAGTACTACTGACTTCCGTCGTGGCTAACTGTACTGAGTTATATCAAAACGAAGGCCACCATAGGTATTTAGTTTAGAGGATTTTTGTTAATCGCTATATATTAAGGAAAGCTAGTACTTTTTAGCTTGCTTATGAGAATTTAATAAAAGAAAATTAATTATCAGACAAGTTATTTGTTCTAATTCTTTACTTCCTGTGCCTTACTCTTTGTCTTGTTCCAAATTTTTATCAATCGATCGACAACGAAAGGCGAGACAACTATGCAAAGTCAAAAGGCAGATATGCAAATAGCTGCCTATACTTTAACCTTATTGCAAAAAGCATCTCTCTTTTTAAGATTTATAAGTGGACTGATATTATAAGGAATATCCTAAGCGTAATCTTACAAATAAACCTGGTGAAAGACATAGACTGTAGAGGTGATTTTTTACAATATACCCACCCATGAAAAGGAAGGGGTGATTTGAAAATATAAAAAAAGGAGATGGCATTTTGTAGGAAACCCCAAGTAAGAAGAAGACTAAGATAAACAACTTGCATTAAATAAAATAGAATAGTTGGTGTTAAGCGCCATTTCCACGCCACTCACCATCAGTGAAAGGCGAAAGCATTACTTCATCAAACCTCGCCCCTCTCCTTCTACCCGCGTAGAAGACCCCAACCACTCCAAACTCCGAGATCCAGATCTCTATTCCTATTCCCGCCTGCAATAACTTTATCCGGCCCGTCTCCTTCCTCCTCACCCCCGCCCCATCGACATGAAGCAATTGCACAAACCTTCGGCCCAGTCCCCATCCCAGATCCCAACCCATTCCTCCAAGACCTCGAAGCCACGCCCCACCTCTCTTCCTCGCTCTGCCGCCTCCTACCTACTCCGTGAGCAGCGCCTCCTCTTCGTCCTCCTTGGCGCTCTCCTCGCCTCCTCCTTCTTCCTCCTCCACCCCTACCTCTCATCCTCCTCCCACGCCTCTGACCACCACCATAACCTACCCGTCTTCCGCCGCCCCGCCATCTCCGGCGGCGGCGGAAGGCTTCCGGCTGGGCTTTCAAGGCGGCCGCTCCGGATCGTGGTAACCGGAGGGGCCGGATTCGTGGGGAGCCACCTCGTGGATAAGCTGCTCGCGAGAGGGGATAACGTGATCGTGATCGATAACTTCTTCACTGGGAGGAAGGATAACGTCGTGCAGCATTTCAGGAACCCTAGGTTCGAGTTGATCCGGCACGATGTGGTTGAGCCGATCTTGTTGGAAGTTGACCAGATCTATCATCTCGCTTGTCCGGCGTCGCCGGTGCATTACAAATACAATCCTATCAAGACCATCATATCCTTTTTGGCGTTGTTTTGTTCCTTCTTTCCGTTAGATCTGGCGGATTTCTTATGCTTGGCAATGCTTTCTTTGCTTAATTCGTCTGAATTATGGGTTTGCTTGATTGATTCGATCGGATTATGACAGAATTAGGTAAAATGTGGCAGATCTTGGAACTTTGTTTGATTAGATACTTCATGATCTCCAAATCCATGCCTTTTTCTTTTTGAATGAATGATATATACTTTCAATTTGCATTTGTTCTGGCAATTCTAAGAAACGGGTTTAATATCTTAACGATTTAGTACAAGACAAATGTGATGGGAACCCTGAATATGTTGGGATTGGCTAAGAGGATTGGTGCTCGGTTCCTATTAACGAGTACTAGTGAGGTTTATGGTGATCCGCTTGAGCACCCGCAGAAGGAGACTTACTGGGGAAACGTCAATCCTATAGGTAAGCGAGAATACTTGCTTGGTTGTTCTTTTGTAGGTTGTTTTTTTTTCTCCCCTCTTTGATTGCATCGAATCTTGTGCGAGATTAATTCCTGGTCATTCGCAGGTGTTAGGAGCTGTTATGATGAAGGCAAAAGAACGGCTGAGACTTTAACTATGGATTACCATCGAGGTGCTGATGTTGAGGTAATCTTATTTAGATATCTCTAATGAAAGTTTCATTTTATAGAGGTCGAAGCTTGGCTAGCAGCATATTGTCATGGTGTACATGGGACAAATCATGAGCGAACTTTTTTGATATTCTTTTTACTGCAATAATATTTGGGCCTTCAGTGTATAAATTTTGATTTTCTTATCTGTCATCAATTATTTCCCCAGTCGTTCTTTCCGGAACACCCTTAGTCAGTTACTTGCTATTGGGAGGAGGTTCTGGATTTATTTCGTTTCCCAGCTAGCAAGTTTACTGTAATTTGGTATATAACTGCAATTACTCAATATCTAATACTTACTTTTCCAATTTGTACTGTTAAAGAAAGATACATCGAAGGCTGATATACACTAGTAGTTGTTGCAATTTGTGGTGCTGTCAGAATAAAATCTGGAGTTCATTAATGTCATATAGGTGTTATGCATTAGTGCTAAAGGTTTACCTTTGATCTGCAAAAGACATCTGAAAATCCCAGATTAGGTGAGACGTCGATAGTCCTTTTAGTATTTTGACTATTTTCCATAGGGCTTCCAAACAGTAGTCATGATGAATCTTTGAGTGCTTGGTGAATTGTCCTCTGTGGCCCATCAGTATTTTCCTACCATGAGAGTAAAGCAATAGAATGCTTGTGCACAGTGTTTGCTTCTGCTTAATTATGAATTATGTTTGCAGGTGCGAATTGCACGCATTTTCAATACATATGGCCCTCGCATGTGCATAGATGATGGCCGCGTTGTTAGCAATTTTGTCGCACAGGTTTGTCATACTTTTGAGATTGTATAAATTCCATTATATGAGTGGTAAGAAGTATGAAAGGTGCATGCTATAATCTTGATGATTATTCTATGCAGGCCCTTAGAAGACAACCAATGACAGTTTATGGTGATGGAAAGCAGACTCGAAGTTTCCAATATGTTTCTGATTTGGTAATATTTCATTCATATCCTGCTGATTGGTATTTAAGAAACAAGTTAACATTTTCCCTCCTTTGTTGCATTTCAATATTTTGTAATGTGTTTTAGATAATCAAAACTTACTCTATGGTCAGATCTGGCAGTTTCAATTTAGATGGAAATCCTTATCTTGGTTTAAGTATTTTTAGGATTCAAATAGCCCAACAGCTCTTGGAGGCTATATATTATATAAAATTGTTTGGCGTTCATTTGTATATGCTCATGCTTCATGCCTTATTCTACCCAATACCCTGGTTATGTGCTTTTCAGTCAATAGATGGTAGCCCGCGTGCTGCAGGCTTGAATTGCATGACTTTTAACTGTCAAATTTGGTCACTTCCCAACACATAAAAAAGCTCATCCCTTTTTTACTTCTTTAAAACTCAAAATGTAGATATTTGCATTTATAGGAAATCTTCTTGAGATCCCATCCATCAGTGGTAACAAAATGAATTTATGTTTAATATCTTATTATTCCATGCAAACTTGCTAGGTTGACGGCCTGGTAGCCCTTATGGAAGGTGACCATATTGGACCCTTTAACTTGGGAAATCCAGGAGAATTCACCATGTTGGAACTTGCTCAGGTTAGTACACAATAAAATCACAGAGTTATTATCACATCAGCATTACGTTATATTATCTTATTCTTTTCAAATGACAAAATGTTTCAATTCTTTGCAGGTTGTGAAGGAAACAATAGATCCGACTGCGACCATTGAATTTAAAGCCAACACTGCTGATGATCCTCACATGAGAAAACCGGATATAACCAAGGCTAAGGAGTTGTTGAATTGGGAACCAAAGATCTCTCTGAGGGAAGGGCTGCCATTAATGGTTACCGATTTCCGCCAGCGTGTGTTGAGCGAGCAATCATAAGCCAAGGATCCTTACTTTGTATGTAATGTACGCATTAAATGTTGTTCCATTGATTAAAAATCCATCCATGTCTTGTTGAGTGATCAGTAATCAAGTTTAGTTCATCAGCCTGTTAAATTTTAGAGTTACTTCAGTGGCAGCCGAAAGTATAGGGGGGTCTATTTAGCTCTTTTCATAGTAAAAATTTGGAGGGGTGACAATACTGAATTTTGTTTGTTGTACCAAAATATTTGTCAGAAATTAATGAACTTCTGTTTTTAGTATATTTTTGTTATCTTCAAATATTTGACTTCCCAAAAAGTATTACAGGATATAATTTTAGTCTATCGTGGCATCTATATGATGAAGGAATTATTATTGATGGCTAAGAACAGCTGAAGAGAAGCATTAAAGACTATTTTGGATCAACAGTTAACAACTAATTTAATGAATTATTACTGTGCATTCAATGGTCTTGATCAATTTGCTTCAATCGACGTAGTAAAACCTAGAAATATAAGATGAAATCTTCTTTCTTCTATTAACTTATTTATCTTCCGGAGTAATTGGTCAATGCCACAGTCCTCACTTCTGGGTCATAAAGTTCCTCCACGAGGTTGAAGGTTTAGTCAGAGCTGCAATGGACTGGAGTGTTGGTACTCGTCCTCTTTTCTTTGCCGGTAAATACACCTGTCTGTTTATTGAAGGATTTAAATAGATTTAAATTTAACATAATTAGATTCGAGTTATAAATATATTGACCCATCTAATTTAATTATTAAACGAATAGTATTCGTATTTATGATGCAGTACCTCTTATAACAACATACAAATTTATAACTCAAATAATTTATATCATTACCCGATTGCCACTTTTACACTGTTCCATAACTTTATAGAGTGAAAAACATCACGTATCTAACCACAACTTTAATCAATGATTAGATTTTAGAACTCTGATATAGGTTACAAATTGGATTCTTTCCATAGACATTAAGCTTGTTATTTGATGGATTTTTCAACCAGACGCGATTTGCATGTAGCTTAGATTCATTCTGGCTGTTTCATCCAAAAAGAGTTTCGTTAGTTATACTCTATATATATATATATATAATACACATATTATATCATCGAAAGGACTAGCTCTTTATGTAGGGTATGGACCAGGTGCTCGTGATCAATAATAAAAGAAGAAAAATGACATGTACCGCAGTTGCTCTGTTGCTGCTTGGCCAGAGCGTTCAATGCTGAGATCAGAGACTCACATATCACATTAAAACTATTCCCAGAATTAGCAACCATCCACTACCAACAAGACATCAAACAAAAGGGCACGCGAAAAAAAAAAACTAAGAACTATCCCCAAATAAAAGTTCAACAAATTGAAGTTGAGTTTAAGGCCAGAACTGGGCATTCTTCACTTTAGATACGCTATTGAGCACTTCCGAGGGCGTCACGTCTCCGACCACTGTCACCTTCTTCGTCTCAGACTCTATCGTGAAGGATCTCACCCCTGCACTCACAAACAAAATTGTCCCACTCCCGTCATGAACTGCTTAAAATCTTTTGTCCTAAAGACATCAAATCCAACCATTAAATCAATTGGTTATCTGATATTGTAGTTGTCCGAGTGTGATCTATGTAGGCGTATATAATGAGGTGTATTAAAGATATGATATACATTACTTAAAAGTATTAGATCTAACTGGTTACAGAGCAAAAGCAGTCACCTTCCATCTTGGAGATGTGCTTCCGAACTTTCCCTTCGCAACCTTTGCAATGCAAAGAGACCCTCAACACCACAACCTGCAAGCAAACAGATGCAGGAAAGTAAATTATCCTCCGTAGATCTCAGACAAACACATAACCATGCGTGATCTTGCTTGTTCTTAACCTGTTCTTGTGGTCTACTAGAAATGGATAGCTTTGGAGCAATTGGGTCGTCTCCTTTCTTCGGGTAGACATCGTCAAAGAAGGCATCGTCGCCCAGTAGATCGAGTGCTTTGTACTCCAAGCTCTTCCTGCTGCTCTGCGAGTTGTGGGACGCACTGTTGCCGATGGAGATGGTTCTTGATCTCCTTGGGGGGACTGTCGCTTGGGACGCGTGGCGAATGGGGGCTCTTCCGGTGCGGGGCCGGACCATCGATCGTCGATCTATGCTCGTGCATATTGCAGCGGATGCCGGCGACGCACAGGAGAAGTTTACTCCTTTCAGCTCCTTGAAGAGAGGAGCCATGGAGATATACGGTATCGTGAAAGGTAGGATTAGTTAGTAGTCTCTCTCTTTCTCTCGTATATATGATATATAGGAGAGTTTTTCGACTAATTTGCGATTCACACCCTACCTTTTTCATATTCGCACTTTCTGTCCTATGCTTTTATTTTCTATGATTTTCTTCTATTATCATTCACACTTCACAATATTAGGTAAATATTTTACTTTTAATGTCTCAAAAATATGCTTAATTAAGGTTTCAAGGTTATTTTTTGTATATAATTAATTTGACTCATGTATATGTAGACTGTGAATAAGGGCAAAATGGAGGACCTCTTTGATAAATTTTTCTTTATTTTATTCAGAATGCATTCTCATTTTGTCACTAATAAATTTATCCTTCAGACAATACCCTCGATGGTCTCTTACAAGGGGTCAGTTCCTCTGATAGTCAATATTAAAAATGTGGGGGTGTAAATAGTAAATCTTGCATTATCCAATTAATCTATATTAGACTTTAAAAGCTATTTGTCTTATTCTTGATAACAGTTGTTAGCCCTAATCCTGTCTCTTACTAATTCAAGTCATCCTATGGGGAGACGAGTGCTTAATTTATGCAGTATGTCTTGTATTACTCATCTACCATCATCTTATAATCCAGAGGAGAAAACAATTCTTCCTTGTTAGTTGTTACTAATCCTTTAATTAATCTAAACATAAACATTCCCTGGTCCCAAGAAGGTCTCTTTATGTATATAGATTGAGGAGCATATTGGGATCCAAGTACACAACTACTGCAATTTGGGACTGCCTTTAATCTTGTTTGATTAGTGCTAATTGTAGTTAGTGGAGGCCCACTTCTCATGACCCAAGCTGGCAAATCTACCTTTTTCCGTCAATTAATCGTTTAATTAATGGCCCAATTCACGTGAGTTCATGAGAAACGTGAGAGAAAATCCAACATATAGTTCAAGAGTTTGAGCATGCTCTGCTCTGATAATAGTGCAAATGAACCAGGAGGAATTTTTCTAATCATTAATCTAGTGGTTGAAAAAAAAAATAAGATGAGCATCTTAATATTATACAAGAAAACTTACATTCCAAACGCTACAGTATTGATTTATTGTGGTTTTAATTTGTTTCTTCTTTTCTTTTCATGAGCACTGCATTTTCAGAAATTTTCTCAAAAAATGATCAAAAATACCTTCTATGTTAGGTTTAATCTAACAGTTCCTAACAGAAATATTTTGAAGATAAAATGTTCAGTTATAAGATTTCACAGCTATAAGCATTAGTGATAAGTAACAACTAGCAATTGTTATAATGTAATGTTGAGCACTGTCTTTTACAAGAATGACTAAACATCACATTTACAATAATAAAACTGGCAATAGAGGTAGTGGATGAGTGTGCATATCACCATCCCTCCATCATCTACAGTTTACATATCAAAATCCACCAGATATTTGTAGATCAGAAGCACACTTTTACTATATACTTTGGCCTAGTTTATCTCGTACAACATACATTAAACTCATGCAATGTTTCATCTGGAAACTTGGGTTATAAGATAGCAGAAGAGATCAACAAGCAGCTATCAGCCAAAGCACTAAATTTAAGGCTGTCTTAATGCAACACTGCTTTGTTGCAGATATTATATACAGCTCTGCTATTGTAGAAGAAAAGATGCATCTTCAAATCTATGAGTGGAGCCCAAAGCCAGTGAGCAGAAGATAATTACCTTCTGAAATTGGATGCAGGTAGAAACACGGTGCCGATAAAACCAATTCCGTGTTCCCGAGGTAGATAATTTTCATCTGAGATGATCAAGCATTCAATCAGATATACTCACAAGAACTTCCCTTGCAGAAGGTTTAGCCTAATAAATCTCTAGAAGAAGTTCTTCCAAGAGTTCGTTGTTTAGCATAATTTCTATCTCACTTCCCATTGTATTAACTTCATCTCCTAAATCTAACCACTTTGGATCCAGTACCTTGCTCTCAGGATTGCCTCCAGTGAGTTCTTTCCGCTGTCTAACCAACATTTGCCACACCTTCTCAACAAGCCCCTCATGGCCCCACAAAGGTGCAATATATCTGTTGAACTTCATACATGGGTTTAGGCACATGCAAAGGGCTACGACCTCTGAGAGGATGGAGTTTATAAGATCAAATAGCAGCATCCTCTCAGATCTAGACCATGCCTCAAGGCGACTGTACTTCTTTTCTAGCTTTTCAAACATGCTCGAGGTCATTGAACAATTTCCAGGGTAATTGTAGAGCCTATCCTGCTTTGTACTATGAACACCCAAATCAATAAGAATGTCAAGTAAGTATGAGAAGTCCCGGTCATCTCCATCCCTAAATGCTTCTAATATATCCCCTGTTAGTGGAAGAGAGAAATTTTCTCCTTCTGGCTCCTCGGTATCAGAGTCAAACTTGAGAAGATCAAGTTGCATTTGGAGTTCTATAGTAGAAGTATGAAAGTTTTATCAGGTAAAGGTTGGACATGTAAATTGAACCACCAGATATATGACGGAAATATCTCAGCTATTTTCACTTACCCTGAAGATCTCCACACATTCTCTTGAAATAACCAGAATTTGACTTTTCTTCTTCCAAAGGAGGCTCTAAAAGTTGCTGAGACACTTTTGAGCGCAATAGAGATGCTGATTCTGTTCCATCAGAATGAATAGGAAAGTAATCCTCCTGATGTTGGACAATCAATGTTATTAGGAATAGATTAGCTTGCAGACAGGAACTATCACAAAACAAATTTGACTTTGACCTACTGCAAGTGAAATTCAAGTTCATTTCTCCTACTCTATCATGAAATAATCCTATATTACTAGCAAAATTCCAAAAAAAAAGGACAGTAGAAACTGCATTACTCACACAATATGAAGACACCACTCATATGACAAGCAAGAACAAGGTTGAAATAAATGGTAATTAGGTAAAAAAGGAACAAAAAAAAGATGCAGATGAAAAGATCCTATGATAATGGAAAATTTATGGGTATTACAGTGTTGACCACCGAATCCAGCTTTAATATCTAATTGAATTATTAAAAAAATATAATAGATGACTCAGCATCAAGGTTATATACTAAATAACAAATCAAGTAATGACAGTTCAACATATATTCTAGGAGAGAAAATGCATGAAAACAAGAATATAAAACTAAATTAACTTGAGTTTTGAAGCTTTTAGGGCCTTCTTCGAGTTTATTTTATCTGAATTAATGTCTTAAACCCATACTTGAATGCCGGATGGACCGGATGGAGGATATCGAAGAACACATTTTCCCATCATACTAAGGCATATAATTCTTTTGTTGATAACAACAAAACTCAAACACAATTTCTATGTGCATGTAGAACAATGTAAAGCCAAAATGCAAGAACAAAATCCAATGAGATACACAATAACACAAATTGTAAGCTAAGCTTAGCTTTAATTTCCTTCTTTTCCTGATGTTCTGCTAGCAGGAGCTAGGTTTTCTAATGTTGAGATTAACAGCCAAAGATTATAAATAGCTTTGATGACAGACCTGGTCATTTCTAGAAAATTTTGCATCTTTGGTCAGAACTGCTTTGGTGTTGGGCTTCCGGAAAGGCCTTTCTTCAGTTGTAAGTAGTATTCTGGTTTTCCCCGCATCAATTCCAACATTACTGCTGGAGAAATCAGGGAGGTTACGGTTTGGTTCACCAGCACATGCCTCAAGGCCTCTATTTCTAGAATTCTCTTGGTTCATACAAATATCAACTTCAATGAACTTCTTTTCATCCCTGCCAATATAAGGTTGAAATTCCCTTCTATCACAATTACAGCTTTTTCTTGGCAACATTCCTTTATGACTGAGCTTCTCACACAAAGAACTTCTAAATTTTAAATTCATTTCATCTTTAAACATACAAAATTCACCATCTACACCAAATGTGCACCTATTGCATGGATTTTGACCATATACTACTGATGAAACTGGAAGAGATGTAGGTATTGATGAACTTTTTGGATGTCCATATTTCCAGCCATACCTATGACTAGTACCTGAAGGATAACCCTGTCTTGCAGAGACATCCACTCCACCCAAATTTTCTTGCAAAACTTGCAAATCTAAAGTTCTCCTTTGGTTTTCTGCATTAGAGAAAGCAAACATTTTGGACAGAGCTCTTGGTCCTTTACCAACTAATCCTGTCTTAAACTGCTGTGCTGACTGCCATTGCCCTGACAGTCGTTCTCTAGACCCCTTACTAGCAGATGTTTTAGATGGATAAGTTGAGGACCTATAGCTGTCATCCCAGTCACCATAACACTTAGAGGACCTACAAGATGTAGCAGAATTGTGCATGTCAAGTGAAATAGATGGCCTTTTGTGTTTTATCCACTCATTGATTCCCAAATAGTGAAGCTTTCTAGATCTCTCACTTGCAGAGTATCTCATTTCTTTTGCAAACTCTTTAGTAATTTCTCTTGAGCATTGCCTTTTATGACTTCTAACTTCCAAAAAGTTCTGCCAATCCCTCCCTTCTACATAGAATTCTGGAGACTCAGGCTGTCCATTTTCTTGGTTTCTTCTGTAAAGAGACTGAAAGTTATTGGGTTTTCTGGATAAAAAATCAGTTTTTCCCAGGATATCTGCTTTTCCAAAAGTAGGCTCTAAAACAACAATATGACTGTGCTGAGAAGTGTTCTTTTTACCCAAATTTTCTGAATTCAATATTCTACCACTATTTTCTTTAAGAGAATGACAAAATATACTAGGATTGCTTTTTCTGAAAGCACTTTTGACATCTTTTGGCATTTGATTATTTCTTTCAGGACTGCCACTTGATGCACATACTTTTGATTTCTCAAACTTGGAATAGTTTGCTGATTTCAAGATCATGATGTGGCTGGGAGGCAGAGAAGGTGGAGAGCACTTCAGATCATGTAGATGTTTTCTAAACAAGGAATTGGGTTGTTGAAGTATTTCAAGAAAATGGTTATCGTCGATATCTGAGCTATCCAAGTCATCATAAAGTTCTTCAGAGACATGGAAAAATTCATCACTTGGGGCAGATTTAGCATTCATCAGCTTCTCTGACATGAAGGTTGTACGTGGACCAATTTTTCTGAAGTTTGTCAGACCCTCAAGAAGTTGCTGATTGTGATCTTCTAAAATTTCTGTTGCTTCCATGACTTCAAAAACATCTTTGAATTCTGGGTGCTCCCTGTTTCTCATCTGAATTGAATATTTATTATTAGCTACGGACTGCTCTTGAAACCCTGCAAATGATGATCTTTTCCGGAAACAATTCCCAGTGTCCAGCTTTTGAGTATGGAATGTTCGTGCAGGAGGCAATGTCTCAAGACCCATCAGTTTTGCAATTACACTAGGTGAGGACAGATTGATTTCCATTTCATTCAACCTCTCTTTCCCAGTGTGTGTTTTTGCAATTACACTAGGTGAGGACCGCCCGATTTCCATTTCATTCAATCTCTCCTTACCTATGTGTATTTTTGTTGGATCTCCACCGGCAATTCTATGCTGGCTTTCTTTGAAGTCAAAAACAAACTACAAATAAATTAAAAATAAAACAGAGTGTTAAGAATTTTTCATATGAAATAAGCTGTACACAAAAACAAAAGAGAAATCAATTTTCCAACCAATAGATGGAAAGAACTGAAAATTTTCCAACGCTTGTTAGAATATTTATGCATTAGATGGTGATCCAATTAGCTTGACATTGAAATTGATAACTAGATTAACAGATGGTGTAAACTGCACTAACAGAATTTTCTTCTATTCTGCTGCCACTGCTATAGGCTGAATCTGTTGGTATTCCTAAAGCATTTCTTTGTCTATTCAAATGAACACATCCTGAAAAATAAATAAAAAAGAAGAAGATAAATGCTATTAATAATTAGAACTGATCATAAAAATAAATAATACAATAATAATAATAAACTGTATCAGCCATACTGGAGAACCCAACTTTAAGTGTGCAATTCGAAAATAGCAACTTGACTCAAATGGTCATAGTAGGGAGCAAAATAACTTACCTTGTGATATCTATCACTTTAACCAGAGAGAAAAGGGACAAAAGAAAAGAAAGAACAGGAATTCTGGTTATTATATAATGGCATGATTTATATCCACTAACACCATCAGAACCAGATAAGAAAAAAAAGAAACTAAATCGCGACTAGTGAGAAGTTCCTTTTAAAAGAATAATGGTTAATTGCAAAAGAATAGTACTTGTCGGAGTTGAATTACTAAACCCAACTCCGGTATAACTCAAAAAATCCAACTGCATTATGGCGTTCTTACACAATAACGCTACATAAAAGAACTACGGAGCTCAAATAAACTTCGAAGAAGAGCCAAACTTTTGGTAGTAAAAAAGGGGAAAAAAATGATTTTTTTATAGTTTGTCAGAAAATCCAACTTTTTTCCTAATAATAGCACAAAAACGAAGATCCCGAGCAAAATATCGAACTTGGTTTAACTCAAACCTTGAAATCTTTAAGCGTGGCTGCGAAAGAAAGAGGTGTTTTGGGACGACGAACCTTCTCCACGACCACCGACCATTGATTCCAAGTCGTAGTCTCTCCACTGCGACCTCTCGCTGTGACAACTCTTTCCCTCACCCACACCACGTGATCGCTACTTAAGAAGCAAAAGAACAAAACCCGGATAAGAAGTAACGCTGGAATAGGACAAAAAGGAAGACAGCTCGAGTTCACGAATGGGGGTGGGGGGGGGGGGGGGGGGGGGGGGGGGGGGGGGGGGCGAGAGATTCTTCTCGCAAGGAAGACGAGAAAATTTGGTAGGAAACAGCGGAGAAGTGGCAGGAAAAGGAGGGTTTTGCTCTGTTGGTCTTCTCTTCGAGTTTGCGTCGCTTTGAAGGGAGAGAGGTGGAATGGAACGGAGGAACGGGTCGAGAGGTCGAACGATTAATTAATGACGGTGTTGGGTGGAATAAAAATAAAACGAGATAGAAGCGGCACTATTCGCGTTTGGACCTGCGAATTACCAGAGAATATGGATATAGTCCTTTGGACGGATAATTTAATTCGACGCACAGGTTTCAATGTCCTACGTGTATCGCATCCCATCCCATCCCATCCCACATCTGGATGAATTATTTCGTACTACATGTGGACCTAAGCTGTACCCATTATTATTACTTTGCGGTGTCTTTGGTAGCAGATCCTCTACAAAAAGTTATTAGGAACTTGATGCAGAGGTGGATACACGGCAGCGTACAGGGATGAAAATGGACAGGATACGGATCGAACAGTTCTCAATTTACATTCTCATTTATATTTTTATTTTAAATACGAATTTAGATTCGAATATTAGATAGATAACAAAATTTAAAATAATATCATAATTAAATTAATACGGATAATTTTTTTAAATAAAAGATCAGATCTTAAACGAATATTGATCAAATAATAAACGAATTATAAATTTTATTTAGACATCATTAACATAAAAATATTAAGAGTTTCACAAAAAGATAAATTTTTTATATATCAAATACATATAAAATTAGAAAAATTAATCTCTACAAATAATATATAACACATCATTACTAATAATATCAATATTTACTATTTAAATAAATAAACAAAAAACTGTAAATCATTTAAAAATATATGCGGGTAAACAGATATCCGATATTTGTATCCGAATTCGAAAATTATATCCGACTCATATTTAAATTTTTTTAAAAAATTTTATTTGTATTCGAATCCGTATCCAAATCGAATAAATTTTTTTTATCTGAATCTGATCTGAGTTGGATCGAATAACAGTCAAGTCGGAGTTAATCTAATCCATTTTAAAAATATGTGTACAACAAATGATTTATTTTGCTGTATACCCCCTCTAAACTCCGTTATCTATGCATATACCCCTCTAAATATGATATTTGAATATTTATATTTCCCTCAAACACTTGAGAATTTTTTTTGGATAGATACAAGTAAATATAACAACCACATTTTAACATATAGTTATCAAAAATAATAATTAGGAGGGAATTCATTAAAAAAAACAATAGGTTCCAGAGATATTTATATAAATATAAAAATTAAGAGGGGTACATAAATAAATAAATAAATAAAAAGCTTTTGAGGGTATATGTTCTGAAAAAACCTATAATAAACTAGGGGTACAAATCTCTCCTAGGTCCTACCACATGATTGATACTCCTTTTCAATTTTGTCTCCATGTGCCTTGTACCTTCATGTCTCTTTGAAAACTTTGGCAAAATATTTCATAATCTTTTGAGTATAACCTAATCTTATATATACACATGTTAATATACCCCCCCACCCCCCCCCCCCCCCCCCGCCCTCCAAAGAAAAATAGAATACCATCATATTTTGAGAAATATTAGTGAATTTATTATTGGGATTTAGGAGGATGGGGAAAAGTGAAACCTAGTAACTTTCTCCCTCTAATAATTGTGGACCTATGAGATCATTGAGATTCCCACAAATTGCCTAACCTTTTGTTTTCATTCCATCAAAAGTCGGACAACTTATTCCATGAATCAACCGACAGCGTCACCGTCACCGTCTCCTCCTCTAGACTACCCGTAGGCCTCTTTTACTCCTTTCACATCCATCAAGAATCCATGGCCATTGAAATCGCTGAAGATGACGACGTCTGCTATCATTTCAAATGCGTCGCTGATTCCTAAAGACGCCACCGTCTTCCTTAATATGATGCGGATAAACAATCCAAATCTGGTCGCATCCTAAAAGCAAATCATTAAGATCGAAATCGTACAGAATTAATACACGGAAGATTAGAAACAGAAGTAGAGTCTACATGCTTTACAGGCTCTTTAGAAGTTAGATGCAAACACTAATAAGTATGGAAAGAGAAGAAAAATATAAAGACTCAGAAAATATATTTTAATTATTCTATTTGCTAAGGTCATGTACATCTCAAAATCTTTATTCTCGTAAAGGATCCTTCATAAGAGTATGAAAAAAAATATTAAAGGAAAAATGCACGTGGGGCAGACGAGAGAGTATACTTAAGGATAAAAAATCACACACTATTCCCCCTGAAGCTAGACATGATCATTAGGCCCGATTTGTCTAAACCAGGCTTAAATTCATCCGGTCTCAATCGGGCTAAGTTAAGGCCGAGCAACATCCGAGCCTGAGATGGTAGTGAAATATATGAGCTAAGCCTTTACCTGCCGTACTTGGCTCGATCCATTACTCTGATCTATAGCTCAACCCATAATACATGCATATTTCTATAAATTTTTTAGTCTCACATTAAATATTTAGTAAACTATATATTAATATATTTTTATAAAAAAATAATTAAAATATTTTCATATAAGCCCATTAAACTTAGTCCAATAAAATATAATATTTTTTATTTTTAACTTACTATGTTAGACTCATTATACTCAACCTAAGCCCAATTATTTAATAGGTTAGTGCATGATGACGAATTAAAATCTTATAGTTCAGCCCGAGTAATTAGTAGGTCAAATTGTGAATAAATTTTTAAGTTCTATTAGTGTAAAAAGCTCAATGATCACGTCTACCTAAAGCACTCACATAACTAAAATTTAATTGAGGTATAATTAAGAAAATGAAAATATTTAAGGTTGGAGAAGGGAAGCAATAACACTCTGAAATATAAGGAGAGTAGAGAAAAAAGTGGAGAAGTGATAAAAACAAATATTGGATAACTGAGGGGTCGAAATGTTATAAAAATTAAGAATTGTACGTAAAAATGAGCTAATGGTTGTACGTAAACGTAATTAACATTTTCTTTTTCTCGGTACGCGCCCAATCCGTAGGATATAACATCGAACAGTCTCCATTCCATTCGATCTCCACCTTTATTTCTCACGATCAGCTGCGAACCTTGATACAGCTAACAGCTTTCTCCGACTAACAACCAACAAAAACACGCCACGTTCAGGTGACGTGCTTTATTCCAATAGCGGTGACCAAACCCTTCCTTTCCGCTTCCAAGGGCCAACTCAAACGCGCGCGCTAAAGCGGAGGAGAGGGGAGACAGACTAGACGAAAGAGAGAGAGTATCGGAGCAGTCGCAACGATGCGGATCGAAGAAGTTCAATCCACCACCAAGATGCAACGCATCGCCACCCACACCCACATCAAAGGCCTCGGCCTGGACGTATGCCCCTCATCCCTCTCTCTCTCTTAGCTTTCCTAGGGTTTAAGGTTTAGGGTTTTAGGATTCTGATGGAGTCGTGATGCGCTGCCTTGTTCCCTTAGGCGAATGGGAACGCTATCGCTATGGCGGCAGGGTTCGTCGGGCAAGTGGCGGCGAGAGAGGGGGCGGGACTCGTCGTGGATATGATACGGCAGAAGAAAATGGCCGGGCGAGCTCTACTTCTCGCCGGGCCACCAAGCACCGGAAAGACTGCGCTGGCTCTCGGAATCTCTCAGGAGCTCGGTAGCAAGGTTCGATTTCTATTGTGAAGAATTTACCGCCTTGGTGGTTTTAGGGTGCGGATTGAAGAAAAAAAGGAACTATTTTGCCGTACTAAGCAATTCAGCAAACGCTTGGTGGTCGAGAAGTACTGTTCTTTTACTTTACAGGATTTGTATTGATGATAGTCGATGCTATCGAATTTCTCTGTAGGTCCCCTTCTGTCCGATGGTTGGTTCAGAAGTTTATTCCTCTGAGGTCAAGAAAACTGAGGTGCTTATGGAAAATTTCCGGAGAGCTATTGGGTTGCGAATTAAGGAAAACAAAGAAGTGTATGAAGGAGAGGTTAGCTATCAATCACCATATTTTATTCTCTGAGTCGTTAGATTTGATGTATTTGTTAATTAAATTGATGATACTTGATGTTGATGGCTATTTCATGTCTGTTGCACTGGAATGATTCTGTTTGAGAATTACTTGGTAAAATGTGGCGTTAATGCAGTATGCTTGTATTTTAGGTGACTGAGCTATCTCCGGAAGAAACTGAGAGTATTACGGGTGGCTATGCAAAAAGCATTAGCCATGTGATTATTGGGTTGAAGACGGTCAAAGGAACTAAGCAGTTGAAATTGGATCCTACAATTTATGATGCTTTAATCAAGGAAAAGGTGCTTCCTGTTGTCCATACTGATTTAAGTTGCATTTTGTCCTCCTTAGGAGAACAGCAGAAGCTAAGATCGTATTCTGTTTGGTTGCCTTCTTGTTACATTGCTATTACTGTTGCTTGCTTTTGATGGGCAGGAGTTGCTAATTTCTTTCTTTCATAATGATCTCTCTCTTAGTAAGTGAACATTACCATAATTTTCTTCTACAATAATTCTTCCCAAACACTTCTACAATTTGGAAGAATAAAGTTTTACTTTTTTCTTGTTTAATTGGAGCAACTGGAATGCACTTGTAGCATCCTTGACTTTAATTTGATTTACTGTCCATCAATGCAAGTAAAATAAATCTCTGTCATATTCAGATGAAGATGTATCATCAATATCAATTCATTGTTTCTACTCTGTCATTCCAGGATCTTTTACACCAGCATTTGTTATATTAGCTGTTCTCAATGTTAATGTCCTTATTTGAACTGCAGGTTGCTGTAGGTGATGTTATTTACATTGAAGCAAATAGTGGTGCAGTGAAAAGAGTTGGTAGATGTGATGCTTTTGCTACAGAATTTGATCTTGAAGCAGAAGAGTATGTTCCAATTCCTAAAGGGGAAGTTCATAAGAAAAAGGAGATAGTACAGGTATGATTCATCTAGCATCTATCTGTTTGAATATTTAAGGTATATCAGAGTCATGTGTCAACACTATAACTCTTACTGTTGTTAGTTTGGTACCATTTTTTTATATTTGGAGTATCTAGAGAGTATACTGGAACTTGAAATGCCAAACTCATACTCAGCATTCTGTTTTCACTTGGTTATGTTGTTTACAATTAGCTAATACTCCTTTAAGAAGTGCTTATAGCAAGAGATTAAGTCTTAGTCCTATTACTAAATCCTGCACATTTGTCTATGTATGTACCATTTGCTTACTACTTTTGAGGTCAACTGTTATAATACTCTCAATAGGGACAATCATCTGCTTGCTTTTCTTCTGATGGGGTCTGGACAGGAGTTCCAATTAACAAAGTTATAGCTAATTTTCTCCTCTTTCTATAATAGGATGTTACACTGCATGACCTTGATGCTGCAAATGCTCGTCCACAAGGAGGGCAAGACATATTGTCCCTCATGGGCCAAATGATGAAACCACGGAAAACTGAAATCACTGAAAAATTACGGCAGGAGATCAATAAGGTTTATTTCCAAATTCCAAGAGAAGGCTCCATATTGTACATGTTTTTCTTTTATTTCTTAGGCTCCAAAGACAGCCATAGTGTAAGTAATAACCAAATAATATTTATCCAAATTGAATTTCTGTTTACTGCCTATACCAGGTGGTTAACAGGTATATTGAAGAAGGAATTGCAGAGCTTGTCCCTGGTGTTCTGTTCATCGATGAGGTATATCCGATTTCTATTTGCACTTCAAACACTGTATATTTAGGCTATGTGAGACTGTTTTTTGTAATAAAATTTTTGTTTGCAGGTACACATGCTAGATATTGAATGCTTTTCTTATCTTAATCGTGCTTTAGAGAGCTCGATTGCGCCGATTGTGATATTTGCTACAAACAGAGGAATATGTAATGTGAGGTATGGAGTTGGGCATATTAATGAACAAGATAAACCTTTTGGATTTGTTAAGTAGTCTCAGTTGCCATATCACAATATTATGTTTATGGTCTCTGTGAAAATCCTTTGATGTTAGATACTTCTTTATATAGTCTATATCTCTGTTCATTGCAAGTCTGCTTGTTAATTTTGTTAATCTGTGTCAAGCTGCATTAAGTAGCTTTTTAGCGAAGCCACTGGTTTGATAGTTTCAACTTCTAGTACTTGTTTAATTAATTACAGTAAATTACCAAGAGATTAACGCTTGTTTATACTCTTCTTGTTCCATATTAAATTTTACTTCTTATATGTTTCAACACACAGAGGAACTGATATGACCAGTCCACACGGCATACCAGTTGATTTACTCGATCGTCTAGTGATTATACGAACGGAAACTTATGGTCCCACCGAAATGATTCAGGTTCTTAGCCTTTATGTATCTTCTGTGTCAGTAAATAAGTTTCATTTCTCTTAAAATCTTTCCTTAACTTTCTCTTTCTTTATTTTCATGGAGCAGATATTGGCAATTCGAGCACAGGTGGAAGAGCTTGATATTGACGAAGAAAGTCTAGCTTTCCTAGGAGAGATTGGACAACAAGCATCTTTAAGGTCCTTCATTGTTTTCCTCTTTTTACCTTCCTTGTCTTCTGTCTTTTCACCACATGTTTCTGAATCTATAGGTGCATTGTTTATTGGTATACTTTTGAAAAAGTTTAATGCACATCATTTGAGTCTGCAAAATGGTTAATTACTGGTAAATTATATTGGTCCATATGCAAATGCTTGTGAACATTCCCAATGTTGACCCTCATCCCATGAACCTGTAAGGAGCTTGCCATATTCCAAGTTATTATGAGCTTCATACTATATATCTTCCTGTCCTCTGTGAATTTTAAATTCTTGTTGTCAAGTATGAGTGCAGCATGCCATGCCAGCATTAGATTTTGTCATCTGTGTCTGTTAGTATACTAGTCATCTTAATGTTGTAGATAGGTGGCTAGTGCTCTTCTTGAGAGGCACATATTTTCATTTCCATGATACAGACTACCTCCAGCTTGACATAATACTTGTTTTTCCCCTCTGTCCACATATATGCAAGGTAGTGTAGTCATGTGATTGATGTGAAACTTGCTTCCACATTGTTTTTACATCCTTTAACAAACATATGTGCAAGTCGCTTTACCTCTAGTTGTTTTCTGGTAATTGTTCTGGTTGATTTGCTGAGTAATTGATAGTCCCCTGATTAGTCTGAGGGCAGCAGTGAAAATGGGAGGGATTGTGGTGATGGAGGTGGTCGTTAGGGAACTAGCATGTCGACCTAATATATCCTTGGATGGACTAACCCTTGTTTCTAATTGTTCAGAAATAATGTCTCTTGATATGGTAATACTTCTAAGGTTAAAGAATTATTGTATGATAACTCATAGATCTTGACTGAATGTTGTGAGCCTCTGCTTTTGGCAACCTATAGTATGAAAAAGCATTACTGTTGTCTATTCTAGCTAGACCTACAACAAACATGTTTCTAGGCTTTCAACAAACATGTACCAGTTGTCTCATCCATTTGAATGGAAGGGCCTCCTTGGCATACGCATTTTTGAAGTTTTGGAAATGTATCTTCCTATAATAGTTTCTGAATAGCATTGTATAGTATGACCCCATGGCATATTACTTGTGCCATCTTTTCTTTTTCGTCTTTTCTTTTTTGTTTTTTTAGTAGAGCATTTTACCTGTGTCATATTAGAGAATATTAAGATAAGAAGTACATCAAAGTAATGAAGGAGGAAAACTTTAAATACTTCTATCTTGATGGATATTCAGAAATACGAGGTTCAGTTGTCACAGGTTTATGCTCTATGTCTACCTTCCGAAGTAATTCTTCAAACATATAGGGCATAAAATGGACACACTTTACAATGTTGGCTTTAGATGGTCACAATGTACATAAGCTGGGCAACTTATACTTAACAACCTATATTACCCTGCAGTCTTCACTATTATTTTAGCATGTTTTACCAATGTATATTAAAAACTTCCTCTCTTGTCATGTCGTTGCCAGACATGCCATTCAGCTGCTATCACCTGCTAGTATTGTGGCAAAGACTAATGGAAGAGACAAGATATGCAAGGTACCCTAGAACCATTGTTCGCATGGTCAATTCCATGTCTTTTTTTTTTCTTCTATTTTTTGGTCTGCACGCTTATTTTTGTTTCCTACAAAATTCAACTTTCTTTGTTATAATAACACAAGTTTTTCTTGGTCTTTTTTCTTAATCATTCTCAGGCTGATCTCGAGGAAGTCACTTCCCTCTATCTAGATGCCAAGTCTTCTGCCAAACTGCTTCAGGAGCAGCAAGAAAGATTCATAACTTGATAGTCTCGCGCCTCATATATTCCTCCTTTTTGGTAGGAAGGTTCTGTTTCATCTTGTACTACACTGGAGAAGAACACTGCAATGATTGGTTGTTGCAGCTGCCCCCATTATTATTCAGTCTCAGTTATTACGATCATGTACCTTCACAGCTTTATTTCTTTGGTTGCAATTACTTAGCCTGGGAAATTGTGGGGATTCTTCTCAGGAGGATATTAGGGATTAATTTTTGGATTTTTACGCATATTGTTGGTTATTGAGAATGGCTAAGCTCTCGTGGTGTCTGTTTGTCATTAGAGCCGACAATTTCATGGAAGTATTGTAGCAATTGAGTGATATAAAATTAAATTATCGACCCTTGTTGAGCCGAGGTGCTAAGTATCAAAAAGCTAATCTCTAATTTGAAAAATTATTCTCTGACAGACTCAAATTTGATTCGCTAATCAGGTCTGGCCATAAGGACAATAAAACTTCAAATTTGCAACTTAATTCCAAAACTATTCCCATCAAATTCCTATGCATACTATAGTTGCAAGTGGGTTCACAATTAGTCAATAATGTTTCGCTTTCTATTCTATTCATTTTCAAATTCTCTCTCGATCGAACTTTGGTTCCAATTAAATTTTTTATTAAAAATTTAAAAGTTGAAGAAAGAAAGATAGATTCGGACGTGATGGAAATCAAATGAAAAAACGTGAAATAATTTAACAGATATTAACAATTAAATACTTTTATTGTTGCCGCATGTTAATCACAATCCCGAGACAAGCGACGTGATAGGCCGCCACGTGTTCATAGACTATAATAGTTCACAATTATATACACGTCATCACTTAGATCATCACGTGGCTCCACGCGTTGATATGGCATCTCCCTGCCTGTCCCGATCCCTACATTCCAAACACATGCGCGACGTGGCATGGTAACTTTACTCCGCCATCCTCCCATTTGAGAGGAATTTACAGGCGGTGCCACTCGTAGAGTACTACGTTGGACTACGAATGGTGATGGAAATGGACGGCTTGGATATGAGCTAGCCCTCCTCGTCCGGATCCCGAGAAGCCGCTTCCGAGAGCATCTTCTGGATCCGCTGCATTGCCTCCATCTCCAACACCCGCTCCTCCCTGTCCTTCGTGTATTGCTCAAAGAATTCCTTGTTCTCCTTCTCCAACTCACTCCATACTACATCACCAAAATAAATAAATAAGTGCATCAGAATTCGTACCTCAAATATATTTTTTATTCACCCAAAAATAATAAAAAAAGATAATGAGAAGCATCATAATATAGAATATAAAACTTATTATTCTCTCTTACTGCTTAAAGTAGCCAAGAAAAAAAAAATCAGAAGCTTCAACCACTAGTTAAAAGACACGCAATGCACTTTAGTTACTCAAAATAGATAGGTCTTATGGTTTCTCTTCTTTTGTTTTAGTAGTAGTTCATATGGAAAAGAAAGTGACCAGGGGAAAAGAGTTACTACAAAGACGACTAGAGTCACGCCACTATATGAGTTCCAATGTAACATTCTACATTAAGAAAAGAGATTCAATAGTATCTAATGTAGTTCTATGATACTTTCTCTCCCTCTACTATATATATATATATATCATCATCATCATCATCTAGAAGGAGGGAGGGAGGGAGGGAGAGTGATAGGGCGAGAAAATCACCAGTGGAAGTGATCACAGGCTTTATATTAGCATGCTTGTCTAGGGCTTCCATGCACTGCTCCTTGTTCATGTTGAAGCAAAGGCACTTCTCAATCAAGTGCTGCACCTAAAACCACAAGTATCATAAGCATATGCATGGGACTGATCACCCCCATGATCAAGATGTCCTTAAGGTTTAGTAATATTTCTACACACATACCATTCTGATGTAAGAAGCTGACGAGGAGTCACCCATGATCAAAAACTACAGAGAATTCTAGCTACAACCAAGGAGAGAGAGGGCGAGAGGGAGAGAGAGAGGTTTCAGGAAGTGGGGGAGGGGGAGGTGAGAACTTGGAGAGTGGAGCTAATAAAAAGAGGCGAAGGAGACAGAGAGAGAATTAGAAAGAACGAGGAGGTGGGCCATGGGGTTCCATGTGGGTGCTCAGCGATCATTGGAGGAGAGGAGATTGAGTAGATTTTAGGTGGCCCACTCCCTCTCTGCGACGTGGGCCAACCCTCGTTCTCGTTCACGTGACACGTGGGCCTAGGGAGACCAGCAAGGCGACACGTGTGACACGCAAGCCAACGGCACAACGAGCTGCCGTCCTCGCCCCTTCAACTGTGTGCCCCTGTAGGCTTCTGCGTGGAAACTAGAGAAAGTTACCTTTTTTTTCCTACTTATATTTTATTCCTCTCTTCGGACTTTGGAGTTTGGAGACAAGCCCAATTGTACAAGAATTAAAATATATATATATTTTAACGTATATGAATACAAAGTTTGTAGTTGAATCAATGTGGATCAAACATGGATTCTATCGTTCCAATAAGACTACCACGTTAAGTCGCCCTCCTATTGTAATATTTATTAGTATTCAGTAAAATAAGAAAATATTAAAAGTTTGAGTTGTTTAATAATAAAAGCATTCTGTGAATCATGCTCAAATTGAATAAAGCCTGGAGGAAAAGAATGGCTAGCTAGATATGAGCTACTCTAACTGCTCTTTCTAATCATTGGACTCGTTAGACTGGCCTTTTATGCTCAAATGAATAATGGAGTTCCAGAATACTGTGGTGATTAAGGTGTAAAATAGTTTGTATGTTTTATTACCCATAGATTTCTCATCAAACTATCTCACATTTGTCTTGAGTGTCTCAGTTCCTAATACGGGTAGAAGTACACTTTGAGAGGTTATCTGTTTGAGCACCTGTTACGACTCGGGCATTAAAAAAATATATTCATCCACTATAAACTATTCTTTTCTAAAATATCTAGAACGTTTGTGTCTTCTTTCTTCTTCTCTTTTAGGGCAGAGTACAACTTCATCTTCTTTTCTAGACAAAATCTTATAACAAAAGGGAACAAATTAAACTTATCCACTAGCCTCATTTCTCTCTCACCTTTTATTTTTCCTCCTGACTCTCTCTCTCTCTCTCTCCTTCTATCTAAAATGCACTATCTATTTTGTTGGATAAGATTTTTCTTTCTTTGAGAAAGAGATCGATTATTTCGAATTGGGCGAGGATATTAACTTATTGTAATTAATAGATCTAACAATATAATATTTAATCTAAATATTTGATAGAAAAATGTAGTAATTGATTTACAAATACTAAAATACATGATGTAAACCTCATTGCAAGGTGTTAGCTTGAAAAATATCTCAGACATAAAATTTTCAGTCTAGTAGTAAATTTAGCAGGATCCAAATCGCATGGACCACAAAATATCTGGACAACATTATTTCCTAACAAGGCTCTAAAGGTAACTTTGATACCGATAAAATGCATATTAACCGTCATAATTCTACTTGAGATGCAACTGCGCTTTAGCAATTAATACTCATAGGACATTGGAATTTGGATATAGCTCCAGTCGTTGAGACAGGCAGGCCCACGAACCAATTAACGAGCTGTGATTGGGTGAAGGTTTGGAGTTGAAAACTTGAACCCATACACCTACTCAAGTGGCCCTCGAGTTGGACCCACATCTCTCCCATTCTCTTGCAACTATGCATTACAAAGCGACAAAGTTGTTAGTCTTGTGACGTGGGAGCAGTCTCCTTAATTTGTCGTCCATTAATCAGATTAATCCTTGCGACTGGGGGGATTGAGATTCACAGTTAAGCTATGTTATCAACGTAGTTAAGTCCTAAAATATCAAGTTGATTTTATAGTTAGTCTATAAATCCATCTATCTATCTATCTTTGTAAATATATATGCGTATGTATAAAAGACATCCTTAGTTTCATGATTAAACAGCTCTCCAGCTTTCGACAGCGATAAGTTGCTGGGGCAGCCGGACACCGACATCTTGTACGACTGACCAAATGAGCACCATATATCCAATTATGTTCTCAAGCCCATCACCATTGAATTATCCCCCGGCCCCTACAACGACGTTTTCATGTCTTTCTGCGTGTAGCATCAATGCACCACCCATTCCATTGGAGAAGATGATTACGGCTTCCATGCATGAGGATGAGGATGAGGTGCACACAAGAACGTCCACAAGATATCCAGCTTCATGGCATACATAGCTAGCGCAGGAGCTGCAAAGGATGTGTGTTCGATCTCCCCAGGGAATTAGGTCAGTGGTCAGTGGGCAAGTTGGTATATGAGCAGCAGCAGCAGCCCAAACAGACGTGGAGCCCCAGTCTCCTTGGCTTTAGCTAGGTTGGATTAATTAATTACTTCATGCTTCGTATGAAGGTCCACCACCTACCGGAATCACAAGTCCTTTTCTTCCATACTCACTCTCGCCTCCCTGCGTGACAGATTTCTATTGGGGTTGCCATCATGTAGGTCTTTAGATAATTGGCCATAGATTCCGTTCGCACAGGAAGAAAAGAACCTCAGCTTCTCAATGCTCTTTATTCCAGCAATAATTCATTTACAGACAAAGTGATCAAGGATCCATTGGTTTGATTATAGTGACCACTGTGAATTTGATGCAGTTCTACTTGGTGTTACATTGCCAAGCTTTCTCCGGTCCCTCACTAGTAGAAAGAAGACAAAAAAAAGAAAAGAAAAAGGACCCAAAAATAAAATTGCAGAGAAGCAAAAGGACTAACGCTTTCAAACAAAAGCTAGCGTTAGATATTTTTGCTCACTGTCCGAAACCTGGGGGAGGTCAAGATAGAGCACCGATTCACGGCATTCAATTCCTTTCCTTTCCCTTCCCTCCCCTTCCGCTGGGGCTTCCCCATCCTATCCGAGAGATCTAGCGACCATTGCACGGTTCCATTTTGGATCACAAATTTTGCAGTACGACTCGAACGGTGTGATAAGAAGATAACACACGTCCAAAGCTAAACAAACGAAAAGGATGGGTTTTTAACAACTGGATCGACCCGTATTGCAATTGCTATATTAATTCTGCCACCTCGATCGATGCATGCGTATAGACATAGTGCATGCACCTAGTGAAATAGGAATTGGCTGCATCTGATAAGGAAGCAGCTAGCAGCTAGCACTGCTCAGTTGGGACTAGATTCATGAATGATATAAGCCATATACCAATTCTTGATCATAGATCTACTAGATAAGCAAACTCCCCCTTACCACAGAATGCAGCTCAACATGCGTTCGGCTGGCATCAGCAGTGACGTCAAGAAATAGTGTGACAAGTAGTCTGTCTGTCAGTCCCAGTGGAAAATAATTTCTCCCTTCATTAATTCATTCTCTTTTCTCCTTTTCTTTTTCTTTTTTTCTATCCAACAAGGGGGAGAATAGAAAGATGGTTGGTGGTGATGACTTTTTTTTTTTTTTACTATAAAACTGGAGACTTTTCCTCATGTTTGGGACTCCCAAGTCTTGGTCCACTTTAAAGCAAGAAAATTAAAAGACTCACGTTTGGAGCAGAAGTGGGCTTGATTGATCTTATTAACCAAGCCCGGCCCTATGGTTGGTCGATCAGCAGATCATCAAATGGAGAAAATTAAGAACATGAGCTAAATCATTAACTTGAGCTAATCGCAGAAAGTGCATGGGACGTTACGTAAAGGTTCTATCTTCTACATGCACTACTCCATACCACGATTTGCAAGCTATCAGCAGCTATGGATCATTTACGTATGACTCTACGTACGCACATCGATTTTGGGTAGAAAATGGAGATCACAACATTATACAGCGTTTCAGGTTAGCTTTCCAAAATGGCAACTATTAACCCCTCAACTGGCAATGATTTGGTCACAAATGACTCATAATGGATCATCACAGACTATACGTAGAAGGTTTCAGCCTAAAGCTTAGCAAATATTGCTCTGAAACTTCTTTTTTTCTTTACTATATACAATGCCTGGCTTTAATTAGTTGTTAAATGGAGTACAGTAAGATGACATAAGGAGGATCATGTACATCATCAAGTAGTGAAAATTTAAGCAGTTTGTAATTAGAGTATAGAAGTTCATACCTTGTGAAATCTCCCCCAACGGCTGGGGCAATAAGAGATAAGAATCAAGTCAATATAAACAAGCATATATTAGTATCTCCACTCTTTACCTGACTCATTCAGAAAGGTTCTTTAAGCAGTCACATTCAAATCTACAAAATTATAAGATAAGATCAGACATACAAAAGGAAAGGAGGTGAATTGTTTTTTTATTTTTCATCAAAACTGGAGATGAATTCGACTTCACCAGTTCAATTTCTAGAAAAGAAATTGTAAATAAGAAAATGAAAAAGCCTAGATGTAATTTATTCAGCCTCCATTCACTAGTGAAATATATTTAATATTAACATAATTATGCTAAATTTTAAATCTAGTACAAGAGAGCTTATTCTAATATAAAGTTTAATAAATAATTAAGATACTCTTTACAATAAATGGATGATGAGGGAAGACAGAAGTGAAAGAGAAAAGAGAGAAATAATAATTTAAATAATAGTTGAATAAAATGATCTTTTTTAAATTTTAAAATTCTTAATAGAAGAGGAGAGAAGAGGTAAATAGATGTTACTATATTACTACTGAGATAAGTGGGTGCTTATTTGTTATACCAAAAATATAAAGAGACTTATATATATATATATATATATATATAATTTTAGAACTGATCGAGTAGCAACGGAGAGATCACAGAAGAAAACATGGTGATATCTTTAATCTTTCTATATATGCAAGGAAATTTTGTTGATAGTATCTTATGTATGTTGGCTAGGCAGGAGAAGAAACGTAACACCCTATGCGGCCATTTGAACCAAGTAAAACACTAGAATTGGTTTACAAACTATTAGAATTAAAAAAAAAGATTAAATATATTTTATTATTTTGTACTATGCTCAAGATTATTTTATTCTCTTATATTTAAAAAAGTTTCAAAACACTTATGATTAAATTAAGACTATTAATTTTTCTATTAAATTTAATTAAATTACACTAAAATAACTAAAATACACTTATTATATTTTTTAGACCAAATACAAATTTTTGAGATAACATCACTAAATGATTTAAATAACCATAATTCTTAGTTAAATTTGATAAAAAAAAAGTAACGGTCATACTTTAATAAGTATAGAGACTAATTTAAAATTTTTTAAAACACATAAAATTTAAATAATTTTAGACATAAATATATTTAATAATCTTAAAATAAATAAAGAAAGTTCTCAAATTAGATCAAACCCTTCTTTATCTCCATCATTTCTATATAACACCTTACTCTTATATAATTCTATAGTTTATATAATTCTACTAATTAAATTTTTATTTGAAAATTTTATAATCTTAACCAGTTGACCCACGCTAATTAATCCTTGTTAAGTCCTATTCCATCCTAGCTTATTCCACGAAATTTAAAACCTCTTTTTAGATTTAACCATCCTACCACACCAAGGTAATTTAGATATTTTAGTAATTACCTCTAGTATTCTAACAGAATATTCTTGAGTTGATACCCTTTCATTTAAAAATGATTGGGTTTAGTTAGCTCAGGATGTCATATTAAAGTTATATAAAAAATGAGGACAGGGTGTTAACTAAGAAATGATAAAAATATAGGTTGTTAATTGAAAATTCTCCAAAACATAATCTAACATCTTAAGCATATAATCTGAATATTTTTTTGATCAAATTACATGGTTTAAATTTTTTTCATAAATATTAACGTCATTCATGCTCTTTTATCTTAAGAATCATTACCAATTTAAAATTTTTAAATTTCACTTTTATCACTATGTTATTCTATTTTTTTTAATCATTTCTATTAGTAATGGTTGTAGTTACTGTCTATATTTGCCTTGCCTAGAAACAAAGATGATGTGGCTTCATCTTATCTAGTGATAGTTTTGTCTCTCCATCTCATGATAAATATAACTAACGGACAAGATGATGCCACATCATCTTTGTTTGTAAAATATTTGTAGAGTGTCTTTGGGGCAGTGTTATTTGGTGTATATAACAAAAATTTTAAAGGACTTAATAATATAAAATAAGAAAAACTATCACTATTTTTCATAATAACATTATGAACTAATTTTTGATATATAATAACCATATGAATTATTTTTATTGTTTATTTTTATCCATAAATTACTATGTAATAGTCATGTGATAAAAAAAAATATGACATACTTATCTCTTATATGTACGCGTCACTCAAGAGTGAATTTTATGTTAACGAAAATTAAGAGACAATTTGGTTAATTCTCGAAGATGTTAAAGATGTGAGATATTTTTGATAGTTCAAGAAATCATTGTGTACTAAAAAATAGTTTAGGGGATCAATATAAAAAATAGTAGTAATTCCGTGTATGAAAAAATAATTATCTTTATAAAGTAAAGAGATAAGTACATTTAGACCTCCTAAATTATTGTATTTTTATACGTACATCTTTTATTAGAAATATTTAACCCTCGATGCTATAAATTAAAACGAATAAAAAAGACAGAATACCCTTGAAGAAAGTATAAGAGTATTTTGGTGATCTGGAATTTGAGATATTTTCAGATATTTTAAATAGTTAGATAGATATCCGTCGTAAAATAAAAAAATAAAAAATTAGAGAGGATATATAAAAAGAAGGCAATAATTTAGAGGGTTTAACTGTAATAAGCCCAAATTAAAATTGAGGGAGTAAATAGATTGTCGTCCAATATTTGGCAAATTTGGTGACTCGAATCTCCATGTGGTGTCCCCGCATAATATTTCATGGGGATGTTTGTTTGATAGCGTTTCTCCTTTCTCTTTAGTCTTTAATAGCATTTCGGAGCTAGTCACTCGAAAGTAAAAGCTACTTCAAAAATTTCTCTACTCTCCCGTTTCCTCCTCACTTCACTCCCATCTCTTCCAATCTCTCTCTCTCTCTCTCGCCTCCATCGACGAGGTAACAATCGTCTCTCTACTCGATCCCGCTCTGTATCCGAGTAGATCTGCTCGCTTCTCGATAGATCTGATCGATAAGTATGTAAGAATGCCATGATCCGTCCTTAGCTTTGGTAGATATGAAAAGATCGCCTTTTCTGCTTATCATTTCTCGAGAATCTTGAGTTATTGCCGCGAGATCGGCGAATCTGAAGCTCTGTAATAGGTTTTTGACTGATGGATTTGTCTATGGTGTTAATTTCTTGTCTTTGTTATGGTTTGGTTCTGATCCATGTTTTAGGACTTCTTTTAATGGAATTTTCAGTGATGTAACTAGTGTTAGATGACTTGAGGTGGTTGGTAATGGACCGACAATATAAATCATGCCTTAATAACTAGTATGGTACTCTGATCTGAAATAATATTTTGATCTTGGATCAGGAATCTATTTTAATGTGCAAGTGTTGTTTATAACTTTGATCTTCGAAAGAACATGATGTATGAATAAATCGTGAATGATCAATACATCAATGTTTTCAAGTCCTAGCAGAGACATTAATTACCGATGACATCTATAGTTGCCCTCAAGATTATTCCAATGTAGTATTTCTATTAGCTACTTGGGATTTTTGGCTGTTGTGCTAATATTTGCTCTTGGTGAGGTGATACTGATCTGAGATCCCAGATTAGTTATTATCTTATTGATCTTGAGGAGGAAGTTTCAAATTAGACATTTGTCTTTGTTATATATTCCAAAAATTTTCCCCTTCCAAATATGAGTCCTTAAAAACTTTAAACAACCATTAATTTTCTTCTCTCGTGAGAGCAAGATCCTAAGCCTGAAAATGAATCTATTATGGTGCCTCCCTTGTCTTTTCAGTAGTTGGTTGGCTGGAAATAACAAGAAGAAGAAAAGGAATTAAATATCTTATTTTCCATGTTTTCCCGAGCCTTTGGTGGAAGATGAATATATTGGCTGAATTATGCAAGCTATTTCTTTCTATGCTCCACATGATTTTCACTTGCAAATTTTGATCTTGATAAATAACATTGTGTAGCAGAAACTCTATATTTGAAGTCACTCCTCTTGAACTAAATAGATTTTGTTAAAACTAGAACCAGCCTTAGCTCTTTATTGTTTTAGTCCTGTTCTCCAACATGAGTCATTGAATTTCTATATACCTTGTTAATCTATCTATATCAAACATACATAATTTGGTCGAAGATTAAATTAATAAGGCCAATGAATAAGGTCACAGAATATGCTTATCATCCTATACAAACTATTTCCGAGAAAGGTCCCACAAGATGATGATCTCCAGGAGATTTGAAAATTTATTTGAAGAAGATGTGAGTTTTATAAAAAGTAGCATATATTATTTCTGTCATATTTAAGCGTTATATAGTTAATTAGTTTATATTAGGAAATATGTTGCGTGAGATTAAGATCTAAGTTTTGTTGCATGTAGGCTGCCGCAAGAGCAATAAAGCTACCAAATTGCTACTAAAATATTATAGTGTCTCATCAGAATTGTCTGCATATTAGTAAAGAATGGCTGACGCGGAGGATATCCAACCACTTGTCTGTGACAATGGAACTGGAATGGTCAAGGTAAGTCCGTAATTTGATACTAAGAAGTTCTTTTTTCCCAATTATCTGTACTTGTATAGCATAAACTCTAAACAACAAATTTTTGCCTTGACAACCTTAAACAGGCTGGATTTGCTGGTGATGATGCACCTAGGGCTGTATTCCCTAGCATCGTAGGGCGGCCTCGCCACACAGGTGTTATGGTTGGCATGGGCCAAAAGGATGCTTATGTTGGTGATGAAGCCCAATCCAAGAGGGGTATCCTCACTCTCAAGTATCCTATTGAACATGGGATTGTTAGCAACTGGGATGACATGGAAAAGATTTGGCATCATACTTTCTATAACGAGCTTCGTGTAGCTCCTGAGGAACACCCTGTGCTCCTCACTGAAGCCCCTCTAAACCCAAAGGCAAACAGGGAAAAAATGACTCAGATCATGTTTGAGACCTTCAATGTGCCTGCCATGTATGTTGCAATTCAGGCAGTCCTTTCTCTATATGCCAGTGGTCGTACAACTGGTATGTTTCAGCATGGCAATTCCTTACAGACTTGATTTTCTTGATTTGTTGAGCTAAGGCACTTTTTCTCTTTTGAAAGGTATTGTGCTTGATTCTGGTGATGGTGTGAGCCATACTGTCCCAATTTACGAAGGATATGCCCTGCCTCATGCTATCCTTCGTTTAGATCTTGCGGGCCGTGATCTCACAGACGCTCTGATGAAGATCCTAACAGAAAGAGGCTACTCCTTCACTACAACGGCAGAACGAGAAATTGTACGCGACATAAAGGAGAAGCTTGCATATATTGCCCTTGATTACGAGCAAGAGCTCGAAACTGCCAAAAGCAGTTCTTCTGTTGAAAAGAGCTACGAACTCCCCGATGGACAGGTGATCACCATTGGAGCTGAGAGATTCAGGTGCCCGGAGGTCCTCTTCCAGCCATCTCTAATTGGCATGGAAGCAGCTGGAATTCATGAGACTACATACAACTCAATCATGAAGTGTGATGTAGATATCAGGAAAGATTTGTATGGTAACATTGTTCTCAGTGGGGGATCAACCATGTTCCCTGGTATTGCTGATCGTATGAGCAAGGAAATTACAGCTCTTGCCCCAAGCAGCATGAAGATTAAGGTGGTTGCGCCACCCGAGAGGAAATACAGTGTCTGGATCGGAGGGTCCATCCTTGCTTCCCTGAGTACATTCCAGCAGGTGATACACTCGTGCATTTCTTTTTCCAACATTCATGTGTATGCTTCTTATACCTTAGTATTGAAAATTTTGGCTCTGCAGATGTGGATTTCAAAGGGAGAGTACGATGAATCTGGTCCAGCCATTGTTCACCGGAAATGCTTCTGAGCTATCAGGTGCAGGTCACAATCCTCCATTGTGTTCCTTTAGTCTCAATTTACGCAGCCCTCTTCTTGCTAAAGAGTATGTTCAATTTGCATGCCAGATTGCTGTCTACTTGAGGTTAATGAAGTCATTTCTGTTAGATGATGCTCCGAGGCTTGGCGAGCATCAATGTTTTTGGTTGCTGCAAGCACATTGTTGCCGTCTCTATCTATCTATCCTTTTTTTCCATGGACACAGTTTCCTATTGATTTGGTTTTCTGTAAGTTTTTCCGGGCATTTGGATTGTATAACATGACAATATGATGTTATGATGATTTGTCTTAATAGAAATAGAATGTTGATTGGCTTTTGAACGAAATCTGAGGCTGCCCGTCGTTCTCTTATTAGTGTACTATTTCTATTTCACTGGTTAAGACATTAGAACCGTTCATGTCTGTCTATGTTTTGTTATCAAGGTGAACGCACGAGGAAGACATGTTTTCAGTTTCAGGAATTTATATATTATTGCAAGATAGAAAATATTCAATTGGAAACTTTCCTCTCATTTTAGTCGTGTATATATATATATATATATATATATATATATGCGAAGATGAAGATGTACTGTTTTATGTCGTATTCACAACTACGTGCATATATATTATAAAGGCAGAAGAAATGTATTTAGCGATCGTAGCTTTCAGGTTAACGGAACTGTGGTTTTAGAAGCAATGGAAGACCTTCTCCATCAGGGTGAACTCATATTACTCATTTGTACCATCTGCTTGTCCTGAGATTGAAATCCTAAGTAACTAATCACCGACATTTACTGCCACAACGAGAATGCAGTCTACTGGGTTAAGTGTCATGGGCTTGGGCATGCTCTGGCCGGTGGGTGAACTCATAGTCAAGGTGGACGAAGGCTCGCTCAATTTCAGGCAACTGCTCGAGCTTCTCTTGCAAGGCCTCCCCGATATCGTGCGCCTCTCTTAGGGGCATCTCCGATGGCAAGACGATATCGACTTCGACAAAATAATGCGAACCGAATGTGTATGCCCTCACCGTATCGATATGCCTTATAGCCTTGTGGTGGTTCCAGCAAAGGTATGTCAGCTTCTGTAGAAACTCCGGTGTCGCCGATCTGCCTACCAAGGAGTTTACATTCTCCAGCACTGTCATCGACCACGTTCTGATCGTGTACAACGCCAACTGCAATGACAGAAATCAGTTGATATTGTTATTAGTGCTTAAGACCAACTCCTGAGCTATCTTCCATCCAGCTTATCATTAAATATATCTAGAATATGCAGCACAAATTGTTCATTCGTTAATGAGAATCAAAAGTCTAAGAAAGCCTTACTCAAACATGCTACTACCCTACTATTTAGATCAAAATTATCCTACATTTTCAAAAAATCAAACTAACTCTTCTCAAGAAAATTAAAGAAAAGTCTCATTTATAGTGAAGGGTAATAGTTATTGGTGAATGGGCTCACACGTTGATAGTATATATTATATAACACAAGAGAAGATGAAGAGAGCTTCTACTTACAATAATAGCTCCAACAGGGTCAATCCACCCTTCAACATAGTTGGCGAGAAGTGCAGCCACGAGGCCAATAACATTGGTGATGACATCAAAGAAGTGGTCTTGTGCATAAGCCTTAACGATTTCGTTAGTGAATGAACGACAGTATACGACCAGCATGAGCTTCACCAATGTAACTGATAGCATGATGTCTACCACCCACCTTTCTTGTTCCTTTGTCAAGCTGAATTGATCTTCCTACAATATTTATTTTTTCAATAAGGATTAACCAACCATGCCTTTTAGATAAACCATATTTAGGAAGGAAAAAACCACAGCCAATAGTAAACTATAAACAGTAAAGGAGCCCACTGAATAAAACGGAAAGACTCATCCGACCAGTCATTATGTAATTTGCAAGAGATATAAAAACAGCTACTTACATTAGATATCAGCGAGCGCATTGACTCAAGGATTATCTGGAGACCAAGGGTCGCCATAACAGATGCAAAAACAAGGATACCCTGAAAACATATTTGAATGGAGTGAAGTTGTAAGGAAATCAAGAAAGGAGAAGAAGAACTAACAACTTGTCTGTGGCAGGAGCAAATTTTCAAAACAAAGCAACCATCAACTATAAATAATGAGATTTTGATGAGAACATAGATCAAAATTAAGCTAATCTAAGTTATAGGTATCTAACCTTTATGGTAATTCCAGTATTACTATTGGTGATTTGAGCATCAGTTAGAACTAACTAAATTGGTCCATACAACTCCAACTCTATCCAGTGAATTCATTTTGGTGAAAGAAACAGTCTCACCATAGTTATATTAATTCACTCATCTTATCTATAATTGTCCAATCTTCAACATGCATAAGACTGCTCAATCAAGCAGCTCTAAGATTGATTAACCAGTTCCAGGTCAGAAAGAATAGTTTCTCTCTAGAACCGTATGCAGAATGGTCATCATCATCTCATGTTAAACTAACCAGTGCAGAACAGTAGAATATGATCAAGCAACATACTTAAAAGTGAAAAGTCATGCTGCATAAGCATAAACCTTGTGCTTAGTTAGAAAGAAGTAATGGTTAGTATAAACTCTGAGTCATTCATACTAGTGAAACTATGCAAGAAAAAGAAGTAGCAGTAAGTACGTGACACAAACAAATTAGTTCCAGTTTATAACAACCAAATAGATCTCAATTAAATCCAAATTCAAGAAAAAAAAAACATCTCTATTCCTATGGGACTTGTTAGTAATGAATAGTGTTCTATGCATAAATTAACACATTGAAACTTACTAATGGTTGCATCCGCCTTTTTCCAATAGGATACTGGTAGGGATTTTGTGTTTGCATGGAGAAGGCAGTAAACCACAAGATAAAACCTGACAACAAATCAAGGAGAGAATCCAATGTAGATGCAATGATGGCCAATGAACCACTCCTTACTGAAGCATAGACTTTTGCCGCAAACAGAACCATATTTGCAATATTGGATAACCGGATGGCTAGTGTCTCACTTTTAGCGATCCTTTCACGCTCTTCCTGCAAGTGAAAAAAATAATAAATATTCAAAAAATACTTGAATGTAAACTTCTTCTTTTGCAAATAACAAGCTGTTTTAGACAAGAATAAAAAAGGTATACATTATCACCTTTGATAATCCAGGAAGAAAACCGCGGTCAGTCAGGGTATCCATCTCATTAAAATGCTCCAGCATTTCCACCTGCTGCTGATAATACTCAGCAACAACATCTCCAGTACCTATGGCCATCAAAAGAAAATGTTAGAGAATATAAAATACCTTACTCTTAGCATCAGAAAATTAAATTGACCTATCTTGAAGAGTTTCATTGCAAGCTCCTTAGACAACAAAAAAAAGGAGAAGATAACAGTTGATTCCCTAAAGGTGTCCTTTTTCTTCATATGGAAGCAAGTCCATGAAAATTGTTTGTCACTTTATATGGTTCAGAGATAATTCCCTATTGTTAAAAAAGAGATGCAATATTCTCCGATGAGGACATAATTTTATCCTATGAAAGCAGTAAAGAAGGACAAGAAGATCAGGATTTTACCTTCAATCTCTAAGCTATACTCAATGCTTGCTAACTAGCTTACAAATTATTATATAGATCGAAGAGATCACAAATTTTTGTACAATCTTAGATATGGAGAATATAAAACTTTAGCTTAAAAAATCAATGATTTGTTAGGACTTCTTCATATGCAGGTCTATGTTTTCTTTTAGAGTTGCAAAGCCAATTTGCAAACAAGGCTCTCATAAGAAACCTCATTCACCACAAGTAACCGAATTGCGGTCAAATCATTCTGTTTACCGAGCTTCACTCTGTAATCCTATGTTTTACCTAAATCTTGTTGTGGCAGGAGATAACAACTAGGGCTGTAATCGAGCCAAGCTTGATTGAGTCTGATTAAGCTCAAATTGAAACTAATTTTGAGCCTATAGTTGTGATCAAGCTTGAATTTAAAATCATTTCAATTTGAGTCAATTTTAAGCTAATTTTAATCTTGAGCATGAATGAGCTGATAAATAAGCAATTTTAAGCCTTCATTAATTCAAACCTAATTTTGAGCCTAACCAATTAGGCTTGAATCAAGTTTGAAATAATGTCTAATTCAAAAATATAAACTAATAGAAATATCCATGTATTTAGAAAAGATACAATAGAATCAAAATTCGGAACTAAACTTTATAAAATTAGAGCACATAACAATCCACTTAATAAATTTTATAATATAAATAATATAGAAAGTATTACTCATATTATATATATATATATATATATATATATATTATAATTATTTCAAGCCTTATCGAGTAGGCTCATGATCAAGCTTGGCTTGAAATTATTTTCGAGCTTACTTTGAAGATCAAGCTTGGCTCAACTCATTTTTGAGCCGAGCTCGAGCCGGCTTGATTATTTTGACAGCCCTAAGCACAACTCTTAACTTGTGATAAGTCAATTCTTCGTTTTATCAAACCTCTCAATAACAGCTCACAAATTTCATGATAATCTAGATGCTCGTCAAGCTTTAATTCTAGTTGATTGGTGCTTCAGCAAGATGGAGTCAATCTCAAACAATCTGATCAGTATGATTTTATGAAGTGATTCAAGACAAAAGTGGTCCACTTTATAGAGCCCTATAAAAATTGCTGTTGCATCATCCTGTTAATACTTATACCAAAGCATCACCGTTCCTCTATCTTCAAACTTCTATCATAAATGATATGAAATCATCAATCATGTAAACAAGGAAAGTAAAGTCATCTTGGTTCTGTCAAGTTGGACTCATCTCTTTATAATACTAATACTAAATTTGTCTAAAACTTGGTTTCAGCATAGCACTCTACCAATGATCGTGCTTAACTAAATATTGGACGCACAAAACTAGGTGGTGAAAGAAGTACCCAACTTTTACCAAGCTTCCAACTAATGTAACCTGCAACTTGTTTTTGAATTTAAGTAAAACAGATAAATTTGTCACAAAAAAAAAATGTAGATTGACCGAACCGAGGAACTTTGCTGGACATTTGGAGAAAGAGAAAGCTCCACCTATTAATTATGATGCAATATATGCGCCCCCTGTATCATAGTCTACTGACATAAAAACTCCTGCACCACTTGACCAATGACTGCATCTTCTCAAGGCATTGATATATATTAAATCGACGACAAAATAAATCTTTGAACTGTTGAATTAAAATGGAGAGTCAAACCACAACCAAACAAGAACCTAACATGCATATTGATATTGAGATCTACTTAAAAAAATTAACCTTTGAATTGTCTTCACATTATTTTATTATTCGGTGAGAAATTAAACAAACCACAATTGTGAGTCAACAGATAGTTTTAAGTATATCGTCATATCTTACCCCTTCAAATTAAAAAGCATATCATCGGAGAAGAACCAACCTCCAAAGAGGAAACAAAACTTATTCCACCAACTAAATTTATCTCAAAACCTATTATATTCCCCCTTCTGGAAACTATCCAAAAGAAGAAGAAATCTTTCATCAGATCTAACAAGCGTCAGTAGAAAGTGAATATAGAATTGGCGGAAAGAAACTATACTCAATAATATCCAAACGTATTAACAAAAGAAAGGACGAGAGCAATACCTAATACACCGAGGCAATCTTGGAAGCCGCGAGGAGGCGTATCCTGGTGTTCCACTCGCCGGTATCCATCAAAGTTGAGCCGCCACGAACGCTCCCTCTCTCCGGACTCCGCCAGAAGTAGCTCCACCCCCTCACCAGAGTTCGCCGGATCCACCATCTCCTCCGACCACACCACCGCTCAGTCCAAAACCCTAGGGGATCGATTTTGATAAACCCAAAGGGCGCAGAGATCAGAGTAAAGAGTCTGTTGCTCTCTTACCTCCTCTTCTCCTTCTTTGAAGGGCCTGCGGCGCGATTAAAGAAGGAGCGGGGCAAAGGATCTGATCGGCGAGTAATTGGGTGGATCGCGCAGTGGTCTCATTTGTCGTTGGAGCCCGGTGAGAGATTCGGTGGGGACTGGAAGAGTTAGTTAGGGATCGGCTGTTTGCCTCGTTGCACAGTTGTTGCTGCAATGTTCGAATTACCTGCCACGTGGAGCGTGGACGGATTGTCCTGAAGATTGGGATTTGATGCAAGCCAACACCGTACGGGTTGATTCATTCTTAGATATGCGTCAATATAATATTCACACATATCCGACAGTTTTGATACCACCTTCTCAAATTCTCCAAACCTATATATATATATATACCATTCATAATACTAAATATTGATTGGATCCAACGATGCACTTAAACCCGCCCCACGTTAATGGGCATGTAATAAATCAATGCTCCGAAGTAACCAAACATAATGCATCCTCTCGCATGAGAAATATACATTCACCTCTTACTTAGTATATTGCACCATTTTAGTTCTACTATATAATTTTCCTTTGTTTGTCTCAACCGCTAACACAAATAACTAGCCAACTCTCATAACGATGGTAGGTATATTTGATACGACAAAAGTTTAAGGATTAACTCAAATCTCAAGTAATTATTTAATAGTTTAATAGCTTAATTTAGTTAATAACTCAGCTAACAATATAATGATTAAAAACGATATGTTTTAGTGACGGTCGGTGAGATTTAAGTGCTTCTATATATGTAGAAAGAGTTAACTCTTTATTCATGTTATATCTAGTCTTTGAGCTTTTAAATAATAAATAATAAATAAACCGATTGCACAAATAGTTAAACTTCTTTTCTCATCAACAGAGAGATTGGAATTCTAAGTTAGGCAGAAATTCTCTAAGATTATCTAATCTAATTATTTAGAGAAGCTAGGTATGTTGGGTAGATGATAGCCCCACGAGCTCCAAACTTATCACGCCACTGGATGCCAATCCATATTTGACTTTTCTAATGAGCGGACAAACTGTCTTATTCCTAGTTGAGAAACGTTATACTAATCGTCAATCATCTCAACTAATATTTTGTGTGAGAAGGAAGATGTGAAAACGAAATATGGAACCAATAATTAGGGGGGTTAATCAAGCAGAGCTTAGCTTGATCAAAGCCTAATTCTAGTCGAACTTAAATTTGTGATCTAACTTAAATTAAAATTAAGCAAATTTTGAGCTTGAATTGAGTTTGAGCTCTAAATGAGCCAGCAATCAATAAGCAATATTAAACCTTAATTAAATTCAAACATATTATAAGTCTGAGCAAGATCGAATTAAATCAAGCTTAAAATAAAATATAATTCAACTATAAACATATAGATGATTACAGAAAAAATAAACTAACAAAAAATCCTCAAAATCCATAATTAAACTCTACAAGTACTTAATAATTCATTCAAGTAAAATTTAAAATATAACAAAATTAGTTTGAGTTCTATCAAACTTATTTTAGAATTATTTTGGAATTTATTTTAAACTCGACTAAACTTATTTTCGAACTGTGATTATTACTGATCAAGAGTTATCGAGAAAATCTGAAGCCGATTATTAAGGAAAGCCGTAGCCATAACAACGTATGATATGCTTTATTCTTGTCGGAAGCACCGGCATCAGCATCAGCATCTGCATCTGCCATTGGCCACTTTTTCCACAAGCACGAAGGAAGGAAATGGCACGGGAAAATTGCGACGAGGAATCCAATCACATTCCAATGTTATCTTTTATTGTCTTCCTTTTGATATTAAGTTATGTAGATTCTTTTTACTACTATCATGTCAAATAAAAGCATATGAAAATAATTTCACTGTCGTGCTGCCAGATAAAAGCACATGAAAGGAACACTTAACATGAATATGTGAATCATTTCCTGGTGGTATTTGAAAGAAAAATAAACAATTACATGTAATTCCTCATTTATATGTCATAATATGTTGAGCCTCTTAATTGTATAAAACCATCGAACTATAAAAAATACATCTTCCATTATAAATCCATTAGAAATTAAGGGTAATCTTCAAATTGCTTAATGTAGGAAAGGAAGAAGTCACTCCGGAATCACTGATATATTCATCAACCAAATAAGAAATTGATCTCTGCTACATGCATTCAGACAATTACGAATCGCCTCACTCATTCGATTCATCCTGATTCAATCCCATTCAAACATCCATACAGCCCAAATGGTAGCAATACTTTTGTTGAACATGATTTAATAGCCAGGAGGCCCATATCCAAGCAAGATATCTATTTAGATCCAACAAGCTAAACACAATTTGAGCAAATTATACTGTATCACATCACTGGCAGAATAATAAACAACATGACCATTGAATACGAGAGGGTTTGGAGTACACGATGCTTTTGCTTACAACTGAAATAAAAATAAATGGGGTGACTAGAAAGTTTCCTCAATTTCTTCATTTATTATAGGCAAAAGATAGATTTGAGGTGTATAAGAGCAAAATTCCTTCAAATTGAAAGCAACAGATACAGTACTTATTTATTGTTTCTTGTCCTAATAAGAGTACAAATGCAACTCTAAATCATTAGTAGAAGACTACTGCCCGCAAAAGCATAAGCTCAGATTGCAACAGAAGCCAAATCTAAGGTTCAAGATAAACAATTGTACTCAGAATATTTTGCACATATAACATAAAGTAGTTTATGTTCCATTATAAACATAACAACAATGATGAAAGAGGTAAATTTTCATTAAAAAGAAAAGGACAATGATAAGTGACTTTCTTAGTTCAAAACCATCCTTTTCTTTTATTATTTTTGTCATATGCTGATTCGAAGCACATTTCTTTTTTCACCGCCCAGAAAATAGGCAGTAGAAACCTTGGGAGTTATTGGAAAATGTCTATCGACTAAACTCCCCCATGGAGTTACCAAAAGGTTTGGATGCATAACCGCCATCCAACTTAGATGTTCTAAAATCAGAACATGAAACCACACAAACTAAAAAGCTAGAAAGAACATCAATTGATCAATATAAGACAAGCTATCAGCGCAACCACCAGGTTGTCCTGCAACAGATTCATCAAAAACCAAAACTGGAGATATTATAGCATCCTTTACTTGCTCACTACTTTATTTGGATAGATATGCAACAGTTGCAACAAGAAAGATGCTACAATTGTTTCACACAAGAAACAATTGTCTATCTAAGAAGAAAAACAGAAAATTATCATTAAAATTACTGACTTGAAGGAAAACTTATAAGGAAGACAAATATCATTAGTATTACTTAGTATTGAATAAATTCATATGTGATAGAAACTATAATCCGCTACTTTATAACGGAAGTTAGTTTTTATGACTTCATGAGAACCATTTGAATCACAGTATTCCTGTCCTACATAACATTGGGAAGAAGGTTCCTAGGATTTAATTTGCAGCCCAAGCTTGTAGACAGGACACACTTAGGTGCAGCAGCCTCTATCACAAAGAAAATAAGTTTTGAAATAATGCATATATGAACAATCCGACCGACCCAATCAAGTTAATAAGCTTTCAAAACCAAAACAATACAAAAAAAAGCGCCAAGAAACTCAAAATATCGAGAAATAGTACCTTAGTGTATACGTTGAATTCTGGTGACCCACCAAGATGATACATTCCCTATACCTGGCAGCACTGAATCATGATGTCATTCACAATTGCAGCAGACCATCCAGGCTAATGTACTTAAAAGCAGCTTTGACACTGTCCCTCATCCAGAGTTGCTAGAATCAGATCAAACTTCTGCAAAACTACTGCTCTTACAGTCAGTTCACAAAGTTAGCAAGTGATAAGCTATATAAGTTGAATCTACATGCAATATTCAATTTAAAAAGTGACACAGATGAACTTGTAACCAGAAAACCAATTTCTACTGATTCCAATCAGATAAATTCATTGCAAAGGAACTGTTTATGTACAGCAGTAATCTTACACAACATCAAGCAGTTGTATTCATTTATCAATTTAACAGCATCCTCCCCTTCTCAAGGTTCTTAAGAGAATGAATAGAAAGAGGAAAAAATTACAACAAAGCCCCTTAATTCAAGTAACCACATCTTCTGTGATCTCTGGTAAAGAAGGGGTGTCGAAGAGCTTCTCGTGCTTTAAGACGTTGATTGGGATCATAACGGAGAAGCCCTTGAAGAAGATCAATTAGATCCCCAGCAGAATGATCAACATGCTGCATTACCAGGTTCTGCAACAAAGCCGAATTTCATAACTATTCACTATATAATGAAGTGGCTCTATCCAAACTGAAAGATATAAAATACTAAAGACAAGGGATGAGTAAAGTTTCAACCCAGTCAAAAAGGGCAAGAAAGAAGTCAATGAACAGAAGGACAACACATAATTACCTGGAGGCGAGGTAATTTCCAAACAGCTCTCATGCTTTCCCTTGAACTTGCCCCTTCTGGCCAATCCAATCGCAGGCCACCTCGCCTGAAATATTTCTCAGCACGTCGGCTGCCAAAACCAATGCATGAGAGCAAGAAATGCATCCAAATTCAAAACAAACAAAAATAAGTTAATGCCCACTATTTTAAACAGGCCGTAATCATGTGATATTCCATCTGCATCATGTGATGAAACAAACAATTAACAGAATGTACAAGTTCTTACTCAGCTTTTATGACCATGTGTTGGGGAAGTGGACCCAAAACCTTCTCCATCATAGCTAGATGCTCCAAATTTTCATGGGTTTGAAATAATGCCTCACCCTAATTTTTACATTAAAAACCATATATAAACATATTAAGAGAAGCTTAATAAGATAATTTCACAGAACTGTGCCAACTACTGCCTTCCATCATAATGCTATAGATAAAAAAGTTTTCACTATATTCAACGAGGACGCACCAGTACTAAAGAGAATACCTAGAATAATCAAGCAACCAGTGAAGATCAACTTACCGAACAGAGCTCAACAAGAATGCAACCCACACTCCACAAATCACAAGGATAATTCCACCCAAGTCCTAGAAAGAGATGATGGAAAAAAATAAAACAACGATCCTTATGGTTCTTGTAAAGCAAGTATATCTCAAAGCTCAAACCAATTAGAATAGACAAAAATGTTTACTTACCAAGAATGACTTCTGGTGCACGATAATGGCGAGTTGATACCACATAACTATGATCCTGGTGCTCAAATGTTGTGCTCCCAAAGTCTATAAGCTTAATAGCACTAGACTTTGGAAGATTCTTGAAAAATGATCCATCCTTAACTGATCTTGACAAGAACTTCATGATTAACCAAAAAAAGCACAAGTTTAGCAAATGGCACAAGAAATATTCTGTAGAGCATGGGAACAGTATACGGTCATGAAGTAGTCAATTTACTAGTCTCTACTTGAAAGCAAACAAAACATTAGTAGGCAAGACCTGTACCTTGTAATCAGGGACCCTAATATAGTCAGAAGATACAAGAAGAATGTTCTCAGGCTTCAGATCAGTGTGGATTAGACGCAAATCATGCATGACTGCAATAAACCAACACTATGTAAGAACCATTTTATACTAGGGCGTGCTGACTAGCATATCTTCTCCCAAACCATATATATGGTCCACGATCATTGATCCATAATCAAGAAAATTGATCAAAATGAAAACAACAAATGTTTGTCGCATAAAAAGACAAATATTTAGTGCCAACAGAGTTTCAAGTATTGAATAGTAAAAGTACAAGGGACAAGAAAAGGTTAAACCACACACATGCGACAGACTCCAAAATCTGTCTGCCAAGTTCCCGGACCAGGTCAATGGGAAAGGAGCGGTAACTATTCTTTCTCAGGAAGTCATACAAACTTGGTCCAAGTTTCTCAAATACCTGTTAGAACCATCAAATCCAGTTCAGTCTCTAGCCAAAGGGCCGAATTAAAGTATCACTTACAAATTCAACTTATAAATGCATATATACTTACAATACATATATGATTACGATAGTCAAACCAATTCCGAATTTGCACACAACTGCAGCAATAGAACCACTTGTACATATCCATCTTAAAACCCTAAAATAATGAGTACAAGATGAGCTGAAGAGAGATGGCTTACCGAATCCCCGTGATGTCATTCTTTGCAAGTTTCTGGAGCACATCAATTTCGATCATTGCGGCTTCGCGATACTTCTGAAGTGAACGCACAATTTTGATAGCAACTGCTTCTTTACTTTCCAAGTCCCAACATTCCAAAACTTGTCCAAATGTTCCTGCAGCATATGTTATACATAGTATAATAGGAGTACAAGTAAATAGTATCACAAGATGTAGAGATAACATTTTCTCCAGAGTTTCCAGCGCACCCGCGAGATGGAAACCAAAAGACAGAACAGATAAAGAAAGGTGTAAGTATTACTACACTAACCTTCACCCATCTTGCTGAGTATCCTATCTGCAGAAATGAATAAAACAAGATATCAGTAGGAAGGCGAAGTTCATACAAGTAAAATGTAAAATTACAGAGTAAAAGAGCATATTACCCCGAAATTATATATGACAACAATTAATTTTGCGACAACTCTTAACAAATTTCTGATTACAGAACAAACTGATTGTTAAGCAGTTAATCTCACTTAATCCAGCTAGACCAAAAGAAAATGCTAATGATTAATGTATTCCACCAATTTAAAAAGGAAAGAGAAACGTATACTTCTAATAAGCCATGATTTGCAAAACCAACTAAATCTGAAAACAAAATGTGATGCAACTATACCACCTGGACTACTCATTGCAAACCATTCAATACCATTACTTGACAAAGCTTAAGTAGCTTAAGATGGGTTAACAATTAAAAACAGATCATGCCACCCAGAGAAGATACAATTGGAAATTTATTATGAACAAAAGAAAAATGAAATAATAGAAAACAAAGAAGGTCAGTTGGATAAAGAACAGGTAAGATTCAAGGAAAGTGGAAAATACATCTAGATGATAGATTCTCTCCGATTGCAAAAACATAGTGACCATCCTTGTCGTCTGCTCTCCATGGAGGAGATGCATTTCGAGGGGCTCCTGTGTAGTAGACAGTGGGCAAAAAATGGTTTGCAATGGTTCCATTCACAACTTCCTGACCACAGTACAGCACCGGAAGGGCCTACACAAAGCCATCACCCAACTTTCGTCAGCATAAGCTTGCAACCAATTTGCCAAGTATTACAAAATCACTCTTTAGCATCAACGTCCCAAAAACGCCTCTTTTTACATTGTTTAGCAGAAAATTTACATTTTTTTGACAGATCCCTATGTCCTAACCGGATAGCACCAATCTCTAACGAAAAATAACAATCTTCCATCTCAACATCAAAAAAGGAAGAAAATTCGGTTCAGCCATGCAAATTAGGGCATCTCAGATACATAACGACATTAAAAAGAACGAAATTGCATCATAAAAGACAGATCGAAAGGGGAAATAAGCTCAAGAGAAAGAGAAGACGACCTTGGGAGGTGGCAAAGGAGGGGGCACATCCCAAGTAAGCCTGGCCCTCTTCCGGGGTCGCTTGTCTACCGTCGGATGCGGATACTCCGCGATCCACTGTGTCTCCATCTTCAAAATCAAAACCCTAACAACTCCATTCGCGGATCGGGATCGGGATCGAGAGAGAGGTTTGAATTCTTCTACGGACAAAAAAGGGCAAAAGGAGGGTAGGCAACCCTCGTCGTCCCCGAGCTCTCGATAACCTAGTGCGTTTCCCACCTCGAAGCCAACTATAGTTAATCCGACCGCTCTGAGCACCGATGGAGACTCTTAACCACAGTTGGTGTGAAACACGTTTCCCCCCTCGGGAGCCGAACTCGTTTCCCTCCTCTTCTTTTTCGTTGGATATTCTGGTCGTATCAAACGAGCCTTTCCATTTCCGTTTCCGTTATGACGGAACGGATGTGGGATGGGATGGGATGGGATGGGATGATGGGAGCGAAGATCCGGAGATGGCATAGCGAGATGGACCACCGAATAAATGATCTATTGATTAAAGGCGGTGGTTCGCAGAACGAGGCAATCAAAATAGGATTTTTACGGATTTAGTTAATTCGTGACACTTCCATACAACCGCTTAAATATCAAACTATGATATTCTTTAACAAAAACTTTAAAATTGTTAAACGACTTATTTTGTTACCAAAATAAACGAAGGGTTCATATGAAAATAAGCAATGGTTACAATTTTTTAAAACTAGTTGAGGAACGGAGGCGGCCTGAAATTTTGTTTTTAGTTTTTGATTCAAGAGTAAGAGCGCCAATAGTAAATTGTGTAGCTTTGGGTTGGATTTGAATTCAAGATTCAAAATCATCATCTGAGTTGATAAATTCCAAGAATCTAAGGCAGGGGAAAACGAAATTTCATCGCCAAAGGCAAGATCTTTCGTTTAGGTTGTATACTACATCAACTTAATTTCACATGAAATACATAACCCTAAGATTTCGATCGGCCTACGAGCTGGTGAACTTGGTGACGGCCTTGGTGCCCTCGGAGACGGCGTGCTTGGCGAGCTCTCCCGGGAGGACGAGCCTGACCGATGTCTGGATCTCGCGGGAGGTGACGGTCGGCTTCTTGTTGTAGCGGGCGAGGCGGGAGGACTCCTGCGCGAGCTTCTCGAAGATGTCGTTGATGAAGGAGTTCATGATCCCCATGGCCTTGCTGCTGATCCCGATGTCCGGGTGGACTTGCTTCAGAACCTTGAAGATGTAGATCTTGTACGTCTCCACGCTCTTCTTCGCCTTCTTCTTTTTCATCTTAGATCCCTTCTTCTCGTCTCCTTCCTTGGAAGGGAGACGCTTCTCCGCCCTCGGCTTCTTCTCCGCCGCGGGGGCCTTCTCGGCGACGGTCTTCTTCTCCTTCTCCTCCGCCGGCTTCTCCTTCTCTGCCGGCTTCTTCTCCGCGGGCTTCTTCTCTGCCTTTGGCGCCATCGGAATTCGGAATTCGAGAGACGAGGGAATCGATTGCTTGTGTATGAACTATGAAGAGGGGGAAGCCTTCGGTTTAGTACTTATGAGGAGAAACAGTAGTCTGTGATTGGTTAACAACTTGGAAAGTGGATTGATGAGTTGGCAAGAACTAGGGACGTCCGATTCTGAAACGTGGCAGATTTATGATTGGTTGTAAAGTGAGGCACGGATCGCTGAGCTGACACTAATTAAAAAAAGAACCGTGAATCCTATACCAAATCGGAATTTTCTTATTCTTATTTCACATGAAGCCAATGGAATTTAAATTTCAAAGAACTCCCTGTTATTGGAACAAATTTGAATGATTATGACGATGATATAATAATTAACTTTAGAAAAGTTTATTCGATGTTTAACTCAAAGTAATAATTCAACAGTATAAATATTTAAAATCTAGATTAAACAACTTAAAATATTAGTTAAACTTTTTTTTATAAAAAACTCACAATTCTGACAGTGATGCAAAAATTAAAATTGTTGATATCTCAATAAAAGCTTTTAAAAAAATATCTAATTAACATTTCTAACCACAAGCATGCGCACACAAACACAGAGAATATTTATTATCTGTATATCGAATAAACACATAGAAATTTGGTGTATCCGATTTCAAACTAAGCCTTCTTTCTTATGTACATCTTGATCAATTTAAATCATCTGAGGTTTTTCTTCTTTTTTTTTTTCTCTGTAAGAATGAAAATAAAAGGTCGAAAGAGGCATGCAATGTTCAAAATGTTAATGTTCCTCTTCTGATGAAGTAGTTGCAGCATTTACATCTTGAGTGATAAATCCAGGGAAGCTTCCCCGAAGATCTGAACCGTAAACGTGTCCCATCTTGGTTCTTTTCGTCTCAAGGTACTTCTTATTTTCTTCTGTTATAGGGGATATAACAGGAACTCTTCCTACCACAGCAAGACCATATCCCTTGAGTCCAATAAACTTGGCAGGGTTGTTCGTCATCAGGCGCATTGTCCGCACACCGATGTCTCTTAGTATCTGAGAGCACACCAAGATAACATGATTAAGATACACAGTTCACTAAAGAAAGGATGATGAAAAAATATGTTCATAATTAGTTTGATGCTACATGCAATGTGGTTATGTTCAAATTGCTCTCAGTATCAGGATGGTAGTTCAAGAATATTATGGAGGTGTACCTGAGCTCCAATTCCATACTCGCGAGCATCAACAGACAATCCAAGTTCCAGATTTGCTTCGACAGTGTCGTGCCCTTGGTCCTGCAAATTGTATGCACGAAGCTTTTGGCCTAATCCAATGCCTCTTCCTTCATGACCTCGAAGGTAGACTAGAACTCCTCTACCAGCCTTCTCGATCAGTTGCAATGCAAGATCTAGTTGATTGCCGCAATCGCACCGAGCAGAGCCAAGGATATCACCAGTTAGGCATTCAGAATGTACTCTTACAAGGACATCTTGTCCATCTCCAACATCACCCTGCAAACATAGAGGAGTTGTCGCTCTTATATGTTTCCTTCTAAAAGATAAACAGAAGCCAACTGACATAGAAGTTAAAAGGTTGTAATCCTATTAACATAGAAGAAGCTTCTTACTAGCTGAGAAAGGCAAATTACAAGAAAAGGAAAGAAAGAAATGTCTGTGATTGCAAGTTATATTATCTTCCAGCCTTCCTGATTTGAGAAAATAGCATATGCGCGATGTGTTGCAAGCAAAACGTCGATAAGTTTCTCTTCAGGGGTCATGAGAGCTAAAATTGGCTGGAAAGAAGAAAATGTGGAGGGTGTTATATGCTCTTTCACTTATATTCTAACAAAGAACAGATTGACTCCTCCAAAGCACAACACCATTCTCACATCAGGATCTCAGGAAATAGATATTCAGCCCATCTCACATATGCAAGACATGAAATTTAACAGAGAAAAAACCTCTTCCTCATGTTGATAAAACATGGACTCCTGAACATAATAACATGCAAGAAATTAAGAAGATGCAGATCACCGGAAAGAACTCTTTCATACCTTGACAACAGCAATGTGCTCCGTTCCATCTAACTTGGATTGATAACAGTAAGCTTGGAAAAGGCCCCATTTAGTCGGCAAACGGGAGACGGCAATTTTTTCCACCAATTTCTCCCGCTTCCTTTTATACCTGAAGTTCAAGAATCAAAGCATAATGGAGAGTTTGATAGCGATAAAGGATCGTAAAGAATCTGCAATAGAGCAGATAGAAGCCTCATCACCTTAACACATACTGACCGGATCAAATCAGCAATTGAGATTATTGGTAAATTATTTTCGACAGCCATCTTCTTTATTGCAGGCAACCGTGCCATTGAACCATCTTGCGGGTCAACAACTGTTGATAGAACTGACACAGGATGCAGTCCAGCAAGTGCAACCAGATCCACTGATGCCTCAGTATGACCAGCTCTCTTAAGAACACCTCCATTTCGATACCTAAGAGGAAATACATGGCCTGGTCTTCTAAGGTCTCCAGGCTTAGAGTCTGGGGAAGCTAGAGTAAGGATAGTTTTTGCCCTATCCGCAGCTGACACTCCAGTTGATATTCCCACTTTGGCATCCTAGATAGACGAAGAATAGATTAATGAATAGCTCGGTGATGCTTGCTAGAATTTCTTAAATGGATCAAAAAGTGAGTTTGTAAACACAATTTTTACCACTGTTACTGTCGACGCTGGAGCTGAAAGGTCTTCAATTTCAGTGATTGGAGACATCATGGGAATCATCAACCTCCCCAGGTCTTCCTCTTTCATGCCTACAGAGACAATCCCTGAACCATGTCTAATCATGAAGGCAATAGCTTGAGTATTTGCTAGAGTTGCTGCCATAACAAGATCCCCTTCATGGTCACCATTTTCATCATCTACAGCAATTACAAACTAGAGAAGAATGAATCATTAAACAACGATTTTACTCACTGAAAATGTGATATTTAGTTAGGAACATAATCTAAAAATGACGTTACTCACTCATTTTTAAACAACATATAGTATAATGCTTCCTCTGGCTTTTGGTTAGCAGAGTAACAGCGTCCTATAATGAAGAAAAAAAACTCCTAAATCAAAGGTTCCCTTTCTTGTTTGGAACTACATCTAAATGGCTTTCTGGGTGGGGGGTTATTTTATGGTTTTCATAGACTTAAACCATTTGTAAGGGATATTGATGTAAGGCTGACAGCAGAGTAGCAGAGACTATAGAAACCTATCAGTTTTCTGAGACTTATTATCCTTAAGTTGTTCTTGGCTACCCCTTGTTCTCCTGAGAAGGCCTGGATGATCAAAGGTCTCCACTTAACCAAAATATTCAAGAGAGAGAAATATCATGTAAACTTATAAAGATGAGCCTGATTTAAGATCCCAGAAATATACAATCAACATGCATTAGACTAAAAATATTACTGAAGCTCCTCCAGCCCTTATACCTAAATCAAACTATACAACTAGGCAAGCAAAGTAACTATGTTATACAATAATCAGTAAACTATTGGCAATAGATATTCTCATGGAAAGTGTAGGTTTTACCAATAAAATTATACAATCGGTAAAATTTGAAACATGCATAAGAGACGGCAGATGGTTTTATAAATTCTCACCTTTCCCTCGCGTAAAGCAGTGATGGCCTCGTCAATTGAGGAAAATCCTTCTGAAGGGCAGTCTGGGTCACCCTCTGCGTCACTGACAAAAAAATCTGATATTTCCTGCGTAATTTCAGCGCTTACTGTCTCAAAGGAAATGCCTGACCCACCGAAATGTCCAAAATGAGAGCCATTATCCTTTCCCTTCGGTGGATCTTCTTGCAAATAATCTGGACCACCAAGTGCATCTCCCCTTGCATAACATTTTAGTTTTAGGCATCCCCTTCTAATTACTCCAAATCCGCAGCTGTAGGATCCACCAAGGCGTTGCTGACAGCTGATGCGAGTTCCAAATTGAAGCACTAATTATGAGAAAAGATAGGAGGCAAAAATATTGCATGAGAAAATAGGAATTTTTGTACCTTGAACTGATGATAGGACGAGGCGACAGGGGGGAAAGAAGCAGCAGGCAATCCATTCACAGAGAGACCACAGCAAAATACGTAATTTCTCAGCAAGACATTATATACCTTTATCACTTTCAGCATCACCTCTCCTTTCAAACTCTCATTTAGACTAGTCTGCTCTTTGTGGATAATATACATCAAAGAGGTAGGAGAAAGCTGACCACATAATCTCTCTCTCTCTCTCTCTCGTTTTTTCTTTTAACAAAAGCCGAAACCGACTACTAGTTAAGAAGAAAAGTAGCAACAAATCTTCCAACTAACGTAACACCAAAATACTAACAAGAAAGTATTATAGACATCACTTTCACAAACAATAAATCTAAAATAGAGAGATAATAAAACAAGGATCTCTTCACACTACCACCCAAGCTACTATTTGGATCTCGTCGGCATTATTTTGACTCTCCTATGTACCTCAACACTCTTGATCCATGTCTAACAGATATATATAAAGTTAATGCGGTGAATTAAATCTGTAAGACGATGTTGTACAACCAAACTAGCCCACCATATTTTGCACCAGTAATTCATTTCCTTAAAACCACCCCAACTTTTTTTAGCCCAACCCAGCAATTCCTTCATATTGTGTGCCACTTCAAAAACAAGTAAAATTATCTCCTTTTATGCAGGTTATCCCTTATCAAAATCCTATCGCTACTAGCCAGCCAGAAAACTAAAAAGAATTTGAGGAATAACCCTAGTGAATTTGCTTCCATTATTAAGAAATATGTACAAGGCAAACCTCCACGTAAAAGTATCATTCCTCTCACCACTCACCTGACAAGACTCCTTGCAACAAGTAGAGAAGTTGTTGTTCATCACACTGCAATTAATCATTCAAATGTCTCCTAAGCAATCCTCAAACAAGATAGGAAATCTGGTAGCTAAGGAACATCCCCTTAGCCAGATAACCCTTCAGAAATTCAACGTTTCTCCATCTCCTACAGCACCAACCAGTCCAGTTTTAAAAACAGCCCCAGGTCTGTAATTATCTAACTATATAAAGATAATAATGATGCAAAAACAGGGGGAAAAAAAGAAGACATAGTTATGCATTTTAGGTGTTAAGACAATGTATTTATTGGCATTATAGCTCCCTCAAAAAAGGACACCTCTGAAAAGAAGCCAAAAAAACACTTCCTGGATAGCCGAGATTGACAGTGAAACCAAGTACAAATAAAAGAAATTGCAATCATGCAGTAACATCAGCAGTTTTTTTCAATCAACTTTCAAACTCTCCCAAGCAAACTGAAAAATTACCATCACTCTGCTCAAATGTCCATGAACCAAAGAACTGGGAAGGGAGTGTGTAATGGTCAAAGACCGTGGTCTCCTCTGTAACAGTAGTGAAATATTGTCTATATTGCTCTCCTCCAGGGTAGAAATTGAGTTAAAAGGAAAGAGGTCAGCAATGTCTACCAACGAACTTGAAGAAGCTAGGAAAGAATAGACGCGTGAAATGACAAACAAGTATCCTTGCATATTCTTCAACACTTGGAAAGTGGTCAGGACACAAGGTTACAATGGAAGATGACCAAAGAAAAACACTGACTTATACATTCAGACATGTTTGTAGCATCCAATAGATCTCATCACTTCGATGATGCCTGCAATCTCCATTAAAGAATACATAGACCTTATTCTGGATTTCAATCCAACTACATCCAGGAATCCTTTTCATTCCCTTCTCTTTGATTTCTCTCCTGATCATCGATGCTCTCTGCCAGCTACCTCCTGCTGAGTAGACGTTGGACAGAAGAACATACGATGATATGTCCTTAGGATCCAACATTCGGACACGCCGAGCAACAGTTTCAGCCAGATCCTTATTCCAGTGTATTTGACATCCTCCAATCAAGGATTTCCAAAACCCTATTCCCGGTTTGAAAGGCAGCTCCTCAAGAAACCTCTTGGCATCGCTAAATCGCCCAGCCCGAGAAAGGAGATCAACCACACAGGCATAATGCTCGGATCTCAGTATGTCCGGCTGTTCTTTCTCAGTCAACCTGAACAACTTGTAGCCATCCTCCACCAAACCTGCATGGTTGCAGCCGAACAGTACACCGAGAAGGGTAACCCCGTTGGGCCTCAAACCAATGGCTCTCATCTTCTTGAAGAATTCCACTGCCTCCTCTCCTCTTCCGTTTTGTGCATACCCACAAATCACCGCATTCCATGAGACGATGTTTCTTTCTTTGAGCCTGTCAAATGCTAAGATACTGTCCTCCAAACAGCCACACTTGGCATAGAAGCTAACTACGGAATTGCCCACATAAACATCAAGCTTGCCTAAGAATTTAATAGCAGAAGCATGAAAGCTTCTACCTATGCCAAGTGCCGCAACATTGGCAGCCGCAGTAAGGACACAGGGAAAGGTAGACTGGCTAGGCCTAACACCTTCTCTACACATCTCCACGAAAAGATTCACAGACTCCTCATTGAGGCCCACTTGGCTGCAACCGCCAATTATCGCATTCCACGAGACCACATTCCTCTCTGGCATGCGTCGGAAGAGCAAAAGCGCATCGCCAAACATCTCCTTCTTCAAATATCCACTAATCAACGCAGTATATGTAACAACATTCGGCTCGCAAGTGTCCTCGAATACACATTGGGCCTCTTGCGTGGTACCCAATTTGGCATAGTGATCAACAAGCGAGCTGCCGACGAAGACATTAGAATGGAGACCCATCTTTGCAACGCAAGCATGAAGCTGCCTGCCTATGTCAAGGTCGTGGAGAGCGGTGGCGGAGCGCAATGTTGTCCCGAAGGTGAACTCATTGGGCCTGACATCAACGAGAAGCATGCGAGACAAGAGGGAAATAGCATCATAATGACGATTGTGGCGAGAAAAGATTCCAATAACTGCTGTAGCAGACACTACATCCCAGTTGGGTATTTCATCAAACAGTTGGCGAGCAAGCGCAAACGCACCACAGTCACAGTAAGATTGCACGAGTTGAAGGTCGTTTCCAGATTTGAGAAGCTGGGCGTGAGATTTTTGGGTGTTGATGAGATGGAGATATGAACAGGGAAGAAATTTTTCTAGCTGGGATTTAGATAATGACGGTCTCATGTGGTTGGGAACAGAACTTGTTACGCGAAGCCAGTTTAATACCATGGTCCATGGTTAATTCTGAATCAAGTGATCATCTTCTTTTTCCGATAAAACCCTCGCCAGACATTTATTTATTTTCAGGTCCAACCCAAAATATTCTCAGTAAATTTTATGCATTTCTTAGTGACCGTTGAAATTTCAAAGCAGGGATCCAGTATGAATGCAATCAAAAATCTTAACAGATAAATAACCTGGAGAAAAGGAAAGTGCAGCATGACAGCAGAAAGTTATCGCCCTTGCCACCTATAAGACATCAAGTATATTGAAAGCCATGAACAAAGCCAAGGTTTGGATGAACATCACTGTCAAAATCAATATGCAGAAAACTAACTTGAAATTTGTCCTTTGACAGCTGACATGTATTACTCTCAAAAATAACACATAGAAGGATCCGGACATTTGCATTATTGATTGCAATCGATTAACAAAACTCCCTATAGAGAACTTCTACAGAAATCTTGGAAGTTGTACTGAAGGACACCAAAATTAAAATAAATAATTTTCATTGGCCTTCTGTTCCAGAGGTTTGACTGTCCTTAGGAGAAGCCCACTGTTGGATAGCACGGGACTTTGTCCATGGATCAAGAGGGGCTCTTTGAGGTGGCTGCGGTGTTGGCGGTTTAGCCTCTCGGAGTTCATTCTCCCTGTCAACAAATCTGCCAACACAAGTCCACAGATGGATAAATTAGTCTACGATAAAGGATATTGAAACTTCATTAAGTTTAGTAATCTATTTACTAAGTAAGCATCAATATGCTGTGCTATCTGTTCTTGATTTGTTCCTTAAAACCTAGGAGAATTTTTCTTAAGTTCCAAGTAACATGTGTAAGGAGATTATTCATCTATCCCGACCAGTACGGATGATCTCTGTTTTCTACATTCTTAAGAGCCATAGAGCAACAAGAAAACTATGAGAGATGGACAAGAAATTTACTGCTAATATGCAAAATTTCATATATATCAGTCTAGTAGAAGAGAACATGAAAATTTCAGGTGAAGAGATAAATATCAAGGCAATAAACTTTACTCGATATATGCCATAGGTGCAGCATCCCCCATTCGTATCCGAGTTCGCAATAATCTTGTATATCCACCTGCTCGATCTCTGGTATGTAGCAAATGTTTGAATAGTAATCAGCCAACAGCTTAAAATACTTACAAACACAAGAGTTCAAAATCGAAAGAACTAGCAACATAACAACCAATATAAATCAATAAGATTTACTTATAACGATAAGCCAACTCCGTAAACAACTTATGAAGAACATCATCTCCACGAACGAAAGCAGCAGCACGCCTTGAAGCATGAAGTGTACCCTGAAACAAGTAAATATGAAGTAAAAAAGAATAGAATTGCAAATTAGGCCTAATACTTAACAACAACAAAAATATCATTAATACCAATTTTCAAGCATCATCAATTCATCTTGTAAAATGCAGTTATACTACCGTGTCCGACATATAAATGATCGAAAGAGAAAGCATGCAATTTGGCTGAGATATTTTAATAGACATCCTTACATGCCCCACACTCACTACTTCAGTTTTCCGCACCCAAGCTTTCTCCCTGGCTAGCTATATTCTACTAATGATACTTCCCATATAGCAATTAAACTTTCATGTTATTTCATTCTCCCTATATTACTTCTTTTCCTTCTTACAAATAGAGTTCTTGAGTGTAGACCTGTAGTTTAACCTCGTTGGCACTCACATTTGATCCAAGGAAACTAATGTACTCCCAAAACAGTTTTATTTCTATTGGAAAATGTTTTACTTTCCCAAGTGTAGATGCTTCTTCAAATTTGTCAACACTACTCTTTAGTACAGTTCCTTGCCATTTTCTTCTTCTAGCTATACCTGCTCCCCGATAAACGTCAAGGGAGGTTATAAGTTACCAAGTTAACTTTCAAATCCTTCATCAGACACCATATTACACTTCTCTTTCTTTAGCAAACAAACGAGTTCCTGAAATGATTATCTTCTTATGTTTGGGATTCGCTCGTTTAGTAAAAAAGTCATCAACATTTAAACCAAACCTCTAACGGTACAACTTTCTGAGTGGCATAGCTGGTCAATTATCAATTTAAAACAAGACATAACGCAATCACCTCTTTCCCCAGCTGGACCATGTTATCCGCAAGCCGACGGACCTCCTTCGCCTAATAACATGAGAAAATGGATGAGATTAGCAAAACTGAAGCAAAAAGAGCAGCGCCCACAAAATACTCGACAAAATGTCTACCAAAGAAACAACAGGGGCAAGAAAAGGAATACAAAGAGCACCTTAGCGACGGTGGTTTCGATGCGTTCATGCTTCACCAACTGCGATACCATCGTCCTGGATGGCAAAATTGTAAGGAGTAGTAGGAAAGCAACGGTAGAGATTAGCAACAAAGACCCAAACGAGGGAAGGGAAGAAATGGAGGTGGATCATAGTAACAAATCGCGTAGGGGAGAGATCGAGAGTACCTGAGCATGGCGACGCGGTGGGCCGCGTTGCGGCCCAGCTTCCGGAACTTGGTCATGGCGGTGGTGATGGAGTTGGCCGGCGACAGAAGCGGGGTTTTTCTGGGATTCGCTAGGTCTGCGAAAGGTTTCGGGTCCGTTTTGTCCTATCACACGCGCGTCTCACGTGAGTCAACCCGGGATCCGACCCGATTAGCTTGGTTGTGGTAAGCTCATAAGCTCCAAGCCCATGAGGCAACTCCTAACTTGAAGTCGGCGCCGCTTTGGAGTAGACAAAGTGAGAATACGTCGCCGTATTCTCAGTAGCATTAATTAATTTACAAGGAAAATTACAGAAACACTCTACAATATGGTATATATAGTTCTACCCTTATGTTTTATTTTTATTGCCTCAAAAATAATACAAAGACAGTCCAATTATCATATAAATAAATTGAAGTGCACATTAATCTTACATTGATTTATAAGTGCACATGCATGCACATACAATTATGCATGCAAATGTTATGCATGCAAATGTAAGTGTATGGGGAACAACATGGGTTTTCTATCACCCACTTGATCTTATCCAATGACCTAATGGATTTTTCTGCTCTCTAATTTATAAGATAAGAGTATCCAACTTTTCTCCCACTATATAATTATCAGTGATAAAGTAGCTCTGATATGATTGTTAAAGTCCATTACATTAACCCTTTAATAGTGAAGGTAGTTTATACTTGAAAAGAACGTTATCTTTCTTACCACATGCATATCACCAAATTCTCTTACCTTCCATCCATTTGAATTGTGAGGATGCTTATGAAATTTATTAGGTAAGGGAGAAAGTATACCAAAGCTACTTATATCACTTGGGATTGAATAAGTGGTCTCTTTTACCTAAGTTCTAGCATTGACAAATTATATATTAGGCTGCATAGACAATTGAAAGCACAAAAGGATGCTTTGACATTAACATCTCATATATGTTTAACTTGTTGGTGGATGTAGCATTATCTTAGGAATTTAGTGCAGGTCGATCTGTCTAATTCTACTCGGGCATGTCATCAATGTGTTAGTGCAACAACTGAGCATATCCGATGAATTTGATCGTGTTCAAATAAAATACAAGAGTGTTGTAAGATTAGAGCGAGTGCAACCAGGGTAGCCAAATGCATATCCAAACCAATTCACATGGGATTTATCTAGATGGTAATACTCTTAGATAGTCACTTGCATGCCACGTGAATGTTTCAATTGCACTGCATTCTTCACGCAGTACTTGGAATTACTCTTGCAAAAGTTTCTTTCTAGCACTCTTTAACTCCACCTCAATGCCGTGGAATTAATAGTTTGTGCTACCACTGGTGAAGCACTTGGCTTAATATATTAGCACGATATATACGAATGTTATCCTTTCATTTAAGAAAGAGATTAATGGGGAAAAAGGTAGGGGAAAATAAAGCCTATCCACTATCTTGCAACTTCCCTTTCATATCCTTTCAGCTCCATGACTCGTATTAGCCACATGATTAATGCACTGAAAGAAATACTTGTGTAATTTATGAGGTACTTATTTTTTACTTAATTTTGTGTAAGTAATACAATGCTCACAAACATTCGACGAAGCTTTTGATACGGCATCACCCAGAAGATTGGTAGTTTTTCACTCCATTTTATAATTATCATCATTAATTTGCATTTATAAAGTGTTTAAGCTCTTTTTTCTGCAAAGATGCAGCTTTACGCTTTTCTCACTCTTTGTGATCAGTTACTGAAGAATACTCAAACGCATTAACAAGAGGATTTTTTTTGTTGTTGATAAAAGCCAATGTCGACGCAGACAGGAATTAGCAGGTCATCCTCTGAAGATTCATACCGCGTCATAATTACAATACTTAGCCAATTGAAATATGTCACACTAATTAAAGTAAGTTTATATAATTTCACTGTGAAGCACTTAAATCCTCAAACTACTGCAGAAGGATCGAGTACTGACTTCTAACCAATAGCTAGCTTCAAGATCACGACTCTCACTCTCACTCTCTCTCCCTCTCTCTCTTTCTTTTGTGATTGTTGTTATTGATAAGGAGCAACATCCATTTGAGGAGTAAACAACTTGAGCTCTTCATCATCCATTCTCCATAGTGAGTCAGGACAATATTCCCAGACAGGAGAGCTCATTGTCAGTGGGCAAGAAACATCGCAAGCTTGCTCGGTACCCTTGCAGTAGTACTCCTCTAAGCTTTGTTCACTCCCTGCCTCACATGTATCTATCTCATTCCATATCTGATCCATGGAGTAGTACCGATTCGCTTCATCATCCTTCTCCTTGGCACTGCTGTTTGTAGAGCTGCAACCTTCGATGCTGGTGTTATTATACCCATCGTTAATGCTTGGTGGGTGGTGATCTACGAGGGAGGAGGAGGACTGGGAGTTCGGAGACGAAGACGACGACGGAGAAGACTTCTTCTTGTGCTCCTGTGCCTTCTTCCTCATATGGGTCCTCCAGTAGTTCTTGATCTCGTTATCCGTGCGGCCCGGGAGTTTACGGGCAATTCGAGACCATCTATATCGTTGTGGCTGTCAGCTTCAAAGCTTCTAAAGCAGTTGATGAGTTAATAGAAAATTAAGATGAATTATAAGAACCTGTTTCCCCATCGGGAATGGAGATCGAGGATGACGCGCTCCTCCTGCGGGGTGACGCGGCCGCGCTTGAGGCCGGGCTGGAGGTAGTTGACCCAACGAAGCCGGCAGCTCTTGCCGGTCCGGTTGAGACCTAAGAGAGAGGGGATTGGGATGTTAGAAAGGTTTGGCTTTCGGTCGTCTTATGGGCAGAAATAAATAAAAGCCTGTATACCTAAATCCCGCCACCCCTCAAACCTGAGACTTTGGCAATGAAATCCCAACGACGTTCGCCTAAAATACGAACGAAGTATATGAGTTGCAGGTCCTCTTGCTCCGTCCATGGCCCCTTTCGGGTTTCTTCTTTCACCATCACCATGCTCTTTAGATCTCCTCCTCCTCCTCTTCTTCTTCTTCTTCTAGTTAATTGGTCTCCCTCTCCTTCTCCCTCTCTCTCCTTATTCCATAGTGGGATTATGCCAAGCCAATGGGGATATCCAATTGGCCTTCGCCCTCTCGTCTATATATTATGGGCAATGGACTCCCCCCCGTCACGTGATGCCACGTGCGGTTGGGGGTGGGGGGTTGGGATTCCAGAATCTTTGATCCCCCCACTAAAATAAGATCCCACTCCCCCCCCCCCCCCCCCATTGGCACGTGTACTGCACGTGAACGTCCCGATTTTCTTTTTGCGTCGTCAAATATCCTAATAAAATTTCAAGCAAATCTATATTTTTAAAAAAAAAATACCCAGCATTTTGCCTAAAATTTCTCAAAAACACTCTTTGTTTAATTTATCCGAGTAGTAATTAATAGAACATAAATAATTCCATTACTTTTGAAAATTCAAAAAAAATATCTAAAATATTCCTCATTTAAAAACTTATTCAAAGTATTACTACAATTTTGCGCCTAGAGTTATATTAACTCATTTATACAGTAAGTAATGGTTAATAAAACTAATGGTAATGTGTTTTTAATAAAATATTTATATAATAGATGTAAACAATAATAAAAATTAGCGGCCTAGTGCTTTTGCTAAATTTCTCAAAATTTTATCATGGGTATCTTTCTGCCAATACTAGTTAACATAATAATGTAGTATTTTTTTCCAATAATAATAATAATAATAATAATAATAATAATAATAATAGTAGTAGTAGTAGTAGTAGTAGTAGTAGTAGTAGTAGTAGAGAGTTTGAAAAGTAAGTAGTAAAATGGTAGGATATAAAATTTAATCTTTCAGCTATGTATGTGGATAATTGGCACTACGCTGTGATGTTCTCGGAACTCATGAAATGGGATGGGTGGTGAGAGAATTCTTTTTCTATATCAAGAATAGACAAGCACTGGCACTGGATCTTCTCCATGGAGATATATATATATATATATATTTAGGGCATGCATATGTAGTGCTACACACGGGAGACATTAATAAAAGCTTACCTGTTGGAAGGGATCAAAAAGTGATGGAAAGCCTATTCATGGCATAATATGTTCAATGGTGGAACTGAGAAGCCTGGTAGAAGGCGACAACTTCATCTATTCATACTCTTCCTTTCAATCTCTGCTACTGTCACTGCAATGCACGTACATAGACTAAATAGTGCTTCCTTTTCTCAAAAAAACTACCCCCAGTGGCTCCATATGTTAATGGGTTCAAATTTATTTTATTTTTCTTTAATTTCAAAAGTTGTACATCAATTTTTTGAAATAGTATCACTAAATGATTAAAACTGTCGTAACGTTTAGTTAAATTTAACTTAGTGGTCTCACTTTATTTATAAGTATAGATATTAGTTTAAGAAATTTTAAAATACACAAAGTAAAATGTATTTAATCATTAATTAACTTATCCTTCTAAGTATCAACGTATAAATTACAGTCCACTTGCCTTTGATTTGCTGAAAATTTGATTTAAGGATGGTAAAGTTTGTTTGATTAGTTTAGCAATTTGCTTTCGGTACATAGAAAATATTGATGCCAAGCAAGGTCGGATTAAACTATCATTTGCTCAAAAAAAAAAAACAGCCTCTCGGGTAAAACTACATGGTACTAGAATCCAGTAGTTTACAGGAAAGATAGTAGTGGGAGTTCCTGTCGAGGTGATGTCGATGCTCAAACAATATCCTGAATAGAAGAATATAAAGATTTGAGCAATCTATAAGAATTAACACTCATGGAGCTGAGATCAGGAGTACCTTTATAAGGCTGAGCAACTCTGATGTGGATGCCACCAATTTGTGCCCAGTGGCCACTTGTCTCTCTCTTTCTCTCTCTCTCTCTCGATCTATTTGTGCATGCAAACTTTCAATGTTATAGTGTCCCGGTTACCTTATCTTTGTTCTGTTGTGCTTGTTTGGATTACATGGCTTAGTTGTCTCTGCCGACATTAATGGATCTGAGAGCTCTTGCTGCAGCTTGTGGGTGCGCAGGTTGCACTACGAATGTGGTCGTCGAGATGAATTGGTCGGTGGATGGATATATAAATCTTCTTCTTCTTTTGTCACAGGCCATCAAGTGCTCCTTTGATTCTTGGAAGGCTTGCTCAAAGCTAGCAGATAAGAGGGCTGGCATTGACCCACGGAACAATAAACTAAATAGTTGGATGAGCCTCTGTGAACAGGTGGTTGCTATAATTGTCTCGCCATATCTGGACTTGCTTCTGCATGCTGTTGTGGGAGAGTTTCAGGCTTAATTTGCAAGAGGGGGAGATCGAGTTTATACCATGGACGTCGAAATTAAAATTTAATATATTCTTCATTCAAACGATCTCCCCCTTTTAAGCTTATGATCTATATAACACAAAATATTCATACATCTTTAATAATGTCAAGTATGACCAAGATTATTACTACCATAATAGTTCATACCACTCCTTTTGAAATCATTATTAATGAGACCGCAATAGAGTATCTCAACAATTCTCACAGGATCATGATTATAAGAAGATGAGCATGTAATTATTACTACAAATTACAACTAATGGTAGAGATCAGAGATTCAACAAGGCTACAACTAATGGTAGAGATCAGAGATTCAACTTCCCCCATTAATATTAGAATTAACATTTGATGAATTTTTTATTTGCATGTATACCTTATAGGTGTCAAAAGTTTAGTAATTTAGCAGACAAAAAGACATCAATGTCCTTAACCAATAAAAATATGAAAATAAAATAAAATAGAAGTATTTTTATTTTTTCTATTTAAAAAAGTATATATTGCAAATAAAAAGATGTTTTAGAGCTAGCAATAGAGTTATGGCTAGTAGGCCCAGAACAAGCTCATCCTATCAAAGTCTAAGTCCGGGGAGTTTTATAACACTATGATTTTAAGATGGTGCATATCTAATTACCATGGAGTAGGGCTGCTACTATGTGGTTTTTAAAATATATGCTGTTTGAATAAGCTTTTTAAAACTATAGTGAATAAAAATAAAATAAGAATTTTTTTTTATATAACCCAATCTTTACCTCGTCGCTAAATTTCTCTTAACTCATTTTATAAAATTAATTTTATAAGTATGGTGCATATCTAGTGATCGGAGCCTTTATTTCTCTTAAGGCTAATACTTTATTATCTTTCTAAATTTTATAATATTAATCTAAAAATTGTAATAGCTATTTTTTAGCTAGAAAAAAAAAAGATACATCTTATATTAGGGTGTGTTTAGTTGTAAAAAGTAAATGAAAGAAATAAATTCTTAGCTACCAAAAATAATTTTTATTTTTATTTTTATTTTCTTCCTTGAAATGAAAGAATCGTTTCATCAGCAACTAAATACACCTTTAGCTAGAATTTATTAGAAACTATGAGAAGAAGATAATAAAATAACAAATTTTAAATTTTAAATTAATTTTCTCTAATTTTTTCATAATTTACTTCTAACAGGAGACGAGAAAGATTAAAAAAAAAAGGGGGCATTTAATTAGTAGTTGGGACTTAGTGATATCATTAGGTAATTCAAATATATATATATTATATCTTTTAGCTAGTTTGCGTCGTGGATAAGCAACAGATACTTTTAGCCTAACAATGAGAAAAAGAAAAAGAAAACAAGACTTCTTTTATTGACCATGTCAACGATGAACCCAGAGACCGTTGAACTCCTCCTTTCCTAGAAATTCTCCAACTAAGCGCGTTAAAGAACAAATTCGATCTTATATACCACGTAGAACGTGTGGAAACCAAACGAAATTTCTACTTACTTGCTTTCTAAGTTCATGACGTCTTTCGTAAAACTCGCTTACGATACTCCCAGGTTGTATATATAAATGCATGCAGCAAGCTTGTAGAGCTCAGTGGTTGTGTGACCAAGCGTTCTTCGAGCTCAAAACGAAGCAGTCGATCGACAAAAGTAGAGGAGAAAACAAGAATGGAGGACAAAGAAATTGTGAATCTCTTGCTCGCCCTCTCCAGTGGAACCAAAAATATCGGGAAGACAAAACAAAGTAAGAAGAGTGGGGATGGAGTTTTCGAGTGCAAGACATGCCATCGTCGGTTCGGGTCGTTCCAAGCTCTCGGCGGCCACCGCACAAGCCACACTAGGCCGGCCGTGGCCGGACACGGCTTGCTCGGGTTGATAGTGGCGTCCAAGTATAAGAAGACGAGAGTCCACGAGTGCGGCATCTGCGGAAGAGGCTTCTCGACAGGGCAGGCCTTAGGAGGCCACACGCGCCGCCATAGGACGGTGACGGTGGCGTCGTTGCTCGATGGCGGCGCCGACAAGGAGAGGGAGTTTGAGCTGGAGGAGCCTCACTTGCTTCAGTTGTTTGTTTAGTTTAGTGCCTCTGCTGCTTGTATAGTTGTATAGAGTTTCAATTCATTACTTAATTCGTTTACTTCAGTTATATGTGTATATATGACATTTTGTTGGTCATATAAATATCTATACATATATATATTCTCGCTTTAGTTATGAGTCTTATGATCTTGAAGTAAATAGATAAAAGCAATTCTAGATCGAAAACAGCCACGATGACTCGATCGATCGTCCTTTTGATAGAATGTTGTATCGATCAGAGGGGAAAGAGTTAAAAGAGAACAGAGATCGCTCGTAAACATAAAGTAGTGATCGACGTGTACGTTGCTTAGTAGAAAGGTAGATATTAAGGTGAAAGAAGCGTTCCAACTCCATCTGGAAGGTGAAGCAAATGGTTTTTGTAGACCATTCAAATTGAGTAAACCAACCATTCAAAGGCAAATGGCATCACTTGGAGTATTAATGTGCTCAGCCCGCCAAGACCGTTCAAACTAAGCGATTGCTGACACAGTCGCCAGAAGAACATTCTACTGATATAAGGAAAAAACTTTCGCAACCTTTTTAAATTTTTTAATCGATATTCATTTTACCATCGTATCTCTAATGTTATTTTACCTTCTTGTACTTTAAAGAATTTCAAACTAGTCCATATATACTTATAACTAAAGTAAGACCGTTAGTTTTTCTGTTAAATTTAGTTGAGTGTAATAGCTTTTTGGTCATTTATTAGCATTATCTCAAAATTCTGATATTTTAGTTATTTTATGTTATGAACTGGCTTAATCAGATCCGCAACGGTTCTGAAGTTTAGATCTTAGGGCTAGATGAATGCTAGGGTTAGTTCGTGGTGTGAAGGGGGAGAAGTTGTTGTGGAAGTGGAAGGTTAAAGATTGGAAAAGATCGACCAAAGACTTAGGCGGTGGAAGAAGCTATGTGAAAGAAGGCACCAATGGCTAAAGTCAAAAGAGAAGGAGGTGTGGTTAAAACTAATTCCAATCCAGATAATCATCAACTAAATTAAACAACTCTAATTATGGTTTCCTTTACATATATATAGAGGCTCGTCCTAAGGACTCATCAACTAAATTAAACAACTCTAACAAATAAACAAAATCAGTCTTTCTTATTTTCTCGGATTAAACTTTCGTTTCTTCGTAAATAGATTCCGAATCTGGACAAGTCATGTCAAAGTTGGAGATCTTGAGGTTGGCGACCATATCCAACTAGTTTGATATTATTTGGATATGTATAGAATATTCTACGAATATTTTTTCAAAACTGCACATAGCTAAATTTAGCTAATTAAATAAAATCCTAACGTACTAAGACTCTAACTAAATCAAATAACCAAATAAGATAATTAAACTTAATTTATTGAGCCCAATCTCCCTTTGATGTGATCCGATCTAATCCGGTTCGCATCATTTTAGCGGTGCTAAGTTAAGTAAATATATAGGAAAATATATTTAACACATTAGTAAAAAATTAAATCACAAATAAATATAATCGGATAGATTCAAATTTGAGAGTGAAGTAAATGAATTAGACTATTTGATCATTTTCTTTTTTCATATAAAAGCAAAAAGAATACTAAAAATTTGGAAGAGAGAGAGAGATCAGGATATAAGACACGTAGATATTGATACGAATCAAACTTATTTTATCACGAATAAGAGAGATAGAAATAAAGACGAGAGTGATAAACTCACAAAATAGAATTCTACTATGGAGATAACTATCGGTTGAAAAGAATAACAAACATATTATAAAATCTCATAAATAGAAGTACGTCATACGTCGTAAACGCCGCGGCGAAGCTAGGAAACTTCCGAAGCTATTACTTAATCCCGTCCTGTCCCAGACCTCAGTCGGTGACTCCCAAGTCTCGCCGGTGTGAAACGACGACGCCTCCAACCTACCACTCTGGAAATAATCCACACGGGACGTGTTGGACTTATCTTATAATGGCCTACACGTGTTAATTCGTCATTCATTACCTACGCTTACTTCAGCTCCAAGACACACTTGGACACCGGAACGTCGACGTGTCTCATTCACAGAGCCATCTATAAAAACGCGTTCCCTTTCCTCTCCCAAGTTTCGGATGGATCGAGCTCAAGGAATGAAGGATGCCAGGGGTGATTTGTTGCTCTCACTCTCATCTCGTACACATGATGAGAGGAAGCAAAGTGAATCCATGGACGGAGGAGGAGGAGGAGGAGGAGGCTTCGAGTGCAAGACGTGCAGCCGTCGGTTCTCGTCGTTCCAGGCGCTCGGCGGCCACCGGACGAGCCACAGCCGAGCGAAAGCCGGCGGCGAAGGGATTGACATGGCGAAGACGAAGGCGAGTCTTGTGCATGCGTGTTCTATATGTGGGTCGTCATTCTCCACGGGCCAAGCTTTGGGAGGTCATATGAGAAGGCACAGAGGCATGCAGAGGGCTCAATCGGAGGATATGGACTTGAGCTTGGATTTGAATTTGAATTTGAATTTAAATTTGAGTCGGTCTGGAGATACTTCGGATTGCCGCTTGCTTCAGTTATTTGTGTAGTTGATCTGTTGTGCTTGTAGAGTCTTGCATATTTGTACTTGATTTATTTCACATTTGTTAATTGCGATTCTTACCATTTTATTTGTACAAGTTCTTTGATCCTCGGTGAACTAGTTTTAAAAGCAAAATATATGTTTCTACCAAGTTGCCACGCTAATAATTTTATATCTTGGATCTCCAACGGCAGCTATTATACAAATAACACCCAAGTAAAAATTTATCAAATATCAATGAAACATAAGATATATAAACTAACGAAAGAACTACGTAGAATTCATTCAGTAGGTAGTCGAAATAAAGCATTGTTTCTAAGGCGAAGAGGAACATCTCGCAGCTTTTTAACATGCAGGTATATAGTTGATTCTCACTCATACATTAGACCCTCTATTCTCACCTATTTAACATTGTCTCCTGAGACCTCTGCAAGCAAGATGAATAGCAGATAATTCAGACACCAAGATGTGCCATTGCTTATATTCTTTGATCAGTCTTGAGTATGATCGACTGGGTGTTTGAATTGCTAAACCTTTTGCTTCCATGAGTGCTGTGGGAGATTTGGCAAGTACCCTTCTTTCTTGTTCCTCGGCTTTCTTGGCATACATCTAGCATGGAGATCTCCGATCTCCTTCGGCAATTCCATTTTAGATCCTCTGTTTGCAGAATAGGAGTAAAAGGCTCATGAACCATCTTAGCAAAGCAATGCCCTGAAGCCTATTGCCAGTTGTTTTGATTTGAAAATTTCAAGAGCTGAATTTTGAAACCAAAGAAACAAAGAGATCTAAACTAATAGCTTCAATTATGCGACATGCATCACTTGGGACCACTTGCTGCAAGTGCATGATGCATTAATGAAATTTTCACCCAGTTTGCACTCTGATCTCGTGATAGCATTCAATCTTCTTCCTTATATCAGATGATTCAGATTGCAGGGCATATTTATTATGCACCAAATATTTTAAAACTAGCAATCATTACCAGTGTGGTGAAATATGATTTAGAATAAGATTGTGCCATTTTAAAGATTGTCCTCTAATGAAAGATACCAACGAGTGCTAATAATAAGGACAATTTAAATCTCAATCACAAAGTTTTAAATTTTTGTAAAGCAAGATTTACCTATCCGCATCGTAGGATGATGAGCGTTTTAAGATTGGGAACTCGGCAACGCCGTCGCCGTCCGTTCTCTTGATCTCGATCAAGCTCCCACTAAAGTATTCTTTCTCCTCCAAGACTACCTTACCGCGAAAACTAGGGCAATCTCCCGATTTGTCCATCACGTCATTGCTCCCCAGCGCCGCCGCGGCCGATCCTCGTGGCAGCCTTGCCCTATGCTGCGCCACCACCGATAGCCCGTGGTCCTTCACCGAGATGGACCCGCACGAGATCAGCTGCATCAGGACGGTTGAGGCCTTAACCCTCCCGCTCGAGCAGCCCCCCACCGTCCGATCCTGATCGCCCCCGCCTAGTGCGGCGATCCGGCCGTCGGATTTGATCAGCGCCTCGATTGCCTCGGGACTGGGCGAAGAAGGCGGCGGCGAGATCTCGTCTCTTCCGAGCTCCGTCGCCGAGTTCTCCACCTCCTCCTCTTTGGCGGCGACCCCTCGCCTTCGATGGCGCTTCTCGTCGGTCTGCGTAGAGGCGTCAGTAGCTCTGAGATCGAGAGGGGTCCACGCCGATCTGGGGACACTTGGGGCTATCTCGGAGGTTACGGATTCCTGTGAGCAAGACCCGGATCCGAGACGTAGGAGCTCCGTACCCTTGAGCACATACTCATGGCCGAGGATTGGATGGATGAAGTCGTCCTCGGAGAGGTCGTGCCACACGAATCCGTTCTTGTAGCTCCTGAAATTTCCCAAAAGATGTTTCCTTTAACCTTAAAACCCTAGAATATGTGGCTACTTGACGAGAAATTGGCCGAGATTTCTATAAGGAGGAACTCACCGCTTAGAAGACCAGGAGTACATGGAAGCCATGCCTTTGCCTCTGAGCTCATTGAGACGGGCGATCACATCTACGGTTTTGGGTGTTCGAAATCAGATCGGCAACGAAATGAAGAAAAGGTGGGATCTTTTAGCTTCGATTCTTACCTCTGAGATAGAGCCCACAAGTGGAGGAGAGAGACACTTCCATGAAGTGGGGGTGCTCAAGGTGGCCATTTCGTGCGAGGTAGTAGACGACCGCTGCTTTCTTCTCCGAAGCCTTCGGTTTCGGCTCCGCCCATACTTTCCTTCTCTCGGGGCTCGCATCCCTCTCTTTCCACTGCTTCACAAGCTCTGCTCTTCCTCTAGAAGCAACTGCCATCTTAAGAAACACCACAAAAGAGGGAAATGGAATTCAAGAAGAGATAGGAAGAAGTAGACAAGGATATGGAGAAATATTGCAACCTAGGGTGGCGGCATTCAAGTGGGCATGCCCATATTTGAATAGAATCACTCTGAGTGAATCAGTAAAAGGTAATAAAAGAATGGAGATGGATCATTCATCATGGCCTCCCAAGTCAACCATGGGAGGGGCCAGGGAGGGAACACTTGCTACTACTAATGATGGTGGGGTACCCAAAATTGAAGCTTTCTCTTTCCCCTATAAACAAAGCAATGGATTGATTCAAAGGAAGATGCCGCCACGAATTGGACGCAACGCAGCACTCCATAGTCTCTGTACTCGAGTGTTGACTAAAAGAGAGCATCTACTGGAAAAGTGTTGGTTTTTACCTGAATTGCATAGATATTCTACTTTGGGCTTGGGAGTTCGTGACAGTGACAGCTGCAATGGAGGTATGCTGGTGTCTTATTACGAGAAGCCATGTAAAGAAATCCATGTGCTTTTGGGCATTGTCTCTGTTTGCTTGCATGGAGAGAAGGGAGGAAGAAGAAGACCCAATTGGTCAATACATGACCACCACGTGAGAAGGGTCAGCAGTCCAAAGAAAGTGTTCACCTACTACTGTTTGCTCTTCTCCCCGAGTAATTTATTGGACAAAAGCTTAGGAGAAGGAAACAAAAAACGAGTGTACCAATTCTTTTTCATTTTGCCAAATTGATCTTCTAATTGATGTGGCCAAGTTAACTTAAATGCGATAATTATAAAAATCTCTCTCAGTAATTCTCTCCGTCACATTTCAGATGATTGAAACTTAAATCACCAGATGCAGGTTCTTAACCTTGATATAGAATGATGGACTAAGTTAACCAATAAAGTATGACTCCACTGAGGGATTCACATAACGAACTAATTTTAGACCAACCTATATCGAACTTAAAACTTTGATACTAAGTTCCTGTTTGAATATATATATCCCATAACACTGTAGTATTCCATTATTTTATATTTAACACCCATATCTTCCAAATAACCTCCAATCCTAATTTCTCCTTCCCTCACTACTCTCTCTCTCTCTCTCTCTCTCTCTCTCTCACCACGGACTGGGTTTTGTCCTTGGCTTTAGGGCCTATCTCTTGGCGTGGTCAATGCTCTATATTTACTATCGGACACCAAAGCTTACACTTGTTCACTTATTCTGACGGTTCACCAAGGCCGCTTTCCTCCTCCCATTTCTCATCACTCGCAGGATCCGGACCCCACCGGAGGGGGATGAAGTTGACGGAACATCTCAGCCATTGGCCGGGATTTCGTCCCCATGCATCCGATTTCCGATTCTTGTTCACCCAATATGACAATGCTGTGTCAAAGCATGGCCACGTACGTGAGAAAGTCAACAGTGCTGCTACAAAGAAAAGTGTTCATCTACTGATGTTTACTCTTTTTCCCCACTAATATCATTGGACAAAGCTTACAGGAAGGAGAAAAAAGGAAAAAAAAAGGGAGAGATTTGGGAAGAAGAAGTAGGAGATTGCCACTGTTTGAGTTGTATTAGAAGAAGATGTTTTCTTGTACTATAATCGTTGTAGCCATTGCAGCCACTGGTTTTATAGTGTAGTTGCAGTTTAATTCAGCTTCAGATTAGAATGAATTATTTCCTATCAACGTCTAACCGTATATGTTTTTTTTTTAAGAATAATTATTTCCTATCTAAATAACTCTATGAATAGAAAGGGAAAGTTAATATTAAATATTTATTTTTAATAATATTAATTATCAAAACTAATCACGTGCAATTCAAACTAATAAATTAAAACCAAAATTAGTATAAATAATAAAATAAAGTAATATAAAAATGCATAATATAAACAGATAATAAAACCTTTAATAAATAAAAAGTTTAAATAAGAAAAATAAAAATTTTAAGTAATTAAGATTGTTAATTTGTTATATAAATCTAGATATCTAAATCATTATTTTCAATACAAAAGTAATCTACTCCGGTCATTACTATGAGATATCATAATATACCGAGAACTATCAAGAAATCGAGCTGGCTCGAGCTCAACTTGAGTTTGACTCATTAAAGCTTGATCAAGTTATTTTTACACCAAACATAAAAAATAAGAAGCTAATAACTAATCCAACCTTATCTTTATATTCTTAAAACAAAATGATGCTAAATACTATATAACATGCTATTCCTCCTAATACGCCCTAATGCCCCAACCCCACGAAGACCACTGATTTGGACAATTGGACCTTCCAACGTATGCAAAGAGAAGAAGTGAAAGAGGAATAGTGTCTCATTGCGACCGGTGGCATCTTATCATACTCGATGCCATTGAGCCCACCTTTTATGTCACTCTAATTAGCATAAGTAATAAGAGTTTTATTTTTTCAGTTAGACCTAAATTCACTTTACCTCCTCTAAATTTATTTGTGTCATCTACCCTCTTATAGTTATATCTAAACTAAATTATTACCTTTTATATTATATTTTATAAAATTATAAGTTTAATTTTAAAATACTTTTTAAATATAAAGTTATAGAAAATTAAATAAAATTTTAAAGTATTTACTATAGTACCGGTCAAATATTATCGGTGACAGAGTCAACTGCCTAAGACGCAAGGCATGCTCTATTAATAATATTGATTAGCATCATAGAGTCGAACTCAAGGCAAATAGTTTAAGTAGTTTTTGTCCATTAGAAAAAGGAGGGCTTCACACATAGTTATCATCTCGGCTATAAAAATTTAGTTGTAATTGCTATAGTGGAACCCTGCATAAATGAGAGCATCATTAGGTCATTGAACCACAAATCTTGCTTCCCAATCTCAAAACGGTCCATAGAGTAAGTATCCACGAGAAATAAAGTTGACGACAAATGAAAAGATTAGTTATGACTGAATTAGTTAATCCAACATTAATATTCTCGAAATATTCGTTTGTAAGCACAAGGGCACGAATTGGCACCTTATCAATTTCCTATTTTATTTTGAAAGCAGATATTATTCATATATTTCTATATCTATCAAAACAATTAATCTACTTATTCTAAAAATTAAGGTTAACCGTAGTAGTTACACTACAATGGAAAAATAAGTGGAATATACTGTTTGTTTGGAACGCCACTTTTATAAAAGGCCCTTCTAACTAGTAATTTTTATTGAAAAATTTATGAATAAACACCATGTATTTAGTATTTATTATTGTTAGAATATAAAATATAAAAATTACTGTTCTCTATTAACTTAAAATTTTAGAGTAGTTAGTGAGTTAACATAGTATCATACCTATTTTTTACTTTAAAATATAAAATTATATTTATTTAATATTAAATTCACTTTCTGTATTTCAATTAAAGTGGTTTTAAAATATAAAATATAAAGACTGTCGTTCTAGTTATCGTTTGCACCTATCTTTTGAATCTCGGCAAATTCGACCCTCAGCTTTTGCTTTTCTTACTAACAAACATCCTAAGCTAGACTATTATAAGTTTCAACGCTATCAAAAGAGAATATTTTAATTCTTTCCTTTCTTCAAACAAGTGCATATATAAATATATATGCCCCCAAATTAAATATTATCGTGTTGACCAAGCTTTAATGGTACCAAAGTTGCTCGTATAGGTAAACTCCCTTCTCCTATTCATCTCACTGCCACCTCCATCCATATCTCCAATATATTCCATATCAAATAACTATAAACTTGATTGAGCTGAGGGTGTTGATGTCATTGAGATCTCAAGCTTTTGGGGGAAACTTCTAATAATCTAATGATCCTTTCTGACCCAATGATAACTCATAGAATTTTTTTATCCCATCCCATCCTGTCTCCAATATCATGAATAGCCTAACTCTTAACTCGATTAATCTTTATAGACTGGGTTTGAATTTTAGTAACCTTGAAACGAGTCAATAATTTTTCTTCTTCTTTTTTTGGTGGGTGTGGGGGGGGTAGGTTAGGTATGATCCAATTGCGTTTATAGATTTGATCACCCATAGTTATATTAGCTAACATGGATCCCATCACTTGCTTAAAAGTTCTCTCACCCCAGAAAAAAAGAAAAAGAAATAAAAGGAAAAAAGAAAAGAGAAAAGGTTCCATTCTCATTCCGATTCCTATTTGCTGCAGCTGCTGCTTGTGCTTCTCTCAGGCCATTTCAAAATCCAACACCCATGAATGAATAGAAATCCTGCATGCAATTATTACTAGCTGTTACACCATTCTCTCGCGAAGTAGAGAAGCCTTGCATGCATCCCGTCTACTCTACCCACTGATCTCGTCTTTTTTTTTCGAGCCACGGAATCGAGGAAGGAGACTTCTGGGTCTTGTTCTTTGGTAGCAAGGTGGTGCCTTTTTGGTCGGGTGGTTGTGTCGCGGTGGTGGAGTCGAGGTTATGGGACCCATAAGAGGGTTCAAGAGGAGGAAGAGGGCGGAGAGGAAGGCCGAGCGGGGCGGCGGCGGCGGCGCCGCCGCATCGGTGGGTACGGGGACGGAAAGTGGTGATTGGTGGGAGCGCTTCTCGCGGAGGATTGCAGGTTTCTTCTCTTTCTTTGTCTCTTTCTTAATGGTCGCTGGAAGCTGTGGTCTTGAATTGGAAATCTTTCGGAATCTGTTGGTCAGATAGCAAGCTTGCAATTTGATATATCTGTGAGTTAATTCTTGCCGTCTAGGGATGTGACATGGCAGTGCAAATTTGTTCATATCAAGAGATGTTTCCTGTTGTCATGATTTCGATTGCGCATGGTGTGAGTTCGTGTTCATCAACTGGTAATAGTTTTCCCTTTGCACTACTTGAGCATGAAGCGGGATGTGATTCGATTTGTATGATTGATCGAAGCGGATAGGTGTTTAGGGTAAGAAATTCCTGCTGAAATTAGAAAATGCAAATGCTTGCTACTAGTTCAATTTGTTTGTTTCACAGATGCAATGTCAAGTTCAGAGATCATCAGAAGTAACCTAGTAGAGAAACAATCTTGACTTGTTTGAATTGGAAATGGAAAAGATCAAATAAGACGCATTACATGAATTCAAGTAATACTAGTGCTGTCATAAGTCTCACATATAGGATATAGTAGCCAGAAGATGTAGTCGATCCTTTTTTCTGATAACTAGAAATGCCATTGCGCCATTATCATCTTTTTATATTGTTCCCTGCATTCTTTTTTATGCCATATATGTGTACGTATCATCAGGTTCCTATTGTTGTCTTCAATTTTTCCTACCTTCGTATTGTTCAGCACATTATTCCCCATTTTTCTTAAGTTCTTTGCAACTGTGCAGTTACTTGTTTCCTTCACTTATCTCTTGTTATACCTATCTCACAAACATGCTTTCCTTTATGGTACCATGACCCTTTTGTATATCATAAAAGTACTTTCGTGAGCACAACATGACGTGGTAACAATTAGTGATATGTGAGGATTCAACACTTGCATACGTTACCGGACCTGAGTATAGTGTTAGATGCAAAGAAATGTTTATCCAATTCTGCAAATTTAGGCAGTCATACTGAAAGTCTGAAATTGATGGGGGCTGGAGCTTTTCTCCTGATTGACCCTCATCATTCAATCCTCTACCTATCAAAAGTGGAGTTAGCATAAATCAAACAAAGCATGTCTCTAGCATAAGATTCGATCATCTTATCTCCGTGACCAAGTCAATCCTTCGGATATTGGTGCCTAATTCCTGAGCAATGAACATCAGGCAAGAAAACATAAGAGTTGAGTGTTTGCTTGCAGGAGGACCTATTTGCTAGCTGTAATATAAATCAAGCAGTATGAAGCAGCAATCATTAGTTCCAGAAAGAGATGATACTGGAACATGATAAATTTGACATGGGGAGCCTTCCTAATATTCTAGACACTTTTAAGCCAAATGGCTGAAAGAAATGCAAGATTAATAATTTGCATGAGATAGAACCATGCATTTCAGTGTGTACAAAGGTAGTAAGCTTCTGGTTTATTGGTTTAATTGTGTCCAAGAAATCCACAAATGACATAAGCTTCTACCAAATAGTGTGAGCCCATTGCAACAAAGAAATTTTTGTCGGTTAACATTAAGAGATGGCTGGTATAAAAAACATATGCTTGCTGACTAGATTAAAGAAAGTTTATCTTTGTAATAATTTACTATTGGTTTCCAGTGCATGCTGCAAATCTGTAAGTTGATGCATTTTTATATGAATGGCAGAAGGCTTTTGTTAGTACTTTCATCATCAAAATATAATTATCAATCGGCATGTGTTGATCCATTCAACAGGTTCAATATTCTTATTTATCAAATTGTTATTCACACCTAGAACTAACTTATAATGTTTATGAATTTTGCTTAGGATTGGAGCCTAATTAAATATCTGGGAATAGATTCTAGAAGATCTATGATAGACAAATTGTGTTCAAATCCTACAGTGGTTAAAAATTAAAATTGAATGAACTTTGCTGTTACCTATTTATTAGACATACAACCAGTGGCATGTAGATATTGGCTACGATTACATACAATTTATTTATTGGAGAACAATTTGTGCATGAGAATTCAATCTAGTTATGTAAACCGGAAGTAAATCTAAGGTGCCGGTACCTTACCACCTGCACGTCATCTTTCATTAATCTAAGGTTCACTGTCCTATTGTTTGTTGATCCACACTTTGCTTTTCTTGATTCCTTCCAGCCAGTGGCATCATGTGCATTGCACCTTGTTTTGGGTTTTTATTCGTTTGATATGCCAGAGTAGACTCTTTTTGAAACAAAAGAAATGCACTTTTTACGCTAGATATTGATCCTATCATGTTTTGGCACCTTCACAAGAGCTTGCCAGCATTACAGTGTCTATGGTTTCTCTGTCATGCTTTCTTTCTCACCAACAGGATCTGCATTGGTAAATCTTCTCGTGTATCTGTGTCATAGTAAGCTTAATATGCAGCCTCCTAAAATATGTGTGATGCTTCCAGATGTTACAAGGATTAATATAAGTCTTTCGCTGCATGCCTGCTCAGGACCCCTATCTTTGACAAAGGACCTGCACAGGTTCGAGTCCGTGTTCAAGATCTCAAGAAAGACATTCAACTACATATGTTCATTGGTAAAAGAGGACTTGATGGCAAAGACATCACATTTTACTTTCAGTGATGGAAAGGTCCTAACTTTAGATGATCAAGTAGCTATTGCTCTGAGAAGGTTGAGCTCTGGCGAGTCGCTACTGAATATAGGGTTATCTTTTGGTGTGAACCACTCTACTGTGTCACAAGTGACTTGGCGATTCGTAGAGGCTATGGAGGAGAGCGGCATCCACCACCTTAGGTGGCCTACATCCGAAGAGATGGAGATGATCAAGTCCAAATTTCAGAAGATCCAGGGTCTGCCAAACTGTTGTGGTGCCATAGACACGACACACATCATGATGTGCCTGCCTTTAGCAGAGCCTAACAGTAAAGTGTGGCTCGACAGTGAGAAGAATCACAGCATGGTCTTACAAGTTATCGTCGACCCTGAGATGAGATTCAGAGACATAGTGACTGGCTGGCCTGGGAGCATGAATGAGTTGCTTGTTTTGCACAGTTCTGGCTTTTTAGAACTATGCGAAAATGGTAGGAGGCTGAATGGCAAAAAGACACATCTTTCAGATGGATCAGAAGTTAGAGAGTACATAGTTGGAGATGCAGGGTATCCCCTCCTTTCTTGGCTTCTTACTCCCTACCAAGGGAAGAATCTTTCTGAATCCAAAGTAGAATTCAATAAGCGACACTCCGCGACAAGCATGGTGGTGCAGAAGGCTCTTGCAAGATTTAAGAATATGTGGAGGATCATTCAAGGGGAGATGTGGAGGCCTGATAAGCACAGATTGCCGCGGATAATTCTCGTCTGCTGCTTGCTGCACAACATAATCATAGACATGGAAGATGAAATGAATGATGAGATGCAGTTGTCACACAATCATGATGCAAGATACAAGCAGCAGTTCTGCAGTGTGGCAGAGAATAACGGAATCGTACTAAGAGATGAGTTGTCTCAGTATTTTACTGGTAGATTACCAACCTGAATCAAGTAATTAACGGCTTTTGTTTCCATCGCTTATACGGAACATTTGTTTCAAGAGACGAGCTGAATTTTAATGCTAAATTTGACCAATCCAGAGCCCGATTTCTTTATTTCTTGCACCAGATCTTCCTCCCGTCAGACATGAATAACCTCATTTAACCTACTTGGTAAGCCATCTAGATGCAACCAAATCATACAAATTACATTCAGGTTGTATATTAACTGTATCTTCATGTTGTCATGGCTGATCCTAATTTTGTGTTCTACTTGTACATTCCCGGTATAATCTCAGTAGTCATAGCTTTTGGCCATAATTTCATAACATCATCGTACACCAATCAAAGATTTTTTTGGAAAAAGAAACTTAGATGAATATTTGTATCAAATATGCCATGGCAGCTGTTCCACAGAATCCAAATTTAACTGGGCCTTAATCCCAACTTCTCTCGGGATTAATAAAAAGTATTCTGGGGAATTCAAAGGGAACCATAAACATAGAGTTTTTTTACAGAATATCTGGCAAAACTGTAAACTAAAGACGAGGAATGTCTTCTACTACTCAGGGATGCTCATCTAATCATTTGGCCCACACAAGCATGTCGCCACTTCATTTAAGGAGAGACCTCGCCAAGTGCTCTCGTGCTGTGGCTAGAGCTTGAGATATAGTCTGCAGATAGAAAAGCATTCAGGTAATGATACTTGTATTACATGCTTACCTAATTCGGTCAGTATTAGCATCATTTAGTGAAACAAAAGATCATGGTACCTGCTCAGAAAAGGAAGTAGCTCCATCAAGTCCATGGGTCGCAGCCTTTTCAGCTATTATGCTAGCTTCTGTTTCCAAAATGATCCTGCAAGGCCACACGAGCATATTAGGTAATAGTTTATCAGCATCAAGTCTCCCACTCTGCGCCACAATTTTTCTATAGCAACACAACCTTAGAATATAGTTGTTAACAAGCTTGGCAGATAACTCATTTCATTAGAATATAAAGTGAAATATGCCAAGACAAAAAAAAGTTAAACATGACTCTTTTTCTAATTTCAGTAGTCCATTTCTCCCTCAGTTCATTTACAATATCTCTTGATAATAAAAACTTTTGTCAATCCCTCTTCAGCCTAAATTAGCATCTGACAGTCTTTCAGAAATTCTAAATCTCCACATGTCATTGTCGCCCTTAACATATGTAGATATTGTAGATGACAACAGAAAATTGCACCTCACGGATGCTTTCAGCATACGTGATTGTACAAACAATGAAAATGACGACAACAATCCTACAGAGAGCATAGGACAATACCCTCTATCAACAATTTCATCAAGGCATAGAAATATCACGTCCAGGTTTTCAAATGCTGTCCTTTTGTCCACATTGTTTCTGGAACCAACAGAATCAGTTCAGGCATAAATAAGTAATAAGTACACAACAAAACCAGAAAACATACACTGAGAAACCACAATGAAAAAAGAGGATATAGAGGAGAAAACTGATAAGACCTAAGAAGAATGCCAACAGCATCAAGGAGTCCCTGAAGAACTGTTGCTAGAATGAGCTCATTCTCATCTCCTCCAGTAACAAAAAAATGTAGATCCTGAATGAACTTGTAGACGATAATATAACCATCAAACATTACTATCTCCACTGTACATGAGGAAACAAGAAGCAATTACTAAAAGAGGAAGCTGAACCTGCCTCGGACAAATCAGTTCTTACTTCTTAGTGATCATAAGAATAAAGTAGGTGAAAGCAAAGTTCAGATTGACTTTATCAGCTCAATTCAGTCTTCTAATCAACACGAATACCTTAGTTTTACTAGAGAAGAACACATGTTGAAGCAATATGATTCCATAATTACATGCACTAGTTTAATCAACATATGTCAAATATAGGATAGTTACTATGAGATATTCAACAATTATATGGAAATCATTTGCCCAGTCATAAAGAAGACATGCCATCTCCTTTGGCTTTTCTCAGATCAGAGTACCAGAATCCTACTTACCTGCCAAATATATTGACCACTAGCTGAAGTTTTTCACTGATGTTGAAAAGGCATCCAGAAATGGCTATCGAATATTCCAGAGTAGCCACCCACCACACAGACCTCATGTGCTCCTACTTATTAGGATTAATCTCTTCAAGAAACTATTGTCTTGATGTCTGATATTTAGCAGTTCAACTAACATAAGTATTACACTACTATGACAAAACGTATTATGTTACTAGACACATGAGCAGAAAGATGATGCAACCAAAAGAAAATACATAAATGAAATTAGTTAGATAGTTGTATGGAGGTAAATCAATATTCTTCCTCCTATAACATGTTAGTAGACAAGAAAAATGCTTTATCCAGTCAATGAAATATGAAAGCTCTTACATATATGTTCATTCCTCTTAAGATGATGAGGATACAAGTGCAAGCATGCATGCATTCATATGAATATGCAGGTCACCTTCCATTCGGCCATTTGTTTTCTCAGTCTTGGTAAAAACTGACTTCTCAAAAGCTAGTTTGGCAGAAAATGATGGCCAATCATCTGTGTAGTATTTAACAGCTACACGCTTTCCTTCTGAGTCAAGGATAAGAATGTTTTTAACTAAAGGGCAAGATTCCTGCATGTAAAAAAAAGAGTCATGGCATATTTTTAAGTAAAAATATGCAGAACATGTAATTTAGATATGGAAAGAAAACTTCTCCCAGAAGATTATTTACATGAGTGAGACATACTGATGTCCCAAATAATTATCCATATTTTTATAAAAATCATTTTCCACCTCTCTTGGATGCCTATGCATAAATCTATATGCAATAGTTGGAAACCGAGACAGTCTTTATTAATCACATAATATTCTTTATTCTTGCTAAAACATCTCTGGTGCAGCTCATTCATCATAGCATACTAAAATTCTGAAGCTAATGAAACACAGTAAAATAAATTAGCGCGTATGAGTCTCAAGTTTCAACCAGAGATGAAATCTCCAAGGAAAATAGGAGTTCTACAAGCTAAACTAGAAACACAACGACAGATCCAAAGGAGAAATTACGCAGAAAGTGACATTTCAATGGTCAAACCACTAGAATTCATGTAGACTGTGATATTAAAGTAGGCAGTTAGAGTGTCTTTATCTTTATAAACCCAGTTATACAGCATATCTGTCATAGTTTAGACTCATGTAACCCAAGAGAACCAAATTTTGTGGTACTATAGTGTTATGCTTGTGAGTTGTCTATGAGGGCCAGCTTAAATTCGTTACAGTTCATTTGGACCTTCTGCTTAATTCCATATTGTCATTGTCGGCATTCATGCACATCATACTATTCGGGTGGGGTGCACGTCAGCTAAAAGAACCTTCTCAAGATCAGGAGTATGAAACATCAGATAATAAATAAATGGCTAATGACATAAAGTCATGTGTAGTTATTACTCTCTCCTACAACATAAGCATAACATGGCACATGTCATAATTAACCCCGCAAGATGTGACCCGATGCATCAAATAATGACAACACCATTCTTAATTACGCAGAAACATCCCCTTAACCAGCTTGATTTTAAATTAAAACATCACTTAGGAGACTAAGACCCAACTTGCACTCTACCATCAAATAGGGAAATTATGCTCACACAGTTCCCAGAAAGGATCATATCTTGCCATCAACAACCAAATCTCTCTTGTCCTGCAAGTAATTCCTAACACGATACAGCTCATCCTGTGAACCAGTGGCTATGTTTGAGGATTAGATTTTTACAACAAACAATCAAATATCCTTAGCAGTTCTTGCATATAACTATTTTTGAAAATTAGATTTTTACAACCAAGAATCAAATATCCTTAGCAGTTCTTGCATACAATTTGATCACTTTTCCTAGGGTTATTCGATAGGGTAACAACAATAAACACAAATACTCGGAGTTGGAATTACCATTCGAAGATAACAAGCACGATTTCCCGAGCAGACAAGCAAGTTGGAGAGAGAGAGAGTAAAGCGAGGAACTCATAAAACGATGAAACCGAAACGAAATGGAAATAGGAGAAAAGAAGGCGTGATAGTAAAGAAAGAAAACGGAGCACCGATAACCCGGAATCAGGATACGATCCGAGTCCGTTTAAAAGGTTTGGATCTTAGAGGCTGCACTAATGGGACAACCCGTATCCGACCCGGCTTCCTTCATGACCGGCATGTAGTGATGTACACCACGTCGGGTTCGGGTCTGGTTTCGGATGATGTACCCGATAGGGCATACACTCCTTATCCGAAATAAGTTTTTTTTTTTTCCAATATTATTTTATCACGTAAGTTGCAAGCAAACCCAGCCCAATTAGAAGCCCAGCCCAGCGTACTAATTTGAAATGAGATGATACTATTTAGGCCCAAATTTAGGAGCCTCTCTAATTTTATTATTATTATTATTATTTTGACCTCTTATAATTCCAATCTATATGCAATTGCGTAACAGATGTTAATTTTAATATAAAATAACCAAAATAATCGTTCTGTTTTACAACAAGTAATTAGAAAATCATCTGTCTGTTTTTCATTTCAAGTGACAGATAAAAAAATTCAAGGAGACAATTTGAAATTTGACCTAATTGCAACCCAGTAAAATTCATTTTTCCCCTAATATTTATCTTTGCCATTCTAGAAAGATGATGCATGACCACTAATTAAGAGTAGAGAGACTATCTTTCCAAAAAAACTAAGGCAAGACTATATTGTGGAAGCCTTACATCAGGACTCCCCACCCTCTTTTATCTACAAATCTTTCCACACTTAGTGATTCCAGAACAATTGAAGTCAGTGGATTAGAAAAGTGGGAGTTGTGATTCTGGAAGACTATCGCCGTGCCTTCATATTGGATGTCATCAGTGAGCTTTATCACAGGAGAGATTAATCAAAGAGAATTCAGGAAGTAGATAAACTTCTAGATCAAGATTTTCTCTTTTGCTTATCTTGTCGGAGTACCGAGGATGCTTCGTGGTTTGGAGAAAGCTCTGACAGTTGTTAGATATTTTTTTTTTCTCTATCCTAAAATTGACAAGTTTTCTTTCACGAGTAAATACAACAACACCGTCGTTTACAATCTTGTGGTATTGTATAGAATAGACTAATCCACCTTTGCATCTACATTTAATTTGTAAATCATTGCTCTATGATTGAAGTATCTACGGATTTCTTATTTCAAATAATAATAATGATAATAATAATAACACACTCACACACAATACAATACGGAGTGAGGCTACTGTTGGTATGTTGCAAAGCAAAGAATGTTTATGATGTCTTTGTCATGTCTAACTTCTAACTTCTGATGGCTATAAACCTCAGATGCTTCCAAATCCTTTTAACTTCAATCTCTTTCAAATGCCAGAAGGGATGCTATTACAAGTACAGTGAGTAAGCAATTCTTTTCTCTCAAGCAACCAAACTTTAAAAAAAAAAAAAACATCAAAAGCCCCTAAGATGAGTACATATATCACTGATATTGTGTGGAAAGGGAAAACCTCATTTTTCATGACTCAAGACTTTTCCTATGCGTCAATTTAACTTCCAAAGCCTAGAATTTCTACTTAGTTGATTCCTTTGACTTTATACACATTTTTTGTATCAACTATTGCAGGGGATAAAGAAATTCTACACATGTTTGATGCGCTAACAAAAGTATTAAAGTTATTCTCCTAAAATTTTACTTTAATTACAAAAGTACATCAATATTTAAACAATTAGGTGGGAGTTTTTAAGTTGGGGCAGTAGCTTAGTTATTGAGTCGGCACAAATGAACACTTGCTACCAACCTAATTAATAATTACATATACTACAAGTAATGAAGACAATAAGCAGCAGTTAGAATTAATTCGCTTAATTAACAAGTTAAAAAGGAACACCCCTAACTATGTTGTTGGCATTCTCATCTAATGATTGAAACGATCAAGAGGGAGAAAGAAAAGAAGTGAGTGAAGGAGATTGGCATTTTGATGTAATGCGTGATTGATTTCATATGCGACAGAAGGAGATTAGAGTGCTGCATGTTGGAAAGGCTTTTGGATGCACGAAGAAGCATCAGCGAGCGACCGACTCGCCACGTGTGGAGTAGTTGGATGTGATGTATACATACTACTGATTGTAGTTAGATGGGATTTCGTTTTACTGCTACAGCATGTCATCTACGTGTCACGCCATCACCATGAGGTATTTAATCGATATATGTGGGAATATAGAGATTCTCCATTCCACGTGTTTTAGACTGAGTGGTCAAAGTATCACCGACTGTTTATGCTCGTAGGTTGGATATTTCATTTATTCCTAACTGGATAGTTAAAGAAAAGTCCTCTCACAACTTTGGTCAATGTATATGTATATATCATATCACATTGGAAAATACATTGAATCATGCATAAATGGCGCACAACAATAGTACTAAATGCCTAAGTCATTGGGCTGGTATAAAAAATTCAGCAGCTTTCATCGGTTCCGTTATTATGATTTTACTAGTCTAGAATCACATCTACACTGTCACAGAATAGAAATTAAAAACACAAACATAAAATAAAAGATCAGTCATATCCCCAGCAGATTCGACGGCGCTAGCAGCGGAAGAAAAGGGTGTGATAATGAAGTCAGACGAAGAGGAACAACTAAAAAAATTCCCAACTCCCCCCACACTGTTCTCTACAACGACTGACCCAGCTCCCATCACTACCTCTGCTAGTCACGCTGAGCAAGCGACGAGTTTGAAAAGAGTGGCATAGAAAAAAATGTATGGATAGCATCTAGCTTGGAGAGGGCGAAGTCGATGAGATTTGGGAGGGTCGCAATAGTTGAAGAAAGCAAAATCAACTAAAGTAAATAAATAGGGATGAGAAAGAGGAAAAAGAGGGAGGGAAACACAAAAAAAAACAACGTTATTTTTTTAATAATAGTTAGATATTTGAAAAAAAATTATAGATAACTTATTTTTATTGTTTTTATAAAAAAATAGACAGCTAAAAAAGAGAAATAAAATAAGACTAATTTACTATTACAATTTAAACGGGTGATCTTGATAATATGACTAGTAATTTCGGTTAATTTTATTTAGTATTATTTAATATCAAACGATTAGATTAGGAGAGAGAAATTAGTAATTCTTACTTAATCATCTGTTTTTAAAAATAGAAGAACCCAATTAAAATTGGTAAAAAGTTTGGGTGTAAAATGAAAAATCTCTTTATCGTACACCGTCCAATCCGACCGAACACAACCGATCAATGGTGGTTCACCAAACAAGACAACTAATTTCAAAGTCGGTGCCGTCTAATTAATTGAATCAACTGGTAGATGTATAACTAGGAACAAATATTAGTACCCATAACGCTTGAATTCCACATTGAACACGCCAAACTCAATGCACAAAGATTATTTTGTATTTATAGTTTATGAGACATTAAATATAAATTATAAGATTCGAATGATAACTCTCTCTATATATATAATAAACGTATCAATAATAATAAACGCAAAATTCATGGCGATTTTAATAAATTCTATTTTCTTTTTTCTGATATAAAAATATAATAAAGCGTCAAAGTCAAAGCTTTGGCTTCCGTTGTAAGTCGTATTCGGCACCCAAGAAGGAACTGAGTGTGAGCAGTCCACTTAGGTGAGCAAACCGGATCCGACCGTGAAGTAGTTTTATGCAGCGAATTTATTTTAATATTCGAACATCCCGCCAAACTAGTAACGAGAAAATCTTAGAAGATTAAATTATAGCTCAATTTACTCCATATATTATAAACTACTAAACCTCACATTAATTTAGCTAGATTATTAGTTCCAGCGTATTCGTAAGTATGAAGTATCACAACTGTCACACTTTCCGTTTGAATAGGGCATAGGGACAGTCAGTGGAACATCTAATGTGAAACAATGGGAAAGACTTTTCCGGTGTAATACTTGTAAGTAAAACGTGGACCAAAGTCCTTAGGGTTTTTTTTTTTTTTTCCTAGTTGTGGACCTACTAGAATTAACCTTGTTTAGACTTTATTCAGCTGATCAGTAGTACTCCCCCTTGTTTCAAATCCGAGACTTGAGGATAAGAATCTAAGAAAAGATCCAAATCTAGAAGCAAAGAAGGACCAAGTTGTCGCGTCAACACAACCGACTGCTTATTACGTGCCACCTCAATCACGGTCACAGTAGCAAGTGACAACTAGCTAACTCGCTATAAATCTGGAAGAGGACTAACTAATAGGCATATATGTTGTATGAGTAGACGTCTCATTGCACTCAAAGTGAGTAAAGATTTCGTCTATTTCTATTTATTGTTTTTTTGATGAAGAGATTTAGATCAGGAGAAGGAAAAGTGGAGGGGGAGAGCCTCGGCATGGCTAATGTGTTGATGTTACTGTCAAAAGGCGGCTGCGGTGGCCGCGGCGATGATAATAAAGACAACGTGAAAGAATCTTCACCGGGCCGCGTGTTTGAGTGCAAGACGTGCAGCCGCCGGTTCACGTCTTTCCAAGCGCTCGGGGGGCACCGTGCGAGCCACAAGAAGCTGAGGATGGCCGGCGGGGATAGCGACGGCGAGGGGCGGGCTGGGCTCGGGAAGCCGCGGGTGCACGGCTGCCCGATTTGCGGGCTCGAGTTCGCCGTCGGGCAGGCTCTTGGGGGGCACATGAGGCGGCACCGTGGGGGCGCCGGCGGGTGCTGCGACGACGGTAACGAGAAGAAGGCAGGAGAGAGGAGGATGCTGTGTTTGGACTTGAATTTGGCGCCACCGGATAGTGATGTGGAGGAGTGCAGGGATATTGCCCTTGGCATGCATAGAGTGCGTCAGATTCCTATAGTGGATTTCTTTTACTAAATCTTGCTTACCTTTCTGTAAATTATTGATCTATAATAACTATAATTATAGGGTTTGATTTAGATTCATGTAAAGTTGGTCCCATTTTTAATAAAAAAAGGGTCATCTTTTCATATGTTGAATGTTTCCTTTTCGTTGTTGTTGTACATAATACTAATGTGTAGTTTATTTTGTTCTTATCTTTTTTCTCGTCAACTGCTGCAATTATAGAACTAGAAAATACTATTCAATGTTCTTCCATGAGGCAAACATTGGTGATATGATGCGTGATAGCAAGTAAATATCAAACTGTTAGATGCTTCAACGTGATACTACTATCAAGCTTTTTTTTTTACCTGCCAAACTCTAAACAGTTGACCACACGCCAATCACGACTATAACTATCTCATGGTCTCAAGAGGAAATTTCCAATGTTCGATGGGTTTTAAATGCTTACTGTCTCCAACTTAGAAGAAGAAAGAAAGAGAGGCAGTCATGATAGGCGTGTGGTCAACTAGTAGTAGCCCAGAGAAGAAAAACAACGAAAATAAAATAAAACGGTGTTAAATACTATGAAGATAAAAAGAGTTCGCCATCTCAGCAAATGCAATAACAGTATTACACACTGAGTTGTTGTTGCAAAGAATCAAAGGTCAAAGATACAAGCACCAGAGTATCATCATTATCTTCAAAGGGACATTCTCCTATAACAAGCAAATTAGTTCCCAATGTAAGTCGACAATCACTGGACAGCCACAACCATGCTGCTCCTTCAGGAACCACAGCAGGCCGATCTCTGTGCTGCCGCACTTTCGGAGGACGCCTGGTCTGGTTTGTTAATCTTAATCGTTCGTTCCTGCAAGCACAACAAAGTTCCTGAGCCCCATTTGCTAGGTGAGGGAGAGTTTGCAATGTGGCATTAGTATAAGTTACTTGTACCTCCGGTTTTGAATCAGTCTCAGCAAGCCTTTGCTTGATATCTCTAGCTATTGAAAAGAAAACCTGCTCCACATTTAGGTTTGTCTTTGCACTCTGGATTGTAAATAATAGACAGTCAGAAATGAAAATTGATGCTCTTAATAGGAACTGGGGATTCAGAATATCTACTGCTCACCGTTTCGAAAAACTTAATGCCATATTCATCAGCGAGTGCTTGCCCCTTTGCAGTAGGAACAGCCTGGAGGAAAGCAATTTAAATGTAAGAATATGTACCAACTGAGATTCAACAAATAGGCAAAGATAAAAGCATCTAGATTTTCAACAGAAATGATTTAAAAGGGCATGTCAATCCTTTCGAACATACTCTTTTGCTTTCATCCATGTCAGCCTTGTTGCCCACCAAAATTTTGTTGACATTGTCAGAAGCATGTTGTTCGATATTCCGAATCCAGTTTCTTATGTCTATTAAGTTTCATGAAGCAGAATAACAAGAATAAGAAAAGGAGAAGGCGTGGATAAAAATTTATCGAGAGAAGCAGTAAAAAGAGACAGTACTGTTAAAAGATGACTCATCGGTGACATCATAAACAAGCAAAATACCCATGGCCCCTCGATAATATGCTGCAATCAAAAATTTCAGTTTACTTCAGTAAAGCTTTATCCTGTTAATCCTTGGTCAACATGAAAGAAAGCAAACCAGCCTACCAGTTGTGATGGTTCTGAAACGTTCCTGACCAGCTGTGTCCCAAATTTGTAGTTTAATCCTCTTACCATCCAGTTCAATTGTTCTTATCTTGAAGTCAATGCTATATAAAGACGAGACTTGTGAGATCAATAAGACAAGAATCCACAACATGTGCAGCTGGAGAAAAATGAAAAGAAAAGAAAAGAAAAGAGGACAATCTTTAAAAATGGACAGTTTGTCCCTGTGGCAAAACCTACCCAATTGTGGTAATGAAGCTGGTGGTGAAGGAACCATCAGAGAACCGGAGGAGGAGGCAACTCTTACCAACACCTATGAGAAAAGAGTTCCATGTCAAGGGACTTTACAAGGAGATGTCAAGATAACTATTTATCATGAGAACTAAAATGAACCATGAGTAAAACGGGCCTGATTTCCTATTCTATACAACAGAGAAACAAATAAAAGACAAACATAATACACATAGGAAAAGCTCTTGGGATCTCATCCACTAAATTATTTTGTCTCATCTCTCTAGCATAATATAACCAGCTTCACAATAAAAAAGAAGTTTAAAGAACACAAGATAAACTCCAGTGCAGAAATGATAGCATCCTAGTCGAGGGTTAGCATTTCCATATAGAGGTTGATTACTTCACTTTCAGATCTAAATTTGAAATTGAAATTGCAGGTGGGATCTTTTCTCAAAGATACCACATGACAACTCCTATGTAAATACAACAACATCTAGCTCAAACAATATCACAGTTTGAAATTTCCAACTAACCCTAAGAAAATATATATTCAGCATCCAAAGTCCTAAATTTGACATTGAAAGTTCTCTATTAAAAATCACACAAGAGAAGAAGAAAGTAGGAAACCATTTGCAGCTCACACATCATTAACAGGGATTATGAATCTTGTAATAAATAATTCACATGTTTCCCAAAATCACTTGAATGCCAACAAGTCCAAACAGGCAAACACTAGTTACCTAAACTCCAAGTTCAAGCTGGCTCACATCAAAAGAAGATGCACAAATGTGGCATGTGGCTGATAAAACATCAGAAAAGTAACCAGTAATGCTACTACTAGACAGAAATAACATAACAAAGAAATCGGTTCTCAGAATTAAAGCTTATCCAAGTTACTCAATCCCTTTAACATTTGTACTGATATTGGTCTACAGAGTTGCCTTTATTCTTTGCTTCTTATTTTCATGCATCTTGGGAAGGTTGATCTACACCCAGATTGCCCTTGATCACAGTATTTCTGGGTTCTTTTTATATATTCTGTGCTGTTAAGACACTTTTGCAGGGATTTATAATGCTTAGGGCAATTTCTTGACTTTAATTTTATCTGTTTTATATGTTCTTGATGTACCTAAGGTTTCAAAATGATGGTTGGAAAACTAGGCTAGAAACTTAGCCTGAGGGTTTTACCATAAGTACCTCAATTATGTGATTTTTGTTTCCTCTAGGTAGTAGCAATAAATTAAAAAACTTTACATAGCTTAAAAGTTGGTCATAGAAAGCAGAAACAAGAAATTCATCCTTAAGAGCTTTTCAATTTTGAAGTTGTTCTCTAGTCAGATCTACATTATGGTAAAGAGCTTAAATGAGGATAATGACTTATAAGATGTTTCAAATTGAATAGGTAAAACCTTGCAGACATAAGATATGTATTTATGCCAAAGAAAACCCTCTTTGGCAGTATATTGTTTATCATTACATTCATAACGAAAATCGCTCAAGGAATCATGGAGTCTTTGCTTTTCTTTCTTTTGGGAGTTAGAAATGCATCAATGAAGTTGCAAGCCTAATCCTATACAAGACAGCACTTAGTGACAAAAACCTAGATATATGTTTGTCTTTTCTGCTTAGGAAGGCTGCCAAGTATCTAAGGCTCGCATCAATTTTGGGATTGAAGAAGGGAAACATGTACCATATAATAGCCATACCCCCATTTCTAAAAGTTGTTTCAGTTAATATTAAACTAAGCCACGCCCAAAAAAAAAAAGGATCACTCAAAAGCAATCATTATTAAGCCCATATTAAAACAGATAGATAGCCAAGTATCCATACTAATTACTAATATATGAGAAACGGAAATTATTATAGAATCTTGAAAACAATTAAAAGGAAATTACTAAAAAGATGACTGTGGGATTCTGATGTTAATATTCTATTTCTACCAAAAGATATGGTCCTACTGGACTCTGAATCAACGATGTTGCAGTTAAAATTGAGTACGCCACTTTACACAGATTCAGTGAATCAAACATAAGCTACATAGAAGCCACGTCCAAAGGCTTGGCTTTGGATCAAATATGTGCCTTAGCATTTAACGGGCACAAATTTTAGATATGAATGATGCAAGACCTAGATATATATACAGATATCATATATTTCTACAGTTAACTCAAAGCAATTTAGGAAACAATATCCTCGTCTACTGGTTGTACCAGAGTCTCAACCGTAGCTCAACCAAACAAAAGGACAAAGAAACTTTTCGAGAACGAGAGCAGAAAATTTCGTAGAAATCATTGGCACTGCACGAATCTTAATCTAATCACAGTAACATCCTAAAAGATCTAATTCTTAGGAAACGAAACCCACAGCCTAATCAGATCACTGCCGAATGGCACAGTCCTACATCCCCAAATCCTCAATTTTGCTCGCCTAGAGATCTCCAAAACATACCTCCGATTACCCCTATCCCCTATCCCCAAAATCGAATTTTTTTTTAAAACAACGGCAAACGAACAGCCATTCCGATCATAAAACAAGAAAACTAAGTAGAAATCACAAGATCCCGCCTAAAATAACCTTACCGCTGTCACCGATCAGGAGAAGCTTTATGAGATAATCGTAATCCGCCCTAGCTCTAGCAGGTGGCGCAGCCATTGAAAGTGAAGAAGAGGAAGAAGACCACCACCAGCAAAGCGATCGCGAGGCAAGAATCCCTAATCCCTAACCTAAAGAAGAGATCAAAACACCGCAATTAGGGTGACAAATCGAATAGGGAAATGGGGATCAAGAGAGAGAAGAGAAATCCGTACCGGATTCAGCTGAGATCGATCGAATGGAGATGGAGGAGAGGGTCCGGCTCACGATATTTTCCTTTATTTCTCCCCTCTTCTTGTAATTGCCAGTTCTCCTCCCTCGAATGCCAGACTGGTTCTCCACGGGGTCTTGTCACTCTCCGGTGCGTTTAAACTCATCCTTGGGTCCTTGCCGACTTCTTCGCGGCGAAAACTCCGACCCGGTAAGCTAGACGGATCCGAAACGATCGGAATACTACGACCATACTAGTGCTTTCATTAACGTTTAAACCTTGAATTCAAATTAATTTGAGCAAGCTTAAGTTTGGGTAACTCGAATTACGCATCAAATTAAACATTTAAAGTGGGCGAGAAGACTTCGGGCATAAACACTTAAATGAGTTGGTGACCCGTGAGGGCGATTGGCGAGGTGTGGTCACCTCCGAGTTGCTGAGTCATACGAACACGGCGTGCATCTTTTTTTAATTACACCTTGCTCAGGAGCTATCAACTCTCTTTTTTAATATAATTTCCTTCTCACCGCATAAACTATCATCATTTTCTACTAATAATTTACTAAATTATTACTTTTTATATATAATGACCCCTAAATTTTTATTTACAGTACATAATAATATCATAATAAGTTCAAGAGATAATTATGTAAGATGTGATAGTTCAGAAGGGAAAATAAAATTATTTATTTTTTTATATTATTTTGATTCTTTAAACTTCTTTTTGTGATACATAAATCCTATGAACTATTAAAAATATCTTAAACGCATATTTTGTTAAGTGTGTAATTAAGTGATCAACTATATAATATATTTACCTGTGTCTGGCTTGCTTTATGAATAAGATCAATTATGAAATAAGTAATATTTTTTGTTATTCTCAAAATGAGATTTCTATTCTGAAAATAACTATTTATATGTTTACTTATATTTTAGAAAAAAAAGTGTAATAATTAAATTTAATATGATATAAAGTGAAGAAAAATATGGACAAATATGTTTTATTTTTATTTTTACAAAATTAGCATAAATAATATTTAATTTGATATAAAATAGATTGATGGGATAGATATTAAGAGTAAACTAACAATTGAGTTAGTGTGTGTGCCATAAGATGTAATTTTGATCAATAGCATTTAAATTCTAGAGCATGTCGTTATAATATTTAGTTATTATTTTGGAACAAGTAGTTACGTTCTTGAATAAGAAAAAAAAAAGTTATCCCTAGAGCGAAGGAAAACTATAATTTAAAGGAAAGAAGAAAGAAAAAAGTTTAACTTACCAAAATACTCTATCTTCACTTTTGAGATATTTTGGTCATTTAATTTTTCCATTTACTATAATTAGATAGGTAAGATATTTTTAATAATTCAAAAGTTCTATCTATAAAAAAGAATGCTTCTTGTATATATATATATATATATATATATATATATATATATATATATATATATATATCAAGAGATTTAAGTATAATTATCTTTAATTTTTTTTTATTTAGGTATGGGCCATTGTTGCATGGCGTCAAAAGAAACCAAAAGGGCAAAAAGTCTACTACGACTATAAGGAATATAAATAGATTATTCTAAATCACCATGTTATCCTGTTCCATTCTATAATTCATACATCAACTCTTAAATGTATTAATATCCTCCTAAACTCTTGCTCATCTTCGCATAGAATCCCTAATGCATTTTCCCCAACATAATGAGCCCTTAATTATATAAAAAAGGGATTTTTATAAATCACACCTTATATTTTGCCTATTTTGTGATTCGTACCCCGTCTTTGGGGATTTTATAACGTGACCCTTCCTTTTTATAGTAATGTTCATTTAACACCCTAAGCTAATTTAACCTAACTATAATCAAACATAACGATATTAGAAAAAGAATATTCTGTTATAATCTATTATATAATTTATAATATTCCTAAATTACCCTTGTACTCGTCTCTAATTTTATTCATAACTTAAACCTTATAATTTATTATCTCATAGCTCCCCAAACTATGAAGAACATCTCTAAATGCCAAGCTGACCTCAAAGCTTCCAAATCACAAGCAGTAGCTCCCCAAACACCAAGCCATCGGAGTTGAAGGAGCTTGTAGTCGGAAGGTTGCAGCTTGGAATTAGAGCTTCCCAAAGCCTACATCACCAAAACACCAAGTAGTCGAAGGTTGAAGGAGGTTGCCTTCCGAAGTTGCCCAAACGACAAGAGCTCCTCCAAGCCTACATCACTCCTCCTAAGTTGGGATTTTGGGATTAGTTTCTGTAATCATTTTTTGTTGAATACCATTTTAGGGTTTTAGGGTTTAAAGACAACTCAACCCCATTTTGGGATTTTAGGGTTTAAAAATGATTTCTGGGTATTTTAGTAATTTTCGAACTAGAGTCACATAAACCATATAACATGGTTAATATCAGTTAGCTAAAGTAACGTTAGGGTGTTAAATGAATATTACAGGAAAAATGAGGGGTCGCGTTATAAAATCCCCAAAGACGGGGTGCTAATCATAAAATAGGAAAAATGTAGGGTGTAATTTGTAAAAATCCCTAAAAAAAAACCTTCAAAATATCTCTTTTGTTAATTATTTATTATTATTTTTTTCGTTTGAAAAGTTACATGTGAGTATGATCTGACTAATTATAAGTCTATGTTATATACATTTCGACTACTATTTTAGGAGAAAGAAAGAGAGAAAGATTAAAAATAAAATAGTCATTTAATACATTTTTTAATTGACACCATTCAAGATGAGAGGTTTTCTATGGATTCAAGAGTCAATGGGGTGAATATAAATATGAGCAAAAGTTCATGGTTGTTAATTTAATTATTCCTATATTATATATAGGGCCTAACTAAAAGGCAACAATTTCCAGGCTTGCTTAAGAAAAAGAAATTCTCATATTTCATTATAGTATTTTAGTATTACTAATGATCAGAATTTCTTGTGTTTCTCAAGAAAATTATATTCAATAATTATATATATATATAATAAAAAATTTATTAAATATCAATCTCAATATCATATGGAGAGTCTCCGTGAAAAGTAGTGTGGTAGACGAGGTGTCAATCTGAGGGTATTCAAATTGAGATGATCAAAGTTCGGACAAAAAGGGCCTAACGAGTCACAAAGTATTTAGAAGTAATAATAAAAGTAATAACCAGACGCCAAGAGGTGAGGAATATAATTTACAAAAAAGAGAGTGAGATGTGCTTCAAAGCATATGCTAAGAAGATCCTGGCAGCGTCTCTACCAAAAGGTCACTCCACCAACTAAAGCTCCCATTATTTCCTCTCTCTTTCTTTCTCTCTCATATTCTCTATTCCTACCTATTAAAGCAAAGCTCCCTTCTCCCATGAACGCCCTCTTGCATTCCTACAGGATTCAGAGGCCATTCATGGACCCTCCGAAGAATGGCCTGGCAACGTCGAGGCGGTGACGATCGGCGAGGCCGAGGCCTGCTGTGTAGGGCAACCTAGAATCTTTGGCAGTACTCTTACTTTTTACTCGTGTTGTAGTAGAGATGGGATTTATGATATATCCATCATTACCTCTAATATAGAAGACCACTCTTTCGAGTTGAGATATTATTATCTTCTTCTTCTTCTTCTTCTTTTCTTTTGGATGATATATGTTTTATGTTTTAGAATTATATTTTGTTTCTAACAGTTTGCGAATATAGTGTAGTTGGTAGATGCCTGAATGATGTATCATGTATCATAGGAAGATGAGTATTTACTAGATGGGATATATTAAGCCTTGTTTGCTTTAAGTTTATTATGCTCATGAATTAATTTAGGGATTCCTAACTAATTCAATAAACGAATATTATTTTATTTTTTCTGTATCTAATCAAGTTTACTCTAAAGCGTTACGGTTCTTATAAAAAATAAAAGAGAAATTCCACATGCATAAGACTGTTGGAAAAATGTCTGACTATCTCTGGCTATGAGTTAAGCTTTCTGGAGAAAAGGAGTATCCACATATGGGTTGTGACGTCGAACACCTTGTCGACTATAGTCTATAGGAGGACAATCTTATTCTTACGTTATCAAATTAGGTTATAGGCGATATGGATCGCTTACCATACAACACATTGTGCCATAAATAAGGATTAAAATAGACTTTACTTTCACAAATCATTTTACCCTCTGAAATTTATTTGCACTTTTAACTAAATTACAGCTATTAACTTTTTCAGCCAGTACTAATATCTTTACCTTTTAGAGCTAAAAATTATTATCAACTTAGACAAATAACACTTTATCAGTTGAACTTTTATTTTATAACAGTAAGCTGCTATAAACTTTCTGTAGAGTTATTTAAGTCATTTTGTTATCTTCACTGACAATCTCTCTACTTACAGTCTAGTTAGAAGTACAGGACGGTGTAGTCATATAGAATTTAGCAGGCTGCCATAATCTCAACACAATAATAGGTCACCGTTACATGATTATCACAATAAAACTAGGGATTTCTAAGGAATCAACCTGATTCAAGCCTCAGCTTCATGATAGACAACAAATCTGGATAGATATATCCATGAATTCAAATAGTTATATGTATCAAAATAAAGCTCCATAATTTACTACTGCATTTAAAAGTTCATCAACTAAAAAACACAGAACCCCAGGAAAACACAAGAAAAAATAGCTATCAAAATCCTTCAAGATCTCAACGAGGACCGCCACAATTAACATGAGACATCCTCTATACTGGGACAAAACTCATTCTAGTAGAAAAACCCGAGCACTTTACCACCAACATTCTTCCGCCTTGCCTCTTCATGATCCATAATGCCAGCAGAAGTTGTCAGGACAATGTAACCAAACTGTACAGCAATTTATAGTGTTATCAGTCTAGTTAGGGCATAGGCACATGAATAAGAGCATGTTAACTAGCAACATCTGGCCTCCAAGAAGTTAGGGTTAACAAACTGACCTGTCGTGAGGGAAGTAGCCTTGCAGTCCAAGGCTCAATTTCTTTGACACCAACATCAAATCGAGGGCTAATAACACCACATTTGTTCAACCTTCCATTCAACTCAACAACAATTTTACCAGCTCTATGATCATCAACATATTCAAATTCACCGATATATCCTGCAGACCAATGGTTACGAAATTAAATGATGCCACAACTTTTATATCAGCAGAAAATATATTACAAGACTGACCATGCTTCTGCATAACCAGAAGGAACTTGATGATCACTTTTGATGATGGCCTAATCATGACCTGCCGCTTTCCACGCTTCTCAGCATTGTACATACTCTTGAGAGCGTCATTCAGGACACTGACTCTCACCATTGCTTCCAAGCCTACAATAGGAACAAAGAACGAAAAGATAGATAAATACACAAAGGTACAGCTCTTCTGTTTGCACGTGTCTACGACATGACATTATTAACAAGAAATAATATGCCAGATTATTCTGCACTGGAATCAATTGTTGTCTAGTTCAAAGTTCAAACGGCATAATCAACCACAAAACTCTCGCTTATTATGAACCAAGCTCAAAAAGAAAATAGGTAGATATATGGGTTTATGTCCACATCAAGATCTAACATAAATTGAACTGACGGAGCAGCTAAACAAGTAGGAAACTTAACAGCCTAATGTTGCATCAATTTTACCACATGGGAAACATGTAGAATTTTCCAGCAAGACCATATATATATATATATATATATATATATATATATATATATATATATATTTATAATGTGACAGATTGTCAATAAATGGGACAATAGTATGATAAAAAATGAAAAAGAAATCAGATACTAGACATCTTACTGCCTCTTAAAAACACTAATAACGCAATGTACAGTTTGTATGAAATGATTGACTTTCAATGCCTTTGGTTTTTTTCCGATAATAAACTGAACTTTACTTACCAAAACTTAGATAGCATTTTTTCCTTTTTTTATTGACCATGAGCTTGTAGGCTATACGATAAATAATGGGATTAGCCTTGCTCAATATATAGATTGGCCAACTAAATCAATTCTAAAAAAAAACAAGCGACAACAAGCCCAACGCATGTGCATATAGCACTCCGATGAAAAATCCATCAAATATTAATGCTAATATCTAGTTGGAGTCTAACTCATGACTTCTATCATTAGTAAAATCCAACTACTGAGCTATGGTTGCAACACAACTTGACCAAACCAACTTATAGAGCTGCCCCAAACCATTTCATGGGAAAGGCCCATGAAAATCAAGAGGGGAAAAAAGGCGATTGACCACTATCTGAAATAGACAATTGCAGCTAGAAGTTCACATACAAGATATAACAAAACACATAAGCGTCTTAAATTTAACTGATTAAGAAGATATCCTAAAGGTAAATGTACTTAGAAAGTGTAGCTACAATATGATCCATATATATAATTTCCTCATTCCTCAAGATCAAAATCAAGGTATTATTTGAGCAAAAGAGAAAGCATTAACACACAACCAACTAAGGACCATCAACCATGCTTAAAGTTGCATTTAACACCATTGTTATTGACAATCCATCACGATATGGCTTTGATTAACAGTGAAACCATGGAAAATTTGGATATGATGTTCAACTGAACTAGCCATGAAGAATCCAAAATTCATCTAAAACAACCAACATGTGTAAATAAAGTGAATAATGTGGACTCCTAATTCCGGATCACATAAAGTAACATATTTTTTATTGTCAAGAGATCAATGCTTATATTGATATCTCAAGATCTAGATAACCGCTCTGACTTATTTTCACATTAATATCAACAAGAGAACCAAATTTCTATCGATACAAATCATAGGCATGAAGATCTAACACACATCCGTTATGGAACTGCAGGGTTAGGATAAACTATAACAAACATGAGATCCACGAATCTAACCAATGCGCACAAAAATTATTTGACTCCCAACAATATGAACACAAACTAAATCAAAACGAAGTCTAGCGTTATAGATCCGCCATTAAGAGAACGACGAGGCAAATATATCGAGTACGACAAAGAGGACGAAGCATGTCGGAATCGGACCTTTTCGGAGTGCGAAGACCGCGAGGAGAGAGCGGCTAAAACCCTAGCTCCGCGAGGAGTCGAATGAGAGTGGAGAAAGAGAGGGTGGAGAAGGAGAACAATCGGAGAGGCTTAAAAGGGAGGGCTCGATGCGATATCGCCCACTTAGACGTTTCCGTTCGTTTCAAACCCTTGGATCGTCATCCGATGGTTGTATCGTCCTTGCGCCAGGTTGCCCTAGAATTCGTGCGGTGTATCCTTATTTGAAGCAGGAAAACTCTACTTCCGCAAGTCCGGTAACTCCACGTGTCCTAAACAGGGTTGTAGAAATCCTAGGAAATCAATCATCGGAAAGCACGAATATTGAAGCAAATTGAATATAGACGTCTATAGTCTCTATCCCGTCCTACTTGAATCGAATGAATCAGTTAGCTATCCTTATCATCCACAGATGTCAGAAATCAATCTTCTATTCAAGTCCACGTTAATAGACAAGATACTTAGATCGCATTTCAAAGGTGCATCCACGGAATAAATCAAAAGAATTATACTGGAGAGAGCAAGAGAGTGATGATGAAGTCATATCTCGGCGAATCGCAGGCACTGAAGAGTACTGTTACGAAAGAATGGAGATGGGGAATGAAAGGGATCTCGTGTTCCATGCGATTGGATGATGGAAGGTCGTCCAGAGATTAGTTTAAATTTCTCTTAGATTCTAGTATTACCGTCTTCTTGTTGATACCAACCGGCTACGGGTGGCAAAACTTGACCCGACTCGATAACCCAACACGATAACTCGACTGTTAATCGGGTTTGGATTTAGGTTAATTAGGTTCGGATCATAAATGGGTCAACCCACTTAACCCGATTATTAATCGGGTCGTGTTCAAGTTTATACCTCTGACCCGCTTGACCCGTTTAAGTAAACGGGTTGGCTCGGGTCAACCCACCAATCCACCATATATATATATATATATATATATACTAATTTGACCGATTGACCTAAATACCCTAATACCCTAAGATCCAAACTCATTTCCTCAATCCTCACACCAGCATTGTCGCCCCCTTCCCTTACCTCCTTTCCTTACCTATGCCTGTAGCCCACTTTGACGTTGCCCCTTTCCCTCCTCACTCTTCACATCGAGTAACATCGGCACATCGCCTCCTCTCTGTCGATGCTTCTTGCTCATACCGCTTGGCACCCGAGTTTCTCACACCGCCCAAGGACCAAGGTCCTCACGCGATCGGGTCCTCACGCCAGATCTCTCCCCTCACTCACGCCGGAGCATCTCACGTCGGATCTCCCCCCTCACACCGGCCACGTGAATCATGCTTCCTCATGCCACCCGAGCTTGCTGATCCCCTTCACTCACGCCACCGATGCACTTCACTCACGCCACCGATGCACCTCACTCACGTCGTCAGGTCCTCACGCCATTGAAGCTCCTCACACCACCGAACACCCATTTAAGTATACTGAACTATTAAGATTGTAATTTTGATGTTAACTGAGCTTTGAGTTAAAAATAGGTTATTTTATTTATGTAATACATTATTTATATACGATAAATCAGTAAATATTAAATTTTATATAGAATTTATATTAAGTTAACACGACCCATTTAAGTATACGAGTTATACAGGTCGTGTTAGCGTGTCGTATTAACCCAAAGGCGGGTCGTGTCGTGTTATCCGTTTATTAATCAGGTCGTGTTCGTATTTACAAAATACAACCAGTTTATTAATCGAGTCGTATTCATATCAAGATGTTGACTTGACTCAAATCTGACCTGATCCAAACCTGCCTAACCCGACTAGATTGCCACCCCTATAGCCAGCCATTCGAGTTTTACATTGCAGGAGGTCATACTTCTTAATTACGATTTGAGATCAATCAACAACCCATTACATCCATTGTTCAAGAAGCTACTAATATGTTGGAAGTCCCACTTCCTATTTAATCGTTTGATATATGCAATCTTAGAAGAGCTTAGTAATATTCACCAAAGAATCACCAATGGATGGATACTCAAATATTTGCACGAGTGTTTCCAAGTTCAAACCCCATTGGAGCACCATGAAATTCCTAATGCTCTAAGAAATATATTCACCAAAGAATCGTTTTATAACTGGTAGTGAAGAAAGATTTCTTCAGATAAAAGACTTATCCCTGTTTGCAAGGCAATAAAAGAAAACATGACCATGAAGGACATAAAGAACAAACTGATCAAAAGAAGCACCAATTAGAAAGCATCAAACATCTCGACATGCAAATAGAATCAAGTTTGAATACTGGAAATGGAGCAAGAAAAACTTGGATGTTAGATGACAGCCGGTTGCTGCTTTAACTGCAACAATGTAAGAGCATTCCTTGATAGCATCAATCAAGTAACAAGGAAATTCATACTTTTTTCCAGTAAGAAGGTGAGCTTGTGCTACACTTGGTGGAAGCTCTGTGCTCTATTATCCTGCCTCTATTTGGAAGCCAATGCACATCAATATTAGAGTAAATTCAGACAAGAAGATTAAAATCTTACTTTTTCGAAGTTTTTCTCTGGCTAATCAGGTAAAACAAAAGCATATCAGACAGGGCAATACAATTCCATCACACAATCTCTTCCGAGACAACCGAATGATAGCAACTACTAGTAGAATTGGGATCACTCAGACAAATGAAGCAGAAGTGTAAATGACATATTTCTTAAGGAAATATTAAGACACATACTCCAATAAATGCAATAGATCACAGAAAAAGAAACAAACGCTAACAAAATTAATGTATATACCCTGGATTGAACCGAGCCTTTCTGATCGCAGTGAATTGTATTCCAAAATAGAACAACACTTGGTAATCTCCACGAGCATAACACTTCTGAACTCACTCCATCATAGCTTATTCCCACAAGTTCAAGAATAGGACAAGCAACCAAGTAACGTTAAAAATACATTATCACTCAGTGACTCCACTATTCCCAGCCACTAAATTCTAAATCACATAAGTACTCATACAACTTTCAAGGTAAACTAGCATATGCAAATAAAAAGTTCTACCTTTGAATTACAAACATAGCAACATAGCTTCAGAGCAATAATGACATAATCTATGTCCAACTAAAGCAACCACAAATATTTTAAACAGGATTAGAGTTTTGAGATTTCACACTCACCGCCTCAAACATATATTCGCATCTACTAAGGAGAACTCAAATAAAAATAAAAAGAAGACTCCTTGTACAAGAACTGGATCGATAATGCAAAGTCTAACTACAAAGTACCCCCTTCATATTTAACCATTCCATTTCATGCCATAACAGGAAAAAAGAAAACCCTAAAATATTCACAGAATTATATACAAAAAAGGGAAGAAAAAGGAGAAGACTAGCTGCGAGATCCAAATACCTACGCTTTGGGGGGAGATTTGGTCGCCTTCGGCGACTTGGCCTCCTTGCTCGCCGACTGCTTCGGCAAGAGCACGGGGTTAATATTAGGCAGGACTCCGCCGTGCGCGATCGTAACGCCGGCGAGGAGCTTCCCCAGTTCGTCGTCGTTCCGCACCGCCAGCAGCACGTGACGAGGTATGATCCGGCTCTTCTTGTTGTCACGTGCCGCGTTCCCGGCCAACTCCAGCACCTATAGGGGCAATTCCCGTCGAAACCTTCGTGAGATCCATAGAAGTAGGCGATGGGGATTAGCTCGCGGGAGTGGTAGAGAGGAAAAAAGGGACTACCTCGGCGGCCAGGTATTCGAGGACCGCAGCAAGGTAGATGGGCGCGCCGGTACCGACGCGCTCGGAGTAACGGCCCATTTTGAGGTAACGGCCGATACGGCCCACGGGGAACTGGAGACCCGCCTTAACGGAACGGGAAACGGGCTTCTTCCTGGCCCCACCGCCCCTCCGGCCCCCGGCTCCCTTCTTCGCCCTTCCTCTGCCTTCCATCTCTCTCTCTCTCTCTCTCTCTCTCTCTCTCTCTCTCTCTCTCTCTCTGTCTGGGTGTTATGGATTTTTGTGTTTTCTTTCTGTTGTTTTTTGAGCCGTTGGATTGGGACTATTGTACGGTTGATAGGACCGTGAGATGGCAATCCGTGGGAGTGGGGCTCTGCAATGCTTGTACCCGATGCACGTGGTGGTGGGTGTGGACGTGTGATTGTGATTGTCTTTTAAGAGTTAAATTACAAAATGCCACTTTAGATTTTTTTTTTCTTTTTTCTTTTTTTCTTTATGTTAAGATCAAACTACCACTAAGTTTTTGTTTTTATTAATTTATACCACATGGTTTAGGTTAATGTGAATCGTCTCTTCTATCTTTTTCTCTATCTAATATTACAAGCCTTTAAATTAAGCTTTTTACATAATTATCATTGAAAACTTTGAAAAATACTGTTAAAATTATTATGCTCTTTGAAAAAAATATTATTATAATTAATTTTTAACACAATATATTTAACATAATATAATTAAGTTAGCATAATGATATGTTATTTTATAGTATACTTTAGCAAATAAGAGATAATTCATAATATAGTAACTAGTAAGGCATCATTGTGAAACGAGTGGACTATACAGATTTCTTACGCTCATTTTAGGTACTATAAAATAGTTTTAAAAAAATTAAGTATTTAATTATAAACTAAATAAAAGTATCATTATTATTTTTAATGTTATAGAAAATAATTTAAAAAATTCTTTAACAATATTTTTTATTATTATTTATGAGCTCAAAGGCTAGAAATAGGTTGGACAAGGACTAACTCTCTTTAGTTATAAAGACACTTACGCCCCATTAAGCTTTTAGGTAACCCATGATCTCCTTGTTCATGAGAAAGATACCTACCAACTCTATTAGAGTTTATTGGTTTAACAATATGTCATATAAATTATCTAAAATATCTTGTACAGTTAAAATATATTATTATTAAATTCAATGTTCAAATCCGGAAAAAAAGAGAGAATATAATGAAGTATTGATATATATTTTAGTAGCATGTTCACAGGTCATATAGTAACAGATTCAAGTACGTTAGTTGAATTTTATGCTTGTATATCCATATGCATGTCATGGTGTTGGATGGATCGGTTTAAATATTTACAGGGCAAAAATTATTATGTAATATAATAATTATTTTAAAATGATGAAAATGTCTTCCTATAACTTTACTGAGGTCTAAATAAAAGATAAATACGAGTATTATAGTTATCTTACTTAATATTTACTCTATAATAGTTTGAAAGCATGTAATTTTGCCATCTAGGACAATTAATTTGGATCTTAAAACTTCTGGTGAATGTTTCAAAACCAAAAGCCCTCTCTACCTCTCTTATAACTCATTTAGTTGATACATGAGTCTTCCTTGTTTCTTTATTAACTTAACATCCAAACGCTACAAGCTCTCTAAGAATATGCATAAATATGCAAAGAAATGTGCATAAACACTTTATTAGAAATTAAGACTTATACACCGGATTTTGATATAAGAGCAGGGGCCTCATTTATTTAAATTTGCATCACAACCAAGTAACCAGCGAGTTGACACTAACAATACATTGAAGAGAAAGAGAGGGATTTAAGCTTCGATCTTCTTGATAACGCCTTCCTTGAGCTCCTTCTGCGGCGAAGGGCACGACGGCCGAGCAGTCTCCGACGGCAACCGAGCCGAGTCCGTCGACGTCTTCTGCTCATCAACAGCTCCCATATCGGCTGCTTCAATGCCGGAGAAGCTCTCGGGGAGAGTGAACACACTCTGTGATGCTCTCCTCTGGTGACGACCTGGCCTTTGAGACATAGTTTCTTGGTGAAGGCGGTAAGAGAGAGAGAGAGAGAGAGAGAGAGAGAGAGAGAGAGAGAGAGATAGGCTTCAGTAAGTAGAGCTGCTGGTTAGTATGTGGTTATATAAGTCCACAGGTTGACCCTGTATACGTGTTACTAAACTATTTGAACATGTGAGATGATGGAGAGAAGTATATATATATATATATATAAATATATAATTGATGTGAAACCAATAATTGAATCCGTGAGTACTATCGATCGGTAAACCAACCAGCTGTGATGATAAAGTTTGACTATTAATTCCGATATTTAAAGTTATAAATGATAGATTAGATAAAAAGAAAAGTTATCGGGGTTTCTGCTATCAGTATTATATATAACTCAACCAGCGAACTCTACGATGGTGAGAAAAAACCATCAGTTGCATTAACTAATAGACCCCACGTGTTCTCTGATGGTATTAAGGATCTGACTCATATTATGGTTGACTTAAATGCACATGCAATTATTTAAATGAAATATTAATATCTCATCTCGAGAATAATATGTGTAATATATATATATTGAAATGTACAACCATAACATTAGTTTGAATGATGGTAAAGAAATTCTCAAATTACTATTTTATCTCTAAAATAGTTTCCTCTTGTTTATCCTGTATCCTATATTCTATCTTCTCTCTCCTAATTGAATAACACATTTTTTCAGATAAATTAAACTTTACTCACAATTTAATTTAATAATAAAATTTAATTAATGATATTTTAGTTTCTCTTACCACAATTCTCAATTTCCTTCAAAATAATTTTATTTAATTTTTACTTTTTCATGCGCTCATTTTGATTTCTCTTATTAGGCCATTGCTATCTTGGAATTGCTTAATAAATATTTACTGATATCTTATAATAATAATATAACAATTTTAAATTGATATGACCGTTGACAATCTACTCTTAAATCTAACTTAATTAAGTTTATGCCACGTGTTAAGGCAAGTCAACTAGACATAAGTTCCTCCTCATTCGCCCCGGTGGGCCATGGCCCATCAAATACAATCTTACGCATCCCACGGCCCATCAAGCGACGATGGCAATACCCGTAATTACGCAGTCAACAAGGATAAGATATTTATGTCTCGGGACACGAAAAGATTAATAATAAAATCCGCGCAATTTCGATTAGGGAATTAAAGTCTTTTCTTTTCCTACTCCTTGTCACCAGGAGAAAGATTCTCTGTCTCTTTCAAAATTACTCTCATGATTATTCAAACAAAAAACCCTAAAAGTTTGTTATTAAAACTAATAACTGTGAAAAATATTATTCATAATTTTTATTTTACTATATATTTTTATATATGACTAACTTAGACCTAGGTTATTATTTGTGTAACACTACTCTGTTAACTCACAGTCATAGCTCACCCCCACCAAATTAAATACCTCTTCATACACCTAATCATCCTATGCTATGCTAACATATCCTATCAGATCCAAACAAATAGCAATCTAAATATTTTAAAATTATTTTAGTATTTTCATAAAATATTCTTTAGTTTATATTTTTTATTTTCAAATTCGCTGGATTAATTTTTTAAATTATAGTAAAAAATAAAGAATCGAATTACAATATGGTGAAAAATAAGTGTTAGCCAATCTAATTAATCACAATACAACTTAACAAAGATTTATGTGAGACAAATCTCTTCACAATTATTTCTGAAGGCGGAGTGTTAAAAGCGGAAAATAATAAAATATTCGGTGTTATTTGAAAATTTCTTTGTAATTTTTATTTTTTAAAAAAAAAGAATGGTGGTATTTAAGATATTTTAAAACCTTTTGGTGTCAATTACATAAAAAAATCTCCAGGAAGAAAGAAAAAGAACCTCCACCGACCCGACCACGCCGAAAGCGATTCCATTCCATCTCGTCGCTAGCGTTTCATACTCACCGCTGTGCGTTCTTAGTGATCTTTACCCTTTCCTCCGCACCCTCCGGTATCGGAATCACTTCCTCTCTCCCTCCGCCCAGAAGAAAAATCTTCTCTAGAATCTTAACTCTTCTCTTCGCACCGGTTTCCACGCTCGAAATGGTGAGTAATCGCTATCTTTTGTGTGATTTGAGTTCGATTACATACTAATCTTTGATACTTTACTCGGTGTCGATCGATGCTGCTTAGATCTTGGAGATTTTATCATCTTTTAGGGTTAATTCGTCGATCATGATGTGATGTTGGTATATTTATCACGATCTGTGGCTATGTTGATTTATCTTTGGCAATTACTTGATCTTAGGCCAACGCGGCATCGGGGATGGCGGTGAACGACGACTGCAAGTTGAAGTTCCTGGAGCTGAAGGCGAAGAGGACATACCGATTCATCACCTACAAGATCGACGAGAAGCTCAAGCAGGTCGTCGTCGACAAGCTCGGCGAGCCGGCCATGAGCTACGAGGACTTCACCGCCAGCCTCCCCGCGGACGAGTGCCGATACGCGATCTACGACTTCGATTTCGTTACCGAGGAGAATTGCCAGAAGAGCAAGATCTTCTTCATTGCTTGGTAATCCTTTCTCTTGTTCGAGATTTGCTATGTAGATGATTTGGAATTGTTGTTGTACATGAGATCTTCCTTTTTGAAGGTCTCCTGATACTTCAAGGGTGAGAAGTAAGATGCTCTATGCGAGCTCGAAGGATAGGTTCAAGCGGGAGTTGGATGGTATTCAGGTGGAGTTGCAGGCAACTGATCCGACTGAGGTGGGACTCGATGTCATCAGGGGCCGTGCGAATTGAATTCTCCAAGTGTTTTCCGGATACTGCATTTGGGTAGTCTACTTTTCGTGCTCTATTATATAGCAATACTCGTTAATCTCGTATATTCTTGTCTTTCTTATACTTTTTATTATGCCGTCGGAGCTTTTACAGTGGGTGTTTGCTTGTAGAGGGTTGCTTACAATCTATTGCGTTGTAACAATTTGTGGAGGTGGTTACTTAGACAAACTCTTCGTACCTTTGATAAGTGTGTGTGGTCTAATGTTATATTGAGTCATTTGTGCAGGTTCATTACTTCTGAATTGTTTTCATCTGTTTGCCCAATATTGATTTGTAACCTGTGAATTATGTTATAATTTCAGTTATGCACCTGTTCTTCTTCATTTGCAATCTTGAATGAGGTTGGGCAGCTAGAAATTTTGCTCTGCGGAGCTTTATTTTAGCTCAGGTCGGAATTTATGGACGTTATCCAAAATTTTCTTTTTGTCTGATTTGTAACTGATGTAGTGACTTTGGTGTATGGGTTCATGGCTAACAAGAGATGATGGTTTTCCACGTCTAGTTTTTGCCTTTGAAGAAAATTAGTTAATGTTTCTTTTTAAATTACAATCTGATTGCAATTAGTTCTTTAAATAATAGTTGCTGGTTGTGCTCACTGCTATGGTTGGCTTGAATGTGCTATTGAAGGTTGTGAAGTTTTTATGTTTGCCCATTTACCTTGACTTGTACGGATGTACCAATACTGATCAGAGTAATGACATCCAGAAATCTGACATCTTATGAAAATGATTTGATATTGGTCATTGCTGTGGTTGATCTTATTGCTGTAGTAAAGCTTGTGAAGTTCTTAGAGTTATCTGTTTGCCTTGTTCATGAATGTAACAAGTAACAACAAAGGCTATAAGTATGGTTATGGATGTTTGATATGTTCTCATAACAGTTGTTGGCGTGGTCATTGCTATAGTTTGCTTGATACTGTTAAAGTTTGTGAGGTTCTTAGACTTGCCAATCTATAACCTTTTCCTGGAATTTAACAATAACAAGTGGAGGAATATCTCATGCGCAAAGTTGTATTGATGGTGTATACTTCAATATGATTATTTTGCAATTCTTTTTCTTTGGATTCTTTAGGTCTGGTTTGCTTCAGTTTAGTGACCCTCCCTGAACTGATTCAGTAATCAAATTTTTTATATATCTAATTAAATTTATTTTTTTTAAAAAAATTAAGACTAATTAATCGAGTTCAAAACTTAGTTTAACAAGACCTTTTAACTCTTGCTATCTGAAAAATATTTGTGATTTCATGCAATTATTGGGTTTCTGCAGCTGTTACATGAGGATCATTTGTAATGTGATCATTGCATTCAAAATACACTAGGGGTTGTCCTGTCTTCGAAGGGTCTAACATGTAAAAAATGAAATATCATTTGTATCTATCTCGGTGCAATTAGACATTAGTCATTGTCATGCTATTCCAACTGAATGCAGTGAAGTTTTCTTCTGATTCATGGGTGCAGTTTGATTTACTCGCTTGGTGCGTCAGCAATTTCCAGCTAACACAATCAGGTCATAAATGGAGAAAACGAGATAGAAAAAATGAGAAGATAATGAGATAGTAAAATAAGATTATATCCTCTGTTTGGATTATATGAGATAAATGAACCAAAGAAGCTCCTCTTTTTTGTCTCCCTTTTCTCTCTCCTCTTCTAAATTATTTTTATCTAAACAAGAAAAAATATTTCCTTTCGTTAATTATCTCGTCTCCTGTCCTCGTTTCCATTCTCGTCGTCCAAAAAGAATGAAATATAAGAGGTTGGCATTTCACGGTTCGGATTCCCACTTGACTAAGCACGGTCGATTCGATTTGGTTTCAAAGTGGTTCTCGTACTCTCGTCTTGGTAGTTGGTAACCTCCAACTAACCAACCTGAGTGGGAAGCATCTAACCAATCAGATTCCACCTCCGTTCATTATATTTACTAATCCCAGCCTCCACTTTCCTCTATACAAGCGGTTCGAGTTAGCTTCTTTTTTATCCTATTTCCCTCTCTAGTTCTCTCTCGATTTCCAATGGCGCCAAAGGCGGAGAAGAAGCCCGCCGAGAAGAAGCCGGCAGAAGATAAGGAGAAGAAAGCCGTCGCCGAGAAAGCCCCCGCGGCGGAGAAGAAACCCAGGGCGGAGAAGCGTCTCCCATCCAAGGAAGGGGACGAGAAGAAGGGATCTAAGATGAAGAAGAAGAAGGCGAAGAAGAGCGTGGAGACGTACAAGATCTACATCTTCAAGGTTCTGAAGCAAGTCCACCCGGACATCGGGATCAGCAGCAAGGCCATGGGGATCATGAACTCCTTCATCAACGACATCTTCGAGAAGCTCGCCCAGGAGTCCTCCCGCCTCGCCCGATACAACAAGAAGCCGACCATCACTTCCCGCGAGATCCAGACATCGGTCAGGCTCGTCCTCCCGGGAGAGCTCGCCAAGCACGCCGTCTCCGAGGGCACCAAGGCCGTCACCAAGTTCACCAGCTCGTAGACCGATCGGGATCTTAGGATGATCGATTCATATGTGATGTTCTCGATGTAATGCACCTTCATCTCTTTTTTGGACATTTACTTGGATGTAATCTAGATGGCTTTCAGTTTATTTGAAATATGTTTTGCCCAAATTGGGGTTAAAATTAATAATCATTGCACTTATTAAAATCTATTCCACTCATATTCAGATTGGATACCAGTTCTCTCTTATTCTAATACTATCAAATTATTTTATTGGCGGAGAAGAAATTAAAATAAACCGGTTAACGGGTACGCCTGCATCCGATCCGGTTTCAAGGAGCAATTTGTGCAAACGAAAGTTTTGTAATCGAGAAGTGGACAGGGTTATCGGGTACTCTTGTATCCGATCCGTTTTAACTGATTAAGATCCCCAGTTGTCTCGCCCCCTTTTTCGCATCAGCAGTAGCGGAAAGGGTTGAGACGAAGGAAGAAGGATGAGGAAGTTTGATCCATGGCCGGTGTTCTTCAAGCGGGAATGGAACCGCAACTGGCCTTTCCTCACCGGCTTCGCGATCACCGGCGCCCTCATCACTAAGTTCACCGCCGGCCTCACCGGTACAGTTACCCCTTTCCTTCTCTCTCTCACCGCGATCATACCTCGCCATTCCTTCTCCTATCTAATTGGTTCTCTTGCTATGTTGGTGTGCAGAGGAAGACGCCAAGAACTCGCGCTTCGTTCAGGAGCACAACAGGTTATGATCTCCCCCAAGACCTAGATTGACCCTAGATCTGCCTCTAAATTTGGTGTTTGAGCGGTTTATTTTGGTTAGAATTCGATTATTGTTTGTTGGTGTATAAATAGTTTTTACGAGTTTCATTTTAATTGATCTTGTCATTGCTGTTATCCTTATCCACGAGTTAGATGATATGCCAAATTTTTTCTTTTTCTTTTTCTTCAGGCGATCATTTCTCATTGATCAGACTATTCATTTGCGTTGATTTGGATCATAATAGACGGGAAAAATGCTAATGAGGATTAAAAAGGTGAAAAAGTACAATAAGAATTAAATGGGTGTGTATTTGAAATTTTGTTGATCAGATGATGAATAACAAGTAAATTGGATTCATTCTTGACATCTTTTAGTATTCTCTAGAGAGAACAACAGTGGCATAGAGAGTCAGGTTCCTCAATATTCTGGTCAATGAATTTATTGGGTGAGATATTTGTCTTCAGATGAGTTGTTCTCTTGCCAAGGCTATAACTTGCGACTCTTATTCATTATAAGTACATATATGCCCCTTTTCGTTATATTTGACCATAATGGTATTGTAGAATTATTGTTGGAAGGAACAATCCTTGATGATAGAAGACAAATTTGTTTAGGTATTAGGCTGCTTACAGAGAAACAAGACAGGTCATAAGCTTTGAATTACATTCTGGCTTATAGTGCTATATGGTGCTTTGTGGTAATTGGGTGGTAGGAGCAAGAGGTTATAGATACTGTTTATCCAGTAAGCAAATTTTTTTGGTGTCGATAAAATCCTGGTGAGTGAAAAAGTTGGTGACTGAACAACTGCAGCATAAAATGGTTTCTTCTAAAGTGATTAGATTTATGGTAGAGCGCTATTGATTAATATTCTATGGTGAGACAGTACTGATGGGCCACATAGAGTTATGCTGGTTATGGAAGTACTAAGTATGATTACATATGAATGGAACATGTGTCAAAGTTTGCTTGCTATATGCGCTAGTTGCCTTTAGATATTGGAGACGCACCAAGTATTATGTAAAAGTTTATATGTTACATCTGCTCATTACCTCTAGATATTGGCTTAGAATCCTCTCTTTTTGGCTGTTTGGATTTTCTTTCCTCGTTTTTTCCTTTCGTGGATTTCTGAACACTAATAGTCTACAGCCTGTTCATGTGGAGATCTCCTTATATTGTGTACTGTTTCCTAATTGACTGTCTAACACCAGCAACTCCTGTAGGTGAATTCCTCAATTGCCGATTTGGTTGCTGTTGCACAACCTTTCTGTGGACATGGTGGAGTGTTTCATCTATGTTTTCTTTGTAAATGTTGGGTACTTTTCAATTCAGAATAAGGACTTTATGGTTGCAATCTTCTCATTTTCTAGATTTTGAGGGCTTTTGTGATGTTTGCTGCTACTGAAGTGCCACTTGACAATGCATGTGATGTTTTAAACTTAATATAATACTTGCATCAATGTGTTGTTGGTATTTTTCTGCTCACTGATTGTGTCAAGATGGTGGCTCATTCTATTAGAATAAACTATATTTTCCAAGAAAAAAGCTATATATCGTTTTATTTTCTTACAATTGCAGCAGGTGACTCATTCTACTAGGATAAACTATATTCTCCAAATCCATTTTGTGCTACTCCTGCAGCTGTTATTAGGAGTCATCAGATGACAGCACAGTTATGAATTTTTTTTCTCAAAGTTTGATACAAAGGATCGCATAGCGGAGTGGATATCGCGTTAGACTCCGGATCTAAAGGTCGTGGGTTCGAATCCCACTGCGATCGTCTGTATGAAATAAACATGTTCTTTTTGGTTCTCATATTTGTGAATTTCCTATCAGATAATATTCACGTGAATTCAGATTTCATTGTCATGGACAAAACCTTGGTCCCTACTGCATTCGTCAGAATTCTCACAAGACTGTTTCACTGCTTGTTTCTATTTGATTAGACGACAATATCTGTGGTGAGAGAGGTTTTTGGCATTACATTGAGACCTTTCGCTATCGAAAGATATATTGATCTATGTAGTAACAACCATGCTGCTCTTAACAGCAATATGTATAGTAGCACTAAAGTCTAAAGCCGGCATACAGTTTACCCTTAGGCAGCCAGCAAAACTTTGTTCTTTTCTCTCCCTAGACGCTACCTCACTTTGGCACCCACCCACAGGCCACAGGCCACAACTACGAGCCCAGCTTCCCCCTTTACCCGGCTCGTCTCCCTCTGTTCAGACATGTACTCCAAGTGCAAGTGCTGGTGCATCGATCGGGGCCGTTGAAATCTTCGAAGGAACTCCCGATCAGAATCTCGTCATTTGGACGGCGGTCGAGTATTCTGATCGGATGGTCAAGGATGGGATCGAGCCGGACGGGATGTTGCCACTGCGGTCTTCTGGACGAAGGGTGGAGGTTGTTCGACCATTGAAAGAAATGGTTTTTGGATTGGTTCCTCAGGTCGAGCACTATGGATGTATGGTGAACCTCCTCGGCCTCATCGTGTTAAGTCCTCCAGCGGACTCTGCGCGATGAGGGAGATCCGAAGGCTGGAGCCACGTCACCATGGGGACCACGTGTTGATGTGTCCTATATCCACGCTTTAGCTTTAGCTGGGAAGTGGGACGACGTGGTGCACACGCGGAGGGGGATGAAGCGGGGAGGGATCAAGACAGTCCCCATGATCGAAGTGGTCGGCCGGAACCAATCGCTCGTGGCGGAGGACGGATCGCACCGGTACTCGCGCGAGGTCCGCTCGATGACATATCAGATGGATCGGAGGCTGCGGGAGGCGGGTCGCGTGCCGGACACGAGGGAGGTGGCGGTGTACGTGCGATCGGAGGAGGAGAAGACGGCGCACCTGGGCGCACCGTGGCCAGAGGGCGACGGTGGCGTTCGGGCTGATGAGGACGGCGGCGGGGACGACGCGGAGGGTGTGCTCGGAATGCCACGTGGCGATGAAGCTGATCTCGAGGATCGGAGTCGATTCCACTGTTTGACGAAATTGCCCATCGCCGAGGTGAGTCCCAATTTCGTTCCTGCCTACCAACTCGAAGTTTACAATCCATTTGATAGTTTCGGGCTTTTATAGAAATTGCCTGCCACTGTTAAGGATTTAAAATATCAGAGTGACACTGCATAAATTGTTATAACTGATATTATCTAGTAAGATTAACAAAGGAACGTAAATGATCAAAGTTCCATTCTCTCTTGAAATGAAAAGTGAAATACTTGCCACTGAATTTTCTTTTTCGTGGATAGAAGAGTTACTCTCTTGTAATTTGAACGTCGAAATAATTTATGAACTAATACAGGCAATTTATACAAAAGAAAATATTCATGATAGTTGCAACTAACAAAGAGATCTTAGCAGAAATTGAGATATACCCACTTGTCTCTGGAGAAGAGATGGGGGATGGAGCATTCATTTCATAATCTTGACAAATACCAAGAGAATAAATACAGGGTCTTATATAGTAGAGAGATTTTTTATTTTACAATAAATATCTTGCAAATTAATGTGCCTCCCAGGATTCTCCCACTGGACCAAGTCTAAGATTCCCTTCTCCAACACCCTTGTCTCTTTCATCAGGCTCCCTATGCAGAACCCAAAAGAGGCTAAGCAAAGGACCACTTGGCTCCGCATCTCTCCACCCACATCACCATCAATGCTCTCTATCTCCTCCTTGGCATGCTGAAGAAAAGAATCTACCAACTTCTCACACTCTTCCTCATCAGCAAACCGAGCTCCATCTAACACTTCCTCCTTCCCCTGCTCAAGGTCATTAGATGTTGTCCTCTTTCCCTGTTCCTTCTCCAATCTTGCTATCGACTTCACTTGAGCGACCTCCTCAAGGCACTTCACTGAGGAACCGACCAGCTTCTTGAATTGCTCCATGTCTCCCGCTATGCCTTCTTGGATCTCGTCCCAATGCATTCCTGACCCATGAGACACTTCCATTAGAAGCTCCATGGAAGGAGGCACAAAGTAGAGCAGCTCCACCATCTTTGACAGTGAGCCATGGAGCTTATGGTAGCAAGCAGTGGGGAAGGGCAAGAACCAAAAGTTTGGCTCTGATTCTGCCTCTCCAATGTACTTCTTTAGCACATCCACTTGTTGTCTCAACTCCTTTTCCTTCTCTTTCAACGCCACTAGGTTTGAGGTTTGCGACGTCAAGTTTGTGCACTCGTGGAGAGTTCGGAGACATTGTGAGAGTCCTCTTCTTGCCAGAGTAGAAGCTCGTGTGGGTTGCAAGAGGAGCTCCACAAGGATGGAGCAAGCCAACCCCATGCAGGTCTCAGTGAGCCTTTCAATGGCGAAGGACGTCGGCGGACCGTAGTTCTCCCTGCCTAATAATATTGCCGCAGAAATGATAGCGGCAATTCCACCAGCCTGGCCATACATTTTACTACGTCGGAGAAAGCTAGTGAAGATGATCCATGGGAGGAGGACTAGAAATCTCAGCTCCATAAACCTTTGAGAGATGATTGATCCCAGAACTCCATATACTGATCCTAGGGCTGTACCTTGAGCTCTAACATTGGCCAACTTGAATGTGGATTCTCTCCATGGGGTCACGGTGATCGCCACGGTGAGACCGGACCAGTATCCGTTATCTTTGCTGAAGAGAATCCCAAAAAGCACTGCAAGGCCTAAAGAGATGGAACACTTTATTGCAACCAAAATCCTCTCATTAGTTAGATTGAAAGAGCAAGTTGATTTGATCTTCTCAATTCCAAGCCTAGTCTCCCCTTTGTATGAATTCGCAGCTTGCTCGGTGCCCATCATCACTTTCTTTCCTTGTGCTGCCTCTGCAAGTGGTGTGCTTAAGTTTCCATTGTAGAGAAGTTGAATGCAGAAAAGGAAGAAGAAAGATGCAAGGTCCTTGTAATTTTCAGGGACAATAGTAGACGAATGAATGGTTTTAGTTAATTTCTCTTTTGTCTCCGTGAAGTAATTTAGCCTGAGTAGTCTTAGGCTTATTTGGTCTCTTACACATAGCAGATTGTGTTTGAGTTGTTCATCGAAGCATTCAACAGGAACTGATGAGGTTGAAATTAGAGCACTCTCCATACCCTTCAAGGGCAATTCAATGGCTTGCAATCTATCTGATGGCATCCCTATCTGAGGTGATAAGAATTTAAAAGGTGGTCTCTCCCATTGTAGCTTTGCCTGTCAAATGAAAGATGGAGATTGGTTTAGCTCTCAACAAAGAAAGTACAGAGGAAACTTATGCTTGCAAAAAAAACCAGAAGAATCCAGTGAGCTAGACTCACTCGTCTTTCCTTATTACTTGTAGAAAATGGATAAAATATCTACCAAAGAAGTACTTGGTTTGTATTTAAAGTAGATACTATTATGCTATTTGTCAACAGTACTAAAAATGATATAGAGTTCTATCTAAAGTTTAAGCTATCAGAGAATTGATTAACTATTTAACTTATTTCTTGTTTTTCTAATAAGCCACAGGCAGATATTGTCAAATGTGGTTTTAAAATTTCCAACGCCATAAATTAGCTCCACTGTTCAGGTTAGTGGAGAGAAAACCTTACTTTAATGTTAACAATAGAAAATATTATAATTTTAAAAAAGATATTGCATCTTCCTTAAAACACTTCAATATTAATCCTTATACTTTCGATGCACCATCTAATCTTACCCTAAGAAATATGTTTTTGAGGTTTATGCTTTGCATAATATTTTGCACTTTTTCCATTGAATCCCCCATGAATATTGTGAGGTTGATATTTACTTATTTAGTGCATCTTTATATATTGTGAGGATGATGCCGAGTGGATTTTTAATAAATCCATTGTGATTGGTTTTTTAAAAGGGTAGCTAAACCGTTATGTCTAGCATATAATTATTAGCCTACGGAACACCATAATAAATATGAAAGTGATGGGTATTAATTAGGTCCAATGGTATAATAATGAACCATTTTTAGAGCACAATGTGAAGAAGTTAATTAAGTCATTGGATGTCTAAAAGTGCAGAGGGGAGTACATCACTCAGGTGAGTGAAACGTACAACTTGTTACACTTTGCTCGATTTGAACCTTAGTCTAATCTTTCGATGTGAGTGAATCATACATATCCTCACAAATCTAACATGAAATCCAAAGGTTAGCCCAAGTTGCAACTGCGATCGATGTGGAATTTATTCCTTTTGAATTTCCCTCCCACTTACTTACTAGTGCGTGATAGCTACCGCACTTCGTAGAACACGAACATTCGACCCACGCCTTTCACTCACTACTAGTCTTTGTCAGCTCCGATATATGCTGACGAGGATTCCTAATTTGCTTATTTTTTACCGATCTCCATGCATCTCATTATTATTATTATTATTATTATTATTATTATTATTATTTTGTATATTGTTGATTCATAATTCTAACAGCTTAAGTAGGTAGATAGATATATATAGATATATTGCGAAGCAAAATTAAATCTTGGATTTAATCTTACTTGCTTGAGTTTTACATCTTGGAGAAGCTTATTGCTTGCCACGCCAAAGCATTTGGCCTGAGAAATGAAGGCAGTCATACAAGTAGTGTTATCCGCGCAGAAAGCCTCCACGAGAAGTCTCAGCCTCTCCATTGCCATGTCAGAGTATTGCTTGCTCTTCTCTCTCACCTACAAATAAGTTAGCAACTAAACTTTAACACTACATCTCAATACTACCAATAAAACTAGCTTATCTTTTGTTTGATCAAAGCAAAGAATAGAGAATTTAAAAGGGAGGAGGTATATAATTGATTACCTCATAGAATGCAAGTCGAGGATAAGGTAACAGCAAAGCAACAAGAGAGGCGACGACTCCCAAACAAGTACTAGCCGCGACGTGGACAGGATGCATGATGGCCTTTGCATGGCTACGATCTTCCATATCGAAGGTTGCCACGTAAATTATCACGATCTGGCCGAGGGCTATCCGCTTGGCGATGAGCTCCGTCGAGTCCGGCAGCGCCACCACGAACGCGCTGACCGCGACGGCGGTCGCGGCGGTGGCAGCCGAGAACCCGACGTGCTGCACCAGGAACAACGTCAGGATGGCCGGAAGCACGCCGAGGACCGTCCCGTACAGGGCGCAGGCTGCGCCGTGCAGCGACTCGGCGAGCGTCGCCTCGCCGACGATGAGTATGGTGGTCACGTAGGCGAAGGCCGGGAAAGTCAGCTGGCGGCGAAGGGCGGCGGGGCCGTAGATGGTGACGACCCCGACGACGGCGCACGCCATCGCCGTGCGGAGCGCCGACCCGAGCCGGGAGCGCCACATGGCCAGGGCGTGGTTGGGCGGGAGCTGTGAGGGTATTGGTATTGTCGTGCTACTCGACGCGGCAACAATGGCGGTGGATTCTGATAGAGGAGAAGGAGGAGAAGGAGGAGAAGGGTATATCGTATTATGACTCATCTTGAGAAAAATCTAGAGAGAGAGAGAGAGAGAGAGAGAGATCTAGTGAGAGAGAGAGAGGGTGGTGAAGTTAGGGTTTGGGAATGTATGGGGGAAGAAGTAATGCATGCATGGAGTGAAGGTGAGAGAGGAGTGGATGGGGGGGTTTTGTAGGGAGTTTGGATGGGGGAAGGAGACACATTGACCCACTAAACGGGACCTATTTGCATATCTGAAAGGAGAAAAACAAGTCTCTTTCTTTTTCCCAGAATAAAAAAAAAAGTGAATAAACGTGTTGGTGTGTATTATTAATATGTAAGTAGAATTAGCTATCCGTATCAATGGTGGCCACAAGAGGTTGCACGCTTGGATCGTTATATACGTACAATGGTGGAGTAGATAGCCACACTTAAGTTGAGATAGCTCCAACTCCATGCGTTAACTGTTCTTAGAGATAATGGTTACATACCTTTTAGTCTCATTGCATATATACAAACATATATTATATCTTTCTTTCTATCGTCTAATTCAATAAGACGGTGCAAGAAAGTGGGTGATATGACGTGGCGTGGTGCATCTGAATGGTTTGTGTGGCCTGCATGGGCCCATGAGATGCATCTGCCAACGCAAATTGACCATTAGGGTTTGGAAGTTTGTGGGTGAGTTGGCCAATAAAAGGCATTCAATAACGACAAGAAGTGGATATTAAACTACTGGTATGAATTCATAGGAAACGAATAGGAAATCGAAGTGCTTTGGGTACAAAAAAAGACAATGAATTGGGGGGAAAATCTTAGTTGAGTTCTATTTACGGCTCATAACTGTTGTATGTTATTGTACGGTAAAACACATAGGAGGTTTCATAGTCACTTAAATTTAGCTTTTTATGCAATTTGCTTGATAATTAATTTATTGATCCAAAAACTTAAATTTTTAATGCACTACTGTTTCATCGTTAATGATCAAGAAATTATAAGAAAATTTGCAAAAAAGAACCACTACATTATGAGTTTTTTTTTTACGGTTCGAGCCTTATCTAATCAGCTTAATATTAATAAGATAGTAAGAGTAAATTTGACATTTTAAAACTATTAATCTAAATAAAAACTAATATTTCTATTTTGTTAAGCTAATATGAGTTTAAATTAACTCCGGGGCTACTAGGGCTCGGATAAAAAAACAGCCGATAATGTAGGGGTTTTTTTTGCAAAATTCCTAAAATTATATTATGTGGTCCGACCTGACAACATAGTGGTGAGGCCATACCTTACCTTAGGTTGTTGGAATAATTGCAAAGTCCTAATCCTAGAAATTAGAAGATACGTGAAGCTAAAAGGAAGAAAAGATGGTCCCATAGACGAGTCGTGCCGGACCACCCAATAACACTACACTTATAATGCCAATTTCTAATGCGACAAATTATCCAAAACAGTGAAGGTTGTCAAGTCATAGAGGTTTAATTAGTAACCAATTAACCTAAATATTCATATTATTAGTTAAGGCTCTTTCACTTATGGAATAAGTTTAATATTAGTATAATAATGTTAATTTTTTTAATATTAGTATACGTTGTTCTATTGTTTCTTTGTGAATTGATGTGATATAAACTTAAAATAATAGTTTTATAAATAATTAAAATATTATTTATAATAGATAGATGAGGAAGAAGAGGGAGAGAGGATAAAATAGGAACCAATAAATATAAAAATATTGGATGAAAGAAGGGATGAGAGAGACTAATTATACTTTTTTTTTATTCCAAAACAATGCCTAATTAGACCATTAAAACATATTATGCCTCATATATTCTTCGGTACAATTTTTTTAGAAAGAAAAACTTAGTTTATTAATTAGCCGGTATGAGTACTCATCGTTCTTTTAGAGTCGGAGACTAAAAATTAAGACAAGCTAGCTGGGCAACCTTTGTTCCGAGTACAACTAGATTCTAAAACCTTATTTAGATTTATGAGCCCATCAATAACTTTATTTGCTTTTTCTAAATATATATGTAATTTTATAATTTTGATAAATATGAGTTAGATAAATAATATTTTATGTGAGACTTTCTACTGGGAGAACCGGTGTTGCCATTTAAAATATTAACTAAGATTAGATAATCGAATTCAATTCAAATATTATAGAAAGGAGAGTCTTTCGAATCCCCACTGCCCATACATAGAGAAAAGAACTAAAATATTCATGTCAAACACCTGCAATAAAAGAAGTATAATTAAGTTGTGGAACCACAAATTCTGAACCCCTAGTCTCATAATTGCTCATAAAGATGCCACTAGTGTTGGTCATGACATTATGTAAAAATACTAGTATTTTTATTATTTGGTCCCTCGTTCTTTATAAATGCGATATAAATAGAATGCTAACACAGGCTCATTACGAATAATAAATAATATATATTAAATCTAAGTCGTGACGTACAACAAAGTAGCCAATAACCTTTTGGAAGCTCCACTCATGTATTAATCTCGTGATCCTTGAGGACTTGGGGAAGGGTCAAAATATGCACTCAATGAAGCATAGATGTACCTCATTGTGCCCAAGTTCGTTAAAGACAGTCCCTGGTGTTCCTTAGCAGAAGCAAGCATTATATATGTGCATGTATATATTATCACAAATCCTCTCTGTCTCTCTCTCTCTCCCCCCCTTTTTCCTGTGCAAAAGTCTCTGTTTAGGATTATGCCCACCAAAAATATCCCAGTGGAGTACCAATGCTGGTACACTGCTTCCTATTTCAACATTTAAATTTGATGGCAACTTTGAATTCAAGAGTTTGAGCTTGATCTCTGCCATAATTTGAGTACACATATACATGCAGAGAGTCCATCTCAGTGGCTTTCTCCAATCTCTTTGCTCATTATGCCTTGCTTCTACTTTCTTGACTTGTTAAAGTCAACTCTAAGTGATTTTATGATCCAAGGGATAATTGCGTACGTTTTTTCCTTCTATAAATTTAAGATTCACACTTACCTTTTTAGCCATGTTAAGATCTATATGGACAAGTGAATTGAACATACCTTGTCCTATTTCTCTAATGGGATTTTTACATAGTTGCTGCTATTGTAAAAGTTATCAAATGTTATACCTATTACTACAACACAATGAAAAATATTTTGTATTATGTGAGACAAAAATTATCAATAAATATTTTATATCCTAAGCTTTAAAAAAGACAAAGTAATTTAGTTATTTATATGTGTTTGCTAACTTTAATAATAATCTGTTTAAAATACTCTTTTAAAAACTAAACAATCAACAGAGTTTAGTGATAAATTCTGATATTTTAAAGATGCACTGCAACATGTACAAGTAAACTACAAACAACCGACAAAAGACTCGTAATGAGGCTCCTTAGAAATTGTTATCAAATCAAGGCAATTAATGAACTGCTGATGAATAGTGTAATTGAAATGAAACCCTAGCCACCAGTGCAACTAAAAATAAGCACACACACATACACACACGTCTGCTTGGGCTTTGTGGTTGGATCGCACTACGTACCCCCAACAAAACTCGAGCTTATGGTTTGGTGAAGAGAGAGAGAGAGAGAGAGAGAGAGAGAGAGAGAGAGAGAGAGAGAGAGAGAGAGAGAGAGAGAGAGAGAGAGAGAGAGAGAGAGAGAAGCCCACCAAATCCTTTTTGGGTCTTGGAGATGGAAGGTGAGGGGTGGGGGTGAGTGATGGTAGGAAGAGCTGCCTTTTGGGACAAAATGAGCACCAACCCCCTTTGTCATCATCTAATTTAGCAAGAGTGCGTTTCCGATTCAAGATTTTTCCAAAGTTGCTAGTGTTTATATTTGCCCTAATGGGATCTTTCAAAGAAACTATATATAGATTTCATACCTAATAAGACTCGAGGAAAGGTGGATGAGAACTATGAGACTCATTGAGCACGAAGGTGTTGGTGGACTTACAAGCATAGAATTGTTGTTCTTTATAGTCCTAATATGATGATCATTACTCTCCCGTAGCTTCCTCAACAATAATGGTTTTTCATATAAATCACTACGCCTGAGTTTTTTTTTATTATTATTTTATTCTCTTTCATAGTTTAGCGAGATAGAAACATACGTGGAGAGTAAGCATACTCCCTGACAACTAGTGTTAGGCCTGTCCTATGTATAAATCTAACGAAACATAGCTCATTGTGAGAATGATATATTCTACTACTTTTCTTTTATGTAGGTAGCTCAAGTCTTCCTTGGTAGGCCCAATAAGTTTGTCCTCAAAGTCCTTTAGGATTCAAACTCAGGATTACACTTTATACATGTTTGTCATATATATATATATATAAAAGAAAGAGGGTGCATGAGAGCATTAAGAGGAGCATCAGTGGCCATCTTGGCTTATAAATTTTAATATGTTTCTTGAATGGATGCATATATGCCCAAATAATTTTGATCCACAAGTTCGGATCCAACTTGCAACGATTCTGGGCTCAGGAGTATATCTGCCAACCTAAGGGAGATAAATATCTTTGAGAACTGATAAGCACCTCCACTCCCCTGCTGCAAGTTGCAATTCTTAAGATCGGAGATGTCTCAGTGCTCCCTGGCTTAACTGCTAAAGGTTATAAATATAAATCCTAGTGGAGTTTCCTTTGCATATATATCTTACCCTATGTGTATATATATATATCGCTCCTCTCTCTCTCTAACCCCACAACGATTGTAACATCGAATCTGTCCTCTAAACTTTCTCATTATCAATCAGCTATCAGCTTATACAAACTAGTAATGTATATCATACTTTTAACACAGTTTAATGAGTTATAATCTTATTCGGACAACCTTAATGCGAAAATCTAATCGAAAAAAAAAAATCCTGAAGACAACAAAAAGTTTTCCCCTCTCATTGTGTTGCTTTCGGATTTCCGGGCTTTCGGCATAGGGAGATAGTGATCTTATACCTCATACCTTATCCCAAGTACATCCAATAATGATGGAGGACAAGCATGCTGAATTGTTCATGGTGCTGTGTGATTCAAACTGGGCTGGATCCAACTGGGAGAGGGGGAGTGTGTGCGTGTGCTCAAAGAACAGAGATATGGAAGATGGTAAATATTCTCAGACGCTTGCAGAGAAGATTAAAATAAAAATGAAAAAGAAAGAAAGAAAGAGACTACAAAGTAGGGTAGAGAAACCTATTAGGAGTGCAACTTGGGCTGCCCAGTGGGGTTGATCAGCTTCACTGTCCACGTGGACTCAACACTACCACTAGGTGGTGAATCAAGTTGGTCCACAAGTTTGAGCAGGTGTGGATAGCTTTGGGCCACATCTAAATCTAATCCTCTGATTCTATTGGGCAGCTCTTGGGGAAAAGATTCAATATTTCAAAAATAAAAATTATTGTCTAAAAAATACCTTGAATTAAATTTAATGCGGTTGCGCAAACATAATAGGGAATAGAGAATATCCTATTACTTTCAAACCAAGCAACTGTACTATCTCAAATGTGAGTATATGAGTATTGCAACTTATTAGCATATATAATAATTCTAAATCATTTATATGATAGATTAATAATAATCATCATCATCATTATACAATGGAAAATGAAGGATATCTTTTTATAAATTTCTAGGTGCTTGAGGTGAAACAAATTTGACCGCTGGTCTTAGTATTTCCAAACAATCTGTACCCAAAATACAATAGAAAAGGATGGTCCTTGGCCTTGGGACTCCACTGACTCCAAAACTGGAGTGTTGTCAATGCCGACGATGGCATGTCATACATTTCGGCGCATGACAAATGGAGGAATTGGAGAGATCTGAGGCATGACAGAGACAATGAAAAGTATATACCTTGGTTCACTGAATCTGGTAGGTTTGAAGTCAGTGTTGAATCCTTAAAGTTGGTTTCACAGAGAAGATGGCATATAAGAATGGAAGGATTTAATGGATGGCCAAGTAAGTGGAAGCAACTAGAAGAACTTGTTCGGTTGAGGGGAGCTCAGAAGAAGTCTAGATACAAGTATTCACTATTTACCTGGAAAAAAGAAAAAGAAAAAGAGAACACCTAGAAAAATTGAGATGACTGAAAATGATGCAAGTGGTTCAAGTTTCTAATGCTCTGAGCGAGCTGCCCAATCACGGTGAACGAAGATATGATATACATTTGCAACAGATTCTCTTAAAGAAACACTTAACGAAGATTGCATGCTTTTACTCATAAAGATAGAGAAAAAAACAACGAACGTCGCGTATTTAGACTCCCATGCGGGATTAATGGACATAATCAAAACACAAATGAGATCATAATAGAAACGGACTCAGTCCACAAGAAAAATTAACACCGAGAATTCCCATTACCACCAACTAAAGCATTAAATCCACTATACAAGAACAGAGTACAACCAAAACCTCAAACATAGAGTAAACACAATATCTTATGTAAAAACCCAATATACAAAATACCATCATCATGTACAGAATCCTGTATACGTGGAATACCACCAAGTACAAAACCAAAGTTTTAAAATAACTCACATATCTAGACAGAAAATGATATACATAAACAGGACACCAATCATATGTTGTCTCTTGCACCCATTTAAGCAATATGAACAACACACGAGCAATATCAGATTTATGCGTAAGTTTCCATATAGATGATTGTGGAAGTCTGTCCATATCTAATCTTCACTAAAACAAGAAAGAAAGAAAATTACTATTATTTTGGCTTATCTAACACTAATCTGAACCGTGAGATCAAGAAAATTATGAAATATGGATACGACCCGACAAGCACAAGTGCCCAAAATAGTGCAGCAAGCCGAAATGTTCAGCTGCATTTCCTTTTATTCTAGTTATAATATGTCACACGTACATGAAAATAAAGGCACAGACAAACGTAATATTTTGAACAGAGTATACTGTAAGATCCTAAAACTATAATTTCTAACGCAAGTAGTTTGTTGCACAGAAAAAATGGTATGGCCAGAAAGATAATTGAGAGCCAAGGAAGGTAAACATCAGTCTCATATACACGCCCACTTTTATTTTCCAGAGGCCTATGTGAACTGACAGTCTCATTGTCCCGGTAATCTCAGTTTGGAAACGTAAGGATGACAGGACAAAGACGAGTTTGGTTTCATCCTGGAGGGGGGAAAAACGTAGAACTCAATTTGTGCCACCCCAAATCCCAGAACATGAAATTTTGTACCAGCCAAGAGCATATCTTCTTTTGTCGTCGGTGACATAGTAAAACTGAGTGGACAAAGACGTTGATTTGACTGGTTTATCAGAAATCAATAGTAGCTCAACATACCTGCAAAGATGCACCAAAAAAGGAAAAGAAAAATAACACCATCCTGCATCAGCTACTAGGATAAAGGCACAAAAAAAAGCTACTACGAGTGCATAGTCTAAATTTTGGTCCATTTATTTCTGTGTATTCGGCTGAACTAACTATTATCTACATTTTTGCGATGCTTAACGAGCGAACAATCATATCTATACAAAATAGTTAACCTAGAAATATACCCCACCTTCTGACCTAAGAAAAAGAAAAGTAGAGACGAGAAATAAATAATTTTCTCATATATAGAAAAGATCATTTCCAAAAAGTGAAACTTATTACATGACAGAACAAGGTTCATAATAGACATTGGGAGAACAAAGGGTTGAAGAAGTGATTTGTGTCCTTTTGCTATTCACAGTTCAAGCCAATCAGAAAACCTACATCTAGATAGGCAACAGTCCAAAGCACTCTTTCTCATAGACCACCATCATGAAGATACTAGATGACACACATACACAAGGTTACAGGAAACCATTATTAGATAACAAGCAATGATAGATATTCGGTGCACACCTGATATGTCTCACAGCTCAACTTTCAAAAAGCTTTCACAGCATTTCCTGGGATCGTCTAACAATGCGGCTGACCTTCTTCTTGAACTCATCTCTCGTCTCCCTCCATTCCTTCTGGAATATAGTTGGAAATTGTTTTTTAAACAATAGCTATATATCAGTCGCTCCTGAATAGATCTAAAATCCAAATATTCGTTCTCACATATTTCAAACAATTTTAAAAAGATGGAATCTAGTGCAATGTGATTCTCGCCATCATGGCTTGACAATTGTAAAATATAACTAACAGAAATCTAACAACAGCATATACAAATATCTAAGTAGTTTCACTTACAGCAGCTTCAACGTTTGCCGGAGATTCATCATTTGGACTTGAGAGCATAGAAATAATACTTAAAATTATACTCTCAACCTACAAAATAAGAACCTCCATTAGACCATTAAAACGCAAAACTAACGATGCAGTCTTTATCAGTTTTTCATTGATTTTGCTTCATTCCGACCAGACTTTTATAACAGAAATATCAATCCCGTTCCAATTATCATTTCTTATTTTTCTTGACATGTTTTACATTAGAAAATTGGCATTAGAAAATTGGCATGCAGAACAGATCTTTTTTTTTTCAGATTTGTAATGAAAAGAGCAAAAGAAATGACGGTTTGTTTAAATGTGTTAGTTGCTTCATGCGAGAGATTAGAGATGCCAGCAACTTAGGGTGCAGTTGGGTGAGAGATAATAGGGAGAGAAAGAAAACAAATAACCATAGCCAACAATAATGTTAAATACCAGTGACCAAGGATTCTTTTGATTTATAACTAAGATTCTTTGGATATATGAGAAAATTCTTGTTAGACTTCTTAGCTATCAATATAATTATTAGAACAAGACGGACATTGACCAAATCGGAATTTAGATCATTGGGTTATCAGTTCAACCATTAGTTCACCTGGCAGGATTGCTGGCTTTTTAAAAATATTTAAATAATATATAGATAGTTCTACATAATTTTAAAAATAAAAATATCTATACAATTAGTATAATTGTATGTATATCACTCAAAATAAATGTTATTTATATAGATAGTCTTATTGTTACTTTCCATATTAAGTTATGTAAAAATACTATTAACTAAGAGAAATACTTAAAAACTAAAGTAAGGATATTTTTATTTTTTACATTTAAATTATTTCTATTTTAATAGAAGCTTACTTGAAAGGGTATTCATGCAAAAAATAAAGATTTTAAAATGTACACATACAAGAACTATGTATTTTGAGCAATATACATGTAAATATAAAATTTAGAGGGACATATAAGCAAATAAGTGCCATTTTAAGGGTATATATGCACAAAAAAAAACCAATTTTATAATACAAATATGTTATAAACTAAATATTTTTAAAATTTTAGGACTAAAATACCATTAGGATATAGAATAAAATAATTAAATATCAAGGATAATTGGGTAATTTTATAAAAATATTGGACCCGGCCGGTTCGCCAAAAAATAACCGAGTTGTACTGGCCACTGGTTCAACTGCCAAGTTTATCGATTTTTACCGATTTAATTGCTTTATTCGGTATAATAACAAAACCGAACATGTTTGATAGTCAATTCACTGGTCTGATCAAATTCTGATAACTATGGTTATCAGAATAAAACGACTGGGGAAAGAAAAAAGAGTCTAACATAATTATCTGCCTAATCATGACTAATATACATAGTAAAGTCACAGCTTCTATAGGACCACACTTGATCGCAGTAAAATCCTAACAACAAAATAACCTCCACATAGCCATTTAGTCAAAAGAGAAGAAAAAATAATCGAGCTGGGCAAACAAATTACCAGAATATTAATGCTGCTATCCTTGTATGAGCTTTATTAGACAGAGTCACAGAGACAAATGAAAGTGGCACTTAACATAAAGATGGGTACATAGCAGTACACAGAAAGCTGTACCGTATGAACAGGTGTCCAACGCTCGCTCGCAAGTTCATAACCACTCGGATCATCACCAGGTGGATGGAGAATGGAAATGCAGACACGACCATCAGGATAGACTAACAATAACATAACAAACAAGACACTCTGTACGTTTTCATTGGTAGAGTCACAAAAGGTATCATGAAAAATAATGTTCAACAGCTAACCATTTGGATGCCACATCTGTGAGGTAAATTGGACTGTTGGTGGACTGTTAGGATAATTGTGAGGAAAGCGCATAATTGCATTAAAATAGCCACCTTCACTGCAGCAGTTGGATCCAAGCCAGAGTTAGTAAATGAACCTGTATGTCTACGGATTCTACAAGGATGAAAAGAAGAAGAAAGGATGTCTTGAACAGAATTTAACTTCTTCAGTACAAACTGTATATGTCAATAAAGGTGTTCACAAGAAGAAATGCCATCATAAAAGAACACAAACCATGTACATATTGCATAATCTGGATTTTATTCTTCCCTGTGAATTACTTGCTCCACCTTTCCTTTAACAATATCATCACAACGACACTATAAATGGGTCCTTTAACTAACAAGTGTCAACTGCCACAATTCGGCAAGTTCTCATCAATTGTTCAATCATTAGCCAGAAAGAAAACGCAAGCATGCAGTCCTGCTTCTTATCTAAGGTAGTTCGCAAATAGAAAATATTTCCCTGTCACTACTGATAACCACACAAAATCAACAAATTGGACTTAAGGTTTCTGCGTCTCGCCCTAACCACGGAAAAGAAAACTTCTTGCAAATACCAAAAGCCTATTGTTTTCTCTCGTCGTAAAACCCAATGCAGAATCCCAGCAACAAAGCAAAGAAATTGTTCTAACACCAAGAGAAGGAATGAAACTAATCAAATCGAGCAAGAACAACAAAATAATAATTGATATAATCTTGATCAGGAAAGAGTAAACTACTCACTAAAGCGTATCGGGAGGGCCAATGATCGTCACGTTCCACTCGAACACATTGCTATCATCAACCAGGCCGGCGGAGAAACCAACCACGGGGTTCTTGGTGAGATCTGATCGAAATGAAGCAAGATTTACCAATTATATACAGATATTCTTTTATTTATTTATTTATTTTTAAAAGAGATACAGATATTCTTCAAGAAACAATCCCTAGACGTCAATCGAGGGAATTGGAACCGTACCTTTCAGCTGCTTCTGGAGCAGAAGAACCGCTTGGCTCGTCGTCGTCGTCATCAGCGAAGAAGACAACGAAATCTTGCGAACGATGGATCGAGCTAGAGAGAGAGAGAGAGAGAGAGAGAGAGAGAGAGAGAGAGAGATGAAGAACAACAGAGATCGAGAGAATTCTAATGGAAATTTCAAAGATAAGGTTGGGAATTTATTTGCTCGGGAAAGAAAGTATTGGGATTGATGATGTCGGTGTGGGACATGATTATATTTATACCCCTTCCGCTTTGCGTCGAAAATATTTATTTGCCTTATTTCTGTTTTAGGTTTCTTGGACTATAAAATATTAAGAAATTTTGTATATAATATTTTTAAATTATAATTTATACTCTATATTTTTATTATTCGTAAATTAAGCCATATAATTTAATAAAATTAGGCAGAAAATACTCTAGATTAGTTAGTTAAACTTAATTAAATATCTGAGTTAAATTATCTATACTAAAAATATTATAAAAATATTCTTAACCAAATCGTACTAAATTTATTTTAGTTATTTTCATTAAATTATAAGATTCGATTTATAAATAATAAAACTATAAGATGTAAACTATAATTATATAATAAAATAAGGTGTTAGATATAAATTTTCCTAAAAATAATTACCAAACTAAACAAACCCGAGATATTATTGGATTGTCAGTATACATAGGAGAAGTCTCTCTTAATAAAAATTTTAGACATGCGGTCCATTTGGGAGCATTTATACTAATTATTATTTTCAAAGTAGGGAAATTGGATGCGCATTTTGTATATTCTATTAAAAAAATATCGTATGTAGTGTTAAAAATATATAAACTCATTTTTAAGAGCTAAATTTTATTATTATTGAAATTTAAGAGCTTTTTAGTGAAAATACTCCCACTCTTTTTTAATGAAATAGTTGCACTGAGATGCAACTAGTTTCACAAATAAAAAGTTGTTCTTACTTTTGTTCAAAGTAGTTTTCCTCACCTGTTTCTTGATTTCATCTTTAACTTCGTTTTGCAGAAATTTGCTCTTTTTCATTTTGTTCTGAAGTACTGGTCTTAATCTTAATATGAAGGCTAGTGATTTGAAAAGATTTCTGGGCCTGCATATTATCATACGTAATTTGAAAGATTGGATTAGACCCAATTCTTTAATGTTGGGCCAAGATTAGTCAAAGTTCTGGCCCAATCACTAATTTCTCAATGCTTCATTCCGTGCTTTTTCCCGGACTCATCAACAAAGATAGCACCATGACTGATCATTATAAAATATCATAAAGCGACATATTATCCCAAATATAACAACTAAATTCAATAACATCAAGTTAATATTAGATTCCCTACATCATATGACTACGAATCCAAAATAACTATCAAGAAACTAAGAACAACGGCTGCAACTCTACCTAGATACTACGTCTCTCCATCAAAACAAGATAAAGAAAGAGCCGGCCAAGGGGAAGGCAATCAGCAACGCCATGGAGACTGGGTGCAAGACAGTGGCGCCGCTCCCCTGTGGTGCTTCAGCAGGCGGGTTCGTCACTGACGACGGGGATGGAGATGGAGCACCCGATGGAGGTGGCGATGTCGATGGCGCAGGAGCCTGTGACGGTGCTGAGATGTTCCCCTGCTTCGGGGAGCATGAGAACCCAGTTTGAGCGAGTAGTCCAAGCACCATTGTAGCCACAAAGAAGGACTTCAATGAAAACTCCATAATGAGAGAGAAGAAAGCGAAGGGAAAAGGAGAGAATTTGTTAGTTTTGGAGTGGGGAGGGGAGGGGTTTATATAGGAGTTAGTTAGTAGTCCGCGGTCATTGGAGCTCTATTCAAAGCGATCTCTATTGTCTTCCGATAGGGATAAGATGATCATCCTGCAGTTAATATCTTCAAAGATTCTGTTAGAGCTGTATCAACTGAGATCTTGATTGATCCATATCCGGTTAGATAAAATAACAGAACTAGAGAAGGAAAGATCCATAGGAAAATGAAGTTATGATTGGCTAGTATGTAATTCGTTAAGATACGATCCAAATCTAAGGCTGGCGTTATTAGTTTGTTGCTTATGATCCAGAAGAGCAGGTTACATCCACCTGTGCATTCCATATGAATGCTATGCGAAGTTAGCAGCTAAGCAGAATAGAGGTTAATCTAGAATTACATAACTAGAAAAACAAAAACAGAGGAAATTTTTAATATGAAACGAGCTTCAGAATTAATAGTTTATTGATAAAACAATCAAAGAATTACTGACCATGAGTGGTGTTTGTGTTGTTCCAAAAGAAAGGGCTGGAGGTGAGGGCATAGAGATCCTCTTTCAATATAATGGGACATTTTTCGCAGTATATGTTCACCAAAAATCTGAACAGGAACAATCTCCGCCTTTAAAGTGGTGGAACCGATAAGGATCCCTCAGAACAATTTGACGATCGACCACCGCACTAACCAACTTGAATACCAAATGGCAATCCCCGCAGACCCGAAGGTTCTTAAATATCCTTACTGTAGATCCTTCTGGCGTGGTCATCAGACCGTAAGCCAAGGCAAGCTTCTCGCTGTGGTTCCAAAGATTCTGTTCTTTTTGCTCTTCATCCGTGTCATGCAATGCGAAGGAGGTGTCGGCAACGTAACCCACTTGTTTAACCTTCAGCATGATTTCTTCCAGCTTTGCATAAATCTGTTTTGCTAGCCTGTGAGTCTTGTCCCCTGTGCCAAATGAGCTTATCTCATTCTTTAGCTTAATCCAACTGCAAGCCGGTCTCTTTTTCAGATTAATTGACTTCATATGTCTCCTCAGGTCGTTGACTTCTTCCCATCTTCCAGTGGTCGCATATAAGTTAGATAGAAGAACATAAGCTGAATCATCTGTTGGATCCAGTTCAAGAAGGCGCTTGGCAGCCTTCCTCCCAACGTCCAGATTTTTGTAAGTTCTACTGGAAGACAATAAACTACGCCAAATTAGATCATTTGGAAGGATGGGCATATCTTCAATAAACTTATCTGCTTCGATAAGCCTCCCAAGACGTCCAAGGAGATCTACCATACAAACACAGTGCTCTATCCCAGGGGATATACCAAATTCAGAAGTCATAGCATTAAAATAATCAAGAGACTTGTGTACTAGACCGCCATGATTGCATGCAGAAAGAAGAGCAACAAATGTCACATAGTCAGGCTTTTGTCCAATGCAAACCATTTGTTTGAACGTATCCTCAGCTTCCTCAGAACAACCATTTCTTGCATACCCTGATATCAAAATATTCCAAGACTGCCGAGGTCGGTTTGCTGGCTCAGGTAATAGTTTCAGCATTTCATCCATGTTTCCGCACTTGCTGTACATATCCATTGCAGCATTAATCACATGAATGTCTGAATCAAATCCAAGTTTAATACTAAGACTCTGAAGCTGTTGGCCTTCCTCAAGTGATGCCAGGCTTGCGCTGGCAGCTAGGCCTCCAGAGAGGCTAAACTGATCTATTTTGTTACCATCATATCTCATTCCTATCAATAGCTTTAGAGCATCCTCTCCCTGACCGTGTTGAGCTTTTGCAGCAATTATAGCATTCCATGTAACTGCAGTTTTGATAACCGTCCTATCAAAGATTGCACTACTAGATTTGAAGTCACCGCACCTTGCATACATTGTGATCAGAGAGTTATTAACGTATTCATCTGATTCAAAACCACCGGACACTATATGTGCATGGAAGGGCATTCCGTAATTCAGCAAATCATGTGAAGACAAGAAGGCACCAAGGATATTCACCAGAGTAATGTAGTTTAACTTTATGCCAGATCCTATCATCCAAGCAAATACTTGCATTGCTTTCATCAGCTCCTCATTCTCTACATGTCCTCCTATAAGGGCATTGCATGAAATCACATCAATAGTGGGCATTGTTTGAAACACCATGTCAGCTTCTTGCATGGAATTGCATTTACTGTACATGGTAATCAGTGCATTACCCAAAAACAAGTTATCATGAAGACCATTATGAATTATCAAGGCATGAACCACCCTGCCATCCTTTAGAGCTTCAGGACATGAACATGCAGCCAATGCGCTAGCAAATGTCATATGATTAGCCCCTTCATTTGCTCGAAGTAGTTGACCAAGGATCTTCAAAGCAGCAATACGGTCCCCTGTCTGTGCATAGGATCCTATCATACTATTCCATGAAATTAAATCCCTTTTGGGCATGGTACAAAATAGAAATGCTGCATCATCATCCTCTCCAGACATGGAATACATATTAATAAGTGTGTTACTAACTGAAACAAACGAATGAAGACCATCCTTGACAGCAAGAGCATGAAGTCCCATACCCCACTTCAAGTGGTTGAAGGAAGCACAAACTGATATCAAGCTGGACAGAGTTGTTGCATCAGGCCTCAATTTAAAATGGCGCATATCAGAAAATAACTGAAAGGACTCATGAGACATGCCCTCGCGCGAGTACATCGATATCATTGAATTCCACGATATTGTGTCACGCAATTTCATCCGATCAAAGAGTAGCTCAGCTTCTCTGATTCTTCCCATATTACCAAATAGAGTGATGAGAGAATTCGCCACTGACACATCCGTCTCAAACCCAGAAACCACAATATGAGCCACAACCTGGAGGCTCAGCATCTCAATCGCGAGCATCCCACATGAGCTGATTGTTGCCGTAAAGGAATTTTCATTGCAAACAACACCGTCCTTTCTCATATTCCGATATGCTTGCAGGGCTTCCTCCGGATACCCATTTCCGGATAAGCTCACCATCAATGCTGTCCAAGACACGACATTCCTCTCAGGCATCTCCTGGAAAAATCGCCGAGCATCAGAGACTAACCCGCGACTACCATACAAATGCAAAAGCGCAGTACCAACATACACATTACTCATCAACCCAACTTTTAACACAAAAGCATGGATCTCAATACCTTGCACACCAACATCTGTCCAACGGTTACATGCAGTCACAAGGCTCGCGAGCACGAAACCGTTGGGCTCCACGCCTTCTTCTCTCATCTCCCTGAACAATTCAGTCGCTTGGGTAAAGCGACCAGCTCGAACACAGCCAGATATTGCCGTGTTCCACGACGCGTCGTTTCTCTGAGGCAATTGGTCGAACACCGAGAGCGCGCCATCCGCATTGCCGAATCTAAAGTACATGCTGACCAGGGTGTTGTAGTGGAAGGGGCTGAGGGGGAGGGAATGCCTGAGAGCGAGGCCATGGACTGCTCTTCCGACGATTGGCTTCGAAATCTCCGAGAAGCCCTTTTGAGGGAAGAAGGAGATGTCGGGGTTCGGGTGGTCGGCGAGGATGGGGAGGAGGCCATTTGCGGCGGGATCTGCAGGTGGGCATGAGATAGCGGAGAGGTTTCGGGTCGTGAAGGAGGAAGGAGAGGACGTGGCGAAGGTAGAGTTGAGGTGGACTTGTGCTATCTTCTTGCACAACTTAGCCAGTTCGCCGATCGTAGAGTAGGTTCGCTGAACCCTTTGTATTCAAACGATTCGACTATTTTACCTTTTCTTTCTAGGATTATAACCAAGCTTGCTTTAATTTTGAGGGGATCCGTACGATGATGTGTTAGCGGGTATTATCTCAACACCATCATTCTATCACATTCTCAGTTAATGGTAATTGTGGAATTTTAGTTAAGCTTTTATAAATTTATAAGTTTTTCATGCAATACATTATATTCACCAATCGCATTATAAAAAGAATTTGTGAAAAAAAATTTGCCCTTATATATTTTTTTTACCTCATTTATTTTACCTTTTACATTTTAGAAATATAAATATTTAAACAAAAGATAATATGAAAAACAAAATGGTCAAATATTTAATAATTTGTTAAAAGAATTATCTTTATGGTTAGTTTGACTAATAGTTTCACATAAAATGGTACTGTAAAAAAAAAAAAAATCTAAGTGTGCTAATAAAAACTAGGAAATTTGCATAGTACATAACAGGGTTTCGAACTCATTTTCAGTTTTCTTTGCACATAAGAGAATTTTTTATTCTCTTTCTAAGTTTGCTCTTATGTTATTTATTATCTTATTAAACACTAGTTGAATACTATAATACAAAGAGAAGTGTTACTATACTCTTCTTTTTCTTCTTCTCTTACTGCTTCTTTTCTACATCTTTTATCTCATATTTTTTTTATACAAGTCTCTCTAATTACTATTTAATTAATAAAATAAAAGACTAATCAAAAAAACTTTAAAATTTATAAACCAATTGTGAAATTCATAAATTAATTATAAAATTTATAAATTAACTATATACCTAATACAAAATTATATGGTAAAATAAATATATGTCTCCTATTTTAGGTACTCATAGCACCAATATACTCTTTTTCTGAAAAAAAATTATTATAATAGTTAATTTTTTTAGCTCCATCAATTGGAAAAAAAATATGGTGTACACTTAACAAATTGTTGGATTAAAAATTTGTGTTCATAATCATTAAAAAAGTATTAATGATTATAAAATGTCTCCAAAAATTTTAATAAAGTAGCATCTTACTTCTCTTCACCCTCCTCCTATGACTTTAATTCACAGTTTATTTACAAAATTCATAATTAATTTATAAAATTGTTTACTCTACTCTTTTTTCTATTTATTTTTATATATTTCACACATTCACCATTTTATTTTATTTTATACGAGAGACTTGTACAGAATTATTTCATGTGAAAAAAAACAAAGAAGCTTAGTAAATATAATTATTGAATATTATAAATTAACTAAGAAATTTAAAAGTTACTGCAAAATTCTCACATTAACTATATACATAGTATGAAATTACACGATAAAATAAATATTTCTATCTTTTTTTTAGTTACTTATTGCACTAATATTCTCTCTTTTTAAAAGATTAATTAGAATAGTTGATTATTTTAGCACTTTCAATTAGAGAAAAAACTCCTTTATACTTAAAAAATTTTGTTTGATAAATAAAATTAATTATAATTAGATACCACAACTTAAATGCAACATAAATTAATCTTTTTTCAGCAAAAAATATACTAAATAAAAGAAGAAGATTAGAGACACTAAATAATAGAGGGGTAAATTTGAAAGGAAAAAAAAAACAGGTGTAAGTAATAAAAATAAAAGATTAATGTGTTTTTATGCAAATTTTTCCATAAGAATTTGGAAGGTAAATTAGAATTTTCTGGTTATAAGTATTACTTCGTCGTTTAGCTCCGAACCATTAGAAGCTACTAGAGACCGGCGTCTTTACAATTTGAAATCAAGTCGTTCACGAGCCGAGCACGATGACTCCTATTGGACATTTGGACTACCGACTTTCCGCCTCATAATTCATAAACCGTGTGAGAGAGGTTTCTAGAAACCACTAGATCCGCCCCGAACCATCTTATACCGTCCGACCCCCCTCCCCATCTACTCTCCATCGTCAATCCGACGGCTCAGGGTTCCCCAATTCGAACCTTCCGGAAACCATCATCTTCCTATATCTGCACCCTGCCCCTCGTTTCCTCCTCACTCGTAGCTCTGTTTTGAGATCTTTTGTGTTCTTAAGCGATCAAAGCTCTCGAGCTTTTCTAGTTCTTCTGTTTTTGTCTGATTTCGACCAAGTTCTCGACTGATTCATGGCGGGGAAGGGCGAGGGACCGGCGATCGGGATCGATCTCGGGACGACCTACTCGTGCGTTGGGGTTTGGCAACACGATCGCGTTGAGATCATCGCTAATGATCAGGGGAATCGCACCACGCCTTCCTATGTCGCTTTCACCGACACGGAGAGGCTCATCGGCGATGCTGCCAAGAACCAGGTTGCCATGAACCCCATCAATACCGTTTTTGGTGAGTTTCTGGTCTTGTATTTCGGTTGAAGTGTTTGTTCCCGCTATGAAAAGATGCGATTAGTGTATCGGGTTTATTTGCGTTCGGTTTCCAAGTTGTCTCTTTTTTGTGGTTAGACGAGAGTTTGTGCTCTGGTGGTCTATTGGATCGAGTAATTGAATTAGATCAGACGGTCTGCAATTTTATTGCATTATCCATCGTGATTTATTTTTATCTCGTAGATTTCGATTCCGTGAAAATAAAGACCCTGTGAAAAAGTATGATTTATTTGACATGTAGGTTAATTATATTTTTGACCCCTCAAGTTCCCCATAAAAATAGTTGAATACATAAATCTCCTGAAATATCTAATTGTTTTAGTAATTTTTTTTAAAAATTTCGTTGTTTTAGGTTAGAAGTGAATTATAAAATGATTAGAGAAATTAATTTAGAATTTAGTATTATAAAAGTTATCACAGAGTTTACTAAAATAGATCAATATGAAGGGAAGAATGAGGAAGTGGATGTATTTTAATCCACGAAAAATTTAAATTATTTTATAAAAAATTTAGTAATATAAATAAGTAGTTTTATAGTTGTATTTGTCTTTTTTTTTCCTTGGAAAAGTGAAAGTCATATCGAGTGATAGAAAGACGAGAAGAGAGAGTTACGATGCAATTATCTTCCTATAAATTTGCAAAAATATAGGGATTTCTTTGGTAAAAAAATTAAAATTTGATGCAATTGCATAAGATTGCAAAGCGGTGGTTAAATTTTTTTATGTTGCACATGATTCTGATTTTGTTCTTTTTTATGATGTAATTTTCGAAAAGGACCGTTAAATCTTATAAATTCTTATGATCTAATTTTGCAATAGTTAAGCAACATGGGTTATAATTTGTTCGGTGTTTTGGTTGTAATTTCCGTTTTGTTTTCCCGCCTTTTCTTGGAACAGATGCAAAGCGTTTGATCGGCAGGCGCTACTCCGACCCCTCCGTCCAAAGCGATATGAAACTCTGGCCCTTCAAGGTCATCCCCGGCCCTGGCGATAAGCCCATGATCGTAGTCCAGTACAAGGGCGAGGAGAAGCAGTTCGCCGCCGAGGAGATCTCCTCCATGGTCCTCACAAAGATGCGGGAAATCGCAGAGGCTTACCTCGGCTCCACCGTCAAGAACGCCGTCGTTACCGTCCCAGCCTACTTCAACGACTCCCAGCGCCAGGCCACCAAGGACGCCGGCGTCATCGCGGGCCTCAACGTCCTGCGCATCATCAACGAGCCGACTGCGGCTGCCATCGCTTACGGCCTCGACAAGAAGGCCAGCAGCTCTGGTGAGAAGAACGTGCTAATTTTCGACCTCGGAGGCGGGACCTTCGATGTTTCCCTTCTTACGATCGAAGAAGGAATCTTTGAAGTGAAGGCGACGGCAGGTGATACCCACCTCGGAGGAGAAGACTTCGACAATAGAATGGTGAACCATTTCGTTCAGGAATTCAAGAGGAAGCACAAGAAAGACATTAGCGGCAATCCGAGAGCTCTAAGGAGGCTAAGGACTGCTTGCGAAAGGGCGAAGAGGACTCTCTCCTCCACAGCCCAGACTACCATTGAGATCGATTCTCTTTATGAAGGCATTGATTTCTACACCACCATTACAAGAGCTAGATTCGAGGAGCTCAACATGGACCTATTCAGGAAGTGTATGGAGCCAGTGGAGAAGTGTCTGAGGGACGCCAAGATGGACAAGAGCAGCATCCACGATGTCGTCCTCGTCGGAGGCTCAACACGGATTCCCAAAGTGCAGCAGCTGCTGCAGGACTTCTTCAACGGCAAGGAGCTTTGCAAGAGCATCAACCCTGATGAGGCCGTCGCCTACGGTGCGGCCGTTCAAGCCGCCATCCTGAGCGGTGAGGGCAATGAGAAGGTCCAGGACTTGCTTCTTCTCGATGTCACTCCTCTCTCCCTTGGTTTAGAGACGGCCGGCGGCGTCATGACAGTCTTAATTCCGAGGAACACGACCATCCCCACCAAGAAGGAGCAGGTGTTTTCCACCTACTCTGACAACCAACCTGGTGTTCTGATCCAAGTTTACGAGGGTGAGAGAGCCAGGACCAAAGACAACAACCTTCTCGGAAAATTTGAACTCTCCGGCATTCCTCCGGCTCCGAGGGGTGTTCCCCAAATCAATGTCTGCTTTGATATAGATGCTAATGGCATTCTCAACGTCTCGGCCGAGGACAAGACCACCGGTCAGAAGAACAAGATCACCATCACCAACGACAAGGGCCGGCTGAGCAAGGACGAGATCGAGAAGATGGTCCAGGAGGCCGAGAAATACAAAGCTGAGGACGAGGAGCACAAGAAGAAGGTGGACGCCAAGAACGCGCTGGAGAACTACGCATACAACATGAGGAACACCATCAAGGACGAGAAGATCGCCTCCAAGCTGCCGCCCGCAGACAAGAAGAAGATCGAGGATGCCATTGAGCAGGCCATCAGCTGGCTCGATAGCAACCAATTGGCAGAAGCTGACGAGTTTGAGGATAAGATGAAGGAATTGGAGAGCATCTGCAACCCCATCATCGCGAAGATGTATCAGGGTGCGGGAGACGGCATGGCCGGAGGCATGGATGAGGACGGGCCGACAACAGGTGGTACCAGTGGTGCAGGCCCCAAGATCGAGGAGGTTGATTAAGGAGTTAGAATAGTCGTGTCTCTGGGATGTTTCAATGTTCAGTAATTCCTTTTTTCCCCCTTTTATTATGGTTGTCTCTTTGCTCTCTGTCCGGTGAGTTGTTGGTTTGATGTTTTAGGGTGGGGGGACTCTGCTTGGGTTAGTTCTTAGAGTTTGTAACTACTTCGCGTTGGGAGTAATTTAAGCACATATCATTCCTCTGTATGAACCGATTGTGAGTTCTTTCTAAGCACGTATTTATTCGTCTATATGATAAGATTGTGAGTTAAGGACATAACAATCCCTTTATATGAAAAGATTGTTCATGCGACGGAGGAGAATAGTATAATACTTCTATGCATCAAGATGCAATTTTCCAGCTAAGTTCATGCAATGCAGAAATTTCCAACATTGTGAAGCCACACATATCTCTTCATGACACACTACCAGTTTCCAACTGAGCTGGTTAGTGAATCCAGTATCACAGAGAAGTGATAGAATGACATTCCATAACAAAAGACGAATCTTACCAAGGCAAACAAGTCTGAAATGTTAAATCGATTACAATAATCTGACTACATACTGAACATGCTGAACAACTGCAACTTCATTAACTACTATTATCTGTCTATACACATTTCTCTCATGTAAAAGTACCGGCAGAAGAGATCTAAAGGAGAAATGTTTACTGCTTTTCACCTGACCCACTTAAACAAGCAGGTGAGCATGGATGTTACCATCTTTTGATAACATTCAAATGAGCATGATTGGAGAATTCTACTAGTCAATCCAATCATATGCTGAGGAACACCAAAATATTGCATGAAACAGTTTATATAAGAAATGGAAACCTGTAAGACAACTATCAACGATGCACGTAACAACACTATATCAGCAGTTACTCAGGTCAGCATGAGATCATTAGATCCAAGGTGAGGAGGGCGCATGCAAACACGAACTTCGTGTTCTTCCGGTCCCGATCGATGTTTTGGAACCATAATTTCAAGCACTGCACTAGTTTCATCATAGTAAGCTTCCAGCTTAGCATCTTCTGGGATACGTGTGGCAAGTGGTATTTCTCTTATGAACTCCCCTGGAGGACAGTGCTCTGGAGAAGGGTCTGTCAATTTGAAGGTCCTGTCGTGCCTCTTTATGAATGGCATACGAGCCGTACTAACACAAAGAATCTTCACTATCCCGTGAGTAAGATTGTTCCTCCACGAGACCTTCACCCTCTGCTGATCAGCAAAAGGCAAGCTGACCAAAATCAGGTACCCTTCTGCATCCTCATAGATCGATTTTGCGGCAGTCACTGGTCCGCTTGCCTGCCTCATGACACCGCTGAACTCATTTAGCCATAATGGCTCCATAGGGTGCATCTCCACATCTTGGGTTCTCTCTGAACAAGAATTCAATGGTAAGAAGCACTCCTCGTCCATTCCATGTGGAAAGAGGTCCTTTCTGCGTTTGGTACAAACCGAGGAGAGATCCATTCCATCATTTCCAGAATGATTGGATGGGGATGATAGGTTCAAGCCCGAACCATTAAGCAGCTTCCTTGAATTCGATTGTGAATTGTTCTTGAGAGGCGGTGCCGGCCTTTCAAGCTCAAATTCAGTATTGGGAAGATTCCTCCATGACCCAAAATCGCTAGCTTCAGGAGGGATTGAAAAGTTTACCTCCCTTCCCGTAAGCTCCATCCATTTCTTGCGGTCTAATTCAGTAACAATTGACAGATTTGGTGACCTCAAGACCTCGATCCCATGGACGCACTGAGGGTTCGACAGTCCCCGATAGTGCTTGCGCTGCATCCTGTGGGACCGGACGAAGCCCTTGTCGACACTGAAAGGGAATTGCGGCTCACCAAGGCGTGAGTGCCCATTCATATAGCTCCTCAGCTGCATCTTGCCCAGTGCATTCTCGGGCCTCTCCTTGAAGACCCACATGTACATGTTCTCCATATCATGCTGGACGAGGAAGACATCAAGCCGCAGGTCGGACTTGTCAAACCCCGAGACCCCGTTGGCGTCCCGGATGACCTTGTTCTTGGACTTCTCACTTATAGCAGGTTTGAAATAGAAATTGAAGAAGAACCATGCACCCCAGATGCTATCTCCTCTCTTTGCACACTTGCGGTTGCCGACCTTTGGGAGGTTCAACATGGCATCTGCCTCATAGATCTGCTGCCCGAGGCCAACGTCCAACATATCACAAGGATCCGAGTTCCACGACTGTGGACGAGGAGAGTGCTCAGCGGAGAAGGGCAGGTTGATGTCAGGTGGACCCACAAGAGCAATCTGAGAGCGCTGCTGGACCAACAGCTCATGGTCGCAATCCTCGTGGGAGGAAACCATAGGTGGGGCTCCGGAAGGGTCCATGGAGAGGAGGGTGGAGGGATGGTGGTTCTCCATGGATAGAGTAGTAAGGAGGTCTTCTCCCATGTTTCTTCTTTTTCTCACTGCGTCTCCTTTAATCACCTCCAGCTCCACCTCCTCCTCTTCCTCTAACGCTATCTAATCGGAGGGTTCCGAATGCCGCCGCATTCAATAAACGCATCCCACAGGAAGAATTCACAGGTCCATTCCATAAATCCAACCATCAATTTTCAATAAAAAGAGAAACCCAATAACCCCAAACTCAACCCAGCCCTCCAAAAGAGAAACATAAATAGGGACTTCTCGATCAAAACCACTTAGAAACGAGCAATCACAGGTCCATCAAGTAAACCGACAGCAAATTCCTACGAACCAACAGAAACGCAATTGCCCCCAAACCCAAAATAAACACCAAAACCCCACCCTCTCGTATGACAAACCCTAGAAAGTTAGAATCCTAACTAAACCTAAAAGAACCCTAGAACCAGAAACTGAAATATAACAGTAAAGTTGAGATCTTTCTCCGTTCCCCGTGAAGAAAACCTCCCAAATCCGTTGGAAAAGAGGCTTGCAATGAGCAACTAGATAAATTTCAACCAGCTATCTTAAAAATTGCGAAAAAGAATCGAAGCAAACTTATCCGGATCTCTTCAAGTTTACCTTTTGGAGCTGAACTCGAATCCGGGAGAGTAACCCTTCCCGAGCTCCTACGATTACTTCGCGCCCCATTATATTACAAACAGAGGAACAAAGAGGGAGAGAGAGAGAGGTGAGGGGCAAGGGGATGAGGTATGAACTGTAACGTGGTCTGTTTAAGGAGCCGTCCTCAGTAGCTTCCTCCACCGGATGAGACCGAATTAGCCGTCAGTTGACGGTGACGGCGCAATGCTGTCCTCCTTTTTCTCTTTTGGATTTTTGCCCTTATGCCCCCCAAATTGATACTTATTCATCCCATTTACCCACCACCCCCCAACAAAATTATATACCCAACCTTCCATTTCACACCCCCTACTTTCTCGAATTTAAAGATTCACACCCAATTCGATTATTGCACCTCAAAAAGCCCAAGGAAATGTATATCCTATTACCTGAGACTTTGAGAGGTACGTACGTACGTTTAGTACATTTAGCTTACTTTTAGAAAGGACATTTTGCAAATTATTATTATTTAAGATAAATCATAATTCATACGCAATGCTTTTAACTCAATTTTCACACCAAAATGTAATTATTTAATTAACCATAAATTAGGGATATTATTGAAGTACATAAGAGTAGGTTTGAATTCTAATTATTATAATTACCTTTTTTTTTCTTTAATAATAATAATAATGTTTCTTTATTTTTATCCTTAATGGCATTAGGTTTATCAGTTAGAGGCCGTATCATTCTTTCTCATTATAATGACAAATGGGTCAGCCGAAAGTTGCGTGTCATTGGGAAGACCTTTCTCTTATCTTACTAACCTTCTTTTTTCTCTATCAACTCGAAAGCATCCATCCACCTTATCACCTCTCTCTCTCTCTCTCTCTCTCTCTCTACTTTCTCTCTCTATATGCTTTCTCTCTCCTCTTTTCTCTTATCATGGTGGTTGGTGTGTGCGGTGGACCTTATATGAAGGTCCAAAATAAAATAGCTAATAGTGAGCATCGTCTCTTCCCTATTTGAAAATTCCCATCAACATAAGAGAATAGTATATATTTGAGGTGGACCATAAGCATATACTAAGGCATCGGAGGTTCCCTATAATCCCGGTTGGACGAACATAGCACGGCTCTGATCTTATATTATTAAGACCTTGTTTATTTTAAGAATAATATTAATTCTAGAATAGCCATTCATTTTTGTTATTCTTAGACTGAGGTTTTTATTCCAGAAGTAACTATTTTTTTTTTTTTGTTTACTTGTACTCTGAAATAAAATTATAATAATTATTTTTGATGTGATATAAGGTGAATGGAAAGATGAGAAAAAGCGTTTTATTTTTTATAAAATCACTATAAATAGTATTATATTTTGATATGAAAAGATTGATGGATAGATATCAAGAATAAATTAGTAATTATGTTGATGAATAATATTTATATTCTAGATAGATGTTACTATATATGATATTTAATTGTTATTCTGTAATAAAAAAAATCATTTTGATAACAAACGGGAGCTGAAGAAACACTGTCATCCACTCTTCAACCCTGACCTTCTTATCCATGTTACGTGCGAAAGTGAATAAATTTTAAAATAATAATGATTAAATCATAATCTCATCCATATTATTTTTTATTCGAACTACGGATATTTAATCAAGTATCAAATATATTCATGTTTATTTTCTTGAATTAATATCAAGATATGATAAAGAAAATATCTATATCAATAAGAAAAAGGCAGAGATAGGGTTAATTAATGGTAAATTTGATGCATCCATGGATGTGGAGGATCTGAGCACTTGTGAAACGGTCTTGGAAGAGATAAGCTCATAAGCATATATTGGTTATTCTAAGTTCGTCATATGTGACAACATTGTCTTCTTCTGCAGGCTTTATCTTGGGCAGATCGTATATGTGCATGAAGGTTGGTCAATGGAAACTCTCTCATTAAATGGATGTTTGATGACTTGGTTGGAAAGCGTGCTTGCAAAAAAGAGCTCCACAAATTGTCAACATGGTAGATAACTAAGCAGAAATGATTGATAATGTGATACATATACCTTCTTATTCAACCCGTTGAATTGGGCAACATCCAAAGGCCTTTTTTTCTTTATTTTTTTTAAAAATAAATGTCTTTGGGCAGATAATTCATTCCGTAACGTCTCCTAAGAGAAATATGGATAGGTCTAATCTTTGCGGAAATAATTTAGAATGGTAAGACTGGTTAAATTATGAGTCACGGTGTTGTTACATCTGCTCGTGTAACAAACCCTTATGGAGGGTTAGGGGGAAATTCATTTGGAGCATTCCTAGATTAAGAAATTATCTTGATTATTTATAATTTTCACAAAGGTAGTTGAATCAGAGAAAATATATGCCCTAATTTTATAATTTGCTTTAAGCTATATCTCTTTTTTAGAGATAAATTATTAATTTGTTAGATAAATTACAATTTAACTCCGTATGATTTGTGACCAAAATTGTTTATGTGTTTTCCATCGATGTTATTGCCATCATCTCCTTCTTTGCCTGTCACTCATCTTCTAGATCTTCTCTCCACCCTTGTCGAATCTGGCCATGCCGCCCTTCCACCTCTTTCCCTCTTAGAGGAGGTAGATTAGTTGTTGTATCTCGCCTCCTTTTCTTTTCTTTTTTACGCTCGATCTGCTACCGTAGAAGTTGATCTGCTACCGTTGACCTCACTCACTCATTGGTGCCCATCTACCTATTGGCATCACCGCCATGCCAGGTAGGTGACGTTTGTATTTTTATTGATTTCTGTTTGGTTGTAGATGTCATGCTTTTTAGGAATCCGATATTATTTTATTTTGCCATATTATTGATTTAAAGTGTTGTATGTCTTTTTTATTTTTGGTGAGTAATCTTTGATTCTCCTATCTTTGAAAATTCCCATGATCATGTCTTAAACTACTGGATTGACGGAACCTGTAAGCTGACTCAAAGCTTTTCGCTTGTGAAAATTTCTTAGGCTGTTCTTTATCTTAATTTTGTATTGTGCCCCCGACTTGATGTTTTGTTTCAAATTACTGGACTATCTATTATAGGCCAAATGTGAGACTAATGTCAAAAAATCGTCACTCTATTCTTTCTCTTTTCCGTGTCTCAGATTGTATTGATATAACTATTAATAGTTAATAAATTAACCTGTTTACAAGCTTCCTCTCAAAAAGGCAAAAAAAAAAAACTATGTATGATTTGTGAATAGTTATAGATAGTTTGGCCATTTAGTAAATTGCTTTTAAAGAAATATGAATACCATTCAATAAAATTGATTTTAGCATTTGAACTATTAGACCTTGTTTGGCTAGTTTATAAACCTTAAAAGGCGAATAAGAAATTTATGCATAAGTTCTTAAATTTGAAGGAGAGAGAGTAAGTAAATACGAGCTAAAATCACAAAGAATAAAGTGTTGGATCTTAGTACTAACCAACAATTATTTTAACTTGTAACTTTAGATACTTAAATGCTTATTAATGGTTGCAGTGAGACACTAAGGGAAATGCTGGTAGAAAGTAATGAAAGTTTTGAAGAGCACAGGATACATCACTAAAAGATCTTAGCCACATTCAATGGACAAACCCCCACATCTCCATCGCTAGTAAACCACAAATGACTCACTCCTAACAAATATAATAGGATTAGTGATTGCAGCTTCTTTAATCCACTTCTTGTAGAAGCACATCAAAAGAGGGCAAAAGTGCACCATTTTCAAGGCCAGGGCTTCATCATTAGTGTTAAATTATTGCACTAGAAAGTGGGATAAAGGAGACCACATTCTAGATAATTATATTGTAATCTTAGTGCTTCCATGTGAATCATTTCAGAAACTTCGCCACCTTCTCTAGTGTACAAACTAAAGTTAGTCATTTATTTATTTATTTATTTGGCATCAACACCCTTTTAGAACATACTATTTACATGTGTAGGTCACAACTTTAGTATTCCTAGTAAATATTGGGATTGATATTTAGTGAATATTTCACTAGAGCATTATACACATAGTTTGGATCCACCAATACCTGCAAAAAATTTGTTAAAAAAACAGAGTAATTAAAAAGCCTTATTAAACTTAAGCAGCAAGGCCTGAAAGAATCATATAGTAGTGATTCTTTGAGTGGGTGGTGAGGTGATGCTGGTATTGGATTGGATTGGATTGGATTCTTAGATCAAATGTTTCTTCTTTTGAGACAATTATTAAGTGGATATGATCAGATGTTTTCCTACTTTCTAGCAGTGGATTAGCAGATAATTGTGCCAATTATGGTCTGCATAATGGAGGCAATAACAGCTACTATCTTGCTGCCATAATATAGTAAGTAAGGGTACATAGCAGTAAGGTTAGATACCAAAAGGATAACATCCTTATGGCTGACTAATGAGATGATAACCTAACAATAACAGATCATTCTAATATACTTAACACACTCATTTATATACAAGAGTCGGTTCAATTAAATGTCTTATATATATATAAAATAAAACTCTACATAGATTCATTGAATTGGAACTTTGGCATTCAAAACTGAGACAGTGTGGGCAGCCCTCTAATTGGCGACAAATCCATGAACCATCCATCATCTCTCTTTGTAGAGATGACCTGAAAACTACTCCTCATTGGATGCCAATACCCACCCATTCAATGAGTGGCTGGCTCCCTTTAGCTTTTCTTGGGATACTCCATTGGTGGCCCAGAAAAGATGCGAAGATATTTGATTAATATATTTTTAGGTAGATTATTTTTTTTAAAAAAAAATACTCATTAAAAAACTTTATGATGATCTATATAACAAAATGTAGAGCATTTAATATATAAAGTAATAAAATACCCTTATTTGAGAACAATGCATCCAGAAAATTAAGAGTATCTTTTTTATCCTTTTACTATTAAATAGATTGGAGTTTAAAATTTAAAAAAAAAAAAGGTACCTACGGGAAATAGAAAAACGCAATAATTCAACTCCATCTCACCTAATCTTTGAGATTAGACACATGAATTCCATGGGCCTTCACCACCACTTGTATCTGACCACTGCTGAGAGGTTAATTATTTAAGCAGTGTTTGGAATCTTTGGAGATTTAGCTTTTAATGCCTGTGTCACGCTTCTCCCTATTGGGTGGCTTCAAGAAACTCCATCCGTTTGGAAATTGAGATATGATAAGATAAAGATTTCTTATGGGATATTCTTTTTTAATCTAATTTCCCCTATTAAGTGTTTGGTGTTTATATATATAAAAAAATATATAATAAAAAGGACAGGTGTTGAGATAAACGTATGGGATAAGATAGTACTTAGTTGCAATAGATAGGATAAAGGGATAAAGCCATAAAGGTGATACTATTATACTATCATGTTATGATTATTCTTAATATTTATGGGCAAAAAGTAATTTACCTTAGTTCACTATATTTACATAATATAGATATCATCACAAATAAACATCTCGTATCAAAATAATTTTTTACAAATATAGTCTAACATAATATATATATGTATATATTAGTGGCCACAAAAGCTCTTTTGGGTCGATGTCAATATAATCCTTTAAATTTAATGCAGGTTATAGTATATAGTTTTTAAGGCCATCCTGGATTGTTGTTACTTTGAGGTCAAGAAATGCTGACGTGGACATTTTACGACTACGACTTAGATATATTGAAATAAGGAACTTATATAAGGCCATAAGGGGTAGAAGGCGACAAGGGACGCATTTGGATTGTTATCAAATCAATCTAGAAGGAATATAAGAAGGATTGCTTTTAATTCTGAGGATCAAAATATAAATTATGTAGGGTTGTTTTACGTAATTGTCACTGCAAAAACTTTTATAACAATATAATGTCTTGTCTATTTATATAACTATCATTTGTAGTTAGTTTTTATAAAATATTCCTAAAAAATTATGGTTGAAGTTAACAAACATGTACAAATGATAGATATATCTTTCTTTGTTGAAGTTTAGAGTATAAAATGGTTATCTTGTCTTGTGATATTGGATAAAAAAATAGGATAACTTTTGAATTATTTTTAATAATTTATACAAGGTGAAATAGTCTCTCTCTCTCTCTCCCTTTTATCTATGAGTTTTAATGATAATTAATTAAGTTTAATAGAACCATATTTTTTTTTGGAAGAGTACAAAGATTTTGGGGGCAGTTATAATATTTAGAAAATATAGTGGTAATTATAATATTTCAAATTCCTAATTATTTATTGTTTGGCTTCCTATATAGATCACATATTTTAGTCGATCACTTAGAAACTAATCTATCTTAAGATTGAAAAAGAAGTAATTGGAAGAGGCATAAATTATTATGGAAAAGCCACAGGTTTAGAATCCAACCCAACCTTTGAAGTGCATATTTTCCCTCCCTAGTAGTAAGTAATAGTTAGTACAGTTCTTAGTATCAGTTAGAAGTAAAAAAAGAATTCTCACTATTTTTCTTCGCATTCATCTGCATCCTTTAATCAAGAAGCAGAGATTGCAGCTGCTACAAACTTGACATTGGCAGTCCTTTTGATCTTTGATAGGTATTAGAGTACATGACGGCCATAGAGCACAATTTATGAGAGACAACACACGCCATACACAATAAAAGATTGGAGGACAGGAACAAATTGACGATCTTCAGAAGGAATCTAAGATAAATTTTCTGTTAACATCAGTTTATAGTACAAGATGCAATAGGAATGGGTTCTTCTGTCAAATCTGTCATGCTCTATAAAGTTTGACTACATTTTTCTCAAATTGTCCAACCTTGCCTGCAAATCATTATCTATTCCACTGTCTTCACTTCCAGCCGTTTCAGCTTGAGCAACCTTGCCAGCAGCGGCTGGTTTAGCAATTGCAGAGGAAGGGGCTGTGAGCAGCTGCATATGTAGCACCGAGAGACAAAAGGTTTCAGCAAATTTTTCTAGAGAAAAGCAAGGTAAGAATGTAAAAGATCTTGTACCTCCGAGTTAATGTCGATGCCAATTTCATCAAGGACTTGGTTTACAAGTTCTTCTGTTTCTTCCTCTTCCTCGTCTCCTTCCAAGGCATCGTCTATGGCATCTCCCATCACCTCACTAACCATTTCCATCTTTTCATTTTGCCGCTCAAATTCCTGCATTATCTTCTGCAGTGCTGGTAAATTCATCTGCCTGTTCATCTGTCCCATCGCCTTGGTAACGCCTTTCATGGCCTCTCCCATAGCTTGGGTCGATTTCAGTGTCTGCAAGTATCAGAAATATTAGGTACCAAAGATAAACCTCTTTTTCAGATAAGCTAGGCAAAGATGCCTGCAATCTCTCTAGAATCCTACCAACTTAGCTAGACAAAGGTGATGACCAAAGTGTTGACAGTCATTTTATTAATGATTGGGCCCCTTCACTGCAAGACAATGCAGAAGCCAATTGACTTTCATGTAGAATATACATAGGTCTGCAAATTGTTAGCCTTACACCTGGTTCAAAATTTACAACAAAGGGGCTTGGTGGACAATAATCACCACTATAAAAAATGGAACTATAGGGATATCAACGGGTTAGAAGCCATCTCACTTCAAGGTAAAGATGTGAATTCAAAATTTCAGAAGACTGCTCATCACAATGTTGATATATTTACCTGAATTCTGAGAGATACTCCTTGGAGTTGTGATTTAAGTGCATAAAACTTTGTGATTTGATGTCTTGTGCGAATGAGATCCTTAGCCATTACTTTTACAGCTCCCTGCAACAAAAATTATACCAGAAGGCAAAACCTAAAAGAGTAAGATACAAGTTAATAAGTACCTCAAAGCAAGACATGCGGTCATGCAACATGAGCTTAGATATATGGTTCTAAAATGACCGAGCCAAACAAGCTAAAAGTCTACCAAACTGGTAAAGTGATGGAGACATTAAATAAAACCACCGCTTGTATGGAAAAATGATGGACAAATTACCATTTTGATCATTAAAAGAAGTAAATCTAGTTACAGATACTCTAGTATAATTAATCCTTCAAGAAAGATAATCGAATAACTAATCAGTAATTATTACCACTAAGAAAACAAAAATATGCAAATATTTGCAGTACCAATTCTGCTTTAGGATGGCCTCTTTAGAGTTTCAGATTTGCACTTTTAGCATTTGACATTACCTTTTTCATTTTTCCAGAAACAACAACCAAGCCTTCAACCAAAAAATTTCATCAGAATTAACATATTCATATTTAAAAAAATTTAGAAAAAATTGACATATGAATCATGAGTCTAAGGGTGAAGGATGTGTAAAATCGCAAATGGATGGCGCGGCACACAACTTAGGTCAATTATCTTTGTCAAGGGACAGAAGGAAGTGAAAAAGAGGAAATCATTGCTCCTATTTACATGATACTGAAGATTGAACAGATATAAACGTGGTTAACTAGTACTCATATGAATACTTGGCAAATAATCTACTTAGAATGGAGAGTACCTAATCAGTATTGCTCCACAGGTTACATGTAGGGGTATCGACGAGCCGAAATTGAGCGAGCTAGGCCTTGCTCGTGTTCAGCTCAGAATTAAATTTAATCGAACTTGAACACGAGCCAATCTAAACAAAATGAACTGAAATCCTAGCTCATGTTCGGCTTGATCATATCTTTGCTCAGTTGGCTAGGGTTAAACTAATAAATTTATAGAACTAAAGATCTAACCATTAATATCAATCTAATGACTAGACTACCTATTAACTAATAATCAATTTTCAACCATTAGAATACCTACTAATATTAATCTAATGTCTTATGTGTGTCTCTCTCTCTATATATATATACCGAACACAAGTGAGCTAAGCTTGCTCTTGTTCAGCGTATTTATATTTTGAGCTCAAAATCTTGGCTCATGTTTGACCCATTTATTAAATAGGTGAGTTGATCTCAAACAAAATTATGAACCGAACACAAATTGATTGTGAACAATGAGCTAAATTGACAGCCCGGCTTAGATGGCACTGAAATCAAATATTTTAGGAAGGACAACGGAGAGTTATTCTTTTTCTGGTTAAGCTATTCTTATCAGAATTTAGATACACTTAACATAAATTTTGCACAATATTCGACATTAGCGATAGAAACCAGTAAAATCATAACTGCAAGAGGATTACCATCTGGCCTTGCTTTGCAGTCTTCTTAATCTCTGCGATAAGCTTCTTCTCCTGGGTTTGCAGCCCTTGTCTCTCCCTTTCTATTTCTCTTATAGATTTATCCAACATTCTCTTGTTCTCCCTCAATATCTCTGTAAATTAACACAGAAACTGTAGGGTACTTTTCTAAAAAAATATAAAACAAAGCATGCATAAAAGCAAGAGATTAAATAGCTATTGGTAAAATTCAAGTTTCACTCAACCATTTTTGTAAGCTCTCTTTGAAGAATATTATGAATTTTTTGGTTTAGTTCCACATTGCTTCAGTATAAAGAGTTATAGAATTACATCTTTTATACAAAGATATATGCTCTTGCACGCATGCCAAAACTTTTGGAGTGCCTTTGTTAGGAAGAGCTCTATGAATGAACATAACTAAACTACATGTACATATATATATATATAGGAGGGGGGGGGGGGGGGGGGGAGAGAGGGAAGAGAACAGAGGAGCATTGGAACGCTTTTTGAGCCGTTTGACCGGTTTGAACCGAGAACAAGGTTTGTTCGGGCATTCGAAGAGAACTTGAACTATCTTCCAATGGAACTTTGGGCGTTTGAAAGCCCGATGTAAAGACAAAATTTCCCTTTGAAAAAATAGTTCTAATTGGTCGCAAAGGTGTTATTTCATTTGGAATGTGTCTCATTAGACAAAGATTTTCATTCCTAAAATACATCACTAAAGCTCTTTAAATAAAGAGGAAGATAGACTTAAACAACAATAATTCAACTCTCATCTTCCTTCTTTCAAACAAAATCATGAATTTCAATCTTTATTCTTAATTTTTTTCTGGTTAGTGATTGGTCCGCAAACCAAAAACCAAATCAGTTAGGAATTACCGTCCTTAAAAACTTGATAGTGAAGACATGTATCCAGAAAATAGGATTTCTAAGAGTCTATATGTCTAAAATAAAGCTACAAGCATCTTGCTTTCCAACCAAAATTTTGATTTCATTCCTCTCTACTACGCGAATGTCCCCAACAGAGACAGATCGAATTCATACTAAATAAACCACAAATGCAAAAGACACAGATTACCTCGCAATCAATCAACTGTTCGTCTAGAAAATTCATTAAAACACACACTTTTTGGTAAAATCCAAGCCAAATTGGAGGGGATAGTCGGATAGACTTTATGGGAATCTAAATCATATATGAGTCAAAGAAATGGGGGATTGGGTGAGTAGTACCGGCTGGGGTTTTCCTTTTCCCGAAGAGAAAACTCATCTTGGAGATTGCTGATCTAATCGCGGTTCTTCTTGCTTTCTTTCTTCTTCGGCCGATTTGGGGGAGCAAATGGATCAAAGACGAGCTCTCCTCCCGTGCCTCGGAAAAAGTTTGCTTCCCCTTCCACCGATAGTAGGTCGCGCGTTCTTTGCACGCGGTAGGTGGAATTTGCTGAATGGCCCTTATTGTTATGGTAATTTCGTTGAAAGCCCTGCTTTATCAATTTGTTACGTTTAACACCCTATATGTTTTTCGTTTTCCGCAGGCCCCCTTCTTTTTTATTATTTGGTTTATTATGGTACACACTATATTATTTCCTTTATTTCTAATTCGATGACAATTTTCGATTATTTAATGAAAATAAAAATCCTTCTTCTTCATCGACTTCAAACCCAATCTAAACCAAAACCCAAACCCAAACCCAAACCCTTCTTCTTCCTCAACTCTAACCTAAACCTAAACTCAAACCATTCTTCTTTCTCAACTCCAACTCAAACATAAATCCAAACCTTTCTTCTTTATCGAGATAAGTGGTAGCTTTTGATCCAGTAACATAGCCATTATTATTTGTCTGCCAATTCACCAGACCGCACGAAATTCCTGCATCAGTGATTGCAAACGATCTACAGCGCATTTAAAGTCCATTCATTGAATTCGTCCATCACAGCAGTATCGTCGTCGACGATCGCATGCAAAGCGTTAACTTCCTCTCCAACAACTAACGCCATAGATTTATTCATGGCATTAATAAAAGTTTCACAAAATAGAGAATGAGGAACAGCGCGAAGTTAAAAGCAAAACACAAAAGCCCAATTGATCATGGCGTAGTCCTCGGAGCACCGAGGAAATTAAAGAACGGCTGGTTCTCGCCGTCCACCTCATCATCTCCTTCCTCGACGCTCCCCGACTCCGCCGAAGCCGATGTCAGCGTGCTTCCAGACCTCTCCTCCAGTTTGTGATCACTTGGGTGCAATGGGAAGAGGTGCAGTGTTTCATGGCTGGTGATGTTATTGGTGTCATGGTCGTAACTGACACCACTGGCATAGTTGTAATAATGTCGGACATGACAAGGTACGTTGTTGTTGTTGTTGTTGTTGTTGTTGTTGGTTTGGTCTGGGCTCTTCTGTTGGGCAGTTTCCATTCTTTGGAATCCAGGTCTTGATCCCCTAGGAAGCACCATGTTAGTGAACTGGGGTTGGTAGAAGCCAACATTGGCAACCTGGGGGAGTGGAGTGGTATAGTATGGACTGCAAACAACTGCAAGAAAGATATATCTCAATGAGCAAGCTACCAAAGGTAGAGAGAGAAAGATGTGAGTTGATGTTCTCTGGGGGTTACATAAGAAAGCAAGGAAAAGACTTGTTGAGTATTTCTTGTCAGCTTAAAGTTGGATAGTTTGTCCAATCTGGTGTAAGATATCTAAAAGCAACTTTAAGGCAATATATGGTGTCTGGAGTTCACTCTCTCTCTCTCTTAGTTGGTGAGAGGAAGAGATGTTGTCTGCTAAAGAAAGAAAAGGACAGATGAAGTAGAGAGAGAGAGAGAGAGAGAGAGAGAGAGAGAGAGAGAGAGAGAGAGAGAGGAAACAGAAGCTGAAACATGAGAATGGAACAGAAACAGAAAGAGGTTTCAAAAAGCAGTCAAACATCAAGTACCATACCAAATAGGGAAAAGATGATCGCCATTAATTATTATAAGATAAAGAGAACAACCACATTGAAGAGAACATCACCAAACACAAGCTCTCTTGTGCACGCAATCCATTAATGGTCATGCAACATTTACTAGTCAACACTAAATGCATGAATTTAATTAAAGAACAGCAATGTCTTGCATGTCGAATAAACTAAACAATTTTCATGTATGGAATTGGAAAAGAGAGAGAAGTCACCATTGTTGCATGCAGGTGGAAAGGAAAGAGGACGATGAGCCGGAGGTGGTGGTTGGGTTGGTGGCGCCTGGTGGAGAAGCCTAGTGAAGTAGGCGAAGCTCTCCTGCTTCTGCTTCTGCCTCTGCCTAGCCTTGTGGTTTTGAAACCAATAGAATACATTCTTCCCTTCTATACTCCCAAACTCCCGCAACTTCCCTGTTATTTGCTGTATCTGCTCCACATTTGGCGTTCTCATCCCTTGCCTATACAGCCCTTCGAGTATAGATATCTGCTCCTTGGTGGGATTCCACCTTGAACTCCCTGAAGAAGTAGGAGAAGAGGACCCTATTGCATCCTCCATGGAGAAACCACTAAGGTGTATCTTTCTTTACCTCCTCCTCTACTCTTTATAACTTGGCCTGGTCGGTTCACATGTAGCGAGAGGGATAGGCTCAAGGAGGTGGTTGCTTTTATGCATGCATGAGAAATAACGGGTGGGTGCTTGTGTTTGTCGCCTAGTGGAGGTCCAGAAACGTGAGGAGAGAGAGAGAGAGAGAGGAGTGGGTTAGTTTGACATGCGTATGGATTTTGGAGCTGGAAAGCACTGAAAACATGAGGGAGAGCGGCTGAGATGGGCCAGGTGCTGCGACGCTTTGAGTGGACCTGATACGAGCATTGATGACCCAAATGGGACCTTTGAGTCTCGAAGGGGTAGTTTAGGGTTTCTAGGGGAGGTTTGGCTTTGTGGAGAGCTACTTAGGATTTGTGACCCAGTCATCTCGGGAATGATACAAATTCTTTGCTTGTTTCATTGGCCTTGTGGGAGATTTGAATGTTATCTTGTTTAGCTTGTTATAATATCCATCAACTCCCCCATGAAGTATGATCCATAAAGCATCATGCATGCATGCATACATGATAGTCAAACAATATACTCGCATGCATTAATATATATATTATATATAAGTAGCTGGGTGATGTAACCACTGCAGCACTGTGACAGCCAGACCTTTTTCCTACTTTGAAGTGACTTCTTACTTGTTTGTAGGTCACCTTTTGGTACGTTGCGAATAGCGTCATGCGATTTGTGCATGCTATCACATCCAATCTTCTAGATATCTGTCCTTCATGTTGCACATATTCTTAGCTAGCACATGATCATAGGCACACAAGAGGCATGCACTTGAGATGTTTCCTCTCATAAGAATGCATCAAGCTACATGCATGGGGATATTTCTGGAACCCAGTGGAGGCCGGTGTGGATAGAGTGAGAGAGCACTGACTGCTGCATCCTCACCATATGGACATAAATGGAAGGAAATCAAGTTCATCTCTGCTTTAAGATTCTGTGGGAAATTGGAGGCCCATGAAGGGAAAGATGAAGAGCAAAGTGAATCAAGCAGCTCTGTGCATGTTACATGTTTCTGTGTATAGTAGTCAGCAACAGATGAGAAGAGAGAGAGAGAAAGGGTCTAGAGAAAGAGAGATAGGTTTAGGACATGGGAAGAGGTGAAGGTCTTGGTTGTAGCCTTAGGGTAGGGTGGGAAAGCGGGGGAGGCATTGGAAACTGGAGAGGTTTTTGGCAGCAGCAGGCTGGGCGATATGTGAGAGGGGAGACCAGACGGCGAGGCTGATACTGGAAATCTACACTATTTTCTACGATCTCAAGTCTCTCATTTTTTTTACATGTATGTGGTAGGAGAGTAGGGGTAGTAGTAGTAGTAGTAGTTGAGATAGATGTGTTTGGGCTTTTGTGGGAAGAGTCTTGCGTTAGAGAGAGAGAGAGAGAGAGAGAGAGAGAGTATGAAATGAGCCATTTCTAGGGCGGGCTATCTGGAAAATAATTTTAATTCTTGTTGCACAGGAGATAATATTAGCATTATAATCGTCAAACGTCTAATAGAGAGGAGAAGACGTTGGCGTTTGCCACGTGGCTCCGCGGCCACCTCGTGAATTCGAACTACCTCTCGCAGTTCGCACCCAAATCCACGAGCTATTGGGTGGACGTGACCCGAGTGTGGCAAACTACTATGGGGCTACGGCCTACGGGGAGCCTACCTATGCAGTGCGAGACCTACAAAGTTGGTAGAGGAGCCGATCGCCTGCAGGATAGATGCAGGAAAATGCTTCATCCTGAACTCGGCAAACCATCTAGTCCTGAAATTTTTTCTAGAGCTCCTGTATCCGAGTCAAATTATAAATTCAAAAATCTCCAAATTCTTTACAAATATTATTCAAGATTTTGATTGAAGACGGATTTGCTCATTATTGTACCCAGCCAGCTGATTCTTTGAATGATTAATAATTTCTTGGAGATTCCACAATTAGTGGGTTGCTTTTAATCAATCTATTAATTTTTTTATGAATACTTAATATACGTATATAACAACATTAAGCCGATTTATCCCCAACTATAAACACCTCTTCAAAGAATACTCCTGGAAAGTCACTTTTGATGTGGATTTGTTCGATGGTTCATTTGAGATGATCATTGCTGCAGCTTTTGATTTATTCTCTTGCTATCTTATCAATTGGTTATCTTTCTGGGCCCCAGAATTGGAGGATAAATAATATCTGCCAACACGCTTCAAAGAAAAACTACAATTATTACGATGAGATGCGAAAGTTAAGATGATGGCATCTTTTACTGGGAGCATGATCTTTAAGCATGCGTGTGTGGAAGGAACATAGAAGAACAATCTAGGATGAATTCTTTGCTTCTGTTCTCAGGTACATAAATACTTTATTAAAGATCAAGGGTTTGGAATAATGGAAGATCACAGCTGATGGGAATATTTCCAACCAGGGAGCTCCTGGCTCTTCCCTCATCACTATTTTCTGTTATTTTCTCTCTCTTTATTTCCTCCTCTTTTGACTCTTTTCACTTTTTGGTTTTGTGGGCTCTCTCTCCTTCCCATTTTGCCTTGGCCGAGGTGGCCATCACTGATGTCGCCAAGGCTAGGGCAATCATTTTTGGCGTTGTGGCTTCTCCACACTCCACACTCCTCACTCCCCACTCCCCATCTACTTTGGTCCACCCTCTTTCTTACTCTGTAGCTCGTCAATGCTTGAATTTGTCAACTTCCTTTGCCTACCGCTATCACCTCTCGCCTCCAACACTATTGATATGATCAACTCTTTTATGTGTTATTTGTTATATTATTTTAGATTGGTGATCTACTGTATCTTAAATTGTAGCCTTTGGAGGTTTATGAAGCCATATCTTAAATTGTTGTATTGCTATAGAACCGTTGACTCAAGAGTCATTGCTCCCAGGAAGCTACAAGTGTAGTGGATTATTATTAATTTTTGTGCTCGTAATTTTGATATTATGCTTTTATACTGCTGTCTAAGACGCTGTCGCTCGATTTTCTCTCTTTTATCAAGCTAAATTATTATAATCTCTGTAAAAATTAATGAATTGCTATCACAAAAGGAACGAGGATTTATCTATAAGATTGTTCATTTGCGAATTACTTCCTACGCTCCAGAGTTGGGAACTTGTAAAAGGCGCCCATAAGTCCAGAGCAGAAATAGGAAGGTAATGGTGTCTAATGCCATAATTGCCTAAATGTTACTTGACATATCAAGCACTGTAGACGTCTCCCTCTGAATCATCGTTCTTCCCGCTGTCATACAGTAATACCAAATACGTACAAAAGAATAAGCAATTTACAAATAAACCCTCAGGAATATACATATGGTATTTTTTTTGTTGGCCCTCTTCTCTACTACGCAAACCTCATCTCTCCCCTGATTCTGCCCTCCAATCCCTATCTAAGTTTCCAACCCATGAGACTATGTGAGCCGCTTCCGCTTGCCTCCTAACCTTACCAATTATACAAAGCTCGCGATATAAGCAATGGTGGAGTCCAGAAAGTTGTGAATTTTTGGCATCTGGTCGGTCTCAAAGATGCTATTTTGATGAGAAAGGCGTGGCCTTTCTCCTGTTTCCCGGCCAGTTGAGTGGATTTGGTTGTGGGTTTTTGAGGAGGTTGGGTTTTGTTCTCTATTTCTTCCTTTAACTACTCTATCTTCGATTTCTGTGTGTTTGATAACTTTTGAATGTTAATATGACACTTTTAAGCAGTTTGGGTATTGGTCTGGCCATTGTATCGTGTTTCCTGTCCATGGCTCTTGTTGCAGAGCTCTACTACTTGTTTAGGTGGAAGAGAAGAGAAAGTAGTGCTGCAAAAGATATCCTTCATCTCTTCTGCTGGAAAAGACCTTCTTCTCCAAGTTCCACAGTTCTCAATCTTCAAGAAATCCACACATCTAATGGAATCCACTGTTCTGGTGATGCCCAAGTTGACATCTCTTCCTACTCTGGCGAGGATTCTCTTCTGGAACCATTTGGAGAGGAGACAGTGGAGGCTGAGCTCATGAGGCTCCACTGCCTCTCAGGTCCTCCAAGGTTTCTCTTCACCATCAAAGAGGAAACAAATGAGGACTTGGATTCTGAGGATGGTAGAAGCAGGAAAGGTAAAAGGAGGAGCTTGAGTGATCTGCTTCAATGTAAAGCGTCTCCAATTCTAACACCTCTTTCTTCTCCTCCTCTGCTCGACCCACCTCTAACCCAAAATGGATTCAACCCACTCTTTGAATCCTCCAAAGAAAATATTGTAAACAAAGCATGGTCCTCTTCACCTCCTCCCAAGTTCAGATTTTTAAAGGATGCTGAGGAGAAACTCTACAGAAAGACTCTAATGGAAGAGGCCTTGAGAGATCATAGCAATGGTGGATTAGTTCAAGAGATTGCAAAGCCTCCCATGGCTGTTGACACTACTACACCAGACTGTCTACATGAGGAGGATGGCTCTTTCATCACTTTTCTCTTGGGGAAGAACAGAGATAGAGGGCATCAACACCATAGCAGCTCCTCACAAGTAATACCGTTGCCTTCTCCTCCAAACATCAGATAGCACAAAGGCACCCCTTTCATCACCAGTCTTGAACTTGGCTTCCGTTAATTGTCGGTAGATTTTTCTTATCCACCACCAGATTGTCTATGAATTCAGTTTTTTTTTTTATAATCTTAATATATTAAGATAAAAGAAGAATCTATTGTTCTTGTATGCCAACATTCCTTTCTCTGAAAAAGTTATAGTGAGATTGGATTCCTACTGCAAAGCTACCAGAAAAAGCTGGACAATTCTTATGATCTTGTCTTTGAGTGGCTGAAACTGTAACTATTCATGTGGGTGCACAGAATCCTATTCCTGCCATTTGTCAAAAGAAGTGGCCTAGTCTTTCCATCAGCTTTGAGACAAGTTCATTGCGCCATGCTTTTCTTCTTCCTTTTATTAGCACAGAATCTGAGAAAACCAAACAAGGGTATAATTGTTGGCCTACTTAAATTGCCTTATTGTTTCCTGAGATGTAAATGCCCATTCCTTTTAAAGAATCACAAGAATGACAGATGATGATTGAAGTGTGGTTGAGTGGTTCTATGTTGGTCAAGGAAAAGCTTGCTTGTTTGCTTCGATTTGTTCTCTAGCTTAAGCTCAAGTCCTCAGGTTTTGATCTGTCCCTCCTCCAGAAACAATGAGACAACAAATGACCCTACTAAATGAGGGAAAAGGTTCAAATATAAAGTTCCCTGTTCTGAGAATTTACTCCCTAAGATTGCCTCACTTCAAGTTGGGCATTGTTGCACAAACTCAAGAATTACTAAAACTTAGTTCTTGCATTTTGGCTGTGCACATCTGTCGCATCCTATTTTCGACGATGGTCTACTTTCTAGGAATCTAGAATGCTTCATTTTAGTGAAGAACAGCAGAGCAAATCTATCTTTATAAGAAAAAAGAGACTGTTGACCTCAATTGATGATCAAAGGCATCAAAGTGTAGTGGAAGCAACAATTCTGACATCAGGATGCGTACAAGAAATCAGAACTGTTGTTGGTGATAGCAATGGAAGTTGAATTTTGTAATACCTTATCACCTTGTAGATGAATTTCAAGATCAAACTCCAATCATAGTCCTCATTAATAAATGATTGGTTTTTTTTGTTCTCACTTCTCTAACCAACTAATGGGGCCAATTTGATGGTCCCATAATGACCTTGAATTTATTCAGGAACATAGCCTGATGTGAATTTGGAGAGAAAGATAGGTGAGCTACCATTCAATATCTTCACAGTCTGACATTACCTATAGAGGATTGATTACCAATACATGGGTTGCATGGACATCTTAATTGCCATGCTCTAGTACATATCACTCTAGGTATAATTTCGCAGCAAGGGAAAATTTCGGAAATCTCATGAGACCTTTTTGTTAGGTTTTATAATTATTAAATTCGTGACAAACAAGTTTATTCATACGTACTTTCTCTAGTTAATCATGTATGAATTATGACACGATGTTCAATTAAAGTCAGTTGTAAAAAGAAGCTAAAGTTATTATTGTTGAACAGTGCATTCAAATGGAATAATTCTGAACACTTTTGAGACCCTATTTGAAAAATATTTGAAGTGGATTTAGGATCTCCTAGTCGGTTTGAAAGAAATTTGTATCACTTATATAAAGAGAATAAATGTTGTTCATTTAGAAGGCATTTTTGAAGATCTTTTCTACATCACCTATGAGCTTTATTGAATAAAAGGGAGATTGCTTGCTTTTATCTAAGATCTATTTTTATCACTGAGGTATGCAACATAAAAGATTGTTAAGGTTCTACATTTATCTAAAAATATGTGTCACCTATCAAAGTTGATGAATTGTTATATTCGAGAGTAGATAATCACGGGTCTACTAAACAAAAAGAACTTCAATAAATTATGGGTTACAAGTATAACTTGAATCTACTATACAAGGAGTAAAGGGTGTATATATAAATACCAAATCTATAAGGGTATAAATGTAAATAAGGAAATGTCGAGGGGTATTGAGAAAAAAAAACACCCCTTATTTATTCAAGGAATTCCCGCTAAATTAAATATATAAGATGTACTTACGGTATCCAAATACGTATCTACAACTGTATGACTAACTCACTTATCTATATTTGTACCGCTACGGTCAACTCTCTCTCTCTCTCTCTCTCTCTCGAGCCCGACCCAAGATCTGATCACCATTTGGTCCTATCGCCAACTCTTCTTCCCCAAATCAACTCTGCAATTCCAAGATCCCCCATCTGTCTGTCTCTCTCTTCTTGAAGGGTTAATAGGGTTTCTCCAATCCCAGGGGTCTCCTCTCTCGCCTCTTCTGGTGCTAGGGTTTCGCAATCCGTCGTTGCTAGGGTTTCGCGATCCATCGTTGCTAGGGTTTCGAACATGGGGAAGAACGAGTTCTTGACGCCGAAGGCGATCGCGAACCGGATCAAGGCTAAGGGGCTGCAGAAGCTTCGGTGGTACTGCCAGATGTGCCAGAAGCAATGCCGCGACGAGAACGGCTTCAAGTGCCATTGCATGAGCGAGAGCCACCAGCGCCAGATGCAGGTCTTCGGCCAGAACCCCAATCGCATCGTTGGCGGCTACTCCGAGGAGTTCGAGTGTGCCTTCCTCGACCTCCTCCGCCGCTCGCATCGCTTCTCCCGGATCGCCGCGACGGTCGTCTACAACGAGTACATCGCCGATCGCCATCATGTCCATATGAACTCGACCGAGTGGGCTACCCTCACCGAGTTCGTCAAGTACCTCGGCCGCACCGGCAAGTGTAAGGTTGACGAGACACCGAAAGGATGGTTCATTACCTACATCGACCGCGACTCCGAGACCCTCTTCAAGGACCGCCTCAAGGCCAAGAGGCTCAAGGCCGACCTCGTCGACGACGAGCGCCAGGAGCGCGCAATTGCCCAACAGATCGAGCGTGCCCAATCCATGTTCCCTTCCTCTTCTTCTGCTTCCACCGATGAGCCCCCGGCCATACCTGTGGAGCTGGACAGAAAATCCGAGAACAATCCAGGAGGGAAAATCGCATTTTTACTGCAACCCACATCGGCAGCGACAAAATCCAATCTTGCCGACGAGCCTCTCGCTTCCTCGAAGGCCTCCAAATTTGGTTTCGAGGAGGAACCCATTTCGTCAGATAAGAATGCGAAGAAGAGTAAGGGTTCTGCTGCTGCTGGTGGCGGCGGTTCCTCGGCACTGGATGAGTTAATGAAAGAGGAAGAGAAGATAAAGGAGAGGAGCAATAGGAAGGATTACTGGCTCTGCGAGGGGATTATAGTGAAGGTGATGAGTAAGTCGTTGGCAGAGAAGGGGTATTATAAGCAGAAGGGTGTGGTTAAGAGGGTTATTGATAGATATGTCGGGGAGATTGAGATGTTGGAGAGCAAGCATGTGCTTAGGATTGATCAGGAAGAGCTGGAGACGGTGATCCCGCAGATTGGTGGTCTTGTGAGGATTGTAAATGGAGCATATCGAGGGTCTACTGCGAGGCTTATCACTGTGAATACGGAGAAATTTTGTGCTAAGGTTCAGATTGAGAGGGGCCTCTACGACGGGCGGGTGATCCAGGCAATAGAGTATGAGGACATCTGCAAGATCATGCAATGAGGAACTAGTACTGTACGATAAACGAAACTTTCCGAAGAGAGGTGTGTGCCACTCTTTATCTTTTCTACACGTTGCATTAGGTTATTGTTTTCAATATATGGTGTAAAGTCTCTGTACTCAAATATCATCTTGTGGTTGATCTTATTGGGCTTTTTCTTTCTCGAGCTTTAAATACTGTTTTTTTTGTGTATCATTGCAGTGTTGACTTGGGGGTTAGATAATGGGGAATGTACTAATACATATAATATGAGATTTAGGGACAGTATTATTTCTTGTTGCCATGTTTACTGTTTGCGTCTGGAATCTTTTCGTTCTAGACGATCGGAAAGCCTCTTAATTTGTAGACAATAGTATATGGTAGATAAAAATATAGATTGTTCGAGCTCAATATCTTCTTGATCAATGTTGACTAGCCACTTCCTCTCCTTGCATCAATACTAACAGAAAGCAAATAGTGCCTCTTTAATGCTGCCACGTCAGGTACCTTTTAACAAATATATTCATCATCAATGAACAGTATTGCTTCCTCCTCTTTGAAGTACCTGGATGGTTACTAATATCTAGTCTGATTACATGTACATACCTTGGGAGCAGTGGCAAATATATGCACAATGGCATATGCATAGCACACTTATATTTTCCTTACATAGCTGATAGCTGCAGCTCCAATGAATACATGGTAATGGCTTTCCATTTTTACATCATAGTAATTAGTTTGTCAATTTATTAATTGAACTTTCAAGGTCATTGATGTAAGCAGGAACTTCTTACAGAACACAGTTTCCAAAATAATTTGTTAATTCTTGTAATGATAAAATTATTACTTACTTTTGAATATCCAACTTTACTCATTCTTACTCATTAAGTCGCTTGGTAGGTTGTATTGCAGTAGAATTGTTGGCTTTTTTTCATTTTATAACCCTTAACAGAGAAGTAAGTGGTCCCTAAAATAACATGATCATGAGTAAAACTGTAAAAGTATTTATATTTGTACTGTGGTCAGGCTACTTCTCTTAAGAGTGGTTCACCTTTCAGATTTCTTTGTTTGTAAAATAGCATTCTAGGAGATATTTAATGTTCAATCGAGTAAGGTTCGTGCAGCTTTTGCATAAAATTTCCTGAGACTTGAACATTTACTATTAGATATGGTGGATTCACAATCTTGAGTCCTGAATTGAAAAGAGATAATTATGGTTATGGTATTTTCATCATATTTATTGGTTTCTGTTCTCGAACTAACTCACAGAGATAGTATTATTTAGTGGTTTTTGTTCTCAAATGAACTCAGTTTATTTAGTTCATATGAACGTTAAGTACTGGCCCAAATTATGTTGCAGTTTTTTCGGGTAATACCTTTTGTGACAATCTTAATGCTGCAGGTGATCCTCCAAGGAACAGTGAGCCATGTGAAGCTATTTGCATGAGGGATGCTACAACTAAGATGCATTTAAGATGAGTGAAATTTTATTAAATGTACCAGGATGAATTCAAACTAAATTATCTGCATAAACCTGCAGGTGCTTTAATCTTGTAAGCTGCTGATAGTTGACTGATAAATCTTCACTTGGGTTATTTGCTTCCAATGTAGGCACAACATTGGAGATTTATGAATTGCATGAGAATAAATTGGGGTCAGTCAGGCCTGGATAAAATAAATTTCCTGTTTGTTTGTGCATCAGGTAGGGCATTATTGACTTTCGCGTTGATAATATCATGCGTGAAGTTAAGGATCTGATGACTTGCTACAAATGAACAATGATATTAGTCAAGGAACACATCTGCCAAACCATGTTTATAATAGTTCTTGGTGACAGCTCCTGAGAGCTCAACACGTCCTAGCTAGCGGGAAAGCTCAGTCTCCAAGCAAGGAAATTTTCCGGAGATGGAAGGAAGAGTAGAAATAAGAAGAGAGAAATAGTTTCTTTTGTTGTTAGAAACACTAATTTTTTTTCTCCATTTCACTTCTCCGGTATATAAAAATAAGAGAATAATATTTTTCTCCTATTTTTTCTTCTCTTTTCTATTCTCTACATCTAAACATAGTTTTAGATCCATTCTTGTGATGACGGGCTTAAATTCTGCTGGGTTTGGGTAATGCTTGAATAAAAGCTTGAGTACTCTGCATCATCGGAGATGGATTAAAATATGTTACGTTTTTAGTTAATTCATGAGACCTATTTTGCAAATTATATCTGTCTTTCCAATGCGAGCTGTCGATCTAGTTGGAAAAATGAGTTCTAATTCATTTGGCGCCTGATGATCGAAAACTATGGATAGCGAATAGATGAACATACGTATATTCATGGACACATCTATTCCTGACTTCTAGAAATAAACTAATTTGCAACAACAAAATTATGGGCTGTTATTTTCTTCCTGGGGGTATAAGCCACAATGTTGAAGAGCTAGAATATAATTTAGCCAAGAGGCCAGTTTGCAGGTGAGGAAAAACGGCAGTGCATTAATCCTTATAAATCAAGTACTCCTAGTGATGTATCCCACTCTGACAAATAGTTCAAAATGTTTTCAGAAAAACGTAATCAAATTCTTCATATACAAAAAAAAGGTATGATATCAATAAAGAAAGATTTCTCTCAGACGTAATTAGTTCACAGATTGCTCACGATGATGAGCTTTTCTCGATTCAACAACTGAGGCCAATAGATAGCAAAACTATAGCATGGAAAGAATTAGATTGCAGAAAGATAGACCGCCAGTCACCCAAAATATAGAGAAGACACAAATTTTGCCGACCTAAAATTCTTTAAAAAAGAATGCCACCATAAATTGAAACATCCTTAATGTCATAAAGGTAAGTTTCTTGTTAAAACAAACACGGGCAGTGAACCGATAGATATGCTTGGAAGCAAGTCTAAAGGTCTTCACAAGTAATCAAAACTCTAAAGTCCATCTCTACTAATGCAGAACCATCTCAACTTGCAAGGTTTTATTTCTTCTTCTCAGACACTCCGGCCGACCTGAAAATCAAGGTTATCAGGATGGCATTATCCAAGGAAATAAGAAGCTTGAATAAGGGTAAGCAACTATACCAACTATAAGGAAAACCACTCAAATGAAGAAAAAACACACCTCATTTTCCTGAGAACATTAGCCATCTCCTCACGCTTCTTCTTTGCTCTCTTGTGTGTACCAAGCTTTCTCTTTGCCACCTTCAGTGCCCTCTTGTCCTTTCCAACTTTAAGAAGCTCAGTAATCCGCTTCTCATACGGAGCAAATCCAGCAACCTCCCTTATCAAGTTCCTGACAAAATGCACCCGCTTGCTGGTTTTCTGGAAAAAAACAGAACATAACAGAGATGTAGTTAAATCAACTACGAAAGGAAGATAAACAAAGCACAATTATAACGAACACGATTATACATTGCATTCCAACATGTTCAGATTGCATGAAACCGTAACAGAAAAGGGACAGAATGAGGTATTTGGCAAGGAAAATTCATGAAGATTACATAACCAAATTCCTTCGGAAGGAAAAAAAGGCTGCATTGGCAACAACCAACAATAATGCAGAATTTCCAACTATATTAATGTTTCCTTTTCTGAGAAGATAACAGTAACATCAGCATCATTGTTTGGTTTGTCTAGAACAAAAGGCATCTTAGAGATTGAAAACCCAAAATGGCAAAATATAATCTAAATTAAAACATGAAACCATAACAGTAAGGTATACATATACTTTCACAAAGAACACTGAAAGGCATTAGAATCCATCAACGTCAGAATATCTGCAATTAATTTGAATTCCAAATGCACGCTACAGAGTGTTAACTTTGTATAATATGCTAAGGTGATGCCTATATGACACCGCCTAAGTCGCCCATGGTACCAAGATGACAACTTTTCAAGACAAGCATAGGAAACTAAATGCTCATTGTATAATTCTAAGCATCTGCTGTTTATTTAATGTTTCGATTAGCAGAATAGCAACAGCAGGATACAACAAATGGCACGCAAATTCATAAAAAAATATAAAACTATTGTCGCTGAAGGAAGAACGACGCCGACACAGTAACATCATCCCATACTAATGTGGAATTTCTACAAGACTTTGTTCTTCTAAGAACAAGAAAAGGAGACAGATCAGAGAGTTTGCACAACAAATAATTGTTCCACTAGTATTAACATGACTCAGGGAAAAGAAAAACCAAATTATCGCATATATTTGTTATAAATCATCACATCATTCTACATGCAAAACTTGCGTGATCTTCTTTTATGTCTTCTTAACAACCCAGATATGACAAAAACAAAACAAATACATTACCCACAAATCTACAATCAGAACTACAAAGATCGACTCCATTTCCGTATCCCAATAGTTGAAACGAAAGAGCAACGAATGAAACAATGGGATCAGATGTTTACCCCTTTCCTGCTCGAAGGACGAGGAGGCAGCTCCCTCTTGGTGACGATGTGACCTTTGTTGAGCCCAACAAAGATACCGGTGTTCGGCTGCGAAGGGGCCATTGCCAGAACCCGATTCCTCTACCAACAAGCAATATGAGACGAATCAAACCACTATCACACCAATAACATCGAGAAGCGAAGGCAAATAAACAGTAATTTCTCAAGGTCTCGAGGAATAATGGAGCCAACCAGATCGAGAAGGGTTTCTTACCTCGAAAACCCTACAGCCGACGACGTCGAGAACCCTAGGTTTTGGAAGAGGAAACCCTAAATAGAAACACGGGAGCACACTAGGGATCACGGATCTCAAAGACCACGCGTCGTGAATCGGGACTGAGAACTGTAAGGTTTTGTTATTGGGCTTGGCCCAGGAATACAATACTGTGCTTGAGAAGAGACCTGACCATTTACTTGGGCTCTCCTTTGGGCCTCATATTTTTTTTAATATAATATTTATGTTTTAAAGTTGAATCATGCCATATTTCAAGCTTGATTCAAGCCCAAATCATGCACGATAAGGCTCGAATTGATTATATAAAATTGTTTATTAATCAGCTTGTTTAGGTTCAAGTTAGGCTTAAGCTCAAATTGAAAAAAAAAATTCAATTCAAGCTTGATTCAATATTTAAGTTCAAAATTAATTTCAATTCAAACTTGATCATAACTCAGTTTTATTAAGCTCGGCTCAATTACACCCCTACTAAAAACTAACAATAATAGAAATTCTAAAAGATTCAAAATAATTTGGTAGCAATTATGATATTTTAAATAATATAATGATCGATAATTATGATAGTTTAAAAGTTTTCAAAGGCAATTACATAAAAAGCCTTAATATTTAAAATATTTCTCAAGGGCATTAAGGTTATTTTACATCTATATTTAATACAATTTATCTATATGTTAAGTATTTGTTAAGACAACTAACTCTAAAATATTAAAAGCAAAATGCGAATAATATATATCCATATTGTTGAATGTGAATAACATTCTTTTTCCTACTTTTTTTTAACAAGAATTAAGATAAAATGTATAGTTCCAACTCTTATTTTTATAATTCCTTAAAACCATTTGAAACAATTCTGAACTTGAGATAGAAAGAGCAAAGTAAATCTATATAATGCCATTCTTGTGTGCAGAGTGGGGTTGCCAAATGCCAAATACGTACGTAAAAGGTCATGCACTCGTATATATGAAAATCCTGCAATAATGTTGGTGAACATGTTATACCCGCCCGTGTGCTTAGAGATCTCTTTGTCCTACGTAAAACTTCATCTAGTTGGATTTTCTTTCCAAGTATAGCCAGAAGAGGGAGTTGGAATCTTTCTATTCTTGCATGCCTCCCATCTTGTTAGTGAGTGATTCTTGAGGTGGTGGTCTTTAATTAATAGGTCACCTTATAATTTCCTACTTGCAAATAGATCTTGTTGGACTTAGATTATCAAAATTATTAAGGATATTTCTCTCTCTCTATGGTATTTAATTTCTACTTGATATCTTTGGAGAACATGCCAAGCCCATTCACAGGTTAGGTATATATTGAAAGAGCACCACCTGTGACCACTCTTGTTCTCATCTACATATGTTTGGTTAATTAAATAATCAATATATAGTAGAAGAATAATTAACCAATCCAGTGCTACTTAGACTGATAGTGTTTCAGTTAAACTGTCATGATTGGAAATTGAACATGAGAATACTCCGATAACAAAAGCCTCTTTAACCAGCTGAGCATGATTCCATTAATTGGCGTGAAGTTTTAATGGCCTTATCAGCTGTGTTACTTCATCTCAACCGACTGTTTTAAGTTGCAACCTTCCATTTCCACCTAGGAGAATACTCTCCAAAGAATTTGAAGGGATAAGTTTTTTAGTGGCTTCTGTGATTTTACATGCCAAGAGTAGTCCACCTAGTTCTCAAGCAGTGATATTAATTAAATGTTTAAAAAAAAAAGACCATCTGAATTGGATACATTTATAGAAGAAAAGTGCAATCTGAAGTTAAAATATTAAGTTAATCTAACTAGGAAAAGCAGATAAAGAAGGGAACTTATTCAGAAGGCCAAGGAATTAACTGTTCCTTTTGTGAATGTGAAGCTAAGAATTCTTTCTACAGAACTCCTGTACCTTTCCACAATCATGTGGAGGAAGACTGAAGGCTACTTTCTTTTTCTCAAATCAAGAAAACTAAAAGAAACTCTACTGAAGAAGATGGGAAATCAATTAATCAAAGAACACAGGTACTTCTTCTCTTCTCTTCTCTTCTCTTTGGACCAACCTTCTTCCAATATAATACTCCAAAGGTACAGAAACTAAGTTTGAGCTTCATAACATCCAGAAGAAGAAGAAGAAAGAAAAGGAAAAAAAAAAATCTTGGCCATGGGTATGTCTACCTCATCAAAACCAAGTTACACAAACTCCAACAAATTGAAAAGAAAAAAACTTGGTATCGTTTTATAAATTACTTGGCTATGGCAGTCTCTCTTCTAGCCTTCTTAATCCTTAGGAAGCCGCCACCTCCCTCTACAGCACTAAAGAAAGAATCAACCTCACCCTCTATACCGAGTTTGCGGCAAGCTCGAGCAATCCTCGCCTTCCTCTTCCCGCACACCGTCGGCGTAGGTTTCCTCGGCGGCGGCGGCGGGCAAGTGAGAGCCCTAGGAATCCTGTGTCTCGGCGACGTCGGCGTATGATAACCCTCATCATCATCATCACCACCACCACCACCACCACCACCACCTTCTTCTTTTCCCATTCCAACTTCTTTCTCATCATCTTTCGATTTCGATCCAATGGCGGACTCCATGTCTTGTTCTGCCACGTTGTTATCTACTTGTAGCAAATCCCAACGTTGGTCTAGGATGAGTTTGGAGGAGGAGGAGGAGGAGGAAGAGGAGGAGGAGGTTGGAATAATATTATTCCTTCTTGGGCACAGAGAGCTCGACATTGGAAACTTATCGGAGTTCTGTCCGAATAGGGAAACGAACAAGAAGGATGATAGGGAGAAGATGACTCGTGGCTGCGAAAAGAGCCGACAAAGGAAGAGCCAAGAGACGTAAATGAGAGAATAAGAAGACAGCAAGAATAGAACCCCTCGGGAGCTTACAACCTTCTTGTAATATATCCACCTGGTGTATTTGGGCAATTTACTGTACTACAAAAGCGGTCCTCTGCAGCCCTCACCCGCACGACTTCTATACGACCCCCCCTCTCCGTTGCTTAGTTCAGTGAATTCCTGCATCTTGATTCTCTATAAGATCACGTGCCATTGCGTTGCTTTGTACTTATACTTACCTTTATTCCTTGCCCGTTTACATAGGATTCTTTGGTAGCTTTGGACGTTTCTAATCGGAATTGAAACGGGTTTTAAACCCAAAGTCCGATTACGATCCCTTTTTAAAAAAAAAAACTTAATCTAATAAGGTGGGGTGGTTATGAATTAAGGGTGGATTGGAATGGAGTGGGGATGGAAGGTGACAAATTTTGGTAGGTAGTTAAGAGAAAGGAAATATACGTACAAAAAGAGTGCATTGGATCCTTCACCCAATGAGCTGGAGAGAAGATTCTTTTCAACTAACTGCTTGGCCTTACTTGGCCTTACTTGGCCTCATATTAGAGCTAAATCCATTATCCATGATATCATATGATCCACTCTAGTTCATGGAGCCATAATTAAGTTGACTTTCTTTAATTCCATACATTTTTTCTTATGGTTAAACTCATATCTACCAAAACTCGAATACTTTATCTTTTATTCTGAAATGAATGCCTTGTCTTATTATTATGATAAAGTTTGGTAGTAACTTTAGAAGGCAAAAATATAATAGAGAGCACAACTTCCCCACACCACTTCCACTGCATCACAATTCACACACCTTGATGATGCCATAGCAAGTCATGCATGCCTCCCCTATTCCTTCATGATTATGCCCCCATGTTAAGCCATCATCATCTCTCATGTCAAGCAATCATCCACTTTGCAGGTCAAATAGTCTTGCCATCCATTCCCCCCCCCCCACACACCTCCAACTGCATCACATTCTTGGGATCATGCATCCAAACTTTTTCCATCTCTCCAAAAGTTAATTGCAAGGTGGTTGTCTTTAAATTTCTTCTTGTGTTATTTGACGAGACAAAAACATGGACGATTCGTAGAAACATTCCTCTTTACATATGTTCATCTTTTTACTGTTTTCACATTCCAAGAAAAACTACATTAAATAGGACTATTGTTTTAGAGAGACTAATCAAGTTACTAATTGGTTAGCGTCTTTATGCTTTGGGAACGAATCTTTTTATAGCAAGTGTGCTCGAGAGAATTATATACTGCGAAGAAAAAGCCGTTAACCCGGGCGGGCGACGACGGCATCATAGGACAGGAATCTGAAGTAGGTAAGACATGGAAGAATGTTTGGAGACACCTTGAGTGGAATTTAGCACAGTACCATGAGAGCATCATAAAGTGTGGCAATTGGAGAGGGGGCTTTAGGTAAAGCTGAGGGTCTGTAGAAGGTTAAAGCCTGGCCCATGATGTCATATTAGGCTGGGCTATTTGGGCCACCCCCTGGCCCTGAGGCGTCAAAAGCTGACCCCTAACTAGGGCGTGGGGTTGTGTCCCTTGTGGTAGAGCAACTTGCCTATCTAGGGTTTAGGACCACCAAGATTCTATCTGCCGTTGTCCTAAATGAGCTTCATGGGCTGGGCAACAACTTTGGTTCCGGATAGCAATCAGGCAGTATAATGTACGGAATCAAATTTTATGATTTTATTGTTCTTTTGACTCTCTCATGTATATTAAAATTTCAGTAACCTATCTATTCTTTTGATAGATATTGAGATTGATATTTAATGATACATGACAGAGATGAGTTTATAATTATATATATATATATAGTTAATTTAGCTCATTAACACGGCAACTGTTGGTTTAGTGGACTAATATGTTATATATTTATCTATATCTCTTTGCCAACTAAGAACACTGGTAAAGGTCCTATCCATACTTTATCTTTAAATTTATAAACATTACACTAATTTGTATGCATCTAACAAAGTCAATCAGTTATCATTTTTACATTAGAATTATACTCTCATTCAAATCTTTACTCGAACCTACTTCACTCCTATCTTGTGTTTATTACCTTGTCCTTATTGGAAGTCTTATCTGAAAGGACCTGTGAACTTAGTAGCTGTGCTGCAGATAGAAGGACTCATGAAGAGAGTACACTTCTCTTCATCAGTTAAAGATCCAAACAGTGGCTTTTATGTTTTTTTTTTTCTTTTTGAACTATTAAATGTGCTATTCTGTCCCTCCAGTATTCATCCAAGTCCTGAAATTTTGAATACTTAAAGATTACGTGTTAGTAATGATTCAACAAACCTTGCATTCTCATGCACAACACTGGCATTCAATGCTGAAAATGTCAGTGTAATAATTTAGCTTCTTGTTACAAGATTCCAAGATAAAACAGGGCTTGATACCTTTAAATTAAAAGAGATTTGAGCTCAAAGTTGACTCAAAACAAGATGAAAGCTGCTGGAGTTTCACGCAATGAATGACTTAGATCTGCTGCAAAGTATAGACAACCTAAAATTCTTAGTTTTTTTAAATGAAGGCTAGTTTCTAATTTTTTTTTAATTTAGTGTGCATATATATATATATATATATATATATATATATATATATATATATAACTCTACAATTGATATTTATATGAATATCTTTCAAAACATTTATCTTTTGCGTGGATATACGCATAAATTTTGATTCCTTTAATAGTAATAAAGCAAAAAATATTCTCTCTTTTACGCATCTAATAATCTTAAGTAAGCGGTAAATTTATCTTTTTCATCTATTAAATGGTTCAGATTTTAAATAATAAGTTTCATAAATTATGTACTTAAATATGAAATTTAGAAGGGTATACAATACTGGCACACAAAAAGAAGAAAAAGAAAAAAACCAAAAGATTGCATCATGAGCTTCATGCACTTGTACAAATTTAATCCAAAATTTTAATTTCCATAGCCCATAAAAGAAGGTATGCTAAAAGGCCAAGTCATATGTGCAGTGCTCCAGTTATTTCCACCAAGAAATTTACTCAAAAACAGTAGGTCCTTTAGGGTCCAGTGGGCTTATCCAGGCCCATGGGCCCCACACTTGTTTTTTTTTTATTATTTATGAACTCGAAGGCTAGATATGGACCCGATAAAAGGCCAACCCTCCCTAGATACAAAGACACTTTAGCCCCTACTGAGCTTTTAGCTGTCTAGGCTAGGCTTCAAAGCTATATACGTCGCCGAACAATTGCTTTGAATCAAACGTCGCCGAGATCTACTACAAGTCGTTGCGTTGTGTTGCCAAAGTGTTTTTCCAACTAACTGTACTATCGAGCCATCAACTGAATCGAGTCAAACCACAAAATCACCAACCATCAAACAATTTTTCCTTAATATTATTTGAGGTTGGAGTTAAACTCATAAACACTTTGGTCATGAGTAAGATACCTACTATCTCTACTAGAGTTGGTTGGTTGCCCCCAAGCTTGGTTAAATGCTAGTGGGACTCCACACGACATGACAGGGGAAGGAATGTAGGATTCCCTACATGCCTAATTGGAAGAATTCGCTACAAGTGTTGACGTGGACCCATGACAGTAAAAATCCAGAGTATACGCGGTCCCCTAAAAACGAGGCGGGTCCCACATGTCACGGACGACGACGTTGGCAGGAAGTAAAGATCGAATCCAACGGGTGGCGGACAGCTCCGCGTGTACTAAAGTCCTCTTGCCGCCAGCTCATTCCCTCGACAGTCCCGTCACCGTTTTGGTGAGCGTACCCCCCCGCCGAACTCCAATAACTCTCTCGTGGATCGAGCTACACCTCTCTCGTCGTCGTCCATCTCTTCCCACCTCATCTCAAAGCCATTTTTAGAGCTCGGAAGAAGGCGATGAAAGGAAGGTATCTTTCACGAGTTTTACAGTTACCGACTTTCGCAGTAGCTAGCTCCAAGGAAAAAGGAAGAAAGAAGAAAGAAGAAAGAAGAAAGATCGATTCTCTGCAGCAAAGGCCTCCATTTTCTGTCATTTTCTGATTCAAATTTCAACTATAAAAATGGCAGTTTTGGTCAAAGAAGGCGATGGAAAGAAGCAATTAATCTTGCACGAGTAGAGGAGGAGAAGAAGAGAGAGAGAGAGAGAGAGAGAGAGTACGAAACGAAGGAATGAATCATTTTTCTACTAATTTAACGAATTCTCCAAATTATTCCAACCAAGACCCAATAAATCTCTCCCCACAATAATAACGGGAAAACAAGGAAAAAGATGGCTGCTTTGCAGCTAAAACCTCCATTTCTCGTATACAATCCCGAATCCCAAAAGAACAAAAAAATTACCCAAAAATTTAGCAGAGGAGGAAAAAAAAAACAAAAATCCAGATCTCTCTCACACCAGTAGTAGAGACATTAACACTATACAACCCACGGCTGCCTTCTTCCTCACGGCTCCGGATCCAACCTCTTCCCTCCTCCCCGGTGGCGAAGACAACCTCGTCGGCGGTGTCTCCTCCGTCGTCTCTGGCGCCATTGCTGCCATCTCCAACGGAGGCGCCGCCACCTCCCCAAACCCGAAGATCTCCCTCGGGAGCAGTACCCTCGACACGGCGAACACCGCGACGGGGTTCTGGTCGAACACCGTCCTCGTGATCGTTGCCTGCACGATCCCCGTGTCGATCGTCACCGTCCCGTTCACCCTCGTGATGTTTAGGGTGAACCGGCCGGCACCGGTCACCTCCGTTGCCAACGTGGGCTGGACCGGGTTGACTATAGATTCTAAGGAGCCCAAGGGATAGTAGGAATGGAGGGCGTGGAAGCGGAGCACCGCCGCCTTCTTATCCGCCGCCAGGGACTGCAGCCGCCACGTGGCGGGCAACCCGGCGAAGGCGTCGTCCGTGGGGACGAAGACGGTGATCCCGGCGCCGCCCTCGTCGCCCTCGAACTCCTCGGCAACTCCTGATGCTTCCAGCATCGACGCCGCGACGTTGAACCCGCGCGCCTCCACGAGGACCCTCGTCACGTTCACTCCGGCCGGAGACCGGCTCTCCGACGCGGCGAGGTCGAACCCGTAAGGGACCAGGAACCCATCCACCGCGAAGACGCTGATGTTGTATGGAACGGCGATGACCGGGCCCAGCACGGTGGCGTTCGAGAACGGCACCGGCGAGCGCACCGACGAGGCGGTGAGGTTGACCGCGCCGAGGTCGGCGGCGGCGCGGCCGGTGGTCTGGTAGAGAGTGGTGATGAGCTTCCCCGCCGTGGGGAGGCGGCGGAGATCGGCGGGGGAGAGGTACTCGAGGAGGACGTGGTAGCGGAGGACGTCGGCGATGTCGGTGGCTGGGGAGGCGGCGGCTGCGGCTGCGGCGAGGTCCGAGCGGAGGAGGTAGGTGTTGGGAACAGCGAGAAGGGTCAGGGACGACCGCCCATTGAGCTCACGGGCGACCGAGGTCGACGTCAGCAGCCGGTTGAATCCGGAGAGGTCGGGGTAGGCTGAGAGGAGCGCAGTGATGTTAACCGCAACAGCCGAGGATGGTAAGATTAGGAATAAGACCAAGATGGCGAGGGTAGAATGGGAAAAGGGAGGAGAAGGGACCATCTTCTTCTTTTCTGTCTCTCTCTCTCTTCGGTACCGAAGTGAGAGTGAGAGAGTGAAGGGAGAGCAAGAGACGAGGGTGGGGAAGAAGATGAGGAAAATATTTTATTAATTAATTGGTTTTTTTTTTTTAAAGAGATCTATAGTTATTAATTGATGGTGAGATTTTATAAAAATTGAACAGGGTGTTGTAAATGGAATGGTCGATAGATCTGATGACGAGATGTGCGTTTTATCGATCCCATCCTTGTCTGGTTGGCTCGCTTGTCGGTCTAGCTGGACGAAGGGACACGTGATGAGCTGCAGCCTCGGATAGCTGGCCCCTAATCGGGTTAAAGGCCTCGCGGATGCGGATACGAAACCCGACCCGCTATTAGTCTCGACCTTTCTTGCTGATGTATTCCTAACAACATAGGTAAATAAATAAAGACGTAACGAATTTGTAATTAATTTCTGCATTATTAACCCTTGTAATTGGGCACAAAGTTATACATGATGATGTCATTGATTACACAAAAAGGAAAGATGCCTTTCTCAAAAAAATGAAGAATAAGAAGAATTCTTCACAACATCAGCTACAAGGGACAGTAACCTAGCTATACAAATGTCAGAAGAAAATGATCTACAAAGGCTAGTATCCCAGGTGACCAAAATTTCCTGCTTATCTTTACAAACATTCACATATGACAAGAAGAAACCAAGACATTACGGACGTCCGCCAGAGCAAGAGTAAAGAGTGAGGCTCCAAATGCTTGTTAGATACAAAAGCTGTCAGCGCCAAGGGTAACTTAGCTTGAAGGCTCCCATACATCGCCTCTTCCGACTATACACCACTTACCCAAGGCTGAAAAGAATTTGTTGATTTGCGCTCATTCAGGCAATGACCAAAACTGGCACTCCACCAGATACCGCTGAAAGAATGAATGAATAACACACCTACACAAAAATCAGGTCAGCCTCCTAAGTTATTCGAAAGTCCTCCAGTTGATACTATCTATCCGGTAAAGAACTCAAAAGTTCTGTTTTGTTTGATCGGCACATGCAGTCTGGGCAGGGATAGCTATAGATAGAATCATTTGGTCTTTTGATTTCAATTCCCTTGGCATCACTGTGAGATCGCATAGTTAGCAGCTGCCGTTTCAATGCCTTCCACCTGTTAGAAAAGGTAAACAAAAGATAAAGTATGTTGATCATCCAAATACACCAAGACAAAAAAAGAGATGAGTTTGAACAAAACTAGTGATGTATCAAACGACTACATTGTTAGGGAACCATATGCTTTGCAAACTCCCTGAGTTTTGCTCAACTGTGCGACCCAATGATTAAAAAATAAGTATATTGATGCAATGGAATAGTTATAACTTGATGACTGATAAAATAAGTGCCTAAAGATTTGAGCAATGAATACATAGACATCGGCAAGCTTTTAAAGTAAAATAAAGTAAAAGTCGCGTAGCAAACTAATGTTGAGGTGAATTAGTGTTTATTAAGGCTAAGAAAATATACCCAATATTTGGATTGTCAAATAACACGGCTAATTTCCTTTTGTCAGGCTTGATAGTCTTAGAATGCCCACCGTACAGGTGTCTCCTGTGACCAATTAGGAATTGAGGAAAGTTTCCACCTTGAGTAGTTACAAAAACTTCGCTATGAAGACAAACACTGTAGTCAATAGCAGCCATCCTGGAAGAGAAATTCTGGAACAGATGCTTTCAAATTAGAACAGTGAAAAAACCAGAAGAATCATTAAGTACTAAATTCAGAAAAAAAAAGATACTGAAGAAAAATAGATAACATGCCTACCTTAAATGGAGCAAGCTCCTCAGCTGATGCCAACGTTTCTTTAGTTTGTAAAAGGGGAAACATTTCAAGAAGTGGGCCCATGGTCTTCTCTGCTTTGTAGATCTTTCCAGAAGCCAAATAAATAGCAGTGCTATTGCTGAAACCCATTCCACGGAGCATCAATCCTACCTGAAACATGAAAAATTAAGGTATAGGAATCATGAAACAAGGTGCAAGATGACATCACTATAGTGCTTTTCCTCTTCTAGCTTTTATAAGGGTTTTAGGTGATACTACTATATATTTGCTTCAACGAACAATTCTGCTTCCACCTGAATGCCTCTAAAAGATACAAACTTGAAAAGAAATATCTCATTTCTTCACATTTAAATCTCAATCTAATAATTGCAGCAGCAAGAGATGGTTGTAGAGCAATATACATAAGTCCTCAAGATTATATATTTATATATACACTATAATTTTCTCTTAAGGAATGACATGGAATTACAGAGAAGTACCTCCAGAGGTGTAAGCGGACATTTGCCATTAATCCTTATAGCACCAGGTCGTATTACACGGCCGGGTTTAGTAAATTTTCCTCTCCAACCTCTTTCTCTTGCTGCATTCATTTCCTGCCTCTCCTGTTCACCACCATCAAATATGCAACACGAGAAGGCAACCATATCCTGCAGAAAGATGACTATGTCACTCAAATCTCCAATAACATCACTGTAAGCCAAAACTGCAGCAACAAAACCAATGTCAAAAATCATTAATGCAAACTGACCTCTTCAAAACGAAGATGTACTGCAATATATTTCCCATTATTCTCGAAACTCCGTTCTTTTATCCGAGAAACCAATTTTTCAGCCAAATTTGCAATAGGATTTGAAAATTTTAAGGCTTCAAAATTAGCTAAGCACCTTAAACGTTGGACAGCAGAAGGGGAATCAAATGACAGCCGATTTGCAAAAGGAGATATCCTTATAAACCTACATTTTCAAAAGAAGCAGATTCGTTAAGCAGTTATTAGTCTATAAGTGCATGGAAACACACTAGTATGCATTATCAATCAGTTAGTTTAACAGTATCATCTTATCAGCTTTTCTACATACAAATGATAACTCTAGAACTTTCAGAAGTAGACATCTTTGCTGATATAAAATATAAACATATGGGTACAAATTGTTATTTTCTAATTTGTAAATTTATAATGGTGACAAATTGTTCTGCAAGAGATAAGCACCAGTTAGAGCAGCAGATAACACCTACTCTCACGAGCGAATATACCATACTTGGCAGGAGTTCCTTGTTATATAAAATTAAAAGTGCATTGTGCAGGAGAAAGGGGGAAAAAAAATCAAAATTCAACTTCCTATGAGAAAATCTCACAGAAAGGAGTAATCTACCAAATTTCGACTGTAATTGTTGTTTTGTAGATCCCAGAAAATATAATTTAGATCTTAGATGCGGACTGTCTATACTAGATTAGAAGTACCAGGACACTTCAGAAGAAACTATACTTTAATAGGACTGTCCGATTCTCCCCTTTCTCTTACTAAAATTCAATCCAAACAGGAGAGAATCTCTCTTTTAACTGTCTTCTTTTCTCTCCTATTCTCTCTGTTCAAACAGGGTGTCAAATATGCTGTTGATGCCATCATGAGGAGAATTAATATCTACTACTACTATTACCATAATGATAATGTTACACTTACTAATTTGTACCTAGCAACATGAGTTAGTATTGGTACCACTATTATAAGAAAAGAATATAGGCTTTATTAGTTGATCAAACGAGCGAATACACTACAAGTAGCAATGAGTGGCATAGATTCTCATAAACAGTAGAAAGGTTTCAATCAATCATCTTTAACAATTAAAAATATAAACAGGATGTTCGACTCACTTTTCCTCAACCAACTTAGGAAGAACAGCATCCTTGTAATATTGAATAGAAGACCAAGCTTTTACTTTGAAATTAAACACATTACTCATGTTGTGACCAAATCGTTCCATTATTAATTCGGGCACCTTATCAACCACTCGCACATCGTTTGCAAGAGTTTTGATGAAGTGATCCTCATCATAGATATCCCTAAATTTGCTGCATCCAAATACATTTGTCAGTTGTATCTTCAACATCAATTCTCTGCATACTATAAACTATTAAAATATTAGCTACGAATCTTATTCTTCCATGCAGGTGATACAAACGCAAAGATCTCGACTTTTAGGCTTGCATAACTCCTGAAATCTAATGCAGGTGAACATCAAGGAAAAGAAAGTCAATATAGGATCAACATTCAGATATACAACCATATACAATAACATGATTGCATTTTCTACTAGGCTTGATCCATAATTGCATAACATGTCCACAACAAGGGTGTTCATCTGTAAAGATTGCCTAGAACAATGTTAACCTAGCTCCGTTACCTATCACTTACTGGTCTGCAATATCCACTAAATTGCATATTGTTGTACTTTTTTGACACTACCAACCAATTATTCATTGTTCAATATGGTAGGAAGCAAACATAAAAGATAGTCATACATGGAATGTATCATCAATTCACCATGAACTACTAAAAGCCCCTTTTGGACAGCAGAAGCTTAGTAACATTTTAAAGCCTACTTATCTTTCTAAGGCGGTGGACATTTCAGTCCTACTGTTGCACCTCATAGCCTCAGAATACTAATCGACAACCTCAGAAAATGCAATATGCTTACCAAAATGACTTACTGCAAGCTTTGCTCTTGACATGTTGTAAAAGATGACTTGCTATCTATTAGAAAACTCAGATAAACTAATAACAAGTTAAACTCAAGCTACTCAAATTTCAAATTAGTAAACTGTTCAGCCAAAAACTGCAGTCATCGTACTACAAGAAGCAGATATACGACCCAGAGAAAATAAGAGAGTATCTCACGAACCTAGGATCTCTCCAGATGCTATGATAGTGGAAATTTGGTATAACAAGCGTAGCATTCAGATAGCCTGCTACAGCAACTGCATTGCATATCTAGAAATGTACAACATAAGCAAAATAAGTAATCAATGAAACATATAAAAAAGAAGAAGAATCCAGACACCCTGAAGAGAACCAATTAAAACCATTACAACAAGAAAATGGAAAAGGAAAAATGACAACCGATGTTCGCTGTTGATTCAAGCCACCATTTGCTTCAATATAAATGTAACCATTTGATTCTGGCAAACCTACATGAGTTGAAAAGTAAGATGGTAGATAGTTTTCTTGAGAAATAAATGTCTAAACAAGATAACTAACAGCATATCAGAAGTACTGAATAAATGCAATGCTCCAAAATTCAACACTTTGGCAGCAATCACATAGATCATATGAAGTAATATTTCAAAATTGTTAAGACAATGTAATCTGGCATGAATTCAAAGCTACTTGAATATTGATTTTTGGATTTTTAAAATAATAAAAGAGAATTTGAAAACAACTTTAAAAAATTTGTACTGTGTAAGGAGCATAGAATTCAGCTATCAAATTTAGTAATTAGTATCAAGTACACTAAAAGGTATTTCTTTTTTGGATATCATAGCTTAACCATCCACCATTTCATCCTTCCCATTTGCAGCTGTAAAGAATAGTGTGTTAATCCTAAACATGGAGCTATCTTAAACAAATGGATCAGATGATGCTTACTAATCATGCTCATCAAGCAATGGATAATTGATTAAAATTTTACTGAGGCATCGCTAAGTGGATTCTAGCAATTTGTTGAATAGGACCTAACTGAAAAAGAGAAATAAATGATATGAAAAGATTATTTGGCGAAAAACAAACTAAAGATATAGGTGGACAATTAGCACAACTTGTTCAGTCTTAGTAGTTCTAATTATCTAGCATAACTAGTGCAATCTTAGTAGTTTTAGTTATCTAGCACAACTTTTTCTTTTCATCATCTTGGCCTTTCCACTTTTTACTCGAGCAACAAAATGACCCAAATATTATGTATTATTATAGTAAACAAACTTCTCAGATGTCAATATACCTCTTCTTTGAGGAGTTTTGGATCAATTATGATATTTTAACAGATAATGATAAACCCAAAATTTATCTTTAAAAGAGAAAATGATATAATACAATCTATCTCACATCAAATTTCAGTAATCCAAATAAGTATGGAAATTAAACTTTGTAATGTGGCTTTATAGGATACACTATTGCAACGAGAAGCAAAGCTGGTTATGTCAAAATTGTTATTGCAGATCTACAGGAATAAAGTGATAGATTAAAAGGCATGGAATAACAGATTCAACATGAAAGAATATGCTAAAAAAAGGTCTCCATGGTTGAGCATAAAAAGTTTTATATGCTAAAAGCCACATGCACAAGGAAGAATTACATTCAAATTTCAAGTGGCATAGAAAGAGAATGAGCTTGTTAGTTTCAAAAAGCATATAGATATTAAATTTCCCAATTTACAGAAAAAAAAAAAATCAAAAGCTACATGTTACAATAAATTTTGGCAAATCAGTACCATTTGTGCTTGTGTTTATACATGGTCTCCAGCCACCACCTTTATAAGAGTGCTTCCATACAGTTGCTATCTACAAAATTTAAAAGCATAAGAGTAGCCATCACAACTTAGTAATCTACTATCAAAGTACAACATCCATGGTGAGGAAAACCTAATAAAATGTAGGGAAATGAATTTAATGATTTCATGAACTTGACATTAAACCTAGTCAAGATCATATACTGTTACGATGGCTAGGAAGTAGGAACCATAATTACTTATGGAATATTCAGCATGAAACTAATACTGTTTCTATATAAAGAATACTTCCTATTACAGGAATACATTCTTTCTATTTTCAATCATGTGCATAGTAATTTAGGTGTTCTTGCAGAAGAACCAGACAAATATTTCATGTTTGGTTTCAATTACATTCACGTCCCCTAAACAGAAACATACTATTTTGCACTGAAGTATACAATATCATTTCCCTGAGAAAATGAGCAAACATCCACCTATGATTTCTCCAAAGATAAGAGGTCAAATCCAACCATTACTATGACTACACGATGGCTCAAGGTTACTTACCTCAGAAAGACCTTTCAATGGCGGACAACTAGATGTGATCATACATGCACATTGTAATCTCCAAACCTATATAACCCCGTATGCTCATACAACAAGAATTTACATATGTAAAATGATGAATACTCGTAAACATGAATTGATCCTGTCAATTAAACACATTTAAATTTATAATTCGTAACATGCACGAACCAAAAACCTATATAAGCTTTATGAAGATCTCTCCTATTACTATATGTCACACCCACAACGTGGTACCCTAATACAATTCTAAGGAAGTCACAATCAAGTCCCAAATGCCTCCAATACCAACCACATCTAAATGTCCAAGAACGTGCAGAAACATATGTTGCATTTTTCGATACTAAGTTTAATAAATTTAATGATCCAAACGACCAGCATTAAGCAAATTATGCAGAAATCCCAAATCTAATCAAGAGATTGTCCACGTGAAAAGATGCAACATCTGATATCACCAGAAGAGAAGTAGAAAACCTCATCAGATCCAAAGCATAACACAATAGGATATACAAGAAGAGTGGAAACGGAATAAAGATTCAAGAACCGACCGCATCCGTGGAGTTATCCGCATCCATATCAGCCCGGAGGCGCTCGTAGAGCTGGGGACTCCGGTACACAGATCCGGGGGCCGGCCGCGAGATGATATGCGGCACGCTGTCGAGCGATATCGAACCCATGTAGAGGAGCATCGCCGCCACATAGAGGAGCGGCGCGAAGAGGAAGATCGCCTGCCGCCGCAGAAGGATCGATAGCATCACCCACGCCACCCTCTGCCCCACGCCACGTGGCGCCTGCGGCGTCCTCCCGCCGCCTCCTCCCCCGGCCCCCTTCGACGGTCTCCGGTGTACTCGAGGAGATCTCCTCGGCGAAGACGGCGGCGACGGAGTCCCTCCGCCGCCGCCGCCGCCGCTCCCAAGGCGGTTGTAGGCGTGGAGCTGCATCTCCCGACAGTTAGGGTTTCGTTATGCGGCACGAAGCGCGCCGGGGTTCCGCTCCTTCGCCTTCTCCGCCCTCTCCCTCCTCCCCCTTTTCTTGGAAAGTGGGAAAGGAGTTGGTTGGGGAAGGAAGAAGGGGGTGATCAGGTCAAGGTATGGGGGCGGTGTCGGGACTCGGGACACCGCGATCAAGTGCGAAGCACGTGATCCGTGGGGGTTTGCTTTTATTAGGAATTAACGAGATCATCCCATAATTATATAAATAAATATAAGTTGATGCCAGTAGATTACTTGAGGAATTTTTATTCTGACGTTGATAATTACTTTCCACATTCCACCTTCCTTCCACCAGAAATAACGCGTTCTAAGGGCAGGGCCGGGCAGGGCCAAACTAACTCTCTATTAGCGGTTTATAATTCAACTAGTCTCCGAGTCTCCTCCTCTTTAAAATAGTCGAAAACTCATCTTGTGTCCAAATATCCAATTAAACCTAATATTTTGTTTCAGCAAATATATATTATGACTACTTACAAACTAAAACTATGGCTTACAAATTTTTATAACTCTTTTTCTAATTTGAAAAACTCCCCACACGAGAGACCTGATTCAAAGCTTACAGGTTGGAATTTTGACTCCTCTCAGTACCGATCTATATAAATTAATAACATACTTAACAACACTGAGCGTGGATGCTAATGCAAATTTAGAAATACACCATCCACCTTATGAATTCTTATTCTTAGCCCAAAGACTATGGCATATAATTGTATGCCTTCTTTTTTTTTAATATGTAAAGTGGATGTTCTTTAAACTAAATATGGAAGACTTTGTAAATCAATAAATTTTAAGATCTCGTTCACTTATATAACTAATATAAATTATTCTTGTATATTTTTATAAACTATTATAATAATTATATTTAATATGACATATATAAATGACTAAAATATCTTTTCATAATAGACGGATGAGAAGATGTGAGCGATAGTGATTGAAATAATAGTTGATAAAATAATAATAAGAATATGAGAAAGAAATATATATTACTATAGTAGTTTTGAGATAAGGGATTGTTTTCTAATATGCTAGTATAAAAAATATATTTGATCAAGTGAATGAATGCGAGAGGTTACTAAGTAAAGTAGTCATTAGCCCATCATGTGCTGTTCTGGCAGTGTTTGTGAAAATGCTAAGTTGGGAAAACACATAGTGTGATATTGTATTGGTCTGCAGGGAGTTCAGAGTTGGCATTCTCAGCATTTGATATGGTATAATATAACACATGCACTGCTGTCAGTGCTATTGCTAACATATGAAGGTTAAGATTCTTGTTTTATATCAGGTTATGTTGCTAAAGATTGAGTGAAATAGCTGTCTGGATTCATGATGTGATTGATACCTTCATAGATATAATCTGGATGTTGCTAGACATCCAAAACTCCTCTCTGGAATAAAACAAGCAGCACAGAATGCAATGCTGCTATACCTTGGGCCCCAAGCAGAACTTGTTTTTTTCCTCTCTCAATTTATTTTTCTCTGAAAAATATAACAAAAAGAATTATTACACCTTACATTTTCTTACATTTTGACTATATTATAAGTAAAGTTTATATTTTTGATAAATAGGGCTCTCTATTTACTAAAGATATCAGGTCATACTCTAGCATTTGATAGATAGATATAATTTAATAGACCATCAGATTAATTTAATTATAGAACCAAATTAAGCCTCTAAAATATTAAAACCATATTCAAACATCAAATTACCTGAAGATCAATTGATTTGAAGCTATTATTGTTTAGTCTCAAAGATTTTAATTAAGATTTTAAAAACTAATTAGACTTAAGCAGCCCGTCTAGCTCAGTTGGTAGAGCGCAAGGCTCTTAACCTTGTGGTCGTGGGTTCGAGCCCCACGGTGGGCGAATCAATTTTTTGTTTAAATTCTTTGTATATTGGTTTATTAGGCCCATAGATGTTTAATGGGCCAGCCAATAAGGTCCTCAGGCCCAGACCAAGATACATTGGTTGATCCCAAAATCCCAATTAGGACAGACTCATATAATTAATTATAGTACGACTGGGTATAACTAACAATCTAATCATATTATAAATATTGGGTGTCTCTCTCTAACACCTACATTGCAAACAACTTGTAGGTTATCTTATTGTGTTGCTAACCTTATCATTAGTGTTCATAGTCAATGGAGATGGAAAGATTGGCAAATAGCAATCAATCAAGCTTTATGGAGCAAGATGCATATATTCTACACAATAAATAATAACCAACATATTCTAATGCTCCTTTTTTCCTTGAATCATTTTTGGGACCAAGCTGTTCCCCAAAAGAAATGATCAGGGCGAGTCATAGGGCCACCACTAGCAAAAGCATTAGGCTTGGTGCTGAGATTGCCCACATTTTGAGGAGTCTCCATGTGAGTATCATTGAGAGGGCCGCCCACAAAGAGCCAAAGGGTGGTGGTACGTCGTAAAAAGGCTGCATGCCCTAAGTCCTCTTTCTTAGGGCCAAATTGTACATCAATAGATTAAATAATAATACTACCAATAATTTATAATTTATCTTTAGGTTATAAGACGTCGATCCTTTATTGAGAAACGTTCGGAGTCCTAGTCTCTTGCAGCCGGTTATTTTTTATAGGAGAGTTTCGATAGATCAAGAGGGAGGCTTGTTCTAGGGCCGATGTCATATCTTATTTGTAATCTTAATTATTTGTCGATCAATTTGTAATTCAGCTAAGAGGGGGGTTTGTTTCAAAATGTTATCCTATCTCTCCTTCTTATATCATGTATTATTATGTTGTAACTACTATTTAAAGTTTATTTCACAGTGTTATTCTATCTCCTATTCTTATTTTATGTATCATTTTATAACCACTTTTTAAAGCTTAACGAATCATTTTGTCTACGGACATTTGAAAAAAAAAACAAATACGTATTAAAATTATATGCAGTTAATAGTACTACTAATAATATGGTTATGACCGCCTAAGAGTTGATTATCTCAGTAACATAAGTCCAACAAGGTGTCATTATATGGTCCCTTATATGATAGATATATAAAGGACCAACAAGGTGATAAACTAATAGAGCTAAAATATATGACGTACTAGGTGGTGCAATTACTAGACCTAGAGGTGTTCTCCTGGTGATAATAATTAGGCTGGTAATTATGAAACTTGACTAAGCTAAGGATTTGATTGGATGCATATTAAACTAATTTATCCTTTCAAGTCACCCTCAAGCAGTGCTTTGCCATGCCATTTGCTGATAGTTGACAAACAGGGGAGGGGTAACATGCTTGGGAATCTTTACTCATCTCCTTTGTCCTGAAGGGGAGCTTCTCTTTTCTAACAAAATATAAAATGGAAGGGAGCTTTCTCCCACTAGATAATTATTTAATAAGTTTATATTTTATTGGAACATTTTTAAAGAAATGTGAGATGCTAAATAATATAAACATAAACTATAACACAAATCAATAATGTAGGGTATGATATGATATTGTTTCTTATAACACTAATCGATACAAATGGAGTTAACATTGTATCAGAATAGAGGTCATGAGTTTAAACCCTATCAAATAGTAAAAAAATAGACAACAACAACAAAGAAAAATCCTATGATATCATGTTAAATGACTAATTGATCCAAAAATTAATCTGTTGAATAATGAATCAGCAATATATATGGTATTTTTAGCAATTATGTAATCAAATTGCAAGGTATTGTAGTTTTAAATTCTTATCCAACAGCAATGGTAGAGGAGAGGAGAAGAGGAGGAGATCACCTTATAATATTTTGGCAATCATCATATCTTAGACTTGCTTAAGTTAGGAAACGATCAATTATTACAATAGTAGAGTAATAAAAAAAAACTCTTCAAAGATGCAATGAATCCTTACATATAAGACAGTATACTGGCTGTAGTAGGCAATAATGCAAATATGAATTGTACATAGAAGAAATCATACAGAATAGATCAAATTACATAGGATATACAAGGATAACATTGTAGCAATATTTTAGTTTAAAGTGGGTTGTCAGAGTGCTAGATGCGTGGGGAGAACTGATTGGGAAATGGAGGGTGGGATAGCGTACACAACCTCTCCTTTCTGTCTATAAATAGGGACAATGAGAATGGATATATCACTTGAGCCTGGAGGTTAATTTCCCTTCGAAAATCTCTCTTCAGTTTTCATCTTTGTAGAGGAGATGTCTTGCTGTGGAGGGAACTGTGGTTGTGGGTCTGGCTGCAGCTGTGGCAGTGGATGTGGAGGGTAACACAGCTAACTAATATCCCGGATAACATTACAAATTCTTTAGATGTGTCTCTCTGTAACTTTTGATCAATACTTTTTTGTATAATGTTTTGATGCATTATCTTGGAAATGCAAGGCATGCATGAGCTTTTTCTACTTTTTTCTTTCTCAAAACTCTGATAGTTTTGGTCTGGTGCTTATTTTTGTTGGGCTTGTCTTTTTGATGCAGATGCAAGATGTATCCTGACTTGGCTGAGAAGAGCACCACCACCTCTGAAACCATGATCCTTGGAGTTGCACCTCAGAAGGGGTCTGTCTCTAATTCTATTTGCAATTGAAAGAGAGATCATAGGATATTCAATTAACTTTTTGGTGACTAATTAAGGGAAAAATGCAAACTTAGACATGAATACTTCCTTCTATTTTTCTTTTTCTCTTTTGTCTCTAATCCTTGTTCCTCTGATCATAGGAAGTTATATGTGTTTTTTTTTTGGCAGGCACTTTGAAGGATTTGAGATGGTTGCAGAGAAGGAGGATGGAGGTTGCAAGTGTGGATCCAACTGCACCTGTGACCCTTGCAACTGCAAATGAAGAGGCCATTCCTATCTTTGTTGATCGACTGTTTTTTGTCTATATGTGTCCGCTAATGGCTGGAAGCCTAGTACTACAAATAAGGCCCCATGGAAACAAGTGCTTGTTACGATGGATGAGCAGTTGTTCTTATGGCTGGAGAAAGACTTCTAAGCTATTGTCTGGGTTTGTCTTAGGTGTGTGACCTTGCAGTTGTTGAATGAATTTTCTTGCTCCTAGTAAGTTTGCTTCTCTGTTCTGTGTATCCACTTTGATGTGTTTGTACTACAAAATCTACATAGCACAAATATCATCTCAATACAGTCAAAGATGAGAGCATTAATAAACCTATGCTGAGCATTACGAAGGGTTCAGATCTGGTTCAAGAAGCTCTAAAATCTTTCATTGGTTTCCCTAAAATACTGGAAGATCAGAAGATCAGTAACTCCATTAATAAAGCTACAAGAACACAACATAGATAACACATGAAAAGAGAACAGCCTCAGAAAGCAAGATCTGTTGTTCATGGTAGTTCTCACAACAAAGAATACAAAGGCAAATAGTTTTCTCCCCAACAACAAACCATTATCTCAATTACATCAACACAAAAGTTACACAAACTGCCCATGTATAGGCAATTTAAGTTGAGTTTCTCTTGGAGTCTCCAGCACATTACAGGATCAAACTGTCCAAGTGGCAACAGTTGATGTTGCCAAAGGTTAAACAAGGAGTTGATACAATCATCATCATGTGAAGATTCCTCTAGCTGCTCTTCTGAACATGCCATGCACCTGTATTAGGGTAACAAAATCAAGCAGGTGAAGAAGTAATCTTTCAAAGTACTCCCTTATAAGGAGATTTGTCAGAAGGCGTGCAAGGGAACTTTTTAAATAATAGCTTACCTGTCTCGAAGAAAGTCCTATCTTCTCCAAATCAGATAACTGTTAATTAACATATGTCTCATTAAGATTTTATCAACTCAAGAATTTATAGGTCAGCTAGTTCAGCAAGTATAAGACTATCTTACTGATTTCAAAGGCCTCGGTGAATGCTCCCGTAGCTCAAGTATGTACTCTGCTCTTTTTTGGCCAATACCCTGGAGGAGGAATATACAGTGTTAGGCATTGTCAAATGTGTTTACTCTCCTTGCATTCCAGAGGTAAATATCATGTTGTACCTTCAGTTGCATAAGCTCTTCCCTGTCAATTGAAAACAGAGATAGTTAAATAACGAGTTGGCTTACAAGTTTAAATGAAATAATAGTTTTAAATAACAAGTTGGTTTACAAGTTTTAATAGAATAAAAGTTTTAAAATAATGAGCAAAATCAGGAACATATGTATTCAGTATTCAGGTCTTGCCGGAAGCAAAAGATCATGCAACCATAATATTTTATGAATAAAGAATGTATTAATCAAATAACAACGGTCATCAGCGCAAGTATCAAATGGTATGATTTTCTCAGTTTTTACAAATAGAAAGATCAAGACTTACTTGCTAGCAGCATTTAAGAATGCGAGGTACTCCTGAGCGAGTGATTCCTGTAAATTCAGAACCACATCAGTGTAGTAGTTGAACCATCAACACAAAGGAAGAGCTTAAATATCCACAAACCTTCAAGTTAGAACTTTGTGCATTGAACTTGTCTAGTGGTGTAGCACCGACTTCTATTTCATCTTCATTATGGGTTGTTCTCGGAGTTTTTGGCTCTAATAGTATGGGACAAGTGCTATCACTGGTTGACCGATATGTAGTTTGTAATATGTTGGAGGAAATTGGAGAAAGAATCTTCCTGTCAGAGTTCTGCAATCCTTTAACTCTTTCACTACCTGGTAGTGATCCCATGGATTGTAATTTCTCCTTAAAGGGTGTTCCTGCACATAACCCCTTCTAAGCTTCAATATTATAGTTCCAATTCACAATGTAGAGATCTCAGGTCTACATAAAAGAGTAAGTACCCTGCTGATCTGGTGACTCCACAATCTTGAGATTGGAAGTAATTGTCTCTGCTTTACCAACTTTCGACATATGCGGAGATGACACAATCTGCAACAGATAACACACGAGCAGATCTGTAACATCATTCAAGTGTAACACTTTGATTTTAGCATAACTTTCTCTTCTTTAATCATTAGAATTTTGAGATATTGTACAGGATTCAGGGTTATGACCTCATGTTCAGATGCTAGTATCAGCATTAGGATACTCTAGTTACTATTTTACATTTTCAGTAGATCGATGATATTCCACTAGAACTTTCTGAAAAGGAAAAGCCTAGTTCTTTCTTGTCAAATAGAAGCACAAAAGTCATAAGGATATTTATGTTGCCCAAAGCTTTAATGAAGCAAACTTACTTCATTCAATGATGATGACACATCCTTGGTGTCCAACTCACTTGGCTTTATGTTCTGCTGCATAAACGACATATCAATCAGCTAGTAAAATGTGCAATCAATCATCTAATAACGACAACAACCACCTACCTCCGTAGCTGAATTAGAAACCACTGAATCAAACAGTATTCTGTCAACAAAGACAAAAGTTAAATAAGATTCAAGGAGCAGAAACTAAGAAAAGGAACTTGACATAATTAAAAGTGGCGATGTTCACTGACTTCTTCTTAGATTTAGAAACGCTCTGATCCATCGTACTTGTTTTAGCCGAAGACCGAACTGAACCCGGTTGCTTTGAATAACTTAAGGAGGTAGGTGTCTTGCCCTGAGATGGCGAAAAAAGCCCACCCATCCTCTGGATACTCTTGGCCTTCCCTTTTGATTCTAGCCAAGCTCTTAACTTGGCCTCCATATCAACTTTCACTTTAGGGGTCTCTTGCTTGCTCGAAGACCCCACATAGTTTACAATTTGGCGAGATCGTGCCGCTAAGCTGACTGTATGCACTGCTTCCGGGTAAGATACTGGATTCTGCAAAAGAATCTCTAGCAAGTTTTAACTAGAACAGGGAAAAATAAAAATACAGAAGCCGTGACAAAATCTGCAAGAATGTCAAAGCCTCACAAGACAGGCAATCATCAAAGCTCGACTAGTCCCTCCAAGAGAATCCTGCAGTATCCGCGTGAGCTTGCTTTCACGGTAAGGAATTCGTGGCTCGTTGTTGTTCAAAGCATAGATAACATTGGACAGAGCAAACAATGATTGGTTAATCTTGGCGCTCTCTTGGAGTCGGATCCCCTCATTACAAGTTCGCCTGTTATCCTCATTGCCTACTCAAATAACATAAGAAAAAGTCCCAATAAATCACAGACTCTGTACTTCCATTAATATAATAATTCTCTTTAAAGTTTACCTGCCAAGTCTATAAGGTTGAGCTTTCCTTTAATGCCGCCATTTGTAACGGCAACTGCGAGCACAGCATGGCTTCTACTAGAGATATCATTGAGGCCTGTGTGTGCCACCTTCCTCCTTTGCACACCAGTTGAATATATTTCGCAGAACTCATCCATGGAGCAAACCGGGGCCTACTACCACCAAAAGATCAATCAATCTATCTACTATCTATACATATATACACAGAAAAAATTCAGAACCATACCCAAGATAGTCCCTTGAGTTGAACTCTGCCATCTTTATCATCCAAAGCCATGATTTCCTTCGCCTTGGGCTCCAACAAATCATAGCAACGATCCATGTAAACTTCAAAGTATGACATCTTCAACGAGAATTGCGTGTTCTCACGCAAGGACAAAATCGTCGACATGGCTAGCGGGATTAGGCCGGATTCATTCGCCGTTCCCTGTGACAAGTGATCCACCCCAATGCTAACCAAATATGGTAAAAAGTAATCAAGTAATTGAACAAATTGAACTCAGTTCACCTGCATTGTGTAGGTCTTTCCACTACCAGTTGCTCCATAAGCAAACACAGTAGCATTTAACCCCTCAAAGATCCCCGGGATCACGGCAGAGACCTCTTTATCAAAGATCTGACCCACATGGTCTTCCTGACCGAAGAAACTATCCAGCTTGTAGCACTCGTTTCGGCTGCAAAACTCTTTGAAGTTAGCATCAAAGATTGGGAACCCCAAAAAAGGGAGAGAGAATTGAGATTAGGGTGCTATTCTCTGTGACCTGGTCCATTGATCTTTTAGATGTACTGTGACCTCACCACATGACTGGCGATCAAGAACGGTGACGCAGGGGATTGGGTTGGTCTCCTTCGAAGCATCGATCTCGGAGGGAAGGAAAGGGCGGACTCGTAGGACAACCCTAACTTGGGAGGAGGCCGAGTTCGAATGAGGTGGGTTTCGTAGAGAGAGAAGCGAGCTTTTTGATGGATTCGCCATGAGAGAGAGCGGAAGGAAGAGTGGAAGAGAAGAAAATTGGAGATTTGGGGTCGACCGTGGGCAAACAAGAAGGCGGTCCAAAATGGAGCGGTTCGAATTTGAACTGGGAAGCGATCTGGTAGACCGCGGTTAAATTGAAAGGGCGAAGCAGATGGAAAGGGTGAAGATCGCCAGCAAACACGAATGCAGAAATTTATTACATCATTAGTCATTAGTGCCGACTTAGCCAATGAAAGGCTGCCAAGGATGTTGGATGATTAAACCTCTGCAACTTGTATGCAGACAATCTAACTTTTAATGGAAAAGCAATGGCCATAGTTTAATAGTATCGTTGATCTCTCATATCTTACTCTGACCAATAGATTCTCCCTCCATAAATTAGTCAAAAGCCAATGGATAAAGCTTCTGACTCCAGTTTAGAATATAAAATCTAGAGTTCAAACTAATTCAAGGTTGACTTTAAACAGCAACTGTTGTGCAACTCTGTAATCATTAAATTGCCTTGAGTGTTTTTTTAAAAATTACAGTAAGACCTTTAAACTATTGTCCATTCTTACATACACTCTTTTATTTATTTTACAACCTCCTAAATTATAAAGAAAAACCTCACTTTTGATGTTAATAAAAAAATGTCATATGATAATTTTATCCTCTATATTTATTTATTCATTTATTATTGAAAATAACTGTAAATATTTTTTTAAAAAAATAAAACATCTAACGAATGCCTTATGAAATGAGCATTTTAGAGGTTTTTATAATTATGAGAGTCCATTATTTATGAAAATAAATAAATAGATGATGGATCAATGTGGTAAACCTATCTTTTTCTCTCTTTTTTCCCTCCTGGTCAAGCATGTATATAACATTCAAGCTAAGAGGAAGCAGACCTAGTTCAGCATAAAGAGTTAGATTAACACCTCATTCTTTCATACAGCAATGAACTAAATCCAAAGCAGGTAAAATTCCAACAAACTTATGACTTAGATACCCCCCATAAATTTTCAATCTCGCAACAATAAAGGTATAGATTGGTGCCTGGGAATGATGAAAGATGTATGATATAAAGCAGATGGAGTTCCTCCATTCTTAGAGCAAAAGTATAGGAAGAGGTTGGCATTACTGGGCCCAACAACCTTACTGTTCCCTCCCACAACTCGTCATCATCATCATCTCAATTGTAGATAGGCAAATAAGTAAAAAAGCATCCACTTCCATAAAGATTATGTACTTGCTCGCTATCCTTCCTGGAGTTTATTTCCTTTATCATTTAAAGTAGGAAACACTCCTGCATATGACTAAAACAAGGCAGGGCTGCTGATATATTTGAGAGCAAATTGTATATGATAGAAAGACGATAGTAGCTCATATGGTTCTAAGCTTGGTTTCTTTCAACATCAACTTCAAGTATTCAACAGTTCAAGCTAAAGTGTCAAAGAATTGTCAAGTATCTGCACAAATATACATATAACTTCTTAACACAAGTATACATTTTATTCTGAAGGGATTTAAGTCCTTCCAAAAAGGTGGAGTAATGTAGGAGAAATGAATAACAAATCTCAGGAAGCTCAAGAAAACATGGCGACGGGATGAGGGAAAGTGATGCTCCGTTGGCTAGGCAATGCGAGCATTGCTGTGTGATCCAAAAAATCCTTGAGCGCTACTACTGCCTCCAAGATTCTTCTCAGATCATCTGCGCATGAAAATCCTGCAGCTCCAAGCTGACGCACAGCATACACATAGAAGGTTAAACACCCTTTTCTGAACTTAAACCTTGCCATCTCGCTCCCCGTGAGTCCCCTGATCAGCTTCTTGTTTATACTTCCTAGAGGAATTATGGGTGGCCAGAGCTGGTTCACTGCCGACTTCATGCTCTCCGATTCAAAGACAAATAGCACCACCTTGGAGTTCTTCGTGCCAAGGCCCAAGGTGAGGGTGTGCAACGCATGGTGTGCCAGGATGGTGAAGTTGGTGGGCATGTAAGTGGTGGTGGAAGTGAAAGGGAGGCTCTGGCATTCACTTATGTATGAAGGAGGGATGTCGAGGAGGCGAATCAGCTCGAGAGGGGAGGCGTGACGGACGGTGAAGGACTTCACAACAAACTGGCTGCCGAAGCGGATACCTTTGATGTCAGAGCTCGGTTTGAAGTGTGGGTCTGTGGTGGACTTCTGATCCTTGTGTTTATCCTTCTCCTTCTTCTTCTTCTTCTCCTTCTTCTCCTCCTCTGCCATGTTGTGGCTTTAGGCTTGGTGATACTTTGGTAGGAGAGGTTTGCGGTGTATGAAGACTCAGGAGATGTAATGAGGTTGCTGGTCCATTTCCTTTCTGGGTTTTCTGGTATCATATCACACCATAGTCAAAGGGAAGGGCCATCTACTCTGCTATTTTGTTAAGATATTTAAGAAGGACTTGGGTGTCAGTGTTGGCATTGCTTCTCTAATTGTTAACTTTAGGTCCTTAGCTCTTTTTAACACTTTTGCTTCTCTCTCTCTCTCTCTCTCTCTCTCTCTCTCACACACACACACACACACACACACACACACACACATATATACACGTATGTGTCTCTATATATGTTTGTATTTGTATCTTTGTTGGTGTGTTCAAGCCAAGCTTGAACAGAGCTCGGCTAGATCAAACTCGACTGGGTTACACCTCTACCTAGCCCTCATGCTAAATGCCTCATAGTTAGCGTTAAGCTGCCTATTCTACAGACTATTTTTTCCTCTCATTTCTTGACAAGAACCTGCCAAAAATTCAAAGACAATTTGTAACAAGAGGAGGGGGAAACAGATAGTAATGTTAGAACTGCATTGGCTTACTGTCATAGATAATGGTTAGTAATAGCTCCAAATGTTTGTTGCGGACTCATCAACTACCAACACACATAAAAGTAGGTAGCTATAAGCCTATAACACAGAAGTAGAATCTTCCTACATTCGTAAGTATTGTATGCTTAAATTACAAGACATTTTATAAGCTATTTGTACACAGACAGCACACCTGCCAATATCTCTCTCTATACAGTTATAGCATATGGGGATACGCTTTCTTCTTTTCCCTTGTCTCCACCAAACAGAAGCGCCATTGTATAGGAATTTATTGATGATTATATCCTATGTAGACTTGTGTATTGTGTATTCTAAGTTCAATATCAATGATATGACACCTACATGACTTCAGAACAGAAACAGCCTAGCTGTAGATGAATTGCTACGCTATTTTCATTTATTGGGACATTTTCCTAGTTGGTCAGCCGTTCCCTGAATCAGCAATCAGTATCTACATGTATCTTATGACTCTACACATCCTGCAGTCTAGAGCTCTGAAAAATCAAGACCATATTAACATGAATTGAAGTTTTGGCCAATCTTGATCCAAATCGGCACCCAGATTTGAATCGGTTTTTCGAGCGACGGATTCCAATCTCGAAACCGATGCTTAGAACCTTCCTTTTCACTTCTACTCCACATCGCTATTAAGGTGGTTAAAGGTACATGGACAGACACAAAACAAGAATGTACCTCTGTAAGTCTATATCACCTTTGCCTAACTTGATTATGGCTTGACTTCCCTTAAGCTAAAGGTGAGTAGGTTGGCAAATACATAGTATTGCATATGCAAACCCAAAAAGAGGTAGTGATCCTCCTTACAAGCCAGTTTTGTGGAATCTACTTTAATAGTTGAAAACCTTATCTTTGATGATTTAGAGAATGAGCTCTCTTGGACTCTATTGTGTAAAGATGGCTCACCTGGTATACTTTATCTCAAACATTGGAAGCAAGATCGAAACAAAGCACATCTACTTGGATTATCATAGGAGATATGAAGCCAAAACAAAACTAGTTTCAATCAGGTTACCCGCACATCTTTCGCTAACAAGAAGGTAACTTCTAATTGCTTCCAAGTCCTTAATAACAAATGCTAGTCTTATTGGAAGAAGATTCTCTTATAGTATAAAACAACTATGGTTCACAGCCATTTTGATAATTCTCAGATAGATATAAAACATGGTGCCAAGCGATCATTACCAGTTCATCGATAAAACCGAAGAAATGTCAACTGTAAAGGGAAAAGATCAGATACCTGCAATTGAATCCAAGTGAGGAGTCTCTTCCTCCCTGAGTTATATCTTCAAACAGGTTGCCTTCGTCCTTAAAAATCCTCAATTCTGTTAAGAGAATTGCATGAAAAGGATTGCGGTGTACCTATCATGGAGCCTCATGATGTTGTATTTTGCGACCTTTTTGAAGGAAGAAGTCGTCGGAGCATGGTCGGGAAAGAGAGAAAGGGACGAAGTCAATGCAAGATGAAGACTTGTACGTGGCACATAAAGATTGGCAGAGGTAGCTGTACGCAGTTTGGTTGGGTGCTGAGCCAAAAGTCAACCTCATTGAGGAAATCTCAATGGATTTTACCGTTCCAGGATATTTCAGGGTCAAACACTTCCCAAAAAAATACATATATTTAACTAAATATTTCCAAACTCTAAACCCACATGAGATTTCAATTAATTTTAGTGAACTTGGGTGAATTTCAATAAGTTTAATTTTTTTTGACGATTTGAGGTTGGTTTTTGATCAAATTCATTTTCCACTTAAGTAACCATTTAAAACCTCAAAACTAACTCTTATTTTATTACATTATTATTAATATCTAAGGATAAAATAGAAAGAAGAAAATAAACATTATAAAACTAAGAATAAAACTTTACTGCAGACACTTCACGAATATTTTATAAAAATTAAGGATATGTCATCATCCTGTTCCCTAGCTAGAATAGTTGTTAGATGAATTGAGAAAAAGTTAATCATATTTTAAAGTATAGCAGTGCTTAAACTACTTTTTTACTCTGTTACAAACAACAAGATCATATTAGCTCCATTTCAATTCCACAAATCAATGGAATTCTATCTGGAATATATTCCAAAAGCATACTTTAGCAATACTAGTTTTGAAAAATCCAAGGTCTAAGATTAGGCATCTCAATATAGGAGATGGAAGAAGGTGATTCACCATTCTAAAATTTATTTTTTGTCTTAAAAAAACCATTATAAAGTAGAGAATGAACATTTATTAAAGCAGCCAAAATTATTATTATTTTTCTACAATAAGGTTTTGTGCATCTAAACCACACTATTGATCTGCCAAGAAGGGAGTGATGCTTTCATTAATAATCTTCATTAGTTCAACCTAATGACCCAATCTCGACTCCTATCCAACGGCCCGTATCGTTCCTTCAACAACCCAAATCCAATCCTTACCGTAAATTTCACTAAGCCCTCTTTACAACCCTAGTTAGTTAAACCGTCCTCCTCATAACTCCCACGGTCCCACCCTTAATACTATCCATTAAAACTCCTCTTCTCATCCAACGGTTCATATGAACCCGCGAAAGATCTACGGCTACCGACCTACTTTAACCCCTCACGATAAAGTGTGCCGTTTGAGGTTCAAACTTTTGCTGGGCCAACGGTAGCTGACGCCGTGGGCATCCGTTACCGACTTGGCCTCCTATCCAGCTCTCCTGAGAGCGAACCGGGATTGCTCCGTTACGTCGCCGTCAACTCGGTTCCTTGCAGTCGTTTCGTTGCTTCTCCGAATATAATAAAACTTATTCTCCCCTATGTGCCCTTTTCCTTCAACGGGCGAGAGGTTTTTTGAAAGCCTTCGTCTTCTCGAGAGAAGTTTCTATCTCGGATTCCTAGGGTTTCGGCTTTCGCTCTTCTCCCGCGAGTTCCGCTCCAATTCCCGCCATATTAATCCTCTTGATTGCTCGATCCTTCTGGATCGTCCATAGTTTCTCCTTCTCGAGATCTTGATGTCGCTGTTCGAATCGTTCGGTTTCGCGATCTAGAACCCTTCGAATCGTAAGTTTTCTGTCGGTTATCTGTGCGATCGTTTGTTCCTGATTGAATTGGGATTCTAACCTCGGGAGTTCGATTTTGATGTGAAGTAGTACTCTAGGGTATGGAGTCGAGATGACGGATGGAGATGATGACGGCTGTGAAGGTGGAGGAAGGCTGTGTGGAGAACAAACAATTGGCGGCAGCTTCGAGCTCGTCGATCTCAGAGGGGAGCTATGGGCTTTCAAGGATGTCGCCGGCTGTTTCTAGTCCGAGGACGTCTTCTCCGAGCCATAAGTACTGATCAAATATTCTTATATGGATTGAATTCTTCATCTTAGTGTGACATGAGTTGAGTTTTCGATGCTGATTTTGAGTGCTTGTTGTCTGATTATGGAGGTTGCAATTTTTGGCGGTGATGTTATTGTTTAGGTCATTGATTTAGTTGGAAAGAGATTACTCAATAAATCTGAGTACTTCTTTTTACTTAATTTCAGACTTTTCTTCATTGCTTACATCTTCAGGCGATTGCATCTGAAATCTGCTGCTTAGTTCTACACATCAAATAACACAGAGTTGAGTAGAATTTTAATCTCCATGCCTCAAGCATAGACTCAAAGATGATTGGCACTCCTAAAAATAACTTACTTATTTGGTGCTTGACATTTCGAGCAGGATAGCTTACTTTGAGAAAATTCTAGTACTTCTAAGCTCTAAGGCATTTCATCATCTTACAATTCATAAAGCAATTCAAAATTTAACAACTCAGCTCATAATTTTGGATAGTTACATCCATTCTTATTCTGTTTGCAGACTTCTTAGGCTACTCTATTGCTTATGATTAACTAGATGATCTATCGAAGTTCTTCAGCACATATAATTGAGGATAATCCAATTTGTTCAGAGCTATAGGACTTGTGCACAATTGCTCAATTCTAAGCTTCGTAATCTCTCCAGCAATTGTACATTTCTTACATGCTATTCTTGCCCTGTTTGTTATCAAGTTACATATTAAGTAACTATTGTGTTTTCTTTCATTTGACCAATGCTCAATAGATAAAAATTTGTATCACACGTGTACTAACTAGTTTAATTGTTTAGGTGCTAGAAAGGTTAACTAGAATGGGACTTATACGTATGTTTAGGCCCACATAAAAAGTAGACTTTATTTCATATATGAATCTGATGACTCTATTATGATTGTAACTAAATTATTTCATCTTTAGGATTTCAATTCTGTAAGTCACAACTGAAGCTTGATATGCGCATCTGGTTCATCAAGACATATGAAATTTCCTCCCTCTTCTATTACAGTGGTTATGACTAATGATCAGCTAAACTACATCTGCAGTTTGCTGCAATTTATTACGAAGTAATATGCACTTTGTATCGCAAGCCTTTTCCTTTTAATGCTAATTTAAATTTTACTTGTATATAGGAGGATTAGTGGGCCCATAAGGCGAGCCAAGGGGGGTTGGACAACTCAAGAGGTCTGTAGTGCTCTGTATTTATAGCATACCTACATCCAATGCTTTTTTTCATATGATATATTCAATGTCTAATAGCACTGCTCGAGGAGTAACATCTTTATTTGGCATTCATATGCCTTTCTCAGTTTCTTGTGCATCGTGTATTGGCCTCTTATTATTCAGTTAGAATCTTTTAGCTATTTCATTGCATGAAAATAATAATTGCTTTCTCATAAATCTCATATTTGTTCATCATCATCTACCACAAAATGCTTCTACTAAATTGTAATGAATATCACAGGATGAGACATTGAGGAGAGCAGTTAAAACTTTCAAGGGAAGAAGCTGGAAGAAAATAGGTTTTTCTCTCTTTTCTACTCTGTAGTTTGTTTATGTTATGTATAGAACCAATCTTGATGATTTAACTTCGTTATCTAATCCTTTCTCTAGCTGAAGCCTAGAACTTTCTAGCTATATATAATATGTGAAGCATGAATATCATTTGACATAGAGTTTGTTGGTACTTCTTGAATGATAAACTTTTCTACTATTCTCATGGCTAGAAGAGAACTATATACTTGCTACGTACATGTTGCAACTTTAGGTTAGAATTCAATTGAATAATTGCCAAAGGATGACAGAGCTGTAATTGGCACTCTTTGGAGTTCTCATATCAATTCCAAGGAGGCGAGCTCCAATTTTAGCAGGACGCAACTTAGGAAGTGTCAAATGTTGTGGCAAGAGTAAGCAAACCATAAAAAGAAAAACACCTGAAATTATAGCACTAGTAAAGTTTAGTTTTCTGTGAATGTTGGTCCTTGATCTGTCTAGATAGTAGGTACAATTATCCTTGTGCAACAACAAACTTCCCGTGAGTGAATTTTCCAGCTTCTGTTTGAAAATTGCGGGATCTAAGCCTGTGCATGTGGTCATTTATTCTTCCTATTGTGCAGCTATTCAAATTTTCAACTTTTGTTACAATTTCCTAATGTTGCTTCATTTTGCAAACTTGAGTAACTATATGTTGACTTTGATTGCTTATTAATTATATTAGTCTTTCATGCTCAATTGAATCAAATTTAAATTGCTAATTTTTCCTAGGTCATCAGATTTTTAACTACTAATCTTTAAACGTAGCTTCATGGTCGTGATGCTCAAGTTACAAGCTTTAAATTTGAAAGTATTTGTCTAGCAGGATTCTCTTCCAGATCATGAAACTAACTTGTTCCTAGTTTAATTATTTCTAATGTGATTAATGTGAATATTGTATGCTCTGCAGCGGAATCTTTTCCTGATAGAACAGAGGTACAATGTCTGCATCGATGGCAAAAGGTTCTCAACCCTGACCTCATCAAAGGTCCTTGGACTCCAGAGGTTTGTTTGTTAAATTTGTTTTTGAAATTGAGCTGTAGTGTAGCATTTTAGTAATTTAAGTAAATTATATTTTGTCTCTTGTTTTTACAGGAAGATGAAAAAATCATTAATCTGGTAAAAAAGCATGGGCCAGCAAAATGGTCAGATATAGCAAAGTCTCTACCTGGTCGCATTGGAAAACAATGCCGAGAAAGGTAATAACACATTCTGACATGTTAGATATGTGAGATTCAATGTCTATAATTGTTTGAGAAACTCTGCTTGTTCACTGCTTCTATCCGGTACTGTGCATTCGACAGAAATTCATTAGATAAATATTCATGGAATCTGCATTTTTCATCTCACAATGTTTGTATTACTTTTCGATTTTCATCATAAATATTCTTTGATCCTCCAATTAAGAATAAAAGATCTAGTAACAGTTAAGAATTAAATGACGGAAAAGAGGGATACAGTAGTCCCATTGATGTTGTTTAAAAAGATCAACTAGTAGGGAAAGTAATCAAGACAGAATGAAATCAATTTTCTTTCTTTTTGTTGGTGATTTTTCAATTTTTTATGTTAGGCATCCACTATATATTCTTACAGCTGAAAGAAGTTACAAAATTCTGTCATAACACATTTACACGATTGTAATCTAAGATTGTTGTGTTGGATAAGTTCTACAGTTATCTATGAAGGTTATATCAATTGTTTACACTGCTATTAAAGAACCATGGAGTATGACGGAGGGTTGTTGTCGTGCTCTGATTATGCAGATTCAAGTCATATGAATCTTCTTTCATAACATCAACAATTAGGACTGAGTTAACTTACATGATTTGTTAAAAGTCCAGGAGAAGGTTCAAATTTGTGAGTCAACATTAAAATTGACTTCTGTAACCGTGAACCATCTTTCTGGACATTATTTTCGTTACAAGCTGAATTTTATAGAATGATAACTCACCCAACTACTTGATAAGCTTAGAGAATGATGATTTTTATCTTATATCCTAATACTCTCCCCCATGCAGTTTTGATAGGCCCAAAAAGTTGATTTTATTTATATATATGGAAGTTTTATTTTTATTTTAATTAACAAGGTAGGCCTTGTAGAATTCGAACTCTAAACCTCCTGCTCTAATACCATATTAATTCACTAATTTTCTAAAAGATTAAACTGTTAGAGAACAATTTTCTATTTTTATTTTCAAACATAGATAATAGTGATAGCTTAATGAATATGGTCTTATATAAGATGGTCAATTCATAGTAATGTTAACTTTCCTTAGGCTAGGTGACTTTTGGAAAGACGGATCCCAGATTATAACCGAGTAATTGCGTATCAGAAGGTCCAATGTTTTCCCCGAGTTCTCTTTCATCTCTCATCTACCTTATCGATCTAATATCCCTGCTATAAAGAGCTCCATTGTAAGTTCTCATTATCTTCTGCTGATTGACCTACTAAGTAGCTTCAAAAAGAACAAATATTCAACATTCATCACCATATAGAGAGAATCATTGCCAACTGTTTTTGTCAACTTAAAGAACATCCCTAGCCTTATAGATAAAGGGTGCCCAGAGAATGAGGCTTGCACATGTAGCCTGCGGAGGGAAGATATACACTTGTTCTCACTATCGAAGGGGTTGTTCTACGATTCAAATGCATGAGCTCTTGGGTGGGAGGGGTAAGTTTTACCAACATCACGCATAGGCTTTTAGATATTAACTATTTAAAGAATGTAGTTATTTAACATCGAAAGTAGTTTGATGCTTCTGCTATAACTTTTTAATTGTTGGTAGGCATTGGGTTCAATGTGCTTAACTAAATGTTTGACCTTTTTGACATTTTTAGGTGGCATAATCATTTGAATCCTATGATAAAGAGGGATGCCTGGACTACAGAAGAGGAGCTTGCACTCATTAATGCTCATCTTAAGCATGGAAATAAATGGGCCGAAATTGCAAAAGTTCTTCCAGGAAGGTACAAATTCACATAATTCATCTACAGAGGGAAAGCATATTTATCACAACTTACTTTTTCTATCTTTACTGAGAATGAACATATTTTGATTTTTGACAGCAAGTTTTTATCATTGGAAATGTTCACTTCTCTGTCTGATGGAGACATAGTTTTTGACTCTTTTTCTATGTACATGTGACAATTTGCATATGATTAGATGCCTATTTATCTACTGATTGAAACATGGTTATTAACTTATTTTCTTAACTATTTCCCTCCTTACATAAGTACAAATAAGCCCTTGTATAAAACGATCTTCATGCTCATGACAGCACCCAATTGTAGGGTTAGGTTAAGTTAATCAGATTTTAACTAGGGTTGGTTACTTGGCATAGCTGATGAAAAATTGGAAACAGTAAGTGGTGGCAGGTAGTTTTGGCTATCATACTAAAAGTGTAGAAGTTGATTTTTAAATACTTCAACCCAAAGTGGCGACTATTTGCAAAAACATTTAATATAGTTTCTCCTTGAGCCAAAAGACATCAAAGCTGGGGAATTTTATGGATTTCTATTTTTCCATTCGGTCAATAATTTCAGGTGTATGGCATGCTATATGCAAGTAGAAAACTAATTTTGTGAGGCTAGCATATTATTTGAGTACTTGCAGCCTATGAACATATAACTTAGCCAAGCTAGGTCATGATGAAGAAAACTGTTATGTTAACCTTTTCTAACATTAGTGCATTACTCACCATCTTTTATGATCTTTTTATCTACTAAATCAACATTTTTTTGATAATATTTTCTTCCCGAAGTGCATAAGTCGTTCTTAGCCTCTATTTATCGATTGCAAGCCCTATTCTCCAGTATGTTTACTTAAATTACCTTCTTTTGCCTAGGACTGATAACTCAATTAAGAACCATTGGAATAGCTCATTAAAGAAGAAGTTAGATTCTTACTTCGCTACCGGTAAGCTTCAACCAGTTTCAAAGCCTGCAATGCATAATGATTCCAACGACCAATCAAGGATGGCTACCGGAAATATCCATTTCACCCCAAGTAAAGTGTTGGACACTTGCTCCAGAGATTCTTCTGAAACTCCTGATTATTTACAGTCCAACATTCCTCCTAGATCATTTAAATTGGAAAACCAAAAAGACTGTTTGGAGCCTTCGGCCGTACAGATTTGTCAGCCGGAAACTTCAGTGAGTGTATCTGTTGGACGACTTGATGATTTTGCTGTTAATCGTAGAACACAGATCCAGCAAATTGAGTGTGTTAGCAATAGACCTGATTCAGGAAAAGAGTTACAGAATCTTGATGACACAGTTGAAATGGATCAAGCCAACAAAGAACAGCAGAAAATATTGCATGATGAAGTCCCTTCTACCTTTGGCTCTCTCTGTTATGAGCCTCCTCAAGTAGAAGATGTTGATGTCTCAGGCGCTACTGGTTATGTAACTCCCCCTTCTTTTAAAGGAAAGGTATCAAGTCAGCTAACTGTGGAATCCATATTGAAGACTGCAGCTAGGAGCTTTCCGCATACTCCTTCAATATTAAGAAGAAGAAAAAGAGAAACACAAATGCCTGTTCCTCCTGATAGCACTTTGCAGACTGATAGGGTGATGAATGATGATAGTTCTTGTACACCTATGGGACGACAAACTGGAAGTAATCCAGAGTTACTCAAAATTTCAAGATTATCATTAAACTCAAGTCCTCATATTGATGATAGAGCTGCATCAAATGTTGGAAAGAGTTCAAATATTTCCCCTCCATATCGGTTAAGCTCCAAAAGAACTGCAACCATCAAATCTGTGGAGAAGCAACTTGATTTTTCATTGGAAGAAGATGATTTTGATGGTAATGCCAAATTCCTTAGCTTGGCTTGCCATGTCACTTCTCAAAGTGCTGATTCCAGCACAAAAGTTTCAAGCATACAAGGGCGGAAACTGAATGAGCATTCAGTCGGATTGGAAGGTTTAACCAAGGACTTTGCACATACAACTACATTGGGTGTGACTTAATGCAGATTGCAGAATCTGTTGGTATGCTACAGAAACCTAATTTACATTGCATTTTCCAATTGACATACATAACTTTGCAAACACAATTTTAGAAGACAAGGTTCAAATAATTAATGTAAGAAGAAGGGCTTAATGCAAAATATTATTATGTTTAGAAATTCCCTGGTGGGCTGCCCATGGCCCCCCTTGGTCGTATGTGGCTAGGGGTGTCAAAATAAACAAGCGGCTTGGCTTGACTGAAGCTAGGGCGCGACTCGATTGGATTTGAGCTAAGCTGAGCCTAAGCCTAAATTTGAGACTTGAAATTGATTTCGAGCTGAGCCTAAGCCGAAGTCGGCTCGCTCAGGCTTAGGCTTGATAAGCTCAAATATATATATATATATATATATATATATATATATATATATATATATATATATATATATATATATATATATATATATATATTTTAGATCCTTTGAGCTTTCCTATTTATTATTATTTTGATATATTGATCCTCTTAAACGCTGACATAAACTCATGAGACCCACCATTACTCTCTTTTATATGCCTGGCATACCTCCTTCATTACTCTTATTTTTTCATCAATTACAAATTCTTGCATCACTTAATCCTCCTCCATCAGTTACTCCATTGTTCTCTTCAAATAACCAAGTAACCAACACTTAGAGAAAAAAAAAGAAGGAATCCATTGGTTCTTCTTCCTATTGGTGAGTGGTGAGTGGTGACCGATCGTCTTCTTCCTCCGTCGATCGGCTCCTCGCCTCCTCCTCCGTCGATAAGCTGTCGCTGCCTCCTTCTTCTTCGACCTCCTCCATCAACAAGTCGTTGTCGTCTCCTCCTTCTTTGGCAAGCCATCGCCTCCTCATCTTTCTTCGACCTCCTTCTTCAACAAGCCATCATCTTTGTCCCCGCCGACGCTGTCTCCTCCTCTTCCTCTAATCAAGCTCGGGCTTGATTTGACTCAACCCGAGCCGAGCCTAAACATCAAACTAGGGTTTGAAACTAATTCTGTGTCAAGCTAGAGCCGGCTCGATCAATCTCGGCACATTTACACCCCCTATATGTGGCTCCACCAGTGATTACACATGCATAATGTGAATATGATATTCGAAGGAATATCTTGGTTATATACGAGATATATGCAATAAACTAGGGGTGGTATGTTCAGAGTTTACTAAAGGAATTATGCCAAAGTATTATCCAACTATTAGTGATCTACAAAATTCATATGGACACCAATTACCATATTTGGGAAATTATATTTAGATATTTAATTATGCCTTTGATTGTTAAGTCGTCTTTCTAGTTCCCACTCTATCCGTTTCTTCCTCGCTGAAAAGGTAGTAACTGTTCAACTTTTAACATATGAGTCAGGGTTGCTCTATATTTTCTTCAATTTGGTACTTACATTGTTGTTACACTGCTAATTGTTGTCGTCTTCTGTGGATGCAGGTATGTGGCATTAATCCAGCAGGATTGAAGGCATGAAGCGCCTTCTCTGCTGCAATACACGAATTGAAATTTCATAATCTCGAGTAAAATAAGTGATTCCCAATTTAAAAAGAAAGAATTAGTGATAAAGATGCGCTGCGCTGAAAGCTCGATGTTGAAAAGTAGTGAATTGTTAGTATCTCTTATGTTCTAGTGTTATCTTTTTTGTTCTCTATATTTTGCAAGAGTTGTTGAAATGTTTGAAACTCTCATCTTGTACATAAAACTCAAACTACATTTCTTCGAAACTTACAGTTGAATAAGAGCTTCAGTTAGAACAATTGTCTGATCTTTATATTCCTTTTAGCTGTCTTTGCAATTTCAAAATTTGGAAGTTCTTGAAAATAAGCACTGGGTCTTGTTTGTTGCTCGACATACATCACAGTACAATATTTGTGGATATATTGCGTTTGTTACTCTGTAATGATCTGAAGAAACCAGTGACCGATGGGAAAATATGTATAAAAAGAACTAAACGTCCGGGATGGAACATGGACGTGATGCCATGCTCATCTAACATATGCCAACTCCTTCAGCAAGGGCATGATAAAAATAGGGATAAAAGCTGCATGTATAAAGGTTTTGTTTATTTTTCACGCACGCCCTTCGATTCAAGGTTTATTGTATGTTTTATTTAATAAATGATTCAATTTAGACTCTTTGAACTATCATTATTTGCTGCATATACTCTCTTTTTTTACCATATACACCCTTTAATCCAATTTTTTTTATTTAGAAGTCCATATAGTTATTTCTTTTCTTAGTTCAAAATGATATATATGAATTTTTTTTTTAATTTAAGAGCTGTATATGAGTAATAAGAAAGATAAGAGAATGTATATATAAAACCCTAATAGTTTAGGGGTCCAGATGAAATTATCCTTTTATATAAATAAGAAGATTGGTTTTTATATCTTTTTAGTTATCTTAATGAAGTATTAATAATTAGCTAGGTTTGAGCAAGCTGTGTTCATGGAAAAACTATGTATTTTGATATATATATATAGAGAGAGAGAGAGAGAGAGAGAGAGAGAGAGAGAGAGAGAGAGAGAGAGAGAGAGTAGACACTTAGATTTTTTTAAAAGGGAAATTTGCATTTAGCACCCCGCATTTTTACGCATTTTGTATCCTACATGGGCTTCACAGGCCCATTTATGAGCACACAGCTTTGAGATCACCCAATAGGCGCCCAAGGGTTAAAAAGCAAAGCAACCTCGGCCGCCGCAAGGAGAACGGACGGCGGATGCGCGATCTCATCTTATCATCTCATCCCCCTCCGCTAATCTCGTCCACTCGTTCTCCTACATATACCCCACTCCTCACAAATCTTCACCTCCGTCTCTTTGTTTTCTTCGCTCTTCTTCTTCCATTCTTCGTCAACAATGGGCAGAACCTTCTTCGTCGGCGGCAACTGGAAATGCGTAATTTTTTTTGCTTTTAGCCCCCAATTTTATACTATTTAGATTGATTACTCTGTGAATTCGCACTCGATTCGTTAGGTTTTAAAGTTTCTTTACCCAATTTGCAGAATGGGACCTCCGAAGAGGTCAAGAAGATTGTGTCGACTCTGAATGAAGCCGAGGTTCCATCTGAGGATGTCGTGGGTGAGTATGTTTGTTTGAGAAAATGTTGGTCGAATTAGATCTTATAGCATGATACCAGAACAAGTCAATTCGATTCGTCTATGATCGTTTGTTTGGAATTTTGCATTTGCTTAAGTTTCCTTTGAGAGGATTAGGAGTTCAGGATTGGTATGTTATAGTTGATTTGTTCTCGTTGCAGAGGTTGTTGTGAGCCCTCCATTTGTCTTCCTCTCGCTAGTTAAAAGCTTGCTACGTTCTGATTTTAGTGTTGCCGCGCAAAATTGTTGGGTGCGGAAAGGTGGTGCCTTTACTGGAGAAATCAGGTAAGACTTGAGCATTAACTTGATGCCTCCTCTCATCAACGTATTAGTGTGCAAAGAATAGATTCTGGTTTGGATTTAGTTAGATTATCATTCTCCACTCTGTTCTTGAATTTGGTGAAACCTTGGAATTGAGATGGATTCAAACTTCTTACAATTATTATGATCTGGCGGTTGCTATTTCTCAACATTTTGCGGACAGCATTCTTTTCAAACTTTTAACAATTAGTCTGGTCAGATGGTTGCTATTTCTCCCACATTTTTGCACAACCTTGGTTTGAAATATTCTGTTTTAGGCCTCTTTGCTTATTCACTTGGTTAACTCTTAATTTTGAGTAAGTCCTCTTGAAGTCTTGTAGCTTTTATTTACATTTTAGATGGAAACTGTGACTTTGAGCAAAATGGTGTACATCATCTGTTCACAGTATCGTAGATATGCATGCCTGCCTTTCACATAGTTGTTATCTCTTCTTGCAGTGTCAACCTCATAAGGCATAAAATATTTTTAATTATATTATTTTGTTTTCATTACAATAGTGGTTGTTCATTGGTTCCAGCATTGATCAGTCAACATTACTGCAATTTTGCTCCTTAAAGACTCAGATAAGAAAAACTTTTCTTGATAAAATTTGATATTTTTGTAGACGTCATAGTTGGCCTATTGTAACAGTAAAACTCGTAGTCCCTGTGATTATACCAGGGGTAAAATTTTGGGTTCATAGACTAGAACATAAGCGGACAAAACCTGTTGAAACTTGAATCATTGAGGCACTTATCTTTTAAAGGTCTAATTTGTATCTTGGTTGAATAAAATAACTTTAAAAGATGATCAATCTTGAAGTGATGCTATTTTATATCTTTTTCCCTTTTCCTTTAACCTAAAATTGGGTATATTGTGTTTTCTCCCGCTTGTCCCTATGTGTAATTGTTAACAACACCAGTATTCTGCACTGTTTATGTCTAACATTTGCCATGATACTATCATTATTTGTGCACAAAAGTCCAGCGTGAAGTTCATCATCTGGAACTGAAAAATTAGGGAATTTCCTCAATGTTACTAAGTTGTTTTTCTCCCACTCTGCATGCAGCTCAGAGATGCTTATCAATCTAGGTGTCCCTTGGGTCATTTTGGGTCACTCTGAGCGTCGGCTGCTTTTGGGTGAATCGAATGAGGTAGATAACAATGCTATCGCCCTCTTAAATTGCGTGGTGTGCAGGTGCATCAGTAATAAAGCATTTAATTCCTAGTTCCAAATGTTTCATACAATAAACCTATTTTGTTAGAGAAATTCTGTATTAAATTAGAGATTGTAGTTCTACAAGACATGATGCTTGAATATATGTATGGAAACCGATACAGAAACTAACACGCACTTGCAGGGACATAAGCGTCCAGTATATATTGATGATTAGATGGTGAGTTCTCTTGCTTGTGTATGTGCATGAATCTTCATGCACTGAAAAGGGCCCATGTCACGAGTTATTATAAATTTATAATGTACTTCTGTTCTTTTAATATAAACAAGGTATTATTATGGAAGAACCAAGACCTGATTTACCTGCAAGCTGGCCATGCGAGTAGCTTCATCCTTTCTCTGAACATGTTGGGTTTTTTCTTTCACACATGCCCTATATTCTTACCTTGTCTTGTGGTTCTTCCTGTTTCCTTACTTTGATCTCATATTTTTTTGGGTTTTCAGATTCACTTTGGAGAATTTAACCATGACTTTCATGTAATAGAAATCAGCATTTAAAATGTGGATTTTTGCATCAAATGAAATCTAATATGGTCTCTGTTGTGTCCATTCTTTTGATGAAGTTGTGCTAGACCATAGCTACTTGAGTATATTATCTTGTGAACACTTTTTTATATATTTTTAGATTCCAGACTAGCAAATAGGAATTATGCTCTTTTAAGGTGTACATCACAAAGATGAGTGAAATTAAGCATGAGGGTCCTGAATATTTTCTGTCTGATGTGTTTATGAATGATTGTAGCTTTTATACCTTTCTGGTTTGATCCTGGTCAACTTGTCTTTAGAAGTAACCCCTTTAGAGATCTAATAATATTTTCCTTATTAAATGGCAGTTTGTTGGGGATAAAGTTGCATATGCACTTTCTCAAGGTCTAAAGGTGATTGCTTGCGTTGGTGAGACCCTTGAGCAACGAGAATCAGGATCAACTATGGACGTTGTTGCTGCACAAACTAAAGCTATTGCAGGCAATCTCAATTTCATTTTTTGTCAAAGTTTTGAATTGTGAATGCTTTCCTTCTGTTCTTACTTCTTAGCTAATGCATATACAAATACAGGCATGCATTGCTGCTATTATTAGTTTCTATTATCTTTTTTATTTTGGGAAATTGATTGACCTGATTATTTGACTGATTGACATAATAAATCTTTTGAAGAGTAGGATGACAGATTCGTGTAAAAAGTGCAAGTTGATATATATATATATAAGGCTTGTGTGTTCTTGTAAACTGCCTCAAGAAAACAGTATCTGTTTCTTAATGGTGCATAAGGTTGAGTTTAAAATTCTTATGGTTTTATAATGCGGGGCTGTCTTGCAGAGAGGATACCTAACTGGACGAATGTTGTACTGGCATATGAGCCAGTTTGGGCCATTGGAACTGGCAAAGTTGCAACCCCAGCTCAGGCTCAGGAAGTATGCTTTCTTTCCTTGGTTGCTTATACCTAGCCTTGTCTGAGTTTACTGATTAATGCACTTCAAGTTCATATTTTGTCATACAATTTTCTGTATTCCAGAAGAATCTAAATTTGCAAGTATTACATTTTCCATGAGAAACTACTTGCTACCTGCTTCTGGCCTTAATGTGGCCCTAATAATAATTCAGCATTAAAACTGCACCCTGCCTTTTTAATTTTGGAGCAAAGAATGTCGGGTCTTGACTCTCGAAATATTTGGTCTACGCATGTTTCGTTTGACCTTCCATGTCTCAATTGTAGGTGCACTCAGTCCTAAGAAATTGGCTTCATACAAATGTCAGTGCTGAAGTTGCTTCATCAACCAGGATCATCTATGGAGGTACTTGTTCCTCAAATATCTACTGCCTAATGATTACCTTATATTCGTGAAACCACCAGCATATATTGCAAATTTGAGTTTTCTTAAATAAGAATGAAATATAAGTTACCGTTGCTCCCTGTAAAGCATTCATATCAAAAACTCATTCCTTAAACTGTAGAGTTGGATCACTAATGATCTCTCACAAACTTTTGCAGGTTCAGTAAATGGAGCAAACTGCAAAGAGCTTGCAGCACAGCCTGATCTCGATGGGTTCCTTGTTGGTGGAGCTTCTTTGAAGGTCATATCATATCTTTTCTGGTTCTCTTCTGATACTTTAATTTTAATGGGAGATCCAAAATGGAGCCAAGCTCTAGAATTAGTTAAGAATCATATGACAGCTTTGGTGTGGGCTGTGTTATTTGGTATGTTTCAAGATTTAGTAAATTGACGCTTGAGAATATGCTGAAAAGCAAGTTCTAATGACTAAATCGTGTTACCTTAGCTGGAGGGATTTAGCTTTCTGAATTTTATCTAGATATGTTGATTTGTAATTTCTCTGCCTTTCTGTTTACTTAAACCTGTTATCCTTTTGCAGCCCGAATTTGTCGACATTATCAAGGCAGCTACTGTGAAGTCGTCTGCATAGTAACTCAACGTGATTGCTGCATGCTGTTTTCATATGAAATATCAACCTTGGATGTCTCGTTTGTCAGTAGCATCTTTATCCGGAGGTGGAAAGTGCAAGGAACTAGCAGACGAATAAAACTGTAGGCTAATTTTATTACAGACTGCTTTCTGTCGTATGATTTTCAAAAGCAACATCTGTTTTCAGTTTAATATCTATGGCGTAGCTTGAATTACTGGGAAGTAGTAATTTACACTGGAAAATAACAAATATTTCCTTTGCAATTCTATACTTTGATGCGTGATTATTATGATGTTTTTTTTTCCATGCATAATGTTCTGTGATTTCCTAGGCTTAACTCGTGTGTTTGATTTTTAATGCCCCACCTTATTATAGTAGGAATAAGCATTTTTCCATATCGCAGTGATAAAATATCAAACATAGCATCACCATTATCTTCCACTATGATACATATAATATATATATATATATATATATAAATATATATTAGAAGCTGCGGGCTGCTCTCCTTTACTAAGCTCTGCAGCCACTTCAGCCACTGCTTACTAGAATACTCTCTAATCCTTAATTAAAAACATGCTCATCATCCAGGCAAAGAATTAAAATTAAAAAAAAGGTACTCGTACTAAATAATAAGAAAGGCAGGGTGGCTTTTGAAAAAAATAAATAAAGAAATCTCAGTCTACGACTCGAAAGTTTTTGCCCGCGAAGGTCTGCCCGAACTGCCAGTCTTCGGGCGCGACGTTCCACGACGTGGAGGTGCGGCGATCGCTGGAGGTGACGCGGAATGAGAGGGCTTGGCCAACGAGTACGGTGTTAGATTGCCAATTTTGCCCCCAGTTGCGTGACATCGCCATCCAACCCGTCCGGCTACCCTTCACGCTCGCGCGCACGATAGCTCCGGCCCCGCCCACGTTAGTGATCAGCACCAGATTGAAGTACTTGGCCCCGTTTATCGTGAACCGGATCCCGCCCGTTTTCCTGCACGGAACTCTGCAGAGGGGTTTCTTTGTTATATATGAAAATACCAGGGGTTAATGTATAAAATGACAAAGCGTTCTTCTTCATAGGGAGCGATTATTCCATATCAGTACCTACATTTTTCGTTTTATTGCAAATACGACCTCTTTCTAGAAGGTATAGAGATATATAAAACTGGAGTCAATTTACAAGCAATGGAAGATAAATTTGCGAAAGGAAATATAATGGAGTGCAGTTACCTCCGGTAAGAGACAGGAACGATACCCGCACGGAACTCGGCGATCTTAAGGAACATGGGCATGGCGAGATCGAAGTGGGTCCGCGGAGGATTACACCACCCGCCATCATCCGACGGGAGGGCATAATTGGGAGGGCAAAAGTTCGTCGCCGTGACGACTACGGAAGGGCTTCCTCTATGGCACCCGTTACCCGGTTCCCCCTCGGCGCATTTTAGCTCGAAGCACGCGCCGCACCTCAACCCCTCGTTAAACAGCGCCGTGCTCAGCGCCGCCGTTTCCACCCCATACCCCTCGCTGTACAAGTTCCCGTATCCGCACGCTCCTCCTGAGAACAAAAGAACACAAGATTTACATAAAACACCCTATATTGATGGATATTCGTGGATTGATAAGTGAGAAAGAAAGAAAGAAACAAATTCAGTTAAACGTAGGGTATTATCTGCAAAATTCCGTAGAACGGAAGAGGACTTACCCATGGTGCCGGAGGCGTCGCTGCCGCCGTAGAAGGTGGCGTGGGCGCTCTGCCATGGGCTGCCCGCATATACGCCAGGAATGCGGGCGTCCGCAGGGATGAAGAGAGGGAGGAGGAGGGCTAGAGTGATGAAGTAGATATGAGACATTCTTTCCTTTTTCCTTCTCTTTGGAGAGAGAGAGAGGGAGTGATTGAGTGAGTGAGAGAGGGAAGGGAGAGGAGTATTTATGGTGTGAGAGGATGTCGTATCTGGTTACATTTGCCTTTTCCTTTATGTTTTTATTCAGGAAGTGATAGCAATTGGATTTATTCTCCTCTTGTTTCGATTTTCTTGCAATAAGTCCAATTATATATATATATATATATATATATATAGGTAATGAGAATATGTGTCACACGATGCTTTAATACCATATTAGATAATTAATTAATTTAAAATTTTATACCGTTATTAAATATCATATCAATAATATATAGTATGTTTTAACACTACGAATATGATAAACTTAGAAATGTTACAACTACTCTTGTATTAGCTAGCTAGTTTGGTTAATATTAGTTAGCTGTTGCCTTAGCACCATCTAGTTAGGTTTAATGATTTCGTATACCTAAATCGTGTATGAAGAGTTTTTCTTTTTTTTTATTACCAAGCTAGTTCTCTTTGAAATTCAATTAATCGTAATAGACTAAAGCTCAAATTTAATAATAAAAGGAGTCTATTTTACCTAATAAAACGATGATCAATTTAATTTAATTTTTTATTTTTAGACGTATTTAGTGTCTTATCTTCTAAGTAAAATATTAATTTTATCAATAATTTTATTAAAATAAAATTACTGAAAAATTTAAAACTAATAAAAAAGATGATTCTATCTTTTGCACATAAAATATTGACTAGTTAGCCATCTTATTATTAAAAAAATTAATCTATTTAGCATCTTATTAAAATGTTAAATTATTTTGTTTTAAATATCATAATCTTCTATCAAAAGACAATTTTGAATCTACGAAGATAAAAAATATATATAATAATTTGATCGAATCTTATTTAAACCAATATAGGTTAAAAAAGGCAATGTACTCTGTTATGTTTAAAATCATAAAAAAATAATAATAAATTCTCTATATTTTAATTTTAATTGTCTACATTTTTTTATTCAACATTTTCTGAAAAGAAGATGCAGTAATTTTTAAACAAAACTTTTGAAGTCGTTTCCATCTAAAACTAAAATATTAAACTTACCAGCATTTTACTTATAACTATAATTTATTTGATAATAAAAGATAGAAACTTTGGAAGATGGTCAGTATGGTCAAAAGGCAAAAACTCCAAGTATAAACCCCCCCACTAAACATGATAAAGTTTCAGCACTGCCCTGGCTCCAAACCCTGCATACCTTTTCCCAATGTAGTCATTGGGGGTCAAAGAGTACACTCGGCAACTCCTGCTTTGTCTTGTCGTTTGGCTCCATGGGGAGAAGGAATTGACCACTCAAAGCACGCATACACTCCACTCTGTCTCCCCCCCCCACCCCCCCAAAAGATCCAGTCAAAGTTAAAAGAGGTCGCTCAGGTAGTGATTGGCAGTGCAAAGAAAAGGGAGTGGTACCTCCGATTCCCTCTTACCAATTTGCGTTGGTCTTGGAGTTTGGACCAACGCCGCAGCAGCTCAGGCACTCTGAGACGAGTAGCAGCAGCTTATTATGAATGTATCTATCTCCTCGCAGGTAGCATCTCTCTGCATCTGGCTCAAAGCTCCTTGTTATTGGGGGAGTGGAGGTCATCTGGGTGCTTCGTTTTGAGTCTTCTTTTTTTTCCGGAGTGATTTCAATCATGTTTTAAAATTTTAAAAAAAAAATTTATATATAACACCATACTTTATTACATAATTATAATTTACATCATATATTTATTTTTTATTTTAATAAATATATGTAGAAAATACTCTGAGTTAGATTTAAATTAACACCGTCAGAATATTATGTTAAGTAAATATATTTTATTTTTAAAATAACTAAAATACTGTTGGTATGATTTCGTTGAGGAGATTTTGTAATTTTTTAAGTTGTAGTTAATTTAACCCAGAGATTTAGTTAGGTTTAATTAATTGATATTTTCTGCACATATTTGCTAAATTATAGGATTCGATTTATAAATAATAAAAATGTACGGTATAAATTACAATTTCATCAAAAGACATGGTGTTATATGTAAAAAAATTTAAATTTTATTTTACTAAAAAATAGATAGGCGCTCAAATTTATTATCAAACAGGATTTATTTTATTATAGTCCCTACTAAAATGTTAAACTTACAAATATTTTACGATTTTACACAACTGCTATTTAGTTCGACGTTCTAATCTGACGCTAAAACACTGAAATTTTATATAAAATTGCTTATCTCAGTAGTAATAAGCTCGACTTGCAATCTATATTGATAAATAAAGTTTGGAACATAACCGCTTAGGTCATAACTCAAGTTTTTCATCCATCTTTAATATTTCTCAAAACTTCATAAAAATACCATATAGATATTTATTATTAGACAATTGTATAGCAACAACTATAGTAATTTAGTAACTAGTTTAAAAGTTATAGTAAAATAGATATTTTTGATAATAGATCAGTCAAAGTATCATTTTGAAGCCAGGAGGAGTACATAGTTTTGCCAATTAAAATTTAGTACCAGGGCTCATATCACCAAACTAAACCCATTATCGTGATCTCGTTCTTCAAAGATTCAAACCTCAATGTCTAGTTTACTTCATCAATAAAATCGCTTATATTAATTTCCCAGGCCGAGTAGCCCAAGGCCCATGGGCCATGGGTTGAGAAATACCTAAATTTGAATAGAGACCAAAAAATACGTCAACGTACTACTAGATTTTGGTGAATTAAAACTAACTTTTTTATTTAAAAAAATCAAATATTAAAATAAAAGGGTTATTAAAAGTGACTATTTTTTTTAAAATTTTCTACCAATTAAATACTCTAATGTGGAAGAATATCCATCTGGAGTCAACTTTGACTGCTGGACTTGTCCTCTCTCGCACCCTTTGACTAACGACAAAAGGACACGTCAACACATCACTTAATTGGCACAAACCAATCACGTGCTTGACCATGCTCATGAGTCTACCAAATCCATTGAAGAGGTCAACAATTGATAGTGCCAAAAATAGAGATCCGATTTTATTGTTGGACTTCTCTATAATTAGTGAATTAGCGTAGCGTATCTTGTTTGGTTGCTAGATCGAGAAGAGGATTTATCATCGTTGGCTTTCACTGAGTCACTCTTAGCTCTCTAACACTAAAGGGCTCCTTTGGTTTGAATTAAGGTAGGGTTTTTGAACCGGTTCAGATCTGATATAATAACTATTTTTATTTTTACATAATCAAATTTATTTTTTAAAAAATTAAGATTAAAATTAAAATATTAGATCAACTAATCATGTTTGAAATTTAGCCTCAAACCAAACTAAAGAAATAATAACTCAGGGTTCATATAAATCAGATCACTTTTTTAACCTATTGTCCTGTAACGGATACTCAGTATCAAATATATATATATATAGTAGTTATTAATGTTGATGAAAGGTATAGAGAGAGCACATAAAGATAAATATGTTTGGATACAATTAGCAAATTAGAGCTTCTTCATAATACAAAGTTAAAGCTTAGAAATGAAGTAATACACCGTGACATGAGAGTCCGAACGACATAATACCTATAAGTAGCTATCAATCCTTTTGTCAATGATTTAGATCGTCTACCTTAATTAGCATTAATAACCTAGAGACATGAGGCAGAATAAAAATCAAAGGTATGGTGCATGCATGAAGCACAAAGGCAAGGGATTAACTTTGTGGGCTCCATTGATCCTCCCCCTTGTCAACAGCGTATATCATATCATGTTGGGTTGCAAACATGATGTGGCATGATTATCTCAATAACTCAACTCAGTTACTAAATCTTAGGTCAAATATATACATTATACTATTCTAAGGCTAATTTTTGGATGTATATATATATTAGGGAGTGACCCATATTCTTAAGATTTAGAATCTTATAACTCTCCTGTTTGTATTAGATATTTTTTTTATATCCTAATAGCCTGCAATCGTTTTCTCTAGCCGGCCCTACTCGGATTGGGCTTGAGTAGCTATGGGAGGGGAGGATCATTCTTCGAATTTCTCCACATTTTTCTTTCTTCTCCCTTTGTGTTCTCCATTTTTGTTGCCGCCCGCCATCTTTATTATTTTCACCCCTTCCTTTCTCCTTAATTATTATTTTCTCCAATCGTAAAACCGTACTCTGGTTCTCCCCTTTAACATCCTTGTCGTTGGATCTTCATTCATCTTTGTCATTTTTGTCAGATTCATGCACCTCCTCGATGTCTTTCTCTCGATGAACTATTTGTTTGGGGTCTTGACAATCGGCATTGAGGTAAAGCCCTTTTATTGGTGCAAGTAACCTGCTCGCCATCGCTATTTAGTTGTGTGTGCCATATTTTGCCATCTCATTATTGTTTTCCTCGTAGTCACCCCTTATTGTTGTAGTTGTCGAGGAGATGTTGGCTTTCTTTGTGCCCATGTGCTTCTAAAGTTGACCCGTTGAAGACTAATTCCTCTAGTGTTGTGGCACGATTGTAGTGCTATATTTTTTTTCGCCCTTTAAACTTGTCCAAACTATTTACCCTTTCCTGCAGTGTAATATATGCTGGTCAATTTTTTTTTCTTTTTAAAAAATAAAATTTATTTTATTTACGGCCTTTTTAATAAATAAATAAATAAATAACTCTACAGGGAATCAAACTGCCGGCTGATTAGCTTGCTCTAATTTATAATATTTGGACCAAAATGATTTCACTCCGCAGTTATAACTAGCTTATCTTAGCTATTTCCGAATTATATCATACAATGGGTCATATATTCTTAAGAATAATAAAGATTTCAAATAATGATAATTTAATTTTGGGAAAAAAAAATCCCACTCTCCTTACTGTAGGAAGAGTGGGGAGCATGTCAAGATGTAAATGGTCTAATGGTGGACTCTTTATCAGATCTTCGGATATAAAGAGGAAAAAAAAAGACCATAGCAACATTCAAATGAAATATATGATGGTGACTATTCTTTGAACCAATGCATCCTGCAATGTATCACTGTCATATGCACCTCCTTTTAGTTTTAGACCCGTGAGAAATGCCAGGCTATTATATTAAAATTGACATTTAATGTAAGAGACTTAAACAAATAAATTTTCAATCAGAAACAGTCACAAACATTATCGTGATTACTCTCCATGTTTATGAACAGGGACTCGGAAAATGATGCACTCCACTGCTTATCTAGTAAAGAAAATTACATCATCAAAACTTTACAAATCACATCTTAGAATATATCTATTCTGTTATTTGCACCTTCTCTTTAAAGATTTTATAATTTTGACTCTTATTTTTCTTTTAATATATTTATTAAACACTCTGACTTTATTTAGACTAATTAATATTAATAAAATTACTAAAGTTCCCCTACCTCTCTTCCCCTTCGCTCTACCTCTCTATAACTTTTTTACGTCTTTCCTAACCACCTCCTCCTATGGGCGTCGTCGCTGCAGTCACCACCTTCTCTCATCTTTCCTCTCCTCTTCTAGTTGTTCTTGCTCTAATCAAGAATTCGTCGAAGAAAATGGAGCGAGCTGACCATCTCGACAGACTCCAATTTAGAGATCATAACCTCCAACTCAAGCATGATGAGGCGATGAAGTCCACGAGGAGGATGGAGAAGATGAAAAAATAATGAGATAATAAAGGAGATAGAGGTAATTTACATATCCTATAAATTATACTGTATATTATAATAAAATATTTCTTTATTAGTACTATTTAAGTTAACCTAGGATATTAAATAAAAATTATAAAAAAATATGGGCTAATTACAAATTTCTCAAAGACCGAAGCGGATCATAGTATAAGTAAAATATAGGATATAATTTATAAAATTTTTATAATAATAATGATGTGTCAATGCTTCATCGTCGAACTAACATACATACACACATACATACATATATATTAAAGCAGATGGGAGATGTTATATACAAAGAAATGATCGTGGTCACCATGGAGAGAGTTTATAATATTGCTACAATGTTGTTTTCTAGGTCTCTCCCATTAGGCTTTCTATGCTATGATATAGTGCGAGCTAATTTATGCCCAATATCTTATTGCAATTCCTGCGCATAATCCAACCTTTAGGTGGCCAATCCAATGTATCTGCCGACCAAATGGGGACAGCATCCTTTTCGCGAATCCATGATTGGAACAGCAAGCAGCTTTTAATCACTTTATATTTCAACAACAAAATTAATAAATCCTAATACATGTATTAGCATAATCATGTAGGGCCCAATTGTGCATTATCACCATTAAAAAGTTCTGATCTTTATATGTTCACATCCTGTTACAAAAATATATAACATATACCGTCTTTCTCACATAAATCTTCTTTTTTCTTCCAACCATCACACATAGACAACTGATAGATAACATGAACTGCTCTCTGCTTCACCATAATATTTTAGAGTAGATAATACATGCAGGCTTATAACCTTTAGAAAAATAATTACCTTTAATATTATATTTGTTAACTAATAAACATATTCCAACAGATATCCGGGGAAGAAAAATAGTTTCTCAAAATTGTTATGGATTTAATAGGATTAATTTTCAAAAGATATTTTAATGGTATATTATATAGAACTCTAATTGCAAGTGAAGGAGACAAATAATTCAGTAGCACATGAAGTATGCTTCTTATGGTATACTTTCCACCATTTTAAGTAGAAAACTATTGAAAGGTATGCTTGCTTAACCTCATCATCATGTGCACATCTTCCACGTATATTTTTGAAAGCCCATGTTAGCATGTCGTAAAGTTGATTAATTTGTTTCACAAGATACCTAAAAGGTTAAAAAAGAAAAGGAAGAGAAAATTAACCCAGAGACCTTCTAGAAGAGATTTGGAAGCTCCTCCACAGCCTCATTTGCAGGATGCATTGCATCTCGATAAGTTTCCACGAGTTTTTATTAAACCAAGTTGGTGCTCCTCATAAATTTATTTATTTTAATTATTTATTTAGGATATTATCTCATGTTTTTTAACAGAAAATTCCATTATGTTTTAAGTAAGTTATAAAAACGCTAAATGTTATATGAAATATTTAATGTTTTTATTTTAAACTTATTTACTAACTTCTGACGTGTTAAAAATAAACTAAATATGGTTAAAATAAGTATTTTGAGGAGACTGTTTCTAGTTTGGTAGTACGAAGTACAGCCCCGTGGGTCGAGGATCGCCGTACACTAGGGACACGTCAACCTTCCGTCGTCCCAGTCACCAAGCCAACTGGACTAATCTGGGACCCACCAAGACGACGTGTCGATCGAAGAGGCTAAGACCGCCTCTGTCGATCGCGACGAGCCACTCGCCGTCCACGTGGTGGGGAGAAGCGTGGCGAGCAAGCCATCGGTGAGACGTTAAACTTCCCGACGACCGGCTAGTCGTTGAAACCACCGGCTACCGCCGGTGAACGGTAAGTTCATAGAAGCTTCTCAAAGGGGTAGTCTCGACAATTCACCCATTTTTTTGATCATGTGTCGTTGAGTATTAATAAGGAGGACCACCGCACTCTTCGGCAGAGGTGCTGCTCCTCCTGCAAAAGCTGGTTTCTTAGCTTTCATCGTCTCCTTCCTCCTCGAGGTACGCTTTTATCCTAGTTCCAATTCGAGCATATAGGAGTGCTTTTATCCTCCCGATCTAGAATACTCGTGATTTCCGAGGAAGTTTATGACCGGAATCTATCGAATAATTCGATGGATATGTCCGGATTGAGACACAAACACACCTTATACGACCTCACCATCTCGAATCACGGCTTTGGATTACCTCGGAGTTACTTCGTCGATCTACCTATTATTCCCCAGGTTTCCACCCCCGCCCCTCTTGTCCAAACCCCAAGCCCCAATTCCTCCGCCTCGATAAGCCCCACCGTCGCGGTGGATTCGTCGGAAGATTCCGAGATATTCTCGGATATCGTCCTCACCTACATAAGCCGGATGCTTATGGAGGAGGATATCGACGAGAAATTCGAGCAGCCGGCTCTTATAGCCGCGGAAAAACCCTTTCTTGAAATCCTAGGGTCGGCCTCCCATCACATTAACCATAGCTCCGAAAGCCCCGATGATAGCTCCGGGAATAGCTATGGCTGTCTTAGTAGCAGTAGTAGTGGTAGTAGTGTTGTGGTAGATGGTAACACCTGGCCTTATGATCCTATCGAGTATTCCCAGCTACAGACTCATCCCCTCTCCTCGTATAACAGTAGCAGCGGAAATCTTTTCGAGGGGTTAGATGAGTCTCTGTTTAGTAGTATCCAAAACCAACATGCTTTGCAGTTTAGGAAAGGGGTCGAGGAGGCGATTAAGTTCCTTCCTGGGGAGGAAAAATTTGTCATTGATTTGGATGCATATGGGTTCGCTAGAAAAGAGGGTAGGTTCTTTGAGGTCAAGGCTGTGAAGGAAGAGTGTCCCGTTCATAGGGGGAGGAAGCATTTCAACACTGATGATTTGGATTCTGAGGAAGGGAGGAGCAATAAGCAGTCAGCGGTGTACACCGAGGAGTCCGTCCGCGAGATGTTCGATAGAGTGCTTCTATGCAATGGAGAGACGTGCTCAAAGGGCGTTAAAGAGCTGCAAGAGGCCTTGCAGCACAAGGCGATGGAGCATTCTCAGAATGGCCACTCTAAGGGATCAGGCAATGGGAAGGGTCGCGGGAAGAGGCAATCAAAGAAGGAGGTGGTCGACCTGAGAACTCTTCTCATCCATTGTGCTCAAGCTGTGGCCGCTGATGACCGTCGGAGTGCAACTGAATTGTTGAAGCAGATCAGGCAGCATTCTTCCATGGATGGGGATGCAAATCAGCGGTTGGCCCAGTGCTTTGCTAATGGACTTGAGGCTCGCCTCGCTGGTACTGGGAGCCAGATATACCATTCTCAAGTGGCAAAGCGCACCTCTGCCACCGACATCTTGAAAGCATACCAACTTTATATGGCTGCATGCCCTTTCAAGAAAATCTCTCATTATTTCTCCAACCAGACCATCTTAGATGCTGCTGAGAAGGCAACAAAGGTGCATATCATAGACTTCGGTGTATACTATGGTTTTCAATGGCCATGCCTCATCCAGCGGCTATCTAATAGGCCTGGTGGACCCCCAGAGCTTCGGATTACTGGCATCGATCTACCCCAGCCAGGTTTCCGCCCAGCGGAGCGTATTGAGGAAACCGGGCGCCGTTTAGCTGATTATGCTCAGAGCTTCAAGGTTCCTTTCAAGTATCAACCCATTGCAGCCAGATGGGAGACAATCCGAGTTGAGGATCTAAATATTGATAAAGACGAGCTTCTCATTGTCAATTGTCTCTACCGGTTCAAGAGTCTGATGGATGAGACTGTGTTGGTGGATAGCCCGAGAAATATGGTCCTGAACACCATCAGAAAGATGAAACCGCATGTGTTCATTCATGGCATTGTCAATGGATCATACAGTGCTCCCTTCTTTGTGACACGCTTTCGGGAAGCCCTGTTCCATTTCTCTTCACTCTTTGATATGCTTGAAACTAATGTCCCAAAAGATGATGAACAGAGGTTGCTGATTGAGAGGGATCTTTTTGGAAGAGAGGCCCTAAATGTCATCTCCTGTGAGGGCTTAGAAAGGGTGGAGAGGCCTGAAACTTACAAACAGTGGCAGGTGAGGAATCTTAGAGCAGGATTCAAGCAGCTGCCGCTTAATCCAGACATCATGAAGAAAGTGAGGGACAAGTTCAAGTCATGCTATCACAACGATTTTGTAGTAGATGAAGATAATCGATGGTTGCTGCAAGGGTGGAAGGGGCGTATCATATTTGCCCTATCCACATGGAGACCCAGTAATGCTTACTAGCATCGGCTCCTGGAATTCAGTACTAGTCTGTGGTCATATGTTGTAAATGAAGATTTATAGTCCCTCTCGCCTTTGGTCTACATGACTCATGGTAAATTACTACCTCTCTTCTTGCCTGTGCTAGTATCAAGATTCTTGTGATTTGTTCGAACACAACTTATTCTCTTATATGATCTCTTGTTGTTGATGCAGGTGAACCAGCGCAAGACTGCTTCAAGGAAGATGGCCAGACAACTAGGACTGAAGCTGGAATTATAGAATTAGGATTTAGGAGAGAAAAGTTTATGTAACTTATTTTTCTGGAGTAGTTCTCTCGATGCATTTTCTAGGAAATGATTTAAATGATGTATGTAGCTGCATTGCATACTAGAACTATCATTACTGACAATCAGGCAATCTTATCATCATTGAGTTTTGTGTAAATCTTCGGTTGAATTATGCAAACAACGCGTATTGCATCCTTTTTATTATAAATAACACAATACAATGGAGATTTAATGTTGGTCAATGTTGCTATCTTTATCTGCGGGCCAGTCGGATGAATGACTACTTGGAATTTTTAGTTCTTTCTCTCGCTCCGTGCGTCAATCTGAAATATAATTACCCTTTGCAAAGGCAACGATGTTTGATGATATTGAATGCAGAATGTTTTTAACACTGGTAAAGCCAGTAAATCAAGTTGTTGAATTGTTATGTAGTCTATAATTCCGTCAGACCACGCAGTCCAAGATACTAGTTTACCTAGTACATACAACCTGGAGTCTAGTCTAGACATGGTCCATGAAAGATGTCGATTAGAGGACAAGAAAAGAACAGCTATGATTTGGTGATCGCACTGTTGTTCAACGTGCTTTAGGACTGTAACGACTGTTCCACCGCCCTGCTGCTCATATGTATCAAATGGGTTGCTTTTTTTTGTGGTTGACCTCTCATTGGCTAATATATATATATATATATATATATAGTACAAAGGTAGATTGTATCTCTTACTTTCCTGCCTGGTTTCCCTTGAGACCAAAATTTTCTCTAATCAAGAGGTTGTTAGCTTTGCAACTATTCCTTACCTAACGGGTTAATTTAATAGGTCTTTTAAAGCACAATTGGAGTGGGCCATTTCAACAAAGTCAACAACTAGCAAGCTCATACTTTTAAGAAAAAAAAACTAGCAACCTAATCAACTTGCTTTGGTATTCAAACTATCTTATCTATCTTCACATAGAATAAAGTAAAATAAAAACAAGAGAAAAAGAAGAAGAAAACAACAACAATAAAAACAGGGGAAAAAACTCCAGAGTTGATACGTTCCCCTGAGTGAAATCTTCCATATACAGCTTGCGTAAAATTGTAAATGAAATTGATCGTCCACCACCAGGATCATTTTCTCAAGAAACAGGGCTTCGTCTCCTGCTGTGGACTGGAAGCTCTACGACCTTTATAAACCACAGTTAATTCATAAAAGAGCTTTCAATCAGGTATTACTCCCAAACAATCATGAGATATATCATAGCAATATCAAAAGCAAGAACGCCACAATTTTCCTTTGTCCGCATCCTGCTATTGGGTGAGCAGATGCTCATTTCATATGAGAAAAATAAGCTTTCGGCTCTTATTATTGCTGGTAGTGGATCACCACATGAACACTCCACCATAGACAATAACATAGTCACCATCTAGGTTGCCAACACAGGGAAAGGAAGATCAACATGACAATAGAATAATTATACTTGGGGGTGAGTAGCTATATTTGAAAATTTGTGATGCACATTCGACCCATAAAGATGTTCAATGAATCAAGTAACACTAGGACAAGAGCACTTATATAATAACCTGCACCTACAATCAACATATGATTTAAGACACTGACAAGAGAAGAGAGGATATATATTAAAGTCCACTTGCTAGTTAGAGAGTTACATATATATATTTCTATCAACCTGGTGGGGAGATGGAATAAATAGTTATGTGGCCCTAAAAATGTATTAAATGGACAAGTTGGCAATATGTTACATAACTGTCTAGAATGTACTGAACTTCGCCTCTGGCTTTGTATCTAGATGAATATTATAATAGGAAATTCTGCAGATATTTTCTTGTATCTATTTGACTCACATGTGAATCGGTTGGAGATAGTTGGTGTCCATCGAATCTTGCAAACTTGCTATTATAAAGGTATCACATTATCTGATTAGAATAACATTACATAAAATAAAAAAAGCATAGAGATCCTTTTCTCAAACTTTGACGGACTTGACAAATCAAACATTTTGCTTGTTTATGAGTTTACCAGTCTGTACAGAGAAAGGCAAAGTAGGTTGGTTTGAGAAGAGGCCCATTCCATAAGCATCTCACTTACCAAAGCTCAATTTAATGATCATGAACCACAGCATAGGAATGGTTAAATTCACTTATGGAAGAATTTGTTAAATCCAGAAGAAGCAATCTGCACTACTAAGAACTGCAACCGCTCTTCTTCCTATACAAGCAGATAGCCAAATGATAAGAAGAACATGCAGATAACCCTGTTCCCAATTTACATGAATAGAGTTAAATAAATATGAAGCAGCATAAATTTTATCTTCTATGGTATTGTGCGTTAATAGTTATCAAGTGAGATTATTCTCCACATGAGGATATATCTTAAGCATGCTCTTCCTTTAAAATGATGAAATATGCTTATTATTGTTCAGATGGACCTTCCTCGCCAAACCATCTTGGGGGATCAAATCCATATCCACCTACATGATACAATTGCTACTTTAGATAGAGAACTCAAAATCTCCAAGAGAAGTCAAGTGACACTTAATAATGATATGAAAGGATCATTTACACAAAGAAATACTGCTGCATGTACTTTGGATAACAATTGTAATAAAGTATGTGCAACATACCGAGAACACTTAAAGGATAAAATATGTTGCTTTCAATCAAGAATTTCGACTCTTGGTATCGAAATCGAAATTGGCCATTAGAAAAAACGATAAGTATCGGCCGTGTGGGATTGAACTATTTTTTATTACGTAAAATTTTAAATATTATTTAAAATACAAGAAAATTTCTCAAAAAATTATAAAAATAACAGAAAATTAAGAAAATAAAAATTAGTCACATGTGATGAAGCCTAAAAACTAAAGATTGAATCTGACAATCTTTTGTACTCGCAAATTATTATTACTAAACAATAGTGAAGAGAAAAATGAGAAACAAAAAGTGGGTAACAAAAAGGAAAATGAGAGATAAGAAAAAAAAAAACACTCACTAATACGTCAAAGTGTGGAATAGTCGGAGGGGTGCACCACATCGATCACCGAATGGACCCAATGAAGTGTGAGGGTGGAAAAAGAGTGTGTGAGACAAAAAGAGGATAAATACTAAAAATTTATAAGAAAAGCAGTTAAGGATATTAATTATTAATGTCTAAGTTAAGTTAGATACGTTTTAAATTCAACTTGAATGTTAAAAAAAAAAAAAAAGCTTTAGCCGATACGAGGACGGATTGGCCAATTCAGTCGAAATCAGTCAATAGACTAATTTTGGGTTAGGATCGGGATCAATTATGGCCGATTTAAATCTAGATTGACTAATCCAACTTGGGATCAGCCAATTTTGAGATCCATGCTTTCAACTAGCCGATAAACTAAGTGACATCCAATGTTAATGTAAAATATGTCTAGAAGACATGCTTTTACCATCGATAATTTAAATAATGAGAATGCATACAACAATCCGTGACTCCTCATTGTACCTAAAGGAGGTGTTGACCCTATTGGGAACGCAAGGTTATTGAAAAGATGGAAGTTATAAAGTGTCTATTATTGAGGGATGCTGGTTTTCTTATTATTTTTGCCATTGCTTTAATTGTCAAACTCTTAGTAAAACCTTCTCAAGTGGAGAACAAAACATTACTAGGTGAACTGAGCTTCCAATAAATCACTTCATGCTGTGCTCCTTTCCAAATGATTGCTGATCATACTTGATATTATAAAATTGACTTTTAACACCAGAAAAGTCCTACCAATTAAAAGCTATACATATATCAAAAATAATTTTTATTTAATTACTTGGGCTACAAGACCCTACTTTGTCCTTGTTCTTTTACCTGACATATCTTATTAGGAATGTTGTATTGTTTTTTAAAGGCATCGATTTATCTACAATCAGGCTTATTAACTTATAGACCTAGACTTACATGACCTTCTGAGACCCAAAATGTCACAAGGTACAAGACCTTTAAAATTTTATAGATTCTAACAATAATAAATTTAAATACTTGCCAAACTCCTCCATCCACATCATATTGCCAAATTCCTGCAACCCCAACCATCATGCAAGCGGAGGATATACACACTTAATCTTTTTATTTGGTTACTTTTTTTCAGAGAGGTAGGCACAGTGTAGCAAACAGAGCTCCAGGAGTTGATCTTCATGAGCCGAAAAACCTAATTCTACATCCTATCCTATCAACCTATTAAATGACTAGCAAATGATTTGTGGCTCTTTAAAATTGAACCAGCAGGCATCTTGAACATATGCCCTGACAACCAAATTTTAAGTAAGAAGATTTAGAACAAACATGATGCTGAAACATAGTGGAAGTAAACAAGAATTGCTACAATGAAGCTGTTAAAAATATCATCTAAATCTGGGTCGGAATAATGCCTGTGATTGATCTAATCATTATAGCAAGTCTCAGAGTCATGGCGACAAAGTCATTCAACCAAATAGGCCAAAAATTTTTGGAAGTGATCAGCAAACCTTAAAGAAGATAGGGCCGATCTATTAAAGATTAGAACATAGTAATTTAATACTTTCCAATAAAGTAAGTTAGCATATGGATTGTTGGCATCTGCATCCAAGTTCCTATGCCTGCCTATTTTCAGCTACAACATCTTATGACCAGAAATGCAGAAATAGAACATTAAACAGTATGGCGTGAGAAAAATACCAAGAGGATTACAGCGGCATAGCCGCCAAGCTGTCAAGATGGTACCCTTCATAACACCATATCTTCTATATGCCAGCATTGAATACTCACTGCATGTTGGTACATACCGACAACTGGACGGCAACAAAGGCGATATCTCTCCTGCTCACAAATTGTCTTCAATTAAAAACCCAATGATCAATAATCTCACAAAAATTTAACCAATTCGTCCTTTCTCATATGAATAACTAATACATATCTATATATATCAACATCAAACAGAGAACTTGAAACTTACTCCTGTAAAATTTCAGCATGGACAACGCCACTTTAACCCCGGCATCTGTAACCTCCTCCTCTGAGAAGTGGGAAACGAAGTCAAACACTACGGAATTGAACAACTCCTACGATTGGAGAAGAAAGGGGACGGAACCATACCTTTCATAGTGTTCTGGATCGAAATTTCATCGCGACCGTCACATCGAATGCGGAGGACGTGCTTCTGGAATGGATCAAAGAGGTATAAGGACCTGATTTTAAGAAATTCGAGCTAGGGTTTGGCGAAGTACCTGCGATCCAGGAGAGGCGACGCGAGGCGGTGATTGGAAGGAGAAGCGAGATCTAGAGCGAGGGAAACGAGAGGGGAAAGGAACGGGGAGAGGAGATGAGCGCGGCGAGGAGGGAAGCGAAATGACGGCGGACGCCATTGGCGGGAGAAGGTGTCTGACGGTTGTTACGATCGGAAGTAGGGGAACGTAATGTGGATAAGAGTGGGCTTGGGCCGTATCAATATACTTTTAGATAGGCCGGCTCACGTAGAAGTAATGCAATCGACCTCAATGTATACATGACTACTAACTCGGCCCAAGCCCAATAAACCTTCGGACTGGACTTATATTATGGAAATTGGCTTAAAAATCTCATCACTTTTTCTTTCCATATACACCCTTCAAAGTTGGTATTTATATTTATATATATATATATATATATCCCTCAAAACAATTGGTTTTTGTATCTCTTAAAACTCTTTCTTTTATATATAGATAGATATTCTTTAAAGTTAACTAACTACTAAATACTACTATTTTTATTTGTATACGTTCATCCCGAAATTAAGGGTGTTTTTCTTTTCGGCTATTATAAATTTTTTGGAGGAGTATACACATAAGAAGCTTTTTTTTTAAGATTTCCAGCGTGAGCTATTACAAGTGTAAGATTAGGGCTGCCAAATTAATAGGCTCAATTAAACTCGGCTTAATAGTGAGCTAATTAAGCTTGATTTGCCAAACAGGCTAAGATCTAAGGGTTCATAATATTACTATATAAGTTCGTTTGGCTTTATAATTGAATCATGCCTTATTTCAATCTTGATTCAAATTCAAACTTGTTAAGACTCGATTTAGCCTTAAATTGATTCAAACTTGAAATTACCTAGTGATCGACTTATTTAAACTTGAGTTCAAAATTAATTTAAATTAAAAGTTGATTTAATAATTAGTTTGAAATTGTTTTCAACTTAAAATTTTGATTTTATAATTAGTTTGAAATTATTTTTAACTTCAATTTGATTTTATGATTAGTTTGAAATTATATTTAACTTAATTTGATTTTATAATTAGCCCAAAATTATTTTTAATTTAAGAGCACGGCTAGGTTGCATCCCTATGCAGCATATCTTGAACAGTGGATCCACAATCAGGAGCATTAAGTTTTGTTTCTAAAATACATGATAAATATTGCACTTTGTTCAAAAGAAACAACCCAACAGAAAGCCTGCATATCACTTTGCCTGGTGAGATCTCTATCATGAAAACTTTTACTCCTATCAAATCATCATGGATTCAGCTACATTAGGTACATGCATCATTGATCATCCAATCCCTGTGAGCTAGGTATAGAATACATATGAAAAAGGGTAGCTAGCTTAAGAAAGTGAGTCAGTTAAGACATCCTTCTTTGCTTAGAAACATGCAGAAGATAGAAAGAAAGAAAGAAAGAATACTCTCACCAACCATCAAGGTCTTCACCAACTAGCTAGCTAGCCTTAATCCATCAGTAGTCAATCCAATTTCTACAAACCACAGTAGAACACTAAAGTTTAATATACCATGCATGTCTTTATCTTCACCTCTTAATATAAATTAATTGATGTGATTTGCGTCGTCTTCCATTCCCTTGTTATCTAAGAATAGAGTTAGGAGCATATAGGGAGGATGGAATAGCAATGAGGTAAAGCATTGCCCTTCACAATGAAAGGAAATTGCCTTCTGTACCATGGTTGGTGGTGTCTCCTATCATAGTGTAATATTGATTATCCCTAAGGGCAGCGTGGTCTTTAGGACAGTCAAATTGAACATATTTGGATTGACTTTAGCCACACTCTGAAGCTAAACTGGGCCAGCATTATCCTTGGAAGTGACCCTCGTAATCCACCAAACATGCAACGCTCCAAGATAGATCTCCACTGAGATCTATTAATTTCTATAAATGGAGGTCCCTAGAACTCATCATGTCCAATATCCCAAGAGTGACGAACTCTTATAGCTCTTACTGCTCCTATACATAGCTAGTAAAATGGCTTCTTCTCTTCTACCTTCATCTCTCCTGATGATCACTGTTCTCGCTTTGTTTCTCTTACCATGTTTGATACGTGCCCAGCAAACCGGCATCACTAGGCACTACAAGTTCGACGTGCGTCAGTTTTCTTAGCTACTCCATTAATTGTAAGACTACTAATTAACAATAGCTTACTCTACGAATACTAATGCTTGCAGATTCAAATGGCGAACGTGACGAGACTGTGTCACATGAAGAGCATCGTGACCGTCAACGGTCGGTTTCCGGGCCCTAAGATCGTCGCCCGGGAAGGTGACCGGGTGGTCGTTAAGGTGGTTAACCATGTCCCAAGTAATATCACCTTGCATTGGTATGTAACGTAACTCCTCTATATGTTCTCATGCAATATGATTAATATTTGCCAAGTAATTATTTGATTGGATGAAATTAATATACATACATATACATATATATACATAGGCATGGAGTTCGGCAGCTTAGGAGTGGATGGGCCGATGGGCCAGCTTATATAACCCAATGCCCAATCCAAACCGGCCAGAGTTATGTGTACAACTTTACGATAGTGGGCCAAAGAGGGACTCTGTTTTGGCATGCACACATCTCATGGCTAAGGGCCACTCTCTATGGGCCAATCATAATTCTTCCAAAGCTTGGAGTGGAATACCCATTTGCCAAACCCTATAAAGAAGTTCCCATCGTCTTCGGTATATATCTTTCCATCATCCATCTTTAAATTAAGTTTTGACACGTACTTTGATTAGGATTAAAAGGTTGACAAGATGAAATATTATTTATAGGTGAGTGGTGGAATGCTGACACGGAGGCAGTAATTAGACAAGCTCTGCAAAGTGGTGGAGGCCCAAATGTCTCAGATGCGTATACAATTAATGGGCTTCCCGGTTACTTGTACAATTGCTCAGCTAAAGGTACGTAGTATGAATAAATAAAAAGAAACTTTTTAGGGTGTAAAGAATTTAAAAATTAAATTAAATTTCCCCGTTAACAACTTATAATGTATTAATTTGCATGTGTGCATGCATGGCAGATACGTTCAAACTCAAAGTGAAGCCCGGAAGAACGTACCTCCTCCGTATCATCAACGCTGCACTCAACGACGAGCTTTTCTTCGCCATCGCCAACCACACCGTCACCGTCGTCGACGTCGATGCCGTCTACGTCAAGCCATTCGACACCACCACCCTCACCATCGCCCCGGGCCAGACCACCAACCTCCTCCTCCACACCAAACCCTATTTCCCCAACGCCACCTTCCTCATGGCCGCCAAACCCTACTCCAGCGGCAGCGGTACCTTCGACAACACCACCGTCGCCGCCTTCCTCGAATACCAAAACCCTAACGATACTCCTTCTCACTCTTCCTTCAACAAGAACCTCCCCCTCTACAAACCGACCCTCCCCGCCGTCAACGACACGTCGTTCGTCGCAAACTTCACCCGCAAGCTCCGCAGCCTCGCCTCGGCCCGGTTTCCGGCCAACGTGCCCGAGAATATCGACCGGAAGTTCCTGTTCACCGTCGGGCTCGGTGCGAACCCATGCCCTGAGAACCAGACGTGTCAGGGTCCTAATGGGACCAAGTTCGCCGCTACGGTGAACAACGTGTCGTTCGCCTTGCCGACCACCGCGCTGCTCCAATCGCACTTCTCTGGGAAGTCGAAAGGCGTATACGCTTCGGATTTCCCAATAATTCCTCTAATGCCGTTCAATTACACTGGAAATCCACCGAACAATACGTTTGTGAGCAATGGGACGAAGGTTTTGGTGCTGCCGTTTAACACGAGCGTGGAGTTAGTGATGCAGGATACGAGTATATTGGGTGCTGAGAGCCACCCTTTGCACCTGCATGGCTTCAACTTCTTCGTCGTAGGCCAAGGATTTGGGAATTTTGATCCGGTTAAGGATCCAGTTGGATTTAACCTTATCGATCCGGTCGAGCGTAACACTGTCGGAGTTCCGGCCGGCGGCTGGGTGGCTATTAGATTCCGAGCTGATAACCCGGGTAAGTAGCTTAGTGCATATACATATATTGTCGTAGAAATTTGGGCTTTTTTTCTTTTTGCGTGGAAGCACTTACATTTTCGTCTTATTACAACTGACCTCTTATTTTTTACCTTCTTTTCCACGTCTTTCAAATAAAACTAGAAAAGGAGGTGTTAATTTGGAAATATATTTGTAAAAATTAAGGAGGATCAATATTCTTTAGTTCATATTTTGTCTTTTTTGTGTTTGTGATTGGTGGTTACTAACGACGTGGTATGATGGGGCCGTAAAGGTGTGTGGTTCATGCATTGCCACCTGGAGGTGCACACGAGCTGGGGTCTCAAAATGGCATGGCTGGTTTTGGACGGGAGCCTCCCCAACCAGAAGCTGCCGCCTCCGCCGTCCGATCTCCCCAAGTGCTAGATCTGATCGTCGATTTGGTGCATTTTTCTGATGTTGTACCGTTAATTTGGTTTTGGTGTGTGGATTTACCAACAGTCGAGAGAGATTGTAGCTGTTTCTTGGCTGAGTTTGACATTAATTAGGATCCACGATTTGATCATGTGGCAAGAAATTGTATCTCATCTCCATGTTTGTTTTTTTTTATCAATTGATGAATAATAAATGTTTAATGGACTGGAAAGCCGCTTTATTTTTTTTTATTTCTGATATTTTATTATACAATTAATTACAACTCAATTTTAATTTTCACTCTTTTACTATAAAAACGTATAAAGCAAATTCTAGAATTTTAAAAACATATAAGCTCTTACACGTCGTTGAAATATATTCTAATTTTATATTTTTATTTCTTTATAATTAAAAGAAACATACTCAATTTTAAAATTTATTAATTAATAAATTAAAATAATCTATCCACTGTTACCCAGTATTAATTCGACAATATTATCTCTCACTTCACCCATGCTGTATGTAACATATGCGAGAAGAATAAAGAAGAGACACGCCTACCTCTTTTTCCTCTCTTCCTTTTCTTTTCATCTTCATTTTTTCTTTGGCCTTCTTATCCCCATAAGTATGCTACACAACTCCACGCTCAACTTTGAAAGATTGCCAAAATTCAACTCACGCGCATCGGAGAAGAAGACCGGAACAGACTTCATAGGAGATCACCTAGAATTGGATTGTATGAATTTATTACATGTTGCCTAAATTATCACATGCAAATTATATGAGCAGCTATATGTTATTAGCCTTATATTTTAGACGAAAAATGAGTAATAAATTTTAGTTTACCAAAATATCCTTATCTCTTTTTAAAGGGTATTTTTGTCTTTTTATTTTTTTTCTAACTTCGGGGATCCGCCAAGTTGTTAAAATGGTACCCTTGGCAACATATCTTTTATATGCTTGCACTGCATACTTATTGCATGTTGGTACATACCATAAAGGGGATATCTCTCCGGCTCACAAATCGTCTTCAATTAAACATCCGATGATAAAAAATCTCATAAAAATTTAACCAATTTATCCTTTCTCACATGAATAATTAATTTATATAAATTTATTAAATCAACATCGAATGAGAACTTGAGCTTACTTTTGTAAAATTTCAGCATAAAAAATGCCACTTTAACTCTAGCATCCGTAGCCTTCTCTGCCAAGAAGTGGAAAACGAAATAAAACATCGTAGAATTGAATAATTTCTTTTATGGTTAGAGAATGAAAGAATTCAAGTACCTGCAATCCAAAAGTGGCAACGCGAGACAAGAATTGGAAGGGGAAGTGAGATTTGGAGCGAGGGGCATAAGAGGAGATGAGCATGCCGAGGAGGGATGCGAGATGATAGCGAAAACCATTAGCGAGAGATGGTATCTGTTAGGTTTTTAGTGTTAGCAATTGTGTACAAAATATTCTAAGTATTTTTATATATGTATATGGGCATTTATACAAGTCTAGAAAGTATTTAGTTTGAAGAATTGCAAGATCAAAGGAGAAAAGTTTTCGAGTTCATACCGCATTCGCAAGTACATTCAAACGCGAGCGCAAGCGTTCACACAAACAGATAATAACGTTCACAAGTGTGTTCATACACGAGCGCAGGCGTTCTCACAGATAGAGAGTGTTATTTTTGCGCGCATTCAAACGCAATCATGGGCCGTTTGAATGCACCCTGCTACTCACAACGCGTTCACACATCCAGAGGAGTGTACTTGTCTGTTCGAACGCAACCTATAAAAATCAAGCCACCGCGTTCGAACGCACTTGGGTCTGTTCGAACGCACTCGGGCCATGTTCGAACGCACTTACGAAGTTTACAATTTTTGGACTTTCATGAGTTTGAATAAGATTTAGATTTGGCTCTATCTTGGAAATCTTATATAAGTATTGTAATGTCCTAACTCTAGGGTGGTTGGTAAAGCAATTTGAAGGAAAATTCTTGAGTCTACATCGCTTCTTCAACGAATAAGGTCCGACTCTTCTACAAAGTTTAAAACTTTCGTCTTAAGGGCTATCTAGACGAAAGATCAATCTTGAGGACTACTGAGGTTGAATATCAATCACGAAAAGCGGCGAATCGTGGGTTCTAGCGAACAAGACTAAGAAGAACAAAGTCGTGAGGATCGACGAATTATTTTATAAGTCAGTCTTGTAACTGTCATTATTCTAGTGATTGGTTTTGATCCGAGTTTGGATCCGTGGTTTTTTCTCGTTTGGGTTTTTTCACGTTAAAATCTTGGCGTTCATCTCTGCTTTTGCTTTTTAATATTTTTTTCAATTTTTTACTTAAGCAAAGGAGCGATATCATTGCCTAAGGTTTAACTACATACTGTGTCTGGGTGTTCTTTCAATATCCGATAATCCGACGGTTACAATCCGAAGTAGGAGATCATAATACCAATAAGAGTGGGCTTGGGCCATATTAATAATGGTTACATTTAGATGGGCCGGCTCATATAGAAGCAATGCAATCAACCACATTACATACATATATGACTACTAACTCAGCCCAAGCACACTAAACCTTCGGACTGGACTTATATTATGGAAATTGGCTTAAAGAGCTTATCACTGTTTTCCATGAATACCCTTCTAAAATATATTATTACATGCATGTCCTCTAAAGTTGATCTTTTCACATATATCTATCGAAACACTTGGTTTTTGTACGGCTTAACACATATTATTTTATATGGATATCCCTCAAAGTTAACTAATTAACTAATAAAACTTTATCAATTTAATTGTGAAAGATACAAAATACCTTTATTCTTATTTGATTATCTTCCTCAAAAGTAAGTCGCCTCTTTTTGTCTATTAAATAAATTTTATTTTGAGAGGGTATACACATGAAAAAGACAGTGTGCAAGACGAGAGCTGTCAAAATAATTAAGCCAACTACTAAAGCCAACTCAAGCTCAGCGAGTTCAACTTGATAATGATCAATTAAGTTTGGTGCGAAAGTGAGTCTATTCAATCTTAATTTAGAGTCGAGCTTGATAGTGAACTGACACAATAAACCTTAAAAATAATAATATATTATAATAATATTATATAATATATAATATATCTTATGGATATGCTCGTAATTTTACTATATTAATTTTTTGCAGTTATAATTATCGCGCTTATTTTAATTACTATACAATTCAAATTGATTGGGCTCAATTTAATTTTAAATTGAATCAAGCTTGAAATTATTTATTAAATAATTTATTTAGGCTCGAGCTCAAAACTCACTTAAATTAAAATTATTTGAAGTCAAACTTTTTTATATAATTAGGCCCTTTTTTTCAATTTAAGAACGACCAGAGAGCTCAGCTATCTTGCACCGTTATGCAACATATCTTGAATAGTGGATCCACAATCAGGAGCATTAAGTTTTGTTTCTAAAATACATAATAAATATTGCACTTTGCTCAAAAGAAAACGACCCAACAAAAAGCCTGCATATCACTTTGCCTGGTGAGATCTCTATCATGAAAACTTTTACTACTATCAAATCATCATGAATTCAACTACATTAGGTACATGCATGATTGATCATCCAACCCCTGTGAGCTTGGTATAGAATACATAAGAAAAAGGGTAGCTAGCTTAACAAAGTGAGTCAGTTAAGACATCCTTCTTTGCTTAGAAACGTGCAGAAGAAAAAAAGAAAGAAAGAAAGAAAGAAAGAAAGAATACTCTCACCAACCATCAAGGTCTTCACCAACTAGCTAGCTAGCCTTAATCCATCAGTAGTTAATCCAATTTCTACAAACCACAGTAGAAGACTAAAGTTTAATATACCATGCATGTCTTTATCTTCACCTCCTAATATAAATTAATTGATGTGATTTGCGTCGTCTTCCATTCCCTTGTTATCGAAGAATAGAGTTAGGAGCATATAGGGAGGATGGAATAGCAATGAGGTATAGCACTGCCCTTCAACATGAAAGGAAATTGCCTTCTGTACCATGGTTGGAGGTGTCTCCTATCATGGTGTAATATTGATTATCCCTAAGGGCCGCGTGTTCTTTAGGACAGTCAAATTGAACATATTTGGATTGACTTTAGCCACACTCTGAAGCTAAACTGGGCCAGCATTATCCTTGGAAGTGACCCTCGTAATCCACCAAACATGCAACGCTCCAAGATAGATCTCCACTGCGATCTATTAATTTCTATAAATGGAGGTCCTATAACTCATCATGTCCAATATCCAAGAGCGACGAAATCTTATAGCTCTTATAGCTCCTATAGCTAGTAAAATGGCTTCTTCTCTTCTACCTTCATCTCTCCTGATGATCAGTGCTCTCGCTTTGTTTCTCTTACCATGTTTGATACGTGCCCAGCAAACCGGCATCACTAGGCACTACAAGTTCGACGTGCGTCAATTTTCTTAGCTACTCCATTAATAGTAATACTACTAATTAACATTAGCTTACTCTACGAATACTAATGCTTGCAGATTCAAATGGCGAACGTGACGAGACTGTGTCACACGAAGAGCATCGTTACCGTCAACGGTCAGTTTCCGGGCCCTAAGATCGTCGCCCGGGAAGGCGACCGGGTGGTTGTTAAGGTGGTTAACCATGTCCCAAGTAATATCACCTTGCATTGGTATGTAACGTAACTCCTCTATATGATTAATAATTGTTTGGTAATTATTTGGTTGGATGAAATTAATATACATACATATACATATATATATATACATAGGCATGGAGTTCGGCAGCTTAGGAGTGGATGGGCCGATGGGCCAGCTTATATAACCCAATGCCCAATCCAAACAGGCCAGAGTTATGTATACAACTTTACGATAGTGGGCCAAAGAGGGACTCTATTTTGGCATGCACACATCTCATGGCTAAGGGCCACACTCTATGGGCCAATCATAATTCTTCCAAAGCTTGGAGTGGAATACCCATTTGCCAAACCCTATAAAGAAGTTCCCATCGTCTTCGGTATATATCTTTCCATCATCCATCTTTAAATTAAGTTTTGACACGTACTTTGATTAGGATTAAAAGGTTGACAAGATGAAATATTATTTATAGGTGAGTGGTGGAATGCTGACACGGAGGCAGTAATTAGACAAGCTCTGCAGAGTGGTGGAGGCCCAAATGTCTCAGATGCGTATACAATTAATGGGCTTCCCGGCTACTTGTACAATTGCTCAGCTAAAGGTGCTTACTATGAATAAATAAAAGAAACTTTTTAGGGTGTAAAGTATTCATAAATTCAATTAAATTTCCCCGTTAACAACTTATAATGTATTAATTTGCATGTGTGCATGCATGGCAGATACGTTCAAACTCAAAGTGAAGCCCGGAAGAACGTACCTCCTCCGTATCATCAACGCTGCACTCAACGACGAGCTTTTCTTCGCCATCGCCAACCACACCATCACCGTCGTCGACGTCGATGCCGTCTACGTCAAGCCATTCGACACCACCACCCTCACCATCGCCCCGGGCCAGACCACCAACCTCCTCCTCCACACCAAACCCTATTTCCCCAACGCCACCTTCCTCATGGCCGCCAAACCCTACTCCAGCGGCAGCGGTACCTTCGACAACACCACCGTCGCCGCCTTCCTCGAATACCAAAACCCTAACGATACTCCTTCTCACTCTTCCTTCAGTAAGAACCTCCCCCTCTACAAACCGACCCTCCCCGCCGTCAACGACACGTCGTTCGTCGCAAACTTCACCCGCAAGCTCCGCAGCCTCGCCTCGGCCCGGTTTCCGGCCAACGTGCCCGAGAATATAGACCGGAAGTTCCTGTTCACCGTCGGGCTCGGTGCGAGCCCGTGCCCTGAGAACCAGACGTGTCAGGGTCCTAATGGGACCAAGTTCGCCGCTACGGTGAACAACGTGTCGTTCGCCTTGCCGACCACCGCGCTGCTCCAATCGCACTTCTCCGGGAAGTCGAAAGGCGTATACGCTTCGGATTTCCCAATAATTCCTCTAATGCCGTTCAATTACACTGGAAATCCCCCGAACAATACGTTTGTGAGCAATGGGACGAAGGTTTTGGTGCTGCCTTTTAACACGAGCGTGGAGTTAGTGATGCAGGATACGAGTATTTTGGGTGCTGAAAGCCATCCTTTGCACCTGCATGGCTTCAACTTCTTCGTCGTAGGCCAAGGATTTGGGAATTTTGATCCGATTAAGGATCCAGTTGGATTTAACCTTATCGATCCTGTCGAGCGTAACACTGTCGGAGTTCCGGCCGGCGGCTGGGTGGCTATTAGATTCCGAGCTGATAACCCGGGTAAGTAGCTTAGTGCGTATACATATATTGTCGGAGAAAATTGGGCTTTTTTTCTTTTTTTTTTTTGCATGGAAGCACTTACATTTTCGTTTTGTTACAAACGGCCTCTTATTTTTTACCTTGTTTTCCACGTTTTTGCAAATAAAACTAGAAAAGGAGGTGTTAATTTGGAAATATATACGTAAAATTATGGAGGATCAATTTTTTATTCTTCAGTTCATTTTTTTTTGTGTAACTAATTTGTGACTGGTGTTTACTGACGACGTGGAATGGTCGGGCCATGAAGGTGTGTGGTTTATGCATTGCCACCTGGAGGTGCACACGAGCTGGGGTCTCAAAATGGCGTGGCTAGTGCTGGACGGGAGCCTCCCCAACCAGAAGCTACCGCCTCCGCCGTCCGATCTCCCCAAGTGCTAGATCTGATCGTCGATTTGGTATATTTTCTAGATGTTGTACCGTTAATTTGGGTTTTGGTGTGTGGATTTACCAACTCTCGAGAGAGGTTGTAGCTGTTTCTTGGCTGAGTTTGACACTAATTAGGATCCACGATTTGATAATGTGGCAGGAAATTGTATCTCATCTCCATGTTTGTTTTTTTTTATCAATTGATGAATAATAAATATTTTCATGGACTGGAAACTCGTTTTATTTTTTATTTCTGATTTTTTATTATACGCTTAATTAAATTTTGTGTCATGTATTATGAGTCAGTATTTGTGCTATAAAAATGTATAAATTGCCCTCTATACGTTTGAAAACCTATAAGCCCTTACACGTCTTTAATATACATTATTATACACTGTAAAGTTACTTTTTAATCTCTCTTTAATTGAGGAAAAAAATACTCAATTTTCAAGTTTACTAGATGATAAATTAAAATTATCTATCCATCTTTATACAGTATTAATTAAACAATATTGTCTCTCACTCCATCGATGTTATAACATATGCGAGAAGAATGAACAAGAGAGACACAACTCCCTCTTTTTCCTTTATTTTTTTCTTCTCCTTTTTTCTTTCTTATTCTTCTCATATTCACTCTTTTCTATGACCCTTTTATCCCCTATAACTATGGTACACTACTCCACTCTCCACTCTCAACTTTGAAAGAAGTCAAAGTTCTACTCACAAGCAATGGAGAAGAAGACTAGAACCAAACTTCATAGGATATCACCTAAATTAGATATTTCGTAAGGTTAATTTCCATCTTTGTGTTATTATGTGGTTCTTATAAGGGTTAATTATACTTAGGCCTCTAACTATCATTATTTTTTACATATCTCTATTGAACTATTTTCTTTTTTAATAAATAAATCCTTTAAAAATATGAAAAACATCTCAATAACGCTTTCCTTATACTCTAGATTGGATTCTCTGAATTTATTATAATTTGCCTAAAATTATCACAAGCAAATTATCTGAGCAGCTATATGCTATTAACCTTCTAGACGAAAAAGAAATTCCAATTTACCAAAATATCCTTATCTTATTTAAAGGGTATTTTTGTCTTTTTATTTTTTTCTTGTATGACTTCGGGGACCTGCCCTTTACAACACTTTATCTTTTGTATGCTTGCATTGCATACTCATTGCATGTTGGTAGACATGATCATCGGGCGGGCCCGACCAAGTTTGGGCCAGGCTTTTCGGACCAATCAGGCTTAAGTATTTGTTTACGACCCGACCCACCAATCACTCAGGTCGGGTCGGGTTCAGGTCGGGCTAGAATAGTCTAGCCCGTTATTGCATGTTAGTCCATAAGAGATTGGGCTAGCCGATCGGGTCGGCCCAACTCACATTTTAACTATTTTTAGAATTTTTATTATTATTAGCTTATTTTAAAAAATATATATTTATGTTCATTTAAAAAATAATTAAAATAAATTAAAAATTTTGAAAAGTGTGCTTAAAATAATGCAAAATGGTACAATACAAAAGCAAAACGTAAATTACTATAGCAGAACGAATAAAGTACTGTAGCAGACGGGCGGTCTAGTGTAGCAGAACGGGTGGGCAAAAGGTTGGCCCATGCCGCCCATGGGTAGTTCGGGCTTAGACAGGGCCGAGCCTAAACCAAGTCTAGGCCAGGCACGAGCGGACTGGCCATTTGATCAAGTCTTAATGTTGGTACGTACCACAAAGAGGATATCTCTTCTGTTCACAATAATCACCTTCAATTAAGCACCCGATGATCAAGAATCTCATAAAAATTTAACCAATTCATCCTTTCTCATATGAATAATTAATTTATATAAATTATTAAATCAACATCAAATGCAGAACTTGTGCTTACTCCTGTAAAATTTCAGCATAAAAAAATGTCACTTTGACTTTGGCATCCGTAACCTCTTCCTCTGAGAAGTAAAAACGAAGTAAAACATCGCAGAATTTTGATACTACTTTTATGATTAGAGAAAAAAGTAACGGAACTGTACCTTCCACAACATTTTGGATCAAGGTCTCAATGAGATCGACACATTGCATGTGAGGGACGTGCTTTTGAAATAGATTAAAGAGGTATAAGGACCTAGTTTTAAGGAATTTGAGTTAGGATTTAGAAAAGTACCTACGATCCAGAAGAGGCGACGCGAGACGACGGGAATTAGAAGGAGAAGTGAGATTTGGAGCGAGGTACATGAGAGGGGAAACGAAAGAGTGGTATCTGACGGTTGGCGGGAGATGGTATCCACCGGTTGCAATCCGAAGTAGTCAAGTAGGGGATCATAATGTGGATGAGAGTGGCTTGGGCCATATTAATAATGGTTACTTTTAGATGGGCCGGCTCATATACAAGCAAGGCAATCAAACTCAGCCCAAGCCCAATAAACCTTCGGACTGGACTTATATTATGGACATTGGCTTAAAGAGCTTAACACCTTTTTCGATGAATACCCTTCTAAAATATATTTATTACATGCATGTCCTCGATCTTTTCACATATATTTATCGAAACACTTGGTTTTTGTACGGCTTAACAAATATTATTTATTTGGATATCTCTCAACGTTATCTAATTAACTATTAAAATTCAATCAATTTAATTGTGAAAGATACAAAAATACCTTTGTTCTTATTTGAATATCCTCGAGAGTAAGGGTGTCATGTCTTTTTGTCTACTAATAAAGACACATTAAAAAGCAGTATGTAAAATGAGGCTATCAAAATAACTAAGCTAACACTTATATTTATTTTATATAGGCATCCTTCAAAATTAACTAATTAATTACTAAATTTTATCAAATTAGTTAAGAAAGATACAAAATACCGTTATTCTTATTTGGGAGGGATCAATTTGTTCTACTATTTCAAATTATAAGTTTGCACTATTCGAATACACACAAAAAGCCTTTCTATAAAATTTACAGCATATAATCAAGAAAACTTGAGCCAACTCCAGCTCCGCTTGATCAAGTTTTGTGTTAAAGTGAGTCCATTCAAAGTTAATTTATAGTCGAGCTTAATAATAAACAGTCAATAAATCTCAATAATAATAATATTTTATATATTATATTATATTATATATCTGATGGATATGATTCTTTAAATTAAGATCTAACGGCTCCTAATTTTACTATGTTAGTTCTTTTAACTTCCTCACTGAATCAAGCATATTTTGTTTACGATCCAATTTAAAATTGATTAGGCTCAATTTAATTTTAAATTGATATAAGTTCGAAAATTTATTGATCAACTCATCTAGACTCGAGCTCAAAATTCACTTGAATTAAAATTATTTTAATTCATATTTGCTTTATAATTAGGCTTACTATTTTTTTCAATTTAAGCTCGACCAGAGAGAGATCGTCTATTTTGCACCCCTATGCAACGTATCTTGAATAGTGGATCCACATTCAGGAGCATTAAGTTTTGTTTCTAAAATACACAATAAATATTGCACTTTGTTCAAAACAAACGTCCCAACAAAAAGCCTGCATATCACTTTGCCTGGTGAGATCTCTATCATGAAAACTTTTACTCCTATCAAATCATCATGGATTCAGCTACATTAGGTACATGCATCATTGATCATCCAACCCCTGTGAGCTTGGTATAGAATACATAAGAAAAAGGGTAGCTAGCTTAACAAAGTGAGTCAGTTAAGACATCCTCCTTTGCTTAGAAACATGCAGAAGAGAGAAAGAAAGAAAGAATACTCTCACCAACCATCAAGGTCTTCACCAACTAGCTAGCTAGCCTTAATCCATCAGTAGTCAATCCAATTTCTACAAACCACAGTAGAACACTAAAGTTTAATTTACCATGCATGTCTTTATCTTCACCTCTTAATATAAATTAATTGATGTGATTTGCGTCGTCTTCCATTCCCTTGTTATCTAAGAATAGAGTTAGGAGCATATAGTGAGGATGGAATAGCAATGAGGTATAGCACTGCCCTTCAACATGAAAGGAAATTGCCTTCTGTACCATGGTTGGTGGTGTCTCCTATCATGGTGTAATATTGATTATCCATAAGGGCAGCGTGGTCTTTAGGACAGTCAAATTGAACATATTTGGATTGACTTTAGCCACACTCTGAAGCTAAACTGGGCCAGCATTATCCTTGGAAGTGACCCTCGTAATCCACCAAACATGCAACGCTCCAAGATAGATCTCCACTGCGATCTATTAATTTCTATAAATGGAGGTCCTATAACTCATCATGTCCAATATCCAAGAGTGACGAAATCTTATAGCTCTTACTGCTCCTATACATAGCTAGTAAAATGGCTTCTTCTCTTCTACCTTCATCTCTCCTGATGATCAGTGCTCTCGCTTTGTTTCTCTTACCATGTTTGATATGTGCCCAGCAAACCGGCATCACTAGGCACTACAAGTTCGACGTGCGTCAATTTTCTTAGCTACTCCATTAATAGTAATACTACTGATTAACAATAGCTTACTCTACGAATACTAATGCTTGCAGATTCAAATGGCGAACGTGACGAGACTGTGTCACACGAAGAGCATCGTGACCGTCAACGGTCGGTTTCCGGGCCCTAAGATCGTCGCCCGGGAAGGTGACCGGGTGGTCGTTAAGGTGGTTAACCATGTCCCAAGTAATATCACCTTGCATTGGTATGTAACGTAACTCCTCTATATGTTCTCATGCAATATGATTAATATTTGCTTAGTAATTATTTGATTGGATGAAATTAATATACATACATATACATATATATACATAGGCATGGAGTTCGGCAGCTTAGGAGCGGATGGGCCGATGGGCCAGCTTATATAACCCAATGCCCAATCCAAACAGGCCAGAGTTATATATACAACTTTACGATAGTGGGCCAGAGAGGGACTCTGTTTTGGCATGCACACATCTCATGGCTAAGAGCCACTCTCTATGGGCCAATCATAATTCTTCCAAAGCTTGGAGTGGAATACCCATTTGCCAAACCCTATAAAGAAGTTCCCATCGTCTTCGGTATATATCTTTCCATCATCCATCTTTAAATTAAGTTTTGATACGTATTTCGATGACGATTAAAAGGTTGACAAGATGAAATATTATTAATAGGTGAGTGGTGGAATGCTGACACGGAGGCAGTAATTAGACAAGCTCTGCAAAGTGGTGGAGGCCCAAATGTCTCAGATGCGTATACAATTAATGGGCTTCCCGGTTACTTGTACAATTGCTCAGCTAAAGGTACGTAGTATGAATAAATAAAAAGAAACTTTTTAGGGTGCAATGTATTCATAAATTAAATTATTTAAATTTCCCCGTTAACAACTTATAATGTATTAATTTGCATGTATGCATGCATGGCAGATACGTTCAAACTCAAAGTGAAGCCCGGAAGAACGTACCTCCTCCGTATCATCAACGCTGCACTCAACGACGAGCTCTTCTTCGCCATCGCCAACCACACCGTCACCGTCGTCGACGTCGATGCCGTCTACGTCAAGCCATTCGACACCACCACCCTCACCATCGCCCCGGGCCAGACCACCAACCTCCTCCTCCACACCAAACCCTATTTCCCCAACGCCACCTTCCTCATGGCCGCCAAACCCTACTCCAGCGGCAGCGGTACTTTCGACAACACCACCGTCGCCGCCTTCCTCGAATACCAAAACCCTAACGATACTCCTTCTCACTCTTCCTTCAACAAGAACCTCCCCCTCTACAAACCGACCCTCCCCGCCGTCAACGACACGTCGTTCGTCGCAAACTTCGCCCGCAAGCTCCGCAGCCTCGCCTCGGCCCGGTTTCCGGCCAACGTGCCCGAGAATATCGACCGGAAGTTTCTGTTCACCGTCGGGCTAGGTGCGAACCCGTGCCCTGAGAACCAGACGTGTCAGGGTCCTAACGGGACCAAGTTCGCCGCCACGGTGAACAACGTGTCGTTCGCCTTGCCGACCACAGCGCTGCTCCAATCGCACTTCTCTGGGAAGTCGAAAGGCGTATACGCTTCGGATTTCCCAATAATTCCTCTAATGCCGTTCAATTACACTGGAAATCCCCCGAACAATACGTTTGTGAGCAATGGGACGAAGGTTTTGGTGCTGCCTTTTAACACGAGCGTGGAGTTAGTGATGCAGGATACGAGTATATTAGGTGCTGAAAGCCATCCTTTGCACCTGCATGGCTTCAACTTCTTCGTCGTAGGCCAAGGATTTGGGAATTTTGATCCGGTTAAGGATCCGGTTGGATTTAACCTTATCGATCCGGTCGAGCGTAACACTGTCGGAGTTCCGGCCGGCGGCTGGGTGGCTATTAGATTCCGAGCTGATAACCCGGGTAAGTAGCTTAGTGTGTATACATATATTGTCGTATAAAATTGGGCTTCTTTCTTTTTCATGGAAGCACTTACATTTTCGTCTTATTACAAATGATCTATTATTTTTACCTTATTTCCACGTTTTTGCAAATAAAACTAGAAAAGGAGGTGTTAATTTGGAAATATATACGTAAAAATTAGGGAGGATCAATTTTTTATTCTTTAGTTCATATATATATATATTTTTTGTGTAACTAATTTGTGATTTGTTGTTACTGATGACGTGGAATGGTGGGGCCATGAAGGTGTGTGGTTCATGCATTGCCACTTGGAGGTGCACACAAGCTGGGGTCTCAAAATGGCGTGGCTGGTGCTGGACGGGAGCCTCCCCAACCAGAAGCTGCCGCCTCCGCCGTCCGATCTCCCCAAGTGCTAGATCTGATCGTCGATGTGGTGCATTTTTCAAATGGTATACCGTTAATTTGGGTTTTGGTGTGTGGATTTTCTAACAGTCGAGAGAGGTTGTAGCTGTTTCTTGGCTGAGTTTGACATTAATTAGGATCCACGATTTAATAATGTGGCAAGACATTGTATCTCATATCCATGTTTTTTTATCAATTGATGAATTTGTTAATGGACTGGATACCTGCTTTGCTCTTTATTTCCCATATTTTATTATATATTAAAGGAGTAATTAATTGTTTTTGTTCTAACCACTTGCGATAGCCTTATATAGTTACATGGGATCTTTTTTCCCAGTGTTTTTGAGAATAACTACCTAAGTTTCGGGTTTATTATGAAAAACTGCCTCACTTTTTAGAGATCTGCAAATCAATCTCTCCTTTAATTGTTATATTTGTAATAAAAATCACCTTAGTTTCGGATATAGTTAGAATTCGTTGAGATCATTAAATTAGTGTGTGTGTGTGTATATGTATATATATATATATATATAGAGAGAGAGAGAGAGAGAGAGAGAGAGAGAGAGAGAGAGAGAGAGAGAGAGAGAGAGAGTAAAAAAAAACAGTATGCATATATCATAATTTAGAGAAAAATCTGACTCTCAGACACAAACATTGTTGCCTCAGTTAAGAGGAAAAGGAGAAAAATCTTCTGAGAAATGAAAGACATATGTAGTGGCAGCGGGCGTCGAGATTAATCATTGGCATGGAAGTCTTTAAACCTGCAAATAGGAAAGAGCTGCTCTACAAAAAAAAATTCACGCATAGCAAGATCAAAAGTTGCCTTGCTGGGGTTTCTACTGAATCCATCCAGCTGATTTTTGAATGTAACTATCTGCTATTAACTAGCTATGCTGCAATGCATGGCACACACCGATGTGAATCTAAAAGTCTACTTGCAGCTAAATAAAAGAGAGATCACAGGATCGGTTCAAAGATGATCCGGCCATGTAATAATCATGTTAACAACCAACATGCTGCAGTTCTTCCACCCACAAAAGGTGCAATTTGGATTGGATGTTAATTTATACAATTAGTTAAGTCGCACCAATGGAAAGAATCCATCAGTGTGATAGTTACAAGAAAAAGAAAAAGGAAAAATGAAAACTTCCCAACTACGTGGGCACAACCTCTCCATCTAGGGATGGAGATCCATCGACATCGTTGGGTGTGGGTGCTTGGCTCTTCTTTTCCTCGTCCTCTTGGAATCCTAGCTTGAACCGATCATAGTTTGTTAGCTCAGTTGTCTTGAATGGCCGCTCTCCGAGGACACGAACCATATCATCCTGGTGGAGAACTTCCTTCTCAAGCAGTAGCTCTGCAATTTGGGCAACATGATCCTTGTGCTCATTAATCAGTTCCAGAGTTCTCTTGTAGGCCTTACCGACCCATTCTCTCACTTCGCTGTCGATTATGGCTCCAGTTTTGTTGCTGTAGGGCTTGATCATTTCAAAACCGTCCTCTCTCTGAGGGAAAGAGAGGAGACCGACTTTGTCACTAAAACCATATACTGCAACCTGGGCATAAGTCATCTTAGTAACTTTCTCCAAATCATTCTGAGCACCAGTAGAGATCTTTCCCAGCAGAACCTGAAAATCATCATAACAAAGTCATTGACTGTTACATTTAACTACGCTGCCGGAATTATGACTCTACAAGAAGGAACAAAACAAAATAATTTGCAAATGGAAAAGAAAACTAGCATCGCATGTCCCTATGGATTTCACTGATTTCTACAGGTGGCATGAACTACCTTCATTCTCGAAAAGTATGACCAGGAAACTAGAAGAAACTCAAAGGCAACAGTTATCAACTAAATGATTACAATATTTCACAGAACAAATTCTTGAACCTTCAAGGGTTAACAAGGAGGAGGATGAGCAGAAGAGAAAAGAAATTGCTGCAGGGTTGAAAAGAAAAAGGAGATTCAATAAATCATGCAAAAATTTTACTCAAACAATTATTCTTGAGAGAACGTTTAACAGTCTTCTTGTGGTTTGATGTGACCAACAACGGAATATATACAAAACAGCCTATATATTAGAGAAAACAATTATATTATATCATATAGGAGATCGGGATGATTATTTTTAAAAGATATCATTGAATTCTATCACATCCAGAATTTTTCTTCTTATTACTAAGAAGAAAAGGAGAATGCCAATATGTCAGAAGAGACTGAAAAGGAAAGGACAGCCTTTCCATATCATATGCATCATGCATGAGATCTTCTTGTGGCTATTCATAGAAAGTAGATACTGGCGAATAACAAAGAAAAATATCAGAGCTTGAATTAACACATATATAATACATTACAATCAAGCAGATAGTATCACTGGCACAATCATAAATCACCAAAACTATTTTACCTCCTCAGATGCACGACCACCTAGCGTCATACATGTCACATCAAAGAGCTGCTCTTTGGTCATCAGAAGATTCTCATTTGGGACGTACTGAGCAAAGCCCAGAGCTGCAGTTCCACGAGGAACAATTGTAACCTTAAGAAGGGGCTCTGCATGCTCTAAAAACCACCCAGCAACAGCATGACCTGATTCATGGTAGGCAACAGTTCGGCGCTCCAACTTGCTGATGACCTGAAAATAGCTTCAAATTTCAAACAATATAGCTAGCCATGTTGGCAAAGACAAATACTAAAAGGAGGGAAGCATTCTTATGGTCGATTGAGTGAGTAACAATAAGTTTCTAACTTTAAGACTAAATGTGTCTACAATTGTGCTGTCATCTCAATCAGTGACAAAGCTAAAAAATGCAGAAATACAATTACCTTATTTTTCTTCTCCAAACCACCAATGATTCTATCAATAGCAGCCTCAAAATGTTGCATCGTGACCTGAGTTTCCTCAAACCTTGCAGCAACCAAAGCAGCTTCATTGCAAACATTGGCAATGTCAGCTCCAGCAAATCCAGGCGTAAGGGCAGCTAATCTTTGAGAATAGAATGATGGATCGTTATCTAATTTAATCTTCTTTAGATAGATGCGAAATATCTGTTCACGGCCTCTTATATCAGGCTTATCAATTGTTATTTGACGATCAAATCGACCAGGCCTTAACAAAGCCTTATCCAAAATATCAGGTCTATTAGTACCAGCAAGTACAACAACACCAGCAGTTGTACCAAACCCATCCATCTCTACAAGCAACTGGTTTAAAGTGCTTTCACGTTCATCGTTTGCGCCAGATAAACCTCCCCGACCTCTTGCACGACCAATTGCATCAATTTCATCAATAAAGATTATACTAGGAGCACATTGTCTAGCTTCTTGAAACAAATTTCTCACCCTGGATGGCCCAACACCAACAAACATTTCCATAAAGTCTGAACCAGATATAGACAAAAAGGGGACACCTGACTCTCCTGCAGTTGCTTTTGCAAGAAGGGTCTTTCCTGTGCCCGGAGGGCCGACAAGAAGAGCACCTTTGGGAATTTTTGCTCCCAGTTCTTCATACTTCTTTGGATTTTTAAGGAAATGCACAAACTCCATGATTTCTTGTTTGGCTTCATCACAACCAGCTACATCCTTAAAATATACCTGGATCACATTTGTCCATATAATAAAATCATGAGACAGTACAAAATCTTTAACAGTTCTACAAACAATGACACATCAATACAAAAACCAGACTAGCCAATCCATGCACGTCAGAGAAAATCCAGAAAGCATCTAACCAAGCAAGCTAAACAGCAATCAATATCGAATATAAAAAAAACTATTTGTACTCTTCTTCTTTTCCCCAGTTACAGGTTTTCAACAATGGCAGAAATAAGAACAAGAGTACAACCAGAAGAGAAGATATGAAGAGACCAAGATGTACCTTATTTTTGGAGTTCTTATCCATCTTTGTCACCTGAGCTTTTCCAATGTTAAATATCCCACGGTTTCCCCTTCCAGGCCCACTACCTATATTAAACCCACCTTGTATCCTTCGTCCCATTAAGTAAATAAGTCCAACGAGGAAGGCTGTTGGGGCAAATCTCAGCAGTTCCTGAAACCAGTTTACTTCAGAGAGATAAGTAACTGGGACATAGTCATGTGGATCTGTCCCCAAAGCTTCTTGCGCTTCTTCCAACTTTTCTTCGAAAGATTCCACACTTCCAATATTGAAATAATACTTATACCGACTAGAAGCCTGTCTAGGAATATCTGTTGTAGTACTCTGGATATCACTATCTTGGTTTTGATCTCTTGTCCGTGGTGAACTCCTCACGTAAACTTTTGCAACTGATTTATTAGACACAACAATGCGATCAACTAAACCAGGTTCCAACAGCTTATTCTTGAACTCTTGAAAACTTATCTGGAAAAGTTAGCAGCCAATTAGTCCACCAGTAGATTACTTGTAAGAATTTTTTTCTGTAATCTAGAAATGAAGGGCAAAATAGAGCAATCACAAAGCAAATATGCTTCATTATTATACACACAGAACTTTTACCAGTTTGTTAGAAATCCAAAACTCATAATGCAAACTACACAAGACCCAAAATAATAACCAACCAAAATAGTAGCATCATATGGAAGACTATTCACACATAGATATGAGATATAAAAGCAATAAGGCAAACAGACAACGGTAACAACACAGCTTTCAGTCCCAACTATTTGGGCTGGCTAAAAGCAAAGGGAGATAAAAACACATAATAACCTAAACTAACAAAACTAAGGGGATTAACCTTATGAACAAAAAAGGAAACTTTAGGTCTATGAAGCAAACAGTAAGCATATAGCAAGCTCAATGAATAAAATGCAAGCAATTAGTCTTTAAAGAATTTTTAAAAAAAGTAATTTCTGTTGCAAAAACAACCTCCCATAAAATGCAACACAAGCTCCTCCTAATTAAATTCTTGAGAATATTACTCAACCTAGATTCTGCTTTGATTATAGATTCAGAAAGGCATCCATGGCATAACTGCAAATAATAATAATACCAAATCTAGGTAGGTGCTATCATCTGAGGACCAGTCCATCAATTCAAAGTTCAGGATCAACTGTCTTAAAAACATCAGCAAGATGATTAACTGTCAAAGCTGTGGTTATTTCTAAACACATTAAGGGCTACTAGATACTATAGGACAGAAGTCGTGAAAGAGCAGATAATCAAAATTGATCCACATTGACACATTCACTCATAGGTGTTAACCCATCCTACTATCTATCTCCTTAAAATCATCCATACTTTAGGCATAATTAAGTACATATCAACAGTTGGAGGCCATTAAAAATAGCATATTGGTAGAGTTCAAAATAAGAAACTCATAAATTCCTCACCTAGTCTGAATAACTCATTAAATATTTTATCACAGGATAATTTTATAACAATCACATATAAGCAAAAATCTTCATATGGAGCAAACGAATCCACTAGTAATAATAAATCCGACCTCCTTCTGCTCCGATGAACTAGAAGAAAAAGAAGAAAGCAACAAGCCGAGGAATATAAGAGGAGCGAGATAATTCTGCAACTGCCTCATGAAATTCTCCTGGAAAGTCCCTTGCTCATCTGTGCTTGAATCTTCTGAAAATAAGAAAACCAACAACATTATCAAGATTAGTTCAAAGTAGTTCAGGGTGGTGCAGTGAAATGGAAGTTTCCCCACTTCTACTCAAGAAATTGCCCGGTGATATATTACAATCATGTAGTACCATACTACTGTTGACAAGGGTATCAACTCAAGATCAACTTCCCTTATTCTCTATTAGTAGTCAATGCCTGATTGTCTTCTAACTTACTTTCCCTTCCAAGTTGCAACAATGTTAAATTATTATCCTTTTATATGCTCTAAATATTGTATTTTGGTAAACAGTCAATGAATTCCAATCGCTATTCTGATGCACAGAAAATTAATAATAGTTAGACTGCATTATGGATTAAAACAAAAAGCTCCGTCGTAAGCTATAACACTATAAATGAATGTGTATAAGCATATATTCTATGGTAGCATTTATCTTTTTTTTTTTTTGGTACTAGATAGGTCATCTTCAGATCCACAGCTCTTTTAACTTTCATCATGGTCCATCCTGCAAAGTTGTGTTTAAACAAATTTTTAGGTATAGAAATGCTGGAAGATGTATATCATGCCGAGGTTGGCCAAGGATGAGGGAGAATAAAAATTATGATATTCGGACATCAAGAGGATAACAAAATAATGCTCCTGACTACTGAAATCAAAGGAGTATGATAGGGTGCGTCAAACATACAAGACTCACATTTTGTAAACTAAAACATATATGAACATCAAATAAGCAAATTAAGCTAACACTGAAGAGCAGGAGAAAAGATTACATACGCTTTGAATCTGACTTGTTCTTGCCATTCCCCTTTGGAATTTCCTTCTTATCCTTCGGGAAGTAATTCTCATAATCTACAAAACCAAAAGAAAAAAAAATATTGAGCTAAAATCACATCAAAATTCCAAAAGAACAATAATGCCCAAACTTACTCTTTCTATTCGGCGATTCGCTCGAAAAGAACCGCCTAAAACTAGGATTCGCCAGCAGAAACCTCCACTTATCGTGATTCCTTGCAGAAACAGCCGTATTTGCCCCTATAGAAGTCAAATAACTTCTTACAAACCCTAATCCGCCATTATCGCAACGAGAAGAAGAAGACTGCAACGAGTTTCCAATCGGAACCCCAGGCCTCACTCCATATCCACCCAACAGACCCGCCTACACAACGCAAGATCCAAACTTTAGGCCATTTAACACATCAAACGGGAGATCGGAACAAGAAATCGGGTTCAAAACTGAACTTTTATTGAAAAGACCAAAAAAAAACTTACGGTTTGGGAACGGGAGCGAGCGGACCGCGAGAGAGAGCGCGCGAGGGATGAGATGGTCATCCTGTGGTGCGATCGCGCATGAATTGGACAACAGAGGATATGAGAAGAGAAGAAGAAGCGAGAAGGAAGAAGGGATTGGTGATGGGAAGAGGAACGCGTTGCTATGCTATGTATGTGCTCGGCGAAACAAAGGAGAGGGGTAAAAATGGAAGAGGAGAGGGTAGGGGCCGCAAAAGATATTTGGATATCGGATCCTGGTTTTCTATCCCTGCAGCGGTATTATGGAATTATACCGCCTATACCACGGATAGGGCCCGGAGAGAGGAACCGAGATGACGCCCGATAACCCGACAACTCATGGGTTATCGGGTTGCGGGTTGGAGTTCGATAACTCGGATCCGGTGCATAATAATACTTGGGGGATTTTGAAATCCTCATATAAAACAAGGATGGAGGTGTTCTAATTCCTCCTTGTTACCCAAGAAAGGGCAAGAAGGACACTTGCTTTTAAAATTTAAAGAAAAAAGTGAAGTACACTAATAAAAATATAATATGTGATAAAAGATCATCACGGATGACGAAAGTGAGGAAGTCTTATGGAGCCGCATGTTGGAACGGTCATGTACTCATGTCGCATGTGATTATGTGAGTAATCTATGGATATTTCTCACACTTCCGAAAATAAGCAGCAGAAAGTAGTACAGGCTAAGTCAACAGGGCTAAACATTCAGATTGACTGAAAAAATATAAATTACTATAATACCGTTATGGTATTAATAATCTGCTAGCTATATTTAAGATAATTATTTTTTTTAATGACCGTATATTTAAAGGGAGGTATATTGTGGTAGTAAGATGTTAAGTAAGACTAAGGAGAAGACGAGGTTAATATTTTTAATATTTATTATGGTAACAGAAAAAATCTGATATAATATTCGTACGGTAGAATGTGAATTAGGAGAAAAGAAATTCCCAGTGCATTGAGTTTTAAGCCCATCTCGTTTTGGGCTGCTCTGATATAATGGGCCAGATTGATTCGTATACATATAGCTATAACTTGGATAGATCCGATCGAGTCATCGAACCCATTTGTGCCTCTCTCTCTCTCTCTCTCTCTCTCTCTCTCTCTCTCTCCCCAACAGGATTTATAAGGTATATCATCTTGTGTAAATCTTTACATTAATTTGTTTAATTGGTATTTGAGTTTTTCTGTGGAACCCATTTTTTTTTTTCTGGTTGCATTTGTTTGTCATGACTTCTGGATGATTGTTGTATGGTTGCGTCACAAAATTAGGGTGCTTTTTGGGAGGTCTCACGGGTATCGTGATGGATCTGAAGTCGTTCTTCTTTGTTTCAAGGATAAGTTCATACCACGTTTTAAATTTGCGATCTTTAGATAGTTAGAGGAGCAGTTAGAGTTGAATGTGCCAGAACTTTCAAATATTTACAGCATTCAGCAAGTAGTAGTTGGAACATTAGAAGGAAGTCAAAAACAATGGATTGGGTTTGTTCATCCAGAAATGTGCGGCATATGGTTTGGGCGATCTTAGGAAGATTTTGGCTACTCGGAGAGGGGTAATGTGTTAGTTTGAGATTTCTTTGGTAGGTTTTATTAGTGGATAAAATCATAAAAAGGAACTGGACTTACGATAAATCAAACCAATGTCAAAGAATAAATTCACTATTAGTCCATGGCAGAATAATAGTGATCCAAAAGAACTTTGAGAGATTGAATACAATGGTTTTTTTTTTCCCATGGCGAACCAGTTGTTAACTGGTGATGGTAATTAGCATTCCAGTAGATGAGGAAATTTAAAACTATGCATTAGACAAGGTAATTCTGTAGATGTGTTGCTTTTATTATTATTGAGGAAGATATTGGCAACTGGAGCTAGTTACTAAGGCATGTGTTACATAATGATCTATAGACAACTTGAAAGCAAAGGAATATTTTCATTCATCAGATCTATATTCTGATTTTAGAGTAGAATTTAATGTTAAAGTTTGGCTCAAACTCAATTTTTAGCAGTTTTCAAACTTCATGTGCTGGGGCATTCGAACGGGCCCCTGAGGGCATTCGAACGCAAGGCCTTGAGAAGCTTTGCACATCAAAGGCATCCGAATAGGCCTTAGGGGTGTTTGAATGCGTTTCCCGAGATGATTTGCATTCTGCATGCATTCGAACGGGCCCCACAAGCGTTCGGACACCTTCTTGCACTCCAGATTACAATTTTGCTGGCATTCGAATGCGTTTCCCGAGATAATTTGCATTCTGCAGGCATTCGAACGGGCCCCACAAGCGTTCAGACACCTTCTTGCACTCCAGATTACAGTTCTGCTAGCGTTCGAACGGGCCCCTGAGGGCGTTCGAACGCAAGGCCTTGAGAAGCCTTGCGCATCAAAGGCATCCGAACAGGCCTTAGGGGTGTTCGAATGCGTTTCCCGAGATGATTTGCATTCTGCAGGCATTCGAACGAGCCCTACAGGCATTCGAATAGGCTCCACAAGCGTTCGAACACCTTCTTGCACTCCAGATTACAGTTCTGCTGGCGTTCGAACGGGACCTGCGGGCGTTCGAACGCCAAGTGTGATTTTTAGCTAATTTGAGTCAACTCTATAAATACAAATGTTTGGATTTTAGGGTTTAGTGTGAGTATTTTGTATGAGAGAAAAATTATAAAGAAGAGCCATCGTTATTTAAAGTGAGATTATAGTTGTAAACTCTTTGTATTTGGTGATTTGCATAGTGGATTAAAGATTACTCCGCTCGTGGACGTAGGCACATCGTCGAACTACGTAAATCTTATATCTTTCTCTTTTCTCTTTATGATTTGTATTTATTTGGAGCTCCTATTTGTGATTAGTTTGAGTATTAGAAGTTCTTTACAACTAGCATCTTAAATTTGAAGTTCTCATATTAATATTGATATTGATATTGATATTAGTTTTGCTAATATTTGGTTTGCCCTAATTATTACTATTTCATTTGGATTTGTTTGTGGGGTGAAGAGTTTTGATTCCGCTAGCCTCCACTAATTGGCATTTAGCACAACACTTAAAGGGCTTCTTATTTTTATAGGTTTACGGAGAGTTGATGAAACTTTTTTTTTGAATCTTAGGAATCTGAAGCAAATAGCATAGAATCCATGTCTTTAATGTAGTACCAATTGGTTTTATAAGGTTATGGAGAGTTGATACTCATCCTACCATTTTTGCCTGCATTTGATGTTTAAAGATGCAATGCTTTGGATCTTCAGTCATAGGAGCTACTGAGCAAGAGTTTGGCTCAATTAGATTAACCAACTATTTGAATATTCAATGCAGATTGTACAGACTTGGCTTCTTGGTTTTATATTTTTTACTATGAGATGCATGGAATGCTCTAAGGCATTGAAGAGCATTCCTATCGTATTCATACTTGTTTGCACTCAATTAATGAACAAACTAACCATGGAAAACTTACTTATTAATATAGCATTTTATTTTTCTAATGATGACAAACTATGGTATAAGAGTGACAGCTACGGTAGCATACTATACTTATTATCTTAGTAACACACAATGTTGGATCAATAATCTCACCAAGCAATATGACACATGGAGATCATGCAACAAGTTACAAGTAATGAATTTCGCAAGTTGATTGCAAGTTTGCAATTGTATAAATTAAGAAGCTCCTACTTGTTGCTCAGTAGCAGATACTCATTCTTGATTGAGCCGAAAGTTTTGAGAATGGATTGAAGTATGGACCCGTTTCGGTTCACATCCACCAAAATGGATCGGGCCATATGATCGATCCCTAATCATGATCGTCCGAAACTGAAAGCTGATACAATCTATATGGTCAATACATATCTAGAATCTAAAATCGATACTTAGAACCTTGGCTTTGAGCTTTAGTAAATATTGTTTTCCTAAGTTTATTCAGTGAAGGTGGCAATGCCTTTCGCTTTCAGGTGCACAGTAGTACACGCACCTTAAAATGCACAATTTCCCACTGATGTCACTAGCATTAAATCAAGTGACTGCACTGATGTACAAGACAACAAGTTGAGGTTTTTATAATAATATAATATAGACAAGAGTAGGCTTAGCCGCATAGTTAATCTGAAACTGACCTCCCAACTTGAGATGGAGCTCATCAATGCAAGAATCAACAAACAACTACCTTATTAATGTCTGGAAGACCGCTGTGTCTCACTTGTAGAAATTTTCTCCATCCCAATAATATCTGAAATTAGCAATGCTTTGAAAACTTCATAGCTTCTTTAGCCTACAAATAGTATTCTGCACGTTTGATTCTTGTACATAAGAAGACTGGTAGTTTAAGGCTCATAAGACAAGCATAGCTCTTGCACATCGAAACACACAAAAAAAGTCTTTTGCTACCAACTATCTTGAAATATGAGACCTTTGTTGGTGGAGGAGTTCACTCATGAGTCATGGCCTTGTTGTTGGCCCACGCTGATTGACAGGAGCATTTGATCTACTTCACTCCTTTACTGCATTGCATGACTACTGGGTGATATTTGAAGAGGCGCACTGGATAGTAAGATAATTGCATGCTTTAAAGTGGAAATTAAGTTAGTGCCTATATTTGCACTTGTTTAACTGTTTAAATGGTGGAGTATGGTAAGCTTCAGGCTACTGCATTTCAAGAACCAATGCTTGACCTGTGGTGTGACTTGAAGCGAGACCATTTTGGAAACTGGAATGTACTTCTTTATTCCAAACCATTTACTCGAAAGTAGACAAATTAAAAAGGTAACATACGAACTATTTACTAGTACTGGATGCGCAGAGAGAACTATTTTCTTATTGATCTATTTTCTTAATTGATCTATTTTCTTACTTTAGCTCATTTTCTTCGTTTAATGATCACGATCAAACAAAACAGATAAAATTACTTTTCCTTCACATTCTTTCAGAGATTAATATCTCTGTTGTACAAATACAATTACAAGCCTGCATCTCCTTACCTACTGTTTTTGTTTTGTTTGATTAAAATAGGCTAGCTACATCAAGATCAGGTGTCATGGAAGACCAATCTAGAGTTGAAGAGCAGGAAGAGGAAGATGTCTGGGAGAACAAGGGAGTGTCATCTAAAGAAGTGACAAAATCACTTGGATTTCTAAGCACCAAGGGCAACATATCTTGGAGCAAGCCTTGCTGACACTCCACATAAACTTTAGTGAAGTCTTGCAGTAGTTTCTCCTCCCCTATATCTGATCTCATGGCAAACTTTTGTAAAGGATCACATAGCAGACTCTTCTCATCAACAACTTGCTGCTGCTGCACGGCAGGATCCTGCATTACGGACTGACAATTTGGGCTCTTTGGAGATTGATCTTGTTGAGCTATGCCTTGAAGCTTGGCCTTCTTTGTGACTTGAAGGTTTATGGCTGAGTTGTCCAGTGCCCCGGGATGGATGAAATGGGAGTGAGGATAGTGGAGATGAAGTCCTTCATAGGTGATGATTACTGTATCTGGGTCCTCGGTGGATTTCTCTACGTGCTTCTTCGCATTGCAGCGAGCATTGGTGCACCTGTAGTAGCTCCTGCTTGCCAAGAAAAAGCACATGGCATGTTCAATCGATTATGGTTCTCTTACAAGTGCTTGAAGAAATTGAAGAAGGTGCATACAAGCCTCCCCTATTATCACCTAATTTCAGTTTGCAGCAAATTTGAGCTTATTCAAGTGCCTATTGTTGCATGGCCATTGGAAAGTATATTTAACTACAACGGCATCCATTTGCTAGACTTGATAAGGACAAAAGTTGTAAGGATGGGCATCTGGAGACATTATTGAAGCCAGTAAAGCTCATGGTTTTGTCCATATTGCGTCAGCTTCTCCTGTTGTCAGATTTTGGGTCCTATCTAAAATGATATCCTCATGTCATTGGTTTCAAATTGCTGCTTTTTAACCCTATCATTATTGTGGATTGAGATAGTAGTCCCAAAATGCATATTCCTGAACTTTGCTCGAAATTAATTTCGAACCTACTCTTTAGTTCACGCTTAGCTCACTTAATGTCTAACCTACTTTTTAATTCACGCTTAGGCTCACTTAATTTCTAGCCTACTTTTTAGTTCACTCTTTGGCTCACTTAACTTTTAGCGAGCTTGAGACTTAAACGAAGCCTATTTCAAGCTTAATTCGTCTAATCTAAACTTGAAACTTAAACAAGCTCAATTAAAGCTTAATGCAAGAATTAAATAAAGTATGATTAAATTTTGAATTGAATAAGGTTTCATTAAACTTAAGATTAGATCAAGTTAGAAATAAGATATACAGTATTAGATCTTGGATATAATGGTCACAAATTAATCATAGTATAAACTAATATTATATCCGTAAATTAGAGCCTTATCTAGCCGACTTGGCTTGTGATCAGGCTCAACTCAAAATTTAATTTTGAGCTCATTAACTTTCGCGCTCTCTGTCAGTTGTTGGGCTACTGTATAGGATACCAGATCTCCAGACCAGTTGGAGACAAAACACTAATGGCATTTAGAAGTAGCAAAAGGAACACTATTCAAACATGAAATGTCTTCTTGTCACCCTTTCCATTTCTTTTCATAGCAAGACTTAGAAATAACATATGAAGGCAGTTTTCACTTCAAATCATGTTTACGAAGACGCATGTTATTATCGAACCAAACATCAATGTCAAAATTGATCATATGCTGTGATCAAATATGGCACAGGACATATATATATATATATATATATATATATATATATATATATATGTGTGTGTGTGTGTGTGTGTATATAATGAGACAGTGGAAATTAAAGAAGAACCTTGGATATGGATTGTTCTTGATAGCCTTCTGCCCATACTTTCTCCACTTGTAACCATCATCCACAGGCCTATTGGCACAGCTCTTAATCCTCACTGTGTACTTGTTCTCCATTCTACTTGTTCCTCTCTGTGGCAACCTAACTCTGGAATCAAGTAAATTCCAAACTTGTCAGTCAGAATGCAATATATATACTAGCTGTAAGCGCAGAAGGGTAGCTCCAGAGAACGAAGGACATACAGTGGTAGAGAGCCATTTTGTGCATTTGGGTATCTAACAGACAGTGCTTTCTCAATATCGCCAATCGTCGGGCCGGAGTAGACCGACGGCATGAGCTTGTCGATCATGGATCGATAGCTAACCGCGTCGTCGAACTCCAAGTTGTCGTTCCAGAGAAAGGATTGGTCGTCGACGAGCTCTCGGATGAGCTGCTCTCCTAGCTCATCGGACCATCCTGGCTCGGATTCGCCCACTTCTTCCATGAGAATTAATTTCTTCTGCTCAAAGAGGAAGGAGAGGAACAAAGATCCTGCGTACTCGGTGTTCCCAATATGCCTATGCTTTTAAAGACTCAAAACAATAACTATAGTCAACCAAATTTTACGGTCTTGCAGCAAAGTGTGCTTTGACTACCTCTTCTACTGCAGTTTACTGACTAATTATCATCTGACCTGTACGTTATTTATTATTAGAAGAAAATTTCGTACACTCTAATTATACTTAGTGACAAGTATGAGATAAGATCAAGTCAAACTAGGGAGGATTGCATTAGACTTTGCAATAATTTATGGCCCTTGTGCCCCTGTCGATTTTACACCAAACAACCACCTCTCTAGAGGAGAAGGGCATGAATTAATTAAGGGCTCCTACCTAACTCTCTTTCTCTCTCTCTCTCTCTCTCTCTCTCTCTCTCTCTCTCTCTCTCTCTCTCTCTATATATATATATATATATATATATATATTATAATATAAAGTTGATAGCTCTCAAAATTCCAAAGAGTATTCCAGCTCAATTTGCTGAGAACTACTGTAGTGACATTATTATCTAGGCCCTCATCCAGAAGCACTGAAACATACGTACAGTTTCTTTAAGGGAAAACATATAGTAATGGGTCCAATAATTAAAATATAGCTAAGACGATTTTTCAGTACTACATGATTCATGCATATATGTATATAGCTGGATATAAATGACAGTTAGGATGTCTCAATTTTTATCTAATGATGGCGAATTAATCACATATATGAGCTGATCAAGCCACAGTAGCTCTTTGCTGTGATGATATATGAGATAAAGATGTGCATGAACTAATTGATGCCTAGAGATGTGTACTGATGCATTCCAACAACTAAAATTTGTGTGTATTCAGTGACGTCACCCAACTTTGAAGCTATTTTTTATTTACTGATTATGTAATTTTGTTAATATAAAAATTATTTATAGACAGAGAGAAATATGGTTATGAGTTAAATAGTTCATATTGGTCGCCTAACTGGGGAGTGATGTTGACTCTAAGAGGATACCCAAACCGTTTAGATTTTTGTACATTTTGACAAATTTTAATTGGGTGTGCTCGTAGGTCATAAGTCATAACCGCTGGATTGGCCCTGTCGTCTTCCTAGTGACTCGTTCGTCCCCGTTGACTCCTGGTGTCACGTGCGGATTAAATGCGATCTACTCCAGATGAGATCGCCGTGGCCTTGTCAACGGAAACTAGGGCTGATGGATTCGTTCGTTTGGCCAACAGTTAACGGGTCGGATCCACACATATCTGATCCAATAAGATTAATAAAGTAGTCAACTTTGTTTTTTTTAGTAAATTTATTGAAAATACCCCAATATTTTGACTTAATTATCCATTCACAATTTCACACTCTATCATATAAACATTTCATTATTCTTTTGCTCCTATATTTTGCTTTTAATGCCTAAAAAATACCCTAGTTTATTTTTAATTCTCACTTACTTACCAAATAGACGAGTCAAAATAATTATAAATACAAAATAGCCTAATATTTTTAGTAGTATTTTAAATTTTAAATTTTAAATTTTATTTTCCTAAAGTGATAAAGTATTATATATTTTGTTATTGTCCATTAGGTTAAACTTAATTTAAAATATTTTAAATGCATTAAAAGCAACGTATAATAGTCTAACGCTAATTTATCGGATCAAGTTCGGATCCGTTTTTTGAATCCGAAAAGTTCACTATGATTTAAATATAGACAAAGAGGTCTGACTCATAGTACTTTAATATGGGTAGTTGGGAAGACTAATGGTCAGAATCACTAGATTTTTCCACCATGGCAATTTGGCTTCATGGTCATCTCTAGCTTTCTCTAAGTCCTTAATCTTTAATGGCAATAAATAAGATTAAGATCACTTAGTATCTTTCTCTCTCTCTCCAGTGATACACATATACTAATTATACTTACAACTCGGTGGAATTGACCAGTTCAACAAGCTACCGCGTGGGTTTCACGTGCTAAGTATTTAATATTGTGACCAAGTTGTGTGTATTTCTAATTAAATGGTTTGTGCTATATATTTCAGAAATTGTATATAAATACTGCATAAAATTCTTGCATTGATTGCATAGAAGAATTTTTATTTATTTTTTGCAGGTATTTCGTTGAAAAGGTTCTTATTTAATTGTATAGCCTTTCTCAAAAATCTAGTATATTTGCATTAATACTAATTAATTTTCTATAACTATATGTTAAAATATAAATTAATGTCACTATTTGCCCTCCTCCCTAACAGTAAATTGGGAGTATTTCTGCAATTGACTGATAAAGATTTTCTTATGGTTAGAGGTTTAAGGGGGGCATGCTGTATGCATATAGAAATCAACTCTAAAGAGGTATATTAAATAATGGATTTTAGGAGAGTTATAAATGTAAGGAATTTAAACCTATATTAAAAGCAGGAGAGACATGCCTTGTAGAAGGACCACTTTTTTATTTAGTCCCACCAAAATGGGACTCTCATCTGGTTGATTGGATGAGTCTCCAATTGGATCGAGTGGAGAACTAGCACTGACGGCATTATTAATATGAATGAATAATTATACCTAACCCCCTAAATTGATCATTCCTTTTTATATACCTCTCTTAATTATTATCATTACTATTATTATTTATGATAAATAAGTCCCCTGAATTATAAAAAAATATATCTCACATTTTCTCAATTAAATGGACTACAGCCGCTTATAATAATATACGTGACAAGTGCACATACAATTTTTTATGATCATTTCTCGTCGTCATTTTCTCAATTAAATGGAGTGGCTACAGTACTAGATCTCGGTAATGTACATCGATCTTCCTCTTGGCCACATGTTTGGTGTTCCTTTTCAAATCTTTAATCCAATATTACAAGGAAATCCTAAGCTTGTAGCCTTGTATGAAAAGCATATGAAATCTATTTATTTATTTATTTATCGTTCAATGCTATACAAGAAAATTATAAGTTTGGGTACAAAATAGACTTGCTCCTTAATTACATAAGTGAAAATTGCCACCTTTACTGGCAGGGAAATAAAACCTGAGAACGTCAGGGTGGGTGTTAATTAACTAGGCCATGAGTATAATTAACTAGAGCCCTAATACCAAATTAGTCTCCTCGACCACCACTCCCTATACGAGAAAGTCTACCTACCCCACAACCTAATCCTGATCTTGAAGGGAGATATAACATCATTGTCTCTATTGAAGGGATATCACTATTAGAATAGAAGCAACCTCTTCATTCACACACACACACACACACACACACACACACACACACACACACACACAGAGGAAGGAGGGAGATCACTAATATGCATGCATATTTCCCTTGGTCACTAAGATAAAACGTGAGCAGGGCCCCTTATAGTCATATCTATATAGGTTTAAAGTCACACTGCACCAACCCTACGCTTCTAAGCTAAGGAGTAAGAACATGACTTGCCAAATTTACACTCTAGTACTCCTACTACTCGATAATTCTAACCTCAAAAGGTCCCAGCCCTTTCTCCTCTTACCATTTTCACGTAAAACGGCCAAACATGCACGACTTGCATCTCTCGTTGTCCGGTAGAAAGGAGCTACTTTGTAATTTCCGATCGAAGAGGGTGGTTAATGTAAATATATCCTTTTCTTTCGTAGCACTCTAAAACTCACCTGGATCCAACTCTCCGGCCCAGCCCAATAGTGATTTCCATGTAAAGTAGCTCAATATCATTCTTTTATTCGCAGCACTCTAAAACTCACCAAACCAACCAAACCCATCTTGACCTCCCAACTTCCATAAATGGCCCCTTTTGTAAATATATATATATATATACCCTCCTTCTCATCCTTATCATCGTATCACCTGCTCTCACTAGCACAATGGCCATTAGTGACTTCTTCTTTGCCTTCATCATAATGTTGCTGCTGCCTGAGCCCTCGGCCGCCATTACCAGGCATTACAAGTTCGATGTACGTTCGATTAGCTTCGTACATTCCATTTGTTTTGTTAGCGTAAAAAGTGTTAATCTGCGATGAATTTGGTGCCGCAGATAAGGTTGCAGAACGTGACGCGGCTATGCCGGACTAGAACCATCCCGACGGTGAACGGGGAGTTCCCGGGGCCACGGATCGTCGTGAGAGAGGGCGATCGGCTTATCGTGAGGGTGGTTAACCACATCAAGAACAACGTCACCTTCCACTGGTATTTTTTGAATTCCTCGGCATTGTAGTATATACGTATATATGTGTGACATTTGTATGGATCATTAATTGCATGTGAGAATACTAAATGTGTGGGCATGCATGCATGCAGGCATGGAGTTAGACAACTAAGAAGTGGATGGGCTGATGGGCCATCATACGTGACCCAATGCCCGATCCAAATGGGTCAGAGTTATGTGTACAATTTCACAATTGTGGGGCAGAGAGGGACTCTATGGTGGCATGCTCATGCCTCTTGGCTAAGGGTCACTCTTTATGGTCCCCTCATAATCCTCCCTAAAATTGGAGACAGCTACCCATTTCCCCAACCATACAAAGAAGTCCCTATCCTCTTTGGTAATTATATACATATCTCACGTTGGCATGTTACTTAGTTGAGGCTAATTATAATTAATTAACTTGGGTATATATATATATATATATACAGGAGAGTGGTTTAATGCAGATCCAGAGGCTGTGATTGCCCAAGCTCTTCAAACTGGTGGAGGCCCAAATGTTTCTGATGCTTATACTATCAATGGCTTGCCTGGTCCTTTTTACAACTGCTCAGCAAAAGGTATATATCTTACTAAGTAGTCATGTCGTTTCCAGCCTCTTATTTACGTACAAATATAAATCTCTTTGATGTACACTTTGTCAGACACGTTTAAGCTAAAGGTGAAGCCAGGAAGGACGTATCTACTTCGCCTCATCAACGCTGCACTCAACGACGAGCTCTTCTTCGGCATCGCCAACCACACCCTCACAGTCGTCGAAACCGATGCCAGCTACGTCAAACCCTTCTCCACCACCACCCTCCTCATCTCCCCCGGCCAAACCACTAACGTCCTCCTCTCCACAAACCCTAACTCCCCCAACTCCACCTTCCTCATGTCCACCACCCCTTACACCACCGGCCAAGGCACCTTCGACAACACCTCCACCGCCGCCGTCCTCGACTACCACAAACTATACAACTCAAAAATGCCATTGTTAAAGCCAACCTTGCCGTCCTTCAACAACACGGCAGCTGTGACAAACTTTACCAGCAACCTACGTAGCTTGGATAGTGTCAGTTTCCCGGCCAACGTGCCGAGACACATCGATCGGCGGTTCTTCTTCACTGTCGGGCTCGGCACGAGCCCGTGCCCGGCGAACCAGACGTGTCAAGGACCCAATGGGACCAAGTTCGCCGCATCGGTTAACAATATCTCATTTGTGTTACCTAATAGCACGGCTATGTTGCAAGCTCATTATTTCTGGCAGACTAAGGGGGTCTATACTACTAACTTTCCAGATTACCCCCTCTTTCCTTTTAATTACACGGGGAATCCTCCGAATAATACGTTTGTGAGCTTTGGGAGTAGGGTAGTAGTGCTGGATTTTAATACTAGCGTGGAGCTTGTGATGCAGGATACTAGTATACAAGGGGCTGAGAGCCATCCATTACACTTGCATGGGTATAACTTTTACGTGGTTGGGCAAGGATTTGGCAACTATGACTGGGAGGAGGACCCCGCCCGGTTCAACCTGGTTGACCCGGTGGAGAGGAACACGGTGCAGGTGCCGTCCGCCGGCTGGGTGGCCGTCCGGTTCCTTGCAGATAATCCTGGTAAGTTATCCAACCTTGATTATCGACAGTTTCACTATTGACTTATGGCCCACTCTCTATTGGAGTGGGTCATCCTTGGTCGTCTGACTGAGAGATCCACGTGCTGACGTGGCTTTACAGGTGTTTGGCTTATGCATTGCCATCTGGACGTGCATTTGAGCTGGGGTTTGACTATGGTGTGGGTGGTCAACGACGGGGAGCTCCCGAACCAGAAGCTGTCTCCTCCACCGTCCGATCTCCCAAAGTGTTGAAGTTGACTACATCGAGCAGTCAAAAACTATTTCAATCCCTTCCCAAGCTTGGGTTTTGTTGTGCTTCTTGCCGGAGAAACTTTTGGATGTCCATGACTTCTTTTATCCCCTTTGTTTTCGATTTTGCTTTATCGCTCCATGTTGTGTTCCCCATGAATAAAAGTTAATGTGTTGAATAAATTTACCATCTGCATGTTATCTTACTCAGCAGATTATTATACTAATTAAGACAAATTAGGAATTAGTACCTCATAAATTAAAGAATAAGGTAGCATGCATGTGCTTAATTATCCCTCTCTCTCTCTCTCCAATAAAAACAAGAAAATTAGATCTAACTAATGATTACTTAGTCTCCTTAATAATTCCATAAACAAACAGAAAGGTTAAAATCACTGTCTGCAGTACATCTTGCCATTGCTAATTGCTATAGTTTTGGATAAGACTTCATATCCCAGTTGATCAAATAAACTGAACACAGGAGAAAGAAGACAAACATGGAACAGCAGCATAAGGCGGTGTGCTGCAAAATAGCTCGCGTCATTTTGTCTCAGAAGTGGAGACTAAAAGATGGAATCGAATGCATATCAACATATGAATGATATTTGATACGAATAATAAATAGTTTTTCCTTTTGGCATTTCCAAATCGTCTCTGATCATTCTCCAGCAGCATTCACATGGCGGATGGAGTTTGTGTCTGAGGTAGTCAACTGCAGCACTCCAAAGACCTGTGTATCTTGGCCAAAATCTTTGACTGGTCAACTACTTTACGAACTAGATATGTCGGTTCCTTTTCTTTTTAATAAATATTTCTCAAGTGGGTGGCTTTCCATGCATATTATAGATGTCTTTTTTTTTCATCTATGAAAATCGACTACTCTAATTTTCTAGAGCCCGGAATAAAAAAATAGTAATATTCGGATAAAATAATTTTCATTTCAATAATAAAAATTATATTTTATATAAATTTCAAATTAGTATTTACTTGGAAAGGAATGGATAAGTGATGTAAGAAAAATATAGAATAGGATATGATTTGGGTGGGATAGTTGGGATAATTATGACCAAATTGACTTTACTGCTTTTTTCCTAGATTAATGTAAATAAATATATTTGTTATTTCTTTTTATTTTAGAAAAATAGAAGGTGGGTTTTTAAATATATATATAAATTATAATTTATTTACAACTATGTACTTTTGTGAGGAAGTTTTATTTTACCACCTTCTATTTTTTTCTTATACTTAAAAGAATTTACATTTAACACTTAAGTTTTAATAAAATTATAGCTTACACCATATATTTTTTTTACTATTTATAAATCGAATCATATGATTTAGTAAATATGTGCAAAAAATAATTTATGTTAGATTTGAATTAATATCGTAAGAATATTTTATTAAGTAGAGACATTTTAATTTTAAAATAATTAAAACACCCTTAGTATGACAACTAACAAATCTAACATCATAGTATTTTTTGCCCATATGTACTAAATTCTAGAGCTCAATTTATGAATAATAAAATATAGCATATAATTTATAATTTTATTAAAAAATAATGTGTTATATACATATTTCTATGTATTTAACACTAGTTCTTCCACCCTTCCAAGTAGACATTTCTTTTCCTAAATTTTATTTTCTTTAAAAGAATCTCTTTAATAGTTTCTTTTTTTAAAAAAATAGACTAAGAAAGGTATAGGGTTACGAGTAACTTAATCATGATAATGTTAAACTACTCATGGAGTTCTATAGCTGAATCTTCCATGTCTTGACGTAACACTGTCGAATCGATCGAGCACTTGTCATGGGCTATAAGTCGACAAAGTCTCTGAGTGGACGAATGACCACAACAACATAAAACTAAAAACAAAACAAGAAAATACAAGTGGTAGATTGTTGTGGTTTCTTTTATTAATCATAATGCAAAGAACAAAGACATACAAGTTATTTCGAAAATAAACAAGAAGAGGACAGGTGAGAGCAAAATAAATACTATCAAACAAGTGGCGTTTCCATTTTGCAAATTAAGATCAGAGTTATTCCCTTGGCACTGCACCCGCGTTAATTAGGCTTCTCTTAAAATACTTTATATATTAGTGGACATTTATCATTCAACCTATGCATTATATATATAGATTAGTTAATATAACTATAGATATAAAATAGCTTTACTAACTTAAGATAAAAATAAATGAAGAACTATATTTTAAAAGCTAAAGAAAGAAACGTTTTAGGTCTTGTTGATAAAAGTATTTTATATTAAAGACAATGGACTAAGCGAGGAAATGGATCTTTGGATTCTTGGTACGTTCACACCCATTAGATGTGGGCCTCGGAAAGCGTGCATGAATCTGATCTCGGTGCATGCTCGTAGTCGTTGCCGTGTGTGAGTTGGTGTCTTCCCGAAACGTGATCGACGGCCGTCATGTCGTTTTAATGGAGCCCAAACTGATTTGGCTTAATCTCTTACTATTAATATTTTAGCATCCACTACCCTTTATTAACGGCTGTTAGTTATCAGGTTATCTTGGACTTGTCCATTTTGGGGTTTGCATGTTGACCGACCCACGCCATGCATGATCGACTCCTGGTCATGCCCATGCCCATGGGGAACATGGCTTCGTTGGACGTCACACCAACGGTGCATGCATGTTGTACATTAATTACTCCCTCTGCTCAACGTTCATACCTTGCGATTATATATATATATATATATATATATATATTCCACTAAACCTAGTTTTTTCGAAGATCACTTAGATTTTTTATTATTTTTCTTTTTCGTTTTACCTGAGGATATATAAAGGGTAATAACGTCATTTTCGTCTCTCGGATATCAAAATCGCCATCCGGCATCCAGTAGAGAAAGCTCATCAGCTATCATTTGGAGCTCTCGACCCGATGGAAGCCGACGAAGTTTGCCAACCCGGCGGGGGCGAGTGAGTGGGTTCCACCCCGAGACTCGGAGGTATCCGCCTCTCCCATCCGCTGCGACCCCGTGGAACAGCGAACAACACCATCGCGCGAAGCACCCACGCCGGTTGGGATAGCGGCAAAAGGGCGGTCGTAGTCGTATAAAATCCCGCTGTTGTATTTGACTATGCCACATAGGATGGCAGTGAAAAGGTGGTACTCCGTGATTGGGTGAAGGGGGACAGGGTGGCATCCGCCATCTCGAGGTGCAGTTTTGGCATGTACAAAGCTCTACCAGTGCTACAGTAGTTGCCTTTGCAAAAAGCTGACCCAAAAATCTACACTACCCTTTAGGCCGACCTGCTTGTTTTATCCACCCACTACTCTCAACCTGTCCACTGTACAACAACACTGTGTATAAGTTTACAGAGCGTATAATAGTTAGTAGTTAAGGTTAATTACTCCTAGACTCATAAACTATTGAATTAAATATTCCAAATATCTCATCTACCAAATTTGCTTTTCTATTCATGACGTTAAGGTGGAGCAGAGCAATGTGTCACAATATGAACTCCAAATATCATATGCGAAAAAAAGTAATAATTCATAAAATCTAAGTGTAGTTATTTTTAATAGTTATTTAATCTATATCAATTATCTTATTATTTTATATTTGTAAACATGTCTAACTAACCGATAGTTATCATATAATGATATAAATGTATAATTAAATTAACCATATACGTGTAATGATAGTATTGCTTTGTGTAAATTAATCTGAGATAAGCAAAAATACCTTTATATAATATATATAACATATATATGTGCGTATTAATTAGAGTGGATGAATGTTCTACGAATATCTTTTCCTTAAATTTATGGATAAATATATAATTATAATAACACACATACTTAATTAAGTTAATTTTGTGAGAGTATCATTGCTCACCTTTAGGTACAAAAAAAAAATGTATTTTTTATATAAATTTTGTCAGCAGAAATGTCAGATGAAATATAATTCAGAGTACTTTCGAAATTATAAAAATAATTATAACCTAGTGGTCAAGTAATAAATCACTATATTGTCAGGCAAAATAAAAATATACGATGTTTTATATATATATATATATATCTATCTATCTCTCTATCTCTCTAGATGCTTGTGTCCGTACAGTCTATTCCATTTTAAGTTAAAGGTATTGGGTGGCTCAAAAGTTTCTTTTTTCACCCCCCCAACCTCGGCAGTGGAGAACACCCAACTTGAGATCTTACTGTTGTTACTATTCCGAATCTTTGAATAGATAAGACTCAAAGGTTGCCTTTTATTTATTTATTTTTGTATACCCACGCCTGCAAAGGTGGATATTTGCGTCACAGTCCGTATATATATATATATATATGTATACATATACATATAACGTACCATGAGGTGATTTCACCGAGGGATAAAAGAATCTGTAACCGTACCATAAGTATGCAGAATATAACAATTTATTAGGGTTGTACATGCAAAATATATTCACTTAGTAGAAGTCTAAAACAATTAAGCGAAAGGGCCCCTGGTGCTGACCTCGGGAAAAGGTTGGTAATAAAATATCCACTGCTAATTTCCCTACCACATAATAAGTAATCAAAAAAAGGGCCCAACTCGATTCCCACTTCCTGAGTTCCCCCCCCCCCCCCCCCCCCCCCCCCTCCCTGCCACCCTAAATAAATACCCCAAAGCCTCCGCCACTGTCCTCCCCTCCTCCTCCTCCTACTCCTGGATAGATCTTTCTTGTGGTTCGTATCTTTTGTTTTTCCATCTCTTGACATGGAGCTCTTCATGGAGGAGAAGTGGAAGCTGGCGAAGAAGGGGAGCGGAAATGGGAGAAACGGAGGGGGTTTCTTGAAAAGTTCGTCGGGGTTAGGGGCGGAAGGGAAGGAGGGGAGGAGGAGCATGGTGAGGTCCTTCTCGAGCAGGTGTGCGAGCTTGGTGAAGGAGCAAAGGGCGAGAGTTTATATCGTGCGCCGGTGTGTGACGATGCTCATTTGTTGGCGAGATTACCCCTGAGAGGCCCATCTCCTTCCCTATTGGGCCGGCCCATTTCATAGGACCTCTCTCTCTCTCTCTCTCTCTCTCTCTCTCTACTCTCTCTTTTTGGGTGTACATATACCTTTTTATGGTAGTCGTTTGTTTGAATGTAAGATGCTGCTATGGATGGAAGGAAGAGAGATTTTGGGACAAATTATGTTAAATTTATGGGTGCTTAGTTTATTTGGTTTTGAAGCTCTTTTGTTCTTCTAATTTTTGGAGGGTGGGAAGAGGAGGGTTTACGTTACGTTTGTTGGTCAAAAGTTTGGTGGTTTGGTGTCACGAGGTGACGCAGGGAGAGTTACTTCCAAAAGGACACCTGTTTCATGGGGGGTAGTTGTCTCGTTTCCAAACCCTAATTTTGGAGTCGGTTATGTTTCTTTTAGTTTAATTATTTTTAAAAAGTTGTTTGTCTGAGTTCAGAATCGGAGGAATAGGTAACAGCCAGTTGGTATCAGACACTATCCCAGAGAGTTTTGTTTTTTTTAGACATTATAAAGTAAAAGACATGGTCGAAAGTATATAATTTTGATGAACTGCTCTACCTTTTATATCCCATGGTGACAGTCGAGGTGTTAATTTCTTATCCGACACAATTATTGAAAACGTTAAAATGGTTTCGATGAACTTTGCACCCTGTCTATATTTTTATTATTTATAAATAGAACCCTATATTTTATTAAATATGTGTAAAAAAAGATATATATTTTTTTTGGTTAGATGAACATAATCAAATCTTTCCATTCATTTAATTATACTTAGTAGTTATATATAAAAAAAAATTACCCAAGCTATACCCGAAATATTAAACCCACATAAGCGAAGCTTTACCCAACTTAAAATGCCAAATCCCTAGATTGGTTACTCGTGCTATCTTTCCTTCTCTCCTGGTTGGATCTCCGGTTGGTGGTGCTTTACATTGCCTTTGGTTTTGTGGAAGTTCTCTTCTCTTCTTTGATTTCTCTGGTAAATCTATTAGGTTTATTTCTTATGAGACTTATGCTGCTTGATCTTGTTCTTTAATTCATACAAAGAAGAACAAATTTTAGTAATTTTAGTAGGAAAAAAAAGGGGAAGTAATAGCATTTTAGGAAGGAAAAAAGGGGAAGTAATAGCATCACCTGAATTGTTGTCCAATTTCTAGATAGATCGTCCACTTTTATGAAGGGAAAAAAACAAACAAACAAACAAACAAACAAACTATATAAGACCTTTAAAATGTCCACTTTGTAAGTTGAATGTTTTAACTTTTGGTTAATAATATATCACTCGACTGACATGATCAATTATAAGCACTTTGTGGATCGTTTTGTTTTAATTCTAGAGAAAAGAAAGATGGTAACATAGTTATTTAACGTTTTATATATAAAGGTAGGAGATTACAGATAGTATTACGAAATATAAATGAGGATAATGGTTGGGGAGCTCTAGATGTAATTAACCAAAGATACTCCTATCGTATAAAGATCACTATATAATCTAGCTTATTTAATTAGCCTTTCCTCATTTCCTGTTAAATTCTATTAAATAAGCTTCTTACAAACAGTTTTATGGACACGTTTGATATCATTAAATAAGAGTCTTCTTGGTTCACGGCCATAATTAGTCCACAACAATTCATGAAGCAGTCCATTTGACCACAAAGTATATGCAAAAAATTCAACAGTATTGCATCACTCGTACCATCAGCATTGTGTCATAATTCATCTATTTGATGCAAATTAAGAGAAGGGGAAATAAATACAATCCAACTATCCAAGTTGTTCACATACATGCATGCACTGGGGATTAAACTTTTGCACTTTGCTGGCTTGGCTATTTCTTTGCAGTGGTCTGGTGGAGTTATGACAACAATAAAGGCTGGTGATGAGGACGGCAATGGCCAAAAGAAGGCGAATAGTTTAGTCCAACTACATGAGAATAAACGAAGAAGAGGTCGGGGGATCGTTGTGGATGCAATGCAATTTGAATGGCGATGGTGACGTATCACAGTAAGCAATGTCGGATATGGAGCTGATCTATGTGGTGGAAGCTTTTAGATTTCTAAACGCTGCTCATAAGTAATGAAGAAATTTTCAGAACCTCTCATTTCGTTCCTTAACAAATGCACCTAGTATAGAGATTATAACATGCACGTATATTTTGGATCGATGACAAAGAAGATATAGATGGCATTGCTGTCTCTATATTATGGTAGGTGGATGCAGACTGGGGGATTTATCTACAACATGCTATCGAATAAGCTTAAGCATTGCCGTAGTAGATAATGGAATGCCATATGAACTGCGAACGAGGAGACCAGAGTTAGCATTCTTTGATATGAAGGCAGATTCGGAAAAATTGACGCTAATCCTAATCTAGGAGATAAAAGCCTACTACAAATACTTGATAGAATGCAAATAACTAGAAATTAAACCCACAGGTTAATACTATGGATCATTTTCCCTAAGATCAAATAAATCACTAATTAATATAGCAATTATAAGAATTACTTCCAGTGGTTGATCAATTGATCCGAGTGACCTTGAGATTAGACAACCTCTTGTAGTGACCCTTGAGTTTAAACAATCCCTTTCAGTGATCTTTGAGATAGTAACTCCCTCCAACGATAAATCTTAATAGCAACGATCCACTGGAAATCTCTAATGAATCTTATTCCTTTAAAATCTTCTAATCGCTAGGAATGTTTCAAACAAAACTCTTTTACAGCTCTAATTATCTTCTATGAACGGTTACCCATGACCTAGAGTTGTTTGGTTTATATAAGTGTAGTGTGTAAATAAATCCAAAAATTACTTTACCTCAAACTAAATTTCTACCTTCTCAGCTAGTGCATTCAAATGCCCAAACACCCAAAGACTTTTTCTCATACTACTCTCCATACGCCATAAAACCATTCAAACACTTCAAAGATGATACACTCTCTTATTCGTTTTCATTAATCTAGAAGACATCTTTGCCTCATTCCAACTCTCGTAAATATATATAAGAACTCAAGTTTTCTGTAGTCATTCTCTTACAAAGAAAGTTCTAAATGCATCCATATAAATTTTTTGTACACGAATTGCCAATATAAATATCGAAATGAAGAATTCTTATCCTAACACCTGCGTGGAGTTATCTATCCTGCAAAACAGTTCAAGTAAGGATTGACACAAGACAAGATTATAAATCAGAATGGAACAGAAAGAAACATAGGATAAATCAGGAGCATTCTCGTTGTTCATTTGTTCCATATATCAACATAAATTACTATCATACCCACAGCTCATTAATCCCATTGATAATAACACTTGCCTATGAAATAAAAGGTACAAATTCTGGAGATTTTCCTTATTGTTTCCCTAAAAAAGAGATTAGTATAGGATGTTTCGCTGGTTATGCCATCATCTGTGTCTATCAAATAAATATTTGGTCCATCTAATCTCCTCAAAAACAAACATCCTGTGGTAGATTTCGTGCCTCCTTTCCTTACCCACAAGGCATCAAGCTAACCACAACAGAGAAATAAATTGAAAAGGAACACTAAATGGCTGCATCTGGTCAGTAAACTTTCAGATACTCTAAATAAAGAAGATAAATCACAATTGATACATCAAGATGAAAAATTAAGTCCTGATGAGTGATAAATGGCCTGTCTCTGTTCTAGATAGAAAGATTTATGAAGAACAATAGGAATATGACCAATTATACTGTCTTCTAATCATACTGTATTATTACTAATGCATCATCACAAAGAGAAAAGCATGAAGACTAGGTTAACTGTTACCTTACCCAACCAATTCACACATATAAGAATGGAAATGCAGAGACAGAAGTTGAAGAGCAAATCCAAGCAAGATTGTTCACATAGTACTCCTAATTGCAAAAAGTATCAAAGCTAAATGAGTATATCTCTTTATAGAAGCAACCTTTTAGCTCCTTTCACTTCAAAAATACTTTTTTTTTTCTATTCTAAAATACAAACTTTTATTTCAAAAGTAATTATTACACTTTTATTTCAGAACACAAATGAATATAGAAATAGTATTTCATATAATAAAAGCCTCATTTTAGAAATAATAAATATGAATTCCTATTCTAGAATTGTCATTATTTCTAAAATGAAAGAGTCCTTAAAATTGCAATGATGGTAAGATCTACTTGTGAGACATTAAGGAAGAGAATAGCAGGATTGCATATTACGTGATATTTGAAGAAACTAAAATAGACCAAGATAGTAAGGAATTATGAAATAAGATTCGACATACTGAAAGTTCCTGTTTAATGGAACGCATGGAAAATTTCTGCTAAAATATTTGCCATTCTGGCAAGATTAGAGAAACTAGGAAACGTGCATTAATTGCTAATATGCATTACAATTTAAAATAAGGCCTCCGTTGCAAAAATAAATCGAAGCAAACGAAAGGAGAAGAAAGTATATACTGGATAAGAAGAAGAGCACCAAGCAAAATTGACTAAATAAATCTCAGCTAGTATCTTAATCCACATCTAAAGCTATCAACTCTATAACAAGTTGGGGCAAGAAACCAAAAAAGTTTCGACCACAGGAATGGCAAACTAACATAAAATCAGCAAGGAGATTTACAACTTGCAGCAGTAAAATCATCAAAATTCGTACCTTTCGCTTCGCCTTTTGAGCAAGAGCCACTAATTTGATCAGATCGAACACTGTCAAATAGTATAAGAACACGATTGCCATCGTCGCATAGCCTCGATTAGGTGCTCGATCTTGGAGTTAGGGTTTTGGTTGGTAAGACGAGCCGACGAGGAGAAGTTTGGAACGAGAGTTGGATCGAGGGGCATCTCAGGAAATATAAATTTGGCGCCAGATAACGGAGGCGCCGGCGGGGTTAAAACGACGAAGCAAATGTATATGATATCAATTTTGGTTAATTACATTTTTACAACACCCCCTCGAGAATAAAAAATTGCACACATCCCCTGAATTATTTAAATATATCATTAAAACCTCTCCATTAGAATTTCGTTAGAAAATTTATTAAAAAAATTGACTAAATAATAAGATGGACAAAATTACTCTTACTTTCTCTTCCCATCCTATGTTAGTAAGTGAATTTAAAAGAAATATAAGAGATCAATTTAGAGTATAATATTTGGGAAATTGTTATAGAGGACACTAAAACAGAATATGAAGGGATCCGGAAAGGAGATGGAGCAATTTTATCATTTATAAAGTTGGTTAAGATTATTTCTAGCAGAATTTATAATTAAATTTTGACATAGGGCCTGGTGACACATTTAAACAGTTTAAGGGGGGCGTATACGCACGATTTTTTGGGGGCAATATTCGATGGGGTCAAGAAGTATTTAGTTGTAATTAGCATTATAAATTTGAATAAAAAAATAGTTTATCCCTTGTTGTTACACCTGATTTTAACTTACCCTTATATATATTTTAAACTTAAATATTTAGCCCTCTTGCAGAGAAATTGCTGATGCTAGCTAAGTTATTCTAATATAATTGCGTTTTGTGTTACTCCCTAATCGCGATTCTCTACACCATCACTATTATCGATATTTTTTTCCTAGAGTTGGTAGCTATATTTTCGATGACCAAAAAAGTTATGGGTTTAACTCCAACATCAAATAATATTATAGAGAAATTGTTTGATGGTTTAGTGGCTTGACTCAATTCGGTTAATGGCTCAGCAGTGTAGTTAGATTAGAGGAACAGCTCGACAGCGCAAAGGTTTGGAGCAAGTCTCAGCGGAGCTTAGTTCGGAACAATTATTCAATAACGCATATAGTTTGAAACTTAGACGAAGCAGCTAAAAGCTCGGTGAGACCTAAGTGTCTTTGTATTTAGGAAAAGTTGATCTTTTATTCAGTCCATATCTAACTTTCGAGTTCATAAATGAATTAAAAAAAAATTCTTTAGCTAGTAGAGAGGAGAGGCATTTTGCACTCTCGGATAAGATACTTCCATTCTCTCCCTAGTTTTCTTCCTCCTCACTTCCTTTTCATTTCTTTCACGTTCTCCTTTTTCTCCTTTTCCATTTCTCTTCCTCTTTCTCTTCCCTTGTTCTTTGTCATCATCGGCCCGTGTCGCCGAGCCTTATCGATCCCCTGTCTTCCTCTACGCCACCATTCCCCTTCTGGTCGTCGTAGCCGAATCGACAGTGGTCTTGTTAGATCCAACGAAATGCTTTTTATTTTTCTATTCTTCAGTTGTTTTTATTTTGTGAAGGCTTATTTATTAGGCTAGTACGAATCTGTTGTGATTACGACAGAATCACAGCAAGGATAATCTTTTCTTCCGCTGTAGCGTGATGGGAGCTCGTTCAAGCCAAACTAGAATGAATGATATCTTCTAGGGGCTATCTGTTAAAAATAATCCTCTTGTTGTCTAAACTAAATTTTAATCATTAATTAAAATGTGATCAAACTTAATTACCCCTACAAAATATAATTTGATAATAATAGGAATAGTTTTATCATAGTAAAATATACGGACGTTCGTGATGATAGAGTAGTTTGATTATTTGTATAATTAGTTTTCACTAAAAGAATCTAAATTTGAATTACACGATAATTAAGTACTTAAATTTGAAGTATAATGTGTGGATTAAAATTGGAAAAAACTATAAGGGCGAACTATAATGTACCAAATTAATCTACTAATTATAATCTTCTGTAATAACATAGTTAGTTTATAAATTAAAAAAAGTTCCAAATCTTTTTGTAAAATTACATAAATATCTTAGCCAAATATATGCATTAATTAAGGAATAAGATGTAACATCTAACCTTCTATCACTCAACTAATCCAAAGCGTGCCTTAGCTTTCTATCATATATCAATCAGCATGTCCTATTAAGATGCACATCAAATATTACAGCGGATAAATTATAGATTTATAAGTAGTGGAATTGATGATTCGGATTACTATATCCAGCAAACAGATAGTGACTGATAAGAACGTGACCCAAATCCAGTCAATTTATGAGGACGGCTAGATAAAGTGACTCCTACTAGTAGGACAAACCGAAAACGCGTTTCTAGAAGAAGCAACCAAAGTGTTGGGATTTCATGAATAGCAAGCATCGCTCGTGAACGCTGAGACTGAATAAAAAGGCACAAATTATTTTAGAATTATTCGCAAATAGGTTCAAAATCTTGAACAACCTTCGTGTAAAAACTTTGTACGAACTTCACATGTCCTGAATACTTGGAGCTACTCAGCCAAGATGGTTGAACCAACTTAGTACGAATTTTGGCACATTTTGTAACTACGGTTAAATAATACAATAATTTACAATCTAAACTATATACATAAACTCTCATTTATATATATATATATATATATAGAGAGAGAGAGAGAGAGAGAGAGAGAGAGAGAGAGAGCAGATAAAAATAAAAAAGGAAAAAGGAAAACAAGAACCCAAACCACTAGTATTATAAAACCAGACCCAATCTCTGGCTCGCAACATCGCACCGGATCGCCGCAAATCCGACCCGATTATTCTCGATATCGTATTCGACCCACACGTTTTGCTGGTGATGATGCCCGATAACGTACGCGGATATCGGAACCATATCAGAGTTCCCGAACGTAAAGCACCACACGTTGTCCCTCCCTCTCCTCTCCCCGGATAACTTATACAACAGCCTATCCCCGGATACCGTCACCTCCGCCCCTTCGAACTGTAGAACAACGGGAGGTAACCTCGGCAACGGCTTACTTTCCGGTATCCTGAAGCAGAGGTCGAACGCCCCCTGGAACACGAAGTCGGGCTCGTCCAGGATTGTGAGGATTTCTCTCGTCTGGCGTAAAAATTCGAACTTGAGAGCTTTGTAGGCGTCTCCGAGGAGGAAGGTGAATTGGGTCCCCGAATCTATCATGGTTTGCCCTGCTCCGGTGTGGTCGGGGACGAAGGTGGACTTGGGTAGTGGGAGCGGAGTAGAGGAGACGCGAATGCCTTGCAATTGGACGGAGTAGGCGATGGAGTCGAAGTACGGGAGTGGAGTCGAGAGGCGAACGAGGGGTGTGTAGTTTAGGGGGAGGAAGGGGAGATCCGAGTGGCCGAGGAGGAGGAGGCCGGAGGAGTCCCGGTCAGAGATGCAGTAGGAGAACCGACGCGTGGCGGTTTGGGAGACGAAGGAGAGGTGTCCCCTGTTCATACCCAGTAACCCCGACGGGGCGGCGCCGCCGTCGGAGGAGTCGAAGGTGGAATCCATGCATCCGAAGAAGGTCTGGAAGGGCGGGGACTCGCCCATGCGGAAGAGATCGGCGGAGAGCGCGCCGTCTGACGAGGACGCGTCGGCGTAGGAGAGCGACACGTGACAAAGGTGGGAGGTCGGGTCGCAGGTGGCCGGTATCGCGAGGTCGCGGGTCTGCGAGCGGCAAGCTGGGGAAGAGCAATGGATGGTAGAGAAGGAAGTGGAGGAATTGGGTCGGAAGTACTGTGGGGAATTGGAGGTCCCCGGAGAGTGGCCGGGATTGCAATGGAGCCACGAGAGCTCACTTCCGGTGTCGAGCACCATGGAGACGTTCTGGGGCGGGGTGCCCACCGAGAGGGAGACGGTGAGGGAGACGTTGTGGTGGAAAAGGAGCTTGTTCGTCGGCCTTGGGATGGATAAAGATGACACCTCTTGGCTTCTCAGAGGAAAAAGAAGAGGCTTGGGCTTTGTAATTGCAGTATGAATAGTAGTTCTTATAGCACTACAAGTTATTGCGAAGCAGAGGAGTAGAAGAACGAAGAAAGAAGTGGAGAAGAAGGCCATGGTGGGATGAATTTAATTTCTTTTGGAGTAGTGACTACTGGGAGATGGAATTTTACATCCATTATTTATAGGGTAGAAGAGAGAAGTGGAGATGGAGTTTGGAAGGAGGCAGGGGAGGTGTCACTTGTCTTCTTGACTACGAAGTAGATGCTGTCGTTTAGTAGACGTGCGGAAAGGAAGAGGAAAATAATGGAAAACCTTTTGCTTTTTCTCCTCGAGGAATGGAATAGAATGGAAAGCTCCTGTAGACTGTATTCCATTATTAGCTTCTACTTTGGCTGCTTGGCAGAGAGGAAAGATGGTAGGGTTAGCCATGAATTATTTAGTTAGTCACAGTACTTTCTCAAAAGAGAAGTCTTTATTTACACCTAGCTACGTATTCAGGGGTATGATTGCTTATGAATTATATATTATTTTGAATTCATGAAACTTAACAGCGGTGATTATAAAGCCTATTTGACTCTTGTGTCTTAAGACGGTTGGTCCATCCTATTTAGCACACTAAATATATGTCCTTGTAATCAATTAACTTTGTCTTTGTCATTTAATGGATTTTTAGTATCTTTCTTTGACTCCTGCAATCATCCTCGTCGGCAAATATCCGATGGACATTAAGGCAATCGTGCGGCAGCTGTGCAGACGTCGATGGAACAGCACACAGCCTTCCCTCCAATCTTTAGCATGACACGGAAGAGGAATTAATAGTATTAGGTACTAATGCTATTTTCACAATTATTCTAATAATAACTGTGTCACAGGAGAGGAATCGCGGGTTGGCTGGAAGGATGCAATTGTTAAGCCTATCCATGCTCATCCAAAACTAATGATATTTTATTGGCACTAATAGTTTCTGCCATTAATAAACAGTAACGATAACTATATTACTATATAATTTGGTCTAAACTATGAAAGAGTTTAGTACTTAAGTTTGAAGTAAAACTATAAGCTATGAGTAATTAACAACCTTACAATCTAATTCATCACTAGATATTTCCAGCTTATATCTGTAAAAGAGATTATGAAATACAAAGGTTTTGCAGAGGAATATGCTATTGTAATTATTAAACAAATATTATAATCCTTGAGACACATCATGGCAGATAATTTCATTGTCCTTATTAAGGCACCTATTCTTTTTAAAAATGAAAATACTACTCATAAATATCTTAATCGAATGAAATGGAGCAGTTGTTATTGTTTTGACTTTGCTCAAATGATTGGACCCATCCACAGATGAGAATGGGGCAGCACCTACTCGTCCATTTCACAAGTCGCATCAATCCATGCATGTATCTAAGTTTCTCATGCCATTCGCATGCTTTGGAACACCTCATCATTGCATCCATGGAGTCGGCAATGATTGCACTAAAGAAGAGGAGAAGAATGGGCCATTGTCTTTGGGGAAATCTTTTTTCTCACTAGTCTTGGGGATGGATGGGTCTCATCACCCGATAGCCAAACTACTCGATTACATTTGTACTTGATTTGCTACACGTGTGACAGGCATGTGTAGTAGATTGTTGTAGCAGTTGGCATTCTCTAAATTAAATTATATATTAAAGTATGAAACAAACAGATGTCAAGATGGCCGAGTTGGTCTAAGGCGCCAGTTTCAGGTACTGGTCCGAAAGGGCATGGGTTCGAATCCCATTCTTGACAAAAATTTTCATTTGGGTTAACTAAAAAGATGTTTCTTTTTTCTGCCCAATTTTTAACCAAATTCTTCTGTGTATAAGTGTTTATGACTCTACGCTTTACAAAAGATTAATAACCCTATGACAATCCTATACAAATAAGGTTGGATATTCTGAAACACCATACTTTTAATTATCTAAAAAGTATGGGTGGAAATTTTATATTTTGTGGAACAATAGGATTATTATAATTTACTATACTTTTATTTTTTAATTAAGTTTGGTTAAAAAAATTTAATGATTTCATATTAGCCAAAATTATATGAGGGCAAAATTTCTTAGAATAAGTTTTATTTTAGACATAACACGTAAATTAATTGTGGGTTTCTCGAACTCATTGGAATTAAATAATTTTTCACTGTACTTTTCAGAAGGTTCCATTTTTCTCATGCATAAATGTTCATACTCGCAATAATTTGATCTAGGAGACCAGTATAATTATCACATTGAAATTAGAAACAAAAACGGGCACTGAATTGCAAAATTACTACTAAATTTTAGTAGTAATAATTCATAACTTACCTGGTTATTGGTTGGGCCCGGCAACGATGTTGGGCCGAGGGCAAAGGTCTAATTAAGAATATGGTAAATTATAAATTACCCCCTGTAGTTATGCCTAAAATAAAACTATCTCTGATCATTTGTAACACTTTATCTGATTTAGAGTAATATGAAACTGTTAACTTTTACATCCAAACTAACAAAGAAAATATTAAAAAATAAATAAAATATTAGTGAAAATTTTCTCATCATAATAAATTTTTAAATGTCAGAAATGCCCTTTTCATTTATTAGATTTACTTATCCATATTCTTCAAATTTAAACTAATTGCACTTTCAACGTCTTTTATCTTCTCCAATCTAAGATTATAAATCTTAAATCTTAGTTAATTTAATTTTTACAATATACTACCCTTTAAATATATGATTATGGAAAAAAATATTAAATCTTCTTAAGAATATAAGTATAAGATTCATATTTATTTAAACAACTGGATTATGGTAATTTATACATCTTTTGTTAATTTAGATGAAAAAGTTAAGTGTTTTCACATTAGTCTAAACAATATGGGAGTAAAGTAATACAAATAAAAATTTAAGGTTAGTTTAATTTTAGGCATAACTGAAGGGGACAATTTATAATTTACCATTAAGAATAATAAGTGAGGAAAATGGATGAAAAGTATCAAGAATTTTACATTATAATCCAATATTTAATGTATGCTACATGCTTATTGAGCAAATGAAATAATGCCTCCTCTTTCTATCGTCAACTTTTATAACCTTTAGATTTGATATTTGTGTGTACACCCCTCTAGTTTTCTTTTTTATAGATGCACTTCAGAGATAACTAACTATTAAAATTTTATTAATTCACTAGTAAAAGGACATATATACTATAATCTTGTCTGTGTATCCGCCCAAAACCATAGGTTTAATTTTGAGGGGATATACCCAAAAAAATACCATTTTAGCTTTAGAATTATCAGCAGTTCAAATATAATGGCCTGTTTTTTTTAAAAAACTTTTAGCAGTGAGAAACATTGGGACCCTCAGTTTAGGCTTGACTGACCCAATTCTGGACCCAAATTGCAAATGGGTCTCTGCCTCATGCCAGTAACCATGTCCCCTCTTATAAGGCTATAAACTGCCATCCCTTTCCTCCTTGGATGCTTTTTGTCTCCAAAGTGCAGTTTTAAATGACTGCATATCAGGAGTAAAACAATCATTTCTCCTTTAATTTATGTCATTATCCTAACTCTCATTTTGATGTTTAATTGGCAATTATCATTGCTCTGTGAAATGTTGTTGGGCCCTTTACACCAGAAACCAAAAATAACATTTAATCTGATTAGGTTTGCAAAGTAAACCTATGAACAAAAGTCGACCAGCATTAAAGTAGAATGCCATATGCTAGCTCACATATCACATATGGCTTTTAAAAGGAGAAAAGAATAAATACTCCACCTGGAAATAGAACTAAGATTTGCTTTAAGGATGTGGTGAGGGGATGGGCACTTGAAAAGATGACCAGACAAATTGCTGAGGGAATCAAGAAAGCATTGTTAGGAAAGGTGAAAAAAAGAAATCATCAATCCAATGGGGGCAGCATAAATCTTTTCAACAATGATCAGCAGAGTTGAAGCAAAAGCCAATTCATTCTCTACTAGATTTGCTTCCTTGGCAGAGTTAATGGAGATCAACTGCATCCATATCTCATAAAAATGCAAACAAGCAGCAAAAGGCCAACCACCTTTGATGTTAAGAATTATTTCTATCAAGTGAATGCAAACTTGCAAAGGGCAGAGGATGGAATTAGCATTCCAAACTGAAAAGTAGCAAATATGATCCAAAAGATTATCAGAGAAAGAGTGAGAGAGATCAAATAGGAAGCAGTAACTCATAACAATTGCAGTAGTTATAGTACATAACAACATGTACCCAATTAAACTCCAAGGAGTATTTAAACAACTACAGTTTTTTCCTTTCTTCTGCAAGGAAGAGCAATAAGAATGAGATTGGCATCAAGTAGTGCAGTAACCTTCTCCAGAGATTGTCTATGTACAGTAAAGTGAGCAACATTAATTAAGCAGCTCTAGTTTATCTTCTCCAAATCATCTTCTGCTCTTCTTAGATAGCAGCAACGAACAAAGATGCTAATAGAGTAAAAAGTTTCTTGTACCATTATCGGATCTTGCTACCGCCGGCGGCGCCAACTCCTCGATGCGTGGCCACTGGTAATAGGCGAAGAATGCCGCATTCGGGAGAAGAATGCGAAGAAATTGTGAATTGCTCGGCCGATTCCGCCTCTCTCCCTCGCCCGGCTCCCTCTTGTAGGCCAGGAGATCCTCCTCGGCGAACCGCCGGCGTTGAATGCGCCGTCCATCTCGGTGTAGACAACCGGGATCTCGCGCTCCCCTGCCCGCCTCCCGCCGGAGAACCTCCCCACCGCGAACCCGCCTCCCGGGAGCCTCCAGATCGTGAGGCCCACCGCGCCGCCGCCGCCATGCTCGTCGCCGCCGCCGTCCAATTCCGACCCATCTCTATTCCGCGCCGCGTCGCTGGGCAGCTCGTGGCGGCACACCGGGCACGAATTCCGGAGCGAGAGCCACGGCAAGATGCAATCTTGGTGGTAGATGTGTTTGCAGGGCATCTCCCTAGCCTCGGCCCCGAGGTCGAAGGCCTCCTTGCACACAGCGCAGTGGGCCTCGGCGCTGACATGGCCGGCAGCAATCTCGACGGTGGGCATGGACTCGATCGCGGCCTTCGAGGCCGGCGGGCGGTCGAACGGGACCCCGGATCCGAACCCGTTGGCCTCGATCTGGGCGAGTTGGTCGAGGAGGCGGTCGAAGCCGGAGCCCATGAGGAAGTCTGACATGGGAGATGGGAGAGGGCGGAGGCCGGACCCGGATCCGTCGTCGTAGTAGAGGCCGAAGGCGGAGCCTTCCGGATCAGGATCCGACCCTGTGGGGCGGCGGAGGACGATGACCGGGTTGAAGGGGGAGCGGTCGCGCCGGCGGTGGCGGCGATGGCGTGATTCGGAGGCTGTGGGGATAGGGAGGGGAGTGGAATCGACGGCTTCGAGGAAGCCGCCGTCGCAGTTAGGGCAGACGATGGAGTCTTCGGGCCGAACCCTAACGAAGCGGGTGCAAGCGTGGCACCAGTAGGAAGACGACGTCGCCATTTAACGAACTGGAGATCGATCTCAAGATCCAATTTTAAAAAGAGCAATATGGCAAGATTTCTTCAGCTCGGAAGTCCCCCAAAATCCAATCTTCGATACAATAGCACTAGAATTTCTCAATCCCTCTTCAGTTGCAAGACTAAAAATCGGAATGTTTCCACTACAAACCCCCGCAAAATCCAATCTTTGATCGGGAGAAAGAAAAAAAAAAAAAAACCACGAAGAAATGTCCAAAATTGGCAGGCGAAATAAGCAAGAAGAGGGCTCAAAGGGAAAGAAAACTTTGGATACCTTTCTTGGTCTCCACACCATATATTACCGTCTCGGAGATCGATGACGACTGCGAAGCCCAAGGAGGCCGTGAGGGGGCGAGTAAAAGTCACCGGGTGGTGACCCGACCCAGCTCAAGCAAGTGGACAATTGGGTTGGAACTTGGAACAGAAGAGAGTTGGATGGAGGTAAGCTACAAAGGAAGAAGTGAAAGCAAAGGTGAGGGTGGTTTTAACTTCTTTTTTTAAGCCCCCCGAGGAAGCTTCGCCGCTGTGATAACCTACGTAACTGCAGACGCCGTCTACTCAACGGCGTTTTGACGACATGACGTTGACTTGACTTCTGTTAGTCAACAACGACGGCCTATTAATTACAATATTTTAACTTGGTGTCACGCGCTAACTCGATCATGGAAATTACAAGATGATATATATAGAGAGAGAGAGAGAGAGAGGGGATGGTCCTCTTTCTATAATTTAATTTTCCGTGATTTTCATTGTTGATCAATTCAATTGTATCATTAGATGTGCGCAAATTATTAATATCATATATTTCACTGTTGATGTGCATTAAATATTGCATTTTTATACAGATAGTTTAGCCGTTGCAGTACCTCTTGGTATTAGTATAATAATAACAACCCATTGTACGTCCGATGGGTCAACAACAAAATATCTAGGAAGTGAATTAGTAGCTGGGCAGTAGTTGAAGCAAGAAGCGCATTCGTCAAATCAAATATCTCCCACTTGGAAAGAAAGTCACTCTCTCATATCAAAGGTTGAAATTTAGTGAGCTCATGTCGGAATTGGCAAGTTAGCAGATAATTTTGGTAGTTACGTTATAAATTTTTCAAGCTTGATCCACAGCAAAGAGGGAGAAATGGACGGCTATAAGCATCTACTACACAACAACAACAAAAGTATAATAAATTCAAAAGGCCTGAAGAGATTACATAAGATACATACAACCCATATAGCCCCGCAAGAGGGGCCTAATATCTAGCCGCTTCATAGCGATCACCGAAGATCTAGGCACACGCACAAGCGAAGACCACCAATGTTGAATTGCAATCATTAACTAGAGAAGATGAGAGAGTAAAAGAGTAGGGGGAGAGAAGCTGGATAGAAAGGAGGGGAGGAAAGAAAAAAAAAGACGGTAAAGAGGGAGGAGCGGCTCTCTCTTCCTCCCGGACAACCCTCTTCTCTTTTTTTTTTTCCATATATATAGCTTGCCTTAAATACAACAAATCCAGAGTTCAAGAGCTGGAATGAATCATACAGAGCATTGCAATCTAATGCAGTAAGAAACCCAGCAGCTCCCTAACCTTGTCCATGCAAGTCGTGGCCGACTTCAAGTGCACAGTCCCATCGTTCCCAGCAAGCATCCGATACTTATCCTTCCTCGTAAAGTTGGTGCACTCGAACCCGAGCGACGCGGCCAGCAGCCGCTGCACGTAGTTCGCCACGTCATGCGGGTTCTTCCCGGCCGAGCACGTGGCCTCCATCGGCAGCTGGTTCAAGAACGTGACCTCGTAGATGGGCCTCGGGTTCATGAAGAAGAATATTGGATCCATCGCCTTCCAACCCCTCGCGGTCGTCGGGTGGAAGAGCCCGACGCGGTAGTTCATGGCGACCGGCACTATCCGGTCGGTGAGCTCCGCGAAGAGCGCGCTAAATCTTAGCAGGAACGGTTCCCTGCACGTGGTTCCTTCGGGGCAGACCACGAGGTCGCCTTTGGATAGCTCGCTTTTGATGCGGGCGGCGTCGAGCTGGCGGTCGCGGCTGAGGCGGACGGTGCGGATGGGGGAGAGGATCTCAGCGAGGCGGGAGATGGAGTAGGTGACGGCTGGTACCCGGCGGCCGAGGACGGTGGCGAGAACGACGGGGTCCATCAGGGTGCGGTGGGTGCAGACGAAGAGGACGCCGCTGGAGGAGGAGGAGGAGGAGGAGACCGGGGGAGGGGGGCAACCGTGGATGTTGACGGCACCACCGAAGTAGCGGGCGATGTGGGGGATGATCCAGATGGGGACCGTGAGGCCGACGGCCATGCGGATGAAGGCCAACACGATACCGACGGGGATCCAGAGGAGGATGACCAGGGACATGAAGGGGGTCGGCCGGCAGACGAGGCGGCCGTCGTGGAAGATTACTGGGAGCAGCGGGGTTTGGTCATGGTGGTTGAGAACGGTGGTGAACGGTGGATGATATCGTTCCTGTTTAAGACGATGAATTAGGAATCTTTTATATATTCATAATTTATATAGATCAGAGATAAGATAAAAAGCCCTCACATGACCTCTTATACTCATTAATTGTGGTAGGATCACGAAGATGATCTAATAATGGCTTTCTTTAACAGAGAAAATCGTCAGAATACTCCTTCGTAATATGTCATGCTATGCAAATATAAGTTATAATTTGAAACGTACGTAATGTTGTGTTGTTTTACTGTCATGAGCTCAACGTGGATATATAGTTAATGCTAACATAGGTCGATGGGTAAGGATAATTGTTTAGAATCAGGTGATCGTTAGTCTATCCAAATTGTAACAATAGCTAGATCACAAGGTATGTTGTTAGTGGTTATCAATGAAACAATCTAATGCAAATTAATAGTTCTAGAGCGTTTCTGCCGAGCTTTTATCCCTTCTATTGTTCACCTTGCAAAACGAAAGGAATTCATTAGCCAACCCAGCTCGACCCAATCCAACATCCGGCACATCACTGCCGTTGAATATCTCCGTCACCTGATCGCCGACCGTCCTTTCATCTTCCTTAATGAACCCAGTCACGAAGCCAAATCTGTTCACATTGAGCTCGCACCCGATTACCTGGTCGGCACCCAAGTGCTCCTTGGCAAAAGATTCCACCATCACCTTCGGCCACCTGGTCACCACCACCCTCCTCTCGCACGCCCCAAACAAGTGCCACGCCGCCATGTCCATGTCGTCCATGTAGAACTTCGGCAGCACGGCGCGTGCCACCGCCTCGATCTCCGCCTTCCTGACACCCGCGGTCGCGATGAACACCATTGTTCGCAAGGTTAGGTTAGTTAATTCCAATAAGTCTAGCAACTGGAGCAAAGGCCATACTAATAACAGCAACACGAATCTGAGCAATCCCGAGACCTCAAAAGCGATGAGCATAAAATAAGGAAAGGCATCCAAACCCTTGAGAAGCGTTCCCTCGAGCTCCGATACGATTGAGCCGGACTGCGGCCGGCTAGCTTTTCGACCTTCCATGTTAAGAATTGGTTACTATCTACTGTTAATTCTATTGGTTTTTGTAGCGGTGCAAGGTATGAAAAAGATACATATATATATATATCAAATGGTCTTTATCGATTCTTAGGTTTGAAGGAAATTAGGCAGGTTAACTTCACAACCACCCCTGGAAGTTATTGGATGTGCTTCACAACCAACGTGAACTAACTTTACTTGCAGGTCCCTTTCATTGCTCACATAATATACTCTTTGATTATATTTCTCTCTCCGAACTCCCAGGTCTTCATCCACCAATGGAGACTATCATATATATATATATATACTTATAAAGTTGTGTTCGATTAGGTGGTGAATTTGGAACAAGAGTGGGTTAACAAATTTAGGTGACGGAGTGAAGTTTAATGTGGCATTTTGATTTGGAACTAGATTGGAAATATGATTTGAACTTTGGTGGTTGGTTGCTTGGCACTTAAATCAACTACTAGTTGACTTATAAATCAAGCTTAATGTATCTAGCTAGTTTAAGTTGAAAAGGATTGAATGAAAATGTAAAGTGCAGCATTAGACATAACCTATTCTTATACTACCCCATTGGGTTATATTTATCGATTGGCTTCACAATGCAATCATTGTCTTTTAGGTGATCACTGGACTACATCATTGCAATTAATTAGTAGTTATTTGGATATTGGAAGGTTTCAAATTTAGCCTTACTGGTCCCTCTTTTCAGCAAAAGACAGTCCATTTGTTCATTTAAATTTTTTTGGTGGCTAAATGTCTTATAAATCTAGGGTTAAAAATATGAAAAAAAAAAAAAGAATTCCTCGTTCTTTGTATTACACTCTTCATCTTCATAATATATCTATATATACTGTCTAAAATATTAAAATTTTCTAATGAGATTTGAGTGTCATGACGTAGACTCCACTAGTAATACGTCGGCCCACATCATGCAATCTAATCTAATCTAATCCATGGAAGGAAGAGGATGTTATTTGGTGTGAAAAATATAGATAAGGTTAGGATAATTGATAATAAAATCTCCATGACTAATTAGCAAGTGAAGGTGATTGCAAGTGACACAATTTATTAGGGATGGGTAATTATCACGCAGGCGATATGTACGAGAAGTTTAAGACTTAGTCTCAAATTAAATAAAACATAATATATAATAGATAACAAAGAAATAAATAAGATGAGTAAACCAAAATAGAAAACAAAAGGTATAGATATGCCACAAAGATTCAGTTCTTATCATGTTGGTTCCAAATTGATTTTAGATCCATATTGGGTTCTGATCATCCTCCCCGTTGATGGGATTAGCAAATAGAACTTCTTCCAATTTGAACCATTTAGACCAGACATCCTAAAAATGGAAATTTTCACGGACTTTTTCCTTCTTGGCCCCTTTTTAAATATCTGAACCGAATGCGGCGTGGCCAACCACGAATCATCTCACACGAGCGAATCCAACAGTATTTACGTGGCAGCTCTACGCTGCCCGCTGGGTACTTTAACGCACGTGTCAGATTAGGACCGCCCTTAATTACCGCTGTGTCCGGTTGCTTATCTCAATCTACAGTTCTACACCCCCTCCTGGTTTAATTAATTAAAATTAGAAAAGTTCCCACAAATGGAACTAATTGAAAAATGGCACGACGCACTCATTGATGAAGGAAATATTTCTTAAATCCACCTCGAGGTGTAGTATTATCCTCACATTAAAGACATGCAATAAAACCCTAATAAGCGTTCCTGCATGAAGGAATTCTCCTGCCAGGGTTGATCTTGGCCGTACGGAGGATGATCGAACGGTCGATGCGGATCGGATCCTTGGGCTTATCACCCTGATGGTTCTCATCCTACTGTTGTTCCCTTCTCTCTCTCTCTTTCTCCGTTCTCTCTCTCTCTCTTTCTCTCTCTCTCTCTATTTCTTTCTTTGCTGCTACTGTCTCTATCGCTCCTCTTCTCACAACGGCTAAAACTAAAGGGCACGGTTTCTTGACGGGAATGGCGGAATCGATCGCCGATCCTTGTGTGAATCGAGGTCGGGGGTAGAAAGATCGCGCCTTTTTCTCCGATCTTTCAAACGCCCAAGGAAATTTGGGCGCGGAACGCCTCCGGACTTTACGTTTTAGCGAGGTTCGGATTTTAGGATTTTTCGATATGGGAGTGGTTTAGAACATTTATTTGATGGCGAAAAATTCGATCTTTGTAGCTGGAACGTGCTGGGTCTGGGGTTTCTGAGGCTTTGTGCTGGTAAAGTTGTAAACTTTAATTTTTCATTGTGCGTTGCGCTATTTTCCCATTTTTAGATGTGGATTTTTGGTGATTAGTGGTCTTGTTATTGTTTTAGGGGAATGGTAACGGAGAGCTCAGTCACGATGCTGTCGGAGATGGGGATTGGGTCGACGATGGGGAGTGGAGGGGGAGGGGAGGGATTCAATGGGGAGGAATTGGAGAATGAGCTCAATTTGCTCCTCCGAGAGCAGCGCTGGCCGGAGGCGAGCGACCGGGAAAGAGAGTTGAACATTTACCGGAGCGGCTCCGCTCCTCCCACCGTGGAGGGATCTCTTACGGCGGTCGGAGGACTCTTTGGTGCGAACAGCTTCTTATCCGAGGAGGAGCTCCGGTCTGATCCGGCCTATTTATCCTACTACTACTCAAACGCAAACCTTAACCCTCGCCTCCCGCCTCCGGTGCTATCCAAAGAGGATTGGAGATCCACTCAGAGGTTAAATGCAGGTAGTTCAGTGCACGGTGGAATTGGTGATAGGAGAAAGAAGAGCCCCGCGGAGGAGGTTGGAAGGGGGCGATCGCTGTTCTCCCAGCAGCCTGGCTACAATCCAAGGGAGGAGTTGGAGGTGGAACAAAGGGAGGTGCCTGGTCCTGGGGAATGGCTGGTCAAGGGAGGAGATGGGTTGATCGGGCTGTCGTTGGGCCGGCAGAAGAGCTTTGCTGATATCCTTCAGGTGACCTTTCGTGGAATTACAGATTTATTCCTTTACCATGTAGTATTGCCCCCATAATTATTAGTCCTTTTCACTGATCTTTCTATGTTTGTTGCCCTTTTGCAACCTTTACCTGATATTCTATAGACACTGAGTAGCGTAACCGTGCTCTCCTTTGTTAATTTGTGTTGAAGACAGTGGATAACTGGATTCTTGGTGAAGTTTATTGTTTGGTGTGAGTATAATTTTTATTAGTGTTCTGGTATGGCTTGTGTTTCTCTTTCTTCCACTTGATTATCAGCAGGGTGAAATATATTCATGTTATACAAAATTAATTACTTGGGGGGCCTTCCAAAGTGGATTGCACAACTTGAACTTTTTGCAATTTGATTCCTTGGTCATTGAAGACAACTACAACAGAAATATAAACATTTGATTCAGAAATTTGCTGTTTTTGGTTAAATCCAAAGAACTTTTTCTGATGTATATTACATAATGAGGTTTATTTGCATTGCTTGATTTTTGTGGACAACGTTCTGCCTTGTAATGGATGACACAGGGGTCATCAATCTTTACACCCTTTTTTGGTTGGTAGTTAAACTGGATTGGTGTGCCATGACACCTACTAGTAGTTTGACTCATAAAGTCATAATTTTCAGTCAGGTTGCATTTTGGGCCTTGAAGAGTAAATAATGTATTCTTGTCCATCCTCACACCAGTTTCCCTTATCTAAATTATTCTTTGCCGTTTATATTACATATGATTGGACCATTTATTGTTGTTTAGACGGAGCTTGAAGCAACACGGAATTTGAACAGGCTCTAATTTTGATATTCTATTATTCTGCGTTATTTACAATTAGTTTTTCAAAACCTATACCATATGTAGTACCTTTTGTGAAGCTCACATATTGTTTTATTTCAGGATGACCTTGGGCGCAGAACTCCCATCTCTGGGCATCCATCTCGAACAGCAAGTCGCAACACACTTAATGATGAAAGTTCTGCTGAGACCTATGCCCTACTTAATGATATTGCACCCTCACCCTTAGATCTGCAACAGGCTGTTGGAAATGTGCAGAGTCTCAATGGGCCCCACAAGATCAATGCATCAGCATCACATACTTTTGCATCTGTACTGGGGTCATCTCTTTCCAGAAGCAACACACCTGATCCTCAGTTGGTTGCCAGGGCCACCAGTCCTGGTCTTCCACCTGTTGGTGTTAGGACTAGTGCCGCTGAGAAGAAAGTAAATGGTCCGTCTTCCTTCACCAATGCTTCCTCAAATATAGCCGAGTCAGATAATATTTTAGCTGCTTTATCCAGCATGAACTTGTCGGCTGCTGGTGCATTAGATGATGACAGAAGTCGCCAGTCGAAGCTTCAGAGGGAAACTGAGCAACAAAATATTCTCTTCGACTTACAAGGAAACCAAAACAGTGTTAAGCAGCATTCTTTCTTGCAGAAAACCGACGTTGAAGTTTTAGATATGTCATCTGTGAACCGCATAAGATCAGATTTGCAGGTTGAATCGCATAGACCCATTCCGCCTGCTCGTTCATATCAGAAATCATCTTCTGCATTTTCAGTTGCCAGTCCAGATGGTTCACCTGGCCAATATCATAACCTTGATAGTGCAAATGCCACTTTTATGAGCTATGGGTTGGGTGGATATTCCCTCAATCCTGCACTACCGCAAATGATGGTAAATCACATTGGTTCCGGAAATATGCCCCCTTTGTTTGAAAGTGCTGTTGCTGCATCTTCTATTGCCTCTCTTGGCATGGACTCGAGGACCGTAGGTAGTAATATTTTCTCCCCACAATCCTTAACTGTATCAGACTTACAAAATCTCAGTCGAATGGGTAATCAAGCTGCAGGAGCTCTACAGACACCCTTATCTGACCCACTTTACCTTCAGTACTTGAAGGCAGCTGAATATACAGCACAAACAGCTGCTAACTTTTGTGATCCTTCACTGGAAAGGGGATATATGGGAAGTTCTATTACTGACTTACATGGGATTCAGAAAGCTTATGCTGGGGCTTTGCTGCACCAACAAAAACAGTATGGGGTGCCATTTCTTGGTAAATCATTGTCTTTAAATAATGGTTATATTGGTAATTCTGCTTTAGGAATGGGCATGCCATACCCAGGAAGTCCTCTGGCTAGTCCAATATCTTCGCTAGCTGCCCCTGGTAGTCCTCTTAGGCTTGGTGAACGTAACATGCATCTTTCTCCTGGCTTGAGAAATTTGGGTGGAGGTGCTGTGGGCTCTTGGCATTCTGATCCAACTGCCAGCATGGATGATGCTTTTCCATCTTCACTTCTGGAGGAGTTCAAGAGCAACAAAACCAGATGTTTTGAGCTTGCTGAGATTGCAGGCCATGTGGTTGATTTCAGGTAGTCACCAGTTGCATTAAGATCTTTACATATAAAACTGATCTCATTGTGAGTAAATTATTAGACCACACTAGCAGCCATGAGAAAAGATCATTGGTCTCTCATTTTATCTGATATATTGATAGATAACATTATATAATTTTTGACATGCTTGCATTTGATAATATCGTGGAACATATTCATCTTAATTTTGTCAAAGACGAAGCAGTCCATAGCTCCAATGATGTCTTTGATCACATCACACCATAACATTCTTGAAGACTGAAAACATCAAACTCCTTTCATACTACGTGACAATTGTACATTCTTCTGATGTGTTTCATTAGGCGTTATACATATATTTATATTCCATTTCTATTGTTTACTATTCCCTAGATCTTGAAGTCATATTTACCAGTTATTAATTTAGTTATATTTTGTTGTGAATTGAATCTGGCCTCTTTCCGTTTTCGTGAAAAGAACTGTTCTTTGTTACTCTTGGCATATATCAACATTGGTCATTTTACTGTTCAATTTGTTATGTTCAGTGCTGATCAGTATGGGAGCCGTTTCATACAGCAGAAACTTGAAACCGCAACAACTGAAGAAAAAAATATGGTTTTCGAAGAAATCATGCCTCATGCTCTCTCACTGATGACTGACGTGTTTGGAAATTATGTTGTCCAAAAGGTACTCTATTTCGTCTTGGTGTTCACATAGGTTGCTCCAATTGCTTATTACTGTTGTAAGAACTTTCAAGGTCTATATTTTTTAAGCATAGCATGGACATTTTGTCTTTCAGTTTTTTGAGCATGGAAATGCAGCTCAGAGGAGGGAACTAGCTGACCAGCTTACTGGACATATACTAGCTCTTAGCCTTCAGATGTACGGGTGTCGAGTAATCCAGAAGGTAACTTTAGATAATTACTGTCCTAGATATTACCCTGAATATTTGGAACTAAAGGTTTAGTTGTAGAAAATATAGAAGGCAAGATAAAGCGAAATATAACCATCATCTTGCATGTTCTTGTATAACATGTACTCTTTGTTCTTGTCGGCTGTTCCTAAACCTCTTCCACTTATATGCATGAAGGTAAATTTTCTTTTATATATATATATAGGGTAAATTATAAATTACCTATTTGTAGTTATGCTTAAAATTAAATTGTTCTCCTGAACTTTTATTTGTATCACTTTGCCTCTTCTAAACTAATATAAAAATGAATTGGCTATTAATAGAGCCATCAAATGACTATATAATTTACTGCTTGAGCAATTATGAATCTTCTACCCATGTTTTTGAGATGATTGGGATATTTCACTCTATGATGATGTGTTTGAAGGAGTTAGAGAGATGATAATTAAGATTTGAGACTTGTAATATTCAGTAAATGAGGATAGAGGATGGAGAAAAAGCATTTTGTTTTAAGTTTGAGGAACGGATTAAATTAATTTAATAAAATGAGAAGAACAGTTTTGATATTTTGATGTCAATTCTACCCGGAAAAATTCCTCCAAGAATTTTTAAAAATTCTTTTACCTTGTTTGTTAATTTGGATTGAAAAATATTAGTTTCACATTAGTTTAGATCACAGGAAGGAGTAAATTGATATAAATGAAAGCTTACAGGGTAGTTGATTTTAGGCATAATCATAATTAGGTAAATTTCCACACGCACGCACGCACACAATATATATAATATTCCCAGTTGAGATTAGATGTTTTTTGCAGTAAATAGTGAAGAATCCACATATACCTATTTGGTTATCACTTATTTAACTATATTGACTCTTTCTTATTGTTCTACTAAGTGATAAATCTAAGCTTCCATGAATACTGCTGCAGGCAATTGAGGTTGTAGATGAAGACCAGAAAACTAAAATGGTTATGGAGCTTGACGGCCATATCATGAGATGCGTTCGTGATCAAAATGGAAACCATGTTATTCAGAAATGTATTGAGTGCGTTCCTCAGGATTCTATTCAGTTTATCATCTCCACTTTCTACGATCAAGTTGTGACATTGTCTACTCATCCATATGGCTGCCGTGTTGTGCAAGTACGAAAGTCTTCTAATTTATTTATTTTTGCCTCTATGATCTTTGCGTTTTCTAATATATGCCGTATTTTTTGTGATGGCTGAAAGCCTGAAACATTTGCTTTTCATTATGTAGAGAGTACTGGAGCACTGTGATGATGCCAAAACACAACAAATTGTAATGGACGAGATTCTAAAATCTGTTTGCATGTTGGCACAAGATCAATATGGGAATTATGTTGTCCAGGTTTGCTATAATTTTCAAGTACCTGTTCATCAAGTTTTCTATGTTGACCAATAACTTCTTGTACTAACTAGAGCTAGTGTAAGTGATTTTCTCCTTCTAGTAATTAGCTTCCACCATCAGTATATGAAGAATTCAGGTATCCAATTTATTATACTTGCATTTTTTATACATGAACTGGTTAACATTATGCACTAAGCGAAGGAGCTCTCTACCTATATCATTCTGCAATTGTAAGTATCTAATTAAGCTACCATAGTACTGATAGAATTCATTATTCAGCAGAGTTCCCTCTATTTGGAAGTGCATGGACAATTAGAACTTAATGAATTTTGTTGTTTTGCATGCGAACATGTTATTCTTATACTGAGTGTCAGAATGAAGTGAATTTAATGATGCAAATCATGCTATAAAGCAATATATTAAATCATGTTATTTAGCAACATGTCTATTCATAACGTCAAAATGATATAGAGACAGGAGAAGTGCACATATGATCAGACAATATTTGATCAAACTGTTTTACGGCAGCGTCTTTGTACACTGATATGGCATTTTTGATTTAAATCTTCATTGATTAATGTTTCTTGGTTCTACATTCTACAGCATGTTTTGGAGCATGGAAAGCCTCATGAGCGTTCTTCTATCATCAAGAAATTAGCTGGACAGATAGTTCAGATGAGCCAGCAGAAGTTTGCTTCAAATGTTGTTGAGAAGTGCTTAGCTTTTGGTGGCCCCACAGAACGCCAGATTTTGATAAATGAGATGCTTGGCACCACTGACGAGAATGAGCCTCTCCAGGTTTGTACCTTGTTATGACTTCTTTGACACGACAGTTGTATGAGCCATAGTTGTCAGCCTAATATTTGCAAATTACTTTGTTCTTTACTTCTAATGCTGTGATTTCTCTTCCCTTTTGAACTACGAGTAGTTCATTCTTAAGTTGATTTTGTAGTTGCATTTCCATCAAAGATAGGCCAGACGAGCATTCATCTATCATCGAAATTGACTCCAATGGTTGTACACACAACATTGTGCTACCTGTGATTGTTAAAGTTTAACTATCTTGAACATTCTATGTATTCTATATTTAGACTCATCTAAATCCTAAAAGGTCAATATTGCGCATTATAACATTCTGTCACACAAAAGGCTCTTTGACTTAATATCTTTGTTATATCTGCTGCAGGCCATGATGAAAGATCAGTTTGCTAACTATGTTGTACAGAAAGTCTTAGAGACTTGTGACGATCAGCAACGTGAGCTGATCCTTTCACGAATAAAAGTCCACTTAAATGCGTTGAAGAAATATACCTATGGAAAACATATAGTTGCCCGTGTAGAGAAACTCGTCGCAGCTGGGGGTAAAGGCTTCTCTGCTCTCTCAAAATGTCCAAATTGGCATATATGTTTATTCGTTGTCCTGAAAAAGTGCTGCATAAATGTATTTAATATTTTGCTTCTCAGAAATGTCATGTTAGTTTCCTCAAAATTACTCTTCCTTTGCTCCAAAGTCCAAATTTTCACCTTTTCCTTTTTGCCTTATTTGCAGAGCGGAGAATTGGACTTCAGTCCGCATACCCATCGTAGATGGCGTAGAAATGATCATGTACAGCTAACCGAGGCTAGTGAGAGCTCTCTTCGATCTGTCTGCTTAGGCCAGCACAAAAGCTAGTTTGAAATAATAATGTTGCGTGAACCAAAATTTGTACATTTCTGTAATTTGAAGTTATAGTTAGTTATGCAAGGCTGAGGCTCAGACTGTTTATTAACCTGATGCCCCTGCAGAAGAGATAGGTGTCTGTAAAAGGTTTCTATGTGTAAAGAGATGGTAAAAGAAAGGAGTTCGTATGCTGAGGAGACTGTACAAAAGTGGCTATGAGAACTATCGGTTGCTTAGAAGAGGGTCCTAGTTCTGTTTCTTTCACTATTAACTGAGTATGATAATTATAAACAAGTTTAAATTTCAGTTTAAGTTCCACAAGTTTAATTGCAATCTTTTTATCATGTCATCATCTAGATAACTATACATTTCCTCCTCGTTATTCTATGAATGTTCTCCAGTTTCAGGTGTGTTAACTAGAGCAACGAGTTCTATGTCTGGTTAGATTTTATATTGAAGTCGGCAACTAGCGTTTCTCCATCGCCGGCTTATACACCGCTTAACTGTAGTAGGCCAAGACAGACGACCAAGACACGTAGCTCTTCCTTCGTTTGATTAAATCAGATGGTTAATATCATCTCATCTTGACGTACACGTGCACTTGATCACACCGCTCAAAGATAGGACACGTGTCATTAATACGCGAGAACTCGAGGAAGCGCCGTTATATTGACACAGTGATGTCAAAGCCGAGCTCAAATCTTTCTCCTCTCTCTCGCTATGATTCGATTAACTTTTGGGAGAGCGAGAGGAATAGCCAAAGCTCTCCAGTCTCCGAGGTTCTACGGAACCAACGGCGGAGATGGAGCCCAGCACGAGAAAGTTGCGGTCCAAATGATCGAGTATGCCTTGGGACACGCCAGGTCTCGGCGATCAGGTTCATATCCCCGATTGAATCTTCCATTTTGGCGTAAGAAGTCAGTTAGATTTAGGAATAGATCCTTATCTTCTTATATTTCGATAGGGGAATCGTACGATGAAGCCATGCTGGTGTTGGAGCAAGGGGTTTCGAATCTGCAAAGCGGAGGAGAGGGGAGTGTCGAGGCTGTGGGGAGATTGATGCTTGCGATGTCCACCTTGCTTTATGAGAGGTGTGTTGTTTCTTTTGAGTAATCTTTTACTTCGTATTGGAGTTGGAAAAGGAGGAAATTTTGAGGGCGGAAGAGTTACCGGTGGTTTACTTTTTTGTGCAGGGGGAAACGTCAAGACGCCATGGAGAAGCTCGAGGCAGCTCATCAGTTGGCTCGCGCATATTTACCTTTTAGAGGTAATTTTGTCGAATAACTCGAAATTTGGCATTTAATGAGAATTAGCACGGCCAATTCTAAAGGTAGCATTCCCATTGTAGAGTTTATGATGAATCTAACCTGACAGTGGGAAACTGGGTCGTAGAAATTAGGACAAGTTAAAACATTCTATCTTTTCTCTTTTTCGTCCAATTTATAAGTTTGCTCTGGATGATATGCTATTTAACTTTCTAGAAAGGAAATGATAAAAAAAAGGGGGGAAAATCAGTATCTCTATAAACACGCTTCCTTGTTATTTTACTCTATAGATGTATATGCGTGCTTGTTTTTTTATTAATATCACATCAAAATTGTAAAGATCATGGTTTCCTGGAAGTAAATGTGCAGTTGCGGCTTGCGAAGGTCTTGCCGGACTACAGATGGAGGCAGGGCAGGTTGGCATCTAGTGTTGTGTTTCCAGTCTATGTTACTTTATGCTGGATTAATTTGAAGTTTGACTTTCCATAGGTTGTCACTTCATTGGTGCTCACAGATGATTCCTTAGAGCAGTTGGCAAGCAGCTCAGAGGGAAAAGAGCCTGATTTGGAGTTTTTAAAATTGAGGGCTCATGCCATCAAGGGTCTTGCTGATCTTGTTAATGGGGATACCGACTCAGGTAATTGCAGTTCTAATTGATTGCAAAACCCTTCTGACATTGTTTGTTGTCCGTTAGAATTAGTTCCAAGGAGAAACTTGGGTGAGAGGAAGTATTAACTCTAGTTTTCTGTATCAGCGAAGTCATTTTTTGATGGGTGCCAAGATTGCGATGTTGGAGCAGGCACACATCATGTGGGTATGTTTCTGCTCATTAGCATTTCTTCTGTCTCCTGCCAAACATGTACTAGTTACCTTCATATGGTTTGCAGGAAATGCTGTCCTTTCATATGGGGAATTTCTACATTGCACTGGGACTTTTTCATTGGCAAAGGACCAATATGAAAGGGTACTAAAGGCACTCGACACAAAGGATACAAATAGCAGCTCTTATTTAGCATCTGTCAATATGGTCCCTGATGAGGTTTTGCTGGGGGCTACTTGTGCATTGGGTCAGCTTTTATTTCATTCAGGGTATGCTCTGTTCTACACAAAATTCGTTGGAGTATACTCTTAATGTCTGTGCATTTTGAGCTATATGTATTTAAGTCAATGGCTGGCAGTTTTACTATAATCGATTAGATCCTTGCAAGTTTGGGCCTCTTGAACGAATATTTTCTTGTAATCTTTGTTGAGCCTGTGCATACTTGTCTTTCTTATTCAGGAAGTTCCATGAAGCTGAGGAAGTATTGACAAAGGCATTGACAAAGACCGAAGATCATTTTGGTTTGTCATGCTTCCCTGGAAGAATATAAAAATCATACAAGAGCCATTTTTTCAATATTTATGTTACTTAATGTCGACAAATTTTGATTAGTTTATTCACATGATGTATTATGGTTCCATTCAGGTTCAACTCATCCGAAAGTTGGTGCTATACTGACTTGCATAGCTATGATGTTCAAACAGAAAGCGAAAATGGAAGCTTCAAGTTCAATATTACTTCAGGAGGTTTGCTCCAACATTCCAGCTTCTATGGCAGTAAAGTTGAAATAATCAGTTTTAAGTAGGTTAGCCATATCTCTCAGAAGGTCGATTATCCATAAGTTAAATCATATGACTTGGTCATGACTCCAAACTTCTTGATACTGTATATTGCTTAATTTCTTACTATTTAAATGGCATAAATGGACTGAACAGGCTGAAGATGTCTATACTTCTGATAGTCTTTCTGATGCAGGGACTTTATAGAAGGGCCTTAGATTTGCTTAAAGCTCCAGCCTTAGATTCTGAAGGTATATTAGACTTAATGCTGGCTTCCATTATTTTTCATGGACATCAGTATAACATTTACTTCTCATGCTGATCTGTTTATGTAGGTGCTGACATACATACGGATAAGAGCGACATAGTCGCCCTTGCTAGAGGTAATACTTGAAACTAACTTCTTTGCTGTTTTGTGCCACAACATATGCTAGTACCTTTTAAGGAGAACATGATTGAAAGAACAAAGAAACCACACTTATGCACAAGCATTACACCTGTTAAAGCATTCTTATGCTCGATCAAACCAACTCAGTCTTAAACGGAGCCACAATGTGTTGATTCTGGGTCAACCTGAAAACAAAACCGTGCCATTTTCTGATAATCATGTTCCAAGGACACAGAATAATAACACTTTTTGAGATGGCTGATGGATGTCTTCTTCTCACTTTTAAAACAGCCTTTCTGAGCTATGCTTCATTAATTCTAAGTTGTTTTCACTATACTGCTGTTGGAATAATAATGTCTGTTTTTTCTGTCTAATTTGTTTGATATGTTGAGAATGTGAATCCAAAGGGTCCTTTCCTTTTCCTATCACAGTAGGAACTTAGATAATTCTTGCTTAGTTTCGGCAGCATATTGAAAGCTAGACGTATCTGATATATGGATATTTATAGTTTCCTATCAGTTATTTCATTGCATTATCATCTGTTAATGGAATGTTGAGAGGTACTTTTTTTTTGCTAATAGCATTTCTTTAATGGCCCTTGTTAAGGTGGATATGCAGATCTGCTGTGCATACAGCAAAACAGAAAGGAAGAAGGTGAGCGAATGAGGAAGTGGGCTGAAGCTACATGGAAGAACCGACGATTATCTTTAGCCGAAGCACTGGAATTCTCTGAACCTTCAAAAACTGCTGTTGTCGACACGCGGGTCTGCCGAATCCTGTAATTGCCATCGTGTTGAGTAAACAGTTCTACAGGATTAACGTTTTAATTTATAACCGGCTCATACTTATGGTGAAAATGATCACTTGGTCAATATTTTCAGAAACATAATATATTTCTCTTCAGAACTATGTTCATATATTGGAAGGAGACGCCAGTCGAACTACAGCAGTGGCTTTTATCTGGAACTGCACGCCCGTATTTGGCGTGCATTTCGGTAGTTTTGGAACTCTTGAATAGAAAGATGTATGGATTTGGTGATGGTGATTCACCCGTGTAACTCCGCATAAATGTAGTACAGGAGAATGACTCGTCAATGCACTTCTTTCCCTTGTGTAATTTTGGGACTTATCCTTGAGCTGCGACATTCCGTGTTCTGCTATGTTTATTTGTTCGTAGAAAAAGAAGCTAGAATGGACAAAAACTTCTTTATGCTATTGAAGTAACAAAGTGAAACATCCCGGAGTAGATGGTCTATATCGATTAAATTGCATTTGCATTGGATCTCAAGTAAATATAACTGCAAGCCACAAACAAACCTCAATAGAGCAACCAATATCATAAACCAAAAGCCTTTCATGAGATGAAAGAAAGCCACAGGTACAATTATAAGTACACGATGTACTAAATCTGTTCAGATTTCTTTTAGACAAAAGACCATATGCCCTTAAGCCTCATTCACCAATAACTCCCAGATCACCCCCTTTAGAAAGTATACAGGCAGCTTCCATCATCGCTCCTAGCCGTCGGATCAAAGTTCGACGCAGATGGATCGGTACATCCTTCTGGGACAGGAACGCCAACTTGCTGCGCTGCTTTGCCTGCGAAAAGGGGATTTCATCAAACATTAGCTCAGAGACATAATTTCTACTCTTTTGTTCATGATAAAAGTAACAGTCCTATATATATATATATATATGTATACAGATACTAGCCTAGCCTAGAAGCCAGATGCAAACCTCCTATCCAGGGCTCCTGGGATTAGAGTGCTAACCATAGAAAGATCCAGTCTTAATAGCATCCTCATTGGCTTCTCCAAGTGCAGCCTCGCTCATGTACTTGTCAGCCAATTGTACCCTCTTCACATTCTCCTGTTCTTGAACCAGCATGTTGCCATACTCCATGAGCTTGTCAATGGTCATGGCTGGCTGTTGAAACGTTGGTGGTCCGTCCCTCGAGTTCACAAGCTTCTTTCCGACGGTGTCGACTCCGATCTCTGAAATCCACTTCCTCACCTCGTCATCGTAGACCCTGGCTCTCAGGGCGCCAAAGAAATCTGCATAGTATATCGATCGCAGAATATAGTCACAGTTAATTAGTTTATGATCTGCACTGTCTTTACGGTGTAAGAAAACTTACCGATAGATTGACCCGGGAAGGCGTCGACAAGCTTGACGACATCTTCATTTGCAATGTTGTCGGTTTTGAAGATGCCAATGCAAACCCCGATCCGATCCTCTCTGGTCGGCGACCAGTAGAACTTCTCCATACGACCATCACGAATGAGGGGGGCATACAACGTGGAGAAGTCGTTACCGGTGACGATGATCGGGACACGAGCGTTCTCCTGCTTGTTGTACATACCAGGGAGCTGCACGTTCGTGGGGTTATCAGCGATGTTCATCAGAGTGGCGTTCACCATCTGGTTGTTGACGGTGTACTGCGTGGTGCCGCCCATCCTACCGGCTCCCGCGTCGAGATCATTGATGAAGAGGCAGCACATCTTGCCCTTCTTGATGATGTCGGCTGCCTCTCGGTACCGCTGCCTGATCAACTTCGCCGGCTCTCCTGCGTTTCCGCTCTCCAGCTCTCCCGCGCTCATCATGATAGGGCTGTCAAAGTTTCAGAAGTCAATAGTTGCAGCTAAAATATAAATTACATGTCAATTGCTGTAGCAACTATAACAAGATGCCGCTAGAATTCAAGAATGTAACAGAGGATTCTCTTTTTCTGGTTTAGACTTGCAATATTTGTACTCCAGAAAATTTGTCAAGTATCGAGTCTGAGGGTGTCTTTTGATGATCTGCGTACGTATAATCATGATTCCATGGATTTGTCGTCTAATATTCGCTGCTTCTTTGATTGAATTTGATGAAATATTTAGTTAAAATTGCTCGATAAGATAGTAATTAGCATCTATTCTCGCATTTAGTCCTCCCATGACCCGTATTCCAAGCATGAAGACCATCTTATATTTAGTGTTCGGCAAAATGGACAAGATAAAAGATCAAGAAAGTAATATTATAAGTTTTGATTTGCAACTGCAAAAACAATAGCAGACAACAGAGTTTGGAAACAGCAGGGGCAGCAACTAGGAATTCTTTCTTTAAAAAATTATAATTTTTAATGAGTTTGGCAAAAAATTTCATGTACTGAATGAATCTTTAGCCATTTATTTTACTTATTAGTTAAAAAGAAGAAGCAATCAGTTACCTAGGCATGAAAAAGATCAAAGAGAAAGAAATAGATTCAGAAGCATAAAACAAACAGAGAAGGCAAAACTTACTTGATCCCCATCTTAGCAAAGACAAGCTCACACTGGAATGATTTCCCCTGTCCTTTGCCTCCCCAAATACCCAAAATAAGTGGCACCTTTACAAACGCATGTAACAAAATTAGCCTTTCACTCTCTCTCAGAACATAAGAAGTAGAAAAATTTGAGGCATCACCTTAATGTTTGGCAAGGTCATGAAGTTCTTGGTGATGTGAACCACAAGCTTGTCCATGAAAGCAGGGGCTATGTAGAACCCGTCCATGCTGTTATCCAAATTATACCTGAAGACAATTCATCAAACACTTAAGTTCTCATTCACCAAAACAATTAAGCAAAGCTAACTCTGAATCCTTTGTCTTTGTAATCTTACTGGCGAAGACCCTGGCTGATGTACTCATGCGAAGTCATGATCGGAATGTGAGTCCCACTCCCACTCGGTGCCTGGAACAGCGAATCCACCAACCCTTTTCCTCTGGTGATGTCCTGCTGATCGTCCGACATGTCGTACGCCAGCCCGCCCCACCGGTCCTTGTCGGTCTGCTTCGACTCGTCGAGATCTTCGGCCATGGCCCTGATGCTTCCGGCGGGCATCTTTGCATTGCTCAGGCTCGAACTCACCCTCTTCAAGCTACTCCCAAAGAAGGCAGAGCTCGGCGCCGACGGCCCCGAACTGGAACCATACAAGCTCAGCTGCACCAAAAAGTACAATTTAAGAACGAACCCAGATCGTAAAATAGAGTAAGAAGCTGATCATAAGTAGAGGACGATTGAGATAGGAGATAGAGGAGTACTGGTACTCTGGCGACGGCTCCTACGGTTGAGACGGAGGTAGCCATGGTTTGATCCAAGGATTGGAACTAGAGGTTGAGATCCGACGCTAAAATTCGAAGGATTGCGAGCAATGAGGAGGGGTAGATATAAGGAAAGCCAAGTTAGTGCTATGTGGATCAAGGTTACGAGTTCGTAAGGGCCACACACTAGAGATTGGCCGAGTGGCACGTGGCAGCACCGTGGCCTGCCGTCAAGGTGAGATAAGCTGTGTCCAAGCTTATTGGGTTGGTGGGGCCTCCCCCACAGGGGAAAGAAAGGGAATGGCTTATGGCTTTGGTTGGATGATCCTCTGTTCACCACCAGTTGGTCTCGTGTTGCTTGATGCTTTGGTTTGCGGGGGTTTTTATTGTGTTCAGGATTTTCCCAAGATTTATCAGTGGATTTTGTGTCGTTTTTTCCTGTTCTTGTCTGTAGCTAGACTGGATAATCATTTAATGTAAAGGCTATTTTACCTTCTTTGTGTGGACGGGTTGGGGCTAATTCTGTTGTCTGGATCGGATCGGGTACTTGATGCTGTGATCCGATATATCGCGAAGCGGGTTTCGATCGGGAATATAGATCGTAGCGTTCTGCTCCAATTTCTCTATATTTGTTTGTGAGTTAGTTGTGAAATAACTTCTAAAAGGATTGAAGTGGTTGTAAAGAACGTCAGCTAGAGACGTGGTGATCGCGTGGAAGGCAATAATTCCCCTCCCCCCTCCCCAAGATAGTGACATCATAATGCAAATCTATCTAATGGTTTGTTAAAAAGTTCCATATTTTAGGCAACCAACATGTCATCCCTTTATTAATTAATATTGACTCTTTTTTACCCAATTGGCCTTGAAAACCTTTGAATATCATGATTGTCACAAAAAATATTAAGTTTTTCTAAAAATATCATACTGTTAAATAAATCTGACTAGCCATCAAAAGGATGTAGCAAAAAAGTTCTTTTTTGAAAATAGTCGGAAGACATATTCATTGAACCTAAACGATGTTACAATAGAATGCTACGCTATTAGCCACAAAATTGTTTCTTCTACTAGTGCAAGAGACTTTAATGAGAGTGGAGTCCTTAATCCATCTAAGATAATCGTTTATGAGAGGAGCTAATTCCCATAGTATCTAGTGTTTACCCCTACCATTAGAATTTGGCTGAAGACCCAGATAGTGCTCCCATTTGCCATTGAGTGAGCTTCTTTGATCAATGAGTGCCTCGCAAATGTTTCGTCATTCAAGGCGTTGTTACAATTTTCTAGAAGAATAGCTTTCCCAAGACAAATATCAATGGGGAACTTTAAAATGATAGAGTCCAACACCTGTTTCGTTGGTTCCCCTCCATGTAGCGTCTGACCATCCCACTATATCCCCATAATGAATATTCAAATAAGTTTGGCCACTAGGGGTAGAGGTGGTTACCTGTCCCAAAGGATGTGTTGTTTCTTAGGGTAAGGGAGCCTCCACCATGAAGGCTTCAGCTTAGACAATTACTTGTCATGGACAAGGCCTTTTGCTAGAGAATATGAGCTTATTTTTGGATCTTCAAATGCTCTAGAGGACATTAAAATAGTAGGTGATATCTTTGTAGTTCTTCAATTATGCTAATATACTTATGATCTAGTCATCAAACTTGTATATATCTTTATTTGATTTTAGGCCGAGTTTGCTGATAAACCACACCACCCTAGCAAAATTTCATTAGAAAAACACATGCTCAATGGATTTTGGCATACTTGAGCAAAATGGAGAAGTGGGATCAATTTTCTTTCTTCTTCTGTGCAAAGCTGACTTGACTGGGAGGGCACCTATCGGGCACTTCGAGATGAACAACTTCACTCACGATAGAGTAGCTTTGTTTTTCCAAATTGTTTTCCAAAGTCTTTTACTATCCGTTAGTGAAGAGGAACTCAGCCAACTTCCATTGGATAGATAGTAGTAAGCTGATTTAGAGGTGAAGTTTCCTTCGGGCATGGACTTTCAGATAAGACAATCCTCCTTGTCTGAATTTGATGCAAGTTGAATTGATTCTGAAGATAAGGGTCACCTCCTCGAGCGTGAAAAACTCATTTATAAAGGTACAGTTCATTCATGTCCAATGACGAGATTTTTGACTGTAAGCTCGATTGAGATAGATGGGTAAAGCTGGCAGAAGGGAAAAGGGATCCAAGGATCAATCTAAGGTAAATAGACATTCCCTTCCCAACTTAACACATAACATTTTTTCTGAACTCACCCTGAGAGTGAAAATCATTTACTAGGTCCACAAGCAGTGATGCGGTTTCTTGGCATCCTAGAAAGAGAGTTAGGGAGTGTCTTGCCTTCAATGTTTGGGCTCAAAGGCTATCTGGTTCAGCAATGAGTCCCTAGACCAACTTAAGTATAAGGCTTTTGTTTACCAACTCTAGATTTCTAAAGCTTAGATTGCCATGGGAGGTGGGATGACACGTAAGCTCCCACCTTATGAGAATAAGATGTTTCGAATCATTCCCATGATACCACCAGAAACTCTTTATAACTGAGGTAAGCTTTTCTAGCAACGCTTTTGAATAGCTAATTGCTGCCATAAAGAAGACGAAAACGGAGCTTAAAACTAATATAACAAAAACAATTCTACTAGCCTGCCAATTTAGCTTTGACTTTATTTAACACAAGCTTAGGGTAAGGTGTTTTGATCTTTGAGCCCAAAAATGGGTTACCTAAATGATTGTCGCCCATTTAAAGAAGCTTGGCTCTTAAACTTTGAGTTACCACTTCCCAACTCGAGGAAGAGGCATAGTAACTAAACATAATGGCTGATTTATCCAGATTAAGTTCTTGGCCAGACATTACTTCATGTATGGCTAGAATGTTGCTAAGATTTCTCTGCAGCAGTAGTTTTTTTTTTTCTTCAAATAATAAAAGATCATATGCAAACAATATGTGGGTTAAAGATGGAGCTCCACGATCTGGTTTGATACTTTTGTATATCTTTGAGATTGTGGGCCTTATTGAGAAGGACAAAGATCATGACTTATAACCTATGATAAAAAAAAAAAATGGTGATAGAGGGCATTCTTACCGAAGATCTCGGCCATAGGTGAAGCTGCAGCTTAGTTTGGCATTGAGCTCGGCTCTTACAATTCGGTCTAATACTGAACTTAGAATAGAAAAAGATAATTTTGACTTTGTATAAATTGTTTCTATAGTTCTAAAGTTCTAAGACCAAAAAAGAATAAGTTGTTTGATATTGATAGTTGAGATACTGGAAATAAAAATTGATAAAATGAACATTATCTTTTTTTTTCTTGGATTACTTTAAATGCATATTTGTAATTTTTTTAGATAGATGTTAATTCCCATTAGATTAAAAATTAAACATAGATTGTAATATTATTTTTTAACTATTATATTATCTTTCATTATTATTTTTAGAATTTCTAGCTAAAGTTCATTTAGTTTAATTCGCTATAATTAACACAATATAAATCCGATCACAAATAGCATTAGAGATGTACATCCCATATCAAATCATTTTCACTATAAAAAATATTTTAATGTATTACAAATAAAATATATTTTATGTAAAGTGTTTGAGAGGGGCAAATTGATCTCTGTCAAAAAAGGGATAATTTAGACCTTATTACAGTTTTCTTTTATCTCACCTAAAACCTAGTATAAGAATGACGTGAAAAATTGGATCGATCCCATTTTTCATCCGAATGCGTTTACATTCGATACCCATTTTGCAAGGATTTCTGGGACAAATGGTCCAGCATATCAAATGGGCCATTGTGCTAAAAATCCCTTGTTTTAGACTAAACTAGTTGTTTTCCATAGGATACCAATACTAATAAACATACCATGACAGCTTTGAAGGTACACAAAATCTATGTAAGGTCCTTGTAAATGGTGACTAAACTCTCTTCAAATTAGCAACCGCCAATGCAACCATGTATTGGCTTGCATAATCCAAAGCTTCATCTTGCAAACATACACATTTCTATTATACTTTGGACTTAGGGTTCAGAGAGATGAAACTGGTCAAGGAGGCGAAGTATTAGATTCTCAAGGGTACTCTTTTGGAGGCCTCTCGAGCCAAACGAACCCGCAGCTTTCGCCATGAACTCACAGAAGAAATTTTATATGAAGTTGACGTTTCAATTGGTATACATATCTTGCATGTCTTCAAGTACTAAGACTGACTCATTGGGAATAGGAGCAAGACCTAGCTGGAGTTTAATTTTGTTTAAAGATTAATTTAGGCTTGTGGTTAATTTAATATGTCTTAGCCTTAATTATAGGCATGAGACCATTGGTACCACAATTTGCGCCTGATAATATAACAATTAATGGGTTTCTTTTGTTTTGAGAAGAAGAGTCTTGAAAGGAAAGCAAACGCACAATGACAACAATACGTTGGATTTGTTTTTTTTTTTTTGGCTCTAATAGTATAGAAAAAGAATGCATGGCCTCGTGTTGCACATAATAGATGTGCATTCCATCTATTATGTGCTTGTAAGAAGGTACACAGGCAACTATTTTCGAATTTAGACTTTTGAAATCAACATGAGTGTAGATATATTCCAAACCTACAGAGATTCTTGCTAAATAATGATGTAAGAAGAGACCAAAGCTAAATGTGATTCCAACTTTGTTGCAAATCACCGAAAAAAGTGTTAAAAAGAAAAACTCCACCCTTCACGTTCTCTCATTCTAACACTAGCATGAAAATCAAGAAAGAAACAAGGATGGATGTCACTTCTGATCTCATGTTTGTGAAAAATGGGTATTGAATCATCCAACTCAATTACACCATCAGAGTTGCTTCCGAGTCCATATACGGTAGCATTATTGTTGCAATATTTAGACAAAGTAATATATCAAATCTAAAAAGTAACACTTCAGTGATAGGGAAAGGCCTTTGGCCGAAAAGGTCGGGAAAAAGGGAAACATGCATGAACTATGAAAATACAAGCTGATGCAAAGATTTAAGGGCTTAGCTATGTTTATTCTCACATACCGAGTCTGGAATTTTATTCAACTCCAGCACCATAACCTAGCCGAAGCTCGAGATCTAGGCCTTCAGTGGGACTGGAAGAGTCTATCCTCATCATTAGATCACTACGCCGCCTCTTGCTGCGGATGTTATCATCATCCTCAATCTGATCTCTTGACTTCACTTTGTCTTTCACAAGCTTTAGGTCTGGTATCGCAAGTTCTCGAATGGATGTCGAATTGGCGATGGATTGGTTAGTAGGAAAGATGGATTCAATTTGGTTATCTGCAATGATACATGAAGTACAAGAAGAAAGAGAAGCCAAGGCGTGTTCACCATCTTCCTGCAAGGATGCTGATGAAACTTTTGAAGGAGGGCTAGAAATGGCTTTGTGTACTAGTGAGCTAACCTGCACTTGTAAATATTGTTTATCTACTGGTGTACAAACTTTGTCACTATCTTGCTCTTCAGATGTGAGACTTGAAGATTGCTTCATCCTTGCACGATCTCTGCGGTGAACGTTCATATGGCCGCCGAGCGCTTGCGCCGATCTAAACTCGCGTCCGCAGAAGCTGCATGAGTATGACCTTGGAGGCCACATGAAGTGGCCTGCAAAGTCTTCAGCAAAGGCTTGTTCTTCCCATGACTCATTGTAAGAGGGAGTAGAAGCAATTTGCCGAATTGGGAAGCCAAGAAGAGGCTTATCACTCAGTTTCCTTCTACCTAACATCCAGTACTTGGCCTGCTCCATTATACTGTGCATGGCTGAAGGAAATTCAGGAATATCTCAGACTAGCTAGGAGAGTCTTATATTGTTGCTTGCTTTGAGAAGCTTAAGGAAAAATAGTTGGATAATTAAAGATGGAGAACATTGTCCATATATTTGCAACTTGGGGCATAGACAGGTACATAAGAATCTATCATTCAAGGAGCTTAGCTAAGGTGAAAAGTCTCCTCAAGGTTATTGTAATTGTAGGTGGTGGGGTACCTGCAAGCTTAGTCTAATATAACTGAAGTTATTTGTTGGTTTATCTCTAATTTGACCTTTCACACACAAACAGTGGCCTAGATTTAGTTGTTTTTGTCCTCATATACCAGTTTGTGTTCCCACTGACACTTTATACTTTTGTTCTTATCTGGTGATCTCACTAAGCAAACCAAAATTTTTAAAAGAGACCACCTTGTTAATTTGTTAGTTTCTGTATGCCAAAGATCAGACAGCTGCTACCAGGGCCTACTTGGAACCCTAAACAATAATATGTGCAATTCTGACCACTGTTTCAGAGAATGTTTAGGATATTCACACTAGCAGTAATCCAATGGACTATTCAGGAATTTGGTGGACAGTTTACTCATATATCACAGTCCTATTATGCTTCCCCTCTGTGAACAGCTCGGTTTCGCATGACTGGAATTAGATTGAAAGAATACAGGCATGGCAGTTCCCCGAGTGTCTTAAGAACTTTTAAGGTTTTTGGTTAAACATTCACACCATCCTCCTTATCCCTTAGGGCCTCAATAAACAAAAGTTAGAGTAACTTGCGCAACTCAACCTCCAATTATGGGGCTTGTTTTATCTGCCTAGTGATCTTATCTGATTTGAAATCTTAAAGGGATATCTTAAAGATTAGAGCAATGTGATGGGTCATGCTGTTGTCTAAATTAACTCATTCTTGCTATGCTGCTTGTGACTTGTGACTCCTGTCTTCATTTGCTGCCATTCTTTTTCTTGATACTCTCTCTACTTCTAATTGTTAGCCAGAAAGTTATTGTTAGACAATCCTTGCCAGGTTGCGGTAATTAGTGCTTCATGAACATGCTGAACCATTTTTAGCCAAGAAACGAATTGAGCAACTCACTGTTACAATTTTATTTCACTTGTTCTCTTCATCCTCCAATGGATATAGATCCAAAGCAAAGTATTCAAAATCCTACATAGCAACCAATTAATACTTCAAAATTCCACTTGCTTAGAACTTCACCTTTTGATTTCCCTAGAAGAAAGGTCTCTTTGACAAGACACTATCTGTAGAGAAGACCATGTTTTATATAAATTGTATCAACTGGTAAAAGGGTTGCAGAGTTTAGTTTACACTTGATATTTTGGTGGAGGCATTAGGAAAAAAAGAAGCACTAACTGGACATGCTACCTTACCTTTTCTGATGCTTACTGCCAAGTAATTGTCTTGGAGCCTTGGGAGATCCCACTGGATGTGCAGAATGAGCTGATGCTCTAACTGTTGGACTTGACTTTGATAAGTGTTTTGGTGGCGTTCCAATTTAACACATTTTTTTGATCCCCAAATCATAAATAAAATTATATTTTATCCTCTATGATTAGGCCTGTATTTATTTCACTCATTATAATTTTATTTGTGTCATTTCATCCCTTATAATTACATCCAAACCTGAAACTATTACTTTTTTTTTTATTATATTTGACCATATCATTGATCAAATTTGAAAATATTAATCAGATTTTAGATATATTTATCTATTCAATTATCTATAATTTTGTCTTTAGTGAAAGATTTTTAAATTCGATCTATAATTTGATTAGAAAAAAGGATTAAATAATACGAATGAAATTATAGAAGGTAAAGTGGATTTAAACCTAATAAAAAGAATGGTAAAATATACCTTTCCCATAATTTAATCTAATGACTTTGATGTACTCGTGCTTCTGGAAATATGTTGAAAACAGCAGAGGTTGTTCAAATCTTGATAGCTTCTTAATCAAAGGGAGACAGGACATAATTGGTTTAGAAAATCTTCGCAAGGCATTTGTCATCATTCATACAATCTGTTTAGCAGTCAAAAGGCTCTCCTCCAGATAGGTGACAAAAGGAAAGAGAAACAAAATAAAAAGGTTTTGCCTACAGCTGTTAGTACATAATAATGATTCAAATATCATTAACCTGAGAGAAAATGTACAAGATAATCTGAAGAAACCAAAAGAGAGAAAAAGAAAAGAGAAAAGGGGAGGGAACTACATGCAGAACTGTAGTTTAACCTGAGTCTCAAGAGTACTTTTTTTTTCTTTCTTTCTTTCTGAAAGATCAATCTATTCATCAACTTCACTGCAGGTCAGATGCAAAGCACTGATAGCAACCAAAAAGGCCTGCTGCTCTAATGAGCAGAGAGAGTACAAGAGAGACATGAGGTCTGTGCATTCACATGCAGCAACTTAGCTACCAAACTAGGAACCCCCACATATGTCATATGGCCATCCTTCCTTGATCCTTCCTTTTCTAATTCCAAAAATGAGGTTAACCTCCATGTCCTTGTGGTTCCAAAGACGTAGGGAATTCTTAGCTTTTAAAAGATTTATTCTCTGCGGATGTCGGCCAGGGGATACTCTGAAATCTGAATGCTGTCACTGGACATTTCGGACAGGCTTAAGTTTAATTTCTTTAGCATGTGAGTTTCTAGCAGAGATGCTTCCACATTCCAAAGCTCTCACGGTGGTGGGATCGGATACTTGTTCTTGATTGCGATTTGCTACGCTCTCCAACGGATTTATCTCAACGTAATGTCTTAAAAATACTCCCTAAGAAACTTAATTTTTACCTAACGACAACTTAACCATTTCCACGTGCACTTGTCCCACATCTTTTATTTATTTATTTATTTATTATTATTATTATAATAAAAACAATAAGTACTTTTATAGATTAAATACCTCGCGTTATAAATTGCACCGTACTACTAACATGTTATTTTTTAATGGAAAGAATCTAACAAATATTAATGAAAAAGACATTTGTGAAGCTTTACATAGTAAAATAAACCACCAATATTTCACAAAGAAAGGGGGGCCTAATGGAATGGGCAACGATTCAAGAGGACTATGTATAATTTATTCTATTATTTCTAAAAATAAAATAATAAAATATTTCAAATATCCTTCGTATGACGTAAAAATGTTGTTGTTCCACTCTTAATTTTATCTTAATATTAAAAATTTACTCTTTTAATATGTGTAAAAAATACCCTATCGTTATATTAGTTAATTAAACTTAACAAAATCTCTAAATTAAGTTAACTATACTAGATGAATTACGAAGATACTTTCAACCAAGTCATACTAAGGGTATTTTAGTTATTCTAGGAATAATGATATTTTAGTCACTCTAACTCATGATGTTTTCTGCACATATTCACTAAATCATAACTCTCAGATTTATAAATAGTAAAAATATAAGATATAAATTATAATTACATTATAAAATAGGGTGTTATATATAATTTTTTCTTAAAAGAAAAACACAGTACAGTAGAAATTTTTACGAAAAAGATAAAATATAACGTGCTTTTAATAAATTTCTTTATATTAGATTATGTATGCTGAAATGATGCTAATTGAAAGTTATGTGTACCTATCTAACTCTATTTCTGTGCCTCTTTGAGGTTTGTTTAAAAAGGAAATACTAAATTTTGAGTGTGTCAATTTCGCGTATGGATTCAGAAAAAGAATTATACAAAACTAATCATGGATGTAGACTGTAGTAATTGTGTGGTAGTGTACATGATGCTCCCCTTGATGCGAGATATCAGATATAGGAATGAAATGAAATTAACGTGACCAAGGAATCTTAGACAACTATGTGATTGATTTAAAAATTGAAAGAAGATTTTTCTTCAAATCCAAACACGCCACTCGTAGATGTTGGCCCGGGATTGACGGGTTGGAGACTCCAATCGGCAATTGGTGATCCAAACGTCTCGCTTTGCCAGATCTGTAGCATTTAAATCAAGTGTCATAGTATTGTTTTAGTGTCAACATCCGGGCAGCTTCTTAAGGGCTCGAGAGCATTAATTGATGGACATGTAATCAAGACTCCAACATTTAGGTTAGACCCTACGCATTAACTAACTAACGCACACTAAAATTTAATCTAGATTAGTGCGCTGTTAAGCATGCCTTAATTGGCTGTCAACGAACACAAGGATAGGAGGGAAGCTAATCAAATAATGTAATTTCGGACCCAGTTTGGTTTTGGGCAGCACATGGGCTTTAATTTCTTAAAGGAAATAGACCACTAATGCCTTGGTCCATTGTATTAAATGGGAGGAGACTTATCTGAATTAATTCAATAGATTAATCGTGTATATTTGATGGTCGTGATTGTGCCCAAAGTTAGATACAAATTATTCTGTCATGATAATTAAAAACCGGCTCAAGATTTTAGTGCTGAAGAATATTCCTACTCAATGACTACTAATCTGGAGTCTTCCTTCCATTTGAGCCAAATGGCTCACCCTCTTCTCAAGATATCAGGGAGAGGGAGCATTGTGTTTATCTCTTCAATTGCAGGGGTGGTAGCTGTCAAAAATTTATCCATTTACTCAGCAACCAAGGGTATATAAGTAATAATTAGTAACAGTTTTTTTTAATGAAGCAAGATTAGCATAAAATTATTAGTCCAACTTTGTAATTTTATATCAGGAGCATTGAATTAACTCACAGAATCCCTAGCTTGTGAGTGCGCAAACAACAACATTCGAACAAATTGCATTGCACCAGGTCTTCTTTTCTTGGTGCAATTCAGTATATAAGATATTATTCAAATTCAAACTCTTATAGAATGTGGGCCCTTTAGTTTTTTTTAAACTATCTATTCCATTGGCTCATGGTAAAAAAAGAAAATGTTGAGATGGCAATATGATTTTCATCAAAAATATAATGATTGAAATGCCTTTAATGCCATAAATAAAACGTGAGTTAATTATAGTTTATCATCCTAGGTTTGATTTAATATAATTTTTATATCTTTGTTATTTGATATTTGACTACTATTTTGTTAGATGCATTAAAATATTCATCTAATCTACTATAAACTGCTTTAAATGACGATCTTTAAATTCGACCTTTGATTTAATTAAATATAATAAAAAAGATAACGATTATATTTTAATCAAAACCACAAGAGGATAAAATGCTTAAGTTGAAAGTATATACATAAGGATAAAAAGGATAACATGTAATTTTCCTATAAAATATTTTATGAGAATTTGACTTTTCTAATTTTAACTTAGTGGGTGCTCAACAATGAGGAGATCAAAGCTAAAGAAGTCTCACGTGTTCCTCTGGGGCGTATGGGTGAGTCAGAGGAGGTGTCGTCTCTCACAGTTTTTCTTTGCATGCCGGTTGCTTCCTATATCAATGGTCATGTCATTTGCGTTGATGAAGGTAGAGCAATTTATGACTGTTAAATGAAGAATACGTGCAAGATGATGATATTGTTAATTATAAGTTCTTTAAATAAATATTCAAGTGGGTCATTAGACTCCATTGCTCATCAATAATATTTCAATCGCTTTTGCTCTCTTATTTCATAGGCCAACTAATGGATCAGATTACATAATTGTTGCTCAATTATTTTTAAAATATCATAATAGCCACCGCTGCATTCTTTAATATAATATAATTACTGAAATCATATCATCCCGTCAATCAAATCTAATTAATCACCGTTGGAAAACTATTTTACTCTTTTATAAGTTGTTTAAAATAGTTCTATACAAGAAAAAAAAAACTTACTTTTTATAAATATTTTATGCTCAAATTCAAAAAAATAAATAAGAGCATTTTAGTTATTAATATATTAAGAATATTCCATGAATATTTTATTAAAAAGAATACTAAAAGAGTTAGTAGTACTTCAGTGGCAACCATAATATTTTTAAAATATAATAATAATTATAACATTTTAAACTTTTTAGTAGTAATTATGTAAAAAAAAAAGCTCAAATATTAATTAAAACTTGGCCCATCATACATTCCAATCTTTTGACTCTTGTATCATAAAATTGGTTGGCACTCTAGACTTACATCCTCTTTGCGTGTTCTAAGAGTGTGAAGACATTATGTCCTCTTGAGATTGAGGCTCTACCCTTAGAATCCAGCATCCAATTGGCTAAACATCAAAAACCTAGCCAAAGTAAAGTAATCTTTGAAGGTGACTCCTAGATTGTGATCATCTCTGCTAGTCAAAGCTCTGGTTTACTCCCTTGGTCCATCTATAACATCATGCAACATTATAAAGACCTCCCAAACTCCTTTCTTTCGGGTAGCTTCTGTTGTACTTGTAGAGAATATAACAGGGCAATCGATTGGGCTGCCCATTTTATTAGATCTTAACCAATTTTTGTACTTATGTTATTTTGTATCCTTCTTTCTAATAATTCTAGGGCCCAAACTCTTTGAAACTGTCCGTAATATATACCAGACTGATCAAGTCCTTTTTATCAAATATATATATAGTTTTTTCATGTATAACTTTGTTAACCTACCAAATTGAAGGACAAAATCAATGCTAGGATTGGTTTTCTTTTTTCTTGTTTTTTTACTTCCTCCTACTCGGAGGAGGAGGAGAGTCATTGGCAGACTTCCTTCTCTCCTCTCTATTTACATTTTACCTTCTTACTTAAATTGATATAAAATTATTTTACATCATATACTTATTGAGAAATTTGCATATAATACTATGCTTTTTAACAAAATTACAGTTTACACATCACATTTTTACTATTTACAAATCGAGTCATACAATTTATTAAATACGTGTAGAAAATACTATGGGTTAAATTTGAACTAATTTTCGTGAGAATATTCTATTAAGTAGATATATTTTATTTCTAAACTAACTAAAATATCTTTAGTATGTCTCGGTTGAGAGTATTTTCATAATTTTTTATAATAGTTAATTTAATTTAGAGGTTTGATTAAGTTTAACTAATAGATCTAACCGTAGGATATTTTTTAATACATATTTGCTAAATTATATGGCTCAATTTACAAATAATAAAAATGTAGAGTGTAAATTATAATTTCGTTAAAATATAAGGCGTTATATGCAAATTTTTCATACTTATTTTTGTATTAGTGAACTAATTATACTTATGACTAAAAATAATTTCGGAAAATAACTTACTAAGTGCATTCTCATCATTTTTAAAGAAACAATCGACCAATAATAGATATGTATTTTTGGAAAGTTTATCTTAGTTATCTAACCATAATAAATATTTCTTTTTCAGGCAAAAGTCATTAGAGTTTGCCATCTACACTAAAGGTGATTACGAAAGAAAGAAAAGTTTGGTGAAGTTAGAAACAAATTCTCACGAATTCACAGCTTAAATCATCTGATTTCGTTATGTATTGAGATCCATCAACATCATACCAAACCGATTGAATTCCTCTGATTGCAACATTGAATTTTAATTATTGCCAAGTGTTTGAATATATCCATGAGATCAGTAGTTCATTAAGTTTTGTCTGCTGACTTTTTTGCACCACTCGGACTAAACTTTGAGAAATTTGTGGAAAAATTGAACGAAACTTAGAAATTTTAGAGGTTAGATGGAATAAAGCTACACACGAAGGAGTAGGAGGGAAGGCATGGAGAAGAGCAACAGAGCACAGAGATGGTCTCTTGCCGGCACGACAGCTCTAGTCACAGGAGGCACCAAAGGGATCGGGTATTCATCCCCTACTTATTAATCTTATTATCATTCTCAAGTGTTCATAGTAACATTAAGCTCGTAATCATTTACAAAAGACTAAGAGAAAAGAGATTGCAGGCATGCTATAGTTGAAGAGCTAGCAGGGCTTGGAGCTGCAGTTCATACTTGTTCACGGAATGAAGCAGAGCTGAAGAAATGTTTGCAGAAATGGGCAGATATGAATCTTGTTGTAACAGGATCAGTTTGCGATGTCTCCTCTCGAGCTGAGAGAGAGAGATTAATGGAGAGGGTCAGTTCCGTTTTCCAGGGGAAGCTCACTATCCTAGTAAGTGATTGGGTTATTAGAACTCCTTAGCTATTTAGATACTGCTACTAGACTCAATTTGCAAATTAGTTATAACAAGGGTGCTCATTAAAACTTTGGTTCTCAATTTGTAGATTAATAACGCAGGAACGGGCATCAGAAAACCGGCTCTGGATTGTACTGCCGAAGAATACTCCTACTTAATGGCTAGTAATCTGGAGTCTTCTTTCCATTTGAGCCAAATGGCTCACCCTCTTCTTAAGACATCAGGAAGAGGGAGCATTGTGTTTATCTCCTCAATTGCAGGGGTGGTAGCTACCAAAAATTTATCCCTTTACTCAGCAACCAAGGGTACATAAATAACAATTAGTAACATAGTCTCTTTTTTTTTTTTATGAGTCTAATTTTGTGATTTTATATTAGGAGCATTGAATCAACTCGCAAAAAGCCTAGCTTGTGAGTGGGCAAATGACAACATTCGAACAAATTGCATTGCACCGGGTCATATCGCAACTCGGCTCATTCAGAAGGTAAGTTTTCTCATTTCTTTATGCAATTTAGTATATAAATATTACTAGAATTCAAACTCAAAACTCTTATAGAATGTGAGCCTTTTTTTTAACGATCTATTCCATTTGTTTGTGGTACAAAGACTGTTGAGACGGTAAAATAATTTTCATCTAAAATATAATGGTTGAAATGCATTTAATGCTATATTATCCTCTAATGGTTTGATTTAATATATGTCTTTATATATTTGATGACTATTATGTTAGATACATTAAAAAATTTACCCAATCATTTACTATCGTTTATAACGAAGATCTTCAAATTTAACCTTTGATTTAGTCAAATTTAAATGAAAAAGATAGCGATTGCATCTTAATCAAGACCACAAGAGGATTAAATGCTTAAGTTAAAAATATATAAAAATTTAATAAAATTAAAACAAATTGTATAAAAATAAAGTGCAATTTTTATATAAAATATTCTGTGAGAATTTGAGCTTTCTATTTTTAACTTAGTGGGTGCTCGATAATGAGGAGACTAAAGCGAAAGAAGCCTCACGTGTTCCCTTGGGGCGTTTGGGTGAGCCAGAGGATGTGGCGCCTCTCACAGCTTTTCTTTGCATGCCGATTGCTTCCTACATCAATGGTCAAGTCATTTGCGTCGATGGAGGTCGAGCCATTTATGACTCTTAAATGAAGAATACGTGCAAGATGATGAAAATGTAACTTTAAGATTTTTAAATAAATATTCAAGTGGGTCATTAGACTCCATTACTCATCAATAACATATGCCGCTTTTACTCTCTTATTTCATAGGCCAATGTATTGTTTAGATTACATAATTGTCACTCAATTATTTTAAAAATATCGTAATAGCCATTGGATTTTTTAATATAATATAATTGCCGAAATTATTTCATCCCACTTGTTAAATCTAATTAATGACCGTTGAAAAACTATTTTACCCTTATTCTATACAAGAAGGAAAAAAAAGTTACTTTTTATAAATATTTTACGCTCAAATTTAAAAAAAGAAAAAGAAAATAAGAGCATTTTATTTATTGTTATGTATATATTTACTTTATTAACTATCTATTAAGAATATTCCGTGGATATTCTACAAAAAAAAGAGCCGTAGGACTTCGACAACCATAATATTTTACAAATATAACGGTAACTATAATATTTTAAAACTTTTTAGTAGTGATTATGTAAGAAAAAGCTCAAATATTAATTAAAACTTACATTTTTGGCCCTTCGTACATTCCAATGGCTATAAATTTAAAATACTATGCTATTTCTTTTCCTCTTTTTGACTCCTTTATAATAAAATTAGTGGCACTCTAGACTTAGATCTGGCTTTCGTCTAAATCATCTTTACGTGTTCTAAGTCTCCTCATTCAATCACTCTTGTCGCCTTTACCTCCTCTACTGATCTCTTTGTTGCAAGAGGGGAGAGGGGAGAGGGGAGATGGTAGAGGGGAGGAGAGGAGCGGTTCTTGCGAGGTATACAAATAACTTAAGAGAGTATTATTATGGTGTTAAGTTTAAATCTAACTCATAGTATTTCTATATATATTCGCTAAGTATTAATTTATAAATATTAAAAATATAAATTATAAGTTGTAATTATATTATAAAACAGGGTGTTATATATAAATCAAATAATAATTATTGATACCGTTGACTTTTTGTTATAAAAGACAAAATATAAGATGCTTTTGATAAATTTCTCTATATTAAATCATCTACGTTGAAATGATGCTAATTGAAAGTTATGTGTTATAAACTCTTTTTTTTTGTGCCTCTTTGAGGTTAGTTTAAAAAGGAAATACTAAATTTTGGTGATCCACTAGTCTAGACATGATTATAGGGCGGGCCGAGCTTTTCGGACCAACCGGGCTTAAGTATTTGTTCACGGCCCTGCCCGCCAATCACTCGGGCTAGGCCGGGTTCAGATCGGGCTAGAATAGTCTAGTCTGTTACTGCCTGTCGGCTCGTGAGAGATTGGACTCGTTTAACTATTTTTAAAATTATTTTACCATTATTTTATTTTTTTAAAATATTTATATTCCTCTACTTTAAAAAAATATATATTAGAAAAAAATTTAAAGCTGTGCTTAAAAAAACGTAAAACGATACAATACCAAAATTTCTGTTGGTTTTCACTATAGCTGAACGACGAGCTACTGTAGTAGAACGGGTAAACTACTGTAGCAGAACGAGCGGGCCTAGTTGCGAGCCGAACAGACGAGCTTCTGAGAAGGGCCGGGCTGGCAAAGGGTTGGCCCATGCTGCCCATGAGTAGTTCATGCTCGGGCCAGGCCGAGCCCAAATCGGGTTTCGACCGGGCTTAGTTCGGTCCAAACCCAGCCAGGTCGTGTTGGGGCAAGCTGGGCCTTTGATCACGTCTACAAACCTCTCACTTTATCATATTTGTAGCATTTAATTCAAGTGTCATAGTATTGTTTTAGTGTCAACATCTGGGCAGCTTCTTAAGGGCTCGAGAGCATTAATTGATGGACATGTAATCAAGACTCCAACATTTAGGTTAGACCCTACGCATTAACTAACTAACACACACTAAAATTTAATCTAGATTAGTGCGTTGTTAAGCATGCCTTAATTGGCTGCCAACAAACGAAAGGATAAGAGGAAATCATTCTTGATATCAATCCTCCCCTCTCTCTCTCTCTCTCTCTCTCTCGGCCTAAAGCTAATCAAATAATGTAATTTCGGACCCAGTTTGGTTTGGGCAGCGCATGGGCTTGAATTTCTTAAAGGAAAGAGACCACTAAAGCCTTGGCCCATTGTATTAAATCGGTGGAGATTTGATGCGGGTAGACTTATGATTATTAATTCAATATATTAATCGTGTATATTTGATGGTTGTGACTGTGCTCAAAGTTAGTTAAATACAACTTAGTCTCTCATGATAATTCAAAATGAATGTGATGGGAGCTAAGTAGATATGCATGATCGACACAATCGTTAAGTCATTTATGTTGCTTAATTAATAAAGCGAACTTCCTCGTCGCACATATGTTTAAAAACAGAAAAAGAAGGAAAAGGAAAGAAGATAAGCTTCACATGTTCAACTTCTTCGATGAAACAATGGAGATGGATTGACATACTTGCTTTGTTTCTTAGTGGTGGTCACTTATTAAGACTTTTAATCCCTTGGAAGTATTTACTATGAATATAATATATCTATTCTTCTAGATATATGGACGGGTGTCAGGTGCCAAATTCCTTTGTCTAACCCGAATATGTGGAGGGGTGTCAGGTGTCAGGTGCCAAATGCCTTTACTGGCGTCTGCTATGAACGTGTTTGAATATATCCATGAGATCAGTAGCTGGTCAAGTTTTTGTTTACTGACCTGTTTGCACAACTCGGACTAAACTTTAGATTACTTGCAGAAGAAGTTGAACAGAACTTAGAAATTTTCTATAAATTTTAGAGGCTAGATGGAATAGAGCTACAGACGAAGGAGAAGAAGGAAAGTATGGAGAAGAGCAACAGAGCTCAGAGATGGTCTCTTGCCGGTATGACGGCTCTCGTCACCGGAGGCACCAAAGGAATCGGGTTTTTGTTCCCCCCCTTATTAATCTTATTATCGTTCTCTAGTGTTTATATGGTAACATTAATCTTGTAATCATTTACAAAAGACTAAGATTAAAGAGCTTGCAGGCATGCTATAGTTGAAGAGCTAGCAGGGCTTGGAGCTGCAGTTCATACTTGTTCACGGAATGAAGCAGAGCTGAAGAAATGTCTACAGAAATGGGCAGATATGAATCTTGTTGTAACTGGATCCGTTTGCGATGTCTCCTCTCGAGCTGAGAGAGAGAAATTAATGGAGAGGGTCTGTTCCATATTCCAGGGAAAGCTCACTATCCTAGTAAGTTATTGGGTTATTAAAACTCCTCATCTATTTAGATACCATTACTAGACTCAATTTGCAAATTAGTTATAACAAGGGTGCTCATTAATACTTTGCCTCTCAATATGTAGATTAATAACGCAGGAACGAGCATTGCAAAACCGGCTCAAGATTTTAGTGCTGAAGAATACTCCTACTTAATGGCTACTAATCTGGAGTCTTCCTTCCATTTGAGCCAAATGGCTCACCCTCTTCTCAAGGCATCAGGAAGAGGGAGCATTGTGTTTATCTCCTCAATAGCAGGATTGGTAGCTGTCAAAAATTTATCTATTTACTCAGCAACCAAGGGTAGATAAATAATAACTACTAACATAGTTTTTTTATATTCTCTCAAAAAATTTTTATAAAGCAAGATTAACACAAAATTATAAATCCAATTTTGTGATTTATAACAGGAGCATTGAATCAACTCACAAAAAGCCTAGCTTGTGAATGGGCAAATGACAACATTCGAACAAATTGTGTTGTACCAGGTCCTATCGCAACTCAGCTCATTCAAGTAAGTTTTCTCATTTCTTCGTGCAATTTAGTATGTAAGATATTATTAGAATTCAAACTCGAAAACTCTTATAAAATGTGAGCCCTTTTTTTCAACACTCTTGGTAAAAAAACAATGTTGAGATGGTAATATATATTTCATCTAAAATATAATGGCTGAAATGCATTTAATGCTACAAATAAAATGTGAGTTAATTGCAGTTTATCCTCCTATGGTTTGGTTTAATATATTTTTTATATCATTTGATATTTGATTACTATTATGTTAGATGCATTAAAGTATTTATCTAATCTTTTACAAACTATTTTTAATAAGGATCTTTAAATTTGAATTTTGATTTAACTAAATATAATAGAAAAGATAACGGTTGCACCTTAATGATAACTACCAGAGGATTAAATACTTAAGTTGAAAGTATATATAGAGATTTGTGAAATTAAACCAAATCACATAAGGATAAAGTGCAATTTTCTTTTAAGATATTTTATGACAATTTGACTTTTCTAATTTTAACTTAGATGGTGCTCGATGACGAGGAGATCAAAGTAAAAGAAGTCTTACGCGTTCCCTTGGGGCGTATCGGTGAGCCAGAGGAGGTGGCGTCTCTCACAGCTTTTCTTTGCATGCCGGCTGCTTCTTATGTCAATGGTCAAGTCATTTGCGTCGATGGAGGTCGAGCAATTTATGACTCTTAAATGAAGAATACGTGCAAGATGACGATATTGTTAAACTTTAAGGTTTTTAAATAAATATTCGAGTGGGTCATTAGATGATATGTTTCGTGTTTAATCAAATTATAATAAGGACATTGGGTTTGATGGATAAAGTCTATTTATTTTTTAATTGATTTATATTTATCTCTTAGGTAAATCTTTAAAGTAAATTTAATTAAATCATGTAAGCATCTAAGGTAAATCTTAGTTTGAGTTGTGTAAGTCTTTAAAGCTAAGTTCGAATAGGACTTATTGTATTCGACCTCTATATATAAAGAAGCCAAATTTTATTCATCTAAGCATTATGAATTAATTAAATTTAGTTGAGAGTAACTATTAGGCAATAGTATAATGTTACCATAAAAAATAGGTAAATTGCAGTTTTCGAATAAGACTCATTGTATCCGACCTCTGTATATAAAGAAGCTAAGTTTTATTCATATAAGCATTATGAATTAATTAAATTTAGTTGAGAGTAACTATTAGGCAATAGTGTAATGTTAGGATTAAAAATGGGTAAATTGCAGTTTTCGTTGAGAGTAATTTTTCTTCTAAGAATTTGGGTAGGCGTGCCTCCACACTGACTACTTGAGATGCCCGGTAAAAGCTTTCAACCACTTGGATGGAAATAATGGAGGTAGACGGACATGTTGCTTTGTTTCTTTGTGGTGGTCATTTATCGAGGCTTTTAAAGCCCTAGGAAGTATTTATGTCTAATATGTCCAAAGTAAAATAAGAAATAATATTTTTGTAAAAAGAAATAGAAGAATTGTTAAACTGTAATTTAGTAATTCTTAATTCCTATAAACATAATGGATACTGTTGTGCTTAATTGAGCAGGTTTGATTATTTTGACGGTCCTAGTCTAATTTTAGATAGTTTACTCTTAATTGTCTAACACTCCGTAGATATTGGAAAAGGACATTAGAGTTGGGCATTTACCATAATAAGGACAATTTACACTAAGGATAATTATAAAATATAAAAATTATTAGGTTAAGTTCGAAATAAATTCTCGTGAAATTATTACATCTTGAATCATCTAATTTCGCAACGTGTTGAGTATTTGAGATCCTTCGACATCATCCTAAACGGATAGAATTCCTCTGGTTGGTTCCGGCACTTTTATCCAATTGAATTTTAAACCTTGTCAACTTTTCGAGTATATCCATGAGACCAGTAGTTGCTCGTACGTTTTGTCTTGCAGACCTTTCTGCACCACTCGACTAAACTTTTAGAAAATATGTAGATAAGTGAGAAAAAAACTTAGAAATTTTCTATAAATTTTATGGTCTAAGTGATCTGAGTGAGAAGGAAGGCATGGAGCAGAGCAACAGAGCTCAGAGATGGTCTCTCTCCGGTATGACGGCTCTCGTCACCGGAGGCACCAAAGGGATTGGGTATTAATTAATTTTTTTTTCCTTATTAATCTTATTATCATTGTCAAGTGTTTATACTTGTTGTATCATTTATAAAAGACTAAGATTAAAGAGCTTGCAGGCATGCTATAGTTGAAGAGCTAGCAGGATTTGGAGCTACAGTTCATACTTGTTCACGGAACGAAGTAGAACTGAAGAAATGTTTGCAGGAATGGGCAGATATGAATCTTGTTGTTACTGGATCAGTTTGCGATGTCTCCTCTCGAGCTGAGAGAGAGAGATTAATGGAGAGGGTCAGTTCCATTTTCCAGGGGAAGCTCACTATCCTCGTAAGTTCTCGGGCTATTAAAACTTCTTATATATTTAGATACTGTTACTAGACTCAATTTGCAAATTAGTTATAACAAGAGTGGCTCATTAAAACTTTGCCTCTCAATTTGTAGATTAATAACGCAGGAACTGGCATTGTAAAACCGACTCTGGATTGTACTGCCGAAGAATACTCCTACTTAATGGCTACTAATTTGGAGTCTTCCTTCCATTTGAGCCAAATGGCTCACCCTCTTCTCAAGGCATCCGGAAGAGGAAGCATTGTGTTTATCTCCTCAATTGCAGGGTTGAAGAGTTTCAAAAATATGTCCATCTACTCAGCAACCAAGGGTAGATATATAACTATTAATAACAAAGTTATATATATATATATATATATATATTTTATGAAATAAGATTAGTATAAATTTATAAATCTTAACTTTGTGATATTATATCAGGAGCACTTAATCAACTTACAAAGAACCTCGCATGCGAGTGGGCAAATGATAGCATTCGAACAAACTGTATAGCACCAGGTCCCATCGCAACCCCGTTATTGAATTCGGTAAGATTTCTCATCAATATTAAATATGTTTTGCTTCAGTCTACCCTCTTAAAATTTTAATTAAATTACATTATAAGTATTATTTATAGAGACAATAGAATAACTTTATAGCATTGTTTCTATTAAATAAATAAATATTCGAAAGATCCAAAGTAGAGGGGCCTGAGATGTATCTAATTATATAAATAAATATTCTATGATAATTTAAACTTTTTAACTTTAACTTAACAGGTGTGTAACGACGAGGAGCTCGTAGCAAAATTAGTGTCACGTATTCCTTTAGGGCGCGTGGGTGAGCCAGAGGAGGTGGCGCCTCTTACGGCTTTTCTTTGCATGCCGGTTGCTTCCTATATTAATGGTCAGATCATTTGCGTTGATGGAGGTCAAGTCATTTATGACTCTTAAACGAAGAATACGCGCAAGTTAATAATAGTGTTAACTTTAAATTTTTAAATAAATGTTTGGGTCATTCATTCATTAGACACTATTACTCATCAATAATATTTCGTATGTCCCTTTTACTCTCTTGTTTTATAGGCCAATGCATTGATGACATTACATAATTGTCACTCAATTATTATTAAAATATTATAATAGCCACTGCATTCTTTAATATAATATAATTGCCACTATCATATCATCTCGTTAGTTAAATCTAACTAATTGTTGTTAAAAAGCTACAACAAGATAAGAAAAAAGATACTTTTTATAAAATATGTTCCCTTTCTTAACTATATATTAAGAATATTCGGTCATATTCTACCTAAAACAATTCTAAAAGAGCCAAAGGACTCCAGTGGCAACCATAATATTCTATAAATATAATGGAAACTATAATATTTAAAAAAAAAATTGGTTAGTAATTATGTAAGAAAAAGTTCAAATATAAATTAAAACTTACATTTTTGGCCCTTCATATATTCCAAATGGCAAAAAAAATTTAAAATACTATGTTATTTTCTTTAACTCCTTTATAATAAAATCTTTCGCCTAAATCCTCGTTGCGTCTTCTACGCCTCCTCATTCAATCACTCTCGTCGCCTTTACCTCTTCTACTGATCTCCTTATTGAAAGAGGAGAGAAGAGAAAAGAGAGAAGAGAGAAGAGAGAAGAGAGAAGAGGAGAGGTTATTAGGAAGTATACAAACAACTCTGGTTATAAGAAAATTTGTATGTCCAAGGTGGAATAACACCAAAATAGCATACGGTAAACTGAAAGAATATCATTCTTAACAACTTAAGTTTTTGAATTAATTAATATAATTAAATAATTATCCATTAATAAAATTTCTACACTTGGGTGTGGGCGGTGGTTTTTTCTTTCTGGGAGTGGAATTCGTGTCAGCTGTTTGCTTTCTAAGTAGTAATAATATTATTATTTTATTAAAGTAATATTGAATAGAAAGGTCCCAAATTTGATTGATAGACCGCAGTAGGTGAGAAATTATGCTGTTGACCTTTTGGGCGCCACTTGGACACTAGTTGGAAAAATGATTGCTATTCTAGAGGCCAAGTAGAGTTATAAGTTTGAGATGGAGACGAAGTAGGAGATGGAGACGGAGATGGAGATGGAGACGGAGACGGAGACGATGACAGAGGAGAAGAGGATGGAGAAGAGCAGCAGAGCTCAGAGATGGTCTCTTGCTGGCACGACGGCTCTCGTCACCGGAGGTTCCAAAGGAATCGGGTAAATTTTTCCCCAAGTAATAGAGTGCAAAGTTATATATGTTACGAACTAGATCCCCTTCAATCTAAACATAAGAAAATCATAAAATTTAAATAGTGGCTATAATTTTACATACATCAATAGGATGTTTGAATAAAAATATATACTTAAAATACTAGGGCAATATCAAAATGGGATGAAAGGGTCAATATTCAATATTACGACAGTTGTCGGAAAGTGACAAACGGGCTTTTTTGAGATGATTGTGACTACATGTTAAAGGTAAAATTAGAATTTCCAACTTAGATATACTCATAGGAAAATGAACGACTATGATTAATTACTTCTACTCCTATAATTTATTATTTATAAATCGAGTTCTATGATTTAACAAATATACGTAAAGAAAATATTATTGGATTAGATTTAAACTAATACCGTGAGAATATTATATTAATTAAAAATATTTTATTTTAAAAAGACCTAAAATTCGCATAGTAGAGGCCTCTCGTATTTAACACATTTGTAGGTGTCCATAGCAATAGTAATCTTATTTTTATTTACAAGGACTAAGATTAAAAACCTTACAGGTATGCTATAGTTGAAGAGCTAGCAGGATTTGGAGCAACAGTTCATACTTGTTCACGGAACGAAGCAGAGCTCAATAAATGTTTGCAGAAATGGGCAGATATGAATCTTGTTGTAACTGGATCAGTTTGTGATATCTCCTCTCGAGCTGAGAGAGAGAAATTAATGGAGAAGGTCGGTTCCATCTTCCAAGGGAAGCTCACTATCTTGGTAAGTTATTAAATGTCGTGGGAATTTATCAAAAATATCATATGTTTTACTTTTATTATTATTCACACCCTCCCATTGTAGATGTTTATCAATTCAATCCATGCATTTTCCTTCCCGTGGACAGTTATAATATTGATGTAAATAACTTAAATATCACTGAGTTAAGTATTTTAAGGTCACTATAAAAGTTAAAAAGTGAATTAGAATTAAAGACAATTAGTATAAGAGCATACCTAAATATTGACGTAAATTTTAATTTTTTTCATCATTTATTAGAAAAAATATCAATACATCACTCACATTGTTATGTACATATATTTTTATTAAAGGATATGATATACATTATTAGTCGGTTATCGAACAACATCAAATTTTAAGTTATTTGATTATTTAGCATAATATTAGAGTCTAATATTAGTCTTACCATTTGAACATTATCTCAATGGCAATTTTGTGATGATAATTACTCTTATATGGATCGACTTTTAGTAATTATAACTTTAAAAATGGATACTACATGGAGACCTCTTAAACTGCAATTCGTTTCCATATACATCTTAATTTATTTTTCACGACATATTAACCCCCATAATTAGTGAAAACCTCTTACATACCCACTATGTTAGTTATCCGCTAAATATTTTTATTAAAAGCTAATGTGCGAATATTACATGATCAATTTTATGTCATGGAAAGATTATTTTACTCTAAAAAAGGCATGACACCTTTTTTAAGGGAAAAAATAGAGAAGCTTTTAGATTAATTTTCACGAGCACAAAATGCTCCCTAAAACACGATCTAATGAATGAAGACTAAATACTAAATAAATTCAGAAAAAAGAAAAAACTTTGCTAAGACTTTAAAAGAAGAAAAGAATTCAGAGATCCTAATAATAATCCATACGGTAGAGTTCATGTGAGAAAGACAGAAGAAGAAGTCATGAGAGTTGGGCATCTACTAAAATAAGGGCAATTTACCCTAAGGGTGATTATGAACTATATCAACTATTAGGTTAAGTTAATTAGAAATAAATTCTCACGAAATTACATTTTAAATCATTTGATTTCTTTATGTATTGAGATCCATCAACATCATTCCAAACTGGTAGGACTCCTCTCGTTATAACATTCAGCTTGAATTTTATTTCTGGTCAAAGCGGCTGGTCGTTGGTTTTGTTTGCTGACGATTTTGCACGACTCGACTGAACTTAGAAAATTTGTAGAAATGTGGGAAAACTTGGAAAAGTTTGTAGAAAAGTGGGACAAAACTTAGAAACGTACTATAAATTTTAGAGGCTAGGTAGAATAAAGTTACAGACAAAGAAGGAGGAGGAAGCCATGGAAAAGAACAGCAGAGCTCAGAGATGGTCTCTTGCCGGCATGACGGCTCTCGTCACCGGAGGCACCAAAGGAATCGGGTATTTTATTTTTCTTCTTTTTCTTTTGTCCCCCTCATTAATCTTATTATCATTCACAAGTGTTCATAGCAACATTAATCTTGTAATCGTTTATAAAAGACTAAGAGAAAAGAGATTGCAGGCATGCTATAGTTGAAGAGTTAGCAGGGCTTGGAGCTTCAGTCCACACTTGTTCACGGAACGAAGCAGAGCTGAAGAAATGTTTGCAGGAATGGGCAGATATGAATCTTGTTGTAACTGGATCAGTTTGCGATGTCTCCTCTCGAGCTGAGAGAGAGAGATTAATGGAGAGGGTCAGTTCCATTTTTCAAGGGAAACTCACTATCCTAGTAAGTTCTCGGGTTATTAAAACTTCTTACATATTTAGATACTGTTACTAGACTCAATTTGCAAATTAGTTATAACAAGAGTGGCTCATTAAAACTTTGCCTCTCAATTTGTAGATTAATAACGCAGGAACTGGCATTGTAAAACCGGCTCTGGATTGTACTGCCGAAGAATACTCCTACTTAATGGCTACTAATTTGGAGTCTTCCTTCCATTTGAGCCAAATGGCTCACCCTCTTCTCAAGGCATCAGGAAAAGGGAGCATTGTGTTTATCTCCTCAATTGCAGGGTTGAAGGGTTTCAAAAATATGTCCATTTACTCAGCAACCAAGGGTAGATAAATAACTATAAGGCAAATTTGCATATAATACTTTATTTTTTAATGAAATTATAGTTTAGTGTCTATATTTTTACTACTTATAAATCAAGCTATATGATTTAGTAAAATACGTGTAAAAAATATTTTGGATTAGATTTGAACTAACATTATGACAAGATTTCATTACATATAAATATTTTATTTCTAAAATACTCTTAATATGACTTGATTGAGGATATTTTTATAATTTATAGTACAATTAACGTAACTTAGAGGTTTGATTAAGTTCAACCGACAGATCTAGTAACATGGTGTTTTTTTTTTTACATATTTAATAAATTATATGGCTCAATTTGTAAATAGTAAAAATATAAATTGTAAATTATAATTTCGTTAAAAAACATAGTGTTATATGCAAATTTTCCTAACTACTGATAGCATAGTTTTATTTATTTTTTTATATGAAACAAGATTAGCACGAATTTATTAGTTCTATATTTATAATTATATCAGGAGGACTAAATCAACTCACAAAGAACCTCGCATGCGAGTGGGCAAATGATAGTATTCGAACAAACTGCATAGCACCAGGTCCCATCACAACCTCCCTATTGAAGTCGGTAAGATTTCTCATTAAGATTAAATATATTTTGCTTCATTCTACTATCTTAAATTTTTAATCTACATTACAAGTACTATTAATAGAGACAATAGAATAACTTAATAGCATTGCTTCTATTAAATAAATAAGTAAGTACTCAAAGAGAAAATTCATGGTAGCTTTGACTCTTTGTGATGCCAACAAAAAGAAATGATGTTAAGAGGATACAATAGTTTTTATCCAAAGTAGAGTAGTTGAATTATATTTAACCTTGCAAATAAATATTGTATGTGAATTTAAACTTTCTAACTTTAATCCAGGAGGTATTTCCTAACGAAGAGATCAAAGCGAAAGCAGTGTTACGTATTCCTTTGAGGCGTGTGGGTGAGCCGGAAGAAGTGGCGTCTCTCACAGCTTTTCTTTGCATGCCAGTTTCTTCTTATATAAATGGTCAAGTTATTTGTGTTGACGGAGGTCTAACCATTTATGACTCATAGAAATTAGTAATAGGTGTAAGATGATGTAGTTGTAAACTGTGCTTGATTGGTTAACTCTTCTGCGTAGATAAAGGTCGAGCTATTTGTAACTTCTAAATAAATAATACGAGCTAGGTCATCATGTATGTTAGAGTGAAACCCAATTCAAATTCTGTCTCTAGTGATGATCGATGCAGATATAATGATATTTGATATGATGCAGAATAAAATTATTTTTTAAAAACTTACATTTTAGACCTTTATACAATCCAATGCCCCTCTAAAATCTACCATCTTCCCATGTGTTTACATGCCAATATTCATTGCACATTTTGCCCTAATGCCCCACTGCAATATTTATATCAATGGTTATTATATGGTACAAACAACTCTAGTTATAGAGAAACTTTTTATGTCCAATGCGGAAGTAATTAGCACTAATGACATTAGTGACCAGTAACACAAGTTAAACTATAAGAGAATTCTAGAAACCACATCCTATATTTTTTTTTCTATATTTTTATTAACATTCTGTATTCGAATATTTTGTAACATGACCTCTTTTCTATAATTTTTAAATAATGTTCTGATATTATTTTGACTAACTAATATTAATCCTATTACATATATATAACTTTATTGATGAAATTACTAAAATATTCTTAATTTTTTTTATCTAATCCACGCTAGCCAAATCAAAATTGTCTTCCCCAAAATTAAACAAACTCTTATCCAAAACTAAACCATTCCCTACTAAATTCTAAGTACTCTGTTTCAAAACTAAACTCTACCAAATTAAATCTAAATTCTCTTCCTCAAAACTAAATTCTACACTTATAAAATTAAAATCTTTTTCCCTAGGAGATAATTTATATATTTTATAAATTACTTAGTATATCTTAATAAAATACTTTTTTTTGCTGGTACACTTCTATTTAGTTATAAAATGCTAAAAAATAGAGTGTTAATCAATAAATAGAGAATATATAGTGTGATTTGTAGAAAAATATCATTTGTTAGGTTTATTTGTACTTATGTAATTGGCAAATTATATTTCAAAACATAATTTATATTCATATAATGTGTCTATATTTTATATATGAGCATATGCTTAAGATATAAGATATTTAATAAATAATATTAAAGTGAAAGATTAATTTTGAAATCAAAGTATTCAAAATGATTTTAAAATCGTTATTGAAATGCTTAAACGGTGTCATGATAGTTGAAGAAGTATGCAATTTTACATAAAGGCACAGGAGAAACACTCTGCATTCAAATGTTTAGTCCGTCGTTTGAACATTCGAATGCACATGGGGAGCATTCGAACGCAACCCGCAGACGTTCACACATACAAAGATTCATATTTGGCCGTTTAGCGTGTTCACAAAAGTCTACAAAAGTCTCACTTTATCATATTTGTAGCATTTAATTCAAGCATCATAGAATTGTTTTAGTGTCAACATTTGGGCAACTCGTTAAGGGCTCGAGAGCATTAATTGATGGACGTGTAATTAAGACTCCAAGATTTAGGTTAGAGCCTACGCAATAACTAACTAACGCACACTAAAATTTAATCTAGATTAGTGCGTTGTTAAGCATGCCTTAATTGGTCACCAACAAACGAAAGGATAAGAGGAAATCATTCTCGAAATCAATCCTCCCCTCTCCTAAAGCTAATCAAATAATGTAATTTCGAACCCAGTTTGGTTTGGGCAGCGCATGTGTAAAAGGATTAGAATGAGAGAATTGTGTGTTTCACTAAAATGAATCAAGTACATAAATAGGAGGAGATTACAACAATCTCTCCTATAATTAAGCTTGTCTATCCAACATATTAGAATAGTGTTGCTATATACAAGGAAAGTAAATAACAAACAGATTAACCAAATCAATAATAATAGTAATAAAATTTGATTTTGAAATTTATTTCCTGATTTTGATATTTCTTTCCAATACTCCCCTTCAAGTTGGAACCAAATCTGATTTCAATATTTCTTTCCAACAAACATCATTCTTAAGTTGGAATCAAATATGTTTTCAATATTTTTTTCCAACACTCCCCCTCAAGTTGGAGAGTGGATATCCTACACGCCCAACTTGCGTACCATAGGTATAAATATTTCCTTTCCCAAAGGTTTAGTTAACAAATCTGCCAATTGATTTGCTGAGCCAATATGCTTGGTAATTATTGAACTATCTTGAATCTTGTCTCGAATCTAGTGACAGTCCATTTCTATGTGCCTTGTGCGTTCATGAAAGATTGGGTTTGCTGCTATATGGAGAGCAGCCTTGTTGTCACAATATAAGGAAGCAGGTCCATGGTGAATAAGGCCTAAGTCTCCTAATAGGCATCGAAGCCATGTTAACTCACAGTAAGCTCCTGTCATTGCGCGGTATTCCGCTTCGGCTGAAGATAATGATACAGTTTTCTATCATTTTGATTTCCATGAAATTAGTGAGGACCCAAGGAACACATAATACCCTGTAGTGGACAGTCTAGTGAGAGGACAATCTCCCCAATCTGAATCACAGTAGGCCCGGAATTTCAAATCATTTTTTAAAGAAAAGAATAGACCTTGACCTGGAGCACCCTTTAGATATCGAACAACGCGTAAGGCCGCCTCCATATGATGTCTTCTAGGTTGATGCATGAATCTACTCAAGACATGAACAGAATAAGTGATATCAGGTCTTGAAACTGTCAAATATATCAGGCGGCCCACCAATCTTCTATATCTGCCTGGATCTTTAAGCAATTCATCTTTATCTGATAGTTTTAAGCCTCTTTCCATAGGAGTATCCACTGGAGCAGCATTTAATAGACCTGCATCTTTGATTATTTCTAATACATATTTTTTTTGTGACATAAAAAATCTCATTCCTAGATGCAGAGATTTTTAATCCTAGAAGATATTTCAACTCACCAAGGTCTTTAAGATTGAAATTTTTATGCAAATGCTTCTTGATGGTAGCAATACTGTTTGGATCATTTCTAGTGATCAAAATGTCGTTGACATAAATTAGGAGAATGGTAAAGGACTTGCCTTTCTTTTTGGTGAAGAGGGAGTAGTCGGCTCGTGATTGTATAAAGCCAGCGGAAGTGATGACAGAAGAAAACTTTGAAAACCACTAGGGGGAGGCTTGCTTCAATCTATAGAGCGATTTGTGTAGACAGCAGACGAGATGTTCCTCCCCTTGTCTCCGAAGCCCTGGTGGTGGAGACATGTAAATTTCTTCAGTCAGGTCACCGTGGAGGAATGCATTGTGGACATCAAGCTGATGAAGTGGCCAGCCCCTGGCAGCAGCTAAGGCAAGAAGACAGCAAACAGAAATAATTTTTGCTGTGGGAGAGAAAGTCTCGTGGTAGTCGATGCCCTCCATTTGGGTGAATCCTTGAGCAACCAAGCGCGTCTTATGTCGCTCTATTGTGCTATCAGAGCGACGTTTGATCTTGTAAACCCACCGACATCCTATAGGTTTCTTGCCAGCCGGAAGAGATGTCAGACTCCATGTGTCGTTGGCAGCAAGAGCATCTAACTCAAGCTTCATTGCATCACGCCATTGAGGGTTGGTGATAGCTTCATTGTAAGAGGTCGGTTCTCGCTCTTGACTGATAGAAGCAATAAACGATTTGTGTGCAGGTGTATAGCGATGATAAGAAAGGTAATTGGTCAGTGGGTACCTTGTCCCTTTGCGCGAATCTGGAGAGGAGAAGGTGACTGGATCAGAGGGAGGATGCGTGACGGTAGAGCAGAGGTAATCGTTGAACCTCACAGGTGGATTAGATTGTCGAGTGGAGCGGCGGAGAGGAACATTGGTTTGTGGTGGTGGATCGGATGTTCCGGTAGAGGGAATGGTGGTAGTATGGCAAGGTGGTGGTGGCGGGGAGAAGGTTCATGGGTGAACAAATTTCAGGTGGTTGTATGTGTGATGGTGGTGGTAGAGTTGTGGTGGAGGGTGGTGAGGTGGGTGGGTTAGGTTCAAATGATGGTAATGTGGTTGAGTTGGGTTCAAAAGAATGGTCATATGGGCTTATGGGACTTGCATCATCTCCCTTTGATGGGCTTGTTGTTTGGATCAAAGGAAAGGGTAGAGAATAGGTATTATTTGGAGAATAAGGAAAAATATCTTCTTTAAAATGGACATCTCTACTTGTGAAAATTTTTTGTGTTAATAAATCAAAAAGTTTGTAACATTTTTGACCTATCGGGTATCCAATGAAAATGGAAGGTGTAGCTCGGCAGTTAAATTTATGAGAGGTATGAATGTTTGTGGCATAAGCCAAACAACCAAAAACTCGTAGATGGGAAAAAGTAGGAGATTTTGAGTAAAGAAGCTCAAATGGTGTCTTATCGGCTAAGATTAGGGAAGGTAGCCGATTAATGATATGAACAACAGTAAGAACACATTCTCCCCAAAATTGGGAAGGAAGATTAGCTTGAAATTTTAATGCTCTTGCTACTTGAAGAATGTGACGGTGTTTGCGTTCCACAACCCCATTTTGTTGAGGTGTGTATATGCAAGAATGTTGAAAAATAACATCGTTATCTTGAAAAAAAGAACGAAGAGAGATAAATTCGCCATCATTATCACTTCGAACAGTTTTGATGCGAGTTTCAAATTGAGTAGAAACATAACTGAAAAAACGTTTTAAAAGCAGTTATGTTTCATCTTTATGTTGCATCAAAAATATTCAAGTAAAACGTGAAAAATCATCGGCAATGGTAAGAAAATAATGAGAACCAGAAAAGGAAGGATGTCGATAACGACCCCAAATATCACAATGAATAACATCAAATGATTTAATAGAGAAAATATTACTGACATTAAAAGGTAAACGGCTTTGTTTGGCAAGTGGACAAATAGAGCAAGATTTATTGAAATTAGCAGAAAAATTTTAAAAATTTCAATTTAATAGTCCACTAAAGCCTTGGTCTCTTAAAGGAAAGAGATCACTAAAGCCTTGGTCCATTGTATTAAATCAGTAGAGATTTAATATGGGTAGACTTATCTGAATTAATTTAATATAATAGTCGTGTATATTTAATGGTTGTGATTTATGCTCAAAGTTAGTTAAATACAAATTAGTCTCTCATGAATCATGATTGTTCAAAATGAATGTGATGGGAGCTAAGTAGATATGCATGATTAAATGCGAAAGGGAAAGAAGATAAGCATCACATTGCAGAGATGTGAAGCTTAATAAGACCTTTCAACTACTTGGTGGTGGTCACTTCTAAAGACTTTTTGCAAAAAGAAATACTTCAAATCAGAATCAAGCTAAATGGTTAAACTGTAATTTAGTAATTCTTAATCCCTATAAACATAATGGATACTGTTGTGCTTAATTGAGCCGGTTTGATTATCTAATTTTAGATAGTTTACTCTTAATTGTCTAACACTCGGTAGATATTGGAAGAGGACATTAGAGTCGGGCATTTACCACAATAAGGACAATTTACACTAAGGATAATTATAAAATATAAAAATTATTAGGTTAAGTTCGAAATAAATTATCGTGAAATTATTACATCTTGAATCATCTAATTTCGCTACGTCTAAGTGATCTGAGTGAGAAGGAAGGCATGGAGAAGAGCTGAGAGAGAGAGATTAATGGAGCGGGTCAGTTCTATTTTCCAAGGGTAGCTCACTATCTTGGTAGGTCAGAAAAAGTCATAGAAATTATATATTTGATTTTTATAAATTTAATCCATCCATTTCGCTTTCAGTGGGCAAGTACCATGTTGATGAATTAAATTAATAATAAGTGTAAATAACTTAATATAATTGAGTAATTAACTAAAATTAAAGGACAAACTATGATTTTTTTAATTCTTAGAGAAGTGAGAGTGTCGAACTCTGGAGACTCATACAATATAAATTTCTTTAACTTATTGTGCACAATTCCATTAGTGATAAATTAAGAGTATTTTAGATTTTTTAATTATTAACTGTTTAAAAGTAATAAAATATTTTTTATTTCGTTAGCTTCAGTTATGTGAAAATTACGTAGTATCTTTTTTTGAGATATTAAAATTAAAATATAAGGTGAAATGAAAAATATCCATACCGTACTACTGTATGTGAATGATAATAGTATTTAAATTTCTCAAAGTGTTCTTAGAAATCCTTATTTATTTCAATACCATTACTGGACTGAACTTGCAAATTTTGGTATTTGAGAAAAGAAGCTTCTCGTAATACTTTGCATCTTTGCAGATTAATAACGCAGGAACGTCCATTGCAAAACCGACTCTGGATTGTAATGCCGAAGAACACTCCTACTTAATGTCTACTAATTTGGAGTCTTCCTTCCATTTGAGCCAAATGGCTCACCCTCTTCTCAAGGCATCAGGAAGAGGAAGCATTGTGTTTATCTCCTCAATTACAGGGGTGATGGCTTTCAAAATTTTTTCTATTTACTCAGCAATCAAGGGTAGGTAAATAACTATTAATAACAAAGTTATATATATTTTTTATGAAACAAGATTAGCACAAATTTATAAATCATAACTTTATGATATTATATAGGAGCACTTAATCAACTTATAAAGAACCTCGCGTGCGAATGGGTAAATGATAGCATTCGAACAAACTGCATAGCACCAGGTCCCATCGCAATCTCGCTATTGAAGTCGGTAAGATTTCTCATTAAAATTAAATATGTTTTGCTTCATTCTACCCTCTTAAAATTTTAATTAAATTACATTATAAGTTTTATTAATAGAGACAATAGAATAACTTTATAGCATTGTTTCTGTTAAATAAATAAATATTTAAAAGATCCAAAGTAGAGGGGTTGAAATGTATCTAATTGTATAAATAAATATTATATGATAATTTAAACTTTCTAACTTTAACTTAACAGGTGTGTAATGACGAGGAGCTCCTAGCAAAATTAGTGTCACGTATTCCTTTAGGGCGCGTGGGTGAGCCAGAGGAGGTGGCGCCTCTCACGGCTTTTCTTTGCATGCCGGTTGCTTCCTATATTAATGGTCAGGTTATTTGCGTTGACGGAGGCCGAGTCATTTATGACTCTTGAATAAAGAATACGTGCAAGATAATAATAGTGCTAACTTTAAAATTTTAAATAAATGTTCGAGTGGGTCATTCATTGGACACTATTACTCATCAATAATATTTCGTATGTCACTTTTACTCTCTTGTTTCATAGGCCAATGCATTGATCACATTACATAATTGTCACTCAATTATTTTTAAAATATTATATAGCCACTGCATTCTTTAATATAATATAATTGCCGATATCATATCATCTTGTTAGTTAAATCTAACTAATTATTTTTAAAAAGCTATTTTACCCTTGCATAAGTTATTTAAAATAGTTATATACAAGAAAGAAAAAGTTACTTTTTATAAAATATGTTCACTTTCTTAACTATATATTAAGAATATTCGGTCATATTCTACCTAAAACAATTCTAAAAGAGCCGAAGGACTCCAGTGGCAACCATAATATTTTATAAATATAACGGAAACTATAATATTTTAAAAAAATTTGGTAGTAATTATGTAAGAAAAAGTTCAAATATTATTTGAAACTTACATTTTGGCCCTACATATATTCCAAATGGCAAATTTTTTTTTTAAATACTATGTTATTTTCTTTAACTCCTTTATAATAAAATCTTTCGCCTAAATCCTCGTTGCGTCTTCTACGCCTCCTCATTCAATCACTCTCGTCGCCTTTACTACTTCTACTGATCTCCTTATTGAAAGAGAAGAGAGAAGAGAGAAGAGAGAAGAGAGGAGAAGAGGAGAGGTTATTAGGAAGTATACAAACAACTCTGGTTATAAGAAAATTTGTATGTCCAAGGTGGAATAACACCAAAATAGCATACGGTAAACTGAAAGAACATCATTCTTAACAACTTAAGTTTTTAAATTAATTAATATAATTAAATAATTATCCATTTAAAAATTTTCTACACTCGGGTGTAGGCGGTGGTTTTATTTTCTGGGGGTGGAATTCGTGTCAGCTGTTTGCTTTCTAAGTAATAATATATTATTTTATTAAAATAATATTAAATAGAAAGGTACCAAATTTGATTGATAGACCGCAGTAGCTGAGAAATTGTGTCATTGACTTTTGGGCGTCACTTGGACAATAGTTGGAAAAATAATTGCTATTCTAGAGGCTGAGTTATAAGTTTGAGATGGAGACGAAGGAGACGGAGATGGAGACGAAGAAGGAGACGGAGGAGAAGAAGATGGAGAAGAGTGGCAGAGCTCAGAGATGGTCTCTTGCTGGCACGACGGCTCTCGTCACCGGAGGTTCCAAAGGAATCGGGTAATTTTTCCCCAAGTAATAAAGTGCAAAGTTATATATGATATGAATAAGATCTCGTTCAATCTTTTTTTTTTTTTTGAGACCTGATCCAAGCCGTTGCGTTGTCAAGCTGTTCTTCCAAATTAACCGCACTGCTGAGTTATCAACCGAATCAAGCCAAGCCATCAAACCACCCACCACCAAACTCATGACCTTCTTGGTCATGAGCAAGATACCTACCAACTCTACTAGAGTTGGTTGGTGATCTCGTTCAATCTAGGCATAAGAAAATTATAAAAATTTAAGTAGCGATAGCCTCACGAGATAAGATTTTAATGACTCTATTTTACATCAATCGGATGTCTAGATAAAAAGATATACTTAAAATACTATAGCAATATCAAAACGGGGTAGAACGGTCAATATTCGATGTTATGGCAGTTGTCGGAAAGTGACAAACGGTCGTACGACAGGGTGGCTCGTTGAGGTGATTGTGGCTGCAGGTTAAAGGTAAAATTAGAATTTCCAACTTAGATATACTCATAGGAAAATAAATGACTATAATTAATTTACTTCTACTCCTATATTTTTATTATTTATAAATCAAGTTCTATGATTTAACAAATATGTGCAAAAAAAATATTATTCTGTTAGATTTAAACTAATACCGTGAAAATATTATGTTAATTAAAAATATTTTATTTTGAAAAGACCTAAAATTCCCTTAGTATAAGTTATCGTTAGTTTAATTGGGTTGAGTTTATTTTAGTTAGGTTGAGATTGTATATGTCTTGATTGAGAATATTTTTATAATTTTCTTAGTATAAGTAATTTAATATAGATATTTGATTAAATTTAGCTAGCGTATATAATAGCAATGTGTTTTCTACGCTAAATTATAGGGCTTGATTTATAAACAATAAAAATATAGAAAATCTTTAAAAGAAAATAAATGAGCTACACATGTAGTTTATTAAATATGCTAAACTTAAACTAAAAAACAGAGAGGCTAGTTTAGGCCTAGTTATATATATATTCATAACTACTAGATTTTTGATTTAATTGTTTAAAATTTGGACTTGGTCAAGACTCGAGCTTGACTCAATTTGAGCTGAGTCAGCATAGTAGAAGCCTCTCGTATTTAACACATTTGTAGGTGTCCATAGCAATAGTAATCTTATTTTTATTTACAAGGACTAAGATTAAAAACCATACAGGTATGCTATAGTTGAAGAGCTAGCAGGATTTGGAGCAACAGTTCATACTTGTTCACGGAACGAAGCAGAGCTCAACAAATGTTTGCAAAAATGGGCAGATATGAATCTTCTCGTTACTGGATCAGTTTGCGATGTCTCCTCTCGAGCTGAGAGAGAGAAATTAATGGAGAAGGTCGGTTCCATCTTCCAAGGGAAGCTCACTATCTTGGTAAGTTATTAAAAGTCATGGGAATTTATCAAAAATATCATATGTTTTACTTTTATTATTATTCACACCCTCCCATTGTAGATGTTTATCAATTCAATCCATGCATTTTCCTTCCCGTGGACAGTTATTATATAGAGGTAAATAACTTAAATATCATTGAGTTAAGTATTTTAAGGTCACTAGAAAAGTTAAAAAGAGAACTAGAATTAAAGACAAATTATGAAATTTTTTTTAACAAGTGAAAATTTAACAACATAAGCTCCATTAGTGCTCTTTTAGATCTTTTTAGATATATTTTAATTATCAATATCTAGAAGTAATAAAAAATTATATATTTCTTTAGCTTAAGTTATGTGAAAATTAGGTCATAGTATTTTTGTTGAGGTGTTATAAATACCGTAGTGCTGTATGTGAATGACAATAAAAGAAAATAGCAGGGTTTGTTATTATTTAAATATCTCAAAATGTTCTTAGAAATCCTTATTTATTTCATTACTACTGCTGGACTTTGGTATTTTAAAAAAGAAGCAGCTCGTAATACTTTGCCTCTCAATTTGTAGATTAATAACGCAGGAACTGGCATTGGAAAGCCGACTCTGGATTTTAGTGCCGAAGAATACTCCTACTTAATGGCTACTAATTTGGAGTCTGGCTTCCATTTGAGCCAATTGGCTCACCCTCTTCTCAAGGAATCAGGAAAAGGGAGCATTGTGTTTATCTCCTCAATTGCAGGGGTGGTAGCTATCAAAAATTTATCTATTTACTCAGCAACTAAGGGTACATAAATAACTATTAGTAGCATAGTTGTATTTTTTTTTTATTATGAAACAAGATTAGCACAAATTTACTTGTCCCAATTTTGTGACATTATATCAGGAGCACTTAATCAACTAACGAAGAATCTTGCATGTGAGTGGGCAGAGGATGGCATTCGAACAAACTGCATAGCACCAGGTCCGATCACAACTCCGTTAATGAAGTTGGTAAGATTTTTCGTTAAAATTGAATATATTTTGCTTTATTTTACCCTATTAAATTTTAAATTAAACTATGATTACAAGTATTATTAATAGAGATAATAAAATAATTTAATAGGGTTGCTTTTGTTAAATAAATAAATATTTAAAGAGAAAGTTTATGGTAGCTTCGATACTTGGTGATACCCCCAAAAAGAATGTTCAGAGGGTAAAATAGTTTTATCCTAACTTTTCTAATTTTTAACTTAATAGGAGCTTGAAAACGTGGAGTACAAATCAAAAGAAGTGTCACGTATTCCTTTGGGGCGTGTGGGTGAGCCAGAGGAGGTGGCATCTCTGACGGCTTTTCTTTGCATGCCGGTTTCTTCTTACATAAATGGCCAAGTTATTTGTGTCGACGGAGGTCGAACCATTTATGACTCTTAGAAATAAGTAATATGTATAACTAAATGCAGACTTCATTCTGAGAAGGGAGCCCAATATCATATTAATTATGAACTTTGTATCGCATAAGCTAAACCGAAGCTTAATCCAAATCCTAAATCTGTGCACCTGCACTTTGATTTTGATTTTGATTTTTTTAAAAAAATTTGGATGTTACATCTACTACTCAAAGATAAAATTACTTTTAGAGAAAAGAATTTCATAGGTGGGCATTTACTACAGGGCTTTTGTACTTCAAAACTTAGTGTCTCTTTTAGTCACTTCTCTTGGGCCAAATTATGGACGAGGCCTAGATTAATTTAAGCAATCTTTTGGTTAAAATCGTGCCTATGATTTAGGTGTCTAGGAACAAACTGCATAGCACCAGCTCTCTCGTAACATTTCTTATTAAGATTAAATATATTTTACTTCATCTATCCTCTTAAATTTTAAATTAAACTACGATTGCAAATATTATTAATAGAGATAATAGAATAACTTAATAGTGTTGCTTCTGTTAAATTAAAAAAATAAATAAAGAGACTTTTTTTTGGTAGCTTTGACTCTTTGTGATACCAACAAAAAAAAATGATGGTATTCTAGTTTTTATCCAAAGTAGAGTAGTTGAATTATATTTAACCCTGTAAATAAATATTCTATGTCAATTAAATTTTTTTAAACTTCAACCCACCATATGTGCTTGTCAATTTAAACCCATCATATTCGTTTGGCATGCTAGTGAGCCGGAGGAGGTGACGCCTCTTACGGCTTTTCTTTACATTCCAGTTTCTTTTTATATAAACAGACAAGTCATTTGCGTGTAGCCAACTCTTAAAAATAAGTAATACTTTTTAGGTGATTGATTAAGATCACATGAAGAAGTTCGAGCTATTTATGATTCCTAAATAAATAATACATGCAAAATGATAATATATGTTAGAGTGAAACTTCGATTCAAATTCTAAGTCTATTGCTGACTGATGCAGATATGATGAAGATAAAAATTGTTAATTAAAACTTACATTTTTGACCTTAGTCTATCCATTTAATTAAGTGGTATTACTTATGACTAAAAATAATTTTTAAAAATAATTAGTGTAAATTTTACGGTAAAAAGGGGGTAAATTTCAATTTAAAAGATAAGATATCTATTTTTTGGATAATTTAACCTTAGTTGTCTAACCATAATATGGACCGGTGTTAGGTGCCAAATTCCTTATCCGAGTAGATATTTGTAGTGCAATTCACCCTCCAAAGATTATATATATATATATATTCAGGAAAAAGTCATTAGAGTTGGGCATCTACTACAATAAGGATAATTTACACTAAGGGTAATTAAGAAATATAAGAATTATTAGGTTAAGTTAGGGACAATTTCTCGCGAAATCTTCACATCTTAAATCAGCTAATTGGGTCGCGTATTGAGAATTTGAGATCCATCAACATCATCCCAAACCGATTGGATTCCTCTAGTCAAATGTTAGAACATTCAACTTGAATTTTAAATCTTGTCAAATGTTTGAATATATCCATGAGATCGGCAGTTGGTGACAATTTTTGTTTGCTAGACTAAACTCGGAAAAAATTGTAGAAAAGTGGGAAAAACTTGAAAAGTTTGTAGAAAAGTGGGACAGAACTTAGAAACTTACTATAAATTTTAGAAGCTAGGTGGACGACGATGGAGGAGGAAGCCATGGAGAAGAGCAACAGAGCACAGAGATGGTCTCTTGCCGGCATGACAGCTCTCGTCACCGGAGGCACCAAAGGAATCGGGTATTCTTTCTTCTTTTTTTTTTTTGTTTCTTTGTACCCTTTATTAATCTTGTTATCATTGTCAAGTGTTCATAGCAACGTTAATCTTGTAATCATTTATAAAAGACTAAGATTAAAGAGCTTGCAGGCATGCTATAGTTGAAGAGCTAGCAGGATTTGGAGCTACAGTTCATACTTGTTCACGGAACGAAGCAGAGCTGAAGAAATGTTTGCAGGAATGGGCAGATATGAATCTTGTTGTAACTGGATCAGTTTGCGATGTCTCCTCTCGAGCTGAGAGAGAGAGATTAATGGAGAGGGTCAGTTCCATTTTTCAAGGGAAACTCACTATCCTCGTAAGTTCTCGGGTTATTAAAACTTCTTATATATTTAGATACTGTTACTAGACTCAATTTGCAAATTAGTTATAACAAGAGTGGCTCATTAAAACTTTGCCTCTCAATTTGTAGATTAATAACGCAGGAACTGGCATTGTAAAACCGGCTCTGGATTGTACTGCCGAAGAATACTCCTACTTAATGGCTACTAATTTGGAGTCTTCCTTCCATTTGAGCCAAATGGCTCACCCTCTTCTCAAGGCATCAGGAAAAGGGAGCATTGTGTTTATCTCCTCAATTGCAGGGTTGAAGGGTTTCAAAAATATGTCCATTTACTCAGCAACCAAGGGTAGATAAATAACTATAAGGCAAATTTGCATATAATACTTTATTTTTTAATAAAATTATAGTTTAGTGTCTATATTTTTACTACTTATAAATCAAGCTATATGATTTAGTAAAATACGTGTAAAAAATATTTTGGGTTAGATTTGAACTAACATTATGACAAGATTTCATTACATATAAATATTTTATTTCTAAAATAACTAAAATACTCTTAATATGACTTGATTGAGGATATTTTTATAATTTATAGTACAATTAACGTAACTTAGAGGTTTGATTAAGTTCAACCGACAGATCTAGTAACATGGTGTTTTTTTTTTACATATTTAATAAATTATATGGCTCAATTTGTAAATAGTAAAAATATAAATTGTAAATTATAATTTCGTTAAAAAACATAGTGTTATATGCAAATTTTCCTAACTACTGATAGCATAGTTTTATTTATTTTTTTATATGAAACAAGATTAGCACGAATTTATTAGTTCTATATTTATAATTATATCAGGAGGACTAAATCAACTCACAAAGAACCTCGCATGCGAGTGGGCAAATGATAGTATTCGAACAAACTGCATAGCACCAGGTCCCATCACAACCCCCCTATTGAAGTCGGTAAGATTTCTCATTAAGATTAAATATATTTTGCTTCATTCTACTATCTTAAATTTTTAATCTACATTACAAGTACTATTAATAGAGACAATAGAATAACTTAATAGCATTGCTTCTATTAAATAAATAAGTAAGTACTCAAAGAGAAAATTCATGGTAGCTTTGACTCTTTGTGATGCCAACAAAAAGAAATGATGTTAAGAGGATACAATAGTTTTTATCCAAAGTAGAGTAGTTGAATTATATTTAACCTTGCAAATAAATATTGTATGTGAATTTAAACTTTCTAACTTTAATCCAGGAGGTATTTCCTAACGAAGAGATCAAAGCGAAAGCAGTGTTACGTATTCCTTTGAGGCGTGTGGGTGAGCCGGAAGAAGTGGCGTCTCTCACAGCTTTTCTTTGCATGCCAGTTTCTTCTTATATAAATGGTCAAGTTATTTGTGTTGACGGAGGTCTAACCATTTATGACTCATAGAAATTAGTAATAGGTGTAAGATGATGTAGTTGTAAACTGTGCTTGATTGGTTAACTCTTCTGCGTAGATAAAGGTCGAGCTATTTGTAACTTCTAAATAAATAATACGAGCTAGGTCATCATGTATGTTAGAGTGAAACCCAATTCAAATTCTGTCTCTAGTGATGATCGATGCAGATATAATGATATTTGATATGATGCAGAATAAAATTATTTTTTAAAAACTTACATTTTAGACCTTTATACAATCCAATGCCCCTCTAAAATCTACCATCTTCCCATGTGTTTACATGCCAATATTCATTGCACATTTTGCCCTAATGCCCCACTGCAATATTTATATCAATGGTTATTATATGGTACAAACAACTCTAGTTATAGAGAAACTTTTTATGTCCAATGCGGAAGTAATTAGCACTAATGACATTAGTGACCAGTAACACAAGTTAAACTATAAGAGAATTCTAGAAACCACATCCTATATTTTTTTTTTCTATATTTTTATTAACATTCTGTATTCGAATATTTTGTAACATGACCTCTTTTCTATAATTTTTAAATAATGTTCTGATATTATTTTGACTAACTAATATTAATCCTATTACATATATATAACTTTATTGATGAAATTACTAAAATATTCTTAATTTTTTTTATCTAATCCACGCTAGCCAAATCAAAATTGTCTTCCCCAAAATTAAACAAACTCTTATCCAAAACTAAACCATTCCCTACTAAATTCTAAGTACTCTGTTTCAAAACTAAACTCTACCAAATTAAATCTAAATTCTCTTCCTCAAAACTAAATCCTACACTTATAAAATTAAAATCTTTTTCCCTAGGAGATAATTTATATATTTTATAAATTACTTAGTATATCTTAATAAAATACTTTTTTTTGCTGGTACACTTCTATTTAGTTATAAAATGCTAAAAAATAGAGTGTTAATCAATAAATAGAGAATATATAGTGTGATTTGTAGAAAAATATCATTTGTTAGGTTTATTTGTACTTATGTAATTGGCAAATTATATTTCAAAACATAATTTATATTCATATAATGTGTCTATATTTTATATATGAGCATATGCTTAAGATATAAGATATTTAATAAATAATATTAAAGTGAAAGATTAATTTTGAAATCAAAGTATTCAAAATGATTTTAAAATCGTTATTGAAATGCTTAAACGGTGTCATGATAGTTGAAGAAGTATGCAATTTTACATAAAGGCACAGGAGAAACACTCTGCATTCAAATGTTTAGTCCGTCGTTTGAACATTCGAATGCACATGGGGAGTATTCGAACGCAACCCGCAGACGTTCACACATACAAAGATTCATATTTGGCCGTTTAGCGTGTTCACAAAAGTCTACAAAAGTCTCACTTTATCATATTTGTAGCATTTAATTCAAGCATCATAGAATTGTTTTAGTGTCAACATTTGGGCAACTCGTTAAGGGCTCGAGAGCATTAATTGATGGACGTGTAATTAAGACTCCAAGATTTAGGTTAGAGCCTACGCAATAACTAACTAACGCACACTAAAATTTAATCTAGATTAGTGCGTTGTTAAGCATGCCTTAATTGGTCACCAACAAACGAAAGGATAAGAGGAAATCATTCTCGAAATCAATCCTCCCCTCTCCTAAAGCTAATCAAATAATGTAATTTCGAACCCAGTTTGGTTTGGGCAGCGCATGTGTAAAAGGATTAGAATGAGAGAATTGTGTGTTTCACTAAAATGAATCAAGTACATAAATAGGAGGAGATTACAACAATCTCTCCTATAATTAAGCTTGTCTATCCAACATATTAGAATAGTGTTGCTATATACAAGGAAAGTAAATAACAAACAGATTAACCAAATCAATAATAATAGTAATAAAATTTGATTTTGAAATTTATTTCCTGATTTTGATATTTCTTTCCAATACTCCCCTTTAAGTTGGAACCAAATCTGATTTCAATATTTCTTTCCAACAAACACCATTCTTAAGTTGGAATCAAATATGTTTTCAATATTTTTTTCCAACACTCCCCCTCAAGTTAGAGAGTGGATATCCTACACGCCCAACTTGCGTACCATAGGTATAAATATTTCCTTTCCCAAAGGTTTAGTTAACAAATCTGTCAATTGATTTGCTGAGCCAATATGCTTGGTAATTATTGAACTATCTTGAATCTTGTCTCGAATCTAGTGACAGTCCATTTCTATGTGCCTTGTGCGTTCATGAAAGATTGGGTTTGCTGCTATATGGAGAGCAGCCTTGTTGTCACAATATAAGGAAGCAGGTCCATGGTGAATAAGGCCTAAGTCTCCTAATAGGCACCGAAGCCATGTTAACTCACAGTAAGCTCCTGTCATTGCGCGGTATTCCGCTTCGGCTGAAGATAATGATACAGTTTTCTGTCATTTTGATTTCCATGAAATTAGTGAGGACCCAAGGAACACATAATACCCTGTAGTGGACAGTCTAGTGAGAGGACAACCTCCCCAATCTGAATCACAGTAGGCCCGGAATTTCAAATCATTTTTTAAAGAAAAGAATAGACCTTGACCTGGAGCACCCTTTAGATATCGAACAACGCGTAAGGCCGCCTCCATATGATGTCTTCTAGGTTGATGCATGAATCTACTCAAGACATGAACAGAATAAGTGATATCAGGTCTTGAAACTGTCAAATATATCAGGCGGCCCACCAATCTTCTATATCTGCCTGGATCTTTAAGCAATTCATCTTTATCTGACAGTTTTAAGCCTCTTTCCATAGGAGTGTCCACTGGAGCAGCATTTAATAGACCTGCATCTTTGATTATTTCTAATGCATATTTTCTTTGTGACATAAAAAATCTCATTCCTAGATGTAGAGATTTTTAATCCTAGAAGATATTTCAACTCACCAAGGTCTTTAAGATTGAAATTTTTATGCAAATGCTTCTTGATGGCAGCAATACTGTTTGGATCATTTCTAGTGATCAAAATGTCGTTGACATAAATTAGGAGAATGGTAAAGGACTTGCCTTTCTTTTTGGTGAAGAGGGAGTAGTCGGCTCGTGATTGTATAAAGCCAGCGGAAGTGATGACAGAAGAAAACTTTGAAAACCACTAGGGGGAGGCTTGCTTCAATCTATAGAGCGATTTGTGTAGACAGCAGACGAGATGTTCCTCCCCCTATCTCCGAAGCCCTGGTGGTGGAGACATGTAAATTTCTTCAGTCAGGTCACCGTGGAGGAATGCATTGTGGACATCAAGCTGATGAAGTGGCCAGCCCCTGGCAGCAGCTAAGGCAAGAAGACAGCAAACAGAAATAATTTTTGCTGTGGGAGAGAAAGTCTCGTGGTAGTCGATGCCCTCCATTTGGGTGAATCCTTGAGCAACCAAGCGCGTCTTATGTCGCTCTATTGTGCTATCAGAGCGACGTTTGATCTTGTAAACCCACCGACATCCTATAGGTTTCTTGCCAGCCGGAAGAGATGTCAGACTCCATGTGTCGTTGGCAGCAAGAGCATCTAACTCAAGCTTCATTGCATCACGCCATTGAGGGTTGGTGATAGCTTCATTGTAAGAGGTCGGTTCTCGCTCTTGACTGATAGAAGCAATAAACGATTTGTGTGCAGGTGTATAGCGATGATAAGAAAGGTAATTGGTCAGTGGGTACCTTGTCCCTTTGCGCGAATCTGGAGAGGAGAAGGTGACTGGATCAGAGGGAGGATGCGTGACGGTAGAGCAGAGGTAATCGTTGAACCTCACAGGTGGATTAGATTGTCGAGTGGAGCGGCGGAGAGGAACATTGGTTGGTGGTGGTGGATCGGATGTTCCGGTAGAGGGAATGGTGGTAGTATGGCAAGGTGGTGGTGGCGGGGAGAAGGTTCATGGGTGAACAAATTTCAGGTGGTTGTATGTGTGATGGTGGTGGTAGAGTTGTGGTGGAGGGTGGTGAGGTGGGTGGGTTAGGTTCAAATGATGGTAATATGGTTGAGTTGGGTTCAAAAGAATGGTCATATGGGCTTATGGGACTTGCATCATCTCCCTTTGATGGGCTTGTTGTTTGGATCAAAAGAAAGGGTAGAGAATAGGTATTATTTGGAGAATAAGGAAAAATATCTTCTTTAAAATGGACATCTCTACTTGTGAAAATTTTTTGTGTTAATAAATCAAAAAGTTTGTAACATTTTTGACCTATCGGGTATCCAATGAAAATGGAAGGTGTAGCTCGGTAGTCAAATTTATGAGAGGTATGAATGTTTGTGGCATAAGCCAAACAACCAAAAACTCGTAGATGGGAAAAAGTAGGAGATTTTGAGTAAAGAAGCTCAAATGGTGTCTTATCGGCTAAAATTGGGGAAGGTAGCCGATTAATGATATGAACAACAGTAAGAACACATTCTCCCCAAAATTGGAAAGGAAGATTAGCTTGAAATTTTAATGTTCTTGCTACTTGAAGAATGTGACGGTGTTTGCGTTCCACAACCCCATTTTGTTGAGGTGTGTATACGCAAGAATGTTGAAAAATAACACCGTTATCTTGAAAAAAAGAACGAAGAGAGATAAATTCGTCACCATTATCACTTCGAACAGTTTTGATGCGAGTTTCAAATTGAGTAGAAACATAACTGAAAAAACGTTTTAAAAGCAGTTGTGTTTCATCTTTATGTTGCATCAAAAATATCCAAGTAAAACGTGAAAAATCATCGGCAATGGTAAAAAAATAATGAGAACCAGAAAAGGAAGGATGTCGATAACGACCCCAAATATCACAATGAATAACATCAAATGATTTAATAGAGAAAATATTACTGACATTAAAAGGTAAACGGCTTTGTTTGGCAAGTGGACAAATAGAGCAAGATTTATTGAAATTAGCAGAAAAATTTTAAAAATTTCAATTTAATAGTCCACTAAAGCCTTGGTCTCTTAAAGGAAAGAGATCACTAAAGCCTTGGTCCATTGTATTAAATCAGTAGAGATTTAATATGGGTAGACTTATCTGAATTAATTTAATATAATAGTCGTGTATATTTAATGGTTGTGATTTATGCTCAAAGTTAGTTAAATACAAATTAGTCTCTCATGAATCATGATTGTTCAAAATGAATGTGATGGGAGCTAAGTAGATATGCATGATTAAATGCGAAAGGGAAAGAAGATAAGCATCACATTGTAGAGATGTGAAGCTTAATAAGACCTTTCAACTACTTGGTGGTGGTCACTTCTAAAGACTTTTTGCAAAAAGAAATACTTCAAATCAGAATCAAGCTAAATGGTTAAACTGTAATTTAGTAATTCTTAATCCCTATAAACATAATGGATACTGTTGTGCTTAATTGAGCCGGTTTGATTATCTAATTTTAGATAGTTTACTCTTAATTGTCTAACACTCGGTAGATATTGGAAGAGGACATTAGAGTCGGGCATTTACCACAATAAGGACAATTTACACTAAGGATAATTATAAAATATAAAAATTATTAGGTTAAGTTCGAAATAAATTATCGTGAAATTATTACATCTTGAATCATCTAATTTCGCTACGTGTTGAGTATTTGAGATCCTTCAACAGCATCCTAAACGGATAGAATTCCTCCGGCAATTTATCCAATTGAATTTTAAATCTTGTCAACTTTTTGAGTGTATCCATGAGACAAGTAGTTGCTTGTACGTTTTGTTTGCAGACCTTTCTGCACCACTCGACTGAACTTTTAGAGAATATGTAGATAAGTGAGAAAATACTTAGAAATTTTCTATAAATTTTATAGTCTAAGTGATCTGAGTGAGAAGGAAGGCATGGAGAAGAGCAAGAGAGCTCAGAGATGGTCTCTCTCCGGTATGACTGCTCTCGTCACCGGAGGCACCAAAGGGATTGGGTATTAATTATTATTTTGTTCCCCTTATTAATCTTATTATTGTTCTCCAGTGTTTATATGGTAACATTAATCTTGTAATCATTTACAAAAGACTAAGATTAAAGAGCTTGCAGGCATGCTATAGTTGAAGAGCTAGCAGGGCTTGGAGCAGTAGTTCATACTTGTTCACGGAGTGAAGCAGAGCTGAACAAATGTTTGCAAAAATGGGCAGATATGGATCTCCTTGTAACTGGATCCGTTTGCGATGTCTCCTCTCGAGCTGAGAGAGAGAGATTAATGGAGCGGGTCAGTTCTATTTTCCAAGGGAAGCTCACTATCTTGGTAAGTCAGAAAAAGTCATAGAAATTATATATTTGATTTTTATAAATTTAATCCATCCATTTCGCTTTCAGTGGGCAAGTACCATGTTGATGAATTAAATTAATAATAACTGTAAATAACTTAATATAATTGAGTAATTAACTAAAATTAAAGGACAAACTATGATTTTTTAATTCTTAGAGAAGTGAGAGTGTTGAACTCTGGAGACTAATACAATATAAATTTCTTTAACATATCAAGTACAATTCCATTAGTGATAAATTAAGAGTATTTTAGATTTTTTAATTATTAACTGTTTAAAAGTAATAAAATATTTTTTATTTCGTTAGCTTCAGTTATGTGAAAATTACGTAGTAATAATTTTTTTTTGAGATATTAAAATTAAAATATAAGGTGAAATGAAAAATATCCATACCGTACTACTGTATGTGAATGATAATAGTATTTAAATTTCTCAAAGTGTTCTTAGAAATCCTTATTTATTTCAATACCATTACTGGACTGAACTTGCAAATTTTGGTATTTGAGAAAAGAAGCTTCTCGTAATACTTTGCATCTTTGCAGATTAATAACGCAGGAACGTCCATTGCAAAACCGACTCTGGATTGTACTGCCGAAGAATACTCCTACTTAATGTCTACTAATTTGGAGTCTTCCTTCCATTTGAGCCAAATGGCTCACCCTCTTCTCAAGGCATCAGGGAGAGGAAGCATTGTGTTTATCTCCTCAATTGCAGGGGTGATGGCTTTCAAAAATTTATCTATTTACTCAGCAACCAAGGGTAGATAAATAACTATTAATAACAAAGTTATATATATATTTTTTAATGAAATAAGATTAGCATAAATTTATAAATCTTAACTTTGTGGTATTATATCAGGAGCACTTAATCAACTTACAAAGAACCTCGCGTGCGAATGGGCAAATGATAGCATTCGAACAAACTGCATAGCACCAGGTCCCATCGCAACCTCGTTATTGAAGTCGGTAAGATTTCTCATTAAAATTAAATATGTTTTGCTTCATTCTACTCTCTTAAAATTTTAATTAAATTACATTATAAGCTTTATTAATAGAGACAATAGAATAACTTTATAGCATTGTTTCTGTTAAATAAATAAATATTCAAAAAATCCAAAGTAGAGGGGCCTGAAATGTATCTAATTGTATAAATAAATATTCTATGATAATTTACTTTAATTTAACAGGTGTGTAATAACGAGGAGCTCCTAGCAAAATCAGTGTCACGTATTCCTTTAAGACGCGTGGGTGAGCCAGAGGAGGTGGCACCTCTCACGGCTTTTCTTTGCATGCCGGTTGCTTCCTATATTAATGGTCAGATCATTTGCGTTGATGGAGGTCGAGTCGTTTATGACTCTTAAACGAAGAATAAGTGCAAGTTAATAATAGAGTTAACTTTAAATTTTTAAATAAATGTTCGAGTGGGTCATTCATTCATTGGACACTATTACTCATCAATAACATTTCGTATGTCCCTTTTACTCTCTTGTTTTATAGGCCAATGCATTGATCACATTACATAATTGTCACTCAATTATTATTAAAATATTATAATAGCCACTGCATTCTTTAATATAATATAATTGCCACTATCATATCATCTCGTTAGTTAAATCTAACTAATTGTTGTTAAAAAGCTACAACAAGATAAGAAAAAAGATACTTTTTATAAAATATGTTCCCTTTCTTAACTATATATTAAGAATATTCGGTCATATTCTACCTAAAACAATTCTAAAAGAGCCGAAGGACTCCAGTGGCAACCATAATATTCTATAAATATAATGGAAACTATAATATTTAAAAAAAAAATTGGTTAGTAATTATGTAAGAAAAAGTTCAAATATAAATTAAAACTTACATTTTTGGCCCTTCATATATTCCAAATGGCAAAAAAAATTTAAAATACTATGTTATTTTCTTTAACTCCTTTATAATAAAATCTTTCGCCTAAATCCTCGTTGCGTCTTCTACGCCTCCTCGTTCAATCACTCTCGTCGCCTTTACTTCTTCTACTGATCTCCTTATTGAAAGAGAAGAGAGAAGAGAGAAGAGAGAAGAGAGAAGAGAGAAGAGAGGAGAGGTTATTAGGAAGTATACCAAACAACTCTGGTTATAAGAAAATTTGTATGTCCAAGGTGGAATAACACCAAAAGAGCATACGGTAAACTGAAAGAATATCATTCTTAACAACTTAAGTTTTTGAATTAATTAATATAATTAAATAATTATCCATTAATAAAATTTCTACACTCGGGTGTGGGCGGTGGTTTTTTCTTTCTGGGAGTGGAATTCGTGTCAGCTGTTTGCTTTCTAAGTAGTAATAATAATATTATTTTATTAAAGTAATATTGAATAGAAAGGTCCCAAATTTGATTGATAGACCGCAGTAGGTGAGAAATTATGCTGTTGACCTTTTGGGCGCCACTTGGACACTAGTTGGAAAAATGATTGCTATTCTAGAGGCTAAGTAGAGTTATAAGTTTGAGATGGAGACGAAGTAGGAGATGGAGACGGAGACGGAGATGGAGATGGAGACGGAGACGATGACAGAGGAGAAGAGGATGGAGAAGAGCAGCAGAGCTCAGAGATGGTCTCTTGCTGGCACGACGGCTCTCGTCACCGGAGGTTCCAAAGGAATCGGGTAATTTTTCCCTAATTAATAAAGTGCAAAGTAATATATGTTACGAACTAGATCCCCTTCAATCTAAACATAAGTAAATTATAAAAATTTAAATAGTGACTATAATTTTATATCAATAGGATGTCTGAATAAAAATATATACTTAAAATACTAAAGCAATATTAATACGGGATGAAATGGTCAATATTCAATGTTTGTGGCTACAAGATAAAAGGTAAAATTAGAATTTTCAATTTAGATATACTCATTGGAAAATGAACGACTATGATTAATTCATTTATACTCCTATAATTTTATTATTTATAAATCGAGTTCTATAATTTAACAAATAAATCGAGTTTTATAATTTAATAAATATACGCAAAGAAAATATTATTCGATTAGATTTAAACTAATACCGTAAGAATATTATGTTAATTAAAAATATTTTATTTTAAAAAGACCTAAAATTCGCTTAGTATAAGTTATCTTTAGTTTAATTGGGTTGAGTTTATTTTGGTTGGGCTGAGATTGTATATGCCTTAGTTGAGAATATTTTTATAATTTTCTTAGTATAAATAATTTAATATAGATATTTGATTAAATTTAGCTAACGTATATAATAGCAATGTGTTTTCTACGCTAAAATTATAGGACTTGATTTATAAATAATAAAAATATAAAAAATCTTTAAAAAAAAATAGAAGAGCTAAGTCTAAATGAAAAACAAATGTAGTTTATTAAATATGCTAAACTTAAACTAAAAAAAAAGAGAGGCTAGTTTAGGCCTAGTTATATATATATATATATTCATAACTACTAGATTTTTGATTTAATTGTTTAAAGTTTGGACTTGGTCAAGACTCGAGCTTGACTCAATTTGAGCTGAGTCAGCATAGTAGAAGCCTCTCGTATTTAACACATTTGTAGGTGTCCATAGCAATAGTAATCTTATTTTTATTTACAAGGACTAAGATTAAAAACCTTACAGGTATGCTATAGTTGAAGAGCTAGCAGGATTTGGAGCAACAGTTCATACTTGTTCACGGAACGAAGCAGAGCTCAACAAATGTTTGCAGAAATGGGCAGATATGAATCTTGTTGTAACTGGATCAGTTTGTGATATCTCCTCTCGAGCTGAGAGAGAGAAATTAATGGAGAAGGTCGGTTCCATCTTCCAAGGGAAGCTCACTATCTTGGTAAGTTATTAAATGTCGTGGGAATGTATTAAAAATATCATATGTTTTACTTTTATTATTATTCACACCCTCCCATTGTAGAAGTTTATCAATTCAATCCATGCATTTTCCTTCCCGTGGCAATAACTTAAATATCACTGAGTTAAAAAGTGAACTAGAATTAGAGACAAATTATGATTTTTTTTTTTAACAAGTGAAAATTTAACAACATAAGCTCCATCAGTGCTCTTTTAGATCTTTTTAGATATATTTTAATTATCAATGTCTAGAAGTAATAAAAAATTCTATATTTCTTTAGCTTAAGTTATGTGAAAATTAAGTCATAGTATTTTTCTTGAGGTGTTATAATTTAAATGTAAAGTGCTGTATGTGAATGACAATAAAAGAAAATAGCAGGGTGTTGTTATTATTTAAATTTCTCAAAATGTTGTTAGAAATCCTTACTTATTTCATTACTACTGCTGGACTTTGTTGGTATTTTAAAAAAGAAGCAGCTCGTAATACTTTGCATCTTTGTAGATTAATAATGCAGGAACGTCCTTTGCAAAACCAACTCTGGATTGTACTGCCGAAGAATACTCCTACTTAATGGCTACTAATTTGGAGTCTTCCTTCCATTTGAGCCAAATGGCTCACCCTCTTCTCAAGGCATCAGGAAAAGGGAGCATTGTGTTTATCTCCTCAATTGCAGGGGTGGTAGCTATCAACAATTTATCTATTTACTCAGCAACCAAGGGTAGTAGATAAATAACTAATAGTAGCGTAGTTGTATTTTTTTTTTAATTATGAAACAATATTAGCACAAATTTATTAGTCCCAATTTTGTGATATTATATCAGGAGCGCTTAATCAACTCACGAAGAATCTTGCATGTGAGTGGGCAAAGGATGGCATTCGAACAAACTGTATAGCACCGGGTCCGATCACAACTCCGTTAATGAAGTCGGTAAGATTTCTCGTTAAGATTGAATATATTTTGCTTCATTCTACCCTCTTAAATTTTAAATTTTAAATTAAACTATGATTACAAGTATTATTAATAGAGATAATAGAATAACTTAATAGTTTTACTTTTGTTAAATAAATAAATATTTAAAGAGAGAGTTTATAGTAGCTTTGATACTTGGTGATACCCCAAAAAGAATGTTCCGAGGGTAAAATAGTTTTATCCTAACTTTCTAATTTTTAACATAGCAGGTGCTTGAAAATGTGGAGTACAAATCAAAGGAAGTGTCACGTATTCCTTTGGGGCGTGTGGGTGAGCCAGAGGAGGTGGCACCTCTGACGGCTTTTCTTTGCATGCCGGTTTCTTCTTACATAAATGGTCAAGTTATTTATGTCGATGGAGGTCGAACAATCTATGACTCTTAGAAATAAGTAATATGTATAACCAAATGCAGACTTCATTTTGAGAGGGGAGCCCAATATCATATTAATTATAAACTTTGTATCGTTGAGCTATTTATAAGCATAAATAACTAATAAATGCCGATTTCTTCTTACATGAATGGTCAAATTATTTATGTAGTCAGAGGTGGAACCATTTATGACTCTTAGAAATAAGTAAATATGCATATAGGCAAATGCAGACTTCATTTTGAGAGGGGAGCCCAATATCATATTAATTATAAACTTCGTATTGCATAAGCTACAGTGAAGCTTATCCAAATCCTAAATCTCGTGCACCTGCACTCGATTTTGATTTTAATTTTTTTTTAAAATTTTTGGATGTTACATCTACTACTCAACAGATAAAATTATTTTTAGAAAAAAGAATTTTAAAACTTAGTGTTTATTGTTAATATTCCACGTCACTTTTAGAGCAACTACAACCAGGCTCTAAAGCTAACTCTAAATTTGGAGCTAGCAACAGTGGAGCTTTAAATTTGGAGTCCTGCTCCATTTGTCATTTCAACCTTTTGAAAATACTAAAATTATCTAATAATTATTATTTTCAATAATTTTAATTCTATTTGTATTTTTTATTAAATAATTTAGTTAGTTAAACTGAGTATATAATTAGTTTTACTAATCGGTTTTTAACAAAAATAAACCATTGAAAATGTCTTATCGAGAATTTTAAAATGAGTCTAATATTAAATTATTTTTGAGTTAATTTAAATTTATATTTTATTATTATTTATAAAATTGAGTTTAATAAATTACGTGTCATAAAATATAATTACTCAAAATTATTTTCCAATGTAATTTTGATATTTTTAGTTAATGACATGTAATGCTTATTTCGATGTTTATTTCGTGTAATGTAATTTCGATGCGTTTAATTATAAATTTAGTAATTTAAAATTACTTCCAAAACTATTGAATATTAGTCTTATTTTAAAGATCTCGATGAGAGTTTTCTAACAATATATTTTTTTATTAAAAAATAATAACACTAAGATGACATATTAAATAATTTAAAATATGTAATATAATAATATATATTATATTATTATTTTAATAAATATGAAAGTCGGTGCGTTGGAGTGCATCGAGCTCTTGCTCCATTTCTCGCTCCATATTTGTAGCCTTTGTGGTTAAAGATCTCTTAGTCACATCTCTTGGGCGAATATATGGACTAGGCTTAGATTTAAGTAATGTTTTGGTTAAAATCGTGCCTATGATTTAGGTGTTTAGAAACAAACAGCATAGCACCAGCTCTCGTCACAACCCTACTAATAAACTCAGTAACATTTCTTATTAAGATTAAATATATTTTACTTCATCTATCCTCTTAAATTTTAAATTAAACTAGGATTGCAAGTATTATAAATAGAGATAATAGAATAACTTAATAGCGTTGCTTCTGTTAAATTAAAAAATAAATAAAGAGAGAATTTTTGGTAGCTTTTACTCTTTCTGATACCAACCAAAAAATGATGTTTAGAGGGTATTCTAGTTTTTATCCAAAGTAGAGAAGTTGAATTATATTTAACCCTGTAAATAAATATTCTATGTCAATTTAAACTTTTTAAACATCAACCCACTGTCAATTTAAATCCATCACATTACGGCTTTTCTTTACATGCTAATTTCTTTTTATATAAATGGTCAAGTCATTTGCGTCGAGCCAACTCTTAAAAATAAGTAATACTAATTAAGGCAGGTGTGTTGAAGAAGTTCGAGGTATTTATAATTCCTAAATAAATAATACATGCAAAATGATAATATATGTTATTGAAACTTACATTTTTGACCTTACTCTATCCGTTTAATTAAGTGGTATTACTTATGACTAAAAATATTTTTTAAAAATAATTAGTGTAAATAAATTGCAATTTTAAAAATAAGATATCTATTTTCAGGACAAAGTCATTAAGAGTTGGGCATCTATTACAGTAAGGATAATTTACACTAAGGGTAATTAAGAAATATAAGAATTATTAGGTTAAGTTAGAAACAATTTCTCTGAATCTTCACATCTTAAATCAGCTAATTGCGTCACGTAATGAGAATTTGAGATCCATCAACATCATCCCAAACCGATTGGATTCCTCTTGTCAAATGTTAGAACAGTCAGCTTGAATTTTAGATCTTGTCAAATGTTTGAATATATCCATGAGATCAGCAGTTGGTGACAGATTTTGTTTGCTAACCATTTTGCACCACTGACTGAACTTGGAAAGAAAAGTGGGAAAAACTTGAAAAGCTTGTAGAAAAGTGGGACAGAACTTAGAAACGTACTATAAATTTTAGAAGCTAGGTGGAAGACGAAGGAGGAGGAAGCCATGGAAAAGAACAACAGAGCTCAGAGATGGTCTCTTGCCGGCATGACTGCTCTCGTCACAGGAGGCACCAAAGGAATCGGGTATTCTTTGTTTTTTTTTTCTTTCTTTCTTTGTACCCCTTATTAATTTTGTTATCATTGTCAAGTGTTCATAGCAACGTTAATCTTGTAATCATTTATAAAGGACTAAGATTAAAGAGCTTGCAGGCATGCTATAGTTGAAGAGCTAGCAGGATTTGGAGCTACAGTTCATACTTGTTCACGGAACGAAGCAGAGCTGAAGAAATGTTTGCAGGAATGGGCAGATATGAATCTTGTTGTAACTGGATCAGTTTGCGATGTCTCCTCTCGAGCTGAGAGAGAGAGATTAATGGAGAGGGTCAGTTCCATTTTCCAGGGGAAGCTCACTATACTAGTAAGTTCTTGGGTTGTTAAAACTTCTTATATATTTAGATACTGTTACTAGACTCAATTTGCAAATTAGTTATAACAAGAGTGGCTCATTAAAACTTTGCCTTTCAATTTGTAGATTAATAACGCAGGAACTGGCATTGTAAAACCGACTCTGGATTGTACTGCCGAAGAATACTCCTACTTAATGGCTACTAATTTGGAGTCTTCCTTCCATTTGAGCCAAATGGCTCACCCTCTTCTCAAGGCATCAGGAAAAGGGAGCATTGTGTTTATCTCCTCAATTGCAGGGTTGAAGGGTTTCAAAAATATGTCCATCTACTCAGCAACCAAGGGTAGATAAATAACTATAAGGCAAATTTGCATATAATACTTTATTTTTTAATGAAATTATAGTTTACTGTCTATATTTTTACTACTTATAAATCAAGCTATATGATTTAGTAAAATACGTGTAAAAAATATTTTAGATTGGATTTAAACTAACATTATGAGAAGATTTCATTAGGTATAAATATTTTATTTTTAAAATGACTAAAATGCTCTTAGTATGACTTTGTTGAGGATATTTTTATAATTTATAGTACAATTAACGTAACACAGAGGTTTGGTTAAGTTTAATTGACAGATCTAACAATATAGTGTTTTTTTGTACATATTTAATAAATTATATGGCTCAATTTGTAAATAGTAAAAATATAAGTTGTAAATTATAATTTCGTTAAAAAACATAGTGTTATATGCAAATTTTCCTAACTACTGATAGCATAGTTTTAATTTTTTTTATATATGAAACAAGATTAGCACAAATTTATTAGTTCTATATTTATAATTATATCAGGAGGACTAAATCAACTCACAAAGAACCTCGCATGCGAGTGGGCAAATGATAGTATTCGAACAAACTGCATAGCACCAGGTCCCATCACAACCCCCCTATTGAAGTCGGTAAGATTTCTCATTAAGATTAAATATATTTTGCTTCATTCAACTATCTTAAATTTTTAATCTACATTACAAGTACTATTAATAGAGACAATAGAATAACTTAATAGCATTGCTTCTATTAAATAAATAAGTAAGTACTCAAAGAGAAAGTTCATGGTAGCTTTGACTCTTTGTGATGCCAACAAAAAGAAACGATGTTAAGAGGATACAATAGTTTTTATCAAAAGTAGAGTAGTTGAATTGTATTTAACCTTGTAAAAAAAATATTCTACGTGAATTTAAACTTTCTAACTTTAATTCATTCAGGTGGTACTTCTTAATGAAGAGCTCAAAGCGAAAGAAGTGTTACGTATTCCTCTAAGACGTGTGGGTGAGCCGGAAGAGGTGGCGCCTCTCACGGCTTTTCTTTGCATGCCAGTTTCTTCTTATATAAATGGTCAAGTTATTTGTGTTGATGGAGGTCGAACCATTTATGACTCCTAGAAATTAGTAATACTTGTGAGATGACGTAGTTGTAAACTGTGCATGATTGGTCAAGCTATTTATAACTTCTAAATAAATAATACAAGCTAGGTCATCACATATGTTAGAGTGAGACAGAATAAAATTATTTTTTTTAAACTTACATTTTAGACCTTCATACAATCCAATGCCCCTCTAAATTTTAAATAGCTGTCGTTATTTTCTCTTTTTGACTTTTTTTTTATAAAGGATTTTTTTCATATGTATACATAATAAAAATCTACCATCTTCCCATATGTTAACTAGCTATCAGGCTTGACTAGCGGCTCGGGCTCCACTCGACTGAAGGTCGAGTCCGGCTTGGCTCGGTCAGAGCTGATCCGAGCCCGAGCCGTTGTAACAGGCTCGAAATTAATACCAAGCCGAGCCTGAGCTGGAGTGGGCTCTCTCAGGGTCGGCTAGATAAGCTCGATAGCCTGACTAGTTATAACTAAAGACACGTGGCATAAAGAAATATTGCCACGTGTCCATCACTAACCCATACGCTCACCATCCATCACCCTCACCTATCCCACCCTCACCCATCACGTCACGCACCCCGTCACGTCACCTTCCCCATCCTCACCCATCAGGCCATCACCCTCAAGTCCCTCACCCACCCTACCCTCACCTTCACCCTCACCCTCATCCACCCGATCACCACTCTTAGCCTCACCCCAAGCGCCGTCACCTCCTCCCTTTCCGTCGAGCTCCATCAACAAGCCACCACCACAGCACCACATCCTCCTCTCCGTCGGCCTCGTCCTCGTCCACTCCGTCGGCTTCCTCCTCCACCTTCATTCACCATCTCCTCGTCGTCGCCTCCTCCTCTATCTGTCTCCAACTCTGACAAGCCGCCATCCACGCAGGCACCGCCTCATCCTCTAATCGAGCCCGAGTTAGGCTCGGTTCGAGTTGAGCTGAGCCGAGCCTGAGCAAAATTCGGTTCATTCAAACTCAGCTCGTTTACACCCCTAGTGTTAACTTGCCAATATTCATTGCACATTTTGCCCTAATGCCCCGCTGCAATATTTATATCAATGGGTATTATATGGTACAAACAACTCTAGTTATAGAGAAACTTTTTATGTCCAATGCGGAGTAATTAGCACTAATGACATTAGTGACTAGTAACACAAGTTAAACTATAAGAGAATTTTAGAAAACACACCCTATATTTTTTTTCTATTTTTTTTAACATTTTGTATTTGAATATTTTGTAACACAACCTCTTTTCTTTCCTATAATTTTTAAATAATATTCTAAAATTATTTTGACTAACTAACATTAATCTTGTTATATATATAACTTTATTGGTCAAATTACTAAAATAATCTTAATTTATTTTATCTAATCCACGCTGGCCAAATCAAAATCGTCTTCCCGAGAATTAAACACTCTTCCCCAAAACTAAACCATACCGTACTAAATTCTAAGTCCTCTGTTTCAAAACTGAACTCTACCAAATTAAATCAAAATTCTTTTTCTCAAAACTAAATCCTACACTGTTAAAATTAAAATCTTCTTCCTAGGAGATAATTTAGATATTTTATAAATTACTTAGTATATTTTAATATAATACTTTTTTTGTTGATACTTTTTTATTTAGTTATAAATGCTCAAAAATAGAGTGTTAATCAACAAATAGAGAATATATAATTTGTGATTTGTACAATTTTCAAACTAGAAAGAATATCATTTGTTAGGTTTATTTGTGCTTATGTAATTAGCAAATTGTATTTCAAAATATTATTTATATTAATATAATGTGTCTAGATTTTATGTATGAGCATATGTACAAAATATGAGGTATTTAATGAAGAATATTAAAATATAAGATTAATTTTAAAATCAAAGTATTCGAAATGATTTTAGAATCGTTATTGAAGTGCTTAAATGGTGTCATAATGGTTGAAAAAGTACGTAATTTTACCTAAAGGCACAAGAAAAAGCACTCTGTATTCAACTGTTTAGTTTGTCATTTGAACAGGGCGTTAGAATGCACTTGGCGCGTTCGAACGCAACCCGCCGACGTACACACATACAGAGGTAGCATTCACATATACAAAGGTTCATATTTGACCCTTCACGCATGTTCATACTTCAAGTTATCATGTTCGAACACAATTAAACTGCAATCGAACACACCGACGTAATTTGCAATTTCTAGAGTTATATGAGACATGTTTTGAATATGATAACTTGAAATGTGAACAAGCTGTGAACGATCAAATATGAACATTTGTATGTGTGAACACTATATCTGTATGTGTTCTAACCCTAGATTAGGGCTGTCAGGCTTGACGAGCAGCTCGGGCTCGGCTCGGGTGAAGCTCGGGTGAAGCTCGAGTCCGGCTCGGCTCGATCAGAGCTGAGCCGAGCCCGAGCCATTATAATAGGCTCGAAATTAATATCGAGCCGAGCCTGAGCTAGAGCCGGCTCGCTCAGGCTCGGCTCGATAGGCTCGATAGCCTGAGTCCCTATGACTAAGGACACGTGGCATAAGGAAATATTGCCACGTTTCCTTCACTAACTCATTCTCACCCGTAACCTACCTCAACATTCATCATCCTCACCTACCCCACCCTCACCTACCCCACCCTCATTAATTACTTCACATTTCCCATCACATCACCTTCCCCATCATCAATTCCCCCACCCTCACCTTCACTCTCACCCTCATCCACCCGATCACCTTCATTCTTCCCTCCCCGTCGGTCTCCATCGGCAACGACGGCAAACCACCACCACGGCGCCACACCTTCCTCCGTCGTCGGCCTCCTCCTCCTCCTCCTCCGTCGTCGGCCTCCTCCTCCGTCGTCGGCCTCCTCCTCCTCCTCCTCCTCCTCCTCCGTCGTCGGCCTCCTCCATTCGTCTCCGACTCCTTCGGCAAGCCGCCGCCCACGTCACCACCGCCCACGTCACCACCGCCTTATCCTCTAATCGAGCTCGAGCTTTGCTCGGGCTCGGCTCGAGCTCGGTTAGGCTCAGCTCGAGCTCGGCTCGGGTTGAGCTGAGCCGAGCCTGAGCAACATTGTGAGGCTCGAAACTAATTTCGAGCCGAGCCTGAGCTAGAGCCGGCTCGCTCAGGCTCGGCTCGTTTACACCCCTACCCTAGATTGAGTACCGCCAATTATTAATCTGGATATCACCATTTGGAGGCTATTGAAGATCAATTCTTAATTTTAGACAGAACATGTTGAATCATTCTCATCCATCTACATCCGATTTGTGAAAAACTACGTTTTGAGAGTCACCGAGACGAAAAAATCAACTTCAATGGTCACTGAGGTTTGAAAACCTATCACGAAAAGTAGTGTTTTGCAGTGTCTAACGAGCAAGGTCGGTACAGATTGAGTCGTGGGGATCGACGGGTGATCTATATGCTTCTTGTTAACTATTATAGGTTTTAGTGATTGATTTAGATCTGAGTTTGGATCCGTACTTTTTTTACCCAGTCGTGGGTTTTTCCAAGTAAAAACTTTTGTATTTTGCGATCGTCTTTTTCAAGCTTTATTTTTCGCATATTATTATCGATAACGTGTGATAGATCTCATATTTAAGAGCGTTTCTTACTTTTTCAATTAGTATAAGAGCATACCTAAAGATTGACGTAAATCTTAATTTTTTTCATCATTTATTAGAAAAAATATTAATACATCACTCACATTGTTATGTACATATATTTTTATTAAAGGATATGATATACATTATTAGTCGGTTATCAAACAACATCAAATTTTAAGTTATTTGATTATTTAGCATAATATTAGAGTCTAATATTAGTCTTACCATTTGAACATTATCTCAATGGCAATTTTGTGATGATAATTACTCTTATATGGATCGACTTTTAGTAATTATAACTTTAAAAATGGATACTACATCTAGACCTCTTGAACTGCAATTCGTTTCCATATACATCTTAATTTATTTTTCACGACATATTAACCCCCATAATTAGTGAAAACCTCTTACATACCCACTATGTTAGTTATCCGCTAAATATTTTTATTAAAAGCTAATGTGCGAATATTACATGATCAATTTTATGTCATGGAAAGATTATTTTACTCTAAAAAAAGGCATGACACCTTTTTTAAGGGAAAAAATAGAGAAGCTTTTAGATTAATTTTCACGAGCACAAAATGCTCCCTAAAACACGATCTAATGAATGAAGACTAAATACTAAATAAATTCAGAAAAAAGGAAAAACTTTGCTAAGACTTTAAAAGAAGAAAAGAATTCAGAGATCCTAATAATAATTCATACGGTAGAGTTCATGTGAGAAAGACAGAAGAAGAAGTCATGAGAGTTGGGCATCTACTAAAATAAGGGCAATTTACCCTAAGGGTGATTATGAACTATATCAACTATTAGGTTAAGTTAATTAGAAATAAATTCTCGCGAAATTACATTTTAAATCATTTGATTTCTTTATGTATTGAGATCCATCAACATCATTCCAAACTGGTAGGACTCCTCTCGTTATAACATTCAGCTTGAATTTTATTTCTGGTCAAAGCGGCTGGTCGTTGGTTTTGTTTGCTGACGATTTTGCACGACTCGACTGAACTTAGAAAATTTGTAGAAATGTGGGAAAACTTGGAAAAGTTTGTAGAAAAGTGGGACAAAACTTAGAAACGTACTATAAATTTTAGAGGCTAGGTAGAATAAAGTTACAGACAAAGAAGGAGGAGGAAGCCATGGAAAAGAACAGCAGAGCTCAGAGATGGTCTCTTGCCGGCATGACGGCTCTCGTCACCGGAGGCACCAAAGGAATCGGGTATTTTATTTTTCTTCTTTTTCTTTTGTCCCCCTCATTAATCTTATTATCATTCACAAGTGTTCATAGCAACATTAATCTTGTAATCGTTTATAAAAGACTAAGAGAAAAGAGATTGCAGGCATGCTATAGTTGAAGAGTTAGCAGGGCTTGGAGCTTCAGTCCACACTTGTTCACGGAACGAAGCAGAGCTGAAGAAATGTTTGCAGGAATGGGCAGATATGAATCTTGTTGTAACTGGATCAGTTTGCGATGTCTCCTCTCGAGCTGAGAGAGAGAGATTAATGGAGAGGGTCAGTTCCATTTTTCAAGGGAAACTCACTATCCTAGTAAGTTCTCGGGTTATTAAAACTTCTTACATATTTAGATACTGTTACTAGACTCAATTTGCAAATTAGTTATAACAAGAGTGGCTCATTAAAACTTTGCCTCTCAATTTGTAGATTAATAACGCAGGAACTGGCATTGTAAAACCGGCTCTGGATTGTACTGCCGAAGAATACTCCTACTTAATGGCTACTAATTTGGAGTCTTCCTTCCATTTGAGCCAAATGGCTCACCCTCTTCTCAAGGCATCAGGAAAAGGGAGCATTGTGTTTATCTCCTCAATTGCAGGGTTGAAGGGTTTCAAAAATATGTCCATTTACTCAGCAACCAAGGGTAGATAAATAACTATAAGGCAAATTTGCATATAATACTTTATTTTTTAATGAAATTATAGTTTAGTGTCTATATTTTTACTACTTATAAATCAAGCTATATGATTTAGTAAAATACGTGTAAAAAATATTTTGGATTAGATTTGAACTAACATTATGACAAGATTTCATTACATATAAATATTTTATTTCTAAAATACTCTTAATATGACTTGATTGAGGATATTTTTATAATTTATAGTACAATTAACGTAACTTAGAGGTTTGATTAAGTTCAACCGACAGATCTAGTAACATGGTGTTTTTTTTTTTACATATTTAATAAATTATATGGCTCAATTTGTAAATAGTAAAAATATAAATTGTAAATTATAATTTCGTTAAAAAACATAGTGTTATATGCAAATTTTCCTAACTACTGATAGCATAGTTTTATTTATTTTTTTATATGAAACAAGATTAGCACGAATTTATTAGTTCTATATTTATAATTATATCAGGAGGACTAAATCAACTCACAAAGAACCTCGCATGCGAGTGGGCAAATGATAGTATTCGAACAAACTGCATAGCACCAGGTCCCATCACAACCCCCCTATTGAAGTCGGTAAGATTTCTCATTAAGATTAAATATATTTTGCTTCATTCTACTATCTTAAATTTTTAATCTACATTACAAGTACTATTAATAGAGACAATAGAATAACTTAATAGCATTGCTTCTATTAAATAAATAAGTAAGTACTCAAAGAGAAAATTCATGGTAGCTTTGACTCTTTGTGATGCCAACAAAAAGAAATGATGTTAAGAGGATACAATAGTTTTTATCCAAAGTAGAGTAGTTGAATTATATTTAACCTTGCAAATAAATATTGTATGTGAATTTAAACTTTCTAACTTTAATCCAGGAGGTATTTCCTAACGAAGAGATCAAAGCGAAAGCAGTGTTACGTATTCCTTTGAGGCGTGTGGGTGAGCCGGAAGAAGTGGCGTCTCTCACAGCTTTTCTTTACATGCCAGTTTCTTCTTATATAAATGGTCAAGTTATTTGTGTTGACGGAGGTCTAACCATTTATGACTCCTAGAAATTAGTAATAGGTGTAAGATGATGTAGTTGTAAACTGTGCTTGATTGGTTAACTCTTCTGCGTAGATAAAGGTCGAGCTATTTGTAACTTCTAAATAAATAATACGAGCTAGGTCATCATGTATGTTAGAGTGAAACCCAATTCAAATTCTGTCTCTAGTGATGATCGATGCAGATATAATGATATTTGATATGATGCAGAATAAAATTATTTTTTAAAAACTTACATTTTAGACCTTTATACAATCCAATGCCCCTCTAAAATCTACCATCTTCCCATGTGTTTACATGCCAATATTCATTGCACATTTTGCCCTAATGCCCCACTGCAATATTTATATCAATGGTTATTATATGGTACAAACAACTCTAGTTATAGAGAAACTTTTTATGTCCAATGCGGAAGTAATTAGCACTAATGACATTAGTGACCAGTAACACAAGTTAAACTATAAGAGAATTCTAGAAACCACATCCTATATTTTTTTTTTCTATATTTTTATTAACATTCTGTATTCGAATATTTTGTAACATGACCTCTTTTCTATAATTTTTAAATAATGTTCTGATATTATTTTGACTAACTAATATTAATCCTATTACATATATATAACTTTATTGATGAAATTACTAAAATATTCTTAATTTTTTTTATCTAATCCACGCTAGCCAAATCAAAATTGTCTTCCCCAAAATTAAACAAACTCTTATCCAAAACTAAACCATTCCCTACTAAATTCTAAGTACTCTGTTTCAAAACTAAACTCTACCAAATTAAATCTAAATTCTCTTCCTCAAAACTAAATCCTACACTTATAAAATTAAAATCTTTTTCCCTAGGAGATAATTTATATATTTTATAAATTACTTAGTATATCTTAATAAAATACTTTTTTTTGCTGGTACACTTCTATTTAGTTATAAAATGCTAAAAAATAGAGTGTTAATCAATAAATAGAGAATATATAGTGTGATTTGTAGAAAAATATCATTTGTTAGGTTTATTTGTACTTATGTAATTGGCAAATTATATTTCAAAACATAATTTATATTCATATAATGTGTCTATATTTTATATATGAGCATATGCTTAAGATATAAGATATTTAATAAATAATATTAAAGTGAAAGATTAATTTTGAAATCAAAGTATTCAAAATGATTTTAAAATCGTTATTGAAATGCTTAAACGGTGTCATGATAGTTGAAGAAGTATGCAATTTTACATAAAGGCACAGGAGAAACACTCTGCATTCAAATGTTTAGTCCGTCGTTTGAACATTCGAATGCACATGGGGAGTATTCGAACGCAACCCGCAGACGTTCACACATACAAAGATTCATATTTGGCCGTTTAGCGTGTTCACAAAAGTCTACAAAAGTCTCACTTTATCATATTTGTAGCATTTAATTCAAGCATCATAGAATTGTTTTAGTGTCAACATTTGGGCAACTCGTTAAGGGCTCGAGAGCATTAATTGATGGACGTGTAATTAAGACTCCAAGATTTAGGTTAGAGCCTACGCAATAACTAACTAACGCACACTAAAATTTAATCTAGATTAGTGCGTTGTTAAGCATGCCTTAATTGGTCACCAACAAACGAAAGGATAAGAGGAAATCATTCTCGAAATCAATCCTCCCCTCTCCTAAAGCTAATCAAATAATGTAATTTCGAACCCAGTTTGGTTTGGGCAGCGCATGTGTAAAAGGATTAGAATGAGAGAATTGTGTGTTTCACTAAAATGAATCAAGTACATAAATAGGAGGAGATTACAACAATCTCTCCTATAATTAAGCTTGTCTATCCAACATATTAGAATAGTGTTGCTATATACAAGGAAAGTAAATAACAAACAGATTAACCAAATCAATAATAATAGTAATAAAATTTGATTTTGAAATTTATTTCCTGATTTTGATATTTCTTTCCAATACTCCCCTTCAAGTTGGAACCAAATCTGATTTCAATATTTCTTTCCAACAAACACCATTCTTAAGTTGGAATCAAATATGTTTTCAATATTTTTTTCCAACACTCCCCCTCAAGTTGGAGAGTGGATATCCTACACGCCCAACTTGCGTACCATAGGTATAAATATTTCCTTTCCCAAAGGTTTAGTTAACAAATCTGCCAATTGATTTGCTGAGCCAATATGCTTGGTAATTATTGAACTATCTTGAATCTTGTCTCGAATCTAGTGACAGTCCATTTCTATGTGCCTTGTGCGTTCATGAAAGATTGGGTTTGCTGCTATATGGAGAGCAGCCTTGTTGTCACAATATAAGGAAGCAGGTCCATGGTGAATAAGGCCTAAGTCTCCTAATAGGCACCGAAGCCATGTTAACTCACAGTAAGCTCCTGTCATTGCGCGGTATTCCGCTTCGGCTGAAGATAATGATACAGTTTTCTGTCATTTTGATTTCCATGAAATTAGTGAGGACCCAAGGAACACATAATACCCTGTAGTGGACAGTCTAGTGAGAGGACAACCTCCCCAATCTGAATCACAGTAGGCCCGGAATTTCAAATCATTTTTTAAAGAAAAGAATAGACCTTGACCTGGAGCACCCTTTAGATATCGAACAACGCGTAAGGCCGCCTCCATATGATGTCTTCTAGGTTGATGCATGAATCTACTCAAGACATGAACAGAATAAGTGATATCAGGTCTTGAAACTGTCAAATATATCAGGCGGCCCACCAATCTTCTATATCTGCCTGGATCTTTAAGCAATTCATCTTTATCTGACAGTTTTAAGCCTCTTTCCATAGGAGTGTCCACTGGAGCAGCATTTAATAGACCTGCATCTTTGATTATTTCTAATGCATATTTTCTTTGTGACATAAAAAATCTCATTCCTAGATGCAGAGATTTTTAATCCTAGAAGATATTTCAACTCACCAAGGTCTTTAAGATTGAAATTTTTATGCAAATGCTTCTTGATGGCAGCAATACTGTTTGGATCATTTCTAGTGATCAAAATGTCGTTGACATAAATTAGGAGAATGGTAAAGGACTTGCCTTTCTTTTTGGTGAAGAGGGAGTAGTCGGCTCGTGATTGTATAAAGCCAGCGGAAGTGATGACAGAAGAAAACTTTGAAAACCACTAGGGGGAGGCTTGCTTCAATCTATAGAGCGATTTGTGTAGACAGCAGACGAGATGTTCCTCCCCCTATCTCCGAAGCCCTGGTGGTGGAGACATGTAAATTTCTTCAGTCAGGTCACCGTGGAGGAATGCATTGTGGACATCAAGCTGATGAAGTGGCCAGCCCCTGGCAGCAGCTAAGGCAAGAAGACAGCAAACAGAAATAATTTTTGCTGTGGGAGAGAAAGTCTCGTGGTAGTCGATGCCCTCCATTTGGGTGAATCCTTGAGCAACCAAGCGCGTCTTATGTCGCTCTATTGTGCTATCAGAGCGACGTTTGATCTTGTAAACCCACCGACATCCTATAGGTTTCTTGCCAGCCGGAAGAGATGTCAGACTCCATGTGTCGTTGGCAGCAAGAGCATCTAACTCAAGCTTCATTGCATCACGCCATTGAGGGTTGGTGATAGCTTCATTGTAAGAGGTCGGTTCTCGCTCTTGACTGATAGAAGCAATAAACGATTTGTGTGCAGGTGTATAGCGATGATAAGAAAGGTAATTGGTCAGTGGGTACCTTGTCCCTTTGCGCGAATCTGGAGAGGAGAAGGTGACTGGATCAGAGGGAGGATGCGTGACGGTAGAGCAGAGGTAATCGTTGAACCTCACAGGTGGATTAGATTGTCGAGTGGAGCGGCGGAGAGGAACATTGGTTGGTGGTGGTGGATCGGATGTTCCGGTAGAGGGAATGGTGGTAGTATGGCAAGGTGGTGGTGGCGGGGAGAAGGTTCATGGGTGAACAAATTTCAGGTGGTTGTATGTGTGATGGTGGTGGTAGAGTTGTGGTGGAGGGTGGTGAGGTGGGTGGGTTAGGTTCAAATGATGGTAATATGGTTGAGTTGGGTTCAAAAGAATGGTCATATGGGCTTATGGGACTTGCATCATCTCCCTTTGATGGGCTTGTTGTTTGGATCAAAAGAAAGGGTAGAGAATAGGTATTATTTGGAGAATAAGGAAAAATATCTTCTTTAAAATGGACATCTCTACTTGTGAAAATTTTTTGTGTTAATAAATCAAAAAGTTTGTAACATTTTTGACCTATCGGGTATCCAATGAAAATGGAAGGTGTAGCTCGGTAGTCAAATTTATGAGAGGTATGAATGTTTGTGGCATAAGCCAAACAACCAAAAACTCGTAGATGGGAAAAAGTAGGAGATTTTGAGTAAAGAAGCTCAAATGGTGTCTTATCGGCTAAAATTGGGGAAGGTAGCCGATTAATGATATGAACAACAGTAAGAACACATTCTCCCCAAAATTGGAAAGGAAGATTAGCTTGAAATTTTAATGTTCTTGCTACTTGAAGAATGTGACGGTGTTTGCGTTCCACAACCCCATTTTGTTGAGGTGTGTATACGCAAGAATGTTGAAAAATAACACCGTTATCTTGAAAAAAAGAACGAAGAGAGATAAATTCGTCACCATTATCACTTCGAACAGTTTTGATGCGAGTTTCAAATTGAGTAGAAACATAACTGAAAAAACGTTTTAAAAGCAGTTGTGTTTCATCTTTATGTTGCATCAAAAATATCCAAGTAAAACGTGAAAAATCATCGGCAATGGTAAGAAAATAATGAGAACCAGAAAAGGAAGGATGTCGATAACGACCCCAAATATCACAATGAATAACATCAAATGATTTAATAGAGAAAATATTACTGACATTAAAAGGTAAACGGCTTTGTTTGGCAAGTGGACAAATAGAGCAAGATTTATTGAAATTAGCAGAAAAATTTTAAAAATTTCAATTTAATAGTCCACTAAAGCCTTGGTCTCTTAAAGGAAAGAGATCACTAAAGCCTTGGTCCATTGTATTAAATCAGTAGAGATTTAATATGGGTAGACTTATCTGAATTAATTTAATATAATAGTCGTGTATATTTAATGGTTGTGATTTATGCTCAAAGTTAGTTAAATACAAATTAGTCTCTCATGAATCATGATTGTTCAAAATGAATGTGATGGGAGCTAAGTAGATATGCATGATTAAATGCGAAAGGGAAAGAAGATAAGCATCACATTGTAGAGATGTGAAGCTTAATAAGACCTTTCAACTACTTGGTGGTGGTCACTTCTAAAGACTTTTTGCAAAAAGAAATACTTCAAATCAGAATCAAGCTAAATGGTTAAACTGTAATTTAGTAATTCTTAATCCCTATAAACATAATGGATACTGTTGTGCTTAATTGAGCCGGTTTGATTATCTAATTTTAGATAGTTTACTCTTAATTGTCTAACACTCGGTAGATATTGGAAGAGGACATTAGAGTCGGGCATTTACCACAATAAGGACAATTTACACTAAGGATAATTATAAAATATAAAAATTATTAGGTTAAGTTCGAAATAAATTATCGTGAAATTATTACATCTTGAATCATCTAATTTCGCTACGTGTTGAGTATTTGAGATCCTTCAACAGCATCCTAAACGGATAGAATTCCTCCGGCAATTTATCCAATTGAATTTTAAATCTTGTCAACTTTTTGAGTGTATCCATGAGACAAGTAGTTGCTTGTACGTTTTGTTTGCAGACCTTTCTGCACCACTCGACTGAACTTTTAGAGAATATGTAGATAAGTGAGAAAATACTTAGAAATTTTCTATAAATTTTATAGTCTAAGTGATCTGAGTGAGAAGGAAGGCATGGAGAAGAGCAAGAGAGCTCAGAGATGGTCTCTCTCCGGTATGACTGCTCTCGTCACCGGAGGCACCAAAGGGATTGGGTATTAATTATTATTTTGTTCCCCTTATTAATCTTATTATTGTTCTCCAGTGTTTATATGGTAACATTAATCTTGTAATCATTTACAAAAGACTAAGATTAAAGAGCTTGCAGGCATGCTATAGTTGAAGAGCTAGCAGGGCTTGGAGCAGTAGTTCATACTTGTTCACGGAGTGAAGCAGAGCTGAACAAATGTTTGCAAAAATGGGCAGATATGGATCTCCTTGTAACTGGATCCGTTTGCGATGTCTCCTCTCGAGCTGAGAGAGAGAGATTAATGGAGCGGGTCAGTTCTATTTTCCAAGGGAAGCTCACTATCTTGGTAAGTCAGAAAAAGTCATAGAAATTATATATTTGATTTTTATAAATTTAATCCATCCATTTCGCTTTCAGTGGGCAAGTACCATGTTGATGAATTAAATTAATAATAACTGTAAATAACTTAATATAATTGAGTAATTAACTAAAATTAAAGGACAAACTATGATTTTTTAATTCTTAGAGAAGTGAGAGTGTTGAACTCTGGAGACTAATACAATATAAATTTCTTTAACATATCAAGTACAATTCCATTAGTGATAAATTAAGAGTATTTTAGATTTTTTAATTATTAACTGTTTAAAAGTAATAAAATATTTTTTATTTCGTTAGCTTCAGTTATGTGAAAATTACGTAGTAATAATTTTTTTTTGAGATATTAAAATTAAAATATAAGGTGAAATGAAAAATATCCATACCGTACTACTGTATGTGAATGATAATAGTATTTAAATTTCTCAAAGTGTTCTTAGAAATCCTTATTTATTTCAATACCATTACTGGACTGAACTTGCAAATTTTGGTATTTGAGAAAAGAAGCTTCTCGTAATACTTTGCATCTTTGCAGATTAATAACGCAGGAACGTCCATTGCAAAACCGACTCTGGATTGTACTGCCGAAGAATACTCCTACTTAATGTCTACTAATTTGGAGTCTTCCTTCCATTTGAGCCAAATGGCTCACCCTCTTCTCAAGGCATCAGGGAGAGGAAGCATTGTGTTTATCTCCTCAATTGCAGGGGTGATGGCTTTCAAAAATTTATCTATTTACTCAGCAACCAAGGGTAGATAAATAACTATTAATAACAAAGTTATATATATATTTTTTAATGAAATAAGATTAGCATAAATTTATAAATCTTAACTTTGTGGTATTATATCAGGAGTACTTAATCAACTTACAAAGAACCTCGCGTGCGAATGGGCAAATGATAGCATTCGAACAAACTGCATAGCACCAGGTCCCATCGCAACCTCGTTATTGAAGTCGGTAAGATTTCTCATTAAAATTAAATATGTTTTGCTTCATTCTACCCTCTTAAAATTTTAATTAAATTACATTATAAGCTTTATTAATAGAGACAATAGAATAACTTTATAGCATTGTTTCTGTTAAATAAATAAATATTCAAAAAATCCAAAGTAGAGGGGCCTGAAATGTATCTAATTGTATAAATAAATATTCTATGATAATTTACTTTAATTTAACAGGTGTGTAATAACGAGGAGCTCCTAGCAAAATCAGTGTCACGTATTCCTTTAAGACACGTGGGTGAGCCAGAGGAGGTGGTGGCACCTCTCACGGCTTTTCTTTGCATGCCGGTTGCTTCCTATATTAATGGTCAGATCATTTGCGTTGATGGAGGTCGAGTCGTTTATGACTCTTAAACGAAGAATAAGTGCAAGTTAATAATAGAGTTAACTTTAAATTTTTAAATAAATGTTCGAGTGGGTCATTCATTCATTGGACACTATTACTCATCAATAACATTTCGTATGTCCCTTTTACTCTCTTGTTTTATAGGCCAATGCATTGATCACATTACATAATTGTCACTCAATTATTATTAAAATATTATAATAGCCACTGCATTCTTTAATATAATATAATTGCCACTATCATATCATCTCGTTAGTTAAATCTAACTAATTGTTGTTAAAAAGCTACAACAAGATAAGAAAAGAGATACTTTTTATAAAATATGTTCCCTTTCTTAACTATATATTAAGAATATTCGGTCATATTCTACCTAAAACAATTCTAAAAGAGCCGAAGGACTCCAGTGGCAACCATAATATTCTATAAATATAATGGAAACTATAATATTTAAAAAAAAAATTGGTTAGTAATTATGTAAGAAAAAGTTCAAATATAAATTAAAACTTACATTTTTGGCCCTTCATATATTCCAAATGGCAAAAAAAATTTAAAATACTATGTTATTTTCTTTAACTCCTTTATAATAAAATCTTTCGCCTAAATCCTTGTTGCGTCTTCTACGCCTCCTCGTTCAATCACTCTCGTCGCCTTTACTTCTTCTACTGATCTCCTTATTGAAAGAGAAGAGAGAAGAGAGAAGAGAGAAGAGAGAAGAGAGGAGAGGTTATTAGGAAGTATACCAAACAACTCTGGTTATAAGAAAATTTGTATGTCCAAGGTGGAATAACACCAAAAGAGCATACGGTAAACTGAAAGAATATCATTCTTAACAACTTAAGTTTTTGAATTAATTAATATAATTAAATAATTATCCATTAATAAAATTTCTACACTCGGGTGTGGGCGGTGGTTTTTTCTTTCTGGGAGTGGAATTCGTGTCAGCTGTTTGCTTTCTAAGTAGTAATAATATTATTATTTTATTAAAGTAATATTGAATAGAAAGGTCCCAAATTTGATTGATAGACCGCAGTAGGTGAGAAATTATGCTGTTGACCTTTTGGGCGCCACTTGGACACTAGTTGGAAAAATGATTGCTATTCTAGAGGCTAAGTAGAGTTATAAGTTTGAGATGGAGACGAAGTAGGAGATGGAGACGGAGACGGAGATGGAGATGGAGACGGAGACGATGACAGAGGAGAAGAGGATGGAGAAGAGCAGCAGAGCTCAGAGATGGTCTCTTGCTGGCACGACGGCTCTCGTCACCGGAGGTTCCAAAGGAATCGGGTAATTTTTCCCTAATTAATAAAGTGCAAAGTAATATATGTTACGAACTAGATCCCCTTCAATCTAAACATAAGTAAATTATAAAAATTTAAATAGTGACTATAATTTTATATCAATCGGATGTCTGAATAAAAATATATACTTAAAATACTAAAGCAATATTAATACGGGATGAAATGGTCAATATTCAATGTTTGTGGCTACAAGATAAAAGGTAAAATTAGAATTTTCAATTTAGATATACTCATTGGAAAATGAACGACTATGATTAATTCATTTATACTCCTATAATTTTATTATTTATAAATCGAGTTCTATAATTTAACAAATAAATCGAGTTTTATAATTTAATAAATATACGCAAAGAAAATATTATTCGATTAGATTTAAACTAATACCGTAAGAATATTATGTTAATTAAAAATATTTTATTTTAAAAAGACCTAAAATTCGCTTAGTATAAGTTATCTTTAGTTTAATTGGGTTGAGTTTATTTTGGTTGGGCTGAGATTGTATATGCCTTAGTTGAGAATATTTTTATAATTTTCTTAGTATAAATAATTTAATATAGATATTTGATTAAATTTAGCTAACGTATATAATAGCAATGTGTTTTCTACGCTAAATTATAGGACTTGATTTATAAATAATAAAAATATAAAAAATCTTTAAAAAAAAATAGAAGAGCTAAGTCTAAATGAAAAACAAATGTAGTTTATTAAATATGCTAAACTTAAACTAAAAAAAAAAGAGAGGCTAGTTTAGACCTAGTTATATATATATATATATTCATAACTACTAGATTTTTGATTTAATTGTTTAAAGTTTGGACTTGGTCAAGACTCGAGCTTGACTCAATTTGAGCTGAGTCAGCATAGTAGAAGCCTCTCGTATTTAACACATTTGTAGGTGTCCATAGCAATAGTAATCTTATTTTTATTTACAAGGACTAAGATTAAAAACCTTACAGGTATGCTATAGTTGAAGAGCTAGCAGGATTTGGAGCAACAGTTCATACTTGTTCACGGAACGAAGCAGAGCTCAACAAATGTTTGCAGAAATGGGCAGATATGAATCTTGTTGTAACTGGATCAGTTTGTGATATCTCCTCTCGAGCTGAGAGAGAGAAATTAATGGAGAAGGTCGGTTCCATCTTCCAAGGGAAGCTCACTATCTTGGTAAGTTATTAAATGTCGTGGGAATTTATTAAAAATATCATATGTTTTACTTTTATTATTATTCACACCCTCCCATTGTAGAAGTTTATCAATTCAATCCATGCATTTTCCTTCCCGTGGCAATAACTTAAATATCACTGAGTTAAAAAGTGAACTAGAATTAGAGACAAATTATGATTTTTTTTTTTTAACAAGTGAAAATTTAACAACATAAGCTCCATCAGTGCTCTTTTAGATCTTTTTAGATATATTTTAATTATCAATGTCTAGAAGTAATAAAAAATTCTATATTTCTTTAGCTTAAGTTATGTGAAAATTAAGTCATAGTATTTTTCTTGAGGTGTTATAATTTAAATGTAAAGTGCTGTATGTGAATGACAATAAAAGAAAATAGCAGGGTGTTGTTATTATTTAAATTTCTCAAAATGTTGTTAGAAATCCTTACTTATTTCATTACTACTGCTGGGCTTTGTTGGTATTTTAAAAAAGAAGCAGCTCGTAATACTTTGCATCTTTGTAGATTAATAATGCAGGAACGTCCTTTGCAAAACCAACTCTGGATTGTACTGCCGAAGAATACTCCTACTTAATGGCTACTAATTTGGAGTCTTCCTTCCATTTGAGCCAAATGGCTCACCCTCTTCTCAAGGCATCAGGAAAAGGGAGCATTGTGTTTATCTCCTCAATTGCAGGGGTGGTAGCTATCAACAATTTATCTATTTACTCAGCAACCAAGGGTAGTAGATAAATAACTAATAGTAGCGTAGTTGTATTTTTTTTTTAATTATGAAACAATATTAGCACAAATTTATTAGTCCCAATTTTGTGATATTATATCAGGAGCGCTTAATCAACTCACGAAGAATCTTGCATGTGAGTGGGCAAAGGATGGCATTCGAACAAACTGTATAGCACCGGGTCCGATCACAACTCCGTTAATGAAGTCGGTAAGATTTCTCGTTAAGATTGAATATATTTTGCTTCATTCTACCCTCTTAAATTTTAAATTTTAAATTAAACTATGATTACAAGTATTATTAATAGAGATAATAGAATAACTTAATAGTTTTACTTTTGTTAAATAAATAAATATTTAAAGAGAGAGTTTATAGTAGCTTTGATACTTGGTGATACCCCAAAAAGAATGTTCCGAGGGTAAAATAGTTTTATCCTAACTTTCTAATTTTTAACATAGCAGGTGCTTGAAAATGTGGAGTACAAATCAAAGGAAGTGTCACGTATTCCTTTGGGGCGTGTGGGTGAGCCAGAGGAGGTGGCACCTCTGACGGCTTTTCTTTGCATGCCGGTTTCTTCTTACATAAATGGTCAAGTTATTTATGTCGATGGAGGTCGAACAATCTATGACTCTTAGAAATAAGTAATATGTATAACCAAATGCAGACTTCATTTTGAGAGGGGAGCCCAATATCATATTAATTATAAACTTTGTATCGTTGAGCTATTTATAAGCATAAATAACTAATAAATGCCGATTTCTTCTTACATGAATGGTCAAATTATTTATGTAGTCAGAGGTGGAACCATTTATGACTCTTAGAAATAAGTAAATATGCATATAGGCAAATGCAGACTTCATTTTGAGAGGGGAGCCCAATATCATATTAATTATAAACTTCGTATTGCATAAGCTACAGTGAAGCTTATCCAAATCCTAAATCTCGTGCACCTGCACTCGATTTTGATTTTAATTTTTTTTTAAAATTTTTGGATGTTACATCTACTACTCAACAGATAAAATTATTTTTAGAAAAAAGAATTTTAAAACTTAGTGTTTATTGTTAATATTCCACGTCACTTTTAGAGCAACTACAACCAGGCTCTAAAGCTAACTCTAAATTTGGAGCTAGCAACAGTGGAGCTTTAAATTTGGAGTCCTGCTCCATTTGTCATTTCAACCTTTTGAAAATACTAAAATTATCTAATAATTATTATTTTCAATAATTTTAATTCTATTTGTATTTTTTATTAAATAATTTAGTTAGTTAAACTGAGTATATAATTAGTTTTACTAATCGGTTTTTAACAAAAATAAACCATTGAAAATGTCTTATCGAGAATTTTAAAATGAGTCTAATATTAAATTATTTTTGAGTTAATTTAAATTTATATTTTATTATTATTTATAAAATTGAGTTTAATAAATTACGTGTCATAAAATATAATTACTCAAAATTATTTTCCAATGTAATTTTGATATTTTTAGTTAATGACATGTAATGCTTATTTCGATGTTTATTTCGTGTAATGTAATTTCGATGCGTTTAATTATAAATTTAGTAATTTAAAATTACTTCCAAAACTATTGAATATTAGTCTTATTTTAAAGATCTCGATGAGAGTTTTCTAACAATATATTTTTTTATTAAAAAATAATAACACTAAGATGACATATTAAATAATTTAAAATATGTAATATAATAATATATATTATATTATTATTTTAATAAATATGAAAGTCGGTGCGTTGGAGTGCATCGAGCTCTTGCTCCATTTCTCGCTCCATATTTGTAGCCTTTGTGGTTAAAGATCTCTTAGTCACATCTCTTGGGCGAATATATGGACTAGGCTTAGATTTAAGTAATGTTTTGGTTAAAATCGTGCCTATGATTTAGGTGTTTAGAAACAAACAGCATAGCACCAGCTCTCGTCACAACCCTACTAATAAACTCAGTAACATTTCTTATTAAGATTAAATATATTTTACTTCATCTATCCTCTTAAATTTTAAATTAAACTAGGATTGCAAGTATTATAAATAGAGATAATAGAATAACTTAATAGCGTTGCTTCTGTTAAATTAAAAAATAAATAAAGAGAGAATTTTTGGTAGCTTTTACTCTTTCTGATACCAACCAAAAAATGATGTTTAGAGGGTATTCTAGTTTTTATCCAAAGTAGAGAAGTTGAATTATATTTAACCCTGTAAATAAATATTCTATGTCAATTTAAACTTTTTAAACATCAACCCACTGTCAATTTAAATCCATCACATTACGGCTTTTCTTTACATGCTAATTTCTTTTTATATAAATGGTCAAGTCATTTGCGTCGAGCCAACTCTTAAAAATAAGTAATACTAATTAAGGCAGGTGTGTTGAAGAAGTTCGAGGTATTTATAATTCCTAAATAAATAATACATGCAAAATGATAATATATGTTATTGAAACTTACATTTTTGACCTTACTCTATCCGTTTAATTAAGTGGTATTACTTATGACTAAAAATATTTTTTAAAAATAATTAGTGTAAATAAATTGCAATTTTAAAAATAAGATATCTATTTTCAGGACAAAGTCATTAAGAGTTGGGCATCTATTACAGTAAGGATAATTTACACTAAGGGTAATTAAGAAATATAAGAATTATTAGGTTAAGTTAGAAACAATTTCTCTGAATCTTCACATCTTAAATCAGCTAATTGCGTCACGTAATGAGAATTTGAGATCCATCAACATCATCCCAAACCGATTGGATTCCTCTTGTCAAATGTTAGAACAGTCAGCTTGAATTTTAGATCTTGTCAAATGTTTGAATATATCCATGAGATCAGCAGTTGGTGACAGATTTTGTTTGCTAACCATTTTGCACCACTGACTGAACTTGGAAAGAAAAGTGGGAAAAACTTGAAAAGCTTGTAGAAAAGTGGGACAGAACTTAGAAACGTACTATAAATTTTAGAAGCTAGGTGGAAGACGAAGGAGGAGGAAGCCATGGAAAAGAACAACAGAGCTCAGAGATGGTCTCTTGCCGGCATGACTGCTCTCGTCACAGGAGGCACCAAAGGAATCGGGTATTCTTTGTTTTTTTTTTCTTTCTTTCTTTGTACCCCTTATTAATTTTGTTATCATTGTCAAGTGTTCATAGCAACGTTAATCTTGTAATCATTTATAAAGGACTAAGATTAAAGAGCTTGCAGGCATGCTATAGTTGAAGAGCTAGCAGGATTTGGAGCTACAGTTCATACTTGTTCACGGAACGAAGCAGAGCTGAAGAAATGTTTGCAGGAATGGGCAGATATGAATCTTGTTGTAACTGGATCAGTTTGCGATGTCTCCTCTCGAGCTGAGAGAGAGAGATTAATGGAGAGGGTCAGTTCCATTTTCCAGGGGAAGCTCACTATACTAGTAAGTTCTTGGGTTGTTAAAACTTCTTATATATTTAGATACTGTTACTAGACTCAATTTGCAAATTAGTTATAACAAGAGTGGCTCATTAAAACTTTGCCTTTCAATTTGTAGATTAATAACGCAGGAACTGGCATTGTAAAACCGACTCTGGATTGTACTGCCGAAGAATACTCCTACTTAATGGCTACTAATTTGGAGTCTTCCTTCCATTTGAGCCAAATGGCTCACCCTCTTCTCAAGGCATCAGGAAAAGGGAGCATTGTGTTTATCTCCTCAATTGCAGGGTTGAAGGGTTTCAAAAATATGTCCATCTACTCAGCAACCAAGGGTAGATAAATAACTATAAGGCAAATTTGCATATAATACTTTATTTTTTAATGAAATTATAGTTTACTGTCTATATTTTTACTACTTATAAATCAAGCTATATGATTTAGTAAAATACGTGTAAAAAATATTTTAGATTGGATTTAAACTAACATTATGAGAAGATTTCATTAGGTATAAATATTTTATTTTTAAAATGACTAAAATGCTCTTAGTATGACTTTGTTGAGGATATTTTTATAATTTATAGTACAATTAACGTAACACAGAGGTTTGGTTAAGTTTAATTGACAGATCTAACAATATAGTGTTTTTTTGTACATATTTAATAAATTATATGGCTCAATTTGTAAATAGTAAAAATATAAGTTGTAAATTATAATTTCGTTAAAAAACATAGTGTTATATGCAAATTTTCCTAACTACTGATAGCATAGTTTTAATTTTTTTTATATATGAAACAAGATTAGCACAAATTTATTAGTTCTATATTTATAATTATATCAGGAGGACTAAATCAACTCACAAAGAACCTCGCATGCGAGTGGGCAAATGATAGTATTTGAACAAACTGCATAGCACCAGGTCCCATCACAACCCCCCTATTGAAGTCGGTAAGATTTCTCATTAAGATTAAATATATTTTGCTTCATTCAACTATCTTAAATTTTTAATCTACATTACAAGTATTATTAATAGAGACAATAGAATAACTTAATAGCATTGCTTCTATTAAATAAATAAGTAAGTACTCAAAGAGAAAGTTCATGGTAGCTTTGACTCTTTGTGATGCCAACAAAAAGAAACGATGTTAAGAGGATACAATAGTTTTTATCAAAAGTAGAGTAGTTGAATTGTATTTAACCTTGTAAAAAAAATATTCTACGTGAATTTAAACTTTCTAACTTTAATTCATTCAGGTGGTACTTCTTAATGAAGAGCTCAAAGCGAAAGAAGTGTTACGTATTCCTCTAAGACGTGTGGGTGAGCCGGAAGAGGTGGCGCCTCTCACGGCTTTTCTTTGCATGCCAGTTTCTTCTTATATAAATGGTCAAGTTATTTGTGTTGATGGAGGTCGAACCATTTATGACTCCTAGAAATTAGTAATACTTGTGAGATGACGTAGTTGTAAACTGTGCATGATTGGTCAAGCTATTTATAACTTCTAAATAAATAATACAAGCTAGGTCATCACATATGTTAGAGTGAGACAGAATAAAATTATTTTTTTTAAACTTACATTTTAGACCTTCATACAATCCAATGCCCCTCTAAATTTTAAATAGCTGTCGCTATTTTCTCTTTTTGACTTTTTTTTTATAAAGGATTTTTTTCATATGTATACATAATAAAAATCTACCATCTTCCCATATGTTAACTAGCTATCAGGCTTGACTAGCGGCTCGGGCTCCACTCGACTGAAGGTCGAGTCCGGCTTGGCTCGGTCAGAGCTGATCCGAGCCCGAGCCGTTGTAACAGGCTCGAAATTAATACCAAGCCGAGCCTGAGCTGGAGTGGGCTCTCTCAGGGTCGGCTAGATAAGCTCGATAGCCTGACTAGTTATAACTAAAGACACGTGGCATAAAGAAATATTGCCACGTGTCCATCACTAACCCATACGCTCACCATCCATCACCCTCACCTATCCCACCCTCACCCATCACGTCACGCACCCCGTCACGTCACCTTCCCCATCCTCACCCATCAGGCCATCACCCTCAAGTCCCTCACCCACCCTACCCTCACCTTCACCCTCACCCTCATCCACCCGATCACCACTCTTAGCCTCACCCCAAGCGCCGTCACCTCCTCCCTTTCCGTCGAGCTCCATCAACAAGCCACCACCACAGCACCACATCCTCCTCTCCGTCGGCCTCGTCCTCGTCCACTCCGTCGGCTTCCTCCTCCACCTTCATTCACCATCTCCTCGTCGTCGCCTCCTCCTCTATCTGTCTCCAACTCTGACAAGCCGCCATCCACGCAGGCACCGCCTCATCCTCTAATCGAGCCCGAGTTAGGCTCGGTTCGAGTTGAGCTGAGCCGAGCCTGAGCAAAATTCGGTTCATTCAAACTCAGCTCGTTTACACCCCTAGTGTTAACTTGCCAATATTCATTGCACATTTTGCCCTAATGCCCCGCTGCAATATTTATATCAATGGGTATTATATGGTACAAACAACTCTAGTTATAGAGAAACTTTTTATGTCCAATGCGGAGTAATTAGCACTAATGACATTAGTGACTAGTAACACAAGTTAAACTATAAGAGAATTTTAGAAAACACACCCTATATTTTTTTTCTATTTTTTTTAACATTTTGTATTTGAATATTTTGTAACACAACCTCTTTTCTTTCCAATAATTTTTAAATAATATTCTAAAATTATTTTGACTAACTAACATTAATCTTGTTATATATATAACTTTATTGGTCAAATTACTAAAATAATCTTAATTTATTTTATCTAATCCACGCTGGCCAAATCAAAATCGTCTTCCCGAGAATTAAACACTCTTCCCCAAAACTAAACCATACCGTACTAAATTCTAAGTCCTCTGTTTCAAAACTGAACTCTACCAAATTAAATCAAAATTCTTTTTCTCAAAACTAAATCCTACACTGTTAAAATTAAAATCTTCTTCCTAGGAGATAATTTAGATATTTTATAAATTACTTAGTATATTTTAATATAATACTTTTTTTGTTGATACTTTTTTATTTAGTTATAAATGCTCAAAAATAGAGTGTTAATCAACAAATAGAGAATATATAATTTGTGATTTGTACAATTTTCAAACTAGAAAGAATATCATTTGTTAGGTTTATTTGTGCTTATGTAATTAGCAAATTGTATTTCAAAATATTATTTATATTAATATAATGTGTCTAGATTTTATGTATGAGCATATGTACAAAATATGAGGTATTTAATGAAGAATATTAAAATATAAGATTAATTTTAAAATCAAAGTATTCGAAATGATTTTAGAATCGTTATTGAAGTGCTTAAATGGTGTCATAATGGTTGAAAAAGTACGTAATTTTACCTAAAGGCACAAGAAAAAGCACTCTGTATTCAACTGTTTAGTTTGTCATTTGAACAGGGCGTTAGAATGCACTTGGCGCGTTCGAACGCAACCCGCCGACGTACACACATACAGAGGTAGCATTCACATATACAAAGGTTCATATTTGACCCTTCACGCATGTTCATACTTCAAGTTATCATGTTCGAACACAATTAAACTGCAATCGAACACACCGACGTAATTTGCAATTTCTAGAGTTATATGAGACATGTTTTGAATATGATAACTTGAAATGTGAACAAGCTGTGAACGATCAAATATGAACATTTGTATGTGTGAACACTATATCTGTATGTGTTCTAACCCTAGATTAGGGCTGTCAGGCTTGACGAGCAGCTCGGGCTCGGCTTGGGTGAAGCTCGGGTGAAGCTCGAGTCCGGCTCGGCTCGATCAGAGCTGAGCCGAGCCCGAGCCATTATAATAGGCTCGAAATTAATATCGAGCCGAGCCTGAGCTGGAGCCGGCTCGCTCAGGCTCGGCTCGATAGGCTCGATAGCCTGAGTCCCTATGACTAAGGACACGTGGCATAAGGAAATATTGCCACGTTTCCTTCACTAACTCATTCTCACCCGTAACCTACCTCAACATTCATCATCCTCACCTACCCCACCCTCACCTACCCCACCCTCATTAATTACTTCACATTTCCCATCACATCACCTTCCCCATCATCAATTCCCCCACCCTCACCTTCACTCTCACCCTCATCCACCTGATCACCTTCATTCTTCCCTCCCCGTCGGTCTCCATCGGCAACGACGGCAAACCACCACCACGGCGCCACACCTTCCTCCGTCGTCGGCCTCCTCCTCCTCCTCCTCCGTCGTCGGCCTCCTCCTCCGTCGTCGGCCTCCTCCTCCGTCGTCGGCCTCCTCCTCCTCCTCCTCCTCCTCCTCCTCCGTCGTCGGCCTCCTCCATTCGTCTCCGACTCCTTCGGCAAGCCGCCGCCCACGTCACCACCGCCCACGTCGCCACCGCCTTATCCTCTAATCGAGCTCGGTTAGGCTCAGCTCGAGCTCGGCTCGGGTTGAGCTGAGCCGAGCCTGAGCAACATTGTGAGGCTCGAAACTAATTTCGAGCCGAGCCTGAGCTAGAGCCGGCTCGCTCAGGCTCGGCTCGTTTACACCCCTACCCTAGATTGAGTACCGCCAATTATTAATCTGGATATCACCATTTGGAGGCTATTGAAGATCAATTCTTAATTTTAGACAGAACATGTTGAATCATTCTCATCCATCTACATCCGATTTGTGAAAAACTACGTTTTGAGAGTCACCGAGACGAAAAAATCAACTTCAATGGTCACTGAGGTTTGAAAACCTATCACGAAAAGTAGTGTTTTGCAGTGTCTAACGAGCAAGGTCGGTACAGATTGAGTCGTGGGGATCGACGGGTGATCTATATGCTTCTTGTTAACTATTATAGGTTTTAGTGATTGATTTAGATCTGAGTTTGGATCCGTACTTTTTTTACCCAGTCGTGGGTTTTTCCAAGTAAAAACTTTTGTATTTTGCGATCGTCTTTTTCAAGCTTTATTTTTCGCATATTATTATCGATAACGTGTGATAGATCTCATATTTAAGAGCGTTTCTTACTTTTTCAATTAGTATAAGAGCATACCTAAAGATTGACGTAAATCTTAATTTTTTTCATCATTTATTAGAAAAAATATTAATACATCACTCACATTGTTATGTACATATATTTTTATTAAAGGATATGATATACATTATTAGTCGGTTATCAAACAACATCAAATTTTAAGTTATTTGATTATTTAGCATAATATTAGAGTCTAATATTAGTCTTACCATTTGAACATTATCTCAATGGCAATTTTGTGATGATAATTACTCTTATATGGATCGACTTTTAGTAATTATAACTTTAAAAATGGATACTACATCTAGACCTCTTGAACTGCAATTCGTTTCCATATACATCTTAATTTATTTTTCACGACATATTAACCCCCATAATTAGTGAAAACCTCTTACATACCCACTATGTTAGTTATCCGCTAAATATTTTTATTAAAAGCTAATGTGCGAATATTACATGATCAATTTTATGTCATGGAAAGATTATTTTACTCTAAAAAAAGGCATGACACCTTTTTTAAGGGAAAAAATAGAGAAGCTTTTAGATTAATTTTCACGAGCACAAAATGCTCCCTAAAACACGATCTAATGAATGAAGACTAAATACTAAATAAATTCAGAAAAAAGGAAAAACTTTGCTAAGACTTTAAAAGAAGAAAAGAATTCAGAGATCCTAATAATAATTCATACGGTAGAGTTCATGTGAGAAAGACAGAAGAAGAAGTCATGAGAGTTGGGCATCTACTAAAATAAGGGCAATTTACCCTAAGGGTGATTATGAACTATATCAACTATTAGGTTAAGTTAATTAGAAATAAATTCTCGCGAAATTACATTTTAAATCATTTGATTTCTTTATGTATTGAGATCCATCAACATCATTCCAAACTGGTAGGACTCCTCTCGTTATAACATTCAGCTTGAATTTTATTTCTGGTCAAAGCGGCTGGTCGTTGGTTTTGTTTGCTGACGATTTTGCACGACTCGACTGAACTTAGAAAATTTGTAGAAATGTGGGAAAACTTGGAAAAGTTTGTAGAAAAGTGGGACAAAACTTAGAAACGTACTATAAATTTTAGAGGCTAGGTAGAATAAAGTTACAGACAAAGAAGGAGGAGGAAGCCATGGAAAAGAACAGCAGAGCTCAGAGATGGTCTCTTGCCGGCATGACGGCTCTCGTCACCGGAGGCACCAAAGGAATCGGGTATTTTATTTTTCTTCTTTTTCTTTTGTCCCCCTCATTAATCTTATTATCATTCACAAGTGTTCATAGCAACATTAATCTTGTAATCGTTTATAAAAGACTAAGAGAAAAGAGATTGCAGGCATGCTATAGTTGAAGAGTTAGCAGGGCTTGGAGCTTCAGTCCACACTTGTTCACGGAACGAAGCAGAGCTGAAGAAATGTTTGCAGGAATGGGCAGATATGAATCTTGTTGTAACTGGATCAGTTTGCGATGTCTCCTCTCGAGCTGAGAGAGAGAGATTAATGGAGAGGGTCAGTTCCATTTTCCAAGGGAAGCTCACTATCCTAGTAAGTTTTTGGGTTATTAAAACTTCTTATATATTTAGATACTGTTACTAGACTCAATTTGCAAATTAGTTATAACAAGAGTGGCTCATTAAAACTTTGCCTCTCAATTTGTAGATTAATAACGCAGGAACTGGCATTGTAAAACCGGCTCTGGATTGTACTGCCGAAGAATACTCCTACTTAATGGCTACTAATTTGGAGTCTTCCTTCCATTTGAGCCAAATGGCTCATCCTCTTCTAAAGGCATCAGGAAGAGGAAGCATTGTGTTTATCTCCTCACTTGCAGGGGTAGTAGCAATAAAAAATATGTCCATTTACTCAGCAACCAAAGGCAGATACATAATTATTGATAGTATAGTTGCATTTTTTAAAATTTTTTTACAAAACATGATTAGCACAAAATTATAAGTCTCAACTTTGTGATGTTATTTCAGGAGCAATAAATCAACTCACAAAGAACTTTGCATGTGAATGGGCAGAAGATAACATTCGAACAAACTGCATAGCACCAGGTCCCATCACAACTCCGCTAATGAAGCCGGTAATATTCTCACTACAAATGTCATTAATAGAGATCGTTAATAATATTTATATTTTATATTATACACTAGTCCAATTATCAATTTATTCTTTGTATCTCTCTAATCAATCTAGTTTATATCAAATTAAAAGATATATATCATAATTTTATAAAAAAATATATATAATTTTCTCATCTTTTTTTTTACTTAATATTATATCAAAAATAATTATTGTACTCTTATTCTAAAATATTTGTGAATACAAGAATAATTATCCTAGAATAAATCTAGTATTTTGGTAAAATAAAATAGGAATTGATATTCTTATTTGAACTATATTCCATATATGAATGAAGCCTAGCTATTAGAAGAAACTGAGGGTAAAATAGTTTTAATCCAAAATAGAGTGGTTGAAACGTACTTAATCCTATAAATAAAATATCCTATGAGAATTTTAACTTTCTAACTTTTAAATTTACAGTCATTTGAAGATGAGGAGTTCAAAGCAAAAGAATTATCACGTATTCCTTTGGGGCGTGTCGGTGAAACAGAGGAGGTGGCGCCTCTTGCGGCTTTTCTTTGTATGCCGGTTGCTTCCTATATAAATGGTCAAATAATTTGCGTCGATGGTGGTCGATGCATTTTCGATTCCTAAAAAAGAAGTAATACGTGCAATTTGTAGCCTGAGTTGAGTTATCTATGACTCATAAATAAATAATGTAAGATTGAGCTATTTAATACTCTTAAATAAATTATATAAGATTATAGTATGCAAACTGTAGCCTCCACAAAGAATTAACTTAAAAATAAAATTATTACAAGAATGATTGAATTCACTGTAGTTAGATTTAGCAGATTATCACCGGTTTTTGATCAAATCGCATAGCTCGGACCGGACCCGATTTAGGCTTAGGCCCGGCCCGGCCCGTGCCCGAACTACCCATGAGCAGCACGGGCCAGTCCTTTGCTCACCTAACCCGGCTCGGAAGCCCGTCCGTTTGGCCCACAACTAGGCCCACCCGTTCTGCTATAGTATTTACCCATTCTGTTAAACTAAAAACTAAATAAAAAGTTGGTACTGTACAGTTTTATATTTTTCTTAAGCACACATTTAAATTTTTTTAATTTATTATTTTTTTTAAATGAAGGAACAGAAATATTTTTTTTAAATAAGCTAATAGTAAAAAAATTCTAAAAATGGCTAAAATGCGAGTTGGGCCAAATGATTGGTGGGTCGGGCTAGCTCGGCCTGATCGGCTAGTCCGATCTCTCACGGGCCAACGGGATAGACTATTCTAATCCGGCTTGAATCCGGCCTGACCCGAGTGATTGGTAGGTCGGGCCATGAACAAATACTTAAGCTCGATTGGCCGAAAAACCCGATCCGCCCGATGATCATATCTATCGGTTTTACTCGTCACACGTGCTACTTTTCAATATTATTCGGCTCCACCGATTAATCCGTTACTAGAGGATCTGCACGGACAATGGTATCTAAGCTCATGTCCACTTTAGAAATAATAAAAAAAATAATTCTAAAATACAATATCTTATTTCAGAATACTGGTTAAACATCATAATAGCAATCATAATATAATATAAATATTATTAATTAAAATTATATATTATACCCCGCACTAACTCATATCAATTTATCCTTGATTTGACTATAATCTCTCTTAAAAATCTTATTATAATTTATTATTTATCATTTATCTCTTTCAAATATCTTATCATAATTCATTACTCTTTTTTTCTCTCTTTTAAACATCTTATCAACATTCGATCATAGTTTATCTCTCCTCTCTACTCTCTCTCCTTTCTTATCATTTTTTAAAATTTTATACTAAATAAATAAAATCTAATTTAAACAGCATATATTAAATAATTTATTTCATAAAAATAAACACATTTTAAAAAGTATTACAATTATTAAATATTATTTTTGTAAATATAAATATTATAAAATTCTTACTATAGTATTTAATTGATATAATATTTATTTTATAAATTATCTTATTAATTAAATTATTTTATATGTATAAACTAATATTTTATCTAATTAAATATTAACTCATAGATAAAATAATGTATTTACTATTTAAACTATGTATTAATGTAATTAAATCTTTTAATAAAATAGAAAATTTGAGAAAAATATAATATAATATAATTAATAATCTCTTAAAATAAAACATATGAAAGTATAAATATTTTAATATTATTTCTGATTATTAAGAATATATGTTCCATGTTAATTAAATTTTTATATTTTTACTATTAAATATAATAATATTTAAAATATAACTTATTATTTTTGACTAGAAAATACGAATTATTAAATGTAACAAAAGACTAATATAAATAAACTAATATTTTAAAGCATTATATAGCACACAATACATAATTACGCTCTCGTATAAGAAAGAAAAGAAAGTTGTTGCTGCTCGGGTGCCATAAAGTGAACGGCAGAGAAGAGAGGTGGTAGTTTTTCCCTGAGAGAGCCTTCAAACGCCTTCAATTTTGGCAAGGAATGCCAGGCTCCATCCACGTGTTACTTGTTCAATTATTTCCTCGGACTTATTCAGACACGATATAGGCTTCCAAATTCTCATGAAAAAGCCCCAATGACTTACCAAATTACGTCCAAAATAATTTAGATGGTAGGTTCTGCAATGGGTTATCTAAATGGCAAAGATAATGCTAACAACTTTCAAATGGACATCTTTATGAAAAGAAAACATATACTTTGTAATATAATTATTAGAACCGAATCGGACCGAGCAAGTAGATTGATAAACTGATAAATGGACTATAAATTCGCCAAACCGACAGTTTAATTTGCGAAGCTTTGTTAACGATTAGATTGCTCATATTTGTAAAATTACATAATTATTGTTATTATTTGATGGGTGCTAGTATAAAAGTAAAATATGGTAATGATTGATATTGCTTGTTAAAATGTAACGCATTACATATGTACCAGCATACAATACATATGCATGTTTTTACTATAGTAATACGTGTTAGTAGATAGATAAAACATGATAATAATTTATATTGCTTGTTAAAATATAATGCATTACATACATACTAACTCCCGCCATAGTAATAAGCATGGTAGATAGATAAAGCATAATAATGATTGATATTGTTTATCATCCATTACATATGAACCAGCACATATTGCATATGTATGTTCTCACCATAGTAATAGGCGCCAGTAGATAAGTAAAACATGATAATAATTGATATTGTTTGTAAAAAATAATGCATTACATATGCATCAGCATATAATACATATAAATGCTCCTAACATAGTAATATGCGTCGATAAATAAGTAAAGCATGGTAATATTTAATATTGCTTGCCAAAAGATAATGTATTACATATGTACCAGCCTACAATGCATACTTACGCTCCGATTATAGTAATATTTGCTGGTAGGTGCGTAGAGCACAATAATGTAATATTTCACGTATGTATTGTATATTTATAATATTATAAGTTTTTCCATCATTTTATTAATTTTATATTACATCAAAAATAATTATTACATTCTTATTCCAGGTAAACATGAGAATAACTATTCCTAAAATACAATAATTATTCTAAAATAACAAATTATGTTTTGCTATTCCTATTATTTTTCCTATTCTAGATGCGAAGAGGGTCTAAAAATATTTAATATTTAGTCGTAATGAATCTCGAAAGTTCATGTACATTATCAAAACAAATCTTATATTATAAGACTATTAATTGTCAAGGGCCAATTATTAACGTAAGTGATTTGAGTTTCAATCCTTGTATGGATATGAAAACAACAGCAAAACAAAATTATTACAAGAATGATTGAATTGACTGTAGTTAGATTTAGCTATTATCGCCAGTTTTACTTGTCAAATTTAATTATGTAATATCCGGCCTGTAATTTAGGAGCTCTTGAATTATTAGAAAAAAAAACTGTGTTAACATACATGAGCTTATAATATGATGCGAACTGAGTCAGATCGGATCATATTAAAGGGAGATTAGACTCAATGGATTGAGTCTACTTATCTTATTTGGTTATTTGGTTTAGTTAGAGTCTTATCATATTAAGATTTTATTTAATTAGCTAAATACAGCGCGCAGTTTCAGAAAAATATTTAAGAATATTCTACACATATTTAAATAATATCCAAATAATATCAAACTAGTTGGATAAAGTAATCACGACTTCTCTAGATTCGGGATCTATTTTGACAAAACGAAGGGTTAATCCGAGAAGATAAGGAAGAGTAGTTTTGATGATTTGTTAGAGTTGTTTAATTTAGTTGATGAGTCCTAGGATGAGCCTCTATATATATGTGGAGGAAACCCTAACTAGAGTTGTATGAGGATGATTATCTTGTTATTAGAATTGACTTTAGCATTATCTCTTTATTTTTTAGTATCTAGCCACTGGCGCCCTCTCCCACCTCCCTTCTTTCATCGCCATTGAAGGGCTATCAAGCTAGGATATAAGTTTTAGAACCGTTGCGGATCAGATTAGACTGGTTCGTAACACAATATTTATATAAAAAGTATAAAAAGAGGAGTAGAAATTACACATAGCCCATGGTAAACAATGAAGGATCTTATTTATTTATTTTTTTATTATTTAAAAATTTGAAAGCTAGATATCGTCTAAATAAAAAGACCAACTCATTCAAATCCACTAAATTTCACTAAGTTTTAACTAAATAAGTTATGTGTATTGCTAAACTATTATTTTAAATTAAATATCGTCAAAATTTAATTTAAGACGTGGTGCTGCCGGTGAGCTATTAATTTATTAAATTATTAAATAATTTTTTCCATAATAATTAATTATAGTTAAAAGTCGATCCTATATTCACGATTAATTATTGGGTTAATTATTGGTAAGTTACCTACTATAATAGAGGTAATCAGTTTATCATTGATTTAACGCCCATACAAGTCACATGTATCGGTTCCTTTTCCTCGTGGGAGTCGGGAACGTGGCCTCCTAACCCAAAGCCACCGTCCAACTCGACTACACGCAAGCACGGGACACGTGTCGGATGCACCGTCCACCGACCGGCGACCGCTCCCTATTCCTCCAGCGTCAATGATGGCGAACTCCGCCTTTTACGTGTCCAAATTCACTTTCGCCTGACATATATATTATATAGAAAGTTTTCCTTTTGCACCCAATATTAATGTGTATATATTATTTAGATCTTATCCTTTAACTGTTTTATTTTTTTAATAATTTTTTAGATTACATTTTGTACTAATATAAAATCGTAAACTTTCTTATTTTAAACTTAACGAAAAAAAAGATAATTTCTATTAATAATAATAAATAAAGGTTCACTGGGTAATTTAATTTTAGACAAAACCAAAAACTAAAAGCAATTTATAATTCATCCTAATTAATAATATAAAAATATCATAATTTTCTCATTGTTTAAGCTATTTCTCAATTTTATGTAGATATTTAATTTTTCTACAACAAAAAGAATATTTTAGGAGATTTTATATATGTAAGAGGCCAAGTAAAGTTGCCCAAAAAGATTAATAAGAAGGTTTATATAAAAATTAAGCAATAGTTTCAGATGTAATAATTTTTTTGTTTAAATTTTTTTGTATTTCATTGAACATTCAAGGGGGTTTGAAATAAAAAATAGTGAACACAGGGTGTAGATTGAATAAGTGTGAAATGACAAATTCGCTTTAATATAAAAGCACCGCTTACAATTATCTGCAGCAATAAATGGCCACGTGTCATGAGCAGGGACTCTGATTAAGGAGGCCGTATACCTAACGCTAAAGCTTAATTAGTAGATTCCTTTCACCCATGGGCTTTCTCTAAAAAGATAATAATAGCAGATTCTTCCTCGAGGACCAGATCCACGTGTCCCGGCTCTTTGAGACGCACCTACACGTGTTGTTATATCAAGGGCGGGCAGTGGAACGGACGGCTCACTGCGATCGTGGAGCACGACATCTCACCTACTGTTCCTATCGAAGGGCTGCCCGTGACAGTGACGGGCAGCTGCCCGTTGGAGGTCCTTTCTGTTGCGTTGTCCACCTGACCATCGCTTCTCTTTCTCTCATCTCGCTTTCTCTTCCTTATTCTATCTTGGACGGCCACGAGGAGGTCTCGCCTTAACCCTAACGAAGCCATCGGCAGCGGAGGCGGAGGAATCCTAAGGTTTCTATTAGCTTCGGCGATGGCGGAAATATGTTGCGAAGGGGCGGAGACGACGGCGGCGGCCGTCACAGCGTGCGAGCTCGAACCGAGCTCGCGCTCAGGGAGGCGGCGCCGAATGGATCTCCGGCGGTTCAAGATCGCCGACAGCGTCGATGGTTCTTTGCCGGAAGTGGAACGGATTCGGAAGAGGAAGAGGGTGGAGTGTTCCGTGTCCGCTTCTCCGGCGGTGTTAGAGACGGGTCCCGTCGTCGGCGCCGGGAATGGGGGCGAGGATATTGGATCCAGGGAGGACAGATCGGGGTCTTGTCCGGATGCGAGCTCCGATTCGGAGCATCCGCAAGCGAGATCGGGTGGATCGGAAGAGTCGGATGGATGCCCGAGGTACGGAATGACATCGGTCTGCGGGCGGAGGAGGGAGATGGAGGACGCCGTCTCGATCCGACCCGATTTCCTTTGGGTCGGATCAGAGATCCCGGGGAAGCACCATTTTTTTGGCGTCTACGATGGCCACGGTTGCTCTCATGTAAGCCTTTCTTCACTCTCACTAGGTTTCTCTCTCTCCACTCCTTGCCTCTCTAACAGATGTTGGGATCTCTAGGTGGCGGTGTCGTGTCAAGATCGGATGCACGAGGTGGTGGCTGAGGAGATGGGGTCCAGTTCTCCGCCTTCGGAGCCATCGCAGGAGAGGTGGAAGGAGATGATGGAGAGAAGCTTCTTGCGGATGGACGCAGAGGCCTCGAGCTGGAATGGCACCGACGGCCGCCCAAACCCCGGCTGCCGGTGCGACCTCCGGCCGCCGACGAGGTGCGACCACGTGGGCTCCACCGCCGTCGTCGCCATCGTGGGCCCAACCCAGATTGTCGTCGCCAACTGCGGCGACTCGCGCGCCGTCCTTTCCCGCGGTGGCGCCGCCGTCCCGCTCTCGTCGGACCACAAGGTGGGCACTGGAGGGATCCAGTGGTTGCTAAAATCCAGCGCTCATATCTTATCTTTGTTTTGTTAGTTTTTTTGACTATTTTGCCCTCGGGTTTTGTCTCAGCCGGACCGGCCGGACGAGCTGGAGCGGATCCAATCGGCTGGGGGCCGAGTGATCTACTGGGACGGGCCGAGGGTTCTCGGCGTGCTCGCGATGTCGAGAGCCATCGGTGAGTTCCTCTCTTTCCAATACTGCTTAATTTGGGTTTTGTATTTGCGTAATTACTTCTCTAAAGACGATTATGCTGCGTTTGGAACTTGGAAGTGCAATTTTCCTTGTAGAATTTGTCCCATCTTATTCGTAGAAGAGGTGTGACTTGAGATAAATAGAGTGATAAAATTAGTTACAATATTTTTTATGACACTATTTTTCGTAGATTAAAATAGTTGCTCTCTTAAGTTTTGGTGATAGTCTTGTGCTGCAAATGATTTGCACTTAGTTATAGGAAAGTGGGAATTAATATAGAAAAAAAAACGTACTTAGTTTTATAAGTCTAATCTTGTTATTATCAAAAACAACTCTAAAAAACTTTTTTGTGCAAATAGCCGCTCTTTTAGCGACTTAGCTTTCAAAAATGCCAACTTTAAGATTACTTAGTTGGAACGAAAATGATAATTTAATTCATTCTCCCTTGATATACTTAGGGATGCAATAGAGCGAGTCTTAATTAATTCAAGCCAAACTTCGATCCTAATAAGCTTCAATTAAACTAAGCTGAATTTAGGTTTGAATTAAATTTAAAATAAAGCTTAATTCAAAAATATAAAGAATAGAAATATTTATGTATTAAAAAAGTAGGATAAGATCCAGCTAAACTCTTGTTTAGTTTGAGACTAAGTCCAAACTTAATTGGTTAGTCTTATTTAGTTACTTGGACCCAGGCAGATGATCTCTAAACTCAGGGCAAATAAGACCATATATAAATTAAATTTATAGTAAGTAATTTTTAGAATATTATATAGCATAATATAACTTATATATATATATATATATATATATTTTTTTTTTTTTTTTTTTTGAGTTTCGTCCTGTGTGTTTGATTGAAAGACTCATGATCAGTATAAATTATTTTTGAGCTTATTTTAAAAATCGAGCTCGGCTCAACTTATTTTTGAGCTTAGTGGAGTTGACTTATTTTTGAGCTTAGTGGAGTTGAGTAGGAGCCGCCAGCTTGATTATTTTGACATTCCGCCAGTTTGACTATTTTGACATCCCAAGTTGTACCGCCAGTTTGACTATTTTGATAGCCACCTTCTCAGATGATACGTTAAAGAAAACTTTCAACTTAATAATTCTCCGATTAAAATTTTCTACATAACCTGGATGAAAGTATAGTACACGGGAAGATGTTCACTAACTGGGCAAAATTACAATCTTGTATAGAATCTGTGATCAACAAAATTGAATCATTGAATTCCCTTAATTTTCTTCACCTTCGAATGTCTTTCGTCAGATTAAAAGATCAAGATCTTGAGAGATATACAGCAGCTTTAAGTCTTTTAAAGATATACATTGGTAAATATTTATTTATATATATATATATATATATATATATATATAGTACAATGTATACAAGATGCTTCAATTTTATTGGTCAGTGAAAATTGTAATTATTTTTCTTAATGGTTAAATTAATCCATTTAGTAAAACCAATCAGGGGATAGCTATCTGAAGCCGTACGTGATACCGGAGCCAGAGGTAACGGTGACGGAGAGGGAGGAGGGAGACGAGTGTCTGATACTAGCGAGCGACGGTCTGTGGGACGTCGTAACCAACGAGATGGCGTGCGACGTCGTTCGCATGTGCCTGCGGGGTTCCGCACAAGTGGGAGCCCGCGGCGAGGGGGGAGGACACGTGGACGGTGATAAGGCGTGCTCGGACGCGGCGATGCTGCTGACGAAGCTGGCGCTGGCGAGGCGGAGCGCGGATAACGTGAGCGTCGTTGTGATCGACCTCAGGAGAAATTTATAGCCTCATCATCCTCGGTCTCTCTCTCTCTCTCTCTCTTTATTATTATTTTTTTAATTTTAATTTTAATTTTTCTCTCGTCTCTTCTTATATTTCGAATTTATAATTTACCTTCTTAAGAGGAAGGAAAGCAAATGATGTGGAGTGAGCAGCTGTTGTTATGTGACGGTGACGCAAATATAGCGCGCAATATAAATTTAGCTACAGCTTGTAAGTGAACTGTTAAAAAGAGTTTTTTCTCTTCATATTATATAGTCTCAGAGGCCACAATGGCTCACATAATTTCTCGCTTTCTCCCGGGGAGTCATTAGAAGAAGAAAAAAATTTAATTCGTAAAGTTATTATTCAGGATCAAATTAGCAGTCAATTGTACAACTTAATTTATAATAATCTTGCTCGTTAGATTCTTTGTAATTTACTGATCTCTGTGGTTAGTTCTTTGAGGTGGGTTGATGCTATCGGCTCAGTAACTAAGATCCATGCTATATGAAAAGAAGATGAAATGTGTAGGTATCAGTTCAACACTCTCCAATAGGGACTCTTTCAAAGCTGTGATATGATAGTCTAAAACATATTCTAAAGAGATGTTGTAAGATGATATCTAAAATAGTCTCCGAATAATAATGAGTGAGATATGTGGTGTTAAATTGAATATATATATATATATATATACCTGTCTCAGAATATGATGTAAATGCCCCCACATCAATAACTCTCTAAATTGGACTGGGAAGACCTTGAGACAATATGATATAGATGCCCCCTTAGATAACTCTCTAAACTGGACCAAGAAGACTTAGCCTTCAAGTGCGTTTAAAAAAGAAAATTTAAAATTTTTAATGTTAAATTGTCGGACATTTAAAAATACTTAATAGACATGAAATTCTTTGTCGCATGCATTTGAACCATTTTTGAATGATTAGAACCGCATCTTAAAACTTTTGTTTTAAATATTTTTGCCCCTTTTTTTTTCTACACTTATGATAATGCAATCTAATGTATTTTTCTTTAATCATATTGGCAATTATATAAGCTAAATAATCTCCTCATTTTGTCATGTATGACAAAATAATAAATTTCTACACAAAATCTAGACCAATACTCCGCTCCTCACACGTTCGTAACAAAGCATTGCTAAGTGTTATTTGAGATCAAACTAAAACCTACACAACTTTATCAGAAACACCAACATGAAATGCATGTTTGGTATGCATACGCATGTAAAAATATTTAATCCCACAACTACTGGAAAGCTTCTACGCGTTTTTATAGTACAGTAATAAAGAAGGAAATCATGAGGAAAGCGTTGCATTTGATCCACATAAACATTTAAACAATGCAAGCTACCTCTCCAAATCATAATCGAAATTCAGAAATTTTTATAATACAAATATCTGAATTTTTCAACAAAAAAATCATTATAAAAAATTCCATTCCAAGCACTGCATCGTGGACTTCAAGAATCGTCGACATTTCAACAAATCAACTCACAAGATTTATATCTTTAAACGCAAAATATTTTCATGCAAAAAAGTATTTATGGTTGATGCATTTTCAAGACTTGGAATAATTTATGAAACGAGACTACACATACCATGTAGTTCACGGTCAAAAGATACATCGGTTCTCGCAAAGTACATAACTTCATATTATATTCTAGATAGTTTGTGCACACTAAGTAATCCAACAAAGTCAAAAGTGGTGTTTTATACTCTATTCTATAATAAACAGTTTAAAAAAAATAAAATTAAAAACCAACAAGACAGTCAATTTAGGTAGAGGATTCTACACTATAGTCAAACAATATTTAGTCCATCATCACACAAAATAGTGCCCATTGACACCATTTTAATAGGTAACGTTCTTCTTATGTAAGTATAAATTGCCTGAATTTACTAGACCAATACACAAAGTCTAGACCAATACTCCGCTCCCCACTGAAAATGACATTTATTGTCTCATTTTTATATCAGGATTTTCCGAAATCAGTCTTAGTCCATTATTCCCTAAGACTTCTCAACAATTTCACCATCCTAAGTAGTAACAACAGATGGTTTCCACTCGTTAACAATTGGGAGCCAAACTCTCTCATAAATGGATTTAAAAATCAAACTCTTATGCCGACTTTTTACTAAGAATAATTGGATGTAACAAATATGGGAGGTGTAATAATAAATTGTTCTTATTTGGGTAACTCTTTTGCGTTAAAGATCTCTCTATAGAGTTAGAGAACTAATGCTGCCTCCACCGGTTGACATCCGATCCAACCTAGTATATACTTTTGGTACTAAGTAAAAAATTATAACGTCCTAGAAGATGATCTATCACATGCTACTAATATAAATAATACAAAAAATAAAGTGTAAAACAAGCAATTGCAAACACAAGATATATACATGGAAATTTTTAACTTAGGCACAAGATCACACAGATCACGAATCAGGTCAATCACTAAAAATGAATGTACTAATTACAAAAAGCTTATGAATCACTCGTCAATAACTATATGATTTAATTCTCCCAACCTTAGATTGATGCTATCGTCATGTAACTATCAAGATGAAGATTCACACTATGAATAAAATAAAATACGTAGGAATCACATCAACAACCTCCATCGCGGACTCTCAAAGCCGTGAGATCTCCACAGATGTTCCAAAGAGATGCGGGCGTTTAAACGCCTTCAAGCGCATTCAAATGCACCCAAGTAAAAATTAATCTCTAAAAATTTCGATCACCAGTTGGAATCCCTTAAAATGCCAAGGGAGAATGCCTGGTTGGAATCCCTTAAAATGCCAAGGGAGAATGCCTGGTAGACATATCCTCTGTCATATCCTGCCATATGTATTCTAACCATCTCTGAGTTATTAAAACTGCATCTTAAAACTTTTTCTGTTTCTTCAAGTATCTTATCAATTTTCTCTTATCAATTTTCTCTTTACACTTGTGACAATACTCATACATAAAAGCTGAACTTTCTTACAAATTCAACTAATTTTGATCACATTGCCAACCTTATAGAATACATTTAGAAATATGAGTCAAACTCTCTCTTAAGATAATCATTGGTGGGAAGTCACAACTTCAGAAGGTTAGTCTTTCTTAATAAAATTTGCAAACAAGATCACCAGTATAAAACATACTTTTGCAAAAGCAAGAATTGCAAATGAATTAGTGCAAAGACCCATTGCAAAGCATCAATTATTCCGAGATTGAACATCACAATTATGTCTGGAGGTCAACCAGCACGCTAAAATATCATACACGAGAGCTTCTTATTGGCAGCTAATGCCAATTAAATCACAGTTCAAAGATACATTTGTCAGGTGAATGCAAGTAAAACCTCATCAAATAGTCAGGTTCTTGAATGCATTTTTTATACTACCCAAACGACACATATCAGGAGATTACATCAAACTCCTTGATGCTACCAGAATTGACTACAGATGTGAGAAAGACTAACAAAAGCTTTCCCAATTTACAACCGTTTACTTTCCTCCTCAAGAGCTTTCAGCTTGCGGTAGCCTTCATCTGTGCCAAATATCCTGATAAAGAAGAGGGGAAATAAGAATTATTTCACAAAAAAATCCTAATCAGACTATGAAATGAAATTACTGGTCCCTAAAACATATATTGCTACCAGTCTGCCAATATAAGGGAAAGTTCACTTGTCAAAGTGAGAAAATTTGATATATGGAATGATAAGACAAGCGAGCAGTGTCTAAGAATCCTTGGCAACTTTCTGCTGCTACCAGTATTCATAGTCAACAGAAAGACATGAAATTTCTATATAATGAATCCTCCTTTTACACCAACTAAAACTTCAAACCACTTCCAGGGCAACAAAGACCTACTTGGTTCCCATGTTTGAGATCCTTAGAGGAGAGATCCATAATAGATTAAAACATTGGAATACTCTTTTCCTGGCACACACATTTGAATACCATGTAAGGTATGAATGAAGTATAAGAACACAACCATACTCCATCGCATTCTCCAAAAGAGGACATGGTAGCACTAGGACCAGATAATCCAAGGTGCTACATGTCCCAAGGTCTCACTGTTGGCTCTGTAAATACCCTTGCAATAGCAGTGTTCTATGTCCGGAATAACTCAAGGTGCTATATCCCCTCATGAATCAATATCATAGAACAATTAAGGAGGTCAAATGCATCCTGCAGTTGTGATGTAATACTTGGCGTACAAGGCTTTAGGGTAAACCACAAAACAGAAAATTTCTAAAATAAGAGCTCCAAAATTGATCCAATCTTTTATTATTAGGTGGAAGTGACAGTTGAAGCATTTAATGCCCACTTAGATGGATAGTAAACTATATGCATCCTCTCTTGGATAATGATGGATTCACTTCATGTTTTCCTCACACATAATAATCTTGGAGATAAAGTAGAAGTTGATATGATCTAGGTCTGATCGGATCGAATCACGAGGACATTGAGTTCAATAGATCAGATTTATTTATTTTTTAATTAATTTACTATATAAGTCCTTAAGGCAAGTCTAGTTAGGTCATGTAGCTACTAAGGTAAGTACAATTAAGTCATATAAGATACTAAAGCAAGTTCTAGCTCGAGTCGTATAAGTCTTCATGACTAGTCTGAATATGACTTATTATACCTGACCTCTATATATAAAAGGACTGAGCTTCTTTGTTTAATTATCCAAACATCCAAACGTTAATAAATTATTTTAAATTGAGTTTATCTTAGGAGTAAGAGTAAGATAATCTAATAATAGAAATAAATTAATCATAGTCGTTTATTTTCCTAGGAATAGATCTAACTTAAAACCCTAATTCTACTTTCAAACCATAGCCACCATAACCTTTACGAGCCAGCTTACCTTACAACCGTCCACCATCCTCCAATGATCACTGCAACGTTAGATAATTATCAATCTGTCAAGTTCTAATATTTCTCTACTGTTTTAATTTTTTTTCTTTTCACTTCGACCTCGAATTCATATGAAACCAAAACCATTAGATACTTCCAAGGCTTCCTCCTATAAAAATATCATAATTTTTCTTAGGTCCTGATTGTTTCAAATCTGGTTTGTAACAAAAGCCCAAACAACTCCATAAATAGGAAAGCATTATGTAGAAGGTTGAAGAAAACTATGCCACATGTTCTTGCTAGAAACTATCTGTTAGTCCAAACTCATGGTCAAGTTACAAATAGTTGACTTAACCAATACGTGGAGTGTGACAATCTTCCCATAATTTTTCAAGACATCACATTGAATAAATACTTTCATACCTACTCATTATGATCTAAGAGAAGTAAACCTTTTGAAATGTGATCCACATCCTAAGGTGATGATAATCCAAGAGGTGGATGTTCTACATTTTGTCTTCCAGATATATCGTGGTAGAACCCAGTATTCAATCAAAACTTGGAGATGATAACATCATATATCATACCCTTAGAACACACTACACATAAATTATCTAGGGATCTATGTTTATCATGAGCAGTTTGTGGTGTCAAGCTTTCAGGAATTCCAATCTTTTGCTTCTTTAATTGGTTTATTAAGCTTAAAGAAGAACATAAATAAACCAATACTCACCAATCCATGTAGGTAAAAGTAGATGAGTAGTTCCCAGATTTGGTATAAAGCACACGATGATGGTAGTCATGAAACTCAGCACTGTAAGAGCAAACATCATGCCAAGTGATGATTTATACACAATATAGTTCCCCCAAGATAAGAAAAGTAAAGATAAGGTTGTGACTCACCCTCCATATAAAGGCAAGAAATTTGATGGACTCCACGGAAAGTGGTATCCACTGTGCGCCTCAACTGTTTCCAAGACTCTCAGTGCCATCCATAACCACAGCGTAAATAAGTGTGGGCCAGTAAGAGCAGGGCCAATGATGGTAGCGAAGCCAAGGAATAAGATCTCAGCAGGATGGGCATATTCCGATGTCAACCCAAAAGGTGTAGCATGTCTGCCGTTGTCCATCAAATCAGAGCAAAGAAGTAATAAATATCATTTGTAGAATCAATACGACTTACTCATGGTGAATACTGTGAATATGCTTGTATAGCCATTTTGTGTGCAGTATCCTGTGTCCCCAGTAGAAGACGAAATCTTCCACAATGAAGAAGAAAAGTATTTGAGATACAACAACAGTCCTGTAGACACAGATAAGTAAGACTAGCTTCAACAACATGGCAACATTTAAGAAAAATCTAAATCTGAAGTCGTCAAATTTGATTGACTTCTATGTTACCTAGGTCATGCATATTACAACTAGGGCACATAGACAGTATTATCTTTGATAAGTTTCTTCGAATGACTTTAGTTACATAAAAAACTTTGATAAAATAAAAAAGTTTTCAGCATGTATATGAAACTTGCAAAGGAATATAGATCTGAACGATTTATTAGAAGGAAATTGATTGGTACCAGGGTGGAAGTGGAAGACTGCTTTTCAGCCCCATGAATCTGAATGTGGGATAGGAAATTATCATGACGGGTAAGTTCACACAGAGATGGTACAGCATTAGACGCATAACACATCTATCTTGCGTAGCTGGGCTGTTACTTTTCTTCTGCAAAGAGACATATGTTGTTTGTTGAGTTATGTGCGTGTCAAGCAAAGTATCTGTGAAAAGGATTCAAATTATGACTGCTAAACATTAAATTAGATTAGAGGGATTCACTAGCTTTAGATAGGAAAAAAAAATATTAGCTGAGAATTTGTTTGCAGTCAGCAACTATAGTAGTAGTGAACACTAATTCATAGTAAAAAGTTCATAACAGTTTCCTAATTTAATAACGTTCAGAGTAGTTTGGCCATTATTTATACATTTAGCTACTTTTATCATATAGAAGAAGATCAAGGTAAGAACATGCGTGAACAGAAAGTGCATATTCTTAATTTTGAAACCTAGATTTGATTGAGCAGTTGGATTGGGCATACCTGGATTTTGTACTTGCTGAAAAGCCCAAACCTCTCAAAGAACAAAGATGGAAGGCCAGACAAGAAGAACACACTTTCATGAAGTAAAAATGTGATCACAGTCGCCAGTTGAAATTCACTAAAATGAGTGATAAGATACTGCAACAACAGAAATATAGGATCATGTCATCTAAAAGAAGTATGGAGAAAACTAAATTTAATATTTTTTTGAAACAGTAAATTTATTCTACAGGGTTATAACTTGTTCCTCCGCTCCATTTTATGGAGTATATTAATGAACTAATCAAGCCTACGCAGAAACATACTCTGATATTAGTTTTTGTCAAAGTAATGATATTCACCTCCTTGTCAAGATAAATTTCCTAATCTAAGATGGCAAAGTGCTGCAATCAGAAGAACATGTGTTAAAGATTCTTTTGAAAAAAAAAAAAAAAAATCTGAGGGACCAGGTTGCATGTGATATGATTCTCAGCACCCAAAGTTTTAGACGGCTTGGGATCTTTATTCGTTGGAACTAAAGAGGGCTCTATCTTAGCAACAGGACAGATATTTAAACTATTATTTTGCTGATCGTTTAATACTAACGCAGGTTAGGCCTGAAGGGGCTAAAAAGAAAAGAAAAAAAAAACTACACTACTACAAGCTCCCTAGGGTGATCCAGTACCTTAGCAATATTATGAACAGGCTTAATATATCTTTATATCCTAATAGCTATAGATACTTCAGTTTATAGAAAAAACTTGTAAAGCCACATTAGCCTACAGATAGTAATACTCAATTACGGCAAGATTTGACAACATTATTTGGACCTTCTAAGTACAGTCAAAGATGGTCACATGTGAAAGGATAAAAAGTGGAAAGAATTATATCATCCAAACTAACCACGACGGAAAAATGCTGATAACCTAGCCCAAAGTGGGAAAACTTTCCGATGCACTTCAGATTGGCATGATGTGTTAACAGAATAAACGATTAGGTTTCAACTGGGTGGAACTTATATTCCACTTATTATACTATATAACAGGCTTAAACAATAGCGAATCTAAATCTTCAAAAAGAAATTGCTCCCAACCATCATAGATCATTATCTAAAATAGAATCCATGATTTTTTTTTTCTCGAATCCATCAGCAATGCATGCAGATGATTCGTAAAAAACCTCAGGTAAATACTACTAATCTACACGACAAGCACATATTAAATGGCTAGAATTGCCCCAAACACCTCAAGAAGACGTCGAATACTCATATCAATCAACGTCAGAATCTACACTAACATAAACAACACCGCATTCCTCGAAATAACGGAAAAGAAACCAGGAAAGAAGCATCATTGTAGTTAATCCACATTGCCTAGTGGTGGATCGGAAGGAACGCAAGAGAAGAGCTAGCAATTTGGCGGAAGGAGAGGAGCGAGAGCGGAGATGGTAATACCTGCCATCCGGATTCGAGGAGAGACGCCATGGATGGAGAAGAGGAAGTCGATGACTGGATCGGAGTCGAGCTCTCAGTTCCGCGATCGGGAAGAAGAGATTTGTGGAGGAGGAGCTGGGAGACGAACGCGAGGGCTTACGACCCGACGAGTGCCGATCTTACAAAGGGGTCGAAGTAGCCAGTCTGTCGTTTGGCAGTTATTGGGATTTCGTAAGTGGAGTCCAACATTGTGCTTTAAAAAATGTACCAAGACGAACTTCAATAGGGATGATTTTGAGGAAAATGATCCAAAATAGTTTCAACCATAAAAGTTATGTTTACAAAATTGCCACCACAAAATATACTAATTACCACTACATCCTTCGTAATAACATTATTTTACACAGTAGTTTAGTTATAAAATATATATTAACTTTCATAATTATATTTTAAAAATATTGCATTAAAATTAGGAATAATTTTAATTAAACCTTCTAAGAAAATGTATACTTTTATATACACTCATCAAAATTTCTTTAGATCCTAAATTATTAAAATCTATAGCCAGCTAATAGAAATGATGGAAATATATAAATCTCTCTCTATATTAATAAAAAATAGGGAGTTGTTAGTAATAGCAACAAGACTAATGTTGATAACCTTAATACCCATAATCTAAGGATAAAATCGATCAACTTTTGTAAAGTAAGTAGGTACCATTTTTTATAATTAAGAAGATTATATGATCAACTTTAATTCTAAAATAATTTGACAGTTTGATGGCTCGACTCAATGAATTGATGATGCAATTAACTTAAAAAAAGTAGCTCGATAGTGCGACGATTTAGAGCCCAGCGATGTATAGACTTAAAATCTACTGAGCAATTTAATATATTGGCTAATGTTAGATGATTCTATATATCTAAGTAGGATTGATTATTTGTCCGATCCACGTATAGCCTTTGGACATTTGAATAATTTAAAAAAAAAATCTGACAACTAAAGGGTGAAAAGGACATTTGGGTAAGTAGTTGGGTAATCTCAGTAACTCTCAGAAGGAATCTTTTCGGGGCCGGGCTCGTCTTAACCGTATCGTCACAGTTAGGACGCGTCGTCTTGCACAGTGCTGTGGATGGGATGCGATTCTTTTCGGGCTTTGCGTTGTCTTCCTCGTCCCTCGCTGTCACTAGTAGCCAAGTGTACCCGTGGAGCATCTCGGTGGGTCCCACGGCGTGAGGAGTTGTGAGTTCGATGATTTAGTCTGTTTCTGATAGCCCAAATTTTCACATAATTATATGAGAATTAGCTCCTTTTTTTTTTTTTCCTAAAGAGCATTTAAGGAGAGAGAAATTCCTATGTTTTGATGAGTTTTTCAAAGAAATATTTTTATAGGAAAAGATCATTTCCTAAGGAAAAACAATTACTCATTTCCAATCTCTCACTGTCTCTCTCTCTCTCCCTTTTTCTTTTTATTTTAAATAAAGCAGCTTCATTGAGCCAACAAAGATGCTGTGCTCCCCTACACTTTGGGTGCCAATGCACCAGAGGAGTCCCAGCAAGAATGTTTACAAAACTTTGGGGCTAACTGGTCGCCTCGCCTCCATACATAGCTTTGAAAGACCAACCTCCCCCTAGTTAGCTAATTGGTTGCTTTCCTTGGGTACATATAAAACTCTAGCATCCCTCGTCCCCTTAAAAAATCTAAGACAATCAATTGTCACTTTCTAAATATGCCAGGGAACCACAGCTTCTCCTCGTAGGATTTTCGCCAACTCTGAGTCAATCTCTATTAGCACCTAGTTCTTAAGCACAAGCCTTTGCAACTAGGGCGGACTCAGAATGCACAGGGTCCCAACACGCACCTAACAGCATGTCGGTCTTATCTCTAAGGATTACAATTTCTTCGGCCTACGCGAAGTCCGTCCTAAACGAGCTATTTGTGTTTAGTTTCATCCATCCCGTCTCCGACGCCTATCATTTGTTGTTGTGCCGGTGTTCTGTGCCGCCCTTCTCTTTGACCTTGGTTTCAAACTCCGCAACCTTTTTCCAACTCTTAGCCTAACAGCATCACCTCCTCCTCCTCCTTCTACTACTATCTCTTTTTTTACTTTTATTTTTTCCTTCAAAATTTTTTGAATTATGAACATCATATATTAAAGAGATTTTTATAAATCATATCCTATATTTTTATTTTATTATTCGTACTCGTCTTTGAAGATTTTATAATTTAACATTTTATTTTTTTTTCTTGTAGTTTTTATTTAACACTCAGATATTATTTTAACTAACTAATGTCGATCAAATTACTAAAATATCTTAATCATTCCCTCTCATTTTTTATATTTGCAAGATAGAGGTAAAGATAGTGGGAACATAGCGCCCCAATTGGCCTAAGACTATACAAAGAAAGCTAAGAAGCCTACAATAGTAGAAGATAGGTGGACAAGGGTAAACTGGACTGTACGAGTGTAGGATGGGTGAAGTTGAACTCAGATGGAGCCGATACTAACAAGGCATACCAAGAAGGTTCAAGGGCAACTAAGGAATGAGAAGGGGATTCTCGTGCAAGCTGCATGGAAGCCTTTGCATAAGTTTGGGCGATCCACTTGGACCTTAGTTTGGTCAAGAATAACCGTAAGCTGATGTTAGAGACCACCACTCCAAGGAAGTTATTAGAATTCTACGTAGTAAGTCATCTGTCCGTGGAAAATCATGAACATAGTAGATGAGTGTTTAAAGATGTTGAGATACTTTATTAGTTTTCGTATGGTACATGTGTACAGGGAGGGTAATCGGATGGTTGATTGGGAGAAATCTCCTCTAGGACTACTATTGGGCATAACTATCTAATAACCCCAGGTCTTTGTAATGTCCTTTTGTGTGATACTTCAACTGTCCTAAGCGGCTAAGGTACACCTCAGCTGAACACAGCTCGTCTTCCAAAAAAAAGAAACAAAAAGAATTATGCGACCACCTGGTTTTCATAGAAAAGAAAACATTGATCACTGTTGGTGATTTTTGGTGCATCCGACCGGCTCCACTTTGGAGCAGAATTCCTATGGACCATACTAAATCTTTGTGAGATTTTTTTATCTTAAAACTCCCTAAGTTTTGCTATATATTGTCATTCATACTTTTTTACCATATTGATATTTATCAAACCCTATATTTTGTTTTTAATGTCTTGTCAATTATCATATAGATGAATTACATTAACTATACATACATATATATACAATGACCTAAGTACCTTGATTAGTTTATTAAAATTAAAATAAAAGTATGAATAATTATACTAACGACTTCCTAACTAAGCTCAAATTATAAATATTTTAGGTATTTAAAATTTTAATCTTTTAAAAATAACATAATATTTTCTATTCCATTAGCTACTATTACGTGGATATTTAATTATGGTTAATTTAGCCCGTAAGATAATTGAGGTCATATTAGGCCCATCATTGACTAATCAAGCCTAACTCAAACCCAGTTGAGTCCTGTCTCAAAGCCCGTTGAGCTTCTACTGTGAGATTCGTGAGCACAGTGAGCCCCCCCTTATGCAAAATATTTAAAATGCTCGGGGTCTTTTTTATGACATCCTCTTTATGATATATTATATTCATATTGCCCCTGTCATTAGGATATATCCGCGGAGCCACATTTTGTTTTCAGAAGGGGCAAATAAACATATTCATTATATAATTTTAATAATTCCAAGTAAGTTACAAAAATTCATAGCCATAGCCCCTGCACGTTGGTATATAAGAAGTATATAAATGTGAACCCCATGTAGAACAAATTAGGGGTGAAAATGGGTCGGATTGCGCTATCCGATCCGATTCGGAAAGAATTTTTGAAAAAAATTCAGATACAGATTCATACGGGTCAGATATATTTTTCGGATTTAGATACAGATATCGGATATCCGTTTACTCGCATATTTTTTTTGAATGATTTATAGTTTTTAGTTTGCTTATTTAAATAATAAATATTAATATTATTACTAATAATATGTTATATATTATTTATAGAGATTAATTTCTCTAATTTTACATATTTAATATATAAAATTTTTTATTTATTGTAAAACTCTTAATATTTTTATGTTAATTATATCTAAATAAAATATTATAATTCTTTTAAATTCAATCAATATCCGTTTAAAATCCAATCCTCTATCCGAAAATTATCCGTATCCATTTAGTTGATATATGATTTTATATTTTATATTTTATTATCCGTCTAATATCTATAATTCATATTGGAACTAAAAATATAAGTTGAGCACAGTATATGTACCCTTTTTTTTGTGGAACAATCGTCGTGGAGTCCACGTCGCCATCAGATAGATAGATGTAATAGTAAGAGGTACCAAGTAGCACATGGCCGAGGCGAGGCCGAGAGAAGAAACGAGGGTATCCTTCGCCACGAAGTCTCACGACATATAAAGAACTCCGTGCAAAGGAACAAAAGGCGCACTCAGCGCGCGAAAAAGGAAGGCAATTGGACGCGAGCGAGTCAACTTTTGGTCTTCCTACGAGACTAACTACAAGCCCACTCAGGCCGGAGAGCGAAGTAGATTGAAGAGCATTCATCCCAATCGAAAAGAACTTCCCCACCGATCTCTTCCGGGAATTTCTCCGTACTATCTCCTTCTAGTCGATTAATACTCGTTATCTTCTCGTTTCCTAATCTTTGTTCTACCTTTCTTTGAGCATTGCATCTTGGATTAGTTCTTGACAGGTCAATCCGCTGTTCCTTTTTTTTTTTTTAAAGAGAAATTAGGGCTTTTATACTTTCTGGTTCTTTGTTGTTCCGAGGTCTGCTCTTGCTGTATAGATGGATTATTTATCGTTAATGTGACCTAAACTAGGGTTTTAGCGTAGGTATTCTTGTTGAAATTGTCGTTGGTATTCTTGTTGAAATTGTTCTTCTTGAATTCTGCATATGGATTTTATAGTCAATTTTGATTGATATCTTCATATCTTTTACAATGGGAGAAAGAACTATTTGACTTGAAGATGTGAGCTGCCTTATTAGTAAAGTGTAAACCACATGCAAACATTTTTATGGAGTGTAGGAAAAATACGAGCTTCAGAAGAGGAGTTAATGATGTTTTCACAAAATTAAACAAATATCTAGAATAAAATTTTAACTTATAACAGGGAATCTCTGCTTGTCATTATCAGGTTATGAGTGTCTCACCCATGAGATGTACTTCTAAACACGTTAAATTTTATTTCACCCACGCTAGGTGGACTTAGTAGATAATTTCAATGTTTTTGTGATTTTTCCAGAACTGTGTTCATTATAATGTGCTGAAGTTGGATCTTGTAGATGGCATCTTCAGAGCAAAATCAGCTTGCTTTTTAGTCGTAAAGAACACATGGAACACAAAGATTTTGAAAGATTGAGCACAATTTCAAAATTTTCGAGGAAATTAGGCCTTGTTATCATCATCACCTCTCACTAGCTTATCTAGTAATATCTTTCCCTGAGCTCACTGCTAATCTACTTGCTTGTTCCTTTTAAGCAGCTAAAGTTTTTGGCGTGATGGACTACTATTACTCTAGATCTACCAAGGGGGTTACAAATTATACATTGGAGCTTTGTCTTAGAGAGATCCTCTCTTTCATTAAACCCATGGAAGTTGATCAAGTAAAACGAGTAAACACCATTAATGAGCTTGCAGCTTCCATAGGATCCATTGCTACCTTCAGAGGTAAATGATTCTCATAGATTGATGTTATTTATTCTTTCTTCTTTTGCGTGCTAAAAGCAGTGTTTGCTCTTGCTTACCTTGAGACTCGCTAACTCGGTGCATTTTAGTGTTCAACAGCAATAACATATTCCCTTCAGTTATATAATTGCTTTCAAAGATTAGTTACATTTTTGGTGGCATTAAAAATATTTGTGGATTAATTACATAGTAAACACACTGGCACAGTAAGCTGTTTACTTCACATGAAAAGAAAGTTGAATTCTTAATATACTTATGCATAGTAACATATTTACCATTTGATAAAATGAATGTAGCTGAATTGGATGACAGTTCTATTTTTCTCATTAGGCAGACAATTTTTTCATGGAAATGAGAAATATTAAACCTTCGGTTAGCAGTCACAAACATATAGATGCCTAAGGCTAAGGTTCACTCCCTTAATAGTTTGGTCATCCTGCTTCTGCCAATGATGTAGGGGCTAGTAACTTGACGCAAAATGTTTATTTTAGAGTCATAATTAATCACTGGGAGTCTCTTTTTTTCTTTTTCTTTTTTTTTCTTTTTTTTTCTCTTTGCTCTCTTTATTGTGTTCTTTCTCTCTCCTGGTAGTTCCTTGCAGTCAGCCTTTTTCTAACCTTTTTTGAAGACCAAAGCCCAAATCGACCATATCTGGAAGGCTTACAAGTTACAACCCTAATATTTTTTCTAAACCCAAGAATTCCATTTTACTGTTTTTTGACACAAGACCATGAAGAGAGCTCACTATGGGATCAGACTTGATAACTCCAAGCTTGATCGCCACCTTTTTTTGGTGCTTTGATATAGCCTAATCTGATCAGTCCCCAGATAACCTATTTGGCATACTTAATTCCTATTTTCACATCTTTCAACCCTAAGCTGTAGAAGAAGTTAACTCAGATCTACATCCAATTTCAGATCTTATTGACCACTAGAACCTGCCAAACTAAGACCTACACATCCACATCCAACCTGATAGCAAGTCCTAAGCCTTCTTGGGCCAATCCTATAGGTTAGTTTTGTAAACTCTCTGACTTCCTTCTTATGAACTGCTTTTATGAGTTTTTCTCCTTTTCACTTTTCTAATAGTGCAGGAGACAGTCAAGGCTGCGATATCCAGTGGATTGATCCTTGTTGGAACTTGGAAGTGAAGAACCAAGACTATATTCTGCTAGTTGTTTTATGTCAATTTGGTATCAGAGTTTGTTGTCCTGCATTAATTTGGTATAAACATTTGCAAGCTACTGACAGTCACATCAACATTCTTTCGTTGTCATTTAGGATTCATCTAATGTACATTAGAATTGATGACCTTTTCTTTTGTTGTTTATTAGATTGAAGCCTAATACTTAAAATAAATGAAGTAGGAATATTGAGACCATTTGATGAGGACATCTAATTACTGAACAGGTGCTGCTGTCAAGCCATTTGGATCTTATGTTTCGGAACTCTATAGCAAATGGGGTGATTTGGATATTTCAATCAATCTTCCTAGTACTTTGCAGTCGTCTCCAAATAGGAGACTTAAGCAAAATGTACTACGAGAGCTAATGAAATATTTGCGAAAGAGAGGTACTCTATTAATATTGCTCACTTCAAGTTATAATTAAACTAATAACAATTTTTTGTGTTTAGTTCTGTCCTATACAACCTCTAGAGTTACTCTTCTGATTTCTTTCTTGTTTCCTACCTTTCTGTTGTCAATCAAAGTCGTATGTCTTTTATAAGGCATAAATTGTCTGTACGGAAGGAAAAAAGCTCTCTGTATTGAATGTCTAGTACAACATAGCATGCAAGAGCTGCTTAGTTGAATAGTGAGATCAATTCTCAACTTATGTGCCTTCATGTGGCAAAAAGACATGTTCATTTAATTGTTGTCATAGTCAGACTGAGAATGTGAGAGGTTTTGAATGACAGGTATGAAGACGTCTCTCGTTATCAGAAATCATCAACCCAATCTTTGGAATCTTTTTTTTTTTAAAAAAATAAAAATCTTCCGGCATATAGCTTCAGGAGGTGAATTATCTCCATTTCTTCTGTATTCAGGTGTGGCTTATGGTATCCAGTTCATACCTAATGCAAGAGTTCCATTGCTAATATACAAAAGTGTTGTCTATGACATTTCTTGTGATATCTCCATCAATAACCATCTGGGTCGTATCAAGTCAAAAATCCTCCATTGGATCACTGAATTAGATGAGCGCTTTGGTGACATGGTTTTATTGGTTAGTTTAATTAATTCCATGATGATCCTCTACATTATCTCTATTATGTATATAGAATAATTTAGTGCCCCTTGCAGATAAAGGAATGGGCTAAAGCGCAAGAAATCAATAATCCAAAGTCAGGGACTTTGAACTCATACTCTCTCTGCTTGCTTGTTATCTTCCATTTCCAGGTTTTCTGATAATTGCTTCATCTGAGAACTTGGGATCCCTTTAAAATTTTCAATTGAAACTTCACAACAACTGCAAGCTATATTTGTTGCCTCTAACTTCCATCTTTTTTTAACACTTTTTCCAGACATGTGTTCCTGCAATTTTACCTCCTCTTCGGGAGATTTATGAAGGGAACATTGTTGATGATGTGACTGGTACACTATTAATGCTTCGCCTTCTCATGCAATTCTTTGCCAAATGTGCACTCGTATCTCTGTTTATGTGTGCACTCGTGCACACCAACATAAGCAACTATGCACACATGCATGCGCACATAAAATATATCCACAACGTGTATTTAGGTGTCGATACATGTACACATACTTATAGCCTTTATGTCAGTTACTTTGGGTTATGTTGGTTTCTCATCAGTGATTGTCGGTAGTCTGTATGTTCCTGGCCATTTTTATGCAGAACCAAGTATCATTAACAGGAGACAGATTAAGGATATTTGCACTGCAAATATAAGGAGGTTTAAGTCCCGAGTTTCCAGAGAAAGAAATAAGAGCTCTCTTTTTGATCTTCTCGTATCTTTCTTTGCTAAGGTAACTAAGATAATTATGCTGCTGAATTGATTTTGTTACATTACTGTGTAGACATGCTTACAAGGATTATGGATTCTTTCTTATGGCCTACACAGTTCACCGTACTTCCGGCTCACTTTTCAGAGAGAGCCATATGCACCTACACTGGTCGATGGGAAGACATCAGTAGAAATCCTCGTTGGACAGCAAAACCTCATGCTATTCTGGTAAGACCTTCCCTCAAACCTATTGAAAAGAACGCCAGGAACACTTCACGTTAACATCTCTATTGGTGTGTGGATCAATTTGAAAGTTGTGTTCGTAGGGTGACTTGTCAATCTAACTGCTGTTGATAATATGTAACCTTTGTTAGGTTGAAGATCCATTTGAACGGCCAGGTAATGCCGCAAGAGCAGTTGGCTTGAGAGAGCTTGGCAGAATCTGTAATGCATTTAACAATGCATATCTGAAACTCTATCATCCTGAGCACTTGGATAAGAAATCTCTGCTTGCTATCCTAACTAGGCCGAGCATCTACTCGCAACTTAGCACAAAGGGAAGCAACCGGCATAATCCACCTGTTGGAAATTTGGATTATGTAACTCATCAACGAGTTGAAACTTTGAGTCATATAACCCACGAGCATCTTCCTTGCGTTGGAACCCTGCGTCATGTCACGGTTAAGCCAATTCATGACCAGTTTCATGACATGCTGAAGCTGGACGAGCGACATCGAGCTTCATCATCATCCTCTTTTACTTCGCAAAGCCAAGGAGTCACGGATACTCGAGGGAAGCATTTGTGGGTACCAAGGCATTCAAACAGATGATAGGTGTGTATGAAAGTATTGCTACCTTCATCTGCTTTATTGGTTAAACACAGCTGTGCTAATAATGGTTTTGAGAACATGTATTATTTAGAGTTTTTGACCATTCTAGGTATGCCGTCCAAACATCGTAACTTCCAAATTTATTTAGAGGACTAGTCGATGTCATATAAGCATACCTAGGAAGATCACTCTAGAGAGATTTTGTTCAACAAAATCACTCTGTTAGTATATTTTAGCACCTATAGTAAATAAATGTTGTATAAATTGCTGATTTATTGAGTGGTTTATAGATATATTATACCTTGTTATTTACATGTCCCAAAGTTGCTTAGGGAAAAAAAATTTTCTATCAAATAAAAACACAAAGTAAGGAAGCAATTCTAATATACATGTAGACAATATTTTATACAGTATCCAAATAGACTAGAAGGCACCTAGTTCCGTAAACGTTTGGAATACGGCATCCACGTAAATTAGATGACACCTAATTTCATAAATAGGTTTGGAACTCATTTGTTTAGATATAATGTTTGATAAGCAGACTTAAAATAGACACGAATTCCTTGTATATACCAACATATCATCATTGGCTGATACAGTGTCGACAGCTTCAAAGTTATATTTTTAAGTTAATATTTTCTATATATAAAAGAGCTGAAAACTCAACTAAGACTTTCATCCTGATCAGAAGTCCTATTGGTTGAGTTCCGAAAAATGATATTAGCTAGTTCATATGAGGTATGGGGATATATTTTGAATTGTTTCCCAGTTTCACGTAGATCGCCACAATCCTTATTTATTTTTCATAAAACATTTAACTCTTTAAAGTATGGCAAATCTCTAAAAATGCACCTTCTATTAAATTTCTTTTTAAACAAAAATAATTTATGAGTACTACATGATTAATGTTAGACCTCTAAAGACCATTTTATTTTTATTTTCTAAAAAAGAATATAATTAAGAGCCAAATAACTATTTTATAGTTTCTATAATTTAAAGACCATTTTATTTTTGCTTTTCTATAGTTTCGACCGACCTACCTTTGGACGTGTATAAGTCATAAGATTTCATAAGACTCGACTTGCTATTTAAACCTTTTTAATTACCCGAACCCAGGCCGTTGAAATAATCAGAATAATTATTATTCTATAGAGAGTTTTAAGTAACTACACCCATAGTCCGTAAGATATGAAGGGCTCCGTTTATAAAGGGTTTATAGTTTTAAGAATTGGTAGGGGCCGCGCATGGCGCGTACCCCCTCTACCACAAATTATGACGTCCACTCTCCCACTTGGGGAGATGGTAAGCCAGCGCTCCTCCCAAGTGCAATGGAGGCCGCTGACCTAGGACATGAGCCTTATTGATCGCCCATCGACCCCGTCCAGGTAAGTATGAAATAACGTTGCCCCAGAGCCCTCTTTTATAGACGCCAAATTGTCCCATTACTCTTCCATATACCGATGTGGGACTAAACTGCCTTCCCATTATGGTCACTATACACGCGGCGATTATTTGGTCAAGTGGATTGATTATAAACGAGTTGGATCGATTGCCTCTTTTGTTTTCCGATTCACCACACCGGATTAGGTGGATAGATGTAGTCAGAGATTTGGGATTTATTTGCCGGTCGATCGTTGGTTCAGAAACCACATTTGATGCCTAGTAAGCATAACGTCATTTGTACGCAACCATCTGTAAACTACGTTAACTTGTGACGATAAAAGGTAATCAGGATAAAATTTCCCCATGATAAAATTACCACGTCTCGTTCGATCAGATGTCTCTGCTTAAATAGTTCCAATGAAAAGAATCTGAAACACAGTTTACATAAACTAATGGAGACCAAAAACATCAAGACCACAACACTATCTTCAAATAAAATCCTAGGATCTTTTAGTGCCATTACTAATGTACAAGAAAATAATCCAAACAGTCTTCTTTTGTCGTAAGACAAGATATTAGTAAATTTATGATGGAACAAATGGTCTAACTATGAATTTGAATTGTATTCCTAGCTGCTATACAACAATGTTGGCACCTTCTGCACAAGCTATATTGGCATTGATACTCCAGTAATTCCCAGACAACGGTTATATGTCCTCAAGGCAACCTGGGCTTCGCCCAGGGAGGAAAAATTTTAAGACGAGCCTACGATTGCACCATCTGTTTCTCACCCATCAAAATCTTTCTGCTTGCAAACGGCCCTTCAGATGTGTCACGTACATCTGTCCTCCATCCCATGGCCTTGGTGATCTCTCTGATATCATAGATGATGGATTTCGTGTCACGGATGTAAGCCCTGCCACCAGGTCTTAACATGCGATCCATCTCTAGCAAGATGCTTGAGATGTTGCACCTGAAAAGAGGAACAAGCACGCCAACTTGAGTTCATTTTCCAAGGAGATCATCAATCATGGGAATAGTCACCATTCATGAACCATGTCACCAAATTGAATACATCCGAGAAATTTATTTAATGATTCAAATATGAAAATTTTGATTCTGAAATAATAACTGAAACTCTGAAAGCAATAGATTGAAAACAGTAAATTAATTAAGGTAGATCAGCTCAATATGAAAGGAAAAATACCTATTTTGCTCCTTTGAGAAGAGGCCAAATGCATGCAACAGATCATAAGTTCTTGGATACGTATCAAATGGTTCACACCTGCCCAATTAGTGGAAGGAAGAAGTCCAGTCATTATACAACAAATCAAGAAAATAAACAATTGTTCAATAATGCAGATAATACATCAAACCAATGTAAAAGAAGATTGTTATAATCAGGTGTGCAGGCACTAAAAAAATGAAGTTCGATTGTCAAATTACATACCTGACAATCAAACCAGGGAAAAATAAAATATTGTAATCTGAAGTACACTAAGGTGAATATACTGTACCAGTCATGAGTCACGCCAATAAGTCCACGGTCATATATTACAGGCAATGTGTTTGGTTCGCTTATTGGGACAACATTCATCACCCAACAATCGATCTGTTGATCAATTAATGCAGATGCAAACCTATCACCAGAAAGATGACAAAAAATTAATACAAATTACCAGAACTACATGACAGGGTAAATTATACTTGGGTACATGTAACTAACTGTAAGAATGAAAAGATTCTTTTCTTTCTAATCAAGAAAACAAACAGCACAAGGAAACTCTAAACGCAAGAAAGTCACCATAGTATATAAGAGAGTATTAGCAACCTTATAAATATAATTGCTACACTATCATAACATTAAATGGCGTCATATGTGAAGAAAGCAATATAAAGTCATCATCTTTACAGTCAAAGAATTCTTCCACATCTTGACTTACAGCAGAACATTAAGTTTCCATTCCCATTAGCTAATACTTTGGTTCAAATCCTCAATCTTGTGTGGAAAATACTTTCTTTGATGCTCAATGAGTTACTGTCTAGATAATTTGAGGTCATTAAAAAAATGTCACAGTTAGATAATCAGATAGACAGTGCAAAACTTTGTTTCTCTACAAGCATAAAAATGAAATCTTGAACACGAATTGTTATACCACTTAACAGAAAATATCATAAAGAAAACTAAAAGGGTTCCTCAAATATTTATACTATTGGTACCGCTTCAGATTGCATCCCGCTCCAATTTGGGAAACTACAAGAGTTGTTTAATGTTGCCCCTCCTATTAAAATGCTATACATATGCAAGATACAAAATGAGTTTATTTAACTTTACATCGAAATTCTAGGACAAGCTAGAGCATCATATCAACTATAAACAGTAGAAGTCCAACTTTTAGCAGAGGAAATGAATAGAAACTCTAACCATTCTGTTTTCCATGCCACTAAGATATGGACACTATAAAATTAATGAAGTGTTTCTAATCATCCTTTTCAAGTATGTGATATCTAATTAAAAGAAAAATCAGAATACACAAAAGTGCCTTAGGATTTCTGATGTCTGACACACACATATGTTCATTTCTTAAGTTCATCTTTACTAAATCAGTATTGTAAAAAAAATTCTATGTTCTTCATCCAGGCCTGAAAGAAGGATTCTTCATGAGTGACAGTTTTCTGTTTCTTGTATACCCTACCAAATTCTCGAAAAAAAAAACTTATGAAGATCTTCATTATCCCTCTAAAAATAAAATAAACTTTTAATCGTCCAAAAACTGACAGAAAACAAAACAAAAATTGGAACCATGAGTTCTAGTGTGCGTTTCTAATTTTTCCTAGAACATAAAAGTTAACAAAATACTCTATAGCTACCTACATAGAAATGTTCTTATTGTGTCGTATGACTATATGAAAATTAGTTGTTTTTGTGTTCTAACTTGTTCTCATTTTCTAAAAACTTTGAAAATACAGTAGCTGTTACCCTTTCTCAGGTTCAACAGAAGCCTCATACAGAGGAAAAAAGGACCTTCCTGCCACATGTCCTGATGACCCTCCAAATGGACTGATACAACAAGTGAAGTAACTTAAGGAAGTAACTTACCCTCCAAATCCAGCCCTCATGTCCATGACATTCCGCAATTTCATTTTTTTCCAATGGAAAACGCGAATATAGCTTGCAATGATGTCATTCCAAAATCTCGTTTCTGCCTTGAAAAGCTCATTTTTCGCAATGAAAGCATCCATTTCAACACCTTGAAGCCTCTTTGGTGGTTCATTCAGGCGAGAAGGCCACAGTGCAACATTTAATCCGTCTCCATTATCAGGTAGTCTGCTGATACATGCTTTTAGATTAATATACCTGCAGAAAGCCAGAGCAACTTAGTAACCAAGGAAAGAAGCTTGAAGAACAGAATAACTATAAAACCAGGAAATTTGGTTACAAAGCACACTCAAATCCTTAATTAATTTTCAGAATCTTACAAATAAGCTCCTAATGCACAAAGAAGCCACTGTAATAGAGAACACAGAGGAATACAGAGTTCATAGCTTAACCATAATTTTCAAATTCCTTAACCAACTTTTGATGTGAAATTTGAATTTCATTCATTTCATAACTCTTACAAAAGTTTAACCTTTCAAAAGGACATTTTTCATTGTTGACAAGGAAATAAAAATTATTAAGCTTGTTTCAAGCACAAATTTTGATACCATAAAATTTTCTCAATTGCTTAAAATCTGTATGGACCTAGATACTATAACACATGATTGAAACCATTTTTGGTAGAAGATATAATGACATAACTTTTTCAACCCGGCACTTCAAGATCTGCATATTCTTTAAGATGACATCATCTACAGACAGTACAAGGAAGATTAGTTAAGCTACGAAAGAATAGCAATACGAATGAGCTCAAAGGCAAGTGCTTAAAAATCATATAATGTGTTAATGATGAAAATCAAATAATAATGCACATATAAATCTTCTAAGTTCTCTTCATTGTCAAAAGAATTGTAATTTTTCAGGAGAAAGAGATTGATACACCGGAATGCATATGATAAAAGGCATTCTTGCACTGATTAGCAGTACACGAAGGAAGGATCTTGAAGCTACCAGACATTGTTGGGATCATCCTCTGCATCACAAAGCGGTGGTTGGACTCCCGAATCACGACTAAAATAGCAAGTGTTGTTAAACGGTTTCCTCCATATGGCAATGTAGCCCTCTTTCTTGACAAGCTCCCAGCACATTCGAGAAGTGAGGTCCTCCATTTCTATGCATAAGTATGTCTATCAGCAGCAATTCTAGAGAAAGCGTATGAAAAGAAACACTATTATCTTCATCAAAAAAACCTTAGATTGATATTGAAAACTGAAAGTTGTTCTACTATTAGAAATAATGCTTACCAACCACAGTTATCCATGTTAATTTCTCTATAACTCTAAATGAAGAGAAAATTCAATTTGGCTATAATATTGTTCCACTTTAAAAGACTACTTCTCTACAATTTGACCCACCTTAAAAGCAATAAATAGATAGACTTATAGAAGAAACAATAATAATGGTTCGAGTGCTATTAACTAAGCACCTTTCCATGCCTCCTGTTGGCTCTCTTCATGCTTGTAAACAGGTTGCGCTGCCCAAGCAAAATAACCTCCAGCTCTGAGCATTCTGTTAATCTCTAGAAGCAGAATCCCATCTTCATCACAAATAAGAATTATTCAGTTGTAGAATCAGAAAATTAAGAAGCCATAATAAAATCTCGTCAAGCTTCTGATGAAGAAAGAAATGAAACAGCCATATGTTGAAATACTTGGTATGGTTTTGTCAATATCTGACAACTGGATTTTCCAAGTGTAAAAAGAAAATAGATAAGAGTAAATTTAGGAGCACCAGGATACTAATTTGGGGAACCCCTTACAAAATTTTAATTATGAGGAACAAGTTCCTATCTTTCTAAGACAAACCCCTAACAAACATTTGGCTAGTTTAATACTGAAGATGACTACAACCCTGTGGAGGTAAAGAGAAGGGAAAAGGCCAAGTTTGAAGCAGGATGAGTCTAAGTGTATATTGTGCTAAATGCTAACAGGACTTGTTAGCAAACAAGCATTTTATTTCCTTTGGAATTCAACCAATCAAGGCAAATGTGAAGGCCACTCAGAAGCTCAACAACTCCCAGAATCTCTTGTGCTGAATCCAATGAAACAGAACAACTAAAAAAACATTTATTGGGACATAGCTAAAAAGTGCAACAGGACTACACTCTAGATTGGTCACAGATCTTTTCTCTACGTAGAGTACCAGAATGTGTATGAGGAAAATTCAAGACCTCATTAGTTGAAATATGTTCTCGCATATGAAAGTAAAGCTTGCAAATTATTTTTCCAGATAAACTCCAAAAAATGTCATGCATAAAATTTGACAAGATCATGTTATCCAACTCATGAAATAGCAAGTAATGCATCTTTTCTGATAGTCTGGGAACAAGAGTCAAAGAAGGTGAATGTTAAATAGAGTAGTTAGACATTTGAGGCTCAGCATCACATGCATGCTTATTGGTGAACTCCGCATGGTAATGCAAGAATTACTGAAATTAGTTAACCTCAATATGTGAGGAGAAGGATACCATCACGGGTCCAATTAATTCGGCAGCGTGAGCAATGAATTAAATCGAATGCCTGGCTGGGATACAATAACCGGCGTGTTGCAAACGCTGCTACCATCGCCGGAACACCACGTTCAAGAGCAAACTGGATCTGGTTCTCATGTACATCCTTTGGAGCAATTGACAAGGTCAACACATTCCGTGAAAGTAAGAAAGCACCAAAACTTGCTACCCCACATCCAACATCAAGGACAACTCTAGTATGAGAACCAAATGCAATATCTGGAACCATCTTTTTTTTTTAAAAAAAAAAACTGCAGTTAGAAATATATACCAGCAGAGATGACTGAGACCATGATACTGGCAATGTAGAGGTAGGATACCTGAGAAATCTGGTCCAAATATTGATCTGCTCCATGGATAAACTGGGTTCCCCCTCCAGGAAATGTAAATTTATCTTTAATCCTTGTGATCCAATTTTGCCCTCCTTTATCTTCGACCAATCGCGTATGAGGTACATTGTTAAACCATACCTGAAGTAAGAGCACGCAACTATTAGAATCTTTTAATGGGATAAAACAAGAAGGAATTGAGTCAGAAAGAAAAGAAAATCATGGAACAGTAATCCAGATTTTAAACCAACTTGAGATCTCAATTTTGTTTTGCCATGCTTGCCTATAGCTAGCATCTCACTCTTTTGTCGAGGACGCCATCTCTGAAATTTCTTCTATTTCCTCTTCTCATCTTTTCAGCCCTAACACATCATATTTTGACTCATCATCAATGTGTTACAACTGACTATATTCCAACCAAGATTCAGAGATCAAGAATCGATCAGGTTAAGTGTACTTCAGCCCACCAACTCATCACAAGGTTTAATCACCAACAATACCACATTTAGCATGTGACACTTTAAATACATAATCACTAATAATTCTTAAGAAATATAAAGAAATCAAAGATCTGCAAACCTCATTTCTACTTCTCGGCCACGGGATCGGGGTCTTGTACCCCTTCGGCGCCGGAACTAAGCAATCCAACCCTTTCCCTTCCCCAGGGCAGTGCCGCTCAAACCTCTCCCCCTTCTCCGTCGACCTGAGCTTCTTGATCTCCTCCTCGTTATCCAAACACGGTATGTACTCTCTCATGCTCTCCGGACACATCCCAAACTGCTTCACCCTATACCGAACCCTATCCCTGACCTCTCCACCACTCATCTCGTTTGCCGGGATGCCATCGTCGACGCTCTCCCCCAGATCTGAATCCAATGGCCCCGGATCAAAGTCTTCCCGCATCGCCCCGCTCTCATCGACGATCCCAAACCTCTCCGGCGGCGGCGGAGGTGGAGGCGGAGGTGGCGGAGGCGGAGGCGGAGGAGGAGAAGGTGGTGGAATCGCGTCGGGAGGGGGAGAAAAGAGGAGCTTCTCATTAGAGTCGGAGATGAGAGAAGAGAGGTTAAAAGTGAGGTTAGAATTTGGGGAAATGGCGATGGAGGAAGAGGAGGTGGAGGAAGAGGAGGAGGAAGAGAAGAATACAAGATGGGGGGTGGCGTCGGACCAGTGCTTGCCGAGGAAGAAGGCGGCGACGCAGGCGAAGGCGATGACGAGTGCGCGGACGAGGAGAGGGGTCTTAAAGAAGCCGGGGAACAAGTCGGCGACGGGTTTCATGGTTTCTTAATTCGCAAATCAATTCCTCTGCCGATGTCAGTGAGGAGGGAGAAAGATGGGAATGAGTTCGGGATGGAAACGGGAAGGGAGCAGGAAAACTACGAGTGACACCATAGCAGTGGAGTGAAATTTGCATTAAAAACCCTGCATTTAAGATAATGTACGTTTAGCACCTTGCACTTTTTGCCATTTACGAATCACTCCTTATTTCGTACAATTACTTAAAAACACAGCCTGGGCAATAAGATGGCATGCCAAAGTTATGGATATCATCCTTGTGGATAAAGACTAAAATTTATGATATACCTAAGGAGTTCTTCCTTCAATTTCATCTAATTTATAAATCTATTAATCTAGGTGTTCATGCGTTACTTTTTCTAATTGTTTCTCTCATCTTGTTCACAGAGACTCTGCTCTGGGTTGCTATCAGGATGAAGGTACGATTTGACTTCAAGAACATCGATTTCTAATCGAGAATATCTTTTCCGATAATTGCAGGTGCCTATCCGAGATCATTGTTGGAATTCAAAGTTTTTCAATCTGATCACCATCTGCCCTTGTTTGGATTCATATTTCAGATGTCAGCACAATTGTTGGTGAGATAGAAAATGATAGAAATATAGCTATTAGAAGCTTCTGCAGCAGGTATGGTGCCCATGGTTTTCTGCTTCAAAACTTTCTTCTTGTGTATAATTCAATGACTAATTTGGATATCTCATACTTATAAGGGTAATTCATAAAGATCAAGTTTTGTATGATATGAACTTCGACTGTTAGCTTCTCAACTACTCCATTTTGGTGAAATTTAACATCAGAGTAGCCCCGTCTCAGTGGCATTGCTTCTTGGCAATAGAATGCAAGATTAAACCACAAAGACATCTGCTCATATTATAAGAAATAGGGATAAAACCAAAAAATCAACACAAGAAGTTGGAACTTTTCATGAGTTCTTATTGCAGCCAAACATCTTGACTAAAAAATGTATGGCTTCTGCCATTAGAAGCTTTCCCTAATACAATATAAGCTTCCTTTTATGTATTAGTTTTCTACTTCAGTTAGGACAATCATGAAGGGTCCAGTTCTAGTATCACTCTAGCAAGGATTAACACTTGCATTTAATTCTATATATGTAGTTCATAGACTTAAGTATGTCAGCAATGTAACATCAATAGAGTCAAAGAGCCATATATATATATATATATATAAGTAGAATCCTACTAATAGTTGATTGCCCAAATATCTTATGAGATCATTGATGGTATGACATCTCAACAGTGACTGACATTGCCTTTTGAAGAATATATGACAGCTCATTAATATAATCATAGACCCAATTGGATGTTTCTGACATAGTTGAGCTAAAGCCAGTATGAACCTTTTAAAATGTCATAAAAGATTGAGTGGATAAGCTTCAGATTATGCAGGATATATACTACAGTAGTCCTAGTTTGTTCCAGTTGCCACCTTAGGACAATCCGCTGGTAGTACTTCCACAAATGCACATAAGAATCTGACCACTGTTGCTATCTGGGTAGAGATTCGACTTATTGTAGCAAATGTCTGAGCTTCTTTATGTCAGGATAAGTTTCAGCATTATCTTACAGCAAGATTGAGAAGAAGTAACATAATCTAAGAAGCTATAAAATGGTATGCTAATTTTTGCCATTGAAGCCCACAAAATTATAATCAATTCTTGGATTATCTCATCATATTCTAAGACAGTTTGCTTTACTGCAGATGAAAGGAACTTCTACCATCAATTCCAGAAACACCAAATTTTATACTAATCTAATCCTAGGAGTTAGTGGTGACGAGGTTGTGAGTTTGGTGTGGCCTAATACTTCCATCCGATTACGCCATCATAACACATATCATTTGGAGTAGGTAAGATGTCATAGTTTTCATAGCCCTTCTAAGATTTGTTCTACTTTTGCGTTGAAGTCTAAATCTCCCTCCCTTCAGATGTTATTATACTCATCACTCCACGCCATCTCTACCTCAAACTCCCACTCTTTTTAAACCAATCACTCTCCCACCTTCTCAAGCATCAACCATTAAGCCTCTCTTCACTATATCTCTCTCAAGCCTTTTGTGTTCAAAATGGAAGGTCTCATTCCATTTATATATAGAGCCATAGTCCAGTACAGAAAAAGTAAGCAAATTCCTCTAGGAAGTCTGTTGTTCAATGAGTCGCCGCCGCCGGCTTTCTACGTTCATTTGCCGGGTGATTCCGGGAGACACCGGTCGGCAGAGACCCACTTCATTTCTTCGCCGTCGAACTCCACAAAGGCTAGTACCGGACTGCAGTAGATTGCAAAGGTGATCAAGGTTGATGTCTATGGCTTAGCGTAGAGTTTGTGATGGAAAAGTTTAAGGAATTGTGAATGGTTTGGTTTACTTTAATTTCCTCAATTCAATAAGGTATGGGTCTTCTAAAGGAGGCCTGCTCTGTTGTGCTGGTGCTGTACTGCTGTGTAATGTTTCAGGTATTGGAGAAGAATTTTAGAAGAAGAAAATTACATACGACACCCTACATTTGAAGATTTTATTAATCAATCCCTTCCTTTTCAGTATTTACAAATTGACCCTCTCTTTTCTCAAAAATAGCCGCAAAATGCCCTGGCCCAGAGTTCTAAGTTCTAACTCCTCCTCGTTGGGCTGAGAAGCTCTAGCCCAAGTGCATGACATAGGCCAATTTAGGGTCCAATTCCCTTCTGAACTAAAGCTTATTTGATAGAAAACTAAGAATAAGAGTAAAACAATTTCATGACTAAGAAGAAATTGAACACAAGTCAATTTTTGAATCTATCTGCATTATAAGATAAGAAGAGGGCTTCTATTTCGTTCTAGATGAAGAAAAAAAAAACCAAAGATAATTAGATGGAATTATATACACATGTATCATCGTATTGTATCATATCACATCATATCTTATCATATCATATTATATCTTATCATATCATGGTATACTAAGGAAGGAAGTTACATCTCCAACTGGTGTTGAGTCTGTTGACCAAGCTCCTACCTTGACTCAAATTATTGCAACACTAATGCATGTAGTTTTCAATCTACCATTATTTTGAACTCAAAAGAAAGAGCCCCATTATAGTCTAATGATCAATTCCAGCTGATCTATGATAAAAATTATAGGTTTAATTTTTCATAAATATTAAACATTAATGAAAGTTTAATTAATCAGTACTAGAAGGCTAGGAGAAGAGTCCAAACTTGGATGGAGGCAAAGATCCATGTGATTCTCGTGCTCATCTTGGAGGTACTAAATGAGACAAACTCTTGTATGATTAGATCCAAAATCATCTGAATAATAAATTACCATATCATGATAAAGAGATATTATTGTGACATTTCAACTTAGAACATTTCATTAGGTAACTTTAAACGTTAAATAGCTTTTGATTCATCACATTAAAGAAGTAGGGACACTTGTTATCGTTGGGATACATAATTCACGTGTAGATGGGACCCAGTCCACGTGGAGTCGGAACGGATGACGATGATATGGTACAACTGAGAACGGGTAAAAGTTCTTTTTATGGACTAATGAAAAAAAATTAATTTCTTATTCATAACATATTATATATTATTAGTAAGACCAACGAGTCCAATACCGTGAGCAGCCTAACTTGAAATAGACAGCAGAGAAAAGAGGAAAAAAATAAAAATTAAAAAGACACGCTAACTGTTATAGAAGGAGAAGCGTTTAAAAAAGGGTTTGACTATAATTTGCGAATTAGAGAGGATTAATTTACAAATCCACCTTCTCTGCACAGGCCACTGTCCCAAAAAGTGAGTTTAATTTAAATAAATAAATTTTAATATTTTGAATGATAAATTAGTTTAACATAATTCATAGTTAGGTCCTCTGCTATAATATTAAATTAACTAATCAACTATTCTATAAACTTAAGCTATTAAATAATAATATATTTTCTCTAGCATATAGCTAACGGTATATCCTAGATTCTCTTTCGAGTCGATCCCACTTGTGCTAAATTTGTCAAAATAAATAAATAAAAGGATTAAAATGGTAACCCATGGCTCTCTCTCTCTCTCTTGGCTATACCCGCTAATAAGGCAATAGAATAATTGAACACCGGTGGTCCAAAGCTAAATTACCGCAGTTGAACACCCTATCACTGGCAAACTTCAAATTATTAATAGAGAGGTCATCCTACTCAAACGCCAAAATTATTAGAAGTGCGAACTAGTCTAATTCCAACCTGTAAAGCTACACATAATTAACTTTATCATGCACATAATCTTACTCTCTATTCGTTTCAGAACGTGGAAAGCAAGAGCATCCTAAGTGCCTCCAAGTTCCTATCACGTATAATGGAGCATATATAATTATCTTCTTTATTCGAAAGTACATTTTGCCGAATAACTGAATGAACTCTCGGCATTTGGTACATTATCCTCAATGAGTAAACATCATGTGTTCCATCTCGAGCAGTTATAAATTGTCACACAAAAAAAGTTAGAAAAGATAATACTAAAAAAAGAGTGTTTTTATAAGTGTTAACTTATGCGTAGGATGCACCGAGTGGTAGGTTTATAGCTGACTATTTAATTTAAATTATAATTTTTTTTATTATATTTCCATGTTACTACTGTATAGTACCCAAAGGGCACTATCGTCCTAAAAGTGTCAATTTAGCTGGGTTTAAAGGCCAGTTTGTGATTGATAAATATGCGTGATCCACGAACAGCGTTCAGCAGTCATTGACCAACCATTCATTTTTAAAACAATTTTATCAAACTTCGCGATGCAAAATAGCGCGGAGACTTTAATTCCGGCGGAAGTGAACCGGTTTCTTGAACCGCAGAAAGCGATTAAAGAAAACCGGATCCAACGTAACCACGAAAATTCGCACACCGGACCCCCCCCCCCCCGTCCTTCGTGGCGAATGACACGCCGAGGACACGGTGTCTTGTAAAGGATCCGCTGCTTTAGTCCGAACAGCGAAACTTTGGCTATATATATATATGTACCAACAATTTGTAATTAGTATAATAATCACCGTCTTCTCAAATATTTGCAACTTGAATATTAATCTTAATATTTACGAGAGAATTCGAACGCGTAACCTCAGCATCATCCTCTTATCTTTTATCAGCATGTGAAGAAAGCGTTCGTCTAGGTGTCGTACCTCTTACCCCTGGCATCACTCGTGCAGACGTGGGAGTTCACGCTATCGAGTTCAGCCTGTTTTTAAGGAAACAGCGGATCCTTTTAGTCGTACATATTCGAAGAGTAGATATAAATTTCGGGAAAAAGAAGAGTTTAAGTTAAAATCCCACTGTGGCGGGGCCTATAAAAAGGGCCAGAGATCTCCCACCGGTTCGTTGAGCTTAAAAGATTAGGTAGTCTTCCTTCCCCATTCGAAGAAGGAATCCCTCTCTCTCTCCTGTGCTTGAATCTGTTCCAATTTCTCGGTAATATTCCTAAGTCTCCCTCAAATCCTTGCTCTCTGTCTTCTATTTCGCTAGATCTGGCTTCCCTGGAGTTTTTGGATTTTTTTTTTCGTTTAATCTGATCCTTGTGCAGATCGTTTTCGGTTTCTTCCTCGGAAATTTGGTTAATTTGCTGGATTTGTTAACCGGTTCGTCGTCGAACATTCTTGGGTTAGGGTTTTGCATCTGTGGGATGGTGCTTTCAAGTTTAGACTTGGATCGATCTGGTGTAAAAAAGTGTGGTTCTCTTTTTTATTTTTTCTGTATGTTTGTTTTAAAACTAAATTATTTCCTAGTCTATGTCTGATGCTTATAGAAAAAGATTAAGTTTTTGGCACCCTTTTACCTTATATAAGTTTAGGTAAAATGCATCTATTCTGAAATTCGAACTTTGGCTGGGTTCGTGTCCCTTGCTTGAGTTTAGGATGAGAGCTTTAAATAATTTTGGCACTTTCTGTTGACTAATTGCAGATAGTAATTTAATTCTCTGTTATTATTATTATTTTTTGATTTAGAGGATTAAGCATGCAAAAATTTTGTTTTGCTTAATTGTAATGTATCTTTATATAATTGTTATATATAATTATCACTGGAAAGTCGTTGCGGTCATTGATCAGTGATTTTACCTTTATCAGTAAAAAAGGATGTAAACTAGTACACAAATTTCTCTTTCACTATCAAATTAATGGTTTGTCTTCTCCAATTGAGGAAGCCAGCCTGTACTTGCTAGAAATTTTAGTCCAATACAGCTAGTATATAAGGACAATTGCATCTTTAACCGTACCAGTCTTTATGTGTTATAGGACACTTGTTGGGATATTGTGCACTTTTCTGTGCTTGCTTGATCACAGCTTTAAATCAGCATGGTTTTCTTGTTTCTATTCCAAGGCACTGTGATACTTATCTCTTCACTGCTGAGAGGAGATTTCCAAACTTGGGTTGACACCAGGCTGATGCTTTTGCTTCCTTTGTGAACAAGTTGATTTCCTTATTTATAGTTGTCAGAATCCATCTCTGTGAATGATTTTTTTCTCTTCTAGTGCATGATGGGATATAAGCATGGATTATTGTGAATTTTCTTTTACTTATATATTCCATATGATCTGTAGGAAGAAGGGAGGTATTTACCATGAAGGCTCTAATTCTTGTTGGAGGATTTGGTACACGCCTTCGGCCTCTGACACTTAGTGTGCCGAAGCCACTGGTTGATTTTGGTAACAAACCCATGATCCTGCATCAGGTATATGATCCCTTTCCTCATGCGTGTGATATAAAGAATAGGAAAAATGAATTTCATCATATTGTACAGTATGTATAGTTAACTATGACCTTAGTAATTTCACCTACAATTAGTCTTGTCCCTTTTTGGGATAGTCATTAAAAAGCTACAGTCCTCATTCTGAAAGATGAACAAGATGTTACAATCATTCCATATCGACCAAGGAAATTATTGTAGCCATTTTCATGCCCCATATATTTGGTTATCATCTTCTTTTCTTTTGAATTATTTGATGGTAAACAGGAAATTACACTTATTCTTGATAATTTAGAACCATGTGAATCCTTGTTATTTCTTTCTTTATTCGAATCTGATTCCTATATAGTGTATGCTTTGGTAGGTGGACGCCTCATAGGTTTTTCATAGCTCTGGCTGCATGTTAGTCTGGAATTGCTTCCTTTCAAAAAGAAAAATAATACATGCGGTCATCACAATTGAAATAATGATTTGTGTAGCTTGTCTCTAATTCACACTATAACTATGAAGAACTTCTTGACATTAAGTTTAATATTCTAACCGAGAATCTAACTTGTCTGAGCAGATTGAGGCTTTGAAAGAAGTTGGGGTGACTGAAGTTGTTCTGGCCATCAATTACCAACCTGAGGTAAAAGAGCTGTTTTCCTGCATTTCAAGTTCTTTTCATATTTCAGTAGTTTAATAAATTATTTCTGCATAAGATCTGTGTAACATTATTGAGATTCTTCTGATCTTTCAGGTCATGCTTACCTTTTTGAAGGACTTCGAGAGTAAGCTTGGTATCAAGATAACCTGTTCTCAAGAAACCGAGCCACTAGGGACTGCTGGTCCGCTGGCTCTAGCCAGAGACAAGCTTATAGATAGTTCTGGTGAACCTTTCTTTGTTCTCAACAGTGATGTTATTAGCGAATACCCATTTGCAGAACTTGTAAAGTTTCACAAGTCACATGGTGGAGAGGCTACAATTATGGTAACAAAGGTAAGGTCTTAATCTTTGTATTGCTTTGTTCCATGATCATTTCATATGCGAGCTGACCATCTTCTCTGACAGGTAGATGAGCCATCCAAGTATGGTGTCGTGGTTATGGAGGAGGAAACTGGAAAGGTAGATAGATTTGTCGAGAAACCAAAAGTATTTGTGGGCAACAAGATTAATGCTGGAATTTACTTGTTGAATCCATCTGTCCTAGACCGGATTGAACTGAAACCCACTTCTATTGAGAAAGAGGTTTTCCCTAAAATTGCAGCAGATCGAAAGCTCTTTGGTATGGTATTACCTGGGTTTTGGATGGATATTGGTCAGCCAAAGGACTACATTACTGGCCTGAGGCTTTATCTAGATTCCCTTCGGAAGAAATCATCCTCCAAGTTAGCTGCCGGTCCACAAATTGTGGGCAATGTCTTGGTGCATGAAAGTGCTGTGATCGGAGAAGGATGTCTGATTGGGCCAGATGTCGCTATTGGACCTGGTTGCGTGGTGGAATCCGGAGTAAGGCTGTCAAGGTGCACAGTGATGCGAGGTGCACGCATTAAGAAGCACTCATGCATTTCCAGCAGTATCATCGGATGGCACTCCACCGTTGGGCAATGGGCTCGAGTTGAGAACATGACCATCCTTGGGGAGGACGTGCATGTGGGTGATGAGATATATAGCAACGGAGGTGTTGTCCTCCCTCACAAGGAGATTAAGTCTAGCATCCTGAAGCCTGAGATTGTCATGTGACCTTGGAGATCTGAATCAATTAAAATGTGCATTAGGATATCACATTATGCATCTTGTGGGTGTTATGTTTCCTCTTCTGTATGCAAGTATAATCAGTTTGACGTCCTTCATTCAGTTGCATTATGCATGCTAGCTTTTAGCCGTGTGCTCATGGAAGTAAATTTATAGTCAGGTTTGTAGATAGGAGAGTAGCGTGTGCCTAGACATCGAAAGTTGTTGTTGTACTTTGTACTAGTTATTTTGGAACCGCCATTCCATTTCTTGTTCTCTTCCCCTGCTGCAAATGTAATAAAATACAAAGGCTGAATGCAAGCTCTTGTTCGCTGCTAAATGATTGTTTATTTCTTCTCTCGAAGGTATGGACTGAGTAATAAGCTATGAGCTACTTTCTTAGCGGTCTCTATTGAAGTCTTTCCCCATTCTCTCACGTTAACTCTCTTCTACTCTCCCTTCTTTATCTCTCCCTCTGCTACTTTTTCTCTACTTTTGAATTGCTCTGTGGTCATATTCCCTGTACTTCCAAGCCGCCACTAGGGGTACAATAGGAGACTTAGGTTGTCCAGTGGAAAAAGTTCTAGAGTTTTTGGCTATCAAGCATTTAATAGTTTGCAAAGTTGGAAGTGCCTCTTACACTTGGCTTGGTGGTTAGATGTGCATACACTTCGGAAAGAGACAGGAATTAATTTGGGGACGGGGATTCAAGATGCAGCTAGCTAGTTTGAATTCTGCTTGTGCTTTCAAAACACAAGGATAGCGATGGGAATAGAAATTATAATCAATAACTGTATGGTGTCTCTATTCCCAGCCCTTTATTTCTACTTGGTGATTGCGGAGGTGATCCTCCTCCAATTCCTTCCAGCCTCTCCTCGTTCCATTTCTCGCGTGGATAAAAACGACAACCTGTGGATATCCCTGGCTTTACCCATTCCACGGATAAGAGCCTCCAAAGGTAAGACATGATGCACTTTTCTCCACGGTGGACAGCAGTTATAACGTACGAAGGACGGAAGTGATAAAGTGGATAGAGGCCTACCACGTCATCCCCATGAGGTCTGAATTTCTGATACGCGAATATTAAAGCAAGGTATATATATATATATATATATATACATTGATAAATGAGTTAATTTTTTTTTGAAATACATATAGTACCTCAGTAAAAAATCTTATCAAATATCAATTTTATCACACAAATGGGGAGTTAAAACTTACGTCTTATATTATTAGCTGGACCAATGAATATAATGTCAATCTAAGAAAGAGATACATAGTTATTTTATTCTTAAAGAAAGAAAAGATAAACTTTTCCCTTAAAAATCCAATTGATAAGATAAGTAGTCGATCATGAATTTCTTATAGCCATCAGACTTTATACGCGGTCGTACAAACGACCATTTTAGTGGCGGCAAACTTTCTTGTCCTAATCACATCATTTTCACATCTCAAGCTAATTAAAGGATAAGTTATAGCCAAGAAATTTTCTTTTTATATTCCATGTCAGTGTCTAGTTATCTATCAGTGTAGCGTTGCAAGGCTTCCACCTATATCTTTAGACTCCTCACTGTTCGTGGATCGAGCATGGGTTGCATTACGTCCTCCACGTTATTTGCTTAGGATTCTAATTATTTTATATCAACATATTTAATAGATTCTTTTTTTCATACTTTCTTCTCGTCTCATCGTATTGTGTTAAATTTATAACTTTATTAGAGCTGTAATTTATAATTTCATTATATTCCGAAATAATTAGGCTTGGAACCTAATTAGCGAGTGATGTGATAATTTCCAAGTTACTACTGAAACCCTTGAAGCAGATTTTAAGGTTGGATTATTAATGAAATTCGCTGATTGAATCTAAGACTCAAATTGTGGAACAATATTTAAGGCCAAATTGTAAGTTTTTTTTTTGGTAATTTTAGTTTTATTTTTTCAAAGTAATAAAGTATTCTTTCTTTTATTAGCTGCTGTTTGGTGAACTCAAATATAATTTTGATACGTTAAAAATTTAATCCCTATGAGAGGATATAAATAATTAAAAAAAAAGGAAAAATGATAAATTTTCCCAAAAATTTTGCTCGGTTGTATGATTGATGAGAGCGAAAGACAATGATTGGATTGTGATTTCCAACAATTAGAGTGTGAGTAATGATAAATGCAAAAAATAAGGTGTTATTTGCAAAGTTTCCAAAAATTTTAGAACGCCCTGCTGCTTGTACGAATTTACTTTACTCTTCGATTCTTCCACCAGTTTTGATCCATTTACTTCTTCTCCTCGTCGGAATGGCTTACTCTTTTACTCTCTACACCGGCGCCGAGATCCCCTCGGTGGGCCTCGGTACGTGGCAATCCGAGCCAGGCGTCGTGGGAAATGCCGTTGAAACCGCCATCAAGGTCCTGAAATCTTCATCTCTCTCCGCTCCTTTCGTTTCGTATTCACATTGTTAAGATATCTCAATGTATCTGGGTTTTGACGCCCGCTGCTTATTCTTCGCGTATTATTGTTTAACATTCTTGCGGTTGTTTGGAATTTCACATTTGATCTCCCCATTCCTCCTTTACCTTGTTTCTCTCGTACATCTTTAATTCATAATCTTAATTTGAAATCACGACGAGTTCTATTCTTTCTTATATGTACGGTTTACTTTTAATAGATTTAGTGAGAAATGTGATATGTATACCATCTAATGATGTACGCTAAACTCTTGCAACCTTTTATCAAAATTTAGCTGGAATATACTGAACTAGGAACCGTTCGGTTTTGTGTATTTTTAGATGTTGCATCTGACCTTTAAATGAGAAACCAAATAGACTTAACTTAGCACTTAGAAATGCTAAATTATATTTAAGGAGGGAAGATCTGTTATGAACCAGATCTGGGCCGATCTAGACATAAGAAAATTATGAAAATTTAAATAGAGATAGCCTCGTTAGTTAGGATTCTAATGGCTCTAGTGAGATAGGTCAGAAAGGGCCTAATGGTAAATATCTGACGTTGTGGCGGTCATCGGAGGGTAGCGGAAGACCAATGATGGTGGTGCATGGCCATATTGTAGAGTGGTTGTTGGAGGTAGAAGATGGCTAGGGTTTGAAAGCCTTGAAGGATCTACGGCTATGATCTACCCCTAAAAAGGTAAAGACGATCTAATAGCTACAATGAAATGGTAAATATGATAATAAGAAAATAATTAGACTCAATTAATTCTCAATACTTGGATACTTGGATTCTTCCATGATTAACAATAAGCCCTACCCTCTATATATAGAGGTGGGATACAATGAGTCCTACTCGGATTTTGCCCTAAAGACTGATACGATTCGAATTAAAACTTGCCTTAAAGACTTACATAACTTAATTGGACTTGTCTTAAAAGGCTTACTTGATTTAATTAGACTTGCCTTAAGAGTTGTCTTGACTCATTTGGACTTGTCTTAATTAGACTTATCTTAAGGGCTGTCATGACTTATTTTGATTTGTCTTAATAGCTCACCTGACTAAACTAAACTCGACTTAACTTTACTTGACTTAACATATGTGGTCGGATCGCAACAAGATCAGGCTCAAAAAAATAATTTGATTCAGATTGTGAATCAACTTGATTTGCTGGAGGAGGAGAGAAACCTTAATAGAGGGGAAGTGAAGAGTAGAGAAGCTGATGTGTTACTATTACAATAACCACATACGCAAGAGGAGCTAAAGTGGCAGCAGAGATCTAGGCAATTGTGGTTAATCGAAGGTGATATCAATACTTGTTATTACCATAATGTTGCAAATGGTAGGAGGAGAAATAATATATTTTTGAATTCAGATTGAAAGGGAATAGTCTACTGATCTCAGGAAAATTAGTGACCTCATTACTAATTATTATGAACAGTTATTTGGGACTGAGTAATTGGAGATTGACTATGATTGGTGATCTCTTAGTTGATAATAGACTTTTGGACAAAGCTACGACTTCATTTATTCCCTTTAGTGAGGAGGAAATTCATCATACTGTTTTTGTACGGTGGAAAACAAGGCTCCTGGGCAAGGTGGATTTGATATGTTCTTTCATCATTTTTGGGACGTAGTTAAAAATAAGATTTTGGCTATGTTCAATGCTTTTTATACTGGAGAGTGCAACTTGTATAGACTGAGGTGGGGCTAGCAGAATTGAAAATTTTCAATTTATCAGTTTATTAAATTACAGTTATAAAATAATCACGAAAGCTTTGACAAATTGTCAGGTAGTTGATGATCTAATACTTTGTTATCAGAGTGCATTTATTAAAAGTAGATATATTATGTACATAATTTTGAAAAGATCTCTTTGGTATATTTAGGAACAAACAAAGAGAAAGAAATGGAGTTAGCTGCTCTTTTGAATTGTAAGATGGAGTTGCCGATCAAGTATCTGGTCTCCCACATGATAGTTGAGAAAAAAAGATTGGAAACTTGTCATTGAAAAAGTGAAAATGAGACTCACTGGATGGAAAAGAAAACTGCTATCTTTAAGTGGCGGTATCACTCTTATTAATTTTGTATGGAGTGTAGTTCCTTAATGCTTTCTTTCCTTCTTTAATATGTCGATTTAAATGTGCAAGAGAATTAATAAGTTGAGAAGAATTTTCTGTGGCATGGCACTGTGGATAATAAGAAAGGTTACGCTTTGGTTAATTAGAATAATATGTGCAAGAGAAAAGAGTATGGTGTCATAGAGATTGTAAGTTTGCAGGAATTGAATAGCTTATTATTGGCTAAATGGTGGTGGAGACTGCTAAATTTAGATAATCATATATGGGCTTCAGTTGTTATACAAAGATACTATTCAAAAAAAAAAATCATTGGTAGAATTTCTTCGTTTTAGAAGGGGGTTCTTCAGAATGAAACAATTTTTAAGGTTGGGATGCAGTGGGAGGCCACAATGGTAAAAAAAAATTTAAGTTTTGGAAATACATTTAGGTGGAGTGTTATCTAGCTGTCAGATTTTTTTCAGCTGTTTCAGATTGTGTGGGATAATGAGGTTATTGTGAATGATATGTGGACTGAGAGAAGATGCTAGAATCTGAAGTATAGAAGGATGCTCTCTTAAAATTTGTTAATAGAGGAGCAGTAGTTGATTAACTTTGTGACAGAAAATTGCAGTTAGGATGACAGAGGAGCTGATAGAGTTAAATGGAGGTTTGAGAAAAATGGGATCTTCATTACAAAGTCTTTGTATATATTCTTAAACAAAAGGTATGATCTCGAAAGGTCTACTAAAAATTTGGTACATGAAGATTCCTTTAAAAGTTAGAGATTTTTTTTTGGTTAGTATATAATAATAGAATGCTGGCCAAAGATAATTTGATTAAAATAGGTTGGACTAGAGGTTCTGATTGTATATTTTGTTCAGGGGACGAATCAGTGGATCATTTATTTGAGGTGCAATATGGAGGACATGTGCTAAGGCAAATAAAAAAGAGATGTGTGAATTAATAACAATATAAAGCATGTGAAAGATTAGTTCAGAATGAATAATTTGAAGTTGGGAAGATAAAAAAAAAGGTGGCAATTTATTTAGCTAAGTGCTTTGTTGTGGAGTCCTTGATTGGAAAGGAAACATCTTAATAACTGTGCCAAATCCAGTAAAACATTCTCGCATAAGGTAACATCCTTGTTACCGTGCTGGTTAGTATCCACCCGCCCGAGCTGTTAGCAGATAAAACTCTGCTCAAGAAATTAATTGGTGTTACTTTGTACTGCATGATTGGATGTTTTTCATTTAGATGTTTGTGGGTGTTTACATAGGTTGATACTGCTAGTGCTTGCATGTTTTGGTTTAGATAGGTTGATGATGTTTGGAGAACCTTTTGTTTTGGGCTCCATATATTGTGACAGGGTATTGATTTTGAGCTTGTGGTGAATTTTGGTGGAAGGTTGCCACTAATTAAGTTTTAATAAAACATAGGCTACGGCTTGCTTATTTAAAAGCAGAAAATGCTAAATTATAATATTTATAAAATAATGACTGATTTTCATATCACACATGAGATGCATATATGCAGTTTCTTCAATTGCAGGAAACCAATAACTCCTAAGCTGCTTAAAAACTGGTTGAAATGGTATCAGTTGTCGAAATTCTTTAGAAGATTCCTGTAACCCGTTACCTGGCCTTCTCTTCTTGTCAGAAGATTTCCAAGAGTTCTAAAAATAATCCTAAACAAAATGCATGACAATTGCAAACTAGATCTTGGTGCTTTGGTATCCGCATTCCAGAGATGGCTTTTTGTCTTAAGATACCTATGTAGAGTACTTTAAACTTTTCTTATGAGTTATCATGTGATTATTTGTTCAAATAGTTTTTGTGGGAATTCTTTAGTATGAACTAAAAGGTTGTTTCTTGTACTTTTGTGCAGGCTGGTTACCGACATATTGATTGTGCTCAATTGTATGGGAATGAGGAGGAGGTAAATGATTTAGCTCAAGCTTTTGATGACAAGATTGCACGCTTCGACATGTTAAAAAGATACTACTCCATTATCTGAGCACGTTATGTTGACCCTATATATGTGAAAGCTGCAGCTGTATGAGGATGATACTGAAAAATATGCTAACTTTTGGTGGCTTGTTAAGGGGTAGTAGGCAGCTTTAAAGTATTGCTATGGTCTTTAGTGGTATCAAAAGAAATTTGCTTAGTATGGTTATTTTCTATGAAGAGCAAGGTTTTAAGCATGAATCATTTTTGTTGCGTGCAGTCAAATCTGTTGATAAACCGTCCAATCAAAAGCAAGTTTTCAATCATTTTGAATAATACTGTTTTGTTACTGGATCTAGAAGGCCCAAGATTACTGGGGTAGGGATATTCTCTTTTGATGCGCTTGTACACTGCAACTAGTAAATGAACTTTTACAGATAAAGCATCTCATTTATCATTTAACAAAGAAATGTAAGAGGTATAAAGTTGAGACAAATGACATATCCAACATTGTGTGTGTGGAGTTCTTTTGACCTTTTATACATGGTTTATGGATAGGCTGAGAAAGGGTTATTCATTTCCATAATTTCTTGTAATCATATCTTTTCTGAGATAATAATTTCTGGTTTAGATGCTTCATGCATGGCCTACAGTTTCCATGCAATAAGGACCTTTCAAATGCATCCTTTTTGCCCAAATGGACCTTAATTAATTCAATGATTGGAATGTCACATATTTGCAATCCTGTGATCCTCTTTCTTATGGTGCTTGCAGATCGGTTTTACTCTAAAGAAGCTTCTCAGTGATGGTGTAGTGAAGCGTGAAGATCTTTTTATTACCTCCAAATTATGGTTGGTTTCTTTTGGGATCTAAACTACTATATTCTTTATGCAGTCATGATTATATATATATATATGCTACTTTCTATTGATAACATGGCGACAATAAATTTTACAGGTGCAGCGATCACTCACCAGAAGATGTGCCGGTGGCAATGGATTTAACTTTGAGTAACTTGCAGCTAGACTACGTAGATCTTTACCTTGTAAGTTTCTGTAATAGTATTATTCTGTTCCATCTTCTGGAATATTTCAATTATTGTTTCTTTTTTCTACTCGTGACCACTATCGACTGCTTTCTGCTGTTCTTGCATCCATTTTTCTTTTCGTTGGGGTTGCATTCACCCCTATGTTTTCATCCTTTGTTTCTTGCTCTTTGTTAGTGCAATTGTGGAAGAGAATTGATGCAAAACATGGTGGGGAGGCGAAAGTGGAAAAAAAAAACAAGAGATAGAGGAGGGATGAGATTTTACACCTCTACTCTTAAAAATAATTTTAGACCTTCTTCACTAGAGAGAACAATTAAAAATTTTCAATAATCTAAAAAAAAATACAATGGATATATATATAGACCTACAATTAAAAAAATAATAATAAATAAATAAATTATAAATATCACGTAATAAATAAATTCGACCATAATTAAATTCCCATCAAATGTCGACACCTTCTGCGCTGGTATACGCCATTTGTTCTATCAGTGATGTCCACGTCAAGAGTGTTAACCATGGTTCTATACCCATTCTTGTGTAAACATAAGCACTTGGAATGTGCTGCTTTGACTTATAATCTCTGATGGATAATAAAAATTGGGTTGCTCTGTCGACTGAGCTACTGTCAGCATTGCATACAAAGAAGTATATGAATTCTGGGCTTTAGTTATTGCCTTCTGTGGTGCTCGTAGACTGCATCTTTGTGGTGCAATAATCTCTATTAATCTGCTGCTTTGGTGAGTATTAACTATTCAAATTTACTGAAGGCCCTGTACCTAAGAGATCTATTTTTTTTTTCTTTTAAAGATTTTAAATTAAGTTCTTTCACATCGGTTTAGTTACTGACAGTGCTACTATTAATTGAAGATCCATTGGCCTTTTCGGGTCAATAAGGGAAGTATTTGCTGCCCTGAAAACTCTGTCCCGCTTGATTTACCTGGCACATGGGGAGCAATGGAAAAACTGTATGAATCTGGTAAAGCTCATGCCATTGGTGTCAGCAATTTTTCTTGCAAGAAATTGGAGGATTTGCTTGCTATAGCACTTGTGCCTCCCGCTGTCAACCAGGTGGAATGCCATCCTGTTTGGCAACAGGCGAAGCTCTATGCATTGTGTCAGTCAAAGAATATTCATCTCTCAGTAAGTTTTTCAAGTCATTTCCAATGTTTCCTATGTTGCCTATTCAATAGTTCCTCAGCTTTCAGTGTTCACTCGTGTTGATTATTCTCTCATGGGCTTGTCACGGGCATATTCACCACTGGGATCACCCGGGACACCATGGATGAAAGGTAGTGATGCCATCAATAATGGAGTTGTCAACTCAATTGCAAAGAAGTTAGGCAAAACTCCCGCGCAAGTCGCTCTACGTTGGGGGCTTCAGATGGGCCACAGTGTGCTTCCTAAGAGCACAAATGAAGCAAGGATAAAAGAAAATATAGATCTATTTAATTGGTCCATCCCAGAAGACTTACTCTCCAAATTCTCTGAAATCAAACAGGCAAGTAGCCCACGTTTCATTTAATGCCCTACTGCATAGTAAAATTTTCTTACATACGTTCTGGTTTCTGATATATAGGCTAGGCTATTTCGAGCAGACTTTCTTACTCACCCTGAAGGCATTTACAAAAGTGTGGAGGAGATCTGGGATGGGGAAATCTAAGCAGTGCTTATCTTCTTCCAGTTATAGGTTTGGTATTTGATGATAAATCAAGTATCCTTCTCGTACATTACGTTCTTCGTCTCCTTTTACGAATCTTGTTTCACAAAATTGTTGTTGATATGTACTGCTTTGTCCATTACTTATTTCACTTTGTTAGCGATGCTGATAAAAGCACCTCCTTCGTATGATGCATAATATAGCTAAATTTTGTTAATTCTTATGTGACATTCCATTACCTTATTTTATTTGATACTATTGCTGAGGTATTTATAGCTTGCAAACTGTCATTGGCGATGATCAACTGATTCCACTTCCCAAGAACAATAACTTCTTGTTGGTCGATTTCAGTTGTGTGCTATATGTTTTGCCTCGTATCCTTACGTCTCCCACTGCAGAAGATCCCTGTAGCAGAGTAACCAGCAATTCTGTGTACCTCTAAGTTTGATACTGTGTTTCCATTTGCAATGCTGTTTAAAATAGCTCAAATGTTGGAGCTTTTGCTGAAGAGCACAGCTCCCTTTATCTCTGTATCAACTACACTATTATAATATTTAAAAATTAATGAATCTGTAAAGCCTACTGTTCTTTCCCTTAAATGATTATTATTAGATTTGTATTTATAATAGGAAATAAAATATAGATACAATTTGTTATTCGTAAGTGAGGAACAATAAACAGAAACCAGATATCCAACAATATATCCAAAACCCAACTCGATATATCGGGTTTGACCTCGATAATCATACCCGATTAGTCATCTAAATCAGGTAACCATCTAAGTTACATCTTGATATAATTAGGGCATCAAGCACGTAATACATATGCAGGTATTGAAGCGAAATATAAGACTGAGGGGACAGTGCATCGGTACCAAAATAAACCTCTTTTTTTAATATTTTTAATAAAAGATAAATTTTATTAGAAAAAAGTCAGAGCCAAATACATCTCTCTAGCTAAAATAGTTTGAAACTGGGGTAATTCTAAGCCATCCCAACAAAAATTAGAGTTGATATATTTATAGTAAAATACCAGCCAGTGAGCTGCTTGATTGACTTCACAGTATACATGACATAATTTAAAATTTATAAATTGTCATATCAGATGTTTACGGTCTTCAATTAATCCTCTTAACCTCCACATGCTTGTCTTTTGGTTGATTAATTGAACCAGAAGTTGAGAATTAGTCCCCACAACAATGCTCCTAAGTCTAATGTCCTTTGCCTTAGATTAGACTAGGGCTTCCCGTAAAACTTATGCTTCACTATGTGATACTTCAATGCCTTTGCTTGGGCCTCCACCTGCTATCACGACACAAGCATTACAGTCTCTAAAAATCCACCCCCACCCCCCTGTGCCACTGTGAATGTCAAAAGCCACGTCAACATTAATTTTGCAGACATTCAGACTGGGGGGAGCCACAAAATGCCAAGTTCTTTTGTCCTTCTTTTCCTCTGTTAGCAGCAGTATAACATTATCATTCTCCTCCAAATATGATAATTAGAAACAAATTCATTTCTATATAATTAGAAACAAAGAGTTCGCAATAACCACAAGATTAAAATTTTCTTTTTATCCTTATTAAGATTATCAAAATCGTAAATCCAGTTTCCCATAATCTAATTTTCATTAAAAGGAGAATGCATACCCAAAACCATCCTGATAAGATCTCAAGGGTCCATAAGGGGATGCTAGACGTTTCCACGTCTTTGCTACACATGTTGCATATGGAATGTGTTAAAAGTGCCATGGTTATAAAGTCTCTCTCTCTCTCTCTCTCTCTTAACTCAGGCAACACGACGGAAAGACACGGTGGCAAAGAGACTTAAAATCCCAGCGCAGTCGGCGTCGTACGGAACCGTCTACCTACTCGTGTCGTTATAGTTCTCTCGAGCATCTCGCTCCTCCGTTCTCCGCTTTGTTCTCCAAGAAAGCAAGCAGTTCGAGATGGCGAGGCATTTTATTCTCAATACCGGAGCTAAGATTCCTTCCGTTGGCCTCGGCACTTATAGCATCGATCCCGATGTCGTCGGGGATGCAATTATCGCGGTTGTTAAGGTGGTGGTCTCTCTCTTTTCCAAAGATTTCATCTTTTTTTTTTAATTAAATTAAAAAAATGGGGGTTTTTGATCCGATTGTCGAATATGTGATATTGATGAGATAAGAGTATGCATCGTCTCATCGTGAATTCTTCAAATATGTAGTTGTTGAAAATATTCTTCGTGGCTATGATCTATGAGACTCTCGTTATCTTTGTATTGATGCAGGCTGGTTACCGTCATATAGATTGTGCTCGGATGTACGGGAATGAGAAGGAGGTAATTGCAATTATCGATGCTTTGGATGATATTGGTGGATACTTGAGTAATTTGTATGTGATTTATCACGCTTATTAGCTTTCGAAAGAATCATAAGAAGATGTCTTTATCGAATTGGCATAAATGATCGGTTATAGTGTTAGTTTTTCTCAACTCTTAGAGAGATCATTTGCATGAATTAGCACGTAGGTGGATTCACGTCATTTTTTCCATTCTGCCAGTAAAGCGTACATCTAATTAACCACTTAATTACTTACAAAGCATAATATTCTCAACACTTAATTTTTTTTTTCCCATTCTGCCAGTTAAGCGTACAACTAACAGAGCATATTATCTCTGACAAAGAAGCTAAGCAACGGGACTCTTGAATTAGTTCCTTTTTCAGTGATTATGTATCCCTTCTTGCTTTTTGGATTTTAATGAGAGTATAGAAGATCAGGAAAATATGAGTACATCAAGCTAAATAAGGGAAATCAGGTATGCGTTTTGTTAGTTTATTTTGCATTCATTAATTAAGAAAGAAGAACTTTTATGAAGGGAGATGCCAACAGAAGAATGAAGGTAGGCGCTACTTAATTGTAGCAATAAGAAGATCTTCATTCTGGGGAAGTGTGATTTTGAGTAATCTTCAGTCATCACAGAGGATTCAGAATGATGAATTCAATTTCACATGTTGTTATTATGTATACTGAAGCTTTTGGGACAGAATAATGATGTAGAATTTACAAGTGGATAATTATCTTGATATTATTTGCTTTTTAATAAATGAACTTTGTGCGGATAGAGCATTCCTGTTCATCCTTGAATGAACAAGGGTGTGACAGCATCAGTAAAATGAACCTGGCAACATAATGACACTGAAAATTGGGTTTGGGCAATTTGATTACTTTTGGTGATCTAAATATGCACTATGGGTATGAGTAGTTATATATTTCTTGCTTAATAGTTCAATAGATTTACAGTTTGAAATTTGGCTTGCAAAATCATATGGCCTACTTTCTATAGTTTCAAGTGGTTCTTTTGAGGAAAAGGGGATTTCTTCTGAAGAAAAATTACTTCCTCCTTGCATTCTGCAAATTGATCCTGTTGATTTAATTTTATAATAGAATATGATTAAGTCGACGCTGTTATAATGAATTATCTGTATGACTATATCCATAGATTGGTGTCGCTCTAAAGAAGTTATTTGATGATGGTTTAGTCAAGCGTGAAGATTTATTTATCACTTCTAAGCTATGGTGAGCATCTCCCTTAGTCCACTGCTGCATATTAGGCACTTGGACAATGCTTCAAAAGCATCCAGCTTCTCTGCTAATCATTCTTCTTTCTATATTCTTAGCAAAGTGGCAACAATTTTTCAGGTGCACTGATCTAGCCCCAGAAGATGTACCTGTTGCACTGGACTCAACTTTGACAGATTTACAGCTAGATTATGTAGATCTTTATCTTGTAAGTCAACGTCAACGACTGTTAAGTTTGATGTCTCTCACAGTTTTCTTTTTTGATCTCAAGTTAGCAGGAGTGTTATCTACCTCTTTTCATTTATATGTGTGTGCATGTTTGTATTCTCTCCCTGTGTGAATAACTAGATTTGAAATACCGACAGACAAAAGTTGACATTCTTTGAAAAGATTCTACCCATGAATGAATAGCTTCAAATGATGGATTAATAGATTATCTAGAATCATATCTTTTACTTTTCTGAATGGCTTGACTATTGATATGTAAATGCTTTTGAAATATGGAAAACTTGATGATGGATCAAGAAGTTTGATATCTGTTAATGTTGTTAACTACAAGGTAGGAGTATCCAAGTTACATGTTTCCCTAGGAACATTAAGCTTTCCTCTGTAGAGTTTGCACTTGTGAGTGTGTTCTCGAAGTAAGTGGTTGCCTTTAAACCTAAAGCTCATTTACCATACCATACTCCAATGTGCTGTTATCAAGTCTCTCTTTGCACCTCATCCCTTAACTTCTCTTGTTTACACCACATACTAAATCAATCTTAGTGCAACCTGCTCAAAGACCCAAATTCTGAAAATTCTACTTGATTCAGGTATCACAGAAATGTTTGTCTTCAGCAAGAAGCCTACAGTGCTGACGTGACCATGGTTGCTTAAGAAATACCTACTTAAAATTAGTAACCATGATTGCCTAATGACGCCATTTGGAATTAATAAATTTATTTCCTAGGCCTGTATGTTTTTGATTAATCGCCTGCTCAACCTGCCATCCATAATGAAATACATAACTATAACTATTCTGTAAATAGTGTATCAAGATAAGACAATATGATCTTGCTGAGGTTTGTTTTGCATATATAAAAAAATGCAATCTATATGGCATAGTATTCTTATCAACTGTGGGGTGATTCTCCGAGCTAGATGGTACCTATAAAACTATTGGACTAGTTGGTGTAGTCAGGTTTTCACTTATTTTTAAAGCCGATCATTTTAAGCATTTGTTGAAGGTTCATTGGCCCTTTCGGGTCAAGAAGGGAACTAGCATCAGTCCTGAGAATTTTGTCCAGCTTGATATACCTGCCACCTGGGAAGCAATGGAAAAGTTGTATGATTCCCAAAAAGCTCGTGCAATTGGAGTGAGTAACTTTTCTTCCAAAAAGTTGGGAGATTTGCTTGCTATAGCACGCATCCCTCCAGCTGTTAATCAGGTGGAATGCCACCCTTGTTGGAATCAAACTAAGCTTCACACATTTTGTCAATCTAAGGGCGTTCTTCTCTCAGTAAGTTTTGAAACTCATACTGCACGAATGTCATTCAGTAACTTTTCCTCATTTTGCATGTTCTAATTGTTGAAACCTTGTATTGTCACTTTTCACAGGCATACTCACCATTAGGTTCACCAGGATCATCTAAGATCAGAACCAGCATCCTTACAAATCCAATTGTGAAAATGGTAGCAGATAAACTGGACAAAACTCCTGCACAGATTGCTTTACGCTGGGGACTTCAAATGGGCCATATTGTCCTTCCTAAGAGCACAAAAGAATCAAGGATGAAGGAAAACATTGAACTGTTTGATTGGTCTATTCCTGAAGAGTTGTTTGTTAAGTTCTCTGAAATTGAACAGGTAAGTAGCCCAATTCTGTCAGTGTCAGACTTGATTGGAATAAATTTGACTCCCACATTCAATTTAATAGCAGTGATAGCAAACTACAAACCACATAATGTAGCAGTTTATTCTTTTAAGTGTTTCCCTTCTCCTAGTATAGGAACACTTAATATAAAGTACCTTGTAACCAATGAGATAGTATTTAGTTGGTTAAAGGGCTTGTGTTGTATAAAGGTTTCGGGATTCAAATCTTAGCAACATCAGTAGTTAGTAGGCAGCAAGTTTTCACTTCTCTAATAAATATTATATATATATATATATTTCTGAATAAATTTCTAGAATCATTATAACTTTTTATGATATTAGATGTAATATTCTGAATATTTGTATTATCAGGGGTTATGCTAATTTCTTCTTCACAAATCAAATGTGCTTATCTCTCTTTAATCTCTCTGAGTGAACAATATAGCAATTACTGTGTTTGAGATGTTGGCTGAAAGTACTTGTTCTCATCTTGTATGGTCTGCATTTTGATTTCAAAGATTGCAAATAGAAAAACAGACGTTCTTTGTAAATTGTTTCCGAGACATAATTTGGTTTGTGATTGACAGGTTAGGCTAATCAGAGGTGATCCTTTTGTTCACCCTGAAAGCATTTATAAGAGCCACGACGAGCTCTGGGATGGTGAAATTTAAGCAGCTATCACAGTTATTTTGCCATTGGATGGGTGATACTTACTCTGCCAGCATCATTACATTTCTGTCGTTCTTATCACTATCCTATATGGGTCTCACTGATCATGTGCAATTGGCTGCAGAAAGGCTGCTTTCAAGAAAGTTCTTTGTTTTTTCTATGCAGAAACCAGGTCTTTCTGATGCCTTTTTAAGAACTGTGGAATCCTGAGATTTGAATGAGAACCGTTCAGTTTTCAATACGGAGCTCTATGTTTTAGGCCCTACCATAGCCAATAATCCATACAACTGATGCATTTCTGGAACTAGCTTGATAGATTCATCTTGATTATGACAGGTTTGATCTGTTAAAGCAAGGGACAGAATTGTTGGACTCATATACTTGATAATTTATTTTTCTTCTTCTTTGTGCAAAGAACGGTATTATTCAACCTTTGTTAAGCATTCAATTAAATCATAGTTAAAAGATGTCTGATCGAATTCTTAATTCGTATAGCATTTTTCCTCCGGAAAAGTTGCCTTTCACTGACTAACCATTAGCGAGGAAGGAGTGGTCCAAATGGATTTGTAATTTTATCCACTGTTATGGCATATACGATCCAAATAATACCAACCTCTTTATCAGCTGTGGAAGTTACGCACACATATATGTAAATAATCGGTAGAGAAAAGAGCACGCGGTGAGTACTCCATGGAATATAATTTCTAAGAAAAATATCAGGTAATATCAATCAAAGGTTTTCTTATAGATGGAAACAAACGGCAACATTCCAGCAAAAAGAAAAGTACAAAGCTCCAAAACTCATCAACAGAAACGTTAAAGTTCATCTTGCATGATTAATGGCTCAATGCACACGATATCAGAAACAGCAGACACAAGCAACTTGAAAATTATTCCAGCACGACTTCATATAGCATTTTACAGACTCGCCATCATCTCGTGGCCAATCTTCCGGGTCACTATGTCAACTAAAACACATCACCTGATATTGTCAAATAGTGTCTCAGGGGAATGATGTAAAACACGTATAACCTCCAGATTCATCTGTAGAAAGACAAGCTAAAGACCATCAGCCAATATTGAATTAACACATACAAAATTTCTTGGTTATCTTTTACTCCATGTGATCTATTCATAGATATCTTTATAAAATACACCGTGTTATTCTCAGGTAGTATCACAATAATAACAGCAATGTGCTTGAAGATGCTAGTGCCTTTTACAGACCCTAAACTAACAAAATTAACATCTGCAAAAGTTTAAAATCAAAAGAGAAATAATTTATCAAAAAGTCTTCTTTCATTCCTTTCTAGGACTTGAACTTAATGAAATGACTTTCACCGCACCGTACAGTTTGTCAAAAAAAAGATGATATATGTGCAATTAGCTCAGGTGATTCAAAACCGCTGACATATGTGGAATTCCAGTTTGACTCTAGACATAGCCTATATTAAACCTAGATTTCTCATATTTGAGTAGTAGCAAGAAAGTCTACAAAGGGTTGCTATTTTCCATTAGTTATGATTCTCACATCTTCAACACATTTGAAGTTACTGGATCCTTCAATTATTAGCATTTCTCATTTTCCTCAGATGTAGACATGTAGTGCATCCATATTCTAAAGAAACATAACATGTCATGGCTCATGAAATAAACTGACAGATTAAAGACTACATTAAGTGCAGATTATGACATTATGTTATTCTGAAGCGTACCTATATACCTACAGATCAGAAGCTGCATCTGAGCTAACATTTCCCATGCCACCTTAAGCGAAAAAGAAAATCTTTATGAAAAGAGCTAAAGTAAATTGCAACACCAGGGCACTGACAACTAAAGCCACCATATCAGTGCCCTCAGTGTAGGCCTTTAAGTTCAGTGCAATGAACCAAGATGAAGCAGAGCCGGCAAGAAGTATGATGATCCAGCGGAAGATCTCAACAGGAACAATCAACAACAACTGCAGTATGGTTTGAAAGATCTCTAGTTAGCTGATGATAAAAAAGTTCCTTGTCCACATGAAAGATAATCAGCATAGTGCAACGGATGGTGTATGTTATATTGCAATTTCATTTCAAACAAGGTAAATTTCCACTACTCATTGAAATTTGTCACTAAAACTGGAAAGAGAAAGAAAAGTTGCCATAAAATACTTAAACAGACTAACAGAGTAAGATGAAATGGTTGTCAGGCATCTTATACTAATCAAACTTTGATTAACTGAGTTCATTTTGACCCACCAGATATTGATATCACAACAGCGAGAGGAGCAGGATCTGATCATGGTAAAACAAAAACTTGGCATAATTCAGGTGAGATCTACTTGAGTTCCTAGATACAAATAACTTATGAAGAAAGGTGTAGTAGGCAAAAACAATGACAGAAAAACTTCACAAATCCAAGAAGCATTTATCCTTTCTAAATCATACTGCTTTACACTCAACAAGTTTCTCCAACCTTGATCACATTATTTTGGGATTTGCAAATGGAAAGGATCAAGTAGAGGAATTTCTCAACCACCATCATCATCTCCAACATATGTTTTAGTTAGTAATGCCCAAAAACATGCATCTTGACTTGCTCATTTTCTGTCAAACATTAGATAATAAGGCCAAAGAAAAAGGATAGTGATGACTGTCCATTCCCTAGTTGCTCATTTTATATGGACAAAGCAAGAATGGCAAAAGATACTCACGGAGCTTGGAATAAAGATGAACAGAGAATAGCCCCACATACACCAAAGACGCACGAGACTTGCAGGAGATCCAAAATACTGAAGCAAGAAGTAAAATATAGCAGGTACAGCGATAGCATATCCATATATGACACATGCTGCCCAATTTACATAGTTGACATCAAAGTTCCAGGAATAGTTTGGATCACTTCTTTTTTGCATCAAATAAGTGGCAGAATTTCCAAAGGCAGAAAGCACGAATATCAACGTAGTAGATATCCAAACAAGGCCATATCTGTGAATGTTCCTATAGTTAGTCATCTAACTGATGCAATAAAGCACCAAAACAAGATTGTCAGAAATTTAGCAAGTAAATAAAGATAAAGTTATTGATAACTCCCAGTTAACCAATTAAACAAATATAATATATGTCAAATCCTCCATGTGCAAGTTAATAAATAATAATCCAGTACATCATGTAAAATCTAGATTGAAAAGGTACACACACATATGACAATGCTAAGAATATCATGATAATACATGTTAACGTTGATTCATAAGCATCCATTATCTCATAGAAGAGAAAACACAATACTGTAAACTGCACCTGTTTCAAGTCTTTACTTTGCTTGAAAGTTATGACCTCATGCAGTATCACAGGAAGCAAATGTCAATCTTCTGAGAATTACAAGTCCAGTTATGTTAAGGTGGTTCAATATGCATATTAAAGATAAGACACCGATCAGCAAATAGCTAAACCATGTAAAAAGTAAATGGTCTTCTGAAGTGCTTCCTAAGTGGAGATAACTTTAATTATCTGCATCGATGATAATGTCAAACCAAAGAAGGCCAAATCTTGCATTCAAATATAGTAGTTCAGCTGGACTTCAGATTTTGCAAGAAGAAAGTTAAGCAAAAGTTGTTTAATTGACATAATATGATAGATTATTGTATCTAATTCTCCTTTAGTTTCATTCAAGTACTTAAACTAGAAGACGAAAAAAAATTGAAGGAAGATTAAGATCCTGAACATCCAATTACCAGGTGAAATACTTGCTAATTTGTTGTGAAAAAAACAGTCACAAAGAGTGGAAGTTAGGATAAAAGAAAAGAAAGCTAACACCCATATATAGGAATTGTTGGTACCTATATCTTCAGAGAAGAAAAGAAGCCAGCAATAAATTACAATAAGGAACAACTTACAAATCAGGATTGCTGTCAATCTTCCTGAAAAAACCATCCATGGGATACACTGAACAGATGAGTCTATCAACCACGATATCAGTGTCAACATTGAAATATGGGCTGTACGATGAAACACTAAAGAATCCTTTCCAATTTGTTGTGGTTTGTGCATCTCCATCTGTAATAACAGTAGAAACTTGCATATGAACAATAGGTACTGAAAATAACAGTAGCAACTAGATAACCATTATCCTATCATTTTGAATCGCCACAACAGCCAACAAAAGTTTCTCCATTTGATTCTTGAAGCTGAAAGAAGTAAATAAGACAATAGCAAACTAACCAATTTTTTTTGGAATAAAGTTAGGATAGGCTACATAGACCAGACTGCAATTTCAGTGGAAAATAACATGACAAACAAGGTTTCTGAGAAGGAAATAAGTCGTCTAACCAAGCATAAAGAAGGAAATTTTAGATATAATGTTCAACTCAAACTAATTTAACACCATCAGGCTCTATCACTGTTGTAAAATCCTATTAGCTCACCTTGAATAAATGTTGTGACATATGATAATCTAACCTTATGTAGTAAGGAACTGGTTATCAGAAATTTTGCAGGTTTCATCTTGACTTATACTTCACATGCCTAACACAATCAGCATTCCCAAAATCAAAATATGAACTAAAAATAACATTGCAATTACCAGCTGGACTTCCAGGTGTTTGATAACCTCCATTAGTGGGCGGAAAGATTTGCAAATTGGATGTCGACGCTGCGCAAATAGAAAACAAATATTAAAACAATTCAAGTAATTTCTATGAAACTTTACGAACAGAGCAGATTCGAGTCAGCTAATCACCGTCGCTAGCAGTGGGCCTTTTCTCTTCAGGAACCGCAGCCTATCCAAAAATCACATCAAGAAAGTCAACCCTAAGTAGATTTTAATGCAAAAGAGCATCCAGCAAGCAATTCATACGATTTAAAGCAAGATCAAAGAGGCAATTGGATACATCAGCAACTTAAGTACAAGAGAATTCGAGCTTCCATTAATGACGAAATGGGAGAAAGGGGAAAGATCGTACCGGAACAGAACCTAGCAAATGGCTGGTGGGAAGACTGGTGTAACCTTCCTCCATTGGCATCGTAATCTAAGCACTACAAAAGCTAGATCGCCATGTTTGGATCCCAATTCCAAGCCAAATCGGAGCCTTTCGTCTTTCCCAATAAACCCTATTTCGGAAGAGAGCTCTGGGATCTCTATGTAGAGTCGTAGACCGGTCCTCCCGACGTGCAAAGTACGATGAGATTTTTAGTTGGGTATTCTTCTTTGGTTTTTTTTTTTCATGTACACCCTTTTAATATCTTATTTATGTAAATACTCCTATAAAAACAGATATTTTTACGTTTTTTAAGTGGATAACTCTTGGGAAAAAAACCTCCTAAAAATTTGTATTTTTTTATCTGGACACCACTCAAATTAATTGCACTAAATTAATTAATTTAACTATAAAATGATAAAACACTCTCTTTTTTATGCATATTTATAATTTTGTCCGTAAGTTATTGAGTTATCAAAAAAATATATATATATATAAAATTATATAAGAAACTTTCGACGGTTATGCAGGTAAAGAAAAAAATAATTTTACTTAATTTCATCACCATTTTTCATATATGCCCCTGATTTTTTTTTATCGCATACATTCCTAAATCAAAATGAATTGGGCCAGCCCGGCCTGTTAACACCCTTTATTGTACAGAAACCACTTGCATCGATCTCCTCCCCGGATTGCAGTTACTTTTGTCACTTCCCAAATCCCACCTCTCTCTCTCTCTCCGGATTATTCCGATGGCGGCAGCATTGAGATCACTGCATCGCCCTCCCGATACGCCGCAATTATCGGCGACGCTTTCCCCCCGTCACCCCCTTATCTCATCCATAAGTATTCCCGCAATTAACCCACGGTTCTCTCTTATCTCAAACCCTAACAAGCTCGCCATTTCTCCCAAACCCAAGTCGACGACCGCGTGGCGAAGAGAAACACTCGCCGCCGCCGCCGCCGTAATGGATTCGAATGACGTTTCGGATGATAGGATGCTGGTAGGCAATCTACATTCTTATGCCATCGTTGGATTTGGTGGATATTTTTTTTTAATCTCTTTTGTTCTTATTTTAGTTTGATATTGGAGTGTAGGTTATGGTTCCGCCGCATCCGTTGATCAAGCATTGGATCTCTGTTCTTAGGAACGAGCAGACTCCTTGTACTATTTTTAGTAAGTGGCTCATTTGACTACGATGTGCTCGATAGATTTAGTTCGTGAAAACGTGCAGGATTGGCCTATATTTAATATGTTTAGTTTCTTGTGCATGCCTTTTGTTGTCGTTGTTGTAATGTTAACTTCTCTTTTTTAGATATTTCGAATCCATGAGCAGATGTTAGTGTTCTCATCTCAATCTTTACTTCAGTGCGAGATTACTAGTTCTTTGTTATGAACATCTTTTTATTTTTATTGTAGAGAATGCGATGGCAGAGCTCGGGAGATTGCTCATATACGAAGCTTCAAGAGACTGGTTGGTGAGTTGGATTTACCCTATAGGCACTCATCTCGTTGACATTATTGTAACTGTTAGTATTGTGGTGTATGATTTGGGTATACATTTGCTGATATTTTTAATAAGGATTGAAACTTATATAATATGAGTTCGACCTACGGCAGCATCTAACCTACAATGCACGAAAAGAAGTATTCTGTACTCCAAGCAAGACAATGATCCAAGCAAATCACTTGCATTATCTAGCATGAAGCTTTTGATGGTTTAACTACATACTAGTTATCAAGATCAACAAATAGGCACCTATCCAATAGGAAGATGCTATATTTAGTAGGGAAATAATATTTCCTTACACAAAAATTGAGGCGACAATGGCAATCATTTCCTGTTTGAAAAAAAATCTCATTCTGAAATCTGTATGTGTAAATGGACTGATTGGCCCGCTGATCTTAGGGCCATATTTCTTTGTACAAAGATCGGTTGGCAATCATATCTATGATCTGGAAGATATATTTACCGAAGAGTTCTTGATCAGTCAGTTTCTGAAAAAAATTAATTATCTTAAATGAGTAGCTGGCCTAGCATCTATATAACAACTAACTGTTGTCCTTTCCCCTTGCTCGAAATAAAGCTGAGTGGTATATAGTTGAGAAATGCTAGAATTTCTCTGAAACCTTATAATCTTAATCACTATTTACCAACATCTTATTTTGTTTTCATATTTTTGACAGAATTGGTATCTTGTTGGATCCCATCTGGATGGGAGGCTCATGCATTTGGATGCCCTTGTTACAGAATTAGTAGCTTGATTGTTATATCTTTCTGATTTTTGACTGTCAATTAATGTGATTCTTAAATACTTGCAGCCTACAATAACTGGAGAGATTCAGTCGCCGATGGGGGTTGCTAATGTTGAATTTATTGATCCACGGGAGCCTGTGGCGGTATGCTATACTCATCATTGTTGAGCAATAGAGTGTAGACAATTCATTCAGGATATCGATAAAGTCCATTGTTAATTGTTCTTTCACCTAGCAGATTGTTCCCATATTGAGAGCTGGTCTTGCTTTAGCTGAACATGCTGGATCTGTTTTGCCTGCAACCAGAACATACCACTTGGGTAAGCATTGATCCATCATTGGCTGAAATGAGAATGAAAAATTTTGTGCACTTTCAAGCTGTGTAGTTGAGATAGACATTTTCCGCTATAGTAACATTTCCTTTTCATGTAAATGAAGGCATGCGTAGGGATGAGACAACACTGCAACCATCTGTATATTTGAACAAGTGCGTCCTTATCTTATTGTGTTTTCTTATGTATCCAGAAGTCTAGGCATTTTTATCTATTTTGTTATGGTTCTTTTTCCCCGCCTATTTTGGTATAATTAGTTCAGTATGATAAAATCTTGGTAGCTGTTCTTGATACCTCTGTGTACAACTACTATATATATTAGAAAATCAAAAGGATTTTATGTTGATCTTGGTTTTGGTAACTGTGCCTTAGTTATAGGTGTGTACCATGGATATTGGATGAATTTGACTAGCCTTATTCATTATATGGATTGAAAACCAAAACTTTGAATCTTAACCATTTCGTCTATGCTGACCAACAGCCATTTCATCTTTTGTGTAAGTTTTGTAGATTTGGCTGCTTATGTCTTATAAAATGTTGTAAGTTGTTCTTGGATTTCCATGCTTAATAGTTAATAGTTACTTCTTTTGTCCTTTAAGATGATAATATCCTAAATAATACCATAAATGAACTCTGTGTGAATTGTTGCAGACTGACTTTTCTTATTTGTTTAAACTGAAGGCGTTTGGTCATATGTAATACTTACCTTGGTGGCATCGAGTAACTGAAAACATGAAACGTAATAAAAACTATTTGATTCATGTTGGATTTCTTCTTCAGTTACTGAATACTGATAATGTCTGATTTTATGCAACTTCTTTCCACAGATTTTGCTTAGGTTTTAATTCAAGAATCGATTACAGTTTGTTCATGGACTTTTGGGAATCTCTGTTTGCTAACTTGAAGAGACTACTTAGTTAAAAAAATTTAAGTATAAAATACAGAGTTAGACAGTGCTGCAATCTTTTTGCTGGCAGGAGTTGCTGAATGCTAGTTATATTTTGGTGATTGGATTATCTTTAGCTTTACTATTCCTATCTGCAAGTAGAAAAAGTTATGATCTCTGTACATGCTTGCGTCTTGAAATCTGTGGATCATGTTTACCAATGTATGAAAGTGTGCTAAATGATATTTTCTACCTGTCAAGTGCAGCTTACCTGAAAAGTTTCCAGAGGGATCTCGTGTTCTAGTTGTTGATCCTATGCTCGCAACTGGTAATGCCTTCATGAAATTAAATCCTTGGTTAACTCAAATATTTAGCTTGCCTCGATACTTTCATCAATAAGCGCATTTTGACTTTGAGTCTTAAGGAGAATGCCACTTGCCATTTCAAAGCAGATATATCTCTGCTGCCATTTGGTGTCTCTCTAAGTCAGCAGTTATAGGTTCTGTTCATTTTGTTAAATAAAATGTTGATTTTACGAAAGGTCAAACTAGGAGGGGAAAAACTCTTTCTTGATCGACATTTATATAACCAGCTTCCTGTCAATTATATTGTACAGTTCAACTTAATCCGCATTATCAAATTTACCAATTGGTCTCCTCCGTGCTTAACCTCTATTTTAGGTGGTACAATTGTTGCCGCAATTGACTTGTTGAAGGAGCGTGGAGTTGACAACAAGCAAATAAAAGTTGTCAGTGGCCTTAAACTTTATCCTTCCGTTTTTTCTGTCTTCAACTTCAGCTAGCTTAAATCTAAATGTCTGCTCATGCAGATATCTGCTGTTGCTGCACCTCCAGCTCTTCAGAAGCTGGGAAAGAAGTTCCAGGGGTGAGTGGAGTGGAGGTACATTTCTTCCCGAATCACTACATTGTTTTTGCTAACTAATTCCTGTCCTGCTTTCTTCTCAGGCTTCATGTTTACACTGGAATGATAGATCCAATAGTGAATGAGAAAGGGTAATGTTCTGATAATCCATAGCATAACTCATGCATATGAAAGTTAATCTATACATCGATGCACACACAGTAACAAGTAACCACTACATGTAGGAATTATGCATTGGCATCCACATTTATTATGGTTGGTTCCACGCCTGCACTAACTACCTGTGTTATCAGGTTCATAGTACCAGGTTTAGGAGACGCTGGTGACCGCAGCTTTGATACCTGATACTAATGCCCTTTCTTTAAAATCTTGCTATTACAACCGTCCGATTAGTGCTGTTTTATGTTGAGTTCATCTTCCATGTGGCGGCCTTTTTGAGAATTAGTTGTTCCTATACTTGGCAACTTTGTAAGGTTGCCAGCTTTGTATCTAATCATTTAAGAAGGTTGTTCATATTCTAGTAAATTCAGAACACTTGGTATGAGGAGACCTAATACTTGTATCTTATTTCTTCTGGTAGAAATTCACAAGCAACTTTATACTGCTGATTTGCTTAGATGTCATGCTCTGCAACTGTTATGTACCAATTTAATATTGATGTGCTGACCTGAATTTTTTGAAAATTAAATAGTAACTACAAACAAAGTCCTCTTAAACAAGCGGTGTCCAATTTTTTACGATCTTAAGCAAGTCATTCCAGTAGTGTGCGTGGGAATATAATTAGATTTCAGTTGCATAGCATACTCTGCAGACCCATGGTGTTGGTGGGCTACTTATCTTATTGTAATTATATCTTGGAGGTCATTGCATCAAGACTCAGGATGATGTGCAACCCGAACGAGGGCAAAAATCAGTAAATTCCCACCAAACAAATCCCTTTGAATAAAGAGAGACCAAAAAGGATTCCTGATACCTCAGGATCCAACCAGATCTACACTCAATCACATATCCCTAATCACATGGTGCAAATACTTATAGGAGAGTTTGATTGCATCCTCACCTATGCATTTGGACATATTGAAAGCAGGGTAATTCGCTCATGTAATAATCCTTGGGAAATCAAGTCGTGTGCAATCATGAATCATCATTGAACTTGAACTTACTACTTAATCACAATCTTTACTAGTATAGAGTTGAAAAGTTCAGCAATTGACAATTGATTGCTATCATTCCGCATACAAGAGCTGAAGAAGTAGCATATCAACCTGAAAAGAATGATAACTTCTGCGTCTCATGATACTCCAGCAAATTACGATTTATCATGTATACCACAATTTTCAAGTACATCCCTGAAAAAGAAAAAGTATCATTAATATTATATGACGAGGAGTCCTCTCTTGTAGATATAAAGACCTATATGAGCACAAAAAAGGCCAAGAATTTCATATTAAATACTCGACGGACCTAATATCAACAACACATAAGCTTGTTGAAAAACACACGCACAAAGACAATCAATTTTGTGGTACAATAAGCCTAGGTAGATCTAACTATCAGTATATGAATCTAAACTCTCAAGATGGTAAATCACACTGGCTCCACAATGAGCCTCCAAATGCATTGGCTTTGGAATGACCAAGGTCGCCTCACATTCTTCTCACTTGATCCACCCAAATCAGACATAATCCCAAACTCACATATAATCAAATTCCCTAAATCCCACTGTTTTATTTTCCACAATCAGCCAAACATTTAAAACTTTACTTCTGAAGTAGCCACATGTCACAGAAGATGTAGCAAATGTCCAACTGACCCATTCATGATGCTGAAAATTACTGTAATTGACATAAAGGGATCATAATTAGAAAAGGCTATGATGCCTCAAACATACTCAAAAAGCCTGCCAAAGGGACATGTCTCAGACATGATTCATCCACAGTATTTTCATATTATAGGAGTATGTACATTAAAATAAAGAGTCAGGGTGAGAGCTACTTACAAGATATAACTTCAGAAGGATATCACTACAGTTCACTGTAATTGCGCCATACTGCTCGAAACTCCTCTCTAAATGTGTTCAAACGTGCTTTCAAATTTGGCGTTCTAAAGCTGGCATGAAGCAGAGTTGCTGCAGGAAAGAAAAGGAATAACACAAGAATGTATCAAAACTTAAAAAAATATTAAAGTTAATCTAATAAGAAAAATGCACTTTTTTCCATACCGAGCAGACCAATAACAAGTGCCCAAAGAACAGTCAGAAGGCTACAGGAGGTCAACCAGACAATACAACTAGCTGTCCACGATCCATCACAAGTCAGTTCTTTTCTTATTCAGTAACTAATAAGGACTTCCTGTAAACTGTTAGAATCAAAATGTGGTAATAGGATAACCTGCAGAAAATATCAAGACAAACACCCAACGAGGTCGTCCACATATGTAAATAGCCCGTCTGGTAGCTGGCCGTCCACGAATAACAGGCCTGATTACAATGATGCCATTAGCAAATTTAGTTAGTGCCATCATGCAAAACATGTGCAGCAAGTAGATCAATCAAAAAATAAGCATCTCACACTATAGGTGGCCTCATCTTTGCAGCTAAATGTGGAGAAAACTGTCTGACAGTCCTTGTAACTTTCTCATTGAAAGTAACTGCAAAGCTGTGCAATACAAACTTCAAGAAACATAGGTGGGAAATAATTACAAGCATTCATTCAACCAGATATAATACAACAGAGCAATGAAACAAGCACTGTATCCAACATCATCATTCAAAACTGCTTTTTAAGAGTTCAGGGAAATGGGGAATAATTAGGAGTCATGGATCACTAATAAAAACAACTTAACAATCAATGTTCATGGATATGAAGGTTAGAATATTTCATAAGAATATTACTAATAACTTCCTCCATCAATTACTTCAATAGATTTCTCACTTGACTTGTCCTAATGTCATGCTTCCTCAACGGTTGTGTGCCACATCTCAGGGGTGTTATATCTGTATGTGCTGCTTGCTCCCAGTCTTGTTTACAATGCTCTAAGACAATTTATCATCTTGACCAGTACTGCAGCACATGTACAATTTCCAACAAATTTCCTAGAGTAGAGATCATAATAGACCTAATAGCCACACAAACATAATTTCTCCTGGATTGCTAATAATTGTATTAGTGCAGTCTATAATAACAAAAAAGTAAAATAAAAATGATAGTATGTATGTTGAGCTAAATTCCCCTGATGGACACATCAGATACTGCGATTGAAAGAAACATAAGATACGTTGCTATACAGCTCATAGTCAGATTGTGAATAATCGCCAGTAGAGGTCAAACTTCTTCTAATTTGTGAACGTGAGTAAATTCCAAACAGACAGAAAATATATGAGAAAGCTTGTATTTTACTTTACCAACTATATAGAAGTGAAGCCATCAAAGTTTTAGTTGCTTACAGATGAACATCAATTCATACTAAATATCGACCAGTAAGTTTGTATAACAGGTAAGGAGTTTCCCATATCATTAGCAAAAATCAAGTTTCACTCAGAACCCTAAATTTCTAACAACATTAACACAGCATCATCCTAAAGCAATGAAACTAAAAAAAGATTACCTGTCATTTAGGAATGCAATACTAAGTCCTGTCAACATAGCTGCAACAATAGCAAGTGGCCTCCGAAGAAATCCCAACCCTGCAGAAGAAAGCATATCTAAGCTACCAAGCTAAAAACAATCAACGCTATACCACTAAGAACGCATTGACGATCAACATACCTAGAATAAATACGACCATGATGAAATAGTTCGTCCTGTAGCTGCAACAAAGAGACCAAAAGAACTAATAATTATAAATAATAACAATAATAACTAGTAGACATCTCGGAAATGCTATATTCTGCTTCAAAATTCTTCAATTCTAGCATTACATATATGCGCAACAATTTCTGTAATAAACCCAATTTATTGGCAGATCGGCGCATACTCCGTGAGTTACACGACAAATTAATACGAGAATTGGTCCACAAGGTGAAGAGTTAGATGAATCTTGTCGTACTCACTAGTAGAGATTGCATTTGAGGCGGCTGTTCCATTTGGAATATGATCTCGGGGCGGTGAATCGGGAGAAGAACTCGGAGATCGGGCGCGGTGGAGTGGACCAATCAACTTCGCGAAGGGCGTCGATCAAATCCTCGGTCGTCACGTTGCCCCAATCCATCTCGATCTCGTCTCCAGTAATCTCTCGCTCGAACCCTAGGAAATGGTGCTAGTTATGATAGATTATTTCCCCGTCTCGAAGACGTTTGCGAGGAAAGCTACCTATATTTCTCGTCCGTAGAAGGATACGATATATCCTACAATGTCTATATGGCGAAATTTTTAAAAGAAGCCCTCGAACTATATTTCATTTTTATATTTAACCTTTTTATGACACTCATAATAATATAAAAACTTTTGGAACGTCCTTTCTGTTAATTTAATTTGTTAAAAATATAAAAAATAAAGATAATAAATAATAATTATAAATATAAAGTTTTTTCTGGTCACATGATTACTTTAAAATGCTCTGAAAAATTATTTTACTTTTATTTAAAAGGTTAAAATTAAATAAATATTTAATTTTTTTAAGTTCGTCATAAAGAAATGAAGGAATTACGTAATTAAAGATGTCAAATTATTATAGCAATAAATCATAGGTACATGAAGATGTGCAAAGCTTTAAGAATTCTACTAGGTGTTTAGTAAAGAAAATTAATAAAAGGGTAAATATTAATGCGAGTTAAAACATTAATTGTCTGAGCCCGGGTTCGAACCGGGGACCTCTAGTGTGTGAGACTAGCGTGATAACCAACTACACCACCCAGACTGTTTGAAGATTTTATATTTAACATTTAAAATTTTTATTTTCTGCATGGATCTCTTTTACAGTTAAAATAACCGTCAGAATTTACATAATTTAGACATAAAAAATAATAAAACTATCCTTATTATAATTTTCATAAAATTTCTTAATATTTCTTTATTAAATTATTGGGACTTTAACTTGAAAAATAACCCGGCGACATATTTGTTGAAAGGTATACATATAAATACTAATTTAGAATAACATAAAAATAAACAAGAGATTTTTTAAAAAATATACATGCAAAAAAATAACCTAAATAAACTTTGTACTAGTTGAGGTTTTCTTTATTGTTGATCGATTCCACTGTGCAGGCATGGACAACAAAACTTTTTGACCTAATCTATCATAAGAGCCGTTGGCTAGCAGATTAGCATCACTAATTAGATATTATATTCTAATTATTTTAAATCAAATAATAAATATATTTATGCTTCCCGAGAAGAGAGGGTTTATTGTATTGTCTGAATATTCCTTAAATATTCTAAAGAATGGCTGTTAAATTGATAAATATATCTATCTAAGATGACCAAATAACCTTCTTTTTGAAGTTTATAATACTTATAACTCTCTAAACTGTTGCCTTTATTTTTATTTTTTGATGCACATGGCCCTCCAAAGTAATAAAAATATCTCTCAACCTCATAATAGTATTTAATGGAAAACATTAAAGTATTATTTCACTGTTAAATTTTCTGTAAAATAAAAATTAGTCGCATAATATTTACATAATACTTTTTAATAGACAAATCAAATAAATAAATAATAGAGAGAATTTTTAGAGATTTTATTTATTGTCAAGAGGGTCGGTGTGTAAAATAAATAAATTAATAAGCTTTATATAAAAATGGGCAGCATTCCAAGTGATCTATGTGTAATTATCGTTAAAAAAAATCCTATATTTAACAAGTTTTTAATGACATCATATATATATATATATATATATATATATTCTTACTCGGTTACTCTGAATTCCAGGAATCGAGTCACGGGCTCATTGGTAAAAAAAGAAAGAGAAAAAACCCCTTCTTTGGCCTTTTGTGGGGGAGAAAACGAGAAAGTGATCAGTCTCGTTGGATATCGAGATCCGTAACCATCTCTTTGATTTGTACTCACCTGCGAGCAGCCCAAGGCCCCAAACTCCGTGCGCTAGCGCTCTCCTTAGCCGTCACTCCTCTTCTTTGTAAACCAGGGAGATAAACAAGACAGAGAAGGAGAGTAGAGAGGCGAGACGAATGTCCGCCATGGATCCAACTCGAGCTTTTGTCAAAGATGTGAAACGAATTGTTATTAAAGTGCGGTTCTGTATCTCTCTACTTCCTGCTTATTTCTCATGAGTTCGTAGATTTCTTCTTCGTTTTGTTTTTTCCCTCCCTGAAGATTTAGTTCGTTCTGCTACTTACTTGACACTAAAGGCCGGATTTTTTTTTCTTTTGAAATAGCTAGCTTTCTTTAAGAATTTGGTTCTTTTATTTGATGTTGCCAATGTTGCAGGGTTATTGCAAGTAACTGCACTAATTTCTCCTCGTTTCTTTTCGTGCTGTTGTGCTTGATGAATTTTTAGGTGCAATGGAACTAGGAAATATGTGCTATGTTATTTACTTCTTTTTTTTCTAATTTATGCTGAAATGGGGTTTAATCTGCTAAATTTGGGATAAGAAGAGAAGATTTTGATTGCGATCAAATTGATTTACGTTTCTTTCTTTATTTATATTATTTGTTCCAGATTTAAATGTGATTTGATGTTCTAATAGACAACATGCGGGGAAAGAAGCTTGAGAGCTACTTAGGAAATACATTGATTAACTTTGGATCCATTTTGATCTATTTTTATTTAAATGCGATTTGATGTTCTAATAGACAACATGCGGGGAAAGAAGCTTGAGAGCTACTTAGGAAATACATTGATTAACCTTGGATCCATTTTGAACTATTTTTTTCTCCATTAGGAACCATTTGCGCGTAATTGAATATTTATCATCGACATATTTGGCAAATAATCTGTTGTTTTTTATGACGCATAGGTGGGGACAGCTGTTGTAACTAGAACAGAGGGAAGACTGGCTCTTGGGAGACTTGGAGCTCTATGTGAGCAGGTATTCGCCAGAAAGAAAAAATTCTAGTGTTTTTAGAGATTCTTTTCAAGATCCTGCTTTTAATTACAGGATTGAATCTTTTAGTTTTCTCCTAATTAGGATGAAATATGCAGGTTAAAGAACTAAATTCTCGAGGCTTTGAGGTAATTTTGGTTACTTCAGGTGCTGTTGGTGTTGGACGACAGAGGCTTCGATATAGGAGACTTCTCAATAGCAGGTTCAGCACTTTTATTTTTTCTTCCTATTACAAAAGCTAACGTTTGCAAGAACTTGAGTTCATACATGAGAGAAGGCTTTCTTGATATTTATAAATTTTCTTGCTAAACCTATAAAACTGTGAACTGCTCCAGCTTCGCTGATCTGCAAAAGCCACAACTAGAGCTTGATGGAAAGGCATCTGCTGCTGTCGGTCAGAGTGGCTTAATGGCTCTTTATGATACCTTATTTAGTCAGGTTCTCTTTGTGGTTTCTTTTCATATTTCAAAAGATTCTTCCCTAGGATATAATGTGTATTTTAGTACGTCTCCTTAACTTCTCATATATCCCTTATGTGCAATTTGCAATGCAGCTTGATGTGACATCCTCTCAACTTCTTGTGACTGATAGTGATTTCAAGGATTCAGAATTTAGGAGGCAGCTTTCTGATACTGTTAATTCACTGTTAGGCCTTAGAGTTATTCCTGTCTTCAATGAGAATGATGCAATCAGTACTAGAAAAGCCCCATATGAGGTATGTTGTTTGTGATCCTTTGTATGATCTGTGGATCATGTGGACTTGTAGTTAGCTCTGTACTTTCTGAATGGCAATTGACAGCTGAAAAACATTGTTATACATTTTGCATCTGTTGTCTGATAGGTCCTTGTAATTATACACAAACTATGGTAGTAGCACAAGTCTTAAGCTACAAACTATCATGTTTTATTATGCATGCTGCAGCTTATTCTGCCGTATATCAGTCATCAATACTAAATCTTTTTATGCACCTATGAATCAATGATTTGCTTAGTTTCTTATGCATGCCGCAACTTATTCTACTAGTAAGTATGACAAGCTTCACGCTCTTAGTAAAAAAAATCAATCCCATAATCATAAGATTTGTGAAGTGCTAGCAATGAAAAGGGTTGTTGTATCTATTATTTGGATTAATCAATAATAGAGTTCCTTCTAAGAGATTGTCGAGTAACATTTTTGAGCTGCTTGCTGGTTTCTGACTTGCCACTGTATAACTGTCCACTTTCTGAGCTGCTTGTTGGTTGTCTTTTGGACCATTTCAGGATTCTTCTACTTTACCTGATAGCTAGTCCAATTTGCAGGATTCCTCTGGCATCTTCTGGGATAATGATAGCTTAGCAGCTCTATTGGCCCTGGAATTAAAAGCTGATCTTCTTGTTCTGCTCAGTGATGTGGAGGGTCTGTACAGTGGTCCACCTAGTGACCCGCAATCAAAAATTATACACACATACATAAAAGAAAAACATCAAGGAGAGATAACTTTTGGAGACAAGTCCAGGGTTGGAAGAGGAGGTATGACTGCAAAAGTGAAGGCTGCAGTCTATGCTGCATCTGCAGGCACTCCTGTTGTTATCACAAGGTGCCTTAACATCTTCTCCATTGTGAATCTTGCAAACCATATTTCATGACAGTTGTTTGTATTTAATAATACATACATGCAACATGTAATATGGCATGCTGTTAGGCCTAAAGTTACCTTCTAACTCCAGTCCGTCTTACTATTCATTCTTTTTAACCATCTGAAATATAAACATATATACACAATTCAAAGTTTGATATTTCTCAAAAAATTTAACATTAAAGTTTCTAGACATCTCATATATACTAATGCTAGTGTTGAAATCTGGAACATTTGTTAAACTTATCAATAAATAGTAGCTACAGTTAAAAAATATATTCCTGATTTTACTATTAGTAAGAGTTCACATTTCTCATTGGTCATGCGACAATCTTCATCGTATGCTTATTTGCATTGGGTAGTCTGACTTATAGTTTGGTTGCATGAATTGCATCTGCTGCATTGATACGCAGAAGCAGAAGCACTGGAAGTCGGTCTGCATATTGATAATAAGGCTGGCTTCATTTGCTAGAGATATCAATGTGTGATAAATGTGGCCTTGAGATGTTAATGAACCGAAATTTGTTTTAGTCCTCATTCTGAAGTTGCAGTATGTGCAAACTTTATGTCCTAGAGAATTAAAACCTTGGTTAATCATCAAGAAAATTAACTGCTATCTATTCAATCAGCTAGATGTTGTTTCCTGTTGTGGTGAAGTAGGCTAACCTTGTTTTTGCTTTTGCTATTTAAGTGGTTTTGCCACTGATAGCATCATAAAAGTACTTCAAGGAGAGAGAATTGGCACCCTTTTCCATCAGGACGCAAATTCATGGACATTACCTAAGGAAACTAGTGCACGTGAGATGGCTGTTTCAGCAAGAGAATGTTCCAGGCGACTCCAGGTATAGTTCATGAGGTTAAACTGCTGGTATGACATACTCCTTCATCCGACAACTCTTTTGCAATAGTTCATACATTGTTCACTGTTAGCTATTTAGAATCATATCTCCTTTTAATTATTGTTTAACCAGTAAAATAAGAATACTTGGATACAGCTGTTGGATGTCTAGCCTGATTCTTTAGCAATCTTTTTCCCTGTGGTAGAGCATTTCATCTGAGGAGCGCAAGAAAATATTGTTGAACATTGCCGATTCCCTAGAGGCAAATGAGAGATTAATTAGAACTGAAAATGAGGCTGATGTTGCCGCTGCCCAACAAGCTGGATATGAAAAATCTCTCATATCTAGATTAACTTTGAAGCCAGGAAAGGTAAGCCGTCATATTTATATCCTAATTTAGTTTTTGGCATGACTTCCCCTAATCTACTGCTGCTAAGTGTAAGTGGCCATGAGTGGCCATGGAGAAGAACTTATTTGTACTCCACCCTATATATTTCTGCTTTGGTATTTCATTTCATGTCCAACTCAATTTGTTCTTCAACTATTGGCAGATATCAAGCCTTGCAAATTCAATTCGTGTACTTGCTAACATGGATGACCCCATAGGACAGATAATGAATAGAACAGAGGTCAGGGCTCAGGGATCTAGGTTGAAATGTTTTGAAGTGGAACTATAACATTCTAAATCTGTTTATCATCGTGAAATTGTTTTTCATTACCTTGGTTATTCAGCTTGCGGATGAGCTAATCCTGGAAAAGACATCATGCCCCTTGGGTGTTCTGTTGATTGTGTTTGAGTCCCGACCTGATGCATTAGTTCAGGTAAAATAGAGTATCTTCTGTTGAATATTCTGCCCATTTTAATCTGTATATTTATTATCTTGAGGAATGAGTTACCTCCTTTTCAAAAATCCTACTCCTTAGTCCTTTCTAATAGTCATAGTACATCTCTCTCTCTCTCATTTTTGTCATATTTCGGCATTATGGTACAGATTGCATCTTTAGCAGTTCGAAGTGGGAATGGTCTTCTTCTGAAAGGCGGAAAGGAAGCCATGAGGTCAAATGCAATACTCCACAAGGTTTAAATCTTAAAGCCAATTTCACTTATTGTACATAGTAACATAGCTCAAACTTTGTCTGTTACCCTCACAATCTTCTGAATATTATTTGTGGTTTCCATTCTCTCTATCTAGGTCATTACTGGGGCCATTCCAGGCACTGTAGGTGACAAGCTTATTGGTCTTGTGACATCAAGAGATGAAATTCCAGATTTGTTAAAAGTAAGCCGGTATTCTTTTGATGACTATATATTACCAAAATTGCAGAATTTGAATGCATAGTATGATTATCTGCAGCTTGATGATGTGATTGATCTTGTTATCCCAAGAGGAAGCAATAAGCTTGTCTCTCAAATCAAGGCATCAACTAAAATTCCTGTTCTAGGTCATTCAGGTAAGAGGAATTATTCTCACAAATGATATGTCTATTCACCACTTGAACCTTAATTTGTACCATTGCAATATGCTATCCTTTCCCTTTTCTCTTTTGGGCTGCATTTAAAAACTTGAAGTGAAAGTTGACTGAAGTAGCTGAGTCTGCTTTCCAGATGGCATTTGTCATGTTTACATCGACAAATCAGCTGATATGGATATGGCAAAACGCATTGTATTGGATGCAAAAATTGATTATCCTGCAGCGTGCAATGCTATGGTACTTCTCCTGGTCACACTCTAGGGAGATGAAATTTTTTTTTTAAACATATTTATGGCAGTTTGATTTATGGTTTACCTCATCCTTTCATGATATAGGCTTTTGAATTTTCCTTCAATCTTGTAAGAGACAAAATAACCCTGATATTTTTTCTCCATATTTAGTCTTGTCCTAGCTATATCACCTTGAATTTTTGGATAAGAGATACCTCCACTATAGAGTTGTCAATGGGCAGGGCTAGCTTGATTGGCCCGGAGCCTGATCAGAGAAATCCGCCATAGATCTAGGTTGCTGTGAAGTTGGACCAGCTTGCCCAAAAATTGATAGGTTGGCAAATACTAGGTCAGGCATAGAAATGGTATGGCCTTGTCCAGCCTAACTGATGTGAAGTATTAAATTAATAATGGGATGTTGAGCTTGTACAAGACACTTGAGCCTGGCCAAGCTTAACCAAATCATGAACCTCTGAATCAGGGTCTAGCCTTGCCACTAAGCTCCTTACCCTTTGGTACTTCTGTCATAGTTGCAATTCAATATTGATTTTCCTTTGTCCTTTTCCCTAGATTACATCACATGCAGGTGACACAAAATATATTAACTATACTGTTGAGTGTCCTCCCTCAGATCTTAGTTGGTAATGTTCTGATATGTACAGGAAACACTTCTCATTCATAAGAATCTGCTGAAGACAGAGAGCTTTAATGACATACTTTTGGAGCTCAAAACAGAAGGTTTGATTTGCACCTTTTGTGCTTTAAAGTTTATATCATTAACAAATGCTGTAATAGGCAGATGTCCACTGCAAAGTTTGCTGTTAAACAGTAAAGTTATCTTTCTTATATAGCATAAAAGTTTGACACATCAAAATTCAATGGATCATAAAAGGTTTGTATCTTCTGTATGTTGTATGCAGTTTTCATGGACTGTAGATGATAACTAATGCATGCATCATCACACTGGAAGTGATGTTAATTGTGGGTGGAAGGGTTCAAAAAGTTCTTTAGATGTCAGAGTTGATTGTATGTTGATCAAAGTAATTTTGAATATCTAAAAGAAAGAAATCCTGTGCTCGAGGACTAACCACTCAATATGCATTAACATATTTGGAGTAGGATTGAAGTTCTGCATCGATTTTCTAAAGTTTTGACTTCAAGGATTGCAACTTTACAGTAAACATTTGAAACATCTTTCTTTCTTGTTTGTAATTTTTCAAGGCTTCTTTTTTTTTTCATTTTTAGCATGCTTTCGATGTTCACTCTGCAATTAGATTCAGTGAAATTGAAATGAAGTTTTGCATGATTTATTTTTCTGCCTTTGCATCTTGGCTACAAGTACAATAATAAAAACATGCATGTGTGAGTGTGTGTGCATATGCATTGTATAGGTTCAATCCCTACAGCATACAAGCAAGAGTTCACAACCAGACAGCATTTGCTAACAACTTTAATTTCTCTTCGTTCCTTTTCCCATCCAAATCCTGTTGCAGGAGTTGCTCTTTATGCTGGACCCAGAGCAAGTGATGAATTGGGTATTCCTAGGGCAGAATCATTTCATCATGAGTATAACTCAATGGCTTGTACAATCGAAATTGTTGATGATGTACATGCTGCAGTCAACCATATACTTCGTTATGGGAGGTATGCCTAGAACATCTTCAGGTTTTATACTTTTATCTTCTAACATAGTTTAGATAAAGCTATGCTTGGATTTGTTGGTTACTGTCATCTGTAAGACAGGGAAATAAGCAACATTTTATTATTATGTGCAAGATCTAGGTACTACAGTGCAGAGTTATATAATTTAGTTCTTTGGTTACTTTCAGTGCACATACTGATTGCATAGTTGCAGAGGATCTTGAGGTTGCAGGGGTCTTCCTTCATCAAGTTGACAGGTAATTGACTTCTGCATCTTTTTAGAATTTCAATATGCGAGAAGAGGTTGACTTCCTATTTTATAATGATAAATGGAGCTGCAGAGTTTCATCTCTTCAACTAGCTCTTCATTTTGTTTCTTCCATTTATACTTTTATTCCTGTTGAGATAAGAAATATGTGAATGAATTCTCTGTTATTTAATACCAACAGTGCTGCTGTATTTCATAATGCAAGCACAAGGTTCTGTGATGGTGCTCGTTTTGGACTAGGTGCAGAGGTATGTTCTTTGGCTCCACATATCCTAGTGTGCCATTTACTCCATTTGCTAATATTATCTCTCATGGCTTGACTAGGTTGGCATAAGTACAAGTAGGATTCATGCTCGAGGCCCTGTTGGTGTTGAAGGATTGCTAACGACTCGATGGTAAATCTACTTTCCTTACATGGTGATGCGGTAATTTGTGCTACCATGTCAGTGCTTCTTCCACAGCCATTACATTCGGAGCAGCAAATATAGATTAATTGACTTTTACTATTTACTAAATAATACAGAAAAGAAGTGATGACTAAAAGTTGAATTCAACAGTCATGGAGTGAATCCAACTAATTGGAAAGAGCTTAAATGAACTACTTTTTACTATGAATGTCTTGAAAATGAAAATCTGGAACATATTTCTGATCTGTCCTTTGTCATAACCGTTGATTTTACTTTTCGAGAAGTCCTAGTGCATGTAACTCACATCTCAAGACATTCATAGTAACGACATATTGATGAGCATAGGAACCCCAAGGGTTGACATAAACACATACATATAATATAACAATAATTAGCCTTCGTCTACATGATTTTCTCAATTGTTGATGCCTAGTACATTTCCTCCTCTGTTGATTATCTGAATTATGTGATGTTCATTTTTTGTAGGGTCTTAAGAGGTAGTGGACAAGTGGTGAATGGTGACAAAGGGGTCTTGTACACCCACAAAAATCTTCCGCTGTGATAGGAATCAAATCTCTTTGAATCAGATGGTAATTATTTTCTTAAGCTTTATGCTTCCAAATACCATTAGTGACTGTTTCATGTAGCTTTTTATCTGTACTGTGATATACTAGACCTACATTACTTAGTTTAGTTGCTTTTTGCAGACATGGCTTGCTCATCTCAACAACTACATATTACAGAAAATTCCATGTAAACAATCTCCAAACTTAAGTAAAACTTGGATATGTACTTCCAATTGTATATTCATCCACCCTTTCTTGTTTTAAGTGGTAGTTCTTAGTAAATATGTTGTATGTTCAACTAGAAGGCTCCATTTTTCTTCTGAAACTGTCATTTATCCACAATCAAACTTCTGGTTACTTGTGCTCTTTTCTATGCTTCATTAGAAAAACTGTGATAAAAGATAGGACCAACATAGCTGAAAAATGCTGGAGAAAAGGAAGATTGACTTTTAATGCCTATTATCTGCTTGGTTTTGGATTACGTAGACGTTATCTTTCATCTTCTACTTTCAGGCAAAGGGCTGAGGGTTTATTTAGCTGTGGACATGAGAAGGCTGTGGTTCATAATTGATACAAGTGAAAGATATGAATTTCCAAAACATCTATGTTCCGTTCAGTGGAAGTTCATCAAAATTATTGGTTTCTTCAGTCTAGTAGCAATTTTGCTCTTATAGCTTGACCTTTATTACTGAACAAGATTACCTTCTTCAGGTAACTAGTCAATGATGTCCCAAACCTTTTGTTTGTTGCACTATTTATGCTAAGTAGCTCTATAAGATCTGACAAATTAAACTTTTTTGCCTCCACAAGTTCTGGATGAGACTTCTTATGAATGATTTACCTATGTTAATTTTTTTTTCATCTGGGTTGGATCAACCCTTGTATATAGTACATTTGATTTAACAATTCGACGAGTTTGTGATAACTGGAAGATGTTGGCATGATGTTACGATGGGATTGAGAACTGAGGGTCTGATTTATTGACTGTTTACAATTACTAATATAGTCGGATTTAAAGCATTTCCTTGCTTTAGGAGATAGTTCTCAAGTAAAAAGAAAACAATTTAAAAAAAAATTATTACTCTCTTTTACTCTTCAGGAAAGTCTGAAGCAATGTGGTGATACTTGTGAAGCTTTTGTTGCAAAGTTGCTAAGAGAAAAGCATACTAAATGCAGCCTAATCACCAGCGACTAAAACTTCCTCCTTCATTTACTTAGCTGGTATAAATGATGTCTACATTGCACCATAAATCCCGAAGCTTGATCGGGTTTTGGCAATATTTAGCCATAACAACAAACAGCTTACAAAGTGATATTTAGGAAATGATATCAGTAAAGAGCAAATTGAGCGTTTTGGGCAAAGGGATGGTGAGGGAGGAGAACTATGCAACAGGAGGCCAAAACACAGGATCCTTGGATGTGTCAAGAGCAGCTGGAGGTATCCACTGCAAGAAACTTGGTGGGGGATAGTTGGTATATGGTGTGGATTTGTTGGATGCAGCAAAGGGTGCAGCATAAAAGGTGGCAGCAGCAGCTGGGTGAGCGACAAACTGCGGCGAAAAGCTAACGCCCTTCAACATTTGTTCTATCCTCTCCTTTTCAGACTTGAGCCTCACCTTTTCATCTCTAAGTTCTGACTTCTCTGCCTGCATACAAGACCAATTAAACCAGAGTTATGAGCAGATGTTTGAACAAACTCGTAGCTGAGGTGCGGTTTTGTAATTTGATCTCAAGTTTTCAGTTACAGGCTGCATTCATGTCAGATAGGTAATCTAGTTTCCGGTGGAAAAACAAACTGTCTATAACTCTATCTTCAGGATTTCAAGTCAATGATAGAAATAGAGTGCCAGTTCTGGAAAAGTTCCACAGTTCAATTTGGTCAATGAGCGTGTCTGATTATCAAAAGAGGAAACCGCAATCTCATAATAAAAAAAACTCTCAGAATTTTGGATGAAATATATGCCGTGGAAACAGAAGCTCACAAGGCAAATCTATTGATCAAAATGATTAAAGGAATGAAGATGCAACTATGAATAGACAGCAGGATCAGACTTTGCTACTTAAAACCTGACCAATTTTAAACTCAGCTTTTGGGACGTCAAAATGGCGTCATGCATACAATCTCTAGTAAAGGTTTTACCTTGAGGCCTTTTATAGCATCTTGAAGTGTTTCATTTGATTTCTTAAGCTTCTGAGCTTCAGCTCGTAACTGGTTCAAAAGCCGAGCCGCATCACTAAGAATGGCAACTTTGTCAGCCTTCGGAGGCTTCCCAGGATCCACAATGGAGCTTAGCTCAACAAACCTGGAGAAAACATCACCAGTTAGGAGTTAAATATACAAAGCTGTTACAAATAATTTCCAATATTAGCCCATATATAAGTCAACAGAACGCCAGACAGGGCATGATGCATAAAACATGCCTTTCATTAAGTTTGTCCCGTCGCAATTTTTCACGACAAGCCTTTGAACCTGGCGCAGCACACGACTCTGGGCGGGTTCTGCAGAATAATATGTTAGACAGATCCATTATCCTCCCAAAAAATGGGTACTCTTTTTGATGAAATTGATGTAAGTGATGGCATCACAGTGAAGAAAATAGATCAGTAATTGCTCTTGGGCACATCAATGAAAAAAGAAAAGAAAACACAGCTGAAATATATCAACTAGAAATATCTGTGGTAGAACATGATCCACAGTTCAATTTTCTAAAATGGACATCACAGGGAATGTGAGAGCAAGTGGTCAGTACTCGGATATAATTCAGCTCGCCTATACATGCTCTGTACAAAGGAAAAGGAAAAGGAAATGCCTCTACGGTAAGTTAACCAGAGCTATTCTTACGCAAAACTAGTAACCAGATGCGTTGCTCTTTGCAGGAATTTTGAGTTACATGAGAATTAACAAGGAGAGATGTCTATTTACCGTTTCTTGTTGCAAGAATTTTCTTGGCAGTTATCATCCTTTTGGGAAACATCAAAACCAAAGATCACGCTGTCAAGGAAACAATTAAATGCGTTAAATATATTAATTGGGATAAAAATATTTCAGACAGCGGAACTTTGATAGAAAACACTGCTGAATCGAGGTTTTAAATACCGAGATAAAGTGCATGCCTACTTCAACAGTTCAATTTTTTTTTTTTCTATTTTCGCATGTTCTTCTCCTCTTCAAGCATGACAAAGAGGAAGAAAGTTCATCAGCTATGTAACACAAATCGCTGAAAGAATCATTTCAAATCAAGAAGAAGAAGAAATACTCTTGACAAAATTCACACCGTAATCCAATAACTCCAATTGGAAACTGTTAAGAAAATGTCTATCGACACAATAGTAGCTCATAAACCTTTCGATTAGCCAATTCAACAAACAGAAAAAGATCATAGAACACGAGTAACATTTTTCCAACGTTTAAAGGAAGAGGAATTTACCAACTTAATTAAGATAAAGAACATGAGAAGGAGAAAAAAGAATCACCTCGAGGTGGGATCGTCCACAATCTGCGGTGCGGGTGCCCAGATGAACTCCGATCCCTGGATCTCCTCCACCAGCCCATAATCCAAAAGCCATCCATTTTGAACAGAGCTCATCTTCAGGGAGAGTTGGATCCAAACTAAAACCAAAACAACCACGCGAACCAAAGCAGGATCTAGAGCACAATCCAAGAAGGAAGGCAAAGGAAAGCTCTAATAGGACGGGCGGTAAAGGGATCGCGGGGAAGGCACGAGCTGGATTAGGACATTGCTTAATGTCGGGACATCGGTCTCATTCTTTCCGAAAAAGGGATGCCATTTTCGTGTTTCTCTTCTAGAGGGATGGATTGAGACCGAACAGTGATGGATCAAGAATCCGTCCGTGCTGCTCACGCGATTTTGTTTATTTAATTACTTTATTGCTTTTGGAGATCACACTGTTGCGGAGTCAAGGCCTTTCCATTGCTCCCCCCCACTGGAGGAGAGGCAATAGCTTTGGGCGTGACCATTTCTTCCGCCGGAACAAGGTAAGGTTATCGTGATCCCCCATATGATCATATTTATTGATGATTTACACTTTGCTTTTAACAGAGGGTTGAGATGTCTTTCTATTCTTTTAAATCCGCATAAGAAATTGTTATGGGATTTGATTTCAGTTTATAGTGGTTCGAAACATAAGTCATAGAGCAAGACATTCCTGATGTTATTAGGAGGCAAAAGTAATAGATAAATAGATTTTTACCCCATTAAAGTGCAATCAAAATTTAATATATTTAGTATATCTTTATTATTTAAATTTTAATTCGTATTATTTCAGGTGTATTAAAAAGTTTTTTGTCTCATGAAATATATAAACTCAATCTATAATTTAATCAAATACGATGAAAAAAAAATAACAATTATATTTTAATCAAGAGCATATAACTTTTTTTATAAATTTAATCTAGATTATGGGGAGTAATCCTGGATAAATCCTGAGGGAGGAGCATAAGCTAATTCCATATTGCAAGGCAACACAACTCATCATCTAGAATCGATGAGCTCACGTTGGCATCGAGATGGTGTCATAATGAGTTCATTCTGCATTACCAAGTGTAGCCATAGCAGGATGGCAGAACCCCAAATTGAATCCTCTACGTTTTCTCTCCCCCTGCGGCTCACCCAAGATGCCTATCACTATCCTACCCGAGTGAAGGAAGGCCGCATACTTTAATTTATTTTTATTTTATTTTAATGATGGTTAGAGTCCAGATTTAAATAAGACTAAGCAGCTCTCGTGATGCGACTAATTAGTAGTTTAGCTAAGATTACATCTTTAATTAATCCTTTTAACTCTTGGAGATGGGAAGGGTCGCTTGCCCTTTGGCTCTCAAGCGTCACCAAAGGCGAAGACTGGAATCTATTCTCTCGTGGGGAGGGAGTAATGGGGGGGGGGGGGGGGGGGGGGGGGGGGGGGGTCTGGGCTGGACGGCCTAACTTTATAATTTGACTTCAACCGAAGGTCCAAAGTGCATGTCAGCTTCTTTTAACCTAAAAGGTGGCAATAATTATTTTTGTTAGTATATTCCCCAACTTAAGCAACACATGATTGAGTTTGTGTTCAAACTAGGCGTACTAGTTATACTTATTTATCCAGATAGGTTATCCCTTAAATTTATCATTTAAAGATATTTAACATATGATTGATTCCGTTTATGATTCTTCTGGCATTATGATCTTTATTTTTAGAATTATATCTCAGTCGACTTTTTATGGCTACACTGCGTGTGCTTGAGGTAAAAGTTTTATATAAATTCTTTATAAGAGGTGAACAAAATTTAGGGTGCTAATTATAAATTTCTCTAATGTTTAGCCTATAGAGAGAGTTTTAATCATTGGTTGTGGCGTGAGATCATAAAAGACCAATTAAAATGTGAAAGAAAAAAGAGACTGCTCTAAAGTTGGGATGAGATGCCCCACGTGCATTCTGGATCCCTTCGCCGACAACTATGTAGCAGATATCCACTTTGAAGTCGGTGAAGCCTTTTCAGTTGCAGCAGAATTCGGCATGTAGGTGCAAATTTTGAGTTTTTACTTAGAAAAGTAATCTTTTTGCAGTACGATACTGTTTAAACTATTTCTAAGGCTATTACAATTTTTACCAGCGCAGTGCATTACTGTCTTAAATAGCAATTTAAACTGAGTTAATCAACACCAATTCTAACTCAGTCGGAAGTCGGGAAATTTGAGGATTTCGTCACCGTGTTCTTATTGAAATCGCAAAATGAGTATGTCGTCAAACGGGGTCGTTGGAAGTCATGAAGCCGGTACCCGTCTCTGTTTCGTCGCCGACATTAGTAATCTCTCGTCTCCGAGCCTCCTTTTTTCCCGGCGCCACCCTCTTCCGCGTCCCGATATCTCTCTCTCATCGCTCTTCCAGGTATCCAAGGAAAACCCTAATTTTACAATCCGTTGTCGATTCCTATCAGTTGGTCGTTACTTCTCTTCTCTATCTGATATCTTCCTATTAGCTATTCTGCGGGATGTCAGAATTCGTCGATTATTTTGGAGTCCTCTTCATCTCTAAGTTGTACTCTAGCCCTCATTATAATAGTCCATCTTAGATACCAAGATTGGTGTAATTGAAACGTTTTATTGTACTAATCATGTTGTTGAGATGCAAAAAGAGGGTAAAAAATCTGGATTTGCGTCAATTTAGGTGCAGGGCAATACACTTTGCACCGTAAAGATTAGTTTCCAACCAAAGCTCTTGATTATTTTTATTTTATTTTTTTTTGGTGAAAACACCATGGACAGGATAGTCTAGAACAACGAAATTAAAATCTTGTGATGACTAATGCATTTAGAAACCTTAAAAGGATCCATGTTTATTGAAGTAATCTTGTTAATATCAACAATTTATCACTAATACACGTCTGCAGACTTGTAGTGCATTCACATTAGTTTTTCTATTTTCTTTTATTAGGGCCTTGGTTTGGTGATGGGAAGTCTTTTTCATGGATATTTAATGTCATTTGTGATTCTTCTGGACAGTCAGCATCCAGTTCAAATGCCTCGAGAATTCGGAGCTCAGGTACTATACTCTATATTGTATCTACCATTGGCGTGATATTTGTTGCCAGACAAGTCTGCAGATGAGCAGAACCGCTTTGCAAATAATTGCAATATGTCATCTTCATGTCATTAATGGCATTGAAAGTGTGATATATAATATCACTATGAATGAAAGAAAAGACTTGAGCTTTGCGTGGAAGATGTTACTCTATGTAGTAGCTATCGATGATATGTATGGAAAACGACTAACAAGAGAGTTCGGAGAGATTTTTGTTTGAATGAACTGCAGCACATGTGCAATTTGAACAACAGAGACGCCTTGTGTCAACAAAGTTTCGCTACAAGGTATTTGACAAGAGAAACAGACCTGTAATCGCAAGTAATGTGGAAATTTGCACTCAAGGCAGACTTACCTCTTCTCCTTATATGTATACAGCACCAGATGATTGCATAGTCTGCTCTCTTACTGTACAAAGCCATGAAGAACAACCTCAACCTTCTGTTACTCGTACTTTTGCTTCCTCCCTTTGCATCTCCAGCACCAGATCTTCTCTCTCTGTGGAGGATGACTCTGACATCCTAGTAAGTCGAGTATGATCGTAGAAGCAAGTTACAAATTGACAAAAGATTGTGAAGTATAAACTAGATATTAAATCGTGACGTGCTTATGAACCATAAAAGAGCTCTAAATTGCAAATGGGTCAACTCGAAAACAGGAGGAGCTAAGCTTTCTCATCTCGATTCTTAGCTCGGGCCAAGATCGACTTCATGCTTCCTGCGTTCGGCTCATTGAGATCCCTAATTTTTATAGGCCTGGTCCAGATCAAAGCCCGATATGATCCGGCTCGGATGTCGTCTCAACTTGAGGATCCGACCCGTAGTCTCGGTTCATCAACGATAAATCTGCACCGAAAGCTACACCAATGCCGGGTATAGCTCAGGTGGACAAAGAAGATCCACGAAGCGGCGTTTCCCCTCTCGATTGCCCTCTTCCCTCGCATGTGAGTAAGAATCGTCTCTCTCCATCCCACCATGAATTTTCTTTTTTTCCCTCTTTGAGGTATTCAATGAATTCTTATGATCCTAATTGTTATTGGCTTTATTCTTGATCTATATTAGTTGGCAAATACTTCCCTATCCCAACCAAGTTCCCAATCTAGATAGAACGTTTATTATAGCGGGGAAGATCTCTCTCTCTCTCTCTCTCTCTCTCTAATCTACCGAATAACTTTTCATCCCTTAGCTCAGAGCTTTGGCTTCTCTATCTTCAAATATATTACGTTCCCCACTTCCTTTTGGGTACATTACTCCATAATATTATCAAGATTAAGTAACAACTAGCAAAGTTGAAGTACATTAAACTGGCGATTTGATCATGTCGTCGTGGACCTTAAGAAGAGAGAGAGTTGGGCTTAGTTTTTCTTATCTCTCATATTTGGAATACTTCCATTGCAAACGTTAGTGGCACAGTATGGAGCATCTGTACGAATGGGCAAAAAAAATATCCCGGTACGGAAATTTGTAGGTTCCATCGTTCAAATATGCATAGTTTATGTTTGAATAGGATTCGTATTTACTTTTTTCATGTTAGAGCCAGGTTTATTTGTTTAGAGTTCTAGTCTGATTTTTTTCATAGTTGTTTTAGATTAAAAGTTATATTTTTCAGAATTTGTTTTAAATTTATAGCATAGTAAAAAAAAACCCTATAAACATGCATTAAAGTCTTGTGTTAGAAGCAAACTAACACTTTTCTCTATATACACCTTAAACTTTTTTTATCTATATAGATCTCCTGAACTTAAAAAAAGAAAAAGTGTTACTATATGGATTCTCTGCATTTTCTCAATAAGGGGTCTATGTGGATAAAATAAAGTTTAGGAGAAATACATAAAAAATGATAATTGTTCATGGTATAAATAAAATTAACCCTTGTAAAAATGGTGTCTCAAATTGAGTTGTGTTGTGAGGCAAGAAAGATATTGCTAGATTTGTATTTTGAGCTAAAAGTTGCCTACTTTGGATTGATAAGCTAGTTAAATACAGAAGGAACTGGTTGAATTTATGATAGCTTGAAGGATATACTACTTGCATTGCTTAGCGTGTAGGTTGATGTCAGCCTAACTAGCCTTTCTGGAGTTACCAAAGATGCTGAACAATTTCATTTTATGAGCTTCAAAATATAGTATATATAGTGTTAAATTAAAAACCAATATAAACAAAAGGTTTTTTTTTTTGGCTTTCCTCTTTTCTTTCTACTAAAGGTTGAGAAAATCTGTTTTAACATTTACTAATTGAAGTGTATGTTAAGAGGCTATTATAATCTATGGAAAAAAATATTTTATGAGATTCATAAACTAAAAGCTACATTTATATATCTCACCTTATACACATCGATGCAGTTTTCTTTTCAATACATGACCGCCCGTTATAGTTTCAATTTGGACGATAGATGGGAAAGAAGAGAAGATGGTGCTGAGTAGGTTAGATACTGTCTGATCTCCAGATTGAATGGCCAGTTCAATTGCTCGCAGTGGAGTAAACACCAGACTGGCCTATGTGTCCAGGTTCTTTCATCTGATTACAGAGTCACCTTTTATGCAACAGTTCATATAGTTTCCTCTAATCAAGAAATGTATATTGCTATTTCTTACCAGCAAAAAAAAAAAAAAAGGAACAGGAGATCTTAGGCAGCGATTTTGTCAAGTGCAAGATAAGAGAATGCAATTCAATGAACAACCATCTCTGTTGATGTAGAAGAATTACTCCTAGTTGCAATTACATATGACTTGACAATCGTACAATATTGCAGTCACGGGCTGCAGACAAGTGCCCAACTTGGCAAATTATGGTGATATCTACTGGCGTCCTTTCCGGGTAAGCTTGATAATGTGATATTTAGGACCCACTATAACTGATTCGAATGGAAGCAAAGACTGAAGGTTTGCGTGGAAAATGTACGCTATGTAGTCTTAGAGTCATGGGGGGCTATTCTTTGACTGGGCACCACACAATTATTGTAGACCTGGACCGAGATTTTGATTTTTTTGTCTTCCCAATTTGTTCGTGTGGTTTGGTTCAGAGGATTTAAGATGTGTCTATTGATCGTATATTGTTCATATGTGAACACAAACAGATCCCAAGCTTTTTATTTTTCTCATCACTATAAATGGGATGTCTATGGCTGAGAAAAGTCGAGATCTCAAGAGAAGGAATAAAGGCATATAGACATATAGTTATATTTCCGGGCAGCATTTGTTCAATTTAGTAACGTCTCTCCGGGCATCGACGGAGTTGTCTTCAATGATGGGTAAGTCCTCGTCCTTTCTGTTGGAAGTCAATTCCGGTTTTCACAAGAAAGAGATTTGCAACAACGAAAGGTAACGTGGCATTTTTGCGCGTACTTTGTTGATTCATTCCGCTTATACATTTATTATCCAGCACCAGATGATTGCATGGTCTGCTCTTTTACTATACCAAGCAATGAAGAACAACCTCAACCTTCTGTTGCTCCTACTTTTGCTTCCTCCCTTTGCATCTCCAGCACCACGGAGCTCGTTATCAAGAGGGTCCTCTCTCTCTGTGGAGGATGATTCTGACATCCTAGTATCCCCAAACCAATCCTTCACATGTGGCTTCTACAAGGTTGGCTCAAATGCTTACACCTTCTCAATTTGGTTCTCTAACTCGGCCAACAAGACCACTGCATGGACTGCGAACCGGGACCGCCCGGTAAACGGCGTAGGTTCAAGATTCACATTCAGCAAGGATGGGACAGTGGTGCTATCAGACGTAGATGGCGCCGTCGTGTGGAACACGAATACGAGCTCGACTCAGGCGGAGCAAGTGCAGCTTCTGGACTCCGGCAATCTTGTAGTGAATGATCGTAACGGTAATATTCTATGGCAAAGCTTTGATTCTCCTACTGATACTCTTCTTCCGACCCAACCAATTACAAAGAACATTAAATTGGTGTCCCCGATTGCGAAGGGAACACTCTCCTCAGGCAATTTTATCTTTTATTTCGACAATGACAATGTCCTGAGGCTGATATATGATGGACCTGAGATTTCCAGCATATATTGGCCCAATCCCGATAGCGTTAATGTATTTCAAAATGGTAGAACAGACTACAATAGCAGCCGATATGCCATCCTCAATGAGGAGGGACAGTTTGTTTCAAGTGATAGATTAGCATTCAATGCCTCTGATATGGGTCCTGGGATTTTAAGAAGACTGACTTTGGATTATGATGGCAATCTTAGGTTGTATAGCTTAAATAGATTGACAGGAATGTGGCATGTGTCGTGGGATGCTCTTCCGAAGCTCTGCGATGTTCATGGCCTGTGTGGTAAGAATGGCATCTGTGTTTATACAGAATCAAAGACGATGTGCTCATGCCCTCCTAGTTATGAATTTAGTGATCCAAGTGACCAGAGCAAAGGTTGCAAGCGCAAGGTCAACATCAGTTGTGACAGAACTGAACAGCTAACATTCATAGAGCTCCCTCACACGGACTTCTGGGGCTTTGATCTCAATTATACTCCCTCCATATCGTTCCATGATTGCTGGAAGCTTTGCAGGGAGGACTGTTCTTGTGAAGCTGCGCACTACAGAAGTGGTGATTGTTATACCAAGAGTGTTCTCTTTAATGGAAAGACCTCTCCAGATGTCTCTGGCAGCGTGTACTTTAAAGTTTCCACCCGTATGAGAACCTCTGGGATCCCTATTCCTCAAGTTCATGAGCTGGTCTGTAATTCTAGTGAAGTTGATACTCCAGGGTCTTCTCACATATTTAAGAGCAGTAGTTGGACGAAATGGACCTACTTTTATGGGTTCATATCAGCATTCGGCTTGATTGAGATCTTCTTTGTTGCATCAGGATGGTGGTTCTCTTTCAGGAGACAAGAGAACCCAACATTGCTGGAAGAAGGTTACAGGATGATATCAAGCCAATTCAGGAGGTTCACATACAAAGAGCTGAAGAAGGCAACTGGCAATTTCAACAATGAGATAGGGACTGGAAGCTCAGGGGCAGTTTATAAGGGGGTCTTGGATGATATGAGGGACGTCGCGGTGAAGAAGTTGGAAGATGTGACCCAAGGAGATGAAGAATTCTGGGCTGAACTGAGCATCATAGGGAGAATTTATCAAATGAACCTAGTGAGAATGTTTGGGTTCTGCTCTGAAGGCTCACACAAGCTCTTGGTATCAGAGTACGTGGAGAATGGTTCGTTGGACAAGCACCTCTTCAACAGACACAGCACAAATAGAGTTCTTGATTGGAATGAGAGATTCAAGATTGCAGTTGGGGTGGCAAAAGGGCTAGCTTATCTTCATCATGAGTGCCTTGAGTGGGTCATCCACTGTGATGTGAAGCCTGAGAACATCCTCCTAGATAGTGACTTCGAACCCAAGATTGCAGACTTTGGGTTGGCCAAACTGTCGAAGAGAGGCGGCGTTGGCTCTAGCATCTCTCAGATTCGAGGAACGAGGGGTTACATGGCTCCTGAATGGACTACAAACGTCCCAATCACTGTAAAGGTTGATGTCTACAGTTATGGAGTAGTCCTTCTAGAGCTAGTGAAGGGGGAAAGGATTTCAGATTGGTTGATAGAAGAGGAGAAGGAATTCTATGCACACTTGAAAAGTCTTGTCATGACAGTGAATGCAAAAGAAGAGATAGAAGAGTGTCAGATAAGTGGTATTGTTGATCAGAGTTTGAACGGCCAGTTCAATTACAGGCAAGCAATGGTGATGGTTGAGATAGCAGTTTCTTGCTTAGAGGAAGAGAGGAACAAAAGGCCGGACATGGATGCTATTGTCCAGATGCTCCTCTCACGTGATGATTAGCACAGCTGATCCCTTGGCAATATAATAGGAAGCCACCAGTATTTTCCCAATAAAATTATGGTCTCTTTGTCCATGGTATGTACCGTTTGCATGCACTATTACAATGTAAAATGAGGGTGTCTAGTGCTGTTAGTCTACTTCGTGCTGATGCCCATTAATTCTGTGTTTAAAGGTGTTAATGTAGGAACTCCATTTGTTTAGGTTATTAGTAAACCTCATAATTGTTGGAAAGAAATATTGAAATCAGATTTAGTTCCAACTTGTTGGAAAGAAATATTGAAAATATATTTGGTTCCAACTTAAGAAGGGGGAGTGTTGGAAAGAAATATCAAAATCAAGAAAGAAGTTTCAGAATCAGATTTTATTACTATTATTGTTGATTTGGTTAATCTGTTTGTTATTTACTTTCCTTGTATATAGCAATACTATCCTAATGTGTTGGATAGACAAGCTTAATTATAGGAGAGATTGTTGTAATCTCCTCCTATTTATGTACTTGATTCATGTTAGTGAGATACACAATTCCTTTATTCTAATCCTTTTACATGGTATCAGAGCTAGAACCCTAGCAACCAAGTTCTATTGCAGTCATATTCTATTCCATCGAAACCTTCATTACCCTCAATGGCTGAAGATAATCATTCTTCTTCTCATGGTGTTGTTCTACCAAATCCATCAAAGGTAGGGAAAGAAAAATCCCCTACAGATCTCTCCAATCCTTACTTCATCCATCCTTCCGATCATTCTGGATTGGTTCTCGTTTCTAAGCCTCTCAATGGAGATAACTACTCCAGTTGGAAAAGATCCATGATTCGAGCCTCGAATACAAGAAATAAGCTCGGATTCATCAATGGGTCTATCTTAGCTCCTTCAGAAGCAGATGATCCTGAAGGTCATGCCATTTGGTCAAGATGTAATGACATTATCCATTCTTGGATAGTCAACACCTGTGATCCAGAAATTGCTGACAGTGTGAATTTTTATTCCACTGCCAGAGAAGTTTGGGAGGACCTCGATACCCGATTCTCTCAGGGCAATCTAGCCCGCATATTTGAGATCCAACGGGACATCGTCCTTCACAAGCAAGAAACCACCTCTGTCTCCACCTATTACACTTGATTGAAAACCCTATGGGACGAGCTAGGGATGCATTTTGAAAACCACAATCGGAGCAACAAAAGGTAATGCAATTTCTAATGGGTTTGAATGAATCTTACAGTGCAGTCCGCGGTCAAATCCTCTTGATGAAACCTTCCCCCTCGGTTCGCGAAGCATACTCCTTCATTGCTCAAGAGGAGAAACAACGCCATCTAGGAGTTGCTTCCGCCTCCACTGAGCCGACCTCGGTTGCTGCCATGGCTGTCCGCAAGCTTTATCCACCATCACCGGGGAAGAACGAGAGGAGCGATCGTCCTGATTCTAATCACAGACGTAATGGACCCGGTTCTGAAAAGATGCGACCCCACTGCACCTATTGTGATGCCGATGGACATTGGGTCCAAAAGTGTTACAAATTACATGGCTACCCCCCTGGCCATCCAAAGGCTAAGTCCAATCCGGGCTCAGGTTCTGCTCGGCCCAATTACTCTGCAGTCAACCAGGCGAGCTGTGAAGAAGGTGGACCCAACACCACATTCACAGAGGCCCAATTAAAACAGATTATGGAACTTCTCAATAATCAAGCAGAAGGTACCCTTAATCTTAAGGCAAATGCGGTCACAAAACCAGGTTTGTCTCAATTAGCTCGTCGAAATTGGATTATCGATAGTGGTGCAACAAATCATATCACCTCATCATCAAAAATACTGCATAAAGACAAAGGTTGCTCGTTATCACCCGTATTATTACCTAGTGGAGAGAAGGCCAAAACTATTGCTAAAGGATCTATGCCTTTGAATTCTGTCTATAAATTGCATGATGTGTTATCTGTTCCTACATTCAAAGTTGATTTGTTGTCAGTAGGGCGATTGACAAAAGGTTTAAATTGTTCAGTGATATTTTTCCCTTATTGGTGCATTTTGCAGGATCTGGATACGAGGAAGATGATTGGTTTGGGTGAAATGCGTGACGGACTCTATTATCTGGTGGCATTAGGAGCAGGAAAGTCTACCACTAAACAAGCCACGTACTCAAACCAACCAACATGCAATCTCACTATCTCACCTACCGACCTTTGGCACAACCGCTTAGGGCATGTATCATCTTCCCGTTTGAATTTTATTGCCCAAAATTTCTTAAATTTTTCTGCTAATTCCAATAAATCTTGCTCTATTTGTCCACTTGCCAAACAAAGTCGTTTACCTTTTAATGTCAGTAATACTTCCTCTATTAAACCATTTGATGTTATTCATTGTGATATTTGGGGTCGCTATCGATATCCTTCCTTTTCTGGTTCTCATTATTTTCTCACCATTGTCGACGATTTTTCACGTTTTACTTGGATATTTTTGATGCGACATAAAGATGAAACACAAGTGCTTTTAAAACGTTTTTTCAGTTATGTTTCTACTCAATTTGAAACTCGCATCAAAACTGTTCGAAGTGATAATGGTGGCGAATTTATCTCTCTTCGTTCTTTTTTTCAAGATAACGGTGTTATTTTTCAACATTCTTGCGTATACACACCTCAACAAAATGGGGTTGTGGAACGCAAACACCGTCACATTCTTCAAGTAGCAAGAGCATTAAAATTTCAAGCTAATCTTCCTTCCCAATTTTGAGGAGAATGTGCTCTTACTGCTGTTCATATCATTAATCGGCTACCTTCCCCAATTTTAGCCGACAAGACACCATTTGAGCTTCTTTACTCAAAACCTCCTACTTTTTCCCATCTACGAGTTTTTGGTTGCTTGGCTTATGCCACAAACATTCATACCTCTCATAAATTTGACTGCCGAGCTACACCTTCCATTTTCATTGGATACCCGATAGGTCAAAAAGGTTACAAACTTTTTGATTTATTAACACAAAAAATTTTCACAAGTAGAGATGTCCATTTTAAAGAAGATATTTTTCCTTATTCTCCAAATAATACCTATTCTCTACCCTTTCCTTTGATCCAAACAACAAGCCCATCAAAGGGAGATGATACAAGTCCCATAAGCCCATATGATCATTCTTTTGAACCCAACTCAACCACATTACCATCATTTGAACCTAACCCAACCACCTCACCACCCTCCATCGCAACTCTACCACCACCATCACACATACAACCACCTGAAATTCGTTCACACATGAACCTTCTCCCCTCTACTTCCTCCCTGCCACCACCACCTTGCCATACTACCACTATTCCCTCTACCGGAACACCCAATCCACCACCACCAACCAATATTCCTCTCCGTCGCTCCACTCGACAATCTAATCCACCTGTGAGGTTCAACGATTACCTCTGCTCTACCGTCACGCATCCTCCCTCTGATCCAGTCACCTCCTCCTCTCCAGATTCGCGCAAAGGGACAAGGTACCCACTGATCAATTACCTTTCTTATCATCGCTATACACCTGCACACAAATCGTTTATTGCTTCTATCAGTCAAGAGCGAGAGCCGACCTCTTACAATGAAGCTATCACCAACCCTCAATGGCATGATGCAATGAAACTTGAGTTAGATGCTCTTGCTGCCAACGGCACATGGAGTCTGACATCTCTTCCAGCTGGCAAGAAACCCATAGGATGTTGGTGGGTTTACAAGATCAAACGTCGCTCTGATGGCACAATAGAGCGACATAAGGCGCGCTTGGTTGCTCAAGGATTCACCCAAATGGAGGGCATCGACTACCATGAGACTTTCTCTCCCACAGCAAAAATTATTTCTGTTCGCTGTCTTCTTGCCTTAGCTGCTGCCAGAGGCTGGCCACTTCATCAGTTTGATGTCCACAATGCATTCCTCCACGGTGACCTGACTGAAGAAATTTACATGTCTCCACCACCAGGGCTTCGGAGACAGGGGGAGGAACATCTCGTCTGTCGTCTACACAAATCGCTCTATGGATTGAAGCAAGCCTCCCGCCAGTGGTTTTCAAAGTTTTCTTCTGTCATCACTTCCGCTGGCTTTATACAATCACGAGCTGACTACTCCCTCTTCACCGAAAAGAAAGGCAAGTCCTTTACCATTCTCCTAATTTATGTCGACGACATTTTGATCATTGGAAATGATCCAAACAGAATTGATGCCATCAAGAAGCATTTGCATAAAAATTTCAATCTTAAAGACCTTGGCGAGTTGAAATATTTTCTAGGAATAGAAATCTCTGCATCTAGAAATGAGATTTTTATGTCACAGAGAAAATATGCATTAGAAATAATCAAAGATGCAGGTCTATTAAATGCTGCTCCAGTGGACACTCCTATGGAAAGAGGCTTAAAACTGTCAGATAAAGATGAATTGCTTAAAGATCCAGGCAAATATAGAAGATTGGTGGGCCGCCTGATATATTTGACAGTTTCAAGACCTGATATCACTTATTCTGTTCATGTCTTGAGTAGATTCATGCATCAACCTAGAAGACATCATATGGAGGCAGCCTTACGCGTTGTTCGATATCTAAAGGGTGCCCCAGGTCAAAGTCTATTCTTTTCTTCAAAAAATGATTTAAAATTGCGGGCCTACTGTGATTCAGATTGGGGAAGTTGTCCTCTCACTAGACGGTCCACTATAGGGTATTATGTGTTCCTTGGGTCCTCACTAATTTCATGGAAATCAAAACGGCAGAAGACTGTATCATTATCTTCAGCCGAAGCGGAATACCGCGCAATGACAAGAGCTTGCTGTGAGTTAACATGCTTCGGTGCCTATTAGGAGACTTAGGCCTTATTCACCATGGACCTGCTTCCTTATATTGTGACAACAAAGCCGCTCTCCATATAGCAGCAAACCCAGTCTTTCATGAACGCACAAGGCACATAGAAATGGACTGTCACTATATTCGAGACAAGATTCAAGATGGTTCAATAATTACTAAGCATATTGGCTCAGCAAATCAATTGGCAGATCTGTTAACTAAACCTTTGGGAAAGGAAATATTTATACCTATGGTACGCAAGTTGGGCGTGCAAGATATCCACTCTCCAACTTGAGGGGGAGTGTTGGAAAGAAATATTGAAATCAGATTTGGTTCCAACTTGTTGGAAAGAAATATTGAAAATATATTTGGTTCCAACTTAAGAAGGGGGAGTGTTGGAAAGAAATATCAAAATCAGGAAAGAAGTTTCAGAATCAGATTTTATTACTATTATTGTTGATTTGGTTAATCTGTTTGTTATTTATTTTCCTTGTATATAGCAATACTATCCTAATGTGTTGGATAGACAAGTTTAATTATAGGAGAGATTGTTGTAATCTCCTCCTATTTATGTACTTGATTCATGTTAGTGAGATACACAATTCTCTTATTCTAATCCTTTTACAATAATGACTTCTGCCTATCGACTATTAGTAAACCTGGGACATTGGGGTTGTCTTCTGAAAAGGCGAACTTGATAACCAGCCTAACCCCTACAACATTAGTTGTAGAAGTTAAAGCATTAGCCACTACTCTCAAGTAATGGTGCATATTCAACAAACTAGATGTTACAATAAGTAAGTCGAGTGTGATCATAGAAGCAAGTTACAAATTGACAAAAGATTGTGAAATATAAACTAGATATTACGTGCTTATGAGCCATAAAAGAGCTCTAAATTGCAAATGGGTCAACTCGAAAACAGGAGGAGCTAGCCTTTCTCAGCTCCATTCTTATCTCGGGTCAAGATCGACTTTGTGCTCCCTGTGTTCGGCTCATTGAGATCCCTAATTTTTATAGGCCTGGTCCAGATCAAAGACTGATATGATCCGGCTCAGATGTGGTCTCAACTTGAGGATCCGACCCGTAGTCTCAGTTCATCAACGACGTATTCAGCAACGGAAGCTACACAAACGCCGGATTCAGCTCAGGTGGACAAAGAAGATCCAGGAAGCGGCTTTTCCCCTCTCGATCGCTCTCTCCCTCGCGAGAGACTCGTCTCTGTGCCACCATGAAAATTTTCTCTCTTGAGGTATCCAAGAAATTAGCTCTTATGATCGTTGTTGTTATTTCATCTAAATTTTATATGGCTTCATTCTTGATCTATATTAGTTGGCAAATACTTCCCTATCCCAATCAAGTTCCGGATAATATTCCATTCCTTGGCTCAGAGCTTTGGCTTCGCTATTCTTCGAATATGTTACGTTCCCCACTTCTTTTTGGTACATTCCTCCATAGTATTATCAAGATCAAGTAACAGCTAGCAAAGTTGAAGTACATTAAAATGGCGATTTGATCATGTCGTCGTGGACCTGAGAGAGAGAGAGAGTTTGGGCTTAGTCTTTCTCTGTCTCTCATATTTGGATTACTTTCATTTGCAAAGTTAGTGACACAGTATGGAGCATCTGTACGAATGGACAAAAAATATGCTGGAACGGAAATTTTTGGGTTCCATCATTCAAACATTATGTTCGAATAGGATTCAAATTTACTTCTTTCAAGTTAGAGTCAGGTTTACCTTTTCAATTCTAGTCTGATGTCTTTTCATAGTTGTTTTGGATTAAAAGTTATATTTCCCTCTTTTCCTTCTACTAAATGTTGAGTGAATGTGTTTTAATATTTACTTAATTAAAGTAGATGTTAAGAGGCTGCATGCAAGTCTATTTCTTTTTATACTTCAGCTTAGATACATCGATGCAGTTTTCTTTTCACCGCCCGTTAGAGCTTCAATTTGGACGATAGATGGGGAAGAAGAGAAGATGGTGCTGAGAAGGTTAGATACCGTCTGATCTCCATATTGAATGGGCTGTTCTTCAATTGCTTGCAGGCAGCAATCAATGTAATAACTTAAGTTTTTAGATTAATTAGTGAGTTAATATAGTATCAGAGCCAAAGATTACGAGTTCGAATCCTATCATGCACACCTTTACTTGAAAATATAAAACTACATCCATTTAAATTAAATTCACTTCTTGGACCGATCAAAATTATTCAGCTCAAATAAAAATCACCGTTTTCTAACAACTTAAGCTAATCTCAGTGTTTACTATATTGCTCATTCTTACTAGCCCAGAAAGAAAAAATGAAATAGGGGATCACAAGCAAAAATAGTAGAATGTTAGATTTTTGACAATAAACAGCCTCTCTATTGATGTAGCAGAATTACTCTTAGTTGCAATTACATATGATCAGTGGAAGCAAATGTCATATTTTGTAATTAGTAATTTGGTAACCAATGTGAATAAAACTCTTTTAGCTTCCCTTTGTTCTTCATACTAAATATTGAGAGAATGTGTTTTAATATTTAATTCATTAAAGTGAATATGAAGATGTTACATTTGAGTCTATTTCAGTTCTTGAAGAAGATATTTCATTAGATTCATAATCTAGAAAGTGATTTTTTATATTACACATTAAAAATTCGAAAGGCAATATAGACAATATTTTTTTGAAATCAAAACTGTCAAGTATGATATATAAGAGCAACACACAAACAGAAATAACCAAATTAGTTAAATGTCACAGCAAATTTGATATTTAAAAATTATATTTTAAAAAACAAAAACAAAACAAAAAAAAAAAAAAATATATATATATATATATATATATATATATATATTCATTAAAAAATATCATTCCGTTAACTTAAAGTTAATCTGATTTATTTTTTCAAACTTATAACAAAAAAACAAGATCAATTTAAACAGCTGAAAAAATAGGTTTTGTTGAAACATAAATAACGGGGGAAAAGAAAAAGAGGAGCCGAAATTAAAGTTTAGAATTAATCTATTCTAATCACGATCTCGCCTAGTATGCTTAGGAAATTATTAAAATTTGATGACTATGTCAATAATGTCATCATCTCCCGCTTAGCTTGATGGCGTGAGACACCTAATACCACCATGGCTCGCCCACGGGTTTTCCTTAAAAAAGACAAGAATACAACCATGACTGATGCGACTGCAAGAAAAGACTCGACGTTTGGGTGGAAAATGGACTCAACGTAGTCGCCGTGGTTGGGGATATCGACTTTGGGGAGACTTTATTTCTTCCAAATTGTTCTTGTGTTTTGCTTCAGAATATTTATTTTGTGCATTTGATCATAACCAGAACCGAAGCTTTCATTTTCTCGTCACTGTGATTTCAAAGAAGGAATTTTTTATTAAAAGAAATAGAAGCTTAATAAGGCATTTTTGAAAACAGAGTCTCCCGGCGGCGTCAACGCTGTCTCTCTCCAATGATAGTGATAGTGATGGGTATGCCCTGTCCTGTCTGTTTAACAATAAGTAAACTGGAATATTTACGAAGACCCATCTCTCGTCTTCGTTGGTTATCCTTACATTTATTCAGCACCGGATGGTTGCGCAGTCTGCTTCTCTCGCTGCACAACGCCATGAAGAACAACCTCAGCCTTACATTCCTCATCCTTTTGTTTCCTGCCTTTGCATCTCCAGCACCACGGAGCTCGTTAAGAAGAGGGTCTTCTCTCTCTGTGGAGGATGACTCTGACATCCTAGTCTCGCCGAACCATATCTTCAAATGTGGGTTCTACAGGGTTGGCTTAAATGCTTACACCTTCTCAGTCTGGTTCTCTCACTCGGCCGAAAATACCACTGCATGGACCGCGAACAGGGACCGCCCAGTAAACGGTGTAGGTTCAAGATTCACCTTCGGCAAGGATAGCAGAGTGGTGCTATCAGATGTGGATGGTGCCATTGTTTGGAGCACGAATACAAACTCCACTCGGGCGGAGCAAGTGCAGCTTCTGGACTCGGGCAATCTTGTAGTAAGGGATCCTAACGGTAAGATTCTATGGCAAAGCTTTGAATCTCCTACCGATACTCTTCTTCCCACGCAACCGTTCACTAAGAACATTAAGTTGGTGTCCTCGATTGGGAAGGGTTCACTCTTCTCAGGCTATTTTATCCTTTATTTCGACAATGATAATGTCTTGAGGCTGATGTATGATGGACCTGATATTTCCAGCATATATTGGCCCAATCCCGAATTAGGTATATTTCAAAATGGTAGAACAGATTACAATAGCAGCCGACATGCCATCCTCAATGAGGAGGGACAGTTTGTTTCAAGTGATAGATTAGCATTCAATGCCTCTGATATGGGTCTTAGGATTGCAAGAAGACTTACTATGGATTATGATGGCAATCTTAGGTTGTATAGCTTAGAATCAACAGGAATGTGGCGCGTGTCATGGGATGCTATTCCCAGGCTCTGCTTAGTTCATGGCCTGTGTGGCAAGAATGGCATCTGTGTGTATACAGAATCGAAGATAATGTGCTTGTGCCCTCCTGGTTATGAATTTAGTGATCCAAGTGACTGGAAAAAAGGTTGCAAGCGCAAATTCAACATCAGCTGTGACAGAAATGAGCAACTAACATTCATAAAGCTACCGCTGACTGACTTCTGGGGCTTTGATAGTAATCATACTACCTCCGTATCGTTCGATGATTGCTGGAAGCTTTGCAGGGAGGACTGTTCTTGCGAAGGTATGCACTACAGAAGTGGTGATTGTTATACCAAGAGTGCTCTCTTCAATGGGAAGTCCTCTCCAGATACCCCTGATGGCATGTACATTAAAGTTCCCACACGTATTAGAATCTCTGAGTTCCCTACTTCTCAAGTTCATGAGCTGGTCTGTAATTCTAGTGAAGTTGACACTGCAGGGCCTTCTCGCATATTTAGGAGCAGCAATTGGAGGACGAAATGGGCCTACTTTTATGGGTTCACAGCAGCATTCGGCTTGATCGAGATCTTCTTTTTTGCGTCAGGATGGTGGTTCACTTTCAGGAGACAAGCGAACCCAACATTGCTGGAAGAAGGCTACAAGATGATATCGAACCAATTTAGGAGGTTCACATACAAAGAGCTGAAGAAGGCAACTGGCAATTTCAACAATGAGATAGGGACTGGAAGCTCAGGGGCAGTTTATAAGGGGGTCTTGGATGATATGAGGGACGTCGCGGTGAAGAAATTGGAAGATGTGACCCAAGGAGATGAAGAATTCTGGGCTGAACTGAGCATGATAGGGAGAATTTATCAAATGAACCTAGTGAGAATATTTGGGTTCTGCTCTGAAGGCCCACACAAGCTCTTGGTATCAGAGTACGTGGAGAATGGTTCGTTGGACAAGCACCTCTTCAACAGACACAGCACAAGTAGAGTGCTTGATTGGAAGGAGAGATTCAAGATTGCAGTTGGGGTGGCAAAAGGGCTAGCTTACCTTCATCATGAGTGCCTTGAGTGGGTCATCCACTGTGATGTGAAGCCTGAGAACATCCTCCTAGATAGTGACTTCGAACCCAAGATTGCAGACTTTGGGTTGGCCAAATTGTTGAAGAGAGACGGCGTTGGCTCTAGCATCTCGCAGATTCGAGGAACAAGGGGTTACATGGCTCCTGAATGGACTTCAAACGTCCCAATCACTGCGAAGGTCGATGTCTACAGTTATGGAGTAGTCCTTCTAGAGCTAGTGAAGGGGGAAAGGATCTCAGATTGGTTGATAGAGGAGGAGAAGGAATTCTATGCACACTTGAAAAGTCTTGTCATGACAGTGAATGCAAAAGAAGAGATAGAAGAGTGTCGGATAAGTGGTATTGTTGATCAGAGTTTGAATGGTCAGTTCAATTACAGGCAAGCAATGATGATGGTTGAGATAGCAGTTTCTTGCCTAGAGGAAGAGAGAAACAAAAGGCCGGACATGGATGCTATTGTCCAGATGCTCCTCTCACATGACGTTTAATAAATTATAATGCTGAATCTGCCTATGATATGTATTATGTACCCCTGCCTGTATCGTTGCAATAAAAAATAAGACTACCATGTGGTCAGTCTATTCGGTGCTGATGCTCATACGTGTGTGTGTGTGTGCGCGCGTGCTAATCTTGTAAGGATGGTCCAAGTGTGCTATTTGATATAATATATTAATCGTGCGAATCTCGCAACCTAATCGTGTTCCCTTAAATTAATTATGTTTCATCTTGATATGCACAATAAATACGTTGATAATCATACAGATCAACCGCATCTAAGTTAAATTATAATTTAAGACTTAAAAAAAAATCTACGTGAGTAAAAGTTGACTGACTAATATAAAAATAAATGATTTTCGTCAAAAATGAAATAAAATATAATTTTAGGAAATTCATATATTTACTTCTTCTATTGTAAGAAGAGATCCTTTTATTTTTACTTAGTCGTATCTTTTTAATTACATATTATACATTATATATTTATTATTAATACCCCTTATTTCTTCATATATTTTTAATAGATAAAAGAAATCTTATCAGATGGTCTAACTACTGACTACATGCGAAAATCTAATGTCCGAGATGACCTAGGCCGAATAAATCTTAGTTGGATTTGGGCCCAACCCGAGGATCCGACCCGTAACATTGCATCGTTAACGATATCAACGATAAACTCTGCCTGTAAAGCTATCCAGCGCTGGCTTTAATTCAGGTGGACGAATATCTCTGCGGAGCCCTTTCCCCGTTCTTCTCCCTGCCACCATTAAAATTTCCCCTTTTCTAGGTATTCAAGAAACTCTTTTTCTTATGATCCTGGTTGCTGTTTAATTTAATTCTGTGGGTTTGGTCCTGATTCCTTTATTGAATATCAATGCATGGCATTCAGTTCGATACAGTCGAGCATTTATTAGGTTCTCTTGTTGTCATTTTTCTCCTTTTTCATTATTATTGGTGGCAGGGAGAAGAATTTTTTTGAGCTTTCTCTATCTTTGACTTGCTCTCTAGTCTAGTCAACCGCCCTATTCTTGGAAAGGAGGCTGCTAATGATGATAGTGATAATTGACTGATCTAAGGCGCTTTTGATTTGATTGGGAATAAAGACGGGAATATTCTTTTGGTGCAGTTGCTGATTTCTTTTGTCTGGTCAAGGGATTAATTGGTGAATTTTACAAAAAAAAGAGTGTGATGGCATGCATGAGCATTTTGTCATATCTATAACACTGAACATGGACACCAGGTGAGATCTAGAGTGGCTTCAACTGAAAGAGGGCAGTGAAATATAAGTTATGCTCTAAAGATGGGTCTCTTCCATAGAAGCTCTTGAAATTTTTGTCGGTTTTTATTTTGAAGATGAATATAATGAGTCTAGAGTTTCTAGTGAAAATTTTCTTTTCTGGAATCCGGACTTTAGTTATTCAGGCATGCCAATTCGCTCATGCGATCTGAAACTAGAGATTGATTGAAGATGTATGTGGCCCTCTAAGGATGCAAATGTAGACACAACCAGAAGCCAAGCTTTATTTCCTACATTGAATAGTGAGTAGTTAACACTTATTGACATATTAAAGGAAAAAATCGAGATTATGGTCAAGATGCACAGGCATAAGAAAGAGAGAGATACTCTTCACCTATATTTTACTAAAATTATGGGGACATCGGACATCCTCATCTGTTTTGCCGGTTCAAAGAATTGAAAAGTTGAATTAAGAAACGTTGAAGTCTTGCAAGGAAGCAGGAGTGCAGGACCACTACCTTTCTTCTCCCTTGTCTCTCCTTGTTATATACAGCACCATAAGATGTCTTCTCTACTTACAGTACCAAGCAATGAAGAACCATCTCAGCCTTCTTCTCCTCATCCTTTTGCTTCCTCCTCTTGCATCTACAGAACCGCTGAGCTCATTAACTCGAGGTTCTTCTCTCTCTGTGGAGGATGAGTCTGCCATCCTCGTCTCACCAAACCAGTCCTTCACATGCGGCTTCTACAAGGTTGGCTCAAATGCCTACACCTTCTCAATATGGTTTTCTAAATCGGCAAACCGGACCACTGCATGGACTGCAAACCGCGACTATCCAGTAAATGGCCTGGGATCAAGATTCACCTTCAGCAAGGACGGTAGAGTGGTGCTAGCAGATGTCGATGGCACTATCGTGTGGAGCACGAATACAAATTCAACTCAGGCTGAGAAAGTGCAGCTTCTGGACTCGGGCAATCTTGTGGTGAGTGATCCGAATGGTACTACTCTATGGCAAAGCTTTGATTCTCCTACTGATACTCTTCTTCCATTGCAACCATTCACTAAGAACACTAAGTTGGTGTCTCAAATTGCAAAGGGGTCACTCTTTTCAGGCTATTTTATCTTTTATTTCGACAACGACAATGTACTAAGGCTGATGTATGATGGACCTGAGGTTTCCAGCATATATTGGCCCGATCCTGATAAAAATATATGGCAAAATCATAGAACAGATTACAATAGCAGCAGATATGCCATCCTTAATAAGGAGGGACGGTTTGCTTCAAGTGATAGATTGTTATTCAATGCCTCTGATATGGGTCCTGGGATTGCAAGAAGACTTACTCTGGATTATGATGGCAATCTTAGGTTGTATAGCTTAAATGAATCGACAGGAATGTGGGGCATATCGTGGGAAGCTATAACAAAGCTCTGTGTAATTCATGGTCTCTGTGGTAGGAATGGCATTTGTAAGCACACAGAGTCGAAGATTACGTGTTCATGTCCTCCTTATTATGAACTTACTGATCCCACTGACTGGAGAAAAGGTTGCAAGCGCATGTTCAACTTCAGCTGTGACAGACCTGAGCAGTTAAGATTCATAGAGCTTCCTCATTCTGATTACTGGGGCTTTGATCGGAAGTATAATTCCTCTGTGTCGCTCCGTTATTGCTGGAACCTTTGTAAGGAGGACTGCAATTGTAAAGCCTTTCACTACAGAAGCGGTTCTTGTTTTACCAAGATCCTTCTCTTTAATGGGAGGACATCAATAGATACTCCCGGTAGCATATATTTAAAAGTTCCCAACAGCTTTAAGATCCCTAAGTTCCCTGCTCATGCTAGTGAAGTGGAAACTGGAGGTTCTTCTCATGTATACAAGAGAAAGAGTGGGAGGACAACGTGGGTCTACTTGTATTTGTTCGTATCAGCTTTTGGCTTGATTGAAGTCGTATTTGTTGCATCAGGATGGTGGTTTATCTTCAGGAGAGAAGAGAAACCAACATTGCTGGAAGAAGGCTATAAGGTGATATCCAGCCAGTTCAGGAAATTCACATACAGAGAGTTGAAGAGGGGAACTGGAGATTTTGAGGATGAGATCGGCACAGGAGGCTCGGGAGCAGTTTATAAGGGGGTCTTGGATGATAAGAGGGTGGTTGCAGTGAAGAAGTTAGAAGGTGTGTTCCAAGGAGATGCAGAATTCTGGGCAGAACTGAGCATCATAGGGAGAATTTACCACATGAATCTAGTTAGAATGTTTGGATTCTGTTCTGAGGGCTCACATAAGCTCTTAGTTTGCGAGTACATGGAGAATGGTTCGTTGGACAAGCACCTCTTCAATAGACACACCATAAGTAGAGTGCTTAGCTGGAAGGAGAGATTCAAGATTGCAGTTGGGGTGGCAAAAGGTCTAGCTTATCTTCATCATGAGTGCCTTGAGTGGGTCATCCACTGCGATCTGAAGCCCGAGAACATTCTCCTGGACACTGACTTTGAACCCAAGATTGCGGACTTTGGATTGGCAAAGCTGTCAAAGAGAGATGGAGCTGGCTCAAGTGTCTCCCGAGTTCGAGGTACAAGAGGTTACATGGCTCCTGAGTGGACTTCAAAGCTCCCTATCACTGGGAAGGTTGACGTGTATAGTTACGGAGTGGTGCTCCTAGAGATAGTGAAGGGTGACAGGGTCTCAGACTTGATGATGCATGATGAGAAGTTCAAGGCACAGTTGAAAAGGATCATTAGGACTGCGAACGCTAATGGGGAGGTAGAAGAATCTTGGGTCAGTGGTTTTGTTGATGCTAGGTTGAGTGGCCAGTTTGACAGCAAGCAGGCGGAGGTAATGGTAGAGATAGCAGCCTCTTGCTTGGAGGAAGAAAGGAGTAGAAGGCCAGCCATGGATTCTATTCTCCAGATGCTCCTTTTGCTTGATGATTAACATGCTAATGCCCCATTTGTCCATCACATGTAATCTCGTGTACGTTATTACAATTTACAATTTACTGAATATATTACAAAAGTTTAAACTCCATCTCAACTTACTTTCTTATACCTTAAACTTAAGAATGCAGCTTATTTAGCTTAATTTTAACTTTTTCTTCTTGTGATTTAATCCGATTTACACGGTTTGCTTCTATATAGGGACGAAGACCTTATCAATGGCCAAATTTTATTTCAAATATGGTATATTTTTATAGAATAATTAAGGTTTTTTTTTAATTTCAGTCAAAAGTTGACTAACGGCTATAATTTAATCCGGATAACAGGATGGTTAAGTATTAAGTTTGAAATATGTGAGGTAAGTTAAAAGTCAAGACAAACAGCGGGCAGAAAATTGTAGTTTCTCCTATATTGGTTGTTACTTTTCCAGTCATGATTCATTTTTATAGATTTGACCAGACCGAGTCGGGTTCGAGCCTGTCTGCATCACTTAGGCTGCTAAAGTTCTACCCCCTGGTTTGTGTATGTATTGACCGTTTGATTATAAATTATAATCGCGTGTGAACGTTTAATTAACGAGTTTCTTCCGTGGCACCGACCGACCGACACATTTGCATATATATATACACACACACACTACAATTTTGAGGTCCTACGTTGAAGGCGGCTATCATAGCTGATTTGAAAGTCTTATTAAGAGGACGAGCTGGAAATTTCTGCCATCTAGGACTGCAGTGGATCAACACCAATAACGATATATATATATATATATATATATATGGCCAATAGTACAAGGGTTAGAGCTGTAATTATACATATATATTATTCCGTGCAAAGATTCAAGTGCTACAATCTTGACCTTGAGCCGTTACGACAAAAAGTTACGCATGCTGATCTCTCTAGCAACAAACAAACATAGAAGTCCAAACATAACATAACCAACTTTGCTAGCTAATTCTAAAGATACGGCGGCAGCGGTTGAGGTAGATACTGCGGCGGAGAGGGACAGTAAGGAGCTGGCGACGGCTGATAAGTAGGCGATGGCGGCTGCGCATGCTGAGGTGGAGGGTATACTTGGCGAGGCGGTAGGTGTCGGTGCTGAGGTGGAGGTCGATGCTTCCTATGAGAAGGTGGGACGTGCCCATGGTGTGGTGGTCGCCGTGGCTTCCTGTGATGAGGCGGTCGGTGTCGATGCGGAGGTGGCGGACGCTGAGCTGGAGGTGAAGGAGGTGGCTGATGCTGAGGTGGCGGTGGAGGAGGTGGCGGATGCTGAGGTGGTGGTGGAGGAGGTGGCGGATGCTGAGGTGGCGGTGGAGGAGGTGGCGGATGCTGAGGTGGAGGTGGAGGAGGTGGCGGTGGAGGAGGTGGCGGTGGCGATGCCGAAGGTGGCGGTTGCTGAGGTGGAGGTGGTGGCTGCCCGTAAATGGAGGACGGAGGTGGTGGATAAGAGGACATTGTGCTCTCCCATAGCATTGTAACTAGTAGAAACCAAAGCATGGCTTCCAGTTGATTCACTACTCTCATCTTTAGCTAGCTCTGTTCTATAAGGAGATCGAGCTCAAGGGCCTATATATATATATATATATAGGCAGGAACTCATACGTACGTAATCAATTCGGTGGGAAGAAGCGAAGGGTTGTTGTATCTGATTGAGTAGATGACAGGGTTTGTGATTGAGGATTCTAACTGCATCTGATAGGTTTCATGGCTCGATTAGAATTCAGTAATATGAGACAAGGACTTCAATACCTGGAAACTAGGATGGTTGAATGGGTCAGTTGGGTATTAAATGATTTGCTTGTTTGATCCTATTTCGGTGCGCCCGGTTGCCCAGTCCGAATCTACTCCTCCGACCCGGCCCGAGAGGAGCAATTGCGGATAACGAACAACGATTCAGCCCGATCCGCCTGATGACGGGCCCATCCATACCATAATAGAAAGAGAGGAGGAGGAGGAGCAAAAAAGAGGAAGGAATTCTAATCGAAGCATGGAGCGTCTCCAACGCATCTTTGGAGCGGGCGGAATGGGTCATCCGCCCTCCGATTCTCCTCTCCTCGACTCCTCCGAGCAAGTCTACATTTCCTCCCTCGCCCTCCTCAAGATGCTCAAGCACGGTAATGCCCTCGCCTCCCGATCTAATACATCTAGGGTTTCGATACGTTTGTACGGTTCGTGATCTTTGATTTGCGGAGCGATGGAGCAACAGGAAGGGCTGGGGTTCCGATGGAGGTGATGGGGTTGATGCTCGGGGAATTCGTCGACGAGTACACCGTCCGCGTGGTGGATGTCTTCGCCATGCCACAGAGCGGGACGGGCGTGAGCGTGGAGGCGGTGGATCACGTGTTCCAGACCAACATGCTTGACATGCTTAAGCAGACGGGAAGGTTCTCGGAGATATCTCCCTTCTTTCGTTTGTGTTTCAAGTTACCCATTTTTTTTCGCAATGGCTATCAAATGTTCTGTTAAAAGCCGAAAGGAATTGATAGAATACCCTTCGATCTTTAGCTGTTGGTATTGGCGAGAAAATTAGGCCTAATTTGACCATGAGATAAGTAAGTTAAAGCAAAACGAGATAAGTTGTTAACAAATGTATATCTAACAGAAAATGATTTTATTTTTGTTTGAAAATATAAAGCTTCAATGCATGATAATGTTTTTACTATAAAAAAAGCATTAAAGAGAACATAAGCTGTCTAACTCAAGCTGGACCTTGGCGAATAACTTCGCTAATTTTGGTGATTCTGCAAGTTGGTGCAAACCGAGATTCTGGGTGATAGTAGGGAATGAGAAAGGAATATTAAAGAAATACACAGAACCCTTGCTCATCGTTGTTTTGAGACACATTCTCTCCTTAAGGTTATAGACAACAATTTACACCTAGGAACAATAATTTATGTAATAAGTATTGATAAGAAAAATTAAATTGTATTTACTACTAGATATGATCCATGGGATGGTAATTGCTAATGAGAGTAAGATAGGACTTGAATATGTGCGCTCCATATCACATATTGTTTTAATAACCAAGGTTTACAATCGGGATCGGTCTTCCGGAAAACAATATATATCGGTCGGATTCGCCGTATCGGCTGTATTGGTCGTCTGGATCGGATCGGACGTTTTTAATTATGTAAATTCTAAATATTATTTTAAATTGTAGAAAAAGATTTAAAACTTTAGAAAAAAATGATAAAAAAATAAGAAAATAAAGAAATAAAAACTTTGGTACAGTGAAGAAGAAGAAGAAAAGAGAAGATAAGGAGATAGAGAGTGAAAGAAATGAAAAAATTGAAAGAGAATGAAAGAAAACTAAAAAATTACATACTGGAGTTCGTCGGAATTATATCTGTGTCGCCGGAGCTAAATCTTTTATAAAAAAATGACTATATGGTAGAGAGAGAGAGAGAGAGAGAGAGAGAGAGAGAGAGAGAGAGAGAGAGAGAGAGAGAGAGAGAGAGAGTTTAGATTGGATTTGACCAATTTTGATCCGGATTGAGTTTGGCCAATTTCAATCTGGATCGGCCAATTCTGCAAATCATGGTTAGTACAGCACAAATTATTATAATGTGCAATGTTTTTGGTTTATATGATTCTAGACATCGTAAAAGGATGAAATTTAGTCTACTGTCATTCGGTTTGATAGATCTGAGTTCCTTTGAAAGCCAGGATTGCTCACAGAAAAGAGAAGGGAGCTAGGTAGAACTGGTCCATCACTTGTCGGATTCAGCGAATCTATCTAGATTTCCCAGATTAGAGAAATATAGTTGGGTTGGACAGTTTCACACAGCTTCCACTACTAACAGTTTGTTGCCAATCACTAGTCTGACTGGCAGTCCAATCTTGATCAGATATTTCTGTTTTTTTGACAGTCCTGCCTCACCAACTTCTCTACCTTATTTTTTGTTGATGATGGAAGTACATTGCATGGTCCTGGTGACTGTAGAAAGCATCCTTTTGTTCTTGTCTCCTTGTTTGCTGTATACATTGTTTCTGACAAGCTTGTTTTATGCAGACCGGAAATGGTGGTCGGTTGGTACCATTCTCATCCTGGCTTTGGTTGTTGGCTTTCTGGTGTTGACATAAATACACAGCAGGTGTGTGCTTCACATTCTCTTTTTATAGAATTGCTTTATTATGTACTTCTTTGATATAGAGAAAGGAGTTGATTCTTCGAATTATTTTGTTAGAAAGTTTACTGCTATCTGCTAATAGTCTTAGATAATACTTGGATCAGTTATGACTTATTCGTGAACTACTTACTCTGGGTTCTTCTATGTTCTTAAATTGCATCAGATTATTACCTGGTCATTCCTTCTTAATTGCTTCTTGCAGAGTTTTGAAGCCCTGAACCCTAGGGCAGTTGCAGTTGTGGTAGATCCAATCCAGAGCGTTAAGGGGAAGGTGGTCATTGATGCTTTCCGCTTGATCAACCCTCAGACTATGATGCTAGGGCAAGAGCCTCGCCAGACCACATCCAATGTTGGACATCTCAACAAACCATCAATTCAGGTGACCTGCTTGTAAGGTTAACAGTGCATGTAACACTCCATTATCTTGTTATAGCCTCATTCTACTGTTACTATCCAGGCATTGATTCATGGATTGAACCGACATTATTACTCTATAGCGATAAATTATCGGAAGAATGAACTAGAGGAAAAGATGTTGCTGAATTTACACAAAAAGAAGTGGACTGATGGTCTGCTGCTGCGGCGGTTTGATGTACATTCCAAAACTAATGAACAGACCGTGGAGGTAGACATTCTGAGGCTCAACTTCTTTTTTTGCAATACCCTGTAATGCTAAACTATTTTTTAGGGAGCTTAGTTTCTACTCTCCTCCAGCATTGAACTCCATAAATTATCTTTTAAAGAATGCTGACTGCAATTATTGGTGCATGAACAGGAAATGCTGAATTTAGCCATCAAATATAACAAAGCTGTGCAGGAGGAGGATGAATTGCCACCAGAGAAGCTAGCAATCGCGAATGTTGGTCGGCAGGATGCCAAAAAGCATCTCGAAGAGCATGTTTCGAATTTGATGTCCTCAAACATAGTACAGACACTGGGGACCATGCTAGACACAGTTGTATTTTAGTGCCTGAAACTTGATGTCCATATTCAGCGTCTGATGCAGTAGTTGCTTATAATGCTAGCTAGAAGTTGCAGAATACATTCATACTTCTTGATGAGCACTCTTGTTCATTCTCTCCCAAGAAATGCAGACGAGCCATCATGGTGCAAAATCTATACTAATGTTGCAATTTGATCAAAACTTTGTATTTGTTTAGGACTACAATGGACCAACTTGTCGTTGGTCTCAATGATGTATTAATTGATACCATTTCACATCAACTTTACCTATTGCTTTATTGATCGCCCTCGCTACACTAGTTGCTATTATAAAAATCAATTTGTTTCACGTCACTCCATGTACCCTTTTTCTCGTCATTAGATGAGCTCTGACATATGAAGGCAATCTCTTATCTGTAATAGTAAAACTATCTTAATATGTCGGCTGGTGGCACTTGGACCTACATATGATTGATGCCATCCTCACCTGCTTGTCAATCTATTGTTGGACGCTCAGGTTGTTTGGGGAGATTATTTTGGGCGTTTATCGATAAGCCTGCAGTTATCACTGAATAGATATAAAATTCTCTCCTCTTGAATTGGATATGCAATAACGCCTAACATGTACAATAGATGGAGGATAACTCTCTAAAATTCACAGATAATACACTCTTATCCATTATCCCTAATCTCTGTTATCCAATTACGAATCTTTGCTGGGATAGATGGACAAATTTGTGGTCTATCTTGGAACTCCAGACTCCGCACCTGAGACTCGAATCAAATCTTTTACAAGGATTGCTGACATTCTTGGCTTCACACTGGACATCAAGTACTATGATCCTTTGTGGTCCAGAGTTGGATAATGTGTAGTTCCATGCGGCAAGCAGAATCTAGAGATGAGATAAGGATCACCAAAGAAGATATGTACCTATGTGAAGTCCCCACTGGAGAAGATCTAGAGACTAGCAGAGATCTCCCTCAAATAATTGTGCTGCTTCTCCACCACTGATCTTATTTGCTACCAGGTCCTACGTGGGTCCTCTTTCTATCGTATGGGATCTTTACGAAATTTGCCATTAAAAGACTTTAAAATATCGCAGTCGCCACTAAAATTATTGAGCTTTTCTAAAACCGTCATTCTTAAGATAAATCATACCAACTAAACTTAGATTAACAAAAATATCATTTTCTCTTCATAAAGCTATCACAAATTAACCAATATCTTTACATAAGGGTAAAATATAATCAGTGAGATATGTTTTACACTAACAATACTGCCAATTCTAAACGAGTTAATAAATTTTACTGACAATTATGATATTTTAAAAAAAAATACAGTGTTAATTAAAATATTTTGAGAGTTATTGGCGGCAATTACGATAACAAAAAATAAAATTTAGGCCATGAGATCGTGAAAGTCCACAGTCCATACAGAGAACATTCCTCTCTCTTCAAGCAAGTTGCAACTTGCAAACCATAGCACTAGATTAACTTAATGAAGAATACTAATAAATATCCTCAACTACTTTAAGCCCCCATATATATAGTTCATGAATCATGATAAAGAAGGGACTTATCCATGTATAAATTAACTTCTTCTTTAATTTATGCAAGTAGTGTTTGTTTACACATCTAAACGGAGCCTCGTGTTTCCATTACATATCATCGAATACTCCATGCGAGGCTAAAATTTCCACCCAAGTATTCGAAAGAGGGAACTGAACCTGGACGAAAGGGACACAGTTTAGCCAATTTGAGCAAAACCAATGGCCACATATCTTTGTGTTCCGATATCAGAAGTGGAGGATTAGCGAGGTATTTGATTAAAATTAAAAGTCTTTTTGTGAGAGTAAAATTATTAGAATTAATGATGACATACAATATTAAAAAAATGAAAAGTGTTATTCTCTCTCACTTTAGAATAGAAAATGAAACTAAAAAAATCGGATTATTTTAGTAAAAGTATAGTTCTCTCCGGGTTAATAATCTTGTAAACTTATACGATGTATTAATATCCGGCATATAATACAAATAATAAATGTTAGATAATAAAATAACTATTATTATTTTCGACATGAAGCATTTTCCAAAAGGAAAATATACCGTAGACTGCGAATATGGAAAGATGGGAATGGCCGTTTTTTTTATCCACTCGCCGACGTGTCACCATTAGAAGGGGCCGTTTCTCGGGCCCCACATTTATGTGGTGGGCCTACGTGGCTCTTATCCATTCTCCGACGCCGTATGAGAAGTTTCCTCTAAATTATAATAAAATAGCGATGGAAATTTTGGGGAAGATTACAGGGAAAAAAGAAAAAGGAGAGGATCTTCTCGAAGGACTTGTTTATAATTTTGAAAAAAATTAAGGGATTGGGAGTTAGAGGCCTTTAAAAGCCGGCAGGTGTACAGCGAGGGACGACGCACACAAATCGAGAGTAGCGTCGCCGCCAATAGCGCTTACGTGCTTCGTCGCCTTCTTATCCTCTTTCCTTTTTTGGGTGTTCTCGGGAATCGAGAGAATTCAAGGGGAGTAGTTGGTCTTTGGTATTGGGTTTTCTGGCGAGAGATATCGGACATAAGTTTGCGTTCCAATTTTTGAGACTAATGGAAGGCAAGAAGAAGCCGAGTTCTTCGAGTGGTGATGAGTTCTTTGGCCGCAAGGAAGATTGCAAGGCCTCTTCGCCTTCTCCGTATTTCAGCACAGTCTTCCCTCCTGCCTCTCTGGTATATCTAATCTCTCTCTCTCTCTTATTCGATTTCTTGAATAATTTGGATAAGTTGGTGTTGTTATCGTCGACAATTAGTTGTTAATCAGGCTCTGTTTTGATAACTTGGGATAACTTTTTAGGTCATGGGGAAGGATGCATCACCTTCAGACTCGAACCGGACTATGAACAAACAGAGAGTTGAGGTGCAGAATGGGCATGCTCGTGAAGCTGCTGCAGGTTTTTGAATAAAATATCTCTTTTTTACTGATTTTTTATGGTGTTAAATGATGGGAATCTAATTATTGTTTCTTTTTTGTTCTATCAAGTATTGTATTAATAGTGTATGATGTAGTGCTTTTATAGAGTCGAAGTATCGTATTATGTTTCAATCTTTTATACTCCAAAGTTTTTTTTTACTGGTTGTGGCATTACACTTGAGTGCTTTTGCATGGTGAGAGAATATAATTCATTGAGATGAAGTTAACTATCTAGTAATAATTTTCTTGTAGATGGCAAATGCAAGGGGAGTTCAACCGAGAATTGGACAACATGCAGCAATGAACGCAAACCATTTTACCCTATTGAATCAACAGATTCGCCTTATTTTGGCTCCTCTGTGCATTATGGTGCTCGAGATTTCTATAGTACCTCTTCTTCCAACCATGTCACTGGAACTCCTAGAAGTGTAAGTGATGATACGAGTTTACTCAAGTGAAAATTTATATTAGTTGCAGTTTTTGCTTGGCCAGTGATGGAACTCTGCCTTTTTATCATTCGTTGTGTTGATTTGCCGTCTCTTTATGATTTGTTTCTTAATACCAGTACAAAGAAGAAGACGAGGATGAATCTGTTGCTACTAGAGGTGACTGGTGGCAAGGTATGGCTTTTATAGAGAAGCTATCTGGTCATCATGTATGCAGTATAATAATAGTTATTATATTTCCTCTGATTTTTTGCATTCAGGTTCACTTTACTACTGAAGATATCATCAGAAGTGGTGTACTCTTCACTCAGCAAAGAGGAAGTACTACTTTGACCTTCTCAATTTAGGATACGTGCTTTCTCCTTGATGTTTTATTGTGCTTGTTGTTGTTCCTTCAACTATTGCATATAATGTAGGCGTATAAATATTTCTGCTTACTTGTGCTCCTTCAATCTTGTTCATTTAACTATTTTTCTTCCTCTTTTTTTGTTTCCTTCTCTGATGTCTAAATAACTTTGACAGTGCTACATTTTCCATAAAATGTTCCTTACTAAATTCTTTTTTCCCTGTAAGTAATAATGTGTCACAAATTTTCTTCCCCATAAATAATTATGTGCATCTGCAGGAATATTCATCCTTTTGAGTTATAGTACCAAGTTGATCGATGTAGTAGAAGGAGATTGAGAAGGGATGCTGTCAAGTGGAAAGGTCAAAGGTGTTTGAACATTTGTTGGTATGGTGAATACCTCCGGTCACCTCTAGGAGCAGGATGCAGCAAATTTGAGCAGCTGCTAAGTCACTAGACAAGAAAATGTTGGAGAGTGCGTCGATTGGATATAATGAGTCATTAGTTTGAGGTTTTGCTATTTGCTATGAAAGTCTCTCAGGTTGGTATAGAAGATGGCACACTCACTATTTCAACAGCATTCTTCTGCCAACAGAGCACACCTGCATGAAGATACCAATTGGTCGCAAGTCATGAGCTATTAAGGAGGGATGTTATAATGGTCAATATCTGCGAAATAAGCATGAACTGAAAAAATAAATAAAATAAAGCTGGATTAAATAATCTGTTAGATATTATCTGAAAGTTCCATCTTTTGTGGCGTAATTCCTTCTTGATCTGCTTGAACACATTTCATGCACTGATGCACTCCAAGATTTACAATTTCTTCCCTGCCTCTTTTTACTGCAAATCATATAATTACTTCATTATTACTCAGTCACTGCTATTGGTTTGTTTCTTGAATCATTGATCTGATGCAAAGTTTACTCCAGGAGCTGCTGAAGATGGACTGTTGCTATTTATTTAGTGGATCTACCACAAGTGGAATCACATCTGTCCTCGAAGTGGTTTCAGCATTTAGATGCAGCAAACTTGTGCAGTTTGTTTTTTCCTTTTAATTTTTGGTAAATAAATGTTGGGGATTGTTCATAGTTTTAATAGGAAGTAATCTTTGAACAGTCTCTGATGCTATGCTGTCCACGGGCCAGAGTTTGGTTTGGTTGATTTTTGTATCTGAGTACACTATGAAACTTTTACTACAACTTAAATCAAAGCAAGAGTGATAGTCCTTTTGCATTGTAATGTATCTTCCTTAAATGAATCATATTTCTTTGAAGTTGCTGATCTTGTCGATTTAATATACTGAATCACTTTAATGACCTTAAAATCTAATGGAGAATTAAACAATGAAAGTCTGATGATAAACATGAGCTACATGGCCAATATGCCATGTAAACAGTGCTTGGACACCTTATAAACAATTGGCGTATTCCCACAGAATAATTCCATCCAGAAAATTATGTTTCATTAGGAAAGTAAACTATCTCTTCCGCAAATGCATTTCTCATGTAATCAACATAACAAAAGTGTAAGTTGAACAGGTACACAGAAGTTCTGCATCTGAAAGGAGTGAGTCTGATTGCAAAACTTTATGACATTGATCACAAATAACTAACCAAGAGTAGAGTCATTTTGCATTGCTATTGTTATTTGCCTTCACCTCTGCAACACCAAGATAACCTGTCAAAAACCTTTTCACACTAAATCCATGACTGTGAACCTTCCTATTCAACAGAGTCCTCTCTTCCTTTGCTAGGATAACTTGAGGTGCCGGTGAGAAGCTTGGCGTGGCATAAGTACTTGCAAACGAAGTGCCTGAGATGGGCACAGGGTATGAATCCAGAACTTTATTGTGAGCAATCATGCCAATTGCTGATGAGAACTGATCTGAATGTTTACTCAAGTCATCAACATAGAGTAGATCATCGATACGAGCAACGATGTTCGATGCAAGGCTCTCCAGAACTCTTGAATAGCTCTCCAGGATTGATTTTCCTACGTCCTGAAAGATTAACAAAACTTTAACCCTTAGTTTCATCTGTCTTCAGAAAAGAAAGAGTGGTGAGAGGATAGCAAGAGCAATAAACCTTATTGAATTGAATCTTGCTGATATCCAGTGTCGTTTGTGTAAGATCAGGGAACCTCTGCTTCAAGCAAATCAAGAGGCTCTCTGCTCTATCAGCAAGCAGTTCTCTTTTCTCAGCTTCTGTTATCATGTCTTTCACCACGACCCAGGATGATCTACCACTGCAATGACTTGGGCGGCGCCATACATAAATCGATGCCTCAAGGCGATTGGCGATTTTTAAAGCTTGGTGTTCAGAAGACAAATCAAGCTGATCGAGAAGACATTCAACTGAGAATTGATCGGAAATAATATTCCGATATATAACATCTCCAACGCATGCTCTGCCATTCTGATATCCAGAAAGAACAAACCAAGTCAACCTCAGGACAAAGTGACAGATAAAACAATGGAGTCGACTTTATTAATATGATCTGGAAGTCATCCGCAACAACTAGAGATCCATGGAAATGAATGCAAACCTTCGGTAGTGACTCGAGATAAGACTCAGGAACCTCCATTTCGGCCAAAACATTGCTGTTTATAGCCATGGCAGCCTTCAAAATTTGGTTTGCACATTCACGTTTATGCTGCAATTGCTTTTTATTCTTCTCACAAAGACCACCGGAAGGGACGCGAGGCAGCGGCAGCCACCACTTCTCATCGTGCCGATGAAAAGCTCCACGAAAAGAGGCTGAACCATCACAATCTGGTGCAGATATCCCTTGCTCAACATACCAAAATTCTGGGTTACTGAAACTTTCGAGTATGTCCTATGAAGAACATTGGTTAGAGTAATTCCTGTGAACGTTACTAATGATAAACCAAAAGGTATCACAGGTCTCACAAGAAGCATGTTGTCTAATTTCCGCAGCGCCGGTAGATTTACATGTAGATCACAACGTGGTCGGCATGTCATGACCTGAAATAGATTGAGCAAGAAGAATCAATCATTGCAGCAATACCAGAATTATACTTTTTCTATAGAGCCAAGATATGCTAACTGAAAGGAGAAATTTAGTCCTTAATTCTATGTCACACTGTGAGAATAGCAATTTTACCTCTAGCTTACTTCCATCAGGAAATGTTTGCCAAGTGGGTATCAGTTCAACTATGTGGTCACTAACACAGAGAAGCCATTCCATTTCTCTTCGCCACATTGACTTCTTCTCTGTAGGTAGAGGCTCTAACCTCCAGAGCTGCCCAAAAATTGTTGCTGAGAAGATGCAAAAGGAAAAGAAAGAACAAGGGGGTAAAAGAGCTTATAAAGTGACTTACAAAGAAGAAATCCATCAAAGACCTTACCAATTAGAGAAGAAGACTTACCACAAAGATTAGTAATAGCATTGGAGATAGCCAATGCAGTGCACACCCCCTTGCCGCAGCCTGACATGTCTTCTCCAAGTAACAATTTGGAAAACCTCTCCTTCATCATCTCAGCATCTAACAGGGAACATAAAATTAAACCTAACGTACAATCAAATTCGTATAAATAGACTAAGATGAAGCCAATGGAGTGCATTACCTGAAGCATTTGGCGGCTTCTTGTCAATTCCTGCATCAAGCTGATGGTCTTTCTCCTGCAATGGCCAATCCAACGTCTCCAACTTCTTTGGAGACCCCTCTGCCCCAGTAAAGCCTTGTGGGTCTTCGCCAAATGAAGTATCGGAGCTCAAACCGCTCCCTATACCCTCATCTTCGGCAAAATCGCTACAAGAGTTCCTCTCCTTGCCATTGTCATCAGATCCATCATTCACACCAGTAACCTCCTTTTCCATTCTCTCCATCCTTAGCATTGGGCAAATGGGAGGAGGACGGTAGTTCTTGGGGTCCTCTTAATCCATATGAAGGACCAGTGGGGCTGCGGCATATGAGTTTATTTGACTTCTACGGGAGGTTGGGGATGACCTTGAGTAGGGCGCTCTAACGCATGATAGCCATAAAAGAGGGAGGATATGGAGAAGGGAAGGGGGGCTACCGTTAGGTTGCATTTTATTTTAAATTTCTTTCCCTCCAACGGTTACTAAGATAAGGCATTATAATAAACAAGAGTGGTATTGCCGTAAAAGGTACGCTATCTTCTTACCCTCTCCCAAACTAACGTGGTATTTGTGAAATTTACTGAGGACAGGCTTTGTCTAGGGTTGACCTTTTTGGTTTTCTCATAGGGATAGAATAATTTTTGAATTTCTATGTAGACTAGGATAGAGGAACAGAGAAGCACTTTTAGTTTTTGAAATCAGGATAGAGATTTTTCTTTTTTCTTTGCCTCCCTTACTAGGGGAAAATATGGTTTTAGTTATCTTAGGAATGGGATTTTTAAGAAATCATCTTAGAAATGAGTCAAATATTGTTAATGTATAAGATTTCCTATTATGGAAGAGGTTGAAACCATAAATATAGTCTTTTGTTATGTTCTTATTTAAAACATGATGATTAGTATTAAATTATGATAGTTAAATAATAATTAAGGTTTGTGACTTGTTATCTTAGATAGGAGAAGTATAGAATAGGTTAAAAATGTATTTTATTTGGGTAGAAGATTCCTATGGGTATTATGATAATTTATATAAAAAATATTAATGTTTAGATGGAAAGGTTAACGGTACTTTCACATGCTAAGGGCACAACGATATAAATATTTAATTTTAGGCATAACATACAATACGAGGGTAATTTAAAATTTACCCTCAGACCAGTTAGACTAATGTAGTAGGCGAGAATCCTAGTTTGTCTGGAATACTTTTGTCTCAACCGCATGTATGTTTGCTCGGTTCTGCTCCGTGAATAGGATCCATTTAGCCTAGATTATAGTGTATTGTTATTAATGGAGTACTTATTGACCCAAAACGAGGCAAACCCAGCAAAGAAAAGGAGGATATTTTGATAACAACTGTGCTGTTAGGAGATGAGGTTGGTTGAGCTATCACAAATCAGGTAAGGAATCACATACTTCACTTGAAAGGCTATGCTTCTACTCTTGCTCTCAAACATAAATGAAATCATGGCCATCATGCTGCTGGTAGCTCCAACCTTCAAACAATTAGTAGCTACAGAGATGGGCCAGATATTCTTAAATGCAGTTTTCAATAGTGCAGCATTACAAGAAAATATAGATCGCAAGACTCATCCGTATTAATGGTAGAATTGTAGATAGATAATAAACCCAAGAGAAATGCAACGAATGCTTCGCCAGAGATATTCGAATGATCACCAAGACAAACTTCTATCCTGGAGAAAGATACAGTTTCCACTGTCATACAGCTCTGACATGTATATGACTCCAGGGCTGCAGAGTGATTCTTGGAGTACACTCTTCTTCCGAACAGTGGAGCTTAATTTTCTTGGATTTCTTGGGGAACAAGTATGGATGCGAATAAAATTAGAAATATGTACAAGAGTAATTTAGAAATATTATAAATTACATAATGGATTATAACGGAATATTCTCTTTCTGGTATTATTCAGTTTGATTATGATTAGGTTAAGTTAACTCAGGATGTTAAATGAATATTATAAGAAAAAAGAGAGGTTGTGTTATAAAATTTTTAAAAACGAGGTACGAATCATAAAAATAGATAAAATATAGAATATAATTTATAAAAAAATTAAAAATAAAAGATAAAGTAATTTTGTGCATACATCAAGACACGCCAATACTATCAAAAAAAGAAAACTATTACCCCCAAAATGGGGTATATCAGGACAAGCCAATATACTATAAGGATATGATGTCCAATCTGTCATTCAATTATTTCTTTTGTACGCTCATCGAACTCGGGTAGGTTCGTGTACAGTGCCGACCCGGATCGGACATCGGAGTAGCTTAGCTGGAACTTTGCCTACCAATGGCCTCGCCGATAGGCTAATGGTAGTTGCCATGTCGCAAACCTCGCGCTATCATTGCACGGCCCCGATTCCACCGTTCCCAGCCGAGATACGTGCCCTTTCCTCTATCCGCACTCTTATTCCCCCCCGGCCCCCGGCCCCCGGTTCCGCCTATCCCCGATAACCAAAGTCCAATAGCTTATACTACCTTCACATCCATTTTGACTCCATGGTATTCGTGCCCCAAAAATTTTGTCCAATCTTGAGGATGGATAGGTCTCTATGATGTCGAATTTTCGGTAGCGAACTTATTCGGGTTGGTATGTGGCCTTTATCCGTCATTTCGGATAAGCTATCCAAGATGATTGGGGACAGAGGAGACGAAGAAGAAGGGCAGGAATTGGCTCCGGAAACTTTGCTTTCGTTTACCCGGCGGTCTCACTATGTGGATGTGAGTGTTTTATTCGTATCGAATCGAGTTCTTTGCTCCATGACTTGGATTTTGGATTCTTTGGTTCCTAGGTTCCTCATGTGCGGCAGTTGTTCCATTGGGATTGCGGTCTTGCTTGCGTTCTGATGGTGTTGCGGACTCTAGGGATTGATCGTTACGACATCCATGATCTCGAGAAGCTTTGCTGCACTACGAGGTTAGGTTTTCATCTACGTACTATCTATTAAACCGGAAAATTTTGGTGTAGCGGGACGAATTGATGAACCATGGAGAGTTTGATTCTGTTAGGTTTGAAATAGGACGGTGAATCAATCGTGCTTCTTCTTTTTTTGAAACAGTATTTGGATTCACAATCTAATTTACTCTTTTAGTAGAGAAGAATTTGCTATGGATTTTGTTTTTTATATTTTGGCGCAAGCATGAGTTTTCAGGAGGTTTAGATCATATGAGAGATTAGTTTGTCATGGTTCTTTGTAGCATCGTGGGTCTTAAGGTGCGATAACTTTCAAAATGTCTACAATGTGCTGTTGATAGAATGGAATTTCTCGAAAGGGCCTCATTGATTTTGTCTGATTGCTTATCTGAGGGAACTTGTTTAAACCATGGGACATATGTCAACAATCGGGATTTTCAGTTTACTTTATTGATGATTTCATGCTCTATGCCTTACTAGATTCATTTGTCTGCTTTTGATTTGCAGCATATGGACAGTTGACCTGGCATACTTGTTGCATAAATTTTCTGTAAATTTTTCTTTCTTCACGGTTACTGTAGGAGTCAATCCAAATTATTCAGCAGAAACCTTTTACAGGGTGAGTTACAAAATTTTCCTTTTTTCCTTCATTTATGCTTTATAAGCTCTAAAATTGTCACTTGGAATGATTAGAAACAATGAACCTTTTTTCATGCCACTTGACGTAGTTTATTGTAGGTAAAATATTCTGAAATCTCGCATGCTTGTAGTAAAATTTTATTCTGTGATTCTTTTTTTGTTTGCAGATTCACATGTAATTATATATGTGGTTTCCTTTTTGGGAAAGTCATAATAGATCTACTTAGACCTTTAACGATACATACCAGTAAACACCTCTACTTGATCTATTTCAGAGAAGAGAATTTGTATTGGATAAATGTGAGCTTGACTTTTAGGTTGGTGAGTTCAACAAGTACCTGCCTTGCTGGGTGACGATTTTGATTACAGTATTGATAATATCGAATATCTAAAAGATTCACCATTCAAACTGATGTACATTTCTGGACCGAAGGAAATATCTCAGGACTCAGGTTGGTATCTTCAGATGGTTGGAGCACACCATTTGAAGTATTAGCGGAGAATGGGTACTTGCTACCTGTATGGACCAAAATGGTTAAGTTTGTTTGTTTTCCTGATGGTATCGTTGAAGAGTAAGTTAGAGCAGCAAAGGCATCAATTTTTTAGGATCAATCTTGTTATGTGTAAACTCCGCATATGCGTCTGAAGCAGGTACCTTGTACATATGGACTAAAATCAAGTTGTACAACTTGCTGATTGTTGTTTTCAACTGTAAGGAAAACAGATTATGTGCTTAACATTTCAGCTAGCTACCAAATATACTGTCCTGATCTTTTGCTCAGAAATAGATACATTATTCTGTGTTTATACTTTTGTATAATGACAAACTCTTCATTGTAACCTTGTAACTCTTCCTCAATGGAATGTTATGCATTAACTCTTTACATTATGTCATGTCTTCATATTCTGAATATATGCACCTCCATAAGATATTGTTGAATCTTCTTTCTTTGCGCCGGGAGCAACACTTGTAGTTCCCTTTCCCATCCATCACTAATGTTATATTTTGGGTGCACTTGGAACAAGTGCAGGAACAATTGCAAGATGACATTGTTCGGGTGGACGAGTTGTTTGCAAAGGCACTTCAAGCTGGGATCAGCATACAAGTATGTACCATTCACTATTATCTTGTGCTTTTATCTGTGATAACTGTAAGGGGAAAAGAGTACAGTAATTATTTTGTCAATACACTACTAGCTGGTTTCCTTTTTGGTTTGACGAATTTCTAATATTTCAGTCAAGATCCATAAGGGCAGAGGATATTGCTGTCCTTCTATTATCTGGTCATTGTATAGCCATCGCTCTAGTTGACAAGACTAAGTTACGGTAAGATTTTTCTCTCTCCCCCACCCCCCCCCCCCCCCCCCCCCCCCCCACCCCCCTCTCTCTCTCTCTCTCTCTCTCTCTATATATATATATATATATATATATACTGTTGATTTTTTTGTGCTATATTATATCAATGCATAAACAATCAGCAATATCATAGTAAACAAACCACATAAATTAGCGTAACATGTATAATGTTACTATTGCAGAAAGTTTAATAAAAAGGACTAACATGAATTGGTGATGCAGTCGCTCTTGGGTGAATGATATAGATGCCACAGAATGCTGTAGTGGGTGGTCAGATTATATGGGTGAGAACTTTTCTCTTGTTTGTTATAAGTTATTATTGTGTGCACCTTCAGTTAGTCATTATGTATAAGGTCACTATATCCTTAAGTTCCTTACCTACCCTTGCCATGGACACAATTCATTCTTTTTTTGCTCGGTATGTTATTGGAATGTTAAGCTCAGATTGTTGTATTTTATGTCCATTGTCAACAATTAATTGATTCTAATCTCTCCTTTGTTACAGTCTTAAATATTTATTTAAGCATGTGTTTTTGAAGGACCATCTAAGTTCTAACTTCAAATAGAAGAAGATACTTTGTCTTCTGTAGGACACTTAATAGCAACTATTAACTTTACACAGACTTCCTTCTTTCAAAACTAACTTGTTATTCGTTACATATCAGTCATCTTGTATGTCATGATTTCCTTTCTCTTCTCAGGGCACTATGTCGTAATATGCGGATATGATGCTGATACTTGTGAATTTGAAATAAGGGACCCTGCCATCTCTAGGTATCCTATTAACTTCTTTAGTCATTCTTTCCTTTTGTTTAGTCAAGGATATCAAGTGCTCGAATGATCTTTTTTTCTGCAGTAATAGATGTAAAATGGTTATGTTTCTTTTTTTCTTTTTCTTTTTTTTTGCCTTGACTTCGTTGATTTTTAATTTTATACCTACCTATTATAAGTCTTATGACCGGTAACTTTGCAAGTAAATAATTTAGTCGCTGCTGTGGGGTCTTCTGTATACCTTTATTTTATACTATATGCCTTCTAAAATTATCTGTAAATCATCGTCTAATGTGGCATTGGTGCTTTAGTAGAGATATCTAAATTACTGTACCTATACTATTTCAGTACAGTGTCTTGGAGGAGTGTGATCATTTCTCACACGGTAGCAAGCTAGGTTAGCATGTCTTTGTTATATGCTTTTGTTTGCAGCAACCTACTAATATAAAGTATTAAATTAGTAAAACATCTCATGCATTGACAGTGTTAGCAGAAGTTTGCATTGAATATTTTACGATCACTTATGATCATTTATGTGTCTTCATCATTTGTTTGTCCAGTACTATCCACAAGAATCTGTATTTTGTAGAAAATTTGTGATTCTGATAATATTTGCTTTTCAACATTTTTTTCTGTACATATTTTAATTAGTCTTCTTTAATTTAGCCACATGTTAATTTTGCAGGAAGCATGAGAGAGTGTCTATGGAATGCCTAGATGAAGCACGCAAATCTTTCGGCACTGATGAGGATCTTCTTTTGGTATAATTATGTGCTAAATTTTTATTTATTTTTTGAATTTATTCATTTTAATCACACTGCTTTGGAGGGAGTTGATATATCATATATGCTTCCTTTAATATGTTGTCATTATCAGATGACTGCCTTACACTCCAGCTTTTAAATGGCCATTCAGAAACAAAGCATGTTTAAAGTTATCGTACTTGGCCATTGGATGCTTATGTATCCAACTCCCTTTTTCATCTGCTCTGCTATTTAGAAGCACAATCTGATATATAAAGCTACATCATGTCCTGATCTGCTTCCTGCCACCTTATTTGTCAAATTGACAAGTATGCAAGCAGGCATTTGCCTTCTCTAATCTTTCTATCACATCCATGTTAAGTCTTTAGGGAGAAGATGTCTGTTCAAACTTTATAAAGTGGTTTTTGCAAATTTACCACTTGCATCAGCTGGGTAGTTTCCCTCCTCTTGAAATGCTTTAATATGGCTTATCCTACTGCTTTATTTAAACAAGTCTCTTAGTCCTTGTTAGCTACTTTATCTAAAGGTCTTTCTCGATTATAACCAATATCCAACCTGTTAATTTATGATCACCAGAAGCTGGCAAAAGGAGCTAGCTCCCTCTCTCCAGCAAAATATACCTGTCTAATTTGGATATATATAGCATACTTTGATCATCTTTTGCTTTGTCTTCTAAATTGCAGGTTTCCTTAAATGGGAAGGATGGCCAAAAGATTTCTTCTAGACTCCTGATGTAAAGTGTACATTGCTTGATAAGTATTCTTTGCAGAAGCAATTGGTTCCAATCCAATATCTGCATGTTGTATTCCATGTATATTTGTAAATTTTCTTACAGACCGTTAATGCCAATTGCCAATCATGTAAAGAAAGAAAGATATATAAAACAAGGAAATCCAACGAAAAATCGTTGGAGTTATTCAGATGCCAGAAACTATTTCTGCCCACATTCCAGTGTATGAGCGGACATTGAATCAACTTCTGTTAGGAGAAAATATTTTTGCTGTCTTGTTTTAATCTGGCTTCCTTCCTATATTGCTATTTCTTCTCCAAATATATGGATTACGTTTGATGTGATAAAATGTGGTTACGTTATGGCATTAATTCTAACAGAGAACATTAGGTGCTTTCAAAATCTTTCAAGTTGAGAATTGAAATGATTTCGATCATTTAAAGCACAACGGTTACGTTTCAGTAGATTCTTCTCAAACTAAACCACATTCTCATTCCAAAATATATATATATATATATCCAAAGATACTCTCATTTTTAAGAGCGACTTCTCTGGGAGATAAGATAGGGTACTTTTGTTTCCAATAATGAAGTCCAAAACATGAGGTTGGCAATGTAAAATAAAATCAGGCGGTAAATCGCAAACTTGTGAAACTATAGGGTGTGAAATATAAATATTTTACTTCTAAATGTTGGTGGGTTTTCATATCACTCCCCAACCTTTTGCAAAATGGCACACAACGTGATTGCAGTTGCAGTCTTACCAACACTACTAGAGGATGAGTGATGGTTTGAACTGCTACACTACATGCATCATTGGTTTGGTAAGATTAACTAATCATTTGGAGAGGATGGAATCCATTTTACTTGGGTAGGCTAACAACTTCTGAGAAATTAAGTGTTAGTCTATACTGATGTCAGGATCTCTTACTTCCAAAGATAACCTGAAACAATCGACCAACAATTGGAACTGTTTAACTTTATATTGCGTTAGGTTTCTTGATCTTGTCATCGTCTTCCTTCTCCTCCACAAGCTTGATCTATCCGCTGGATTGGATTACCTAATACTAAACGCTAATGATTCGTCTCTTCCTTAAATTAAAATTACTAAACAAGCTACTTAATCATGATTTACCTTTCAGAAGACAAACCCTTAAGGTAGGTTAGGAAAGTTGTGATTTTTAAGTACGTCTTACTCTATCTTTGAGCCCTAGTTCATCAGTGGAATAGGAAAATCTTTATTATAATATAAATCTTGTTATACTTAGTATAGTAAGTAACCACTTATCTCAACACTTATTTCTTTTTATCGCCCTTTTCCATTTCATATTTTTATATTTATTAATTACTATTTTATTCTTAAAATATTATTTCAATTAACTATTATTTCAATCTTTTATCTTCTCTTTTCTCCCCTCTTTTATTATTACAAAGGGTATTTTATTTATTTATCAAACTATCATTTTAACTTTATTATATACTTTACTAGATCACAAGAATAACTTAAAATATAATAAATTCTCTTGTACTAGTATTAAAAACAAACTCGCAAATAAGATCTAAATTGGTATTAAAATTCTCCCTATTATATAGATTAGGTAATTAAGTCAGCTATCAAAAAAAAAATGCAAAAATATACATATATAGTATCCTAACGAAAAACATTCATCAAATATCAACTCTAATTTCAGACAAAAAAAATAAATTTATAATTTTGTATCATAAATTAATAGGAACTTTTGTAGTCATCTACTATGTTATCTTGGGTCCGAGCATTTATAGGGATAAAACTTAGCCTTGTTTAGTTTAAGATTAAGCTCCGAACTAGATTAATTAGTTTCTTTTCTTAAATTTTTTAAGAGTAAACTTGATTAGATATGAAAAAAAAATATTTAATTACTAAACCAGTTTAGAAATCCCTGAGTCAATTCATAAAGGCTTCCTAAACTCAAAACAAATAAGGCCTAGGATGACTACTGCATCTGCATGCAGCCTTAGCGAAGCCATAGTGGATATAGTATGTTCCCTATGGTTACTAAAGCAGAAAAACAAACAGTGTAGGCCCTCAAAATCCTGACAGGAGCCACAGAACTATATATTGGTGGGTGAGGCTGAAGCTGAGGCAGCTGAGCTAACTTTTTCTAAATGCTGGCTTAGCTTGTATCTTCCATCTAGGTATTGGATGAATAATAAGATAAAGAAAGAGAAAAGAAGAGCGACAATTATAGAAGATTACTTAATGATCACTCAAAGGCTTGGAAGTAGCTCTAAAGGAACCAAGGTAGATGATAGTCTCTCTTTGGCTTTAACCTTTCTGACCAAACTTTTGCCAACATCAGGCGCTTATCAAAGTATTAGTTAATTTGTCACCTTCTTTTATATTTTATCCCTTCCTTCTTTCTGACGATTTTTTTTCTAATTTAATTTAATATATTTTTTATTTAGCATATTTTTATATATAATTTATATATAAGACGCACACTAAATTATATTACAATAAATTAAAAGGTTAATTAAAAAAGCTATTACTGTGTTAATATTTGATGTGATGGAATAGAGAAGTAATTTGCTCTTTTCTAAATTAGTATTAGTGTTCTAGTGCGTGTAATCATGAGTGAGATTCAACGTGGCTTCTTCGTGTAGGTCGATGTGTTTCAATACTTATATGATTGCTTCAATCACATCTGTTTAGATATTTTAAATCTCATGTATTTCGTTTTGCACGCGATCTTGTTGAAGTTTTGCAATCAGATTCAATGAAGATAAGCCCCAATTTAAATGTATTCGAGCACCAATTGGATGCATAGAACTAAGTCTATCACACACGTATTGGACAATCGGAATCACAACCACGGGTTGGTTTCATATATCTCATTAATTCTCATTTCAAGTGTGATCCTAAGTATCGAACACAATCAATTATTGCACTATCGCTTATCTCACATTGTTAACCCTAGATATACCAAAACACTCTGCTCAAGAAAATCCTCTCTCATAAATTGCATGCAAACTCTTATCATATTTGACTCTGATATTAAAAATCAGAAAATCCTCTCCCACACATATATGCGAGCCACTTGTTTATTTTAACAATCCTACTTTTTAGTTTATGCAAGCACTATTTTTTTCCTTTGTTGACCCTAACAGATAGCTCTGTTTTTGTCAATACAAGTGGCGTTGCCCCTATTATCTCTTCTAAGAGATTTTTTTTCTTTATATTCTTCTCTTTTCTCTCACTCTTTCTTTGTCGACGTCTCTCTTTCTTTCTTTCTCTTCATCATCCTAACCGCTATCAACCCCCCTATTGTTACTTTCCTATCACATTCAACATCCTTATTGTCACTCCCTCGCCGCTGCACCATTAGATTCGAGTCTTATCGCCGCTCTCCCGCCAGATGAGAACTACTACACAGCGAAAAATCTACGCCTAACCTAACCAGCAATCCTATTCCACCGAATTTGCTTATTTCATTTTATATTTTTATTGCTCTCCAATTTTTCTTAAATTTTTTTTTTATAGTCGTATGTTCAACATTTATAATCAATTATAAAAAATTAAATAAGTCAAAAATATCTTCGCCGCATTCTCCCTCTCACACCAGTGCTTATGTGTCCACCATCCAACCATCTTCAAACAAAACAAATGAATGAATTGCCGCTTTCCCTTTTCTTTTCTTTTAAAAAAAAAAAAAAGAAAAAAGGGAAAAAAAAAAGAGAAAAACACTCCCACGTGTTGGTGGGGCCCCGACGAAATATTTCGAAAATCCATCGCTTATCCCGCCTATCCGGGTGCATCACCCAATGCTACGTAACGTACCCGGTTATCGCTATACCGCCTCTGGTTGTCCCATCGAATCCGAATAGGTTGCACCGTAGTGAACCCGAGATCCACAGATAAAGTTATCCATCCCATCGATTAAAGAACAGATAAAAAATATTTTATCGTGCCACCGTCCCGCTCCATCGAACAATCTTGGAGGGGCATTTTGATTTTTCTTTCAAATAGACCCCTCTCTTTTGGCGCTTTGAGATTTGAACGGTGGTTGACTATTTATCTTATGGATTTTTATGAAATAAGACCTGAAATTGATGGATTCGAGTAGGTAGCCCCCCTTCGTATAGTTAATGAGAACGCTAGATTGACCATGATGTAATTAATAGTAAGAGGAGGGGATAAGAACAAGAGTTCTTACAAGAGGACGAAATGGAACTCATAGCCACCAGCTCTGGCCATCGGTTGCAATTCAAAATTCGAACTGCGGTGGAAGGACGGATGCCGGAGCTGCGAAAGTGACCGTTGGGGTCCCCCCCACCCTCCTCCCCCCAACTTCCTCTTTTGGCGGGAGATTCAAAAAAGTTCAGCCGAGTGGATGGCGCGAAAGGGAGGTGAATGCCAAAGCCGGCAGACAACCCCAAAAACACTCGTCCACCCCTTTCTCGAAAACCGTTTCCTTCCTTCCCTCCTCTCAGTCCTCCTCCTCCTTCTAGACCAACATAATAATTCTAATAATTCCTCCAAAATCTTTTTTGCAAATTACCGCCCATATTTCTCCCTCATTGCGTATTACATCCTCCCCCTGCGATAAAAGAACGACAATGTAGCAGCTTTTAGTCAAAAGTTGGAACGTACTAATTATATTCTATAGAAGGTACTTTTCTGTAAATACAAAGTTTCTTTTACATGTATATACCCTCTAAAGTCTTTTTATTCGTGTATACGTCCTTTTAACCTCATAAATTTTCTATAACTATTTTTCGACTGACTTTTTGATAATTGTAGGTTAAAATCTTGTTAATTTAGCAGACATAATTTTTATAATTAACTTAATAAAGTTTATGTTTGAGGAATACTCCTGCAAAAGATAACTAACGTATGTCTGTAAATATCAATTTTGAGGAGGTATTAATACAAATAAGACGGGAAGGATCTCTCCGCAATAATAATAAAGTAGTTGGTGTTCGAGGGAAAAAGGGTAACTTTTCAATTAACCCCCTCTTTTTATCTCTAATATCCCGTCCCGCCCTTTTCTTTCCTCCCAAAGCCCGTGCTGTCCTTTTCAGCAGGTACGCCCGTCCTCTCTCTCCCCCAAGTTTCAACTTTATTAATATAAGAAAAACAATTTTATTTATTTTTGGTGGGTTGGGAGAAATTAACGGCATATAATAAGCGGAGTGGCGTCCGCGAACCAGGGAGTGGGGGCCACGTCGCCCATCACCGCCAACCAGGGAGGCAACGCTAGTTTCAGTCGAGAAGAATGGGGGTGCCGCCGTCAGATTGGATAACGGAAATAGACGGACGTTTGTTAAATGTAACGGAGACGGAGCGGTGAGAGTAACCGAGATAGTGACAGGCGACGACGGTTATCCTGCGGGAATCTCCTCAGCTGCCACGTCATTTTAACACCCCATGAGATTCGAGATTCCGAGAACGAGGAAGAAGTGGTGGGGGGGTGTGATCACCTTCGATGGGCGGTGCGAGAAATGGTCGCCACTCTGGCACTCTGACACGATTATACATATATCACCCTCCAAAGTACTTTCATTTTTATTTTATAAAAAAATAATTACTTAATTGATATTTACCCATTCACCCTATATACAGAAAAAATATATACAATTATAATATTAACTATGGTAATAAGATTCGTTCTAATAAAAATTTTCCCATTAAGTTTCTATTAGGTGTCGACAAACAAGAGAAGGTTAGAGGATTAATCCAAAAGTAAGGAAATTGGTGTTCCCATGATCAGGTAGGTTATCCTTGTCGCGGTGAGTGCACTGACGGTGACCCGACCCCTTTGCACAGTTGTATAACCGCCGTTGTGAGCTCTCTGTGTGTGGGCGTTTCGCATCGGTTACTCCTAGCGCGAGTTATGGAGCGAAGCATTTTTTACGTGACGGTACCATACTTTGTCTTTATTTTCCTCGTACTTCTCTGGGGATTCAGGTCTTCCTCCACTCTCCCTAATAAGAATCTTGCAGTACCTTCCGTGTTTCATTTAACCTCTTAATTAACAATTACAACCTTCACTTACTTACTAATTTAATCAGCGGCCGTCCAAGTAAAGTTGCGGCCCCTTTAATAAATACTCAAGGGAGAAACATAGGGCACGTATGATGGATAAAGAGACAAATGTCTACTACTCCAATCAACGGGCTTCAGTTTCTCATCATCTTATATATATATATATATATCTTTTTAACCCCCCCCCCCCCCCCATCCCACCCCACCCCCTTGAATAATTTATTTATTAAGAAATAGAAGAGTGACCCCTCCTCTCTTTCTCTCTCCACTTCCTTTTCCGTTATAACCGAGATCGCTAGGTTTGGTTTCCTTCTCTTTTAAGCCCTCTTGCTTTTCTCAAATCTCGTCGCTTGGGCTTTCTTTCCCTGTTGTTATATAACTTTGTTGAGGGACCCAAGAGAGTGGGAGCCAGAGGAGAGGGGGAACAACGCCCAAGTGTTTGCTATTATTATTTCTTCTCCAACCAGCGAAACCCCAACTGGCGCAAACCACGGCCCTCTTCTTCTTCTTCTTCTTCTTCTTCTTTCCTTTGCTTTGCGGTAATTTCTAGCCTCTGATCTCTTTTGGGGTCTCGGTTGAGAATGGCGAAGGAGTTCGAAGACGCCGAGTTCTGGCTGCCGTCGGAGTTCCTGGATGACGACTTCTTTGTGGAGGAGGAGAAGTCCGTGACGCCGGTAGAGTCGGTGACGGGGACCGAGAGCGACGAAGAGGAGTACATGGCCGGGTTGACGCGGCGGATGGCGCACTCATTCCTCCTTGACGACGGGAAGGAGTTCTCTGGCTTCGCCACGGCGAAACCGCAGGTTGGTTGTTGGTGTTGTGGCCTCTACTTGCGTTTTTGGCTTCTGGGTATTATTGAAATCGGCTAATTTGATGTGTTTTGAATCTATTTGAAGGGTAAGGTACTGGCGAGCTCACCGCAATCTACCCTCTCCGCCATGGGAAGCTGGTCCCCTTCTCAAGTGACTTCTCCACCGACTTCTCCACTCGAGAAGCCAAAAGAAGACCCATTAGACCTGCTGTACGAAGCAGCTGGGCAGGTGATGCGGTTGAGGCAAAACAACTACAGCCAAGTGGCTCAAACCCAACAAAGCTTTCAAAGCCGTGAGCTCTTGTACCCGACGAGAAAGCCGTCTCCGTTACAAGCGGCTCAGGTGGGTTTCTCTTGTTGCCTCCGGGCTGTTCGATTAAATGCCTCTGTAAACCGTTTTGTGAATGTTGTGTTACTCTCGGTGTTCAGTTCCATCATTTGAGGCAGCAACAGCTGCTAAAGCAGCAGCAATTCGCGTGGGGAAGGCAAAACAGGGCATCTGCCCCTTTGGGCTTGTCACAATCCGCATGGCCTCCGCTTCAGAAGCCACAGCAAACCCAGCCGAGCTCCGGGATGCGAGCTGTCTTCCTCTCCGGCGCCGGCGCCAAACGTGAGTCTGCCGGCACCGGGGTCTTCTTACCGCGGAGGACCGGAACCCCAACAGAACCCCGCAAAAAACCAAGTTAGTCCTCCGTTTTGCTTTATTTTATTATTCGGTCCTCTCCGTTAGGCTACAAGTTTCAGTGTGCTCCTAAATCCTAATTCATTCTTTTGGCTTTCTTGCAGCTTGTTCCACCGTGCTTCTTCCTGCCAGAGTTGTCCAAACGCTTAATTTGAATCTGGAGGAGTTGGGTGCCCAGCCTCGCTACCCTGGAGGCTTTGTTCTAGACCACGGTATGCAAATGATAGACTTTACGAGGGCCTCGGTGCAAGAAAAAACTCTTTTTTTTTTTAAAAAAAAATCAAGTCTTAATCCTTCACCAACGCAGATGCTTTAATGGGTCGAAGAAGCGCCACCATGCAATCCCACCAGAAGCGGAGCAACCACCATCTCCAGACCAATCACCATCCTGTGCCAGCTCATGAGATCCGTCTCCCCCAAGAGTGGACTTATTAATCGATATTTCGTGCCTCCTCTCATACTAACCTCCTTGTTTAGTTTACTCATCAGTAGGTTTAGCATAGCAAATGAAACTAGTAGTAGTAGTAGTAGTTGTTGTTGTTGTTGTCGTCGTCGTTTTAGTTGGTGGTGATGTTCTTTTTTGGGATTACATATTGATTTTATTTTGGCAAAGAGAGGTGATGTTTGATGAAGTTCACTACTTTTGAGGAGGAATGGTAGATGGTAGAAGAAATAAGCGAAGGGTGCTTTTGCAATAAGATGTACTCTTAGTTCCAAGATGTTTACCAACTTAAGACCTCGCTTTTTGCAGGCTCTTTTTTTTTTCTTACTTGCAAAGGATTCGAGCTTGGGTGGGCTCGAGAAATAATAAGCATATTTAGGTTTGTTTTGTTTTGGCCATAGAAGGATCTTTATTAGCAATCAGTGTTGGTTTTATTGTAATCCTAATCATATTATATGTAATATTGAGCAAGTGGTTATTGGCATTTCCTCCTACTTGTGTGCTGACTGCTGAATTCTAATTCATGCTGCTTCTATTCTTTCTCTCTACTCAATAGTTGGATAATGTTTTGTTTACTCTCTCTCGTAATTTGTCCCTTTATTAATGAAGGAGTTGTCTTTCTTACTTTAAATTTAATCTCGGTGGTGTTTCCTTCTGCGTGAAGGCTTGTCTGCCGTACCTACTGTTCGAACCCTATTCAAACTTTGACCGACAGGTTAAGTTTTTATCCTTTGTTGGGGAGTTTTGTAGGAAGGAATTTTAGTTTTTTAACTCCCATTGCAAAAGACAAGCCCCTGTATTATATTCTCTGCTTTGTTTTTATTATTTTTGGGGGGAGGCTCATGCGTTGCTTGAGTGGACTACACGTTCTTAGGTATGTGATGGGCATCCATGTAAATGTTGTGAGTTGTGATGGGATGCATGAGGCCCACCCATGTGCTCGTCACGTTCATGCTGAAGCCTTACATATCTAGACCGAGTGCATAATGATGATGGGCTGCATGTCCAATGGGGGGTGTTGATGGTGGTCTATGACATGATGTGATGGAGATCATACTCCCAGATCTTAGTGTACCTATCCAATATTTTTGAATATATACAAATATTTACTTGTATCAGAAAAGAGACGTGAAATCTTCAAGCTCTCTGTTAATGATATTAGCCCATACCCATATATATATATATATATATATATATATATATAGATAGATAGATATAGATAGAGAGAGAGAGAAGGTACACCCAAATAGGAATAAGTAGCATAGCCCATGTGAGACTTTAATTTGTTCCTAGTATGAATAACTCACTGCAAGGACTAAATACAACTCAAGGCCACTTAATAACTATCTATGTATCCATCCTCTTTGCCCACCCCCTTTTCAGAAGATTTTTTTATCGGTACACTGATGACCAACTGAGTTCCTGTTTGGATATCGTTTGAGCATATAATTTTTTAAATGCGTTCTTCTCAATCATCTACTATTTTATATTTACCGATAAAAATTATTTACTACTTTTACCTTTGCTTTTCTTCCCCTCTCCTCTCTTCGTTCATACGTGTGAAAGTGTATTCTGGTCGTTTGTTTATATCTTTTACTATTTTTCTTTTGTCATGTTTAGTGTAATTATGATATCACTAAATTGGTTTACATTCAAATATTTATTAAAAAAAATTAGTTTAAACTATCTTATTCAAGTTTAAGAAATAAGTGTAGCTAACCAAATTTATTTTCTCAACGTCACCTATGGTCATTATCTTTCAAGGATAGTGCAAGCTTTTTGCCAATTGTAAGCAAAGCCCAATAGCCCATCGAAGAGTATAATGTCCCATCGCTTAAATCTAGGCACACCAGTGCATTGATCATATGCTTTTGATGGTTGTGATCATACTAGGTCTAATCGTTGTTGTTCATATACGTCGTTGTTGGATGGGTACTGATACATGGATCAAAATCCATCCGATAGTCATCATCACACCCGCTCTAAAATGGTGCTCTCAGTGGTAATCTTGTTAAAATTCATCTAACAGATCGATTTTGGTAAGCATTGTTAGTATAGTTAATTATGAACCAAAACCAGAGCATTCGATGACATTATTAAAAATTGCCAATAATATTTACGAATCACTATCAACTGCAGCAACCTGTGATGGTCCAATACGAACACCACCACCAACCTGAAACCTAAGAGGTGGACGTGCACTGTTTAACGCTACGTCACAACCTTCATCCATCTCCTCCTCCTCCTCCTCCTCCTCTTCTAAATCTCCAGGAGCCAAGAAGCACTCCAAACTCAATCCCATTACATTAAACTCCACCTCCTCTATATTCCACGTCTCCTCCACCATCGACTTCGTCCTCCCCTCCCCCTTCTCGCCGGCCCTCACCAATGACACGGTGGTCCGCCCGGAGTGCGCCACGTGGACGCCGTCGACCATTCGGTAGCCGTCGATGAAGGACTCGGTGTTCGTCTCCCAGTAGGCGATCTCTTGGGTCGAGGGGTCTTTGATTTGGACGAGGTGGGCGTCTTCGATTTGGACGAGGAGGCCAGTCCTCTGGCTGAAGTAGCCACGTACGGTGTGGCGGACGACGTCGGCGTTGCGTCTGCCGCGGGCGCGTAGGGCGGCGGGCGAGGCGTCGAGGTGGAGGACGAAACAGTCGTCGCCGTTGATCGCCTTCTCGCCGACGCAGGCGGCGTGGGAGAAGAGCGTGGCGGTGGAGATGGGATCCAGACCCTGTTCGAATCATGCATGAAGGATATGCAGCAGTATATATGAGTATTTAATATTTTTTAGGAAATTTCTGAAAAGATTTTACTGTTTTTAACACCCTATTATATGTTAATGATAATTAAAACAAAACACAAGGTGGTGTAAATCATAATTCTTCTTTCTATTGTTTGTGTTGGAAGATGTTATATGATCTGAATCATTGTGTAAGGTAAAGTGAGTGTTAAAAAATGTGCCTGTTGGTTGGTGTTGAAAAATGTGCATCATTTTAACTAAGTTCCTAATTAATTTAGTAGGTGTGAATTAGAAATAGACTTTGTCTCATATGTGACCACATATTAATGTAAGACTGGAGTTAACAATTGGGTTGGTCAAAGAGAAAAGTTTGTCTCATATATATCATGCACACGTCTTGCTCTCCAGCACATTAATATTGATAAAAATAATAGTATTCGATACCAGCATATGATTGTGCATTTTATGGACCATTTTACCCTTCTTTTTTTTAAAAAAAAGGTTAAAAGATAAAATAGTTATTTAACATTTTCTGTTAATATCGTCGTAAAAGGATCTATAAGAAAATAGGCAATATTTTAGAGAGTTTAGATGTAATTAATCGTAATTACTACAGTCTATAGTAAGGGGAAAAAAATAAAATGAAGAAGGTTGCGTTTGTAAATTACCTGGAGGAATCTACGAAGGGGACGTGGTGGGCCCCTGAATGCATGTGAACGTTGTTGCCATGGAGTCTGCCTCCACGCCACCTTCCCATCACTACCGGCACTAATCTTACAGCCGGCCACCACCAACTCCATGCACCACATCTCCGGCTTCTTCTGCCATAGAACGAACCCACCCATCTCCCCTCCGCTAAAATTTACTCTACTACCCTTGCCATGGCCGTAGCTACCATTCCCCGACGACTTCATCATCACCTTCCCCATGGCGTACATGCTGCTCATCGAGCTCAACGCCTTCTCCCCTCCCACCGCCGCGACGTATTGCCGCAGAATGTACTTCGCCATCGACTCCGTCTACAGAAAGAGATGTGCGTTAAGTTTACCTAGATCTGTCCTGATACCCCTACGTGCTAACTCCTTATATAGCTCTTAAACAATAATCTTTACAAGTGAGAAGACTTACAAGAGGGCCTTCTTTCACGTCGCAGGGCGCGATGGTTTGGTAGTCTTCGATCGGTAGCGGCGCGAGCGGCGCGCTGACGACTCCGAGCATGAGCTGCAGGTCGGCTTCTCCATCGAGAGAATACGGCGCGTGTCGGCCGGCATAGAAACGCAGCCATGCCTTCATGTTGGTGCGCCAGGATTTGGTAGGTTTGGAGCTGCCAGTTGATAAGAAGGTCTCGTCAGGCTCAGGGATTGGGACTTCTAGCACGGTATCCAATCCATCTTCTCGGTCCCAATTTGGGCATAATTTCTTCATTGGAATTAATGGAGAGGGAGAGAGAGAGAGAGAGAGAGAGAGAAAAGAGGGGGGGAATGTGAACTTGGAATGAGATAGGGGGAAGCTATTAAGAAGCACTCCTCGCCTTTCTCATTACTCCATCCTCGCTGAAGTGCGAAGTAATATAGTCTTCTTAGGAAAACAAGAAATGTGTAATTAATTTTAGTCGTGAGTGCACGTTGTGCTACTCCCCCTTTCGTTCAACCTAGCAAGTCTTGGGATAAATAAAGGGGCGTTGACATTATTTGCTTTTATTGGACGTCGTCATTTGTTTTTTTTCTTTTGTTAATTTTGACTGTTGGAGTCCGTTGACCGATTATATTTTTTCAGGAATTCGATTTCGCCCAACACTTTTTATTTTTAATTATCTCATACACAGGACAATATTTTTTAACACAAGTCTCAGTATTTAGCTATTGCACTAAATTGTATGACTAGTAAAAATAAAAGTATCAAGCTCAAAGACACAAATAAAATGCAAACCTTTAAGTAGATTCTCAGATGTAATTCGAGAATTAAAGACACAACACTGGGAACACCCAAGGGCAAGAGAGTTAAGCATGAATCATCAACTGATGCCAATAAAAGGCTCCTAAAATCAATTGATAATAAGATACAAAACCTGAAGGGCGAGAGAGTTAAGCATGTATTTTATTCTGCATCTTATTTTCGTTTTAAACTTTTGATTATTCTTCTCTAAGACCATCCATATTTAATTATTGAGTTTTTCTTCCATACCATATAGTTAATTATTTATCAATCAGTTTGATGAAGATCTAACGGTTAAGATCTTCAAAAGTATAATAGGAATCAAAGATATTACCGGTTCACTAGGTAATTATTATTATTTAGATATATAATCTTTCACATTATTTTTTGATAATTATATTATCTTAATATTTTATTAAGTGAAAGACATATATATCCCTAACTAGAATAAGGGTATTGATGTCTTTATAATTAACTTGATGAAAATTTAATTACATTTTATCAGTTTGATTATTTTTTATTATTTACATATATCTCTTATTAGTTTAAGATTGATTTAAATTAAATTTTAATAGATAGAGATAGAGAATTATAGTTAAGTTGAAGTTTATCTCCAAATAATCAAATTTAAATTATTTAATATTAAATGATATTTCCTATAATTAAGATATAATTATATTTAAGAGAAAAATCTTAACGGAAGAAAAGAATGTATAGAGCGCTTCTTTAATATGGTAAAGGTAATTGTTTATCAATCAGTTTCATAAAGATCTAACTGTTAAGATCTTTAAGAGTATAATAGAAACATTAGAAAGTTAGACATATGTAATTAAATCTTCTTAATTAATATATTTTTTCTTACGTAATATAGTTTTGGAATCAGTATCGAAAAATCGATAACAGGAATCAAAACTAGCTATTATAACTGTAGAATTAAGATTATAATCTATGTACTCTAAAATGTCTATCAAACTAGAGATATTTGCCCATAGAATATTAGAATCATTAATAACTTGGAGTACAATATATGATAGTTTTAGCTATGTAAAGTGCCTAGAATTCCATTATTTGGAAGGTCACTCTCAATAAATTAAGCTTCAAGCAAAAGCATGTGTGATCACCCACTTACTCCATTCCTGTAATACAAATGCTTACAACTAATTAATCTCCAAGCTCATGATCAACTCATCATGCATGCATGCCTTAAGTTACAAGGTGCCGACCCTCACCGGCCAACATTGCTTCATGGCCTTCTTAAAGCTAATTAATAGCAAGGATAAGTTGACTAGCATTTAGAAGTTACACTCCACATACATCAATTACGTGGAAAAAGAATAATTAATGTTTCAAAACTTCTAGAGCAGTGAATTAATATGGTAAGATTTTAGGGTAAAGAAATAAAAATATATATATACTTTACTTGCATGTCATAAAAAGGGTTACTAAGTGGGTTGTTGGAACTTAATTAGGTGACCCTAACATTTGTCTTCTTCACAGGAGAATTATTGCCACTTTGATAAATGACAAACTGTGTAAAGCGAGCTAGGTTTGTGGTTACTCAATTATTTCTCCTCTTGAATCTTCTTCAAGTTCCAAACCTAACTTAAAAGACTTTTAGGTAAGGTAGTAATTCCACATGCAATTAATTCTCTACTGTATTACATACCCTTCAACTATATACTTATATAATTAGCCTGTGGGGCTAGTTATTAAAATCTCGGTGTTATATTTTAGATAATATAAGTGACAATTACACAGTTCTACTTGTCAACCTTCATAGGTGTAATAATATATTAGATGGTGGTAATTAAACCTTATATTTACCTTCCTAATTAGAGAGCTAATAAAGTTTTAAGTTTGACGTTGAAAGGAAAGAGAATATGTCAAAAATGAGAGGAAATTTGCGTGGCCTACTCGTCTAGGTGCCAATATATTAATCACGCATATTAACGGTCTTAATTGTGTCTAAAATTAAATACAGAGGATCATAAGATTATATAATTTTCTAAACTATCTTATGTTTACTTGTACACAATAGACGATGAACAGAGAATACTAAATTTAAGAGTATTATGATAATTATATATATATATATAGTTAATTTAACGAATTTCTTTTAGCTGTTATAAGCAAGATGTAAGAGTTAAATAATTAATATCCATATGGTTAAGTGTGAATAATAACTAATAAAAATTATAGTGCATTTTTTTATAAAATATTATTCAAAGTAATTATAGATGCTATGCCACACATTGTGAAATACTAGGGTAGAATCGTAATAATGACCGTTGTAGGGGGCTAAGGATGGAATTTTGTTGGGGCATAACAAGGGCGCGAAGAACGTGGGGGCGGCCGCGGGCGGCTGAATCGGTGCGTCGAGGTACAAATCTCGTATCTTCCGTTTTCGCCCTCCGATTTCCCCAAAATTGCCGGCCAAGTACGGACTACATCCAACCGGCGCCACGTGGCACCACGTCGCATTCCGCCCCCAATACCTCCTCCTCTCTTTCATATATTTATTTTTACCTTTTCTTTTTCTTTTTCATCCCAATTCTTAAGTACATATATATATTTGTATGAAGTGGGAGGATATTCGAATTTTATTTTATTTTTTAAAATTCTAGAGTATCAATATCATCTTGCATATATAATTAACTTATCTCATTTATATAATAACTGACTGTTAAAAAAACTATTTAAATGAAAATACTTTTTTGATAACTTATACATCTACCAGAAAAAACGGATCAAATATATAAATAATTTCATTTAAACTTGATTCGATCCAATCAGCAAGGATTTGGGTATAAAAAATTCCAACGATCAATATAGGCGGTTTGACCAAGTTAAATGAATCCAAACTTCCAATCTTAACTTTCACTGGTACCTAGTGTCATAGGATTCAGATGGAAGTCCTTTTAATCACCCTCATTGACTTTTCTATCAAACTTGTGAACAAGATTCGTAGCTACGAGAATAAACAAATTTACTTCTTCTTCTTTTTTTCAAACCAGCCCCAAAAGTTTGCCGAATTCAATCAAACAGTCCTTTTTATTCGTAAGGCTCTGTATATTATATTCAAATGTTAATAAAGTGGGGTTCCAATTCCATCACTTGAGTGCAACCCACGAGGTGACAGCAAATCCAATCTGGTCCCTCTATCGAGTGGGACCCCCTCCCCTATCATAAGCATCATTAACATCCACCAGCGTAAGTCCAACTTGGCCAGCAGCCAAACTAGACGAAAACTGTAGGGAAATTTGCAGGAAGCACCTCAGCTTTTGAAAGTTTTTACTTCAACTTCTATCTTATCAAATTTCTTTTGCAAAGGAGTCCTTATCTTTTACTAAAGAGACTAATTCATTTTTCCTTTTTGACAACAAGCCTGGATGCCCCCGTACTAATGAATTTGGATTAATTGTAGGTACACCTTCTTAACTATACTCTTTTTTCACCGTTATATTTTAAACTGTTTTAGGTTACAATGTCTTTTTCTAAATATTGGATCTGAGTGAAAAGGCAAACTATAATGACAAAACGCACCTAATAGCTATTATATCCCTAATTAATATATCATTATTTTATTATTTTAAAATAAATTAATTAAAATAGTACATTATATAATTGCTCTATTTTTTGTTTCTATTTTCCACTCGTTTCTTCTACCTTCGTAGGCGTTAGGCGGGGCACGAATGGGAGAGCAATGACAATGAGCTAGTCGTTGGCCTCCCATCCCATGCATAGCGATCATTGCCTCGCCGGTGGCAAGAGCAAGCGTGTCCGTAGAATGAAGATGAGGGAAAGGAAGAAAGAATATGAGGGTATATTCATCCATTATAGCCGGACTTAAATAAACTTAAGGTCTTTTCCCTTCAATGAGAGCGTATAGGCTATTTCGCAACTGATGTACTCTGATATGATTGCCACCTAAGCTTACTTGCTTAATTTTTTTGATGATAAAAGGATGATATTAAAATTTTATTAAAGTTTAGATAGGACATTATAACATAAAAAAAATTTGGGAGTCACCGTGAAAATCAAATTAGTCATAATTAACTCAAATACTCTTATATTAGAATAATAGTTTAAATATTGGTTGGCATAGAAGAAATATAAAATTGAAAATTGAAAATATAAACATTAAAAAAGAAATCAATGAAAATATGTAACTTTATTATAATCATTAAAAAGGGAACCTCAAATTTTTGAAAATATTATTTTAAAAAAATAAAATAATTAAAATTAAGGCAAGACGTTAAATAAATATTTTTCTAGAAGAAACAATAAAATATAGCTTGAACCGTAAGAAGTTTATAATATAGGGTGCTATGTGCAAAACTGTCCGAAGGAACTAGGAAGGAAGAATAGCTGGCCAGGGGCAGAAACGCAGATAAAATCAACCTCATGGGCCAAAAAAAGTAGTTTGAAAATATAGTATTTTATCACGTCACTTTTACAAAAAAGCCCTAATCTTTTCATTTCCTTTTTACCGCACCCGGAGGCGCAATCCCCACCCGGTCTCTCTCTCTCTCTCTCTCTCTCTCTCTCTCTCTCCCCCCCTCCGGACGCCGTTTCAGCGCTCTTATCTAACCGTCAGCGGCGATCCGAAGGGAGAGATCTCCAATTTTAAAGAACAAAGGGCACTTTCTTGCCATATTTGATAATAAAATACGCAAAGGGAATTTAAATTCGTCATTCTGGATGTTGAGATCAAAGGGTGGATGTTGATGTAGTATGGGAGCAATTTCTGTTCGTATTTGCAGAAGAAGAAGCAGTCATGACGGTTTACATTGCTCGCGAGGGTTCCAAGGTCTTAATCTATAATTTTCCTTTTTCTTGAGGGTTTTTTAATTTTGGGGCGATTTGGGTGTTCTTTTGGGAATCTTTGGTGTGATCCCTCTTTATTTCTTTGTAACAGCTATGGAGGAGGGTTTCGATGGAGACGGCGGTGGAGGTTAAAATCCTTTTGGAGAAGTGGAGGCTTCTTCTTGCAGGCCTAGTTTTGCAGGTAATTTTCGACATGGATTTCGTATTTTTTTTAAAAAATTTTATTTCTTGATGGTCTTGTTGATCTGGTTCTCTTTTGTCGTCGTCCAATTTGGTGGTCTTTTTCTTTTTTAATCTTGCGATGGTTTTTCTCGTTAGGCTCAACTCAATCTGCCTTGTAAAATATATTGACGTCGGAACTTTTTAGTTTTAGATCAAAGATGGGATAGAAGAATTAGATTGCCCAATGTGATGCTTTGCTCTTCTTCTTTTTCCCTGAGATCTCTCCTCTTTTTTTTATGTTGAGGCACCTGGCCTCTTTAAACTGATTCGTATTCTTCTTAGCGAAGATTAAGCCACTTAAGACTACCATTCTACCAAGGAGTTGTTTATAGTTACCGTGCAAAACTTGGGTTGCTTCAATCGTTTATATTTCACTATTCAGAAGGGAGAAAAAAAATAGTTTAGAATGTTTTGCACTACAAAGTAGCAGAAGTAAGTTTTCTAATTTTAATCAAGTTGTTGAAGCACTTATCAGCGCTTCTCACCAATGCCAATGCAAGAGAAGCAAGGGAATAATTTCTTCAGTGAACTCAGGAAAGAACTCATCGAGGAGCCCTTAATTTGTTCTTAGAACACAAAGACACTATAGTTTAGAGAAAATTTAGAGGAAAGTTGAGAAGTTATTTGTTCATTATACAAGTCAAGGAGTATCTGAGTCTTTCCTATAACGTGGTATGGTACGAATATGCAGTTAGTAGACCTATTTCTCCAAATATTGCAAACTGTTGGACATTCTTTTGTACCCAATTACTTAATAATATCTGATACCATCAATAGGCACAGTCCTATTTCTATTTTGTTTTGTACGTATTATTATGTATTCCCTAATTTACAACATCTCGTCCATATCTTACCCATATCTTGCGGTTTAGCTATTTCACTCCCCTGCCTTTGATTCTATATGGCATGGTGCATATTAATTGTCTTTTTTTTCTCTGGACCTGATACTTTTTTTTCTCTTCTTCCCCCCTCGAGTTGATTATTGTGTTATTATTTGCTAATTCATATTAATAGTAGCAACAGATACAATTGGAGAATCTGTCTCTATACTATAAACTTGTTAAGAGAATATTAAGAAACTAAATACGCAGTAGCTCAGTCGATCGATTATTGATTAAGACAGTAAAGATTCACTAAGAGTCTAAAATTTAGGGCCGGTTCTGACTTTTTTGGTACACAGTTATGTTGTAGTTCAAAGACTCCAAACAGCTATTTTAGTCTGAGATATTATGTTCTTTTAGTTTACTTTATTTTGATATTAGTTTGTTAATTTAGTAAAGACTAATTTCAGGATTTTTGCAATGGTTTTTCCTATGACTAGTATATTCATGGTTTGGCTGCCCGAGGAGTTCACTATTTACATCGGCCTGGTCCAACTCTCCAGGATTTGGGATTCATGGTCCTTCCGGTATGCATGAGTTCTATTATTCAATTATTTTGCCTTTAAAGATGCAGAACCACAGAATTTCAGTTTACATGTTGCTGCTCTCTATGCTATATTTTAGGAGCTTGGAAAAGAAAGAGGTTACGTCAGTGAGAGCCTGTTCACTTTCATCTTTGTTTCTTTTTTACTGGTATATTTCTCACTTCCTTCCATTTTCATTGTTTTCTTTTATTAGTGTAGCTATTTATTATTTTCTTGTTAGTTTATACCAAATAAAATCTTCATAGGGTGATGTGAGATGCTCTTTGAAAATAGTGTTGTGATATAATGACTTTGTGTTAATGATTTTCTTTCTCTACCATTATCAGACTTGTATCCAGAATAAATGTGTATCTGTTTCTTCAAGACACTGTTTCATGATTTAAAGGAATTACAGAGGACTCCAGTCAGTTCCTTGAATCGATATTTTTACAAATAAGTAGCAACTTCATGTGCCACTTGGTATCAAAAGTTGAACGCATGCCCCCTTGCCTGTTTGCATTGGGGGACTTTTTTCTGGAGGGTTGTCTGCAAGTGACAACCGGCCATAGATTATCATTTGATTCTTCTGGCATCATATTTGTTGAGAAAACTTGATGGTGTCTGTTAGAAGGAAGTACTATATATGCATTTGGTGTGAATCTGCTACAACCCTAAAATTTATGTAGGGAAATTATGAATTGAATCATTAATGATGCTTCTAGTTGTGAAAAATAAATGAACCTGCTCTGATGCTCCATATATTGCCTGTCGAAAGTCTGCAACTTTGATGAAAAGTATTTGACCTATAGAGCATTAGACTCCTATATAATAATTCCTTTTTTAAAGTAAAGCAGTACAGAAAAGTTTCTGCATGAGGCATTTCTCATTGCTATTATATTTAATTTTGTTTTTTTTTAGTCTCTGCATTTTGTTTGTAGTTTGAATTGAACTTTGTAACTTTGGAATCAAAATGCTTCTATGGTTCTATTCTTGATTTTCCAAAACTTTGTGCTTATCTTTCTGGAGAGTTTGTTCAGCATGTTCCCAGTCTTGTACTATTGTTTTCTTTACTTTATTTGCAACCAGACGTGGTGTTCTCTATCCAATTAGCAATTGCTTTCTATATTTGCAGGCTTTATATAATTCTGAACTCGTGGGTGTCATGACATTGTTTCTTTTTCTATTGCAGTGGACATTTCATCCTTTTATTTATCAAAGCAAACGTTTCTACACTGTTCTACTCTGGCGCAGGGTGTTGGCCTTTTTAGTTGTAAGTGCAATTGTCTAATTACTCTTACGTCCTATTCGGTCATTTACTAAATAAGGATGGAATATGTTTCATACAGGCTTCTCAGTTTTTACGGATAATTACATTCTATTCCACACAACTTCCTGGGCCTAATTATCACTGTCGTGAGGTAACATTTATTTATCAACAATTTAGTATTAGTTTGATAGCAGAATTACTTTTCAACTTATTAACATATAAGTAAACCACTTGAAATCGTACACTTTTTGGCTTTCTGTATAGGGCTCAAAGCTTGCCAGACTGCCACCACCGGATACCGTACTTGAAGTTCTCCTCCTTAACTGTATGTGATCTTTTTTTTCCCCATTTTGATCATATTACAACATACAGTGCCTGATATTTAGGTGTTGCCTCCAACTTCAATTTGCAGTTCCTCATGGAGTTATATATGGTTGTGGTGATTTGATATTTTCATCCCACATGATATTTACTCTGACTTTTGTGCTTACGTACCAGAAGTATGGATCTAAAAGGTACGACATATTTGACATCTCCTAGTTGATTGTTTTACTAGTAATTGAATATTAGAAATTTTCTTAATAACGTTCTCTTAATTCTTTTTCAGGTTCATAAAGCTCCTTGCATGGTTGATGGCTGTAATTCAGAGTCTGCTTATAGTAGCTTCTCGCAAGCATTATACAGTAGATGTTGTTGTTGCTTGGTAGGAGACACAATTTTCCACTGGAGTATTAATTTATTGTGTCATCTATTGTTTTTCTGATTTATCTTCATTTGGCAGGTATACCGTGAATTTAGTGGTATTCTATATTGATAAGAAACTACCAGGTACATTTGGATTTTGAAACTATAAAGTGCACTATATTCTAAAATTTCGATCATTAGTTGTCATTTATCTTCCCACAGAAATGCCAGATCGGACAAGTGGGTCGCTGCCTTTGCTTCCACTAAGTGTCAAGGAAAAAGAGGGCAAACTGAAAGAAGAGCACCATAAGTTGTTAAATGGAAATTCTGGGGATTCTACTGATCGGGTAAGATGGAGCATCTTCTAAACATTACTACTTTAATCTCATTGACAAATTTGTTGTTCTAGCATAATTAAGCATCAAACTGTTTTTGGCAGTCCTGCTCGGTTGCTTAAACATCTTAACAAAATCACTCATTCTATCAAGTACTCAGCCTTTAGTATCTATTACCTGTCACATGGAACATGTGATTGCATTACTAATGGATAAATTTGTCCTGTTCAATTTTTTTTAATCTTCTAAGTTCTTATTATCAGCATATGATGCATGCATTTACCTTATTTTTCTTTGAGAGCTGTCATCTCAACTTTTATCCACATCCTTTCAGAGACAGCGGACGCAAATGAATGGGAAGCATGCAGAGGATGTGAATCACGTCCATTCTGATAATACAACAAATGGTACATAGACGACTGATGCTTTTTTTATGGTTGATGTTCCTCTCAAAGGAGAATCCGATGAGGGATGCAACTGACCTGTGAGGCTTAAGCTCAAAGCCTCAGATGGAATGCTGTGTATGTTCTACGATATCTACTGGTTCTGCTGGTGGGTGCTCGTAGTTCAACTGTAAGAGTACCATAATTGTACCTGTAAAAGTTGTGTTTCTCAAAGGAAAGCTTACTTCTATGTACTATCCCCATCTGTTCTTCAGAATTTTCCATGGCTTGAGCTATCTTTTGTCCCATGGCTTATGGATTTGGAGGTTTGCCTGTATTCTTGGTGGTTTATGTAGTATGTTCCATAGTTGGATCTATTCTTTGCACTATGTGTTAATTACCTCTCTTTAAGTTTAATGGTGACTCTCTATTAGAGTAATTCTGGTGATACTCTTGTGGTAAATCTTACTTTCTTCCTGGTAAATTGCTTTGGTGGATTGATCACATAATACACTGTAAAATGTGAATTAGGATCCAGTAATTTTCTTTTCCATGCATGTCAAGACCTCTCATCTCTCATCTGTGATGATAATTTAAATGCATGAATGAAGCAGCAGGCACATGGAGAGCTCCATGCTTCTGACCATCCCTGGTGCATACCACATGATGTCTAGTGACAATCACACATGGCTCCCTTGTTTTTAAGCTTGTCAGGGCTATTTAGTAATCTTCCTTTATTTGTCTGGTATGGTAACTGGTCAATATGATTGCAGTCAACCTTGTCCTGTGGATCTAGATATCAGAGACTCCCATTGCAAATGCTGGTCAAGTCAACCGCATCTTTTGTGTCGTCTCTGTGTCAGGTACAAGCTTCAAATCTTTTGCCATCTCTATGGTCAATTCTGTTAGCATTGTCTGGTGTCTGGTTGCAGTTAAAAGCTAATTCCTTCATGTGCTTTTGCAGAGACACGGATGGTGGTGCGGAAGAAAGAGAATTGGATACTCACAAACTGTATCATGTATTATTGGTTTTATATATGGAGAATGATGGTCACAAGTCATCATCTCATATTTCTTCTTTTTTTTCATACGGAATTCAATGTTATAGTTTTTATTCCGAGAGGAGTCGAGGTGTGTTCAATACGAGATAAAGGGAAGGGGGAGCATATAGCTGTTTCAATATTCCATTGTCAAATGACATATTATGAGAGTACTATGTTCTCAAAAGCAAGAAAGATGACAAGGCCGTCAGGTAATATAAGATAAAAATAACTATTTTTTAAACTATTTTTCAACTCATTATAATAATTTAATTTAATTTGTCTTATTAAAAAAAAAATTGAGATCGACCTGTTTGTCGAATTTATATGTCGACATTGAAAGGAGCAGAGCTTTTAACCTATCAGTAGATATATTTCCAGTCATGGCCAAAATGCATGGAATAATTAAAGTAGCGTGTGAAAGTTTTCTTTCTTTCATGAGATTTGGAAAGTGAAAAGATGTGATTCTTAATTATAGAATGAACACAACTATTAAATTCTCATGATGGTGGTGTTCTCTTTTATGATGTTGTTGAGGCTATGACTATTAAATGCAAGTCTAAAAGGCGTGCACATCATGTGAGCGTGGGGTGAGCTCTCCACTCCTCCTTGTCCCCCCTCCCCTACTTGTAATCCCTTTGCCCAGCTGCAGTAACAAAAGCAAACATGCTCGTCTTTGTCTACCCATGGAGAGAAGGGTGTTTCTTGGAAGTAGACACATTGCCTTTTGAGTAGGAGATAGTGCTTGAATAGGGTAAGAATTGTGGCCGGCCATACTGTTTTATATCTATAAGTTTGATTAAAGTTTATTAAAATAATTTCTGCCATAGGTTGATAAAACTCAATCACTGTACTATAATGCTACTGACTTTTTTGACTGGAATGAGAACTTTTCATGTTGTTCTTGAATTAGCATTGGGATGCTTAGCCATTTTGTTAACGCTGTCAGGAGGAATGATGATTTTGAATAGTTGGGTGTTGGAACCTTTATACGGACATGAGAAAAATCTCTGTGAAAGTATTTTATAAGGATGAATTAGGCTGAATACACTAAGAAAGTATAACAAATATATGAACATTAAAATTATCATAAATTACCCTGCTCCTCTCAATTAAATTTACTTTCTGTATCATATTCTACCTTCTCCTGTCCAAGATTAAAAACTTTAATTTCTAATTATTATCTAACTATCACAAATACAAATCTTTAATGATATGATCAGAGAATAGTTTTTTTAATTATCTTACAAATATAGGTAGAAGATTCATATTTAATTCAAACTATTAATATTATAAGGGCATGTAATAATTTATATTTTCTATGTCAACAGTTTCACATTAGTCTAAAGTACAAGTTAGATAGTTTGATTTTAGGCCGAAAAGGGTTTATAATGACATTGAAATAGAGTATTGAAATAGAGTATTGTAATTCCAACATGCAGATCATTACTCTCCCCCATCTCCATATTAAAGCTAAGCACAGATAGAGAGAGAGAGAGAGAGAGAGAGAGAGAGAGAGAGAGAGAGAGAGAGAGAGAGAGAGAGAGAGAGGGCCATGCAATTATGATCACTCTCATAGTCTCATGCATGCCATGCACTCTTACAATTTGCACCTCCCTTCCAATCTTTTATTTCACTTGAGCCCCTTAGTGATGGTGGTGGGGGGATGCAATAATTAAAATCACAGGAGGACAGGGAAGACGATAAGACTGGCATAAAAACTTTGCTTCTCTTATATCCCCCTCATTACTTCCCTAACAATTTCTACGTGCTTGCGTGTGGAAAATGATCAACTTTGGATTTCCAGGATGTCACGCATTGCAGTGCAGGCGATTGCAAGCTGCAAATAGTATCATTATCTTTGGTGGCTTACGCAACTTAGTAACCCAAAACCATATATATATATATATATATATATATATATATATATATATATATATATATATACACACACACACACATTTATGATGCATAACATTAATGATGAGAGGAGAAGCCTCGTGGAGGTAATTAAGGAGCTCATCGAGATACAGGAAAGCGTGAGATATATATATTTATTATATTTATTTATTGCAGTCATATGAAATGAGCATTAAGATCACACGAGGGAAGAAATTAATGCAAACTAGGAGTTACAAGATGTAGTTGAGCAATGAACTCGGCTTTTGTACCTCTCTGTAGCTCAATATTTTCTTTTTCTTATCTCTTTATTTTACTTTCTATTTTAATAAATATATATAATCGGTCAGAAAAGAAAAAGATAAATAATAATTTAAAGAATATCTACTTAGAATAATATATATTTTTCTCCGTTATTTAATAACTTGCTTTTTTTTGAAGGCCTCTTTAACATACCTGATAATATGTTGATATATATATATATATATATTGTCGATGAGTAATATATGTAAAGTAATGAAACTTAATATTGAAGAAGGTGGTTAGATGCACTAAAATCCATTAAGCAAGAAGAGGTAGCAATAATCTTTGTATATGCCTTGTGGGTCTTTATAAATAGTAGGTGATATTAATTAATAGTCTTAGTTGAGGATTGGCATGGCTAGTTGGCATTCAATTTGGACATTTTTATCAATGATTGCATGCATCTTATACGCAATCTTGTGTAAACTAATGGTTTCCAGCTGCATCCTCCTATATAAAATTAGGGCATGAGTGTACCATTAAAGATTCTCATGCAAGAATGAACAACAATTTGATGGGAGTATAAATGTCATCTTAATTTTATTCAACTCAAATCTTTTGTGATCTTAATTTCCACCCACTAAATAAAGCCTATGATAATAAGATTAACAAAATTAATTAGGGTAATTTACAAGACTTAAAAGTATGTTTTCCCTCTTATTATTGTTTGAATAAGTTTGTATATAGAAAAATAACATGCACGTTGGAACGAGAGACTTGATCTTATCTTTTTATTAGTTAAGAGTTTATACTATTCCTACGACCGGAAACACCTTCAAGTTTTCATTAAGGGCTAAGTGAGCTCTAGTCCATTGACTCGGCTCTTTGAATAAGATAATAGCGGATTACAAAATAAGACACCTCGCCTAACTACTAATTAATTATATTAAGACATCTTGATTAGAAGAGAAAAAGGCGAAGAGGGAAACGCGGACGGCGGTAGTGCAGCAGTGATGCCAATAAAGGTGAAGGGATATATTTTTTTTTCATTTCGCACCTGGCAGAATTATAAATTGTGAAGGTATGGGGGCGTGAATAGCAATAAATATAGAAGGTAGGGTTCGAAATGAGAAAATAACAAGAAATAGAAAAGTGAGTTATAGCTAGAGTGGAAAACTGGAAAGAAAGAAGAGGAAGAAGCAAGCAAGCAAGCAAGCAAACAAACAATGGGAGTTCGCTGTTCCAAGTACTCTCTCTGCTGGTGGCCTCCCCACTTCAAATCTCCCGTCCTCGGCTCCTTCGATCTCGGTAAAAGCCCATCTCTTTCTTTTCTTTCTTCGTCTTCTCCTTCTTCTTCTAAGGATATATAGATTTTGTTGACCAGAACCCACCGGAGATGGAGATGGGATCGCGGCATTCGCGGAATTCAGCCTCGACGAGCTACGGGCCGCCACCGACGGCTTCTCCCCTGACCGCATCGTCTCAGAGCACGGGGAGAAGGCACCCAACCTCGTCTACCGCGCCACCCTCCTCGACGGCGGGCGCGTCGTCGCGGTCAAGCGCTTCAACAGATCCGCCTGGCCTGATCCTCGCCAATTCCGAGTAAATTTGCTTCTTTTCTTCTCCCAGGATGGCGTCTCTGCCCTCCACATTGTTCTAATAGCGTTGATGTAGGAGGAGGCGAAGGCCGTCGGCCAGTTGCGGAGCGATCGGCTTGCTAATCTGATCGGATTCTGCTGTGAAGGGAATGAGAGGCTCTTGGTCGCCGAGTTCATGCCCAATGAAACCCTAGCCAAGCACCTCTTCCATTGTATGCAACTGCTTCTAGATCACCACTTGTCTAGTTGTTATATCTTTAGTTATAATTTTGCTAGTAATGGTGTTTTCTTTTGGTGACAGGGGAGACGCAACCGCTGGGTTGGGCGATGAGGATACGGGTTGCATTGCACCTGGCGCACGCGTTGGAGTACTGTAGTTGCAAGGGGAGAAATTTGTATCATGATCTCAATGCGTATAGGGTGCTATTTGATCAGGTTGGGGGTTTGTTGCTGGTTTAGTGTTCTTTGCGTTATTTTGATGGATTTCTTATGTTTGTTTAATGTTGTATTGTTTTGGTTTTGTTAGGATGGCAATCCCAGGTTGTCTTGCTTTGGCCTCATGAAGAATAGTAGAGATGGGAAGAGTTATAGCACTAACTTGGCCTTCACACCTCCAGAGTACCTTAGGACCGGTATACTTCTGAATTCTTGTTCTTGGAACATATAAATGGCCTTTTGGAAGCAGTCTGGAAGGTTTAAATTTGTGATGCTGGAGTTCTTGAATGTGTCTATAAATCTAATTTGTGTTGACTTGGTGTATGTGAATATGGCCCAAAAGGAAATATGTTTGCATGTCTAGTTTCAAATTCTGAATGAACCTAGCCAGACCTTCTTTGACCCCACTGTTTTGTCCATTCAACAAATGAGTTTCTTGCCTGTGAGCAAGAAGAGGATACTTACAGTTTTGCCAGGAAGTTTCTTGTTTTCCTTTTCATTTAGCAGTACTGAAATGAATGCAGTAATATGATGTGCATGCAAAGTAAGTTGTTATTGTTCAAGGCTCGAAGCAATCATTTATTTCTTACTAACTTATGGCAGGGAGAGTGATCACAGAGAGTGTAGTCTACAGCTTTGGAACTGTTTTGCTTGATCTTTTAAGTGGAAAGCATATTCCTCCTAGCCATGTAAGTTCTTCCCTTCCCATACTTTTTGAATGACCTTTTGTGTAGCTCAATCCTAATGCAATAATAGCATACAGAGTTACTTTTGTTGTTGCTGCTTCCAAGTTATTACTGTTCAAGAAGTGTAGTGGCTGGCATTCAAGCAGCAATATGTTTTCCTCTATATTCTCAAAATGCTGAAATGTTGAAAACCTTCCATTATTTTAACTTCACTTGTTAATATTACATTTTATCTTATTACGAAATTAGCTTGCCTCAGTGTCAACTTTGGACAAAACACACAATATTCATGTTCTGTCTTCAACTGTTAAAAGATTAAAATAAAGTCTATTGCTGCAGGCACTTGATCTGATCAACGGTAAGAATTTTCTAAAGATAATGGATTCCTGCTTGGAGGGGCATTTCTCCAATGCTGATGGAACTCAGTTGGTGAAATTGGCTTCTCGTTGCTTGCAATTTGAACCTCGGGACAGGCCAAATGTTAAGTCATTGGTGACTGCTCTTACATCTCTTCAGAAAGATGTGGAGGTAAGGCTTTCTGGTTGGAAGATACAAACTTATCTGTCTATTCTCATCCTACATCATTTGCCAGGTTCCTTCATACGAGTTAATGGGTATTCCACATGGTCCAGCAACCTCAGTGCAAACGCTTCCATTATCTCCACTTGGTGAAGCTTGTGCCAGAGTAGACCTTACTGGTATACATGAAATGTTGGAGAAGGTTGGATACAAGGATGATGATAGAGTAGCCAGTGAGGTAAGAGACCGAGCAAACATACATTCCCTTACCCTCATGAGTCATGAACTTTCATATTCTCTTTTTATAATCCTCACAAATTTCTTCAAGCATCTTCATGAAGCTACAGATAAGATTGACCATCATATGTAGCTTTTTCCAGTCTACCAGCATATTCTAGCTCCTCAAACTCATAAGTTGTGAACATACTGTATGCTGAAAAAGACAAAGAAATGGAATATACCTTAGCCACAGAATATAGTTTCTCCATGCATAAGACAATTTCATTTGGCTTAATGAAGCTATTGAATTGGAAATTTCATAGTGAGGCATAATAAACTGGTAGCATGTGAAGTTGTCTATTGATCTGTGAAATGGAGGAATAATCAACTAGCAGCTTGTAAACTATTGTATCTGTGAAAACTGATACATAAACTGACCCTTAGCTACCAGCATCCTGGATATGTCATTGTTAATGTCACTACATAAGGAGACCACTATCATTGTCTCCCAATAATTGGATAATTGTTTAATTCTAAATGTTGCTCTTTCTTGTGAACAATTCTCCATTTTGGTCGTATTCAGCTGTATGTTGATGAGATGCAATAATTTCGTAACTTTTTTATTTATTCTCACATCCTGAATTTTTGCCCAAGTGGAAAAATATTCTCACATCAAACTTCCCCCATTGTGTTGACAAACTGATGGAACATTAATTAACTTATTCAACTTGCAGCTCTCTTTCCAGCTGTGGACTGACAAAATGCAGGAGACTCTGAATTGTAAGAAGCAAGGAGATATAGCCTTTCGAGCAAAAGACTTTGGCACTGCAACTGCTTGCTATACTCAGGTTTATTCAAACTGCATCAATCTTTTGTTCAGTTGGCATTTCTTCAATATGCAATAACATTTGTGATGTTTAACTACACTGTCTCCATTTCATGAGAAATTTTGTGTCGTGTTTACTTAATGTTTCACTTAACCTATTTTCTGTAGCAACTTATTAATAGTGCAATATAGATTTCAATCTCCTTTACACCGATAATCAGACAGCATTTGTTGCTCTAAGATTAGACAGGATTAGTCAGGAAAGGGAAAAATGTTACTCACCGAATCTGCCATCACATATTAACCTTGCAGTACTTTGTCTTCAATCTCTGTCCTTCTGTCCATGTTAATTAAATTTGCTTAATAAATATTCAAATGTAAATATAATTACTGTTTTCTCACATGTTGCAGTTTATTGATGGTGGAACAATGACCTCTCCCACTGTATTAGCACGGCGTTGTCTATCATATCTAATGAACGACATGCTGCAAGAAGCCCTAGGAGATGCCATGCAGGCACGAGTAGTGTCACCCGAGTGGCCTACCGCATACTATCTACAAGCTGCTGCTCTTCTTAGTCTTGGAATGGAAAATGAGGCTCAAGGAATACTAAAAGATGGCACTAAATTGGAAGCTAAATATAATAACAGAAGTAGGAGTTCATAGCTTTCACATCATTTGTTTTCCCTTCTGTATTTATATCCCATTTTTCTATTAACTATCAATGGCGTGCCTCCATGATGGCTGCGGCGTTTCCAATCGCTAAAAAGTTTGTTGTTGTTTATACACGATCTTGTATGTAAAGACTTTGTAATGTGCAGCAAAGGTCAATACCATTTAGCTACTTGGCTCCATCATTTGAAAAAGGAAACAATTAAGGTTGATTAGTTCACATGAGGATCTTCGAGAGTTGTCAAATGGTGAAGAAAACCAAAGTTTTGTAGATGGAGAAGTAACCAGCTGCATTACATAGACGTATCACTTCATCATTTTAGCTCAATTAGCAGCTGGAATCCTATACCTGCGAGAGAAATTTTAAATTTTAAATTTTAAATTTTAATTAATACCAGTCTTTGAGCTATTTATATTTTGACTCTTTCTGTTTGCCCATTATTTTCATATCACACCCCTAGGTTAATCTTATATCTAAAATACATTTTGCCTGATGTATCGTTACAAAACCCAAGCTTGAAATAAGAACACTTTTCGCAATGGTATTTTAGTGTTAGGATATATTAGAGTGCGTCTCTAAAGGGTTGGTCAAAGTAGTAGTAACAGTAGGATATCATGAAAAGTATAGGCAGGGGTCGGATAACAAATTTATCTCAAAGACGGGATTTTTAATCACAAAATCACCTAGGTTACAGTTTATCCTTGTCCTTTCCTTTTCATAGTTATAATAAGAGTCTAATAGGCTAATTGGTCCAAATATACTAGGCCATATCAAGAAACCCACAGATTTGAACAAAACTGTGGACCATCCCATAACCCAGAGCTGTGTACTTTCTACAATAATTAATCAAGAATAAATTCACCCCACACAAATTAAGGCATAGGAGCCGATAGACAAGCAATTGCCAAGGGGACCAAAACAATCACAACTTAGAAGATATATCTTAAGGCCAACAAGTTCAACTATATAATTTATATATATATATGCTAACTTTTAGTAGTATATAGAAGCCAAGGGGAAGTGCAATGGTATTGCTAAGAAGGAAACATAAGGCAACAATTCCGGAATTGGGAAAAGAAAAAGCAATAGTAAGAAGACTTGACAGAATGTAGAACATAGCCAATCAAACATTCCAAGGCAAACACAAAAGGGAACAGCGAGCACTAACTCTTTTGTTCTTCCATAATTCCTTTCTCATCTCTACTCGGAGGGACGTAACTCTTCTAAGCTCTTTTCAATAGGCATCCCAGTTTTTGCTCCAGTACCACCTGTCTTCAGTGAAGAAAGGATCATGACAGATCTTATCTTGCCAACATGAATCATACTTCTTATCCATCTTAGCTTATCACACCTGGAGCCTTCCAGGACAGCAGTTATTATAGCACGCAATACTTTAAAATGCTCATAAATTTATCCTGGAACATTGAAGTGGAAGAGCCAAGAGATAACAAAGGCAAAAACCAAACAAGCGAGCAGGAAGTTGAGGAATCGATGGCCCTGCCAAAAGCTACGGGTTTCAGAAGGTGGCGCAGGTGCGGTAATGTTACTGTTTGTTTCATTCCACTGCTCAATAAACTCAGTCTCACCGGAACCAACCACATTCTTTGCAGTTGAGCCACAAATTTCACAGATCCTACAGAAGATACCAGAAGAGAACATTTAGAACTTTCAAAATTTTGTTTGACAAGGGAAACAACGGAAAGAAAGATTACATATAAATACGAGCAATATTGAAGCATAATAATAGCAAGGTAAGGGCATACCCAGAAACACATTTATCTGGGAAGTTCTTGTGAAAAAATTTCATGCTTTACCAATGGCAAAATTAATGGAACAGTCTAGTAGTTATTAACCTTGCATAGAGGCATTAATAGAGGTTCCAAACTCCTAATTGATGAGATAAGGTCATACATATATATGATCTGATGATCTCATGTTCTACAATTCCCAGCTTGTTAACCAGTAAAAGCCAGTTCTGCTGAAAACACAATTCAAATATATAACAGAAACATAGCTTGGATACAGGATGAGAGGAAGGCAAACGATTTTATCCCATGTTCCCCATAACTTCTTGCAGGAACAAGGAATAGCAAAAATAAAGATCAAATGTGGTTATCCTGGACTTGATCAAGAGTGGAGCTAGAATTATCAGTTTATAGTTCCTGAGAGCATAATAACCTTGTATCAATTACATATTTACATATCCATCATCCCTAGGAACAAACATAGTTCACATCAATTCTGAGCTAGATTAAGGATAAACCAAGCAAGAAAAGAAGATCCAAACCAGTTATGTTTTCATATTAAAATCTTTACATCTCGAAAAATGACAGATTAAAGGAAAAATGATTGTTCATGGGAAGGAACATCAAGCAAAAAACTCAGAGAAAGAACTATAAGTGTAACTGTACATTGGATACATCAAGTTGGTAGCTGGTCAGAAAACTGTAACCTTTTTCCGGAGCAGTTATTTGTGCTCAACTTGATACCTATTTTTGAGAAAAAATTTGAAAGATGATGCGAAAATAAGTTGCACAAAATTCTTTCCCTCACGTGCTAGTTCTAAGTCATTCACAAAAATTGTGACATCCAATTCGAGGATGTAACGTGGGTCAGGATTTCATGCAGAAACAAATTTCACAATCTCAAGTGAACATTGAATGGAGCAAGCAAGTGGAGCTGATGATGAATAGAGCACATTAACATCTCACCACAGGCAAGCAAAACGGCCAATTTATAGTATCCACTCAAACATCACCTTGAAATACATTCCTCTCTTCACTTACACTTCCAAATCATCACTCTAACTATTTTTTTCAGAAGAATGCAGATCCTCCAACAATGAAAAGGCAGAGACAGGTTAAGCATAATGAGAATTGCACATCCTTAGTTACCAACAACTGTTCTGCAATCTTGGCAATGCCATTCCACAAATATGGAGACAACAATCCTATATCCATACTATAAGTATAGGAAAGTAACTGAAGTACACACTAGGAAATGAAAAAAAAAAAAGAGAAGTCTCAAAGCACTTCAAACAGAAATTACAACAACAGAGGAAGAACACATAGACATTAAGAAAACTTAAATGCAATACTTAGGTTTAGAGAATCCAAGTTTAGAAAAAGTTGCTGATCATCATCCTATAAGGTATAGGCGAGGTCACACAGCTTATAACTTAGCAACAAACATTGATATAAAGTATAAACCGTTTTATATATCTTATATATAACAAACATACGCAGATAACGGAAAACCATAGCACAATCAATCTGCACTCTACCCACTTAAGAATATACCACACCGATGGCACAGACAAAATGTTGGTAAGTTCATGGCTTTAAACAATAGAAAGTCAAAGCTCCACTTCTAGTGCCATTGGTGAACTGAGTACAAAAGCTAAAAGGAGTGGTACAAGAACGAAAATGGGAGCACCACAACTAAATCCTCACAATCATTATCGCCGAAGTTATTCCAGATAGTGACTCCCAATGTCTACTTTATCACTTTAGTCTTTTAATGCTACTAATCTAATATAGTCTTCTTCACCTTTTCTTTTTGCAATCTTTACTTTTTGCATTAAAGAAAGATAATGCTTCTCATTTAGATTCCATAACCATGTGTACCTAGATCAAAGAAACTAGTTGACACAGATGTACGACCTACATCACATCCTACTTCCTAAAGGAATTGAAAGTACAACCTCATGCCTTTGCCATGGCCAACAACTAGGATTAATAAACATTTGTAATCTCAACAGGCCCAGCAACTATTCAATTGTCCAAACATGAACTAAAATTATTTAGAGAAAAAAGAAGGATGAACAAACTCATAGCAAGAAATGCTATCCTGAGTTAATCTGACTTACTTGTTTCCTCTAATCTTGAACCATGTCTCTGCACATTGCTTGTGCGCAGCAGCTAAATCATCTTTGCAAGAGCAGCCCAATACAATCGCGACGCCCGATTCTGAAGCGGCCGTCTCCAAAGTAAGATGGCAAATCCTGCAATCCCTCTCAACCTTGTCCGGATTCAATTTAATCTCAGACAACCCATTCTCCAGGTCAACCTCAAGCGAGCAGTCGGATACGCAGGAAATCCGGCAAGGCTCCCGGATTCCACCGCCTACCTCATGAATGGATGCAGCAGACGAGAGGTGGTCTTCGAGACCCGAACCAGCGCAATTGGAGTCGTGCCGCGAATGCCAAGAACGGTCCTCCGCGTCGGAGAAGCAGAGGCTATCGTCGCTATCATCAGACACCTCTGTGCACTGGTGAGGTCCTGCCTCAATGTCCTCACATGATTTCTCCCCATTTGTCACCATTTGCAAACAACTCCACTAGAGAAGGTCTTATTATATGACATCAAAGAGCTCCTAGGAAAGAAGCCAACTACTGGGAGCGCTAGAAAAGAGAACCCACAACATAGATTTCAAGTAATCGTTGAAAGGCCTGTGAAGAAGGAAACACCCACAAGACGATCCATTCGTCTGGAAATCCAAGTCAATTCCTTCTATATGACTTCGATTAGGAAACCTTCCAAAAATGGCAACTTTGTATCTTCTCAAACCCGAAACACATCAAAACCATCATAAAAGGACACAATCCGTAGATTCTATGTAACGTAAGCACAGACGGATCAAAAAATTGAAATGGGCATGTCCCAAAACATCGAAAAATCCATGAAAACTGCACCAAGATGGGATCTTTGATAGGTTTCTCGATCCACAACCGTTCATGAATGGAGAGAGAGAGAGAGAGAGAGAGAGAGAGTGGGGGGAGGGGGAGAGAGAGAGGTGGGTGGAGGGGGAGAGAGAGAGAGAGAGGTGGGGGGAGGGAGAGAGAGAGAGAGATTAGTAGAAAAGAGAAGAGTGAGGGATTTTTAACAACTCCCCTCTCCCTTCTCTCTACTCTCTCCTCTCTCCGATTTGTATATTTGTCGGTCAGGGAACTCTACAGGAGAAACCAACTCATGGAAAGCGAAGGAGAATGCGGCTTTTGATGCAGAGGGAAAAATAAAAGAAAGCGAGGAAACCCAAATCTACGGCTCCTTTTTCCTTTGGATTTTTTTCACCACGACAGTAGACAGGTAAGGGTAGGACTGGTATAATGTTTGCTGGGGAGAGGGGGAAAAGAAAAGAGAGACAGGGAAGAGTAAAGACTAGCGTACAATTTGTAAATTCTTCCAACAAAACGTTTATTCCACTGGTCACATATCAGTCCCATAAGGAAGAACCAGTAAGTAGCTTGATGTGAAGTTCTAAATTATAAAGGAAGAACCAGGATAATTAGTCTATTCGACCCAGTTTACATATACTATTACATATGAATTAACACAACGATCACAGTGCATCTAATAGTTTAAATAGGAATTATAGAAGTTGAGCACATACGATTAGGATTGTTGGATACTCGGATGCATCATGTTAGCACTTATTAAACTCATATGATTGCGCTCGATAAAAGAATATATGAGCCTGACAATTAGAGCACAAGCAACCATGATCATCCAAAGCGGTTAGGGATGCTTTAATTCAAAAGTATAGGAATTGAATGCATTTATTACTAAAACGTAGGTGAACTTTTCTTGTTAATAGTTTTATAGTTTCCTTGACTTGAGCACTAGATAGATATATTGAAACAAATCCAATCCCACTGAGAGCATTTCAGACAGAAAAAGAAAAATCAGGGACGCTGCAAAAAACTAAGAATAATAGATGAGGATAGCGAGGTGCCTTTCTACTGAATTATCCTATCGGATATATCTACCCGTGAAGAGGACCCTAAACTATTGATAATGATCTAGATAGATAGGTACCTGTTCTGATGAAGTAACCCATCATATATATATATATATATATATATATATATATAAAAGAGTCAAAAAAGAAGGAAAAAATAATCCAAACATAGTCTGCAACTATCCACCCATGCACTTGTCACTTATCGGAATAATGTATCCTTTGTCACTATCGGATTCGCCGATGGATAATGCCACCCACTCCATTCAATCAAAGACCGCTCAAAATCATCTATATAGAGAGTTTAGGGATATAAGAATGCGAATAACAATGATCAAGTTAGGCATCATAAAGGATGTCGTGACACAGAGGTATCATGCCATGGACCTGAAGCTTGGGTCCACATGTTCGACTAAGTTGCACCGACCAAATTCATCAAGAATTTGATCGACCCCACACCGGAAAAGAGTCAGATTTTTGACATGGACTTGCCTACCAATATTTAATAACCTCCTACCACAATATGAAAAAAGAAATTTTTTAAAAAGAACACGAAAAGAAAAAAGAAAAAGGAAAACTAACCATTGACAAAGGTATTTGAGGATTTCGACAAGGATAAAATAATGACAGATCTACGTGACAAAACCGGATAAATCATATTTAACAGAGTAACTTACATTAGTGGTGATAGAATAGATAGATAGACAAAATCATATTCCAAGGAAAGTTACCTGTGATCCTTATAAGCCAAATAAAGGACCACCAGCCTGCCTCGGACTGCATAACAAGGACACTTATCTTAAAACTTACACATGTCAGAGGGAAATTAAATGAATGAAAAGAAAACAAAATAATTAACTGAACTTTATTGTCATCCAATAGCTACATGAGTTTTAACTAGTGGAGTAGTATCCAATACCTTTTCTTGGACGCCATATAATGGTGGAGGGCGGTGGCCCTACCCAATAAAAAGACCTTGCTTCCATGACAAACTAACTAAACCTGGGCACATGAAGGAGAGCTGTTAGGAGGAGCAGGTACTCCTTTTGTGCATTAAAGGCAACAAGATGTCCGCAATCACATGAATCCTTGGAACCAATAAAAAAATTATTCTGTTGATCAACAAACCCATATATTATTTAATCTGGCACTCATCTCTGCTCCATTTGATATTGCAATTTCACAACATAACAAACTAGTTCTGTTTCCTTTCACTTCAAATCTAATCATCTCGTGCCATTGTGGGTTCCTTTTGCTGTTTCCAGGATGCCAGCATGAGAACCCAATAGATTAGAGAAGCAGCAGCATCCAAATTAATGAGAATTAACGGACGAGGAATATAATTTAATCACCAAACGAAATATAACAGATTAATGCCAACCTGTCCAAATTTCTGCAAAGTTTATATCAAACATACAATCAGATTTCATCCAAAATGGATTCAACTATTTATGTGCAGAAAATAATTTACTACCTTTCGTCGTCTTCCAGCTTTCCTGAAGACACTGAAAAGCAAAGCAAGTAGCAACTTAAAGTAACTTTGCAGTAAAGCAGATGCCAAATGGGCAAACAATTTTACCGTCATGTCAAGTGTCAGCTATTAGTCATTGTAATGAACTAAAGAACATAAGGAGAGCATTTCAAGCCCAAACAAACATAGCAAGCATAAAGGACAGGCAAAGATGGTGATAGGATATAAAAAAGCAATAGTCCAAGGATCAAACAAGGGCAGCAGGGAACAGAAAGCGATCATGATAATAGAAGAAAAACTGCAGAAGAATCATGGCAATGCTTAGTCTCTATCTACGCATGGAATCATGCAAGACTATAAGGTCGCGCACCGTACACCTGCTTGTTAATTGTTGCTCATGACCCACCACTTGGTATCCAACCATTTTGTACTGCATTGATGCGCAGTTGTGATAAGTCGACGACACGTTAACTATGTAACAGTCGACTCAAACATGAACTACTTAAAAGTGGAATCAGGAAGGCATGGAATATAGCTTTCTCGCACTAGAACAAAAAAAAAAAAAAGGGAGAGAGAGCGAGTAAAAAAAGCCATGCAATTAACTTACATTTGAAAAAGAAGTTCCGCTAATGATACAAGAATCATGATAAAATAAACGTCCAGATATCATTAGATAAGAACATGAAATGGCCCCCAAAATGTCTGACATTGTTTAAGTGGATCCAAATGCCATTGGTTGATCTTTCTGTGACTGTACTGCAGCTTTCAGAAACTTCAACCTGCACCTGAATAAATGGCAATTCTGACCTCTAGTAATTCTCTAGTCTGCTAAAAAAAGAAGTGATTGTTACAAGTTGTAGCGAATGTAAGTTACATAGCTATAAAGAAGACCAACTGATTATGCAGGCATGAATAACTGCAATCGTACTCAGCAATTTATTAGCCTTATCAATCACCAATCATGCCTCCAACGGTGTACTAACTAATTCCAATAGCCAGAATAATCAGATGGGACAAAAAGGGCAGGTACCATCAAGGTATCAATCATCATATAAATAAACTAGAAAAATAAGAGAGAGAGAAACAGAGAGCATCAATGTCTTACAAATTTTGCCATAAACCTACAAGAATATCTGAAAAAACTAGAGTGATGAATTTTCCCGCAAAGTTGGAGAACTCTTGTGAATCCAGAGAGCAATAACTACTTTAAGCCAAAAGACACCATAGGCATTGGAAAAAAGAGTACAGACATTCAAAGCAGAGAACTTGCAACATACACTTGCAGTTGATGTAGATAAATGATATCTTTAATTATTGTAAGAATATTTACAAAGCATTCTGTGCTAATTTCCTTGGAAAAACAGTAAATAAATTCTAGTATAATGCGCTAATGTAGTTAGTCTACTAATATATGTGCCTCATAGTTGTAATTCAATCAAATGAACATCTGACATGCTCACAGGGTCAAAGAGATTAAGCTTCCTTTTCAAGTAGTTAAAATATGATACTAATGCAAACAGGACCCCCAGTCCCCAATACACACATACATAGAAAATAAGAATGAAATTTGTTGTAGCCACAAAAATGGATTTCAAATAAGTTGAGCAAGTAAACAAAGAAATTTCATAAAAAGATCGCCATGATTCCATTTAATGACTTCTACGTTTTCCTTTTTCTATTTAAATGAGAACCTTTTTCCTTCACATCAACTTTTATACTAATCCTCTAGCATAGTTCATGTATTAGCCGAACCACCATCACAATATCATTAATCAACAGGAACCACAGAGGATCTATTCGAGTCGCTTAGTGAGATGAGACATAATATTCAGTCTAGAATATCAACGTTCACTTTCAGCTGCTACTGGTAAAGGCTGTCTTGCCATCTGTGGAAGAAAAATATTTTCAACGTCATGTTCAAGCTGGCCTCTGCCCTTCTCCATATGAAAAGTAAATCCTTGCAGCCCTACCCAATCTGTTGATTCATGTGTCCCTGGCCAGCTGGCCATGTAGGCTGTAATAAGTTACTGGCGCTAGTGCTCTGCATGCCACTTTTAAGCCAAGCAATACTGCTAATATCTGATACTACTGAAGCCAATTCATGATTTAAGATGGGCGGAGTCTCAACAAACTCAATAAACTCGGGCCCTAACAATGAAGTCTTGGTATGAGCTTCATTTTGATTGCTGCAGCAACCATGCCCACATTGGGATGGCACCTGAAGTTCAATGCTTATGCTGTCAAGTAATTTGCAGACCCCACCGCCAGACTTGAAGGCTTGGAACAAGGGACCACTAGTTTGGATAAGTCCTGATAATTCAGGACTAGATGATTGCCCAGGTACATGATTAAATGGTCTGAAGGCACTTACTCTTGCAACTGGCCGAAAAAGATAAGGTGGATCTTTAACTTCAGGCTTCGATGGGTCATCCCTGATATATACCACTTCTCCAGCATTTTCAGACATGTTCTCCTGATAGAACTCTCTTCCTTCAGAGGTTTTAATGGAATTGACATCTCCAAAAGACTGATTTTCTTCTGAGGACGTCTTGGCTTTCTCTGGGCTAACATTTTCTACAGCATCACAAGATGTTTTATACTGATCAGCCATAAAGCATCTGCGCCTCAGAGTTGAATTCCAGTGATTCTTAATTGCATTGTCAGTTCTTCCTTCTAAAAGCCTTGCAATTGATGCCCACTTATTACCATGGATAGCATGCGCAGCAATAATGATGCGGTCCTCTTCTTCTGCAAAAATATTAGACAAAATCTCTTTTATACATTATTTGTAATAAACATCCAAGAATGAGTATTCCACTAGGACAAAATCGATCCAAACTGAAACAACATAACAGATGTACAACTTACTGATACAAGTGATAGCACTAGACCAGATCCAGAATGGAAGTTCTCCAAAATACAAAACGAAAGTACTTTTCCAAAAGAAACTAATAAATCACTAAAGAACTTTGAAAGAACAAACTCTTTATAATCATTCAATAAACTCTTAAGCAGATGTGATTATAGAAAGATAATGTAATAAAAGAAGGTGCATCATTAAGAGCTCTGAATACCATAAGAAAAAAAATTGGAACAAGTACTTAATTAGATCAAAATGTACAACATTTATATTCCATACCTACAGTGAATGGTAGGAAATATTTTACTTTTGACATCATGTATTAATTCATAAAACTGATAAGGTTATTTTGGCAACTTAAGGACATAATGGGATGAGTTTTTAGCTTTCACCAATAAGTAAGTAATATCTTGGGAAAATTTTATTAGGTGGCAACCTATATGTAGAGACCATGGAAGTACGAATCTCAAGCCTGCATTGCTTGTTTCCAATTATACCAAGGAACGATAGAGAGAAAGGGGAGCATGCCACTACAGGTAGTGGTTGGTGCCTATCTTGCTTGTCTTGGCATTCAAGGAGGCACAACCATTTAAACTTCAAGGCCATGTGTGCCTTCACATGACTCTAGTGACCATTTAAACTTCAACTTCATGACCAATGAGATCTGGCCAGATTTGGCAAGTCTTGAAGAAATGCATCTTAATTCACCTGTTAAACTTTACTTTCTTATCAGATATCTAATGTCCCATATTTTTATCATGACTGTGGATTTCCTGAAAATTACCATCCTCAATTTCCCTAGAATAATTTTGAAGATTGATTCCACATGTCTTCCCTGAGCTGTGGTGCATCATATGGAGTAATCCTGGCCATGCTGCAACATCTTGAAAGTTGAAACTACGAGGCAGTGAACTCTGCATCACTAGCAAGGCCTCAGTTTCCATGGTCTGCACATGCTGCTGGAAAGTGCGCCATAAAACTTTACACTGCTTACAAATTGTTAGTTACAACATTTTGATAACTTTGAATTTATTGATTAGTTGTTCTACATGTATTGTAAGAGTTTGTAAAGACAGTATATATGCCATTGTTGGATCTTATGAATATGAGCATTTTACTTGTCATGCTAAAGCAACTTTTTCAATATTTGCCGAAATCTTTTAAAAAAGAAACCAAAAACGGAATTCACAGTAGGATGTGAGAAAGTTAATGATCTACTAAACAATGATTCAACTCTCAAGTATATTCTTGGCTTCTCTCAATGACCAGTAAATCTTAACAAGGATTTATTGCTTTCAAATAGCTCAAATTATGGAAAATAAAATTGGGAGAAAAGAGAACATCTCTATGAAACCTGATCCATCTGACCAAATTTCTGAAGGCATGCCTAGTTATCATGACTTAAATGCTTCAGAAACAACTTTTAAAGTTTGGACCTGTTGGAAGCAAGCTTCCAATGTATAAGCCAACTAGCCAATGATGTCAAATTATAATAAACAAGTTTGGATTAGAAAAAAAAAAAACAGATTCAACTCATTATCAGTTTATCACTTGCATTGAGAACTCTGCCTCTGTCATTATGTACTCTCCAACTCTCCAACAGTAGCAGGAAAATTCGTGAATTTCTTTAATCACTAGTACACATATAAAAAGGAAGTGTTTGGACCTTTCCACCCTTTCTATTTTCTCCATTTCATCCCTTCAAAATTTCTCTAGCAGGCATGCAGACAATGTATGGAAATTCTATATATACACATGGAAGTGAAACTTAATGTTTTCTTGATAAAAGTGTCAAATCTCATTATGTTCCACATTAGCAATGTCTTATTCTTTTCCTGTTTTGCAATTGTAAAACAGATAATATAGTTGAGTCCATAATTATTTGCAAAGTATCTCCACAAGAAACTTTTCATGATGCGATATAATTATAGTTTCATATCCAACAATGCAAGATTGTTATGGATTTTCATCCTTAGGAACCCTGGCCTTATGGGTTACATTTTATAATAGAGCAAAATGGATATTGAAGTCCAAATTTGAGAGTTCCCACAATCACGATCCTTACAATTTCCACTCTCCTATCATTCTATGTGAAGCATGCTGAATAAGCATATTTTCCACTGTAAGAGTATTTTACCTACCACATAATTTTGTTACATTGAGTGTCTAAAGGCTTTGCAAGGATAATTTACTAGCAGGAGATAGAGTACCAACTATAGCATACATTTCCATTAAATCGCCAATGGAGTATAATATAACAATGAGACACTTTTGTTCAAGGCCACGGGTGTGCTTGCATATGCAATCTACGATAAGGTGTATAGTTGTTCAGTAAATTCTATATAGTCCTGTCTGAGTGTCAACCCAAAATCTACTTTGGCTAATGAATACAGTATTGTGAAATTCATTACAGAAACCCTAATTTCCAACAAATGAACTTTCTTATCACCACAAAAATTCCCATCCTACTAGCAATTCTAGCTACATTCTAAGATCATCCTCCAACAGCAAACTACTCATACATCACCATTTACTACGACATTCACACATCTAAACCTAGAAGAAGGTTAAAAGAACTAAAAATTACTTCCTCTCATCCCAAATCACTATAAGCATCCAAATCTAAAATTGACAAAAACCCTACAGCGATCATATTCACATGCACACGAAAATCTAAGTCGATCGGCATATTCAACCAAAGAGAAAGAGCACTGGAAAGCAATACCAGTGAATGGCTTCCGCTTGACGTAGGGATCCAATTGGTTGCACCACCGGAGGCGGCACGACTTCCCTGACCGCCCAGGGATTCCGCGCGCTATCAAGCTCCAATTCCTCGCACCGAACTTTCCCACCAGCCGAGACAGTATCGCGTCCTCCTCTGGCGACCACGGCCCCTTGACCCGGTCCTCCGCCGCCGTCGATGACGCGGCAACGCCGCCGTCTCCAGCCGGCGCCGCGGGAGAATGAGGAGACGGACTAGACGGCGCCGGTAACGGATGCGGCGGAGACGACGGAGGAGGAGGTGAGGAGGATGAGGAAGTGGCGGCCGCGGCGGCGGCGGCGGCGGCGGAAGACTCCGTGTCCATGGCGGTGTGAGAGCGGTCAGTGTTGCTGTAAACTGACCGCGTAACGGCAATTTTGGGGTTTCGAGAGACATGGGGTTCGTTTTCATAGGGCATGGCTTCCGGGAAAACAATATTCCGTTCCGCATTTACGGATTTGCCCTCGACATTTTCAGAATGACCGATGAGTCACATGAGATACTACATCCCAGACTGAGCCGAGTTTGCATAAAACTATGTTACCATCCATAACGAATTAGACTTTAATAGGCCTCCATAAAAATATTAGTTTTCTCTTATTTAAATCTACTTATATATTAGTATATGATTTACTAAATATCTAATATAAGACTAAAAAATAATATAAATAAATATGCATAATGGGCCGAGTCACTGGCATGTGTAGTAGGTCGAGCTTTTGAGCTGAGTCAAGCAAGCAAAAGTCTAGCTCGTGTAGCCCGCTTACCCCAATTAAAGTTGAGCAGGTTCGAGCCGGTGATGGGTGATTTTGACCTAATGATCCCTTCTAAATGAGTTCGTACTTGATGCATTTCTTGTTGGCTTCTATTTCAAACTTCAGTGTTTCTTTATTCCATTAACCTTTTCTTTTGATGAATTTCTAACCTGCTACACTGTTCATGAGAAGGCCAACTTCTCAATTCCTGAGACTATATAACATTTCAGATAATAGATTAGGCTTTTGAAGGGATTGAAATTCAATAAGGGCTAATCCTTATAAAGGTTGTGCACCGTTTGATGATGTGAATTAACTCATTTATTGCACAAATTCAATGGTCTACGGAATCTTTGTATTCTTATTTTGAGCATATTTGAAATTATATACACACAATCAATACGTTAGTGCACACATCGACAATTCGTGCGAATCAAACTAGACAAATCGACTTGCACCGAAACTGGGACCGAAAACTTAGTGTGGACTAATGATCTTAATCTCATCCAAAGTCAAATATAAATAAATGATTAAGTTGACACGATAAAAAAACATTAGATACTTGTGAATAATGGCACTCAAATCCCAATCCGATCATTAGATGCATACTAATATAACAATCTGTCATGTTAGATTATTAGTGCCAGCCAACTTAATCACAGGTCTTAATTAGCATACAATACTAATTGTACTGTTGATCGATACGTTGGCGAGCATAAAATAATCGTCACAAATCTGACACCAAAACAAAAGTTAAAACTTAGCCCTTTGTAGACATACAATCCCCTAAGGCATTTGTTGAGATCATGGAATTGATAGCCAACAAGCTAATATACATCTTGAAGCAATCCAAAGGGATTAGACTGTGAGATTGATTAGTTAAAAAAATAAATAAGATACTCGTCATGCGTCCAACTTTTAGGAACAATTTATGCTTATCTAGATGCATTTATGATGCTAACATAAAACTATTGTGGCTAATCATATCATAATATAAGAACTTATTTGTCTTCTTCATTTGCATGCATATCGATTCTTTGCAACCTTGAGATATCTTTAGTGGTTGAAACTGCTAAGAGTTGATTACCACTGATTAAATTCCAGATCAAAGAGAAACAATGGAGAAATTAGTTTTTACTCCTTTAGAATTATTATTGTAGTTAATTTTTAACATATTATTCATAGAAAATTTATAATAAATAAGTGTCAAAACTAATAAATATAACTAAAATACTCTTATTCTTTTTTCTTGTAGTATGATATCATATAATATTGGATAGTTTTCATTTTAAGCAATTTAGTTAAAGAAAAAATATGTCCGCAACCTCTTTGTTTAACTTAAAGTATAGCGATACGCTGAATATCTTAAATACCTGATGTATTTTTTTCGCCCTCTTTTAAAGTTAACTTAAAATGGTATAATATTTTGTTTGGAAAGAGTCACATCTAAGAAGGTCTAAGGCATTGGTTTGGTTGGGCAAACTAATAACTAATTCCATCAACCTCATAAAGGTTAGGAAGAGGAGAAGAATATTAATTAGCAGTCTATAATATAATGCTAACTGCTGAAATAGACAAGCCCAGGAAGATAAGCTAAAGTCCAAAAGTCCTAGGTGAAGTCCTCTTGGAGAACTCTCTTCCATTTTGCAACCTTCAATTATTATCCATATCTTAAAAGTATATATAACCTACCAAACAATATTTCAAAGTAGGGGAACAGAAGTCTTAAATTTCTTAATAGAGAACATGTAGTAAACCACCCTCTAATTAAACAGTTGATATATGTTGGAAAATATAGGGAGTACTTTTTTTTATATATAAATTATGTCTCTATGTGTATATTTTGATTAAATTTTATATAAGATAAGTTACGCGATTAATTATGTACAAAATCTTGTCGCATGTTGAAAGGTGTTTTTTTTCCTAATCAAGATTTATATTAGCAAAAAATAATTAAAATATTATTTTTATATTTAATTATTTTTTTACTTTCTTCAACCAATGTGCAAAAGCCCCTATCCTGATTTATGTCAGTAAAAAAGGACTAAAATATGGCAAAGAATAATCCTCTTTACATAATAAATTGTAACTATTTATCTTCTCTCATTCAATTTCACACAATCTACTATGAGAGTCTTGTACTCTTTTCATCTTAAAATAACCTCATTAATCACACTCATCCACAGTTTAGCACTTAAACAACAAATTTTAAAACCAATTACTATATTTTGTCTATATATATATATATATATATATGTTACAATCAAACAACAAAACTATAACCAAATTCATACACAAATATAAGACACAGTCCTGCATTGTCCCACATCACATTATATTGCCAATAAAACAAATCCAACTTACTGTATGCACGACAAAGTTATCACATATGCCATCAAATACTTAGCTATTAATTGCATCTAAGAAGGATCTTGCAGGCCGGTGTAAGGTAGAGAGATTTGGTTGGGCGAACTAAAACTAACTCCATCAACCCCATCCTTGCCATTTGATTCCCTTTAGATTTGATGGGGAATAGATTAAGACAAGCTATGCCCATGTCGATCTTAGTGGTAAATTCTTAATGAAGATTAGTAAACCACCTCTCCAATCAATCATGAGTTCGATAAATGTTAAAAGATTTAGTGTTCTTATGCACCCCTAACGTCTATATAAGACGTGAGTCTTAAGCTCTCTCCTCTCCAGAAACACCTCGATCCACTCCTTTGATCAAATCTCTCTCTCTAAAAATGGCACGATGCTTGTTGATTCTTGCATTTGCTCTTGCCTTCATCGGATTCCGGGCAGACGCCGGCATCGTCGAGCGCACTTTCCGAGTAAAGATTTAAGCCTTACATTTGATCCATATATTTTTTTTTCCTTGTATTAATTGTTTTTAGTGAGCTCTTATGAAATATATAAAGTTTTTAATTACATGAAAATAAAAATTAAGAAGAGGGTAATATTTTATAACCTTATTGGCCTTGTTCCATTCTATTAGATAGATAGATAGATAGATAGATAGATAGATAGATAGGTGGCCAAACTTTAACTAATCTCACCAACTTCGAAAGCAATATTAAAGACAAGTCGCATGTGCATTAATTCATAATTTATAAGACGATAATACTTAGCGTATCTAGATTAGGAATAATCTTGACGTTAATCTTATGATTAATTTTGCAGGTTGGAAACATGAGAATAAGACGACTATGCGAAACGAGAGTCATCACTGCGGTAAATGGACGACTCCCAGGTCCAAAATTGGAGGCCCACGAAGGTGACACAGTAGTGATTCATGTCATCAACGAATCACCTTACAACATAACTATCCACTGGTAAAAATATATTATATACATAATATTTCATAATTATTGTACTAATCAGGGTAAATTATAATTTACCGAATGAGGTTTGGCTAGATTTTAACTTAAGCATTTAGTCCGAACTAAATTGCCGTCGTTAAGAAAGACATAAAAAGACTTAATTATCCTTACAAAAGTATATTCATGAAAAATTTATAGGGTTTTTACATAATTGCTACTAAACTTTTTTAAAGTATTATAATTTTCATTGAAATCAATATATTTTTTAATTAATTATGATTAAAACACTACCTAATTTTTTTTAAAAAAAAACTATTTTACCCTTGTATAGATAATTAAAATGTTTTAAATTTTGTCTAATATAATATCCAATACGATAGTACAGTGAAATATATTTTATTTTTTTAAGACTTGATGAATATTTTACACACTAAATTAAAAGAAAGAATATTTTAGTCATTTATGTGTGTTTATCAACTTTAATGATAATTTATTATAGAAATATTTTTATTAAAAATTAATCATAATAATAATTCTGAGAAAGTTTTGAAAAAATTTAATCATAATTTTAATATTCTAAAGAATATAGTGACGGTTATAATATTTTAAAAATTGCAAGTTATAACTATGTAAAAATTTAAAATCTAACCATTGCAATTTAGTTTGAACTCGAGGGTGTTTAAGTTAAAATTAGAGCAACCAACAACAACATGAAGGGAAACTATAATTTGCTTTACTAATTAACTACTGTATCATTAAATTAATTATGGTTTAAAACTTGAGTGCAGGCATGGAATATTTCAGAAATTAACAGGATGGGCAGATGGCCCAAATATGATAACCCAATGCCCAATTCGACCTGGTAATAGCTACACTTACAAGTTCAACGTAACTGGACAAGAAGGTACTCTATGGTGGCATGCCCATGTCTCATTCCTCAGAGCAACAGTGTATGGTGCTCTCATTATAAGACCAAGGCATGGGGAGAAAGCTTACCCCTTCCCAAAGCCAGACAAAGAAGTCGCCTTACTGCTAGGTATAATTTTAATTACTAGTGCTTAATTAATTTTATCTATATGGAAATAATTAAGATTTAATTAAGAACATAATTAATCATGCAGGTGAGTGGTGGAATGCTAATGTTATTGATGTCGACAATGAGGCTTTTTTGAGGGGCAGTGGACCAAATATTTCTGATGCTTATACCATCAATGGAAAGCCTGGTGATCTCTACAATTGCTCTAGTAATCGTAAGTGTTCTTGTTTCTTTTACATGGATACCCCCTTAGAGTTTAATTGTTAAAAATATTATTATGCTGAGTACTTTAATTTTTTTATTGAATTATTAAGACTTAATCTTATATTTATTGAAAAGTAATTAGGAGGGTATTTGTGAAAAAAATAAAAGACATATATTTTGAGGGGTGTAAACGTAAAAAAAAGAGTAAAAAGTTAATAATGTGATGGTCATGCAGAAATGTATAAGCTTCAAGTGACGTCCGGGAAGACCTACATGCTCCGGATCATCAACGCTGCTCTCAACAACCAGCTCTTCTTCAAGGTGGCCGGCCACCGCTTCACCGTCGTGGCCGCCGACGCCGAGTACACCAAACCCTACGAAACCGACGTCATCGTCATCGCCCCGGGCCAGACGGTCGACGCCCTGATGACCGCCGACGCCCCGCCGTCCCGCTACTACATGGCCGCCCTCCCCTACGACAGCGTCGCCCCTCCGTCCCCGCCAATCGACAACACCACCACCCGCGCCCTCGTCGACTACCGCTACCGTATACCATCTTCTCCTCCATTGATCCCCTCCATGCCAGCCTTCAACGCCACCCCGACCGCGCACGAATTCTACAGCAACCTCACGTCCCTCCTCGTGCCAGGTAAGCCGACCGTCCCCCTCCACGTCGACACGGCCATGTTCGTCACCTTCGGCCTCGGCTTAGCCGCCTGCCAGCCGAGCCAGGTCGCATGCAACAAGACGCAAGGAGCCATCGCCGCGAGCATGAACAATGTTTCCTTCCAGTTCCCCACCAAGATGTCTCTACTAGAAGCGCACTATAGGAACAACATCAACGGGGTTTTCACCCAAGATTTTCCGGATAAACCCCGGGTTTTTTTCGATTTCACCAGCGGCTCCATGAAACCGTCGCTGCTGTCGACGGCAAAGGGGACCAAAGTGAAAAGAGTGAGGTACGGCGCGGCGGTGGAGGCGGTGTTGCAGAACACGGCTATACTGGGGGCGGAGAACCACCCGTTGCACCTGCACGGGTTTAACTTCTACGTGATAGCTCAAGGGTTTGGGAATTACGATAAGTCTACGGCCGTGGAGAGCTATAACCTCGTCGATCCGCAGAAGAGGAATACCATTGCTGTTCCTGCGGGTGGGTGGGCCGTTATCCGATTCGTGGCTAATAATCCAGGTAATTTCTTCCTTTTCTAGGGTCTTATTTCGTATTTTTCATAGGGAAATTATCAAATCACGCCCTTTGCTTTTAGGTTTATACTCAGACAGCGAGTACCGTAAATTACACTTATGCCCCATAAATTAGTTTTTTTGACACATTGATCCCTTAAATCCTTCTTTCTTGCTCGTTTCAGTGATCGTATTTAGATACTTTGAGAATTATTTTACCCATATTTTAGATATTACATTTAATATTTTCTGTCTATATCGTTAGAGATAACCTAAATCGGAGTTGTTATTAAATAAAAGAAACGGATTATTCCTTTTTTCTACTATTAAGTCAGATGAATATAATAAACTTGAAATATAAGGTCTAATTTATAAATTTTCTAATCCTATTCAGGGCTTTGGATCATGCACTGCCACTTGGACGCCCACCTGCCTTTGGGATTGGCTACAGTGTTTAAGGTGGAAGATGGACCAACCACAGATGCCATTCTTCCACCTCCTCCACCGGATTTCCCCCAATGCTGATCTTTTAATTAAGATTGGATTGAGGATTATTATATGATTAATCCCTATTTTTGCTGATCGTAAATTGTATGATTCATTTATATCCAGATAATTTCGTACCATGTAAGCAATTCGGATAATAAAGTGTTGAATATTTTGCATGTATATCATTAAGGTGTGAATGATAATAATAATAATAATAATAAAGACAAAATGTATATGAATTTTTAATAAATTTCCCAAAATTTTAATTAATTCTAAGAATGTAGGTCCCAAATTTATTAAAAAAAAATGTAGGTTGATTCCAGCAATAATGTATAGAAAAATGATACAGAAATATTAGATTACAGGTCTAGTTAATTGCACATTAATTAAATCGCATCAGCAGGCTACCTCAGAAATGGTCCATTTTGCTAAATAATGTTTTTTGGTCTGAATAATTAATATTATCGAAACTTAGAGAACAAGTTTGAGGAATATTAAGAGATGCTTGCCATAGAAAAGATCAGCAATCAAATAGAATAAGATCACATACATAAAAAAAATAGGGAAAAAATAATATTTCTTCAACTAAGCTATAATAAAGTGATTAAGAATATTATTATTTATTTGCATGCTATCTCAAATATATATTAGATAGCGAAACGCAATCTATACCTTAATTTGTTAGTCACTTTAATCAACTATGCAATCAATCAATCTCTATGTGGTGTGCCATTCGTATGGTTTAAGAAACCATTCTCTTGTACATATATAACAGTTAATATAATTCTATTTATAAAAAATATCCTATATTTTTCTTTATTATTTAACCCTTTCATGAATGTTTATTATTAGACCTCTCTCTCTTTATATATATATATATATATATATATATATATATATATATATATATATATATATATATATATATGTGTGTGTCTTTGTAATATCTTAAGATAACTTTAACCAAACAATAGTTCATGAAATAGAGAATGTCTCGTTACTTTTAAAAATAAAAATCTAAAATACCCATCATTTGACCTTAAAATATAGTCCCCCTTTTATCTTTTATTTTAATATTATTTTATATTTATAGTTAATTTAACTCATCTATATAATAAATGCATGTTAAAGCAATATATTTTGAAGGCATTAAAAACAAAATATATGGCTCAAATGATAAATAATAAAATATCTATAGTATTCTATTGCTTGTTGTATTCCTTGTTAGTGTGTATATTTTTTACTCTTACTGTTATCAAGTTTATAATATCGCTTAATTTTGCATGGAACTTGTCAAACATTTCGGATATATATATATATATATTCTCTAAGAATTTCTAAAGTAGTAGTTATACTCAAAAGCTTAGATAATTTAACATATTTGTCCCACTCTTTGATGGGGAGAATAACCAACCATAAGCCAAACACATTCAATATATATTAATCCACTATATGGAGAATAATACGACCAAATACAATAGCAAGTTACGAACACATATGCTCTATCGTGTTTATTATTGTTTAATAGTATGCACGACTGTCCAAATATATAATCTTCCCAAATAAATCAACCGCCAACCGAAACTTTTACACGTCTAACAGCCAACCAGGAGCAAGAAGCATCAAGGAGCTGATGCAGGCGCAGGAGCATAGGATCCAACCTCTTCCATTGAACGGTGGGGATTTGCGAGTGAGATCTCGCACAGGTCAGGCAGGAAGACACCTGCACATCAAATCTCGGGATTATTTTCTTCTTCTTTTTTGGATAAAATAAATCTTTTGACTAATCTATTTTGATGCAATTGTACAAGCAGAAATAGTATGGAAGGGTTTTATAATTTAATTATATATATTTTTAATTTATAATAATAGACTCTAATATGCATCGTATATATAAATTGTGCACTTTATTATAACAAAATTATTGGAGAAAGATCAATGTCCTACAAATTTTGTTGGATTGGCAGGCCAGGCCTATCAGTCCTATAGCTGATGTAAAATACTTGGCACTATCGGCCCACTATTCTTATGAAAAAGAAGCAATATTTAGGGTAAGGAAAGAATTACATTACCAATATTTATGGGTTAGATGCATTTTACTTTCTAGAATTACTATCTTGAAGCACTTCTTTTTAAAAAAAATTCTGTCATTAAACCTTGTGTATTCTTGAATGAATTGTTTTTGGTCAAATTAAAATAAAGTAGTCTGTTCCTTTTTATCTTAATACATCACTTTAATCTATGAACTACTTCTTTTTCGTATCACTAAATCATCTTCAACTTTCTCTCTAAAACTTCCATTTCCTTTCATTTCATCACTGCAAGTTTAAAGGAAGAAAGAAAAACGAAGAAAAGGGAGGAGAAAAAGAAAGGAGAACTAGTTACCTTCTCCAGCAGCGAGATTGAAGTAAAGGTCCACGATATTAGGGCAGTTCTTGAAGCACGCGTCGGAGCACAACTTGGCCATGAACTGCGGCTCGAGGAGCGCGTCGGACGAGATCCCGACCGTGCTCCGGTACACGCCGCACGCCTTCACGCACTCGTCGGACTCGATCCAGTCCGACATCTTCGCCACCACCACGTCCGACGTGCGGCACTGGTACTCGGCCGCGCCGCGCTCGTGCGGTACGCTCTCGAGCACGCACCGCTTCGACGTCGACGAGATGGAGAATGCGCATAGCTTTTGCGGCAGATGCTCACATATTACACCACCTACATATTATATATTATATTATACGTACTATTAGCCATTAATGCTATGCAAAGTGTGATTAATTGTATACATACCAAGAGCAGAAGGGAAGAAGAGGGAGAGGGAGAGGACAAGGGACAAAGCTATCTTGGAAGAGGAAGCCATTAGATCAACTCTTTCCCCTTTGTTAAGACTTTGATGTAATCTTCGAGGGAAAGACTTTTAAGCTTTGTGAGGAGATGGGTGGGAAATTAAGTTATGTTGGTTTATATAGGAAGAGATCGAAGGCCATGCATGCTTCTAGCGTTGAGTCTGTCTCTTATTTTTCTTCTCTTACGACGCGGCCATTGATGATGTAAATTAATAACAAGGTTACGCAACAAAGGCTTTGGAAATGTAGTCCTAAAGCTGGATCCACTATCAATTAAACTGCCGTCTAATATTCACCAAACTTATATTTTTTAAAAAAATTTATAAACAAAAAGCTTACGTTTCACTTTTTATTAATTTGTTTAGTTAAATATTTTTTTAATCATTAAGAGCTTAAGTTTGACGACTATGTCAACCCTCTCAATCCATAGATTATTGGCAATCATAGCAGCTTTACTATTAAACCAGGCCTCCATGCCAAATTCTATTGAGTTATGTTTAAGCTATTGCGCTGTTGAACTGATTTTGTAAACCAAAACCAAACCTTCTTTTACCTGCTTAACCAAGTGATAGGAGTACTAACCATATGTTCACTTTTATTATAATGATCATCCAAATATTTTACTCAATCTTACACTTAGCTTCTAATACTTCAAAAATACCTCAACGAGTGATTAATTTCTTTTTTACGGACGGTTATCATTAAGATAAGTTAAACTAGCTGTAGAAGTAAAATGATCTTGGCACCTTAGGTGCGATATTTTTAGGTTAAAATAAAAATAATAAGGGAGGTAGATTATAAAGCCAAACAATGGGTATTTTAGATATATTAGTTTTTATTTTAAAAACTAATATAATCTTTTCTATCATTAGATGTTATTAGGTAAGACAATAAGAGTTAACTAAGGTGCTTTTAATGCATTAAAACATTGAATGATAAACATCTGGAAGGTTAGGATGGGACCAATAATAATAGAAATACGTAGGATATTTTTGATAACTTTTTATATACAACTATATGAATAATTCTGTGTTGATTTATTATGAATATGGAAGAGTTTTATTTTTTTTTTAAGATCATGGTGGGAGATAAATTAAAGTTCGATTACGTTTCTTGTTTCATTCCAACGCGTTTGAAGTTTGAACCTTCCCAAGCTTTAATTTCCCATTTGAGAGAAAGAGAATGCCATTGAAATACTTAATCAAATCTAATTCCTATGTGCTTCTCTCATCAGTGATTGTGATTGTGATCGTGATCATGCCCACTAATTTTATTAGCAAGACATTCTCCTCAGAAACCTTTTAAGGCTAATTACGCTTAAATCTCTTGAATTGCCGTCCATTATCTCATATAAACTTTAATAGTTTATTAATCTTAATTTTTGTCATAACCTCTCTTTTATTAGCAATTCATTATTATTATTTTCGTTAAAAGTGACATGAGTATGTTATGTGATAAAATTTAAACTATTTAATAATCATTCTAATTTTATTTAAGAGAAAAGAAGAAAGCAGAGTGAGATATTTTCTATAGTTTAGGTGTTTAAGTACATGACTAACTCATCGAAATTAACTCTAAATTAAGTATTGTTATAGTGGATTAACGTATGGCAGCTGTGTACGACTCAAAATTTAACTATGCGGCGATGGAGTTGACAAAGGTTCGGGTTGACCGTTGATTTGGTCGGTCAGGGGACATTTTGTAAATAACACCCTTCCTTTGAGCTATTTATAATCAAACCCTTTTTACCATAATTTTCATACGACATCTTCTATCACTTTGATTCATCTTACAAAAATTAATTAAAATAGAAGGAAATATAATTTATTTCTTATGATCCAGCTAAAATTCTATGAGATATGTATGGTTCAAGGTTAGAGAAAATTTCAAAGAAATTTTACTATAGAAAAACAAATAAAGGGTCTAATTGCAAAATCTTAAAAAAATAATATTGTCTGGCCCAATAATTAGTTAACGGGCCAAGCAGTAACAACTGTTCTATTAACCCAATTTGCTAATTAGCACAAAGACTCGAACCATTCTCTCATTCTCCATCTCAGTAACTATGAGTTGGTTTCAAACTAATCCCACCTCGAACTCTGATAGATTTATAGATAGGTAGATAGATTATTTAGTAGTAAGCAAGTGAGAGTCTATATGCCACCACCAATGCATTGGAATTTGGAAGTGAGGCCTGGTGTGGTGGCTTTGGAAATACATGCAGTCAGAGAGAAGAGTCCAAAAGCGATCAGTTGTGAAGTCAAAAAGGCATCAAATTTACGCACTTATATTATTAAATAAAGAATAAGAAAAAAGGGGGGGGAGAAGGGGAGGAGGGGGATTTGGTTGGATGACTAAAAATTTGGGCAGTCTGAGTCTGAGACCAATCTCGTGGTCATCGAGACAAATATTTTGATGAAGACAAGGGGAGAACGACGTACGTGCACCGGGAAGCGTGCGAGCCCACCCCCGGATTAACTCACGCGTGCCTATCTATTAATTCATTAATTATATATATATATAGAGAGAGATTAAACTTATCTTTGAGTAATTTAAATTTAGCACTTTTTTTTTTGAAGGAGAAGCTTGTAGTGAGTAAGTTTTATTAACATCCAAAATATTATAATAAGAGCTTGATACACAGATGAGATAGGAGATAGAACGATGACTTTTTGACGTAAGTCCTGCACTTGGTTATATTGATTAAAACTAGAGATTAAGTAATATATTAAGTCTGAAGGCACTAAGAAAATATAGATTAAGAATGTTTATACTGAATTCACGAGCGTAGAGGGCCTCGAATCAGTCTGTAACTTTGTTGCAACCCAGTGATTCAAGGCACGATCTTGTAAATCCCTAAATGCTGGTAGATAAAAAATCACTAATTTTGTAGTGAAACATAGGAAAAGGTAAAGAACTAACATACAAGATACATCTATAATAAATCGCCAACGAGGAGAAAGGAGGAGAAAGGCCTAGTCCCCTATACTCCTCCCAGCATAACCTATCGCCAACCATCGACAAGAGGCTCCTTAGCCTAACCAACAATCGCTATCGAGAAGAAGATCTAACTCACTCGACGTTGGCCCTCTATGCTCGTCTTTGCACGAGAGTTGAGAAAAATAAAGAGCAAGCGAATACGAGAGCCCAAACCTAACACCTCACATAGAGACTAGAGGAGCCGTCCTCAAATCAATGGTAAAGAAAGCGGAGTGAGAAAAGGTCACACATTGGAGTAAAGATAACTCTCGTATCTCCCCTAGTAAGAACGACTGCAAAGATAACTCCCATCTCTCCCCTAGTCGGAACTGCTAGGAGAGAGAAAGAAGATTGCGTCGACCGCTCTAAGCCGTCTTGCATGAGAGTGAAGAAAAACAAATATTTTTATATACACAAATGTAAAATTTAGAAAGACATATATACAAATAAAAAACTCTGGAGAGATATATATACATATTAAATTAATCCCAGCTCGGAGCTCTAATTGACCTTCCTCTATCCCGAGAGTAGAAGAGAAGCCAAAGGCGAGAAATAGAATCCATTTTTGGACGAGCACAAAAGGACGACAAACTTCTTTCTTAATTACTCCATGTCCCAGAGTTGGTCGCGGCTCATGAATCGACATGCACGTACATATACGTAAGTGTACATAGTACTACTTCTACTAAATTATTATACTTCAAATTTGAAACCCCGGCCCCTATAATGTTCCATCAAATTCTATGCATTGTAATGCCTAAAAATAATTAATCGGTAAATTTCTAAATTACCACCTTATAATTATGCTTGAAATTTTATTTGTATCAGTTTTACTCATATAATTTAGACAAATATATATATTTTTTCATCTAAATTCCACTGTGATATTAGTAATCCCGTTTGAGGGGTGCAATTTGTAAGTTATCGTCGATTAATTCAGAGGGAGACTATATATATAACATGTTTGAATGACTTATGAGGACATCACTTTCCTCACTTTTACTTGAGCTCTTTGCTATCATATAGTTTGGCTCCATTTTAACTTATTATAAATTTAAGCACTTAACCACTAACCATAATAGCTGTTAAATTAAATTCAAACTCAAGGTATTTTTGAAGAAACAAAAATAAATAACGGGAAGAGAATGATAAATATCTATACGGTAGTATGTAATAATTTTGTTATATAAACTCTTCCTTTTCTTTTTTGAAGATTAAGACATAGTAAGTTTAGTTTCCCAAAGGATGGCACTTCATTTCTTTTAGGAAAATTAACGTTACAGTCTTACAGACCATCAAAGTCCAAAATAATTATTACTCTCTTTTTTTTTGGGTTAAAGTTTTATTCAGCAAGATCGTGTACTAGAAAATCCAAAAAAAAGAAGAAAAAGATCGATGACGAATTATTACTCGTTGGTCATCGAGTCAAGCTACATAAACATAAATATATATATTTATATATACACAAACACACATCACGCGAGCAGTTGTATTAATTTAATTTAATTAAAAGCAAGAATGGATTAGATTTGGGAGTATTAATCGAACGATGCAATGCATGCTCATGAAATGATGGAAACCAAAGCGATCGAGGTTAGAGAAGATGGCGAAGATTTTGCAAACGCCTCGGGAATTGCAGTTTGGAGCACACGCAGAACGGTTTTCCCGTGCATGAAACTTGGAAACCCTCCACCAAAGACTACGTAAAAGTAAGTGGGATTTCCAACGCTATATGTTTATGCGTTAATATAATATATTATTAGTTCCCAATTTGGGCCAAGTGGAAATTGCATGTATATATATATTACGTCCAAACCTCCCTTTCTTTCAAACAACCACCAACAAAAAGAATAATGGCGAGAGCAAGAGACAAGCCCTTGCTTTGCTGTTGCTGCCTTTCCCTTTAAGAAACGGCTTTTGAAATCCTTATTGTCGTGTGAGTGGGGTCCTTTTTCTTGCCTACTTCTTCTCTAATTAATTTAGTATATATGAGGTTGTAGGTGTTGAGATGTGCCGATCCATCGAACACCTAAAAGGATGACATCTTCCTCAACTTTTAGGGTTTCTTTTTTTTCTTCTAAAAGTTATGCAGTGGGTAGTGGAGTCATGGCTAGCAATGCCATGGATTTTAGGCTTGTCTAGAGGCCAGCCAATGTGAAAGCCACTGTTTAGGTCGGCCAAACTGCACAAAGTTTTTGTTAATATATATAATATTTTTCTATGTATGCATGAGCCCGTAGATGAATGAACAAACCCCTCCGGTATACAAGTTAAACAACTAATCCAACTCTCCAACATCCATGTGGATTAAAACCAGTAATCCTTACTGTGACTAAGTAGGACTCGACTAATGTCATAGTATATGGTTATCGACCTGCATGGAATATCCATTAAACGAGTAAAAAAATTGTTACGATTGTTATTAGATTTGAATATTGATATGACATAGATTAAAAGAAAAGTTATTGTAAGTATGAAATGTCAACATAATGAATATCAGCATTTGTTAGCTAGTTCATCTGCGCATGCACATCAAAGTGGGATTAGGATCCCAAGAAAGGCTTCTAAAAATCTCAATCCGCTTTGATACCTTTCTGCAGTAGCGACTGATGGAAGGTGCCAGAAGAGAAAGTATACAAATTTACTCTAAACCAAAGCTACCAACCAAATCCAAACCCTTAGCCGAGACAGCCGAGTAGGTTAATTAGCCGTGTTATTTTACTGACAGCCCCGCTAATACGACGCGTAATAAGACACAAGTCTATTAGACACGATGGCACTTCGATAGATATGGACGACCATATAATTAATCCCCCCCCTTAAGGATGTCTGCTCGTCGACCGAGATCTCTTTCAACAGTGGCAGCTTTTGCGCATGTCTGCCCGGGCAGACCTCTTATATTTCACCACCACTTCTTCTCCTCCTCCTTCTTATCCATTGTATATATAGAGAGAGAGTTTGAAGTCTCTCTGCTTCTCTATAGATTTCAGGGACTGATCGATCCACTGAGCTAAAAGACCACTAAAAACAAAAGAGGAGAAGCTCGCCCTTGGCCTGGGTTGAGACAAAGATGGAAGACGGGGGGTTTAACGCAAAAGTGGGAGCCAAGTGTGGCCGGTGGAACCCGACGGCGGAGCAGCTGAAGGTGCTGACGGACTTGTTCCGCTCCGGCCTCCGGACGCCGAGCACCGACCAGATCCAGACGATCTCGACCCACCTCAGCTCGTTCGGCAAGATCGAGAGCAAGAACGTCTTCTACTGGTTCCAGAACCACAAGGCCCGCGAGCGCCACCATAAGAAGCGGCGTCGTCGCGGTGGGTCGCCGGCGGACGAGGCGGAGCACGAGTCAGTAATGCCTCCGGATAGCAAGAGGGAGGCGAGGGCCAGCCTTCGTCTTCAAGGTACGTGTACTACGATATATCTATATATCTATATACATTTATTTTCACGATATAAATTACATACGAGTTTTACTAAGTAGATTTACAACGCTTTGCGTAGGTTACATGAGAGGGGAGCAAGAGGTGATATGGGAGCGGCCAAGGAGAGAGATGGAGACGTTAGAGCTGTTCCCGTTGAAGTCATACGAGCTAGAGAAGACGGAGAAGGTGAGGTATGGAAGGAACGAGTTCAAGGACATGCCATTCTTGGATATGGGAAGAGATCCTCCGGTGGAGCTGAGACTAAGTTTTGTATAACACTAGTTAGTTGTTGTGCTTACGTTTGTGTAGTCTTTTTCGACAAGAGCTAAGAGCACTGAGATCGATTGTCTCTTGTTGCATGCACCCACAATTTAGAAATGACCAAAACAAAGAACAAATCAAATTTCTCTCTCTCTCTCTCCTTTCGTTTCTCTATTTCAATATCCTAATTGTACTGAAATGTAGGGTGTTAGTTAAAAAATTATCTGATTGTTTTGTATGCAAGGTACTATGTACGTACTGTAGGCACACATGGCTTTCTTTTGCACCGTGGAAGATGAGAGAGAGAGAGAGAGAGAGAGAGAGAGAGAGTTTGAAATGAAGAGACGCGTACTAATAATAAACTTCCGTGGGGGCTCTCGTTCGAGACCTCTCTTATTTTTATTATTCTGAGCATCTCCATCTTCGTCAACGGCTATCTATCTCCCACGCCAAGAAGAAATTCCCCTCCACATCCTGCTTTAAGTTCAGACAAAATAGTTTCAAAGCCTGCAGCAATGGTGAAGCTTGGATGACTTCTTGATTAATTATTTGAAACAAGACTTGCTTGAGAGCTGTTTAGCTTCATGTATTTGAATAAGCTGCATCTATCATCACGCCATGTGTAGTACAAACATCATTTTTTTTGGGTATAGATATCATAATATAGTCTTTCCGAGTGCTAAATTAATCCTACATTTAACATCTTGACCATCATCTAAACATAAAATTTAAAAAATCTTACAGTACTTCTGCAAAAATAATCTATTAAGTATTAACCTCAACATTCACGTGGAGATTCTCCAATAAGGTAGTGCTTAAATGGTTAAAGGGTCTATAATATATAATCTATGAGTGCATCCGAATTCGAACTCTAGCAATATCACCATTTACGAGGGATTTAAACCCACGTAGGATTCAACCCATGAGTTACAATTATGTATTAACATAATTAATCTATACGATAATTATTGTAAGGAACCATTTGGCTTCCTATAATTAGAAAATCTACATCGACATATATTGAGAATAACACAAATCAATTTTTAGTTCATGGATCGCGTGAAATATCTCATCCAACGGCTATAATAAACTCGCATGCAACATCTTAATATCTATTTTTAATTGACTAAATAATAAATTAAAAAAGAAGAGAAAAAAAATGTACAACATATATTTACATTAGTTTGTCCTTTTAACATATAAATGCTACCTCTTAAGACACATGAAACCAAATGACATTTTTAGGTTTTTTATGAGGCATTTAAAGTAAAATGGAGTTCCAGCTATAATAAAGGTAAAATACAGGTGCTTTAAAATAAAATTCCCTATATATATAATAAAGAGTTAGGTATGTTCATGGGCTCATGGCCCCCATAAGAACCCAATTGGTAGGCCCCATGGGCTGTTGGGCTAACTAAGCCCATCTCATCCAAGCCTTTGTACGTAATAAGAAATAATGGACGGACTAAAATACAAAAAAGTGTTGGGCTTTGCCTTGGAAGAGAAGCTTAGCCGGTGCCCTAGCGATCCAAGAACGGAAGAAAGAAAGAAGAGAGGAGAGTGAGAGAGGAGAACCCTAGAGCTTGGGAACGCGAGGATCTGAACGATGGACGTGATAAAGACGCAGCAGATCTCCGGGCGGGCGATCGAGAAGGTGGTGGTGCACCCGCTTGTTCTTCTCAGCATCGTCGACAACTACAACCGGGTCGCCCGCGACACCCGCAAGCGCGTCATCGGCGTCCTTCTCGGATCCTCCTTCCGAGGCACCGTCGACGTCACCAACAGCTACGCCGGTCGGTGATCCCATCTCGCTCTCTTTCTTCTTGCTTTCTTACCTCAAATTTTGGGGCTTAGGGTTTTGGTTCAGATCGTTAGTTGAACTAGGAATTCAGATCCCTTCTAGAACACTTTGTTGGGGACTGTTAAGAATCTAGATTGTTGCTTTGATTGAAGAGTACAAAGCTTATTTATTCGACTCTTGGACATTCATCTGCTCACGGGAGATTAATTATTGTATAAGATAGGGAGGGATCTTGCAGTTCTTGGAGCTCTTAGATGAAAGAGTTAGAAAGTACGGAAGTCCAAAGTGGCATGGCAGTATAAGAACGATAATTTGCTAGTGGATGTTAAAGATGTCGATGCTACAGAAGAAGAATAGAATTAAAAGAAAAGAAAATGGAGTGAGAAAATTTTGCTAACCATTAATTATGTCCGAGTATTTGAAGAAATGTGGGCATGTTGCTTACCGTATTGGAAACATGTAATTCTTTAAGCATGCTTGGATGCTTTGCTTGGCAACATCGTCAAGGTTGTGCAGATCTTGAAAATATGCTGCATTAGACCTTATTGCAATACCAGATCAAAAATTGCTCTCCTATTGGCTCTATAGAATCCCTGGAGAGTACTTTGTACCTGATCTTTTACATTAGTTCATTTTTACCTTCCGGTAGCATTGCTAGTGAATTTGTGGTTCCATCAATAGTTACTCCTGTTCTTGCATGTGTTTTTATTTGGTGAATTTAATGTATGGTGTCATCTTTCATGATGACTAACTGATTTTGAGTTATATTGTTTGTTAACAAAGGAGATTAGACAAACTCATATTGTTTTATTATCTTCGATGTTATCTTAAATCTTGGCTTTCCTTATGAATCTTGAGCCCAACATGTTAGATCTCAGCATCTTGTGTTACATTGCCAATTTGCAGTGCCTTTTGAAGAAGATGAGAAAGACCCAAGCATATGGTTTTTGGACCATAATTACCACGAATCGATGTTTGGCATGTTCAAAAGAATTAATGGTGCTCCTCTTTCTATCACATCCTTTCATTACTTTGCATTGCCTTAAAGAAATTCTCCTGTTGACATAATCTTATGATTTCTTCATTGTTCAGCTAAGGAGCATGTAGTTGGATGGTACAGCACAGGCCCAAAATTACGTGAAAATGACTTGGATATTCATGCACTGTTCAATGAGTAAGATGATAAATAGCTTTGTCTTGTTTCCATGATTATTTTAACTTTTTGATTTTGTAGATTCTATCTCTGAAGTACAACCTCCCTACTCTACTCATCATAACTCATCATATAACGATATATATTAGTTTGCTTCTCTGAAACAGTAATTTATTTGTGCATAACAAACTTTACTGTATTTGCTTACAGCTTTTGTTTTGCTTTAGTTCCAGGTAACATATTATTTACTTCAAACTGAAGTATGCTCATCGTATCACTAGTATGTTTGATCTATAGAAGTTAGGTAGGGTAATTCACATATAACACCATTATTTATCACTTACAGAAGATATTCTCTACTATGGTGATCTACAAATCGGCCATCTGATCATCTTCTATGTTGAGACTTAAGAGTGCCTGAAGATAATGACTTAATGATAGAGAGTAACTGTAGGAACATTAATGTCATTCAGATTTAGAAAGATTGAAATGTCCTTAAGAAAATTAATTCCTAATAGACTGTAAGACTAAATTAGAGGCTAAGAGAGTACTTTTAAAATAAATTTAACTAGTTTATGCTAATGCTAATTCCCTTCCAAGTGAAATACCCTTTCACTAGGTTTACTTAGGGACATGTGATACCTGAGGTGTAATTTTGCCGATCCCATATGAGACCTTTCCCCCCTGTTATTTCCAAATTTTTTCTGGGTTAATACTCTGCTAAGTTAATTTGCAAATGAGTAAATGGCTGTGTAATTTTTTTAAAATGTTGTATTGCAACTTGTCGTTCTTTTCTTTCATCAACTTTTGTCGGTCACAAGCTATTTTGCTTGTTATCATTTGAATTTATTCATATTGTATATGACATTATGTAAGTAGAGTTCTCAGTTTTAACTTGTGTCTTCTGATGTTGCAGTTATGTTCCTAATCCTGTGTTAGTGATTATCGATGTTCAGCCTAAGGAGCTGGGAATACCTACAAAAGCCTACTATGCTGTTGAAGAAGTTAAAGAGGTCAGTTACCCTCAAAAAAGAACTTCATGCTTGCTGTTGTTTGGTTAACACAATGCAGTTGCGCTGAGAGTAGTTTTAATGCCTGAATTGGTTACAGAATGCCACTCAGAAAAGTCAGAAAGTGTTTGTACATGTTCCTTCAGAAATTGCTGCTCATGAAGTTGAGGAAATTGGTATGGTTAAGATTTTCTTAAAATATATAACATTTCACTTTATTTCAGATACAATCTTTTGATGATTGCCAATTGGTACCTGTAAGTTGCCTGACTGTCTTCTAATTGGTTGTAACTTTAGGAGTCGAGCATTTGCTGAGGGATGTCAAAGATACGACAATTAGCACCCTTGCAACTGAGGTAATTTTCTCAGATGTTAGTTTTATTCTAAGAATGAAACTTTGAAGTTCTGAAGTGCCACGACTATCAAACTATGTTTTATTTGTCGCAGGTTAGCAGCAAACTTGCAGCCTTGAAAGGACTGGATGCAAGGTTGCATGAGATACGTGGTTATCTTGATCTTGTTATTGATGGAAAGCTTCCTCTAAATCATGAGATATTATATCATTTGCAGGTACTATTTTCTGGTTGCTGGCCTGCCTTCCATTTTTACCATGAGTTCAAAAGATATATTAGTTGCATTATAGATTTATATTTTCTTTAGTTACCTCACTAGTTAGGTCATATACGAAGTTTACTGAAAACATGGATCCATCAAAGTGGTGGGTGCTTTGTATTTTACTCTGAAACTAGCATTTAAGTTGCATTGCTGAAGCAATTCTTTACCCTCCACTTTCTAGGTATAATGTTTCCTTTGATTATTTTTATATAATGACCAAGGCCTCTATGACTCACTTTTGATGTCCAACTCTACCTAAATGCCTGTCACTTGGTAAGGAAGGCTGAAACCAGATGCCTTTTTTGTTTGTATCTGTTGTTAGATATTCGTGTAGATATAGCAGACTGGAAGGTTACGGATGAGGTGAACCTGTTGTCCTTTTGTCTTATTTTGTACATGGAGGGTCAATCAAATAATTACTAGAGTATCTGATCATAGCTTATGTTCTGACTTTCTGCTCAACATTTTTTGTATTTGGTAATCAAGTTGATGTGCAAGTACCACAATTGTCTTTCAGTCAATTATTGCTCAGCTGAAATATAACTGATATCCTCAGTACTGCTTCTAGCATAGTTTTGCATTTCATTGTCATTTACCAAGCTGGTTGCTTTTACAAAAGCTCTTTTTATTATTTATTATTTTTTATTTCCTGCAGGATGTATTCAATCTACTTCCAAACTTGAATGTGAATGAATTAATCAAAGCTTTTTCAGGTAATGCTACAACATTGTCAGCTTGAACCTTTGATATTTCCATGTAATGCTGATTATTTAACTAATTGTTATGCAGTGAAAACAAACGATATGATGTTGGTCATATATCTTTCTTCGCTTATCCGGAGTGTTATTGCACTTCACAATCTGATAAATAACAAAGTAACTTCTCTTTCTTACCTTGCTGATTTTGTTGAGTATATGCTTTCGAATTGAGCTGCCTTTTAACATATTTAGTCTTTCCTTGAGAAAGTATCAGCAAATTTAGACTTGGTTAATATATCTCTTTGATGGCAGATGCTGAACAAGGAACATGAGAAAGCTGAAGACTCAAAAGCCACAGCTATACCAACTTCTGCGGGAAGCTAGGAACCTAAATGCCGTCCTCACTAAGTTATCTCAGCATTCATTTTGACAAGTAGACTGGTTTGTACTTTAAACCAAGTGTTAACGCAGTTGAAAATACACATCATACAACTTCTCTTCTACTGGATGCTTCTCATTCTTTATTGTTATAGAGATTGAGTGTTGTGGAAATATGCCAACCAGCATATGCTGTTGAGCTGCAAATGGTTAGTTTACTTGTCGTTCAAATGAGAATATGACACCGTGGACTACGCCCCGGTGAGGCCCCTCTGTTATTGACCTGGCTTTGAGGTGTCAAGGCATAAAGGAGGTTTATAGAGCTTCATAGCCCGATCGAGTAGTTGATTAAATAGGGGTCTTACAACATAATTTATTGGTAAACTCGCTTCTTTAAAATTTGCCTGCTCCTTTCCAATTTTGTGACTTTGTTTTGTCACAGTGTGCTAATTCTTACTCCCATTGATTGATAGTTATCTAAGTACAGAGATAAACCCGATCTTCTATTCTCGTGATCTCTTCTTACCTCTTCTTGCTTTCTTCTACTATTTAGATACTTTAAACAAACCATATCTTCTCCTTTGTCATTTTAGTGAGTCTCCTCTGCGTATCCGTTTTTATTTCTAGTCACTCTGTTTCTCCAGTTTGGACTATCCACAGAGGTATCTGAACTTTGCCCCGTCAATTCCACCGTACGGAGAGGTAAGAATTCCATCTGCCAATTCCTAGTAGCCTTAAAACCAATCCCGGTTGGATTAATTATTTATAAAAATCTTCTGATGATGGAAAATATTCCAACCATTAATCTTGATATTGGAAGATTCAAGACAAATGCACAAGCCCAAAAGAGTAACTTTCCAAAGTTCATGGGGCCGGATGGAGATTGGCCCTTCGGTGCGAAGGGAAAAAGAAGTTTGAAAGTTACTCCCGATTGGACAATCGATCGATTCTAGTCGAGGTAGTAGATTTTTCTTCGTGACCAAAGAGATTATGAGTTTAACTTCGACCCTAAATAATATTATGGAAAAATTATTTGGTGATATTATTCAACGATTCAACTTGATTGATGATTTGACAACGCAACGACTTAAGGCTTAGCAGTATTTAGTTTGAAGTAATTGTTCCGCGACGGATATAACTTGAAGGGGCCTAAGTAGCTCTATATCTAGAGATGATTAATTCTTTATCCGACTCATATAGCTTTCGGGTTCATGAATGATCAATAAAAATAAAAACTCTGGATTAGACAAAATCTTGAACCAAACCACCAGGGGTTTGGTTAGAATCATGCCAAGTTTCAGCAAAATAAGTTCAGTTTAAGCCAAGAAAACGTTATATTAAATAAGAATTTGAGGTCGAACTATATTGACGGGCTTTGCAGTTAAACGAACGTTAATTTTGTGTATGAATAGTGGATTTGCAGATAACGATGTGATAGGTCAAAACTAGCATAGTGATCCAACTCGAAGGATAAATGAAATTATTAAGAACACATCCCAAACCTTCTCATCAAATAATCTAAACGACACAACCTGCTCTGACAAGTCAGCTACAGCAAGCACACGTGGCTCTTCCCCATAGGCTATTGGAGCAGCTATTATTCTTCACCCACTATTAGTACTACTACAACTTATTAAAGACAAGAAATATCTTTCCGACCACAAAGCGACAAACCCCAGCCGTTATTTTCCCTGCTTGTCTTTTTTGGCGGCAGCCAACGGTCTCATTCCTTGGAGACATAGTGCATGAACTCCTCGTCCTGGATCAGCGCCTCCATCGTCTCCGGCGCGAGACACACCTCCACCTCCACGCTCCCTCCCCCGTCTCTCCCCGGGAACGCCGACATCTTCCCGTCGAACTTGTTCGCCTTCCCGCTCCTCACGGTCACCGGCCTACCCCACCCGAAGTCGTTGCCGTCGTACATCGGGAACCGGTTCGAGCTCCCCATGGTTACCCCGGCCCCGTCCGGGTTCCCCAACGGAAAGCACCGCGGCGCCGCCTCCCACTCCGCCACCGCCCGCCTCACCGCCCCGTCCCCGTGCGCCGCCACACTCCTGTGCAGCAGCGCCGCCGTGTGCTCGATACCGCTCCTGGCCACCTCCAACACCGCCGCCCGCGTAGCCACGCTCTGGATCGCGTTGCCGAAGTAATTCGCCGACACCGGCGGGTTGACTCGGTGCCGGCAGTTAACCGCCATCCGGAACGTCGTCGTGGCGTCCAAAGGGAGCTGCTTCCGAGCCCGCGTCGTCGACCGCCATATCTGGGCGCAGAGCGCTTGGAACGACGAAATCTCTCCGTCCTTCGCGGCCTCTTTATGGTCATATATCGACTTTCCGTATACTTCTGACTCTCGGTCATTAGCGGCGAGCTTCGTAATCCGGCGGTTAGCTTTTACTTTAAGCTCGCGGATCGCCGCGCCGCTGAAGTGGAAAAACCGCTCCCTCACCGGCGCGTCGGCCAGAAACGTGACCACCGGCCCAGCGCCTCCCGGGAAGCGGAGGACCGCCGTGGATTTCCCGAAGTAATTCCGTCTGAAATCCGGCGGACTCAGCGCGCCATCGTCGCCGCGGCAGAGCGCCGCCCAGGTGTTAAAGAAGTTCCAAAACGACGTCCCGTCGACGACAGCGTGGTTGACTGCGGCGCCGATAAAGACGGCGCCGTCGCCGAGAGCGGTGAGCTGGAACGCGGCCAATGGCCGGAAGTGCCCCTCGTAGCTCACCGTGCATTCCATCGGGAACAGCCTCCTGACCGGCACCGGCACGTCGGAGTCCGGCGGGAGGAGCGAGGCGAGAGTGAGACCGGGCGCGGCCGCGTGGAAGAAGTCGACGCCGACGTCAACGCAGGAGATGACGATGACGCCGTCGGGGCGCGTAATAAACCGGCCAGCGAGGGCGGGGAAGATGGAGAGGGCGGCGGAGAGAGAGGACAAGAGGTTGGATACCAAATGGGTGATCGGAACAGGAGGCGGCGAGAAGAATAACCCCTTCTGGATATAGTGGCAGGATAGCATAGGGAGGTCGGATACGGACAGCTTCAAATCCCCAATCGTGGAATTAGAATCCGGATAAGCCACAAGTTTGGATAAAATTGTGACATTAGGAGAGGAACTAGATGGAGCCATTCCCTTTTTAGGTGTTTAATTAAAAGTGAGCGAGCGAGCGAGCGAGTAAGAAAGGCTGCTTGAATTGGGAGTGCATTCTGGGAGTTTTATAGGGGTGGGAGGATGCATGCATTTGAGGTTGGGAGTTACTGTTCGTGCACTTGGTGAATTAAATTGAGTTTTTTATTCTTCTTTTCTTTTCTTTTCTTTTTGTACGGAGATCCCTAAAAGATTTTAAATAATATTTGGCCGGCTCGCTCTTGAGTCTTGACCAATCCTAACCCGCCGCCCTTCTTCCACCCTGGAGGATTGATTTTTTTTCACATGGGTCCCTGAGTGCTGTCGCGTGCCGTTTGATAGTATTTTTCTAATAAACTCTAATAAATTTTCATATATCTTGCTCGAATATATTTTTTTTTTTCCGAGGCAAAGGAACACCTTGTGCTATTCAATATTTTCTAATTTTGAGAGTATTATAGTGTTAATTGTCTTTCTAAGAGGAGCCTCTTTATCTTTTTCATTATAAGACAAAAAGTATTGCTTCACATTCATGGTAACTAGAAAAGAGAGAGTAAGTTATATACACTTTACCCCATGTATTTTGGTATAATTTTATGAAGCTTTTATATAATTTTAGATTAAAGCTTTTATATAATTTTCACTTTTTAATTATTATTAATACACACTTGACATCTTATATGAAAGTTTTTTTTTTTTTTAATAGCTTATAGTAACCATCAGTTTTTATTCTCTCTCTCTCTCTCTCTCTGTGTCTGGCGTTGACTCAGAGTTAGCTGTTTCCAAACGGACGGACGTTTTACGTTCATGCATTAACTTTTGGACAGCTGATTGATGCCCCCCCCTCGCCCCTCCCCACGAATCTTTGCTGCATGCTATCTCTCTGCGTACGCTGTACTCGACAGGACACTCACTGCCCTTTTGATCCCCCCCATGAGCTGGAACTAGGATTAGGCCAACTAAGGTTTGCCTCGGCTTTCAACCCTACTCAGTCTTGTATTCTATTTCCTTTGCAAGTTTGCTCAAGACGATTCCCATGTGTCACTAAGAATATGCAATGAAAATGCTGCTTTCCACCTCCAGATTTGAAATCTCTCTCTCTCTCTCTCTCTCTCTCTCTCTCTCCCAATATCTACTTTAACGTGACAAAGATAAAATATTAAAACTAGACCTCTTAATACTGTGCGGCAATGACAGCGTTGAGGGGGGCATATTTGAGGAGACGCGTAGGAGCGTCCATGTTATAAACTTAGAATAGCTTGCCTTTTGTCTTAAGCATGATGGTAATCAAATTATTAAATAATAATTAGAAACATGGGAGATTCTATCGCAACAATGCAGGTGGGGGTGTACATAGCCTCTGCCTGTGCCTCCCTGTTTGCCGACCCAAATCATCACAAGAGAAAGTGGGACGGTGATGCAAGATTTGCTACTCCTCCTTTTAAGTCCTCGATAATTATGAGTTCATTCCCTTCGTGACGTGAATAAAAGAGGAGATTTTTGTTGGAGATATAAGTTTTTATCTCTGTTCCATCTTAGCAGAGCGTAAGTCTGAAGATGAGGGCAACCAAGGATATTAATTTCTATCTTTTGGTGTAGAAAGGATGCTTAATTACGTACTTTATTTATTATTTATTTGAGAGAGAAATATAAATATAAGAGGGTTTCTTCTATGTCATAGAGTTAATTTTTTATCAATCAGTTTGACAAAGATTTAAGAGCGTTTCTTCCGTGCCATAGAATTAATTTTTTATCAATCAGGTTGATAAATATCTAACGGTTAAAATTTTAAGGGTATAATAGAAATGAAAGATATTACCGATTCAGTAGGTAATTTTTTTAGATATATAATCTTACACATTTTTTTTTTGATAATTATATTATCTTAATATTTTATCAAGTAAAAGACATATATATATCATTAACTGAGAGTAATGTATATATATATATATATATATATATCAAAATAAGGATATTGATGTCTTTTATAATTAACTTGATAAAAATTTAATTACATTTTATCTTTTTAATTATTTTTTATTATTTACATATATCTTCCATTAGTTTAAAATTGATTTAAATTAAATTTTAATAGATAGAGATAGAGAATTATATTTAAATTAAAGTTTATCTCCAAATAATCAAATTTAATTTATTTAATATTAAATAATATCTCCTATAATTAAAGCATAATTATATTTAAGAGAAAAACCTTAACTCAAGAAAAAAAAAAACGTGTAGAGCTTTTTTTCTGTACCATAAAGTTCATTGTTTATCAATCAATTTTATAAAAATCTAATGGTTAAGATCTTCAAGTGTATAATAAGAAAATTAAAAAATTAGGCACACATAATTAAATCTTCTTAACTAATATACTCTTTTTTTTATATAATGTGGTTTTGAAACTAGTACCGGGTATGAAAACTGACTATTATAGTCGTTGGATTAAGATTATAATTTTTAAAGATGAATTAAAGTATTTACCTAAATATAACGATGTCTCAGTTAATCGAACTAAAAACACTCGTACAACAGAAGCAATCACCTCTGCACTATCTCATCCGTGATGTTTAATTAAATTTTTTTTTTTGGGTCTTGCAATCAAGAATCAAGGCATTGCTACTGATAGCTTGCCAATCAACTCAAGACTAGCACACAAGTCAGAAACATGAAAAAGAAAACAAAAAATAAAAATAAAAATAAGTGCACACAGTGCTGCCACTGAGCGCATTGACCTCAAAAGAGGGAGATGATCGATCCTCTGAAAATGGCAAACAGAAGAGAGAGAGATTGAGACATGGAAACATATCATGCACAGTATGAGGTTTGCCACCATACAATACAATGAGGAAAAAAAAAATGAAGAAGAAACTAACGGCGAAATAAAATCCACCAACTAAATCCAAGTCTCCTGTTGACAAGTCAAATCATGCATATCCTCAGCATAAGATGGATTCAGAGATTCTCCCATTATAAACAAGAAAAATATAAAAAAGGTGGAAGAATCTAGGAGAGAAAAAAAGAAAAAGTCCAAAAAAGGAAAAGAAAAGAAAAGAAATTCCTCCGTTGTCTCAATCTCATCATCCAGCTATAAAAAGAGTCACCTTTGTAACGTCCAATGTATATCTATATATATGACATGAATGAGTAACATCAAGTTGAAGGATCTAGGTTTTGTTCATTGAACTAAGATAGACTTACCTTGACAAATCCATAGGATATTATTCTAGGTTTGTCCATTGTGAAAAGGTGGAAGAATTCTTCAAAGTACCTGTGCTCCATTAAGAGATGGCACCTTTCCACGTGTCGTGAATCCCTTGGCAGACATAGTGGATCATGCTAATCATAGCAGCAACAATGAAAGTGGTGGGTCACGCTGAGATTTATTTGATCTAAAAAGAAGGCCTAAGATATGCAAGAACAGAGCTTCTACACAACAATGAAAGAGCATCAAGAAATGGGTGGAATTAATTACAATGAAGATAAATCAACAATAGAAAAGTAAAATAATGAATCCAGTTAGTGCCTACTTTTATCCTTGAACTCCACGTGTTGCTTGGAGGCACTAGAAATCCCGATATCCTGCGGGGGTTTTTTTTTTTCCCTTCTCCTTAATGCCAATTGCTTTCTTGCCGATGCATGATAAAGCCAAAGAATAATCAACTGATACAACACAGTGAGTTTGAAAAAAGCCAAGGGATAAAACAAGAAAGTTAGGGGGAATGCGTACTGATGCATGCCCTCCCAATCTATCTTTATCACAGTTATTTACTGTGCTGAGACCACAGATAAGATTTGAACATGAGAACTGAGAATTGTAAAATTAAGTAGTCGTTCATAGAGTTAAAACAAGGACATAGCAACATATCGTGCATAATATCAGAGAAATAAGAACACACAGCACGATAAGAGAAAAGAGAGAGGAAAACAACATATGGCAAGCAGCAAAATAATTACTTTCGATTTTCATACACCAATAGAAAGATAGATAAATTGATGGAGTAACACAGCAAACAACACCACAAAATGGATACGGTAGGTAAACATTTTCTTCGATTTTCATCTTCTTATTTTATTAACTACATTGTCTTCAATTATTTGAGAGGCATCATATCAGCGTGGAAGAGTGGCAGGAAATAAAGATATCTACTTAGGCAAATTCAGTAAGTAGACAACGACAGTTAACCTAAGGATGATCAATGTTTATAAAGTGTAAACCACCAAAGGAATGAAAAATGATAAAAGTTACTCACATGTGTTACGTTCCATACCTTCTTGCAGTTAGAAACCAAAGGTTAGCTGAACTCGACCTTAATGGACCACCTGGTCCTAGCTATAGGCTGATTGGTCATCTCATGTCTCTAGGAGGCATAGAGAGACAGCTTTGTTGGGGGCCCCTAAGACCTGAATCCTAGCAGTGTGGGACCAGTCTTAATATAGGCAACTCATAGTGCCCAAGATTAGCCAGCCATTCACATAATTTCCTCAATATTCTATAGTTAGAAGCTTACTTAGTGGGCAAAAGTGAGCAATAATGGGCAAAAGTGAGGAAAGGTTTACATGATAGGGGGGAAGAAAAAAAAGAAGAGAGAAAGGCTTCAGTGCCATCAGGGCACTAATGAGTTGCACTAGTTTCAAATTTTACCTCCATTGATTAAGATATTCGATCGAAGTTGCACACCGGAAGAACAACATGCAGAATATCACTTATTAATTGTCCAGGATCCCATCTCGTATTTGGAACAATAAAAGAATACTGATATTTACAGAAGAAAAAAAGAGGATGGAGGCAAAATTATCAGCTACAGAACAAAGGTTTTTTATGTCAGTCATCAGTCATCCACTTTCTTGGATAGCAATACTCTCGTCCAATTAGACGCAGTTGCAGGATCACTCATTGATCCAGGTAGCTAGTAAGCTATTCCTAAAAGAAAGGGTTGCTGGTTATGGAACTCCAGTCACATCTCACTGTTAAGAGATGGACAGGCTGATTTTGTGAAATTTCTCAAGAATATGGACTCGGCAGTTACCAAGAAGAAAAGGAACCCTTAAAGGAGCATGCATAGAGTATTCTTCTTCTGTAATCATATAAACAGAGAGAGAAGTGCACCAACAAAAAGGAGCGGGCGATCTTTCATCATATGGTAGAAAAGATAGTAACTGTGGCATATCTTATCTGCCTCCTAAGCCTTAATGTGGCATTACACGTGACACGTGCCTTGACCAGTTCTACCAAACTAGTTGTCCAGATAAACTAAAAAAATGGAGAGACTCTTGTCACCAAGAACAAGAAGGAGAAAAGTTCCTCTAAACAGAGTGGGCAAACCCTCCAATCATATGTTGGTAGGGATACTAGTTACAACTATATTAGGACTATCTACAAAAACATCCACTTGTTTCAATTCGGCAGTAAGTACCAATTTGTTACATACTAGTAGGGTAATGGATAGCTTGACGTGTCCTTATATTTGACATGAAAAAGAAAAGAAGTGGCAATAGTCAATATTTGCCTCCTAAATAAGCATTCAGGGATGTAATCAAAAGTTTGCAAAAAAGAAGACCAGAGGCAGTAGCCATGAATGATCAAGAGGAAATGAGTAAGTCAAATAGCCAAACACGTGACCTCAAGCTATGGCTAAATCAAAACTCAGTAGTGTTTCATTCTGCTTAAATTGACTGTCATGAATTGCTAATTCTTATGCACATCATAAAAAGTTTGTTGCAATAACAGAGAATGAGATAGAGAGACGAGAGAGAGTGGAGAGTGAAGAATGGAGAGTGAGAGAGAAAAGTAGAGAGGGAAAGAGAAGGGAGAGAGAAGTTGGAAAAAGAATCAATACAAAAAATTGCCTTACGGGCAGAGAGAGAGAGAGAGAGAGAGAGAGAGAGAGAGAGAGAGAGAGAGAGGGTTTCACTTTTAAAATTTTAAATTATTTTGTCTTCTATTTTATGAATTATATTTTGAATTTGATCTCTATTTAGGTTTACTTGACACTGAAAATTAAAATAATTTAAAAGGAGAAGTTACACGATACTGATATTGGTTGGCAATATTACGATACTATTAGGCAAGATAAAAACGTGGCAAATGCAACTGATGTAGAAAAGAAATGAGTGACAATATTAACTATTTGAAAAAACAAATAATTGGAAGGGAGAGAAGCATAGCAGTTTGCACCCAAATGGTCATGGAAGTCAGAAAACAGATATTGACTCATCTATTAAATAAAAAAAAGAATAAACAAGTTGCATAACAAAGAAAGTTAATAATTCATCAAAAATTGATGCATAACTATGTAGATATTGATGACGATAATAGTGAGTAGAGTGAAGAGGATAATGAGAAGAGACTAATAAGAAGAGTAATGAAAGAGAGTAAAAATACGCATAGATAGGAGGAAGAGATGAGAAGAAGTAATGATGGTAGTTTTTAGAGATTTAAATCAGTTCATATACAGAGAGAAAGAGAATATGATAGCATCAGTTCTACCCCTAACATTCATAGTACTACAGCATAATCTAAAAATATTAAACCAATGGATATATTTTCAAAAAAAGAAAAGATTGTACATAAAAACACTATCAAGCAGCTCTAAAAGGAATAGAAAATGAAAAAAAAAAACACATTAGTGAGATTATTTCTACATTTTTCTTCTACAACCATATTTATTTCAATTTAGTTAATAATCTTTATTATCATACTATGGTGAATGCTATACAATTAGTAGAGCATGTGCCGCACATTATACGTGTCGAATGCAGTCAGCAGATTGGAGCCTCACTTACATAAACAAATCTTTGAGTTATAATTCAATTGATTAATTTTATTACTATTTGATTTAAGTTTCATCAATATCTTATAAAATATATGAAATAATAAATTTCAGGTGGAAAGATATAAATTGAGAGCTAAACAATACAGTACTGCTAAAGTTGTTATAACTATATCTCATTAAAGTTTAACTGAATGATGGTCTATTTATGAATTAAAAAAGACATCAAATTTGACACTAATAGTAAAAAAAATTTTAAGTCACATTATGTCTTCATCATAGAAAAAAATTGAACTACTTTTTTCTTGATCCACAACTAAACATGCAAACAATTGATAATAGAGAGATTGGAAAAGTTAATTTTCTGCTATTGTAATATGAGATTAATAAAGAGAAATTTAATAAGAAAGATAGAAAATGATCAGTTAATTACTAAAGAATACCCCTTGACTCTATGGATTAAAGAATTTAATGACAGATTATTAGGCGATAGAAATAACTCATAATTAGATAAGACACTATGTGAGACCATGACAAGGACGAAGTACGAATCGTTCAACAACGAGAGAGTACAATTATCAATAATTGTGATAATCTTGATGATACACATGGTGATGATATTATCCCTTCCATATTTGTTGAGGAAAGTTTAGGAGGCATAGAAATTAAAGACAGAGAAATTGAAGATGTACAAACATATCGTAACGTTGTTATGAGAATGTTGTTTCTTATGATTATGACACATCAAGTATTCATTGTTTGGAGTCATCACAAGAACCATATGTTGGCTATTATCCTTCTTAGTATTTTCATTATCTTTAGACGCAAGATTCACATACCGATTATTATATTCTCAATTCTCAAACATAACAAGATACATTTGATATGACTCACATGATGCAATCACTTTTTGGAACATCATGCCTTAAATATTATTATTTATGAGCTTATGATGATTATGATTATTATGATGATGACGATCATAAGAATTTACAAAATTAGCTCGATATTTATCAAAGTTTTAAGTTAATATTTTTGTTTTGTTTTTAGTCTTCATTTGTAAGTAATTATTATTTTTTTATTTTCTTATTATTTTGCCTAAATTTTTAGAATTTTTTCTGTATTTTATATAATATAGAATTTTACATAATTAAAAACGGCCGGTACATGTCATTTTTTTGAATGGCAACCCCGATCCGGATACAAGTTCCAAAATCTTAGCTCGTACAACAATTCTAGACAATTTTATACATTACATATTTTAAAATATATTGCTAATTACATAAATCTTACCGTTAAGGTAGGAAAAAGAAACATCATGAGCTAGTGCATTGATCTCTCACTTCCTTTTAGCCTTATAGCTGCTCCTCTTATCTTACATGCTTCTCTCTTTTGGTCTTGTTAGAATTTTACCTAGTCTTATCTGTTCTCTCTTTTTCTTTGCCTCCCTATGTGCTGACAACAATTAATGTCACGAATTTTTGTCTAATTATGCATGTTCTATACATAAGAATTTATGATGTGCCAGTGTTAAGATTATAGCTGGAAAGAACAACTTTGATGGGCAATACCGGGCCGCAAGAAGCAGTACAATAAGTACTTCAGAGAGTGAAGACCCAAAGGTTCTTTCAAATATATTATGTTGGTTCCACCATCCTTAAAGACATTGTCTGATTCTGCTTGACTCAATGGATAATCAGAATATGGATATTTTTGTAGATTGTCACACGTGGCAAACACCACGGACCGGAATTTGTTAATTTGTATCACACCATTAAATCACTTATACTAAAAGAAGCAGATCCAAATATCTCTGATGGTACTAGTAAATAATGCACTAATTTCCTTCTCTCATAAAAGATAACTAGCACCAAATTTGAGAAATCTGCCTCTGATAAATAATGAACAACATGAACATTCAAGATACTAAAATTGATGCTATTAAGACTGTAAAACCATTTTATATGATGAATGAATGCATTTAGCATGATGAAGCAAATATAAGATCACCTTAGTGATTTCTCTCCTTGCAATGTTTGAAAGGATCTTGTAATTCGATCTAGCACTTGTTGAAATTCATAGCTACATTCCCGGATATGGTCAGGTTCTTCTATATCATAATCTAAAGTAAATTTGGTTTGAAATGAGAAGACATGGAACTGCACCTGTGAAAAAGAAAAAGAAAAACACCAACCACTAAAACTTATTGCTATACACGGTTGACGGATAAAAACTTTATGATCAAGGAATTACCCTACTTGGAATTACAATTTTGATATGCTCCGTGAATAACTTCACCCACTAAAATTTGGAACCCTGACTGATTAACCTACCATGTAGTTGGCCTTTCATGTCACCAATAGTCTCCACAAGAACATTTCCCATCTCTGAAATGGTGGAATCGACTTACATCTCTAACCACAATCTCCCGACAAGCAATCTGGGATATATATTTAATAGCGACATGGCAATCATCACAGACACGTAAATTCTTCATTACTCGAATTGGAGCTCCTTCAGGCATCCTCAAAAGTGCAAATACAATGGCTAACTTCTCACTATGGTGAACCAGGCTATACTCTTTTTCCTCGTCTTCCATGTCATGTAAAACTGTGCTTGTATTAGGCACATAACCACACTGCTTCATCTTGCTGACAATCTCTTTCAAGAACTCATCAATCTCGCTGGACATTGGATGAAACCTATCCCCGGTGCAAAACTGGTGTACTTTGCCCTTGAGCTCAACCCAGCTGATCCCAGGCTCTTTCCTAACTCTCTTCTCCCTCATAACTCTTCTAACCTCAGATACATCATTCCATCTCTGACCAGTAGCATGGATATTTGATAGCAGAACATAAGAAGCAGAATCTTGAGGGTCCAATCTGAAGACATGCTCTGCGACCCTCTCTGCCATCTCTGCATTCCTGTGAATTTTACAAGCGGACAGCAAAGTTTTCCAAATGACCCCATCAGCAGTAACAGGCATTGACATGATGAGAGCTTCAGCTTCATCGAGACATCCTGATCGCCCAAGAAGATCCACCATACAAGTGTAATGCCTCACGCTGGGTTTTAATCCATATGTCTCAGTCATGATCCTTAAATACTCCATTCCCTCGTCCTTCAAGCCGCTATGGCTGCAAGCATAAAGTAAGCTCAAGAAAGTAACTTCACTAGGTTCTGTTCCCTTTCTTACCATCTCCTTGAATAATTGGATTGCCTCCTGCCCGTGCCCATGGAAGCCATAAGCCGCAATCATCGAGCTCCACAGCACGAGGTCCGATAAATGCGACTCAGAGAATACCCTTGCAGAGTCACCTAAACACCCACACCTTGAATACATGCTCACAAGTGAACTCTTGACAGGCACCACTAAATCAACGCCAACTTTAACGGATTGAGCATGTACCTGCTGGCCCTGGCTGAGGGCCCCCAAATATGAGCAAGAGCTTATGACGCTAACAAAGGTGACCTCATCAGGTGCCAGTCTCGCAGCCTTCATCAAGCAAAAGTATTCCAGAGCTCCCTCTGAGTCCCCATTCTGTGCCCTTCCCGCGATTATAGTGTTACAGGACACAATGTTAAGGAAAGGAAGTCCTCGCAGCACACTCTCACCCTTCTCCAGCGCTCCGCATTTCATGTACATGTGAGCCAACGAGCTACCTACGCACATATCACTTTCCAAACCCGACTGTGTCACGTAACCGTGTATCTGCCGCCCCAAGACGATATCCTTCAATCCCGCACAGCATCGGAAAGCGCTGCCAAGACTGAACTCATCCGGCCGCATTCCCTCTCTCCTCATCTGGACGAAGAAATCCAAACCTTCCTCGTCGTAGCCAAAATGGGTAAGACCAGTGACCATGGCGTTCCACGTCGCGACGTTCCTCTCGGGCATTTCTTCGAACAACTTGCGTGCAGAGTCGAGGTCCCCCTTCTTGACGAACCCACCGATGAGGATGTTGGAGGACATGACGTTCCTCCTCGGCATATTACCGAACAGCTTCTGGGCGGTGCCTAGCAGGCCTAGTTCGGAGTAGGCGTGGAGGAGGTGGTTTGCGGTGAAGCGGTCGGAGGCGGCGCCGGAGGCGACGATGTACGCGTGGAGCTGGTGGACGTGGCGGAGAAGGCGGCAGCCGCGAAGGAGGTGGGTGAAGAGGTTCGTGTTCGACCATAGCTCGGGGAGGAAGCCTTGGAGTTGTAGTGCTTCGCGGAGGGAGCCTTTGGAGCAGAGGCGGAGGAAATGTTCCTTGGATTTGGAGAGCGATGGCTTTGGAACAGAGAGGAGTTTGGCCATATGAGTGTGGCCAAACCGACTTCGGCCACAGTTATGCCTTGCTCAGGCGCTCCTCGAAAGTCAAGGGTAATTTTGCAAAAGAATTTAAAGAAATTTATATGCACGTTAGTGTTTGGTTACTTAAAAAGTCGCCTTAATAGATTGAATTGAAATTAATTTTTAGCCTAGATTTGTGATCTGGGGTGAGCTCTAGCTTAAACGAGCTATTTAATTAATAATTTTATATCTTAAATAATACTGAAAAAATATTTTATTATAATATATAAAGTAATTTATAAATATTTAATATATTTTTTTAGAGGAGGTAGTCAGATAGTTAGAGAAGACGGTGAATAGATATAAAAATAAGAAAAATTTAATAAAAATATTTTAATAATTTAGTTGATATTAGTTAGTCAAAATAATATTAAAATATTAACTGAGAATTATATTAAAAAAAATCGTACTATAAAATTTTTAAAGATAAGTATAAATTATAAAATATAATGTATATTAAAATAAAGAGGAGATCTTGTATATAAATAGATAATAGTTCGGGAGTCTATCTGTAATTATCCCAACAAAATATCTTCATCCATCGCGTCATATCTCCCAAATTCTCTTCCTATTTCATCAAAAAACTAAAATAAAATCTCTCCCCGTCTCAGCCTCCGTCCGCCCCCTCTCGCTTCATCGATTTCGGAGACATCTTTACCACCAATCGATGGTTTATCCGAGAAACGAGGGTTCCGAGAAGGACGGATCTCTCGGCGGCGATGGACCGGAGGATTCGCGTGAGTTCATAGGACCGGGATCATCTGGACCTTCGAGTAGCAGAGGAGGCAGCTGTGATAGCTTCAACGAGAGGCTCCGAGATGTTCTCCGAGGTGAATCCGATGGGGATCTCTCACTTGATCGGAATCACGGGGATAGCATGGTGATGCAGTGGCTGCAAGCGCTCGATCTGCAGGTCATCGGCGGTTGTCGTGCCGACGAGAGGTTGAAGCCTCTGCTCAAGCTTAACGTTTCCAGTGGCGCCGCAGAAGACCGATTCATGGAGCAACTGAGCCAGGTTTTCATTCCTTCTTGTCCCTTTTCCAATAGAAATCCAAAGATAATGTCTTGAACCGTTGATATAGGCTTTCTTCTTTATTCCGATTATGTTCAACAATTTGTTCCTTTTATTGAGTATATCTCAGCTCAAATATGTTAAATATTCTTGAAGAATCAATGATGTATTGAGTATTTTGAAAATTCTTACCGATAATTTGAAGGAAAAAGGACCTCTTGGCTTTTGCTCTTTAGATATGTAATCACTTTCCGTTGATTCGAGTGCGTTACTCTGTGTTCTTCCTGCTCTGGCTTTTACGCTCTTGAATAAGAATCAAGAAGTTGAGTGCATCTTTGCATTCAAGCATATATGGGGTAGTTGCACAAGTGCGTGGTTGTGTGCAAGGCTATTGTTGCCACTAGATTTATGTGAAGTTCTTTTTACTTTTTTTTTTTTTTTTTCAAAATGGCTTTCTGCTCTCTATTGACTGTTTACTTATTGTTGCGATCTTATTGCTGTGCAGCATTTTGAAGTAGCAGAAATTGGGATGCTTGCGAGGTGCTTGTGCATTCCTTTGGTTTCTATCCGAGTTGGTAGGATCAACAAGCTGGGGAACCTTTTATGCCCAACTGCTATTAGGTAATTCTCATTGTTTTTTCTGCAATTATCTTCATACCAGTGCATGTATCTTAGAATGATTCAGGCATAGTATTCCAGTATACTTATCAGTCTCTCATTCCCATACATTTATCTTAGAATGATGCAGGCATAGATCACAACATCAGTCCCTTGATGTTGTGATCTGTTCCTTATACATTAAATTTTGGTATTTCATTGTAAAGCATGTACATTCACCTTGTATTCCTTTGGCCCTTGTTATCCATCTGACTTTAACACCACACACTGCCTTAGAAATAGATTTTCACTTAGACAAGGTAAATTTAGATGAATTGGGAAACATAATTTACTCCTTACTTAGAATGATCAAACTATAAGCCAACTTTGGGTTAGATTATGCAAATACTTTTGGCTACGACTATTTCTATCAGCAGTACAGTGCCAGCCACAACAGCTAATGCCCATGGGACTATTTTACTATAGCCCACTAAAAGAGTGGGAAGCAGATTGAAGGCAAAATTTGAAAAAGCAAATTGACAAAAATACTAAAGACTTTAGATCCATGGAGTTTGTATCTCACTTGATTCTTGCCATTATCTGGCCCAACTCTTGGCAGTCATGCAAATTAATCTGAAGATTACAAAGGGAAGAAGGATGAGGGCCAAGGGACTACTATTTCTGTCAATCAGTAAATTAGGGAGAAATATAACTATATTCTCAGGAGTTTCATGAACAAATTTAGAGCTTAGATATGTTTCCAGGTATATTACTGGTCAAGATTAGTTACCCCTCCTTAACTTTTAGAAATATATACTCTGTATAATATCTTGTTTAGTGTGACAGTCTGTTTGATATGAGCTGTCAGTTAACTTGCCAATGCTTTATTTCTTAGGAAGCAATATTAAATAAAATTCCGTTGACTAGTTTAAAGTTTATTTCCATAGGCAATGTCTAGAAGATGTATTCTGTATCTGGTACTGCATACAAATGATCCAGGATGTTAAGTTTTACCTTATTAGTGATGGTACTTTTCATCCTGCCAAATGAATGTATTTTTATTTGTAGGTAATTTGGGCGTATGTGATATCTGTTAAGATCTGTGATTTATGAGGAAAAACAAGGTAGGTTATTTCCTTGACTCTTGATATTACGCTTAGCAAGATGGTGCCTATCCACATCTTATTACAGTGTAACTAGATTTAAATTTTGATATAGAGGTAGTCATGTCAAGCTATTGGAATATTTCTTTAAAAGCCAACGACATGTTTTTTATGCATAAGATATGTGTGTTTATAGCTCTATCGTAGGCTTAATAAATTTTGTAGTGGTTTATTTATTTATTAATCTGTATTAACTTAATTTTAGAAATAATCATGCTGAATATCTATTTGATGAGTTATTTGGTGCAGAATGCGATCTGATCTTGGTTAACTGCAACTAAACAGCTTGGTGAAGTTGGGTTCTTGTAGCCATATGGGCTCAGCCACTCAGGTCATCTGAGTTGGTCACCTTCATTTCTTTATCTGGTGGGGGGATTCCTTCCCCCCTCAAGCAGATGTGAGAAAATGAAAACTGTGCAATTTTTCCTGAAATTGTCAATTCTTTTGTTGGAGTATTCTTTGTCTAGTCATCATCTGAAATAAGTGATAATTGGGTTTTCTGTTTTGGCTTTTCTCATCTAGCGTTTAGAAGTTTGGTGACGGAACATCTGTTTATGTTTTTCAACATTTTGTACTCATTCCTCTTCTCATTTACTTGTCCAATATGTAATTGTTCACTTCATTTTGTACGTACAGACTGTGCCATGTTCTTTACATGACTTCTCATATTTCCTTTGAAATGCTCTTGTGAGGTCAGTCATCAGAACAGGCTAGCTGAGCATTGACTTGGGTATGGGTGTGGTTTGCAGCCCACATTTGATCTGATTTGACAAAGCAGCTTTTAGTTTGATGTACCTAGCATGTTATCTTTTCTTACTTTAGTTATGTTCTCCCATGTTGTGAGTTTTGGATGCTTAAGCTAGTAATATAAACATGTAATTTTAGTGCAACTATTAAAGTTTTTATGAGATAAGATCCTGTTTTCCGCTCTTGCTCCCACCGGCTTGCTCTTGCTTATATCCCTTCATAAAAGTGGGGAAGAACACGAGGTGCTGTTATTATTTACTACGAGAACAATGGCACAACTAAGTATTTACTATTTGAGTCAGCAGCGGGGTGCTGATATCATTGCTGGAATTTACTTTTCAGAATGTAGAAACAAAGTAGTAGTACGAGATGTTATTAGAAGATTCTGATGATTTGTATGTCATCCTTTATATGAAAATTTCCTTCTTTAACTCATTAAATATAGGATATCATCAGATGAGGGGTTTTGATAAGCTGCTAAGTTTTTTATATTGCATATTTGATAACCTCTGTTGGGAAGTATGATAGACGCTACTTATAAAAACTGATATTTTTTAACACTTCAAGTATGCTGTCTTTCATCAGTAGTCAGTACAATGTTTTTGGTGTTTGGAGCATGTATATTTTGGTGTTGGTAACTATTCTTTCCATATGCTTGTGCCATTGATATTTGACGAGGTTTAAACTATCTTGTGTTTTAGGGTATCTTGCCATGGCTGGCTATTTCTTTGTTCTTGTTATTTTTTTTGTAGTTCTAACATCTGATTGAGCAGTCATACCAAGTATAACATTCTGTAACATTGTAGTGCACTTCCATTTTACCTATTCTTATTCTTGAAAGAGTTAGATTTCTTAGTTCTCTCCTTTGTGTAGGGGACATTTAAAGCTCACAATCCTGCCTTCATCTAATCTGCGTATCTCATTTGCTGGCGATGATGGGTTTGCTGAACGGCTCTCTGAAATTAATAATAACTTTGAGCACCCAGAGGTTATAATTGAAGAAATAACATCGGATAGTTCTGGACGCTCTTTCCTATTCAAGCTCCCAGGACATCGAGTATTCTACTTTTGGTGCTCAGAAAAGTCAAAAGATCATGGGATGGAGTTGCTTATGAAGGTTTGTATGATGGTTGAAACTCTGAATTCTGCACCTTAATGTTGTTGACTTGTTGCACCTGAATTTGTGAAGTGTTTTATGCCTCTCCAATCTTTGCTGATGACCTTTATGTTATGTTTATTTGATGATGCCAACAATAAATTTTCTTTTAACTTGATTTTTCTATTTCATATTTCTTGTATATGTGGCCTACCAGCGCTACAGCTGCAGTTTGTTACTTCATCTCTTAATAATTCTTGTGTTTTCTGCTTATCTGTGACAGATGAAAGATATTCTTAGTAGGAGGCCTACTTTATCCAACCTGACTGGAATCTCTGAGTCACGACTTTGTTCTTTTGCTAAGAATCTCCATACTTATCTTGGTTCATTGAATGGAGGAGAAGCTAAATTGACTGCTTCAGCAAATGAGTCACTAAACTTTGAACTGCACGATTCTGGTTCTTGCTCCAGACCTATGGATTCTAAATCTCTCGGGGTTCATCTCTTAGCCTCCAATACTGGAAAGGCATATCCTGTCCACCAAGCCAGTCTTGGCCCAAGATTAAGTACATTCAAGGACGGGATACTAAGAACTCCATCTAGTCCAAGTGGTTCCGGCCAGAAACATAGGCAGCCTGAAGAAGGCCATTTGAGCTCCTTAACTATCAACAGCCAACCTGTTGCTTCAACTGTGTGCTCGCCTACTGCGCTCTCCAATAGTGAACATGAAGATGACGGTCCGAGGGATAGTAGATTTTGTGGTTCTGATTTTGGCTTGCCAACTTTGTCATGTCTACCCTGCTCACCCCCATCATTCAATCCTCTTACAGTTCACAATTCACTTCCCGTGGTTACTATGGAAAGTCCGCCATTCAAGCCATATTACTGCTGGTGCCCACCCTACCCATCTTCCCTAAGGACTGCTGTTACCATGTCACCTCTACCATCTTCATCTCTGGAATCTTTATCCATACCTCCTTTATCTTCATTGTTATTAGGTGCAGAACCCCCTGTATCTGCAATGTCGTCGGAATTGACCTTTGATTCTGAGATTCCTTTGCTAGATCTCCCAGCATTTTTGCATGATCCCTTAGTTCACCTCTCACTTCCCATTTCCCCATTTGTGGTGCCTGGCTCACCACAAATTCCAACTTTCACTCCATTTATGTCTGACCCCATAGTGCACATTCCGGTCATTGATGTGTGCTCCTCTGGTCAAGCTTATCTTGTTAGTGCTGGGCCCACTATATCTTCAGCAATCCCACCTTTTCTTCCAGGTCTTGCAAAACCTCTCTTCGCTGAAACTGAATCAGTAACAGAGAAGAACGCCAGGGAAACATTAAAGTGGCTCATGGCATCAGCACCAACCACTAATCCGGAGTTAATGAGCATGCTGCCAGCAGTCTTTGACAATGTTAATGAGAGTCTTCGTTGCACTGATGTGAGTTAGTAAGATAACCTTTTTCTCTCCAGCTTTTTTAGATTATTAGTCTAACTGCTGATTTTAAGGTGATATATATTCCATTATCATCAACTGATTTCTTTCACTTACTCTTGAAGGTGGATAAGCTTGATTTTAGTCGTACCAGAAATTTTGGTATAGATGCCATTGCCAGTGGTATATCACCCATGTATTTATGTTGTTCAAAGCAAAGAGTTGCTGATGAAGATGAGAGTTTCGGGATTAACAATCAGGAGGAACATGAAGACAGCATTGATAGTAACTATGTTCCAATTCATGATGTTTCTGAGGAACATCAAATGGGCTGACGATAGCCAAGTTTTAAAAGAACGGCAACTGGGCAGATGATGGCTTCTCATCGACCAAGTTATGCAAACAATGCTGGTGAAAGGTCAAGACGGCCTGTCTTGTGTACATTGTTGTAGGCTAGCGGTCAACAAATGATGCCGTGTTCTATATCCCCTCTTGTTTTGCATGCTTTGCTTGCCAAAAGTGGCTCCTTTTTTGGGATTGTAATTAAAAAATAATAATTTAACTCATTTAAACTTTCGAGTAGTACAATCAGTATTGGTTCATAAAAATTTTTTTTTCGTTCATAATTGGTACAATCAGCATTTGGACTACAGTTATCTTTATACTCTATTCTACAACAGATTGTGGCTGCAAAACTATAGTGATGCAAGATTTGTCAATCTAAAAGCTTTATTTTTTATTCTCAAAAACATAGAGGTCCTGGAAAATCTATGAGCTTTTTTCTACGTTAAGAATCTCTTCCGGAAGCAGATGATTCACGTTCCGAGATTCTCAAATAGATTAACCTTTCGAACTGCTGCTGAATCCATGGGCTAGATAGTACGCAAAGAAAATGGGGGATATGAAATATCCATAGAACTGCTGCCGAATCTATGGGCAAAATAGTACGGAAAGAAAAGGGGGGACGTGAAGTGGTTGATATTATACCTATTTATATTTATTTCAATATGAACACAATAACTATTATATCTATTTATATTTATTTCAATGTGAACATAATAAATTCAATGCTCGTTTCAAATTTGAACTACCATTTGTACGAATAAGAATCCCTCCCCTTCCTTACATAATTTCGTCTTCATATAGATAGATGTAGGATCTTGGGGGAGGGGCAAACGTCTACGGAAAGATCAAAGGTTGCTTGGATATAACTATCAATATTGTCTATGGCATTCTCACTGAAGTAAACTTTGTCGAGTATCCGACATTATTCTTTAAAGACAATTAGACACAACTAGTACCAATTGTCCTTTTCACCAGCTGGTATCAACAAACCAGCGTAATTGTACTTTTTGTCTCTCTCTCTCTCTCTCTCTCTGGTTTGCTTCTCCGGGTCGTTTTTGCCATCCGAAAAATTTACCCCGAAATATAACTAGTTTTTATCCCAATTAGTCCAATAATATTTCATAACCCTCATTTGACCTTAATCAGATATGTTGATATGTTAATTAATTATAACGACCGACTCGATTAATCCAACCTTAATCTAATTTTTAACTTTATCCGCTGTACTTTCAACTTAAGCAGTTAATCCGATCTATAGTTGTAACTATGATGGTAACATTGCAAATGCTATAATTAATGAAATTTATGGGGGTGATTAAGTCTTTCCATAGACTATGAAGAGTTTAAATGCTTAAATTTGAAGTACATAAGACTAAATTAAACCTCGGTCCAGGGTAAACTATAATTAATCCTTCCTTGTTAAACATCATATCAATTATCAAAGGGGTGTTTTTGAGGATCTATAGAAGTTCTATATTGTAAAGGATTCTTATAATGAATGACAAAAAAGAACAAGATATTGCCAATGATTCAAATGCCAGAACTGGGAAGCATCTTTCATCACTTAGTGCAAGTTTTAGCCAACCCATAAACTATTAAGCTACTTGCCATCACATCCATATCATCACGTCTCCTCAAAGTGGTATTCTTTTCCTCTTTCTACACTCTTCACTCCCCCTTACTTCTTTTTCTAATCTCTCCTCCTTCTCTCCTAATCATCAGTTATCTTAGTACTTTAATATCGTGACGACTTTATATCTTAATATATGAGGATCGATATTGGCTTGATATTTTTTCCTCTATTAAGTATATGTGAAATATGAACTATTGGGAGTTGATATCAATAGTGGATTAAGGTAAAATAATTACCATAGATGAGTTAAAAATAATTATAAATGCAAAATGATACTAATACCCTTGACTAGTTTTTTTTAGGTTAAGGTAAAAAAATATGTAGAGACTATAATTTTAGGTCTAATAATTTTAGGTATTTCATTTTTTTATTTTTTTAAAATAATGAAATATCTTTTTATTATATTTATTGTTGTTAGGGTTAGATTAACTCGGTAAAATACTAAGTGTCAAAATAATAAGTATTTATACGATAAACTGTGAACGAGAATACGAATAGAAGATACTGTGTTTTTAATAAACTTCCTAAAAAATTTATTATGTTTGGTATATAATAATCTTCTAAACTATTAAAAATACTTTACCCATTATTATTTTGTGAGGTTTTTATTAATTATTTTTATCCATATGTTATCGTATGATAATCCTGTAATAAAAATATGACATCTTTATCCCTCAAGTTACCTGAAACTTCACAAAAAAATATTTATGTTAACTAAAATGGAGGGACAATTTGGTTATTTTCTTGATTATATCTACGACATTAATTAAGAGTGCTATGTATCTTTTTGATAATTGAGGGGGTCATTATAAAAATAATAACAGTAGTTTAGGAGTGGAAAAAGAATTATCCATAATATATATTATCACATCTTGGTTATTTTCTTTATTCTGTCTACGATATTAAGAGAGGGTTATGTATTTTTTAATAGTCGAGAGAATTATTGTGTACCAAAATATAGTTCAGGCGGGCGTAATAAAAAATAAATAGTAGCATTTTAGGATTGGAAAAGGGAATTATCCCTTATATATATTATCACATCTGTTTCTAAACTGGTCATTGCCACGTCAACTCAACTAACGCAGAGGTTAAGAAAGAAGAGTGAAGGAGGTTAGGAATGGGAAATATTTAGGTGTACTCAATATTATTACACGTAATTTTATTTTTATTTTTCGTTCCTTTCAATAATACTGCATATCTTACACTAATTTTTAGAGCGTTTTGCACGAAAAACCAACAGGTTTGTTACTTTTAATTTTGCCTTGCAGAATAAACCCAATTGACTTTCTATTCAATAAAGTATTCTTAATTTATTTGGTACAGAAAGAAAATCCTTCTAGATTAGATAAAGATTTTGTTAGGGCTGACCTCACGAATAGATTCGAGACAATGACATATAAGTCGCATGGATTCGATCATTCTAATCACGCTTGAAATATGAGTACAAAGTAATGGTGATCAGTGCGATTGAAGTCGTTGGATGTGTACATCCAATACAAGGATTTTCATATGCATCCAATACAAGTAAGAGGTACACACAAAGATATTCTAAAATAAAAATAAAAATATTTACGTACATTTATGTTACGTTAGATTTGTAAGACTCAACCACTCAGCCAAATAAAGATTAGCTCATCAAAAACTTGCCTTGTGACAACCTAAATGGATATCCCGATCGCTACCCAAATAATTATAATCACTCCTTACCTTTGAGTTGATATTTAATTAAGATAGCTCTAATAGAATATAAGTAGGAAAACTAAGCCTGGTCTCCAAGTGGAGCATGCAGCTCTTTTTATTTATTTATTTATTATGTGTTTATTACAGTTTGCACCCTGTATTTTAAATTTTAAAAGAGGATTTATCAAAAAGATGTCGTGTGTTTTACTCATTTGTTTGATCGAACAACTAATCGCCCGTGAATTTCTTGTCCATAAAATTTATTTATTTTCGTAGAAGAAGGGTTTCTATGCCGACAGGTGTTTGACTAGGGTTACTAGGGTTGTATCACGATGTGGAAGTCCGCGAGTACATCTAAGCTTCTTAATAATTGTTTGATAATTCGTCCCAGATTATTTTCTTGAAGGGTGTTTTTGCATGTATACCGTTGTAAATTTCTTAATGAAGTTTTCATTTAACACCCTATATATAAATGATTTTTTTTCTGCTCAGTGATATTGCATAACTACGGGCCCCAATTGCGAATTTATTTGATTTGGTTTAAATAATATTGCATAAATACAGGGTGCTAACTGGATGTTTATTTAATTTTGTGAAGTTATCATTAACGTATATAGCTGATTTTTGCATTCAGTAATATTACATAAACTCGGGGTGGTAAATGTACTTTTTTTAATTTCATAAAGTTTTTGTTTAACACTCTGTATACAGGTGAATTTTCAGTTCAATAACATTGCTTAAATACCGGGCCCTTAATGCAAACTTCTTTGGTTTTTGCTGAAGTTTTCATTTAACAACCTATATATATGTAAATTTTCAACTGAAATAATTGCATAAGTAGAGGGCTCTAATTGCAAATGTTTTTAATTTTGGCGGATTTTACATTTAACACCCCCTATATATAAGTGAATTTTCAGTTTAATGATATTGCATAAATACAGGGTTCTAACTGCAAATATTTTTAATTTTGGCAGAGTTTACATTTAACACCCCTTATATATAAGTGAATTCTCAGTTCAGTGATATTGCCTAAATACGAAGCGCTAAATGTCTTAATTTTTTTGGTGAAGTTTTCATTGAACATATTATATATGTTAAGTTTTGTATTTAAACAATATTACATAATTACGAGGTGCTAATTGCAAATTTGTTTGATGCCGGTGAAATTATCACGTAACTCCCTATATACTGTAAAATTCTTTTAAATAAAATATTGCATAAATATGGGGTGCTGATTGCAAATGTAATTTTGGTTAAAGTTTCGTTTAACACCCTACATATATGAATATTTGGCTCAATAATATTGCATAAATACTGGTGCTAAATGTAAATTTCTCTGATTTTGGGTGAAGTTTTCATTTAAAACCTTTATATATGCAATTTTTTTGTTTAATATTGCATAAATAGTGGGTTCTAACTGCAAACTTCTTTAATTTTTTAGGAAGTTATCATTTACACCCTATAAATATATGAATTTCAGTTCAGCGATATTACAAAAATACAGGGTCCTAAATGAAGTTTTTTAGTAAAGTTTTCACGTAGCACCCTATATATTAGTGGATTTTGGTTCGCATAATACCTTATAATACAGTATGCTACGTCCAAATTTCTCAAATTTTTTCTTGAGAAGTTTTCATTTGACACCTTATATGTAAGTGAATTTTATTTTAAGTGCAAATTTCTCCAATTTTAGAGAAATTTTCATTTAATACCCTATTTATAAGTGAATTTTTGGTTCACACCATATTGCATCAATACATAGCGCAACATGCCAATTTCTCTAATTTTAATAATGTTTTCATTTAACACCCTGTATGAAAGTAAATTTCGTTTTAAATCATATTATATATAAATACAGAACGCTAAACGCAGAATGTTTCCATTTCTTTACCCCAGCAGCGGTTCGGATTCGGGTTTAATGACCCGTTTCCGCTTGATGCCCTCGTTCCCTCTATTCTCCTCTTGCTCTCGTTTGAATCCGCGAGCGGTGATTAATTCTCTTGGCATAAGTTGATCTATTACTGCGAAACCCCTTAACCATTTAATTAACCAAAGATGTAGGGGGTGTTTTGAAATTTTGCCTAGTTTAATATTCACAAGTGGATCTGTGCCAATTAGTTTAATAGGGGGAGTCCTAATCATTACTATTTATTACAATTTTATATATAAAAACTAATTATTTTTTAATAGTTAATGTTATTTGATTAGTACCTGCCCAGCTTGAACAAAGCTCATCAAGCTCGGCTCCTATTTGACTTAATTTTTGGCTTAGGATTGAAATTAAATTTTAATTCCAAACTTGAAATTAAAAGAAAAAAATATTTATATTATCTTTAGTGAGTTTGTAACTTCCAAGCTTAGAGCACTTCTTAGAGCAATATGTTTATATAAACTAATCTAAGATGGTTATCCATAGTAGTACATGAACTTGCATTACGAAATATATTATTATTTTAAAATAAATGTTATCTCGATGATATCAAGAGGGCACTGTGGATAGTAACTTTGCCTCAGCTCACTTCACAATTATATTATTTAATTTTAGAATACAACTTTTTATTTTAAAATAATAGTTAAATATCATAATAATTAAATTTTAAAATATAAAAATTATATATTAAAATTAATTTAAGAAAAATTATTTCAAAAATAAATACTTGAATAATAAAAATTAATTATTATTCTAGAATTTATCTTATTTCTCGAGTAAATGAGATAGTGTGATCGGTAGATTGAGTATTCGATGACTATAATTATTATTTATTGTTCTAGATAAATTATATTTTACTCGTATTATGGTTTGATCTAATTACAGATTACAAGTAACATCTTAGCTTAGACTCTAAAGTGTACTTATTAGTCTGTCTTAACGAGAAAGATAAATAGTAATTTATCTCTATATATTAACTTATGAGTCATCAAGAGAAGAATACTTTGGTGATTTTAATATATTTTTTGGCATCAGAAGTTGGCAACCGAAGATCTCAGTCAGTCAATAGTTTGTATAGTTAAATATACTTAATTTACAAATACCGAAATTACTTACAAATAAACTAAAACACAGGTTTACAGCTTTAAAATAATATTAAGCAGAGTTACTTTGAATTTGGATCTTTCCTTTTTATATTAAAGCCTCGATTACTTCGTGAACAAACCTAATTTAGAATATATATTCATTTTTATTATTTTTAAAATAAAATAATTATTTTTATGTTTACTTGATATTTTAAAATAAAAGTGTAATAATTAATTTTGATGTGATATGTGTTACAAACCAGCCTAATTCGATTTGCTACGATTCTGGACTCGATGAAACACATAATTTTAAGAGAATTTACGAACAATCTAATTAATGGATCCTCTTGAATTTTGGATATGTTGTTGCTCTTGGAAAGAGCTTTCGAACGAATCTAAGATCACGGAATTCAGACGATTAGATCTTAAGATATCGACAAAACAGTGGCCGAAGATTAATTAGATCCTAACTGATAGCCCACCAATGGCTATATAGATACTAGGTTTAGTTCTTAGTGTGAAAATGGTGATTAGAAGCTGGAAGAGGCTAACCAAAGATTTGGGCGGTGGAAGAATGGAAGTGGGAGAGGGCGCCAATAGCTAAAGACAAGTAAAGAAAGAAATAAACGCTAAAGCCAATTCCAATATCACTCCAATTAAGATTTCCTCCAAATATATATAGAGGCTCACCTTAAGAACTCATCAATTAAGTTAAACAACTCCAAACAAATGCTAACAAACCAATAACTAAGTTAAAATCCTAACAAATTAACTAAATCAATCTTCCTTATCTTATATTCTCGAGTTAATCCTTCGTTTCGTCGCTTATCTTTAACATTTCGTTTCATCATAAATAGATTATAAATCTGAAGAAGTCATGAATATAAAAGTTGCAGATTTGGAGATTGACAACCTTATTCAATTAGTTTGATATTATTTGGATATGTGTAGAATATTCTACGAATATTTTTCCAAAATTATGTAGAGTTGGATTTAGCTAATTAAATAAAAATATATCCTGCTAAGACTCTAACTAAATCAAATAACTAAATAAGATAATTAGACACAATCCATTGAGCTCAATCTCCCTCTGATATGATCTGATGTAGCCCAATTCGCATAAATATAAAGTGAATAAAAGGATAAGAAATTTGTGTTTTATTTTTTATAAAATTAACATGAATACTAGTATAATTGATATAAACTAGATTTATGGGATACATTTTAAGAGTAAAATCCTAATTAGATTGATATGCGGTAAATAATATTTACATTTTAGCATAGACTTATTATAATATTTAATTATTATTCTAGAACGAAGAGTTGTATTCTAAAATATAAAAGCTAATAGAAATATACACCTTATAGTTGAATTACGTTATAAATAGTTAACATTAATTTAAGGCGGCATAGACCTCCACGAAATGCTGAAAAATTCTTAGTCATATCTATAGGATTGTGACACACACACACACACACACACGAGAATATCTAGATGATGTGAATGACTACTAAATTTGGATCCAATTTATTAAATCTAATTTGACAAATTTAAATTAATATTTTTTTCCGTCAGTGTCTCGATAGCGTAGTTGCGTATTAATATAACATGAAAAATAGAAGAGTGAGATACCTTCTAGCATTAAGTATACAGCTAAGCTAAGGTTGAATAATTATTTCGTCCAAATTCAATGGCCTTAACGTTCAACTAGTGAGTCACATCAACAGAATAGTTTTAAACTTTCAACAATAATACTAAAGTTCTATTTTGCCTATCTATGGATTATTTAAAATTATTTAAATTTTAAAAACTTTCAACAATAATTTAATTGTATTATATGAGGGGGTATTTTGGTAATTTAGATTGGGTTCCGTTATTTTGGTTGAAAAATCTAACCACTTCAATGTGGTCAGAGGGATTAAATTTAAAATTCAGAAAGTTGTAGGGCCGTAAGGTCATTTGGGGGTATCAGTACGGGGGGAAATTTGTATTTAGCTGTAAATTTGTTTCATTAAGATCCAAATCTTGCGTCTGTTATTTGGATTAGATCCATCGCAGTGCTTTTTAAGTGGAGCCCAACAGGATACAATTTCCGACAAACAGAGGGGCCTAAAAGCAAAAAAAAATGCGTCAGGACTCCGGAAAGTTACTGCGCAACAGCTGTTAGCATTAAGTAGGTTAAATGGGGTGCGATTTAGCATCAATACTCCGTATCTTCTCATGATAATTACCCCATAACTTTTTCACCCAACACCCCTTATTAACTAAATTTACTGAAGTACTTTTGAGAAAGGAAAATTATATGAAAATCCCCGGCGCATCAATAAAGTGAACAAAACATAGTAGGGTCCTCTTGTCAGAGAGAGCGGGCGACAAGTGGTGCGTAAACGAGAGGAGTAAAAATTTGCTCCAATAAATATTCTCCGAAAGTCTCTCTCGCTCCTCTCTCTCTCTCTCTCTCTCTCTCTCTCCCCAGAATTATTTGCGACCTAAGAAACCCAATCGGCCGAATCCAGTGGAAGAATAATAACGCGATAATAATAAAATCAACATCCAAGCTGCATCTCCATGTATAAATCCGCCTTTGCCGCCGGATAAGCTCGGTGGTATTCGGGCTATCCGAGTTCTGTCTTGCTCCCACTAATGGCGGATCTGATCCAATTCTTGGTTCCTCGATTCCATTCTCCGAAAACGATCCCCAAATCCAAGTAATACTTGGCGAAGCTTGTTGTTGTTGTCCTCGATTTTGTTGGGTTTCTCCGGATGGGTGGCGAGGTGCTCGACGAAAGGCGCCTGAGAAGGTCCGCGAGCTCGGACGGGATCCCGGACGTGGCTCTCGAGTGCGTCTTGGGGTACGTGGACGATCCCCGCGACCGCGACGCCGTGTCACTGGTGTGCCGGCGGTGGTACTGGGTCGACGCGCTGACGCGGAAGCACGTGACCGTGGCGATCTGCTACTCGGCGACGCCGGGGATGCTCTGCCGCCGGTTCAACCGACTCGAGTCGCTCAAGCTTAAGGGGAAGCCGCGAGCCGCCATGTTCAACCTGATCCCCGAGGACTGGGGTGGGTACGCGGCGCCTTGGATCGCCGAGATCGCCGTCGCTTTCCAGTGCCTGAAGTCACTGCACCTGCGGCGCATGATAGTGAAGGATGCTGATATCGAGGTGCTCGTGAAGGCCCGGGGGCATATGCTTCAGTCGATTAAGCTTGACAAGTGTTCCGGCTTCTCGACTGATGCCCTTAAGCTCATCGCTCGCTCTTGCAGGTGATTTCGCTGCTAGATTTGTAATATTTTTTGATGTTCTTGACTTCTTTTGAGTTCTTGTTTATTCTCTCGTGCTCTTTTCTGCACTGCTTTTGATTTTACTTTTGTTCTTTAAGTGGATATATGTTAGGAGTGCAACTGTGGAATTGGGTTGTCTATTTTGTGATTTTCTTGGCCTACAAGATTCTTATTTGTTTGTTCTGAACTAGATGAATATATTTATGTGCTAGAATTGAAGAATTGACAATCCGGATGCTCTAGTGGATTAAAACTTTGGATTCTAGACACAAGATAGAGTCGCAGAATTGTGAATACTGCTTTTGTTGTACTTTGAAATTTGGAGGTATTTCAGGAGTCCATAATAGAAGTACAGAGTCAATAGGGATGTCAATGGAGCTTGGGATTTTTCTCGCAGTGTATGCTTCTACTAGTGTGTATTCATTACATGGTTTATCAAGCTAAACAATAGAATAATATATTTTATAATCACCATTAAAATACAGAAAAAATAGGAATTAGCAAAGAAAATTATGTTTCAAGAAATCAATAGTGATATGCTCTACAAATCCAACTGATTTATACAGTACGTCAGTTGGTCTAGTGAAATCACTAAACTAACCTTGGAGCCAAATGTTCCACCCAAACGATGTTAGGAAGATAACAAATTGATACATATAAACAACTGACATACTTGCAGGGTAAATGTCCTGTTCAAGTGATTATCGACTTCAGAATTAATACCGAAACTACTGAATTAACTCAAGATATAGATACAGAAAGAATCAATGCGAAATACAGAATATATATATATTTCAGGAAAATGACTAGTGTCGAGAAACAATCTTCTGGGTAGGGATTTTTGGGAATCATTTGTGAAATGTTATATCAAAGAGAATCAAAGATGAGATGTAAAAGGCTGACATTTGACAATAAGCCCACAAACCCACTTGGATAATCTTCCTTTAGTTAAATTGGATACAAAATATATACTGAATCTTTGTTAAATGTTGTGTTGGGTAGTCCCTACAGTCGCATTAGAGCTCAGGTTTCTCTGTAATCGCCTCTATGTGAGTCCATGTGTGACTTTCAAGCTAAAAACATCCTGATTGTCTTATCAATTGGCTCATCCGTGAGAAGGGAGATTGTTGGGAGTCAATTTTAAGGTTTTAAGTCCTGAAGAAAATAAAATTTAGCTATTCTGACCATGTAATTTTTAAATACCTCCATAATAGTTTGCATAAGAATTTGGATAGCTTGTAATAATGATTGTTGGTACAGTGTCTCCTCTTTCCGAAGTATAAAGTTCTTCTCTTTGAAGGTAATGAATAAGCACAAAGAAAATTAGACCATAAAGAGCACCACAGAAATGCCTCTTCCAACCAGATAACAATATCCTTACTGTTTGAGTTGATAATCCTTCTTTTCTCCTCTAAAAAGAAAACAAACTCTTGGCTTTGAAGATAATAGGTCACAATTATAATAATTAGGCTACAAAGTACCTTCAAATGCAGTCATGCATACCATATGCTTTAATTAAAGAAAACTAGTATCAGCTCTGAAAATGATAGTAATGAGTATAAGTCATCAGAACAAGAGAGAATTAAATCCTTTAGTGTTGCTCTAAAAACTGAATATTATAGCTGCCAAGGCAGAGATCGAAAAGTAGATATGATCATTTTTGTGCTACTACATGTCATAATTTAACCCATCAGGAATGGAATCTGAGATTAAATCCTGCCAATATTGCTTTTGTAGACTATGAGCCTTGTTAGGATTCTGCTTTTTCACACTTAATTGTTTTGTGACCTTTGAGATGTTTTCAGTCACATAGTTCCATATTAATATCATGCCAAGGTTGCATCTACTTGTCTTTTGCAGCAACTAATTTATTATTGCCTATTGTATCAGCAGATGCCTTAGAACTTTATTTTTGGAAGAAAGCTCGATTACTGACAATGACAGTGAATGGCTCCATGAGCTTGCTGTCAACAATACTGTGTTGGCCACTTTGAATTTCTATATGACAGAACTCAGTATCTTGCCAAAAGACCTAGAGCTACTTGCTAGGAACTGCAGGTCATTGAGTTCCTTGAAGATCAGCGAATGTGATCTTTCTGATCTAGTTGACTTTTTCCAAACAGCCACAGCATTGGAGGACTTCGGTGGAGGATCATTTAGTGATCAAGGAGAGGCCAACAGATATGATAGAGTTATCTTTCCTTCAAGACTCTGCTGCTTGGGCCTTATTTACATGGGCACAAATGAGATGCCAACTATCTTTCGATTGTGCGCTGCTCTTAAGAAGCTGGACTTGCAGTATACTTTTCTTAGCACTGAGGATCATTGTCAGCTCATTCAGCAATGTCCCAATCTAGAAATTCTTGAGGTAGCATGTCTTCGAAAGATCTATTTTTCACTACACATTGCAATTCTCTTAATCCTCATATCGAATTTGTTCAACAGGTAAGGAATGTGATTGGAGATAGGGGGCTTGAAGTTGTTGCTGAGACATGCAAGAAATTACGAAGACTCAGAATAGAGCGAGGGGATGATGAGCCTGGTTTGCAAGATGAGCAGGGTAGAGTTTCACAAGTAGGGCTTTCAGCTCTAGCTCTGGGCTGCCCTGAACTGGAATACATAGCAGTGTATGTCTCTGATATTACAAATTCAGCTTTGGAATCCATTGGGACTTACAGCAAAAATCTTTGCGACTTCCGGCTTGTCTTGCTTGACAGAGAAGAAAGAGTAACAGATTTACCTCTTGACAATGGGGTTCGTGCTCTGTTGAGAGGTTGCACCAAACTTCAGAGGTTTGCTCTTTATTTAAGACCCGGAGGACTTTCAGATGTTGGACTTAGTTATCTTGGAGATTATAGTAACAACATCAGGTACATGCTCCTAGGAAATGTTGGGGAATCTGACCTTGGTCTAATGCATTTTGCAAGAGGTTGCAAGAACTTGCAGAAGCTTGAATTGAGGAGTTGTTGCTTCAGTGAGCATGCGTTGGCCCTTGCGGCACTGAAATTGCCATCACTAAGGTACTTGTGGGTCCAGGGTTACAAGGCTTCCCGGACTGGCTGTGACCTTATGGCCATGGCCCGACCCTACTGGAACATTGAATTTATTCCTCCCAGATCAGAGATCTATGATCATGCAACTGATGATACGGGAGCTTGTGTAGATAGCCAGGCTCAGATACTCTCATACTATTCCCTTGTTGGAAAGAGGACAGACTATCCAGAATCTGTGATCCCCTTGTATCCTGCATGAGTGTAAATATGTAGGCCATCACTTTTTCTCTGGCTTGGCTTGCTCTTTTCTTGTAATTACTAAGATTTCACGGCAACAATCATGTTCATAGATGTTATTTGTACCGGTTTGCAAACAGATGAGCTGAGTTTTCTAATAAGCTGTGTTGTTATTATTACCTAGTTTAGGAAGATGTATACTATTCACTGGTTTCTTTCTGGGAAACATGTAATGAATGTGAGATCTGATTCAGTGATATCCTCAGTGATCGATCTGAAGATTATAACAGATGGGAACACATAATTTCTACCATCCTACTGTAAGAAACGCTACAGGATATTCTTCATTTACACCTCTCTCCATGTTGATGTAAAATAGTAGGGTATGGATGACACGGTTTAGATCAGTTGAGCATTTGTCAATTAATGCTCTCTGTGTTTCATCTCTTCATATGCATATATGTATATATTTTCCCCGAACAGGTTTGAATTATCATTGGTGAGTGCTCAAGGATTTCATGAGATCTCATACATCTTTTTTTGTGCCAATGTTTTTTTTTTTTTTGGTATGGCATGGCATGCTCCCATAAGGACTACAACTAATTTTCCTATGACCAATGAGGAAAGTAGGGAATCTTGTGTCTTTCCTCTGGACCTCTTAAATCTTCAATGATATGCTACTGGCCATAGCCCAATTGTAGCCCTTGGAATCGAACAACACCATAAAGGATGGGCATGGTGTTCAAAAGCGGGGAGGTGTTAGACCATGTTTGCGGTCTAAATCCATCTTATTGCAGAATAAAAACTTAGAATAAGATGGAACCCAATTGCTTTTGATTAAACAAGTTGGCGGACAGGATGCAGCATTTTCCTTTTCCTAAAGTAAGTGGGTAGCTTTGCTGTCTGCAATGAAAAGTTTAACAGAGGTGACCACTTTGCTCTTGTTGGATTGAATCTTTCCACTTTATAATTGGTGGGCCACAAATAATTTTCAAGTGGCTTGCAATTATACCACACTTTCTGATAGTTGGAACCACAACAGCAATAAACAGTGGCAGCTGGGATACTGCAGCAGCAGCAGCAGCAAATAAACCATGGAATTTACTAAGAAATAAAGGAAGACCAACCACCACCTCCAACAGTCACAATAGGGAAAAAAAAAAGAGGTCTTTTAGTTTATCCTTGCCATCAATTGATTCTTGCCAGAAATAGTAAGCAACTATTCTCTGAGACTGTGGTGACATTGCTAACTATTAGTTCAGAGTTCAGTAAGACCAATAGAAGTGGCAAGCATTGATGGTGTATTGCCCTCTTGAGCAATGCCATGGGAAATTTAGATAGATCTAACTAGTGTTCTTCCTGCAGGAGATACCCGTCTGATACTGTCTGAGTGGTTCTCTGACTCATCTCTCTTCTTTTAGTGGTTAGCTGTAGTCAAGCAGGTTATGTGCAAGTTCAATTTGTAAAAGCCAGTGATGGTGAAATCAATCTGTAGCTAGAAGAACAAAGTGGATGTGTAGATTAACTAACTAGTCTAAAATAAAACAACCACATAATCCAATTGGATTCCCCTTTGATTTCGTTTTATGACTTCACTAGCTCAATGAACTTTTTCATTACAACATCCAATGTATTTGACATCAGAACTGAATGTAGTAGGAATTGAAGAATTGAATGGACAAGAGAAGTAAATAAATAAGTATAACAGAAGATGTACTCTTTTCATCTCTACATTCTTACTTCATAAAGGGATAGCAAACAACAGATATTACATAGAAATGATGCAAATGTCAATGAGTCATGACCCCATGCAATCTCCATAATAATAAGCTGATACAAACATATTAAAAGCTCCATGCACTTTTCTGCTGTCATATAGCTGACAATAAATATCACAGCAGAGAACAGGACGAGCTACTTTTATGTACATCATCATAGTGCAGAATGTCTTGGAAACTAATCCCTGCATTAAGAGAAGCATTTCTCTGAAACCGGCATCATCATCTGGCTTGCAGCAATTTTGAGAATGCAAGCCCCATCCTTGAACTCTATAAGGTGGAAAATAGAATTTATATACATGGAAGTGAAGAGAATGCAAGCCTCATCCTTGAAACAAACAGCAGGAATGTTGTTCAGATTCTCCATTTCATCTCCTTGTAGCTTCATCATGTTCAAAGATGAGGTATTCTAAAGGATAGCACGTTCCAAGCACTTACCTTTATCCCTGAGAGTGAAGGTAGTTGGATTGCATTTGTGTATCAAAGCCTATTCCATATGGACTAATTCCTAGAGGTGTTTGCATAAACTGATTGCTGTGTGCTCCACTGCCTTGCTTCGAACTAGCTATGACAGAGAATTGATCAGAAGTTGCAACACTAGAAGCTGAGCCTGATCGCGAAGTGACCGTAGACGGTTGCGAAGGCGAGGGCGCCCTGTCGTCGTCCGGCAAATTGACGGTCGTGATGTCATGTATGCTAGATCTCCTCTTATCTTTTCCACCTGAGTTGAGCCGTATGAAGTATTTTTGTGCATGGCTAGCAACTTGTGTAGGAGTTCTAGTAGTGACGAAATTTCGCGAAATATTCCTCCAATCTCCTCTGCCATATTTCTTCAGACCCATCAAGAACAACCTGGAAAGGAGAATTTTTATTTTTATTTTTTCTTCTTAAAAACTAACAAACTTTTTCGTATCAGTAAGAAAAAGAGAACTCTTTGATCTAAATAACAAAGAATAAGGGATAAACTTACTTGTGCTCCTCTTCAGTCCAAGGAATCCCTTTCTTCCTCTCCTGATCTGATGCCCTGCCACCACACCTCTTCCCACCAACACTGTAGGATTGCTTGAACCCATCAAAGCCATTGCCGTTCTCCCAATCCAACACAAAGCCAGACGAGTTATACTGTGGGAACGGCACCAGCCCAGCTTCAATAAAATTCACATCATTCTCCAAATCCTCGTAATGGGTGATGACATCCCTTACTGTCTTCCCGGGGATCATCGCCGCCACCTTCTCCCACCGGTCCGGCGCGTCCCCGTCGATGCGCGCGAGGGCGTCCTCGAAGACCTTGTTCTCTTCTTGGCTCCAAATTTTGCTCCTTTTCTGAGAAAGGAACCAGCTTGAGCTTGCCAAGTACGGAGCAGGAGGGGGTAGGACTTCCATCCACGACTCTTTCATCATCTCAAGCCCTCCTTTGGTTTACTTGGAATCAAAAGTACAGGCAAAACGGAGGTAGGAGAAGGTAATTAAACTTGATAAAAAGAATGAATCCAAACTTCTCCTCTCCTCCTCCTTAGGTGTGTACACAGGCTGTAGAAAATAATATATGAAACCGGGACTTTATAGGCTAAAAAGATATCTTAATTCCATCAATTATTTTACTATAGTTTGTGTCACAATTTGGATGCAATAGAATAATAATAATTATTGGGTTGGATACATTCTCCCAAGTCCCAAGTGACAACCAATCTCTGCTGGCCCTACCAGCTGGGCCGTAAGCTATATCCCGTCATGATCATACAACAATTATTGTCTCCTTACTGCACGATGGAACGAGTTTTAAGCTTCTTTTGAAGGTTATTTTATGAGGAGAAAACTGGCATTACTCACGCAGTAGTCAACCATCTTAAAGCCCGTATAAAGAGGTTAATTTTTACTTTTTTTTCTTCTTTGGGTTCCAAGTCTCTTTTAAAAATGGGCAAAGATGCAAGTGCACAAAAAAGAAATTTTTTGCAATCAAGGTACGAAAAAGGGAGGCACGAATGGGTCAAAGTCATCGTTACTCTATAGAAACTTATTTTTCTGAGGCAAATTATACTTTACTCACTATTTTGCCATGCCATATTTGCAGGTGGGGGAGGTTTTGCGTAATAGAACTAAAACGTGGGTGGTGATATGCAAAAGAATCTTATGTTCTGTTCTTAGATAACAGGTTAATTTAATAGTCCTGTTTCACTAACAAACTGGAAAAGTATCATCCGGCAGCGGATTAGCTAAGTACAACAAGACATGATGAGATACACGTCACACACCAATACGAGACTTACAACAAACAATAACAGGAATTATATAATCTAAATTTGACTGCGAGTAATGAGCCATGCTCTTTAATGTTAGAATATACAAAACTCCAACCTAAAAATTACGAACAGTGTTCGTCTAACAAAAGTCATAATTCTTTTGTCGTTCTTGTTTTCATAGTTAATACGTAGAATAAAAGAATTAAATATAATAATAATAATAATAATAATAATAAACCAGAGTGGCATGGATTAATGTGAACCCTACTCTGTTCTCTTTGCAAGCTTTTTTGGTTCTTGGACTTTGTGCTAAGCTTTTCTTTCTCCCTGCTTGAGGTTGGAAACTTGGAATTGGATCTCTCGCTGTCATCCCCCACGTTGCGGTCCCCCGCTGTTTGAGGTGACCAACTACCACCCACCTCTTTCTCTCTGTCTCTGTCTCTCTCTCTCTCTCTTCTCTTTCTCTTTCTCTAATGTCTCTTTCCAATGTCAGCTAATTAGTTTTTACCTGGTGACTTGTCGAGCCGCAATTGACTGCTAATGCCAACTTACCAAGCAACTTCTGGTACTTGAGATGAGAGATTCCACCCTCCCCACGAGAAGAAGAAAACAAACGTCGATCACTGTTGAGAAGCAAGCATTTAAAATAATGAACTCTTGTAAGTAGATGTACTCCACTGCAACCATCATACAATTGATTGCGGTTTGAATAAAGTTATGATACTCGGAAGAGTCGCAATGGAGTGGATTAGTCTTTTAAGTACGATTCCAGGAACCCTGATGTTGTAGAGAGGAAAAGGTCTGCAAACATTATGGACATCAAATTAAATAACAGTGGCCATTTTTATTTGTTTTTAATGCTGATTTGGTTTATAACTATTTAATCTTGGGGCCAATGGCATATTGGCATCTCCAGAGTTTGCAATGGACTTGTGTGATTGGCTCCTCGCCTTCAGCAGAAGACTTTCTCTGGGCATGGGATTCCATTCGGTATTTATTATTTTGCTACAGTTTCACATCTCACTATGTGCAGTTCCCAAGATGCATGCATTGGAAATTAAGTTTAAAAAAATAAATAAAGGAGAATTAAATATCTATATATATCCCTTGTTCTTTTGATCAAATAAGTCAATACACCTTCCTATATTTTTTTTGACTGAATTATGATTATAAACTGTCATTAACAAAGATAATAAAGTAATTTAAATGAGCCTCTTTGTTTAAATATTTGAAACATAGTTCGTGGTTACTTATAGAAGGGTACAGTGATTTTTATTCAAACTGAAAATAAATTTTCAATAAGAAAGGAATGAACATTATTAATTTTGAATGAAAAATATAATAAATTTATAACTTAATGAAAAGTGGATATACTAATACAAAATAAAATTTAGAATGGTTAAGTGGTTTTAGTTTAGAGAGTAAAATGTATTAAATCAAAAAATAATCAAAGAGAAGAATTGAGAATGAGTTCTATTAGATAAATAAAAAATGAGAAGAATTGAGAATGAGTTCTATTAGATAAATAAAAAATGGGACGCTAAAATATTAAATAATTGTCAAACTAATTATACAATATGAGTATCCTTAACTATCCGATTATAGTTTCAATAGCATCAAACTAGTCATTATTAACTTATATGATCATTTTACCTTAAAAAAAAGGTTAGCCTTCTCCGATTCATTAATTTGACGGCCAAGCAAATCCTTCTAGGAAACAAACCATTAATCCCTTAGGCCTAAAAAATGTAAGCCATTTTGGGGTTGAGGAGAGGGGGGTAAAATTGGTATTTAGGTAAATTTCAGTTTATTCCAGCCCAATTATTCAAGCCGGCCCAAGGGGAACTGGGCCCATGGGCCATTTGGACATCCCTAACATATCGTAATTATTATTATATTCTTTAAAATATCATAATTACTACTAAATTCTTTTAACTCTTTTAGAATTATCGTTATGATTAATTTTTAATAGAATATTCTTAATCAATTATTACTAAAATTAATAAACACATATACTAATTTTAGAGCGTAATATATTTATCGGTACTTTCTACCTCACACCTAATAATCACAGAGATTAAATTAGTGGAGTGGGATAAGGATAATTTATAAAATTTAAAATATCATTTAACATAGTTTATTAATTTCATCATGCTTATTAAATTGAACATAACACAGGGTGCTACTCGGTAACATTTTATTATAAAATATGAGGTTTTATTTATAATATAGTAAAAACGTACGATATTATTTATATTTTTATCCTATTATTATTATAAAAATTATGATCTATGTGCTAAGGTGGACTTTTGAAACGTCGTGGCCGCCCTTAGTTTTCTGAGCCTTGTTAATTGCTTCTTATTCTAAGTTTCTAGCCTTTCTATGACTGTTGGAAATGAAAGCCATTGCATATTCCAAGCATGGCCAAAGTGGGCCTCTATTATATGTGAAAATGGAAGGGATCTCTCGTTTTTTATATACAATTAGTACCACCAAGAGGAGACTTTAAGATGTTATTAAATAGGATACCGACAAAAGATCTTGCAAGTCAATTCCAACTTCAACTAATTATTATAAAGAATAATTATTTGATGATATGATAATTTAGCTCCATTAACAGATTAGGCTAAATTGATCATGATGTAAATGGGTCGGGCCGAATTGGGCCACTTGGTATTATACAGAGGGCTTATGTTCGCGAAGCAAGATAGAATATTGTGCTATTATTTCTATAGAAAACCCCTAAAAATGTGAGTGATATAACCCTCCTTAATTAGTTTAATTGATTGGGCACGATGCATTACTTTTATATATAATTAGTTTGTTGTTTACTTATATATTAAGTTTTTGAATCAACTGATTGTTTAGCATAGTATTAGAGCTATTTTTTTTTTCTTCTAAGGATTCATAACGGTTAGTACTACAAATGAGTATGTTAGAAGTATGATATACGATATTAGTCTTTATCTAACGGTTTAAGTTTTTAATAGATTCAAACATTTCAAAACATGATTATTTCATATTTGAGCACTCAAATTAGTTTGGGAATTGATTTAAAGGTACAATTCAATCTTCAGGAAAAAGAAAAATGAAAAAAGCTTGAAAGGTCAAGCATAAATTTATGGTCATTTGCCTAGATCTTCTCCTCCACCTTTGAATAAAGAGAAGATTAACAAGTAGGAAGATCTTTGGGGGGTGGTAGCAGTGACTCATTAGGACCCTTTCCATCGTCCACTAGAAACGCCATCTTTAACCCCCAAGTTGTGTGCACCTCCAAATGGCAATGCATGAACCAAACACCTACATCCAATCCAACAGCCAATTTTATAATCTTTAATAAGTATTAGATTATGAGAGAGATAATATATTGAACTTAATAAAACAGAAGGTGGGGTGTTTTTTGTAGATTTAGTGTTAAGTGGAAAATAAGTAGCTTGTACGTACGTACCGGGATTATCCGCTGTGAATCTTATAGCAGTCCATCCTCCCGATGGAACTCCGATGGTGTTCCTCTCTATCGGATCTACGAGATTAAACTTAGAAGGAGAAGTCTTGGGATTATAATTCCCAAGTCCTCTCCCAACCGCAAAGAAGTTAAACCCATGCAAATGGACAGGATGGTTCTCCGGTGCAATGATCCCCGTATCCTGCAGCACTAATTGCACCGTCGAATTATACGGCAGGCGATAAAGCCGAGTTCCGGTCATCGTCTGCAGGTTTTTCGGCCCGCCGCCGGTGTAGTTGAACGCCACCGGGGGGTTCGCCGGGAAGTCGTCGGTGAACACCCCGCTGACGTTGAAGTAGTGCGCCTGGAGGATCGCCGTCGTCGGCATGACGAAGCTCACGTTGTTGATGTCGGCGACGACGCGGCTGCCGTTGGCGCAGGCCGGGCAAGGGTTCACGCCGATGCCGACGGTGAAGAGGAGGGAGCGGTCGACTTGGAGGGGTACTCTGGCCGGATAAGTTCTTGAGTTCAGGCTTCGGAGGGAGTCCACGAAGCTGGTTGCTACCTGTTAAGAGTATTAAATGAGTTAAAAAAAAAATTTAAGGAAACTTGTAAAGAAAGCCCTATATTTTATTTTTATTATTATTAGCATCAATTCTACTATATTGTATTTATTATTCTACCCTGTATTTTACTTTAATATTCTAAAAATACTCTGAGTTAATTTTACTATGACATTAGCTAATATCGTAGAGTTTAATTTTGAAAATTAAAGAAAAACCTAAAATACCCTTCAATTGACTTTGAAATTTAGTTCATTTATTTTTATTTTAACTTGAAAAAACCTTATTTAAGGTTGTTCAATTCATCTATATGGTAACTAGTCATTAAAAAAATAATGACACAGTATATTTGATGCATTATATATATATATATATATTAAATGGCATGATGTTTTGGATTAAAATTTTCATTTAGATAATTGGTGAATTAATAGTATTACGGGAGTTGCATTCTGAGCCGGTGGTTTGGCAGTAGTGAGAGCAGAGGTGGAGAGAGTGTTGGTGTAGTGCACGGTGGCCGTTGCGGTTTTATTATCGACGGCGATGGGGGAGTCCATGAAAGGAGAAGCGGTGACGAGGTACCGGCCGGCTCCTTGGTCGGCGGTGAGGAGGACGTTCGTCGTCTGGCCCGGGGCGACGAGAATTGTGTCGGTCTTGAAGGGTTTCGTGTAAACGGCGTCGACTTCCACAACAGTTAGTTTATGGCCGGCCACCTTGAAAAAGAGCTCCTCATTGAGTGCAGCGTTAATGATACGTAGCAGGTATGTTTTGCCACTATCCACTTGTAATTTGAATCCATCTGTGAAGTAACACTTAGTTATTACCATGTTAATTAAGCTAAGTATGTAAATTAGGAATATATATATATATATATATAATTTATTGAAAAATCCTATTTTTATCATATGAAAAGTGGTTTTAATATTAATTACCTTGTGAAGTTGCACAAGTGGACATAGGGCCTGGATGTCCATTGATGGTATGAGCATCAGAAACATTAGGTGGTAGACCAGCCTTCATGGCTTGATTGATTACAGCCTCAGTGTCTGATATCCACCACTCACCTACATTTTAATCATCAATTATATTAAAAAAAATCAGAACTATAATCCAGATAATTAACAACACAATTATCCTAATTAAGTACCTAAGATTACTATCTCCTCTTTGTGGGGTGCAGGAAAAGGATAAGGAACACTAGGTTTAGGCAGGATCACAATAGCACCATGAACAGTAGCCCTTAGCCATAGTATGTGAGCATGCCAAAGAAGTGTTCCTCTCTGCCCTTTGATGGTAAAATTGTACACATAATTCTGGCCTGGTTGAATTGGGCACTGGGTGATGTAGGCCGGCCCATCGGCCCAGCCCGTTTGAAGTTGCCTCACTCCATGCCTATGTGGCAATAAAAATTAAAAATAAAAATAAAACTTATCAAATCATCTAAGGAACACTCTGTATATTATTCCATATTTTAAAAAATAATACTAACCAGTGGATTGTAACGTTATATTTCACATGGTTGACGACCTTTACTAGCACATTATCGCCTTCTCTGGCGTATAAGGTAGGGCCGGGAAACTGGCCGTTGACGGTGACGATAGGCTTGGTGGAGCAAAGACGAGTTGCATTACTCATGACCACCTGCATGGAGGAAAATTTTCTTAATAGACCACTTTGCCGTTGGTTTTATTAACAAAGATAATTATAATTGTAAAACAACAGAAACTTAAATAGAAAAGTAGATTTTAAAGTCAAACAAGGGGTATCTTAGGTATTTTAATTTTTAAAAATGTAATACAATATTCTCTAATTCGTTTACTGTAGTTGGGCTGAAATTAATCTATTATATTTTTGAGTAATTTCAGACAAATAAACATCTATATGGTAAGATGTAATGTTAATTTTCTAAAGGTTACTGTGGAAAAAGAAAACTACATTTTTAAAATCAAATGAAGAGTAATAATTTAGGCATTTTAATTTTATTTATTTTAAAAAGTAACCGAATATTCTATGTTCGGGTTAAAGTTAATCGTATATTTTTGAGATATTAAAAACAACGTAGGGTGTTTTAGTAATTTTCTTTTTGAGATACTTACTTTAAACTTGCATTAAAGTGAGACTACTTACGTTGAACTTATAATGGCGAGTCGTGGCATCAACAAGCAGCGGAAGAGTGCAAGCAACCAGCAACACTGCTCGAATCCATGATTCCATCTCTCTCTCCCTCTCTCTCTCTCTTTCTCTATGTTGTGATGAGATGGAATTTGTCTGGATGTGTTAGTAAGCGGGCAATGGATTGTTACTTATAATAAAGAGAAGGGCATTGTCAGATAGCTGCTAAGTCGTTTTAATGCTTAGGTAGGGGAGCCTTGATCAGCAAGGTGTTGGTAGAACGTTCACAAAACTACAACTCCATGACTTGGATTCTACATAAAGCTCACATATCTTTTGAATAATGTAATTTGGAACCTACTGCAACTATGAGCACAGTGTCTCTTTCTATCGGTTAAGAGATGACTTGTTTGGGATGCAATCCAGCACATTACTTTGATCTTTCTCACACCCAGTATTCTCTAGTTTTAATTAGTTGACCAACTACGCCACACTAGTGGTAGTGGAATCTAATTTGAGCCCAAAGTATCACCCGTGCGTTCGATTCGTACCGGTTCCTACTCAATAATTATGCTGTCTAAATTTGGACACGTATATATATAGCCTCGTTCGCACTCTAGTCGGCCACTATATTTTGATTTTAAATAAAGAATCTTTTGTTACGTTTAAAATATTAAATTTTGAATAGCTGAAGTACCTCTCATTTGACCTAGAAAATATGGTTCCCCTCTTTCTTTCTTTTTTATAAATTTAACCTTGAAAAACTAAACTCAAGGGTATCAAGGTCATTGTATATATATATATTTAAATTTAACTCATCTGTATGTCAGAATATTTGAGGTATTAAAAATAAAATATAACAGTCAAATGATGAATATTTAAAAGATAGAGGGTAGATAATAATAATAATAATAATAATAAGGTCAAAATGTACGGTGTTTTGGATGAAATTTCTAAAAATATCGGTGAGACGGTGACCACCTAATAATAATCTTATCCAGCATTGTTGCTAATGAGACGCTTTCGACAAACAATGTGGCCAATCAGATGGGGAGTAATATCACATCATTCACCAATACATGAGCAGCTTAGCTTGCGATTGTGGTCACTTTGATTGGAGGTCCAGGTGATGTCTGACGTCATCGAACATTGGTGATTTTGCTTGACAGAGGTTGCTATTCGAACATCCAGTTACCGTGCATAGATAGCACACTGTGTAGGTGTGGAACTGCTACTGAAGGCCAAAATGGTCTTTAGATACACACCAGTCTTCTTTTCCCCAGGTCAAATTGGAAGGCAATGGATAGCGTTTCAACCTATTGAGATGAGAGGTGGAAATGTATCCTGGCATAAGTAGAGGAAGCAAAAGAGATCTCATGGTAGATTCCGGCCTTGAAGGAAGCGCAGAGAAGAGATATGATCACTCTCAAGACCGTTCAAACATCCTTCCCTTCCCCATTACAATCGCCTCCCCGCCAAAGAAAGTTCATCAGCAGGGAGAAATCTTCTCTCTGTTTCTGCAGATCCAAAGATGAGGCAGCTGATGACTCCTCTCCCCCGTCCGGCGGCGACACAAGAAAGCAGGAGCTTCTTGTGCGAATCGCGCAGCTTCAAGCCCAAAAGGTTCGCCTCACCAACTTCTTAGATGAGCGCTCCGCGTATCTGACTCAGTTTGGTGAGGATGCCAATGCGGAGTTTGACGAGATTGGGCAGAACGCGCTCAAAGAACTCGACGAGGCCAGCTCGAGGGTCAGTGTAACTTGTCATGAAGCTTATATGCCATCTGTGGCAGCCTTTTATATTGTCTGAATTCCTTCTTCTCTGTGGTGTGATAGATAATGGAGAAACTAGATAGTAGGATGCAGGCTTTTGAGGAGGATGCAGAAATTAACAGACAGGAGATAGAGGAGAGCGAGAAAGTGTTGGAGGAGTTTGAAGAAAAGATTAAAAAGGACCGAAATGAAGGGCTATTCTTTAAGAATCTAGGAGAGAAGAAGCCTGAGGATAAAAAAGTAGCCAAGGTGGAAGCAGGGAAGCTCAAAGAAACGATGAAGGAGAATGCAGGATCAAAAGTTAGACGGAATATTTACCTTGGGCTAATGTCCTTGCTCGCGATCACCATAGCCAACGCTGTTTTTGCTTCGACTGAGGTGGAATGGAGGAAGATTGCAGCACTGGGCTTGATTTTTGTAGGTCTGCTCACCCAGCTCATCTATGAGCAGAGCCTATCATCAAATCCTGAGGAAAAGGAATCCAGAAAATAGTTAAAAGGTTGTAGAATCTTGACAAATAAATGATTATACTTGTATTGCTTCCTGTCATCTCTCTTGGCAAATGTGACTGCATAATCTTAAACTAAGACTTCCGAAATGAGGATGAATGCAGCATGGTACAGTAAACTATCTGATTCTCAAACCTGAGTTTGATAAATTTTCCTAGCTCAATGACCTACATTTATATCAAACATACCTTCTCTAACCTAAAAGATAACATTAATGTAGCCTCGAGTAAATCAATCTATGTTTTGTCCCCTATAACCTGAACGCGAACTGATCTCTTTTCAACCTCATGACAGTAAATAATTGATGGATGGAACATGTATAGGCTACTAAGTATGTGTTAGATATATACATGGGTGTGAGAAGTGAACTCAGAAAACCAGTTTTTCCTGCTAATGGATGTCACAAGGAGGTAGAATGTAGGCCATCAACTGTAGGCTCTTCAGTAGATTCTTCATACAAGCTGTTAAAATAACATAATCTCTCTAATTTGGAAAAGTAAGAATAAGATTTGTGAAAGACCTAAATAGAAGAGGTTTGGGAGAAACCATCATACCTGTTGAATCCAATAAGGACGAAAAGCAGCAGAAATTCATGGAAGTGATTCACAGTATCATTTTGATGGATCTGTCAACAAAATCTGCTTTAGTAAGTCTAAACGTTTTAAATACATCCCATACATTGAAGTGATTTCATGGCCAACTACTAGCAAATTACTAGTATAGTTTAATTAAAGGATGCCTAAGAGAACATACCACCAGTCTAGTGCATATGAATGAAATTCAGGTTTCCAATGTTCTGGCCGGCATGATTATCAGTAAAGATTAATCATCATGTGAAAAGGAACTGAAGATCGTGCTGACAGCATTAGAAAACAACGGACTAGTTTAAGAAAAGAGTGTCAACTTAGTGGAGAGTGAAGGAGAGAATACCTCACAAAACAATCTCAGTCACTCCGAAATAGGCCCATAATTTATTACGGCCCGAACTAGTATATTCCAGGTAATCACAGTTGGGGTAATGCCATAAACTAAGGCCTCATCCAATAGCTTGATTGCCTCAGGTGCCCTATTATATGAACAAAGACCCTTTATTCTTATATTGTACGAGATGATATCTGGTTGCAACCCAGCCTCTAACATCTCAACCCAGATGGCTGATGCCTTTTCACAATAACCAGCTTGATAAAGTCCATCCATTAGTGTGTTATGTGTCACTAGGTTTGGAGAGCAATTTTTCTGTTTCATCTCCAAGCAGACAAATAAGGCTTCTTCCACTTTCCCTGCAGAACAAAGACCATGGATAAGGATGTTATGGATAATAACATCCATCCTCAATCCCTTATCAACAGCTTGGTTCCAAATGGCAAGTGCAACATCAACCTTCTTATCGTGGCAGAGACCATCAATTAATGAGCTATAGGTTGCCACATCTGGTTTGAAACCTTTCTCCATCATTTCCTTTGCGAAGCTAGAAGCTTCTTGAAACCTTTCAGCCTTACATAAACCATCTATAAGAGTATTATATGTCACTATAGTAGGAGAGCAGCCATTGCTAATCATCTCACTGAAAATCTGGATAGCATTTGTAATAGCAGACGCCCGACAAAATCCACTTATTAGTGCATTGTAAGTATGAGAATTTGGATGGCAACCATGATTAGCCATTTCTTCATAAACAGAAATCGCATCAGCCAATCTCCCATCCTTGCACAATCCATTTATCATAGAGGAATATGCAAAGACATCCAACTCCCCTCCATCTTCTTGTGCTTGCTTCAAAATCCGCAATGCCTTGCTGATGAACCCATTCTCACACAATCCATGGATCAGAACTCCATAAGTGACTGAATCAGGAAAGCACACAATGTCCTGCTCCAATTGTTCCCAAACCATAAGTGCTTCATTCACCTTACAATTGTCAAACAGACCCTTGATCATTATGTTATAGCTGATTGTGTTCCAATTTCCTGCAGTTCCCATTGACTCCCAGTGCTTTGACGCCTCCTCCAACCTCCCTGCTTGTAAGAGACCTTTGATCAGAGAGTTACACATGACAGTATCAAGAACAAAACCAGTCTTGATCATCTCTGAGTAAACTCGCGAAGCCCCATCCACATTCCCCGACTCACACAAACCATGAATCAAAATCCCAAACGTAAACAAATCTGGTCGATGGCCATTCCCCACCATCCGACTCCACATCTCCACCACCTTGTCAAACTTCCCAAGCTTACACAACCCGTCCAACATCACATTATATGTCGCCACATTTGGACTCACTATGCTGTCCTTCACTAGCCGGTCCCAAACCTCCATCCCTTTCTCAAATTCCCCCAGCTTAAAACATCCATCGATCATAATATTGTAGCAGACGACATCAGGAGCCACGTTTCTAACGCCCATTTCGTCGAACAGCTCGAGGGCTCGCCTCAAGTCGCGATTTTTATGCAAGCCAGATATCAAAGTGCTGTAAGTAATGCTGTTAGGCTCGATCCCGCGATTTCCAATAGTTCTAAACAGCGCGAGAGCTTGGTCGAGCTGGTCTCTGAGACACAGGCCGCGGAGGAGGATGTTGTAGGATTGCAGATTGGGCTTGACGCGGGCGCTGTGATAGAAGAAGGCGAAGAAGGACTCGGCTTGCTCGTACCGACGGGCGCGGACGAATGCGTCGAGGAGGGCGTTGTGGGAGCGAACGCCGGGGTTGCAGCGGAAGAGGAGAGGGAGGTTGTGGAAAGTCTGGAGGGCGAGGTCGGGGCGGAGGGCGCGGGAGAAGGATTTAAGGGCGACCAGGGCGGCGGACTCGGAGAAGCGGGGGCGGCGTGGGAGGGAAGGAAGGAGGCGGAGGAGGTGGGGAAGGTGGGCGGGGGAGGAGGAGGAGAGGCGGCGGAGGAGGTGGAGGAGGAGAGAAGGGGGAGGGGAGAAGGAACGGTGGGAAGAGAGGAGGGTGGTGAGGTGGGAGAGGGCAGTGATGGTGTTGGTTTCGGATTTGATAAGGGAGAGGAGTTGGTGGATTGGGATCCGAGAAGAGACGGGTGGGGGTGGTGGGTCGGAGGCTGCCGACGAGAGTTTCTCCGGCATTATTTCATGTGGAAAGACGCGGGTTTCAATAATATCGGGCTTTTGGGCTTCTCATACGGCGATAATTATACTTGAAACTCTAAACTATTTCCCATTTTAATATAAAGTTGTAGGAGTTTTAGTGGACTTTTTAACCCAACTAAAATAATACCGATTAGATTTTTAATAATAAAAAGATATATATTTATTATATTTTAGTCATTTGAAATTCACTATGTATTATTTTAGATGCACTAAATATTTTATTTAATTATCTACAACTCCGTCTCTAATAAAAATATTTAAATTTGATGTTTAATTTAATCAAATATAAAAAAATATATAATAATTACACTTTAATTACGACCATTAAGCGAAGGGTTTTATAAAAATTGAACAAAACCGTACAGAGATAAATACAATTTTTCTTAAATTAATATTATATAGGAGTTTTTCTTAAATTTTAATACATAGAGATAGAGGATTACATTTAAATTGAAGTTTATCTCCAAATAATCAAATTTAAATTATTTAATATTAAATAATATATCTAATAATTAAGGTATAATTATATTTAAGAGAGAAATCTTAACGGAAGAAAAAAAAAAGTGTAGAGCTTCTTCCGTACCATAAAGTTAATTATTTTATCAATCAATTTGATAGTTTGATAAAGATGTAATGATTAAGATTTTCAAGAGTATAATAAAAAAATGAGAAGTTAGGCATACGTAATTAAATCTTTTTAACTAATATACTCTTTTTTTACGTAATTTAGTTTTAGAACCATATTGGAAACCGTACTCGGTATGAAAATTGTCCGTTAGATTAAGATTATAATTTTTAAATGTGCATTGATGTATTTACCTATTTATATAGATAACTATAGGAGTTATTTTTAAATTAAGTCTCACTAATTTAATAGGAAAAGAATAAAAATTTGAATAATAATAGTTTCATCTTATTATGTTTAAATTATTTAAATTACAACATTTAGTTAAATATTCATATAAAAAAAAAGAATTTTAAAGAGTACGCATGTAAACGTGTAAATACCAAACTTAGAGGGTCATATAAGTAATTATGATATTTTAAAAGATATGCATGCAAAAATCTCTAAATTTATCTTACGCCGTAAAACGCAAGATTAAAAGCTTGCAACCTATCCTAAGTCCTAATCATATACCAAATTATATATTAGTACTAATTGTTACCGCTAAACCGCCTTCCTTTCCGGGTTATTACGGCTATCACAGGAGGCTTGTCGAGCGTAACCGAGGAAGGCAAAATAGGCGCCAAAACCATCCCTTCGGCGGTCACCGGAACCGGTCGCCTCCCCATCTCCCTCACCTCTCCCCCTTTCTCCTCTCCTCTCTCACCACCCTATTTATACAGAGGCGGAGCACCGGATCCCAATGGCCGCTATATGTCACCTCCTCCTTCCTCGCCGCAACCAAGAGACCCTCGACCTCGATCTCCTAGGCTTTCGATTCCTCTCGACCTCGTCTCCTCCTTTCCTCGAGGCCCTCTCCGGCGGGTTTCTGAGAGAGAGAGAGAGAGAGAGAGAGAATGGGGCGTTCGAGGAAAAGAAATCGCACTGTTGGTTCGAGTTCGTCGGTGTCGGGGACGAGGGAGTGGGATGCCGAGGAGATTGTGACGTGGGCGAGAGCTCTCGCCTTGGACCCGCGTGATCCGTCCAAGGTTGACAAGGAGAGGGAGGAGCAGATCTTGAGTGCGCGAAGAGCATTGTACGTGAACTTGGAGGAGGTCGCTTCGAATTATTCTGGGGTATATTTTGTTATAAACACTCATGTTTTGCTTGTGTTTTTGGCATTTAATTGTGCTCGTTATGCACTTTAAGAATATCTGAAGTTCGCCATTGAAGATGACTTTATCAAATTAATTTGTTGGCATATCTGTTTGCGGAACTTCTGCTCTAAGCTTGTGTTTATGGAGAATATTTTTCCTTTTTGTTCCATGAAGTTTCGCATCTATGGTGCCCCTTTTTCAGATGGAACAAGCTTTTAAAATGGCTTATCTATGCTCACTCTGGCCATTCAATGATGTTAAATCAAGAAATAGATATTAGAGTTTTCATGCTTATTCATCCTATGTAAACCTTCAACAGGTTTGAAACCTCTTTGCAATGGTACAAGGGAGAGGATCATTTAAGCTTTATTTTTCTCTAGGATAACCTTGACTTTATAATCATAAGATAATAAGAACCAAGACCTTGATCGCTACTATTTGAGCCTTTGGAGTTTATCGAGCACCCACAGTTATGCTAGTATCTCTATGTCAATCCGCATGTTGCTCATAACCATATGAACAAACCAATCTACTTCAATTGCCTTTTCTTGCAATATTTGATATCTAAATGCTAGACTTTGATTTACTGCAGGGAAAATTTGCTCTTGTTTCCTTTTTCATGTGTTTTTGATCCAACTAGTCTTTTGCCGTGCTGAGAGACTAACTTTGTTTTTATGCCTTAAGTGACACTCTGCCCTCTGCATTCTTGATTCTGTTCTTGTGCTGGTACTAACCGGACTGGACAGCTGTCTCCTCCAGAAAAAACACAAAAATGTCTACCTGTTCTTGGAAGATAACCAAATTTTAAGACAGCTGCCGACTAGGAGGTCTGAGAGGATAGCAAAGAAAATTGAGTTCTTGAAGGCCCATCCTGTCGGACAGAGGAAACGTGTCCCAAAGGGTCAGGATTTTCAGGCTGATGTACCTGATTGGACAGGCCCCCCATCAGAGAGAGAGGGTTGCAATTATAAGAAAGATGTGAATATCTCAAGGTGGTTAGGCACCTGCGTCTGGCCAGAAGAAGGGGGCGTTATTGAAACGAATGAAGCAGTGACTGTAAGAGGAAGGTCAGACAGATGTGAGTGCTCCTCTCCAGGATCTATGTCTTGCATCAGGCTTCATATAAAGGTGGCGAGGAATCAACTTAAATCTGAGTTGGGTCAAGCTTTCTCAAGTTGGGGTTTTGATGAGATGGGTGAGGAAGTTTCCAAACTGTTGGCCCGTTACGAACAAAAGAAGTTTGATTCTCTTGGGAAACTGAATCCTGTGTCACAAGGAAAGACTTTTTGGAGTGTTGTCTCAAAGCATTTTGCCTCAAAGAGCAGAAAACATTTGGTGAGCTACTACTATAATGTTTATTTGCTGAGGCGTATGGGCAATCTGAGTAGATCAACCCCTACAGAAGTTGACAGTGATGAAGATTATGCTGAGGAAAAAGATGAGAAATCTTATGATGATGAAGACAAGGTCAAGTCTGTTGAGGCATCGAGCTCTAAGTCTTCTCAAAGGTACTGATTGGAAAGTATATTTTCATACTGTTATGTTGTTTTTCATTTCTGAATGCAACTGGGAAGCTGCATGCTAACTACCTTGTGTGAGTTCTATTTGTCGTTCAAATTATAGTGACACTTTACTTTGCAATGTGTCTGAAGGTACCAAGCAAGCATTTGAGGTCGTATTGTGATACATGTATCAGATCAGTATACTTCATTTTAATGCTCATGTTTCCACTTTCTAGAATAAGACATGAAGTGGCAAAGTTTATGCTACATTTAGAACATATGATTTTATTAAGTCTACTAAATTTTGAGAAAGGGATTAATGTTTTGAATACGTTGTAATGTCTTTAAATTCCTGTTTCAGGTCTTCGAAGGTGAAGCAGAAAATTTTGTGAAGTTCTACTGACAAGTTTGTGAAGTTTTGTTGTCAATGATTAGGATACCTGCGTACAGTGCTTTAATTGTAGACTAGTAATGAAACACTCCTCCCCTTTTCCTGGCAAGATTGTAGACTTGTTGTGTGGTTATGAGTCTAGTTTTTGCAAAACTTCTAGACAGATGGTTCATTCTCCATAAGTTCAGATGAGAGGCCTTTCAACAGTAAATCATCCCTAACAATTACAGGGGAAAGTAATGGCAAGCATGCTAATATGTAGTTCACACTGAGTTATATGTTCTCCAGTGTACAGTTCAAAACCAACAGAAGTGATGGACCAAAAAAGGCTTTGACAAATGTGCAGTTTTGGGTGACTTTACCATGATCTTTTGCTGGATTATAGAACATTTTTCCAAATCCATCTCTGGATCGTATCTCTGCCTTTTGTACTTTGCATTTCTTTTTTCAATTTAGACCTAATATACACTGACATGGAACACTCCTGCATCAAATATGTATCTTAATTCATTGTAGATAAACTGTTCGATGCATTACGGTATATCTCTTGGTGAAGTTTCACTTTCTGAGTCATTTTGAATCATGTTACATTTTCTCTGTTTTTCGAAATTGTTATTGGTCTCTACTACAAGAGCTTCTCTGTGCAACTTGATTTGGAAGCAAGCTATAGTAATCATCAAAATGTCTGATCAATTTAATCACATCAAGACCATCCAGCATATATGTCAAAAGGACCCATTATTGGCATGCAGCAAGCTCCCTTCTTGGAATCAATATTTGATCTGACTGTAGAATCAATATCGTTCATTTCTATATATTCATGGACTCATTTCTGCCTCCATTTGATGGTCTAGTTGGCTCAATCCTAAACAATTGCGTAAACTGAGCTGTCAACTCTTGGGTTAAAATTTGGTGATATTCATGTATATTGCCTACATTGATATTTCCACATAGTGATGAGTATATTAGTCAATCTGAGAAACATTGATTATTTATAATGAGGTGGTACAAATATATTGCATCAGTAGATGTGGAACAACAGAATTTGTAGCTCCACAGTTTATATTATTTTGCTATAAAGTTTGCTTGGGTTTATGTAAGTTGGAAAGTTTTTATTTAGCAAAGAGGATGACTATATTTCATTTCTCATTGCATGACACAATAGAACCAACCAGTTATATCATGAATATCTAAGTTTTAAAATTCCATTAAGCTGTGGGACTCTTTTCACATTATGTTACATATCTAATTCTGATTTTATGCTTCTTGGTTTTATGATAACTCACCTTCTCACAGCAATATAACCTGTGTTTCAAAGTCATGGAAAAACTAGTTAATAGTGGAAGGAACAAACGCACACAGACACTCTTCTGTGAATGGTTAAATGATTCTTTAATAATCTTTTCTTTCACTTTTTATCTAGTTGTTTTCTCATGTTTACTTTATGCTGCATTGCCAAATGAGTGATATTTATGTTCTCGTTTTTCTTTGGTCATTGTCTTTTATGTTAATCCTGAGCCGTTGGCTATTAATTCTGCCTTTCCTGAGTTCCATCCAACATTTTTTTTTCCAACATATAGTTAATTCAATAATGTTCCCTTCATTATTTACCTGCACGTCTAAGGAATCAGGTAGAGTAAGTGGATTACAGCATAATTGTTCAAGAGTATCATTGCTTCTCCTTGCTTCATTGCCAATCAATGCTGCTTTCCATCCTTGAATGGTCTATTTTCTCCTCAAATCTGAAAGCATTTCCACACCATATCTGACTCAATTATCAGTGGCATATGCATCTGACTTTCTCTGAGGATGATTTTTATCTTATATGTTTCTGAATGTTTCTGAATTGTTTACATAAGTGCAATCTTTTACCTGCAGTAACTTTAGATGCCACTGTTTGGTTTGTCATGGCAACTTAATAACCAGGTATCTAGTCACCTATACGGAATGCTGCTTGCAGAAAATTTAGATGTTTCTGAGCGTCTCAAGTTTTTAGACAAGTGCAATCTTTTTATCTGCAGTAACTTTAGATGCTACTGTTTGGTTGCAAATGAAACTTAATAACCATGTTGTTTCGAGATGATTTATATCATGTGAAGGGAACATTACTATCTACATTGATTTTTGCGTTTGATTCTTTAGCTATATGTTGGGCTATTTGATCCTTTGCACTTGCTACTTTTTTCTTTCTTTTACATTGAGGGAAGTGCTTGATACTTGTTTATCTTACTGGCTTTGATCTCAAACTAGCAGTAGCTATGCTAGGTACAAAATTTGATGCATTGGGGAATGAGGTAAATGTTTGAATAAAGCCATGATCATGATGGGATCAAATCACAATGTTTGAGTAGTGATAGAAAGATGCTCTTTTATCTTGGTAAGGCTCTTCCCCCTTTCTTATAGTGCTGTGCCATGAGATACATGACTCTTATTAGGATACTACTTTGCCATCATAAGGGATAAAGCAATCAAAGCAGGTGCACTCCTTTGCCTTTTGCTCACTTAGATGATATGCTATCACTATATCTCTGTGGTCGGTTCTACTCGATCTATAACAAAGGATATAGGTTTGGTTCCTCTTAAATATCAGGATTTATATTTTAGTAATTTTACTTGTTAGAGCTCTATGTGCTCATTGTTTGGATTTATTTTTAAGAGTTAGCTTATTGAAGAGAAAGTATTTTTTATCGAAGTTATATTCAGCTACAGACTAACAATTTCGTGAGAGAATGAAAAGGAGGAGGTTATGATTTCCATGCAATCCTATTCCTATCCATCTTTATGATAAAAACTCTGCAACAATTGGGTCCCCCCTTTTGTGAGCTCCAAGGCATGCTTGAATAATGCAGTCCCTCCAGTAATTTATTACAGTGCCTATCTAAAGATCTCCTCAGAATATTGTAAATCCCTAAGAAGGATTTAGCCTAGGAATTGTCCCTCTTCTGTGACCTTCCATGCTTTGTCTCCCTCTAGTAACATGCCAAACAATACATTCCTCCATTGGGATTCCCCAACAGTGGGATTTGCCATCATAGTTAACATGCACTAAAAATATAACCCCCAAAGTGAGGCCCCTCACCCTTGTGAGCCTTTTGAAGCAGGTAATCATCTCCTTGATCTTAACCTTGTTTCTAGAGTTGGTAATCCAAGAAGTGATTTCACTTTGCCTTTGCAGGTGTGAAAGAATCCAATTTAAAAATTGTATTCAGAAGAAAGGAGGAAGATGGTGATCAAGAAGATGGAAGTTATATATCACATGGCATGGCAATCATGGGATGGTATTCTTTTTCTCTCTTTATGCATGTAAGTAGTGTCTGGCCTCTGACTTTCTTAGACAAAATGCTGATATAAAGCCTTGCAAAAATGTCACAATGAGGACCCCATTAGCTGGTATATTAAATCCCAAGGTCCTTCAATAAAAGCTTAACATGATGTTCCCATGAGGACCCCATTTCTGTGGTAAAGCAAAACAATTGTTCCAAATTTGAGTTGCTATACCTATGTCTTATTCACATTCTACGGACATTATATGACAGCCTAAATGATGAAACCTTATTTCCAAGGGGAAAAAAAAATTTATAATTCTTAATGCTATTCAATAAAAGCTTTAGGTTTAACTTAGAATCTTGTTATCTCATTATAGTATATTGCCAAATTACCTATACCACAAAGAGCAACAGTTGGTTTTGCAAGTCTAAATACTTATGAGATCCCTCCATAATCTTCCGGGTAATTACTGAGAGATAAATAACTTGGCAAAGATGATTTGTTAAAAGATGTGTAGCTTATGGTTGATTATTATAATTAGTCCTATTAATTCATGACAGAGTAACGATAATATTTCATGGATTTTTTATGAGAATGCTATGCGCATACAATTTGGATATGTTGTTGCTTGTTACTTAGTAAAATTGACTCAATTATTCATCTCATATATCAATTTATCACATCTAAACTTAAAAGACAAATTAGGGCAGCTATAATCTTCCTACCTTTTGTTAATTAAGCTGATGAGCTCCTAGGTTTAGTAGACAGACCATCTTCTCTTATCTTTAGTAGTAAGACAGACTAGCAGTAATCACATGGAAGTTCAAATGTCCTTTCCTTATCCTTGCCGATGGATTAAAAATTACCACAAGAGATGAACTTTTTACTAAAGTAATGGGAATATAACAAAAGGAAAGGAACCAAAGAAATGAGGATAAAAAGAACGGCAGAGAAAAGGAAAGTTCATAAACCCATCTCCCAAAAGCTCCAAGAGACAATCTTAATACTTTGACTGCCTTAATCTCTCACCAGACAATAAGAAATTCATGGCCAATCCTGTAGATCTTGGAAGCCTGCAGCTTTGAATGCATTCCCAGATAGTATGATCTCCTTCATATCCTCAGTGGAGGGAGACATGCATGTTATGCCATTGCAAGGTTTGGCAATTAAACAAGAGGGCTTATTAATTAGTAGGGGACAGCTTCTACAGTGCATTGGCACTGTTCACTACTAAAGCTTTTGTTTACTCACCATCAAAGTATAAAGAATTAATGCTACAGTACAATGCAGAGAATATATATACCTGTGGTGCCTAATCATGTCCAAATAGAGTAAAAGTATTGTTCAAGCATCATAAATGCATCTAATTAGTGGCCACTTGCCTTTGTGTGCCATGTTCCAAAACTTAAACTTTGTTTGGTGTTAACTGAAGTATTAATAAGTAGGCCTACCACAGTAGTCCATGATCAAGTCCTATCAGTTCTCGATAGAGATGATATGTGATTTCTTGTTTAGCATCTAATTGTTTAACATATATATATATATATAAGAAAGTAGTTTTTTTTAAAAAAATTTACTCTATTATTTACTTATCTAAGTGGAGAGAGAGATGATATCATGTTTCAGAAATGTTTTCTCTTTGTTTGGGTGCAGTTAATAACTCTCCATCTTGAAGCTAGAAACCTTTGAGAAGTTCCATGAGGAGAATCTCTGTCAGTCCTCTCTCTTTAGAATCACTTGTCTCTTTAAGCCTGGGTTCTTTTTTTCTGGTACCATTTTGGTGAATAACCGAAGGAGATGCAGGGATGCCAAAAACTACCCAACAACCACTAAGGAGATTAAACTATAGTTTGGTGGATTGACAAAAAGAAGCCTTTGATACTTGAAACATAACATATATTCTTAGGACTCACCAGTTGAAAATAATTGGCTGGACTTTGGATATTGGGACCCAAAAGCTCAAGCAAAGGGAAAATATTTTTTTCACCTTTGATTAGACCCAAAAGTATGTTTATTTGCCACTTCACTCTTTTATAATTTCAATCTATGTGCAACAGTTCATTTGGGCATCAAAAATTTAATGTTGAACATAGTTTTTCCTTATAGATGTTAAATATTTTTACCATTTTTTTGTGTGGGTATTATATATATATATATACTAAATAAATAGATTAACTCTCTCTAATATATAGATTAAAGAATTATTTTAATTCTATTAAAAAATAAGCTATAAAAAGTGCTGATAGAAAAAATATATATATATATATATTAAAAATCAACTACAGCATTTATTTATATGAGAAATTGAAGTTATAATCTTCGTCATGGGTCAGATAAGATTAATGGGTTAGTAAAATATGTTCATTTTACTTAGGTTCTCCCTGGCTTGGTGGCATAATTCATCACACGAGGCAAAAACCTAGAGAAAACCTAGAGAGAAAGAGAGGAAAAGGGAAGGGAGGTGCACTTTTTATAGCTGGAGGACAGAGAGACACTTTTGTAGCTCCAAGACATAGTTTTGCATGTATAAACGGACCGAAGCCCCAATCCCCAACTTAACAAAAAGCCACACCACCCTCCTCACGTGAATAAGTTTCAATTCCACTAACAAATCCAACAAACACTACCCCATTAAATTAATGTAGTAGTATGCATAGGCATCTGACAGTGTTAATTGAAGTAGCTTCTGTGAACAGTTGCACCAAGATTCCCCATTTATTTATGTTTGGGTTAATTACACTTAAAAAAAGACTTTATGGAATTCATAATGGAGGAGAATAGTGTCTATCATATCCTTTCAGAACATAGAGGATATAATACGAATCCAAAGAAAGAGAGTTTTTTCAAAGTGTGAGAAAGTGAAGGAGAAAAAAAAAAAGAAAAGAAAAGAAAAAAAAGAAAAGCAGACGTGGCCGTGATTACTTTCACTTTTTCTCTTTCCCCTTCCCCCCTATATTTTTTCCCCATTTATTTTTTTCTCTCTCTCTCTCTCTCTCTCTCTCTCGTTTTCCTTAAAAACTGTTACCATTTTACTTCTCCACTTCCACATGCGCCTCTTCCAATCCTCCCCCCCATTCCACTCTTTCTTCTGCCCTCATTTCTTCTTCCTCTCTCTCTCTCTCTTTTTCTCTGTTTGTAGACTGTAATCTCTCTCTCTCCGACTCAAAACTCGGACAAAGTGTTAGAAACCAACCATATCATGCCAAGAATTGCTACTGGTAGCAGCACAAGAGACACCACTAGACCACCAATAATAACGAGCTGCACCGAGGAGGGATTCGCCACTCCAATAACTCCCCCATGACTCTCGACATCGTCCCGCAACAACTACCCCAACCCCACCCCCACCACCGCGCCTGCGACCTCCACCCCGACGAGGTCTTCACCGGCTTCTGCGCCTCTTGCCTCCGGGAGCGCCTCTCTGGCCTCGAGTCCGCCCGCGGACCCTCCGCCTCCTCCGCCATCAGATCCCTCATCTCCAAGGCCACCGCCGCCGCAGGCGTCGGAGGCGGAGGGGCGCACCGCCCCGAGCTCCGCCGTTGCAAGTCGTTCTCCACCGGCCGCGCCGCCGGAGGAGGTGCGTCCGCCGCGTTCGAGCCCCAGCGCCGCTCCTGCGACGTCCGCGGCAGGAGTACGCTCTACTCCCTCTTCTACCAGGAGGACGATGAGATCGGGGTCGAGCGCCAGCCCAATCTAGGGTTTCCCCCTCCGCCTCGCGTCGAGGAGGAGGACGAAGACGAAGAGATCAGACCGGCGGTGGATCCTGTACATGTCGTCGAGGACGCCGTGGAGCCGAAGCCGATGAAGGAGCACATGGATCTGGAGTCCAAGTGTTCTGTGAGCAACCCCCCTTTGAAAGAGTCAAAGGAGATCGCTTCGAGCTTCTGGCTTGCCGCCTCGGTGTTCAGCAAGAAATGGCAGAAATGGCGGCGAAAGCAGAAGCTCAAGAAGCAGCATAGCAGCAAGGCTGCCGCCGCCTCCTCTACCGGCGCGGCTGTGAAGCCGCCCAAGCCATCGAACCGGCGGAGGTTCCACGACACGCAGTCGGAGTTCGCCGTGGACGCCTTGGGGCGGAGGTCGTGCGACACCGACCCGCGCTTCTCGCTCGACGCCGGCCGTATGTCCTTCGACGACCCGAGGTTCTCGTTGGACGCGCCCCGCGCTTCTTGGGACGGGTATTTGATCGGCGGTGGCCGGTCGGCGTTCTCTCGTCTCCCTCCGATGCTATCCGTCGTCGAGGACGCCCACGCCCCGCCAATGCCGGTCCAGCGATCAGACGGTCAAATCCCCGTTGAGGAGGATTTTGCGGTTCCGGGTGGCTCTTCACAGACTCGGGATTACTACTACGACTCTTCAAGCCGCAGGAGGCGGAGCTTCGAGAGATCGAACTCTGTTCGGCAGCTGGCTGTGCAAGTGAATGAGTCCAAGATGGCCAGCAATGCCAAGGTGTCTCCTGCTGGCGGCACAGAGTTCTACAACTTCCGGAATGGTGGAAACTTTCTAGATAGGGATTTGAGGGATTTCAGCTCCAATTCTTTGAGGGATGATGTTTCCGAGAGCTTTGAGTCGGCTTTCAGAGAATCTCACAAGGTGGCTTCTTCTCCGGCCAAGAAGTCGAGGAGGTGGAGCAAGGCCTGGAATATTTGGGGGTTTATTTATCGGAGAGGCAGTGGTAAGGATGGAACCAATGTGGTGGGGAGATCCTTCTCCGAGCCCTGGCGGGAGATAAGGACTAGGGGTTATAATGGCAAGATTCTCAGGAGCAACAGTAGTGCAAGTGCAAGGAGCTCTTTTAGTGCAAATGGTGGACTTGGAAGCACAAGGAGGAGCAATGTGGAGACCAACGGGCATGGGAAGAAGAGGAGGGATGAGTTTGTGTTTGAGAGGAACCGCAGTGCTAGGTACTCTCCAAGCCGTATCGATAATGGGATGCTGCGGTTTTACTTGACGCCAATGAGAAGTAGCCGGAGGAATGGCATGTCTGGGAAGGGAAGGCACATGAACTCTCATTTCTTCACAAGGAGCATGCTAGGATTGTATTGAGCCAGTAATTGGCTAGAGACAGGTTCTTGTTCTTCCTTGGTTTAGAAGCTAATCTGTCTGTCTTTCTTTTATTAGGTTGAAGAGGATGATGATTGCATTGATTCATATTTTTCTTTATTGCCTGTGCTCGGTTACTTCGATTATAAGATTCTGTATTCCTGTTTCTTTTGAAGTCCGTTTGAGAGAAACAGAGATTGCAGAAAAGCATGTCGTTGTAGTTGAAAGCTGAAACATACATAATTAGGAATTTAGACTTTATTTCATCGATATAGCACTCGCTATACGAGCTTACTGAGTACTATTGGAGTTGATTCGAAGAAATAGACTTGGTAGTGAAATGGCCATTTGGCTTTGGATTTTAAAGAGAACAAGCTAAAACATGTCCAGCTAATTTAGTTGGAAGTCTTATCATTTTCTTTAAGAGATTGCATTTTTTGTGCTGTCACTTGCAAACTATATAGTGTTTCTTTGCTGGACACTGAAACTTTTAAATGTTGAAACTACTGGTCTTTCTGAAACTAAAATGCTCACTATAATCCTAGATGTATCATTCACTTATGTTTTTGGCATCTTACGTAAGTACAGAACTTCTCTGGACTTTCAGTACATCTGGTTGAATACCTCATCTTCAGCATTCATTTACCTGAAAATCATGTCTTGCTTCTTTGTGACCCATTAAAAGCCATGTTTCTATACAGCTAGTGCTGTCGTACCAGCATTGAAAGAACCCATAACTTTTCACTATCTTTGATTTGTCATGGCAACTTCGCACCTTAGAACCTGTTGGATGGTTCATGCTCTTGGTTCCTTAGGAACTCTGTTTACGGTCTTATATTCTTGGTGCATCATATCAAAATGCATTTCTTTGGCATATATTAAGCTTCCACCTGGAAAAAAAAAATTGTGATTATGTGGTCGTTGATGTTTTCAGGAAGACCACATACGGGCCAATTCCAAGACGCTACCATCGACAAAAATTGGGCACTTCAGGTCGTCAATATGTTCCAAAGCAAGATCTATACCTCTTCTCATGTCCCCAGAGGCCATAGTTGGCCCCATCAATCTATTCGCTTCAAGCTGTAGCAGTCCACTCAGATGAATTCCTGCTGCAAGTTTTTGTCTCTTTAAGATATGTTTGAATGCTCTTAAGTGAGGTCCCACCACTCAACAGGATTCACGATGTAAGTTGGAAAGAGATATCTAGAAAATATGAAGGTAGCATGCTGCATCAGTTGCTACAACCCAACATTGGAGATCAACCACTTATGAAAGATCAGTATGGCATTTAAGCATTTCTAACGGACGGAAAATATTAGAGTCACATACCTTAATGAGCTGATCAGACTGATGGGAACTGCAGAATCTGATGTAGAATTGAAGAATCAGGGTAACAAATGAGGTCCATATTTGCCATGATTGAAACTGCATTTTGCTATCATCCTGGACTTTGATGACCTTACCATTATGAGCTGATCAAACTTTAGACGGTTTCTGATTTCCTAAACTTCTATGCTGATGGTTAGATATCATGGCTGATCAGCTGCCATGATGTACAAATTCCTAATGCCATGGACTGTTGCTTCTTGTCTTCTTCTTTTTCCCATTTTGTAGGCGTTCAGTATAAGCTATAAGATGACATACCCGACAGATGGCAGAGCTAGCTTAGAATTGAATAGATAAGCATTAGAAGCATGTGCCGAAGTACCACAGCTGAAGTGTTCCTCAGTACTAGGGAGTGAGATCTAACTTGAGTATTAACAATGACCAATGTGGGGAGAAGTTGGTGATGTCGCCTGTGATGCAGGCATGAAGTCTGGCATCCTGATCAGCCTTCATATTTCAGTAGTTCACAACCTCGATAATCACAATATTGTAACCTACTTCAGTAAATTCTCCATATTCAACATCTTAATATTTGGATTCAGCAATGTAGATCTTTGGTGCATGGTTGTTCCTTCAACTCGTTTCTTTTTGTCTGATGTTATGAAGAAGTGATTGATGGTCACGTGGAGTGGCTGATGGTTTGTGGATTAATTTCCAAGAGCGATGAGTTGCTGAGATAGAAAATGCCAACATTATCTCTTCTCATTCTGTTCTGCTACTACCTCTATCTCATTAATTTTTTTTTTCTTACTCTCCAGTGTACAAATGAGCCATAAGCTCAAGTAAAATCTTAAAAGTTATTAATTTTTGCCAATGAGACATTGTAGGACATTATATGAGGGTTGCTGAATTCTAATTCTAACAGTATCCATGCAAATTAAGTGGAGTAGTGAGTAGTGACAGAGTAGCACTCTGCAAATTTCTGATTGACGTGTAAGCCTGCATAGAGCCTTCACTATATAAATCCAATGCTCGAGTAGTGCAGAAGGTATCTCGTTCAACGTAAAAATGATTCTTTAAAGTGATACTTGTACTATCATTCTGTGACACATTCTTGTCAGTGTATAGTACTTCAAGTTTCAATGTTGAGCACGTCTGTCCTATAACTTACAGTATGCTGAGATAGGATTGTGAAAATGATTCCCCATCACCTTCTCAATGAAGTGCAGTCTGCTTGTTCTTACAGCATTACATTCTTGAAGCAAATCTTGGTAGAAGATATACAGCATTACTGAGTACTTTCTGTGGACTACGAATGTTCTTTTAAAAGTTTAACCTCATGGAGAATAATCGGCAATATGAAAGAGTATACAAACACTAACCCTCTTCTTATGAGAGGATAGTCATTGGGTCTTCTTTGGCACTCCTCTGGATATCACAAGAATACTGCAGCAAAAGTTGTCTCAATCTGAGACAACCTTCCTCCTTTATCAGTGGCTAGGAAGCACATACAAGGCTGCACTCTGGCCTTGCCAGTTTGTATGGTACCATGGTTTGTTTACTCATATTCCCTGCCCTTTTGCAGGTATGTGATGGCAGCTGTCCTATCAAACTGATGGGGAATTCAGTTGATGTTTCTGATGCACTGGAGCCTATGTTGAGGTATGCTTCTATACAGCACTTCCACATCTTTATTTAGTTAACAAACAACCATCTTTGTCTAGATCATATGCCATCTCCTCTTAAACATATTAAATCATATTATGCATTGAGAAGTGTAGATGAATGCATGTATGGTTAGGAGCAGTCTGCATATGTGCTCCTGTCACAATTTCCATGGGCCATTTCTATGGGAACACTGTATGAAAAAACATCATGGTACTGAAAAAATATATATATATCTCAAAATTACTTTGCAGGAGAATTGTATTTGGCCCATCTCGTTTTGTCACAGTGATAAGAAACTGGACCTTCAGTTGTTTGAGTGCATTACAACATATTGAAAAGCATGATGCTGGTAATAGAGCCTGATATTACCATTGATTTCCAGCTTAGGCAGCAGCTCCTACAGGGGCACCTGCCTTGAGTCTTGATGAACCATATAGAGTTTCCTCGAACCGGATAATTTCGTTCTTAGATCCGTAAGCTACCTGCGTCCGTTCGTCGAGATTGTTGATTACCTTGTCTAGCACAGATTGTTTGCCATCACTGCTATATCCTCCTGCTTTCTCAACTAGTAATCCCAGGGGTGCCACTTCAAACAGAAGTCTCAGCTTTGCTTTAGTAGTTGGAGATATCACATTGGTGAAGATGCCTTTTTCTTTAACTATGATCTACATCAGAAAAACAAGTTAAGCAAGAAGAGCTTAGCCCACTGGAGAAAAAAAATTTGGAATAATTCAGAGCTTAAGCTCCTAGTCTACTATGAGAAGGAGCTAATGAGTCTTAGATGAAACATTTCTCTCATCTTTTGTTTTAGGAACTTATGACTAGGTACAATGACATGATTTGTTTATGATAAATGCTGTTCAACTGATCTCCTCTAAAAAGATTATCTTGATACTGGCATATACAATTGAGATAAAGAATAAATTCCAGAAATTTTACTCTCGATGAAAATTTGACTTCTTTTCCTTTTCATTTCCCTTTTCCAACAACGGAGGATTTATGCCAGTGAAGCATAAGTCGATAAACTTCTCGGAGGAAATAAATTGATCAAGTTTTCATTCCCATAAGGAATATCAATTTTCTGATTCAACATCAGAAGTCTCAGTGGATAGGAATTCTTTAAGCTTCTTTAATGAATATGAAACTATCATTCAATTGTTAAGAAGACAAAGAGTCCTAAATATTAATGAAGGAATATTAGTATAATAATAATAATAATGTGGCTAGACACAGCTATTACAGCAAAATATTCTCTCTTACCTGGTTGACATCTGGGACCATTCCTCCTGTATAACGCAGTGTGTACTTCTCTTTTACATAGTAATTGATCAGCTGCAGGGGTATACATCCATCAGTTAAACCTCGATCACTTGCATATGAGAATGAAACAATGAATAGAAGGAACAACGTAACCAAATACCTTATTATATTCAGGGTTATCAAATGTAGCCCTCAAATTCCCTGGAGAAAACATTTTCCCTTCGCCGATTGAGGTGGTATCTTTAACATGTTGCCATTTGCCTGAACCGTAGAACTAGCCTAAGAAACCAATTCACTAGTAATGGATGGGGATCAGCAGAGATTTGCGAGGCAAACCTTCATCAAGAAGAAGGAATTCATGAGTTCCAGGGCAGTCTTTAAGAGCAACAACATAAGTAGTACGAGGTCCATAAATTCCCATAGCAGCAGCAACTTGGTCTCCTCCGGTTACGCCAGTCAGCTTATCACCAGGCCAAACACCAAATATGGTTCCTACTGTGAAGTTAGTGTCGACGATACTGGAACCATCGAGGGGATCAAATGCGACGCTGAATCCACCTGCATGCCAAGGAGATATATGATCATAACATTTACGAATTGTCTTGATCAATGAAGTCTAATTAGAATTAAGTGTTACTGAATTTTCTCTGAAAGAGACTGCATTTGTTACTAATTTGCTGTTAAACAATCAGTTGGAATTCTTAATATCACATGAAGTGAGCTATAAGATAGATTATATCACTCACAAACTCTTAGATTTCTAATGATTCCAATCAATTAGACAGCATTACCTTCCACTGGTCCACCCATGTCTTGCAGCTCAGGAACTTCCTCAGAACAAGCATATTTGCAGACATGGGAGTATTGCAGAGCCTAGAGGATACAGAGAGACCAAGATTAGACTTATTCACTAAGATTAATTCTAAGTAATGCATCTAATACTTAAAACTTATAAGTGCTTAACCTCAAAAAGGAGTTTGTCTGCAAGCATGTCAACAGCAAGCTGCTCATCACCAAATGAGTTGACGCAAGCAGTGCCTCCACATGATGCAGTCCTCACTTTGAAGGAGATGGTCCTCAGTGCTTCGCCCATGCACACCAACAGCCTGATCAGGTTCTTATCAGGTGTTGCCTTTGCCAAGAACTCCTCCTAAAACAACAAACTCTTACCATCAATTCTTCAATCTTCTAGATCGAAAATAATATGGTATCAGAGCAGGAAATTCTAATTTCAAATCCAGATAATCCTACAATATAAAAACCTCCACTCTTTTACTTCAAATTCGCAACTTGAACCTAGACATGAATAGGAGTATTCTCATCCTCTCTCAGCTCAAGCTTTTCGAGAATATAAACAGATAAAAAAAATGTCACGTTTGTAACTTCTCTTAAGAAATAGCATTGTAATTAATGTAGTTTACAGCAGAATTAAATTACCAGGCTATCCCCTATCTCGCATTTGGTGATCAGAGACGCACTGCCTGCTGCTTTTGAGATCCTTGGCAAGGATCTTGATGTCACCCGTAGTGACTCACCAAAGATTGAGCTTGACTTGAGGCCCTGCATGGAGGTAAACAAACCAAAAAGAACAGGAGCTCTCGTATCCACTTCAAGATTTTAGCTACAAGATTTATGAACAACTATTCACGGCAATCTAAGTATCGTTACCTGGTTCCGACTCGACCGCGAGAAGGACGGAGAAGACGACGGCGCAGCGGAGCGCGGGCGATGCAGTATATTGTTAGGAACGGCACCGCGAGCATAACTAGCTACTCCAGTCTCCATGATCACGAGTAATGGAGACTGAGACTGAGATTGAGAAAGGGATAAATGAATTGGCTGCTGCTACTTTGCTTGGTGGTAACACTTAGTTGCTGTTGTTGTTGTTGTTCGTGAACGTTTGTGGAGGGAGATGGCATGGCATGGCATGGCTTTGTTGCAAGGAGAGAAGTGAGCTAAGATAAGTAGGCTGACATGGTGCTGCCACGTGTCCTGAAGAAGATAGTGCAGGAGATGGGAGGGCTAACGCCCATCATCCATTGGAGTTTGGAATGTGTGGTTCTAGAATGCAGTTAAAGGGAGGCCAACGGCTCTCATGGATCTTAGCTTGCTGTTAGTCATAGAGATATTAACAAGTGGAGCAAGAAACAGTATCGCTCACGTAAGAACATCATTGAGCCCAAATATTGGTAAAAGGAGATGTATAGGTTTCAAATTGATTGAAGTTTAGAGAGACTTTAGATTTCTAAATGAGGGACTAAAGAGGCAAAAAAAATAGTCTCAAAACCATTTTAAAGAGTTAAAACAGTCTCAACATCAGCAGTAAAATAGATGTTTTTCAATGGCCATCAACCCCAAATTTACAAACATAGATTGGTGGCCAGTGGACTTTTTTCAGGCTTGTTTAGATGCACTGTAAATCCACTGAAAGAAAACTCGGATAATTAAAGGATGAAAAGAATTATTGCACTCAAAAACCTCTTAAGGCTCAATGTTCTCATAGTTAATGAGTTATATTACTAATTCTACTGAGACAGAAGAAGGTTAACAACTTGAAAAAATGCACATAGACAGCATAACTATGATTTGAAAGAAAATACTCGCTCTTGCTGGTGCTTAAATTTCACAATGCCTGCATCCATATTAAAATAGCAGTTTGGAGGGGCACTGAACCTAAATAATATGCTCATCAGACATCCCAGGAGTAAACTATGAGAAATTCGCAAAATAAGCAAATGGGTAGATGGTGCAAAAGACATATGATTGGAAGTCCATCATTTCTTAAGAGCATTCATCCTGTCCCTGAGGTAATAAAGCTTCGCCCTCTTCACCTTCTTCCTGTCCAGAACCTTCATTTCCTTGATGTTTGGAGAATACCTGTAAATAGAATAATATAAACCACGTAAGGTACACCAATAAGACCAGGCTAGAAATAAGAAGTGTCAGAATTAGAAATTAGGGATATTATATAGAGTACAAGGCTTTGAGATCACAGACAACATGATGTGCCCAAAGTTTTCTATAGCACCGACCAACATTTTCACAAAAAGGAACTATTGCTGCCATCCAGCAAAATTTATTCGGAGAGAAAAAGAAAACAAGGATGTCAAATGTCAGAATGTAGATCAGCTCATAAAGGAGACCATACTGACAGGCAGTAAGGAGCTTGATTTGGAAGAGAGGACTTAAGACGATTATCTTGGCTAACCATGTTGTAGGAAAATTCAGGAACTCAGCTGGAAGAGAAAGATAATAATCTGAAACAAGAAACTTACAAGGGAAACACAGACTCAACGCCCACACCAGCTACCAGTCTACGCAATCTGAAAGTTGTATTTAGACCAGCATTCCGTCTTGCTATGACGATGCCTTTTAGGACGGAAACACGACGCTTGTTCTCGGGCACTACCTGTTTATGTCATCTGATTAGTAACAGGAATAGTTCAGAAAATCATTCATCATGAATCACTTACGATTCTTAATTGGACAATGCAACCAGGCCTAATGTCAGCAATTTCCTTTTCAGCCCGTACTTTCTCCACTGCCTCTTTATCCAAAATCTGAAAATAGCGGAATTTATTAGAATAAAAGACTATGCAAATCCTACAGTCTTAGTACATCCGTATATTAAGGAAACCTGTTGACATAAAAGGATAGCAATTGAATTGGACTAGATCATATAATTGTTCAATTTTTCACCCACTGCATTATGCTTACATTCATAATGTGCTTTGCTGTCTTGTCAAGCCTTTTGAATTTGATACGTTGGGGATGATCTACAGCAGGAGAGGTAGAAGTTTCTTGATGCAAAGATGCCTCAGGATGATCTATTGTTGTCATACTCCTATAGGATGAGCTATTTCCAGCAAAGCCAGATGGAAATATTCCAATATGAGGTAAGGTTGAATCCCGAACATGAAAAAATCTATTTTCCTGAAATAAATAAAATACATCAGAAATTTAAACTGCAGTAATACTTGTAATAAAAGGAAGTGACTGACTACATCAACCAACAGTGGCTTACGAACAGAAACCACAATCAAATAAGTTTCTTACTACACCAGGAGGTGGCATCCCTCAACTTCATCAACAGAAATTCATTCAAGCTTCCTCTAAAGAAAATATCCACATGTTGGACGCTAGTATTGACTAAATATAGTGTACAGGAAATACTGTTTTAACTATTATTTTCTCTTTGATAGTCGCATAATAATCAGCCAGTAACATACTTGCACGAAGATTTTCATATGAATAATTCCATCTTAAATGTAAAGTGAAGCAACAAAAATGATTGTGAAGCCACAAATAGATGTACAAGCTTAAGTAGGAGAACATCTACTGGTATATATCCCTGGAATATATTACAGCTGGTAGTGGAAACATATTTGCAATTTTGACAACAATCAGTGTATCAAATCTGAATAAGCTGCAGTGTCCTTATTATACAAGTCTAACCAACATAGTCTCCTGATTGCTAAATCCTCTTCAATTTTTTAGCCTTAAATTGCTAAGATGCTAAATCTAGAATCCATGGAATATAAATGTTGCAACATAGAAAATTCATAATTTAAAGTTACTGCAAATGGTGGCAAAGGGAGGAAAAAGGAATTGACATACATACCGTTCCTCGGAAATTCCATTGATGGCATTTGGGAGGTTGTATGAATATAGGACTCCTTGAGTAGCTTCTCTTTTGTTGGAAATTGCTAGCAATTACAACAGCTTCCTTTCCAACTATGGTAAAATCAGGCACTATATTGCAAAATCTTTGACATGCAACTAATGGGTTCACTTCGGAATATCTCGAACACAAAATCTCTGAAGTAGTGCCTTGACTTCCAACTCGGCAAAAAGTCCTCAAGAACGACTGCATGACTCCCAGTAGCTTCTGCGTTCATAGCATTAAAAAACAAATTATCCTCTTTAGTATGACAGCTTACGAGAACTATATAAAGGCTATAAGTATTAAAACACAACCTAAGCAACTTTGTCCAACCAATATAAGAAGGATACAAGGGATGACAAACCTAGCTCTAGGAAATAGAACTGAGGAATGAAGATCAGTTATCTCTCCTGTCTACTAACCTTACAAAAACAAATTTGACACATCAAACACATGACAGCCTGACAGATTCTAACATATCAAACATTCAGAGGCATTTCATCGAACATCAAAACTGCAAGAAAGGCTTTCCAGATAGCTACCTTTCTAAAATCCCCGATTTCGAACTCTAGAATCACATTTGGGCGTTAAAGTACCAAACTCTCACTTGTAATCTTAGAACCAGTGTCCAGACTAATGGTTCCTACAATGAGTTTTTTCACCCAACCTTAATCCCTGCTCGCATCGAATCCTCTCGCAACACGGGAAGTAGAAGGGAATGGGCGGGAGATCGTACCTTAGCACCAAAACCCCGCCGCCGACGTCTCCAATGGAATCGAAGGAGTAGTAGAGTGGGATCGCAGCCCTCCGCCGCCGCCGCCTTGCGCGAGTAAAGACCACGATGATGGAGTGTAATAGGATCTCGACTAGCCGAATGATTATATGATCCGGATCCGTTTTTTTTTTCTCAATGGATCTGACTTGATGGATCAAATATGAATCACGAAGTCAGATCCAGATCCGAATCCAACGAAGTAAAACTAATTGAAACTCAATTCCCCATCAGACCGAATCTAATCCCTACTATGCAATCTGACATCCGAACAGGATGGTGGTTTACTTGATAAGCTGCATTCCACCCACCTCCCTACTGGAGGCTCGTTATTACTATTGGAGGTTGTGCCCATTAATATCACATGCAACCCAATTGGCGTTTGCCCCTAGACTAACGAGGGGCTTAAACTTTCTAAATACATAAGTTACACATATCACTAAGAAATAAATCACAGATGAGTTACACAACCCAATTACCCTTTTCCACGGCACCTCCATTACCATCCTTTACATCGTAGCAGCCTTTAGTGAAACCCAAATCTATTCCCTCTTTCTTTTTTTCTTTTCCCATTCTTCTCTCTGTCATCGATTAACAGTACATAAATAAGAGTAAGATTGTAAATTTATATCTTCCTTTAATGACGCAAGATTTTCTTACGAATTTAAAAAAGTTCAAGATATATATATGTCTGTTAGGAAAAATGAGTTAGACAACACAAAGTAGGTTCTACCCCGGAACGAATGTTCATGCCATGCATAAAAAAAATAAAGTTTAATAATTTATCACGTTAATTATTTTTTATTTAAATGTTTATAAAATGCTGGTAAGCGTAACATTGTTTGTTCTTTCTTTTTCTTTTTTTTCCTTCTAAGAATCTAAGTTCCATCTCTGTCCACCAAATAAAAATGGTATAATATAAATGGAACTGCTAAAAGACACGAATTAAATAAATCAAATTATTTCTCCAAAATACCAACTTATTTTCCCAAACAAAACATTGCATTACACCAGGTTACCAGCACAAGAATAAGAAGCGGTCAGTACACGAAGGGCACGAAGGCCTTCTTCTTTGCCGGGTACTCGGCCCCAAACTTCTCTATATACCAACTCCGGTGCGCCCTAGCCCTCGGCCCAAGATTCGCGCACGTGTACATGAAGAACCCCAGCGCCGCCGGCGACCACGCGACCAGCGCCCACCCGAGCCACTCCGCCCCCTCCCCCATGTAATTGGGGCAACTCACCACCTCGAACCACCCGCCCCTCGGGATCTTGTACCCGCCCTTGGCCTCCTCCTTCAACCGCATCAGCGTCCGATCCGATTGGATATTAACCCGCATCCCCCAGAAGAAGAGGAAGGCCCCGACGGCGACGCGGGCGTAGGTCCACGGTGGGATCGGATCCGGGTAGGAGGAATAGTGGGAGACGGAGCGAGACTGGAGGTAGGCGTTGAGGAGGTTGAAGGCGAAGGCGAAGGCGGCGATGAGGAGGGGGAAGGGCTTGGGGTTATAGCCCTTGCGCTTGGAGTTGAGGAAGAGGATGAGGGGGAAGAGGAGGGTGCGGTTGAGGTAGTGGAGGAGGAAGAGGAGGAAGGCGGCGAGGGCGAGGGGGTGGCGGCGGTGACGGCCGAGGGGGAAGAGGAAGGCAGAGAGCCAGAGGGTGGGGGACTCCATGAGGAGCCAGGCGAGAGGGGAGGGAATGGTGGGGCCCCAGCCGGGGCGGAAATGCTTGCCATAGGGGGCGGAGAGGAATTGGAGGAAGAGGATAGTGATGGGGGTTATGAGGTACAGGGAGATGAGGGCGGCGGAGAAGAGGGTCGAGTCCTCCATCCTTTTTGTCTTCCTCTTTCTGGGTTTTGGCCGTTTGGGAGAGAGAGAGAGAGAGAGGAGAGCACACTGTTCTCAGATGATCAGATCGAGACGAAGGAAGAGGATAAACAAAGAGATGAGAATTCTTTTCGCGATAATGACACTTAGGTTCTTAATCTATCAGAATCCTTTTTTTTTTGGACATGTTAAATTATTAAAAAAAAAGAAAAACTATAAAGTCCACACTACTTTGAGGTAGGAATATTTTAATAAACTTAAAAATATCCTATCAGTTAAAATATCATATAATTGCTTATATAACTTATATATAAAAAATATATATGAAACATATAATAAAGTTTCGCAAAAATGATTTCTGAGACATTTTCAATAGTTTAAAATTTTTATATGTTAAATAAAATTTAAAGAAGTTACATAAAATAATATGATAGTTTAGAAATCTAATTATAATTATTTCTTTTCTCCTCCTGTTTGGATAACTATATATAAGAAAATTACAATAAGCATATTAATACATCACACCTGGACATTTGGGTCGCGTTGTACTTGTCGTATAAAGATCCAAAGAAAATTGTAAGCATGCCCCAGTGAGTTTGGCCAATAAACTTTTGTTGATGGTTGGAAGTTAACGAGCTAAGCCGCTGTTAACTTCTAGAAGAAGAATAGATTTATTTTAAAATAAGTCTCATTATTTTAGTATAGTAATTAAATAATATCTTAGCTTATTCTAGTTTAATTTCCTACTATTCTCTTTCATCTTATTCCATATTATTTTTAAAAAATAATTTAATAAAATTTATAATTATTATATTACTCATAGATTAGATAATATTTAATTACACATCGTCTTTAATACTTTAATATCAAGTTTATGTCATATCAAATATAATTATTACTTTTTATATTATTATTAAACTAAATATTATAATAATTTATATTAATATTTATCCTCTTCTGGTATTAAAAATTAGATTACATGCGACTATCATGAACTAAAAGCACTACTCTCCATTGTTTCGTTCTGTAGATTTATTATAAAAACACCCTCAAAACTATAGGCCCCCAATTTAGAGAAGAAAAAAAAAAGGAATAACAGAAGTCTAATACAACCTATATGTGCCAAATCCTGTGGGGTCAACGGATCCAAATCAAATAGAAGAGCAGCCACTGTTGGAGAGAGAGACTAATATTGATACTGTTTGCAGACATAGCATTACTTAAACATAGATAAGGGTCCCCAGACCCTATATGATTGCGACTCTCTTACGTCAACAGATCCAAAACAAACAGAAGAGCAGTCACTGATGGATAGAGATACTAAATATTGATAAGTTGTCTGTTTGTAAGCATAGCATTGCTCCATTTTACAGAAATAAAGTGAGACTAACATAGATAAAGGGTCCCCAGAAACATCAAGAACCATGCAAGGATCACAAACTAAACACTTCCAAGTGCATTTAAGTGAGCAAAAGGTCTGCATTTTTCAAGTACAAACTCATTAAATTAGCAATCGCACACTTTCTTCTCTCTTGATTGCAGTAAACAGCTAAATGTGAATCTGCTCCTTGTAGACAAGAGATTATTGTAGTGACACAAGCCATAGTAGGAACAAACTCAGATATCGCTCCTATTAGGTTTGTTTGAAGCTGGAATAACCTGGAGATCATGCAAGCATGCATGATTAATTATAATAAGTAGCAGAACATGTTAATCGAAACAAACTTATTCTTTTTCCTACCATATCAGCAGATGGGATCCAATCATTTGTAGCTGGATTGCCCCTGCAGTTCACTTGGCTTGTAGGTGAATAGGATACTGTTGTCAGGTCAAAGGAACTGGAATTGGGCTTCTCCACTTTGATGAAGCCTGTTCCAGTCTGCAGCACCAATGCAGAAAATACACCATTTGTACAAGAAAAATAAAATTCATCATTGACCTAGAAATAAATCATATAAGGGTAATGAAGGGCTTATATCAGGCAGTAAATCATGCTGGAACATTACATTGATTTCATTAAGCATTACCCAACTTTGCTTCTATACAATTGCTTGGCACAATTGCTTGGCACATCTGCTTGATCATAAACTATGAGAAGCTGGAAGTCAGTGTTAGTGCCGGTGATGTGCACAAAACCATTAGCTATAATGCATATCAAACCCATCACTTAATTAACTTAAGAAAGAAACTCTGTAAATGCAGTTACAATAAGGAGAAAGGCTCTTTGCTCGGTTGAATCAAGGCACAAACACAAGTTATGTGGACCAAAGGCAAACCGTGAGAAAAGACCAACTGTCAATCAGCAGCAACAAGTTGGTATCCCAGGATTCCAATGGCAGATACACTCTGCAGCTATATCTAACGCCAATGCTTCTATAAATTCAGATGCCTTTGAGAAAGAAAAGAGTGGCCAAGGAAAAGCTAGCATTTACTCCGAACTGGCTTTCTCTCATATTCATGAAATTTAATCTATGACATCAACCTATCTTAACCTAGTTGCTGAAAACAATAGAAGAGAGACTCTTTCAAGAATTTTGACATAAAGATTCGCAACAGACCAAGAAATGTGAACCTGTTACTATATTACCTGATCAAATTGATTGTCTCCCAGCTAATGGTTCTGTATAAAGAAGTGAATTATTTGACCGATGCTAAAATTAACAAGTAGGATATAAATATGCATACGCATGTGAACTAAGAGGCATTTTATCATATAACTGGAAGCTAAAATAACACTATCTAAACACACAATTTTATTCAAGAATCTCCATGTCAAAATATAATCAAATAACAAAAAAAAGGAGAGGAAAATAAATTATGCATACCGTGTGGTGTTGCTTGTCAATACAATTAAGATCCTTGTAATACTCCGTCTCCACGTACTCCTCTATCACTTCGCCTCCATCGCACACCAATTTCTGCAAGCAAAACCTAATTAATCCTAAATCCGACTACACCAAGATTAGGTAGGAAAAAAATATATCTTAGGAAAAAAAAAATGGTAGAGACCTCAGGATCAGACTCGAGGTGACGAAGCTTATCGAACTCAGGGATGGATTCATCCGTGGATGGAAGAGCATCGGAGTAGACATCGGAGTATTCGCTACGAGAAGGCTTGGTATGGCGCTTGGGCGTGACTTCTTCGAAATAGCCCCTCACCTCTGCTTCAATTCTCGCCGCCTCCTCGGGAGATAGGTGGGCGTCGCTCCGATTCGGCCTCTGAGACATCTCGATTTCCCCCTCTCGGCTTCGCCCCTGGATTTTGCAAGAAGAAAATGCCGAGGTTTGGTGGTGTTGTACATTGTATACCGGGTCCTTCCTCGCGAGAAAATTACATTTCGCACCCTATATTTGCATTATCCACATTCCAGTCCTTTTGTTCTGAATTAGGACTCGTGATTTCATAAAACTATAAGGTGTGAAATGTAATTCGCTGAGGAAGGTAATAAATATTATAGTTGGTGAAAGGTTATCTAAATCCCGGCGAAGGTGACAGGATTTTGACGGGGGGAATGGATCGGACAGCCCGTCTCTGTCCCACCTGCAATAAAAGACCGCAGGAACAATCATGGATCGATGTGAGGGTGCGATCCGATTCGGTTTGGATTTTAGCAGAACCCGAGTCCGAATTCATTCAACTCTAGCGGGCTCCGGATTCGGGTCGGATACGGTCTATTCTTTTGATCCATATCCGAACTCTCTCTTTCCTCGTACTCTCTATAATAAGGGCGACAAGAGAATGTTACAGGCAGTTTAATTCTGGTGTGCTTATTAAGAAGTGGAGAAAAGAAAGTGGTTAAATTTTTTTAGTAAAGTAATTTTCTGTAAGTAATTATAATTTATTAGCGGTTAGTAAAAAAATTAAAATGTTTGGTAAAGTCATGCGGCCGTTGTGGGAAAAAAAATGATAAATTATTACAAGCAACTTGGCTAGATTCAATAGCTCAAGGATATCTTGGCTTGGAGCATGACTCAACAATATTTGATCTAAAATAATAGCTAGGTAGCTTGATACTTTGGATAAGCTAGGTGGGTTTGATTATGACTCGATTATTAAAAATGTCACATTCTCTTCGTTTAGAAAAGGAAGTAAAATGAGCCAAAATTAAAAAACTTTGGTAGTTTATGAAAGTAAAAGAAAAAAGTCACTTTTAATCTATTTTTTATATATAATTAATATAAAGCAATGAACTTTCAAATTTTGATTATTTTTTTAACCTTATATAGATCAAACACGGTAAAACTTCATGTACATTTGTGGTCATGCTCATTGAATAGTAAGTACCCTACCATCATATGAACCCTAAAGTTTATGAGGATAGTCGTTTCCCATATAATTTCTTTTATTTAAGAATTCTCTTCTTCTTACTTCGCTCACGTTGAATCTATGGGAGTGCTTTGAGAGCGGTTTGGATTTTTGACATGTGCTCTATAAATGACTTTCTTTCGAAACTCCATGATGTACTTTTTTAGTCTTTATTTCTCTTATTGTGTTTTAGGTTATAGTATCATCTTATGAATAGCTTGTTATTGATGCAGTGTCGAACCTATAGTGCATAGAGCTTTTTTAGTATTCCTTCGTAATAAAGATTTAGAGATATGTATGCCTCTAGCCAATTTGGGAATCAAAGTGTTCTTGTTATACTTTAGAATTTTGACCCTTATATTCTCTTTTCTTTTGATACTTGTGGTTTCTCGGTTGAGCAACATAATATGCTAAGTGTTTCAGATTGTAAAAGGTCTATATCAAAACTTTCTCTCTAAACTTACGCATTTGGTCGACAAAAAGTAGTTTCAAAATTGACAACTTTCTTAAAAGTCCATAAATTTATAATATTTGAACGATGATAATAGATTCGCAAGTCAAATATATTTCATTAACAAAAGGTATGAAATGAAAGTGTAATTTTCTTGAAGCCCGTTACTAGTGTTTGGATGAAGAAAGTAAATTAAGAAGTGAGTCTCTTTTATTAAAACTATCTATGTCAATTATGACTCATTCTTCTCCCTCTTTAAACACAAAAGAGTAATGCTTTCCAAATTTTATTGTCTTACCTTTTATCATTAATTATTATAATTATCTATTTTCATCGAATGCTTTCATTCTCAATGTCTTTATCAAGCAAACACAAGCAGTGACTTCTTTATAAACTTCCACCTTACAAAATTACCTCTCTTCTATTTCTTGTGAGCCAACACCTTTTACAAGACTATCCAAACCATTATAATCTAAGTGATATATAGTATATAGTAAATAAAGAACCTCTATATTCTTGCCTTTGTACTTATAAAATTAAGAACTATATTACTTTTATCATGCAAATGACATCAATTTTTTTTTTTAAATTTCCTCTAAATTTCTTTATTTATTTATTTTTTTGGTTTTTTGGGTTAAAGAAGAAGTAAATAAAATTTGAGCTTATTCTTTGGATGGAAACTCACTACGTTGACGTGGGCTGAATCGACGGTGGCATCTGCATGCCAAAACACCTCCGGCTTTCCACATGGGTGAAGGACAAGAAGAGGAAGCATTTCACTCCCTGGAGACTTCCCCTTTTATAACCACACCACCATTTCTTCGCAATTACTACCCCAGCACAGCTCGGCACCGGAAAATTTCTTCCCAATCTCATCTCCTTCCTATTCTGGAGGTTTCTAGGGCACCCCCCAAGTCCTATCGTGGCGGCGTCGATAGATCCTTCTAGGGTTTCATTTCCTCTCCGAGTGGGAATGGAAGGTCCCAGCAATGGCGGGCTTCTCTACCACGAGGTGCAGGAGGCGAAGCTTTGCGCTGTTCACTGTGTTAACACTGTGTTGCAGGGGCCCTTCTTCTCGGAATTCGATCTCGCGGCTCTCGCTTCCGATCTCGATCACAAGGAGAGGCAGGTGATGCTCGAAGCCGGCGCCGTCTCCGGGGATTTCTTGTCGGAGGATTCTCACAATGTGTCGATGGGGGGTGATTTCAGCATCCAGGTGAAAGAAATTTTGGATTTTGGATTGTTACGACGGAATGGGTGGTTTGGGGGAGTATAAATTTTTTTGCATGCCTTTAATTTCGGAGTTAATGGTTCGTTCATGGAAAATATCCTGAGATATGAAGGATTATGATAGCATTAAATTCACTGGAAACTTTATAGACTGGTAACTATTTCAAGATGTGAACTTTGTCGCATGCAAGGTTTTGCTTATGATTTATGAACGAGCTGTTTCCTTGTACCTAGGTTTATTTAATGTTCATGTAACTTTCTCTTTTCACTTTAGAACTCATTCGTAGTTTCTCATTATTAAGTCAAGGCTCTCTAATCTTTTGAAGCTTCTGCCACTTAATATTAACAAATTAATTAATAGCTCCTATATCTGATTAACTTGCAACTACCTTTTTTATGATTATGCTACTTTTTGTGCATGTGGATTTTATATTTTTTGTCATGTGTATGCACCTATATGTGGAGATGAAAGGTTGTTATCAGAAAAGGAAAGTAAGCATGTGAAGCTCTAATGATCATATTTCTTGCTCCCATTCATGTACCATTGAATAGCGTTAGTAACAGGTGAAAGGCATGTACTAGATGTGGATCAGTTAGCCCCTTTTTGTTTTTTTATCAATTCAATTCACTTTTATAGATTAGCTGTAGTTGACCATTCATTTATTTTACATGCAGGCGATATGCTAGGCATTTACTCACTATGATATCGCGTGATAAAATCCATGGCTTTGTTTAAAAAAAATGGAATTGAGTAATCTTTTACTCCTGTTAAATTCTCATAGTTCAAAGATCACAGCGATAGGATATCATCATTGGCATCATAGTCCTAGCCTTTTCTAGATAATGCTGAGTGCACTTATGGAGAACCCAAAGTTGCTAGCTCCATAGAAGATCAAAACAACCTTCAAGCACCAACTGAATTGCAATATTTAAAAACGAACCCGCAATTTTGGGCTGGTCAAGCCACAGCATAGCAAATATGTGGTATGTGACGCATGTACTTCTTGACATTACAAATGTTAAGAAGTTATTAAATGCAATATAGTATACAGGTCAGATTGAATATCTTATTAGTAATAAATTGACATATAGGAGAAGACACCAATAATGAGACATGAGGTTTAAAGTGTTTCCTTGAATCGGATGATACTCCATGATTATATGATAACCTAGCATGATGAGTACAAGTTTCTGACAAGTATAGAAGATCTCACCTACAAAGTATTGACCACCAGAAATTTAATGAATCAAACTAGATATGAGCATTACAATCACCAAAAGACTTAACTAAGACAGCTCGAGACACATGATGACACGATACGTATGTGTAGGTTTTATAATGTGCATATACAGTAACATGTACAAATACAAAGCAAATGTGGTTCATATGCGGAGTTTCGGATGTATCTGCATATGTGACCCACAATACGGCCATGATAGCAAAAGTGGGCTCATATAAGGCTCACATCTTGTTGTGCTATATATGCATGTTGGGTGGCTTACCCTGCCGCTACTGACTATGTTGCCACATAGGGTGTTTCCAAAACATTGTTGAACTGGCAGGCAGTCCTCTAGATTTGATTACCAGTTAGACTAAATAAATACCTAAAATCCATTTGGAAGGAAAATAACTAGGTGGCTGATCACATTGTAGTTCTGTACAATTCAAAGGCGACCTTCCAAAAGTTTTCATTGGTAATGGTGGACTAGATAATAGATAAAATATATGCCTACAACTTAAAGAATGAAGCTAAGAATCCACTTGGGGCACAATTTTAGAATGATATATACTAGGGAAGTCATAATAAATTTTGTTTAACAACTATATATGCTCTTCCGTTGCCTATCCTCTCTATAGGCTGTTTCAATGGGTTACTAACTTACTATGTTAGTCATTATGCATTGCTTCCGAAGCTTTGCCCCTCAATTTTGATTCTCCAACCTCAAGTTCTATGTAAACCCATCTGTATCTCCTGCTAATGTATAGTTTCTCATCCATGGTACAGATGACATGCTTATGGGAGTAGGTTAGAAAACTAGGATGGTGCTGTTTTGTGGGTGAAGTGATAAATTTCCTGAGAAGTTTTAAATTTAGACTTCAATAGGAGCACCAATTTGCATAGCGTGACATGTATTCAAATTAGCACTCAATATGTAAATTCATCTGGATCTGTAATAGTGCAATCACGACAAGTATAGAAATTATAATTGTATTATTATTAAGAAATTGTAAAGTTTTCCTTGTCTCACTGATAAAATGTTGGCTTTCCTATTATTTTCTGAAGTCATCTAGAATTGAACTCTGGATCATTTGGGGCGTTCATGTACTCTATCATCTATGTATACATACATGTCTGCGTGTGGAGAGAAAAGCTTTGAAAGATCACTATGCATCGCAGGATTGAAAGACGATATTTTTAGTAGCATGACTGCTATTTATTGCATCTATTCCTTTTCCCTCCTTTTCTTTTTGTTGGGTTCAGTGCTGAATCGTCAAAAATGTAATAGTAAACATAGCTAAGATATGTGTTTAGTGTGTATGTAAATAGTTTATATGCTAAATAAAGGAAAGGCTCTTGAGTACAAGAAATGGAACATATTGATCATGGAGTCTCAGAAGTTTATAAGTGACACATTAAATTCCAGATGGATCACTGGTCAAATTGGGATGTTATTTGAGGCAACATATATCTGAAAAGAAATTGAGGAACTTGTGATTTGGTATACTGATTCAAACTAATGGTGGAAGGAAACCAAAAGAAAAAAAGAATAGATGGAGAAGTGACTAAGATATTTTTCGTGTTTCTATTAGAACTTTTAGAAATTAGAATAGCTAGGATGACATAATCTACTATTATTAATGTATTCCAGATTATGCCATTTATAGTGTTAATGAATAAACAGCCTAGTGTATCTAGATTTGGAGAAGTTAATTTGTTGATTAGTTTTGCACTAGCATGTCAAGGCCCAAGGGTCTATGGAAGTTACCTTGGTTCAATCATGAGCTGCTTCAATCAAGCTTGAAACATGTCTTCATATAGCTATAACTAATGCAAGCTATGGCATTTCAACTTGTTGACACTTGGCACAAGAAAACGGAGGGTCTTGGTTGTCATTATAGGAAGGTTAGATTTATTCTAATAAGTTATCTTACGACATAAACAGTTTGTGACCCTACTTATTGGTGGTAGTAAGAGATTCTTCTGTATTCCTTTACTTTGGCAATATAGGTACTTGGCCAATTCTTACTGAGACTGAAAACATGTATATCTGTAGTATTTCTTAATGGCTTTGGGTAAATAAATATCTATATATGATTAGGCAACTGATCAATGTGGCTGAAGTTCGTGCCATGAAAAGTGAAAAGTTTTTTGTGCAGGGTTTCATCTACACCCTGCCTTGGTGGAGCCTAGTGAACTAAGAGTCTGCTTTTAATATGACTATTCTACTTAACAAAGGACGCGGTATAATTCAAGTGATCCTGTCCCATGCCAGAATCATATATACCAACCATGAATGATGAAACTACCATATGTAAATATTACTCTCTTCTACACTTGTTTAGGTATCTATTATTCAACATTTCATCCCTAGCTTGTTTAACATTATCTCTACGAGCAATATGCTACAAGTGACTGAGTGATATTCGGTATCCAATTTGCATCTCAACTGTATATTAGAAACTATTGCGACCAATGTTTCCACCTCAATTGTTCAACAGAGGTATATCAATTTTCTTTGGATGTGACAAATCAATTGCAACCTTTTTGGTTATATTGATAGTTTGTTAGTGCATTTTCTTGTGTGCTTTCTTTTACCGTTGCTGGTTGTTTCTTGTTCTTTCATCTGTGTGCAGCTTCTGAGTTAAATATTTCTACCATACAGGTCCTGCAGAAGGCTCTGGAGGTGTGGGATCTGCAAGTTATTCCCCTTGACTCCCCAGTTGCAGAGGCATCTAAATATGACCCTGAATTGGAGAATGCATTCATATGTCACTTGCATGACCACTGGTTCTGCATTCGAAAGGTCAATGGGGAGTGGTACAATTTCAACAGTCTTTATCCTGCGCCCGAGCATCTGTCTAAGTTTTACCTCTCTGCTTATCTTGATAGTCTCAAGGGGTGTGGCTGGAGCATCTTCACAGTCAGGGGCAATTTCCCAAAGGAGTGCCCAATGTCATCTGAGGCTTCTAATGGTTTTGGCCAATGGCTGACTCCAGAAGATGCCAAGAGGATAACAAAGTCGTGCAATCAAGTGCAAGTTCCTACACCTGGAGCTGAATCATCACTGCAATCCTATTCTTCGGAGGCCATGAATGAGATGGACATGATTGCTGCACAGCAGGAAGAGGAAGAACTGAATGCGGCAATTGCTGCTAGCTTGATAGATTCTGCCGGGTTTGGTACTAGTCCAGGTATTGTTAGACAGGAGGACAATTTAATGGATTCCATTACAGTGAACACAGGAACTGGTGTAACCAACAGTGATAGCACCTTAATGGAGCGCGGAACAGGTGACACTGAAGCTTCTGATCCTAGCAGTAGTAACCTGCAGGAGCCTGCAGATCCACATGTTCAGGGATAGCTCCTTTCTATATGACAACATGTCAGGGATGGCATGAATCCTTGAGACTGGGAAACCATGGGAGAGGGTACTAAAATGACCTTATATATCCGCCACTTCATCGTGATGGTTCTGTTGTTCTTCAAAATGTTTATACATACATTCAAATGCATTATAAACTTGTGATTTTATTGGATCAAGAAACAATGAGTGACAATTCTGCTTCTTAGTTGAAAAGTTTGATCTATACAATTTCATACAAGTTTTTTTTTGTTGGAATGCAATGAGTTCCCAGTTGACATGAATGTAGTCTGTCATGATTGATGCATGTGGTATTTGTGATAAATATGATGTGAAAAACTTGACGCACATTGAAGCTTTATTCTTCTTGTTGCATTTCTTGTTATATTTATATCGTTCTAATGGGTTTGTTGCTACATAACTGCAGACTAAAGGATAGTGAATTGGTTGAGGTTAATAGCAAGCTCTGATAAACGCTTACTGGTAGAGAGATCCATCCCCTTTTATCCATGTTGAGGCTATGGTGCAGTTCTTAATATAAAATACAAGTCCTTATCGGTCGAGATAGCGGTGCAATATCCCGTGGGAGATAAGAGCTGAATAGTGATGGATAGTGGACTGATAACCTTTGCAGATAACAGCCGAATAGTGTTGGATAGTCATGGATAGTGGAAATTTCTGAAGGATAACTACTAAAAATTATTAGTCATATTCAAAAAGATTCATACGATTTTGATGCTCTGCTTTCTCTTCTTTTCTATTCGTCTTCTCGTGATCTCTAGTTTCTTTGTTTTTCCCGTTTGTCTTTCTACTACATGCCATCAAGTAAGACCAGAAGAGATGCGGAGGAGAAAAGAAGTGCCCCTTGGAGTACTTACTGGTAGACTTCTCCCTCTCGTGTTGACAATTCTATTTGTATGGGCAAAAGCGGCAGGAATTCTAATGCATTTCTAAAATGTCCTCATCCATGGCATATGAATTTGAAACTTCATAGAAGAATAACAGTCATAAGAATTCATCAAGAGAGTCCTAATGCGTGCCATCTGAGAGATGAGATGATTGGAAAATAACAGTCATAAGAACTCCAGTCATCTCATCTCTCAGATGGCAACCATTAGGACTCTCTTGATGCGGATGTCATGCATTGACGAACAAGTTCGAGAATGTGTCAACTTGAAGGAACTCGTCCAAAGTGGATAAGTGAAAAGCATTGCCTTTTTTAATTGAAGCAGTGGCTTGAACTTGAAATTGTAATACTTTAAAATGGGTTTTATCATAAGAACTGAGTTGTAAAAGAAACTTGTCTGGCTTCACAATCTTGTTGATTTCAAGCAATATTAAGACAAAAAATTATTATGCCATAGAAATCTATCATATGACAGTACAAGAGAATGTTTCCTGTTTCATCGTCTTCATCGAGTCGACATGAAGAGGGTTAAAGTTTAATTATGGGACATAGGCCCGTTGACTTCAAGCATCAACTAGTTGCTACTCACCAAAAGACAGAATGATCAACGGTACAGAATAGAGTACCTTGGAATATACTTTCTGCATCATTAGCCAACTTTAAGCTATATAATGAAATAAAGGTAGATGTTCATGAACCACATTGGTGTCACTAGAATTAATACCTTCGCAAACAAAAGACATCAGTACTAGTAAACATTCTCTCTTGCAAGAGGTATACTATAAGTGGAAGTTTTGTCGAAGTATAGTTCACATTTAATATCATCAAGGTTATGCCCAAAAGGAATTGACCATAAAAAATTTATTAAGCGGCAGCAGAAATATACCAGACAAAATTAAGGTATCAGCATTCATCCAGATAAGAGAGGGAAATAACTGCTTACATGTGATTTGAACACAATCCGCCTAATTTGCAGTACCTCTTGCTAAGTCAAGATTATGTGTTGATGATTGAAGAGTCAAAATTTTCTATGCATCTGTTCATTTAAAAAAACAGCCAATACAACTGGCCTTATATCCTCGAACGCGTCTCTCGAATGTCCATTATCGGCATCTAAACCTGCCCACAACCTTTTGAATTGCAAGATCCTGCCCCAACAAAACATCCAGTCCTTAACAACCTCCATTCATAAGCAATTAGTTGTAGGACTTCATCAGTTCAGTAAAGCTTTATCACTTCTGCCCATGGACTTGTATAACAGATGCAACATATTGTCAGAAACTCTTGAGTTGGCTCTGCATATGGGGCAGAAGAGTTCACCACATTGAAGGCACATACACTTGCTCTTTCAAGTTCTGCGTGGCACTCTCACTCGGGAATCCCCGCACAGCGCCAATTGTCCACTGAGATATGATCCCTGCAGCAACAGCAAATCGGAGCTGCCTTTCCAACAAGTCCTGATCCTCATACATTTCTGGATGTGTCGTTAACTTTCTCATTATAGCAGCAACAATGGCATCGCCAGAACCTGTTCGGTCGCATGTGAATGGTGTTATAAGCACATCCTCTGTTCCAACCATCACTCCATCAAACTTGGGCGTGTAGTAATGGATCCTAAGTGTTCCATCTGTCACGAACAAGATCTTTATCCCATCATGCCAAATAGGTGCAATCTCTTCTCGTGTATAATGGTGATAGTCCCTGTGTTTCTTTGTCTGCTCATAGGAATCTGAGTAATACTGAGGGCGATAATTCCGTTTCCTCTCGTAATACTCTTCGTCCAGGAGGAATTCTACCTCTTGCCTGGAGATCTCTATGAGGTCCGCCTCATTCCACGCCTTCTTGACCACTTCCCACGTCTCCTCCCGGGACCTCCATAGCGGCAATGGCAAGTTCAGATCAAAAAACACTTTGCTTTCGAATTTCTTAGACAATGCAATGGCCCTAAAGAGCGTGGGCTGCATAGAAGGAGTTAAGAGAACTTCTGAATTGAAGTGGAAGATTCTAGCCTGCATTTTTTAAGAAGAAATTACCGCTTAAAATTTGATCTTTAATCTAATCAGCTGAGGTCATACCAAGATGTCACCTTTACCTCTTTCAAGACGGCAACATTGATCTCGGACTTCAATAACGAGTCCTCTGCGCATTCTTTAACGGTCTCAGCCACCAACCTCTTCCCCTGCCCGTCCTCCCGGTCCCGGAATGAGATCCTCATGACCGAAGCCGCAGTCTTGGCGCCGTTCTCGATCTTGACGGCTCGCGTCTGCACCTTCTCGGAATTCATGCGGTACACGAGGTCGCTGCCGAACTCATCATCCCCAACCTTCCCCATAAAGGCCGCGCGGCCGCCGAGGCGCGCGTGGGAGATCGCCACGTTGGACGGTGGCCCGCCGGGTGCGCGCACGAACTCCGGCGGGCTCCACTGGAGCTGCTTCCAAGTTGAGTACTGGTCAGGGTGCATCTGCCGGTCGGAGACGCGGACGGTTGGGACGAACTCTCGCTGCGCCGCACCGAAGCAGCAGACCAGCGGCGGGGATTCGTAAGGGAAGTCGATCCCGTCGTCGAACACCTCGTCGGCGTCCTCGTCTCCGCACTCTAGGGTTGGGATGGATTTGGGCTCGTTGATTCCTTCTTCTTCCCGCGGCGGCTTCTTTGTTCGACGGGTTCTCTTAGTGGGAGATGGGGATGCAGGCTTTCGACCTCGGCGAGTAGGCTTGGTAGCTCCGTCTCCACCATCAATGGAGGCTTCAGAGGCCACGCTTCGAAGGGGTTTTAGGTGGAGAAATCGATCGAGCTTGGGGTAGGAATCGAGAGTTCGCAAGGAGGGAAAGAGGAAGGGAAAGGGGCTGCAAGGGTGGAAGCAAGCCATGACTCGGATAACTTTCTACTGTGAGGTACACTTATGAAGACACCACTCCACGCTATCCTTGAATACGAATAGTCCTTTTTACCCTTATTATGCGTATCGTATCGGTGACACGAGCAACGATTCGAATCGAGACGCATATTTAGGGCATTTCTAATTCTTTCATTTTAACCTTCTTCCATTTGGGGCAACGCTCATATCGTTGCTGGATCGCGAGGGCGGAGTCAGTCTGCTCTAATTCATCCGTCGAACTCCGGATACTGGTACGATTTCTTCCATTTCCTCGCTCCCCGATCTCCAACTCCATCAAAATTTCCCTTCTTTGCTATTTGTCGCAAATATAGTTTGTGATTTGATCTACAATATAAGAGATTTGATTCTCTCTATTGCTTAGGAGATTTGTTTACACGATGTGAGATGTATATTTTTCATCAGGATATACTTCTGTTATGAGTTGCTCTGGTTCGATTTGAACTTGATAAAGAGAAGAAAGATGATTTGGTTTAGGAGTCTGTAGGTATCTGAATGCCCTAATTTGTGTCCACCAAGGGAGGATTTTTCTATGTGGGACGGGACATCTCTTACATTGTCGTCGTTTCCCTTTTTGGAGTTCTGATTCATCAAAAACGAAACGATCGCCTCCTTGAAGTGCACTTGCGTCCGTAAATTTCTGATTAATTTTGCAACATTTGCATCTTGTGGCTAAACTGTGGTCGTCCTAGTGCTAGGAAAACTAGCAGTTCTGTTATGGCTCTTCTAGCTATCTGCTGTTGTTCGCATTGATCTGTATCCTCTGCTAATCATTTTCATAAAGGCCAAATGCAACCGTGTAGGATTTCCTCTCGTTTGACAGTGTACTCATTGATTCACTAGTAATGCTGCTTGTTTAACTGTTTTTGTCGCTATAAAAAGGTGCAGTGGGTTGTCATCATGGTTATTTTTGGGAAGATGCGAGAGAATAAAGACCCATCCTTGAATTCAATTGCTTGGTTTTCCTTACCACTTAATGCCATTTAATAATTCATTCAGAAGTAATTTCAACTGTCCACGGTGAGAGCTTTAAGCAGGTGTTTTGGGAAAAACCTGCTTGTATGGTTCGAAGTTTTGGTCTTGGTTGGTTTCAGTTTTAACCCCTAGAAAAAATGAATATTGTAATCCGAATATAATGGTTTTAGCCTATTGTGGTCCAAAATAAATGTCAAAACCGTAAATCTTAGTAGTCTTGGTGATGACTATTTTTTGGCTTTAGTTTTCATCAAGTTTTGGCCATTAAACTTCAAATTATTATCAAGAAGAACATGCAAGTTCTATCCTTGCTGTACAGATGACTGTTTTCTGCATTTAAGTGCCTTTGCTGTTCTAGTTATGCATGTGCTTCTAAGTTGTGAACTTCAGTTAGACTGCTGAAGTAAAAACTATTCATATGGCCAACTGCACTAACTGAAGAATATTTCAAGAATATGGCTCATGCATTCTCTCACTGAAAGAAAGGGAGAAAAAGGGAAACAATATTGTTCTCATTTCTGATCCTCTAACTTGCTTAGTTATGAATGATGTGGTTGGCACATTTACTTCTTTTTTCTTCTTTTTTTCTTTGTTTGTATACTTCATTGCAGAAACTGTTACCTGTAATTAATAACCATTGCAGTGTGTTGAACGCTAAATTTACTTCTCATCTTGTTCAGCTATTTAGTGCATCTATAAACCTTTTCTCTTCATGTGAAAACTCAAATAGTTACATACTTTGCAGGAATGGGGTTGTGGACATTGCTGGAGGGCTTTCTGCTTATCGCAAATGCATTGGCCATATTGAATGAGGACAGGTTTCTTGCTCCCAGAGGATGGAGCTTCTCCGAAGTTTCAGGCGGTGGTGGAGCAAAAACATTGAAGGGACAGATAATAGGACTCATATATGCAACCCAATATCTGAGACTTCCATTAATAGTTCTCAACATTATCATCATTGTCTTGAAACTGGTGTCAGGATGATTTCTTGATTTTTGTCAATGCAGCATTATTACACGATATATGTGTTTGAACAATTTATAGCGATGATTGAATCAACTAGGGTATTTCCTACTGTACTGAACTTATCCGCATCATTTGCTCTTTTGGCTGCTGGTGTTTTGCTCCTACTTCTTCTCAGTGGTCCATTTAACGCGGAGTTAGTCATGACTTGTCTATTTTGAAACTCTCATAACAGAAAATGACCAAGTTAACTGTTATTGTGCATATATTGTTGGGCTCTCTTGTTGATTCTATTGTGGTATTTGGTTCCATTTATCTCACTGATTTGTTTTTTCCCTAGCCAGTGCCTAACCTCTTGAACATAACTTTCAAGAAGGATTAGGATTAACTTAGTACTTCTCGTTACCTGGAATACTATGTTGAGAAGATTAAGATTTTCGGATTTCTCGCTGTCGAGAGAATTTTATTGTGGTATTTGGGGCCGCCAGGGCCGACCAGCAGTCGTTGTTTACCATCAGTTAGGCCAATTATTGGAATCAGTTTTACATTCCTCTCATTCCATTCTCTCTCTCTCTCTCTCTCCTCGTTCATTATTTTCTATCTACATCTTATCTAATGATATTTTTCTCCCCTCCTGTGCATATGATTATTTTCACAACAACAAAATGAAATCCATACAACGGTAAATAACAAATTAGATACACCCAATAACATCTGTTACAAAGCAAAATACTAGACACTTCACTCTATTGGGATCATGACCTCATTGGTCCTCAGAGGAGGCAGCGTCCACGGGGGGTTATATCTCGCCAGAATAAACTCCCCGATAACTTTATACCCGTCCCTCTCCAAACACGCCTTCAACTTATCCACCTTACCCTCCACCACCTTATCCGTCGCCACGCCGCTAAACTTCACAACCCCGTACTTCCTCTCCCCCTCCTCCTTGATCACCACCCTCTCGTCCAGAGGGACCGGCGCGTCCTCCTTCCTCTGGTACTTGCTCGGCAGTACGAACTGCATCGTGACCTCCCCCGCGCCGCCACGTGTGACCACTGGCGCCGTCATGGCGATCTTCTCGGGCGACTTGGTGATCACTGGCGCGGTCATGGCGATCTTCTCGGGCTTGGAGTTCTTGGGCTGGCCCAGCGCGCCGATGTAGCCGGCGAGGACCATGAAGCCGCCGTCGCGGTCGCCGCGTAACTGGGCGGGGTCGTAGGTGACCTCGGCGATCACGGAGGGGGAGTAGTGGCGGATCTCGTAGTCGTCGGAGGAGTGGAGGAGCTCATATTTTGGGGTTTCGACCGTAATTTTGCCAAGCATCATACCCATCTTGGAATGCGGGATTTGGGAATTGGTGAGGATGGCGATCCGGGTGGTGGATTTATACGTAGAAGTGGGTTAGGAATGTGGCGGAGAGTAGAGGACGAGAGTGTGGTGTGAGTTGCTCCACGGGGAGAGGTCAAGGAGACGTAGTTTGATGTCCGGGTTTGTTTGGGCATTTGACCAAACATTTGGTGAGCTTAAAGTTTCGTAGTATAGATTAATTGCTTGAATCTTGCCTGTCAAGAAATCTCATGTCAAGATGCTTCCAGAATCCTCATACTCATGATAAGGTATCTCTATCAAACACTATCTTGAGCGGATTACATGTTATGACGAGTTTTTGACCAGAGTCGGCCTCTCCAGAGTCTTATTTACTAAATAACTCGCCTCTCAAAATTAATATCAAAAGAAGTCATTTTTAGAACCACAACATAATCTCAAATAAAATACATTAAATTTATCAGCGTTCTAGGTGAGTGATATATTGCGGAAAGATCATCACTTTATTCTAAATATAAAATAATAAACTCGTCACTGTTTCTATTTCTATTAAAAATATGTAGAAAGAAAGAGAAGATTATTGGATTAATTACTTTTGGAAACTATGTTGAGAAGATTTCCTAATTTTCTCCTGAATACAAAGTGAATTTTAGTGCATATGTATCATTCTTTTATGTTCGTTATCTCCGTCATGGTGTTCCATGAAAGTAAGTTAATAAAACTAAAGACAGAAAGTAAGTTAATAAAACTAAAGACAGATCATAGTGTGGGCTGGGTCGAGTTTCAAACTGATTGGGATTAAGTATTTATTCACAATCTGGACCATAAATTACTCGAGCCAGGTTGGGCTAGAATATTATAGCACATTACCGCATACTAACTGTGACATATTGGATTCAAGCCATACGTAACGAGTCGATTTTAAAAATACTATATCTTATCGGCTCATGCATAATAGGCCTCTATGAAAATATTTAATTAGTTTCATAGGAATATACTTTATAATGATATCCAATTTGCTAAGTATTTAGTGTGGGACAAAAAAATTATAGGAATAGGCAGGTGTAATTGGTCAAGCTATAGGTTGGCATAGCGGGTCGAGCTTTCGGCCAAGACCAAGCAAGCAAAAACTTACCCGTGCCAAAATTGGGCTCGGGGCTTCTAACTAAGCTTAACCCAATTGAAACCAGGCAGGTTCGAGCTGGGTCAACCCTAATGGTTAACTCTAGATTAAACTTAACAGTTCGAGATATTTATGAACTAGTTGTAGAATAAGAAAAATTAGAATTGGAGTAAAATAAGACTTAATTCAGAAAAGAAACATTTATTCCAATTCTAATTTTGTGTTTGATCGTAAAAAAACGATGAATGCTGGAATAAAAATATAAGATAAGATAATATTGGTTATGATAGTTAAAATAAGAGATAAAAATAATCAAATTAATTTTGTTTTCCTTTTCATAATTGAATGTAAAATGACATCTGTTACTCGGTAAATACTTCGATGCCTGAGAATAAATTATAGTTATGATCGGATGGTTGTAACAACCGTTTTACTCATCCGGTACCGATTTCGACTTGTGAAAAGGGGCATATTAGTCATTTTAGCACATCTCCATCTCCATCTCCATCTTGCTTTACTCTTTTCCTTCGTCACCGACCTCTGATTTATTCTGGCTTTCTCCTTTTCTCTTCCCATCGATCTTAATCCAAGGCTTTCATCACTGGGTCGGTGATCTCGATCTCAATGTCATGGAGCCCGCCCCTGGCTGTCATTACCCTTGCCACCCTTATCCTCTGTTGGAATGAAAAACAGAGAAAGCTAAGCAGAACCTATCTGCATGATATGAGACCCTCTTGAGCATGAGAAGCTTGAGGTAGATTTCAAACAAAAAATGGATACTTTAATCGCTGAAATTGAAAGGGCAGCTCCGAAACTGAAGGCTCATATGAGGCACTTCATTTTAAAAATAAACACCTATTGAATCGGCAATTCATTTTAATTCTTTTACATTCATATTATATCCTTGAAAATTTGAATAGTTAGATCTCTATCAAGTTACTTACTCACGGAGCATTAAAGAACACTCTTGTTATTTTCTTAGAGGAAGATAGAAAATTTATATTAGAATTTTATTGTACAACTTTTATATTATATTCTCATATTGCTTTTACAATTCTCGGCTAAAAATAATTTAACTTAATTTATTATAATTTACACAATAAAAATATCATTACAAATAGCATCACAAATATTATAATATATTACAAATATTACAAGTATATTATAGCAATGAACAGAAGACTCTTGACTCTTGGAGCAAATTGGCTGAATGACCAAGTGCTTTGGTTATTGCAACATTGAAAGAGTTAAAAACATATTTATAACCCTGAAATTAAGCAACTAAGATTACAAATACGACCACTTCACTCTACTGGGATCATGACCTCATTGGTCCTCAGTGGAGGCAGCGTGATCCACGGGGGGTTATACCTCGCCAGAATAAACTCCCCGATAACTCTATACCCGTCCCTCTCCAAACACGCCTTCAGCTTATCCACCTTACCCTCCACCACCTTATCCGTCGCCACGCCGCTAAACTTCACAACCCCGTACTTCCTCTCCCCCTCCTCCTTGATCACCACCCTCTCGTCCAGAGGGATCGGCACGTCCTCCTTCTTCTGGTACTTGCTCGGCAACACGAACTGCATCGTGACCTCCCCCGCGCCGCCACGTGTAACCACGGGGGTCGTCATGGCGATCTTCTCGGGCGACTTGGTGATCACTGGCACGGTCATGGCGATCTTCTCGGGCTTGGAATTCTTGGGCTGGCCCAGCGCGCCGATGTAGCCGGCGAGAACCATGAAGCCGCCGTCGCGGTCCCCGCGTAACTGGGCGGGGTCGTAGGTGACCTCGGCGATCACGGAGGGGGAGTAGTGGCGGATCTCGTAGTCGTCGGAGGAGTGGAGGAGCTCATATTTGGGGGTTTCGACTTTGATTTTGCCGAGAATCAGACCCATCTTGGAATGCCGGATCTGGGAATTGGTGAGGGATGGTGGTGATCCGTGTGGCGAATTTATACGTGGGAGTGGGTTTAGGAACGTGGTGGAGAGTAGAGGAGGAGAGCGTGGTGTGAGTTGCTCCACGGGGGAGAAGTCGACGAGACGGTCTTGTTTTCCGGGTTCGTTTGGACATTTGACCGAAACACTTCGGTGACCTTGGACTTGGAGTTTCGTAGTAGCTGCAGACTCTACCGTCTAACGCTTCCAGGATCCGCCGTGCTCACGATAACGTCTATCTATCCAACACTATCTAGAGCAGATTATGAGTTTCTGACGCAAGTGGGACTCGCCATGGACTTATTTATTCAAATATTTTACTATTCAAAGTTAATATTCAAATGGGTTAGTTTTTAGACATGTTAGCTCTCATCTCATAATTTTAAATTAAAAATGTTGAATTTATCAGCTTTTACCTGACTTGTAAACCGTTGAAAAGTCTCAGTGCGTTGAAAAGTCGCTGGTGGAGAAGAAAGAAATGGGCTACTGATGATGAAGGATATAATCTAATTGATCCTTCATTTAAGTTAGATCTAATAAGAGGACTTAACTTAAATCCTATACGACCTAGGGAGACTATTCTCTTTCCATAGAAGAAAAAACTATTGTGTCTGCGTGGTTGTCAGCTAGGGGTGAAAATGGGTCGGATTAAGTCCGATCCGACCCGCTATCCGATCCAGATTCGGATACGGATACGGATAGCTATTTTCAAAAATATCCGGATCCGGACACGTGTACGAGTTTAGTTGATTTTATCGGATACGGATTCGGATAACGGATATCCGTTTACTCGCTTAATAAATCCCCAACTAAAGTTACTAAACCCTACCTATATCTCTCATCTACTCACCATCTCCCCCAAATCTCCATTGCTCTCACTGCTAGCTGCGATGCTGCCCTCACTGCTAGCCCCCACAGCCTCACCGGCTCACATGTTTTCACCGCCTCCCTCCTCCGCACCCCCCCCCCCCGTCAACCTCAGCTCTCCTCCACTGGCCTCACTCCACGGGTCCTCGATCCATCGCCATCATCGCCCTCATCGCCCGCCACCTCCATCTAAAATCAGCCCACAGCCTCCATCTACTCACCATCTCCCCCAAATCTCCATCGCCCTCACAGCCTCACTGTTAGCTGCGCCGTCGCCTCCATCTAAGGACTAAAATCCACATTGCCCTCACCCGTTTTCACCACCTCCCTCCTCCGGCCCTCCCTCGTCGAACTCGGCTCTCCTCCACTGGCCCTCCCTCGTCAACCTCAGCTCTCCTCCACCGGCCTCCCTCCACGGGTCCTCCTCCTCCACCGCCACCGACCCTCCCTCCATGGGTCCTCCCTCCTCCACCACCACCGACCCTCCTTCCACTCCACTAGTCAGGTACTATATATCATTCATAGCCATTTTTTACATTAACTAATTATAATAAAGTTAATGTCAAATGTATTTGTGAGGCATTTTAAGCAAAATGTATATTATATTTTTATCTAAAAACTATCAGTCACTGACATCCACTGTCACTCTATTACTAGTTTTATCAAGCTGAAGCTGAGAGAGAGTCTACGATTGAGATTGAGTAGGAAATAAGAGAATGTTTCTCAATTCTATGAATATCCCATTGTAGATATGTAATTATAGAAGCATCACTATAGATTTGGCCTACATATATTTCAAAAAACTTTATTATATTACAATTGCAAAAGTCTATAATTTCATTTTTTTTTCACTGTTACTATCTTTTTGCCAATGAATCAGTTCTCAAATATTGTAAGTTTTGTTGAAATCGTATTTGAATGATTTTAGACTTGATTGATATTTGTAGTAAGTTCATATTAATTGTTTAAAATTTGATACATATTTGTTTAAGATCTGAAAACTATCCGATCTGTATCCGAAAATTATCTGTATCCGTTTTCTTAGAATATGATTTTAATTTTTGCTATCCGTCAAATATCTATATCCGAATAAAAAATATGGATCCGGATATAGATTGAGTACTATCTGATCCGTTTTCGCCCCTATTGTCGACACAACTTGCGCCGTGATATATGTCGTGCCAGTGACCGGCGCATGCACCCATGGAAATACTTCTTGCTTCAAACATCATCAGTAGATAGAAGGTGACAAATTTTGACTTGCCTCGATATGAACTTGAAGCATTTAAACTAGTTTGAGATTAAGTTAATTGGGTGAATAAGTCAGCTTGTCTGACATGTTTATTATAGGGGTCATTTTTGTGTTTAAAGACAACCAATTTGACTCAACTAACCCATTGAGCCTGAGTATAAATTTAAATTTAAATCTCACTCATAATTCTTAATATGCACCGTCTAAGATCCCTAATTCTCATGGCCACCTAAAAACCCTCTTTCCGTTTTAATGAGACACCATCCTCCTCCTTCCCTATCCTTGCTCTTTTGTCTCTACCTTCCACCATGACATTTTTCTTCATCCATGACCTTTTCGCTGACTTCCAAATCGGTTTGGCTTTGATCATCATCATCTCCGCCTCCTCGTAGTTGCTTCTATACAATCTTGCTACCATCGTGGTTTGTGTCCTCCCCCACTACCTCCAATGCCTACGATCACTCTATCTTGTCGAGTGCCACTACTTTACTTGCTCGAGACTCGGCCGTCATTGTTCACAGCCATGCCATTGCAATAGTGAGGTGATCGTTGTCGCAACATATTTGGATTGGTGGGTGAATGGGTTAGCCATGTAGATTGGTAAGAATAAGTTTGGTTAATCGAGTTGTACAATCGATTTACATTTATATGACTCAGATTATTATATGGGTTACACTATTTGTGTGTCACTTGTGTAATAACAAGTCTTAACTCTTCTAATCAATGGGCTATGAAACTGATCAGATCAGACTTGAACCCGTGTATTCTGACCCAATTACCACCCCTAGTGGTAAGCTGTATTTCTAAGGATAATTAAATTTGTTTACATACTATTAGATGTTGACTAACAATTATAAAAAAGTTTGATCTACAAAGAGGATAAATGCCTAAGTTTAAAATACACAAAATAAATTGAAATTGGGCCAAACTATAGGGGGTAAACCTGTCATTTACCCCAAAATAGAAAATACATAATGCCGAAAGAAAACAAATCATCAAGAGTTACTTGTAATTTGATATACCACTTAAGGAGCTCAAAATTAAACTATTAATCAAGATCAGATTGCTGTTCCAGTGTGATCGAGCCTAATATCAATTTGAGCACGAGCCCATCAACCCAAATCCCGATATTTCGGCCCAAAATGTAATCCGTTAAGCGCCGTTAGAAATCTTACTACCTCCTCTCCTAGTCCTCGCTCGCTTCCGTTAAGAAGTCGGTTAGGGCTAACCCTTGGGAACGGGCGCACCATGGCACGAATCACTCCGTATTACCCCAGATATCTATAAAACCACATCTCTACAGTTCCCTTCTCCCTTCATAAATCTCCTCGGTTCTTCACCACCGCATCCTCTTCTCCGCTTCCTCCCACCTCTTCTCCCCTTAAATCATTTCGTCACTCAAAAGAACTTGATCTGTCTCCCCACTTCATTCCTTCGATGTCCCCCAAACCCGCCGTCGCTACTCTCCTCAAACCCTAGGTGGTGGTTAAGTCGCATCCGCTCTAGGGTTTAAGCTTTGCCCCGTCACGTGAATCAGGTACGAGTTGCAGCGAAACCCTGCGAGGTTTCCAGGTATGGATCCTTAAACTCGATCCATTTTTTTGGTGTGGTTATTGATGGAGGAGGCTCGATTGCCGTTGGCGACGATGTCGTTTATCTTTTACCAGGTTTATCTTATTATTTTCCGTGAGGCGATTAGGGTTTCGTAGCTCTTGATAAGATGCTCGTAGAGTATTAGGTATCATGGCTCCAATGTCGATTTTTGATGCTTGTCGACTGCAGTACTGGAAGCTAAGATCATTATGGATGGACTTTCAGTTGGTCGATTTTTTTTTCTTATTATCTAATAGTGTTTCTGTACTGATTACATCAGATTATTCATTTCCCATTTTGTTCTAAACTAGAGTTGAGTATTTGAGTTTATCAATTCTTTGTTCCCTGCTACTTTCCTTATTTATTTCTTGATGCAGTATGTTTGTTGAAGTAAATTTATACCTTGCCTTCTGCTGATTGTTACTTGTTTACAGTTCTCTGAATCAAATTTATTATTGTATTTTCTGAATACATTTTGTTAAAGCTTCTGTTACTCTTTATAATTTTTCTTTCTAATTATTCCATTTACTTGTACTCAACAGTTTCATCATTTATCCTCTGAAATTATCTATCTCTCTTTTGCAGTATTGATGAATTGTTAAATCCTTGTGTATGCAGGGAAATCTGAAATTTTAGGTCAAGCTAAGTTGGAAAAGTTATATCACCATGGGTTTCGATAATGAGTGCATACTGAACATTCAATCCCTTCCTGGTGAATATTTTTGCCCTGTCTGCCGCACGCTTGTCTATCCTAGTGAAGCTCTGCAGTCACAGTGCACCCATCTGTACTGCAAACCATGCTTGGCTTATATAGTGGCCACCACTCAGGCTTGCCCATATGATGGCTATCTTGTGACTGAAGCTGATTCTAAGGTAATTATGTGCCATCTTTGTATCTTCCCAAGCAGTGGATAGTTTCCTAATAACCTAATCATGTAATCTTCAGCCTCTGATGGAATCCAATAAGACTCTTGCCGAAACCGTAGGCAAAGTAGCAGTTCACTGCCTCTACCACAGAAGTGGATGCCAATGGCAAGGGACCCTGTCTGATTGTATTACACACTGTACTGGCTGTACCTTTGGAAACTCTCCTGTTGTTTGCAACCGGTGTGGGACTCAGATCATACACCGCCAAGTACAAGAACATGCACAAATCTGTCCTGTAAGTCTTGAGAAGTTTTGCAGATTTTATATTATTACTTGAAGGTTTGAATTTATAGCAATTATTCCTATTTTCTAACCTGCATGCAGGGCTTACAACTCCAAGCACAACAGGTAGAGAATACTCAGGTTCAAGCTTCAACAACGGCAACTCAAGCAGCTGCTCAAGATCCATCAGCTGGTGCTACTTCAGCTGTTACAACTGCTACGGCAGCAACAGTTGCTTCAACTGCTACTCCAGCAGCTACTGCAACACAGGTAACTTCATCTGCTACTGCAACAGCTACAGCAATAAGTGCAGCTTCAGCTGCTACTCCAACTGTTGCTGCTGCAACGGCAGCTGCTCCAGCCCCTGCTTCTGTTCCAGCAGCAACTCTTTCTTCTGGTCAGGGGCAAACCCAGGTGAAAGCAGCTGCATATCAGCAAGCAGTTGCACAGGCTCCTACAGCTGACCAGTGGTACCAACAGCAGCAGCTGCAGTACCAACAATACTATCAGCAATATCCTGGATATAATCCCTATCAGCAATATCAGCAGTACGGCCAGTATCAGCAAGCCTATCAACAATATGTGCAACCACAGATGCAGGTTGCTCCCCAGCAGGTTGCTCAAGGGCAGCAGCCTTCACCTTATATTATGCCTCAACCAAATGCCCAACAACATCCCCAGCCTCAATCCTATCCTCTACCTCCGCAGCAGTCTCAAACCCAGGTCCAACCTCAGTTGCAGCCACAATCTCAGGCGCAAGCAGCCCAATTGCAACCCAACCAGCAAAACCTCCAGTTGCAGCCGCAGCCTCAGCCAAATGCTCAAGTACAACAGATGCTGGCACCACAGTCTCATGTACCTCCCCAACAGCCCCTTCTTCAAACACAACCACCAGCACATCCACCATCTGGTGCACAAGTTGCAGGACAGCAATTTGGGCAGCCACTTCCCCAACCACTTCAAAACCAACCTCAGCCTCATGCCCCAGCACAGCCAGTGCAGCAGCTCCAGCCACCTCCTTACCAGCAGCTCCTGCCAATCCAACATCCACAACCACAACAACCGAACTTGCAACCCCATCCTCAGCAACAGCCCCATGCACAACCTCAATTGCAAACACAACCAGCCTCTCATCCCCAACCTCATTTTCAACAACATATGCAGTTGCAACCCCATTCACAACCTCAACCTAATGCTCAGCTGCAGCCTCAACCCCTTCCACAGGCCCAGCCACAGTTACAACCTCAGCATCCATCAACTCATGCAGTGACAGGGCATCAGTCTTATCCACAAGCTCAGCCAGTCCATCAATTCCCACCGGGTGCTCCACAGCAACACCCTATCCACATGCATCCTCAGCAACAGGGCATACCTCAAAATGCTGTTAAAATGAACAATCAGTTTGCACCACAGCAACCCCCACAAATGCGCCCTCCCCAGGGTCAATTTCCAGGGCAAGTCCAACAGCAATCAACTATGCTACCTCCCCAAGGGCCTCATGCAAATATTCAACAGCCTCAACAACTTCATCATCTTGTCAGTCATCATGCTCAGCAGGTGCAGCAGCATCCTGGCATTCATCCGCATGCACCACACCAGGGTCTTCAGCCACAGCAAGCAAATGCCCCTTTGCAACAACCTGGCCAACCATACCAGCATGGGATGCTCCCATCCCAACCACCAATGCATCCGCAGCAACCTGTGCGTCCTCATGGTCCATCGTATTTGCAGCAGCAAGTTTCTGCACAGTCCTACTCACAACAGGGTGCACCTCAAGGTCAGGGTTTACCGGTCCATCAAGCTCAGGTTGTGGCTGGTAGGCCTACTATGATGATGAGTCATGGCATGCCACAGCAACCATTCCAGCATTCTCCTCGTGGTCCGAGCAAGTATGTGCAGCCTGGTGTTACAAATCAGCAGTCACCTATGGTAAGGTCCTCTACTCATATGCCAACACCAGCGGAATTGCAAGGTGTACCACCTCACACTGCTGGGCAAGGTGCACCAATAGTTGCATCCCCTGCATCAGTGAAGCCAACTAAAGATGCCCCTGAGATGGGTAAGGAAATAGTTCCTAAGATTGCAGAAGGGTCTGAATTAGGTGTGGCTAATCGTGTTGAGAATGAAGGATCTGTGTATGCTGGCTCAGGGACTCTAAATTCAGACTCTGCTAGAGAGGGAAAAGCTGAAGGAGAGGCCCAGGGGAAGAAATCTGTCAAAGTTGCTTCAGAATTGGCACAACATAAGGTGGAAGGCGTGGAATATGAGGATGCTGAGGCAGTGGAAAATAAGCCTGTAATGAAGGAAGAGGTTACTGATCCACCACGTGAGGGAACTGATAGTTCACTTCCTTTAAAAGATGTCCAGCAAGAAAATGAGAACAAGAGCGTAGAGGGTGCATTTAGTGAAAAGCCAGGTGCACAAGCTGAAGGGGACGATACACATGCTCAACCTGATGATGGGAAAGTCCCTATGCCAAGGGAATTGGGCTCTCAAATGGAGAGTACTAGTCAAAGTCATATCTCACAAGACCAGGGAACTGGGAATATTGCTGGCAACATGCAGGCTTCACAACAGATGCCAGCACCTGGAGGTCTGGATAGAGGACAACTACAACAGCCTAGCCGCCAAAATATCCTTCCTCATGAAGGGTCATTTCCCCAGCCTGGTTATCACAGTGGACATCCACCCGAATTTGCTCGCCAAGGCCCCATATCTGGTGTGGTCCAAGGAATGGCGCCTTCAGGACCAATTCCTGGTCATGAAAGGTACCCTCCACCGCAGCAAACATTTTTTGCACATCCTTCAAACATGACAGATACGGCCCAGAGGCCTCCTGGACCTGCACAGCACATGCAACATCCTGGAGCCACTCAAGAAAGAAGGTTTCAGGAGCCGCCTCCTCCCTATTTTATGCAAGCGCATCGAGAAACTTTCCCGCAGCCACCACCAGGGCAACAACCATATGGTTCTTTTCATTCTGAAGTGCCAGCAAGGACTCCTGGACAGCTTCAAGTTCAAAGTCATATGAATGTAGGCGGCATTAGACCTCATGGTGAAAGTGTGATCCGACCTGCTATGGGTGGGCCACCTCCTGGACTGTTTGATACAGCACGAGGACCTCCTTTTGGTCTTGAAGATCAAGTGGGTCGGCCGCGCCCTGTTAATGAAGCAGAATCCTATGCTGCTAGGGGCCCTGGATTTTCTGATGGCAGGCAACCGGAGCCACCTTTTATCCAATCAGGCATGCTTAAGGTGAATGGAGTTACAGGTAAAGGGCCAGTTGGTAGCATGCATGGATCCTCTTTCCGGGAAGAAAGGATCAGGTCTTTGCCTGAAGATGGATTCAAGGCAGTTGTGGATGAAAATCATAGGCCTTATCCAGTAGATCCTGGTAGGCGAAATGCCAACCGCAGGGAGTTTGAAGAAGATCTGAAACAATTTCCTAGGCCAGCTCATTTGGATGGTGAAGGTTTGTCAAAGTTTGATGACTATGTATCTTCATCGAGGCCGTTGGAAAGGGGACAAGAACTAAGACCATTTGAGAGACCTCCTGGTAGATCTGAAGGGGTTCCTAGTGCCCTTCCTGTAAGGCCATTGCTTCCTTATCAAACAAGTGGTCCTTTTCCTAGTGGCAGTGCTGCTTTAGATCAGCGCCCAATGGAGATTGGTGAAAGGCATAGGCATGTAGGCTTTCATGAAGATTTTGGAAGGATTTCTGGCCATCCTGATTTGCTCAGGTCTGGTGCAGAATTTGGTCATCATCGTATGGATGGCTTGCCACCTTTAAGAAGTCCAGGTAGAGAATATGGTAGCCTTCCATCAAGTAGGTTTGGATTGGCTAACCAACCACGGTTTGAGGATTTTGATGGCATAGAGCCACGTGGATTTGTTGAAAGATCAAAAGCTTTGAATTTTCCACCTGATCATTTTCTTAGAGGCATACCTGATGGTCCTGGAGGTCTTCGGAACATGGATCAGCTTGATCTGGATGGTCCGGATGTTCCTCGTTCCCACTTTCGACCTGGCGATTCATTTGGTTCCCGGAATTTGCCTAGTATCTTACGGGGTGGAGAATATTTGGGACAAGGTCCGTTGCGTTTGGGTGACCCTACTGGATATGGAGGCTATAACATGCCAGGTCGTGTACATCCAGGTGATCCGCTTTTTGGCAGCAATTATTCTCGACATGGTTTTCCTAATGAAGCTGGCCATTTCAGTTCGGTGAGTGGTATCACAATGCTAACTATTTTAAGTCTAAAGATTATCTATTGGTTATGCACATATTGTACTTTCTGCCATTTATTGTCATCATATGCATTTGTTTTTATCTTCCAAACAAACTGACTGGTCGTTTATTGTTTAGAGCAGTCATTTGATTCATTTTCTCTTAACAGGTTTCTCTTCGTGGTGACATGGATACTTTTGAGCACCCAAGAAAGAGAATCGCTGGGAGCATGGGGTGGTGCAGAATATGCAGAGTGGATTGTGAAACTGTAGAGGGCTTGGATTTGCACTCGCAGACAAGGGAGCATCAAAAGACGGCGATGGATATGGTTTTGAACATTAAACAAGAAGTTGGAAAGAAGCAGAAGTTGTGAGTGCATCTTTCTTCTCATGCATTTCTGCTTCTGAATATTGATTTGAGATTTTGGGGACGGCTAATTTCTGGAATTTGTTTTTCCTTACTAGGAGTTCTGATGAGCAAGCATCAATTGATGATACAAGTAAATCTCGGAAGGCGAATTTTGAGAACCGTGGGAATCGGCAGTAATCTTATGGTAATGTACTGACAGTTTTAAAAATGCATTACAGTATATTTATAATGGAGATCTATACTCTTCTCTCAGTTCTTGTTATGTGTGTGAAGTGCAATATTCTCACTTGGGTGTATATGCTAATTTTTTATTCTCCAGGTTGCTGCTAAATCTGTGAAATGGTTCCTTGGAGCTGAAATTTTGTGACATGTTAAGACTGTGTTTGAGAATCTACAAGTATTGTGTGGAACTACTTATTTGGATATCCAGGGATGTCTTGGCTTCATAGTTGTTGTTGCCAGTTGTCAGTGATAGTCTGATGAGTTGCACTAAATGGTCACTATCTTATCTTTCTTTACTGTTTAATCATATGACTCACTCTGAGAATGCTTTTCTGAGTATTGTTGAACTTGCATATTTGATTGTTACGACATTGCCTTATTTGTTGGTTTTATCTGAAATTTAACATATAAACTTTAGCACACTTTGTTTAGTGTTCAGGAGGAATTAATGTCTCTCACCATGGAGGTTGATTGGCTTCGCTGCAAGATATTCTTTCTTCTGTGATTCATACATTTGATATTTACCCTTTTGTAGAGAACAGTGAATTTGGCTGTTGTACTTACCTCTCCTTAAATGGATTCTGTGTGGAATTGAGATATTTTTAACTTTTAAGTTCAGGAGTTATCTCAGCTTATCCTCGGTTTGTTTTTTTGGTATAACTTTCATCACTTTGGTTCGTGACATTTTATGATACCTTGTCATTTTCTTGTGGTTGGTATGGTTGCAGATAAACGACTTATCTGAATCCTTGACTTATTCACAGTTTTGGATGATAATTTACCTAATAAATGCATTCCTCATTTCGGTACAAAACATGCAAAACTAAAATGCCCACATTTGTCATTGACCTCCTACCATCTTGATTTGCCTAGCCGTGTAGGTAATGATCGTCCTATTTCTTTTGTTTTTTAGTTTGTCTGCACTTTGAAGTCTGAAGCTGTCAATACCTTGTTAATAGTCTCATAATTAGCCTTCGAATCTTATCGTCATCTTGCTAAATTGAATGATTAGTGCTTAGTATGCAGTGGTAGGTGATATGTAATTAAAAGAGAGTTAGAAGTTGAGATATTTCATGATTATGACAGAATCATTATATTTGTCTTAATTCTTCTAGGATCTATTTTCTTATTCTAACTTTGGTCCAACTCCTCATCCCATCTTAGTAGAAATGGCCATTGATACCTATATGCCTTAGTCATCTTAATTATTACCTGATGCTCCATAAGAATGTTGTTTGAAAGTTTCTGTTCGTTTTTTTTTACTTCCCCGTAGAAAATGAGTCTACTTATCATTCTTTCTTTTTTTTTCTTTGTTTTGGTGATGAGTATCACAGGCCATTATGACTTCAACTTAATTTTTCTTGGAAAATTTAGTTTTAGACAGTTTGACTAGTAGCTTGGAGCCTTGGATATATTGATTAATCACTTCCAACAATACCAAACCAAGTTACCAATATTCCTAGATTTATATTGGTCACCGCATCCGAAGTAAATGATAACTTGTAGAAAAATAAAAAATCTTTGTAACTGCTATTTTCTGGCAATATCCATTTGTCATTGATTAAGATTCACTTGATCCATTCTTGAGTTAAAAAATTCCTCCTGCTTCTGACACAATTTTATCCAATTTGATTGCATGAAGAATTAGATATCGACCAACAAGGGTATATGAATGTAATCCTGTTTGTTTATGCTGGACTATACCCACTCTTATGATATGGGGATTCAAATGATCAAGTCAGTGTCACATAAATTTGTATGACCTTTTGTTGATATGTTTATTTACAGAAGAAGCGCTTCTCATGGGAGCACTTTCAACTTGTTTCTATACTCGTAGAGCTAACTTATGACTAGTTTCTAACCAGCATGTGGTCTATTAGGACTAGAAATGTCTTCCTTTGAACTTTAGGATTGATATTTTATCTTTTTGTTCGTGTTAAATTTCTGGACCTCATAGTGAATCTCTATTAAAACTGTGGTTGGCTGGCATGGCAACACCAGGTTCTCTCATCTCTTAGTTTTATTAGCCTCTCTGTGTGAGCTTTTTGCCTTAACTGACCTGCTTGATTTAGGAGCTCCACATGTACTTTTTTTTAATGATTGTGGATTAACACTCTTTTCCAAGGCTAAATTGATTGTAACCTTCATTGCTGTCCAGATAATTTCAGTTCTTGGGAGATGTTTTTAAGACCCAGTTGGTCACGTCTTTCTTTTGTCAATTGATATCAAAACTCTATCATCTTTCATTTCATGATTGAAAGAAATTATGAGCCACAATTCCTAATTGGAAGATAAGATACAAGGAAAGGAAAATCTTTTACATATATGTGCCGAAGTTCTTACAAACAAGGTCGTGTATGAGTGGTGATCACTTTACCTATATGTGCCAAAACTAATGCAATTAGGAAAATCTGAATTTGGTTACTGTAGTTTAGAGTCTTGTTGTATATGTCTGCACATCTCCACCTCAATTCTATTTCATCCATTTTGGCATCATTCTGATCTTCATGGTTAAGGATGCATAAAAATTGTTTGGCATTTGTGTCACAGAGGCATTTATAAGTATGAAATCGGTTTGTGAGAAGAGTTCTAGAATTTGTCGGGCCAGTTGAGAGAGAAAGCAAGTCGTTGTTGCCCTTGATAGAATACAGCTCCAATTTCACTAGAAATCTTGTAGCATACATGTCATGTTTGGAAGATTCAGTTATTAGGTAGATAATCTAGCCGGCTTGTGCTGGAGGGGTTAGGGGCCTTATGGCATAACTCAGGCAGAAATCTTTTGTGGGGAGGAGACAATGAGAATAGGTAATTGCTTGATGTTCTTTTCTTACTTTTATTAGTAAATTACTTTTTTTAAGGCTTAGTAAATTATGGAAACTTATGTGACCTACCCATTTAAATTGAATGGCTGGAATAATATATAATGAATGAAATAATATTTTACGATGAGCGAACTGATAGAATGTTACATTTGTGCATCCTTGGGGCCATCAGATGATGCTGACATTTCTGAACACCTCTTGACCTTTTTTATACTTAATTTGTTTTGAATGGATGGAAATGTATACAGTATGCATAAATTACCTCTTTGTATTGATGATATAGGAGATGGGTTAGATGCTGTCAAATAAATTTCAAGATGTTTAATGTCTGTTCAGTGCTTAAGATGTCACAAGTTACATGAGTTATTGCTGAATTTTGAGGCTTTCCTTGGAACTGATTTCTGCTAATATTGGAGCAGAAAAATCCTTGCTTCCAAAATACTTGCCTTTTGATGACTCAACTTTCTTGTTGAGTGGAATGTTCACAGCAGGATGATATTTGATGACTTCTGTTCAATTTTGGTGAACAGAATTTCTTTCCATCTCAAGATTGACAGCATAGATTTGTTCCAAAATTATTTGGTTAGGTATACAAGTCTATGAGAAATGATGTTTGTTTGTTGGAGCGACTTCTTTTTTTTGCCATCTTTTGTCTTTTTATTTCTATGAAAGTGATTCGACATGTAGCAGAGTTTTTTTTCTTTGTTCCTCATGGTTGTTTTTCCCATTAATTAAACACTGTTTATTGCTATTTTTTTCACTGAATATTGAATTGTGTTTTCTTTTTGTAATTGCAAAGCAGACCTAAAATGTTTAAGAAACTGCCTGCGAGAGTCATGCTTCCATACTGACATGGTTGTTTGGAAATGGTAAGAATGTCTTCATACTATGCTTCTTTGAGATAGTTTACATGATGAACAAAGTGTTTTCTTGTAGTCTATTCGTTTGTGGCTGGCTTTATTTAACTTTCACAGTTTTCATTTGAGTTAGACACGTACGTACACTGTATCAATTATTAGATTAGGCCATTGAGCTTGGGGATGGTGGTAAATTGGCATTAGCTAGTTCTGTATAAGTTTGGTGTGGATTAAGTGAATGGCTGTTTAAAATGTCACCTGAGACAGAACAGTAACGACTGAGACTTAATGAAAACTAAGCTGAAAGGTCCAAATCGCATTGGTCAAGGCTGAAACTTTTAAGATTTCTGGTTTTGACATTTATTTTGGACCAAGTTAAACCATTACATTTTGGCATAAAATATTTATTTTTTCTAGGGTTCAAAACCAAAACTAGTTGAAACTGAGACTTCCAAACCACACAATACCGAATATCTGTCACCTTTGCAATTTTATGTTTTGAAGATCTGATATGCCTATTTGATATTTGGAAAAAATGAAAGAAGAACCCTGTCTATCATATCAGCTTGGTTGAAGCACCAGTGGCTCAGCTGCTTCGAACCTGTAAAAAGGTAACTATGTTCTTTATTTGTTATCCATAACGATAGTATAACAGATCTCAACTTCTCAAGCTCTATTCTTACGTTCAAACTTTTTTTTTTTTTTGCCCCTATTTCTCTATTACCCCACTGAAATCCATATCTTAGTTTCATTCTTCAACCGTTTTTGCCTTTTCTTGCTGTTCCTTCTTTTCTCTACCATGACCAGTGAAAATCCATTCCTAGCTCTCCAACTTCTTTTCATTATCTAACGTGCTGATCCCTAGTTGGTCTGACCACAAAGGTGACATCTGTACCATCATTAGTCATTACTCTTCTCAGGATTGGTGATTGTTCACTAATCATCCATAATCTAAGAACTTATGCTCTCCTATTCTGCTGTCTTCCTATTTCCATATTTAGAAAAACCTAGATCTTAGGATGGTTGGCTCTTTGCTGGGTCATCCTCAGCTTTGAGTGGGCTGGATATAGACTCTTTGTTCCAGATTAGAGTCATGGTGGGGCATTTTGGGGTCATTATATGGTCTTTGAGTAAGGGTCTTATCTGACCAGTCAGGCCCAGCGTTTTAACTGGTTTTAGCTTGAAGGCCTGGTTTACTTGTCAATCTTGTGCAATGGCACATAATTGTGAAAGGGGTATGTACGGGAAGATGTCTAGTGATACTTAGCAAAATGTATTGGGATGGAAGTTTCTAATTTTTGGAAAATGTAACATATAGAATCAAGGAGCATATAGGTGCGTTGCCATTGTTTGTCAAGGGAGAAACAATAGCATATATATCTTGAAGTAACTCCTTGGGCCATTGCTTGTGACAGAACTTCTAAAGAAGCTAACTTAACTGGTCTGCACCGTTGCACTAATATTGTAACAGGTGAAAATATATTCTGTAGATACATAACTTATTTTGAAACAAGGAGGCAACTAATAATACTTTGGAAGAGTGAAGTTTCAAATTTGTGCAAAATATAACATACGGAATCAAGAAGCATGTATGGCGTTGCTATTGTTTGTTGTGAGAAATGGTATTAATACAGTTCTAGATGACTCTCAATGAGAAAATATAAATACTAAAGAATGAGCAGTTCTAGGATTTGCAATAGATGCCGATACTTCTCATATATGCAGAAGTTCTTTACATTAATATGATTACTCTCTATGTTTTTAATATATATATATATTAAGGATAGGTAACATCAGAAGATGAAAATACAAGCATGGATAGGTGTAGAAGCAGTTGGAGCAGGCTTTAACATCTGAGCAAATTGAACTAGTGGACATTGTTGACCTGATACAATGACTTGTTAGCTGCTTAGGTGGTGTATATCCATTACCTGTGAATTTAAAAAATTGGTTGTTATCTTAGTTTTAGTTTACTCCCATAACTTGAATATTTGTGCTGTTTTGTCTGTTATCATAATTCAGGTAAAAAAAATTTAAGGTAAAAAACTACAAAATAGATGTGGATAAATTTGCTCTGAACATGTTCCATAATAGAACATCAGTATAATCTTTAATTTATATCATTCTTTGATGCCTATGATGTTCATCCCAGCTCATTATCCATAAATAGATATCTTCAGGAGTCTCAACTGTGTCCTAGTGCACGAGTACCCTCAACATTGGGTTTTGAGGGTGAAATTCCTAAAAGTATCCAAGAAGATTTTAATTTGACTGTTTAGAAGTATATAAGGAGTTTAATTAGTTCGGCTGCTTAAAAGTATACAAGAAGTTTAATTAGTTTGACTGCTTTGAAGTATATAAGAAGTTTAGTTAGTTTGACTGTTTAGAAGTATACAAGAATTTTAATTAGTTTGACTTGATGCCTAAGAAGTTTAGTTAGTTTAGACTAATTAAAGGATTGGATACAATACATTGTTGATGATGTACAGATTATATTGCTAATTTTACTTGTTTCTTTCAATTTTAGCAATCCTTCAGAAGAAGAAAAAACAACTTATTTCTTCATTATCTATTGTGGAAGTTTTGCCTTTGATGGATGCCTTTTTCTGCTGACGTATTGTATCCTCTTTTAATATGTTTTGGTTCTTTGGGTTTGCAACAAAATTGTGAAACTTTGGTGAAACCACCACTCGTTTTGAAACACCAATATTATCCTTAATTCCTGCTAGGTCAATAAAAATCTTTAGCCTTATGTAACAGAGCATTTATTACATAAGCTATTGAAGAAGAAAATATAGAATTTTGTGTAACATTCATGCATGGGGAAACAAATGTTCCCTTATGAAGGACCTAGTTTAAATGGTCTCCTATGTTCATTTGGTTCATTATTTACTGAAATTTATTGCTATTCTTTTCTTGCTAATTGTATGCTGCTGGATATTTTGTCTGCATTAAATATGGTATGAATCTATTAGACATTTAGACTTCAAACTTGATGATTGAGGGACATTCAATGCAGACAAAGATGTATTTCTACATGACTTGTTTGTTCAGTGGTAGTCTTCTCAAGTGTATTGTGAGCTTTAATAATAACTTTAATTTAAAGATCATGTGGACTTTAAGTGATGACCCTTAACTAGTAATTAGGGCCTCTCTTTTCTTCAGTGACTCCTTATTTATCTGCTATCCAGAGACTGCTACCTAGTGATTGTTGGTCATTCACTCATTCGAAATTTTGTTGAATTGAGATTGTAATGCAGCATATAATGACATTAATGTATAACTACAATTATACTTTGTTATCTAAATATGATTTCACATTAGGTTGGAACTGAGTTGTACTATAAATTTCTATTGACTGTCACATCAACCTACTTATTCTAAAAGTATGTTGGTTTCCATGAGTACAACCTTAAAAAGGCTTTTATTGGAAATAGGCAGTGAAGAATTTATTCTTTTTCAGGCTTTTTTTGGAAATTCTGTTGTCTTCTCCTGTTAAGGCCTGTTGTTTTCATATAGGATATTTTTTTTTGTTTCTTGGTCCTATTTCTGAAATGGTATCTTGATCAGCTAAAATTGTATGAATTCAACTTAAAGGATTTATTCTTTTTGAAATATGTTGCTTTTCAGTTTGATGATAATGCTGTGAAGTACGGTAATCATATGAACTGTCAAAATTGTTAATTTATTGAGTTAGTATTTGCAACTCACCTTGAACCTTAATCTGATGTCAGTTTAATGTGCATTGATATAGTATTTTGACGAGCTGTTTGAAAGAATTCTCATATTTGAATTTCTGCACATGTTGATCTCTAATTTTTGGGATGTGACATTGCCCAAAATATTACATTCAGTAATAATCCATGTGGTATTGGGAAATAGGCATACACAAGTAATCCCTATAAATCTTTAGTCTTTTTTATGGAAGATCTGATTGTGGATTAAAGTACTCTCCACAATCTACTGTCACATAATTTTCATGTATATCTGGTTAGTCTTGTGTGTTAATACTGGGATTCATGTGGTAGGAAGACTCCTCTGTTTTAATTGGCAGACATTGAACTTTGGTTATCAGAGATCCTTTTTTTTATCAGTTTTTGGTGATCAAATTCTGTGGATGACCATTTACAGGGTGAAGGTAATTCCCATTTCTTCTGATCTGCCAGGTTTAGTTGTTGGTAAATGAAAAGTTTGCAATCATCTTTTCAGAGCTATAATATTCTTCTTTTATTGTCAAATCATACTTTCATATCTTTCTAGATTCATTTTGCAGTCTGCTATGATATAATAAGTTTTTACATCGAGATGTTTCATTCATAGCCAAAATTTTGTTATTATGACTTGGGTGGCTGATGATGATGATGATGATGATCGGTGCCCAGTGGCAACTGTAATTGGTCCAAGGATGCATTCTGACATCCAATACAATATTTTAGATGGTTGATGATTGGCTTGTAGAGGACTAGAGCAATAGAAAAGTATACTAAGAGATTGAAGACAAAAGATAACTTAAAGGTTATATGTATTTGGAAATCTGACATATATTAACGGAGTACATAAGTTCTCTCTAGCGTTATCTATTTACAGCTGTATGTGTTACTCTTGCTTCGTATTAGGCTTTCAATTCATCTAGTAATCTGTATGTAACTGCTGGTTTTGGTGTATGAGCTTTATTACTTGAGATGTTTTTTATCTGGATTGGGAAGGTTGATTCATTATTGAATGTGATTTAGTTCTATTACTTAGATCGATTCCCTTTTAATAACAAATCATGCTACAATGGGAGAATATGATAAAAGCAATCCTTTGTACTTGTTGCCAGTACCGGTCAGAACTGATATTTCATTTTTCTTTTTATCCTTTTAATTTAGCTTCTAACTTATTTGAATCCTAGTTACTCCCAAGCTGTCTAGACATGTCCGCTGTGGTTTCTTTCCTTGAACATGGTTCCTTCTTCTGGACCTTTTTTTTTTTCGGCATCAATTATATATAATGGATCAGTAGCCAAATGTCATACAGTAGAGAATTTTCTCCCGTGGATAGAATACCGACTCACTTTCCCACTGAGTAAATCAATTTCAAAGGAACTTGAATGTGTAGGTATGACACACTTAAGTCAACTAGCAGCATACGAAAATAGAAGAGTTTATTTATTTTTCAATGCCCTGTACTTTAGTAGACATACCTCACCGCTACTTTCTATTTAGAGATGTCCTGTTTCAAATCTATGATTTTTCTTTGTCGCTGCTGTAGAGACTTATAATTTTTCTTTCTACTCGGTAACATATTTTGCATTCTTTTAACCTATTCCATCAATTTTGTTATCTTTTTGGTCTTTTGGAGCATCAGTGATCCCTAACTCTTCTAGCTACCTTGCACGTTGGGCGGTGAAGATATTAGTGGGGAGGACAATAGACAAGCTGCTTTTTCGTGTTCTTCTTGTCGTTTTTCTTGTTCTTCTTTTTTAGCATTGTTGTATTTTGACAGATGATGTGATCACAACCCGCTGTAATGATGTGATGTGATCACAACCTGCTGTATTTTCACCAACGAGGAAAGTGAAGATAATAGCTGTTTACAAAGATCCGGAAACATGGTACATGGTTTGTTTGAATGCTGTGATCTTTTCTTCAGGATAAAGGGTACTATGCAAATTTTGGTCTGTACACTACTCAAAGCAGCATACGAACCTAACCGAGAGCTGCGGATCACAGCATCCTAATCTAAGTCGGGGTGGTCTTCACTCTAGATACGCTGAGAATCCTAATCCAGTTGCTGTTGCCATTTGCTGTTTTGACTGCTCACCGAAGGGATTTAATTGGTGTAGCATTTCTAATAACCATCCTGGACATGCGCTGATATTTAATTCTATCCATCCAATTATATTTGATAATTCGTTAGCGGAATTATGCAATTAGTTTGGTCAGCATGAGAAATGGTGTGTTACGGTTGATGAGTGGTGTTATTAAGATTAATAGAGTTAAACAATATGCGAAGGTTCAAGTTTCATGATTTTTTTCCCCTTTTTTGTGGTAATGAGTGAGTAGTTAGTTATATGGTGTTTTACTAAATATTGGCATTCGAATTTGGGAATGTGCTCCGTTAATCAATTGATCACTATACATTTAAAAATTTGTTGGAGTGACATAATACTCGTTCAATTTATTTGTACAATTCTGAAAATCGTCTGATAAATCTTCAACTAACATATCCAAATCACGAAATTGTGGGTGATAAAAGAAATTTGTAATTATTTTCTTTTCTGTTTGGAAAAATGCATGCCTCAACAACATTTATCTGATGCATTTTAAAAGAAAAGAAACAATCTAGTAATTGAACTTTCGCGTATCCTACCGGCTCTGCTCTAATCTTAATACATCATGTTCGATTTACTCCATCGTTCCCTTGCGTAAGTTTTAGTCGTACACGACCATCGCATGCCTCCCCGCATCCATAGGAGCTTCGTGTGCTCCCGGGAAGTTCGTAGAAGAATGTTTATGGCAATAGATTAACATGGTCTCCATCACTGACGAGCGAAGCACATCGGCATAGGACTTAGAACATTTCAATGTCTTCCTCTCTCTCATAACGAGGGATTCAAAGCTTGGGAAGCTTCAAACGCGTCGCTTTTATTTTGTCAAGCAAGGAATGTATCGAACTTTAATTTATCTAATACCAGGAACTAAATCTATATTAAAAAAAACTCTTGTCCATATTCATAATAAATCAACAAAGAGTTGCCCCTATAAGATGTATATGAAAATTTATCAAAATCACCCTCCATATTTTTCTATTATTATAATTGTTCCCATCCTAACATTTCATATGGTTAACGTGTTTATTTTTCTTTCAGAGCATCAAAAGCACCTCTGTTAACTTTAACCTAACTACTATTTCAGAAGAACTAAAACTAAAATATTTAAAATACCTATTCTTTGGCTTTATAATCTACTTCCCTTATTATTTTTATCTTTGCCATAAAAGTCATACTCATTGGTGTCAAGATCATTTTACTTCTATAGTTTGTTTAACTTATTTATGTCTGTTAAAAAAAATTTAAATTACTCACTGGGGTCCTTTTAAAGCATTAAAACAAATTGCAGGTTCAATCATAAAAAAAATTTGTGATAAGATGCAAATGATTAAAAAAAGTGAAAACTTTAAGTAAAAAAAAATGTAATAAATGTAAAATGTATCGTATTTTTATAAATTTATTAAAAAAATATAAGTTTGGTGAATATTGGACGGCAGATTAATCGATCGTGGATCCGGCACAGTCACGTCCATATATTTTATGACCACATTCATAAAATCCATCAAAAGTATCTAATTTAATCTTATATACTTCGTGTCAGCTAACCATTTCTCCCAAAGCCTTCGTTGCGTAACCTTGTTATTAATTTACATCATCAATGGCCGTGTCGTAAGAGAAGAAAAGTAAGAGACAGACTCAACGCTAGAAGCATGCATGGCCTTCGATCTCTTCCTATATAAACCAACATAACTTAATTTCCCACCCATCTCCTCACAAAGCTTAAAAGTCTTTGCCTCGAAGATTACATCAAAGTCTTAAAAGGGAAAGAGTTGATCTAATGGCTTCCTCTTCCAAGATAGCTTTGTCCCTCGTCCTCTCCCTCTCCCTCTCCCTCTTCTTCCCTTCTGCTCTTGGTATGTATGTAATTAATCACACTTTGCATAGTATTAATGGCTAATAGTACATATATATAATATATAGGTGGTGTAATATGTGAGGATCTGCCGCAAAAGCTATGTGCATTCTCCATCTCGTCGACGTCGAGGCGGTGCGTGCTCGAGAGCGTACCGCACGAGCGCGGCACGGCCGAGTACCAGTGCCACACGTCGGACGTGGTGGTGGCGAAGATGTCGAACTGGATCGAGTCCGACGAGTGCGTGAAGGCGTGCGGCGTGTACCGGAGCACGGTCGGGATCTCGTCCGACGCGCTCCTCGAGCCGCAGTTCATGGCCAAGTTGTGCTCCGACGCGTGCTACAAGAACTGCCCTAATATCGTTGACCTTTACTTCAATCTCGCTGCTGGAGAAGGTAACTAGTTCTCCTTTCTTTTTCTCCTCCCTTTTTTTTCGTTTTCCTTTCTTCCATTAAACGTGCAGTGATGACATGAAAGGAAATGGAAGTTGGATGCAAGAATTCTGAGAACCAGGAAATATTATAGTTCAATTATAGGGCTAATTACACCGGGAACATAAACCATTACCCATTTATATATATCCTTTTATTTATATAAGATAATATAAGCCTCTTTAACTATATAAACATATCTTATTAATATTTTTCATGTCCCATTGCCTCCCTTAATTAATATAAAATCTTTTAAATACAATTCATATTGGTTTTATCACGTCACAAGTGTGTCATGTGATCGAATTTAGGTGCTTTACAATTATTTTAAGTTTATTTAGAAGAAAGAAAAAAGATGAATACTTAATATTAAAAGGGTCAAAGTATTAAAAAAATAAGTAAAAGGATCTAGATGAAAATAGGTCTACTAGAGTCGGCTTCGAAATTCGGGACCTGGGAACCCAAACTAAATAAATGGAGGGCATAATGATCTCGTTCGTGTTACCCTTTGATAATACTATGCAACTATTTTGATTAATCAAAAGATTTATTTTCTCGAGATAAAAAAAGAAGAAGGTTAATCACAAGATCCGATGTACAGGTGTCTTCCTGCCTGAGCTGTGCAAGATCTCATTCACAAATCCCCACCGTTCAATGAAGGAGGTTGGATCCGGTGCTCCCGCGCCTGCACCAGCTCCTTGATGCTTCTTGCTCCCGGTTGCTCTTAGCTATAGTGTTATACGGGTTGGTTGGTGATTTATTTTGGGAAAATATATACCGGAATAGTTGTGTATACTTTACTCGTGTAAAGAATAATTGGGACAACGGAGTGTGTGCTGCTTATCACTAGCTCTTCTTGTACTTATCGTATTATTTAGTGGATTTATATTTCTCTACCTGGCATTGAAGTTGTGTAGCTGGCTATTGAATTCCTTTTAGCTCTGGCTTCTGTACTTCTATGCCGTGATAAATATTGTATTAAGGGATAATTTTTATTTGGAACGCTCCAACTATTACACATTTTTATATACTCTCTTATTAATTTCTTTTATACATAGATTCCTTATATCATTAGAAGCCTCTAGCTCCTCTAACTCGGATAACGTAGTAAAGATGAAAAGACAAAAAATAGTCCTACATTTATAATCTTATTTTGGTATATTTATATTTCTCTCTAGTATAAAGATTATAAATTTAGTTGCAAATGAGTATGATATCATGCCAACGGAAAAACTATGAGAAATTCAAAAAGGGTTATATAAAAGTAAGCAATAGTTTAAAAGATCTAAATGACATTATTTCTATTGTAAACCTAATATCTCGCGGCATTAAGTTTGTTCCCCAACAGTGAGTAGTAACTTAGCCAGCAGTCATGTTCGTCCAAAATGGAGTCTACAATGTACACCCGTATCTAGCCTAAATGACGTTAATTTAATATGAAAAGACCAGCTTATCCTTTTATTCTACAATAACTAATTACAAATATATTTCTTTTTTATTTTTAATCCTTCTTTCTGGACATTACCAATATTCTAAAAAGAAGTGATGTATGAAAACAAAGTGGTCAAAAATTTCAGTTCTAGAAGAAATTACCTCCATCGTTAATTTTGAAGCAAAAAAAAAAAAAGAAAAAGAAAAACACTAACAGTTGCATATAGGTAAAAATTCGAAACTGAAACTTTAAATTTTTGACCTAATCATCAGGGAACAAATATAATTTGGGTTATGGGGCTTCGCACATCCCACATCAAAATCCTAAACCTTAGCCTGCTTTATAATTCGTTCTTCTCTCGTCTTAATCAAAGACAACGAGGATGGCCTGCTTCTGGCTTAGGCATGCTTATTGGTATACCAATCAGATACCAAGGTGGCATGGGAAACGATAATAGCTTTTGACGAGCAAATTATAGCTTGAAATCCTCCATCAAAGAATCCAATTGCTCTCATAGCAGGTTAACTAATAAGAACATATATTATGACGGAATAAGCACAATAAGTTATCGAGAACATTGGATAGACTTCAGAATGTGACATAAAAGCACAATATCAATTTATCACACGACTAACCTCAAAATATAGCTTAAACAATCCCTCTTACATAGTATGTTTAGTAATATAGAGCAAGAAAAAAATTCTTTACTCAAAACATTGAACATGATGCACTCATGTTTCAGGAGACATTGTCCAAAAATGCAGCCAGAGTAATCTAACCTAAAGACCTCTCACTATTTAGATAAATAATACAGCTGACAAAAAATACAGCAGCAGAAAAAGCATCAGCAAGTTACCAGCTTCTACTGGAATTTTAAAGAGAGAGTTACAAGACCTGAGCAGCTGTGTTCAATTTTTCAGCTATGCTAAGCTGTGTCCTGGTGAGACTTGACAGGTAAACTAATGCAAGGTTGTCCTGTAACAAAAACAAAGAACAAAGAACACATTTGTGAAAAATGGAGCCGGTAAAAAATAAAAAAGTCTAAAACATTGTATTGAAAGGCCAAAATGCTTACCTGAATTCTGTCATTGAAAACCTTGTCAAAAGCTGCTGGAGATATTTTTGGCATTGAAGACAAAGTGTCGGCAATGAATCTCCCAATGTTATTATCTGGTGTTACACGTCCTTCCTACAAAGTGAGACAAAGAATAAACTTGCCAGTCTTAGGAAAGGAAATTTAGAATTTCAAGGTAAAAGTTAAGAATCTTACGACTACACCATCTACATATTTGTAGACATCATCAATAAGAGCATGCAACCTCTCCATTGAAGACTCCATTCCTTCAAGATCATTAGGAAGCTTATCCACCATTGTCGTCTTTAAGACATCAACTGTCAAGACAGAAAAGCAATAAAATGAAACAACTTAAATTGATGAGCTGATATACAATCCTTTCAATAATTTAAGCATTTTGTAATGATAAATTTCAAGAAAAGAAAAATAAAAAGAGGCAGAAAGTTTAATTATGCAAGAAAAAAAAGGAAATCATTCTCGGCCTTACAAAACTGAAGGGAAAAAATGAACAAGAAACCCCAACTTGTTAAGGAAATTGGAAGGCCGAAAATGACTGGATTAAATTTAAGCCTAGAGATGTCTGACTTGTCTTTTGAATATCAACTTCCCTGAGTTAAGGCAATGACAACCCCAAAATCAATAGTGACTTCATGGGCAATGACTGGCAAAAGTACAACTGAATACTGATTGATAGATGGTCAGCACTAGAAATTGGTCTACTGTTTACCAGGAAGCGATTCTGTAGCTTCCTTTTATTTGAATTCAGGACAACAAAATCTCCTAGCAACCAAAAACTAAACACCAACAATCCAACCATAATGTAAAAACAAATGTAACTTGATAAGACATTACTATGTAAAAATATGATGTGGCATGCATAAATTAACTACTAAGAAAAAGCAGTACGTCCAACTCGTTCTGCTTCAATCATCCGTAGATCAAGAGGAATTTCTTGAAATTGTTGAGCAAGTTGCCTATCTCCAAGGGACAAGTTAACAGAAACATAAGCTTTGATGGAAGCCTCCTGATTTCTGAATCCAGTATCAACAGTAAGATGGACCGGGTTTTGTGCTTCTTTTGAATAAAAATCATGTATTAGTGTACTCCCGCCAGAAACACCAAAGCCAGTCGAAAACCTGCAGAAGGTACAATATTATTCCAACTAGACAGACAGAAATTAGTAACATGAAAGTATATAATAAAGAACTGGGCCTTTGCATCATGCATAACAAATTTGACGAGCCACATTTTTATCTATTCTCACAGTTGAAATCTAGTGTTCTTGGATTTCCTGTCATTCATGGCACCTTTGACACAAATAAAAAATTAAGTGCATTGCAAACTACACATTATCTAATGTAGTAATGCATACACTTTTTATAGTGCAATGTGCATTATCATCAGATGTCCTCGTTATATAGCTAGCATAAATTTCGTCCTCTTCCAAAAAGATGTCCTCATTATCATCAGATGTTGCATAAGATGCTGCCAAACAGAATATTGAATCCATATCTATCACTCATTGCAGTGCTCAAGAGTTCACAAGATTAACACATAAACATACTATTACATCCGAAAAGTATTAAGATGGATGAATGTTACAAGTAAGAAAAAAGGGTGAAAGATAATTTTTCTTACCATCCAACTATCACTTCCTTTGGGTTCACTTTTTGGTGGGACATGTACATGTTGTGATGGTAATCAATATCCAAAGCAACCTGTTGTCAAGAATCTAACAGAATAAAAAAGTAGAAAGATGATATACATACCATTATGTGATTATTCTTATGATAATAACGACAGAAAAGAAAAGGACTTAAAAAAAACATAGTACAGTAGCAGATCCAAAAAGGTTACATTCTTCTTCAAAGTACATATACGGACATACCTAGAAGAGTAATTTGACTATTTTCAAGTAAACAGATAATAAAGCCCCTGATTTGAGCTTACCAGTTACTGTGGTCAAAACAAAATAAGATTGAGATTTTCCTAAATAGGTTATCTCTTCATTTGGTCTATCAACAGTGAAATGACTCTTCCAGTTGTTGATAAGCTTGGTGGAAAGAAATAGTGTTCTACTCAAATCCAAGACGAAGTCACTACATACTTATTTGGACAAAAAGAGTCCAACGAGAACTAAACTTTAATTCAGAAAGTATGCATCAAAAATACAAAAAAATTGTATAACAAACCATTAAGCTCCAAAGTAAAAGAGAGTATACCATGTTATGAACTATAATCCAACATCAAAATCTGTAAAAAAGAAAGAAAAGGTTTGTTTCATATGCTCAATTGGGTGAGAAAAAAACGATATTGCCTGGAGTTATTAGATGAATAAAGATTAGTTTATTTATCTAAATTTAGGGCGTTTGTCTTGCAAAATCATATGATTCCAAGTTCACAGAAGTGTCAAATCGTAGTCCATTAAAGGTGTCTTTCTCCTTTTATTTATCTTCTCTCCTCTCTCTTCCAAATTCTCTCCTTAAACCCTTCCACCAAAAAATAATATCCAAGACGAATTCCTTCTACAAATTGCGCATTGATCCCAACTACTGCTCACCAAGTGTTTGCGAGTCTTCAACCACTAATAAATATCCAAAAGCAGAGCAACGAAATAACCTCGAAGATCACACACGAAGATGACTAATTTAGTAAACTCGATGTTGCATTAAGAACATTTCGACAAACAGCTTGGTATTCTCGTCTTGCAAACTAATCCAAAAAATCTTCAAACAGAACAAACGACAACAAATCGTTCGATCCCACCTAAACCCTAAGGGATCAAGAGAGAGTAGTAGTACCTGCTCGGCGGATTCGTTGTGGGGGACGACGTAGGAGTTCTTGATCTCAACAGTGCCATCGGGCGAGACGGATCCGAGGAGGGTTCCAACGACTCGCTCCGCCTGGTCGGGTCGCCGCACGTAGCAATCGCAGATGTTGAAGAGGACCACCGGATGGATCCTCGCGCTGAAGCTAGTCGGCGACGGGAAGAACTGGAGCACCGTCTGGTTCGCCGACGCCATTGTTGCAGGAGCTCGGGGAAAGAGGAGGAGAAAGCAAAGGCGCCGCTAACTATAGTATGCTTTCTAGGGTTTGGCAATTAGACCTGGAAAGTAGATCAGCTTCCGGCCCAACCTTTTCCTTTGGGCTGGGCTTGGTTATGGGCAAATTTGGAATTCTTTATATATATATAATTTATAGCTCTTTTCTTTTATTTATTATGAGACTCAAACATCACATGTGAATATTTGAAGGTGGGTGCCTGCCCTATAAAAGTTATATCTATGCTATTTAACAAACCGTCTACGTTAAAGAGTTGAATTGCAAAAGGCTTGAGAATATGACTCCAAATATTTAATTTACATCATTGTTGTTATTAAAGAAAGATAAATCTATACTATTGAAGGCATTTCAATTATCAATAATTATTCTGCAAAAATTACTTTTAGACCTATTTATAGGAACAAAGCAGAGCTGGAATTTTTGACTAGCCGACAAAATATATATCTCAAACACAATTATATCATATCGAGTATAGTAATCACAAAATTAAAACAATATGATAGAATATTTTAACTCGCCAAATAACATTAAAGTAGATATAAAGATAAAATACATGATACTTTGATCATCTAATCTCTTCTCTCATAATGGTTCCTTGTGTTAAAGTAATACTGGATTTATCCTTGTTCCCACGGAAAATCCCAAAGGATAGATTGGGGTGCCTTATTGAGAGTTTTTTAATAGCCTCTAGGCTATCTTGTTCAATGAAAAAAAAAATGATAACATCTCATACGACTTTCACTAGCTACAACAATTTTTGTTTTGACTAAATCATGGCTATTCTTCCTCTCATATCAACTTCTCTACTTAATCAGGTGACTTGGAAAAGCTCTAGTATTAATTAGGGCAATTAAAGTAGCATCACCAAAATTAACACTTTAGATTTTATTTTATTTATTTTTAAATTGTGTCCATCTTTATCAACACAATGTAGACTGTCAAAGCACTCATTTATAAAAGAAGAGAAAGGGGTCCTAATCACCCTGCAATATGGCTTATCTTGCCATCAATGCCATGCATAATTTATATTTGCAAAATAATCTCTCTCTTTTTTTGCAATATGGAAATGGAATACTCTCGACAAAAGAAAGAAAGAGAGAAAGAAATTATGCACGCTAGATTTTTGTTATCTTTAAAACACACGTTAAAGTTTTCACTGTAATAAACTCTAAACATTCCTTCCACTTCATTTTAACTTATTCCAATATCAACACCATTCCCTCTTTCTCCGTATGGTTGAACTGTTTCTGACCAAATCCCATCCTTCCATCTCTTTTCCCAAAGTAATCTATGTAAACCAACTCCTATGACCTATCATCCCTCATGCACGAATAGGGTGGTAACTTATCGAAAACACCCTATGTTTTATACTTATTATCATTCGCACATTGTCATATGAATATTTACTATTTGACCTATACATTTTGCTTTTCACCCCTCAAAAATACATTTGAGTAAACTTTAGAGTTAACCCAACAATAACAACAACTGATGATCCCACTTATTCTTATATCGAAAGATCGTTTTACATATATAGTTAATTTAATTTATTGTAGGGTTGAATGGTAAAACATAAGGTGTTTTTTAAAAAAAATCTCCCGAAGATATATAATTTCCCGTCATTGGAGGTGTATATTACAAATAGGTCGGCAGATCGAAGGTGGAAGAAATCCTACTCTTATCTCTCCTCGTAGCACAAGAAACGAAACGAAACGAAACAAAACTCACTGCTTAATTCCTAACCACCTTGTTTATTTAATGCACATATAAATTTTTTTCCTCATTCAAACTTTAGGAAAATCTTATACCACACACCTTGTGTGCCTCACTATATAAACACCAAAACACATAACACATTTCTCAACTCACATCATCCGATTCTATTTCTTATAACATCTACACTCTTACTTCGCTAGTTTAGAGGTGCGACATGGAGATGGCAAGCAGCAGCCAGCTGTACATGGCGGCGGCTCTGGTCGTGTTCGTCTCGAGTTATCTTCTTTGGTTCAAAGCCCTCACCTTGCGCTTGTCGGGTCCCAGGATGTGGCCGGTGTTGGGAAGCCTCCCCGGGGTCATGTCCAACAGGGCCCGCATCCACGACTGGATCGCCGAGAACCTCCGGGACACCGGCGGCGCCGCCACCTACCAGACGTGCATCATCGCGCTCCCCTTCCTCGCCCGCCGCCAGGGGCTCGTGACCGTCACATGCAACCCGAGGAACCTGGAGCACGTGCTGCGCACGCGGTTCGAGAACTACCCGAAGGGGCCCATGTGGCAGGCGGCGTTCCACGACCTCCTCGGGCAGGGGATCTTCAACTCCGACGGGGACACGTGGCTGCTACAGAGGAAGACGGCGGCGCTCGAGTTCACGACGCGGACCCTCCGCCAGGCGATGGCGAGGTGGGCGAATAAGTCGATTAAGACGCGCCTGTGGCGCATTTTAGCGGACCGCTGCGAGGTCGACGGGCCGAGCGTTGACCTCCAGGACCTCCTGCTCCGGCTCACGTTTGATAACATCTGCGGGTTGACCTTTGGAAAGGACCCGGAGACCTTGTCCCCGGAGCTGTCGGAGAACCCCTTCGCCGCCGCCTTCGACTCCGCCACGGAGGCGACCCTCCAGAGATTCCTCTTCCCCAGCTTCCTATGGCGGCTGAAGAAAGCTTTGGGCATCGGGAGTGAGAGAAGCTTAAAAAGAAGCCTCGAGGTGGTCGACCACTACATGACGGAGGCGATCGAGGCGAGGAAGGCGAACCCCTCGGACGACCTCCTCTCGCGGTTCCTCAAGAAGCGGGACGGGAACGGAAACGCGTTTCCGGAGGACGTGCTGCAGTGGATCGCTTTGAACTTCGTGCTCGCCGGGCGGGACACGTCATCGGTGGCGCTGAGCTGGTTCTTCTGGAACGTGATGCGGCGGCCCAACGTGGAGGTGAGGATAGTGGCGGAGATCGTGGCGGTGCTGAAGGAGACGCGCGGGGAGGACACGCGGCGGTGGGTGGAGGAGCCGCTTGAGTACGAAGAGCTAGAACGACTGGTATTGTTCTTAACTCAATTCATTACTACATTTTCTAAATTCTCTATTATATTCTCTAAAAGTTCGACAATACTTTTAATTTTTCCTAGTTTAATAAAAAATAAAAAATATTAATATCTCAATTCACCATACGTTTAATCTTTTCTTATATTCTAATAGGTATACTTGAAGGCGGCCTTAGCAGAAACCCTGCGCCTATACCCGTCGGTCCCTCAAGACTCCAAGTACGTGGTGGCGGACGACGTCCTCCCGGACGGAACATTTGTGCCGGCCGGCTCGACCATCACCTACTCCATCTACTCCGTTGGGCGGATGGAGGAGATCTGGGGAAAAGACTGCCTGGAGTTTCTCCCCGAGCGCTGGCTATCAACGGACGGTGACCGGTTTGAGCCCACCAAGGACGCCTACCGCTTCGTGGCGTTCAACGGCGGGCCGAGGACGTGCTTGGGCAAGGACTTGGCCTACCTCCAGATGAAATCCATCGCATCGGCTGTGCTACTCCGGCACAGTCTCGAGCTCGTGCCGGGCCACAAGGTGCAGCAAAAGATGTCACTCACTCTGTTCATGAAGAATGGGCTTAGGGTTTATGTCAAGCCTAGAAATCTGCAAGACTATATGAATCCTTCATGCCAGCCGTTGAATTCCATGGAGAGGGTTCAAAGTGCAACTATCACTGCTTCTGCTGCTGCTGCTTGATTAGATCAGTTCGTCGATGCTGTTGGTTTGATGAAATTAATGATCATTTTATGTTCTTTGTTGGTAGATGTGTGTCTACTGTCTAAGATCTTGAGGTCGGTATCCGACTAAAGGGAAGTGTATGTTTGTGGAATTAATACAAGGTATTGGTCGATGTTATTATAAACAGAATACTGTAGTAATGTTGGAATAATATATTATTGCATGCCTTTCATACTTTCATTTATGCTGCATACGTTATATATATATATATATATATATTAGTGCAATCACATATAAAAAACCATATAGATGCAAGCTGCGCTAAAAAGTGGAACTTTTGTAAATAAATTAATCCGAACTCTTAGATTAGTTGGTCTTATTCTTATAGTATTGATTTTTTAGAGAGTAAACTTAGTTAGGTATAAAAAATATTAAAAAAATATTTACTTATTGAACCAGGTTAGGGTCCCCAAGAACTTAAATTTGAACAAAGGAGGTCAAGACAAATAAAGAGATAAAAATAGTCTCACCCTTTTTAGATGCAACAAAAAACACTACTTAGGATATATTCTGTAATGATAGGAAAAATACCCAAAATATTTGTTTCTTTTCTGATATAAGAAACACTGTCTATTTTATAAGTATCATTGAAATCATCGAGCTCTTTTAAAAATGTCACTTAGTCAAGTAAAGTCTAACCATGCTTAAAAGTAAAGTTCGGTTGTAAAAAGACTACTTTACCTCGTATGATATATAAGATATTATTTTCATATCACATTATGGAAGGATGTACCTTTTTGATAAAAATAAATAATTTTAGTGAGACATACTACAATATAAAAAAAATGTTTTAGTCAAGAAAATATTAAAACGTTATAGATAGTTCTTGCCGAAAATTAAACTCTATTATCTTACTTCTACATTAACTAAATTGAATATATTCTTAGGGTATACTCTCAGGGATATTTAGAACCCAAAGTGATAACCTTTCATCCTTGCACTCCCCTCAAAGAGACTCAATTATTTTATAATTCAAGAGTTCGAAAGTTAGAAAAATTCTGGACAGGTTACAGTATAGCTAGTTTAGCTCCCTTATCTACAGAAACAAATCAAATCATTTCAATATCTTCGAAAGTTGGTCATTCTCAGAGGTAAAAAGTACTGCCTAACTTAAGTGTCAAAGTGAGGTAATCCTTTGGAAACACATTAGTAAGAAAACTCGAGATTTAGTTGTTCCCCTGACTACAAGAGAAAGAAAAGAAAGAGAAGAAATCCTGCAGTTGTAATTAGACAGGAAATAAGAATGTCTCTCCTGTCAAGCTTTTCAACAACTAAAGGGTTCTCTGCAGCAAACTTTATTAGCTCATAGAATACCTCCATAAGAAAGAACATTTGACATGATTATACCTATGCAGTAAAGCCTTCCACTGAATATGAAAGGGAATCATTCTGAGAATTCCCTGCCTTGGAACATCAGAAAAATTAGGTCTCAGCTTCATGCCCGAAGGTATCATGACTTTAGAGCCAGCGGAAAATTAATATAGCCTGTAAAATGGCTTTGCCACATGTTCAACTCACCTACTAAATGAGCGAGTTCATGTAGAGAAAAATCTTGAGCTAAATAGAACTATTCACAAGTGACTGGGCTGACTGACAACCCTAGATGCAACTATATGTGAATATAATTGAAATAGTCAATGGTCATACTGGAAAAATTGTCAGGAAACTGAATCAATACAGCAGTTCACTCGACAATCAACAGAAAGTGTCTGCTGCTCATATCTCCCTGATTGTGTAGCTGGATTTAAGGTCCACTTTTGGAGAAGTGTTCTCTTTGACCTACAAGCTCATGTATACCTAGCAATGTTACAGCTTCTTGGATCCTTTAAAGAAAGAAGCAATGCACCTCCATTGAGTGAACATTAAAAATACTGTTTTTACATATTCTAGCTAAAATAACATTCTTAAAATTCTACCACAATCCCTAGGATGGCCCCAGTTTCTCTTTACCAGCCTTTACTAATATCACATGCTAACTTGGTCATATATTCTGCAAAACAGCATTTCTTGTTAATGATGCTGCAATCCCTATTCATATCATTGTCACCATCTTAGTAATTCTTCCACAAAATTTTCAAAAGATCTCATACTTCAGTAATCAAATTCCAAACCTGACTAGTATGGATATCACACCAAGCAAAAATTATCCTCGATAGCAGAAGAATTGACACGTTAATACTATTCATAATATGCAACATCCATCTCATACTAAAACCACACTAAAAGAGATCTGTGACTCTACCGTTTCTCCTTGTGCTATATAACATGTAGATGCTCCAACTTTCAGATACAAATTTATCATCAAAACTATCAAAAGCAGCCTATATCGGTTATTTCGGATCACATCTTATTTAAGTTTACCCGTGATAGTGTTACGCCCTTTGTTCCTCTTCTTCCAAACTTGTAGCTATAGTTTCTACTGCCTTTATGTTGCTACACAAGGTCATCGTACAGAACCATTCTTTATTTACTTCTCCAGTTAATCGTCTTCCTTGTTCTATATAAATAGGACAGTGTTTAATATCTTCATTTCATTATCCATCTCAAGCAACTAACTAAAAAGTTCTTTGCCTCCTCATTTATAACCATTCTAGAGAGCTAGATCTCCATCATTTAAAATAGAACCGGTGTATGTTGTTTTAATGTTCTCCTCCACTAAATGCTCATAATTCCAATCAAATAGCCCATAAAAAATAAAAAATAAAAACAAAAATCAAATGATTAATGGGTACTTTGTGGAGTTTTACGGGATCAAACACTTCATCAGAATACACTGCAGTAATTGATTGCAGAACAATAATTTATAGCAAAAATGTGCCAAATTGAGCGAATAGTCTACAAGAACACAGACAATGCAGTTAAAAGTTAAGATGTGACACAACCGTGATCCAATATTAGGAAGTGAAAATAAAAGGAATACCATAATTTTTAGAACAATATGCCTAGATAGAATGCAAGTAGAGAGATTCAATAAATCATATAAAATTAAGATATTTATTCATGTCACCGAAGCCGACACAGTACAAGATTCGATAAAGAGGGGAAATAGCCATTAAATATTCGACGAAGGTAAAGATCCAATCCATAAATACACACTCTATACACCAAATTAACTCGAATTACAAATCGACAGCATCCATCTCTACATACTCGTACATAACGATCAAGTAGATATACGAACATCGTAGCACACCGATCAAAGCAGAAAGAACCCTAGTTCGGGAAGTTCGGTTTACCTTATCGCCTGGCGTCGTAGTCGACGACCTCGGAATCCGTGACGGATCTGGAGTGCTGCACGATGGAGCGCCCGATAGAGTTGATCCACTCCTCCTTCTCCTTCTCGGAGTCGGCGATGAAGTACATCGTCTCCTGGGCGGTGGAGAGCTCGAAGGCAAAGGGGCGGTTGAGGACGTCTTCGGCGCCTTTGACGGTGAGGCAGCGGGCTACGGGGATGACGCCCCGTGGCACGGAGGCGCGGGTGACATAGGCGTCCTTGAACCAGAAGAGCTTGCCGCGCTTGAGCACGAACCAACGGCGGCGCCACGTCTTGATGTACTCCCCCTGCTTCGTGAGCCACCCCGAGCGCTCCGGGTCGGACCAGAACTCTATGCCGTCGTGATCGGAAGACTGAGAGGAGGAGCCGCCGCCGAGCACCGCCCGCCATAAGCTCGCCATGGAGAAGGCAGAGGGGATTGGGGTTAGGGTTGGGGGGTGGGGGGAGGAAGGATTGTTTTATTCCTGCCCTGATGAGCTGATAGGAGATTGTTATCGGGAATTAGGGGACGATAAAAGTACGGATATGCGCGTGAGAATAATTGCAAGTGGGTTACTCAAGAGTTACTAGTTATATATAGTAGTATAAATTCATTTTAAACTAATAAGAGATATACGTAAATAATTAAAACATATTCGAAGATATACGTAAATAATTAAAACATATTCGAAGAGATATTCGAAGAGATAAAGTTTAATTAAACTTTATCAAGTTAACTATAAAAACATATAGTAGTTTAAATTAATCTTAAACTAATAAGAGATATACGTAAATAATTAAAAAAATATTTGAAGAGATAAAATTTAATTAAACTTTATCAAGTTAACTATAAAAATATATAATAGTTTAAATTAATCTTAAGGTAATAAGAGATATACGTAAACAATTAAAAAATATTTGAAAAGATAAAATTTAATTAAACTTTATCAAGTTAACTATAAAAAAGATATAGTAGTTTAAATTAATCTTAAACTAATAAGAGATATACATAAATAATCAAAAAATATTCACACTGACTAGAGCTAACTTTCTTCGGACCATTATGGCTACCACAAGATCCAAGGCGGCTAAACAAGTAAGTGATCAAGGCGTGGAGACAGACCACAGCTATGTCAAGATCTCCATCCCCTCGGAATTCGCGAGGACAGCCAGAAGGCCTGCTTGATCTCGTGCAAACCCTAGCATTTATGGCGCAAATATTGTTGGAGATCTAGGCAACCCTTGCTAATAGGAATGAGTACCCGCGTCATCGAAAACATAAAGAACCCCCCTTACCTATAGAAGGAAATCGATGAGGACCGATCTTGAAGGCACTATGGCAACAGCGCGACGAACTACACAGGCGCCGTACCCTGACTTACCAACCTTCCACCTGAGGGAACCTATGGCCCCACATCTAAAGGAGGAGCCTTGAGATGAGTGGGAGGAGCCCCCACATCAGCTAAGGGTCCAACAACAAGAGCCGCTTCGTCGAGAACGCGAGAACGGACGCGACTAAATGCTACAACCCCGCACCGTTCGAATCGATTTTCCTAAGTTCAGTGGTGGTGACTCATTTGATTGGATTTATAGGGTGGAGCAATTCTTCACTTATCAAGGGACACCTAATCACCAAAAGGTGTATCTGGCCTCATTCCACCTTGAAGACGTAGCAGTGAGATGGTATCAAGCAACGTATTGCTCACGCCCCTTTGCCACTTGGGAGGAGTTCGTTGATGCGCTTTGTATGCATTTCAGACCTTCTGACTATGAAGACTTCCAAGCCACCTTAACGAAACTAACCCAGAAAGCTTTTGTAAGAGCATATCAAGAAGAGTTCGAAAGAATCAGCAATAGAGTCCATGGGTGGTCGGACTTAGCCCTCAAAAGTACTTTCATCTCCGGGCTTCGTCGTGATATATAAGCGGAAATCAAAGCTACTTGTCCTACCACCTTGCTAGAGGCATTCTCAGCAGCACAAATGATGGAGGAAAAGATACGAGAATTAAAGGCAATACATTAATCAAAGTGGACCACATTGGAGTCGACAACCGTGGAGCAAATGCCATTGAGCAACTCGAGACCGCCAACCTCGGGTGTGCCATATTCAGGACAGACTTGGCCAAATCCAAGCGGGCCAGCCCCACCTTGAACCGGGCCAGACCCTAAGGACTAGCCAAGGTTGAGAGGTCGATGCCTCCTATCGTCACACATTGAAGATCAACGTTCCAAGGGCCTATGCTTCTATTGCGACGAGCGCTTCGTACCGGGCCATAAATGCGCCAAACAGCCTATTGCCATTATGCTCATGAAGAAGATGATCAAAGGTGATTCAGAGGGCGACATGGAGGACCAATTGCCGGAACAACATGGACAAATCGAAAAAGATGCACACTCGACAAATCAACTACATAAGGTTTGGGAACCACCATGGACACCTTGAGGATAAGGTAGTCGAAAGCGTGGTGGATTGATGCGAACCGGGTTAGATCGATCACAACAAAGAGAGATTAGACTCAATGGATTGAGTCTAATTATCTTATTTAGTTATTTAGTTTAGTTAGAATCTTAGCAGGATAATAATTTATTTAATTAGCTAAATCCAACTCTGCGTAGTTTTGAGAAAATATTCGTAGAATATTCTACACATATTCAAATAATATAAAACTAGTTGGATAAGGTCGCCAACCTCTAGATCTACAACTTTTATATTCATGGCTTCTCCAGATTCGAAATCTATCTATAACGAAACGAAGGGTTAATCCGAGAAGATAAAGAAGATTGGTTTAGTTGGTTTGTTAGGGTTTTAACTTAGTTGTTGGTTTGTTATGATTTGTTTGGAGTTGTTTAACTTAGTTGAGAAGTTCTTAGGATGAGCCTCTATATATATGTGGAGGAAACCCTAATTAGAGTCTGATGATGATATTGGAATTGGCTTTGGCCTCGGTCTATTTCTTTACTTATATCTAGCCATTGGCGCCCTCTCCCACCTCTCTTCTTCCGCCGCCCAAGTCTTTAGTCGGCATCTTTCAGCTTCTAACCTTCTTCATCTACAACAACTTCTTCCCTTTTATACCAAGAACTAAACCTGCATCTATCTAGCCATTGGTGGGCTATCAAGCTATGATCTAATTGACCTTCGGTCATTATTTGGTCGATATATTGAGATCTAATCATCCAAATTCTATGATATTGGATTCGTTGGAAAGCTCTCTCCAAAAACAACAACATATCCAAAATCAGGAGGATCCATTAGTTAGATTATTCACAAATTTCCTCGAAAGTTACATACTTCATCGAGTCCAAAACTGTTGCGGATCGGATTAGGCCGATTCATAACAACTGGTATCAGAGCCAACAATCCTCGGACTGTCATGGCTACCACAAGATCGAAGGTAGCAAAGCAAATGAGCGAGCAAGGTATGGAGACAGACCACACGACTTTGTCAAGATCGCCATCTTGACGGAGCTCACGAGGTTGGACGAAAGACCCTCTCAATCTCTCCCAAACCCTAGCGCTCATAGCACAAACGTTGTTGGAGATCAAGGCAATCCTTATGGACACGAATCAAAGTCGTCCAAGGCGTACGCCTGATCATATCAACTGTGGGGAAGGAAATCAAGGCGGCACACTAATGAGAGCAAGCGCAGCCATCGAACTAGATCAAGCCATGACGGTCTGAGGATTGTTGGCTCTAATACCAGTTATTACGAACCGACCTAATCTAATTCGCAATGGTTCTGGACTCGATAAAGCACGTAACTTCAAAGAAAATCTACAAATAATCAAACCAATGGATCCTCCTAAATTTTGGATATTTTGTTGCTCTTGGAGAGAGCTTTCCAACGAATCCAATATCACAGAATTCAGACGGTTGGATCTCAAGATATCGACCAAACAATGGCCGAAGATCAATTAGATCCTAGCTTCATAGCCCACCAATAGCTAGGTTTAGTTTTTGGTGTGAAGGGGGAGAAATTATTGTAGAAGAGGGAAGTTAGAAGTTGGAAGAGGCAGGCTTGGGCGGTGGAAGAGGGAGCCAATCACTAGATACAAGTAGAGAAGAAGACAGGCCAAAGTCAATTCCAATATCATTAGACTCTAATTAGGATTTCCTCCACATATATATAGAGGCTCACCCTAAGAACTCCTCAACTAAGTTAAACACTAATACAAGTAGAGAAGGCAAGTAGAGAAGGAGACAGGCCAAAGTCAATTCCAATATCATCAGACTCTAATTAGGATTTCCTCTACATATATATAAAGGCTCACCCTAATAACTCCTCAACTAAGTTAAACAAATCCAAACAAATTCTAACAAACTAATAACTAAACCAACTAAACCAGTCTTCTTTATCTTCTCGAATTAACTAGAGAAGTCATAAATATTAAAGTTGTAGATATGGAGGTTGGCGATCTTATCCAACTGGTTTGATATTATTTGGATATGTGTAGAATATTCTATGAATATTTTTTCTAAACTGCGCAGAGCTGGATTTAGCTAATTAAATAAATTCCTATCCTGATAAGACTCTAACTAAACCAACTAACTAAATAAGATAATTAGACTCAATCCATTGAGCCTAATTTCTCTTTGATGTGACCGATCTAACCCGGGTTTCATAAAATTTAATTCAAACTTTATCAAGTTCATTATAAAAGGACAATAATATCTTTATTTTGATATATGCATTACTCTCAATTAAAAATATATAGGTTATTTATTTAATAAATTATTAAAATAATATAATTATCACAAGGTAATACGCAAGGTAATATATTTTAAAAATAAATTATTAGTTATTGAACGGGTATATCATTTAATCTTTTTACATTCATATTATATCCTTAAAGATCTTAACTATTAGATTACCTCTTCGATATGGAAGTATCACTCAGAAAAAAACCGGGCTAAGCCTCTAAAATACACCTTACATTAGTTATCTATTAAACTTTTTAACTAAAAATATCATATTAATATAACGTAATATTTTAGGCTACTTACAAACAATTTTATCTTTGCTTTAAAGAGAAAGTTGAAGATAAAATAGTTTTATTGTTGTTTTCTATTAAAACCGTCGGGTCAATATGTATCAACCAAATAAAAGAGATATATATATATATATAAATATAGATAATACTCCAGAGAGTCTTAGTATAATTATTTCTGAATTTAACTGTGTTATCTCTATTTATGATATTTATAATTACAGTTCTGTGAAATATTCACCTGAGATTTAGTGATACAAAATAAAATTTACAGCGTTAAAAAAAATTATCCGTATAGAGAGTAAAAGATATTTAACTCTAAATGGGAAAATATTATCCTTAGATGGATTTTTTTATTAATATTTAGTTTAGAGCGTGCGAGGATATAATCCAATGATTTCTTGTCTAAAAATACAAAAAAAAAAAAAGATAAGTTACTTTTGGGATCAAATATTATACCAATCTTTGTAGATAAAAAGAAAGAGCAAAAAAGATAAAGTATTGTTTTATTTTTATTTTTCTGCAAGGATATATTTTTTATCGCCTATCTCTTTTCAAGGGCATATTTGATGGCTTATATAACATATAATATAAATAAGAGAAACTCAATTGAATATAATTTAATATATTATTTTAATATAAAGTATAAATATTTTATAAAAAAAAAGGAGATAGAGATATAAGATCCATAAAACATGAAATTAATAAATTTAAAATGATATTAAAATTTATATATTATTATTCATATGTGGAGTTAGTACCGAATTAGATTAGGAAAAAAATAATTTATTATTAGGTTACTTAACTAAGTCAGGAATTCTGGAACCAGTTACAACCCCAAGATCAAAGCAAACGCCTAAACAACTGCCAGACTTATCATAAACTACCGTTTGCCTCCAAAGGTGCGATAAAAGAGTGCTTATCCTAGGATAAACTCCCCCTATCACACAACCAAACGGTGGGAAGGTGGGGTAATATATACCAAATGGTCAACTTTCCCACTAGAATAGCAGATAGACAGAATTAAATTTTGCAAAAGAAAATTATGATTTTATTCATTTAATTATTATAGGATAAATATGGCATAGAAAGACAAATTTTCTGGACTATTATTTTTATTTGTCTGGAGGTTAAAGTAGAGTTAACATATTTTCTTAATTTTTGCTTCCAAAACAGGATGGATCTCATATTGAGATAAAAGTGAACTGAGACCTCCCTAAGGTAGACTTTGCATCACAATTATCAGACATTAACCCGATTAGAGATCCAATTGATGAGCTATTGATTCAACCAGTTCATCACTCTATCAGCAATGAAGAGTTCCTAAATAGTCTCACAAAATGGATGAACAACTAAGACCAGCAATACACCAAGATACAAAAGGTCCTTATAACTTGCTTTTTAGCCCTGATATCGATGTAAAACACGAGCATCAAGTAGATTTTCATACCCATTTTATGTTTAAGTTTCTTTCGATATACAATAAAAACTTAATGCTGACTTTGATTTATTAAATGCAAAATAGAACACTAATCAAACCACTACCATTTATTTGGCTTACACTATCTCAGAAATGAAGATGAGTAAAATCAAACCACTAACAGAAGTCCTTGATGAATAACTAAACCCTTCCACTAGTACAACAATAATATATCAGAAACACATAAAGCTTCTTACTGCCAACTCTCCATGCTTCCTGAAATGTACAAGCATCAGTCAGTTTCTACCTATGTCCTCCTCAAATGATATTCGGCTATCAAAAGTGTTCCAAAATCCAAATGTGTGCAGAACATTGATTGACCTATATATTGGGGCATCCACCTTGTAACATTGTATCCCAATTTTGAGACACAGCCAAAACAAACAGAAATAACTTAAAGTATTTTGAAGCAAAACACAACAAATGAAGCCATTGCATTGACCAAAGAGGCCAAGACTGTTTCTACTTTTTAAAACGTCAAACTTTTCTTAACATACTTAATGATTTTCAACAATAGGAACGACAGGTTACAACAGACCCCCTTTAAAGTATAGTCCAGCTACCTTATTTCCTATCCTCCCTAACTAATGAAGAAATGCTCAGAAAAGGTCGCCCCTATTCCTTCAGCTTCAATTAACTGTTCCCATATACCACTACTTAATGAGAACTGATGGCATTTTCCTGCTCATCTTTCACAGATGAATTCCATGAGTAGTAATACAACAATGCTTTCTTAGCCCCTAGGAATCTTGATAGTCAATGTTTCACCTTCTAAATGCATGGAAATACTGCATGATTATGAAATATTTCTTGTGGTATCGACACAATTTCTAGAGATAATATACTACCCATATGCATCAATTATAACATCTCAATCACTAGATCTATCTGAGAAATTATCACAATTTAAAATAAAAGTCTTGCTCTGCGAAAATAGGACTTACTAACATTTGGGACATATAACAATCTGCAACGGAGAGTAGAGACCAGAAATACTGATAGATAATCCATTAATCCATCTGCCAAAGTAATTGACAAGCATCATTATGTTTGCTAGTAGTTGAGAATATTTGAGAAATTAGTTTACATACTCTGCTTAGTTACTTTGATCCACTTGAGGCCTAAGCACATTAAGTAGGCCATTATTACTGTGCATAGGACCTCTACATACTGGTTTTAAAGCAGATGAACTAATAACAAGTTAAAAACATTTTCATTTTTCTTTGAGAGAATGACACTCTCTGAAAAGAAGATACGAAGAGAAACCACTAGAAACGAAAATTATCCAATATAGCAAAGTTGCCATCATTATGTTGCCGCGGTAATTTGTCTGAACTTCATAAATTAGGGGACAAAGGAAAAGAAGAAGAAGAAAATGAATATTTAAAAAATTAACCTACCACCATCATCAGTAGGCAAAGAAGATCTATGTTGGTGCTGTAAAACATGAGAATCAAAATAATGAGTTCTTATTTTTGAACAAAAAGGATAATGCACTATGTTTTATTAAAGAATGAAGTATTCTGTCAGTCTAACACAGAAAAGAAAAACAACCAATAATATAACCAAACATTAGGGGTTAAACCATCTGAGTCCCTTTCATTCAGTATTCTGTCTATATATATAAGTAAAAACACAATCTCAATTAAAGGAACCCCATTCACTCTTGCAGAGCCTTACATAAAGGTCATAATTAACAACAGGCACGAAGTATCAGTGACTGATGGGCAGAATTACAGTGTATTAGCTAGACACTGAGGACTCCAGACAGCAAGTCTTAAATTATAATTACTAATTAGAAGAATGAAACTTCATATAGTGGATAAGAAAGTAGACTATATATGGAGTGAGAAATTAGCAGCACATAGACAAGCGGATACAACAATTATTGAAACCCATTCCCCAGATAAATTCAACAAAGTCACTGGAAGAGTCGGAATAGCCAAGTGACCCAAAACAATTGATACAGTAGCAAACCACAGTTTCTAATTCCTTGAAAAGATCACATTTTTACCAAAAGATTACCATACTAATTGAAGAGCGACTCATCGAGCTCGATCTTGACGACCTCTCCATCATCGAACCGGTCCTTCTTGGGCGGCGAGGGCGGCGCCGGAACCCGAGGGGGGCCTCTTCCCTTCTTCTTGTTACGAGGCCTCGCCTAATTCACAATTGAACGATTAAACTAGACACTAGAGATGGCAATAAAAATTAAAGAAGAATTGAGGCAGTGAAATGGCTCACGTTGCCAAAGGAATGCTTGAACCGCTTCCCCTTCGCCGTCTTCTTATCGCCTCTTCCGCAGTAAACTGATGAGAACAGAAGAGGAGAGAAGAGTTAGTGGTGGATAGATAATCGAGGGAGTAGGGATAAGAGTTGCGTAGTTAAGACACATTACCAGTTAAAGGAAGCGGGAGAGGAGACAGGGGAGCGGAGAAAGAGAGAGACGACGAGGAGATGGAGGAGGAGGAGCCGACTAGGGTTTCGGTGCGGGAGAAGGAAAGGCGAGAGAAGGAAGAAGCGACGGGGAGAGAAACGAGCCCCAAGGTGAGGAGCGCCATGGAGATGGAACGGAAGAGAAGGGAATATGGATTAAAGATTTGGGATAAGATTGGAGGCGCGGGTGCTGTGGTGCGTTTCATATGAGAACTATAAATGGGCCTTTAAATGGGCCTCTTAAATCGCAAAGATTAGTTGAGGCCCACGGGCCCATTAAAGAGGCTAATTTTACCGGCCGAATCAGGAGATTTAATCGGGCCGAACTCATACCGGTCAAACGTGGGTGCGCATCGGATGGCTTCAATCAATCTCACTCATATCCTACGAGGCCCTTATATCTAACAACTGTTCAAACGACCGGCATAAATCAGCCCAAAGATATAAAATGTGCTCCACTTTCCCTAATTAGGAAGCTCAATATGTTCATTTTTTGTTATGATCTAGTGGATCAAATAAAATTTTATTAGGATTAAATATATTTTACTCACTTATTCTTTCGGATGAAAATAACTTTACAGTCATAAACTTCATTTTATATCACTATATGTTTTTGTCAAAAGTTAAGTCTTTGTGCTCTATTATCTGGGAAAATGTTATTAGTTTGAAGAAAAACTATTTTATTCCCCTAAATTTGATTTCTGTATCACTGAGGCCGCTCTCAATTTTGTCTCCAATACATATATATCTAACATAAGTATGATCATTAAGACATCCTGTGAACTATGTTAACAATAAAGTTCAGAGATAAAAATCTTTTTTTATCTAAAGTATATAATCTTAAAATACATTTAACTACTCGACTCCATAACAAATAGCAACAATTAAGCTTTGGCACACCATGAATTCATCAGCACTGCAACAGAAAGAAGAAAGAAAAAACTCTTATTTGATAGAAATAGCACCACAATGGCTTAAAAATAAGATATCACATTCCACTTAAGAGTTAAGAGGCTTTAACAATTGATCACGTTAGATTGAGGAGTAACAGGTGGTGAGACAAACTATAGGGACATAGAGTATGCCACTTCCTACGCTAAAATAACGTTAAAGCGAGACAAAAAGTAAGTGTTGATTAGAATATCAAAGTTGAAACAGATCATGTAGTCTAAGATCCCAATCAACGGAAACTAGATGTATTTTAAAGTAGGGACACCTACCATGTGTATGTATATATGTATACGACCAGAGATTCCAATCAACGGCTACTTTGACGCATTTGAAAGGAGGATGAACACATGACCTGCGACAAGGACTAACAAGCATCATATTTTAGTTGGGAGATTTAATTTAAATCATTTTTGCAACCAAGCAGAGAGGTAGCAGTGGCAGTGTTGTTACTCAAGCAACACGCAGGCCATGTGAAGTGAGAGGGAAAGAGATCAGAGGGCATAAAGAATCCATTCACAAGGGGTCTAGGAGAGCCAGCCCTCCTTGTTAGTATAGATAATAATTTCTTTAAGGCCATGAAAATTGGGATTAATTTATGTTAATAGAACGTTATAGGAAACAAAAGAGAGAATGAGGAGGGAGTAGAGCCACAATTAATACCATAACATCAAACTGACATATATGAATTATATGACACATCAAATAACAATATGCCACCATCATAATAGAACTTAAAAGAGAAGCCAAACAAAGAAACTAATAACCAAAGACAATGGACACAGGCGGTGGAAGCAGTAGGATGACCACTTTTGCTGCTCCACCCTGTGTTATATAATACAAGTGATCAAAAAAAGGATAGAACTAATTAATTTACTTTAGTAATCTGATGAGCAATTATAAAGTTTTTCTTCTTCTTGTTCTTCTCTTTTGCCCTCTCAGTGATGAGGCATTGGAGATGGAGCAGTGAGGGGCGTGGTGGGCTTGGGGCATTGGTAGCACCTTGCAAAAAGCCCAAACGTGTCAATTTGTCTCACGAAATTGGTCATGCTGGCCCATCCGCCGAGCCCGAATCCAACCACAAGCACCCAAATTACTATGAACAGGTTCACCACGAACATAGCCGTCCAGCTCGGTAGGAAGAACGGTGGCTTCTCTGCTGCGTTCTGTAAATTAAATTCAACGATCACCAGCCAATTAATCGAAAGCAACGTCTCACTAAACTCATAAATGCAGTCTTATAGTCTCAGTTGTGGAGCATTGGGACCATGAAAGAGGATGATAAGAAAGAAGAAAAAAAAAAGATAAAGACCAAATTGACCCCCAATTTGTATCGGGAAAAGAAGTCTTCCAAAGTCCTATATAAGTTCAAGTGTCACTATACCACTCAATCAACAAGGTTGGTGGAATGATCTAATCATTGGCATGGTGGGGTTGCTCAATTATTTTTGCACCTAAGATGTGAAACCAAAGAGTGAACAAACAACGCACACTACTAGCCAAGTTTGGCATGTTGGACTAGTCAAACAAACATACCAGACAACTTAGAGCATTTGTATCAATTTCTTCAGCAAGATTAGTTTTAAGGTAACTTATCCAAAATAATCTACTTGTTTTTAATGTCTCAAAAGCAATCCGAAGTTAGTACAGTTAACAATAGATATAAAAGGGAAACCAGATTATTTTGAGGTCAAATTAGAAATATTTTTTAGGTTTTAGCTATCTATTCTTAGAAGTAATGGAATATTTTATATTCAGTGTGAAAAATAATAAAAGGAATGAAATCAGAGAATTGAGACGTGAATGCTCCCTATACGTACCATTCTCGCCGATGCCTTCCGATAGGTGAGCATATGCGCCATCGCCGGGATAATATAAACGGTGAAGCTCACGAGCAGCGCCCCGACCGCAGAGTTGATCGGCCCGAAGAACGGGAAGATGATCGCCAAGAACCATATCGGAATCACCACCGGAAGACGAACGAGAGCCCGGAGAAAGATGCTTTTGGTGTCATGCATGCCGATGACTTTCTCCCAGACGAAGTAGAGAGGGGTGCAGGCAAACCCGAAGGTGATGAACTGGTGGATAAGCATCAGGATAACTGCTGCATCACGGAATCCATTCTTGGGTAGCAAGGAGAAGGCATTGGAGTGGGTGAGGAGCTGGTCGCCGAAGGCCCAGTAGACGGCGGACGCCGACGGGAGAGTTAGTGTGAAGACGTAGAGAGTTGCTAGGAGGTAGATGTACTTGAACTTTTGAGGCTTCCACATTGCGTGCATGATCTCGCTGCGGGTGGAAGAAGAATGGCAAAACCGTAAATATCCGCAGTAAATACTTTGACCTTATTTATTGCAAACAAATTAAAGTCATCATCCTTCTTCAAATTTGTATATACACGCAAGGGTTTATTTGTAAACATCCGCAGTAAATCCAAAGTGTAGGTGGTTATTTACAAAAACAAGCCGTACTCTGCCAGTAGATTAAATATAACAAGGCCGAAAAGGTAGCCGAACTGTACATTTAATAGCCAATTAACAACTAATCTAAACTTTTAGATTCCCTTCCATCTAAATAATTTAAAACTTTTAATATATGGAATGAATAGATCGGGTTCCTTAACAATTACACCAACGGTGGGTGAATTCATTTACTATTAACCTATTAACATAGGGATTAGGAATTAGCACTTAATTAACCCATCAAGGAAGTGGAAACAAGAAATAGATTAGAAATCATTTCGTGTAGGGGAAATGTCAACACCACTACCCAGCAAAAGCTGCACATAGAAGGTGCGGATAAAAAAAGTAACAGACCCAATTATTCCCGATAGAAAGCGATGTAAAAAAAAGTAGTTTAAAAGGGTTTTAAATGAAAAAAAAATACCAGCATCTACTTACACGGTAACGGCGTGGCCGCCGAAGGTGTAGAGTATATTGGTAGCTCCGGTGAAGTACAACACCAGCTTGCTAGGAGCCGTGTGGGTCACCCCGTCGACCTGCAATCGTGAATAAAACCAAGGGTAGTTAGGATTTATCCGAGGGATTATTCACCACTAATCGAGATTTAATTCTCGGGCCTTCGGTCATACCTGGCCGTGAATAAGAGCAGCGATAGTTAGATACCAGGCCGTATAAGTCGTCATTCCAAGGCCAAGAAATGACCATATCCGGTAATTATGGAAGGATGGGATGAACACAGTGGTGGCACAGCACGCCCCAAAGATGTATGTCCATGTCCTCTTATCCAGCCGATCGTTGATGTAGTATATGTTACTGTATTCCAATCCACGGGGTTTATTCCCGAATAATTTGACGGGATAAGTGAAGGGAATGGTGATTAGTTGTTACCTGGCACAAGCGATTAGTTGGATAACGGAGCCGAATAAGAGGAAAGTACAGTTAAAGGCGAGTCCTGCCGCTTTCCAGTAAGGTCCAAGCAACCCATCCAGCACCTCGAACCACTGGATTAAATGTTATTCGAATTAGCTCTCGGATAAGGGGGTGGTTAAGACTTACCCGAGGGATTTATTCTTCCTCACCTGGATAACGTGGTTCTTGAAGCTAACATTCTCCTTCTCCTTCCTGGCTCGGTACTCGACGTAGAGAACGCTGATGAGATAAGCCGTCCAACTCCCCATAATTCCGTAGAATAACTGGAGAAGAATCCCGGATAACATCCCCAGCTGCGAGAACGAATAGGGCAGCGTTAAGAGCACCTGAGCGACCTGCATATTAAGTAAATCCATGAATAAGATTGATAGATCGACGGTTAACTTCTTGCGGGGGACAGGTAGGAGGTGAGAGAGCGAGAGAGAGAGAGAGAGGTTATACTTGATTGGAGGCGCAACTGAACCAGGCGTCCCAGACGGATCCGCCGTGCCAGAGGATGCTCTTCATGCTAAAAATGGCGGATTTGGGCTCATCCGGACTCATCTCGTCTTCCACCTTCCCATTGCCGTCGAGGTCGGTCGAGTTGAGATTCGTCTCCATGGCCTCCTCTGCTTGCTTGTGCGGAACCATCTCTGAAAAGTGGAAACCCCTCAAGATTCTTTACTAGAGAATTTAGCCTGGTATTTGTACATAGAGAGAGAGAGAGAGAGAGAGAGAGAGAGAGAGAGGTGAAGGGAGTGATAGTACCTCGTTCTTGAATTGGCTGCGGTGCTGCTCGAAATTGGAACTTTAACGCGAGAAACGAGTCGATGGATTAATTCGCTGGCGACGGGGGAGAGCACGAACGCGGCGCGAAGCGGCTCGAGACTGAAAATAAATGCGGAGATGGAAAGAAAGAAAGAAAGAAAGCGATCGAGTGCTGCTGCTACTACGCCTGCCAGCCTTTTGATGAAATGTGGCAGAAGGGAGTAGCGGAAAGGGAGGGATCTTTTTTGCACTTTAGTCCCTACAATACCTTTTTATTTCTTTCCCTTCTCTATTAGAAGAATATAAGAGTTTTGGGAAGAGCAGCGGAGCGGAGAGAGATCGGAAGAAATAGGCGAGCTCTTCCCCTATTTATTATGGTTACTAATTACTGCTGTAGTCAGGGGTTGCCTTTTTCTTTTCTTTTTTCCTTTAACAATTATAAAACATCTGGTAGGTGAGTGGTGTTAACTCCTCTATCTCTATCTCTATCGTTTTATTAAATTGATAGGATGTGTTCTAACTAGCTACATGATGTCACTTTTTATATATCTATATATTTTTTTCATAGATCTGGGTCTTCCTATAGATTATCAGATAATTATATTTCTCTTGGATGAAATTAGAGCTACTCGATCGACCGAGCCGATCAGCACTTTAGTTTTATATATTATATATAAATATATTCAATGGGTATGTTCCAAATTAATATCACGTGGATGGCCCGGATGCTTCACCGGGAGGAATGCTGAAAAGTCCGATTATTCGATACATTAATTCGACTTTTTATAATTGGTCAAATTAGTCGAGTTAATCCGTCTAATTTAATCATTAAAACGGATTATGCTGATGTTTATTACTTCAACCAATTGATATTTATATTATTATGATGAATATAAAATATAAAAATTTAAAATAATTAGTGAGTTAACGTAGAGGATGCTTTAGAATGCACCAATTAATAAGTGGGTCCTTCCATGTGGACTTAGAAACGCATTAGCCCATGCTTAATAAGATAATGGAAGGACTCTTAGTTGAAATGGTGGTACTATGAAGCGATGCTGCCAACTAAGTGGGCCAATTAAGACTGCTAGTGCTATTGCATGTTTACCTTATCTTTGGTCACCTCAATGGGAATAAATAGGACACGATTGGTATATATGCATACGTGACTGCTAATATTGGATTAAGATTCTTCTTTAAAATACACTAGTGGTGTCTTATAATGTCTACTTGGATAATGGAAGGAAATAAAAGCCCATTTAACTAAAACGTGACTCAGACTACTGAAAGAAAAAGATTCAAGTGGGTAAAGAGCATCACGTAATCATTATGATCTTAAAATTCTTCTTCCCTTCTTCTATCTTGTTACCCCCTTTTTTCTATTTCCATTCTCCCTAGGTTTTAAGAGCTAATTAATTAGATAAAGAGGAATGATATACCCTGGGAATCCAACAAGTGAATATTACTAGTTTAGTCTGATTAAAAGTAGCAGCCAAAAAGTATCAAAATGCTCACTTTTGATCTCTGCTCCTCCTATCCAACACCTATTAAATGCTTATATCAAAATTACAACTAGGAATTAACTTTTGCAATTAAATGGAGTTCCACCATTAGTCAAAAGTAAGCAGGACAAAGTATTATACTCAGATCAGCTACAAACTATGTGGTTTTGAAACTGATAAAGAATATATCATGATTGCAATCGTTAGGAATCAAGAATATATGCTATGATTGCGAGGCGATAAGAGATAACAACATACAAGAAGAAATGAGATCAGTAGTAAAGTTAGCGATCCATATAGAAGATGCATGGGCATGGCTCCTTCTTTTTTGGGTTTTTATTCCGATCGAGGACTCCAAATTACGAGAAGGGCTTTGTTGCTCGTATTCCTTACATGCTCGACGCTTCCCCGTTTAAATGGGATTTTTGTCGGCTTGGTGCGGCTTCCCCTCAATAAGCACTCCACTCACTATATAGTGTAGTGTACTGACCCACAACCCTCTCTCTCTCTCTCTCTCTTTGCTATTTTTCTTCCTCCTTCTCTCTCTCTCTCTCTTTTTTTTACTTGTAAATTTTTTTAAAAGAAATTGTTACTTTTTCACTTGAAATTAATTTTAGGTGGTGTCTCGTAGCGTTGTTCCGTACTCAACAAATAAGTCCGATAGAACCTCAGTGTCTCTATCTTGATACTATGTTAATTAACCAACTATCATAAAAGATTAAGTTATTAGAAAAAAGGATTATTTTTGTACTTTATAATATTCTAACATTCCTTACTATTTAAGATTGAAATTAATATCAATTAGATGTTTTAATAATAAATGAGCGATAGAATTCGAATTTTATCATTCTCATACAATGTTAATTGACTATATGTCCGAAAGAAAATGTTTTGCTTTTATATAATTTTCAGGTATCACCTCATAATTAGTCGACAAAATAGAATTTAATCTCAGCTCTTAGTTATCCAAGCATATTTAACAAATAAATAAAATACTCATTTAACTTAAGTCAAATACAATCCATAGTTTTGTAAAGTAAAAACAGGACATCAAAGTTTTGTTTTTCTAAATTCTAACACTTTTTTTTTCTTTCTATTATGGTTAGTGATTAAAGCAGAGTGAACGGGACGGGACCGGAAAAAAGAAAAGGATTTGATTTAGCAATAGTGAAAAAGTGGGATTAAAATCCAAAGTAAATCAATAAAGCAAGATATATAAGATTGACTTTATAGATAATATTCTCTCTTTCTTGGTTTGAGATATACCTATCCTCGTAGGCATGACGGCTAAGTTCACCAAACCATGTTGGCTTTGTTTACTAGATTTTGGCAATCATGGCGAGCCGGATTTTGGAAGCAATCCCACGTGAAATAGTTTGGCCCATCTTCATTCTCCTACCACAAATTTAGTGGCCCCACCCTCTCTCAGATAGGAGTCTGATTAGAGCAATAGTTGTACTCCCATGGACGAGATTAACTCTTTCGTAGATATTGGAGTTAATATTTAGTAAAACTTTCGCTATATATGAAAATACTCGACTAGCTCGACAACTTGACGTATGTTAAACTCAACTCCAAGTTCATACCTTGATCCATTTCTCGACCTATTTAAACCAAAAAAGAAATGTCAATTTCTCTCCTTTTTTTTTCTAGCAGCTAGTCCTTTACCTCATACTTTTCTCATTCTCCCTCCTTGTCGGGGTAGCAATCGAGTTAGGTTAGTTGGGTTTGAGTCGTGTTAAGATAATACAAACACGAACACGACCTGTTTATTAAACGAGTAACATGACACGACATATTTAATTCGTTTAATAAATGGGTTGTATTCTTTATACAACATGGTCAACCCGTTTACACGATTAACCCATTTACTCTAACTTGATTCACCAATTACAAGATTAATACAATAATTTCTAACCAAATTTAATATTATAATATATTATTTTCTAACAAAAATAATAAATCACATACACAAATCTAACAGAATTAGGTAATATTTAGTAACAATATTTAGTAACATCGGCTTCTGGCGACGTGTCGTCAGAGTTGGTGAAGCGGCGGTAGAGATAGAGGTATCGACGATAGCGAGGCTCTAGGAGTGGATGTCTATGGCAATGGAGTCCCAGCTCTTGCTCCCATGGTAGCGAGGTGAGGACATGTCAAGGCTAAGCTCCATCGAGTACTCGACGCTAGAGAAGTGGTAGTACACATGAGGGTTGCTTTCGTCGATGGTCACACAACCATCAAGGAGCAGCATCGTTGAAGAGTGATAAAGTCGCGGAGTCATCATTGTGCTTTGCACGTTGAAGCTCGCTCATGTGTGATTTCAATGCAGTAGACGACCCTCGTGAGGGATAGATTCTTACCAAGCTCTTGCCCGGTTGTCCACGCTGTTGTGCTGTTAATGATTAGCATTTCCTTGTTGTTGGGGAGCAAGATCATGTTGTCAATCACTCTTGGCACCAGCATTGTCTCTAGTGTCCCTAAGATCTTTGAATCTGTTGAGGTTCATGTTGAGGTCGAAGAAGATGAGACGAGAGGGTGGGGATGTCATCGTATAGGAAGTTGCTCCTCTAACATCCCCAAGATCTCCAGACCTGCATGAGGCAAGTGGTTGAAAAGACGATTCATGTTGAGGTGGGGAAGGATTCAGTCAACGCCGCCAGAGAGTCGATTGGAGGGAGGTAGCGGAGGGAGAAGGAGATGGCAGGGGCATGACCTACAAGTTGATTGCCGATTGTGACCTATGGGAGAGGATGAGGTAGATTAGGTTATGTTAAAAACTTAAAATTTTAGTTTATATGTACTAAATGGTTGGTGGGTTGGCAGGTTGATCTGACCGAACTTGACCCATATATTTAAATGGCTCAAAATGGGTCACTGGCATAAACCTAAACATGACCCGATTATTAATTAGGTTAGACGAATTAACATGTTTATGACCCAAATCCGATTAAACTAAACTCAAACCCGATTAAGAGCCGTATTATCTTGTCGGATTAATATTTGCCACCCCTACTCCTCGCTACTAAGCTTTTCCTCCGCCATCACCTCTCTCTCCTCATCACTGTAAAAGCCTAGGTCAAACCCAGACCTCGTCTTATTCCCTACAACCACTCTTGACATCAGGGTTGGCCTAGTTGTCTAAATTATATAAAGATAAGGACTACTTCAGATGTTTAACCTATAATTAGTCTACATGCTCATGATATGTTTAAAAAAAGCGAGTCTGATTAGAACAACTCAAGAGCCCAAAATGAATGGTATCATTCGGTAGGGATAACCCCAGCCCCCACACCTTTAAACTTGGCCCGTATAAATAAGCCTTTCCATAAAGGAATTCGTTTCCTTAATCATAGTCATCATGTGGTAATAGGCTTTTAAGGATGAGTTGAATGGAGGAAAAAAGTAACAGATTCCTTAATTTAACAATCTTTAATTAGTAGGTGCCTAAGTTTGTGGGGTTTAACTTTTGCAGCAGTGATAGCAATCCCCTTTACTTTTGGAGGAAAGTCCGAATCTTTTCAATGGTATGGGATGGTGGGGGGGTGGCCCGGAATAACGCTAGATGAGGACGGGGAGTAACTTTTGAATAGATAGAGTCATAGAGAAGGGATACTTAGACAAGCAACTGCTGTTTATTACCCAATTTATAGCCACTTTAATAAGTTCTTTGTATAGGTAACATAGTTTTTTTTTTTTTAATATAATTTGTCTAAGAAAATACTCGTTTTTAATAAATTCTCTATTTTTAATATTTGATAGTAAAAACTAAATTAAAGGAGTGACTTTAAATATAATTTCCACTTATTTTTTTTCTAAAAGTTAATTTCTAGCAATATTTAATGGTACATTTTTGCTTCTTTCTGAGTATAATTTTTATGACAAAGACAAAGTAAAAATAATTTAATAACATCTTGTACCACTAGAATTTGACATTCTTAGTATTTTTGAACTCCATTTTTTTACCATTATCTTCAAAAAAGAATAACAAAAAAGAAAAGATTGGATGTCAATAGTAAAATTTTGTGCTTTCAATTATAATTATAGTAAATTAGTCATTCTTATAATTTATTTATTTTTCTTAAAATTTTTATTATACCCAAGAAAGGAAACTATTTTCTATTTATCCTGAGTTAAAAGAATAAGATAGGAATACATTTTTTTTTAAATAACGAAAGTAGCTCCCCAAGCTATGCACTAAATTAAGTCATTTTTAAACTTATTTATATAAGTAGGTAAGCTTTAACCCACCTAGACTGACACATTGGATGATAGATATACATATATAAAATTTACTATCTAAGTTGCCAACTTTAGATAACATAAAATACTCTTTTGAATAAATATTTTGGGTGCTCATAAATAAAAGAGTTCAGATATATCAAAACATTGAATAAAATCACTATTTTATATAACATCAAAAGTCACCTACTCATGTAAATGATAAATAAGTTAGAAATCGACACCGGATATGAAAACTTGTTGTTATAGTGATCGAATTAATATTATAATTTTTAAAAGGGCATTAAAGTATATGTCATAATAGAAATATTAACGCACACATAATTAAATCTTTCTAACTAATGTACTCGTTTTTTTCTCTTACGTAATGTGGTTTTGGAATCGATACCGAGTATGAAAACTGGCTATTATAGCCGTCGGATTAAGATTATAATTTCTAAAGGGGCATTGAAGTATTTGTCATAATAGAAATATTAGGAAGTTAGACACACGTAATTAAATATTTCTGACTAATATACTCTCTCTCTTTTTTTATGTAATGTGAATATAAAAACTGACTATTATATCTATCGGATTAGGATTATAATTTTTAAAGGGTGATTAAATATTTTCCTTAGTTATAAATATCTTTAGTGTGCATAACTACATGGATTTAAAAGTAAAAAAAATTTAGGAATAGGTGATATAGGATGGTGTGGGGGAGGTTCCTAGTCTTATCAACATTTAAGCTATGCTGTCTTTAATTAGGTGGGTGGATCCATCCATCCCAAGGACAGAAGGAGATTGTGCTTCTCATCCATTGGGGCAAATTAAAAAGCAATATGTCCAAAATTTAGAGATTCTATCAATCTAAACAAAATCCACTCTTAGTGACCAGGGATTGCGTCACCTCTTCGGTCACCAAACATTAGTGATGGAGATGGAGGTGCTTCATGTTCTATTATTATTATTATTATTATTATTATTATTATTATTATTATTATTATTATTATTAATTTTAACCATTTTAAATCTTTCTCTCCAGTATACTGATTGTATTTGGTTGAACTTAGAGTTAATATTTAGTCATTTTTTTAATCAGAACATTAGACCAATAGTTAGCTTACAAATTCATAATAATAATAGTAGTAGTAGTAATACAAGCAAAACATATGGTGGTTTTTTTATATAAATTTCCTAAGTAAGAACATTGCATTAGACAAAATGAGAAGAGTAGTTAATTTCCAATGTTCATAACATTATTATTTTAATTAGATTTCATGCAACTAGGAGACCATAAGCATCATCACTTCATTTTAATTACAATTCAGATATATTTTTTTAATCTTTCACTTGATCTGCGTGCATTTGTTGGTGAGCTTTCTCACTGCTGCCAAGTTTCCTTTGGACTCTTGCAACTCGAGATCCAGTGTATCAAATGCACTGAGTCCAAGGTCAAAATTAACTATCTGAGCTTCAAAGCTTAGAAAAATTGACCCAGAATAAATTTCCATTATAGAAAAGTTTAGAAATCTTATGGGAAATTGGAAGCCTCTGATGCCATCTTGCATGTAACTGGCTTTGTCTCTCTCTCCCATATTAATCGAGCTGACTTATTGGTCAAGTGGCAAGCATTCTTTTTGTCAACTATCCCAACTATTTACTGAAACTTTTATATCAGCCTTTCTTTGCTGTGGGAGTTTGGTTTAAGTTCAGTGTTGTAGTTTTAGATTAAAAAATACTAATAAGTTCATATGTAAGTTAATAAAATAAGATGTTAATTTTATCGGCGGTTTATATGTATACAGCACTAAATTTATCTATGGTTTATAAGAACTTTTCGAATGAAATATTCATAGATTCAACTAAGTATGTCTTAGCTTTTATTTTTTTTATAAAATATTAATCAGATCGATGTCTAATATATAAAGAGGAACATGCTGAATTTATTAGTATTTTCTCTTCTTAAGATAAAACGGTAATAAAATTAGCATTTTATTAGCAATTATAATAAGATAAACTTCTTTTGAAATTAAATTTGAGAGTTGAAGATGCTAGTTTGGTCAAAAACTCTCAAATATATTTTAGCCCTTTTTTTTTAATTTAAAAGTTTATTATCAGTTTGAATAAAACCCGTATAAATGTTTATTTAGTATCATTAAGGCATCTTAAATTTTCTGTCTGGTTACATATTTATTTAACATAAGCATAATCATTTAAGTTATCTTGTCATTTTTATATTTACAATTTAAAATATAAATGATCTTAATATCCTTGAGTAAGTTTTTAAAGATTAAAATAAAAGTAATAAAATTTAAATTCAGATAAGAAACAGTTTTAAGTATTTTAGGTTTGTATGTTTAAAAGTAACAAATTATTCTTTATTCCATCCCCCCCACTATTGTTACTTTGAATTCAAAATACTTTTAAAGTATTAAAAAACAAAATGTAGATGTCAAAATTAAGAGATAAATATTATGAATAATTGTAATAAAGACAAAAGATAGGGTGCTTTCCATAAATTTCCTTTATATATTTGCACGACACCCTTAGTATGAACAATTGAACAGTATACTGAGAGTAGTATTAAGATAAATATCTTGTTAGCTTTTGGACTCTAATAAGTTTCCACACAACTTTGATAGTCCCAAGAAGACAATGCCCATTAAGAGATGCCAATGCTCCTCCTGTCCTCCATTTAAGCCAATTTCCTCCCCCTGTTCTGCTCCATTACCAGGTGCTGTCTCCCTCTTGTCTGCCCTAAAAGCATTTGAATATATAATAGTGGATCAAATCATCAAACACTTGTTAGTGGCCAGGAAGAGCTCTCATGATACTACTCCAGGCTCAATGGAAAACACCCAAATAAAGTTCCATCAGTCCTCTCATGTGAACTCTCCAGGGTGCAAAAGATGCAACTAGTTGGGTTCTAGTAGAATAACATCCACCTCTCTTCTATTTGGATCCCTCTTTGATCACTTGGTCAAAGAGGAGTGGGTATATGTAGCCATTGCAATTGATTGATGGAAAGAATAGAGAGTGAGAGAGCCCACCCATGAGTTATGTGACTTTAATCACACATGAAAAAGATATAGAAACTAAGTGGCCTGGGGTCAGCTCAGGCATGCAAGGGAGACAAGAGCCAAGTTGGGAGTTAATGGTAGACCTCAATAATTTGAGCTCTCTACATCTAATTCCCAGTATATCTCTCTATCCAATGGTGATGAGCTATATTTTAAATGATAGATAGGGTTGATATCTACTTTAATATCACGTTAACTTACCGATCTCCAAAAAATTACGTCGTAAAATAACGATGATCTTTATATTTTATATTCTAATATAACTATAATTAAAAAAGAGTTAATATTGAAAAAGAGAAGGAAGAAAAAGGAGTCTACGTATAATTATACTTAATAGATATACATATAATTTATAGCATTTATTATCGTTAAGGAAAAAGAGAATAGAGCACTATTTGATAAATTCTAGGCACGTGCATGGGTGGGGTGGGGAAGAAACGCACGAGGACAAACATCCGTGCGGACCCTCGTGCATATCACGTGAGCCCACCAGAAAAGCGGCCGTTGCCACACGCGCTAACTCCTCCAGCTTCGTAGATCCGGAAATCCCGGAAGACAACGAAACGACGTCTAATTTGACGTGATGTTTTCCCGTGAAATCTGACGATAAGCCCAATAAAATAAACCATAAATTATAATACTATAGTATTTTTAAGACCCAAAAAAAAATCATAAAATTTAATAATAATAAATAAATTTTGCATATAACACCTGTCTTTTAATAAAATTATATTTTAGTTAAATTTAACTAAAATTTTAAGTTAACTTAACTATTTTAAATATAATCTAGGTTATTTTTTTAATTATAAATTTAATTTATAGATAGTAAAAATATAAGATGTAAATTATAATTAATTTATAAAGGTTATAAAACAAATATAATTATTTTTAATGATAATAAAAAAAGTAGACTGAGACGGAGAAGAAGAAGAAGAAGAGATCTATCTGACATCGAGATATGGATCGGAGAAATCTACCGTACCAAATATCGTGTCCAACTAAGTGATGCTGAGCTCGATCTTTATGAGCTGGAGGCAATGACTTTGGGTCACCAAATTGGGTCCATCGATGACGTGTTGGAACTTGGAATTTAGAGAAGACTGACTTGGACTTACTACCCTACTAATTAGATTAGACCCACTCTTTTTTCTTTTTCTTTTTCTTTTTCTCTCCCTCCTTTCCATTTGGATAATTATACTTCGATCTTATGAACGGCCGTCAAATTTCAGATAGATATATATTTATTTAATGCATTGATTCTAAACTATAAGAAAAATCTTTGAAATGTTAATTCCGATAAGAAAATAAAATATATATATATATATATATATATAATTTATACTTTATATTTTTACTATTTATAAAACATACGATGTATATTTAGCCCGACTAATATTCAACTCGACCAAAATTAATCTAATCTAATCCAATTCAACCTAAGAATATTTTAGTTATTAAAATGATTAGATAGACTCTCACACCCATATGGTTTCTTATATTATGATCACATTGGAAAATATTAAAAAATTCAGTGTCAATCCCAATCAGTAGCCTAAGTGATGGGGTCCGTAGATTGTCCTGAGTTTGTTGAGCTTGTTTATATGTGAGGGCTGACTCAATTATCTAATATTAATTATTGAGAGAGACTGACTCCACTCTCTAGCTTATAACCTACAAAACTCTTAAATTATTAAGAATAAATAAATAAATCCTGATGCAACCCAAACTACTACTTTTACTTAAAGATCACCAAATTTAATACCTCGGTCGTTCAGCATGAGTACTAGGTTGACCAAATGATCCATTTTTCGTTTTCTCCTTATCCTTTCTGTGACGTTGATTAGGAGGAGTGGCAAAGTCTGAAAGGCATCCTATTTAGTTTGGCCAGTTTCAACGTAGTTGGATAAAAGAAGATTCGAGTGCGATGCTGATGCATCACCTTCCTCAATTCTGAGTCGGTATCGGCTGACTTTTCCATTTTATGCGGTTGGGATCGTATCTTTTACCGAACTAAGATATTGGAGTTTCAAATTAGAGAATCTTTTTTTGTAAAACAATTGTGCCGAATAAGCTGCGATTGAAGTGGACCCATTATGATACGCGGTAAGTTTCAATCGCAAGATTGGCTCAGTTGTGTAACCTAGCGGTCCGTCTATTAATTTATTCTTTTTCTTAGGATTGAAATTGAAATGCCACGTCAAAATGTTCCACGCTAGTAAATTACATTCAAACCCTAAGCTATAATTTAAAGTATTGTCAGTCCAAATCACTAAATCTGAACCCGATTTGCTTTGATAAGGACCTTAATTTGGATCTTGCTACATTATAGCTTCAAATTTAGAGTTTAAGAGAGATTTTTAGAATTAATGTTACATTTCTATATTATAAAATTACTCTCTAAAGATGTACAACATCTTTTTTAATTCCGTCTATATCATTATATTTTATTCGCTAAATAATTTTTCAGAAAAAAAAATACTGCCCTTAGAAATATTTCATCAAAATCAATAAAATGAGTCCGATATCAAATTACTTTAGAGCTAATATAAAATTTTAATTTTTAAATAAACAACATATATATTTCACTTTTTAAATCATAAATGAATTTAATTATTTTTGCTATTTAGAATCTATATATTATTTAATAATTAAAAAAAAAAAAAAAAAAAGAGTCTGAATAGATGGAAGCGCCACCGGACTCTAAATTGGAGTTGCTATTTTATTTGGGGCTTTCGGGCCCATATAGAGGGTAAAAGTGTAAAACTATGCGAAAAGAGCCAATAGGTTTCTTTTTATTATATATATATATATTTCTAATAATTCCCGGTGGGTGGTGGGATGTGGAAATCGTGGCAGACAGAACCGAAGATTTGTATCCTGTGAAAGATAAAAAGAGTTATCTTGGAGTCAAGGGCTCATTCTGTGTGCCGAAAGTTTTCCGCCGACGAAAGGACAAAAGGAAAGCAAGCATACGCCCGGATGGTGACCTTTTCTTGCAAATGCGAAGAGATCTCAATAACCCTAATGATTTACTCCTTGGCTGCATTCCAACTTTTCAAATTCGAGATTTACCGAATATGAGTTAGATTCTCTTTAGTTCATTTTTAATATCTGATGAATTTATATCAGTATTCGAATAGTTTATGCAGATACAAATGTAAATTAGAGAATAATATCTGCATATTATCTAATTTTATAATATTCTAAAATATATGCATCTCTAATATAGTTTTAAATTATCTATAAGTTCTTATATATTCAAAAAATAAATAGGAATATATTTGATATTAGGTCCATCCTGATCTGCAGAATATATTTGATACACTCACCCCTAGCTGCATCCAATTTACTCTAATATATCTAGCACTAGTCAGTGTAATCATATGTTCTCCTGAACATATGATTACACTACAAATTGCTACTTTAATATAGCAAATTATAGCTCTAACGTGACACTACATTATCTCAAAAGGCCTTCCCAACTATGAGTACAAGGAGTGTAAATTTTATAGTAAGAAATTATTGACCATTTTCAAAAATTTCCTAGAAGACTGCAAGCAGAATAATCTATGTGACTGATTACGCTTTGACCGTATAACCTCACGGTATAAGTTTATAACTTCCTCTGGACCTGACTTGGCTTCTTCAAGCGGTGGTTTCGCCCTGCTTCGTTGACTGGTCAATTTCCTAGTAGAGACCACGAATAATTCCTGCCATATATTTCTCAATTGATTCAAGCGCCTGATACGATCATAACAGTGGTAGTGGAATTTAATTAATGAAAAAGGAACCTTATCAAGCTTTATTGCGAAAGCGAAAGGAGAAGGAACAAAATCAATATTTCTACACGTCGGCAAACACAATGGCAAACGTCTTGCAAACGATAATATTCGTAAAATCTTCATCACATTTTACCAAAATATCGACATTCACAAATGTCAGCAAATGTAACATCTCCACTGACAAGCAAATGCCGGAAAATAAATTGCCTGACGTTGGCAATTGGTGACAAATATGTTACTAGCAGCATTCTGAGACGCTAATAAATACATTTTGTTTAGAAATTAGAAACATCAGAAAATAGACATTTAGTGACATTTATCAACATTAAACAATTATCGGTAAATAAACTTGTGCATACAATTAGTAAATATTGGCAACAAGCTTTAGAATGGAAGAAACTGCGAACTAATTAATAGTATACCACAACAACCAAGCAATTCTACATATTAGACATAAAAGAACCTAGATTACCAAAATAATAAAACTATATGCATAAATTAGTAAGTCAATCTTCTAAGCAATCATCCAAACATTAAAAAGGAAAGCAAACAATCACATATTCACCATAGTATATGACTATTCGTTATATTCAACATAACGAAACAAAAAAAGAGAAAAATTTCTATTATGCTTTGACTTCATCTCCTTACATCAAAAGATTGCTTCATCTCCCAGCATCTTGAATCTACAAAATTTACTAATATAAAAATAATTAGTTTCAAAAGAAAAAAAAAAAAAAAGTAAAAAATGCTACCATAACATACAAGTTCTGTTGGTAACAGTAGCAGAACTAGTTCTGCTACAGCTAACCACAGCAGATCTATTTCTGCTACCAGCATCAGATATAGTCCTGACTCCTGAGTACCAAGGTGCAAAAATGTTCAAAGTAATTATGCCTTTGCATCATTGAATGACCTCGACAAACCTTTGCTATGAAATAAAAACAAATCATTTAAGCTGCAAATAGCTGATGCAGCTCTCGTACAAAAATCTGTAAGAATATAATTCAGATCCTAGGATCTAGGTTACAAATTTATAGCACTTACACTTCTTATCACAATCACCCATTTGTTTTATATAGGACTAGACTACAAATCCAATCTCTCTGAAGGGGTATGATAAAAAAAAATGCAGGTTCATTCAATTACAATCAACAGTTAATCAATCCGTAAGAATCCAGCAACTATGCAAATCTGCTATTGCTAACAGAATAAATCAACTAAAAGAATGCAGGAAATACTACAGATGGAGAAAATATACAAATAATTAACCACGTTACAGAACCTTTTAACGAGAAAATATACAACTCAGGACAACAAAAAAAAAAAGTGATGCAACTTCCACAGGAAAAGGCTGCTAATCATGTATTAGCACGTATCAATATCCATTGAGAAAGAAGGAAAAAAAATTGGAGCACAACATCACTGTTCCATAAGAAGAGGCTTTTATAAAGATTTATAGCACATTAAATCATAGTTCAAAGTTTGGTCTCAGTTTTACTTTCAGCTTTTGTTCAAAAACAAAATATTTCAATCAGTTTTGGTTCTAACTTTGTTGCATCAGTTTCAGGCTTCTTTGGATAAATAGACTTTTTTTATCTTTTAAGCAATGAGGTTTGATATTAAGTACAAACTCAGATGCAAATCAAATCTAGCTTAGAATTAAAAAACATACATTAAAAAAATAGTTATTAGAGTTGTTTCGATTGCCTGCTAGTTTTGGGGGACAGTTTCAGATTGGATAGGACTGAAACATGAAATGTCTTGGTTTCAGATGAAACATCAAACATGCATTAAACAAAACAAGAATGAATAAAGTAAGACAGAAATTTCTATATATCTAGAAAAATTAACAATTCTTCATTTGAGTTAGTAAACTATCAAGAATTAATTTTTACAATCATGAAAGATGTCTTACAAATTCATAGCACCAGGACTTATCAAATGCTAGGATATGAAACATCTTTCATGATTGTAAAAATTATTAGTTGCTCATTCCAGAAAAAAAAAGGCTGCTAGGATATGAAACATAAGATGCACATACTTCTCATAAAACTAATAATACACACCAAGTATCATTTGATATTACGTGATCTATGATAAAGGTTCTGAGAGTCATGAAACCAAAATCACTTCTCTTCCAAATATAAGACTACGAAAATGAATAATCAAATGCCTATACCAAATTACAGAGTGAACTAACAAAGCAATCAGTCAGATTTTAATGATGCTCCCATCCCTGGGGACAGCAGCTCCCATGTGAAGAAAGAAAATTATAGTATTAGCCATGAAATGTAGAGAAAAAGAAAAAAATAACTCCTCAGCACCCTTCTGGGAGCTAGATTAGCATAGAGACCATGCATTATCCAAAGTTCGCACATAAAAAATCACTTAAATCAGAGAGACAACAAGACCGGAATCTCAACAAAAAGAAGATCCAATCTAATGCGGTCATGGAATAACCCAAAGCTATGCAATATTAGTCAAGAATCGGTAAAAATCTTTGATTGTCTCTTCCCTTTATTGGAAGATCTATATAAGTAGCATATACAACTCAGCGCATCTACTACATCCGAAGAAACAAAAACAGAAAATAAATAAATCTTCAATATTAAAATCAGACAGAAAAATGAACCACAAACAATTCAAGAAAGAGGTTTCATGAAACTCACGTCCCACAATATATCAGCACCTCTCACTCCAAGCTCTTGAGAATCCTTGGCTACAGGTTCTCTGGCAGTGCATTACAGCGTGCTCCTAGTCGTACAAGGGACAAGCCTTAAATTCCTGTATTTGGGAACAATTAATGGAAAACGTCACCAACTATTGAATCAGCCGCTTTGATCGTCCAGTGGCGCAGAAAAGTTCCAGAGACTAAGATGGACAGCATGTCGACTTCGTGCCACATCGTAGCAGAGAAATATATGGCTATCGGGACGAGAATGCCCTAACCGTAAAGTAAAAGTGGCTGTGGATTTGGGGACAAGGAAAGAGGAGGGAGACTTCTAATAGGAAATATGAGGTCCCTGTGGTGTTGGCTTTGGAGGTGGAGTGGATTTGGGGAAGTTGGAATTGCTTGGGGAGGAGATGAGCGTGGCAAGGAGATTCGGAAAATTTTGGATAAGAGCAATGGGCGTGAGAAAGAATTTTAGAAATGTCGGCGAAATCTACAAGGATAACGACATTTCTTAAAGTGCCGGTGAATCCGATGAACAACATTTGGGACAATTACTGGCATTATCTCTAAATGCCGTTAAAATTATTCTAATCCGACAGTCGACGCTACATGCCAGAGAATAGTAGAAAACTGACATTTCCGACTGCCACTAAGAAAATTGCAGGTGAAAACCGATTTTCTTGTAGTGTAAATTTGAAGGCGCTTTCTCAAAGAAAAAAATTGAAGGCATTTTTCTTTGCAACTAAAATTAATAAAATAGGGAAAAAGTTCATCACTAAAAGGCTTCAAGTGGAAAGAAGAGAAGATCTCTAGTTCACGATTTCACATTAATGGGCAAATCAGGTAGGTAGATATTCCTGATATATCCTAATTGCATGGCAAAGAATATATCTCATGGAGCAGGGGAAGAAAATACGTCAAACGCTAACCTTTTTGACTTTAGCACTGTTGTAGAATCAGATCATTAAAGGCATGAATTTGAGGTAGCACACTTGAAGAACTTGCATTATTGAGGCTGATTTATCATGAAAAAACTTCTTGTGGATGCGAGATTTGGAAAGAACCCAGATGCAACTTTTATTGCTCCAGGCAACTTTGAAAAAATCGATTTCCCTGTGTCACAAGCTCATTAATAATTTCCATATCACAGGGAAACGGAAAGCAGAATAGCACTATTATAATAAGTGATGTGCCCGCACCTTGAAAGCAAAAATGATATCTGAAGTATCAATTTGTAAGGTTACTCTTCTCAACTTTTCTTCCTTGGATTGTCCAAGTTTGAGAAGTCCCTAAGAATTGGAATTCCTGCTGTCATGTATACTCTAACAGAAATTTAAGGCTAAAATAGGGTATCTAGTATGCATTTCTACCTGGTCACTTAGCACGCTGCACATGTTACTGAATTCCAGAGTACCTACGGCTGGGATTTGGGTGGATTTGCAGATCCCCGAATATGATCTGTTTAGCTGTGCCCAAAGGAAAAAGAAAAAGAATTATCAGAACCAGAAGTGATTATAAATTGATACATCTACAAGCTTTGAGGCTTAGGATGCAAACATACCTCTCCAATGGTTGTAGCTTTTCTCTTACAGTGGCGAAAAAGTTTCACTGTGGCACACAATATTATCTGCAGGTGCCAAAGATATTACTCAATAATTCTAATGTATGTTTTTACGAGCTTTTCTAAAGCAAAAAAGGCAGGAAAATTTGTTTATACAATCAGATCCAAAATGCAAATAATCATAATAAAATTCACAGAAATAGTCTGTTTAGTGCATGCATTCATGAGCTTCCAAAGACACAAGGCAGAAATAATTTTCAAGCAAAATATGCATATGTTCGATGTTCCCTACATAATCAAATACAAAATAAAAACAATCATAAAGTTGTTCACAGAAATAGTATGCTTCTTGCATGGCTTCACGAGCTTCCTTAAACAAAGCAGAAAAGAAGCTCACAGAAAAATATGTATTTTGTTAAATGTAGCCTACATAATCAAATCCAATAGTGAAAGAGGCTTGAGACTGCAGTTTAAGGCCTGAGCTTCCCTATTCGAGAATCATGGTCCTATTTGCACTAATGTTTTACCCTGCCATTGCCGGTGTAAGAAGCTTGAGGCTGGGGTTGTGAAGCTCATGCATGAGGAATCTTGCATGTTATTGTGTCACTTTCTTTTAGGGCAAATCATGCCTCTTCAGGCCAGGGCCTCTAAGCTATTCATTCTATCTAATTTCTAGTCCATACTTCTATATTCATCTATTAGATTTAGTTCTGCTTTAAACTATGTTAATTATACTTTTGTGCTAATTAGTTTATTTATCCCCAAAATTTTTAACAAGTTGAGAACTCAAGCAGTTTCAAAGACATGTAAGATTATTTTATGCACGATGGCATCTGCAGCCATGAAGACGAAATCATTTTGACAGAGTTAGAATGGAGTACATGAAAAATGTAATCCGCAATTCCAGTGTTTACCTGCTGATGTTGTGGGAGAGCGAGTATTATGTCTACTACAGCTGACTTAAAGGCCTTAGATAAAGCAATATCCATGTGATCAAATGTTACCTGCAAAAAAGTTAAATCTTGGGTTACAAGCACTATTTTGAAAGAAGCAAAATTTGATGTTGGAAATTCAGCCCAACTGTCGATATTATCTATCTAGAACTTCAAGCAATATAAAATGTATAGCTCCAGTAATATGTGAGAACTATAGTATCAGCAGAGTTAGCAATTTATTTATATCCTTCAAAAGGAAATGCTTATTTTATTACAGAATGGCAATCTGGAGTTATATTGTTTATCAGATACACTTGAATGTAGAATGGCCTTCAAACTTCTGGTGTATGGTTTTGTAGCAAATAATAATAAGATTGATATAATAAGCTTGTTCCATATAAGCTTATCTATGCAGTGCAGTACTGAATATTGTCCAACTTACTATGTCAACCTCCTGTTCCTGAGAAGCATTTCTTAGCTCCGCTTCAAGCACCTCTATTGCACTCCTGCAATGAAGAGAAAAAAGAATGTTCACCTCATTATGCAGTTTTCATCTCTAAAGAAACTGCAGTACTTGTATCTTAATTTGTGATCAGCTGTATTAACACTAGTTATGCACATGACATCATATGATTCTAAACTAGAGTGATTTATTAAAAAAAGTTGATGTTCAAATACATGCAATATATCATGGTTGATTTTTTCCTTTTTCTTTTCTTGAATGGTCCTTGAAGTAGGAAAGCATTAAATTCAGTTGTTAGTAAAAGTTGTCAGGACTAAACATCATTGCTTCATTGCCTCGTGAAGCAGGAAGAGGAAGGTACTGCAACTAAAAGCGCTCGCTAGTTTGCCTAAGCTGAACATGAAGATGGAGGCAAAAGGAGATGACTGAAATAGGAGGAGCCAATATATCTGAGAATAATAAACAAATAACTCAAAGAACCCAGGTTAGATCAGAGGGCATAGAGATGATTCCCAAATCACTAAGCTCATCCAGGCTGGCATTTGAGAGCAGAAGCGATAATATTCATAAATCTGCAGAAACCAGTCCAGTGAAACGAAAGTAGGATATCTGGATTAGTTACAATAAATTAAGGTTACAGGTCCATAGTTGTCCATAACAGCAGAGAGGACGGAAAAAAGGAACGGTCAAAGGGAAAAAAATCAGCCTGTACTCCATTTCCTGCTGGAGGGAGGAGATTGTCAACAGAAATGAGTCTCATATCTTAGCTCAAATATAAGACCCCAAGCCAAACATTGATGACTCTTGCAGAAAAGGAAATAACTTTTCTAAGTGCGAGCCTTTTTCTTATGATGTGCAGCTAAATTCATCAGCTTCGGTGCCGATCAATTGATATCTTCTCAGCATTAAAATCTAGTTAGAAGTTTGATAGGATGTCTCTTTGTAAGTGTGAAACATTGCCAGAGGATGAGTGAGGTTAGTCTAATCTCATTGCATTTAGAATATCATCGCCAGCGCATCAGGTAGGGCTAAAAAATCTAATAATCCAAATGCAGCATAAAAGTTGATGCGAAAAAACTGCTTAATATTGCAATAAGAAAAGTGCTTTCAAAAAGTTGGGCAGCTGCTGACCTACTAATCCAAAAGGTTGCAGAAGTTAATAAAGATGAAATTATTTCTTGAGCAAGAGAAGATCTGCATTAACAACAATATTTACCTGCAAACACCAAGAGCTCTTCTCATATCTCCAGAGGCAGCAGCAACTTTCTGAGAATCACAATCGCATGTCATCAGAACAGTTGCTTTTAAATTTATCAGACACTGGGATCTAGGATGTGACGGAAGACTACAATTTCCTATATAGTTGAGCTTGTTTAGGAGTTAAATGCCCTTATCCTGGAAACTATTAATGTGAAATGGTTGATAACTTGATATGTATCGTGGATCCCCATCTAAAGGATTTAGCTTTAAGCTGAATTAGATCTGATTATGTATATCTAATCCTAGTTTTATGGTGATCCTTCTTCTATTTGGATTGTGTCTGTGACAGCTGATTGTGTTGTATGATTTATAGGTACAACAATAAATTTGCTTAATATATTCTATATGAAGAAACCTAGCCTCATACAATATGGCGTTGACAAAGTTTATATGAAGAAACTAGAATTTAATGGATTCCAATAACAAGAAGCGAAATATATAACAATGTAAAAGTGGTTATGAACTTACCCTAGCACAGAATTCTAGAGCTAAAGGCTGGAAGACATTGTACCCCAGAACCTGCAATACAAGTGTACTTTAAGAAAGCTTCATCTACAGCATTTTAGAAGTGTGATGGAACTCTAGGAAATCTTGGCTTCCATTGATATGCCACAGATAAAATAGATCAAGCCTCGAAATTTGAGGAAAGTCTCCAGCAGTCAAGGAAGAAAAAAAAAATAGTATGAAAATCACCATAAGCCTCTCCTGGATGATCTTAAGTATCTGATCTTTAGAGTAAGCCCGGAAAGTTACAACAATAGGCTTGCCTGTCATAATTATAACAAGGAATGTTAGTTTTCTTTTTCCTTCCAAATGAGGCACATTGAAATACATATGATGCAGAACGCATTTACAAAATTTAATGCTAAGCAAATCATGGGGGAAATAAAAGATGTAATATTTTCCTGCATAGATTCTTCAAAATATAAGATAAATGAAGGCAGAATCCTCACAATTCAATGATTCAAGCTTTGGAAGAAATCGATCTGCTAGATCTATGGCGTTCGCTATTCCTGCAAAGATAAGTTAACATGGAAATTGACAACTAAGGTCCGAGTATTACGCTAAAACAGAATCCAACTTCAACTCCCAAGTAATTATCAAAGATAGACACTAGCCTTGAAATTTTACCTATTAGTATGCATCTGGAAAATGGGAAAGTTGTAAGCATGAATAGATCATGAAGTACAGCTCGATCTTTAGTAACTAAGTAATCAATCTCGTCAACAATGATCAATCTGTCACAAAATACATCATCATATTGCAGCAAATTTGGCACCATCAATTTGGTGACATTGTATGAATATTAAAGAATACTAGACGACACTACAACAGAAAGGTAGAGTTCTCACATCATTCTTCTGGAAGATGAATGTCTCTGAGAAAATAGGTGTTGCAGATGTTGAAGAGCTGAGAGTCTACCATTTATCTTCTTACGAGAATGGAACTTTGAAACTATCTAGAGTTAAAGCGTATCATTAGACATGATATGGGTTACACTGTGATAGCTAAAAATATTTTCACCCTCTGAATGATTACCTTACTGAATATTTCAGATGTGTTAGTTAGAGAAGTACAATTGATTGCTAACACATCTGGTGATTGAAGCCCTTCCTGACAACCAGATCAAACAGATAAAGTCAAGCGAGACAGACATATGTGGTCAGAAAGATGAAATCAAAACATCTAATCAGAAACAAAAATTGGCATGTTATTCCAGCAAAATATGTTAGATGCTCTTTGCAATTTGAAACTTACTAGTAGATTTCAAACATTTACAATTCTAATTGCTATGCAGAAAAACAATTACACAGTACTCTTAGATTAGCCAAATTTATCAAGGGAATTACTCTATCATTTCTAATAGTTGCTAGAAATTTTATTTGCTCTCATTTTACTTACTTTCCATGTACTCAAAACTGCGATGCTTATGTTTTCCTTCTAACAAGCTGGAACCTAAGATTTGCTGATAGCTTGACAATTGCTAATGGCAGTATACTTGAATCAACATTTCCAAAATCCTAAGGCTGCTATATTTTTCTGAAAATAATTTCACATATAGGTTGATAGCAATGTGATCTCTGCATCTTTGAATACAAGATTGCACCATTATTATTACAGCATAAATTGCCCGGTGGCTTATTTCATGACTTAACTGCAACAGACTGTATGAAAATCCAAAGCAAGAACAGGTTGGTATTACTTCTCCTGACCACAGCACAAGGCTATCCTTCACCTTGTCAATAGACAAGGTCTTTCCAGTACCAGGGCATCCGCAAACATACAAACTACCAGCTTTGTCCTGCTCAATGCACGTCTTGCAGAACTCAAGAACTCTCTTCTGCTCCTCCTCACGGCATACCACATTAGCCTGCGCTGTGGCTACATGAAGCGCTTCCTTGACTGCTAGCATCTGTGCAGGATCTATAACAACAATTGGATCAACCCAAGCAAGCACAAATCAGACAATTTTTAATTGTCTACAATGGAACACCAAATTTTAGAGATCTAAGCGTACTCGCCTCTTGGATTCCACTTAGGCTTCTCTACGTGATCGTCATATAATCTTTTCCTTGGAGACTTCGACAGATTGCTATAAACCTGCAGACCGATGGGTTCGCATCACAAATAAAGTCGAAGGGAGGATCAATTCGAAGGGAAAGGATGGGCTTACAATTCCGTTGCAGATTTCTCCAACTCCGCCATTGGATCTGCGAGGGGAACTCCATTTCGCTGGGGATCGGGCATCGATCGGAGTAGATTCGGTGGATTTGGATCTGGATCGCTTCTTGTTGGGGGTGGACTCGCCCCCTCGTTGTTTCGGATAGGAGGGAGATGAGCTGGGATTGCTTGCGCTTCTCAGCGTAGGCATTGGAGAGCTTCGAGGGATGCGGATCGGGAAGAGACGAATCAAGAAGGAAGGATGATGGAAGGGAAGAAAGATATAAAACGGGATCGGTTTTTGGGCGGGAAAGGGAGGGAAGAGATGCTTTCGCTCCCGCCACGAACAAGTTGGTGTAAACGAGCCGGCTCTAGATGTAACTCAACTCAGAAATTAATTTCGACCCAATTTGATATTTAGGCTTGGCTTAGCTCAATTCGAGCCTAGACAAACCAAGCCCGGCAGCTACGGCTTGCCCAAGGATTAGGAGGTTGAAGGAGGAGGAGGAGGCTAGAAGTGATTATTTGGACCAACCTACCCATGCTCAACTCGAACCCGCCCAGTCCAGACCCAGTATGGCCTAGCCCAGTCCGAGCCCAAATTGGCAATAGGCGACACAAGGCAAGCTTTTGCCCACTCGAGCTAGCTTGGAAGCTCACTAGTCTCTCTCTCTCTATATATATCCACCATAAGATGGATCATAAACCATAAAGACAAAAGAAGCCGAGGGCTAAAATGAGAAACTAAAAACTAATTGAAGAGAAGAAAATTCATCCTCTTCTTTCCATGGCTCACCAACGATTCTTTAGAGACATTAGTCATGCTCCTCCTCCTCCGGTGTAGTCGATCAGTTGCTTACACCATCACTCTAGAGATCACTCACCTCTGCCATCACAAGCAAGATGTAGAAGGAGCTCGAGCTGAAGACATCATGTAAGAAGCCTTCTCTAGTGAAAAAGCCCATCACAGCTGGTGAGCTAATGAAGGTGCTAGGTGCAGATGAGGGTTACAGTCTTTCAGGGCAAATTGACTCGTAAATTTGGAGGAATTCACTCTGAATCTTGCCCAACCCAACCATTAAGCCCATATCAGATATCATGCTAGCAAGTGAGTACTTCTCTAGGCAACAGAGATCGGTGAACCCCTCCCTGCTCATGCGGAGGAAAAGCTCAGGGAGGCGAGTGATGGGTTCCTGAGGTAATCAACAAAGTTCTTGATGGTGTTGGAAACGAAGTCCATTAACCTGTCGCTGTAGAGCATGGCATGGAGCGCGACGTCGTCAATGTAGCCCATGGCTACAAGGTGCGGGAGGCAACAACGTCAAGGTTCATGAGGAGGAGCTCTTCAGTACAATAACCCCACTCGAACTCATCATTTCACTAAGGTTAGAATTAAGCCTAGCTCACTCTCTCACGGACTGATGAGTAATAACAAGATAGAATTTTCTAACTTGGCCCTACAATTGGCCTGATAGGCCCGGCCTGAGCAATTCAATAACAGATTTCAGATCTAATCAATATTGATATACCGAGTATCTTATCTGTTGATATGGAGTATTCCGGTGATCCCCACGATCCAAGTCTGAGCTGTTGGAATTGGAATAGGTTCGACAGCGGATCACGAAATCTTGGCGATCTTCTCTATCTAGCCCGATGATCACCTCTAGAGGAGCCTGAAGGAAAAGGAGGATGAGGATGATGACGGAAGAGTATGAGGAGGATGATGGAGGAGGAGACGGCGTGGGATACTGTCGCAGATGAGGAGATAACGGGAACTCCCTTTTTCTTCTCATCTTATCCTTTTATGATTAGGCCCCTGGGTGAGATTATATGTACGGAGAGTTTTAGTAAATGGATTTGAATGTTATTCACCTTTTTATATTAACAATCCAAAAATTTTAGCATAGAATTGTGCTTGAAATAGTTATGAATCATAATTCACATATGGCATAGGGAACTTTTTTTTTGCCATAGGGAACTTAGTATCATAATTATCAATTATGGTTATTGAAAGTAAGTTTTAGATACATAAAGATAATAATAATAAAAATCTATTTAGGTCCCAAAATTGTTTGGGAGGGAGTGATTAGAAAAATGTATTAAAGTAATAGCCTACTTGCGCCTATCCATTAAATGCAACTCCTCGAATTGAGAAGTGCAATCGAGCCTTTGAACTTGAGCACTTACTCCTGCTCAGCTCAAAATTTAAATTAGATCTTACAAATAAGCTTAGGCTTGACTCAACTTGAGCCCGAGTTTTAACCACGCCAAATCAAATTCAAGCCGTATTTTGACACCCCTCATGTTGTAGTGTTATCGCATCAAAGATTCGATTAGGTACTTCCTATACTCTCCGATCCACTTATCACAAGTTAAGATAGGCAAAAGTTGATCGAAATGAATAGTTGGGTTGATAATTCTCTCACTCGTCGAGGGTCAATTGGGTTTCTCGAAGAACAACCGGGAGACACAAAGTGGTTAATGTTTTATTAAGAAATATAGGAGTCGAATTACAAATAGTAAAAATATACGATGTGAAATTGAAAAGAAATCCCTTCCTACTGCTTGCACTCACCCCTTCTCTAATGGTGATGTAGTAGCTTAGTCGCCAAACTCTCTATCCCCATGGAGTACAAGTAGACATGATCATCGGGCGGGTTGGACTGGGCTTTTCGGGCCAACCGAGTTTTAAAATTTGTTCATGGCCCGATCCACCAATCACTCGGACCAACCTAGATTTGGGTCCGGTCGGGTTCGGACTGAGCTAGAATATTCTAGCCTGTTATCGTCTATTAGCCCATTAGATATTAGGCTTGGGTTGAGTATAACGAATCTAATATAATGAGTTAAATATAAAAAATATTATATTTTATTGGGCCGAGTTTAATGACCTTATATAAATATATTTCAGTTATCTTTTATGGAAACATATTTATATATTGATACATAGTTTACTAAATATCTAATATGGGACTAAAAAAATTATAAGAATATGCATGCATTATGGGTTGGGCTATAGATAAGAGTAGTGGATCGAGCTTTCGGGCCAGGTTGGGCCGAGTGGGTAAAGGCTTAGCCCATATCGCCCACTATCATCTCGGGCTTGGATCGAACCAAGCTCGGGCCTAATTTGGATGGATCGCACCTAATGATCATGTCTAAGAACGGCATCTTGCTCCCATTCATGCCATTTATGGCTGCATATGATGTAATGTTTGACATATGTTTAGGGTTCTTCCGTTGAGCTGAAGATGAATCTCGAATTGGATTTCGTAGCAATATTAATGTTTATATACAGTAAAAAAAATTGTAGCTGAATGAGTAATTACTAATTAGTGAAGTGTGGCAACCAATTTGTTGGTAATGTTATTGCACGATGGGTAATTATGCATATGTGATATGTGATCTATTTTGGCGTGACATAATCAGAGCTTTTTATCTTCTCATTTTCCTTGCATTATTGCTCCCAGTATTTATCTCCACGTGTTTTCGACTATTTTTTACATTTAATATTATTTAATTAATAAAATTTAAAAACAGTGTTAGCTTCAAACTATTTACATAAATATATTTCTCTTTATTTTTTCTCTCATTATCTCCACCCATCCTCATGTATTTCTCACCCAGCCCAAATCACCCGTTCTCTTAATACCACCTCAGCCACTCCATACGCCCATTGGTGCTTGAATGTAAACAGTAAACTTTTAATTATTCTAAGATCCGGGTCCGTTTTACAAGCCGCACGAATAATTGTGCAGCTCATAAGTTAAGCTCAAATTTATATTAATAAAATCTGAATTGATACACCAAACTGAGAACGTAACATTTTGACAAATAAAAATTAAAAGCCTGATAACAATATCTAAAAGAAAAATAAATAAATCAAAACCATCTCCCTCAATTCTCTTTCACTTCTCTCACTCTCGGCGCCGCCCCCTCCACCATCCTCTCCTCTGCCGTCGCACTTACTCGAACCGCACTGCTGTTCCTCTTCAATTTTTTTTCTATTCTCCTAAAATCTATATCCAAACGATTGAATAAAAAAAAAATTCTCTCATTTAAAAGACAGTGATTGTTATATTCTATGCATAATAAGTATATCACAAACTAAGTTGCGTAAATCTAAAACCACAGAGAAATGATTAAGCAAAGTTATAGAACGCAAGTATTTTACCAAACAAGCAATTGTCGAGGATTGTGAGTCATAAGAGTGCTTTACAATTTCTTTTGTGGAAAATAGAAGGAAATTTGTTGATCTGCCAGACCTCTTGGTCGTAGGAATTGACCAACGTTTTCTCGTTGGGGAAAGATTAAGTTCCTCGAAAAGTCTGTGACTCAAGACTTATTCGTTGGCTTGCCTTTTCTTATGTCTTTTTTTAATCCCTAACTGTTGAGATTGGTCAGAGACTCAGAGATTAAATAGACATTTTATTTTAAGTAGACATATAAGTCACAAAAATAAATAAAAAATTTATGCACAATTTGATAAGGAAAGAACCACCTTAGATAAGAGCATGTAGTATAACTTAAAACCCTCGTTTAGTTGTAAATTAAGCATAAAATATAATGAGATCAATACTAGTGTATAGTAATTAAATAATAATTTATTCGAATACTAGTATACTACTATATATTTCTCTCATTTTCTCTTTCATTAATATTTTTTATTTATTAACAATATCTAATTAATCATTATTTTACTCTTAAAAAACACCTCCTTAAATTAAATATCACTATTTTCTCTATTCTCCTCATTTATTCGTTATAAAGAGTATTTTAGTTATTTGTTAAATTATTGTTAAATTTATTACTATACTAATTTATAATTAAACACTATAATAATCTAAACTGGTATAAGTTTTCTTGCCTGGGAATTAGGAATAAGTTTAGCCAGAGTAGTTTAAAATTTATTCAACAAGCAAATAGAATTTGCAAAAATTATCTCCCAACGCTTGAAGAAGTGAACATAATATATACTGCTGATGCTTGACCTAAAACGTGGCACATCAATTGATAGATGTATAGTACATTTATCTATTAATACTTATCTAATTACTATATGAAACTGTGTGATAGATGTATAAGTACATTGATCTATTAATTCTTATCTAATTACTATATGAAACTTTAGTCTTTAGGAGAAGGTAGGATTTGAGGACAATATATGCTGATACGCAATCTTCTTAAGATTTAGTGCTTGACTCGGTTCATTGACTCAGTCTTTGTGTTTATCGTTCTAAGCGCTAATATCGCGTAGGATGAAAGAATCCTTAAGTGCGATTATTAGAGATAAAAGTTATCGAGAAATAAATAAATATTTCAGTATATCTAAAATAATATTAATTAAATTTTAGATAACAAATATATAATAAAAATATATTTATTTAATATATTTGTCATTCAATCCGTATTATTTTACATGCCTTATGCGTTAGAAAGTTTGTTTGGTTCTTTATAATTTTATCTTTAATAAGAATATTTAAATTTAATTTATAATTATTTAGTTAAATATATTTAAAAAAGAACAGTTGTAGTTTAATCTAAACTACAATAGGGTAAATTCATACAAATAAAATAATAAATGATGAATTGAATTTAGAGCCAATCAAATAAGGTCAAATATAATTTCTCCTAAAGAAAATAAATAAAACAATCAAAATAAACACGATAATTGATGCAAAAGGAGAATAATGGGATATCGGCACAAAATTATCTAAGAATCGGTTCCCATCACTCTCCAAATGAAAGACGGAGGTCCACTGTGCTGCATATTTTAACAACGTCATATTAGCATATTATAATTTCGCGAATATAGTTATCCCCGAATAAAGGTAACCTTATCCATGGCTTCCCTGAGACAGACCGGTGGTACCGGTCAAAATTTGGTAGCTCCTCACGGAAGCGACCAACGAGTCTAAAACTTCCAGAATATGGAAAACTTTTGGTGCAAATAATAATAGAGTCAGATTTTTACATTTACAAGTATAGCAAGTATATAAAAACTTACCCAAAAATCTTATATAATATGTCACTAGTAGGAGGATTAAGGATAGTAAAATCCATGGGGAAATGTTGTTATGAAGATCGAATCAGACTCTGTCATACGATTACTAGAGGCATTAGAAATATCTGAGATTACTAATTTGAATGCTAGTTATCTTTCCGTTGTAATTTTTATTCTTCAACTCGCATATTTTTCTAATTAATTTTCTATCCAGATAAGCTCTTCACTTTTCGGTTTTGTTTATTGCCGCGGTTTGGAATTTCAAATCTTTGTCCCCTCGGCCCTCACACGTCTTCTTGGTTCCCATTAATCCAGTCAAGTTATCCTGCCTTTCTTGTTAGTATATATCTATCTCTCTATTCCTCTCCTAACGCAACTACGCAAGCAATATTTCGTACTATTATTCTAGCGATATGATCGAATTGGAATTAGAAACAGCGAATAATAGCATGGCAATTCAAGAGTTATCCTCGATATCAGATAATTTATGCAAGGGCGAGGCTTACCTATCCAACTCGTCTTCTTCCCCAGGAGACGAGGACGACACTTCCACCGCCGCATATGGGCTCTACCTTCGACTCCCAGAGCTCTCCAAACTATGGAGCTCCAGAGAATTCCCCGGTTGGAGGAATGAATCCATCCTGAAGCCGGCGTTGCAAGCCTTGGAGATCACGTTCCGGTTCATCTCCATCGCCCTCTCTGATCCCAGACCCTACGCCAACCACCTCCAGTGGGAGCGGCGGCTCGAATGGCTCGCCGCCCGCGAGATCGAGCTCATCGCCGCCTTCTGCGAGGAGGAGGACCTCCTCGGCGGCGGTGCGCCAGTCACCGGGCTGAGCTCATCGGAGGGCGTGCTGCCCCGGGATCGGAGCTCGCACGAGGTGTGGAGGATCCCCGGCACGAGCCGCGCCGTCGTGAGCCGCACGAGCGAGGCGAGCCTTCTTCCCCGGCTCGCCGCGTGGCAGAGATCCGAGGACGTCGCCACCAAGATCGCGTACCAGATCGAGAGCCAGATGCGTCGGTGCGCCTTCACCCTGGGCCTCGGCGAGCCCAACCTCACCGGGAAACCCTCCCTCGAGTACGACCTTGTCGTCCGCCCCCTCGATCTGCACCTTTTGCAGAAAAGCCCCTCCGAGTCCCGCAACTCTAGAGACTTTGAGAACGAGAAGCTCTTCTCGATCCACCAGATCTCGGAGTCGTGGCTCCACGCGGCCGGAGAACTCCTCTCGCGGATCGATGAGAGGATCGACGGACGTGATTGGGCGAAGGCGGCGAGCGATTGCTGGATCCTGGAACGGATCTGGAGGCTTCTAGAAGGATTAGAGGAGCTGCATCTGCTCATGGACCCGGACGACTTCCTCCGGCTCAAGAGCCAGCTCGGAATCCGTCGCAGCTGCGGATCGGCTTCCCTCGCGCGGGTCACCTGTGCTTCCAGGGATCTGAAGGGCAGGGTGCCGTGGGTCCTCGGCGTCGAGGCGGACCCGAGCGGTGGGCCGAGGGTGCAGGAGTCAGCGATGGAGTTGTTCCGCTGCCGACATAGAGGGGAGGAAGGCAATATTGGAAAGATCGATTTGCTGCAGGCGTTTCAGGCGATCGAGGTGGCGGTGAGGGGATTCTACTTCGGTTACCGCCAGGTGATCGTAGCAATGATGGGGAGCTTGGAGGCCAGTGGGAATAGATCGCCGTTCTTGCCGCCGGAATCGTTGGATTCGCTGTCGCAGTTGTTCTTGGAGCCGCCGTACTTCCCCAGCTTGGATGCGGCGAAGACGTTCCTGGGGGATTACTGGCAGAATAGGAGGCAGTGACGGTGCTATGAGGAATTGGGTATACTGTTAAAATTATATACAACTTAGTTTGGATCACTAATTAGTGATCAGTTAATAGGTTACATATTCGTGTTGGATTTTCCCTTTGGTGTTCTCTTTTGATCCTTTTCGTTTCTCTCTACTGGCTATTTTGCTGTGTAAAACATCTAAACGTTCCTTTCGTCATTTGTTTATTTGATTTTATTCGTTAAAAACTAATTATGTGATGGTTATGAAGACTATTTTTATCTCTACTTTAAAGAAGAAGAAGAAAAGAACATAAAAGTATATTCGGTACTTGATAGTTGGTGATATTATCCAGTAAAATTTAATACTAAGTTGATTAATGGGTATATTAATTCAAAATTTTAATGGGTATTAGACATGCAAGATGTGGGCCCATTAACAACCCCATGTAATCCTCTCATTTCAGCTACTAATGTTACGACTTTATAGGTGAACCCTTTTAACCCAGTTTATTCTTGAGCCTCTCCCAATTAAGAACATCACCTTTATGAATCATCTACGGTTAGCCTAACAATACGAGCTGCCTATAGTTTTATCGAGCCAGCTCGGCTCGATAAAAGACTCGATCAAGTTGTTCACATTTGAAATTAACGAGTCGAGCTTGTATTAATTTCAATCCTGTGATCAATTGGATTAGCTCATGTTTTACGTGAATCACTCACTGCATATTATTTTCCTTCTCTTCTTTTCCCCTTTTGAAGCAAATTAATGGTGAAAGGCGTGAACCCTAATTTACTTATAGAACACGAGATGAGAAACAGAGAGAGAAGTTGGGTCATGCATGCATGCACTACGTGTCTCCAAAACCACAATATATGGGATGCTTCATGCAATTCACGAAGAGCTCACATCAGGACAAAACTAAGCTTATTGAACGAAAGAAAAAGAAAGGTTATAAAAAGAAGACAAAAGGAAAGGAGCCTAACGGTCTTTGTATTCTTCTCCAACTAAAACCTCAACTACGTTGCCACGTACATACTAACCAATACAAGAATTAGCCCGACCCCTATTCGCTCCAAACTTAAGACAAAAGATACCAAGGCTTGACCAAGACGACGACTCCATTTGAAACTACCACTACTTTGCAGCACCATTAGAAGCTGCCGTTGTAGCTGCTGCTCTGCGTCGACTGCGACATTTGCCAGTACACCATCTCTATCAAATCCATATCCCCCTTGCTACTCGAAGAAACTTGGTCATTCACCAGATCTACGTTAATGTCGTTTGGAGACGTCCTGGTGCCCGAGTTGAAAGAACCATTGGCATTAGCGTCGTAGTTCATCAAAGGTGCTCCTCCGACTTCCGGCGAAGCAAGCAGCATGCACTGGTCGACGTCGACGTCGCCGGAGAAGAAGTAATCATCGACATTGCTAAAGCTCGAGAGATCTATCGGATCAAGAACGGTTTGATGATCTGGGTCGTCACTGCCGACGTAATACCCGCCCTGATTGATGCTTCCACCAACCGAGAGGTCTAAAAGTGTCTGCATTGGTGGCATGCACTGCTGATCAATGTGAGTCGCGGTAGAGGTGGAGGAGTCGTATGCTAATAAGGATGGCTCCTGAGGCACTACAAATGTGACACCAAATTGGTTTGGTGCATTTGGTAGGGTTAGACTTGGGTTAGGCGACTCTAGGCTGGTGGCTTTGCTCCTGATGTAGTCCTCCAGGATAGATGAATGGGATCTTGCATCTTGGCTTGTCTTTCTCTTGCTCTTCCTCTTTGCGCATTGCCTTCTTTTGGTTGCATTCCAGTGATTCTTGATGGAGTTCTCAGATCTTCCAGGGATGTGCTTCGCGATCTCGGCCCACCGGTTGCCGACTCTTTTGTGGGCTCCAACTAGTAGCCTCTCTTCTTCCTCACTCCACGTCTCCTTCTGCATGACATGAAAGAGAATAAAAGAGAGAGAGAGTAGTCAAGAGCACCTCTCCATGTTGCACAAATCTATACATGGAAATATTAGAACCTTGATGTCAGGACGCAGATGATTATGCCATCTTTCCCTGCACTGCTTCCCAATCCTACCAACCAAACTCTTAGCAATCTGAGACCATTTCCTTATGCCATATTGGTTCACCAACCTGACTAACAAGCTGCAAAAAGAAAATATATATATATAAAAGAAAGACTCATAAAACCATTGTAATCTTACATGCACTAGTTTTTACAAGAAATTAATTTTAACTTTGTTACATACTTATCTTCTTCAGCAGTCCATTGCCCTTTAAGAACGCTCGTGGCGGTGCCGGCGGTAGTAGACGAAGACGACGAGCTGCACCTAGCCTTCTTCCATTCCCTGCTCACCTCTCTCCTCACCACCACCACCTCCTCCTCCTCCTCCTCCTCCCCCTCAACTTGACCTAGAAAACCACCATAAAAACTCGACTCGTCTAACAAGACATCACTCCGACGAACACCTACCGCGCTGCTGCTTCCCTTTCCATGGCTCATCTCTCCATGAGAAGAGCTAGAGAGGAACCTCTTCAACGGAGTCAAAGGTGGAGCTGGCCTAAGAGAGGAAACGTTCCTCTCCACCACCTCACGAAATCCATACTGGGCTTCCATGACCAAGAAAAGTAACAAGAAAGATAGACTTAGAGAGCTAGCGAGAGAGAGAGAGAGAGAGAGAGAGTGGAAGAGGAAGAGCTAGAATGGAATGGCGTAGATTTAGAGCTTTCTGGAGCTAAATCTTGGGAGAGAGAGGGGAAGAGGCTACAGTTATGGGAGGAGGAGGGTGGTCTAAATTGCTTTTATTAGTGTATTAATCCCAGAGTTGCCTTTTTAAAAAAAAATAAGATGGAAATTAATGGCCGTCAATAGGAAACTAATCCGACGGCTGATGCTGCTCCTGAGCTAGTAACGCCTCAGCTTCCCTTGCGACCAAGGATTCTCATCTAACTCGTCCGTAATTAATTTGGACTCAGATCGAGTTGGGGTTCTAACTCGGACTCAATCCGATCCAGTTCGAGTTGGCGGACAGGACTTATTTGAGTTTCAAAATTTGGAGAAAATTATAAATAACACTCTATATTTTCATTAATATCTAATGGCAATATAAAGCATTTATTATCGTTTATTATTGTTGCCATATAGAAGTTGGTGGCTAACTATTTAACTATTAAAGTTTAAAAAAAAAACATCAAATGAATCATTTTGAGGTATTTATAAGTTTAATTATATATAGACGATGGAGAAGACTATATAACTATGTCACTTTTGAGAGATAGAAGAGTAGGACTTTTTACATAATTTAACTAAACACTTTCAAATATTATAATTGGCACCCGCAATCTTTTCATTGTTTCAGAATTGCTTTCACAGTTAGTTTTTTAGAGAATGCTCATATTTAAATAACTAAAAAATATTCTTTATTAATGTTTAGAGTATAGAATATGATTAAACAAAAATCTTATAATGTGATTGCAGATAATATTATATAGGTTTAGAATTATTTTAAGTAATTTATACAACTACGAAATAGTATTTTGTAATCTACATTCAGTTTTAATTAACGGAATGATATTTTTAATTTTTTTTAAATTATTTTGATGTTTTAAAAAATATAACAGTTATTATGATATTTTAAAAGTTTTCAGTTCGCCCGGTCGGGCTAAACCTGTGCATAAATTAGGCCCAATAAAATAAATAAGAAACTCTTTTTCTATGGTTTCTAACTAAACCATATGGCAATTTGATGGAGATCAGAACATAACACACCATTAATTATTTTGATCTCTTTTAGCATGGAATAATTACTTCTGATGATAATGGACTAATATATTAAAAAAGTTGGGCAAATTCCAATTTTACAACCCTTAGTTTAGCTCGATTCAATTTGCCTATTTAATTTATGGTGATCCAGATTGTTTATCAAAACAAATAACGGTATTATTTTATCATCAATATTTTTTGTTATAAATAAATTATAAAATGACCAAAATCTTATTATATTTATGGGTGGGTAGTTAAATCTTTTTATATTCCTACTAACAATTACAATGTGATCTTAACTATAGAAAATAAATTATAATTTTTCCTAAAGTATAAGTTGAGGATAGAGTTTATTGCGGGAAATCAACAAACTATGCTCTAGTCCACAAATCCAACTGTAATTCTTATCTCAAAAAAGAAATCACTATCATAATATATCATAACTATCAGTCACATAGTGATGATATTGTTCACAATTATCTCACAGTTAGGGGCATGTCATTGTAGTGTAAAAGTTAGGGCATTGGGCTGTTGGAAGTCATACGAGGTTACTATGATTAAATACTCACTTTCTTTGTCAAACTTCCAATGGAGGAGAAGGAGGAGGAGAAGAAGAAGATGTAGGCCTTCAAAGACTGGTGGGAAAGAGATTGCTAATTTGACATTACATTCTTGGGCCAATCTAACCTAAATAAGATTCTCCCTCACAAGTTTTTTGTCAACTATTCTTTAGGGATTGGGATTGAAGGCTTAAGTTGTGGCACTAGTTATTAGCCAGGGTTATTGATTAGATCAGAAAATATTAATTCACTAACAACTTACTGGTAGAATATAAAATATAAAACTTATCGTTCTTTTAACACTTTAAGTCGTTAGAGTAATTAGCAAATTAATATGATACAATAGTGGAGGTTTAGATAATTAGAAAATTATATTAATGGACAATGTTTTCAATCATAAAGAGCAAACACCCACATCTCCATCACACCGTTGAATAATTAAAAGCAAGAACCTTTAGTTATTTTGGATGTTTGCTTGCTTTGTCTACATCCTCATCTTGTTCCTTTCTCTTAAGTTAGGCTTCTTTGGATGTATATATGCATGCTTTTGTACTTTAATATTCTTATCATAAGAAGCTTGAGAGACCAAACTACCAATGAGGATTAAGTAGTAACTGGAGAAGAATCTAATCCAAACACTATTTAGTTATTTAATCATGCGAAAAATCTATTATTGCATGACAAGGACAAGCTATAGTTTTTATTTATTTATTGTTCTTTTAAAGGACAAGCTATAGTTTAATTTTTTGAGCTTCTTCCTCTCAGACACTATTATGTAATTGAATAAAGTGTCTCGTAGCTACCACTGAATGATTCACTTCAAGAGTTTTACCATATATAAACTAATGAGGTTATTTTAAAAGTTGGTTTGCGAGGTTATAAAATGATGTGACTGAGATCTTAACAATGATATGCTTATAGATACTTTACTAATATTCTACAAATAGAATGTGCATGGCATCTTAGAACCACCACCATCGACATTTAGAATAATGCCATATCTATAATATTTGTAGAAGATTTGTGAAGTATTTAGGGTTAAGGTTCTTTTCAGTGTCCAGAATCTTATGTGTTGGGCCACTAATATAGTTTAGTAGTTTAGTTCTATGAGTCAATGACGAGATGTTATGAGTTTAATTTTACTGTAGATATTGGGAGTGATATTTAGTAAATTTTTTACGCAAATATTATATATACATAGTTTAGACTAAATTTTTCGAAGGAGTTGACGAAAAAAAAAGGTCTAGTGTGCTAGTATTGTGATATATTGTAACGTATTTTACAGCGTCACTGTTATCTTGTGCTAGTATTGTAACGTACATTGTAGTGCGAGGATCTCGTGTGTTAGTATAGTAACGTGCTTTACAGGATTCGAGAATTTCATGCGATAGCGTCAGTGGAATGCGTATAAAATGATTAACCCATTTGTCGTGCACCATGACACTATATAGGTATATATTAATCAACATTTTATTTTTATTGTCTCAAAAACACTTAGGCGTCGATCCGCTTAATCCATAATTGCCATATATGGGTAAGTTAAATTAGCTATACATGTAATACTCATATTATAAGTTAATCTGTCCCACTCGGCTATGTAGAGAAACTTTATTTCACCGAAGAATGTTAGTTTTAATTTAACTCATAATATTTTTAAGATAAATAGAATAAAATTAAGGAGTCTAATTATGAAATACATACACACAAAAGAAAATGTTAATAATAGTAAAAGCAAAGTGTAGCATGTTTCAATTCGTATAATTCTCTAAAAAAAGTCGAGATAAGCAAAAGTTGTGCACCTTTTTCTCTAGCAGTTGTCGTTAGCCACCAAGGACTTCTAATAACTAAATATTAGGGGTCCCAAATCCCCAATTATGAACTATTATGAAGTATGAACTATGAACAATCTCTTGTTTGGCAGGATGCATTAGACCACATCAAAGGCCACAAGTCTTCTCAATGTTTTTTCTTCTCTTTTCTTTCCTTTTTTAAGTCATCTCAGTGTTGGTAGTGGCGTTTAGTGCATGGCCTGAACCCAAACACTAAACAAGGCCATGTGAGATGTATACTAGAATGCTATCCCACAATTCTCGGATAAATTAATTAACTTGGATTGTTATTCGACCAACCCCACTGTCGTGTGTCGTGATAAGAGAGGGACAAGAGAGGGTTGGATAAGGATTACAAGGATTATGCTACTGTATTCACTATCGACGCTTGCTAAGTAGTCAACTAGCTTTTTGATGATATCGACTTAAGAACTTATCGTCCCCGTGAATAACTTCACGTCGATCGTAGTTTCTCTGATAGTGCTCAGACTATTCAGACAACTCTAACTCTTAGTTAACCCGAGAGTTAGATATTTCTAGGATAAGCACCGCTGGTTTGTTCATGTTACGTTCGAGGTAATCGAATAACTTGCTCAGGTTGAATAACTCAGGGGCACTTATTCTTCTCGTAATCAACTCAAACTGTTTCCTATCTACTTGGACGCGACGAAGGCCATTTGTAGGTGACGATCGTCCACCTTACAGCATTAGAAATATTACTTGCGGAGAAGAATATTAATTATTTTTCTAATGTAAATATTATAATCAACTAATTGTTTTTAAGCAACTCTCTTTAATTAAAATAATTAAAATAATAATAATAATAATAATGAAGAGAACGTTGAAATAATCCCATCTTCAATCAATTTTGTGAATAGTGTACGCAGAGTTCCATAATATGAAGATTATTATACATTGAGAAGATTATTCCTATATTTATTATCCACCTGCTTAGCCTACGGCTATCGGATTTAATTACAAGAAATTTAGGGAGAACGAGCCACAAGGAATGTCACTACTTAATTACAAGAATCATACAGTAATCAATTTATACTACCAGCTCTTATTTTTTTTTTTTTTTTGCTACATATCTCCGAACATCCCATCCACAGTGACAGACAGAACTCTCAAACGACGAGCCCAACGAACGTCTCCTCGCCAACTGGCAATAAACTTCAGCTAACTCATGTCGGAAAAGTATCGATCCAAGCTAGTGAATGCCAGCAACCCAAACTTGCGTTGAAACTTGGAGTCATACGTCTCACACGCACACATGCACTTCGCGTTTGTTACCCAACTCCCAAGGCATCAACAATACCGACGTGTTTGAATCTTGTCCTTGGTCTGCTACTAGGCATCAAGAGGGAAGCAGGTGTCTTCGGCTCCAGTGTTCCATAGGAAATGGGCGTAGTTTGCTGCGTGATATGAGTTGCTTGGATCCGCAGCTATGGCTTCCAAGTAGATCTCCTCCGCTGCTTCAAAGTCTTTCTTCGCCATCCAAAGGAACGTGGCATATCGACTCAAAGACTCGGCGTCCGCCGGTTGTATGCGCACCGCCCTCTTAAAGTAGTACTCCGCTCTGCGACGTGATTCAAATGAGGTTCAATCGAATAGCAAAGTCGAAGATGCATTTTGTCGAACAGGATATGTGCGTCAGTGCATGAATGGAATATCCTAAGATTTTAATCGAATAACAAAGTAGGCGAGGCATGATAGGCGCATGGATGAAAATTTTTACCTGTCTAGATCGTGGACGACGAGGTAGAGGAATTGGGCGAAGTTGGAGAGGAGGAGAGGGTTTCCCGGGTCTTCCGAAACCGCCGCCTGGTACTTGAGCTCCGTCCTCAAGTAGTCCGCATAGTCCTCCGCCGCCAGCTGCGCCGCGACGGGTGCCACGAGCCCCTTCCGCGTCTCGGGATCCACGCCCGACGCCTCCATCCTTGAGGCCTCCTCCACCACCTTGTTCCAGACCCTGACCTCGTCCTCCGCCGCCAGCCTCATCGTGCGGATCCGATCCGATCTCCAGTCGTCGGTCGGCCCGGCAGCAGGCCGGACGTTCCCGACGCCGTCCCCCCCGCCGATGACGGAGAAGGACATGACCGCCGGCAGATCGAACCGCTCCTTCCGCTCGTGCCGGATCTCGACGACCTCGACGGCGTATCCCGCTGGCGGCGGCGGCGGGGCCGCCGCCGCGACGTTGTGGCTCATGGAGTATACGGTGAAGTTGGCGAGGAGGAGCATGACGGAGACCATGAGAGTCGGGGTGCAGGAAAAGATCCGCTGGAAGAGCCAGACGAAGGAGTCTTGCATCTCGAGCTGGACGCGTGCGAGGATCCCTTGGAGGTCCTCGTAGGAGAAGAGGAGCTGCCGCATCTGGAGCGTGTAGCTATGGAGCTCCCGGATGATGAACACCATGGAGGAGAAGGCCTTCTTCACCGGGCACTGGAGCCCTTCTTCACAAATCTCTTGACCTCCGAGGGCTAGTTTGTAAAAGCTCGTCACCAATTCCACCTCCGACTCGTCGTCGTCATCCTCGCTTCTGAGGTGAGCACTAAAAGCCCTCCTCCTCAGCGTTTGCTCCTTGCTCCTCACCCTCCTCCTCCTCGGCTCGATTTGACAGGAGCGGAGGAATCCCCTCCTCTTACAGGAGAGGGGAAGGAAGAAGGCGCAGGAGGTTGAAGAGGAGGAGGAGGAGGAAGAAGAAGAGGCATGGGCAGTGGCGGTGGCGGTGGCGGTGGCGATGGGCAACCATTGCAAGCACGAGCCAGCCACCTGAACTCCCATTTTTGGGCCACTTACTTCTCAATCAGAACCCCAGAGGGACCTTTATATAAGAAAGGAAACTTCTAAATTAAATAATTACTAATTAGTAGAGAAAGGTGAGGTGTTAAGGTCAAACGCCCCCCAGAAAGCCCGTGAAAAAGGATCTACTTAGAAATAGACTCTGCCTTCGAACTCCACCACCATTGACAAAAAACAAGGAGGAGGAGGAGGAGGAGGAGGAGGAGAAGAAGAGGTCACTGGAATTGGGATCGGTCGATCGATCGATCGATCTGCTGGTGATTTATTCACGAAGGACTGCCGCCTCACTTATATACGACGAGAAATAATATGAAGAAATATCTAATAAACGTGTTAAGTGTTAATTGTTTATATATTAGTATAAAAAAATAAATAAGAAAGGCTAGTTGGGCTCTTGGGGCTTCGGATCACGTGCGGGGGTCAAAAGAAGACAATGCAACCCGCGGCGGTGGAAACGTGAACCGTCCATGGGCTCATCGCTGCTTAGATCCGCCACGTGTCGGTCAAATGCCGTGGAAGGTGCGGAAGAGTCGGTCTCTAGGCAGTAGGCACCATCTCAGTAAATAATAGGAAATTCTGTTAGCTTCAGATACAAGTAGTTTTTCTTTTTCTTTTTTAAAAGAAATTTTGCAAGCATTTCGGTCATTTTAGATTAAAAGAAGGTGGAATTTATAAATAACGAGCTTGCAGGTATGGATCCACAAATTCCTGTAAACATAAATCCCATAGTAGGCATGAGTTGACTCTGAGCAATATCCAGGAGGAATGAATGCTACGCAATATGACTACTACTCATGTTGAAATTTCTGGGGATTAACTCATCATAAATTCACTGGAGTGCCCACCGTATAGTTCCACCATTTTATTTTATATATATATAGCGTATTTTTCCTAACCATGGTATATTTCTCTCCTCTCCTTTTTTTTTTTTTTTTTTCTTAGGACTTCTTTTCGCAGTTATACCGTTTGAAAAATATCTTATTTATGAGTATACCCTGACAAAACTGATATTTATATATATACCCCTACAAGAAATTGGAACATTTATTATGCACGCCAAACATATTCCAACAAAAAATTGACGTTTTTTGTTTGTTTGTATATATTGTTCTACATAGTATTCAGTCACAGATGAGTACGTTAAAAATATCTCAAAAGAAAGTTTATGAACGAGCGGCTACAAATCGAGAGAGATGCGGAGAAGAACCCAAACGCCACACTGTAGATCGACCCGACCGTCTTAGTGGCGGCTATTCGACAACAGGGACGTTGTCAAAGATTTTATATTCCATCCAACGGCTGAGATTGTAGCAGAGGGGAGGGGGGGATCATCAAACGTGGAACAAGTTGTGCATGGAGAGAAGGGACGGATGAGGAGAGCAAGGTGGACAAATTTTACTTGGATCTACGTCGCTGATATGGCAGTCTCTGGTTGGATGCAGTCTTCCTCCCATCTCTCTCTCTCTTCCAGTTTAATTTTTGGGGAAATAAGTCGTCAATTTAGGTGGGATAGTAGCATAAGAAATTGGTCAAGATATTTAAGATTGCACACCCAAGTCGTATCGTACCAATGGAAAGGTCACGATGGGAGAGACTATAATGGAGAATTAGCCACGAGATTTTTTTTTTATCATTATTATTATTATTATCATTTTTATGGAATTTTCTTTATTTTTTTTTCTAGTGTAGTTAAATAGAGGATATAAATTTATTTCTCTCTTTTTTTCCTACAATTTGGGGTAACAATTGAATAACAAGTCTGTCAAATAGCTGTCGCGCTATTTTCTTCTCCTTTGTGTATCAAGCTGTATTGATGTAACTCTCGGAAGTTAATGAATTAATCTGTGTACGAGATTTTTCTATCCAAAATAATGAATAACAAGCCAAAAAATATTCAAGCCCAAAGCATACACAAATATAATTTATTTAAATGTAAAATAAATTAAAATGATTTACATGAGCTATAAATAGGTCAACAAGTAACACATATTATTCATATTTATATATTATTTAAAATTATAATTATATCCTTTTGAAAATAAATGAGTTATTTGGGTCGAATGTAGATATATAAACACTTTGTGCATAATTTGAGCATATTATGTGATCTATTTATTTTAGAGTTGTTGTTTGGTATGATCGAGTCAAATTCAATCCCTACTTTATTTTATATATCCAATATATATATATATATAAATTAATTTATAAAACAAATATAACTTATAGATATTTTTAGTAACAAAAACATATATATAGACTTGTGAGTGTTGGATTTGGACTTCTATATATATCTTTATCTACTCGTTTGCTCTCGTTGTTTGATTATTAACCACTAATTCTACTAATATTGATTAGGACAACATGCCTAAGCCACTAACTTAATACCGACAAGGGATAGACACCAAAATCTATTCTGTGTTTACTGCAACATAGTTACGACTAATATCTAATAATTAAGAAAACTACATAACCCTAAATCTTAAGTTCTAAAATCCTTTAAAGTCTTTTCCTTTTCTCTTTTCTGCTCCCGTCCAGCGTAATTGCCCAATAGATGAAGAGGAAAAATCCCTTTTGAATACAATTAATTAATGCTGGTCCGAACTCAGAAATCCACAAATCATGTAAAGATTTTTGTGTCCATAAGATATTCATCTAGATTTTATACTTCTCTTGTTCTTTTATATCAACAAGGATATAAACATATAATATATATATATATATACAGTTCTTTTAATATATCAATAAGGTCAATTCTTATACATCATTCGGCCCACCGCACGTTGCAATTCTATAAAGTACGGTCTTTGTCGTGCAATAGGCAAATTAGATTTTCTAAATCTCACTATTTCTTTTAATTATTTTTTTCTATAATTTTTATTTAATATTCTGAATTAACTTCAACTTCCGCGATAAGAAATAATAATATTCTATTATAATATATAAAATATTTTATAAAATAATTAAATTACTCGTATCTTCTTCATTCATTTGAGAAAAAAGAAAAAGATGATGACAAAGACATAAGAGGAGGTAGTTAGAGAGAAGATGATTGAGGGGTACGTGTATCACATAATAAATAAAAATGTAAGTATGATTTATAAAGTTATTTATTTTTCTTTAAAACTTCTAATATTTCGTATTTTGTCGAGTAGGACCACCTAAAATCTAGACTTCGAATATTCCGTATTTTATTCTCTGTTTTATTCTTGATATTAATAAAATACTAGGCATGGAAAATATTGGGTTATGTAATTCTAGCATTAACTACGAAACAGGTGGTTTTGGTGCTTTCTATAGTGTCTGCGCTGGACTGCGACTTTTCTTAGGCAAATTGCCAAAAGCTCAACTCTCACTGTGCTAAGACTTCTTATCGCTTCCCTCTTTTCCTCTTTTCTCATTCGTCATCCGTCGCTCTCCACGACTTTCTCCATGTTTTGTTGTTTTTAATCTTGATAACTAAGATTTTTTATGTTTGGATTAAGTATGAGTAAAATTTTTGATCCTGGCTATGCGAGTAACCCTATGTTTCTAGCTGGATTATCTTGGAACTCAGATTGAGAATTTGAACTCATGACCTTTGGTTCCACCGTCTATGTCTCAGTCGGTCGATCCGACAATCCGAACATATCAAAAATTGAATACAAGAGTGTTTTTGTGATTAGAGCAGGTATGATTAGAGCCGTTGAACGCACGGCGGAGTCATTCCGGGATAGCGCGTAACATCTAATATGGTGGTGGGTGGGTGTGTGTGTAGCCTTCATATGTCAAAGTCCATTGCCATATATGGTGTCTTGATGCCTCATCAAGGACCCACGTTAGGATTCGTTTGTCCCCACACAGTGGCTCGTAGATCTACTTAAAGTTATAATGACCACATTTTTTATTTAAGACATATGGACCAAGCTAGATCTAGATCTCTAAAACCTGAGCAGTGGGAGCCATGGCTGGCTCAAAATGACATGCTGATGTGAACTCCAGATGCTAAATTCTGTCCAAATCCAACAAAGATGCTTAAGTTGCTCCATTTTGGGGGCCCATGGATCTGCAACTTGTGCTCCTAATTTAATTCTTTTGCTTGCTATGCTGCTTTGATCTCTCTCTCTCTCTCTCTCCTCTATAGTCGTTGTCTTTAGTCAGGACGGTGTATTTATACTCCATTACTAGCCAACTCTAATCTGACTAGTTTTGAACAAAACTAATGGCAATCACAAATTTACAAGCCCACTAGTTAAAAGAGATGGCTTCTAATTTGACTTCCAGATATTTCAACTTATATGCATGCATCATTCACTTCATCCACACCTGGAAACATTGCTTCTCCGGATTCAACTTTCCTCTATCATTCAGTCGTTCCCAGAACGTCATGTTCAAAGCTCTGATCCACTACTTGAGAAGTGCAATGAATCATTTCTACGTCATCTAATTGCACACATGTGGTTCGAATCTGTGGGGTTAACTGAATAGACACTCACTATCATCCTCCTTTTAACTGGAACTATTACGGTGAGCTGCAAAAATTCTAGTAATGGCGGTCGCCGGCGTCGACCTTCGTCTGCCGTGAGGAAGAAGAAGAAGCCCATGAACAAGGTGACGAAATACCATTCACTTATAATAATTATTGTAAGGCGCCATTAGTTTACAATGAAGCTCTTTTTGAACTTTTATCCTCTGGCAATGCCATTTAACCCGGGTTAATGTTAGGGTAATTAAGTTAGTAGTAGTTATCACTAATGGGATAATATAACGGAAAGAAAATTTATAATTGCATTAATTACTCATAATAACTCTTTTGATATATACTATTTGTATCCTTTCTATTTGGACAAGTAACTGAAATTAATTTTAAGTAGGTTTTGTACTTATGTTCCTATTACTTTTATAAAGAAATTTCAAGCAAGTCAATCTTATATAGTTTAAGGCTGTGTTCACCTAGCTTCTTCCGGTACGAGTAGAATTTTTATTCTAATGTAATAATTAAATAACAATCTAGCTTATTCTGGTATGCTAATTCATCAATCTCTCATTAAGAATAATTTTATCATTTGATTTAAAATGTTAGAAATTCTCGGTATAGATTCATTATTCTTCGTTACCTTAATATCAACTTTATATCACATCAAATATAATTATTACTATTTATATCTTAATTATTATAATTATAATATTAACTCTCTTCTTCTAGTATTACAAATTGGTGTGACTAACATTGTGATATTGCGGGTATACTAGGATATTGGTATGCTTATGCATCTTTATTTATTACATGGTTGTTGTTGAATACAAACTTTATATATTATATGCATTTAAGTATATTAATCATATAGAACTTATTGCAAAGTAGTTAAATCTTATTATATCATTTTACTCACTCAGCAAGATTTAGAGATAAAATGCATAACTTATTTGACATATAAGAAAGATCTATCCGTTCAATAGAAACTAATTCAGCCGGTGATCCGCGTATATATTTTTTTAATCTCTATCTCACTCTACATATCTATATTTATAGAATTTAACTCGATCTCTACTTGATATTAGAGTTTTTAGGATTTAGATTTTAAATTTATTAGGCTCTTGTTATATGAATTAAGAACGAATTTCTGCTTTATTTTCTCTACTCAAATATTAAAAAAAATATAGAAAAGAACAGTTATGGTAAGCATGGATATAATTATTAATTAATAATTAACCCAAGTATGAAAAGTATCTAGATTAAGATTAGAAATTATGAAATGGATAAGTACCTAGATAATTAACAATGAAAAACCTAGCAGAAGATGGAAATATCATTTCATAGAACTATATCTCTGTGGTTTACGATAAAAAAAACAATTAAATGTGAAGATGAGTAAGAAATCAGCTAAGTGTTGAAATAAGCCAATAAGAATTCCTCAAACCCAAGTGGTTATGGATTCTAAAAGAGTTTCTAATTTTGGTTACAATTGAGATATCCAATTCGTAGATAAAAGATTATCCCCAATCTTATTATACTTTTGATTACATAAAGGAGTTTTTTTTAACAGAAAGAAGAGAAAGCTCCCTTTTGAACCCGAGTAACTCAATATAGAAAGATGATGGATACTAATCACGTTATATTTTCTTGGTAGGAGATACTAACTTAAGTTATTTATCCTATTTAAGTCCATGTAATTTCTAATTTATATCATAATTTATCCAATGTTATAAAAATAGTTACTCGGCTACTTGAGCTTCCTCTTCCCATCTAGAGACGATCATTAGGCCCAATCCATCCAAACTTGGCCCGAACTCGCCAAATTTTAATAGGGCTAATCCCGGCCCGACCAGAGTCTATCTCTAATGGGCGGCATGGGCTAAGCTTTTGCCCGCCCACTCGGCTTGGCTTGAAAGCTCGAACCACTATTCTCATTTATGGCCCAACCCATATTGTATGCATATTTCTATAATTTGTTTAGTCCCACATTGGATATTTAGTAATTTATATATTAATTATATAAGTATGTTCCATGAAAGATAATTAAAATATCTTTATATAAGCCCATTAAACTTGGTACGATAAGATATAATATTTTTTATATTTAACTCATTATGTTAGACCCATTATACTCAACCTAAGTCCAATATCTAATGGGCTAGTAGTAGGGGTGAAAACGGATCGGATACGGCTCGGATAGTGTTCAACCCATATCCGGATCCATATTTTTTATCCGGATACGTATTCAGATACGGATAGCAAAAATTAAAACCATATCTTAAGAAAATGGATACAGATAATTTTCGGATACGGATCAGATAGTTTTCGGATACGGATCAGATAGTTTCGGATACGGATCGGATAGTGTTCGGATAGATTTTCGGATCTTAAACAAATACGTATCAAATTTTAAACAAATTAATACGAACTTACTACGAATATCAATGAAGTTAAATATTATTCACAATTAACTCATGCAAAGAACATTAATATAGGCAGATTTTACAGACAGATAAACAAAGGCTTGTTAACTAAAACAAAACAAAACAAATATAATAAGTAAACAAAACAATTGTGCTAGTAACAGCAAGAGTCTCAAGAGACTAGAAGCATGAGTACATAAAAGAAGTGAAAACACTGAAACTAGATCAAAACTCGAAAATTAACTACATGGGAATGTGTTGTTTAGATCCTTCCTCATTTTTCTATTTCGTTCAGTGCAGAGTCCTATTAAACTTTATCAGTAAATTGCTCTTAGATAATAGCAGTAAGTAACTTTGGAACGTCAGGATGAGTTGACACAAGATCTCCTATGCTTACATACTAAGTGCATACTTTAAGGAAGAATATAATCACTAAATGAGACAAATTCATTAGGTCCAAAAAGATAGTTAATATACTCCCAATCCTGCCAAAGGTTAAAAATGTCTATGAATGTATTAATATACCTGACCAATGGAGTGGAGGGAGGGCCGACGGCGGTGGAGGAGGGAGGACCCGTGGAGGGAGGGTCGGTGGCAGTGGAGGAGGAGGACCCGTGGAGGGAGGCCGGTGGAGGAGAGTTGAGGTCGACGAGGGAGGGCCGGTGGAGGAGAGCCGAGTTTTATGAGGGAGGGCCGGAGGAGGGAGGCGGTGAAAACATGTGAGGCTGTGAGGACGATGTGGATTTTTGTCCTTAGATGGAGGTGGCGCCGCGCAGCTAGCAGTGAGGCTGTGAGGGCGATGGAGATTTGGGGCAAATGGTGAGTAGATGGAGACAGTGATGGCGGTGAGGGTGGTGGGCTAATTTTAGATGGAGGCGACGGGATCGAGGACCCGTGGAGTGAGGCCGGTGGAGGAGAGCCGAGGTCGATGAGGGAGGGCCGGTGGAGGAGAGCCGAGGTCGACGAGGAAGGGCCGGAGGAGGGAGGCGATGAAAATGGGTGAGCCGGTGAGGCCGTGAGGGCTAGCAGTGAGGGCGGCGCTGCGGGTAGCAGTGAGGTCGATGGAGATTTGGGGGAGATGGTGAGTAGATGAGAGATAGAGGTAGGTTTAGTAACTTTAGTTGGGTATTTATTAAGCGGGTAAACGGATATCCGTTATCCGATAAAATCAACTAAACCCGTATCCGTATCCGGATCCAGATTTTTTTCTAAAAGGCTATCTGTATCCGGATTCAGATCCGGATATTTTTAGAAATAACTATCCGTATCCGTATCCGTATCCAAATCCGGATCGGATAGCGGGTCGGGTCAAACTTAATCCGACCCGTTTTCACCCCTAGCTAGTAGTCGTAATGGGCTAGAATATTTTAGCCCAGCCTAAGTGATTGACGGGTCGGGCTGTGAACAGATATTTAAGCCTTAATAGCCCAAAAAGCTTGGCCCGACTTGCCTGATGATCACCTCTATCTAGTATTTGAGAAATAAGTAAATTAAATAAAATCTATCTAATATTGTTGTTTAGAACATGGTAAGAATTCATTTTATTTTTATTTTTCTATTTCACTCATGGGACTTCAATAATAGAGCAACCAAATAAGAGTTAGTTTTGAAATGCAAAATTTTTTTAGGTTTAAATGCATTTGAACTCCCTATATTTATGTCTAAAATCGCTTTACCCCCTATATTTAAAAAAGTCTCAGTCTTTATACTTATAACTAAAGTAAAACTGTTAGTTTTTTCGTTAAATTTAACTGAATAATATCAAAATGACCACAATGACTCTATCGTGTTTGTTAAAGAAGGCATGCCGATTTTGATATAATATAGCAAAATTATGAAAATAGCCACAGTACTTGGTTAAATTTAATAGAAAAACTAACAGTCTCAATTTAGTCATAAGTATAGAGATTAATTTGAGACTTCTTAAAATATATGAGGTAAAGTGATTTTAAGCACAAGTACAAGAAGGGAAAATATATTTAATCCTTTTTTTTTCTTAACATAACCGGCCAATGTAATAGATTCCATCCAAATCCATCATATTTCATTATATATACTAAAGTCCATTCAAATCCATAAAGTCAATTTAGGGTTTGGTGCAGGGTCTTTCTTCTCTATTAGCTGATGAGCTAGGGGAGGGGGAGAACCCCATTCTCTCTTTTCCCCTCTTTTCTTCCTCTTCCTTTCAAAAGCCCGAGCTCTCTTCCCTCTCACCACCATGCCACTGTTGCTCCTTTTCTTTGACATTCCCCATCGTCGTAAACCCTCTCATTATTGTTGCTCCCCACTGCCGCTGCCATCGCTCTTCTTCTCTACCCATCCCTCGCCGGATCCAAGCTTGGCTGCCACCTTTCCGCCTAATCCAAACCCGTTGGATGCTATGTCCTTACCCCTTACTGCCTCGCTGATCAGGCTTGAATCTGCCCAAAAACTTCTCGTTGCTGCCACTCTTCTTCTCTACCTCTCCCTCGTCAGATCCAAGCTTGGTTGCCACCATCCCTTCAGATATCCACCCAATCTATTATTTGTGAAGTAGTTCTGCAGCCACAAACCCTCCCTAGCTCAGTGGTGTACTTTACCTAGATGCCTCATTGCCATATCGGGTGAGAGGGGCCCCTCTCTTGGGTCAAGTTCCCGAGATCCATTCACATTTGCTCGTCAATGTTTGTGCTTAATTGGATATAGATGTTGTGATTTTTGGCAGTCCATGACTGTACTATTTTATTTTACTCGACTACAAAATTAAGGTAGAATTTTGGTGTTATAGCTTTTTTTTTTTTAAATTTGTGTTCCAGGTTTGTGATCTTTGATCTTCCTACTATTGTGGATTCTTAGGATTTGTGTCTTGGACTACTGGACTAATAGAACTTACAAGTTGACTCGAGGCACTTTGCTCTTTAGAATCTCATGGGCCATTCTTTATTAAATATTGTGTTATGCCCCAGGCTTGATTGTCTTGATTAAATTATAGTACCTATCTATTATATATCAAGTGTGAGACTTATGTGAAATAGCTGCCGCTCTATCTTCCATAGTCTTTTAAGTATTAGACCATATCTTAGCCTATAGGTTTCCCTAAAAAACAAAAGAAAAAGAAAGTCCAAAAAGTGAATATGGAAACTAGAATCCCAAACCGATTGAATTTCACCAATTTAGGGATTCCAAACGGGGTATAAATTAGGCACATTTGAATTCCAGGTGAAAGTAGATATTATACTCATGTGATTATGCCTGTCCAAATAATTGAACTCAAGGGATCATGACCTAACTCACTAGAATATCTTTTGGTAGGAACTCAAGTAACTGATTTATACTTTAGTGTGCAGTAATTATGGGAGCTGGACGGCTTATTTGGCCTCCTTTTCATCATAGTGATTATATGATTCCTAGAATTATATCAACAATGAATCTAATGGATTAATTAACAGCAGGTAGGCTTTGGACTTTCTCTTTTCAATCTGGCGATCATCTAATTTTGATATCATGCGATGAGATCAAATATTTAAGCATAAAAAAGAAAAGAAAAGGAAAGGAAACCAGAAGAAGAAGAAGAAGAAGAAGACAGAATAATGCAAAAATAACTCCTCAACTAGGGTTTGTAAGGGATTAGATATTAATTCTCGAAGGTCAGCAGGAGGCTCATGAAAAGTTTCTCTATAGTATTATATACGAGGTTTAATCCCATATTGAAAGGAGAAAGGAGAGTAATAATTGAATTTTAAGGTTTATATCAAATCCTTCTTTGGAATCTACAAAATTATAAGAATTTTAAGAGTCTCTCACCAAATTTGCCACTATCAAAATGAGTCTATATTGGACACGTCAATCATTGAACTTGTGGGCAGCTTTACCATTGTTTTATGTATGTAATTAGAGGATGAGAACATTATTTCTTAATTTATATTTATTAGTTTAAATAGAAACTTAGTCGTTTTATATCTTACTTAAAATTTAGACTCATATGCTCTAAGTTTGGGAGATGGGACTACAGTCTATAGGGATAAATAAGCTTTGTGAGGAAGCCTAATTTGATCAAATACTCAGAAGTTTAGACTTGCAAGGATACTTAATAGGATACTTCTAATTTGACCTAAAAAGGAAGTCTTAATGGCTCTTGGTGGTGAACTATATGCTCACTTTTCCTATTCAGTTCCACCAACTTTCCTACCACAATAATAACTTAGCAGATAAAAATTAGTGAAGTTCTTACTTGATTCTACCTACTTTATTTGTCTTCTAAGTGAAGTTATCCTATTCACAATTGTGGATAGCAATTTTTTGAAAATAACAAAAATGCCCACAGGCGAATTAAGAGATTAGAGGAGCCTAGAGAGATACAATATGAGTATAATAGTTATGTTACTTATAATTACTTTGTCAATAGTAATTCTTACTCCATGAATAATAATTCTATTTGTACTCTTAGATACAATATTATAGTTTTTAGCCTTCGATGTATGTAGACATAGATTTTTTTTTTCCGTGTGATCTTGATACAGAGAGGGAGCGTTTAAGGATTGAATGCCTCGATCTTGTGAAATTTTCCATGAAAAGATGAAAACAGAAACACCAATAATTTTATTCAATCTTTAATCATCTTAGATTATAATCTTTCAACAATATAAAATAGTTTGTAAGGGTAAAAATATAAGTTTAGAGAAAATGAGATAAATAAAAAAAATAAAGCTGCTAGTAGAGATCGAAAAATCTAAAACGATCATCATCCAAATTTCGAGATCTTTAAGAAAATAATATTTTTTTTCTCTAAAATAGCAAAATTACAAATGTCGAAGATTAAAACAACAAAATTTGGCCAAAAATATCATCAACCTCAATATCGAGTTTTGCTCTGAACTACGTTTCCGCCCAAAATAACGTATAATTTTATCCATATCAGCGATGTGGACCCTTTGATTCAACTTAGATGACAATTTTTTCAACAATCTTGGACTGTTATGAATTTGCGTGAAATTTTCATAGTTAACCTAATCTAATTTAATCTAATCCAATCCAATCTAGTTTCCTTTTCATAAAAACAAGAATTAGGTGATGGTGGGCATTTCAATATCCTTATGTAAGACAAATCTACTTACTTGTGCAAGATATATTTCCATGAAGTGAGTGAGAATGATAAAAAAAAGTTCTCTCAAGTACCCAAAAGCACAAGTTGGTACAAGGCCCATTGATTGGAATAATAATTAGCCAAAACATTAGTTGGTACGAGTCGCTATCCTCCCTAATTGGTAATTACTACTATCTCCTCCTCATCAAGTCGTTGATGGGTGGTGAGTTGGATGATGAATCTTTGCATTAATGCATGGAGGTTATTGTGATAGAAGGTTGGTGAGCTGCGAGGGCTCACAGTCATGGGCATTACTGCGTATGGTTGGATTCCAAGCCCTAGATACTAGTTGGTTATATACATTAAACACTGTTGCCAAACGACACACCATGCTCTCTATCTCTCAGTGCATTAATTAGGGTTTCCTTAGGACCACCCTACTTTTTTTGTTTATGGGAAAAAAAAACTAGGAAAATTTAGGGCATCACTGTGGTGAGCTGACGGAGATTATGCGTTTGATTACTCAATAGAAGTCTTGGATTTGATATTTAGTTTAAATTAAACAACTTTATTGAGAATAAATTCAAGGAATGAATGTAATATTGAGTCATAATTTGTAAAAAATTTTGTTCCTTATAATAATTGGAAATGTCACCATGGGTCCCACACTTTTAATTAATCTTGTACATTATTAATAACAATTTGAGCACCTAAAAGCACTTCCCCACATTTTTGCTAAGTTTATTTTTATATATATTTTAATTTATCAGTAACATATACTTACAAGTTTCCTAAGGTTTTGCTTATGTTCTTGTTTGTTTAAGCTAACACTTTTGGCATAACTTGTCTTCGTTTTGATCATTCTTATCAAGGGGGCCATCGAGATGACCAAGAAAAGAGAACAAGGGTTAATCGGCAAAGTGGATTTACTTGAGAAAAAAAAGTTGTAAAAATATATAAATAAACGAGTATTTTATCTTTATTTTAGAGAGAAAGTAAAGATTCAAAATTATGTATAAGATTATTATTTGATAAAAAGAGAGATGAATGTATAATTAAATCACACGAAGTGAGAAGAAATATGAACTATAAAACGGGTCATAATTGACGTCATTAGTCTCAACCATTTGCACTAATGGTTAAGCATATAATACAATTCCAATCATTATAAAAATAAAATGCTCTCAGTAAATTAACGATTTCCCTACAAATATAACTCTAGAAACTGGCCAGTTTGCAATTAATGTACGATAATCCTACAACCGTTATCTTCCAACTAACAACTCCAAAAGAGCACTCGTTACGTGTGCTGCAATGGCAATGGCAATGGCAATGGCAATGGCAATGGCAATGACAATAGCAATACCAATCTATCTCTTTCGCATTTGGAAACAACATAGTTTTTGGAAAGTAACATAATACTCTCATACTGTATAGATCACTGCTAGTAAAATATATTCCTATTCGCATAACAAGGTGACGATAATAAAAGAATGTAGATTATATAATTCTCTAATATGCAATTAATTTTCGACAATCCCACAACCAGTATCTTCCCAACTAACTACTCCGGAATTGCCAACGAATAACTCACACTCAAAGTTATTCCACCAACTAAAGCATATCGTATCCGTCTCCTAATTTCAAATCTTGAAAGGAAAAGAAGAAGAAGGAAAAAAAGCTAATAACTCTCTCAAATATTAGCCTCTCAAGTTAGCTCACCACCCCCCCCGTCTCTGACCCATATATATATTCTTCTTCTCACACCCAAACCTTCTCCACTAGCAATTCTTCTTCTTCTTCTCAACCTTCTCTCCACTATTAATTCTTCTCTCTCTCTCTAAACCATTCATGGGCACTTCTCGTAGGTTCAAGCCTATTGAGGAATGCAGCTCCAAGGGGAGATCCAACCAAGGCATAGCAGCCGACCTCGATGGCACTCTTCTCATCTCAAGTAGTGCTTTCCCATACTACATGCTGGTCGCACTCGAAGCGGGAAGCCTGATAAGAGCGCTTATCCTCCTCTTATCCGTCCCGTTAGTGTACACCACCTACTTATTCTTCTCCGAGTCCTTGGCTATCCGGATCCTTATCTACGTCTCCTTCGCTGGGTTAAAAGTTCGAGACATCGAGGTGGTGGCGCGATCCGTGCTGCCGAGGTTCTACGCGGAGGACGTGCATCCGGAGAGCTGGAGAGTGTTCAATTCTTTTGGAAAGAGGTGGATAGTTACGGCGAATCCGAGGATAATGGTGCAGCCTTTCGCGAAGAGCTTCCTTGGGGCGGATAAGGTTCTCGGGACGGAGTTGGAGGTGACCAAGTCTGGGAGGGCTACGGGCTTCGTGCTGGAGCCGGGGGTGCTCGTCGGAGTCTGGAAGAAGAAGGCATTGCAGGAGGAGCTCGGCGAGGAGTCGCCGGATCTGGGGATTGGAGATAGAGAGACGGATTACGAGTTCATGTCCATTTGCAAGGTAATTAGCATCATCCATGTTCTTCCGTTACTCCTTTTTTTTTTTATGGATAATCGAGCTACTCTTAACTTTTTACCATTCAATAATTAGCTTTTACATGCTTGCAGACAAAAAAAGAAAAAAGAAAAAAACTTCTTTATATATATATATATATATATATATATATATATTACATTTGTAACAAAAGCTGAAGTAATTGGTATTTAGTTACAATTAATTCTTTTCTGTAGCCATATCCTTCTCACCAACTTCCTGAACAGCCATTTAATTAGAGGAATAATGGGTAATATTCTTTTGACGTCAAACAACAGTAACTTGTCGTTGGAAAAGATTTACATATCCAACCCCACATGTTTTGTAACACTTTACCACATTAATTAGCTTCTTTTTACTCTACAATCCATTGTAAGATACAACTCATGTGTCTGAGACACAACGAAGATCTATATATATATATATAGAGAGAGAGAGAGAGAGGAAGAAAGAAAAAGCCATGAGTAGGTGGTTTTAACCTCCTAACCCCACTGACTTGAATGTGTGTGACCCCTTTATTTTATTGCATGTCCATCCTTTTCCCAGGAGTTTAGGTGAACAATCCTAATGAGGCCTATTAATGGACGATATCATCATATACGACGAATAATATCTACAATTATTTAGCTGCACTTAGACTCATAAATTATAGTACATTTTCATATAAACTCCCTTCTTTAACATATTTATTTTAGAGAAAATACATATGTATGTCTTTCTTAAACACCATTAAGAGTGAGAAATATTAGATAGTTATTTTTAAAGAATCTAGATATATTATTATTCGGAATAACAGATGACACTTCAAGTGGAGTATTTTTGTAAGATTTAATGAAGAACTCCAAAGGTCGAAGATAAAAGAAATGATTGACAGATAGGGTGTAAACTAGAATGCTGGATGGTGATACTGATGAAAAGGAGGTGCAGTCGGTTGTGTGTGGAAATAAAGTCTGCCAAGTGACAGCAAGATATATGCATATGAAATCTGGCACCAATATCTGTTGCCCATAAATGTCTAACAAACTTAGTCAATAAAGGCCTAACAATATTAAATGCAGAGGCCCACTTTTTTTTTTCTTTTTTCTTTTAAATATTTTATAAACATTCTATAAAAAGTGATTATTATTTTTTCGCTACACCTTACAACCATCTTAATCAATGCATAACATAGACGTGTCATAATTTTTGTAGAATATTTATGAAGTATGTTGGTTTAGCATTAGAGACTAGAGATATTAAATGCATTCTCTGTGAGAGTCTGATCTTAACCCTGTAATCATGGGAGACTTTTACAATTTAATTATATTTGATTAATTTATTTATAATAATGGACTATGATGTATGTACTCCATTATTATAATAATGTGCATTGGATATGTTAAATTAAATATAATTAAATTATAAGAGGATCGTTGTAATGCATTCTTTTATTTTTCGTTAAAATTAAGAAAATGATGGGCTTTCATTTTGCTTTAGAGTTGTTTACTTCTTCTTCTTCTTCTTCTTCTTTGTTTGATTAAATATCCTTTTCTTTTTCTATTATATTTATATCATTCAAAAACTTTTTCTCAGTAAGGGATATTTTTGTCATTTCGTCATTGAACCAGGAGGCTTACCTCGTTCGTAGCTCCAAGAACCGGCCCCCTCCGGTGCCCAAGACCGACCTGCTGACCCCCCTCATCCTACACGACGGCCGCCTCGCCCAGCGCCCGACTCCGGTCGTCGCTCTCCTCACCTTCCTCTGGCTCCCCCTCGGCTTCGCCCTCTCCCTCATCCGCGTCTATGTCAACATCCCCCTCCCGGAGCGCGTCGTCTTCTACACATACAAGTTGATGGGCATCAAACTCATCGTCAAAGGCCACCCCCCTCCTCCACCTAAAAAGAACCACCCGGGCGTCCTCTTCGTCTGCAACCACCGCACCGTCCTCGACCCCGTCGTCACCGCCGTCGCCCTCGGCCGCAAGATCAGCTGCGTCACCTACAGCATCAGCAAGTTCTCCGAGCTCATCTCCCCCATCAAAGCCGTCGCCCTCTCCAGGGAACGCGACAAGGACGCCGCGAACATCAAGCGCCTCCTCGAGGAGGGCGATCTCGTCATTTGCCCAGAGGGCACCACCTGCAGGGAGCCCTTCCTCCTCCGCTTCAGCGCGCTCTTCGCCGAGCTCACCGACCGGATCGTGCCGGTGGCCATCAACACCAAGCAGTCCATGTTCTACGGCACGTCCGTCAGAGGGTACAAGATATTGGATCCGTACTTCTTCTTCATGAACCCGAGACCCACGTACGAGATCACGTTCTTGAACCAGCTCCCAGTCGAGCTCACGTGCACCGGAGGGCGGCCGCCGATCGAGGTGGCGAACTACATTCAGAAGGTCTTAGGAGGGCAGCTCGGGTTCGAGTGCACGAACTTGACGAGAAAGGACAAGTACGGGATGTTAGCCGGGACGGATGGGAGCGTACGTGTCGTCCAAAAATGACAAGGCCTAGCTTAGCTAAGGGTTTTGTTAATTAAGCTTTTAATAAGGCTTTAGTGTTTTCTTCTTCATTGTTTTACTCACGAAAGATACTTATAATTCATGTATTATGGGAGTTGTGGTGTCCGTTAATTATAAAGCATATATTAAGATGTTTCACTGTTGTTTTTCTTTTAATAGAATATTCATTACTAACTATGATTGTTATTTAAAAATTAAAATATCTAAAATACATCTTAATTTTATGTTAACCTAAAAAAAAATTGTTCAAGCATATTTAGCAAAGTTTTTGATAGATTTTCCTATATTTTTTTAAAGTTTATAATACAAACTGATCCTTTTTTGTACTATAATGTCAATTAGTTATTAGATAACTTTTTAATCATGATTATTGAGATTTAATTGACCTCAATGATTATTGACAATTATAATATTTAAAAATTATAGTGGCAATTATGATATATTAAAGTTTTACAAAAATTGAAGAAATATATGTGTAGAAAGCAATTATTCCAAAATTGAAGAAAAAAATAATTTGAAGGGGGTTGCTGCAAACTTGCAATGCACTATAAAAAGAATATTTATAGAGTAAAGCTAAAAGAAAAGAATAGAATAGGAAAGAGTAGACCATTGGTAGAAGAAGAGAAAAGGAGAAGAGGAGAAGAAGTCGAATTGTTCGGATATGGGGGGTTGCTCAAGAGACAGCACCGATAGAAGCTGCGAAGGAGAAGGAGGAGGAGGAGGAGAAGGAAGGGGGAGATCAGAGACGGTGGTGGTCGATTGCGGCAGGAAGAATATGTCTTGCGGCTACTGCGAATCGACAACTCGCTCCTGCATCGCCCACGGTTTCTCCTCTCTCTCTCTCTCTCTCTCTCTCGATTGTTTAGCATAAAAAAATTTGAAGTCATGATCCTCTCTATAACAATGTCTCATGAGCAGAGGTTGAATCTTTTTTAAGGGTCAACGCAGACAACTCTTCTTTATGGATTTATCATATGATTATTACGGATACTTTGTTGGTCGGCAATATTTATGCTATTTAATGACCTGTTAAGAAATTCTCATGATTGGTTGTTTCTTAGCACTACTCAACTGGGACAATGTTTTACTTTCACTTACTCTGATCTCTTTAGTTAATTAAAGGAGTTTGATATTCCATTGGGATTCAATTCTTCAGTGTGGTTGCTTCTTGGTTCGCTTAATATTACTCGATTTTATAGCTGAGGAACCTTTTCTTATAGGAAAGTAGTAGACTTTTTTAAGCGTGGATTCTTGTCGGTTTATGCTCTTCTTGTCTCTTGAAATACTCCTAGACAAATGGAAGCTTGATTTTTGTTGGCCAATCAAGTTTGTTTTTTCATAGATGAGTTAGTTTAACATTTGGCGATGTATTATGTTAAAGTTATCATGTTACTTACACTTTTTTCAGGTTTATGGGCTTACAGCATGACAGCTGATGACTATCAAGGTTCGTAGCTTTACTTGTTCGAGTAATTTTTATTCACACGCGTCATCAGTAAAATTAGTGAATTAGAAACTTAGCAGTTGATAACTACAGATGTTATGAATTAATTGAATTCATGAATGTGAGGTTTCTTAGTAATGTTGACATATTCAAGAGCAAGAGACATCTAGTGGTTATGACTGCCTGACAAAGCCTGAATTGGGCTTGGTTCGGTAAAATTGTTCAGGGCATTTGAAGCCTGGGTGTGTTCCCGGACTTTATTTATCAAGATCCCCTATTTGTTAACTTGATATGCATTGGTATGGTCTCTTCCCATTCTCATCTCCGCCGAGAACATAGGCTTTCTCGATTCTCCTTGTACCCAAATGGTCATGAGTTTGAGCTTGTATACAATCTCTACAGAAGATGTTATCAATGGAAGGTTGTATATGCCTTGCGCTTACTAGATAAAGCATTGTTGGAAGCCTCATGTAGTGATATGCCCTTTTTAATAGTTTAGACAAATACATCTTTAGCACTGAACTTGGTAAGATGGAATGGCTGATGTTACCTCCATTTTCCTTGGTACTATATTTGCCAACTTATCTGAACAATTGATGCATGTATTCCTCAGTAATGGGTAGCATACAAGTACCCCGAAGGAAACTTGGGTTAGTAATTTATACAAGCGACCTCATATATTAGATATGTGTGTCTGTGTTTGTGGCTCTGTTTGTTTGTGTTGTTGTGTATGTGTGCCTTCATGCATGTCTGTCTGCATGGACATGTTTTTTTGGGAAATCAGTTTCCAATAATTTAGGGCTGTTGCTAACAGAGCTTCTTGATCATGGTTGGAGGAGGTGTGGCTGTCTCGTTTACAAGCCTGAGATGGAAGAAACATGCTGCCCATCTTATACTATTCGTTTGAAGGCAAGTGAGTTTGTTCCTTCCAGAGATCAAGCTCGTGTTGATAGAAGAATGCAAAGGTGCTTTTTTGTGCCTTTTCCTTCCATGAAGAAAATGATAATTATATTGACAACTTCATGTCTACGACATTAGTATTACTCTAGTCTAATCCAGCGACAAATCTGTGTAGGTTCCTCAATGGTGCAATCAATTTGAAGAATAAAGAGTCAAATGATAAGATGACCTCTCCGAAAGACTTACTAAACCAGGCCAGTGATGCATCTTTGGTAAAAATCTCAGAAGCATCAGCAAAAGATTCTCCAGCTGGTACATGTCAAAGTTCGTCAAAGGAAGATGAGTTTAATTGTTATTTGTCAAACAAACTTGATTCTGTTATAAAAACATATTATGGAGGTGGTGAGTTTCCTTTTATCACCCAACTCCCTAAAGCTGTTGTGAAAAAGGTCACACCGCAAATGAGAAAGAAGTTAATGGAACTGACAGAAGATTTATTGTACACTAGCAGCATCAGTTTCCCAATAGCAGCGGCTATTAGACATTCTTGGCCCAGAGAAAAGAATGCTGTCAGTTTAGGTTTATTATCAGATGAATATCAGAATGGAAAACCACCAGATGTTTCCCCACAAACTATTGCAGAAACGCTGGCAAGGTCAATGGAACTGCATGGAGATATCCCTAATTTTGTAACAAGAGCTTGTAATGGACACCTCAATTTTTATTCTGCCGCGAAGCAGACTATACTTTCTTCCGCTGATGTACCTATACAAATTTTAAAAGGCAATGAAGCTTCTTCAAACCAAAGTTGTCCGACTAGCAGCAATGTAGTTCTGCCTCAAAATGAAAGAAAACTAGAGATAAGGATGAACAGGTCAAATTATGATCCTGAAGAATTTGCACTTTTCCGAAGGTACCAAATGGAAGTGCACAATGATAAGCAAGTGACAGAAGAGTCGTACAAAGAGTTTCTGCTGGATACTCCTATTATATTTGTTCCACCTCGTGAAGGTGACAATACTGTTCCACCTTGTGGATTTGGCTCTTTTCATCAGCAATACATAATTGATGGAAAACTTGTCGCAGTTGGTGTAGTGGACATCCTTCCAAGATGCTTGTCAAGCAAATACTTATTTTGGGATCCCGATTTTGCGTCGTTATCCCTTGGAAAATATTCAATTTTGCAGGAAATAAAATGGGTTAAGGATATACAAGCAAGCTGTTCCAGCATTCAGTACTACTATCTTGGTTATTACATTCATTCATGCAGTAAAATGAGATACAAAGCAGCATATCAACCATCTGAGCTTCTCTGTCCGGTTCATTACAAGTATGTCCATCTCTTATTATTTTTCATTAGACATGATATTGGCAGTATCACAGGTGCCAATTTGCATCCTAGGTAAGATGTGTTTGTATAGACACATCACCAACTCACATGTAAGTCAATTAGGTGAAATGAATATGATTGTATAAAGGATCCATAATTGCAAGTGAGGATTAAGGACTGCGAGATGCAAGGTTATGAAAGATGCATGGTTTATTTCATGTATCTCTTTGACTATATACTGGTGGGATTATAACAAAATAATAAGTTAGTAGGAACTTAGAACATTCTGCATGCCATGGTTACTTGATATATTTTGCTATACAAATAGTTTACTTGAACAAATGTTTGCTGGTTGTTTTCATAAATTCATACTTCATTGTAAGTTTATCGACTACTTTAGTTTACAAAATGATGGTTGGGCATTGCTATTGCAGATGGGTGCAGTATGATATTGCAAAACCTTTGCTTGATAGGAACTCATATGTAGTCCTGTCAGATTCTATCCTGCAAGATCATGCACCAATAACTCAGTTAGCCGGTAAATCTATTGATAGCTCGAGGCTTTGTGGCCTGGATGAATCATCTAATGAGTATGACGATTTAGAAATACATGTGGACAAAGTTAATATTGTACCGATAACAGATGATTGGAGCAACACTGATATTAGCAACATATTGATAAAGTTGGATGGTTCACTTCTGAAATTCAAGGTGCTCTTTCTGCCTATTGTCTTCATAAAGCTGAGGTCTTTTTATCGTATATGTTTATGCACTCGAAAGAGATATGACTTGCTAAATCTCTGTCAAGCTCTATTGTTTTCTTGGTACAATTTTCTTGGCACATTTACAAGTACTATTTCCTTTTCAGGAGCTTCACAGAGTACTTGGTCGGACCAAAAGGAGAAAGACCTCTAAGATCAGAGAGAAACATCTTAGAGAGAAATTGCAGTTATACGTGAAAGTTGTAGGCGAGGAGCTCGCCAATCGTATGGTTTACTTACTTGTTGATTTTGTTGGGGTCTAAGCGATTACGATGTTGTTTACCTTATTTACTGAAGGAAATAATGTAAACATTTGTAAATGACTAGTTTGATCTTTTTCTCTTTGCCGTTTGTCACAGCTTTGAATGAACAGTGTATTGCTATGTTTATAAAAGGAAAGCTGTTAAACTGTTATTTGTTCATTTCCTTTTTTTTTTGGGGGATAAATAACTTTTTTCTTTTTCTTAGTTGACTTTTTAAGTTTTAATGAACCTAGGAATGTTTTCCATGAACCATGTCAGTGAGTTACTATTGGCAAACTTACAGCAACTGTTGAGGCTTGTAAATAAAGGGAGATAGCATGTTAATTATGTGATATCTGCATGACCTGAAGAAATCATTGCTCCAAAGAGCGAATTAATTTAGTAATAAATTTGGTGATAAATTTGCATTGGTCAAAGGTTGGGTATTAAGTTTATCATAGAAGTTAATTTCAATGTCTTTGGCAAATGTCCTCCAAAATAAAGTTTATTTTTAGCTTAATTAATACTCACTTGCATGGCACTATGACGCTGTAACATCAATAGTAGGAAAAGTTAGTAAGAGAGACATTTTTTCAAGAAAATGTATTAAAAACACTACATCTTGCATTTATTATCATTCATACAATCATATTCTAACATTTACATATTATTATTCGATTCTTCTCATTTCATCTTAAAATCTAGTTTATTAAAATGTAACTTTAAAATGATATATATGGAAATATAGTTGATACCTATATTTTTATTTATTTTATAATTCACATTATATCTTTGAGGATTGTATAATCCAACTAGGTTAACTTGGAAGACAACGATAAATAAATATTTTATTATAATATACTAAATAATTTATAAAATATCTAAATTACTCATATTGTCTTTATCCTCTCATTCTCTTTTATCTTCTTCATTATCCTCACCATCTCATCATGACCAAGTCGGAGGTTTGATCCTCAAATCAGAGTCAGTTGAAATGCTCATCTCAATCTATCTTCTTCGGCAAACTCTTGGTTAGAGAAGGATAAGTAGAAGAGGAAAAAGGAGGAGGTGAAGAAGAAGAAGAGGAGGAGCGAGGAAAGATGAGAGAATGTGGTGGTGGTGGCGGCGATGACGAGAGGGCTAATTTGAAGTATTAAGTAGAAATATTTTTATTTTTAAAATAACTAAAATATCCTCAGTATAATTTAGTTAGGAATATTTTCGTAATTATTAATTAATTTAACTGATGTTTGGTTAAGTTTAACTAACAGATCTAACAACAGTATATTTTTTACGCACATTCACTAAATAATAATATTTAATTTATAAATAGTTAAAAAGTAGTGTGTAAACCTTAATTTTATAAAAAGACAACGGTGTTATATGCAAAATTTATTTTTATTTTAATAAAAAGAAAATGTGTGAGAGAGGGCTAATTTGGAGTATTAGTATACATGGAAAATCCTTAGCCTTAGATTAGACTTTGATCATTCCTGAGTACTGACCAACTAACTATACGAACAACATTACAAATATCTCCTCACTTAGCTTTCCACTTGTCGACTTCTCTATTTGATCCGAGCTGAAAAAGGAAAGAAAAATCTCCCAAGGAGCCGACGGGGAGTAGCCGGTCGCAACGGTTGCGCGACCTGCGCCACCTAACCTCCCCTGTGTCTGCATATTAATGAGCCGGTAACCGGTTCTCCCGGTCGATTTCTCTCTCCTACTCCCTCCCTTTTAACGAACAAAGGTTGTTTACATTTTAATACTTTCACTCCTAAATTTAAAAAAATGGTTTTAAAAAATATTAAAAATTAGCTAACTAATTATGTGAATAAAAATATTTAACTCTCTTTCTTTCCCTCTCGGATCAAATAAATTTTGAAAGAATTAAAAAAATATTAGTTAAGATATAAAAATAGAGATATTTTTGTGGAAATTTATAGTGAGATAATGAGATATAGATAGAGAAGGATTAATTTTTGTTTAAATAATTTATTGGTATATATCTGTCTAATTTTTATTTTTTTGGGGGGTGAAACTGTGAAAGTAATATGGGTTGAACCGTTGAGGGGTCAAAGATGTAATTAACTAAAAAAAAAAGATCTAACTCCAATCCAAGCCCCGTCGGTCGTACGCATTATTCTCCCCCAAATTAATCCGTTCCTCCTTACTCTGCCTTTCGCTTCGCTGTTTGGATTCGCCGCCTCTGCTCCAAAGGTTAGGGTTTCTCTCCCCCTCTTCTCTGATCTCGCTGTTCTCTTTACGTCGTTAGGGTTCGTAGTTGATCGGATCGGCTTCTTAGGCTATGGATTTGACGAGCTTGTTGCAATTTCTTAGTCCATTAACTTTTTTCTTTAATTTTGGCAGATCGTATCAATTCTTTTCCTGAGTTGGGGTTTTCTGCTAATGATTCACTGTTTCTTGGCTCTTACTGCTGTTGCTGTTGTTATATTATCGTTTTTAGTAGTTAAATTACTACTGCTAGTGTTGTTCTTGGTGTGAGCTAAAAATTTCTTGTTCTGATTATTGATATTATGAAAATTGTGCCTTATCGAATTTGTTCCAAGTTCAGGATATGAAACTGTACGTTTTCAAGTTTTTTTTTTCTACTTAATGATGAACATTTTTAAGTTTCTTTTCATAACTTAGAGTTCTTTTTACTGAAGAAAGATGACCCTTTTTATCTTTCCATCTATTATAATTGCAAAAAAAAAAAAAAAAAAACGCATCTGCCCATAAAAATATATAATCTAATATATCATTCATATGGATTATATTTTTTTATGTTAACGTCTAGGCTATGTATGGTTCCCACTAATTATCTGGAAGTTCTTTGCTCATATAGTCATATGTGGCTTATGTCAAGACATATTACCTACATTCATGCTGTTAACTATCCAGATTATTTTCTTTTACTGTTATTGTATGACAGTTTATATTGCCTCAAATGTTCCTGCTAGTAGGATGAATTTCCTGCTCATTGATGAAGCTGAATCTTTGTTATGTCTACATCAAGAACTTTATTCCACTAGTCCAATTAATTCTGTTACTGTTCGAGACTTTACCATCCTTTTTTATTTGCATAACAGGCACTCTTATCTGTTGGAAAATGAAGGGGGAAAGAGGAAAAGGTGCAATTAAGAAAGACGCACTGAAGCCAGTTGATGACAGGTTACTTCAAGTTCTATGCTTGCTTAACCTTGTTCACAGTCTTTGAGCTTGTCACCCTATGTTTTAGTATCCTGGAGCTATCTAATAGTTATCTTTTGGGAATTATGAAAATCAAATTACCGCTGGTGAAAAGGAAGCTAAAGTATATAATATCCAGTTGTTTGACATTAAGATCCCATCGCTTATGGAGATCAATTTGATGAATATTCTCCTCATAAATATGTGAACAAAAGATCTGGAGGATCTCTGGTTATAAATATAGTACTAGATTAACTGCATGAAGTCTGTCATCATGTCGTTGTCAAATACATATTACCAAGGGCAATAGTGAGTTAGGTCAGTGGTTGCAGTATGAACATCTTGTTGTTGCTATTTCTTTTGATTGCTTGATTATCTCTTCATGAGTAATCTTACCTTATTAGTTATCAGTTGAATGTTAAGGGGTTTTTACTTTTTACTTAATTTTCTTGGTCTTCTTTTCAGAAAAGTTGGGAAACGGAAGGCTGCTATGAAGGCAAGTAAGAGTAGCAAACCACAATCCAGGAAGGACAAAAAGGCTAAAAAGGATCCTAACAAACCAAAGAGATCTCCGAGTGCATTCTTTGTTTTCCTGTTAGTCATCGTTGTTATCTACAACTTTCCATTATTGGTGCTTCAATTTTCATCTTGAGAACCTAATCGACTACTTAACATTGCAGTGAAGATTTCAGGAAGGTATTCAAGCAGGAGCATCCTAATGTGAAAGCTGTCTCAGCTGTAAGAAGATTGGCAGAATTTTATTCCAGCAAGATAGTTGGACAGTAACTCGTGCTCCTCTTTTACTGTTTTGATTGACAATGGATTTTTTTTACTGAAGGTTGGTAAAGCTGGGGGAGAGAAGTGGAAGTCACTATCTGATGCTGTACGTACTATTGATGACATAAATTAAGCAGCTTTTTGAAACTAGGATGATGAGAACCTTGCTTTTCTGTCTTTTTCAGGAAAAAGCTCCCTACGAAGCTAAAGCTGCAAAAAGGAAGAGTGAATATGAAAAGCAAATGTCAGCTTATAATAAGAAACAAGTACTGGATAATTCACATTCTCTTCCATGTCAATAGAAGCATACATATTTGTTCATCTTAGTGCGGTGGTACTAATTTGCAGTCCTTTTTGTCCTTCAGGAAAGCATGGCTGATGATGGTGATGAAGAGTCTGATAGGTCAAAATCTGAGGTTCATGACGAGGATGAAGAAGAAACTGGGGAAGTAAGCTTTTTCAAAGCTCTGCAAGTTATTGCATTCCACTGAAAAGTACATTTTTCAATTTACTTTCTGCACTGAGAATCTGCAGAGTAGCTCTCTCAGATTTCTGCACTGGGTAATATGTTTTCATGAGAATCTGGGTACTATACCTCTTTTCACATCCAAACCTTCTAGCATGTTTTTAAGGAGAAGTGAGTTTGTATCTATTGTCTTATGAAGAATCATGATCAAAGGATCAGTATAGAAGTTTTACATATAAAGGATTAAAGGGTGCGTTAGTTGGGTGCCCCAAAGGGGGTTGCAGGCTGCAAGTATGTGCATACAATGAGAGTGCTAGGATTTTCCTAAATTTTATTAGGTCAGTAGTTTAATGTTGATATTTCCCTTATTTGGGTCTTTTCTTCTTCTGTCTTTGCAAGATATTTTACTGTCTATCTGACAAGGATATTTTTGAACCATTTGAAGAGAGTAGTTAGTTTTCTTCTGAGATGAGGATCATCCAGTGATTCATGAGATGAGGATCAACATTTAAAAAAAAGTTAGGCAGTGGGAGTTTTTTGAAAGGTTCAGTTATTATGCTCTCTTTAGAGCAGTTGGAGCTATTGAGCTGTTGTAAAATATGAATGTGATTTTGTTGTGACCGAGGGAAGGAGAGAAAGAATGTGCTGGTGCCTTATGCTAGGCAAGAGAGCATGGGTTCAATTGGTTTCTCATGGATTCTAACTTGTTTCGGTTCATCTGTTGGCTTTGATTAAGGGTTTTGCATCTGGCAAATGGCAAAAATCTGTCAATACCGAGTCATTGCAAATTTCATTTGTAGTCCTCTCAGAAAGTTGCACATAAGCTGCAAGTTATTTGTCATAGTTTGGCATTGTGAATCATGATGTAGTGGTCTTCTATCACTCTTTGTCATGCTATCTATTGGCAGCTGCCTGTTTGCTCAATTGATGGTATTTTGACATTCTCTTCATCACTTACAAAGAAATTTTTTGCTTGAGGTAAAGTTAAAATGGAAACTAGGATCAGATAACACGCAACATATTCCTTCTTGTGCTTGTACACAGAAGGATGACAAAACAAAATTTTCGTCAGTATAACAATAGCTTTGTCGAATAACAATTTGAATATCTGATGTAAGTGGTGTTTGGTCTCTGCAGGAAGAAGAGGAAGATGACGATGAGGACTGAGACCGATCACTATCAAGGTCAAGACAATGTGATTGCTCCGTAGTTTCATGCTGCCATCATTTGGAATATTAACTATTCTATTGCTTGCTGTGTTTCCTTGTTAGTCTGTATATTTTTCACCCTCGTTGCTTGCTTTTATAGCTTAGTGGGTATAAATGCTGTTGTGCTACGTATCTATAAAGTGCATTTTATTTAGTTTCTAATACTTGAAAACCATAGCAAAACGTGTTGTAGTATCTGTGACAATTGACCAAGTTTCTAATATCCATCCATCTCTATTATTTAAGATGCACTTTTGGATGATATTTAGCTATTTTAATGCCTATAATAGAATTGGAATTATACTTCTGCGATCGCTTACATAAATGTGTTAAATTACACATAACACTCAAATAATGATTTTTATTACTGCATATTTGCTCATTGTAGTTGGTGAGATAAGAATGTATAATTATCTTACTTGCAGTATATTAATTGCCAACAGTAATCACTCCCCAAAAGCTAGTAAGTGGGGCCATAATGCATTCCTGCTCTGCCTCCAATCCCCATGCAAATGAAAGAAAATTGGGAGATACAACACTCTGGAATTTCTCATCCTGATAAACTTAAATCTATAACCCTGATAGGTATATATGACATACTTATTTATGAATGAGATTCTTTTTAAATATATTTTATAATTAAACACTCACTTATATATATATACACAAGTAACTAATGTGATAAGTTAATATTGTGACGGATGAGTGAAAACTATGCTCGTTATTTAAATAAGATTCTTACACAAGTTATTATGTTTTGCAATCAAATAATAAAATATGAATAAAGTTATAGACGATAAGTACGTAGATCTAGTCTATGAAGATAATATTCTTAAATAATTAAATCGATAATCGAGTCTTACAATTGGGCTAAATTTAGTTCACAATTTATTTTCTCGATGATATTGTGTATTACTAGGGCTGTTTATGGGGAATAAAAACCCTCTAGATTCTTAGCAATAGTAAAATCAAGCTCTTAAAATTAGATGCTTCTATTTTTTATTTTTTACTAGATGCACATTTTTTTAATAATAAATTATATACGATTTACATAAAAGATGCTTACAAAATTTCCTTTTTCTTACTATTTTAAAATTAATATTTTCTTTTAATATAAATACCCTGTATTACTATGGTACGACAAAAGTATAATACTATAATTAAAGTCTTCGCCAAAATATGGATAGATGATGTAGGTTATCTCTGTGCTCATAGTAGTTCGTCACCAATGACATCAAACGAGTGACCAGGAATCATCCCATGCATCCAATTAATGTAGTCAAATATATATAGCCATTAAGATAAAAGCACAATGATATAAGTACATGGCTTGTCTTCTCTCAACTGCTAAATTACCAATATAGCTCATTGACCCATGATATTATTATTTCTACCAATGCCTCAAGGCTCGAGAACACTAAATTAAAATAAAATTAAAAATTAATTCGTAAATTATGACAAGGAACCCAGACAGTCACCACACATGAGCTATGTTTCATGTCTGTAGACATTCTCCATTAATTCCAGAAGGAATTAAAAAAAAAAATACTTCATCTCCTTTCCTACGTTTTCTCTATGATTAATACGAACTATATATATATATGTTTACATAATTTTATCTCTATTCCTTGTCTACGTCATACGTGACGCCTTATTCCCGTCTTAATTTATTACACCCCCTTCTTAAATTGTAACGCTTCAACTCTGTTACGTAAATTTAGCATTTAATTTTCTTTATTTATCTTTGCTATTAATATCACCGAGCCCGAAAAAGAGGAGGTTAATATTACCATATCTGCACACACTGGAACCCATTATTATAGATTAGAGAGTAAAGCACAATTAAATTGGAAATAGCCAGACGCATTGGGCTTGTATTGGAACCAACTAGCAGTTTTAGTAATTACACATTCAAAGTTGGTGCAGATCCACCTAATGGCTCTGGCAAACAAAAAAATTAGTGAGGCATTAATTGACTAACATAAATGGAAAGCATCCGTCCTAATAAATGCATTAAGGTTAATTTCAAGGTGTAAAGTGCAAGTATTAAAAGATAAAACTTAGAAAAATGGAAAGCATCTAACCCTGTTGGTAAGCATACCCTCTTCTTCTTCTTCTTCTTCTTCTTTCAGTAGTGGTTTCTATAATAACTTGTTCTAATATTAAGTTCTAGAAGTAATCTTTTATAGTTCCTTATAATTTACTTACGATCTCACTCTCTCAATGCAATGAAAATATTAATGAAAAGGAGATTTAATGATGCATTTTAGATATATATATATATGAAGAAAAATAAATAAATAATTAAATTCACTAAAATTGAAAAGAAGAAAAAAGAAACATGCAACCCGCTCCCGATAGAGACGCTTCTCACGGGTGGCCGTGCCAGCACTGCACACGCGCGCGTGCACGTTGCAGTTAACGCACGGCTGTGCTTCGCTCATCTCGCTCGCGCCTTCTAGAAGGGGTATTCTCGTCATTCTCTACCTCCTTCAAAACTCGCGGGACGAGCTCCACCCCTCTCTCTTTCTCTCTCTCTCTCTCTCTCTCTCTCTCTCTCTCCTCCTCTTCTTTAAAAGCTTTTGCCTCTCCATCTCGATCCAAACGCATTCTCAGTAGAGATCGAGAAGAGAGCGCCATAGATGGCGGCGGCGACTAACGGTAGCGAGTACTTCGTGATCGATGTTGGCGAGTCGAGCGACCGGTTCTCGCGGCCGTCGAACAGCGATGCGGTGGAGGAGGATGAGTCGGAGCTGCTCTGGGCGGCGATGGAGAGGCTCCCCTCAGTATCACGACGCCACTTCGCCATCGTTCCTCTCCGGAGCACCTCCATATCCGCCGCAGCCCAGCGGAGCCGCTGCCCCCTCGAGGTCGTCGACGTGAGAAGCCTCGATCGGCGGGCGCGGGAGCTCGTGCTCGACGAAGCCCTCGCCACCAATGAGCAGGACAACTACAATCTCCTGTCCGGTATCAAGGCCCGCTTCGATGCGTAATTTCCTGGATCCCTCACGATAGCTTCTAGGAGATATTAAATTCTTTCTTTTTGGTTGCTATTAGATGCGTAATATGTAGAGCCATCATCTATTTTCTCTGTATTTTTCGATCACTAGTCGTTTGCCGATATCAAATGAATCGCTAATTGGATGGGTTATTGGAAACCTAGACGAAGAAGGATTCTTACGAATTAATTACGTAGCGTCATTCCGTTTTTCCGTTGTTTTTTCTTATTTTTTATTCATTTTCTAAGACAAATTAATATGTGAGTGCGTTTGTTGAGCAACGAAACATTTGGTCTTGTATTCTATTCGTTACCTTAGGAGGCTAGAAATTTTGATTTAATGTTTAACAATCTTGATGTTTTGACACTTGGGATGCAACAGGGTTGGGTTGCAGGTTCCAAATGTTGAAGTGAGGTTTGAGAGCCTGAACGTATCGGCAAAGGTCCACGTCGGTCGGAGGGCTTTGCCTACTCTAGCCAATTACATCAGAAATTTGGCTGAGGTATGACGCACATCTTGGTGTCTTAAAGATGCTCGAAATGTACAACGATTCAGTTTTTCTAATTCTATTTTTTTTAAACTTGGAATCTTTTACCAAATGACTGGTTATAATATTTACCAGTAAACATAAACATGTCCAGCAGAGGATTTTATTGCCCTTATTATTCTTTTTTTCATTCGCTTTGAATTGTTAGATAAAAAATGACTTGGGTAATAACAACATACAATTAGGGTTACTTATAAGATCATTGCTAAGTTCAATTTGTCTATCTCCTCTATTCTTGATTGTTATCAATTTTTGCAATTTCTTGGTGAATGCTTGATTGAATTTGGTTGGGTCTAGTTTTCATGAAGTTTTCACATGTTGGATGTTTTAATATGAGAATATAGAGGGGCCATATTATCACAGATTTGAATCCCCATATCTAAGTATCTATTTCTCCTTTTACCTATTAATTTAATCTGATATCTAATGCAGCGAGTACTCATGTCCTTTCATGTACTACAACCCAACAAGCACACTCTCACCATTTTGGATAATGTGAGTGGCGTCGTGAAACCTGGGAGGTGAGCATGCAAACTGGTTTTCCTTCTTTTTGATAAATTATAGACTATGCTGACATTCCAACTGGCCTCATGCATGAAGTCTGAAACCCAATTCATATTCTTGCTTGTGGTAGTAGTTGCTCTATGATGAATGCGCACAGATATGCCTTTCCTTTTGTGATTTGGTGTCTTGAGTTGCTTCCTTTGTATGTGTATTGGCAGAATGACTTTGTTATTAGGACCTCCTGCATCTGGGAAGACTACACTATTGCTAGCTCTTGCTGGTAAACTGGATTCTAAGCTGAAGGTGACTGTTCTTTTCTTCTCCTTTTTATCATCTTTTACTTATTACAAGAAAGCAGGACATACTGTTTTCATGTATTTATAGATGGTGCCTTCCCTTATATTAGTCATGTTTTAATCCACGAAACAGGATACCCTGAATAGCAGGTTCCTTCGCATTTAATAAATCTGTTCAATCATTCCTCATCACATACTGTTCTGAGAGAAAAAAAAAGCTATTCAAATGTTGTGAATATCTCTCGAGAGCCTTTTGATAATATATTCTTTCTTTCATGTGCTGATCCCAATAGTTAGGACCAAAAGGTTTGGTTGCTAATTGCTTTGACCCAATGACCCCAAAGTGTAGTACTCATATAAATACAAAACAAAATTAGTCATGGTAGAACTTAATGACATTTTGTATTTTCTGTTAGTTCATCTTATCAGGATATTTACCAGGTTGATCTTTGGTCCATATTTATGGTAAACTAGCATTCAGATAATGTTCCGTAGAAATGTTATTGGAAAATGTAAGATATACTTGGCAATAATTTCCTTTTGATAACTCCCTTGATAATTGTAGTAGTCACTCGGACTGTGAAAGTGTTCCAACACTTTGATTATGTGAATACCTTTCTACTTATTTCCTTTTCTAATTATTTCCTCAGCAAAGTGGACGAGTGACATACAATGGGCGTGCTTTTGATGATTTTTTTGTACAAAGAACATCTGCATACATTAGCCAGACAGATAATCATCTTGGGGAGTTGACTGTGAGAGAAACTTTTGATTTTGCTGCCAGATGCCAGGGTGCAAGTGAAAACTGGAAAGGTTAGGGCTCCTTTTCTTAATAGTATTTTTTTTTTACTTCATTGTTAGTAGCATCATCTTGGAAATGTGGAAGTAGACTTCGTTTTTTCTTTCCTCTGCTTGGTTGATCCTTTGCCTGTTTAATATTAACAGAAACTTACCCTGAGAGAATATTCTTCCTTCTAAAACTTAATACCGAGGCTGAAATTATTTGTACTACCATGTACTTGTATAGATAATTTTACGCATGATTTCTTTATGTATGATACATTTGTGCAACTGGATGAACAAAATATATTCAGGAGCAGATTGCAAAGATACTGTCACCCCTGTTGTCCATCAAGCGTCACATTTTTGTATTTTCTCTTAACTATAAATCACCGCCAAGTGCTAACATGTCTATTTGTCGTCTTACTAGATCAAGAATTCCTGTAACCATTCTCCTTTCACTGAGTAATATCTTGTAATTTCAAGTGAATGGTTCTTCATGTCAATCCCAAGAATTACTGTGTAATTCCTATGTGCAGAGCATATGAAGAATTTAACTAGGCTCGAGAAAGAAAAGAATGTGCATCCAAGTCCTGAAATTGATGCATTTATGAAGGTCAATACTTCATATCTTGATTTTACTTAACTCATTACCCAGTATTGTTTATTTTTCAAATTATCTTTTGAAATGAATGTGGTGGACAGGTTGCTTCTGTCGGAGGTGAAAAGAACAATCTTGTAACAAATTATGTCCTGAAAGTACTTGGCCTTGATGTTTGTGCTGATACTCTGGTTGGTACTGATATGGTTAGAGGTGTTTCAGGTGGTCAGAAAAAGCGAGTGACAACAGGTGTGCAGATCATCATTTAGCTAAATATATTGTTTGCAATCTATTTCACCCATTTTATATTTTTTTCTGATCGAACTTCTGTTGAACTTGCTGTTCTTTAGGACAATCATGGAATATTAGCTGAATATATTGTTGAAGTTTCTTAGGCCTCCATATAATGTCTTGGCTTCCTATGATCTAGTAGAAAATTACAACATTTAAACTATCTATCCCTCCAATTGCTTATGGCCTCTTTCAAACAGGACCTCTTTCTATTCTTACTCCACTTTCTACGATCTTTTGCTAATTATCCTACATTACTGACAAGGCAATAATGAGGCAAAGAGGCAAGGAAAATAGAGCAGCGATATGCTTTGCGACAGTAAACTTTCTCTGCAAGTATGCATGCTCAAAAATCTGATTTAGATGGAAAAATGCAAGTTTTTGATCAAACTAGCCCTCCCAAATATTTATTTTATATGTATACTATATTTTAAATTTTAAATATAAAATTAGCTGTGTTTAGAAACTGTTAACCTACTTTTAAATATAATCCATTAACTGGATCAGTGACTTATATAAACATATTAAATTCTCTAAATAATTTTCAAGTCTTACGAGAAAGTTTTATATAAGTTGTTGACTTTGTATTTTAAAATCATTGAACTAGAAACTAATTTATATTTGAAAATCGCTAATTAGATCAACCATCTCCAAACATATCTATTATCGTATTTATGTTTCAAAATAAATTAGATGTATAAAAAGAAATTATAGGAAGTATAATAATTCTAAGATTCTAGCCACTTAGTTTGCCGAAGAAATGAAATCTTTTTCTCAATCCAACTTCTTTTGACTGAAGACCCTAGTTCTTTCTCTTATTCTTTCTTGTTTATAATAAAAGTGCACAATGTCCAACAACTTGTTTATTTGTTTGTTTACACTTGCTTCACGGTGAACTTGTCTTAGAATATAAATATAAAATTATTATAATTTAAGTTTTTAGAATAGTTACTAAATTAAATATGGTGTCAAAGTCATGACTGTAGGTCATGAGTTCGCTCTAAACCCTAGACTTTAAGTTATGAGTTCAAATTTTGTTTATCTATTTTTATTTAAAAATATAAAATTTCCCTCATTCAAAAGTTAAATTTATTTTTAGTATTAAAATGTCTTAGCTAAAATACAAGAGAAAATATTAGAATATAAAATATAAGCTTTTAAAATAAATGGTGAGTCAAGTTTAAGTCTTAAAAACAACCTTATGAAAGTTAGGGGAAGACTGCTCATCTCATCTCCATCATTTTATTTTCTCATTAATTTACTAATATTCAAACCTGTAAGTTCATGCTTCCTTGGATTTGTATATCAATGATCTCATGAAACAAGTACCATGCACACCTTCTGACTGCAAATACTTGACTTGTATGATACCTATAAGACTATATTATCTCAAAGTCTTATATTTTCTCTTACCTTTTTATCTTTCTCTTTTTATTGAAGTTAGATGGTAGAGGGATTTATTTTTGGGTGAAGTTCAATTTGATTTCTAGACGAGCCTTTTCAGATGCAGTCTAACGAGATGCGCTCAAAAGTGGGAAATTGGTGGATGCTAGTGGAAGCGACTTTCAAATCCCCAAATAATACCAATGTGATAGCAATAGATTTAGGTAAATCAAATATTAGCAAAACTAATTTTTATACCAAAGAAAAATCCTTAATGAGAGTGCTAAATATAGAGAACTTCTAATACTCATGCTAACCACATATAAGAACTATAAATATAAATCATAAAAAAGAAAAGAGAGACAAGATTTATATGGTTCGACGATATGCGTACATCCTTAAGCGAAGCAATTTTAATCCACTATACAAATTATCAAATATAAAGAGTTTTCAACTCTAATATTACTCTAAACAATGATGGCTCTCCTCTCTAATTTTTTCCTTGTGCAAAATGTCTACACCCAATTCTAATCTAAATATTTCAATTTATAGGGCTGACTAAAGCTACTGAAAATACTGCTTGACGTTTGAATGTACGTGGGGTCGTTCGAACGCCAATAGAACTCTAATCTGGAGAGCAAGAGAGCGTTTGAATACCTGTGGGGCCGTTTGAACGCCTATAGAGTGTAAATCCTCTGAAAAAATTACGTTCGAAGGGCCTATTCGAACACCCTGTAATTCCTGCTTTGATTTATCCTAAGAAGAGAATCAAAGTCTCTGGTTAGGTTTGTCTAGATCTAAATGCCTACAAAGCCATGAATCCGTGAAGGTCAACATGCTACTCTTGTTCTATCCAAGCATAAATTGTTTTTTTTTTCTCTTATAATCTTTCTTTACCGACATAACAAACTGTGATTTCATATTATTTCCTTCTCTAAATTTTGAATAATATTGCTGTTTTTAAGTATTAACATCCTTCTGAGGGATATGGTTTGCACTTTGCAGCACGACTAGATCTTTAATCGGTTATGCTAACATAAAGTATTATACTTCATAGACACTGTCCCCGGAATTACTAAACGAGAATCTGTGTTTGTCTCACTTGCAGGGGAAATGATTGTTGGTCCAAAGAAAACCCTTTTTATGGATGAAATATCTACAGGACTAGACAGCTCCACAACATATCAAATTGTGAAGTGCATGAGGAACTTTGTTCATCAGATGGAGGCCACTGTAGTGATGTCCCTTCTGCAGCCTGCACCTGAGACATTTGAACTTTTTGATGACCTAATACTATTATCTGAAGGGCATATCATATATCAAGGTCCCATAAAGCATGTCGTTGAATTTTTTGAGTCATTAGGCTTTTCATTACCACCTCGCAAAGGGGTGGCTGACTTTCTCCAGGAGGTATTTGAATATTTTTCGCACTCTTATTATTTGCTCAGATCCATTATTTTGCAGTTATTTACTTGCACTGAAGGTTTATTTGTGGAATATAGGCTATAAAAATCTAATTAGTCAAATTTATATATACTTCAGGTTACCTCTAGGAAGGATCAAGCTCAGTACTGGTCTGACCATTCAAAGCCATACGTGTTTCTTCCTGTTTTAATGATGGCCAGAGCTTTTAAAGAATCTGAACATGGGAAATCTGTGGAGTCGACTCTAGCTGTTCCTATTGATGATACAAAGTTTCTAGCATCAGCTCTTGCCAGCAAGAAGTTTGCTATATCAAAAGTAGCCCTTCTACGGGCATGCTTCGCAAGGGAACTTATTCTTCTAAGTCGACATCGTTTCCTTTATATCTTCCGAACATGCCAAGTAAGTTTCCTTTGGTTTCCTCTTTTTAGCTTATAGTTTAAATTTCACCCAACTTCTTTTTTCGTAAGTTAGAATTAGCTTTAAATATCCTGCCTATGATTCTTTAAATAATTTACTTGTACATGTAAAGTTAAAGAGGTAGTTGGATGTTTAAATGGTTTGCGATGATATTATAATCCAAAGGGACCTTCAGGTATACAACTAGGCACTGGAAGAAGCTTATTAGGTGGTGCACTAAATTGGTGGTGACTTTGATCCAACTTTGGAAGTTTGGATCCATGCTATTAGGTTCTGTAACATATCTATTTGTAAAAAGGGTTTTCACAAAAGGTAATTTTCACGTTCAAATAAGAACAATCAATCAAGTAAATAAAATATCTTTTGTAATTCTAGCTGATTTCAGCTCGTTCAATCAAAAAAAAAAAAAAAAAAAAATCTTTGGATGGTCATCTATAATCAAAACTTCATCTTAGATGCCTGTGGGTTCAGAAGATACTCGTGCAATAATATGAAAGAGAATAACATATCATGGAGAGAACTCTGTGGGCCTAATACATCTTGAAGATGTAACAATGCAATAGAGGTAGAGACGCGCATGATTCTTATCATTTTCTTCTTCTTTCAAAAAATTATTTTCCTGTTTCATTTTATGTTGTGTTTTTCGTTTCTCTTTCTTCTCCTTTCCCTACCTGGCTCAGCCACCTGGACTAAGGCCACTTCAGCCTTGGGCCAGTAAAAAATGTCTCACTTGCACTAAGGCCAGATGTGCCTGGAAACGAGTTTCGGCCTTCGGGTCTCACCCAGATTTTTCGCATCCAACTACTTGTAGTCTTGAAGCCTGCAAGCCTTCATTCTTCCGTGTTTTTAGCTTTCTACTGCGAGCCATCAAAGCACAACTAAATTACCCTTTCTAAAGTTCAAGAACGGTCAAACTTGGCTGTCTTTCTTTTTATTTATTTAATTTTTATCTTGGCATTATTTTGATAGAGAATGTAACATCCCATAATCCGAGTGTTGCTCTCTGGAATGCTATAAATTAGCCGGCTTCCTGCTTGACCTTGATAACTTTGTGCACGAATTTCATAGCTTCTGTCGTGTATCTGAAGCTAAACCATAACATCCCTGATGCGTGTGATAACCGGAGTGTGATCTAATATGAAAATTCGCTTGTAGCGAACAATTTTTCTAGGAACAATGGCAGCATCCTTGTCCATGTTCAGTCCAAGATGGTTCTAATGTCATGCTGATGTTAGGACTTATAGATTCTTACCATTTTAGATGATTTGATGACATTTTGGCTATTCTGTATAATTATATTTTACAGTCCATTCTGAAGTGCTTTCCCTTTGGAAATGAAATATAGCATTATATGTTTGGCAGAAAAAATGTTTTGCTTCATCGCTGTAATTATCAAGACTTGTAAATGTGCATCCGTTTTTAACAGAGACAGTCTCTTGAATTTTCTTTTTCTTACATACTTTGCAATGGTCTTACTATGATTTCACTTGCATGCATTTTATCTATTCATACCTGTCTATACTCTATTCATTAATTGATGAATGTTATTTATTGCAGGTTGCTTTCGTTGGAGTGATCACGTGCACAATGTTTATTCGCACGAGGATACATCCTGTTGACGAGATAAATGGAAATTTATATCTATCTTGCTTATTTTATGGATTGGTACATATGCTTTTCAATGGGTTTACCGAGTTGTCAATTACGATATCTCGACTCCCGGTTTTCTACAAGCAGAGAGAGAATTTCTTTCATCCTGCTTGGGCCTATTCAATTCCTAGTTGGATTTTACGTGTTCCTTATTCCATTGTTGAAGCTGTAGTGTGGTCTTGTGTAGTATACTATACAGTAGGGTTTGCACCAAGTGTTGGGAGGTATGAAGATGCAAATGTTTTTTTTTTTTAATTAGTATGACAATTATCAATCAGTTGTGTACTTTTACTTTCTACGGAGATTGAAATTAGCAAAATACTTCACAATTGCAGGTTTTTCCGCTTCATACTTTTGCTATTTTCTGTGCACCAAATGGCATTAGGACTTTTCCGAATGATGGGTGCTATTGCCCGAGATATAGTAGTTGCCAATACATTTGGATCTGCTTCACTTCTAGCCGTTTTTCTGTTGGGAGGATTTATTATTCCCAAAGGTTAGATTTGTTGGTCTTATAAGCTGAATGAATTTACATTTTACATGACATTTTCCCGATTTGGTTGATTGATGTCATTCTTAGTTTTCCAGTTAAATAAATGATTCATTAATTGTATATTTTGTTTCCATTTTTTTTTATGGTTTCTGAACTCTAGATTCATAAAGCAGATGAAATCAAACCATGGTGGACTTGGGCCTTCTGGCTTTCACCATTAAGCTATGGGCAACGTGCAATCTCGGTTAATGAGTTCAGCGCCTCAAGATGGGCCAAGGTTTGTTCCTTTTTATTCCCACTTTTTTATTCTTAAATTAATTTGTGACCGAAATTTTATTCTGTTTCTTCTTCGGAACCATGACAGTGGTCTGCTTATGGAAATAATACGGTTGGAAATAATGTTCTAATTCTACATAGTCTTCCCACCCAGAAGTACTGGTATTGGCTTGGAACTGGTGTTCTGTTATGTTATTGTGTCCTTTTCAACATTCTCTTTACTCTTGCTTTGGCATATCTTAAGCGTAAGTTGAATATCCTTATTCCTTAGTAATGGTCGTATCTTTCTGATATATAGGATCTCAACCTTTGTATTGCTCCCTCTTAATTCTATTATCTATTAGCTAGAATATCTGACATCAGTTACCATGTCATTGAAGCGCTAGGGAAGGCACAGGTAGTAATCCCATCTGATTCTGCAGAAAAAAAGGATGAAAAAAATGGTGCTGCTCCTTTTGAAATGGAAACTAAAGGTGAACTACTAGTGTTTGAAAAACTGCATGTTTTTGTTTCCTCTTTGCATCTATATACGGGAGCATATACTTTTTTTTTTCTCTTTGCTGCTGCTGACATCAGCATAATATCTCACCATAATCATTTATTTCATCCTCTCCTTTAGCTCATCTTATGTATGCATATGGGAACTAAAAGCACTTTCTTAGTTCTTACCAGATAAATCAACAACTCTCTTCATATCATGTTAATCATATGCATCTAAAACCATAAGTTCTGGTTTTTAAGTGATTATCTGACATGTATATTTTGCAGTAAGAAGTAATGTACAAGAGTTGTTGCAAGGAGAGATTGCTGGCATGTGTAAGAGGGGAATGATTCTCCCGTTTCAACCTTTATCCATGACGTTCCATAACGTCAGTTATTTTGTTGATATGCCAAAGGTTGATGCCGCTGTTGCCTGCTACTTTATAAGACAATATATTAGTATTTACTAAAAAATTGTCCTTTTCTGAATAATAGGAAATGAGAGCACAAGGGGTTCCTGAAAAACGATTGCAACTACTATCTAATGTTAGTGGGGTATTCAGACCACATGTTTTGACAGCATTGGTTGGCTCAAGTGGGGCAGGGAAGACAACGCTTATGGATGTTCTTGCTGGCAGGAAGACAGGTGGATATATAGAAGGTGATATTAAGATATCTGGATTTGAAAAGGATCAGAGAACGTTTGCCAGAATATCAGGATATGTTGAGCAAAATGATATACATTCGCCTGAAGTAACAGTTGAGGAATCTCTCTGGTTTTCGTCCAGTCTTCGCCTTTCAAAAGACATTAGCAGAGAAAAAAGACATGTTAGTCATGATTTCCTTATTTTGCACCCTCAGATTTTAGTTAGTTGCTAAGCATACTTGTACTCTTCTGTGTAGGCATTTGTTGAAGAAGTGATGTCACTGGTCGAGCTTGATCAGCTTCGACATGCATTAGTTGGCATGCCGGGGAGTAATGGTTTATCAACAGAACAAAGAAAGCGTCTAACACTTGCAGTTGAATTAGTTGCCAACCCATCTATTATATTTATGGATGAACCCACATCTGGATTAGATGCACGAGCAGCTGCAATTGTGATGCGAACTGTTCGTAACACCGTTGATACAGGAAGAACTGTTGTTTGCACCATACACCAACCAAGTATTGATATCTTTGAAGCATTTGATGAGGTTATTAGCCATTGTTCTTTTGAAGAGCGTTTGATCACTCATTTGGGCTTGCATATATTCTAATTTCGCGACAAACTTTTCTCTGATATCTTGTTTGTTTTGCCGCAGCTTCTTCTTATGAAGCGAGGGGGCCATGTTATATATGGAGGTTTGCTTGGAGTGAATTCACAGAATATGATTGATTACTTTCAGGTAGATTATATATGTTATATTATCATTCTGTGTTTATTCTTTTTATCTTGAATATAAGAGGTTGATCTTCAATAACACTTGCATGTTTTGCTAATTTGCTCCAAAGTCTTAAGTTCCCATGCAATTCTAAATTAAGATATATAATGATGAAGTGTCGTTTGGTTATTATTAGGTTACATCTAAACAACAGAAATCCTTGATAGAATTAATTATATTAGTTTACAAAATTTTCTTTACTTGATGGGTCAATCAATATCATAACATCTCTCATGCAGGGAATACCTGGAGTTCCTACTATTCAAAATGATTATAATCCGGCAACCTGGATGCTTGAAATTACTACACAGGCATGTGAAGAAAAGCTCGGTTTAGATTTTGCTACCATATACAGGAATTCTGATCAGTTCAGGTGAATTTTATGTAACAATATTAATCCTTTATTTATAGAGGACCTGCATATGTCTAGAGTACATGATTGATGAAGCTTAGCACTGCAAGAAGTGAGAAATTCTTTATCTCAGGAAAGTTGAAGCTCTTATTCAAGAATTGAGTGTTCCTGCTGCTGGCACAGAGACTTTAAAGTTCTCTTCCGAGTTTCCACAAGATGGTATAACTCAATTCAAAACCTGCTATATTAAACAAAATCTTGTATATTGGAGGAGCCCACGATATAATGCTGTACGGTTGATCTTCACAACACTTGCTGCTCTGATATTTGGCTCAATATTTTGGAATGCTGGTTCAAAAAGGTATCACAGTTATGCTTTCTTTTACTTAAATTTCTTGCCTCAACTTCTACTTTGCCTGCTTGATTACTTTCCTTTTTTCCTTTAGATATGCTTTTATCATCTTATAATATGTATTACCAACAAGATTGATTATTCCCACCAAATTTAAGGAGTTTGAGTTGTGTCTCATGTCATAAGCATGTTAATTGGAGATATTAGGAATATGAAGTTTGAAATGAATATGGCTGCAAAGAACCAAGTGCTTCACCATATCTTTTGTAACTTTCATTTACATGGTAGTTTTAAGCTTGTCTTTGTGCTCTGAATTTTAGAATAATTCAAGGAAAGTCTTGAGTGTTGGTAATTTCATGTATTTGACATGAATTTTTTATTAACTTTGAGCTAAGTTTTAAGTGGGGCCCACATATTATTAATGATGGTTTAATAGTGGAATTAATTTAGCTTAAGGAGTACTTTATTGTCAAATATTCACTTAGTCAAATTCATGAAGAGAAGTGAATGAAAAATTAGCTCTAAAGTGAGTATCATGGCAATGAAGAAATAAAGAAAAGTGAGTTTAGTACCATATTGAATATTTGAGAAATGTTAGTATGGTATATAAGTAACAAACTTCTTATAGACTTTGGGCCCTAAAAGGGGTACCTATTTTGTGAGTAAAGGTTACTATGCAACTTAACTCACACGCGCGCGCCGCTTGGCCCGGCTGGGTTCGGTTCGCACGGGTCAAAGTCCAATTTTAATTTTTTGCCTGATACGGTTCAAATCTGGTTTGGTTCGGGGTCGAAGTGGTTTGTCCTTTCAATGAACAGTTAATCAGTCAGTTAGTTGGTTGAACCCGACCCGAAATGGTGCATCCCTTCATAATATAACTGTTAATTGGTTTCAGACCCGAAATGGTGCGTCCATTCGGTGATCTTTTGCATCTTTTCGTCGAGCCTGTTTAATTCTATAAATAGGCTGTCAGTCTACATAATTTTATATAGAAATTTGGTTTATTTCTTCTAGAGTCGAGTCTTAAGTTTGAGTTTACATTTGAGAGAGAGTATAACACGGTTCAGATTCAATCAAGGCATTAGAAAGCTGCTTCCTTTCGAGTGCATGACAGTCGTTGTATCCTGGAAGACCGATCTCCACTGTTCCAGAAGCAATCAGTGGAGGGCGAATTGGTTTTAAGGAGATAGTGTCCAACACTAAACTCGACTATTCAAAATCTTATATTCTGTAATCTGTAAGTTTATTTAATTTATTTATTTTGATCGGATTTTTTATAATTCTTTGGAATCAAATTGTTACCGCCAACATTGACAAGCTTGGTAAGTAATTAACAGTGTTGGATGCATCACATGCTTGCTGCTAAAAAACTATGGATACCTTGAAATCCTCAAGTAGGGCTATGAAGGAAAGGAAGAAATAGTGCTAACCCCTCTCATATTCATATAAGGCTGGGAAACGTAGCTTCTCCTCCCTTAATTATAAAGAGAAGTTTTAAATGATTTAATTGTCATTTCTATTATTAGGTGTGTAGTTTAGACATTTGTCTTTTTTTTCAGCTTTTTTTTATCATTTTCTATATGATTTATGCCTTTAATATTTTTGCAGTCTAGTGATGGATTCATCATGCACTTATTAAGCTGCACCGTGAAACAGCTATCTCTGTATGATTACTATGATTCAATTATTAATATTATTCATCAATTTTTTGTTTTTAATCATGATCATCTTTAATAATGTCAAAACAAATGATTTATAGATAGTTTAATACCACTTTTATGTTTTAGATTTTAATAGACAATCATTACCACGAGATATAACCTTAGTTCATGTAGGAAGATCCTTATTTCGTCACATGTATCTAAGTCAAAACTTTAAGCTGTAGTAAATCTTTCTAAATTTCCTTATGTTAACTTTTATATATGAATCTATTGGCAGAGGAGATTATGCAGATGTATAGATAACAATATAAGCTAAAAAAACATCAGGTCTTAGGAAGAAGTACAAAAGATTAAACTGATAAAAAAAATAATAAATTTCAATTCGCTCGGCTCCAAGCGATGCCACCATTATTCTTGTGTGAATCACCAGTCTAGCAGCTATGGGGGATTTCCTGGTTGTATTGTGTTACTGTAGAAGAGTTGCCTCTCCTTTACTTCTCTTAAACCTATTTATGGATCTTTGCCATGGGTAAGTCCTTTAAATTAGCAGGAAAAATCATGCTACAATATCTGAAGTTTCTCCATTTTCTTCAGAAAGAAATACAAAATATTAAGTGTTCTGGTTGTCAAATTATACTTCTACTATTTTGCAGGGAGACAACAGAAGACTTGATGATTATTATGGGATCTCTTTATGCTGCATGCCTATTTCTTGGAATTAATAATTCATCATCTGTACAACCTGTGGTATCAATTGAGAGGACTGTATACTACAGAGAAAGAGCAGCTAGAATGTACTCTTCATTTCCTTATGCAGCTGCACAGGTTGGTTCTTCTAATCTGTAAACAAATTCTTTCTTATTTGCTGGTAATGTTCACAATGTTAAAGGTACTCTCTCATGTTAACAGGGGCTTGTAGAGATTCCTTACATTCTTGCACAAACACTAATATTTGGAATCATCACCTACTTCATGATTAACTATGAAAGGGCAATAGGTAAGAGGTGCAGTCCTTAATGTACCTTTGTAGTCTTGAAAATCTGTTCAAATATTGGTGATCTGAGAAATTACTTGACAATTTTCCATGTATCATCCTACTAATGTTTGCTTTCATGTTCTGTCTATTAATATAAGTTATCCATTATCTCACGAGCGCCATTTATTCTGCAGGAAAGCTCCTACTATACCTTGTTTTCATGTTTCTTACTTTCACCTACTTCACATTCTATGGAATGATGGCCGTTGGTTTGACTCCATCTCAGCACCTAGCAGCAGTTATTTCATCAGCATTTTATTCATTGTGGAATCTTCTTTCAGGTTTTCTAGTCCCTAAACCTGTAAGTTTCTAAACTTTTATTAAGAATCCAAATCCTTTAGCATTGTTGAATAGTTGCTGGAATCTTTGACCATCTTCATAGAAGTCCTTGTGGCTATGTAGTGTGTTTCTTAGTGACGCCAGAACCCTACTGATGATTAGTAAGCGTTCATTATCAGCTTAACTTTTAAAGTAGTTAGTAACTTAACATATATGCTATATGATCCGCTGAGTGTGACAATAATGCTTGCCACTGGGTAACTTGGTTTTTGGGGTTCAAGTAAGAATATGAAGAGTCATAGGTTTACATCTTGAAGCAACTTATTTAGAATAGACGGTAATGTGTGTACATTTTTACTCCAGCCTCATGCACTGAGATGCCCTCCAGCCCCTGCAAAATTTTAAACTATAGTGCTATTTTTTACATTAGAACCCTATATTGTTTAAAAAAAATTATTGGATATATTATATGCCCCTCCTGTAAAAGTGGAGTCTGGCTCTGCCTCTGCATATGGATCGGTTGTTTTATAACTATTAAGTGCCACTTAATTAATATTATGTCCATTTTGCTCAGACTGTTAAAAGTGTTTTTTTGTTGGTCGTATTGCTCATTCCTGGAATACTTTCTTCTCCTTCCAGTTTGATTACTTTCTTCATCTAGTTTCCTAACGATGACATTGTTCTGGCTTATGGTATCTCATGTTGATTCTCCCTCAGAGCATCCCGGGTTGGTGGATCTGGTTTTATTACATATGCCCAGTGGCGTGGACCCTACGAGGCATCATTACATCACAGTTGGGTGATGTTGAGACTAGATTAGTAGGGCCTGGTTTTGATGGTACAGTGAAGCAGTATCTGGATATATACCTCGGCTTCGAATCTGGAATGACAGGCATCAGCGCAGTGGTTCTCGTTGGCTTCTGCCTGCTTTTCTTTTGTGTTTATGCGACCTCCATCAAGGTCCTCAATTTTCAAAGACGGTGATTCCGTTGTTAGAGTTGACACTTACCTGCTGAGGGACGCCACTTAGTTGATTCTTCCTTAAATGATGGATCATTCAAATGCAGACTTAAGAAGAATTAGTATACATGATTCTGTATGTATGATGAATAATACTCTATATTAGTATGCTCAGATATACATGATTTTAAAGATTAAAAAAAAAATTCAAGCTGAGTTGATGATCAATGATGCAGCATTCTTTCCCTTACCTCTTTATTGATCAGAAACTAACGTCCGTACGAGTTTGAACCAGTTTTGATAGAAACCTCTGGTAAAATATCCACCGGTATCTATAACCCAACAGATGAAGTACATTACATAGTCTGTTTAGGGATTGGCGACTTACCCATTCAGTGACTTTGGCACTAGACGTTCCCAAAATAGGTACTATCGGGTCCAGTGAATTAGAGAATAGACATGTGGCTGTCCAAATGAAAGAATTAACGGAATACCCAACATGGGCACAGACACAGTACTACGAGCGAATTCATTTACATGGTGGAAAATGTTTACATGCTTAATCGGGTGTTGCGTAAACTCTTTTGTAGCATGGTGATATAGTCATGGTAACATCAAACTCAGTAGTATATTTGTGAGCTGAGTCGGTCATCCCATAAAGTTTAGAGAAGCACTAGGAGGAGATCTTCCGCCTAAGAGAGAGAACTCAAAAGGAAGAATGACCATCTACCACCTCACGGCCTCCCACAATCCTTGAAAGTTCTCTCATAAGTTTCATCCACAATAATAACAGACAATCATATCAGTCTCATTGAGATCTCTTACCTGTGTGTGTGTGTGTGTGTGTGTGCACCAAAAAAAGGCTCCTCTACACAACAAGTTTGAGGTGGAGTCTCGGTAAATAATAACTTGTGCTGCTTACGTTCTCAAATCAATATTCTTGAAAACTCGACAGTGATGTGATTTTCTTTTTGTTTCTGTGGGAATTGGACACTGCGTACATGATCACTTCTTATTGCGAATACTACTTAGTTTAGCTATCTCTTTATATATTTTCTTAGGTTTGAGAAGCTAGGCGTATGATCAACTGGGGAGTAAAAACTTATCATGATAAAATAAGCATATCTGTTCTAACAGAGGACTATCAATTAGTTCGTTGTTTACAAATAACTCGTGTTTGAGTAAAAACGTTTTAGATGTGATTATCTTATTAATATTAGTGTTACGTGGTATTTTGTATCTCTTTAAACAGTCTAGAGTGTTGCATCTCCATACTTATGATGGTTTTTATTTATTTAATAATAAAAGTTAGTCCAGTCATAAACTTTTATTAAAAAATAAAACAAATGATCTAAATAAGTTGAATTTAAACTAAAAATATAAACGAGGTTAACACAAGCATGACTTAGCCATATTTGGCCCAGATATAACTCAAATTATAGTCCTAGCCTTCACATTCTAAATAGAACGGTTAAAATTTAATTACTGATTAATATGTACTATAACAGTCAGATTAAGATCTAATAATCAGATCTCTTGTTTTATAATTTTACCCCTTTAACCATATCAAGAGCAGAACAAGACTTAGGATTTCATGACATCCAAATCTCCGAAGAAAGAAGTGATTCGAGTAGAAGATGCGGATTAAGATCTAATAACCCTCTCTTTCCGAAAATCCTTTAGATTGCTACCAGGCAATGGCTGAAGAGATGGTCAACGGCCAAACAAGAGAGCATCCTCTCGGAGAGATCAGGAGAGAGGATTTAAAACTACTCTACGGTCATTAAGAACTGTCCAACTGAAAGAATCAATATACTTAAAAGCATGGGAAACAACACCTTTCCAGAGTTAATTCATTTACATGGTGGCAAATATTTACACGCTTAATTAATTGGATGCTGTATAAACTCAAATCATACGTACGTAGCACGTATAAACTATACGTCCAACTGCACAGCATATTTGTGAGCCGAGTCGGCCGTCTCATCGGCCGGCGGTGGCTCATTCAGGAAAGCCCAGCTGCTTCTCGTCCACCTGCACAACACCACCAATCATATCATTTCAGAAGCCAAGCAAATCTAACCACCAGAGAGAAAGAAACCTCAATTTTGATCAGTCTCGTATTATATTTACCAGTCTCCAGTCTTGTATAGTTTGCTGATCTCGTCCACCTCCTTAGAGGCAAGAGGAGAGCTGGGCTCGCTTTGAGCACGAAGCGACGCCGACTTCTTTATCACACTAATATCTCTCACCTACGTACGTATATGATATTAATTAAACGCATGCGAGATCGATTGATGCAAGAAAACTTGGATGATATCAGGGAGAGGAAATCACATACCAGATGAGACTTCTTAGGTGATTTAGAATCCTCCTCTAATTCGAACTCTTCTAACTCGCTCTTCTTCTGGAGCTTCCAGAAAGCGTCGATCTCTTCATTCGTAAGCGAGCTGTTCCTCCGAGATCGAACTATATCTGACGAGAAACGAACGCATGCATGGTTTTACTAACTAAGAATCATCTCCAGCAATGATATACATGAAGAGAGAGAGAGAGAGAGAGAGAGAGAGAAAGATTTAGGAAGTTAATTTGCATACCTTTACGATCGTCCAGAGCATGCGAAGACCAACCACTCACGAGAGAACCCATAACAACTATGAGAGTAATAGTAGCAGTAATTATGAACTATGGACTTTGAGATGTCTCGCCTCTTACTATATATATAGTTAAGAGGTTGGAAGTCTCTAGTCGGTGAACATAAATAATAATTAATTGAGAAACATTGAAACAGTAAGTGAGAAGGATAGAGACGAGGAATGGATCTATTTATTAAGTTAATAATGACTTGGATATAGAGTTTTGGATAGGAACAGTTTAATGCTTATCTGATTCGAATCGAAGATGATGTGGCTCACTCACGCTTGACTCGGGTGAGTCATCCTTATCTGCCCTTCTTCTCTCTGTGTCCTTTCTTGCAGAGAGAGAGAGAGAAATAATATATAAAAAAAATTAAGTAGATTCTAATTATTTATTAAGGGATATTTTCAATTTGGTTAACCACCGTGTGACATTCTAAGCTAACTAAACCTAACTATTCTCAAATGGAAGCATATCAACCTGAAAAATACTTTATTAAATCCTAAAGATAATTTCTAAAACATCTAGATTACGCTTTGGTGGGATAGGATATGATGATTATATTCAGAAACAAGTTTTTGATTTGGTAGAGTTGGCTTAGACATATTTAATCAGTAGAGTTACGTAAACAATAACAGAGTATTATATAAAAACTATAGAAAAATAAAATCCTCAAAATGGGGTTCTAAATAGAAAATAATAAGAATATGATGTATTATTTGAATATCTCCTATTTATTTATTCATTTATGTGTCTATATGTTGCTTTAAATGCATTTGACTTGCATAATTCTATGGGATATATATATCAATATTCTTTTTTAAGATTATTTTGTGAGGTCTAAAGTTTCACTTACACTCTACTCGTAGGATAAATAATTTCTTTATGCTTACTCTATTATGATAAGGTTTTAATATGCAATCATACAGCTTCTAAAACAAATCTAAGAAAATAAATAAAGAGAGAGCTACAATAAATACTTGCAAGTAAGGACTAATTCTTTGTTAGATCGCCTCAACCATTACCCATTGTTATACCGTATAATTTCTTTTGTTAGTTATGTATTGGATTTTATTAATACCATTAGGGAGAGTAAAGGTAATAAATATTCAAGATAATTTAATTATCAAAATAAATAAATAAATAAACAGGTCTTATAAGAAAAGTAAGCTATATGTCAAGGAGTAGGAGTGTAATTAACTTTGCAAATAAATTATAAGCTATGATGTACATGGAGTTCAATTCTTAAGCCATGGGAGAAAGAAATATAGAACAGTCATAGAGTCCAAGGTTTTTAAGAACATTGTATTAAGAACATGAGCAGCAAGTTACATGATATATATTTTTTTTTTTCCACCTAAATTATTTACAAATATTTTATAGAAATTTTTACAAATCACACTCTATATTTTGCCTATTTTGTGATTTGCACCCGTCTTTGGGAATTTTATAACGCCACCCTTTATTTTTTTCTATAATGTTTATTTAACAACCGACGTTAATTTAATTAACTGACATTAACCATGTTATATAGTTTATGTGACTCTACCCTTAAAAATTTCTGATCTAACCTAAATCCCCACAAAATTCTTCTTCCCCAAACTAAACCTTAATCTTACAAAATCTAAGTCCTCTTATCTATAACTAAACCCTACCTCACAAAATTATAATATCAAAACCTACAACCCACAAGAATTCCCCAAAATCCCTACCATGTACAAGCCTTAGAAGTTTCCCTCAATTTTACCTATTTTTTTTCGTCTCTCTAGCTCAAACTCTTTTTTTTCTCCATCTTTCCTCAAATTTTCTTGGAGGTCGCAAGCAACAAAATCAGCTTCGCGTTTGGGGAGCTCTAAAATATCCATGACTTAGAGTTTGGAAGCTCTAAGATTAACTTGGCATTTTAGGTGATGTTCTCCATGGTTTGAGAAAAAGCAACAAATATATATGTTCAAGTTATGAATAAAATTAGAGATAAGTATAAGGATAATTTATGAATGTTATGGATTATAACAGAATATTCTATTTCTGGTATTATTCAATTTGATCATGGTTAAGTTAAGTTAACTCAGAGTGTTAAATGAACATTACAGGGAAAATGAGGGATCGTGTTATAAAATCCCCAAAGACGAGTGTGAATCATAAAATAGGCAAAATGTAGGGTATGATTTATAAAAATCCCTATTTTATAACATTATAGATGCGACATAATATTAATAAATTGGCATTTAATTTTATTTATAAAAAGTTTAATAGAAGTCTGCAAAGTAAAACATGCAAGATATAAAAACAAAAGTTAAGTATTCAATAACTATTTTTTTGTGTGCAAATAAGTCTTATTTTTTACGGCTGCATCAATTTAATAGAGATTATTCTCAATTTTCAACAGATTTTTATTAAATATTTTTTTTAATAAAAAAACTCTTAGTATCCTTGCAAATATGAAGGTTTTTGAGGGGCATATATATAAATGTTGCATAGCTAATTATCGTAGATGATGAGTTAACATAACTATATATACGAAATGATTTTAATATCCTTAAATGACTTTGAATAAGTGTTTTTAAGGTTAAAATAGAAATAAACGATAATTAGATTGTAAAGTCAAATGAGAGGTATTTTAGAATTTTTAATTTTTTAATTTTTAAAAGTAATAAAATAATTTCTATTTTATTAGCTGTTATTGTAGTAAAATTAATTAGGCATTAAAATCAAGATATTATGATAGGGTGTGAATGCTAAATAAAAACAAAAGATAGGGGTGGTTTTGATAAATTTCTAAATAAAAACAGTTTAGTCCCCCAACGCCGAAGCCAACGGTGTACTGGGCTCAGCCCATGTAGAAGGAAATTGGGCCTAATTAGGGCCCAATTTGGGCTCGCTCCACAGCGACGAAAGAGGATAACGAAATCCTCATCCCCATTTAGCTTCAGCTAAATCCATAAACCAGAGAGAAGAAAGGCGGAAAGAAAAGAGCGAGAAGATATGGCGATATCCTTATCCTCTTCCTTCACCTCCATCCACGCCCCAATCCACCGCAAGACCTTCCTTTCCTCCCCTTCTTCCCATCTCCCATTCTCCACCCGCACTCGTGGCGGCGGCGGCGGCGGCGGCGTGAAGATGAGCATGGAGGCCGGAATCGGGGTAATGGGGACGAAGCTCGGGATGATGACCTACTTCGAACCGGAAGGCAAGGTGGTCCCGGTTACTGTGGTCGGCTTCCGCGAGGGCAACATCGTAACCCAGGTCAAGAACGCCGCCACCGACGGCTACGACGCCGTCCAGGTCGGCTACCGACGCGTCCGTGAGACCAAGCTGACCAAGCCCGAGCTCGGACACCTCCAGAAGGCTGGGGCGATCGCCATGAGGCACCTCCAGGAGTTTAGGCTCCAGTCCGTGGAAGAGTTCGAACCTGGGCAGACCCTCGCCATTGATGAGATCTTTAAGGAGGGGGATTTCGTCGATGTCTCCGGTAACTCCATCGGTAAAGGATTCCAAGGTATGCCTAGTATCTTCTATCAAAATTTGAAATTTCTCTATATTCTGGAGAGAAACTCGAGTGAATTGGAAAAAAAAAAACATACGCAACAAGTTCCAATTTTTAATGCTTGCACATTGAGCTGTAATATGATATTGGATGTGTGTTTATTTTTCTGTTAGAATGTGGCTCGCGATAAGGCAGCAATTGATGTGAAGGATATATTTCAATGATAAATCGTTTGGTTCTTTTAGTTCAATGAAATAGTTAAGAGGATTGTTCTTAGGTAGGATTAAAATCAGATGGCCTCTGTAAGATAGGATTGTTCTTTTAGTTCAATGCTTTCTTCATCCTAGCGTAACAGAAGTGATAGACCAATAGAAATCATGCACCTTCTCATTGCTCCAACATGCAAGAGTAGCAATTGATGTGGAAATCTCATAAACCTTAAAAGGTTGAAACCGAGAGCTTCTTCGTTTTGTATTGTATTTACCACTGGAATGTAGAAGCAGACTTTAAAACGGCTTTGAAATGCTAGATGTTTGTAAGCTCAAAAATTATAATACTTATATACTCCTTGGAGTAGTGAATTATAGATCTTGTGGCTTACACGAGATAACTAACTGATAGGGCCCCACCTAGCACTCTATACTCTTAAGACAACTTTGAGGTCATTCTTCTCATGCTTCTCAGTTATATTGTCAAATTTATGCTATCTAATCTTCTTATTTGGGTACTATGTATAACTTGGCTTAACACAACTTACAATCGGCTTGCTTATCAGACCTAGCTAGATTCTTGCATCAGTAGTACATCATTTATCAGAAATACCTGACCGATTGCAGCCATAGGGAGCAAGCTTTAGTCATCTTATAGTGTACTTTATGAGGTTAGGATTGTATCAAGGGGTTTTTGGTGTTGCTGTGTAGCACAAAACTGCTGCATTGCTTTTTCAAGTAACAAGCTGTTAGAAGCAATTTTTATATGTTTCTTGATCTTCTGATATGAACTTTCTGTATAATATTGCATCTATGAGAAGGAACTATAAGATATGAATCATACTAAATCTTCATATGACATTTTTTTAGTCATTTACTCGACAATCAAGAGCTTCAACTATATTTGCCATGTCTATATCTCCGTTTTCACTTTCACATATCAAATTTAGCATGTTTGCCTAAGTTCCAATATTTTCTCTTAGTCAATTGTATCATATATGCATCAAAAGAACAAAGTTGAAATGTATGTGTGATTTCATCTTTGAACTTCCTTTTAAAGGTGGAATCAAGAGACATAATTTCCGACGTGGGCCGATGACTCATGGTTCTAAGAGTCACAGAGCTTTGGGTTCTATTGGTGCCGGAACAACTCCAGGACGTGTATACAAAGGGAAAAAGATGCCTGGAAGAATGGGAGGAACAAAAACCAAAATCCGGAAGTTGAAAATTGTGAAGATAGACAGTGAATTGCGGGTTGTTATGATAAAAGGTGCTGTACCCGGAAAGCCTGGAAATCTTCTTCGCATAGCACCTGCCAAGATTGTGGGGAAAAACATTCCCAAAAACTAGTTTTACTTGTTATCTGTAGGGCAGGCAGAAGCTCTTTTGCTTGCGCTTCCAGCATTTTTCTTCCTAGATGCCTTATTTCTTTTGGTAGTTCAAACATTGCAGTCAATTTCCATCCACTTCCATTTTGTTGTAAAGTATGTATACCTAACGGGGAATATGCAAGTTCTTTTTCTCTTTATTGATGAGATTAAATTTTCATTTAGAATTATTGTTCCTTGAAATTAAGCTTTGTGAATGATGCTGCAGAAGGTCTGCTCTTCGGTCATTTAAAGAAAGGGATCTATGGTCTAAGGCTGTCAACAATGATTAATGGGAATTTCTGATATAAAAAGTTATTGAGGGCTAAAACTGCCAGGTAGTTTATGTTCATGTTAATGTCATACTTGCTTCTGTATGCTAATACTATGGATGCGGATCATTTTCTTAAGAATTCTACTATTAGCTTTTGCCTTCACTTGATCATTCTCTTTTTTACCATTACAAAAGCACCAACATTTCCTCACACGAAGTAAAACTATTTGCTTCATATAATCTTTCAATCTGATACATTGATATATAGATATCTATATATATGGACACAGCAAGGAAAGAACAAAAAAAAAGATTTCAAATGTGAACTGGAATGTTTAAGAGATAAGATATTTTGACCTTTTGTTTCCTGCGCCAATTTTGTTTCGCCAAATGGGAGGAAATGATTTTAGTAAGAGATATAAGAAAAGGTTCAAATGAAATAACTAAAATACAAGGTACTTATTGTACATGTTAATTCCTTTGCAATGTAGCATGAACTATGAAGTGAAAAGGTGACATCTCCAGTGCTGGACACTATCTTCTTTTTGTTCTTTTTCTGCTCATGCATCATTGCATCAACAAGCACAACATACCACTAAATTCTTTCCAGCCCAAAAGGAGTAGAGAAAGCAAACCCTTTAACATGGGTCGCCTCTGACACAATGCAAATAAGAGTCCAATATACATAATTTTGGTAATGATAGACAGAATGCAACAGACAACGTGACATCCATATTTAATCTACACAAACACAAGGGAATTTCATCGCTGGCTCCTTTCCACTGTCTCTGTTGCTGCTTCAGGTTCTTCCTGTCCTGATGACTTCGCAACTAGACTCTCGACAGGGATTTTTTCAACATCACGCCGAATTCCAATATCAGAAACATATCGGCCAATGCAGTACATGCCACTGGCCACCACTGCCAATCCACTGACGCTAGTTGTCAAAAAACGAAGAGGAGAAGATGCTACTGCACTGACTGCAGCTGTTAAGGAAGCCAATTGACCGCTTCTTCCTACACTGAAGGCAGTAACCACAAGCAGACCAGTCTTGCAATATATTGCAAAGTCCTCACAGTTGTTCTTAAAGAGGCAATATACGCCAAATCCGTTATTAAGGAGGTATTTGGTACGGTGCAGAACATCATCAGAGGAATCTGAAGCTGCAAGTGTACAAGTTCCTCCTCGAGCTTTTGCAAAGAAAAAAGCTGGCGAGACAGCATAATCAAAACGGTAGAGATTGCCTCCCGCTAGGAAGCAGTCAAGGCAGGACATTATCACACCATGGAGCTTGCTCTGATCTCCACATCTCTCACAGATAGTGCCAGTATTAGATCGAGAGGAACTACTAAAAAGAATCCAATCTAAGGAAGTTCCAGTCCCAATTTCCTGCCCTGCAGCCCTAGTGAAGTGAATGACCTTTCCATCTCCAACATATATCCCTAGGAAACAAAAAGAGTAAGAAGTAATTCGACATCAGATTTCAGTAACTGAAACAGCATTCAGAAGCCGAGCTTAAACATCATTTGACTCAGACAGAAGCAGCTACACTTGACCGACCTATTCAGCATCAATTGGAAGATCATTATTTCACCATGGCAGTCAAAAATTTCTAAGTTCCATCTATCACTTACATGTAAAAAAGAAAACAAAATTTAGGACTGTGAACGAATATCCTATAAAAGCTTATTAGCATTCCTCTAAAAGGCAGAGATATATGTTAGAAGACAATGTTGAAGGAGCTAAGCATTTGAGTATGCAAGTAATTCATGAACCAGGATGAAGAATGAATCTACTAAAGATATCAATTGGCGCAAGCTACACAAAGAAGAATTTATGACTCGTATTCCTCAACACAATGATTGCGTTCCTCAATGGGAACTTTTGTAAAACCTTCTAAGTTTCTTCCATTAGAAGTCGTTACAAAGACATGATGTGATACCTACGATAAAGAAACCTAGATGATATTTTCAAGAACAATTCCGTCCTCGTTCTTCTTATTTCGTTTTGTTGCTCCCATTGAGGTAGCAAAATCTAATATAGTTAACACTCTTCTCTAATTTCTTCTCTTATATAGAGATTACCAACCTCTTATCCTTATCCTCCACCCAACAACCAAAATGTGAATAAGGGGCTGCATAATGCATTAATGCCCCTTTCGAGATCTACCTACAAATTCCTCATTATCCAACCTAACACGACCCCTTCAGCAAAACAACGTCGTTTTTTGCTATAAACTAATCACTTGCCGATAGCGATCACACCAACCTCACGAAAATAGTAGGTAGGATTTGGTGGGAAGAGGAGTGCAGAATAAGATTAAGAATAAAGGGAATAAGGGTAGAATGCCTACCATGATGGGCATAGATGTAGGCCTTCCTCCAGGAATAGATGTGATCTCCAGGCTTCAACTCCTCCCTATCGATCTTATTCGAGAAAACACCCATCATCTTCTCTCTCTCTCTCTCTCTCCTCACTTCTCTCTCGTTCTTCTCCTCTCTTCTCCTCTTATACTTCAAATCGCACGCAAAGGTTGGTTAGTTCCTCTATCCCGACGCCACCGAGACGTGGGAGGAGGAGGAGGAGGCGGAGGAGGAGAGAAGGAAGAAGGAAGAAGGACGAAGGCGAAGGCGTCGATTGCCGTTCCTTAACCGTGAAGGATTTGGGAATAAAGTCTATGTTTGGGTTAAATCTTTTCGCTTATTTAGGTACGCTTTCCGTTTATTAAATGGAATAGGAGGAGCTTGATAGACGTCAGATATGACGAGGGATAAAATCCTGTCCGTTGATAGATAATAAACAATTATTCCTAGTTCCAGGGACCATTTGTTATCAAAGCTTCTCCGAGTTGGACACGCTATCGGCTATCGCAGCATATTACAGTTAGAATTTCACATAGAACTCTGCACATTGGTTATATCCTATTCGTTTTCTTTTACTTTTTGTGAGAGAGAGAGAGGAGAATAAGAATGGTTTTATTCTATTATTGTTCCATTAATCTCGTAATATTTTAGGTACTGTAGGGAATGTTACGTACGGATTACTCTAACCTTTCACTTGTATCAAGTATTCATTTTGCTCACCTAAGGTCTAGACTCATATGAAACTATTATACATTCAAACTTAATAGAAAACGATACCAGAATTTTATTAAATTTACTCACCAATCACATTCTTTAAACTTAACATAGGTAAAAGATTCATAATTACTCAAATTATGAGGTAATAATTATTGCAAGAAGCATTACAGTAATTTGATGGCTCTATTAATGGCAGTTTAGTTTTTAGCATTAGTCTTGAAAGTTTAAAGTAAAGTCATAAGGGGAATTTGTAATTTACGATATATATATAGTATTACTAATATTCACATTGAAGCATGAAACAAACAGCACACATGGTTCAGGAAAAGAGCAGTTGGACAGATTGCAACCCATGAGATTTCTGATGCACCAACTCTGGCTAATGCTGGAGATAAATCCAATAACTCAAGAATGAAATCTTTGTACACTCATCTTGACTGCTTTGAATAATTCAATCAAAAGTTCCTATAAACACTTCAGTAGGAGAAGCAACAAGCATACCTTTTCTACATTTTTCTAGCCACTGTGCTATTTGCTATTTCAATCTTTCACCTAGTATCTCGTCTTTACTTATCCAAGGCTTACAACCATGGTTAAAGAACATATTTTTTCAAAAAAGAAGTTTACATTACACAGGATTTGCTTCATTTTGTACCCCCAAATCCCCAAGGGTTTATGACATCATTCAGCTAACTAAAGCTGTATGGTCGACTAATCAATCAGCTTATAACCTAACTATGCCTCTGACTCTGCAGTGCCAGAAGAAGAATCCTGGGAGATCATCATCGACTCCTTAGCAGAGTCGGTCAGATAGGAGTACGTGAGGAGAGAAGCACCAACAGTAATCGACAAGCCAATGCAGCTCCATATCCACTTCTGCCTTGTCTTTCTTCTCAGACGTTTCCGGCGACCCAACTCTGCACATTCGTAGATGATAAGATAACTTGAAGCTTGTTAGACTTCATACAGTAACTAATGTTACACATATAGAGCATCAGATAGACCACTTCATTTGTATGCGCCTAAAATTTAGAAAATATATAATTCTCTTAGAAACTTAACCACAGTTCCTTACATTAACCAAGCAAAATGAATAAATATGGCCATGTAAATCCAATTGACCACCCTAATTGTTAACTTGACATGAATGACTAGCAATTCAAACTACTGCTACAAAAGTATAAGGAAATGGATACTAGCAGATACAAGATAAATGTACAGTATGAGGACAATAAAACAATGGCCACTCAGCATTAAGTGAAAAATAGCATTTCTGCTAAATTATGTCATTAGACTCAACTATGAAATAGCAAGCCTCTCATAGTGGCTATTGCTAGACAACTGAAAACATTTATAACAGACAATTTTCAGCTATCCCAGCTATCTTTTAAAAGTAGTTTTTCAGCCAAAAGGTCTCCAAGAACTTCAACCAAGTCCAAAAGAAAAAGAAGAGAATGAGGGAAATGAATTGATGAAGAGATATGGATTCATTGTTGGGGCATAGACTATGGGCCAAAATCCCATTAGGAAATAAAGAGAAGAGCAATGGAAATTTTTTATTACTTCCTTTATGTATATGAGTTCACACTGATCCCAAAATCCAGAAGATGCTATAGCTAGCAAGCCCATGACACTTGCACAAAACTGAGGGCCTCATTATGAAAGACTGCCACGATCTAACCAGTCTTCCCAAATATCTTGAAATTCTGGCTATACTTCCAGACAAGCACAGTGAAAATTCAGATGTGGCTTATAATTTGTTCTCTTTGGAGGTTCCATAAGTGCATAAAAGGAGAACAAATTTTTTTAACATGCTTCCTCTAGCTTTATATTTTATAATACACCAATAGTTCTTGTTAAATTCCATTCAAATCATATAATGCTAACAGGAATAGAACTGGTATAATCAAAGAGCTTTTTTACCTATGACTTCTTGATTCCTCTGGTACATCTCACGGTTCACAGCTTCATAATATTGCACTCGATCTCTCAACCGAGAAATTTCATGGTTCTTTGAGTCAATAACTTCATTCGCAACTGCTTCAATTTCAGCTCGAACAAGACCCCTGTCAACTTGTTCAGAAACTAGTTTTGAAACAACAATCTCCTGGAAAATTTCTGCAGGATCTGCCTCAAGTTGAACATTTTCACCATGGTGGTCAACAGTCAACGGTAAACCCATGCGGGACACAGATTCTCCAATCCGCCGCCACCAATTCTGCATGTCCATAACGGCCTTCTCTGCTATCTTCCTTTTTTCAATCTCTTCAAGAAGAGTTAGCCTTAAACCACGCAGTTCAGTCACAAAATCTTTACTGAAGGAAGGAGAGGACTGTGAAACAGAATCAGAGAAGAATTCTGCAGATTCCAAAGCCAATGATATCATTAGTTTACGCAGCAAGTAAGACTAACATCAAAGAATGCTCCAAACAATACACAGACCATTTTAGGAATAAAAATCTAATTTCTCATACCAATCAACCAATACTATCAATGTAATATTCAAGAAATGCAATAGTTACACACAGTTGATGCATCATACTAGACTTCATTGAGAAAGGAACAATTATCAAGAATAACAACAGGCTGCTCAATGGCTATACGTGTTAAATGTCTTTTTTATATTGAACAAGAAGGATGCATTACACTAAAATAGGTATAAATGTCAATACATTTAACATTACATAGCTATATATGCTTGTGTTTTGTTTAAACAAGAACTGATAATAATATATATCCAAGTACATCTCCAATATATTTACAATAAAAACTAGTGGTTCATAAATAAAAAATACTATCCGAAAAACTTATTTTAGTTCAATTAGTCATCACCAATAAAACTTAATCCGCTTCAAAAATAAAAACCCCTAAAAATGTAATTTTGTAACCATTTGATCAACAAAAGAAAAGCGTTTGCTGTTACCTTCATCGGCATCATAGAACTCGCTATGGCTGACCACAGACGCCGCCCGATTCCAAACTCCAGCGGCGCCGCTGCTGCTGCAGCTCGCGACGCTCGAAGAAGGATCGAAGAAGTCGTCGACGTCGACGTCGCCGCCCAAATCTCCCTCCCGTCGCGGCGTCTCGGTACCATCCCCATCCCTAACCCCACCGTCACCAACCACCACCACCTCCTCCTCCACCACCTCCTCCTTCTCCTCCACCTTAACCAGCCGGCCCTTGCGGTTCACGAGGTAAGGCGAGGGAGAGACCGAGCTCGGCGAGGAGGGGAACGAGGGGCCCACCGAAACGGGCAGTGGATCCGGAATAGCGTACAGCGCCGGCGAGCGAATAGGAAGAGACGCCTTGGGATTTTCGCGGCCTTCGCTGGCTTCGAGGAGCCGGTCGAGGGCTATGGCGGCCATACTCGGCATCGTCTCTTGGTTGCAGGTTATAGCGAGAGGGAGGGGAAGGCAAAGGAAACGGTCTCACCCTAAAACAAAGAAAAAAGAAGAGAAAAAGATTATTAGGAGGTTTGGGTTCAGACATATTTCTTTGCCCCTGGACCAAGAAATCTAATAACCCATAAAAGAAACCCAAAAATAATCTTAATTACAACAATACCCCTCAATTCAAATCAAACCTGGTCCACTCCACGGGAAGTTTCCAATGCCACCAAATTTTAATGAGCATTTTATACTCCACACCCTACATTATATGTAATTATTTTACCTACACCCTGTTTCCTTTTACCGCGCGTATGCTGTAATAAATATAAATGCTTGTGTCTTTGAATTTCCCTCTTATTTTATGTATCATATTTAAACGTCTGAGTTAATAAACTATCTATACACGGGCACTCTCTCGAATTAAAAAAAAAGGAAAGGTTTGATTTGTAAAATTCCCAATAATTGTTTCAAATGTTGGCGCGAAATCTTTTTGCGAGGCGGCCCTTCCGGTGGACCGAAAACCATTATTTTGATTAATAATAATAACAATAATGTCTATTATTTTATGACCAAGCTTGCACGCGTTAGGATTTGTACATAATCTATAACTAAACAAATTAATAAGATTTATTAGCCTAATGAAATGAGTACAAAGAGAAGATGGGATGCATGAGACTAGAATATTTTCTATTAAAAATAAAATTAGAGATTAATACGATGCTTTTTTCGAGTTTAATAGAGATCGCAATCCTTTGGGATAATATTTTGGCATTTTGACCCGTTTAGGATATTAATGCCTTTTGCAAGTATAAATATTAAATAACATTGTTAATTAAAAAAGGGTTATCATATTAACTTGGAAAAATATATAGGGAGTCGAAGGTTGACTTTGACCTAGTTTCCGTCATCCCTAACGTCATCAAATTGGGTTAGTCGCTTGTGCGTAAGGTTGGTAGTTCTCGTTGGTTGGTGCATTTATTATAGTCTTACATACATTTTGAATCATATGTTTTCTTTGGTTGTTGGGTTCGGTCAAATGTACATTCTAATCGGACTTGTTTGGGTCTAGCTAAGCCTGGACACAAACTAGCTCTCTTTTGAATTGAATTTGGGCCATCAGATTTAAATGGCTTTCCGTCTCATTTTATTGCTCAAGCTCGAATTAGACTTCAATCCACATCATATTAAAATTATTCAAAATTATTCTAAGGTCGAGCTTAGTTTGAGCTTGCATTAGGCTTGACTTTAATGCAATCGAGCTAACACCCTTTGGGATAATATTAGGGCTCAAAATTAATTTTGAAACTCACTCAAATCTAATTAACTTGGGTCATTTATGTTTATACATAGAAAGAATCCAACTTATAATTTATTTTACTGATCGGTAGAGCCTAAAGACCAAGTTTGTGACTTTAGATATACTCCAATTGATTCCTCAAGTCGCAAGCAAGTTTTGTGTGCTTATATGTGTTTTAATATTTTATTACCAGTATACATAACATCAAGGAACACGTGAGATAATTTATCCAGCCTCCATACTACACAAAAATAGAAGACATAATATAAATGAATCCTAATTTTACTCTCACATGTGTGTTTTTACTTATCTTTGCATTAACGCCATTAATTTAATTGCGAGGTCTTTGTCTAACTAGTAGAAATTTCCTCATTTATTTTTGGTGCCCCCATGAGATCAGATGAGAGATATTTAATAGTCGAACAGATAAAAACTAAATGTCACTAAAAGAACAAGAGAATCCAAGCATGCATCAAAGCTTATCAACACCAACCAAAACAAAAAAAAAAGAAGACTAGCAGAGAGCTGGGGACGACGCTCTTCTGAACTCTATTCTATCTCCTTCAGTGATCCGATCTCCTTGGATTCCGGGAGGACTTCTTCAATCTGAGAAAATTAGAGCTGTTCTTTTATTTTACCCATGTATACCTATTCGTGTATATGTATATATATATACACAATTAGACGCTTAACAGTAAAAGCCGAGTGAAGTATAATTATTACATTGCTGCAGCAAACGAGAAGGAGAACCATCGCTTTTAATAAACTTTTCTCGTCACAATCGATGACGACGAGAAAAATCCATTAAAGACGATTGGCACGTACGTAGAGATCTACTCTTTTCTAGTAGTTTGGTTAAACGCCGGAGACGCCACCGGCACCACCGTCCGGCTCACCACGCTCACCGACTCTTCGTCGTCTTCGTCCACCACGGCCGATTTTGACGTCCCCGTTTTGGATTCGTCGTAGCTCTGGATCACCAGCACCGACGCTGTCGTCGAGAACGCCGCCGACGCCAAGTAGCTCCCGACGCTCCCCAGCTCGGGGCAGTCTGTTCTCTCCATCATCGGCTCCACCGCCGTCGTCCTCCCAACCAAGAAGAGGTTACTCCTCCTCATCTCCGCGATCGTACTCACTACAGCACCCCTCTTCTCCTCCTCCGCGACAACCTTCTCCATGTAACTCACCGACCCATCGCTCACCGCTGCAGCTTTCGCTCTGAACTCCTCGATGGCCGCGTCGTCGGTTGTAACGTCCTCGCTTACCGCGGGGAGGAAGCGGAAGCGAGCGACGGTGACAGAGACGCCCGGGTGCTCCGCCATGCGGGTTGCGTAGGCGAGCACCTCGCGGTCGTCGGGGCCACCGAAGAAGAGCACGGCGACGGTGTAAGACACGACGCTAGCAGTGACCTGGGCTGCACCGCCGAGCCCGCGGTCTACGAGGATGGCCGCGGAGCAGGGCGCGTCGCGGAGCACGCGCTGGTTGATCTGGTGGTAGGCGGATCCGAGGGACTCGAGCGAACCGTCGGCTTGGAGCGTCTTGTGGAATGGAAGGATGATGAGTGCAACACGCTTGCTCGAAGCGCTGGATATGATGTCCTCGTGAATGGTGTCGAGGTCGGAGATGGCCGTCATGGATCGGACTGACACCTGGTAAAATAAAATGGATCAGCTTAAGATTTTAGAGTAGTTAGTAAGTTAATAAGATATGAGAGCCCAGGTTTCTAAGTTGGAATGTGTACCGAGCTTAGTTGCTGGTACGCTTCGAAGGCCACCTCGACCTGCCCGGCTTTGGTGCGCTTGTTGAAGAACGGCACCCCGTTCCGACGAGCCCTTTGTACCATGGATATGGCGGAGGAGCGCTCGGAGAGCTCGACGAGGTGCATGGCGTATAGCGTGAGGCGGCGCCGCCGGGTCCCGCGGGAGGACTCGACGAGGTTGATGATGGAGGGGATGCTGCGGCTGGCGTGGAAGCAGGCGAGGACTCGGAGATCGCTGTCTTGGTCGGTGCGTTCGACGGTACGGTGCTTGTAGGGGGCGGAGCGGCGTGCGGGCTTGTAGATAGCGGTGACGACGGGGGTGGTGATGAAGGTGGTGAAGAGGGCCATGAGGACAAGGATGGCGAAGGACTCGTCGTTGAGAACCTTGCGGTCACGGCCGATGTTGAGGACTATGAGCTCGACGAGGCCCTTGGTGTTCATGAGGAAGCCGAGGGCGACGGCCTCGCGGATGGGGACGCGGACGAGGAGGGAGACGATGACGGTGCCAGCGATCTTTCCGAGACATGCGTTGGTGATGACAAGAACTAGGAGGCCCCACGATTTCGCGCCGGAGATAGTCGCCACGTTGGTCTTGAGACCGCTCGAGACAAAGTAGAGCGGGAGGAAAAGCCCGGAGACGAGGTCTTCCAGCTACAACAATTAATCATTTTGAAAATAATATAAGTTTTACATAGATGTGCATTTCACACCCTATATTATGTGAATATTTTAGAGATACGTTGGACTAAAAGCACAATAAATATATACTGTAGGGTGTCCAATGATTTTTTTTTTCGTTACCTTTTCGATGAGTACACCGGCGAATGGACCGTCCTTTGGGACGATGACGCCAACGATGAAGGCACCGAAGAGGGCGTGGATCCCGATAGTGTCGGTGACGAATCCAGCGGCGAGTACGATGGTGAGGGTGGCGCAGATGTAGACCTCCTTAACCGGTTCGCCTTCCGGAGAGCGGTGGGCCATCCATGTGAGGAGGGGGCGGAGGAGGAGGGCGGCGAAGGTGACGAATGCAGCGCCGGAAAGGAGGACCCAGAGGGATACAAGTGGGGACCCGTCGCCGGAGAGGGCGATGGCTAGGGCCAGGAGGATCCAGGCGGCGATGTCGTTGACGGCGGCTGCGGACATGGCCATGCGGCCGAGGTCTGTGGTGAGGAGCTTCAGCTCGGCTAGGATGCGGGCGAGGACGGGGAAAGCTGTGATGGAGAGGGCGACGCCCATGAAGACGAGGAGAGGGCCGGTGCTGGCGTCCTTGACGACGGTGGAGCGGAGGACGACGGAGGTGCCGATGCCAAGGACGAAGGGAAGGGAGATCCCCGCGAGGGCGATAGCGACGGCGCTTCGGCCGGTACGGCGGAGGGCCCGGAGGTCTAGCTCGAGGCCGACGAGGAAGAGAAAGAAGAGGAGTCCGATGTTGGCGAAGGTGTCCAACACCGTTAGGCTCCGCTCCGGGAACACCGAGTCCAGGAACTTGGTGCTCCGGCCGAGAGCCGACGGGCCGAGTAGGATGCCGCCCTGAACACCAACACCAACGAAATACAAAAAAAAAGTTATCAGGAGAATTAGTGTGGATAAAATTATTCTAGTAAGAGGGTAGAATAAGCTGTGAGGATTAGTTCAGAAGTTCAGATAAATTAAATGTAAGAAAAGAAAATGGATTTTTGCACATCTATTTGTACGTCTATATATTAAAATATTTTTATTTTGTATCCACCAACTTAACTAACTATTAAAATTTTATCCTTTTAAGTATAAAAAGATATAAGGAATCTTATTCTTATTTTCATACATCACTTTGCTTACAGATATTTATGTCTTTTTAGTTACCAATAAGGTTTTAATTTATAGTTATTAAAAAGTAATCTATGGAACATATGTGTAAATAAATCAAGAACTTAATTTAGAGAGGTATACATGCAAAAAGAATCCAAAGAGAAAAAAGGTAAGGGCATATTTGTTAAGGAATTATTCCTTATCTCTTATCCGACCTCCAAATTGATAAGAAAGTAGTGACAAATGAGAGCTTATCACTTATCCCATCTCTCTTTATCATGACCTTGTATTCCTATTCCATCTGGTCAATAAAAAGAAACCAAATGATAATAAGGATTTATCCTTTAGGTCGAACCGAATTTTATTTATAACTCCTACTTTATGTGGGATACGTTCTACATAATCTCTACTCTTGTATCTAACACAATAGATAGATATTAATTATTCCGTTAGTTCTCATGCATTGAGACGGAGAATAATTTGTGAGAATAAGGGAGTTATCCAGATCAGACACGTACGGGGCTTGTGCTACTACGTAAGGGTCACGAGATTAATTTGTTAATCGAAACCACTAAGTTTGTTGACCTTCTAAGGATCGAGTACTACATGACATGCAATGCAAGCTCTTATTACGTAGTATATTAAGCTTCTTGTTAAAGTGCAAAGTAGTTGACGACCGGCATATTTAGCGTGCACTACTTATCTTAATAGAGTTGGCCAAATTAACGGAAGTCTATAAAGCTTGGCTTGTATTCGATTTTATGTTGAATACCAATTATAACCCTACTCCATTTCTTTAGGCGGTACTAAGTAAAGGCCCTATTTGTCCGTTTCTTCCTTTCCAACCAGACTATGGCTTTGGAAGTTTCCTTTGCAAACTAGCTCTAGCGAGAGATTCCGAGAGAGAGAGAGAGAGAGAAGGACTCACAATAATCTCGGCGATGACACGGGGCTGACGGAGTGGCCTGAGAACGAAGGCGAGAGAGCGAGTGACGACGACGACCAAGCAGATCTGGAGGATGATGAGCGGAAGCGCGAAATGCAGCGGATTGTTGCCTTGCCATGCGCCCTCCGATGTCGCCTTCATCGGCGACGGGCACGAGCTATTCGTCGCCTCCATTCTCCTGCGATCCCTAGAAAACTAAGAAGATGAACTTTGATCCGGAAGAGATTCTTAATGTAATTGTGCGAGGTTTAGGGTTAGGAATTCTTCTTACCTTCTATCGATCAAGAGGCCAGATATATGGCGATTAAGAGATTTTATCGTAGTCCGCTCTGAAACTAAAGTGGACTCCAGAAGAGAGAAGAGAGAAGAGAGAGGAGAGAGGGAAGGGTCTGATGCTTGCTTTGGAGTTTGTGTGGGGAAAGGAAGGATGTTTATTTATTGTGGGGGGGGGGGGGGGGGGAGGGGGACTCGTCTCACCTCTCTATCCATTCCACGTGTCACAAGCACAAAATTAGCTATCCTCTTCCCGAATTACGCTTGTAAATTGGCTGATTTTTCTTGCATACCACATCAGCACTCGATCATTTAATTTTTAAAGTAGGCCATCGAACACGTGCATTTGATGATCTCGATCGCATTCTAAATAACTATATTCACAGCACGTATGAGTAGACACGAATCTCACAGTATGACTGAGTAAGCCAACTAATATTAAATCCCAAAAATAGCCGTTTCAGAGGGGTGTATATGCAATTTGGTATTTAAGAAGGGTATTCAAGTAATTAAGCCATGTTGGACAGCAAGAGCCGACTAACCCTAATCCATCCATCCATCCATCCATCCATCCATCCATCCATCCATCCATCCATCCCTCCTTAAATTCCATTCGGATAGGAAAATGCTGCCCTAAATTCCGATGCTTCGTAGAGTTTGATACGCGAGAGAGTTGAAGCCCAATTCGCGGTCTAAATTAAACCCTAAAATTAAAAATAAAATTATAGTAAAAGGTCGACTTGACTTGATAAGCTCTGGGATTAGATAAGCTATACAATCGATGCATATGACTCAAATTATGTACGTTGACATATGCATGATGACATAATGCCATGTGCGTAATTTTTTCCTCCATACATACTTGTACGAAAGTTACACTCTTAGGACAAACACAATATGATCACACCCATTGAATGATTCAAACTGTGGATAAAGAGAAGAAGAAGAAGAAGAAGAAAGCTTTACAATGTTTAAGACTTTTTGTAGCTGGAAACTAAGTTCACAAGGGAAAAAAAAAGGGAATCCCACTGTTAGGTTTTGTTTCATGAAGTATTCTTAGCGTTGTTTAGTTGTGAAATAAGACTAATACTAGAGAATAAATTATATTTAAGATGATATAGAGTTAAAGTAATAATTTAAGAAATGACTAAAATACTTTTTTATAATGGATGAACGAAGATAAAAATAAAGAATAGGCAAATGAAAGAGAGTGAATAATTGAAAAAAATGATGCCTTTTTAAGAGTAATATAGTAATTGATAAATATAAAAATATTAGATGAAAGAGCCTGAGAGATAAGCGAGTATTATTATAGTGGTAGAGGCTTAAATTATTGTTTTATTTGTTATGATAATATAAGAAGACTTATATCAAGTAAGCATGATCTTATTTCACAAAAGTAAACGGCCACCAGTGTTTTGTTATTAAACTCTTAAAACTTAGGAAAATTTGTGAAAAATCTCTTATATTATAGGCTTTTCTAGTATGATTCATGCTATTGTTTTAAAAAAATCTCTACATTTTTCTTTAAAATAAAGTAATTTAATCATTTGTATGAATTATAACTCATCAAGAATCTAGAAAGAAAATGCTCTATTTAATTCAAAATAATATTTCTAAATATAAGTTATTTTGGTTACTGACCTAATGATTTTACTCTCACAATCCTTTTCTGTGAAATAATTTTTTTTTCTTCTAAATCTTAAAACAAATTGGCCATAGATATCAAGGAGTATAGTGACATATTACCAACTGCTATGCATAATGCATATATAGTCAATGCTGAACAATCAAAGGGCTTTTAGATGATGAATGGTAGATGACAAGTTACACTGCAATTTTGGATCCAAATCAAAGACTGTGATCATCTAAAGTCGAGATTTTTTCAATGGAAAACTTAGAATATTTGAGCCTGGCATATATATATATATATAGATAGACTTGTCATCAACATGCATGGACATCAGTGACATAAAATCTCTTGCAATCAATCTTAGTCCAACCATTTGCATGCATATAATTGATAGAAAAAGTTATCAACTCTTTTGTGGCTAAAATCTCAGCTGTCACATTATATTAGATGTTAACTAACAAGAGTGGAAGAAAGTTACGCAAGTTTTTCATTATAGCAAGACTACTGGATGAGAGAAGCTTTTCCGGAATATTTAATGATATTTGGCAAAAGGAAATATCCTAATTGAAATATTTAATGATACTTCGTATATATGAAATGTTTTTACTTAGGTTGTGTTGTATTTTTCCACTAGTTAAGACATCACATCATGATATCATATAGATATATATCAAGGTCTTATATATATTTATTCTTGTTATTTGATGGTTTATTACAAGTTTAAATTTTAAAATTCTCCTAAAAATAGATGAAAATTAATAACTCTTCCTATAAGTTAAGCATTTCTAATGAATCGCCTTTTGAATCCTAACGGCATCGATTTAACTAGAACTCTGTTAACTTTTTATTTATTTTTAAAAAAGAGAAACCGTAATCTATCATTTTTTTTATTAGTTTAGCCTGATTTCTTAAATTTACGCGTGTTCTTCAAACTTAAATTATATGTAAAAAGATTAATTATTTCTATAGAAATATAGTCCGATTCAAAAATAATACGAGCACTTTGGTTATTTCGCAATTTATTTACAGTAGAAAAATATTATAATAAAAAATTAAAAACAAACTAAATGAGGGGTGAAATTATGTAGCTTGTAGCATCTAATTACGCTATAATTAACAATTAAGGTGAGTTTTTGGCGCATGATCAAGATGGTGGTGATGCTTAAAAAAAGGGTTAAATTAATTGGACTATAAGCTATGTAAATGCCAAGAAGATAATCTTCTAGTTGGAAAAACGATTATGGCATGACAAAATCATAGAATGCAAAGGAAATGGCCGAGTTTGTAGTCCTAACTAAATCACACGCAAAGATTGTTGCATGTCGTCTAACACCGTTTTAATTGCATAAAGTTTGCAAATGTAGGACAATGTGATATTTTCTTTTATGCTTTTATTGATCAATTTGCAACTTGCAACTAAGGATTATTTATATTTGCGGGTTTACATCTCAAAAATGGTTATATATATCTATATCCTTCGAAAAAACTATAAATACACGGTATGATTTTTTAATCCATTGCTTATTAAAAATAGTAACAAAAAGATAGACACTAAAATTTTTATGTAAGAAAATTTCTAAACTAAGTAAAAAGTTATAAATTGAAACTCAGATCAAAATTAGTTTAATTTTTACGACTCCGTCTGAAATATTTTGCTTACTAGATTCCACGGTACACTATTTTCTAAGAAAGATTTTCAAACTATCAAGATTGATTCATCGTTTCAGTAGTCCGAGAACAAACGGTATCAAAATTAAAGCCCTGATCTCTCCGTCTGAAGCCAATAATCTTCTTTTAAAATTCTCTCAATGATAATCATAGACAATTGCTAGGGTTAGGCCTCTCTTAACATTTAAACACCTCTTCAAGATACAAATAAGCAACTTTGGAGCAATATACATTAAAAAGAAGAAAAAAAAACCCATACACATCTCGACTACGTGGCATTGTGCAAGTGGCTAAGGCTCTTGTACAAAAAATAACTTTATATGCATCCTATCCATAATCCATTTCCATATGTCCTTGTCATGACATGTGAATGTACAAGGTAAGTGCATACATACATACTCACATGGAACTTTCTTATAAGCAAAATGTCAAACCCTAATAAAATATTTATCCTAATTTGAGCCGATAAGTTGATAAGAGCTTGTGACCTAATTACAAACTACCCCTCAATAATTATTAATTCCAAACCTCAAAAAATAAAAAATAAAAAATCCAAGCCTTTCAAGTGAGTAATTAGCTATTGGCTTCTTCTCTATAGTCAAACTCTTTTTCTATCTTATATATGTATCTAAAATAATTAGAAAGAATACTCCGTACACACTTAGACTAGTTGGTAATTAATTTCGTAACGCCTCTAAATAATTCTTTCCTTGGGATGCAATGCATGTTTCCCACCTCTCGAGGAAGATCCAGAGAGATTAGTCGTAGATTCATGGATTAATGTTATGTTTATTTTTTCTTAATTTTTTAAGAGCGAGAAGAATTTATTATATTGCAGAATAATGAGTGGGAAGTTGATAATATACTATTATCTTAACTGCAATAATGGAGTTGAATGTTTGTATAAGTTGACATCAGAACAGTAGTAGAAGACACCAGTTGCTGTGATAAGGATCCAGAGTGTCATGCAGAAAGAAACTGAGAAAAGAAAACTATTTCTTAAACTCTGCTACATATATCCATCCATTTGACCGTACCTATACTTTTCAATTATATTTAAATTTGAACTTATTAAATCTCCCGAGGTAAGTTTATTTTTGAAGGTCCAACTACTAGCATAAATAGAGAGTTAGAATCAATCTAGATGCACTATTGAATGCATAAATTAAGTACATCCGATGACTATAATTATGCTCGAGATAAAAAAAATATAAAAGAGTTTTTAGGATTTAAGCTAGAGTCGTCAGATACATACAATCGATTTATTTTTTTTTTCATTTAATGATGCACTCAGACTAGTTCGCATGGAGTCAACCCACACTGAATCATAAATCACACAAATAATTAAAGGTTTAAATTATTACGAGGATAAATTATGTCCATAGTGATGACTGATTTGATATATTTCTACGAAATATTAGTTATAATTATTCGAGTTGCACTTTAGTTACCATATTAATTTACAAAATTACATCCCTATATTTCGAGGCGAAATATAAAAATGTTAAAACTTCCTTGCAAATTTTAATATAAAATTTCTAAATGGATAAGATATATATCCTAGAGTTTGGAAATTCTTTTAGTTGTTAGCAGATTACATAATAGAAATCAAAATAAGTAGTCAACAACTTAAACATTAAAACGAACGCTGACAAAATACAACAATAATTCTCATTTATATATAAATATATGCACAAAGGCAGACAACGAAAAAATTGCCAACTAGGTGTCATCAAAGTAGTGCAAGTTGAAAAGGTTGGTCAGAATAGGTTTTAAAATTGCAATTAATTGTGTGGCTACTGCGTTTCGATAAGGAAATGTCTACGTGGCAGATTAATTTTCCGCCATTTGTTTGACAAACAAATTGCAAGTGCTAATTTCTAAAAGTTTTTGACTCAAATAATTGTTCTTGGAGGGGGAAAAAGAATAAAGAAAAATAAAATTAGGATAACACGTTATTTAAATTAAAATAGATTGGGTCTTCTTAGTTTGGGGCTCGTTTACTATATGATTAATTAATCATTAATTTATTGAATTAGTGTTTAATCCGACGCACTTGTACCTTTATTAGTTTGCCCAATTGCACAAACCATGAACTATGTCAACTTTGTCATTCTATCTCATTGTCTCAAGGTTTTGAAGAATGGAGCAGATGATGATTTATTTTTGCAAATAATCATCTATATTTTAGATGTATTATGAGAAGCTTCCTAGTTTAAATATTTGCAAATAGATTGCTTTTTTTTATATATATAATTTTCAATCGGTGTATTGAAAGTCGGCCGCGGATTGCGGGCGATCACCCCACCGCCTAGCGCCTAGGCAGAAGGTGGGCGCCAAGGCAGTGTAGTATTTTAATATATAAAAAATTAAAAATAATTATATATAATATATAATATATTCTAATATAACTAAAAATTAATACTAAGATTACATGTAGCCAAAATAGAATCATAACTAATCCTTTTTTCTCATTTAACAATCAATGAGATCCTAAGAAAACTAGAAAATTAAAAAATCCCAACACTACTCTTTAGTACTACTTCAAATGCCAGCCTGTCGTCATTTATAGTAGGGGTAAAATTGAAAATATAGAAAAAAAGCTTGAAAAAGAGGGAAGTAGAGAGCGAGAGATAGCTTAGCATCTCATCGTCGAAGAGAGAGAAAGCTGTAGCGAAAGAGCAAGAAAGGGCAACAGATGCAGATGAGCTCGTGCTATCGCTTGTCGCTGTTGCCGTTGCTGCTCGTGCTATCGCTATCGCTCGTGCTACTGTTGTCGCTGCCGCTCATGCTACTTCTGTCGCTTGTCGCCGCTCATGCTGCCGCTTAGGGCAGAAAAGGAGGACAGAGTGAGAGAGAAGACTGAGGAGATTGATGTTATTTTCTTTTTTAAAGTTTGCCAGAATCCGACCTGTGTATATCGACTCGACCCGCGTCTAGTGGGCCACCATGCACCAAAGCGAGCCGTTCAGTGCCAAAGCGGCCCGCCCCGAGCACTAATGCGGTCTACCCGCCTTTGGCAAGCCGCATTGCTACTTTGCAGGGCGGCCGCCTTTACCGCTTTTCAAAACACTATTTTCAATAATATTTTATGCCCTTGTTAAGGTAATGTGTAACAAAAAGAGAGTTTTGTGCAATAAAATTATGTTATGAACTAAGCTAATTCGATCCGCAATAGTTTTAAAACTTAGATTCTAGCCTAATAGCCCTTCAATGGCTAGATGGATGCTAGGGTTATTTCTTAGTGTGAAGGGGGAGAAATTGTTGTAGAAGAGGGGGGATAGAGGCTGGAAGAGGCTGACTAAAGACTTAGGCGGTGGAAGAAGGGAGGTGGGAGAGGGCACTAGTGGCTAGAGACAAATAGAGAAGGAGATAAGGTTAAAGCCAATTCGAATAACAAGATAGGATCTCAATTAGGGTTTTCTCTACATATATATAGATGCTCACCCTAAGAACTCCTTAATTAACTTAGACACTTCAAACAACCCTAACAATTCCTAACAAAATCCATAATTTCGTCGCGGTGCGTTCGAACACGGAATTGTCGTTCTTTGTCGATGCGAACGTGATGTAGGCATTCGAACGGCTGCGTTCGAATGTGCCCGTTTCCGTTCGAACACGTCATTTTCGTCCTCTGTCGATGCGAACGTGATGTAGGAGGATCGCGTTCGAACGCACCCCGACAAAAATTGATTTTATTGCTTCTACATACTCAACTAGATAAATATGCTTATTCCCATGAACCTAATGTCACGTGTGGAGCCAATATGGATCGAATCGTACCAAATTAACACATAGATGATTATTTTCTAATAAAAAAAATGTATATACTTTTCAAAAATCTCTTATTTACTTATATGTTTCTGTTCATATTCTCAATATATATATATATATATATATTATTTGCATAAATACTTATTTGATTACTTTTCAAATTAAGTCTCAATAATTTAATAAAAAATTGATAAAAATATACTTAACTATGAACAATTTATGAAATCTAGAAAACTGATAGTTTCATTTTTTATATCTAAATTTTTAAATTTTTAAAAAATAGTTAAACTCCATGAGAGTACCCGTGCAAAAATAAGAATATATATATATATATATATATATATATATATATATATTAGATTTAGAGAGGTATACAAGTAAATATGGGGTTTTTTAATTAAAAAAATCCTCATTAATATGATAAGGAAATAGAGAGTGTGTGTGACACCAGCATTGAGATTCTATCTATTCCATGATCTCACTTGACACCTGCTACATTACGTGGAGCACCAACCTCTCCAAAGAAGACAACACCCTAACTACCCTAAGCATCACGTTTAAACCTTAAACACTCCCCCCAGGTTATTGTTAATTAATCCCTACCAATACCTTGTTAATTAATTTATTGACAGGATTCACCCCTTGATTAGATGTTAATTAGCCACGTCCAATCCCAAGTATCACGTTGCTTCTTGTCTTTAGTTATTGAGAGGCATTCATACATTCTTCTCTAATCGTATCAAATTAGCGGTTGCGGGTCATACTTTAGTTACGAAGTGATTATATTAAGATATAAATAATTATAATATTTTACTCTGATACCATATTAATTCATCAGTTGTTTTAAAAGCTTAAGCTGTTAGAGAACAATAATTCTTATATTTTATATTATAGATAGTCCATCGTAGACCAATAATAGATATTATGTCTTAATAGTACTATTATAATAAATCTAAAGAATTAATTAGCAAATTATAGAAACAATTTGATCTAAATTACACATATTTGATGCTTCTAAGCAAGTATTCAACTAGCATGGAGAAACCCATTTACTTATATCACAACATAGAATTAGTCTTTCATAAACAAAAGTATTTGAAGAGAATAAATTAACCTTATCTTATCTACTAAATTAATGTTCTTATTATTAGCATGATACATGGATAGTTCATGCGACTTTGGACATGGTACTAACAATAATGACACATATATATTTATATATATATTTCCTAGCATTTGACTTTGAAGCCACAATTATTGCATGTTTATTTCCAAGAGCTAGTAGATGATCACCATCACCTTTATAAAGGTCTCCTCTTTGACTTCTCTCTCTCTCTCTCTCTCTCTCTCTCTCTTCTTCAAATGCTTCCAAGTGTAACATTAATAGTTTGGTCTTTTCTCCTTCTTTTTTTGCAAACAACCACCGATGCTTCTGAGTTATTGTGAAAAGCTTCATCTCTGTTAGTATATAGTCCAATAATTTATTCCATTGTGGTTGGGAATGATTTCAAATTACCTCTTGTGGCAGGGGTGATTTGGTCATTTAATTAGCCTGGACAATTAGAATTAGTGCTTAAATTTGAAATGTATTTAGGTAAATTAAACCAGGGTTAATTGGCTAAACGGTGTAGTTTGCTTGTGTTTTTAATATAATATATTTTGAAAAATTATTATTATTATAGTAATAATATTTTGATAGATTATAAGATAATCATAAGCTATAATTAGGAAAATAGAGAGAAATTAAGGGGAAAAAAACGAAAATAAGATTCTAGTAGGTGTGTATCAAAAGAACAAGGAGTGGATTGTAAATTTTGAAAAGAGACGGTAGTTTTTCAATAAAGTTAATACAGATGGTTTTTTTGCAAAAACACCCCTAACACTTGCAACCAATTTCTCATAGGCAGCGTTGCCTTAAAGTGACGTAGCTTTACGATCATAAAAAGGGATCAAACTTTAATTAATTTATTTTTTTGATTAAAAAAAAGAAGAAAAAAACTTGGGAAGGTCTAAATTGAGAATTTGTCAACCGCCGTAACGAAGTAACGTGTGGCATGGAATTCTCGTGAGCTTTTGTTGCACGCTTCACTATACCCTGCGTCATTGCAGCTTAAATTATATTTCACACCCTCTACTTTACAAATTTACACTCAGAACCCTATGTTTGCATAAAGATATCATCGAATATTTCGTAAGGAGGGAATCCTTTTTTTAAAATAAAATAAAATAAAATAAAATATTTTACACTTGTATAAATTATTTAATATAGTTTAAAAACTGTCAAGTATTATACCAATATTATTATACAATGAAAAATATCTTCTTTTATGTGAGACAAAAGTTGGTGATAAGTATTTTACATTTTAAACTTACAAAAAAGAGTATTTTAATCATTTATATATTATACAAATATTTGTTAAAAACTAACCATAATTATTAATTATGATAGAGTCTAAATATTTTAGTAATAATTATGATATTTTAAAAAAAAATCATTAGGAAAACACATGGTTTTTGTAATTTAGTTATATTTAATTTTTTTAATTTATAACAATAGAATATAGTACGTATTATATATATAAATTATGTGCATTTCATAGTTGTATAGAAAATAAGTACTTAGTTTGATATGTTAAATTAAAAATAAATACAATTAAATTGTAAATCTTTGAAAAATCTTTACCCTTCTAAAGATAGTAAGAGCCTTTTTCTCGAAAAAATAAAATAAAAATCTTATAGATTATTCTTCTAGTAAAATTTTCCGTTAGCCATAATAAACTTACATGTTTTCTGATTTAATAAAACCTGATAGTTAATAAAAGAGTTTTATCTCTATATATAGATTAACCTTTTATCTCAGTTTCTCTACCATTTGAGGTTGAGGATTTATCATGGATAAATCCTAGGGTTTTGTTCTGATCGAATTAAATTTTGAATGTAAATATGTTTTTTTATTATCAAAATTGTAGTAGTATTTATTGTTACAACAATCTCATTGCTTCATTAACCAACCTACATATCTCGATCAAAATCACTTGAAAAGAATTTTTTTTATCATTCATGAGTCTGAATACTAGATATGGACCGGATAAAAGGACAATTCTTTCTAGATACATAGGCACTTAGACCCTACTAAGCTTTTAGTCAATACAATAAGCTGTCTAGTCTAGGCTTTAAGCCATATACGTCGCCGAATAATTGCTCCAAATTAAAACGTTGTCGAACACTTGAAAAAAAATATATATATATATATAAATAAGTTATTACCGGAAGTAGATATTAATTTTGTTTGAATGGATCGGGTCTTAGTCGGAATCCCCCAATGCGTACTTCTGGAGCAAGAGGCCACATTCGAGCAAAGGCTCGTCCTTCAGGAAGCCGACGGCGTTGGCGTAGCGGACGGCGGAGGAGATGCCATTGTTGCGGGTGAGCGAGACGCGAGCCCGGTCCCTGCCGATGTGGACCTCCCCGCAGTCCGGCCGCGGGCTGTCGACCAGAATCACCTCGCAGATCTCCTCCTGATGATCATCCTCGACGCGGAGTTCGTAGGCGCCGGTCGCGTCCGTCACGCACTCGCCTTTGTGGATTATTTCACCGCTTCCGAAGTGCTTGCATTCGAGCCTCACCTTAGCACCTACACAAAATTAGTTGACAAGTTATTTATTTTAGGGTTCGCACCCAATGTGTCTGCAAATTCTGGTACTACCTTCCAAGTACTCCGAGGCACTCGTCTCGAAGCCGGCACGGCAAGTGTCGCAGTAAACGCGGCCTTTGATGATAAACGCCAATGGCGGCGCGGCATTGGCGATTGTGATAAGGGCCGAGAAGAGGGAGAGAGAAGCTACGAGAGGAAGAAGGTAGTGATTTGCCATGGGGTTGCTTCTCTCTTGACAAGGGAGGGATGGTAGTATTGGGAGCTAGGGGGGAAGAAGGAGATGAATAAGGGAATAGGGATGGATTGGTGCTAGAGATTGACTGGTTCTTTAATTTGTAGCCTCGTCCTCTATCTCTCTCTATCTCTCTGCAGTGCTACGTGTGTGATAGAGCTCTTTTGGAGGGAAAAGATTAGACTACTGTGGATGACCGCTATTTTGAACACAAAACAGTTATGACCGTTTCTATCTCTCTCTGTGTGTGGATAAATAACCCTGGTAGGAGTACTCAGAATTTTAGAAAATATGATAAAAAATTAGGATATAGATATTTATTATTCCAACATAATGTTTGTTTTTATTGCCTCAAACGGCTATCGGAATTGAAAATATTCTGCGATAATAATTAAAACACATAGTTTTCATTTTACTTTTTTTTTAACTTCCAATAACCTGTGGAATAAAGCTAATTCTAGAAAAAATATTTTAATATTTAATTGAATACTAATATATAATTATATTTGACGTTACATAATGTTGATATTAAAGTAGCGAAGAATAGTAAATTTATATTAGGAATTAATAATATTTTAAACCAAATGATAAAAATATCTTTGATCGGATGTAAAGTAGTTATAGTAATTAAGTATTGCCTAATCTAAGAACAAAATAATAATTTTAAGTCACTATTAAATTAATTTTTAAAAATGGTATGAAATAAGAGAGAAATGTCACGAACCAAATCTGGACCAATCTGGACGTAAAAAAATTATAGTTTTTTTTTGTGGTGGTAACCTCACGAGTTATGAATCTAATAGCTTTAGTTTCACGAAATCAAAAATCGAGGTGAAAAGTTAAAAATAAAAAAGTAAAATAAGATCAAAATAAAACAAATAGATAAATATTCGACGTTGCAGCAATCGTTGAAAAGTAGCAATCGTTGAAAAGTAGCTAACAGCCCTAAGATAGTGTGACTTGTGGATGAATAAGGTAGCTAGGATTTTGAGACTTTGAATGGATCTAGAATTAAGATATACTCTTAGAAAGATAAAAACACTCTACAGCTATGATAAAACAATAATAAATCAACTGTAAAAAAAAATTAACTCAATAATCATTTCACATATATCTTAATTAATCTATGACCACTCCTATTTACAAGACCAGAGCCCTAACAAATTGAATTGACAAATAAATTATCCGCTTTAATTCAAAATTAAAGACAATAAGCAAATTAGACTAACTCGACCTACGTGGTCGGATCGTATTAATAGAATTATGAATTAGTATACTAAAAAAAACTAAATTATTGTTTAGTTACTATATCAAAATAAGACTAGCAATGTTAGATTTATATTCTACAAGTGAGTGCTCACTTAGAGAGTATCTCAGCTGTTTCCATCCAGGAATACATATAAAATTTTGATTGAAGAGAAGAACTCTTTTTCCAGAAACAATTTTATCTCCAGATTACCACAGAAGTCAAATAACATAACTTGCAAAAAGTTGATAGATCCATAATTTGAATTAAAAATACACCCATGGAGTGATCATAAAATTACATCAAATTTCAGAAAAATGATGGATCAAAATTCCAATATAAACTTGATCAGTTTTATATAGCAATGTTGGATAATATAGTCATGACAGAACTGCCAGTCAGTTTAGAGATGCTTGCTGCCTACCATCTGGAATTGCGAAAAGAACAATCGGTTTTGAAGGTCGGAGGAACGGCACATCACATCTGAAATAACCTTTCCTTTCGAGCTGTATAATTTCTCCACGCTTCAGGTTGCGCATGTTGGAATCTCCAAGGGCCGCAGTTTCTCGTCGTGTGCAGGGATTAAGATTGTCGATGAAGTCCTCATCTTCTTCAAGCTGTTGTTCAACCACAACAACCAGGTTCAATTGAAATGCACTCATATGCAAGTTTTTATAAAAGGGCATAAATAATTTGGAAAGTTTTCACCTAGAAGTAAAAGAAATACTGAAACCAACTGCTAACTTTGTTTTTTTTTTTTTTTGGTTTTTTAACTTTTCAGACTCATCTCCTCTAAGTTCTGATGCTAATTACCACCCCAAGTGTTTCTCCGCTTGTACTTTCTGGAAAGGAGACATAGAGACTAAATATTCCACTCTAATTCCTTAAGGTTGTACTTTCTGGAAAGGAGACACAGAGACTAAATATTCCACTCTAATTCCTTATGGAGTCATCAAAGATTTGTCTACCTATACATTTTTGTGTTCGTAGTTTATCATCTTCCATCAATGAGTGTTAAGAGTCCAAACTAAATATGCTCTCCTTCGCTTTATGCAACTAATGAATAACTTGAAAGCACCACATGCCATCTAACCTATCCTACACTCTGTTCCTACTACACATGATCCAATGCTCATGTTAATCCACATATTTCTTCAAGCAAGACAGAAAATCTTAAGAATGCTAAATTTAGAATATAACAAACAAAACATAGGTCAAACATGAGATGTGATTGCAACATAAAAAAAACTCCAATTGTACTATAAGTCATAGATCAAATACTTATCTTATAATCCTACATAGTGAGGTTAGAAAACATAAAACAGATCTTGGTTTATGAATGATAAAGTTAACTCACATCACTAAAGTGGCGTCTAATAAAATGGATCAAATAATTATGGCTCAAATCAATCCTAGATTAGCCCTTGGAAACAAAAAAGCTTCACCATAGTCTATAAAATGTTACAAGACATGCAATTATAAACCATCTAATTTGAATGCCTTAATCTCTCAGATACGACTAAGTTGTCCAACACATAACTGATACAAAGGAATTAGACAACATGATCTTCAAGGAATATGATCTCCTTTAGTGTGAATTTGTACAATAATCATTGATGGTGGCTCAAGAAAAATTACATTTTGGTGATTTAAATAACCTAGCAGTAAACTAGCAGCATGAGAGATCATGAAATTTTACAATCAGAAGGCCAATAAATATTTCTTTTCAGCTAAGATCTCTCTCTCCATGATTGCTTGAGATGATCATTATCATATCACAAGAAATTAAAGATATATTGTCAAAGTTGGAAAAGATTTGGAAGATAACACAACACCATAGCAGGTAAACAAGAAATAATCAATTCAGATACCCATGTCATAGCTCCGAACAGAAAATCAAATCAGTTAGCCTAACATAACAGCAACAGTAACAATTGGTGAATTTAACTTGTTATCCACTTACCTTCTTCTTCTTTATTAAGTAGTCGAATTCAACCAATGAAAGATGAACTAACTCCTCTGTATCAGGAAGCCATGTAAGCTTCAACTTCGTTGTTTTTACAGAGCCTTCAAGGTGTAGCTCTCCAATCAGATGAGTGATATTACCATTTTCCTTCTTGACTTCTCTTATGATGGCATTTCCCCAGTCCATTAAAGTTACCTCCTCACCCTCTGAGATGGAAATTGCATCACTATAGTCCAACCAAATTCTCTTTGTGAATGTTGTAGCCTTATTCCCAGCACCCTCATATTTCTTATGCCTGGGTATGATGCGCACAAATGGCTTTTCTGGACCATTGGTAAGGATCAAGATAACTCGCTGTTCTTCAAGCACAGCAGTATGCCTTGGACATGTAGGATCAATTATTTTCTTATTAAGTGTCCACAACTTATCCCACTCCATAAGATTCAGATTTTTTGAAGCACCCTGGAAGTCAAAGAGAAGATAAAGTCAATCTATGAGAATTCATATTTCATATATCAGCAATTAAACTTTAACAATCACCTGTTGAAGAATAAATTGTATGAGAGCCTCAATTTTCAAGCCTCTACGTACTATGCCTTGTACAGTGGGAAAACGAGGATCATCCCATCCCTCAACTTTCCCATTCTGGACAAACCAAAGAAGCTTACGCTTGCTAAGAAGGGTATAAACCATATTTAACCGGCTAAATTCATATATCTGGACTTTCCGCAATCCCATATCTCCAAGTATTCGATAATACTGAGCATTGCGATCATGATACTCACTTGACCGAAGGGCATGAGTTATACCCTCAATGGCATCAACAAAGGGGCAAGCAAAGTCATAAGTGGGGTAGACCTTATATTTCGAACCAATCCGATGGTGTGCAATGCCATTATAACGGTAATAAACAGGATCTCGCAGTGCTTTGTTCGGATCCTGCATGTCCAATTTGCCTCGTACACAGCACTGGATACCTCTTTCAGACCCTGCAATCATCTCTTTCCACAAAGTCAAATTCTCGTCCACAGTATTATTCCTACATTTTGACTCAATACCATCCATCCTCTCCTTCTGCATTTGCTCCCTAGGTGTATCATCTACATATGCTTTTCCTTTCCTAATCAAGCTTTCAGCCATTTCCATCAACTGTGGGAAGTAGTCTGATGTGTAAGTAACAGCATCGTATTTGATTCCCAGTGTTTCAATATCTTTTAAGAGATTGTCAACAAACTCATTGCTTTCTTTTGAAGGATTTGTGTCATCAAACCGAATGATAATACGCCCTTGATACCTCTGAGCAAAGTACTGGTTCAGAAGTGCAGCCTTTGAATGACCAATGTGGAGGTATCCACTAGGCTCTGGGGCAAACCGCAAGCACACCTCTCCAACTTTTGCGCCAGGAAGGTCTACTTCAAATGTAGAAGCACTTTCCTTTGCATTGGCCACTTTATTTGTCTCCGTACCCTTTGAAACGAGAGGCGAACCCTGATCGGCTCCCCTTTTGTTACCTGCAGGAGACTTTCCTAGCCCTCTCTTCCCAACATAAGCCGCTGTCACTTCATTTAGACTATCTCCATATTCTTCTGCTATGCTATTATACCAACGAGCGAGATTTTGATATTTCTTAGATTTCCTTAAACTTTCCCATCTCTGACCAGTGGCTACAGGAAAAACAACAAAAGTGAAAACGCAAACAAAAATTGAATTCCAAGTTGGTTTTGGGAAAGAATAAAATTAAGATATTACCTGCAAGACCTGACCATATGGCAATGTCAGCAATTGACAAGCTATAACCAACCAAGAAGGTCCGGAGAGCTAGATATCCATCCACATGGGAGCAGGCACCCTCAAATTCAGAACCAGAAGAAAATATGGGAGCATATTCGATCCATTCATCAATCTGTAAACAACTTCTCATAAATTATATATTCAAAGACAAAATCAACAAAGAAGAGTAAGAAACTTCATCAAGATAGACTGATTGCATGCAAAATACCTCTCCTGATTCAACAGCATCCCGCTGATAGAAGTTGGGAACTGCGGCAACCCGCCCAATATATCGAAGAAGTGTGTTGACTCCATGCAAAATTTTCCTGCATTGTTGGACATCCAACTAAAATCCGTATCTTGTAAAAGGAAATCAATTTTGTGACAACTATCCATCATGGAGCATATTATGGAACTAACATATGCTGTTTGTCATTGAGATAAAACTTCAACTGAATGTTCTCCAAAGGGATATACCAGAAGAGGTAGCATAACTATGAAATAAGATCACCTAAAATCTCATCAAATTCTTAGAATACTGTGCAATATGCTTAAATGATAAACACAGCGGTACTCATCAATCAGCATCCAAAACCAATACTTTGCAGGTAAGAATAACAAACTAACGCAATTATTAGTTCAACCATCAGGAAAACAAAATTATAAGGGAGAACAAACAAGACTAAGAAAAAAAAAATACGAGAAATAACGCAATAAGACAACCATTCCTCCGGCCAATGAATCGCCTTTAATATGTCGCACAATGTTCCATGATCAAATCAACATAAAAATAAGAGATTAACCAGTAGCCATGGTAATTATAGAAAAAAGAAACATAAAAAACAGCTCAAAATTGTTCCTTCACTACTAAGACAACACCAAAACTTGATATTTCTATCCATCCTATAGAAATCAGTTCATATCTATAAGAATGAGAGCCTGATGCGGGCAATCTCACCCGGAATTGAAGCGGAGAACGGGAGCGGAGCCCGAAGGAAGACTCGAGTCGGCGGAGAGCACGACTCCAGCGATCTTGGCAGCGCCGATTACCGAAAGCGGCGGGTTGTCGGCGGAGAAAGCTACGGTCGCCGACTCCATTTCCGCCGCAGCGAAGCTTCTCTCAATGGTGGTTGAAGCGAGGGCGATACCATTCCCTAGGGTTTTACCTGGGCGACGCGTTTGGTGAACCGCATTCCGGTCCGATCTTTCGACCGCAATCGGTCCGGTTCGTTTGGAGAAAAAGCCCGCACAGCATCTGATTCAGGTCGGGTAGTGGTCGATCGGATTTATTTTTGCTATATTCCCCTCGATCTATATTTGCGTATTTATTCTCCTTGTTTTCTTTTTTGGATAAATATTTATTCTCCTTAGAATCCATATTTTCGAGTGAACAAAGTTTATTATTTTATTTATACCTGTGCCAATCCTCTGGTATAAACATAAATAGTAAACTTGGAGAGGTATATAATACTTCGTTATGGATTATATAGTTAAAATTTAATTTTGAGTGATATAGGCGTAATTATTTTACTATCATATCAGATATCAGTGCATTAATATTGATGTCGTAAGACCTGAAGACAAGCAAGAGTATATTTTTATTCCCAAAATGTTTGAATCTTAGAGATAGACAATTCTGAATCTAATCATCAAATGGAGAAAGAAGGTACTAATCATCTCTTGATAAGGTTACTACTGGGTTAGTTGAGTTTAAAGCTCACCAAGAAGATAAGGTCAAAATAGCTCATTCATTACAATTGTTATTAATCTTTAGTGCTAAAATATGAGGCCAACTTCTGAAATATCCTATGCCTCTCACACAGAATTCTTCTACACTAGATCATTATAGAAAAGAAAAACAATTGAAGTAGTGAACATCACAATATAGGATATTATTATTCCATTCCTTTATTCCTTCTCTTAAATGAATGAAAATTCTAGATCAAGTTTAAGCTCTAAAATTGCTTAACAATCCAGTCTTTTTTGCTCTCCATGAACAAAAAAGTTATCATGGATTTATTATATTGTCGACTTCGTTATCATCTCTATGATGGTTTAGGAAACATCCATGATCTATCATCAGACTTAGGTACAAGTAGTTATATTCCAAAGATTTGTGTATATTGTCATTCTACAAGTTCATCAAGGTCACATAGCAGGGCACGGACCCTTCCCTTTGATGGTGAGACAGCACAAAGTCAACCAAGCACAATAGATTCTGGCTAAACTTTGTTAATCGTATGCTCTGGTCTCTCAATTCAACCAGCTGTCAGGAAATAGTATAGGAAATCTGGGGAAATCAAAGCTTTCGATCACCATTGAAATCTTCACGAAGAGTGAGATTAGCAAACTGGAATTTACCTACATGTAGATTTCCTGCAAATGCAGAAGATCAAAAGTTAGTATCAAAACTCAACAGAGGCATAGAAATGTTTGCCATTGTTGCTACCATACACGCAGTAAGGATGCCATCTCTGCTTCAGATGTAGAGTTGCATGAGTAAACATATCAGGGAAGAACCACTTCTTAGCTAATAATAGCACGGCCCAACAAGCAGGTTGTGAGTGGCAAAAAGAAAACTGAGAGAAAATCATGACTCTAGGCCTGATTTCGAAATAGATATTGCAACAACTTTGTAAGGCCAGCTCTGAGAAGAAAAAAAAGAAATGTTTGATTTTTAATTGAGAAACGATCAATAGATAATGTCTGAAAGATGTGTTGAATCATGGCGATAAGTTTGTTACATAACCATATTCTAGTGGTTTCTCGTTTACACTAACTGTCGACGAATTTCTAAGATATGTAAGAAAGAGGTCCAATGTAATAAGTTTGTTGCATAACCATGTTCTAGTTATAAGAATGAAAAAAGAAGAAGAAAAGAATAGAGAAAGTATATCTACAGCTACTTACACAACTTTAGTAATGTCAGCAGCCAAAATGATCATTATTGTAGAAAGGAAAGACGAGAAGATGGTCAATGCTTAATGGTTGAGGATGTTAAACATGCAGGAAGAAACACAGAAAATGGATAGTTGAGAAGAAAAGCTAGGCAGGTAAGAGGAAGCATTGCTTAAGAATAATATGACATAAAATCATTTCAGATTGTTCTGGCATCAGCAGTAAGACACATTGTGAATCAGCACTGCTATCTGGTTCAGGTAAAATGTGCCACAATGGGAAGAGGAAGAAGAGAAATGACATTCTTGGTAGTGATAAAAGACTTGATTGATAGAAGATGATACACAGATATATTATAGATAAAACATGCCACACAGACACAGACATATATCTATATACACACACAGTGTGTATGTTCATGTATGTATGTCTAGATGTTGTACATATATATATATATATATATAGACATGTAGACGTTTGTGTATATATGACATATTTGAAAGCCATGGAATTTTTTTTTACTTAAAAATAGCTAAATGCCTCTTTACGTATGACATATTTGAAAGATACCTCTTAATTTTGTAGATTGTTGACCATTCCCTTCAGGCGTCTTGCTTTTAGGTCTTGCTCTTTCTCAACCCGCATAGCTGCTACCTCTTTCTCAAGCGCAACCTTTTCTCTACGCAGCTTTTTCCTTTCTACCTCCATAGCGTTAGTCAGTGTATCGATTTTCCTTGAGAGTATCTAAATTATTATCATTTTCATCAATTACCAATACAAATGAATCACACTTCAGGGAACATTAATAAACTAATAATAGTAAATAATTTCTCTGACTGACCTATACCTCTATTAAATTGTCCTTGTCATTTAAGCACTGCTCCTTTTCATGGGATGCTTTTCTTAAAGCAATCACCTCCTTCTGCAAGATATCGTAAAAGACGACTGACACAAAATCATCGCCTACAGATTGTACAGAATCAGAGAGCTTCTTTGTGCTCGCATCATTTTCTTCACTGACTGATGTTCTGCTAATATTTACTCCTACAGCTTCTCTTACAGAATGATTACTCTCTGCATTAGCATATGTTTTTGATCTCAAACATTTTTCATCTGATGGATTGCCCCCATCAAAAGACTTAGATACTCCCTTTGCGTGCTTCAACATTGCACTTGACCTGCCAGATGATGTTGGTGATCTCATACTAGCAGCAAATGATTTCTGCGTGGAGATCCCACTTGACAAAGTACTTGAAGAAATATCAGCTCCATTTATAGAGTTACTCCGTGACAATGCATTAGGATTAGGAATGCTTCGCATGTCACAGCGGATCCCTGACTTCAGTGAGGATTTTAATCCATCTTCGACAACCTTCATTCGTAGTTGCAATCTTTCCTACAAACAAACAAGATGCCAAAGGACAGTCAATCTCATCAAAGGCCTTACATGCCAAGAGACTACAATTAATATAAAAGAAAAGATAAATGAACTATTGTACTTTGAGTTGCGCCTCTGCTTTGGCAGCACGCTCTGCTACAGAAAGCTTGTCACGAAGCTGTTGCATTTCACCCTTAAAACAAAATATTAAGATAAAGATGAAACTTATAGGTGTTCAAATATGAAAATTTATTACAAGCTTGACACTAAAGGTACCATCAGAATACGACGTTCGTCAAGCCATTGCTTCACAGGCATAACTTTATCATTTGCATCTTTCCATTCATTAGCAATAACAGCTGCAACTCGATTTTCTGTAACCATTGCACGTGACAGTGTCCTCTCTAGAGTTCTTTTCTCCCCCTATACAAAGTACAATATGAACAGGAAAACAAGATGCATCGAAGAAGAACACGAGAAAGTTTACAGAGTATTGTTGTTAGGAACCGTACCTTTAGCTCAGTTACTTGGCGCTGATAATCACGTACAGCATTTGCAGCAGCAGCTCCTGACAGGAGAGCTTCCTCGAGTTCACGAACAGACTGGCCCAGCTTCTCAACCTCGGCAACCTTTTGGCGATAGATTTTGTCTAATATTTTATACTCTTCCTATCACATTCCAAAGTTAATTTCAGAAACTAGAACCTGAACAGACATAACATAATTCATGCTGTTAACATATGTATATATATGCATGAATGACTTGTCTTCTCCACTCTTTTAGCATCCTCTTATAGCTCCATGTTTGGGAACCAGAAAAGTCACGGTAGTCATAATGGCTATAAAGTTCAAAACCATCTAGATGACTATTTAATAAATAAATAAATAAATAAGAGAGAGAGAGAGAGTGAGAGAGAGAGAGAGAGAGAGAGAGAGATCACTCACCTGGCAGATTTCATTCTGTTTCATGAGTTCCTGGTTCTTGTTCTGCAAGTCATCCACAAGAGCAGCCTTAATCTTCGCAATCTGTACCTCTCTTTCAGCTTCCAGCAAAGCCGCTTCCTTGGTTTTTGTTAACCTCTCTAATGCTCTATTGTCATCCTGAAGCTTCAAAAGCTACCAAAGAAGAAGAAAAATTAGTTAACCTCTGACATTATAAATATTCTCATCCGTACGAACCAGAAACCTCTTTCCAAGTCAAGACAAGAACCCACTTCTTGCCTCAGGAGTTTGATCTCTGCTTCAAGTGGGAAAAGTATATCTTCAATCGGAAGTAGATCGTCATCTTTCTGAGCAGCATGAACTCGTCGAAGAGTTGCCTCTGCTGCAAATTGTGCTGCCAATGCTTCTTTCTTTTCATCATTAATCCTCTTAATTTCTAGGTTCTGAATACCAAGAAACATTTTAGAAACTCATTTCTGCTTATACTTTTAGATGCATTATATGGTACTGCACAAAAAGCAGCAGACGAGTTCTGAATCTAATGAAGAACTAACAATAAATTTGGCCACACCTTGTTTTCAATAGTAGCTTCTGATGCTTGCAATTTCTCAGAGATCTTTTCAAGCTCCTCAGTGACCTATTATTGCGTCACAAGATTAGAAAAGTTAATGATATATATATATATATATATATATATATATATATATATTGCAGCCAAATTCCAGTAAGTTAAATGATAGTTAAGGTTACCTCAGCAAGAGCCTTATCTTTTGCTCGTTCTGTCAGCCTCAAGCCCTTAATCTCACTGTGAGCTTCAGCTAGCTCACGATCCTTTTCTGGGATAAATGATTTTTTTTTGAAAAATAAAATCTTCATAATTCCTTCTCAAGAATCGATAATATTGACATAATTAATTAGCCAACGCGAACCAATTCGAGGCCATAAATCGAAGAATTCACTTAACCAGTAAAATAATAGAGATTAACATTATTCTTGTGAACCAAATCTAATTCCTATATTATCCAAATCACATCTCGCCCTAAATAAGATTTCTACCAACAACTAGAACTGTAAGTTATTCAAAAGAAAGAAAACAAAATTATAGATGGGAAACACAAGATCACAACAATCTACACTCTAATAAAGGTAGAAGAAGATTAAAGGAAGACAAAAAAGGCAATACCTTTTACTTCGTTCTCGAGGCGATTGAGCTCGATCTTGACGGGATCCGAGCCATGCAACAGATTGATGAAATCATCCTCCTCAAAGCTCGATCTCTTCGAGCTCCGATTCTTCCCGCCCACCGGCCTCACCTCCATCCCCATCCCCGACGTGACGCCCTCTTCGGAATCCATCCCAAATCCAAGCGACCCTCGTGAATAGAGAAATCCGCGATTCTCCCCGGCGTCTCCCATAATTCCGCAATCCGCGATCGGAAACAAACCTATCCAGGCTAAAAAATCATCCCCAGAAGCGATCGACCCAAACCCTAACTCGAGGTCCCAATAACTGTGAGCTCCTCACTCTCCTTGAACCTATCAAGAATGAAAAATAAAAATAAAATAAAAATCGCCTTTTTATTCTGCTGACTTCTTTTACTATTCCACTTCCGAGTACCCAATTGAACTGTATATACCCGCCAGTTCTGCCGACGGGACGAGAGATGGCGGCTCAAAGTTACCAAAATACCCTTCTGCGTCGACTAACATCTACTCCGAGATAGGCCTGGAATTAAGTAAATTAACACCCCATTTCTTGTGGCTTCGATGTTTGACCTCAGTTTCTTGTTGATTGATAAACCTAACATCAATGATTATGCTCCGGAAAGCTATGGATTTGAAACGGATCCAAACACCTCAAGAGTCCCTCCCGTTCTCCTCCGTAACGAATTCCGTACAACCTATGTCACAATTTAGGGCTATGAATCGAGTTCGTTTGTCGTCCGCAACGGTGATCGCTTGTGTTCTGCTTCAAATTCTGTTTGAGATCAATCGGTCAGATTAAATCTAATTCTGTGTTCTAATCTTGTCGGACATCCAAATTTATCAAATTACCTTCATATAACATTCTAAAAAGCTCTAAAGTCATAAGAGAAAGGAGGAGTTAATGGAAATAGGATTTGACTACAGGGAGATTGAGCTGGTAGAAGTGGGGGAATTAATAAAGTCTTTTTGATTCCTTATGCCATTCAGAGCACATGACAGGTGGTTGCTTGTGGGCAGAAGAGAACACTGATTAATTACCTGATTAGTGATGACACCAACCTAATTGACAGTCACTAGCCCCAAATTAATCATAGAAATTTACAAAAGAAGCCCTTTTGCTAAAGCATGTAGTATTCCTTACAGCAAATTATTATTATTATTTTTAATTTTTTTTTTCAACAGTGGGGTGGGGGGTGTGGGGACTAGTTATAGACATAGTGACACAGATAAGGTACTCTTAATTAAATCCACCATCACCATTCATGGCTGTCACTGCATGAATTGTTAGTTGATTGATGCTTCACATCTGCTTTTGAGCTGTAACCTTGCTGTACCTCCTAATTTGGCATGAGATGAGGAGGGGAATAATATATTTTTAATGATGTTTAAATAACTCCTTTATGTTTGAGGGATTTTAGGATGAACACTCTGTAATTAATTTTTTTTTTCTATATTTTTATTAGCAGCACTTTTTGTAACCGTGGTAATTAATTCAATATTGTAGCGTGGATTTTCATCTTTTAAAAAAAAATTATAGAAATATATCTCCGAGATACTTTTTACCCTAATAATGCATTAACCAATTTATTAAAATATACGTGTGAGAGAAATATTCAGAATTTATTATGGTATTTTAAGGAGAAGTATTTACAAAATATGGAGAAGGAAAAAAAAATAGAGAAGACTTAGGGTATTTTAACCGGTAAACTTATAATTATCTCTACCAGGAAATTTATGTTAGATATTATTCTACTAGGAATTGATAGGATATCATATAAAAAATTAGAACATATATTTGGTATGGGTTAACTCATGTGGGTCGAACTTAGTGTGCCGTCCGATGTGTGCTGATATATTAGTTATACACGTCTGATGACTTTGATCATATTAAGGAGAATATATTAAGTCCATTTTGCACATTTAATGTCTCACAATAATCTGAATATCACTTGAAGACTCTGCAAGTGTCTCTGAACAGACCTCTAACTCCAAATCTAACTCCTGTCAGTTATAAAAAGAAAACACAAGGGTTGAAGTACAGATAGCTCAAATATAGATTTCTAATTACAAAATCACTAAAAAATATAGGATATTGTTTAAAGAATAGGAGCTGAGAGGGAGATCCACCAATCCACCAACTAGTTGAGGAGTGGGGGAGGTTCCTAATCAAGGTCTGCATCAGAAGGGCAAGATGGGGATGGTGCAATGTCTCCATCAAACTAAGAGGAGAGGAGCTGCAGAAGATGCTTCTCTCTAACTCTGATGGTTGGAAAGATGGAACAAGGGAACACCTCAGTGTGGGTGGAGGGGGATGCCAGGAGGATTTGATGAAAGCCTTTTAATGGAGATAAAGTTTGGCAACCATTATTGATTAGGTTGCACATTAGTCTCTGATAATAGGTTACTAGTTTGCTTCTTCTTGATTAGTTTGTTTTAATTCCAGTGGTTCCTTTGTCTAACATCATTTTTATTCTTCAATATTAAATCCATTGCTGAAAAATGATAATAGAAACTGAAGAGAGTATAATATTAGTATTCTCTAGCTGCTGAAGTTGCTGGTGAATTAATATGTAGTTTGATTCTCGCCAGACATACATGTTATTTAAAATGTAAAAGAAAATTTGGTCATTCAAGTTAAGTTTACTCTTTAGATCTATTAAAATATTTCTGGAGTCCAAAAGTGTGGAGAAGAAGAAGAGATAGATAGAGCATCACAAGGAATGTGGATCTGATGCCTTTTAGTAGATATGATCACTAAAAAAGATGATGGTAGGGTACAGCAAAGGAATGTGGATCAACCCCCACAAATGCTTCAAGCCCATTTGGGTACTAGATCTAATCTCCAAACAGTAGGTCCCAATCTCACCAAGCAGTAACTGTGGGATTATAGAAAGGTTTAGTGGTTCTTAGAATAATAAGTTATATTCAAATTAGATTCCTTGCATTCCACATGAGTATACTTGTGACATTTATTCTCTTATTTTTGGAGGAAAGAAAGGAAGATGAATGTTAAGAGCAGTTTTTTTTTCCTTAATCTTTTAATCTTTCTGAGAGTTTAAAATATTTTAATAGTTCATAAGTCTATTCATACTGAAAAAAGAAAATTCTAAGCAATAATTGAGAGAGTCTAAGTAGAGTCATCCCAACAAATAAAGAGACTCGCAAATTAATGCTTCAGGTTACAAGTTTCAATAATGTTCCTGCATTAATGATCAACCTTTACATGCAAGTTTGGTAGTACATCTTATTCAACTAATCAAGAACCATAACTATATTCTGTCCCTCGTAATCTTATAATTTTCCTCGGAAAGTGTCTTTTTAATCGATAACTATTCATCTATCACCATCTAAAACACACACACTGCTTCCCCCCAACGAAAAGGACCGTCCCCTTAGTGGAGGTAAAAATGAAGCATAAGGTCACTCATAGAACTCAGCTCAGAAGCAGCTTGAGCTCAAGTTTATTAAGCGAGTCGGGCTCGAGTTTAGTTTGGATTCGTTCATCAATTACATGGTTAGCTTGAGCTCAGCTCGAATTAGATCCTCTGTGAGGACAAGAAATATCATACAATAATTGCAACATCAATACAATATCACAGTAGTTACAAAGAACAAAAGAAGCAAAAGGAAAAGAAAAGGGAAACCTCTTGTAACCGACATCGCTATAAAGGAGACATTACAGTCATTATTACACAAAGGGAAAAGGAAGAAGTACAGACAGTGTATGATCTAACTTTATCATCAGATCAAAACACACATCTTAGGGGTTTGATTCTGAATTCAGCTCTATGAGACATCTGAATCATGTTCCTCGAGCTTTTTAGATGCTGAAGTGCTTGACTCTGAACTTCCACTCCCCCTTCGCCGCGTCATAGGATACAAATTCTGCACCCTGCTCCTCAGCCTTCTTCATCAGCATCTCCTTGTACTTGTCGACCTGGGGACCGTCTGTATACTGTTTCCCTGTTGTCTTGTTCATGCATGTAACGTTAAGAAGCGTTATCTCTGCAGGCTTATTGAGACCCTGCCCGACTGGGGGCTTTCTGCTCTCATCCTTGTAAACAATCACTTCGCGGTTGTTAAACTGGACAATGGACTCGAGGTCAAGCTTCCGTACATCAGTTTCACCGTAGAACTTGATGCTCCCGTAGCCATGCCTACCAACCACGAAATCTTTAACATTGCGGCAGAAGCCTGGATTGACACGTTCTTTGGCAGCCAGCTCCTGGAGTTGAGGCTCAGTGTAATAATCATAATGCTGGAGCTTGGGCATCAGCGTTGCAGTGTCTGTGCCATGCTCATGTAGAGTTGCATCTTGGGACCCCTTCTGGGTATGGTTATCATGACCGCCGCCATTTGCCTTTGGACTCTGAGATTGTTTCAACGGAGGCGTAGGAGCACAATTTTGTTCTGCCGAGAAGTGAGAATCTGCATGAAATCAATAATTAAAGGAGAAACTGTTTCCTAATAACATCAAACGCAGCAACTTCATATCAAACTTGCAATGATAAAGTGGACATAGAACTCCTTCTCAAAGGATTTTAAACAATAGCAAGATTCATCCTAACAAACTATTCTAACCCGACCATGTGATGTTAATGGAGTCTTCTCAGCTAGTGTATTATTTTCAATAATCCTTGTAATGAATAAAATTATCTCTACAATTTAATCAGAAGAAATTTAACTTGTAAAGACCATTAAAATAATATTTTCAAGCATAAAATAATTAATGACAGAAAGCCCTTTTTTGGTTAGCATTAGGCTGCAATGTCAAAAGTTGAGCATTAAGTTCATTTTCTCCACCAATACCCAGCATAGCTGCATCGCACGAAACAAGTTCCTTTATCATTACCAATGCAATCCATGAATGGAGGTCTGAAAAACAAACTTTTGATTGCAACAGAAAGAAGGGCCTCTCTCATCTAAGCATCAGCGAGACTCAAAAAAATAAATGGTACTGGAAAAGTGAATAAAGCTATACTGAACAATAACTTACCATCATCTTCTTCTGCAAAAGATTCAATAACAGACAAAGTAGATGGCTCTTGTGAAATTTTACCTGAAGAAGATAGCAATCCGAAGTTAAGAAAAAAAAAAGAATAACAACTATGTATACTCAATTAAAGGATATAATGACTAATAACATGAAAAGCATGTTAGGAAGAAAAAGAAAGGAAAAATATAAGCACTAATAGCAATCAGAGAACAATGTAATCGACCTTAAAACAGATAAGGGAATAAATAAATAGTTTTCTCCTAGATCCTGAAACACCAAAATTTCCTAGATCAGAAAGATATTCAGAAAATATCGTTATAAAATACTAAGCTTTTCAAACTTGTCCATTAGTAATTACCACTCCTAGAAAAAGCTATTCAACAATAAATTTGTCTTTATGGCATTATGTAATGAAAAACAGTACTCACCATACATATGTTACACTACTCACAATTATTACTATATTTAACAAAATCAGAAATATGGTTTGGAGTTCCAGTGATGTAAGTGGTGTTTTTCCATTAGTTCTCATCATTATGTAGACTTCTTGATGGATTGGGGCAGAACTCTATTATGAAAAGAAATAGAGAAAGAAAACGGAAGTAAGTTAACAGTGTAATTTGACACTAATTCTGATTCCCATAAATAAATGTGTGAAAGTTATACTTTAAGACCAAACAAAATCCACTGGAAGCCATCTAGAAGATTTGAAAAATCAAGTGGCTGCAGGCAAGTGCAGTGCATGTTGGACTGTTTTAGTGGTAAAATCTTCTTTTTATAATGGAAAAACACCGAGGCAGTTCAGCTTCTTTTGCCAAGTACTTGGGCCTAAAACTGAATGAAGTAAAACCAAAATCTTCTTCCCAACTCAGAGTATGTTTCAAGTCAAAAGTAAGACGAATAGATGATGCAGATGAGTCCCAATCGTGGTATTATTCTTGAATTGGGTCACACAATAACACATACGGTAATGGTTAAAGATAACACATACGGTAATGCTTAAAGATAAATAGCAAAGACAAATAGAACTTAACCTTCTTGACTATTTGGTGATGCCCACTTCTCAATTGGATGAATAATTAGTGCCCTTGGATTCTCCCGAGGAAGGACAAAACCATCTGCTCTTGGTGTTGGCGAAACTTCATCAGCAGCAAAAAAAGGTACCTATGTCAAAAAATAAAAAATAAAAAATAAAACATATCAACAATCTCGCTTAAACAGTTCTGCAAGACTACACAAACTGAAATAACATTATTTAACAGCTCTTCCACAGTTTTAAAGCTCTGGTCCAGCATAAGAATATCCTCACCTTTCGACCATCAGTTTTTGGATAATATCTCCTTGGTGGTAATCCTATCCTTCTTTGAGACAAGTGCCTTGGAACCGACATGGAGAAAGTTCTAACTGGAAGAGAAATTTCAGCAACCTGTTGTCCAGCATGAGCATTTTGTCAATGCACCTATGCCAACTTTATGCTCTATAATACAGAGTTTACTGTATACACAACTTAATAGTACAACTAATTAGTAACTTGGCCATATATCAAATATCCCATGCTCAAGAATATACCAACTATCATAGAATGGAAGTGCTTCAAAGAAGGAAAGACTTACCGGCATGCTTGAAATACCAAAATGAACAGAAGAAGCAGATCTGACATGGTCAATGGACATCTGAGGTGCTACTGGAAGTGTACCAAACGGATTTGTATTGGGAGCTGGTTGCACAACTATGTTTGCTTGACTTCCAACACTGTTTCATGAATAATTAGCAGAAGATAGATTAGTAAAATAATAGAGTAGAAGTCACAAAAGTTGAGCTGAAAGTAAAGCATGGTTTGAAGTTTCACCCCAGACAAAATACTACCGGCAAAAAGTTATTGAAAGCTAATGCCGAAACTCATTGATCAAGGCTGAAAAAAAAAGATTGTTGATTTGCCATTTGTTTTGAACCACTATTAGATGAATCATCCATTCCGGCCCAAATTTTCTATTTTCTCTAGGGGAAAAAATGAAACTGAAACAAACCAAAAACGTGACCAGGCAATAAAGCATAACAATGTTCTGTGCTAGACACTGACACAATCAAAGCTTGTGCATTCCATACGACACAAGTTCCACACTTTCTTGTAGAACCATATATTAATCCAGCTTTCCATGTACACACACACACTAAATTAAATTATCTATGGAAGAAGCTAAAAATTTTAAGTGATTGCTTTTAGTTCTCTTGCTTTCCATCTAAATCGACTTGCCTCCCAACCATATGCTGTCCAATAATCTTAGCATATCTGTGATTCCTTTAAGCAGGATTCTCTAGCACACTAAGAAAAAGAATGATAATAATTGTTAAAGCGAGAGCTGAAATGAAACATACGGTTGCCCAATTGTGCCTTGATTGAAGATGTTGGAAACGCCTCCTAGACCACCCGACAAGGCTAAACATAGAAAAAGGAGAAAGGAGGAAAAGATTATGTAGAGCATATCGAGTTTTCAGTAGAAATAACACAAGGGAGCAGCAAATTATCTCCACATTACCTGGTTGCGTCTGACCAAAGTTTTCGAATGAAAAGCCACTTGATGTCTGAGAAGGGTCTTGTGCTGGAAAACTTCTTGAGAACGAAGGCTAAAGAGCAGAAAATATATCAGTTACTTAACCAGAAGAGGAAAATAAATGTTTCACATTATCCATTTGTTAAACTTCTTCAGCTAAATATAAATAAATAAACAACTTGTATGGTTTACAATATCACTTACTGTTGTTTGACCAAACCCTGCATCAGAGTTTGAGCGAAATGTTGAAGGTGAGGTTGAATTGCTAAAGAGACTTACTCCAAGTCCAGTCGATGGTGTGCTAAATATACTTGAACCAAAAATCGGTGTGCTCTGCTGAGGTGCTGTAGATGGCTGACAGGGAGGGGAGGGTGTCTGCCCAAATGATGGAGTGGAGGATTCGAGCAGCGCAGATGGTTGACTGTTGCCAGAGGTCAAGCTACCAGCAAATGACAAACTTGAGGTTCCCATTGAGGAACCAAAAATTGAGGATGAAGAACTTAATGCTGGCATGGTTGTTCCACCAAAAATTGGTGATGAAGAACTTGAACCAAAAGCAGCACCAGTGGGTGCTCCAAACAATAAAGTATTAAAAGTTGATGGTGACGAACTAAATGGGGTGTTTGAAAGCGAAGTGGATGTGGAAGCAAAGCCAGTTGAACCAAATGTTGAGGCCTGAAATGCAAATGGTTTTGAAGAAGTAGAAGAGGAGAAAGAAGTTGCAGCTGTCTGACCAGATGCCCCTGCGGCACCAAAAGGGCTAGGTTGTGTTGCAGCCGCAGAGCCTATCCCACCTGCAGCCTGTCCAGAAAGATTCGCTCCCCCTACAAATTGAACATGATGAAATTAGTAATAGACAAAAAAAAGAATGCTGACATAATGCGAGGAAGTCAAAATGGTTAGTCAGTTATGCCAACTAAAAGATATGGGTTCAAACCAAAAAAACTAGAAAAAAGAATATATCAGCCAATTCAGGCAAACCAAAAAGGTGCTATATGATTCAGAAGTTGAGATTAATCTCAATACTCATAGAACACTTTTTAATCTTGAAAATCCACTTATTTTTTTCAAAAGAACCAAATGCAAGAATATAGATGCACAACTTCTATTATATACTAATTCTTAGCATTAACTCCATTGGATTCTCCTAGTTTTATGGCCTTCCCATTAGTAGAAAAGCTTTCCAACAGAAGAATGAGAAAAATTCACATGACCATAAGAAAAGATTTTGACTTTTGGGGGCATCAAATAGTTTATAATATCCAATGTTTGTTGATATAGTGCTTGCTAAGTATAGAATTGAGGAACCTATGACATAACATACAGTGCCTTTATATTCCAAGCAACGACCTAGGCCATGAGGGATAAGATGCTCTGCCTAATCAAATTAGACCCTAATTACCATGAGGTTGAAATTCTGTTGAATTACCATAAAGTGCACTGTCACGTCATTAAAAAGAGCCGACTTACCTTTATCGCCACATTGATAGTCCTCCCATCTCAATTCTTCATGGTTCTTATCTTTATACTCGGGCATGGCTGAAATTGACTCCAATTTTGCAGCTGGCTGCCTACCAGTGCCACCACCAGCCTCCCGTGTGGAGGTGAAACGAGCTACTCTGCTTCCTCCTACTCGACCTCCTAAAGCTGTCTGTCCAGAACCACTCCTACCAAATGGAGGAATTGCTGCTTGCACACCTATAGAATTAACAAGAAGGTGAATAAAGATAAGAAAGCCAAGTCTGAAAATGTCGTTGAAGAGACTAAAATACGAAAGCTGATAGAAGAAAAAAGGCATCAGAATATTTAATCACTCTGCAAGACACAGGATATTCAAGGAAATAACTGCATGAAAGATAGATTTTGTATTCATACATAAAATAAAAATTATTGGAACCTTCCCCAGGTTACAGAATGTCAATGCCAAAATTGTTACTGGAAGAGGGAGAAAACTGACCTTGCTGGGAACTCCGAGCACCAAAAGGTGATGGAATGCTTCCAGGAGTGCTACCAAATGCAGATGTTGATTGTCCAAAGGTTGCTGTGGAGCCAAAACTGAAAGGAGAACTTGATGCACCAAATGCTGGAACACCAGAAGATCCAAAAGCCATAGTAGATACACAGAATGCAGGAGTGCTTGAAGAACCAAATGAAGCACCCAAGGCTGCTGTCACTGTTGATCCAAATACTGGGGCACTTGAAACCCCAAATGCTTTTCCCGTACTACGAAGCAACGGGGTTGATGTGGATCCAAATGCTGGGGTAGTTGCCACACCAAACGCAGGCGTACTTGTGGTACCAAGGGCAGGGGAACTTGTTGCACCAAATGCAGGGACACTAATAGTACCAAAAGCTTGGGTATTTGTAGCACCAAATGCAGGTTGACTAGAAGCACCAAAAGGTGTGGCCGAGTAAAATACGTTACCTCCAAATGCTGATTGTGTTTGCTGAAATGTGCTACTAAATGGACTTGACTGGCTAGATGACGATCCAAAACCTCCAAAAGTTGGCTTTTGGCCAAGCAAAGAACCTATCAATAGGTAACAGTAAGATATTGTCAGACCAACGAAGAAGACAAAACGATGAAAACATAAATAAGATAGTGTTATTAATTAGAATCTGATGTTAACCATACATCCATCCTGACACTTTAGATCTCACTCCATGGATATTACCTACAGTACTATTCCCTTTATCTAAAGGAGTGTTGGAAGATAAGAATTGAAGGGAAGAAATTGGTGAAAATTTCTAGTAAAATCACTTTTAGTAAATAATCATAATTTATTAGTATTTGGTAAAAGTGGAAATGTTCAGTGAAAATGAATAATTATGACAATTAATAACAATATACAAGATACAAAAAGGTGGAAAGTATCACTCTCTCCCTCAAGAAAAGGAAGTAAAATGAGCCAAAATTAAGATTTGTAGTTTTAGAAAGGTGGAGAAACACACTTATCACTCAACTTTCTTCATCAAAATATCATAAAGTGATGGACTTCCAGAAAGTTAGTTACTCTTTTCCTATATGTTAACAACCAAACACACCCTAAATCATAAAAAAAAAAAAACTTTTATCCTGATCACTGGAACATTTTTAGGCTCTTGAACAAGGAGCCTCAAAAAGCAAACTCACAAAGAAGTAGTTCAAGGATCAAATAGGTATCTCCATCTGCTATTTAAGAAGCAAAGCATGCAATAGAATGATAATCAATACAAGATCCGTGTAAGGGAGAAAAACAATGACGTAGAGGATTTCAAAATATGTTTCCTTTGTTCCTTCGGTAATGAACCATTCCATTTCATCTGAACTGAGTACTGGTAGAAACAAGATTCTCATAGTTAGATAGAACTAACCTCCGAAAGAAGATGAAGAACTGCCAATCGCAGGAGATGTTGATGCACCTAAGGCAGGACCAGGACTTCCAAAAGATGGTGCGGATGAAGCACCAAATGTAGGTGTTGAAGGTTGTCCAAATACGCGCATTGATGTACCACCAAACATCGAGCCCCCTGTCTGCGCACCAAAAGAATTTGGATTGCCAAATGGTTTTGGAGCGAAGAGATTAGTAATAGCACTGCTCGTTTGCCCAAACATGGACTGAGAACCATGTGGGCTACTGGAAGGCTGCCCAAAAGCTGAAAACAAGATACAAGTTACCAAAAGATTATACGAGATAGACAAAATTGTTGGAAAAATAACCAGCAAACAGTACTACATACTCTGCATTTCACGGCTACAAGGCAGAGCAAATGACTCGAGCCAAAAAAAGAATTACCAATGGTAGCAAAACATCCCATATTAAGTAATGATCTTCTCTCAACAGTCAACACGAAGGAAACAATTTGGACAGAAAGTAAGCTTCCCTCCTTCGAATGGTTGATCAGTAGCAAGATTCCCACTAATCTAGTACAAAATATGCACGCTTGCACACCACAAGGGTGAACCAAGAACTCAAAGTAGAGGTTCCCGAAACCTAATCAGAAATGCAAAAGAATCATATCAAGCAGCTATTTTGAGCTAACCAAATCGAAGATTCGCAGTATCCAGAGCACAGGAACCCAAGAAAGCTAGAACCCCACGAATCTACTAACAGAATCTAGAGGAAGAAGGAAACAAAACGTACGAGTGGTAGAGCCGAACATGTCTGGATTATCTTCGACCGGATTCTGCAAGGAAAGCGAAACAAGACACGGTGATTGCGCTACTACTATGACACTATCGATTCCTTCACTAGCTTTTGAAGTATATATATATATATATTAACAAATCTGATATAAGGGATTGCGTTCTTCCTACGAGTGACGCGTTCTACTTAGCTTAAAACCAACGCCCAAGAAAGAAAGTTTAAAAAAAAAAAAGAAAAATCGAACGCGGGAGGGTGTTCCTTTCAACGATTCCGCGGATTAGAAAGAAACAATTATTTTTATTTTGGTTTAATAGAAACAAAAAAAAAAAAGGAAATGGGAAGGGAAATTGATCCGGTTGTTCACGGAATGAGGAGGGGTTTTAGAAGAGGGAGGGAACGCTAGGCGATACGAAGTTGGACGGTGTGGATGTACCCGGATGGGATCGTGAGCATGACGTGTCAGGTAGATCCCGATTTTGGAATCTCGAGGCAGGGTTATGGCGTAGTTTGAATGGGTTGCCCTGCACAGTGCACACCGAAGATTTTGTATAAATATTCTTTTAAAATAACCATAATGGTATTTTAAACAGCCTACTTATCTCAATGGCGATCATAATATGTTTTGTAAACTTAGCTTGAGGTGATAATCCGGCTGATATCGAGCTTAGGCTAAATGTAGCTTAGCATAATTTAGAGATATTATATTTTATTATGTCTACTGTAATGACCTCCGTAAAAATGTTTTATATACTTTTTGTAAAAAATACTTATATGGTGCTATTCAATTTATTAAATATTAAATACTTAATGTGAGATTAAAAAATATAACACAATAAATGGGCGTAATAGGCCCGTGCCACCTATTACTGTCTCGGACTCAGGCTGAGCCCAATGACCAGCTGTAACAATAGCATCAGAACTGAGGATGGAACTTCCTTGCACCATACAGATATATGGAAGGATTAGTGAATAATCTCATAGATACTGCATTGCCAGCATGCCTGAAATGTTAAAGCTCTATGAGCAGTAGGGCTGTATAATAAACAAACCACATAATTTTCAACTTGAGGATGGAACTTTATAAGGTGCTATCCAGAGAGAAAAGTACAGCGGGAGAAACAAGATGTTGTGACCTAAACAACTCTGTTCCTAATCCATCTACAGCAGACTTACTGCCATTGTTTCATCTCTCTCTCTCTCACACTCCTGACTATCTCTTCTTCCCACTGCGAGGATTGGATTTCTTGTTCGAAGTGATCTTTGCGGATTTATCTGGTGTTTCCTGAAAAGATAGAATCATAGAACAACAAAGCTAAAGAGTTTAAGAAAGAAATTTTAAAAAATAGGCTATGTCCAGAAGTATGAGTTGCAGCTACAATGCTAGCAAGAGCATGCTTACTTTTCTCAAGTATTGGAATCATGAAAAGGAAAACCGTGAAAACACCATAACCAAAAAGGAAAAGTAAGTTTTTCAGAAAATAAATATATAAATTCAACTGTTTACTATAATGTGCAACAAGCTCTATCCATCAAAAGCATTCTGTCAGTCCTAAATGGAAAGCAAGTGAATTTATAAATTGAAATGGGAAGGAACACATCAACAACCTTTATGTATCCCATATTAGAAAAAATTGGTGTGTACAAACTAGCTCATATGTGGATGAACAAAATGGAGGGCCATTTAGATGATTTAGAAAGTAGAAACTACTAGCTCAAATGTACAGTTATGTAACTCCTGCGGATGAACTGATAGAGTTCACGAGCATCGAATTGTACGCTTTTCCAAGATGTGAAAATCATGAAGTTTATGCTATTTACCAATACGATAGGCAACATATTACCTACTATCTCTCAGATGGAATACTATATCCATTAGTGCTACAGTCCAGCAAACCATAAACTCTAAAGGTACTTACCTATAATTACAAGATATAAAAGTGATTTCTGGGATATACCTTTCGTTTAGCAGGAGTAGATGCATTAGCAACTGGCTTAAAAAAGGACTCCAGTCTGAGAAGATACAAAATGGTGTTAATAATCACCAAGAAAAATTATATCTACATAAAAGAGAAGTTACAGTACTAACCGCCCCTGGGAGGATTTATTCTTTGCTGTTTTAATCTTTTCTACTGCCTATTGAGAACACAAAAATAAATAGCTGCTAAAAATTCTAGGAAACAATAAAGGATTTTATTATCAGATGGGAAAGAGAGTACATGCCTTTGTCACCCGATCATGATTGAAACCATTTTCATTCACTAGGAAGTTCACAAGACCCTAAGATCATGATTGAAACCATTTTCTTCAGTCAAAATGAAGAATCAGATCAACTGTATTAACCAACTTGAGCAAAACAGGTTACCTCCTCATCTGGAGGAGTCCACTTCAGTTCTGGGACTTCCAAAGAGACATGAGGTTCCCTAAACAAGCGCCGAGCTTCTTGATAAGGCCAGTCCTCGGGTATTTGATACCTGCAGCAGAAAATGTTCTTAACAGAGCTCGGTAAAATACTATTTCAGTTAAGGTCATGGACTCATCTAAGCAGCATCTATAATGCAAATTTGTAGTTTATCGAATGTGCAAAATGATGAAATGTTAAAAACCCACTAAATTTGTTTCTACTAGTGAAGTGCATTGAGATGATCCTTAGTTATATTATACAAACTTGTAGTAAAGGCAGGATTGTATTCTTTAGCTCAATATGTATAATGAAGCAAAGCAAAGTATCCCAGAATCACCTTTCTCTGCTTATATTTTCCAGAATGTTTTCTATGCAACCATGCTGCCGGATAAGTTTCAATGCTGTTAGTCCCCCAATACCTACATGAAAGGAATGTACCATCACCATCAGAACAAATCTACATAGCATCCAAAAAGAAAGAAGAAAACTTTTTAATATGGCAAGCATTGACATGAAGGAAAATGCATTAGTCTTGATGACGTTAGAGGAATCTACAATACAAACTTGTAGAGCAAAGAGGAATGTGATACACGTCCAATCCATCCCTACAATATGAATATGGTCCGACTAATATCCAAGTTTCCTAGATTAATCAGCCATGGAGTATATCTTGGAAAGAAATTACTTGATGTAAATTATATATGATTAATAGTGGTATATGACTATATTCCTTACCTACTGAATTGGCACTCATCCTACATCACACTCTCTTCTCCGTTACTCGAAAGTGATGAAACATTCATTTTTATGTTCAAGTGGCTCTTATTACAGTTTCAAGGAACATGTGCTATATCTAGTTAGTATGTTTCATTTTTAATAAACATGTGAGAATTTGAACTAGAACTGTGATTTCAAGCCATGTCTTCCTTCAAAAGGAAAGCAGAATTCTGAGCTGAAATTATGGCCCAACAGATAACATTGCTGAACCCGAAATGATGTATTGAATCAACAATCTGGTGATCATATAAAAGAACCCTTTCTTTCGCTAAAAGACAAATTACCTTTGATGCTATCACAGTAGTCACATCCAGAAAGAATGCACAAGTCAATGAATTGATCCATAGTGAGTTCCAGCTCTTCCAGAACCTAAAAGGACAAGAATGAGATGTGGGTTAAGATGAAATCCTTAATAGCATGGCAGTGAAAAGAGTAAGGTACCTTAGCAATTTCAAATTCCATCACAGGGATCTTTTTAGAGCTCGGATCCATTAAATGCCGAAGAAATCTTGGGGCCCCAAAAGTTAGTGAATCCATATCTTCTGAAGCGACTGCATATACCTGTGGTGTATGTGAAGACGGAACTTAGAAATATTAGTGATACTAGAAAGAAAGAAAAGCTGGCCACAAACAACTTTTCACCATGCCTTGTCACTTTTGCAAAGTGCTGCACATTCTGCTTCTGCTTCACAAGGTGCCTGAAAACAGAAGTCAGTAGGAAAGGGACGGAGTAAGTAAGAAAGTTTGATGTTTAAAAGTCCAAGATAATGCATTTCTTTTTCCATCAAGTGCTAGTATGCCATGCCAAACAACACATCTACTAGTGAAACACAAATTCATGAACCCTAGACAGGTACTGTGCAATTAAGATGAAAGTATTTTTGCCTTACATGAAAACACCAAATTTTCTGAAACTGTTGCCAAATAATGGTTAAAGTTCAAATGACAAGGAAATGGACTGAGTTCTTAATGTTACCTCGATTACAGGAACACCCATCAATCTTAAGAGTCTTTTACAATCTTCATTGTGCTGCTTTGTAACCTGCCAAAAAAGGAGGGAACAAGAACATATATTCACCCTAAAAGTCTCAGTAAATGAGATGCTTCACCGCTTTGACTATGTTCAACCAAGTCTTCAGAGGGATATCTATGAAATACATGACTACATTTTTTTATGTATCAAGTCAGTGATAAATGACACTTAAATTTGTGCTCCAAAGAAAGTTAAACCATCTTACAAGCAAGAAATATATATCAAACTTCCAGTAATTTGACTTCCAGATACATATTGGTGCAACCAATTCCAATGTATTTCCTTCATAAAACTAGAAATGGTGAGATTACCTTCACAGTCCTTTTGCTGAACTTCTCTATTCCCTCCTTATCTCCAGTCTAAAATATATGCAGTGTAAGAGAATGAGATGGATAAAAAATACTTCTTACATAAGGAGACAAAACATAAGAACCGAGAAATTTACTTAGATAGAATACCGCAGTTTACCTCTATGGCTGTAGACAGTTCTTTGGTGGCATCCTCCCTCTTTGAATACCTAAAGGAATACAATTTGATTAATCAAGGGAAGAAAGAACATCTGCACCTAATGTAGGCAAAACACAAATTATGTAAATTGAAAGAGTTGAGCTATGCCTCTTTGCAAGCTCTTGTTTCTTCAATTCTGGTGGCTGACCATCAAATACATATCTGACACAACAAAGTTAACACTTCAGAAAGGCATCATATTTTGTGATAAAAATCCCAATAAGCAACAGACTTAAAAGGAGATGAGACAATACACTGGCTTCATTCCGGCCTCGAGCAATCTTATTGTCCGGTTAAACATACCTTGCAAGTGACTGCCGAATCAGAGAGTATTAAAAAATTTCACAGGCATCAACTTTTCGTAATTTGAAAGAGAAAGAATGATACAAAAACAACAAAGATACTATATTTTCACCTTGTAACTTCTCCGGCCTCATTGGTGAGGGTCTCCATTCCGGTCCTTCCCACTACAATCTAGACATGACAAAAAATAAACCCGCAAAAATCAAAACTTTGAGCATTTCCCCAATACGTCTGGAACAACCACGAACCCGAAAGCTTAACACACCAATCTAAACCAAATGCAGAAAAATTATTGGACACTAAACAAGAAACCCGTTCCAATTCCTGGATACAAAGAGAGAGAAAACATATAAACGAGAGAGAGAGAATAAGAGAAATGGACGGACAAGGAACTGGTAGATGCTCATGCTGGCGTCAATAGCGATCTTCCGGCCAAAATAGCTCTCGAACTTTTGCTCCTTCATGGCCTTCGGGGCGTTGTCCGCGAGGAGCTTCGTCAAACCCTAGCACCAACAAAGAAGAATAGGATGAAGCAAAAGCAATCAGAGACTGAGGTCCACGAGCTCGGAGGATGAGGACTCGAAACCCTAACCTTTATGCCCATGGCGACGCGGTAGAAGAGAGCAAGAGAAGAGAGGGACGGCGAAGAAGTGAAGGGGGGGTTTGCTCGATCATGCGAGCTCTTTTCCCGCCTCCACTGTCGAGGACTTGATGAATAACTTGATCGGACGGATCACGGCCGTCCATAACTTTTCTTTCTTTTACATAATCCGAAACAGTCAGCGGAGGAATAATTATTTTCCTTATTCTGTAATACTATTATTTATTCTAGAATAACAGTTACTCTACAATATACATATTATTTATTAAAATTATATTTTACACTGCAACTTAATTGCTAATTACATCAATTTATCTTCGTAGTAATTTCATAAAAAATAAAACATCATTTTTCTATCTTTTTATTCACTTTATATCACATTAAAATAATTATTATACTATTATTTAAAAATATAAGTAAACATAAAAATAATATTTCTGAAATAAAGATATTATTTTAAAAATAACAATGGTGAATATTTATTCTAGAATTAGCATTAAATTTGAAGTAATGGAGGGTAAATAATATAGAGCAGTGATGTAATAATTATGTGATATAAAATTAATGCAAGTTATTTTCGTAGAGTTTGATTTCACAATATTTATTACATAGTGATTTAATTTATCTATACCATTAATTATATAGTGATACAAAATTAGCCTTATAAAACTTGATTAGTTACTCTTATTTTTTTAGTCTTCATTTTTTTAAAAATAAAATTAATTAAATATAAAAATAATAAAAAAATATTTGATTACTGAACCAACTTAGTAATTCCTGAACAAGTTCAAAAGATTCCCTAAACTCAAACAAATATATTTTGTGTTTGGTTACAGTATTAAGATAGGTTTTCTCCTTTACTCTAACTTAAGTTGGAATAAGAAAAAAATAATAATAAGGAGTCCATATCCAAAGTAAAAGTAATACTATAACAATGTTAACCATAGTATTAGTTATACTAGGTTTGGTAATGCTTACCCTATATACCATGAATAAAAGATCTATAATCTGAATAATGTTTTAATTTTATGAGCCCCTGTTAAATGTAATTTAGGTACCTCTGTAATTTTACGCATCTATTTGTTGTTTCGTCCTCAAAGGTGGATAAACTGCAACGATTAATTTAAATAAATTTATATAAAAATTTATGTTTAATTCATCATAACTACTTTAGCTTATAGCAGGTATTTTAATTATTTCTTATTTATAAATATTATGATAGGGTTTTTTTTTCCGTTGGCCGGAAGAAAAAAATGAAAAATAAATATCGCTGACATAAATTCATTTACATATAATTTACATATGTAATATATACCTGAATTTTTTTATTGCTGATCTAAAGATAAAATATAATTATTTTATAAAAACCCGACATAAATTTTGGTTTATATTTGCCAATTTGATTATTAATAAGAATTAATTTGCATATTATCTTTAAAGGTAGTAATTTTTAAAGCAATATAAGAAAAAAAAATAGGCACATACACTCCGAAGTTATTTAATTAGTAAGCCTCCTCTATTAAAAGTATTAAAATTTGACTATCTAATTAAATGGGTAAAATATCCTTATTTTCTCTTCTATTATTCGATTACAAATAAGATTTCAAAAATATTTAATGAACATCAGTTTAAAGTTTAATATTTAAAATAGTTGTCATAAAAGATCATTAAAAAGGAGGATGAAAGGATATAGAAGGAAGACGGGATGGCATTTTTATCTACGTGTTAAGTTAGTTAAAGTTTTAAGATGATTTCTATTAGAATTTCTTATATTAATAGAGGGCATTAGACGTTTATTAGTAATACATTTAAATATTTTAGAGGGTCAAGATGTAATTAAATATTATTTTTTATGCAAAAGAAAAAGAAAATTATAAATGCTAATTTTGTTTACGACTCCTCGTAAGTCGGCGTTGAACGAGGGTGGCGTGGAGCAATTCGGCACTCCTCCTTTTCTTCCTTCTACTTGGCCCGCAAGCTTCCACCTCTCTCTCTCTCGCTACCCTGCCACTAACGAGCTCCTCCGGCATGCGCACCACTGTCGCACGACGCTGCTCCCCTCTAGCGTACGCCTCTCGCCTCTCCCTTCCATGGCTCCATTCCAAGACCTCGCCCGCCTGGCCAATGGCGTCGCCCTCGTAGCCCTCGAGGCCACCAAGCGATCCCGCGCCTTCGACGTCGCCAGGGATGGGGACCTCGCCGGAACCCTAAAGAACGCCGTCGTCGCCGCCACCAACCTCGCCGGCCTCACGAAGGGGAGGATCCGCGAGGTGGTGATCTCCCGCCCCAAGCCCAAGGAATCTGTCGTCTTCTTCTCGGACGATGAACCCCAGCCCGACGTTTCCGGAAATGCTCCTGTTTCGGAAGCTCCGGTGGTTCCGGAAGCAGGAGAGGATCTTTCTGTGTTGGAGGATTTGAAAGATTTGAAGGTTGAGAGCGAACTGGGAGATCAGCATGGAAGCAATGAGCAATTAGATCGGAGAAATGATACCATTGGTGGTGGCGAAGGAGGAAGGGATGGAGGCATTGTTCCGATCAAGAGGAGGCGACCAAGGGAGAGAAGAGTACCATCGACCTCTTTTGGTAGAGCTCTTGGGTGAGTTGAGCTGTTTCCGATATCAATTAGACTACCTAATTGCTAGTTTTGTGAACTTGTTGCCTGAATGATAAGTTCATTAATTAGATCATGCGTATAAGCTAGAATTCATGATATATTCCAAAACCACCTAATCGAGCTCTGTTCTCCGTTGGTCTTGCTTATTATTGAAGGTGAGATTTAGGATTTCAGGTTGTTTAATCAATGATTTGTTCTCCAAAAGCCTTTTAAATTTACTCTGTCTGCTAGGAAGAACCATTTCAATTTACCGTTACTTTTTAAAAATATTAAAGTTTTTTTTTGTCATTGAGCACAATTTCTACTAGTTGAAACCTTGTGAGGGATAAAATTTTGCATCTTTGCTGGTTTATTAGTTTGGTTTTCATATATTGTATGCCCTGGACTTATACAAGGTACCTTTTTTTGCTGTGTGATCTGAAGGTTTGCTGGTCTGGGTGCTGGTCTTGCATGGGGTACAGTCCAAGAATCTGCAAGGAGAATTATATATGGTGTTCCTAAAACAGATGATAAACAGTCTGCCCTCTCACCATTCTTATCAGAGCAAAATGCAGAACGTTTGGCACTTGCATTATGTAGAATGCGTGGAGCTGCATTGAAGTTAGGCCAGATGCTGAGTATCCAAGATGAATCTCTTGTGCCTGCACCGGTATTCTTTTTTTTTAAGGCTCTGTCTCCATCAGTGTCATCCAAGTTCTTTAATCTGTCAGACAGTAATTGCATGATTATTATATGGAGTCTTGGGATTAATATGCATGTTGCAGTGGCTCCTTGTAAACATGATATCAATTGTATAGATATTCTATCTTGTCGTTTTATTGAGGTTTGTTGGTAATTAACACCATCTTATTCTAGCATTCTTTTATAATGTTTCTTTGTACTTTTAGCTCATTAGCTGTAACCTAGTCAGCAAGTGCATGAACATATAACATTTTCACCCTCTTATTTGCAGATATTAGCAGCCCTAGATATTGTTCGCCAAGGTGCTGATGTGATGCCAAGAAGCCAGCTTACTGCTGTATTAGATGCTGAACTAGGTCCTGACTGGTCATCTAATTTGAGGAGCTTTGATTATGAGCCTCTTGCTGCAGCAAGTATTGGGCAGGTCAAACTTGGCTCGACTAATATGATTCCTAATATCCTTGAGAGTTATTTTTTGACCAGATGAGCAGATATACTGAAATTCTAGTAGATATTTAGGCATGAAAAATTATATAAATTTGTTAAAAAGCCTCTTTGCACACAGAAAAATATAGCTGCCTATATGTGCTATACATAACAGTTATCTTGGGCCTTCTGGCACTTTTTCTCATTAGTTAAGTGCAGTACTCAAGTATGTAATTTTCCTTAGGCATGTGATTACTTATGATGTAATTTTCCTGAGACATGTGATTACTTCTGTGGTTACTGGACAATATTGGCCCTTGGTTGATGTTTTGTTTCCCATTCGTAACAAAACATTATCTACTTTAATCAGGTCCATCGTGCTGTTATGAAGGACGGTCTGGAAGTTGCAATGAAAATACAGTACCCTGGTGTTGCAGATAGCATAGAAAGTGATATAGAGAATGTGAGATTACTACTGAGTTACACAAATCTCATTCCTAAAGGCCTTTACCTTGACAGAGCAATTAAGGTAAGTGTTTGCCTTTGCTGGAATTATTTAATTTAGTGTCTGAAATATCAAACTGACATGCTTATCTCATCTCTTTGGCCATTAGACTTTTCTGTTATAGAATGTTGAACAAACTCCCTGTCATTGCTTTGTTCTCCATCTTCTTATTCATTCTAATAATGAAAGAAATAAAATAAATTAGTACTCTATCTTGATTTTGAGGAGAAAGATTTCTTTCCAATGTCCAGATTTACCTACTAAGCCTGTTGAAAGAGGCATGTAAATTGATCCCTGTGGACTAAAAGTCTATTACTAATTAGATATTCTTGAAATATTTACAAGAGCGTCAGACGCATTAGGTGATAAATATCAATAACTTTTTGTAACTGTTTTAACAGTAGAATGTTACATCGGTATTGCAGTACATCTCATTCAAGAGATATGAGGATAATACATATTATTGGCACCAAATTATTGTGATTGAGTATGCAACTTGTTGCTAACTTATCTGATAATTTGTTTTCACCTCCAAGACAATTGTTTCACTGTACATTTTCATTTTGATTTTATATTTATTAATTTTCTTGGATAACTTGCAGGTGGCAAAAGAGGAACTCTCTAGGGAATGCGATTATCTATTAGAAGCCAGAAATCAAAAACAGTTCAGAGACATGCTATCGAATACTGAAGGTTTTTATGTCCCTTTGGTCATTGACAAAATTTCTAGCAGAAAAGTATTAACAACAGAGCTTGTCCCAGGTATTTTTATTTGTTCTGCATGGTACTTTCTTTTGACTGCAGTTCTTGATCTTGTTCTCATAGAGCCTTGACAGTGAAATGAGCGCTATGTTACGGAAGCTTTAGTTTCAATTATAGAAACATGTCAGGCCTCTTTCTTCCTTTCATGCAGAAATTACCTATTGTTGGTTTTCACTATCTTCATCTTAAATTGCTCAATTGAGATTTGTTAGATTAGTGTGGTCAAATATGTACAAAATATTTCAAGTATTTTTTATCTATGTACATGAGTATATACATAAGTTTGCAACAATAATCCACACGCACCACACAAGAAAGCAAATAATGTTCAAAGATACTAGCATATTAGCAATGCAAGCAAATAAACAAATCAAGTTTTCAAGCCTCTAAGCCCAACTCTCTTCTCTCATTAACTATTCATAACAAATCTAGACTACTCTTCCCCTTTTTGTCATAAATTGTCAAAAATTTACTCGAAAGGAGGAGAAAATTTTTGGTTGAGGATAGTGAGGATGTTATTCAACATGGAACTTTGTTGAGCCTGCTCAGCACGAATCCTTCTCTGGTCAGCTCAGATGTCTGTTGAACTGCCGACCACACCAATTGCTTGCAGTTTCAAATCACCCAATTGACTCTAGATTTGATCAAGATGCTCATGTAAAAATTGAAACTCCCCTTCATGCTCATATAATTCATCTTCCAAGTCTGATGAAACCACAACATTTTCTGTGCCTAACGAAGTACCAGCTTTTGAAGGTGACTCATGTGACTCGCTACGCTTCACAGTGCTTCGGTCCATTGAATTCAGCGATTTGATGAACATTTTTGTAGAGTCAACCCACACTCCACTTTGAATATATTTGTAAGAAAAATACCGAATGGCAAACCTTTCCAAGGAGCTTCTTTGAGAGCGATTGATTCGATACTTCCATCACGGAGGCTAGTTCAATGGATTGATCAGTGAGCATTGCATGCAATCGATAAGCACATTCAAGATTGATGTCTGAGTGTCATGTCTTTGGTGTGATATTGTGAAGACAAATAAGATGTAGCATGCATGCCACCGAAGTCAACTTGGTATGAAGTACCATGTTTCCCCTCCATGCTTCACCTGACAATAGAATCACCTATGCAACATCTGATATGGGTAGTAACAGATTCGAGGAATGAGGAAAAGCAAATACACCTGAAAGAAAGTGAAATTCTTGATGTATCACATCTACGTCAAGGTAGACATACACCTCTCGAATTGTAGACTATATGCATTTGTTGAGAATGGAAGCCTTGCTCTAGAACTTTTGCACAACCTAAACATAAGTTGTCTCCGACATCTTGCATATGCTAAGCCAATGACATTCCGTGAAGATTCGCTCAATACCCAAGGAGGAAAAATCAAGTAAGACAATGTGTCTCTCACAAATCACTGGCCTTGACTCAAAATTATACTTATTTCCTTGTAATAGTGCACATTGCAAACTTTTGTGGTGAAGAAGTCGGGGAGGAAGATAAGGTCCTTGGCTTTTTTGATGTAGTTTCCTTTTTCAACATGCTAGAATTTGACATTATCCAAACAAAATCTCAATACAAAAGTCACAAAAATTTTTAAGAAAAAAACTCATGCTAAAAAAAATCCATTTTTTAAAAATGAACCATGAACACCCATGGCAGCCGTTCGAAGCCATTCGAAGATTCAAAGACTCAAGTCAGGCCATTTGAATAGGGGCATTTTGCATTCGAATGCAATTGCAAGTCTTGCGAAATCTGAGAATCCGTAAGACTTGATCTGGCTAAGATTTGATCTTATCTTCATAAAGTATATGAGGATTAGGATGTTCTAACCCTAAAGTAAGTCGATTATTATCTTGAGAAGACGTTTTCGAAGAAATATTGGTTTTCATCAATGAAGAATTTGATCATCTTCTGCATGAGAAAGTATTCGTCTTAAGGGTCACCAAGATGGAAGATCTATCTTGAGAGTTACTGAGATTAAAAATCAATCATGAAAAGCATTGAATAACGAGGTCAAGCGATCAAGACTATATTAGATAAAGTCGTGGGGATTGACGGGTTGTCTGTAAGTTAGTCTTGTAAATTGCTATAATTTATTAGTGATTGGTTTGATCCAAATTTAGATTCGTGATTTTTTTTATCTGTTTGAGGTTTTTCTACATAAAAATCTTGGTGTTCATCTTTACTTGATTTATTGATTATTATTCCGTATTTTTATTTACTTAAGCAAAGAGTTGGGAATCGTGTTTCAATTGGTACCAAAGCTTTTGGCCTTCAAACTTCAAGATTTCATCATCTTTTGCAAGGTAAGATTTGAGAGTATTTCCGTATTATTTCTTCAATAAAATACCTTGATATTGGCTAGTTTTCGTGAGATGTTGAGTTTTGATCACATTAGAGTTTGTATTTCGAAATTATTTGTGCAATTGAATGTAATAGATTTATCGATAGACATTTGAGCTGATCAAGGAAGGATTTGTTCTGAGTAGGCTCGACAAAGTTCCATGTTGAATAACATCATCATTATCCTCAACCAAAACTTTCCTCTTCCTCCCAAGTAAATCTTAACAATTTATGACAAAAAGGAAGAGAATAGTTTAGTGTTGTTAGGAGTTGTTAGTGAGAGGAGAGAGCCTAGCTTAGAGACTTGAATTGCTAATATGCTAGTATCTTTGAACATTATGTGCTTGCTTGTGTGGTGCATGTGGATTATTGCAGAATAATTTTAAGATCTTTGTATCTCATATTTTTCTATTTTATATATATATATATGGGTTAGGATACCCTAACCCTAAAGTAAGTTGGTTATTTTTTTGAGAAGATGTTTTTGAAGAAACATTAATTTTCACCGATGAAGGGTTTAATTAGTTTCCACATACGAAAATATTCATCTTAAAGGTCAGCAAAATAGAATCTCGAGATTTACTGAGATTAGAAATCAATTACAGAAAACAGAGAATCACGGGGTTAAGCGATCAAGACTGTGTCAGATAAAGTTGTGGGGGATCGATAGGTTGTCTATAAGTCAGTCTTGTAAATTGATATAATTTATTAGCGATTGGTTTGATCTGAGTTTAGATCTATAAATTTGTTATCGGTTTAAGATTTTTCCACGTAAAAATCTTGGTTTTCATCTTTACTTGATTCGTTGATAGTACCAACTAGATTATACTCTTTGATATTGTTCAAAACTATCTAATTTCTCTCCAGCCATTACTTATATTCTTGGTACTATCTTCAATGAGACTTTGTACCTTTCCTGATCAATTTTGCCACAAATGAGTTTATCATCAAAGCAGTAATATGCTAAACATGAAAATGCCTTCTATAGGAAGCTCATACTAGCTGAATTAGTGACTGATTTTGGATAGCTCAGAATGTTTCTAGCAGAATATGAGTCGAAATGCTTCTCGATCACTGATCATGGAAAGTGTCATACTTTCTCTTTGTAGAAACATAAGAAGTTCCAGTGGATGTTTTAGTTCTACAAATGTTGTTCTCCATGATTAGTTGTCTACAGATGAGCCATTTGAGTCTTGACAGACAACATTCACTTGACCATCTTATTCTCCTTTCTTTGTTATGTACAGGTATTCCTATTGATAAAGTTGCATTGTTAAGTCAAGAGACACGCAATTATGTTGGGAGAAAATTGCTTGAGCTAACTCTGAAGGAACTGTTCATCTTCCGGTTCATGCAGGCATGTTCTCACCATTCATATGATCACTTGAAAATCAAACTTTACATGCAATACATTAACTCCCACAACATTTTTTCTTGTAAATGCTAAGATTGGGAAAACGATCCCTTTGCTATTCATATCGAAATCTTTTTGTGAAGGCCTATATGTATCAACCTATTCTTATTACTGGAAGTATTTCAAGTGACTGGACTTGATGCTCTCTTTAAACCAATATAATATTTTTTTTTTCTCAATACTTTGAAGAATGTACTTCATGACATCTGTTTTCATCACTCAAGTAGTCTAGTACCCGATAAAATTAGCTATAGTAGGTTCTTTTGATAGAATCCAGGTGAGTATGATATTATCCAATACTTTGTCTATAATAAGATTTTGTTGCTCCTTGAGTTATCTTAGGTTCATGGTTCTTCATAATACTGTCTTGGACTTCTATGCAGACTGATCCAAATTGGAGCAATTTCCTTTACGATGATACTACAAGAATGATCAATCTGATTGACTTTGGTGCAGCTCGTGATTACCCACAAAGTTTTGTGGATGACTATCTGCAAATGGTACACGCTTGACTAAATCACTGTATTGAGTTTTCTAACTATGTTTCAGCTGAAATTTCACTATACTAATTGAATTTATGAAACACTTCAGATGGTTAAGTTGCCTAGGTTCCAGAAAATGAATCTAAACTGGAGTGGCATTAGGAACCTCAATCCACCTGTGTTATTTGATGACTTCAAACACATGTAATAATGATCGTGGCAAAGTACATGCACCTGATTAAGCATCTGAATTTTATTGATGACCTTCTTTGAACAGTTTTACGTGAAGCTCAGTTCCCATCTAATTAGTTAAAATTTTCATGTGGTCTAGTTACTCTAGTATGGCCATTCTTTTTCTTAGATATCATAACTTTTAGCTTTTATGATAGTGACTGTCTGGAAGCATGTATTAATTTGGATATCTTCTCACCTTTTGCCCTTTTATGAACGGTCCTCGTAGAAAGTTCTGTTCTTGATAGTAAAGGAAGAAAAATGAAATTTCTAACTATTGATTCTTCATGTACTTTTATCTCTAATGTGATGTCACGATACTCTTGATATGATCATAAATGGTTATTAATGGAGAATGCCTTGTCGACTCTAAACCTAATATCCTCAATGCCACAGGTAATTGCATGTGCAAACAGTGATAGCAATGGTGTGATAGAAATGTCCCGTAGACTAGGCTTTCTTACAGGTGAAGAGTCAGAGGTGATGTTAGATGCTCATGTTCAAGCTGGGTTTATTGTTGGCTTGCCCTTCTCCAAGTCAGGCGGATACGACTTCCGCTCTACCAACATCACACAAAGCATTTCCAACCTTGGAGCCACAATGCTGAAGCACAGGCTAACTCCACCGCCAGATGAAGCTTACAGCCTTCACAGAAAGCTATCTGGTGCATTCTTGGCTTGCATCAAGCTTGGGGCTGTTGTTCCTTGTAGAGAGGTCTTGCTACAAGTTTATAGCCAGTACAAATTCAACAACGACACTGCAGAGATTTTTTCCAGTGCAATCTAGCAGTAGCAACAGTAACACTCATCTATTTATTGATTGTAGGATATTACAATAATCACACTGGGACGATTGGAGCTTATTTTTGTGAGAGAGCTTGACAATTGCCATTCATTCAACTTCAACTTGTAATAGTTTTTTGAAAGAAAGAAATAAATTCTTTTATGTTCATTAGTTTGGGCAAAATCTGATGCTAACCATGCAGCCTATCACTTTTAACATTTCAGTGAATTTTTCTTCTTTCCTTTTGTTGTGCTGCCTTGGACGTTTGAATCTATAGAGTACTTTAAGACTGGCATGCCCTTTTGGTCAGTCTTAATCGTCGAAAATTCGACACACATCTATAATGTTCTGCATTTATTACTGTTTCTGATTAATTTGTTTCTCGTTTTATAACATCTTGCTCTAAGTTCCTGTCACACAAGTGATTTTCATACGTATGCTGGTTTGCTTTCTTGTAATGTGAGTTCTCCATCTAGTAGTTTTTACCATCACAAGGGCTTCTGCAACGCCTTACAAGGTGCTCATGTCAGTTTATGTTGAAACCTGCTTGATTTCTGATTTCTATCAACTATAAATCTGTATCCTATTCATTGAAATGCTTCGTCTTTCTAGGAAATAAAAATCGAAAGCAGTAGGAAGAAGAAGGTTTGCAATTCTTAGCTCTTCATATTTAACGTTCGCACTAGCATTAAAGATGTGGCTGTAGTTTAGTGGTGAGAATTCCACGTTGTGGCCGTGGAGACCTGGGCTCGAATCCCAGCAGCCACAGTTTTTGTTATCTTTTTTCCTATTGGATAGGAAGTGTCCCAATGATTTAGATTAGCTAATTTTTCTATCTAAAATAATTTTAAAAAATTTATAACTTTTTATTAGAGAAATTTTTTCCACCATAATAAATATTAAAATATTAAAATTGTTATTCTCCGACTATTAAATTTACTCATCATTTCCAAATTTAAATCAAAATACACTTTCAGCCTTTTATATCTTCTTCAATTTAAAATTACAAGACTTAAATCTTAGTTAATATTTATCCCTTTAAATATATGATCATAAAAAGAAAAAAAAATTAATCATCTTAAGAATATACCTAGAAGATTCATATTTATTTAAACAATAGGATTGTTAACATTATAGGAGTATTATGGCAATTTACACTTCCTCCGTTAGTTTGGATAGAAAAATTAATAATTTTATATTAGTCTAAACAACATGGATCAAAAGGATATAAATTAAAATTCAAAACGATAGTTTGTTTATTTTAAGACATAACTAGTAAATGTTACATAATTTGGTGCAAAGAATTTTATTTTATTTTCTCCCTCTTTCTAAATGCAATTAAACTCTAAGAATGTTAAAAAAAATTTGATACTTCCTCTGGACAATTGGGTCAAACCTTTCTACCAAAATTTAAATGGATAATTTTAGTCTTTAACCTATGGCTCAACATTCATATTCCACAAAGCTGTACGGTTTTGATCTAATAATAAACTCAAATTGTTAATATTCCAATGTCTACAATTTATCCTTTCCCTTCTGTTGCATCACTTAGTTCTACTCATTTGTCCATTCCTCATCCCCAACCTGTATCAATTTCTTGCAGCCTGGATCATGTGAGATTCTTCTGGCAGCTTGTGGGTTAGTAGATGGTATGATAAAGAAAGAGAAGGACTGCCAAAAGAAAACCCAAAGAAATTTGACAACCAATTTATAATCTATATGTGGCTACTAGTGTTTGAATCTTTCTGAGTGACCCTGAGAGTGGCCACTAGGCTGCAAACTAGAAAAAAGCTTGGCAATAACAATGGAGTAAGCAATTCTATTGCTCTCAGTTTGTCAAACAGTGTCATCATACAGCACCCAAAAGAAAAGGAGATCATGACAATAACTTGTGTGTTTTGCCCACCACCACTTTAAGAATGGTGACTACTTTAGACTTTAGATAATAAGACTACTGTTTTCGTGGGCATGGCAATGGTTAGTGCCTGCCATCTTTTATGATCCAAGATTTATGCCCTGGAGTCTAAATGGGGCACTGGAGAGAGAGAGAGAGAGAGATAGTAGAAGGAAACAAATGTATGTGATTATTGAGTGGGTCTCTTGTTTGTTTGGGAAAAAAATAGTAATAGGATGTGAATAACTCATTAGACCATTATGTCATAGAAATATATATATATATATATATATATATATATATATATTTATTGGAGAAAGGAAGAGAAGAATAGTAAAGTAATTATTACATTAAAGACAATTATGGATTGTAGCAAAAAGTTTGGTTAATCTAGAAATGGATTCTAGTGGAATCGCACCTCAAATCATCCAAAATCATTCCAAATCAATTGAATTCTTCTCATTGAGACATTCTAACCATTATAAATCCACCAAAGTTCAATCTAATTTCAGGATTCCAAACAGGGGTGAGGCCCATGGCAACAGGACCACATGCCATTACTTCTCTTAAACCAGTAATTACCATTTAAATGAGTCAAGATGCTGAACGACGGTAACACTTTCGAATAAGTTCTCTTTCCAGATCGAAGATTAAAAATAAGTAATTTTAAAAAGTAAAGAGTGGATGATGATGATGATGATAAAGACAAAATATGGAGGTGTTTTTACTCAATTTCTCTTCTTCTTCTTTTCAAATCTTCAAATCTTTGAGGAGAGATTCTTTGGACCACGAGAGAAGCCGGGCCAGTTAGGTGCCAAAAAACAGTTATTGAGAGATGATTTGATTTGGTGTTTTGGATTCAAACTTGTAGTGTAATAATAATAATAATACTAAAAAATTCCTCTCTTTCCGGACGATCCGAGGAAGAATTTTTGACCCTCACGCCACCCAGTCAAATATGGGAAATAGGAAAAAAGACACAGAATTTATGGCGAATCTTCTGGTCGATTTATTGCATCATATATCTCCAAAAGTGGGAAAGGAACGTGGGAAAGGGGATGAAACAAATTCCCCCCGATTGGAGTTCACATGCACTCCCTGACTGCCCCTTGCCTCCACGTAAACCTTCTTCTTGCGTCTATATTAACAATCGTCGTCTCCTCCTCCCTTGGAGTCTTCCACTCTGGAGAAGAAGAAGAAGAAGAAGAAGAGGCCATGAAGTTCTCTTGGGTTCTTGGGGTTCTTGGATTGGTTATGGTGAGATGGGCTCAGGGGAGAGTGGCCAAGGAGGGGTTAGGGGAGAAGGATGTGATCATGGTGGGGATCACCATCATGCAATCTGCTGTTGATAAGGGAGCTGGTAATTTTATTATTCTTTTGTTATCTCTCTGAATGTGTTATTTATCTATTTTTATGTCCACTGTACGAATCGAGTCTGTGAGGATGTTACAAGGATCAGATGCTCCTATTTTTGGATTGTCTTTGTTGCTTGGAACCTTGAATTGGTTTCAACTCTGCTAATATTCGATTTCATTTGAATAGAATTCGATTGATTAGCTAACATAACCTTGTGGTTTGGAAATAGGTAGGAATACATACAGATGTTTTATTTTCCTGTTATATCCTTTATCATCAATACAAATTCACTGTACATAATATGTAGAATAAAAAAACTATTAATATATCAATACAAATTATGGAATATGGAGAAATTTTGTTAAATTAGAAATGAATTCTCGCGAAAACATTTCCAATCAATTTAATATCTCTCATTGGGATGTTCCAAAAGTAGGAGTTCGTTCAAATAAAGTTTAAAAATCCATCCGAATCCTCTGATTTGAGGATTTTTAACTGGGTATATGTATATATATATTTTGAGCTAGTCAGACTCGAATAGTTCTTATAGAATTGGACTAATTTCTCTATGATGTGCAGTTTGTTTGGATGGAACTCCACCTGCTTACCACTTCCATCCAGGTTCTGGATCAGGAGCAAACAGTTGGCTTGTTGACTTAGAGGTGAGCAAGAGACACTTAAAATTGCTCATTCTCTTCATCACAGTGAAGCTAAATGTACTATGAAAATCAGGGGGGAGGCTGGTGCAACAATCTAAGATCGTGTTTATACCGCAAGACATCTCGACATGGTTCATCAAAGTACATGGAGAGAGAGATACAATTTGGTGGAAGATTGAGCAATGATCCTGAAGAGAATCCTGGTATAGTCTTCACCTTCTCTATGTTAAATTGAAATATTTTCCTAGTTCACAGATAAAGAATAAATTATCAGTAACACTTATATTTTCAATTATCATCTTAGATAATCTTTCTTTTGCTGAATGTCTCAGATTTCTACAACTGGAACAGAGTAAGGATTCGCTATTGTGATGGCGGATCATTTGCTGGCGAAAGCTATGATCAGGTTAGTAACGACACATTGTTTTTGTTGTCTTATTGTTTATAATGCTGCAACTGAGTTGGTCTAATTCAGGTCCACAAATAGAGAATTTGCAAATGAAAAAAAATTACATAATTATAAACTTTTGATGTTTCACATAATTTCTGGTTACTTTTAGCATTATATATTGAAATTTTGAAATATATTCTGAAACATTGGACACACAGGCTTCAGGCCTTTATTTTCGAGGTCAGCGTATTTGGTCTGCTGCTATGGAAGAGCTGATGTCGAAAGGAATGAGCTCTGCCAACCAGGTCTGTTGTCATCTTATGAAATATATCTTTACTCCTTGGCAAAATCCTTTATGATTTCATGGATTTGGTATTTTCAGGCCATTCTTTCAGGATGTTCAGCAGGAGGTCTTGCATCAATACTGCATTGTGATAGTTTTCGAGCATTGTTTCCAGGAAACACTAAAGTCAAATGCTTTGCAGATGCTGGCTTTTTCCTTGATGCGTATGACACTTAATTACCAGAATCATTTCTGTTTATTTCATATGTCCTTAATTATGTCTGGCCATCTTATGAGCCCTGAACAAACTACAAACATATAAGATTACTGGAGATGATTTGTTCGTGTTCATGTTTGCTTTCATGCGCCATAATGGCAAGCTTATTTGTCGCTTGTTTGATATGCATTGCAGTCTTGATGTATCTGGCGGGCGCACCCTAAGATCTTTCTATGAAGGAGTTGTGACTCTGCAGGTAATCCTTTGAATATGATTATTGTCATTCTATTTCATTTCTTAGAATAAGAAGAGGAAATATTATATTTGTTTACTGAATATACATGAAAAAAATATGATTGAACAATAATTTCATGTTTCATTTCTGAGAATATCTTCTCTTATACTGTGAATCTCTGTGAAAGTTTTTATAATTTGTTTATCCTGACATCTGTTCTAATGGGCAAATTGTATGGATATAAAGGGAGCAGCTAAGAACTTGCCAGGGTCTTGCACTGTCCGCATGGATGCGACTTCGGTAAAGCTAATTTTTTTTCTTCTACAGGATGAGAATTTAATAGAATTCAAAGAGATAAAACGATCAACTCTTTAGTTTCTCCTTTCTTTTCTGTGCAGTGTTTCTTTCCACAGAACTTGATAGCTAATATCCAGACTCCAACTTTTCTTTTAAATGCAGCATATGATGTGTGGCAGGTACGTACTAATCTTAACTAGACACAATATGAGCCACAATTATAGAAAACGTTCTGTATATATCCATATATCTTGGCTTGATTTTATAGGTTTATTTCTTATGATCCAATAGTTCGACTCTAATTTCGACTCTAACTTCTTTTCTCTTATGTTCTCAGATCATGGAGAGTTTAGCCCCAAAAAGTGCTGATCCCCGTGGCGACTGGAAAGATTGTAGGCTAAATTATTCAGCTTGCAATTCAGGCCAAATCCAATTTTTGCAAGGTAAACTGTTGGTTATTTTTTCATTTGACATCTGTTCGGCAGATACAGTGAATCATAGTATCATATTGAACATTGGCTCTCATCTGTAGGATTCAGAAACCAAATGATTGATATGGTAAAAGGTTTCTCGGAGTCCAAAGGGAATGGATTATTCATTAATTCATGTTTTGCTCATTGCCAATCTGAGTTGTTGGACACATGGAATGCAAATGATTCTCCCGCTATCGGGAATAAGGTATATATAACTTCCTGCTCTCATTTTAGATGCAGTAAGTTTAGTTTTACTAACATGTAAGAAACATCCACCTGTTTTTGGGAAATCCACATAGGAAAGCAAATCTATCCTGTTTTAATTCATCAAAGAATAATCTGAAGTTCTGATTTCTGAACAAGCAATTCCTCACTGTAGCTGTTAGAGAGAGGTAACATGTCTTAAGCCTATTATTAATTGCACTTGTCTGTTATGTTGTCACAATCTCTTAAATAAAGCTTCTGAAAATTAACAACAAGGACTATTTTATATTTGAAGGTCAGGACCATCAATCTGAAGAGAGATTTGAGTGTCATTATCATCTACTTTGTTAGTACCCATATGTTTTTTTCCTTTTACATTCCATTTTACTAATCATAATTTTCAATATATGTGAAAAATACCTTGATAAGGAACTGATATAAGACTGGGAACTTGTAACTTTTAAGCCTTTGAACTTACCTTTTTCTTGCTACTTGCCAAAGAATAGAATTCCTTATCTATTTGAAATCTCATTGTTGGTGACTTTATGTATGTCATAGTCTTCAGCAAGTTAAGCATCTCCATGGAGTGAAATGTTAACTTACCATCTTTTCGTTCATGTACCGCAGAGAATTGCACAAGCTGTTGGTGATTGGTATTTTGATCGAGCTGAAGTCAAGGCGATAGACTGCCCGTACCCCTGCGACAACACTTGTCACAACATTGTATTCAAACAAGATATTAAGAATAATTTGTTTTAACTCTTTCTCCAATTGTAGTTGGATGCATATTTATGAAAGTAGAAAATAACGAAGCACAACGGGCAAGAAATTTGTGCTTGTGCAAAATGATTTTTTCTCCATATTCTACGGTATATTTATTTCAAAGATTTTACTTGTTACACTGTATTTCCTCTTTATAAACTTGTAAAAAGTTTCACTGTTAGAGATTATCAGAGTATGAAATCATGTATGAGGAGAAACAAGAGAAACAGTTGCAATCTAATCTTTGTAGTTTTAATGACATTATCTTCCACTAGATGAAGTTGGGTAGCATTGACCGGTATTTGAGGTTATAACAAATGATAACACTCACTCATGCAATTACCGCACCATTAATACTTCTCCTCCTCATGGTTTGTCTGGTTGACGTGGACTTGCAATGGCATATTCACAGATGATCAGTTGGTGTGTCCAACTCAAACCAATAGTTTCTCAGGAAATTCTATGAATTTCCTTACTCCTTCCACCAAGCAGAAGAGCATCCATTTTGTACTTTCTGCAATGAAGAGGAATTGACAGAAGAACCTGCACAATTAAGTGGCTATACTTCACCTATGGTATTTGATCTTGTACTTGATTTTGTTTGGCATCTTTGGATGTTTATTCTTTTAAGTAGATTTTTCTGTCTGATATTTCTGTTCAGTTGACTGAGATACCTTGGGGATTGTTCATCAATCCTTATCATGCATCTCTACTATGCCTAGAAAGGTTTTGCAAGTCTCAAAGTAGTTTGAACTTTGCCTTGATGTAAAAAAATGGCTCTTAGAGGAAGAAAGGTTGATCCTAAAAATTTCTACTATGACTAGAAATTCTTTGCTGGTTATCAGCTTTAATTGACATAAGATGAAAAGAAAGAGAACACATCTACTCTGATATCAGCTTTAAATACCCATTCATCGATCATATGGTTAGGGAACCGATACAAGTCAATGATTCATGCAAACTTAAACTCCCATTCATCGATCATATGATAACAGAGAGAGAGAGAGAGAGACCTAATAGCTTGTCAGTCAAAATTGCACTTCTACACCTAAGGAATTTGAGAAGCAATATTCTTATTGCAGGCGAAACAACGGTTACTTAAGAGCTCACGTCAAGAATTTGCAAACTTCCACCAAACTCCACATAGGCATGTGGACAGAAGTGTCACTGTCCAACTAGTAGGTGAATTGAACAGATAGTGATCTTTCTTTTTTGCAGTTTGCTTTCTTTAAGGACTGTTGGCTCCCATTGTTTGAAATTAGAGGCTCCAATCCATCATGCAAGCCACCAATTATATTTTCCTACATTTGAGGGCGCGTGGTGCTGCCTTTTCTTTTATTAGATAGCTGAACAAAGAGATTGAGAGGTATCATATTTCAAAATAAAGAGGCTAGAGAGCCTTCACTTGGTTTTCCCAAGAGCTTCTTACATAAGAAAGCACAATGGAATTAGACAGAAGAACTCACTAGCAAAAATTTTGATCCTTTACATGAGAAAGCATTCACAAGATGAGTTGCAGCACAATGAAAGCACTATAAAAAGGAAAAGAGGAAAGACATTGAAACAAGCTTTATTCCCTGGACTACCTCCCTCTACGAAGAATAAAGTGGGGGGCTGAGGTTGTTACTCTCCAAAAAAAAAGGTGAAAAATTCCTTGTCAAGAGATCTATTTGAATGCAAAAATATAAATATATATTCTATCAGGAGAAGCCTTCTTACTTGTATTTCAACATTGTTGTATTATCTAAGATGCAGAGCCATATCATATTTCTCTTATCTACCTATTTTCTACTAGAGTTTTATGGAAAGGCAGCAAGATAGTCTTTCCACATTGACTTCTGAAAGGCGTGACTCGGAAAGTTCCTCAACATTGTAATCTGAAAGTTTTGAAATCTAATGACTTGATAATTCAAACTTCAATCCAGTAACCTTCAAAATGTTAAAAGGTTATAATATCTGGTAGCGAAGAGAGCGCCTTATATATCTCATGAGCTATAAACAAAAATGCAAGACAAACCAAATGTTTTGGTTCAGTAACAGTCTCATGAAATCTTAATATTTACTATGTTCCTTTCAATAGTAATGGACAATTCACATGTCTCATAATATTTTCTTTGTTTTTTACAAGATAGAGCTCAATAATCCAGAACCACAAGTAACAAATTAATTTAGTCCATTCAATTTCGGGAGAAAGTACATCAATGTTATCTGAAAATTAGGTGAAAACAATGTCAAGACTTTCCTATATTTAGATCCCTTTAACAATTTTTCTTTTTCATAAAGTCCACCTATTCAACATCAAACAAGAAGGAACATGCTGTAAATTTCACTCTACATGAATGAAGCATCTACTATGCCACCAAAACCAACTGAGACAAAAGAGAAATAAGCTGGTTAGGGGAAGAAAGAAGAGTTCAGAAATGTGCACAAATATTTCTTAGAACACTTCAATACATTTCTTTAAAACAGAGAGAGAGAGAGAGAGAGAGAGAGAAACCATATTTCCATGCATCAGCTAGCTAAAAATGTCTGAAAGCAGCAGAATCCAGTCCCTTAAAATTGGCACCAGATGAATCAGAAGCCTGACACTGATTCTGGTCCAAAATGCTGAAATCATTGATGGAAAATTCACTCTCTTCTTTGTTACTTCCATATATGCCTTGTTTTTGGCATTGAGTAGTTGTAGGCATTGTTGGGTTGATGCCATTGAGGTATTCTGACCACTTGAGGTCCTCCGGTTCCTCTTCAAGATGGACTTGAGCATGAGTTTCCTCATTGGGCACCAATTCTGACCATGGAAAGATGCCACTGTCATAGAGAGAGCTACTGCTCTCTAACTCAATACCATTGCTGCTAGTCCCACTTGTTGTACTATTGACGCCAGAGTCACAACACTCCATGTACTGGAATCCTGGTAGATCTTTATCCAATTGGAGATCCACCAATGAATTAAACTCCGTTGAAGTTGACAGAATTGAGCTTGGCGTCGGCAGAGGAACAGCAGCTGTCGAGCTGCAATAGAATTCAGGGTTGCTAACAAGCATCTTGCAGTAGTGGTTATACCAGTGAGGAGGATTTTGGTCACTGTAAGCCATGTTTGGTATCTGAAAGCTGGAAGAATTCTCTTCATGGCAGCCAAGAAAGAGTTCTTTCGTTGGCGTGATCGAATTCTTCGAGCTCGAGGCCTCTATCTGGCATCTTTCTTCTCCTCCTTCAGTCTCATTAATTGGCTTGTGTGTATTTGGATCAATGCCTTTCTGCTTCAGCTTCTTCTTGATACAAGAATTCCAGAGGTTCTTGATCTCATTATCTGTCCTTCCTGGCAACTGTGCTGCAATCTGAGACCATCTGGTGCAGGAAAAGAACAAGAATTATTCATAATTTGCAAATCAAATTGTTCATAAAATTAGATGTTACAAGGTGACGAAGCAATTTGTGGAGGTACCTGTTGCCTAAGACTGCATGGAGTTCAATGATGAGGTCCTCCTCCTCCTGTGAGAATGATCCTCTTTTCAAGTCAGGCCTCAAGTAGTTGATCCATCTCAATCTGCAGCTCTTTCCACACCTCTCAAGGCCTGAAATAAATTGAATTTTTTTTTAGGGGGGGTCAAAAGAATAGAGAATTCAGATCCTTTCTTTTCAAAATTTGATGCATTCTGACTCAGTACACCACCTGCTAACTTAGGAACTGAGCTCCAACATCCATGTCCATAGTGAGTGATGTGCTTTAGGAGCTTCTCATCTTCTTCTGGAGACCAGAGGCCTTTCCTCATCTTCTGCTTGTAGCAGCAAGAATGCCTCCCCATATTCAACCCGATACCGGAGCGCAATGCGGCGAGCTTTCGATGTAGAATTCTGCTTGAAACAATCAGAAAGAAGGGACTAACTTGGTTCTCTTCTTTGTCTTTGAGGTGGGCAGGAAAGGTCACAGTCAAGTGGGTGCAATTGGATTTTGATCCTCTTTGGTTCCTTTTATCACCTAAGTTGAATGCCTCATTGAGCTATCAGAAGCAATGCTTGCTGCTGTTCAGGTGGGGGCAACCAATCACAATAAGTTAGTAGAGAGGATTTAAAAGGACTGATCTCAATGACTTCAGAACCAAGCCAGTTAAGAAAAAGTAACATATCTTTCAAGCTAGCATTGCTAGAACAAAGGGGGGGAAGGAAAAATAATAATAAAAAAAGGCATTGCCACTAAACAAGCAGTGTCTGCTTTGGAGTTCAAGCAATCCAATGTAACAACCTCTACTTGCTGCTATCCATCATCATGTCCTTATGACAAAGAGGACCACAGACTTTGGAAAAGGGATTGTAAAGGTCCTCCAAAGACAAGAGGCACCCACTATTAGTTAGGACTTCACTCAGAATAGCATAGTTCTTTCAGTACTATCCCCTTTATCCTGCTTGTAAAGGAACTAGGCCAAGAGAATAGTACCACATAACCATCAGAATTCTCAGACAATCTTGTGTCAGGGCAAGCAGGCCCAACTTTTTCCACATTGCTTACCGTTGCATTTTAGTAAAGATAGAAACTTCTTATTATAATTCTATCAAATGAATTTTGTAATGATATTTTTGAGTGATTGACCAAACTAGTCTTTATCTATATATTTTTTTTGTTCTATATAAATAGATTGTTCCTCAAACTTATTACGAAAAAGGGGTTATTTTATTAACCCTTGTTTAATTTGAGACTAAGCCACGAACTCGATTAGTCAACCTTAATTTTTAGTCTTAATTTTTTTAAGAGTAAACTTGATTAGATATGAAAAAGATAAAAAAATATTTAGTTACCGAATTAGTTTAGGAGTCGCTGAACCAATTCAGGAAGGATTCCTAAACTCAAAACAAACAAGACCATATAGTCCTAATTAAATTGTCAAATTCATAATCATTTTACGTTTTTACACATTCACCGATCAATTCGGCATTTTCATCTAACGCTGAACATTTTAGGGCTTTATTTATAGAAATCTGTTTAAGTTAGTATTCAACAGCTTAAAAATTTTACTTTTATATAAATACGCTTATCTTAATAACGTTTTTATCTTACATATAAAATGATTATAAGTTCCACGTTTTTTATAATGCTATAGTAAAATAAACACCTTTTAGTAATAAGTTTGAGGAACAATTTTTATTGATAAATAAAGTTTGAGACAAAGACTAGTTTGGTTAAAAACTCAATATTTTTAAGCAAATTACAATCTATCTCCCTCCAATAGTGGTTTGGTTCAATTTCAACTTACTTCCGTATGCTTTAAAACTTAATTTTGTGGTCCAGACTAAATTACAACCGTTAGTTTTTCTAATCAATATAATTTATCAATCCGAGCAAATCACCCTAGAAAATTATCATCACAAGTAAGTAGTTAAAATGACTAAACAACATGTATCATCCTCGAAGTAGGTCGTATTTATTTCGACGAAGATAACCATTAATTCTCAGCAAGCTACCGATGAAATTGGGTCAAAACCACACAAGAGAGTAAACTGTAATTTGCCTACTATCTTTAAATAATTCCAAGATTCTATTTTATGAACTATATCTCAGCATTCAAAATTTATCTCAACCTTCCTACTTTTCCAATGAGCACATTTGATAAATATGAGAGATGGAATATATATATATAATCCCAGATGTAGACAATGGAACTTATTATTTCTGATCAATGATTAAATGTGCACAGTGCTGGATCCATGTGATGTTAAGCAATTACAGGATAAATAAATACTGGTGGGAAACATCAAATAAGACATCACATTAAGACAAGCTGATTAAATTTTGGAGTGATTTCTATTTAAATTGGCCCACCTCCTTTCAGAAAAGCCATTCCTTTTTGGCTATCATTACTCCACATCTTTGCTGATTCCAGCTTATCTGAGGACCCCTCCAGCAATTAATTGTCATGAAGCATCATAAAATATATCAAATAATATCTATTTTAACAGAAAATAAGGGATATTTCTAGACTAGGAGGACAACAAAGAAATGAAATAATAATAATAAAAGTTATCAAAGACATTCTATATTTTGTCTTTATTATTATTGTCTAATATTTTCGATAACGATATGGGTTAACTGTAAGTCAAATTTCCATGTGTAATTAATTTAACTCATTTATATACATAAATAACCTACGCTTAGAGATGAAGTAGGAAAAATAATAAGTCCAAGCACAAGAAAGTGATGTATAAAATCATCCCTCATATATAGACAATAGTCGTGATATAAACATTTCCTCTTTCAATTACTTGGATTAAAATTAAACACGTAAAATTGATAGATTATACTGTGATTAAAATAATAGATTGTCAGGTGATCCAATCAATCCGTGATTGATCAATACTACTCTGTTACGACAGGAGTAAAATTTATGACAGAATTTCGAACGACTTCTAAGTACTGTGGCCTCACTATTTTTTTTTATTTTGGCGGAGCCATGTACAACCAAATTATTAATTTTTCAATTAAAACACTATATTATTTAAAATTATATATCAAATATACTATTTAGCCCTCTTTGGGATTTAAATCTCTCTCCTAGATTGAAAATGAGAAATTGTAGCATAGACTTAAAAAAATAGGTTATTAAATTGTCTTTCATGATCTTCCTTTTTCTGATTATGGTGTTGATTTGCGAAAAGACACACAGATGGATGTGAAATTAAAATTATTAGTATATGATTATTATTTTTTTAAGAATTGTCGGTTGGTTTATTATGGAATATTCATAATAAACCATTATTAAAATTAAACAAACATATGCAGAAGAATAAAATATTATTCTTTCTTGAAGTTTAGAGCAAGCCTGTCTTGCATAGCAGAGTATATATTTTCTATTATATCAGGTAAAATATTAAATAAATTTTAAAGTGTTTTAAATAATTTAAGTATTACCCAAAAAATTTAAGAGAGTTTAACTATAATTAATCCTAAAAAATATTCACATTCTAGACCAACAATATATAAGTATACATCGCACATCTTTGATTAAATGAGTCAAAACTATGTGACTTCAGATAGATAGATAGATAGATAGATAGATCATCGTGTGCACAAACCGGAAAGCAAAGAGTTTAGCATCTCATTTCTTCAATAATCTTGGGAAAGATTGGATTGAGCTCACTTTGTTTGTATATGAATATGATGTGATTAATTGTTTGACATATGACTGCCCGAAGAGAAGCCACTCATCCAATCTTAATATTCTCCTATATATCTCTCTCACCCATTTGCTAAGCTATAAAGAAAATTACTATTGCTTTAAAAAATTTGTATATAACACCTAGCTTTTTAATATAATCGTGATCTATTTCTCATATTTTTATTATGTATAAATTATAAATATTTTATTTTTAAAATAATTAAAATATCTTTAGTATAACTTAACTGATAGTATTTTTATAATTTTCTTAGTATAGTTAATTTAACTAAGATAATCTAATAGTACGGTGTTTTTTCGTACATATTCACTGATTTATAGAGCTCGAGTTACAAATAGTAAAAATATAGGATATAAATCATAATTTTATTTTAAAAAAAAACTAAAATTTACGGTCAAACAAAGGTTAGAATTTTAACTTTTTTTATATTTATATAAATAATAAAATATATTCTCTATTCAAATATATATATGGCACTAGTGTGTGAAAGATAATAAAAGTAAAAGGTAGGATGTTTTCAACAAAGTTTCCTAATTGCAATTAAGCCCTATGCCCCCCCCTCCCCTACCCTTATCTTCTAGCGTAGGAAGAGAATGATAGGATGCTCTCTAGGTACTATATAAAGTAAATGGGCCCCCGCCATTAAGCTACTCGTCAAACACTATTCGCCATGGAAACAATCAAGAAACATCATTTGGTAGATTTTTCTTTTTGGGACTTTTAAGATAATACACATATATATATATATATATATATATATATATATATATATATAATCATATTTACCACGGAATAAGATGAATAATAATAATAATAATTTGGGAGAGTTTGTGGAATGGAGTGGTGTGATGTAGGAATGGGTCCATTATGTTATGGTTATGCCCTTCATGTCAGAGTGCCATGCCCACAAGCATAAGATGATAAGAGAGCATAGAGTACACCACCAATAATATATAACCTTTATGTACCTGTCAATATGTTTCTCATCTCCATCGTCCTAATCCCTTGTGGACCTTCTCCACATGAATGACACCTCCTTAAAAATTATTTGGTAACATAACGCATTAATCGTGGTAGCTTTGGTAAAGTAATTTCGAGATTATGAGTAGATTATGACTTTTTTAAGATTCACCGGAGAAGTCCGCCGGGCGGTGGGGCCCCCGGGAATCGCCCGATGAGATTCCGACAGATCAGGCGTACGATTTTGGGCCCCGAGGGAGGAGTGATGCGGAAGCAAGCGTCGTTCACACTTCACACGACCAGTAGCGGACGTTGAATAAAACAAGCCCGGATCCGATAAGGACGATCTAGGTCGCACTCCCACCTCGCCCACATTGTTGAATGTTGAGCGTTGACGACTTGACGGTTGGGTTTTTCCCAAATTATAGGGGTAAAAGTGCAATTAAAGAAATATATATATATATATATATAGTAAATGGGGACTATCAATCAATGTCCGTTGGAAATTTTTAACTCCGCTCTAAAGTATCAGTAAAGGTCTCTCCTTTGCAAATAACCACCTACCTTCTAATATTATTCGTAGAAGGACCTCCTTTTTTGGTAAATAAATTTGCGAACTACCACCGGCACGTCCTATATTCTTCTAGAGAAATATATTACTAAGGTGGGAAGTAGGGAGGTGGACTCTGAAACATTTATACATCGGCTTAGGCAAAAATTCGATGACTTAATTCGTCAAATCAAGTTACAAATGTATTAGAAAAAAAGAAGTCATCTAGTTATGATATCAATACGGTAAAAATAACCATTCATGTTGAGTACTTTTTTTTTTTTTTCTTCCGACGTTAGCCCTAGCTCTGAAGTTCAGTCGCACTCTTCCTCCCTCGTCCCTGAGCCACCACTCTTGTCTATAACTTTTGGATTTTCTTAGTTGGTGTTTTGTTTTCGTTCTTATAGCATTTCTCTTGGTTTTCCTCTCTTAGTATTGTCTCTTTTTCTGTGGCCCATATGATTGCTCTGTTGTCTCTGCTACGCTGCAATCTCTACATCATCACTTGCCGCTTCGTTGTCTAGATCCTTCGCCGTTCTAAGTAGTCATTTGCCATACCACCGGCCTATACTACCTCACCGCCCTCTCAACTACAACCATCGTAATCCCTTCTTGGTTGTATTACTCGACTTTTGTGCAGTGTCATTTAACTATCTCTTTTATAATTTTATTTAATTTTTAAATTTTGCCTTACTATAGGGTTAGTGTGTCGTAAGTTTACCTCCCCTTCTATCGGGGTGTAGGCTGATATTGAATCCTCATATCTTAAGGAATTTCTAAGATGGTATTTTGAATTGCTGGGTTGACATAACTTATCGGCTGACTAAGAACTCTTTTTTTTTTTTGTGAATCTGCATGGGCTATGTTTTATTCTTGTATTCATTATGCCTGTGGGCTTGATATTTTGTTTCATCTTTAGTCTTTTTTTTGTGTGTGTGTGTGTGTGTGTGTGTGTGTGTCAGACTATTTTGTTGTTCTATTGAAGTTAATAAATTATTCTAGGGACTTTCCCTAAAAATTGATCGATAGAACAGCATGACCAGTACTTAGTCCAGATCCCCCTTACCCTTTCAGCTGAAGTTTTCAAGCAGATTACAAGCCATAATGCCTAAATCATCCTCAAGCTTTAATAGTAATTAAGATCGAGGAGCAATTCGGTCGGATGCCACTTCTACTTGCTAGCATTAAATAAATGTTCTGATCTCAAGCTAAATTGACAATCCTAGATCCAAGTCAGACTTGGGCTGGCCAAGCTCGAGCCGGCCTTTTCTTTAAAAAATAAATAAAAAATTACGTAATACATCTGAAACATAGGTGGTTATTTGCGAAAATCCTTTCTATCAAAGAAGTATCATTAGCACTAAAAATGGTCCCGAGAATCACCAAGGAAATGTGTTCGGTCTTAGAATTAGAACTTAATGTAGTAGTAGTAATGATGGCCATGTTGCTTGTCTGGCTTCTTCTTGCTATATATACTTTTTGTACATGGCTAAATATTGCAGCAGTACCTACCTACTAATTATCACTACTCGGTAACCATTGTTGTTAACTAATAAGGATCTGGCCGTTAGTTGATGATCATTAATTAGCTTATACTGCATGCAAATTAAAAGCTTAATATGTTGCTTGCAGTGATCGAAGCATCACTGTCCTTCAATTCATAACACTGGCCTGCTTAATTAAGGTTTAGTTAATGAAGGGATTAGTACGTACGTTAATCATACAATTAGAAGAGTTCGTAACCTTACCACCCGAATTAATGCAACTACGTGCGCGGTTTCATCTTTTTAATCGCACTCGCAGCCATAAAAAGGTCGATAGATAGATGGATGGATTACCTGCATCAAGCAAGCAACATGACTACCACTAGTAGTACTAGAAGAAGAAGAAGCCTGGGAATAATACGAGGCGTCGTCGTCGTCTTCCTCCTCCACTCGAGCATGGCGGTGGCGACGCCGGTCCCTGGCGGCGGCACGTACTTGTTCACCATCTACAACCAAATCCCTGAGACGCGGGTGTCGGTGATGTGTCAGTTCCAGATGGTAGACCGGTCGGCCCCGCCGTCGTATCGGCTGATGGACCTGCCGGCCCACGGGTACGTCCGGAGCTACTGGGGCCCGGAGGTGTTCCGCGTCTTCTGCAGCATCCACGTGGTCCGGACCAACTGCTGGGCCCACCGGATGCTGCTGTGGGGGTCGGACCAGTTCTACGCCAAGGACGAGTACTGCAAGCCCGAGTACTACGGCGGGTGTAGGCTGTACATCATGGCCGACGGCCACGTCCGGGAGAGGAGCCCGTACTACGGCAGCCTGACCAGGATGCTCATGGACACCCCCGGCCGCCGCGCTCCCCGGCGTCGCTCCAACCGCGGGGCCGCCTTCGGTAAAACCTGCTGCAACAGCTCTTGCTGCGTCGGATGGAAACATTTCCACGATTTCGACACCGAATGCTAATTACATCCATGCAGGCATCCTCCATATATATATATATATATATATATATATATCTATATAATTTCCATATATTATTAATAATAATAATGAAATAATCAGTTGGAAAAATTATATTTTAGTTAACCCTAAATTCACTTCTTTCTCTACAGTTTTATTTTCTCTTCACTCACTCGAGGGACACTTCCTCTATGGTCATATTTAAATTGAAAAATCCTTACTTTTTTCTTATCATAGTTGCATAGAATTGAATAAGTTTTTTTAATACTAGTATAATTATTTTAATTTTGCATACTAGCATAAGATAGCTGATGTCGATATAAGTTATTTTAGTATTTAGTTACATATTAGTATAATATGTAATAATTATACTTAATATGATATAAGTCAAAAAAATAGTTTCACAAATAATTAAAATATTATTTATAATTGATGGATAAAAAGAACAGAAGAAAGAGAGAATGATTGAAATAATAGTTTAAAATAATCTATATAAGTGTCTAGATGCGAAAGAGAAACTTATATATAGAAAGAAAAGATACATTTTGTACCTGGGCCAGCGAATCTTCCTAACTTTTTAGGCCATCAAAATGGGCTATTACTAAAGGAGGCTTATTTTGGCTTGCTCAATTGCCTTATCTCGTAAGCCCTCTAAATAACCGCTAAAATAGACTCTTTATGAAATAACTTTAAAAGTGAATAAAAGGGTATAAAAGTTTATGGAGAACTTTTTTTTTTAATTTTATAAATTACACCTTATTATACTTTGTCTTTGACAATTATATAATTCTATCCATCTTTGACAATTATATTAATTAAATTACTAAATACCTTCACCTCTCTACCTCATCTTCCCTCGTCCTCCCCTCCACCTTTTCTTCCTCTTCTTCTTCTTCTCTTCTACTCACTTCTCTTCTAGACAATGAGATGATAAAAGAAGATATAAATAATTTATATTTTTATATAATATTTAATCTTATTATAATATTTAACTAGTATCGCTTAAATTAATTTAAAATATTAAATAAAAATTATATTAAAAATAGATTATAAAATTATCAAATACGAGTGTGAATTATGAAATAAGTAAAAAGATCGAATGTGATTTGTAAAATTATGCTTTTCTTTATATATTTAAAAAAACTCTCGCATTATTGTGGGTTGGAACTTGGAAGACATTCTTCAAGCCATATCCGTCTTAAAATCCCGTCGTTTATCTCCCACGGCTCTTCTGTATTACCCCCTCTGTGTATATATATAGAGATTAGAGAGAGAGAGACATCTTTACTCTGCTCTTGTGGACGTTTCCATTTCCAGAGATTTGTCGAATCCCATCTCGGGATTCTCCAATGGAAGAGGCGCAGGGTATTGGGTCTTCTCTGATTCCTTAATATATGTCTTCCATCTTAAGTTTGCACCCTGTTATTGAGTTGGGTTTCTCTAATTTCATCTAAAGCTTCCACCTTTCGGGTTCTAAGGTAGCAAATTACGCATGCGTCTTCTAAAATTATAATTTTGCCTCAGAGTTTTATATCGTCTGAGCTGTTCGCTATTATCTGTAGAAATTAAGAACCTTTTCGATCCATGGCGTAGCGGTTTTTCGGAATCATTTATTCGATAGATTGGATTCAGGAGTTTCTATCGTTCCGTAAATGTATCCTTTTAGTTTCTTCTTATCTTTCCCCCTTTTCGGTCCGTTAAAGTTGTGATGTATTTCTTCGGATTCGAATATCGATAGTGTACACTGTACAGGCGTTTTCCCTAATTTAATGGAATATTTTATTGCTTGAAGAAAGTCACTTGCGTGTTAGTTGTGATGTCTTCTTTCTTCCTTAGTTTATGATTCTAATTTCACATCGTTCCAATTGGGGCCAAGTAGATACAAACGGACTAAGCTGAAGATTTCTTTATTTGGGGCTTATTCTTTTCGAATTTTCCAATTGACTTCCAGTTGTTGAGTCCAAGAATGGAACCATCTCCGTTGCTACGGCGTTTACTGGACATCATGAAGGTTTCCAGATTTATCTATTCTTACCCTTGTGGTTTCCATTTTCATAAATTTCTGATATAGTACTTGAATTTATATGTCCTTGTATTTATGATGCTTCAAGCAGCTGTACAAGATAGAGATCATAGGTTCTTATCGAAAGCAGTCGAAGAAGCATACAATGGAATTGATTGTGGTGATGGGGGCCCTTTTGGTGCAGTTGTTGTTCATAACGACGAAATAATAGTCAGCTGTCATAACATGGTCTTAGGAAATACTGATCCTACTGCTCATGCTGAGGTGACTGCAATCAGGGAGGTAAATTTTAGAAGGGAAGCTTGTTTTCTTACTTTTGGGATTGTAAATATTCATACATAAGTTCTACTAAAGTATTGGCCCAGCAAATGGAAGACTTCTAGCTCTAGTTTGATTCTTGCATGTCTTGATTTTAGAGCATCACACGCTGGTAAAACTATAAATATTCCCGTCTTACACAATTTTGCTATTGGTTTTCATCTTAGAGTTTGTCCTTTGTTTACTTCAGACCTATTTGAACTACTTTAAAATGTTAACTGCGTTGTTATGACTTTCATAATTCCATAAGCCAACAAATGGTAAACTTTAATGCCAGCCTTCTCTTCTACTTATCATTGTCTAATCTTGAAATTGGAGAATTTGGGATTCCAGTTAGTTGCACATGCAACCAGCAAGTAATAAATGAGCATTTTTTTGTGTGTGAATATTATATCACTATATTCATATGGCCATCTGATACTTTTTGTCCTTCCATATGTTAGGCTTGCAAGAAGCTTGGGACAATAGAACTCTCCGATTGTGAAATATATGCATCTTGTGAACCTTGCCCGATGTGCTTTGGTGCAATTCATCTTTCTCGGATTAAGGTTTAGCTGCTAACCCTTTCTGTCACTTGTGATGTGCAATTTAGATTTGTTTGTTTTACTTCATTCCTTGAATCCAGAGGCTGGTGTATGGGGCCAAGGCAGAGGCTGCAATTGCCATCGGGTTTGATGATTTTATCGCTGATGCACTGAGAGGTACTGGATTTTACCAGAAGGCTCACTTGGAGATTAAGCAAGCCGATGGTAATGGAGCCATTATTGCAGAGCAAGTCTTCGAGAAGACCAAGGAGAAGTTTCAGATGTATTGATGCTTTAGAAAACAACAGATGTTCCAGACTATACTGCATGTTAAGAGTAATGCATTCCTGATTGAACTTTCACTGTTTCTGTTACATTTGGCAGTCTTACATAATAGTAAATGATTCCATTCATATTGCAGTTGTACTGAATTGCCTTCACTGCATTTTTGCACCTAGAACTTTGTTCATTTGAAAGTTGGTTAATTACATATATACCCCTTAAAAAGTATTGAATTTCCATATGCATGGAAGGTGTATAGACAAGTATTAATGGGGGAATGTTTTTTCGCATATTGATATGTGATCCTGCCCATATTCCTAATGAAGTCTCATCTCCTTGGAGGTCTCTTCACTCGGATTCTATGCATTGAATTGAAGATGCTGATGGCCTCAATTTCGACTTCTGCTATGCCGCCCGATATCTCGTTTTGGAAGGCCACGCCTGTGGCTGATCCTGTTTCTCCGACATGCATGTGATTCCTTGCTACTTGCAAATCCATTAAAACCTCACCATATATGGAGTTCAGATCAAGGATGTCACTGCTAGTATGCCATAATTATAACTCTTTAGTAAAAGAAACATTAGCTTGTGATCCATCATTCACTATAGATGCCAATCTGATCATTATCACATATATTTGATCTTTTGTGGGGAAAGGCAAGTCCCTTGTTTACTTGCTTGTTAAACTTATATTCTCAATTGTTAATGAGCAGTGAGCAAAAACTTGGTAACATGATGTATCAGTATAACAAGTAGTTCACTCTTCCTGATCCACCAGAGAATACTATAGTAGTAAATCTTAGAATAGATTGATTGTTTTTTGGCATAATGTTGATACCTATATGAGGTATGACAGTTTAATGCGTACATTAAGAGGTCAAGGAGAAATAACTTGTTTAAGAATGTATAAGGTTACAGACATCTTCATTTTTTAATGTGACTGCCGGTTCGCTTCGAGAAACAAAAAAACCTCTTTAGAGATGAGAAAAACATTCTTAAAAAAATTCTATATTGAGCCTGTTTTCAGAGGAAAAAAAGAAAACTCTGTATAGATATCATCCGAGGAACAGGGCAATATATTTCTGACAATTATTTTTACTTCTGGAACTGATTCAAAGATGTTCCATCAGTTCAACTTGCTCATATCTACAAATGACTGTGTTCTTCTTCAACAATTGTGTTCAAACTGGTCTCTATATGCTAGTTTTGAACTAAATTTGTCATCCTCAGGAGCTTTACTAAGACAGCATAACAGTAGGAAGCAGCTCTCTGGATCCACTTTGATGTGATCGAACTCGTCCCCTTAATTCCTCGAATGCACTCATTGTTTCTGAGTCAAGACCTCCTGCAAACTGCCAGTAAACAATAAAGAAAATTCAGTTAGATTTATAACATCCATGCGAGCATACGAGTACTTCTGTCACAGTTTCCTTCTAATATAGCAGATTTCCTGCTTAATGGTTTCCAGAGAGACATGAAGCTCAATCCTTGTATCCTTTTTCTCAATTAAAGAAGATGCTTGTAATCATTTATTTTTAACCTAAATCTGGGTTTGATAGATGAACAAATAGTTACCTGGTGTACCCGATATGCGAAACGCACGCCCTGAAAGAGAAGTGCTTCCTGAGCTGTTTCTCTTTCCTGATTCCTGATGGTGTCAAGCTCCAGTAACACTCTCTTCATGTACACCTTTGCAAGTTTCACAGATGCCAACTTTATCTGCTAGAAGAAAAGAAATGAAGATGGTCTCTCGATGTAGTTATAGAAAAAAGTTACAGAAGCCTCAAGCATGAAAGGTACCCTTTTGAATATATGGAAGTCTACAACATTCATATAGTGCTGAATGAAACCAGAATTTCAGAATTACCCAATATAAGCATAGTTTTGTAGATTGACAACACATCTATAAATCTGGATCGGATTAATCAGGTATGAAATATTCTCTTTGTGAATCCATTACATATGTGCAAAAAATTGAGGCAATAGTCAAGAATAGACTGCAATCGTATTTGTCATGCTTCCATCTCTGAGTTTGTATCTTGCGTCGGAACAAGTAAATAATATAAACATACCTTACTAACCATTCCTGAATCCTGCATCCAGTCTGTCGGTACTTGGCACTCTCTGTAGGACAGCATATTTGTATGTCTTAACTTGATCAACCGATTCATTCCTTTCTCCAACCTAAGTAGATTGCAGGATAATATAAGAAAATTTTAAAATTGCTGAAGTTTACATGGCAGAAGGTTCAGCAAGGAGACAAGTGATTAATGCCATACTTATCTAGCAAGTTTGATGACTTTCTCAGGGTAGTTTCGCATGGGATGCAGGCTTCATCACCAAAAGAATGAACTTCAGCTTCAAGACTTTTAAGGTCACGGTATTCGAATGCAGCTTCTCGCAAGGCATCAGCTTTCCTCTCAGGCCAGTTGAAATGCTTCAGAACAGCTCTCTCATCAGACTGAAATCAATAGTTGTAATGGCATAAATGCATGTCCCAGTTCATCCAAACTATATAGTTTTAGCTTAGGAACATTATATTTATCTGCATTTGTTAGAGGTAAGGAACGCATGTATATATAGACTATACTATGATTTCTATCATTGCTCATTTCGGTATATCGAGGCAATAAGCTACATTAATATGAGCAGATGCTCAACAACATTACTGCAGATCTTATAACATGTGGAACTTAACAACAGAAGATTTACCAAGGTAGATAGCTCTCGGTCAATGGAATCAACAAAAGTTAGGACATCCTCCATATTTGTAAAAGCTGCAGACCGGACTTTCTCTATAAGATCCCTGATGAAGTCTCCTTTTGTTTCCACATCTGCTTTAATCTATGGAAGTAATTAGAATGGCCATCAAACCAATTGGGTACATAAAACATCAACAGCAAGAAAAAATAAATCTAGAAGGATCTTCAAGTCCTTACAGCTAACAAATGCGCTGACCGGTTTTGCAGTTCGCCGACAATGCTGTGCTGTGGATTCCTACTAATAGGACTCAAGCAATTCCCTATCCCCATAGCATCCTTTTTCCCGTCACGTTTCGTTAGCGAATTGTATAATTCAACTAATGCACTAGCCTTATGCACTGCATTGGACTTTGCAGGCACATGACGAGAAGGAGGAGGTGGCGGTGGCGGTGGTGGAGGCCCCTTGACGATCACATGCAGAGTTGGTGAAGGTGGAGAAGGCCTTGTATTTAGCATCTTAGGTTGAACTTCTGCGAGTTTGTTGGTAAGATCCATGACAACCTCCTTCTTCATGTTAAATATTTGTAGCTTATTAGCAATGAGTTTTTGTGCTTCCCTAAATCCAGAAGGCTGGACTTCTTGGGCGACAGCAACATCCTGAAATGCATAAGAAATGTACTCATGGATCAAATTAAATTAGCTGAACGTGGCATGCAATCAAAAATTTGAAGGCAACAAATTGATTTTAGGAAGTTGGTATATCAGTATAAGAGACAGAGACTGGAATATGAGAAATTCGATGGAGACTGTTGAACATAAGAAATTAGACAGAGACTGCTGAACATAAGGAATTAGACAGACTGTTGAACATAAGGAATCAAACTATTCACTAACTATTCAACCATGAAAACAACAGCTCAATTCCCACAGTTGCTTCTTGTCTAAACGAGTTAAATAATTGCACAAGAAGTGCAGCCTTTTCTTCTTCTTCTTCTTCTTTTTCTTACAACTTTACCTATAGAAAAATGGATGGATATTCTGATAAAATCTAAGATGGAAAAAAAATATATCAATACCTGACTGTGACATTCAAGGTGTTTGATCTTTTCTTCAGCAGCACATAATTCCTCCCCAAGCTTCTTCTTTTGTGTCTCTAACTCAATGTTAATGCCCTGCAGCTTCTGCAACTGAGCCTTCAATGCTGACACCTCAGATTGCAACTCCCTCACCAACCCCTCACTTGCATCAAGCCTTCTCTGCAATTCTTCGCTCTTCTCATCAGCCTCATGCTCAGATCCCCTATAATTCAGATCACCCCGACGACGAAGACTCGCATACTGTTCGACAACTCGGTTCGCCGGCCGGCCCATGATCTTTGAATCTTCCACCTCCTTCTCCTTCGGAGACCCCACATCATCGATGCCAGGCTTCAACTTATTGAACTGAATAGATCTTCTTGCTTTCTGGGTCCTTGTTGGTTCCAAAGGAGCTGCCTTTGGCCTTGCCTTTAGGCCTGGTGAGGCCCCGTTTGCTGAATCTACTCTTGGACTCTCCTTTGCTCTAAAAACTCTAGCTCTGGCTGCCGGCGCCGGCGGCGAGGCCTTCTGATCTCTGAAGAGCTCTTGCTTCATGGCTTTGTTATAATTGCTGCCGAAATTGCCTCAGTTCATGAGATCTTTTCTCTCTATGGTTGAAGAACAACAAGAAGAAGAAAGCTAGGAAGAGGAAGAGGGTGAACAGAGCAATGTAAAGGTGTGAAGAGGAGTTGGTGTCATGTGGAAAAAAATGTCAGAATTCTCGACAGTTGACTGTGGGGAGGGTGCAGCCACCGAGTCTCTGTTTCCTGTGCGAGATATGGGGTCCATCCTCAAGGACAACCAAAACAGTGAGCCCAAGTACAAGATTGTAATCAAAAGTGAAATGATACTTCCTCCATCAAAAAGAGGGATGAGTGCTTTAAGGACAATCCTGGACAAAATAAACTCTATGGGCATTTCTAGTTTTGTCAAACAACTTGCCAAGAAATGGATGTTGGTCATTATGTTCTTGTCAGCAATATATGTTGGCATTATTGATCTGTTATCCAACCATTATCTAACATGAAATTTGAGCTAAACTTTTTGGACTAATTTTAAAACATTATGGTATGGTGTGTGGCATTAAACTTTTGGGTCACCTTGATTATCCCACAAGTCTCACTGAAAGGATTAAACTAAAGGTAAAAGGAAGTTTTGTTCCATTAAGAAGATGCAATGTCTCTATATTATTAAAAAAAACCTTTTTTATTTTATTTTATTTCTGTTCACATTCCACCACATAGTTAATAGGTCTGGTTGCATGAAAGTCTTAGAAGATAAGAGAGCAGGTGCAGCATTATAGGTTGAAAAAGAAAAAGAAAAAAAGATTCCCACTAGTAAAGAAAAGCAAAGGGGAACTTTGGTTCCTAAAAATTACTAGATTAGAAAAAGTGAAAGAAAGATTCTTCTAAACCATGTGAAACCAATTAAATTAGCCTCCTTCTAAGATGGCTCAAATGACCTAGGATTGCTTCTTGGTTGTGGGCCAAGAGAAGTTTCCCTTTGTCCTTTCTTACAACCTAACTCATCATTAATTGGTATTCACTATTCTATCAAGTAGATGTGCATGGTCTGACTAATTCAGCATCCAACTATTCTAAAAGCTTGATATAAGTATAATATAACTCAAATTCAAGACTCTGTTCTCTATAATACTATGTTAATTCACTAACTTAAAAAAGAAATGGGCTAACAATTTAAATTTAGTTTCAAGAGTACTGGTAATCTGCCATATACTAAGCTTTATGCCCTCATATAGACGGCATAAAGACAAGCACAAACAGAAAAGCAAAAGTGATATGGCCCTTTCAAAACAAGCTATTTATGTGAGCAGAGACAGGAATAATCTTATAATGGCCTGTGTTTTGTCCTGCATTCAACTCATCTTTTAAGAAATACTGTTGACCCACATATCACAAGCCACTACATGACACTGTCATCCTCCAATTTGTCATTCAGATGACAGCCCTGCCAATTATCTTAGCCTAAACTTCCTCCAAATGGGGACAAGAGTTGCTGGATAAGCTTTTTATATCTTGGGTCATGTGGCAATCTAGCAACTTTCATGCAATTTCCAATAGAAATTCTTTGCTTTGGATGGTATAGATTTCAGGCTTAGTTTGTCACCATTGTTGTTTTCAGTGCTCTTATAGGTACTAACACTATGGCTTGCATGATATCAGGCCTATTTGTTCTTTGTCTTCTCCTTCATCAAATAATGAACCTTCTACACAAGCCACTTGTCATTCAATTAATTTGCTATACAATCCACCACCCAGTCTTTGTCAACAATTACCAAACAATACCAATATCATTTGCCTAAAAACCAAAATAGATCCTAGTTTATCCTTCTTAGTTACTACATGGCAGATAGCCTCCAACCCTGGTTGCAGGAATTCCCGCAGTCGATATTTGTCGGACCAAGATTGGCTGTCGAATTAATAAATTTTTTAAAATATTTTACTCGAACTCATGAAAACAGTCTAATTAATTCTCGCGGTAAGACTGCATACATCTTGCATTCCTATACCTCTCTTACTTGGATCACCTAATGGTTTTTTCAGCGAATCAGGCGGCCCCGAGTATCCGATTCCAAGAAATTCCTGCAGTCAGGGTTGCAGAAGATCTGCTCTTATATGTTTGATGTTTCCTATGGTGATCTATATTTCTGATTGCCTGATTCCAAATTCTCTTTTTATCATTACACTCAATGTGAGGGACACTACAAGGGCTGAGGGCCACTTTGATCAAATAAAAGCAGAAAGAAAAGAGCCAAAGAGCAATTCCCTTTTGGGTGTCAGAGAGAGGACACTTGACAATGCACTAGATTTCCATTGTTCATGCACTTCTCCTAAGCTAAGAATATTATTTGTCAAGTTCCTAGAGATATCTCCACTCTTATACATAAATACATATAAACTTGTACAAGTTGCCAAATCTCTCATAGAGTAGGTCACATGCAGTGGATTGCAATTCCACACAAGACACATCAGCATTGGCCAAGAAATCTTCTATGAAGCTACTTCAGCTGTCTTCCAGAAAGCCAAATATTAGAGACTACTGCATAAATGAAACTATACATAGTTGTGAAACTTATTAAGGATGGATTGTTTGATGATGAAGACATGGAATCCTATGATTGATAAGAACTATTTCAGAGGTTACTCAAGTATCTATTCATAGACAGCATTATGATTCTTAGCTTGTGAGCACTTTAATGCAAAAGAAGAACAGTAGTACCTCAACTATTCAACAAGGACCAAAACTTTTATCAATTTTATTGACATATAAAATATAGAAATCATTTCTGGGTATTTCCCAATGATCAACAATGAGAAAACATACCGAGTAACTAGAGACAAGAAGAGATCCCTCCAGGTATTTACCTCTCCTTTGAGCCCAAAGACATGGCTATTTATAACTCTCCACACCAATTCCTTCAAATGTTTACAGATTGAAGGGTTTATTTGCACAAACTATTTGGGCTGATCACCAGTCAATGGAATTATCGGACCAATGGTAGGAGAGTAGGTGCTATTTGATTTGATATGAAGGAATAAATTAGAGGTATTAAAGAAGTAGGCAAAGCTTGTTTTGAAGTTGAGTGATTGCAATATCCCAACAGCCCTTTCTGCATCACCCAACCACCACCCAACTAATGTTCTGGGAAGTTAATTGTAGTTTAGAAGAAAAAAAACAATTAATATTGAACCCAAATGTAGACTTAATTATGTATGTTGTTCTCTTGTAGCATTATTGATAATCAAACTTATATTCACATCTCTAGGTTTGCATGAGAAAAGATTGATGGCAAAGATTAGAAGGTCCCTAATACATGAGTCATGTAGAACAAGTGTGTTTGATTTGAGAATTTAGTATGGACCTTTTTGTTTCCTCTATAACGCTAGAATGAACACAAGATAGGTAACAGATCAACAATGTATATTCGCCCACTTCTTATTAGACTAAATACTAGAAGAAGTGAGTTAACGACATTTTGAACTTATAATCTTCGAAAGAAAATAATCAGTTTTGGCATATAATAAACCAATAATGTAAATCATAACTTCAACAATGATCACACCGGAAATAGGACACAGTTAGCCCTACGGATGAGAGCATATACGATAGCGGTCGTCTGATGTACACGATCGATAAACCTAAATGAGGTCTGACCACTTCGAATCCCTGCGTGTTTGATACTCATGAATTAAGTCTGAATCAAAAATGTCAGATAAACATAATTCTTTCTTGACTTCCTTAATCAAGTTGCTTCTGTGTGTCTGTTTCCCTCTCTATCTTCTAGTGTTTCATCTACTAGAGTCAATAAATTTTATCTTTTATCACGTAAATTTTACTTCTCTTACTAACAACCTCCCAAGTCTAAGAGTTTTTCAGCTGAGCAAGCAAATGGCATTACTTAAAACATGCTTTAATAGTGAAAAGAAATGCCATTGATGCCCATAGGAGAAGACAAAAGGGTCTAAAGAAGGAGAAGAATATACAGCAGTGCATACTTGGTAAGTAATCAAAGAGTTCTGCTGGTGAGTCAGATCATGCACTTGTAGATTATGATGGCTTTGAGAGAGACAAACAGATTAGACTTACTAGTCTCAATGATGAGTAGCAGTAGTGCTCCATTGTTTTCAAAGAAGCAAATTTGTTCTTCTCCTTGATGAGGAGGGGGATTATTCAAGGATATAGACTTTGGCATGAAGTGCAAACTTAGGTACTAGGAGTAAATTTAAGTCTTTCTTTCCTTAGATCCATTATGTGGCTAAAAGGCATTGTCCTTATGGGAAGTAATTACTTTTTTTCTTCTAACTTTGCTAGATTAGTCTCAATCATCTTCTAATTGCTCACAAAGTTAATTTATATTTAAAAAGAACATTTTATATTTTTACTTTTGTTATCGTTCACACTTAAAATCTCTTATATTTTGCTTTTAATGCTTCGAGAACATTTTGAGTTAATTTTCACGTAACATCAGCTAATGAAATAGAGAATATTCTATCACGTTTAAAACTAAAAATCTAAAAATATCATCTTTTGCCTTTAAAATAGTGGTCCCATTTTACTTCTATCTTAATCTTGCAAACTTATTAAGTTCGTCTATAGTTATAGTTAATTTAACTTTTTGAGATATTAAATTAGAGGGCGATATGTTGTGAATGATAATAAAGTCAGAACTTAGAGGTTTCTTTTGATAAATTTCTTTAATGGCTATTTAATCATAATACTCACGTAATTGTTTATTAATTTAAATAATTTTGTTACCTTTTTCCTACCAGCACCAAAATAATGTGGATAAGATTTAAGGGTGGGAATCGGATTTGGTTTTCTGCAGTTTGATCCGGATAAGATCCGATCCGATCCGAAATTTACCATCGTCATCCTCGTCGTTCGAGCTCTCGAGGCAAGAAGACGACTGGCGAGAAGGGAGAAGAAGAAATCGGCGACGACGAAGAGATGGCAGACGAGGAGTCGGCGATGGCTCCGGCGCTTAGGCTCGTCAGCTTCATCTCCGAGGAACAGGTCCGTCTCTTCGTAAACCCTAACCCTAAATCCATGTGAACTCGATCTGAGCTCTCGATGCCTCTCGATCGCAGTTGGATCAAGTGAAGAAAACGAGAGGGGAGAAGGTCGAGGACGGCACCGCCGAGAGAGGCAGGCCCTTGTACGAGGTAACTCCGAACTCTGGCTCCGCTGCTTGATTTCGCTGCAAAAATCCTTATCTCTAGTTAATCCACAACTGTAAATTAGTAACAAAATCCTAGCCTGGGATAGCCTGGCCCGTGTGATGGTGCACTGCATTGAGTAAAGATGAGACAATCTAGGCGTGGAGCAGTGCCTTTGGTATAATTTCCAACATATATTTGTAGGTCCCGAATAATGTTGTGGCTAATTGCCTTATTAGGGTTTTTGTGACTCCGGAAGAATGTGAAAAGAAATAAAAGGAAGTAAATTGGATGGAATGGTAGTGTCGCTGAATTTGTGATGGAGATTTACTAAGATAGATAAAACATAAGAATGTTGAAAATAGCAGATTGATTGAACATGTGTTATTTCAACACAAGGATTGCATCACTAGAGTGAAATAAAGAGGAGATATTTACTTCTTCATTTTTAATTACGTAATTTAGTCATTCCTTGTGGATTGAATTGTTGGGTTCTGAAGGTTAGCATGAGATGTTAGAATAATCGTAAAGCTTGCTAGTCATCTGAATATTTCTCTTTCAGGAATTGTTAAAAAGATGGTTACTTCAGTAGACATTGTTCACTATCTATTTTCATTGTTTTGCATTTTTCTGTTATTTGGAGATGTCTCATGCTGCTGCACTTTTTTCTGTGAAATGCTGTGGATGTATGATCCACTTAATTACTTCAGGAAATGATCCAATGCTTACGAAACTTTCATGTCTTGCAGATTCTAAAGGAGAATAAAGACCGAAAAGATGCTGAATTTAATGAAAGATTCAAGCATAGTGAGTCTTTTCAGTTCTATTTTTGATAAATTTTTCTTTACTTTGTGCCGTTGCGTGCAAATTTTTAGATATATGTAATTGTATCCTTATGCTTTTCAGGACCACCTAAGGCTCTGGATGAGGATGAGACAGAATTTTTAGATAAACTAGAGACAGTGAGCATTTCTTTAAAAGATTTTTTGTTTATTTCTTTTTTCTAGCACTACTAGACCATTAGAAATATTGCTGCATGTTTAATTATTGCTTGCTTGACAAAAACAACCTGTCTTATATACATTTGCAGCCATGATGCCATTAGAAGGGTTTTTTTCTGCTTAACAGCCTGAAATATTTTAGTTAAGAATATCTGACTTCTACCTCAATCTTTTATCTTTGCAGGAAGGTAAGATTTGTGTGTAGGTTTCATCCATACTAGTATTTTGTTATACCATAGATACCTGGTCTAGATTGAGGTGTTGTAACTAGGGCTAGCAAAATAAACGACTGGCTCATTTACAACTTGAAAATAGGCTCATTTGAGGCTTTATGGGACCGACTCATTTAAGGCTTGAAAATAGGCTCGTTTACAGCTCAGGCTTGGCTTGGATTGAACTGAAGCCAGCTTGCTCGGCTCATTTACACATCTAGCTGAAACTTTGGTTGTCATTCTAACATAGGGAGTTAAGTGAAAAAAAAAACAATATTTGCGTGTAGCTCTTGTACTTCTCATATACCATGGATATTTAGTCTAAGTTGATAACAGAAGATATCATGTTGTGCTTGTTGACCTACCTAGGAGCACAATAGCACATCACTTCCAAGTTTCCTAGTAATAGAACATTCTTGATGCTTTCTATTCTTCTTGTGGGGTCAGTTCTTTGCTTTGGAATCTTTGGATGTTGGATCTTACTCTTGTGGCTTGTCTTGCATGAATCAATTTGATGTCGCTTAATTTTCTTCCCTCTTCATCAGATAAATATTAAGCTAGTAAGTGTTTACTATTTACAGCTGTTTAATATGGAAAATTCCAATTTGCAATCCCATTATCAAGCTTGATTGATATATACTGGTGGCCTTTAAGTCTAATTTCAATTTGTCAACTATATTTTGCCATTACAGTTTTTACCGTTTTGTTCTTCTATGCAGTCGAAGAGGGAATATGAGAGGCAATTGGCCAGTGAAGAAGCGGAACAACTTCGTAGTTTCCAAGTAAATAAATACCCTCCCAAGACTTACTGTTAATGTTTCTTTTTTCCTTCATTCTTGCTTCTTTGACAGAGAATCAGTAATACTTTTGTCCTTGTGATATAATTTATGCTGCCTTATGTCAAGAGATAGACATAACTGGGATCACATGATCCCCCTTTAAGATACCTTATGCTTAACTTGTGGTTGTAAGTATGACTCTAAATCTGCATATCTCCAGTGTCTATTTAACACAATTATTTGTGACTATGGGCTTGTTGGTGGTGTTTCTTGTTAGTCCACTTGGAAAGCTTTTCCTCATCATCCAAACTTAGAATGACTGTCTGTGTTTTGCTCCAGGAAGCAGTTGCTGCCCAATCCTCTTTTGTTCAGGAAATCAAAGAGACTCCTACTTTGCCCAAAACAGAGGTAAGAAGCTAATGCAAATACACTTGTTCATATTGCCATGCACTTGTCTGTGTAAGTAATATGCATACAACGAGTGTCATGTCAAGTCCAAATTGAACTTCTCATTTTACAATTTTCTCAACTTCATCTCGTTAGGAGATCAAACCAGCTATGAAGAGGAGCCATCCTGCACAACCGAGGAACTTCATAATTTCTGTCAAACCACAAGCAAAAATAGCCAGGAAAGATGACTCAGCTGATAAATCATCACATGCTTTGCGGCCATCAAATGGGCACACAGATAAGAAGTCGCCTGATGATTCCAAGGGGACGCTTGGAGCTTTGGTCTCATATAGTGATGAAAGTGAAGATGATGATTAACCTTTCAGGCAGGTGTTATAGCATGTTGCAGACAATGGAAGGCTGCCATGTAGCTGAGCTTCATCACAGTATATAAATGCTAATTTGGTGAACAAATTCAAAGGGGGCCGGATTAGTGGAGTAAAGCATGAGTTACTTCCTGTTCTTGCTAGAACTCAATTGAGCGAAATCGATCATGTATACATGTTTTTTTCCTTTCTCTCTGCTAGTTCAAACCTTCAACATTCCTGTTGGCTCAAGCCTGTCTTCTAATTATTCTTTTTCTTGATATAGTAACAGTTCAATTAGCATCTCCAGAACCAGTATCAATTCTCTGCAGTTGTAAACAAAAATCGTTCGCTTTCTCTTCTCTTCTCTTCCCTTCCCATCTCATCTCTTTTTTTTGTTTCTATACCATCTTTCCATCTTATCTGGAAAAGGGTTGCTCAGTGATTCTTCACAACATGTCTTAATACCTCTCCAGAATCCTATGGTTAGGTGGAGATCTGTTTAATGATCTAGAAGTCTTCATAGGACCCTCATTGAGAAGGCTAAATTCCTGGCTAGGTTCACTCTTTTTCTCCACATCTAAAAGCTAATTGAGATCATTTGCCGGAGTTTAGTACAAGTTTGGTACAACTGCACACCTAATAACTACCAGCTAGTACAAACTGTACATGCCTTCTTGGTGCAGTACATGAGGATCTTGTGTACTAAACGTTATTTAACGATAAAACATTGTACTTCTAAAGTAGTACGTTCCATAATAATCGTGAGAAGAGTACTACTACGTCCCTTGCCCATATCTTTTAGCTTCTCCCTCTGGTATATATACACACACTCCTCACTTTGGTTATCTTGGCAGAAAGCATAAGGCTAAAGAGGTGAGGATTCGAATGGAAGGTAAAGAGAAAAAGAAAGAGGAATCCTTAGAGAGAGTGTGTAAAGAAGAAGACAGGGATGAGATAGAGCATGGGATGGGGTAGTCAACACTACTACTGAAGATAGCAGCATATAAATCAACTGAGGAGGAGAGGAAAAGATATATATATATATATATATATCTCATTTGTTGCTGCCCTTCCCATGCACTGCCTCTTCCCTGGCTTTCTCTCTCTCTCTCTCTCTTCCTCTCACTTTTTGTCTTTACTTTTATTATTTTTTTAAGAGAATTGAAAATTTAACGGTACCCTAAATTAAACTGATGTAGTTGGAATTCAAACTCAAGAATAGCCATACAACCTGAGTTAGTTTTCTCTGAGATCTTGTTTTAATAAGAATGCCATTAAAATTTTGTGGATATATATTAGCAGCAAGTTAATCTTTTGTTATTCTCTAATATATTTGAATTCTCTGTAAGTTTAAGAAGAGGAGATACCTTTTATCTTTCCTTGCTATATAGTTGTGGTGCAGGAGAAGACCTCAGCTCAGGGAAATGGCTGATAAAGAAATCAAATCCACCATTTTGCTTCCTGGGCTGTTCTTGATGGGAAAAGAAGAAGAAGAAGAAGAAGAAGATGTTCTTAGTGGAAGCCAATTACAAGGCTCAATGTTTGCTAGAAATCATATGCCAGATTAAGATTTTATAACACATATTTGAGGTCTTTGTATCTGCTTTGCTTAATTGGAATTGATCAGATTTGCCTTCATTTGCTTAGTATGATTAAAGATGTTGTGTTAGAATTGGAACTTAGGATGTGCCATTTATTGAGGGCTTTTTTATTCATTTGCTAAAAGTATCAAGCCACACTCTACAGTGTGATAAATAGATAGAATCTAATTGGATCATTTGATTAGTTGAACTATATAACTAAATTAAGTCTCCAAAATACCAATTTCCAAAAGAATATAACCAAACCAACCATGTAAAATACTAAAATTGAATCTAAGATTAATGAATCTAAAATTAGTATTGCTTATTCTTAAAGATTACAATAGTAGAAAGAGAAAGAGTACATCAAAGAAAATGTAAATAACTTTTGAAATGAATGAAATATACCACTTGTTATTTAATTCCATCAGATGTTTGCTAAGTTAACTTATTATTGAGAAAAGTATATTTAGGCTTAAATTAATGTTAATTTACTTTCATGTGATCTAAATTAAGGTATAACTGTTACTTTTTCCATCATATTTAATCATATCACATGTCGAATTTAAAGATACTCATTAAATAAAAAGTTATAGATGAAACATCTAAAATAATACTAGTTAGATTTTAAATAGTAAAGTTAATATAAATATATTAAATAGATATAAGTTTTTGCCATAATTTTATCCGTCTAAAATCTAATTAGTATATTTTAGATACATTGGAAAATTTATCCAATTCTCTACAACATTCTCTCTAATAAATAAATTTAAATTCAACGATCAAATATGATGAAAAGAATAATGATTTCAGTTTGGGTATAACTTTAGACGGGTGAAATAAATTTAGACCTAACTAAAAGAGGCGAAATATAATTTCTCCTAATTTATTTCAAAGTGTAGCTTGGTATTTAAATACAAAATAGAGGCTCAATTGATAAATAAATAGGATGCTATTTGTAATCTTCTCTATTTATCTGCCACCTAACCTATCTTAACCCTTACTTATCTTTCATCATAATATTAGCCACACAATTAAAGTAGTAATCATGTTTTAGGGGGTTAGAAAGAGCTATAGATAGAGACAGAGATGGAGATAACGATAGAGAGAAGAGAGAAAAAGGAATGCCAAATTAAACCATCTTTAACACAAGTAAACTGCTTCAATTGCTAAAGCAACAATCTATATAGCAAACTTGTTGGGAGAAAAGGAAAAGAATAAATAAACTTATACATCATCATAGAAGTGGTCATGAGTAATCTACATCTAAATGTAGTTGATGAGTTGGATTCCTTAATGGCCAGGGGTAGAAAGGTAAATACAACATGGCTAATAACAATGACCTTTCTCCCTAGCACTTATTCTATAGGAAAAGAAGAATTAGGTAAAATGGATCTAATAATAGAGATTAGTGGCAAAATCATATTTATAATTACAAAATAATATACAAGAAAAAAGCATTAGAGATTCACATAAATTGTTATTTTATCTTCTAAGTTTATAGTATATTAGATTAGATAAATATTTATACTTTGACTCTCCGAATCTTTACCATCCTTCTCGACGTACTCTTTTTAAAAAGATAAGAATATTTTAGTAAACTAAGTTTCTCTTCTTTTCTTTAAAATATAACGGTAAATATATCATTATAGCTTTACGAGATCGGTGTCTCTGGGATAAAAAAAAATTCAAAAGTGTATGTAAAAAAAGTAGATATTTTTTAACTAATATTCATATACCGCTAAGAAATCGCTCATACTTAGTAAAACACTGATAAGAAAAATATTATGTGAGAAAAAGGGACAAATATATTTGATCCCCAGCTTAGGTTGCAACATCTCCAGAAGATTCTCCAACCCTCTTGGAGGATGACATTCAAGAGGAATACAAACAGGAGTATTTGACTGAGAGCTCTGCTTTCAAGTGTTTGGCACGTTATTGAGGAGGATATGTTATCTCCTCTAATATAATAACAAGATTCTTTCTTACAAAAAAAAATAATAATAATAAAATAGACACAGAAGATTCTGAATCTTCTTATCACAGAGATGTAAATTAAGAGGAAAATAAAAATAAAAAACAAATGGGAACCATGGTTTATTGAGAAAAGTATATTATAAACGGAACGTATATATTTTACCCTCTTGTAATTTGACCGACTCTAAAGTGTCTTGCTTAACTCATTTGTAGTTCTAATCTATGTGCGGCCCTTTAGTGTTTCTATCCAAAATTGACGGCGAAATTAATTTTCTGTGAGAATTGATCAACTTTTTATATTATCTTAAAGATATAAAAATGGGAGAGATTGAGATGCACTTCATTGCCGTAAAACAGAATATGATATTTTGATCTTTTTATATTAATTGGGCACTCTGAATTTTGGCCAAACCACATGGTGTAAAGTATATTTCCCACCTAAATATATATCGAGGTATGAATTGGGCACCTGAAAAAAATGGCTTAATGACCTGGAAATCCAATATACAATCCATTGTCCTATTAATTAAGTTCAAGGTTAAAAAAATTGTGTCCATCCTTTTCCATTCACATCTTCTCTTATGTGGGTTTATTTCTCACCACTGATACCTATAGATAATTCTATCTGATTGTCGTCACAGAAAGATGCATTCTCATGTATATATATATATATATATAATGATGTGTTGGGTATCTAGAGGTTATCCTGGTTCTTAGCATTGCAACTGTCCCCTTTTTTTTATTGTTTTCTTTGGTACAACTGAATGCTGAATTAGTATCTTGTTTCTTTTGCCTTCTGATGTGGAAAAAATTGTGCATGATGTCTTTCTCTACATATAGTATGCATATTGGTAGGCAATTGTTATAGAAATGAGTGGACTTTTGGAGGTGATGACCAGAGAGGTCTCCTCAAAAGAGGCTCTACTTGTCTAAGGTTTGCTAAATAGGAAGCATCCTGACAAATATTAAACAGAAATTTTTTTTATCTTCTTCTTTTATATTTCCTTGAATTCATATATGGATGTTAGCTTTAGTTTCTGATTCTTTTTCTTTTTATTTTTCTTTTTTATAACCTCTTTTTCTTGCTTAAGAACACAGGCATGGAAGATGCTAATGGAAGTGCTGGTTTTGTGTCTGAATGGAGCTGGGAGGAGAACAAGTTGTTTGAGCTGGCTTTGGCGGTAATCGACGAAGAAATTCCCGACCGATGGGAGGTGGTTTCTTCGATGATCGGATCGAAGAAGAGTGCAGAGGAGGTGAGGATGCATTATGAGGTCCTTCTGAAGGATTTGGATAAAATTGAGTCTTTTGGAACAATGGATGATCATGAACTCAACAGTGCAGCAAACGAGGACATCCAATCTATTTTCTGGACAGATGAAGATCAAGAGTAAGTTCTAATACTTGTAGCAAGATGAACACAAGCAACATTTTATGGACAGAAATTTCAGCATAAGTTTTACTTCATAATTGTGCCAATCTTTAAATTTTCTTTTTCCTCTCTCTCTCTCTCTCTCTCTCTCTCATTAGTTTCTGTAATTGTTGATGATTGCAAATGTTGTGGCTATATACCTGCTCTTCTTCTTGCTGCCTTATTTCATTCACATACTTTGATTACTCCTGATTTATTTGTTGAATTGTTTGTCCTAGTACTTGTAGCTCACCAAACTTCTCCTTTTATCTTCCTTTGTTAAAACTTCCCATCTGAATCTAACTAAAAGGAGAAGAAGGAGAAAAAAAAAATTCAAGAAAATCTGAATAAAATCTTACACTGCTTGCTAACTTGAGACTGTCTGTCTCCTTACTGCTAATGGAAAATAAAAAATAATGCATCCAAGAACTAATGGGCTTTCTACAAGTCATCCTCAAACAGTGCTGTTGCAATAACTCCTTTGAAGTCTGAGCCCCACATTTCCATCACTCCCCAATTTGCTGCTGAAACTGGGCTAATCCTTCATTAATTTCTCTGTCCAGGTTGTTTGGACAGCTAAGCTTGGATTGACCATTTGAAGCCACAAGCTTAACACAGTGTAGTATTATTTCTATGGTTGCTTGTGGGAAGTAGTGCTTGACTGTAAAAGATAACAAGGTCTTTAGGACTTGCATTATTAGATTCCAATTGAATGATGACAGGGCAAGAGATTTGCTTGTAAAATGTAAATAATGATAGTTCAATTCTACAAGTGATCTTATATTACAAATTTGTAAATCGATACATTTCGAAAAATTCCTAGGTGATTTGTATGGAAAATGCACATGATTTTTGTTTTTATAACCCGAATCTATTTTGGTTTTCTCTTGCAAGTCCGGCTTTTTTTTTTTTTTTTTTGTCTCTTTCAAATTTAGCTTTACGCCGCTGAGACATTATAAGAATAAAATAAAGTATTACCATACTCTTCTTCTACTTTTTCTTTAATTTCGCACTACTTTTATCATCTTTTTCTTTTTCTTATTCTTCATGTTTTCTATGTAAGCCTTTTGTATGATAATTTATAATTTGTGTATAGTTCCTTCTCATATTCATGCACTAATATTCATCATAAGTAGAAATGGGAATGGAAAGAAATTATGTTCTTTTTCTTCTACTCAAAACTATTATATATAAATTTTTAATACAAGGGAAATGCTAAGGTATGTGTTTGTTCAATACATCTCCTCCAAAGGCTAGAGGCATTTTATATAACTCTATAATCTACTCTCCTACTTTATTTGTTATTTATTTCATTTTTACCATCCTAATCTTGTAAATAGACAGAATTTTAAATCTTAATTAATAAAAATAAATCCCTACAAATTACAAATTATTAGTTACTATTCCATGAGAAAAAGAAGTAAATACCCCTCTGAGAACTAAATAATTAAGAATTACAGAAGTATTTAACAACTGTGAATTTTGTAAAATGACACTGAATTAGTTGTTCAAGTTCGTAAAATCATTCTCTCTTTTTAAAAGACTACCAAATTGGATCAACAAAATAGACTTTTGTATAGGAAAAGGAAAGAGAATCCAAAGAGAAAAGTAATAATGGCAGTTCCCTTAGGTTATGTCAGGTGGTTATAAGGATATCTATATTTAACATAGAAGATCATTATCACACCACAGGGCAGAAGTAACTGATTGCTCATAATACTGCCACTTCAAAGAACACAATGATTTGACTTTAACCAGCATAACCACAGTAAGAAGAATAAATAATATTATCTACAATGCTAATTAATTATAACTTTGCACCGCCAGTTGTTAGATAACGATGTTTGGAATCAAAAATAAAGAAAAAAAAAACCCTGCTTGCGTCCAACTAAGCAAGTAATTATGATATGACATGAAATCCTTCAACAGAAGTAATTGCAATTACAACAATCATTCTAATGATTTGTTCTTTTTTGTCTCTGCCTGTTTTAATGTACAAGGATAAACGTAGCAAACCTTAGATCAGATGAACCTTAACAATAGTCTGTACTTTTCATTATATATACAGATGGGCTAGCAGAATACAGAAAATGAGCAATAGCAAAAATGGCAAATCATGGGTGTTATGTAAGTTCTGTATCACATTGAATAAACATACAATGTTAAAAATCTCTACCTATTTCTTCCTTCACAACTGCCAATGCTCTCTAATTTCCTTGTCTCCAATTCCATAAATAATATGATGATATCGTCGACTTGTTCTCCCACTATGTAAGGATGCCTGGACTGCAGTGACTTCACATAGTACTAGAATATACAGGTCCCTTGAGGTTAACAAGAATAGTGGAAGTTCTCAGAATTACAAAATACAAACTATGTGAGCACGTGGAACTGGAGAGGCAGGCAACTTTGGCCAACAGTTAAGGCTTCCATATTTTCATGGTACAGTCTTCTCCATAAGTGACAACCAAGTTCCTATGAGGGTGATGAGTTAAGCCGATTGCATCTTTCTCATGAACCTGAAAATAACAAGGACAATAAGTGAAGATATAGTGATATACTGATGATTGCGTGTTCTCTTCCCAATTTAGCAAGAAACAAGCATTGCATAATGGAAACTATCATATCCAGTAATACACACAGGCACACACATAGAGGAGAGAATGAGAAAAGGATAAACTCAAGGTAGTTCCACATCTGTTTTCCATCATGATTCCAGAATATACTATTGTAGCTTAAAATCAAGAGGATTATGTTGAAGTTTTTAGTTTCCAAAGTTGCTGTAAATATAGCAACTAAATTTTATGGGCTTCAGTCAAGTCGTCTAGCATGTCTATAGCACACAAGATAGTTAAGAATGACAAGGAATCCATGGAAAGTAATAAAATTAATGATAAATTATGCCACACAATATGCTGCAACAATTCTCTGACCCTGACGCTGAAAGCACAACAGATTAGGCAGGCTAACCTTCATTAGATGTTCCAGCTTCCCAGATTGATGGCTAAAACAGTATATGTTCCTGCAGAAGAAATTCAGTATTAAGTATCACCACTTAATTAATCAAATGTATTCATTTCACCCAACATAATGTCCACCAAAGCAAGAAAATGCAATATGGAAACAATGGAGCTCTCCAAGAAAAAGCAATATGGAGAGAATGCAGATCTCCACTACAAGTACTAACTAAATACATCGTGGTATCATTCAGAATTTCAGACAAGCAAAAGGCGTCAACATATGTGTCATAATCTCTTGGTCTGTATGTAAAGTCAGTGCTATTACTACATTATAGAGAAGGTGACGAACTGAGTCAACTGAGAAGGTGACGAACTGAGTCAACTGACAATACAATCAATGCTATAATACTGACATCAGATGACATAATAAACACCAATAAATTCCAAAAATATAGAATTATTCATGAAACCTTGGGCAACATGATGGGTAATGAGTTACCCTAGAAAAATCAAATTTGCATTTGTTGATTGCTGATAGAAGATGGTATGCTTTAATTTGGTTAAAGATATAAAAGTAGATTGATAAACAAGAAAACGGTAAACAAATTTAAAAGTAAGTTCAAGCTGAAGGTTCCATACATATCTTCCCCGACACAGTAGATCCACTCTCCTTTTGGAGAAATACAGGCTGCAACAAAATCTCCCCCTTCCCTCTTACCAGACGAAAAGCTCTTTACAACCTGCAAGATTTTTAAAGCTTGATAGTACTCAGTCAACTATGACAATGACTACTATTATCTATCATAAAGCGTTAATTGCTATGGTTATAATGATAGTTTAATGGAGCAATCTACTTCATCCATTGAAAGAGCAACAAACCATAGTACTTTCTTCCTGTGTCATCTAATAGGCGAATATTGAGTCAAAAATGATTTAGATTATTGATTTGGATCACTAGTTGCAGGCCATATTCTAAAGGCATATACTGATTTACTGACATAAAAGAAACTATTTAGTCAAACACTTACTCCAAAGGTTTCCTGGAAACAATAATACAGTGCATAGCATGAAAATAATGAGCATAATTTTAGCTTGTATATGTTACTTTTACTGTCATAAGTACCTGCCCTTGAAGGGTCATGATATATATTGATGAAGTTTTATTGCACACAATGATGTGCTCAGTATTTTTGGGAAACAAATGGACAGAGTTTACAGAAGCATCTCCTCCCTGAAAAGTTGACAGAAGGAACTGCATATCAGCATCACCACATAGGATGACATAGTGAAACAAAAGACAACATAAATACATCAGAACCCAAACAGTACCCTTAAAGGAGGAGGTGGCTTGAATGTCTGTAAACAATCCGTAGTTTTCGTATCCCACACCTACCATATCAATCAAAATATGAATACATAAATATGGTTGGACAAAATGAGGTAACATAAATAGCTAATATGAAGTATGAACAACTAATGGACAAGGAAGAGAATTCAGCACCTTAACAGTGCAGTCACTGGAAGCAGTGATAACACGGCTACCATCAATTGTAAAGATAGCATCATTCACGTAAGATGTGTGACCTCGAAATTCTTTCAACATCTTTCCAGACTTGAGGCCATGGATTCTGTCATCAAGGCATTTCCATAAGGTTTCACAATGGATGCACAAATTAAAGTAATACACTAAACACAAATGCAAACAAGAAAAGATCTTCCAAAGTGTACAAGTTCTAAACAGGTTTAGATTTAGTGCTATTTTTGAATCATCAGCTGGATCTCAGAACTTATAACTGTACAACTGCTAGACCATCTCTCAATTTACAAATGTATACCGCCTACAAGTTGATATAGCATAAATCTATATCATCACAAATAAGTTACCAATTTCAATTGAAGAAACATGTAAATAATACCAAAAAAAGAAAAACCCTGAATGACATGATATAAAAGAAGTGATAATTCTGGCAACCATTATGTTACAGCACTAATACCAAAGCCTCTAGTCCCAGTTACTTATTGTCAGTTACTTTTCCCAACCTTTTGATTCAAAAGCTTTGTCGTTTCCAACAGATTACAGTAATATTTTTCTGAATGAAACTTTTGTTAGTTATGTGAAAGATCTGCAACAAAGTTAAATGTGATACCAAGAAAATAAGAGGAAAGAATCGCAGGAGAATCAGTAACTGTAAGCATGAATCTGCACGCTAGTCATAATTGCCGCTTATTATGCAAACTACCAGAAAAGAGTATGGTTTTTGATTCTGAGATGGTCAGAACCATTTCATATCCTCTGCAGTTCTACAAAAATTGTTAAGAGTCAGATTTTGAGGGCCGAAAGCATAATTATTCATCACAAATTCTGCAAATAGTATTGCAAGAAACAGTTAAGTGTTAACTATCAACCATAAAATAAAAAGCTGCGCTCCAATTCCAGGTCACCACAAACTGAAACTAACCCTCTCCACAACTTTTAATGATTGATTGACAATCTTTTGCTCCATCCTTGATCCCATTTTGAAAATCAATAAAATCTCATTAACACAAACAAATAGTCCAAGTCACAATAGTAAAACGCCATTTAAGTATTCTTTGAATCTTTTCAGATTCTTTAAAGGAGTCCCTACAGAAACAAATCACCTCAAGATTGAACTTGTTGAGTTGATGCATATTGATTACAGACCATACCCATTAGCTAATTTGTTAGTGGCAGGATGAGAATTGTAAATGAAGCAAATTGTTCGTTTACAACTTAATAGCACCTAATTTTGCTCGGAGATTCCAAACATAATGAACTGACAACATTAACTAGAATTTGACTGTTACCAAACCTTGCAGTGCTGTCAAAGGATGCACTAAGGAGCTGACTTCCATCACGTGAGAATGTAACACTGGTAACACCTCGAGAATGTGCTCGTTCAAGCCGTCTTAAGCATTGGCCAGTTCTGATACGCCAAACCTAGAAATATATAAAAGAAGAATGCATATGAGTGACTCAAAATGATAATGTGTACAACAAAAACAGATAACAGTAGATCTGCAATAATTAGTTCATGGCTTAAACATCAGAATAAACATCATTAGCTATTCTAGCAAACAAATGAAGGATATTGTATTCCTTCTAGCAACATATATATCAACTGAAGAGATTTAAGACCAAATAGGTCTGATGAACTAATGGAGTACGATGGTATTAAAAAAAAGTACATGAGCCTCTTATAAAATCAAGAAAGTAGTCAAGTTAAACACATATGCCTATAAACATGATATAAATGGCATTGATATGTTGAAATCAGGTACAAGCATATTTAAATTTAAATATACTATCCTCTCAGTAAAATGAGTAATATGTAAAGTTGATAGTTATACTCCTAACAGAAGCATAGGAAAATTGTTGACTGATAAAGCATAAGTAGATATGATTTGGTACATATGTATATGAAGATCAAGCAGATAATACCTTAATTTTTCCATCTTGTGATCCAGATGCTAGCATCTCTGAATCTCTGCTAAACTCAACGCAGAGCACAGCTTCGTCATGTACCATGTAAGTTTCCTGAAGCATTTTAACGAAGCCAGATATCAGCAACATATTAACAGGTCTGCTAAAATGATTTTGACATTTAGATATATGATAACTTCTCAAAAAAATGGCATATCGGCGCATCAACCACATAATGGAAGCAAGATAGTGGTGAAAACATACAAAAACTCTAAATATTGATTTAAGACAACACCCTCTATCCTGATATTCAAAATTTGATAGGAATAAATGCTTATCAGTTCAAGAATGGACCAGACGACAATGTCCTGCTTAGGAATAAGAAAGAGGACATTTCTTTTGTTCAGAAAAAACCTCCTAATTGCCATAGTTTAATCTTTTCAAGTAAAGAAAAAGCCTTCAAGAAACTTGTTGGGTTTAGATATTGATAAACAAGAAAGAAATATCATATTTCCAATGTGGTAATTTGTCACCTTAAAAGCAAACTAGACGAGATCCAAATGAAACACAACAAAAGAACTCAAGAACATTGACACAGTAAGCATGAAATATTTGTATATTAATGTTAAGGAGCCACTTACTACGAACATATCTAGTAGTCAAGAAATCATACTACTTATGGATACAAAGTTTGTAATCTTAAAAGTTAAAACCTTACATCAGCCTGATACTGCAGATCCTTCTTAAGTTTCCCACTTAAATAGTCCCAGACCTGAAAGTTGTACATAAATCAGCAAAATGACCCTCAAGGCAAGCTCAGCCACACAAGAATAACTTAAAGAAAACTTACTTCAATAAGTCCATCCATCGAACATGAAACGAGGTACTGACCATCTGGCGAGAATCGAGCACATTCAGGATTACTTTTCTTACCAAACTGCAATCAATCAAAATAATCATTGAAATTAACACATGAAAAGGTATAGTTGAATGTTCTCCGATGGATGCTAGTCCATATGCATTCACACTAACCCCAAACCTATAGTAACAGCTGCTAATTCAACAGTATGTGTATATCATAAATTATGGAAGATAAATTAAAGTCTATGATAACTTAGTAAATAGTAACTATTAAAAGCCTATGTTCCTGGCACTTCCTCATGAACAGAAATGAATAGATTAACAGAACTTTTTCAGCAGTAAGATGACAAGTCTGAGTTAGAAATGATCCTTTAACAAGGTTAGTAGCCAACTAGGCAAACTTCCAATTTAACAAAAAAATTGTGTACTGTAAGATAAACATAAAGTATGCTCCCATGTATCGCTATTCAATGGTATCAATGCCACACCCATGGTTGGAAGCCTCGGTTTCAGTTTTGACCAGTCTTGGTTTCTATAAAACCTAGAGACAATGAACTTGTTCACTAAAATGGGTCGGTTTCATCCAATAGCAGTCCAATACACCAGCAATCTTACTGTCTTTGTCCTTGAACAATGAATCCGACCTTGGTTTTGGACCCATCTTAGCCAACACTCAGCTGAAATTCAAAAGTATGGGCACAACCCACCTATTTTCTTGTCCCATCACAGCAAAGGGCAATCTTGTAGCATTTTCAGTAATTCAATTTAGTTTGACAAAATATATGTATCATATTCAACGACAGACAACGTTAGGAAGAAGTGATTTCTCTTTAGATATTTTTTATGAAAAAAATCTTAATAAGATTACCTTTATTTGGTGCGCTAAAGTCGTTGGGTATGTATCTTCCTCATCTTGCTTCATTGCTGCTGTTCCACGGAATAAATCAAATTGTGTGCCTGGCGGCAACAACCCTGGAAAACAAAAGAGAAATATTCTTCCAGAATGAGGTAACATGCTAGCTGTAGTTGGAAAATGTAAGAATACTTAACCAAAGTAAAGTTGGTTTCAAGGTCAAACAAACCTTGGTGTTGCTGCCACTTTAAAGCCTGACCAATCAATGCCATCAGCCGAGACGGTGGGACCACAGAAACTTCAGCCGCAATAGCTGATTTAAACAACATATAGAACTTTGCTGAGAAAACAAATACCTCTATAGGAAATTCATATGAACCACATGGTATAACAAATTAAGCCAGTAATTCCTAGAGATAGACAAGTATTCTGCATTATATAAACAAGCTTTGATGTTGTTCTATCAAACGCCTCAACTGGCGACTACTAGAACCTACTCAAAATTTTCTGTGCAATCATAAATTATCTAGAAAAATAAAATGACATTATGCTATCTACTTATCGCAAAGAGCCTAAGACTTGAATTTAAAATATTAATAAACTCCAATGTTACTCCAATTTACAAGCTAATATTTTTAACCTAGTTAGTTCATTTAACAACGACGGCAATCTGCATAATTCTAAAACAGAAGAATAAGCTCATCTAGAGAAGTTCATGAACTAGGATATATTAAAATGATAATAAAAACTTAGTAAATGAATTATCTCATGGCATAGCAATAAAAACATATAGGTCAAATTCTCATTTCCGGAAACAAACCTTGAGCAATTTGAGCACGTCGCTTCTCCTTAGTAGACTCTTGGTAAGCCTGTCAATTAACATTATGCAGTAACAGTAGGGCAGGTCAGAAATAAATTTATTGCATATATACAGTGACAAACTCTAGATAGTTGTCAACATATACAGGTGATATGACATGCAAATAAACTAAAAGTGCAGCAAACTAGGATTCAAATGAAACAAAAGGGATTTGTCGATTTGAAAGACAGTGAAAATGAAACCAAAAGAATTGAAGAGTCAATTGTACATCTGGTTCCCCAAATAGTTCCTGTTCAAAATGTGTAATGTATAGACCGAGAATTAGATAGTTTTTGGTACCTACAAATCTGGTGATACTTACAGTTTATTTATAATGTTGCAGTAGAAAGCTTTTTTAAGTCAAATATATTAGGACACTAAAATATACAGGCATATATTAACAAATACAAAATATTTAAAACTCACAATTAGTAAAAACAGAAATATGTTGCTCTTATTTTTTCAGAACCAATGTGATGAGACAATAATCCTCCGAACGGTTTGAGAATGCAACCATGACTTTTTAGCTGATCAGCTCCACTAAGAATAATTGCCTCAAAGCATCATAAATGATTTTTCCCTCAACATAAATATGCATCTCGCAATATGTAATTACAACTTCCTTTGTATCCATTCATCCTACAAGCCTTTTGACCTGACAAACAACTATATATCTCTAATATATTGATAAATATAGAAAAATTATACAAAGTCATGCATAGCAAACATATGATAAATGGATAACACAGATCTAATGCTGGACATGAATACAAAATGGAGGGCCTTGTAACTTTGTAAGATATTTGACAAATCACAAATGACAAGTTATGCAACTTTCACACAAGAAACTATATACACAAAAGTAAATTTTAAAGTTAAACAGCTAATTGATAAAAATCAAAGGTAGAAACTGTCACAAAGATTAAAACAAAAGCATATATATGTAAGTAGATAAATAGTTACCATTTAAAATATTACAGCTCACCTCATTGGGATCAAAGTATGTCCGGACTAAGAGATGCTCAAGACGGAGATATCTTTCTGGTTGCTCTTGTTTCATGACACCCATGACCTGAGTTTGCCTCAGAATAGCACGTGCAGTGTCCAACTCACGTAGCTCAATCATTTCTAAAACAATCTGTACAGATCAGATATGGTAAAATAGATCTGCATCCTTACAACCAAATAGCAAAAATGTATTCATTACCGGTAAATAATTAACCAGATTGTGTTATCCAACGTTGGAACGAGGACAGCATAAAGCATCACAAAAGATCAGATTATCTACCAAAGTGATCACTGTCTCGGAAGTTTCACATTAAGACTATTCATACTATTTCAAGAGAAAGAGGAATTATCTGTGAAGGGAAAACATGTATATGGAATAACCAATGATTCAAAAGAATTGCACCTTCTTTTTTTCAATCTATTAGCATGTGAAATCTTCATTAATTTGAATTCATCAAATTAGGAACCATATGAACCCCACATTTGCTTATGTCTCAATTTTTCTTTTGAACCAATACTACATTAGCCAAAGTACTATATTAGAGGAGACCCATGTCCATCACTCTATATCATGCAAAATCCCGAACAAAGAAGTCGCATGTAAGACTAGCCATGGATGGAGTTGTTTTATTTTGGATCATTTTGTATAGGCTCTTTTAAACTTTGTATGTATTACTTGGCCAAATACTGTTTCCTTGCTGCATTTTGTGTATGGCCAACTTTTTTGTAAGGCAGATGGGCTAATAAATTCTATTGATTATTATCTTGTTGTTGATAGTTAGTTAATTAAATTCCGAATGAAACAGGGTTACATGCCTTTTATTTAGTAAGAACAGGAGGTAGTGTGCAAAACCTAAGACACATGCCTGTTCATACAGGTCCTCCAGTTTCTGTCTAGGCAGCTTTAGCTGTGCCACTTGAGGCAAAATTGCATCCCACCTTCCATTATTAACATCAGCAACAAAAGTTTCCAGGCTATCAACCGTATTTAATGAAACTTGGCATTCGCTCTGCAAGGTCTGGAAGGTTTGGTGCAAAGAATTTTCTTTGCAAAATTGTAGAACTATTTTTATTACACTGCAAAAGGAAATTAAACAGTTGTCAATCCAAATGCTGATAGAAAGAAGAAAAAAAGTATAAAAAAATAGGTGTAAAGAAGCCTGTGGCATAATTTGAATTTGAGCAACAAATAAGGATAAGAATATGTTAACAAGCAAGGCAATATGATCCAAAATGAAACGGAGTGAGATAACCCCGTATTCACAAATCTGAATTTAAGTATTCATACACTACCCAATGGAAGATGAATTTGTCCACAAGGATCACAAAAATAATCGAAGAAAATGGATCAAGAAGAGTAGATATAGTAAGTTCCTCCAACTGAAGTTGTACAATCAAAAAGGAAGCATAGTAACTGTGGAGACAATAAGGGTTATAGAGTAAACATGACCAGGATTCTCAAGATGACCAACTGATTTAGGTACATTAAACTTATGAAACAGTAACTCTATTATGTTACCCTTCTCTATGGTAACTTCTGCAAGTAGATATACCTTTAGAAGTTTGGAGCACTAAGGAGAAAGTGGAAAGAATATGCTGAAATCATTAGAGACTTTCAATTGATTAAGCCTTCGATTTTCATAGACCTATAAGTGATTTAAAAGTATATTTGATGTAATAAATATCATGAGTTGTTTCACAGTCAAATAAATTGAATATAGATTAAACTGTATAAAGCATTCTATTGTGGAAGAGATGCTGCCCTAAACTGAAGTTCTTCCTGGATATTCTGCAATCCTCACGACGTGAAATTCACTATATAAAAAAAAAACACTAAACCTTCTGCTTGGAATTAACCAAATATCAGCTCAAAATTTGAAGTCCTTCCCAAATAATGCTCCCACTGCCTTTGAAGTCTTCCAAACTCAACTCCATTGCCAAAAAATTCTATCCAAGAGAATAAATGAAGCTGCGTCAAATCCAACATGCACCATCAACACATATCCAAAGCTTTAAGAGACAATTTTACCCCTTTGATTAAGGTAAATCATTCAGCCCTCTAATCATAAACAAATCGAATTCAAAACTTCCATATTTGCTTCAAAATCCATTATCTTTTTCTCCAATGTACCTCTGATTTCCCCCCAAATTCTTCCATTCTCGTTATAAAAAATTCACTAAAAGTTTTCCCACTCAAAATCCAAACCCAAACTGGAACAAAGTAGCAATCCAGAATTCATCCTCCATTGGAGTAAAAAACCCACAATAGTTACCCCTCCCGCTCTACTCCTCCAAGACACAAACGAGAAGTCCCACAAAGTAACCCTAGAAACAGAGCACTTCTTCTTCAAAGCACAAACTACGACAATCCATCGCTTACTTCCATCCGTGAGTCTCGACGACAAACACAAACACATAAACGAATCAGAGAGAAAGATTAGGACTTACTCTCGAGCTTCGATCTCCAGCGCAGACATGGCGGATTCCCTCCTCGGCTTCGCTTCGATTGAGAGAGAGAGAGCGACAAATAACTATCGACTCGACGTTTGAAAAATCCGGGGTGTATATATCATCATCGGTCGGAGCAACGTCGATCCGCAAACTCCTGACCGTCCATTTCTAAAATCAAGGACTCGCCTGGCCCTAGCCCTTAGGGTTTAAGACCAGCGCGAGCCATCTCAAAGACAGCGCCTTAGGCAAAGACAGCGCCGACTGCAGCAGAGGATTTTTCACAAGCAAGGCTCCGAGAGTCGGCATTGTATATCTAATCGGCGCCGGCTTTATCTAAGCGACATATATAATTATGCTTTGGCTCGAGTTAAGTGAGCCTCGAATCGATTCGCCCATGGCCAACTTTAACTTATTTTTCTTTTAGGAGAAATTATAATTTACTCCTATTATTTAGCCTAATTTAAACTTACCTCTCTCTCTGTATTCTAAAATATAAAATATATGAGAATAAATTAAAATTTTGAGTATAACTTGCCCATTATTTTCTTTAGATTTTTAGACCAAGGGTATTAGACCATAGGTAGGGGGGGGAGTTAAGCGATATATTTAAAAGTTTAAGGGGTTATTTGATTTTTGACCAAACAAAAGTATTACGTAACTTACCCATAGAAATATTATATCTATGTAGATGAAGTTCTAAGGTAGCTTTCACGTGTTGGTGGAGCTTCTCAATCTTTCGCAATCGATTTGGTTTCCGTTTCTCTTTTTATGCTCTATTTTTATTTTTATTCTTAATTATATTTACTTTGCTATCTGTTCACTTCCAAGCAAAGACAAGGCCAAAAAGAAAAAGGGAAAATAAAAAGGAAAAAGCAAAAGCACGAGGCCAAAAAGGAAAAGAGTTTTTGCATGAATATCCCTCACAATTCTCTTATTCATATCTACATCCTTCTATATTATATATATATATATATATATATATATATTATAAGAGAAAATTTGCATTAAACGCCCTACTTACCGGCACTTTCACCTTAAAGAAAAAATTGATACATGAGTTTCATCCGGTCAATTCAATTTTAAAAAATAAGAATATAAGTATTATTTCTTAATATATGATAGCTTGAAAGAGAAGAGAGGATTAGATATTGGTCAAATATAAATTGAATGAAACGTTGTATTTTCTTTGTAAAACTCAAGGTGGGTAATCTATAAATACACAAAAACATAGAGTGATAAATACAAATTTTCCCCTTTCAAACCTCACATTTTTTTTAATTATAAGTCAAAATCTAAATCTTTTACCTTTATAAAGATGAAAGGACACTATTAGCTTTCAGCAAAGTCTTGAAGGGCGTGCATACAAATATCTGACTTTAGAGGGGTGTATATGAGCAAATAGAAAATTTATATTACGAAATCTATCGTGTGATCCACGAATAAGGACTTGGGCGTTAAGTCTTGACTAAGATTAATCTCCAGAGTGGGCCCCACTTTGGTACAGAGATCATGATCTCAGATATGAATGTCTGCGGCTCATCATAAATTCCCTCCCACATTTTAACTATTTATGGCATCCGCACACCGACACAAGCGTAGACCGCTTTGTCCAAACTCTAATAACCAAATATTATTATCTTTTTATCATAATTAATCATTGCTTTTTATTCGTATTTTATATTTCTTTTTTAAATAAAAATATATTGCCTTAGAAATTAAAAAAAAACCCTTACAGAAGTCATCAGATTTCCATGAGATCTTTGACGCATTTGACAGAGTAGAGTTAAACAAAAATAATTATGCTTAGGGCTGTCACAAATAATTAAGCTTGCTCGAGCTCGATTTGATCAGGCTCGAGTAGGCTCGGCTCAAAAATTAGTTGAGTTTAATCTTCAAAATATGCTCGATCATTAATTATAAGTTTGATAAGACTCAAAATAATTATACTATATATATAATATAAATAATATTATTGTGGATTGTTGTGTACTTTAATTTTATAGAATTTAGTTCTTAATTTTAATTATATTAATTTGATATTTTCGAATTAGGTCTTATTTTAAGTTTGATTCAAGCTCAATTTACTTAAGTTCGATCATATTCAAAATTTGTGAGCTTAAAATTAGTTTAAAATTAGCTTAAATTGAAATCATATTAGCCTCGAGATGCCCTCTTAACTTACTTTTATATTACTAAGTCATCATAAATTCTCTCTTCAAAAATATATTTATTTAACAAACAAATTATTATTTTTTATTAGATTTATTGAAGATGTTTGCAGCTACAGTTCAGTTATAACTTAAACCCGGCATACTGATATAAAAGAAGAATATTAGGGGGTGCTAAGTGAATTTTTCCAAGGAAAATTTGCATTTTTAATCCAGAAGTAAAAAATAATTAAAAAATAGTTTTACCCCATCTAAAATATCATACACAAACCTTAAATACCCTGCTACTCCTCTTTAGAAAGAGAGAAACGATAAGAACTCGCTTTAATTTTTAGTTGTACTTTTGTGCCCCTCCTTACTTTTTGTTCCTGCCTAAGAAAAAAAGTAGGAGTATTTTGATATTTTAGAAAAAGAGCCAAAATAAAATTACTATTACATATTTGGTAAAATATGTAAGGACCGAATTAAAAATATTAAAAATATAGGTCGTAAATCGTAAAATAGGTAAAAGAAAACCAGGGTGTTAGATGCAAATTTCTCTCTCTTTTCTGTTTTCCTCGCCCAAATCGAATTATCTACAATCTAGTAAGTTAGTTCAATTAGTTCGCTCGATCTAATTATCTAATTTTAGTTTCCTTTTTTTTTTTCCAGCAAATCAAATAAAATTATTTAAATTTAGACGAAATTACACGTCACATCTTGCCACCTCTCTCTCTCTCTCTCTCTCTCTCTCTCTCTTACTGCACTTAGAAGCATATGCTTATACTCTATCACTACCTAACGCTGATAACTCCCTCTCCTCTTCTCCCTCTCTCTTTTATGTCTCATTCCCGTCTCTCTTCTCCTACATCCCAAAAGCAAAGGTACCTCCTTTCTACCAAATTTAGGGCTACGGTTAGGGTTTCACAACAGGGGCAGCTCCGGACACCGACGGCGCCACCGCCCGCGCTCGGAAATCGACTATCTCTGGCCCCACAGACCCCTGGATCTGCTCCCATTTCCGAATCGGGGCTTTGTGTATGAATTGGGGTTCTCTTTCAGCGGCGGAAACTGAGGTGCTTGAGGTTTTTTACTAAGATCTGGGGATTTCAGGTACGTAGTGGTGGAGCACTAGTTGAACAATCGACAGGCATCGTCTATTTTTGATGCAGTTTTTTTTTTCTTTTGTTTTCTTTTTATTTGCGGTCGCAATGTGGATTGATTTGATGTCAGGAATTTGGTGTCGATTCGAAAAGTTGTTCTTTTCTTCTTCGTTTTTTCGTTTTTCTTGGTTAAAATTGTTGAGATACATACGTTTGTGGATATCGAGGTAGTCTGAAAGCTGAATTGTTTGTTGGGAGAATGTTTGGTGTTTAGTTTCATCTCTCATTTGTCCTGTTTATAAGTTATATTGCTTGTCATAGCCTGCAGAAACCTTAGACTGGGTTTTATTTTCTATAAACAAACCCTATAAGTTATATAGGTTTTGTTTATGATTCTGCTTCTTCTTTCTTGTTTTTTGTTTTATTATAGATCACGAGCAAGTAGGCTAATTATAGGCCACACAAAGGGATTGATCCCTCGTGATATATATAAATGAATAACTGGACTAATTCTCTAAAGGAAACGGGCACTCAAATTATGCGCATGTAATGATTAAATTTTACTAAATATCAGCTTTTGTAATTATAAACTAGTAGAACTTAACCACTGGGCTACAGTGAAGACCTGATTCTTTAATTTCTGTGTAATGTACAATGCAGAGATTGTATAAAAAGGACAAGCACTATAAAGTACTTTACATTTTCATGCGGTACATGGCATCTTACACATCGGTAGTACTGTAGTACCATATTAAAAAGCTAAGAGTAATTTGATTTATCACTGTCACAATGTTGTCGTGTCTTTTTCCTCCATTTATACCACTGGTACTGTATTTTTTCTTCTTCTTTTTATCTTTTTGGCTATTTGGTCTTGAGCCTAATATTTGTGGTTTGATTTGTAGTTTCTCTTTAATTCCTTCCTTTATATATTGGCAGTTCTGCAGTTAAGTGTTATGTCTACATCTCTGGGTTGATTCATAACTCATGAATCTTGTTTATATATTTTTTAAGCAATATAATGAGATAGTCGAACTAGTCATCTAGATATATCACACGCTATCTTCAATTCATTTCCTCTCTTTATTTTGCAGGAATTTTCTCGTTGGAGATGTCATCCCCTTCTCTTAAAGACCATTTATCTGAGGAAACATTTCTTTTTGGTCTCAAATTATGGGTTCTGATTGGGATACTTGTTGGAATGTCCATGGTGGCTGTTCTCTTAATTATAGTGATATGTCTTTCTTCTTTGAACCGGAGGCGGCTGAGAAGATCTTATGCCAATCTTCCCATCACACAGATTCCTGCAGTTTCAAAGGAAATCAAGGAAGTGAGGGTGGATCAAGTCTCAGTAAATGACTTTTCTGCACATGATGGAATTCTATTGACAATTCATGATAAATCTAGTGAAAAGGGATCAGATAAGGTTATGGTTCATTTGGAATTGGGAAAATCAAGACATGGAGATCAGAGTCATTCTGGCTCTTTTCATTACGTGGATAAAGATGCTGGTTTCCAATCTGGTGAAGAGGGAAGCTCAGGGGCTGCTGCTGTTTACAGACGTTCCTCCTCTTATTCCATGGCTGCTCCTTCACCTTTAACTGGCCTCCCAGAATTCTCACAGCTTGGTTGGGGTCACTGGTTTACTTTGAGGGATCTAGAACTTGCAACTGACCGTTTTTCGAAGGACAATGTTATTGGTGAAGGTGGTTATGGTGTTGTTTACCGTGGCAAACTTATCAATGGTGCTCCTGTGGCTGTCAAGAAGCTTCTCAACAACTTGTAAGTTTCTTTTGAAGTGAACCTTGTCATTTTCTCCATACTTTGAAGTTTAATTGTGTCCCTTCATTGCTGCCCTTTTGTATTTTTTGATGCGGTTCCTCATTGCACCCTTCCAAGTTGCAGGGGGCAAGCTGAGAAGGAATTCAGAGTGGAAGTTGAGGCTATTGGTCATGTCCGCCACAAGAATTTAGTTCGCCTTCTAGGTTACTGTGTAGAGGGTACTCAAAGGTGACTTGCTTTCAGCTCTTTTTCTTACCAATGGTTTCTCACAACAATAGCCTCTTTACAAATAGATTAATTCCACAAATCTTAGTGTTATGTTGTAACTGCATCGATTTTCCTGCAATAATCTCTCAATTTTCATATTTCTTGATCCCTTTTAAGTGTTATCAAATGGAAGTTATCTTTGACCTTTTTTTCAGTGTACTTATGTCATTAATTCATTTAGTAACCATGAAAATCAAGATCTCTGTGACATCTTGTTTGACATTTATATGAAGGATGCTAGTCTATGAATATGTCAACAATGGAAACCTTGAACAATGGCTTCATGGAGCTATGCGCCAGCATGGTTCTCTTACATGGGAGGCTCGTATAAAGATTCTTTTAGGCACTGCTAAGGCGTGAGTTATTCATACTAAAATTCTCTTTCATTTTTTATTCACTCCACTTAGTCTCGTCTTCAAGATGATGCATATATTCAAAGCTTTATGGTTTTTGGGCAGTCTTGCTTACTTGCACGAGGCAATTGAACCAAAAGTAGTTCATCGTGACATCAAATCCAGTAATATTTTGATTGATGGCGATTTTAATTCCAAAGTATCTGATTTTGGTTTAGCCAAGCTTCTGGGTGCTGGTAAAAGTCATATCACTACTCGAGTTATGGGAACCTTTGGGTAAGTCGTGTTTTAAATATTCTACTAGCATAAATTCTAGAAATGTCTTTGGTTGGTTGAAGAGACATGTGGCTACAGGATTGTATGATTTGTTTTAGTTATCGGTAATTTGCTTGATTGTATGTTGCAGCTATGTAGCACCAGAGTATGCAAACACAGGACTGCTAAACGAAAAGAGTGACATTTACAGCTTTGGGGTCGTTCTTCTTGAGGCAATTACAGGCAGAGATCCTGTAGATTATGGTCGCTCTGCTAATGAGGTACTAATGAAATGATTGATGTTGCACCTTCTGTTGATCTTTCAGCACAGACAATATTCAATCAATAATATTTGAAAATGCTTTGGCTTGGCTAGTTAATATCAAAATCATCTTTGGGAAAGCTGATATTTGTTTTTATGTCTCTTTCTATTCCAAGTAATGCACATACTTCTTTACCAGTTTGTTTCCTTTGCTAAAGTTGCTATGCTGAGTGCAGGTAAATTTAGTCGACTGGCTTAAAATGATGGTTGGTAGTAGGCGCTCAGAAGAAGTGGTAGATCCAAGTATAGAAACGAGACCATCTACAAGAGCTCTCAAGCGTGCCCTTCTAACAGCTTTGAGGTGTGTTGATCCAGATTCAGAGAAGAGACCAAAGATGAGTCAGGTGGTCCGAATGCTGGAGTCTGATGAAGCAATACCAAGAGAGGTTTGTATTACCACTTCTTGTATGTGCTATAACTTGAAAATTTTGAAAATTATTTGTGTGAATGACATTCTTCTGATACAGTTGAGTCCAACAAGGCTCGCATCATCACCTCGCTGTGATCTGATTATCCAAAACCTCAGTGTTGTGTTTGGACTTTCTTTCTCTGTCTTTAAACATCTGTTCAATCTTAGTTATCCCAATTCTCATAGTATTCCATCACCTCTTATACCATTTCCTATCCAATTTTGATGGTCCTCAATGAATGAATGTGGCTTTGGTTTTCTTTTAGTTTCCTATCAGAGTAGATGATCTTCATCATTCTGCAGTGCCAAACAGAAGTTAATCTCTGTCAGAAACGGGTATGATGCTTCAGAAATCTCCACTAAGCTTGTTTCTTTTTGTAGGATCGGAGGCATCGGCGAAATCGGGGTGGGAGTAGTGAAATCGAATCCCAGAGAGACAACTCTGACACAGACAAAAGCGATAATCCAGATTCAAGACCTACCAGCACAAGAAACAGAACATCCTCTACCAAATGATGGAGTGGAATATTTCCATAATCTCACTTGCCTAATTCCTCACGCATTCTAAACAGCCACTTTCTCTGGTTGCTAATATTGATATTGCTCACACAGGGTGGGCTGAAGACTAAGCTCCAACTTTGTCTAGCCTGAGTCTATTTTTTCTTTTCTTTTCTTTTTCTTTTTCTTTTTTTCTTTTTCTTTTTCTTGTAGAAAGGGAGTTGTATTGGTGTATGTATGGTATTGCTTAACTGCTTTAATAACTGTATATGTACAGTTTCACATGTTTTTATGAACCTGGTATTGCATATTTGCATTTTGGTGAGTTGTTTCAGTCTTATTAACAGTACAGATTGCACAAATTGAAAAGTTTGGGGCTACATTGTCTTAGATGCTAAAATAAGTCAGTAAATCAACACTTAATTATCTCTCTTGCAAACATTTTTTTTATCTCTATCATTTGGCCAGTCCTTTTCGAGCCAAATCTTTACTTATTATAGCTCAATGGTTAAATTTTACCGTTCATTATGGGTTCAATTCAATCCGCAAGTTATTTGTTTAGTAAAATTTTAAATTAGACACTATATTTATATAATTTAAGTCTATTGTAACTTATTTCTTCATAGAATTAGCGTTAATTGTCTAATCTTATATATTAGAGAGAGCTAATTCTTTTTGTTCCGCTCATACTTTATGAATAGATGATCAATGAAAAAGTGAAATGAAATAAGGGCAATTTAGTTAAAAGAATACAGTATAACAAAAACTTTTCTTATTAAGTATGAATTAAATGGCCTTTTGATTTTAATGTGCTTCAAAATATAGTACTTATAAGGGTAGGGTTGCCTTCCAGTTCCCCTATTACAATTACTGATCTTTTACACTTCTTCGCACACAAAAAATAATATTTATAGTGTTATATGAAAGACAAATGTAAATACATTTATTTCATTAAAGATTGAGAATATATTTTGACATCTAATTAATTTAAGTGGATGTTAAGATATTGCATGTGATCCAATTATAGCTCTCGAAAAAATTATATTTTATATACGTAAATGCACTTTTCCTATGTATTCGAAGCTAGACGATCCAAAATGTTTAAAAATAATTTAAAAAACCGACCCTAAGAGAAGGTCAATTATTTATATATATATATATAATTATATTTAATTTTTTATTTATAATGACAAATTTTAGTGTGCATGCACTCCATTATAACAAAATATGTTATATATATAATTTTATATGCTAAATTAAAAATTAATTATTAGTAAATTACAAAAGCTCCTATATAACTGAAAAGAAAATAGATAATTTGCAAATACGACAAATAAAGGGCTTTTTTTTGCAATAGTGGTTATAGATAGTAATATACACACACAAAATAAATAAATAAATAAATAAATAAAAAAAGAGGCCACGCTAGTAGAAAAAGGAAATATCCTCCGGAGATATCAGATCTTCACACCGTCTTCGGCTTCTCGTCTCTCGTCGCAGTCTCCACTCTCCTCTCTCTCCTCCGATGCTGATCCCGATCATGTCCGCCCTCCCCGCCGGCGCCAACCTCTTCTCTTCTCATCCCCCTCCTCCCTCCCTCAACGACCCCCTTCCCAATCCCTCCCCTCCCCCTCTCCCCCCTCTTCCCGCCAAATCCAAACCGAAGAACCTTAAATACCCTAAAAACGATCCCAAAAGCCCTAAACATAGCAATCCCGCCCTTCGTGCAACCCACTCCCGCACCCGCTACCACAAGCCCATCCCCTCCGCGTCCGAAGCTGTCCTCTCCTCCGACGACGACGACCCCGACCGCGCCGTCGTGGTGGGCCCCTCCGGCGTCTCCTACCGCCTCCCCGGCGCCCCATTCGACTTCCAGTTCAGCTACTCGGAGGTCCCTCGCGCCGCCCCTGTCGCCATCCGCGAGCCTGCATTCCTCCCCTTCGCGCCACCCTCGATGCCCCGCCCGTGGACTGGGAAGGCCCCGCTCCTCTCTAAGAAGGATAAGGAGCGCAAGAGAAAGATAAGACTCTTTCAACCCTTAGGAATGGAGTCGGAGTCGGAGGATGAGGATGAGGATGAGGAGGAGGGAGTGGTTCTTGAAACCAGAGGGAAGAAGCCGCTGCAGTTGGGTATCCGCAAGGGAGATGGGAGGAGCCGGGAGGAGATACTGGGAAAGCCGCTGAGCAGGGCGGAGGTGAGGGCGTTGGTTAAACCGTGCGTCTCGAGTAATCGCCAGGTTAATCTTGGTAATTCCCTAATGCTCCTGTCACTGTATTCAGGAAAAGGAAATGTTTTTGCTTCTAAAGAATGATCCAAATGAGGTTTCTATTGAGTGGATGACTAGTTTGTTTGAAATAGTTCTTTGTTGATTTGGAATTTCTTTTCTCTAAAGTTATAAGTTGGTTTGATATGATATATGATTTCACTAGATTATGAGTTCCATTGTGACAGGAAGGGATGGATTAACCCATAACATGTTGGAATCAATACATTGCCACTGGAGGCGGCAGGAAGTCTGTAAAGTTAGATGCAGGGGTGTTCCTACCATTGACATGGACAACATCTGCCATCATCTTGAGGTTGTTCCTGTCATCAAATCATACTTCGGTCTCCATGCTTAGTTAATTGTGACATTTTAGTGGTAGAAATCTCTTAGAATAACTTTCATTTCCATCTTTCCGACTCCATTTAAGGAGTCAGTGTTGTATTGTTGATATTCTAGTTAATAGGAAAACATATGACTGCTTTTTCGAATTATTTTTCTGAACTGTCATGTGCAGGTATTAGTAGGTAGCATTGTGCTACTGAAAACACTTGAAATTTGTGTTACTTTTGGGTTGTTTCTTTCTAATAAATGTTGAATGCATTCTCTTTTTAATGATATACAAAATTTTGGAATGGGGATGTCTTATAGTAGATGTTAATCATGTCAGGAAAAAACAGGAGGAAAGATCATATATCGAGTAGGAGGTATTGTTTATCTATTTCGTGGTAGAAACTATGACCCTCGCACGCGTCCTCGGTATCCGATAATGCTCTGGAAGCCAGCAGCACCTGTCTATCCAAAACTCATTCAGGAAGCTCCAGAAGGACTTACAAAGGCAGAAGCAAACGAGATGAGGCAGAAAGGGAAAAGCCTGCTGCCAATCTGTAAATTAGGTAAACAGAAGTTTTTCATTTATGAAGGTTTCTTGTGACATGGAAACTTCAACTTCTGAACTTTCTTTTGAGGAGATGGGAGGGTGATAAAGATTCTATGGCTATTTTTGTAAGAATAGTTGCCGCCTTACTGAATATTAAAGTTCCAAGTTACCTACATTTGGCTTGGAAGAGTATTATATGTATTGAAAAAGAAAAGAAAGAATGATGGTAGAGGAAAGAAGAGAGAGGGAGGAGGGAAGGGAAGGGAAGGAGTTGTATATGTTGGATAACTAAAATATCCTTCCATTTTCAATTTAGAGTTCAGATATCCTTCCTATTTGATATTCTTCTTTAAACCTGCAGCGAAAAATGGAATATACTTTGATCTCGTGAAGGATGTGAGAGACGCTTTTGAAGGAAGTGAACTGGTAAAGATTAATTGCCAAGGGATGCACGCAAGTGATTACAAAAAATTAGGTGCAAAGCTGAAGGTTTGTGAATTTTCATAAAAATATTGTGCCTTATTGATTTCTTTTGAGGTTCTTGTGTGCAACATTAAGTGAACCGATACACGTAATATAGAGAATAACACCTTGCATTTTTTACTATATTACAGGAACTAGTTCCTTGCATTTTGTTGTCTTTTGACGATGAGCAAATATTGATGTGGAGAGGTAGAGATTGGAAATCAAGCTACTTGACACACATGCCATCTGTTTCAGGGCTTAAACAGAGTGATAATTTTGTTTCAAGTGATTTGAACAGTTCAGGTACCTTGCGATATACTTATGCATAATATGTTCATAGACTTGCAATACTCTTGTATTACTTTACATTTCTGTTTGACGTAAATATTTCTTCAAGTGTCAATATCTTAGCACAATGAGGGCATGCACTTTGAAGATAAGATAGCCCTATATATAAACACGTCCCTTTTTTGGGATCTGACATTCTTACATGCGTCATATCATCTACTATTTGACCAGATAATGAGATTGAATTATACAAGTCGTCCATACCCTTGATTATGGCTGTGCAACAGACCCTGCCTTATTGTGACAAAGGAAACAAAATTGCTAATTCAACCTTCCATTTTACTGAAGTATGCTGCTGACATGGAAATAATACTAATATTCTTCTGCTATATGCTGCAATCAATAGTAATTTGAGCTTCCTACATGATTCCTTTTACTTTTGCCCAAATCCATTTTTTAATTTTCATTGCCTCTGTTACAATTTTTAGAAGGAGCTTTATACTTGTTTACATGACTGTAGCATGATGTTGGCTCCGTACAATTTTTGTCTAGTACACCATTCTCCAAACATGATATTGAATTTGTATACACAGGTCAATCAACCGGTAGCCATGACAAGTGCACTGCAAATAAAAGAGTTTCAAGCCCAAAAATGCTTTCATTGTGGAAACGTGCAATAGATTCAAGCAAGGCATTATTGCTGGATGGGGCTGAACTCAGTCCAGATTCTCTACTTAAACAGGTTGAGGAGTTTGATGGCACATCGCAGGCCGCAGAACATTCATATCCAGCCTTAATTCTGCCCAGTGGGGAAGTGCCTGAAGTTATAAATTCTGGAAGCAAAGATAAGTCGCAAATGGACATGGTTTACTCTCACAATGAACAGTGCGAAGAGATGAATGAAAATGATACAGAGCCTTCTGATTCCGGAGGTTTTGGTTCACTCGAGGATGTCGAATCCGTTGTTCCATTTGGTTCTTTACCTATTGACTCAATAGCAGAGAGACTCAGATTGGAATGATTCTATAAAAGGATTGGAAGGCTAAGACGAGGTTCTAATCTACAGATTAACCACGAACGCTGGATGGCCAGATTCCTTGCACATAGGATTTTTGGATTTGCCCGCTATGTTAATCACTTGTAAGCAAAGTAAAAGTTTGATGAAACAAAGATTAAGATACATAACAGAAGAGAAAGTGTACATAGTATTTTCAAAATTTATTGAGGGCAGAGATGGACTATGTAGAGACTCAATCTTGTAACAGAAGGCTGCAAAAACTGACATTTGAACAACTCAATGTCATTGTGATTTTTAACTTCTTCTAAATTAAAGTGTAGTTTTCTTTCTGGCAACAGACTATCTGTTCATCCACCCGCTGGGAGCTTTCTTGCGACTTAACTGCAGTTTTATTTCTCAATCCGTAAGTTTGGGATTTTGAAAAACTTAGTGCATGTATATTTTTTATAATAGAGCATATGTAATTTATATATGAGGTGCACCTAAGATTCTACTATTGCCAAGTGAAACATAGAATATAATTAAATTGTAAAAAAGCCTCACCAGCTGGATTGCTGTAATTATAAATATTTACATTACTTCTACAATTGACGAGATTCTTGCGAAGATGAACATTTTTCTAGAATGATATTACTAGTTGATTTCTTCTAAATCAATAGACATTCCATTTCATATAAGCCGCCAATTTGTGAGCATCAGTTTGGGCGGCTGTCTAATGTTTTCGTGTGTCCAAACTGACCCACACAAGGTAGGTTCGACTCAGACAGAATCCCAAGGTAGAAATGGCCCCCCAGCAACACGCCAGCATGCCTCCATAGGGAAATTGTGGGAACAAGTGTGCTAAAATTATGAAGTAGAGATCCAATGAGATTCTCACCTTTAAATGAGACCTTTTAAGAGAAAAAAGAGGAATAGTTGATCCATTACTATTTACTAGCCACGCCAAGCCAACCTTTTTGTGTGCATATGTGTAAAGGCGTTCGGTGGTTAGAGCAAATTGATTCGCCTGTATGCACATGTGATATGTCTACCTTTTATGACAAGCAAAACAAAACAAGGACAAGCAATAGATAGTAATTCTCATTAATGGAAGCGTGATCCTGAAACATTACATCAGAGACACAGAGAAAGAAGCAAGAGAGAGAACAACTCCTGGGTTTTCTCCTCGGTTCCAGTTTCAGATCACAAAAATTGAGAGCCAAGACCAAATATAGTAGTGAAGAAACAAAACATGACGAAGTAATAAAATGAGGTGCAAGACCGTGGAACGAAGTGGGGACAGGAGAAAGGAAAGCAAGAGCAGCAGCAGCAGCAGCAGAATTCGTCCAGTAGAGTTATTATGGCGAACTAAATAAAATGGAGAAGGAGAGAGATGTTAATACTCTTTAGGCAGATGGTTTCTCCCACTTGAGGTCCTTCACCACCTCCCATGTGAAGTCTGCGTCATCCCTGCCGAAATGGCCGTAGGCGGCAGTCTTGAGGAACCTCCCGTTGCCGCCCCTCTTCAGGTCGAGGTTGATGGTGATCATCCCGGGCCGGAAGTCGAAGTTCTCCTTGACGATCTTCAAGATCTCCTTGTCGGGGATCTTGCCGGTGCCGTAGGTGTCGACGAAGACGGAGAGCGGCTCGGGGACACCGATGGCGTACGAGACCTGGACAATGGCGCGGCGGGCAAGTCCATTGGCCACGATGCTCTTGGCGGCCTGCCTCACAATGTAGGCACCGCTGCGGTCGACCTTGGTCGGGTCCTTGCCTGAGAAGGCACCGCCACCGTGGGCTCCCCAGCCACCGTAGGTGTCGATGATGATCTTACGGCCAGTTAGGCCAGCGTCGCCGTGAGGGCCACCGATGACGAAACGGCCAGATGGGTTGAGGTGGAAGATGGTCTTCTCATCGAGGTACTGCTCCGGGACGACGGGCTTAATGACGTGCTCCTTGAGGTCGGCGGCGATCTCGTCGTTGGTTACGGTCTCGTCGTGCTGGGTGGAGATGAGGACGGTGTGGACACGGACAGGGACCATGGCACCGTTCTCATTGCGGTATTCGACGGTCACCTGGGTCTTGCCGTCCGGCCTCAGCCAGGGGCAAGTTCCATTCTTGCGGACCTCAGTAAGCTTGGCACCGAGCTTCGTGGCGAGAACGTGGCTGAGAGGCATCAGCTCAGGGGTCTCATCGGTTGCATACCCAAACATGTGTCCCTGGTCACCGGCACCGATTTCTTCGGGGCGCTTGGTGAAGTGGCCGTGCACACCCTGGGCAATGTCAGGGGATTGCTGCTCAATGTTGACGAGCACCTTGCAGCGGTCAGCGTCGAGGCCCACATCGTCGGAGGTGAACCCGATGGCACGGCAGGTGTCGCGGACGATCTTCTCGTAGTCGACGTTGGCCTTGGTTGTGATCTCTCCGAAGACCATGACCATGTTGGTCTTGGTGCATGTCTCACAGGCAACCTTGCTGTCGGGGTCCTGGGCGAGGCAGGCATCGAGCACTGCGTCTGAGATCTGGTCGCAGAGCTTGTCTGGGTGTCCCTCGTTGACGGACTCAGAGGTGAAAAGGAAAGTCTCCTCCATTTTAGTTTTTCTTTTTTAATCTGAGTGAAACAGAGAGGATAAATGAGTAACACAATCAGCAAAAGATTGCAAGAACCATATACCGATATAATATGAATACTAGATTCGAACTGTGTGGTATTCTTCTCTTAATAAAAGAAAAATAAATAGGAAGAACAGTAGATGAGAATTATAATACAAGGCAACGAATCTAGAACCCAACTAATAGGAAATTAGAATACTGAAAGACAAGGCAAAGCCGCGCAGGCTACTAAGGACCCAAAAGTCATGAAGCGAATCAAAGAGGGCAAAAGAATGCATGCTCAAAGGTCTGGATTGAAAGATCCAAGTAATCAAACAAGCCCTACAAAGATCTACAACAAAAGAGTAACCATTAAATTGAAAAAACACTTAGATCTAAGAATAGTAGCATAGCTAGCCGCCCTACCGGATCTGATAGAAATTTAAATAAGACAAAATCTAATAGCGCATGTCAGATCCCGAAGTTATCACGCAACAAAACGCCATCTGAGAGCCACTTCCACCGAATACACACCACAAACTTTCGTTTCAAAACTACAAGTGTTCCAGATCCACTACTAGGTAAATAAGAAATGAAAACGAAGAGATCTCCCTCCGAACTCTCTAAAAAAACTCAATAAACAATGGATCAAGTCAGATCAAGCTGCTTACGTGAAACAAGAACGACAGAACTCTATCAATCTACACAAATCAACTCAGATCTACGGGAAAAAAACAACGAATCTAGCTAAGGGACCTCACTAAACACCAATAACGCCATAAAAAGCTCCAGATCCACCGTTTTAGACCATTTGAAAGCCCCAAAATCCCAAAAGATAAAAGGGGAAAAAAGACCCATTCACAAAGAACTATTACGACTAGATCTAAGCAGATCCATACGGAGAGGAATGAGATCTGGTTACCTGAAAACCAAACGCTCGCTGCTGTTTCTCCTCTCTATTCCTTCCTCTTTCTCTGGCGAAGGAATGGGATGACCTCTCTCCTCTGATTTCTTCCCCTATTTATAGACGAGCGGGATTTGAACTCCGCAGATCGGACGGTGGGGACCAAATCAACTCGGCCAACGGATTCAGATCGGATCTTGGTGGCTAAACCGGCTGTAGCCAGTCATCCACCAACCATCGTGGACCCACACCTACTCGACTTATCTGGCTTCGGCGAGCCGGATGTGACCGGCTTGGATCAGGTCATTGCTACTTAAAAGCTTCCAGCTTAAGAACCGAATGAAACTGTACCACGTGTACTTTACCAAACCCAAACTTGCGATATAAATTTGCACATAAGACCCGACATTTAGACGTATTTGTTCACCTCCGGAAAAGACAGGATGTCATTTGGAGATAGTAAAATTATAGGGTTCTGACTGCAAAATTGCTTAACACAGCATGTCACTGTGGAGACTACCTCTTGAATAATGAATAGAGTAGCAAAATCGAGTAGACAAGTAGACGTTAGAAATTCTTAGCTAACATTTTTGGTAGGTAGCCTTGAAGATTAGAAAACAAAAGCTCCTTAGTCTCCTTGGATTGCGACTAATTCCTACCACCTTGAATCCTTCAAGCTTTTGCAAGCAGGAGTTCGTTGAGGTAGATGCACGTAGTGGATATTTTTCCCGGCGAGAATGACTAGAGATGATAATCTAAGTATCTAACCACGACTAATCAATGCTCTTCTTTTTCTCCATAATTTTTATTTGACTAAAATTACTAAAATACTGTTATTATTATTATTTTTCTCTCCTATCTGAAGAAAGCATAAGTAATTTAGGTATTTACAAATTATTCTGTATATTATAATAGAATATTCTTTTGCTGATACCGTTTACATTAACGAACGGTGTTAAATAAGAATTATATGAAAAAAAAAATAGGTTATCGAGTTATAAAAAAAATAGTCAGAAAAACAAATATAAATTATAAAATAAATAAAAATGTATAGTGTAATTTGTAAAATTTCCTAGTTTTCAAAGTCAATGTTTAACTATAAGGCAGTGAAGACTTCTCCACAGATGTTTTGAAAAATATATAGCATTTGATACGACCAGTTTCCTACGGAAACCTCCTTAGTCCGCTCCCATTTTGTGATCGGATACTCCAACAGTTGCACGTAGTCAATCGACAAAGTTGACCGAGGATATAGTAGAATGTCCGCATGTCGCACGTGTTCATTTAAAGGCATTGACAAGCATCACACTACGAAACGTTTTCCTTTTGACTTCCTATATAATTTGTACCCCCTCGTCTCATCAGCTTAAAAGTAGACCGGACTTTAAAACCCAATAAGTAGGATTTCTTATATAGTAAGGGTAAAAGTGTAATATCCAAAAAATAATATAATTTATCTTATATTATATTTAACCCCTTAACCCCTCTTTGGTTTAGGATTAAGTTGTCACAGTCAGTCCTTAAGTAAATTAACCGTTAATTTGCTATTTTACCTATAAGGTTTTTTTTATAAATGAACGATTAATTTGCTAATTACAAACTGCATTAGAGACCGAGGCTAAAATTTGTACAAATTTATCGGGATAATTCCTATCCCAAGTACAACTAAAGCTCAGGCATCTTCTTCTATTCGTCAGCTAATCAGCAGCTCGATTAATTTCTCGGTGGTTAACATTGTAATGTTAATCGATAAAAGTGAGACAGAGTTAAGTAAGATTTTTGAATACTTAACTCGGCCATTAGAAGATTTGTAGGGGCCTCACCTTGTATGTAACAAATTGACTAAAGAACTAAGAAGTTGGCACAGTAATGTAACAGTAGTTTTGATTCAACACTAATGGCAGTAAAGCAAAAATTATTAAACATTAAAACTAGTAGTTAAGGAAAATAGGTTTTTTTTTAAATAAATAATTTTATTTATATCACAGGAGACGAGCCGTCTCTCTCTTATGTTGGTGCACAACTAAGCTCTCTGGACCTCGTACATGGACAGATATGAGGCCAGGTGCATGCAGTAGCAAGAAGCGGATGAGCCCATCAATATGGAACAAGGAGCGAGGGTATAAGTGGAATTTTAAGAAAATTTAAATCCACGGCAAGCTCAGGCTCGGCGTTGGTGGGGGGGTAGCCAACGGGCGAAGCCGGAAGTGCGGTAGTTGAGCCGCCGTAGTGCGCGCCTCACCAATCCCGGGGGCTGCGACCGACGCGTGTCAGTCTGAGCTTTGGGGTAGGTGAAGATGGCCCACCTGGCTCTCCTTGAAGCTTGACTTGTGGCGGAGGCAAGGCAAACGTTGGCCTGGCGTCAAACTGGACAAACCGGTCCAGCTCAAACCATAAATAAAGAATTTATTGGTAAATATATTAAATCAAATGTAAATTTTGAGGGAAATTTCTAAAAATGCCCCTATATTCTGGCTTTTTTATAGTTCGATCCCTAACATACTGTTTGTAAAAATATTCAGAAAAGTACCTGAGTTAATTTATCCAGAATATTTTGTTCTATTTAGATTAAAACTTTTAAAATCCTAAAGTTATCCCAACTATCTTATCCCGTAGGAAATGTTAAATAAAATATTGAGGATTAATTTAAATAAAACAGAATATTCTTATTTTATTAAGCTAATATGAGGTTAAGTCAACTCACGGGATTTTTGAATAATTTTTTATGAAAGAAAAAAAAATTGTAAGGGCTTTTTTACAAATTTCTCGTAATACTTTACTATGCACTACTGAACTATTTCTTTTAAATATATTAAAACAAGAGGTGCTTTAGTACAGATCCTGTGGGGCCATCCAATTGTTAATAAACCCCACAAATTGGGTCTATTAAAACAAGTGTTAAGAGTATAATCCTTAAGAGTCATTTGGTCTCTATTAGCTTAAAAACTACTTGAAAAGGATATCTAGCATTCCAATGCAAAAGGCACCAAATAATAATATTATTATAAGCTACGTTTTGCATGTTGACACAAAAGTTGAGTGTGTGATTGTAGCTTCCACTACAACCAAACGATGGAAAGCAAAGATCATGCTTGCTATTAAGTTTGATTTGTATAATTAATATTGTTGGAGTAGGTGTTATGTTCTTTAATCCGTCATTAGTCACTAACCATGCTTTGGAGATTAATTGCAAGAGAGGTGGCAAGTGGGGGGTAGTCATGGAGTCCAGCATAAGAGTGCAAGAGGATGTCTCCACCAAACTCTGAGAACTACATTAGTGATAGTTAATGAGGGTGATTTAGCCATAGTACAGGGTCAGGAGTGCCAATACACTGTATCAGTATTTTGGATAGTTCAAAAGGGGCCTCATATTATATCTGTATTCTGGATTTAAATTAATTTTTTATTTTTCTCAATATATATATATAATGGCAACATAATAAGTCGCGTGTATTCGACACACAAATATTTCAGTGGTTTGAGACACTTGACTTAAGCTCAATCGTTTGTGATAACCCACCAACTACTCTAAAAGCTTACAAAGATAAGTGTAACAGAAATTGAACTCATGACCTCTTACTCTAATACCGTATTAATTCACTAACTACTCTTACGGCTTAAACTATTAGGCAGCAATAAATTTTTTTATTTTATATTCTAAAAATTCGACTATATGTACCGACAGTTTATGCGTGATATTATATTTATGTCCGGGAGAATCAAACATGCATCAAATACAGGGATAATAACTAGACAAATACAAAACCCTAAAATATCTTAATGATTTGAGACACTCGATTTAAGGTCGAGAAATCTGGATCAGTATCCCAGTGGTTTAAGATGGTCAGTTTAAGAAGAGAATTCGACTATACTCTACAATGATTTATATTGTTAATTGGAAAGTCGGTGGTGACATTGGATGCTCAATTGGCAACTGGCCATGTTTTAGAAATCAATATTTATGACTCTAACTTGAAGCACATCGAATCACTTGGCCTCTTGCATTTATGTGGGCCTAAAATTGTAGGGCAGATGGGAAATGCACATGTAGACAGGCTAAGTGGTAGTGAATCAAATCCCATTTGAACTATGTCATAGTTTCAAATCTACTCCATCTTGAAAAAGACCACTTGGTAATAAAATAAAAATGTGTGGTATTTTTATGCTAGAAAACTAAGCATTTAAATCACGATTAGTTTGTAAGTTGATTTCACTTTATAATCACATCAGTAAACATAGACTAAAACTCGTTGCAAAAAGGGAAAAAAAAAAGAGGAAAAATGACAGGCAACTTTTTGCCTAAAGTAGCCCTTGTTTGCTAATGTGCATATAAAATGGAATTATTTTGCAAACCATTCCTTAAAAATCACTAGAATTTCTTCAACCTTTTTTTGCTTAAGTAACCTGTGGTTGCAGTTGCACAACAATATCTACGCAAAGGTGCTAACATTCCTGTTAATCAAAGTTCAAAACCCAACGCTACGCAAACTTTTGTGCAAGAGGTGATAAGTTTAAGTCCATATTCGAGTGAGTTATTGCGATCAAATTATTTGGGTGTTGATAGTTTGGCTGTCTTGACTCTGTTTAATAGCTCAACGATATATTAACTTAGCGGAGCGGTTTGATGATGCAACAGTTAGGAGAAATGGCTCGATGTTACTAACAACTTAGAGCTTAGATTGAATAATTATGTATCTCAGCTAAAGACTTAGTGAGGCCTAAATGCTTTTGTATTAAGGAAATGTTGGCCTTTTGTCCGACTCATATCTAGTTAGACATGATAACCGGGCGGGCCGGGCCGGGTTCGGGCCGGGCTTTTCGGGCCAAGCGGGCTTAAGTCTTTGTTCACGGCCCAACCCATTAATCACTCGGGCCGGGCCGGGCTAGAATAGTCTAGCCCGTTACCGCCCGTTGGCCCGTGAGAGATCGGGCCGGGCCAGCCCAACCCATCAATCACTCGACCCAACCCATATTTCAGCTATTTTTAGAATATTTTTAACTATTAGTTTATTTTTTTTTAAAATATTTATATTCCTCTATTTAAAAAAAATTTTTAAAAATTAAAATTTTTTAAAAGTCTGCTTAAAATAATGCAAAATGGTATAATACTAAAATATTTTTTACTGTAGCAAAACGGGCAAAGCACTGTAGCAGACGGGCGGGCTTAGTTGCGGGCTAAACGGGCGAGCTTTCGGGCCGGGTCGGGCGGGCAAAGGGCTGGCCCATGCCGCCCATGGGTAGTTCAGGCTCGGGCCGGGCCGGGCCTAAACCGGGTCCGGGCCGGGCTTAGCCCGGTCCAAACCGGGCCAGACATGGGCGGGCTGGGCCATTTGATCATGTCTATATCTAGTCTTCAGGCTATTGAATGATTAAAAAGAAAAGTTTAAAATTCAATAACTATTGATAACTCTTGTAAAGTTAGTAAACACCTCTCACCAAAGAGGTCATAGGATTGACTCTAATTATAAATAATTATTATGAAAAAACTTATTCGATAATTCAGAGGTTTGACTCAATGACTTAGCTTAGTTTAGTTAATTGCTCGGCAGCTTAGTGACTTAGAGAAGCATTTTTTTTAATGCATTGGTTTATAGCGATGTCTCAACAGTATTTAGTTTAGAACAATAGCTCGACGATGCATAAACTTAAAATCTAGACTAAATAACTTAATATTTTGACTATAGTTTGACGGTGCCTAAATTCTTTGTCCATCCCATATGGCCATATTTAGCTTTGGGCTCTTGAATGATATATATTAGAAAAAAAAGGCCTAAGCCCAAATACAAAATTCCTAGCGTTTTAAAGCCCAATAGAAACGTATAAATCCTAACACTCTTCCCTAAAGTCCTAAACCCTTCCTCTCTAGACTCTCCTTCTTCCTCTATCTCTCTCGGCATGGCCGATCTCGAGCTGCGCTCATGGCGGCTGCGTTCTGGCCCTTACCTCGGAGAAATCTCTGCCCTCTCCTTCCTTCATCTCCCCTCCTCTGTGTCTTCTTTTCCCCTCCTCCTCGCAGGTACTCTCTCTCTCTCTCTCTCTCTCTCTCTCGTATCTCTTTGTCGCGCTAGTTCTTAATTGCTTTTTCGCCTGATCTAACTTTCTACCGGTCAGGCACTGGATCTCAGATTCTAGTCTACGATATCGAATCCGGGAAACTCATCAACTCGTTTCAAGTCTTCGAAGGCGTTCGTGTTCACGGAGTCGCTCTTCGATCCTCCCAGCCAAAGGAGTCGCCTTTCTCAATGGCAGTGTTCGGTGAGAGGAGAGTTAAGCTCTTCTTGTTGCGACTAGAGGATGGAGTTAGGGTGACGATGGAATTGGATCAGAGGTTGCCGGGGTTTGATCACTGGGTTCTTGATGTGTGCTTCTTGGAGGTAATTGCTTTAACGGAAGGGCCTTATGTATTTGGTTTTGGTTGACTGATTTGTGGAGTTGACGTTGTAGGAGGATGAGATTCTTGGGGTGGGGCTAAGTGATAATTCGGTGGCCTTGTGGGATCTTAAAGCACGTTCTTTGCTTTCCCGAGTGAAATCTCCAGGTTTCTTTGACAGTAACTGATAAAATTTGTGTTTTTGATTCCTTATATTTCTTTAGGGGCATGCCTTATTCTGATATTTTGCAGAGAAATGTCTTTTATATTCATTGCGGATGTGGGGATGCAGTATTCAAGATCTTCTTGTGGCATCGGGAACCATCTACAACGAAGTGAGCTTTTTCATCCCTTTGAGTTGGCTATTACGACCTCTTTTTTCCTGTTGCGAATATAGTTTAAATCAGGTGATGTGTTTTGTAGTTTGTGCTCAACTTTTCACTTGGGCTGAGATAAGTGAATTTGGAACTAGATTTTTCTTGCTAATCGTACTGTCTGAAAAATATATCACGTAGTTTGGGTTAGTAGTCTTAATGTAAACATGAATAGGCAATAAAGTTCGCACTGTATGTTAAGCCACTGTTCTGAGGATCTCTTTTATCACTTCAGAGGAAGTAGATGTACATCCCACACACAGTTGCTCTATTTCCCTTTAAGCATTTGCTTTTGCTTCTAATAAGAATTATATATAGCTGCATTTATAGTTTCGAATGCCTGATGCTCATAATCTTTTGACAGCTGTTCATTGAACTTGTCAATTATTTTGGAGTCTATTCATCTTTGAGTTGTACACTCGCTGACCTATATTGTTGGTCATGTTGCTCATGGCCTACTTTTATTTGAAATGGCAAGAATGATTATTTGTTCTTGCAATAGATGAGGTAACAAATGTGTCAAAAGGTTTAGATATTGTGATCTGTGTATATGCATTTGCATATGCATATCTTGTGTATCTGTAACCACCAAGTTCAGGATGGATTAGTATTGTTCCTCTATGCGTAGGACAAATGTGTCGAAAGGACAAATGTGTCGAAAGGACAAATGTTGTCCAAATTACAAATCAATGTATTTGGACCTTACTGTTACATAAGTCGCTTATTTGAAAATTAGTACACATTGATAACTTAGCCTGTGCTATCTTGGCAGATACTTATTTGGAAGCTAATTCCTCAAGTCTCGCTTTCCTCGTCATCTTTCTTGGTTGATTCTGGAAATTCCACCATGCGGAACCATGAAAGTGTGCCATTTCATCACCAACAATATGCCACCATTCATTTGAGTAGACTTACAGGACATGAAGGCTCAATTTTTCGATTAGCTTGGTCTGCTGATGGATCAAAACTGATGTCTGTTTCTGATGATCGTTGGTGGGTCTGCCTGGCTTTTTCTCCTGATATTCTTTCGTTTATGTGAATTTTTGGCTGCCACCTAGATCTGCTAACTGCATTTTTTTTTTTTTGGTGTTCTATAATACTTTTCACTTTATTAACTTCATTGTTAGGACAGTGCTCGTATCTGGTTGCTGAGCGGTCAAATAAAAGATTGTAACTGCTTTGAGGAGATTCAAGGTCTTCATGTCATTGAACAATCTGCACTTTTTGGACATAATGCCAGAATATGGGACTGCTACATCTCTGATAATGTAAGGTTTATTATAAATATAGATGTGTTGGTTGCTCTTTGTATTACTCATGGCTAATATAAATGCATAATGATTCTATTTTTGAGCAGCAGCTTATGAGATGATGGATATAGTTTGAGTTACATAGCAGAAAGTCAGACATGGTTGCTTAGGAGACATGAATACTTGCTCATATAATTTTTAATTTTTAAAATCATATTCATCGAACTATTTATCCAGTTTGTGTATGTTATAGTGTTGGATAAGAATATTAGTTTGTGTATGTTATAGTGCTGGATAAGAATATTTTAAGGTCAACTCATAAATGGAGCCAGTTGTATCTACACAAGGCAGCTAGACATGATATTGTCCTTCTTTCTATGTTCTATCTTTTGTCATGTTGGAACAGACAAAAGAGGCAACGGCTAGTTTCAAGGTTTCAAGAGAGGCAACGGCTAGTTTTCTGCAGAGAATCTTTTCTTAGTAATTTCTTCATTGTCCTGAGCCTGTGATCATTGTTACTCATGGGTTAAACAACTACAAGTTTTTGTTTGTTGTATTTGTCTCGCTATTGCTTTCTCTCTTCTCTTACCTATTAACCTTGGGTATAGGAATTTGTTCTGGTAGAGTTATCAACAAAAGAACTCATTAATCTCAATTTCTGGAGCTCTAGTTTGTGTTCATTTTTCTGGTTTTCAGCAAGCCAACTACTTTCTCAGGCGACTTGCATCATTTCATATGCCTCTGTCAAAAAAACAATTCATTAATCTCAATTTCCAATGCTCTTTTCCTATGCCTCGTGTTCTCTCCTCTCGTGAGGTCAACTTTACTGAAAATAACATTTCTTTAATGATCTAAACTAGTTTATCCATAAGTAAAAGACTTTGCACTTTATCTCCTATACAAAAAAGGTCATCTATTTTTATCAGTTGCATGTAACTGGAGTACAAATTCACATTTATTGATTTCAATTGCTTATAGAGTTTGTCAGACTGTATTTTCAGTCTATTGCTTTATCAGCTGGTGCTGTGACATGTTGTCAGACATGTCTTATTGTGTAAAATGTCGACTTACTGCTTCATATCAAAATTGCCATTTAGACAGTTATTACTGCTGGTGAGGATTGTACATGCCGTGTTTGGGAAATAGATGGAAATCAGATTATGATGTTCAAGGAGCACATGTAAGTTAATTCATTATGTGCTTATTTTCAGTTGAGCTTACATCAACCAATGTACTTCCTTTTTTCCTTATTTTGTTTGCTTAAGCCATCATTGTGGTTGTGATCTTCCAGTGGAAGAGGAATATGGCGATGCTTATATGATCCAAGTTCTTCACTTCTTATTACGGCTGGATTTGATTCTGCAATCAAGGTACATCAGATTTGTTCATCTTCATCTAAAGAGAAAACGGAGTACAAGGTGATGTCCAATGAATTGAAGCACTTTACAGAAATCTTTCCAATATCTGCTCCTAAAGTATCAAAACAGCTTGATCTGATGGACAGGTAACATTAAATTATAACATATTTTATCTTCGTTCTCTGCTTTTATGATCTTTAGAAGATCTTCAAATATCATTCCTTCTTGTTTTCCATGAATACTGCCTGCTTCTAGTGCCCCTGCCATTTTGTATCCTGGATAAAAAGGAAAGGATAACAATCATTAGATAGAAGCAAAGTTTGAAGATAGGAAACTGTTAAACTATCTACTAAAAATTCATCTTGTAGGTAGGTATCTTCTACAAAAGATGTAGGCCCTGTAGATACTCTGCCAATAACTAGGGGGATCTGACTGGTTGGCCAAGTTTGAATTTGAAAGTGTTTTGATGAATTAATCTTTTGTGACTATATGTTACGAGACATGTCCTTAACATCCCAATATTTAGAAGGATAATTTGCCTTACTTGGGTGAAAGAACATTGGTAACCATGATGAACTTCAACTTAAATGTGACTTTGCATTTCTACGTGTTATTAGTTTGTCTCCTGAGTATACCGATATTGTACAAGTGTTCTACACAGGTTGAAGGACAAGTTCAGCCGGGCATGGTTGTCAATATGTTACTAGATTCACACACTATGCTGATAAAACAATTACAAGCAAGTTTCCTTTCATATGGACTGTTCTGGTCATCCTTAAGAAATATTTTGCTGTTAGTGAGAGAAAGAACGCTGAATGAATGATTTCACAAGTATTTATGGACCTTTCCTCGCTGGAAATATTATCTTTCCTTTTAGCTCTTCAACAATTTTGTAGATATTGTATATGGATTGGAAGCACATTTAACAAACACTTACGAAAGCAATCTCTTGTCCAAAATGTCAGTTCTTTCATCAGGTACACTAAAATTGGCATTGATTGTTCTTTGCTGCAGAGATAAAATTTTGAACTCTATAATAAGAAGTCTCTCTGCAGCAATGAGCAATTTTCTTCCTTGTGCAAATGTAAAAGTTAAACAAGCTGCCTTATATAGGATCCATCTAACATTATCTCCATTTGACATCTATTTTGGTGCAGCAAAAGCGAATATGTCCGTTGCCTTCATTTTACTCGAGAAAATATACTTTTTGTTGCCACTAACAATGGCCACCTGCATCATGCTAAATTCTCTAATTCCAAGGATGTCAAATGGACTGAAGTCGTCCAAATTAATGAAGAAGCACCAATTATTTGCATGGATATAATATCACTGCACTCAAAATTCTCTTTACATAGTGAAGATATTATTGCCCTAGGAGATGGTAAAGGGAATGTGACGATTGCTAGAGTCATAAATGGTGATGCTACACCTGAAGTGGCTTCATTCTTTACCTGGTCAGCTGAAAAAGAGAGACAACTGCTAGGAGTTTACTGGTGCAAATCTCTGGGATGTAGGTTCGTGTTATTTGATTATATTTTGTCCTCCACTTCTTTGCGGTAATTGATTGTTCTCTTATATATGTTCTTGCCTTTTACCCTTTTCATCAAACAGACATCTTTTCACAGCTGATCCAAGAGGAGTGCTTAAATTGTGGAACATAGGGGATGCTTTACAAGCTGATTCTCATGATGCCACTAGAAGTTATAAGTTGACCCTCATTGCGGTATTTGAATCTTGTTTTGGTGCACGAGTCATGTGTGTAGATGCATCATCTAAAGATGAGGTAATTATGTAGCACATATGCAATATGTGGACTTGTATCTAGCTGCATATGCATTTGATATTTAATTATTCTTAAATTGATGAAGATATATGTTAAGCAAGGTGTGAATTAAGGAATAATAGATCTTGAAGAGGAATATGGAAGATAGATAATTCTCTACACAAGAACTTGTGAATGTTTTGCGATAATTGTACTTAAAAAAGTTAATATACTAAGGTTTCAATAATGCATATGTGGGTTAGCCTTATGTGGGTGCAATGGGAACCTGCAAACTCATATGTGCCTGCCTAGCTAGGTGCATGGCCTGCATTTTAGAGCAGTGTGGAGAGAGACATCTTTGCATGTGGAACTTTTGGCCGCTCAAATCTTATCATCTTGCGTATTGGGATATATTATTAATTATATTAAGCTTCAGAAATTTTTGTTGGTGAATGTGTGCAAGAAGCTCATAAAATACCAAAGTCGCGGTGTTAGATAGGTAATCTGGTTAGTCACTTGTAGAAGCATTCCTGGCCATGCTTTGCTCTTTAGAGACCTAGACAATCCTTGGTGATAGAAAATAGGCTTTCTTGTTATCTCTTGTTATTTAATTGATTGTCTATACTCTATACTGTTATTCGAAAAGGATTTTACTATTACCTCAACAAATGCGGCCATAGTGCAAATGGAGAAACAACTTAAACATGATTCGGACTATTGTCCAGCTTAATTAGATGTGCTTTATTTTGCTTGTAGATTTTGGTATGTGGTGATAAAAGAGGAAATATCGCTGTCTTTCCATTGTCAGAGGGCTTGATATCAACTGATTGCAGGAAGACACAGGAGAAGATTCCTCTGCTTGATCGTTTTAAAGGTGCCCATGGTATTTCTAGTGTCAACAGTGTGTGTATTGGTACCTCAAACTTGGACCATGTTGAAATACACACGGTAAGACTTAAATTTGAACTGCACCCTCATATTTGAGGACAGAATAAATTGTGTAATTTGTCTTCTTGAAATTATAGACTGGAGGAGACGGGTGTATCTGCCTTTTCAAATATGGCAAAAAGACTCAGAAGGTAGAGTTTGTTGGCATAAAACAAGTGAAAGAGTTGAGCACAATTCAATCCGTTTTTGCTAACTTCATCTCTATGGGAGATTTAGCACTGGGCAATTATGTAATAGGTTTCACAGCTGCGGATTTCATTGTGTGGAACCTAAAAACTGAGACTAAGGTACTTTAGTTTGGGGTCACTACATTGTCATTTCATTAGAACCAGTATGTTTTGGTTTCTAATGCACCATTGTGAATGCTTTCAGACACTCCAAATTCCTTGTGGAGGATGGCGCCGACCCTTTAGTTATTTTCTTGGAACGGTTCCTGAAAGCCAGAATTGTTTTGCCTATGTGAAGGTTTGTCTAACAAAGTGCCCTTTTTTTTTTGTAACATCCAAATTGGAATCTTCTCACAGCTATCTACTTGACCTTCATACTCTATTTGATAGTTAGATACCTCAAGACTGAATCACACAGTGTTAGTCTTTTTATTCCCTTTTGAGAATGGCTAATATCTACATCCACCTTGTTGCTGTTTATTCTGTACTCTTGCACTTTGAGAAATGAGAATTTAATTCCATGTTCACAACTATTTTGTATTTGCAAGGTGAATAATGTGCATATGCTATCATTTATCATTTATCTCTATTTCTGGGAATTCCATTACTCTGGATTCACTTTTTTGCATATTAAGTGCAAAGATTTTTCTTTTTAATCTTTTTGCTGGAATCTTTCTTCATCGCCGGCTAATTTCAATTACCCTCTTTCCAGGATCACACTATTCATATTCATAAAATCTGGGTGCCAGATCATGAAAGAAAGTTGTTTCCTTTAGCTTTGCATATGCAGTATCATGGGCGAGAAGTGCACTCCGTATGTTTCCTTGCTTGTAAACGGCAACCAAATCCAATGGAGAACCTCTATACATGGATTGCGACAGGGTGTGAAGATGGAACAGTGCGGTTAGCAAGGTTTGGATGTTGATCCTTCATTTTTAATGTTTTTGGAGACATACTGGAACAGTTTATTGTCAGTTCCATATTTTAAGTTTTCAATATACAATGTTATCTCTTCTTCAATGATAATTTGTTTAGGACTCTGAATAAGATTTTAGCAAACAAATTTTTTTAATATTCTAACAGATGTCTACCTAGGTTTCTTTATACTTCTTCTTCTTCTTCTTCTTCTTCTTCTTCTTCTTCTTCTTCTTCTTCTTCTTCTTCTTCTTCTTTTTGTTTTTGCAAAGAGGAAGGAACCAAGGACAGTATGAGCCATATAATCTAGATGGAACATAGAACTTGTGCTTTCTGTCGGCATTTTATCTAAACCTACATTAGGTAGATTATGCCTCCAAAATTTGTCCAATTGGTACATTGAAGAAAGGGAACAGGTGAGACAGGTGAGATTTGAATTGAATTAGTAATGTAACACAATTTTTTGTTCCATCCAATTATGTTGAATTTAAGAGAAAAAAAAACTGCAAAATTCTTATTTTACTATAGTCATTGTATTTTGTGATGCCATGAAACTAACAATTTATTTTCAGCTTGTGTTGCTTTATAAATAGATTTGTAAAGGAGAAATTGTTTGAAATGGCCATGAACCATGATTTTATGTGTTGACCTCATCGAAATTATGCTTAAGCTGTCTGTTTTTCTGCCCTCTGTGCAGTAATTTTTGTGTATCATTGTATTGCTATCTCCTGGTTTAGAGATTATTTCAGATTGTCCTAAGTTGAGCTAATTTGGATGCTTGGTGCAGATACTCACCTGCCGGTGCTGGCACATGGCACGAGTCTAAATTGCTTGGTGAACATGTTGGCGGATCAGCTGTGAGGTCCATATGTTTCATAACAAAGATCTATAAATTCAGAGGTCAAAACCATGTTGATGACGGATATATGAAATGTCCTTTAATCAACAATGGAGATGACCATTGTATACTTGTTTCTGTTGGTTCCAAGCAAGTTTTAACTTCTTGGGTTTTACGAAATATGACACTAGACTCTGGAGAAGCACATTCGGATGATATACTGAACAAATCTGAACATATCTCAACAATCTCTGACAGTGAATTTCCATATATGTCTTTCCAATGGCTTTCCACTCATATGCCACCAAAGTTTTCCAGCAATAGGCAGAAAGTTAAAAATATAACAGAAATATCTGAATATGGACAATCTTCAACATCTGCTGAAACACCCAAATCACTCTCAGCTAAGGGAAAGAAAGCAAAGCCGAAATCAATTACGTTGGATCAAATTGAAAACGATTGGAGATACTTGGCTGTCACTGCTTTTATTGTAAAACATACTGATAGCAGGTAATATTACAGTGCATGGCACCTGTGTTCTATATTCTCTACTGCTAATTTGTTTGTGCTTTTGTTTGAAGTAAACTAAGCTTCTTTCTCTCCTGGATATGTCAGGTTAACGGTATGTTTTGTGGTTGTTTCCTGTTCGGATGCTACAGTTATACTGCGTGCTCTTCTTTTGCCTTATAGGCTGTGGTATACAATCTTAGTCCAAATGCCATTATCCCCTTACACTTAACTCCTAATATTTGTGTTTTCAAGTGGATATATTTCCCTAGCATAAATGCAGTATGATGAATTCTTTCTTATAGAACTGCTTTTCTACAGGTTTGATGTTGCTTTATTGGTTCCACAAAGGTCACCAGTGCTAGCTTTACAGCATATTGTTGTTGCTGGACATGCCAAATGTAAAGGTTAATTCTTTACTATTATGGTCTACAGAGTGTCTTGCATGTTTCTGTTCATATCATTGGAGCTTAGAACCTTTCAGTTGTTGTCAGAATATACAAAATCCATGACCACATTCATGATGTTAGTATTTTTTATTGAATCATTATAATGGAAATGCCAAAAATATATTAGTTGAGAGCTAGTAAATGCTTTTGTATTTTCTGATGGATGCTTTTATAATTTATACTGGAAAAACCAAAAGGTGTGTCCAGTGCATGGGATACCCTAGCCAATGTGAGATCCTGGGAGTGCTTGTGAACATGTCAGTCATTACAATCTCATAGTTTCTGTTGTTAAAGTGTTAAAATTATTTAAACCTATGATCCTTAAAAGGATCCTACTATATGGATCATTACCTTACTTTTCACAGTACCTTTTCTTTTCTTTCCAGATGAGGTTTCTAATAGGAATACATATATTGTTATCAGTGGATCAACCGATGGAAGCATTACCTTTTGGGATCTTACAGAAACTGTAAAAAAATTTATGCAAGTAGTATTGGAGGTTCGACCGCAGATGCTTATTGATTGTCAGAAACGACCTCAAACAGGAAGAGGGAGCCAGGGTGGTCGAATGTGGAGATCTTTGATTAATCAATTCTCTGAAGGGAGAACTGAAGATGGTTCCAGCCAAAAGAGTAGTAGCAATTATATTAATGGCAAAGGTGAGGGTCCATGTATGCAAGAAATTGATGCTGTAAACTGCCAGACATGTTGTCGACAATTCACAAGTTCCACTGGCTGCCATAAGCCAGAAAAGCTTTCCAATACCTTGATGCCTGATTTAGAAGAAGTAAAACCATTGTATATTCTAAATTCGGCTCACCAGTCAGGTGTCAACTGTCTACATGTATCAGAGATTGATTGTGTGGATGCACGATCCGAGAAAACTTACTGTGTCTTAAGTGGTGGTGATGATCAGGCATTGCATTGGCTCTGCTTTCAGTTGGAAGTGCAAGCTACAAAAGCAGATTCTCGCAATATAAAGTCAGATGATATTAGAAAATCTCTCCAGAATGGGATAGGTAGGGACTTATTATCTGAATAACCATTTCCTTTATTATTCTATCTGCAGTTTATTAACTGGATGATAATTTATTGCAGCACCTAGCCTTGTGAAATGTTCTTATCTTGGTTTGGCTAATGACCTTAACCTTAGAATTCTACATCAAGATAGCATTGCATCAGCTCACAGCTCGGCTGTGAAAGGTAGCTGTTACTTGGCTTCTTATCTTATGGCAACTTAGGATACTTTCCTGCATATCTTTTTTCACTTTAGTTGAGCACTGTCCATTTTACTGAGTGGTTGTAAGGAACCTTGAACCAACCTAGCCACCACTCAACTGCAAATTAATCTTACAAAAACACAAAGTAGTATGTCATCTACAAATGCATGCTGCAACTGTTGAAGGCATACCTTTTACTGCTACTGTGTTTGTAGGTATCTGGACAGATGGTATGTGGGCTTTCTCCACTGGTCTTGATCAACGAGTCAGATGTTGGCAGATTTATCCGTCTGGAAAATTAAAAGAGCATGCTCATCTTATTATAAGTGTGCCTGAGCCGGAAAGCCTGGATGCTGTCATGTGTGACAGGTAGGGGGGCCTCTCATCATCTTAGTCTTTCCTGCTAGTATTCAGTTTATGTTAACCTCCGCGACAAATCAGTCATTCATTGTTCTTTATGGTCAGCAGGAGCCGATATCAAATTGCAATTGCTGGAAGGGGCATGCAAATGATAGAGTTTTCTGCATCTAAAGATGAGTTTGATAACTGATATACCATGGTCTCTGAAATGTGACGGCGTCACTCCCTAAGACCAACACCTGCGCCCTTTGCAGTCATTTCTCTGGCTGAAACCTTGAAAGGGGCAGTCAGTTATTTTATGCTCTGCATTTGCCGAAGATAGAGGCGTTATTATTTTCTCCAGATTGAAAAGAGATCTAATCGAAGCTGATGAATGATGACAAATATACAACTAGAAGTTCTTGTAGACCCCCATCTTTTTATCAGATGGCTTCTAAGATTAGTGCTTTTGCTGATGATCTGCAAAGGTCAACGGTTGAACTGCTTGCTATTCTAATTTCTCCGTTATCCTCAGAAATCTATTGTATCCTATGCGAAATAGACAGCAAAAAAGAAGTCCAATACTTGTATCTGTAATCTGTTGAGCTACTCTCTACATTTCTGGCCTTCATGAGGAAATTTATTGTTCTTCTTGGATTTTGTTTACGCATGTAGCAGTTTATTCAATTCTTTGCTCAAATTGTGAATCATCGCCTATGCATGCTCGACGGAGTCATATATCAGATCACAGTCGGAGAATGACAAAAAGGAATGCAATAAGTCTGCAATCCTCACTATAACCTAATTCTAGAGAAAAGTAGGCAATTTGGACCTATCTGCATTCTATCACTGGCAAAAAAGAGAGCTCATTTTATTATAATTTTTAAATATTATAGTCGCTTCGTAGTATGGTTTAAACGAGGAGTTTGAAAATAGACATAACTTTTTAAGGAAAAAAAGAAACTAGATTTGGGTTTACTTGGATGGATACTCTCGAAACCAAGAGAACCTCACAGAATCCATCATGCTGCTGTCTCTTATTGGGTTTGACCTAAACCTCCTAATTTGATCCCCTTCTCACCCCATACTCCAATAGCAATTATAACCTCTCTCTCTCTCTCTCTCTCTCTCTCTCTCTCTCTCGCCCCCCGATCGAATCCCAAAGCAACGAAGTTCTCCTAGAGTCCTAGGAGTCGAGGCGAGGGAGCGATATGGGATTCGGATTCGTGGTCGGAATACTCGGCGGCCTGCTTCTCGCCCACGCCGCCTACAACACCATCCAATGTAATCTTGATTAGATCAAACCGTATCCTTCTTCTTGCTCTTTGGTAGATCAATGGATTCGTTGAATGTGTCTCTACTGATCCAATTTCGTGTTGCAGACAGGGGGGTGCTAAAGATCATGGAGGAAGAGTTCTCGGGGCCTCCTACCAATGTATACCCGCATCTCAAAATCTCTTTTTGATGGCTTTTTGATGACCTTATGGATTGGATCCTTTTGTGTTTTGGTGATTACTGTTGGTCTTGAATCATAGGTGGTGATGGAGCTGCTTCTAGGGTTTGCTCTGTGCTTGTGGGCTGGGTTGGCTGTGCCGGCGAGGTTCCTTTCCATACTATCGGACTCGGATGAGAACAGGTATACCTCCTCTCCTTAGATCATGAAGAAATTCTTCTGTTACTTGGTCGGATTATAAATTTTCAAAAAAATAAGAAGTAGATGTGGTAGCGTTGTAAGGTCTCTCCTATGCCTCATGTTCAGAAGTTGTTTAGATTTTATGAGGTCTGGATTTGCTGGTCGTGGCTAGCAGCTTAGAATGATTTCAGTGCTTAGAGGATTTATTGTGAGTCGCCAGTCCAAACTATTTGGGGTCGGTAGTATTGATCCTTCTTTTCCCGTTCAGATCTATGTATTGTAAGGTTCTTCGTTAGATTAGGTGATATCAAGTCTTTTCTTCGTTCCTTCCACATCAATTTCAGTCTTCTCGTCCAGTTCAAGGCATCTTCTGTAGTTCTATATTAATAAAATCACTCCTGCTTATCGGTGCCTTATGCTGTCTTTTGAACATGATCAAACCCCAATTATACATTATGTTGTATAAAAGCCATTGAAGCAGATTAGTTTAACCACATCTCTGTTATGATTGAGATGGAAAATGTTTCAAGTTCTATTTAGTGCCCTTTGTGAATGCTATTGATGTATAGGATATACTATATGGCAAGTACGTTGACTGTATGGCTTAACTAATAGCCAACACTTCTGCACATATTGCATTTTTATCCTACTAATAAGCAACACCTTCCCATGTATTACAATTTTACTGCTGCGATGTAGGACATCCTATGTAGCAGTAGCATTTATGAGGACACTACACAGGAACTGTAGCATACTCTTTTCAGATCTGGACTTTTCAGATGCTGTGCAGTAGTAGCCATGAGTTATTGTCATTTTCTTTTTTCCTTTCACATTTCAAATTTCAATAGTTCAAAGTTGCTTCAATATCAACTTGTTGATGGCATCCTGCATATTGGATCCATGGTTTGAAGGATCGGCCGATGCCGATTTGGATCATTGATTGGGATCGGGTGTGATTCGGATCAGCAGATCCGGGCCGATCCTCTTTCACTATTTCTCTCTCTCTCTCTTTCACTATTTCTCTCTCTCTCTCTACCTTAGTTATTGTTTCTCCGACGTAGAAATCTAGCTTTGACAAACTCCACCGACGCAGATCCAACTTTGACGACCTTGGCTATGTGATTTATTTTATCTTATTTCTTTCTCTCTCCTCTTATTTCTTTGCTATAGTTTTTTTTTCTTTTCTCCTTTACTATGGCAGAGTTTTTCTTTTCTTTTTTTCTTTTCATTTCCTTCACTCCGTCTCTCTCTCTCTCTTTCGTTGTAGTAGTTTTAAGTTAACTCAGTATTTTTTTTTAGTTTTTAGGCTTCATATGTGAGTAATTATTATTTCCTATTTTTTTCTTTTTTAAATTTTAAAAAAAATGCTCCTACATTTTTAAATAATATTTAACAGTTTATGTAATTAAAAATAGCCTTATCCAATCTGAGCGGCCAATCTGATCGATATGTATTGTTTTTTGAAGAAGCCAATCCTGATTCTGAGTCCAATTTTTCAAACCTTGATTGGTTCGTCTGGGTAACCAGCTATTGTTCTATCTTTTACCAAACAAGAGCAACCCAACATTAGTTTGGTCAGTGCTAATCATTTCTGGTCATTCAATTGTGAGGACTGAACAGGAGTAGGCTGATTGTAACAAAGGGGATGCTAGGTTGAGTATATAGTTGAATCTGTTTATGATAAAGGAAAGGTATGCTGATCTACAATTGGAGCATATATGATGAGTATCTGTAGATTGACTAGTGATATTGCATATCATGTTAATTCGTGTCTATTCGCCAGTACTCTGACTTTGTATTTTGTTTGTCTCACATCTATTGTGGTTTGTCCTTAAGTTCCTAGCTTGATTCAACTAAATAGTAAGTTAGCCTTTTTTGATCTACATAAGAGCTGTTTCACTTTTGGCTCTTCCAGTTCTATCTCTTCGGTTGGTGTTGTAAAGTCAACATGGGCTATGACAAGTGCCTGTTATTTCAAAAGGAACTTATTCTTTTATGTACGAGAATTTTGAAATTATTATTGGATAGTTTTATAGCAGTTTATGTGACCTTTTTAACATATGGAATATGCTTTTCCTTCTTTTGTGACAAAACATTCATCTAAGTACAAAAGAAGGTGCAAAAGGTTGTGGCATATTTGAGTAATGCATATACATTGACTGATTTATGATTTAAGGACTTATGTCATGTGATGTGGTAGGTCATATCAGTAAGTTATGTCGACTCATCCTGTAGAGAACGTGTTATTTTCAAATTAATTTGCTTCTGTTTATATGAACTTTGAAGTGCGTAATATAAATATTGATATCTGGTGCCATTTTGCATGTTAAAATTTGAACTGTTGTAAAGTCTCTTAACTTAGATTCCTTTGCAAATACAAATGAACTTAAGGAGTTCTGTTTGGTTATTTACTTATTTAGATACCATAAGATTGATTCATCTAATTTTCCTTGTGCCTAATGAGACTCGTTTCATAGGCAATCAGTCTCTCACTATAACTGTATAGGATGGAAATTTAGAATTAATTCTCAAGGTAAGCTGGCAAGGGGGTTTCCATAAAATTTTTAAAACCCTGTTTAACCTTTTAGTGGAACCTTTACCTTTGACTGTGGTTCTCTAATGCCATATTGGTAGGAAAAAAAGGCTTAGATGAAATGACATTCTTGCTATGTTTTCCAAATGCGCATCATTCCTTTATGTGTTCCACAATGATAATTTGAAAATGCTCCAACAGAGTGCAAGTGTGTTTTCAAAAAGGAATTTGCTTGAATAAATTGACAGCGCTTGGATTGTGTTTGATAAAGAGTTTATATTCTATCTGACAATCAAGAAGGATCTACTTCCTAATTGAATTGCTTATAATTGACAATCAAGAAGGATCTACTTGTTTGGACCTTGATGAAATGTTCTTTGATGGCAGTGGAAGATTATTTGGGAGATATGGTAATTACATGATATTTCACCATATAATGAACATCATGCTAATTTAATGAACCTGCATATGAAATGCAGGATAACTGCTCTACCAGCCAACATGGACTTCATGATCTTCAATCACCGTGGAAAGGTGCTTCCCTGCGATAAAGAATTGAAGTTGAAGACATAGAATACAAATGGGAGTTTAGACTAGGAAAAATGTGACTTTAGTAATTGGTTTAATTTTCTAGAAAGTTGATGCCACCCAGGACTGTTCCTTATTTCTTACTCAAGAAGTTGAGCATTTCCTTCCTTGAAACACAGGGTGAAAGGATGTATTAATTTAACCCGCCGCTTTTTTCACTTCATTTGTTTGGTAATGTTTTCTGGTGTGCAATATATGTTCTTTTTTCAGTAGTGTAAGAAGAAATTCACTGAACATGGTCTATTGGAAGTTTTTATTGTTAATATATATCTATGTCTATCTCCATAACTAGGAAATTATGGAAATCTTCCATCTTTATTTGGGGTTTTTGGAAGTCACCAATCAACTCCGTCATTATAAAAGACATTCCCAGTCTGGGTTTTTTATTTGCTGAAATATTACTTCCTTTCTTTCTTTCTTTTTGTATATATGGAAAAAAAAAGAAGAAAAGAGATAAGTGTCTTTTACTTTTGAAAAATAGAATTTGCTCTCTTGTGCACTAAACAGAGCTACTTCTCCAGTTTGCTTTATTGTGTAATTTACATGTACTGCAACAGCTTTAGTTCAAAAATGATCATTTCTTGGGTTCATCTTAGGTGTTTCTCTGATTATTACTCGAGAACAAATAGAGATCCACGTTGAAGTCGAAGCAAAACAAAGTTGAACTTGATCAAAAAACTATCTATAGTAGAGTTGATTGGTACCCCAAAATGGTCTCAGTGTATGAAATTACCAGCCTCAAGAGTGCAATTTCTAACGTAGCATTCTTCTGAGTCCATGAAAGCCCAAAGTTTTGCACTCCCTATACGAGGGAGGCATTTCCTTTTGCATCGAGATCTATTTGAAATATGAGAACTTGGGTAATTTTTCTAGACAACCACTTGAAAGGAATCTAATTGCTAATTCTTGATTATTTGGCCAAAAGCAAGTCAAAAACAAAAACTAAGCTTAGACTATGCAATTGCCGCAGTTTGTTTGCTGAACAATGCCTGAAGCATCTCATTTCATGACGATGGTCACTGGCTCGCAACAAGTGTGGCTTGAAGGGAACTGCTGCAGCTTCAAGTTGGAAGCCAGTTTTGGATATACACATTTACCGTTTATCCAATTGAGAAGCCACTCTAAACCCAAGAAGAGAATTGTAGTATGTTGCTAGTTTATTATATTAGCATAAGATAACTTAATATTGGTATAAACTATTCTAGTATTTAATTTGCATACTAATATAATGTGTAATAATTATATAAAATTAAATAATAATTTAATAAATGACTAAAATATTCTTTATAATGAAATAAATGAAGGGAAGAAGGAGAGAAAAAAATAGAGAGTAATTGAAATAATAATTGATTAAAGTAATATATTTTTTATTGGTAAAATAATAATTGATAATATTTGTATATTAGACGGAGGAGGAGATAAAGACAGCAATGCATATTACTATACTAATATAAGCCTAAGTGATTGTTTACCTAAGCTAAAACTATTATAGGCTTATTCTTATTCCACCATGAAAGGGGTTACATAAGAGTAATACCACAAATAGTAAATAGCTTGATGCCTCGTGTACTTCTTCATGCTTCGAAGTAAATTCCAACCAAGAATACCAGAAAATGAGATCCATGGAAATAAAAATTGAGTTACATTATTCTAGCATACCTTACATCCCAAGATTTTCAAAAGGCAAATGCTACCGGTTATCAAAATACACCTCGAATGTGCTATAAGTCTTTCACTTGAACAAGCAACATTGAACTGTCTCACGAGACATAGTATGCAGGTAATAGGAGTAAATAAGGGCTAAATTATGCAGCAGACATAATACATTCAATAGCTTGCTTGCAAATTCCAGTCATTGTAGCCTCAGGGCCATATACCTGCAATGAACAGTCAATTTTTTTTTTCTGTAAGTGTACAGCAGAAAAACCTTGTGATATCTGCTGGTGTACAAGAAGTTAATTGAGAAGTAATCGCAATAATTGGCAGACAACCAAGATTTGAGAAATATCTCCACATCCATAAAAAGGGTCCATATTTCAGTGACAGACCATTATAGTGAAGTTGATTACCTCAAGGGGAATGCCAAGCTCCACACCCAATGCTCGCATTTTTGCCAGCCCAGTCTGATAGTTTGGACCACCTCTTCTAACATATAAGTGCATTCTTGCAGCCTTTAACATGGATTCCTGATACATGAAAGGAATAACATATGAAACGCCACAAATCTATATGTACAGGTGCCAGTAAGTATATATATATTATGCATGTCCATGTGTGTGTGTGTGTGTGTTTGTGTTTGTGTGAGAAAGAGAGTGCGAGAAAATGTATGATTAGTTTCTTTTTGGCACTAACCTTCTCCCTTAGGGCTCGAATAATGCCATTAAAAGTTGATGCAACATCGGTAAAGTTAGCTATACCCCCTCCAATGAGAAGGGCTCTCTTTCGGCCATCAGGATCTGCAGTCGCACACTGTAGAAATACAAAGAAGCAACAGTACTCAGGTAAATGAACTAATGGAGTGAAAACTGCTTGTAAGTACAATGATGTTACGAGAATAGGAAAAGGGAATTCATGAGTGAAGTTATTACATCGAGAACAACTCTAGCATATTGAAGGACCTCTTCCTCATTTGGAGCACCACTATATTCTGCATAGTTTCCTAGTTCCGATGCATAACCCAAGTCCCCAACCTAGTAAACAAGAAAATGTTTGCACAGATATTTTCATCAGTCAGTCTTGAATGTTCATGAACATAATAAACAGTAGACTTCATGAAGAATTGCTGCTGGATGTAATTGTATCAAAATAACAACCTTTGATAAAATCAGGAACAAGTATATGGCATATATTTGCTAAACTTACCGTATCAGCATATATGACACTAGCACCACCACCAGCTACCATGGTCCAAATGCGCCCTTTCTTATTCAGAACTGTGAACTTCAGAGATGCACTCGTCTGGAATGAAATAGTTTAGCGTATTATATGCATGTTTCAGGCAGAACTTCTAGCATGCCATGTCACCAAATTTAATAGAGATTAGGAAAATCTCCTGGCCATTAACTAATGAGCCGAAGATGTAAAAAGTAAGTGAACTCCAAAAACTTGCCGTAAACATCTAGATGCATATGCAACCTGAAACTTTGACCATTTTATAAAACTGACTTAAGCAAATATGCAATTATAGCTACCTTTTCATCTAGCTCATGGATAAAGCTTTCAGTAGAACTTAGGACTCTGCCAAAAGGAAGTGGGAACTCTATGTTTCCCCACCTGCAGATTATCAAAACAATAGCCAACATTACACCTATTTCCTCAAGAGAATTGCATTTGATTCAATAGTTGGGAAAAAATCAAACATACTTCTTGAAGTTCTTGAATGCAGCAGTGTCATCCAATTCTCCTCGCATATCCAGTGGGTATGGCTCCCCATTAACTAAGGTAAATGGGTTCATCTCAAGGAAAGAGAAGTCCAAGTCTGATAAAGCGACAAATTATTACCACAACAGGAATAAGTTACAAAGGTAGTATACAATTACTTTATTTCAATTTTAAATGCTTAATGAAATGAAATGGCATGTTAGCGCTTAATAATTTGTCTTTCTGTATGAAATGACACTAATGACCCAATAGCTTACTAGTTGATGCCGACAATAAAATTACTAAAAGTGGACACAACAATTTGTCTTCAAGCATACCTTGGAAAACAGAAAACACCCCTTTAATGAAGTCCCCGATCTTCCCACGCACCTGAGACCATATTTATAAGAAAGTATGCTTAAGCTGAGTCATAACTTATTCTGATCATCTAACAGTGCACGTCAAGGAGGTGGATGCTTGGATACATATCCTCAGATCTTTGTTAGCAAGCCTCTGAATTGTTTGAAAACTCAAGAAAATAACGACATCACATAAAACATATAATAAAATTCACCTCCAGGGGAAGGGTTGCAATCAATGGAGCACAAGTCTCGGATACCATGGGCTTCTCAGTGGGAATAAAAATCGTCTTAACTTTGTCCCAGTTCTCCTCAATTTCAATCCCTCCGCACTCTGAGAAACTAATAGTGTAACCAAGCCTCTCCGAAACAATTGAAAGGTAGTACTCTTGGTCATGAGGTATAAAAGGCTCAATAATAAACGTGGTAATCGGTGCTTTACATCCGCCCATCTCAACCTACATTGCAAAATATTCAATGTACAGCATATCCAATCTACATGTAACCAAAATAGAATATGGCCCATTTTTATTCCACAATCACCTCGACTCCAAGGCGTTCCTTGACAAACTGAGATGCCTGGCTTAGATCCAAGTTGAGCGCCACCAATCCGCTCTTTCCACGCTTGCCAAACAGCATGTCAGGTTTCACCACCAACTTCATCGACGACAGCCATGGATTCTTGTTCACCAGCTCCACGAAGTCGGTCGATTCCGTCACCTTCACACGACCACAAACCCATTTCAATCATTCCACCGCAGAATAGAAAACCTAAAGTTTGAACTTTTAAACAGCACAAAATCCGAATCTCTAATAAAATAACAAAAATATACAGAGACATTCTTATTCCATCAAGTATTACGGAGACTAAAGGACTATTACTGATCAAAATACCAATTGTACACCTAGATTAGACGGCATTATGCCCATATCACAAAAAGAACTCATTTTTCGACGAAATTAGATGTAGAACCCGAGGGAAACCCCTTGGTCTGAACTACTAAATCGAGATCTCATCTAAATGCGGCTAAAAACGTCGATCCAGATCAAGAACGAAAGAAAACGGAGGTTTAAAATGGGGATCCACCTGGACGGACAGGATCTGGAGGTCAATTCCGGCGATCCGTTTGAGGTGCTCCTTGAGAAGCCGCTTCGAATCGTACTCTCGGATCTTCTTCCTCGCCATTGCCTCCTCGATCCAAATCGAACTCTTCTTCTCTCACAAGCCTCGATTCCTAGTAGCGATATGTTTTCCGTCTTTCCGACCCTGGAGAAGATTTATACACAGCACGTTGGAATCTTAGGGTTCTTTGTGCAAATTTATTAACTCAGAAATTGCCATACTTTCGTATTCATACTCCAATTTCCCAAATTTATAAATCAATCCCTAAATCCGTGCCCACGTACTTTTTTGCCCTTTGCACCTGACCATTACTCACATGAAACGAAGGTTAGACATGTAAAATAAACAACAGAGGGAATAAAATATGAATACGAACTCCTAAAGGGACTAATATGCAAAAAGACGTTTATAAGAGCGGATCTAGAAGTAGGTGCAGTTAGCTGAGCCATCGCTGTGATCATTCAACGCGAATCACCGACGTGGAGTAAATGAAGGGCGATGGATGGTTTCCAACGCTGGGACCCACTTCTCCAAAACCCAAAAGAAGCTGCATCATTGGCCGGAGCCGCTGTTTCCTGTTTATCGGTAGGAGGGCAGCCTCGGCATGGAGTTAGTTACGGTTTTGACGCACAAGAGAAGCAAACTCTCTCACCTACCCTTCTCGAGCTAAATTTTTTCCGGGTCATAAAAATGTCTATAATTTTATAAAAAATATTACAAGAAAACTTTGGGAATTTAGTAATAAGTATTCATTTTAGATTCGGTGCGAGTTAAACTCGTTGACGGTGCAGCTCGATCTAAGCAATTATATGTATTATTTCTTCTAATATGATCAGAGACGTCAGCTGTGCGTGATCGATGCATATCTGCATAAATTAGCCGGCAAGGAATACTTATGTAAACGGCACAGAAACATAAAAACTAAAATTGATAAAAAGAATATTTAATATGCATAAATTGTAGATTTGATCCGTAATTAGCTCCTATTGTCTACCTCGAGTATGAGTTTAAGTGTCTTTTATATCAAGATAACTCGCCCTCTGTCCAATCCATCCCATTTTATGGGAATAATCTAAAATACTCTCGATGGTTTTAAAAGAAATTAATATTCTATAATTTTAGAAATTTTTTATTAATTATCTATGTTAAATATCCTCTCTTTTATTCTAATTGGGATAAGAAAAATATAGATAACAAATTTAGGTAATATTTGACTATAAACTATGAATTAGAGACATCCAGTTCATATTTTCAAGTTTATATCCTTCAACTATGAACTCCTGTGTAGATCCCAACATATCTTTACACTGTCCAACAAAATTAGCTAGATGCATGTTTCAAATTTATTACATATCCAATGTAGCTCTAGATGGAACTAATTATTGTGATATCATGGCATTAATAATGGCAGATAATTGTATGATTTTATTAGCATTCTCATTATTCATGGAACAATTATTTGTTTCGTATAGCATCATATTCAACCTTTGATTAAATTTGAATCCAATTATAAGATGCCTTACATTGGAGCATATATAATTTATGGTTAAATAACTTCTAATCTATTTCACCTCATGAACTTTATTCTGTATCGCCATGCAAGTTTGAACTTTTAATCGAGTTATAACTATAAATAAATATGATAACATTACTTAAATAGGTAACGAAATATATTTTTATATCTAATCAAGTTTATTTTTAAAAAAATTTAAGACCGAGAAATAAAACTAACTAATCGAGTTCGGAATTAACCTAAAACCAGACGATGAAAGAGAAGAGAAACAAAGATAATTAAGTATAAATGTACTTAAGTATAAGCATCTTTATGCTAAATATATAATTAAACAATAGCTTATCTCAATACTATTACAGTAATACTTACTTTTTTATTTTAATTATTCTTATACTTAAATACATTTATACTTATTTTTATATTTTTTAATAACTATTTACCATTAAAAATACACTTTAATTATTCTCTTTTATCTAAGGTTTTTATATTAATTAGTAAAAAAAATTAGAATAACTATATATATTTTTTTGGATCATTCATGAGCCCGAAGGCTAGATATGAGTTGGACAAAGGGCTAACACTCCCTAGATACATATGCACTTTAGGCCCCACCGAGCTTTTAGCTGTCTAGTATAAGCTTCAAGTCATGTACGTCGTCGAAGAATTGCTTCGAATCAAACGCCGCCAAGATCTGCTTCAAGCCGTTGCGTTGCCAGGCCGTTCTTTCAAGCTAACCGCACTGTCGAGTCATCAATCGAATTAAGCTAAGCCATCAAACTACCAATCACCAAATAATTTCTCTACAATATTATTTAAGATTGGAGTTAAACTCATGACCTTCTTGGTTGGTAGAATAACAATATCTATACACACACCCAAAGTGAGCTTTTTTATGATGACCTTATTGGATCCAATCCTTTCTCGGGAAGGGCGGGAAGAACGAAAATGGAGCGACGCCGCTAATCTTCCCGCCTTTGCTAACTTTTTCTATTCTTTTGCAATTTCAACCCTTTCCTTGTAGAAAATAACAGATACGCCCCCATCTCCATGATCGCATTCTTTTCTTCTCCTCTTCCGAATCAGCGGCATATATACTCCACTCTTCCCTCCAAATTAGGGTTTCGCTTTCTTGCTGCGAGGGCTGGAGAAACGATATGGAAACTTTAATTCCGGAGATCTCTCGTCTCCTTAACGATACTTTAAGCCCAGATAAGGCCATCCGCACCGCCGCCGCCGATGGCCTCGATCGCCTTTCCGGCCTCCTCCACTTTCCCCTCTCTCTCCTCGCCGTAGCCGCAGGTGGCTTCTTTTTCTTCGAATTTTTAAAATGGTTCGCTTTTTTTTTTTTTAAAAAAAAATTTAAAAGTTGGGTTTGCTACTGCTACTTGAGTTTTAATAAGAAAAGCTGTGATCTTGATTGATCAGTTCACTCACTTAATTAGCCCTTGGTGGATGTTGCTTAATTATGTCCTTTCCTTAGTTGGGTCAGCAAAGATGCACATATTTTTTTCTCTCTAAATTTCTTGCTCAAATGTGTTATCTTTATGTGGTTGTAGGAGGTGACAGCCAAGGGCTAAGAATTGCCGCGGCAACTTATCTGAAGAACTTCATCAGACGTCATATTGAGGAAAAACCTTTGTCTCCTGAGATTTACAAGGAGTTCCGGGACCGGCTTGTGCAGTCGCTACTTCAAGTGGAGCATGCAGTTCTTAAAGTTCTAGTCGAAGCTGTATGTATCTGCCAATTGGTTCATCTGCATGTTTGATTGAGTTTAGAGTTTCTACCTCCAAGTGCGATCTCTTGTCTATTCTAAAGGTCTTAAGGTGCTAGGAAAAGGATCTGAGATTTGTCATTTGTAGATTTATCGAAAAGATGGAGTCTCTAAGCTTAATTCAATTATGTTCATTTTTGAAGAATCAGATATCCTAAGCAATGCTCTTCCGTATTCATGAAACATCCAATGAGTAGTATAGAAGTATTCATGCTTGATAGAGTGCAACCAAGAAGGTCTACTTCTCTGCATACCCACTGTCATTATAACTTCTATAGGATGCCCAATCCAATTTTATATTGGCCTGGATCTTTGGAGTAGTCTTATATTTGAGTCGTGTTCTAGTTTACCCCATATTGTTTGAAAAAAGTCTGGATGTTATCTTTCACTAGCAAGCTTGTTAAATTATTAACTTTGATTTCTGCTGGTGGTTTGCAGTTGCGACTGATCATCGTCAAGGATTTTGTGAAGGAGAACTCATGGCCTGAACTTGTACCACAGTTAAAATTAGTCATTCAACATAGCAATTTTATTAGTCAGAGTGATTCTCAATGGAATACCATTAATGCACTTATAGTACTTCAAACAATCATCAGGCCTTTCCAGGTACTTGCTATGTACTTCAAATGGCAAAAATACGGTGAACTTGTTGATTTGTTATAACTTGTTTTTATCACAATGAATTAATTTTCTTTCTGTATCTGATCTTGATTGAAGCGCGAGATACTCTGATTTTGCATATGGGTTAATGCAACTTCATTCTAGATTAAAGAAAACAGAATGCTGGTTGTGGGAATGTTCAAATGCAGGTTTTGAGCTATAATATTTCTATCTTGTGGGTGTTTATATACAAATTTTTGTTTCTTGTATATATTGATAGTAGACTCTCTTCCCCACTCTTCCGGCATCCTCCTATGATTAATTCTTTTAAATGTTTTAGCAGCTTAGTCGTCAGAAATAGTTTTATTCTCTTATAATGATATTAATTGAATGTGAGCAAATAATATGGCTTGTTTGTTGAGGTTCTTCGATTACTGTGTTTGATGATTCTGTTATTTTACAGTACTTTCTGAATCCAAAAGTTCCAAAGGAACCTGTACCAACACAATTGGAGCTAATATCAGTAGACATTCTTGTACCTCTGCAAGCCACATTCCATCGCTTTGTCAATGAGGTACTGCGTTGTTTAATCTCTCTATATTTATTTCTCATTGTCTTGATTTATTGTCGATAAAATTGTATCTTCTTCAATAGGTTCTTTCGTTTCAAGACAGGATGCTAGTGGATTATGAGCAAATCCTTCTTATCATATGCAAGTGCATGTACTTTGCCGTGAGTTATTCATTCTGTCTTTTCTTAAATTCTTTTTTGTTCCTTTATTATGTCTCGATGGAGGTTTGAGAACTGAGTACTTGCCAGGGCTATCATTTGTAGCATGCTCTTTGGGGAATAATATTGGTCATTGACTTATAAAAGCATGCTAGATATTTAGTGTTTCTGCATTTGGTTTTTCCTCCCTTTCCCTAGAATCAACTATAATTTCTTAGCCCCTGTAGTGCAGTAGCTAACTCTGTTTATGTTCTGTGCTTGTCTTTTTTTATTCAACCTTTCTCTATTTCTGCTTTTCTTCGTGAAAGTTTACTATGGGTGTAATTGTGTAGGTGAGATCGTACATGCCATCTGCATTGCGCCAGATTTTCCCATTGTTTTGTCATGATTTGTTTCGGGTACTGTATTCATTGAACTTAGATGGTACTTGCCCCGAAAATGGGTATCAGATGAGGCTAAAGACTGCAAAGAGAGGTTTAATCATGTTTTGTACCTTGGTCACTCGCCACAGAAAGCAAGCTGACAAGTAATGTATTGCTTTTCCACTTTGCTTTATTAAACATCGTTAATTTACCTTATATTCTCTGATTCTCTCTCAGGCTGATGCCGAGCATCATTGATTGTGCTCTCAAGATAGCAAAACAAAGTTCCAATATGAGTGTAAGTTTTGTACAATGTCATATACTTGCAATGAGCTCCCTGATATATAACTGCACTGGTAAATAATTTTCCTCTTTCCTTTTCTGTAAGCACACATCGTATGATGACCTGTCTACTGTCTGTTTTAATCTGCAGAAGTTGATATATGAAACCATATGATATTTATAATGAATTGATGGAAATATTTCTCTGAAACTTTTTAATGGTAACATAAGAAGGTGACTTCGGGGGCACATGTAGTGCACATGACTAGAGGGAGGGTGAGGAGTATATTGGTGCATGGAAAAGATATGTTTGGGGGAGGGGATTCACATTTATGTCTTTTCAAATTCCACTGAGCTATTATATGCTATCAATGGTCAGAATTACAGGCGTCTATATAAGAGGTACTAATAAAGGAAGAGCATTACAGCTGGGATGTCTTACAAAATTTCTATTTGCCATACGTTTAAATATACTTAGAAACTTGGCATTTATAACCACTTCACAAATTTAAGGGAGAGAAAAGATGACAGGATTTCATGGTCAATGTAGCTAGGGGTGCCTGTTCTATATTTAATATCGTGTTGTCGCTGTGTCCTTGTTCACATATATGGTCATAAAGTTCAAATACGCATTACAAGCTTATGCAAATATACATAAACTCAAACAAGGGTATACACTGTGTTCCTTTTATGTTAAACTTGCTTTAGTGCTTTTAATCATCTGCTATTTGCTTCTTTGAGATCTGACTTTTAAGGCTTTCATGCTCTACAGAAGCTTGATTCTCTGTCAGAGCGGATTATTTCTTTGGCATTTGATGTGATTTCACATGTCCTGGAAACTGGCCCTGTAAGTTCAGCTTTAATTCTTGACTTTGATTGGCATTTTACATCAGTGGTATTTTCTGTTTAATGGTTTCCATAGTAGTGCAGTCTTGAGCTGGTGATTCCTGCTAAGTGCTAACATTCTTTAGAAGATAATAAGAATGAAGCTGCAAGCCTGCAACATTATTTTGCTTCTTCTTTGTCACAGTCCTCACTCCAGTTGAATTCCCACAAGACTTTGGCTATGACGTATCATGCTTATTCATTATAAATGCAAATTATTGCTATATTTAGGAAGATAATAAAACAATGATTATATCTACTATAAAAAAATTGATTTTAATAGACCTTTCCTTTACCTAGTTAAGAATAAAAAACATTTTACTATCTACTCTCTGTGTGCTACTCCAAATTTAGAAACTTCTTAACTTTCTTAAATATTTCTTTTCCCTGTGCTGAAGTATATGATCTTTGTTGCAGGGATGGAGACTTGTTTCATCCCATTTTTCTTCTCTTTTGGACTCAGCTATTTTCCCGGCATTAGTATTGAATGAGAAGGTGTGTTCATTTTCAATTTTACAGTGATTACCCACTGTCATTCTGTATTCTCTTAGCATTAAGAACTGTAGTCACCATTGCATCCATGGAGGTTTGGCTAGAGTAGAATATAATGTTTCAGGCTTGTGGTTCTTCTGAATATGTATTATGTAGTCTATTATAGCCATCATTAAGTTTTTTTTGTTAAAGACTTGTCACTGCATATTGATTGGCCCTGCACTTTACAATGTTTAGCTACAGAAAAGACACAAACTTCCATATACACTTAAAGATGCAACATGATTACCTGAACAATTGTTGAGTTTTCTAGCATAGTCCCCTTAGAAAGGATTCGTAGCTATTAACTAGAAATTCACATCTCTTCACATTGGTGTTTGAAATTTTGAGAGGTCTAGAATACTATCTGCACCTTAAACTATAACCTCTTAAGTTTGATGTTCTTATATATGGTAAATTCAACAATAACCAATCCTTTAGTCCCATCTAATTCACGCTGACTCTTGTACATGATTAATTACCCGCAAATAGTTTCAACTCTGTACCGATTAACAAAATAATACCTTTTGAGTTTTGTCATAAAATGGGCATAATAATCTTGCTAGCTGATTTATTCAATTACTTTTCCAATATCAAATGGCAGGTAACATCACCTAAAGAATATTGCTCTTCTGCATGGACTTTCTTTAGATAGACAAATGAAATTTGGGTATATGATCCTAATAAACACCTTCAAGCATGTAATAATTTTCTTTGCTCTTGACAATTGATCAATACTTCACATTATGGAATATTCCTTTTCAATGCTGCAGAATTGCTGGAGAAAATGAGTACTAATAATCTCACAGAAGAGACTGATCCAAGATTTATTCTCTTTTTCTTGGAATGTCTGTTTATACATTGCAATATTGCATTTCAGTCTTTAAATAATGTGAAACATATTTTACTTCTTGTTATCCAAACAACTAGCTGATTTTAGTTCGTATATTAAGTTCTACTTGTGCAATGCTTTGTGAATGAGAATATCCTTTTCAAGATAGTCAGGACCTCCCTTTTGATGTGTTCACTTGTCCTGATCCTGAATTTTCCGTTTATGAAGGATATAGCAGAATGGGAAGAAGATACTGATGAGTACATAAGGAAGAATCTCCCCTCTGATATTGTATAGTTACTTATCTTTCTTCATATCCTTCTATATGTTCCTCACCAATATGCTTTCTTATGAGGTTCATTCTTTTCCACTGCAGGATGAAGTTTCAGGATGGGCTGCAGATTTATTTACAGCAAGGAGAAGTGCTATCAATTTGCTTGGTGTAATTGCAATGTCGAAGGTCATAATTTTACTTAATTAACCTATACTGCAGAGTTACTACTCTAGATACTAGATTGTGCAAACCTAACCACAAATTTTATCAGTATTTCTGGCCCTACCAAAATTGAGTGACTGTTTCATCCATTCTATGGATAGTGTTCATTCTCACATTTTCTGAATATTTTTGGGTTTTGTCAAGGGTGTGTTTTAGTTGATAAGAAGTGGAGGAAGAAAGTGGCTCTGGGAAGTGAAAGTTTCTGGAGAAGTGGGTAATTAGCAATTAGTGGTCACATATATACAATTTTTGGAAGTGCTATTCTCACCTTTAAAAGAGGATTAAAAGACAAAGCTGAATGATCCAAAATCAGGAAAGTTAGGTGGTTTTGAGGAAGTAGAGAAAACTCACTTCTCAATCCACTTCCTACATCCAAACAGAAAAAAGTGCCTCACTTCTAGAAAGTCATCACTTCTCATTTATACTTCCAATCAACCAAGTCACTTCTCATTCATACTTCCCGTCAACCAAACACAACATATGTTTTAGTATGCCTGTTGTCAAAACCTGCAAGAGATATAAAGACCTAGCATTTCTCTTCATTATATGAGAAACTGAGTTGGAATATTTTTGATATGATAGCTAGTTAGGATATCCTTACAGCTAATAGTCCAGACCTGTTTTATACTATTTTTGTGGTTAAGATGCTGATTAGTCTTTGTGAAATTTGGTATATACATGTCATTTTGTGAACCCACCGGAAAACAATGTTCAGTTTGGATCTGATCGTTTATAGATATATATTACTTGTTTTGTTGTACTTAATCTAATTTTGTGATTTCAGGGTCCTCCTGTTGTATCTGCAGCTTCTAAACGTAAGAAAAATGATAAAAGTAAAGAAAAACAACTGCAGAGCTCCATTGGGGAATTGTTGGTTGTACCATTCTTGTCCAAGTTCCCTATGCCGTCTGATGGGGAAGAGGTGTCATCTAAAACAGTGCATGAGTAAGTTGGTTTGGTGATCAGAAAATATAGATATAGATTGGCATGATCTCTCTTTCTTCTTTTTATTGCATCCAGTACCTTTCTCTACTCAAACATCATGTAAATCTGTTATTGTTTGTTATCCTTCCTGCTCAGTCATATTAGTTTTTGTCGTACTATTCTGGCAGTTATTATGCTGTTTTAATGGCATATGGAGGTCTCCAAGATGTAAGATGATGCAATTCTTGTACCTAGTCTACATTATTTGAAGTATGTTCTTTTAAGCTAGGAGTGGTAATGAAACTTTATTATTTCTCCCCCATCTTTGCAGTTCTTGAGAGAGAGAGCTTCAGATTATACATCTACTCTAGTTTTGAGTCGGGTTCTTCCATTATATTCATTAGGTCGACCTATTCCCTATCTGATTGCCACAGCAAACTGGATACTTGGAGAGCTAGTGTCCTGCCTACCGCAGGTACTTTTTATTCATTGTAGTATTATGATTATACTGATGGAGTTGTCATAGTATTAGAGCTGGGGTATGTTGAATAATTTCATTGTCAGTTTGTCACACGTACTGACACTTATCGTTCATGTAATTTTTGACTGCATCATTTTTCTTAATTAAGTTTAATTCTTTTGTAGGCCATGAGTGAAGATATTTATCACTCATTAATGAATGCATTGACCATGCCAGACAATGAGGATGCCAATTGCTATCCTGTTCGTGCTTCAGCTGCTGGGGCGATTGCTGAACTCCTGGAGGTAAAATGAAAATGAATTTGGCTACTTGGTGAAAATATGTTGTTCAACAGAAAAGAAATATTTTCTGTTTCTTTTTTCAGAATGGTTTCGCTCCACCTGATTGGCTCCTGCTCTTGCAAGTCCTTCTTAATAGGATAGGGAAGGGAGATGCGAATGAGTCTGCTCTTCTATTTCAACTTTTTGGCACTATAGTTGAGTCAGGACAAGGGAAAGTTGCAGTTCATATTCCTGTAATCATGTCCAGTATTGCTGGTGCTGTTTTAAAGCAACTACCTCCCACCCCGGAGCCATGGCCTCAGGTATTGAAGTGCTTTGATCGAGTTTGCTTTTTCATGCTCCCAACCTTATCCCAGGGACAAACTCTTTGGCACGTTTATATGTGAATTATACACCATTCATTTCATTTTTATTGTTTTGTTGCTTTTCCTAATGTTGACTGTGGACTATTTGCTAGGCCCATTAATGTTCATAGAAAGAGGCAGGTCCACATGCACATGTTAACATTTGCTTTTGCAGCCCACTTTGCTATTATGTAGCTACGATTTGCAGTTCCCATAACTAGCATAATTTATCTGAGAGAAGTTTGTTCGAAGAACAGCAAGAACGTTTAAGAGCAAGTGAGAGGCATATTCTATTCAGTATAACATATAACAAACATCATAAACAAGTGTTTAGGTATCTCTTATCAACTGATCACCTGCATTGCAGTGTTGGTCTCCATTGACATTGGGTTGCATGGTTTGAGAGCATGGCATTGCATGCATGCATGTGCCACTACCATGCAATGCATATGTTGCCAGCTAATGACATGATATGAAAAGTCATTTACTGTAGTAATTCTTGTCAGTATCTGTATTATGTAGTCTTTGATGCACAATGGTGTCAGATATTATTGTGTTACCAACTTGTGCTAAAAATTGCAGATCAAGACCTTGTTGATCAGTTGGTACTGATTAGATTAGAAACTCTATCATAGGCTGTCAGTTGCAACAAGAGCCAACCTGCAAATTTGTGATATCAATTAAGTGTATTACAGATTTACCGTGCTTTTAGGTTCATGTCAGAACCTGCATATTTATCAGTTTGTAACACGTGTATCTTTGTCAATCTCAAAATATGGGTAAGAGATTGTTAGCAACAAAACTGAGAACCACTAATTAAGGTAGCCTTGTATAGTTATATTATCTATTTCTACTACTCACTGTTTTTGAAAACTATAATTTGTGTCTTTTTCTTTGGTTCTGATCAGTTTTTAACACAAATAAACTAAACAATTTAGGTTGTTGAGCAAGGTTTTGCTGCATTAGCAGCAATGGTTCATGCATGGGAGGATTCTATGCCAGATGAAACCAAACATCAAGAAAGCAGTAAATGGCAATCTGGCCAGGCTGAAATTGCTAGGGTTCTATCAAGGTTATTACAGCAGGCATGGCTGATTCCCATGGAAGCAACAGTATGTATATTTGATTTTTGCTTTCTATTGAATTTCAACTTCTTCCATACATTGAATAATTGAAGAAGCCTGCTTTAGTTTTGTCATTTGAAGTTCATATGTTCATGTAATTTGAGATTTATGAAGACAGAATTTGTGATCTTTTTTTCCTTTATTTACCTGAAATGTCTGAGTATTCCTCCCTTTCCTGACTTGGATTAGGGGTTGGCAGCTTCTACATTACCATCTCCATCATGTGTAAATGATGCTTCTGTGTTACTTGGAGCTCTCATGCGGTTTGCTACTACAATGGATGAAATTGCAGATTTAAAAATCACAGAGTTAGTATCTGTTTGGTCTGGCCTTGTTGCAGATTGGCATGCTTGGGAAGAGTTGGAGGACCAGGCAATTTTCAATTCCATTCAAGAAGTCATCAATTTTCATAGAAGATTTGACTTTAATGGTTTCTTTTTGAGGAGGAAGAATACTTGCATTTCAACTGGTTCAACTGGTTCTATAATTGAAAACATTTCTTCTTTTATTACTGAAGCCATTGCTGCATACCCATCTGCAACTTGGAGAGCATGTTTATGTGTTCATGTTTTATTGCATATCCCACGGTTCTCAAATGAAACTAAAGATGTGAAACAGATGATAGCACTTCAGTTTGCTCATACAGCCTTTTCTCGTTTTAAGGATGTATCAAAGAAACCTATTGGACTGTGGAAGCCTCTTTTACTTGTTATCTCATCATGCTATATTTCTTATCCTGAAGATGTGGAGAAAGTTCTAGAGAATGATGAGCCCAATGGTTTCACAATTTGGGCATCTAGTTTGGCACAGATCTCAAGTAGCTCATTTGAATTTGGTCTATCATCTGAGTCTGAGATCAAATTGGCTGGTAAACTTCCTTAAATATACATCTTCTGGCAACGAATCTTTTTTTTTTTCCTTTTCTTTCTAATATCAGTTGTGTTCTTTCTTTTGGGAGTTATGATCTGTCTTACACTCCTATGCTGTGGTGTTTGCAGTAATTACGCTAGAAAAAGTTGTTGAGAGGCTGTTGGGCCTTCAAGATAACTGTAGTAAGTATATGCGAGATTGCTTTGTGTCATTGATGGAAGCTTGCATACATCTGAAAGAAGTTCAAGAGGATGGAGAGGAGGATGATACACAAGACATAGATGATGAAGCTTCAGAAGATGCTACTGATGATGACGATTATGATGATGAGGTAAGAAATTGCTTGATCTTGTCATGGATGTGTAACAGACTCACAGATATAGCTGTCATCCAGCATAATGGCAGACCACATTATAGGGTTTACGTGTTTTCTTTCATATACACCATCTACGATGAATAAGCTAGAGAGAATTTAGTGTATATCTCTGAACTATTTTCTAAGCAGGATTCGGAAGATGATGTTCGTGAAGAGACCGAAGAAGAATTCTTGGAGAGATACGCAACAGCAGCTGATGGGTTGAGTGAGATAGTTGAGGAAGGAGATGTAGAAGATGAAGTAGAAGATCTTGAATTGGGTAAGTCCATCAGTATTGTTTTGTTGAACTCTGTTAGGAAATGAAACTTCTCAGCACTCTATTATGCTCAATAGATTCTTAAAGATTTTATACTCGATCCTTTTCTTCTAAGCATTTCTGGTGTCATTTCAACTTCTCTTTCATCCTTGGAATTGGGCTAGAAATATTTTGTTACTATTTCTTTGAGAAAAGTTCTAACATTTCTCTAGTCATTGGTTGTCTCTGGATTGTAAAATATTTATTTTGAGGTAGAGAGAGATTACTCTTTTCATCTTTGATGATCTTTTGTGGATCCTGAGGCACATTCAATTGCTATTAAAGTGTTAGATCTTTTTCCAAATATTTAACATAATTTTGAAATCTAGCCCTATATGTGTGTGTGTGTATTTCTTTTTCTTTTTTTTTTTTTTCATAAGGCAAGTGAGTATACACTAATCAAAGGAATTGCTTGTATCAACGGCAACTGTTTTAGTGCCTCCTCCATTGAAGCATTCAGAAGGTTGGTACCTTAAGAAAACACTTTGGAGCTTTGCTATCACACACACGCACATAGATATGTCAGGTTTATTAGGAGAAACTGCATTTGATTAACCGTTACTGTGCGACACCTATTGGTGAGAGTGGTTCTGTTAATGATTTATAAGCATCTTAAATAAATTGGTACTAATCTTGTATGCAGGTTCCTTCGATGAGGTTGACATACAAAAGATTGTGCTCTCACTAATTGAGTCTCACCACCATGTCCTCACACACGGTCAAGCATTATCACCCACTCTGATTCAAGGAATCCTGAACAAGTTTCCTGAATATGAGAATTTTTTTCCTATTTATTCTTGAGAACTGTTGCTGGAAAATTTGGTAAAGGCCAGATTTTGGCAACTCCAGATGAAATCTATTCTTTTTGTCTTTTTCATTCTTGATTTCTTTTTCTTGTCTCTTATTGAGGCTGTAAACTATAAATCCCGTTCGCTGTGTGAGATTAGTTTGCGGTAATTAATTAATTATTCTGTCAAATTCGTTTCTCCGCCCTGCTTGAAATTTTCAGAACTTTATTTTGTGCTTATCTTTTGGTTTTCTTTGCCTCTTTTGAATGAATATAAATTTGGTTGTGGCTTCTAAATTGATAGCTTGACAAGTGAGACTGATAGTAGGAAGGTCAAGTATTTCCTGCCGATCAGCCAAAAGAATCTGCATATATCCTATTAAAATATTGGGTTGCAAGTTCATTGTTTCTCTCTCTCTCTCTCTATATATATACATATATAGTTTGACTTCCTATTCATCTTCTGATATATTCAGCACTTGGGATTGTGAAGATCTGCCAATTTTAAGCTCTTGCATGCCAATGATAGATAGCCGTAAGTTGGCAGGCTGTTCAGGGTAATTAACAAAGTAGAGCAACTCATGGTATTTATTAAGTCATTATTGGTATTTGTAGATTGTTTGTGACTGTTGGTAAAATGCAACGTATTATGTTACAAAGTCGATACAGAGGCCATCATCCATAATCTTCTTTTACATTGTAGAACTTTGTCATCTTGAGATGGACAAATGAAGGGTAGAAAAAGGTATGGTAGTTAGGTGTGAATTTGCAACCGGTTCAGAATTGTTTGTTTTGTGCCAGATCTGTTAAAAACTTCCAACGGTATAGACCTCGCAAAGAGTAATTTATCATTTCAGATAGTAGTTTACATGGGGCAAATCAAATACATTCTAGACATATATTGTCCAATCAAAGCCAAAAATAAAGCTCCTCCCAATATCTAGTTGAACACAGTTAAGCTAACATCTAACGGGAAACAGGCATGGCTCAGATAGTAGAACAAAGTAAAGCATTTAACTAAACGTTCAAAGAGGCAACACTCGGTACTCCAACTTTAACATGTAAATCCATCAGCTTCATTCAGCTCTTGCGTTGTGTTAGTCATCGTGCCATTGTTTTCTTCAGGAAAAGTGTTGGCTGCAAAAAGGGAAATTGACAAAAATACTCAGCATCTGAAAAATCCAAAGCCAACAAGACAACATTTGCGTTTCGGTGTCACCTTGACTAGGCCTTGGCATGCTGTCGGCCGGATGACAGAACAAACTCTATACAGAAATCTTTGCTACTAAAAAGTCACTAATCCAGTAAGAAATTCACATAACACCTTTCAGTCAGTTATTGCTCCAAATTTGCATGTCCTGATTTCCATTCTCCAACATGAGAATCACCAACAGGACCGCTGCTCCGCTTAACAAAGTGACCACTGCGACGTGAGTGATTATGACCCTGTTCCCTGTCCCTTGGTCCAGATGGTCCAGAAGCTGCATTACCCTCCTGCACTTCTTCGACATTAGATTTCTGCTGGAACAAATCAATAGGCTTACTATGGGATCCAACCGGCTGATATTCAAGTCGGATGTTATTCTTTCTCTTTTCTCCATTAGTGCTAAGGTTTTGCTTGACATCTTGCCTAGAATCCTTTCCTCTGTAAATCACTTCTTGCCCTCTAGGGAACCGACCATTTTTCAGCTGTCCTCGCCAGTGTGCTGCTTGACTGATCTGCTCAGTCTGAGCTTCTACTTCTGATGTAACTTTATCTGATACATCTTTGTTAACTACATGGATATGCTCATTTGTAGAATCCATCACAGACTTCTCTACTATATCCCCTTCATGGCATCGTTCATTCATGATATCACCAATACAGTAATTCTGAACTTCAACACTGTTTTTGTCAAGCACAGTACTCCCATAACCTTGAGACGGAAGGTCCTTGTCAAACACATCACCCTGAGAAACAACCCCTTGACCATTGTTGCTCCCACTTCCCTTCTGATGGCTTTGGGCATAGCTGTGAGGTTTTGGTTTCCAGTGAGACCTTGTATGTTCAGAGCCAGAATTCTTGTTCGGCACTTTTGAAGCATTTCTTAGTTCAGCTTGATTGGAATCAGAGACTGAAGATTGGATATAACTACAATCACCTGTTCCACTTTCAATATTTTTATCATGTTGAGCATAATTATTTCTTGCAAATCTATGAATCTTAATCTGCTCCTGCCTTTGTCTACCTGAAGTTCCCTGGTCCCTGATGGCAGCATGAGTTGTTACTGGTTCAGTCAGCACTGAATCAGCATCAGTTATGTCCCAGGCATCAGATTTAAGATGCTTTTCTGGTGGGTTGTCGAGTTTTGGTTGGTGCTGATCAGAGAGCTTTTGAACATGTTCAGCATTACCGCAAGAGATTGGATGTTCACTAAAACTAGCAGAAGATTCGGCTGAACACCTTTGCCGCCAAGAAGCATGCATCCTACCACGCCTGGTAGGCTTGTTAGCCTCCATAATCTTAGTGTCAGAAGTATATTCTGGTATTCCAACTGTTGATCCATCAACTTTTCCCTTGTCAGGAATCTTGATATCAACATTCGGTTTTCCCGATGTATGAAAGGATGGAGCCTGGTTGCGGGAAGAAGGTTGTAGAGTGTTCTCCTGCTGTAATAGTTCTTTGGCGACAGGCTTAGGGATATACCTCTCCATTTCAGCCCTCTTTGATTTCATAACATTGGGCAAATCATTTTCATTCTTTCCAGATGATTGACTGCCAGTTGCATCCACAATGTTCTGGTTGCCTTCCTCAGATTGCTCATTCCTGTTTGATTGCTTGGCAGGTGCCCAGATGGTAGCCTCGCTCCCTTGAAACTTGTCTACAGGCCTGAGAACTTGCTGGTTTCTTGCTGAGCGTCTAGGAGGTTGGGATTTCCACTGGTTGCTCATCTTACCATGTGCTTCTTGAGTTACTTTAGACCACCCTTGGTCAGTGGTCCTAAGCACTACATCTGTCAGACTGTGACTTCCCGTGGTCTTACTGGAACTTCCAGCTGAAACCATACTAGTTTCAGCAGTCAGTGCTGAGGGATGGATTTTCATATCATCACTAGCACCTTTTTCGGATTTCTCTTCAGTTGCCAAAGATGGTAATGATGAACTCACTGGACTGTCATCTACCTTGTTCTTGTTCCTAGAGTTCCTACCAGTTCTCTTTTTGTGTTGAACAGAGCTATCTTCATAGCGGCACACCCCATCATTAGTGGATGTCTGTGCATCAACCTCAACAAAATTCTGTGTGTTGTCCATATTCCCAGTAACATTTGGCTTCTCACCTGGTAGCTTTCCCTGTGGGATGTTCTGTCTTCTCCTATAACTCATCTGCTTATGCCTCGAAACATTGCTGTTAAGTGAATGTGCGATGCTTCTGTGGGTGATAGATGCTGCAGTATCAGATTGTTGTTCATGTGCTGCAGATGGGTGATGAGGAATCATGTATTCTTGAGATGTAACTTCTGAGCCTATGGATATAGAAGGTAACTCGGCTGCAGCTACATCTCTAGCTTCAGTATCATTTGCATGAGCAGATGCATCAAAGTTCTCGGCTAAATCTCCATCAATAGATTCATTGGTTAACATATCAGCTTTAACATCTGTACTTGCTTGTGATCCTTGTTTATTCTGTGTATCACTTGCTGGCAGGGCATCATTCATCTTCTTCACAGTTTGTGCCGACCGCCTGTTCAATTCTTCCAACTTTGCAAGAGCTTTTGCCTTTTGTTCCCTCGTCCGCTCCTCCTCCTCCTTCTGCAGCTGTTCTGCACGCTGTGCAGCTATCTCTTTCAATTTAGATCGCTAAGAGAAAGCCAACCAAGTAACATTAGAACCGGTCAGGAAATAATAAAATCCATCAACTCAATATTAACATAATTATTACCAGTGATGTAAGACCCATAGCCAGTTACCATAGTTAGCTATCATGGTACAACATAGTAATGTATTCTACATGAGCATACATATTATCTCATTGTGGATAGCATATGCTTATAAAGCCAACTTTTCAAGATTTGCCATAGGTCAACTCCTTATAAATGCAACATATAATCTACACTCTGAGTTTGACTTTCATCTGTATATTCTATCAAAGATAATATGACAAAAAGTAGAAACAACAAACAAATTATCCATTAGCATTTACGGAGGAGGCATATAGTAAAAGGAGCAGAAAGTCAAGTTCACTAATCAATTGCTTCTTTCACGTGTAACAAGAAAATGTGAAGTATCATTTTTCCTTAGAACTTCTGGAGAACGGGCATCAATTTTCTGGATTCAAAGATCAATAATTAATTCCAAATTTCCAATACATTAGAGCCTCTTTAATATGATCTATCATTTGCCAATCCATTTTATATAGTCTTCACTCTTCACATAACAATATAGGATTACCCAACAAAATGGAACTGCAATGATTCATTTTCTTCTATTTAAAAAAATAAACATTAGCAAGGGCATACTTCTGCTCTAAAACAAGAATTCTATCAATTAATACTATGTTCATGTAAACCCTCAAAGGAGCCACAGATTAAAAAAAAATGAATGAAAAATTCATCCATAAAAATGGGCCTTTCCTCTTCTGGAACAAACCTAACTACTTCCTCATACTGAATAGTAACTTCTACAGATACAAAATATCTTATGACCAACAATGACAAAAAAGGGCCTGATAATACTCCATACCTGGGTTTTGTATTCAGCTGAATCCAAAGAAGATGGATGCGTATCACCACCAGTTGAACTATGTGAATCCTTTAAATTAGACTCGTCACAAGACTGGTTGTACAGATCAGACAATCCAGGGCTAGCTATTGCCAAAGAATCTCTTTCAGGATGTTTTTTTGTCAAGTCATCACCAGCCAGAATATTAGATCTTGATTTAGCAGGCTGATCAAATGTGCTTCTTCTGGTATTGGCTTTTTTATGCACATGTGAATGAGTCACTTCAGGTTTCAAAGAATTAGATTTACCAACTTCAGTAACTTCTGGCTCTGATGTTCCAAGGACAACTTTACTATCAGTAGGCACTTTTTGGGAGCTCTCTATGGCAGACAAATTCACCTCACAGGAAATTGGGGCTGCCTTAGCGGCAGTCTCAGCTTGAGAAACATTGGAGCATACCACTTTTGCAGGATGATCTGTCTTCGCATTGACAACCTTGAACTTGGCCTTGTCCTCTTTGGATGATAACTGCTCAACTTCACTCTGGATATGAGAACTCCGAGCTTTATTATTTAAGCCCTCTATTTTTTCTATGAGTGATGCATTCTTCCTAATAACAGGCTGCTGATCATGTATAACAGAAGTACTTTTAGGTTTAGTTGACAGGACACCATCATTTGCTTCACAAGGACTCTGTTGCAGTTCTATAGTTACATTGTTCGAAGAGCCTCTCCAATTACTAGCTGCACCGGGAAGATCTTTTAGATCAGGTTCTGGTTTCAAAGGTACTTTATCTTTTTTGCTATCCATATGCTTCTCAGCTTCCCTCGTTGTTTCTGCTGGCACACTTCCATCAGGATGTGACAGATGAGTTGTTACAGCTTGGTCTTTTCTTTCTTGTGCATGACTACTTTCCCAGCCATCATGCTGCTTAAGTAGGACCTTGTATTGTCCATGAGTTCTGTCAGATTCAATTTTCTCATAGGGCACTAGTCGATCATGTTTACCAGATCTTCTCTGAAACTGTCCTGGGTCATGCTTGTCATTATGATTTGTGTGTTGGTTAAGAACTATTGGTTGGTTGGTCACTCCCATGAAAGGAACCTCTCTTTCACCAGTACCACAAAAGTTTGCTCGTGGGGGCCCATAATAGCCATCAAAAGGGATTGGGGTATGGTAAACTCCAGGTGTAGCAGGGAGAACAGGATGACCAGCACCCATATAAGAATTTGGAGGCAGATGAGGATTATATGCCTCCCCAGGTTTAGGGTGGTATCCTCCTTGTCCAGCTCCTGGCCTTAGAGCAGCCTCAGAGTTAAGCTGGAACTGAGGATAGTAAACAAAAGGATCAACAGGAAAACCACCAGGGTTAGCTACTCCTGGTCTATATGGACCACCTGGTGCCCCAACTCTAGGCCAATTACCATCAGGAGGACGAGCCAAAGGCGCACGCCATGAATCAAAATGGTGAGGTGCCATGTTTAAGTTGTATGGCTGTGACTGCTTGAGTTCTCTATGCCAGTTTGCATTTGGTTGTGACCCATCTCCAACGTGTGAACTTTTATCTGTATTCAGGGTATCCATGTCCCCATGCTTGCGAGATGCATGTAGATTACAATCTCCTGCAAGAAGAAAACAGAAACCAACGTAATCATGAAAAACATTGACATTATATGATAGGACTGAAAGAAGGCAATCACAATGGTAAAACAAGCTATCTTTAATGATTAAGCTGTCTGGTATGTAAACTAACCATCAACAGGACCTTCTTTAGATGTTAAATCTCTACCAGAACCAGAAGTAGGACGTCCTTGCAAACTATGGCCTGCTAATTGGATGACATGTAAGAATTAAGTAGCATGTAACCAAGTATATATTTTCCCAGAGTTCACATAACTAATACTAATTTATACATAAAAATATTCATAACTCTGCTCATCACAGCCTGTTTCTTCAATTATATTAAATGCACCAAGAATACCTATGAATACCAGTGGTAGAGCTCAAAGAAAAATGATGGTACCAAGTAGTAACCAAAACTCCATTATTTTACAGTTAATGTATGCCAAGTGCCAACAGTCAAGCAAAAAGGAAACACGTGTGATTATTTAAATAGTTTACACAATGTTTTTATGTTGCAGGAGTAACACTTACAAATCACAGCAGAATATATTAAAGCCTGAAACAGATACAAATGAGCCCCACTCTTTTGCTGACTTTCTTAGTGAAAAGTCTAGCTCTCCACTAATGTACCTAAAGGGTGGCACCAATGTATTCATCTTCAGAATTTCTGAACATTGGAAGTTTCGATGACATTCATGCCTCGACACCATGAAAGATCCATGCTTCAAGAATCATGTAACCAATTGCATTAGCATCTGGCACAAGTCAAATTATCAATTGGAAGGCAATGAATCTCAATTTCACACCATCCCAGTCCAAATCTGATACTCTCTTAATCTTAGTCGGCAAAGATCACATCCAATGCACTATGGAATATGATTTCACATCTTAGATATATGCCAAAAATTGTGTAGTATAACCAATAAAGCCTGCATATTTTATCCCTTGTAAAAGGTCAATATAAAATGTCTCACTTCATCCTGATGGTGTTCCACCTTCGAACTACATTCATTCTTGTCACTTAATAACATTTTTTTACTCTAGTTTGTTGCTCATTTCTCTCTTTTTGATTGATAATGTGTACTTGGTTAAACTTTCTATCCATAATACCATTAAACTATCAAATTTTACTGTGCCCAAAACAAACAATGTAATGCAACTATAAAAAAGAAAAGCAAGATGCTTATCATGCTCCATCATTAATATAGAAGTTCTACTCATTCGCACTGCCACTCCCAGATCATAAGTACCTAATAACATAGAACTATGTAATAGTATATGGAGATCTCCTCTCAGATTCTGAAAGTTGAAGAGTTAGACAACTTAGATCACTCTCAAACTTGGAAATCAAATAGAATCTCAAATACAGTAGTGCTTCACCAAACAGAAACACTAATATAAGATTATATACTGCAGACAATAATATTTTGAAAAAGAAATCAGATGCAAAAAGTTAATCGTTCAGTTTAGGATTTTGTTAGTATTGGCATGACAAGATTTAAACATATGACCTCCTGGTACTAAGTTAATTTACTAATTATTCTAAAAGTTTATGCTATTTGAGAATGGTAATTTTTATATTTTATATTCTAACTTTCCCTTTCACTTCTAGAATTGAGACATTTTGAGAGGGCCAAAGTGGACTTGTATTAAATAAATGAAGGTTTTATATATTAAAATAATAAATGAGTATGGCAGGGTTCGTACTCAGACATCTATTCTAATACATTGTTGTCCAATTACTTTCCTCAAAGCAGTGAGAGAATAAAGCAAAAGAGAAAAAAGGACAAAGTTGTTGAATATTCAAAAAATATGCTGCCATCTTTAAGGAGAGCGGAACCTGCAGTGAAGAATGTTGACGAGAGTTTTACACCCAGCTTTGGTAAGAAGATTTGTGATGTTGTAATCCTAGGTCTTGATTAATTAAGGCAAAGCAAAAAGCCTAAGCTTCAGCATGCAGCAGGTTATTTGCTTTAGCAGCTGAGGCACCCAATAAGATTAGATGGCCATTGAATTGTCCTGTGCAGCTCTTTGATACGGGAAAGAATTGAAAAAAAAAAACACATGATAGAACAAAAACAAAAAAGTAAAGAAATACATTGCAAAGAAGAGCCTACCATCCAACCTTGCAACTTTCCGTAGATCCCTAAATTTGTAAAATAAAAATGTTTGCACCGCCATTCCTTAGCAAGTGCTTAGTGGAGCTATATGTTTGTTTACTTATCCCAATACTGAACTATGCTGATATAGGTAAGTACAGGTATAAAACACTAAGGAGATGTTCCAATTCCACAAAATATCTTAAGAATGCCAAGTTCCAAATGTTATATAGCATAAAATAAAAGAACGATCATCATTCCATCAACAAATATCTTGCTTCTTCAACTAATCAGGTTTTGTCCCACATGAGATGCAGCGCAGATTCAAGCAGATAACTCTACAATACCAACAAGGTCTAAATAAATATCCAAGTTGGTCCTTACAGAAAGAACACAAGGAAACAGGGGAAGAACGGAAGTTCCGTTAGAGCGGCAGGCTAACCAAACATGCAACAATATCCTTCCAAGCAATTTCTGAATTACAGCAAACAGCATATTATTACTACTTGGCAAAAATGTAAATACACAACAACAATGTGAGTGCGATGTCCTAAATTAGTAAAATTGGCTACATGAACATTTTCCAAACCTATCTCTTCAAGATACTGTTTAGACATGAAATTCCTAATCCTTATAGCTAAAATATATAATCTACTAGAACATTTGAGAACAAAATTATAGGTATAATACCTCGTTGAGCATGTAATTCAGAATTCTTTTCCGAGCCAAGAGTTGGAAAATCCCCCGAGGTCAGAGTGAAGCCACTAGATGGTGTAGAGCCCTATAAAATAGAGATCAAATTAGATACTCGCAAAGAGATCACAGACTGAGGGAGCAAATAAATGACCAATGAGATAAGTCTACAACAATGTAATACATATCTCACAAAAGCACATTCAAGATTCAAGTATATGAAAGTACCAATTTCTCAGGCATTCCTTTTCCCCATGGAGTTATATTTTCTCCTGAATTTTCTGCAAAACGAGACAGCTGGGAACTACCTGGTCTTGTTTCTGCACTTCGAGGACGAGTCGCAATAACTGATATGTGATTAGACATCAATAAACCTGATGCTGTCGATGGGCGCGAAGTTGGACCCCATGAACAAGAGTCCTGGGATTTGTCACTACCAGCTGTAGAAGGCCGGGTACCACTTCCACCAGAAGACGGGCGCCCATTATGGCTAGGTGAACCCACACCTCCATCTGCTTTAGGAGATAATACAGTCGATGAATTCCATGCATTTGATGCCGCAGAAGATGCTCTGGTACCCCAAGTGAGTGTCCCCCTAATATATGCACCAAAGGTCACATGACACCACAATACTACTGAACTTAAACAAGAATTTTCAAAATCACTAGAGGACTTAAAACCACAAGGATATTAAACCGTTGAGAATTTAATTATACAGAGAAGATAAGAGTGATGGGAAAATATGCTTACTTGGGAACAATTTCCACAGTGGGGTCCAAGCCATTGTTTTCCAACCTTCAAAACTCAAAAGTAAACATGAATTAATCAACAAAATGAAGTGGCTATAAATTGTCAACAACAAACATATAACCTATTATTTGAAGAAAAAAAATAGATATTACCTTTGACTGGGTAAATTAATGGGTTTTGGAACTTTGCCCAAAACTGTCATGCCAGATTTTCGCGAAGAAGCCCATCTGTGAGAATAGGAAATAGAATAAAACTACCATTCAACCCAACATTTTAAACAACATAGGGGCTATGAAAGTATTGACAAAGATAGTGATTCTACAATCTCAACAGATAAACTAGAGGTGCAGGTGTAACAAAGAAAAACTATAACAAGATAGATGGATGAAAAAGGTGCACCTATCACAATTTAGATGAATAGTAGACTCATGCAACCATTAAATGGCGGAAGCATCACAAAAAGCAAGGGGCAAAGTGCAGAGATCTTCACATCTATGCCCCTCAAAAAGAGGTAATCTGATCTACATATTAACCCCCTTAAGAGTGAATTACATATTACGGGAAATCTCATCCCTCATAATCTGATGTTTCTCCAGAAGCCCCATGTCTGTGAGAAAGCATAGATGTGCATGCCACACAGGAATTTCAACTGAATGCTGCATATTCACCCTGACGAGACTCCATAATTTGATATTAGATAACATCATCTATATAAGGGGCATAAATACAAGCCTTCGAGAAGAATATAGGATTGGCCAAGAAAATAAATTGATCAAAAACCAAGATATGCTAGGTCAAATTTTAAGGGAATTTGAATTCATTAAGCACTGATCAGATTCTCAGAATTGGTATCAGACTAAGAATAGCTTGAAAATAGGCTTAGTTTCTATTACCTTCGGTCTGCTGTCAGCGCACTTGATGCCATAACTTGAGCAGAGTGTCAACAAGATCACCAAAGTATATATTTAACCTTGAAAGGAGAAATTAACAATGAGGTTAGCTGAATATAGTTCTACAATATTATCCCTTCTCTTTTTTTGCTTTCATTGTCTCAATAAATGATACTTAGCTCAAAGGATATTGCATATTTCAACTTGATACATCATTGGAATCATGGTGTTCTTTCTTCTAATAGGCTTTTCTAATTGTCTTATTTATCATATATCAGAGCCCAAAGGATTAGGAAGTTGAACATTAAAGACAGGATTAAGAAACACCAAATTCTCATAAAAGAGATGGATGGCCTATGAAGTTCTTGAAGCAATAAATCTTGTACAAAGTATTGCATGCTTCACTCTTCCAGACAAACCCAAAAATTATCACATAATGCACTTGTCGGAAGAGAAATTGGATGATGAAAAGATATATCATAAAAAATTTCTAACAATATTTAGTAAATCTTAAGAGTGTTATGGCTAGCTCCGAAGCTGATCTCCATTGTGTTATAACATCAGATTCGAAATCCAGTTTGCAAGAAGACGGTGGTAAACAACGAGTCAATTCTACACCAAATCCACCGACTTAATCATCAATGAAAGAAACGATCGACCCTGACACCCGTAAATGAAATCATCCAAACCACCTGGATCAACACCACCTAGCGTACGAAATCAACAGAAAATACGCGGAGATACACGAATTCCAGATGCGACAGCAGGAGACAGTGGAAAACGAACAAAAAATGTTACGATCGCCGGAAACCCTAACTCCACGACCTGGGATCTCAAGCCCTAACCCTAGGACGGAGGGAGGAGAGAGAATGACTGGTATCCTTACGTGGAAGCGGGTGGCGAGGGGATCGGATCGGCCGGGCGGTAACGGGAATCGCCGGTAGGTGGGGCCCGCAAAAGGAGAAAGAGAGAGAAGAAATGGAGGGGGGGGGGGGGAAGAGAGAGAGAGGGAGCCGAAGCGAGAGAGGCGGAGGCGTAGATATAAAAGGAGAGTGTGAATACGTGCGAAATAAACTATTGGGTAATATCCGTGTTCTATGTTTGGTTAAAACAGCTGGTTCTCTGCTTTATCCCATTCCCTAGTGTTCGAGACGAGCCGTGCGGAATTGGTAAGATGGTATCCCGGGCCGACACGTGTACTTTTGATGCGCAGGACCCACTTGGGACGAATGGCGTCTAAAGGCGGTGCGGGCCACGTAGGCGAAGCACGTGATCTCACGGGAGCTTGCTTCACGTGATTTCGCGCCCCGGGGTGCTACGAGATTCACGGGGGCACTTTGATTTCCGACAAAGATCGCATCGTCACCGTCCACAAACTCAACCAATACGAAATGGGGGCCTCTTGTGTTGTGCCTTCTAATCGTGACCGTCCAACAAACTCAGACCACCGGGTTTCAATTATGCTTGTTTTAGAACAGGCTTTATTTTACCTATCCAGCGGATCGTAGTTTACTCAAATTAAATCTTATTAGCAATTCGAGCTTGACTATTTGCCTTGTGCTTAAAATTAATTGCAAGCTAAATTTGATTGATAGAGCTCGGCTCAATTACACTCTAACACTTCGTAGAAACAAATCAAAATATAACCAACGCCTAGTTGTGCCAATGCACAACTTGAAATCATAATTTGAGCCTTGATCGAGCCTGGCTCGTTTTTTAAGTACAAGTTGAGCCGGCATGGTTTATACCGACCCATAGGGCTTCGAGACCACTCGACTGACAGGAGTTAGGTGAGGGAAGACGAGGGTACTTCGGTAGGTATTTGTATGTACAATCATCTAATTTTGTTTCAAATTGTGTCTGCTCCTTCCTTACCTTATGCTTTAGTAATTGATTAAAATTCACTTACTTTTGTTTACGTGTATATACCGCTCTAAGAGTAGAATGCATTGAGTGTATGTGGAAGAGTAAGGAAACAAAGGAACTATAGATTAGGCATATATGCAAATATCAAGAGATTTATGCGTAAAATAAAAGATTTTAAAGAGGCAGGCATGCAAAAGAAGACCCACATTTAAGCAAATTCATTATATTTCTTTAGTAGCAAACGTTTCTATGCGTGAAACTAGAAGTACATTTCAGAATTGCAAGTCTCAACTTGGATAAAAGAAAATGATCTACAAATTTTGTGATACTCTTTGTACACTAGTATGTATTATTCTCATGCACCAATTCAAAGCAAGATTGGCCTGTTGCAGCCTTCGTAGTTCATCTGACTTAAGAGTTGCCTCAGATGTAAATGCCTAGGTTCTATTTGCTTCAGATCTGGGCCTGGGGTGCTCTTCTTCCTCCTTTTTATCAGATGAGAAAGCAACAACTTTAATTGCCTTGGAGCAAATGGCAGTTGAGACTGCTGGAAGTTCTTCAGTAACAATAACTGTATCAGCCAGCAACAAAGAGAACTTCTCTGTTTTCTCATTGTTCGTCTCAGCTCGCAGATTCTGAAAACCCAGTGAAACATTAAAGACCATCCCTGTCTTGATTGTACGATCATTGTTCGCATTCAAGGCCAACCAAGATTCACAGAACTCAAGGCCAATGCCAGCTCCAGCCGATGTCGTCAGATTAGGGAGAAGCTCTGGACTTTCATTCTCAACCACTGCAACTGCAGCCTGATAAGCTTCACTGACATTCCTGCCTGGCTTCAGGGCAGCTATTGCAGAATCATGAGCCTTTAGGAGAACATCATATGCCTTAATCTGAGCCGGAGTAGCATCAATCAGAAAAGTTCTGGCAATATTTGAGCAATAGCTCTTGTACCTTGAGCCAATTGCACAAATGATAACACTTGTTGGGCCATAGTAAAGATCATCGTCATTGCTCAAAGCACATGGCCGGAGATCAAACTTACCTCCACTCTGCAAGATAGGAGGATAGCATAGACCAACATCTTCTGCCTTAAGCTTGACCTTGACCTTAGTTGGAACAAGTATAGCCTTCTCTGCATCGTCCATCAGCTCAGAATGAGAGATCCTCTTTTCCTCATCAATGATCTTCTCTAGCTTAGGAACAACAAAATTTTTCATCACACATGATGATAGAAACGCAGCCTTTTTCACACAAGTGAGCTCAGTGACATCTTTGACAGCAAACAAATCAGATAAGCCATTTGTTACATCGCCAATCTCCAATGCCGACTCAGCTAGCTTCTCGAACCAGGTTTCAAGAAGTTTCCCTTCAGGCACCTCCTTCGCAATGTAACCAACGACTGGACTATCTGATTCAGTCTGAGCACGAACTAGGTGTATTATCTCCTCCATCAAGGCGGAACCATCATCGCTCTTAGCTGTAACATGTATCACAAGATCGGTCCCAACAGCCTCCTTAGCAGATCCTTTGAGGGTTTCAAGCAGGTTGGCCTTCTTCTGGCTACATAAAAAGTGGATCTGCTTGTCCATGAAAACCATTATGGTTTCTGAGAACTCATAGCCAAGCAACCAGAAGTTGAAAGCTGAGGATATTCGATACTGAAAATGTTCAGAAGTAGGTGGGCTAGCAATTGCAATAGCATCAGACAAACCCCATAGATCAGATTTATGCTTGCTCCAATGATTGTAAAACTCCTTCAGGCGCTTGCTGAGGTTCTCGAGATCGATCGTATAACCACTAGATTCACCTCCAGGGACCGGTTTTGTGTCAACATTCAGCCTATCAGCCATTTTCACTAAACAGCACAGACAAACAACAAATAGCTACTGCTCAAAAGCTGATTAGCTAGATAAGCTTTCTCTGTTCTGTTTTCTTGAAAGGTTTAATAAAAATGAAAACGGGAAATAGGATTGTATAAGGATCTCAAATCTCAATCAATAAAAGCAACAAAACGAAGAAAAAGAAAAGTATGTCAACAAACAGAAAAGGAAGCAGGAGGTACACTTCTAATTAACAACATTCTGAAAGGAAATTAGCTATAATTTTTCGTCCCCTAATCTCCTTAGAACATCTCACAGTACTTAGTCACGAAGAAAATGGTAATGTTTTTATTTGATCTCAACAACTTTTCATCTGACATTTCAAAACTCAAGATGAAATGATCATGTCAAAAAAAGAAAAAAAGAAAAAAAGAAGAAGATTAGAATCGCATTGAATTATATTATAAATTCAATCGAAGGATGTCAGAGTTTAGACGGACAAAGAGAAAACCTGGAAACCACGGGAGCAAGGGATCATCCGACCAAATTAGAGAAAGAATCGAAGAAAATAGAACGTGATCGGCAAAAGAGACGAGGTCTCAAGAAAGAGATTACCTCGCGATTCCGAGTCGCAAGAAGACTGCGTAACAAATCTTAGAATCGTCTCTTGCACCCAATTCCGCAGCTTCCGGAGACGAGCCCCTGCTCTACCCGAAGCCGGCGAAGAAGAGGAGGAAGGACGCGAGGTGTGCGTGAGAGTTGGTAGAAATGTGCGAAGAAAGAGAAGAAACGAACCGGGGGGTTTAAAAAGGGTGGAGATGGAGAATGGCGGAAGCTGTAATTTATACCCCGCGGCGCAGTTTTAGGAAAGATAAACGGGTCGGATCACGGTTGCTACTAATAGGACCCGTTAGTTACCACCCGAACGAAGAAGAAGTGCCCTCCATAGTCTATTCTCCTCTTCAGCCCATTTTTTATTTTTAATCCGAATAAATAGAAAATATCAGACCAACATTGTACTTCAGCTTTAGCTTACTAACCAATCACATCCACAACCTTGGCGATTGGATCCAGTCTGATAGGATTCGTCACTTTCTCTCATCCAATCCCTGTGATAAAACTTATTTCGGAATAAATCCCCCCCTAATATGGAATAGTTGGATCAAGATGGCAAGGAATAGGGAGGCAGGTAAGCTCACATGTGGTGATTGGATCCTTTCTTATTCATGGTGGAGAGGAGATTCCTTCATATAGGATTTAATTTACCGATTTAGGTGTCTCCTGTAACAACCGCCACTGTTCCCGGAGACACACACAGAGAGAGAGAGAGAGAGAGATGTCTGCAGCTACCTATATCTCAGGGCCAAGCCCACTGACCCACTTGAGAAAGTTGGAGAAAAGAGCCGCCTTTCATCCCCAAAAGGCACTTTTCTCTTTTAGGGGGGCCCTGAGGCAATTCCCAATCGAGTTGTTCTTGAGAAGCTCCTCGTATGGGAGGAGGAGGGGGTCATCGACCTCCAAATCCATCAGGAAGTTCTCCCCAGTCATGGAGTGGCAAGAGTGCAGGTATAACCCCTCGATGCTCATATGCCCATTCTGTCATATATCGTCGATTTGATTAATTGGCATCATTCATGTGTCAAATTTACTCCTCTTGTTGGATTAGTTGTTCTTGTCATATTGCTGTTCTTGTTTTGATGCTACAAGGCTATTGGTCCAATTGGGTTGATCCAGATGTTATATATGTTTAGTTGAAGATACTGATTTCTTACATATTTCAGGCATCAATTTTGTCTTTATAATATTGGGTTGATATAGATATTATAACTATGATGTAATTCACTTGCTGATTAACTTTAGTTTGCTTTTTTTAATATAACAGAATTTTCTATCGGATTATTATGGATTTTCCTGAATCCTTCAGATTTTATACAGAATCCGATAAAAATGTCAGTTAAGCACTGTGATTAGTGTTAACCAATTACAAAACATAACTGTAGACAGTATAACCTTTGTTAGGTTTGGGAATTATCAGGTTTGTCTTTAATGTTGACTAGATGATTGCTGTTGCAAAATCATCTTACTATTATATATCTTTTCCTCTCCTTTCTTTTCATCTTCATCCAACAGTCTTTGCAAAATGGCTGCAAGCTTCCCATATTCTAAACTAAACCCGTGAGCCATTGCCAAAGATTGGTAAGCTTCTCAACTTCTCCTACTGGGATGTGCTATGTCCCCAGCTACAACCCTCCATGTTAGACTACACAGGAATTCATCATGTCCCCTTTGTTTTTTTTTTTCAGAGATTTGAATTATTATTTGCAGTAGAAATGAATTAGAATTATATACGAGAAACTGAATATTTAGAAGACAGAATCTTGTAATTAAGTTTTATCATTGAGTATAAACACCTGATGAAGTTTACCAATAGATTGGTTTTTCAAACTGGAAGTGGGCTAAAAGATTTGCCGTCTACAATGTGCACAATTACTGATCGAAGGGAATTTTCTTGCTAATGTGATGCAAATGCTCCAGCATTCTACTGGAATATTGTTTAAGGCTAAGTAGCAATTCATCTATGTCTTGTGTCCATTATCATTGCACTTGATATACTGCATCATGCTTCTTCCTGCAAGAGCTGGTTCACTATGGAGATATCACTTGCATCAACTCGTATGCTTCATAGATGGAGCTATCTGCTGTTTAAATCAATACTTTCTAGATCCATGTTGTTCATATTAACCTGAGCCTCTAATTAAAGACATACTGCATTGACAAGATTGAGATTGACTATAATCATAGTAAACCATATGAAAACTGAATGTTTACTTGCGTGCAGCTCTGAGATTGAGGTTGCCGTTCCTTGTTCAGTAGCCTATCAATGTTATTCAGATCGTGAGACCATTCCTCAATGGATGCCATTTATCTCATCTGTTAAGGTGCTCTCTATCATTTTTGAGTCCATTTCTTCTATTTTCTGATTTGAAACTTTTCTATATCACATGCCTTAACTTTTGTAAGCAGATTATGTGTTGTATGAATAGAAGAACAGGCAGAAAAGGAACTACATATCAAATTATATCTGAAAAACTTTTCTGCCAAAAAAAAAACTTTTGCATCATGGTTTATTTTCTTAATTGCCAACTCTTCCCACTAGATGTTTTTGAATTTCGTTTCTGCCAGGGAGTTGTACTTACCCCCATTTCACTTGCTGCCTATGTGAGCCCATGACAATTTTTCAAGTGCATGATAGCCGTGAAGCTTTGATGACTTCATATATAAGTGTTCTTTCTTCTATTGGTGAAATGTTACTGGTTTAGACCAGACTGTTTTAATTAAATAATTGGACTACTAAATAAATGCAGTAGCCCACTATCTCAGAAAGAAGAAAAAAAGCAGACTATTTAGGACTCAGATGACTTGATATACTTATACAGAGAACTTTCTTCAGGAAATAACAGGAAGATACCAGAAAATTGAAGTTTCTATTGAAGTCATACATAAAAGCTCCACTGAAACAATTTTAATTGATACTGCTTTATTGGATGATACTGACAGATTTTACAAGATAAACCTGACCTGTCACGCTGGTCGCTAAAGTATGAGGTGTTTGGTCGTGATGTTGAATTCTCTTGGCTTGCCCGAAATATGCAGGTGAGAATTCAATAAGATTAACCTGCGAGATACTATTTTTCCCTCAGAAGTAAATTCTGTTTATTTGATGTGTAACAGCCAATCCCAAATCAGAAGATCCACTGGCGATCTCTAGAAGGTCTTCCCAATAGGTAAAATGCCAAGATATACTTTCAGCATGAGTTTTCATTTGCATTTATGGTACTTAGAATTTAGAAACTAGATCATTCAAATTCTTTCTACTTCTGTTGCATTTCAATATAGCCATTTTCTCTATGTTTCCCTTCTTCTTGTCAACTCTGTTGAAATTAATTGCTTTTATCTTGCTTTTTGGTGTGTTTGTGCCTTTCTAAGACAAGGATAACTCCTCATATAGAAGTTATTGTTTAAGGCTAAGGAGTTATAGAGGAGTTATTTATCCTTCCTTTTTTCGAGAGAAGTGGGCAGCACCAGTTATATATTATTAATAAAATAAAAAGTTATAGAGAAAGGGTTACAGGGAAATGAAGTATGAGAACAGTTCAGAGGAGATCTTGGAGGAAGGGGAAAAGAAATCCGAAGTCTCCAAATCAAAGAGGGATTTGAAACCTGAAGGGGTTTTGGCTTTCTTCGAGAAGATCCTCCTATTCCTTTCCCTCCAGAGTAGACACCATAATACTTTGAAGAGGTGCTCACAGGCTCCGCGGAGGTGGATGGGGATTCTCTTCCTTCTCCAAGCAGAACCAATAATCTGAGATGGATGATGCTCCAAGGACTGGAAGCAGAGAGTCCCGTAAGGCCTTTTGAACTCACACCTAGCGGAAGGTGACCAGTAGATTCCGCGATCTCGTACTGTAGGGGTCAGGCGGTGGTGCCGTAGTAGCCCTTACAGACTAGAAAATCTCTGGTATGAATATAGTATTTAGGCATTAGACTAAATTGTGACCACTACCTTTCAAAACCATTTGCGTTTTGAGAATGTCTGGTATATTCAGTCAAGCTTTACAACAGACAAATTTCTGCAGCCATTTGAAAATGAAGTAGACAAAGATTTCCACATGCCCTATCTTCCTATTAAGAATGATAAGAAAGCACATGAACTTGGATGGAAGTTTTGGAATTTTACAACTCCTTGATATCCAAAACTTTCAGTATGATGAAACCAGTCTCGCACGGGGAGTTTGAAATTTTATAATTCACTTCATATTATGTTTTTTGAAATCAATTGCAGTCAAAAAAACAATTTCTTGTCCTTGCAGGGGTGCTGTTCGATTTTTTCCAATAGGCCCATCTGCGTGTAGAGTCCAAGTGAGTTCAAATGATATTCTACTTTTTTATTATATTTCAAGTTCTTCTTCCTGATATCATCTCATCGATTGTTTGTTGAGATGATTCAGCATCCATTCCTCTCAATATGACTTTTTCCTCATTTTTTTCCCTGCAATGCAGTTGACCGTCTCATATGAAATTCCTGAAATTTTAGCTCCAGTTGCATCGGTGAGTACACATATAATATACCAATCTAACTTTATAAAGTATGATTTCTGTGTGAATCATCTGTATGTGTTCAGGCACTGAAACCCTTCCTCGAAGGATTGCTCGCGAATGGCTTGGAACGTTTTGCCACCGTCGCGAGAGATTATCAAAAAAAGATCCCCCAGCATTGACCTTAAGATGATACTCTTCATTTGAACTTTAATATCTTCACAAAAGATCAGATTTATGCTCCTTCAGATGAATGATTAAATCAACCATTTTCGCTAAACAGCGCCAGCAACAAAGGTAGCTGCTGCTCGAATGCTGATTAGCTAAATAAGCTTTCTCTGTTCTGTTTTCTTGAAAGATTTAATACAATTGAATGCCAAAAAAAAAAAAAAAAAAAGAATTGAAAAGGGACTGTACAAGGATCTCAAACTGTAATGTATGCCAACAAACAGAAAAGGAGGCAGAGAGTAACTCTTTCTTCTAACAAACAATTAGCAGCAAACTCTGAAAGGAGTTCAGCTATATTTTTTTCTTGCCCTGATCTCCTTAGAACGTCTCACTAGTACTTCATCAAGAAGCAAAGAGTAATGATTCCATTCAGCAGGTTCTCATCTAAACACTTCAGAACTCAAGATGAAATGATAATGTCAACAAAAGAATTAGAATCGCACTGAGTTATATTATGCATTTCAATTAAAAGTATAAAGGTAAGTTCGGTTTAAAACTCAAAGAAGGCAAAGTGAGAGAGAGAGAGAGAGAGAGAGAGAGAGAGAGAGAGAGGTGTGGGGGGTGTAACGTACACCTGCGGCGCAGTTGAGAAAACATAAACGGGTCGGATCATGGTAGATCCGAAAGGACCCGTTAGATAATATCCGAATGAAGAAGAATGCATCAAAAGTCGTGGCTATCCTCCCTCTATTCTCCTCTTCAGCCCACGAATATATATATATATATATATATATATATAGACATTATTGCTATTAGAATTTAGAAGCTTTCAAAATATCATAACTGCCCGTTATATATTAAATATCATAAGTGCTCCTAAAATTTGTAGAGTATTTCAGGATTACTATTATAGTTAATCTTTAATAAAATATTTTTAAAGCTAATAAATATATATAAATAATTAAAATATTATTCTTTCTGTGTAAAATATTTCTCTAACATTTTTTGTCTGTCATAACGTTATCAAGATAAATTATTGGATAGCTTTTAAACTATTTTAAACAATTTATGACAAGACAAAATAATCTTTTTGAATCTAAGTTGTTTTAATCATGATTAATTATATTTAGTTAACAAACTATTAGTTTTTGAGAAGAAAACATAATAATTATGATAGAAAATTATAGTATCTTGAAGAATGCAGCAGTAATTATGATATCTTCAAAATCTAAACAGAAAATATTGTAGCAAAATAATACTATCTTACATTCGTATCCACAACTTTGGGAATTTCAGTTTGATATTATATCTAGCTCCTGACAAAGGTGGTTATGAGTTCAACTCCAATCCTAAACAATATTGTGAAGAAATTATTTGGTAGTTTGCGGTTTGGTGGCTTGGCTCGATTCGGTTAATGGCTTGACAGTGCGGTTAGCTTGGAAGAACAGTTTGACAACGCAATCATTTGGAGCAGATCTTAGCGACGTTTGGTTCGAAGCAATTGTTCGACTACACATATGGCTTGAAGCCTAGATTAGACAGTTAAAAGTTCGGTGAAACTTAAAGTGTTTCTATATCTAAGGAGGGTTGACCATTTGTCCAACTCATATCTAGGCCGCGAAAAAAAAAAGTCTCATACTATATGTAAGAAACCACAATCTCTCATCCATAATACAGACTTGTGATTAGAACTCACTTTGTCAGCAAGCAAGGTAAGCTCACAGTGGTGATCGGATTGGTTCCACTCGTATCATGGAGAAGAGAAGATTCCTCCATATAAGCAAGAGAGAGAGAGAGAGAGAGAGAGAGAGAGAGAGAGAGAGAGAGAGAGAGAGAGAGAGAGAGAGAGAGAGAGAGATGTCTCTAGCTGCCTATATCTCAGGGCCAAGCCCACTGGTCCACCCGAGGAAGTTAGAGAAAGGAGCCGCCTTTCGACCCCAAAAGGCACATTTCGCTTTTAAGGGAGGGATGATGCAATCCCTAATCGTGTAGTTCTTGAGAAACTCCTCGTATGGGTGGAGGAGGAAATCCACATCCAAATCCATCAGGCGCTTCTCCCCAATCATGGAGTGGCAGGAGTGCGGGTATGATGGAAATGCCCACGTACATTGCTTGTTCTGTTTGCTAACAGAATTTTCTGTCCGATTATTGTGGATTTTCCTGAATCCTGCGGATTAACACAGATTTTATCCGAAATTGTCAGTTATGTGCTGTTATTCAACTACCAAATATAGCTGTATACAAGCTTGTCTATGTTGGGTTTGGGAATTACCAAGTTTGTCTTGAATGTTGACCAGATGATTGCTGTTGTATAATCATCTTGCTATTTTTTTTTTCCTTTTTTCATTTTCATCCAACGGTATATGCAAATAGGTGCAAGCCTTCCCATACTCTAAATTGAACTCGTGAGCCATTGCCGAAGAACGGAATGCTTCTCGACTTCTCCTACTGGGTTGCATGTCCACAGCTACCACCTTCCATGTCCCCTTTGTAGCTGTTTTTTTTCAGAGATTTCAATTATTATTTGAAGTAGACATGAACTGGAACTATATAATGTCTTACGAGAAACTGAACATTTAGAACACGGAATCTTGTAAGTTTAGTTCTATTATTGAGTAAGAACACCTGATGAAGTTTTCCAACGATTGGTTTTTCAAAGTGGAAGTGGGATAAAAGATAAGATTGTTCAAAGCTAGGTAGTGTTCATCTATGTCTGCATTTGATTTGCTGCATCGCGCTTCTTCCTGCAAGACCTTGATCGCAATGGAGATATAGCGTCAACTTGTATGTTCTATACATAAAAATATCTGTTCTTTAACTCAATACTTTCTAGGCCTGTGTTGTTCATATTAACTTGAGCCTCTAATCAAAGACGAACTGTGTTGACAAGATTGAGATTGAATATAATGATACTAAACCATACGAGAACTGAATGTTTATTTGAGTGCAGCTCTGAGATTGAGGTTGCTGTTCCATGTTCAGTAGCCTATGAATGTTACTCAGATCGTGAGGCCATTCCTCAATGGATGCCATTTATCTCGTCTGTTAAGGTGCTTTCTATCATTTTTTAGTCCATTTTGTCTATTTGTCTGTATCACATGCCTTAACTTTTGTAAGCTGATTATGTGTTGTCTGATATTTTCTTAATTGCCACTTTTTCCCACCAGATATTTCTGAATTGCCTTTCTACCGAGGAGTTGTACTCAGTAATTCAACCCCATTTCATGAGGTTCTGCCTATGTGAGCCCATAACAATTCTCAAGTGCATGATGTATTGATATCCATGAAGCTTTTGATGATTTCACACATAAGTTTCTTTCTTCTAGACCAACTAAAATTGTTCTTCCAAGATGCTGTTGAGAAGTTTGCCATGCATTACGGAATAGGCTTCATAAATAGTCAATATGAAACACATTGAATCGCCCTCATAAAATAGTTCTCTTTTCATTCAAAATCCTGAAGGTGCAGATGGGAGAGGCACTATTATAAGAAAAACATGCTGCAAAATGAATGGAAAAGATACAATAAGAGAAGGCGCTATTAAACAACAAAATCATAATTCCTGCTATGGAGCATAATCCAGAAAAGTGGATGCCTGGTTCCATTTATTGTGCACACAGAACACACTCCCGCAGCAGTGATCTCACTCTATTGCTTCATTCTTTATCAAAGACAAGAAAATGCAGAAAACGAGCAAATAACTTAGTGATAAACGTGTGGCAAATTGCCAATGCACAAGTACCTTCAACAGCAACAGAGAAAGAAGGTGAGAAATCAAAGCGGTTTACTGTGAACATATTCAAAATTATTTCACAAATTGAAAATGAGACCGAGCTATAGTAACCCTTTATATGTGGATGGGTTTGTCATAGGTCGCCATAGCAGCTTCTTTCACGGCCTCACTCATGGTTGGGTGTGCGTGGCATGTGCGAGCAATGTCTTCACTTGATGCTCCATATTGCAGCGCTAACACAGCCTCATGGATAAGTTCACCAGCATTCGGTGACATTATGTGGACTCCCAATATCTTGTCAGTCTCTTTCTCAGCTAGTATCTTAACCAACCCATCGGCATCATCAATAGCCTTTGCCCGGCTGTTTGCCATGAAAGGGAACTTACCGACCCGGTAACTCACACCCAAAGCCTTCACCTGCTCCTCTGTCTTGCCAACCGATGCCACCTCTGGATGTGTGTAGACCACCCCGGGAACCATATCATAGTCAACATGGCCTTCCTTGCCTGCAATGAACTCCACACATGTAACCCCATCCTCTTCTGCCTTGTGAGCAAGCATAGGTCCTGGAATTACATCCCCGATAGCATATACTCCAGGCACACTCGTCATAAAACGGTTGTCGACTGTGATCCTCCCAACCTTGTCAGTTTGGACACCAATGGCTTCCAGCCCAAGACCAGCTGTGTATGGAGTCCTACCGGCCGAAACAAGAACCACATCAGCTTCAAGTGTGCTCTGCTCACCACCAGCTGCCGGTTCAACTATCAATTTCACCCCATCTCCAGATGTGTCAACACCAACAACCTTGGTCTTGAGCATGAACTTCATTTTCTGTTTCTCGAGCATGCGCTGGAATTGCTTCCGAACTTCGCCATCCATTGTTGGGACAATGTCTGGGGCAAACTCAACGACAGTCACCTCTGAACCAAGTCGGCCCCACACTGAACCCATTTCCAAACCAATGTATCCTGCTCCAATCACCACTAGCTTCTTTGGAATCTCTGATAAAGCCAGAGCACCAGTGGATGAAACAATCTTCTTCTCATCAATAGTAATTCCAGGAAGTGCTTTGACGTCAGAACCAGTGGCAATAATAATATTTTTCCCTTTAACAACAGTGTTGCTCCCTTCAAGTGTGTCTACAGATACTTCTGAGGGGGAAATGAGTTTCCCAAAGCCTTTGACATAGGTGACTTTGTTTTTCTTAAAAAGACCTTCAATTCCTCGAGTGAGACCAGAGACTGCTTTATCTTTCTGCGCCATCATAGCAGGCAGATCTATTTCAAGCTGAGAAAATTTTACACCATGGCTTGGGAAAGCATGCTTGGCTTCATGGTACATATGTGAGGAGTGAAGGAGAGCCTAAAATCATTAAAAAGGACAAGACGCCACAGTCATGAATAAATGCCAGAGTCTCAAGGAAACAATTGAAAATTCGCAATCATCAATACATGAACACTTGAGAGAAAGAACAATAAGATCCAAAAGATAAGGCATCTGTGAAAATGATCCGTCATTATATACATTCAAGAAACTCATGCAGTTCAACCAAAATACTCCAAATAACCAAAAAAACAGGTGTATGAGACAATAGCTGACACCTGATGAGAAACTTCAAGTGAAGATATAACATTACACCCACCTTCATACAATTGACTTAGCTTAATGTGATTAAACTGTCTGAGACTAGATATTAGGCACAAAATAATTGCACTATATTTCAGCTCAAGAGATGGATGAGCTGTTATTTTTCACTAGTAGTCATTCCGGCTTAGCGGGCAGGTTGCTTAGAATTGTCTTTTATTCAAGGCATAATTTGCATCTTTCTTATTCCTATCTAGAAAAAAGATGCAAGCCAGTAAAGTTTGTTGATGTTCTTTAACAAACAACTTCCGTCCCACAATTTTCAAATCCTTACATCTCCTTAAGTTGGGTATATTTCATTTGACATCATCATTCTAAAACCTGATTTCCAAATATAACATGAACTTTTGTTAGACAAAATGGTTTATCCTTTCCACCAAAGAGCTAATAATCCATAAAGCAGCTAATTGTATCTGACTTCTTCAGTTTCTTGGATTTGATATTATAGAATTGCTGGAATCACTTTTTGACTTGATTAAAAGAGCTTATGTGACATGAAAGAACAGAACGATTCATAAGGGTATCCAGTAAATCCATCTTACCCTAATTCTGTGCATTTCCAATCTTTCAACATGATAAGAAAAGTATAAACTGATCTAGCTATCCATAAGTAATTGATTATTACCATCTGTGCTTTTCCTACGTAAACCACATACCTCTGTTTACAAATGAAAATTTGGCCACAGTATTATGCTATCATCAGTTATTGTTCTGTGACCTAATCCTAAGGTCTCAAGTTTCTTCAAACTCATTTGAAGCTAACAGGATCAACAAGGAGTGAATTGGGCACTTCCTAGTAAATACTAGCAGCATATTATGTTCTGTCTGAAGAAGGGAATTTTGTGGGAGGAATTACTCCGCGATATTAAAGCTCTATTCATATTCTGAGCAGCTGGCGTACAGGGAGAAAGCACAGAAGAAGGCTACGCTGCTGCTGAAGGAGGACAAGCAATTAAGGGTGATGTTTTTGGACTAGATAATATAAGTTTTGTTTCATTTATTAGCTGGGAATTACTTGAACTTAAGTGGTCGTGACATTGGTGGTTAAACTTACTGGTCTTTGTAGGCACTGATGTTAATTCTTCTGGTAGGTGTTGGTTTTAGTATTTTTTTTATTTTTATTTTTGGTTTTCAGTCAGTCTTGTGGCTATCATGAATTTGCTACTAAGTGATGGTAGTCTCCTATACTGGAAAAATGTTTGATTTTCGTAATGAAACAGAGCCTTAGGGCTTTCTTTCTAAAAAAAAAAAACCTAGCAGCAAAATTTCTGAACTCATAAGTACCATAAAAAAGAAGTAATAGAAACAAGCTCCAAAATTCCTATTTACCTCCTGCCCATCAGATTGGAATAATTTTAATTAAATAAACAATCAAAAACATGTTTTCACAAAGCCATCAACCATATCTAGCCACGAGTTAACGAATTAGTAGTGGAGGGGTTTTACCTAGAGTACAATTCGTTTAAGTCTGAAAACTAACAAATGAGCCTCTTTTAAGCATCTAAGCAAGAAGCTAAATGCATTAGTGCCAAATTAACTCAACCAGATCCAAACTCCAAGAGAAAAAATAGAACCAAATCACAACCAACTGCCAAAATCCCAATCCCACGCCTCATTTACTTAACCTAATCACAAAATTTCCCACGAGTCTACAGCATTCAACTAAAAAACAAACTGTTATATCAAACAAACAAACCGATACATCAAAATCCACATCGCCCAACTGAAATCAAGCATTCAGATATCAAATTAGGGTAGTTGTTACCTTGGAAGGGATGCATCCGACGTTAAGGCAGGTGCCGCCGAGGGTCCCGCGCTTCTCGATGCACGTGGTCTTCAACCCCAACTGCGCCGCCTTTATCGCCGCCACGTATCCCCCGGGCCCTCCGCCGATCACCACCACGTCGTTCTCCTCCGCCGCAGCCGCGAATCCCCGGCAGAGGCCGGCGCTCCTAGCCGCAGCCGCCACCGCCGCCGTCGGCCGAATCAGTTCTCCTGCGCGCCGCCTCGCGAAACTAGCCATCGCCATCACTTTCGCCTTCTTTCTCTTCTCCTTCTCTTCCTCCTCCTCTTCTCCCTTTACGCGATATATAGAGAGAGATCGAGATACGAGGAAAATGGCAGTCCAGTAAATATAGCGAGAGGTGGAGACGACGAATGTAGGAGAAATTTTCGAGAATGCCACTAATGGCGGCTCAACCGTCAAATGGTTCGGATGCCTCACAGAGGACAAATCGGACCGTTCGATTTCACGTGATCCTGACCGTCTGATCGATATGATAGAGCCACCTCGGTTATTGCCCGGATCTACGTCTGTTATATCTTCTTGGCGGAAGGAGAAGAGAGGAGAGGGATGTGCTGTGCTAATTAAAAGAAAAGGCGTGCATTTATAAATACTCTATCCTTGTAGGAGTTATGGACCATTGAATCCAAAGGAAATGGTGTCCTCAAAAAGGCCACCTTCATCCCATTTTGTTCGAGGAAGAGGCTACAACATCATAAATTCATGAACATGATTACTAGTTATATTGTTCTTTTGCTAGATTTTCTTCTTCTTTCTTGTTCTCTTCTTTTGGATAATGGATTTTATGGAACAAATTAAAAGGCAAGCAAGCAACACTTATCTACCAAAAGTTGGACACCAGATTTTATAGTATATGTGACATCCATGGTCACATCTAGCCTTGGAACCTTGGTGTATATGAATTTGATTTTTGGCAATGGATTATCCTATCTATGCAATGACATTGTGGATTATTAGGATTTTGGGATGAGCCCTATGATGTGGCAGTAATATAGCTCAGAGATCATCTCTCAGAATATAGCTTAGAAATCTTCATATTAAAAAGAAAAAGTTTCCAATCATTTGTTACAAATGAGGAGAAAGAGAATGCAGCCTAGAATCATTAGAAGTCCAACATCCAATTGTTATTGGAGTTACATGCGCAAAAGAACTCAGAGGTTTAAGCAAGCACAAATTTCATATAAGTGGTTACAATACCTAAACAATAAGGTTACAACAACCAAGCCGACTATTACACAACAAAGACTAGTTTCCACACCAAAAAGAATAAAAAAAATAACAGGCACAGCAGCAGCAGCAGCAACAACAACAAGAAGAAGTTGCAAATGGGGTGATCAATTGCATGAGGCTCCCAGAAATTTGGGTCTATAAACGGCAAGATGTATACAGCCTTACTTCCACGCGGTTTGTTTCCACACAGCTTAAATGATGACACTTAGTCACAAAGAGCAAGTCTTTTCACCACACCGATATATGCTCTCTATTTTAAAAAGAAAAACAAAGCAGATACCAATATGCCTTTCTTAGTTTCTGAGAGCCGTGTGTGCCCCAAGCTTCCATTTGCTCAGCTTATCTGGCAAATTGCTCCATTCTAAGAACTATGCACCATGTTCTTTCTTCGTCACATAGGTTAAGCTTAACACAAATGGTGCCGCTATTCACAACATATAGGCTGGTGCTCTCTCTGCAGCATCTCCCAAAGGCACAACAGCAGCCTTGGGCTTTGATAGTGGGCAAGAACATAATCAGACTCACATCCAGTATTATGAAACCGATCATCATTAATGTAGTTTATTGCTTGACCAGTGTAGTTATATTCTTGAATCCAAATGCCCATTGCAACATCTTCAAGTTTGAACAGCTGAAACAGACAAAAGAAATCATTACGATGATACATTTTACCTAATTGTAAACATAATGTAAGTTAATTTGAGATGCGGAGCAAGAATAATCTAGTCTTACTTGGAGACTGCGTTCCTGATGACCCTGAACAATAAACTTAGCAACATCTCTTGAAATGATGTATCCGGGACCATGAGCCCAAGGTGGATACGAATCATCTGGCCATTCCTGCATAAATGTACTTATACTCAGTCAAATAGGAAAATAGTCCAAAGATGGGAACTTTCATAGAACTAGGTGTACCTCGGGACTAATAAACCATTTGTTATCCTTGTCCCTCTCTGGTAATGATTCGAAGGCGATGAGACCATACAAGAGTCCATTTGAACCACTTCTCTTAAGGCTAGAGATAACTTCATCAATCCTGACAAAAGCATCGTCATCCGTTTTCATGATGTATTTTGCAGGAAGAATTCTGGTCTGCAAGATTAAGATGAAAGGAAAGATAATGCTCCCACTGCATCCATAAATTTATACAAACCGCATTGTGGATAATTGGCTTGTTTTGACAGAAAATAATTCAAATAGAGATGCAAATTTGCCAAGATAACTCACCACATCATAGTCAATACCCAAAAGGTTTCAGTTCTGGTTCTTTCTATGCTAAAGCTAGAACATACTATCATGACCAAAACTATGCAGCAAGATTTTTGATGGTTTAGGTTACTTTAGCTTGACCTAAACCAAAAATTCAATAACCTGAATAATAACAAAAAAGATCACAAGTACAAAAGTAACCTTGAGAATCATGCCAAACATGAAATATTTTTAAAATATTTAGTATCATGTGAACTAATATATTGTTTATAACTTACAAACTACTCTAAGACTTTGTTTGATTTGAGACTAAGCCCTGGACTCGATTAGTGAGTCTCATTTCTTAGTCTTAATTTTTTAGAAAGTAAACTTGATTAGATATTAAAAAAAAAGATAAAAAGTTTGGTTACTGAACCAACTTAGGGATCCTTGAACAAGTTCAAAGGGGGTTCATAAATTCAAAGTAAACAAGGCCTAAAAGCTTAAACTAGTAATGAACAATGATTTTTATCTTTTATATTTAAGCACACCCCTCACTTCTGAGCTTGACACATTTTGAAGGCCTAAGAAATGGACTTGAGTTATGGGTTGAAATTTTATATTTTAAACAACAAATAAGTTTGATTGGATTCAAACTCAGAACTTTTTGCTCTAGTACTATGTTAAATACTATAAAAGCTTAAGATGTTAGATAACAGTGATTTTTATCTTTTATTCTTTAACAACTGCTTTTATATAATTTGCCATCAAGTTAGTCTATCAGTTTTTGTATGGTATCATCTGATCCTCTGTATGATCTTTTATTCAATGCAGACCACCTCAATCAACAACTCCTCATTTCAACTACTATTGTTACCTTCTGTTTAAATTTTAAAGCAGTATTTGAATTCAAAAAATGCCCTTGTATGATCTTTTAGTCGATCCAGACCACCTCAATCAACAACTCCTCATAGCAACTAGTATTGCTACTTTCTCTTTAAAGCAGTCTTTGAATTCGAAAGATAGAAGAAAGAAGTAAAATTCTTATGTATTAAATAAGAAGGAAGCGTACCCCAAGGATGCAAACAGCAATTGTCTTTAATGTGATTAAGCTATAATAGTCAACAAAAGGCATAAGCTGGATATCACCATAAACCTGAGCTTCTTTCCAGAGTTCCAGATTCACCTGCTTATTCTTGTGCTGCATATTGTACAGGAAACAGAGATGATAGTGTTACCAATAAAGTGATTATTCACATAATAGACAGTTTAGAGGTAAGCATAATTGGACATAATCATCTACACTTCTACAGCATCTGTGAGCGACATGCACATACATGAGGGATCTTCTTATTATCAGTCAAGAATAACTCACACAAAATCAAAAATGAATTGAGTTGAATAGAGTTCTAGTACTTGGAGCAATAAGCAATTCATGAAAATGAATTGAGTTCACTTACAAGACCAGTAAAAAACCGCACTGCGACATCACCTGAGCGAACAGCTTCATACTGCATCCATGACCGTCTCAGGGCCATTCGCCGCTTGAAATTATTTCCAGTTGAGAAAACCCCTACCAGCATCAGAATCCTTCTCTTCAAAATTGGAGGAGCCTTTAGGAGTTCAACATCACCAACTAAATCCAGATCACCAGAGACTGGCAGGCCATTAGCTACGGTAGACAAGAGATCGAGATCGCCAGCTACCCTGACTTCAGTTACCGACCATGGCTCAAGCCTCTGCAAACATCTATCAGTTCACACCTTTCTAATACTACCCACTAGCATATCCAAAGAACATCAGAGCAATCTCATCCCTTACCTCCCTATATGCAAAAGAAGTCTCATGCCTCCCATTCACCGACATATGGAACCCTTCCACCCCAGCCCACAATGTAGCAGTAAAGGGATGACCTTCCATGAATGGGAAATTAACGCTCAACCGAGCACTCCGCTTGGATCTCTTAACAATCTTCTGGTCATCATCTCGACTTCCAGTTAAATTCTCAGGAACCACACTCTCACCCAGCTGCTCGTTGCATCTAACAAGGCCATCAACTGTACTAACTCAATGCTGAATGGGTTCATCATGAATCCTCTAACATTTTATTACAATCTCCAATGATCCCAAGAAGTTACCTTTAATGTTACTATCGGCGGCGGCGGATCCACTAGCTGGGCATCGCTCCCATTCCCCCCATTCGCGCTCCGCCGTCCAGGAATTCTCCGCAATGACAGGGCCATCTCCATCCAAGCTAACATTGCAATGAAACACTATAGGTGGATCCACGTCTCCACTACCCACATTCGATCCGATGAGCTCGATCTGAAACGCACTGCTACCATTTCTGGCGATCGGAACACCGACCAAGGTCACCGCCGAATCCTCCACAAACCCACACGGGATCTGAAGGGAACTCCCAGCTCCATCAACGGAGAAGGGGCAATTCCGCTTCTTGGGATCTACTTCATCGTCGAGGGCTGCGAGGAGTTCTCTTACGGCAGCGGCGGCCTCACGGACACCCTCGGCGGTGGCGGCGAGGGCGTCGGAGCGCGCGAGGAAGGGGCGCATGTGTGCCCAGACGAGCTTGGAGGATAGAGAAGATCGGGTCTCGTGGGTGGAATTGGGAGGCGGGAAGAGGTCGCCGAGGCCGGAGAGTGAGGAGAGGAGGTGGCCTCGGCGGCGGTGGATCCGGCGGAGGTGGGGTTTGGGAGCGGCGGCGGATGTGTCAAAGGTGGCAGTGGCGGTGGTGGTGGAAGAGGAGGACTGGAGGAGGGAGTAGCGGAGGATTAGGACAAGGGCGAGGGAGAGGATTACGGTTCCACCAGTCCATTTCTTCATCTTTGTGGAAATTTTTCGGGTTCGAGTTTGAGGTTCCCGGTGAGATGGGAGATGTGGAGGACGGCGACGACCCTGGAAGCTCTTAGCTCCCAGCTGAGCTAAAGAAGAAGGCAGTGTTATCGGGTCGGGTTTTCCTATTTTTTATAGGGGATCCTGTTTCTTGTGAGGATTCTATTTGACCTCCCCCCTTCCCCGCCTTTTTTTTTCTTTTTATTTAAAGGTTATATAATTTAAAATTTAAAAAGAAAATAGGGTGTAAAGTAAAGTCTTGCCATGATGACTCTAATGATGAAGATAACTAACCATCAGCTCCACTATTAGGGTTTTTCTTTTTGTCGGTCTCTTTTGTGCATATGAATTCTTAGTTTATATTTATGTTCAATTGTTGTGTCAAATTTATGCTTAATTAGTTCTTATTTTGATAAATAAAGTTTAATGAAATTACTCTTAGCATCAATAACAGAGTGCTTTGGAGTGAGTTTGGAGTTATTATTACTGTATAATCGCTAGTTAATCTCCATAGTTAGTAACCGTGAAATCTAAAATAGACTCACATACACTCCTTAATTATCTAATTATATTATTTAGCCCATTTACCTTAGCCCATTTATTAGAAATTTTTTAAATTTACTAATTAATCTGAAAGATAAAAATAACCTTACTTTGTATTTTCTTTTTTTATTAGAAATAGACTTTTGAAGGAATTAAAAAAGATCGATTTAGAGTTTGATATAGAAATACCGTTAACTGAATGCGCCAGATAATCAAAATACCTCGCCATGTTTGTTAGGCAAAATATATATATGATTTTTGATCTAATATTTGTTTAATTATCTTTGTCTTCTTCTTAGATATGATTTAATCACTAAACTTTATAAAAATTTAGATTTAATAATACTATCGTATAGTTGGCACAATTTAGAAACCTCATGAAGAAAATATATAAGTATTATTTAAAAATAAAAAAAGACTTATATAAGATGGGAGGACATTTTTGTTCATAAAAAATTAGAAATTGAGGAATCTAATCCACCGTATAATTTTTGATATTAATTGGGCATGCTCGGTTAACTTTGACAAAAAAATTAACAATATTTAAGTATGTATGTGAGGTAACGATAACTTCGATAGAAGATGTTAGTTTCATTTCCAAGTTAAAAAATAGAGCATTTGGCCAAAGTAGGTCTTCTCACAGATAATTTACTTAATTAATCTACTTTCCAAATTTGCTAACTAAATGGGTGATGTGTCAACAGCCATCTAATGGCCCTGCAAAGGAACATTAAACTTATTGACACACTTCACCCAAGATGTAATCTTTGTAGCTATACTCTAACAAGCATTTTGTTCTAACTATAAAATGTTTGAACCCATAGAAAATATAAGAATATGTGATCAATATGAGAAGGGTGAGAATATAAGAATAATTGTAACATAACAAACATATCTACTTTATCTCTAATTTATTTAATTAATAGATCAATATAAGTTAATAAATAAATATATTATTATGTATTTGAATAGGAATAAAGCAACCATCAACATTTTATATTTAAAATAAAACACTAAAAAATTTATCAGTATACAGTAGAGTCTATAGGTTATAAGCTAGTGTTAACTTACCAACTAATTTAAAAAGCTTAAATTATTAGAGAGCTTTGGTTAAATGCACGACCTCTTGGCTATCATATTAACTTATTAATTACTCTAAAAATTAAAATTATTTAAAAATTATAATTTTTATATTTTAACGGTTAGATATTAGTTTTTTTATATATAACCCTTAAAAGTCAATTGCTCTCTCTATATATATAACAAGATAAGTTTTTTATCAACTTTAAATTTATAAGCCAAAAAATATGGGTCGGATGAAGAGCCAATCTTTTTTAAATACAGAGACACTTAGGTTCTATCGAACTTTTAAGTCTAGGCTTCAAGTTATATGTATCGTCAAATAGTTGCTCTGAATCAAATGCCACTGTGTTACTAAGTTGTTCATCCAAACTAACCGTACTGTTGAGCTATTAATTAAATTGAGCTAAACCATCGAACCACCGACCATCGAATAATTTTTTTATAATATTATTTAAAATTGAAATTAAAGTCGTGACTACCAACAATATTAGAGTTGATTGGACGAAGGAATAAAGTTGGGTGGATGAGAGGGGTGAGACCGAGCAGTCAACAAAGAGAGAGAAGAGGACGATAAAGGAACAAAACTCGACCGTTCTAACCGTACGTAGCGTCACCTAGACAAACAATTATGCGACTATTCCTTCGACTGTATCGGACTGTTCGTCGACACGAATCTAACCGCAGTTTCAGCAACCGACGTCTGAGATGTAAATTAAGCATAGAAATGTATATGCGGATGTCACTACCATTGCTTTTGAGGAGGAATGAGAGCTCGTCGTCGAGCTCTTTTGACTGCAATCGCACCCACTCTCGTCAGTCTTCCCGAAAGAAGTAAAAAAATTATTGATTAATTAAAGTGAATTAGACAAAGGAGAAGAGAGAGAAGTGAAAAAAAATAAACACTCCGATCTCTGTCGACACTCCTCTCTTCCTTCCCCTGCTCCCCTTCCCCCCTCTCTCTCTCGCAAGCCCTAGTGAAGGACGAAGGAGACGAAGGAGAAGAGATCTCTATCTCTGTCTTGGTCCAAAGATCGAGGTGGTTCGTGATCTGGTGAGAATCTCGTCCTGATTTGGTGATTTCCGTAGTCTTTTCTCCCGTGTTAAATCTGGAGATCTTTCTTTGGGTAATTGCTGTACGGAAGGGTCAGTGGTTTGAGCTCGAGCTCGAGCTGAGATTATACTCCAGAAAGCTGTACTTGTTGCTCAGATGTTAGCTCTCCCTTTACGGGAGAGAGTTAGAAATCGATGCAAGATGTGATTTTTATGGTTTTGGTTAAAGTTATGAGTGATTCAGCTGTTAACTTTTAGTTTCCCAAATTTTGCTTCTTTGTTTTTTCTTTTTTCTTTGTGTGTGTGTGTGTGCGCGAAGGAAAGATGTGTGCTTTAAATTACCTTAATGCATTTTGCTGTGCCATTATATTTATGATGCTGGATATACTAGAGTAAAAAGATTGCTAGCAGGGTATTTCTATTGGCAAAATTTAGGAAGCTTTAGTGGTGACTCGAGGATCTTGCTATGTAACTAGGTACATAAGAATTTGGAGGTAAGAGCAGTTGCCTATACTTCCATTAGACTCTGATACTGTAGTATGGAACAAAACACTTCACCCCCAGTGGCACTCATGCTGTGGTAGAAAGTGAGATCCACCTGAGATCCTGCCTCTTCTTTCGTGTAAGATGCATCCAATGCAGGCGATAATCTTTGCTAGTTCACTTTTAATCACTTATTAGGCTTCGTTTGGATTCTATTTAGGGAATTCCCTATTCTAGATTAATAACCACTCTAGATTTGTAACTAAATATCACATTATTTGTATTCTAGAATCTAGACTAGAATACTGTTCATTCTAGTTTGAATGTCTTAGTCTTTTGAAGAGGCCGTTCAAACGCCTTAGCCTTTCTTGCGGAATAGGTGGTCTCAAGCTGGGGCATTTGAATGCCTCATTCGAACGGTCTCACAACGCTCTATTATTTCAATGTACTACATCCATTAACTCCAAAGGGTATTTTGGTTAATTTACATGAGATATCCTTTAATCTCCACTCCTTAAACTAGAATAAGGAACAATTTAATTTGAATTTTTATATCAAATCAAATAGCTCACTTTTATGTCACATTAAAGGTAATTATTATATTACTTTTCTAGTTATAGCCAACACTCTATTTTCCTATTCTAGATTAGAGTTATAATTTTAAGAGTAAGAATGAAAATAACTAAACTATATGTGAGAATAATTAAACTAACTTACAACCAAACACTTTTATTTTAGGAGTTTACAACTCTTCTCTTTAATTTTCAGGTAACATGGTGATCTGAGGGTAAATTGCTTGTATGAGGGCAACTCAGTACTTATAAGTACCTGTTTGCCACTCAATGGCTTCAGTTAGTATGGTGCCTGCTTCTGGGCTGAAAAATGCAGGTGGACATACTATCGCCGTTGATAGGTTGCCTGATGAAATGAATGAGATGAAAATTAGAGATGATAAGGTACCTTGAAATGTAACCTACATAAGCTTTCTTCCACTCTTATTTCTGCAGCATTTAAGTAGACATATGTGCTATTCTGCAGGAAGTTGAAGCAACAGTTGTTGATGGAAATGGGACAGAAACAGGTCACATAATTGTAACAACAATTGGTGGTAGAAATGGCCAGCCAAAACAGGTAAATATATTATGAACTACCTTTATCTTTGTTAGTGACTTACAAAATAATTTTATGTTTCTACTTCGCAGATATATTGGTGATGCAATTAGTTCATCTGTTTTCTTCATCATAGAGTTCTTGGTTGCTTAGGAGGTTATACTGTTGCTAGTCTAGCATGTAGCACAACTTATCCTTATGGTGTCATTTAATAATAATGATTCTTTGGTCCCAACTATTTGACAATATACATTATCCTCATAATGGAAGATCTTCATTTATTGGCAGACTATCAGCTACATGGCCGAGCGTGTTGTTGGCCATGGATCATTTGGAATAGTTTTCCAGGTTAGTCGTTAGTTTCTTCTGAGGTAAATTATACAATAGGCTCTTCTGTGCAGCTCATACTTCTTTTACTGTAGCAGTTTACATTATAACCATTAGATGGGAAGTCTGATGACATACAGTACTACTTTAAGATTATAACAATCCTTAATCTTTTCGTTGGCAGGCAAAGTGTCTGGAGACAGGTGAGACAGTAGCAATCAAGAAGGTTCTTCAGGACAAGAGGTATAAGAACCGTGAGCTGCAGACCATGCGTCTACTTGACCATCCTAATGTTGTGTCTTTGAAGCACTGTTTCTTTTCAACAACCGAAAAGGAAGAACTTTATCTTAATCTAGTCCTTGAGTATGTCCCTGAGACAGTTCACCGTGTAATCAAGCACTATAACAAGATGAACCAGCGGATGCCATTGATATATGTGAAACTCTATACATACCAGGTAAGAATGAAATTTTGTTAGTAAGCTTTTCAGGATTTAGTATTTAGAAGATAATGTGTATGCAAGCTGCTTGCCATAGAATTAATTTCCAGGTAATTATTATTACAAAAGAGTAAGGTTGTCTGATGTCTCAAGTAGGGGTAGCTTGATCTGGGCCAGAGGACCTGTCTGAACCTTCATAGAGAAATCAGATTGACTGTACCTTATTGATTAGCTTTAATTCAGGTAGGTTGTAGAATTTGCATCATTCGTGTTTGATAGTCTGGTTCAGCAGCATCTACCCAATTATAGCCTGATCAATCCTGTCAGGTCATGTTCCACTTTTTAGCTATAGTCAACAGATTTAATTTTAGGGATTTGTACATAATTGTAACTAAGAACTTTTAAAATATTATAATTGCCACTACATTTTTCAAAATACCACAAATTGCTGACGAAATTATTGAACCCTTTTGTAAATGCCATCGTGATACTTAAATTCTAAGTAATCATAATTAAAACTGAACTTAGATTGTAAAATGACTATTTTATACTTGTAGAAATTACTTATTAAAATGGCTCAAAAGCTATCTAAAGTTAACCAAATCATAGTATAAGAACATAAAATATTTTTAATGTAAGAAAAATCTATAATATATATTTTACACTCTAAACTTAAGAAATAAAGGTATTTTCCTCATTTGTATATATTTGCTAACTTAAGCAGCCATCAATTAGGAATATTCTATGGATATTCTATTAAAAACTAATCATAATGGCAATTTTGAAAGAGTCAAAAGATTTCAGTGGCAATTACGATATTTTAAAGAATGTAATGATAGTTATGATATTTGAGAAGTTTTAAGTGCCAATTATATAAAAAAACCCTTATTTTTATGCGCTTCTCCTGAAATACTCTTTCACAAATTGTCCTTTCATTATTGTCTGACAGAGGAGATTAGTTACTGAATTTCTGGTCTCATGTATTACACTTGAAGCCAAATGGGATCTAAGTAGTCCAATCTTGCTGTGTTTCTACCTGTATAATGCTTATGATGTTCCCTTTTTTTTATGTGTGTTGCAGATCTGCAGAGCACTTGCTTATATTCATGGTAGCATTGGCGTGTGCCACAGAGATATTAAACCGCAAAATCTTTTGGTAAGAGTACTCCTCGTATCTGCATGTTGGGCCTTATGTTTGCATGTTTTTTTTTTTTGTTGGGAGCACAAAATATAACAACATGCTGATCACTTGCCACATCCACTATTTGGAGCTATAAAGAAGGGAATATTTATACGTAGAAGCCTATCAGTTAGTTCTTTTGTATGTGTTATACAAGTACTACAGCGTAGTGTCTTTCTGTTAACACTTAACAGGTCAACCCTCATACGCACCAGCTGAAGCTATGTGACTTTGGAAGTGCAAAAGTTTTGGTATGTTTTGGACCTTTGGTTATCCTAGCCCTTGAGCTATGCATAGTATGTTGTCGAGTATGGCTTGAACCTTCTAATTTATGATTTTGGTGTGATTAGGTGAAAGGAGAACCAAATATCTCCTACATCTGTTCAAGATACTACAGAGCACCTGAGCTTATTTTTGGTGCAACCGAGTACACAACAGCGATTGACATATGGTCTGCTGGCTGTGTTCTTGCCGAGCTCCTGTTGGGCCAGGTAGACTTCCAATTCAAGCTATTCCCTGAAAAAATCGTTCTTATCATCCTGACAATCGCAGCATCTTCAAAAAGTTCTTTACAAAAGAAAATTTCATTTTGTTAACAGCCTCTTTTTCCTGGTGAGAGCGGAGTAGATCAACTTGTTGAAATAATTAAGGTGCACATGCTTGCTTATAATCACTGTTTTGTGTACCTATAAACATCAAATATAACAGGTCTATGCTACAGATTCTAGGTACTCCAACAAGAGAAGAAATAAAATGCATGAATCCAAACTACACTGAGTTTAAATTTCCACAAATCAAAGCTCACCCGTGGCATAAGGTTTGAGACCATCCTTTTGTGCATGAAAACATGCACTGTTAAATGTTCCTATCTTTCTTTCTTTAATATTGCCAAATATAAAAGTTCAACCAACTATTATTCCACCCTCAGATCTTCCACAAAAGAATGCCACCAGAAGCAGTTGATCTTGTCTCTAGGCTTCTTCAGTACTCACCAAATCTACGGAGCAGTGCAGTAAGTAGATCCTAATCATGCTTTGTGTCGGATGTGCAAGAGTTTATTTTCTTCCCTATAGTTGGATCATAAAGCATCCTCCTTATGTATTTGTTTTTAACATAGTTGGAGGCATTAATCCATCCATTCTTTGATGAGCTTCGGGATCCAAATACCCGTCTACCAAATGGTCGATTTATGCCACCACTCTTTAACTTCAAGCCTCATGGTAAGCATCATTGAATGATATTCTGATGAACTTGCGAATATCATGCGCACAATTTTCCCTTGATAAAATTTTCATAGCTTACCTGAAATTTATGACGATGAGCAGAGCTGAAAGGAGTTCCCATGGAGATTGTAGTGAAGTTAATCCCGGAGCATGCTAGGAAGCAATGCCCCTTCCTAGGGCTGTAATCTATCTGGTCGCAATCAGATAATATAACACTCCTCATGTAGCTAAGTGCAGTACAAAAGGAAAAATCTATTCCTATGAATTTGGTGAGTTATGCATCTTTTACCTTGTTGAACCCTTGCTTCTTTCTGATGTTATGTATGTCTTGCCATCACTGCCTGGTTCAAAGGCAGGTTTTAAAGGGCCTGCTTGTGGATTTCCCAGAATCTAGATGGCTTACTTCCACAAACCTCTGCTTTCATCAACTATTAATAGATCCATCTTTGGCTAAATCTTTAGGGTTTGTGCTGTGCTTGTTCCAGGACTAAAATGTCAGTTCTGATCTGCTGTAATTTGGTTATTATCTATTGTCTTCCATATATGCAAGCCCGATTCATATGCAAGGAGTTGACATACTAACAAGCATATTACTGTGCTATATATATATAATTACTTGTTACTTAATCTGGTTCCTTGTATCTGAGTTTCATACTGAACTAACTAAACACATAATTAACCTAAACCATCTCCTGTTTCAAGTCCAATTTAGTGTATTTTTGGATCTAATTTGCTATAAATATTAGGTAAGAATGGAAACCCAAAATTTAGATACAGTCAATCACCCTAAAATAAAAGTAAAAGTGAGATGTTTAACCTTGAGATATCTAAGAAATAAGGTTTCTAAACCCCTTGCAATTAAATTTATTGCATCACCATTTTATTGGTATATCCAACACCAATCTGAAAGCTAGGGTGGACATATGTCAATGGTTTTGTTCTGATTAGTTGCATCTAACTGTGAACATGGATTCTGACCATCTCCAAGAAAGTTTGAAAAAAAAAGGCTTAATATGGTGTGGAGGACTTCTTCCATGAGATTGAGAGTATTGTTTGATTCTTATAATTTAACTAAATTTGTTTTCCCTTTTGTTATTTTTCCCATACTAGAACAATGCAATTTATGCTGTTGTTTGTTTGTAGCATGCCCAGTTAGAACTTGGATATAAAATTATAATTATGCATAATTTATAATCTAATTTTTATCATTAGCTAAAGTTCCTTAAACATTAAAGAAATTCTTTTTTGGGTCAAAGCAGGGTTAAACTGAAATTAGTATCAATAGATAGAAATTTTTTTTTTTTTAAATAATAGAGAAGTAAGAGCTTTAATAGTCTCCCATTAAATAGGGATGACTCTAGAATTCAAATCAGAAACCTTTTATATAATATGAATCCTTTTAACAAACTAAGTAGTAAGTACTATCCTATTGACACCAACAGATGGAAAGCTAGTCAAACTTTCTTCCAATTTTTAACATAATCCATAATCTTTGGAGCCCCAATGAAATTATGCTGCATGACTCTAATAGAAGGAAGTCCTCAGTGCCTCCAAAATTACCTCAGGATGGTGTTCAATTTGGCAAAATTACTTTGCCAGGGAGAAGTGGATAGTTGAGTATATCAACTGTAGTTTAGTGATTGAGTTTTATTAATTTTACGACAAATGTTACGAGTTTTTTTAACTAAAGTTGCTATACGTCCGAGTCCTCGTGATCTATAAAAAACGAAAAAGGAAAAAAAAAAAGCTAAAGAAAATATTTTTGTAATCATGAACAGAAGACCCATAAAGAATCCATTGCCGACATCAAGACCTTTAATTAGGCCTTGGTCTGCTTAGGACTTAGCAGTGGGATTGTGGGTATTAGGAAACAACCATATTCTTTCATTTTAGTGTTCATGTGTTCTTCTCTTCCTTTCCTTTTCTAATCTTAAGAATATTCGAAGTTAATAATTCTGTGTTAATTATGTCGTATATAATCACATATCTCAGAGAAATTGATCAAAAACACTATGTTTTACGTTTACGAACATTCTACTATATGGATATTTTTTATTCTATCTATATATCTTACTTAAAATGCTTCGAAAAACATTGCGCTAAATTTCTCCCATAAAAACTAATAGAATAGAAAAATAATAATATTCCATTACTTTTGAAATTAAAATAAAAAATAAAACCTCTAAAGATTATGAGCATATCCTTATAATAATCAAGGATAAATTTACTCACAATTCTCTTAAAAGTTATAAATAAAAATGTCTCTATCATTCGGATGATCAAAAGATTATGATATAGAAGATGAAAAAGTTTCACAGGCATGTTAAGCCAAAACTCCTAATGTAGGCCACATTAACTAAAAGAAATCTTTCTGATTAACAAGTAAAAAAAGTTGCTAGGGTAGGTTAAGATCCTCCTCCACCACTACATGCTATCTTTTCACTTAGTGGTCGGCCCAACAAGGATTGGAGATTAAAAGAAGAAAAGTTTAAAGTTTGTTTGAACAGTCTGCTGCCTTTTTTATGATCCACCACCTTTGTTGTCCTCTTATCTGTCTCTATTCCCATTTGCAACTCCAGTATGCCATCGCTTTACCCAGACCCGTGATTAGAAAGAAGCTCACTTTAATGAACTGAGAGAGTGAGAGAGAGTTAAATTTCAGGAATGTTCATGTGAAGCAGAGATCCTTTTTGTACCATGAGCCTCTCTCACTTCAATGCATTCAGGGGGCTTTTGAATTCTAATTTGTATTTGATCTTTTTATTTAGTATATAAAACTGAGGAGCAGTGAATTATTATCAACCTCCAGATGGGTAATATTTCTATCTCTTAGATTGAGTAGCAGGAAACTAATTGTGTGAATGTTTCTCCTCTAAATATTAAAAGTTTATATATATATGCTAATTTGCACACTTACTTAATCTTTATTTTTCAATAAATTCCAACTTGGGAGATCTCCAAATTTGCTGAAACCTTCTCCCTCTTTTGGATATTTCTCCTGTAATCATAGAAACTTATATGCAGCAACCAAGAATTATGAGCTACTAATAGTCTCCCAGTCTATTGCAATTCAAACCCACTCATAAGCCCCTCTTAACTATGCCATTCAACACACACTAGTTAATACCCTACAACCAAGCCTCATTATCTGATGTAAATTGCTTGATTAATAATAGCAACCATTACTCCCACCAAACACACATACTTAAGAACAAACAAAAGGGCCAAATTTGCAAATATATCAAATGGGTGAAACTGCAAAAAGTACTTCCCTTTCCTTCTCTTTTTCTTTATATATATATATATGTTCTAATAGGAATTGCAGGCCCGTGACCTTTTAAACGTTGTCGTCTCTTTGTTTCCACCTCTGGCTCTAATCTGAGCCACAAGCAGCTAAAGTACAGCATTTGCTGGTTCACGGGACTCTCTCTCTCTCTCTCTCTCTCTCCCTCCCTCTGCCAAACCTCCATCTCACTCTCACCACACCCTTTACATTTCTCTATGACTCTCACTTCTTCTCTTTCCTACATCTCTCTCTTGTTCTCTCTTTCTTTGTGCAAACGTAATATCCTATGTCTCTACTCTGATGACTACTCTACCCCTTCTCATGTGCCCAAATATGCCACCTTAGTATATGTTTATGATTACTAATCTCACTCTGTGACTTACTTAAGTCTTGATTCTTTTAAGCAAATAAAGTGATCCTTTGTTTTTAGGTTCTTTGACTCCATGTAATTAGTACTTTACTAACATCTTTTTTGCTGAAATCTAAAATATGAAAAAAAAATCACAGTTTTTTTACGTTGATTGACATTGTAACATAGCAGAGTTCTACCAGAACAAGATGTCTCAAATATTTTGAAGTAGTTGATTAGTTTTCATACATTTGCTTTTTGTTCATTATCCATCCAAGGGAAGAACAAGAGGCCAAGAGGACTACAATAGTGACTTGTGAAGCTCTAGAAGTTTCTTACTCTAACAATTAGCATAATCCTTCATCCCATTTTTATCAACTGGTCAATCTGAGAGATTCTAAGTTAATTATTATGAGGAATTCAAGGCAGAGGTTGATGGTCTTTGTCATTCTTGGACCAACAAGGTCACACTGAAACATAACACGAGACAGAGAGAGAGAGAGAAATCTCTTAAGAGATTCATGTGAAGTAGTGAATGAGGACAAGAGAATGATGCTCCAATCACTACAAAGTTAGATGTGCATGTCACCCCTTGATGGGTCCCTTTGACTCCCCTTTATTAACACCTCAAATGCCTCTCTTCACTTCCCTCCTCTTATCCCTCTCCATCCATTTCAAATACTATGAGCTCCTGAACTAGCACTCCACCTCCTTATAAACCATAATTTTCTCTTCTTCAGATCAATGGCGACCGCGATCCTTCGCGGGCCGTCGTCGTCTTCCATTTTGATCATGATCATAATTCTCTTATCGATGTCTCGAATCTCGAATGCTAGAACGCACTATCACAAGCACAAGAGCGGCCACAAGCATGGTGTCGATAATCCCAATTACATATCTCACCCCCCTGCTGCTTCCCCTGCTGAGCCACCTTCCTCCAGTGACCATCTAAGAAACACTTCTAGCCCAGAGCCGCCTTGTGTGTTCAATGTGAGAGATTTTGGAGCAATTGGCAATGGAAACAGTGATGATACGCAAGCATTCCGGGCAGCTTGGAAGACGGCGTGCGCCGTTGAATCTGCCGTCCTCCTCGTGCCCGACGGCGTGTTCATGGTCACCTCGACCATCTTTTCTGGCCCGTGCCAGCGCGGGCTAGTCTTTCAAGTAAGCTAGTACCTCTTCTTTTTGTATTATTTTATTAGTACATTTCTTGGATTGAACTTTTATAGAAGATGTGTGGATTGGAGTGCAGGTGGATGGAGTGTTGATGCCGCCCGATGGCCCCGACTGCTGGCCGGCGTCGGACAGCAGGCGACAGTGGATCGTGTTCTATAGAGCTGATGGCATGACACTTAGAGGAGAAGGCACAATTGAAGGCAATGGAGAAGAGTGGTGGAATCTTCCGTGCAAACCACACAGAGTATGATATACACACACATATGCTTCTACTACTAATCTATACTTGTAGCACGTCTCATAGAGAGCTAAAACTGGGTTCTGATGCCATTTCAGGGTCCAAATGGATCCACATTGCCTGGACCTTGTGATAGTCCTGCGGTAAGAACCAAACTCATACACTCACTTCAAATATAATGTTTTTTTCAGTTCAATGTTACAATGATGGCCTAATTTTGTAACTTTCTTCAGTTGATTAGATTCTTCTTGAGTTATAATGTCACTGTAAAGGATCTACGAATCGAGAACAGCCCACAGTTTCATATCAAATTCGACGGCTGTGAAGGGGTACATATCGAAGGCTTATCGATAAACTCCCCTGCCTTCAGTCCTAACACCGATGGCATCCACATTGAGAACACTAAATCTGTTGCCATCTACAATTCCGTGATCAGAAATGGTAGTCGTAAATCACCATAACCAACAGTGTAACGTTTATTCTAATCAGTATATTGCAATTTGAATCAAGTGTTTGATGAAATGCCTCTCAGGTGATGACTGCATCTCTATAGGCCCCGGCTGTTCTCATGCCATCATAGAAAACGTAACATGCGGTCCTGGCCACGGCATAAGGTGTGGTGGGCTAGTAATACTCTTTCTATTGCCTTTCATAACAATCCAATCCCTTGGTGCTCTGGCTAATACGGAGAGCTCATATTGCAGCATTGGTAGCCTCGGTGTCCACAATTCGCAGGCGTGCGTCTCAAACATAACGGTACGTAATGCGAGGATCAAGAACTCCGACAATGGGGTCAGGATCAAGACATGGCAGGGCGGCACGGGCTCGGTGTCGAGCATCAGCTTCGAAAACATCCTCATGGACAATGTGAGGAACTGCATCATGATAGACCAGTACTACTGCCTAAGTAAGCAGTGCATGAACCAGACGTCGGCGGTCTACGTATCGGACGTCTCGTATACGAACATAAAGGGGACTTACGACGTAAAGAGTCCGCCGATACACTTTGCTTGCAGTGATACAATTGCATGCACTGATATAACTCTGTCTGAGGTAGAGTTACTGCCATTTGAAGGGGAAATGGTGGATGATCCCTTTTGCTGGAATGCATATGGGGTCTTGCAAACACTCACAATTCCTCCGATATACTGTTTGCAGGAAGGGAGGCCTGAGTCTCTCCAAGAGAAGCTTATCACTGGTTGCTGAACATTTTTGATTCAGCTACAGCAATTAAAAGGATAACAAACACATGTATAAATGGTCAAAGCTCAAGAGCCATGCCATGAGTTCTCATCTTTCATATACATATATTTTTCTCTTGGGAGTAAACCATCATGGGGATTGTGATTATGTCGAGGCATCAAACAAAAGCTCTCAATGAAATCTTTTGTGTCTAGGGAACTTCATGCATTTTGACAAACTCTCCTTGTAATCTTTGGACTAAAAAAGAAAACTATAAAGTATCAAATGTCACAAATAAAAAATTTGGAGTCACTTTGAATTTTGGCCAAATTATAAGGAGGTAAAATATAACTTTTTTTTCCTAATGTTTATGGGCTTTGATTGCAGAGAGAGTTCGTCAGAAAATCTGAGGAGGACCTCTATCTGATTCCACTATTTTAATGGTTTTTTTTGAACATTTCGAGAAAGTATTTTATTCGAAATGCAAGGGTCATATTAAAATTAGGAAAATAATAAGGTGTAAAATGCAATAAGTACATTAAAATATAAATTACATATTGCCCCCAGGGTAATTTTATTTTAGGGATTACCACAGGGGTCATTTATAATTAATTTATCCAATCATAAATAATATGAGCTTCGATGTCGGATTATTGTCGGATTCGGATCCTGGAAAAGCCGACCCGCATTTGTGCTGCTATCCTCTCCGTCAAAAGCATTAGCCACGCCGTATACTCTCTCCTCTTCTCGTCTTCCCACCGCGCCGCCTCCGCCGCCGCCGCTTTTAGAGGTAGAACCTTCTATCTCTAACCCCTAATACCGTTTAACTCTACTAATCCCCTATTGATGAAGTCGGAGCCCTATATATGTTGTTCCTTCGTTTCTTGTTCAAAGTCTTGAACGGATCTCAAAAAGTTTTTAGTTAATTTTGACGATTAGATGTTTGATGTTTTGCCGCAAAGGGAAAGGAAGAGATGCCTTCGCTTCAGACGGCATTGCCCCCTGAGCTTGCGGATAATGTCATCAGGGTGGGGGTTTATAACTAATTCTTTTCTTTCTTACTCTTAATGTAAAGATGATTCTTTCTCTCTCTTTTTTTCACATTTGTGATCCTAACCTTGTTTGTGCTTTTTTGCTTTTAGTTGTACCGTGAGTGCCTTAGGAGAGCTCGATTCATTGGTCACCAGGTATGCAATAAATGCTGCTTCTTTTATCCTATTAATATGTTCAATGAATTGGAATTAGTTGATGCTAACTCAAACACATGTTGGAATATTGATCTCGGTTGGTTCTTGTAATCGGATCTTTCACTGGTAAACATGGAAAGTAGATGACCGAAATTTTGATGATCTATGTTTCGTACCTTGATAGATAAATAAATAGGGAAGAGCATTTTGTTGGTATACTATAATGGTTGAAAGAAGCAAGGTTCATGCGCTCATAGTTGTAATGATCTATAAAGTAAAAGTTCTCCCTCACTGCCACCTTTACCTAAATTGCATTTGCAACTTAAAGTCCTTTTGCAGTGCCATCTAAATCAATGACATGTTTGAAAGAATTGAGTGGAGAATACTAATTACAGAAATTTAAGATTTGCATGCATATTATACTTTCTATATGGAGAAAATTGTATGGCTTGTAGAAAATCATGAAGATATGATTGAGATTGATATCAAATCTAAAGATTGCTTAGTATGCTTAACAATGTTTACTATTAAGCCCTGGCTGAGTTGTCATGGTCTCTATTATTACATGATTACAAGTGCGAACAGTGAACCTATTTAGGAGGGATTGTGCTGCCTGTTTCATTATGCCCGTGTTTTCTCTCTTCTTCCCCTCCCTCTGTAACTATAAGATCAGTTTTCTTTTTCCCCTCCACCAGCTCTGTTTAAAATATTGACCTGAAATTACTTAAATATATCCTTCAATTGTTATCGCTAGTAGGTTTCTTTCTTCAAAACGATTAACTTAGAGGTTAGTAGGAAGTTCATCTTTTATTTACTGCTTGTAGGGTTACTTACTGCTCCTAGGGCTCTTTAAGAAACTAATTTAGTATTCAAATATGTCATGAGGATGGAAGCAAAACTGAATTTTATATATATTGGTATATTGCATGTTAGAAAATAATTGGTCTTTCAACTGTCTATAATTCATAGAATTAAGAAAGATGGGTCATATTTTGTAGAACAGACAACATGAGATATAGAATAATTTTATCTTGAAAATTACTAACTGGTCAGGAGTGTATGAAGGTACTATCCGGGTCAAAATTACTAACTGGTCTGGAGTGTATGAAGGTACTATCTGGGTCCAGCTCTTATACAATCATGTGAAGCTTCTCAGGATAGGTTGTCTTGCATTGTCATTTAGCTGGAATATGTAAAAGGAGCATGTTATCATGCAGACTGCTTATTCGACTTTGTTCACACGGGGTTAGCTGAGTAGTCAGTTGCATTGGCCTATAAGCTATGTGTGGGGGGATATCCACACTGATAGTTGATTCTTTTCTTGTCTCATTATGCAATAGACCTCCTTGGTTCCCTGGTGATCGAGCATCAACCTTGACTTTTTATGGCTGGTTGCACTTTGGTAGCCCATTAGATCAACTATAGCCTATATGCCTTATTAACCACTTAGGAACCAAATAAGGTACATTGTAGGGACTGACCACTATAATTGCATCCCACCTTCCGTAAGCTCCATTAATCTAATAATCCCAATCTTAATTTCCCTTACTGTGTCAATTTGATCTGGTTATCCTAACTATTAGTTGCCTGAATTACCACCTTCTTTGCAGCAACACAATACTGAGCTTCTTGTTGGTATGGTGAGACAGCAATTCAGGAAGCACATGCATGAAACTGATCCGGAAAAGATACAGAAGTTAAAGGATGAGTAAGCTGCTGCACTCCCTTTCTTCTTAAAACACTAATCACTATTTATAAGTTCACATAGGCAATTGTCTATTGCAATGGGGCACCTTTTTATGGTTCTGAATATAACTGCCTACTACTTCGCAGTGCGGCGAGGGGCCTTATCAATCATATGCTTTATGAATCTGAGAAGATGTCTGGTCGCAAGTTCTCTGGTTCCAAATAAGTGACAGAAAATTTCACTGTATACTTGCTCAATGAATAATCGCAAGTGGCAGCTTTGCTTAATCCATTGCTACAGAATCGCTGTATTTTTCTTTAATTGTCATATTCTAGTCTGGAAGATTTTGATCTCAAATGTGATAACTTCCATATCTGTAACAGCTATAACCCAGTTAAATCCAGCTTGGTCTTGGTTCGTCAATGCAGATAACTATGTAATGTGCATATGTCTTCAAGGAACTTTTTGAGAGTCAGAAGCTTAGTGGAATTCTACCCCCAACTCATTGGTGAACCGCTGTTCATCTCATTACTCCTTGAAAACTGATGGGCAGAAGAGAGTTAACATTATAATGCTCCTGCCTCCTAGCAATCTTCGTACTCAAATCTCTGATTGTTGAAGAATCAGAGCTTCTTTTTTATGGTAAAGAACTTAAAAATTAGTCAGGTATCCTTACAAAATTTAATCTTAAGTGGGAAGTTCACCTTCAAATTGTGGTGATTGGATTTATGATCAAATGGAACCTGGCAACTCCATAGATTTACTGAATCAGTTCAGATTTTTTTTTTCTCTTTAAAAACATGCCACTCAGCCAAAGAAAGATAATGGGAGAGCTATAATAATTGATATTGTTATTCCCCGTAAACCTGAGCAAATGAAACTACTTCACAATTTCCAGTAACTATCCTTGCAGATCATGTATCGTTTCCACCATCTTTCTGAGCCCATGACTTGAAAACTACGTCCACAAGCCTATAATATAAATTTCTGCGGCTGATTACTTACACTAGATACTCATGTCAGCAACCATTTTTCTTCTCTAATTCTCCGCATACTTTGGCCTTATGATAATCGAGAGAGACAGTTTCTGCTGCAGAAGCTGCCCATTTGTCATGCATTTGAGTGCAGGTAATGCTGGCCATCAACTTGCCGGCATAGATAATGTTATTCTGCAGGTAATCAAAGCTTCATTCCACTGAAGCAATGAGTGTGTGGTTAAAAGAGGAAGCAACGACAAAATTCGTCGAAGAGAATAAATATCTGTAAGAGAAAAAAGTTAAGCAGACAATTCTTGTCGATATGGCTAAGATTCTCCTTATCGTATCGACAATGATTCGATTGATGTAATTTTCATTTGGCATATGCTGTCAGATCCTGAGAAGCTCATATATCTGGATACGAAGAGGATATGAAGAGGATAGTATCACTGTAACCCAGTAGTTTAAATCAGTCCTGTCACAGCAAAGGTTATGAGTTCAATTCCCTTATGAATGTTGAGATCCATGAGGGTTGACATAATTATTCAACCTATTCGATGGGGAGAGTTTAGTCTCTTTTGTCTAGCATATGATTAAACTAAAACTCATAATCTATCAAACAAAACAAATAATATAGAAAAATTGACAAAAACTAAAGAGTATTTGTTTTAAGAGAAATCTATAAAAACTAGAATAAGAATATTTGTCTTTTTAAATTTTAATAGTTGGTTAACTTTAAAGAGTATTAAATCAAAAGATAAAAGATTTAAAAGATACACGTACAAAGATCATGTGTTTATCAATTTCAGAGAGGCATACTTTTGAATAGTATATATGCAACAAAAACCCAACAAAGAAAGTACTATGGCATTTTGGATGTTGTAAGTTATCTGCTATTCAGATCTCAGATTACATAAGACTCCTCCAACTTGAGGAGAGAAGGAAAAGTAAACAGTAGATATTTTATACACTGGCAGGCTATAAGCGTAACTGGTGGAAAATAGAAGCACAATATATCCACTAAAGACAAACATATAAGTATATAACCATGCTAGCAACACAGTAAACAACTGATCTGGGGCAAAGCTTTCTTACTGCTTTGAAGTTGCACCTTCCCCCAACTTGGATGGTCTGATTTCTCCTGTTCTTGGACTAATTGGTCCTCTTCCACCCATCTGAGGACTATGCTCCTGCCTCAGTTCGTTTACTCGTGGGCTGTGTGCCCTCTCAGATAATCGTGGGCTATGAAGACCCTGAAAATCTGTAACTGGTGTTGCATTTGAGCTAGTAACTTTCGGGCTATGCATATGTTTAATCTCACCACGGCTTCTGGTGACTATGTCATCTAGGATCTCCCCGCTTGCTGCCTGCCTCGTGCCAATGTCGACCTCCTGCTAGAAGCAAAATAACATGATAATCAGTGTATAAAGATTCACTATGGTTTGATTAAACTGGTATCAAATATTGAGCTAACCATTGCAAGATTGAATGGTATAGCTGGTGATTCTTCATATTCTGCAGCATCTAAGTCTGTAAGATGTGCCCCTTTGAAGAGCTTGGGAAGAATGTACTGTCTTACAGGAATTAGAAGCATGATCATAAGTGGGAAAAGGACCCCAGCTATCGGAATCCATGTTATTCCGAAGCACACAAGCAAATAAGCTGTCTGGAAAAGCGTAAAAGTAGCAATCATCTTAAAAGGCACAGTCTCCACAAAAGTTGCATGGTACTCTTCAAGCACTCTGTAAGATAAAAACCAGTTAGTGCTCTAGCATCCAACACTGAGACAGAGAGTAAAACAACTAGAGAGTAAGGTTAAGGTGAAAGATACTTGAATCTTCTACTGGGAGCAGTGAAGAGCAGGAGAATCCTGTCCCAGAACTGGTTTCCTGGTAAGCTTTCAATGGCCATGAAGGCAAAGTAACCCCAAAGAACAGAGGTTGGTATCTTTTTAAGGATAGGCATGGCTGCAACGCACCCTCCTACCATCATGGCCTGAAGCAAGTTGCTTAACCGCTGTTCTTTTACCTCAACAGGCAATAGATCGTCTATCTCCTTTTCTATATCAAATACTGACTCGTCTACTGGAGCATCAAAATGTCCCATGCTTGAAGCCATTTGGATTGTGGAGTCCTTCAGTTCCTTCAGTTTCTGTATGTACAACTCAACTTATTTAATAATAAGGAAAGAAAGACCATAAAAAACACAGATGAGCACCAAGAAAACTTTCTCATACTCGAGCAGACTGTTCTTGGTAGATCAATGGAGTCTGCATCTGCTGATATGCATCTTGCATATTACCATACAACTGGCTTAAGCTTGAATTTTTCTGCATACTCTGGCGTGCAGTGGCCACTAGTCGATTGCGGAGAAGCTGGAGGGTCATATTGGGCCAAAATTTGCAATAAATTGGCATGAGAAGCAGAATTTTTCTTGCTCAAAGTTGATGCAAACTTGGTTACCTTACCTGTTGCTTGAGAGTAGCTAGACTCTTCGTGTGCATTGGAGATTGTGGAATGACCCCATTGGACGGGGGAATTCCAATAAGGCCACATAACAGAGTCTGTCATAGAACAACTAAATCAGTGAATCAATGGCCAGAAGCTATCTTTGCACTGACAGAAATGTAACAAGTAGGCAGTTTAGGGATGGAGAAAGAACACACCAGAAATCCTAGAAGAAGCAGATCATAATGAAATGATGGTGGTTTTCTCAAATTGAACTCCTGCTGCTGAGCAAGTTGAGATGCTACACTGTGATCAAAATAGTACAAAACTGCTATCATTGTGGCTGGTATAAAAGCTCCAAATATGTAGATAAAAGGCACATGTGGCATGTCCTGTCAAAGGAGAAAACAAAATCATAAGCAAATGTGACCAACCAAAAGTTGATTATTTATGGAAGATTATATGATCCATTTAACCAAGCAAAGAAAGCATGCCTTGACAACTGCCCAATTCTTGTAGGCTCCAGGTGACCATGGATTTGGGCTAAAAAGGCGCCTAGGGATCCCTTTTGGAATGTCACCAGAAGGTATATAAGAAACTCCTGTCCAGACAAGGACCATAAGTGGCACTCCATAGTCCGCAATGAAACCTCGCAAAGTACCTGCAAGTAGTGAAAATATTTGACTTAGATACTTAAGAAAACGGAAAACCACTTAGATAAGACTTTGCAGAACTAATCAAGAGAAAATACTTTTAAGTGATCTGCCAAGTAAGACGAAGGTAATTGAGTTTTACAGCTTAAGTATGTTGCAGTAACATTTACTACACGTAAATCACCACGAGAAGTTTCAATTGTTATATGAAATATGTCTAGCTGACTATCATGCATACCAGTTCCATAGCGCCATGATCGTGCCTTCCTACTTTTTAGTGCAGTCAGCAAAAGACCAAATGAGAGGACTAGAGCAAACATCCCATTCGCAAACCTCCAAGACGGAACAAATTCCAGTGCTCTTGGATTTTCTCTTTTGGGTATATGGAACTCATCAACAAGCCCCTGGAAAATAGATCCAAGCAATTATAGAGAGTGGTGTATGAGGTGCTTTACAGTTAAATTTGGCCACTACCAGCAGTTAGAGTTCAGGGAACTAGCTCTTCTTCATTCTTGATCAATTGAAGATATCATTGTTACGTGTGTGATTTCAATATTCTTTCTTGCCTCTCTACTACTTTTTTTTTTGGGTATCAAAAGTACATTTGTCCACAGAAAATAATATTGATGTTCATACGTAAAGTTCTTTAGTTTAACTCCAATTTATAAGTAACAAAATATGAGCATACCTGATGTAATATTCCACTTCATATAATTGTACAGCTTTAATATACTCCATGGACAAATCACTAATACAAATTCAAAAGGCAAGCCTGTTATGATGCTTACCTTAATAGCTTGCTGCATGAAGAGCATAGCAATCAGCAGGCCGAACAACTCACCAGCTATGCGGGTAAATCTATTAATAATAGAGCATGCACCTAGTATGGCCATTAAGAACAGCAAGAAGGAAGTCCACACGCATACCCTAAAACATATGAAGAAAGATGTAAATCATGAGCACAAGTTCAATAGATGTATTTTATCCTTAAGAGATAAATACAACTTACCAACCAGTCCAAGCTAGAAACATCCTTGGACCCAAATCGGTTCTATTTTTGGCAAAGTTAAACATGAAGGTGTACATAAGCACTGTGGGCTCTGCAACTCCAAGAATCAGCAAAGGCTGACCTCCTATAATCGAATGGATGATGCCACAAAGAGCAGTTGATGCCAATGTTTGCACTGCTGTTAGGACTCCATCTGCCAATACCATTTTTTATTTTATAAAAGTGTGTGTGGAAATCTCAGCACCAAATAATTCATTCATAGTAGATCAGAGCATCTTAAGGCACCAAATTATCGTTCAAATTTAATATAAGCAGCAGCAAAAGAAAAAGGCTGTTAAAAAATCTATAATCTTGTACCAGTATCTCTCTCCAACTGCTCTCCGAATGATATCACTGGAATTGCTGATGCGAAAAATATATATGTCGTCGGAGCCAAAATCCTGGACAGTGGACACAGAAAACTGTCAAGGATGAATGAACATGTTTTTTTTACTTGTAGGATAAAGTTATTTTGAGATCATTCTGCAAAAAGATATGTCGTCTACAACTCCAAAATCCAAATAGATGAAAAAAAGGTATCACCATAACCATTACCTGATGCCTGCGCTGAAGCCACCAGCCCAGTCTTGTTTGTAGCACATCAGTCTTCCTCGAAGATCATTCTTGATGCCACGAAAAGGTACAAATGTTTCCTCCATGATATTTTCAAATGTTTCCTCTCTCTCTCTCTCTCTCTCTCTCTCTCTAGAATTGTACAATATATTGATTCTACTAAATGAGGCAGATATGAGTCAATTATATTAAGAAAAATATGAATCTATGACTACATGGTTTGGCTTCTAAATCAGCTACATTAAAAGAAATCTCCAAAAAATTGAGAAAGAGTTTCAGGGTCTGTCGCCTAAGTTAGATCCATGAAGAAGCTGATAAAATTGTTTCAGAAACTGAGAAAAAAACATTCCAGGTAACAAAACAAAAAAAAGGGTTAATGAGTTCACTAACAAGATGAACAATGATTGCTTCTGATGAAGAAGCAACCAGAAACTCCAAACCAGAGAAAAATGAAGTTCACAATTACATATTTCAGACCTCCAGATTACCAATCTATACTCTCAAGAAAACAAGCCAAACTCCAGTACCCAAACAACACTACTAACTAAAACCTACAAATCCCAAGAGCATTGGTTTATTCAACCCAAGATCAACCAAAGCTTCTGCTGGCATTAGGTTTTCTACCATTAAACTGGGGCAGATGAAAGCTCTCAGAATTCTAGAGAGTAAGGGGGTTCTCTCAATATATAAGGCTGGGAAAGGTTACAGAAGGAAAATGTGCAAATGATGCAGAGCAATGTGGTCAATTGGGACTATGTTATAACATCACTATCAGGGCCTAAAAGATTCAAACAATTAAATACCTGATAATAGAGTGCAATACTGAGGAGAGTAACTACAAAACAAATATTTAGAAATGGTTGTGGAGTAGCTAAGAGCACATACTAGGTAAAAGAAAAAGGGAGGAGAGCATATACTCTGGGCAAATGAAAAAAGATATGTGGATCCCAACTGGATATGGTGTGTCTCACTGTTATGTGTTAATATGTATGAGAGAGATAAAGAGAGAGAGAAAAAGGAGAGAAGGAGGGGGTTAAAAGCTTGCCCTAAAATATGGACTAGACTGAAAAGGTTGCATCTGATGCTCCTTCACAAAGGCTTGGGCTTGGCCAGTTGCCAGTCCATACCAACCTGGCTGGAAGAAACAGCCTACCAGATTCTGAAATGTATTTATTTGTCTGTATAGCTCCATTGTTTGAGTTTTAGTTTGGCCACTTCAATAGGTTCAAATAGGCAGTTTTTATTTTTGTTTGATTGATCATGAGCTCGTAGACAAAAGGGGTAGACCTATATACAACTTGGTCAATTTATATATATTTTAAAAACAAGTCATAGTAAGTCTATATGGTACATATATAATGCCTTGATGAAAACAGCTGCTCAATATTAACCCTAATAACTTTCGTCAAAAGTCGGTAAAACTCAATCATCATAACGACAATGGTGACTTATAGACTGTTTATTTTGGATCAAAAATTAAGTTAGCAAATACAATAAATAGATATGTATATTGCATATTTATTGACAACTAATTCTGAGAGAGCTTATTTAGATAAGTCACTAGATGCAAGTGATTATATGTGATTGACCATGCGGAGAAAGGAACACCGGAGAGTCATAGGATTTCAGCAGGTATGATCTAAATTATCGGTTATATGTGATTGACGTCCTATTGTACATTCAATGATGTGTTTGGATTGAATCCCAATTTAGATCCCCAAGAAGTATTTAGAATTTGTAAATTTATGTGGTACAACCGTACAATATACATGTTAAGTATTAGATTTATTTTTTATTTTTAGTCTAACTTCGTGACGAGAGTTCCCAAAAAAAAAAGTTAATAGTCTTTATGGAACTTTATTATTTATTTTCAAAAAGGAGTCAATTGTAAGTGGAAAAAAAAAATTAATGTGAATTCAGTTCAAGCCAATGAAGGAGGTGGTGATTTGCAAAACGGATCAGAGGGAAAACTCCAAAATTATTCTTAAGTTCTCACTCATTTGTTAGCAAACATACAGTAGTAAGATACAATATCTTTATGAAGTACCAAACATCCTATGGACATCAACACAGATCCCACTTACAGATCAATTGACATTTGTGTGTTGCTTATTTCTATATTCTCTTTTGAGAAGGTACTTATCTCCTTTGTTAATGTAGTCCCCATCATCTGCACTAAAGTTGTGTCACTAACAATGCAGGAAAAATATAATAAATTTGATACACAAAGATAGCAGCTGTTATGGCCTTCTTAATTGAATATCACAATTTGAGCCTCTCTCTCCTCTTAGATGATGCCAGCATGCTCATAGGATATATAGCAGCAATTCCATCACCACTTGTTCTGCATCTCAAAACTTTATATTGGCTTTGCCTTTGGGCCATGAACTCCCAAGGGGAATGAAACTAGAAGATTTTGGTCTCACTGATATCTTTCTCTCTCTCTCTCTCTTTCTTTTTGTGTGTCTGTGTGGCATTGATATCTTAATAGAGCATTATTTATTACCTAAGCAAGAAGTCTGTTAAAAATAAAATATATTTACAAAGAAACCTCTCCCTAATTTGACTAAAAGTATAGTTAGTGGTATCGCGAGAAAAAGCGAAAAAAAAACCTAGTTTTCTGTTGTCTTCTTAAGAATTTTTTATATAATTATCATAAAAACAACTTTAATATATCAAAAGATTTGATCTCTCTCAAAAATGGCATTCTCTTAGTTAAATCTAACTAATCACAGTTAAAAGTGAACTTGAAATAATAAAAGACCATTTTGTCATGATATATATTGCTTAAAATGGCTGATTATCATAGTATAAGAAAAGAATTTTTTTAAGGCAGGAAAAAAAATTAGTGATGCAGATCTTACACTCGAAATTTCAAGAAAGAATGATATTTTAGTCATTTACCTATATTTATTAGTTTTAACAACCATAAGTTAGGAATATTATATAAATATTTTGGTAAAAGCTAACCATAACGACAAGTGTAAATTATAATAGTTTAGAGAGTGCAGAGATAATTATAATATTTTAAAATATGTTAGTATACCAATTATGTAAAAAAAAAAAAACCCTAAATTTAAGGAATCTCATGGCATCAGTTTAAAATAAATGGTGTAATGTTAGGACAAACATCATGCTAGCCCCATCATATAAATGATCATTTCTTTCAGTTAGACATCACAATTTGTAGTGGCTTACAGAAATGATCACTTATCACATCAGTTTCCAGATTCAGAACATACCTTGTATTACTTTCATAATATATTTTAACTCTTAGTCACTCATGTGGGCATTCTACTTCTATAGCCAGTTGAATTTTACTTTAGGATCTTGTCAGTATCACTAGAGCTTATGCTCTCATGAGCTGCCTCCTTTCAATATCAAACTCATCAATTTTCAACATTTTGGTTTGCTTGCAACTCAATTAAGTTCTCTACATTGCTTTGGAACATCCATTCATTTTGCTTACTAAACTTGGCAAGAAAATTGACTTAGTATGCAGTTTGCAAGAACAGTTGATGGAAATATTTAGGATCATTTTTTTTCGCATCCTCTGCAGTTCCGACTGCAAAAATAAACGATAAGTAGTTCAGCAAGCTGCCAAGCGGAGTCGAATCTGATACCTGTTACCTTTGAATTTTTGTCGAAAACTACCATGCTTTTGATAAATGACAACTGAAAAGAATTGCAGCAAGATGGAAAGCAACCACCTGAGATGTGCATTCCTCTAAAATATTTTGAATCCTATCTTGCTACCAACTTTTAGTTCTACAGACAATAAACAACTCTTTCTGCTTTCTGGTTTACCAATAGGGACACTACTACACTATATTTAACTGAATTATTTTGATTGCATACTTTTCTCTTTGATGTTATGCTTGATCAGCTTCATATGTAAATCTCATGATGCAATGTATGTTACAAAGTATATGATTAAACATAAAGCAAGACATGAATGACAGCTCAATTATGTACAATGTATTATTATCCTAAAGGTGTTCATATGCACCTTTGAGTTCCAATCACTCAAAGAAAGCTTGCATCCTAGCGCATAAAAACAAAAGGATGCCATCAGCACTATTCCAAACCTTTGGCCCTCGCAATTTGATAAGGAAATTAGTACTCCTATCTCAACTGCACAGCATCATCCATGAGCTCACTTCACCTAAGACACCCACCACCCCTATCATAAGAAGATAACTTTAAATGCCCTTTCACGAGTTTTCAATGTATCACCAACCAATACAACTTCTGCATATGTGAAGGTAGCTATTGGTGCAAAAGGGTTCGCTGATCGATGATGTGATCTTGTTCAGATTTTGACATTTGACATTGTTAGAGAGAGTCCATAGTGTAAATTTCTTATCTAAGATTCTGTATACCCTGAAGTTCCTTTTAGGTGATTTGTAGGACAAAAATGTTATGCAATTTGATATATTCAGATGATATATCTGAGAACTTAAAAAGGAAAGAGGGAGAGAGAGAGATAAGCATTATAATGATGAAATTCCACAAGCACAAGTTACATCATGGTGGCTAGTGAAGTGGGAACCTACTAACTCAGGCAATTTGCTGCCAGCTTTCTTCTTATCTTATGTAAACAACCCTTTTGAGAAAGAGATATCCATAAAGCAAAGTGTATTAGCAGCACATTGTATTAAGCTCCTAAAAAGTCGACAGTTTGTTCTGCGATCCACGATAAGGCTATGCTGTTTAATATATATCTTGTTCATAACTAAGACTAAAAAGAAGAACACAAAGGTAGGATATTTGCTACTCATTGAATGCTTTATGAGATTCTGAGCAAAATCCTTTCTTTCAGGTAGGTGTTTGGTCTAGAACCATAGCAATCTGAATGATATTATTCTGACAAGAAAGAAAGCAGAAACAAAGTGCAAGTCTTTTTTCTTGTTCCTATCTGATATCTCTAACTTATTCATATTTAACTAAAATCGAATAAAATATGGATGTGTTCAATACTCATAGGATGAGCAGGATATAATACTCCATGGATATTTTCACCAAGCTTCTTGCTTTGATGACTTTGATATTATGTGCCATCATGTGTTAGGTAGGAAGTGGTGAGTCATAGTCTATCAAAACATTTGTTAGAAATCAATCACCATTTTAGTGAGAGAGTTTTAGTGATTGGTGTAGAACTCAATGATGTGATCTTTGACTCGTCCCTCTTCTCTTGCTCCTGTATAGAGTTGAATGAAATAATTGGAGATAGGAGTGGATGTCAACTCTGTAAACTCCAATAGTACTGAACATGGTGATGAACTCAAAGAGTAAGAAAAACTTGATTATTCCAACAATAGACATCAAACCCTGTGAACTTGACTATTCCATAATTTCATAAGTCCCATAGTACGATTGTATTATTGAGACCAAATGGACCAATTGTGTCTTATTTATTTTTGGCTGACAGATGGAACAAAGATGAAGGCCCCAGTTGTTGGTTACTTTAGACCAAATTATTATACAAAGATACATTTGAATGAGATAAATTTTTAATGGGAGATTAAACAAAGGAAATTGAGGAAGGAAAAGTCAAGCATGGAGGCGTCAATTCGCTGAATCTTACAAAAGGAGGATGAACAATTCAAGATTGTTTTTTTTTCTTAAATGATAATTTAGCAATTTTTTTAATCCTTCAGAGTTTTGAAATGGCAGGACAATTTTGAGGCATCCATCTCCAGAAGAGTTAGATGTTAAATTCACTGAAACTAACTTTCTCTAACCGCAAGAATAAAACTGCCGGCACACTTCAGTTTAGTTGATACATAAAAATTTTGGTGAATTTTATCACTCAACAATATCAACCTAAATCTATAAAGATTCCATCTAACTTTACTCCATTAATCCATTTCAGAGATTTTCAAATTTATTTATTTACCTTGGGATTGCTTGGGATTGATCACAAAACAACATTTGGATTTGGAGGATAAAGTGATCAAGCAATCAGCTGAACCTACAATAAGGATTCTCTTATATAGACGCTACGAACAATCTGATTTGCGCAAATGATCCACATGGAACAGTGATATATGAAGAATGCGAAAACATTAGTCTCCATATTATACTTCTTATCACAAGACAAATTCATGCTAAACGTATTATCTTTAGGATTAGCAACAAAACAATCTTGTCACATAAGGGAAGGTAAGGAAGATCCTATTATTATTGGCAACCATAACAATGGAAATGACAACCGATCTTATAGTCTCAATTATTTATAGAATTTCCATAGTATGACTGAAAACTTATTATCTGAGAGAAGAGTGAAAGAGAGAAACATTTGAAGCAAGTATATCTATAATCTCTTTCTCAGGGTTCACTGACACAAATAATGTCAGGCTTTGAAGAAAGAATCGAATTTAATCTTTGGCTTGGAGTAGTTCGAAGTAAGTATCTGGGAAGCCACTACGGAATTAGCAGCTTCTGAGTAATGAACACCATCCCAGCTTATGTATTTGGATCCATCACTGCAGACTTGGTAGCCTGGAGATAGACAAGTTATGTTTGGATTGTAGTTGTAAGGAGGTCCACCGGAGCCACAACACGCCATCAATGGATTTACAAAGCCTAGATAAAAAGTTTCAGAGTGTCACATTCAGAGAAGCATTTCAGAAAACAAAAGATTAACATATCTTGATTTATCTGTATACATATATGATCTTAAAGCATAAAATTATTCGACAAAAAAAACTTGTACTTACCATATTTGTTGGGGTTTGCTATAAGATCGTACTTAATCGCGTAAATATCAGTGTAAACAACTGTCGCATTCTTCAGTTCTGAACTCAATTCATTGCAGAGATTGCTCAATTCAGCATTGAATTTCTTGGCAGCATTGTTGTAGGTCATGAGACATCCATTTGCATCAAGATCGCTATCATTTGACCTTGGCAACGCGAGATTTTGAGGTAAGCAACCCAAAGGGCCAGTGTTGTGTATCCAAAAGTTTCTTCCACCATTGTCATACAAAGTCTACATTTGAATTAATAGAACAGAAAAAAAAAAGTTACATGGAAGCTAACACAAATAAATTTCTCAAAAAAGATCGCAAATCCATTATGATAGATAAAGTCAGATTATAACACTAAGATCTGAGAACGAATAAGATACTTGATGAACACACTGCAATGAAGAAGCGACTATTATTTGCAAAAATTGCTGAGAAATGGTAGACATACCTGAACAACATTCCTTATCTCAGCAATGACGAAGGGTATTCTTACAAGCACTTGATCAAACGTAAAGTGGAAAAAGAATGCAGCAGCTAGATCAGTCTGCCCCATGTCTATGGTGTAGAGTGCATTCTTGAAATCTTCCTCACTGAGCAATCCTTTTGAGCCTGTAAACACACTAGCATTGATCAATTCGAATTGCTTGCATGAGGAGCTCTAGCTCTACATGTCAAGATTGCAAAAAATTAAGTAGGAGCTATGCTGCTCACCTTGCTTGATAAGATCTAGAGATCGAGATTTGAAATGAAGGAACTGCTGCGACTGCATGTACAATGCAAAGGGACGATCTCTCGGTAGCGACGTCGAACCGGAAATGGCGAAATTCGCTCCGTTGCGGAAATCTGACTGCAGTGACTCCAGATATGGGCTCAAAAAACTGGTATTCAAACTCTCACCTGATGAACGATGGCAATATAAGCAAGGCCACACACACTTTAACAACACTACTCATTTGATAACATTCACCAACTACTGCATCAGGCTTGTTTATTCACTAGACATGAAAAAGAACTTAAGCTCTGACTCGGGTTTAACTCTACTCAGACTCGATGCGTAAATAAGATGATCCAAATTGAGTAGCCTGAGTGGAGCTAAAACATAGACATTGTATAATGTTTGGATGAAAACTCACTGGCGTTTCCCTTCCCAAGTCTCAGCCAAAACAAAAGAAAGAAGAAGAAGAAGAAGTTGGGCCTTTTTGCACATGACCACCAACATCTATGACTTATTGCAAAAGACCCCTTCCTTTGGACATTCTTTTGCGCATATATGCAAATATGTCTAAGAAGTGTTAAAAGAGAAGTACGTAACAGAGGAAATCGATGATGAGGCGGCCGTCGCAGGGCCGCCCGGTGGACCGGTGGAAGAAGACGCGGCCGTCGGGCAACGGAAAATTTACCCCAAAACCGGCGGTGAAGCCGCCGGTATCGGAATTGGAGTCGCCAAAATTGAATAGTATTGGACTACGTCTCCCGCATGCTACGGAGTACTCCACCATTACCACCATAAGAAGAAACCAAACCCCAACTCCAACTCCTCCATTACCTCTATCCATCTCTTAGCTTCTTCTTCTTCTTCTTCTTCTTAGCTTCTTCTTCTTCTTCTTCTTCTTAGCTTGCCATGATGTGGTGTTTGATTCTTATATGGGAAAAAGAAGGGCAGGGGGATTGATTAATGGACGTTTCTATTCACTCGTAATCTTTCTACTGCTTGCCGTTGCGTCTTGCGAAGAGAGAGAAACGGAGAGCTTTTGATTGATTAAAGGAGGTACGAACACAAAAGAACGTACCTCAAACTCCATTCCATTACAAGTTACCAATTCGTCTAAGTAGGTTTTAACCTTAATTACTTGGGTATATATTTTGGTGTGCAAATAGCTTGAAGTTTCAACTGGAGAGGAAACAGTAACTGTTAAAGGAAAAAACTAAATGTGAAACTTAATTCTAATTTTGATATTTATTTGGGCCATAATAATAGACTGGAACTATTCTATTTTCGCCTAAAATAGTCTATCTTTTCTAGGAGTCAAAAACTGAAACTAACTGAAATAAACTTCAAACTGTAAACCCTAGTTTGGAAAGAAAACTATAAATGGAAACTGAAATGCTGCAAGTGTGGGCGAGAGAACTGGTTCACTTGGAGCTGTAGAGCTGACTGCAGGAATTTCTTACATATGGTACTCGGCAGCCCGCCATTGGCTTGCCAAATTATTTATCTTTTGACTGGATAACCCGGAGTTATTCTTTGCAAAATAGTAATGAATATTAAATAATAATATTCATACATATATACATATATATATATATATATGGATATAATTTGAAAGTTTATAAAAATAATGATGTAAAATATTTTAAAAAATAATTATTGTTTTTATTATCATTCACTCTACCTATAGATATTTATCTTTGATATCTTTATTTTACTTTTAATACCTCAAAATATTATATCGTTACTTTTCTCATTTAGATATTTTAATTTTAGAAGTAACTAGATCGAATGTTAAATATCCATATAATTTGATGCAAGAGTAATGCAGACATCATGAAATACATGTGAAAAATTAATATACTTTGTTAGACTTTAGGCTCTTGTGCTTTTTTCTCTTTCAATACCTATGTTTGTAGGTACCAATTCTAGTATAGTTGGCAGGTATCTTCTTCATGATCAAGGAACTAAATAACTATTGTCGAGAAAATTATTTAGTGGCACGGTTTGCTCAATGATTTGGCTCGGTTGATAGCTCGACGATGTGGTTGGTTTGGAATAGCAGTTCAATAGCACGATAGTTTGAAGTAATGTTTTAACAATGTTTAGTTCGACAACGCACACGGTTTGAAGTTTAAACTAGACAACTTAGTATATTGGTTGAAAGCTTAATGTTGCCTTAGTGTCTTTATATCCAGAAAGAGTTCGACTCTTTATCTAGTCGATATCTAACCTTCAGACTCTTTAACGATAAAAAAAAATACCTTATGTTTTTTCTGCTAAGCTAGTATTTACCAAGTGCTAGGACCTAACTTGTAAAACATTAATAGATCTCACTTCCCTTTCTAATCTTTGCTAACCAGCCCCTAATATTTGGATCTGAATGAATTATCTGCCCAAGTGCAATTCTCTCAACAAAGAAGGAAAAAAGAAATAAAACAACAACCAATCTTATAGTCTCAATTATTTATGACTGAAAAAGAGTCAGGCTTTGCAGAAGAAATCAAATTTAATCTTGGGCTTGGAGTACTCAGCAGTAAGTATCTTGGAAGCCACTAAGGAATTGGCAGCCTCCGTGTAATGAACACCATCCCAGCTTACGTACTTGGATCCATCACTGCACACTTGGTATCCTGGAGCTAAGCAAGTTATGTTCGGATTGAAGTTGTAAGGAGCTCCACCGTAGCCACAGCACGCCATTAATGGCTTCACAAAGCCTGGATCAAATGTTTCAGAGAAGCATATCAGAAAACAAAGTTGTAATTATATACACATGTATATTAGATCAACTTATACTTGCCATATTTGTTGTAGTTAGCTATAATGCCATACTTAATCGCGAAGATATCGGTGTAAACAATTGTGGCATTCTTCAGTTCTGAACTCAATTCATTGCAGAGACTGCTCAATTTAGCATTAAATCTCTTGGCAGCATTGTTGTAGGTTCTGAGACATCCATTTGCATCGAGATCGCTATCATTTAGCCTTGGCAAGGCGAGTTTCTGAGGCAAGCAACCCAAAGGGCCAGTGTTGTGTATCCAAAAGTTTCTTCCACCGTTGTCATACAAAGTCTACATTTGAATTCATAGAGAAGGAGAGGTGATAGATTAATGAATTAACGAATGAGGTGATCTCACATAAAACATTATGATCATAAGTCAAGTTTGAAGATGTACCTGAACAGCATTCCTTATTTCAGCAATGAATTGGGGCATTATTATAACTATTTGATCATAAGTCAAGTTTGAAGAAAAGAGACCAGCTAGATCATTCTGCCCCATGTCAATGGTGTAGAGTGAATTCTTGAAGTCTTCCTCATTGAGCAGTCCTTTGGAACCTGTAACACACCAGCATCGATCAATTAGAATCGTTGGCATGAGGAGCTCTACATGTCAAGATTGCAGAAGATTTAAGTAGGAGCTATGCTGCTCACCTTGCTTGATAAGATCTAGAGATCGAGATTTGAAATGAAGGAACTGCTGCAATTGCATGTACAATGCAAAGGGACGATCTCTCGGTAGCGTCGTCGAACCGGAAATGGCGAAATTCGCCCCGTTGCGGAAATCTGAATGCAGTGACTCCAGATATGGGCTCAAATAACTGGTATTCAAACTCTCACCTGATGAATGATAGACAATATAAGCAAGGCGAGACACTTCAAGAATACTCAATTGATAACAAGAAAAAGAGAAGGAATATTTAGATGATTTAAATTGCACGAACTTGAGTTGAGTTGAGTCGAGCTAAAACCAAGCTCATTTTCTTAAATCTTATCTTACATTTTGTGTTTGGTTGATAAAATGTATGAGAAATAAAATAATAACTTTTAAAAAGTCTACTACTTTGTGGTGTTTAGATGAAAAATTTGACCAAGAAGTGAATTTGTTGGTTTCGTAAAATTGACGGAGAGTAGTGGTTTCTATTTTTCGTGCTGTATAATTAGACCGGATCAAAAGCCCAACCTACTCGTGCTCGGTCTGGCTCGAGTCCGAACTACCCATGAGCGGCACGGGTCAGCCCTTTGCCCACCGAGCCCAGCCTGAAAGCCCACTCGTTTGGCCCACCCATTTGGCCCGCCCATTATGCTACAGTAGCTTGCCATTCTACTATAGTAAAAACCCAACGGAAATTTTAGTGCTATACTTTTTTATATCTCTTTTAAGCACACATTTAAATTTTTTTAATATATTATTTTTTTAACATGGAGGAACATAAATATTTTTTAAAAAAGGCACCAACGGTAAAAAAGATTTCCAAAAATAGCTAAAATGGATTGGGCTAAGTGATTGGTGGGTCAAGTCGGCTCGGCTGGCATGATCTCTCATGGTCCGACGGGCAATAATGGACTAGACTATTCTAGCCCGGCTCGAATCTGACCTGGCTCGCCCGATGATCATGTCTACGTATAATCCTTAATTATAACAATTATTTATTTATATTAAATACGTCTAATTTTTATTAAATACTGATAAATTATAATTACTTACTAAAATTGATTTAACAAGAAATTTCCAAGATTTTCTTCACTCCCTTTCTCATCAATAATTCACCCTTTCCCAAGTCTTATATGCAAATATCTCGAGATGAGAAGAAAAAACAAATGAAGTGTTAAAAGAGAAGTACAAACAGAGGAAATCGATGATGAGGCGGCCGTCGCAGGGCCGCCCGGTGGACCGGTGAAAGAAGACGCGGCCGTCCGGCAACGGAATATTGACGCCAAAACCGGCGGAGTAGCCGCCGGTGTCGGAATTGGAGTCGCCAAAATTAAATAATATTGGACTACATCTCCCACATGCTAAAGAGTACTCCACCATTACCACCATAAGAAGAAACCAAAGCCCAACTCCAACTCCTCCATTACCTCTATCCATCTCTTAGTTTCTTCTTCTTCTTCTTCTTCTTCTCTTAGTTTGGCTTGATGTGGTGTTTGATTCTTATATGGGAAAAGAAGGGCAAGGGGATTGATTAATGGACGTTTCTCACTTGTTCTTTCTAGTGCTTGCAGTTGCGTTTTGCTAAGAGAGTGAAATGGAGAGCTTTTGATTGACAAATTTAGGTGCCATCACAAAAGAACGTACCTAAATATTTAGTTTTAAATTTAATAGTAGGTCACTTCTGGTGCACGTAGTAGTTCGACGTGATAACTTTATTTCATTAAAAGTTACCAATCTGGCAATCCATCTAAGTTTTAACATTAACTACTTAGGTATATATATATATATATATATATATATATATATATATATATATATAAAAGAAGTGGTTTCTTTCATACCATAGAGGTAATTATTTATTGATCGATTTAATAAAGATCTAACGGTTAAAAATTTTAGGATATAATAGGAATGCAATAATTTAGAAGATATTATCGATTCAATAGGTAATTATTATTTTTTAAATATTTTTTTAATAATATTATTATATTATCTTAATAATTTATTAAGTAAAAAACATATATTTTCTTAACTGAGATTAACGCATATATATCAGAATAAGAGTATATTTATATATATCTCTTATTAGTTATTGATTTAAATTAATTTTAATAACTGATAGAGATAGATAATCATATTTAAATTAAAGTTTATCTCCAAAGAATCAAATTTAAATTGTTTAATATGTAATAATATCTCATATAATTAAGGCATAATTATATCTATCATAATCATATCTAAAGGAGAAAATCTCAACGTGTGATTCAGACACACGTAATCAAATCTTCTTGACTAATATACTCTTTTCTTTTTCATAATGTGGTTTTAATCGATACCAAATATAAAAACTGACTATTATAGCTGTTAGATTAAGATTATAAATTTTAAAGGGTACTGATGTATTTGCCATATATATAAATAAGAGAGGAAGAAATGGTAACTTTTGCGATATACACTAAAGTCTATTATTATAAATTAGAAAATTAAATATAAATAAATTGCAAAAGGCTTAAGATACTGAATTCACTTGGAGCTGTTCGTCTGTAGAGCTGAGTGAGTGCAGGAATTTTTCCTATATATTTGGCAGCCTGCCATTGGCTGCCAAATTATTTATCTTTTAACTAATCCTTTGCAAAGCAGTATAACCCATTATTAATGGAGATTCATGAGAGAGGCAATTTAATCGATATTATATTGGCAAATAAGAAACACTAAACAGAGGTACGTAGAATCTAAAGCTGGTCCTCTTTGTAGTACCAATTTCCTCTAGTTGTTGTATATGGGTAATTAAGACTTTAACATTACGGCCCCATTCAGTTTTAGCAAGCATAATTGTATGTCAAACTACACAATAAGCTGTCACACATCATTCTCAACATGAAATTTACACTGGAGTATTTGATTGGTGTGTCACTCTCTTTTATATGCGAATTAACTCTTCTTTATTTATAAATAGCACGCCAATCACTTTCTTTTCAAAAATATGCTTAAGTGTAGTCAGAGGTGTGAAGAAATTATCACCCCTCTTTTCTTACCAAAATGTGTATAAATTCTTCATTTGCACTTATGGCTTATATAAGAACCAAATGATGCCAAGAAATCCTACCACTGCCTCTTATAACTAATATGAATGGCCAGGATAGCTGTGAACAAGATTGCAACTAACACAAAAGAGAACCTGATCATCTCAAACTAAATAAGAATGGTATACACCAAAGATTCAAACTTCTAATACTTGAATCTACTAATTTTTTATATCAAGGATTAGAAGATACAACTTTGAACTTTGCAAGCCGGCACAATGCACTTTTGCTCTAAAATAAAATAAGACAAATCCCTAAAAGCTCTACGAAACCCCACAAAAGAAAACCATATTTTTTTCCCTTCTCGATTAAACACATAAGTATCAAAACGGTAAAGCTATTCGTCATTTCTCCTAGGGATACAGGCACAAATGAATTATTGGCCAGAATGGATGGGTTGGGTAACTTGCTTTACTGACCAAGAACTGATAACAAACCACGCATACTGAAAGTACTCAGACAATCAGCTGTGTAAGAGAGAAACCTCTCAGCCTGTGTTCCTAAAGTCAATAGTCCCTCGGAAGTGATTCACCAGGCTTTTTAACCCTAATGTGCATCGAACCGACTGTTACGACATCAACAGGGCCACTCGAGCAATCAGTCTCTTTATTTATCGTAGAATTGATCAAGAGAGAGCCAATTCTCCCAGCAAGATTTTCTACTTTATCAGGCCTGCCCATTTTATCAAGTAAGTTGGTAGCATCAGGCTTCACAACCTGATTACCCTTCGGAGCAGCCTGAAGTGTGATCTCAGAAACACTAGACACAGTAACACCATTATGTTGTTCTCTGTCTCTCTTCAGATGTATACTGACAGTATTATCTGCTTTCGTATACTGGAGACCAGTACCATTTGCATTCTTTCCATCCCCTTTTCTACGGTGATCAATCATGTCATATGACTGTTTCTTGTAAACATTAGAAGGTTGAAAAGGTTTACCATTTGAGGTGAGAGGACGACAGGTAGTAGTTTTAACTTTAATTCCATCTTCCTTTTGAACTTGACTAAGAGCATTAGTTGGATGATTTCCATCAATTTTTGGCTGCTGAACAACTATATCATTTTGTTGCTTCTGATTGACTTTCAATGGCTGATAAGCTGAATGAGTTCTTTTCTGTACACTTAGTTTTGGCAATTGACTGACCTCACTACATTGTTTTCCTTCCGGGTTGTAAGGCTTGGCTGCACTATTCAGTTGCTCTCTATTTTCTCTAAGGGGCTGATACATGCGACTGTACAGATGTTCTGCATTTGACTGAGATTGGTTGAAATTGTCAATATGTTCTTCAGTTGTATTTCGAGGACGGTCCAAAATAACATCTTCTTGCATATTATCTTCTCTTACATACTGGTTGGCGGTAGCATTATGTACACAAGGAGGAATAAAAGTAGGAATAAGGAGAGGGGAGTCACAACTTTTAAAAAGCCTGGACCTTCTTTCCTGATTATTTTTCTCCAGCTCTTCATACCGCAGAAAGTCATCAAGTATAGACTCCTTCAATGGACTGTTCTTGAAGATTTTAAGCATGCTTGTGCCTGGTATATAGGTTATCTGTACAAAAACAAGCCAAGTTAGTAATATAGGTGGTAAAATTAGGAAAATGATTAGTATCACAACAACATAATCCACTGCATTTCTTAACACAGGTGTTTGATTAGGGTAATGACAACATTCAATTAACGTAGTCGGCAAGTCACAAAAGATAGATCTGAGATTAGAATGATAATTACATGTAACTTTTACATAATTTAACATAGTTGATGAACTATGAAATGCTTATACCTATGACCAGCTATTAATGTAGCCCTATGTCAAGAATTAGGAAATTCTAAAAATAATAAATATTAGAGTATATCAAAAGTGATAGAATTACTAACATCTAACTCAAATAAATGCCCTCAAGTGATCACTGGGAGATATGGTACCTCAACCTAGAGATTACTTGTAGAAAATCCACATGCTGATATCGCTATCATCAAGCTAGTACACAACTTTGAGGACCATAAGACAGCTATGCAAAATAGTCAAGCATCATATTTTTCAGCAAATGGAAGTACAGATAGTAGGTGTCCACTTGTTACCTTGTATCTCTAATTTTTCTATCGTAGTCAGCCATATTGAAAGCAATACATTGTCTTTCATTGACTTAATATCTTTAAATAGGTTAATGAATTTGGGCCACAAATTTTCCACCCTTGGTAAAAACAGACAATGAGGTACTACAAGAGTATTATAATTAAGACATTGTAAATAATAACTGTGATATTTCGTAAATTGAAGAGAATCAAGTCTACAAATCATGTGCATGCACATTACCGGCATAATATAGCATAAAACTTGCAACACGCAGAAAAATAGATTATCTTATTCACCTCTTGTGTATCCCTGCTGTGTGTTACAGGCTTATTTTCATTGTTCTCTAGTACAATCTGCCGAAAGCTGGCGTTTGACACATCCTTGATAATGTGCCATTTGACAGGGAAACTACCGGTCCACTTATCTTGCTGCCAAAAATCCATGTCTTTCTGGAAATCTACAGGGCCTATCATCTCAGCAACACCACAGAATTGACCGCTACCATTAACCTGCATAATGGAGATTTTCACATTAACGGACAAAAACACAGCTTTTAAGAAGGAAAAGCAAAACTGAACATTAAATAAATCAGAAAGAATAGCCACTTACAGAAAAGAACAAAAAGACAGGACACTTTAGAGGCTCCCCTACAGATAACCTTTGAGCGTCTTCATATGCAGCATTAAGTTTCTTGTTTCCATTGGGGGTACTTGACCAAATATTGTACTTTATGCTCTTATGAACATCATCCTCACTATAAGATTTGATGATGAAGAACTTGGCAGATGGATACTCAACAGGGAAGTCATCTTTGTTATATTGATCAACACTAATAATAATGTTTCTCTCAGGATTACTGATGCCCACTTTTGATGTATAAGCTCTAACAGTGATTGTTGAAGTCCATTGTCCACTCGCCCTGTTTGTTCTAGCTCCACGATTATGCTCATTTAAACCATGTGATCTTCCACTACTGTTACTCGAGAAGTCACTAGACTGTGTCCTCAGCCTGAACTTATCAACTGAGACCCACTTATGAAGATCAGGCCCAAAGTGTGTAAGGTTACTGTTGACTTGCATGTTAGCTTTTGATGGATGCTCACCAGAAGGAATCCTCCCATGTAAAAATTGTTCTGTCACATTAGCTGAACCAGTAAAATTGCTAGCCTGAGACCAAGAATTATTATCATGAGCAGACATATTCTGACAAAGAAAGGCATTATAAAAGCAAAAAATAAAGATACTTATGGCATCAAAAGCCTTGGAGTTGAAAAGGATGAGAATAAAGAAAGAAATAGGGTGGCTTCAGTAAAATGCTCAGCTAACTAAATGAGTTGGAAAGAACTACTCAAGAATGTGACTAACAATATCTCTAATTGAGTTGGAAATAACTACTCAAGAAAAGAAAAAGCAAAAAAAAAAGTAGCAGCTTACTCAGCCATATAGCATATAATGATTCAAAATAATTTCTTTACAGGAAAAATATCTCATAGAAATATCTCAGCAAAACATTCTACCTGAGTTACATGAGAAACATTGTATGGTGGCATGGCTCCATGCGAAGATTGCTTCTTTGCTGGAAAATTTAGTAGGGATCCTTTCGATAGCTTACCAGGGGCTTGAAACTGCTGGGAAGAAGAACGTGATGGTTCTAATGATGGATAAGCAGCTCTCTGAGAAGTTAAAGGTAAAGTTGCAGATGCTTTCACACCTTCATCAGTTTTACTAGAAAAAGAAGGAAAACTGGCATATAATAGAGGTTCTGGAATGTTCTGCTGAACAATGTCTGCACCAGATGGAAGAACAACTGGGACATAATAAGGTGAAGAAATGGGTTGGTGGTATGTTGGGTCAGTAAAATATTCATGAGTCCCAAGGGATGAGCCATCATGTCCTATGACAGACCCTGGGATGTAAGGATTGTAAGGGTTGTAAGAAGACTGTGCATATCCATAGTTAGGTGTATAATACATGTATGGTGAGCCCTCAGCCTGTAGACCCTGTAAAAACAACCAATATTAGAATATAATTAGTGGGAAATAGCAAGTTAGCCAGATAATACTAACCGGGTAATGGAGATCTTGACCATCTAATCCAAAAAAGTTGTTGTGGTCATCCCATTCATCGGGTGCTCCAGTTCCTGCTCAGGGAAGTTGTCAACAAGTTAGGTAACATACTGAATGCAGAACAGTACTCTTCAACCTAGAGTTTGCTCAAATCAAGGTGACTGAAATTCAATGCTATACCTGTACAGTAATATCCATAGTAGTCAGCGGAGGAAGGGTAATATAAATCCTGGCCATATACGAACTCCGATGTCCCTTCACTACCCATAACACCAGTCTCTTTAGGAGGTGGCCTTTTGATGTGAAATGCTGTTCATGAAAATCTAGAAGGCTCAGCAAACCAAATAAAACAATCCAAAACTTATCACTGTCAGATACCATTAAAAGCTTAAAATTATGCAGTGGCCTTACTAACATGCATAATCATCCGTGCAAAAAGAGAAAAAAAAAACTATACCTTCTCGACATGTTGACAAGAACTGTTCAAAGCTCTCCAGATTCAGCGCACACTAGTGCAGCATGATTAATATGAATATCCTATTTCCAACATCCTAATAATAGATTAAGTCATACAGAGTGGCCATGTGATGAAAAATTGTACTTAGATGATAAGAGAAATTTAAATGTAGCTGTATACATTCTAGTGACTTTTTTTTATCATGAACTATTATGTGTAGCTATAAAGTCCACAATCTCAAACTTCACAAAGCTATTAATTCTCTCCTTTCTTTAATACATTTTTGGCATCCTAGAATTTCCCAAGGACACAAAATTTCATTGTGATCAACAACTGGGATCAGAGATTTTCCAGCATTTGGCTTCAAGTATTTCTCATTCCACAAGTATTCATCCTTCTTGGCCACAGTATTCCTAATTTCCTACATAATTTCATCTCAGATTGAATCTATTAGAAAGCATTATCGATGGTCATCAGCATATATGCAGTAAAGGTACAGAACACAGCCACTAAATATCAACACCTAAGGTGACATTGCATCAATGAAGTCTTAAACTACCTCTATCGTATTTGTGTCAAAGCATCTCATTGTAATGTCGCTTAATTATCCACTTATGCCCTACATCAGAACTTAATGTCATGACTGATAGCTTGACCTCAGTTCTTTCCCAAATTACAATTCATAAACAATCTTTCCCTTCAATTCTACATAATTAGGATGTATAAACCACTGCAAGAGTGATATCCAACCCAAAACCATACCATTAAAATAACACAAGTTCACAAAATACACTAACGTCCACGGAGCTTCTCCTTTACCAAGCCAATTATATCTCTGAAGAAAATAAAATTAAACTCAAAAAAGGAAAGGATTTTGACAATTTTAGGATGCCAAAAATGTCAAAGCGGAAGAGTATCCTTCTAATAACTTAACCTAAAAGCAACAAAATTAATTGAATTTTCAACAGAAAATTACTCAAAATGTGGCCAGATCTCGCATCCACGGATCACATGAAAGCCCTAAACACTTAATGAAAATTCTAAAAACTTCGTAAAATCAAGCATGGGAACCTAATACCAACATCAGAAATCACAATCAGAAGCAAACACACACAACTATTCTCTACTTGGAATAAAAAAAATATGATAAGCTGGTGAAAATAACGAGGAAGAAAGAGAGATCACCAAAACAAGGGCGAAGACCCTCCCAAATCTCCAACAGCGAACGATCCAAGGACCTACGAGAGTATACGAAGAGATTTAATCCCCTTAGATGACTCCCCCACGAGGGTTTATGATGGCTTCGATTGCAGCGGATCGCTTACAAAACCCTAACCCTAGTAGGAAAAATGCAACGCGAGAAAGGAAAGATGGAGGACGAGACGGATTCGGAATTGGGGGAGACTTTGGGGATCCTTTTGTAGTTCTCTTTCAATGCTTTTTGTGTACCGAAAATACCCATACAATGTTCGCTTTAATATCGAACATGCCACGCCGACCGCCAAATTTGAAATTTACTTATTAAGAGCTTCCGGAAGCAGCGGGAAAGTGTAGGATGTATTCCTGCTAAAGCGGTGGTGTTTCAGTAAAAATCTAATAAAAACTAAGGTCATATAAGTCATGAAATAAAAAACGAAAGACGAAGGTGAAGCCTGCCATGTAGTCTGCTGGTTTACTGCGAGGCGACACCAAAATTAATCAAACCCTAATCGGGTATGGATCCTGAGAATAAATCCGATAGTTTGGGTCCGGGTCTAATTCAGAGATTGTTGGGGTTAGAGCTCCATTTTAACTCTCTGCCTTATTTGTATTTTAGGGAGCTAATAAGGCATGAAATTGCAAATTAGAAGGTTTATATTTTACATTATTAGCCCTTTTTCTACGGTGATTCAATAATGATTGGGAGTAGAAATTTACCGAGCAATCTTTTATAGGTAAAGGTACGTTAGAGGGTAACATTCTTATTCTTTTATTAGTGATAAGGACGTGAGCTTCGCCACTAAGTAACCCCTCCTCCACCTGTTCACCCTACTTTTGTTTAGGATTTAAATAAAACTCATCCTTATCTCTATGTGGTACCATCTTAAGATGCTAAAGACTACGTGGCAAAACAATTTCGGGGGCTTTTTGAACGCATACCCTCTCCAAATTTCCTCGCACCTTTCTAAATCTTACATCTATAAACATAAGCGATCCAATAACACAATATATAAGTGAAAAGCTTATATTTTTATAAATAAAACAGACAGAGAAGTCCATAACACCAGGCTACAATAAGTCAAAAATACATATCCATAAAATATAAGTCAAAGTCTACGCATGAGCTATAAGCCATCTAGTTTAATTTTGCATGAATAGAATAAAAATAAGAATTAGAAGACTAAAAGCGGGTCTTCGCTAGATCTTCCATGAGCCCGAGGGTCATCTACTAATTTAAAAATAATTTTACTAAACAGTAATGAGCATAAAGCTCAACAAGTATTCATTGCTATAGTATAAAAGTAGTGTGATGAAAGATGTAACAATAAGTAAATATGAATATACCACGTACTCGTCATGCTCATTTAATGTGCACATGCTCTGATACTTCAACCTAGGGGATCGGCAGTTCTGATAGCGCTCTGACATGGCGAGAAGAAGGAAGGGGAGAAAAAACTACTGGGAGGAGAAGACAGAATAAAGAAAAAAAGAAACAAAGAAACAAAGAGAATAAGAAAGAAAAGGGAGAGAGGAAGAGAGGAAAAGGGGCGCATCAGGTATCTGCAAGCATCCAAAATCCCTTTGAGTTTCCACGGATTTGATTGTTGATATAGTAGCTGAATTAGGACTTGAGAATCAATTTTGAAAATTCAATCTCCCCTTTAAACAAGGCTTATCAGAAAAGTCCAAACTTGAGATAAGATAACTTCTACTCAATTGCATGGTTCTCCTTCTGCCAACAAAACACATGCATTAGAGTCTTTGAAAATCCACCCCCACCTCTCTATTTAGTTGTAGGATCAAAAGCACCATCAACATTTATCTTGATAACACTAGGGTTTGGGGGTGCCACCTAGAAATTGTGAAGTTTTTATTCAAGTTTTTGATAGGTTTTACTTTAGCAGATTCTTGGAAATAATCGACGGTCAGTATAAACATATTTCTCCATAATTGATAAACGGAAGGTTTGGCATCCTTAAAAATATACGAGTTTTTCAAATTTGCTAAAGAGAATTTGCAATTATAGCAAGAGAAAAAGAGTTAGTATGCTAATCCATTTCATTAATCCAATCCCTAAAAACCAGCCCCCATTAAAAGAAAAATGGATACCCAAAACAATCGTAGAAATGTTGATGAGCCACGTCACAAGAAAAACATGCTCCGCAGATTCCCCATCCCTATTATATATATTACATAGATACTATATTTAAAATGCCTATCTTTGGCAATCTTTTCTTCATTAGTTTCCTAATCCTCAAGGCAATATTCAAATTCCACACAAATTTCCATTTTTTTGTCAGCATTAGAAAAATCTACCATAGATTTTTGGAATAGAAAGCTTATCCTTCTGAAGCCCCTTAGGATTATGCATCCAAATCGAATCATCTCTTGTGGGGATTCTTGGAAGTTGCGGATCAAAGATTTGCTTCCCCAAAATAGGCCCAAACCAAAGATTGACCGACTCTGTTAGCATTCCAATTACTTAGACGCATCAATCTAGCCACCTTCTTGGTCCCCGAATTTAATGGTCCCAAATTTAATGCTCATATTCAAGTAAGTAGGTTTCCAAGCAACAGGCATACCAAGAATCCTTGGGTCATGAATGGATACAAGTAGAGCACCCATTACCAATGTAACACGAAAACCTTTCTTTAAGCTGTGCAGCAGACTAACATAAATGCTTGTAAAATACTCAGCAATGCTTTCTTTAGAGCATTGCTGAGTATTATTGTTATTAAGCATTTGCCCAATCTTTAGAGCCATAAAAGCCACCTGAGCAACTCTAAGATCCCTGATATTTAAGCCCGCTCTATCTTTACCTTCTTTCCAATTCACTCAGTGTTGACCTTTAAGCATGCTCGAACTTTTCCATAAAGAAATCACGAGAATTTTAGTGATGTCTTCTATAACATTTATCGGAATTACTAACATTACTCAAAGAAGAAATAGGAATGGCATTGATAGCAGAGTTTATGAACACAGTCCTACCAGCCATGGAGATTATCCTACCCCCACCCATTAAGTCTATTCTCAACTTTGAGATAGTCTCGCAAAAGTCTCTATTTTTTCCATAGAGATAGTGACCCGACGCCCTCTTTTTCTTTCCTCTCTTTTACATATATATTATTTTTTGGGATTCCGAAATCCTAGATCGTGCTCTGACGACCAGATCCGGCGATTACTGATTTGGCTGGTAGGGTTCGATTTGCTGAGTAATTCATTGATTTGTTCCTCTTGGATTGTTTGGATCTCGTTTTATATCGTCGATTTTGAAGGATTTGTTGTTATATTATGTCTGTTGGATGGAGAAATGTTTTTATTTATTAGTATTATTTGGATTGGATCTTTGGTATTTGAGATGATCTCTTGTTTGTAGTTTATTGATACGCAACAGAGCCTATTCTGATCATGATTTGAGGTCTCATGTAGATAAAACTTGTGTCGAGCACCATTTCCTTTTGAATATGGACTTTTCTTTGTTAAATGCGTTGACCTTTGTGTCAATATCCAATTTGCAAGTAATTTGGTTTTGTTGCCGTATCATGTGTGCAGTCTTCATAGAAAAATTTGCATTGTTAATAGTTTATTTGTTAACCATTTAAAGAGGTCATAGGAAAGGCTACATCTTTGAAGGTGGAAATTTGTTTGAGTTTTTAACTGTCTCTGGCTGACAGGAGCAAAGATGGGGCTAACTTTCACCAAGCTCTTCAGTCGGCTGTTCGCCAAGAAGGAGATGCGGATTCTAATGGTGGGTCTCGATGCTGCTGGTAAGACCACCATTCTGTACAAGTTGAAACTGGGAGAGATTGTGACTACAATTCCAACCATTGGTATGTATCGCATCTGCTAGCAAGCTTTTACTTCCTTTTATTTTATCCTATGATTTTTCAGCACAAACTTGCTAGCTTGCTCTTCCAAATGAACCCTTACTGCCATTAACTTTCAGTTTCGTAATCAATCACTAAGTCTCTGTTAGAGTGTGTGTGTGTGTGTGATGGAAAGTGCAGTAAAAAACTGGTTACAGTAGTCTGATCAAGCCAGCACCGGACATATCAAAATTTACAAAGTCAACGAGATCTTGGGGCATATCCCCAGCACCTCTTTCCCAGTGCCAACAATCCAAAATATTCCCACTATGAGCTGCCCAGTCAATGGCAAGATTGGCTTGCCTATATGTATGCTGCACAACAACATTATAAAATTATGCAGATAGGGGATGTACTCCTGTACAGTATCCCTATGCTTAAGGTTAGTGGTCAGCGTCCCCTTGAGCAAATTCACTTCTGATGAGTCCAACACCAGAATAATCCTATCAATTTGCTTCTGGGTAGCTATTCTTGGAGCCTCCTTCACTCCCTGGATTTCTGCAGTTCCACCACTGGTCCCCACTGCTCCTGCACGAATAACCGAGCTATCAGAATCCTAAATGACAAACCTCAGCCACCTTTCTGGACCAAAGGATCCAGAGATCCATCGGTGTTGATTTTGTTCCACCGTAGTGGATGGGGGTCCCAATTCTCTATATGGGCTTTATGATGAAGCATTGTAAAATTCCTTGGCCATTGCTACAGCCTTGAAAGCCAGGCGTCGCAGGCTGTCCTTGGTTCTGTTAAATGCAAATTGGCATCTTTGTTTCCAACAAGTCAAAGAGTGGATGCCACAATTGCCTTGAACTTGGTGACCAAGCCACCATTGGAGATGCAAGGTAACACCAACCATTTCCCAGAAGGTTGCAGACCCAGCATAGACCTAATTGAGTCAACATTTCCAATGTTATGATAATTTAGATAATTCTATAGATTAATTGATATTAACAAAGTTATGCAATGAAAGTCTTTCACCATTGTATTTGAATTATTTTTCCAATATATCCTATTTATTTGCTCATATATTTCATTTTTTATTTGATATCCTCAAAAATGCATTCATATGTTTTGTCCTCTACTTCCCTCTGTTTGCATCCATTAATGGTTAATATCTGATATGTTGGCAGGATTTAATGTGGAAACAGTTGAATATAAAAACATTAGCTTCACTGTATGGGATGTTGGTGGTCAAGACAAGGTATGTAACTGTTGTTACATGTTTTGGTGGTTTATGTTGCTCATTTTAAACTAAATTGACAATATATTTTGTTGTTCTTATTCTTGGTATCTCAATACTTTTCTTCACTAACCAAGGTTTGTATTATTAGTGGGGATTTCAAATATTCACATATGATCTACAAGAACAAGAATTTTGTTTCTGCAAAATTAAATATAGCATTTGGTATGCTTCATCTTGCTGATTATCCACCGGACCACCACGAATATGAGAACAATTAAAAACACTGCAAATAGTTTATCCACAATCCGTCATAAGCTATTAATTTTACTGACATTAAATTGTCAAGCTAGTGACTGAGTTGACATATGGTTCACCGCTTTCACATCAGACAATGAAAATATAAGATTGAGTCCCTTAGAAATGTATATTAACTATTTTTCCTTAGAAGTGAATAGTTATCTGATGGATTCTACCATTAGTGTGATCCTTAACATGGGTGATATGGTTGGTCTGCCCTCAAAGCTCTGAAATCTGAATTGCATACATTTTCTTGTAGTTTCTTATTTTCTTTTTTATATTCGCTAAATCATGAGAATGTTGACCTTCTTGTCGCTCATATGAATGATACATTTCACATTGGGTTAATCAGATCCGACCTTTGTGGAGACACTACTTCCAGAATACTCAAGGTCTGATTTTTGTAGTTGATAGTAATGATCGAGACCGAGTTGTCGAAGCAAGAGATGAACTGCACAGGATGCTTAACGAGGTAAAAATACTAAAATCTGATGAAGAGTTGATTATCTTCCTGCTTGCCTTTTCATACACAGTTGGTTTTTTACGTTGCATTTCTCTTATTCGCCTGATTGCCTTTGAAGGTGTGATCTAAGGTTCTTAGGTTGATGTGCAATTCTGTACTATACTGTTCTTTGGTAACAGTCAAAATCCAGTCGCATGTCAGTTACTCTGTTCAAGCTTGTGCTATGTTTGCATTTCCCTCAGGATGTGACGATACCTATTTATGAAATCCTTCTCAAATGTGGTGTTTCTTCTCTTCTGGGATTATTCTAAGATTTGTATCTGTTCCTTTCTCTACTTTCCATCGTACACATTCTACAATAGTAGGAAAATATTTTTCTTTGACTGTTATAAAGAGATTCATATCACAATATGATCTGGTGTATTTCTCCCTCCCTTTTCCTTTATAAAGAGATTCATATCAAATGATAGTTTGCTCTGCTATATTTGAGAGAGTTCAAATGTTTTAAGCAAACTACTCGTATATCTATGTTATACCTCTGAAGCACTTGAAGCATGTATTCAGGAGAAGTTTAAGACATGCACAAAGTTCTAAGTAATCACATGTAATTGTGGTGATCCTCGTTCTGCTACTTCAGATTTTACTTTTAGTTGGGTTTTGTATTGAGTTGGTTGATAATAACATGCATCAGAAGTTATATGCCTTGTGATTTTTTTTTAATTGCTTTTTACGCTGTGATATTGACCTTATTGCTCTGCAGGATGAACTGAGAGATGCAGTGCTACTCGTCTTTGCAAACAAGCAAGATCTTCCCAATGCCATGAATGCTGCGGAGATCACTGATAAGCTCGGCCTGCATTCCCTCCGCCAGCGCCATTGGTACATATCTCTACGTCTTCTATATTATATGGATGCTCCGATAATGATACATGTCTGGTTTGATGTTCAAGTATAACCAAGTCCCAACTTTTTAATGATATGAATCTTACTGCTTGACTGCTTCAGGTACATCCAGAGCACATGTGCTACATCTGGAGAAGGTTTATATGAGGGGTTGGAGTGGCTCTCAAACAATATTGCTAACAAGGTTTGATTGATGAATGCATGAGAATCTTCTGCAATTTCTCATATAAATTCATTCTGGCACAGTAATAGTGGACTATTACATTTTTCTGCAGGCTTAGATTCTGGTGTCAGGAATTCTTGGAGCCAAGAAACTACTGGGAGTCATTGTGGACTCAAATTTACTGTCTTTGTGAGAGGGCTGCTAGTAGTTCACTTGCAGGCTTTACAAATAGTCTTTACAGCTTAAGACAAATATGATCCGGGAACTTGTTGTGATCAAATGGTGATACCTATTACTATCTTGTTGACAATTTTATTTGGTTAGATGTTTTAAACTTGCTGCAGGGATTGGTTATATTTGGTGATGGTGTATGTAGAAGTTTGGTGATCGTGCAACACTATCTAATAAAACATAAACTAAATTATATATCATCTGATACAATCATCAGAGTCAACTGATACAAGTACCAGATAGATGCAATATTCATATTCCTACTTGAAAATAAAGGGGCTCAGAGTTAATTAACTGTTAAAATTCAACAATATAGATATAAAAGATAAAAATGTCTTTATTTTAGTTTTTATACATTTCTCTTTATCAACTTATATTTAATGAAAAATAACTGGTATCTATGCAAAGTATATATATGTTTTGAGGAGTACACATTACACATGTAAATATTAATACCTAAAATTGATCTAGTTCTATTTTCACAATTTAAAAGTTTCAAAGTGTAGTACCAAGCGATCAATTTTGGACTCCATCCTTGGATTGATTTAAGTAGATTTATATTGGATTTTTACTAAGTACAATTCCTAATGCAATGAGATTATAAGGGTGGAACATTTCTCACTCAATTAATTTTTCTAAATTACAAAACTATTCTTTGTTTAATTACATTGTTATTGATAGCTAAGGATAAAATAGAAAATAGAACATTATAAAATGAATTTGTGTACCTTACTTTAATTCATTTCGATTCTATCTTTATCTAAGACTGAATTCATTTCCAAATGAAATAAATTAAATTACACTAAAAGTAACAAAATGGGCCAAACTGCAAAAAATAAAAAAGTTTTTTTATATATCTAAATTATTCAAATTTTAATAGTAAGCTAGTGTTTGACAATAAGAATTTTCTAAAACTACTTTAATTGAAGGGTAAATTATGTCAACACCTTTTGAACTATATTCGATTTTTATTAAGACGCCTAAATATTTTTAGGTTACAATGCCACCCCTAAATACTGTAAAAATTTCAATATCACACTTTTGTTAGTGTACCGTAAAAAAATTGGACGAGTCAGCGTGGCGGTTATATCAGATGTAATTAATTCTAAATGATCTAAATACCCTCCTAATATTTACATAACCCATTAATTAAATTAAAATTAAAATATTTTAATAAAAATTAATTTTTATGATATATTAATTATGGGTATATTTGGTTTTCGTTTATCCGTTTTACTACCTCAAAGTTTACGGGTGACATAGTAACCTAAAAAAGTTTACGGGTCTTCATAAAAATCGGGTATAGTTCATGGAGGTGTTAACGCAATTAACCTTAATTGAACACTAAACTAGTATAACAACTAAATATTAATAAAACTCAAAAATAATAATTTTATATTTTATAATATATATAATACATATAACTAATGAGCTCTTTTTTTTGGGTGGGGGGGGGGGGGGGGGGGGGGGTTAAGCGTATTAATTGTATTAGTCTTATACCTTCACTAGTGGATGAACCCTTATTTCAACCGTGTTTCAAGTTTGATCATCCTCCATTTAGGCTTAAATTTGTTCAAAATTATTGGTCGATTCAATTAGGCACGAGCTCGAAATTGGCTGCTAGAATTGAAATTATTTCAATTTGATTCTAGAATTCGGTTCGGCTACACCCTTGCTGGGTCCCGTCTATTTTTTCTTTTGGTTTTCTTGTAATTTTCTTCGATTCCCTCCCTTTGTCTTCTTTCTTCTCTCTTCTCTCTTCTCTCTTCTCTCGAGAGGAACCGATCCGAGCTCTCCTCCCCTCTCTGAGCCTTCAGCGGAGGAAGGATTTCGAAGCCTTCTCCTTGAGATTTGCCCTCGAGATGGATCGAAGCCAGGTCGGTATTACTCTTCCTCTTGCGTGATCGAATCCTTAGCCTCCTCAGATCTGTGGATCTCGATCCTTGCATCTCCCATTTAGAGTTAGGGTTTCCGTGTGTTATTGAGCTGGGGTTTGATTATTGTTTCGGATCTATTTCTTTTCTCCGGTTCCTTGATCCGTCTCGGTTCTTTGATTCATTTCTTTTACTTCTAATTACTGGCATCGATTTTGCTGACTACTCTTCTCCTATTCAGATCCAAGCAAGCTCTAACCGTTGATTTCTCTTGTATGATGCTTCTTTTTTATCTGTAGGATAATGGGGAGAACTATGCTAACCCTAAGACGTGCTTCTTCCACGTGCTATTCAAGGTATCTATCCGGCTGTAATCACCGTTGTGGTTTTCTCTTGTGCTGAGTTAATTGTGTTATTATCGTATTTATAGGCTGCAGCTTTGGCGTTCTACGTGCTGTCCGCTCTCTTTGTGAATAGTTTTGTGATCATCTTTGTGGTTACCGTTATACTCGCTGCTCTTGATTTCTGGGTCGTCAAAAATGTTAGTGGGCGGATATTAGTTGGATTGAGGTGGTGGAATGAGATTAATGAACAAGGAGAGAGCGTGTGGAAGTTTGAATGTTTGGACCAGGAGGTCTGTAGCATTTCCGTGTTTATGCAGTTTTAATTGGTTCATTGTCATATATAGGTTTATATTTTTGAATTTAGAGGATAGCTTCATATTTAAGGATCTTTTCTGGTTTAGTGATTTACTTTATCTTTTTCCTTGTGCAGTCTCTTGCTCGGATGAACAAAAAGGATTCATGGCTGTTCTGGTGGACTCTTTACTTAACAGTAAGTTGAGCTACTGTATTGCTTGGCTTTCTAGTTAATTGCATGTTAATATAATCTTGTGCTCTCCCTGTACCACCTTTTTATTAGTTATTTGCATTATGATGTACTGGAGAGGTATGCTAGAAATTATGGTTCAATATCTTGTTCCTTTTGTTATTCTATAGGGGCCAAGAAACCAGCTTAAGATATTTCTGAAATCAGTAGAAGGATGACGGTGCAAGAAATCATTTCTCGATTTGTTTCCTAGCTGACATAGAATTTGGAAACCAGTTAGCTATTTAAACATTCATTTAATTTGCCTAAGCATCTTAAGATAAATCCAGATTAGGTAAAGGGAAAAAGTATTACAGTAAAGCATGCCAATTGAAGATGATGATGTCCCATTATATGTCAAGTTGGTTATGTGTATCATGATTTTTAATATAATTAACTTGGGAATTAAGCATTTGGAAGTATTGACTGAGAATTTATGTCATTCTCTGGCGCACCTCACCTTTGATTTATGCTCTAGCCAAGCCATAGTGTTGGGAAAAGTTCAATGATGTCAACTCAATATGTCATTTTCTCCTTTCTCAAGTCCTTTTTCTTACTTTAGACGTTTTGGCATTTTCGTTGTCTTTATTTTCTCATCCAATCCTTATATTTGATGCACTACCTTTGAACTATAGGAATTCTCTTCCCCTTCAACAACAAGTTAACAATTACAAGTACAACAATGCTTTATATCCCAATATCCGGATATGCAATCTTTTTTATTTTCAACTTGTGATTATTATTTTATGACCATGAGTTCTATAGACTATTGATAGTTGATACATATATAATAATTGCCGTAATTATAACCATGTCTACGTTGTTGCAAATATATTTATGAGGAAGTATTCCACCCTTGATTCAGGCTGTCGCTTGGATATTTTTGGGAATATTTTCACTCATAAGATTTCAAGCTGATTATGTACTCGTAGTGGGAGTTTGCTTGAGCCTCAGCATCGCAAATATAGTTGGCTTTACTAAATGTCGCAAAGGTATGAATTTTTTTCTCTTTATTTTCCTCCAAACTTTGCCTAAACTTTGTTGCATATTACTTCTATTTGATTATTGGAGTTCATTTATTCTATTTTATAACATCAACCTCTTTTTTTAACTAGATGTGAATTCTCAAAGTAGGACAGGCTAAAGGAATTTATTTTTAAACCAAAGCAACATGATTTTCTTCATCAGGATAATTTGACGTAAAATATCTATATTAGATGTAGGATAGAATAATACTGGAATAATTCCATACGTTCTGGCAATGCCGAAATATCTCATTCTAACATATGAAGTAATAGGATAATCGTTCCATATGTTCTGGGTAACTAACTAGTAGAACTGTGATATTCTCTTTCCTAAGCTTTCACCGGTGTATCTGAAGCCTCTTGTTATATAATTTGTCAAAAGAACACAAGTTTTTTCCTTCTTTTCTTCAGCATATCGCCTCATTCTTTAAATTTCTCTCCCAGTACCTTCTGAGCTAGTCTATGTGCTCTATTTAACTACTAAGCGATGCCACATTGTCATTTTTAATCTCGTTATTGACTATAATTGCATGATTAAATCTAGGAGGACAAATGATATCTAATAAATCAGTTGTCTTATTTCTTGCAGATGCCAAGAAACAGATCCAGCAGTTCGCTTCACAAACTATCGCTTCCCATTTTTCATCAACTTTGCAATCAGCATTTAGTGTTGTATAAGCCATATTGGGAACATCACATATATAGTATATAATAGGCCTAAGGTGATGTCTCCCTCCTCTCAGAACTTCAAAGAAGTTTAGGCTTGTTGCCTATTTTTGTATGATTTTGTCTCTTTCTCCGGCCATAAAAGACGTGGATTCTGATTGGATTACGGAAGCACTTTGCAAAGTTGCACTCTACATTGAGTTTTTGACCAAACTAGCCCTCTTTTAAACCTTTTTTTGATTAAATAGGCTATCGATAAAACTTAATATAAAAAGGGATATGTTTTACTATAGCAGTAAAGCTAAATTTATTAGTATTATATTTAAGAAGAGAAAACACTATTATGTTTAGTGTCTGTCATATATATAAGATGCTGATTTAATTAGTTTTTAATTTTTTTATAAATCGCTAATAAATTTAACGTATATATTTATATATATAAATAGTAGATAAGATTAATATTTTATTTATTACTTTATAAATATCAACCATGAATTTATTTGTATTTTATTTTAGAGTAAAATGCCGATTCTGATCAATATTTTACCGACAGCTATACTGTGATAAATCTCTTTTGTTATTAAGTTTTATTTTGGTAGGAAAAAGTTTGAGACAGGTTAATAACTCCTCTAGATTCAAGGACTTAGAAAGAATTTTTCTAATCTTTTCATTATGTTATTTCTTCCCTGTAGTCTTTAAGGCCCTGTTGAGAATGGGCACGAAGATATGTAGAAAGGATCATATCTGCAGATGTTACGTAGACACTTCAATTGTCTAGCATGCATGGATCAGGTACTTTCAAATGGCATCAAAGCCATGCTTGCGATTATAGGTCTTCTGGATGTGCTCTCGTCAGACATGATTAACATTCTCTACAAGGAGATACCAACATTTGTTTGAGGCGGCGGTTGTTTCATCCATATCGACTCAAACTAATTGATCCGCTTATTACATCTCACATGACGATTCAACTCTAAACGTCACCTTTCTGCAGTCTCTGGTATTGTAAAAACTGACGTGCTTTTGAGACAAACATGAGTCAGTCAACGAGACATTATGAATTTGTATACATGGATCATGATAAAGGTGCAATATGATCAAGGAAAAGGTAGCGTTTAACTACTGATACATTGTGAATTATTGGTACTACATTGGCATTACATCTGCAGTTACAATCTCAACTCATGCACCCAGTTAAGATAATTGACCTTTCAAATCGCATGTATCGAGTATTACAAGTTTCCCCCAGGAGGCCCATAAATATGTACACCTGTAGGGTAGCAAACGCCATCTGTAGTATTTACAGGGAAATATCCCTCGCTTGTCCTTTGTAGAACCTTTTGGAACTGAGATAGTTACCACATCCTCCGTCCGTCAGCCGTGCGAGCCAAAACTGTCCTGAAGGCTTCAAAATGAGCGCAAGCATAAGCTTCTTTTGGTTGACATCGTGGGTGGTTATTCTAGGCCAACATGTAGGGATCATGTCAAGAATCAAAGCAGCATGATCATCAACTCAGATCAAAACCAGCTTCAGCATTTAGCGCATATATCAATTTGGTCCGCATCTGCTCATTACTGTTCCATCATAATGTTCCAATTCAATAAGAATAGAGGAAAATAATAGATCAGCAGAATAATTTAACTACATAGGTATATTCACTGTGGATTATGCTTGAACACTTTAAAGTACTGAACTCATCCCCTTTACAAGTTGACAAATCTCTGTTATCATGCATTTGTTTTTTTTATGTAGTATGGGCTCTTGATAAATAGAGAGGAGAGTTGCATTGACATTAGTCAGTAATCAACCGTGTAAAAGAAAATTCACTAATTGCTTGAAAGATGTGAATGAGTACCTTAAATTTGGTCCCTCTAGTGTAACTGTGCATAACTGTGTTCCAACAAATCCATCTTTGTACAAAACATTCCCATATGATACATTATCAATCTGTTTCAGTTTGTGTTTTACAAAGTTAACTGTGTAGTTAATTATGAAATTTGAACGAAATATTTCCCCATTTTTCAGGCCATAAACTACAGAGTTAGCTATGACAAAATGATAGGGGTTAAATCTTGGACCAGTCAGTAATCAACCGTAAAAAGAAAATTCACTAATTGATTGAAAAATGGGAATCTATGATTACGATGTGAAATGAGTTCCTCAAGTAGGCTCTTGAGCTGTGAACTAGCCAAGTCAATGGCAAGGATAGAAATGAGAAAGCTGGGAAACCACACACACCGACACAGGCACATATGTTATCATATATAAACTTTGAGAAAACTTTTTAACACTTCTCTAGCCAATGATAATTTTGTGGGATTTAGAAACAATACCACAAGGTGAAGAGAAAATTCTCTCAACTTCTCTTTTGACCTTGAGACGAGTTTCTTAATAGTTTAAAAGTGTTAAACCTTTTTTGAAAGATTAAAAATATAATTTCTAGTCTATCTGGCCCACATATAGACACAAAATTAAGGCATAATAAATGAGTGTAAACTTTAGTTCCTACAGTACAAACAACACCAAAAGTTTTGAGAAGATTTCCAACTCCAGTCCAATTAGTGTAAATCCTAAACCTTAAAAGAGTTGTGTATGCCACCGTGCGGCACGAGGTCATGCTATGAAAACTACCTCTTGGTCAGAAAAGATCTCGCATTAGTAAGAGTCCCATGCACTGGGATACCTTTTAAGCTAGAGTTGAAAGGATGCGTAAGTTTAGCTAGCCAATCTAAAAGTAATAGATACTTGAATGATTGAACCTCACAAGGAAGCTACATCTTTCTGAATATAGCCTCTAAAAGTGAGACATTTATAAGCTGATGAATTCAATGTCTGTAGTATATCTACTTAAAACTGTCGGAAAATAGAGACAAATGTCTTTCATCTCTATTTTCACATATAACGAAATCAGATTCTTCCATGCAAAATTATCATTATTAGCAATTCAAACCAAAGCAGTTTATTGTTCATTACTTCAATACATCTAAGATTAGGGGTGAAAACAGATCGGATACGGATCGGATAATGATCAACCCATATCCGGATTCATATTTTTAGTCCAATATGGATTCGGATACGGATATTGGACGGATGGCAAAATTTAAAATTATATCCTAAATAAACGAATACTGATAATTTTCGGATAGAAGATCGGATCTTAAACGGATATTGATTGAATTTAAAAATAATTATAATATTTTATTTAGATATAATTAACACAAAATTATTAAGAGTTTTACAACAAATAATTTTTTTGTATGTCAAATATATAAAATTAGATAAATTAATCTCTATAAATAATATATAACGTATTATTAGTAACAATATTAATATTTACTATTTAAATAAACAAACTAAAAATTGTAAATCATTTAAAAAAATATGCGGGTAAACGGATATTCGATATCCGTATCCGAATCCGAAAATATATCCGACCCGTGTCCGAATCCGTATCCGATTTTTTTTCAAAAATTCTATCCGTATCCGAATCGGATAGAAATCTTTTATCCGAATCTGATTCGAGTCGGGTCGGAGTTAATCCGACCCGTTTTCATCCCTATCCAAGATACTATTTGAATTGCCTCTTTAATTAGCAATTACACATAGTTACCTTCTATAAGGTGGGAGCTTCAGCAGATTCATGCAAGTTGCTGACGTGGGCAAACGGTCAAGATCCTCCCCAGTACTATCTAAAGATCCAGCCCTGCATTTGAAGCCACATCAGAAGCAGATGATAATAATGAGAAACACATAGTAATGACAGTGTATTGAACCTCTGTATGCAAAATTTTGGTTCAAGATACTTGAATCCAAGAAGCGGTCCTCGAGAACATCCAGTTACAAACCTGTAAAGCAGTAATAATTACCGATATAAACTGCAACAAAGTGATTATTGTAAATTTGTAATGATAATCATGCACAATAATAGTTCCTCAGGATCCCTGTGCCAGAGGAACTCAACCTGGCAGGGTTGTATACTAATAGTAGTTACCCAAGAAATTACACAATTATTTGGTGAAACAATCCCTAAAATAAGGTATCAGAAATCAATTAACTGGATGGAACTATTATAAGATTGCACACAATGGGAAAAACATGTGCCCTCATAATATTGCTCAATTGGGCTAGAGCAATACATATTAGCCAGGTATATGAGGCAACTTTAGGTTCTCCCGTAAAGACCCGTGACAGAAGAAACACTTTATCCTAATAAGATAAGAAATATCTACAGGATCAGGATAAAAAGAACTATTACAAACTGCAGCAATGACAAACTGATCGAACAAAAATATTTTAACAGTCATGGTAATCCCTAGATACTGAGGACTTTCTTCTATAGTGGGAAGTTCAGATTGACATTTAATCACTCGGGGAAAAATGAAACCTCTGGAACATTAATACCAAAACAGTACGGAGAAACTCAGTCAGATACCTAATAAAGATAACATCAGTCAATGGCATCCTGCGGAGAACTGGGAAACAAGTTTATGCTTAATTGACAGATTCTTTAGTACTACAAAACCATATGCATGTGTGTGATTGCCATAATAAGGGAACTTACTTAAGAAATTTTTTCTGATGCTCCACAGAGAAGCTTTTTACAATCTCCCAAAACATCTCAATAATATGATGATCCTGCAAAAATAACCTCTTTAAATCTTTACCACCAAATAAATAATGGATACAAGTGCACCAAGGAGGTGGAAAAGGAAAAAGAGAGAGAAGGCAATCTTTCCTCAATCATGATCTCAAACATTTTATAACTCAAATTAACTCCTAAGTCCTAAGATCAAGAGATCTTGGACAGAGTAGAGTTTAAGTATTGACGGGATACTTGGCATTCCAAATTCTAGTCCCAAAACAGTCCCCTCAACCCCCTCCCCTTCATCCTCCCCTCTGACAATCACCATGAATTGGACGTACATTGGTTTTGATTTCCATAAATATTACCAAACAGGAAACTTACTAACTCACTAGAACTAAGATTTGAATATTCTACAATAAAATGGCCCAGAGGATAAACTTTAAGAGAGAAAAGATGAAACATCCCAACATTTGTAAGGAAAAACAGAAACTTACAGCATGATAGCCACCAGCATAATTAGTATTGGACCGCAGGTCATCAACATCCATGCTTTCAAGTGAGCCAGATATAAGAAGCTGACAGAAAAGGATCAGATAATGAAAACATAAATTCCCAGAGAACGTAAAACAGTATTGGAACTGAAAAAAACATACTACAGAGTATCATGAAAGAGCATCATATAAACATACCATTTCTCCAGGAACCATAAGAAGATATGTAATAATTATAACAATCTAATTTACCAAACAACATTATCACTAGGGGTCTTTCTGGATAAACCAAACACATGTAAAAACAACCAGAACAGAGATAAATTTAACAATAGAACAACAAGCATTAGAGGCAGACCTCTGAAGGAAGAAGATCATATACTTGTATATAAAATATCATATAAGCTAAAGAAGTCACATGTTTTCATTCACTTGTCTATTCCCTTGCCCCTTTCTTCTTTGTACTTTTACACCATGAGCTGACTTTTTATCACTTTGACCTCCTCAAGTAAAAAGGTGGACATACGCACCCCTTAAACTATTTAGCTGTATCATTATACCCTTAATTTGAATCATTTAAAAGTTGAATGCAGCCATTCATTTTATGTTTTTAAGCGATACTCATCTGTCTAAACATACTAATATCAGCTATATGCATTTACAAAGCATGTCACAACAACAGTAATAAAGCATGACGTTATTTCTATCAACTCCATATATACCGTTTATTCTTACATAAAACACTTCCTCCACTTATTTGGCATTTTCAAAGTTCAATTGAAAAGTTTAGACCACATAGGGTTAAGTGCTTAAGTTTAAAGTACGTGAGGGTTTTATGCAATTGAGTCAAACCACAAAAAAGTAGAGTGTACTTTGACTAATTTCCCTTCTTAATTTGGATTTTCCTAAGTACTTCGCCTTCACGCACCTTAATTTTTTCAAATACTAATTGCGTGGGGGTTATCCATCTGCAGATCTATGTTGTAAAAAATATGTCAAAAGTTCACGATGTTGCACTAATTGAAGGCACGACAATCAGCATTTAATAGACATCTTCATCGTATTCATTGAAAAGCAGCATTAAACAAAAATCTCTAAAGGAATACATTTCAGACCCTTAATGATATTTGTCCAGTGCTGAAGAGAGAATTGATAGATTGCACTAGACATCTCTACTGATAGATTGCACTAGACATCTCTACAAATATAATGATAGATTGCACTAGACATCTCTACAAAATATAATAATTAAAGTCACCTGAATTTCATGTTCATTGAACATATCAATCCATTCTTTCTGTATAAGCTGTTGAAATCCTCGAAGAAAATGTAAACTTTGATGGCGAATCTGTATATCAAACAAATAGTAAATCTCCACATATAAGCATTAAGGAAAAAAGAGAAACAAAGTTAAGGGATTGATTTACCTGATAGTTTAGACGGTGGTTAGCAACAAGATGGATAAAGGGAATAACATTATCATTGGTAACACGTATATCTTTCCCACCAGGGACTAGCTCCTCTTCTGTTTGTTCCCCATACTCGTTGTTTATGATAACAAAGTAAAGTTCTAATTCGGAAATATCACCTTGATAACGCTGCAGATGCAGTCAATAGGGTCAGCTGAGAGAACAGTTAAAAGTAAAAAGGATATGATTTTCAAGCTACCATTACAGTATTATACGTGAAATTTTTTCAAAATGCCTTTCAATTTCTCAGCCAACATACCGATGAAATAATAAAAAGCTATATTGATTCACTCAACATATTGGTACATGACCATTCTTATAGGATGTATTTCGTATGCAGGGCTGTAAAGATGCCTAATGCAACCCTCCTCCTTTATCTGTAATTGGGATTGGCTGTTGAAGGATACCATTAAGCACTCGCCACACAAGTTAAAGTTTGCAGTTCTGTCTATACAATCCTAGTAGTAAATTTCAGTAAAGTTTTAAACCAACCATTTCTATCAAACAATAAATCTTTCACAAGATCTGAACTTCAATGGCCAATGGCATGTTCTACAAACTTTCTCTTCATTTTTCCATCTGCTTTTTCAATATGAGTGCATTCTATTAAAACCTTATCCCAGTAAGTTTGTTTTACTTTTCTAGATAACTTTAACAGATCAGCAAGAAACATCTTTTATTACCAGTTTCTTCTGAGAGATAGAGGGAAAGGTAAAGTAGCCTTAAATCCACACAACCGAGAAAAGAAAAAGATAAAATTCAAAAATATATTTTTCTTATGAGAGATTCAACTATTCAAGCATTTGGAGTTCAAACAGAATCCCATATCTATCTATTTCTTCGAATAGAGTTGTGCTGTTCTCATATTACTTCTTATCATACTATTCTTTTATTGTAGAATCATTTTCTCAAGGGTGATGAAAAGAATTATGAACTTGATTGTTAATTATGACTAAACCTTGTATAAATGACATTTAATTGATAGGATCATAGGGCTGGTGGAAGAAGCATTGGGCTAGTCAACCGAGATGCAACGTGCATTTTCCGCCGATTAATCTTTTACACTATCATTGAAGTGAACTTGAAGAAATAGCTTAGCTCATTGAAGCAGAAGGATGACAATGACTCGATCTTAGAGCCAGGTTGTTGTCACTATTGACTTCGTAATAGTGATGGGCCGCCTCGTGCCACGTGCTAACCTAGTGTCAGCACGGCATCCATGAGAATATCAAGCAAATAAAAAGCTGCCTTAGTATATTCTTACACACGCACACACACACACACACAAAACATGTACTTATTTGTGTATGCAGCATGAATATAATAAAGATGAAGTTGTGAAAATGACAGGGAAGAGCAATGTATTCTTATTACAAAAAGACGAATGCTGGATTGAAAATAAAACTCTAACCTTTAAAAATAGCAGATGCCGGTACAATTCCGGATCTAGTGAAGGCAAGTCATTTAGATAGTTGTGCCTAGTTGACACAAGTCAAATATTAGTTCTAAAGGAATAATTAGAAAAGAAAATATATGCAACTGAGATAATACTAAAATAACCACTAGAAAAGGAATAAAGAACATGTTAGTCAATCATTTACCTAAGCTGTGCTAGAGAACAGAATAGATCAGATCTATCATCAGACTTCTGATGTAGGATAACCTAACAGATTACTCTAACTGAACATATTACTGATAGGAACATTTACCTGTGCGTATCTACTAATGAAACTAAATGCGATACAAATGCAACCAAAGATTTTGCATTTAAAATTCAGCAATTGTGTTACAAATTGAAGTAAATCCAACTCAGATTCAATAGGAAGGATAAAATGATAACCGAGCAATGATGCACACATTTCTTTTTAAGTTATCCTCAGACAGTCACTAACCAAAGATTTTGCGTTTAAAATTTAGCAATTGCATTACAAATTGAAGTAAATCCGAGTTATAAAATGATATAGAGCAATGATGCACACATTTCTTCTTAAGTTATCCTCATACAGTCACTAAGCCCCCATTTGTTTTGAGTTTGGGAGGGGCGGGGAGGGGGTCCCTAAACTGGTTCAGTAACTAAACATATTCATTTTTTTATCTTTTTCATATCTAACCAAATTTATTCTAAAAAAAATCAAGACTAAGAAATAAGACTAGCTAATCGAATTCGAGACTTAATCTCAAACCCTTAATCTCAAACCAAACAAGGTCTAGTGTCATGAGTCCAAAATGAAACCAGTTCACACCACCTCAGTGACCTTTTCATAAGAGATCACAACAAGTTTAATTTAATACAAGTACAAGGAATTAGATGATCAAATAGGTTTTATTTTGGTTCAGATCTGAAAGTTGCCTTCATATCTGATGCTACTCCAGGCACCAAAGAGTCCAAACTACTTTGTCAGATCTTCCCAAAAGTGTGGATCTGAAATCAGAGTGTTTTCAGCCGCCAAAAGAGAGAGGTAGATGGACAAGATAAGGTAGAAAGATATGAAGGAAGAATGAAAGGGAAGGAAGATAATCATTCTCTCTGGAGGGCATGGCACCTGCTATCACATTGCATGAAAGAAAGAGAACTTAGATATAAGTAGTGCAGATCTTTACTTAAAGGGAATAATATATCAGCCAAGTAGGGCCAGCCACATTGTTCATACTTTGTATGAGCCCTTTAACAAATTGTTTACAAGTATAACTAAGTCAGCACTAACAAATAAAAGGATCAATTTTATGGACTAAATATTGATGAAAAACCTGATTATTCAATACAATCAATAGGAACAGTCTAAACTTACACCAACTCAAAATAAATCTGAAATTCCAATTTAATCAAAAATGATTTCGGACTTCCTAATATCCCAACATAACTACAAGCCCTCCATTACGCATTACCAATCTGTAGGATGAGATTCTTCTTTCATCAGGGGCAAATATGCAAGGGATACTCTCCCTTACATGGAGGGCATTATGATCAAAACCCCAAACAAAGGGCTATAGTTTGACGTGCTCTCCTATCAACTCTTCCTTCTTTTGAGAAATGATCGGTACGCTATAATTGTTTATGCTTCCTCAAAGAAGGCTAAAACTTTTTTTATTTCTTCTTATTTTTTTCTTTTTGATCAAAACTTTCTGCTTTCTCACTAGCCCAGAGTGGTGACAACATGGAGCCTTCCAGAGGTGAGGAAGCTTGCTCACTTTAACCTCCTACTTCCCTTCTATTTTAAAAAGGATAGGCATGTTAATAAATGATATATAATTAGAAGTATGCCTTCTGTTTGCCCCAGGTTGCAGCCCTGTTTATCCAATCCCTTCATTCTCTTTGTGCTGTTCTTTCTGCCTTTTTTTTCGCGAAGGGGAACTGATCCTAACAATCTAAGGCTTAGTTGTGGCCCTTTCCTCCCTTCTTTTCCTACTTGAACCCAAACCTGCACCTACTACCTCTTCACAATAGTCTCTGGAGAAATGTCCTCCTGGGCAATCTATTAGGATCCAACTTCACTCACAATTGAAACCTAATTACAGCATAACAAATTATACTATGGTTCACCAGAAAGTGCCTAAATAACTAAATTAATTCTTGAAGTTGTTATGATTTTGTTGCCTTTTATTGCCCCAAAGTGGGAGATGATCAAGATTAGAGTTCTTGATTTGATGTATTTCTTTGCAAGAACTTCACATCTTGAGGCAAAATCCAGATCAGTCCCATGGATCCCAGTATCGACCAATCCCAATCCTAACCCGAGACGTAGCATATGAGAGATAGCTTCTTCTCTCTTTCTCTTTCTTTCTTTAACCCAAGACCTTTGACGCAAACCGGCCTCAATAGACGTCCAAAGAGCTCTTCCGATGCAGATTTGGCTACCTCAACCGATTTCGCTACCTCAATCTCTGGCGAGCTCGAGTAAGTTTTTTCTTTCTATTTTCTGTTTTTTTCCTTCTATTTTCATCCAACTCATCCCCTCCCTTTCTCTCTTGCCTCTCCTCTATTTTTCTTCAATTCTCTTCCTCTCCCTCTCTCTCTCTTTGACTCTATTACTGCAGCAATCTTTTTGCCACAGTAACAGAGGCGAGGAAGAGAGAGGGAGTGACTGCGAGAAAAAATAAAAGAGATGGGAGGGAGACGTGGCAGTAGGTAGTGTCAGAGGGAATTACTATATTTATGAGAGAGTGAGAGAGATGGAGAAAGTAGAAAATTTTAGTTTTTAGATTGTATATGAAATTTATTTGTATTTATCTAATAATTATTAAATTTTAGAAATTTTCTGTATTTTATAAATAAGTTTTAGAATTTTTACGTGATTAAAAATAGTCAAATACCGAAATCCAATACTAGCGGCTGAAACGTCCGATACGACTAATAACATAAGATACGTACTTTTTTTTGGGGGGGGGGGGGGGCCGGCCAATCCTTATCCTGATTCCAATATTTTGAACCTTATTTAGACCTACAGAAATTGATCGGAAATATAGCAAACTCGAGGCAGACAACATTCTTGAAAGTTCTTTCTCAGATGGTTGTTCAAATCTTACTTCATAATAATAACTATAGTTGCTGAAATTGATCTTCGAATCTCAGCTTTGCATGAATCTTTTGCTACATCAAGGCAAAATACTCGTTAAGAATCACATTCATCATTACACTGTTTGCTTCATATAATAATTAGGCACTCACTAATCCATAAACTTCTTTTGAAGTTCAACTGCCCAGTGCTTATGGTTCTTCCCTTACTATCTCTATGTTATATAACGGCAGATGTGTACCGTTTAGAGTTACCGTTCATGCACCTATCCCCAGTAGAAGAGCGAGTGATCCCTTCCCATGTAGATCATGGCCTTCCCATGAGTAGATTTCAGAGATTTGAACAAACTAGTTGGCAAGGTATTTTAGCATAAGTTCCCGCAGCTCGAGAGGCGGAGGCAAAGATGAGACTGCAAAAGGAAAGCAAATGGGCAAAAACGGAATAAGGCTGGGACAAAATTCATACATGACTACCTCCCCAACAGGTATTGGTGTGACTCTAAGAAAGTCATACAGCTTATGGTTGACACCCTTTTTCCTTAACTTCAGATTGAAATCCATGAAATTACAGTTAAAAGGCACAAGTCATGCTACAAGCATTAATACCCTTCAAATCCCAGGACTTGGTAACTCAATTTTGATATCTATAAATAATCTATTTATAGATATCATAGCATGGCTGCATCTTTTATTTAATTGAACCAAAATGTGTCATTTCCTGCTTCAACAGATGATCAATTTACAGACTCCAGCATGCAGTCCACAGTCATTAACTTCGAAGACCCTACAACCATAAAGATTGATGGTCTTCACCATCCCTTTCACTCTTATACTATATTTAATTTCAGCAGAATTTATTCAATTGGTAAATAGCACAACAAGAAGCAGAATTGAGTTAAAGAGAAATAAAAAAGAAGGCCTTCACAAATGAGCAAATATTGAATCCTGTGTACTACATAATTGCACATTAAGGAAAAAAAGAAGTAAATATAACAACACAAACCGAAGCATATGGAATCTTACTTCTGTTTCAATTTGCTGAGGAAAAATGTTGTGAATGGTATATCAACAAGTATTCCTTCATACATTGCCTACAAGAGTAGAATGCAATAACATGCGTCGCATGTAGATCAGATTGCACACTCTAATAAACTAGGAACATTGAACTTAATAGAAATTCAAAACAGAATAAAGTGAAAGCACTTGTCAAAATTCATAAATACCTTATTCAGCATTATCTAATGTAAAGCATCCGATGGGGAATTTATCAACAGTCGAGGACTCACCTAGTACTTATGAGAGTCCCAAAATCATGGTTTCCAATTTCGGCCGATCCAGATTCCCGACTAATTTTGGTGGGGTATAGGCCGGATACCCTGTCCAGTTCGGCCAAGTTTTGACCAAGACAAATCAAAGAGAGAATAGGAGAGAGGGAGGATAGCAAGAAAGGGAAAAAAGTGAGAAGAGAGTGAGCGAGAGAGAGAAAGAGAGCGTAGGGAGCTCATCGGAGAGAGAAAGAGAATAAATTACAAAGCTAAGGTCAACGGAGCCGAACCTCCGTCGAAGGAATTCGTCAGAGGCCGATGAAGTCAAATCTACATCGGAGGAGTTTGTCGGACATTGACGAAGGCCAGAACTATGCTAGTGAAGCATCGCTTAGGAGAGAGCGGGAGTAGGAGAGAAAGATGAGAGTACGTGGGAGTGGGAGAGGGAGAGGGAGAGGGAGAGGGGGAGGGAGAGGTTTAATCGGGTTTTTTTGTTAAGTGAGAGTGAGAGTAGAGATAAGGAGGAGATGAGAGAGTTAGTGGGGGAGAGAGAGAGAGAGAGAGAGTGCATGAGTAGTAGAAACTAAGAAGGGAGAGAGAGAGATTGAGATTAAGAAGATAATATTTTTATTTTATTTTTTCAACTTCATATATGAATAATTTGTATTTATATCTTATTATTATTTTTCTAAATTTTTTATTATTTTTTGTATTTTAAAGTATAAACTGATACGGACGGCTAATAAATACTGCCAATACCGTCGATACATATCATTTTTATAGACGGTCGATTCCAATCCCGATCTCAATAGTTGGAACCTTGCTCAAAACCTAGTCAATGCGTCCACTTATGTGATGTAGATGTGAATGTTCTGGTTATTATTTTTTGTATTTTAAAGTATATTGAGCTGATACTGCCAATACTGTTGATATGTATCATTTTTATAGACAGTTGATTCCAATCCCGATTTCAATACTTGGAACTTTACTCAAAACCTAATCAATGCGTCCACTTATGTGATGTAGATGTGAACGTTCTGGTTATGTGCAAGCTCTAATTTACACTTTACCACACCGAACTTATGAAGCATGGCCATTCAGTTGACAATTTATAAGTAGCCCAACAATAGACCTAAGTCTCGTTACATAATATAAGCTACAGCAGAATGATTCAAGTTAAAGTGAATGATCCAAGCCTCAAGTACATATTATAATCTACAGTAGAATTCTGAATTCTTGTCCTAGTGCTTCGCAACAAAGCTCAAACAATTAATAACCTATGACATCAAGGCAGCATCTATTCTTCAGATGCATAGCACCATATATAATTAGAAAGAAAGGTTCCCTAACGATGTTATGGTATTTGCTTGTCCATCTTATTGCACGTACAGATTGAAACAAACAAAATTGCCATATATAAGTACATGAAGCAAGTAAACAATTTCATATAGAAGGTTTGTCTACAGTTGTTTCCTTCTAGGTCCTAATTTTTCAAATTATAACTTATGAAATCAGCAACCCTCTTAATATCAGTCATTTGAAGCCACTCATTCAGTAACAATTTAATTTTAGAAGAATTTGTAACAGAGTTCCAATAGCAGTGAACCAGAAATATGGATGATGGAAAAATGTAAAAGGAATCGAGAGATATTTTTGCATGAGAGAGTTGCCTATATGATTCACTAGACAAGCAAAAGCATAAAAATAGTAAGTATTTGTCAAGGCAAGTCGATGCAACCAAGAGGTTCATGACACAGTTATGACAATCAAATTAATGTTTAAATAAATGCAACAGTAGAAGAGTATAAGGGCATAATTACCTTTCCAAGAAGACTTCCAAGGAAGTGAAAATATTGGAGATGCTGTTCGTGAACTAATCCTGATCCAGGGTTTGGGTACAGAAGATGATCAGTAGTTTCCTGCAAAGTAACAAGAGGAAAAGGGGAAAGGAATTGAGAAGGAGAAAAACAAAGCTTTCCACTCTCAATAAGAGGCCATGTGCAAGCCATGGATATCATATTTTGATAAGATGAGATAACTTAATATTATAGAAAATTCATTGGTAGTAGCAATTGTCAATGATATTAAAATTATATAGAAACTTAAAGTGAGAAATGACATTATTGATGTACCAATGACCATAGAGGTATTTCAAGTATGCAAAGCCAATCTAACTAGGGGGAAGTAAATGCCTGAGAAAAGATAACGATGCAGGAGTAACTAAAGGAGAGCAACTAAAGAAACATGACCTGTAAAATTACCATGATGCGCTGGTATGGGATAAATGACAGAATAAAGACATCAATAGAACTGAAGACTATTACTGTTACAGCATGAACAGGCAAAGAAAAGAGAGGTAGAAACTAGAATAGAGAACAGGGAAAGACAGACAGGAACAGAGAGAGAGAACCAGCAACCCCAACATCCACTATATCTATTGCCATCAAAGAGGGAAGGTGGAAAGGGTTGAAGGGAGTCTCTATTGTTGCAGACACTCTAGGAGCGACAAGTAGGGATAAGGTTTACATTCCGTCTTGGACAACTTAAAGACAAACAGAACAGGTGTAACTTTGTCTTGTGAGAGTGATTGGGAGATGGTGAAGGGTGGGAACCCTATCCCTTCCCTTCGATTGCCAGAGAGGCAGTGGCAAACCTCTCCCTCAATCTCTTCTCTCTGACAACAAGGACTTCCATTGGCAACTGTTAGAAGCAAATTATGTTATACCCATATTGTGGTAAGTAGAAGCTTCTTGTGCCAGCAATTTGCTATCACAAGATAAGCCAGGCAGCACGTGTAGGATTGCCGTGCCAGCAGGGAGCCGACACGTGGCACGGGGGAGGATCTTGGCAGCACCCCCCAAATCAATAGTTTAGGGAGATATGCAATTTTTGTAGCCCTAGGTGGAGGAAGAACATGAGAAGTTGGCTTCTGCCGACACCGACACCCATCTCCCTTCGAAACCCTAAAATGGAGAAGAAAAGGGATCTCACGGAGTGGAGAAGCAAGAGATAAAATATGGATTTGGCAGCTTATATCAGGCCAATGTTGGAATAATTATTTGGATACAATTTTTAAAGGAGCATGAAGCCTCAAGTCTTTACAGCATGACCTTACCAAACTCAGCTGATTTCATGAACTCATGCATCAGTGTAAACCAATTTCATGATTTAATAGTGTGCCAGACATATCAGAAATATGGATATAACAAAAATAACAAGATTTTAGTCTAGGTACTCCTTGTATACTACAGTCCACCAGAATGTGGTTTGGATAGTAAAAATCATCGGAAGTCGAAGAAAAGGTGACAAAGAAACAAGAAAAAGAAAAGGAAAACTAAATTCTAGAAAGCTGGAAGACAGCTACTTCTGGAAGTTCTAATTTTGAGGGGAAAATGATCGACCTAAGGAGCATTTAGAAGTAACTAGTACAAAGAAATTGTTTATAAAAATACTATATGTACAATATAAGGTTTCAAATGTAAGTAGACATCAAATGAGCTTTACATAGCAAAAAAGCACTCCTTTTGACATTAGATTCTCAAATCTAGTTTGATAAACGCAAACCAATCATGCAAGCAAATATCTAAATTTACTTTGTTTAAGGAACTATCACCAAATCAAACAAGTAAATAAAGCCAACCGAGGACATTTATTTTCTAACAAAGCCACAACCCTGAATACAACCTTAAAAAGCCCATACTGTATATCAAAAGCAGCTTGTGTAATGTTCTCCATAAAATCTTTGAAAATCCCGCCACCATCAATCCCAGCCTCCTCTACTCCAAATTCATTGACAAAAGATACCCGAATCTACAGGAATTGAAATAGTGATGAGAGTTGAAATCAAAGCAAATTTAATAAATATTACCTTCTCAGGACATAAAACTAACATGCTAAGCTAACAATAAAAGGGGCACAATTATACCGATCCTCGAAGATCTTCCTCTGACAAAACACTCAGCTGATTAAAAGCATCTTCTAGAATACGATCTCTTCTAATTTTGAAACGATGTCTTGTTAAAGCAGGATGAGATCCACTTCTTTGTCTGGAAGCTGCTAACTGTGACTGATTCATGGAAGAATAAAATATTTAAGATAAAAAGGGAAGGCTGACAATTTAGTCTCCAATAACCAGAAGTCATAAATAGTTAAATACCATCTCATTCTGTTTTTCTACAGAATGCTGAGTGCTTATTTTCTACAAGATATCATCTACCATCATGTTCTCACAATATATCATTTAAAGAACTATAAAATCAACAAATTAAATCCAGAATTATGGTGTCAATCAGAATCATGTGATATACGTACTGTGAATATTCTGACTCTAATAGTGAAAGGAACCAAAAAAGGAGCGAGTTTCAATAGTTCATTCGCCCGAGTATTTACAAGTATTGCCTGTAAAAAGCAAGAAATTACTTTAGAACCTTATAGAATAGAGGTCCAGAGAAAACAACATCAAAACCCTCTACCTGTGAGACAAAATTTTCACTTGTTGCTTCTTGAATATGAAAATCACTAGGTGATGTAAATGACCTTCTGTTATTCCAGTCTTGCAACTGCAACAGAATATGTATAATTAGCAAAGGCAGAGTAAATATTATTTAAACTAATGTAATACCCACCTTTCCTGAGTAAACAGAAAAAGAAACATTGCTACTCATTATATTCTTCATCAGCAAGGAAATTTAAAGCTTTTTGAGAGACAAGGACACTAACAAAAGTTATCTAATCATTTATTTATGTTCCATCTAAATTGGTGATGAACCTATGTCGTAGTTACACTACCATTATGAAGCTTAACATGGTATTGTAATGAAGCTTTATATAAAACAATTGTACATACATAAGCATAATATAGGTACTAATAAAATGTTAAAGTTCAACTAGTTGCAAGCAAGCAGGAGGGGAAAGTCGATGCTGTGTTTTATGAGAAATTAGATGGTCTATAATTATTCCAATCATGATTAGAGCAAACAGCATGTTATTTAATCTGATTAGGAATTTAGATGCAAAGATGCATCATGTTATTACATTCTAATATCAAGCAATTCTAGTCCTCAATTACAGTTATACGTAGCATTATGAAGGTTAAAATAGTGATAGTGACCTTGGCTTGGATGTTCAATTCTCGGGTAAGAATTGAAACAATAGATGGCCCAAGAAAACATCAATTATACTAATATTGCAGCTCAGGCAAGGAGCACATAGAGGGAGTTTATTGATGACCAGTTATTAAGTTGCCCAGCCAGATTTGCTTAAATTCTTGTCCATGGCAACATTTAACATTTTATGCAAAAGGTACACTATACTTGTGAAAATTCAAGTAAATTATCCTCCCATCAGAACAACTGATGACAAATTTTGATTGAAAATGTATTATACCAATAAGTTAATTGTGTTCCACTACAGAGAGTACAGAAAGGCATCAAGTACTCCAAAGTTGAAACCTAAGAATGTTAAATAGAATGTCAGAAATTAAAGCTCCATAAAAGTCTACTTTAAAGTTTAAATATGAATCAGTAACAAAAATATATAGGCAGCATTTTCAGTTATATCTTAACATTTCACTTTACCAGTCATCTGAAAAGAAGTAAAACTGTACTAACCAAATATATCTTCTCGTCTTCTCAAATTCCCAAAAAGACAAACTTCTCAAAAGGTATTACCTCTATATGCTTAAAAGATGGTCTCCGCAACTCTTGGAGAAATCACTTGCAACCCTAAAACTTCCATCTATGTTTCCTTTAACTTACAATTGCCTGTGTTTCTGAGCCTAAGATTATTAGTCGGAGCTCAGCATTAGACAAAATAATGCTATTTTCATGTTAATAACTTAATATACTCTTTGTCAGAAAAACCCTAATCCAGTTTTACGCTGCCAAGACAGAGAGCACAGTTTGCTCAAAATTGCATTAGCACTTCTGCACACTTGAAAGATAAGTACAAATTAGGCACTTTTGACTTCATTAATATACATTACAGAAAATGGGTTTGTAATATTATCCCAAGTATGTGATCACATGTCGATGATACTAAAGACAGTAAACAGAAGATATTTGTTGAATTCTGAATTACAAAGTTCAATGGGACCAACTAAATATAGAACATGTCAAAAAAACAGAAAATATGTTTAACTACCTTGGTCAGAAGATCAGATATCAGCTGCCTGGCTCTGCTTTTGATGTTCTCCACAGAAAGTTTTGTAAGGCCTGAAGCATTGGTCAATACTTTCTGAGTTGCAGGGAGATGTGCAGGAATTGTCCAGAGAAGTTGCCATAGGGCCTGCAGTTCATTTAATGAATAAAAATCAAAGAAATGTACTCAAAAGCTATGACTTAAAGAAGAACCTCAAAAAGGAACTTTTGATATGCACCATATACAATAGCACAGAACTTCACCATATAAAATAACACGGAACTTCACATTGTAGTTATGGTATTGAATTAGTCATACAAACATATCAAAAGTTCCAAATCAAATTGGTGGAAAAGGAGATACCTGTTTTAGAATGATAATCAAGGACCTAATATCTTTGAGTGAAAGTGGTTTCTCCTGCTCATAGAACTCTTCATTATCAGTGATCGTCAACATATGCCTGATAGAAATGGAAAATCATATACTAGATAGAAGATAAGCAGATGCTTATTTGAGTAAAAAGGAAGTGTTCTTTTCCTTCACTTACAGGAGAGGAGAAAAATATATGCAGGCAAGATAAGTAGAAGTTAAAGAAGAGTACAAGTATTACAGTATGCAGCAAGAGAGATCCAACAGACTTACTTGTATACAGGACAAAAAACAGCGAGAGGCAACAGCCATCCTGGAGCATCACCAGGTATATGTGCCATGAGCTTGGAAAAGAATGGCCATCTTTGACTCTCATTACATTCTTTAATAAAATTCCACAGTGCAGGAACAATCTCAGTTCGGTAAGCTAGTCCAGTAATGACACGTTCCAGAGGCAATGTACTGAATGTAACATGAAGGAAAGCACAAATATATCCTACAGCTTCCACTTCTTCATCAGATGGCCCATCCATATTGGAATAACCAGTGCGTAGTGTATCTCTAAACAGAGCATTTACCTGTCAGGGTGTAAGCCACACACCGACATTATATTACCCAGTAAACTCATGTTAAGAATAGCTTCTTTATTACTATTCTAAGAAAGAGAGAATCAGGAAGGACATACTAAATGTTGAAGGAGGCGTGAATCTATTGCAACAGATATCTGCCTTTCTAAGTCAATACTTAGAGTTTCTTTAACTTCTTCATCCATCATTACATCATCCTCAACTTGTCCTGAACTCATCCATAGATGTTATGAAGCATGTTAGAGGCACTAATGAGGATTGACATGAAACTGAACCGACATAACACACAAAAAAACATTGAGGGTCTTATTGCAGTAACAATAACCATGAGTAGCAATTATGAGGAATCTGCATAGTTATGTGGAAGTGTTAGGACAAATGGTTTATGCAAAGAAAATCAGTCCAATTGACAAGAAAAGGTCTCCTACTAGTACATGATATTCCCAGAAAAGTGTGATCTAAGGATATATAAGTACCATTAATATATGAGAATCATGCATATCATTCACATGCACATACACACGACTGTACACTTTAGGCTAATGCTAACACGGATCTGACCTAAAATATCATCAAGTCAACTAAGTCCGACTGGAACTGATTGAATGGGCCTTAACAACATTGCAAAGAACTTGGCCATGCCAGATGATCTATTCTAACGGAACTTCTTCCACCTGAGCACATGCTCCAGGACATTCAACATGAGTCAAAATGCAAAAGATATGAACAGAGAAAGCGAACAAAGGTGATCAAGAAAACCAACAATTATCGGGATTTACAAGGCCCAAATGGTTAAAGAATATCAACTATCTTGGATTACTTCCAGCTTCTTGTGATCTCATCGTATGAATCAAATGCCAATCAGAGTAGCACTAATTAGATATCATATCATTCTCCAGAGACAAGAATCAAGTAGATAACTCATACCTACTTTCTGATCGTAGAATATCATCAAACTGCTTATATTCATATACAAACACGCTAGGTTGTTGCAACTGAATGAGAAAAGTAAGTCTCAGAGAAAACCAACTTATTAGTGTTCACTTCTTAGTTGTCCTGTCTCAAAATTACACAGATTGTCCTACAAGATGATGAACAGTTTAGTTGTTGTAAAATGCGAATGCTTGCACATACTGAGACAATTAACTTAAGAGTGTGTTTGTAGCTAGAAAATGACTGACTTCAATAAAATGACTCTCTCCTTTTAAAAAGAAAGTCAAATGAAGAAATCGGGGCTGCTTTTGGTAGGTAAGAAAGCCACTTCTTTCTTAGAGGGTGTTTGGTTGCTAGAAAGTGACAAAAGAAAATAGTCATTTCTGAAAATTTCTCTACTTTTAATGTTTTGTTGTAAAAGATAAATAAAAAAAGTGACTTCCTAACCTATCAAAAGCAGCTCCATTTCTTCATTATGACTTCTTTCTTAAAAAGTCACCTTATTGAAATCAGTTAACTGATTAAACATCATTTTTTAGCTACCAAACACCCTAAATTATGTTCCTACTTATTAGAAGAGGAAGTCAGAATGAGAGAACAATTAATTGCTAGATATCATGAAAGAAATTAAGTTATAATTTAAGAAAACAAAATTCATGATTTGGAAAAGTTCCAAGCAAAGAGAAAGACGCTAACTAGATAACAAAGTGAAGTTCCTTACTTTCTGTAACTGGTGACTTAAATGTTGGCAATGCATCCAACAAGAATGTTGAAACAGCAACAAAGTCTACAGCCTGATTAACACAGAAGGACATATGAGCAGGATTAATGTGAACCATGTACTGTAGCTGCCAGCATAAACATTCTGAAAGACCAACTAAAAGGCATATTGCCTTGTCAATGGTGGTCAAAGTTCAAATTGATATCAAGGAACAAAAATGCAACAATTTTTTATTCCAAACTATTAGGCATTGAGCAAAACTACATACCTTGGAAATAATTTTGAGAAAAACTGTAGCTCTTACATATTAAATTGATATGTTCTATCTCTTAAAAGAAACTATTAAATACCAAAAGGTTACAAGCTCTAAAGAGACCAGCAACGTGTAGCACTATAGAGCACTAGAGCTAGAAAGAGACCAGTAACATGAAGCACTATAGCAGAAGTGCTAGATTGATATTCGAAAAAAATGAAGAATGTAGAAAGATACATGATACATACATATCCAATTTATTCATCAACACAGGTCAAACATTCATAATTTTAATAAATTTTCCAAAATGTTACATTGGATATTATAACTAAATAAAAGAGCAAATAAGACAATTTGATCAACAACTGACCAAGTTGCCATTGTGAAATGACATCTAACAGGAACCTCCTTGAAATCCATAACATCATGCCTCAGAAAACTGCGTCTAAGGTCTATATGTATCACTAGAACCATTCTGATCCAATTAGAACAAAGGTAGTTAAGCCAATTTTCTTATTTTTGCAAAACTTCAAGCACCTGTTCACTTTAAGAAAAAATCTTTTCTTATTCGAGAATGCAGATCTTTATTTAAAAATAACAGCTAAACATCATAATAACCTCATTCTAAAATTTATTCAAAAAAAAAAACCCTCATTCTAAAATACAAACATTATTTATCAAAATTATATTTTATATAACACACCAACTTAATTACTAATTTACACTTAATATCTATCCCATTAATCTACTTTAATTCAAGTCAAAAGACATCCATTGTAATTTCATAAAAACAAAACATTTTTACACATATTTTCTTTCACTTTATATCATATCAAAGATAATTATTATATCCTTATTCCAGGAATATAAGTAAATATAAGAATAATTATTTCTGAAATAAAAACTTTATTTTGAAAATAACAAAAATGAATACATATCTTAGAATTAACATTATTCCTAAAAATAAACGACGTTCAAAAGTATCCAAGAAATACCCTAGGACTTTAAAAACAAAGTCATGATAAACTTGTCAGATACTGTAACTAGGCTTGCGATAATGACGTCACAAAGTTGAATGGCAACTCTTGCCTATTAGTTGTGATTAACGGTTAGAGTGCCAAGATGACCAACATCGCCCAACTTTAAATGTCTATAATAGTAGAGCCTTTTAAGTGCAAGTTCTTGTAACATTATTTGGGCATCTATTGTGGACTACAAAAGTCAATCTTGTGAAACACCTGTACCAAATCACATATCACACGCCAACAACCAACGATGCCATAACAGTAGGATCTACCATTACCTATTTGATGCAAACGCATGAGGAACAATTTTTTCCCTCGATGAGACATGAAAATAATTTTTCATCCAGTGATAAGCTTTTATAAAGAGGAGTGTTAAGAACTGATAAACCAGGAATAAACAACTCAAAATTTTCTCACAAGAAACTGTCAACACTGCAGAAAATCAGGGAGATGCTTACTGTGTCAGAAGCAAATTTTGGTTCAGACAAAACAAAAGTGGCAGCTTCAAGTAAATTTCCAAGCAGGCAGGCATAACCTGGATATTCAGGTGAAATATCATTTGGAAGAACACTAGCACAACTGGGCAAGCATAAAGCCATCTGCTTAATATACAGCTTTCCAAGCCCCTTTGCTGAAAAGACCTGTACCAGTAAATCACATCCGAGTGAAACAAACGGTCATTGTGACAGACATTCTAAAACTACGTACTCATCCGGTCAAATAATTACCAAACCAGTCAATGTAAAAATAGAGAAGCCAAACAGTTTCTTTTATCAATTCATTATCCAGCTTAAGTTGTTAGGGAGTGCCAACCATTCACTCACCAGTAATAGTTTATCTTCACATAAAAAACCAAATAGATGTTGCAATCTTGCAATTAATCAGAAGGAAACTTACATCCTTGAAGTATGTCAGATGATGCCATATAAAAGGAATGGAAAGAAGTTGTGAGGGAAAGCTCCATTTTGGATCCGTTGTAGAACAACAACAAGGATGCTGACCAACATGAGAAGCAATGAGGGTTAGAACATGCTCCAAGGAAGATAAGCTACCATGAGCCTCTGGGGTCTTCACATTTTTCTGCATCACAGGAAGCAATGCATATTGACACAAATGAGAGGCGAGAACTTTCAAAGTTTTTGGCATCATCTCAAATTACAGAAAACTAGTAAATGTCTCATAATTGAAAATTATATTTAGCCATTACATAAAACTTTATAAACACAATGAGGGAAAACTGACAGATTAATGGAAAAGATTATGCATAAACACCATCTTGTCTTTGGTATTGTTATTCTATCTTTTCTTACCACTTCCTTTCATTCTACCTATCCGTAAGAAGATTCGGAAAAAGAAAAAAATCACTCACCTGTAGTAGTTCATGTTTCCCATCAGATATATCTAAAATTTTATAACATCTCACATAAGTTATTCTCAATGGATAGTTGGATACCAATCTTTATCGTTTCTGGTACAATCATTTCTTAATATATTTTCTCTAGTAACTCTACTCACCATAGCAACATTCTCATCCTAATTGTACTCAACTTTGTTTCCTGTTGCCTAACATTCTAAGCCATCTAACCTAAACAGTACATGATGATCACAGAACACCTCACATAAGTTATTCTCTACAGATAGTTGGGTACCAATCTTTATGGTTTCTGGTACAATCATTTCTTAATATATTTTCTCTAGTAACTTTACCTACCATAGCAACATTCTCATCCTAATTGTACTCAACTTAGTTTCCTGTTGCCAAACATTCTAAGCCATGTAGCCTACGCAGTACGTGATGATCACAGAACATCTTAGAGTCACTTATATTCTAGCCATCCAGGTCAAAATCTATGTGTCCCATCAATCCCCAGTTATTGTTGAACTATTGATCTAGAATAACTAAAGCACTCCACTTAGGTATTCTTGTCCATCAAGGATAATTCTTCCAATAATTAGATACCCTATTAAGGGTGGTCGTGCCGGTGGTGGCCAACACCTGGCACAGGGTGTGCCAATGGCACACCCCCGTGTCAAGCCATGCCAACCGACACGGTTGCGTGCTGGTATAGAGCCTTTTTTTTTTTTGTTTATCAATCATCATCAAACAACTTTAGTGTTATTCTTGTGTTGACAAATGAAGTCATCCATGGTTCCCAGTTTCAGCCGATTCTAATCTCACCTCGAAACTAATTTCGATAGGGTATCAACCGGATCGACCAAGAAAAAGGGAGAAAGATAGGGAAGAAAAAAAGAGATAAAAGAGTCATCGACCTGAATCTACGTCGGAAGAGTTCATCGAAGGTTAATGGAGCTACGTCGTAGAAGTTCGTCAGACATTGATAAAAGCTGGAACTACGTCAGAGAAGCATCACTTAGGAGAATGGGAGAGAGTGAGTGGGGGAGGAAGATGAGTGCATGGGAGAGGGGGAGGAGAGGATGTGGGAGAGAAAGAGGGAGAGGTTGGGATCAAAGGTTTTCTGGAGAGGGGGAGTGGTAATAGAGATAATGAGAAGATGAGAAAGAGTTAGTAGGAGAGTTAACAGAAGAGAGAGCTAGTGGAAGAGTTAGTGGAAGAGTTAATAGAAAAGGGAGTTGGTGGAAGAGAGTTAGTGGGGAGAGTTAGAAAAAAAAAATTATTTGTATGAGAGGAAAAAAAAAGTGCATGAGTGGTAGAAAACAATATTTTTATTTTTATTTTTTAGACTTCATATATGTATAATTTATATTTATATCTTATTCTTATTTTTTCTAAATTTTTTATTATTTTTCTGTTTTTAAAATAAAATACAGGCCAATACGGACAACAAATACCGCCGATACGGTTGATACATATCGTTTTTTCAAACGGCCGATTCTGATCTCGAGATTTGAAACTTTGAAGTCATCATCAATATATGATTAAAGATTATCAACAATATCTAAAGCAACATTTCCATGTTATTCTTGTGCCAACAAATAAATTCTTTGATCATCATCATCATTCTACGTTCAACTAGATATTAATTTTAATTATTAATTAATATTATGTGCTTCAATTATATTATAGAGTGTTCAATCATTAATATAAATTTTAATAAATGTGTTCAATTATATTATGTGTTGAATAACATTAATAGTTGACTATTGCTATATCTTTAATAAATTAAGTCATTAACAAAAATAATCTAAAGATAAATGACTAAAATGTAGATTTTAATACATATATTCAAATATAATGTAGATTTTAATGCATATATTCAAACCAAAATTCAAAAATTAACATGCGAAACATTCAAAAGTATCTTTAAATATTATAGATTGTTTATTGAAAATGTTAAATACGTGCCACTAGCATGCAGGAGTGTGCCTAGGGCGTGCCAACCCTAACTAGCATGTAGCACGCAGCGGCACATGCCTTTGGCATAGCCATCGTTGTGTTCTACCACTTTTGATTTATTAAAATATCATTTTGATATTACATACCATTAGTCTTAGATCTACCTATTTGAAAGATAGACTTTTACATTCGCATTTTAAAACTTGACGCAATCTTGTGACCCAATTATAATAAAGATACTAATCAACAACTCTCACATTAGTCGTATCACTTCATGATCTTAAGTATGGCTCATTAATAGAGGCAAAGAAGAAGTATCACAACATAAGCCAAGATGTTAACAATGGCAACGATCTCAATCATCCAAAGTTCATGTGAATTGAAAGGATATATGAATCCATAAAGGATATGCAAACCAACTGAACTAACTAGAATGAGTGCCAGAATAAAGTATTTTCAACATAATATTAGTGCCCTTTATATCTGTTTCTTCAGTAATAATAACATCCCATCAAAAGTGTGTTATGGTTAATATTGGACAACCACAAGGTAATTTATAATCCTCAAAACCTAAGTTCACAATGGATAACTAATTTTACAGCAAATTAAAAATTTGTCAAACTGGAGCGCAGCTTTTATTTAACCACTTACCACCGCAGTAAGAATTATGCCACGTAACAAAGAAAAAACTTCTTTCTGCTGGAGATAACCAACAACATTGCACACCCATGGAAGTTCAGGGTTTATTAAGCAGACCACTGTCTCTAGTAACACAATTGCAGGCATAGTAGAGTGCTTGGATGGCATCAAAAGTTGATTCTTCCATAAATTCCTACACAAAGAACGCAAAGGAAAAAGAATCATACTGCCATACTATATTACTGTAACTTACAGATAACCAAATAATGTGCATCAGCAAAAAGAAGTTAAGTATAAGAAATCAGTGCAATGAAACACAGGGACAGGGAAGCTTTTTGAAAAATCACAGTGAATCAGTGGGTATCAGTGGTTGTCATGTTGGCAGAATAGGAAAGTTTCATACCAGGTGTAACATACCTGCGCACCACAACTAACAATATCATTCAACTGGAACCTTTACTTGAACAGAAACATATGTATGCAAGTAAAGAAATTATGAACACAAGAGCACAACAAGAGACGGCATCGTAGCCTGACAATCCTAAATTCCTAATGCACCTTCCAGGTTCCGTTACTCTCTGGTAGACATGTATTAGGTGATGAGGACCTCCAATAACATTTCTTAGAACTGCAACTCCAAATTCTCAGAGTAGCTGAGGATTGCTAGCTGACTAGCTCCAGTCCCTCCTAAAAAACCTATGAATAAGTCACTCTCGAGTCTCGATTAAACCATAACTTGTCGTCACATTATATGATTCTTCCGTGATGAAGAAAGTATTAATCTAAATTTAATGCATCTTCCAGAACTACATCTATAGCTAATTCCTTCAAATCTTTACAAATGGAGAGAAACTATTAGAAAGAAAAGCAGGAAAGAGAAATATGGAAGTCAAACATGACAAGAAAATATGAAATGGATGTCAAGAGTTAAGAATTTCTAGAGATATAGAGTTTAAATCCATTAAATGGTACTATTTTCAAAAGGTTTTAAATATAAGTAAACTTCAAAGCCTTTTAAATTATAACATAAGGATATTCTTTTCTTTTTTTGGTTATAAGCCTGCATGTAAGGCTACATTATTCTTAAAATACTTTTAAGAAGTTCTTAGTACTGCAAACTTTATTAAAAAAGAGTAAGTTATTGCGGACTTAAAAGTTCTTACAAGCTTAAAAGCTCACAACCTGCAGCCACTCTATAACTTACTACAAACTTAGAAAGTTTTTCATTTTTTTATATGGTGAAGACATATGAGAGATGATCTAAAATGGGAGTATAATAATTACTTTGATGTGGCATAAAAAAGTTAAATATTTATATTTTTAGAAAAATTGAATATATATCATACAAATAGTACCAAAATATTATTATCAAATTATAAAATATAAACACACGGCAGACATTTTAAACACATTAAACATATCAGTAAATTATATTAAATAAAAAATTTTAAATTTTCCACCTGTGTGTAAGAAGATTTTTTTCCAGATTTTTTTTTCTTAGCCATAGTGAAAAAGGAGCTCTTTTGTGATAAAAAAAAAATGTATTTTTTTGGGAGAGAGAAGAGGTAAGAGATGGAGAAAGAAGAAAAGAACATTGACAAGACATGAAAGTAATAGATATATCATTTCAATAGACAAAGAAAGGAGATCTTCTACTCTGCCATTAATCATTCAATATCATCGCATTCTCATTCTCCTTCCCCATCCCAGTCCTAGTCCCACCCCAAAAAATTACCAATACCTCGCTGGAGATGTGTGACTGGTAAAAGCCTCAAGACCTCTCTACAGTCTCTTATCTCCATCTCTCTCCTCACTCTCTTATTTGCTTTTAGATTAAGAAAGTGGTGATTGGTCGACCACTTCAAGCCAAGCCATTATAGCAGTCCATTTTGCATATTGGACGTTGACAGAGGAAGGGAATATGGGGAGAGGAGGGGGGTAGCGATGCCGCCATTGGAGATGTCGGCGAATAAGAGAGGTGGAGGAGAGGGGGCGACTAAAACCCCCCTAACACAGACCAACCGACTTGCTGGGCCACATAAGAACTATCCGGGTTGATCCATGGACTGCCCTGCCCCGCCAAGGCGTCCGCCAACACCATCTTCCAATACCATGATTTTCAAGTAGGCCAAAATCATATTTTAAGGATGGCCAGTAAAAAATGGCATATAGATGCTTAATGCAATAAGAAGAAGAGGACAATCATGAATTTTCAGGTAAGACAAATTCAAATTTTAAGGAACAGCCGATAGTCATATACTCATATTAATATAGCATGAAAATCCATCAAACATCACATTACCTGCTATGGTAGACGGCATGCAGGCAAATATATGCAAGTTTTTTTACCCTATGCTCCACAAGAAATTTATTTTCTGAATAATCAATGCCAGCAAAGAGGTTTACAATATCACCTGCAAACAAATATACTATATCAGCAAATTCTATTAGCTGCAAAAGAACACGTCAACACTGGACATGATTTACGATAAAATATCAAGAAAAAACTAAATACTAGACAATGAACTGCTAGACTATGTTATTCAGCATAATAGCATATTATTGGGGCATAACTGCAATGAAACCAGTTACATGGTTTGACAAACTACTTACAGATGTCTTTCTTCTTTGCTGAATATGGATTGCAAAAAGAAAAGAAAAAAAAAAGAATGAAAAGAAATTCCAGAAAAGTACGAGAGAGCTTAACTCCATGTTCTTGCTTCCGTTCACATTTTATTCTAGTTGGGATATGAAACATTTGAATTCCATCGATCTAAGCATTGTCGAAGTTATATGAATGTAAATTGAGATAAGAATTGATAGATCATAATTGTTAAACATAACATTTAAATCAGACAGTTCAGAATTAATAAAATAGAAAAGAGGAAATTTCTTGATGGGAACTAGCAAAACTAGGGAAACCCTAACTCCTCTCGAAACCCTAGTACATTCGAAAGCCCAAGGCCAGGCCCATGATGATCTCTCGAGCAATGATGGAGCGAGGTTGAGATCCGTGGGTGGAGGATTAGGAGGGCGAGATCGAAGTGACATTTCAAAAATCGATCGGTTATTCTCACTCCAAGCGGAGAAAATGACGGGGAAAGCTTTCTTAGTATGCACATCTAACATGAGAGAGTGGACCAAGAAATGAAGAGAAGGGGGCTAGTAAACCATTATACCGAGATGTATTGGTAGGAGAGCCCTTAAGATTAAACCGTAGGATTCAAGAATCATCCAATGATTTCGGTGTGGCGAAGAAAAGACAATCGGAGTGTTTCCGGTGTGGTGAAGCAAAGCCATTGGGCAGCATCATGCCATAATAGCATCTTGTGTTACAAGTGTAACAAGTTTGGTTATTGTGCTGTGAAGTGCTCTCTTGGCCAGACAATAGAGAAGAATGCTACTTTGGCTAGTTCTTTTTGAGTGTTTCTAAGAGCCTTTGAGGAGATGAGACAGAATGAGAATAAATTGAAGAAATGTATGATAGCAACAGTTCGAAGAGGGAGAATCTCAGCTCACAATGTTGAATTAGTGATGAGTAACATGTAGGCTTGGGAGCATGATTGGAGTCTAAGCAGGAAAATACAGTTGATTTTCCTTCAGTGCAATGCACGAAGGAGGTTATGAGAGAAGGTGCAGTAGATCTCGGATGCGGTTGTGTTTTTCAAGCCATGGAAGGATTGGAGGATGGTATGTTGAAAAGAGCCGATTTGGATTCAATTATCAAGTATTCCTTTTCACTGCTTACATTCATTTTATGAAAATTGTGGAATCCTTTGGGACCTTAGTAGTAGTACATGAACAAATAATGAAAAAAGAAAATTCTTCAATAGGCAAGATTGTGGGTGATGATTAAAGACATTGGGGATATTTCGGTCAAATTAGCAATCATGATTGAGGGACTGATATTTGAAGTTCAGTGTGAAATTGAAGGCGGTGAGCGGAAGGTCGAAAATGTCAAGGCTTATACTTGGGTCTACAAAGGACCAAGAATGAATTCAAATCAGAGCAGTAATCATGGATGGGGGAGTTGGGAGAAACCAATTCCAAAGATGTCTCCAATAAAGTGTTCCAAGGGGAAGAATGTACGAATAAGGAGTCCCATAAAAGGTGCTCATGGAAAAGTCTCTGAGGAGAAAATCAATATGAAAAGCAAAAAAATGATCAGCTAGGGGAACAAGAAAAGAAAGAAGAGTTGCTGAGGAGAACAAAGTGGATTTCAAGGGAAAAAAGAAAATGGAGGAGAATTGATTCCGAGAGACTAAACCTCATATATGAGAACAGAATGCTGGGAAGTTGGTGACACTAGAGAAAGTGTGGATGGGCCAAAAAATCTTGCTTGAGAAGGAAACATGGACCAAAATGGTGGAGAGATGAAAAGCTACTGAAGAAGAAGCTTAAGAGGTAGAGATACTAAATATGGAAGAGGATGACAGTAAACATGAAGAATGGCAAATGATAGTGTATTCAGATGGCATTATTTTAGATGTGGAACCATTACAATCAGTTGGATCACCAAAGACTAAAAAATATACACAGACGAAGCTCAGTAAATCACCACAACTGCCAAGCAGAAATCAATTCACAGCAAATAGAAAAAGTGGGTAAATCCAAAGCTTTAGAAATTGTTAATAAGAAGAAAAGCCTACCGGGTAAAGATCCTTTTTTACATTGTCTATGTTTTTCAAAATTTTCCAATGATAAATTATATTCAATTGCTCATACTTGTGGCATTAATCTAGGTAATACCCAAGAAAAAAAAGGAAGAGAACTTGAATATTTTAAGAGCCCTTGAGAGGGAAAGGATAGGAAAGCATGTAGACTTTCTGAGTAAAATCAAAGAGACAGAGGAGATTCAGACAGGTGCAGTATGAAGGGTATTTTCAAAAATATAAGGGGTATGAGATTACTTGAAAAGAGGAAAAGAGTCGAAGGATAAATTATTCAAAAAGGTCTGTATTTTGTTTGCATTCAAGAAACTAAGTCTGAAATTTGTAAAAATAGGATGCTCATGGCTACGGAAGGAGGTAGGATCAATTGTTGGTCTTATTTATCTTCTGCTAGTGCCTCGGGAGGAGTTCTCATTGGTGTTAATGATGAGAAACTTGTTGTGTTGGATTGGAGTAAAGGAACCCATGCTATTTATGTTAGTGTTTGCAACAGAGATAGCTAGATCAAGTGGGTTTGGAAGGAGAAAGAAATGCTTTACGAGGAACTTAAAAGCTATTAAAATTTGGGGTGAAAATTATTGGCTACTTGGTTGTGATTTCAATACCACTAGATCTGAAAGAAATAGGAAAGGAAAGAATGTTAGTAAGAAGGGTATTAAATAGAATGTTAAGTAAGGCCAAACAGTATGGTTTGATTACTGGGTTGGAAACTGATGTTAGTAAGAAGGGTATTATCAACCTTCAATATGTTGATGATGCTTTATTATTTGTGAAGGCTGATAGTAGAGAAGTTATCATTTTGAAGTTCTTGCTTTATGGCATTGAAGCTTTATCAGGTCTGAAGATTAACTTTGAAAAGAGTTCATTGGTTTACCTGGAAAAAAAGAAAAAGAAAGAAAAGAATGAACTGCAAAGTGGAGGAGTTACCTATAAGGTATCTAGGTCTTCCTCTACATGACAGGAAGCTGAGAAAGAACGATTGGATACCTATGATTAGGAAAGTTGAGAAAAGACTCCCAGGGTGGAAAAAAATTATAGTCTTTGAGTGGTCATTACTCTTATAAATTCAGTACTGAGTGCAGTTCCTTTATACTATGTCTTTTTCCAATATGCATATCTGGGTGTGTAAGAAAATTGATAAATTAAGCAGGGACTTTCTTTGGCATCGGACTACTAAGGAAAAGAAAGGTTATTCTTTAGTCAATTGGGATAGACTATGCATGAATAAAGAATATGGTGGCATGGGGATTGTAATCTGCAAGAACTTTATATGTCATTATCAGCCAAATAGTGGTGGAGGTTATTAAATTCTAAAAATCAAATGTGGGCTTCTATTGTAATGCAATGATACTACAGAAAAGTAAAAATTCATTCTTTTAAGCTTAATAATTCTGGCCGAGTATCCCCTTTCTGGAGGGGGGGTGCTTCAGGCTGAGTTAATGTTCAAGTACACAATGGGAAGAAAATTAAGTTTTGAAAAAATATTTTGGTTATTCAATTTTCTCTGGCTATGAGATTCTCTCAATTGTTTAGTATTGTTAGGGATGAAGAATAGAGAGAATTGGAATTTGCACTACCGCCTAATGATGTCTAAACAATTGCTATGAGAAGAACAACAGTTGATAAATTTTGTATCTGAGAATTGTGCTCTAGGGACTAATAGAAATGATTGGGGGTTTGAAAAAAATAGAATCTCTACTATGAAGTCCTTATATAAATTCCTAAATAATAGAGGTAGGCTCGCTAAAGATTTAGCTAATATTAGCAACTGAAAATCCCTTTAAAAGTTGGAGCTTTCATTTGGTTGATTTGCAACAATAAGGTATTAACCAGAGACAATTTACTAAAAAGAATGCGGACATGTAGTTCATCTTGTGTTTTCTACAATCATGATGAACTGGTGGATCATCTGTTCTTAAGATGTAAATTTGGAAGTCAGTTGCTGAGGCAAACAAAAAGAATTTGGGGGTATAAAGGAGCATATTAAACATGTAAAAAATTGGTTCCGACAAATCTTCATCAAGGAGAAGATAAGAAAAAATGGTGGTTTATATGGTTTAGTGCTTTTCTGTGGAGCTTGTGGCTGGAAAGAAACAACAGGATCTTTAATAGTTGCATACGAACTTCTTAAGCCTTTTCGCATAAGATGACTACCTTATTCCTCTGCTAAGCAAGGTTCCACGGAGAGAAAGTCATGAAGAAAGCTCGACACTTGACTTAAGGAACCAAGGTGATTGTGGAGTTGGAGGAGAATGGATGAGGGTGCTAGATGATGCATTCTACATCATCTAAATTTTGTTATCAAGTAATTTTTGTGATGTTTTGTTTTTTGGAGAATACTGTGATAGTTTATAGCTGTTTGAAGGAGGGGTGATGCCATCTATAATGGAAGGTGGATACTTTAGGACCTTGTGTGGTCCATCTACTGTGTTTTGTGATTTCTAAATGTTTTTGTTGTGGTAATCTTGGGGGAAGTTTACCATGTTTTTAAGTTTCAATGAAACAAGGGTTGCAACCTGTTTGTTAAGAAAAAAAAAGCATTTAAATTGAACGTAACGTAGATAAGGATGGGTCTGTCGAACATACCACTTTCTCGAACATACTGTAGAAGCAAGTTGCATGTCAATGTAAGGAAACTAACATCATTGGTGTTGCTCACATTGAAGAAGAAAAGCAATTGACGGAGAAACTCTGAATTAGGGCCGAAGCAATGCCTGATTTAGACAGCAAATTGATTAGCTAAAGTTCTAAATTGACAAAATAAAATCTTACTATATAAGTTCGGAGAATCCCCTACCTATCTACCCATTGGCAATGGTTCCCAAAGGTGAGGTAAAATTGCTCCCGGACCTTAGAACGTTCCATTTCAACAACCTTCCTCCCTCTGAAGCATTTCTGCAGCTTATAATTAGTCAACTTTCATATTTCAGAGATACAAGGGAAAAATAGGTAAATATTTGGTCTGCGGGAATATTTCCAAGTGTAATAGAAAATTTGTTTATGAGCATCCAATCAAAGGAACCTCAATGAATATATGATCATTGATGAAACAAAGAGAGATTTGTCAAGTTTGCTGCAACCTGTAGCACTAAATATAAGCATGGACAAAAAAAGCCTGGTCAGCCAAGTAATGCTGAAAATGGTGATAAGAAGGAGCAGACTTAAGTAGGGACATGCAGAAAACTTGTCCCTACAGCCTCATATATATTCCTTATAATCCAACACCCTCTGTTAGAGTCCCCAGCAGATAATTTCCAAAATGCAGCTGATTACTCAATAATTCAGCAGTTTTTGCACAAATAGCAGGAGAAACCAAGGTTACAAAGTAGTATTATGTATCAAAGTATCAAACACAAATTTTAAAAAATCCAGAATTACACATTAGATAGTGCTCAAGACTTGCAAAATAAAACCTACCTAAACCAAGACTATAAGTCAGATAAACCAACTAGATCCATAAAATAGCTCATATGCCTAGGTGTGCTTCTGAATTATAAGACTTAAGGGCAACTTAACTTGTAAAAAGAATTCCAAATCCTAATGCCCTTAGTCTTGTATCAATTTTAGTGAGCTAAATTCCAACATGACCCACTAATACTATTAGCTTTCATTTTTTCAGTTGAATCTGGCAAATTAAGTTCTGGTAGCAAGTCATCAGGAAATAGATGAAATGGTATACATATTGTTCAACCAGTGTATTGTCAGCTTCATTTCATTTTCAGAAAACTTTAATAGGTTTCAACAACATAATAACATTGTCTGCCTTTCTTCTTAATTCTCTCACTTTTTCTTTCTCTGAGGAACAATGGCAGGCAACAAGACACTGTGCTCACGTATGAAGAGTAAATACTAAATACAAACGTATCATTTTTCAGTACAAACTACACAATAGACTTTGGAATGTATTGCAATGCAAGAACACATCTTCAACTGGTATCACATAGTAAAACTGTAGAACACACAATAACCCCTGAACTTCTGATCTATGAATTTTATACAAAAGGGTAAGGCTATCAACCCCATACAACCAAGATATTTTATATTATGTTCCTTCAAATATTAGGAATTATGTTAGCTGAAACAAGCTGTAGAGAAATTTAATCTAATCCAGATAAACAAACATAATTGATAGGAATCAAACTAGATACAGACTATTCAGCTGGAAGAGTATCCGGATTCTATTTCTTCCATAGGCTCGTAAGCACTCAATTTTAGGAGCCAACTGAGCAGTTATTGTGTTTTCTCTATGTATTTAGCAACTTAGAAACCCCGACGCAAAGAAGGAACTGAACTGGAATTGTAAGGCCTATTTTAGGCACCAGATGGATTTTTACAATGCAAATTTTGAACATCTATCTCGAATGCCTCCCATGACCTTCTTGTCCTCCAGCTTCCCCTCTTTCTTTGAACAGGTGTTTTACAGGCTGTGACACTGGCAGCCATTAAGAACTATGAAACAAATTCTACCATCCTATTGGGCTAAGGTATCATACTCAAAATAGTCAGAGGAAAGAAAAGCCATAGATGGCAATTTAACCACAAACAGAGAAAAAGTTGGAGGGCAATTTCGCCCTTCTGTCAATCTTATAAATAAATTTTAACCAAAAAAAAAAACTATTTATCCCATCCATTTAACCATCAGGCCAACCGAACGTACATCCTTCGTTAAGAATATCCCTTTTTTCAGAGAATCAACTATTAAGTTACTAGCCTTCCGTAACCAAGAAAGCAAGTTGTCATCTTAGTGTTTCCACAAAACGTCCACCAACTCGCAGAAGCAACCTAGAATTCAACTTAAAATAGCAATTCAACTAACCTAACCTATCAAAATTTAGAAATAGAGACACCACAAGACGCCATCACATACTGACCTGGATCTTAATGGCTGCCGAGGTCTGCTGCCGTAACCCTAGCCGGCGCTTCCTCTCGAGCCGCGTCTGATCCAGCAGCATCTGCCGGTCCCTCTCCTTCGAGCTCCGGCCCCCGAGGTCCACACGTTTCCGAGCGGACGCATCCCCCGAGAAGAACATCCTTCAAATTCCACCAACAATTATCGAAAAAAATACGAAAGAGATCAAACTTAACGCCAGGAACTCCGAGGATCGGAGTCCTCGATCAAGAAATCGAATCAAACCTCGAATTCGGGGAAATCGACCTCGTCCACCGATCGAGAGCGCCGGATCTACTGGATTCGAATTGTTAGGGTTTTGCGAAATGGGAGAGGGAGAGAGAGTAAGAAGAATCGAGAATGGGGTTAGGACAGAGGAAAGCGGTATCAAATGGCTCTCGCGAGTGAAGAATGCAGTACCTAACAGGTATTTGAAGAATTGGCTTGGGACTTTCGGGTCCATCCAAAATAATAAACCCAGCGAAAGTCCACGTGGTGCGCGTCGTCGGTCGGTCCACGCGGGCAGATCGTCTGCAGCGTCGCTTGTAGAAATCTCCTACATTTGCCTAACTTGGAAGCTCCTGACTGGCCGAGAGACAAATGGTGCAAAAGAGAGGGCTAATTTTCACATATTGAGATACTTTGGTCATTTTCACTATTATTATTCTATCTTCATTTCTCTAAATAGGGTTGAAATAGTCATTAGCTTTATTGCAAAATATCTAAACATTTGCTCCAAAATTTCTTTTTTAAGTTTTGTTAATAGCAAAATCGAGTAGACTCTATTTTCTAATTAGATATATTTTTTTATAATTAAATATATATAATTTATATAAGAAGTAAATAAACAAGTCTAATCTAACTATTTTAAATGTTTCAAAAATTTTCGTATAAATGCCCCTAAAATATAGCTTACTTTTTTATTTATAGTAATTAAAATCACTTATTTTTAAGTCAACGGGATAGATATTAGTCAGTTAAATGACTCACATTGTACGAAGACACCCGAATTCAAATAGCATTGGTATTTAGTGGGATATCGTTAAGTTTTCACTTCTCTCGAGAAAAATAATCACCTACTTTTAAAAATGACAATTTTTGTCTAACTTTCACTTCCTATTAATGAAATAATTCTTTATTTAAAAATATACAACAATATATAATTTTATTTTTGTTAAAAAATATTAAATATCAATTTAGTTTACTCACTAAAATTGTTACCAAATAAGGTATATTTTAATCGGCCCAACTACAATGTCATAAGTCACCAAAAAGATTCTTAAATTGTTCATCAATTCATATAAAAGATAAACCCGCTGAATAATTTAAATATTTTTATTAATCTTAAAATCACTAAACAGTTAAGTAATTCATATACTTACTTAATTAATAGAATACTCAAATCTCTTAACATAAAATATTTAATAATTTGATATTTTTTAATAATTTTATGACATGACATCTAAAGTGATAAAAAATAAACCAATATTAATATTAAATTTAGGGTATAGCCTATTTTGATAAATAATATTTAAAGAAGCCCACACAGGTGAGAAACTCGATTTCGTTTGTCTACCTCAATCCATCTTTATTACTATCGACGTAGGTTAAGATGTTACTCTAGCCAAAATATTAAAAGGAATTGTATCAAATTGATAAAATCACCATATAAGAGATAATAACAATAATGAGTCGTGACATTTTTAGATATTTATTATGAGAAATAAGGGGTTGGATAGAGATTAAACTAAATTAATTTATTCTAAATAAATATGAACTAAATGGATTGAGATTATATATAAAAAATATATGAATACAAATCAATGAAGACCTTAGACAAATTTAGTTAGATTTTAAATGAAGTTAAATACTAATCGAATATTAATTAAATCTTAAATAAATAAAATTATAAATTGAGAATAAGATAATTTGAAGGTCACCATTTAAATCCTACAACAGAATGAGTTGGAGATTCCCATTGATACTTAGTAAATTTTACTATTAAACTGTTTTTTAATTATTTTTAGACCATCATATGCACATAATTTAAACTTGTTAATAATTATTTTTTGTGAGGAAGAAAATAAAAAATAATTTAGATTAATTAAACATAATAGAGAGTTTGAAAGTTTGAAGATACCTAATAACTATTAAGTTTATTTGTCATAAAGCAGACATTCGAATTTATTCAAATTATATGTGAATTAAAAAAGATGAAGAGCTAAATAAATAATAATTAAACAGATTAAGAGAATTAGGAAGTTTGATGATCTATAATACTAATAAATCTTTAAGTTATATATTTAATTGATAAACAGATATTTGAATTCGTATTCAAATACCAACTAAATTTAATATAGTAGGAGACCCGGGAAATATCAGAAAGTGTATTTAAATCCGGATCCGGGTCGGATAGAAATTTGCAACCCATATCCTACCACTTTGGATACCGGATCGGATCGGATATTATCCGACCCGTTGTTACGACTCCCTTCGTCTCCGATTCGACCGAACTACCGTCGAAGAAGTCTCCAGAGTGTTTTATTACACCACCGTTAAAGCGGTAGTCGATATCTCTCATATCCTCTCCCCAGATTCTATCTAATCCGGTTCTTTCTCTGTCTCTCTCTCTCTCTGCATTTGCTAGGTGCTTAAGCTTAAAGAATTTCGAATCCTCTCCAATGGCGGTATTTTTCATCTTATTCCCTATAGTGATAGTTTTTCGTGGTCCTTTATTCTTGATCTTTGTGTGAGTCTGTGAGAGATTTGGTGTTCAGGTGGAACGGCTATTCAAAGATGACGCCACGGAGGAGAAGGGGGACCGGGCAAGGATGGTATGCTTCTTCATAGCAATTTTGAATAGTCGTTGTCTTCCTTGATAAGTATTATGTCAGTGGGTAGAGAAGAAATTTCTGAAATGTAGTCATAAGGTAAATGTATTCAAATTAATGAAAAAGTAGTCAGATTGATGATGCGAGACTAGATTTTCACTTTGTTTAATTATAGAAAAAGGCTCTTTTTTGTGGTAATTGTGGTGTCAAATCCAGCAAATTCTGAGAGAAATAAGTTTTCAAGAATTATGTGTTTGTTTCCGAACTTATTTCACAGTGTGGCTCAAGCTTATCTTTCTCTTGAAGAACTATCCTGTCCAAGAATGTACATGATCACGAACTTTGCTGTCGCACTGTACAGCTGTACTTTTCCTGTCACTCATCGAAGCGTAATACTGTAACTTTTTAAGGATGACAATCTAACTTAATCCATGCAAGTCTCTGGTTTAGGGCATGCTTTGTCGTTCTTTACTTTAATGGCTTCTCCGCTCCAAGTTAGATGTTTTGTCTTTTTTCTTTTGTCTTTGGAGTGAAAAAAGAAAAAAAAATCCTGGTAACTTGTAAGAAGAGTGATCGTTAAGTTTGAAAACAAGTGATAGCATTTTGTTTTTTTTTAGTAATGAAACCATTAAAATAGTTGGCCATTTTCAAGGGATGACAAAGATGCCAAATGTGCTCTTCACCTTATTGCTCATTGATTAGTAGACAGAGAAGCCTGTATTTGCACAATCCATGATCATCTAAAAGAAGATTGATCTTAATACCTGTCATTCCATTCACAGATACATTTATGCATTTTCAGGATGAGTACATTTTTAATGCCAGATTGTCTGCGAGAAAACTGAATGGCCGTTTGAAGTCTTACCTCTTTACCTGTATTCTTCTTAGTGGCTGCATATTTATTGTTACCACTTCGGTGCTTACTTCCCTGTGCAGGCATCATTTGTTGGTGCAGTGGCAATTTCTGATTTGGTCAAGACCACTCTCGGACCAAAAGGAATGGTTGGCTCTTTAGAATAATAACCTGTGTTAGACAGTATCGATTTTGGTAATCACGTAATGTAAATCTATTCAACACATTTTGTTTGCAGGATAAAATCCTACAGTCAACTGGCAGAGGACATAAAGTTACTGTTACCAACGATGGTGCCACTATCTTGAAGTCACTTCATATTGACAACCCAGCTGCTAAGGTCCTAATTGGTATCCTTTAATTGCCTCCTATTGGATGTTAATGACAAGCCAAATTTTCTTTGACAACACTATTTTCTAATCCTTCGATAGTTACATGGAGAACTATATTTCACACTGGTATCATGATTTCCCAGTAATCCAGTGAGCCCTTTATTTATAAATTCAGATATCTCAAAAGTTCAAGACGATGAAGTTGGTGATGGAACAACCTCTGTTGTTGTTCTGGCTGGAGAGCTTCTTAGGGAAGCTGAAAAATTGATAAATGCAAAGGTTCATCCAATGACCATTATTGCAGGTATGTCTCAAATTGCTGAAGTGCATTACTGCATTCTGTGTCCTGCTATATTTTTTCTTTAGCAAGTGCAGAACTGTAGGTGTACGGTAATAAATCTAGCTTCTGTGATGATAATGTGTAAGTTGAAGACAATGGTCTTTGGGATATCTTATCTATCTCTTTCTGTCCCCTAAATGTCATTCAGTTGAGTTTTTGGGCTTTTCAATTTTCTTAGCTTACATAATATTTTCTTCTTTCCTTCTAATATGTAGTTCTGTGTGGTTGATTTTTGTGAGACAAATTTAGGTGCATGCCTTCCTCAGTACCTCATATAGATACATATTTTTTTTGCAGCTCTCATGGCATGAGATTTGTATTTACAAGTTATCTTATGAATGCATTAGTAGTGGTTGCAAGACACAGTTCTTCATTCACGTTTCAGTCTCATCTATTTGTGTAACATGCCTGTCTAGTATGCCCAAAATGAATCAGGATTCTAGTCTATAAGACTATCCTCATTTCCTGTTGCAAAGGAACCACATGAAAATTAATGATGACTTAATTACCATCTAAATTATTTATTATTACCTTTGGATTCTGTTCCTTTCCCTCTGTAATTTGCCTATCTGATGAATTCCTAAATTTCTGATGTTGACCTACAATTTGCGCAATGCCTTTATGCTGCTGGTCATAGTTCATTTTTTCATATGTAACAGAATAGATAATGGTCTGGTGGATTATTTCCTGGAAGTTTTTATCTTGGTTAGTTTTGTTTTTCCTTACGTGTTAGGCTACAGGATGGCTGCAGAATATGCACATAATGCTTTGTTGAATAGGACCATGGACAATAAACAAAATCCAGGTACTTATTATTTTTTGTTGTAGAAACAACAGTTTGTCTTTACAGTCTATTATTTCGAATCAGTTTTCCTCTGTTAGCATCTCCAACTGCAAGTCCATGATGGTGCCTTCTTGAAGGTAAAAAAAAGTCAAGGTTCCCACTAGAGGGTATCTGACTTTATTCCGTGACTTTGCACATTCAGCTATGGAAAAATTTAAGTTACATGCCATCAAAATAAATTTTCATCTGCAATTTTTTTTTCTTTCTAATATATTTTCAGTATTATTCATTTATTTGCATATCTTGTATTTCCTGTAATATTTTATTTACTCGGCAATGCAGATAAGTTTAGATCAGATCTGATGAATATTGCTATGACAACCTTGAGCTCAAAAATACTTGCCAAGGACAAGGAATACTTTGCTGAACTAGCAGTGGATGCTGTTTTGAGGCTCAAGGTACTAAAAGAGTGAAATATAGCTTCTTTTGTGGCATTCTCATCCCTGGTCAATTGTTTGCCTGAGAAAAATATCATGTTTGCAGCGGTTAACCCATTATAGATCAAAGTGTTTTGTCAATTGCTTCTTATGTTTGTGTGGTGCATTCTAGAGAGATAAACGCCTCTCTGGTTATATATACTAGAGAGACTAACTCAGTTGCTCTCTTGTTACATGCACAACTTTGTCCTATATATACTAAGAGAGATATGGATAGTTGGAGCACATGGTGCGGAGTAGAAGTGTAACCTCAGAATATTAGAGGTTGATCTGAAAAATTATCAAACCGAGGTCTGTTTTAAATTTACTTCAGATGAAATTTGAGAACAAAAATGATAAAAGATTGATTGGATTAGCAATATGAAAAGTAAATGACAATTCATCAGAACAAAATTGATGAAGGATTGATTGGATTAGGAATATGAAAAGTAAATGACAGATTGTATCATTGAGCAATGAAATTTGTAATAATACAGTGGAGCAAAGAGAAGATTCATGGGGAAGAAACAAGGGAGAGAAACATGAGAATATATAAAGGAAACGGCTCTTAAAGAGAACTATTTCATTATCAAAATAAGTCACATTAAGGATGAAAAAACAATTTATTTATTTGTAGGCCGAATTTTCAACATTATGATCTCGCCTTGTCATACTTCAATATTTACTTTTTCATAAATCTATCTATTGAAGTTTTGAGAATATTGGGATAATGGCAAACTGAATGAAGCTATTGTGACCCTGGTCTTTGGGGGAAAGAATAATTTGTTTGGTGTGCTCAATTAGGTTAAGCTTGAATTATATCAAGCTACTTCAAGGGTCAAGATCCGATTGTATTTCTCTTAGCAGGCAAGTGGTTTGGTTCATCTTTGGGCATGGCACAATATCATATTCTTTCCTTTCAGAGGGACTTGACTGTGGGGCTATGGAAGGAGTTAAGAGTTGTTCATATTATGTGCTAAGTGCGGAACAGGAGAGCAATTGATCCAGAGCCAAATGGAAAATCATTGTCCCTTCTAGATATACTAATTTGTCAACTGAGAAGGTCAACTGTGTTTGTGCTGAAAGCTTCTTCAGAATCCATAATCTGCACAGAACTCTAGCTAAATGCTGTGTACACTCTTGAATGTGTTACGCTTGAATTTGATTGCTACCCGAACCATAACAGTTATGTCATTTTTTTGGTCAGTTGCTACTTTTGTTCATAAAGGTTTGTAAGTCAAAACTTTTTCAGGCTTTCCTTTTCTGGTAAGCTTTCAGTGGTAATGTCATCTCACTGGTGCAGGGCAGCACAAACTTGGAGGCAATCCAGATTCTAAAGAAAGCAGGAGGATCTCTCAAGGATTCATTTTTGGATGAAGGGTGTGATTTTTTACATCATTGCAATGCATCTTTACTTGATGGACACTACAATATATCGGAATCATGAGCAATTATAGTTTGCTGTGCAGGTTTATTCTTGACAAGAAAATAGGTATAGGACAACCAAAACGCATTGAAAATGCAAAGATTTTGGTTGCAAATACTGCTATGGACACTGACAAAGTTAAGATTTATGGGGCTCGTGTTCGTGTTGATTCAATGGCCAAGGTTGCAGAGATTGAAGCAGCTGAAAAGCAGAAAATGAGGGAGAAAGTACAGAAGATAATAGCTCATGGAATTAATTGTTTTGTCAACCGTCAATTGATATACAACTTCCCTGAGGAACTGTTTGCAGATGCTAGTATACTTGCTATTGAGCATGCTGATTTTGACGGAATAGAGAGACTGGCTCTGGTTACAGGTGGTGAGATTGCATCCACGTTTGATGATCCAGAATCCGTTAAGCTTGGCCGCTGCAAGCTCATAGAGGAGATAATGATTGGCGAGGACAAACTGATACATTTCTCTGGGGTTGAAATGGGTCAAGCTTGTACAATAGTCCTAAGAGGCGCAAGGTAAATTTAGTATATAATGATTGCAGAAAGGTTTTCCTGATTATAATCATACACTTTAAAAGTTGGGTTGATTTCCCCCGTTTTCTTATGATATGCTCTATTAAAGAACAAACATTTTATGTTCCTATTTTGAGGTCTTATAATCTTGTGGAAGAAAGTCAATTATTTATGTTCATATGGTCTAGATGGTCTAGACCATATATGTAATGTAAATTGTCTAGACCTATAATACGTAGACCCTCCAAAGTAATCCAGTTTACCTGTGTTAACTTGATGGAAACACTGGGAAAATATTGAACCTTGAACCTGAAAAATATTCCTCTTGGATAGTCTGGTTATATTGATGTTGGGGTGGAGGAGGGATGAGGCCTATTCTATGGTGTTGGTGGAGGCAGTGGCAACCAACAATGACATGCATGCGACAATACTGGTTGTGGTTGTCCCTATGGTCCATTGTCGGATTCTTTCCCCTAAGGCCTTTCATTCATTGGCAAAGTTATCAGGCTCATCCCCCTGGCACTGAGACACTGCCGCAGATTCTCCTGTACTGTCAGGAAGTGTTCTATATCTGTCAAGTTGTTTTCCTACAACTGTGTTAAATTTTTGGCCCACATGCACTACTCCTTTTGAGCACTGTGATATTTGTGACTGTTATGTTTCTATTCCACCAATCTCTCACTAGTTAGTTTGTTTATTCTGTTGACTCATATTTCTTTGTTATGTTTTCTGCAGGTAAGAGAAACCATATAGTTACAATGCAAAATTAATTATTTACGTTTATTGTCCATGCTTTCTTGTTGCTCTGTTTTAGTCTATTACTTTGGGTTGAAATCCGCCCCGCCATAAGAGGCAGATTAGCTAGCATATACCCAAAACCGTGTAAACTAAATACCCATTTTGTAATAGTTGAGAAAACAATTTAGACATTCCTAAGGTGTAATAGTAGTAGGTAAAATCTCGTAAACATAAAAGCATTCAGTTCAGCTGACATCGACTCAAGTTGTTTTTCTTGCTAACTCTTGTTTATTTGATTCTCAGTGAACATGTCCTGGATGAAGCTGAAAGATCCTTGCACGATGCCTTGTGCGTGCTGTCTCAGACGGTGAATGACAGTCGAGTGTTGCTTGGTGGTGGATGGCCTGAGATGGTGATGGCAAGAGAGGTAGATGATCTTGCCCGCAAGACACCTGGGAAGAAATCTCATGCGATTGAGGCCTTCTCCCGTGCACTCCAGGCGATTCCAACGATCATTGCTGACAATGCTGGCCTTGACAGTGCTGATCTGATCTCTCAACTTCGTGCAGAGCATCATAAGGAGAAAAGCAATGCTGGAATTGATGTCATTTCTGGTGGTGTAAGTCAGAGAAACCATTTCCAATAATTAGAGCTAGCATCCTATTAATGTTGTGAATAACCTTTAAATTGCTGCTACAGATTGGTGATATGGAGAAGCTAGGGATATCGGAGTCCTTCAAAGTTAAACAAGCTATACTCTTATCTGCAACCGAGGCAGCTGAGATGATACTGCGGGTTGACGAGATCATAACATGCGCCCCGAGGAGAAGAGAGGATAGAATGTAGCTTTGTTTACATCTGATCAATTTTTCCATGGGACCCATTTGCTTGGAGATGTATTTTCCATAGGTTTTTTAGGAGATATTGGCAGTCTTGTTCCACTTTCATAATCTAATAGAATCCTAGAAAATTATATGATGTATGAATGTGAGAGGAGGAGTGTACTAATAGAGAGCATAATTTGTGTGACGGTTAAGACTTGTTTCGTGTCATGTATATATGCTGGAACAATTCTATAGTCAATGGAAAGAAATCTTCATCATTCTGGTTAGAAGTGCCCAAATGTGAATAACTAGGGGTATTTATTCTTGGATAAACCCTTCCTTACCCATGGAGGCATCGTTATCCAAAAATCCTTCTAAATTAAACGACTCACTTATCCATTGTGCATTAATTATTGTTTAGTAATCACTAAACAGGAGGTGTGTACTTGAAACTTCCTTTATTAATCTACGAGTCAAAGAGCATAAAATCTTTCTAGCTGTTGCCAATTTATTGGTCAAAAGATCATTAAAACTGTCATGATTATTGAGTCAAAGAAGCATCAACATGGAAGATGGAACATCATATCCTCATTAATCAAACTTAAAACGAGGGACACAGAGAATGGATGAGTCAAGGGAATTCCTTTTTGACGAAATTCCTCTTCTTCTTTTTTTCCTCTTTTTCTTTAATCCTTCACCACCGTCTTATGATTTCATTTGACACTACGGAGGTCACCACGGCTTCTCCAAGTGCGTCAAAGAAAGAATAGTAATACAACTCTAAATTTAGTCGCCTTCCTTTTGCCGGGAATTTTGAAGTAGGTGTAAGCTAGAGGTAGGCAAGGTTCTGATGTGGTTTCATGTAAGATAATATTGAACTGTTTGCTTTTTCGTACGGGAGGAGTTTGATTGAATCGAGATTATAAGAATAGTAACTAAGGAGATTATAAGATCAACTCCAATCTTAAATAATTATTATGGAGAAAATTATTTAGTAGCTTAACTTAATTGATGGCTCAATAATACTGTTGGCTAACTGCGACATCTTGGAGTAAGTCTCAGCGGCGTTTAATTCGAAGCAATTGTTCAATGACGCACATAGCTTAAAACCTAAATTAATTAGCTGACTATATTGGTCAAAACTTGATAGAACTTAAATACCTCTACACAAGAGAGTTAGTCAATTATCCAAACTATACGTAGCATTCGAGCTTATGAATGATAAAACCAACCTGAAGAAGACTTACATAAAAATTTCAAAAGTCCTTGAGAAAATGATTGTCTTAGTTGGCCGTCGAACTAATGCATCACCTAATCTCATATTTAAGTTTTAAATTAGACATGTGTGAGATTGCAGTTGACTCAACAAAATAGTCAAAAACTCTGATTCATAAATAGTTGATGTATACGTTCCAGTAATTTGGTTTAATGTTTGATTGAATAAAATCAGTGATTTTGAGTTGAGCGATTTACATTAAATCTTTAAGATGTAGGTGCACATTGAAGCCAGAAGATTAGCTACAAATTAGTGAAGTGAAACTTTGGACTAATAGCATTAAGTTACTGATTCTGAAAATTGTAGAGAAAAATCCTAATTTATTCATCACATCTAGTAATTGGTACTGGAATCTCTTTTTAATCAATACTTCTTCTTATTTCATCAGATTCTACTCTCTTTTTTAACATGAACTTATACATTCGCATCTCTTATTTTGCTGAGACATGCCAAATCGTTTCATTTGATTGGAATCTACTTTTATTAATGTCACTATATTTTTTTTTTCTTAGTATCATTTGATTCAGGAAAAGAAGGGAATAAACTTTTAAAGGCTGGAAGAAAAGAAGTCCTGCTTTTAAAAAGCTTTAGTAAAAAATGATCTTGCTTCCCTAAAGAAACCTTGCCAGATGAGACATTAAAAATTATGGATTAAATTATAACCAAGCCTCCTGAAGTATTATTGCCCATTTTAACTATATAAAACCTCTTAAATGATCATTTCATTAGCTACCCATTTAATTTTTTTTTATTAAGACATATCATGTGATCAAATTTAGACGCTCCGAGACTGATTTAACTTTATTTTAGAGAGAAAAAAATTGTTTATTTAATATTTGTAGTTAACACTGTGTAAGAAATATTAAATAGGCGAGGGAGTTAAAGTATTATGAAAAATAAATAAGAGAGTTTACATGGAACAGGGCCATAATTAGGGTCTAGGTTGTCATAAGTTTTGCAAAGTTAGTACTCAAATTCTCTTGAGTTAGCTTAAAAAATGTTTCATTTGATCAGATACTTATAATTTTAAAGGCCAATTCTCCATTATCCAATGAGCTTTAATCCTAAGTTAGAAGCTCCAATTTGAGAAACCATGTTGTTCTAAATGTCAAATCAAAAGTCACTTGCCGATTAGAATTTGACTTGTGTTTTAAATTGTAGTTGTTGTTTCATTTTAGGTGAAGGCACCTTTTTTTTTCTTCTTTTTTGTTTTGAGTGAAAGCATATAAGCACAAGAATAGTTCATTCAGGTTGCAATAAGACAGCCATATACATTTGAATAGAAGAGATAAAGAAACGATTATTTGATATAAATTTCAAATTTAGTCTAAACAAACGTCGCTATAGATGGATAGAGCAGAGCATTAAGCCTAAGAATATTAAAAAGAATTGACGGATAACCTTGGCAAATTCATAGGAGAAGAGGGACCCTTGAGTTAGCTTGCGACCGACAAGATCTAACAGTCGAAGACACAACGAAAGCAGCCATAAGGCTCAGATACAATGGAGATTGGTGGAGTCCTTCATGAGGGTGATGATATAAGTACATCGACGAGGAAAAGAAGAGAGATGAGGAGAAAGGAGAGAGAAAGAGGAAGAGGATGGGGAAGCGAGAAAGAAAGAGGAAGTTTGGGCAAAAGTCTCCAAACATAGGAGAGAAGCCCCGATTAGGCATTCGACTCTTTTCCTCCTCTCACGAAAGTCTTTTTCATCTCTAGTCATGTTTTGATGTGATTCGGGCTCGATTAGATTACCTCACATGGGACATTGGGTCTGATGGATCGAACTAGCTTATCATTGAAATTTTTATTTCAATAGCAATGGTCTTGAGTTGTAGCATTGAACGACACTGGACGATATTCGAACGCCAAAGCCCCCTCGAAGAATAAGACTCCTGGGTTTTGGCGTTCGAATTATCATAGCTAGATGTTCTAACGCCAAAACCTTATCGAAAAATAAGACTCTTGGGTTTTGGTGTTCAAACTGTCATAGCTCGACATTTGAATGCCATAACCCTGTCGGAGAATAAGTGCTTTAGGGTTTTGGCATTTAAACAGCCACAGCATTCGAACAATTGAACTCAAGACTACAACCTGGCCAACGGCGTTCAAACGTCAATCCAACGACGTTCGAATGCCCGACACTTAAGTCATTATGTTAAGATTAATTTAAATTATTTAAAAAAAATCGTTAATTATTCATACTTAACTTGAAAAGTAAACAAGAGAGTTTCTATGCAAATAAGGATATTTTGAATGATATCCATGCAAATATCAACTTTAAAAAACACATACAAGCAAATGAGAAATTTTCTAAAGGTATATGCATAATTTTTAAAAAATTAATATCTATTAGATAATTCTACATAACTTAGAACTATGCATGATTAAGTGACACAAAGGAAAGTCTAGAAAGACAGCTTAAATTTTGGCTTAAGTGTAAATTGTAAATTCTTTTCCATGCAAAACGTTAACTCAATTAGATCATTTTTCTTTTGTTTGCTTAATTTTCTTGAATGAGAATATAATTACCCAACCTATAGTCATAGCTAGCAAATGGACCCAATATAAACATACAAAGTTTTCAAACCTCAGCTGCTACTAAACAAATGGAGAAGATTTGGCTTGATAAAATTCAACACTTCCACCCCCTCTTTTCCTCTCATCTTTTTTCACTGTCTCCCACTAGCAACTAAACTAAAAAGAGGATCCAATGGAAGACCAGGCTGCCTAAGAAAATGTGAACACATTTGTACACTTAGAACTCAGACAAAAACCCTTTTATTCTTCTCTCCATTTTTGACAATTGCCATTGATGGAACCCTTTAATCCTTGCAACATATTCCTACCCAATGTGGGTAGTGCTTATATGATTAAATAGCTCTCATGTTATATAAGATTCTCGAGTTATTTCTAATCTCGGTGATATTAATTTAACTGGACACTATTAGATTTTCATTCTCTCGGAGAACGAAAAAAAAGAACAACTTAAATTTTACCCCCTTGTTGTTATTAGAGCGTAAATTCAATTCATCTTCCGATAATTTTATTTGTGTCATTTTATCCTCTTATGGTTTATATATTCACTCTGAAACTGTTATTTTTTTCATCACATTTGGCCAATTCACAGGTTAATTTTGCAGATACTCATTAGAGATATAGTTATACATTTTTTGATAAATTTACCAACACAGCTAAATTAATATTAGTTGAATTTTAGATGATAAAATATGACAAAAACATACATTAATTCAATATATTTGTTAACCAATCATCTATAATTTTGTAGTAGCGAGTACTTTCAAGTTTGATATATAGTTTGTTCAAATATAATTGAGAAAATAATAATTACACTTCAGTCTAGACCACAAAGAGATAGAACGATACAAATAACACATATTCTAAAAAAATTTGGACTTCACATTTTCATAAAGTACTAAACTAGATTAAGATTTCACTCGTATAAATACAAAGCATCGATAAAAATACTCTTTCTACGTACATACGGTTAGAGTTTCAAAATTTTCCACATATTTGCACATTTGACTCCTTTTCGGATAAATTAGCTAATAAATAAATAAATAATAATAATGCACTGTTCTTCTACAGTGAATATTACAAGTAAATACAATTCAAGGCTGTTTGCTTCTCTGTTCCAATTTCCTTTTGTTAAATGGGGTGGACCTTTAGAAACAGTATGAAGTTAGTGGGGGATTCAAAGCTTAATTTCTTTTTCTAATCAACCCATGGAAGAGACATTATTTTCTCCCTTCCAAGTCATAAAAGTCAATTAAAAAAAAGGTGGAATAAATTTGAAAAAAAAAAATTAAATCAGGAAATGGGATTGGAGTCAAGACTCCATAAAATCCTATTAAACTGCTTGATCTTTTTTTCAAATGATGCCATTAGTATCATGTACTTATCTTGTACTAACTCTTATATAACACATCATACACATGTCTCTTTTCTCATTCTTTCCATTAAAGCCTTGCACCTCTCTCTCTCTCTCCCTCTCTCCCTCCCTCTCTCTTTCTCTATCCTCTACATCTATCAACATAAAGTCATTAGTTCAATCTATAGACAGCCATCAAACTAATAAGGTGAGGACATGGAAGTCCATGGGAGCTCAGCAAGAAGACTACCAGTTGAACAAGAAGAAGAAGAGGAAGAAGAAGAAGAAGTAGTAGTAGTAGACAAGGACCTCAAAAGAGGACCTTGGACTCTGGAGGAAGACCTACTGCTGAGAAAATTCATCGCCGGCCACGGCGAAGGCCGGTGGAACTCGCTCGCCCGGAGCGCCGGTAAGCAGAAGCAATTACTCTTATGATCTTATCTTCTACCTTCTCTCTTTTGCATCATAGTGTTCGTGAACAAGTGTCACAGTGAAAATAGAAAAAAAAAATTAAATCTATGTCTTAAACTCTAAACCCTGAGAACATTAAGCACGTATTTATATAAAGCCGGCATTAATTAACTTGGTGTTGTGATTATTATCTTGAATCTTTTGATCTAATTTCTTTTTAATCTCATTCAAACTGGAGATATCTTATTATCAACTCCATGGAATTAAGCAGGTCTGAAACGAACCGGCAAGAGCTGCAGGCTTCGATGGCTCAACTACCTACGTCCAGATCTCAGACGCGGTAACATTACTCTCGAAGAACAACTCCTTATCCTTCAACTCCACCTGCGCTGGGGAAATCGGTAATCTAACAATTCAACCCCTGATCTTATTTATTTTAGAGTCTTTTCCTTCTTTTTTTTGCATATATAACCCCACCCTTCTGAATTTTGTATTTGGGTGTGTTATTTTATCTACTAGCTTACGCTACTAATATCCATAGCAGATCACGTAAGATTTCGGTGCAAATCTTTTCACACGGCATCTGAAACAAATAATATAAAAATATACTTAGTTCTCCACTAAGTTATACTGTTGGATCTAAATCTAATGGCTTAGTATTGGATTGGTTCAAACAAAATTCCAAAGCTACTAGTTTTAATCTTCAAAAAGACAAGAGCACTACTATTATGCTAAAGAAGAGTTTCACACGGATCTTCTTTCTTCCTCCAGTCTCTCCGGGCAAGAATTTTTCAACTAATTAATTATAATTGATAGGTGGTCGAGAATCGCGCAGCACCTGCCCGGGAGGACCGATAACGAAATAAAGAACTACTGGAGGACCAGAGTGCAAAAATACGCGAAGAGCCTCCACTGCGACGCCAACAGCGACAAGTTTAGAGCAGCCATGCGGGAGGTTTGGATACCCAGACTCGTCGAACGAATCCGGGCAGCTTCGGGCAGCACGGCGCCGGCCGCCGCGCCGTGCATGGGGGAGAGCTGGACCGCCGCGGGGGGGTTGTCGCCGGAGTCGATCGTGACTCAGTTCTCGTCGAGCCCGATCTCGGAGTGCATCAACTCTGACCCAATGCAAAGTGGTCAGGTTCATTGTGGCGTGGATTTGGCTCAGGAGGCCCAGAATTTGGGTGGGTGGCCTGAGTCGGTGTACGAGCAAGGAGGTTGGATTGGGTCGGAATTTGGTGAGAGTTTGTGGATAGAGAATAGTTGGTGCATGCAATGATAGACTTAGATAGAGGAAATTTCTAACTTATATTTCTCTAGATCTTTTTATTATTAGTATTATTAATTTTCCTTTTTATAATCCTTTTATTTTGAGGTGAATTGTAGTTTAAAAATGTAATCTTGAAGTGTATTGATATCTCTCAGAATAGTCGAACTTATCCATCTATTTTATGCAAATTTAGAAGATAAAAATGGGTTTCCACAGAATATTTGTTTATTATTTTGGTTGACTGTTTAATGGTTTATATAGAATATAGATTGCTATATTATTCATAAAAATGGTGACTAATTTTAATATTTTATCTTTCTTCGTATGGAACGTGGCATTAAATATTCTAGATGCGAATTAGAAAAACTATTGAATAGTTGATTTATGACGCGAGAATTGAGCCGATTAGAAATTGCCCTCAAATGGTGATCAATTTCATTGGTTGACTTTTGTAGTAATACTTTATACTGAAATATAATACCAATTGGTGACGTCAGCCGTGACTCATAACCAACAGTGGACACCTGTCGGTCACTTCCTCGGAAGTTGCGCAGCCAACGGTCAAACGGATCGAAGAAAGTAAGGAGTCCTTTTTAGAATCTACGACGAATTGGATTGGAATTTCGAGTTTTATTTTATTTATTTTATTATTTTTTAAAAAAATAGACTATCTCTTACATTTACTATTAAGTATATATAATTTACTGTAGTTTTAATAAAAATACTAATTAATTTAACATTTTTATTGTTAGATAATTTTTTTAACTATAAAAAATAATAAGTTAAAATAATTTATATACATAAAATACTGAATTAACCAGTATTTTAGGACCAGATAAAAACGCTGAATTGATTATTATTTTTACTCAGAGATACAAAAAAGTAGTTAATTCAATATTTTTATTATGGTTACAGTAAATTAGATCCCAATTGATACTAAGTTTGAGGAGTAACTTATTTTAATAAAAATTAATCAAAACTGGGCTAATTTGGTCAAAAGCTCTACAATTTTTTCGGCTTTTTGGAAAGAATGCTATTTTTCACATCCTCTTGCCATTTGATGAAGGGTTTGAAATTTCTTGAGATAAATTTTGGAATTTTGCGAATAGCTAGATGACTTCAAAGGGGTATAAGATTAATTTAAAAAAGAAGTGAATAAGATATAGATAGATATACCCTATTTTGTGTGGTTTTATTTTTCTCTAATTAGCTAAAGCCCGGCTATTTATTTATCTCAATAAGTTTTATGTGGTATTGAAATATATATCAAGACATGGATCACATGCATTTGATGATTTAATCAAGACCGTTGGATACACGCAATCAATGCTTTAATACACATTCGATGGCGCACTTGAGTTGATTTGTCAAAATAAAATATAACTTACTTCGATTAGGAGAGCTAGAAATTTTAATAATCTATTGAATGATAGTGAATTCAACATATATATTTATAGATAAATAGATATTTAAACTTGAATTTCATATGTGTGATTAGTTAGAATTTCTATCTGTATCTTCAAATTAAGGATGGAAAGGAATTTTGCAACCCATATCCTATATTTTCACCTCTACTGAGGAAGCGTAGAGTAAGTAAAGACTCGGCTCGATAAGCTCAAATATATTTATATAGAATACATATTAATTTCTATTATGTATAATTATAAAGGATTAGATCAAAGATCTAATGATCAATATATAATATCTCCTTTAATCCCTAAATAACTACAACCCCAAAATAACTATTCTCAATTCCAAGTCCCAACTCTATCTCCCTGCGGCATAGCCCATGGGCTTTGTTTTGGGCCAGGCCCATCATGAGCCTAGGCCTAGCTTAGATCTTCACCAACTCCTTTTTTTCTAATTTTTTTTTTAAATTTTGGTCAAATTAAGAAAATATATCCTAAATTTATTTTTGATTTCAAAAATTTGCACCCCCCCCCCCCCAAAAAAAAATAAAATAAATAAATAAATAAAAACCATCTCATCTAATCCTCATTTTGCACGCCATGATATGCGTGGCGTGGAGTAGGATCCAATCCCCAATCCCCAATCCCCAATTCTCCATCAATCCCTTCCACATTTTCTCCCCATCTGAATGCGACTACCTTTCTTCTACGACGTAACACAGTAGCTACTATTCTCTCCCACCGTGTAATTACCATTTTACCCTTCACTCCCCTCATAAAAGATCCTGCCCACCGATGCCCACCGGTGGAAATTTATGCCCCTCGACTTTGACCACGATGCTGTTCTCTAGACCGCTCCAAAATAGCTTTTAGCGCTCGCGACACGTGGCGCGATTCCGGTGGCCGGAGAAACTATAGGCCACCGAAAAAAGCACATGCTTTGTGGCCAAAAAAAGAGAAAAAAAGCGTGAGAAAAATCTCTCCGCCACGTCAGATCCGACAAACCTTATCCAATCCAAACCCCCCACCCTCCCTTTCTTTCTTAATATCTTCGTTCGAGACGATATCTCGGCGGTCGAGACCGCACGAGAGCCGCTGGATTGAAATCGGACGGACGGAGATTTGAGGAGAATATCGTCATAACTTGTTGGTTGTTGGCTGATGCGCGGTGTTCCCATGTGACGATGAGGTGAATGAATCGTTGCGTGTATACGGTTTAACTGTAATTTGACGAAATGGCCATCCAATTTGTCTTTAATTACGGATAGGGAGCTCAGACTTATTATTGCCGCATCCGAATAGAGATAAATTGGGACCCAAAGTGCAGTTTGATGACTAAAATATCACATGCTCTAACTTCTAAGGGTGTAGCTGTAAATATGGCTGCCTTATGTTTCAATAAACTTAATTAAAAATTTATTTATGAAAATATTAAGGAAAGAGATATTTATCCCCACAATTAAAGGGCGATTTACTAAATACAAGTTAAGCCATTTTTGTAATATCTTCTGCCAAGTGTCCTTTTTTATTGTGGAAAATAAAAGAAAAGTATTTTTTGAGGCCATCCCTCGCCAGTCGCCTCACCTCCGACGTAGTTTCCACCTCCACCGCCCTTATAAATAATACCCTCCCACCCAACCTTCCCGTTCTCCGCAAGGATAGTTTTCCTCGTTTATTTATTCAAAGACAACCCCGAGTTCTCCTCTTCTTTCCCCGTTAGCCCCTTTTCAAGACTTGCAAGTTGCAACCCGTCTTCCACCCGTTTTAATCTCAACTACGAAGAAGCCCCTCGCGTTTACAATTTGGCCCCTGGATATTTCCATTACGTTTGCAAATTAGTCCTTCCGCGGCGACATGAGCGCGACGACCACCATGGGGTTGGGGATCGCCACCGTGAGGCCGTGCTGCCGCCTCCTCGTGGCCCAGCTCTTCCCGAAATGCCCCCGCCACCACCGGGTTCCCTTCCTGAGATGTCCCCACCATCGCATGCCCTTCCAAAAGTACCCCCACCACCGCCGAATCTGGATCCGCGCCGCCGTCGCACCGGCGACCGATCCGGCGTCCGCGCGGCGCCTATCGACGTCGGCGGACCCCCTCTCTGGCGCTGGGGACAAGGCCTTCGAGCGGATCTATGTTCAGGGCCTCGGCGCCGTGAAGCCGCTCGTGTTCGAGAGGCCCGAGGTGGTACCGGAGGTTCCTGCGGCGCCAGCGCCAGAGGAGGTGAAGGAGGTGGCGATGGAGGAGGTGAAGAGGAGGGAGGAGACGGAGTCGGAGAAGGAGGCCTGGAGGTTGCTGAAGAGATCGGTGGTAAGTTATTGCGGCAGCCCGGTCGGGACGGTGGCCGCGGATGACCCGGCGGCGGGGAGCCAATTGAATTATGATCAGGTGTTTATTAGGGATTTCGTGCCATCGGCGCTCGCGTTTCTCCTCAAGGGGGAGACCGAGATCGTGAGGAACTTCCTCCTCCACACCTTGCAATTGCAGGTAAGAATCATAGAGATCGCAACTTTTTCGTGGGTTGCGTATTGGGTTCCTCTGATTTCGTTTATTGGTTGGATCTTGATATCTTTTGGATTTTGTCTAATTAGGAAGATATAAAATTGATATAATTCTTAATCATGTTAAATCATGTGATGCTATGATGCTTCTAATTGCCTATGTGCCTTGGAAATATCCTAGTCAAAATGGTATATTCGTGAAGTAGGTTCTTTTGCAATTCCCTGTCAAAATTTGTCTATCTATGTTCCTTAATTGGTGAAAATTATCTGGTTTCGCTGGTCCTTGGTTGATCATATCTTTGGAAAGATTACAATTTTGGTTAACCCATTCTACTATATTATTGGAGAAATTATTGTGTTCAAGATAGTCGGACTTTTGTCTCTCACATCCTTGTTCTGGGATTTCATATCGAATATTCTTCCTTTGTGTATAAGATAGAGTATTTAGGGGTTTGTAGTTGGATAAAGATAGAAACAGTGTAGTGAACCTATTGGTGGCTCTTTTTGCTAGCTAAGAAACTGCACTTAATGTTTGGGATTGGTATTTGATTACTTCTTATTGTCTGTAATGCTCCTGTTGAATGGTTTTCTTCAGTGTCTGGGGCCAACAACTCCAGGACTACACTTTGAGCAACTTAAAAAAAAAGAAGTGGGCGTTTGAACCCAGCAATACCAGATAAATTGGTGATATTTCAATCAGTTAGAAATAAAGAAACCTCTGTTTAATCCTCGATGAATGCAATACTACAAAAAGTAAATGCATTTTCTTTTTCTTTATGAATTTTGAATTAATTTTTCTTGTGTCTTCTTTGATGACCAGAGCTGGGAGAAGACCGTTGATTGCTATAGCCCTGGACAAGGATTAATGCCGGCTAGCTTTAAGGTTAGAACTGTTCCTCTGGATGGAAACAATGAAGCATTTGAGGAGGTTTTGGACCCTGATTTTGGCGAGTCAGCTATTGGTCGTGTTGCCCCTGTTGATTCTGGTGTGTTTTTCTTAAGATATCTGGAATTCTCTGTCATTTACATTTATCCTGGTTTAAAATTTTAAGTGACAAACCAATTTAAGCAAACATTTGGAAGGCTTTTAAGTTGGAGTTACCTCATTGACAGGATTATGGTGGATTATCTTACTAAGAGCTTATGGAAAGATCACTGGAGACTACGCATTGCAAGAAAGAGTAGATGTGCAGACAGGCATTAAGCTGATATTAAATTTATGTTTGTCTGATGGGTTTGACATGTTCCCAACTCTACTGGTCACTGATGGCTCTTGCATGATAGACCGGCGGATGGGAATTCATGGCCATCCTCTTGAGATCCAAGTGAGTGCATCAATGAGTTTAAGTTGGCCACTGTTATATCTTTTTTTCTTTTTTTCATTTTCATTTAGAAAAGGCATACTAAAAGGAATTTGTAGTGGTTCATGAATACATCTTGTTTGCCTTTGAATGGAAAACAGCAGAGGTGTCTGTTACTGTACTAGGAGAATTTCATGACACTAGATAAATCAATCGTATGCTATCTTCCTATAAACTGATGCTCTAGTTGAATGTACATGGAGGTCCATATTACCAGCCATAAATTTTATCTTGTATCTGACTAGATCCATTCTTCAGGCTTTATTCTACTCTGCTCTTCGATGCTCGCGAGAGATGATTACTGCCAATGATGGATCACAGAACCTCATTCGTGCTATAAATAACAGGCTTAGTGCATTGTCATTCCACATAAGAGAGTACTACTGGGTGGATATGAAGAAGATCAATGAGATATATCGCTATAAAACAGAAGAATACTCCCAGGATGCTACTAACAAGTTCAACATCTATCCTGATCAGATCCCTTCTTGGCTGGTAGATTGGATTCCTGAGAAAGGTGGTTATCTCATTGGGAATCTTCAACCAGCTCATATGGATTTTAGATTCTTTTCTCTTGGCAACCTTTGGGCTATCGTTTCATCTCTAACGACTCCTAGACAGGCTGAGGAAGTCCTTAATCTTATTGAAGAGAAATGGGATGATCTCATGGGGAATATGCCTCTCAAAATTTGCTATCCTGCATTAGAATATGATGAATGGCGTATAATTACGGGCAGTGATCCTAAGAATACGTAAGATTTCTTGCGTACCATCATTTCTTTTCAATATACTGATTTCCTTTGGTATGTTGTTTTCAATATCTTCTTCTTTTTCAATGAAAAGGTAGTCATGAGTCCTGCCAATTTAACTGAATAAATTGAGGGTTACAAGAGGGGGAATATTTTTCCATATTCATGTAGGTTCTTTTCACATTGTTTATTTAGGTTTCTATCAGAGGTTGCTGTTGTTGGGTTTAGAATCCTGTTTTCACACTTTGAGACTTGCTTATCATTGAGTTTCCATTATGCTATTTGCCTTTGGTTCTTAGTTAGTAGACTAGGAAGTATACTTGATCATGGGCCTGTAGTTTTAGAATTGTGAGAAACAACAGCTTGACTGTTTGAAGGACAAGTAGATTGGCATGCTTTGTGTTAATGGATCAAATCCTCATCAAAATTTGAAGTTATTAAGTAGAATGGCATAGGAATGCTTGGTATGATTCACACAGTTTTTTCATAGGTTCATGCTTGGCAATTTGCAGATATTGTAAATTATAGTAATACCCAGATACATGTATGTCCATGCTCATTTTCTTAAAGCACACTATAGTGGTTTTGTTTCTTCTAATATTTTACTTGGGCAGCCAAATAGTTGCTGCTTTTTGCAAATTCTTTTTACTTTTCTAACAAACTATCTAAATTGAAAATTTTCTATCAGTATGTGCAAATTGTTTTGTTCAAATGGGACAACTTTCTTGTTGCCGATGAGATGATGACTGCAATATCTACCAAGCATAATTACTGATAGAATTGGGTAGTAATGTCCCTTAAAATAGTCACTTTATTGTGTTGGTATGACATTTTGACACATGCTCAGCATTGTATGACTTGGATGAATAGCTTTGATGCATCAATGTCTTCAAAGAATCTATTTAAGACATCAGCTATATCCATAGGTAGCAGGTTCATACACTACTTGGATTTGTGCCTCTCTTTTCTTTGAGTTAATCAGATCAATGTTTCAGTAGTTGATGTAGCATTTTCAACAATTTGGTTATATCTAATAGAAGCTCTATTCTTGCAGTCCATGGTCATACCACAATGGTGGATCTTGGCCTACTCTACTGTGGCAGGTAATACTTGCTTATCATTATGTTGCTATACTTGGTCCGCTGATCTTCACAACGTTTCTCTGACCACCCTCTCTTCTTTGATGTATCAGTTCACGTTAGCCTGCATTAAAATGGGCAGGCCTGAGTTGGCAAGGAAGGCCATTGCATTAGCAGAGAAGAGGCTCTTGAATGACAAGTGGCCAGAGTATTATGATACCCGAACCGGAAGATTTATCGGAAAGCAGTCGCGCCTCTATCAGACCTGGACCATTGCTGGATTTCTGACTTCAAAAATGTTGTTGGAAAATCCAGAGTTGGCTTCTATCCTGACTTGTGAGGAAGACCTTGAGCTTCTCGAGGGATGTGCTTGCAGTCTCAGCAAGAGCGGCCGCACCAAGTGCTCACGCCGCGCCGCCAAGTCACAAATCCTCGTATAACTGATGGCAGACCTCATTCTTCCATTTTTACTTACACTGTATAGCTGCTAAAACAATAAACACAAAGGGATCCATTTCTAACTAGGAAAGGTCATGTATATTATAGGAGAAGAGTATATTTATTCATCCATTTTGATTCCACAAGGCATGCTCATTATTTTTGCTGAGCTGCTATTGGTGGATACTGAGGTGGGTGGTGCCTGGTGGTTTAGTACACTACAGACCACACAATTTTTAGTGTTCAGGTCCTACAACAGGAAAATTGTGTGTATATTTGCCATAATGGCGACTCATTCAGTGTACTGCTAACATTTGTTATTGATCCACTATTTATTTCAAGATATAGTATATTGGTTTATTATTTGTAAAATGACTTCATACATCTACTGTGTGTTCTTTCTTATGCTAAGCAATGACGAGTATATGCTTCAAGCTTCAGTTTCTCTGTATATTGAAAGAGAGACTTTGATAGTTGGTGCAGAAACTATCAATCTAGTAGGCAACTGGAATTCCATTCAATCTAACATTAATTAGCAGAAGCATTGTACAACAAAATGTACACGCTTCTTGATCTAAAGTACACATCTCACTGTAAGCAGCTACCTCCTTGCAAAACCTGGCCTTCCTCGTCTTTGACAACAATCAGCAGTTAGCGCGAATCTTTCAGTCAGTGCCGACGAAATCAGCGCCGTTCATCGTCGCCGTCATCGGCCCGGAAGAGATCCAGCCGGTTGTGGCTGAGCCTGAGGGAGTACATGGTCTTCTTGTACTCTGCCCATGTGAACGATTTGTATCGCCGAGGCAACGCCGGCGTGATCATCTCAGGCAGAGGTGAGATCAGTGAATGCAAGGGAGGAGCTCCAAAGAAGACGATGGATAGCCTTGACTTGTAGGAGGAGTTAGCCATTGCCCTGTGCCTCACACTCACCAGTCTTCCATTTGTCATAGCCTGCAATATAATTTTAGGGAGAGTCATGTTAGCAGTTTGCAACAATTGATAGATTGAAGCAACACCTCCTGTACATGAAATCCCTTTGACATTGCACTAGAATAGATTATAGAAAGTAGAAAATACTAATTAAATAAGGTTAGATGAACTAATCAGTTTCCAAGCTACTATAGTTAGTCTTGGAAATCTACACTAAATGTACATCTTTTTATATGTTATTATTATTAAATTTTTTTTTCCATTATTTATTTTACTTTTAGCGCAGGTAAAAACAGTGGTAAAAAAGGAAAAGAAACAATGCGCACGTGCGCACTCACGCACACACAATCATGCAGCTACTGCCCCCCAAATTTTTTTTGTTCGCGAATTCCGATGCGAGTGAAGGATAAATTAGTCATTTCACCGGCCAAAGCTACTAACCTGCAGGAGGTCGCCCACGTGGACGAAGAAGGCATCTGGGTCGGGCGGCACGGGGACCCAGGTGGCGGCGCCGTCGACCCCGCCGTCCGCCGGCGACCGTATCTGCAGCCCGTCGACGTCGTTGGAGTGCAGGATGCTGAGGATCTGAGGGTCGGAATGCTCCCCAAACCCTACCCTTCCTTTATTATTATTATTATTGTTATTATTATTATTATTATTATTATTATGATGATGATGAAGAAGACGACGATGATGTCCAACTTTGTTATTCTTATTTGCATTACTCCTGCTGCTAATGTTGTCATCCTCCTCCTCCTCCTCCTCCTCCTCCACCATTTGGGGGTAGTGGTTCAACCTGACAAGGCAGTCACTCTCACTGTCCCTTATGGCCCTACTGAGAGCCCCACTGTCCCTCAGCCCAAGTCCTTCTCCTACCATTGCCAGTATTTCACATGATAGCTGCCTCACAGCGTCCACATACTCATTAACCACATAACTGTCACAATAATAATTAACAGAAGATAAAAATATAATAAAATAAAATATCCAGGCATTTCTGTCAGAGATTTGATGTTTGAAAGTAAGACAGACAGACAGACAGACAGACATAGATGTGTAAAAAGAAAAAAAAATTTACAAAAAATTTGGAAAAAAAATGAAGAGTTTTAAGAGAAAGGTGTGATTGGATTGGTCACTTTCTTCTCACTCACTCACTCACTCACTGGTGATTGGAATGACATGTCACTGCCTGCCATTTATTTTACCATAAAGAGATCATAGTACATGCTTCACTCATTTGCTTGGCTTTATATAGATAGGATTGGATGATGCAGGATCATTTTATTCAGGTGGCCTGTACTTTGAAATTTTTCTGAAACCTCTGTCATTGATCATCCACAGTGCCCTTGTATTATTTTGTTGGCAACTTGTGAGGTTTTGGAACTATCAGATTGGTTGGAGGATTTACTTTGGATTGGGCCCCTATCCATGGCCTTTCTAACCACCTAGCAAACACTAGTAGAGGTATATATGCATATGTATATATATATATTAGATGAAAGGCTATCTAATTAATGTAATAATTGTTTCAGTATTATTCATCTTAGGTATTAATATTCAGACTCCTAAGATATTGGGTCACTCACTACACAAGGATAAAGAAGAGCTAATTCATTTATCATTTAGTTTTTGTTTTGATGTGACCCTCTAAATTGACAATTCATGATATCTTAATGCTTCTTCTCCAAAACCATTGGTGAATGGCTGATTTAAGGTCAGATAACAAATGCCACTTGAACAAGTTATTGCATTAATTATAAGAAACATAAAGGAGTGGATTGATTCATAGTGCCATCAAACTGCAATCCAATCATTCCACCCCACATCTTGTCTATCTTTTTGGTGGTATTGTGTATATATCAAGCAGTAAACATATGCTTGCGTTTAAGATCCAAAAGCTACCACCAATCAGAACCCGACAACGAGACAATAATGATTAAGATATTAACATCTCTCTCCATGGGTCTCCTACAAGAGGAAACCAGATCAAAGCCAAAGAATGCTTCTTCTTCTTCTTCTTTATTTTTTTTTCAACAAAAAAAAAAAGAATAAGAAAAAGAAATCTTGCATACATTAATGTTAGTAAAATTACCTGAATTTTGATGGGTCTTTCTTGCTTATTAACACTGCCTTGTTACTAACAAAGGCAGGATTGGCATGCAGGAGAAGGTACTCCAACTCTCCAACATCGCCATTGAATCCTATGGTCTTACTCCCATACCCAAGAGGAGTAGGTGGTCCAGCCTTCATCTTCTCCCGGGCCGGCAATGCGAAGAACTCCGACCCGGCGGACTCCATCCGAGTGATCAGTTCCTCCGGGACCCCATGTTTGATCACCTTGAAGAACCCGAATTCCTCACAAGCCTTCACGACGAGGTCTTTCACACGGTCTCTATCTTGGGAGAGGTCGATCTCTGGGATCCTCCGGGCCCGGATTATATCCGTGTAACCGAGCGTCGCAGAAGCCACGACCATTGCTTCTGCGATCGCCAATACCTATATCTATATCTATAAATATAAATATAAATATAAATATATATATGTATATATATGTATATGTATATGCTTCTGAACGTTGGCCAACGTTCAGAAAAAGCGAAAGAAGAATAGGAGAGAAGAAGAAGAAGAAGAAGAAGAGAGAAGGATAGTTTGAAGTAGGAGAGGGAGAAGGGGGTATATAAATTTGGAGGAGGAGGAGGAGGAGGAGAGAGAGAGGATGTTATGGCATATGTGGAGAGATTCAAAAAGGCTATAAGTTGGCCAAGTACAAGTAGGAGATTCCTGTTGAAATGCTGACCGTGGTGCTCTTTTTGACTTGGTGTCTTTGCCTAGGGATCACTGGAATTTTGTAATCCAATTTAAACTCCATTTTTTGTTATCTTCTATAGTAGGGGTAGCAAATCAATACATAAACAAATGGGTGGTGGAAAGATACCTCTACCTCTGCTAGGGTAGCACAAATTTAATCACTGGATTGCCGTCTTCTATGGTATGCATATTTCAGGGGTTATCAGGTTATTGGTGTAATAAATAGAAACCTTAATGGTTTAATATACTCATGAACAATCTCTTGGCTAGTGGAGAGGGAGCAAGGGGCTCACAACATTGTACATGCTATTGTCCAACTACTTGCTCGGCTAGATCTTAGCATTTTTATTTTTTTCCTCCCAGTAGGTTTTGCCAACTGATTCCAATAAAGTTTCATGGAAACTTGGGTCTGATCTTTTAGACTGTTTGTAGGGCTAAAGAATGTAGATTTGAACTAAACACCATGAAACTCACCATACATTGGCTTCAGTAAAAATAAATAAATAAAATTTTTGCCTCATCAAATCAGCAGTTGGTATGATGGATGATTGGTGGACATGGATTCCAACTGGGCCCTCCAATATTAATCTTGTAACATGGTCATATAGTAGCCACCAATACTTTCCTTATTTGGAAGTATCACAATTCACAAGGCCATTGTGTGAACAAGCCAGACATTAAAATCGCCTTTGCTGATATGAAGCAGTTACTGGTCGCGCTGTTGACTGGCTTGCAAATTACAGTCCGTTCGCAGATCCACCTTCTATCTCCTTTTTCTTATAATGAGTTAAATCGCAACTTTTTTCTAGCGATTTAAGAGAGATTTTTATGCCCGACCGGACTCTAACCTAATTAGATTGTAGATCTAATTATCTTTATGACTCCACTACTCTGGCATATAATTTCTTTTTTCCCCCTCCTTTTGCAATAAGGTTAAATTTTTAAATTTATGTGCTTAATAAACACACTCCTTAATTCAAGAAGCAAGAATAAAGTCGTCACTATTTGTCACAGTTTCTCCTTACCCTTCGCCCCGGAGATCTCTCCATGTGGAAGGCACACAAAATTGCCGTCTGCTGACTAGGTCTCAAACTCCCAATCCTAATTAGTTTTATTATTCATTACGCAGCAGCAATTAAGCTTTAATAAGTACTTAGAGATCTAATTACAATTAAACTATACTTTCTTTTTCCTTATTGACTTGTATCCCTTACATTGATACCCTTCCAATTACTTTGCAAGTTAAGTCTAAATAATTTAACATAAAGTTTAAATATATCCTTTAATAAGAAAAATACATGAAAATAAGAATTAAGGATTTTAAAAGATATACATGCAAATCAAATAAAATTTTTTTGAAGGGCATATATGAAAAAGAACCCTAAACTAAATTATGTGATCAAAGTTAATTTTCTTTTGTTAATTACCATATGATCAACCACTCCATCACCGCCGAGTGTTGATTAAGATCGGCGTCGTATTAATCATCACTAATTGAGGTTTAGATTGGGTTAAGGACAAAAGACAAAGTGTTGTCTTAGCTCTAGGTAGAAGCATGTGGTTTAGAGTTTTCTTAGGAGCAAGGGAAAGTGATGATGCTCATATGAAGTACAAAGCTATATTCCCTTTGTAATTCCAACATGATCTAGGTTTTTGTTTATGGGCTATGCCTCTTGATGCAACTGAAGCAAATTTAGATTATAGAATAGGCCCAAACCACCACTTCTATCATTCCATTTGGATGATGTATCTACTATCAAGGAAATTGTGATTAGATATAGATTTATCGTCGCCTAAGTTTTAGCGAACCTAATAGATTAAACTTTTAGAATAATTAATGAATTAACATGATATCGTAGCATAGGCCTCGACTCTAACAATTTTATCATTATCTTCTGACATTAAGAATTTGCCTAACTACTTGGACAAAGTAACATTGTTACACATTAAGAATTCTTGTGAACTTGATGAAGCTTATAAATAATAGTAATAATATACATTTAATCTTTGTTGTTATTGCTGTTTCTATTATTGCATGCCCTTTTTGTTGTGTTCTTATAAGACTATTCTATAATCACATGAAGCTTAACAAACACCATTAGAATAGTCTTCTAAGTCCTCATCTACTCTCCTAATTAACCAGCTCCAGACCAATTAGCTGACCGCTAATTGCGCATATTTAACTAATCATAGCATAACAACCAGTATAATATAGGATTAAGAAGAAGAAGAAGAAAGATACCAACACTAATGACAACCCTAATGTTGGCTAACTTATGCACATGCTTAACTCTAATCCTCCACTAGTGCTGTTAAGACTCTTGACAAAGTTTGTTCCAATAAATAATTTTTGTCATATTGCTGCTTGAAATGTGATATATAACTCTAGAGAGAGCCGATTCCCTGCAGCTCTTGCTGTTGTAATTTACTACAAGCTGAATACTTGGCGGCGCGTGATTGGTTACGCATGTTTTTAAAAAAAAATGTGAGGGATGATTTATTATTCTTGTTATTAAGTTAAGGTTAGACTTATAAAAGGTTTAGTCACAAATGCTTTAATATTCCTTTAAAATTTATAATCCTAATCTAATGATTATAATAGCCGGTTTTCATACTGTTTACTTATTTCTAAAACTATATTACCTAAAATAAAGACATATTAGTCAAGAAGATTATATATGTTTTTTACTTAATAACTTATTAAGATATATATAATTGTAAAAAAATAACGTGCAAGATAATATATTTTAAAAATAAATAATTATCTATTGAATCGATAATATCTTTGAATTTTTATAGCATTCATATTATCACTATTATATATTTTTTTCCTAAATTCTAATTATATGTTATCTAAACCATTATAATACAGTTTTGTCGAGTTTATTTGATCTAAGATATGCCAATCAACCAACTCTAGTAGAGTTGGTAGGTACCTTGCTCGTGACCAAGGAGGTCATGAGTTTAACTCCAACCCCAAACAATATTGTGGAGAAATTGTTTAGTGGTTGGTAGTTTAGTGGCTTGGCTCGATTCGGTTGATAGCTCGACAGTACGGTTAGTTTGGAAAAACAACTTGGAGCAGATATCGACGGTGTTTGAGCTTGAAACCTAGACTAGACAGTTAAAAAGCTCAATGGGGCCTAAAGTGCCTCCTCTGTATCTAGGGAGGGTTGGCCCTTTGTCTAGTCCATATTTAGCCCTCGGGCTCATGAATGATAAAAAAAAAAAGAAAAAAAAAGAGATATGCCAATGGATTGGACTTGGATTCAAAAATAAATTAAAAATTTATTGGGCCAGATTAGTCTTGGGCCTTCCCAACATAATTGATTTTGGTGGAGATTTAGATTAAAATTCGTTGGTCACTTTCAGAAAGTTACTTTCGGAATCTCAAAACTAACATTGAAAAAAACCAGTAGGAGTATAAGTCCATGGGCTTCTTAGTGAGTTAGTTAGTGGGCTTTATTCATCATAACTAGAACCTAAGCCATTGTGTACGCCTTATCCGGATTCCTATTCAAGTTTTTTTATATACGTTGGCTATAAACATAATAAAAATCTATTTATATTAAACTATAAAAAGGGCAATGAGATTAATTTGATCATTTTTATCACTCTTTTAAGTCCCAACTATTACAAACCAACCAACACTATCTTATTCTATATTTTTTATCTGAACTTTTATCCTTCCTTTTGCAGTTAAATACCTACCTAATAAGAAATTCGGATAAATTTTTTCTTTATCTTAGAATAAGTCCTCATTTTATCTTAATCTCAAAATTTTTATACTAATAATAATAATAATAATAATATCAATGGTGATTACTAAAATAATACATGCTTGCTTAAAATTTCTCTGCAAATTATTATTATTTTTATATACAACATATAATCTATTTCTTTTTTCTTTTTTAAATAATAAATTTAGTTTTATTATCATCAATTTCTATACGACTCACCATTTAATAATTAAAACAAAACTCTGCCAATAATATTACTAAAAGATCAAAAATAATTTTTATAGTATTTATCTCAACTCGAATATATGTTCATCCATAGATTAGTAATCACAAAATTAAAATAATAGAATAAAATATTATAACTAGCAATAAAAATTAATTAATAATATTGAAGTATATAAAAAGATAAAATACTTAGGATTAAGTATTGAAATAATACCTAGCTTCTGTTAATCTTCTCCCTAAAGGAGACGAGCTTAAATGAGCTTAAACAGAGAATATTTTCATACCACAAATAAATCTAGTTTAATTTCAAGATGTAAACGAGCATAGCAGTTAATAGTTATAAATATACATAATATATATCATATATAATATTTTTGAGCTTATTGAATCGAGCTAAGTCACGGGTAGCCGTGAGTTAAACTCAAGCTGCTTGTTTATTTTGACGGCCCTAATTGTCTCCGTTAATCATATTATGTTTCAATTTTTATGAGAAAGAAAGAAATTGTAGATGATATTAAATACTACTAGAATCAAATCTACAAAATTTAAAAGGAAACTTATAATTTGATATGGAGTCTACTAAGAAGGAATAGTATTTTAAAGGGAGAAATCCGGGCCTTATTAAAATCTTACAATATTTGTTCTTAATCGTTGCTTTTCTATGGATAAATTTTTGAGGAAGCTAATAATATTCTTCTAATTTACAACTTCTATACATCTAGTTGAATAATTCTTCATACTTTTGAACTCATTGTTGTGGTCCCATCTATATATATATATATATATATATATATATAAAGATGACCTCGTGATGTTTCTCTCTCTCTTTGCCATTCCTGTTTCTCTAAACTTAATAGATTCACATGCACCTCTGTCTTTCTTACTCCCTTCTCTACTACCTCTTTCTCCAAGTAACAGAGAAAAGAGAAAAAGGACATGGCATCATCACCCAAATCCACATATCCACTCTCCCTCATCACCATCCTCTTTGTTCTTTCCTTTGCACATAGCTTTAAACCTCTACATGCCCAAGAATCTGATAGAGTTTTTAACCTCCCAGGCCAGCCCAAAACCCCTCCAGTCTCCCAGTTCTCAGGCTACATTACAGTCAATAAAGACAATGGCAGGGCACTCTTCTACTGGTTCTTTGAGGCCCAAATCTTGCCTTCAGAGAAGCCTCTCCTTCTTTGGCTCAATGGAGGTCACTCCCCCCCCCCCCCCCCCCCCCCCCCCCCTCTCCTCTCTCTCTCTCTCTCTATACTTCTGCTGCTCCTCCCATGCATGAGACTTTTACATGCACTAAAGCGCACAAAAAAAAGGAGGCATTTGGGTAATAAAAATAAGATTCTTCTCTTGAGGTTGCAGGCCCTGGGTGTTCATCAATAGGCTATGGAGCAGCTGCGGAATTGGGGCCTCTCAGAGTCAAGAGAAATGGAACAGGGCTTGAATTCAATGCGCATGCTTGGAATAAAGGTTTACATTTGATTGCATTTGCTGATGCCTGCCCTTGTATAAATCTGAAGTTGTTTAATCAAAACTCTCTCTTTTGCAATTTGGTCAGAGGCTAATTTGCTATTTGTGGAGTCTCCTGTTGGTGTTGGATTCTCCTACACCAATACATCCTCAGATCTCACCAAGTTGGAGGATAAATTTGTGGGTAATGTTACTTTTCAAGTTTTAAGCCATGGAAAGATATCACTTTACATGTTAATGGATTTTATATTTCTTTTTTGGTAGCTGAGGATGCTTATAGCTTCCTGGTAAATTGGCTGAGAAGGTTTCCTCAGTACCAAGCCCATGATTTTTATATTGCAGGAGAGAGCTATGCAGGTAAAGATGTCTTACTCTTTTCATCAAGCCTAAGTTCATGAGCATTTCAGACCACATCTACAAATTTAAAACTAAGCAAGATTCTGAAGAAAGAAAATGTATGGGATGCCTTCTCAGATATTATAATAAAATCTATGCTTGCATCTCAGATTGAAGAAAAAAAAACAGAGGAAATCTTTTATAAAAATGAAAGGCACAATAACCAAGTGCATGCCATTGTCTTATCCTAGCTAGCTTCTGTACAAACCATCCAAAACTAGTCCAATACATCAAATCCTTGTATATTTCCTATGCATTTAGACAGATAGATGCTCCATTGGGCCCATGAATGGACAATTATTAGTGGCTTGGATCCATATGTCACAATAGACATCTGCTGAAGATTCTAGTGATTTTAACCACAAGAAGAAAAAGATTGTATTGATGTGAAACAAAGAAGTCATAGTGTCATACAAACCTTTTCTGCAGAGAAGTCAGAAGAATCTGTTTACTTTGTGAATGCAGGTCATTATGTTCCCCAGCTTGCTGAAGTTATCTATGAGCACAACAAGGATAGGAGGACATATCCATATATCAACTTCAAGGGGTTTATTGTGAGTTCCAAAATTAAGATCATTGCTGCTAGTGAAATAGAGAATATTCTATAATGTTTAAAAATTATAAATTTAAAATATTTAAAATACTCTTCATTTTATTTTAAAATTTGGTTCTCCTTTTGTTTTTTACTTTAGTTCTAAGATACTTAGTCAGGATTATTAAGGTCATTTTATAGCTAAAATTAATTCAATTCATTTACATGATAAAGTAAGGTGCTTTTGAGACATTAAAAGTAATATATAATGGTTGAATAGCAACATATTGCAAGATGTTAATGATAAGGAAAGCAAAATATAGAGTGTTTATGATACATACCAATGCATTAAGACAAAAGTATTATCCTACTGAGATGAAAGAAATGATTTTAATTTCACACCCTATATTATGTGTTTATCAGTTGGCTGTTTTTTTAAGTGTCATTAAATCATAGGATTACTCAGGTATATTTTGAAAATGCAATGACAAATATAATGGTTGTTTAAGGTGTTCTTTTTTATATTTACTAAAAATGCACTGTTAAAATAAAGTAATTATAAGAGTAAACCTCAATAACTAAATGATATTGGGTGTGAAGTGAATAAAAAAACCTATATAAAAAAGGATAAATTGTTAAAAGATCCTTCATTTCGAGAGAGAGAGAGAGAGAGAGAGAGAGAGAGAGAGAGTAAAACTTCATCTCAATTGAGTACTAGTTAGCTATCTGATTCTTATGTTCTTTGCAATATGTCACACTCTAGTTTAACCTAATTGCAGGTCGGAAACCCGGAAACCGATGATTATTTTGATTCGAAAGGATTATTAGAGTATGCTTGGAGCCATAGTGTAGTTTCTGATCAAGTTTATGAACAAGCTAAAAATGTTTGCAACTTCAAGCTCCTTGATTGGTCCAATGCATGCAATGATGCGATGAACATTATCTTCAATGAGTACAGTGAAATAGACATCTACAATATTTATGCACCTAAATGCAATCTTGCTCAAACCTCATCAGGCACCATGGATCAAGTTGATGAAACAAAAGCTAAGGTATGATAAAAAAGGTCAACCTTTTCCCATCTAAGTTTCTGTGTTTCCTTTTGAGATAAGCTAACACCAAGTGAGATGAATTTTAATATCCAAGGGGAGAGTTGGGAGGAGAATAAGGATGTATTCAGGGTATGATCCATGCTTCTCTTCCTACGCTGAAGATTACTTCAATATGGTTGATGTCCAGAGATCTCTTCATGCAAATGCTAGTGGAAAGATTAATGGGAGATGGGGGGTTTGCAAGTGAGTTTTACCTTACTTATCTTCTTCATCATTAGTTGTTTTCTTTTTGCCTTCTTTTTTGCATTTAGTTTTGTGAAAATTGCTAACAGAGTAACAGTAGCAGGATAGTCAATTTGCAGATGCATCAAAATGAGTTTTCTTTTCCTTTAATTTTTTTTGGTGGGGTTTCTGGGTGTGTATCTTTCTAACTTTCATATTTGTATGAATGCCTGGATATCCTGCAGTTTACTATTTAACAACAATAAGTTATAATTTTAAAAACTTTTTTTAAAATTTATCTAACCTCGAGAGTATCCATGCAAAAAGTTAATGGGTTTAAAAAAAAATCATGTACACACAAACATCAATTTTAAGTAGGTATACATACAAATGAGAGATTTAATAAGTGTACAAAAAAAAACTCCTCCTCCTTTTGTGACATAGGTAGCAGATCTAGAGCTTCACTTTAATATTGGGAAGACAGAACAACTGAAGATAGTGTCAGGATTGGAAAAACCAACCACTATTCTACACATAGATTTGTTTACTTATCTATTCATTCTTGCAGTGATTCCATTTTGGACACATACAACTTCACAGTGTTCTCAGTCCTGCCCATATACTCCAAACTCATCAAAGCTGGGTTAAAAATTTGGGTCTACAGGTTTTGTCCACTTCTCCTCCTCTTCTTCCTGCTAATAGAATTAGGGTTTGTTGTTATCTTCTTGTTCTGTTCATCTTCTCCCCCCCCCTTCCCATGTCAATGCACAAATACTTGTGTTATGTTTAACCTTTTGCCCTGTGGTGTTTGTACTGCAGTGGGGATGCAGATGGCAGGGTTCCAGTGATTGGGTCCAGGTATTGCATGGAAGCTCTTGACCTTCCCCTCAAGACACAGTGGCATCCATGGTACCACAACAAACAGGTCTGCCAACTCTTGAGCACTTTGTACTGCATGAATAGTATCTCAAAGTTCAAACAGAATGAGAGATTTCAAATTTTGGAAAACTATGAGCCATGGTTTAGAGAATTTTAAGTTCTGACATATTAAAACTGAGGGAAATTTATCAAAAATACAATTTATCCACACCCTACAAAGGCAAAATATCTGATTGCTCCAAAGGAAATAGGAAATATTTTGTTACTTTAAAAAAAAATAGACAGATATAAAATACTGCTAATTTGACTTTAAAATATGGTTGTTCTTTTACTTTGACCTTACCTTTAAAAATTTTAGTCAAGAGTATTAACATTATTTTTACACTTATAATTAGAATTACTCATATATATGATAGTTGTCAGCTATAGAAACTAATGACAGGATATTTTTGAGACATTAAAAGCAAAATGTAATGTTTAAATAATAAATATTCATACAATAGAGTGATAATAAAGATAAGATATAGGCTGTTTTTGATAAATTTTGCTAAAATTATTTAAACAAGTTGGGCATTCAAGAAGTGATGAGAAATTAAAACTATCATCTCCTGTCATTCCAGTTCTTTCAAACCAGAAACCTGTAATCATATCTAGCTTCTTCCATTCTTTCATAAAATTAGTGCTAAAATCTAAATCCTAAATCCTGATCAACTTTTAGTTACTAACAACTTAATCTACTGATGTGAAATTTTGTACAGTTCCACCATTACTATTAGATGTTGTTGTTTTACACTTACAAGATAACAAATGATCAAGAAATGGCATGCAGGTGGCAGGAAGGTTTGTGGAGTATGAAGGGCTGACCATGGTGACAATTAGAGGAGCAGGGCATTTGGTGCCTCTAAACAAACCTGAAGAAGCTCTTGTCATGATCAACTCCTTTCTTCTTGGCAAACAGCTTAGAAAGCACAAGTGATGATTAACCCATTCATCATCCCATTATGAAGTGATTTGGGTGTTTCTCAATAGAAACACTAGGAGGGAAGAGTGTCTTTGGTAATATATGCTAGCTCACACCAATTTATGCACCATTCTTAAGGACAAAATTAAATTTTTGACCAAGGTGTTCTTTTTTTTTTAGAGAAGCAGAGATTTAGTAGTGTCTCAGTTAAGTCAGTGTCACTGGTATTGACATATGATTCAAACATGAGTATACTCATAAATTTGCAGGAAGTTGTACCTTTGCTAGCTAAGAGGTTATCAAATGAAATCTTTTTAAGTATTTCATTCTCTCTCACAACAATCTCCTACGACAGAAGACAAAAGATATATTCGTAGATTAAATTTATCCATCTTATTGAGAGAAAATGCATAAAAAACACACATTTGATTTAAAATTTTCAAGTTAAATTATACTTTATTTCTCCGTAAACTATTAATTTGCATCCCTCAAGAAACAAAAGCATACAAATGTTTAGAAAACTATGGAATTACCTTTTTAACCTTTCTATAGTTGAAGGCAACGATGGCCGTGCCACAGGCATGGCCCGTGCCGTAAGAAAAGGAGAGAAAAATGTACCACCTTGGTCGCCACCGTCGCCACTCCCACTCCCAATCGTTGTTGCCGCTCGCCGTTAGCCTGAGCTCGTGTCGGGTGCCCTAGCTGAGGGAGGGAAAGAAAGAGATCGAGAGATCGAGAGAGAGAGAGAGAGAGAGAGAGAGAGAGAGAGAGAGAGAGAGAGAGAGAGAGAGAGAGAGAGAGAGAGAGAGGGGGGGGGGGGTTATCGGTTAAAACTTAAGTTGCGGATTCGAATCAGGTGAGTGGTGAGCATTGATGATGAGGTCGATGACGAAGCTATTAGGAAGAGTGTCGTGCAGCACCCCTCGTGCCATGTGCTGGTACGTCACCGGCACACCGTCCATAGTTGAAGGAAAATTGTTAGTATTTTTTTCTCTCCTCCCCGAAACATTGCACAACTCTCCCAACTTCTAAGACACCGACCTAGAAATCAAACATAAAATAAGGGAAATGACAATGGCTAGTGATGCTGTTTCTTCCACTGGTGGGCTATGTAGGAAACTATAGAGGAGGATTTCCGAGAAGGTGAAGGTGTGAGATGGAGAAATGGATAGATAAATAGAGTCCTTGTTAAAAAAATGAGGTCAAAATTAATTAAGAAGTATTTTCTGGTTTTTATTAGGATAATTTAGTCTATATGCCGTCGATAATTTACTATTCACATACTGTAAGTGTGACTTATTCCGTTAGTAACAGACGATCTCACAGGAGATTAACAGGTGATTAATTAATTAATAGGTTTCTTAAGCGAAGCAAATATTTTATGGGAGCAAAGTGTAATTAAGATAATTCTTAATTAGTATATAATTAATATGTAAAATATCACTTTCTTATTCATTATAGACGGCTTAGTTGGTCGTCACTAAAAATATTTGGATCCATTTAGTTATCATCTCGGACTATATCCTACATTACCCGGATCCGATACGTTCCAATTCCTTCTCCATCGGTTTCCTTTCATGCAACCATTGGAGGAGAATTCGACTCCTCTCTCTCTATCTCTCTCTGCGCCATTGATGGCGGATCAAAACCCTATTCCGGAGGACCTCATCGTCCAAATCCTCGCAAGATTACCGATCAAAAGCCTCTTCCGATCCAAATGCGTGTGCCGATCATGGTCGCGGTTGCCCTCCGAGAAGCACTTTATTGACTCCCACTTCGGCCTTTCTTCCAAGAACCCCGCCGTCTTGATCGAAATTTTGGACCGGTACCTCTGCGTCGACCAATTCGGTGAGGTCTCGTCCTTCTCCTTGGATTTCATGGACGATCGGGTCAAGATTAGGGCATCCTGCAACGGTCTGTTGTGCTGTGCCAGTGTGCCAAATCGCGGGGTTTACTATGTTTGTAATCCGATGACGAGGGAGTTTAGATTGCTTCCAAGGGCTCGGGAGAGGCCTTTTACGAGATTCCATCCCGAGTACGAGAGCACCCTCGTTGGATTGGGATTCGAACCCTCGACGTGGAATTACAATGTGGTTCTTGCGGGGTTCTATCGAAATTTTGGCCATTTGTCGCAGGATCAACTGGTGTGCATGGTGTTCGATTCGAAAACCAATTCTTGGAGCAGATCCGTTTCGTCTCTGTTTGATGGATTTACCTTCATGAATCGGTACCAGGTTGTGTACGCTAACTGTTCGTTGAATTGGCTGACTCAGAGCTGTAGTTATGTTCTTGTTCTCGATTTGAGGAAGGACGTTTGGGGGAAGATTTCGCTTCCTGATGAGATACTTGCAACTACAAAGGGTTCGAGGATTTACTTGTTGGGATTCGAAGATTCGGTGTCGGTGGTTCAAATGTCGGGTGTCTGGATGAGTACATGGTTGTTGAAGGATCACACAGTGGAGCAATGGTGTTTGGTGGACAGGGTGCACCTCAGGTGTATCAATGGGTATGCGACCAGTGCATTTCCGGTTAGCCAGACGAAGGATGTAATTTTTATGGCAACGCAGAATAAAATTCTGATGTATGATCGGAAAGGTAGGGTTTGGAAGGAGATTTATGCTGCGAAAGGAAACTTGGCATACCCCTTGTGGTTCTCGGCATTAGCTTTTAGAAGCTCGCTTTTCCCTTGCCATCAGATTGCTGGGTTTCCTTGGTAATTTATTGGATTATTGTTTGGTCTCCTTTCGTGAGTATAGGCATGTGGAATTGGTGCGGTTGGCAGATTGGCATCGTGTAAATAATTATGTTAAAATATTCTAATAGGTTCCAGTGCTCCAGTTAATAAGCGGCTACTTGTAGTGAATATGCCTCTTCAAGTTCTTTGGAGATGACCTGCACCTAGCCATCATATGAAAGATATTCTTCTGTAAGCTCTTTGATAACTTTGCAAACTACACTGCATTTTCTGCATGCACCATGATGAAGCTTTGTAATTTTTATGCTCCTTAATGAATCAATACTAGATACACCACCTTTTTAGAGAATTATCATGTGACATACATAATAGATTTATGATTTCTCTACTTCTGCTCATCTTTTTAGGATGCATCTCTAAGCTATAGAGCCAGGTTCTTAAGACATTCGTACTAGAATCGTAGGGTGAAAGGATTCTGAAAACGAGAATTAGGTATTCTTTTTGTCTGCTCAAATTTATTTTAGTGAGCTCCAAAAAGGAAACAGATGTTTGATTTTTAGCTGTGATGATTCTTTACATTAGTCTTGCATGATGCTAGGAGAAATAATTAGTATGATCATAGTCTTTGACAAAGTCCCGTCTCTCTGCTCTTCAGGATGACAACTTACGATTATGAGATTTTCTTCATACTATAGTAGTTTAATTTATTCATATAGTTGTGCTATGCCCTACAGCTTCAGAAAGAAAATGTTATCACATTTGATAACAGTATCGAAGATCTAATTTTGAGCTCAGTGGGCAGAAATATGTTAAGCAAAGTCAGCCTATTGGAAGGAAATGTGTTGAAATGCATATTTTTTACAAGTTGCTATAATTCAAATGCATACATTCGACCGATGGATATTTAAATTTTATTGACATCCTGTTTTATAATAAAAAATTACATGGGAGCTTCATATTTTGTTGCTCATTAGCATATGCCTTCAGTTTTAGTAGCTAAAAAGATGCATATTTTGATTGCACATAATTTAATGGTTTTATCTTGATAAATTATGGTAACCTGTTGTGGCTTCTTTCATAAGATTGCAGAAGTTTATTGACTTTGCTTTCTTATGTTCACTTGGCTTGGCATAGTGATGCTATTCTGATGCATTTTTATTACCAAACATGAATGCTTCGGCGGCGAGAGGATCAATGCATGAGCAGAAGCATACTCGTTAATTTCTGGAAGACGAACTTGGTACAAAGAGCTATTTCCATTTTGTTGGAGGTATGACCATTTTGCCTTGCTTGGCATGTTAGATATGAAAGAAGTTGGCCTACAAAATACAACTACGAATGGAGTTAGAGACTCAGGGTTTCAGAATTTATATTTTAGAACGCATAGGGATATTTGGACCAGAACGTGGAAGAAAAGGAGGGAAGCAAACGAACTGGGTAAAACTAGGTAAGTGACACTTTTGCAAATCCCCATGGTTTTCATTATTGCCTTTTGGAAAATATCAGTACATTCTATCTTATTATTGATGTCGAACCAACTCTAGATAGATTTCTTCGAACGTCCATTATGGAGGCCAGGCCTCTTTTTTCTCTGAATGTCTTACAAACGTTATAGTCAACGTCACAAGAATACCCATAGTACTACTTACTATATGTTATTGCCTTTCCTTCGTTTACATAAGTTTCTATGAATTCCGAATTCAGGATTGCTCATTTATTTACACAAGTTGTCTTCTTTTACTTGATTGTTTTGGATTATGCACTTGGTTGGCGACACCTATTTCTAGGATGCAGTCGTTATTTGTAGTTCGTGTGTATATTACTTTGAGCAATTTAAAGGTAAGAAAATTTTGTTTGGTTTAATAGCGTCGACAATTGTTTGAGCTCCATGGAGTTAAAGACTGTGGATTAGTCTAACAGAGGCGATCAATAGTGGTTGTGTAAATAAAGAATTAAGGAAGAAAAGGAAAGGGGTTAGGTGTTGGGCTTAATGATGTGCATCGAAAATAAAAAGAAAAACCATAGTAGAATAGAGGAACTTGCATCTACCTTCCTGAGATGTGATTGTTGACTTTGAATAGTAAAATAAATAATAAAAAAAGAGAAAAAGATGATTTGCATCATTGCATGTCATTATCCTGCGAGCAGGCTCACATTTGATACGGTGAATGACTTTGATTGATTCCAAACGGCAGCTCAATTGTGTGACGTAAGCACTTCAGATTGGAGCTAAATACTAGCCTCGGCCATGGACGAGGAGGGGAAAAAGAAGACTAACAAGGAGGGGAAATGATAAGAGAGGGAGGGCGAGGAGGAGAAAGGAAGAAGAGAAGAGACGAGGATTATTAGGAATTTTAATTTATTTGTTTAAATGGATCGAGCTACGGGCTTCAGATCTCGGCTAATGCCGAGACATTGGGGCCCTCTCTACCCATCACCCTCTTTAATGCCAGTTTTCTTTAATTGAAAGAGAAAAAAAAAAATTACTTCGTGCATCCCAACATCAGACTAATAAAGCACTTCTGAAGATCAAATATTCCAGAACAATTAAGAGAAGTAGGGAAAGTAGAAATTGCAATAAAGACAATAAGAAGGAGAAGATTAAAAAGAAAAAATTCAATAACAGCATTCAAGAGTTCTAACACAAAAGATACATAAAAGAAAGCATCTAAATTAATTACCTCCGTGTTTGGGGAAAGAAGAAGTAGCCACCTTTCACCGTTCAGATGGAGGAGGGTTCCTAACCTTGTACAAAGCCTAGACTACAAAGCAGAAGAAGTGGGCATGGTCGATGGCAACTTATCCGGTCCCGCACAACCAACTATCGTTTTGATGGCCTCTCGTCGCCGTCGTCGTCGTCGTCGCCGCCATCGTCGTCGTCGTCGTCATCCGACTCATCTTGGCTCGATCTCTTCCTCTTGGATGAGGTCTGATCCTTCCCTGGCCCACCGTCATCGTCGTCTTCGTCCTCGTCCTCCTCCTCTTCCTCTTCGCCGTCTATCTCATCCTCGCCGTTCTCTTCTGGCTCGAAGCCAGTGGCAACTTGACCGTCTTCCCCACGACCTACCGGTTGAACAAAGTAGTCGGCTCCAAGATTCTCCTGTGACGATTGAAATTTTTCTAAACACTCAAAGCACTCATCAATTAAACTTACAAGGAACTTTGAGCTATATCTGGAAGGCACACGAAGAAATTCTCTGATCTTTAGAACGATTCTGAAGCTACATTAAGCAGTTTTTGCTGGCCTATTAATCCCATCATATAAAACTAGACACACACACAGAGAGATAGAGCGAGAGAGAGAGAGATAAAGAGAAGGAGGCTAGTGAAGTAGAATTGAAGAAGGAAAACTAGAGAAACAAAGTAACAGAGCATAAAAAATTTCCAGATCTAATCATATAATGCTGTCAGAAGAAAAAGAACAAAGAAAACAAAACAGAAAAGGTAGCATACGAGCCAGATCAAATAATTATGGACAATAATATCTACTGAAGACCAGCATCTAGAACTTCCAGATCTACCTACACAAAAGGAAAGGAAAAGAAAAGCCTTTCATAAACGATTGAAAAGGGAGAGTCTTGAGATCTATCAGAAGATAAGTTTAGAAACCTCAGGGGTTATCTTGCTTTTCGGGTCTATCTGCATAAATTAGTAAAATTTATGGAAGCAGAACATAAAGTAATTGGCAATTTATAAATCCATCAGGAAAATAAGGAATCCCCGACCGTAACGGGCAGATCTAGCAGCCGCTGCTCAGAAGAGTGGTAAATAGGAAACAGAAGAATTGGATAACAAGGATACCTGGTCGTCTTCGCCTTCATCGTCGTCGTCGTCGTCTTCATCATCGTCGTCGTCGTCGTCATCGTTTCCGTCGCCTCCGTCTCCTTCTTCCTCTTCTTCTCCTTCTTCATCCTCCTCATCCTCCTCGCCGCCAGCTCGTTGCCAACCTGCTGGCGGCGGGATCTCCTGCACATCATCATCATCATCTTCTTCTTCCTCCTCATCATCTTCATCCTCGTCGTCATCATCGTCATCATCACCGCCCTCCACCACATCATCATCATCGTCGTCATCAAGTTCAACGATCTCCTCCGGCTCTTCTTCATCGACCTCACCGTTGACGGCCTCGATCTCTTTCCCCCTCTTCTTCTCCTTCTCCTTCTCCTTCTCCAACTCCATCTCCCTCTCGTCGTCCTCCGCCGCCGCCGCCGCCTTCATCTCTCCCTTCTCGTCGAGAAGAAAAAAAAAGGGGCGAATTAATTATTCAGAGAAAATAATTTAATGAATAAATATTTTTGAAAAATTGTTGGATGAAAACAGTAGGGGAGAGAGAGAGAGAGGAAGGGAAGCCGAATGCTGGGGGGGGAGATGGTAAGCTGGTTCGGGCGCTAACGATCAGGGAGAGATCCCAGCCGTCGAAGCCCATACAGTCACGCGGATCGATGACGTGGATCCTGATCCAACGGCTCGCAAGAGCTACGAAGGAGTATCCGGGAGGTGTGCTTTTGGGATACGATTAGGGCTGACGTCATCACGCATCAGTTGACACTAGGACTATGATGTATAATATTTTATTTCACCAAAAAAAAAAAAGAAAGGAAAAGAAAGGACGATAAGCGAAGACTCCAGAATCTAGATCCCACCCCCCCTCCTCTCTGCAGTCCGTACACTTGGCACTTCACTAGTGGCTGTCTGGCCGTCAGATAAATACTCCGACGAGACGCCCAATAAATAACCGACAAGTACCAGGATGCAGGCAGTATTTGAGACCTGTGTACTGCAGGGGATCCGCAGCTGTTGTAATATGCAAAGCAGCCTTAATGGGCCTACAACTAGTATAGGCCTAGCCCATATATAGGATGGGCTCCGGCGTTGTTACCCGACGTCAACGGAGATATAAATATATCTGACTATTTTAAATCTGCTCTTAATTTTTTTCAGGAGTCTAATTCATTTTAAAATTTAAAAACGAGATTAATTGTATTTAAAAAACCACTGATCCAGTAAACTAAGTCATTTCTAGAATTACAATTTATTTATAGAAATTTGAATCCTCTAAATAATTTCTCAAATTTTAGAGAAAAAGTTATATACAAATTACTTCAATTTATTGACTTCTAAATGTAAAGTCGCTGATTAGATTAATAATTTATATAAAATTTCTTTTATTCGAGGATTCAAATTTTTTATATAAGTCACTCATCTAATCTAATCTAATCTAATCTAATCAGCAATTTATATTTAAAAATTGACTCGGTCAGCAATTTTCACACACAGTCGCATATTTAAAATTTAAAATTTAAAATTTAAAAAGTATACTATACATCTAGAATAAATATTTAGGAGGGCTAATTTTCTCAACAAAACTCAAATGTATACAGATCAAATTTTTGACTTGACTTCCACATAGCTTGGCAAAGAATGTTAATAACAGAGTAAATTTTTGATTAAAAATAAAACCCTAACATTTACTTGAAATAAATGTCATTGTACATATAGCTAAATGGCCAGCAGCAATCTTTACTATGTAAATTCACTGCCGTAGATAAAAATGCTAATAGTTAATTTAGGAAAAAAATAATAATATCAATGCCTGCTACAAGATAAGTGTAGTACCCTCAGATTGGCCGCAGTAGTTCTCCCCCGAGGGCTGCAGAAGCCAGAAGGTCTCTGGGTGCCTCCCATATCATACGGTGATAGTAAGAAACTATCAACAAGATTACCCTAACCTCTGCGACGAATAAGCTAAAGAACACATGAAACACAGACTGAACATAGAGAACGCCGACGGAAAGAAAACAGAATAAGAAATTCTTATCTGGGGATTATATACATGAAAGTAGATCTGATATCATGTAAGCATCATGTGATTTTCGACGCTTCTATACACTTGTTTTCTTTTAAGTACAAGTGCTTACATTTATTCTTTAATTTGGATTTGCCATGGCCTGAGTACATACCATAATCAATCGTTGACATGATTGTACAGAGTAGTTACTTGTAAAACATACACCCTCGTTGCAATCATGAAATTCCCTTATTTCATTCTCAGTGACAAGAAATTGGAGAATCCTGACAACTGGGTTCAAATTCAGCAAGAGAAGTTTACATATTATCTGTTAGAAATACAAAGAATGCTTGTACCTGAATGGAGATATATTCTCTGTTCGATTTGCTTTCATCAATAATTTATTGGGATGCTTTGACAAGTAGTACACAGCAGCATCAATCTGATAACACAATCAGCATTAAGTAAAATCACAATTTATGGAGCCAAAACGTAGAACAAGCATGAAGCAGGAAAAGTTCAGAGCAAGCATGCTTGACAGCAGTAAGTGCATGCCCAACAAACTAGTGCAAAAGGAATACAATCCACATTTTCCTGACATTTAGGAATGAATCATACTCTCAGAGTTGATTCATTTGCAAGATAGCTTATTCCACTATTTTGTATATGAAATCATCCAAGGTGAATAAATGCGTTGTTAAAGATTATCTAAAAGGGACCAGAAAGAAGACATTATCATAGAAGACTACAGAGGAAAAAAAAAGAAAAAAGAAATCTTTACTCAATCTTACAAACTTTTAGTGCAAAATGGAGGCCAAATTTTTTTCTCAAGTTGTTATTGAGCCAAATGCTCGAAACAAATTTTGAAGTTCATGAGCCCCTCTCCTCCCCGACCGGGCTAACATGCCCATAAACATAATCTACTTGGAATGTTAAGAAAAACATACAATTAAATATTCTAGTTATTCATCTGTCAGGGCAACCAATCATTTTTATATATTTTCTATATTCAAGGTAAAAGGAAAGAAAATTAAAACATAGCTATAGGCTCAGGATAAAATATTTACTTACAAATGAAATTGTTCCTACTAGATGTGCTCTAGGAAGCTCCTCCAGCAAAAGTTCCAATAACCTGCATAACCAGTTCTCGCTCAGTACCAATTACAAAAGAATATAGAAATTGCACATCATAAGAAATGACATGAATTAATTCACTATGCAAGTATAAGCCAAGTGCTAGTACCTTCATGAAGTTCTGGAAGTGGGGATCTGAATTCATGCATGAGCAAGAAAGATGGCGCATGACAAAATCAATCTTGTAGAGGACAATCAACAAAAGAGCATATTACCTGAAAATTTTGTGAAAGATCAGAGAATAGATTGAACTGTTCAGATATGCTTTAAAGATTAAAAACATGGCAATCAAAATTGACATCTAATCTGAGCACCAAGTGCAAGATAGTTGGATTTTCCGGTTCTTAGTCATTGTTATGGTCTTAACAGGGAAGAGTTTTAGTTTGTTAAGAATTACAACAACAAAAACAAGAAGCGGTGAATCCCAACTACTCAGTTTGTCTTGAATTAGTGATCTTAAATTTAGCATCAAGTGAAAGTACTGCGACTACACAAAACCACACTGGCAGGAGGTAGTCTTTTATTTGATCACATGGCATCCTATACATTTCCTGTCAACTCAAAAGGAGCCAAAACTAGCCAAACAAAAGAAGACTCAGAGTCATTCTACTCTCTTATCTTTCCTCGTTTGGTAGGGTTCTTTTATGTTCACCCTCCATATTCTCAAGTCTTTGACTCAACATTGCTTTAAACAGTGCCGCATACACTGGCATCCAGTGTACCTTTAAAACTGAACTTTTAAATCTTCTCTGATGTATTAATGAAGTTTCAATATGGGTTAACAGGATATCCATGAAAGTACAGTACAATCATGCCTTACATCATCAAAGTTGCAGCCAAATCTTAAGAATGAAATTATAATTGTGATATCTTTTGTTCTCCTCTGTGTTTTGCCAGAAACATATCATGCACCTACTGAAAAATGGCTTTGAACTTTTATGTTACAACTACGATAATGAAAAGTCCACAGATATTTTGTTGAAAATAAAGAGTAGTTTAATTAAGTAAAGAAACTTGCCTCTTGTGAGCTATTAAAAGAATTTCCAGATGGCAGAAGAAACATAATCTTTGAAATCCATGGGATCTTTGAAGATCAGAGAATCCATCTCTAAAATTTGGTGCAAAAATGGACATCTTATCTTTCTCAAACACGAATTCTTGACGATCTGTGAGTGCTATTCCACATTGAATTTCTCAGAGGAAACTTTGCATATTGGCTCCCTTGGCCAGCTAGAAAGCAAATTGCAACAGTTGAACGCAACCAACTGGACTACTTTATGCCTTCATGAACTATATCCGAGAGTCCTTCTACCAACTTAGCATAAGTTAAAGGACTAAGATGACAATTCCTCTCCTCCATGACTGATAGCATGTTGGAGCATACGTCAACATGGCCTCTTCGCAGCAAAGCATCAATTAGAATTTTCCATGCAATTTCATCACAATGATAACCCTTCGACAATAAGCAACAGAAAACCAACTTAACTTTATCAAAGCTTCCTTCATCACAAAGCCCAGAAACAATAAGCTGATAAGATTCCAACTGTGGCAGATAACCAAATTTAGTCATGGAATCAATAAATGTCAAAGCTTCTACCAGCATATGTAATCTACAGCAACAATTCACTAGAGAGGTATACATTTCCTCAGTTGGAGATTGACCAGTTCTCTGCAGTTGAACAAGCAAACATTTTGCTTCATCCAACCGTTCAGCTTTACATAAACTTCTAATGAGGGAGTTGTATGTATTTATGGTTGGAGGGGAACCATATTTAACCATCTCTTCCATAAATTCTAGGATAATATCCACCCCCACTATTTTCCATATATCATCAGAATTGATGAGGATGTTATCATACTCCTTTCTTCTGAGTAAAATTTTCAGTAATATAGTATAAGTCTCATCACTCGGCTCACATGCATCAACTAACATGTTCCGGAAAGCAGAAAAAGCTTGACAGGTTGATCCCAAATTGCCATAGCCATTGATCAATGTGTTATATGTGACAAAATTAGGGAGAACTCCATTTTGCTTCATTTGCACCATCATGTTTTCTGCATCATCAAGCCTTCCTTCACAGCAATATGAACGGATGAAAATAGTGTAAGTGCACACATCGGGCTTGACTCCTAAAGAAACCATCTGATCGAGAATCTTCTTTGCACCTTCTGATCCTCCTACCCTAACCAATTCATCGATCAGAATTGTATATGTGACGGCTGCAGGTTTAACTCCCTTCTCCAACATATCTTCTAACAATAGTGTGGCTTCTTGCACCTTCTTTTCCCTGCACAAACCATCTAATAATGAACTGTATGTGTAGGAGTCTGGTATGCACTCCTCTGAAACCATCTTCTCTAACAATGTATGAGCAATCTCAGTCTTTCCAGCTTTGCACAACCCATCTATTAGGGCTGTATAAACCACTTGATTGACCTTCACTCCTTTCTGTGTGAGAGAACCAAAGAATGACTGAGCTTCTTCAACTCTCCCTCTCTTGCATAGAGCATCTATCAGCACAGAGTATGTCCATTCATTAGGAACCAAACCATTCCCCTCCATTAAATCAAGCAACCTAAAGGCACAATCTATATAACCCTTCTCACATTGGCCCTGAATTAATGTAGTGTAGGTTACATGGTTAGGCGACAACCCAACCTCAGTCATTTTACCATACAAGGCCATTGCCCTGTGTACCTTTTTCTCCCTACAAAACCCACAAATCAACTCACTATAAGTCCTACCGTTCGGCTTACACCCACTAGATTCCATCAAACTCAATACCCCCATCGCAGCACCCATATTCCCCTCCTTGCAGTACCCATCAATCAGAGCATTGTAGGTAACAACGTTAGGTGCCAAACCATTTTCACCAAACTCATTCAGCATTACTTCCGCATCCTCAACTCTCCCTACCCTGCAGAGACCATGGATCACAGTCGTGAAAATGTGCACATCTGGGGAGCACCTGTCATCTCCCATCCACGACAAAACTGAGATGGCCTCCCTTACCTTCTCATCCTCGCAGAGCCCATGAATTAAAACAGCATAGGAGAATTCATTCCTCAGACAACCTCTCAGCGGCATTAACACGAACAACCGAGAGGCGAAGTCCAACCGCCCGGTCCTACAGTACCCCAAGATGAAAGATGTATAAGTATGGGTATCGGGATCCAATCCAACCTGCAGCAAGTAACCTAAATAAATCTTGGCTTCCCCGAGATCCCCCTCCTTACAGTAGAAATTGATCATGGTATTGTAGGTGTGCAAATTTGCAACCTCCAAGATCTCACCTTCCCGCATTTGGCGGAAGAGATCCTTCATCTCAGCAACCAACCCGAACCGCGCAAGCGACATCAGAAGGGTGTTGAGGCATCGGATGGACGGCCGAAAACCGAGTTGGCGCAATGACGAGATGGAATTGAAAACTGATAGGATTTCTTGTGGGGAGGAGCAGGATTTGATCATCGAGAGGAAGAGAGATTGCGTTTGGGAGAAGAGGTGGGATCGGGTTAGAGTTTGGAGGAGGGCAAGGTGGGATTCCGGAGAGTGGCGGAAGCCGGGGCGGCGGGCGATGTAGCGGAAGAAGGCGAGGGCTTTGAGGGGATCGATGGAGGGAGGAGGAGAAAGGAGGAGAGAGGCGACGTGGGAAGAGGAGAGGGAAGGGACGAGAGCGGCGAGGCGGGGGTCGTTGGGCCAGCTCGGGTTGGATAGGATGGAGATGAGCTCGGAGGTGGGGTTCAAGGGGGACTCTGGCGTTAAGTTTAAGGTTCCGGCGGATGCAGCGGCGGTGGTGGTGGGCCGGAGGAAGAGGAGGGCGGCGATGGAGAGGCGGTGGGTGTTGACGAACGAGATGGACCGGAGCATATTGAGGGATCTATGGCGGCGCCATGAGCTAGGGTTCCGGTGATCCGGCGGCGGAGGAGGAGGAGAAGGAAGACAAGCGGGCAAGAGAAGCTGTCAACAGTTGCAGGCTACTAAGCCGTGGGCTCATTTTCACACATTTTAAAAGCTTTGAGGGAAATTATCATCAAATGCTTTGAGAAGAGCCCGTTATTCCCACTGTTCTTTTTACATCTTATTTTATAAATATTTCATCACTTAATCCCGGCATTTCGAGTTTAATCCTTAAAAATATTTAAACATTAGTTTTTTCTAACTGTAGCTAATCATATATATATATATATATATATATATATATATATATATATATATATATATTAATTAACTTAACTATAAGTGTAAAATGGCATAAATATTATTTCTATCTCTTCTTTCTTTTTTATCCCCCATCTCTAAATTGTCCCCAAGTTTTATTATGGGTGGAGAAGAAGAGGTGAACAAAGAGGTATTTGCACCCCTCCCCACCCAAAAAAAGGACTCTTAAATTTTAATTATAAAGAGCCTAAAATTTGATAATAGAAAGTTTAAGTTCATAATTTATACATGCACTCCATTATAAAAATACGTATGTTTAGTATAAAAAATAAATATAATAGTTTTTAAAATTTAATTTTGCTATTACCAAAACTAAGTGCATTTTGGTGTAAATAACCCCAAAGGCTTTTTAATTTTAAAGAAAAATATAGTTCCTTTGTAAAATATGTGGCAGAAAAGTGATATGCAAGAAGAAGACCATTTATTTCATATTTGCACCCCAGCATCACATCTCAATATAGTTTGCATCTAAACTTTGTTATCTGAGTTCTGGTTGGATTCAGATAAGAATAATAGTTTCCATCATCAAGTGTTTCAAAGATAGAAGGTAATGATAATACTCCTTGTGCTGACTGCAACCTAGGGTTCATACTCGTTGACTTTCTTATAATATAACTAAGAAAAATTATAATCAGACATAAATACAATTTATTTATTTATTTACATAGATACACATTAAACAATATCCTAGGCATCTCAGCATGTGTAATATACTTGAGCTTATAGCCTTATATGCTTGTCCATTTGAGCTCTGAAAAGATAATCCAGGGATTGACTCCTTACATTCTTTTTACTCTCTTGAACATGTGGTAAAAGTTTTTATGCATCAAAGAGAATAAAAATAATTATGATCTTTAGATATAAATTTGAAGAAGATATTCTCTTCTCAGCATGTTTTTCATTACATTTATGCATGAGAAAGATATTCTCAATAATATAACCTTACATATAGATAATAACATTATCTTAACTGTATTTCACACTTTGTAAATCAGTTTTTCCTTGGTTTAATACAGCTTAGAAGGCTGGACTCCATAACTAAGATCACAGATCTCACTTTTCACAGGGGTCTAGCACAATTTAGCTTCATATTGACCAATTACAAGAGAAATATTTGGGAGGAGAATTTAAAACTTTAATATTGCTGCACCACTTGATGGCTTGGAGGCAAACACATATAGGCCGAGATCGCTATTGCTGATGATACCTTTGTCAATCCTCGACTGGTAAAATGTTTCCTGCATCAAAACAAAAATTTAGTTTATAGTAATCCCCAAAAGTCCAAGCTATACAGCCTAGTAGTAAATATGCTCTGCAACACAAATATCACGTTATGATCAACATTTTTTCCTAATCTCTTCTAAAGGGTTAGACTAGAGAAGCTTTTGCTTCATGAAGGAATATCCAATTATTTCAAAGTCAGCAAGAATGGTTCTTACAGTTAAAGGTAGATTCAGACTATGGTAGAATGGTGTGAGTAATTAGCTGCCAGGAATTTTCCTATCCCAAAGAACATCATCACATGAAAACTTAGAAAGTTCTCATGTGAGCCTAAGAGGATTAATTGAAACTCACAAAGTAGTCATATGCTCACTGCTGATTTTTAACTTCTGCATCCACACAAAAGATTGACAATATCATGCAGACACAAGATAAACCTAGTTGGTCCACTCAAGTTTTCAAATGATGTCAGCATATCATATGACACTTGAATGCTGCATGCCTGTGTAAAGCCAGACCTTCTGCTGGTTGTTTCGTATCATGCCAGCACCATGTGGTCAGGCACTTAAAAGTTACATCCATTATTCGGGTGATATGATATATTAAATTATTAATTTAAATGAACAAGAAAAGCACATTCAAGCAAATGAATGCTCATCCTAACAAGAAGCAATTGTACATGTCCATAAACTAAAGAGCAGCTGCAGAGTTCAACTTAGTACTACAGTAGAACCAAAGAAGACATAGAATAGAGTTGTAAGCAACATACATCAATTTATATAATTAAAGCATATCTCATGTGCATGTGAGCGAAAGTGACCATAATTAAAGCATAGAAAAATTACTGACCTTTAAATTGAGAATGAATTGTGGAACAATACTTTCTTTAACTAAAGCTACTGCACAACCACCCCACCCAGCACCTGTAAGTCTTGCTCCAAGAGCCCCATTCTCTCTACAAATCTTTACAAGCTCTTCCAACTCTGGACAACTGATGAAAAAAAGCCCATTTACTGCACATAATAGTGCTAAGAGAAAGTAGTAATGAACTAGCAGTGTTAAATTCCAAACAGATGACTCAGAAAGGAGAACAGGAGCAAGCAGTAGGTGCATCAACGTTGCTTGAGTAAATGCTTACCTGGCATGGCACTACAGTACAAGACGGTTTTAGAAATTGCTGTCAAAACTAACTTTGTTGCTCTTAAAATCCTTGCATAATATATATACACACACACACACATATACATATACATATACATATACATATACATATACATATACATATACATATACATATACATATACATATACATATACATATACATATACATATACATATGTATGTAATATGTATTTATATGTATTTATATGTGACCAAGTAAGCCCAATAATCAGAAGTTTGGCATTAGAATTAAAAAAATCTTCAAGAAAAGTATTTAACAACAGCAGCACTACAGGAAGCACTTTCTATCGATAGAATGACAATATCCAGAACCCACAAAGTCAATAGTCCACTGGTGGGGGCATTGCTCATACCTGCACTCATATAGTACACTGCAGCTATAGTGACTTTCGTTCATAAGGTCACCGAGCTTTTTGAGCATGTCCTCATCACTGCAAAAATATCAATTGCAGGTAGCATTATTGACTTTTGCAAGGAAAACATGGTTATAGATAATAAACTGCACTAATATGTAATTACTGTCAAAAAGAATTTCACCTTCGATTTCTTGAATTGAGAATTTATATTAACATGACACAGTAGTAACTAATAATCACAAGAGCTACTGAGTAATAGCAAAAGCCAATGTAGTAAAATGGGTAATAAGAGAATCACTTTGCAAATACTAATAATGATAGCTTATTGTACCTTCTGATTTTCCACACAAAATTTTCAAACTCCTGTTTTATCACTATTGAACTTCAACTACTCATAAGCTAGGTCATATAAATGTTGTTATCCAACGCTGAACTCCGAAAAGATACCTATGACTAAACATAGAATGAGCTAACAAGAGTTTTTGGAATTTGTTCATTCCAACATATTCATGAAAGCAATAAAATGGGATCCGATAATGATGAATGAAAGAGTAGAGCTTCGCAGACTTGCAGCCAAGAATATCTGATAGGTTCTACTTCTATCAGTAAATTTGCAATAAATTGTGCCACAAAGTACTGACCTCCTTCACTTACCTAAAATCTCTAAAGATTTAAAATAATTAATATATATAATTCATATAGTTTACCTGCAAAATTGTGCAAGAGAAAAGGGAAAATATAGGTCAATTGGTTAAGAGGATTTGGTGAAATTATGTGACAAAGGAGTATATAGAGAAAAATTAAATGAAGAGTAGAAGAATGCACCTGAGTTTTGATAAGACAGTGTTCCTGAAAGCATGTACTCGCTTTGCTTCAGAGTAGACATGGGAGGCACGCTAGGGATGCATAAAATGGAATGATAGGTAAGAAAAAGCAAAAGAAATGTAGCCTTCATGTGCAGGATTCTATATGGAAAAAGTAATTGAGAGAAATTGGACCTCTATATAGAATTTTAAAAGATATATCATATCAACCATGCGGATTATTCAAACATTGAAAAGCTAGAACAGGAACGAACATTCAGCAGATCCAATGAATCCAAGCATTGAACATCAAAATCATTAGCATATAGAAAAATAGAGTTACCTGAAATAATTTGAAATCTTTAGCAGCCCTTAGCACATCCAAAGAAGTCGGGGAGTTTTGAAAGATGGATGTCAGACTTTCCACTGTGATTTTTTCAATGTCCTCCGCTGTATAAGGCTCCTCATGAAGAAGTTCCTGCACAGTGAAATTACAGCACAACTAACTACACATAAAAGAAGGAAATTATGTCTGATATAGAAGAACAACTCCACAATTACCGTTCCTCGTAGTCAGATAGAAAGATATGAGGATAGCATGTCAAATACGAATCGTTTTACTACAAATTATTTCAAAGATAATGAATAGCCATCTGCTACCAACACAAAAATGTCAGAAATTATGACAAACCGCTTATTTAAGCTCAGCACTCCTGGTTATTAAGTATTTCTTTTCTTCTTGATTTAGATTTTCCTGGTGGAAATTTCAGTTACTGGGTTTGGTTATTGTATTAATATGTAAGCACTCTTTTCATTCAATTGAAATGAAGAAATCAACTTTAAGAAATAAGAGACAGACAATTGAACCTTAACGGCCAATCCAGGATCTGAAGATCCATTAGTGCCGGCAAATGATAGACACAAACCCTCCACATCGGATAGAGTTTTCACATTGGAGACAGCTTCTTCTGGCTTCATTCCCAGTTTGATAGCAAGAACAATCTGCAGAAGGAAATAAAAAGTAAAAGAACTCTTATCAAATATCTGTTGTAAAAGGAATGAATAGCACACCAATCATCCATTCCATCAAAAAATGAGATGCCAAAGAAGTATCAAATCTAAAATGATGGTATGGAAACGCTTAAGACTTTGAGTAGGTGTATCAAGCTATAACAGCACAAATGTAAGGGCATCCACAAACTAACATTACAGGCAGAGCTGATCAAACAACAACAGACAACAGACAACAGACAACAGACAACAAACAACAGACCAACAAAGACAGTTAGAACGACTGTCCGCCAAAATATTATGTCTATCCTGAGAAGAAGGGTTTATGCTCTACAGAGTTATGGAGCACTAATAATACAAATAAATAAAAAAGAATTTTGCACCATCATATCTAGAAATCATCATAGCCATGTTTATGGCTTTTAACTGACTATTGAATAGAGGATGAAAGCAACAAAATCATAATCACATCACCATTAAGCATCATTTCATCATGGTTAACTCTATGAACTTACATTTAGAAAAATATACTGAAAGGGCTGGACAAGTATGACTGTAGCAGTAGTCACAATAGGGATGTATTGGTAATAAAACTTTAGGTTTGTCATACAGGCTGCCTAAGATAAATATGGTAAAAAATCTCCATGTATAAACATATATGAAGTCAAAAATAGCAAAACTGAGTTTATAGAAATCTCATATCAGAAACTTGTGAAATAGATTACATTATTCTTGGAAAAGAATCTCCTTCAATACGTTTAGAGACTATCATTATGTAAAGTATGTACATGGGAACGATAACAAGACTATTAGGCAGAAACTCTAAGCTCTATAAGTTAAGGCTCTGTGACTTACAGCTGCCAGGCGACACTCAACAACACGATTATTATAATTTGTCGCAGCTGTCACTGCTTTCTGAGATTCTGCCAGAGAATGGGCAATTACAAAGGTACCACCAGCAGGTAGTTGCACATCACTTGCACGGATAGGATTAAAATCTATTAGCTCTGCAAATCCAGATTTGGCCATGACAGAGATTGCCTGTTTAAATTAGCCAATATGTTATCCAAGACTCAAAATGTATTTGAAAATAAAGAATGTAATTATTATTTTAAAATCATGAAAAAGATTATCGCGCAAAACAAGCACCTGAAACCTGACAAAAGATAATTAGACTGCAGAAAAGTTCTGCACCTTCTTTAATCCATTAAACCAAGGTGATTAAGACTACATTAGAGTGTCATTCAAATATTAGCACAAGAATCTTGTTATAAAAGTTCCATTTTAAATTTAATCAATATCCTGTAACATCAGAAAACCTAAATCATACACATACAGAACCTATACCTTCATGTCAGGAAAATAAGGACAAATGTTTGAGATGTGAATATAGGAATTTTACCTGGTCCATGCCTCCAGACTGTGTTCCAATATGACGTTCACATTCACAAGTAAGTTGAGCAATTTCTTTCTGCAAATAAGTGAATGAAATTGATGAAAAAAATATTATGAATCTCCCAGGTCAGTGGGTTTCCCTATTGGCACTGTCAAATTTTTAGAAGTGTACCAATGAGGTTATTTAGTTTGGGACTGGGTAGCAGTTGCAGATGATGTCAAATATTTAGTTAATAGCAGAGATGGCAGACACTTTTTCGAGCATCTAAAGCAGATATGATAGTACTAGGAAGCCTCCTTTAACTCTGTCTAATATTTCAGGGATTGCCAATAGGATCTGAAGGATAGACATGCTATTATGATTCTGGTAATGATGCATGGATAAGAGATATTTAGAACATTCGGTAGAAGTATGAAATGATGGTTGGTCAAGGCAATATTCACTGCTTGATGAATCACCACAGATATTACAGTTAGATATAAAAAGTTAATGCTGAAAACTGAGAGAATAATATTGGATCCATCTATTGACAAAACCAGTATTTCTCAAGGATAAATCTGATCAATAAGGTATAAATTAAGTAAATAATAGAGCACCACTTAGTGTAACAGTAACTCAGTAAGGCTTGCCTCATGCACCCAACTTGATATCTTGTCGTTGGTTGGAATGTCAAAACATCTCACAAATAATGGGCGTAAGGTTGAGTAAATCTTGTCCTCCTTGTACCCAGCAATGATGGAAGCTTAGTGCACTATGATGCCTTTATATCCCAGGTAATTGGTGCAAAGTTGAGTCATCTTATGTTTCTCCATTATTTTACTCATGCATAATCTCCAACAAACTGGGACAAGTTGCATGAACAGAATACTGGACTATATGGAATTAACAATACAAGTATAAAACATTACATCCAGTTACTGTCAAAGTCACATGAATCCCTTTTCTTCATCCAATCTTTTAAGTCCATGGAAGATGACTTACATGTGAGAACTTATAAAAGTTAGAGGGGTATTGCTAGGGCTGAGTTTAAAGAGGAATGATAAAAAAACCTCTATTTTGAGAAACTTCAAATGCTACTATACAATAAATTCAATCAAATATTGTCACAGTTGAGATCCAGAAGTACCTTGGGAAAGTTATTATTAAGAATTGCCATAATAGCAATTGTGGAAGAGCAGACAAACGCTGCAGAGCTCGATAGCCCAGACCCTGATTGAAAGCAAAGAAACATAAAACCAACTGTTCTAGGAAATACTAATACATATCAGCTAATTTTTTTTCTAGGGGGGAGCCAGCAACTATAAAAAGAGAAATGACACCTGTGGGAACAGTCCCGTCAACAACTACATCAAGGCCAACAGGCGTGCCAACATCAATTCCCTTTGATCTAACAAACTCATAAAATCCTTTGTATCTGCAGATATTGACATAAGTGTCATGATTATTACAGTATTACAGGTTATAATTAGAAGAATAAGGGAACAAGTAACTTCCATGTCTGTAGACACTAAAGAAACATCGGTGACAAGATAAGGCTCCACAAACAGATGAATATTTAATCTAATTTACATGGGATCTAGGTTTCAAAGATACTCAATGTCTTAGCATAAATTAGAATGCCAGGTCCTACGATATTGCAGCTTCCTTGAGTTCCCTTATCACTACTACAGTTCTCCCTTAAATCTTTGCAAAGGTCACAATTGTATATTTATTTAGAAACCTTCAAATAGTCATCTCAATTTAAAATTTCTTGGATTTATTTCCTTCCAAAATATACAGCCCATGTCTAAATAGATATACACTCAGTGTAAACAATTAACCTGAAGCCTAAATTTGAATCTGTGTCACGTATTAAAGTGAATATGACCCACAGAGATTGATGCCATTACGAAGTGCACTTACCAAAGCTTCATCCCTCTATTAATATTTTCAGGCCTCTCATTTCTTATACAAGTATAAGACTAGTCATATAATATTTCTTATTTAAGACTACTGACATTCAGAATTGTCATTTATGCCTCAACTGGTGCAAATTTCTTCTTTGCTTCACTTAAAAATTGCTTCTATTAATTTTCCTAAACCATAACAAACCTAAATTGGTGAAAATTAGTGGACTGACTTCTCTACGAAATCATTGTGATGCATAGCAAAATGGCCATGTTTCATTGTCTTGCAGTTATATGCCCCTAATTAAGATAAGAGATTAGTAAAGAAATCATGGGACTTTAACAAATCATAGTTCAGCAACATCAAAGGACCTAACGCATTTATTCATATTGCACATCAAATTCTCAAAGCATGAACCCTCTATTCCATCACCTTCAAAATATACTGTGCAAGCAAAGGACTATTGCCCAGACATAGTTGCGATTCTTTCCCTGTATCAAGGTGGAGACTGGAGAGTGATCCAAATAGGAATAGTAATAAGAGGTGAAACAAAGGGATAACTTCATATTATGTCTCTTGAGTAGCTTTGTGAATAAATTACCTGAGCTATATGTGATCTATAAATTGTTAAACTTGTAGAACTTACATAAAGAGAGAGGACAAATAGTCATATGAACATAATGGACAACGAAGAAAGTTAATCAGATGGCAATAGAAGTTATGACTCACCCACAAAGAAAGTAATGCCCCCATTTATGGTTCTTCAGATCAACTTCCTGAAAAATGAGGAATCCATCAAATATTACAATGTGTGCCATTAATGGAAGCTTATGTCAATTTGTACCACCATCTGATTCACAAAAATATAGATAGTAAAAGACCAGAGAATTCAAATAAGGTTTAGTATTCTATCAATGCAAGCAAAATCACAAATACATATATATACATACATACAAATATACATACATATACATAATATACATATACATACATCCACACACACACACACAAACATAACATGTTATTGTATTCAATACAAGTAACGATAGTAATCAGAGTATACACTAACCAAATAGAAGACAAATAAGACAGCAGTCCCAACTGCTTGGGACCAGATATCTTACAGAGATCCAGTATATTTCATATATATAAATGGGCTCTAATCAGGTTGATCCTAAGATCTGGTTGTTAAATTCTGGTGCTACCAGGCTGATGACATCACACCTGGCCATCCAAGTGAAATCTTATTTTTTTTCCCTTGAGCCCTAGTCTGATCAACTATTTTTCATCAAGTCAGACAACTTATAGTCCAAATGTATACATTCTCATCATGAAACAGCTGGATTTATGTCCTATTTAACAAAAAATTTTCATTTATCTCAAGGATTGCCACCCCTAAACACATCTAGCTGAAGCCTCTCAATTATCTAATTACCATTAGAAATTAATTATATCAAATATTCAGGTAATTAACCGATTCCAGCAGAAAGCAAAATGCAGAACCCACCACATTATGTTCAGTTCCACAGGATTACACTCAAGAAAAAAGAAGAAGAAAGGCTTAATAAAGGTCAGGTAACGTAATGCGATATCTAATGTGAAAAATAAGCTGCAAAATTAAGAAATTCTACAGAATTAGTATATTGAAACCAACAATCGTGACACCTGACACCAATTAGAAAAGTGGGCCTATTTCAGAGTCATTTTACCACGTGCCAGATGACATAAGGCGAGTAAATATGAACACAGCGTCTCCTTTTTCCGCTATCAAAACATGTGTACACTCACTCTACCCACCAATTATCAAATTATCCAATCCCCACCTAATAAGTGAACTCCAAATGACAGAAAGCAAGAAAACGTTCAACAAACATTCTTCCATTTAAAACCGAAACCCGTACCTGGTCAGGATCAGCGGGGTAAGCACACACGGAGTACTTCTCATTCACGTTCCCAATCCGAAGCTCCTTCCGCGACTCCTCTTCCCCGTGCTTCCTGATCGCCACGATCATGTCCTGCCGAATCGCCATCGGGAGCACCGAGTACCCCTCATAATCGATGTGCTCACCGATCAAGTTCACCCTCCCTACGAACCCAACATATCAACCGTGACCAAACGAAGGCGAAGAAGAGGAGAACGATCCGTTACCTGGAGACCGCGCGTAGAGATCGGGCTCGCGGCCGAAGAGATCGACGAACTTGGCCTTGAGCCGGTCAAACCGGAGCTGCGCCTCCTCGAGCGGCGATCCCTCCCCGTAGACGGGGCCGAGGGAGGAGTAGGTCGGGACGGGGAGCTCCTCGTGCGCCATTGGATCGTACCGGAGATGTTTCGTATGATTAGGAATACAGTTTCCGCCTTCTTCTCTCTCTCTCTCTCTCTCTCTCCTCCTCTCTGTCGATATCCGAGCCGCGAGGCGAGATCTCAGGGAGTCAAGAGTGAGCTCGCGGTGGATAGACTCATGGAGACGGTGAAGATTCTCGTCTCTCGTGTAAGCTCCCGTAATAATTCTATGCGGCCACTTGAGATTAGAAGAAGGCAAGTAGCCCGTGATCGAATTCGGATTCGGGTTGGGACATACCCTGGTACACGAACAGTACATCCGACCCGATAACAGTATACAATTTACACCTTATATTATTCAAAATTTAACACAATACACCCTCTCCTTAGGATGGAGGCTAAATGTTTCTACCCAGGAATCGTACGAGCTAACACTGTCGAGTAGGAGGTGCCACGTGGCAAGATGAATATTAATAGGGAAAGGAAGGTAACATTTACAAGCTTGCAATATAGGATATAAAATGTAAGCTAGATACTTCACATTCTTATTGCATTTTTCTGAATAAAGGCCTTTGTTTTGGCTGAAAGGAGTATGGTTCTTATGCCCATGCTTATTAAGGTTCACTCAACTCAACAATCTCTCCCTACCCAACATCAACCGCCTCTTCGAGTCTGATTCACTATACTCATCTGAGCTCATGTATCAATGTTTGTATGCACTTGTTCTAACTCATGACTCTTATTTTATCGAGTACAAGTGTATAGCTCAAGGCTTAACTCCAATGGTCGGACCTGCTGTGCATTTTATGAACCCTTGCTTCACTAAGTGTAACTCAAGGCTTCAGACTCATCAGCTAGTTATCACATATAACCACCGTGTTATCATAATTCAGACACCAAATTAGGTTACTTATTAGTACTTAGTAGTCTAGGATTGTGATATTAATTATTTATTAGGAGATAAGAAAGTCCTAGTCTAAATGAAGCAGGGTTTGATGTAAACCCTAGACATCCTATTCAACCCGAAAGCTCGAACTATCGTTACGAAGGCCTAAGAGTACACTATAGGATTTTATTTCACTTTTCCATATGGTATTGAACAGATACTCAAATTTTCATAACTTTGCAAATTAACTACTATTTTATTTTCTGAGAATTTCCATTTCTTGATTCTTTATTTTTATCAAATCCATACAAATATAAGTAACAAAATATGTCGATGTACATCATTACACGTTATATATCTCCAAAAGAAACAGCTCGAAAACTTGATAAAGAATCACTTTAAAAAAGAAAAAATAAAAAAGAATAGTGACCATCTCCCATGCTGCTATACAACTCCTCCAGGGCTTTGAATTGATAAGCCTCTACGTGGACTAATCGCTACACATTCCTTGGGCCTCTAACGCATCGACCATGGTCTGCATCACCTTCACCTGCATCTCAAGGCACACGATGTAGTCCGCCGCCTGGCGAAAGAGCTCGTCGAGCCCCGCAGGCTCGCCGCCGCCGGGCACGAGCCGCTGCAGCGTTCTGATCTTCCTCGCGACACGCCAGCCCCGGGGCTTTAAATTTCCAGAACCTTCCAGAAGCGCCAGCCGCCGGCTCTTCGACGTCGTCGGTGATCTCCTAGCCCTTGCCATCCTCTTCCTCTGCATGGTTCCAGATGAAACATGCAAAGGGGCAACCATGGCGTCTTAATTGCTTTAGATGGGATGAGTTGATGACCTACATCTTATATATAGAACAAGGGAGAGGGGGGTGTAGGGGTGGTGGCATGCATGTTCTCCTAACTCCAATGCACATGCAACCACATGATATCCATTAGATGTACACACCCTAATTAACCTCCACCTCCCCTACTCCTTATCCTTCACCCTTCACCTCCTTTTCCTCATCAAAACACTCTGGATTATTCCCTCACTTGTAGCTTCTCTTTGCCTTGTGATGTGGGCATGGGCATGGGCATGGGCATGGACACGCATGCACACCAACATTCCAGCTCGATAAGATTTGTGACAATAAAGGGTCCCCATATATCCTTCTAGGTGGCATGGCATGGGCATGGGCATGCATGCATCATGCATGGTGGTTGGTATGGTTGGCCACTTGGGGATTTTAGTTAACTAATTAATTTGTTCCCCTATGGGGAACAAAGACTTGGGAGGAATAAATCTTCTTCTCCAGTTTGGGGACTCGGATAGGGGTGGTGATTGTTAACTAGGAGTTTGTGGATAATGAGCACCTTTTGTGTTATTTTTACATGCAACTGGGAATTATTATTATTAGGATAGAGGTCTCAATGTAAGGAAGGAATCCTTGACAATGGAACATTGTTTAGTTTATAATATAGGAGCAGGAAATTTCCTCGAATCCACACCTCCCAACTAATGTCATGACATGTTTAACAAACATTAACTTTAATCTTCTCTATTTTCAGGAAATTTGCAATCTCTATATTTCAGAAATGAGAGAAATTTAGGATGAAAGTAAGTATAAGAAGTTTATTAATTTTTTTCTTGATTAATTTGTTAAAAATCAGCTCAAATTCAGTTTTCAGTAAATTTCAACATGTATCAGCATTTGTGTGCCAGTACATTCGAACGAGCCCTGGGGGCATTCGAATGCAGGTTCCAAACTAAGACTGGGTGATGCAGACGTTCGAACACAAATCTCAACCCGAGAGCAGCTTTGGTGCAGGCATTTAAACGGCTCAGCAGCGTTTGAACGCAAGTCTCAACCTAAGAACAGTTGTGATGCAGGCATTCAAACAGGACCCTTCTGCATTCGAACACCCCTTTGGTTTTGTTGTATTGTTATGGGGCACGTTTCGAACGCAACGCGGAAAAGCCCCAAATCTAAACTTGCCTATAAATATTAAAGTGTGTTTTTAGAGCTTGGTAGTTAGAAGAACATTTATGAGGGGTGAGCCACCATTGTAGAGAGTGTGATTAGAATTGCTAAACTATTTGTAAGTGAGGGATTTGCAAAGTAAAAAAGATTGCTTCACATGTGGATATAGGCACATTGCCAAACCACGTAATATTATCTCCCTCTCTCTCTCTCTATTGTCTTTATTACTTTCATTCTAGATATTACTTGCATTAGGGTGTTTAATCCGTGATTAAAATTTGTCTATTGCTATTCTATCACCATTAACACCTCCTTGGAGTTTTTCCTAAAACTTGAATGGTTTTCCATCACTATTCCTCTTTGTTATATTTGGGGTTAGAAGGTTTTGCTTTCGCTTCCCTCACCCATTTGGGTATTTGCACAACACAACTGACCACTTTAAATTAAAAAGGAAAGTTTTGGTATCAAAATACTTAAATTAAGGTTGTTAGTTAATTACAAATAAATTCAAACTACAAGTAGAGGGACACTTATAATTTTGGCTAAACCGCAAAAGATACAAACACCCTAAATTAATTTGAACCTAACAGAGTAGAGAATATTTCACTACTTAAAAAAAAAAAGAATAACTCTCAATTTGCTTTAAAATTATATATTTCCTTATATACCTAGCACATATTTCATTTTTTTAATGTAGATTTAAGCTCCACATTTATTTTGCAACCCTACTAAGAAACTACAATCCCATAAGCAACTAGGAAAAATCAATAGGACTCACCTGTTCTTCCCATTGCTACTTGCCATGTTGAGGCCTCCTTAATAAGATTATATCCTCAGATTTATCTATGTCTAAAATTAACATTTGACATGTGTTAACTCCTACATTTTATATAATATATGAGGGAGGAACTCATTGGAAAGCATGAATGCAGGATACTCACACCAAAGACTAGGTTAAGGTCAGTGTCTTTGATGCCAAACTCTTTTAAAGTCTCTCTTTGCATGCATGCAGGAAATTAAGGACTAGAGATCTCCATTATTCGGAGTGTCTTTGATGCTAAATTCATAGTAAACGATCCTCATACTAAGAATTTAGATTGAATTCTTTGCAAGTATGCCGAGATTTATTGAGATATTTATTTTTGAGTTTTGATAACAAAAGTCATGAAAGTTATATTAAAGGGAGGAAATAGTCGGTTATAAAATCCTCAAATAGGAGGTGTTAATTAGAAAATAATAAAAATGTAGGATATTCTTCAACTTTTCTTAGATGATACAAAGACTTGAAATTTCAACTATATATTTTGGAATCAGACCCTTACGATAATTATTTTTTGGGAATTTTATAAATCACACACTATATTTTGACTATTTTATGATTCGCACTCGTTTTTGAGGATTTTATAATACGACCCCTCATTTTTTCTATAATATTCATTTAACATCCTGAGTTAACTTAATATAACCATAATCAAACTGAACGATACTAGAAATAGAATATTCTGTTATAATTCATTATGTAATTTATAATATTTCTAAATTACTCTTATACTTATCTCTAATTTTATTCATAATATGAACATCCATACTTATTGTTTTTTCTCAAATCATAAAGAACATCATCTAAATGCAAAGCTAATCTAAGCGCTTTCAAACTCCAAGCCATAGGGATCTTAGAACTCCCCAAACACAAAGTCGATTTTGTTGCTTGCGACCTCCAAGATGGAGAGGGAAATGAAGAAAATTTGGGGAAAGATGAAGAAAAAAGAGTTTGAGTTAGAGAGATGAAGAAAAATAGGTAAAGTTGGGGGAAGCTTATAAGGCTTGTACGTGGTAGGGATTTTAGAAGATTCTTATGGGTTGTGGGCTTTAATATTATAATTTTATGAGGTATAGTTTATTTATAGATAAGATGATTTAGATTTTGTGGTGTTAGGGTTTAGTTTGGAAAAGAAGGATTTTGTGGGGATTTAAGTTAAGTCAGAACTTTTTAAGGGTATTTTAATTATAACTAGAGTCGCGTAAACTATATAACATGGTTAATGTCTAAAGTAATATTGGGGTGTTAAATAAACATTATAGAAAAAAATTAGGAGTAGCGTTATAAAATCCCCAAAGATGGGTCCGAATCATAAAATAGGTAAAATATAGGGTGTGATTTGTAAAAATCCCTTATTTTTTTTGAAAATAATACCTTAAGAAAAGAAAGTCCCCAAACAAGCCATTTGCCGACTTCCGCTTCACCAGCAGGAAATCGCCGCCGACTATCTTGTGGTCCAACTCGAGTCCTTTTCGCCTGAAGCATTGCTGTGTTCTTAGTGTACCGGACTTGAGTGCAGATTCGCCCTTCTCGGAAGAAGGGGGAGTACTTCGCCGCCCGATCACTTCTCGCATCGTGCCAATGGCGCGGGGAGATCGGAATTGGGAGGCAATCGCATGTTGGTGTTCGGGACGGAATTCGTCGGCCGATACGTATCGGAGCGGTTGATCCAAGAAGGATGGTAACATCTCTTCCCCTTCGATCGGTTCCAATGTTGGTACTGGTGATTTCTCATACATAAGATTTGTTATACAGATTTAAAGCTATCGACTTTGACTGCTAGGGTAAGTGTCTGGGACCTGGCACTCGCACTGCGAAGAAGAAAGAACTCTAGGATATGCGAATTAATGCTTTCGTTCTTTGATGCAAGAAATAGCAAGTAGGACATTCTTGTCGTGCTGTTGAATCTGCTTTGAATATAGTTTCATGAACAATTATTTTGCATCAAATTGAGTTAGTTTAGTGAGCACTTATGCTGCTAAATTAAAGTAGCTTTCTTTCAAACTATAGGCTAACAAGAAGAGGTTTTGATATTTCCGGATCTTATCTCAAGTAATTCCAGGGGGCATACCATAAGTACAAGAACGTGAACTAGGAATGAGAACTGAAGCATGTTCGTTTGGCCTGAGCTGATCTGCATCTAGGTTCTGGAACTGAAACATTTATGATTTGAGAACTTCTCTTTTTTTGTGCTTAAAATAGAAAGGGTGATGACAGCACGAGGTTCTCTTCAATGTGGGGGCTTGCAGTGGGAGGATGTACGCAATTTTGCGATATCATGATTGAAGGGGTTGCTTCTGAACCCATATCCACTTGGATAGTTGGATGTAAGAGGTCAGCCTTAGAGTTGCACCAAGAGACACCCTCATCTTTTCTTCTTCTACTATTGCTAGAATTGCTCTTATCATCTATACTTCCATGAATTTTTTTATTGAAATAAAAAATTCCAATGCTAATTTTAAGTTTGGAAGAACTAAACTTCCACATCTTCTAGCTTACTTGATATCACATATAGACACCAAATTCCTTACATCCTTTAACCTTGTCTTTTTCGTTTTCTCAGACACCAAGTTCTTTGTATTCATCTCTGTGCAATTCAATGTACTTGGAATTTCTAAACAATAGGTAGTTAATATACTTTTATATATTTTCTCAATCTTTTCTTAATTTTGACTAACTCTCTTTTGATAACTTTGTTTTTCTTTAATGTACTAAGAGTGCAACACTTTGAAACTCTTTGGACCAAGGATTGTCGTGCTAGTGGCACACCTCTAATATACTTTATAAGGTTTTATATATGTTTTTTGTTTGAATATATATGTTAAAACTTATATTAGAGTTTTTTTTATCCTTAGAAAATATTGTAAATGACATATTCTGTTAAGGATATAGCAATAGTCAAATGAAAACATGATTCAATACATAATATGATTGAACACTTTTATTAATTGACAATAATTTACTAATTAAAAATCAAAAGCTAGTTGAACATATAATGATGAGGAGGATGAAATACTTCATTTATTAGTACAAGAATAACATGACAATTTTGCATCCAAGGTTCAAAAAATCGGGATCGGAGTCGAGATCGGCCTTCCAAAAAAATATCTCGGCCGTATTGGTCACTTGGATCAAATCAAACTTTTTAATTACGTAAAATTCTAAATATTATTTAAAAATGCAGGAAAACTTCTAAAATTTTAAATTTTTTATCATAAATAAGAAAATAAAGAAATAAAAACTTTAGTACAATGAAAATTGAAAATAAGAAAAGATTAGAAAGAGGATGAGTAGAAGAAAATCAAACAAAAGAAAGAAAAACAATAATGCAGTAAAGAAGAAGAAGAAGAATACGAAGAAGAAAAAGAAGAAAAGAGAAGGAGAAAAAGAAGAAAAAGGGAGAGTAGAAGAAATGAAAAAAATTGAAAGAGAAATAAAAATAATAATAAATAAAAAAATTATATAACGGAGTTTGTCGGAGTTAGATCTGCATCGCCGGAGCTAGATCTCTTCGTAAGAAAAAATAATAGTTATATGGTAAGGAGAGAAAAAGAGAAAGAGAGAAAGAAAGAGAGTGAGAAGAAAGAGTGAGAGAGAAAGAGAGAGAGAGAGTTCAGATTGGGCCTAAATCGGGATCGGCCAATCCGGCGAACCATGGTTGCATCAAATATTGTTGATAATATTCAAAACTCATAGTTTAATTATTACATTTTAAAGAGTACTTTTATAGATCTAGCATTTTGACTTTTTATTTGTACACCCCAAATTAGTTTTTAAAATGTAAAAAAATAAATATCTAAGAGAATGAAAGAAAAATATACCTTTTGATGAGATTTGAGTAAGTAACCTTAAATTCATCCTTAATCTCCTATATTTCTCCTTTTCTTCTTCTTCTCCCACTATAACTTCTTTACCCACTAACTCGTAACGGATTTTGGTAGGTATTGTGCAGCTCAATAGTCAACCCCTGCTGGGCAACATGCGTCGACATGCAGCCGTGTCAGTTGGCACGGGGCTGTACTAGTGGCACACTCTGTGCCAGGTGTCATTTTCTTACCGATACGACAAATGTTGGTCGGCTTGAGTTATGGCCTTTCTGATTTAGACTTCCTTTAATTGTATTAATTTGGGCTGGTCAATAGGTGAGAATTCTGAATTTTGTTTTGTGAATTATCTGTTCTAAGAAAACTTGTTCCTCAAGTAGCATTGAATGTTCAGTGACTTGAATCTTTGATGTAACTCACGATCTTATTTGTCAATTAGTAAGTGTGCCTAATATGTTTAGCAATCAAAATATACATATTTGTTATATGTATGTCCATTGACTGCTTTACTTTTAGTTGAACTCTTGTCATTAACTTTTATCTTAGTAACTTAATTTTTATGTTGTCATTCTTGACATCCTACTATTTATGATTTTGTATTTACGACTCTCTAGGCTGACAGACCTACATGATTGCAGCATGCGTCTCACCTACTTATTTCCATCCCAACTCTGGCAGGAATTGTTGATCCTGTAAGTTAACTGTTATCCTAAACATTTTCTTATCTTGGAAAACTTTTTATTTTTCAATAGTGATTGCTTCTAAATGCTATTTTAGTGAATGACCATAAGACAGGGTTTTGAATTTCTTTATGCTACCTATCCTCATCAAGTAGGATTACTTCTAAACTGCCCTCATATTTTGCGGATCTTGTCCTAGAATGTTTTATAAAACTAAGTTTTGTCTAACAAAACAGAAAGCCCTTTCTAATCTTTGATGGCAGGCGTTTATGGAGATTGTGGAGGTTCCTGGGCTGATGAGGAGTTAGAATCTATGTTGTGCTGAAATTTCTGCAAGTTAACTTTCTAATGATGCATATGTAGAAGTGCAGCTCGGTGTGATAACATTCTCCCATATTTTGTGCAGCTACCTGTGAACCTGAAAGTGCATCTGCTAAGTTAAGATATACAGCAAAAGAAAAGGGTGGTTTCTATTAGCAAATGAGCTTGGTCTGTCTGCTAGCATATTTCAACTAGGAGGAATATATGGCCCTGGAAGAAGGTTTGCATCTTTTAGTCTGACGAAATCTTTTCCCTGATTTTTTTTCCATTTATTAAAAAATTGGTAGAAGTTACTCCTTCAGTCCTAGAGACCAGGTCACTGAGCCAAGGATGTTGGATAGATATTACTGACAAATAATAAGGTGTGTTCCACTTCCATAGTGGTGCTTGATCCCTGCATACCTGCATACACTTGCAGTACTTTGCACATCCATTCCTGTTGAACAGATCTCCTTCAATATGCCTTGCCACACATTTATAGCCATGAAAACAACTCCACTATGACATACAATGACTGCTATAAAGTTTTGGTGGAGGCTTTGGCTTTATAACGAACTGATCGGACTAATGACCCACTTCTATCCTTACCCTTTTGATTATGTGTGCACCTACTAGATTGCTGTAAAGTTCTGTGCCAAGTCTATGAGATGGAGGTGCTTACATTGGTATCAGTTATGGCTTCGACTACTATAATGACTTGGTATTAGTTATTCCAGTGCTCTGGATAGATAACATCATTAAAAGGAAATCCTTATCAGAAGGACAGAAGTTGAGAGAGTACATGTTACGGATTCATGTTGCTGACATCTATCAGGCAATTAAGGCTGGCAAGAATGCTCCACTTTCAGGGTGTTCTCCATGTTTATACAACTGGACTTGTCTCCATTCTATTGTGCAGTTTTATTCTCATTCAGGGAGGGAAAAGAACATCAGAAAAATTTACTTCTTTGTTTGCTAATAACATTATTGATTCTTTCAGGAAAATATTCAATGTCGTGAATGGTGAATGATGATCCGGCCCCAGGAGTCGAGGTGTTTGCTTTCACTCGTGAGAAGAGATTTGAGAGCTGTTGGTTTAGCTGATATAAGATCAACATCTGAAAATATTGGTGGTGAGAAGTGCATATCTAATGCTCGTTTAAAAGACCAACTTGGTATTACACTGTTGTACCTGACTCGTTAGGTCTGGACTGCAGAGTATTATTGGTATGTGGTTATCTGATTCTCTCTAGCCTTAAATGATGTTTCTATGAGTCAGGCTTCATAGTCTTTGTTTTCATCCTGTATAACACCAATCAATAATAGCAGGCTAGCAGCTGAGTTTTTATAATAATATCCAAGTGCTCGTCGCTCACATGACCCTCCATTTCAGTAATTGTCACCCACCACCTGCTTTAAAATAAACCTCCAGACAGCTCATTATTATTTTAAAAAACACTCAAATTAGATTTAAACCATCAGCTAATTTAGCTGTGCATAAAAGAGAATACTTTCTCTAATGGGCCAGCTCACCCTCCCTCAATAATTCATGCTAGAGAAAGGGATATTTACAAACAGCATCTTGTAATATTTGTCGGATGCAGAAAAGGAGGCAAAGGTGGTTGACTGTGTGGTGGTCTTCCTTGCCTCTTCCTCTGCGTTTTCTTGCTTGTCTAAGCCTTTCCTCCATCTCATTCTTTCTATTCTTTCTCTCTCTGGAGCTTGTTTCGTGAATCAACAATGGCGGAGGCTGTAGCGATCTCGGTAGCAGGGTGGGTGGCATCTCCCATAGTCAGTAGGCTACTCAACGAGGGCTTCTCCTACCTTGGCCTTGGGACGCCGACATCAAGGCAAGACTGGAGAATCTAGAGACCATCATCCTTCCCCAATTCCATTTCGTGATTGAGGCTGCGGAGAGGAGCAATGACGACCACAAGGCTAAGCTACAGCTGTGGCTGAGGAAGCTCAAGGATGCAGTGTATGAGGCGGAGGACATGCTGGATTTGTACAAATACCAGCTTCTCGACAAGAAGGTGAATGATCTCAATTTTGATTCCATATCTAAACCTTTCAGGAAAGTTGGGCGAGGGCTGTCCAAGATCCTTACCAGTCAAAACAAGAAGCTAAGAGAAAGCTTGAAAATATTGTCACTGAAGCCACAAAATTTTATGAATGTTTTTTAGGAACGAAAATAATAAGCAACGTGGCTAACGATATTACTAGTGGAGGGCGAATAAATGTTACTATCTCACTACCCCCACCTTATGTGATTGGAAGGGATGAGGAACGGAATGAGATAATAGATAAACATTTATTAGACCCATCTGAAGCTTGTGAAGCAGAAATGGGCAGAAGCTACTCGGTTGTTGTAGTAATTGGTATAGGGGGTGCTGGCAAGACTACTCTTGCACAATTCGTCTATAATGATCAAAGAGTTATCAACAATTTTGACATTAAAATGTGGGTATGCATATCTCGCAAGCTCGATGTCTTTAAACTCACAAGAGAGATGATCGAGTCTGTTTCCCAAAATGAATGCCCTCGTTTTGAGAATCTTGATGCGCTGCAAAAAACCTTTACAAATATGATAAAATCAAAGAAAGTGTTGCTCGTATTGGATGATGTTTGGTGCTATAAATCGGATACTGAGGCGCAATGGGAACAACTTCTTGCTCCTTTAGCTGCTGGAGAGAGGGGAAGCAAGATCCTAGTGACTGCAAGACCAGAGAATATGCCAAATATGCCAGTAGCCTTACATTCCCAAAATATCATGAAACTGAAAGATCTACAAGAGAATGAGTTTGTCTCACTTTTCATGTATCATGCTTTTAGAGGGAGCAAATTAAGTGAATATCATCTGCAGGAGGAGCTAGAGAAGATAGGAAAGCAGATTTTGCAAAAGTTGTGTAGATCTCCTTTGGCGGCAAAAGCAGTGGGTGGACAACTGAGTAAAAGATTGCAACCCAACTTCTGGAGAGCTTCTCTTGAACAAGACAATTTGAGCGACACTCAAAAAGCTCTAATGTGGAGTTACTATCGCTTAGATGCTTCCCTTCAACGTTGCTTCTCCTATTCCAGCTTGTTTCCTAAAGGTCATAGGTTTAGAAAAGAAGAGATGGTTCATCTGTGGATGGCTGAAGGCTTCATCAATTCGTTGACCGATGATAAGAGAATGGAGGATATGGGAAATGATTATTTTGATGAGTTAGTATCCAGTTCTTTTTTGCAACCACTAGAGTATGGCGATGCTAAATATTATGGTATGCATGACTTGTTTCACGACTTGGCTGAAAATGTTTCAAAAGGAGATTATTTCAGAATAGAGGATGATCCTGCGGAAAATATCCCTTCGACAGTTCGCCATCTCTATGTTTCGAGTAATGGTAGGAGGAATGGGAGCTTGGATTTTCGTAAATTAGAAAACCTGCGTACTCTTATTGTTGCTGGGCAATTTAGCAAAATTGACGATGATGTTCTTCTAACGGTGATGGAGAAGTCAAAGAAACTACGTGTTCTGGATCTATCATCTGGTCAGAACATCAAAGCATTACCTGAATGTATAAGAGATCTGAAGCATTTACGCTACTTAGATCTCTATTGGAGTGGTCTGTCTGAGTTGCCTTTGTCATTGGGTAAGCTTCACCATTTGCAACTATTGAAATTGCCCTACAATGTTGAAGTTTTACCGAGAAGCCTGACAAATCTGTTCAATTTGCGGCATTTGGAGGCAGGAAATGAGGGCCTCTCAACATTACCTAATATTGGGAGGCTAACATCCCTCCAGGAATTAGATCATTTTGAAGTAAAGAAGGAGAATGGGCATGATATCGGGCAGCTAAAGAACCTAAATGAGCTCAGAGGATCACTTTCTATTTTCGGTCTGCAGAATGTTGAAGGCAAGGACGAGGCAACTGGAGCCAATCTAAAAGATAAGAAGCGTCTCGACAGTTTGCTTTTGAAGTGGTACAGCCGTAATGAGAGTGATCGCGGGATGAATTTGGATATGGAAATTGTCGAAGCCCTCGAACCTCCTCCAAATCTAACAAAGCTGGAAATTCATGGCTGCAAATCTGTTAGGTGTCCTAGTTGGTTGGCACGCGAAGGATGCCTAGAGAATCTGAAGTCTCTTGGTTTTAACGACACTTCCTTTAAAGTTCTTCCAACCATTAGCAGCAAATTGTTTCCTCGTTGCCAAGAGCTGGAAATCCGAAGGCTCCCCAACCTCAGGACGCTTCCCTTGCTTCCTCAGATTCTTACGAAGCTAGTAATAAAATCATGTCCATTACTAGTGTTTGTCTCCGAGGAAGAACTACAAAAGAGTGACGACAGAAAGAACTCTATTATGACAGTTGTACGAAGTTCGCAGCTCAAGACGGCACTCGAATTAACGGAAGATATAAGAACCGAGGTAGCAAGAGAATGTTTGGATGTTAAGAAGTTGGTGGAATCTGAGAAGGTTGACATACCGGAAGATTTCCAGACATTTGCGACCGCCCTGGAGGGTGAGGAAATGTCAATGCAAGTAGATTATCTTCATCTTTGGGAGGCATATTGTTGTTGTCAAGAGCAGAGACTTGAAGCTATCTTTCGAAGGCGAGAGCGTAGCGAATTGATCTTGCCCTCAGGGCTCCAACATTTGGAGATTTGCTCTACTAATATAACAGACGGGGCACTATCTCTTTGCCTAGGAGGGCTCTCTTCTCTCAAAACCTTGCGTTTACGGAGAATCAGGACAATAACAACAGTTCCGACCGATCACTTGATGGCATTATGTGATTTACAAATTGATGGCTGTCATTGTCTCAAATCACTCGGAGGCTTACATGCCTTGCTCTCCTTGAAAGCACTCCGCATCTCTTCTTGCCCCTGCTTGGAGTTGGAGATGATGGAGGGTGAAGGTGGTGGTCGGTTCATCTTTCCACCTTCGTTGCAATCCCTTAGCGTCTGCGACAACAGCTGCTGCAATGTGAAGAGATTTGCCATAGGAGATCTACCAGACCTCCACACTCTACACCTCCACAAATGGTCATCGCTGGCATCTCTGTCACTGTCTGGCCTAACAGCACTTAGGTATTTGGACATCACGGACTGCCCACAGCTCTCTGCAGTCGATTGCTCCCAAGCACCTAATTATAGCTCCTTGGAGTCCCTAGGAGGAACTGACGATGTCCCCAAACTCGCAGCAGCTCCTCCCTCCGAGGCTGTCCACTTGTCATCGGTTGAGAAGCTTACAATCAGCTCTTCTGCAACACTCTCGATGCTGCTCTCAGGTAATAATAGTAAATCCCTTGTCATCGGTTTAAGGGAGTTGACTTTGTCTCATTGTCCTGAAGCATCTCTTCTCGAAGAGCACTTCAGCTGTCTCATCTCTCTCAGGATTCTGATATTGTACAATTGCCAAGTCCAGTCTCTGCCAAGGATCTTGAAGAGCCTTCCCTCCCTTGAGGTTCTATGGCTAGAACGCTGCCCACATATCTCATCTTTGCCTGATTTGCCTAATTCTCTCTGTACCCTATGGTTGGAGGTCTGCCCCGGTATCTTGTCATTGCCGGTGCGTCTGCCCGAGTCACTTTGGAGTTTTCGTATATATGGGTGTCCAGTCTTGAAGGAGCGGTGCCGAGAACCTAAAGGTGAGGACTGGCCCAAGATCGCTCATATTCCTTCTGTATCCATCTCTGATTGACACATGGATCCAATCTAAGCAAGCATGTTTGAAGCTTCTCTTCTTCTGTCGTTGCTCTGCTATTTAACAGTTCCTCCTCCTTGATAATTACTTTTCACCATATTACTACTGCCTGATTGCTGTTTATAACTTCATATTCGTCTTGCTAATTACTTGAAACGGGAGGAGGTGGGATGTATTAATCCATATGTCTTGATGTAATTCTCTCTTCTTCTTCTTCTTAAATAACTATGTAATTAATGACCAATAAGTTTGCCAATGTCTTGCTCAAAAAAATCTTACAGATTAATTTTTTTTTAAACATGAACAGTTGTCAAAACGTGGATGATGAAAGTTTCTGTACTGTGAAAGGGTCAAGGGAAAAGTCGGCAATGTGACCTATCACGTTGCCGCATTATACCACCTCCTGCTAATAGAGTTGTCGTTCCAACGCCGAATTTTGTTAAATTCGCCTCTGCCCACTTGAATCTAAAAGGCGACTCCACTTTTGTTATCCTTTTTCTTCATTTTTTTTAGTCCACCGGTGCTAAATATGGGTCACTTCCATGTACGATTATTATCTCATCTTTCGGCAAGCAATTTCATGCCGAGATACATGTCATTGGGCATCTTGACATCTACAATACAACTTTCAATTACCAAGAAAATTTATCTATCATTTGTTGTATATTATTATTATTTCTATGCTAGACTGGGAAGTTCACTTTGAGTTTAGAAATACGCTTATTAAATACTTATAATAAGTGCCAGTAAAAAGATGACTTAAAACTTTATGTCTTGTATGTTTTGAGGCTAAAGTCTTGATTAGATATAAAAAAGATAAAAAGATATTTAGTTACTGAATCTGTTAAGGAGTTTCTAAACCAGTTAATAAATGGTTACTAAACTCAAAGCAAATAAAACCTTAGAAAGTAATGGTACAATTTTGAAGAAATGAATAGTTAAATAGAGCTGGTCTCCAAAAAATACTAAATGGGGTCCAAATTTAGAGCTGTGGTGGGAGATGCTCTAATTACTCTGGTTAAGATCGAGTGTAAGGAAATGCTTACTCTCTGCTTGGGCACCTATGGCTATGAGTCTCCTTCTCTATATTAATAACCAATTATTAATTAAAGAGGTTCTAAGATGAAGCCATTGAATAGGGGCTGGTACAAGATCCACCGAAGTAGGATCTCTTCAAGATCCACCAAGCTACTAGCTTGATATACACGTAAAAGAGTAGCCACCAAATAGGGGCTGGTACAAGATCCACCAAAGCAGGGATTTCGTATAACAGATCCTAACAACATAGACGAGAGAGAGAGAGAGAGAGAGAGAGAGAGAGAGAGAGAGAGAGAGAGAGAGAGAGAGAGTGCTAAGTCAGATTATTTAGTCTTTGCTGCACTATTATTAAAGAATGCAGGTTTAATTATATTTTAACCCATGTAATATCGTTTAATATCGTATTATATACCCCTAAGCCATATTTCAAGGGATAAATATGCAACTAAACATATATAATTTACGCCGTAGCTTTTGGGTGTTCATAGTTTCATCCAGAATGACTGTGTTCTTCCTTGCCTCCTTTTTTTTCTGCGTTTTCTTGCATCTCATTCTTTCTTTCTTTATCTCTGGACCTTGAGCTTTGTTTCGTACATCAACAATGGCAGCAATAGCGGTACCGATAGCAGGGTGGGTGGTATCTCCCATAATCAGTAAGCTACTCAACGAGGGCTTCTCCTACCTTGGGCTTGGGGACGCTGACATCAAGCAAAAACTGGAGAATCTGGAGATCTCCATCCTCCCCCAATTCTATCTTGTGATCGAGGCCGCGGAGAGGAGCAACGACGACCACAAGGCTAAGCTACAGCTATGGCTGAGGAAGCTCAAGGATGCCATGTACGAGGCGGAGGACATGCTGGATTTGTACAAATACCAGCTTCTTGAGAAGAAGGTGCGCGATCTCAAATCTGATTCCACATCTAAACATTTCAGGCAAGTTGTAGGCAATTTAAAAGGAGGGAGAGGGAGAGGGAGAGGGTTGTGCAAGATTTTTTCCCCTCAAAACAAGAAGCTAAGAGAAAGTTTGATTAAGCTAGATAACATTGCTGCGAAAGCTAAAACTATCCATCAACTCTTCTTAGGAGCGAGAATCGGAAGTAGCATGGTCAATGATACCGTCTGTGAAGGGCAAGGAAATTGCACCACCTCACTACCTCCACCAGATGTGATTGGGCGCGAGGAAGAGCGTGATGAGATAATAGGCAAGTATCTACTTGACGCGTCTGAAGATTATGAAACTAAAATGAGCACAGTTAGAAGAAGGAGAAGAAGCTACTTTGTTGTCGTCATTGTTGGCATTGGAAGAGCCGGTAAGACTACTCTTGCATAATTTCTTTTAGTGTGGTTGAGTTGCCTGTGTCATTGGGTAAGCTTCACCACTTGCAATTATTGAGATTGCCCTATGAGCATGTAGTACTACCAAGAAGCCTGAGGAATCTATTCAATTTGCGGCATTTGAAGGCAATAAATTGGTCTGTCTCAACGTTACCTGATATAGGGAGGCTAACGTCCCTCCAGGAATTACAACATTTTGAAGTAAAGAAGGAGAACGGGCATGATATCAGGCAGCTAAAGAACCTAAACGAGCTCAGAGGATCACTTACCATTTCCCACCTGGAGAATGTTGAAGGCAAGGACAGAGCAACTGAAGCCAATCTGAAAGATAAGAAGCATCTCGACGTTTTGTGCTTGGAGTGGTACAGCGGTAATGAGAGTGATTGCAGGATGGATTTGGATTTGGAGGTTATCGAAGGCCTCCAACCTCCAACAAATCTAACAGAGCTGAAAATTAGTGGCTGCAAGTCTTTCAGTTGTCCAGGTTGGTTGATACGTGAGGGATGTCTAGAGAATCTGAGGTCTCTCAGTTTTGGCGATACTTCATTTGAAGATCTTCCAACTAGTAGCAAATTGTTCCCTCATTGCCAAGAGCTGGAAATCCGTAGTCTTCCCAACCTCAGGACTTTTCCCTTGCTTCCTGAGAGTCTCAGGAAGCTAGTGATAAAATCTTGTCCATTACTAGTATTTGTCTCAGAGGAAGAACTACATAAGAGTGATGACAGGAATAAATCTATAATGACAGTTGTACGAAGTTCTCAGCTCAAGTCGGCACTCGAATTAATGGGAGATATTCGTTATATAAGAGAGATGGTAGTACGAGATTGTTTGGACGTAAACAAGTTGATGGAATCTGAGAAAGTTGACATACCGAAAGATTTCCAGAGATGTGGGACAGCCCTGCAAGCTGAGGAAATGTCAAAGCGAGTAGATTATCTTCATATTTGGGAGGCATATTGTCGTTGCCAAGAGCAGAGACTAGAAGCTATCTTTGGGAGGCGAGAGAACAGGGAATTGGTGTTGCCCTCAGCCCTTCAACATTTGGAGATTGCGTCTATTAATATATCAGACGGAGCACTTTCTCTATGCCTAGGAGGTCTCACTTCTCTCAAAACCTTGAAGTTGGAGGGAATCAGGACAATAACAACAATTCCGACCGATCACTTGATGGCGTTATGCGATCTAGAAATTGATGACTGCCATTGTCTTAGATCTCTCGGAGGATTACTTGCCCTACTCTCCTTGACAAGACTCAGCATCTCCTCCTGCCCCTGCTTGGAGTTGGAGATGATGGGGAATGAAGGTGGTCGGCTCATCTTTCCACCTTCGCTGCAATCCCTCAGCGTTAGCTTCTGCTGCAATGTGAAGAGTTTTTCAATAGGAGATCTGCCAGACCTCCACACTCTGATCATCGACAACTGGTCATCGTTGGCATCTCTGTCACTGTCTGGCCTCACAACACTTCGGAAATTGAGGATCACGGACTGCCCACAGCTCTTTGCAGTGGATTGCTCCCAGGCACTCAACGATAGCTCCTTGGAGTCCCTAGGAGAGACTGAAGATGTCCCAAAACTCGCAGCACCTCCTCTCCCCGAGGCTGTTGTCTACTTGTCATCGGTTGAGGAGCTTGAAATTAGCTCTTGTGCAACACTCTCGATGCTGCTCTCAGGTAATAATAGTAAATGCCTCGCCGGTTTAAGGGAGTTGTTTTTATGGTCTTGTCCTGAAGAATCTTTACACGAAGAGCACTTCAAATGTCTCATCTCCCTCAAGAGTCTGGTGTTATACGATTGCAAAGTCCAATGTCTGTCAAGGATCTTGAAGAGCCTCTCCTCCCTTGAGCAGCTAGCGCTATACAGGTGCCCATATATCTCATCATTGTCCGATTTGCCTGAGACTCTCCTTACCCTATGGCTGGAGGACTGCCCCGGTATGTCGTCATTGCCGGTTCATCTGCCCGGTTCACTTAGGGGGATTGCAATATCCAGATGCCAAGTCTTGGAGGAACGGTGCCGAGAACCTAAAGGTGAGGACTGGCCCAAGATCGCCCATATTCCTTTTGTATCCATCTCTGACACATGGATCCAATCTAAGCACCATGTTTGAAGCTTCTCTTCTTCTGTTGTTGCTCTGCCACCATTACCAGTTCATCCCCCTTGATATAATTAATTCTCAATTGGCTTAGTCACCATATTACTACTGCCGATGGCATCTTCTTTTGTTTATCTCACTTGTAGCCTTGGTTGCAATATAGATTCATCTTGCTATTTACTTGCATGTCAATGTAGTTCTCTCTTCTTCTTATATAAGTATGCAATTGTTAAATAAACTTGCTTATGTAATCGATGACTAGTTATTCCTCCAGACCATACAGCTTACTTGATTTTAATTTCTTTTAGTTGAAGTGCACTTGAAAATTGAAGATTAGTTGCATAACTGCCATGTTTGATGCTTCTCTTCGTTCACATCTTTATGTTAGTAAACATGCACAGTTGCCAAACTGTGGACGTGGTGGAAGGACCACATAGAGAGTCGGCAAAGTAATGTATTGCGTAGCCGAATTATCCAATTTCTCTGACGCGATGAGGAGTTCCGCACGTCGAGTTGTTCGTATATCGGCAGGGCTATTAGTCCCAGCACCGACTTTTGTTAAGTTCCCTCCCCCTTTATTTAGTTGAATCTATAAGGTGATACCACTTTTGCCATTTCTTTTTCTTCATTTTTTATATACCATTAAAGTCAGCGGTAGGAACCTAACTTAATTAGTTGATCTTATTTTTCAGTCTTAATTTTTTTAAAAATAAATTTTATTTAATAAAAACAAATACAAAAATATATGGTTGTTGAACTGAATCAGTTCAAAGACTACTCCCTAAACTCAAATGAAACATGCCCTAAAGTTACAAATATTGCACGAAACTTTCTATTAGCTTGAACTTGCATACTATCAATTTTAGGTTTAATTATCCTTTGCCGTCTATTCTGATTTATTAGAGTTTTACTTTGCCTCCCCTGAAAATAAACACTTAAAAATTACCATCAAAACTTTTGGAAACTTAGCGACGTAGAGTAGTTAGATAAAAAAAAAAAATTAATTGAGTAATCTTATGCTTATAAACACTATAAATATTCAAGGAATAATTTTAATATGTCATCATCATAACTATTGATAATTTCTCTCTCCATTATATAATCATTAATATGATAATGCCACATTATTTTGTTTGTAGTATGTTTGTAAGTACAATATTAATTTTTTTTATTTAGTAGAGTGGAATATGGTTTAAAAAGAGTTTAACTAATATGGGTCTAAATTAGAAATTTTTAGGAGTATTTTAGTAATTTAATTAATAGATTTATTAAACTATAAACTAAGGTTAACGGTAGTTAGTCAAAATATCAATAGAGGATTATAATAATAGAGAATATGGAGGGTCGGTTTATAAAATTATCAGAGAGATGGTAATTAGAAAATGTATAATTAATTAATTTATTAAACTATAAACTAAGGTTAATGGTAGTTAGTCAAAGTATCAATAGAGTATTATAATAATAGAGAATATGGAGGGTCGGTTTATAAAATTATCAGAGAGATGGTAATTAGAAAATGTATAATTAATTAATTTATTAAACTATAAACTAAGGTTAATGGTAGTTAGTCAAAGTATCAATAGAGTATTATAATAATAGAGAATATGGAGGGTCGGTTTATAAAATTATCAGAGAGATGGTAATTAGAAAATGTATAATTAATTGATTTATTAAACTATAAACTAAGGTTAACGGTAGTTAGTCAAAGTATCAATAGAGTATTATAATAATAGAGAATATGGAGGGTCGGTTTATAAAATTATCAGAGAGATGGTAATTAGAAAATGTATGGTATTATTTGAAAAAAAAACTTTAAAAATTGATGGGCTGGTTTGGAAATAGGCAATAGTTTAGGGGCCTTAGCGTAATTATACCTATAATTTATCCGAATTTTCATAACTACCAGTAACCACAATCTCTCTCTCTCTCTCTCGATATCTCGATGCCTCCTCGCTTCTTCGCCTTCGCGGTTTCCTCCTCTCTCCCTTCCCCTTCTCCTCCTCTCCCAACCAACCAACTCCTCTTCCATACCGTAAAAACCCTAGCCGAGTCGACCACCAAGCTTTGCACTCCCTCCCATCTCCCTCCACCCATCGAATCCCTCTGCCGCGGCAATTGGGTTAAGCTCATCTGCGGCGCCAGTTTTGAGGTAAACGCTAAACCAATTCCCGAAATGCCACCTTTTGCAATACGCGTCAAAGAATTTGTTTCTTCTCCTCACTCTGTTCAATCCGTAGGATGCTGCCGACGTCAGGAATCTGTCCCTTGTCTACACTCTCGCCGGAGGTAATACTTGAGACCATGATAAAACCTAATTCTTGATGGGTTTTGGGGTTGTTTTTGTTGACTTGGTTAGAAAACATTGGTTTTGATTGAATGGGCGGGAAATGTGCAGTGGATTGTATTGATTGTGCCGCTGATGCGTCTGTGGTGAACGCGGTGAATGAGGGGATCGAGGCGGCGATGTCAATCGCGATGGTTCAGAGGCCATGGGTGATGATAAGCGTCAATGATGATCGTGAAGATCTTCATTTCCGGAAAGCTGGTGAATTTATTGTCTTATTGAACTCAAATTTTTGGATGACTATTTTTAATTTGTAATGACACATTTCGACTTCTATGGGGAGTGATAGGAGTATATAGTTATCTTATATATACACAATTGGTTGGTATAGAAGTAACTATTTAGGCTTATTAGGTGGTGCTATTTACTTCCAACAATTTATCATCTACATATCTAAATTATGATTATAATATATCTGTTACCTTCTTTTATTGTGGTGGTGGTTTAATATTTAAATCACCCGGAGATTTCTTCTTACACCTTTTCAGTTAACCTGTCACCAATTGTTATTAAGTGGTAGCATTCTTATTTTGCAATTATCTAGAGCCTAAAATTCTTATATCTTGCATAGAATTTGACCCTGAGGATTGCCCACCTGATTGTTCAAGGCCATGTGAGACAGTTTGCCCTGCTGATGCAATTTCACTAGAGAGGGTTTTAATGGGTAACAAACTGGAAAGCAATGATCAACTGAAGAATAAACTTCAGGTATTGATAAGTTTGATTGTGCTCAATTTTTTTTTCCAATGCTTTGTCCTGCTATTTCCTATAATTCAAAGTTTGCCTTATGCAGGGTGGAGTTATAACGGAACGATGTTATGGCTGTGGTCGGTGCTTGTCAGTTTGTCCTTATGACAGAATAAGTGGGTATTAGGTTTCTTCTTTTATTTATTTAGGAAATAGTAACTTGAATATTTCATGTTTCTTTGTATGTCTAATCAAAGAATTTATTAAGCATCTTCGAGTTGCTTTCATGTCTTTAAATCTTGTGCCTTGATCTGATGATTCCTGCCATTTCTTTGCATATCTTAATAGAAGCTGCAAGTTCTACTTGAACCATTTCAGGAGCTATGAGTTATGTCAGGGATCCTACTGCAACATCTGATCTTCTGAAAAGAGCTGATGTGGATGCCATAGAAATACATACTAGCGGAAGGTACTTCCCATTTTTTCCTTTTAGATTGTTCAGAGATGTCTTAGAATGCTTTATTTGTTAATTTCTTTACTTTCATTCTGTCAGTATGAATTATGTAACATTGAGCATTTTGATAGGCGTACAGATTTGTTCAATGAGCTCTGGAGCAGCTTAGGCGATTCAATTGACCATGTGAGACTAATAGCAGTAAGTTATAATCTCAGCTTCATGCACGAGCTGGTTCTAGGAAGAAAAGATCAATTTTTCCTCTTTTTATTCAGAAAAAGATCAAATCTTCCCCTTTTTCCTTCTCATTTTATTTTTTCTTTGACATGGAGAGCAAACTTGCTCAGCAATAGAATTGATGCAGTGAAAGATCCCATAGTATAAATATCTTTACTGGTGCTTGAGTAGCAATCCTGTTCATCTGGTTTATCTCTTGGGGGCTTGCTGTTTAGGGGTGTGTTTGATGCCAGAAAGTGGGGGAAGGAAGGAACTTCTTGATGGCCATCATTCATAATATCATCTGTTTGTTCCACATCAGCAACTTCCAGACCCAGTCTTATTTGGAACAAACTCTTTTTTCACCTCTCTATGTACTTCATCATTAGCACTTCATCATTAGCTTTAATATAACAGGCCTCATCCACTTCATCATCTTTTTCACCAACATTAGCAACCTACTTTAGTCATCATTCTCTCTCCTCAATAACGGGCATTTATCTGATATACATCACTGTAAGTAAATTCAAGCTCCATGACTTGAGTTCTCTTAATGTTAAGCTTAAATCGCCAAACAGAGCCTGCTTGGAGTGAAGCTCAATCCCTTAAAAAAGAACTAGCATCCAAACTAATTCATTTCTGATTCAAAAGGCCGACAATTACTACATACTGAGTCTTTATATCCAAAGATCTGGCTTCTTCCTTGGCAAACCTCCTGTTAAAAGTTAAAACCTTCTCCAAGCATCCTCTTATCCTTATGTACATCTTCCTATTATCGTACTTGTGAACCGCCATCCATGTAGATCTTCATGACTATGATCATGCTTTTCTTCACGTTGTCCTCCCTGAACCAACATCCCAGCTAGATGCATTATCAGAGTACTCTTGTTACTTGTTAGTTGTGGTTTCACAGATGTTGTGGTAAGTATTGACTGCCACCCTACATCAATCTTATATAAGGTTTTAGGATCTCACATAAGAGAACCAGTCTCAAGTAAACCCTCAAGGCACATTTAGGATGGCATACATTAAAACAAAAAGATAGGACTGCATGTTTAGGACTGGGATTGCACTATGTTAATATCTACATAACCGGAGATTTTCATTTACTTCTATGATATAGCAACACATTTACATGGTTTATCTTGCACGGTTTTATTTTTTCAGGTTAGTTTGCCTGATGTTGGTCAATCGACAGTTTCTGTGATGAATACAATATTCTCAATAATGAAGTCTCATCCTCAGTGCTACAATCTATGGCAGGTTGGTTCTACAGGAGTGCTATAATGATATAGTTGTGGATGTTCACTACTCATGATGCCTATTACTGTCTTAATACACAAACTGGATGACTTCATGATTCTATATGCTTAAACTCCAAGGTCTTCAAATTCTCTCTTGGGATATGATTCTTGATTCTTATTTGCCAAATAAACTAGAACTCATAAAGACATGAGTGATTTATCTGTGCTGTTCCATCTTCTGTCCTTATGCTAGTGCATGAACTTGTTGATCCTATTAAATGCAACAGAAATGGCATTTTGTTCTAGTCTTCTAGACATAAGATATGCACGAAAATAGTAAAGTATGTTTATGTGTAAGCATGTGGCCTTCAAATTTGCTGGTCCACTAGTTGATGTTTAACTTTTACTTTTACTACACTTGTGGTTTCGACATGTAACCTATAGTAAGAATACTGCTGTTTTGGGTTAAGTTCTGATTTTTTGCTTATGTCAAAGCAGTTGGATGGCCGGCCCATGAGTGGTGACATCGGTCGAGGTGCAACTAGAGAAGCAATTGCTTTTGCAGTTAGTCTGGCTGCAAGACTGGATAAGCCTCATGGTAGATATATATCTCATTACGTATTAGATGTTACTATATAAGATTTTTGCTATTCTGATTGTGACATGCTGTGTGACTGACATCATTATTTGTACTAAATTTGGTCCTTGAAGGATTTTATCAGGTGGCTGGTGGCACCAATTCTCACACAATAGATTACTTGAAAGGAGCAGGCCTTTTCCAAGAAGCAAACTTTCCTGGTAATTTTGTTTCTTCTTTGTCAAATGAAGTGGCATGGGTGATATGATACTACAATATATTATTTATTTTCTTGTTGAATAAATTTCTGGGTATGAACCTACATAGATTTTTATTTTTTATTTCTACCTGCAGTATATGAAGAGATGAAATTTGGATGTCTTGAAGCACTAGAAACATTAGTTCGTGATTGCAAGGATGCATGATGATGAAATTGTATAATATCAGTTAGTTTCCAGTTTTGTATGGCAAATTAGAAGACGTATCGAACATTAGAGAGCTATGCTGCTGTTGTGCTGTTTCAGGCTTTTAGCCTTATTTTGAAGCTATGTTAAATTGATAAATTCCTGTTTTGTTAATTTCGATCTTTAGGGAGAACTGGTCAAGCAAAATTAGCTGGTACTAAGCAAGCGTTTATTGGAGGAATAGCTTATGGTGGTTATGCTCGGAAGGTTCTATTCTCAACTACCACAAACATAAAGTGAAACATGTTTACTTAGAAATTTGTTTTCTACTTGAGTTTGAAGATCAAACATCTTTCTTGATCATCCTCTTCCTGGCTCACTTTTATTTATTGATATCAGGTTTTTAAACATTTCTAAATGTTTGGATAAAAAAAGTTGCATAATTTTAGCCCGAGGCAAGGGATTCGGTTATTTAAGGTTGGGCCATTGTTCATATATTAATTTTTACTCACTTGGGGTGCTAGGTCTATGCATGAAAAATTATGTTTTTTCCAAAGGCCAAAGATCCTCTTTGGTACGTCTTTTGACTGTTTTTGAAGTTTTGCTAACTTTGCAATAATTTTTACGTTCGTTTGGTGCTTAGTTATGTGTTTCAACTTCTGTTTCATTCAAAGGACAAATCCTGAAGGTAGCCTTTAGGGAACTCATATTCACTACTATGTGGAGTGTTTCATGTAAGCTGTCATTGGACTGGAAAATTGAAATTCAGTATTGAGAGAACAGTAATCTGCTTATATTGGAATTCAGTCTTTTTGTTCATTATTGAAAGAAACCTGTGGATCTACATTAAGCATGCCCTGTAAGGTTGTGTTTCGAAGTCTTGAAGCTTGTAAAATGATGAAGTGAATCCATATGGTCCAATCCGTTGTTTTTGGATACTGAACAAATAGCATTTCTAACCCAGCATTTTTGCTACAGATTGTCGGTCGAGTTCTACGCAAAATGCCGACCAACCATGGCCATGCACGGGTAGAGGATCATCCCGAGTATCTTCTGGAGGCGCTGAGGGAAGCCTTATCATTGTTAGGGCCTGTCAAATGCTACGATGAGTTCTACTTCAAAGAGGCATCTACTTAGATGTATCTGATATTATACTAAAACTAAATGCTTCCATATTTCAGCCTTATCTGGTTACTTTTGCATGTTCATTTACATACTCATATCTGCCTAAGATATGTCAAATATGTTTATCAGCTGTATTTGACTCATCTTTTCTACCTTTAAGAAAGTATCATTTATGTTGTCGATCTCCATTTGATTACTAATTTGATAGATTTTGATTCGGCTCGCCATTGTGAAATCGAATTATAGCTTAAATGAATTATAGTGTCAGACATGCTTGATTTGGCTAGAGCATTCTAACCTTAATACTGCGATAGCATGTTATGGGTAATCAATTTGGCACCTAGAATTTATATGTAAATTAGCTTAAATTGGCATTTGAAGTGAATGTTTTTCTTTTGAATCCACCCTGAAAACATGCTCATTTACTTTTTTTCTTTATTATCATTTGGCCCCTACATTATACTTTCAAAACATTAAAAATGCCCTGAGTTAAAGTTTACCCCATTAGTAGCTAATGGAATAGAGAATATTTGATTATTCTTAAAAGACTCTGTTTCTTCATTTATTTTTATCTTAACCAAAAGAAAGTATTTAAAAGTATTAAAGTCATTTTACATCTATAATTAAAATTAACTGCAGGAGGTTACTGAGGCCTTTTAAGTAATATGAATTGGCCGAGTGATAAATATCACTAAAATATGAATGATAATAAAAGCAAAAACACTTCTACTTGTTCAAATACTCCTCGTTGTTAAGTTGGGGATGTAATTTTCTTCTTCTTCTTTTCTTTATGAGTGTGTGTGTGTCTGTTTTTCTAGCCCCTGTTTCTTTAATGCATTTTGCTTTATATATATATATATATATATATAATTTCCCAACATCCAACTCTTACACCAAACAGGTTGGGTAACGGGTCGGATGATCCGGATTGCGAAACGGGTTCAGGTTAAATTTGCTCTTCCTAATTTCGGATCCTTATGGAGCTTGGGTCCGGCAGCATAACCCATTCGGGCTTCCGAGCCCATAAGGACAATGATGCATAAAATCCGACCCATTGGAATCCCCTGGTCGAGGAAATCGGCAACTAATTGGGGTTTAGCCAGAGAGAACGGCGAGGGGAAGAGAGAGACGCGAAGAAGAGAGAAGAGAAGTGAGATCGAGAGATGGAAGGAGGAGAGGAGGGAGCGGTGGAGAGGGTGGTGGACTCGAAGGACTTGCAGCAGCAGAGCAAAGCCCTCGATAAGCTCACCGACCACGTCGAAGACCGCCAGCTCGACTCCACCAGAGTCCAAGAGGTCTCTATTGTTTTTTTCTTTTAAAAGAAATTTTCATCCTTTCTTGCTCAATCTCATACAAATGAACGAGATAGTGAAAACCCATCTCCGATGTTGGTCGATCATAAATAGAGCAATCTTTAATGTAATTAGGCATGGGAGGAAAGGGAAAACAAAATTAAAAAAAAAAGAAAAAAAAATCGATCTTTAGCTTTCTTGTCTGGATTCATGTAGATTGTTAAGTTATAAAGGTTAGAAACGAAACGAAATGAACTTTTTTGTTGATTATTTTCTCTCTTGTAATAATCCTTGTTCAGTTTCTCGACGAGAAAATTATACTCCTATGAAATGGTACCTTATTTAGTGGGCTGAAAGCAAGGACAGAAGAGTTCATGGGTCAAATTCTTCTAGTTAGGAAAATGCTATTGTGAGGGCATCAAACTTCTCCGTCATCTTTGGTTGAATGTACATCGACGGAAGCTGTGACATCTTGACCAACCTGGTTGATGTAGTGTTCAATCAATGATGGAGCTGGAATTCATCCCTTATACTGGATCTAATTGTTGAATTGCTCTTCTAGCTCTTCTAAAATGGTTTTTGAATTGTTTGTGTTGTGCACTTAAACAGCAATTTAACTAGTTGATTTAATGTGATATAGCTGTCTCTTCTTGCAAATGAACAAATTATCAGTTGTTTTGATTTGTTTTCTTTCTTTACATATATAGCGTTTCTTTCTTGTTAATCAAAGTAAAAAGATCATGGAACTTCAATCTTTAAGCTTAATCCATCTCTTTTGAATCATTTGATTGTATTTAGTATTATTTTTTTGGTTTTCAATCTTTGTTCTTATTGTTGTGTTATTTTCTCTAGGCTATGGCAGCTCTAGCTTCATCCAAAGAAGCTGATTGGCAAGCCATGAAAATGCGGTGAGTTATCCAATATTAAATCCTATGGTGGCTTTTATGGAATCCAGTATTACCTACCATAGATCTTCTGTCCGAGCTGTTTCATGCAGCATGGATTAATTGGATAAGCTTGGCTGATATTACATTCTTTTGTTTCTCTTCAATATCTGTTTCATACTTCACAGTTCATTTAGAGAAACATTTGCTCTTAGAATAAGTAAATTTTCTTTGCCCTATGTAACTACTAAACTGATTTGAGAGATATTTAAAATTCCACTTGCATTGTTTACATCTTGGAACCTACATGCTATTTTTGTCCCAATTGCTTGGAATTATTTTTTGCAGACAATGTGTACATTGTCTTAAGTCTTATGAGTTCTCTTATGCGTCCGTGGTCTACTAGTTAATTCTCAACTTATGATATAGGTATTTTGATCATTTTTATTTTGTAGTACATTTTAATTCTTGCCATGCCATCAACTCCATCTATAGTGTTACAATACTTCTCTTTTTTCCTTAAGTTAAATTTGAACTTTATGTGCATCCACCCTTCATGTGTTCAACTAACCAGAGAAGTTGATGGCTGTAGTAGCTCATTTCTTTATTTATGCTGATATTAGGAGTATGTCATGTGCTGTACTATGTTCAGTCAAAATAATGTGCTGTAAAGGTCTTTTGTATTTCAAGACTCCCTTAATAGTTAATAATCATGCCCATCTATACTCATCTTTATGCCATTGACTCCTGATCACATAGTTGTGAACTTTTAATGGTTATCTGGCCAGATTTACTTGTTTCATAACCTATGAAGAGTATATGTATCAAGTTTGCTAATCTATTTATGGACATCTCTTTGTGTGCAGTTAGCAGGAGAGTCTTTAATTTCTTTTGGTTATATAGAAACTGTGGTACTTGTGGATTAGTTAAAGCTCACCCATGTGATCTATTGCTTGTTTGCATATAGCAAAGATATGTAATCTGTGATGTACTTGTAAGAAAGCCTATCATAAAAAGTTATTTGTTTTGAATGGCTAGATTTCTAAATGCTCTATCTCTTCCTCCTCTTTGTCCTCAATATTCTTTTTAGGAACCCACTCTAATGTTGCTTCCAGTTTGAAATTTGAGAACTTTACACTAGTCAGAAGATATGGAAAAACTTACCCTAGCACACTGTAGCTTGCAGTTATAGTTATGATTTTAGTGTTTGCCAAACCTATGTGCTGTTTGTTAGTTTGATTGAATCAGTTCCATGTTTACGATTTTATTATTATACTTGGAAGTTCTTATCGACTTTAATGTTTCATTTATACAACTGGTGATATAGTCAAGGACTTCACAAGACAATCACAAACATGATAATTCACTTCCAATGTTAGCTCTCAATTTGCTTTTGACATATATGAATGGCATTCACCTGTTTCTTAAAGGTTGTCTTTTGCTTTCTGATCCGTTTCTTTCTTATTTTTTGAGTTGTTCTTTTAAAACTCGATTGTCTTTTCCTAATGAACATATTATTTTCAATTGTCTTGCACATTGTAAGATCTTCCCCCCCCCCAAAAAAAAGCAAGGCTATTTTAATTGTATTCACTGAACTCCCGCTCATTACCTTTTGATTGTCTTATCCACTACTACAGTACTACTTCATGAGAGACAGTTTGAGAGGTAAAGATAGTCTCACCATTTTATGGCAGTATTTACCCCTTTACTGTTTTGAAGGACCCAACTTTATCCTATAGCTATCCAATTTTTGGCTCCCGTTGGTTTGGATAAGTGAGAGAAAACCAGGGTATTAGAGTTTGTAGCATTTGAAGTTGAAGGATTAAATTCATACATCTTAATGTTGTTAGCTTAGCAGGGTTTCAATACTTTCTGTACTATATGGTTTCATTTCCAAAGATGGATATCTAACTATTGATTTGTATGATTTTACCACAGGGAGAAAGAACTGGCTGCCGTTAAGATCAATTCTACTGACGTAGATATAATTGCAAACGAACTGGAGGTCAGAATCTTCTCAGTCTTGTATAATTTTAGCACCAGACAGCAAATAACAATGCCTTCTCTATGCAGCTGGACAAGAAGGTCGCCGAGAGAAAATTGCGCGAGCATAAAGGCGATGCTGTAGCTGCTATTCGCTCCTTACTTCGTTAGAAGCTTCTCTGCTGCGACCTGTGCCTCTGTTCTTCGATCACGTAGAAATTTTCCATTGTGAAGTAGGCAGCATATCACTATATCTTCATTTTGAGTTTCTCAAATGAGATGACTGCAAGAAAGATAATTTCAGCTGTTGCCCCGAGTTTTATCTCCATCTAAACTGAAAATTGCAAGCTTGTAACAAGAATCTAGTACACTTTCAGGTTCAAATTTCTTTTTCCCCCTTTTCTGATTCTGGCTTGAAATTTGTGTCCCTCTGCATTTCTAAACCCAAAATGCAACTTCATCTTGTTGAACCGTTCATAATTAAAATATGTATTAGGCACCTTCATGACAGTTGACTTGATTGAATTATAGGTGTTTTTTCTTTTGGATCATAGATACCTGCAGTCCTAACCAGTTTAGTCGGGCACTTCTCAAAGGGGTGCACGAAAACAGGTGAGTTTTTAAATTACTTGGAGAAATAGATCTGCTTGGATATATGGGAAGCATAAGTTTACTAATTTAGCATCCAATTAATAGTTTATGTTAAAATTAGTTTAGTAATACATATTTCTATCTTTTCTCCTATTTTATTCAATATTTATATTTATCAATTAAATTACTATTTTGCTTTTGAGACATCTTTTTACTCCTCTTCCCTCGCTTGTTTATCATAAAAAAATTTAGTCATGCTATCAAAATATTTTTGAAATTTATTGTTTTTTACATCATATTAAATCAATTTTAAACTAGCTCATTTAAATTCAAGAAATAAGGATAGCTAGACTAATTTATAACTTATACCACATCCAATCGTCGAGATACCCCTTGAACCGTTGACCTTGAAACTATTTGGTCAACATTTTCAATAAGTGGAATTGTCCGAATCTAATTCCATCCCGGTGCTGTGGTGTAGTCGGTTATCACGTTAGTCTTACACACTAAAGGTCCCCAGTTCGAGCCTGGGCAGCACCACAATAGAACTTAGTTATATATTCATTTTAAGAAAAGTTATAAAGAAAAATGATGCCTTTTGCTTTTATTATTATTTACAACCTTGGGCCCAGCATTTAGCCTAACATTTCTCAAAAGCAATTTGTGGTTAATTTTCTTAATTTTTAGTTATTATGTAAATAAGTTAAAGTAATTTCATATGCAAAATGACTGTGATATTCTTAAGTTTTTTTTTAGGTTAATGTATAATTAAATGAAGAACTAGATTTTAATATCAAATAAAAGGTATTTTTATCTTTTATTTTTAAAAGTAATTTAACATCGTCTATTTCATATGGTAGTATTAAAATAATTTAATACCGTCTATTATATAAGTACTTATTATTTGTCATTTCACATCTAAGCATATAGATTTTATCATTCAACTCCTGCATTTTATTGTTAATATCTCATAAACATCCAAGTCAATTGTAACCTAACAGTAGCCGACAAAATAAAATATAGTTTGTTACCTCTCAAAATAAACACTAAAATATTAAAAAAAATATTTGACCTTAAAATCTAGTTCCCTTTTTATTTTTATCTTAATATTTCCAATGTGTAACTATATATATATAAGGGATATGAAGTTGATGAAAAAAAAATACTGAATTGAAAAACCCATAGAAAATCAATCAACCACGTAGGGTTATGTTAAACGATTCAGCACATTTCCTCTAAAACTGGAAGGTAATCTTTATTTGCCTTCAAATGATAATCAATCAATCACCTAACCTTATATTAAAACTCCTTTATATACCTCCTCCAAATAGGGCCCTAGAAGTGCTAAAAAATAGTCCACAAAGACATTAGAAGAAGTACAAAATAATCAGTAGTTTCCAAGATTTTCATTCCTAGATTGCTCGAAAACAAATATCGAGCATTCGCACATCAAAAATCCGAAGTTATTTACCCAAGTTTAAAGTTTTTCCACATTAAATTGCTTGTGTTTCTGATTGCTTCTTTGTTTCTTTATTGTTGCGCACTTCTATTATAATAAACAAGGATTTAAGAAATCATGCCTAAGGTTTTCTAATTTTCTTTTCAAAGTGTCTTAAGGTTATTTCATATCTATATGGTAATTGTAGACTAGACTAAAAAAAATTAAATCTCACATTGTTTTTGAAGCAGGGTTCAAATGAAAACAAAACATATAGTACTTAAAATAAATTTGACAGAGAGAGAGAAAGAGAGATTCACAGAGGTTGAAAGATCCAGAGGCAATGGCCAATTATTTTCTTAGGCAAGTACCACCAACATATAGAATCAATCTGATCACCACTCATTGCACAGAGGAAAAAGAGTGATGAGTTTGCACTGGAAAAAGATTCACAAGACTCACAGGGGTTGCTCCATGTGTTCTAGCTAACAAGATGACAAGGAAATGTGGACATATGCTCTACAAGACATCTATCCTACCCTAAATGATACAAAGTTTTACATGCTTCATTGGTGGCTCCCATGGAATTGACTGCTCTCAGAACTTCTAGTGCATGATGCCTCTCAATGACTAATATTCTCTTGCTCTAAAACCTTATGCAGCATTCTATACCATGGCCTCCCTTGAAAAGTTTATGGTATTTTCCTACATTTGTTTGGTATCTCTTCTTTCCTTTTGTTATTCCATACATGGGAAGGTCTGTTTGATTCTAGTCAAGGCTTTCATTTCTCATTGCAAAGTAAAAGAGACACATTGAGGAACAAAGAATAGGTAGATTGTTTTCCAAGCATAGCAACAAAAGGAGTCTACTAAACAAAGCTAGAAGCATAGCAATATGAGCACACCTGATGAGCAAAAAGAATTAGATTGGAGATTAAGATGTTTGCAATGATATCAGATAGAAAAATGAATAAAATGTGGAACCAAAGGGAGTAAGAAGGAGAATAAGAGAATTTTCCTAATGCAGACAGAGTGTTCTGTCAGAAAGTTAGAAGCATCTGAACAATGAATTCAGATTGAATAGGTGAGCCTATATCGTCAAGATTACTAAACTAATCATCAAACACAGTCGGATCACAAAATTTCATGTGTATCTAAGATCACCGCATCTCCTAGTGTAAACATCTATTGGTTTACAAGAAGAAAGTGAGAAAAAAAGAAACACGACGCATAGGTCCTCGCATTAGAATTTTTGATTTGGAAATAAAGGTTCACTACTTATCTGAATTCCTTTCAGTTAAAATGTTCAATATATATGTTCAATAACACATACCTATATGAAAATGGTTGATGCATTAGACATCCGACACTTCTGATGATTAGCGTACTCCTTATGCGCAGCATTGCATTATTCCCTTGCAGACCAACCTCGGAAAGAAACAAAGGATGCCCTCAATTGGCATCACAAGTGTCTAGGATACTAAATGAGAATTGTAATGATATGTTACTGCTCGAGTGCTTTCTTTAATGAATAACCAGTGTGGCTGAATTAGATGTTATAGTTTCTTCGAAACGACCAGTGTCCTTAGTGTGTGTGTGTGTGTGTGTGTATATATGTGCAAGCTATCCTTTGATAGGAGGACTTCAATTCATCTCTTCTAGCTCTCCTATTACCCCTAGTGAGCAAGGAAATGGATGTCAACCATGGTAGAATGGTGAAGAAAGTCATTGTAAGGGAATACGACGGATGTAGGGACTTGGAGATGGTTGAAAAGCTTGAGAGGAACTGTGAGATTGGGTCTAGAGGAGGCTTTTCCATCATCACAAACATGATGGGTGACCCTTTATGTAGGATTAGACTTTATCCTCTCCATGTTATGTTGGTAGGTGGGGTTACTTCCATGAGTTGTTCCAAATTACTTGTGTTCTACTATACAACACCATAGTAAATGATCTAAGAGAGTCTTCCTTTTCTTCTCATCTTAGACTTCTCTTTTCCATCCTTTGTCGTGTTATGCCTACATATACTACTTGATCTATATAAATTTTTTTGATATCAGAAGGGAGAAGATATTTATGTGATATTGGAAGCTTGATTCTAACTAGTGTTATAGTAAATATTTCAGGTTGCTGAGCTGGTGGGAGTTGGAGAAATTGTCGGTGTAGTCCGAGGTTGCATGAAGTGTGTGGGGACTGGTCTAGAGGCAGGGAATGTGTGGATAGGCTGCATCCTTGGCCTAAGAGTCTCTTCCAAGCATAGGTTCTCTCTCTAGATCTCTTTTTCTGCATGCCTGTTCATGCAACAATTTCACTAGTCTGCAATAGGCGAAATATACTAGTGAAGTATTAATCATATGTCAAAGTTATTCCAATCAAGCTGTTCACAAGATTACAATTAATCTGATGATCATATCTTCTACCACTTTTTGTAAACATAGGAGGATCGGAATCGGATTGAAGCTCACTGAATCTGTCGAAGCTTGGGCTGTACAAAATGGAGCACAACACATCCTATTAGCCACAGACGAGAACAACATTGCGTCGATAAATCTCTTCGTCCTCAAATGTCATTACATGAAGTTGAGCTCCTTGGCTATTTTGGTACAACCTATTGATGCTCATGCTAAAAAGACCATATCTAACGGTGTGAAGATCGAAAAGTTAAGCATAAATCAAGCTGTCTTAATATACAAGGATCGGCTCGGAGATGAGAAATTCTTTCCTGCTGATATAGATGCAATTCTCAATGAACAACATAGCCTTGGAACCTGGGTGTCATACTTCAAGGAAGAAGAGTGGAACAAAGATGGTGAGTTCTTAAGCAGTGCTCCAAGTTCATGGGCAATTGTAAGCATGTGGAAGACTTATGAGTCTTACAAACTGCAACTAAGGTGTACTCCTTCAGTTAGATGCTTTTATGCAACTCTGAAACAAATAGGGCACAATGTGCTCCCTTGCTTAAGGCTTCCCTTGGCCTGTCAACTACCTCGAAGGCCATTCGGATTTCTATTCCTCTATGGCATTCATGGAGAAGGGGAAAGACTAAGTGATCTTCTGAAATCTTTATGGTATTTTGCTTTCAGTTCAGCTAGAGATGTGAAGGACTGCAAGGCAATTGTTAGTGAGGTGAACTATTCTGATCCTTTATTCGCGCATATGCCATCAACATCATGCATCAAAGACCTTTGGTTCATGAAGAGAGTTGGTGGTGCAGCAATGAGGGATGATAAGGATTTACATACTATGAAGCCAAGAATGCACAATTTTGTTGATCCAAGAGATTTCTAGAGTTGCAATGCACTAATAGTCTGATATATATATATATATATATGCATGCATCATGTATCAGTGAAACTTTGGCAGTCTATGTGTGCATAGTTGCCTTCAACATCACTATGATGGATATGGAATCAATGGCCGTGGCATGAAAATAATCTAAGCCTGACATAGTTTCCATTGATCAATATTTTATGATTTGGGTCTGCATAGAAGGATTCTTTTTGGAATTCTTTTGCATTCCACCACCACTCCACAACTGTTTTAGTATTAATGCAGAAAAGTATCACTAATTTGTGGGATAATCATCATTTGTGCATTCATTCTACAATGGCTAATTTCATAATTCTCCTATCCACTGGATGATCTTCTACCCTGCTAAATTCTCCTATCAATTTCAGCTTATTTTCAACTAGCCTAATCAACTCAACTATAGAATTTACTTCTAGTAAGACCAAGAGTTTTGCTAAGTTACATTGAATAAGATACAGAGTTCACTAAATTTGGCACTTCCCCAGTAGCATGGCAAATCAAACATGGAAAACCAAAAAAAGGTTTTTTTTTTTTTTCTCTTCAGAAACTAAGTTGATTCTGGCATCTTATTCTAGTGGCAAATTGACCTCCTTATATTGGGGAGTGAAAAAGGTGGGTATAATTAGAGAGGAAAATCTACAATCTAGCTAGATATATAGCAATAATATTAAAATGAGAGAAGTACCCCTATAAAGTAAAGTTAGATTGGATGATTGAGGCATGAAACAAGGACTAAATTATTTTTTGTCCCTCTTTATATCAATTCAGCTGAAGAATTTGATTCCTTAGCTTCCATTGCATATTGTGCAGTTTGGCAGAATAATTTAGATGAACAAGTAGCAGTTAGGTGCAATTGCTATCCTGAGATGAATAAAGAATGTCAAAATCCTAGTGTTGAAAAAGAAAAGGGTGACAATTGTCTTCTATCATCATACATGTGTCCATGAGAAGCTTGCTAGGATTTTATATAGTTTGCTAGCTTGACCAATCCAACTTAAATAGAAGATGAGAGGATAAGAATCAATCAGGATTAAATATTAATGATAGAGATTTGGTTAGTATTAAATCATTTATTATATAAAACACAGGAGAACTTGCTTAACACCCCTCTTATCATTTTTGGCCCAATTGTGCAAAACAACTTAATTACTTACCTCCCATAGCCGAGGCTAAAGTGCAACTATTACTTAGTATTTTTTAACAAATGTAAAATAATAATTTTGCTCCTAAGTATTAGAAAAAAATTAATCATTGGATTAAAATGAGCCAAACTAAGTAGAGATAAAGTGTATAAAAGAAAGCATATTGCCTATGAGGTCTTATATCTAAGAAGAATTATTTATGCCCATTTAGAATTATTAAATATAGATTTAATTACATTTCATCCTCTTATCATATTGCTCTCCTGGATTCCCCTTAAAACTATTTATAATATTTACAACTCTACCTTATTGTAATGCAGTATTAGGTGACGATATAAAACTTGAAAATAAGGTAAAAAGATTCCGCCTTATTCTGCAATTTATACACGTGCTTAAATCACATCAACGATGCACGCCTGTGTGTTGTTACGATGGCATCCCACGTGGTCAAGGGAGACGTTAGTGGAAGATGATATAACAACCCCATGTTTAGTAAATTACACCCCACCACCCGAGTAAAACAGATGGGGAGGAGTGCAACAACCAAAACCCGGTGGTGTATATAGACTCCACCCACTCGTATATAAATGGCCTCTTTCCGCATAGTCCTGTCGTAGTTATCCCTTTGCTCCTCTTCTCTTCTCTTGTCTTCTTTTCTCTTCTCATGGCGGCGGAGCGTAGGATCGGGGTGGCGGTGGACTTCTCGGGGAATAGCAAGGTGGCACTGACTTGGGCGGCGGAGAACTTAGTGAGAGATGGCGACCACCTCATCCTCGTCAACGTCCAGAAGGAGGGCATCTACGAGGAAGGAGAGATGCAGCTGTGGGAAGCCACCGGATCTCGTATTTTCTCTTACGCTATCCCTTGTTCTTTCGTCCCCCTTTGTTAATTTTCGGATCTGATGTTGTGGGTTCTCGGATTTGAGGTGGCAATGTCGTTTCTTTATAGGAAAGATTCGATTTTGAAACCGTTTAAGATTTGATCGATTCGAGCTTTGGGACTAAATCGTTATCTTTTAGCTTAGAGCGTAGGGTGATTTTTTGTTTGTTGGAAGAAATGGTTTTGAGATTTGTTTATTAGGAAAGTTTAGATACAACACGATGGGTTATTATGAATTTATGATTAAAGTTGTCTTTTGACCTAAATTTAGGTACCCTGTTTTGACTGATGCCTAAAATAAGACAGTTAATCAAAACTTACAACCACTACTAGCAAATGGCATCCCAAATAGATTTTCTTTTGGATTTTAGATAGAAAAAGGGTGATCCGGAGCATGAGGCTATTGTCATTTTGGAGGCTGCCTATTTTCATGGCTCAAACTGTGATTTCTTGGTTGTATGAGCAAGTAGGGTGGTCAATTTGGAACATATTAGGGCAAAATTGCATTAAAAAAGATAAAATTTTCGTAAAAATAAATTCCATGGATAGAGATTTAATATTTCTTCACTAAATCAGGTTTCTTGACTCAATTTTCCTATTCGTGGAGGTGGGGATGGTAATAACTTGACTTATAGTTTAAGTGATAGGGTTCAAGTTTCGTTGAGAGAAGTCAATTTCGTTTGATTACTTGTCTGTTGCATATAGACGCAATATGAATTTATTATCAGATGTTAAGTAGCACAACAGTGACTAAAAGTAGCGCATAGTGGTGGTACCATCTCAAGATTAGTTTGAATTGCATATGTGATATGATCTTATATAGCTATAGAGGACAATAGGTTATCAGTTGTTAACAGAAGTAGACATCTTAAAGTTCACATAGTTGTATTGCCTACGTTGATGTAGTGTCCCATATATTTGTCTTTTAACTGATATGGTTTTGTAGTGTAGAATATGATTGTAGTTTTCCTGAAAACTGATAAATAATGATTGATCCTTCGAGAACAGAGGATCTTCTTTCTGCAGGTAATGTTTTTATTTAGACGGTCATGGACAATTCCTCAGTAGCATCCCCACTGAGGACTAGGGCCAAACTTTAATCCTTTGAATATACTCATATAGTACTATGTGCATACAATTGTTAGCTCAGTCTCGTTGCTTTGGAGTTTCAATTAATTGGAGTTCATGTGGATAGGAAATTTTCACATAGGAAAGATATCAAAAGTTTTAAATTTGAAGAATGGTAAGCAGTTACTGATCCCAAAGAATAAATGTCTTCGGATAGCTTAAAAATGCTACTTATAATACTCCAAGAGTATAATTGCGCAGAGATGCTCAGGCATGATATGAATGAGAGTTCGAGAATTGGATGTGTTATTAATTTTAGAAGTTATTTTCTTTTAAGCAGTCTCTGATCCATCATATTAAATGCATGGGCTATATTGCAGCATTTATACCACTCTCTGAATTCTCTGACCCTATTATTGCAAAGAAATATGGGGTGAAGCCTGACGCTGAAACCTTGGACATACTTACCACTTTAGCCAGGCAGAAGGAGGTCGGTCTCACTCTCTTAACAATCCTAGGATGTTATCCAATAGATTTTCACAATATTGGTGCTATTATGGAGAACGACATGACCTGTTTGACTACAGGTTGTCATCATAATGAAAATCTACTGGGGTGATGCTCGTGAGAAGTTATGCGAAGCTATCAACAACATTCCCTTGAGCTGCATTGTGGTCGGTAGTCGCGGTCTTGGCAAGATCAAGAGGTTAGACCAAAAACATCTTTATTCTTTGAGTAATATACTTGAATCAGTCCTTGTGATCTGCAAAATCTTTTACTCCTCCCTATGGTTTCGTTTTTATCCTAGAGATTTACATGGTCTATAACTTCAAAGAATCACTCAAATTGGCTTGAAGCCATTGGAAGTAATCTTTATGGTAAAGGTTAAACCACAAGAAGTCATTATTATAACTTGCAAATTACTAATTCCGAAAAATTACGAACCTATCTCTGGATATTTGACTCAATTGGACAGTAAGGTTGATGAGCATGGTCACATCTAACTCCTTGTTAATGTACTTGTTTTTGGCCGCAGAGTTCTGTTGGGCAGTGTCAGTGATTATGTTGTGAACAATGCTACATGTCCAGTCACAGTTGTTAAAGAACCTGACCATGAAAACTAGCTTCTGCTCTTCTCCCCTGGAGATCACTTGTGATGTAGATGTTTGTATGTAAGTTGGCTGAGATCTGTACTTTTATTAAGCTCGGCATCTCTTTCCCTTTTTTTCACTAATAAGAAACCGAGCCATGGATTATGCCAGGGTGACAATGTTTGTAGAACAATGTATCTTTGTATCTTATGAATATATATTGCATGTTTATCTACCTCCCTTGTCTAATGTGGATAACCCAACATTTACACAGCATATAGCTTGAGAGTTCTTATTTGGTTTCTTGTATTTAGGATGTTGCATCTACCCCTCTAGTTCAAACAATGCTTTCGAATTAAAATTTTGGGAAATTTATTGATAACATTCTGCATATTGCTTTTAATGCTTAAAATTATCGTTTGTTTTTTGCAATAGAGATGAACAAATAGTTGTTATATAGATGAGTTAAATTAATTATAGATGTGCAATGATTAAGGTAAAAGTAACAAAAAAACTAATAACTTGTAAGGTTGAATTAGGTTTCTTTAAGATTAAGAAAAAAAGTAGTAGATCTTAAAGGTCGTATTAGGATTATTTTTAGATTTTTGTCATTAAAAGCAATGGAATATTTTTATTATGTTAGCTGATTGATATTAAGTGAAAAACTAACTCAAGCTATTTTTAAGGCATTAGAAATAAATTATAGGGGTCGAATAATATATATATATTCATATGATAAATATAAAATAATAATAATAAAATGAAGTATAGTTTTGATAAATTTTCTTATTTCTCCAACTAAAAATGTCCTCGACAGCCGGCCAAATGCTCTGTAGCCGCCTCTCCGGCCGTCGGCGGCTCACGTTGCCACATTCCGATGAGCCTCAATTTTATAAGAAAAGAAAAGGAATTTTAATCGCAAAACGCAACAAGTTTACAAACAAAATATTTTTAATGCAATAATTCAATACTGTGGGTGGTGATCTGCAAAACTTCTCTTATATTTTTAATGAAAGGATGAAAGCATAAATATCTCATGGTCGAAGGCTCAAACTGCAAAAGAGTATCACATGCTGTGGACCGCCCACGGAATTCCACCGTCATCGGTGTATACGTCTATACACCCAAACCTATACGATGTACAAGACTTGCACTGTATTGAATGTACCAATTATGTATTCTAGGATTAGTTCGGGGCTCATTTGTAAAGAACGCGGAAGAAAGAAGCTGGAAGTATTCTTCTTCGTCGCGCCGCAGACGGAGAGGAACAGTAGGAGACTTCATATCAAGGTTGGCTTTATTTTCCGTCAACGATTATTTTTTACTTTGCATTATTGTTCTTTTGTTTCTATTTTGATCTTTATATGCGTCGTATCTTTGGTGGAATCTTAGGGGCAATGAGATGTTTTTATGGTTTATGTTGCAGATATTTGATCATTGTTTGTGATCTCAACTGGGTTATTGTAGATTATAGAGGAAATGATGTGGGTCCTTGTATCTGTTGACCTTTTTGTTAGAACATTAGTTATTGGAGAAAACTAAGGATTATTTGATGATTCGAGTTGAAATCTTTTGATGGAAGTTCATATGAGAATCATATTTCACTTGGAATATGGTGTTTGCTTCTTGGATAAGAACATCAAACACAAATTGTTTTCAATAGTTTATGATGTCAATTTTCTGGCTGGCTAATTAGAGGGGAAATGAATTACCTTTAAAGCTTGTTGCTTTCCTATCAGTAGCCTCAAATCTATAATTGGAGAAGATCAATTTAGGTGGTGTCTTGTGTTCATCAACATTAGAGCATTGTGAGAAAATTCCTCTTCCCAAAGAGTAGTTTGGTCGATTCTAAGACTTTTGGTAAATGCCCCTCTGTATATATGTGCGTCATGAATGCTCGTAAAATCTTAAGCGTTGAATGTTCTCGCTAAGAGCGAATTGGAGTTTGATCGTCGGATTGACCGTAAGATCGAATTGTATGATTATCAAACAGCATGAATCCTAATTGTTGGTTCCTCATATCTAGTCTTCATTGTTTGATGATATCATTTTTGTCTTTCTATTCCTCATTCTTTGAATTACTGTTGCATGAGGCATTCCTAGAACCCTAGAAGTCACTTCTGAGATTTTACAATATTACTGCACTGCAAGCTTAAGGGAGATATTTTTATGATAAAATGGTGTCCCTCTTCGGACTGTCAAAATTTTAACCGTAATATGATGTGAAGCAAAAATTTAAGTTCTAGCGGGGCGAAAGTTATCTACTGTCCTGAAATCAGATCTTCAACTTCTAAAATTCTAGCAGTGAGCAACAGAGAGCACTATTATAGATCTCTGTTAATTATTCTAATTTCTTACTATAACTGCACAATTCGCTCTTCTTGTATTCCTTTTGCTATATTTCCAGGTTTCAGTGAATTCCATGTAGAGAATTCTTTGCTAGAAAGCCTAGAATTGAGAGCACATAATTGATTCAAGCTCTCTAATTCAGTTACTGCATTCTTATTCCACTCTGAAACATTAACATGTGATGGATGCTTAGCAGAACAAGCTCAGTGTCCTTATGCTCTCTCATGATTCTTAGTACAATTTCTGTAGGAATTTGCCGATCTACTGCAACCGGGGAAAAAAAATGCCTGCCCACAAGATTGCACATGCCACTCTGAAAGGACCAAACGTCGTGAAGGAGATTTGCATCGGTCTTACACTAGGCTTGCTAGCCGGTGGCTTATGGAAGATGCATCACTGGAATGAGCAGAAGAAGGCTAGGGCATTGTATGACATGCTTGAGAAGGGGCAGATCAGTGTTGCTGTCCCTGAAGAGTAACTTGGACACAAACTATTGCATCAGAATTAAGAAGCTAATGAACAGTGTGAGAATTAATCTGCTGCAGATATTGTTCATGGAGTAAGTATTCGTCGTGGCCAAACTTGTATTGTTCTTAAATGTCAGGATTCTTGGTAACAGATTCAAATCTTTGAAATAAATCCTTTTCACTTATACTACGGTTACATGTGGGAAGGTTGGAAACTGTCTATTGGGAGAATGAAACATACTGTTGTCTCTGCTGTCAATGCTGGAGAACTCTCATTAATGGGTATGGTAAGAGTAAGCTGATGCCTTGTCTATATCTAGAAAGAGAGAACTCAAACATTATACTGCTGACATATATCATATACTGAAATTATTAAAACTTAACCTGAATTTTGGAGTCAGGCTACTTATAAGAAGCACATTTTAAGTTCTTGAAACCTTGCTGAATAACAGAATACATACATATATATATATATATACATATGAATGTATATTTCAATCTCTCACATTTGGGTCTTTCATTGCACTTCTTTTGTTTGTGGAACTAGAAAATTCATATGGTGGCTTAAACTACAGGTGATTCAATTTCATTAAAAAGAATACAAATTTTAAAAATATTATTGAGCAAAAACATTCGATGTTTAGATATGCCTCAAACGTAAAATTCTAGAAAAGCAGATTCCAAAATATCTCTTTCATGAAGAATAACTTCCCTATGTCCAAGCTTCCAACTTAATGTCTTCAACCTTATCCAACACCCAGACAGTGGTTTAAACTCACAAGAAACAAGCCAAGTCTTTTGAGATCAATACAAACTTTTGATGCCCAAATACCAAATCTGCATACTTTCTGGCTAATTTGTATTCAAATCAAGATCATCATCATCATCTCCCAGTTTTTCTGAATTAAAAATTGAAATACAATAGCAATCTTACGAATAGCTTATGAAACTTTATCCAATCAAATGAATAATATGTCATGAAACACCAAACTTACTTGTAACATCAATAAAAAAATCACACTAAATAATCATAGTACCTAATCTGCGGAAGATGTAGACAAGCAACTCTTAGAATATGATATCATAAATGGAACAACCAACCAGTTCAAAAAATAAAAATAAAAATACCCAAAAAGGATTTATTTCTACATTCAAGGACCACAAACATCACAATACTCATCTTACAATAGAAAGGAGCAACAGAACTGAAGATAACAACCAAACAAAGACAGGAAACAAGCATATTGCAGTAGCCTAAGCCTAAATAAGAAGCTAGCAAAGAAAAGGTGCCAAATTTCTTGTCTAGAGATCGAAAATTTAGCATTGGAACATCTTGGCAGATGCCATAATCGGCTGGGCCGGGCAAGGGAGCTGCCATGGCTTGAGGAGTGGGTCGGGGATGTCCAGTATATCCATCTCCATGCCGCTGAACTCTTCCACGAACCGAAGGACCGAGTTGATTGACCGCAGCCTCTCCGTCAGTTCAATCAATTGGGTCCTCAGAATGGTGTTATCTGAATCCAATTTCGCATACTGCTGGGTGAGAACATTGATCTGCATCATGGTCTGGTTGTTCTCATTTGTTAGATAGGCCACTTGGTTGACAAGCTCATCCAGGCGCTGCTGCTTCCTCATCCTCGACCTCCTTGCCGACTCCCTGTTTGAGAGCATCCTCTTCTTCTTCCTCTGATCCATAACGAGCTGTGGATCTTCGTCGGAACCAGAAGACTGGTGGGTCGCCATCGACGACATCTCAACTTCACTGGGGCTTTTCAGCAAACAGATTCTGGCTGTTGGGTTGTTGAAAAGGGATTCTCGCTTAGATGAATTGGGCGGTTCAAGATGACAAATTTAGTTCACGAGAACACGTAGAACCAGTACAGGAACACCACGGAGAAGGAGTGGAGGAAACAGACGCGGCGCAGATGCTCAGCGAAGTTCATAAATTCTAGAGAAGGGTTTTCAATAGGATATAGCTCGAGAACATCGGTATCATAGAAAGGATCTTCCAGCGCAATTAGTGAACAAGATCAAAGCAGAGATTTTTGAACTTAGGGATCTCAGAGAATGAGGAATCCGTTCAGATCATCCCAAAAGGTAGAGATTTAAGAGCGGCGTTCTCTCAGAAACCAAAGATCCAGGAAAGAAAATTGACCTACAAAACCGAACACACACACCCAAACTTCCACCAAAGATTCGATTTTGAGATGTGGGTATTGCTCCAAAGGGGAAATCTATCACAGATTCCACAAAAAAACTCGCCTAAACTTGCAAATTACCGAAGGAAATTGGAAAGAACAGGCAGAAAGGACTTAGCTTTGAACGAAGCGAAAGGAGAAGGTTGCCTGAATCCCATCGATAGTCTTTTTATAGAAGAGGAGAGGGGGCATTTGGGGGATAGAAGAGAATTTTCTGGTGATAATTGAGATAAGCATTCTCGAAGGGAGGAGGAATCTTCCTGATTAATGCGGCTGGTGGATTTGAAAAGAATTCTCGATTGAAGGAGTCAAAACAGATATGGAGATAAGGACCGAGAGATTAGGATAATGAGGGTTGAATGCAGCAACCTTGGCAATAGTATTAATTACTACCCTTTTTCTTTGTCACATGGCAATAGTGTCTAAATAAATGAGGAGGAGCCCAAGAATAAAAACATCTTTGAAGTATATTCCTATGATTTCTAATGGATAAATAGTACCTTCTCTTTTATATATATATATATATATATATGATACTTTTAATGCTTTTACTTCTATTCTAAAAGCCCTTCATTCTCTTTGAAGATCGAAAAAATCTATTTAGAATTCTCAAAGTATTATTATTTTTTACGTACATTTTTTGAATATTTTTTTATTACATATGTTCTATAGATAACATAGGTGATAATTCAACATATTATTTCTAAGACACAGGGTTAATTATATAGATTCTTTAAACTTTATTATTTCATCTAGATTATCTCTTTATTTGATGATGCTTTAATTTTCTCAACTTTCTGATATCTCCTAAGACAGTGTTAGAAGAAAAATAATTTTACTCTCAATTAAAGAAACGGACATTTCAAAGGTTTTACATAATTAAGATCTATGTGAAAATAAGCAATATAGTTCAGGTTGGGTGTAATTATCCCGAGATTTACTATTGGTAGTTCATAAGAAATATTATCAATATATTCTACAGTTTGATTTTTCAAGTAGGTTATTCGGACATAGAAAAAGACTAGAAAGACAAAGAATATATTAGAAAAAAAATAAGGTCTACTAAAAATATTATTCAACAACCAATTGAAGTAGGTGGTATTTTTCAATATATATAAGAGTAAATCCACAAATGTATGAAAAAAGGAGGGTGTTTTGATAATGCTAAATCTTACTCAATGATACAAAATAAACCCTAAAAAATGTTTAAGTAATGCACACACACACATATATATATACACACACACACTATTCAGTTTTCTTTAGTGTGTGTAAAGGAATTATATTTTTCACTAAAATTATGGTTGGTTGTCAAAGTTATGGTCTTAATTAAAGAATTGGGAAGTGCTACTGCTCATGAAGCCACTACTCACACAAGTAGAATTTGAGTTGCAGATGATTCACATGCAATATTATATATGCACACAAGAGAAATGAAAAAGTTGTTAAGTAGTTAAGCTACTTTTGAAGCCATATATTCCAAGGTAGAACTAGCCAAACTATCACTATTTTGAAGCCTATGTTGTTAATTTATGTTAGGCCATGCAATTCCATGCAACAATATTTGCTAACATTTTATTATCAACCAACCAACTCATTAATTTTTTTTACTAAAGTATAAACTAGACAAAAGAATTAGTATTTTTCAATACATAGATTATATATATCTTATTCAACGCTCCTATCAAACGAGTCACGCATGATGAGTCAAATTACAGCGGCTTTTTTCGTTAATATTGCTGCTCAATTATATTCCATAGTTTCTTTCAAAATAATTGATGGTCATAAACTATTGCCTTCATAATTACCCTATATTCTCCATATTATTTCTTTTCTTTTATTTTTTGTCTACATCCTCTAGGAGCTTCTTTGTTGTTTCTTGGTCAACTTAGTTGAGATGATAAGAACAAACAAGAAGGTATACAAAAGAAAGCTTTTTAAAAAGACAAGACAACATGGGCACTAGATAGTTGAAGAGAATATTAATTGGTTGGAAGAATAGAGGAGAGAGAGAAAGAGAAAAAAGAAAAAAACTATCATGGATTGATTAATTGATTATAATAGCTCTTGTATTGAATATTAGATAAGCTAAAGTAGGTAGTGCAAACTTTAGTTTCCTTTAGCTTTCATATAATTTATTAGAAATGCTTTTCCTATGCTCATGCATGATATAAAATTAATACTTTTCTATGTTAGTCTATTGGAAAGGAGAGTCTTGCACTTAATTTCCTTTGTCTTTTGCTTTCTTTCAAGAACAACTTCTCTTTGTCCTGCACGCCAGTGCAACTAACAACTCTTCCATTTGCTCATTACTAATTTTTCTTCAACTTAGTTTTGGTTCAATATGTGGAATAAGAACATAAGAAATAGTTGGATAAATGCTTTGTTTCTTTGAAAAACTTTTGTGGGTTTGATTTGAAACTTTATGAGAGTTAATTACTACATAAAATAATAATAATTTAGAGAGTATAAGTATAATTAATCCCATATAAAAGCTAATTATTTGAACCTTAATTATAATTTTCTCATTAATATTGTAGTTTTTTTTATCCCATGATAAGTTATCTTATTTATCCTATTATTAATTATTATTCGTTTTCCTGCAACCAAAGATGCCAAAATATCTCATATTGCTAACTACTAGCAGTCAAAAGACATGGTGAATTGTATACATTTTCCATTACCCAATGTACTTCTCTACAAGATAAAGCATTAGAGGGGTGGAGCCCATGAGAGTGGCTACTCATGGACTCTACTTCCATTTGTCTTCCAATCCAAGGACTCCAATCTTTGAGATTTCCTCAAAGTCTTATCCACCCTATCCTATGGGCCTCAATATTGCATATCTATCTCCTTAACATTAATTTCACTATTATCGCCGAGGAGAAAAGCCGACGGTAATCGAAACTATTTTAATATATTTTTATTTTCTTCTTATATGTATGGAGCTTCTAATATCAGTTTGGTGAATTAATGGATCCATTTGTCTACAAGCTTTTCATCAAAATAATAAGAAAATTATTTTTCTTATCCAAAAAATATGTCGGTTAATTAGCCCTAACTATCTCATTAGATCTTTTGTTACTCTTATTAGGCGCAAGATTTGGATAATCACGTAATCAACTCTCGGAACAAGTTCTGTGATTATGAGTTCGAGGGTTATTTTATTTTGTTCTTATTCTCCCCCCTTTTGGAGCTTGATATTTATTTCTTCTTATTTTGTGTCGATAATGCAACTCTTATGTGCATCAAACTTCTAAAATCTATTTTCTTTACCAAAATAATAGGTCCGTTAATTACTCCGAACTATCTCAATTAAACCTTCCATTATTCTTGCATAATATTTGGATAGTCATATAATCAACTCTCCTCTTGAAATCTTAGCACTTTACTTCTATTAATTAAATACATATAATTAGCATATGTTAACACAATTATTAGGTAGATCATGTGTATGTTTCTATTACTAACTATCGACTATGTACAATATAAATTTTAACCTCTCAAAAAGATTATTTTGCCCTCGTATCAATTGCTTAAAAGAGTACAAGAGCAAGAGAAGTATTTCACACTCTAACATTTGAAAAGGGTATTTTAGTCATTTGCTAATAGCAATTCGGCCAATAGATATTTTACCTAATAGGAGTACTGAGAGAAATAAAATATGAATAAATTAGCTGGTACTTTCAGTTAATTTTATTTAGTATTAATTAATTTTAATGGTTGGATTTAAAAGAGAGAAATTAATAGTTATTATAGAATAATTTATCTTTTAAAAAACGTAGTATTTTAAAAGTTATTTAAAAGCAATTAAAATATAACCGATTTATAAAATATTAGCCCAGCCCAATTTTATAACTTTTGGGAACAAGATAGCTTGTAGGAATTTGCTACTCCCCAGTCCGAGCGCACTTTCACTAGATAGCCAATGAGGCCGCACCACGTGGGCAAGTTGTGGTAGATACCTTGCTCTCTTTGTGGAGCTAGAATGAATGCCTTCCCAAGTCGGCGAAAGTCGAGGGTTTTGAAGGGGTTTTGGCCTCCTCGCCTTTTTTTTATTTATCTCTCCCTCGCGCGAAACCTATAGATAGCTGAAGAATTCCGGCGCAAGAAACCGGCGAACCTTCGGAAAGTTCGATCTTTTTGCTGGTTTCTTTCGATCTCCCGTACTCCATGCTCAAGATTCTCTCGGCTTCGTGCGCCCAGGGCCGTTTCCAGACCCGGTCGTCGAGATTTCCGTCGAGGTTCTGCAATGGGGTAGATGGGAGATCCCCTTTGCTGCGAGTTTTGGGTTCTTTGAGGGGATCGAACGGCTATGTGTCGGTTTTCGGGAAGAGGGTTTTCTTCTGTTCGGAATCCGGCGATGGTTCGGACCCGCCCAGGGAGGCGAAGGCGGTGGAGGAAGCGGAAACCGCCGCCGAAGGTGGCGGCGTAGAAGAGTCCGAGTCGAAGGCATCTTCCGCGATCGTTTCCACTAATCCCCGGCCGGAAGATTATCTGTCGGTCAGTTTTCTTTCATAGAGATCGAATCTTTGTTTGAGGTTGTGAGTGTGACATTGGGAATTTTAGTATTTCTCTGTGCATAGTTTGATTTGATTAAGATTTATGAGGTTGGTGGTGTTACTGGAGTTATATGTCCATTGGGCATAAGTGTAGTTCCATGTTGCTTACAAGTTATCTCTATTGTGAAACAATAAGGAATCATCGTGATACAGATGATTTGTACATCTTATTTAGGTCAAATTTTGATTCTATTTTCCATTCCTGGGGTCGCAAAAGATTGTTCAAGAGCAATTTTGAATGTAACCACCAATGTTCAGAGGAAAAGAAATAATTTATTAAGGACTTGTTTGGGTACTTTGGCAAAATTCCCTGTAGGAATCTTAACAGGTAGGAATTCAAAGCTGCAAATAAAGAATCTCATGCAATTTTTTTTTCCTTCGGATTGATTTACTTTTTCTTGTTTGAATATCGTATGAAATTTAGAGGGAAATAATAGAGAGATGGAGGAGGAGTTGGGAAGGGGAGGAGGTGCAGGTGGTGATGGTGGGTGGAGAAGAAAAGGAGTGTCTGGTGAGAGAAGGAGGGAGAGGGAGAGACGGGAAAGGGGGAAGGGGGAAGGGAGAGGAGAGTGTAGGGAAGAGCTATTTCCCATGGAAAAATTTCCTTAGAAAATGCTTTGGAAACACTCACTTAGGAAATATTTCCTATTCCTTTGGATTTTTCTAAGGGTAATTCCCACATATTCCTGTTGGAATTTTGTCTATCCAAATAAGCCTTAAAGTTCAACTCAAATAGCCCAAGAAAGAAAAATAATCTTTTTTTTTCTGCACCTTTTTAGAGTCCTCAAGCTATGATTTTACTTGACCTGTTTAATTGTCTCAACAATTTCCATAGAATGTTTTCCTACTCGTTACCAAATTGCAGTAGTAGTTCACTGTCATCTTTTATTAATATATCTATTTCACAAGTTAGATAATTATGAACATCATTCTTTCAATCAAGGTGCTTGTTTTCACATTATTTTCCTTTTTTTTCTTTGCTTTGTGACAGGTTATAGCATTGCCATTGCCCCATAGACCTTTGTTTCCTGGCTTTTACATGCCAATATATGTGAAGGTATGTTTTCTTATATTTGTTGGACTTAAAAGATGATCATTTTTTTTAAATTTTATTGATTGTTTTATTGAAGGCTCTAGTTTATCGGTATTCACATTTCAATGCTTTTTATTATGTGATTCCTAAGTTATCCATAATGCTTTCGTTCCTTAACAATTGATTACTTTATCATATGGTTTGCAGTGGAAATTGCAAGGTTTCAGGAGTTAGCTAGAATTACTTTTTTTGACACGACTGCTTTGCTGCACAAATTCTAGGTTCCTGTTCTGGATTATGGTTCAGTTCTCTGAACAAGTTAATTATATTTTTTAAGGTTATGATCTTTGGAGGCTGATAAAGAGAGTCCGAGCATGAATGCGGCTTTTCCTTGCGAGATCAGTGGTAGGTTCAACAGTAAGAATACTGAAGAAGGTGTTGAAGTTGGTGCAATCAAATATTTAAACTCTGGATCAATCAAAATACTGTGAGGAAATTTGAATCCAGAGTTGAAAGAGGGCATATTGATTAATATGAGTAGGGTTCATGAACTGAAAGATGTGCTTAGATTGTTAATTTCTTTGGGGCCAAGGCATGTTCTTTTAGGATCCTGATAGAGGGCGATATAGGAGTCCAGGCATGAATATGACTTTTGATGAGAAAATGATGGTAGGTTACTAGGTTTAGCTGCTGGGACACTGGAAAAAAGTGTCAAAGTTGCAGCATCTACTAGAATATAGAGGGGGACGACAATAATGATTTGCATTTTCTGCAGGTAACCTCACGTCTTGAAGAATTGAATAACTTGGATGATAGTCAAGCCTCTCCTGTACCAGAATTTACAAAAAGTGGCGGTTTATTCCTTACATGCTAAAGATGAAAATGTTGTGAATAATGAGTAGGAAAGAAAGATTTTAACTTTTAAGTGATTCTAAAATTGTTGAGACAAATCTTTAGGCTTTTCCAAGTGAATTACCATCTAGTGGTCTGTAAGAGCTCATATTTACATCAAATATTCTTCTAGTTGGCAATGTTAAAATAATCCTTTTGGAGTCTTAAATTAATTTATCTTGACTATATTATTTACCTTGTATGGTCTCTCTAGTAACTTTTTTTTTTTTGATATCGGGGAAATCTAGCATGTGATAGAAAATTTGTAAAAGTATGTCACAAGAAAAACTATATACTTGTTTGCAGGATCCCAAGTTGTTAGCAGCTTTAGTGGAGAACCGTAAAAGATCGATTCCATATGCAGGTGCTTTTCTTCTTAAAGATGAGGCAGGGACTGATCCAAATGTTGCATCTGGTTCAGAAACAGAAAAGGGCATTTATGATCTAAAAGGAAAAGAACTGTTCAAGCGCCTTCATGAAGTTGGTACGCTCGCCCAGGTATCTCTTTTCTTTTGGGTCCAACTATGTATAGTGTCCTTCCAATCATATATTATGGAAATTTTTTAGATCATTCTCTAATGTTTTTGCTATCTAGCACTTGTTCTTATAGATAACCAGTATACAAGGGGATCAGGTAGTTCTCATTGGTCATCGACGCCTTCGGATTACTGAGATGGTATATTATTGTTTAAGAGACTTAGCAGCTTTCATTTTGATTCTCTGTATCCATGAAGGGATTTATATAACAACCTACATTTCACAGGTTGAGGAGGATCCACTTACTGTGAAAGTCGACCACCTAAAGGTACCTTTTCCTGATTTCATCAGTCTTCCTTTTCATCATGACTATACGAAGCATTATCCTTTCATTAATTATATGAAACTTTATTCCATAGTTTTCATCCGTTGCTTTCTCTATTTATTTGCTTCTTTCCATGCCAAAGATTTATTCTGCTTAATTTTATTATGAGTGGGAGATTTCATGATTTGATCTCTAGTTTATTCTGGCAAGTGACAACCCTTTTCCCCTTTTCAAGTTGGAAGTTGGAACAACTATAACTCCATGTCATAGCTGAAGATTAACGTGTACTATGCTTGAAAAGTCATTATGCTTCTATATCCTCAAACCTTGCAATAGATTTGCAATTGTTCCTGCCACCAGGCCGTATTGGAACTTTTCTTCTCAAAGTAACCCATAAGCTCCCCTCCAATAAGCCAGCAAAGAATATTTTTATATTCTAACACTCCTCCCCACTTTTGGGTTGACATTTTAATGGATTGAAAATTCTATAATTAAATGAAAGATGGGCCTAGCAGTTTCCTAACTTAGAATCTTTGCTTTGGTACTATGTTAACTTACCAACTATTTTAGAAATTTAAGCTACTAGATAACATTTTTTATAATTTATATTCTAACACTTTCATGTGCTTCTATGTAGCAAGACACAATAAAATTCTAATTTGGCAGCTATTTCCCTATTAAGTTGATCTTAATTTTTGGTTATTATTTTAGTGTCAGCATTTTTGTTCCCTTTTTAATTCCTCCGCTGTTCTTTTTGTGACTCAATGAAGTCATGTCTACTGTGAGCTGGATGCTAGAGTAAAATGTGATAATGGACAAACTTTCCTGCTGTATGTTGGCACTTCTACTCCGTAGAACTGGACTGTGACTGTTGATATATATTGTTAACTAAATACATAATCATTTTAGGGTCTATAAGAGTGCCCTTCGATGCCTATTCTGGAAAGTTGCTTGTGTCGGCTTAACTCATACTGCTTACTTTGCAGGAAAAGCCTTACAATAAGGATGATGATGTAATCAAGGCAACTTCTTTTGAAGTTATATCAACCTTGAGAGATGTTCTGAAGACTAGTTCTCTTTGGAGAGATCATGTTCAAACATATACACAGGTAATTTTCTTTTTCATTTCTTTTGTAAAGTGTTGAAAGTTAGTCCGTATGATTTTGTTTTGCCAGGTGAAAAAATATCACATTAACTGTCCTCTTTTTGTCAATAAAAAAAAGATAATTTAACTAACTTCTTTTATCCCGGCATTTTTGAGAAATCTTGCTAAAATTGCTAGATACTAGTTAAATGGTGATAGGCTATAGGTAATGCTTCTGCTTACCTTTTCTGTAGTTCATATTTGGTAAAGTTGTTAATAGATCATTTATTTGTGCGACTCTATGGTCAGTTTATTCTGAATAGCTGTGCACCACTTGGTGGTATAAAAGAAGTTCCATGTTTCTTAATTCTATGGTTTATTGGATAAGGATTACTTGCTATTATTGTTCTCTCAGTATGCACGTTATATTTATCTTATTTTTCTTGGGTGCCAACTTCTCTTTGAACTTTTTGTAGTTCTACTAGTGTATAGTTTCAACTGCTTTTTAGCCCCTAGACTTTTTACTAACAGTACATTTTTCTTGGAAATTACAGCATATTGGTGATTTTAATTATCCAAGGCTAGCAGATTTTGGCGCTGCTATATCTGGTGCTAACAAGTTACTCTGCCAACAAGTTCTTGAAGAACTCGATGTAAGAAATCTTATCTAGAATATGCCAGTCTGGCTCCATTGTAGTTTTCACAAATCTCTCTCTATTTTCATGAACTACTGCAACATGTTATCCTTGCTTGGCTAAATTAGGTTGGATAATTCAATTAAAATTTATGGTGGAGTAGTAGCCTCCTGAGTTGTTATCATGTGTTATGAATTGGAGTTTGTATCACACATTACTTGGGCTGTTGGATCTTACTCTTCTTTAAATGTTGGGTTTGAAAAGGAAAGATACATTTGTTCATATTACTTATCAAAAAGATAAAAGAAAATATCCAAAGTAGATTATATATCTTCCTTACATGTTGTAGCATGGTTGAGCTATCAGAAGGGATTTATTTGCTTGTTGCTACTCATATAGTCTATCATCTTTTCTATCTATTTCAGCATGCATAAAGGTCAATGAATTATCTTAAGACAACAATACAAATTGTTAATAGTTTACCCTGCAAATAATACATTTTCTGATGTCTTTTGAATTTGCCTTCTTCTGAATTTTTTCAATTTAAATCAAGTCGGTTGCCTATTTGCCTTTCTGATACAAATTTGTTCCAGAAGGAAATAGAATATAGTATCCCACATCTGAAAACATCTAATTCTCGAATTGTTCATGGAAACACATCTGCTATGAAGCATGAATACAGATATGTGATACGGACACATACAATAAAGATACACAAATACGATAATTCTTGAAAACTAAGGATACAATATGCCTATGTTACATAGCTTAGATATGTATATATATTTATGTCTTAGTTCCATAAAATCCTTGTATACCTTTAATTTAAACTCTTAATTCTCATGTGGTCTTGATTAAAATGCAACCGTTATTATATTCATCATAATTGATCAAACACAAGTCAAATTTGAACATCCTTATTAGAGACAAAGTTGTGGAGGATTTGATAGGTTTTTCAATGCATTTAAAAATAATACAAATCAAATTTTAGATGACAAATATATAAAATATACATCTGTTCAATATATTTGTTATATTTTTATCATTTGGAATCCAATTATATATTTTAGATATGTTGGAAAACTTGTTCAATCCTCATAATTTTATCTATAATGAAGATCTTTAAATTAGACCTTTAATTTCATTAAATATGATGAAGAGAATAACAGTTGCTCTTTAGTTAAGATCGCAAGGGAGTTAAGTGTTTAAGTTACAAGTACATGTTCGTTTGTGAAATTAAGCCAAGCCATGGGAAGATAAAGTGCAATTTCTCCAAATAACTACCATTCGTAATAAAGAACTACTATGTTACATATATATTACTAACTAAGATGTAAGATAAATAAGCGAATTCAATTTATGAGTTGAGAAATTGATCATTGTAACGTGATTTTCTAACATGGATCATAAAATAAACCAGTGAACTCAATCTTTTCACAAAGAGAAACTTTTTAAATCCGAGAGGAAATCAAAAGTAATAGTCTTCTTGACTCATATTGACAGGAATCTCGGAAGTATCCACAATATTAATTTTATTTTTAGAAATTCAGATATTTAAGGAAATATTCGATATGTATCTGATATTATAGATAGGGCAAGAGTATGGAATTATCCATGTTTCCGTAGAGAAGGCATTTCACTTTTTTCATCTGTATTGTCACACTCAGTACAAGAGATAGTTGTAATCAACAAGTTTAAGCTTTGATCGACCCTTCTGAAGGAGATTATAACTTAAATTGTTAATTATTGTTAAGCTTGAGCAGAATGTTGTTATTATCAGTGAGTCCACCCTGGGATTTCATACATGGTCTCAATATTTCATTTTGCTGTTTAGAGTCAGACTTATAAAGATTAACTGCTGTGATCTTGAAGTTAATCAGGTGGTGTAAGTGGTTTCCATACATGAAAATTTTAGAAGCCAATGACCTCATGTAAGAAAGTTATAATGGATCCAATATGGGTATAACATTAGCAGCCAAATTGACCTATCCAAACCCAACAGTAAGATGGCTAAATGGACTTAGTAGTTTATTTCGCTGTTTGTATATATATAAATGATTATTACAAAATTAGATCATTTATTATCTTCTTAAGTCAGTTTTAAGGTTTTAGCATTTAAGGCAAAATGTTCTTATCATTGTCATTTTCGCCAGGTGTACAAACGGTTGAAACTAACTCTAGAACTAGTGAAGAAAGAGATGGAGATCAGTAAGATACAGGTTGGTATAGCCACTTCTGTTTCTTTTTTTTTCCCCCTTATTTGCATATTAATTGGAACTATGCCTAATCTCTGTGAGATTCTGTCTTAGGAATCAATCGCAAAGGCAATAGAAGAAAAAATAAGCGGTGAGCAGCGGCGCTATTTGTTGAATGAGCAACTCAAAGCGATAAAGAAGGTAAGTTAGTTTTCTTTCTAAGGTTATGAGAGGATGATAAAATGAAGGTATGCATTAGATATGGGCAATCCTCTAACTTCCACCTCGTAATTGCATGATGGCATGTATCCTGATCTGCATCAGTGTAAATTGTTTTATAAATTTGATTGGAAAGCTTGCTCTTCCATTGCATTATCATCAAAATCAGTTGTCATGATGCAGGAGCTTGGCTTGGAGACTGATGACAAAACAGCCCTCTCTGGTTAGTTTTGAATAATCAACATCATTGAATTGAGAATTACATATATATTAAGAGAACAGAATTACATATTCACTACATTATTCAAATGGATAAAGCTAATTGTTACATAATTTGTTTATTCTGTGACATAGCAAAATTTAGGGAAAGAATTGAACCAATTAAGGAGAAATGTCCTTCTCATGTCATGCAAGTTATAGAAGAAGAGCTCACAAAGCTGCAGCTGCTGGAAGCCAGTTCTAGCGAGTTCAATGTAACTCGGAATTATCTTGATTGGCTGACTTCATTGCCCTGGGGAAACTACAGGTTTCAAACCACCATCTTCTTATAGACTTTTTTCAAGTGAATTGATACTAAACTCTTGAGAGATGGGTTTATATTCTGGCTTATGATCTTGTCAAATTTATCTTCTATCACCTAGTGGTGATTATTTTTTAATTTTTTTTTAATTTTTGGTGTGTATGTGACTTTTATCTGTATTATTTGTATGCCTAGTCTTTTACTTCTTTTTTCTGGTTGTTTTGTTCTTTGCAGGCATATTTATCTTTTAAGAGTGCATATCCTTGTTCTTATATTTGTGACCTTTCATCAGTTTCCTTGCGGAGCATACATGATACCATTTTATAACTTGTGCATGACCATCAACTTGATAGCAGTATTTCATGTTTTAGTTCTCTTCCTGTTGCTTTGCGCTATAGCTTAGAATGATAAAATCTGTTTCAGATGTTCTGTATCTGTTAACTTGGTTTTCTTTGGCCATATTATTATTTATTTTGTCATACCTACTAATATCCTTCCTCTATGACTTGCATAAATATGACTATTACCTCCTATAATTGTTGCATTTGACATTGTGTGAATATCTTCATTTCAGTTGGACCCTATTCTTTAGTTGCTGAACTTTGTTATTCCATGACCAAATCTTTCTCACTGTTGGTAGTTGTACATTTTGAAACCTATCTTAGAAGTTCACTTCACTTTTTGCAGATTCTATGTAGCAAAATAAATTGTGTAGAAAAAAAAAGCTGTAAATTTGTCCAGGGTCTGCATTACCTATAGTAGTTACCTATTAATTGGTGGACGGAATATTTCTTTAATTAGTTTTTTAGTAGTTTCTTTCCTTTTTTGCTTCTGAAGTACTGTCACAGAGACAATATTATAGTACTTTGGATTATCTTTAACTTCTCTATTGCTTCATTGGTGGAATATATTTTGGTTCTTGGACAAATGGAGAAACTTATGCTCCTCTTTTTATTTTTTTATAATTCTTCAGTGAAGAAAACTTTGATGTCAATCATGCTCAACAAATTTTGGATGAGGACCATTATGGTTTATCCGACGTGAAGGAGAGGATATTGGAATTTATAGCTGTTGGAAAACTAAGAGGAATATCCCAAGGCAAGTCTATCCTTGCTTTGATTTGGCAGTTATGTTAGTTGATATTTGCTATCATAATTATTCTGAACTTTCAATACAAGTATAGTAACTATAACAGTATTTACCAACATGCTTTATTAACAGTTCCTGGAGAGGTGCTACTTGGGCCTTCTACTTCTGAATCATTCTTTCCATGCATCACGAATATATATTCTTGTCAGTGATGGGTGATAGTGGATAGTAATATTGTCGGTCCATTGTTAGCAGGTCCAACTTATACCGTTATCTTGATGATAGAAGGTTTGACAAATCTTGTGGAAATAGCAGAAGCTAGTCTCAAAGCTTCCCGTATAAACTTACTCCAGCACAAATCCATCTCTTATTATTTAACAATAACTTCGACACCTATTGCCTTGATACGATCACTTACTATTATTTCATTTACCATTTTCCCTATTGAGATGCTATGCTCTTCCCTGTGGACATGCTAGAACATCCCCTAGCTTAAAGTGTTCATATATTTGAGATCTCGCATCTAACTTCTAATATTATGTATAGCACATGAGAATTCAGAGTTACTGATTTATAGTGTGGACAAACATATTTAACATGTTGTGCCACCATGTCATACTAAATATTAAAAATTCACCCTGCCTCAGATGGTTGGTCTTCATATTCGTTGGAGACTGGATAAAAATTTAAAATTCTTTCCTAACATATAATAGGATTATAATATGTTCCACTCCTGAAAGGAGATTCCCTCTATTTAAGACACATCCCAGATTATTTATTTAACTCTTGAATATCAATTTTCCTGTTAATATTCTTGATGTATTTTCCTTGGTTGTAGAACGAGTTCGCATAATTACATAATTGCTGAGGGAAGCTCTTAACATGTATGCAATGGTTTTTGACATTTTATTGCCAACCTAGTTCATTTTAGTTATGAAGTTCCTCTGTTGTTATTCTGTTGCAGGAAAAATTATATGTCTCTCGGGGCCTCCTGGAGTTGGCAAAACCAGCATCGGTCGCTCTATTGCACGTGCGCTAGACAGGAAATTTTACAGATTTTCAGTTGGAGGCTTGGCTGATGTTGCTGAAATAAAGGTATAATACTTACCTTGCATTAATGAGGAAATTCATCTGATGGGTTCTACTACTTCTAAGTTTGCAGCATACTATAAATATCATCACTTCTGTTTGATTTTCGACAGGGTCACCGTCGTACATATATTGGTGCAATGCCTGGAAAGATGGTGCAATGTCTGAAGAATGTCGGAACAGCTAACCCTCTAGTTCTTATTGATGAGATTGACAAGGTATTATTTTTGTTACCATCAGATTAGCATCTCATGCAGTAAATTTTGTTGCATAATATACTCACGAGATGACATCTTTGGTAATAAATGTTGAAACAGTTAGGAAGGGGGCATGCTGGTGATCCAGCAAGTGCTTTGTTAGAGCTTCTAGACCCTGAGCAGAATGCAAATTTCCTTGACCATTATCTTGATGTTCCAATCGACCTTTCTAAGGTGAGTAATTGTTTGCGTATGACATTAGAGCTGCTCTGCCTCTTTTATTAAAAATGTTTTTACTTGTCAGTGCCAGTGATCTCTTAAATTAGTCTATAACATCAAGTGCTAATGTGTAGATGACCTTTTAGGAAGTTTAATGTTGAATGAAGTTCATTGAGGATAATCACTGCAGTGGATGAATACCTAGCATCCTATAGCTGCCAGGATATATATTGATAATCAAAAGTAGAGCTATTACATTTTGTTTAATTGTTTGAAATCCTTCTACAGAAACTTTTTTCCTAGCTACTTGCTTTGTTTCCTTGGGGTGCTAAATCACAACCCTTTTATTTTGGACAGTGTAAGATCAGCCGAAGAAGCTTTAAAATAATAATGTATTATCAAATAAAAGTTACAGGCTTACAGCTTGAAGCTTGTTATGTATTATATGGTGTTCCTAATTAGATAGACTATTGATCGCAAATAAATTACAAGGGTGACAAACAAAGGCTAAGCTTTTGTTTTCTGAGAAGAAGCTGGTGATGACATTCTTTATTTGACAATTGTTTTGACAATGGTGCTGTCTGGACAATTAGTTCCTGTTGGTCTGATATTGATAGAATTGAGCCTGTAAGCAATTTTATAGGTTAAGCTTGAGTTTTGATTTATATATTCTCTCTATGCTCGGATATTGTTACCAGTATATCAGAAAGTATTGTGTCTAAAATGAAAGACTTGATAATCATTGAAGAAGATATAACTGATATTGGATGATAAAGAGCATATGATATTTGAAGAGAATGGGAGTATAGACAAATTGAAGAAAATTATTTCGTAAGCTGACATCAATTGAGTGGGACATACAATGTCTCTTACCCCTTTCAAGTAACCATAGATACCATATACGCTTATGCCAATGTGCTTGTTGCTCATTGGTGGGTGTAGATAGCTCAATGGAGTTGAATGTTTCTCCATGAACTGTTTCACAGAATGAATTGTTTTCAACTTATATATGTTGGAGAAAATTTTTGTAAGCATGATATTCTCTTTAGTGTAATACTGGTGTGCAGTTTACTATATACTTTTCTTTTTTTTATTGCCATATTATGTAAAATGTGCCATTATCAAAGGTTGAAATTGACTGTTGTGTACAGCTGTAATAATTTTCCTCTTTAGATGCTATTGACACATTTTCTGAATCATGAATACAGGTTCTTTTTGTCTGCACAGCAAATGTTATTGAGATGATACCAAATCCTCTCCTGGATAGGATGGAGGTCATTGCTCTTGCTGGCTATATTACTGATGAGAAAATGCATATTGCTAGGGATTATTTGGAAAAGGCAACTCGTGAGGCTTGTGGCATCAAGCCTGAGCAGGTATATTTTTTTTCTTTCCCCATAGTTTACATATCCTATTCCTCTCTTTGGGTTTTGTGATATGAAGCTGCAAGAATCTGAGCCAACTGCTGTTCAACTGAGTTCAGTGGCATAGTATATTGATGCTATTTTGACATTGTTTCTTTTTAAATTATGCTACTGTATATCTACTACTCAGTCATTCACAAAATGAGTAGTTCTGACACATCAGGGATTTCTCTTCTAGCATTTATGGCCAATTGGCCAAAGCATTTATTACATTAAAAAAAGTTTATAGGATTGTTATTCTGATGTGTCTTTTTTCATTTTGTTGTTATTACCATCTTATTTCACCATTAACTTGTTTATGAAAGGCGAAAGCTGAATTTGTTGAGGAAGATTATTCTGTAAAACTGTTCACGTTTGGGCTTTCTACTGTATGGGGACATGATAAATGAAGGTTTATGCTGGCATGTATGTTATGTATGCTATAAGCGTGCTGTCATATCTTGATTGAGTGTGATGCCTACCTACCTTCTAACATTAATTCTCAGTTACCATATAGCCCATTCTGCACTAGGAAATGTGTAGGAAAATGAATTAGCTCAATCTTCCAACTATATCTTTAAAAGGCACTTTTTTAAGGAAAAAAAGATAAATTAAATGCTGCAGAGTTCTAAATTTAACACTTAAATAAGTTTGACGGTTATCAAAGAACAGATTAGAATTGTTTGTCCAGAAGTTGAAGTCATGTCTGGCCAAAAAGAAGTCAATCTCTTAGCAGAAAACAGCATTTTCATCTTCTGATGATTAGAAAGTTCTTGAACGTAAACTAAATAAATACTAGGTTCAACTCAGAATTAGCTCAGCAAACTTCATCAATACTTCTAAAAGATAACACTAAAATTGAAATGTCTAATCAGTGTCTAAACCTTCTTGAAATTGACCTTCTATCCTTAAATAGTGGTCTGCCATAAGGTGAATTAGTAGACATGAGCATGGAGCATTTATATCTTATGGCGACTTCAATTAAGAATGCCATGCAAACCTCTGTAGTTAATAGGAAAATCACGACATGGTAGCTATTTTATGGTTGCAGAATTGGGATCAGTAAATCTTTCTTTGTGTTGATAACTTTTGAGCTTGAGCTACCAGATGGAATACTTATGTTCCTAAATTTACAGGTAGAGGTAACTGATGCAGCTCTTCTTAATCTCATCGAAAATTATTGCCGAGAAGCCGGTGTTCGCAACCTACAAAAACAAATTGAGAAGATCTATCGGAAGGTACTTTCATTTTAGATGAGAGGAATACAAAACATTCTTTCCTTGTAAGTTGCTTGTTATAGATGATCTGCATTTTAAGTGCTTATATTTGTCTGATTATCCCTAAATTTCCTTATAGATAGCTCTGCAACTTGTCCGTCGAGGAGTGTCAGGTCAGCCATCTTCAGATGTCAGTTTTCAGCAAGCAGAAGTTCAAGAATCAAATGATACATCAAAAGATTCTGGTAAAATAGCAATTAATGGTCAACTCAGGGAAAATACGGAAATTTTGACCCCATCTGCTGACGGTAACAAAGACACATCTAAAGAACTAGAGGAAGTTACTACTGAACCTGACATTGAATCTATTAAAGAGGCACAGCAGGAGGAAGCCAATATAACACAAGATCATAGTTCGGCAACTGAACAGCCCATTGAAATAGAGGTATAGTGACATTTCACATCCCAGTGATGTGAATTACTTAAAAATTGGCAAATATTGTACACACTTCTACCTTTTGTGTCCTTATCATGTCATATGACCTCAGGATATATTAATACTCTTCAAATGGTTTTGGATATCAATAGGCAATTTAACAGCAAATATGGGAAGTTGGTAGGACCGTTTAGGAAAAGGAAAATTGTTTCTCTGTTGTATGTGCGTAGGCGGTGTAAATCTAATGAGGGTAGATGTTATGTGAACTGAAGAATCTGGATAACCTCCTTTAACTAGGTAGGGCAAACACTTGCATCTATAGATGAGGTGTGGAGGTTTGACACTGTTTAACCATGAACTAACTGTCGAAGTAGTTTAATATTGTAACATTGTTAGCACCACATATTATGTCTAGATCATGCTTGCATGTCTGACTTTCAGTAAGACCTTGATTTTATAGGATGCAAATTTGCATGTTAGATAAAAATCAAGTAGAATAGGAGATGCAATTTTTCTCTGTTGATTCATTACTCCCCTGTTGACAGGGCAATAAAAGCAATGGTACTGCAACTGGGGCTTCCAGTGAGATGGTTGATAAAATTGTAGTTGATGTGCCAAACTTGCCTGATTTTGTGGGTAAACCTGTATTCCATGCTGAACGTATATATGATCAGACTCCAGTAGGAGTCGTAATGGGTTTAGCATGGACTGCACTCGGTGGCTCAACATTATACATTGAGACAACCCAAATTGAACAAGGAGATGGGAAAGGCGCACTTCATCTGACAGGTCAGCTCGGTGATGTCATGAAGGAGAGTGCCCAAATAGCTCATACAGCTGCCAGAGCAATATTACTTGAGAAAGAACCAAACAATCAATTCTTTGCAAACACCAAGCTCCATCTTCATGTACCAGCCGGTGCTACTCCAAAGGACGGACCAAGTGCAGGGTGCACGATGATAACATCAATGCTATCACTTGCTTTGAAAAAGACTGTTAAAAAGGATCTTGCTATGACGGGTGAAGTGACATTGACTAGGCGAATTCTTCCAATTGGTGGGGTATGTCACCAGTCTGGAATATCTTTTGTTGTCACTAATTCCATTCAAAATCATAAAAAGAAAAATTCATAAGAAACATTCCATTTTTGCATGTCACTTTGGTACTTAAAAGTATTTACGGGCGTTTTCCATATGGCAACAGGTCAAGGAGAAGACAATTGCTGCAAGGAGGAGTGAAGTCAAAACGATTATATTTCCAGCTGCTAACAGAAGAGACTTTGACGAGCTCGCTGATAATGTTAAAGAAGGTCTTGAAGTCCACTTTGTAGACAATTATGATCAGATATTTAACTTGGCCTTTGGAAGCGACAGTGACCCTCAAAAATAACATGATGCAACATCCAAATTTTTTACACTTGTGTTCATGAGAGGCTGTCATTAGCAGTCGCAGCAAACCTTGTATGAGATTTGATTTCTTCCTTTCAGGCTAATTTGACATTCATGAGGGCTCTGCTAATCATGCAATCCAAGTTCCGAAGGTGGCCACACCAATCTGTATCATTTTGTATTTCTAGAAGTGGTACACAAAGATTGTAGTCCATAAATATTTGTGCAACTACAGTTCCTAAAAATAATCGCTTCACAAGCTGAGGGTTTTATTTTGCTGTCGTTGTGGGTACTTCACTTCGTGGCGGAACCTTGCGAAATTGCTAATGATTGAGATTATTGGTTTATTCCAATTGGAAAGGACATGGAAATTATTCAGAATAAATACATTATGTGATTTCTCATTCTTTTGGTTTAACTGATAATTTTCCTAGTTCTATCTTCATCTTTAGTCGTTGAATGATAGATTATTATGTTCACCCGTGCTTGTTACACTCTTCTAACCGGTCATGACCAAATTATTGAAACAGCCTGTTATCATCTGAGTTAAGACTAGCTTAGGTTGTTGGTGTTGCTGTGTTTTCTTTCTCCTTTATTTTTCTCTTTTCTTTTCCCTTTTTTTTCTGTGAGAGATTTGATCCACCAAAATTTATCCTATTAAATGTCATATCTCAAGATTGCCTTCTCAATCATGGAAGTAATGCAAAGTCCATTCAGTGACATCTTTTAGTGATCATCCAAAGGTAGAATATGTCACTCAACAACTCTCTTTGTCAACAATACAACTCTTCTCACAATCATGCACTAAAGATCTCTCACCAACTTCTGTAACAAGATGAAAATAAATAAATAAATCATACCTCAGATGCATAAGCTACTTTGCTCATGTTAAATTATTCATGCAATGGATAATTATCCTTCACTGTTGGTTGCACTCGGAAGGAATCCTGGTCCTTGGGTGGACTGTGAAGCATATCCAGTTAGACATCAATTAAAAACAAATCTACTTGGACTAAATAATTCTAACTTTATTCTTATTCATTTCAAAGTAAATGGTCACCCTTAGTAAGACAATTACTTTAAATATGTTTTGATGATGCCACGTCTGGTTGACCTAAAAAATAGTTTATTATTGACTGATCAGACTAAGTCACATTACATACTGAATGAGGTTGAGGCAGCTAAATAATTTTTTATTTATTTAGATGTGTATAGAAAATCTGTGGGTGCATCTGTTTATTATTTTTTTCCTTCAACATTTTGGTACTCAATCTATGGGTCTATTCTAATTAATTGAAAATTAAATTTTAAAATGGAAATAATTTTTTTTGAAAAAAGAAAGGAATACTCATAGATAGCGAGTATTTTGTCTATTAAGTAATTAGTTTTTATTTTTGCAATTTGAGCATCCACTTTCACAGTGTGAGTCTTCGTAAACATCGCCGCCGCACACCCTAACCGTATGTATAGCACGACTAGACCATGAGGATCCCAAATTCTTATTTTCTTAATAAAAATTTAATGTTTAGTAAATACGTGCAAGAACTTAAATTTTATTCAATTTTATTTTCCTTTTGAGCCGAATTAAATAAGATTATTTTTCTAACATTAGGTTTGTTAAACGGGAAAAAAATAGAGATTTGCCTTAAAAAAATTACACAAGATTTAGTAGAAAATAAACTATTTTAAACAAATGAGAATCTTCCAAGTGATTTTAGTTGCGAATAATAATAATAGTAAAAGATCACTTAAATATAAAGTAAGAACTTATATAAACACATACAATAGAACCTACTTTAATTATGCTCAAAGGGATCCACGTATGAGTCCACACATAAATTAGGAAAAGATTAAGCCATCTAATGGCTTCAAAGTGCAAAGCACTCAATGCAATTGGGATTCAGTGGCCTGCTTAATTACAGGTAATTAATGCATCAGTAGGCTTAAATTATTGATAATTAAGCTGGATAATCTAAATTCTAAAGGGTAATAATACAAGCGAGCACCATTTAATGGACATGGAATAGTTGAAGCACATAATTAAGAATTAAGAAAACCCTAATCATTCAATGGCTTCAGAGATCAAAGCAATCACTCAAGGATGCTCTATTAAATGTAATTAATGCACTAATAGTAGCATCACTTGATGTTCTTGGGATAATCTATATGAAATTATAATGAGATCCTCCAAAAAGAGATGTTAAGGTATTTGGGTTTTTCAATTATCTTACAAATGAGCTACATAAATTAATTACTACGAAAATTAAGGTAAAATAATATGTTTTTTTCTTTAAATTTTTTTGAAGTAGGAGTTATATTCTCCTTGATAGCCGCCGCTCGGTTAAACAGTCTAGGGTTATCAACCAACAAAAGATTATAGAGATCTAAGGGGAGGGGATCTACATATCCTAAAACAATAGTACTCGTAGCCATCTTACCTTGGTTTGCTGCCCAATAAGCTAAACCTGGTGGCTGCCCGATCAGTCATCCGGTTTGCTTCTCTAAATACATATGAGATTTTCTAATTACTAATTTTCCTCAATATACCCGCCGCAACACTCTCCAACAATATTTCTAATGCACCAGGGAGAGATCGCCTCTCGGCGGAGCACCCTGGCTAACTCCGGCCAATCCATTTCCAGATACACCTTGCTCATACCTCCGCAACTAATGCTGACTCATTCTGGGCTACAGTAAGAAATTACTTACTATCTCATCAAAATTTAACTGTGATTGGTAGTGCAGCAGCTGCATCTGTTCCTGCTATACATGTTAGTTGGAAAAAATTCTACAGGCTAAACTACTTTTGTGTACTTCTTTAGTACGGATATATATATATCACAACTTAGTAAAGAATTAATTTATTAATGGATGATGGCAGCTAACAAAGCTTATATTATACTTGGGGAGGATGACGTGTGGTTACTTGTAGTTGCCAAACTGAGTGAGTATGAAATCAAGAGGGAGGGATTACGACGTGGCAAAGTGAATATACCTTCTTCTTATCCGATCGATACGCTCCACGACGTATTCTTTTGAAGACTTTAATCGTGAGCACCTGTAAATTATTCTTAATTCCTTCTTCTTTTGTGCCTGTGGAGGAGGGGGCTTTTCGCAAAATGGCTGATCAGTTAATTTTTTTATTACAATTTGCATATAACACCCTATCTTTTAATGAAATTATGATTTATATCCTATAATTTTAGGGTTTATAAATCGAGTTTTATAATTGAGTGAATATGCATAGAAAATACCTTACATTAGTTAGTTAAACTTAACTAAATCTCTGAGTTAAGTTAACTAAACTAAAAAGATTATGAAAATATTATTAATTAGTCATACTAAAGAATATTTTAGTCATTTTAAAAATAAGAGCATTTTAATTATTTTATGAATAAAATATCTTTACTTAACAGAATGTTCTGATGGTGTTAGTTCAAGATAGATCAATTTATAAATAGTAGAAATATATGGTGTAAACCACGGTTACATTATAAGCTAAGGTGTATATATAAATTTTCTTTAGTTTTAAGATGTTTGCCATCTTAAAATTATGATGTCTTTCCGGTGCTAATAAGCAAATGTTAGATAACTTACGGGGGCTAATAGTAGTTTTTTGATTTGTTCGGCGCCTATCAGTAAAATTCCATGGCTCAAGTACTCGACTCCCTCTGTCGCATTATAAAATGGAGGGAAGAGCCAAGAAAGAAGTTTGGAGAGGAGACGGTTTACTTCTCCAGTCCTTGTAGAATTTTCTCCTCTCCTTTCTTCTTCTAGAAATTTTCGAGCAATCCGCGAGATGGGTCACATCGGAGAGGCTGTGACTCAGGTTTTGATACCGGTGGCTGCGGTGATCGGAATTGGGTTTGCTCTGCTGCAGTGGTTCCTGGTCTCTAAGGTGAAGGTGTCGCCTGCTGCTGAGACTAATAATGGCGAAAAGTGCGAGGCCAACGATGGAGGGGAGGAGGGAGTCGATCACGGCGCGGAGGCGGCCAAGTGCGCCGAGATCCAGAATGCGATTTCCATTGGTGGGTACTTCCATTTGCTTGGTCTTTCTTCCGCTTATTTTTTCCGCCAAAGTTCATCTTTTGGGGTTGAAGGTTTGATCTTTAGCTTTTTTTCGTCGTTGGAGGAATTGGTTTTGTCTTGAATTCTAACAAGCTGTTTCCTTTTTCTGCAATCAGGCATCTTTCTGTTTGAATTTCAGGTTGGTGATTTTATCAGTATATTTTCTTTGCTTGCTTTCAGCTCTTCCTCTTCTTGGGCATGATGTAGGCGCAATATAATACCTTCTTCGATCTCTACTTCATCATTTTGAGCTCTGTTTCTTTGATGTTCTGTAATTTACTCTAATTTTCATGCTAGTGAAAAATTTGGACAATAAAAACACAATTTGTCTTATCAAATATCATGAGTATGAGTATTTATTAGATATGTTGTCTGAAGGTTTTCCTATCTTGCAGCTACTAGAATTCTTATTCTGGATTTTTACTTTTGGAGAGTAGGATAAAAGTCTCTCCTTTCTTCGAATACATTCCTAATTTTGCAAGTAGTAACTCTTCTGTTATATGAACTAGATGACTGACTAAAAACTCTTTGACTTTAATATCCCCATTTGTCTTGATCCTAGAGTAGAATCTTATCAGATTCTCATTTGCTAAAACTCTAAGTTGAATCTCATATATTACGGAAATAAATGTACTAAGGGATGGAATGAAGTATGATTGTATTGAATTTTTCAGAGATCCACCACATGATGCTGATGCTTTGAATTCACTTTGTTATATTGTACTTTTAGGGGCATCATCGTTCTTATTCACGGAGTACAAGTATCTTGCAATTTTCATGCTCGTCTTTGGGATAATTATCTTTCTCTTCCTTGGATCAGTAAAGAAATTTAGCTCAAAGAGCGAAACTTGCAATTACAACAAAAATAATATTTGTAAGCCAGCACTTGCAAATGCTATTTTCAGTACAATAGCTTTTTTTCTCGGCGCGCTCACCTCTGTTCTCTCGGGCTATCTTGGTATGAAGATTGCAACTTATGCCAATGCTAGAACAACTTTAGAAGCAAGAAAAGGCGTCGGTAAGGCTTTCAGCACGGCTTTTAGGTCCGGTGCTGTCATGGGTTTCCTTCTCGCATCCAGTGCTCTCTTAGTCCTATTTGTTGCTATCAATTTATTTAGAATCTACTACAAAGATGATTGGGAAGGCCTATTTGAATCGATCACTGGATATGGGCTTGGCGGTTCCTCAATGGCGCTTTTTGGAAGAGTTGGAGGAGGCATATATACAAAAGCAGCAGATGTTGGTGCTGATCTCGTTGGAAAAGTTGAAAGAAATATTCCTGAAGATGATCCACGAAACCCCGCTGTAATTGACATATTCAGAAACCTTATTAATGTTCTTCATACGTGAAGATTTTATAGATATATCTTTTTGACATGTTTTGAACTGGTTCAGGTTATTGCTGATAATGTCGGTGATAATGTTGGAGATATTGCTGGAATGGGATCAGACTTGTTTGGTTCTTATGCTGAATCCTCTTGTGCAGCATTGTTCATCGGATCGATTTCTTCATTTGGCAATAACCATGATTTCACTGCAATGTTATATCCACTGCTTATAAGCTCAATGGGCATTATAGTTTGCTTAATAACCACCCTCTTTGTGACTGATTTTTTCAAGATTAAAACTGTTAGTCAGATTGGACCTGCATTGAAGAATCAAATTCTCATCTCTACCATCTTGATGACTGGCGGAATCGCTATCGTCAGTTTTGTTGCTTTGCCTTCCAATTTCACTATTTATGATTTTGACAAGGAGAAAAGAGTCAAGAATTGGTATTATATATTTTTCATCTTCTCAACTATTTCATGTTACGGTTCACATTAGAAGTGAATATTTGGTTGTTCTTATTATACTAACAGGCACCTCTTTTTCTGCGTCGCGGTTGGATTGTGGGCTGGGCTTATAATCGGATACATCACTGAGTATTTCACAAGTAATGCTTACGGGTGAGCCACTTCAATATATACTTACTAATCATGTCATTGTTCATTTTTTGGATATAGAGAATGTAGACTAATTTCTGCTGAACTTCGTCGAAATCTGCAGTCCAGTGCAAGATGTTGCCAATTCTTGTCGGACTGGTGCAGCAACCAATGTGATTTTTGGATTGGCTTTAGGATATAAGTCTGTGATCATCCCTATATTTGCTATTGCTATTGCCGTTTATGTTAGCTTCACTCTGGCTGCTATGTATGGCATCGCCCTTGCTGCTTTGGGAATGCTTAGCACGATTGCGACAGGGCTTGCAATCGATGCTTATGGTCCGATAAGCGATAATGCTGGTGGAATAGCTGAGATGGCTGGAATGAGCCACGATATCCGCAAGACTACAGATGCTCTTGATGCTGCTGGTAATACTACTGCAGCAATTGGCAAGGTATGCTTTTTTTTTTTTCTCAAAAAGAAAGAAAGAAAAAGAGCTTGTAAAGAATGAAGTAGATGTATGAGTTGTAATATTGCACTATCTGCAAGTATGTATGTGATGAACTTGACTCATATATTTTCAGAAGTAAGTGTATGTATGTCTGACAGTCTGAATTTGTAACATCCTTCTGTCCCTATATCAGGGATTCGCTATCGGATCGGCAGCTCTGGTGTCTCTGGCCTTATTTGGTGCCTTTGTAAGCAGAGCTGGAATCCAGACTGTTGATGTATTGAGTCCAAAGGTATTCATTGGATTGATTGTTGGAGCCATGCTTCCCTATTGGTTTTCTGCAATGACAATGAAGAGTGTCGGTAGCGCTGCTCTGAAGATGGTGGAAGAAGTTCGCAGGCAATTCAACACAATCCCGGGTCTCATGGAGGGAACTGCAATGCCTGATTACGCTACATGTGTCAAAATATCTACAGATGCTTCACTGAAGAAAATGATTGCTCCTGGGGCACTTGTTATGATTAGTCCAATTATTGCTGGAACATTCTTTGGTGTTCAAACTCTTGCTGGACTTCTAGCTGGTGCCTTAGTCTCTGGTGTGCAGGTTCCATTGACTCATATCCTGCAACTTTGCATTATTTCTAGTGTTATATTGTTGTCGATCATCCAGTTTTCTTAATGATACATTTGTGATCATATCTCTGTAGGTTGCTATCTCAGCTTCCAATAGCGGCGGTGCATGGGACAATGCGAAGAAATACATAGAGGTAAATTTTATAGAATCAAGTAATCACATACCTAATTCTTTTTGAAGTTTTTATATGGTGTTTTCATTTGCATAAATTGCAACTTGTTTATTCAAATACCTGGCTTTCTTATACTTTGGATCTAAGTTAATGAGAAATTACTTGTTTAGGGTGAGGTTCTTTAAATTACTTGTATAACTGATAGAAAACCAATAAATTTCTTCATGAATTTTGTTTGACCTACGCCGTTAAAGATACTGGATCGATCCAACAGCTTTCCATTTCTAAGATGATGCTATGCAAAAAAATCCAGTTTCTAAAAATCCAATCATTCTGTTGTTATTTACTTGAATTCCTTCTCCTTCTCTAGATCAACAAGATATATGAAACATATAAAAGTTAGAAACTATTCTTTGGCACAATTGCTATATTCTTCTTATCATAGATATCTAATTTGAGATACACTGTGCAACCAGGCAGGTGCTTCTGATCATGCAAGAACTCTAGGCCCCAAGGGTTCTGATCCTCACAAGGCTGCCGTGATTGGTGACACAATTGGTGACCCACTAAAGGACACATCTGGGCCATCCCTTAACATCCTGATCAAACTAATGGCTGTTGAAGCACTGGTGTTTGCTCCCTTCTTTGCTACGCGCGGCGGCTTGCTCTTCAAATGGTTCTGATCTGAGGCTCCTAGCAAACTTGGAGAGGGGAATTTTCCAGTGACTGGCAACGAAGAAATGCTGCTAATAATTTGTTGTTACTCCTACTGTTGTTGACTAGTGTGCATAGATATTTGTATCAATCATTGGATTTAACTGTACCACCTTGAACCAGTTGCTTTACTCATGCTTTTCTGGATTGAATACTTTTTGATAATTGTGAAGAAGGTTTCTGTTTATGTGCTACTCAATGTTTGGTGTCATTGTAAGAATCGGCGGTTGACGTAGTAGAACCCTGGCGAGCTCTAACAAGCGTCTAATTATCCTCGCTTTCAAGTTTGAGCCAGAAAAAAAAAAGAAGAAGAAATGAAATGAAATGGGCATCAACCAAATCACTGAGCTCTTGAAAATGCCAAAATTCAAAACAACAGGACATAGTTCTCTTATCTTTTGCTTAATTGAATTACAAACTGCATACTATTAGCTAGTGATTACTAGCAGCTCTTCCCTTCCATGATATATTATTCTAGTTAAGTTTCTGTGACTCAGGAGGGAGCTCAGGATCGTGCAGCAGTGTCAAAATTTTAGTCCCTAAATTACCCACAACTGTAACATTATTACATCCTGTAGAAGTTTGTTGTGTTCCACTTTTACACACGTCACGTGAGACAACTCTTTTAAGCATTTATTTTTTTTCTCTGCGTGGATGCTGGCAGACCTGGAACAAAGAAAAAGTCTTCAAACATTGGAGCTTATAATGTCACATGAGGAAGCACAACCTTTTGTATTGAGATATCACAAACTGCTATAAATGCTAAAAAGATTGAACTATTCCCTCCTTGCTGTTTTACAATAATCGAAGTTAACAAGAACCCACAAAAATTTTAGGAGAGAAAAAGGCTGCACGGATTTGTGCACCTGCCTTAGCTCACATAAGATATGTTATGCTTAATGAACATTTTACAATAGCAACAGCAACTATTTTACGCACTGCCACTCCGAGGGATAGGCTCATCAATACTTGATCGTCTCTTGCTTGCTGAAAAATAATATTACCAGCTCATTACGGTCAATGGAATTGAGGCTCAAAAATATGCAGGTTCCTGAACTTCACCCCCTCTGCTAGTGGTTCAAGCATTTACTTCTTCAATCCTTCGTCTTCTCAAATAGTTGCTGTAGTTCCTTTTCTTTGTAATCCAAAGCACTGACTAGATTGGTCATCAACAGATAAGCATTAAGTGTCATCATCTCACAGAATAGGGCTCTGAACCATTTGAGGCATTTACAACTGGCTCTGGCGAGGAATTGCTAATAGCTGTCGTAGATTCTCCTCCAATTGACTCTCTGCTGTCTGCATCTTCCAGCAGAGTTTGACAATTCTGGGTAGCTGCAGTTTCTTTGTCCAAGTCGCCATTGGCTTCTGCAGTTTGTGCATTGGAAGCAGGTGAAGGTGTGTGTTTACTTTGTAATTCATTGTCATTGCTGGTCGAACTAGTAGCAGCAACAGCAACCTTAGCATCACTTATACGTACTTCGATTTTTGGCTTCTTTGCCAGCTTTAGGTCTTCAAGCTTGCCATCAGCTGACTTGCGCTTAATCTTCGATAAGTTCAAGGGTTCATCATCTTCCACAGAAGATTCAGGTTTCCTAGGCGGAGGATTATAGTCGTCATCATCGTCATCATCATCATAATCAACAAGTCCACCAGATCCAGATCCAGCCCTATGCAGAAATGAAAGAACAAGTCAAGCAGTGAGAAAACAACACAGAAATTTAACCGCAAAGAATCTGGAATCCAATAGGTCAGCAGACCAGCCGAACTAAACTAATTAACAGCAACAATTTGAATTAATTCCTAGAATGTAGTGCAGCTTATGCTAAGTGGAAACTATTTATACCTGGTGCAAATTAGACCTGACAGAAACATGTGACTAGAATCTAGTACCATCCAAGAATTACAGAAAGTTGTTTTGTAAAAGGCAATGGTGAGAGTACCTTAAAGCCGTGGAGTTGTCTTTCGTCCCATTGGGTAGACTAGAGCGAGGATTTTGATTTCGTGCATGTGGTACATGTCCCGCTGAGTCTTCTTCATCACTGAAAAGGAATTAAAGAAATAGCAACTTCATATCATGCTATAGCAGAATCACAGCAACACCCACAAATAAGGATGACCGCACAAACCTGTCCTCATTAAAGTATTCTTCTTCTTCTTTTCCAAGACCTCGTTCATCTGTCTTTTTATGAGCTTCTGCCATAGTAGTACTACTTTTTGTGTCACGATTCTCTAATAACTGATATGAAACAAATAGTAAAAGATTACCATTACAGATCTCAGAACTATTTAACAAAAATCAAAATAACCCAGGAGGTGTAGCCTATGTGCTAGGGTTCTCGAGTAGCATTTATCACCGATTTAACTGATGAATAAGCAGTTCTAAAAACTAGTTCACAGATTTCACCTGCTCATATCTAATTTTTAGGGCCTGAATACTCCCCAAATTCTCGAATTTAATAAGCTGGTCCCAGAAATTATCAACTATATATATGACAAGGGATTTGGTGAAATTGTCCTGCACATAAAATATTCAGATAAGAAGCCAAAAGCCCAAAACTAACGGTAATCTCCAAAGTAGCAAAGGGATGAAAGAATGACGAATAGTACCTTCCGTATATACTCAAGTAGTTCAAGAACTCCTGAATGCAGCATGTTGTAACGATTGCCATTTTCAATGAAAGCCTCAACGACTGGTTTCAACAGATTGTATTTTACCATATGACGAAGAAGATGCTCATCCTAAAAAGAAAAACCAAATTTATAACAATTAGGATTCTGATGTAAATAGAGAATCAAACTATAAAATGCTTGAGGAAGATATCTGCAGCCTTTTAATTAATGCATAATGGCAAAATCACATAAACTGAAAAAGAAAATAATATCATGAGTTTGAAGATCAGAGTATCTTCCCATTGTGGACAAGACAGATAGGGACTTTGAAAATGGTATTTTTCTGTTCCAAAAAATTTTCAGCACCCTGGGTCCATTGTATCTATATATCTCTATATCCTTGTATTCTCATTTTATTGTAATAATATGTAAGATTATACATCAAAGCACATCTCTAACTTATTTATCAACAAAGTTAACCATGACTGTAGATCATGAGTTGATTGATTGGATGAAGGACTAATTTAAATCTTCTTCACATTCGTGGATCATTCCTAATAGGATAACATTTAAGATCAAATTTGACTACAAATAGAATCTTCCTAACCTAATAGAAAATCTTCAGTATGACTTATTTTTGAAATCTGAAAAATCCAAAAGGTATCTTCTAAATGTATCAGATTCTACTATTCCATTGAAAAGATCAGATATGCATAGGACAATATAGGTATTTGTGAAGTCTCCTATGAGTACTGTGTTCAATATAGTGTGAGTAGAGCGCAGTATATCCATTCATCCTAGCTCTTGGAGAAGATATATCTATTTTAAAACATTACATCAAGGTCATTGATAAGATTAGACATGGTATCTTCACAACATGTAGACCAACTCATAAAAAGGTACACAAGTTTGCCGAGGCATCAAGAAAGATACATGTACAGAAATAATATATTTAATTGTATACTGCTTACTAATTATACATATTTCTTAAGAAATGGAGTAATTAATGAGGTTCTCTGCTGTTTGACACTAGCTATTCTCACTTTACACATTCTCAAAGGGAATGTATACCATAATTTCCTTGGAAAATCCATTTCCTTACTCTTTCAACAGCATTATCCAAATTGGGTAGCTAAGATCACATTCACCAAGCATCTTTTTTTACCTACTCACCAAGTATGAAGCTTTCAGTAAAATCATAATAACATTATAGGAACTCCTTAAATGTAGTTGTCTACTAACTATTTTTGTTAACTTCATCCAACTGTGTTTTGTAGAAAAAGCAATCTCTTATCATAAGCCCTGTAATGGGAACATAAATGTTCAAAGATATAATCGCAACCACTGTTATGCATAACAGCATTAGATCCTAGATAACAATTTGCAATGTACATGTTCACTCGAAGTTCATTTGTCAAAGGTCAGTCACCACATATCCTAAATAGATCCTGGGCAAAACAGGCCTTTACACTCTAAAAGAAATTGAGAAGGAAAGGCTATGAGCACTTTAATGGAATATTGACCCTATCAGACAGACTTCTGAGCTGCGTTAGTCGAAGGCGTCATGGATATAAGCTCCACCCTGCTGCTCATGAGCATCCGAATCGAATTAGGTGACATGCAGGTCATGCAAATCTCCATAGCACATATATCACAATGTAAAGGTGGGCCCTAACAATGTGATGAGAAAAAGCAAATTGTTTGAAGTTTGGACTTTAAAAATAAAAATAAAAACTGACCAATGACTTGGTCAGTTTTCAGTGCTGTTTTATGACATCCCACAAACCATACAATAAAAAATATTTATGCATTTACAATATCAGCATTTCAAATGGACCTATTAGAACACTGAAAAAACAACTTACATTTCGGGAGATAATAGTACGTATAAACCGAACAGCTGCCACAACCAGAAACTTTTCTCTTCTGCGAGTTAAAGATAAAACTTTCTCTATGGCATTATTCATGAGAAAGTTGCACCTAAAAAATAGACATTGCAGCCATGTTCAAAGCAAGAATACTACAACTTAACAATATTAAGAAACAAATGAAAGAATTCGCATAGAAAATCACTTTATCCTGTAGGGATGATGAATCACGCAAAAACATAACAGCTCACAGATGTTTGACAAAATTTCAGGCTTAGTTGCAGCATGTGCTTCATCTCTTCTACCAATACCAGGTGATTTACCCACTGTGGAATGATTGTTTTTTGGAGGACAAGATGATGCTATAACATCTATCAATTGATCCAGATGCTTTTCATAGAAAATCTCTATAATTGTATCTCGCTGCAACAAGAGAAGTATTATCAAGTACCGTAAAAGTGAACTTGACAAAACACAACTAATAAATAAACAATATATTGCAAGGAGAAATGGAAAAAAAAAATCTTACAAGTTAACTCAGGTAATTATAAAACATGTACAAAACATGAAACCTCTATATCACCGAGCAGTGCAGAATTGTAAAGCACATGAATTGATTTGAATGCTATTAGAAAAATACGTATAATTGCTCTGATACTATTTGAACTCGAAATAGATTTAAGTCACCTGAAAATTTTATAACAGTAAAGTACAATCAGCAAATTGAATAGACATAATTTCAGAAACAAAAAAGTATATCTAGAACACCAACAGTAATAATTGACATGTAGAAATGATTTGTGTGCCAGGAAAATCACGAATAGCTTATGATGATTATTATCCAACACATTATCCTCTACATGGCATGCCACAGACACTTTTTACCATTTTGGCAGCTTATCAATTTATGAGGGTATGCCTGCACATTTACAAAATGGTGGAAGAAAAGAGAAAGAGAAGCATCAGCAACTGATTATCCAAGCAATAAATACTAAAAGCACTAATAGTTGTAGACAACAGAGTTGAAGAACACATATTTTGAAGTTTGAAACTTTGAATGACTTGCACTAGAAAGATGTCAAGAGCTAGGGGTGTAAATGAGCCAAGCTTGAGCGAACTGAGACTAGCTCAGTCTCGAAATTAATTAAAGGTTAGCTCAGGTTGGCTCGAGCTCGAGACGAGTCTAACAATATAGGTCTCGAGACGAGTCTAACAATATGGGTCTCGAGACGAGCCTAACAATATGGGCTCAGATTAGCTCACTAAGATTATCGAGCTGACTCGACTTTTCAGAAAAGACAGTATTCCAAATTTACTTTATAGCTATAAAGTTACAACCTTTTGAGAGGTTAGTACATATAAATACCTTTCATAACTCTTCATTTCTCAATGCGGGACAAAATGACATCTAACCAATTAAGAAAATTAACCCAAGTCATCCTATTTGAGATTGAAGTACCTTACCAACTACTGTCCCTTTTGTTCAAATCAAATGCTAACCTAGGTAAAGCACTAGATTTTCTACAAGACAATATTAGACTTTGCTTCTTCTAAGCAGTCTACGTTAAAATAACTAAAGCAAAAAATCCAAGAACAAAAAAAAAAAAAAAAAAACAATTTCCGCAATTCTCAAAAAAAAAAATTATGATACATCTAGGATACGGCAACGAATTAACAAAAAAATCTAAGTATTTATGTGCCAGGGACAACTAGTATTAATTTCTATTATTTTACAACTATCTAAATAACTTGCTAACTTAAGATATTCATAGAAGAACCAAGGATTGGCTGCTAAACTCATTAAGTTTTCTTTTTTTTTATACTAGTAATTGCTAGATGGTTTGATAGCAACTAATGGCTGCAAAGCAACTGGACTGCATCAATTTCACCCGCAACCATGGCAGCAGATTATCTCCTAAATGCTAGTTGTTTTGTTCTTAAAGAACTAAACCAGGAAGTAAATATCTGAGCACCATATATCAAGCATGGAATAATACTGCCATCCTTTAGATATGGAGAATAAGGTAGACTACCTATATTATAGCAAACTAGCAATACATACAAGTTTCAAATGGAATAACCATTTCTTTCCTGGAAAGCAAGCCAATTAAATGTATGTATAGATGTCAACAGTTAAAACAAGCATGTGTAGATCATCATACCAACATTGCAGTACTGAAAAACATTAGAGTTAAAACTTTAAGAACCTGTGATCCGGGCGTGGCGTATGAGTCCACCAAAATTCGAATAATTTCAAGGAACTGACAATGCATGTCCTCACCAAAATCAGTTACCATACCTTTAACCTGAAAATACAAAATATTGTAAGATACACTTCATTATTATGACAGAAAATAAAAGGCTTCACAAGATTTAATGCCAAGCATATAAAATAAGTAGCCTAAAGCATAACATAAAATCCTCATCAAACATCAATTGGATTGAGATATTTAGCAAGAAATATTACATAAGATGCACATTGCATTTAACAGAAACTATTATCATACAGCTATTGACAATAACATTGTATAAGAAGTACAAGCATACAGGGAAGATGAATTTATTTCTTTTAAAAGTGAATATATTCAAAAATATTGCACACTAGCCTCAATATTGATATTCCATTCAATTTTGTAGACCCTCATGCCAAGACATGTTGACCACAATTTACTTCACAATGATCAGTATAAACTAGGGGAATTCTACATTTAATACCCTCCATTTTCACAATTTTATAATTTACCCCCATGTTTTCATTATTCATTATATGGCACCCTATTTTTTTTCTAGAAAATATCTAGGAACATACCTTGCTAATAGATCTTAGTCAGACTGCAAAATTATTCTTTATCTAACCTAAAATAAGTTAACTACACTAGAGACATTACCAAAATAGCCTTTCTCTAACCTAAACTCACCAAATATACACACCTAGAACTCCCATTTCTTTTATTGGTAACATAGGTGGGGTCCTTGTGAACACACATAGCTTTTCGAATGCCTGCCCATCTGCAATCGTTCCGCAACGGCTAATTGGCACCAGCAGAGATGAGGATGTCAGTAGAGACCAAGTGGCGGAGGTGGACAGTGAGGTGGGGAGGGATCTCACAATAGGAAACGTCGCTGCAGCTGATGAAGGTGGACATAATGTAAGCATGAGCCCACTGGAAAGGGAGCCATTGCGAAGAGACGGAAGGTAGAATACAATGCAACTAAGAGAGGAGCTGTCCCGGAGGAGCATGGCGACGTAGGTTGGTTGTTAGAAATGTCCTCTATTGGAAAGCATCATAGCTTGGTGACTATTTCATTGGGACTGGAGTGGCTGTCCCTCTCGGCTCTTTCTGCGGAGGATGGTGAAGGCTAGGTAAGGCCGGTAACAGATGATGAAACCAAATCAGCTCCCTAAAGTATGCCTAGAAGGAAGGTGCCCAAACCTGATGGCATCCAAGCTGAAGTCTACACCAGATTTTGGATCATTGTAGGTGATGATCTGTGCAACGCAATTCACCGCTTCTTCACTACGGCAAGCATGCCCAAGCAGTGGGGGAATACCCTAGTAGCGCTAATCCCCAAGGACTGTCCAAGGCTTGTGAAGGACTACAAACCTATAGTCCACTATAACGTGGCCTACAAGATAATCGCCAAGATCCTAGATGAACATATAAAACCCTTACTGTCAAAGCTGGTGGGCCATAAACAATTGACGTTCATAAGAGGTAGAAGCATTGCGGATAACATTCTTCCTGTGCAAGAAATTGTACACTCCATGGTGACTGACCACAAAGGTGTTCCTAGCATGATGCTGAAAATCGACATGGAGAAAGAATATGACCGGATGAGCTCAGAGCCAGTGCTAGAGGTCCTCGAATGCATGGCTTTTCCCAACAGTTTGCAAGCTTGGATCAAACTTGAATCACCTCACCTCGCTACGGACTGCTAATTAATGGGGAGACCACCGACTACAGCATTGCGGACTATGGCAGGGTGACCATTTTCCTCATATTTGTTTATTCTGGTCTCTCAAGTTCTCAAGAGTCTTTTTGCTGAGAATACGGATGCAGGTCTGCTTCATGGCTTTAGATCAAGAGGCACATATCAGATCTGCTCAATGCAGATCTCTTGGTGGCTTGCCAAGCCTTAGCCAATGCAAGATGCATAGCAGATTGCCTTTCAAGGTTTGTTGAGATGACTAATCCAAAGATTAACTTTAAAAGTCTCAGTCGTACGCTCCCAATTGGATGGCTTCCGACATGACAACCTCTATCAGCAATATTATGGGGACTCCACCAGGCGTAAATGCCTTTTGTCTATCTAGGTGCACCCATATCGAGCCAAAGGGTCAAGGTCTGTGAGTTCCGTCCAATGGTGGAAAGAGTGTATAATAGATTAGCAAGGTGGAAACATAACGTGCTATCTATGGCTGCTTGGCTAGTGCTGCTAACTCAACAATGATGGCAATCCCAACTTACTGGTTGGGATGCACTTGGAACCTAAAGCAGTTATGGATGAGATTGACAAGCTGGCTTGATCCTTTGGGAAAAGCAATGGGAAGGGGCTACACCTTCAAAGCTGGGAGGTTATCACCAAAAGCAAGGAAGTCAAAGGTCTAGCCATGAAGAAGCTTGAGTTTGCAAGGAAAGCCTTGTTGGGGAAGCTTGTGTTCAAAGTACTCAACAATGGTGAAGCTACATGGGTGAAGATCAGCAAAGCGAAATATGGTGAGCTTGACCCATGAAGCAAAGCCAGTATCGACAATGCTTTGTAAATTTGGAAGGCCTTAGCACAGACCGCTGTGAAGCTGAGGATGGGATGCCGCAAGTTGATAGGAGATGGCAAGTCTACGTCAGCTGCCTTCAACCCTTAGGCATCACATATACTGTGGAATCAGCAACCACGTGTTATGCACCAAGACTTAATGAATAGGAATCTAAAGGAGGCAGACCTCAGAGCTGGGAATGAATGGCGCCTCGACCTCATTTATAGGCTGGGAGGAAGAGACCTGGCGTTCGTTACGGCCTCCACCTCGTTGGGCAACATCACCGCATCCGACAGGTGAATTTGGTGGCCTCACCTAACGAGGATGACGCTCTCGAGAGTCGAGATCAATCTATCGTTTACTTCTAGAGTCGGCTAAAGTGCCGTGGAAAGGATGGAAGACTCTTTGGCGTCTTCTAGTGGCGCCAAGGATCAAAACCTTTTGCTGGAAAGTGATCTAGAATCGACTTCCGACGAAGCTTATCTCCATGGGTTGTGACTGAACTCAAACCCATGGTGTGGTCTTCGTGGCCTCCACCTGGAAACGGTGGACCATCTCTTCTACTCATGTTGGGCTGCACTTGGTTTGGGAAGTGCTCACCAAAGAGAATCAAGAGCTGTAGATTGTGCTAATGGGCTAAGTCCAAATTGGCCCTACGTCAGGTGGTCCTCGACCGCTTCCATGGATTTAACACATAAAGACATCATTACCTCCACTCTTTGGGCCTGTGGAAGCAAAAATATAACAAGGTGTGTCGGGGAGAAGTTGAGCATCCCAAAATGGTGGCAAGAGAGGCAAAGCATCAGGTGGAGTATGAAGTCAAGGCTGGTACAGAGCACCGGAATGACAACAAGTGGCAGCCGTCAAAGCCAGGATAGGTGAAACTAAACACTGATGGCTCATTCAGGGTTGGTGCTGCGCAGGCTGGAGCGGGTGCAATCCTTAGAGATAAGACTGGCATGCTTATAGGCACATGCTGGGAGCCGTTGCATTATGAATCTGCGCTAGCAACAGAGGCTTGGGCTAATAGGTTTGGCCTCAGCTTGGCGGGTGGCATGAGCCATGTGCTGATAGAAATTGATTCCTTGGAACTAACTAAAATTTTACGAGGGAAGGCTTCGATCCCCCGGCGTATCCATAACGTAGCCATTGACTTCTTAGAATGATAGAAGGGATTAAAGATGCTAAGGTTTCACATGTACGTAGGGAGGGGAACCAATTAGCTGACTGGACAGCTAATAGTGATAGGTTGGTCTCGCAATGCTTTGTTTGGAGGCCAGGTGACTAGTTTCCTTAGAGTTTGTAACATTCTCTCTGACTCCCTTGGCACACTATTGTTCTAGGGATAGAGGACATAGCCTATGATAGGCTTACAACTCAATATAGCTCCTTTTCTACCAAAGAAAAAAGAAAAAAAGAAAGATGCCATAGTCCAAGATCGACCCAAACATAGTGAATCTGCTAGTTTGCAAGTGCTACGATCTTCAATTATGAGGTTTGCCTAGGGACATAAGAAATGATTCAAGGATCAGGATGGGATCCGAGCAGCCCATATCGACCATTTCGTATTCAATATTTTTTTTAAATTATGTAAAACTATTATAAAATGTAGAAAAATCTTAAAATTTTCATAAAATTGATAGAAAATAGAAAATAATTCTTCTCTCTTCCTTTATTTCAGCAACTACTCAAACAAAGAAGAGAGGGAGATAGAGGACAAAGGTGGGATGCAGAAGACATAAAGGAAAAAGGTGACGTTGGAGAGAGGAGAAAGTAACATCAACAAAGAGAGGGAGGCCACCAAACGAGAGGGGAGAGAGAGGGTAGAGAGAGAAGAGGGAGAGACAAGTAGGGAGAAAGTGGAAACCAAAAAATAAAAGACAAAAGACGCATTGAAGGTCAAGAAAGCTAGCTGTTCACTAGCCACCAAGATCGCAGGGAAGATGTGCGTGCGTGCGTGTGCGAAAGTGAGAGAGAGAGAGAGAGAGAGAGAGAGAGAGAGAGGAAGAGGAAGAAGAAGAGATGGGAAGAGGACAATCAAGGGGACATCATCTATCCTCGCGGGTCGAGTCTGAGTAAGATCCAATTTTAGAATAGATCAGACACACACAAAAAAAAATAATGAAATCAAGTCATATTGAGTGTAACCAAAAGAGCTAGAATGTGCCTAATAGTACTCAGTTTCAGCCGAATAACCGAAACCAACTCAAAACCAATCATTTGGCCAGTCCCCATCTATTTTAGTCAAGTTATATCAAGATCAGTTGAAACTCCAATCCATGGGCTCAACATAGGATTATAGTCACAATGAAACCAAAAAAAACCCATTATTATGTCTTTTCTCTTGCTTTATAAAATTACCTCCATAATATTGTCTCAAGTCTATTGCTCGTATGTGTACCCTAAGGGAATGACATTCTTTCGTATCACTAGCCCCTCATCCTTTTTGGTGGTTCGGGTGTCACTAGAATTACTCAAGACTAAAAGTAAACACTAAATGAGAAGGAAAGATTCAATGTCGGCAATTAAACTAAGGAATTATAATATCAAAAAGACATCTTAATTGAAATTAAATCTATATAACTTGATACATTTTAAATGAATGAGTTTCTCTAGCATTCTTAGTACAATTGTGCAATAGTTTTCTACCTTCCAGATAATATAGAAGAAAAACGTAAACTATGCAAGTAATCCAGTGCCTCAAGGGGCATTTAGCTGGAGAGAGTAGGACTTTCAGGTATTACTACATAAATAATACTAATTTGGAAGAGAGCGGGTATGGAAAAAAAAAAGATCAAACCATTTCCCAACCCTTTCACTATCTTAAATCTATCCTATCCCATGGAATGCATGCCTTCCCTCTCTTCTTTTCTCTTATAAATACATTATAAGCTTGAATTAACTCCCCACACTACATTTTCTACAAAATCATATTATAAGTACAAAAAAAAATGCTAGCACTTGTAACTCAATCCACTCCTACTAAAATGACAACTAAGCAAGATAGTTGTCTGAATCATGATTTTTTACTACTTAGAGCATAGAAGAAATGAAGAAATAGTAATAAAAGTTTAAGTACTGATAGTCAGTGATGCATCATGACAGCTGGCCATCTAGATCAAAGCTTTTTAAGACCATTTTTCGCTGACTGATAAATCCCCAAATCAAACTTTTTTCTTCTTTCTCCTTCATTCTTAATGTGGAGAGAGAGTTCCTGGAGAGGTTATCTTAGGTTGCTTAGACTTAACCTATAATGAATTGGGTTGTTCTTCAGGAAAAATTAACTTAAGCAGTGTTTGATACAAAGGGAGGAAGGCAAAGGGCACTGGCACAGAGGGGCAAAGGATCAAAGGAACTAGCATTGGGCAGCACTCAAGTTAGACAGTAAATGTAGATTGAACCAGAGGAGTTTCTTGTCCCTCTCCTTGATTGCACTCACAGATCTTGCTCTCCTGTTGTGGATTCATTGGCACAGAAGAACATGCTGGTGGCAAGGGCCAAGGAATATTGTACTTGGTCTAAAAAGCAGAATATGCACACAGTTCACACTTCACAAGATTTCAAAGATTGAAACAACGTAGAGAAGATGTGAAGTGAAAAAAAGTTTTCGTCAAACCTAAAGGACCTTTCAGTAAGTCCAGAAGATTCATAAGGTAGCTAGACAAAAGTAGATACTAATTGATGAGAAAATAGCCAACTTGCTTACCAGAAGTCCAAGAAGAGAATTCCCTTCCTGTAGAACAATATAAGACCTAAGAAGGTTAGGATCCTGGTTAAGGAAGAGTATAAGGATGTCTGTCCTGCATTTTACAGGGGAATTAATGTTAGATGACAACAGCAATCCCATTAGTGAACAAATTTGACACACTCTCAGATAATCATCTATATATTTTATCTAGGACAAGGAATAACAATTACCCGACAGACACTAGCTTCTTATCCTGACTCTGCAATACATCAGCAACGATGTCAAAGATGCCTTCATTAGCAAGATCCCTGTGAAAATTAGATAATTAAAATTTGGTGAACATTTAAAAAATGTCTCAATATGCCAAGAAAAAATATGAAAAAAGAAATTCTGAGTTAGCATGCAAGAATATCAGAACAAAAATAATGCTCACAGTCCATGTAGGAAGAGTTAACTGTATATTTTGGCTATGCTAAGTTCGCATGAACTAATAGATATCAAAGGCACATAAATAGCAAGGAAACTTCATATAAAAAGTTACATGAAGTTCCCCAATTGTCCCTAGTTCGATTACTTGTTTATGTGACAGCACATGTGGTAGATGACATATGATGATTACACACTTATCAGCTGATTGCCCTAAATATTCTAGGGTTTCTGTATTATATTCCTATCCACAAATTTGATACTCCATAAATTTAAAAGATGTTTGGAAATCCACTAACAAGGTAATCTATCATCGGGAAGGGAAGATGACACCCAATCAGAGACAAAAATAGATGAGGCAGCAGAAAAGACAGAACACATAACATACCGAAATAACCGCAATTGTTGTACCAGCTGCAAGCTTTTACTCAACGAGCAGAACTCATGCAAGAATAACACCTGCTCCAGCATAAAAGATACATGACATAAGAAAAGATTTATTACATGGAACAGAAACTAAAATATTAGATTCACATTACATAACATATAATTCAGAAATTCCTCGATAGTGATAGAAATCTTACAAAATACACACCGGGAACTATCACTTAAAATGTCCATATTGCACAAACACTTTTCCTGTAAGAAAATTTTTGCATTTTATATACAGCATGAACCGGTTTTATCCCTCCATATAATTACAGACATAAGATAAGTCAAATTTCTATCAATATTTAATGGTTTGATTAGAGGCCATCTGTTTGCACAGATATTTGTACTACTATCATGAAGAAACTAAAATGTTATACTTGTGTTTCCACTATTTGGAAAACATAATAAATCAGTAGTGTTTTGCACCTCTATATGAAGATATAAGAAAAAATATTTGGAACTGGGGGATTGCTGCAATGCATTGTATGAGAGTAGCTAGGCAGCAACAACAGAGAGTTGCAGTTCTAAAAGAAGTACAAACTTAACCGTGTGCAAAGCAATTCACTGATTCCTGGATACAACATTAAGAAGATACTTTCCAAGCTCATCTTTGAAGCATGAACTGTAATCCGGATTCTCCTTAAGACTGTACCACTGAAGTTCTGATGAAATGTTACTAACTAGTATACTTCTTAGATCAAGGACTCTTATTGTAACATCAACTATTACCCCCCTTTCAGACCAATGTTAAATTACAGCATCATTGTAACAAGATATTAATTCGTGATGCTTAGAAAGAAGGGCGTCCAATTGTACCATGCTCCAACCAATGAGTGGCATGGTGAAGGAAAGATGTGTGACCTTACTAATGCACTCTAGCCTCTTCTCTAAATTACATGAAACATTTGGCCCCCAAATAAGTCAGGCACAATGTCCTGATATATTTGTGGAAAATAACCAAATATAAATTCATAATAATTCATTATTTTCCCAGTACTGGAATTTTGTGTTAACTCCAGGGTACATTTAAGTAATTAACAAGCAAGTGAAAAACAATGAGTGATTAGAAACAAATCATCTTCTTACTTTGCATCTTCTGTGAAAATGTATCTGAAATAGCAATTGTATATTTAAAATAGAAACATAACAATGTTATATTGGTCTTCATCAGCAATAACTACTATACAAAATTCAAATAAAGCATAGCTAGTTAAAGACAGAAAATAGTCCAAATAAGAAACATATGAAACTCATCCAAAGGGCTTTAGGAACTATTGTACATTACCAAATCCCTTTTTGATTCAGCAGAAATAATGGAAGATCTCATCCTAGCAAACAGTTCTTGAATAAAACAAGCGTCATCTTTCAGCAAAGAAATGACCTGTACCAGAATCACGCATTTTTAAAATAAGGAACAATGATAAACTATATATATGAAAGTTGAAATCCTCACCACAGCATTATTTGCATGAATTATTGAATTAAGACTTGCTATTGTAGGCTCATCCAATATTCTTGGCAAAACAACATCCTGAAATCAGTGGAGAAACAAATAAGAATTCACATATAACAAGATTCAAGTAATTGACTATCATTTAGCACACACTGACCTTTAGATAGCCAACTCTGTATGACTGATGTATCTTTGACAACACCGAATTATTTTTAATGGGAATGGCCTGTGTGGTAAATAAAGGTGTACTGTTAAAGAAAATGTAAGTAGGCAAGCTAATATGAATCTCAAAATCAATTACCTCCTTAAAAACAACATGTCCTTTGAGAAAAGCACGATGATCCTGCACCTTAGTGACCTCTGGATCATCTGTTTAAACAGAATGAGGGAAACAGGACACAACCAGTAGTCAGGATTTCATAGTTATGAACAAAAAGTACAAAAAGAGAACAATATAACAATTAGTCAACAAAGCAGAGATTACTAGCACACAACAGGTACTAACATTCACACACCATGTTGCATGGCAAATTCTTTAATCACAACTATTTAATGTCGGCTATATGGATCTTTTTTCTACATTCATCTTTATTTCGTGCATCATTTTATGTCAAATAAAGGTTCAGTTTGGTCTTCCTCTCCCTCCTAAGGAACCTTCAATTTCAATGCATTCCTCCATAAGCATTAAGTGCTCTTCATTAGTCATATCCAAACTATCTTAACAAATTCTCATATAGTCTATCTTCTATAGTTGTTGCCTCTTAACTTCTGACTAACATTACCGTTCTGTGTTCTATCTTTTCCACTAACACCACTCATCCGCCACCTTAGCATTCACATCTTGGTGACATCAATATTTGAATATGTTGTTTCTAGTTAACCAACATTCTAATACATAAAGAATTGCTAGACTTGCAACTGTTTTATAGAACTTCCATGTCAATGACACCACAAACATACTAGAAACACTTCCCAACTTCAACCATTCTACTTTAATTATCATGCAAGTTCCAGCTCAATCTAAGTTTCATGTAGAACTATAGTTCTAGGGATAATTCATTCTCCATTTTTATATCTTAATCCGCTAAACTCTGATCTACTAACTCTAACACCTTTAGATTCCTCAAAATACAACTAATGTAAAATTCACTCCTATATTAGATTAATGATAAAAGCAACATCCCCACTCGATCTCAGATCTACTTATCCTAACACCTTTAGATTTCAAATTTCATCTGTACACTACTAGCATAGGATTAACTCATACATTAGATTGATAAATTCACAAATTAAAAGAATATCACCAACAAATGACAAGCTTCATGTAACCTTATATCAAGTAAATTATATTCATCAACAAGAAACTAATAAAATCTAGTATCACATATTTAGCAACATGTGATGGAGAATGTACCACAAACAAATTTAACTTTGCAATAAAGGTTAGTACACCAAAGATACAAGACCACATTAGTTGCTCATTTAGAAAATGTTACTGCACGGCCATATCATTATACTATGGGATTAAGCTTCTCTTGGCTCAGCATAATTGTAATTAGAAATGACAACAAAGAATAATTTACAAGTCATTACCTATGTCTCTCATCTAGACTATTTCCATGTTCAGATGAATTACCGGAGGTTAATCTCAATTTGCATGAGACGAAATTGCAGCCAAATAGTAGATTGCTCTATCCACAAACCAGCCCTGCAAACTAGGCAAATCCTTCTATTTACTTTTTTAAATTTTTAGGTTGGTTATCTGGGAACAAAATCTAGGGTGCTGGTGTCAGATTGATACCCAACAACAAAAATTTATTATCCACTTAGGACTTCTCAAATTTGAGTTATGCCTTCCTAGAACACATTGTTGTGAAAATATTTGGGTAACGGATGACTAAAGTAATCTCATCAACCAAATTCCAATGGAAAAGACTGAATATAAAATGGAAAAGGAAAAACAATGTGGTTAGTTCAGCATACATACATACATATATATCCTTGGAGATCAAGAGTAGAACTCTAGTTAAAATATTGGATGATTGCAAGAAGCCATTAATGACGATTTGAATTAAGATTTGCAAAAAGGTACTAGAAATGCAAGCTTGTAATAAATAATTGCATTTAAGGCTTGCAATAAGAGCCAGGGATGATCGTGCTTGTGCCACGGCACTACATGATATGGCACTTATCGGCCATTCCTCAAGAGTAGAGGGTCCACCCACCGCCAATCCCATGCAAGAGAGGGAGAAAGAGGAGGTAGGGAGACTACTTGCCATCGCCGCTCGTCATCGCCCTGGATTTAAGTGCCTCCGCAACTTAAATTAGACCCGCAAAGAGGATCATTTTTGTTCGACCCATCCATCATCTTTTTCCTCCTCTAGCCGTGACGGACGACAACAAACAAAACAATGAGTGGTAAAGGCAAGGGTAATAGCAACGCAGGCCACTGCTAGGAGGTGAGATGAAGGGTGTTGTGCGGCACCACCTCATGCCACGTGTTGGTACACTACCGGCACGACCATCATCAATAGCCATAAGAGAGGGAGAGGAAAAGAGGAAGGAGACTACTCGTGTTCGCCCATTAATGCTCGCCATCAAGCTTGTCGTCATGCTTGCAGCCTTGCTCCTCGTTGCTCGCATGCGCTAGATAGAGGAAGAAGGCATCGCTGGCGTCAGGGTGCCTTACAAGTCGGGTCAAGTTGGGTCGAGTCGAATAAAAACTAAAAGTTATGAATCACGGGCGAGCGACGACAAGCAAGACAATGAGCGGCATTGGAAAGCTTGACAACTAAGGGCGATGGGCAAAGGCGAGCAACAACGACAAACGGATCACTACTAGGAGGGGTGTCGTGTGGCACCCCTCGTGCCACGTGCTGATACGCCAACAAAACAATAAGTGTTGACCACGGCGATCGTTGGGTAAGAGCAACTCAAATCTAACCTCCTATGTATAACATTTCAAATGCTGAAAGAAGCTAGGTCGTGGATCACTAAATCCCACATTTAGCATGTCGATGTCTAAACAAGGCAAATAACAAAGATATGGCGCTATTGCATTAAGATAAGCAAAAAGGTACTAGAAACGCTAGTTTGTAATATATATTGCATTTAAGGCTTGCAATAGGAGCAACTCAAATCTAACCCACTGTGTGCTGCCAATTTAATTTATATATGAAGTTCCAAATGTTGAAAGAAGCTAGGTCATGAATCACTAAAAATCCCATATTTAGCATGCCGATGTCTAAACAACCCAAGTTGCAAAAACATAGTGATATTTCTTACAGATTCAATCAATCTGAAAAAAAAAAAGTTAAGTTTCACCCTTAACATATCTACTACTTTAGAAGCACTTGTTCTTCTATATCAAAATTATGTAAATGCACAGACTAAAAAGGAAAAGCATATAATTGTTAGAATCCGCAGCAAATTCCAGCTAACTCAATCATGTTAGGAAGCAAGGCTATTTGGTAGCTTAGGCTAGTTTACTCTATCAAAATATGAGATGTACTTATCAAAAGATATAACGTGCAAAATAAAAACCAAATCAAAACATAACTCAAGCAAACAGTCAATGAATGCCTACATAAAATCATACCAATTATACATTCTGAAAACCCTTATACAAACATCTTGTACAGAATACAGATTTAAAGGATTGCTCAGTCACCTTAGTAAGTTGCTTTAATTCTAATACTTACAAGAAGTTCATATAAAGTCAACTGAGAAATTTTTTAAAAAAAACTTTGTGCCTGACTAACGGATCAATTCTCGTTTTTCAAGCAAATGCAGATTAACATGCTGATATAGACGAATGATTTCACCTAGAACAAAAATTTCTCCAAAAAAGTTAAAATTTATTCAGTTTTCTACATGAAGTAGAGTATTCGCATAGCACAAGTTTCACGATAAGAGTTGTAGACTCTGTTAAGAAAACTGCTGACCATCTGAATTGTGTGAACTGTGAACTCTGAACTGTGAACCAACAAAGAACTAAGTCAGCATCCCATTATGAAAGTAGTAAAATTCATAGGTTAAGTTTTTGGTCTTTTACTTAGTCATTGAAGACCATAATGGCATCTCATATGCAGCCATTACATTTATATATACCTGCAACATTCATCTATCAATCAATCCATTTGTATTAAAACAAAATGTTTTTTTCATTGAATAATGAAAACAATTTTAGATAAATATATGTGATAAAATGCCAACAAGGAAGAGGCAGCACAGATATATACCTGCAATATTCATCTATGCCAACATTCATCTATCAATCCATTTGTATTGAAACAAAATGGTTTTTTCATTGAATCATGAACAGTTTTAGATAAATATATGTGATAAAATGCCAACAAGGAAGAGGCAGCACAGATAGCATCATCGACATCTACAATGGGTATGGATAAAAGTAGGCATAAATCACAAAGACCTACTCAACCTTGGAAAATGGAAACAAGAATAAATAAATAAACAGATGAACAAATCAAAATAATTATAATTATAATGATCATATTATTAATAAAACTATTATTATTATTATATTATTATTATTACCATAATAATAGAAGTACAGAAAGTGACGTCCTACATAAAGTGATGATATTTGGAAGCAGACATCAGTAAAAGATTGAAACAAAATGTCAGCATCAAGTCATCAGCTACGTCCCTGGTCAAAGTTGGGGGCAAAAAATGGAAGCAATGATAACCAACAAAAATGAGATGGACGTACATTCAAGCGAACCAATAATATCCAAAATTAACTCCTCAGAGAAGATCCTATCAAAGATTGAAGGGCTGTTCAGTAGAACTGCAAATGACCAATAGAAAATGTTAATAATGTTAAACAGGAAATATACAAGGACATAGATAAGCAGAAATACTCACTGATCCCCTTGACCAATCTGAAGATCATGTGGAGGCCATCCATGTTTTCTAAATCCTCACACATTCTAAAGAGGTCCATTAACTTTGGAAGAAATTCTTGCTGCACAACATTACAAGGACAGTGAAAACATTCAATTATAATTGAAACTAGTGCAGTTTAGATGTTCAATAAAATCAAGAATAAATAATAATGGGTTTCCTACTATGTCTATCCTTAAAGCTTAACCATCCCTCCAACTCATCAAGATTCTTAAGTAACAAAACCAAGACATCAATCCCTAGCCTCTCTCCACCTTCAGTACACGGACCAAGAAGAACTATCATTTCACCATCCCCAAGAGCTCTAGCCTATTTTTCTATCTGACTAAGACTAACTAAGATTCAGTCAAGAGATTGTCCTAAATCAAGTTTAAGGACAATTAGGATATACTAATGTGACTATCACAATAGTTATCTATAGAAAAGCTCGCCAATAGCCAAATAAGAGGATTAAGGGAGTTGATTGATTTTCATTTTGCAATAGAACAAACAATCTTACTAGAAATTTTCATTTAACACAAAACAAGCCAACAGATATCATCAACTAAAATTCAACAGGGCAAAACTAACATAATAAATCACTCTCCAACAATATGTATGACCAACATACACAAAAAAAAAATTCTCTGCCCATCAACCTTACCTTCTCTCTAAGCCAATGAAAACCTCTTCGCAACTTCTTTCCAACAAAGAATTATTAAAGATGGAAAATGATAAATATAAAACAATATATAAAGTTTGACACAAGATTCAAAAGAAATATATAAAAGCCATTTAATACCATTCTAACTGACCAATCTGTAATGCACAATAAATGATTTGCAAGTTGCTTACATCTTGTGATATTAGTTCTGCCACACGCATCTGATCCGTAATGCTGCACTCCACTATAGTCTGTAAATTATGGTTGACAACCCTTAGGATATTGAGATTTCAAAATTTAAAACAGACAGCAAACAAAATTGGAGGAACTAATTAGAAAGGCACAAACTAAAGGCAGGTATTAGGCTGTAACTAATATACTGAAATTCTAAGAAATACAATAATCAAAACAATGTAGGATTTGTGAGTATGGAAAAGAACATATATAAACTCTGATACTTGTCATGATCTCTAATAGGATTTACTTTACCTAGTTTAGCTACTATACCAGAGTTAACTTAGGTGTTAACTTTTATTTTGGCAATCGTATTAACAGCCTTTAGTTATCATAAAATTATTAAAAATGTGATTATCCTTTGATCCTTTCTTGGGTATAATTGTCTAGTAGTTAAAGCCTTGTGCTATGTATTCATGAGATAACCTTTCACTCAAGGATTGCCATGCTAAAGCCTGACTAGCACATGGCACGAGGGCTGCCACACGACATCACTCCTAGCAGTGATTTGTCGCTGTGTAGCAGTCCTAGAGATCATTAACAACATCCCCCATCCTCTCTCATTATCGTCGATCCCTCCTCATCATCTATCGCTCCCACCCCATCAATGCCCGTGCCATAGCAAGAGAGGGAGAGATGAAGATGATGATCCTTCTCTTGTTAGGGCATGGGCATGACAATGAGGAGAGAGCGATGGCAACAGCTTGACGAGGAGAGGTTGTCAATGATGAAAGCTCTGCGGCACGATTAGTCCCCGTCTCCTCTTTTTCTCTCATCTCTTACATTAGGGTGGCAGTGGAGTGGTATCTTGCAGCACAATTGGCAAGTTTCGTGGCAGGTGTTGTGCCCAGCCAACAACCAGCACAGCAATCCCTTCTTTCCCTACTAACAGTGAGGCTAGATTTCATGCTCCATAGGGCACTTGGGTTTACAACCAGTTATATTCCTAAATTGGAGTATGACATAGTAATACTAGCACATTTTAAGTTTTCAACAACCTTAAATTCCACATAAAAATTTTGCTAAAATAAGGTGACAAAAAAAAGCAATATTTTGTATTATCATATTCAGCTCCAAATAGATACAGAAAGGCAATCAAAAGAGATTTTTCACACCTTCAAAACTAAAGGAAGGCTAGAGAGTTCAACAGGTGGAAGCTCTCTCAATTCACTGTTAACAGTGCGGAATGAATCATCTGCAAATAGAATGATAATGATAATCAGTAATGCAGCCTTGATCATTGGTAATTCAATAAGTATAACCTTCATATTGAGAGGATAATGACCAGAAGATATAAAGTTTTCCAGATATGCAATTGTCTTTTGAAAGAAGTAACGCTGATCCGACAAAATAAGTTAAGGGTTACACTAAGAAGGCAAGTATCATCAACAACAAAATTCCTCTAAATTAATAAACATATGTATGATGCTTCAATCATAACAAAAGGAAACGTTCTTCTTCAAGGTTCCATGCCATTATCATTCTTCATATCCTGATAATTAAGAAGATGGAAAGGGAGGTGGCAATAAAACAGGAAGTTCAGAAGACAAGTGCCTAAAAGCCGGAACATAAAAAAGACATACATAAGCAAAATACAGAAAAGCAGAATAACAGAGAAGGTACCATTTGATTGCAGCATCCTACTAGATTCTAGATTTTCTATTGCTGGACGAGGACCAACTTCAAGACCTACAGTAAACGGTCATATATAGAGGGAACAGAACTAAGTGGTTAATAGAATGAAATGCATATATACGGTTACTTACTTCCAAGATTGCTAAAATGTAGATTTCTCTGTATGCCGCAGATGTTGTCCCTGTATGAACAACAACAGTAATACAGTATTTAATGGATATTTCAGATAAATATGTAGATTCAACACCAGAAAGCTAAACTAAATAAGTTAATGAGCTTAAAATGGAAAGACCATATATAGGAACATCCTGTGGCCTCTTGAAAGCTCAATGCCAATTCTGTAGCTAATTCCGGGTCTCTCCATGAAATAATTGTGTCTGCCAAAAAATTCGGGAAAGTAAATATTCTGCTAATATAATTATCAAATCATCTTCAGATTGTAAAGATTAGCACATTTATTCACCTTCTTGCCTTCTATAAATATCATCTGAAGAGATACTGTGCATAAGTAATGTCTCGTTATCCTCTTCATCCACAACAGTCAAACCAAGTTCCTCAGATCTCTGCAAATCATAATATAAAATTAAAAGCAAACCAAATGTAATAAAATCACTAAGAAATAACAGAGGTACTTCCTCCAAAAACAAAGGAAAATCAACAAGAATAAATGACTTCATACGCAATTCTTGCATTACATGTTCCATGGCATGCACTGATAATCTACTTCCTTCTATATTCTAACTAATTTCATGAGATGTCTATCAAGTTCGTAATATCCAGAAGATACTCTTCAAAAAGTTGATGCTAGGGCAATAAGGAAGTATATTTTTTGGTCCTAGTAGTACACATAGAGCTAAGCAAAAACAATGACAGGTTGGTCACTTTAAAAGTCCTCCTGTTGAATTTAATGACCACATTGTTATACATGTCGCTGATGGATAGCTAGTCTAATTAAAGACGGACTATTTGACAAACACTATGATATACAAGAATTTAAAAAATGCGGTGCTTTATTAAAAATTTCAGGTAAATGTATCCCATTAGAGAGAATTTACTAAGCTTCACATTTTTTAACAGCAGGCAAGAATATAAAAGCACATTATGAATGGTTACAGATTGTCATTCATTTTAGCAGGGGCTTATTACATGATCATTGGTTCTACTGATGACATACAAGATACCAGAACGAAACTGATTAAGAAAGCTATCCAAATATATTTCTGCTAACTTATTGCAGTAAGAAAGAATGGCATCATATATCAATCATCAGTGAATCTAAATACAAACCCTCCAATTTCTAACCAACCTCAGGATTTGGACTTTATCATGGAATCCATCCAATCATCTCATAAGAAGAGTCTCATAATTGAGCATACAGGTGCAGCATTATCAGTGCATACTACTTGGTGCATGCAAAATGCAAACTTAGCAAGCAAAATTAAGATTTAAATGTTTAATTTTTTTTGCTAGAACTTGATGAACAGTAGAGGTGAGATGGCATTGTGAAGGAAGCCAAAGAGAGATTTACAACAGCAAATTCAGAGAGAAAAAGTGCTCACGGGACAACCATAAGGCCACATCGCCAGATCATACTTAATGCATTATAAAATGTAGAGCAGCTACAAAATAACAAAGTTGAGAAACAAATCATGCCAAGATGAAATATTGAGATGGAAAAGATAAAGCAACAAACTTTGCAAAAAGTGAGACAAAATCATGTAAGATGGTTCAAACATATAAAATGAAAGGAAAGAGACTCGGTCCCAGTTGCGGATGCCAAAGGGAGAAAAACATCAACAACAACAACAACAACCAAATTCCATAGAAATACCCTTTGATTGAGCTAACCGGAATTTGGGTCCCTCTCACTAGGTCCAACATTTGGAGAATTATCCTCTAACTAATATATTGAAAGGCAGTCGCGAGTGGCAAGCAGTCGTCCCACAGCTTAACGCTTCCGTGAAAGGCTAGTGCCAATGCGGTCTAGTATTTTTAATACATAAAAATAAAAAAAAATTATATAATACATAATATATACCAATATAGCATATATAGAAATTTTAATAGTGTGCAATTTACAAAAAATCACATTTTACATACACACACACACAATATATATATATAAAGGAAGAGATGTTTATGCAATAAGAATAAAACATAGGTGTTGCTAACTTGATATAGCGATATGCTTCAAAAAAGAAAAGAAAGCTACAAGAGTGGGAGATTAATCTTTGTAGCTTATCCTATTCTGCACCTACATAGCTTTCTCTCTTCTCTCTTCTCTCTTCTTTCTTTCCTAGTAGCTTGAAAACCTCCATCCACTCTATTAATTCGCATTCATCTAGCAAATGAGATTGTAAGATTATGAGATTGTGAGATTGGCGGAGATATTTCCCATTTCCCCCAATCGTCCACGGGCCAACCCAACCATTGCGGAAGAAGAAATGGAAAAAAGAAGAAAAAAGAAAAGAAAGAGAAGAAACAGATAAGAAGAAAAATATGAAAAAAGAAAAGAAAGAAAGGAAATAGAGAAGAAGAATGGAGGGGGGGTACATGATTTCGCCGCTAACCACCCCTCCATTGCCTGGCGCCGCCGTCCCCACTGCTCAAGAGGGGAGGGTCGAGAGAGGAAGACAAGAGATTGGCTTAGGGCAGATCAATCAAGTGAGGGAGATGACAAACTAGGGATTTTGGGTTAGTGTCCACCGGTTAGCCCGCATCCATTACCAACCCATTAGACCATTTTTACGCCTTAATGTGTCGCCTAGGTCACCAAGCGATAAGGCGGTCCACCACAAGCGACATTGCAACCCGTCGACTTTAGAAAGTCGCAAAGAAGATTTGTAGGGCGGCCGATGCGCCGCCCCGCTTGGCAGCCACTTGAATAGCTTTTAAAAATATTGACTGCGACAGCATGTAATATTAGTAAATAACATGGAAGCACCAATATCATGCAGCTACCTACGCAAGATATCCAGTAGTAGGTTAATATTCATCAAATATCAATCATTGTAAGAGCCGATAGAAATCTTTCATAGGCAATTTGCACAGCAAATCACATTAATCCAAGTAGTTAGTATTACAATGGGATCACTATGCTCCTTGTAATATGATCAATCAAAGGGATTAAACCAATATCGGCTGAATAAAAGCAAAAGGTCAACCACTGTCCAAAAATTCTAACACTTCTGAAGCTTGCACGAGTACCAAAAGGGAATCGTCAGAGCCAAATATGAAATTTGATTCTCCATGGCCCCTGACCCCAACGAGAAGCCTCTTAAAGATCATAATGCATTTGAGGGCAACCTAAATCGCTAAACATCAGCCTTGGTGAATTCATCAGCAGAAGCCAAGATATTAAAAATCTTATCCTTTTGTCTACTCATAATATTGCTACCTTAGCCTCCACTCTCCTAATACTTTGTTCAGTATTAGCTAGCTCCCAAGCACTAATCCTTTTCCTACCAATATAGCACCTAAAGTCTTTTCAACACATTTTCTATTGAGTTAAAGTAGAACTAAGAGGCACCACTATAATTATCATGAAACCTACATCAGTACTGATTAGCTCCTAACAAATCTTAAACATATTGACTCAAGAGGGTAAAGCACCATTACAAGTATCACATCCCCAATCAAACAACATCAGACTACTTATGCAGACTCTACAACCAAACATGCCCATGAAAAATTTACATTCTACACTACCAAACTACAGTGCCTCAGGTTCCAAGTACATGTTGGTTCAAATTAAGAAATAAAAAGACAGTAATACAAATTAGAACAAATATTGAATTCCCTGCTCACAGCAAGTGGGATTTCATCAATCAACTATAAATTCCTGCAGGTGCATAGAGAAAGTAATCCAACCACTAGTGCCCATCAACTTTGGAAAGAGAATCTAGAAAGTCTGGCCTATATTCTCCTTCATTCACATCCTCTTTGCAACGTATGAAAAGCTTATGACTAGTGTATCAAAAGGCAACCATGGCAGCCGCCTTGGCAAGGTGGAGCACTGACCACTCCGCATAGTGAAAATGTGGCGGTGGATTGGTTTTGGCAAAATGACGAGACGGATCGCGTGAGGACAGGTAATGGGTTTGAGAACTAAACTATAAAAAAAATCTCAATCCACTTCTTTCCTCTTCCCTTGATTTGAGCCCAAACTGGTCTCCTCTGCTCTCTCAAACAGTACTGATTAGCGGCACAAGGCGAGGGCAACGGTTTGCGTCAAGCTCCTCTCCTTTTCCGTATATGCGCATCCTCCACATCCCTTGCCTCATCCCCCTCTTCCACTGCATCCTCCTCTCCCTCTCCAACAACGCCAATAGGCAACAAGTTCTTTCGCTCAAATCTCATCTCTCTCTCTCTTCCAATCTTTTTCCTTTTTCTTCCTATATTTCAGTTTTGTAGAAAGAGGATGTCGTCTTTGGCTCTCTCTACTCCCCTCTTTTTCATTTTCGGTTCCCTATGTTTCCACTTTTACCCTATTCTGTATTGTTGTAAATAGATAGCAAGAAGGCAACTGAGATGGAGTATAGTCTAGGGATTTTCCATTTTTCTTCTTCTATGAATTTTGTAATTGTTTGAGGAGAAAAAAGATTAGTTATGACTACATATTTTTAAATACATGTAATCTTAGTATCAATTTTGTTGCTCCGGTGATTTTTAGCCATATTACTATATATTATATATCATATATTTAAATTTTATATATATTATAAATGCTAGACCACCTTGTCACCCGCCTTTCACTTAGAAACTATGTGACAGGTTGACTGCCCACAATCCATTGTTGCCTTTCAAAACATTGCTTATGATCAAGTACACAAAGATATATTCTCCTACATTCAAGCTAATGCCACTCTCTTATATAGAGTGATGTTTCAATACATGAAGAGAATTTTGTGCGGATAAGATGTTGCTCCTCCACCTGTCTTTTTTCGCTTTGGCTAGAGTCTAGTAGCCGAAAGCCTCATTAGCTTACGCTGACTTGCCAATTCTTCAACTCTTTTTTATCAACATGAGATTTGACGCCTAGTTGCGCTGCGTTTTCAAAAACTTCTCGTCGAACTGGCTCTATGGACAATTCCTCAATATCTTGTTCATTCACAACAAAATATTCAACGAAGTCAACTGCGTTTCCTGTCAAAAAACCGCTAGTGCTATTTCAATATATTATGGGTAAATAGGAGCTTTGACCCCTAGGATCAACGTCAAGTGAACTTGGCGAGTAGAACATGATCAAGGTGTGCAGTACTTTCCTAGAGCTGAGAGGCTTAAGTCATGCTAATACTTCATAATTCACACCATTATGTTTCTAATGCGTGGGATAGTTCTCCAATTTATCATCACCAAGAGGTCATGTTTACACTGACTCATGCTAATACTTCGTAACTCCAATAAGTATATCTCATGCAAGGGACAAATTTGTCTAATTTATCATTATTATTGCTTCATGCCTAACAGTACAACACATTCAAAAGATTTTCAGCATATCCTGTCATCATCAGCACTACCATATTCCTAAGCTCAAAAGGCATTATATGTGAGGACCTCTATGGTTCCATACTCATCATTCTACAAATATCTACTGAATCCTTCACTTAGACCATCGATCATCGAGTTTTAGATGTATCAGAAAACTCATTTGATGTTATGTTGACACCAAACGCCTTTTCCTAACATGCAAGATTATAAGAGTAGACATATATAACATAAGAACTTAACCAGACAATCTCAACAAACAACTTCATGAGATAACACTACAAGGTACCCAAAACAATTCAGTGTGATGGAACATGTAAAATTGAGTCAGTGTCACTGAAATAAGAATGATCACAAAAAAAAAACTGAAAGTAGCAAAACCAACCTCCAGATATTCAACAGACACATGTCCTGTTCCCTGGTCATCCCACTTTCCCTCATCATTCAAGCGGTATACCTTAACACGCTGATACGATTTCAGAAAGGTCAGATAAATGTATGACTTTAACAGAAATATGGCAAAAATAAGTATCTACCTTGAATTAACATATAAACGCTGACAACAGAATGAGAACAATATTGAGACCCGAGAAAGAAGGTTAAGGCTACAACAAGATAAAGAATCAATATGAAAGAGGACTCATGCACAGCAAAAATCAATGCAAATAAGATCAAAATCTAGATAACTTTCCTAGATGTCCCAAGAATCTGGCTGATCCACATCAAATAGACAAGAAAAAGGAACAGATCAAAGCAGCACAGTATGCCCAACCATATAAACATGTGAATATATGGAAATGCATTATAAAAAATATAGGCAGACTATTTAAACAGCAGCATTTAAAAATACAATCACCAAGCAAAACAAAGAAAATAAATATAAGGATGCCATATGGAAAAAACAGACCAAATACTTCTTAAAGATAACATTGACCACCTAACAAGTTCCAAAGACAATTCTTGTAGAGTTGTTTCTCTAGGAGTGCACCCAAAACTCAGAAGAGTAACCGTAATGCAATTCTCAAATTTTCCGAGTACAAAGTAGCATGGATCTTTAGGTCATGATGCTTGGGTATCTAACTCCCCCAACTATGTTAGCACATAGTACTGAAAATTCACATAAATAAATAAATAAATAATGTATCCATCTACCAATGCAAACATTTCTATGTCAACTCACCTTCAGAGCCCCTAGCAAAGTGAAGACATTGTGGATCTAAATGAGACTTTAAACAGAAAAAGGTATAGTAAAGGAGGATATTTCAAAAAGTAACCAAATATCTTTCTATCAAATACATATATCAAAAGATAACTGCTTTGTTGTTATAAACAGTGCCAGCACTGAGAATTGTATAAATCAGAAAATGGTAGATAAGCTTTGGCTCGAAACTGAAAAACTAGAAAAGCAATAAAACAGCCCAATTCAAAGGAGGAAGGTCTCTCTTGGACAATGATAAAATAGAATTATCATTGTCAAGATCCCAATGATAAGTCACTATATTGTGAAGTTTTCTATAGGTAAGTCATATTGGAATAAATTTTTGGTGTGATGCTGTACCCATTGATATGCCATCTTTTGTTAAGTAACTCTTAGGATCTTGATAGGAGGACATGACATGACATACAAAAAGTTACCAATACCTTTATCGAGGACAATGTTGATTCCCTTGCACCCCAAAATCTGCATCTTATCCCAGGAAAGGAATAAAGCCCCTTCAGCTCTCTTGGGAGCAAAGTTGTTATAATTCTTGAAAAAAGAAGTTTCAAAATGATAGGACAAATATCAACCTTTATGCATTATAGAAGCACCTAAGATTCCTTAAAAAGTTCAACTGTTGCTATCAAAGTTTTTCAACCTCACTCATTATGGACTTCCTACTACTTGCTTGTCACCTACCCTTAAGAAATATCCATCATTGCAAAGATTTGACCGTGATGGCAATTCACCACAGTTGGCACAATAAAGAAGTCAATTTGAGCATGAGGATATACAAGTATTGATGCATATAATGAATCAAATTCTCCAACCTTACATAGAAAATGCATAGTTTGATAGAATCCTTATTTTTAAGTGCCTGCTCTGCGGACCACTTGCACCACATAAGTTGAAAACTACAAAATCACTAATTGTACAGTTACACTAATCAAGGTTTGAAAATTCGGTATCAAGATCAAGATCTCTCCCCCCCCAAAAAAAAAAGATACGTATCAGTCAGCTGAATCGGATTTAACTTTTTAATCACGTAAAATTCTAAATATTATTTAAAAATGTAGGAGAACTTCTAAAAGATTTTAAAAAATTATCACAAATAAAAATAATAAAGAAAGAAAAACTATAGTGCAATAAAAATTAAAAAGAAGAAGAGATTTGAAAGAGAGGGAGTGAAAGAAAATCAAATAAAAGAAAGAAAAACCATGGTGCATCGAAAAAGAAGAAGAAAAAGGAAGAGTGTGGAAAAAATAAAAATAAAAACTAAAAGAGAAATAAAAACATAAATTAAAAAATTATATACTAGAGTTTGTCAAAGTTTGTTGGAGTTAGATCTCTTTATAAGAGAAACAATGGTTATATGGTAAGGAGAGAAAAAAAGAAAGAAATAGTGAAAGAGAAAGAGAGAGAGAGAGTTCAGATCGGGCAGAAAGAAATAGTGAAAGAGAAAGAGAGAGAGAGAGTTCAGATCGGGCTTGAATCAAGATTGGGTTTGGCCGATCCCAATCCAACTAACCATGACACTAATAAGTATACCTTTTTACCATGCCATCCTATTTTCCATTATTGTATTGCATGGCAATCGTATCATCCTACATGCATTGTATCAGTGGAGGCTGCTAAGATTGATGCGAAATGTGTAAGACACCAAAACTTGCTAGATCATAAAAGAACTAGTGAAGACATGGCTGCCATGGCTATCTTCAAGTCATGTTCAACTTATCTGTTGTTTGACTAGTTTCAGCTCTACATTTTGATCCCCTAATTGACTGTCTTAGGGCCTCCAAATGAGACCCAAAAACTAAGAAAATTTTAAACTTGTCGAGTCCAAAACAACTAGAGCTTCAGCATTAACAATTTATGATTTGAACAAGATCATTGACGTCAATTATGTTCTGCACACTACAGGAATAATAGCTATGAAGATCATCCTACTAAACATTTAAGTGAGAAGCTAAACATGATATTCAAATTATGGTCTTTATTCTTTACACTAAGTTCAAGATTTAAAGTGCATTAGGGACAGCAACCTAACCAGCAGGGATTAATTTGCAAAATGAAATATTGTGTTAAATTAAATTCTAAAGAGAGATAATAAACATTAGACTTACTGTCGTCAATCTTTATGGGCGTGTACATTTACTGAGAATAAGCTGAATAACTAAGTTGTGGAAGTTTAGCAGCTGCTAAATTATTTGAGCCACAGGTCTTGCAGGGGTCTACTTTAATTCAATATGAACCAAATTAGTTCAATCTACCAAACAATTTTACCGTCGGCTATATGATTATGATTCATCACCGAGTAAGCAAAATGCACCCAATTAATCATACGTCTGATCCAATAACCGTCAACATGGCATTCAAGATGAAATATAGCAACATTCAATTGCCAAGCACCCTCCAATAAGACAATAAAATATATCCAAAAACCAAATCCGCTGAGTCCTTATCAAAAGAGCCAGATCTTCTACCCACCAAGTGTACGGAGTGCCAGAGAAAAATACCCACTTCCAATTATCAAACTTCAAGAGCAATATGCACCAAATGTTCAGCAAAAGTTACAGAAATTTACAGTTAAAAAAAAAAAAAAAAACCAGCCGGAATCACTCATTCTACAAAATCAAAAAAAACCATTATGAATTACACTCAATAAATCCATCCAAAACACCTCCCACGCTTTCCGATAAGTAATAAACAGCAAGAACCAGTGCCCTAACCCTACTGAACGAATCTAGGGCACGGAACAAGATCCAAGATTTCGAGCACAGAAAGCAAGCAAGAAAGAACCCCTAATTCCTACTCACCTGCATGTTATTATTCGACGAGTTGGGCGCCTTCACCTGTCCTCCCATCGAGCAGCGATTATTACGGTGGACGGCGAAGCTCCTCCCCCGGAGGCGAATTCGAGGGCGGAGCCGAAGAAGTGACTACTAGGGTTTTTGCCCGGAATTGGAAGCGGGGAGAAACGAAGGGAATAAAAAAAAGGGCGAGGGTTTAATAGAATAATGAAAAGAAAACCCTAACCGCCATTAAAATCGCAGAGAGAGACCTCCTTTCCCCTTTCTCTCTCTCTCTCTCTCTTCTCTGCCCCTCTCTCTCTCTCTCTTCTCCGCACCCTTTTGCGACTTGGAATACGGAGGAAGGAGGGGATAATAAATGGACTTGAAGTTTGACGTATTTACCAAATAGGTTTCCCAAGATAGCGTGGTTCGATTTTCCTACTTTTTATAATAATCATATATATGCGATGGTTCTGACGAAGCTTTTCCAATACTCAAATTTAATGTCTAAATTTTGTGTATTTAATTATAATAATAATTATATATATATATATGCACTCCGAATTATATATTAAATTAAAAAATTTAATTGCAAAATCGCCAACTCGTACAGCATAAGACCGTCCGATCTTATTCATGATTGAAGGATAAAGGGGAGGTTTATCGGTGGATAAGTCTGTCCACAGTCTAGAGCAACAGAGGATGATGTTTTGGTGGGCGATAAAGGAATTGCAGTCAAAGTTGAATAGTTCATCTTGGGATAAGTTATCTGATCATTGGTCTTTTGGCAGCAAAAAAGGGAGTAATTTTTTAAAAAAGAGTTGGAAAGCTAATAATAAATTAATAGAATCGTTATAAAACTAAGAAGAAAAAATACAGTAAAGAGTACCAGATTTACAAGTGTTTCTTTTCACCTTGGTGGTGTACTTTAAAGTTATCCATTGTAAGCATCTAATAATTCTGATTACAGAGAAACCATGAATTGGAAGCTGTAGTCAGCTAACAGTATTTAAAACGAGGTATGATGCGAGTTGAATAGGCGTTGACTTGCATGGTAGAGGGAAAGATGGAATCATGCTCTACTCGTGTCCACATGAAATGTGAATACCTCGTGCTACTTCCGGACTTTATTCGCGGGATAAGTGATCCTTTTATTTCGCCATGAAGCCATGGTCGTGGCCATGGGGCGCGTCATCTCACGAGGTCAACTACGAGAAAGACTGGCATTGTTTCTCTACCATGGTCCATGGGGATAAACCCCCTCTCCCCTTTTATCTAGCATTAGGTGGGGGGGGAGGGGGGTGTGGATAAGCAGAGGTGGATAAGTCTTACATGGATCCAGATCTTGATCGAGAAAAGTAGACTTACTTTTCCCATTATAGTTGGGTCCCCACTAAGATTTATTATTAGAGTAAGTAAATTGCCCAATGTTCATATAGACCACAGGAGTTACTGATCTACTATTTCTGGTTTTAAAACTATTTACTGAACTACTATAATTGGGAGGTCCATGTCTTTATTGGATCAGAGAAGTGAGTAAATTGTTACTCGGCAGACCTCTCTTTGTTTATAGAATTCTGAGAACCTTCAACTTATTGTCTGTCTAGAAAGCATCAGGGAAGTCATACCAAGTAGCAGACAGAAAGATACAGTGAGGCCTAAATAACACAAGTATACCTGAACACAACCTAAGCAAGAAACCCTGCAATCTAAGTATTGAAAATGTGTTCAGAAGCATTAATTGCTTGCGTAGAATCACTAGTCTCAGTAGATAATTAGGCCTCAATTTGGGTGGTCTTTGGAGATGAATAATCAGCCCAAATGTAAGATCTGAACGCACCCATACAGCAAAGGCACTGCAGAGAATGTGAGCTTTGGAGTTTGATTATACTATCCGAAGTTGAGGGCGAAAATAGAACCAGTATAGTTATTCTAATTCTATATTAGCATAAGAAAGCTTGTACCAGTATAAGTTGTTATAGTATTTAGTTGTATACTAGTATATTATATAATAGTTACATTTAATATAATATAAAATTGACACGATAGCTTGGCAAATGATTGAGTTGTCTTTTATAATAGATGAATAAGGTGAAGAGAAAGAAGAGTGATTGTACTGATACATTTTCAAGAATAAAATAGTAATTAGGAAATATTAGATAGAAGATTAGAGGAAAAAGAAGTACATCTTACTATACTAGTATATGCCTAAATAGTTCTTTAATTGTTATATCAATATAAGAAAACTATATAATGTAGATTAAGCATATTCTTATTCCATAGATGAATGAGAGCTAGAGAAAAAATAGGTTAAATTACTCGACATTAAGATTAAGCTAGCTTAAAGCAGTAGCTTGTAAGCATCAGGAGCACCCTGCAACAACTAAATATACATCATAAGCCACTGCATGGAATGTATAGCTAGCTACCACACTAAGCACAACTATATACAACCAACTGCGCAACAGATTAACTTGTATATCTAGACAACTAAATCAGGGAAAGGAAGAGTAGAATCCTACTAACTGAACCCAAAAAAATATATCAAAACCATTTATGTACCATTCATTTGTTCAGAATAATCTTAAAAGCAACAGCTTTTACTATCAGCAAAGTAGTTTAACTTGCAAGGAAAACACTTAAAAGGAAGACAAGAAGAAAAAGTAAAATCCACTGGAACACTTTAACTACATTTTACTACTCTACTGCCTTCAGTAGTGGAAAAGAGATATCAAACCAAAGAAAATAAAACTGCAAGGCTTCTAGTGCTTAAAGTGGAAACTTAGTCATATACATTTTCAAGCAATGCATCTAAATAGGTTTGAAGTAAATAACAAAAAGATATGCATGAAATTATCCATCATGAAAATGCAAACCTTCCTACTTTGTTGGTACATAATTAACTGATAACTTGTGGAGACTTGGATACAAAGCATTGGAAACAATCAACAAGAGAGCATAGAAGGGCAAATTTAGCCAAGTGCTCATGCAGTTGAAGGAAGAGAGACATAGTTACACTAGTAACTCACATCTAATCCAACAAGGCCTAACAAGAGTAATGCTATGAAATGCATGGAATCTGGAACAAAGGTGGTGATATGATATAGGTAGAAAATGTGCTTTTGATCAATTTCTCAGAAAAAATTAGAAGAGAGATTTAAGCTAGTTATTCAAATAGTAGATAACTTAAACAACATGAGCAATGAATTCTTCAGGAAAAGAAACAACTAGCTCAGCATCTAAAATGGATTTAATAATATACTTGTAAAGCTCCGGACTTGATCCAATTCAGATAGCCGCAACTCTCTTCCAAAAGCAACAGTAGAAACAAAACGATCGTTTAAGAAGGAAAAGGATCGACAAAAGTATCAAATTCCTACGAGTTGAAAAGAATGCCTGAAATCTTCAGACAACTCAAAGCAATCTAATGACTTATTTTGCATGTAGTGACACACTTAGAGTAATATAATCCACCAAACAGGTTCGTTGGGACGACGTGAGCATATAATATGAGATGTGGACCATGTGGAAAAGCTTAACTTGCTCATATTTGTATCGATATAGCTTATATATATATATAACTGTTGAAAATTAATCACTTGTTAACAGTTATTCTAATCATTAGATTTAGATTTATTGGTTAGATTTTAGTTTCACAAGTTACTTTAATCCTACTACTAAGCCGAGTTTTGAATAAGCTTGACTTGACTCGCCAAGCCAAACAAGTCGAACATGAGTTAGGCTCGAATGCTTTTTGAGTCGAACATAAATTATAATTATAGCTCGTTTTTATAACTTATTTTATGTTGGAAAAATTTAATTATAACTTTGGTATTCACGACTTCTCCAGATTAAGAATCTATGTTAATCCAAGAAGATAAGAACAACTGGTCTAGTTGATTTGTTATGGTTTTTTTAACTTAATTGTTTGGGCCCCTAAAATGAGCCTCTATAAATATACGGAGGAAACTCTAATTGGAGTTGGAATCTGCTAATTGAAAATAGTATTGTGCCTTTATCTCCATTTCAATTTGCTATAGTTGCTTCCTCTAACTCATAATCCTCGTCTTTTATTGAAGGGCTATCAAGCTATGGTATATCTCAAGATCTAATCATCTAAACTTTGCGATCTTGGATTTATTAGAAAGCTTTTAAATTCAAGGGCGACAACATATCAAAAATTCAAGAATATCCAACGATTAGATCATCCGCTTATGCTAGGAAGAAGAAGATGAAAACAAATATCGCTTTCAATACGTCATTCTCAGCTATAAGCTGATCGATCTGCTGGTTCTGTTGCTCCAGCTTTTTTTTAAAAATCACGTTCATACTCTAGTCTAGAACCGTTTTGAATCGAATCAAGTCGATTTGTACCATATATCCTCTAAAAGTTAATATTATATTTATACCCCTCTAAAGTGTTTCAATGGGTGCTCACTGGAACTTCTATTTATGCATAGATGTCTATAAAAAATAACCTACATTATATTATAATCCATTTAATTATAAAAATGATTAACAAATTTATTACTTTTTAGATATATTATGCTCAAATAATGGTGTCTTTGTTATTTCATCTACAAATGTTTTTTATTTAATAATCATAAAAAAAGTAACTAAAATTCCACGTAAAAATACTGTACAAATAAAATCTCAAGCAAATAGGTTAGGCATTAGGAATTCTGGCAACATCCCAAAGAGATACTTGACACATATATCTAATTAAAATTCTCAATCATATAATTTATTCCTCATTGAGATCTAGATATCAATGATCTCATGATGTGCATACTTGTTTGTATATAAATATGCCATGTAAATCTTATAGGGTAACCTGTAACATGTACAATTCCTTCTTCCACATCTTTTAAATCTCCTTTATATTTGGCATATATAAGCAAATAAGGAGATTTTGAAGAGTATACATACAAAAACCACTTCAAATTAATACAAATCTATATAAAATTACACATTCAAGGCATAGATGATAGATCTCAAACTATTAATGGTGGGGCAAAGAATCTAAAGACTAAAGTTAAAACCTTCTCCGGCTCTAGTTATTTACAAGGATTTTCTTTTTCTTTTTGTTCTTCCTCTTCTAAGAGTCTTTCGGCTTCCGCCAATAACCTCCTCCTACTCCTTTGGCCACTTTGCCTGAGAGGATAGGAGGGAGTATTTCTCCCTCTTCCGTGAGAGATATTCTTTCTTTCTCTTTTCTTTTATTCTTCTCCTCTTTCTTCTATCTAGTATTCTTCTTTCTCTTTTTCCTCTTCCCGTTGTCATTGGAGCCAAAATCTAGTAGAGCTAGAGTCGCCGGCTAAAATGATTATAATCTTTAAAAACAACTCAATTGTGAGTTACTTGTTTTCCATAAATAACTTAGTAGTCGGCAACAATATCAAATAAGTAATCCCAATTTGCAAATTTTATATAACATTATTATAAGATCATATTTTATGTGTTTATTACAGTTTATACCCTGTTTCTTTATTAAATTGCTAAGAAACACAAGCTAAGCAGGTTATTTTCTGTGCTTTAATAAAGCACAGGTTGAATTTAATTGAGAACGCAGGGTGTAAACTATATAAAAGTCACAATTAGTGTACCAAATGAAGAAAATCCCCAAGATCAAATTGCATGAATGTTCCCAACCATATGAGCTAATTTAGTACATTTTCCTTATCGATTTTGGTCTTCGGGCAGCTAAGCTACCGTTTAACATTTCAGTGAAGATTTTTATTACACAAACACCCACGACATATGCGTAATATTATTCACATCCCTCGAAGAAACGACATAAGGATCAGAACCCTCATTTAAATAATTTAATGGATAATTAATCGAACGAGGGCAAAATTATAATTTTCTCTTTAGCCAATAGAAATGCATCATTATGGTATATGGTAAATTGCACGACGTCTATTACCGTTCCACCCTCGAATAGTTTAGGGGTGATTGTTGCGAATCTTTTTCAATGGGTCATGGGGGTGCGAGTGATATTATTGCCATTCAAAGGGTGTTAAAGGTAATTAAACTTCCAAAGAAATCGTCAAAATGGCAACCTAGTAAATCTGGCGAAGAGGAGCGTCAATTTGTTTTCTTTCCCAGCTCCAATCGGTGTACGACTATACGGGAGTAAAAACGTGGTTTTCGAAAACACTTCCCAATTTAGCTCCTATTCCCAGAGCAACACGTCGATTTGGACACGTGGCATTCTCCCATTGGATTACGATGCCACCAACGGGCCCTATTGGTAACGTAGTTGCTGGTATATCCAACGGACCACGTTCCCGTCACCGCCTTTCGACGAACTCATTGTTTTGGTAATTTCCACTAAATGTTCTATCCTGTGATAAACCGCAGGAGGTAAGCTTAGTGTTGGTGACTGTATCGTTTCATTTTCCTTCTATATAATTCCAATCTCCATCTCGTTCTCTTCTGTAGAGAAGTATAGAAGCTGTTAGGACCTCGGTTTGTTCGGCAATGGCGATCCGGTCGAAGCCTCACCGCCTCGCCGCGGCAGTCGCAGTGGTTCTCGCGCTTGCGTCGACGGCCTTCGCTGAGGTCTACTTCGAAGAGCGATTCGGAGGTATCGATCCTAACTCATCCCGTTCGATCTCTAGATGTGTCGTCAGTTTCTGATCTCTCACCCCGTTATAGACGCGATTTGGGTCGGCACTTGTATCTAATTTAGGGTTGTTGGATATTCTATTTGAAGTCTTGATTTCTCGATCTGTTTCGGTTGATCTGTGTATCTATGCGACGGATTTGGGCTGCTTATAGTCGAATCTGCTTCGATCTAGAGAATGATGTGAGATTTTGGATTAAATCGTCGAATATTTCTTGCAAATGTGTTTTCTATGTTGCTATTTTGAAGAATTACTATACGATCTGTGAGCAGATTAGTTTAGAATTGTTAGGTGAAGGCTATTAATTCTTTGCTTATTTACTTTTGAGATTCCTTGGGTTATTGATCTACGATTTTCTTGATGGTATTTTTGTTCGTCATGTTTTCGTTTGTAGTGTTTAGGGTTTAGTCTTCCAGGGTTTATGGCTTAAGTCCTGACTCGTGGATCTCGTGAGTATGATGACAACGTTCCTCAACATCTAATGATCACGTGAAGTTGTGGTGCTCAAATAGTGCCATTCATAGTTAATAACTTATTTGGAATATTCGGAATCGACGCCTTTCATGTGATTTGATGAATGCTGTCTTTTAGTGGCATTGACTGTAAAGCTATTGTCGTAACAGTAATCACTCTTTTGACAGTTAATCATTGGTTTGACCAATGATCGTGTTGTTATCTATAAATCAGTCTGTATATTGTTATCAATTATGGCAAATAATTCCTTCTAGTTGTGATTCATTTTGTGTTATCGTTGTTTGATGTACTTACTGATTTTTGTTATTTCTTGTTGTATTATCAAGATGGGTGGGAGAATCGGTGGGTTAAATCTGACTGGAAGAAAGATGAGAACACAGCAGGTGAATGGAACTATACATCTGGTAAATGGAATGGAGATCCTGAGGATAAAGGTAATCATTTTCCTGCTGCTGTAATTTATAATTCTGCATAAAGCAACTACCATTGAGTTTTACCTGTTTGCTAATGCTATTTTTTTTTTGAACTTTGGTCTGCAGGTATCCAAACTTCTGAAGACTATAGGTTCTATGCCATTTCTGCAGAATTTCCTGAGTTCACCAACAAGGATAAGACATTAGTTCTGCAGTTTTCTGTTAAACATGAACAGAAGCTAGACTGCGGAGGTGGCTATGTGAAGGTGCTCAGTGGTGATGTTGATCAAAAGAAGTTCGGTGGTGACACACCCTATAGGTAGAAATTGGACACTTATTTTTTACTTCCCTCTACAAGTCAACTTGTTCTAGCTTTCTTCTTTCAAGACTGACTAAATTATACCATATTTGGATTGCAGTATCATGTTTGGGCCAGATATTTGTGGGTACAGCACCAAGAAGGTTCATGCTATTCTTACTCGTGATGGCAAGAACCATTTGATTAAAAAGGAAGTGCCCTGCGAGACTGACCAGCTGACTCATGTGTACACATTCATACTTCGCCCTGATGCTACATACAGCATCCTGATTGATAACAGTGAGAAGAAATCAGGGAGCGTCTATGATGACTGGGATATTCTTCCTCCAAAGAAAATAAAGGACCCAGAAGCGAAAAAAGTAGGAAATGCATATTTTCGTTTCTTGCAAATTTCCTAGCAGTGCCTTGTTTGATAATGTAATTTATTAATTTCATTGATACTATGTCCCTTACTTACAGCCTGAAGATTGGGATGATAAGGAGTACATTCCTGATCCTGAAGATACTAAACCAGAGGTATTATAGTACACGCTAATATTTATGTAATTGTCGTAGTGCAAGAGTTTGTTGCTGATGGCACTATTTGGTCATCATGAGATGTATCTTAGAGGAATTTGACAGAATTGCTCTGAACATGAATATGGTTTGACTTACATTTTCTTTGAAGATTTGTTATGTCATGTCTGAGCAATCATAACAACTTAGCAAGATTACTACTCTTTTGTAGTATCTTGCTTAGCTGTTGTTCTGCCTGTAAGCATAGGACATGGTAGGTATCCCTCTAAAGAAGCATGCAGCTCATTGTTTGTTCAAATTTGCACTGGATAGTAATTTAGAGGGAAACATGCCATCAAATCTGGTCTTTCATTTTTTCATGATTGTAAACTAGATATCTGTAGAAGGTTGTTTCACTTTTTTATGCTTTTTGCAGGGTTATGATGACATTCCCAAGGAGATTCCTGATCCTGATGGCAAGAAGGTAACTAATCTTTCTTTTTCCAATCTTTCACAAGAGCCAATAAAAGACTTTAGTTTATTTATAGTAAAAACTACAGTTATGATTTGAAGAGAAACCTAGAATAATCTCGGTACTTGATCTGCAATTAACAGTTATGCAATCTGACATTTTCTTAATACTTGCTTCAGCCTGAGGATTGGGATGATGAAGAAGACGGTGAATGGACAGCCCCAACAATCCCTAACCCTGAATACAAGGGCCCATGGAAGCAAAAGGTAAAATCCTCCTCATTTGTATAAGGGCTTTAATGTAGGAGCCAATTTCTGATACCCATTTCTTCTGCTTGACAGAAAATTAAGAACCCTAACTACCAGGGCAAATGGAAGGCACCAATGATTGACAACCCAGGTACTTTCACATGTCGTCAGTTTATCACCATTACAAGCTCTTGCGTTTTCTTGTTAGCTCCTTAGAGGTGCAGCTAGAACTTCACCTTATACTTTTTTTCAGACTTCAAGGATGATCCATATGTCTATGCTTTCTCCAGCTTGAAGTACATTGGTATTGAGTTGTGGCAGGTACTTTTATCTGATCAAGATCTTTGGTCTCGTCGTACATATTTCAAGATACTGACCCATGAGGTTCTCTTGCCAGGTGAAATCAGGAACCTTGTTTGACAATATTCTGATCTGTGATGACCCCGAGTATGCTACGAAGCTTGCTGAAGAGACATGGGGCAAGCAAAAAGATGTATGTTATTTTAAGCAGTACTTGAATCTATACATTTTACAGAATATGTTTGGACATTGTTTTGATGCCATAAACATTGCAGGCTGAGAAGGCAGCATTTGATGAAGCTGAGAAGAAGAAAGAAGAGGTATACTCATCCTACACATAAAGTATCTTTGTTGCCTGAACATGCACATCATGACTTGTTATGTATTTTAGTGTAATAGCTACAAGCACGTTATTAAGGTACTTGCCAGTGCAGGCATATGGTGATATATTACTTTCAGAACTTTTATAGAATTTTGCTGATATTGTGTCTGAATATCGAGTGAGCATATTATTGTCATTTGCAAGTCACAGCCATAATATAGTGATCCAGGCTGGCATGTGACACTGACATTCTTTCGTCCTCATACATTCTGATTGAAATTCATATTTGGCAAATTACACTTTAATCCTGTACACTTTTCTGCTGTTATCTTGATTCTGGATGATTTGTTCTTCAATCCAACACATGTTTCCCCTGAACTATTCCTAGATAGAGATAATTTATTCTTCTGCTTTGCAAAGATAATATATTGACGTTGCTCTTCTCCATGGTAACAGGAATCCAAGGATGCTGAGTCGGATTTGGATGTAAGCTCCTTTCTTGATTATCCAGTGTTCCATAGTATCATTTTCTTCATTGTGTTTCTTAGTTATACCTATAGAATTTGTGTAGCTTTATTTTCTTCATTGTGTTGCTTAGTTATACCTATGAAATTTGTTGGATGGCAGGATGAGGAAGAAGACGATGATGCAGAATCTGAGGAATCTGACGCTGATATCAAGAAAAAGAGCGATTCAGATGCTGAGGATGAGGAGGCTCCTTCAGAAGCGGCTCATCATGTATGTTGATAATCATGTACCCTTGTAAATTTGGTAAATATGCAGCATCTATTGCACTTGCTTATCTGATTCATTGTTTATAATTTCAGGACGAGCTTTAGGAGTCCAAAGAAGAGATTTCAACTGCCATTTGTTGCCGGGTTCAATTAACAGTTATTTTCCTTTTGCTAGTAGCTAGAGTATGTTTTGTTCGTAGGGACTTGTCTGCTGAGAAAACAATTGGAGTATACAACGTGGCTGTTTTGTTTGCCTATTGCGTGGCGAATCTTAATTCTGGATCATTTTAATCCTTCTTTTCCCCTAATGGGGTGGAAGTAATTAGAAACTTTAATAACAGCCTGGTCTTACTTTGCATGCCGTTTGTAGCTTATGCTTGGCATATGTGGCGATGCTTCTTTCTATGCTTATTATATTTATTCCAGTACGCAGGTAGGTAGTAATCTGGTGAACAGAAAACTTGGCTGTTATTCGTCACTTTGGACCCTAGTAGTTGAATTTAGAACAACCTGGAATCAACCGTCTATAATATGCTTCTCTTCCCACCTGACGGTTTTAACTGTGATCATTTGGATTGGGTAAATTTTCGTCATCACATGAAGTATATTCAGGTCATTAAAAGGCACCGTATGAACTATAAGAAGTCATTTACAGTTTCTTTGGATGGAAAGAAGAGGAGAGAAAATATAGTTTTTTTTTTCTTTTATTTTGATATATGAGTTTTTTTTTCTCTCTTTACCTCTACCTTGTAAGTGAAAAACAACGACAGATAGAAAGAAGCGACTTTTATCTTTCCTTTTTTTCTGCTCCATTCTCGGTATAGAAATCCTCTCTTAAACTTCAACAAGTAGTGAGTCACTATACGAACTGGATAACTTCTAAAATTTACTTCAACAAGAGCTCTCGGCTCTTTGTTGCTGTAGAAGAGGTTTAGAACTTAAAAGAAAATTAAACTGGAGAAAGGTTAAATTTTACGTCCTAACAAGCTCACTACTCAAAATTTCCCCTCTATCCAAATGCCTCAACTTGTCAAGAACGTAGTTGTCATTGCAGTACACTCCGAACTCAGCAACATCGAGAAGTCCGCACCCAACAAATGTATGAAGACAACGTTACGTACCTATTTATTTAATGATAAGCTCTATTTTTAATGTGCTAGAAGTCCGACACGGTAGGGTTGAAGACATAATTTGCACAAAAACTGGTTGCAATGGAAGCCCAGATTCACTATTACAACAATATCCAAGAGCCTACATAAATATTTTTGCTTCTGTTTACGTGATTAACAATTTTCATGTTCTTACAAGGGTATTCTCTTATTATACTATGTAGATGCATTAGCATCAGAAACACAAGGTTATAACGTAAGATAACTCCCAGATGGAGTAAACATTTTACATATGCAATGTTGGAGATGGGAAGAATAAAGGAGGAGTAAGGAATAGGAAACAAGAAGAAGCGAAAAGCCTTCACCATTTTCTCTTAGAAAAAAAAACTCTCTCGATTCAAATATAGTAGCAAATAATTGATGAGATGTGCTAAAGCCTAGATGAGTTTTGGACTTCTGGTTGATGTATAATCTCTCTCTTATTTGTAAATTAACATTCTCTTATTTACAAATAGCATACAAAATATCATCCTCCTTTTAGCCCGTGCGATCAATTTGCATAATAACCTTAACGATAAGCTGCGATGAAGTTATTACGTTCAATTTTCTTACCAAAATATAGTTATCACGCTATCAAACTTATTTTCTTGTCACAATATGCAACTTTAATTTGAGTTTAGGCTTATATGCAATCATTTATCCTGTTAGCATGAACTGTGAATAATTTGACGACTACGATCAATGATCACCTGCCTCAGTCGAGTAACGTTGTTTTGGTACAGTAACGTTTACTCTTTTCCGGTATTCCGGTAGACCCGCCCGCATAAGATATTTCTGTACACGCTCGCACGGCGCATTCGCATCTCCGAAACAGTAGGGTCAATCGAGTCACACCCTTCCCTCCTCTCTTCTTCGAATCCTCCGCCCAATCCAACGGACTCATCGAGGCTTCTTTCTCTTCTCCTCCACCTCCTCTATAATTATCCCCCCTCCCCCCACCCCCTCCTCCATCCCCACTAAAACCCAAAACTCTCTCTCTCTCTCTTCTTCACGATGCAAGCGGCGATCTCCCTCTCCTCTCCCGCCGCCTTGGCCGGCGCCGTCAGATCCGACGCATCCCCTCTCGCCGGCGGCCTCCGACCCGCCGGAATCAGATTCTGTGGACTCCGGCGGGAGGCTCTCGGGCTCCGCCAGCTCAGATCGCCGGCGGCCGGTCGGATCCCGCCGTCTCCGGCTCGGGCGTTCTCGAAGAAGATCTCGGCGTCGGCCTCCGGCAACGGGAGCACCGCGAAGGGGTTCGACTACGATTTGGTCATCATTGGGGCTGGGGTCGGGGGGCATGGCGCAGCGTTGCATGCGGTCGAGAAGGTATTGGTCCGATGCTTCTCCTTCTGCTGGATCTGGTATTTTTAGTTTAGATTAGTTTGAAATGTGCTATATCAGTACTCTCGATGAATTTAATGCGTTTGGAAACAGTATCTGCGCGAATTTGATAATTTTTATTTATTTTCCTGTTAAATTTTGAATGCAATACTCTTGCTTTAGTAAAGAGGTGTTGCTCTATTTTCAAAATAGATGCTGGCGGTAATTCTATGATGTCAACTGATTCATAACCAAATGCATGTTGAGTCAACGGACTAACCTCGATCTTCCTCCTAAAGTTGTCTGATTAGTAACTTAAGCAGCTATTTATTGATTTATTCTCATTTTGGAAAGAAACTGTTCTATAAATGGTTGGTTTGGATGTTCTACCTTCATGGACCTCTCACTTGTTTGATAGGGTCTGAAAACTGCCATAATCGAGGGGGATATTATTGGAGGCACATGTGTAAACAGAGGCTGTGTTCCATCTAAAGCTCTTCTTGCTGTCAGTGGTCGGATGCGTGAGCTTCATGACGAGCATCATTTAAAGTCATTGGGCTTAAAGGTGCAGTGATTACATGGCACTCTATTTCATTATCCTTTAAGTATGTTAGTACTTGAAACAACTTTACATGCCTATCTTTCATTTTATATTTTTGAATGTTAAGAGGACATAAAAGGTTTCCATACACACGAGAGCCAGTCTTCTAGTAACCTTGAAGTATAGATGATAATTTACTTCAATAATCTTACTGTTAAATTTTCCATGTGCTATATCTCTTTGGTTGAAGAGGTGTGTGGGGCTTCAGAAGATGTGCTAATAGATAGGTAGCTGTTCTATTCTCACTCCCATGTTCACTTATGAATTTGTCGGTTTGATTATTTATTATGCCTTTTTATCAATGTAGCTACCTATAGTCCACATACAATTAATTTGACTATCAAAGAGTTATAAATGCTTCATGTCTTAAAAAAAAAAACTTAGTTGTACTGCTGTGCCAGGTTGAATGATTCTGAATTCAAGCTTTCCTTACTGTAAAGTACTTTTACAGCGGTAGAAAGGTTACCTTTCTACTCACATTAATCGCTTTGTAATCATTCCTGTGTTGCTTTACTATTTTTGGAAAATTTACATGCTATTCACATCTATTCAGCCACATCAAGTAGACAACTCTTTATTACAGAGTATGGAGATTTTTGATTTTCAACTATGTTTTTTGCTCTTCTCAGTTAGTCATTGTTTTAGAAGGACTCTGGTGATGATATAGTCAATGTGATTTTGTTTGGTATTTCTATATGCTCATCTTCTAACATGTGATTTCTTGAATAATAGGTTTCATCTCCTGGATATGATAGACAAGCTGTTGCTGATCATGCAAATAATCTTGCATCAAAAATTCGTAATAATTTGACCAATTCATTAAAAGCTCTTGGGGTCGATATTCTGACTGGTGTTGGAACAGTTGTGGTAAGTTACACTTGCTCCATTATACTCAACAAATGAGACAAGCTTGTGTCTTAACATGTGAAAAATGAATTTTCCCTATCTTGTTGTGGTAAGTAGAAACTTTTCATGTTTATTTACATTTATTCTTTACTTGGTGCTTGCTAATGCCTGTAGACAACCTTAGGATTTTCTGTAATTTCGGAACACATTTTTAAGTGACAAACCCGCCTAAACCTTCTCTGACCAGCAGTGAGATGATCATGCGTATGACATGATTCTACAATATATATATATATCATGATAAAGCTGTCTCTCATCACAAATCTTGTACCCAGAATGAAAGTAGATTCACCTTTTTTACTTGTCTGGTGATCTCCTAGTGTGGGGCCCTTACATGAAAGTGGAGTAGTGGCCTTGAGCTTGTCATGCTGTGCCTGTCTGTGTGGAACATGTTCTGTATCGTGCAACTTTCTGGAAAGATAACAGAGTGGCTGGATCATCTGGGTGAATAATGGGGAGATATTTGTTTCTTCGAAATCTACTGCTTTGGCAGTTAAGGTATGGTGATCCACTGCAGAAAGTGATTGATAGATCTGTAGGAGCTAGTCACCTCCAAGAAATTGAAGCAAGTGAGCAAGATGGGCTGATTCATCCTAGTAAATCAATGGAAACCAGTTGAGAATTCTTTTGAAAGATCTTGAAGTAGTTCTGCCTAGTACTAGGAACTTGCTAAAGATGAAACGTGAAATATCACTTTAATCAGCCTCGAAAGATCATAGAACAAGTCCAGGAATATAGATTAGTGTTTCAAACTTACAATTATTCTGTAATTGTTGACCATTACTAGATACTTTAGCTGAATGTATATAATTCTTATTCTATCTAGTGTGTTTACACGATTGTCTTATTTTTATTTATCTACTTGCACAACCCATATATACATAGACATCCTAGCTTGTAAAATTTCAACACTTGTCTTTTGATGTCTGCCAAATTTGTTTAAATGTGACAGAATGTGCTCCTTTTGCAGCAATATATTGAACCCTCCAAAGTTTCCATAACACATTGTATTCATTTTCATTTTCCACACATGCCAAACTTCTGAAAAACCTGCCAAGAAGCAATCTAACCAGATTGATTTGTTCTCCACACTATCTCTATATGTATTTTGTTTCCATTTCCTCTTTCTCATTGATATGGTATGTGGCTTCGGTGATTGATAATTTGATGTAACTGTATAAGCACTATGTTGATGTTTGTTAACCAGAATATTACAATTACAGCAATTTATGTGGTTTCACTTGTTGATATCTTTAGGGAACACAAAAAGTTAGATACGGAAATGTCGGATTGCCTGACAAAGAAATCACTGCTAGGGACATCATAATTGCAACTGGCTCTGTTCCGTTTGTTCCTAATGGCATTGAAATTGATGGTAACTGCTTTTTTCTTGCCTTACTCTTGTACATCATCAGTACTACATGTGCATGCTGTAGGATCGGGATATGTTAATGGTGATAAAAATGTGCTGAAGTAATTTAGTTTCCAGGTCTTGATTTTTATGACCAATATGGCTTTGTATGCCTGCAAATTGCAATTATACCGGCAGTGATTCATTTTTTTTTCTTTTCACTAATCTATTTCTTTTCCTGTTGACTGCTACTAGTGATCTGTAATACGATTAATTTTCATGTACCATAATAGCTAATAACAATTCTTGCTATGCTCTTTTATTTCTTAAGGTTTATTTAAAACTTAATTGCATTATTTCTTTTGTAAGTTTTGTAAAAACTTTTGACACATCTATTAAAGAATTATATATAGAGGTCACAATTGTAGCTTAATGGTCGAGTTTTATTAACTCATGACAAACGTCATGCGTTTGATTTCCCCCGTGGATGGTGGGGATTTTCTATTGATATGCACATGGTTAAACTCATTGTAGCCTGTTTTTTGGGAGAGTGGGCCTAGCTGTCCAATCTATATATTTTTAAAAAATTAGTCTGTAATTAGCTTACAAGCTCATGATCTATTAAATAAAGGAAAAAAAGAAATATATAGTCTTATTTTATCTTCCATGTGTGTGACGTTACTAGACTGAAATGCATGTAGCTTAAGTTCAAATACTCGTAATCGTCTTTGCATATTGTAGGTATCCACTTAGAGTTGGATGAAAAATGGTGATTAATAAGCTATTCACAAATCATAAATTGTTTGCTGTAACTTTATCAGGCTTAAGATATGATTATAAAGCCTTGGGGTCTTGGTATTTGCCAGTAGGTTTCTATATTTGCAGTAACCATCTGGATTTCATATCTGATCCATCTTTTCCGTGTCCAGACCTGCAGTAACTCTGTCAATCTTACAGATTATAGAGCCGTGGGATCTTGATATTACTAAATCTTATTGGGTGCTCTTATGTAGGGAAAACTGTTTTTACAAGTGATCATGCACTCAAGCTCGAGTGGGTTCCAGAGTGGATAGTTATTGTAGGAAGTGGTTACATTGGACTTGAATTTAGTGATGTGTACACAGCCCTTGGAAGTGAGGTATGTAGTTATCATTTCATTCATGATATTTATTGCAGTGAATGACTTTTTCTTCACATTTACCTTCCTTGGCAGTACATAAATTTGATCCTCGCCATGTGCCACTTTTGGTACTAAAGTTTGTTTTTATCTATGAATCTATCATCAAGGTGGTACAATAGGAAAGACAGAAGTTACTGAAACCTCTAACTTGCAACTGCCATCCCATGAATGTTCCCAAGACAGTACACCGTAAATTATATCTTAAGATAGTAATGATGTGTCTATTTTTGTATTATCTTTGAGATGTGATCAAATTATGCTGCCACAATAAAAACCTGTAAACACTAGTTTAAGGAATTTTTTTATAGTTTCAATCTAAGATAGCTTTTCAAACTATAATTTTTGGGGTTGCCAAGTGAGATAAAGTTTATCAGAAAATAAAATCTAATCCTCTTGAAAATGATATACAGACTAACGTATCAGCTCATATCATAGCATATGATTGTCTTCCTAGGCATGCACATTCCTAATCTTAGTTGGTATCATTCTGAGTGTAAAATTTCTAGCTGTGAAGATACAGGAGGCTACTCCATTTAATGATTTTTCAGATTTATCCTTAGACAAATGGCCTGGGAAAATGGCAAAGAATTATTGCTCTGTTCCTCTTTGCGTATAGAAATGGTATATACGTTAGAAGTATGAGATATTAAGAATTATTCAGAGTGATGATACATAGTTGTCAGTCATTACACGTAGTGATAGAGAAGTTACATTATTTGGTAGCAATATACCAGTTAGATTATTAATGTTCTGATTAAAAGATAGAAGTAAAGGATGCATAAAGCGTGCTCTTGAGGACGTAAATTCATAATTGACAATGTCAACCTTTTTAGTATTAAAAAGCAACTGCTCCTTTACAGGTAGCAACAGTTGCCTTATATAAATCTTGTGTATTTCATGGCAGGACAGGTTGTTGAACCAATTTGTCTTCACATGGGTTCCACTTAGTATTAGCACAAGAATGATCTCTTTATCCATATTTTGTACGCCAAACTTCATTTATCTCTCTTCTTCACCTGTTGATCTGTTCATCCTCTTGGGAGAGTAAAGAATAAAGAGAAGTCATTTTCCTACTTCTATTTTCTCATATTACTCCATTATGCAATATGTTCCCCTCTTTCTATCTTAATGACCTTCTATCACTGGAATGTTGACATAAGCAGTAGCAATCACCATAATTTTTTGAGTCTTCAAAATTGTGAACTGATAATTCTGAGCTATAGTATTCAATTTATTGCTCCATGTCATTTTACCCAAACAAAAACTAATTTGATGCCTGAAAGCAATATTACGCCTCTTTTTTGGGCTTCTGTGTAAGATTTTTCTACTACAATCCTATTTTTGACACCTATAGTAAGTTAAATCATCTTTGAAACTAGTCGGATGAATTGCTTCCAAATGTGGTTAGCATAGATCCTTTATTTAGTTGTACTACTTATCATGGCAAATTTTGTAATTTGTATTTTTGTATCACTCCTGTTCTTGAGGGATCATGTTCACCCAAGTCATGCCTACCACTTCAATTCATCCATTGTTCGTCCTATTCCAAGTTTCCAACCTTCTAATATGCTTTTCATGTTTAGCTCAGTCGTCAACAACTGTGTGATCTGCCTTGACATTCTGTATTGCTGATAGCCTGATACCATCACAACTATCAATGTCGATACTTTAGCTTGATAATCTTCTTTGCAGTTTTTAGGACCATATTCCAGTAAAGTGGTCAGTATGACCTGTTATTCTACTGTTTTACAGCTTTTGTGGTATTAAGTAGGTTTTGGATCATCTGAAGGCATATTCACTTTTATTTTTTTATTCTTTTGGGTCACCATGTGGTTGTGCCATTTCAAGTGTCACAAACAAGAAGTTTTATCTTTAATACAGGTGGGAGTTTTTTTTTAAAAAAAACTTGGAATAAATTAATGCACCTGCTAGTAGTGTAGAAGATAAGGACATCAAAAGCTGGTCCATGATGAGCATATTACCTCTGTGATGCACATTTTCAAAAACATTATATACCTTTTACTGCTGAATTTGGAAAATTGCAGTTTTGTAACAGTAAGATCTAGGAGAAAAGATAAAATAAAATAAAAAAAGAAGCGAAAAGAAAAGAAAGAAAAGCCTAGTTATCTGAAGTTAGCTAGACATCATAATTCTGGCTGTGGAGCTGCATTTGTCATTATTATATGCAACAGACCTTGAATTAGATGGTCTACTTTTTTATCTGACTTCGGGATGGTCCTTTTTCTTCACAATTTTCTGCATGTTATATTTAAGGGTTGGTAAGTTTTTTCAAAATTAGTCATTGTTTTCCTAGTTTAATGGTTAAACTGCCCTGACATGTCAAAGTTGTCAACCCCTTTCTCTTGTTTTTATTATGTAAGACAGTAAGAGCACTCAGGTATTTGAACTTGAGCCAGTCCGTTGAGCTATTGAAGCTGCACTTGAGAATAGTTTCATTCAGGCTTTAATTTTACACATCCCCTTGCCGTAATATTCTGAGTAGAATATCTACACATTGCAGGAGAGGAGCCTTTCATGAAATAAGGCTAACTTGACCATTATATCATGACATTCAGAATGTGAAAAATAATATGAGATTTTGTTCAATGATGTTTACTTTGGTGAAGAAGATGACTGACATTCAAATTGGGACATATTTTGTGACCTGATTAGACACAGTTGTGACAATTGCATTAGTTCCACATTTTTCTCAGCTTGCATAACTTTGGCTGGACAGGTTACTTTTGTTGAAGCTCTTGATCAGCTAATGCCTGGTTTTGATCCTGAGATTGGAAAATTGGCCCAGAGAATTCTTATTAATCCTCGAAAAATTGATTATCATACTGGTGTCTTTGCAAAAAAGGTTAGGTTTGAATTGTTAATGTTACCTATCACTGTCACTTGTAATGTATTCTGGAATTTTTCAGATTCATTTTATATATCTTCATGTCTGTATTTTGTAGATTACCCCAGCAAAGGATGGAAAACCTGTCCTTATTGAGCTTATTGATGCTAAGACAAAGGAGCTTAAAGACACTCTAGAGGTGAATTATCTTCGATGCATATTTACACATTAAGTTGCTTCTGGTACTAGTTTGCCATTATATCATTTGGTCACTTCCAACTTTAAGAACTACTTAACTGCTGGAAATGAACCATTTGGATATATGTGAGATTTTAAAAATATTCTGGTGAATGGTTGGCATTGAGATAAGAAATGGATGTTTAGAAGTTAAGCTAATACAAAGACAAAGATGGAGGGCTTATAAACTTAGTGTCGGCCTTTTTGAACTATCTACTTCCACAGCAATCGTGAGGATACATACATACAATAATACAATTTTCTAGGTTTCTAAAAGTTTCTTCCAACCATATAAAAATTGAGTAATAGTCATTATTTGCATCTATATTCATCTTGATAAGCTGGATAGGCCACTCTTCTTTTCAGTAATTAGCAGGACCCTAGTTAGTAGAACTAAGTTGTTGCAGTTACAATATTTTTAATAATTGAAGCAATAAGTCAACAAATTCTATTGGTAATATGTTAATGCAGTTTAAAACTCAAAAGGAACAAGTCCCTTAAAAATGAAATGAACAATGCCAACCAATTAGAGTAGGAACATATATGATCGTTGAAATGAATTGTGATATGCTGGAAATGTTATAGAGTTTAAATTGACCACGCCATTTTCACTTGAAGTATTGGTTTGTTCTATACCTTGAGCAGTCAATTGCTTGGTTGCTGTTGGCACAAATTCAATCCTGACACTATCACCGGCATGGCCAGGGCTCAGTAAAAGATGGAGGGGGTGATGCATGTTTTATTTCTGGTGGCATTCTGGCCTTGTAGAACAGTATTGGTCCCGCCATATAAAAGTTCTACATCTGGCTTGGGTGAAAAACTAACCTGATTACTGGTCCATCCCAGCTTGACGACAGCAACAACGGCAACCAAATCAGACTTCTTATTTTTATCTCGAATGGAAGTCCTATAAATTATTCCATTTGAGTTTATTCTAAGGCAAGCAAAAAGCTTGTCAATTAAGTGATTTACTATGCACCAAAGACATGGTTAAAATGTGTCTTCTGCAAGGACAAGCACAAGATGACTGAACTACAATTCTGAATTTCCAGACAAGAAAATGCATTTTCCTGTTAGAATTTCTGATAACATCAAAGAGGAAAAAAAAAGTATCATGCCATACCATGTCTTTTATTTGCATTACAAGGTAATATGTGGACATCTTTCCTGTGCATGATATCTGCATGTACATACATGCCTTACGTGTTTATACTCAAATAATTTGTTGGTTTCTAAGGGTTATATATATTTTGATTTATTGGTTTACAAGGGTCTATACTTGCATATCTTATGCTATACTATGTGTCATATATAATTTGATTTTTGCAGGTAGATGCAGCCCTTATAGCAACTGGAAGGGCTCCAAACACAAAAGGACTTGGCTTAGAAAATGTGAGCAATGAAAGCTGTTAAATATCATAAGGACTTGTACATTTGAAGGATTGTATAACTAATGTGCTTTATCTCCAGATAGATGTCATAACACAGCGTGGTTTTGTGCCAGTTGATGAGCGAATGCAAGTTATGGATGTGAATGGGAATCTGGTCAGTCCTTTACTTTTAACACTGAATATGGCCCTTTATATGCTGGTCATTGCAAACTGTCAATTAGTGTGATTCACCTCTAACTTTTGTTCTGAATTAGTTACTCATGCTCAGCATGTCTAGTCATAAATTGCCTGCATAAATTTGTGTAGGTCCCCCATTTATATTGCATTGGCGATGCCAATGGCAAATTGATGCTTGCTCATGCTGCTAGTGCACAAGGGATCTCAGGTATGTTTTTCCATAATATTCTCTAGAACATTTGCGTCCGCTATGTTTGCAAAGTTATCTGATCATGATATTATATGGTCTCATAATATAGTTGTTGAGCAACTTTGTGGGAGCAATAATGTGCTAAATCATTTAAGCATCCCAGCTGCCTGTTTCACCCACCCTGAGATCAGTATGGTTGGACTCACTGAGGTAAGTTCAGAACTTTTGTTAGGACTTACTTTCTCAATGTGTAGATTCATCTTTTGTTCTCTGCTGGATTCAATATTTAGATTGTATTCACGTCATACTGAACTTTACTTCTAGTAAGTGTAATAGCTCAGTTGCCCTTTTAGCCATTAGTGCTGAGGTGATTAAGAATGAATGCAAAGATGAAGAGAACATTCCATATTCAAAGTTTTCTATGGATTCAAGTGCCATTCAGTACAGCAATGCCAATTCTTGCTAAAGTGGTTCTATATCGAAGTATTATATTAGTGGGTTCTTTTACATGTTTGCCACCAAAAACTTTAAAAATATCATAAATGCCATTACATTCTTTAAAATATCAGAATTGCCACTAAATTTTTTGACTCTTTGAGAATTACCATTATGGTTAGTTTTAACAAAATATTTCTAACAAATTGTTAAAATTAACAAACATATATAAATGACTAAAATGCTCTTCTTTCTTGCAGTTTAGAAGTAAAATATTCATCAATGATTTTTTATCTTGCATAATAAAAGATATATTCTTATACCATGATACTGGGTAAAAGTATTAGATAGTTTTCGAACCGTTTTTTAATATTTCATATAAGGCAGAAAGGTCTTTTTTTAAAAATCTAAATTCAGTTTTAGTTGTGATAAGTTAAATTGTACTAACGGAATGACATTTTTGAAAGAGTACATAAATATCTGTGGTAATTACGATATTTAAAAAAATATAGTGATTTTTATGAGCTTTTGAAATTTTTTAATGACAATTATGTAAATATTCCTTTATTAATTCTAGTTAATTTCATGATTCTTTCTTTAGCATTAGGTGAAATCTAGTTTCAATTCTCCTCCATCTGTTTATTTTGTAATAGAATTGTCTTGTTTTTCTAATTCATATCTTGATAGGTATGTAATTCTTTTGATATATTTATGCTGAGATCTTTTACAGCCCCAAGCAAGGGAAAAGGCGGAAAGGGAGGGATTTGATATAAGCGTTGCTAAGACGAGTTTTAAAGCTAACACAAAGGCTCTAGCAGAAAATGAAGGGGAAGGGCTTGCCAAGGTGACCTTTCCATATCTTTATGTTAATGTAAACTTGTCTCTGGAAAAGGTCTCTCCCATTCTTTCTATGGAAACTTGAATAGCTTTTTGGTTCGTCTATACGTTTCAAGGTATATGATATTATGTCTCAGTTAGCCGACTGCCAATTCCTTTCCTATATATGTCTACAGACACTAAAACATTGCCATTAACTTTTAACCTGTGATGATTCAAGACTGCAAACTCAACTTCTTGCATGGAATAACTTTGGAGTACATCTCCTTTTCTTTTGATGCAGTTAATTTACAGGCCTGACACTGGAGAGATTCTTGGAGTCCACATTCTGGGTTTGCATGCTGCTGACCTTATCCATGAGGCTTCAAACGCAATAGCATTGGGAACACGTGTACAGGTGATTATTTGTGACCTCATTCAAGGACTGCTGTTAAATGTACCTCATATCTTGAAATACTGCCAAACACAACAATTTCCATGGAAGAAAAAAAAACCAACGATTGTTTTACTTTTGAAACCCATCTTTCTTTCTTGTGTTCTCTTTTTTGTTATTGTCATGCATTGCAAATACTGAAATGGTGTATAATATTTAGTAATTTGTCCAAGTTTTCATGAAAGAATTAGAGCAACAAAATCTCTGAATGCTAAGGAGGCTATTCCATAAGCCCTCACTTATAGGTTAATAACAGCCAGATGAACCTCTCCAAATGGTGACAATTCTGATCAAAGGAGGTAACTTGCTATTTGATTTTTGAACTCTTGGGATGGGTAAGTTATAAAGATCTCATATAATGAAAACATGTTATAACCATTTATGGCAATACCCTTAACCTTGTCCTACTCTCCTCTTTCTACAGGACAATATCAGTATTTTACACCAAAACATATTTTATCCGAGCTAACTTTTACACTTATCTGACCTCTCCACAATGTCAATCATGGGTACCTTCAAATATGTAGGGATTTAAGTAAACTACTATCCATCATCACCAGTTTCCTTTTCCATTTACTAACAGAGGCCTGAGTTATCTTGTTGGAAATGTCTCAAATATAACCATACAAATTGGAACCTGGAAGTCATTAATATCTTGTAAAAATATACGTATTTTGCTTTTCTCCTCAAAGTTGAGGTAATATTTGAAGTAAGACATGGCATGTAGAGCTCCTTCCACCACCATTACTGTCATTTTATGTCACAAAAAGGTTTATAACCAACAGTTCTTTTTTCCCAGACAAGATCCCTAACTGAGTTTGTTTACTTTTAAGAGGTGAAAACTAGTCTAAAGAACTATTGGCTCCTGTCCTAATTAGTCTGATGTTATTTCTTCCTGCAGGACATAAAACTTGCTGTGCATGCACATCCAACCTTATCTGAGGTTCTTGATGAACTCTTCAAATCTGCAAAGGTATCCTTTTTGTAGTTCATTAAGTTAATTGTTTATTGTTGATAAATCATCTCACAAAGATAGAGATAATTTAGCATTTATGATGTAAACTGTTTTTTCTTTTAAAACCACGCTATCAGTGATAAATGAACTTACATGGGGAAGTAGTATGGTTTACAACTTGTTTTAGTCATATCACCTTTATTTTCATGGTTGTGCAATACTCTTTGTTTCTCCAGTAATGCACAGACTATATAATAATTGTTCTCTTGACCTCATATTGGCGGAAGTCTCATGCACTATGATGCCCTTTCTTACTTAAGATTTTAAGTACATGTCAAGAGAATGTATGTACTAAAAGATCATATTTTACTGATTCAATCAAAATTACAGCTTTATTTTCTTCGAAAACATAATAGTTCTACCTTTTTCTGTAAGTTTTCTCCTTAATCCCCCCTAGAAGGAACACAGCTATGGATTGACACTTCATAGTAATCACTAATTAATTACTGCACATCAGCCTAAATTCTATTCTAGTTATGCCAACCAACTAAAATTATTCATGGTGACACCTTTTTGATCCTTTTTCTTAGGCATTAGATTGAAAGATGTGAAATTATCTTTCAGAAATATTCTTTATGCCACCTACAGAAAATCCGTTTGTGCATGAAATATGCTGCTTACAGTGAGCAAACCCGTTTCTCTTTTTTGGCAGGTCAATACCGGTGCGCCTAATTCAGTGAACGAACCAGTTGCAGTTTAGAAAGGCAGATAAAGCATAATTATCTTAAGAAAGCCTTCTCCAATACCCTTTTCTACATCAAGGAGCCTGTATGTTATACACAAGCGACGAGATCGGCCACCAGTGATCACAAGTAGTTACTGCTGCTGCACCTAATTCTGGAAAGATAGTCACCATTCTGTTTCTTCTTATCCGTCAGATACTACTTCATATTGGGTCCTTCAGAATTTTGAGGAGTAAAGTCACACATGTCATATTAGTTTGCTCAACTATTTATTCACTCTATGAGTTTTGTCTTTTAAGTATTTACATGGGGTAAAAGGGATCATTTCATTATTAATATTTAAAGAGTATCATAATTGTTTATGCTATCAATGTGGCCAGTACGCCACTTTAGCATGAGTAGCCAATGGTGTTGTTCTGTATTTAAAGCTATGGACTTTTAAGCTACAGTCTTTAACTACTAGAATTGAAACCCTTCACCTGAAGAAGCTTCTTTTTTGTGTGGCTGAAGTTGAAGAAGTCTTCCTCCGGGACCAGTAACCTCTGCCTGTGGCCGGTGAGTAAAAGATCTTCTGCACTTTCCGGGCTGCAGGAATCTCCTGCTTATTATCCAATCGTCGGCTGCCAAATATGCTGTCTTGCAGGACTTCCTCAAACTAGGAATGTTATTTATCTGACTAATCCACCCTTTGGACTTAATATTTAAAGTATATTTTATACAGTCAGCGGTCACCTTATAGGTTTATACTACAGTGCTGTTAAGTCTTACCATTTCACTCTATATACTTATTTTTTAATATTTATGATTAAGAAGAGTTTTATATTTTTTAGTATTTGGTTACAATATTAATCTAGATGGTCTAGAAAATAAAGATAAGAAGTCCAGTATCTATGAGATATTAAACGTAAGTATTTAATTATACTAGAATTAATAGTGTTTGGCTACAAATGATAGATAATAATTAGAAATCTCGAGTTCATGAATGATGGCTATTCTTCAATCAAACGTGGCGTGTTCTAGTCAAATGGTCGCCACCTCGCCATCCTTGTGAGAAAACCGGAATCTCCCCAAGCTACATCGCTACAGCCGGTCACTTCCATTACTGCCACAGAAATCCCCAGCCGAGTTTTTGACCAAACTAGCCTTGTTACAATTAATTTTATTAAAATAGACTACTCCTCTAATTCACTGCAACCCTAATAAAAATATAAAACCGAACAATATTTTTTCCTCCGATAAAAATATTAATTAATTCAGTAATTTTGGCTGGTTCTAAAATGCTATCAGTATTTTATGTATAGATATTTTTTTTTAATTTAGTTTTTTAGTAGTAAGGATAAAAAAATATCCAACGATAAAATTATCGGTAGGACTATAATAAATTAGATTTTATTTGATAATAAATTTAAATAATAAAAAAATATATAAAATTGATGTAGTTTAGTCAAAAACTCTCTGCAGCGCCGAGCATTCAGTCATTCCGGTTACCTTAGAGCTCACCTACCACGGAAGCACCCCAGCTAACGTAGACTAACCACTTCAACTCCACGTCATCTCTCTTTCTCTCGCATTTATTGATCTCCGTCTCAAAATCGTTTTAACTCCACCCCTCTCTCTCTCTCTCTAGGGCTTCGTCGCCGGAGGTTGAGCCGATTTCCGGTCATCGGATTTGAGATTTGGGATTCGATTCCTGCCAGATCCGGTAAGATTTGGCGGCAGGCGCGTCGAATCTGCGCGAATTCCTTTAGGAGAAAGATGTTTCTAGTCGATTGGTTCTACGGCGTCCTCGCCTCTCTGGGTTTGTGGCAGAAGGAGGCGAAGATCTTGTTCCTGGGCCTTGATAATGCTGGGAAGACCACGCTGCTTCATATGCTAAAAGATGAGGTCTAGAATTTTATTTTTTATTAATTTATGCAAAATTTTCGATCTTGGGATTTCTTTTGGTTCGTGGAAAGATGGGTGCTTTCTCGATTGTTCCTGGTCGAATCAATTGATTTGTTGGCTATCTGAATTATGTTGAATTTTGATATATGCGCAGAGATTGGTGCAGCACCAGCCGACGCAATACCCGACGTCAGAGGAGCTAAGCATCGGCAAGATCAAGTTCAAGGCGTTCGATTTGGGAGGCCATCAGATAGCTCGCCGTGTCTGGAAGGATTACTATGCCAAGGTATATTTAATTCTCTTTCATTTCTTCTCGTTTTAGTGTATTTGTCGTTTGTTTTGTCAGAAGGGACCATTTTACGCGTTTGGGAATCTTTGGAAGCTTCCCATGTTCATGGGAAAGCTTTGCATCGTCACATTGTTTTGTACCTTTCCTGTCTTTCCATTTATTTGTTAAAAATGGAATTTCTAGCAGCTCTAGATAGTATTGTCTCAAGTAACTTTAAGTCAATACACTTTAACGCATGTCGTATGCACATATAAAGGTATGCTTCTCTGTTTCAAATGTTTTTCCTTGAATTTTGGTGATTTGATCCATTAGATGTTGAGATAATTGTTTCTTTTCCTGCAAGATTTACTGTTATTAGTTTATTACATATCTTCAAATCCCTTGTGATGGTTGTTTAAATTCTGTTCTGGTCTCTTGAAGGATTGAATTCTATCTTTTCCTTTGCCCCCTTCTACTTCTGTTGAGGCTTCTATCAAATGATATTGGTGAAAGAACCCTTCCAATTTTCTGCCAATAACATGATTGGGCTAATTATTCCAATATTTTAGTGGTTCATAATCTCCTAGGTACAACAAGCTTTTATTTTGGATTGCAAAATTTCTCCTAGTAGAGACCTGTGAAAAGCATTTGAAAGTCAAATGTCACGTTTGAATCTATGTGCCACCATGAGCTATAGTAGTGTATCTAAGTTGTTTTGTTATCTTGTAGGCTTTTGTTTACTTGGTGCCTTAACTCCTTGTTACCTTCGAATAGATGGATTGTATAGGCAATTCCATTTCAGTCAACACTTCTGGTCGTGTTTGTTCTGATCTTCTAGGCATTTAACTTACCAAGTGCTTCATGTCACTTTATCAATTATCACCTCTACCAAAGCCTGACTTTCTGAATGTTCAACAGGCGAACTAGCATAATTTAAAAGATGTGTCCTTATCTCTCTTTCCATTTGGGAGTTCGCAATTGCCTTGGCACATTAATTGCTTGAAAATTCTTATGATATAACTTCCACTTAAGTGATATTAGTCTTTTAGATTCCTATTTATGCTCTTTTATACTATTCTAAATTATTAGCTGTAACAATTTCTTTTCTTGTTGTACATAAACTTATGTATTATTGTCTATTTACTTATTAGTCTTACTAACTCACTGCAAGAATAACGTGGCGTTGTTTTCATGATAATATGAATGAGTGGCTTGTAGCATCAATTCCAAGGGTGGATCATAGATCTTTCAGCTGGGTTCAGACCTTCTGAATGACTTTATGGTTTTGGTTGTGGGCTATCAATTTCACTGCAAAAATTGTGCCATGTGTTTTTGTTAGATCAACATGATTTATGTGGTTTTTAGGTATTCCTGATGGATGATTTTCTTTTACTTACAAGCTAAATACTATCAGCTAAAGCTAACTGACCTAGACCCAACACTGAATTCTTCCAATGACCATCTTATTTGATGTAGGCGTATTTGTCACTTCATTTCAAATTAGTTTTCTGCCAGTGGGAGCTGTCAATACCTAGATAAATACCTCAGCTTCACAATGTGAAAGCTTCAGGATGAAGTTGCCTACTAGACGTAATAAGCTTCACCAAGATTGGAGACTTTAAACATATACTAATGGAAGGTTCTAATTATTTGCATGTTTTAGGTTAAGCCGATTTTCTAACTGGGAATGATGGGTTGGAAATTTAATTGGTTTGCTGTATAGCTTTATATATTCAAGCTATAAGATCAATGTAATTATTTGAATTACTCTCGATGCTAATGTTATCCAGTAAGTAATCTGCACAGTCATTTGCATCACTATAGGCAATTTGGTGCATCTTGGGTGGTTTATATGTGCTATTATGACTTCGCCTGGTGCTCTACATGCATGTTTCTCTTCTTATCTGGACTCAAATGTTGCAGTGGTAATGCTGTTGTGTAGGTCAGATGATGGTTTTTAAACGTTTAAGCTTCTGTTTTTTTTTAATCAGGTGGATGCAGTGGTATACCTAGTGGATGCTTTTGACAAGGAGAGGTTTGCAGAGTCAAAGAAGGAGCTTGATGCACTCTTGTCAGATGATGCGCTGGCAAATGTTCCCTTCCTTATCCTAGGCAACAAGATTGACATCCCATATGCTGCATCTGAGGATGAGTTGCGCTACCACTTGGGTCTAAGCAACTTCACCACTGGCAAAGGCAAAGTTAACCTCGCGGACTCCAACGTCCGCCCCCTAGAGGTTTTCATGTGCAGCATTGTCCGCAAGATGGGCTACGGCGACGGTTTCAAGTGGCTCTCTCAGTACATCAAGTAGAATGGCAAATTTGCTCTGTGATCTCACCTTCCTATGAAAACTTTTTTCATCTTTCTATTTCAATAGCTGTTTGCTGTATATTTAGTGTTAAATCTGGCTAGTTTTGATCTAGCTGAGACAAGTGATCTTGTTCTTACTCCCATTATTTTTTCCCCTTAGACGTATATAGAATCAGAACTTATGATTTTTAACCACAGGGTAGAGGCTAGAGAACTATATTGTTAATGCTTTATTTATCTTGAATTTTGCCCTTGTGATCCCCTGGTAGGAGAAAATATGATGTATGAAAACTCATGATATATCAATCGTGGTAAAGTCGGCTTTTCTTATCCAAGGGACAAGCGGATCCAACATTAATTGTCAACTCGGATCTACTGTTGGATACGTGTCAATACATTACTCATACGCTCCAACAATACATTACTCATACGCATAACAGGCAAATTCAGATATACTATTGGATATGTGTTAATGTATTGATCACATTTGACTGTCTCGATCGTGATCTCTCTCTAATCTTCCCGACCTACATAATCTCTTTAATCCTATGACCTTAATCCTGAATGCAATTAAAATTGTTATAAAAGCAATACACTAGGCCAAAACTATACACAGTTCTAAGAAATCTCTTTTATGACATATCATTTTTTCTGCAAAGAAAATAAATGCTGTAATAAAATTAACTACCTTAGTTGTGACAAAATTCCATTCAAAATCACAGGCCAAAGACTGAAGCAGTACGTTGGAAAAATCCGGAACCCAAGCACATTTACATTGCTGATGGCTTTCTAAGTTTGCAAGCCACTGGTTTATTCACATAACATCATCACCGACATTGCTTCCTACCTACCATGTTTTCTAATTGGCAAAAGGAAAACAAAACAAAACAAAACGTGGAGCCACCTAGTAATGTGGGCCCACTCTCGGATGCTGGCCAATGGTGGCTAAGTAGCTACACTCCTCCATCTATCTATGTGATGATGATATTCGATATATGTCATTTCCAAGAAGATATAATTTTCTTTTGAGAAATTATTTCCAAGAAGATATCGCTATACATACATGCTTCCCACCATGGATATTAATTTTATAGGGGTTTTAATTTGCGCTAATACCCCCTCCAAATCCTCCTTATTTTTTACTCGCATACCATTGAATGCATTTTTAGTTACTTTCTCGGGGGTGTAAATGAGCCGTGCTTGAGCGAGCTGGGCCTAGCTTGGCTCGAGCTCGAGCTTGATTCGAGCTGAAAAAACTCAACTCAGCTCGGCTCGTCTCCAGCTCGATGAAGTTTGAGCTCGGCTTGACAGCTCGTGAGCTTCCAAAATCTAATTGTTATATTAGGCTAATATAACAACTAATTTCATTGTCTCTAGAGGGAATGGTAGTTATAAAGGCATATCTATATCACTCAATTTCTAGGACTAAATATCTAATTTCATTGTATCTAGAGGGAATGATAGTTATAAAAGCATATCTATATTACTCGATTTCCGAGACTAAACATCTAAGAGTCTCTATGGGAAAAAAAAAACAAAAAATAAATTGTATAGGAGAGGATTTAAACCCTCATCGGTTAGATAGATAAGAGTTGAGTTAACCAAGTGCGCTACTATTATTTATAATTTTATTTTAGCATATATATATATTATCATTTCACATATTATATATCAAGTCTATTTAAGCCGAGCTCGAGTGGGTGACTCAAGCTCAGCTCGGCTTATTTAGAGCTCAAGTCGAGCTCTTAACGAGCCTCACGAGCAGGCTAGCTTTTCTGACAGCCCTGCTTTCTCATAACAACGATATTCTTAATTGAAACCAATGTATGCAAGAAAGAGAGACGGGATATTTTTACCTTTCTACTACTAAATAGATCAAAGATTTTAACTTTTATGAGTATCTATACAAAAATAAAAGTTCTAACGACTATCTATGTAAAATAAAAAGAAAAATTAATGATTATATATGTAAAAAAAGAACCTAGCGTCTAGAAGTGCAGATATGTCTCTCGACTGGAATATATTAGTATTGGGAGTTCATCGTCCCAAGGAGATCAGAAAGCTAGTTGCATGTTGAGCTCCGTCAAAGGCTTCTCTTTGTCATCGGCTAAATTTTAGTTTATGCTCGGTGATATCTTCCTAGAAACGTGATCATAGTTTCTTTTACAAAGAAAGACATGATATGATATGATATGATATGTAATAATAAGTACTCCAATCACCTTTTTCTATCAGTAGGACAGTTGGGAACTCAATCTGGATTCAACTATTTGTTTGAAGGTCACTGGTAGTTGAATTCTACCTGATTATAATGGAAGTCATAAGTTTAATTTTCTCCTAAATATTAGGAATAATATTTAATAGACTCTTTTACTGAACTGCTTTACGAGTATATTTCTTTTTCCTTACCATGATATGTTTCTTGGGGGTTTAACCTGTTCATATATTGAAGAGACTTAATAATCTATTAGATTTTTTTTAAACCCAACTGGAATTCCAGATGATTTGGATGCACATATATAGAATGTAACCCTCTAAAATTGATATTAGTTTGTATGTATTTCATTCAAAACACAGTTTATATATTTATGCCCTCTTTTTTTATATATAAATAATCCTTGAAGTTAATTAATCATTAAAATTTAAACAACTAAAATATATATAAAAATACCCATATTCTAGTTTTCATATATATATTTCTCTTAGCTAAGTTTATTTTTTTCTTCTATTTATTAAATTATTAAAATTTAACTTAAAACGTAATCGAAAAGGTATTTATACGAATAACGTATATTTTGAGTATCAACTTTTGAGAGTCATATAAGCAAATAATATATTAATTACAAAAGAGTATGAAATAAGAAAAAATAATAGTAATGTGACTCCCTACGAGAGGGCTGGTTCATATTTTCACTCAACATATAAGTTCTAATCAATCAAAATTTAGAAAAAATACTCAATGTGTTATACACATTAAAAGAAAAAGACCCAATCATCATTTATCAAGAGATCTCGAATTTAAATTACTGACATCCTAAACTTCTAGTTGTGTTGCTAACCAAGAAATGGACAGAAAAGATCCATATGTTTGCATGTTAATGAATTTGATGCACCTACAACCTAAAAGTTTGGTGTTCTCCACTTAATTATTTGCCTCCTCTTAAATGATTGAGATTGATTGAGATGGATAAGAGGATAAGGATATCATGAATGAATGGATGCCTCTATGAATATATATATATATATATGAATATATATATATATATATATATCATGATAACTTTTACAAACCATGCAACAGAAGGACTTCTAATAGGTTGGAGAGATTGAGACGTATAAACAAACACTTTACGTGTAGGGTCGCCATGCACATGCATGCATGATGCATGATATGCTGATATGCTTCTTCTTTAACAACTTGACTCTCTATCCATTCATCCACATCCATAGAATAATACTTTAGGTACATTGAACAAAGTTAATGGCTAGAGTTCTTACTAGGAAATTGCTCAGGAATACTTTATCTTTTCACTTTTATTACTATTAATATTATTATCAGTTACACCCTATTATATGAATATATATATATATATATATATATATATTTCTGAGTTAATTTTACTCTAACACCAACTACTGAAATAGATAATATTTTTATTAATTTCTAACGAGTCATTATTGGGTGGTCCATATTAAGTTAGATTCTACGAAAGCTTGTCAAAATATCTTATGTTTACTTTAATAGTCATTCGCATTCTATCATATGAATATTTATTACTGATCTCTATATTGTATTTAAATGCCTTTGAACCATCATTTAGTTAGTTGAATTCAAGTATCTATAGATGCAAAATGATTTTAATACATGTGAATAAGTTTTTTTAGCTTAAGGTAAAGAAAAACTAGATTTGAAGTCAAATAAGAGATCTTTTAGATGTTGTAATTTTTCTTATTTTTAACACTTTATAGTTTATATAAAAAATAAATGTAACAAGGCGATATATAAAATATTTATCATTCTCTGATAGCTTAAACTTCTTAATACTTAGTAGCAGGATGGGTTGCAAGTTTGATGGGCTTAATAAGTCCAAGTTTTGCCATTAAATTATGCAATTATAACAATGTTCCAATATTGCCTTATTGGTCTAGAATTTAGATCTCAACTTCTAAGCAACATAAAAAGAAATTCATCTTAATGATTAGGGTTTAATTCTTCCAACAAAACTTGCTTGCAACTTTAGTACTATATGATGAAAAATGATAATGCCAATATAATTTTTTTGTGAATCCCTACTCAATCATGTAGGAAATAATTAATGTAGAAAGAAACAATAGTCCCTTGTCAGTAATATCATATTCTATCTCAACAGTGGCCTTGATTAGAAAACACAACCACAGCCTATCTATTATATTCTCTAGAATCTAGATTAATGCTACCACTTGAAACATTAGCCTAAAATCTAATCTCCATACTAAGGTAAAGAGTAAGAAAGGAATGGTGGGCCTCTAGAAGGACCAAAAATGAACAAATAAAATAAATATAAAGGTATGCTACAAATTTCTCATACATGAAGGACTCAAGTTATTCCTACCTTTCTTGGGATGGTTAGTGTGAAAACTAATCCCTAGCCAAAGCTAATTCCCAAAGAAATTTATGATGGTGTGGTCCTTTTTGCCATACTTTTTTCTCCTCACCTTTTTGCTCTTCTTGATCACTAGATTGCTCAAAAACCCCCCATATCCATTCCTTTCTATCTTAACAGCAGCCAAAAGGAGCCCATAGCTTGTAGCTTGAAGAATGGGATAACTATAGAAAGAAAAGAAGTGGGAGGTGAATTTATTTTCCTTCTTCTTTTTGCCCTTCTTTTTGTTGGGCAGAAGTTATCTAATAAGAATACTTGTCATTGGGGCTACCTCTTACTGGTGATCCATCTTTTTTTTTTTTCTTTATTTATTACTTCACTTGGGTCAGAGGAGTAGCTGTAGATTGTCCAATGGGGGGATGAAAAAAAAAAAAGAACAGTAGTTTAATATCTTAATTTGGTCCCACAATTTTAATGCACCAATTAGGAGTTAATTTTGCAAATATGGCATAGATGGGAGGGTTTTGTGGTCGGCGAGCCGGTCATTCCTGAATGTTAGGTTAGACAACTAGATTGACCCTCCGAGTAGAACGAGTCATAATGAAAATTCTTTTCACATCCATCCATCCATGTGGTGAGTCCGATTGCTAAACTTTTGGTTGAAAAGGTATAGCCCTAGCCATTTGTACTAGTGAATTAATTTATTAAAAAATAATAAAAACTTATGTTGTCTTAATTACATGACAAAGCAATTGTTCAGGGGAGCAAGAGAGATTTCCAGAGAACATGCATAATCCTTTGCCATTTCTATGCTAGCGAGATAAAATCATGCATATATAATCCTCTTATGAAAATTTTATTAAATATCAATCGCATATATCAACCAGAGGAAACAAGCGTGTGATGTAAGACTCATTTGCTGAGCTTGAGTGACGGTCGACGAGTAATTAGGTTATTATGTGAACAAATTAAGTGGGTATTTGCACCTACTAATTAAAAACTCATATTCTTGATTGCCCATATGAAGGGAAACCAACCAGATTGAACTTGGGAGTTGATGGAAGCAATATATCATGGGCAAAAGGACAATTAAATGCTGCACAACAACCATACTAGATAAGTTTATACTTTTCCCTTTATAAAAGGAAAAGGAGATCAAATAATTGAGAAGTGATTCTCTTCTAAGAACTCATTAGGATTATAAACACACTATTGCATCACTCTCTCTCTCTCTCTCTCTCTCCATTAATTAAACACAGTGTGATGTCTTCATCAAATGTCTTTAATGATTTAGTTTGAAAGGTCCATGACTTCCAATAAGTCATCAATTATGTGACATGGAGGACCAACATCATGATAATTGTTAGATGTTAGAATATAAAATATAAAATTATTATATTCTAATAGTTTAAAATTTTAAGTATTTGATCAATTAGTGGCAATCCTATCAGATTTATCTGTTGCTTAAAATATTAAAATTCTTATCTATTTAAATCAAGTTCATTATTCTAAATATTATTTAGTAATAAAACAATGAATTTTTTTTAAAATTTTTTTGATGTTTTTTTTACATTTAATAAAAATAAATAAACATTCTCATGGTTATGTCCCACATAATTTTAGAAGGCCAATGTGATGTCCTTCACAACATCTAATTGAAAAGACATTCTAACTTACCTTTTTGTACTTTTAAATTTAATATTCAAAATTTTATGGTTGAGATTAAATTTATAATTATTATATTTTTAGCACCAATATATTTCACCTTAGATAAATTGCAAAAAATAATCAAATTAAAGATATTATCTCCAAATCAAACTTTTTAACATTTCTATTAATGATTGATTAATATTTGTAATTTTATCATAAGTTTTTATAAATATAGGAGGTAAATTAAAATTTAAAAAAAAAATCTCTTTTGTGTATTAGACTATTTTGAAAGTTAATAAATTATTCTAAATAAATTTATATAAGTAGCAAAATTATAAAAATAAAAATAAAATTAAAATAAAAAGGAGATTTAGCATTAGTCTCTTTAAAATACCTTGCAATTTCTTGTACTCTATTGGTTTCAGTCTTAAAACCCAAGTGTCTAAAAAGGAATTAATACCTTGCATCTTCTCGTACTCTTTATATAATTTTAGTTTTTAAAAGCATTAATTATATTATATTATATTATATATATACCATTTTGCTACTATCATATTATTACTCATTTTAATACTCAACATTAAGATTTCTATTAGGCTTAGAAATAACGAGAGATTATAAACATAGAAAAGAAATAAATGACAGTTTGTGTCAAAATCTTAGTAATGGAAATATGCAAATAAGCCCCTCTAATGTGTATAAATTATATATACCTATTTATCTGCGAGTCAAAATCGTTTTAATTCTTTATCCTAAAAATTACAATTAAAACATTATTATTTTTTATACGATATTTCATTATATTCACCACCCTTTTCAACCAAATACTATAAAAAGAAATTCGAATAATATTATCCCTTATCCTATGATAAGTCGCAATTTTATTTTTATCCTAGTTTTTTTTTTCTTTGTGGCAACCAAATTGGGACTTAATTATTTTTATTCCAATTTCCCCCAATTCGTCGCCTCCCTATTTATACCCCCCCCACCATCCATCGCCATCTCCACGCCACTCGCCTCACTCCTCTCCACCTCCAATGGCCAAATCCACCCTCCTCCTACATCTCCATATCCTCCTCCTATTCATCTCCTCCTCCTCCTCCTCCGCCGCCGCCGCCGCCTCCCGCCCGGCATTCGCTTGTGCCACCGGATCGCCGGCGGCGTCGCTCCCCTTCTGCCGGACGAGCCTCCCGATCCGGGCTAGGGTTCGGGATCTGGTGGGGCGGCTGACGAGGGAGGAGAAGGTCAAGATGCTCGTCAACAACGCCGCCGGCGTGCCGCGCCTCGGGATCGCCGGGTACGAGTGGTGGTCGGAGGCGCTCCACGGTGTCTCCAACGTCGGACCGGCCGTCCGGTTCGGCGGCGCCTTCCCCGGCGCCACCAGCTTCCCCCAGGTCATCTCCTCCGCCGCCTCCTTCAATGCCTCGCTCTGGGAGCTCATCGGAATTGTAAGCTTTCATTCCTTCTCTCTCGGTAGGACTACGGGAAGGTGACGGGATCCGGGCTAATCTCGAATGCTTTCTTTTTCTTCTGATATTCTCACTCCCTCGTTTTGATATAGAGCTTTTAGAGTAAATGGAGTAGGAATTAAAAAAGAAAGTGCTATTACGAAATGGAAGCCATTCTTATTATCATCGATTTATATGTGATATAATTAGAAGAAAAAAAAACTCACTTTCTAATCCACTTTTTGGATATAGATATATAAAGTTGTCACTTCTAACACTCTCATGCAACAATAGTCGAGTCTAATAAATGAATACTATATAATATAATACGAGATAATTACACTTAAATATCTTAGAGTTTACGTTTATACTATTTTGCTTAACGAGGGGAAAATGCATTAACTAGTGGTCTTCACTCTCCATTACTGTCGGCGCATAAAAATACTTGTTTTATTTACTAAAGTAGTTGTGGCTTAAATTTGCTGCTCGTTTGGCGTTGGTCAATCAATATATTCCATGTCGACCAATGTCACGGCACAGTATGAACTTGGACATATTTACACTGTTGGCCTCTGCTCTCTTAATATAAGCTTACAACTAGATGATAACGAGTGCCCAGTCTAGGTTGGTGAAATAGTAGCCTAGTTAGTACGTAGGTCATGGAGGTGTAAGAATATTATCACTTTTTGGAGCTATATTATTAGTTAGACAGTAATTATGCTTATTGGTACGAAGAGTAGTAGTACATATCAATAGGTTAGCACGCCATATTTGCCACACAGATTGGAAAAAATGAATGAATACTATGGTGTACACAAGCACCTAAAGAAAAAAGAGGTATGGAAACTACTTTTAGGTGAGAAAATGGGAAAAAAAACGCCATGGAAGGGTCAAATATTTTGACAAACTTGATGCCTGGAAATTAGTATGGAGGCATTTGTGAGACAACGTCTTTATGGGATATTTACATTGTATTCCAACTTTCTCAGTGAGAGTTTTGGATTTTGGATCCTCTCCCGTGATTGGACAGTGGAGTGGGTTATTCTTTTCGCTGAGCATCAAGCATTGAATTGGGCTCAGAACCATTTGAATAAAGAGTTATGAGGGTGAAACTAGGACTGTCAATTTATTACTGGACTAGTTCAATTAATAACCGAGAAGATCCGAATCTTGGATATACATACCATCCTTGCAGTGAAAGAAAACAGAAGGGAATAATAAATTAAAAAGTAAATAAGCCAGCCCAGCCCATTCACGGGCCTGAGGAGATTTTACAACGCAAGTGTGTGTACAGGGGCAGGATTTGACGTTTGGCAGGGTCCGTATGGCTATAGAGTCTCTGATCCCTTGCTTTGATTGGAAGGGAAAAAGGGTATAAGATTGGAATATGGAATTCAATTCTCTGGATGTATGGCTGCAGGAATTTTATATAGTCGAGTTGGAGCTACATATGGCTCTCAACCCATACTGGGTGCAATGATCGTTATTATTACTTATTAGGGCGTCTGCAGGCCGGATAAGATTATCCTCTTTTTGCTCGATAAGCGTTCTTCTATCTGACCTCTCGTGAACTGTTCTCCACTGTCCTCCTTGGGATACTCATGTGGATATCCTAATTAGTAGCCACGACCATGCCTCTGTGTTCCTCCAAATCTCGATGGGGCCCACACGACCGGCCAATCAGCTTTGCCCTAAAACTGATGGGCCCGTCGTTATTCCCGAGCCAGCCTGTTGGTATTTACTATTTAGCACCCACACTAAAAAAATTTAAAAAATTAAACTCTTTCATGTCCCACATAAAATAGATTTATATATTTTTCTTATTCTTTAAGAGTATATCCAATACACCGGCTTCTAAATATAGAGCAAGAGCCATCTGCGCTACATTTTATTTTTTAATTAATATAATATATTAAATATTTTATATTTTATATTTTTTTAATATGTTCTCTTGATATCATTATTTTTAATAAAAAAATATATGAATAAAAATTCTATGTTACTAATTTTTTACATAAATGCATTGGAAACGAAGGAGTGTAAATTTTATATACTTTCTATTTGATGTTTTTTATTTTTTATATTAAAAAATAATTTTAAGTTATTATGTAACTAATTTTGAGACACTCTAATTTAAATAATAAAACAAAAATTATTTATTTGTATAATTTAAAATTTTAAATAATTTAATATTACTTTTATTTTAAAAGTCTTAATAAGATCTTTCAAATGATACTGTTTTTGTTAAAAATTTATTAGTAAAATAAATTATATACTAAGTTTAACTAATTAAATTATTAAATAAAAAAAATATATATATAATTTAAATTTTGAAATTAAGTTTTTATGACCAGAATTAGAATTTTAAAAAGTCGAATAGTTATTTGAAGTCAGGTTCTAAATTCTTAGGTGGGCACTAAATTTGAAGACCCATTATACGTCCTTATTTAAAGTCTACTTGGAGCTTACTCGGATTCCAAATTTAGTGTTTTCGAGCTCGGTTGGAATGCTAATATGTTAATTTTTTTATATTGAGTTCAGTTTTAACATTTAGAGATAGATTATATTTAACTCCCAAATTGTTCCTCATTTTCATATAGACTATCTTATGTATTTTCCATGAAATATTAAATTTTTTAGTTATAATTCTTTTAAGGTGTAACTCTTGTTATTTATTCGTCATAATTTCTATCAGTTTTAGAATTTTTTTAGTGCCATTCTTTACTCTTAATTTAGAGAAAAAAAAGAAAGAAAATAAAGTTGCGTGTAAAAATAGTCATTTGACAGAGATTTTTGATTAAAGGGTCAACAAGTACCAATAAAAGATTGAGCAAGTGCATATAGAATTTAGCAATAGTTTAGAGGATCTTAGTATAACTATCGCTTAGATCTACGTCAAATTCTGTTTTATTTGGAATAGGATTTGCCTTCTCGTGTAATGTCCAGAATGATTCCGAAATGCTCTATGGGTATGTCACTTCATAGTTTAGTATTCTTTTCATTTTAGTTTCCATTTCTTTCCCTCTTAATTCTTTTGTTGTTGATGTTGCTGATGGCAAACGTACATGGTTGCAGGCCGTGTCCGATGAGGCGCGGGCGATGTACAACGGTGGCCAGGCGGGCCTGACGATGTGGAGCCCGAACGTGAACGTGTTCAGAGACCCACGGTGGGGCCGCGGCCAGGAGACCCCCGGCGAAGACCCCACCGTCTCCGGTCGCTACGCCGCCGCATACGTGCGCGGCCTCCAGCAGCCCTACGGCGGCAAAGGATCCCACGGCCACAACCGCCTCAAGCTCGCCGCCTGCTGCAAGCACTACACCGCCTACGATCTCGACAACTGGAAAGGCGTCGACCGCTTCCACTTCAATGCCGTGGTATTCTATAAAGCATTCTAAATAGTGAGAAACTTGCTGAAAAATTTCCTTCTTTCATGGCCTATTTTTGATTTCATAGGTAAGCAAGCAAGATTTGGAGGACACCTTCAACGTCCCGTTCAAGACTTGCGTGGTGGAAGGCAAGGCAGCGAGCATCATGTGCTCCTACAACCAAGTCAACGGCATTCCCAGCTGCGCTGACCCGGACCTTCTACGTAATACAATTCGTGGTCAATGGGGGCTCAATGGGTACTGGTCTAACTGGGATATTTCAATACAACTTGGTTGGAAACTTAAAGTGATAAAAAAAGAAAAAGATAGATGAATTTGATCTTTTCAATTAATTCCTTGTAGGTATATCGTCTCAGATTGTGATTCAGTTGGTGTTCTCTACAATGATCAACATTACACGTCCAACCCGGAAGATGCAGCGGCAGACACACTTAAAGCAGGTATGTTTTGTGATTAATCCCTTCTTTTTGTCTGCAGCGTTTATACCAGTTAAATTAACTTAACCAATGTCTAGTAAAGTGGTACTTAGTTCAATATATATTCTGTCAGGGACTAAGTTTATCATTTAAAATATCAAAAATACTTTTGTCTTCGTCTTTTTCCTTTTATTATAAAATTCGAACTTCTTTAAGAACATCTTTTAAGGGTAATTTCATAAATTTGGTTAGTATTGGTTATACTAGCAGTGAAAATAACAGTAGAATATTATACGATCACATGAAGCATTGCATTCTGTGAACCTATTTTTAATTTGAGGCTTATGTAGGTTTGGATCTGGACTGCGGACCTTTCTTGGCGCAGTACACCGAGAGTGCGGTGCAGAAAGGAAAGGCCACCGATGGTGATATCGACTCAGCGTTGACACACACGGTTGCCGTCCAAATGAGACTGGGGATGTATGATGGCGAGCCATCACAGCAGCCCTTCGGCAACCTCGGCCCAAATGATGTTTGCAGCTCGACCCATCAAGAGCTCGCCGTTGAGGCAGCTCGCCAAGGGATTGTCCTCCTCAAAAACCATAAACGAGCTCTGCCATTGTCCACCACTAACCTCCGCACTGTCGCCGTCATTGGTCCAAACTCGGATGCCACCGTCACGATGATAGGAAATTATGCCGGTAATGCCCGTCAAAATTATACCTTTTTGACCAAGGCCCAACTATGCCTAATTGACTCGGGTTTGGAGTAATGAATACTAACATAAGTTTAATATTGTGTATAGGTGTTCCCTGTGGATATACAAGTCCTCTTGAAGGGATTGGAAAGTATGTGAAGACCATTCACCAAATGGGCTGCACTACTGTGGCTTGCACCGGCGAAAACCAACCCATTGACGCGGCGGTGGACGCGGCCCGCAAAGCTGACGCGACGATCATGGTCGTCGGGCTCGATCAATCCATCGAGGCCGAGATGAGGGATCGTGAAAGTCTCCTTCTCCCTGGTCGTCAGCAGGAGCTCGTCTTAAAGGTGGCGGCGGCTTCTCAGGGTCCGACCATTTTGGTCCTCTTGTGTGGTGGGCCGATCGATGTTACATTCGCGGAGAATCATCGCAAGATCAAGGCCATTCTTTGGGCCGGGTATCCAGGTCAGGCCGGAGGCGCCGCGATTGCAGACGTTATATTTGGTGCATACAACCCCGGTATGTATCCAAACTATACCACCGTATCATTATTTCCACTAAATCGACTCAAATTAATCACAAACTTCTGATTCCTTGTAGGTGGAAAGCTACCAGTGACATGGTACCCTGAGGACTATGTGGAGAAAGTTCCCATGACCACCATGGCCATGCGTGCTGACTCGTCTAAACGTTATCCAGGCCGGTCGTATCGATTCTACACTGGCCCAGTAGTATATCCTTTTGGTCACGGGCTTAGCTACACCACATTCTCCCACTCCTTGGCTCGAGCCCCGGTTGAGTTTGCCGTCCCAGTCAACGGTCGCCGCCGAGCCGACTACATCAACTCAGCCGAGTCGAATCGGACGGTTCGCGTCACCCACACACGGTGCGATGGCCTTCACGTCCCTATCCACGTAGACGTTAAGAACGTCGGGGAGCGCGACGGAACCCACACCGTGCTTGTCTACTCTAGCCCGCCGACTGGGCACTCAGCGCCGGCTAAGCAGCTTGTAGCATTCGAGAAGGTCCACGTTGCGGCAGGATCACAGGTTAGAGTTATAATGGGAATAGACGTATGTAGGGATCTCAGCTTTGCCAGTGTGGAGGGGATCCGAAGGATCCCTATCGGCGATCACAGCCTTCAAATCGGTGAGTTGACGCACTCGATCTCGCTAAGGGCTGAAGGGCTGAGGGTATAACTTTTATATATCTTATTATAGGGAGATATTCTTAGAAATTATTGCTACAAGTAAAGGATCAAAGGAAAGAATTGTATCATTCTTTCATATCAAATAATTGTAATTTATGATTTATGCCCTACAATCCTGAAAGGGTTTAGGGCAGAGATCGAATCAAATTGTTATAAAAAAAAACAACATTTTGTTTGGGTAGTATATTTTGCTTCTCTTTTGTTCCCCTCTCTCTTATATACTCTTATATTTTTTATCTTAATCTGTATGAATATCTTGGAAATTAAGAAATAATTAAATCACATGTAGGGGTGAAAACAGATCGGATACGGATCGGATAGTGTTCAACCCATATCCGGGTCCATAGTTTTAGTCCATTCGGATACGGATATTGGACGGATAGCAAAATTTAAAACCATATCCTAAATAATTACAATATTTTATTTAGATATAATTAATACAAAATTATTAAGAGTTTTATAACAAATAATTTTGTTGTATGTCAAATATATGAAATTAGAGAAATTAATCTCTATAAATAATATATAATGTATTATTAGTAACAATATTAATATCTACTATTTAAATAAGCAAACTAAAAATTATAAATTATTTAAAAAAAATATGTGGGTAAACAGATATTCGATATCTGTATCCGAATCCGAAACCCGTATTCGAATTTTTTTTTAAAATTTCTATCCGTATCCGAATCGGATAGAAATTTTTTATTCGAATCAGATCTAAGTGGGGTTAGATAGCAGACCGGGTTGGAATTAATTCAACCCGTTTTCACCCTTACGTAAACCTCAATCCAATAGTTAATTTATCTTAAAGAAAAATTACTAAAATATTCCTAATTTTATTTGATCATAACCATATTTTTCCCCAAGCTAGAAGATTATAGTATTTAACTATTACAGTTGCAAAATACGTCACTAAACCCGGCCCAAGTTAGGAAGCCATTGGCTAAGTCTTAGTAATAGAAATATGAAAATAAATCCATATAATGGGGAGTCAAAATCGTTTTATTCCATACGCACTGTCACAACTAAATACTAATTTTATCAAGTATACGATTATAGTTATCCTTATTTTTCAACCAAAACACTATAAAAAGAAACTAGGATAACATTATCTCTATAAGTTGTTATTTTATTTTAAATATTTTATAAATCACACCCTGTATTTAGTCTATTTTGTGATTCACATCTTATTTTTAACGATTTTATAACTTAACTCATTTTTCTTTGTAATTTTTATTTAACATCCCGACATTATTTTGACTAACTGATATCAACTAAATTACTAAAATACCCTTTTCATTATTTTCCTCTTCTAAGATATAGATAATTTAAGTATTTATAAATTATTTTATATATTATAATAAAATATATCTTTGTTGGTACCGTTTAAATTAGTGCTTAAATGAGAATTATAAAAAGAAAGTAAGAGTGTGAACGACAAAATAGATAAAATCTTAGGTGTGATTTGTAAAATTTTCTTTTATTATTCTAATTTTTTTTCTTCAGCCGCAACCAAATTGGCTTTAATTAGTTTAATTCCAACGCCCCCCCAATTCCTCCCTCCCTATTTATATCCCACCACTATCCATTGCCATCTCCACGCTACTCTCCTTGCTCCTCTCCACCTCTAAATTCCAAATGGCCAAATCCACCCTCCTCCTCCTTCTCCATCTCCATTTCCTCCTCCTATTCATCTCCTCCTCCGCCGCCGCCGCCTCCCGCCCGGCATTCGCGTGCGCCCCCGAATCTCCGGCAGCGTCGCTCCCCTTCTGCGGGACGAGCCTTCCGATCCGGGCTAGGGTTCGGGATCTGGTGGGGAGGCTGACGAGGGAGGAGAAGATCCAGATGCTCGTCAACAAAGCCGCCGGCGTGCCGCGCCTCGGGATCGCGGGGTACGAGTGGTGGTCCGAGGCGCTCCATGGCGTCTCCAACGTCGGACCGGCTGTCCGGTTCGGCGGCGCCTTCCCCGGCGCTACCAGCTTCCCCCAGGTCATCTCCTCGGCCGCCTCCTTCAATGCCTCGCTCTGGGAGATCATCGGAATTGTAAGCCTATATACTCTATCCTTCCATTCCTTCTCTCTTCGGTAGGACATGAGCTATAATCGAACGAACAAAACAAGCGGTGATATTAAAGTATCGCCTCCTCAGTGATGCGGAGATCTGTCGGTTATAAACTTGGACCTATTTACACTCCCAGATTTCTGGTGGTAGAGTAGCGTTTCAGGCTTTCAGTAGTAGCAGAGGTCATGAAACTAATAGTACGAGGGGTAAGAATATCATCACTTCTTTTTATTATCCCGAGAGATATAATACGTGATAAAAGGACGCACCCAATGGGAGGACATTCTTGAACAAAACTATATTATTATTTACGTATTAATAGTTATGGCGGTAATAACTACTTTATCCGACTGTAAATAGAAACAAATCACGAGTTTTTGACCAAACTAAATATTTTTTAAATTTTATTTACTTAAATTGACTATCACTCAAACTTAAATACTAAAATGAGTCTACAACACAATAACTCTAGGTAAAACGTTAAACTCTTCGGCATTTTACTTTTAAATAAAAATACCAAAATATTCATTTTATAAATTAATCACTCAACTCTTTAGCGTTTTATATTTAAAAAATACTGATGAGTTAAGCGTGTTATTTGAAAGAATTTTTACAAAATATTAGAATAAAATTTGGAAGAGCTACGGTCGTTTTTTGGTGATTCTAAGTATTATTGGATTTGGAGAATCAATTCGTCATTCCAAGAACTTTTCCATGTCTTCGCAACAATATATTTTATGATTAAAATAGATAAATGAGTATAAAGTTATGACGTTATAATTTTTTAATATATTTTTATTTATATGTTTCTCTCATAGTGTTTTTACCAATAAAATGTTTTAATTTTTCAGCGTTTATGTGTGTCCTTTTTTTATATTAAATCGCTAAAATGTATATTATTTTTCTTCAATGAAAATGCTGATCAGATCGAACGTTTTACATGATAAAATATTTAAAAGTTAAACATTTTATTTAGGAGTATAATAAAATGATTTTTATATTAAATTTAGGGTTTAAGTTATTGATAAAAAAGAATTGAAAACTGATCTGTCAAGAACTCACAAATCACCGAATGATCGAATGATGTGCTTTTTCTTACTAGCTAGAGAAGTACATATCAATAAGATAACATAGCACGCCATATTTGCTATTAAAAAAATAAAAACTTATAGTGAGAAGGAGATGGTTGTAGGCATGCATTTTTCAAATAGTCAACTCTAGACCGTTAATATGATGCATTCTAGATAACAAAGCCCTAATCTATCAATTACTGAACAAATTCATGGTAATTCAAGGAGTCCTTTACCGTCCATCACCAGTGACTAGTGAGAGACTTACGACGCAATGAACTGACGTTTGCTAGGGTAATGTCTCTTGATCCGTTCGCTTTGATTGGAGGAAGAGGTTGTAAAATTGGAATATGTCGTATCCTGTCCGGATAATATACCCTATTTTTCCTCGATAACCGTTCCTTATCGGACATCTTATAATCTGCTCTTCAACACGTCCAATCTCCATGGGGCCCACGCGGTCGTCCGATCAGCTTTGCTTGCAAACTTTCTTCTCAGTATTTAATAGTTTAAACGTTTTTCTTGAGTTTGGTTTTAAGATGCATGTCAAAATTTCTCATCTTCTACTAGTGTCCAAGAATGATTCAGAAATGCTACATGGCACTTCATATTTGGCGTAGCAGTGTTTTTTATTTTTATTTTTATGGAACGCTTATAGGAATGTACTTTTATTTAATTCAAACACTGAGACGTCGATCGTAACTTGATACGTAGAATGAAGAGGAGAATAAAGCGATGGGCCGAGCAAATTTGCGATCGACAAAGTCCCTTTTAGGTTACCCGTTTCTTTATTGTCGATGGCTAACGGACATGGTTGCAGGCTGTGTCCGATGAGGCGCGGGCGATGTACAACGGTGGCCAGGCCGGGCTGACGATGTGGAGCCCGAACGTGAACGTGTTCAGAGACCCACGGTGGGGCCGCGGCCAGGAGACCCCCGGCGAAGACCCCACCGTCTCCGGTTGCTACGCCGCCGCGTACGTCCGCGGCCTCCAGCAGCCCTACGGCCACAACCGCCTCAAGCTCGCCGCCTGCTGCAAGCACTACACCGCCTACGATCTCGACAACTGGAAAGGCGTCGACCGCTTCCACTTCAACGCCGTGGTATTCAATCTTCTCTACGTTAATTTTCACATGCATTGGATTAGTTCTAGCATTCTAAGTATCGACAAAATTTGGGTTGTTTTATGAAAATTCCCTTCTTTTATGGCTTATTTTTGATTTCATAGGTGAGCAAGCAAGATTTGGAGGAAACCTTCAACGTCCCATTCAAGGCTTGCGTGGTGGAAGGCAAGTCAGCGAGCATCATGTGCTCCTACAACCAAGTCAACGGCATTCCCAGCTGCGCCGACCCAAACCATCTACGGAACACAATTCGCGGTCAATGGGGGCTCAATGGGTAAGCGTAGGCTCGTATTATGCTGGTCTAATTGGGATATTTCGATACAATCTTTAAATTCTTTAGTAGGAAACTTAATTTAATGTGATTAAAAAAGAAGAAAAGAAAAGGAGAGACAGATGAGTACGATTTCTCTATTAATTCCTGCAGGTACATAGTCTCAGATTGTGATTCGGTTGATGTTCTCTACAATAATCAGCATTACACTTCCAACCCGGAAGATGCAGCGGCAGACACACTTAAAGCAGGTATCCTCAGTGAAAAAAAGAAGAAGGAAATTTAAGAAATTTCCAAATTGCACCATGCATTTAAGTGATTTTTGTCTAGGGAAACGTATATTTATTTTGGTACACTAAGTTCATATAAATAACAGTAGAATATGAGATGATCATATAAAGAATTATATTCTATGAACCTATTCTTAATTTGGGCTTTATGTAGGCTTGGATCTAGACTGCGGATCTTTCTTGGCGCAGCACACCGGGAGTGCGGTGCAAAAAGGGAAAGTCAGTGATGGTGATATCGACGCGGCGGTGACGCATACGGTTGCCGTCCAAATGAGACTAGGGATGTACGATGGCGAGCCATCGGAACAGCACTTCGGAGATCTCGGCCCAAATGATGTTTGTAGCTCCTCCCATCAAGAGCTGGCCGCTGAGGCAGCTCGCCAAGGAATTGTCCTCCTCAAGAACAGTAAAAGAGGAGCTTTGCCACTCTCCACTGCTAACCTCCGCACCGTCGCCGTTATTGGTCCGAACTCGGATGCCACTGTCACAATGATAGGGAATTATGCCGGTAATGCCTGTCCCTTTGGACCAAGGCCCAATTGATCTGAGTTTGTAGTAAAGCATACCAACATAAGCCTTATATGTATATAGGTGTTCCTTGTGGATATACAAGTCCTCTCCAAGGGATTGGAAGGTATGCGAAGACTATTCACCAGATGGGCTGCACCAACGTGGCTTGCACCGGCGACGACCAACCTATCGACGCGGCCGTGGCTGCGGCCCGCCAAGCTGACGCGACAATCATGGTCGTCGGGCTCGATCAATCAATCGAGGCGGAGGGGAGAGATCGAGAAAGCCTCCTCCTTCCTGGCAGACAGCAGGAGCTCGTGTTAAAGGTGGCGGCGGCTTCGCAGGGTCCCTCCGTCTTGGTCCTCATGTGTGGCGGGCCAGTTGATGTTTCATTCGCGGAGAACAACCGTATGATCAAGTCCATTCTTTGGGTCGGTTATCCGGGCCAGGCCGGAGGTGCAGCGATCGCCGACGTTATCTTTGGTGCCTACAACCCTGGTGCGTATAAAAAACTATGTTATGATATCATTATTTTCATTGAAGTACCTCAACATAATAATAATAGTAGTAATAGTAATAAAATTATTATTATTATTATTATTATTATTATTATTTCTCGTAGGTGGTAAGTTGCCAGTGACATGGTATCCTGAAGAGTACGTGGAAAAAGTTCCTATGACCACCATGGCCATGCGTGCAGACCCGTCTAAAAATTATCCAGGCCGTTCGTATCGATTCTATACTGGCCCGGTAGTATATCCTTTTGGTCATGGGCTTAGCTACACCACATTCTCCCACTCCTTGGCTCGAGCCCCTGCCGAGTTCGCAATCCCGATCAGCAACCGCCTCCGAGCCAACTACGTTAACTTGATTGAGTTAAATCGAACGGTTCCGGTCATCCACGCACAGTGTGATGGCCTCCACATCCTCCTCCACGTGGACGTCAAAAACCTCGGCCGTCGTGATGGGACCCACACCGTGCTAGTCTACTCTAACCCGCCGGTTGGGCACTCAGCGCCAACTAAGCAGCTTGTGGCGTTCAAAAAGGTCTACGTGGTTGCCGGACGGCAGATTAGAGTGATAATAAAAATAGACGTATGTAAGGATCTCAGCTTCGCGAGTGTGGATGGGATCCGAAGAATCCCAATCGGTGACCACAACCTTCAAATTGGAGGAGAGTTGACCCACTCGATCTCGGTAAAAGTCGACGGGCTGAGAATATAACTCTTATATACCTTAATTGCGAGATATTCTTACAAAATTATTACTACCAAGCAAAAGACCCTTATATACTATTCTTTAATATCAGATAATTTGTAATTTATGATCGATGCCTTACAACTCAGAAGGGGGTTTAGGGTGGAGATCAAGTTAAATTATTATGAATAAAAAAGCAACGTTTAATTTGCTAGTAGTACCTTTGTTCCTCTCTTCTCTATCTACTCTTTCATTTTATTTCTTTTTATTTCCATTTTTCCTTTTTGTTTTGGGTCTAATTAGATAGCTAATCATTCATCCAATTTTTTTTATTTTAATTTTAAGTTTGTTAGTTTTCGATGTGAGACTAAAGTGAAACTTTATTTAAAAACAAACAACATAGTGTCTTGATAAACTATAATAAGTTGGATTTCTAACCATCTGTGCTATGCTAGAACAACTATAAATAAATAAGTAGAACTAAATTTCTATAATATATGTTCCAAGTTAATTTGAGCCGAGTTGAGAGCTCGATTAAACTTTTGAGCTAAATAATTCTGCTTAGCCAATATACTAAACTATTTAGCTAAAATACTAAGCCCCAAACTGTCTTGCTGCTTTTCTACGCCACCGCACCAACGAGTCAATAATTAGGTCGAGTTATTGAGTCAGACCACTACCTAAACACCCTTATTAATCTTGAGATAGGATGATGATCTGCTCATACCTCATTTCGAATACTTGCTTAGAGCCAAGCCAAGGATACATTCTCTTCTAAGTGTGGAATTTGAATCTTGTGACATCTATCTTTTATTTAAAATATAAAATAATTTGGAATATATTTATCCTAGTTCAATCAGAGCCGTTAAAAACTAATCTCCACATTCTTCACATGTCTTAACCACTGCAGTGCAATGGTTACCTAATAAACCTAACAACATGAGGTTGCACATAGAATGCACACTTTAAATATTGACACATACGATTGCCATCCAAATTATTATTATTTCTCGTAGGTGATAATTTTCAGGCTGGCTTTCAGAGGAAAATTTTAATTTTAGGAGGGATCGTCGACTATTAGATTGCTTTCCAACCTTTCCAAATAGTGGAATCTGAGGGTTCAATATTGTTCAACATATTACGAACCGACTTAGAGATAGCAATGCCTAAGGTCATATATGATAGACATATTACGACCAAAGTGATACACCATCTAGTCCACTAAATGTGAGGCATATAGCAACAATCCTTTCACTTAGAATATGACCAAATAAGTTAGAAATACATGTTTCATTCTAAATCTTTTGTAGATCAATTCAGAAACTTTATGAACCCTGCTAACTAAGTTCATATTCTTAAAGGTAAGCCATTTAGCAATATAAATGTAGTCAATCCACGGACCATTGGAGATGGAGGTGGTCTTGACACTTTTAACAATTTCAAAGTATCTCTACCGGGTGTGTGCAAAGTTTTTCTGGGGTAGATGTCCTCTTGTCCCTGTACTTGGCTTGAACTAGCTAAGTCCACAATTACGATGATGATTTAGAATCTTCAAAGCCCTTTTCGACATGAGAGACAAACGGGTAGATCTCAAAATTTTTATGGTAAGGAGCCCTTGGTTTTTAGTCTTGGTGATAGGGTCCAATTAATAAGGTGGAGTTCTCTTTTACCCTTGCCCTTATCTCAAAGGAACTGCCTAGCCATCTTACTAGTCCTATCCACTATGGCTTAGGGGGTCAAAGTAGAAGAAAAATGATGTAATAGAATCGGGTTTAACTCAGAGTTTATGGGAGTCAGGGCGGCTGACTGGCCTAAGTTTGACTTCTTTCAGTTAGCCAATTTCTTATCAATACGATTAAGTGTGTCCTCATAATCCCTTATTCTAAAAAGGGATAATACCCTCTAGCTATGTTTTAGGTAATATGATTAAGTGTTAAAAACTATCCAAACGAAGAACTTTATTCACTGGCATAGACCATGACCGACCTAACTTTGGTATCAGAATAAGGCCGAAGGATATCATCATGGTTAGAGACATCAATAGAAGAGATATTGAAGCACAATTCACCATTACTAGTCACAACATTATCTGACACCACAGATTCAATTAAAGAATAGGAAAATTTGCATATAACACCTTATCTTTTAGTAAATTTATAGTTTACACTCTATATTTTTACCATTTACAAATTGAGCCCTATAATTTAGTAAATACATACATAAAATATTTTGATGTTAAATTCTTAGTTGAACTTAACCAAACCTCTGAGTTAAATTAACTATGCTAAAATAATTATAAAAGTACCATCAACTAAGTCATACTAGGGGCATTTTAGCCATTTTAAAAATAAAATCATTCTATTTAATATAATATTCTTACAGTACTATTTCAAATTAACCCAAGATGTTTCTGTACATATTTACTAAATCATATGATTCGATTTGCAAATAATAAAAATATAGGGCGTAAACCACATATTAAAAATTAAAGTGTTATATGCAAATTTTTCTAAAAATTAACAAGAGCATGCCGGTAAAAGAAACACCATTGTCCATGTTTAAAGATCAAATAAAATTCCTTTGATTTCTAATTTTAGCAAATAACTAGAAAAACTTAGTGCTTAAATGTCCCCATCCCGGATCCAATTCACTCTACCCTTTTTCTGTCATTTTAGGTTTAATTATCTAAGCAAGCAAGGCAATGCAACGACGGTTCAAATTAGCTAAAAGCGACTCTCAGCCTCCCCGAGGAGATGCAGAGCCTCTCCCGATTCCAAATCCGCAATCTAATACCTCACCTTAGCTAAATTAACCTCAAGCAAGACCGTCGAGGCTATGTATGTTCCACTAGGTAAGAAGTTTTGCATCAAAACAATATAATTCTAACATCTATCCTGAGGGCAACTACTCTAGGCAGTGCAATGCGAGGACCAAGCATTGCTCATGATGTCCTTAACCTTAGGGTATCCATACAAAAACCACTTAAAACAAAATGGGCCCTTTTGTAATTTTTCAAGATTCCCGAGATTAATAAACAGAGGAGAATAATCAGATGCGATTCCAAGAAGATGCATTACAAAATACTAAGAAAATAAATCAATCATAGCTGCATTAAGAAACACTCTATCTTAGATAAATTAAAACTCTCTCAATTTTGTAACGACTATTATATTCCACTAAGTAAATGGACGGGCAACAAAGATATACGTAAAAATTGACTACATATAGGAGTTGAGAACATGTGTAATTAACCACACACACGCAAAAAAAAAAAAAAAAAAAAAGAAAAAGAAGAAGAAGACTATAGAATTAATGATTCGATACTAACTAATTAGTTATCAAAATTAATTTTCATCTGACAATAAGTTAAATGGTATATAAAATATTTAACATATGTGACTAAATTAGTTGATAAAAAAAATTAGAATTTAAATATTTTTTTATTAGCTATCCTTATAACAGAGTGTCAACTTCTACTAATTTATTATTATTTTTATTTTTATAAAGAAATGGATAGCTAAGAGAGAAATAAAATATAACTAATTTAATCTTATAATTTAAAAAAGTGATCAAATACTTCCGGTTGATATGACTTGTACCTTTAGTTAATTTTATTCAATTAGGTGAGAGAAATTAATAGTTATTATTAAATTATTTGTCTTATCTTAATTTCATAATGGCATTTTGGAAATTAAAGGAGAATTAAATCCTTCACCTGTACACCTCAACGACAACTATTTCCTTAAAGCTTCTCTCCTACCTCTCTCTATCCCCCCCCTTTCTTCCCCTACTATTTCTCTCTTCTTCCCCCGAAATTCCCATACTCAAACCCTAACCCTAGATTTCTCCCATGGGGTGGGCGACTCGTTTCCTCACTGCAGCATCCTTCTTCGCCGTCGGAGTCGTCTTCGCCCCTGACGTGTTCGGGTCGCGCCCGGACTCCCCTGACCTCGCCGTATCCATCGCCAAGCTTTCCCACCTCCTCTGCTTCGCTACCTCGTGGGGCGCTGCCCTTTGGGTCACCTTCATCGGTGGCATCATCATGTTCAAGTAAACCTCCCTATTTCCCCGTAACCCAACTCAATTTTCCAAGTTATGATTGATATATTGATCACATTAGGATAGTAAATTCCCATTCTCGATAGAGATTTTGCAGTTTTAATCGCTATTTTGATGAAAAAATTGCTTCTTGGTTGCATTAGGATAGTTATTCTATCTTTCTGGAATTTGATTTCGGTCTTTTGTGAAAATATGAAGGAATTTGCCGAGGCATCAGTTTGGGAATCTCCAAAGCAAGATGTTCCCGGCGTACTTCATGGTGGTGTCTGTATCTGCGGCCGTATCGGTTGCGGCATTTGCATACCTTCATCCATGGAAGTCGGCCTCGTCCCTTGAAAAATATCAGCTTGGATTCCTCCTCGCCGCCCTCAGCTTTGATCTCTCCAACCTACTTGTATTCACTCCCATGACTATTGAGGTAATACTTTTGTTCTGTGGTCTTGTTGAAATATCATCTTTGTTGCACAGTTGCACTACAATTAATTGTTATTCTTTTGTATGTTGACTATATATTACAATTAATTGTTATTCTTTTGTATGTTGACTATATATTGTATCCGTTCAAATAGGATTTTTTTTTCTTTTGAAGTGGTTAATAATTAATATAGAATCAACCACCTCAAATGATTTTTCTTTTTCTTTATTCTTGTTGGTGGATGGTTACCAAATTTATTTTCTCCTGTAGATCATTCAATAGTATATGAGAACAAAATGAGATTTCCTCACTATACAAACGCATATTAAATGCATTATCAATTAATAATCTGTCAATAAGTGTGTCTGCTGAAACTATCATAAATGAATAGTTGTATTAAAAAAAAAAAGAACCAGAATATATATGAATTAAGCAATACAAAAATTAGCAGTCACCCAGCCTCAAAATATTGTTGTAAGGTTATTTACAGATATAATGTGGTCTACAGTTGTGGCTATGTATCATCTAGCCTTAATTTGTAAAACCGAAATATCTATATAACAGCTACGTTTATGTATTCACCATAATCACATTTTTCTGAAGTTGTGGATAATAGTATCCTAACATATGTATCTAACCTTAGTTTGTAAAGCCTAAATATGTGTATGTTGAGTAGTCTATTAGATATTACTAAAAGACAAATTCTTAGATAAAAAAAGCTTTTAAGATCTATGGGAATCATGTATTGAGTTGCCTTCTAACTGGAACTATCACAAAGTTAACTGTTAAATTGTAGATATCGCTGCTTGTAAAGTGTAAACAAGTCTTTGAACATCTATGAAGTTCTAGTGAAACTTTAAATGCTTACTTTATCATTTTAAAGAATTCTTAGCTTTTTAACAAGTTCATTATTGAACAACTGTCCACCAAGTTTAAAGAGTCACAGTAAAAGAATTTCTAGAACTTGGGAAATGCAATCTAGATATCATGATAGCACTAAATGAGGTTAACAATACTTCATTAGAATACTTAAAAGCAAACTGTGCACTGGTCCTCTTCCTCACTTGCAGTAATATTTCCATCTGATGCATGTGTGATCCAGGACTGAAAACTATAACCCGAGAATGGATGCCTTCATGCATCTAAATCTCAATTCTAAATTAAATGTTTTGATATATGAACCAGTTAAATTTACCTGCTTTACATTTCTTCTATATTACCTTTCCTGTGATGTTCATAATATAGCTTTTTGTTTCTTTTATTGATTAGCACAATATATCCTTTGTTAAACTTTGACTTGATGACCTAGGTTTGTCTGGTTAAATATGAATGGAGTTACACAGCTTTGAATCTACCATCTTCAAGAAATTTCAATAGAACATAGTAGTTCAAGTTAAAATTCACATAGCATAGGAATCATTGTACTATAGACTGTAACCAATCGTCCTCATGTGTGGTGGTTATTTTTCGTTGATTGGATCTGTACATCATAAAGTATTTGCTTTATAGGGAGATATTACTTATTGTTATTCTCCTCCCAGATGATGAAGAAGAGGCACAAAATCGAGAGAGATCTGAGCATTGGTGAAGAAGTTGGATGGTCAAAGAATGTGGAAGTGGCAAAATCTAATCCTAATCTTGCAGCAATGAACAAGAAATTCGGAATGATCCACGGACTGTCTTCGCTTGCCAACATCATGGCATTCGGTAGCCTTGCCATGCATTCATGGTACTTGGCTGGTAAAATTCACCTGTGAGCATGCCGCCTGGCCATTCATTGCAGAAGATCTCTTCTAGATATCCATTTCATCTGTTTCAGTGACCATGGGGCAATTTTTATTGTTTGTGGAAAGTTGTAAAATCTTCTATTTTAGCCAATATGGTTGAATCACATGTTTCCACAACATACAAGGAGATGTATGGGCTTATTTGTGGCTTACTCTCACGGATGGACTAATAACTCAGCCTATCAATTCTATATGATCTGTTTGACATCTAAATTCTACAATTGATGTCATTACTTACTATCCTTTTCTATTTTCTTCTCAGGCAATAATAGTACAGTTCTCGATACTTTTGCTGACAGCAAATTACAAGTTTGACTTTACTTTCTCAGTTTCTCAGCATACAATTTATGTATGTTTAGTAAATTTGATTTATGCTGAAGCTGGCAGGAAAACTTTTGATGCGAACGAAAAGAATCTGGCAAATGTTTATGAGGGGATGGATCTCGAAGTGAACATATTATCCCAGCATGTCCTTGGATGTACTACTCTGAAAGTGGCCATAAATTTTTATTCTTTCTAAGAAAAGGGAACATTCTTCAGTTTCTGTTCAACTTGATTTAATCTGAGTTTAATAGATTAGATTAGACTACTCCGTGTGCCTGAAGTAGTGGAAGCTTGGACCATTCGCACTTTGGAACTAGTTTGAAAGCAGCCTATTCTTAACTACTCGACTCACAAAACTTCTACTTTTTCATCAATATTATCCATCTAAACCAACTAACAAAAAAAAAAAATCGTTCAATTTTATTTTATATTTCACTTTTTTATATATACTAAAAATAAATAGGTTTCATCTAGTTTGTTCATAAAATTTTCTAAAGATAACTTTATATATATTTTAAAATATAAATTATTTATATTTATAATTGTACTTATATTTTATTTGTTTGGTCGTAAGACATAATAATTATCTTAAAATATTTATGTAAGAATTCAAATTTAATTACGAATTATGAATAAATATATTAATTTTGCTAAAAATTTTGTTTAAAAAATATACATAACTTTATCATGTTATCTATCTGTGATAAAATTTTATGCATAACTTATTATATAAGTTTATTTATATAAAATTTAATTAAAATATGTATAAATAAGAACTTAACTATAATATATATATATATATATATATATATATATATATAAAAGAGTTATAATTTATTAAAAAAACAAGCACCATTTAGAAATGAGTATTACTCTTCTATATAGAAAGTTAGAAACATTGATAATAACCTGATCAACATTCCAATTAACTGGTGTAATTTTCTAAGTTACATCCCGCTGTGATAAAAAAAAATACAAAACTAGAAACAAGGGAGATATAAGCACCCCATGGAAGCTGGGAACATGAAACGAGAACATTAAGATTGTTCCCACACGAGTTAAATTGGAAAATTTCCAGGGGCTGTACAACTAACAAGTTAAATGCGTGCCGAGATTGCCAGCTACAGCTCTAGGAAAGAACCGCTTTGATCTTAGTCTTCTGGTCTTCAGTTAGTGATTTGGGGAACACGACCTCAAATGTGACATACAGATCTCCTTTCTTTGCGCTTTGGTACAACGGCATACCTTCTCCTTTGAACTTTCTAACCTCTTTCGGTTTAGTGACGCCCTAGGATTTTAAACCACCAATAGAATGATGAGAAAAGATAGAATAGCTTGTGCAAAGATGTAGGATAATGATTGACTGACTATGTACTAACCTTGGTGCCAATTTCCACCATATGTTCATCAAGATGTTTGATGGTTTTCTCAAAACCTACTAGAGCTTGGAGCTGCAAGAGAGCGAAAAGATTTGAGATAAAAAACTTCTCAACAAAACCAAAGACAAGAATGATTAAGGGGAGAAAGTTTCAAATTAGTTTCCACTAGGGTTACTAATCAGCATCTACCTTTATAACCAAACACACTAACTGTGAATCACCCTCCAGAAGCAACTCTGTTCAAAGATTTAGGCGAGGGTATTTTTGAAAAATTAAGGTCAACACTAATGGAATATTCTTCCTTTGTACCTTTACAAAAATCTTGGTCAACATGAGGCATGTTTTGAAAATAAAGTCCAGAATAGAAGACTAGAAAGGTAAGATGTAAACCATAAAATCATGAAAATGTAGGGTGTGAATTTTCTTTTCCAACAACTTGTCATTTCAAAAGGACGATAGGCTATGAAGATGCGTCCAGCTAAATATCTTATTAAATTCCTGCCAAAATTCACTTTAGAACTTTTACTATGCTGTTTTAAAGCTGTGTCTAATCAGAAGATTAATTTTGAAAAGAGTTCTCTGATTTATTTGTGCAAAGATTTGAAAAAAAGAAGTTATGCTAAGATGATGGATTATAATAAGGAAAGTTTGCCTATTAAATACATGTGGCTGCCTTTAACTAACTGCAAGTCGAGGATAAATGATTGATTTCTTGTGATTGATAAAATTGAGAAAATGCCTGTGGGGTAGATAGAAAAATTATTGTCCTTATGGGAAAAAATCACATTGATAAATTCAGTGCTTAGTGCCACTCCTTTGTACTATTTTTCATTTTTTGCCCTTCTACATTGGATTATAAGAAGAATTGATAAGCTGGGAAGCAGTATTCTGTGGAAAGGGCAAGGCCGGATATGAGCAGAAATGATACTATCTAGTTGCAGAGAGAAATGAAATATTTTTTAAATTTTTTTACAGAGCACACATTCATATATAAGACTTGTACACAAGAGATATTAATGCTAGAAGTAAGAGTGACAAGACTGGAAGAAAAAAAGAAAAAGAAATTATTTGGAGAAAATAACACACCAGTGGAATTGTGACTGTTGTATGCAGATCATTGCCTTCTCTTCTGAAGTGCCCATGTGGTGCTGTTCGAATCCTAAACTGCTCATAAAATGGATTCATTTCAGTGATCAACTTCATCTAAAAGTAAATTCATTCTGATGTAAATAAGAAGAGTAAAACCTTCAGATCACCAGATTCTCCATCAATTTTAGGTTCACCATCTTCATAGAATGACACCTCCTGCAAAGGATCCAAAAAATGTTGATCAATAAGAAATTAAATAACTAATATTGCACAGACTAAGAAACCACAAACTCAACAAACAAATATATGCAAATAGAAGACCGATTCAAAACGCGCAGACTGAATAGAGATGAATGCAACACCACTACAAACCAGGAAAGAATCACCAAATATAATCAAGAAAAGCTTTATGTGCATCAACTTCTTAACAATAGATATAACATAGTAAACTCAAGTTATTTCCTACCGATGAGATCATCGTGTCCCACAAATTGATGCTCTGAAAAACAAGCATAACAAAAAGAAAAAGAAATCAAGTGAACTAAAGAGATGAATGCAGTGTAACAGAAGACTGACTCAAATAGGAGAGACTGAAACAGAGATGAATGCAGTGACATTACAAACCAGGAAAATCACCAAGTATAAACAAGAAAAGTTTTACGAGTGTCAAATTCTCAGGGTAAATGTTAACTAATGAACTCGAGTTATTTCATATCAAAGAGATCCTTATGCCCCATGAATGCTCTAAAAAAAAGCATAACAACAAGAAATTGATTTAAGTGAATTAAAGAGAAAATAAGAAGTTATTTCATACTAAAGCGATCCTTGCTTTTAAGAGTGAATTAATTAGTCATTGACCTTTCCATTACTAGAAAAGTAGATGTACTAATATGTAATTATTCCGAAGTTATAGCAGAGAGAGCTGGATCACACCCATGTCAATAATGTGCAATATATGCTTAAGAATATGGAAAAGAAAAAAAAATAGTGGAGGTGCCCTATGATTAGCTGGTAGAATTCAAAATGCAAAAAGGTGAAGAGTTCACTAATAAATTAATAAGAGAAATTAATAAGAGAACAAGAACATACCTCACAAAAAAGAGGATGCTAATAAAATGTGAACTAAGTTGGTTAATTAGATAAATGAAGCACCAAAAGAGTTATTTGGTGCATCAATCAGCAGTAAAAAGGTTTGTTTCAATAGGGAATTGTGGCAAAATTGGAAGGCCCAAAAAGCATTTAGTCTTAGCTCAGAACTTTATAGAACTTGGCAAAAATGTAGTAATGAGAATATGAAAGACAAAAACAATGGCTAAGAAATATGCTCAGAAACCAATTGATGAAGCCATTAGGCAAATATGAGTAAGAAAAGCCCAGAGATCAAGTCACTAATGCAGACTGAGAAAATCTCAAAATCAGCAAGACCTTGACCTTGCAAGACATAAAATTGTTGCAGAAGCAAAACTGACATGCATTCTGAGAATCATTACAGAAGACATACATCTAATAAATAAGATGTAAACAAATGAATCTTAGTTTCTTACTTGTCCATCTTGCATCCCCTTTTCAATATCCACAGTGACAAAATAACCTTCTCGCTCATACTTTACATTCGGACATTCCTCACAGACCTGAATCAGAAAACACATAATCATAATATAGAGCAGCCATGTTATTTAAACTTCTACTATTCTACATGCCAAGGCATGGAGAACAAGAATATATAAAATTATCAAATATAGTTACCATGTCCCCGAACTTTAGTTGATCTAATATCTAAGGAGTCATGTTACAACTCAATCAATTTTTCTTTTAACAAGTGGTTCTGTGGTTCATATTTTGATGGACACTGCAAGAGATTAACCTATAATGGAATCACCAAACAACTAAATGCAGTACCTGCTCTGTCATCTGCTGAAACATTCCTGGGCCAATTTGCCTATGATAAACTTCATTTCTACAGTTGCAGCGCCTCTTGCCAGGAGCTGGCTTTATGACATTTTTCTCCCTCCAAACCTGCATCCCAAAGCATAAACAAGAATAAGACAATTGAGAACTGTTAGAAACTAATTGCTTTGTTCTACTTCACCAAATGTGATACGCAACAAACTACATAGTGTCAGTTAAATATTAAAGGACAAGCAAAATGTGTTAGTTAATCCTGAACTTACAAATCCTAGGTGCTGATGAAAGCTTGCAATACTATTTAAATGCTATAAAGTAGTTCCAAAAATGATAATTTGAGAATGAGATAGTATCTTAGCAGTGTCCATTAGGTGATATAACTTTGGAATAAAAATGACTAGAAGACTTGTCACAATAACAATTCTGTAAAATTTATTGAGAGCTGCATTACCTTTAAAGAACCTCCCATATACAGATCTTCTAACGTAGCATCCAATTCAACAATCACGTCATCACCTTTAACAATCACCTCTTCCTCCTCTTCTGCCCCACCACCACCAAAAAAACTGAAACAAATGTCATACATAAGAAATGATCTGGTTGTTTAATTGACAGGTCTATGATTCTATCAGCAATTAAAAGATGCCAATTAAAGATGTTATACTAACATTTCTAATTAGTATAAATCTGAAACCCTGATCATATATAATTAACCAAAAGAAACTATCATGAGGACATGAACCAACAAATAAGATAAAGCATATCAATGGAAAATGCCCATTCAGGACATTTAGGAAAGAAATATAGTCTAAACTATAAACAATGTTGTAGGAAATGAAACGAGCAGAAAGAAAATAGTCACCGTATACTGAAGCCCTAAAGCATGATACTATGCTAATTGTTAATTAATTACACACAACAAAATTTGGCTCGCTGATTATGGTATACAATGTTTATATTACATTTAGATTTGAATTAAGAGAAAAATTTGTGGCCAGGCAACTGGAGTAATGGAAATTGCCGTACTCTTCTTTATGTCAGTTCATAACAATGAGTTGAAATCATCAAAGTTTGGAGCCTCACAGGAGATAGAAGAAACAGCTTATTGAAAGATTTATATTTATCAAAGGGTGAACTTCTGGGCAAATTCTATATTAGAATCTCAATAACTTTTAGTAGTATCAACAAAAAAGGATTGTCAAGCCTAAGTGCTAATTTATGTGGTGGAGACACCACATCAGCAGTTCACCACTGACCAGTAGCATGTAAGACCTCTTACACTGATGTCCGAGGATAAATTTTTGAGTGTCAACGGTTGAAGGGCCTATGTTTTTACTCATTTTCCTATATGTCTATATTATTTTAATTGTTAAAAATGATGATCCATAAAAGGATGGTTTTGACTACTCTAGCAGTCTAACTTAACATACCATATATGCTTTTAATCAAGATTGAGTTGTTAGAAGTGCTTAGTGCATAAAAGCAATGGACTTTGTTGGCTGATCGAAAGTTATCATTCTATTCCAATTACAAAGTACACAGTTATTTTTTATATATCTCAGAAGACTCTGCTTCCAATTAATAACGTCTGAGAGATATATAATTATATATGACCTATACCTATTCAAGTATCTCTTGGAAGTTTAAAAACACATGTTCAAGAAAATTATGGATTGCAAGTTCAAGGAGAGGACTAGATAAGAAAGATGAATAGTCTCTCTTAAGTTCTTATTAACCTAGGTAACTATCTATTATTTTTTTCTCAGTATTAATTGTGGATTATATCCAAGGATATTAAATAATTTGGATTTTCTTGGTCCCATACAAATGGTTGTAAATCTGGTAGTAATCAATCAAAGCAAATAATAAACTTATCAATATTTGATGACCAGGATTCAGGGTGGCAATTGATTAAGCTTATCGGGAGACTACAATCAAACTTGATCTATCTTTAACAGGTTAGGACCAACCCCGAACCAAACCAATTCAATAGAGAAAACAATTTACAAGAAAAAGAAAATGAAAGGATTCAAATAGCGTGAAAAGAACAGAGACTGGGAAGTCAGATCCTTACAATGCATTCACAAATAGGCATTTTCCTCTTGCATGCTAGCTTGTTGCTTAATAAGATGACAACTTTCTGTGTGCCATATGAAGCATGAAAAGCATCATCTGAATAACTAGCATTGGGCATGCAAAAAGATATAACTACTATTCTTTACCGAAGCAACATGTAAAGCAATCCAATGATGTCTCGCAAAGGACTCGACACTGCATTCAAGATCACTAACGTACAAATAAATGAGATTCATGATCGGTGCATGCTCACTTGTTAAAGATGTCCTGGATGTTCATCCCAGCACCTCTTCCCCCACTACCAGCATACTGCTTCAGACCCTCCTCGCCATACCGATCGTAGATCTTTCTCTTCTCCTGATCCGTCAACACTTCATACGCTAGTAACCATTGAAAAAAGGGGGAAAGAAGGGACCAGAGCATAAGATCTTGTGAGCACGGAGTGAATCAAGATACAAACAAACTCAAGCAGATATCAAAAGCTCTCCACACCATTGTTGATCTCGGCGAATCTCTTGTTCGCCTCCTCGTTTCCAGGATTTTTATCAGGATGATACTTCAACGCAAGCTTCCTGTACGCCCTCTTGATCTGCTCCTCCGAAGCGCCCCGCGGCACTTGCAACACATCGTAATAGCTCTTCCTAAAAGCCCCCACAAAAAGTCACAAAAACAATTTTAAAAAACATCCAAAATTTAACTCGATTAAAGCATTATTCCTGATCGTACCCTTCTAAGACAGAGAAAGCCTGCAATAGAAGAATGGCGAGAAGCAGTATGCCCGATCTCGGCAGCGCCATCGGAGCTCTTTAGCTCCGATCCGAGCAATCTAGGTCTGAATTAGGGTTAAATGGATCGGAGATAAGGACTGGATTGGCGAATTCGAGGATTCCGGAAGTAAGATTAGGGTCTGGTGTTCGTCTACCCGCTCGTCTCCTTCCTGCGTGAATGGATTCGTTCCTTGGAATAAAAACGGGCCGGCAATAAGGTGAGTCCGCCGTAGACGTGTAATCTTTGGAAATGGACCAATGAGAGGTGAGGAGCAGGTGTTTCGACCAATGGAATCAGTACGCGTGGCATGGAGTTCCTGGCCCGCCCCTCTGGTTGGTCGCTAAGCTGGTCAATAGGCCGTGTTATACGTCGATTTTTCGCTCGTGCGACTCACGTGGTTCATCTAGGTATACCGCTGCCTCGTGATTCGTTACGAATGCCGGAAAGATTGATCTAATTTTCAAAAATAATAATTATTATTATCATGAGCTCCTAGACATTAGACTATACAAGTGGACTAACCCTTCCAGCTTTGCTAATTATGCTTCTATATCAAATATCAATGGCAATATCTATGGAACAAATTGAACACATGATCTCTATGTCAAGAGTTGGTAAGACCTAATCACTGGGTAATTTTTACGGCGGTTGATTAACCCTACTTAAATAGTTTCTAAAAAATATTTATTATTTTTTTAAAAATATATTGGATTCTAATTATTAGTATAAACATTTTAAAATATATAAATCAATTTTCAGTTTAAAGTTATTGGACTAGCAAACTCCCTGAATTTTTGTAATGCTAAAATTACCCTTCAAATCCAAAACTCACCCAAAATCTATTATGATTTAAGGTAATGAAATAGTCATTTTTATGTATTTTTATTATTATTATAGGTGCACACAATAAATGTTGATAGAATGATGCCCTAATATCAACTTTTATTTGTATTTTTCTTGGGAGAAAGTATTGAATTAGGTTATATTTTTGTTCTGAATTGTAAATTGTGATTCGAGCGAGAGAAAAATGATGTAATGTTCTCACTTTTCAATCAATATTTTAAAAAATAATAATTTCTAGAAGAATTAATGATTAAGATTTTTGGTTTTTTTGGATCCATTTATATGTATTACTTGTTATATTTTAAATTTTAAGACTCATATTTATTCTTCTTATTTGGCAAGGATGCTAGAAACTTAGAATTCAATTGCACATCAATTGGTGAATATAAATTTAGTTGTTCTAACAAGTAAAAGGAAGTTTATTCTTAAATTGTAGAAGGATCTTATTGCAAATTCAGCAAATTCATGAGAAAAGTATAATTAAGTTGCAAATTGTCAGATTAAATACAATGGAAGAGGTAAAAAGATGTTTAATTATTCAAAAGAAGTCAATTTTATTAGTATATCTTTTTTTTAAAGAAAATATGTTAATCCTTTTAATTTGGATGAAAATACTAACTATTGCTCATTAGTTACCCTTTGTTTGGTTTAAGACTAAACTTCGAACTCTATTAGCTAGTTTTATTTTTTAGTTTTAATTTTTTAGAGAGTAAACTTAATTAAATATAAAAAAGATAAAAAGATGTTTGGTTATTGAACCAGTTTAGGAGTCTCTGAACTCAAAGCAAATAATACCAGCTTGGGTGATTAAAGTACTTAATTTGAGAATAACCTAGAACCATAAAATTATTGATTTAGGTGTAAATATATATACCGGACATGAGATTAATTAACAAAATTATATACACAAGTATAATAATACATAAAGAGCATATATTTCTCTAATTTATGCGATAATTGGATAAAATAGCAATAAATTATAGGGGTTTATTATTATTATTATTATTATTTTATTATTATTAATTTTATTAATATTTTTTTTATTATTTAAGATTATAAATACGAGATATGGATTAGATAAATAACCAATCTTTCGTAAATATAGAGACAATTATGTCTTATAAAGTTCTAGCCAACATATTAAATTGTCTAACCTATGTTGTAAGTAGTGTGTATTGTTAAGCTATTGTTCAGAATTAAAAGTTGCTGAGACATCACTCTATTGCCGAGCTATTATTCTGAACTAAACTATCAATCAAATCAAATCAAGATGCCGAGCAAGTTACCAAATAATCTCCTTAGTCATAGAAGAGGTACCTACCAACTCTACGAAAGTTGAGTTGGTAAAATCTATTATATTATAATTGAATAAAATAGAGAAATATATTGAATTAGAGTATAAAACTTAAGAAATAATCTTTACACTCAAAATTTATTTGTAGGAGGTTACAGAGAGGCCGATGGGATGTGATTAACGCTTTACAAATTACGTTTTCTTTTTTCAAGACGTGTGTCCAAAATTAGACCTAATTTAGTATTCAATTCAGGAGTAAACTATTTAGGTAAATAAATATCTACTGAGACCTAGTTTGATAAAGAAACTCGAACATTTTTATATATCGTCGATGTATAATTTATGAGCCCCTGCTTATTTCGCACCTGAATAAGCTTACCACCAAATTGACTCGCGATCAAATAAAAAGAATCGAGGAAGAGAGAGACGCCTCGAGGGAAGAGAGAATTCCGACAGCATCGACGCCGCGAACTGCCTCCGGATGGGGCCCCCGATGAGGGCGATCAACATCAACTCGTGCGCCCGACCCGTGGAGGTCGACAACCGCATCTCCCTCCATTACTACTACCGGATCGCCGACAATCTACTTAAGCAGGTCTCTTTGCCCTTCCTCCATCTCGATTTTGAACCATTTCATTTATCGCTTTGATTGTAATCGTATGAAAGATCCAAACTTGGGGTGTGTGATTGCAGTTATGTTGTTTTCTTAGTGAATTGTGAGAGTAATTAGGGAGTTGGAGGGTCCGATTTGGTGCAATTTGCGGGAATTGGATAAGATGGGGTTAAATTGGTCTCGGCATGCGATTTTAGGCATTCGTGCCTCTTTGTGCGATGGTTGATGTAGAGGGTAGTGGTGACGGAAAAGTACGATTTTACTTGATGTGGTAGGAGAGATATAGTGGGAATTGAATAGGTTGTTGGGTTTCAGGTGCAGTTATGGTATATTATCTGATAAGTATACATGGATGTAATTCAGGATCCCTAATTAATAGTAAAGGAGAGGTTTTTTACGGGTATCTTTTTGTCCTTTTTTATTGCTTTTGTTCTCAACAGTTGATCTACACTAGTTATGCCCTATAGTTCAAAATGCGTCTACGTGGCACCTCTTTTGTATAAGAATAGAAAAGATAACTCTCTCTTTGGATGGGGAAAACTAGAGAATTCGCCTTCCATGATATCTGTTTATAGCCGATTCATGGTAGCCATACATTTAAGTTTTTAAGATTGTAGATGGTATTTGAGTTGTCTCTCTGTAATGGCATTGAATAGTTTGCTTACCAAAAGAGAACTTAATTCTTTGATCTTTAATCTAGACTTTCTGCATTTGTTAAGGACTATCCCAGTGTCTTACTTGATGATAGACTTCCAAGTGTATTCAACAAAGGTGAGATCAGTGCACTAATCAAGAGCATGCTTAGTTATCGAGTCTTGTACTTTTAGGTCCGTGATGCCTTTATTTCAATTTACCCTATCTAACTCAATACTGACTGAGTGATTGGAACTTCAATCTTTGCCTCTTCAATGGCACTCTTTGCTCACATTTGATATTGAATGGTGTTAACAATAGTTGATTCCTTTACTGATGTGTGAACCATTATGTGAAAAATATCATGTTTCATTAGTCTGCCGTTGTCCTTAAGAACAATTAGCTGAATAAAATGCTTCATTACTGTGGAGCTTATTTGTAAATTTTGTGGCACTTCATTGATGTTCAGGCTACTATTTATCGGGAGGAGAAGAATCTCATTGACTTATACATCATTCTTTTGAGATTTTCCAGGTAGGAGAAGTTGATCCACATAATGCTTGTATTTTCACTTCTTGTTGAATAAGAAACGTAATGATCATTAACTTCTATAACATCTACATGAAACTTATGGCGTCTTTGCTGTAGTCTGATGTGTGAGACAATACCATCCCATCGTGATTACCAGGCCTTGAACACTAAAGAGAAGGCCATTTTCAAGAAGGTTGGTGCATCATTCCTGTCACCTAGTTACACTTACAGATTTATTATTTTATACAAATGGAATGGGAATCACCAACACTTGTGTCATGTATTGACCCTTTATTACTCTAGAAACTATGGGATGTAATCAATGAGCTAGAAACGCTCAAGCCAGATGTTCAACGTCAAGTTGATGAACTAAACAAAGAGCACACCTTTCAATCTAATGGTCCAGAAGGAACATACAACTCAGCTCCTGCTACGAAGCAAATCTTTCCAAGTCCTCATGCAGAGCAGGTATAGTTCTATTAAATTCATTCTGGAGTATATTGTGGCCACTTTAGAAGGCATGGATGTTTTTGTTATTCTTCAGGACTACCAAATATCATTACTTGATCAGCTTCTCTGTTAGTTATATGAATCTGAAATTTATCTAATGGTTGTTTTGCTGCCCATCTTTAGGTCCTTGCTATAGTCTTGCCACCTGTCCCTATTTAACTTGAGTTTTTATACAATTTACCTAATTCTCTTATCTGCTAAATACAGGCACATCCTGGAAGTATGCCTAGATCCTTGTCGAAGCCATCTAGTGGACGAAATCAAGTCGCATTACTGGATAATGGGCAACCTGAGTTGCAATTTAAGAAATTGTATGTGTATATTTACATTGTTTGAGTAGTTTTGGAGATGTGTAATGGCTATATAGATTTGAGTGTTAGCTTCTGTATTTTTGGGATCATTTAGCTCATTTCTTCAATATAACTGTTACATACTATTATAATAAATTTTGAAATCTCCTTGGTAGTATGTTCATTGTTCAACCTTTACCCAAGGGATCGAAGATTCTTGCAATAGCTTTCTAGTTGGTATAACTGTTTAGGAATAGGGATAATCATATATTATAGAAGAAACTATATTTTACCCACTATGGTTAGGCTTAAATTTATTTTACCTCCTTATAATTTCATTTATGTCACTTTATCCCCGTATGGTTATATTCAAACTGAAATTATTATGTTTTTTTATTATATTTGACCAATTTATAGATAGAATTGAAAGATATATATGTTTTTATCATATATTTGGTATCTAAAATTTAATTGATATTGTTGTAAATATGTTAGAAAGTTTATCTCTAATTATCTATAATTTTGTCTCTAACGAGCATCTTCAAATTCGATTTGTAAATTGGTCAAATATGATGAAAAAAATAATATATTTAGTTTGAATATAACTATAAAAGGATAAAGTGACATAAATAAAAGTATAGAGACCTAAGGGTGAAGCGAATTTAGGTGTACCTATAGGGAAAGAGGGTAAAATATAATTTTCTCTATATTATAGTTGGATATATAATCTTGCTTATTTCTCTTGAAAGATATGTGCACCAAAATCTCTAATTTTCATACATAAGTAATCAGCCACATTTCCAATTTTCAGCTAAACATAGCTATCAATACTTCATGTTGACCTTTTGCAGGTCTATTAATTTGCCGTATCCAAAACAAGAAACACTATCTAGACACTCTATTTTAGGTGCTAATGGCCTTCATGGGCAGTGGACAGGACCTGTAACTACTGGTATAAGGGTATGATGCTTTAATTCTTGATGGCTCCATCAACTCTCATCGTAGAAGAAGTATTGACTGTTAGAGTGTCGTTCTTCTATGATACAGGTTCAGTATCCCAGCAATGCTGACCTGACACAAAGTGCAAATTCACGGTGAGGACTTCATATAATCTTAAAACTTTTGAATGTAGATCAATTCCTGCTTACTTCAATGGTCTAAGATATCCAAATTTTGAGCTGTATATGATATTCTTGTAACTAAAAGTATCTCTGTTTTGGTCTCTTTTCAACTACTGCTGCTCTCTGTGCAGTTTACTGCCAGATAGCTTGAATCAGGATGACTCACATAGTTCCAGTACAATCTATAAAGATGAATTCAGCAAGAGTCGTTATGATATGGAATCTGTTCTTTCTCTTGATGATGGTAGATGGTCAACTCCAGTAGAAGAACCATGTACTCTGTCCACCACCAGTGTTATACAGGAAGATTCTTTACAGCTGAGAAGGCAGCCCAATCCTCCACCTGTACTTGCTCAGGTGCTGCCTGAGCGTAATGTTATTTCTCCGTCAAAAGTTGCTGATCCAAGACCAGGACCTGCAATGTCAGATTCTGGGCAATATCAAGATTTACATGTTGTAAGCTTGATGACTCTTTCTTTCTTACTAAAAGATTTCTAAGTTACTGTAAGATTTACATGTTGTAAGATTTATATGGGATCTATGACTTCATCAAGATTGCAAGCTTTCCTGTACTGTCCATCAGATAGGGCTTGAAAAATGTTATTTTTAATTTAACTTGTCATAAAAATGCCTTGACTCTTTTTCACTTTTTCCTTTTTCTCAGCCTGTGAAGTTAATGGAATGTTTTTTGAGGGTTGCAGAGGCCAATACTATTAAAAATTTAGAAACATGTGGAGTTCTTGCAGGTTCATTGGTATGTGTTGTTAGTCGGGATGATGAGAACTATGAGTTATTTGCTGAATTCTGACATCAACCCATGTTTTATGTAGAAAAGCAGAAAATTTTATGTCACAACACTGATAATCCCAAAGCAGAAGTCAACATCTGATTCAGTAAGTCATTACTAACAGTATTGCGTTAGTGTCTTGTGCTTGCTCTGAATTAATTTTTATATTTGTTTTGTATATTTTGCTAGTTGTTACCTTGTCTTGATTTACTGAATGCTGGCTCTTTAGGTCTCCTCAGATATTGCCAGTTGTACCTTGTCTTTTGCCTGCTATTGGTAGTAACTAAATAAATCCGACGAACTATATGTCTGGAAATGAGAAAATTTTAGTACTTTATTAATATAATGACAGAATCCAACATATAATTATGTGGAAATATTAAATCACAACAATTTAACATGCTCCTAAGTCTGTGGTAATTGCATGAAAGTAAAGTATATTATACCTCCTCTTGAAACCAGACAATTTCCTCCGCACTGTTGGCTGCTAGGTAGCTCCAAGTTACCTGCTCTCAACTGGGTGCATGTATCTCATTAATGTTCTTTGGTGATAAACATATGCTGACAACAAGACTCTATTTGTGTGTATTCTCTATTTTTTTAAAATTTTTTTTTTTCCTTCCTTTCATAGTCAGATTCCTATATTTTACATTTCTATAGCTTAAAGCAAGCATGTAAGATCTCTATCTCTTTGTCATTTTTCTTCAGTGTCAAGCTACAAATGAAGAAGAAATATTTGAAGCTCAAGACAAACACTCCCTTTTCACTCTTGGATGGATTCATGTAAGTCCATGTTAATTCTTACTATGTTTTCTTCTTCTCATCCTACATGGTATAGATCATGCATATCATTATATTTTAATTTACAAGGTTTACATGTACCACTATTGCTCCAAACTTTTGAATACCTGATAAGGCCATAAGGGTGTGACAGTTTGACACTTTACCAAAAGGTCCAAAACATCAAGGCCTCAGCTGAAGGCTTTTGATTTTGTGAAAATGATGTGGACTTTTTGAATGGATTTAATTGCAAAAAATACCAGTGGAGACAAAGCATTTCGTATTTGGCTTTTGTGAAAATGTTGGTGCGTGATTTGTTCTAATGCACATATATTATTGGAGAACTTTCTCCACATGCAGCAATGCCTTCAGATATGTGGACTTTGGCCATAAAATTATATAAAGCTTCTTCAAGGATTTTTTTAAAGAAAATTAGAACAGCATAAATTATCACAACAATAAAAATAACCCTTAATGTCCAGATAATTTGGATAGGCTACATCTAATTTACACCTATCCTTTTTAATCTTTGACGTCTGAACTTCATGACACTGTGATGCACAATTTTCATCTTCTGAATCTTTGTTTTTTCTATATGTTTTTCTGATATTTTAAGTACGATACTTAAATAGATGTAGAAATTAAAAGAAGCAAATTGCTAATTCATATTGGTTCATATAACTCGTCAATCAGAGGTTTATATCATGTGGTGGCAAAGAATGCCTGTTAGTGAGTGATCAACAGAAATGAAAACAATAATGTACTGCACTACTGCATTAATATAAATGTAAGAATGACAGAAAGAAGAAAAATAAGGGAAAGGAGAATGCGAATAGGGAGAGAGATAAAATAGCAGAATTATAGAGGGTAGAGGAATAGAATTGTTTCATTCAAATAGTTCACCAATTGCCAATTCTTTTGGAAAATACCCCAACTCTAATATAAGCACCAAAACACAATTGGCAATCCTATTTAGTTCAATCTTCTTAAAATTAAGCCTGCAACAAGGAATTCTGTTGGAACCTTTTCTATTCAATAGGCTCTAAGTCAAGAAATTATTAACTAATATAGCTGATCATTTCTCTATGAAACTAGCTATCCAGATTAAATCTCACTCTTTTTAGGAATTGCAAAATTTAGGATCTCTTGTACTTATCATATTTCCTTAATTTGACTACTAAAAACATAGAAACAGACTCTGGAAGGGTCTTTAACACTTAAATTACTCCTAATATAATAAAATTAATGTGAATTGATCTATTCTTCTGTTACATAATTGGTTACCCTTTTCAAATATTGCCAAAAGTGGGGCTTCAATGTCATCAACTTGCTGGTGTTAATCATGAAATATTAGAAATTCTTGCGTTTAAGCTTCTTCTGCATCTAAATCTACTTCCACAAAATGTCAGATATTCCAAATTACCAAGAATATAGTCATTTAGATGCAACAACACTTCTTTTTACAGAGTTTATTTATGGTTTCAACTTTCAATTTGAATTTTTAATTGTAGTAAGAATTTTGAGAATCTAAAAGGGTAGACTTTTACCTATTATATAATTCATGTCTGTTTTCTTCTCTTTTCCAGACACACCCTACACAGACCTGCTTCTTGTCATCAATCGATCTTCACAATCATTACTCATATCAGGTGATACTGTGTAGACATTAGGATATTTCTCTCCTCTGCTTTCATTTAATTAAATCATGCCAGCAATGCCTATCTCTGCTTGTATGTGAGATTTCTTAAGTCAGTTTACATTATATGTCTTAGAACTTTAATATTTATTCCGATCTCAATATTTGTTTCATTTACAGCAGCATGTAAGAGATGAAAGGAAATCACAAGTTCTTTCTTATTCATTCTATATTTATATTATTAGACAGTTCTTTCCTATTCATTATATTTCTATGTTTAGTAATTTGTTCCTGTGTACACTATATCTCGTACTTAAAAAGCATTCTACTTCATGAGCCTCCTGTCAGTACCAGTTTGATGTTTGCATCCTGTACTTGACCTCACCACTGTTTCCCTAGAAGCTATCATTTTGACTTGAAACTGTGATGTCACAGTGCAAGGAGCTTTACCTGTCGTACCAATTGACACCTTTTGCAAGATATCGTGTAGATCAAATACATTAAAGATAATAAATATTATTGTTATGAGATGCTTGCTTGGGATGATACGAGGGCAATACATTAAAGATGGTAAATATTATTGTTATGAGATGCTTGCTTGGGGTGTTATGAGGAATACTGTTAAAACTGTTCCTCACCTACAATAGATTTTGAAGAACATATGCTGTCATGATTTTGATTAAATAATAACGAGTAACGTTGGAAAGTCAGGAATAATTTTTTAATCGAGTATGATTGATTACTGGTGGTTTGCAGTATGTCGAGAGCATTCACCTGATTAACAACTGTCTTTGTATCTGAATGACTCTGTAGCTTAGTAGCTACTGTAAGGTGATAATAATAATAAGCAGAATAGGACAAAAGCTGTACAGCATAGACATGTTATTTACTGCTTTCAGATGGGCACAAAGTTTACAAAGCAGAGTTAAGGGACAAATTTAAGGAACTTTGTTTCTCTCTTCAGCTTACTTTCTGTTGGCTTGGCAATGGGAGAACTCGGAATATATAAAGAACTTTTAATGAAACTATAGTCTTTGTATTTGAGTTTCATGGATGGAACCTAGTAAAAAGAGAGTTGGATCTTCTTTTCAGCTTCCTGACTATTATGGCATGGTTAGATTGTCACTTGGAATTGGTAACCTATCTCACGATGGCTACACTGATTTTTCTCTTTTTCTTGTTCATCTCTTGACAATATCTGGAATTTAATATGTAGCAGCTTATCTTGCATGGGATATGCCATATAGTGTTCTTGAAGACTAAGGATTGGTCAGCTCATGTCTTCCAATATTGGTCATAGAGCTGTTTGTTACATATTGCATGCTATATAGTAGTGATGCACAATATGGGACTCCTTGCTGAATTAAACATGTTGGGATGTGTGGTACAAGGTGTTTTCTTTTTTTATCTGTCAAATTTGGTTAACTGTGTAATCAGGAATGTCTTAATGATGACTACTTGCATCATCAGTTTTCTTCTTGGAGTCCTCTAATCCATCATTGGAGACTATATGTTGTCAACTTACATGTGTTTTTCCTCCAATTTCCGTTTGCACACTATTTAGTGACTCATCTACATTTCATGCATGTCAAGTTGTAAACAGACAACATGAGATTTGATCTCCACAAAGTGGTAACTGTAATTGCTTTAGTAAGGCAGATCCTTGGCACCTAAGTCTTTGGTCCTATGTAAAGCTTTTCATGAAGGTCCAGTTCTAATGATCTTAATCTTTTGGTAGCAAAATTGAGGGCTTCCAATTAAGCTCATCAGATTATTATGATCTCATTTTACTTGAAAGAGCATACCTTTTTGTTGTATCCTGTATGTCAATGCATTTCTGGGCTTACATAAATTTCTAATTTCGAACTTACTGAATTGTTGAAGTTGTTTTACAACAATCAGTTCATTATTCATCCTGCTAAGTCTTTGCTTCCTATACTAAACTGAGTTGAACAACTAAAATAATTAATTGGAAGTACTGCTTCGAGGAGAATGTATTTGTTATGCATGAATAGAGAGTGTACTTAAATTGTCAAGCAAATAATCTCAGCTTAAGATCATAAGAATGATGACTGATGACATATGACAATAGGATGTAATAAAATTTTGTGCTTTGTTAATCATGATGAAGGTTATTGAGGCAACGGGTGCAAGTTTTTTCCAGAAGATGATATGGGCCCAGAGTTTTTTGATTAAATGATTTCTGCCAAACTAGCAAACTGGCTTAAGAATTAGATTAAAGCCATCTAAAAGCATGAAAAGAAAAAAGAAAAACGGTCACTTCTATAATTATACGGCTGCATTGTTTCTCATGGTCTAATCTCTTATCAACTCAAATGATGCTTTCCAATACGCGAACTGGTGCTGCCCAGCAGTTTGTTACAGAAATAAAAGAGCATCCTAGTGCATGAGGTTCCTGCCTGTGTGGGATATGGAGAGCGCAAATGTATACAGCCTTACTCATTTTTAAGAGGCTGTTCCCATGATTGAATTCATGGACTCATGGGCTAGTGGAAGCAAGGGGAGAGTCTTATCGTCACACTAAGCAACTCCCTTAGCTGAGCAATTAATGAAGAACATAGGAATATAACCGTGTGATAAATGTTGACCATTATAAACAGCTAAGACATTATTAAAGATGTCATTTGCATACGTGATTGACCAACTATACATAAGATTGCTTAAGAGATGTAGTAATTTACTAATTTTCACTAAACATTTGTTTTCAGTAGGTACTTGCTAACATTGAAGGCCTATCTGACATTCTGACTGACATGCTAATTCATGTGATTCTTCATGAATGTGATAGCTATGTTAGATCTAGTTATGTTGTTAATTTTTTTACTGCATTAAGTAAAAACATTAATTAGTAGAACTAATAACATGTTTTCTCCTTACTGCATGTATTTGTAACCGTTCTGCTTTGAGTTTCATTTTGTAGGGAAAGCTTGTCAACTTATAAAATGATCATGTGCTAAGAATTTGGCTGTTAACAGGTTATGCTACCAGAAGCAATTGCAATTGTTATGGCGCCAACTGATACAACTAGGTACGTTGTAGCCCTTTTTCAATCTGAAAGAATTGGGAAATTAGGGAATTTTACTTGTGCAGTGTGAGAATGATCTTCATAAAAGGATCATACTTTCAAGGTGCTTACTTTGGGGGACATATCCATCAATGTTTTGCGTGATTGCAGGCTATGCATTTTACTATAGATGTAAAGTAGCTTCCTTTGGTTTCTATTGCACCCTCAAGCTACTTATAAGCTATAAATTGTTTTATTGATCATTAATACTCAAAATGGAAAAGCTTTCCTTTTAGTTTTTTTTCCAATATATTATTTTTATGTATCACAACAAGATGATTACACCTGTTGCATTAGAAAAGGCCTTCTGAAGGACCACCTCGTTTTTGAAGGCTAGGCATGGTTATGTGTGACACATAGGAAATTAATGTAGTATTCACTTATCCACTTTGTTGAATTATCCATAAATAGTAACTCTGACACTTTGACATTGACTATCAAGAGGCAATATTGCTTGAATCTTTGGTCAAGAGCTTATGTTTCTAGCTTGCTACTGTCGACTGGTTTATTTGAGAGATCTAACCTTTACTTTTTTATAATCTCATGACAATTTAGTTTTGGTTCAACCAATCTTGACAGATCGTTATCTTTGTACAGAAAACAAGGCATATTCCATCTAACAGATCCAAGTGGTATGTCAGTGATCCATAATTGCCAAGAGAGTGGATTTCATCCTCACGAGGAGCCTCCAGACGGCACCCCAATTTATGAACACTGTTCTCATGTCTACATGAACCCGAATGTGAAGTTTGATGTTGTCGATCTTCGCAATACATAAGTGAACCCAACCTTTTAAATAATTGTGTACAGAAGATACTTTTAGCATCAAGCTCCCGAAATGATAGGAAAAATTGACTTGCTTATTTGATGTTTATACTGCTCAAGAATTGTGAATACTGGATTAAGCATTTGTGTATAATTTCTATGTATAAAGCATGGCGCACAGCTTTTTTATGAAAATGGCTGAATGAGCTTCTGCCACCCTTTCGAATTGGTGATCTTGTTAAGTTATAATACACATTGTTGGTCTGTTATCTACTGGCTTAAGCCTTTAGTTATACTCAAATTTCTAAGATCTTTGGGGCTTGGCCCTAGCAAATCCTTTGCTGAGCTCACATTAACCAGCTCCTTGGATAAATAGATTCTGAATCTGAACAACCTAAGCCAATGCTGGTCTTTCTCTTTGCTTTCAGATGATGGTGTTCTTATTCATGTCTCTTCAATTTGTTGCTTTCCATAATTCATTTATTTGTCCTACAGGCTTAGTTTCTTCTACTTTGCTGCTTGGTTTGTACACAATAATGGGGTAAATTTGGAGACATACTTGAGTAAATCCATTACAATTTGTCCATGTTATAAAACTCTTCAGAGATCTAATTTGATAGATTAAATAGGAGGGGGAAATTGAGTTGAAATACAAATATAACTCACTTAATAAATAGGCTAATATATTAAATATGAATATAATTTAATTATTAAACATGTTATACAAGTCATAAATAGTTATTGGGTTACACATATTATGTATATTTACATAAATTATTCAGCTTATAAATGAGTATATTCAAGTTATAAATAGATTTATCCGTATTATAAATGAGTTATTCGAGTAATAAATAAATAAATAAATAAATAAATTATTTGGATTATAATTGGATTCTTATATTATAAACGGATTGATGGGTGATAATTAGGTTAAACAGATTAAGCTAATAAATGAGGAGTTTTATAATTGGATTATTTTCAATAAATAATGTATTGCATCATTTTCAATACATGATTGTACTGCAAACAAAAACCAATCCAACATAGATTTTTTTTTACTATTTGAAGTTCGCCAAATTTTTTTAATCATGATTAATTATCTCGAAACTTAAATACAAAATTAGGTACGTTATATGATTACTAATTGAGACGATAACTTCTAAATATATATATATATATATATATATATATATATATATATCAAATATATATGTCATTTAAATTTTTATATGATATGGTGATCCAATCAGCGATTCGTATTTAGATACGGTAAAAATATAGAAGTATTTAAGTTTTGAAGCATATAAATGCGTAATAAAAAGAAAGGTTAGGGCTACTTTGGTAAAAAAGACTCCTCTTCTAAGCTAAGAAAACCATCACCTGCGGTATCCTCACGTATCGGTCACCGGACTCGACAGTATAGAGAGCTCATATAATTCGTGCTCGCCCGATCTTCTAAGCCACCCTCATTTCGGTCACGGTTGACGAAGGAAAGAAAAGAGAGTAGAGGGAAAAATTTCTCCGAAAAGAAAGAGGAGTTCGAGAGACGAGGAGATGGCGATCTGGATCTCCTTCGGAACGCTAACCCTAACCCTAGCTCTGCTGCTGGCCTCGGCGGTCGCCGACGACGACGTCCTCGTCCTCACTGAGACCAACTTCGAGAAGGAGGTCGGACAAGATCGCGGCGCCCTCGTCGAGTTCTACGCCCCATGGTGAACCCGCTTTCTCTTATCTCCATGTCGATCTCTTGGTTCCGCTTATCGTAGGCCTTCGATCTGAGAAATTTGCGCATCCTGATCCGATCTTTACGATCTGGTGTGGTCTGTAGTGCATTTTTGGTGTTTCTTTTACGGTGGCTGGATTGGATCTGATGAGAGGAATGAGTGGGAATTGCTCCTCTTTTGGCCAATTTGGATAGTTGGATGAAAATTATTTGGACCTCTTTTAGGCTTTGTTGATTGGATCCGTAATTCGGGGCCTGTTTGATTCGCAAGTTGGATCTGTCTTACGAATTGTTGCAGGTCGTTAGGATAAACTTTTGGCTTATCGAAAGTTGATTTAAAAAAAAAAAAAATTCTGTGGAGAGTTTTCTCCTTGCTGCAAGCTCAAATATTGGATATTGATAACTCTTCTATTGATTGTAGGAAATTAATGAGTAACAGGACTTTATCTTTGCTAACTTGCTTGTGCACCTGGCAAGCTGTATCTTATGGGCCATGAGATTGGTCCTATGGTGGTTGTAATGTGTAGTGTTGGTTCTGATGCTTTAAATGAGTTTTAACAACATAACTATATTTGTTAAAATTAGTTGAATTGTTCTACTATATGCGTAACAGAATTTTGGTTGGTTGCACACTTGTGAGAGTTGTGTTAAATCTTATTTTGCAAAGATTGTGTATTGTGCTTGTTTGACATCTAAGAGACAGGACTGGTCTTGATGTTCTTATATTTGTGCTTCCTCAAGGATTCTCTCAGTTGCTTATGTTCTTTTTGGCAGGTGTGGCCATTGCAAGAAACTTGCCCCTGAGTATGAAAAGCTTGGTTCGAGTTTTAAGAAAGCTAAATCTGTTTTGATTGGAAAGGTAGGTTAATTTTCTATTTTTGTGAATGTTTAAGCATGCAACTCTATTATTCATTTATTGAAGCGCTGGATAAGTTTAAGCATGTATTAACTCTATAGTCATGTTTCAGTTGCTCATTTGTAACTGTTTCTTCAATTTTTCTTTGTTGTTTTGTGTCTGATGATTAATAGTTGGATTTTTTATATGTTTTGGTGGTTTATCATTTTTATGTGTTGTTTTAAATTTGTTTCTTATATGTTTACGTAGGTGGACTGTGATGAGCATAAGAGTTTATGCAGCAAATATGGGGTTTCAGGGTACCCAACAATCCAGTGGTTTCCAAAAGGTTCCTTGGAACCCAAGAAGTGAGTGCCAATCTATTCTTTTAATAGTTGATGCTTTCTCAGTCACTCATTTAATTTTATCCAACTTATGGGTATAGAAATCTATGTGAAATACTGAAAATTGGTAACATCATTTAGGTATGAAGGCGCAAGAACCGCAGAAGCCCTTGCAGAATTTGTAAACACTGAAGGAGGTAATTCTCTTACGCCAAAGAAAAGAACTTATCAGATAATAGTTTATTCCTTCCTGCAGTCCATATGTATTTGTATACAACATGAATTTGGAGTTAAAAAGTTAGCATGTAGTAAAGGAACTTTGGGAAGATATGTTGGTAATGTGTAAGAATCATCAGTGCTTCTCTATTTGAGTTGGTTTGAGATGATATTGTGGTTATGGGGGAGAACCATCAAAACTTTTATATTATAGTTGGTTGTCAGTCAAGGTCAGCTTTTCCTGGTGAGAATAATTCTTGTGTCTGTTGGACATTGGTGTGCTTGTCAGATTTAGCTACTCTTAGGTTTTCATGGATGGTGCAACTGACATTCTTTAGCTGTGATGATATTGAGGGCCCAGGAAAGAATATTTGCATATCATCTCATGGGAGGATAAGACTATACATGTACTAAATATGATGTCTTTCTCATAGAACTATCAAGTTAATTGTTCAAATTAAAGTTGGTTAACCCAACTAATAATCAAGTAATAGAAGGTGGCCACCTCTGCCTACATAACTACTTTGGAAACTTTGCATTGAGTGCATTTGGAACTCTTGCTACCGTGGTCACAGTGAGTACCTTGGGCAGATAAGATATGCTTGTGCAAGTTTGGATTGGTATGGGTCATATAACTGTCAATTGTGCACTTCCCCTGTCTCAGGTTGACTTTCAGTAAAAAGAAAAAGTACAAATTGCTGAGTTCAATATTTCGGTAACACTGTCAAAGAACATGTTACACAACAAACGGAATTTTTAGCTCATTAGTTAATCTTCTATTCTGTTTCTCTAATTCTGAAAATTTTATGTATTTAATAATTCTCGCTTGACATTGGTAGATGCAACCAAGGATTATCCTTGAATATTACATAGTAAAGTTAGTCAGCAACTTTGTTCAACCATTATATGTTGTTATATACTTGCCTCTTTCTCTCTCTCTTCCTACTGTTACTGTTTGTCAATTAATCTTGGTCACGGACTCATGGGAGCTGGAAGTTTGAAGTATAACTGACCTATTGATGTAACAGCTTGTTTCATTGTACACTTATCTGCCAATTCTTTGGAAAAATTGATAAATGTTATCCAACAAATCTATGGATATTTGCTCACAGGTACTAATGTGAAGTTGGCAGTAATTCCTTCCAGTGTTGTAGTACTGACACCGGAGACCTTTGATCAGATTGTGCTTGATGAAACCAAAGATGTCCTTGTTGAGTTTTATGCACCATGGTTAGTTTCTCATGATACGGTTAATGTAGCCCTTTAGTCCATTGCCTGTTTCAATGACTCCCTTTTTCTTCTTGTTTTTAACAAAATTACATAGACCTGTTGTTAGATGATCCAATTGTTTACTTGTTTGACAGGTGTGGACATTGCAAGCATCTTGCTCCTGTGAGTAAATCATCATAAACTCGAAAAATTTATGGAAAGAGCAGACTTCTGTGCTAAATGATAATATCATGAAATTCCTCTTGTGAAGTTTCAAGGGAACTAACTTTTCTCTTTCTATACAGATATACGAGAAGCTGGCTTCTGTTTACAGATTGGACGAAGGTGTTGTTATTGCTAACCTCGATGCTGACAAGTACAAGGACTTGGCTGAAAAGTGAGTTTTTTATGTTATATTCATGGAGTGGTGAATTGTTGGGCCTATATTTTCAATTACTCTCTTTCTCTATCTTGCTCATAATATTCCTTTCTTTTATAGATAAAACCTTTGCTCAGGTAGCCTTTATCTTAGAGGCTATTTCAGATTTTTTTCCTATTTTGTATGATAGAAGAGGTTTATCATTTAGGACTCCACACTTTATTCTTTCTTCAAAATGATAATCAGACTAACTAATTTAGAGGGAGAAAGTGATATGGTCATAGTGATTCTTTGGTATTCTGATAGATATGTGATATAGATATGGGCTTTCTTTATAATTCAAGCCTCAAGGATAAACTAGAAACAATCCTCTGTCTAGCAAGAAACTCAAGGCATTTGAGCAATTTCAAATTTAAATGACTAAGAAGCGATGTTGCAAATATAAGAACCTGTGTTCTGGTCAATGATACATCACAAGTTCATCTGATGACAAAGTGTTAAGTCAGAGCCTGTGTAGATCCCCCTTCTACAGCCTACTTTCTTTTAAAACCTTGGTCACGCAACAAATAATTGAAGACTGGAAAATTGTTAATGAACGTTCATCATTGACAATTTTATTATCTAGCTTTGCAGTTTTCTATTTCAGAAAGATCCAAGTGACTGCGAGTTGCTTCTGTTTGCCAGATGTTCATTGGAACTAATTTTATTAGACCACAAACTATTAAAGTTCTCTTTCTGTAGCTTGAGGACAAGTGGATAAGCTTTGTGTGGCATAAATTGGCATGAGTCCGATTTATAGGCAGTCAAACTTATGACTTACAACCATTGGTTAATCATGCCAAGGCTTTTAAAGCATAGGATATCAGGCTGTATTTTTTTCATTCATGCCAATGCATTTCAGAATGAAGAAATAGAAAAATGATCGAGTTGCTGTTGAGGTCGGTTATAAGCTTTTTGTTCTTGTTTTGTTGTGCAATGCTTTTATCAGCAAAGTCACCAAATTTGATTAGTTTATCACCGTTTTTACGTAATTTATCTAATTATTTCGATGGCTCCTACTTAGAGTAGTATAATTCATCTTTATGAAAGAGTTGCCTTTCAGAATCAGTAAGCTGTCTTAGAGTCAGGTGGATATTGGTGAATAGTTCTCTTTGATGATTTGTTTTGAATATAAAATTGCTGTGGAGCACTCTACCCTTTTCAACTCTTATCTACTTCTTGTAAATTTCTTTATTAGCATCAATCTGGCCAACTAGTTTAATCACTCTGCAAGTTTTGTTAAGTGATTCTTTGACTTGAAGCCAGTCATTACCTCCTTTGAATCTTAATACAGTTTGTATGTAATATATCTATTGTCGATATGATGTAATTACAGGTATGGAGTTAGCGGCTATCCTACATTGAAGTTCTTCCCAAAGGGAAACAAAGCTGGTGAAGATTATGATGGTGGCCGGGAGTTGGATGACTTTGTTAAGTTCATCAATGATAAATCTGGCACCAGCCGTGATTCAAAGGGCCAACTCACTTCAGAGGTTAGAAATGCATAGAAATTGAGATTTGCAAGTTTATATGCATTTTCCTATGTGTGTATTATATATATGTTTGAGTTGGACTGCAAACTTAATGTTAGCTAGAAATTTAATGTTAGATTGTTGTAGAAAAATTTAACCTTTCTTTAACCATACATTGCACTTTGGGATCATAAGAATCTTATCTAAAGGTGGAGATGTATCAAATGCTTTTACTCTTTTATTTCACCTTGGGATGAGTATTTTTAGATCATGAGGAATATTCAGTCACTATATACATTATATATATATATATCAAAACAACTTCATATAAATTGTTTTTGTTTAATTTTAATGTTTTATTGTTTATATAGGCTGGAATTGTAGCAAGTTTAGATGCTTTAGTGAAGGAATTCTTGAGCGCCGCTAATGATGAGCGGAAGCAAATCCTATCTCAGATGGAAGAAGAGGTTGCCAAACTTACAGGTTCCTCTGCAAGGTAATCCTTTTTCTGTTGCTTAAAATGATCACTGGAGTTGATGTCATCTCGATTTAAAGTTTCCTCCAATTTTAGTTTGTTCAGGTTGCTGTCAAGTTAGATAGCACAAATAGAATTTAAACGTTGTCAATCTATTTCTATACAATGTTTGATGCATGCATTAATGCTCTCTTTCTCTCTCTCTCTCACACACACGCACTACTTGACAATCATGTCTAAGTTTGTGATCTTTTCCTTGATTACTTATGGAAATAGTGCAATAACAACCGCTATACTTTTTATCCAAGTTTTCATTTTATCCACTCTCTGTATATGAAGGCCCTTAGGAATGGAGGTTATATTATCATATGGTTCTGGCTCTATGAAGTCCCACTTTTATTATGGTTATAGTTGTTTTGCATGATGTGTCATATTTAAGAAGTCAAATCTCCACGGTCCAAATTTAGCAAACGGACTACACACATGCATGTAAGCCCGCAAATGTGCTTAGCATGTATGTAAGCCCATGACTACTGCTATATATATGTATCTAAGTCTGCATGGGCTTACAAGCATGCATATACCTATATATTATTAATTTTTAATTTTTAACATTTTCTAAAGTAACATAAGGTTACTTTTTTATTTTTCTTTTGTTTTTTATAAGCTGATGTGTAATGTTATATTACTTTTTAAATATTTTTTAAGAAGTTTTTCGTATTACATACTTTATAAAAAAAAAGTGTGTTATTACAGACTTAAAAGCTTACAAGCCCGCAACCACTCTATAATTTATTATAGATTTAGTAAGTTTTAAATTTTTTGAAAGGGAAATTGGAGATATACAAAAAAAGATTTGAAATATAAGTGTAATTATTACTTTGATGTGACATGTCAAAGTGAAAAAAATTATTTTTTTAAGGAAATTAAGTACGTGTCATGCAAATAATACTAAAATATCATTATAAATTTATAAATATAAATGTAATCATCCATTTTAAACTCATATTTAACATATTGAAAAATTATATATATTTTTTTTATTTCTTCACCGGTGTGGTGTGTGCGCATATTTTTTTCAAAGTTATTTTTTTGTGAGCCATAGTGAAAGATGAGCTCTTTTATAATAAAAAATATATGTTTTTTAGAAGAGAGGAGAGAGAAAAGAGAGAATATTGACAACACAATAAATTAATGATTTAAGTCATGCCAAGGGTAAAATTAGAATCAATTGAATTTATATATTATTTATTTATTAGGGTTTGAACTTGAATAAGAAAAAATGTTAAAAATATGTTTGATTATTGAATGTCTAGGAGTCCCTAACCAATTTCGAGGACCCTTCATAAACTCAAAACAAACAAGGGCTAAGACTAACTATGCATCTTTCACTGAATTAATCATATATGAGTATTAGAGATGCTCCTAAGATATTTTGTTTGGAATCTTCTAGCACATAATATTTACCCATTGTGACCTCTCTTTGTGACTTTGATAGTTGTTACTTTTGTTACTAATGTGTAATGCCATTGTGCTAAGCTAGATTATTTTTGGGTTAAATACATATTGTCACTATGTACCTATATTTAAAATCATTTTATCCTCTTGTCCTTTAAAAAATTTCAACCTGATATCTATACTTATGATTAAAGTGAGATTGTTAGCTTTTAGCTCATTTAATTTAGGCTATTTTGGTCATTTGGTTGCATTATCTAAAAAACCCGTGTATTTTACTTAACAAACATGAGGAGAGTATTTTGATAATTTTGGTGGCGCTTAGTTAAGTTTGATAGAAAAACTAACGATCTCATATTAATCATAATTATAGAGATTGATTTAATATTTTTTTTTAAAATATACAAGGGTAAAGTGGTAATGGGTATAAGTACATAGTATTGTAATATATTTAACTCATTATTTGTTCTTATAGCCTGTTCAACCTCATTTACTTCATTTCTGATTTGCGGATACATTTCTCAGCAAAATTGTTGGTCTTCACTGAAGATCTGGGGTCGATTATGAAAAGTTAATTTGAGCCCGTTTGAGTGTTCTTATTTTGAATTTGACTAACTGTAGTATTTCATGTGTCCTTTGTCCTTAACTGTCCATTTCCACCTTTGCAAACCAGGTATGGTAAGGTCTACCTGAAAGCTGCGAAGAGCATCCTCGATAAAGGCGCAGACTATGCTAAGAATGAAATTGAGAGGCTTCAACGCATGCTGGAAAAGGTGCGCAGGAGCAATCTCTTTGCCTTTTTCTTTTCTGTGTTGAAGTGAATATTTTAAGGCTTATTGGTGGTTTTTGATCTTGTTGGCAGTCAATCAGCCCCGTGAAGGCAGATGAGTTCATCATCAAGAAGAACATCCTTTCGACATTCACTGCTTAATTCTACCAGGATCTTTAATTTTGGATGTTAGAGAAACATTTTTAGAGTTGCGACAGTGTAACCGAGTGGAATAATGGTCAGGGCCTAGCTTTTATTCACTTGTGTTGCTCCTGCGCAGGATAACTTTTGTTATTGTTTTATCTTTTCTGGGCGATCTAATTATTACCCAATTTGACTTCAAAAGAGGATCAAGACATGCATTCTTGTGTCCTAAATCGTTATTGTGCTCGACAGGATGCTTTCTTACCGAGTTGCCGAGAATTACTTGATCAAAGACGGTATATTTTTTAACATCAAGATGGAAGTGAACCAAGACTATATCTTGGTTTGATTCTAGAAGGAGGATTGATAGATTTAGAGACCTTGATCCTTCAAAACTGGTAGCGAGCTTTTGCCATAGAAAAGAAAAACCAAACAAAGGAGAGGACTTTTAGCAGCCAGTTGATAAAGTAATGTATCATTCTGGTTGTGATTTAGCTTGAACATTTGGTGTCATCTGGTAGCAATCCCTTCAGAGAGTCATCTAGAAAAGGTAATAGTTATTTAAGGTTATGGACGGGGCAATTTGAAGCAAAAAAAATAAGGATAAAGAAAAAAGGCAACTCCTATTTTAGGAAGTAAAGTTTCAAGTGGATGACCACGGTTCGCTTAGATTAGTAGATATATGTTGTCCTTGTTGGGCCAGTGGAAACTTTTTACAGAAGTCTCCCAAGTCCCACCACAAGCCCACTAATCATGTAAGCAAGATTCCCTTGGGTATATGCTCAAACACTATTATGAATCTAATAATCTAAGTGCGATCCCATTATTTTCTGCGAGTTGCTAATCATCTCCATCTTTCTCAGTCAGCTCCAAAACCGATGATCCAATACATTCGTAGCCAATAAATATAGCACAGAAAACTACCAAGAGCAACATCTCAGAATTCACTGGTGAGGCTTAATACTTGCGAAGGAAATATTACAACCGAAGCACTTCAGAACTCAATCGTATGGCTTGAAGACTGCCAAGCAAAACATAGAGACACCAACTAAAACAAAGATACAGAAACATTTCAGTACAAATACAAGGCATTTGAACATTTTCACGCCTCGGAGAATACTGTGATCATTCATGTTAGTTAAAAAGGAAAATAGAACTACATCCTGGCCCTGTCTTGACAAAATGGATGCTGGAAGTTGCATAATGAAGTTAGCTTTTGTCTGGAGTGCTGCACAATCGTGGTACATTACAACAGGAAATGTAATGGTTATGCTGCCAGACACGAGTCAAGAGAGTTCAGCTTTAACGGGCTCTACAGGGATGGGTTTTCCTTCAGCAGTCATTCCAAGATTCTGCAACCTTCTGATGAAAATATACCACATGCTTGTTCTAGGCAAAACCTGGACTATGACAAACCATCCACAGATGAGCAATCCTCGATGTAGTCTACTTCATGGTCTGGGCTTTGATAACCTGTGTCATCTTCTAGTGATTTAATACACGAAACAGGTCGGACTCCCCCCTCATCTGTACTCCCAACATTTTCCTGTCCACTGTTAAATGGCAATTCGCACACCGGTGGACAATGTGGTTGTGTTCTCATCTGAACTGACCTTAATAGAGCAGCCCGTCTTAGGTCTGGAACATGACACATGTCATTTGGTGATGATGGAAAACGACCTTCTGAATCTGATCCACGTCGAGGGTGAGAGCAGACCACAGAAGAAAGAGAGCAGCTAGGAAGACTGCATGGATTTGCAGAAGAGAATCCACCAAGTGGTTTCTGGTAACGGTGAGGCGAAACCGGACTAGTAGGGTTGCTCATGACATCAGACTGAGCAACAGTTGTGTTCAATGGAGTGTCAGAGTACCGACAATCATCTGAATCTTCTGACATTGGGGAATACTGGGAGGCAATTTCATCCCTGAGAGCAAGAAAAAGAAAGTAATCAAAACAGAATAATCAGTCTCTATTAAAATAGGGCACCTTTAGCATTATCTTAACAGCATCTCGTCTCAAGAAACTATAAGTACTTTTACAAAAAAGAAAGGTATCAAAACAGAATAACCAGTCTCTATTAAAATAGGGCACTTGTAGCATTATCTTCACAACATCTTGTCTCAAGAAACTATAAGTACTTTACAAAAATTTATACCATAAAGAAACCACAGATTCCGAGCTCCATTGTCTAGGCAAATCTAAACCCAGGAAGGGAAATTACTTTTTCAGGGAGAAAGGCAGCAGCAGATATACAATGACCATTTAGTAGAGAGGATGAAGGTGTGGTATGGGCTGTGTGGGTAAATGACATCTATAATTTTATTTGTTTTTCTATTGGCAGTGTTGGCCAGAAGATGCATATAAGAAAGAAGCCTATACATAAAGCATAAGAGGCTTTCTTGCAAATTAAGATTGAGTGATGATAGTAAGATTACATTATACCTTTCCTTCCAAACTACTACTTATATCAAATGTTTCCTCTTACTCACATAACTATCTCATCTCTTGTATACTAAGCCAAGCAATCACTTAATAATGATAATGTAGATATATAATAACTTTCGAGCTTCCTTTTCATGATACCTCAACTTTGCTTTATATATTTAAGTGATCCTGAAAGCTTGCATTTGGCAATGCCATGCGCTTTTTCAGGCTCTACCTTATGCTCTCCTTTCATGACAGCCAACTAAGAGTCATGAAAATGTAACTATAAAAGACATCTTAAGCATTTCACCACAAAATAAGCATAAGAGAGTAAGGCAAACAGATAAATTATAAAATAATCATCAACATTCCCAACTATTGCCTTCAGAACATAGTTAATAAACTGCAGGAAGGAATAAGGAATACAGGTTCAATGTGAAAGCAAATGCTCATGCAACACCATGAAGCTTGAAATGGAAGATCAACCATTGCATCTTGATCAGGAATGTCCAAAACAATACAATTGCACTTGGTATGGTGATGATGAGTTTATTTACACTTGAATTTCTAACTTCTTTAGTGATGTTAAGGGGATTGACATCAGCATTAGACATAGAAGGTCACATCATGTCGGTAGCCTATTCGAGCATATCAAAGATATGGTGACAAATATATGTTTAATTAAATAAGCTTATATGAATATGACTGCTGACGAAAGATGATTGACCATCTAGTACTGTGGCCTAGAAAAGTTTAACAACTAGTATAAGCTTACAAGAAGAAGAGAGCTTCCTATGCCAACAGAATCCTTCCTAATGGAATTCCACATTTCTACTCCCTCTTTGAATGAAATTAAATCACAACTGGCAATCTAAATCTTTCTATCCTCTTTGAATGGTGGCACAACTCTTGTCAAATATTAATCTGCTAGAAATATGACAGCTTATATAGAGGTTCAATATAAGGTTACAATACATAATAATGATTGCCTACCATTATTACCAACAGCAACAAATCTTGTTGTAGTGACATACATACATACAAATGTATACGTATACATATAAACAAGATCTAGTAAAGATGTCAGTACACAATAAAATCCTGTCCTACAGGATGCTCCCACATTAGAGGAATTTGTTTGCTGGCATTTCTCGGTCCAGACTCCTAAAATTCATGACTGTCTTAGTGTTGTCAATTAAGGTAACTCATCAGAAAAGATATAGGTTATAGAAACTTACTATGGACCTCTGTTGCCAGAACAAGTAATGCAAGTGTTAAAAGTGTTAAGAGCACCATAACCTCAAATACAGCAACATGAGGAGGGGAAGCTATACCTTATTGAAGCAGATGCTAATATATGGATATACAAGAATCAAAAATAAAGCTTCAGAGCTTTGGGCAACTGGTACTTATTTTTATACAATTGATCCAGATCCTTCTAATATTTTTTTATACTGTTGTATAATAAGGATTTCATGTTGAAGTGCCAAAAGAAGAACAAGCTAAGAACATATTGACTTTTAGTATCTTAATTGTCCAAAAGTATCTCAGATAGATGTCTTTGCTATTCTTATGCATAAAAGTTCAACATAATACTCCACAATAAAAATTGACCAATATTGAACTATCTCAAAACTCAAAATGCTCGACACATCAAGAATTCCATGAGTTAGAGGGCTATCATCATAAATTATAGTGACTCTATCAACCGGTACAATTCAAAGAATGTACTCGACAAACTTAAATATTCGCAATAATGGATTCCTTTGCTGCCTATGCTGATTTCTTCTGGCTATAAGCCTCAGACAGTTAAATTGCACCGGAATGCAGCACAGTACTTGCATTCTCATAAGTTATACTGAGATTTTTTTTCTTCTCTTCATCCAATAGCCAATCAGATTACACAAGAGCAAGAACTTCATATATATTCACTGCCTAGAGATTGACAATTTATGATTAGACAGTCCTTGGCTTTCTTTCCTGGATTTTTTGTAATTAGATATGGAGATAAAACAAATTAACTAAATAAACGAATAGGGAAAAATTAGAAAAGGAAGGCTCACCTTGGGTAAGAGATGCTTTCAGACCTTGCTGGGGATTCCATGAGATTATCAGCAAGTGAATCTCCAACAGACAATCCATTCAAACTCGACGCCATTATCTGTATCCATAGCAAAATTGGCATCATCATCTACTGAGCCAAACAAAAGGGCTAGTCCAAAGTCCGCATAATGATCCTTAGAAGAGAAGAATCCGAACAGAATACAATCAAGTAACAAAAAATATTAGCGGACAGGTAAGGCAACAAGCATTTGCATACTCAAGATACTCATTTGCTTCCAAGATTCGAATTCGAACTTCACAGTTAAAGAGAGATAAACCCAAGAGCAGACAAAGAGGGATCCAACTAGGGCGAGCCTCGCAAATCAGGCAATTTTGGGAATTCGAACCAAGGACATGGATGTAACCATCAAGAAACTCCAACAACAACAACTAACAAAAAAAGAAAAAAAAAGTTTTTGCCAATCCAAAGCCAACATCCGCATCCATCGGTACGAAACCCACAAACCAAAGTCACCATCATTTCCAAAGAACCCAGGAGAGAGAAAGAGAGCGTGTAGCAACTCGTACCTCACTCAGGTATCGCTTGTGAGAATGGAGGTTGTCGATGTAGACCTCCTCTTCCGGATCTCTCCCCCTCTTGCCGTTCGGCGACGCCGTCGTCGAGCACGAGCACGAGCTCGCCGAAGCCGCCGCCTCTCCGCCACCTCCACCACCCATCTCTCCCTCTCTTCTCTTCTCTTCTCTCTACAACAGTGGTACTCAGCAGTAGAGAAGGGTACCAAAGAAGTAACCCAAAAAGGAGAGCAAAAGAGGAAGCGGAAACATCGAAACAGGGAGGAGGGGAAGCGGGAGCACCCGTCATTCTTCTTACCGCTTCCCGTTGAGGCGCTTTAATTCCCCGATCGGATATCTCCTCCCGCACAGCGTCGATCCGTTCCTTCCCAACCCCGGATCCAGGTGTGACGGTTTCTACTGCCGGTAATCGCTGATGGCTGTTAAGCAGATGTAACGGATGCTGCCGCTAATCAAGGATCGCGACGGAATCTCGATGCCATCGGACGGCTTGCGTTCAGTTCGTTATTCCATTGACTATGATTTGACCAAGAATAAGTGCCTTGCCCAATGTACCTTTCATTCAGCTCTTTTGGTTTGTTGATCATAATCCATGAGCCTACTTACCATAGGGAATATATCGTAGATAGATAGATATTCACGAATAAGTTGATGTTGTTTTTTACTCTTGTTTGATTTTAAAATCTCCTTTTATTTTCTTAATTTGGTGGCTGTTAAGTAAGTTGTTTATCCAATATTAATTTTTCTTTCAAGTTTTCTTGATAATTAAAAGTTGTATACTAGACGTCAAGATGCCCAAGGGCATGCAGTCTCATCATTTAACTGTACTTATGGGCACTCTGTCATAGTAAAATACATAATAACTATAAACAATATAATACACTAATCTTATATAATTAAATCATATTAAATTAAATTGTAAAAGTCCCCGTCTTTCGCATTAAAAATTGTGTCGCTTTTTAGATTCATTTAGCAAAAGCCGGCGTTGGTATTACTGGTACTGCCGAGGAAACGGAAAAAGGAATGCGAATTTATTACGAACTTGGATAACACGGCAACGCCATACTCCGCTTTGCCGACTTTCTCCCTGGCCCTTTCACGTACAATATAGAAATTTCCTTCGCCACTTCGGCTACTGTCCATGTTTACCAACATAAGGATGAAGAGAAGCATCAAACGTAGCAGTTATGCAACTAATCAAAGTGGTCACACATAGCCGTTATGCAATTAATCTTCGAATTTCAAGTGCAGTTTAACTTAAAAGGAATTAAATCTGTAAGATTTTTCCAGCATGACTCGATCATGATTCAATCATAGATTTAGAGGAACCAAGAGACACAATTACAATCAAGTAAGCTGTATGGTCTGGAGGAATAATTAGTCATTAATTACATAAGCTATCTTAGTGTAACAATTCATACTTATTTAAGAAGAAGAGCAAATTACATTAAGACATATGACTAATTAGTCCCACCTCCTCCATTTTCAAGTAAATAGGGCTAATATTGGGAGAAACAAAAGAAGATGACATCTTTTAGTAATCCAAAGTGATGAGAATTAATTATGAGGAGGAGGAACTGTTAATACCAGGGCAACGACAGAAGAAGAGAAGGTTCAAACTTGTCAGAGATGAATACAGAAGGAATATGAGCGATCTTGGGCCAGTCCTCACCTTTAGGTTCTCGGCACCGCTCCTTCAAGACTGGACATCCAGATATATTAAAAGTCCTAAGTGACTCTGGCAGACGCACCGGCAATGACAAGATACCGGGGCAGTCGTGCAAAGACAGGTAAAGGAGAGTCTCAGGCAAATCAGGCAAAGATGAGATATGTGGGCAGTGATGCAAGGAAAGATGCTCAAGGGAGGAAAGGCTCTTCAAGATCCTTGGCAGAGACTGGACTTGGCAATTGTACAATGACAGACGCCTGAGAGAGATGAGACAGCTGAAGTGCTCTTCGAGAAGAGATGCTTCAGGACACCACCACAAAGTCAACTCCCTTAAACCGATGACAAGGGATTTACTATTATTACCTGAGAGCAGCATCGAGAGTGTTGCATAAGAGCTGATTGTAAGCTGCTCAACCGATGACAAGTGGACAGCCTCGGAGGGAGGAGCTGCTGCGAGTTTCGGGACATCTTCAGTTCCTCTTAGGGACTCCAAGGAGCTATTATTAAGTTCTTCAGAGCAATCCACTGCAGAGAGCTGTGGGCAGTCCTTGATGTCCAAATACCTAAGTGCTGTTAGGCTAGAGAGTGACATAGATGCCAGCGATGACCATTTGTCGAGGTGTAGAGTGTGGAGGTCTGGTAGATCTCCTATGGCAAATCTCTTCACATTGCAGCAGCTGTTGTAAACTCTAAGGGATTGCAACGAAGGTGGAAAGATGAACCGACCACCACCTTCACCCTCCATCATCTCCAACTCCAAGCAGGGGCAAGAGTTGATGAAGAGTTCTTTCAAGGAGAGCAAGGCATGTAAGCCTCCGAGTGATTTAAGACAATGACAGCCAACAATTTGTAAATCACATAATGCCATCAAGTGATCGGTCGGAACTGTTGTTATTGTCATGATTCTCCATAAATACAAGGTTTCGAGAGAAGAGAGCCCTCCTAGGCAAAGAGATAGTGCCCCGTCTGTTATATTAGTAGAGCAAATCTTCAAATGTTGGAGCTCTGAGGGCAAGATCAATTCGCTACGCTCTCGCCTTCCAAAGATAGCTTCTAGTCTCTGCTCTTGACAACAATAATATGCCTCCCAAAGATGAAGATAATCTACTTGCATTGACATTTCCTCACCCTCCAGGGCGGTCGCAAATGTCTGGAAATCTTCCGGTATGTCAACCTTCTCAGATTCCATCAACTTCTTAACATCCAAACATTCTCTTGCTACCTCGGTTCTTATATAATGAACATCTTCCGTTAATTCGAGTGCCGTCTTGAGCTGCGAACTTCGTACAACTGTCATAATAGAGTTCTTCCTGTCGTCACTCTTTTGTAGTTCTTCCTCTGAGACAAACACTAGTAATGGACATGATTCTATTACTAGCTTCCTAAGGGTCTGAGGAAGCAAGGGAAGCATCCTGAGGTTGGGGAGACTCCGGATTTTCAGCTCTTGGCAACGAGGAAACAATTTGCTGCTAATGGTTGGAAGAACTTTAAAGGAAGTGTCCTTAAAACCAAGAGACTTCAGATTCTCTAGGGATCCTTCGTGTACCAACCAACTAGGACACCTAAGAGATTTGCAGCCATAAATTTCCAGCTCTGTCAGATTTGGAGGGGGTTGGAGTGCTTCGACAATTTCCATATCCAAATTCATCCGGCGATTATTCTCAGTACCACTGTCCCACTTCAAGTACAAACTATCGAGATGCTTCTTATCTTTTAGATTGGCTCCAGTTGCCTCATCCTTGCCTTCAACTTTCTCCAGACCGGAAATAGTAAGTGATCCTCTGAGCTTGTTTAGGTTCTTTAGCTGCCGGATATCATGCCCGTTCTCCTTCTTTACTGCAAAATATTTTAATTCCTGGAGGGATGTTAGCCTCCCTTTATTTGGTAATGTTGAGAGTGCCTCATTTTCTGCCTTCAAATGCCGCAAATTGAACAGATTCCTCAGGCTTCTTGGTAAAACTTCAACTTTATAGGACGATTTCAATACTTGCAAATGGTGAAGTTTACCCAATGACATAGGCAACTCGGCCACACAACTGAGATCTAAGTAGCGTAAGTGCTTTAGATCTCTTATACATTTAGGTAATGTTTTGATGCTCACATTAAATGATAGATCCAGAACACGTAGCTTCTTTGACTTCTCCATCACCGTTAGAAGAAGCTCACTGTCACTTTTGCTAACTCGCTCAGCAACAATAAGAGTACGCAAGTTTTGTAATTTGTGGAATTCCAACATCCCTCTCCTCATGCTTTCACTCCGAATATAGAGATGGCGAATTGTTGAAGGAATTTTTTCTGCCTGATCACCCTCTCCCTCTATTCTAAAACAATCTTCTTTTGAAATATTTTCAGCCAAGTCGTGAAACAAGTCATGCATACCATAGCCATACTTCTCCAATAGTTGCAAAAATGAACCAGATACTAACTCATCAAAATAATCATTCCCTATGTCCTCCATTCGCTTACCCTTATCCGAGGGATCGATGAAGCCTTCAGCCATCCATAGATGAATCATCTTTTCCATTTTGAAAGTATGGCCTTTAGGAAATAGGCTGAAATAGGAGAAGCAACGTTGAAGAGGAGCATCTAAGCGATGGTAACTCCACATTAGTGCTTTTTGAGTATCGCTCAAATTATCTTGCTCGAGAGCAGCTCTCCAGAAGTTGGGTTGCAATCTTTTACTTAATTGTCCACCCACTGCTTTTGCCGCCAAAGGAGATCTACACAACTTTTGCAAAATCTGTTTTCCTATCTTCTCTAGCTCCTCCTGTAGATGAGATTCACTTAATTTGGTCCCTCTAAAAGCATGATGCATGAAAAGTGAGACAAATTCATCCTCCCCTAGATCTTTCAGTTTCATGATACTTTGGGAATGCAATGCTACTGGCATATTTGGCATATTCTCTGGTCTTGAAGTCACTAAGATCTTGCTTCCCCTCTTTCCAAAAGCTAAAGGAGCAAGAAGTTGTTCCCATTCCCTCTCATTTTCTGATTTGTAGCACCAAACATCATCTAATACGAGTAGTACTCTCTTTGATTTTATCATATCTTTAAGGGTACTCTGTAGCGCATCGAGATTCTCAAGACGAGGACATTTTTTTTTGGAAGCAGACTCTATCATCTCCCTTGTGAGTTTAAAGACATCGAGCTTGCGGGACATGCAAACCCACATCTTAATTCCAAAATTGTCGACAACTCTTTGATCATTATAGACGAGTTGTGCAAGAGTAGTCTTACCGGCACCCCCGATACCAGTTACGACAACAACCGAGTAGTTTCTTCTGCTAACTATGCTCAATTCAGGTTCACAATCTTCAGATGAATCTAGTAAATATTTATCTATTATCTCATCGCGCTCCTCGTCCCTTCCAATCACATAATGTGGGGGTAGTGAAGTGGTGACATTTACTCCACTTGCACCGGCAGTATCATTGGATGTTATGCTTGTAATTCTCACTCCTTCCAAAAAGTGTTTATGAAATTTTATGGCTTCGGCGGCGACATTCTCTAGCTTAACCAAGCTTTCTCTTAGCTTCTTGTTTTGATTGGTAAGGATCTTGGACAGCCCTCTCCCAACTTTCCTGAAAGGTTTAGATATGGAATCAGAATTGAGATCATGCACCTTCTCCTCAAGAAGCTGGTATTTGCACAAATCCAGCATGTCCTCCGCCTCGTACATGGCATCCTTGAGCTTCCTCAGCCATAGCTTTAGCTTAGCCTTGTGGTCGTCGTTGCTCCTCTCCGCAGCCTCGATCACGAGATGGAATTGGGGGAGGATGGTGGTCTCCAGATTCTCCAGTCTTTCCTTGACGTCGGCGTCGCCAAGCTCACCAAGGCAGTTGAAGCCTTCGGTGAGTAGCCTACTGACTATTGGAGATGCCACCCAGCTTGCTACCGAGATCGCTGCAGCCTCCGCCATCGTTGATTTGCTAAACAAGCTCCAAAGAGAAAGAAAGAGTGAGATGCAGCAAAAACTGTAGACAAGCCAGACAACTCAGAAGAAGAGGCAAAGGAAGACCACACAGTCCAACCCACCCACCTTTGCCTCTTTTTCTACATCTCTAACAAAGACAAGGCGATCCCTTTCTCTAGCATGAATTATTGAGGGTGTGAGCTATCACATTAGAGAAAGTATTATCTTTTATGCACAGCTAAGTTAGCTGTGTGGAATTTTTTTTGAAGTTGGTGGTGGGTGACAATTATTGGAAGCTATCATCAACGTTCTCCAACAGTTGGCAGATCTTATTAATGCAGCCCACCCTTAATATGCACGCGTTAATTCTCTAAGTTTTTTTTTTTTAAAAAAACTCCCATTATAAGGATTCATCTTCATAATTATTTACTTAATACTCTTTTTCTTTAATTCAAAATGCAATCTGATTTCGGATTGATCAAGCTTGGTTCTTTAAAACAAGTTAAGCTTGTTTAGTAAGCTATGCTCCAATCTAATTTCAAGTCCAGCCGACTCAATTACTATTTTATATTACATAACATATAATATCAGGACTTAGTGTTATGCTAATCTTATGTAACCAAATATGTGATTTACTCAAGTACAGAGAGCTTGTTCAAAGGATGGATTGTCGATCTCAACCTATCACCCTTGTGTTGTTGGGCATTATGCTGTATTTTTAAGTTGTTAGGACTTGATATCCCTTCCTTTGTTATCAGATTTTGCAACTCTCTAATGTTTTGAAGAAAATTCTGCCTGCTATCTTTTCCCTAAATGAAAATTCATACTTGCAAACAATCCAGGCTAAAAACTACAGTGTTCACTGCAACATTTTAGTGCAAAATAAATTACAGACATCAAAGAGAATTATCAATCCAATAAGAGCATGCATTTTCATGTGAACCTGAGAAGGAAAATAAATTGTGATACAGAACAATATGTAAGCAACCGACATCATCTCAATAAATAACCAGCACAGAGATTAGTTTGATGTGATCATTGAACTGGTCTCCTGACCAAATCAATCCAAAACAGAATAAAAGGATCACAAGAAAGCTAATAATGAGCAGTACATGTCCCCTAAAATCACATACTACATGAAAACCATATATAAGTGGAAAAACTCACCAAATTTATATCATTCCACATAGACCTGATCATTGGGCCCAGCCTGCCCGTGCCCGGCCCGAATTGGCCCGTTTTGGACCGGGCTAAGCTCGCCGGCCCGGGCTTGAACTACCAACGGGCGGCACGGGCCAACCCTTTGCCTACCCGGCCCGGCCCGAAAGCCCGCCCGTTAGGCCCTCTCGCCCGTTAGGCCCGCTCGTTCGGCCCTCTGCTACAGTAAAAAATAACGGAAAATTTTGTGCACTGTACTGTTTTATAATTTTTTTTATCCCATGTCTCCCATCACAATTCAGCCCAAAGTACAAGTATTTTTAAAATTTTTTAGCCCATCTCCCGTCACATATCAGCCCAAGTACTATTTAAATTTTTTTAATATATTTCTTTTTAAACCGAGAAGAACAAAAATATATTAAAAAAATATGTAACAGTAAAAAATATTCTAAAAATAGCTAAAAAAATTCAGAAAATTAGAAAAATAGGACCTCTACTTTTTTTTTACCATTTTACCCTTTTAACAGAAAAAACAACTAGTTTCTAGGGGTATTTTGGTAATTTTAATTTTTCATAAATTTTCTAAATTCATCACACATTTTTAAATTCTCTAATCTCTCAAATTCTTTCCAAATTAAAGGTTTCAAGATTTTTAGTCTTCAAATTAGCAAATTCTCTCCAATATGGATTCCTTTGATAATCATATAGAATCTCAATTGGAGGGCCGAGATTCAATTAATCCTACACCTACATCTCAACCTCAACCTGATCTGAAAACTCTAGCTTCGGCTTCATCAAAAGTCCGAAGTTTGGAAGTATTTCAAAAGGATTGACACGAAAGATGGCCAAGGTAATGTTATAGATTGTAGAGCTAAATGTCTTCAATGTAATCATGATTTTTCTGCATTAACTAAGAATGACACTATTCACCTAATGAGGCATATTAAAGATAAGCATAAAAAAGGTCAACTTGATATTAGTCAAATGTTGCTTAATCAAGGTGCTTCCGGAAATATTTCTAATTTTCAATGGAATTATGAAAATGCTCGTAAAGAAATAGTTAAATATATTATTCGTAGAAATAAACCTTTTGCTATGGGTGATGATCCGGAACTTGAAGGTTGTTTACAAAGAGGTTTTAATCCGGCTTTTAAAAGAATTTCTCGTCATACAATTAGAAGAGATGTTTTAAAATATTTTGCTGAAGAAAAAGAAAATTTAATTTTAGATTTTGAAAAATTAAAATCTAGAATTTCTTTTACTAGTGATATTTGGACTTCATGCCAACGTTGGTCTTTTATGTGTATAACCACACATTTTATTGATGATAATTGGAAAATGCAAAAACAAATAATTTCTTTTCGAAAGCTTGATGAGAGTCATATTGGTGAATATATTTCTCGTACTATTATTCAAGAGTTAACAAGTTATAATATCCAAAATAAGATTTTTTCTCTCACTCTTGATAATGCATCTAATAATGATTCCACAATTTCTAATCTTCGATATTTTCTTCCTAACGGTGAATTATTACATAATAGAAGTATGTGTCATATTATAAATTTAATTGTACAAAGTGGTCAAAAAGAAATTGCTGAGCTAATTCATAAAATTAGAGAAATTATACATCATATTATTTTTAATGATAAAAGAGCTTGGACATTTGCAAATATGTGTAAAAAGTGTGGATTAAAAGCTAAAAAACTTTAATTGGATGTACAACATAGATGAAACTCTACCTATGAAATGTTAGAATTAGTACTTGAATATCAAAAAGCTATAATTTCTTATGTTTCTTTAGATATTAATAACGAACTAGAATGTCCTACTAATTTAGAATGGGAAAATGCAGAAAAAATAAAAGATTTTTTAAAAACATTTTTTAATGCTACTAATATGTTACAAGCTCTTATTCTCCTACAATTACAATTGCTGGTATGCAACTTGTTAATACTGTTCAACTTTTTATTACTTTTAAAAATGATTAGACTTTACATAATATCTTACAAAAAATGGAAACTAAATATACTAAATATTTTGAACATTTTTCTTTTACTTATTGGTTTTGGCATTTTATTAGAACCTCAACTTAAAGAGACCGGCCTTTTCGATATTTTTAATGGTTTATATGAAGATAAACAAGATGACTATGTTTCTCGTGCGGTAACTATTAAAAGTTATTTTGAAAGGCTTTTTAATGATTATTCTATTATATATGGTTCTTCTTCTTCTACGCCTTCATCTTCTGTTATTCCTCCTGAAAGTGGTATTACTAAGAAGTAATTGCTTGCCCGACTTAAAATGAGGAGAACTTCATTAACGTCGGGGGGAATCACTGAGCTTCAAGCATATTACAATCATTTTGTAAGTGATAATGAAATAGATACTTTAGTATGATGGAAGGCAAATGAGATGAGATTTCCAATTGTTGCTGCCATGGCCCATGATATATTGACCATTCCTATGTCTACTGTACCTTCAGAATCTGCTTTCAGTACAAGTGGACGATTAATTGATCAACGTCGATCATGTTTGGGAAAAGAAACAATTGAAGCATTGATATGCCTACAAGATTGGTATGCTGCCGAATCTAGATCGCAAATGGACGACCATTTTGCAATAGAAAATATAGAATTTGAGTTTTTAAATCTCAATGACTAATGTAATTTTATTTTACTTTTTACAATTAATGGATGGATTATGCAAATGATAGATAGGTGGATAGGTGCCAACCTAGTTGGGATGTGCTCATTCTATAGTGATGCAAAAAAAATCCTCCTAATTTTGGTGTAAATATTTATTTAATTATAAAAATATTTCTATTTACTCATTTGTTTAACTATTTATTTTTTATATCTACTCATTTATTTTTATTTATTTTTAATTTTAATTTTTTATTTACTTTATTTATAACACGTTCTTTGTATGTCTGTTTTTCGCGTTCGAACGCGGTGTGAATGCATGTGAATAATAATATGGAATATTTTATATAAAACTCTAAAGAATCCCGCCAAGTGACAGCCCGAGTTAAAATAAAAAAATTAGCCAAATGGGTAGTGGCCAAGTGGCAAGCAGCTAGCCACCCACCCACAATGTCACAACTATCAACTATGACATAATGATAAGACTCCACAAAACCAAACTCTCTCACTCTCTCTGTCTCTCCAATCTGACAATCTTCATTTGCCATTTTGCCCATTTGCCCAAGGTCCAACCGTCCAAGCTACGGAGGGGGCGAGTCCGGCGAGATCTCGCGGCCGAAAGCGGTAGCTTACCTACCTCAATACCTTGGACCCTTGTGTTTGTCCACTCGGATCCATTCTTGTCGTCAGTGAACTGCCGCCGCTCGGCGCGCTCAGCCGCAGCGAAGAACTCCTCGATCTCGGCCTCAGGCAGCGCCATCTCGGCGTCGATTTCAAATCGGCCTATTTGTCCCTTAGAGCACTCGTCTGCATCGTCTCTTCCGGTCGATATACCACAATGGAGGCTATTCCGGCGGCACCTCGCAGGAGGCACTACTCGAGCAGCGTGAGATCCGCCCGAGATCTACAGTGGAGCGTCGCCGACCGTCGGAATTCTACTCCGTTCTCGGCGTCCGAGGCTTCATCAGGACATTACGGCTCCGGAGGTAGATCTGGAACTCTGCCGCTAACCTTGCCTTTTGGCTGCGAGATCTCGCCCCTTCCGCCGCTGCGCCGCCGCCAAAGCCAGCGTCCTGGCTCTTGTGATCTTGTCCAAATCTCACGGGTCGGGTTCGCTAAAAATAAGACAGAGCCCAGCCCAACCCGGCCCGGCCCGGCCAACCCGATATCTCACGAGCCCGGCTCGAACCCGGCCCGGCCCGAGTGATTGATGGGTCGGGCCGTGGACAAATGTTTAAGCCCGGTTAGCCCGGTTAGCCCGGCCCGGCCCACCCGATGATCACGTCTAATTCCACAGGAGGAAAATATTCATATAAGCAAAGAATGGTGTTCACTCTGCATTCCAGTGTTCAGTTCTGCTAAATTAGGAGTCCCTTCATGTCATCAGTCCCCCGAGTTAAACCACACTATGTTATCAGGTCTCCCCTCTTTCTATGTTTACAATGTAAACTATTGGATTAACAAGGTTCCGAAAATCTGTATCGGCCATATTGGAATCGGACTATTTTAATTAATTAAAATTTTAAATATTATTTAAAAATATTTTAAAATTTTTAAAATTTTAAATATTATTTAAAAAATTTTAGAAATTTTTAAAAATTTAAAAAAGTTATAAGAAAATAAGATATAATAATTACTCACATATAAAGCCTAAAAAGTAAAAAATCTCTCTTCCTCCCTCTTTTCTTTTCTATCCCTCTAAATGTTAGTCTGAGATATCCCACTCTCTTCCTCACTCTCTCTTTCTTTTTATTTTTCCCTCTCTCTCTCCCTCACTAACACTCACACTCTTTCTTCCTTTTTCCCTCTCTCCCTTTCTCTCTGCTGCTGCTGCTGGTGACAACAGCTGTTGCAGTCGGCCTGCAACAACTACTATAGCTGACAACTGTCCTACAACCGACCTGCAGCAACTGCTATAGCAGGGCCGGCTGGTTTCGGCCCGGATTGGGATCGATCAAAACTAGAAACTATGATTGGATATTATCAAGTCACCGTCTTCGGCATCAGAGAACATAGACAACCTATAACTATTGAAAGCTCCCGGTCTATCCTTAAATTCATCTTATTTATTAGAACATTCTCCTTGCTCATAAATTTAACTTAAGAACTTCAAGAAAAAAGGGTGTGCAAGCAAATTCAAGTGTAAAAGTAGCCAAACTAGCATGCGTTCTTCCCTTTATATAGCACATAGGTTACTCTAGTCCAAAGAAAAAAATAACATCTGAAAACTATCTCATTGGCAAATAAACTTAGAAAGAACAATCTCTGGTTCAGCTAATGAAGCTTGGCAACTGCATGACACACAAACAGCTCAAGTCAACAAGCAATTTTGTTAGTATGTAGATACCCTTCCTTGTCCATCAATCCCAGCTACATAGTCAAGTCTCAGATGATCCCACTCAATATGTCTACATAAGTTACATTACACTACAAACTAGTGAGGCCCTTGATAAAGAACATAAAGCTCCCGAATTTGTCCCCTGGATCTATTTGAGAGACATAAACAAGTCCAACAATTGACTTTTAACTCCTAGAAGAAAGAAGAAAAAGAAAAGAAAATATATTAGCAACTTAAATAAATATAGTAACAATTTTTATTATTTTTATACACTTTTTGTACACTACAGAATTACATATTTCACCATTTAAATTTATATCAAATAATAATCATGCAGAATTATATTTTTGATTATTTAACAAATCCTAATTATATGACAACTATCTCCGATTAATTATTTATTTTATTAATTAAAGCGCGATTATATAAACTTGTATATAAAAAAAGGATTATGAGATAGAAAAAGAAACAACAATAATAGTAGAAGAAGAATTAGCAACAACATATAAAGTAAAAGATAAAAAAGAAGAAGATGAAGATAAACTTGAAGATGAGTATGAGGCCATTTCTCTCTCTCGCTCACTTATAGTGTCCCATTAACATTTACTGATGTACTAAATGATTAAAAGAACAAAGTTGAAAGAAAAGTAAGAAAAAAAATCTCGATGTAGGAAAAAAAAATGACTATGCCCGGCAAAATAAAAAACTAAATTAGTTTTTGGTGCAAATAACTCTAAATTATATGTGATTATAATCTTATCCTTCAAAAGCAACAGGAAAAAAAATTCCTCCAGATCACGACATAAAAAAAGAATATTTCGTCAACTTTAAATATTTTTCTAAAAAATAACTAAAATACTCTTAGTTCACATTTTCTTTCTTCCTCTCTTTTAGTGCAAAATTTTTCAGTATAGTTAATTTAACCTAGGATTTGATTAAGTGTAATAAACGGAAATAACAACATGGTATTTTCTGTATATATTCGTTACGCTATAGTGCTCAATTTGTAAATAGTTAAAATACTGTGTGTAAACTGTAAATTTATTAAAAAGGCAAGGTGCTAAATATAATTTTTCCTAAATTTTGTTCTTCTATCAAATCTCAACTGATATATGTGTTGAAAAGTTCTCAATTAGTGCTAATAGCTGACTTCATGATCCTTTTAAGAATATATACTGAAATTGTTTACTAATTTTTAGGCCTAAATTAACTGTTAAACAAGTAATGCATGTACAATAACAATTCCGTCCCTTGATTGATCTAAGAATAGAATATGTTAGAAAGATTTCTTGATAGATCCCTTAAAAGGTAATTGTATAATATCTTTCATCAGGCGTATGAGAGGTTAGTGGTTTCCAAAAGTTTAATTAGGAGGGTAATTTGTAATGCTTTTATTTTGAGAAGTGGTAAAGTAATACCAAGTGTAAGTATAAGACAACAAAGAGTTATTAAGCCTTAAATTGATCACTGTGTCAAGAGGGTAGAAAGTCCTGTACTATAATTATGGCTTTATTTGATAACAAGAGAGGCACTTGGATTTCTAGGGTTTAATATGGCAGCTCTGGTAAAGCTACAATCCAAGTAATCAAGTTCATATTTCCTTTGGGGGTCTTAATTTTGGAGTTCCTTGAAATATCTTTCTCATGAAAGTAGTCACAGTTTGCTGTAGTTAATCTTATTTGGCAAGAAGACTAATAGCAATTTAATTACAAAGAAGAATAATCTTCTTAATTCATGGCTATTAAGGAACCTTTTTATTTATTTATTTATTTTTGTTGAAGTCTTCTTGATAATTAAAAGTGGTCCATTAGATGTCAAGATGCCCCATTGAGATAGCACTCGTACAGTTAGGGGTGAAAACGGATCGGATAGTGTTTAACCCATATTCGGATCTGTATTTTTAGTTCGGATATAGATATTGGACGGATAGTAAAATTTAAAACCATATCCTAACTAAACAGATACGGATAATTTTCGGATAAAGGATCGGATCTTAAACGGATATTGATTAAATTTTAAATAATTATAATATTTTATTTAAATATAATTAACACAAAATTATTAAGAGTTTTACAACAAATAATTTTTTTGTATGTCAAATATATAAAATTAGAGAAATTAATCTCTATAAATAATATATAATGTATTATTAGTAATAATATTAATACTTACTATTTAAATAAGCAAACTAAAAACTGTAAATCATTTAAAAAAATATGCGAGTAAACGGATATCCGATATCCGTATCCGAATCCGAAAAATTTATCCGACCAGTATCTGAATTTTTTTCAAAAATTCTATCCGTATCCGAATCCGAATCCGAGTCGGATAGAAATGTTTTATCCGAATCCGATCCGAGTCGGATCGGATAGCGGGTCGGGTCGGAGTTAATCCGACAAGTTTTCACCCCTACGTACAGTACACGAAGGCACTCATCTTTAGCTTTGTGATACCCCCTCTTGATTAGGGAGAAGCTAATGATAGCCGGTAAAAGAAGCATCAACATTGGCAGTTATGTAATTAATCTTCAAATTCCAAGTGCACTTCAACTAAAAGAAATAAAATCTGTTAGATTTTTACAGCATTGCTGGATCATGATTCAATTAGGGGAACCAAGAAGCACAATTAAAATCAAATAAACTGTATGGTCTGGAGGAATAACTAGTCATTGATTACATAAGCAAACTTACTTAACAATAGCATACTTACTAATATAAGAAGAGAGAATTGCATTTACATATGACTAATTAGTCCTCCACCCCCCCTCCCCCCACTCCATTTTTCAAGTAAATACAAGAGGAATATAGATTGCAACAAGGCTACTAGTGAGATAAACAAAAGAAGATGCCGTCGGCAGTAATATGGTGACTAACCAAAGTGATGAGAATTAATTATACCAAGGGGGAGGAACTGGTCATAGCAGAGCAACAGAAGAAGAGAAGCTTCAAACATGGTGCTTAGATTGGATTCATGTGTCAATCAACAATAATATATACGAGGAATATGGGCGATCTTGGGCCAGTCCTCACCTTTAGGTTCTCGGCACCGCTCCTCCAAGACTGGGCAACCGGACATTGAAATACACAAAAGTGACTCCGGCAGACGCGTCGACAATGACAAGATACCGGGGCAGTCTTTCAAAGACAGGGTAAGGAGAGAGTTTGGCAAATCGGACAGTGATGAGATATATGGGCACTTGTATAGCTCTAGCTGCTCAAGGGAGGAGAGGCTCTTCAAGATCCTTGATAGAGATTGGACTTTGCAATCGTATAACAGCAGACTCTTGAGGGAGATGAGACAATTGAAGTGCTCTTCGTGGAAAGATTCTTCAGGACAAGACCACAAGAACAACTCCCTTAAACCGACAAGGCGTTTACTATTATTACCAGAGAGCAGCATCGAGAGTGTTGCACAAGAGCTAATTTCAAGCTGCTCAATTGATGACAAGTGGAAAGCCTCGGAGGGAGGAGCTGCTGCGAGTCTCGGGACATCTTCAATTCCTCCTAGGGACCTCAAGGAGCTATCGTTATGTGCTTGGGAGCAATCCAGTGCAGAGAGCTGTGGGCAATCTGTGATACTCAATTTCCGAAGTGTTGTTAGGCCAAACAGTGACAGAGATGCCAGCGATGACCAGTTGTCGAGGATCAGAGTGTGTAGGTCTGGTAGATCTCCTATGGCAAATCTCTTCACATTGCAGCAGAAGCTAACGCTAAAGGATTGCAGCGAAGGTGGAAAGATGACCCGACCAACTTCACTCCCCATCATCTCCAACTCCAAGCTGGGGCAGGAGGAGATTTTGAGTCTTTTCAAGGAGAGTAGGGCAAGTAAGCCTCCGAGAGTTTTAAGACAATGGCAGTCAATAATTTCTAGATCACATAACACCATCAACTGATCAGTCGGAATTGTTGTTATTGTCCTGATTCCCTCTAACTTCAAGGTTTTGAGAGAAGTGAGCCCTCCTAGGCATAGAGATAGTGCCCCATCTGATATATTAGTAGACGCAATCTCCAAATGTTGAAGGGTTGAGGGCAACCTCAATTCCCTATTCTCTCGCCTCCCAAAGATTGTTTCTAGTCTCTGCTCTTGGCAAAGACAATATGCCTCCCAAATATGAAGATAATCCACTTGCATTGACATTACCTCACCTTGCAGGGCTGTGGCACATGTCTGAAAATCTTTCGGTATGTCAACTTTCTCGGATTCCATCAACTTCTTTACATCCAAACAATCTCTTACTACCATCTCTCTTATATTACGAATATCTCCCATTAATTCGAGTGCCGACTTGAGCTGAGAACTTCGTACAACTGTCATTATAGATTTAGTTCTGTCATCACTGTTATGTAGTTCTTCCTCTGAGGCAAATACCAATAATGGACAAGATTTTATTACTAGCTTCCTGAGACTCTGAGGAAGCAAGGGAAAAGTCCTGAGGTTGGGGAGACTACGGATTTCCAGCTCTTGGCAATGAGGGAACAATTTGCTACTGGTTGGAAGATCTTCAAATGAAGTATCGCCAAAACTGAGAGACCTCAAATTCTTTAGGTTTCCCTCACTTAGCAACCAACTAGGACAACCGAAAGACTTGCAGCCACTAATCTTCAGCTCTGTCAGATTTGGAGGAGGTTGGAGACCTTCGATAACCTCCAAATCTAAATTCATCCTGCAATCACTCTCATTATCGTTGCACCACTCCAAGCACAAAATGTCGAGATGCTCCTTAATTTTTAGATTGGCTCCATTTGCCCTGTCCTTGCCTTCAACTTTCTCCAGACCGGAAATAGTAAGTGATCCTCTGAGCTCTTTCAGGTTCTTTAGCTGCCCGATATCATACCCCTTCTCCTTCTTTACTTCAAAATATTTTAATTCCTGGAGGGATGTTAGCCTCCCTATATCAGGTAATGTTGAGAGGGCCTCATTTTCTGCCTTCAAATGCCGCAAATTGAATAGATTCCCCAGGCTTCTTGGTAATACTACATGTTCATAGGGCAATCTCAATAATTGCAAGTAGTAAAGCTTACCCAAAGACGCAGGCAACTCAGACACAGCACTCCAATAGAGATCTAAGTAGCGTAAATGCTTTAAATCTCTTATAGATTTGGGTAATGCTTTGATGCTCCACTCAGATAGATCCAGGACACGTAGTTTCTTAAACTTCCTCGTCACAGTTAAAAGAAGATCATTGTCAAATTTGCTAGACGGCCCAACAACAATAAGAGTGCGCAGGTTTTCTAATTTATGGAAATCCAAGCTTTCTTTCCTCATACTTTCACTCCAAATATAGAGATGGCGAATTGTTGAAGGGATTTTTTCTGCATGATCACCCTCTATTCTAAGACAGTCTTCCTTTGAAATATTTTCAGCCAAGTCGTGAAATAAGTCATGCATACCATAATATTTAATATTGCGATAGTCGTCCTTATGTGGTTGCAAAAAAGAACCTGATACTAACTCACCAAAATAGTCATTTCCGATGTCCTCCATTATCTTACTATTATCCGAGGGAGTGATGAAGCATTCAGCCATCCACAGATGAACTATCTGTTTCTCTTGGAACTTATAACCTTTAGGAAATAGGCTAAAATAAGAGAAGCAACGCTGAAGGGGAGCATCTAGGCGATGGTAACTCCACATCAGAGCATTTTGAGTGTTGCTCAAATTGTCTTGCTTAAGAGCAGCTCTCCAGAAGTTGGGTTGCAATCTTTTACTCAATTGTCCACCCACTGCTTTTGCCGCCAAAGGAGATTTACATAACTTTTGCAAAATCTGTTTTCCTATCTTCTCTAGCTCCTCCTGTAGATGTGATTCACTTAATTTGGTCCCTCTAAAAGCATGATGCATGAAAAGTGAGACAAATTCATCCTCCCCTAGATCCTTCAGTTTTATGATACTTTGGGAATGCAATGCTACTGGCATATTTGGCATATTCTCTGGTCTTGAAGTCACTAAGATCTTGCTTCCCCTCTCTCCAACAGCTAAAGGAGCAAGAAGTTGTTCCCATTCCGCCTCATTCTCTGATTTATAGCACCAAACATCGTCTAATACAAGTAATATCCTCTTTGATTTTATCATACCTGTAAGGGTACTCTGTAGCACATCGAGATTCTCAAGACGTGGGCATTCCTTTTTGGAAGCAGACTCTATCATCTCCCTTGTGAGTTTAAAGACATCGAGCTTGCGGGACATGCAGACCCACATCTTAATGCCAAAATTATCGGCAACTCTTTGATTATTGTAGATGAGTTGTGCAAGAGTAGTCTTGCCGGCACCCCCGATGCCAGTTACAACAATAACCGAGTAGTTTCTTATGCTAACCATGCTCAATTCAGGTTCACAATCTTCAGATAGGTTTAGTAAATGTTTATCTATTATCTCGTCGCGCTCCTTGTCCCTTCCAATCACATAATCTGGGGGTAGTGAGGTGGTGACATTTACTCTACTTTTACTGGTGATATCATTGGTCATTCCGTTTCCAATTCGCACTCCTCCTAAGAAGTGTTCATAGAATTTTACGGCGTCAGCAGCAACGTTTTCTAGCTTAATCAAGCTTTTTCTTAGCTTCTTGTTTTGACTTGAAATGATCTTGGACAGTCCTCTCCCAACTTTCCTAAAAGGTTTAGATATGGAATTAGAGTTGAGATCGTGCACCTTCTTGTCGAGACGCTGGTATTTATACAAATCTAGCATGTCCTCTGCCTCGTACATAGCATCCTTGAGCTTCCTCAGCCATAGTTTTAGCTCAGCCTTGTGGTTGTCGTTGCTCCTCTCCGCAGCCTCGATCACGAGATGGAATTGGGGAAGGATGGAGGTCTCCAGTCTTTCCTTGATGCTGTCGTCGCCAAGCCCAAGGCCAAGGTAGTTGAAGCCCTCGTTGAGTAGCCTACTGACTATGGGAGATGCCACCCACCTTGCTACTGAAAGCGCTACAGCCTCCGCCATCGTTGATTTACTAAACAAGCTCCAGAGAGAAAGAAAGAATGAGATGCAGCAAAAACTTTAGACAAGCGAGACAACGACCACAAAGTCAACCCACTTTGCCTCTATTCTGCATCTGACAAATACAAGACGATCCCTTTCTCTAGCATGAATTATTGAGGGTGTGAGCTGTCACATTAGAGAAAGTATTCTCTTTTATGCACAGCTAAGTTAGCTGTGTGGAAGTTTGTTTAAAGTAGGTGGTTGGTGACAATTATTAGAAGCTATCATCAACGTTCTCCAACAGTTGGTAGATCTTATTAATGCAGCCCACCCTTAATATCCACGCGTTAATTCTATAAGTTTCTTTTTTTGTAAAAAAAAATCCTATTATAAGGATTCATCTTCATAATTATTTACTTAATACTCCTTTTTCTAATTAAAAATGCAATCTTCCAAGTTTCCTTAACAAAAATTCTATCGACTTGTACTAGATGTCTGAGGGCAATTATTTATATCAGTATAAAATTATGTTTTAAAGACTTATTGTGGCTCGTTTTTTAAAATTGCTGACTCGGTTATACGACCCATATATTAGAGATACATAATCTATCTGTCTAATCTATGATTAGTTTACAGACTCATAATCATTTTAAAAAAGAGGAACAGATAAAATACTAATTATCTATGAAATGCATTGAATTTATTAGTGGTCGCAAACTTGCAAATTAAATAGTAGTATTAAGAAATGCAAGACTTCTTTGGGCAACTAGTCGTAGCCACATTCCCCACATTATGGAGTTAGTTCACACGCATATAACTCGTTTATTAAACATAAGTATTGAGTTAGATGAACGGCTGAGACGTATCACCCTTATTTATTGTTGGGCATTAAGCTTTATTTTTGAGTTGTTAGGGTTTAATATCCTTCCTTTGCTATCAGATTTTATACCTCTTAATATTTTAAATAAAATTATGCCTACAATCTTTCCCCTCAAAAAAATAAAATTAAATTAAAATAAAAAGTTGAAGGCTATTATGATTTTGCGAGCAGATAAAAATGTAGATATGAACTTTCAAAAAATCCAGGCTAAAAACTACTGTGTTCACTGCATCATTTTAATGCAAAATAAATTCATGCTTGCAAACATCAAAGAGAATTATTAATCCAATAAGAGCATGCATTTTCATGTGAACCAGAGAAGGAAAATAAATTGTGATACAGAATGTTATATGTAAGCAACCAACATCATCTCAATAAAAATAAGCAGCACAGAGATTAGTTTAATGAGATCATTAAACTGGTCTCCTGACCAAATCAATCCAAAACAAAATAAAAGGATCACAAAGAAAGCTAATAATGAGTAGTAGTACATGTCCCCAAAGTCCACAGAATGATCTTTACCAACAACAGTAGAGAAGAATCCGAACAGAATACAATCAAGTAACAAAAAAGGATTAGCCGACAAGTAATAAAACAAGAAGCATGAGCATACTCAAGATACATGAATTGCTTCCAAGATTCGAATTAAAGAGAGAGAAACCCAAGAGCAGAGAATGAGGGATCCAACTAAGGCGAGCCTCATAAATCAAGCATTTCTGGGTATTCGAACCAAGGACATGGATGTAACCATCAAGAAACTCCAACGATAAATTATAATAAATTAAAAAAAGAATATAATATACTAATCTTATATAATAAATTATAAAATAAAATATAATTAAATTATAAAAGTCCACATCTTTCGCAGTAAAAATTGTGTCGCTTTTTAGATTCATTTAAGAAAAGTCGGCGTTGGTATTAGTACTGCCGACGAAACGAAAAAAGGATTGGGTACGAACATGGATAACACGGCAACGCCATACTCCGCTTTGCCGACTTTCTCCCTGGTCCTTTCACGTACAATATAGAAATTTCCTTCGCCACTTCGGCAACTGTCCATGTTTACCACCATAAGGATGAAGAGAAGCATCAAACGTAGCAGTTATGCAACTAATCAAAGTGGTCACACATAGCCGTTTAATCTTCGAATTTCAAGTGCAGTTTAACTTAAAAGAAATCAAATCTGTAAGATTTTTCCAGCATGACTCGATCATGATTCAATCATAGATTTAGGGGAACCAAGAGACACAATTACAATCAAGTAAGCTGTATGGTGTGGAGGAATAATTAGTCGTTAATTACATAAGCTATCTTAGTGTAACAATTACATACTTATTTAAGAAGAAGAGCAAATTAGATTAAGACATATGACTAATTAGTCCCACCTCCTCCATTTTCAAGTAAATAGGGCTAATATTGGGAGAAACAAAAGAAGATGACATCGGTTAGTAATCCAAAGTGATGAGAATTAATTATAAGGAGGAGGAACTGTTAATAGCAGAGCAACGACAGAAGAAGAGAAGCTTCAAACATGCTTGCTTAGATTGGATCCATGTATCAATCATAGATGGATACGCGAGGAATATTGGCGATCTTGGGCCAGTCCTCACCTTTAGGTTCTCGGCACCGCTCCTTCAAGACTGGACATCCAGATATATCAAATCTCCTAAGTGACTCTGGCAGACGCACCGGCAATGACAAGATACCGGGGCAGTCACGCAAAGACAGGCGAAGGAGAGAATGAGGCAAATCGGACAACGATGAGATATTTGGGCATTCTCGCAAGGTAAGATGCTCAAGGGAGGAAAGGCTCTTCAAGATCCTTTGCAGAGACTGGACTTGGCAATTGTACAATGACAGACTCCTGAGAGAGATGAGACAGCTGAAATGCTCTTCGAGGAAAGATGCTTCAGGACAATCTGACAAAATCAAATCCCTTAAACCGATGACAAGGGATTTACTATTATTACTTGAGAGCAGCATCGAGAGTGTTGCAGAAGAGCTGATTTCAAGCTCCTCAACCGATGACAAGTGGACAGCCTCGGAGGGAGGAGCTGCTGCGAGTTTGGGGACATCTTCAGGTCCTCCTAGGGACTCCAAGGAGCTATTATTAGGTGCTTGGGAGCAATCGACTGAAGAGAGCTGTGGGCAGTGCGTGATGCCCAAATACTCAAGTGCTGTTAGGCCAGACAGTGACAGAGATGCCAGCGATGACCATTTGTCGAGGTGTAGAGTGTGGAGGTCTGGTAGACCTCCTATGGCAAATCTCTTCACATTGCAGCAGCTGTTGTCGCGGACGGTAAGGGATTGCAACGAAGGTGGAAAGATGAACCGACCACCACCTTCACCCTCCATCATCTCCAACTCCAAGCAGGGGCAAGAAGAGATGCGGAGTGCTTTCAAGGAGAGCAAGGCATGTAAGCCTCCGAGTGATTTGAGACAATGACAGCCATCAATTTGTAAATCACATAATGCCATCAAGTGATCGGTCGGAACTGTTGTTATTGTCCTGATTCTCCATAAATACAAGGTTTCGAGAGAAGAGAGCCCTCCTAGGCAAAGAGATAGTGCCCCGTCTGTTATATTAGTAGAGCAAATCTTCAAATGTTGGAGCTCTGAGGGCAAGATCAATTCGCTACGCTCTCGCCTTCGAAAGATAGCTTCTAGTCTCTGCTCTTGACAACAATAATATGCCTCCCAAAGATGAAGATAATCTACTTGCATTGACATTTCCTCACCCTCCAGGGCGGTCGCAAATGTCTGGAAATCTTCCGGTATGTCAACCTTCTCAGATTCCACCAACTTCTTAACATCCAAACATTCTCTTGCTACCTCGGTTCTTATATCTTCCGTTAATTCGAGTGCCGTCTTGAGCTGCGAACTTCGTACAACTGTCATAATAGAGTTCTTTCTGTCGTCACTCTTTTGTAGTTCTTCCTCGGAGACAAACACTAGTAATGGACATGATTCTATTACTAGCTTCCTAAGAGTCTGAGGAAGCAAGGGAAGCGTCCTGAGGTTGGGGAGCCTTCGGATTTCCAGCTCTTGGCAACGAGGAAACAATTTGCTGCTAATGGTTGGAAGAACTTTAAAGGAAGACTCGTTAAAATCAAGAGACTTCAGATTCTCTAGGCATCCTTCGCGTACCAACCAACTAGGACATCTAAGAGATTTGCAGCCATCAATTTCCAGATTTGTCAGATTTGGAGGAGGTTCGAGGGCTTCGACAATTTCCATATCCAAATTCATCCGGCGATTATTCTCAGTACCACTGTCCCACTTCAAGTACAAACTATCGAGATGCTTCTTATCTTTTAGATTGGCTCCAGTTGCCTCATCCTTGCCTTCAACTTTCTCCAGACCGGAAATAGTAAGTGATCCTCTGAGCTCGTTTAGGTTCTTTAGCTGCCGGATATCATGCCCGTTCTCCTTCTTGACTTGAAAATATTTTAATTTCTGGAGGGATGTTAGCCTCCCTATATCAGGTAATGTTGAGAGGGCCTCATCTTTTGCCTTCAAATGCCGCAAATTGAACAGATTCCTCAGGCTTCTTGGTAAAACTTTAACTTTATAGGGCGATTTCAATACTTGCAAATGGTGAAGTTTACCCAATGACATAGGCAACTCAGCCACACTACTAAACCGGAGATCTAAGTAGCGTAAGTGCTTTAGATCTCTTATACATTTACGTAATGCTTTGATGCTCACATTAAATGATAGATCCAGAACACGTAGCTTCTTTGACTTCTCCATCACCGTTAGAAGAAGATCACTGTCAATTTTGCTAACTGGCCCAGCAACAATAAGAGTACGCAAGTTTTGTAATTTGTGGAATTCCAACATCCCTCTCCTCATGCTTTCTCTCCGAATATAGAGATGGTGAATTGTTGAAGGAATTTTTTCTGCCTGATCACCCTCTATTCTAAAACAATCTTCTTTTGAAATATTTTCAGCCAAGTCATGAAACAAGTCATGCATACCATAATATTGAGTAAAGCCATAGTTCCCCGATAGTTGCAAAAATGAACCAGATACTAACTCATCAAAATAATCATTTCCTATGTCCTCCATTCTCTTACCCATTTCGGAGGGATTGATGAAGCCTTCAGCCATCCACAGATGAATCATCTTTTTTCTTTTAATAGTACGGCCTTTAGGAAATAGGCTGAAATAGGAGAAGCAACGTTGAAGAGGAGCATCTAAGCGATGGTAACTCCACATTAGAGCTTTTTGAGTATCGCTCAAATTATCTTGCTCGAGAGCATCTCTCCAGAAGTTGAGTTGCAATCTTTTACTCAATTGTCCACCCACTGCTTTTGCCGCCAAAGGAGATTTACGTAACTTTTGCAAAATCTGTTTTCCTATCTTCTCTAACTCCTCTCGTAGATGAGATTCACTTAATTCGGTCCCTCCAAAAGCATGATGCATGAAAAGTGAGACAAATTCATCCTCCCTTAGATCCTTTAGTTTCATGATACTTTGGGGACGCAATGGTAGTGGCATATTTGGCATATTCTCTGGTCTTGAAGTCACTAAGATCTTGCTTCCCCTCTTTCCAAAAGCTAAAGGAGTAAGAAGTTGTTCCCATTCCTTCTCATTTTCTGATTTGTAGCACCAAACATCATCTAATACAAGTAGTACTCTCTTTGATTTTATCATATCTGTAAGGGTACTTTGTAGCGCATCGAGATTCTCAAGACGAGGACATTTTTTTTTGAAAGCAGACTCTATCATCTCCCTTATGAGTTTAAAGACATCGAGCTTGCGGGACATGCAAACCCACATCTTAATTCCAAAATTATCGACAACTCTTTGATCATTGTAGACGAGTTGTGCAAGAGTAGTCTTACCGGCACCCCCGATGCCAGTTACGACAACAACCGAGTAGTTGCTTCTGCTAACTATGCTCAATTCAGGTTCACAATCTTCGAATGGATCTAGTAAATATTTATCTATTATCTCGTCGCGCTCTTCGTCCCTTCCAATCACATAATGTGGGGGTAGTGAAGTGGTGACATTTACTCCACTTGCACCGGCAATATTATTGGCTGTTATGCTTCTAATTCTCACTCCTTCCAAAAAATGTTTATGAAATTTTATGGCTTCAGCGGCGACACTATCTAGCTTAATCAAGCTTTCTCCTAGCTTTTTGTTTTGATGGGAAAGGATCTTGGACAGCCCTCTCCCAACTTTCCTAAAAGATTTAGATATGGAATCAGAATTGAGATCATGCACCTTCTCCTCAAGAAGCTGGTATTTGCACAAATCCAGCATGTCCTCCGCCTCGTACATGGCATCCTTGAGCTTTCTCAGCCATAGCTTTAGCTTAGCCTTGTGGTCGTCGTTGCTCCTCTCCGCAGCCTCGATCACGAGATGGAATTGGGGGAGGATGGTGGTCTCCAGATTCTCCAGTCTTTCCTTGACGTCGGCGTCGCCAAGCTCACCAAGGTAGTTGAAGCCCTCGTTGAGTAGCCTACTAACAATTGGAGATGCCACCCACCTTGCTACCGAGATCGCCACAGCCTCCGCCATTGTTGATTTGCTAAACAAGCTCCAAAGAGAGAGAAAGAATGAGATGCAGCAAAAACTTAGACAAGCAAGATAACGCAGAAGAAGAGGCAAAGGAAGACCACACAGTACAACCCACCTTTGCCTCTTTTTCATCATCCAAATACAAGTGGATGCTATTTTGTTAAGTATCCCTTTCTCTAGCATAAATTATTGAGGGTGTGAGTTGTCACACTAGAGAAAGTATTATCTTTTATGCACAGCTAAGTTAGCTGTGTGGAAGTTTGTTTAAAGTAGGAGGTGGGTCACAATTATTGGAAGCTATCATCAACGTACTCCAAGAGTTGGTAGATCTTATAATGCAGCCCCCCTTAATTTTTAGTGAATTTTTCAGTGCACTACTACAGGAGCATTGCTTAGATTATTATGCTCATTTATTAAGAATATCGATTCAGTTATCTAATCTATATATTAAAAAGACTAAATTCTTTTATTTAATCTATAATTATTTTACAAACTCATAATCATTTAAAAAAAATACTAATTATCTATGAAGTGTGTTATATTTATTAGTGTTAGATAAAATTACAAATCAAATAGTTGCTCCAGAGTCTGATTAAGAAATGCAAGACTTCTACCCCTCTATGGGTAACTAGTCTTAGCCGCATTGCCTGCTGTATGGGCCAATGGAAACTAGGTTATTTACAAAATAAAAAGGGTCTTTCAATTTAGAGATGGCAAGTATGTCGGATTTGTTCAAGTTTAAGCTAAATCATATGATCCGTTCAATGAGTTAGATGAATTATTTAAGTTTACTCAAATTATAAATAAATTTATTTGGGTGATAAATTGGTTACCTCAATCATAATCGAGTTGGCGGGGTATAAATATATTAAATAGGTTAAGATAATAAACATGATTATTAGGGCTATCAAAAATAATTGAGCTAGTCTGAGTTGAGTTCGGTTCGATCAAGCTTGGTTCGTTAAAACAAGTCAAGCTTGTTTAGTAAGCTATGCTCCAATCTAATTTCCGACTCAATTACTATTTTATATTGCATAACATATAATATCAGGACTTAGTGTTATGCTAATCTTATGTAACCAAATATGTGATTTACTCAAGTACAGAGAGCTTGTTCAAAGGATGGATTGTCGATCTCAACCTATCACCCTTGTGTTGCTGGGCATTATGCTTTATTTTTAAGTTGTTAGGACTTGATATCCCTTCCTTTGTTATCAGATTTTGCAACTCTCTAATGTTTTGAAGAAAATTCTGCCTGCTTATCTTTTCCCTAAAAGAAAATTCATACTTGCAAACAATCCAGGCTAAAAACTACTGTCTTCACTGCAACATTTTAGTGCAAAATAAATTACAGACATCAAAGATAATTATCAATCCAATAAGAGCATGCATTTTCATGTGAACCAGAGAAGGAAAATAAATTGTGATACAGAACAATATGTAAGCAACCAACATCATCTCAATAAATAACCAGCACAGAGATTAGCTTGATGAGATCATTGAACTGGTCTCCTGACCAAATCAATCCAAAACAGAATAAAAGGATCACAAGAAAGCTCATAATGAGCAGTACATGTCCCCTAAAATCACATACTACATGAAAACCATATAAAAGTGGAAAAACTCACCAAGTTTATATCATTCTTCCACAGGAGGAAAATATTCAGATAAGCAAAGAATGGTGTTCACTCTGCATTCCAGTGTTCAGTTCTGCTAAATTAGGAGTCCCTTCAAGTCATCAGTCCCCCGAGTTAAACCACACTATGGTATCAGGTCTCCCCTCTTTCTATGTTTACAATGTAAACTATTGGATATTATCAAGTCACCATCTCCAGCACCAGAGAACGAAGACAACCTATAACTATTGAAAGCTCCCAGTCTATCCCTAAATTCCTCTTATTTATTAGAACATTCTCCTTGCTCATAAATTTAGCTTAAGAACTTCAAGAAAAAAGGGTGTGCAAGCAAATTCAAGTGTAAAAGTAGCCAAACTTGCATGCTTTCTTCCCTTTATATGGCACATAGGTTACTCTAGTCCAAAGAAAAAAATAACATCTGAAAACTATCTCATTGGCAAATAAACTTAGAAAGAACAATCTCAGGTCCAGCTAAATGAAGCTCGTCTACTGCATGACACACAAGCAGCTCAAGTCAACAAGCAATTTTGTTAGTATGTAGATACCCTTCATTGTCCATCAATCCCAGCTACATAGTCAAGTCTCAGATGATCCCACTCAATATGTCTACATAAGTTACATTACACTACCAACTAGTTAGGCCCTTGATAAAGAACATAAAGCTCCCGAATTTGTCCCCTGGATCTATTTGAGAGACATAAACAAGTTCAACAGTTGACTTTTAACTCGTTGGACATGCCTTTCCATTGGCTGACAAATTGCAAAGCTCTAAAAACTCATAGGCTATTAGTTCAACCACTAAATGAATGATATTTAATGCACCACACAGTGCAAAATCTCTACTCATGTGAAAATGAAACAACTTCAAATATCAGAAAATTCTTGAAATGGCTATATCTTAGAAGCATATCACTAGAGAAGACATCAACATTACCTGAATGGTCTTTTCACTTCAGCCCAAATTTAGCTATGGGACAGCCATTCAAAATTAAAATCCCCAAAACCCTGAAGTCTTACTATCAGGCCGTTCTCAACTCTCTATTCTGATCTTTCCTTACTATTCTCATGGGGGTCTTTGTCTGTCAGGTGATGCACATTCATGAAATAGAGAGTATCTGGCATTCCCATATGTTGGAAAATTTTGCCAAGGAAAAGCTAAATCCATATTCATACGGTCATCCAAGCAGTAAAAACATTCTACGAGCATGTAGTTAACATAGTAGTTTATACATTACAGATTTATTGCCCAATACAACATGAAACTACATTGCAACCTCTGTGTATCAGATGTATTCACAGACAAATAATAACAGCACAAGTAGACAGTCAACATATCATAGGATTAGATGTGACTCTCTAAAAGTGCTCCATGTTCGCAATCTTTTTCCCAAGTTTTAACCCCCTCCCACACAAAAGCACTCATATCATATGTCATCTTCACAGGGCCTTTAGCAATTATTACAGCACATCGGAAAAATACCTCTAAATAATTCTTTATCTTGGAAGCCTGGAAGGTGTTACTGACAAAATTTAAAGCCACAGTAATTCAATCACACAGTAACCATATACAACTGTTTGTGATAAAAAAAATAAAAACTGTTAAAAGACCCACATTAAACTCATGCAGAATAGGACCAGAATGCTTTTTGAGACAAAGTATAAACCTTACTATGGAACCATAATAAAAAACACTGCTGCAATAGATAGATCATAGTTTACTGCAGTCAATAAAAACAATAAATCTATTATACCAAGTTTCAACATCTAAACGCATAAGCAACATGAAGATGAAAGAAACTTAATCTCATCAATTTTGATAGTTGTTTCAAAAGAAATACCAAGAATTTATATTTTGCTTGTAATTCACCAAAGTGTCCTGAGAACAGATCCATTTATGGGCTGCTGAGCTCAATACTCCCAAAAGGTGGAGCTAAATCACATAAAACAATAACATGGCAAGTTATGAGTGATAAGAACAATAAGTTTAATAATCCACACAAACACACCAAAAGGAAAAAAATTAGAAAAAGAACTACTACGGAACAGGCATATCTATGTTGAGCACTACAATAACCCAAAATATGGAGATAGCATTAGCAGAAACAAGAGCCATCAGGAACCTCAATTTCTAATGCTCCACCTTAGTCACCTGCTGCCATTGACCATCCGCCGCCTCTTTCCACAATGTAACATTACTATCACCATCAGCAACGGACAATATATTCCCAGCCAAAGACCATGATAGCCTCCAAACAGCAGTTTTGAAGTCATTCATAACCTTGCCTTGCCAATGCTCTCCCTCTTTTGTCTTAGTCCATATAACGACCACCCCATCCTGCGAAGCACTTGCAATGGTTGACTTCTGCAGTCCCAAAGCCGGTGCCCAAGCCACATCCCTGACCCAATCCTTGTGCATCTGAATGGAAGGAGATGTTTCTAATTTCCATATCCCATTTTGGCATTCCCACACCTTGACACTGCTGTCAAATCCACCTGACACAATCTTTTGAACTGGTGATCCTGACCCAACAATTGATCCAGGGGCAAGCGCCGGAGCCCATGAGAGAGAAGTGACACCAACAGGGTGTGCATGGTCGATCCTTGCAGTGTCCCAACCACCATTGGACCGTACAGTGAACACTGAAATGGTACCATCAGAGGACCCACAAGCAAGGGAAAGGCCGAGCTCATGAGGAGCCCATGCGATTGCATTGACCGATGATTTGTGCTCAGTAAACACATGGGCCTGAGCCCACTGGTTCGAGGTTGCTCCCTCCTTCCAAATAATCACTCGGCCGTCATAGCTGCAGGAAGCGAGGATCGAACCGAATTTGGGGTGAGCCCAAGTGACCCGCCAAACAGGGCTTTGGTGACCACTTAGTGTCGTGAGGAGCTGTGATGGACGGGAAGAACTCCCAACAGTGAGGATCTTGATGGTGGTGTCGGAGGAGGCCGTGGCAAGGCGCTTGCCGTAGTAATCCATGGCGACATCATGGATCATGTCCTGGTGTCCAGTCTCTATCTTCTGAGAAGACATGGTCACCAACTATCTGTACCGCTAGACAATATGACCTCTCTCTGCCTTCTTGTTCTCCTAGTAATTTGATCAAACACCAAATTGCAAGCTAAAGCAACAGAAGGATAAATGAAAATCACAAATTTGGCGGTAACAACTTGTATTCATAACTAAAATATCATCATTTTCTTGAGCGAAGAGTTTCCAATTTGCTTGTACACGAATAGATTACTCTACGGAAATGCCTACCAACAAATAATTACCAATTACAATCATGCCAACCTAATTAAAACAAACAGACTAGAAGAAAAAAAAAAAACTGCCTAATGATTGAACGGGCGGAATAGATCTAATTGGATCAAACCGCACAGATCTGCTTCCTTAGGGTTTTCCTGGATCAGCGAGAAGGATAGATCTATTGCGATTTAAGCAAATGAGACGACTAAATGGATCGAATATGAGAAATTAACCCTACTTCCTAAGAATCGATCGAGAGATCGAGAGATCGAGATCGGCATACCTCCGGACGTCGCCTGCGCGCTGGGATCGAGAGAAGGATGGGAATTTCGCAAGCTAAAAAAAGCTTGGAGTCGAACGTCTCGTTTCCTTCTGTTCGTAAATCTGGATCTGACCAAGACCTAAATAGCATCTGGACTCGATCGTTTGGGTTAACCTTTCCGATTCAACCCTTTTCTTTTTCTTTTATTACTTAATTTAAGGTAAACTTAAGGCTCCTAATAAAAGTAAAAGATAAGGTGTTTTTAATAAATGCCCCTAAATTTTAAATCCATTTGAGAATTTTAGTTCTAATATATGTTTCTAGTGCGCAAACTAACAAGGAGTATTTTTCAGATAATAAAAACCGAAGGTAGGGCTCAAATCGTAAATATCTAAAAAGAGGTGTTAAAATTATAAATTAACCACGCAAATTATTTAGACTTTATTTATTTTGAGTTTAGGACTCCTAACCTAATTCAGTAACGAAATATTTTTTTAATATTAAACTAAGTTTAAGACTAAAAACTAAGTTTTTAATTTATTATTTAATTTTCATTAAAAATTAATAATGCAAATGCTAAAATCAATATGTTTCATTCGGCCAATAATTTTTCACCATAATTTGCTAAATGGCTAAATTATTTCTCTTACCCCCAAATTAGATTATATTTTTATAGGGTTAATTAAATCTTTTTATGTTCCTGTTAATGATTGACAAATAGTTATAACTAGGTGTGAAGTATAAGAGAATTATTAAGCGAATAAAAGTAAACTGTAATTTACCCAATCTCTTGAAAGCAACATAAACTTTTATTAAGAAAACTACTGGATATGAATCAATTACTTATAAAAGAATAAATAATAAATCGATATATCTCCAAAGTAACAATAAATATGCGTTATAAAAGGAAAAAAAAAAGAAGAAATCTCATTTAAGTGTTTCTCTAATCAGTTCACTCCTCTCTGCAGCATCTCATTATATTGCAGCAATGAGATCTGGCGTTGTAATCTCATCTCCTTGTAGAACTTTGCAATGAACTCCTCTGCCTTCCTATCAACTCCTCCTTCCTGATCATGATGACCACTAACCCTCTCACACTCATCCAATACCTCCTCCTCCTCCTCGTCCTCGTCATCGTCATCGTCGTCGTCATCAACAGCAACATCATCATCACCGTAACGATCATCATCAGAAGCAGCTCCCGGATCGATACACGGAAACCGAGGCCGCCGCAGCTTGAACCGGAACGTCGGCGTCTCGTCGAACGACAGCTCGCGGTCTCCTTCACGTAGCTCGCCATACTGGAGACCGTAAGAATGGCCACCAGCTCTGAGGCTTCTAAGGTGGCTGGCCAAAGCAAGGTGGAGGTCAACCATGAGTCTGCACTTGAACTTGCTGTGTCTCTTGGCCCATAGCACGGCCATGCATGCCAGCCTCCAAGCTCTTCTGGCCAACACCACCTTCCTCTTCGCCATGGGAGAACTCACTTTCTTGTATTGGAAAAGTTGGGTGCAAGTTTTGGGCTTCGGAATGGAGTTGGTAGGGAAGGAGATGGGGTGCGTTTTATATGGAGTGCTTCAGACGCGGTTTTAGAGAGTTATGTGTGGGCTGGAATTTGTTAGGATGTTTGATTCTTTTACACTATTAAAAAGTGTGGTCAAGATCAAGAGAATGGAGAGATCTACACGGTTTGCATATATACAGAGAAGCTACACATTTTATGTACATTTTAGCATTGCTGCTCTAAAATTCTTTATTAAAGTTATAATTTATTTACACAGCCGTCGCGCTGCAAATTAGCTATTAAACTTTTATTTGTGTCACTTACTCTCTTATAGTTTGTCTGACGTTAATTTTAATATAAAAGAACAAAATGTTTATTTTATATTTCAAACTAACTAATTAAAAAATTGTGAAAAAATCTCTGTCTTATGCTTTTCTTTCATCACAAATATTTCAAAAGAAATAATATTAAGGACAAAATGGACAAACTTTAATAGGTGTAATAGAGAAATATCTCCAAAACTATTGATTATACAAATGAAAGTTTAGGGAATACTTTTAATTTTGGCCTAATTATAAGGGAGTAAAAATTTATATTTTCCCCCCAATTATTTTAAGTAGCATTTGGTCAAGATCTTGCAAATTAATGTATATATTCCAACACTAGTGCACATGGGTCAGTCTCCAAATAAGAGGGTTGGTTGGTTGGTTGGTTGGTTGGTTGAGTGGTACTTTGGACTTCTTTGTTTGCTTTTGTGCTAAGAAATAAAGCCTACTGGTTTCTTCACTGTGGAAGAAAGGATCCAATGTATTATTGTTGTAAGCTTGCAAGCTTTGATCTCCTAAGCTGGTATTATTTTGTGCAATATTTGTAGTTGATAGCTGGACTAGTGTCCATGGGGACTTGCTCATCCAGTTGTGATGAACCTATGCCACTTGAAAGGTCCAAGATTTGAATTGTGATGATGGGATTCCTTAGTCTTTTGTCTTACTCACAGAATTATAATTATATTTTATCAACAAAAAAGAAACAGAATTATAATATCTGGACACCACTTATGAGTAACTATGACCTAGAGAAGAATTTCTTAGTCTTACAATTATTTCAGATCTGAATAAGTTTTGGTTTGATAATTATTTTCCTATCCTTTGTACTTTCTTAGTGGCTTTTTATCTAGATTTTTATAATATGCAAATATTATTCATCGAACGATTACACCTTATTATTATCGTGACTAGGATAGATCATATCTCTTTATATGAAAATTATGTATTCAGTAGCTAAGATCCTGCCAAATTCATACAATATGAGTATAATTCCATGTTTTGGATCAGATTAAAGTAAACAGCATAGTTCCATAAATCTCAGTACATTTTGTTTCTTTTGCTTCAAGAAAGAAACCTAGTATAGAATTAATTGTTCCTAATATATCTTTCAAGGAAGAATTGTGCAATCTAATTGCTTGAACACTTACCTGTGAAGCTGCTAACTTTCCTTGCCTCTTTCATGCTAGAAATGCTATGGTTAGTAGCGTCTGACTTTCCCAACTCACCTGGCTATGAAGTGCAAGCCAAGAAAAAGGAATTCTTCCAGCACAGAAAGCATGAACCTGACAAAGAATAACCTCAGACACTCTCATCACAAATAAATGAGCAATCTGAGAGGAAAGATGGGAAAAATTGTCACTTACACTGTCACACATTGGGATTCTTAAAAAGAGTTGAAATTTATACAGGAATTATGATGCAAATGTTTGTGCACGCTTCGTGCTTAGGGTGAACTGGTCCCAATTTCAATCTGCGGGAAATCCCCATCATTTCGTATACTAAAACAAAATTTCACATGGTATACGTGATAATACAATATACAATCCCACTTATGCTTAGGTAGAACATCAAGGGGATGGATCATTGTTTGAGTGTTATTTACAAGTAAGCTAAGCTGATAAATGGATGGTTTACGTGGAACTACATTTTGACGTAAATGCCTTTCCTGTGCAAGAGGCCTGCAACAAGACACCAGAAGATGATTTCTACCAATACAAATGCCAAGGTGCCCCACCTTTTCGAATGGAAGATGGTCTGCAGAAATGATTCTGTCACGTTCACCTGCAAGGGAATTCAGGTTCTATGAAAATTCATTGTGAAAATGGGAGCACATCAATCTGCATTCCACCTTAAGTGTCAAAAAATATCGTTCCTAGTATATATGCTAAAGCACATACAATAAATGCTCCTTGTGGTTGGTTAAACAGTTTTGGCTTCCTCTAGTTGGTGATAGTTCATATGATTCAACACTTCATTAGATTGTCTTATAAACCTACCACCTGCTCTAAAAGCTTTCGTTGTTATAGAACAGTGGTTTTTTACATTTTATATTTTAGGTTTCTAACACCCCCTCTCATTTCAGGGTTGAAATAATTTGACTAAGGAATAAAACAATAATATAGGCTCTTTGGTTATATTACAGTATTGCAATATTCTACATCAGCTCTGTAGTTCAGGACCATGTTTGAAAAATAAGGTGTTCCAACTTATCACTCAAAAAGTGATCAATTTTTATTGGAAGACAGATAGGTAACCAAACTGGAATGCTTACTGGAGCACTGGACTAGTAAAAGCAGAAAGAAAGGAGATTTCTTATCAGTCAGATGACTAAGTCCCCTCCAAAGAATATAAAATACCATTGCTAACGGTGGGATTAAATGTCACAAAGTAAACCATAGGGAGGCTCCTTGATTGTAAGCCTAATCCAGGAGGGTATTCTGTATATTGCCCTTTTGTAGGAGTTACTGATCAGGTAAGATAATTTAAGTCATAATAAGATATTACAAAAGGTTCCTATTCTCAAGGATAACATGCCATATAGGAAATTGCAGAAGTAAATCTGGATTTGTGGACTAAGAGAAAATAAACTAGATGATGTGAAGGTGATATCTCTTTCCCTGTATTGTAGAACTGAATATATAATTTTGGTTATTCAATTACATGCTTCACCATAGTTATGACCAGGTTAATTTACCAAAGCAGGAAGTAGACAATCCCAACTCAAAGTGTAAACATTGAATAACAAGAAATGGAACACTCTAACTTGGGCAGATTGCTCATGCTTGATTAGGAAATCAATTAAAAAGAATAATCAGAATGGATTAGAACAACAATGGATGAAATGTTCTTCAGCATGATCATCAAAATTTATTCTCCTATTTTGCATTAATGCCTAAATCCACGATACTGCCAAGGCTAGCAGAAATGCTGGCCACTAAATTACAACATGGGATGACTTGGCTGTATAAGTCAACAATCCATTATATGAAAGGTGCAACATCTGAGATAATGAAGAAAAGAGATGTACCAGGTTATTGGCAGGTGACCGCCAATAAAATCCTTGTATAAATGCAGGAAACAGCTCGCAAGCAGCCAAAACATAAACAATAAGCGCATTCATCCCCATCCACTGAAATAAAATTAACGGGATCTTAAATTGAACGATATCAACCTGCATGAGAAGACCAAAATAAGGTGAATCTAAATGCAATCAAAGAAAATACTGAACAGCTCCCTGCTATATTGATTATAAAAGACAGAACTGCTATTAATGGTGATTATTCTCATTTTTCGTAGTAGGCATTTTCCAAAGCTTGTTAATCACATCCGTAATGTAGCTACTGAATTCACTATCCTGATCCATGAATCTGAAAGTATGTTTGAAACTCTCTGGCTTACAGCCTATGTGCATTATTTCACAACCCTAATTAGCTAGGAATAAAGGTTTAACTGTTGCTGCTGCTGTACAAACCAAGGTGTGCTACAGGCTCAGATGTATTTGAGAAAGGAAGCATGAACTCACTATGCAATATATTAGAGATAGAAGAAAGCCAGATACTCCTGTTGTAAGAAACATGTAGCTCAGAGTGTATAATGGCTTACTGAATGGCATACCTGAGCACAATAAAAATGTGTGATCAAGTAGGAGATGAAATTCTCTAAATAAATAATGAATATAAATCTGATGCATTCTTGTTGAAAACTATACTACCTAACAACTGTACCAAAAATCCGCAAATTACAAGTGTCAGAGAAGTCAAAGACCACAGCAGAATTCTTTGAGCATGATTCTGCAGCAGAGAAGCACCAAGAGTTTAGAAAAAGAATCCACAATGGGAGCAACATGTTTTCTTTTTTCTCTCACAATGTCAAATAGAAGTTAAAAAAGTTACACAAAACCCTTAATGTTTCTAGAAAAGTTACCATCTTATGTACCTTATAATGCACGATGAGATGCCCAAAATGCAATCCAACGAAACATGTCACCGCAGCCATCAGTGTGCTATATTTAAATCAAACATAAAGAAAAAGAGAATAAGTATTCTACTTTCCTTCTAGGGTAAAACATTGAGAAATCAAATCATCCCGATAGCCTGAAACTATAGAGGTCTTGAAGAAAGACCACAAAAGAGGCAAAGCATCAAACTAATTAGTTATGGCTGACCAAGATTAATGGTAGAATATTCCAATTAAAAGCTAGAGTAGTACGAAACTAACATTAATTTACAGCATCTAGAAGTACCTAGAAAGTTAAAACTAAAGAAAATACAACTTAAAAAACTAATAAAAATATGCCTGAAAATGATCTCAAATAATCAACTCAGCTGGCCTGATACAATATATTTTATCTGCCTTATGGTTAAGAAGCGGCTTATCCAAATCCACCAAAGCTTCTAATTTCAAGATAGGAACAAATGGTGTTGTTTGTCAATAAAATTGGTTATTATATATTTTACAATTTTGTTCTCCTGCAGCCATAATTTTGTCCTTTTCATGTACATATTAGAAATTTCTAACATAGAAAAGTTCTGGTATCTAGGCATTCAATATGTGAAAATGTCATCTCCTAACAAGTGGATCTTCATTTAGAAGCAAAATTTTGATTTAATTCCTGATCATCCACCATACAAAAGTTAGCAGTTATGTGATCATGCCAAGACAAATTTCTAGAATAAGAAATATTAGGATTTGATATCAATTACTAGTGATATATATATACCTTAATAGACCTTCAGGATCAAATGGAGCCAAGCACCATCCGGGGGAATTTGGTGGAAGGGGTCCATAATCAGGAGAATTAATACTACATTCCTGTGAGGTGACATGATGAAAATCAAATGAGTGAAAGATAATCGTGCATGAAGATAGCTAATATGCAAAGAAACTAAACAAGCACCTATTTCTTAAAAGTTTAACTAAAGAACCTTTGTCCTTTTATAGACTGGCTTCTGGTAAAGGTGTTTTTCACCAAGAAGAAGTCGATCTACTAAGCCAACAGCATTGCAAGGAGGTCCAAAGCTTCCCCTCACTCCACATTGTACCTATCAATTGGGAGAACATTTCCAGACAAAATAATGAGAAAGATGCTCTGCTTTGAAGCATAATCAATTTCTAACTAAGAAGATTAAAAAAAGGTGATACACAATCAAATAGACTAGGAAATGCAATTCGCCGGTCATTACTCAAACACTACAATTAGACATGATGGCTCAAAATGAGAAGTCCTTTAGTGTGTCAAAAAATATACCCTTAAGTTATTAAATATTTTTATTAGGCCATCTATAAATTTAGTAATACTTTATGAATGGGAATAGTGAGCCACTAGAAAACAAAAAATCTAAAGGTTAATTTTCATTGAGATGAGGATGTTAAAGTGGATCAATAATGCTACTAGAAAAGATATAATAACATTATAATATCATACAGAAGGTAGGGCAGCACCTAAAGAGGATAAATTAAGGGAGAATAGATTAAGACGGTCTGAACCAAGGAGTTATTTCCACCAGCACAGGTTGGAAAGGTGCTGGTTAGCATGAGACCTATATCAAGTAGTAGGCTTCATGCCACATACTTCTGATGCATTGATGGACAGGAGAGGTGGTAGACAGAGGGTGAAAATGAAGAGAGGGACACAGATGGACAACAGACTGACTGGATCCAGTGAGAGTTCTCGTGGCATAAGCAGTTTGGGACGAAGATCCCATCAAGTCGAATACACAACATAAGACTGAGTATCCCATATATTTGGGTGTCTGGGTGAGTCTACTAGTTGACAGCATAAGTCTGATTACTGGCAGCAATGATTATAAAAAGGCATTGAAGGCTTGAACATACCATTTCAATGCTGATTCTATAATTTGGGTCTGAGAAGGTAGAATTACTGCTTGTAACTTCAAACTCCCAGTTGGGAACATAAAGACCTAAAAGCAAGCCAACATATAGTGCAGAAATTAATGCTGCAATGATCCTTCACAAAGAAAAAAAGAAGAAGCAGATATTAGTATTTACAAAAAGAATTAATTCGATTAAGGTTGATAAGCTGTTAGGATAGTTCTGTATAAGTGTTTATGATGCTAATCTCCAGAACATTCTCCTGTTTTATTCATTTCACAAAAATGATGGATTTAAGTAAACAACCAAGAGGATCATGTACTAAAGTGATATCCTTGAAGTCCTCAATGTCAACACCATCGATACATTTATTTCATTATTTGCACGTTACAACACCCACTTTTTCACATGTTATTAGCTTCTTTAACTTTTGCTACAAAATAATTAGAATAAACAACAAATAAACTAAATGTTGGGTGCCTTAGAGACTACTTTCATATTTTTCATCAGCCGTTCGTTATTCAAAGTAGTTCCAGGCCTTCTGGCAACTCTTTGAAGTGAAGCAGCTCATCTTCCATCCACTGACTTCCTAGAGAACTCATTTGCAAGAATTTATTAGAGGATAAGTGAGACTTATTTTACTTCCTTGCCAGTAACATGCCATAATAATTTCAGCAAGGAGCTCTTCAAAGACCTGATTATTGCCATGTTTTAGTAGGACAATAAAATGTGTCAAGCATACATTATAGAGTAAAGATTCATGAAACTTAAAACACAATAAAAATAGAAAACTGCGCATGGTGCTCATATAGGAATTTGTCATAACATTCATGCAAAGAGGGAAGCAAATACTTAGAATGGGAAAATTTTTAAAGAAAAAATGAGGGGCAAAAAAAAAAGCTATCTGAGAATAAATAAAATTTATTATTCATGACGATAGGGATGGCTGCTTGAAGTTACTTAGAAAATCATTTACCCAATAAGTCTGAGCAAGAAAACAGGAGAGGACAATCATGAGTTGCCAAGTCATTACAGTAAAAGACTTTAAACTGTTATCAACATCACTGACCATTCAATATAGTATTTCTTCACGAATAGCACAAGAGAATCCACCGAAATTTCGCTGACAAGCCAGATCTCCGACATTGCTGCTAAAAAATATCCAATGGATATCCTCTAAGATATGTAAAAGCACAATCAGATATAGAGAAAAAATTTAAGTTAAGAAGCATGGGAAAACAGAATAACTTCCTATTTGCTGCAGTTTAAACATTGCAAAGAAATTTAGAAAGGTGCCAACCCCAAAAAAAGCAAAACAACCTTTTAACACTTAAAACGTGAGAGGTGTTCTATATTTTCTCTTTAGTCTTTACACTAGTAAAAAAACCGTGTGCTAAAAGCACTTACTAGTAAAAAACACAATACATCCTAGTTAGGATATTAGTGTAAACAAGTCAACCACAATGCCTCACAAATTCTCAGTTATGATCATCTTTTAGCTAACAAAATTGGTAGCCTAGGTTTTCTAATGTTTACTTATTAGAACCAACAGTTAGAGGCAACTAAAAGCATTTTTCTTAACAAAGAAATTCATGAAAAGAAACAGAAACATGGACTGATGGTAGTCATTACAATAATGAGTTCATTAGATCTGATCTCCAACATACCTGTAATACACCTAGCCAACGAATCCGGTCCAAGTCGACTCCATAAGTTAATTTATTAAGGCCATGAAAGTATCCACCTGAAAGCAAGTAAAATTATGAGCTACGACCAGGTAGTAAACTTTTAAACAAGGAACGTATTGGTATATGTGGACCATTAAAAACAACCAATAACACAACTTCAAGACGGTTCTTTTTAAAATCTGTCAACAGGTTAAGAATTCAAACACAACCTTGCAAAATTAGTCCCAAGACAAATAGCTTAATTGTCCTCACAATAACCTTCTTCGTAGCAGTTGCTTTGTTCGAAGTTTTCTGCAATGCATCCAAGTAAGTGATCAGCGGTCAAACTACTCAGACTACAATCAGAAGACTAAAAGAAATATATGAAGCTGCAAATCTCAAATAAGTAAACAGACAAACTGCACAATAACTTAAACCAGTACAACTAACAACTACGAAAAGAAGACCGAAATTTCGCTGATAACTGACATCAGATCATCGCCACCGACCTTAAACACGAGCGCCACCGAAACCCCAATGATGAAGAGAAAGAAGGGCATCACGAAATCCGCGAGCGTCACCCCAAACCACGGCGAGTGATTTATCGACGGGAACGCTCCACCGGCGAAGTCCACAAGAATCATTAGCTATCAAAAAGAACAAATTTCCAAGATCAAGAGAAGAAATAAAGGAATTGGAGAAAGAAAAGATGGAGAAGTGCAAAACTGCAAAAAGAATTTGGTCTTACGGCGACGGTGAGGCCGCGGAAGACGTCGACAGAGGCGAGGCGTTGCTTGGGATCGGACGGCGGAGGAGGTGGGGAGTGGTCGGGATCCGACGGCTGACATGGCCGGATCTCATCGGAGGACAGCGGAGGAGAGGAGAGGAGAGGAGCTTGTTCTTCTTCTTCGGCGACGACGACGACGGAGTCCATCTGGGGATTGAATCGGACGGCGGAGAGAGGAGGAAGCGCGAGGAGCTTTATCCGACCCGCTAGTTCAATTCAAAGGGTCGTTCTTTACATCCGACCCGAAAAAAGTTTTGTCGGATGTAATTTGAACTTTTAATGCCGAGTCGTTTTGAATTTGACGCTAAGTCGAGCTCGAATTGCGGAATTAAGTTACATAGACACGAATTTTGAGCCAAGCCAATTTTAGAAACTTTTTGTGCAGATAGGAGGGCACACTGTAAATACGATCGATACGTTAATACACATTTGATAGTACAATTCGACTAGCTTAAATTGGTGATTTTCGTCAAAGCAGGTTTGATTCACTTGAATGGGTTGATTGACACTAAAATTGGCTTCTTTGAGACCAAATTGATCCAATATAATATTAAGGTGGACTTATTCAGGACTAATGGCTTGAAAGCATATATTCTCTACTTTTTTCTCTAGCGCCGGCCTTAGCTCTATGTTAGCGTTCGATTCCTTTATAGAGGGGCCTTTTCATCGGTTTCCCTCTCATTCCCTCTTTTAGCTGGGTGCTGGAGGGGAGGGGCTCTTCATCCCTAAAGGTTTTTTTTTTCTCCCTTTTCGTTCTTTTCATCCTCATCGGTCTTAGGGTTTACTAGCCCTTTATGTGACTAGGTGCATTGGTGGTGGAGCTGAGTCACCTAAGCTAAGCTCCGCCACTTTTTTTTTCTCCAACTTTGCCCCTTCTTCGTCTCCAACTCCGTTGGAATTTTGCTCCGCTCTTCTTCGCCTCCATCTACGTGAAAATCTCTCTTCCTTCTGCTTGTCCCTATCCCTACTTTCTCTTTCCTCTCAGTGTCCAACCTCCTTTCTGGTCACCATTTTTTTGGCAGTGATTTGGCCTCTGTCTCCATCTTTTTAGCCGTTGTTTTCTTCAACTTCACACTCCATCACTACCTCCAAACCCCCCTTCCCTCGAGCTACGATGATCGTTGACTCCTTCGATATGTTAGAGACATGGCCATCAAAGGTTGGTTGCCCCTCTGTCATATTGTGGTCTTGCTGTCATGACTAGTTGCTGCTGAGTAGGTGTTATCTTAAGGTTTCTCATGGTGGCTTGCCCTAACTTGATTTTGTGATTTATTTGGTTGGTCGGTCTTATGCGTGTTAGACACCGACCACTCTAAGTCAAAGTCTTTTGTAACTATTCTCATTTACTTGTAGGCCAAGAGAGAGACTGATGCCTTATCCCCTCTGTTAATTTTAATTTGCATGAATACTCGTACGTAACAAGCTAATACTCTAGGATTTAATATTGGACGGTTTATTTTCAACCAAGAATGGGAATTGTTATATGATTTTTATCCTATCTCCATTTCTTCATTTGTATATTATGTTGTAACTATTATTAGAAGCTGGTTGAATTATCTATCCACAGACTTCCGTAAAAAAGAAAAAATAGACTAATAAATATTGATAGTCTTTAATTATATTTATTTACTATAAATAAATTCGAAGCATGAACTGAATCCATTTTAATTGTGTTGGGAAAGAGAGATTAATTAATCTCATGGAATTTATTATATATACCTTGTTGTGCCTTATTATTATGAGAAAAATATAAATAAGATATTTTTACATAATTGCCTCTGAAAACTTTTAAAATATCATAATTATCATTATATATTTTTTAAAATATTAGAATTCTTACTAAAATATCATAATTATCACTGAAAGTTTTTAAAAAATCATAATTGTTACTGTAGTATTTTGACTCTTTCAACATTATCATTACCATCATTCTTAACAAAATATGCATTAATAAATTATCATTAAAGTTAATAATACATACAAATTAACTAAAATACCTTACTTTTAATTATAGAGTGTAAAATATTTATCAATAATTTTTATCTCATATGAAATAATATATATTTAATTGTACAGTGATATTAAGTAAATATTGAATAATTTTAAACTATTTTTATAATATATAGAAGGTAAAATAGTCTCTCTTTTTTAATCTAAGATATGTTTTAATTATGATTAGTTAGATTTAACTAGGCATGACATTTTTAAAAGAGCACAATAATTTCTATGACAATTATGATATTTATTTATTATTATTATTATTATTATTATTTTTTGCAACTATGTAAGCATCCTATATTTTGTCTATATTATAAATATATGACTCTCTTTTCCTTATTTATAGATAAAATCTCTTATTTTGCTCAAAGATATGGAGTAACACCGGAATCAAATTTAATTTAGCAGCCACACGACATAATGGAATAAAAAATAGAGTATTATATCTATTTCAAATAATATTTTTTATATTTCTTAAGATACTCTTATCTCACTCATTTAATATGATATATTAAGATTAAACGATAGTAGTTTTGGATAAGTTTATCTATCTCCTAGAATCTCATATTTAGATGCGATTTTAGGATTTCCGAGGCTTCACCTATTTTGTTAGAAATATCTCCAAGTACTTTGGAGGCTTAATTTAAACCTATAATTAAATCAACCTGGTTGTCGAATTATATTATATCTATCTAAAATGGTAGGACCTGATGGTTTTTTTAGCAAATATAAATAATAAAAAAGATGCCTTTTGTAATATACTCAAAATATAGGTTGTGATCTGTAAGTTTCCATTATCATTATCTTTGGCTATTGGGTTTTAATCTTTAAAATATATTATTAGTGAAAATAAAGTAAAAATTAAAATCCTAAAATACCTCTCTTTTGATTTATCTCGAAGTATTATTGTCGGGCATTAAAATTAAGAAATTTTACAAATCATATCCTGTATTTTATCTATTTTATGATTCATAAAGTTTTTTATAACCTGACTCCTATTTTTTTATTATAATTATTATTTAACATTCTTGTTGTTAATTTAAATGGTACCAGCAAAAAAATATTTAATTATAATATATAAGATAATTTATAAATATTTAAATTGCCTATGCTTTTATTAGAGGAGGGAAAATAGTTATGAGGTATTTTAGTAATTTGGTCGATATTAGTTAATCTGAATAACATTCGGTGTTAAATAAAAATTATAGAGAAAAAAAATCTAGTTATATAATTATCAAAAAAGACGAATGTAAATTATAAAATATAGGGTGTGATTTGTAAAATATTCTAAAATTAATAATAAATAGATTGTGAACCATAACAAAAGTAAAAAAAACTTTAGAGCGTTTTTAATAAATTTTTCTTGATTTTTAGTATATATATATATTTTTTCTTAAATTCCTGTGAAGACATAGTTGAGTAAATTATGAATATAAGAATCAGATAAATAATCCAGTAACATCCATGACCTTTTACTTTCTCTCTCTTTTTTTCCTGATTTATTTGTTAATAATCCTCACATTTTGCCCGCAATCAATCCGTTTCTACTCCTCATCTTCCTAATAAGTGGGAGCGGGACCCACTCGTAGTCCTTGTTGGTGGTCACAATTTCGGGTCCTCTTACCATTTAGCGGCAGGCCTTTCCCTGAGCTCTTCCATAACCCTTGAAGTCCATTAAACACGAGCCCGCTCCCTCCTTTCCGGTTTCCTCGATTCCCAAGAGGAAGGGGGCAACGCCGTTTCCCCATTTCCTCCGCGCCGTTTCCCCTATTTCCCCTCTCCGGCCGAAGGAGCGTTTCTCAGACGTTTCCCCTTCGAGAGAAGAAACCTAGGGTTTCCCACGCTGAGCCCCCTCGCTGAGCCGATTCCCTTAGATTGGAGCTCTTGCCTATGCGCGCGGGAACTCTCGGGTCACCGGAGGCGCGGGAGGCTCCCTCGATTCCAGTAGCTTTAGACGCCCTCTCTTTTTTGGATTTCTGTTATCATTTGTAGGATTTGATTGATGCACGAATATCTGAAGAATCTGGAAGAATTTTGAAGATTTTGGCTGGGAGATTTGCTATTTTCGTCATTTGACACTTGGGTTTTGTTGGGAGTAGGATTCGAGCCCCCTAAGCAACTGAAGATCGGTGATATTTGCATGAAAGGTGATTTCTTTGTGTTGTTTCCAATCTTTTCTGTGTCATTTCAACTTGTGCTTAGTATTTCTGATTTTATAATGTTAGATTTGATTTCTGTGCTGCATTAATCACTAGGAATGGTGATTTAATAGTTTCTTTAATAGTCCAACTTATCCTGAGCTTGCTTCCTTACTGAAGCTTGCCTTAAGCTTCATTTTGTTGGTCTAATATTTTTTTGATCGACATGAACTCTCTGCTTACTTCTTTCATCCAATAGACAAGTATTTCTGATTTTATAATCAAGTGTTGTCCAACTCCTTTACGACTGGCTGAAAGACTAAGGCTTTCCTTACCAGACAATGTCGCATAGCTCTCCTTTTGATGATGAACATACTGGGGTGAATGATGGAGGAATGGACTTTCCTGCTATAGGGGATGGACACTTTGTTTTTGAAGATAAGAATCTCGTCTATAATGACGAAGATCAGGTCCAACATGAACTTGAGGCACAGTTGGCAGAGGAAAGTCAAACTGATGTTACTGCAACTGTCTTATGGAAGCACGTTGTAAAGGGAAGGAAATGTGGAAATGCTCATGGAGGCTCTCATATTTTCAAATGTAAGCATTGTCAAAAGATATATCATGGGACCTACACACGTGTTTATGCACATTTGATGGGTCACAGGAAGGGCGAGAGCAAAGGAATTGGGTATTGTTCAGCTGTGAAGGCTGACAAAAACTTGCAGATGCAAATAAAAAGAGAAGTCGAGCAAGTTGAGAGCTCACCTAACATTGTCCCGTTGAAGAAATCAAAGCTTAATGCCATTTCAGGAATGACCTCGCAAGGCCCTTCATTGGCCTTATCATATGTTGGTCCTTTTGATAAAGATTACTCGACGCAGGATAGAGAAGATGTTGATTCTAAAGTAATACGCTGTTTATGTGCTAATGGCATTCCATTTAGTGTGTTGAGGTCACCCTATTGGGAAGAAATGGTGTCAGCAATCAGTAAGGAACTGAGTTATAAAAGCCTATCCTATGAAAAAGCACAAAGTATACTGTTAGAGGATGAAAGGAATAGAGTTGAAAGAGAATTCGACGATTTCAAGCAGAAATGGTCCCAATATGGAATATCAGTTCTCTCAAATGGTTGGACTGATATAAAAAAGCAACCTCTGATAAATTTTGTGGCCTCAAATCAATTTGGGTCCATGTTTTTAGATGCCTTTGACTTTTTGATGGTTGAGAAATCCCAGAAAAACATTTCAGAATATTTGTTAGATGCAATTGAAAAGGTTGGCCCATATAATGTTGTTCAGTTGATCACTGATAATGCTGTTGAATGTAAAGCTGCAAGTGAGGAGGTGGAGAAATCATATCCTTTCATATTTTGGAGTCCTTGCATGGTTCATACTTTAACTATGATCTTAAAAGATACTATCCGATCTCTTACTTGGCTTGAAAATACTTATATGACAGCCAAAAGCATAGTGAGATATGTACTATATCATTCTGAAGCTGCAGAAATTTTCCGAAGTTATTCAAGGTTGGAGTTATTGAAAGGTGCAGTAAGAGGATGTGCCTCACACTACATTAATCTTCGTCTTATATTTGATGTAAGAGAAACTTTGAGGACTGCTGTTTTATCAGATAACTGGGAAGGGTGGTCTAACCTTCCAAAATTGGATGAGAAAGTAAAGCTGTCTGGAGAGGATGTGAAGGCAGCAGTCATGTCTGACGACTTCTGGGAAGCAATTCAGTTGGCTCTATCTATAATTAAACCCATATATAAAATGATGAGATTTACTGACCAAGATGGCCCACTTATTGGAGAGGTGTGTGAAAGAATGGAGAATATGCTGGGAGAAATCAAAGATAATATGAAAGGTCGAGAGGAACTTTTTATGGTTCTGCAAGAAAAGGTTTTCATTAGGTGGAACAAATCAAATTTTCCATTGCAATGCTTAGCTTATGCACTCACCCCAAAATATTATGATGAAGAATATCTCCAATTTCCTGCTCCAGGGGGTAGGCTGAGATGCCATCCTGGTAGGTCTTTCTTTTTCTGAACTTTCCAGTCAAGTTTGTTGCGTCCTTTCTTTTATCAGTCGCCATCTTTAACTGTATTCATTGATGAATTGCACATTATTTTGAAATATGGCTTCTGACCTGATCTTAAATTTCCTTAACAGCACAAGATGATGACATTTTTGAGAGTGCCACCTCTGCTATTTGTAAGATGCACCCAAATTTTGAGCAATCAGATATCATTCGTCTGCAGTTCTTGTCGTTTACAGAAAAGAAGGGAAAGTTTTCAACTGCTACAGCCAAAAGAGATGCCAGAAATCCCAAAATTAATGTCTTGCAGTGGTGGAAGTTCCATGGAGGGGATACAAAGGAGTTGAGAGATGTGGCATTTAAAGTACTGGCCCAGCCTATTAGCACATCATCTGTTGAGAGACCATGGAGTACATATAGCTACATCCACAGTGCAAAAAAGAACAGATTAAATTCGAGGCATGCGGATAATCTATTGTATATACATACAAACTTAAGATTAATATCCAGGTTTACTTTCTTTCTCTTTCATCCTGAAACTTTAAATTGATGGCATACCGTTATTGTGACCTGTTTACTTCATTATTTCTTACCACAAATTTGCATATGCTTAGGTTTAGTTCCAACTATAAGTATGGGCCACATAGAAAGTGGGACATAAATCCAGAGCTTCCTCTGATGGATATGTCATCTTTGCACTGGGAGGATTTGTGCTTTCTTGGCCTGGACGATGAGGATTCATTGAAACAATCTTCTCTCTCTAGTAACCCGATACAAGAACTACTGAGGATTATTGAGGATGTTCCTTCAAGCAATAATCAGTATGGTGAACAAAGCCAAGGTAGTAGTTCTATACGGGGAAGTGGTGGGAAGGGAGGAAGAGGTCGAGCTAGTGCTTCTGGTAAACTTGATCCAAAGGGAAAGACGAAGAAGTTTTTGTGACATTAGTGCCTTTCTTCAGTTTTATTGGTGTCTTTACATGTAAATGTTAACCATCTCACAAATTTTTGCTTGTGATCTCAAAAGAAATGAAATATTACGTTCTTCTCCCATGTATATTGTATTTGCCTACTAATTGAAATCTGATATATAAGTTTACCTTTTGTATTACAACTTTCTTACATCCTGTCTCATGTTCAGTCAAGTTACTTGTTACATGTTTAGTGATTGTTTCAATAACTTAAGATACTTCTCTGCTTTGACATATGAAGATATTGACAGAATTGCTGTTTCAAGAAATATTGATTTCGTCTTTTCTTCTAATGTTAGTGCATATATATCATCTGAACATAGGGAAAATAGGGGACCAAAAATTGTTTGATATACATGTACTTTTTGCCATATTACCTTTAGAAACATAATATCACAATTTTGTATTTGATGTGAGTCTTCTTCAGGATATTTCCTTGTGATAGATTATATCAGTAGGTTGGCAAGTAATCCTTTATGACTTTAATGACATAAGTTACTTACCAACAAATTATTCAAAGTTGTGGTTTTAAATTATATTAAGTTATTAACTTTACATAGTCACTGGAGTAGTTTAGTTTTTCTCTCATCTATTTTTCAGAACAATTTCTGATTTTCTAAATATTTTGCAGTTCTTTTTTCCTTTTAGTATTATCTAGTATTCGGCATACTTAAGTGGCTCTTGAGTTCTGGACAATCTATTGATGTCATGATCCATGAGGATTCCTAGACCCTCGGGATTTCTCTCTCTGTGAATCTTGTATGGTTAATCACTTGTAATAGAAAGTATGGCTAGATTTGAGACCATTTGTGCATCCAAAGATTTGTTTCTTTATATGGTGGTTTGTAGGGAAAAGCTACATTGCATCATAAAGGGACTGACTGATCCTACTTTCTCTCTTTTTGCTAGTTGCGAAAAGTTTTTCATTGTCTACGGTTTCCCTGCACCTTAGCCCTCACTTGTTGGGATCTATGAAAAGATAAACTCGAACTCGACAAACAGTCTCTTGAAGAAATCAAGAATTCGGACAGAATGATGTATAAGTTGCTTTACTTGAAACATGAAATGTTGCATTGTTGCTTAACTAGGACTTATGGATACTTCTTTAGAGGGGATATGAGGAGGCACACTTCCAACTTTTTCCTAACAAGGTCGATTGAGCCTTGATCATGGATGGTCGTGCCGGTCAGCACTCATCGTGCCAATTGTAACACCCACTTTCAAAAATCACGTGTTCCTTACGTGGAGAGATCCACGTGACTCTCACATGACCTGTCAGTGTAATAATCTCACACAATATCTGAGCTAAGTCTAGAAATACAATAGTAATCTAAGTAAATAATTTAAAGTAATAATTATCAAAGGCCTCAACAAACTTCTAGGAATATAAGTCCATAAACAAATTTAAAACATAATAATCATCGTAGGGGCTAAAGTCTAACTAGGAATAATAAAATAAACAATGCTAATAGAAAAATAAATCTGCTATTCCTTGATATTCGTGTCCTCTATAATTAGCTTTGAAATATTTTCACTAAAATAGCGACGAGCATACGGCCTAGCAAGTATTATTCAATAATAATCTATGAACAATGTATTGTGCGATAAATAAATATGCATGCCCATAATTATCAACATTTTAAGGGAAAAGCGTACAGTGTAATTTTCAATAAATTTTCATTTACTCATAACACACATGAGTGTATATTAATATCATAACTCAATGTGTAAAAATCCACAAAGTAGCCAAATCCATAATGTCATATTTCACGAGACAAACATAATAACAAGGGGGGACTAGTTATCTAGCGGTATTATCGCTTGTACATGCCTGGCGACACTGTATATAACTAGTTATATGTGACCATCAGACTAAGGACTCTAGTCATAAGCCCATGCTCGATATCATCACCGCTATAGTAAATTATCGCACGGAGCAAAATCATTACTTGTAGCTAAATCATTGCATAGAGCAGAATTATTGTATACAGCGAGAAAGAGCTTATAGCTTATTAGACTCCCTGACCCTACATCCTTGGGTATCGCTAGAGCTATGATCTCTACCTCTCAAACATCTTACTAATATCATCCTAGGCTAGTCTCCAAATAGAGCAGTGTAGTCACCTGAATGCTCTACTAGCTAACGACATCAGGTGTAGACCGTTAATATAATACTTATATAATACACTCTATCCTTAACCTCGGGTTGAGTGGGTGAGAGGCACAGCCTAGTTGGAACTAGACTAATAATGATACGTGCATGTGGTGCGATAACTTCTATTATTTATTATATTATGATCATCAAGGTAACATGTATCATAACTAAGCATGGAATCTATCATACATAAGTGTAATAATTATTGCAAGTAAGAAATTAATAATGACTATGTAATTATCATCATAATAATATCATTATTCATAGACTAATATAGCATATAACTCGCCTGAAATATCCCTGAAATCGGTCCCACTCTCCTAAACAGTTGGCTCCTCCTGAATCTCGAAATCCTCATCACAAAGTAATGAGTCTAATAATTTATAAAATAAAATAAAATATAAGAATAAAGAATTTATAGAGCTAACTATCTTGTTGCATAAATTAAATTTAATTTTCTAGGTCCAGATAGGTGATTTGGTCTCGTATTTATTCTTCCCTATTAATATATTATTTTGTATTAATTAAAAAAAGGGTCATTTATGGTAAAATTAGAACTATCCTTATTTGCAAATGTCAAATGCATCAATAAAAGATAATTGAAATGATTATTAAATTCACCTACCTAATTTAATTATGTATTTTCTTAAATTATGTTAATATAATGATTGAGAAAATTTTTAGAAAGGTAACTACATATATAAAAGAAAAATAAAAACTAATAGTGGCTAGCTTATGGTCCAAAAACTAGGCTGGGCTCAAGGCCCAACATTGCATCCATAAAGAGGAAGTGGGCTGTGGGGCCAAAACGAATGGGCCGGCTACAAGTGTGGGTTGTGGACCACCTTATAGCTCACCTAGAGATTGGCTAAGCCCAACCCACTACTGGCTACGGGCGTGGGCTACGGCCCACCCTGTAGCCCACAGAGATCGGGTGGATTGGGCTGACAAGCCTAGTCCACCGCTGGCTACGGGTGTGGGTTGCGGCCCACCCTGTAGCCCGCAGAGATTGGGTGGGCCACTAGATACGGGGTGGGCTGCCATATGACCTGGTGGACCCCCACTAGCTCAGCCATCCTTAAGAGAAGGAGACTGAGGGAGGGAGATGGAGTTGTTGCCGACGATCACCATCGCCGATAGTTGAGATCATTGGCTCCCAAAGTCGACAAGGTCGACTTGGGTTGAGGGTGCGATTGAACCATTGGCCAGAGTGGTCGACGGTGAGGAGTAAGGAACTCCATGACCAACGGCCATGAAGGTTCCTACTTTGGTGCAAAAAGGGCTCGTAGCCCTCAACCTGAGTACCCACATCTTCCACGCAAAGAGGTGAGTCAATCGAGGTTGATGAGCGAGGTCACCGCCGCCGGTGGTGGCCGCTAGTGACTAAGGAACCTGGCGGTGGGAGGTGACATGGCATTGCCTCCCACACACATAGTAAGGGGTTGACGCAGGGAAACTTTTCGGACCGGTGGTTGATCGACCCGAAGTTGCCAACCGGTGAATTTCTTCAGTGAAGATAGAAACGAATAAACTACAATTTAACTATGATTTACTAAGCAATATTCAAATTAATTTAAAGGGGAGAAGGAGGCTGACCTGAAGATTGAAGTGAGGGGGTTTTGATTGGCCGCCGGTGGTCTGGTGATCCCACTGTCCACGACGAGATCTTCGGCGGCTCGAAAAGAGAAAAGAAAGGAAGAGGTGGAAGAGTGAGAGAGAGACTATGGAAGAAGAAAGCACGAGGGGGGTGTGGTATTATATATAGAGATAAGGGGAAGAGTGAGGGTGGAGTTCGACTCCGCTCTGGCACATCTCACAACTGACTGTGAGAGATGCGGGAGAGGAAGGCTGTGTGCTGCGTTTAGAGTGCACGTGCATTGCGCATGCGCTAAGTTTTTTTTTTTAGTTGTAGGTGTTACAGCAGTAATGGCACAACAATTGGCATGGAGTGCTGACCGGCATGCGTGTCGTGCCGACCTGTGCCGGGCTAGCACGACCCCGTGCCAGTCATTGTGCCATATGGAGTCATTTTTAAAAAAAAAATTCTATCAGTCATTATCAAGTCAACTAATCAATTAATTATTTAGAAGGCTTAGATAAAATTGATAATAATAAGAGTAGAGATGATAATAATGAGATTCAGTTTGGTGGTAGTGATAATATAGATGAGATATGCGTCTCTGTTATACAATCTTCTCAGAGAGGTATACTTTTTACGAAGGACTTAAGTTTGTAAGTAGCTAAACATTAGAAGAGGTGCACCCATAGAATAATATGAGTTTATCATAATTATCATCATATCAATCACAATTACAAGAGCCAGAATACTTATTATATTCTATATCTACAATCTACATATGCTTATGGTATATCTATGCTTGTACTGTTTATTCTCGTACATATTCAATATTCATATCATATCATAGGAGAATTATAAAATTTCTATTTGTATAAAAACTGTGTGAGACGTTACAACGAGCAATACTATCAGTGAATGAGTTTTGAAGAATATCGATAGTATTTAATATAATATTCTCATTTTATTCTTGTGCCGACAAATGAAGTATTTGATTCTCCTCGTCATTTTTACGTTCAACTAGATATTAATTTTAATTATTAAACTATTATTGATTAATATTATGTGTTCAATTATATTATGGAGTGTTCAATCATAATATTAATTTTAATGAATATCTTCAATCATAGTATGTGTTGAATAATATTTATATTTAACTATTGTTTTATTTTTAATAAAATATTTATTCACAAAAATAATCTAAAGATAAAATATTATAATGTAGGTTTTAAACTTTTAATAAATCAAAAACTAAAGATTGATATATTGAAGTCTGAAAAACATCTTTAAATATCCTAAAAATTCATTAAAAATATTTAAATGCATGCCACTGGCATGACCATCGTTGGCCTTGATACAAGAAGACCAATGGAAGCTGGATTACTGTAGAAAGAGGTGGAGCATTGTTGTTGGGAAGCTAGACTTGAAATCTCTGAACCTTCTTGTAGTCGCAACACTTGAAGTTGGATTCTGGTCAATTGCTTGAAGAAATTTCAGTGAACACATAGCATTTATATTGAGTAAAGCTATTTAAATCCTATGAGAATGGAAATTTCTATAATTGAATTGCTTATCTCATTTCTGTTTGCTCTCGAACATCATTCCTTTCTGCATGTTGTTGCACCCTTGATTATTGCTTTACTGATTAACTGTTACTATTGCATTAACAGTATCACTGCATATGGAGGGTACTTTTGTAGGTCGTGCTACAAATATTGTTCATTTATATACCATATCTGCTTTCTTGTTTATTTCCATTACATTTTTGTCACTTCCAAATAACAAGATGTTGTTGATTTTATCTTGTTTCAAATATACCAATAACTCAAGCATTACAGTTTCTTCTCCTTAGATGCATCTAAGGTTCTAAGCCATCCAAACGTAGCTAAACTTATTTCAATCAATTGCATCACATTGGTGATCCACTGCATTCTTGTGCTACTTATTATTCAACTTATTTTGATAGTGCATTCTTGTGTTACTTATTATTCAACTTATTTTCAAATATACCAATACCTCAAGCATTACAGTTTCTTCTCCTTAGATGCATCTAAGGTTCTAAGCCATCCAAACCTAGCTAAACTTATTTCAATCAATTGCTTCACATTGGTGATCCACTGCATTCTTGTGTTACTTATTATTCAACTTATTTTGATAGTGAAAATTCATAAATTGAACTTGTTATAGGTGACATGCATGGGAGTGGAAGCATTTGGATACTGAAACCTGGATACCTTAGCAATTGATTGGTTTTCTTCCCTAGTCATAGTAGGAAGCTAACTATGTCCAGTTAAATACAATAAAAGTCGATTCAAACTTTATAATCAGTATCATAAATGTGAACAATTTTCTTTTATGTCTCTTATGATTTGGAGGACTTTGCTATCTATCTATAACATTAATCAAAGGAACTCTGCCGGATTGTCATATCTTTTCTTCATTTTACACTAAATCAGCATTCAGTAAAAATTCATTAATATCTTTATTCATCATTTTCTCAAAGCATTTTTACCAACGGTTCCTTTTGACATATTTTTTGTTGGGATCTTATCTGTATGGTATAGTTTAGAACTTAGAATCAGGAGCAACACATAGATAAGGTGCAATACGCTTATGAAACAGGGCTAGATTGAATAGGGCTCATGGATATTTATACTATTTCTTCAGCTTGTCATTTGCAAATGGGCTTTGGTGCATCATCCCTTTAGTGTTCATACCTTCATGCTTTCGTTGTAAGTCCGTTTACCTATTAAAATGATAACTTCACTTTCATCTCTGATTGATACTTGTGTTTTATAAGTTATATGAACTTATTGGAGAGAACTCAAAAAATATGGGCAGCATGTGTAGGCTTATTTTGCCTATCTTTGATTTTTTTTCTCAATACTTAACAATAAGAATTCTCTTATGTGCCTTTACGGATGTGACATTAGAGTTACGTATGCAGGTATTGCACTATAGAGATACATTCATATGAAATTTTTTGGAAAAGCAAGGTATAACGTGCTAGCGTTATGATGCTTCTAAGGTGCTCAATCTACTGGTGTGGAAAATAGGACCAATATTATTAGCTACTTGTACTCATACTTTCTTTATTTTAAGAGTGGGAAGCTCCTGAATTGTAGCTTCACTAGGTAAACAAATCGATTACAGATTATAGAGTTTAGAAGCAAATTTGTGCAGGTAAAATATTTTTCCAGCTTCTCCAACATAAGCCAACCTTCCCGAGGAATGAATGCCCCTTTGCTTTCCTTCTTTTCAAATTCTGCAGTAGAAGGTTATTGATAGCAACTCCAAGCTAGTCCTGACTTTTGGTTTCATATTTGATTTCATCCATCCTCCCGCTAATCCTTGAACCAAGAAAGCTATCCTCTCATGTCTAACTTGTTCTTGAATAATGTATTAGCAAAAAAGCCATAACTGCAACAGGAAAATAAGTATTCATCAGATTGCATGATATCATCACATGGAACACCATTTAGGGGTCCAATGAAGCCTTCAACTTCATATGCAGTTTGTCAGTAGCAGCCTCCAAAGGATGCTTTTTCCTTAGTAGCAGAATCTTGTACTAAGTGCAATTCTGAAATTTGTAGAATGATTTGGAGGAAAACTGGCATGAGGATGATAATTAACTATTCTTAATAATTTTGCTGATACTATATTATTAATTACAAAGTAAAATTGATCTGCCCTTTCTCTAGGTAAAATTGTCATGTATTTCTTTTGTTAACTACTTATCTATTAAGTTTATTCACAGTGTCATGTTTTGACTTTTGACTTGTTTGACTAGTAAAATTTGCACGTCAACCAGTAATTATCTGGTAAATTTGACTTCCAAAAGAGTGTGATAGACCAGCAATTTTAGACACAACAAAGAAAATGGTGAGCATCCGCATATCTTGCAGAGAAGTGTCTGATACCAATAACATGGGACAGTAATATGGTATTGCCTCATTAGCAATATTTATCTGGCAATTACTTGATATATGTTTTTTGTTGCTTGAGATGGAAAAAAGTGTTATATTACAAAAGTAGTCAGTTCGTTTCTACACAAAATTTTCTATTAAATGCTATTGATTATAGGACCTTTTGCCACCCTTTGAAGCCAGTTTTGAACAAATTTTGTTTTAATCCTTATCTAAATTTCACACATATGACACATTATATTTTCTGCTTAAGTTAACAAACCATTTTCTTGTAAGTTTCTTCTAATCTGTTTTTCCAGTTAATAGCAATATTAGCATTGTATCTCCTCTGCAGACATAATTCATTTATCATTTCTTCGTAGTTCTCATAATGGGAATATTGCTCTATATTGTATAAACTTCTTTTGCTGATCTAATTGCTATCATTCGTTCACAGTCACCTTGCCCATGCTGCTACATTTTGGTCCCAATTTTCTGATAATGGTTATTTGCATTGCTACCACTCCTTTTCATGTCAAGCTGCTTTCCTGAAGTCGGCTTGTCCAATTGGTTGATTCATTTTTTTAATCAGATAATTGCATGCCAGGCTGCAGAACTTGCTTCATAGGCATGATGGTGAGATTATCCACCATCTCATTTTATCAACGTTAGCTGCATTTAGTTGTACCTTTTTCTTTTTTCCTTTGGAAGAGGGTGATGGATTAGAGGCCATTACTTTCTTGCCATGTTAGCATGTGCATAAAAGAGATAAACTCCACTTTAAAGAGCTTTGATGTTTAGGACTTATGTTATCTCACTGTCCTCAATTCTGTTTCTTGTTAGGATACAAGAAAGTACTACCTTCTTGTTTTATAATCATCTGAGGCTGCCATAATGGCTAGTTTTTTTTTGGCAATAATCCATACCAGATGATATTATCCTCATCACTTGACCTTCTCACTGGGGAAGGATCTTTGAATAATTCAATTATTTGCATATCTCCCTAACATGGCCTACATGCTTTTGTGGCTTATCAGGAACCACAGTGAAAAAGTTCTAGTAATGATAAGGGAGATATGGAGTGGTGAGCCATGGTATTGCTTTTGTCCGGAGTTGGAAGCTATTTGTCTCAGGACACTACTGACTTTTGTTCCTCTTCAGGTCCAGGTGAAATGGCCGTTGTTGGTCGGGACATGAATCAAGATTTGAGTACCTAACACTTTAGAAATACCGATTCGAAGAACCAGCAAGCAGAAGACCTTCCTGGGGTTTTGGACCTTCATACTCTAGTCCTGGAAGGAATTGGAAATGCTAATGGCTACACATCAAAAGGTAGGTTGCCATTGCTCCTGACAGCCAGCACACTTCAATTTGGTGGAATGAGCTTCCCCCACCATGAGCAGCCACAGCCCTGCCCTTCTCATAATAAGCATAGCATACTCCTTTGATGTTCTGGACATCCTTTTCTTCTCTCTGGAATAAGATAGAACTGAAAAGTAGATATGGGAGAGGGCAACAAAAGAAGGGTCTTATTCCATCATGACCATCTTTTCCTTTGGAGAAAAGTGAGAATGAAAAGGAGATACCATACACCAACATGAATGCTGCATCCTTTCTCTATAATGCATCATGATGAACAAGGCAAATTAGAACTGTGGAACAATGTCTACATAGCTTTTCGAGTATTTAAGTTCGCGGTCCAGAGTTTCTCACGCAATAAATTTTGTGCCATGTTGCAGATGATCTTTTCAGAGAACATGACCCACATAGCTGGAGCAGATGATGAATGTCTTCAATATATTGTCAAAGTGAGTTGTCATAGATTAGGCAATTGGTGATCACTATTGCAGGACATCATATTGCTCAAAGATGTTCTACAGAATCTGCATCAGCACTAAAGTTTTCAATGTGCTTAAGCAAAATGTATTATTGCCTTTAGTGCAGCATATTAGAGTAATTTTGTGGGCCTGGGGCAATTGATTGTTTAAACTCATCTAATATCAACAGCTTAGATTGATAAATATAATTTGTCTTGGACCACCTTGATTGCTTGACATAATGTTGTAGTGTGTAAGAACATCCTCTTTTAATTTTTAAATCTTATCCAGATAAGACTTTTCTTGTTTGTTTTATTGACCTCAACTACTTGAGACTGCTCTAGATTTTCATAGCCCATTGATCAAATCTTCAAGTCATCCATACTTTCATATAGAATAATTCCAAAGAAATTGCTACACAACTACCTCTGGAGACACCCTTATTGTATAGGAAATTTATCAGAAACACCCTCCACTTTGCCATCATTCACAAATCACACCTCAACCATTTGGATATTTTACATTTGACGCCTACTTTTTGCTTTTAATTAATTTTACCCTAACCCAACAGACAGAATAGAAAAATATTCTAATACTTTTTATTTTTTACTTTAATCTTAAAAAAAACTATAAAAGTATATTAAGTTTAGTAATTGTTTGTAAGAGATATATATCTATATAGAGTGTTTTTTTAATCAATTTTCTTATTTTATAACACTAAATCTAGGAAATTAAATAGTTTGACAATAGTACTGAGACTTTCTTCTGCAGCAACTTCCAACATACTCCATGTAGTTGTTAGGTTGACATATAATTAGGGATCTATGAGAGTCCATTTGACCAATGGAAAGCTCAAGGGTATAATATCTTTTTAATTGCCACATGTTGGATTCTAACGTTGACTTTCTCAATAGTTTTTTTTTTACCCCTTAGGTTAGTGACATTTTTGGAGCAGAATATTTTTCCATTTCCAATTCATGCTTGACTCCAATGTCTCATCGTGTCTACTACTAACTTTTATTTAGTCATGCATTATTATAAGTTTAATTGCATAAATTTATTGTATTTTTAACTTGAGCACCGTAATAATTACTTATGGTAAAAATCTTTAAATTCTACGATCAGAAAATAATTTTTACACTTTAGTCGAGACCACTAGAGATTCAAGAGTTAAAATTAAATGTATATAGTGATTTTGTAAAGATTAAATTAAATCATAGGAAGGTAAAATAGAATTTCTTCTTTTTTCTGTGTAATTTATAAATTAGTCTACAAGGTTATAATATAAGTGATAACTTAAATAAACGTTAGAGATCTTAATTATCAAAATCTAACGGTCAGGTTATTTGAAACTCGGAAGCACCCAGACGTGGGGCCCACGGTGGCGCACCCGAAGTGGGGCCCAACACGTGGCAGAACGGGCAGCCTTTCTCTTTCGGGGGTCGGCCACGCTCGTGCCGGCCGACGAGGTGGGAGGTGGGGCCCGGCGGTTAGGAAATCGAGTCTCTTCGTCGGGTCCCGCTTACGGTCCAAGGAAGAGATTCGCCCGAACCGGGGCCGGTTCGAGAGAGAGAGAGAGAGAGAAGAGCCGAGCCGAGCCGGGGAGGTTCGGAGACCGAGCCTCCCGTTTGAATTCCTCGACCGTTGGAGGATCAAGAAGCACGTGCGGAGGAATAAGTCGTCCCGTCGCACTCTCTGTAGTTACGACTTGGACTTGTCTGTAATAAAATATTCTAAAATTTGCAGAAAGCCACCAGAAAAGAATGCAAGCCCCTCTCCTCTCAAATTTGGATTCTGGGATTTTTGCAAATTCATACCTAATATTGTAGCATATTGGAAAAGATAAAAAAAAAAGTTACTATGCTGAATTATAACTTAGATCCCTAAACTATAATATATATCAACTATATTGCCCTCATTTTAACCATTAGATTGCATAATTATACGCGGATCATGTGAATACTATCTCTTACCAAAAAGATACAAAGAAATTTATGTTGATTATGGGGTTACACAAATAGTTTTTTTTTTAAATTGCCGGAGAAGAAATTTATGATTGCCCTACTCCTCGACCTTATATCAAATACCATTCGTGCAAGCATGTTTAAGGATTTACAGCCTATTACACAAAAATAACGTTCATATAATCCAGTGATCATCAACGGATTATGTTGTTTATATACAGATTATATAAATAGGTATTTTTCCTAAAGAAAATGAGTGTCTATAGATAACAATCTCAACTTCATATTAATCACTTTTCCCGTAAATATTTAAGGATTTATAATATTTTTTTAAGAATTAACCACATAATAAGTGAAATTGCATGATATTAACTTGTAGAATTAAATCTAATTTAGTTTGACTTATACCAAACACTTCTCAAGATTTATTTGAGTGTTAGGTGGCATCCAATTAAAAAATATTATACTAGTGACATGCATGCTCCTATACTTATATGTGAAATTTACATAATTTATCCCTGGATTATTACATTAATTATCTATGGATATAGAGCGATTTCTATGGATTTAAAGTATTTTCTGTAAATTTACAACACTTCCTAATGATTTAGAGTATTTTCTATGGATTTAAAACATTTCATAGAGATACAGAGCATTTCCTGCAGCTAAAATTAGCTCCTCTAGTCTTCCAGTCAATGTGCATTATAATAAAAGATCATGAATAGAGATTGATGAAGAAGTCATCCTAATCCTAATAGTAATGCATTACATATATATATATATATAGTTTTTTTTTTTGTAAGGAAAACAATATATTAGCCATATTATTTGTTTGAAGATTCAATCTGAATTCTTTTTGACAAAGTCTTTTGTTCTTCTTCAAGACATGAACTAATAATTAGGAAAAGCTTAAGAAAATTGTATTGGTTGTTTAGCTGGGCAAACTGTTCTTCTCTTTACATAAAATACTTATCACTGACTTCTTCTTTGTTTCTTGTAAAAGATAAGGTTTTATTTTCTTGTTATACTATGATGCCATATAACATTAGATAACTTTTGGACTATTTTAAGCAATTTATACAAAGGCAAGAAAGGTTTTTCTTAATCTAAGTTTAATTTAATCATGATTAGTTAGCTTTAGTTAATATAATAATCTTTTTGAAAGAGCTCAAAGCTTTTTAATAACAATTATGGTATGTTGAAAGTTTTTCAGTAGCAATTATGTGAAAATCCCAATTACTTTGTAATGTAAGTTGCTGTCACTACAAGCAAACAATTCTTTTAACATAATTATATCCCCTTGTTAATTTAAGCTTTTGATGGATACCAATGCAATACCTATAGGATGGAAAAGCCCTTGAATTCATGAGATCAATAACTTTGATGTTTATATATGAAAACTAATTGGCACTTTGACATTGATGGGCTGACTACCTTCTTCCTCCCTTTTATTTGAAGTTAACTATTACTAACTAACTCACTGGAGATGTGCTTAACTTCAAATCTAAGCTAAGCAATATAATAAACAGCTTTCTCTATGCATCTACATTTATCTCTCTTCTAACCAAAGAATACTATGCTCAAATCAATGGTGAACTTTTTTGCTTCATGCTCACCAAAGTGGACAGTTTTTTTCCTTTTTTTAAATTATAATTTGCCTGTTTGGATTGACTCAAATTTCAACTTATCATCTTCTATTTTACAATTAAGCATTTAATCTCTCTATATTTCAGACCAAATTACAACGGCTAGTTATCTTTAACTGCAACGTTAAAAAATAAAACTTAATTATCCCTATAAAAATATAGTCTGATTTAAAAATAATAAGAATAATTTGATATATTATCATTTAAAAATTTGATATTCAAGTAAATTAAGTCACTTGCTGTGAATAAACAAATAAATAAATATTAATTACCATTTGATAATAAAGATATCAAGTTAATAGAGTAAGTACTCTGGATGGATCCAACATTGAAGTTGTGAGAAACTAAAACTGAATCCAATGAAGACTAGGGAATTCTACCAATATTATTTTCAGTGAAAAAGTAGCCATGGAATCCAATGAAGACCTTCCCATATGTTCAATTTTTTAGCTTCAGCCAAAGTTTGAATCAAATTGTTTAAAAAACATAAGAAAAAGTGAGAGCTTTAGGCATTATTCTTCTATTAGATTAATTGGGATCTAAATTATCTAAGGGGCCTACCATGTGCTTGTCAATATGTACATAGATCATCCAAGATTCAGGAGCCAATATAAGGTTTTTATTAAAAGAAGAAAAAATATATCATTATATATATATATATATATATATATATATAGTGTTTGAATTGAAGGGCTTCCCTAATGTTGATTTAAGAAAAGGAAAATTTAGACAATTTATATCCTTTTTGTTAGTATTTTTCTTCTCTTGAAGGAGATTTATATGTTGTTAATGAGAACTATTATTGATATTTGGAATGAAGTGATAACTAAAGTTTTGTTGTATTTTAACTTTGTTAAAGAACACCATCACACCCTCTTTATAGCTCTAAATAAGTAATAGTCAATAGTACTATTATTATTATTTTTTTTTAAAAAAAATATTATTATTATTTTTTATATAAAAAACTAGTATTACTGTTAATTATTTTATTAATTAAGATTAGGAATTAGATTAGATTTATAATCCCTATCCAAATGATTGACTAAGTTAGATTCCAACAAAGATTGCATTCGAAACCGAAGCCGATAAAGCTGATTTATCGGGCAAAAACACAAACCCAACTGTAACTCTAAACGAAGATCTCTCAGAAAAACTTCAAGGGTAGATAAAAAGTAGCCAACATTTATTGATAAAATACAATCGAAAATGACAAAATGAATCATATATGACCATAATTTTTCAATTGCAAACAAAAATCCGATCTAATTGCAACCCTTTTTGGAAAGCTTTAATAAAAAAGGGTGGAATGAGTGATGTTTAAGCAACATAAAACCAAATCTAACCCTAGTTTTATAATTTATGGAACTTAAATCTGATCCGATCGCAACCCTATATAGAAACCTCTTCGAAAAGCCTCCCTCTGAGAGGATTAAAATAAATGAGCAATGTTTGTTACTCACCAGAACCATATGTCTAAATAAAGGGAAATATAGATGGCAAACTTCATCCTAAGAATTCCACCATTTAATGATCCTGATAGCATTAGAATAAATAGTAACCAAAAATAGCTCATAACTTTTTAGCACTTCAGTCCTCCCCTTTTCTTTTATTCTGAAACCACCCCCTCTTTCTCTCTCTCTTTCTTCGTCAAACACCAAACCGCTTCGGGTTCCAAACGGGAGGCTCGGACAAAGGCTCGCTCTTCTTCTTTTCTTCTCTCTCCCTTTCTTTTGCGAGCGTCATCATAGACGAAGCACAAAGCTCTCCTCTTCTTTAATCTCTCCACTGACCCTTAAAGATCCATCGCCACCTCCGTTCCTCCACACCCACCTCGCCAAAATATCATCTTGGTCTCCTCCCTCCCCGTTCTTCGCTGATCCCTTCGGCGGTTGCGCTGCCTGGAATGGTTAGGAATCGCTGAATTCGGCGGTGGTTGCTCTTTTTCGTTGTCGGGCTTTGTTATTTGGGGGAGATTTCGGGGAGGAGATGGCGTCGGAGGGGTTTATTTCGATATCGGTGGCGTCGATGGTTGAGGATGTGTTGAAGCAGCATGGGACGAGGCTTAGCGACATCGACTTGGCGTCGAGGAAGGCGGAGGAAGCGGGTGGGTTGGTTTCTTTGATGGGTTTCTCTTCTTCTTTTCGCTAAAGTTTCAATCTTGACGGTTTTCTCGATATCTAATATGGTACTCTTTAATATCTTCAACAAAAAAAAAAAAAATCACGAACTTTGATCGTTCTTGAGTAGCTTGTGGCTTTCTTTTCCCGCATTGTCTGGAATTTTATTTATCTCTGAATTATCTCCTATATAAACTATAGGAAGAATAGAGAATACAATCCCAATTTGCAAGGTTAGATATAAAGAAGAAATTTTTAAGCTCCGTTGTGTTGTTCTAACGCAGCTGCAAGAAGGTATGAGGCAGCCGGGTGGCTGAGGAAGATGGTCGGGGTTGTCGGTGCAAGGGATTTGCCAGAAGCGCCTTCCGAGGAGGAATTCAGGCTTGGCCTGAGAAATGGGATCGTTCTCTGCAATGCACTTAACAAGGTCCAACTAGGTGCCGTGCCCAAGGTCAGTGCTCTGCTTTTGTATTCCCACTGTCTGGATCCCTTATTATGCCATTTTATGCAATGACTCGATCTCTTGATATTTGCTATCTTAAGGTGGTGGCAGCTCCAGTTGATTCAGCTCTACCCCCAGATGGTGCAGCTTTGTCGGCATATCAGTACTTTGAAAATCTGAGGAACTTCCTTGTCGCCCTTGAGGATTTAGGACTCCCTACATTTGAGGCATCTGATCTCGAAAAGGTGGGGACATCTAATTCTAGCTTGGAATGTCAGTTGGCATTATGGTACTGTTCTTGAAGCTCTAGGAAATAGAATTTGGATAACTTTACCAGGACATTGTATGTGTATTTGATGATCCTCCATTCTTCTCTAAGTATGTCAGCTGAATGTTTATTTTGCCCTTCGTTTGATCTCCATTCAATTTTGGCTGGAATGCAGGGAGGTAAGGGTGTTCGAGTTGTTAATTGTGTTCTGGCACTCAAGTCCTACAGTGAAGCTAAACAATTGGGCAGGCAAGGTTCCTGGAAATATGGCGGAATTATGAAGCCTGCTAATACGGGGAAGTATTTCGTTAGGAAGAACTTGGATCCTTTTATGGGTTCCTTATTTAGGACGCAGTCAGGTGACAAATTCACCGATGGGTTATCAGTGGAACAAAACTTGAGCGTCGATCTTTCGATAGAATCTACTGAAATGGTTAGTAAGTTGTCTGGAATTGTTGCTTTGCAATAGGGAATTATTGTAAGTTAGGATATTGATCTCTATGACATTGTTCCCAGACAACTTCGCACTCCATAAATATGCTTGTGCGAACAATTCTATCGGATAAGAAGCCAGAAGAAGTTCCTGTGGTGAGACTACTATGCTTGTCTGATTGCTTGATAGACTTATAAGATGTAATTGCTCAAAATAGATGAAACTGATACCATACTTTTGTGCAGCTTGTAGAGTCAATGTTGAGTAAAGTTATGCAGGAATTTGAACATCGGATTGCAAGCCAAAATGAGTTGGTATGCTCTGTCATTGCTTTTACTTAATGTTGTTCTTCAGTGTTTCATAACTTCTGGAAGTGTATAGCTTTCCTTCGGTTTTAACTCGACTGAAAGATATTGCTTAAATCTTTGTGGCTGTTAGTTGATGATGTACTCTAAATCGTGATAGGCGAAAACAACCCCGAAGGATCTTAATGATGTCAAGCCCTCTTTCAGACTCCACTCCTCTAAGGATTTATCACCCATACCAGATGACATGAAGGTACTTTATAGATACTGTTTCCCCTGTGCTGTCTTACCTGATGATCAGACATAATTTGTTTTACTGCAAAGAGAAGAAGTAAAAAAGAAATTTAACAGTTAAGATCTTATAAGAGTTCTTTTTTCTCTTTTTCCTGATACTTCTTATATAAAACATTTAACATGGCCAACAATTACTACATCCTTGAAGAAACTTTTATGTGGTTTAACTGTTCAATAATTTATTATCACGCATTAGATGGAGCAGGGAAAGAAATATTCCATGCCTGTGGATAAGGAAGACTTACATATGATCCTGAATGATGAAGAGATAGCCAAAGACAAGCTTCGAAGGAAACAGATAAATTTTGAGCAGCAACAAAGAGAGATTAAGGTACAATCAACTTTGATAGCTATATATTAAAGATCTTATCTCTCAGTCAGTTACCATCAATTTGCTTGATAGTCGATAACTTCTTCTTATTGTAGGAACTGAAACATGCCCTTCATACTACTAAATCAGGTATGGAGCACATGCAAATGCAATGTTCTGAAGGATTCACCAACCTTGGTAAGATGATCTTTCTGTCCTCGGTTATTATATATCGAGTTCCATTGTTGTTTGAAAAATTATGTAGCTAATGGCCTTTAAAATATATCCGTGCCAGGGAAACATTTGCAGATACTTGCTAACGCTGCTTCAGGATATCATAAAGTTCTTGAGGAAAACAGGAGGTTGTACAATCAAGTCCAGGATCTTAAAGGTAGAATTACGAGTACTAAATCATTATACTATTCAGAAGAAATAAAGTACATATAATGCTAAATATTGTCTGTTCTTACTAGGAAATATTAGGGTCTACTGCCGTGTAAGACCCTTCCTACCTGGAGAACAAAATAGTGCAAGCACTGTTGGTCGTATCGATGAAGGGAACATAACAATCCTCACTCCCCCAAAATATGGCAAGGAAGGGCGTAAATCATTTAGCTTCAATAAAGTCTTTGGACCATCTGCAACTCAAGGTTACTCATTCATACTACTGAAAACGAGCAACTTCCTAACATCATCTTTACCACTAAATCACATGCTCTCTTTCTTTCAATGCAGAAGAGGTGTTTTCAGATACTCAGCCTCTGATTCGTTCTGTTCTTGATGGTTATAATGTGTGCATCTTTGCATATGGACAAACAGGATCAGGAAAAACTTACACAATGGTGAGGGTCATGAGGATTATTACTTTGGTCTTTCGAAACTTGATCAGTCTAAGTTCTTTATTTGTTTGTTGACATTAATATTGATTTAGATCTAATTCTGTTATACAGAGTGGACCTGAAGAATTGACAGAGCAAAGTGTTGGTGTCAACTATAGGGCGCTAGACGACCTATTTTTTCTGTCGGCGCAAAGGAAGGACACATTTTCTTATGAAATTTCTGTGCAGATGATTGAGATATATAATGAGCAAGTGAGAGATCTCCTTGCTAATGATGGAATTAACCGAAGATATCCTTTTCAATTATGTCCTTTATTTCTTTGCATTTGATAGCTTCTATCTATGTGCTTGTCATATACTTTGTAGAAACCTACATAGAATGATCTATGTAGTCAACTAGCATGCTAATTTTTGCTAGAAGCTCCTCATCAGAAGTAGCTACTTCCTGAAACCTACACCTTCGTCTCATGCATGTATGTTGAATATCCTTGACGTACAAGTACATTAGAGATTCGAAACAGCTCACACAAAGGACTTGCTGTGCCGAATGCTAGTTTAGTTCCTGTTACATCAACTTCAGAAGTCATTGAAGTGATGAACATGGGTCATAAGAATCGTGCAGTAGGTGCGACAGCCATGAACGATCGCAGTAGCCGTTCTCACAGGTTCAACTGTTTTCTTTCTACTCCAGATAGTAAAACTAATGCATCTCATTTTGTTTTTGTACTCATTAGAAAACACATTATTTGCAGTTGCCTTACTGTTCATGTCCAAGGAAGAGAATTAACATCTGGAACCATTCTTCGAGGCTGCATGCATCTCGTTGATTTGGCGGGTAGTGAACGAGTTGATAAATCTGAGGCTAAAGGAGAAAGGCTAAAGGAGGCCCAACACATAAACAAATCACTTTCAGCTCTAGGAGATGTAATATCTTCTCTTGCCCAAAAGAATTCTCATGTCCCTTACAGAAATAGTAAACTCACACAACTGTTACAAGACTCTCTTGGTAAGTATGGCTTTTTAGATTTCAAGAATAATTGGGTAGTATCGATTTCCCGCACATTAAATTCTGAACTCTTCCAATGTGAATGTCCAGGAGGCCAAGCTAAAACATTGATGTTTGTTCACATAAGCCCTGAAATCGATGCCATTGGCGAGACTATAAGCACTCTCAAATTTGCTGAGAGGGTCGCTACTGTTGAGCTTGGCACAGCCCGATCGAACAAAGAAACTGGAGAAGTCAAAGAGCTTAGAGAGCAGGTTTTTCATTGGATTTCTTGTCCTTAGCACGTCAAAGTCGAATTGCTTTTCAAATATCTGAACTTTCTTCATCTTATTTCAGATAGCTAATCTTAAGGCAGCCTTAGCTAGGAGAGAAACAGAATTTGAGCACATCCCAAGCACGACATCTAGTCCTGATATTTATCGGACGAGGTCTGGTGTATTCACACCTCCAAGCCTCCTCAGACAGCCAATGGAGGACGTTGGAAATATAGCGGTATTAAACCTCTCTCCAAGTGCTAAGATCTTCACCTAGTTGATAAAAAAAAATTTAATTTTGCTATTCTGGAATGGACGAGTTGATAGACTGAAACTTTTTTCCTCAAGGTTCGGAGCAACTCTATACAAACGCAAAAGAAGAGAAATTTTGATCTGGATAAGCTGTTGTCAAGCGACACTTTATGGCCTGACCGCAGTCCTGGACTTCAGGACGCAGATGACAAAGAGTTACAAGCTGGAGATTGGGTTGATAATGTCGTCATGGACAAGCTTGAAGCTTCCAGTAATGGAGGTTCATTCAGCAGCCAATGGGGAGGAGACAGTGTGCAATTGCCAAACTTCTTTTACCAGGGATACGTTCCTGATGTGAGAGTCTACCAGGATCCGCAAAGAAATGGCACCGAGTCTATAGCGACCGATGATTCAGATGATTTCGAGTTTGCTACAAGTGATTCTTCAGAACAAGATATGCTGTGGCAATACAATGTTCCAAAAGCTACAGGTGCAGTCAATGGGGTTGGATCGAAGATAAAGACCCCACAAGCAAAGCTAAAAAAGGATTCACATATAAGGTGAGTTTTCGTTACGCTGAATGGTAGATTTTTCTATTAATTTTGGCAGAACAAAGTCATCTTTTCTTATAGAAATAATAACAGGCTCATATTTAGTATGGCCTACAATTATGTCTGTATACTGGTTACAGGCTGCAAAAGTTTTAGTAGATCTTTTGCTTAGAGAAATTTGATTTCTTTGCACGAAATGTTGGCAGACTGGGCTCAATTGAAACACTTGTGATGAACCAATCTAGTAATAAAGAACGATGAATCTGGAAGTAATGAAACTTTCTAAACCATTGTCAGAAATTAAGACAGCCTTTAACTTAATCTACTATTTGTTGACATTGAGGGTCCTTGATTTGTACAGACATCCATTTCCCCATCATTCTGAACAGCAAGCGATAACTTTGTTGCTCAAGCACTTACAGTCTTGATCAAATTTCAGTGAATCCTCCAAAATACTAGACTGCACAACTTTTTTGAACCCAATTGTAAGTGCAAAAGTTGAATAGTAGCACATCTCCTGATTGCATTCCCCCATCTAATAACTAATTATATGCTATAGCATATAAATTGTAGAATGAGTTACTTGTCTAAGTTGGACAGAGTTGATACATTCTATTACAGTCATTTAAAATTTTGGCATGTTTTAACATGGAACTTGATAATATTACTGATCTTGTTTTCTTCTTCATTATTCAGGACTGGAGATCTTTCGTATGTTCCCTCGCCATCACAGAAGCAATCGAATGGTATGTCTGGCCAAAAGTTAAACCGCACTGGAAGGCAACCTACTTCCAGTGGCATCAGCGGAAAAAGGAATGTCAATGGAAGAACGGGAAGTGCAAAGTAAAGACATTGCAGATTGCTGTGGATTTTTCTCGCAATCCTCATCAAAGTTGGTGGAGGAGAAATCAAGAGAAACTCATGCATGGAATTAACTTCAGTTGTGTGTCGTCGTATGTATTCTAGAGATTTATATCGCTACCGACCGGTTAGGTTTTTAACCCTATGTTAAGATCGGTTGAGTTGTAAGAATTCATACTTCCATTCTTTTGTTCATCATGTTTACTACTACGAAAGAAAAGCGAAAAAAAGCAAGTGAAAGAAAAGAAGAAAAAAAAAAAGGAATGAGCAAAAAAAAAAAAAATGAAGCTCAGATGTATGTTTATGCGGGTATAAAATAACTCATATTTTGTTAATTCTAATGAATAGTTGTGATAATCTTCTTTAAAGCTCCTGGTTCTTGTTGGTCTATTTCAATCCTCTCATTAAAGAGCTTTGACTTCAAATCAAAGCGGATCATCGACATAGTAAGATCTGAAATGAGTCAAATTTGCAGAGTCAGAGCTGTTGCAGTTTTATCCAAGTTGCTGTCTGATTCTATGTGCATGACTTATATTTATTTCAAAGCCCTGTTTTCTCATTAACTGAACAAGATAATATCTAAATAAGATGATATATGTGAAGAAACAAACAAGAAGATCATATAATTTTCATGTACAGAGGTTGCTATAATATAGCAACATTTAATCAATTCCATCTCCATCACTCATAATGTGTCATGAGCGATCACTGTACTCATGAATGCCATAGCCAAAAGAACATACGTCCAAGATTCATGCAAGCTTCCTTGGATGCAGTGAGTTGGTGTGCATTATTGACTGAGAAGGTGTAATCAAATAACTCAATATGAATATTTAATGAGAACTACTTTGTTAAGGCTTTCGTAGCTCAGTTGGTTAGAGCACCCGTTTAGTAAGCGGGAGGTCTTGAGTTCGACTCTCAACGAAAGCATTAAAAATCCGTTGTTTGTTAGCAATTTTGCATTTTACTCCCTGTTAAACGAAAACTCATAGTTCGGATAACAAGTATTAGTCTGTCTTTATGATCCATACATTTTATTTTTATTACCTTAAACACCAATATTAATCTGTCTAAAGTTACTTTATCGATGAATTAATTTAGCTTTACTTGTTTAACAACCTTAATATCCCTTATGAGCAGCAGTCAAATGTAAAATATTGGACAGATAGATAAAATTAAAACCATAGTTTCAAAAGAGAAAATATTTCTAAGTCTATGCAATAATAGGGTGAAAATTATAAGATTTTCCTAAGATTTAGTTTTGTTACTATTATAAATAATTTCTTTCTTATTTTAAAATATAAATTAGAATTTATATTTTAAAATAAGAATTAAATATTATAATAATCCTATTTCATAATACATGCACTATTACTTAAAATTCTATTTTATATCACACACTAAAATATTTTATTTTTTTATACTACATTAAAAAAATATTAGGTTATATTCAAATTCTATATAATTATGTATTTATTATATCAGTATAACAAGGTTTATAACTTTATATCAGAATAAATATATTCTTATTCACGTAGCGGCGCTAAAAGTATTTTATTATGCCACGATCCCAACGATTGTGGCAGCATTCGTAAATAAGAAGAAAACCATGGCCTCTTTTCCAATAACAAATTTCAAACCAAAACGCGGCGTCACTTTACACTTAGCGTAATACCACTACCCACGTAGTACCAGCAGTCTCCTGATCGTACTTAACTAACCTGCAGCGGTGCACGTGGCAGGGTTATATCTTCTACTCAACCTCCACGTACCAAATCGTATATCGGAAAGCATATTGAACCACACATTAGGTATCTAGTTTCTGCGAGTAAACTTACCTCCACTCTTTCCACGACTGCCATAATTTTAATTTACTTATCTAACGAGACTCACTAAAATAACACCACTCGTCGACTCTTTCACAAGTGCAATGGGGACCACGTGAATGATATGATTGGGTGAAAAAATGGGTACGAAGAAATGCGTCCTTTTTTTTTAATTGCGTTTAAAAGTTAGGGTTTTCTCTGGCTGTTCCCCTTTTCCTATAAAACGCCTTCCCTGTCACGCGTCTTCCCTTTCCTCTCGACCTCACTCGCTCTTATCGAAAGCTCTCGCCTTCGCCTTTTCTACTTCTAGGGTTAGAGTTTGGCCCTTCCTTCTTTCGGCTCTTTTTATTTCCTTGCTCTTCTTCTCTTCGATCTCCTCGGCGGCAGTACGATTCGCGGCGGCCGAGATGTCGCTGAGGCCGAGCGAGCGGGCGGAGAGCCGCCGGAACAAGTACAAGGTGGCGGTGGACGCCGAGGAGGGGCGGCGGCGGAGGGAGGATAACATGGTAGAGATCCGGAAGAGCCGCCGCGAGGAGAGCCTTCAGAAGAAGAGGCGTGAGGGGATGCAGGCGCAGCAACCATTTCCCCAGCTGATCCACGCCTCTGCACTCGAGAAGAAGGTGATCTCCCTCTCTTTCCCTTCGATCCGCGGTGTCAGGGTTCCGGCTCGATGGATCGGAACACTGGGGATCGGTTGATTTTGGTTTTGAATTGTAGGATTAGGGTTTTAGATTTGGGAATGGATAGATCTCATCTGGTTTTTCTGATAAATGTTGGCATATTGGCAGCTGGAAAGTCTCCCTGCGATGGTATCTGGGGTTTATTCAGATGATAACTCTCTGCAGCTCGAGGCGACCACGCAGTTTCGCAAGCTTTTATCAATCGGTAAGGGTATAACATTGCAATTCTTATTTTATTTTCCCGATAAGTTTATTTGTTTTATGAGCTGCGAACATCTTCTTTGGTCTCTTTTAAATTAGAGCGTAGCCCTCCGATTGAAGAAGTGATTGGATCGGGTGTGGTTCCTCGCTTTGTCGAGTTTCTTACTAGGGAGGATTATCCTCAACTTCAGGTTAGATTGAATTTTCCTTTTGTTGAATTATTTAAGGACTTTTTATGCAATTATGTACTTGATTTGTATCCTTTTGGGCAGTTTGAAGCAGCTTGGGCGCTCACGAACATTGCGTCAGGGACATCAGAGAACACCAAGGTTGTGATAGATCATGGCGCTGTTCCCATATTTGTGAAGCTGCTCAGTTCACCTTGTGATGATGTTCGTGAGCAGGTATAATTGTGATTGAGATGCTAGGGTTATGTGGTCTAATATCTTTTAGTCAACACACCAGATATCTGGGTTTCTTTGTAGTTTCTGATGCAGCTAATTGGTTAGTACATCATTCTATTGTAGGCTGTTTGGGCTTTGGGTAATGTTGCCGGTGACTCTCCGAGATGCCGGGATCTTGTCCTTGCACATGGGGCATTGTTTCCTTTATTGCAGCAGCTAAATGAACATGCCAAGCTCTCGATGCTAAGAAATGCTACATGGACTCTTTCTAACTTCTGTAGGGGAAAGCCTCAACCAGCATTTGAGCAGGTTTGCTGTCATTCTTATTGTTGGATAGTTATTGCTCTAATTGTGTCTACGATTTATTAATCTTTATATTTTTTTTCATCTATGACCAGGTGAAGTCTGCTCTTCCAGCACTTGAGCGCCTTATTCGCTCAAATGATGAGGAGGTCCTGACTGATGCATGCTGGGCTCTGTCATACTTGTCTGATGGTACCAATGACAAAATCCAATCTGTAATTGAAGCTGGTGTCTGCCCCAGGCTTGTGGAGCTTTTACTGTATGCACTTTTTGTCCATGTTATTTATATTAATTTTATATACTTAAATTGTTATGTTCATATGAAAAATGTTCTCTTTTTTAGGCATCCTTCCCCTTCAGTGCTCATTCCAGCCCTTCGGACTGTTGGTAATATTGTCACTGGTGATGATCTGCAGACACAGGCAAGCTTGCTTTTTAGACAACTTTGAGTCTATTATTTTTTGTTTGTTTTTCTAATGTGTGTATATGAAGATGCTTTTGGTTGGAGGGAAAGTAATAGTCACACATATCATGCCTTACAGTGAAAATGTGGGCTGTGGATACATCTTATACTACAAATTGTTTGACCAAAATTCTCCTGCACAACTAAGTATTAAGCTGAATTTATGATGGTTGTTGCATTTTAACAAGTATCTATTGGTTGCTAAGAGCATCTCCAACCGGGCTCCAAAACTCCAAATTTGGAGCCCGGTGGAGCTCCAACCGGGCTCCAAAATTCCAAATTTGGAGCCCGGTGGAGCTCTAACCGGACTCTATATGGGGCTCCAAATTTGGAGCCATGAATAGTGGGGCTCCAAATTTGGAGCCCTACCATGAAAATGGAGCCGGGCTCCATTTGTCACATCAACTTTTTGAAAATGCCAAAATTGCCCAATAAGTGTTATATTCAATAATTTTAATTCCATTTGTATCCTTTGTAAAATAATTTAGTTAGTTAAGCTAAGTATATAATTAGTTTTACTAATCGGTTTTTAACAAAAATAATACCATTGGAAAGGTCTCATCGAAACCTTTAAAATGAGTCTAATATTAAATTACTTTTGAGTTTATTTTAATTTTAATTTTTTTATTATTTATACAAATGAGTCTAATATTAAATTATTTTTGAGTTAATTTAAATTTAAATTTTTTATTATTTATAAAAATGAGTCTAATAAATTATGTATCCTAAAATATAATTACTCAAAATTATCCTCAATGTAAATATTAAAAATTAAAATACATTAGATATGAAATACATCAAACATGAAATACATTAAAAATGAAATACATCAAATAAAAATTACATTAAAATTTATAGACAAGAAATTTGTAGAAGAGCAATATTCATTTTCAAGTCGGAGGTTCATCGCAAGAAGGTGGACACAGTCAAGAAAGAGAAGGTGGCTACGGAATCGGAACTGGTGACTACGGAGATAACTTACCAGAATATTAAACATCTATTGCTTTTATTATGTTTGGTTAATTTCTGCTTATTTTAGGTAATGTAATTTTGATATTTTTAGTTAATGACATGTAATGCCTATTTCGATGTTTATTTCGTGTAATGTAATTTCAATGTGTTTAATTAAAAAATTAGTAATTTAAAATTACTTCTAAAACTAGTGAATATTAATCTTATTTTAAAGATCTCGATAAGAGTTTTCTAACCATATATTTTTTAATAAAAAATAATAACGCTAAGATGATCTATTAAGCAATTTAAAATAGCTAATATAATAATATATATTATATTATTGTTATAATATATATGGAGCCCGGTGCATTGGAGTGCATCGGGCTCTTGCTCCATTTTTGGCTCCATATTTGGAGCCTTTGCATTGGAGATGCTCTAAGAGGACAATTTCTTCTTTGCAGCTGGTACAATAGGTGGAGCAGTCTTTATTGTGCATTAAGCAACTTTAAGTTACTCGTACTTTTTTTGTCATTCTTTGGCTCTCTCTTTCTCTTTTATCTGGTTGTGCCCCAAATCCTTTTAGACCTACGCCATCACAGTATGGCCTTTCCACAACACTAACAGTCCAAAGTTATTTCTGTTTTACCTTATGGCCTCTAACATGAGTCAAAGTAGACAAAGTGCAAGTATTTAAATGATTAATACACAATCTTTATTGAGTTGTTCATTGTGAACACATGTATAAGGAAAAAGTGGACCAATATTGCAGACAAATCTATGGAACCTACTCTGCTGTGCTTGTTCTACACCTAGACTTACCTTATGCACAACACCTTGCGATTAAAATTAGGTAATAATAGTCCAAAGTATAGCTCAAATCATTCAACAATACGGAAAGAATCAATATTGTCCAAAAATCACAAAAGAAAGTATATTGTGAGATGGAGACAATGTGTAAGAACAATGGGAGAAGTTTGTCAGAAGCAAGCTACTGAAAATCGACTGATCTTAATCTAGATTGGCTGAAAACTTGAAACCAATTGGGTTAGCAGTTTCAGTCGATATCAGCTGGATTGATCGATACCCGATCCATCTTAACTGCCTGATATGGGTTAATAAAATTTATACCTTCGTCCACCTCTGTGAACTCCTTGATGTTAAGTCCGATGAGCTCCTCCTCCGTCTGATCCGGTGACACTGCAGTTTCTCTCCCTTTGTTATTTATGATAAGTTCTATTTGTTCTTGTTGGATCTGTCGCTAGGTTGATTTTGTTTAGTGACGGTGCTATTCGTATACCAGAGCTGTTGTATTAGCTTTTAATTTTTTATCCTTCTGATATTTGGGATGCAATTTCAATATCTGCCAAGTTCTCATCCAAAATTCTCTTGCTCGGTTCCTGCAGTATGTGATCAATCATCAGGCGCTTCCTTGTCTATTGAGCCTCTTGACAAATAATCATAAGAAGAGCATCAAGAAAGAAGCTTGCTGGACGATCTCAAATATCACAGCTGGAAATAAAGATCAGATTCAAGTAAGGAAACATCTTTTTATACTTATGCTATTCATATCAAATGTCAACCATATTAATATTGCATTGTAAAGCGTTTTAGTCAGTTGTAAATTTAAGTTAATGTCTAATATAAGTTTCAAGCTGAAGCTTAAGGTGTTAAAGAGTTTATACATGGGTTAATTATATTTATATCCATTTCTCCTTGATTTTTTTTATAATATCATATTCTTAGAGAACTCATGATGTCCAATCCCAGGCTGTGATTGCTGCTGGTATAATTGGCCCTCTAGTGCATCTGTTGCAAACTGCTGAATTTGATATCAAGAAAGAGGCAGCGTGGGCTATTTCAAATGCTACTTCTGGGGGCACACATGATCAAATAAAGTATGTCGATACTAAGTAATTTTAAGTGTGTTGCTTTTACCATGTTGCTAACTCATTGTGAAGTAGTATCTAACATGATTGACTTATTCGTTTTTTTTTTTAAAATTTGGATAGATATCTTGTTAGCCAGGGCTGCATCAAGCCTCTTTGTGATCTTCTTGTCTGCCCAGATCCAAGAATTGTCACAGTCTGTTTGGAAGGTCTTGAAAATATTTTGAAGGTTGGTGAAGCTGAGAAGAACCTGGGTACCACCGGGGACGTCAATCCTTATGCGCAGATGATTGAGGATGCTGAGGGTCTGGAGAAGATTGAGAACCTTCAAAGCCATGACAACACCGAGATATATGAGAAGGCTGTTAAGATCCTTGAGCAATTCTGGTTAGAGGAGGAGGATGATGCCATGCCCTCAGGCGATGCTGCTCAAGCTGGGTTCCACTTTGGTTCGGAGCAGGTCTCACTTCCATCTGGTGGATTCAACTTTGGCTGAAAGGTATGGCATCTCTATGTATTTGTGCTGTTTCCATCTGATATTTTCCGTGCACAAGTTGGCTACAGGTATGATCTTTCAGTCATTTTGCAGGTGATCGCTAGCTACACTGAAACACAGTGTGCCCCAGCTATTGCTACGGGACTAGTCGAATGTCGGTTGGGCGGAGTCGGTCATGTTATTGTTGGGTCCCGTTGGTCCAGTCCAGTCCAGTCCAGTCCAGTCTCAGGTGGTCGTCATGTTGGCACCGATAAAGGAGGTTTTCTCACCAACATTGTTCGTATGCACCGATGTGAAGTCCACAGATATCAGATAGGCAGAGAAAATGGTTTCTGTCCGGGCTGGGGTTTTATGTTGTTTCCACTTGATTCAGTTACAGGTTATAGTCCTTTTCTTTTTACCTCCTATATGTATCAATCATCTTTATTTGTCGCAAGGTATTTCGATAGGGCTTATTCTTGGTGAAGCCCCACTTTTTTTGTCAAAGAGTCTTTAGGACCTATCTTGATAGTATGTTATTGTCACTGTCACGAAGGTCTTAGCAACTTAAGAAAAGTATTGAAGAAAAGGTATTAGTCTCTTGAGTTTCTTCTACTGGTACTTGCCTCCGTATACATATAGTTCAATCATGTTTCTCACCGTGATGGCTTTTTTCTGCTTGAATTTATTAGACTTGAATCTAGAATAAGTTTGCATTAAATAAACCTTAAATGTGGTATTTACCCATAGGCAAATGGGATAGTGATTGGTTGGGTAATGGGTTTCATATTGTATGAGCATTTTGTTAATTTAAATTCCAGCCGCGGTGGTTAGTTAAGATATCATTAAGCTTTTAATTATCTGAAAAAATAGTTACACCCATTGATAAAACTGGCGTGTGAATAGAACTGATACTGATCAAATTTGTCTAGTATCTGGATAGTGATAAAATTATTTTCTTAGTTATATATTTTCTATCGATATAGCTGGGATATCGGATATATATATTCGTTTTTTTAATGGATAAGAATTTGTAATATAATTATTTTAATCTATAGACAATTATTAAATATATGTAAAAACTAGATCAAAGATTTATATAAAGTCTAAAAAGGTTTTTATACCACTATTTTTGTAATATTTTAAGCTAGATACGTTGATGTGTTTTAAATGTCGTTTTTTTAATTTATATTATAAACTAATACGAATAAGAATATAAATTTAAAGATTAAGTTTAAATAAAAAAAAAATCTCAAACTAAATATCCGCCAAAACTCGAGTATGAAATGGATTGAATTTTATTTTTCACCGTAACGTGAACACTTTTAGTGAAATAATTATTTAATATTTCTCAAAACACTTTCAATCGATATCTTGGTTATTAATTGATACATCTTTCATGTACACATCCAGCATCCTTATTGTTATTATCTAATCTTCAACCTTGCATTAATATTATCGTCATTATCAATTGCTACAACCTAAAGTTTTTCCCTGCACAGTGGTTTTATACAACTAAACTCTTTTTGTCCCACTATTATAGTAAATATATTATCAGATATCGGTAGAATTATGCCACCCCAAATACATGTAATTGTTACAAATCTTTAACCCACAACATAAAATAATAAATGTGAAGCGATCACAACAACTAATTAACCCAAATAATTATGTATTCAAAATTCTTCTCACTGACCCAACAATTGTATTTTCGAAATTCAACTACTAATATTAACACATAGTGGAGGGAAGAAAAATAGGATGGTGAAGGAGAAGATTGGAGGGGAGCTTGGTCTTCTCGTTTGGAGTTTTTGTTTGTATCTGGAGAGAATGAAGAAAGGAAGAACCAGGCAGAAGAAGGGTTTGATGAGTGGTTTAAGTCAAGTGGATCTTTAACCTTTTTAATGGTTTATTAGAAAGTAAAATGTTAGGAGAATCTAGTGTTTTGCTCCTCCTCTATTTGAGAAAAATACTGAACTCTAAATTGCTAAACATGGCTTAGCTAAGAAGGCTGTGATTTGATATTAAGTTTGAAGAGTAGATTAGTAAATAAGTTTCTTAGGAGACCTAATTTGGTTAGAAACTCTGAAATCTTTACTTATTTTAGTCTAAGAAAATTCATATCAAGAGCTTTTGTAATTTAATCACATCAGCTCTTTTAATTTAACATATAAAATTAAGTGTATATATATATTAAATATAATTAGATCGCTAAAACCACTTTGAGGTCTATTAAAATATCTCAAACCCCAGCCATGAGGATGACCTAGAATTGAATTATTTCCTACTCTAAATAATTAAGCAACATAAGAGACATACTCAATTGAAGGTGGAAAATTAAATTAACATTTTGTAAATCTCCTTAGAAAGAGGGAAGGAAAGGTGGCTCACTTTGTTCCCTTTTAATTTATTAATTCTCAGCTTTAAGTTTTGGTAGCATTTGGTGGAAGAGAAGTGGCCTTCAAAGGGATGAGACAGAAAGAAGTGATAGCCGATCTCCAAATTTTTGTCCCCCTGAAAACTGTATATGGCCGGACTTTGTCCCATCTCTTATACTCCTTTATATATATATATATATATATATATATTGATCCTGTCTTAAAATGAGTTGATTAACCAAATCCACATCATTTATTTTAAATGCTAAGAAAAAGTTGATACCTTTATGCGTTTCTCTTTATTCTTATGATGCTCTTCTGCCTTTTTTTTTTAATTACTTTTCTAATTTCATAAGTCATATTTTAAAAACTTTAGTAAACTTTAAAATATTACTTTCTTTAGCTATCCATTTAATCTTTCTTTTTTGAATAAAAATAACACTTTAAAATATTATTTTACCTTTTCTTTAGTAGAAAGAACATAAAAAAATAAAAAATAAAAGTAAATGAACACCAATAGTTCATTCACTCGGCCCTTTCAGTAAGTCGAGTGGAGTGATCGTTTGCTCGGAGATGAGCGCTCTTGTTTTTGCTAATAATTATTTCTGTTGAATATTCTCTATGTTTTATATTTGTAGTAGTTGCCCTACTAAAAATGCTCGCGGCCACTCAGCGCCATAATCTTTTAACTCATTACTCCTAAACAACACCTTAAAATAAGTGCACAACCCATCCAGGTCCGTAGTCACACTGATTAAAGACCGTCAATTTCTCATCTCTTCTATTCTGTAATATTCTAATCCTAATACTTACCTTGAGACCAGTAAAACTGCTGATTGGCTGGCAAATACTGCGATGTCATTTATAATATTTTAAAAAAGTTTTCAATAGCTATTATATAAAAATTCTTATTTTTTCTAATTTTTATTATATTTTAAGTTAATTATTTTTTTTTTAAATTAGTAAAGATAGATTTTTACCAGATATAGCCACTGAAAATTTTCTCAGCTACATATAAAAGGAGAGTATCTACAAAACCTTACTTATTTACACGTGTCATGGAATCTCCTGCCCAGAAGTTTCGAGTGGCCATGGACAGAAGATTCCAGATTCCATTATTTGGGCCCCAAACTTGCCGGCCCAGTCCAAGAGACCCCACTCTTTGAACTTGCCAATTACCCGCCGTCAGATTCAGATCCAACGGCAAGTTCTATAACCTAGCCAAAAAGACCGAAACGTCCCTGTACACGTCATCCCTGTGAGTGGGGGTAGTGCCTACTGTCGAGGGAGTTTATTGTCATTTACGAAGAGATATCAGGTTTAGGGTTTTGGGCACTGATTAGGGCATCAGTGGCGGTGCAGCGCCGCCGTTTCCAGTTCCCTTTTTCCTCTCCCGTGCGCATCAGCTGTCCGATCCTAAACAGCATACCGCCGATCTCGTGTATGCGCACGGGGTGAGATAACGCGGGCCCCAAGATCTCTTGACTCTTCGTTCGTCAATGACGGCGTGCGCTGTTTTACTAGTGTAGCGTGTCACGAGATTTCGCTTTTCGATTGCAGTAACATACTCCCGCACGAGTCAAATATGCTAAAAGTGTTCCCCCTCCAGGAGTAGCTTGGGCCCCAAGCCTTTTAATAATTAATTTTCCTTAATAATAATATACAATAAAAATATTAATGAATTGGCTCTCAGTTCACAGTGGGCAGACAACACTAGAAAAATCTAAAATTAAAATTAAAAAAGAGTTTCTTTTCTTCTTTTTTTCTCCCTCTCTCTCACACTTTCTCAGTTCCCTTAGTCCCTCTCGCCTTATATCACTTCGTAGCATCCTTTCCCTCCACACTTTTCTCTTTCCCTCCGCCTCCACTCTTTCTAATCTCCTTCCAGCCTCCAAAACTTTACATCTATCCCCCCCTCTGCTTCTCTAAGCTCTTTCTTAGGAGAAAGAGAGAGGTTTGGATCGGCTGCTGTAATTCCCTCGTCGGATCTCATTGATTTGATCACTTTCCTTTGCTCCGAAGTACACCGTCAACAGTTGTTGGTTTCCTCTTCCTCGGCCGAAGGAGAAGGAAACCGGAGATTGTATTGGTTCTCTACTATTTCAGCTGGGTGATTGGATCGCCAAGGTGGGATTTTGAAGGCGGCGATGGATTTATCCGACGAAAAAGTGAGTTGGGTCGATCTCTGTTCATTTGATCTCGTTCGATTCGAGTAGTTCGTTAACTGAGATCGTTTGCTCTGTTTTGCTTCAGGGATCGGGATCGATAGATCGGAGCAGGATAGAGTGCGGGGAAGAGCGACGGAGCTGCGCTGATTGCCACACGACGACGACTCCTCTATGGAGAGGCGGCCCGTCGGGCCCAAAGGTGCGTATCAATCGAGTTACAGATGGATTTTCTCTTTTGCGTCGCCGTTTCTTTCGCTGGTTTCGATCTGATTTGGTTGTGCTTCCGTGAACCGCAGTCGCTTTGCAACGCGTGTGGGATCCGGTACCGGAAGAAGAGGAGGGAAGCTCTCGGGTTGGAAGAAGGAGGCGAAGGGAAGGAGGAGAAGCGAGAAGAGATGGGTGGTGTGGAGAAGTTTGGGGTTCCTCTTAAGCTTAAGATGCTAGGATTTGGAAGGGAAGTGGCGTTCAAGCAGAGATCTATGATTCAAAAGGGGAGGAGGAGGAGGATAAGGAGGATGGGGGAGGAGGAACAAGCTGCCGTGTTGCTCATGGCTTTGTCCTCTGGATTCCTGCATGCTTGATCGAGTTCATTAGCTCTTCAAATTTCAAAAAAAAAGAACAAGACTTCATTTTTTTCTTCAGGAGAACGGAGATTAAGAGGAAAAAAAAGAAGAAGAGTTTTTAGCTTTACTGGCACTTGTTTTGTGCTTCATTACTTGTCTCTCTCTAGATTCTCTTTCCTTTTCTCTAATTATGGGGTGGTGATCATATATGAACAACTACTTTGTCTGTCTGGTGCCATAATCTTATACTTATTACCGAATGTATATAAGTATCATCCTGGTACTCCACCTGGATTCACTTTCTCTATTCGAGTTCTCATTCAGAGAACTTGGTTTGCATAATAATTTGCAGCAATACTTTCGCCATGATTGCTGAACCTAAATGTCAATGAGTACATTATGAGAGGGGATTGGAAGAAGTAAGGGAGACCCAAAAGAAAAGGTTGGTAGTTGTGGATTTAGCTAGCCGTTGGGTTATAAAGTGATGAACTGTTTTCAGGACCACTTTGCCACTCTCATCATTTTACCATGGAAATGATCTCAATTCTGTGCACTATGAGAACGTCATTGTTACTATGGCTGATCCTATATGACATAATAATGATAACTTTATCTTTGTCAAAAGAATTCTAATGGATTTTTAAAAGAAGTTTGAACTATTCCATCTATCTCATACCTAGAGTACCTTGATTTGATTTGATTTTATTTTTAATAGCACTTTGTCCAATTAATTAATTTGGTGCTCGAGCTCGTCTTCAATTAAGTTGGATTCTGGATTGAGTTTAAAATTTTTCTTAAATAAGTGTGGTAATTAAGTATTAGATTAAGGTAAAATCACATTCTCTTCTCTCTCTTTTTTCCCCCCTAATCTATCTAAATTCACAATCAAATGCCTAACTTTTTAGAAGCTCATTTAAGGTTCCCTAATTTAGTTTAGAATATGAGAGTAATTAGTACTCTCAATCCAAGTGGACTAATAAGTGAAGAACTATTTATGGAGATACTTTTGCCACCAGATATGACAGGCTATTCGAATAAAAGCAAACTTTGAATGGAATGCTTGCTATCGTTATCCGAATAAAAACTTTCTAGCCTAAGAATCCCGATAACAGTAGGGATTAGTCGTTCTTCTCAGAGAGATAGATGTATCGGACTTGGATAAAAGAACTTGGATAACTTTTTCCTTATCGATCCAACTGTGTTTTAAGGAATCTCATCATTTAAACTCTTATTTTTAACTTAAACTTTAAATTTACTTAAAAGTATTAAAGTCATTTTACCTCTATAATTTATTTAACTTATTTATATGGTAAATGACTGTTAAATACAATTAGAAGTAAAAGCAAAATAGAGGAGTGAAATGATAAAATATCTATATATAATAGGGTGTGAATAATAATAAGACAAAAGGATAGATTGATAAGGAAGAGTCCTCAAGGTTGTAATATCTTTTTTAATCTTTGCATAAATTAAATAAAATAAATGTAATAGTATATTAGAATATAAAATATAAAATTATTGTTATTTACCAACTTAAATTTTTAGAGTAGTATCACTGGTTTTGAATCTATTAGGTTCATATATATATATATATATATATATATGTTTATTTATTTAAGTGAAGTCCATCTAATTCTGAAGCAAAGAAGATTGCTAAAATATAAAATATAAAAATAGTAATGTTCTCCAAGATTATTTCTTTATCAAAATCAAAGAGAGAATAAAATAGAAAAATACATATAAAAGTACTATGCTTGGTAGAAAAAAAAAGAAAACTAAAGATGAAAGCCCCTACCTTCATTTAATCTCCTAACTTTTATTTTATTTTTCTATTTTTGTTGTTTATTTAAGTGTTGGCGTTCAGAGACAGAGCATCAATGGATTAGAGCGTGCGTGACTATGATCGCTTTTATGGTGCGACCTATAAGAATTAGAGCGTGCGCGAATGACCATGATCACCCTTATGGTGCAATCTATGAGGTGACATGCATCGTATGATATTGATATTTGTTTTAACCATAATTTAGAAGATGAATGCCTATTGTGAATACTCAACAACATGTAAAAAGAATTAGAAATATAAAGCCAAGGAAACACAACCATAAGAATTTTACTGAAAACCTTTTATGTAAAAATCAGAGATCTTTTTCTATAGGAATAAATCAACTACTAATAACATTACAAATATAAGAACAACTTACTAAATATCGGTTGAATTCTACAACTATTTTGTTAGAACCTACGATGAATTGCTTCAATTAGTATATTAATCATATATTATTGATCCTTGAGATTATATGTCCTATCTCAGTAGCTCTGAGATAATAATTCGCTCAGAATCTCGTCTCTTCAATATTCTATCAACTCGGAGAACACTTCAACAAATCTCCTTAGGATTCAAAAACTTATAGTCTCTTAGTATTGACCAACGACTTAGGATTGTTTGGTTTATACAGGCGTAGAGAAAAAGACTAAAAATTCACTTTAACTCAAAGCTACTCTTACGCAGAATGATCGTTTCAGCACCTAATAATTTTCTTACGTACTACTTCAAATGTTACGAAATCGTTGGAACATTCAAACACCGTTTCAATAATTCTTTATAATAAATATTCTCTTATAAAATATTCTAAATACATCCAAATAAAAATCTTCCATATATAAATTGCCGAATCCTCCTGCACAGCATCAAATAAATAAAAATCCATGGGCTATTCTTGATGCATGCATCACTCTCTCACTCACTCTCTCACTCTCTCACTCTCTCACTCACTCTCTCACTCTCACTGTCACACTCACCCTAAGTCGAACTCCCACAATAAAATGGTTGACTAGTATGAGAAGAGTAACCTTACGGGAAGGGTGGACAAATGGAGGAGTAGTTGAATTGGGTCCCAAAAGACTGTTCATATTATGTACGTGTCCTTTTTTAGGCCCCAAAGTCGGTGCCGTATCAAAGCCAGAACAAATAGGTCCTGCCGTGTTCAATGAACCCAGCCCACGAAGCATCTGACCTACTTACTAATCTCAACCCCACTAGTGAATAATAAGATTAGATTTACCTTATGTACTTATGATTAAAATAAAATTATTATAATTTTTATCCTTAATATAACAAAGAAAATTTGCATATAGCACCATGCATTTTAGCGAAATTATAATTTATACTTATATTTTTACTATTTGAAAATCGAACACTATGATTTAGTGGATATGTGTGGGCTTAGATTTGAACTAACACCTTTTGTGTAGATGAGAATATTCGTCAAATTATTTTTTAAGAAAATAATTAAAATACTCTTAGTATATGGTAGGAAAGTATAATTTAGCTAAGTGCATTTTTATAAATTATTTAGTATATTTAACTTAACTTGAAAATTTAGTTAAGTTTAACTAACGGATCTTAACTGCAGGGTATTTTCTGCACATATTTACTAAATGATAGAGCTTGATTTATAAATAGTAAAAATACAGTGTAAATCATAATTTCGTTAAAATATAGGGTATTATATGCAAATTTATTTTAACAAATTTTTAAATCACTCAAATTACCATTCTCTCAAAGAGTCGGTTAGTATTACAAATGAATTAATTAAAAAAAATTTATATTAAAAGATAAGATAATTTTATGCATAAATACAGTGATATAATATGAGTTATGTTTCGAGATTTATTAGTAAAATATTTGTGCTACCAATTCCATGTTTTTAAGTTCCATATCTCACTAAACAAAAATAGAAGAATTTATGTAGAAAATGTAAGATATTTTAGATGATGTAGGATTAGGGGTGAAAATGGAACGTATACGGATCGGATAGTGCTCAATTTATATCCGGATCCGTATTTTTAGTTCGGATATGGATTCAGATACGGATATTGGACGGATAGAAAAATTTAAAACCATATCCTAACTAAACGGATACAGATAATTTTTGGATAAATAATCGGATATTAATTAAATTTAAAATAATTATAATATTTTATTTAAATATAATTAATATAAAATTATTAAGAGTTTTACAATAATAAATTTCTTTGTACGTCAAATATATAAAATTAGAGAAATTAATCTCTATAAATAATATATAACGTATTATTAGTAATAATATTAATATTTACTATTTAAATAAGCAAACTAAAAATTATAAATCATTTAAAAAAATATGCGGGTAAATGGATATCCGATATCCGTATCCGAATCCGAAAAATATATCCAACCCGTATCCGAATCCGTATCTGAATTTTTTTCAAAAATTCTATCCGTATCCGATTCCGAATCTAAATCGGATAGAAATTTTTTATCCGAATCTGATCCGAACCTGATCGGATAGTGGGTTGGGTCGGAGTTAATCCAACCCGTTTTCTCCCCTATGCAGGATGCATGGAGTACTGAATAAATCATTAAAAAGAATTAAGTTAGAAAAAAGGAGCAGGGGACTAGAAACCAAAAAAAAACTAAAGAGATCTTATCTTCAAGAACAAGAATCCTAAGAGATAACCTTCAAACTTAGGGATAATATATTCTGTTCCTCTCTCAACTTGGCTCTCAAGTTTGTTAATTAAGAGTACAAATAATTGCATTTAAAATAATTGTTATATTAATTTTTCTCTCTCTTTTTTTTTAATATAAAATAAATGTAAGATAATCTCTAAAAAGATCTAATATTAATCACGTGAAAGTCGTATATTTATTCCTCTATTTTCTAGTTAGGCCCCTGGATACTCCACTAATTATACTTTCTCCTCCTATAAAGCGGCGCATCGACGCCCACGTCCCGACCGTGAGGCGGAAGCAAAGCAAAACTCTCATCTGTGCTCACTCTCTCTCTCTAAAATTCTACTCTTTGCTCGAGAAGAAGACGAGAAGGAGAGATCGAGCTACTCGTTACGTGATCTAGGTAGAGATCGCATCCTTTTGAGCTCCTTCTTTCTTTTTCTTTTTTTTTTTGGATTAATTTTATGCTTCATCTCGTTTTCTAACCGTTTTTTTCCGTCCGATTTGATGCTAAATTAATTTACGCTGTGGGTTTGATTGTTTTCGCGGTTTTGTTGTTCTTGTTTTGGGAATTAGGTGTTTTTTTTAACGATTTTGACTTAATTTGACCTGATTTTGATCGTTCTTTTTTTTTTTTTCCTTCTTGGGATGGAGATTTATTTATGTTGGGAAATGTTGATCGAGCTTCGGTTTTGGGAAGAGTGGGGAATTTCCTCTAGGGTTTGAGCTTCTTTTGCGTGGGGTTAAGGCATTTGAGATAATAGTAGGCGTTGTAGGTGGCATAGAAAGTTCTTTGTGTTCACTAGACATGTCAAAGATCCATCTAAAAACAAAAATTTGTTCTTTTTAAGTATTGCTTGTTTGCTATTTCCAGATAAGAAATTGGAATAGATGGATGTTGTTTTTCAGTTCTGACTGGTTAAAAAAAACAGGTCTTCTTTTCCTCTCAAGAAATGTAGCGAAAAGATTGTGGCTGCTGCGGTTGCTGGAAGATGGAGGCATGCGACTGCATCGAGCCACAGTGGCCTGCAGATGAGCTCTTAGTGAAGTATCAGTACATATCCGACTTCTTCATTGCTCTCGCCTACTTCTCCATCCCTTTGGAGCTCATTTATTTCGTGAAGAAGTCTTCATTTTTCCCTTATAGATGGGTGCTGATACAGTTTGGTGCTTTCATTGTTCTTTGCGGAGCAACCCACTTGATAAATTTGTGGACGTTCACCAGTCACTCAAAAGCCCTTGCATTGGTGATGACGGCAGCAAAAATTTCGACTGCTGTTGTCTCATGTGCAACGGCCTTGATGCTCGTTCATATAATTCCTGATTTGCTAAGTGTGAAGATAAGGGAGTTGATCCTGAGGAATAAGGCAGAGCAACTTGATAGGGAAAAGGGCCTGATACTCACGCAGGAGGAGACTGGAAGGCATGTTCGCATGCTCACACATGAAATCAGAAGTACTCTTGATAGACATACTATATTGATGACTACTCTTGTTGAGCTAGGACGAACTCTGGATTTGGCAGAATGCGCGATATGGATGCCATCACGTACTGGTTTGAACCTTCAACTTTCTCACACTCTTCACCATCCATTGCCTGTTGGATCTGTGTCTATCAACCTTCCTATAGTCACTCAATTATTTAACAGTGACCGGGCAATAAGAATCCCACATACATGCCCATTAGCTAGGATCCGACCCCATATGGGTAGATATGTGCCTCCTGAGGTGGTTGCTGTCCGTGTTCCGCTGTTGCATCTTTCAAATTTCCAGATAAATGATTGGCCTGAGTTCTCCACGAGGAGCTATGCTGTGATGGTTTTGATGCTTCCGTCAGATAGTGCTCGCAAGTGGCATGCCTATGAATTGGAGCTTGTTGATGTTGTCGTTGATCAGGTAAGAGTTTTAAGATAACGAGTCAACTGAGGGTAATTTTTCTGTGTTATTACATGCTAATGTGCTAGTAATCTGCAGAAAATTGCATTTTGTCACCCTTTCTCTTGTTCAATTTCCCTCATTTTTCTGTCTATAGTTAATCGATAGTTTTAAAATTTATCTTAATTACATTAATTATCAGTACTGCAGTCCAGATATGGACCAACATTATCTGTGGGCACTTATCTTAATTGAGGGCCGTCTAAGTGAAAGCTTTCTTAGTTGATCGTTATTTAGAGTTTCATTTCATTCTTTGCTTATTTTTGCCTTAAAGCAACTCCCTTCTCAGAACTTAGTACCTTTTTCCTTCCATGGATTCTTGCCATGGTTAGAGTAGAGTTTGGCTTTTGTATCATCATGAACTTCATCAAATGAGACGGATGATTAACCTTGCTATCCTACTAGACTCATGGTTACATCCTTGATATCTGATACGATCACTTCAACATAATTGTGATCACAACAAGGACCAACTCTAAACAGATCTAGAATCGGAATTTTGGAAGACGATGCCAACTGATCTAACTGTCCAAAAGGCTTGAAACTTTAGTGCGTTGTACCCCTGGAAGTCAAGAATCTAGCGCAACTAGAATCATGATAATTGGAGGTGTAGATCAGAATTGTTGGGGAAATACTGATTGGGGGTCAGTAGGTGGTCGATGGACATGGAAGGTGGAAGATGGAATAATAGTGAGGGTTAGGGTTTAGAAAGGTGGTGATAGCAATGATACTGGGGATAAAACCTAAAACTAGATGAAGGGGAAGATAGACCGATCCTTAATAAGCAAGGGGCACTATCAGATTGAAGGAGGAAGGAGACGACGTCCAATAATGACTGTCGTCAAAAGGAGATAGTAGTAGGAGAAAGAGAGAGAGAAGGGAGAGATAGGAAGGAAAATGTCAAAAATCTTCGATAGCTTTAATGAAATCATCTTCCACATATTTAGAGGCTAATCTAACAAACAAAACAAACAAGAAATAACCCTAATATAATCTATCCTTGCTGTGGGGCGCTCAAACGGATAAAACAGGCCCTCAGAATTTTTGAATGCTATGTAGACATTTGATCATGACGTTCGAAAGGGTCTTTTGGCATTCGAACGTCACAGCCAGAATTTCTTATTCTTCGAAAACAAAAATAATTAAGCTCGAGATAACAATGTCCAACTCTAGTTAGTTCTTAACGTTGTGCCATCGCCTATCGTAACGTGAAAACCCACCATCGGCTCCACATTTAGTTCAATCTTCATCTAGGAAGTTATGAGTGCTCCTCGTGTCAATTAAAATGTTAACTGCTGTTTGTTTAATCATACCTTCCTACCATAACGTCTTAGGCCCCACCATGCTCGAGTATGCATGTAGCGAAATTTCAGCGGCCATGTCTCTATCATTCTCCATCTCGACTACCATAAGCTCTTGTGGTTACTCCTTGGGACTTGCAACAACAAAGTCCTCTTCATCTTTTAGACCGTTGAGAAGGAGAATCGCGCCCATAGATCGTGTGTACCGATGACCAGACATGTATTTCTTGTTGGTTATAAAGTGAGCCCGATCTTTTGAGCCAGTCGATCGTTTAGGAAGTTGTGCATACTCCTCGTGTCAATGAGAATATGCATTATATGCTTCCTAATGATGCTGTCCACCTGTAAGGTCGTCGACGGTGTTGCGACTCCTGAGTAGGCATGTAATGAGATGCTTGCTCGTACATCCTCCAAGTCTAATTCCTTGGTCTTCAGATGCTACTCATTCTTGTGCTGGTCGCCAACGGCTACGTCATCCTTGCACACGTCCTCCTTGACCTCACCATCGATAAGCATCACTGAATCGGTCTGCCGCGTGCAATGGTGCTTTGGGGTGAACTTCTTGTCGCATATGAAGCACAATGCTCCTTCGAGGTGGAAGAATGCGAGAATCTTTTGGTCATCATCCATGTCTTGGAAGATGAAAAATTGTTCGATATGGTATAGCCAATCAATCAGATCTCTATCTTAAAAAAATTGGAAACTCCAATTGAACGATGCACTTGCGGATGCTTGTATCACGGTTAGGGTCGAATATTGCTCTAGTCCTAATCGAAGGTAGGTATTCTTCTAGCCATACATAATTCCTTCGACGTCTTCCATCAACTTCTCGATCTTAATCTTTATCCCTATCAATCTAGGGATTATCATCATCTTCGTCTGAAAACTGGTGGGACCATCATGGTGGGTCTCTCTCCGACGCCTTGACTTGGGTGTGGTCTCTCTCTCTCTCTCTCTTGCCCTTGGTCAACCGGTGGGACCATCATGGGGCTCGAACACTTGAACCATCATGGGGTACCTCTTATCCTTGGACCGCCCTTCTCAGATCGCTCGAAACAAACCGGCTTTTCATTGTGTGATCATTTAACTCAAGGTTTCAATGGTTTGAGTGAGGATAATGAAGGTCTGTCTCAAAGCTTCAATGGATCTTGATAACATCTCTATGTTTGGATCTGTGGAAGGTAAAGGAGGCAGCGCTGTGTGTTGTCCTCTTGCCCTTGGGTGCCTACGCATGGAGGGGTAGTGTTCCTCCCTCTCTCGCGCATGGATGTCTTTCCTTCTCTTCTTCGTGCCTCCATGGATATAGTGGTTGATATCATTGCAGATACACATTGAGGAAAGTTAGCTTTGATGCCACTTATTACAATCACCCTTGAGGAAGATGTTTGTCGATCCGAGTTGCTATTTTGGACAGAACTAAATATAAAACTTTTGAAGGTAGTAGAGATCGATCTAATTCTTGGAATGATTTGAAATTCAGATATGTTGTTTCTCTAGAAGTCAAGAGTCTTATGCAACTGGAATCTCATTAACCGGGTTGGTAGATCAAAAGTTATGATTGATATACTAACCAAATGTCAGAATATGGCAGGATGGAAGTGAATGATGAAAGTTGGTGATGTGGTTAGGGTTAAGATTATGAAAGTGGATAATGACTATGGAGGATAGGGATAGTACCTTGAATAAGACGAAGAGGGAGAATGGAGCTTCTAGATATGGCTGGTCGCTGGTGTGAGGAGGGAGAAGCGATGGAAGATTAATTTTGGCCCTAGAAGGAAGCTCGAGATGGATAGTGAGGGGAGGAAGGAGAAGGGAGAAGGTTGGCTCAAGTATAAATGGAAAATAAAAGTGGTTGCTATCCCACATATTTGGAGGTGCAATCATCCAAAAATTATAAACAAACCCCAATACGAAACAACTTAACCGACGGATATTCAAATGCCCCTCGTCTACGTTCGAATGGCCAAAAACAATGCTCTATATGTGCGAATGGCCAAAAACATCAATAATATTCGATAGTTTTAATGAGGCTGTCTTCTACATATGTAGAGTTTAATCGAACAACCAAAGCAAACAAAAATAACTCTAATACAATCCATCGCCGTCGTGGGGCATTTGAACGGCCTCGTGTAGCTGTTTGAACAATCAAAGCAGGCTCTCAGAATTTTCGAATGCTATGCAAACGTTCGAATGCCATGGCCAGAATACTTTATTCTTCAAAATTAAAAAAAAGATTCAGCTCGAGACAAATAAGGTCTAACCCTAGGCATATCAACAACTTTTTTTCGGGCCCATTTTTCTTCTTGTATTTTCTACTTTCGATTATTTATCTTTTGGGTCAATGCTATTGAGAATGATCTGTATTTGGTTTCTGGATGGCCCTTGTCAACATGTCTATTTCTGCACTCCGTACAGTGCAGGAAACATGAGGAGTTTGTAATTTGTCGATGCATATTGCTTCACATTGACTTCAGCACCTATTCATGCAGTATTCCTCCATATTGAAAAAAAAGAGAGAATCATGCTCCACAAACTCCGCTGACATAAGTCTAATATTCACATGTTCTAAACTTCTAATACTCAAGTAAATATTGCGCAACAATGGAAGAGGACATAAGTTTGACATGTGGACTTACTTTCGTACTTTATGAGTAGCATTTCTTTAATTAATAGTGTAGTTGATTTTCTTGCTTTTTCTTCACTGGGAATTCCTTACTCCATGTTTTTGTCACTTCTATTTGATATTGGAAGTCCAATAACTATATGATAAAGTCCACATAATTTTCAGGTAGCGGTTGCACTTTCTCATGCTGCCATTCTGGAAGAGTCTATGCGTGCCCGTGATTTACTTATGGAGCAAAATGTTGCTCTTGATTTAGCTCGTCGCGAGGCAGAAATGGCTATTCGTGCTCGCAATGATTTTCTTGCTGTCATGAACCATGAAATGCAGACTCCAATGCATGCAATTACTGCTTTATCGTCGCTGCTGTTGGAATCTGAACTTACTGCAGAACAGCGGTTGATGGTAGAAACAGTATTAAAGAGCAGCAAACTTCTTGCTACTCTCATCAATGATGTCTTAGATCTTTCTAAGCTTGAGGATGGTAGTCTCCAGCTAGAGATGGGAGCTTTTAATCTGCATGCTGTTTTCAGAGAGGTGGGTGATCTGTTGTTGTTATTCTTGTTGATCAAGTATTTCTTGGCATTATCTTTTAGTTGATTGATTTGTTTTTCACCTTGTAGGTTATCAATTTGATTAAACCAATAGCAACTGTAAAAAAGCTATCAGTGACGGGGACATTGGCACCAGATTTGCCGCTATGTGCCGTTGGTGATGAAAAACGGCTTATGCAAACCATTATAAATGTTGCTAGTAATGCAGTTAAATTTTCAAAGGAGGGTCACATATCAATTAGGGCTTCTGTTGCCTACCCAGATTCTTTAAGAGATCCTCGAGCACCTGAATTCCATCCAATTTCTAGTGATGGGCACTTCTACTTACATGTGCAGGTCTGTCAATGTAATAGCATACTGGTACCTCACCTTAGATCCATGCTTGATAATTCTTTGATGATTTGATCATAAACTCTGCTATGGACACACATCTTACCTAGTAGCTGCTTTTTAAAAGGAAAGTTTGAAGTTCTCACAAAATAAGTTGTAACTTCTACAGGTAAAAGACACTGGCTGTGGTATAAGTCCTCAGGATCTACCACACGTCTTCACAAAATTTGCGCAATCTCAAAATGGAGCAAACAACGGTTATAGTGGCAGTGGACTTGGACTTGCTATCTCTAAGAGGTATAGACAGAAAACCTTCTTACTATTGGTTTTGCAAAATATGTTTTACCCTGCAGTGCTTGCTATAGGTTTCTCTGACTTGTTGAACAAATTTGATGGACAGTCCATCTTGTTGCAATATTTCTCACAGCGCTTTCACTTATTTCTAATGGTACAATCAGGTTTGTTGGTCTCATGGGAGGACATATCTGGCTTGAAAGTGAAGGTATAGGAAAGGGTTGTACTACTACATTCATAGTAAAACTCGGGGTCTGTGATAATCAAAGTGGGCATCTTCAGCAAACTTTGCCACCCACCAAGTTGCATCATCGAGAAGCAGAGTCTGCTGATTATATTGCACTACTAAAGAATGAGAACGGCCTGCCTCCTCCTAAGCTTCGTTACCAAAGAAGCCTGTAGAAGCAATGGCGGAGTGGTTTTTTCACTTTCTCTTAGGTGATGCATGCACTCGAGACAGCGGATGGTTTGAAATATGTAGTGCTGTGTCAAACTTGGTGAAATTTGACATGATCTAATCTGCATTATGCTTTGGAGGCTGGGGAGTTACAGAGTCAGTCGTGATAGATTCAGTGTTTCGGGCATCATAGAAGAATATCAGAAGAATCAGGTATTTGCTAATGTAATAAACTCAGCTTTGATAATCAAAGAAATTATTATCATTATTGATATCAATTTATATATACATATATATAAATTACACGAATGAAACACAAAATGAGCAAGTAGCATCACCAGTCAACAAGAGTTTACTTTTTTGTCAATAATATTTACTGGAAATAAGGTTCCCAAATTTGTTCCTTATTTAAGGATGGAAGGTTGTTGGTAATTTGTGCATTCTTAAAAAGTCTTTTTCTTCCCCGCTAGGAGAGATTGCAATAGAGTGATCACCAAGCCAGTCTGGTTGGAAGCATCTTTAAGGATAGTTTGTGCATTTCTAACGAACTGGTTGCAAATCATTTCATCTGTTTAATTTATGCACTCAATTATTTCAATGTAAACAATATCCTTCTGCTGGATGGAGTTCTATAGGCCAATATAAGGTATCTTACAACTTAAAGGACTCATCATCAACGATGGCTGTGCTATGCCGTGCCACCATCGGCACGCCTCAACACGCCCCGCTGTGTCAATGGTACACCCCTAGCACTCAATTATGTACTCAATCATTTCAATGTAAATAATATCCTTCTGCTGGATGGAGTTCTATAGGCCAATATAAGGTATCTTACAACTTAAAGGACTCACCATCAATGATGGCCGTGCCAGTGGCACGTGCCACCATCGGCACAACACGTGCTGAGCGGCACGCCTCAACATGTCCGGCCGTGCCAGTGGTACACCCCTACGTACCAATGGCACGCCCCTATGTGCTACTAGCACATATTTAAAATATTTTTAATAAACTTTTTAGGATATTTAAAGATATTTTTTGGTCTTCGATATGTCAATTTTTAATTTTTAGTTTAAATATATATATATATATATATAAAAGTTTAAAGTTTAGATTATAATGTTTTATCTTTAGATTATTTGTAAATAACATATTTATTAAAGATAAAGTAATAGTTAAATATAAATATTATTCAACACATACTATGATTGAAGACATTCATTAAAACTAATATTAATGGTTGAACAGTTCATAATATAATTGAACACATAATATTAATCAATAATAGTTTAATAATTAAAATTAATATCTAGCTGAACATAAAATGATGAAAAGAATCAAATAGTTTATTTGTCGGCATAAGAATAACACAAGAATGTTGTAGTAAATACTGTCAATATTTTTCAAAACTCATTCACTAATAGTATTGCTCGTTGTAACATTTTACATAACCTTCATACAAATAGAAATTTTATAATTCTTCTATGATATGATATGATATGAATATTGAACATGCATGGAAATGAACGGCACCGACACAGGCACAGACACATCATAAGCATATATAGATAGTAGATATAGAGTATAATAATGATATTTTAGCTCTGGTGGGTGTGATTGATATAATGATAATTATGATAAACTCATATCATTCTGTGAGTGCACCTTTCCTAATGTCCTGCTAACTACAAACTTAAGTCCTCTATAAAAAGAATATCTCTCTGAGAATGTTGTGTAATAGGGACGTATATCTCATCTCTATTATCATCGTCGTCAGAATGAGTTTCGTTATTATCACGATCACTATCACCATTATCATTATTATCATTTCTAGTCTCATTATCATTAATTTTATCTAAGCTTTCTAAATAATCAATTGATCAGTTGATTTGATAATGACTGATGAAAATAGAAAAAAAATTTAAAAAATAACTCTATATGGAATAATGACTAGCACTGGCACGACTGTGTGCCATTCGACACAACTCAGCACAGGTCGACACGGGGGTGTGCCATTGGCACACTCCATGCCAAGTGCCGTACCAGTCCATGTTCACCATATCATGTGGAAAAACTCAGATAAATTCAAGTAGATTCCAAAGCCCAAGCAAGATGATGGCAATTTATTGTAAAGAATTTTTTTCTTTCCTTCTTTTTCCAACTATGATACAAAGGTAGGTCACCTGATTCATCTCAAAAAGAGGTAACACAATATGTATAATCTCAACACACATAAAGGAAGCCTACACCAAAAGAGAGATTAAGGGTGAAAAAGGGTCCAAGAGTGTAAATCACATTATGGATCCATATTAACGGGATACCACAATGGTGTATACACTTCTCTTCTGCTGAGATAATTGCTATCTTTCTGCCAAATGTGACCAAAGAACGTTTGTTACAAAGGTAGTTTTAGCTTGACCAAGCAGAGCTCTGGCCAGAGAGGAATCACACTGTGAGAGACGCTAATGGATGTGAACGAGAAACAAATATTGAAATTTCTTATAATCATCGTAAGAAAAAGATGGTGCTTAATGTTATGTATCTTGTCTCAGCTAAGACCCCAGTTACGGCATTGACAGTGAACTTTGGCAAGGTAAGCCATGTAATCATCTGACCTGAATCACAAGAAAAGTTACAATTATAGGCAAATAAAATACTTGATTATGAAATACAAACTATTCTGACGGATTCGGAGAAAAACAAAGTGTAACCTTGATCCATATGGTGTCTTGCATGCTTCAACAATGTGGACTTTCGCTAAGTCCATTTCATTCTGCATGAAAAAAAGAAAAAAGGTATTTTCAGCTGTTATCATCTTGCTGCAGACTATAATATAGTATGCCGTTGTAAGTTGTAACATCATAGTTACAAAATATGAGACCAATACTTTAGGAAGATAATTTTTAATTCGATTATATTTTACTAGGAAGTCCTCTTCTATGAGGTGAATTTACAGACTGAAACCCAAGCAGTTTCAGCCTGTCTTGAAAAGATCACAAATGTGCTTGCAAGGTGACATTGATTTATAAAAGGCATGCTAAGGGGGAAATCTAGTATAAATATATGCCTTAAGAGTCAGCTAGTGGGATAGTACTCAGTTGGTTAAAGAAATTCATGTTGTATAAATGTTTTAGTTCAAATTTTAGTGATATCGGTATATAACGGAACACCATTAGATTCTTACTTCTCTCTTAAAAAAAAATAAATATATATCATAGAGTCAATATGAACATCTCGTAAGGCTGATGATTAGTTTTGAAATCTAGTCAGCATTAATTTTCTCGATGCTGAGTCAACTTGCAAGGTTCACCTTGGAGAGCATAAAACTAACAGAATGACAAAAAAAAGGTTTAGACTATTCAAAGTAAGATTCTAAATTAGCATATTTATCCATATACAAATTACATTATGCAGCAGGATGACAGAACCAAGATTTACATTTTTATACTATCCAAGTAGGTATGTTGGTTATCTAACAAAGCACATGAATTCATATGAAATAACATTATGGCAAGCACAAAATTAAAGAACGACCAATATCTCAACGATATATTTATAAATTTCACAAACCTGGGATTCGTAATAAAGACCAGCATATAAAGATGCATAGAAGTATTCATGCTCCTGACCACCTGAAAATGCTGAAACAAGCTAAAGAAAAGCAAATGCATGATCAGATGAACGGTTATAAGAATAAGAAAATGATAAACTAAAATACCATACAGAAATGCTGGCATCATGCAGTATTCCAAGTTGCCCAATTCTTACTACTAATTCAAAAATCAAACGTAATGATGTATGATGTACTCCATCAATTTAAGGAAGACAGATTTAGGTGCAATTCTGATCCAATGTATCTTCATAGATTTGGCAAGAACATATCTGGACTGACCTGAATAAGTTTGCATCTCACATTCAATTTTCTCAATCTATCAGGTTCATTATTAAGTTCTAGTATAAGAATGTACATATTAGATCCAATCCATGAGAAAGGAGATCTCATAGTGTAGAGCAAAAGACTAGTACAAATTTAACCACATAAATTACGATGAAGGAGATAAACATGGGTGACTAGTAAATGATAAGCTTTCTTGACATTGTAAATGATGTGATAAATAAACAGAGATGCTGTTAGGTCTTATATAATATAACATTAAGTTAACCAATAAAATTGGAATAAAAGACAGTAAATTATAATGTTAGTACCTGCAAACTAAGTTTACACTAGTAGGTTATGTGGTTTTAAAAGAAATTTGTCAGGATAAACACACTAAAACATAATGTTTCTTAATAGGAAATTTGACCTTTTTACTCAATCAAAGTGATGACATTTTTGTTACTTAAAATTCATAGAAGATAAGAAAATCTCTGCAATTTTCCTATTAATTTGAAATCCTTTCTCAATTAAACCTTCTACAGCTCCAGATTATTCTGTCTTTATTTCATTCATAGAAAAGAAGATTTAATTATGAATCTTGGTACTCAATCAACCTGGCCAAATTTAATGGACCTCATGGGTATAACTGGTCTCCTGCACAACATAACTGTTTCTTATAGGAAAAAGAGAGTAAGAGGTTGAACAAAAAGTTTCCACCAAAGAAATAATAATCTATGGAAATGAATTCATTAAAAATAAAAGATCCCTTAGTTACCTTTTCTGGGTCCCCAGCATCCCTAAACATAATATAGGCTTCACGCATGACAGGCCGTGAGTCTCGACCAACCTGAAAAATAAGTGTAGGTTGGTTATGAGAAATGAACAATTTTCCATTATGTTGCTGCTACTTTCACATATATTTCTATTTCTCATACTTCAGTTTATATATATATATATATATATATTGTTTTTTTGATGCCTTATTCTCAACTCACTTGCCATGTTCAGATGAATCTAGCATGTAAACTTACTGCGACCAAAAAATTAGAAACAATGAGGTACATATGAAAATACAACTTCTATGAATGAGATTTACTCAACAAAATTAAAGTGAGCTTTTTACAGACGCAAAAGATCATGTTTTCTTGCTTTGTGCTTTAGATGATCTTAATATCTCTAGTTGAAACTAGTGGCATCTCAGTTGTTGGTCAATAATTGCAACGTAAAGGAACATGCACACATATTTGTAAACAAAAATAACATAAATAAGATTGATCTTCACATAAATATGTAAACAAAACCACATGAATAGGATTGATCTTAGTCCCTGCAAGGGAATGCACCAAATTTGAGTTCAAGAACTCACCTCCAAGAAACGCTTCCTAGCTTCTTCAACCCCATGCATTTGAGCTTCACATAGAAAGCACCATATAGACTCTTCAGTGTCATTTGGGTTGGCTGCAACATCCAACCTGAACTGCTCTGCCCCTTCTTCAAATCTACACCATTCAGCCAGAGTAAAAGAGTTCAGAAAAGGTAACTCCCAATCTACAGGATTGCTATCTAGTTGACATGTTTATAATTTATGAGAACAATCAATCATTTAGACAAGTCATTTTTTGAGTTTATTATGGTTCAATTTCTCAACCTTCCTATTTCTGAAATCAATGTTTTCCTTTTTCATCAGAAAACACAGATTTTTTGACCGATCTACTACTCCTATCCAAATTTATCACAATTCTACTATAGTTTACAAATTATTTACCAACAGCATTACAGTTCCTGTCACATAAGCATAAATTGCTCTCACAGAAACTATTTGTAAATTCCTCTCTCCGTCGATCTCCATTACTTTAGGACAACTCATTCTTTAGGCAAGATTCTCTTCTAAGATATATTATTATATAAATCATTGTCTCAAGAACAACGATTTACCTCACTAATGTTGTGCTTACACGACAATAATTATAGTAGTTTGGGAAATAGTTTGGAAACTGTAGTAGAACTTCAAAAATTAATTAAACAGGAATAGTGATTCAAAACATCCTACATTACTTCTGGAGAGGGGATGAATAACTTAGGAATTCAAAATTACATTTTTGAACCTGACAGAAAATTTCTCCATTTGATTCCACTCTGTTTTATTTGTAGGTTAAAGTTCCAACTTACTTAAATAGTTAAATTATGCACAGAAAGGGACATAGATCTGTAAGACATCAGGAGTTCCAAAATTCCTATTTGAACCAGAGGAAATATCCTTTGTATGATTCTGTTCCAACAACTAAGTTAACAAACCCAAGATGCTTGGTGCTTAATATAGTTTACCCTTTCCTTATCATCTACTCATGTCCATGTAATTACAACTTAAGAGGCACAAACTTAGGGTAAAGAAAGAGATGGACATACCTATCCAAATAGTAGAGAGACAACCCTCTCTGCCAAAGATCTTGAACAGGTCTCGTCCAGAACTAATCCGCATCAGTTTATCACAACAAGAGAGCCAAATGATGCATCAAAATAAAGGGGGAAAAAAGAGGAAGAATCACACATACTCACATGCCTTCTGCCGAGGATCCAACTCAATGGCTCGGTCGAACTCAACCAACGACTCACCTACATCTCCCTAAACCCACCACCCAAAACAACTGCCCCATTATATCAAAGCAATACGTAAAGAGAATTTTGTATATAACACACTACATCGAATAGTGAAGACAGGGCGTTCTAAGGAAAAGGAAAGGAGTGGTGAGCGATTAGAAGGAAGATACCTTCTTGAAGAGCTGCATGCCCCGGCGGATGGCGAGCGCGGCGTCGCGGGCGGCGTTGCCGCCGCCGGTGAATGCGTCCCAGATGGCCGACGCCGACGTCAAGAAGATGCGGCGGCGGAGCGGAAGGGAAGGGTTCAGAGCCTCGGCGTTAGGGAAGGAGAGGGAGAGCGGTTTGGAAATGGCGGGAAATTTGGGTCGATGGGGAGAAGTGGCGGGAAATGGGAGAGAGAGGAGAGAGGTTGAAGAAGCCATTGGAATTTGGAAGGAGCACCGCCTCTCTCTCTCTCTCTCTCTCTCTCTCCTTCCTTTTTTTTCCGATTATTTAATAACGTAAACAAGTGAAGAGATGAAGAGGTATTGAGATAAGAGTGTGGAAGTAGATTGTCTGCAGCCTCGATTGCATGAAATTTCTACAACTGGGTGGCAGCACTTGATTGGGTGTTCTAAATAATAGGGAAAAAGGAGGTGTTTACTGCTTACAGACGGTTAATGGCAGTTATGAATAGCTTATAATATAAGATGTTATTTGCAAATTTGCCTTTTTTTTTTAAATTAGGTTTTATATAATTTAGACTCTTACAAAAAAATCATTCCATAAGTTAAATTTAACTAATCTCTATTAAACTTGAGCTTAATTTAGCAAAGAATTATTTAGCTTACCTTTGTATAAATTGTTTAAAATGGTTCTAAATCAACATAATAGTTTTTTATGAGAGAGAAATGTGAACTTAATGATGGTGCCCTAGTTAAATCAATACGGCTGGTATTTAAATTCGAGAACACTCATACAACATAAGTCTCTTTGACCGTCTGAGCACTATGTTATTAATATCAAAGTATAAGAAAATAAAAATCTTATGCTTTAAACTTCAAGAATGAAAGGTATTTAAGTTATTTATTTGATTTGTTAAATTTGACAATCATATGTTAGGAATGTTCTGTGAATGTTTCGTGAAAAACTAATCACAGTAGTAACTTTGAAAGAGTTAGAAAGTTTAAGTAATAGTTATGATATTTTATAGAATGTAACGACAATTATGATATTTGAAAAGTTTATAGTGGCAATTGTTATTTAACCTTTCTTCATTTACTGTTTTGGTCGTGAAAAAGAGAGGGTGATACTCATAATATTTATTGAATAATTAGCACCATATATGGAAACAGTAAACTAAACTTGAGATAGTCAAGATGAGATAACCCTTATCTTTGTTTTTTAATAGTCAAGATGACTATAGAAGCATTTGAATGGCCATTTCATTGGACATTAAGAACTGCCATCCAATCCTCAATGGTTACTTTGCTGGCATAGCAGTAGCATTTAGTTCTTAATACCAAGTAAAATGTTCAAGGGGATCTTTTCTCAGCATCTTCTCTAGCTTTTAATTTTTCTTGAGAATATGCGAGGGATATTTGGGATCAAAATTAAACTATGTTAATCCTAGAATTTTCTATATAATTGCAGATTCTGATTTGAGAACAAGTGTTCAGTTTTTTTTTGGCCTCGGTCTCATCTCTCCTTCCATTCTCTTTTCTCTCTTATTTACTTCATTCCTTTTGTTGCTGTATGTTTCTACCTCATATTTGATCAGCCAAAGTTCTTTGCCTAATAGGTGAGATTGTTTCTTTCTATTCTCTAAGAGCTAGCCGCTAAATCCATGTAATATCTTGAGCAATTTTCTTGCCCAAATTATCAAATATGTACTTGCAAAAAGTTGGCAAAGTGTATGATCTCAAAATGTTTCTCATGTGTATATATCTGCTAGTAATTTCATCAAAAGGATGTATGTTTCTTCTTTCTTGTTGTCGATTTCTTTTTAGGAAGCTTTGTTTTTTGCTCAATTAACTGACCTAAGACATTAATCTGGGAGATTAGATAGACTGAAACAAAACGAAGAGTAATTCAAGACAACGAGAGCACATTCAAGAGAAGTCTCTCATTATGGGTATTGCTTCAGGTTGCATAACTAATCGGCTTCAAATTGAGAGTTGAGAGGAGGGAAGAGATTTTATATTCTTATTCAGAGTAAGCAATTCTGATTGCTGTCTGAAGATTTTTTAACAAGTCTAGTTCATTCTGTCAGAGTGGTCTAACTGTCAGAATAGTGGGATATCACAAAGTAGTGGAGTTGCATTCAATTATTGACAAAAGTATAAGTATAGATGGTCAGCAGCATCAGTGGAAAATTGTTGGAAGAGAAGAGATCAATGTTGACAGTTCACCTTAATTGCTAGGGAAAACCAATAGAGAAATCTTTCGGAAAAAATAAACGGTTACTTTGTGAAATGGCGCAAGAAAGTCGATATAATGTTTGCATCTTGGCCATTTGCTGGCCTGGTGTTTCGCGAATACGGTTAAGCTAACAAGTTGCGGTATAGTTTTACATCTTTCTCTCTGAAATATTCATGAATTTTATAAGAAAATTTGGGTAAAAGGTCTCTAATATTTCAGAACTCTCCTTTGTCAGCTTTTGGTCTCTGATTGTATCTAGATCCGTGTTTGTCCATATAAATTTCAGCTTCATAGCAAGGTCAACTGCTCGAAACAGACTAATTGTAACATCATCATGAAGCTTCTTCTATTCCTGGATGAGCTAATGATAGCGAAGTCAACCTTATTATATAGCCTTATTTTGCCGCCCTTGTTAACCGATCGAAACATTTAAACAACAAAAAAACACCAAAGAACAAATTGCATAGGAGGAAACAAAGGGTGGAAATAAAAATGTGATCCTTATAATCTCTTCTATATCTGCTCAAAAACTAGAAAGGGTTGACTTCAGCTTATCCAGCCCATGTAATGATGGGTCAGATGCAAGAAGTCAATCAAGACCTACAAGAATGTCAAGAGAAAAAGGAAAAGGAAATAAAGAGAATGGAGTAAATCAGAAATGTTTGATGCAAATTGCACTTGCACATCAATTAGATTTGGATAGAAAGTTAGAAACCATCAAAAATTGGATCAGAGTAGTACAAAGTCATCAATATCAGAGTAGTACAGAGATGCTCATCTTTAGTGCCTAATCTATATTAAAATTGTGCTGAACCTTGAGAAGAGTTGTGTACAACTACTTAACGACTCTGCTAACATGTTTAAATAGTTGCTTGCCTCCAAAATAATGCTTGTCAACAAACTGATTGCCAATTCTTTACTTCTTTTGTTCAACCATAATCTAAATCTATCCTTAGTTGTAATGCTAATCCAAAGTCATACCTATTTTGTCCCTTGTATTGATTGAGACCAGCTTATTCAGATTGCTGATTTTATTCTTTATGCTGTCGGTGTATCCACCACCATATATAAATAAGAATCCTGGAATAAAATTGTACTAGAAGGTCTCAATATAAAATTCATAATCCAATCTCAAGAAACACCAATTAGATTTTAGGTTTCTGCTATTACCTGCAGCAAAAACTTAAGCTTAAGAACCATGGCCTTCCCATCCTTCTTAGTGTACTGCCTAAGCGCCATCGTCGTTGTTATTGCTGCAATCCTCATCCTCCTTGGTTTTTATCATCTTATCATCTTAATAGACAATATTGCTGCACAAACTTCATCCAATGACACAAATGCTACCGCCATGCCTATCGCTCCTTCAGCAACTTCGCAACGCAATATAGGTCTTGATCAGAAGATCCTCGCATCTCTTCCAGTGTTCTTTATGTCCTCTTCAGGCGAAGAGAAGATTGAATGTGCTGTTTGCCTCACTGAGTTGAAGGACAATGATAAGGGTCTTCTCCTCCCGAGGTGTGGCCATAAGTTCCACGCAGAGTGCATCGATGTGTGGTTTCGATCAAGAATTACCTGTCCTCTCTGCCGCTCCGTTGTAGAAGCTGAATCACCTAATCCATCTGCATAAGCGTTTCATTCTTGTGACTCAGGCTCCGTTCGACAGTAATCAAATGTGTATATTCTTACATTTCTTTGATAGCAGAGGTTCTTACATCATAACTTTTTGAGAAAATGATATGTTCTTCAGAGTTTTGCTCTAGTTAGAAGAAAATTCAGGTGATGGATTGTTTTACTCTTATGAAATTGATTTGTATGACTTCTAGTTAGCTTGAAATTAGATTTCTCCTGATCAAACTAGCACTCCAACCTGCATCAGAATGATCCACGTGAAATATTATGCGAAAACTACATATGAACTGGCAGCAGATCCTCTGAAGCACATAAGATCAACTTGCATTATAACATTTCCAGCTCACTGCCTCTTCTGCTCAATACAACATGATGAACTTAAACTAAAATGTGAGTTGGCGAGATGTATACAGACGTACCCTCATTTCGATAGGATGCATGGCACCTTTGGAGTGCGAAATCCAACAATAAAGACACTGTTCTTCCTTCTACCATCATATCAAGATGTGGCCATTTCAACCTTGGTTGTTAATCATGGAAACAGGATTCCTTCACTTAATTTGCAGTAAGTTTGTGGCCACAAATCTCCATACTGCAAGTTTTCAGTTGTGAATTTCTATACATTGTTCATGTAATTAAGACAGAGTCATCTCATACTACCAATCCACATACTCACTCTCGTTCCCATCCTTCTCCTTTTAAATGCTTCATATCTTCAGCATCATATCTTTATTGTGTGAATTTATTATTTCTTCACCATTGTGCCAATGATTGATGTGGCAATCCTTACTGTACTCCTATCAGCCCAATTGTTAAATTCCAAATTGGCCAAGTGGGCCCTTCAAATCTAATCTTTAATCTAAGTGGCATACCACCAATGCTGATAGGGATTTCAAAGTTGGACCTATCATAACATTCTTGCGCTCCCATGGAATGGTGCATCCCTCTATTTGCTCAACAACATGGAGGTCTTGATGACCATCACAGTTACAGTCATAACCATAGCTGCATTGCTCATTGTAGTCGCTGCAATCTTGTTCATCCCTGCTGCAGTTCTCTATGGATGTGATCATTTGGTTGGCATGTTTGGTGACATCTGCTGCTTTAGTCTGCGAAACTCACAGACGGCGGTGGCGGTGGCGGTGGCGGCCAATGCCAGTAATAGCCCTACACACATATCTAGCTCAGTTACATTTCATGACCATGTCGGGCTTGAACCCAATGTCCTCGGGTCCATACCGATCTTCGCCTTCTCAGTCTCCGACGGGAGGTCGGAGTGCGCGGTGTGCCTTGCGGAATTCAAGAACGGCGAGAAGGGCCGCCTCCTACCGAGATGCGGCCACCGGTTCCACGTGGATTGCATCGATGTTTGGTTCGTCTCTAGATCTACGTGCCCGCTATGTCGGCTGACGGTTAAAGCAGAAGTCGTTGAGCTGCCGGTCTGAGTCTACCGTTGGTACGGTGATCGGAAGAGAAATTCTAACTTCAAAATCTATGTTCTTAATAGTCAAATAATTATAATTATTATTGAATTATTAGTAGTTGCGTGGCACTTCGTGAAGCCATTGCAAGAACCTTCACTTGGACACCAGCTGTAATATTATTATTTTTTTCGCAATATTAATTGCAGGATATGATGATGTGATTTCTTTTATGGGGATTGGTTGGCATGTCATGCATCGAGGGAATAATAAATCTTTGGCTCTTCATGGGAATTGACTTTCTTTTTTTGTACTTATTTTTTACGTAGTTGACTTAATTATGTGCTTAGGTCAACGAGAACGGCATATGTTTATAGTTTGGGTAAGGTCGTGACATGATGATGAGTTCATATGATAACCATCTTCTCTCAATACTCACTGGAAGAAGAAGAAGTAGGATTTTTTATTTATAAATTAAACATATTTAAATCAAATCCCAGGCTAATTTTAAGTTAAATGATCCTAACAGAAAGGCTCCAGCAATTAGATCCTTCTTTTTTTTACTTCAAATTACTACTGGAGAATTAATTAGAGTGGGATTATTTATGTAATTTGATGTCTTTGGTCAAGTTATGTTCTGACTCCCTTTTTAGTGATCCATTAACATCTTTTACTTATAAATAACCTCCATAATATTTACTTTTATTCTATAGAGAAAAAAGAAAGAGAGAAAATTTAATGGTAAATTATTATTATTATATGCATTTATAGATAGGCAACAGGCAATTTTTTATGAGGGTGTTAGTGTAATTATCCTCTGAATTAATTAAGAGCTACGGTTATTTCAAATTGAAGGTAAATACTTTAATGCAGCTTTAAAAATTATAATCTTAATCCAACGACTATAATAGCCAGTTTTTATACCTAGTACCGGTACCACATTACGTAAGAAAAAGAGCATATTAGTTAAGAAGATTTTTATTATACCCTTGAAGATTTTAACAATTAGATCTTCATCAAACAGATTGATAAAAAATTAAGAAGTGCTCTACACGTTTTTTTTCTTCTTTCATTAAGATTTCTCTCTTAAATATAATTATGCCTTAATTATAAGAGATATTATCTAATATTAAATAATTTAAATTTAATTATTTAGAGATAAACTTCAATTTAAATATAATTTTTTTTATCTCTATCTATTAAATTTTAATTTAAATCAATTTTAAACTAACGAGAGATATATGTAAAATAAAAAATAATCAAAAAGATAAAATGTAATTAAATTTTCATTAAGTTAATTATAAAAGACATCAATACACTTATTTTGATATATATACATCACTCTCATTTAATGATATATATATATATCTTTTACTTAATAAAATATTAAGATAATATAATTATTAAAAAATAATGTGCAAGATTATATATCTAATAAAAATTAACTACTAAACCTCTTTAACGGATAAAAGTTGGACAACATTTGAAAATAATGAAAAAGTGAGGGTCTGAATCAGAATAATTTTATTGCGGCAGCTTCGTTTTGGTTCCGAATGTTTAGCTGATCTCTCTTCTTTCCTCCCTCCATTTCTCTCCACCGAGGCGAAGAAAGCGGAGACCTTTCCCTCGAATTCGAAGAATAGCTAGCTCATCTCTCGAATGGCACACGAGGAACCAGAGCAGAAGGCGACGTCTTCGTCCATCCTAACACCAACGGTGCGCGCTTTTCGAAAGATTTCCTCTCTTTATTCAAGTTCTGTGATTACCCATTTGCTCATTCCCTCCTGATTCAAAGAGAAAGAGCCCACATTGACATTGTTTTCTGGTGTAAGTTTCTGGGTTTTCTTTACTTGATCACATATTTTTGCAATTGGGTTTCTTCCTCTCTTTGGAAAATTTAGTAGGGAAGTTGTTTGCAGTTGGGAGAAGCATTTGGGATGGGAAGAGGGCGTGGATTCGAGGAGTGGAATGGGTTTCCGCATCGATCAAACAATCTTGACAACAGGGCATTCGAGCTTGGGACCTCCCATTCGCCTCCTCATCTCAGGTGCATGTGCTTTTGATATAGAAATTAAGCTCTCATGGAACTTTTTTCTTTATCTGCTAGTAATTTGTTTTAATTCTAGGAAAGGTGAGATAAATTTATTCGTTAGCTTCTTGTTAAATTACCTTAAGTGCATTTTTATTCATTTGACAAAGACTAATATTAAGATCGATGCTCAAATTAAAATGAGCTCAGCGTGATCGACCCTCTCAGGTTCGAAATTAATTTCAAAGCGAAGCTTGAGTTGAGGGTCAAGTGGATCAAGCTCGGCAAAATTGATGTAGTTCTTGCAAGTATATATTTGTAAGTATTTGAAAATGAAGCTTGAAAGTGAGTGTTAGTATGTTGAGAATTCTCTGTAGATGAAGATATATCAGAGGGAGTCAAGGTGGACTTATTACTTCCCAAACAGATCCTCCTATCTGAATGCATCTCAATTGTTGTTATTGAGCTGCTCGCTAAGGCTTGTATTCGTCTTGACTTGAATAGGCTCAAAATTGAGCTCAAATAGAAATCGAATGAGTGAAAGTGTGATCATCTATCCTAGGCTTGTGAAACTTTCCGAGAAAGCTTGATCAGAATTAGGCTTGATCCCACTAGAGTAAATAATAACTCCAGAGAGTTGTCTTTTTTTGCATATACCTGCAAAGAATGATTTAATTTGAAAACATATCACAAAATGAAACCATTTGAAGGAATCTAGATTATAGGTGTTGGCATGTGACATTTCCATAAAATTTTCTAACCATGCAGCAAAGTTTGACAAAAAGACTTTACTAGTATATGTTGACTGTAAATGTAAATTGACCATATCTGAACTGAGATTCAATGATGCGTTTTATCTGCTCATGACACAATTAGAGGGACTACAGCAGAAAGTAATGTAAGTCGGATATTTCAAGAATAAAGTTGATCTGGCAAGAAAGTTTGAAAAGGAAAGAAACAAAGCCACATTCTTGCTAGTCAAGAAATATTATGAACCCTTTACTATACTATACTGGTGGGTTTTGACTGAGGCTTTTCTAACTAGACCCACATATGACCCAGTATAAGCTCAATCTGACCCAATTGTCTACAACTAATGCATAAAAGCCTTCATGGCCTTCTCCAAACCCTGAAGAATCAAATGCTACAGTCAGGCATACGAGGAACTAAAGAGTGAGGTTTTCTCAAGCTTTGATAAAACAACTGACAGAAAATTAACTTAATCTTTAACAGTATATACCTGCTACATCTTATTCAGGTTAAAGGCAAAGATGTCTAGTTTAAATGAAAAACTCCACATATCTTAATTGGTATAGATGATAGAAAACTAACAATATAATGATTCCACCTGTTGAGATTCAACTTAATATTACTGTAAGCATACTCATGACAAACTATTAATTGTTATACTTTTCCTTATTCAGTGCAGGAGGATCAGGTCCAGGAAAACCTGACGATAATATAATTAATATACAATGCTGTGACCAAGTGCCAGAAATAAGCTTGTGGGAAAGGCTTGGAAAAGCTTCTACGTTAGACATCGAATCAAATGATTTCTCTTGGAATGCTCTCTCATCCCTGTACCATACAAAACACACCAGCAGTTCTGAGCCTTCTGAGGATGAATCTAACAAAGCTTTAGAGGTTCGTAGTTGGACATGTGCATTTCTTTTCGGCCATTTTTATGGTATCCAAGTACTTGGAAGGCAGGGTAGAGGACAGAATAGGACATGAAAACAGCAACCTTTTCATTAGGTTGTTTTGGGCATGTAGACTTACATTACTTGGTTATGGTGTCTTAGTTTGCCATTTTGAACTAGTCGTTTGCTCAAGATATATCCAGGTCTAAAGAATTGCTATCAAATCACAGATAAATGTAAAGTATGTAAACGGTAAACCTATATCTATATATATGTGTACACAGACACACATTTTTACGTTAGCCCATGCACTTGTTCTTCTTTCCAGATTCATGGCTGTCTTGTCATGATATGCTTAAAGATAAGACTTCATTCATTTCTTGAGAAGCAATCTTTCTTGCATAAGGTTCAATATGGATGCTAATTTTTCAGTTTCTAGATCATTCCCCATAAATTTTGTTTAAGCATGTCACTCTTCTTGCCTTTTTTGTTGTACGATACAGGTGACTGTGAACTCTGGCGGAGTAGTTTTTATTGCACTATTTAAATTTTCAGGTAACAATGTTATTTCATCAAAGGAGGCAGCGGCAGTCATTAAAATCGCATCTTCGAGGATGGCAACACAGTCAGAGCGCTTGGGTTATGAATTTGCAAAATTGCTTGGAGTGACGACACCTCAAGTATGTACTTCCTCTTCATTTGAATCCTATATAAGTGTTTGGCCTTGAGTTCAACAATTCACTGATCATTTCAGGCCAGGGTGGTTCATAATTCGAACTCTGAATGGCAACAGATAAAGGATGCTACTGAAAAGGCACGTCAAATGGCAGTTACTGCTGGTGATGAAGTAAATGAAATAACATGTTCTGAGTTGTTGGAAGCTCTTGAATTGAGCCGTTGCCTTTTATTAATGAAGTATAGACACAATCTCATCTTAAGCCACTGTCAGTTAATTTATATATTGTATATGAATTCTGATTATTGTTTTCCTTGCCTTTTTCTCTGGCAGTTATATACATGGCTCACCACTGCTAGATAACTCAATTCCATTTACTTCACAAAAAGCTGCTGAAAAAACAGCTGAATCCCTTGGAAAGGTCTTGATATTGGATCTTATACTTAGGAATGAGGATAGACTCCGTTGTCGCCAGCTTGGCTGGCGTGGCAATTATGCAAACTTGCTATTAACGGACAAGGTGACCTCTGCAAATATGGATACGTTGGATGAAGCTAATGATTCTGGTGTCAGACTATACAAACTAGAGATGATCAGGAACCACCAAAAAGAAAGAAGAGCAATCTCTGTAAGTGATATACTCGGTGCAGATAATGGTGAGCTTTCAATTTCAGGCCCTGATGCTTTCGGTGAGTCCAGTAACACACCCAAAAAGAAACAAGTAGCTGATGAAATAGCTTGTAATTTCTGTATCATGGCTATCGACTCTGGGGTTCCACGTAGGCCTCCTGCAGGAAAACGAGCAAAAGATCAAGAGAACTATCCAAAGTTGGTTGAGCTGATGCTTAATAACTGGGAGTACTCTTCAGACCTTTTATATGAAGTATCTATAGGAAAACTTGGTTTTCCAGGACCCGAGGAAGTTGATGCTCCAACTGATTTCAGTTATTCTCTTCCTGATATTGATATGACAGCAGTGGTTAATGCATTTAGAGGAGGATTTAGAGGGGCTCTCAGGGACCTTCAGGGATTTCATATATTTCTTCTCACACTCTACCAGAAGTTAGATGGGCTCCTGCGAAATTTTCTATCAATTATTAACAAAAGCTTAGGTGAATCTGAAAGGGAAGACTCTGGTGCTTCGGACTCACCGTCATATTTTTCTGGTTGTAGTCCTAGTTCTCTGTTTCCTACATGTAAGGAACATGGTGGAAATGAAACATATACAGAATCAAGCGATTATGAAATTCACAAATTTAGACGTAAGGCATCGCGTGCAGGATCTAGGGAAAGTTTTGACCTAATGTCTCCTGTGTCTCGAGAAAATTTGAACGGGAAATACTTCAAAGGAAGTGGCGAGGCCTCACGCTGTCTGCGCTTGACGATGAAGCTCCGTGACTTCAATAAATTTGCAAAGGTTGGACACTTTCTCTTGAAATTACAATTATTTGATTTCTTTTCTCTTAGAAACATATGGGCCTCATTCTAGAAGAATTCATCCGAATAAAACATTAGATTGCTTGGTGAATATTTCAATTTCAAAAAAATTGCCAAAGCTGGGAATATAAAAATACTTTTGCTGGAAATACAAAGTACTTTTAATAAGTATTTAGAATTACTTGTCAAGAAAATTTTTGTGTCTAGTTATCTATACTTTGCAATGGATCAGTCCAAATCCAGAGTTTGCAAATGCCGCGGGCAATATGAAGGAAGTTACAACAAGCTATTCTGTCTCTAAGTTCAACAATTATAAAGACATACTTCCAAGTTATACGCATGATTCATTTTAATTTCATAGAGTCCTCAATACAAATATTGCAGTGCTGCCTGCTTGTACTTTCTGCAATTCCCTTAACTTGCCAAGATCAGTTTCAGGCTAGTCCAATTAAAAGGGACCCACCTATCATCTCTTTTTTCAGTCACTTCAACAATGCTATGATGTAGGTAGATGGCGAATTGAACAAGGAATTGGAACTGTGGAATGAAATGCTTAGGACAGATGTGATAAAACTGTGCCAGGAGAACAACTTCAATACTGGATTTTTCGAGGGCACTGATAGTAACATTTCCATTGATGCCTACGAGTTGAAGGTAACACGACTGAACAACTTTTCCGGTATCTAATTTTGTTTGGATTTTGGAGTAACTATATGTAGCTAACATCCTTCAGGTACGACTTGAACACATCCTTGAGAGGATAACATTTATTTCTGATGCTGCAAGCACGGAACGTCCTTCTCAGATCATAGATCATCTGTACATTGGAGGGGCTTTGGCTGCGAGGTCTGTGTTTACCCTTCAGCATCTGGGCATCGACCATATATTGTGCTTATGTTCTAATGAAATTGGACAGTCCGACTCTCAGTATCCTTTTCTTTTTGACTATAGGAACTTCTCAGTAAGCCTTTCTCTTCATTTCTTCTTTCAATAGTTGAAATAACAAATTGAATAAACTTCTCTATATTAGATTAATTTGCTCCTGTTTCTTTGTATGGAAAGATCTCATGATTATGTACCTTTCATAAGTAACCTAAAGAAAAAAGTATACTGTATGTCCGTGCTTAGATAATTATTGTCTTCATGCCTACTAGGATAACCAAACAGCAATTTTAGTACTTTTGTTTGCGCATAAAAGTATACTTTTGTTCCATGTAGTAGGGAACAAATCTGACATTAAGAATTCAAACTAGAAGCCCATTATTGTTGGTCAAGAAAAACCTAATTAAGGACAACATTATGTAGGTGCTAAAGTTGAGATAACTGGTGGTAGAATTTTCTCAGACTAGTCATCTTCAACAACAAAATCAACTGAAGGAAAATCAGTTAAATTCTGAATTGAAGACTAGCACATCCTGACGAGATGATCTAAGGAAAAATTGGAAGCGTCAAGGAAAGTTTACCTAGTTTGTCCCTATCTTTCCCACTACAAATTAAGTTCAATAATTAAATTCTCTTATTCCTTTCCCTTACATAGATATGTTCCCAGTTATCCTACTACAAACTTCCATTTGATTCTAGCCTCATTTTATATCAGGTCAATGTTTTAGGTCCCTTGACACAAAAGTTTGGGAGTATAAGTAGAAGGGCAGAAAGCAAGGTGTTCCCCCTGTTGAATCAAACCACACGCCTTATTGAAGAGAACTGATGCTTCATTGATTTACTGAATTATTGATATGGAATCTGACAAAAAGTAGATGGAGAACTGCTAAAATCACATTTGTAAACCAGTTGCATTTTATTTTACCCCCTTCTGTTATTTAGGTGAACATTGCTTCTTCTTCTTTTTTGCGGCGGGGGGGGCTTATCTTAATTGAGTTTTATCTGAAAACTTTTTCCATCAGGTTCCCTCACAGGGTTAAAAGTCCTTGGTTAAACTGTAGTATCTCTGGGATCATCTTGGTGGAATATTTATATTTGTCTATTTAGTGCTGTTCTGTTAAGTGCATTGGTTTATATATAACAAAGACGTGGTTTGTGGGCATCTGGATTAACCTGACAATTTCATTATGCTTTCTGTATGGTTTTTTCTGTGTGACCAAGCAAAAGAAAATTCCTGATTGTCCTATTCTACCTCTTTCTTTCTTTTTCCATTTTGCTTTCCCTTTTGTTTTGTGCTGCTTACAATATTTTATCGGTTCTCTATATAGTCTGGAATGTTTGTAGCTGTACCTGGGGGATCAGGGTTAGATCTAGGCATTGCTTATTTATAGAATGTCCAGATGATCTCAGGTGTAATTACAAACATTAGTAGTCCTTGGATAACTTTTTGGGATCTGGTATTGTGCATCTATATACTCGTCTAAGCTTGTCTATTTAGAGTGTATAATTTGTTGATGACAGTCCATAATGTGTCTTTAGGTAAGTGATAATGATGACGAAGATATCGGTGATCTCTTCGAAGAAGCATCTGATTTCATCGATTATGTAGAGTACATTGGTGGAAAAGTATTGGTCCATTGCTTCGAAGGGAAAAGCAGAAGTGCGACGCTTGTGCTCGCGTACTTAATGCTAAGGAAGTAAGTGCAATACAAGCCAAGATTATGTATTACTCCATCCAAGTAGTAGATAAACATTCATTTTTTCTTATATGCTTTTGTTATCCAGAAACTTCACTCTCTTAGAAGCATGGAATACACTAAAGAAGGTGCACCGCAGAGCCCAGCCAAATGATGGCTTTGCTAAAATCCTTTTGAATCTCGACAACAGACTACACGGGAAAGCTTCTATGGAATGGCAGCATCGAAGGCCGACGATGAAGGTCTGCCCCATCTGCGGGAAAAATGCAGGGCTCAGCAGCAGCTCACTGAAGCTTCACCTGCAGAAGTCTCACAGGAAGATATCTTCAGGTAGCGTTGACAGCGCCATGACATTAGAGATACAAAAGGCTCTGGATGCTCTCATGGTTAACCGTGGCGGCAGCATCAGCCCAAAGCAAAAGCAATCCCAGTCTCTTGTGGACAGTTCCTTAAACTGATTTCGGCGAATGGCCTTACATTAAAGATAGGATCCAAGTTTTGCCTATAGGACAGAGCTCTCTCATGGAGGATGTCAATTTCCCTGGAGTGCTGACTAATTTCTCTTGTAACTCATTGTACTATATAGATTCTTCCAACTCTAACATGTGAATGGTAGGTGCAGTTTATTTTGCCTATTGTTGCTTGTGGTTGGTGTGCAAGTATATAACAGTTCTACCTTCAAGCTTAAATATTGGAAAGGATGCCTTCTTGGTTTGTGATGGAAATGCTACTAATCATAATCTTTAGAAAAAGCATTTGTTGTTAAGTCTAAATTTACTTCATTCTCCTACAATTTCATTTCTATCATTTTACAACTCTTAATAGTTATATTTAAACTGAAATCATTATTATTTTTTCATCATGTTTGACTAATCTACATATCAAATTTAAAGATACTTGTTGAAGATAAATTTATAGATAATTAGATAAACTTTCCAATAGATATAACAAGTATATAAACAAAAAACAACATCAAATATGCCAACCTCAAAAGTCTTTTAGTTCCAACTATTTTGGTTCAGCTAAAAGTTAAAAGCCATGATGCCAGGAAAATATATCTTCTACATGGATACAAATAGCAAAACAGATAGAATCATTTGACCTTAAAAAACTTAAAGCAACTGAAAATATTGCATTCTATTCCTCAAAAGAGTAAAGCAAATATCTGTGCCAGCTAAGTAGCATATACTAAAACCAAGGGAAGCATGTCAGAATAAATCATTTGAACATCTCTCTTGCAGTAACACATACAAGTATCCTCTCACATTGATACATTAATAACTTTGATAATTTTATGTAAATTAAAGAAAAACATGATATCCTTCATTGTCCACTATTACTCTGTGAGATCATGCATTATTTTTCAAATTTCATAAAAGATGAACTCTGATTAGGAAAAAGACAGTGTGTGATAAATAAATTAAATTCTATAGGAAAGACTATCGTACAAAGAAAACGAACATCCATGACATGGAATAACTATATTATCACAGTTCACAAGAAAAGAGGACCTGCATGGTAGATGACCATCCACTACCCAAGGAAACGAACACAAGTAAAAGAAACTAGAATACACTCTTTTTAGGTCCACAGTTACAAAGAATCATACTTATCGACCATCCCATCTTTGACCATGTCTTTAAACATTTCCTCTGGTACCAGTCTCCACTCAATGTGATCAGTCATAACTAGCATTAAGAAATTTCAGCAATTCATTGCGGTTGTTTTCTGCCAGTTTGTCTTCCTTTGATTTGTCAAGCTTGAGTAGGATCTAGAGAAAAACAGAAGCCAATCACAGATGATGTTAAATACTTAAATGCATTTTTAGCAACTTAAAAAGGGATAAATGCTCACCTTTTTCCCAGAAACTGCGCTTCGCCGCACACCATCCTCTTTCTCACGTCCAAGGAACTGAGAAAAGAGATACTTAAGAAAACAGAAATGTAAAAAATAAAAATAATAATAATAAGCTGATGATAAATAGCACCCAATAACTTCTGCTTACCTTGGAAAGCTGTACAGGACTGCTGCGCCGCTCAGACTGCTGCTTCTATATAAAGCTCCCGTAGCCAAAAATCACCAAGCCAACATGAACATCCAGAACAAGCCAATCCACAATACAGTTACCCGTTTGCAGACCACAGCTCCAATTTCAAAGAGCCAACCCAGAAACAGGCAGCAAGTAGTATAAGGACCCTCTATATAAGAATTATAAACCTAGGATATCCTAATCATGAGGCTAAGCCCCCCTATTACTGACAAAAAAGAATTGATTTATTCATCCAAGGTAATGGTCCAGAAATTTGATCAGGAGTTGGATAGTTCAATCAACAGGAATATTAAATGCACAAAAGGACTGGTGCCATGTTAGGCCAATAAGTGATCCACAGAAAGGGTATGCAGCAAGTTCAGCATTACCACAGATTTAAGGATGTTGAAATCAAAAAGGTGATCAAGATCATGTCATTCTGCTATAAGTTCACCTGATCTAAAGCACCCTAAAAACATAGCAGGCCAGGGTATAGACAGAGATCAATATGCAAAAGATTTTTTTCCTACTGATTCCAACATTATTGCTAAAATTTATCATCGAACAAGCACACTAACTGAACTATTAGCCAATTAGATAAACTAAATTACTTAGTACTTGCAGTATATAATGCCATACCTCCTTATCCTTTGGTTTGTGCCGTTTGCTCCGATGACTTCTGCTTCGATCTCTCTCAACCTAAATTTAATGAAGAGAAGGCAGCAAATTACATACTCTCATACATATTTCAGACATAACTGCATCAAATGAAGTAATACCTTCTTTGATTTTTCATTCTGTTTCCGTTTCCTTGGCCTGCTATGCGCCTCTCTTTCACTGTCAGAAGAATTCTCACTGCTGCGTCACAATAAAAAGAATATAGAGATATTAAACACAATGAAGAAATCAACCAAAACAAAATTCTATTTCAGAATAAGTTCAGATCAAGATCCATTTAATTACGATAATGAAAAGAAGATATAAAGACTTGCAAAAGATGACAAAAACCCTAATATTGTTCTCTAAAGATCAGACTTTGCCATCGAAACAACTCAAATTTGTTATTTCTTATCCCCCAAAGGCAATAGAAAATTCCGCTAAAACAAAAAAAGGAAAGAAAAAATTCTTTAGGTTAAGCGTAATTAAAATCGAAATCCGAACCCTAACTATGAAGAAAGAGATGGGTTAAATCCAAGAACCAAGCTCGCCTGTAGCTATCGCTGACTGAAGGAGAGGAATCCCGGGAAGATCGGCGCCTCCTCTTCCGCCTCTTGTCCGACCGGTGGTCCCTGCGGGGCTTGAGGGCGTCCTTTTCCCCACGGCGGCCGCGTCGGCGGCGGTGGCGGCGATCGCGACGAGAGGGGGAGGATTCTCCGGAGGAGGAAGGGGAGGAGGAATACGAGGACGAAGAGGAGGAAGAAGACGACGAGGCGACCATGGCCGCAGGCGCTGCGTCGAGAAGACAAAGGCGATTGTTTTGGCTTCTTCTTTTCTCTGCTTTGGCTTTTCTTTTTCTATCATCACAATTTTTTCCGCCACGTGATGTACACGTGGCTAAACTCGTGAGGATATCCTTTTCTTTTCCTTTTTTTTTAATTCTTGATTTTTGAGAACCAAATTATTCATTAAAAAAATGGTGCATTTTAGTTTTGATGCAATAAAAGTCTGGATTAAACAAGAGTAAGAGTTAGCCCCATCCTTGAATTATGAAAATTTATTTTCTATAGTTTTGGGAGGATAACGTGTAATATGTTCGAAAAATGTGAAACCAGAGCGATTGTGTCGTACATACTTCCGCGGTCTTATTCGAAAGCTAGAGATTTAGAAATCCATCACATTTGACAATACTCTATCTAATTTTGACCCGTTTATTAAATGGATTGAAAAATTAAGATCCAAATCGAATTTGGAGAGGATTCAATAATAAATAATTTGGATCCCGTTACACCTCTAATGCTCGGCCATTATTCGTTGTGAAAATGTTTGATTTTATTTTAAAGTTGATAACTATATAATAGCCTTACATAGTGTGACAACAAGACTTGCTCCTCATACCTAAGAGGTACATATTTACATTTTAGAAACAATCTTCTCAAATTTACGAAAGATTTGAGGTTTTGCCCGCGAGTAGTGTAAAACTAAATTACAACTGAAAAATTATTCTATTGGTCAATTTAACCTTATGACAAACCTAAATTTGTCGTAGCCCGGAAATGATTTTTGTATTTTAGGCGATCGATGTCAAGCTTACAACTGATTATAAAAAGATGTCAATTTCTTTGGGAGCATTTTCTTCTTGTGCTCTAGTTGATGAATGCACATTGTTCAGAAAAAGGTTAGGATTATGGTGATCATGAAAGGTTCTGAATAATTTTGTCAGATTTGGTTGTTGTCTTGTAGTAATTGCCTTTCTTGTTATCGATGATCTACCTTAAACAGCAGCTAATTATATCTTAATAGATTGAATTATAACTATTATTTCCAAAGTTCCAATACGACTATTATGCTGATTTTTAAGATTATTCTTTGTACTATGAGGATTATTCGGTCGGAACATAGTATTGTTATGTTTCAGAAAAAAAAATAATTGATCAGTTTTAACAGAACATAATTGCAGAACTTGCAGACCTGGAGAAAGAATTATGACTTCCTTGAGTCTAATTACATCTCTTAGCTTGTAGCTTATCAGAAAAGTATAATATGGATTAGTAATCTGTATGAATATGATTTAAATCTAGAGAAAAGAATCAGAAGAATGGAAGAAGAACTGTCAGAAGACTTCAATTTCCTTGAAATTAAGCGACTTTGAATTTTTGACAGAAGCCGGACTATTCAACATGGAAGTTTGTGAGTTCTAGAATGAGCAGGCCCAGTGCATTTGAAAACTACTTATCTGCTTCAAAACTGACAGCAGAACTCATAATTAGAATGCTATGTTGTTTCTAGTGCATATTCGAAAACATCATCTGCGTTAAAATGGAACTTTAATCTAATCATGGTTTGGTTGTTTTCAAGTACAGTTACCGCGTAGAGCATAAAGAGATCAAAGCAGTAAAAGTTTTTTTGTTCTTAATTCTTTCAGTGATTAGTATGAACGCAATTATAGGTCACAATTTTAACATACCTCATGGCATACATGTGATTTTTGTACAGGCTAAGTTCATTAGTAAGCTTGAGAATTGAAGGGAGGCTTTACCTTCCCCTTCTCTGCTACCATAAACAGATACTTTTCTGCATCAAAGACAAAGAAAGACACAAGAAGATTCAGAATTGTAGATCATTATTGAGCTTGAAGTTTCTCAGACAACTTACTTGTTTTCATTTATATTTGCAACTTTTCTCCTTCTTGGTTCCAGTAATGTAAGACATCTCTTGAGCAATTGTTCATTTGAGTGATCATCTCAATAAGAGTGACTTCCAGCCAACTATTCTGAAATTTAATAAAGTGATTCAGGTTGATTCCTAGACTAGTTACCAATTGAGTTTCCTTAAATGTGTAATGTTAGACATACATGAGAAAGTCATGAAGAGCTGTTAAAAAACTTTTGGGGCAGTAAATTCTCCAATTCAAACCAAGTTCACAACTTTGATCACATTAAGAAAACAAAAGGAAGAGGGAAACAATTACACCAGAACAATCAAAGAAACAAATCTAAAACAATCCAATTCTACATTATCACAACATAAATCTCCTAGTTTTGTGTTATGCTTGCACTCTATACAACATATCCTCTTGGTTTCTTGGTTTTATTTGCCATCTAAGTGATTCTTCTATTTAGAAAATGAATAAATACACTACTCTTGGTAAGATTGGCTGAACTTTATTTAACCAAAACAAAAGCTTCTATGACATAAAGGTCAACTCAGAAAATATGCATGTACATTGGATGGATACACCTGAAATGTGAGCCTTGACATGTTACCAAAGAAGCAATCAAACAGTTGAGGATTATAGAGTGATGTGGTGAGAGAGGTGAAGGTGGACACAACCAAAAAACAAGAGAAGCACAAGGGCTATAGAAATCCAAAGGAACAGCAAAATTGTGCCTCTAGGATGATCATTCATGACCACAGAAGCCATCACTACTTCCTCCTTAATCTTCTTCACGATCGTCCTCACAGCGTACTCCGCATCTTCCTCCTCTTTCCCCAAATCTTCTTTAATCCCATGTAATTGTTCCTCCATTCTTAGTTTGTTCTCTAGTTTGTTCTCCACCTCTATGGACTCTATCGGCAATGGTTGCTTCTCTGCTTCAATCACCTCCGCCGGCCAGACAGCGTCAGAATTCGATTCGATTGAAGAAGCTCCAGTGCTATCTGATCCTTCCTCTCCTATATCACCCTCTTCTTCTGTTTCAGATGATTCTTTTACCTCGTCTTCGGATAAATTTGATGCGCTTCGTTCTTCTTCTTCTTCCTCCTCATCCTCTTCTTCTTCCTCTGCTAAATCCTCCAAAGCCTGTTTCTCTTGTTGAGTAAATTGTAGTTCTTGAACATTATAATCACAAACACTATCAGCATCAATCTCAGGATTCTCCTGAACAGGATGAGCTTTGCATGAGAAAAATCTAAAGGAAGATAGAAAAGATAAACAAATAGATAGAATTTTCAACAAAATCACCTTAACTTCCATTAGGCTATCAGTCAAATGATCATCATCCCTGAACACTAAACTCATCAGCATGGCCAACAGTCTTTAGAACACACAGAAAGCTAATAAACTTCTCTAAAAGGAATTTAAAGAAAAAAAAAACATCACCTATGAGTGAGCTCAAGAATAGACTGCAGCCCCTTGCTCTTCTCAGGAGCCTCTTCTTCCAAATAAGCTTCATTCTTAGGTTTCATCGCCGCCGCTTCCCGTCTTCTCTTATCAGCATGAGCACGATAGGCCGCAAAGGCCGCAAAGGCCGCTCCGGCCGCCGCAGCTATAAGCGCGCCGCCGAACACCAGAAGCCCAATTCCTCCTCCCCCACTTTTAACCTCGATCTTTGCTCCTCCATGCCCCCTCCTTCCTCTCTTCCTCTCCTCCTGTCTTGTATCCGTTGACGTTACCATGATCAAAAATTGGATCTTCCTCTGCTCTCTATGCTCAAAGATGTTAGTCAGTGGTTAGCATCGAACTTTTGTTCCTATATAGAGCCAGGGTTCTTGAATCCTCCCCACCATTTGCGTTGCTTGTTTGTTAGCTGTGGGGAGTTCACATCGGAGTACTTGCCGGCTCGCAATTGGCCGACAAGAACCCCGAGGCAGGGAACTCATGCACTCGGGTTTGCAGAGGATCCTACACTGCGAATCGGCATGGGAGTTCGCGTTGGCGGCGGATCCTGAGTCGGTTAGGGATCCAGCCGTCGGACCCGGGCCGACCCAGGATCCGAGTCCGCCATCCGGGTACGGCTCCGAAGGGGACGGAAGCTTCGAGAATGTCGCCACGTGTGCATGTCCAACAACGTTCACTACTTCCCCATATCAGAAAAGGACGGTGGTTAAAAGGTTGGAGGGGTACTCGGCAGGTCACGATTTGCTACTATTTACATCTTATGGTTTAATTATGAGTATAATCTTTTGGGGATATTAATTAAAACAATATTCTAAATTGACTTGTTGTCGCTTAACGAAGGGTTAACAATGTAATGCTCTAATCTCTCGTCAATAATTAAGATTGCGACAAGAAAAAGATGCATAAGAAAAGAAAAGAAAAGTAATCTTAAGAAAAGTAATCTTCCTTCACACGCACGAGATGATGAGAGAGAAAAAGTGCATAGAAATTATATTTTGGTTCCATTTTGTAACGTGAAAGTTAGAGTGCGGTGCTGAACTATGCTAAAAAATTGTAAGTAAAATTATATTTTACTCGTCTATAATATTTATTTTTATTATATTTCATTAATTTATAGGTCGAATTTGAAAATAACTAACTAAAAAAAACTTCCAACTCATTTAAAAAAATATATAATAAATTAAATTTTAGATAACAGTTATATTTTTATTATTTTTGATGTGTTTAGAATAAATATGTATTTTTAAATTTGATATGTACAATAATTTAATTTGATAAAAAATAATTATGTTAATTTATATATAACTATATAAAAATAAAATTGTAGAGATGTTGAAATAAATTTCGATAGAATCAATGAACTCTCTCCAAAAAGACTACAATAAATTTAAACTATACTGACCTTACGTTAGACTTCTGTTATTGGGCTACAAAGTTGAGATGCAATATTAAGCATAATAATTGTCCACAGAAACCTCCATTCATTTCTAACCAGTCACCGTCTGCATTCAAAGGTCAATTGAATGCACAGGGAAGCTTAATGCCGATATGCCACCATAATAAATTTGAAATATACCTTGTTAGGTGTAATGATCTTGGACAATTTATTGGCATTGGCTTGTACCTGCCATTGGTATAGTTTTACTTAGATGAACTGAAGCTAAAAGTTGAATATAGGTTTATTTAGATCCATGATGAGTAAAAACAACCTTACAAACAATCACAAAATCAATTGAGCTACTTGGAGACAACTAGATATGAGTGAGTAGTTGCATGCCAAACATGAACTTTGTATGAGACCTTAGCATTCAAACATGAAGTTAATAAGAAGTCCTGATCTGTACATTATAAGAACATGGGCATTGGGCATATTAAACATGCACTTCATATGAGACTTCACAAGAACATAATCACGAGTGCGATAACAAGCAACAAGAAAAGTAGGTCCTCAGGATCAAGCACAGCAACATCCCTGAGAGAGTTACTGGCTGCAGATTGTCTGGATATTATAAATCTAACAAACCGGGAAACCAAGGCAAACACTTTGACTACATTTTTACAGATCTGGTTCTCGGTGCGTATGCCAAATGGGGTGAGGTTCTAAACTTAGCCCTTGAAAACTAAAGGCTTGTTGACCCACCTAATTCTGCAACCGTGAGTCTGCAACATCTGGAGTAACTCTGAGGAAAGAACATCCCTCAATCCACTAAGCAGCTTCAGCTTCTTCAGCTTACCACAAGAAGCTCTAAGTGCAAGCTCAAACCCCTCGATCGACACCCAGGAAAGATGCACAAGCTTCACATCCTGAAGGCACCGCAGACTCCCAAGCAGATTGCACAGGCCCAAACCAGTAACAGGGCAGTACGATATAGTAAGCTACAAAAAAAAAAGCCGAAGTATGATTTCCATCTTCCTTTAAATTGAAAAGTAGTAATGGAGATGTTAGAATTTTTACCTGTCTAAGGTTTAGAGCATATCGCGCAAGAGCCCATAAGCCTGCATCATCCACAGAATAACAGCGCTTCAAGTCTAATTCCACCAGACTTTTGCAACCAATGGCAACTGCAGTTATACCAGAACTCGTAATACGGGCTAAACCCCTTAGCTCAATGTCTGATAGCTCTTCTAAACAGCTAAGATTATTTAAGCCATTGTCCGTGATCTGAGTGCAATAACACAGATTTAACCTCCTCAGCCTCTTGCAGCCGCTTGCTAAAGCAGCCAGCCCTTCGTCAGTAACTCTGCCACAGCTGTGGAAACAAAAGAACCCATGATTTGCTATTACAATAAAAAAAAGGCAAACCTATTCGACAAAAGAAAAGGTGATCATGAATTTTTATTCTAGTTACCGGTAAAGATCAAGTTCTAGGAGCTCTCCGCAATTGGATCCAATATGAGCAAGGCCATTGTCTGAAATGTCTGAGCAAAGGCCTAATTTCAATGTTGTGAGTTCAGAACATGCAGACAAGAACTCCAATGCTGCAAAATAAATCATCTCATGTAAACAAAGTGTAACTAGGAGAATGGAGATCAGTGAACTATTTTACAAATAAAATTTAAAACCTGTGTCATTGACACCACAATCAGTGAGATCTATCTCCTTGAGATTGGAACAGCAAGTTGCAATCCTCTCAAGGCCTTTTTCAGTTATTAAAGAGCAAGATTCTAGCAGGAGACTTTCAACCCTCTTACAATTATCAGCAATTGAATAAAGGGCATTGTCAGTGAGATGATGGCAGCACGTGAGATCAACTGTTCTGAGATCAACACAGATAGCAACTAGCTCAGAGATACTTTCATCGGTCACTCCCGTGCATTTACTTAGCCCAATCTCAACCAAGTTTTTGCAACTGCCACCGATGACCCGAAGGCTTGAAGATGAAACTTGGAAGCCGTCAAGTTTCAATACAGTCAATGTATTCTTTACGCAACTCAATTTGGACAGGAAACTTGATTCCAGATCCTAATATATCCCAATTCTTCAGTAAATTCAAAAACCATAGGGGAAAATGACAGGAGAAGAATAACGATCTAAGAATATAAACTTACAGGAAAGCAGTCGCCAGCATTAATTTTCTGCAGGCATTGGTTTCCTTCAACCAGTGATGTTAAGCCTCGTGAACTGACATTGTCGCACCGCGAAACGTCAATGCACTGTGAACAAATATATTATATGAATAAAGCTAATCCTTTTTCCAGGCTAAAAGTGAAAAATCCATTCTACAATCTGAGAAAAATAAAACCTATTTCATAGATGAAAATATGTTGAATAGTAATTTCAACAAATTTAAAAACTAGATCTATTGAAAGGAAGAAAAGCGGCAACATAGGAGCACAGGAACTGTTTGAAAGAATAAGGACCATGTCTAGAGAACAAGTAATAAGCTGACCACAACTTCCAGCATATATTTCTTGAAAATTCAAAGGCTAATATTTCAGATTCCATTAACAAAAACAAAATGAAAAATGACGATTAAGAAGCTTGAGAATCACCTGCAATGACTTGCTCCCATTGCTAAGTAATTGTAACCCTTCATCGTCTACAAAAGAGCATCCAACCATATACAAATCTTCGAGTTTCTCAAGAGAGGATATAGAACGAAGGGATTCATTGGTAACCTGAAATAGAAAATCCAACCACTTAAGCTTCTTCCCCAACATTAAAGTTTCAAAAGAAAGAAATCTATATTGATATTTGGTAATTGTTCCTAAAGCAAATTAAATCATCAGAATCTAAAACCACAAATGTGAAGCTAAACAAGTAAACAAATTAAACCATGTTCACGAACTATGAAAATATTAATGGAAAAATATCTAAATCCATGAAATGGACACAACTAGATCAAATTACCAGCCAAAATTCAGAACAGATATTCACATGAGAGACATAATTACCTGTAAAGCAAAATTTAGCTGTCAGACTATGAATCTAAAGTTACACAGAACGAAGACAGACCAAGTATTTACAAGCCATGTAAAGAATAAGAACAAAACACCAATCTTGGGGATAGAGTTAGATCGGATTAACATTTACTAGCGACAGCTAAATACACAATTAAGGCATCTAAATGACCCAAAGATGCGACTTTTCCACTTAAAACAATAACATACCACACTTTATGAGACTTGTTAAGTCTTATCTCCCCAAGATGCGATCTTTCCACTAAAAGTATAATTTAAACGACCTACTAAGAGAAATCCTATGTCAGGAAAAGAATCAGTGAGCCCACCTTGAGGTAGGAGATATCCAGAAACTTGATCTCCGGGCACTTCTTAGCGAGGAGCTCGATGCCGATATCCGAGATCTCGAGACACCATTTGATCCCGAGCCTTTCAAGTCCCGGGCACCCGACAGCCACCTTAGCTAGCCCTACGTCGGTGATCGCGAGGCACTTATCCAGCCTTATCTCCCTCAACCCCTTCGCCTCTGCCAGCGCCGCCGCCTCCCGGTCCCCGACCCCGACAGAATGCGACAAATCCACCGTTTCCAGCCTCGGGCATGCCGCCACCAGCGCCTCCAGGCCCCTCCACCCCAGCCTGTTCGCACGTGCCAAGCACACAACTTTCAACCCTTCCGCCGCCGCCGCCACGGCGGCGAGACACGCATCGTCGATCAACGGGCAGGCCGACAAATCCAGCCGCTCCAGCGCGACATAGCGGCGCAGCAAAGCCGGCAGCGTCTCCCTGCGCAGCGGCCGCAGCTCGCGCCGGTGGAGCGACTCGGCGCGGAGGAACCCGCGGCTCACGAGCCGCCACGACTTCCGGTCCCGCGGGTCCCGGATCCGGTCCAGGATCTGGATCAGGAGATCCACAGAAAGGACGGTCGTGATCGCATCTGAGGGCAACATACGGCCATCTCTCGTCCTCATCTCTGTGGGGAGTTCCGTCGAACGGTTGGCGCTCATGTGGGGATGAAGAGAAAAGACGGGACGGGGACGACGGGGTGGAGGAGGGGGAGGAACGGGAGATCGAACCTGATGTGTCTGCGGAGCAACAGTATCCCTCTCCACGAACACATCGTATATGTCGTAAGGCACTCGTTTATCCTATTACCCGTCTTTCCCACAAATCGAAAACCGGCAAGCGCAGCGGAAACGAGACGGCCGGCGCGGAGGAGAGGAGAGGAGAGCGTGGTATAGTCGAGTTTTGGGGACAGAAATGGGAGGAAGAAGAACGCGGTATGCAGAGGAGAACCCTGACCGGTTACCGCCTACACGAGGTGCGCTTATCACTTGATCAAAAAGACGACGTGACCAAAATGGGGTTAGTATTGAGCTGGGATAGCGGAAGATGGAAGCGGAAACGAGGGGTATTTTGGGTAATGTGGAGGTTCAGGGTTGACGAGGCGAGGTCGGATTGGAGGAGGTGTTACGTGGGGAGGTGATTTTACCGCCCCAAGTACAAGAACCGTCCAGGTTCGTGCAAGCTGTTCTCCACCTGTCGTTATCCTCTTTTCTTTTTTTCCATTCCCCCCGTTCTTACTTAGGAATTTACAAAGAAGCCCCTAGATTTAATTGAAGTTTCTAAATTCTTTTTATTATTATTTTTTGGTTTCAATTATTAAGAGATTAAAAATATATTATGATTAGCTTAGGATACACGCACTCGTTATAATTCCTGGATGAGTATTTGAGCGACAACTTTGACTCATCTCGGATTAGATATTAAAATCCCTTTTATATGAGATGGAGAATTGAGAAACGCAAGGCAAAGTCAATGGATGAGGCTCATTGATAAGCTTGGAGGAGATGATATTTATATATATAGCTTTGTCAAACCTAAGGATAAATAATTTTAGGTTTGAATGTCTTCTAACATAAAATTCAAATATTACCTAATAATTGAATTGTAACTCTTCTTGTCCGGTTCGAGACTAAGTTTCGAATTTAATTATTTAATAGTATTTTTTAAAAATATATAAAAATATATAAAAAGATGTTTGATTATTGGATCAGTTCCATGAGGTTTCTAAACTCAATGATTCAATCATAATAGTCTTAATATTTAAATTATTATTTATTTTTACATAGGCGTTAATTATATTAATATCTATTGAGGGTGAAATATTTTCAGAGTGCCTAGCATTAATCACATATTTTTTAAATAAAATAAATAAGAGAAAGTATTTAGAAATTCATTTATAATTTATGAAAAATATAAAAGGGTTAAATAAATTTTAGTCCTCAAACTTTATTGTTTTTATCTTCTCATTTTTGACTAAACTAAAAGTATAAATATTATTGACTGACAAATTAAATTAAGTCTCATTTCTCTAATTTAATTTAAAAGAAAATTTTATATTTCTATCCAAACTAATAATAAATTATATGATTAAGTATATTTCATAATTATATATTTATGTCAAAAATTATTTTTATCTCCTTATATTTATAATTAAAATATAATTATTAATTTTTCTATCAAATTTAGTTGAGCATCATAATTATTTTAATCAATTAGCAGTATTATCTCAAAAAATTGTATGTCTTTTTTAACAAACATAACGGTATTATTTTAGTCATTTTGACGTCGTTCAGAACTAATTTAATATTTTAAAAAATTAATTTAAAAAATATATAGAGTAGTAAAATATATTTAATATTATATTTTAAATTGAAAAGACACAGATTTAATTTTGGATAGAAAATTAAATGATTGCGTCTTACTAGTCAAAATTAGGGGGGAGTGTTCTAACTCCATAGTACGGACGATAAAATATAAGTAATGGTTGAGTAATTTAGGTGTAATTATCCTTGGGGCACCCATCCTTTCTTCTATATACATATATGTTAACAAAAGGCCTAAATTAATGAATAAAGTAGGCGACTAATTGAGTAAAAAATATTCCACCGTCGTTTTCGTTCTAGGTGTCCATTTCCGTACCCTGGGGATGGCGCAGAACACCGTGGTCCCCACTAACGTGCGCAGCCGCTAGGCCCCGTACTCATCTAAGGACGGGCGTACCTGCTCCTCGTGGGCCCCGCCGTCCACCGAATCGGATTCACTGCACGTAGTTTTAGGACCAGGAAAAGTGACTCCGAGGTAGTTTTCGTAGCGGAGGAGCCGTCGTTCGTCGCGGGTACCACGAGGGCGTATTTGAGAGGAGGTGCAACTAGGATTCGACGGATCGTCGTGGCCCCGTTGCGCGAAGCACGGGGATGGATCCAGCACGCTGTTGCCACCTGTCCCCAATATTTGTGTGAGAGAGTGATAAGTGCACCCACTTCTCTTTGAAATCTACTCCCTCTTTATCTTATTACTTTTTAGTGAACTTTGCATATAACCCACTGACTTTTAAAGAAATTATGATTTACATCCTACATACTAGTAAATCTCTATAATTTGGTGATATATAGAATTAAATTTCAACTAACACTCCGCAAACTAGAACGAGAATGCTCAATTAAGTAGATATATTTTATTTTTAAAATTACTACAATGCTATTATTTTTAAAATAATTAGAATATTCTTAGTATTACTTGTTTGATGATATTTTTATAATTTTTTAATAAAATTAATTTAATTCAGATATTTAGTTAAATTTAACTAATAGATTTAATATCAAGATGTTCTCCGCACATATTTGTTAAATTATAAAGCTCAATTTATGAATACTGAAAATATAAAATATAAATTATAATTTTATTAAAAGATAGGGTGTTATATGCAAATTTTCTTACTAGTTTTTTAAGTTTTCTACTATTCATCTTTATTATTTCTAAAATAAAATTTTTATTTTAAAAATAATTATTCTTATATCCACTTATTTCTAAAATAAAACAGTTATTTATTTATATTTTTATTAAACCTCCGGTAACTTACGCCAGTAATAAATTATACACGATTTTATTACAAATATAGAGGTGTAATAATACTACGCACTAGATACTTATTGGCAGTCTAGTTTATATAAACTTATTTAAAATAATTATTATATTTAATAACTAAATAATAAAATCCGAGTAAAAATGATAGATGATGTACATAATTTATATTTCAGAGGTACACATAAAATTATCCTTAACAAATCTTGATACCCAAATGGTGCAACTAGACTTGTATGAGATCCCCCGACCATTGAGGAGGACAAGCTCCATGTGAGCCCCTCTTTGCTGGGCCAGTTTCCCTCGTGACACAAATTTTTAATAAAATTTATTAAAAACACCCTAAAATTTAACTTTATTCTCATTCACATCTTACTCCGAGTTAACTATTTAACCTAACCAACAGGAGTAGAGATTATTCCATTACTTGGGAATTATTTGACCTAGAAGAGAGTCTAAGTGATAAATATTCATATGATAAGATGTGAATAATAATTAATGGAGTGGAGGATTTGAAAGTGTCTCATTTATAGGGTTGGTGAATGGTTAGTGGATTAGTTAATCTATTAAAACAACTAGATGAGCCATGTTACCACTTGAATTAGTTTAATATTGAGTCCAAACTTTAAGAAAAAATGGGGTTAGGTAATTAGTGAATATAATACTATGGATGTATGTGTATTTTAAGTGCTTCCAAAAAATTCTATTCTTTGAAAATGACTGCTAAGATTGCCATTTTTTAATCATTGTCAGCAATCCAGATTATTGATTATTTTAGGTACCATCATTTTGGTTCCTCAATGTAAAAATGGGCACCAAAGAGTATGGGTGTACTTAAAAACCCTAATAATTTTTATCCTCTCGCATATCTCATAATTAGGGGTGTAAATTAGCCGATCAAGCTTGAATTGATATTAATTTTGAACCCTGATTTGTGATTAAAGTTGAACTAAAATTATTTCAATTCGAACTAATTTCGAACTTGAGTTGAGCTCGAGTTTAAATAAGCTGTTTAATTAGCAATTTCAAGTCTTATCGATTCAAACCATTTTTGAGTCCGAATAAATTTGGAATAAAACCTTATTCAATTATAATTTGAAATAATCAAAGCCATTAGATTAAAAAAAAATTAATGATTCATATTACTCATATTATATATATATATATATTGAGTCGGCTCGAATTTAACTTCGAGCCTAAACTTCAAATTTTTTAGCAGAGCTCGATCGAGCTTTATCTACCCAAACTCAGCAGGCTCTATATCATTTTGACAGCCCTACTCATAATCCTGTAAGATGCAAACATCAAGGGCCAAGCAACAAAACTTGGAAACCTAGAAAGGGACATAGGTATATAGGATTGTTAAGTCTTCTACTATTTATTATGGCAGGGATGTGCTTGATAGAAACATGGTATCAATAATGCAGTCAGTATAAGCCTAAGAGCAAATAACAATCTTCATTGAATAGCAAAGAAGAAGATGAATATTCCCATGTAAGACCTTACACAGAAAAAAAGAAGAAAAGATTCATATTTGCTCCAATCCAGACTTATTATGTTATTAATTTGGAACTTTAAGGAGCTTGCAAGATGATTGTTCATTGTATAATAGCTTGCCTATACAAAAGCTCCTTGCCATCAGCAGGTGAGTACTTAGTAATAGGCTCTCTGCCATCATTCCTCTCTGCAGAGGCTAATACCTCTGCAGCATCCAAATACCAAGGTTGCAGGTGGGGAGATAAAGAAGAAGATGATGAAGGAAGCATCACAGAACCCAAGTCCCTCTTTCCTGTTTGCACTTCGCGGAATCTCCTCCTGGCTAACAGGCCAGCAGCGTCTTCTCTTCGGATCTCTGATATAGTTCTGGCAATAGACATGCACAGGAGCAACACGAGCACTGCATCCTCTTCTGGCAAGAACTCAACTGCAAGCAACTTCCAGTTTAGAAGTGCAGTGGCTTTCCCATCTGGATGTTCTGCGGTCGTTCTAACTAGTGTGAAGTATTGGTCTTCAGCTTCATCTTGCTTGTTTGATGAATTAGCCTTCTTTACTTGGTATTGCAATCTTCTCCCTCGGAGCAAGATTGCCTGCACAAAATTCAGTATACGCTAGATACCCTCTAAAAAGATTTAAAAACAAATTTCTAATTCTCTTTGTCAACTAATTTAAACTTTGATATCGGTACACCAAGTTCACTGGGTCCTATGACAGTAACCAAGCTAGAAGGATAGCTACAGAGAAGTCAAATATCAAGCAGCATGAACTGCTGAACAGATAACAAGAAGCTTCTTGATGTCTGAGCGAACAGGTCAATTGCAGCAGGGATCATCTTCATGCAAAAGACGTTAAATTTGGAATGTAGTATTCTCTTATATTTTAACTTAACATGCGCTAGATGCAAAACAGGAAATGCATCATCAAACTTTCTTCATTCTCTGAGGATAAATTAGATGCAAGAATTAAGTTTCGTTTCTACATTCCCCTTAAATTTCCTGCAATAAATTCTGAAATGCTCAGGGTAGATTGTATTTACCCTCCAACATTAGACCAAAGCCCCCCAATTACTGCTTCATTTACATCTACAAACAGACCTAAAGTGTTTAAAATCATTATTCCAGCATAACATTACATGGCATCAGCAAATTTGATTCCATGAAATATTTCATTGAAAGATCTTACAGTGAATAATGGCTAAACCATATCATCAAGAAATGATGCTCTTCATTGAATGTTATGAACCAACTGAGGTACCAAAGCACTATTATAGCAGAAAATATCACAAACATGTGCCTATATCTGTAGAAAGATTGACATTGATGTAGTAGTCCCTAGACAGTCACAGAGAACATGATTATCTAGGACAGTGAACATTTTCAGGTAAATATTATCAATAAGCAAACTCAAGATAGTTTATATCTGTCTCTTTTAAGTTTATCAATTATCCTAATTATGCATATGGAAGACCAAAACAAGAAGAATGAGAAATTTACACTACCTTTTGTGTAGAATCCTCATTTTCCAGGTGAATACTCAGACCATCCTCCCATCGTATGGTTAGGAGTTCTCCAGTTGATAAACACCAAGTTGTCTTCTTCTCCTGCAGATTTTCTTTCTTAGGTGTTGCTGTGCCCACTACCTTCTCTACATCACAGGGAAACACCCAGCATCTCTTAATCATATATCGCATGAAATATATGACGCATTGAAGCTCTAAAATTATTTTTCAAACCTGAAATTGATTAAATGGATAAGGAAACACAGTACCAATAAAGGTATAACTTATTTATGTTGTGAAGCAAAAGGTAGATAGGTGTACACAGGTAAACAAAAATCGCTTCAGTGCATCACCAAAGCACAACTTGAGTGTCTTGCTCAGTTATAAGAGAAGGTAGTTTTTTATTACTTATAATGAACTCTTGTTGAATCAGGCCATCTCGTACCAGGAGCAAAACCAACAGAACTAGCAACGTACGACCATGAGCCTTCCCGAACTTCTGTGATTCTGTCCTCCAGTTTCACTGCTGTTGGAGTTTCAGCTCCCCGTCGCCAAATTCCTCTTCCTACTCTGCACAAATTACAGGAATCTTAGTTAATACCGTAACCACAAATTCAAACTCATACTGTATAAGAATAAGCAGACAAATCAACCTTATCCGGACCACAAAACACTCTTTTCTGGCATGATCAAGAACTGTGCGAGACAACCAACGGCCTTCTTGTGGATGGTAGCCTTTCATTCTTAGTATCACATCAGAAATCATTGCACCACTATCATCAGTCACTTTATCAGGAACACACTTCAATAAGTATGGCGCCTGAATGGGGGGTGTCACCGATGTCATTGCTCTCATTTGCATGTCTACTTCCCTTGTTAGAGTGAAGGTGGTTGCACGCAACAAATCAATCCATGAGAAGACTACAGTTTTGAGCAACTTGCTACTTCTCAGGCAACCATTTCCCCGCCTCCGGAGCTCTATGCCAATGCCTCTTGTGCCAAACTCACAGTAAAGATGCCATCTCTTGCGCCAATGTTTGGATGATAAGTTGTATGCTTCCTCGTCAATCTTCAATGATCTATGAGACCTCAGAGTTCTTAGCCGCAGGAATGTCTTGTTTCCATATCTTTTCCCCTCCAGTTCTCCTTTAAGGAATACATAAACCTGTCACCACAAAGTAATGAGATATGCCTATAGAGCCTTTGCACTAAATTGACATGAATTTAGAAGAAACCAGGTACTAAATTGACATGTTTATAGAGAAAACCAAAACATACTGCAGTAATAGTAATCCTAGAAATTAGATTGATGAACTAAAGTTTTAGTTATGAACTACATAAAGTACATATCCTCAAAGATAATACTAAGTATAGAACATGACTATCATGCCATAATACGAGTGGAACCGATTCAACTGGATAAACCAAAATTTTCATCTATCTAAAAGAAGAAAAATCAGGTATGTTTCTGACATAAGTTGGATCATTCTTATCATCCAATGTACCATCAGCCACACACGAGCTTTGGTATCACTAGCATGAGACAGAAAACCAATTGATGGTAAGTTCATCCAATTGAGTTCTTGTACAAACTTGCAATCCAAGCAAAGAATGATAAGTAAATGCATTGATGTTTTAAGCAAGTCAAGCAACTGGAAAAATTACAAAACTTATTATAGCTTTCTCGTATAAAAGTATAGTATAACATGTTAATGATGGTCCGAGATAGGTGCAACAGTTCAAATAGACCAAATAAGAGGCAAAAGCATGTCTGAGAACTGTGTTCTGGTTTAGATTTAACAGAGTTGCACATCACAATACTCAATAGGAAAATAGCTAATTTTAAGTGCGTCATTTTAATCAAATGATCCAAGTAAAATAGAGAACAATACTCGATAGGAAAATAGCTAATTCTAAGTGCCTCATTTTAATCAAACGACCGAGTAAAGTAGAGAAGCAACAGATTGGAATATCATGTTTATAACTTCATATTCTCCTGCGAATAAAGAAGATATTTTTTGGATGTTGATTGTGCATTTGTGCATTTTGACACAGTTACAGCATGAATATGCCTGCATTGATAATTTAATATGACTGCATCATCAAGTGAGAAAAGTTCTAGTATACATGGATCACCAAATTCTCTTGTGCTTTTTTGTCTGGTAGCAAACTTCATATTGATCAGCTTACCGACCTCACCAAACACCAATGAGACATTAGGTTCAAGTTCTAATCTGGCTAACAAGGAGATAAAGTATCCAAAGTGCCTGCCAAGTTGAACTTGAATCCAAGCAATTTTATTACTTCAAAATTACTCTCATTTAGGCTTTTTATTGTAGTTCACTCCCTTTCTTGCATATCCTAGTTACTTATTGCCTCCAGTTTAGATCTTATCCACAACACTCAATGGTACATCCAGGTCACTCCTACATGGTTCCAGAATGTTGCAAGACCTAAAAATTTATGAACATAGCAAGGCAACAGGTAGGATTCTAACTACATCAATAATACTGGATCTTAATCTGAAACCGATAGCAAATATCAAAGCATCCTAAAGTAAAGATTTAAATGTAGATCAGATTAACAAATATGCACAATCACACATCCCGATATCTTATCGGGTTATCGAGAATCGATAAAGTTAGCAGTAAATATTAAATCATCCTAAAGTAAATATTAAATCACACAATCCAATATCTTATCGGGTTATCAGGCATCGATTAGGTTAGCAGGATAAAGATATCTTATGGGTCAACCTATACTGTTTGTCTAGAATCTAAAAGGAAAACGACATGGCCGCCATCCACTATTCATTTCCAAGTAGGACGAATAATTGGAGTCTAACTTTCCAATCGAGGGAACGAACGGAGGAATGAAATTGGGAAACGATACCTCCATTAGTAACCTCGGCTGCAGCACCTTGTACCGGCGGTTGACGTCCACCTCCACCGCCTCCCAGTTGAACACTTCTCGCCGTGCCGCCAACTTCGCCACCGCATCGATTTCCGCGCCTGACCTCTCGTAAGGTTCGTCGTACGCCTCTTCCCATGCCCTACTCGTCTCCTCGACCTCCTCCTCCTTCGCCGCCGCCGGATCCCCGAAACCCACCACCCTCTTCTCCACCTCCCCCAACCCTTCCGTATCCCTCGCGTATCTCCCTGGAAAGCTCTGATGTTACCACCCACCAAACCGATCAGATCCATCGAAATCCCCAAAATCCACATAGAATCCCACATCAAGATCAAGTCTTTAGGACAATTCACCTGGTGGGCGAGCCACATGAGGAGGATATCCGAGGTCGGAACCAATCTAACACCCCTTCTACCTTCGAATCGCTTCGCGAGGTGGAGGAAATCCAAGTACCTCCGCTTCGCAGCGACGAGGTACACAGTCTCGGACACGAAGGGGTCGGCGAAATTGGAATGAAGGGAGCGATACCTCGCGGCGATTTCAAAGAGCTCGACAATTCCCTCTCCGTCTCCGTCTTCGGGAGCGGGAATCTCGAGGTCGAACGGCTCTGATGGGTACTTGACGGCCCAGATCTCGCGACACCGGTCCGCAGCGTAGTCCTCGTTCTCGTCGTCGAAGATGGCCGGGCGATCGATCAGGTTCCCGAATCTCGAGGCGCAGTACTCGCGGTAGGTCGCCTGAGGAGAGGAGAGCTAAAAGTTGGCATCCCCAGAGGAGGAGGAGGAAGAAGAAGTAGGGCAATTCGGGAATTTTGAAAGGCTTACGTGATTGAGGCGGTGGCAGTGCCAGACCCATTGGACGTCGTGCGGTGGGAGGAGCATCGGGATCTCCGCGGCCGCCGACGTGAGCTCCGCGATCAACGGCATCCATAGCTCCTCGTACCTGCCCGGGAAAGGAAAAAAAGAGAGACAAGAATCCATCAATCAGAGCCGTCGATTGAGAAGGAGAGAAGCGAAGGAGGGATGCGGACCGTCGGATGGATCGGCGGAGCGTCGCGGGGTGGTGGAGCAGAGAGGAGGCGGCGAAGGAGCGGATGAAGGAGAGATGGCGACGACTGGCGGTGACCAGATCCAGCGATAGGCGGATGCGGTCACTGCCCGAGATGCTGCCGCTGCTCTCGCTGCGACTCCGAGTCCGGTACGAGCCGGACGAGGAGGGCGGTGCGGTGATATTCTCACCCGCCATTTGCCTCTCCGCTGCGGCCAATAGAGGAGTGAGAATAGATTGGTCCGAGGCGGCGCGTAGGAAGGTGTGCGTTATTTAGCAGCAGCAGTTTAAGTATATACACACTGCGACGCCTGTCAGGATCCTCTGCATTCCTCGTTGTCGGAATATGTTGTGGCGACCAATTATTTGGCGGCGCCAAGTATCGAGCACTACGTTTGTAGGGAATGATATATTAGTATTAATAACATTATTCTTTTATCTCTAATAATATATTCCTAAAATGTATGAAATGGCCCCCTACATACTCCCCACAAATATTTCTGGACAAAATAATAATAATAATAATTTTGGAAAGAGAATAAAGGAGTCCTTTCCACGTGTATTTTTTTATTATTTATAAACTCATAAGTTCAAAGGTTAGATATGGGTCAGATAAATGGTCAATTATCTTAAATATAGAGATACTTAAATCCCACCAAACTTTAGCCACTATAATAAGCTGTCTATTCTATGCTTTAAGCTATGCGTATCGTCGAACAATTGCTCCGAGCTAAATGCCACTGAGACATGCTCTAAGTCGTCATGCTGTCAAGCTGCTCCTCTAAGCCAATCGTACCATCAAGTCATCAATCGTTGTCGAACAATTTTTTTACATTATAATTATTTAGGATTGAAATCAATCTTATGATCTCCTTAGTCATGTAAAAAATTACCAAACAATTCTACCAGAACTTATTGGTATCTTTCCACATATATGAGAGGAGCAACATCTTATTGGTATCTTTCCACATATATGAGAGAAGCAACATAATACAATACTATCTTAGATTGGATAGATGCTATGGCCTCAAATGTGAGAATTTCCTACAACCTAATTAATTAGTATCTTCCTAAATGTCGGCAAGTTAGAGCTTTACCTTTCCCCTTGGATGGATGAATAGTTAAAAGCTAGGGTGACCTCTCGTCTTGGGTGTTAAAATTTCGGGACGAAGAATTATGGTTCTTGGTCATTGAGACCTGGTGGAGTGGATTCAAAGTAAGCTCTCCGAATAGAAGCAGAGTACCTTATCACTATAAGGTTCGATTTACCCTGGTGCAGTTGGTGCTCTCCACTATGCCCTTCTACTAGGTGAGATCAACTTAGATACCGGACCCTATCCTTGATGCCATAACCAAGATTGCTTGATCCTTCCTTTGCGAAAAGGCAGCAAACTAGCGAGCCCTCCACCTCATGGGGTGGGACTCCATCATGACTTCAAAAGCTGCTGGCAACCTCGGGTTGAGATGTTTTCACATGATGATGAAAGCTTTGCTTAGGAGCATGTGCTTAGTGTGCTACGACAATGACACACGTATGCCATGGGTGGAGATTGTTCTACACAAATATGGCAAGCCATCGTTATGGATTTAGGGGAAAAGGAAGCAAGTTTTATGGCTTTAGAGGGCCTTGACACAAACCGCCAAGGACCTGAGTGGGTGGATTTTGGCGATTTGTTGGCAACGACAATAACATATTGATGCTCCTAGACCTTCAATCTCTACAGTTCAGCTTATCCGCCAGCCTTGTGTAATAGTGATCTCTGCATTCAACTTGGAGTTCAAGTTGGAGGAGCTACTAGCGCTTGGAATGTGAAGAAAAAAATTGGGTCCTTTGTTGCTGACTTGGCCTCTTAAATCTAGGTCATGTACTGAGGTAGAGAGGATCTGGAGGATCTTTGGGCTTAGGTGCCTACAAAAGATAGCAAAGCTAGAGCCTTCTCTGGAGGATCTTTGGGCTTGGCTCCCTCTAGTTCATAGAGTTAAATTGTTCATCTGGAAGGTCTTATGGGGGAGGATCCCGACTCGGGCCTATCTCTACAACATCAATTGTGGGCAAGCTAACAAATGTAGACTTTGTGGGCTATTTCAGAAGACAGGCGATAACCTATTCTATGGATGCCACTTTGCTAAAGAGATGTGGGCTAACATGGCAAACACAATTGGTGTGGGGCTGACTTTGGATCAACTAGATGTGAACTCGATTACTAAGGAATGGAATGAAGATTGTGAGCGAAATGTTCATATTAAAGCAGCTATTGCCTTAGGTATTTGGGGGATATGGAAAGCTAGAAATAGGAAAGTGTTCGATGGGGATTTGGACTCGCCATTTATTATAGCTATGAGACTAGATCCCCTCGACATCAGCAAAGAAGAGGCACCGCCATTGAACACTAGTACTTGCCATCTAAGGAGGTGGAATTAGGGTCAACATAAATGGCTCGTACACGAAGCATGATCACCAAGATAGTGCTACGACGAGAATGGTCAATTGCTTATAGCTGGCGCAGAGCCTATTAGCAAAGAGTCTCCTATGATAAGTGAAGCCATAGCACTCATATTGGGCATCCGAGAAGATAAAGAAAGAGGCTACAGAGTCCTAGTAGAATCGGATGCAGAAGATGTAAAATCTAAATTTTGCTGGGTTGAAGACCAGTGCCATGGAGTATCCAAGGGATTGTAAAGGAGTGTGAAAACTTGATGAATTCGTTCAGAGTTATTAAATTTTATCATGTTTATAGATCTAAAAATAGAGCGACGAATTGAATAGGCAAATAAGGGAGGAAAGTAGTTGATAGAGTTATATAGAACTGTAACTCTCATCTGGCAGATGAACTTACAGAGATCCTCCGGTAGGGTCCTTTTAGTGGTCGAACACCTATTGTAGCACTTAGCCGTTAAATAGCTTGATGTTTAAAAATAATATTAAAAAAATACTCGGTATCTTCTGATTAGCTACAAATTTATCCAGTTGAAGTTAAAAAACTGAAAAAAAAAAAAAACCTTCGACATCCCTTCTAATTCTTAATATTAATCCTACATATAATAGAGCTAGTTTCTCCATCTTCTCTATGTCCGGTACCGGTTTTCAGTACCTCTTTAATTACGAATTTAAAGACTGAAAAGTTATTGAGAAATTAGTTACATAGACACATTTTCCTTTTTGTAACACATCTCCTCTCTCTCTGTTTAAATATAAAAAATAATAATCATCTAATAAGAGATTAGATTCAATCAAATTTATATCTATCTCTATCTGATTCAAAATGATAAGAGACTTATTTCATCTCTCTCCAATCAACAGAAATAATTTTATCCCATGACATACTTAAAAACGAAATTCAAATTTTTTTATGTTTTTGAAAAAATAGGATTCAAATCTAATATATTGTTTTAAAATTAATAGAGAGTTTAACTTAAATAGGTTTTATCTCTCTTACTATTTAAATATAATAATATCCAAAACAACAACATTTCTTTAGTAGCTATCTCAAACTGGTTTAAGAGATAATTGATATAACATTTAACTTTATACCATTAGTTCCCATCTTCAGCTAGATTCATGTTTCATTCTAAACACCCACAAAGAAAAAGAGGATACAAAAATAGAGCTTTTAAAAACTTAAAAGAGACATTAAGTTTGGCAAACTAAAATGATATGATTCAAACTCAATAAGATCACCTCACGAAGGTTATAAGGTTTGAACTCCCTTATTTAGGTTAGTCGTTTACCATTCAAATGTCTGTGTTCAAATAGCCACCCTATGACGCTGGATATAGCATTTGAACACGTCATTGCAGGTTTATTTGTTTGGTTTAGGATTTAAATGTTTATAAGTTAGTTTAAATTTACCCATATATACAGAGAACAACCTAATCTAGGATATAAATCAAGAATTATTTAGATTTGCCTCTTCCTCTATCTCTCAACCCTCTCTATCTTCGTCCTTCACATTCTCTCAGTACTCCTTGAGTCGTTTTAAATTATAAATCTACCTATATCATTATTATCATCATCACTATTATCTCTTCTCATCGTACATATATAACGACAATATTAAAACATACTTATGCATTAGTCACAAAAGTCCAATTTTATTAACCAAAGTCGGATAGACGAGTAGAATAGGGAAAGTCAAGACCTCGATCTATTTCGGTAAATTGAAGTTTCCCCCAAATTGATTTGATCCTATTTTAACTTATCCATATACTTACTTTATTAAAGTTAAGCATTTAATTTGATTCTATTTACAATTATTAGTTAGTCATACCCAGAATATATATATATATATATATATATAACTTTAGTACACGTCAGCAGAAACCGACGGGAAGCGTAACGGTGGTGATGCTGCTGCCCTCCAGCTCGAACGCAAAACCCGGGAGAATTCAATTGAATCCGAGCCGGTCCATGGACTAATAGTAGTCAAAACGAAGAATACCCACGTCATCTACTCATCTATTATTAATTCCCAGACTCACTCCTCTCCCACCCTTACGTCTATATAGGGTCTTATATGCCTATTAACTTCCCAGCATCTTTTCTCCACTCTATAAATCTCTCTCTCTCTCTCTCTCTCTCTCTCTCTCTCTCTCTCTCTATATATATATATATTTAGTCCTTCAAATGTTAGCCATGGCTTCCTCTAATCTCTTCTTCTTGCTTCTCTTTCTCCTTCCACTCTACTGCAGTTCTAGTAATAGTACTACTAGTGGAAGTAGGACCAGAAGCGTTTATATCATTCGAGTTGATAACGATCTCAAACCCGCTGTGTTCTCTGACGTAGAGAGTTGGTATGCTTCCACTCTGACGTCTCTCTTAACTGCCGTTCCGACGAGTAGTGCTGCTTTGGAGGATGTGGGTCCTCTCCACGTGTACCGCTCCGTCTTCCACGGCTTCTCTGCCGTCCTCACGGATTCCGAGGCTGAACGACCTGCGCGCGTCCCGAGGGGTACTTGCCGTCTTCCCCGACCGAGCTCGCCGCCTCCACACCACTCGTTCGCCGCAGTTCCTCGGCCTCGTGTCTTACGGCTCTCGACAACCCAGCAACCTCGTGACGTCTTCCGGCGCCGGCGCGGGTTCCGTTGTCGCTGTCCTTGATACTGGGATTCGCCCCACCCATCGAAGCTTCACCGACGAGGGACTCCCGCCACCGCCGCCCAGGTGGAAGGGGATCTGCCAGGTTGGGCCCTCTTTTCCGGCAACGTTGTGCAACCGGAAGATAGTTGGCGCTCGGTTCTTTCCCTCCGGTTTCCTCGCAGCCGCCGGAAGAGGGAACGTCTCCTCTTCCGGCGATGTCCTCTCCCCGTGGGACACCGAAGGCCATGGGACCCACACGGCCTCTACGGCGGCAGGTCTTCCCGTTGCCAACGCTTCTCTCTTCGGATACGCGGCAGGAGTTGCCTCGGGAGCGGCGCCATACGCCAGGATCGCCGCGTACAAGGTGTGCTGGTCCTCCGGCTGCTTCGACTCTGACATCCTCGCAGCCTTCGATGCGGCCGTCGAAGACGGCGCAGACGTCATCTCCCTCTCCGTCGGCGCAGGCCCCGTCCCGTACCACCTCGACCCCATCGCCATCGGTGCCTTCGCCGCAGCCGCCGAAAGAGGCGTCGTCGTCGTCGCCTCCGGAGGAAATGACGGCCCGGGCGAGATGACCGTCACCAACGTCGCCCCCTGGATCGCCACCGTCGGCGCCGGCACCATCGACCGCCGCTTCCCAGCCGAAGTTGTCCTGGGAAACGGCGTTGCCCTCTCGGGAATCTCCCTCTACGCCGGGAAACGTCCTTCCCCTAGACAGTGGTTTCCCCTCATCTACGCGGGAAAGGCGTCCTCCACCCGCCCAGGGGTGGTCCACTCTACCGCGCCTTTCTGCGCGCGCGGGTCCCTCGACCATTCCGCCGCACGTGGGAAGGTCGTGTTGTGCCAGCGCGGCGGGGTGCCACGCGTCGAGAAGGGATTGGCCGTCAAGGAGGCCGGTGGGGCAGGCATGGTGGTTGCCAACCAGTTCCTCGACGGGGAGGGAGTCGTCCCTGACGCCCACCTCCTCCCCGCCCTCTCGGTTGGATACACGCAGGGAACGCCATCCACGCCTACATCCTCACCGCCGCTTCGCCGCGTGTCCGCCTCGCCTTCCACGGCACGCGCGTCGGGGTCCGTCCAGCCCCCGTTGTCGCCTCCTTCTCCGGCCGCGGGCCCAACGCCCAGTCGCAGCACGTCATCAAGCCTGATCTCGTCGCCCCCGGCGTCGGCATCCTCGCCGCGTGGCCCGATGGCACGAGCCCCAGCGGTCTCCGTTCCGATCCACGTCGGACGGAGTTTAACGTCCTCTCTGGTACTTCCATGGCGTGCCCCCACGTCTCCGGTGTGGTGGCCCTACTCCGCGCCGCGCACCCGGACTGGTCCCCCGCCGCCATCCGCTCCGCAATGATGACGACCGCCTACGTCACGGACAACCTCGGGCAACCCCTCGTCGACGAGAGCTCGGCCAACCGATCGACCGAGTGGGCCCACGGCTCCGGCCACGTGGATCCCGACAAGGCCGCCGACCCCGGGCTAGTCTACGACCTCACGGCCGAAGACTACCTGACCTTCTTATGCAACTCAAAGTACTCAGAGTTAGATATCAAGACGATCGCCCGCAAATCTATAAATTGTTCGCATAAGGTCGGCAAGCCGTGGGACCTTAATTACCCCTCGATCTCCGTCTTGCTCGAGCAGTCGTCGACGGGAAGAGTGGAAGCTGTCGTCCGTCGAACGCTGACGAGCGTGGCAGAAGGGAGATCAGAGTATGCGGTGGGCTTCACAGAGCCAAGCAGAGTAAGAATGGTGATAGAGCCAGGTAAGCTTGTATTCGATGGCAAAGGTGACAAGAAGGAGTTTATGGTTAGGGTTGCCGCCGAGAGAGTTAAGCTCCTGGCCGGCGATTCTCGGACGGAGTTCGTCTCTATAACGTGGACGGACGGGAAGCATAGAGTGAGGAGTCCCATAGGGTTTACTTGGCAACAGCCTTTTAATTAATCCATATATATTACTTTATGAAGTAGTATTATAACCAAGTGATTAAGACTCTATGACCTTGGTGTGAAACTGATCTATTATTTATTAATGTTGGTTTTATTTGTGAAATTTAGTGTATAATTTCTTTTTGGAACAGAGCAAATCTACTTTTTATGTTTAAAGTAATAAAAATATATGACTTAATATAAATTAAATAAATGTTTAGAAATCATGTCCCACGTGGCGTTTTGAGAGAACTCTCGACACATGGTTTCATGCGTCCATGCATGCGCTTCGTGCCACAAAACGACTACCTAAGATCGGAAGGGGAAATAGAAAGGAAGAAGAAGAAACAAAAGCTGCAGCAGAGATGGAGCGGATCAAGCATCGGACGGTGGAGGCGAACGGGATCAGCATGCACGTAGCGGAGGAGGGTGACGGCCCCGCCGTGCTCCTCCTCCACGGCTTCCCGGAGCTCTGGTACACGTGGCGCCACCAGATGAGATCCCTCGCCGCCCGCGGTTACCGCGCCGTCGCCCCAGACCTCCGCGGCTACGGCGACTCCTCCTGCCCTCCCTCCGTCACATCCTACACCGTCTTCCACCTCGCCGGCGACCTCGTCGCCCTCCTCGACGCCCTCTCACTCACGGAGGTACTGACCACTATTGTGTCTTTTGCAAATAACCACCTATATTTTGTGTATATAAACCGGGGATATTATGAGCTAATTAACTAGAGGTGTTAAAATTGAAAAATCTAATATGGATGCATGTGGTTATTTGCAAAAAAAAAACCAAAAATAAGGGTCGATGTGGGTCGATTGTGCTAACTCTTTTGGGTCGTACATGTTGAAGGTTTTCGTGGTGGGGCATGACTGGGGGGCAATTGTGATGTGGCATCTTTGCATGTTTAGGCCGGATAGGGTGAGGGCGGTGGTGGCTCTAAGTGTCCCTTTTTTGCCAAGGATTCCGGCAGTGAACCCTGTGGACTATTTTAGGGCTCTCTATGGTGATGAGTACTACGTTGTTCGCTTCTTCCAGGTATATCCAGTTAGTCTCTGTTCATCTAATGGAATAATCATAAGCTTTTTTATAACTATTTTATCTTTGAAAAGATATCTTCGAACAACTATCATTTCAATCAATCTCATACCAAGCATACAACTAAATACTAGAAGAGATTATATCAATATAAACTCTCTTGTACTAGCTATACTAGTATTAGTGTTAGTAAGCAGTTTAATATGTTATCTATAGGAAGCAATAGCTCCAGAAGTAGAGTTTGCTCGTCTTGGTAGTAGAGTAATGGTGAAGAAATTTTTGACGTACCACAGTCCAAAGCCTCTGTATATACCCAAGGAAGGCTGGGATTCTCCTTCAGATGAAATCACATTGCCTCCTTGGATCTCAGAGGAAGACATAGACTACTATGCTGGCAAGTTTGACAAGTCTGGCTTCACTGGCCCAATCAACTACTACAGATGCCTCAACTTGTGAGTTTCTTGATGATCCATTCCATTGCCTACCTCAAACTTCATATACATAATTACTATGAGCCAAATTTGTTGAGATTGCGGTTTGCAGGAACTGGGAGTTGACAGCAGCATGGAGTGGAGCAAAAGTAAGAGTGCCAGCAAAGTTCATCACTGGAGACCAAGATCTAACTTACCACATCCCAGGTGAGGAGGAGGACTACATCCGCAAGGGTGGCTTCAAGAGAGATGTGCCATTCCTCCTTGATGTAGTTGTGATGAGAGGAGTTGGCCACTTCATCCAGGAGGAGAGGCCACAGGAGATCAGTGATCACATCTATGACTTCATAAGAAGATTCTAACTCGATCTACGTAGTTTAACCTAGCTTTTATCTTATAGTGAAGCTAATTATATATGAAGGGCTTTTAATATAAAACAAGGCAAGCTTTGCATCTTTGTTCTAATGCAAGATTGAGCCTGGCATGGAGCTGGGCCTAGAACTATCTACTGGGCTCATCTCGGGCATGGACAATAAATTACGCTTTGACTCAGTGAAAAACTCGAGGTTACACCAACTGGAACTAAGAATTAATCAAATTTATGCAGCATCGTGAATCATGAATATTGCTTGTAGAATGAATAATATGTTAAAAAATTAGTGCCTTTGTTAGCTAGGTAAATAATTTTATAATTTACGTATATCTAGACTTTAGTATCCTTACATATATATATATATATACAGACTTTTCATACGTAGGGCCCAACAGTCGAATCTTCATATGACTTCACTCATTTAACTTTCGAGTGGAGTCGAGATTTTAAATGTTTGTCCACTAATCTCGCCTACTATTTGTGGTTTAATTTTAGATGATTATAATAAACTAGTTAGTAAGTTTCTTGTACTGTTCATTGAGTCTTGTTTCTAGCTACAGCTATACCTAATTAACATTACACCAACTTGCATGCACCTTGTCCTACTTAACCGACATGTCGAGCTACCCAACAACATGTACAAGAAGATTAACTTGCTCCACCCAACCAATACTAGACCTTCCTTCAAACAAAGAAGAGCTAACAGACTAATAGTTAGCCTATTAGTAAAGATGATGCAATTGGCTGTTGGTTGTATAGCTTTTATCAAATTATGGTACTGCGATTACTCTCAGCATCACAGAAGTTATCCAAACAACGCCTAACTGCTTTCCTCTTTCATGTTTCAAATGGCAACAATGACATAATCTTTCCATGATGAAAGAGTTGGCTCTATTCGGAGTAAGAAACACGAGTGGGGTTAGGCCAAAGCAAGTTGATCGATAATGATATATATATATATATATATATATATATACATGTGTGTGTGTGGCTCATTGTCACATTTTCCACTAGCATCTCATGGTAGTTTGAATTGGATATGGACATGAATGTACGCTGAAAGCTCCCATCAATATTCTTATCTCCTCCTCTTTTCGTTTTTCTTTCTTTTTTAATCACTATCCCATGCGATCTTCATGTGTTGGTTACTAGTCCATTATAGTGGAGAGAGAAGTTTCCACTCATCTACACATGCCATGGTGGTCCTCCATTAATTTAATTTGGATCCCTAGAACCAGCCAAACAACTCACAAGTCTGCCAAAGAGACTGAATTAAAGAGGCCATGCATGACGAAATTTTCACTCGAAAGTGTTAAAAAATATATAAAAATTATCGTTCTCTACCAACTTAAACTTGTAAAGAATACACGATGGATAAACAAAAACAAATTGCACCCTAAACGACACAAGATATACAATAATTATGTGATACGGTTCCGCAAAGCCAAGATTCTTGGTTTTATGTCTAGTGGGGAGAATATCACATCCAAGATTCTCAAAATCTCTTTTTGATGAAGTTGGTTTTGACCAAGATTGTATTGTGGGCTTCACAAGTGTCTATTTTAATTTTACTTGATTAGGGCCCTTAAATAAGACACTAAAGCTCATGTGGGGGCATAAAAGTGGCTCATCACATCTCAATCCTTGACTAGTTGTTGTGGCTTTTGTGTACTCTTTCTTCCACAGCAATTGAGAGCTCCTTCAACAAACCTTTCTATAGTCAATAGAAAACTTAAGTTGGACAAAATAAATCCCAGTGGTTATGAAATTGAAGGAGATGGTGTTTGATTGTTTGGGTTTGTTCCCTACAATCCAACCACCATTAATTGGAACAAACAAACAGATGTGACATAGATGTGCTATCCTTAACCAACAACCATGTGGGCTAGGGCTACATGTCGCCGCGCCATTGGCGAGAGAGAGAGAAAGACGTATAAACTTACAATATCATTGCAAGCAAGAACTATATATTTTAGAGGAATTAGGGCATAATTAGGTTTCCATTTTTCCTTTTAATCATGAGGATGAGCAGCCAAATGCACATGCATGGTTGTGTACTAAGTGTCATATATGTGAGTGTTGTAGGACCATAAGATGCAATAGCCAAGCAAGATATCATTTGAGAAGGACTTATGGGAGGTGAAACTAAAGCATGAACCCTAGCCTAAATTTGAATTATTGGCACCAAATGTACTAGTTAATTGGGAGGCTTATATCACCTCTAAAGTGGAACCTTTCCTTAGATATTTAATAAAATGGCGGGCTCCTAATTAATACAGCATTCGCGAGTAAAATTTCGACCCATAAATTTTAGAAAAATTGACTCTCACGATATTACACCAGTAATGTGTATCATAACTCTTACAAATTTTACTTCAGAATTACACTAGCAAGTGCATATAATTATTTGCAAGTAACTTGAGTTTTAATTCATGTTTACTAACATAAAGTGGAATTATTTGGAAATTGATTAGGAGCTAATTAATTTGCCTCCAACTTTTTAATTACATAAGAAATAGTTACATTGCTCTTGTGTTGCAATTGCACATGCAACTTGAAAGTGGATCATTCCATACTTAACACGGACTAGTGGTCCACCCTAAGACCCAAAAGTGACCTCCTCAAAGCCTATGGAAGGGAGAGTGCTTCAAACTTTCTTACGAATGGTTGAGGGCTAAGGGTTAAGTCCCTTTAGGAGTGACACAGAATGAAAAAGATAAATAGTTTGTTGACATAACCAGTGTACTTTTCCGGGGACGTTTGTCGTGTCCTAAATCTACAACTTTCTCACATTGAGATTGAAAGTTTAATAGGATGTGGTTGTGGGACAATTTTTTTGGTAGGTTAAAACAATTAGACCAACCATTTTAAGAAATAGATAATAATAGACTCGATCAAATAATATGTTAAAAATCTACTAAATATCACTCTAATGCTTGTGAGAAATTGAGCACCACTTCTATTAGAACTGATTAGATTCAACTACTGAGCTATAGTGATAATATATAGAGAAAGAGACTTTGAGACGTCAAGTAGAATTTGGACCTATTTTATATTGCCTCCCTACTCTTTTAGAAATTCAAATCCATTATCTTACGCCTAGTCAAGAATTAACGTTTTCAGGAGAAGTAAGGGAAGCGTTGTAATGTAATATAGTAGATGCATGTGACTAGTAACACCCTTCATCTCTGGTTTCACTTAGTCTCTCTAACCTAATAAAGACGGTGTGAAATAGTTCCAATTAGTTGTTTGTTCATATGAACTAACTATATATATTGTCCGTCTATTTGCCTTTCTAAAATTACCGGTGTAACAAGTATGATAAACCTTAAGATTACTTATCTTAGAAGGACAATAAACTCGAATATTGTTTCTTAAAAGACATGCTGCATGTCGTGCCTACATTAACAGTTGTTGACATGGGGTATAATATTTGCGACCTCTAAGGTGATCATCATGGTCTCCTACAACAATATAATAAGTACTTATCTCTTTTACACCCCGTTTGGATGCAGAGACTATTCAGAGAAGAAAGAAAACATAAACAACAAGATATATATATATATATATATATATATACTTTTGTCTAATTTAGCTATAAATTTGAGGAGAAAATAGAGGAGGGAGGAGGATTATTATTATTATTATTATTATTTTCCTCCAAAAGTGAGGAGAAAGGAAGGTATCATTTTTATTTTCTTTTCTTTTCTCTCATATATGCTAAGAAGGGAGAGAAAATTATTTTCATTTTCTCTCTCTTCTTCAATCCTCTCCATCCAAAACATAGTTTTGTTCTTGTGTGGGTCTTATGGCACATGACCAGCCGAGTGAACGGCAGACATGTTTGAGAGTACTAGTCGTTACGTGATCCAAATCCATGCACCCACCCATAATTTTGGAGCCACTTTCTCAACCAACTGTGGCCCTAATCAAAAAGATAAACTTTAGCTATATATATATATACATGTATAAGAAAACCTGGAGGAAAAAAAGAAAGAAAGAAAGAAAGGAAAAGAGGTAGTTTTATGGAATTGGAAGTCTTTGAGTGCAAATGATCCATAATAGGAACAAGTATAAAGGGGAAAAGAAAGAAAGAAAGAAAAAGCTATGTTAAGTATGTAAGGAAAGGAAAAGATGTGCATCTAAAAAGAAAGATGAAAAGTTGGTAAGTGAAAAGTTTTGATCCACTGATGTGTTGTTGATAGGCGACATGTCTGACCTTCACTATACAAGAGGGAGATGGGACCTTCAATCCCTCTTTCTCATTAGATGTTAGACTTTTTATCCATGTCCTCTCTCTCTCTCTCTCTCTCTCAAAAGCATGCTGCTCCCTTCTCCAGCTTAATCCATGCTCAAACTAGTATAAATAATCCCTCCAACTCCTCATGTAAGTATGTAACCCTCTCTCTCTCTCTCTCTCTCTCTCTCTCTCTCTCCTCTCTCCCAGTCAAGAAAGAAGAAGGGAGAAAATTATACGAGCGAGAGATATATCAATGGACGCTGGAGACCGTATCCAAAAGTGCATGAGCGTGTCTGAGGTATGTATGCTATCGTAGAAGTGAAAGTATAATATACGTGAAGATAGTGAGTGCTAGTTGAATCACGTACAAATATTCCAGGGAAATATTATGATATATACTATTGTATAGGTCGTGGAGGAGCTGAAGAGGATGAAGGACATAGGCCTCCCCATAACCCTAATCAACCTAGTGGGGTACCTCCGGAGTATGGTCTCCGTCCTCTGCATGGGTCGGCTGGGCAGGCTCGACCTCGCCGGCGGCGCCCTCGCCGTTGGCTTCACCAACGTCACGGGCTACTCTGTCCTGGCCGGGCTGGCCATGGGCATGGAGCCCCTCTGCAGCCAGGCCTTGGGGTCTCGCAACCGTGCGTTAGCTTCGCGCACCCTTTATCACACCATCGCTCTCCTCCTCCTCGCCTCCCTCCCTATCTCATTCCTCTGGATCAACCTCCACAAGATCCTTCTATTTCTCCGGCAGGACCCCGACGTCGCCCTCGTCGCCGCCCGCTATTGCCGGTACGCCGTCCCCGACCTGATCACCGCCAGCTTCCTCCACCCCGTCCGCGTCTACCACCGGAGCCGCAACACCCTCCACCCCCTCATGTGGTGCACGTCGATATCTCTCCTCCTCCACCTCCCCCTAACCCTAACCCTGAGCTCCCGCCTCGCCGTCCCCGGGGTCGCTCTCGCCAACTCCGCCACCAACTTCCTCACCCTCCTCCTCCTCCTCATCCACACCTCTATGTACCCCTCCTCCGGAGAGGACTTAGGAGATGGGCCGCCGGAGATCTCGCGGGCCGGAAGCTGGTGCCGGCTCCTCCGTCTCGCCGTCCCGAGCTGCCTCGGCGTCTGCCTCGAGTGGTGGTGGTACGAGCTGATGATGACGATCGCCGCCGGGTACCTCGCCGACCCCGCCGTCGCCCTCTCCACCGCTGCCATCGTCATCCAGACCACCTCCCTCATGTACACCATCCCCACCACCCTGAGCGCCGCCGTCTCCGCCCGCGTCGGCAACGAGCTCGGCGCCTGCCGCCCGCGCGGCGCACGCGCCGCCGCCGCCGCCGCCATGGGCCTAGCCATCCTAACCTCATGCGTAAGCCTAGCATGGACCACCTTAGCAAGGAACGCCTGGAGCAAGGTGTTCACGAGTGACGGCGACGTCCTCGAGCTGACGAACACAATACTGCCTGTCATCGGAGTCTGCGAGCTAGCTAACTTCCCTCAGACTACCGGGTGCGGCGTCCTCCGCGGGAGCGCTCGGCCGGGGATCGGAGCCGTCATTAACTTGGTATCTTTCTACGTCGTAGGAGCACCAGTGGCTCTATTCTTGGCGTTCAAGGTCGAGATGGGCTTCTTGGGCCTTTGTCTTGGGCTCCTGGCGGCCCAACTTGTGTGTGCTTCGGCCATTGGGATTGTTATTTTTAGGACGGATTGGGAGAAGGAGGCTTTGAAGTCAGTGGATTTGGTAGGCACTCCTTCAATTATGCGATTAGAAGAAGAATGTGAGCTTCTTAAAGATGTGGGAATATAATTTTTTTTTTCTTTTATACTTGTGTTTCTAATTTGTACATGTACATGTATGTACTGTTTGTGTGTGTATGTGGGTGTTGGTATAACACTATACGTACCTACAGTGTATTTTGTTATTATACGAGCTTGTTGTAATTTTAAAAGGGAAAAATTAGATGGGATATTAAATATAAATAATTACATCTAGACATCAACTATTGTTAATTTTTCACATAGTGAACATGAAAATTGACAAAAGTTCATGGGTCCGGGTGTAAATTAACACCATCAAGTTCCTATGCGATGAGGTCCTACTTGTGATATGGGCAAGAGAGAGGGTGCAACACATAAAATTAGCAAACAGGGGTACTTCTTCTTCGTCGTGGGCCCCACGAGAGAAGGAAGTGCCGCATAAGAGTCCGTTAAGGATGGGCCTGAGTTCCACAGGCAACAAACGTAGACCAGCTTGCAAGGACACGTGGAAGCAAATTAAGGCAGGGCAGCCAATGGATCCCCGCCACGCCCAACCGAGTGAAAGCGTCCTTTATTAGCCCCTGCAGTGCTCCGCACCTCTTCCACCTTTTGCCTTAACGTGTTCCCCTTCTTCTCCTATATTATTATTATTATCTATATCTTCCTTAATTTACCAATTATGCTGGGAATTAATGGAAAGTGACAAGCAACAACTTGCCACATCTCTACAGTAGTCCATTGGAAATCCTATTTCTACAGTGTAAAAAAAAACCATATTATTATTATAAATTATAATATTTAAAATTATACCAAGTTCTTGATCTCTCTGCTTCCCTCGGAGCAGGAATATAAATGAATACTTACTTCGAGTTCGATATCACAAAACCTAACAACATATTATTAGCCGACCTCTTGTCCGGGAGAGACGATGATTGAATTATTAAAAAAAAAATTAGGAAATTTACTTGGCTAATAGATGTTAAATGTGAGAAGTGAGTGAGATTTTTAAGGATCATGGAGTAATAGGAAAAAAAATAAAAAATAAATAAAATGTAGCTTCCTGGTTATAGGTCAGAAGTAACACCAAACAACAAAAAGAAAGATTCCTTTCAAGAAGACCAAATAAATAAACAAACTGAGACGTGAATAACTATCTTATGCATGCTAGCTATTAAATGCTTCCAGCTGTTTTGTGGAACACTGTAGTTATTATTATCATTAGTAGTAGTAGCAGTAGTTTAAAGAAGGCAGTACTCTAAAATGCTGCCACATTAATTTGAAGGAAAGTGCTAGAAATACTCTAATAATGACCACAAGGACTCTGGATAGCTAGGTTACTTAATGATTCTGAAATCACCCTTGTAACTTAGTCATTAAGTCTTTAGTTTTAGTTTTTTTTTTAATAAATATTAAAAATGATATTTATTAAATTTTTTATATGCTCATAATTTGAGTGTGTTGCTACTTTTTTTTTTATGTGTTGGCCTAGTTGTTTAATTTACTTAGTTTATAATTAAAAATAAATAAAAATTGTCCTTCTCCTCATAAAATAAAGGGATTTTTTTTAATTCTATTAGTTAAATCTAACTAAAAATGATGATAAAAACTTAATCTAAATCATGGTTATGCAAGATAAAAGGTCTTAACTTTGAAGGAGAATAATAGTGTGGCATTGATGTTAAGTGTATACTTTTCAAATATGAAGATGATTATATAAATATAGATATTTATTATGTTCTAATCCTAATCATTAGTGAGAGAGAGACCACAAACTCCAGAAAAGAGAGAACCCATCGATCACCCATGTTTGTTAAGTCGTTCCTACGGACCAACGTACACACACCCTCTTCTTTAAAACCCCACGACTCTTTGGCCTCGTCTTCTTGGCTAAGAGGTAAGAAGGAGAAAAGGAAACAAAGTTAATGGCTGGCTTGAGCGTTCTCTTAGAAGCCCAAGATAACTTCCCAAAACGCCCCCAGATCATCAGCAAGACCACCGTCGTCAAAAACCCTTCTCCCTCCTCCCCACCCTCTTCGCCTCTCGCCCCCGCCACCCCGTTCCTGGAACACTGCTACCTTTGCCGGAAAAGGCTGGTGGAAGGCAAGGATATATACATGTACAGGTGAGGAAGAACGATGCCCAGATCCCGGATTTCCCATTCTGCCCTCCTTTTCCTGGTTATTTTGGGAAATGGAAAGTTCTCTCTCTCTCTCTCTCTCTCTCTCTCTCTCTCTATCTCTCTATCTCTCTTAGGGGTTTTTTACTCTGTTGGTTGTAGAGGGGATCGGGCGTTCTGCAGCGTGATGTGCCGGTGCCGGCAGATGCACATGGACCAGGTCGCAGCGTCTGCGACGGCGGCGGCGGCGGCCGGTGGGTCGCAGCCGGCGCGCCGCCGGGAGAGGGTGGCCGGAAAAGGGAGGGCTCTTGCATGCTAGGCTATGGGTTAATTAACGAGGGGGGTGGTCAGATGCCGATTGACGAGAATGCCCTCGAAACTTTTGGCGTGCTGCTTAGGTTAGCAAAGTGTGAGAGTTGTAAGAAGGTGAGGTTGTTTTGGTCTTTTCGTTAGTTTGGGTTGTAATTTAGCGTCAGTGGTTGTGTATGTAAATAGCGAGGAAACAGTGTAAACAATGATATGCCATTCGAATATTTGCAAAATTACCGGGCTCAAATTGCAAAAGTTTGGCATAATTATCTATGGGTACCCTTGTAAATAAATACCTGTAGTTTTTGCATGAATACTACATAACCCAAAGAAATATATGCAAACAATAATAAGTTTATTTCTATCATTTTATAAGTAAATTGACTCTCTACTACGTTGGGTTTTCAATTTCTTGAGTGTTTAAACACTACTAAAATTCTCACTTTTTTTTCAAAATAAAAAAAATAAAATTCTCCATAATCATAGCAAATAATAATATAGTACATAGTCAAGGAATGCTTGAGGTGAATGTGTTCTTTTTTTAATATATATTAATGTTACACATACAGACATGTGTGAATGATAATATCATAATATGGACTAATTCAACTTTTGATTTTATTTGTAATTCTAATCTTAAATGAATCATCTATGGATTTTTCCTCCCACAAAAATATAAATAAGTCCTAGTTAGGTTTAAGAGGTATAAAACAAAGGCTAAATTATTATTTTTTTTTCTATTCTTTGACTTAGTATCATTTTGTCCTCCAAAACTATGAAGGCGTATAAATAAACTATAACCCCTTAGACATCCGACACTTTAAAATTACATATTTATCCCTCTATAATTGGAGAAAAGATTAGGTTCTATTAAATGATAATTAAAATTATCTATCTACCTTAGACGGTATTAATTAGAGATCCTAACAATAACTTAACCCACAATGGCAAAACACATCTTCAAGTGAGGCTAAAACTCTGAGAGAAAGATGGCTTAAGAAAAAAATAGAGCAAGATCTTTTTTTAGTTTTCGTTTAAGAAATGAGACGGGAGTAAAATTATTTAAATATTTTTCTTCTAAAAATCTTTGTGAGAGTAATTTAATCTATATAAAAATAACTTATAATTCACGTGCTTAACACATGACTTTTAACTCGCAAAAAGCTAACATATGTGCTTAGTTATAGCTTTTCAAAAATCTAAATGATTATTTATACGCTTATATATAGTACAGCGGATAAGGTATACCTAAGATATATATAATAACTTCTGTTTTTAATGGAAGGCCACTAGTGAGAAGCTTAAGTTTTAAGTTAGAAATGGACATAGCTTCATTCGTAAGGTTTGTCACTATTGTGATCAAAGGGCAGGCATGTCTCTATTCTTGTACAAATGACAAGTCGAATGCAATTGGTTTGATCTATGATAAATAGAATAAGTGCATAGTTTTGACAAATCCATTAACATCAGTATCGTACATGGCTGGCAAGCATAGCATGCATAGGATCGCCACATCATATATTAACACAATGCATGGCCATGAAGGATATCGTCAGAAAGTTTTGGATTAAAAAACAATAATAATAATATCCCAAAGCTAGTGAAGCAGCAATGACCGTCAGAATTAAAGATTAGGCTTTTTTTTTTTAATGTTAAGGATAAAAATGGTGTTTTTAGTCCTCTGATATTTTGAGAGCAAATTATTTTACGTCATGAATTTTATTTATTTTGTGTAACTATGCCATAACGATGTCTTATGCATGCATTTCTTTTTTTAATCTTAGAAATTGTTACTTATTTGAACATAATATTTCACCTTATTTTTATGTTATTCTACCTGAGGATTGGGTTTTGAAGTTATTTTGTCATCTTTATTTATTAACCGCGTTATAGTTGTAGTTCAGTCAAAAGCTCGAGAGGCATAGTGTACAACATATGTTTTGTAAGATAAATGTTATGAACCGGCTTAATCCGATCCGCAACGGGTTCGGAAGTCGATGAAGCATATAACTTCCAAGACTGTGAATAATCTAACCAACGGATCCTTCTGAATTTTGGATATGTTGTTACTCTTGAAGAGAGCTTTCAAACGAATCTAAAATCACAGAATTCGGACCAAAATAATGGCCGAAGGCCAATTAGATCCTAACTTGATAACCCACCAATAGCTAGATAGATGTTAGGTTTAATTCTGAAAGGGGGAGAAGTTGTTGTAGAAGAGAGATGTTAGAAGCTAAAAGAGGCCTACCAAAGACTTGGGCGTGGAAGAAGGTAGGTGAGAGAGGGTGCCAATGACTAGATATAAGTAAAGAAGAAGATAAAAGTCAGAGCCAATTCCAATATCATCATCATCATAAGATTTCAATTAAGTTTTCCTCGACATATATATAGAGACTCATCATAGGGATTCATCAACTAAGTTAAACAACTCCAAACAAATCCTAACAAACCAACAATTAAGTTAAAACTCTAACAAATTAACTAAACCAGTCTTCCTTATCTTCTTAGATTAACCCTTCGTTTCGTCGTAGATAGATTCCAAATTTGGAGAAGTCATAAATATCAAAGTTATAGATATTGAGGTTGACGACCTTATCAAGATGATTTGATATTATTTGGATATGCGTCAAATATTATACGAATATTTTTTTCAAAACTGCATAGAGCTGAATTTAACTAATTAAATAAAATCCTAACCTGCTAAGACTCTAACTAAACTAAATAGCCAGATAAGATAATTAAACTCAATCCATTGAGCCTAATCTCCCTTTGATATGATCCGATCTGACCCGGTTCGCATCAATAAACCATTTTATTTTTGTCCAAAATATAGGTGGATAAAATATATTTAACTTCTATATATAATTGTCAGTAATTAATCCTGTGTTCATAGCTCTTTATGATCACAAAAGATAGAGAAAACCTAGTTGTGATGGAAGGAGGGCATGACATGGGTACAATGAAATCAAAAGTAATTTCAAATCTTATAGGACTTAAAATTTTCATCTTATTTGTTTATGCAATATGGGACTAAACCTTACATATGAATGTCTAAAATATCCTATATGACAAATTTATTACTGACTTTGTTATTTAATTAATTGCCATTATCTTTCTTTCGCCTAGATTAGTCTAAACCAAACAATACTTAAAATTAAGCTGCCACTATAATCCAACATAGAGGTCATGAGTTTAAATCCCTTATATAAACATTGTATACGTATGATTTAAATTTATTATAACTCATATTTTATGAGTATTAATCTAATTAACTTTTCTTCCCTTCTATAAGTTTTAAAACGGAACTGATCAATATTTGGACGGCTAGGATTGCTCCTCGATGTAGTAATACAATCCGTATCCAACGACATCGGGATCCGTGAGCTTTTGGGAAACGCCTCTACCTTAGGATAAGATAGTTGCGACTTGCGGCCGAGTACGTGGGGCCACCCGGTATGCTTACCTCCCTCCTCTTCTCCCCCGCACTACTAGCGGGGAAACGTATCCCATTCTACTGCTAGTGGTATGGGGAAACGCTTGGAAAGCCGAGGACCGAGGATTAGTAGTGACTTTAATATTCTTAAATAATCTTTTTTTTAAGATCAAGATAAGGGAAACCAGAACTTGAGTTCAAACGAAGAATAGTTTAGGTATTTTAATATATTTTTAGCCAACGAGGTCAGTAGAAAAGGAAGATAGAAGGATATAATAGGAAGGCAGAGTTATTTTTGTTTATATATTAAGTTAGTCAAAATTATTGAGGGGTCAATATATAATTAATGCTATAAATAAATAAAATGGCGGATTAAATAGTTGAGTTAAATATATATAAGTCAAATTATTGAGGGTTAAAATGCAATTTCCCCCTAAAATGATCAAAAAGAATCCCCGTTTCCCACGCTCAATCTCTTTCTGTTCTCCTTGTCCTGGGGGTGACCCCAAAATCCAAAACTCTTTCTCTCAGTTGTTTGACCAAAATAGCCTCATTTTTTTTAATTTTTTACTAAAATAAACTATCATCAAATTTATTTACCAAATGAGATCTAATTTACTGTAGCCCTAGTAAAAATACTGAACTGATTAGTGTTTTTATCATCAGATATTTTTTCTCTAAATTGCTGAAAGACTAAATTAAAGGAATTTATATATATAAAACGCTGAGTAGATCAATATTTTAGGACGAGATAAAAATGCTAAATTGATTAGTATTTTTGCCTAAAAAAAAAATGCCGATCACTTCAACGGTTTTATCAAGCTACAACGTTTTTATTAGGGCTACAGTAAATTAGATTTTATTTTATAAATAAGTTTGAGAATAGTGTATTATGGTAAAAAAAGTTTTGGAAGAGGGCTAGTTTGGTCAAAAGCTCTGTTTCTCTTCCGTATCTATAGAAAGTTTGACAACTACACGCGAGTTTAATTGCATCAGCTCGCGGGTCCATCGCCCCATGTCGCCACGCAACCACCCCAATCCCACATACGCACACATTAAAATCCGAGCCGACCCATCTTACCTTCTTCTGTTCTTGTCCGGCTTTGCCTCCTTCCTGCGATAAATTGAAGGATAGGGAGCGAAAGCGATCAAACAGAGACCCAGATCGAGATGGCCAAGGGGACAACGGAGATGGAGGTGGGCGTCGACGGCGTTGCCGTCATCACCATCGTCAATCCTCCCGTTAATTCCCTCTCCGTCGATGGTAATTTTTGTTTCATGTTCATTGATCACGAGTTGGGAATTTGAGTTCGTGGGTCGTGATTATTTTTGGTGGCGATCCAGAAAGAGCTCTCCTTTTAGTGAAAGATGTGATGTCGGGATTTTCGCAATAATTCTTTTTGGTTGTTTACTATGGTTTGAGATAAGTAATTTTTTAGGGGTTATTTAGCATCCGGAAAGTTATTATAGTAGTTTAATTTGATCCGCAGAGCTAGCTTGACGTTTGACCCATTTTTTTATTGGATAATTATGTCAGTTTCGGTGTTATCTGATCTTCTTCCTCTATTTTAGTTATTCTGTTAATTTGTCGATTATTATCATGACATGTAGAATGAACGTTATGGGAGATGGATTAGCGACAGATGTATCCAGTAACAATTGAAGATAAAGAGATGATTGTGAATTCTTCCTACTGTAGGATTCTGATTTTTGGGAACAATGGGTGGGATTAATAACAGTAATTCAAGCTCTTTGCAGTTGAACAATGTGTGGGATTCAAGCTATTTGTGGTTGAACAATGGGTGGAATTAATAGCACTAATCCATATGTTAGCACTTTGAATCTCTCTAAGCTGTTTGTGATTGACAATCGATGAGCTGACTACATAGTCTAATAAGTGATAATTACTTATAATATAAGTTATACTATGCAGAATGAACATAGAATCTAAAGTCTGTACAGTGACAACTATACAATTTTGAGGGCGACTTCATAAGTGTAATAACGAGATAGAATGTTGTTGATTTGAGTTGGAAATGACCTTAGATGGTGAGGAGCACCAAGGAGGACTTTGACAGAAAATACTCAAAATTGCATGATATACCTTGTTGCCATAGGATTTGAGATAAGGCAGTATCAGGAGTGGACAAATATGGTTCGTATAAGCAACCTCAATAACTTGGACTCTGAAGTCATTGTTGTTGCTGGTTTCACATCTTTTATTCTTGAATCAGTAACATACAAACTGTCTTGGCTACTTGGTCTTGCGTGCCCTTGTGTAAATAATTGAAATATTTTACATCATATACATGCCTAATGCCATTCTTTTGAGTCAGTATTCAACTGCAAACAACAACCTTGCAATGAAGATATGTTTCCTGAAGTTTTTATTTTTATCTCTTTGATCAACTAGCTGGCAGTACTGTAAAGTCCAGTTATCTAGATGCATTATTTTATTGGTTTTCCAGTATTCTTTTACCTTTAGTAACTTTGTTTCTTTGTGTCTTGCACCAGTGTTGCTCAGTTTAAAAAACAGGTATGAAGAAGCCCTACAAAGAAATGATGTAAAAGCTATAGTTGTTACAGGTAATGTGTAGAAGTTTAATGTTCCATCTGTCATTTATATTTTATGGAAACCAGGTGATGCTTATAGTTAGGAAATTGAGCAGGTGCTAGAGGGAAGTTTTCTGGAGGATTTGATATTTCTGCCTTTGGTGCCCTTCAAGGAGGAAAAAGTAGGAGTAATACTTCTGTCTGTTCGACTTAAGCAACTAGTATCTTCCTATTATCATGTTGCATTTTTATTTTAACAGGGGAGCAACCAAAAGTTGGCTATATATCTATAGAAATCATAACTGATTTATTAGAAGGTATCATGACTTCCCTTTCCATCCTGATTTTCAAATTTTTGCCTTTTCCTAAGAAGATTTATGTTGAGGACTTCCATGTTCATTATTCTTACCAGGGGCAACAAAGCCATCAGTGGCTGCTATTGATGGTCTAGCTCTTGGTGGAGGATTGGAAGTTGCAATGGTATTTATGGGGATCCATTTGTTCCATGGTCGAAATTGTACACATGTCAGCATACATAACATTTCCATAATTCTCTTATTAGGCATGCCATGGACGCATTTCAACTTCAACCGCTCAATTAGGTCTGCCAGAACTTCAACTTGGAGTAATTCCAGGATTTGGAGGTACTTTTTTGAACTTCTATAAGATATTATATCTGGGATCTCTCGCCAACTTGTATACTGTTATACTTCATTACAGTCTCTTCTCAAGCTACTAGATCTGTTTCCTCATATTATTGTACAGATAAAGTTTGATGCTTGGGAGATTTCTGTTGATTTGATTCTTTCAATATTCCATAGCATATTTCTGCAGCCTGTCATTTTTCAAATAGTCAATGCTGGTGAATATTTCTTAAATGGCTTCTACTTAAAAAGGTGATGTTTCAGAAGTAATATCTCAAAAACCTACACTAACTCTGCTTCATCGAGTAGATATCATCAGTGTACAGCTAAAGCTTCTATAACTTTTTGTTTAGTACCATAGAACATAGTCTCTTATCAGCCGTACGGCTCATAATGATTAGCATTTTATTGAACACCTTGGGGCTTGGACAATATTTCTCTTAATAATCCCTTATTCTAACTTCTAAGATGGTTGAAACATCATCTGTGGCAACAAAATTTGGTTTTGGTGTTGCATATTCTCTTTAAAGTAGCTTTAACTACTTGACAACTTGAGGATAACTGAATTATGAAGGGATGGTGTTTGCTAGCAAATGTCCCTTTCTTGCCTTAAACACTTAAAGAGTCTTCTTCCTTCGATGAAGATTGTAGGTCCAGAACAAAAAAAGTTATCCTTTCTTGCCTTAAACTCTTGAAAAGCCTAACTGCTTTTCCAATCTTATTAATCTGTATCGTCTTTTTCGCTCCAATAAGTTATTGGAGGAACTTGGTTTGTATCAAATATATATAAGAGGACTAGGTGAAATCATTCAGTAAGCTTAAGGTGACAGGATATTAGTCAGTAGGTAAGGTGATTAGGAATCTCCTTGTCATGTAAGTTGCAGATACACATGCTTAGTTTTAATGTTGAAGTCTTCTTGATATGCATACTACAGTATGATATTTGGAGTGTTACATGATATGGGAATTCTTAAGAGGACTTTGTACTTCATAGTGTACTTAAAGTTTGTTTTAGGGTTTGCATTTTGCAATACTTGAATAATTGAAGGTCACTTCTAAATTCTAATGGAATTCATCATTCCAATATGTATTTAGTCTATGTTTCTCTACATAACGTGCAACTAATTTCTTTGATTATAGGAACTCAGCGACTTCCACGTCTGGTTGGGCTTACGAAAGCTCTTGAAATGATACTGGTTAGTACTTTTTGTGTACAAGTTTTCTGTTTGTTGACACTTGGTAATAAGCTGTTCCTGAAAATACGTCAATATTGTTTCTTATCCTTGTAATAACAGTTGTCCAAGTCGATAAAAGGAGAAGAAGCTTATGCATTAGGTCTTGTTGATGCCTTAGTTTCACCTGATGAATTGCTGAAGACTGCTCGTCGATGGGCTCTGGATATTGTTGAATTTAGAAAACCATGGATCAAGAGTCTTTACAAAACTGACAAACTAGAACCCCTTGGAGAGGCTAAGGAGATTCTCAAGTTTGCAAGAGCTCAGGCTAAAAAACAAGCTGCAAATGTTCAACATCCATTGGTTTGTATTGATGTTATTGAAGAAGGTATAGTCTCAGGACCTCGAGCTGGCCTTTGGAAGGTATTTGTGACTTATTTTTGACTCACCTTAGTATTGCCTTACCTTGTTTGAGTCAAAAGATGCTACCGCCAAAGAATTAGCAAGATTTACTCGGTGTGTGTAACTCAAATTTTGTAGGAAGCAAATTCTTTCCAGGCACTACTTTTCTCTGACACATGTAAGAGCTTGGTTCATGTCTTCTTTGCTCAACGTGCAACATCTAAGGTACAAACAGAGATTGATTTGGGTACTTGTTAGTTGTGTAATATATTATATTATTTTCATGTTCTATGCGAGTATTGCCACCCTACTACATGCTGGCCCATGGCTCATGGTTTGGTTTATAAAATTTCCTGTCTTCTAGATGTCATTCTTGAAGCCTGGATCTGAAGGCTTACGACCAATTTCTTTTCCTCTATTTGTTGGAAATGGAAAGAAAGTTGATGAAAGGTGTAACTCTGTAGGATTCATTTTGGAAGGTGATATGGTGCATTTATTCACACTTATTTTTATCTAAAATGGGTTACTATTCATGGGCTGTATAAGGCAGCAATGTTGAAATTTAGGAAAGATCAAGATTATGCCACTATGCTCGGATAAATTGTTCCAACCAAGGGGGGAATTATTTTGTGAACTTCTCTTGATGTATCCTCAGTTTTTAGACGAATGTTATCCAGGGGTAACATATTCTAGTTACCAGACTTCCAAAAATGTCCTTAGTTAGATTGTGTTAAGGTTGTTAAATTTAGAATAAGAGGAGGCCTTTCCGTGTGAAGCTTGAAATAAATCTCATTAAAGTCCACGCGCTTATTTGTTGGGGAATGATAATTCCAATCGGATATTCCAATATCGGTTCAGGAATTTCCTTGCATTACAAGTGGAAATGAAGTTCATATATGATGATGTTTTTTTTTCTTTCTACATTATCTAATTTTCTTTTTCTTTTTCTTTTTACTGTTTGAGGGGATGGTGGCTGGGTGGTGAGTAAGTAGTGGTGAATTGTATTATGATATTTATATTGGCATATGAATACACAAAGTGATACACATTGATTTGTGTTGCATGAATTGTCATGAAGCTTGTACTATAAAATGGCTTCCTTTTTTTTATTCTAAAGTCATTTATGTTTGTTCTGCAGTTAATAGGGCTTGTTTTACTGTCTTAAAACTAACCTACTGCCTTTTATAACCACAACAGGTTCCTGGTGTGACTGACTTGGGTTTAGCTCCTAGAAAAATAACTAAAGTTGCTATTCTTGGAGGAGGACTTATGGGTTCTGGGATTGCAACTGCACTGGTTTTAAGCAATTATCCTGTGATTCTTAAAGAAGTAAATGAAAATTTCCTAAAAGCAGGCATTGACAGAGTCAGAGGTATAGCTAGCTCTCTTAATCTTTCTTCACCCTGTACGGTGCTCTGCCAAGTAGCAAAGATTTTCTTATATCTAGTTTTATTTCCTTATACACCTATTATTTATTCTCTTCTGTTTCCAGCAAATTTGCAGAGTCGTGTCAGGAAAGGGAAGATGACAGAGGAGAAGTTTGAGAGGACTCTTTCTCTACTCAAAGGTGTTCTCGATTATGAATGCTTCAAAGATGTTGATCTAGTGATTGAGGTGAGTCAAATCTCATTCTGTTATTCTTTCCTCCCTGCCTATCTTGCTCAGTTAATTTTCTTCTGTTTTTTTGCCCTTTTGACCATGATGTCATCACAGGCAGTAATTGAAAAGGTGTCCCTGAAGCAGCAAATATTTTCTGATCTAGAAAAATACTGCTCTCCACATTGCATACTTGCTAGTAACACTTCAACAATAGATTTGAATCTAATTGGAGAAAGAACGAAGTCTCATGATCGAATTGTTGGTGCTCATTTCTTTAGGTAATGCAAGATATATTTTTCTGTAACATTTCGTATGAACTGTCTTATGTTCTTGAGTCATGCTTGAATATGCCTCTACATGTCTGCTTTGAAATTTTTGCTCCCTGATTTCCTAGTAACTCTTCCCTTTTCAGTCCCGCACATATAATGCCGCTACTGGAAATAGTTCGCACTCAAAGGACCTCTCCTCAAGTTGTTGTGGACTTGCTGGATGTTGGCAAGAAGATTCGTAAAACTCCAATAGTAGTTGGAAATTGTACTGGCTTTGCAGTCAACAGGATGTTCTTTCCTTACACCCAGTCAGCGCTCTTATTCGTCGATTGTGGCCTAGATGTCTATAAGATTGATCGCGCATGTACCAAATTCGGCATGCCAATGGGTCCTTTCAGGTATAAATAAATAAGCAGGTAGTACTATAAATTTATTTTTATTTTCATTCAATATTATTATTTTTAAGGAAAATTGGATGGGCATATATTTATGGATTATATTAAGCCAAGTCTTATATAAAGTTCCCGTTCCTACAGACTTGCCGATCTGGTTGGTTTTGGGGTCGCGGTAGCTACAGGAATGCAATACCTTGAGAACTTCCCAGAAAGGGTCTATAAATCAATGTTAATTTCAATTATGCTGGAGGATAAACGAGCAGGTAAAAACTGTAACCTTGTCATGTATTCTGATGCAATCTTGCCATCCCATTTTTCATGCTGCTATATCATATTCTCATCTTGTTTTGGTCATATTTTAAATACTATCCATTTCCTGTGCCACTTCTGGCAGGTGAAGCTACTCGAAAGGGGTTCTATAAGTATGATGAAAAGCGGAAGGCAAGTCCAGACCCTGAAATCATGAAATACGTTGAGAAATCAAGGAATATGGCAGGCACCACCCCTGACCCACAGGTTCCATCTCAGTCTCCTGTTACTTTCAAGTTAAACAATTCTGGAACTTAAATTTTTGTAGTAGAATTAGTTCTCAATAATGACTGTCTTTTGTCATGCTTTACTGGGTGAACAAACTTGATCTCAGATTTTCTGTAAAAGAAGAAAAATTGCTACTTTTTTCTAGTAGAGGATCTGAGATAGCGCATTTCATGTAGTTATTTTGTATTCCCACACTTATGTTAGTCAAATTAAGTATTTCAGTATCCTACAGGAATCTATTTGGTGTCACTGTTTTATTCAGTGAAAAGACAGGTTCTATGCAATTCAGTAGGCTAATAGCACTAAATTTGGGATGGTCTTGCATCATATGAGCTTTCAAAACCCTTGCACTAAATGGACATGAGTGGAACAAGGGTCTCTATAGCCGACTCGGAGTAATTGGGAACAAATCCTAATTTTTTGTATGTATCATACAGCTCATCTTGTAATCAATTTTCTTAAAAAAGTTCATGGGGGGTCAGAGTAGTGGCCATTGTGACTGTTTTAGACCCTCCCTGCTACATTATATAATTGATAGTTTTGAATGATGTCTGAGCCACAGTACCTGCCATCTTTAAGCCAAATCAGCTATTGCTCTGGTATTGTAGACAGTTGAGGTTCCCATAATATTGCTAGGTCATTAGCTACCGTGTTGATGAGTCTCTTCTTATATATGTACATGATTTTCTTTCTTAAGTCATCGTTTTCTTTTTCATTATGTTGTCTATACCTTTAAAACTTGTATTGCTTAATATTTGATCGTGTTGATATCTTTTAGTGACTTCTGCCTGAAGATCATATCTTGTCAAATGATTTGATTATACATTCTCACAATGGATGATTCATAATGTAAATTCTTAGTAACTAACTACTCCCTGAAGATTATATCATGTTGATTGAGTTGATTATACTTTTTCATGTTATGCTGCTTAATAATGTAAACCTTGAGATTCTGAGACCATTTTAATGCTCAAGTTCCAAGAAATGTTAATGTCCATCTGTTTACTCTTTCCAACTAAGGCTGGTTTGACAGACACGCACAACTTTAATTTGGTCATGCCCAGTTGATCTTGTTATGTGACAGCATCATTATCTGTTGCCTTTCTGTGTTCACTGTGCAGCTAATGAAGTTAGCAGATAAAGATATTGTAGAGATGGTGTTCCTTCCGGTTGTCAATGAGGCATGCCGCGTCCTTGACGAGGGCATTGCTGTCAAGGCATCTGACCTCGATATTGCTTCGATCATGGGCATGGGGTTCCCTCCTTACAGGTCTATTTCTTAAATTGCACTTAGATTATGAGAAACTGTCTTCATATACTTTGTAAACTCACGCCATTATGTCTGTTATAAATTAGGGGCGGGATAATGTTTTGGGCCGATTCTCTTGGAGTGAAGTATGTGCACTCGAGATTGGAGGAATGGTCAAAGCAATATGGCGAGTTCTTCAAGCCATGTTCTTATCTAGCAGAAAGAGCTGCGAAAGGCATTTCTCTGGTAAAATTTAAGCCGCATCGCTCCACTTAACTAGTTAAAATTGTAGATATGAGTTCTCACTAATCGTTAATTCTGCAGAGTTCACCAGCAAACCAGGCTAAGGCTCGATTATAGATTGGTGTGACCTCGCAGGCGAGTGAATAATGGAAAGAATAAGTATACAAACATTTCTAGAGTAAAATTTAGCTATATTTTGACTTTTAAGTATCCAATGATTTATGGGAGTGGCTGCAAATGAGAAATTAAAATTTGCGCCAACCCGAGTATGTGAGACTTTATGTGATGCTATATGTTCTCTTTAGTGTTACACTTATATTGCAGAAAGAAGTTGATGGTTTCTAATGTGCATTGCAGTGGCTGAGTTTTATTTTCCTATGTTAGTTATTGAAGCCTTGCCTTGATGGACTATAACAAGAACTTTCATGGGGGTGAATTGTGAATTTGAGTTAGATCCATATTGACATTGAATCTGTGCTGATAGATTGTTTTGTAGACTTGTCGATATAAAGTTTTTGTGAGATAAAAGTTCTTGTTACAGAAGTGAAAATTTAATGATGTCTTAAGGTAAGTTATTTTTACTTTAAATAACTCGACCCCCCTTACTATCATCTTTGCCCAAAAAAACCTATTCAAAATCATCAAATAGATTTCTTTTTTTTACTGTTAGGGTTTCTAATATAAATCTCTCACATATTTAGACTCCAATATATAAATTTCACAACTACGACCATCATCATCAATTCATCTAATTCTTCTCACGGTTCGCACCGCTGAAGTATGAAGACTTTTAGGAAGCTTAAAAGTAAAGAACAACTTCATCGATGGGTTGAAAGCTAAGGTAATGGCCATGAATGAGGCCTTTTCGTATGTAGTAATGATGGAGGAGAAGCTCCGACAGCTGCGGCTCTATCGAATGATACAATAGCTTGCAGTGATGATCCCTACAGAGAGAGCTTTAGCTCTTTCTCTAAGACCCCCAATCTTAGATATAGAATTCACCACCATCATCAACTCCTCTAATTATCTTCCTCTTTCTCCTAAACTACAATGAATTACTAACAACAACTCAATAATCCCCTTAGATCACAATGATCTCCTACTATAGTGAGCATATTTATCATACCACAGACGTTCTAGGGTATAATAGTCATTTTATAAGTTTTTCTTTGCACAGTATATGACGATTTTGAATAGTTGGGGGGGTGGGCAAACAATAAAGCCAAACAAGTAGAGAAGGGGTGATAAACGCACCCTAAAATTTCCCAAAGCACTCCGTTCTCGTTCCTGGCCGGCGCCGGAGCAAAGATAAAATGGCGGAGCAGCCACAGCAGCAGCTATCGCAATCGCCGTCACCAACACCGCCGCCGTCGCAGCATCAGCAGCAGAAGGAGGAGATGATGGGCTGCGTGGCGGCGCTCGAAGCGGCTCTCCTCCCTTGCCTCCCCGCCCGCGAGCTCCAAGCCGTCGACCGCTCCGTCCACTCCTCTCATCAGAGTCTGTTCACTTCATCAATCTCTCTTTAACCTCGTTAGATTGATCTCGGTTTGTAGAATGCGAATATAGAGGATTTGGCCGTGTAGGTGTTTGTTGTTTTGCCCCAATGAGCTTGATCTGGCTTCTTGATTGCATTTGGGCTTTTGTATTTGTTGTTTTGGTCCAACGAGTACTCTTCTTGAATGGATGCCGACGTCTTGGTCTCTTGCTTCCTGTTAGAATCGAAATTGGAGCGGTTTGCGTTGTTGTTGTGACTTGTACTCTTGCCCCCAAAGAGTTCTTTTGTTCGAAGAGCGAATTTACTTTTAGGTCACTAGTCATGCTTTAAGAGTTCCCATGTCTTGAGAACCTGTTCCATCTTTAAGATTGACAAGATTCTACTTTTCTCTTTAAATGCATAATGGCATGTAGAAATAGAGGATCTCTGCCAACTCTTCCAACAGTCGAAATTAGAATGCACTGAATAGAGAGGAAAAATAATCTACGGTCTCTTGCCTACTTTAACAATGCACATAATATTGACTTATATTAGATTTTAGTCAAGTTTAATAAGTCTGAGCTAGATATAAGAAAGTGAATGATCTAATTTTGGAATCATTATGACACTTTTAGCTGTGTGAAGAAAAAAAAAACTTTCTATCAACCTGTAGTCTGACATCTTATAGAAAGCTACTATTTGGCATCTATATCTTGATTTTTCAGAAAACATTTTATCTTTTACCTCATCTTTTTGCTGCTAATCATCTTTTATTTCGGCTATTGAAAAATTGGTGACATGACCTTGACATCTTAAACTAGTACTTGCAAGATTTCTTTCTATGCAGTACATGAAAGGTCTCTTTTAGTTTTGAATAAGTAAAGGAAATATGGCCAGAAGAATAGAATTCTAAGTTTATGTGTAAAGATTTGGTAAGGCATATTGAACTCACACTATCATCCCATTCTTTTCGTTTAATTATTTTACATGTTCCATGCATCATGCTGTATGGAAAAGCTATAAGGAGTAAGACTAAGAGGTGAGACAAGCGAATGTTTCATAACATCATAATTGCACCTTGGCTTGCCCTCCGGCTAAACAAACCAAACATATTTAAAATTAAGTTCTTACTTCTTAGGTATTTTTTTTGAAGATGGCATCTGTTTCATTGTCACAAAGATAATGAAGACATAGTGCTCAGTTTTCTCTTCTCATTCCTTTCGAGGATCTTCCACTTGAATGAAATCACTCTTGATATACTAGTTGAACTTCTCCAACTCATATCATAGGGATCTATGTGTCATGGTTCTTTTTATTGACAGAAGTTTGAAACTGGCTGTTAAGAAATTTATTGCAACCACCCTATTTCATCTGAGATTGTGATCGGTTATTCAAAGATATAATACTAAAAATATACAAAGGTGAATTTCATGCACAAAAATATATGGAATTTATGTTTTAACATAATCTATGTTCTAGACTTGTTCTTAGTTTATCTCATTTGCAAAATACTTGATCACCTTATGCTGTGTGTTGAAGTTTTTTTATATGTATAGAAGAAGACATATAACATCTTTAAAATAGAATTCAATATGTTAAGTGCTTAGGTGTTAGGACTGGAATAATTCAATATTTTAAGTGCTTAGGACTGTCTTGTAAGTGCCTGAGATTGTGACCACGAAAACTAAAAATTTGGAAAAATATTGTGTATAAAGTGTTGACTTATTGATTTAACATGGGTATACTGAACAGAGTAACTGGATCCAATATCATATATTAGTTGTGGAGGTGTAAAGGCAGATAAATGCCTTTGCTATGTTCTATAGCTTTCATATTCCCTGAAAGTTAAGAGTTAGACTTTGTTATCTGGCTATAGGAATTAGGAAACAGCATATTCAAAGATTTAATATTGATAAGAAGAGGACTTTGAGTTTGATAGTTCATCTTATCGATGAAGAAAATGAATACGTGATTGCATTTGGCAACCTAGAGTTAGTGAAAAGATGTTCTAAATGAAAGTGTGTGCTGACATCCAACTCAAGGTGTAATTGGCCCAAGAGTGAGGCGAAGACCAAAAAACACTTGGATGGAAGCACTGAGAAAAGCCATGATAGTCTTGAGAATAATTAAGAACTTAACTCTAAATAAGGTTGAAAGCATGCATTGATTCTCTTATTGGATGTGAAATATCTGGAACTTGTGGTTTTCTTTCCGAACACCTAATAAGTTGTCATTGTCCACCTGCGTGGCACCTTTTATTACATTCTCATGAAATCAAGTAGTTATTTTCATATGTTAATGAAGAAAGCATAGAATGCATTTCTCTGTCAGTACTTTGGCAAAATGTATGTCTTTGTAAATTTTCATGCATATGGTTGGCAATTTCTACATATAACATGTTAACCGAGCAGACTTTATTTCTTGAGAAATGAAACAAAGGATAATCAAATGCATTTTTCTGTCATCTCTTTGCTAAAATGTATGTCTGTATCATTTAATGCCTGTGTGCATAAAAATTCATTTCTTTGCTGCAACATGCTAAAATACATGAAGTTCAGATGAACTATTTTTGTATATGAGTGGATAGGCTGAATTCATCTACCCTTTCCTCTTCAAATAGTTGATGTTGAAAGGCATGCAAGGGACTTTATGGAAGCTTCGAAAAAGCTTCAGTTGTATTTCATTGGACTACAACGTGAAGATCAACCGAGCAGGGAAGAAATGCTTCGAAAGGTAACTTTCCAGTTTCCACCTGTGTAATGATTTTGTCTCATTATGGATGTCTAACCTATCCTTCTGCCTTACATTTAAGAAGAAGGCACAGTTACCTTCACATTCTGCCGTCATGTTTTTGCAGGAAATTTCTGTTATGGAGGAAGAGTTGAAGATCAAATCTGAGCTGATCAAGAAGCACAAGAACCTCATTCAAGGGTGGAGAAACGAACTGAAAGACCAGCTGGACAAACACACAGCAGAATTAGAGAGAGTGTGATTCCACCTTCCATTCTCATTTTGAAGCAAGTTCTGATGTATAAAAAGGTCCAGAGTCAAAGGAAGTAAGACAATGTTTTCCTTTTCCCTTCTTTTTTTGGGGAAAAAAAATTTAAGACAATGTATTTTGATCGAAGATAGTGCTGTCGCCATGGGATTTTACCTGAAATCTTATGTCGAAATGATGGTTCTCCCAGTTTCAAGAACAAGAATTCATCATATCCCTTCCTAAGCTATATGATTGCACGAAGCATCATGGTGATTTGAATGTCATTATTTATCTAAATGCTGAATGCTGTTCATGTTTCGCATCCCAAGTGGTAACATAACAACCTCTCCATTCTCTTTCAAAAGAAAATAAGAAAAAAACTATATGTCTCAAATTTTGTACTGAAAATGGCATTTATTTCTGACTAGGATGATGCCCTGCCAATAGAACAAGTGAGTTCTATTTTTATTCTGTTGACTTTGTGGGTGTTTCTTCTTTTCTTTTCTTTTGAAGATAATTGTGGGTGTCATTAGAAAAGTCAGCTTTCTTATCTATCAAAAATAGCTTAAATTGTTTTTAACTTTTATTTTTTAGAAAAAAAAGGGAAAGTTACTTTAATAAATTCTAATTCCAACAATCAAATATATAGAAAATGACACTCATTAACAAAATAAAATAAAAAATTAATATATAAACATCCTTAATCATAATGATATCTAATTTTTAGTTCTCAACTTTCCAATCCATCCTACCATTAACTCGAAAAAGATAATTTAGAGGCATTTGCCAATTTAGTACATTCCTAAGAGTAATATTACTTAAATAGAAGCATCAACACCAAAACCCAAACCCAAACCCATCGGCGATAAAGGCAGGCGGCGCCGGCTACGTCGTTACTCGCCATGAGTTGAGATGGGTTGCGACGAAGCGGCGCTCCTCCTCCTATTCCTCTTCTTGCTCGGCTCTCCGATCCCCGCCTCCGCAGGTACGACTGAAACTACTCTCTTCTGGAATCCTCTTCATGCCCAATCGGGCCCAGATGAGATCTCCCACATCGGATATCGAAATTGGTGTAGTAGTTCTCGAGGTTTCCCTTGTTTCAATGTATTGGCGGGGCCAAGATTACTAATTTGTGCTAGAAATCATCATTATTGTCAATAGGTTAGGATTAGCTTTGCGAAAAGGGAGTTGACTTGCTAGTTTGGAGGACCTTGCATCCCTAGCTGGTTGACTTCGAATGAAGTCCAAGTCATTTTTTATAGTATGGTAATTGTTATTCTTATTCGTTCACCTTGTATCCTCCTTGTCTTAGACCTGAAGGTCTCTTGAATGATCTGGCTTTAGTATTAAGGTTTTTTCGTTGATTGAGGAGCCGTTGTTATCGTCTTAAGTTTGTAACTGTTAGGTAATCGAACATCAAGAATGGGTTGTTTTGGTGTGAATATAAAGGGCGATTTAACACATAGAGTTATCTAATCTTCTTCTTCTTCTTTTTTCATAATTTAGGCTCATGCAACCAGTGATAACCTCAGAAAGATTTTCATGGGCTTTAAGAAATTTTAGACAATGGAATAAGATGGCAATATCTATTGATCAAGAAGGTTTTCTACCTTCAAGGCATACTAGAGCTAAGGATATAGAAAAAAGCACAAAATCCTAGTTTTTTCTATAATTAAAATCTATAGCACATATGAACGAGTAAGAATAAGCGAATTTTAATTAGTGAAATCTTCAATAAGCACTAACAGTACTTTGTAGAGAAATTATACTGCTAAGAAATTTTGGAGGCTATCTATTTTATCAACCTTGAATTAGATGAAGTATAAAAATCATGGAACCAGTACTTAGTAATCTAATATCTTAGGATGAGGAAAAGGCAAAAATAAGAGTATGGTAACCCCATACTTCATTTTTTATTTTAATGAAGGACGATCTATTAGCATCATAAAGTAGTTAACTTGATAGGATCACTCGTTGTTCCATGTCGAGGTGGAAATCCCTTAACTAAATCAATGTAGCAACTTCAGAAATCACTCCCACAATATGGACACAAAATGCATAGCGGTTTGACTGACCTTAATATACCACATGACATGACTTTAATTTGACATCAACAAGTATCACTTGATAGTTGATACCAGGCTATCACAATGCTGCACAAGGGCTATGTTGGATTTACTAATTGAAAGTAAAAATGTTATTACTGGAAGAGAGGCAATGCAAAGCTTGTTTTCTAGAACAAGAAAAGGATGCTCATATCCCACTTGTGTATAAGGAAATGTAAAAGGTGAGAGTCTGTCTGTGGTGTTGTCCTCCTCTTGAATGACTCAAATGGCAGCATATAAAATCTTTCATACTTGTCGCTTACTAACATTTTTCATGATGGATTGTTTGCCAACTTTTTATTTCAACGACCACATTTAGGATTTGAGGCGGGACATAGATTATTTGCAAGCAAGTAGAGTTTGACAGATGGCTATTTAATGTCTTAGTAATAATTCTTGTTTTAGTTCATATAAATTTAGTTTTCTCTTTATATTATTAGGTGTCAAATCAGTGAACACAATATTGCAAGAATATTGTAACTTACTAAGAAGCATTGACTTGTAAATTAAACCTAAAATTTGCTTGTCAATGTTTAGTAAGAAAATGTTCCATATTTTAAGCCTAGTGGGTTTAGAGGAGGTTGACAGTGGAAATCACCTGAGTGCTATGCAAGCCTCGGTAGTTTCTGGGGAGCTTGTATTTGCTAGTGCTCATCTCTTATCTGCTTTCTCCTCTTTGTATGATTTGTTACTGCAGTTTATTATCTTATTTCTTTAATTTTGATGCCTAACCTTCTGTCTGATGGGCGTTTCTCTCAGCTCATGTGAGTTGCTGCACACAGAGTTGGCAAATGTCTTATGAATTTGAAGTTTGGCAGCAATCTTCTTTTGTCAGTTTCCTTCTAGATTTGTTCCACAATTAACCTATGATAAGCTGATTTTAAGTTAATTATCATAAACAATCTTCGATTTTGATGAACCGTACTTTCATTTTATTTATAATAAACATAGTTAGAGGTTCAGCGACAAGCAGTACATGTTGCATATACCAGGGAATGCTAGAATACAGTTTAGGAAAGTCTGATTTGTACCATGGTGCTAAGGCAGGAAGCTGAAGTGAGGAAACATAGGTCACGCACCTAAGTCAAAACATAAATTCTGGTGGATTATAATCCAACTATGCAAGAGAAGAAATATCTACCGTTGATAATCTTATTTGTGTAGTAGTCAGGAGAACTTGGGTAGCCAGGCTAAGGTTGAAACTTGAAAAACAGCCAAACTGAAGCACCTCTCTGCAAACACTGAAATACTAGATAACAATGGTACTTTTTATTTTTCCCTCTTTTTTTAATTTTAAGTAAGGTCCTATAATTTAGCTCATCGAGCAACTTTGAGTTGTAAATTTTTTTTTTTTGCCTCCTTTTCCTTGCCACACCTGCTGGTAAAGGTGTATAGTCCTCTTTAAGGTAAAGGCAATTCAAGTTGCATGACTTGTGTCAGTATCTAGTTTCATTCATCATTGATTCATTGGTGATTGGTATATTGATGAGATTTAAGTGGAAAGAGTTCCTCCAAAAACATGTTCCTGAAGGAAAATAGAAGTGATGCTTGCTAATTAAGATTTTCAGGAATTCTTAAGTGTTCTTTTGCATTACCTTGTACAAATAACAATTAATTGATATTTTTAATTCAGGACAACCAAACGGGTTATGTGTTTCTCCTGGTGGTCGATTCCCTGCATTCTCAACCGAAGGGAAGCCTCCTAGAAGAGTAGCAAAAGGACCACGAGATCTGACACTTTGCAGGGTCTTCCGGCAAAGTACATGTTGTGATGTAGCTCAGACATATCCTGCCTTATTGTCAGTAAGAAGGCTTGCTTCTTCTGGAGAGGGCAGCCAAGAATGTTTGCATCTATGGGAATTACTGGAGTGCTCTATTTGTGATCCACGAGTAGGAGTTCAGACTGGACCACCGAAGATATGTGCATCTTTCTGCGATATGGTTTTCCAAGCTTGTTCAAATGCATATTATTCCGTAGATGTAAAAACACAGGTAACTTGTCTAACTTCAATTTCTGACATACAAGTGCAACTTATATGAGCTTTTAGAAACCTACAAGCTGATATTTCCTTAGGCTCACCATTCATATGTTTGTAACATACTAACATGTTAAACCAGAAAATCATAAATCCACTTCTTGAGGAGTTAGCAATTTTTACATTTTACTTCTTGGCCGTCATGATATTGGTCGACTCTGAGCAATAGGAAATTTTCCCCTTTGAAATAAAATTCCTGCTTATAGTTGGAGAATTAATGTATACTTCTTTCTGTCTCATATGCATATGTTAATTAAAGGTTCATTGTCCAAATTAAAGTTCTTATTAGATCTGGTTCCTATTGTTTCAGGTATTATCTCCTTGTGGCTTAAGCGACATTCTCTGTGGTAGAGCAGCTGAATGGGTCTCAAATGGCACAGAGCTTTGCCGTCTTGCAGGTTTCTCCGTTGAACTGACTAAGACCAGCTCTGAGGGTGTTGATGAACCTTTCTGCTATGGTGGCAAAGCAAACTTAGGTTCAATTGCTGACTCGTGGAGGACTCCTCAAGCTGGTTCAGCAATGACTTTGAACTCTGGGGTGCTCAATGACTTTCAGCAGTGGTTGGGGGACATGCCTGTTAGTGAAAAAGTTTCATGGGCAGTAGGAGGAATGGTGCTTACAGCAGGGCTTATTTTTATTAGGTTTGGCAGTTTAAACCCTATATTATCTTTACCAGAAATGATATTTCATTAGATAAACTTCTTTTACATAGTATATGCTATATTGTCATGGCAACTGCTTCTGATCTCTGTTTCTTTGGTATGTCCCAAATCAAAGCAAATTTTTAGTGCTTGAACTGAAAAGAGATTGGTTTCTGCTGGATAAATGACAACACTGTGTGCTTGTATTTTCTCTACATTTATGATTTTGGCGGAAACCTAGTCATGCTTGCTTCTCTTCAAACCACGACTTCCTCTCATATTCTAACCATATCTAAAGTACATGCCTGTTTGGTTATCTGGTAATCATTCAATCCAAGGTAGTTTTACTAGTTCTATGTAACTACTTCCATAAAAGTGTACACTTACAAATCAAGAATTCCATGTTTGGTCTTGAAGTGTATGTAGGCATGCTTGTTATTGCGAACTAGAGGTTCGACAAGAGGATTTACTCATTCTTGTGTTGCTTATGCAGCAAAAGGAAGAGCTACAGCCGGCGGCAGAAGCAAGCAGCTGTTCTGCGCACTGCTCGAAAACTTGAAGCAAGAGTCAACCAGAAGTCACCTAGTTCGAACAGATAGCAAGCTGTGGATATTTCAGCTATGAATTATGTGCTCATTGTACTGTAATTTTGTTTGATAAAATCCATCTGGTTCTTACTGCACATCACTTTCCAAATTCCTATTTTTGATCTATTATCAGCAGTTTTAGGCAGAAGTAAGCTCTTTTTTCAATTATGGAAGCTTCTGGAATCCTTCACTAAAAACTAGCCTGTGTCAGATGATATTGTTTTTTGAGGGGTTATATTCAATTTATCCGGGTAGGAATGTTATCATCCAGTATTAGTAAGCAATTCAGCTCATCCAGTTGGTCGTAATTAAAATTGGATTTGGATACAAAGTTTTGTTCCCAGATCCGTTTGGTGTTGTTTTCTCGTGTATATATATTCATGACTGGGATTATGAGCAGCCCAAATGTCAAATGTTCCAATAAATCTGGTGCTGCTCTTCCAATGGATACTGGGGATAACGTTCAAATTCAATTGCAAAGATGTGAGTCCATTAGCAAAGTTATCTAATTTCAAAATTTAAAAAAATTTGAAAGAAATCAAATTAATTTAGTTAGAGAACGAAATGCAAAAGCCTTAACAAAATTAGCAGAGGAGATAAGAATCCATGTAACTGAGGATCAAGTTGCAAAATATTTACTGTAGATATGTGATCTCCAACTGGACTCTCATTTATGCAACTCTGTAATAATCTTCGAGGAGAAAAAATAATGAACGAAAGGACTTTCAGGAATAAAGCTTTTCCTACATGCATTATAATTCTTCCCCAACAAAATTTTTAATCTGAAAACAAGTAGAATCTGAATGCATGATACAGTAGAAAGAGATCATGACTACTAAGTCCAGAGAACCGCAACAATCCCATAAAGGAAAATAGGACGCATACAACAACTGATGCCTGAAGGTCCTTGGAATAGCATACATGAGCAATATTTCTCAGAAGCAAATGTTAAAAATTCTAATGAGCTAATTATGGTAGACAGCTCTAATAGATGTAATATACATCCCTGAAATAGCCTGCACAATCTCTACTTCTTCGCATATGTAATAAGCATAGGATTTTGTTGTGTTATTTTGAAACTCTGAAGGCCTTGCATGGCAACAGTAGACTGCATCTCATCTCCGTACTCCACAAAAGCGATCCCTGGCTTTGCTTCTACCATCCTTACCTCCTTAAAACCAGGATACTGGCAGAAAAGCATTTGCAGCATCATTGGAGTAGTCTCGTGCGGAAGGTTCTGAACAAAGAGAATGTTGTTTGGCAGGGCCGGTGCCTCCGGAAGCATAGATTTGGCCCCTCCAGAGTAAGGCAACTGAGAGAGCTGATTTTTCCATATTTGCAAGAATTAGAATAAGAAGAAAGTACTTCAAATCCCAAATCCAGATCATAAGCATTAAGACATAAAATGAATAAGATAAAGAAAGTTGCGTGCCAAAGAAATTACTAACATCTAAACAGCATGCATCAACATACACATGTTTAACAGACAGCTTTTTTCTTTTCTCCTCCTTTCAGGTGCCAAAACATAAATCAAGAGACTGCTGTCTAGCAATTCTGCTCATTAGTATGAGAAGACAAAGCTATTGTTTTGTAGAGTTTTTGTGCATTCTAGCTATGGTCACCAAACATTGTACCCAAGTAAATGAGTTCCAAACGAGACAAAATGACTTCTAATCCACATGGATGTCATGTAAGTACACTAGGAAAATAACTCTTTTAGAAAGATTTTATTCAACAAAAATTAGTACTGAGCGGTTTTTGGTACCCATAATAAAATAGATATTGTTGTGTAAACCTGAAACATTAAGTGATTTATATATATTTATCCTTTGTTATTTATGCATATCTAAAATCGCTTGTAGAGAAAGCGAAAAATGATGCAAAACGTGGTGAAGAAAGATAAAAGAAGAAAATAAGAAGGGAAGGAATATGTTTCACACCTCCACCCTAAGAAATGGTTTCACACCAAAATTCTCCGAGAACAAAATCACGTAAACTTTCATTAACCTCCAAAAAAATATAACGGGTCTATATATAGACCTACAATGGAATTAAATAAACTGTCGGCGCCTCCTGCTCTAGTACACACGCCATCGTGTCCTATCAGTGATGTCCGCATCATTCGTATTAAATAAAATCAGACATATTTTTGGAGTTTTTGACCAAACTAGCCTTATGCTAATTTATTTTTATCAAAATAGACTACCCCTCAACTTATTACCAATTGGGATCTAATTTACTGTAGCTCTAATAAAACGCTGAATTAATTAACGTTTTATCTCTAAGAAAAAATGCTAATCGGTTTAGTATTTTTGTCTAGTACTAAAACGCTAATCAGTTTAGCGTTTTATGTATATAAATCATTTTAACTTAATCTTTCAGGCTTTTAGCAATTAAGGAAAAAAATTACCTAACAATAAAAACACTGAACTGATTAGCGTTTTTAAAAATGCTAATTAGTTTAGTGTTTTTGTTATAGCTACAGTAAATTAGACCCTATTTGGTAATAAGGTTGAAAGAGTCTAATCGGTAAAAAAATAAAAAAGAGGTCTAGTTTGGACAAAAACTCCATATTTTTGTGTACATGTATAAACTATCTTACATGGCATCTATGCGGACTAGAAGTCACTTAGTCCTATAAATAAGTTTAGAACTCACTTGAGTACGATATTTCATAGCAAATTTAAACAACTAAAAAACTCTTGTTTTATACCAATATGAGTTTCACAGCAGTCCAACATATAAGGACACAAAACCAATTTCTTTATTGCATATTGTGGTTCTTAAATGTTGTTGTCTACATTACCAAGAGTATGGATCAATAAGCTCCACGTTGATGCATTCTAATCTAGGCCACAAGAAACCAGTCCACACTATCTTTATATTTTTGCAGCATCTACTCTCCCTCTTCTCTTCTCGGATCCAACCAGCCACCATCACCATTCCCACCATCTCCTCCATGCCACCCCCATCCAATACTAGAATACTAGGAGCATTTACTTGAACACACTACAGAAGGTGTGGTTCAAGTGCATCCACATAACCATATCTATAAGGCCGAAGACTATCTATCAACTAACTGACCTATAGTTTTTAGAGAAACCTGCTCTCTGTGACTAATTTTATCTTAGCCAAGAATTTGACATCAAGTTTGGAAGGCTTCTGTTAGATTCCTTGTAACCAATTATCCCATGAAGGCTCTAGAATTAATATCTAACTAATCCATTTTGTCAATAAACTCTTGGATGGCAATTATGACTCTTTAGAGACATTCCAATGTTCCACCGTGAAAGCCGGGCGCCAAGTCGATCTGACATTTTTAATATAAAAATTAAAAAGTCATACATGAGATATAATATATACTAATATAGCTAAAAATCACCAAAGCAACAAACATCAAGATTACACGTACCTAAAAAACTGGAATTGTAACTAATTTTTTTCTACTAACAATCACAAAAATCATAAAAGATGAAAATTGGAAAATCCTCAAACTATCCTTCTGCTAGTCCATTTGAGGTGCCAGCATGCCATCTATTTACAGCAACACAGGAAGGGACAAAAGTGGAAACATAGGGAAAACAAAAGAGAAAAAGAGGGGAGGACAGAGAGCGAGATACAAGATCCGCTTAGGGCTCAAACCGGGGAAAGAGAAACGGAATGGATTGAGATTCTTTAATAGTTTAGTTCTCAAACCCGTTACCCGTCATTCATTACCAGACCCACTAACCCGATTCAATACAAACTGTTATTCCGCCAAAAGCCAAACCATCGTCGCATATTCACGACCAAGGTGGCTGTCATGGCCGCCTTTCAATACAATGTGCATGGGGACTTCTAGTACCACTTTTGTTTAAGCTTTTGCATCTCAATAATGCATGTCAAGATATGGTATTTTTGACACCTCCGAACAACCTTTTGTTGGTAACTGTCTAAGGATGGTCTCTCGGCCATGTTGCCTTTTTTCACAAAAAAAAAAAATAAAAGGAAAAAGAAAAGATAAAATGGGAGGATGTTTTTTTTTTCGGACTAACAAATGCCATTTGCATGAAACTACTACACCAAAATTAGTCCATCATTTAAAAAGAAATATTATTTTAAATGCATAAGATTCAATTTGTCTGTGAAATTTAATAGTTTAATTGACTATACACTTTTTTGTGCACTTTAAGCATTAGCTATAACTGGACGTAATAAAATTACGATATTTTTATGGGTTGTAGCCTTATGATTTAAAATTCTAATGGCTTTGATTTTACGTGAATCGAAGGTTCAGATAAAAAAATTAAAATTAAAACAGTAGATGAAGGTCAAAATTAGATAGATTTATAAATATCCAAAGTTGTGACAATCATCAAAAAGTGACGGACGACCAAAGGTAATAGTGGATGGCAGTAAAATAGAGTAACTCGTGGAGATAATGATGGCTAGGATTTGAAGGTAGAATTAGAATTCTAAGTTAGATATACTCCTAGAAAAATAAATAACTGCGATTCATTTACTTTTATTCCTAAATTCAAGGCTTAAAATATTTCTAATATAAACTCTTACTTCTAAGATAAACTCAAGGCTTAAAAAATTTCTTAATGCTTAGATGTTAAATAAAGAAGTTTAGCTCCTCTATATATAGAGATCAGGTACAATAAGTCCTACTCTAACTAGCCCTAAAAGCTAAAACGACTCGAACTAAGATTTGTCTTATAAGTTTATATGACTTACTTGAACTTGCATTACTTAATTTGACTTGCCTTAGTAGCTTACATGACTTAATTTGACTTATCTTAGTAACTTACATGACTTAACTAGAGTTGTCTTAAGGACTTACATAAAAGATAAGCATGAATCAATTAAAAGATAAATAGATTCGACCATCTAGCCCAATATCATTATAATACGATCTGATCTGACCCAGTTCATATCAATAAGCTCAAGAAAATACAAACCATCCAAATATTTAATAGAAGATCACCATTTGAAGAAAACAGAACATTATTGCTAACTACAACAAGATACGTTCAAAAGAGCATAACATAAATTGAGAGAATCCATTCAATTAAATGGTTTCACAAGGAAAGGACAAAGCAAAAAAAAAAAAAAAAAAAACTTCAATAAGACACACACATAGCAAAGGAAATTGATAGCTGTTCAAATTTGCAAAGGACTAGGCCACATAGATAAATGAAGAAAAAAGAGATTCAAGTACCATGCACCAAGTAGTGGGCTATAAGCTAGACTATTGCTAGAAATATTATATGAAGAAGAATTGAATGATATTTATGCTTAAACAAGTGCTAAAATTCGAAGGATTGCAAAGTTTTCAAACTTGGGAGGTTTCATAGTTCATGGAGCTGATAGAGCATGAGAACAACATGATAGTAGGTATATATGTTACTCTGCAAATATAATTTACAAAATAGTCACTCAAATAACATGAAAGTTGATCACTGTTGCATGTAATTAATGATTCAAATAATTTAGCTCAAATATATAGAAAATTTATGCCTAAGGAAGAAATATGAAAGTTCAAACAAAAGAAAAGTGCATACTGGTGGGGGAGCTCCATAAGCACCGGGATAAGAGGAATTGAGCCCAACTTGACTAGCATCATGGTGTTGTTCCCTACGCTTCTTTTCAGCTGCAATGTACAAAATGCAATAATGTAATAAGGTAACCTAATACAAACGCACATAAAGAAACTTAGATAATATTAATTCTTTACCTTTCCATATGGTAAAGCCAGTCATACCACATGACATTCATTTGGTATGACAGTATGACTAGCTAATATCTCCATGAAAGCACGTAAAGTCAATGGTCAAAGCTTCACCAACAAGCCTTGGCAATCAAATGGACATATGTAATGGGAATTTGATAATGATGTCCAGAGATTGATGTCACATTGATTGCCAATTATAAAATTTTGTTAATAATTTGTTGGAGACTTCTTATGCTTGAGTTGAGCTCTAGCCTACACAACATATTGTTGGGAAAAGGCTTCAATGATGATGGTGGTGATGGCATTTTATCCAGTTGAATATATTTTATTTTGGATCCCTGTCCCCCCAAGTATCATAGGGGCATATGATCAGTACTGGTCACCAAATAACATCTCAAAAGCTGGTTTTGATATAGTGCTACTCGTACTTGCCCCAAACAGGATTAAAATAGATATGCTAGATTACACATTGCACATTAGGAAAATACTCTAGTCTAGTCTCTCTCGTCATTTAAAGAAAAGAACATGGCTTAAACTTGAGGATACAATTCCTCATCTGATAAAACTTTTTACAAAGCTCAGGAAATAATTCAATTCAGGTGCACATGATAAAACCTGCTAGCAGTTCAATTCATGATCCTCGGGGTATTCTTATTTTCTTAAGTTAGATTGCACAAGATAGAGAAGAGAAGATAGATAATTGCATCCTATGCTTAATAATCAAAGTAAGAAACTTTGCAAGAATTCTAAGAAGAAGAGTAGCAAATAGCAACTGACAACCAGCTCTTACCTCTTTCATCATGCCTTCGTCGTTTTTCTCGAGGGACGAAAGTGCCATCAGACTTTGCTATTATGTCTGATTTGGTCTTAGCATACTGGATTCTCTGTAATCAGCAAGCCATGAACCCATTTGTAAAACATAAAAAAGAAGACAGACACTTAAGAGTCACAAAAGTGCAAAAGGATGCATGTTGCAAAGAATTAATAACCACGACCCCCTTTAAGCAAGAACTGTCCACTAGCTATCTAGCTATTGAAGTTAGAGGTACAATACATGGGATTACATATATTCACAACTTCACATTTCGAGTTAATGGCATATGGAGCTCAAAGGTAGCAACTAACAACATTTACCTTCTTTACTAAATTGTTGTGAAAATTAAACCTCTTAACTAATGAAGAGGTGAAACATCTTGTTTAAAAATGATGGAATCAAACATATTATGGAGATGCTGTTTATAATAACATTTTTAAATTCTAGTAAATATTGATAGCGGTGCATTGTTGCTTGCATCCTTTTTGGAGATCCAATATTTCTTAAGGCAGCCAAGTTGGATTATAGTAAACTATTAAACTTTGGAATGTCTCAATAGTTGTGTAGCTTAGTAACTGAAGATTCATAAAGTATTAACAATCCAGTTCAAATTTCTGTAGTCGAGAAAAAATTATTAAAGCCAGTGGCCTAAATAGTATATTCAGTTTTGAGATCGTAAACTTACCATAGGCTTGTCGTAGAAGGGAAACCCTTGCATCCGTTTGAGAGCCTCGGATGCTGATGACACATCCTCAAAGACTACCCATGCTTGTCCTTTATGTTTTAAAGTCTTAAATGCAAGGACCTCCAGTATCTTCCCAAATTGGCTGAAAACAGCATTCAGGGACTTTTTAAGCTCTGGAAAAGAGCAAGCAATTATTAGAAAGAGACTGAAAGTAACAAAAGCTATAACTTCTTTCTGCACAAGCAAGTCTCGAATATTTGAGAAAGCTGAATTCCCTACAGGTATCAAGCTGTATTAAGTTATGCCCATAATCCAAGTGGACAACTCTTTGGCTAATATGGCGGCCAATATTAGCGTCCTAACATTTCTTTTTTAAAGATAAAGTAACTCTCCCCAGCCATAAGAGGACAACAAGGTGAGACTTGAAAAGGTTTAATTCATCATCATGCTTCTTAATCTAAGAAATGGCTCCAAATTCAGGTGATAATTTACTCCTTATCCTTCTTTTAGCCTATTTCTACTCATTTGGATATGAACCCATAAACTTCATAAACCCTAATTCCTGAAAAGAAGCCAGCCTTACGAAAACTAACAAATGCCGATTCTCGTTAACGTTTCATCATACAAAAAGAATAAATCCTACCAAAGAAACAAAAATCAAGTATTCCTTGAGTAGAACTATCCAAGATGGCAACTTTATGATCAAATAAAAGAACATCCAACAGCTCACCACCCACATTGGACTGAGCACATACCCCAGAACGGAAGAAAGAAAGGATTTTGACAACTCTTTTAGTAAAAGAACGAGGAAGTAAGACAAAATCGAAAAAAGGAAACGAAGAAAAACTAACGAAAGAGACCAAAGGGGAAGGTACCATCGATCTTGATCTTCTCGTTGAGATTGTTGATATAGATGGTCATATTGGGCGTAACCGAGGGGGCTTCACTATCGCCGCTCATTTCTCGCTCTCTCGCTTTCGATTCTCGATGATGGGTCGAGGGAGGAACCGAGGAATACAGAAGAGAGAGGAGAAGCTACGACGCCGGGAAACAAAGAAAGGAGCCGCCTTGGGATTTTGTGATCGAACCGGGATTTCTTAGCCGTGCTCTAAAGCGCGATCAAATCCGAGCGGCTCGGACGATCCAACCGGATCTAAAACTCAAACTTATGGGCTTCCAAAAATATAATCTTTTAAATTATTACTTCATCCTTCAGAGTTATAAACACTTTTCTTTTGAAATTTAGAGTGTAACATATTTATTAATAATTTTATTCTTATGCTAGGATATTTGGTTAACATTGGATGGCTGTGAACCATTTTAAACAATTATAGAGGGGCAAAGTTATCATTTCTAAATCTAAATTCGGTGTAATTACTTAGATTTCGCTAACGAAATGATATTTTTAAAAGAGCACAACAATAAAAATTATGATATCTTATAAACTTCCAGTGGTAATAAGTTTCTTAATTTATAATCAGTATCAGGTTTGAGTATGAAGGTTTTCATCCAACCTAGAAAAAAAAAACTTGGGACTTACCAACATCCAATTTGATGTGTCTCATGTTATTTTTCTCGAAAATTTCGACCTAATAATCATCATTAGCCACTTGAGATAACCAGAAAATTGAAGAAAATAAAAATTGAGAGAAGCATCAATATTGTTGTTGGTTGAGTAAGATTGGCATCCTCTATTTCTCTAAATTCAACAAGTTAATTCTGTTGCTTTGGCAAAGACTGAGCAAGAATAGTATTTTTGACATGCTTGTAAGTCTGCTGACAGTTTTCTCCATTCTGTAGCAGAGGAGATCCAGAAAACACTGTTATCAAGTATATCTGGAGATTACAAAGAAGCTTCTTAAAATTCAACCATCAACAACCAAACACAAGCCTAAAGCACTAAAATTACTCGCATTGAACAGGTACAATAACACAAATGCAATTTGTTGCTAATTTATAAATACATCAGTATAGAAACAATCAAACCATACAGCAAGGTCACAATCTTACATCATTTTAAGCTAACAGAAAGGAGAGCAGTTTCGCAGTCGACCACAAAGTTCTGATACGAGTAAGACCCTGCGTTGCCGCATTACAGAAAGAGTTATATGACTGGTGGTTCTCGTATTGTAGTAGTTTGAGGAAAATGGCCTTGAAATGATTTAAACAAAAGGGGAACTGCATCTCTGGCTAAATTACAGAGGCAGGTTAAGAATATAAAAGAACTATACTGGAGCCTCCAAACGAAGAATAACCAATATAACCCAAAGGAAGACACAAGAGAAGACCAACAGAAGAAGAGTGCAAATGAATAAGAAAAACATTATACTGAACAGTACTGAATGCTGTACCACTGTACAGAAGAAAGCATTGAATGATACTTTACAGATGTATTCTGGAATCATAGACGTGCTTCGAGTTCCAGATGGTTCAAACTTCAAAGGGCGTTGGAATTGCTTGCAAGATCTACTAGACTAAACAGAAGATCTAACAGCAAAAAAAAACTAATGCAAGCTCTGGTGGATCAAAACCATTAAGATCTCTCCCTTCGAGCTGATGCTGATTTTGATGAGTAATTGAAGAGAAATCAGGCATTTCCACCTCTTGGTATCTGCTTAGTGAAAAGCCATAGCAATTTGTTAGCAGCAAAAGGAACACTAATGAAAATCTAAATATCTAAAATATCTGCACCAAACATGACATCATGTCACTGCCTGCTTAGGCTTTAATTAATCAAAGAATACTCTTAGGTGCTGACAAAAACACATGACTGGTTCAATTTACCTTCTTAGGTATTGGTCTCAATGTATTCGAGCTGCCCGGTTTAGATTTGTACTCCATGGGCTTTAATATCTCAAATGAGCACAATAGGGCCTCATCTATGCTCAATAAAGCACCAACATTGTCAAATTCTCCACAATAATTTGGAGCTGAAAATATTGTCACTAATCGCCGTTGGGCAAAGAACTCATATCCGTCCTCTACTACCTGATGATGTCAAAAAGAGTTACCATTACCAGATCTTGTAAGAAGCAAAGAAGACAAAAGCTAAGTTCACTAACCTGATGAGCTCGGCAAATAAGATCAAGCTCATTCTTCTCCAAAAACTCTACAAGCTTATCAGCACCAAAAGTGCATGAAACCCCTCGATCACTCATTCCCCAGCCTTCATTATCAGGATCAGGATCAGACCAAAGCAAATCACAAAGAAGACCATAGTCTGGAATATCAATAGGCCTTGTGATATTCCTTATTTGATCTAAACTAGTCAAATCTGGTGAAAGGCCCCCATGCATGCACAATATCTTATCATCAATGAGTGCTGCAATAGGTAAACAATCAAAGCAATCACAGAATATCTTCCAAAGGCGAACATTGAACCTTCGTTTACATTCATCATAAAAACCATAGACTCTGTTTATTTTGGCATCTTCATGGTTGCCCCTTAGCAAAAAGACTTTGTCAGGGTACTTTATTTTATATGCCAGAAGTAAACATATTGTCTCCAAGCTTTGTTTGCCCCTATCCACGTAGTCTCCAAGAAATAGATAAGTTGAAAGAGGAGGATAGCCACCCAAATCAAATAACCTCAAAAGGTCAACAAATTGCCCATGTATATCACCTGCAATTGGTAGACAATATTAGATAACATATCTTAGAACCAATGTATAAAATAAAAAACATAATTTAGCTTCCTTAAAGGTTATAGATATAAAGAAATACTATATAAGTATCTACTCACTAGATGAGTTATCCCAAGAAAATGAATTAATGTGAACAACAACTTGAAAAGTAACCAAATATTGCGATTTTTTCATGATTCCATAATTGAAATATTCAGTCGAGTTTACCAGAGAACGACAAAAGAACACTACAAACACTATATTAAGAGATATCTTGAACATCCGAAATCGTCGTGCTTCTAGTGCCATATCTTAATTTCTTATGGTCCGATATATGTTGTTTAACAGACATAATAAAGTAACTATGGGTGCTTCCTAATTTTTGAATTTAAGGTTCATTTACTTGTAATATAGACTCCTCAATCAGCAGCTATCAAGATTTAAGCAGCTTTGGTAACAATAATACATTAATACAATCTAACATTAAGGCCCATCCTTAGATGACATATCATACACAGTATGACAAAACTTGATAACAGTATGAATAACAGCCAGACAGCATAAACCATGCGGATGATGCTGGTATGAATATTATTGACGACAAATGAGATTATATTACCATATTAATGCAATATTAGTCATCTCTGTTTCATTGCTCATGACTCCAATAAAATTGTTTTGGTTTCAGATAAACCAGTATTATAATGATAATATGATATCTTATCTTTTATGCAATATAGATTCCAATATGAGTATAAATATAAAAATCTATTACGGTTACTTTTGTTAGAAAAGAAGTAAGAAACGAATCTAAGTTTGCAGGTTTCCCAAGCATCTATACACTATTGCAGGCTTGTAGCATTTTGAGAGCAATGCCAACTGCAAAGGAACCTAAGCGAACAAGTTCTTATGGTATGTGTGCAAAGTCATCCTTGCGAAACAGTAACACATTGTAGGTGCGGAAAGTATATCACAAACACCATCTTTTGAACCAATTACAAAATTATGATGGTGTGAACAGTTAAAGGAAAAAAGATAACTCTCTAAACAACAGGCAAAGAGAGAGACCATAATGGTGACTTAGCACACAAGATCATAAAACAGATGACAAAAACACACAACAAAGGCGAGGATCAACTTAGCAAACGGCCATCTAGAAGCTTAAGAAGAATACAATTATGCAGTTCATATTGATCAAAAGTATAGGATGATAGATAAGAAAGCTAATTGCTTTTAGAATTTACTTTCTTAGACAACAAATAGTATTTATGAAGAAGAAAGGAGAAGAAATCTATACGATGGTTCTTAATTTCATCAGAAGACAAAATTGTTGACAATGATGTCAGAAGGTATAAGTGGAATTAACTAGTATACTGAAATTCAGTAGGCTTGTCGAAAGAAGACAGTGGTGACTCTAGTGCATAAAACTACTAACATTACAGTGAACCAAATCTTATATCTTCTTACACTTGAATTTACAGCAAATGGATGTGATGACTCATTTTATTCATAGGTAACATTGTTTTGATAAAATTGAGATACCACAACAAACTTTTATTAATGAGAATGCAAAGGTACTTTTAGCAGACATCCGGGATATGCAAAGATGAATACATTATCAATAGTAAACATTGATTGGAGTGATGGGGAAAAGTCAAGTCCATATCACCTTATATTTATATTAAAGTGGAACGATATCGTATATAGAAAAGATAAAGATGAAAGGTTGAACTAAAGAGATGCATAATATGGTCTATAAATGATACGAACCCGGTCAGATTGGATCGCATCATGAGGATATTAGGTTCGATAAATTAAATATATTTATCTTTTAATTGATTTACATTTATATCTTATGTAAGCCCATAAGGCAAGTATAGTTAAGTCATATAAGCTTTAAAAAGTAAGTTTAATTAAGTCATATAAATCTTTAATACAAATTTAATTAATTTTTATAAATATATAAAGCAAGTCTTAGTTCGAGTTGTATTAGCCTTTTATGACTAGTCCTAGTAAGACTCATTATACCCGACATTTATATATAGAGGGGTTAGACTCCTTTATTTAAAATTCAAGCATCATTAAAAAAATTATTTTAGCCTTCAATTTATCTTAGGAGTAAGAATAAAATAATTTAGGAGTAAAAGTAAATTAACCATAACTGATTATTTTCGAGGGAGTAGATCTAACTTATAATTATAATTTTACCTTCAATCCATAGCTACAATCACCTCTACGAACCACCCTATCTTATGGTCATCCACAAGTCGCCCTACCTTATGGTCGTCCATCACCACCCTCCGACAACCGCTACAATGTTGGATAATTATACATTTATTCTTAACTTTTCATCTCAATCTCAGATTCACGTGAAATCAAATCCATTAGAACTCTAACTTCCGAGGCTACCACCCATAAAAATATCACAATTTTCTTACATTCAGATCTGGTTCATAATAATAAAAAATATTCAAACTTATGATACTGCGTGAATCATAAAAATAAAAATGAAACAATTTGGGCCCATATATACGTATTAAACGTAACTATATTTAACAACCACATGGGTGTAAAGCAGAAGATCGGCTTCAAATGGAACATTGAGGATGTTGAGGAGCAATGTACGTGAAGAAAATTAAGTGAAAACGAACTACCTCCGAAATGCATCCTAGGCGCAACTTGCACTTGAATCAGATCTACGAGATTCAAAGTGACATGCAAATTTCTGTGAGAATGGATGGAAAATGTAGCACTATTACATCAGAAATAACGATTCAGACTAGCTACTTGATGATATAGCTAACTTGCCCTTGTTGGTCATGAATCTCCCTTTAGAAAATTACTCACACTGCCATTGATAATAGAAATATGGTACAGCCAAATCTTGATCTTCCGAGACATTTTGACATCTCCATTAGAAGCATCCGAATTCAAATAACTACACAAACCTAACGGTGATTAAGGGTTTCCTCTAAAATAAGGACTACCTCCAAGATTGCGCTCCAAATGCGTCACAATGGTGAAAGAGTAAACGTGTTAGCAGAAGACAAATTACCCATCAAAAACCAATTTTTATCCGCTAAAACCAAACCAAGGAGCTGGGATACCCCCAATTCACCCTCCTCCATACCAAATTCACCCCAACCCGTCAGACCCACAACTCCGAGATACCTAATTACCCGAATCCCCACAAGTAAGACCGAGCAAGAAACCGGAAACCCACGAATTTCTCCTCGGCCGCCTAAATCCCATCAAATGCACGAAATATATTAACCGATTTCAATCAAGAGAGAGCAGGGAAGGCGAGAGCTAACCGCAGATCTTGATCGGGGCGTGCAGCTCGAGAAGATTCGGCTGCGATAAGAACACCTTCTTTGCCTCCACGCACAGCTGCCTGATCTCCGCCTCCGAGAGCTTCACCTGCTTCCCTCTTTCTCTCCCGCCTTCGAGGAGCCGCCGCACGATATCGTCCAGCACTGCGCCCTCCATGGCCCCCATCGAGCTCTTCGTCATCATCATCTTCTCTCTCTCTCTCTCTCTCTCTCTCTCTCTCTCTCTCTTCTTCGAGATGGGAGGACGAGAGGGAGGAGACGATAATAATAACACGACGATATCGTCCGAAAGATTCAAAAGCGCGTCGATCAACGCCAGCCGTTGATGTTCGAGTTGGGGAGAATTTGGACGCTCGGATTAAGCGCGTCCTTGAAGGCCACCATCTTACGCTATTTATGTCAATTCGGATTTGTATTGAAGTTGAACCGTGGGGCTAAGTCTCTGAATCAAGATGCTAAAAGAAAACAATATTTACCCAATTAATTCTAATTTAATTAGTTAAATTTTAATGAAAAATATATGAAGGAAAAAAAAAGTATATATATATATATATAAAAACATAGGACTTAGTTCATGTGGCAGCCTGCAATTAGCTGCTAAATCAACTTTAAAATAATTTTAATCATGTTTAGTGCTTAATTACATCTTGCCATTTGTGGGCTAATCTTTGGATCATAAGCAAGTCAAAGTGGGCTGCCTTCTTACCCATATCAACCTAAGTAGGTTACTGGTCATGCTTAATTCAGTTGGAGGAAGTAGAATTGACTTGGTGATCATCATGCTCTTTAGATGAGGTTTAAATAATTTTTTAAAGGTGGCCAATTGATTTGATGTATAAATAAGTATTGAAACTAGATTTTGTTCGTGAACTTGCTAGTGTTATTAGTAGGGATTTAGTGTAAGCCAACCTTTCTGAGTCGGTATGGTTGTGTCGCCAAATATGCATCGGCACATTAACCGCACGTAATTGATGACCCATATCGCAAACACAGAAGGCGAAGAAATAGAACGAACATGATTAATATTCTTTTTTTTTTTAAAAGAATCCTAGACTCGAAAGATACAAATATGTTACAATTATTCTTTACAAATAAACTAATAAAATGGGTTGTTTGTAAGTATATCAAAAGACCAAAAGAGATAGGGTTTATCCATACGATTTGCAAATGCTCCTAAAAATATAATTAGCTCAAACACAAAGAAAACCAACCTTCATCTCTTGATGACTATAAATAATCCTATCTTAAATATAATTATAAATAACATAAATAAAAGTTTAGAGAGTTACCGTAAAATTTAGCCTACCTAAAAAAGGATGAAGTATAATTTATCCTAAATTTAATTCTCTAAAATAAGCCTCTTCGTAACGGTACAACTAACTAAATTTAAACTAACCATCTCTTGTGATAAGCCACAAGAATTTATCTATAGCAGTCTGCTCCACCTAAATATTTTTTTGTACTTAAAAGTTTCTAAGAACTTGTTCTATTTGTGATCCAGACCAAATTACAACCACTAGATTTTTTATCCAAAATCAACGGTGTTTTCATTAGTGCCAATATTTCTCTCCATTAACAAAAATGTAAAATACCCTGCTACCTCTACTATCTTCAAATCATATCATATTTTTATAGAGTTAATTATGTTTTAACCATTGATCGGATGATTTTTTTAATGAGTTTTTGACCAAACTAGCTATATTCTAAACTTTATTTACTAATATAGAGTACTCATCAAACTTATTACCAAAAGAGTTTATTTTACAATAAGATAAAAACATTGAACTAGGGGTGTCAAGCTTGTCGAGCAGCTCGGGCTCGGCTCGACTGTAGCTCGAGTCCGGCTCGGCTCGGTCAGAGCTGAGCCGAGCCTGAGCTGCTGAAAGAGGCTCGAAATCACTATCGAGCCGAGCCTGAGCTGAAGTCGGCTCGATCGGCTCGATATAAAAGTAAATAATAAAACCCTAATCCCCAAATCTAAGTTCTCAATTCTCACCTTCCTTCTCTAAAACTCCTGTCGGCTGCCGCATCGTCCTCCTCCCATGAAGCTCCGCCTCACCTTCCTTCTCCAAGCCGTCACCGCTGCGTCGTCGCCTCACCTTCCTTCTCCAAGCCGTCGCTGCCTCACCTTCCTTCTCCAATCCGTCGTCGCCTCACCTCCATTCTCCAAGCCGTCACTGCCACATCATCGCTCAGCTCGGGCTCGGCTCGAGCTGAGACGAGCAGCAGCCGGCTCGCTCAGGCTCGGCTCGTTTACACCCCTACATTGAACTCATAAGTGTTTGCCTCTAGAAGAAAAACGCTATTAAGATAAGCAATTTTATAAAAGATAAAAAAATATATCTTAAATTGTCGAAACACTATCTTAAACAAATTCCTATAAGTAAAATGTCAAGCATTTCAATGCTTTAGTGTCAAATAAAAACGCTGAACTGTTCAGCGGTTGTATAGACATGTAAAATATTTATGAATTCAACTTTTTAGATAATACCATGTTTCGAGTATCACTCCATTTTGGTAAAAAATAATTTAAAACAGAGCTAGTTTGGTAGATCACTCCTATGTTCTCAGTGGATTTTCTTTCTCTTTTATCTACCATTAGAGTACGTTATTCGAGATGCAACAATACCTCGTCTTATAATCTTATCAGTCATGGCATTTGCCGTCATGTTTGACTCACCTTTGGATGAGAGAAGTAGAGAGATAAGTTGTTAAAGTCAAACTGTTAAAGTCAAACAGATGAAGCTAATTCGTACGTGACATCTAACAACAGGGATACGTCTTGGTCTTAGCACGCGGTTGGGATGTTTAAACTTAAACTACTCCGAAGTCAAAGTTGGACTTCGCAAATAATTGCATTTTGACTTTTAACTTAATTTTCATATAGTTCATACCAAGTTGTAAAGGCTCGTCAGTTATTAAACGAGATGCAAAAATACTTAACGAAAATTATAGCGGTGATGGAGTAAAATGATTCAGTATTTGCTTCATTAGTTGTGGATGGCATAACAATGGAGAAATTAAGTACGAAATATATAAAAAGTAAGTTTGAGATTTTAGCGTTGTCGTACACTTGATTACTCCGACAGAGAGCATGTCGGGCCGGCGAACGCCGGCGGGCTCCTTGGTCCGACCTCGTCGCCCGACGACTCTAGCTAGCTAAATCTCACCACCGCCGAACTGCACCCAGATAGGCACACGTGGTTGGGTCCCGCACTTACCCACCAATTAGAATCCGGTATTTTCTTTTGTTTGCGGGTGAACGGGTGTGGGTGGGAAGCGTGGGTTGACGGCTTCTCCAAACTCCCCGCGGACACGTGTCGATCTCTGGGATAGTCGACGACTTCCTATTCGTTAGATTTCTTTGTTCGCCGACTCTTCCTCTTTCCCGCTCTCTCCCCTCTCTATATATCACAGTTGATATCTTCTTCTTCTTCTTCTTCTACTACTACTACTACCTGTCTTCTTCCGTTCTTCCACTCTTACCATCGATGGCTCGCACGCTCTTCAACACTGCTTCTTTGCTCGCTCGCTCGTTCAACATGTAAGGAAAAAAAGAAAAAACCTTTTAACCTTTCAAGGTTACGAAGAATTCATTTCATTTTTTTTTCTTTTTTTTTATAGGAAGGGGTTCGCTTCAGCAAGTCCTGCTGCAGCTACCGTGGTGGAAGGCAGCAGAAGCTTAGAAGAAGAGAGAGTGGAAGAAAAGAAAAGCAAGACGGTTGGATATTCCAACCGTCCTTCGTCTTCTGCTTCCAGTTCTTGGGTGCCGGATCCTATCACCGGCTATTACCGCCCGGGGAATCAGAAGACCGGGGCGGATGCGTCAGAGCTGAGGAAGATTCTTCTCTCTGACAAATCTTAGTTGTAAGAGAGATGTATGCATGCCATGCTATTGATCAAAATCCCCTCCTGCTTAACTACCTTTATTTAGCCGGAAGAAAGAAGAAAGCATCAGAAATGAGCACCAAGTACTTCTATGTTAGTTATGAAGCTTGATGATACTGCATATATTGATTGCAATCTTATGGAGCATTCTGATGTTTTTGTTCAGAATTCTTTAACCAATTAAAAGTGGTTACCCCTTGCAAATAGCTCGTTGACATTTTAGGAATATGGAGCAAAGTCAGAACTATCATTTTCCTTTCCTTTCGTTGGATTTTTTTAGACTTATTAGAGATAAGTCATGACCCACATGAAACAGGCATGGTAAAATCTCAGCCAAATGCTTATAAGGGATTTTTCACATCACCCTTGTCTCAAACTGTCAGCAGAAAGCTTCCGAGGAGAGAAATTCTTTTGTTAAGTGATAATGATGATGATGGTACTATAACATGATTACAAATATCAATATAATTACTTGTAGATAACATGATTAAAGTTGCTTACGTGCACTGATGCACTTGAAATTATTAATTGTGATTTAGGTACAGCCTATCATACTACCTAACTTTCCAGAAAGACTGGTGGTGAGACAACTCTTTTTGTGAGATCTCTCCCACTTTTTAATATGGAAAATTACCTTCTAAAATAATAATAATATATATATATATATCTAGTATTAGTGGATGAGGTCAACTTTTCTTTTTTATACTAGATTTTGTTTTGCTACCAATTCTTTAATATATTTTATAATATCTGGTGAGTGAGATGTTTTAATTTATCATAAGCAGATTTTTCTACTCAAAGATTAACATCTGAAGCATCCAATGCAACTTTTTAATTTGATATGATATTCTTATTTTATTTTTCCTTTCCTTTCATTGATTTGATTTCCATATACTAATAAAATATAAATAACTTAAGTGGCAGCTAGCAACCAGCAGACAACAATTATATGTGCGGATAAGAAGCAATCAACATTACATATTATCTATGATGGGATAAGAACAAGGGGCATAAGATTTAATGACTGCTGAAGGTATTGATTGACCTAATAAACAACAGATAATTTAATATATTCCTATGTTCGTTCAAAAAGCATGAAAAAACTATTGAAATACTCAGCCTAATACTAAAACAGAATAATAATAAGAACGAAGAAGATTTACTCGACAAAAGGAAGGTTACAAGTCTCCAACTATTAAAGCTATACATGGATATCACAGCAATCTTAGTTACTAATTAGTTCCTCAAAAGAAAAGTCCATCTAAGCCACATATCAAGCTCAAATATTTCTTTCCATCGGATAGGGCGATAAATCCTCACTCAAGGTAGAAGAAAGGGAAATAAAATAAAGTCTTCAGATGTCATATTGTCTTGAAAAATGTTGGGAAATAACTTACATATTTCCAGTTGCATTGATCTCTTTTCCAATTGAAATTGTTAGCTTACAGGCTTTGCTGAAGTAGGCAAAATTTTAAACAACTATATTAACTTGTCTATTATATGTCTCTGGAGGTCTGGAAAGAACAGAAGAATAAGCAAAAGAATAGAAAAGAAATCATTATTGAGTACATTCAAAGAACATCCTCGGAGCTTAGTAACTTTCTTCATATGCATACATGCTTCAAAATAATTATGAGATCATGTCTACATCCAATCTGTGACAGCTTGATGAAATAATCTTGTAAAAGAGCCAGAAAAAATTAGTACTGAATGAAGAAGTTGAAAAGTAGACAGAAGTGCTACTCAAAACTACAAGATGCTCAGAGATGTCTCAACTATTTGATTTCACTATCAGAGTTTTAAAGGAAAGAAGGGGAAGTTATAGATAGATATGATGGCCCTTCTGCAATTCTTCTTGCAACATTGTCTGCTCACAGGCAGCCATAAAGGGTGTGTATCTCTACACTTCAAGTTAAAAAAGAAAACAATTTCCTCTAGTGCATCCACATCAAAGTACTTCCAGGTAAACTATTTGCAAATGTGAAACAAAATTGTTGCCTGCATTCAGGTTGCCAATCATAATATAACCAAATAATTATATTATCACCAAGATACATAGATGGTAACCCCTTTTAAAATAATGTTGATGACCAACAGCACAATGAATCTTTTGAATTTAATATGCATTCATTTTTAGATTACTCATGGCCCATATATGGATCCAAGAGAAAGTGTTCAGTGAAGAGTAAAAGGAACTATTATGAAAGAAATAAAAGAGAACAGGGTAAACAAATTACATTGTTTCCATGAATGTGCAAGATGAGGCAAACACAAGTACTTAGTAGTCAGAGAAACCTTGAGTCAAATACAAGTTTGATGAAGAATATAATGCAGATTAAGTAGCAAACATAACATTGTCCTAGCTAGTAAGCTCCACTTGCCATTCTAGACATACGACACAAAAAGGATTCCAAAATATAAACTTTATGGCATGCTTGATAAAGAACTGGCTGAAAAAAATAAATAAGAATAGTCAAAAAATTTACCAGTTTCCTTGGCCAAACAACAAGTATCTCATAGAAAGAGAAAAATTTAGTTACAAAATATTAGTTATCAAAAACCTCCTTTCAAAGGAATCTGAGATATCGACAGAGGGTAGATTGGGGGATTAAGGTTGTTGAAAGTGATGAGATTAATAGAAGAGTCGACAAGTGTAGATTTGACCTAGTGATGGTGAAACTATTGAAGGGCCAATTTTTGTAGCCTGTAGATTCTTCTCGTAATATTGATTAACATTGCTGCAGGCTATCCTCATAACTGCCAGAAATATGAAAGATTCATGTATCACTATTGTGTGTTAGCACCTCCACAGGTAATCCACTGGTACAATATGATTTTGCAAATCAAAGCAATCTCTAAAGACAGTACAAGAAATAGATATCAGAAGTGCATAACTGTCATACTAGTTTTGGAGAGAGGGCCTCACATCCTCAGGGATCATGGTCCAAAGTATGCAGAGAATTCTAAGTGAAATGAGTTAAATATACAGTGATCCTCCATAATGTGTTCTTTAACAATAGTGAAATGATTAGTGACCACTCTCTTGTGGTTTTCAGCAAATTAGAGAGGATTGTAATAGAAGTAGGAGGAGAAACAAGGAGGTGAAGGTAATCTCCGAAAACCTTTTAAGTTAAAAGGTCTTGGTTGGGTCTTGCCGGGCCAGGCCCAAACTGATCCAAGTACCATCTTCTTCCTCTTCCTGCTGCATGCATGCCCTAGACCTCAACTCACTTGAACAAAATCCTCTCTTGCCCTCACAATGCTATCCCTCCATTTGCCTTATTTCTTCATCTCTCTGTACGAGGCAACTTGTCTTTCTCGATTACAAGCATAATTGTCCTTCTCAGATATGCAAGGTGCTTGGTGTCATAAGAATCCCTTGTCTTGTATTATCAATGGAACGACAAAATGATGTAACAAGAATAGGCGCCACCACGTTTAGCACATAGTGCCCTCATCATTTTATACCAATCCCGACAATCCTCCTTAGAAGTGATTTGTTGTTTTCCAAACTTCAGAGTTTGTTGTCGATGATCTCACTGAACTAGAAAAACTAAGGCTTGTTGGGATAGATTGAAATCCTACAAAGTTTCATCGGAAAACTGCATTCCCATGTTAAAATTTTGCCGGATAGGATTTCTTTTCCTAGTACGGTGTTTGGGAAGCATTTTATAGGAAATACTCCTGTAGGAAAATGTTCTTTTCGTTAAAAGGAAATTCACTCTGAGCTTCTTCCTTTTTCTATCCTTGAGGTCATAGGCCACTGTTCTTCTCATAAGTCTCATGATAGCTCTTATTCTTCCCCTTCTTCTCTTCCCCTCCCCTCTTTCTCCTCTCTGCCTGCTCTAGCAAACCGTCCAACCACACCCTAAAATGGCTGACTACACCTTTACACCTTCCAACCCCTCCAGTTGCAGCAACCCACCCCCATCACCTCTCTTGATCTTTTGACAACCTCACCGCCATTGCATCGGGGATCTGGCCAACATCTCTCCCCCCCACCCCTAGGTTTTCCTCCTCTCTTCTCTATGGTGGGTTTGCCTCCTCTTCCTCTCTCTCCCTCTCTCTCTTCCCCTTCCCATGACCATGGTGGGTTCTCTTTTTTTCTTTTTCTGACCCTCCAATTTTCTCTGAGGTCCAAAATAGACCCTAACAAAACAAAACAAAACAAAAAAAAAGAAAGAAAAGAATCGAAGCCATTCCTAAGGAAAAAAATCACTAGAGAATCATATACTTAAAAAATTCGATTTCTATAGGCTTAAAACCCTGAAGGAATTCTAGCAAATATTGCTAGACAAGTCCTGATAGATGTTCCGATAAAGCAACAATTTCTAGAAGATAAATCTTATGTGACACCATCATTGTAACTTTACCTATTTTGTGGCAGGTTCTCAAGTTAAATGTTATGATGCTTGAGTAGAATAATTAAAATTAAAAATCTGAAAGCACAAATATTTACTAATCCTAATTACTCAATAAAATTGAATTGCATATAGTGCTCAGTGATCGTGATTGTGTCACACTTTATTCATGTACACTCATTACAGAAGTATCTGGGTAACTGCATATACAAGAAGCAAAGAGTAAATCAAGAAATAAATTCTTATGCATAACATCACAGTGTAAAGCTGCAAAAGGTTCTCAATCTTTTTGAAGAAATTAAGAGCACAAGACAGTAAATATAGTCACAAAGTCTCGTGATTTTAAAATATATGAAAAGTATAGCATCAGTAAATCAGGTAGGCAAAACAAATAGAATAAAGAATCAAGAACATATTTTTCATGCAAGAAATAAGGGTAATCTGGTACCATCGAACTTACATCTGGAGGATAATAATCATGAAGAAGTATTCCTAATCAACTATGCTGATAGCAAACAAACAATATTAAAAAAAAAGACACACCAGAACAATCTAAATTACATGAACCACACATCAAAGAAAAGAAGGGCAGAGAAGCACTCTCACTATTTTGAAGCAACAATTTTAGCTAGCCTCCTTGAGCCTTTTTATCAAAGCATCAAAAGATTTCTTTTTCGTATTTGTCTTTGCACCCCTTGCACTAAATGTTGAGAATAATCTATCAGATGAATCCCTGAATTTCTCTGATATGGTTACGACTTTCTTATGATCTAGCTTGTTATAACTCCTCTCACGGATCACCGCGTTCAGGAAATTCTCAGGGTTGTTGCTCATAAGCAAGTTAACCAGCTGCCTTGCCTCATTCAGTGCCAGCTTCAGCTCATTCACATTCAATTCCTCAGAATCAGCAAACAAACTGGATAGATTATCAGAAAATGACTCGAAAAGCCTAAGATCACTCTCAATTCCTGAAACAGCATTTGCATTAAACCTTTTTACTGCATCGCTGAGGAACAGCCCAACAATCTTCTCGGAGAGATAGGCTAGGACTCCCTGAAGAATGCGCCAGAGGACCTGAAGGGGAAGTATCTGCTTTGCAGTCGACACCAATGTGTCGAGGTATATGATCAACTCGTTGGAATACTCATTCCCATTCAGAGGTGGGTCGTCAGCCATCCAATTCACAGCGTCTGTCAAGACCATGAAATCGTCAATCTTTGCACAGAGCAACCTGAGGAGTTGCTCCTCTGCAGCATCACGAGACTTCTTGAGTGGGAACTCCCTCCGACCGCGCTCAGCAGCACGAAGGGGGATGCCAGAGAGCTGAGCGGCATGGCGGAAGAAGTAATTACAAGCACGCTCCATGACAGCCATGTTGGCAGCAACCTGCATTGCCTGTGACACTCCAAGGCCCCCAGACTCAACAAGGCGTAAAATGGCACCGTCAATAACCTCAGCAAGGAGTCGATCGAGATACTTCTTGATGACTGGGAAAAAGTTGAGCTGACCACCATGAGACACGAAACTGACCGAATCCTCGACGAACGACCGGACTATGCGGCAGAGATCAGGGACAGTGGATGAGAAAGGTGCCACATAGGGGAATGCCGGCATTATATCAGAAACCTGAATCTGGAAGGCAAGCACATTCATCGAATACTCGTACTCCTTCTTCATAAACATCTGCTCAAATTTATCGGCTGCAAGTGCCTCTGACACCTGACGCCGGCAATCCGCAAGAAGAAGCTCATGGTACTTGTCGCCAAACTTCCCAAGCACATCAAGGAGGGGATCAACAATATAGCCGTAGCGGCGAAGAGTGACTGCAAGAAGGCTAACATAGTCCTTGATCAATAGCAAATGGTTCGCAGTCTGCATTCTTGAGAACTGGTCTTCAAGAACGGAAACCATCTTTGCAATGGCTGTTTCCCACAGGGCGTCCACATCGGATCTCGAGATCAATCCGCCGCCAGTGCGGAGGATTCGATCCTCGACGATGAAGAACCCGGCGATCTGCGCGAAGAAGGTCTGGTGCGATTCAAGAAACGGGGTCATGGATGATACCTGGAAGTCGGAGGTGAGTTGCAGCTTCCGGTTCTCGAAGTAGTACTTCTTGAATCGGTCTTCAAGGCCGAGGGTTTGATGGATGTGGTAGGCGCGGTAGAGCGGGGTGAGGTCGAAGACGACGGCGCCGCTCTCCGCGGCGGAGGCGGCGGCGGCGATGACGTCGTCGGAGTCGCCGTCCAGGTCGAGGGAGTAGACGAACTCGGCTCGCTGTTTCACGCGGAGCTCCTCGTCGCGCTGGCGGGCGGCGGAGGCGCGGGCAATGGCGACCTGGCCGAGGCTGCGGCTGGCGACGCGGATCTGGACCATCCAATCGGAGAAGTCCTTGGAGATGACGCGCTCGGCGTGGGATCGGATGGCGGGGACGAGGGCGGAGAGCATGCGGCGGAGGGCGGGGAGGGGGACGGGGGAGGTGGCGAGGTCGGACTCTATGGCGTCGACGGCGCGGAGGGCGAGGTAGAGGTCGGAATTGGCAAGGTGAGAGTTAGCGCGGGCGCAGAGGGAGAGGAGGCGGGCGCAGCGACGGGAGAGGGAAAGGGCGGAGGAGAGGTTGGCGGCGAGGGAGCGGGCAGCCAGGTAGGAGTCGAGGGAGGAGAGGAGGGGGAGGGATGAGGACTGGAGGACGGAATTGGAATCGGAGAGGGACGACTTAAGATCGTCGACGTCAGAGAGGAGGGAGCGGAGGTCGTCGACAGCGCGGATGAAGTCCTGGTAGTGCGCCTTGCAGACCTCCTCGATCTCAGACTCCTTAGAGCGAGAGAAGTGGCGGAGCGAGGATAGGAAGGACTCCGGCCGGCCAGATGCGAAGGCCCGGCGGACGAAGGGGCCGAGGTCGTCTCCGTTGGAGATCGCCGACGAGAGCTGGAGGTAGTCGTGGTGGTCGGAGGAGTCACCAAGGTTGCCATTGGCGAGGAGCACCGACGAATCCTGGGGACCGCCTTTGCGACGCATCGCGGCGAGGACGGGAATTGGATCACGGATCTAGGGAGGACGAGGACGAGGACGAAGATGGAGTCGGCTTGGAAGAAGAGAAGACTTCGAGTCGAATGACCGAATCGCCCCCCCTCGGAAACCGGAAGGACTACTGTCGTTCTGCGGATCCGAAGGGTGCTTGGATCCGAATCCGATAGGTAGGAAGGTTTGGTTCAACTAACACCAAACTAGTGACTTAGTTGCTCTCTTCGGCCAACTGAAGACTAGTTCGGTCTTTCTGACGTTGGGATTACCTCACTAAATGGCCCAATGACCCCAAGCCCGAGCCCATTGGGCCTAATTGGGCTCTTAATAAACTAAATTATTGAAAGCTTTGTACGTAGTAGTTGTCTCAATTTGAAGTTTTTCTATTTGCAATGCTGGATGCAGAGGATCAATCATCTCACTCCTCCTGCCGAATAAGCCAAACCCGCCACGTTTCTCGCGTCTGAACATGCATGATGGCCTCCGTCGCGCATGCAGCAGCCGACCCACCATCCCATCCCCATCCCATTCCAGAATGAGATAAAAAGGGAAAAAAAGTGCATCACTGTATCAGTCTTCTTGACCACGTACACCTTCGTTTTACGCATATTGTGGGAAACCCCTCCCCTCTTTTATTGAGTTTCTGGCTTTTTTAAGTCGGTCCTCGTTTTATTTTGATATTTAAATACGATACATTATATGCGTTTAGAAACAGCTCCTCAAATATAACAGAGAAGTAAAATAAATATTTAAGAGGGCCAATATGCAAAATCGAAGGCGGTTATTTGCAAAACTAAATATCGCACTCAAGAAAAAAAAAGAAGGAAAAAAGAACGGCAAGAGCACAGCTATACATATCCCATGAGGCCGTGACATGTCTCACTTCCAAAACCTCCGCATTCCCATGAAGAGCCCTAAGACTCCGCCGTCGACGTCCAAGCATTCTCCTCCGGCGACCACCGCCCGGCAACCCTTTGCGGTCTTCCCCGAGCTCTGCTCGCCGTCCCCGGTGCGGCTCACCGTGTGGTGCAAGTCGCTGCTGTTCAACGGCCACGGCTACACCGTCTTCGACGACGCCGACGGCCGGATGGTCTTCCGCGTCGACAACTACGCGCACAACTGGCGGGAGGAGATGGTCCTCATGGACAGCGCCGGTAACGCCTTGCTCACCGTCAGGCGCTGTCGAAAGGTATTATAATCGTCGTCGAAATCATTTGAGCTTTAAATATCGTTTAAGCTAATCATAATATCATTAAATTTACATTATTCTAGATTCTGAGGTTAATGGAGAGTTGGGAGATCTACAAGGGTGACATACAAGTGGCAAACATGGCAGGATTGCAAGTCCCAATCTTCAGGGCTACAAAGGACATGGGTAACTCTAGTTGCAGTGTGAGTATTGTCCCTAGGGTTGGAGGTGAAGCTTCCGGCTACTGGATGAGCTGGTCGCCGGATAAGGACTGGTGGTCGAAGATCTACCGGCGGCCAGCCGCCGATGATGAATCTATTGTAGCTGAGGTAATTAACTTTCACATTTACTCTCTCATCTGATCAGAGAAACTTAGAAAGAAAATGGTGAAAGATAACCTATCTAGGCTTTTAATGTAGCTTTTAATGCTTTGAAAATATTCCGAGTTTAATTAATTTAAAAGCAAAATGTAAAGTGTTTTAAATAAATTTCTCTGAATGTAATCAATCCATTAAACTAAAGTAGAAAACTATCAATCCAACTTGTATTGATCCTCTAATTAATATAGAATCAAGTGTATGTAGCATTCATTTATAGTCATATAATTAGTTCAATTTCTATGTTTCTATTACATGATTCAATGGATGGAGAACTACCTAGCTAATAATGTGTGTATATTATATTTGACATGACAATAATCATAATAATATACAATCTGATTAAAATTGACAGGTAAGTAGAAAGCTTGGGGCTTCAAAGAAGGCATTGCTGGATAAAGATGTCTTCACCTTGACAGTGCAACCTGGGATGGATCAAGCCATTGCAATGGCTATGATCATGATCACCAACTCAATGAGATGATCATATATTGTTATGGGATGTCCCAATTTCTCAACAAAAAGAATATGTATCTATTCAATTTGACATTTGTATAAAAAAAAACCTTCTGAACTTTTAATGTTTATTTAATGGGATGTCCCATTTTTCTCAATAAATATATATATGTATATATTCAAATTGATAGTTGAATGAGAGATGAAGTGCCTGTTATATATGAGAGGATGGAATGTTAGGATGTACAAGTAAATCTTAGAAGAACCAATGAAAATTCCCTCTATGAATCATGTAGTAGTATTTTCCAAGTTAGCAACAATATTCCTAGTTCTGGTTTAAATCCTAATAGCACTCATTTAATTGGGACATTATTAAGCTCGTATTTTTCTCAATAAAAGAATAAAAATAAAAATGTTGCAGTGGAGATAATATTTTTTAAAATTTTATTGATCTTAGAGTTCAAACCTTATGTTTTTCAAATAGGGTAATCATATATATAACTCATCGACAAGCATAGATTTAATAACCGAGTAAATCCTCTCCCAAAAAAAAGGTTATAATAAGCTTAAATCATATGCGCACAATACTCTAGTGAAAATTTTGCCACATATTAACTCGTAAGTTCACCGACAGAATTAAAGCCCACGCCGACCTCATTAAGGAATAGCAAGATTCAATTATCGGGCTACAGTAGTAAATATGCAAGTTAGCCTAACCATCATTATCAAGATAAGGACATGACATGGATTATAGCACATACTATCATATATTAGCCTTTCATTTCATGTGAATTAAACCTTCCATATGAAGATACATATGATTAGCAAAATAATTTATCCAAATAATGTTGTAAAATTTTTAAAACATATATTTGAAAAGTTGATATATGAGAGGAAAGTTGATCAAAAATAATTTAGGCTTTGCCTTTATTATCGTTCAAAGTCTATTAATATATGGATATTTATTTTTTAATGTCTCAAAAGAATTCTGACTTTTAATTTTCTTATTCGATAGTTATCATATAGAAGTAATTGAATATTCTCTATTTCATTAGCTATTATATATTAGGTCAAAGTTGACTAAGAATATTTTTAAGGGCATTAATAAAGACAAAATATAGTGTGTTTTTGTTAATTTTTTCTCTCACCTATCAATTAGAATACAATATTACTTTGTGTGCTAGTAAGACTTGCTCCGTGCATCAATTCTAAGATCTCATAGCTTCAAATCTTAGAAATAGATTTGGTAGATACTGTAGCAAGTTGATTGCCAAGTGGAACATTTATGTGGCTCAAAAAGGGAAGCAATTTCTACGTTAATGCAAATCCAGAGTTGGTCCAGTGCTTCATTATTTCTTCAAGTAAATTACAAGAAAGAAGAAGATACACACCATATTGCAACAATGACATGCATCAATTGCATTCTTAAACTAACATTTAGAGTATGTATGTATATATATATATATCCACAACTATGTATATCTCTAGTTGGACTTTGGTTGGAGTGCTTTCAAGTTCAAAGTAATTGTTTGTCTTGTACATGTACTCTTCTGTGTCTAGGGTTAAGCCACAATATCATAGTTACATGCACCTGTTTGTTGTATGGACATCCTTCAAAGATAACTAACCGTTAAAATCTCAACAAGTTAATTGTAAAAAGATAGAAACACCCTTATTCTTGTATGCAATCGTCTCATTTAAAATTTCAACAAGTATATTCTTAAAGTAATTTGTAAATTAATATGGCATCAGAGCAATAAATTCCGACTTCCCAATAAACTTTTAAGTCCTTAAGAATGATATTTTTAAAGGGAAATAAAAAAGGATTGTAGCGTAACGTGTATGAGTGCATGATTGAAATCTCTACATCACTCTCTACTTTTCTGGAAGGATCATCCTTTTATCTTCTTAGACTTGACAAAGATTCTACTCGACAAACTAGGGAGGGCAGGCAGGCAGGCATTCATGCATGCATGCTGCTTGGTTGAGTTTGACATGTTAGATACTTAGATTTGCTCATCACGTAACACGAGATACGATAAGGCTGGGATTGCTACTGTTTCAGGAGACTATGGTGCACCAGTCATTAATTTAGTCCATGAATTTAAACTTTTCGGTGTTGTTAATTGCAAGTATTTTTTTCCCCCCATCAATGAAATGGTTTAGGATTTTAAATATAATGACCAAATTTAAATAAAAGAGTACCTATATATATAAGCTTTTGAGTTTTAGTAGTTCTTCATTTCCATTGCCAAAAAAAAACCCTTCATTCGTGACACTTGTTTATAAGTCAAAACTCTCTTTTCTCGAATGATTTGGCTTAGCTCAAAGTTTTGTCTCATGTTGCATCTATGTATATATATATACAAATTATTTGAGGTCCTGACTCATTCTTTGTGGTCCATTGCTCTTCCTCTTCTTGTGGTTGCTTAATTCACCTTAGGGATTTATCAGCCAGATGCAATGAATGTCTTTGGATCCCATGTGTTGGAAGGATATTCTAAACGGATAGGGACTAATTGGGACTGCGTTTATCAATTCGGGCAATCGTATGCATGTCAATGTATTGTGTGTGATCGATATACTAACGTGTATTCGCTCAGATTGTCTGATGTGTGCATTAGATATGTTACTTAGACTATACTCTGTTAAATTATAAGAGAATTTTTTTTATTATTCTTAACAATTCGAGCCACAGATGTATGTGAACGTGTCGATCATACACATTCAATAGTTTAGATTACACTGGTCCTAGAACTCATATTTGACTTCGAGTGCCACTTGGATAGTCAAATGTGCCAGATCGATATTTCTACTCCATTACATTAAATTATAATGAGATTTTTATTATTCTTATCAATTTGAGCATGCATGGCACACTGTCAACCGTGCACATTCAATAGTATAAATTACACTTGCTCTAGTTCTATAACTCATGTGCTAGATTTCGAATGTTATCTAGATCATCAGATATATGCAACCCGATACACTAAAGTGTATTTTGTAAGTATCATTGTATTTTGATGAATTAATTTTGAATCAAAATCTCTATTTTCACTGTTTACAAATCAATCGTCATGGGCGAAAGTTGTAGACCAGCCCATCTCGCTGAGGTGCTAGATATTTAGAATTTTTTTGGGGCAATGTTTAGTTGAAAAGCCCACGATTAGAGAGGATTTGAATTGTTTAGGCCCTTAAATCATTTTCAATTAACCCAATTTTTACCAATTTAGAAATAATTCGATCGAGCTATTACTCCTAATAGTTAATTGTGAAAAAATTAGGCAAGAAATGATTGTCTCACGTAAGATCATTACTCACAAGAAATCATGACTAGATTTGCTGATTGATTTAATATTTGCTAGGAGAAATTGTGTAAAGATATAGTGTTGAGAAATTTCACTTCTATCTCACCATCGTTGTGAAGTGATAGACTTTATTTCTAAAATCTACTATGTAAAGTGTGAAGAAGATGATGTATGCTCGTGGAGACTTCAAGCATGATATCACTAAGAATATGGAATGTGGTAGATTGTTGCATTTATTGGTCAGTAAACACGAGTTGATGAATAGGAGGAGGTTAGTTAAAGAGATGGTCAAGAAAGCAATTGGTATTGAGATTTGTGTCCTACTTCAAAACATGTTAGAAAAGTATCATTATAAAGCTCCTAGTCAAAAAGTATTGAGGGCTAAATATAAACTAATCGCTTTGGTGAATCAAAGGAGTCAATCAAATGACTTACCATCTTTTATGTTTAAATTGCAAAGAGAAAACTAAGCAACTATCTTAGATTAGAAGAAGATTCAATGTCTGATCTAACTCAGACATCGAAGGATTTCAGCGTGTATTTTAGTCATTTGGTAGTGAACTCATTGTCGACCCGTTATAAGTATGGATGGGACACACTTATACGACAAATATAAAAAGCGAAGATCATTAGACCTTTTTTTAGTTAATTGCTTCTTTATACCAGACCCATAAATTTCTTACCAGGCCCTTGATGGATTGGTTTTGTGCTATAGTTTCAAGAAACCTAAAACTGTTTAAATATCTTTGAACAGACGATATATGTAATCACTATTCTCTTTTAAACAAAAAATAAAAGTTAAAACTAAAATAATGTTTAAACTGTTTATTTCCACTAGCAAAGATACGTGGCTAAACTTGGGTCGTCTAATTTTGAAACATTCGAAATTCACTACATGGCCATGGTCGTTGTGCTATCTGATCAGTAGCTAACCCTCTTATCAGATTGCAAAATATCAATCACTAGTTGACATGAACTATTATGTTTGTTTGAAATCAAATAACGTTCTTCCAAATTAGCTGACATGCGTTGTAATACGCGGCGATCTTATACTCTCTCTGTCCCATGGTTTCTTCTTCTTCTTCTTCTTCTTTTTAAAAAAGAGGACATTAGACGACCCAAGTTAACCCACGTCATGGGGTGGGTTAATTAGATTCCAAAGCTTTACTACATCGTTAGAAATATGGATCGTCCATCTCTCATCTCCAAGATAAGCTACATATCTATATGGCTCTATAAGTACCCACCATATCCCTTCTTCATTTCACATTCTCATCACTCATCACTCACTCATCATCGACACTAGATTCAACAGAGAAATGGAACTGGTATGATACGTTCTTCTTATTTGCATGCAGGCATGCATACCTGCATGAATGATACTAATAGTTTGTTCTACGTACTTGGTCTCCTTCTGCAGGCTGGACTCGTACAGGTTGGGCTCTGGGGTGGAAATGCAGGGAGACCTTGGGACATGGAGAAATCCTCTGTTCGCCTTGTCAAAATAACCATCTACTCCAGCGACGTTATCAACTCCTTCTCCTTTCACTACCAAGTCGATGGGAAGTTACACACGGCTGGACCTTGGGGCAATGCCAGTGGAACCTTGCATGAGGTATTTGCTTCTCGTTAGCTTGCTCGCCTTGATATTGTAGTAATTATCCTTAATTAATTAACTTAATTGTGCAGATTACATTCAGAGAGGGGGAATACTTAACAGCTATGTCCGGGACTCATGGCCGTTATGGCTCCAACATAGCGGATTGCATAAGGTCACTCAAATTTGAGACCAATCTTAAAAAAACTCTAGGGCCCTTCGGTGATCAAACGCAGGGAACTCCTTTCACTATTCCTGTGAACAGTGGGAGGATCGTCGGCTTCTTCGGACGCTCCGGCGATCTCCTTGATGCAATTGGGTTGTACCTCAGGCCCAACTAATCGCATGCCTGAGATTGGCATCATCAACTTCATCTTGCTGGAGGATGAATGCCTATGCGTGCTTATATATATATGCAACTGTAATAAATAAAGGAAGTGAGAGAGAGAGAGAGAGAGAGCTTGGGAGGAGATACGTGATAGCATATATATGCGTATGTATGTATGTATGTATGATGTATCTTGTTATCTTTACTTAGCTCCAGAATAAATAAAATCAGTTGCATGAGTTTGCAAAGAAATGGATGTTTACACACCCATACCCTGTGACCCAGTATAGTTATACCTACCAAAAAATAAAATATGAGATTAATATATTATGAACCATTCAAAGCTTTAAATTAAATTTACTGAATCGTGAAGCTCGTGCTACAATTGTTAGATCTCGATTTGATCCACCGTGTAGGACTATATAAATATTTCCTTCTTCTCATCACTCATCACCATTCGAGTGAGAGACTTGGTTCGGTTAAGCTACGTACGCATACGTTCTTCTGAATTGCATGCATGCTATCAATTGTTCTTTTCTACGTACTTGGTCTCCATTTAATTTGCAGGGTGGACTCGTGAAGGTTGGGCAGTGAAGGGGAGTCCTTGGGTGATGAAGGAATCCTCTGTTCGCCTTGAGAGTATAACCATCTACTACAACAGCAACGTTATCAACTCCTCGTTTCAATACCATGTTGATGTGAAGTCACGGATGATAAAATATCTAACTTTAACGATATCAAACTGTCTATCAACAAAAAGAACCCATAGATCACATATTAAATCATAAAGAAAGCATGTCTATTAAATTAGAGAATGAAAACAAATCTGAATCCATTGTTTATAGGGAGGAGATACATGATATATATATATATATATATATGTGTATGTATGTATGTATGTATATATGTATATATGTATGTATGTATGTATGTATATATGTATGTATGTATGTATGTATGTATGTATGTATGTATATATATATATATTAGTGGATGCATATGTCTTGTTATCCTTACTTAGTTCTAGACTTGATCAGACGGCTCAACCCACCCATGCTCGGCCCGGTTTGGATCGGGCTAAGCCCGGCTTGGACTCGGTTTAGGCCCGCATCGAGCCCGAACTACCTATGGACTGCACGAGCCAGCCCTTTGCCCGCCCGATCCGGCTCGAAAGCCCGCATGTAACACCCCAAATTTGTATTAAAAAAAAAATCCCGTGACGCACACGCCGACACAGGCACCTGCCACCCCCACCCCCCGCGTCCTCTCTTCTCCTTCTTCTTCCCTTTCCCTTGTCGTGCACGCCACCTTCCCCACCTCCTTTATCTCCTTCTTCCCCTCACCGCAGCCATCCCACCCCCCTCTCATCTTCTCCTCCACCTCACCTCTCTCCCTCTCTCGCGGATTGCCGAATCCGGAGTCTACGAAGTGGCGTTGCCGCCGAAGCCGGACCGAGAGCTGCCAAGCCTGCCAGCCAACCCCCGGTAAGCCTCCCCCTGCTATTAATTTCGATAGTGTAACCCCCTTCCCTCGTCATCGTTGGAGCCCACGGGGGCCAATGACCTCGCGTCTAGCCGCCGATCCGAGAAGCCCCGGTGGAGGGAGAGAAGCCATCTCTGGGCTTTGGGCCCTTGGTTATGGGGGAGGATGGACTCCCCATGGCTGCCGGCCATGGAGCGCGGTTGTCGTTGTAGGGTCCACCTCCTTCCCTTTTTTTCCCCTTTTCCCCTTTCACTTACCTGTTGGTCTCATGGCCGCCGCCAGCCTCGTGGCCGTGTCGTCGGCCTCGTGCCGCACCGCCCGCAGCCCCGCAACCCTGTGGATCCCTCTCACTGTCTCGACCTCCTTCCCTCGGGAGGAGATGGGATGGAAGGGTGGGGGTTTAACCCCCACCCATTCCCCCTTAGTGGGCTGTAGTGGTCTGCAGCCCACTAAGCTAGTTTTGGGTGGGCTGCGGTTGGACTGCAGCCCACAGCAAGCCTTGGTGGACTATGGTTGGACCCCAACCCACCTCTCGCAACCTTGTGGGCTGCAGCCCACCAAGGCCCTCTTGCTTATTGGATTAGGTTTGAGCCTACCCATTGCCTCTAGCCTAGCCCATTTGGGGCCATTTGGACCCTATAATCCTATTTATCTTTTTCACCTGATTTAATTAGCCTGATCCGTCGTAATGACAATTTAGTATCATGTGAATTTTAGGATGACATAAGACTCGCCCTAGGAGACTCCGACTCATGTATTTGTCAAGCATAAATACGCTAACAAGATATTTAATTCTATTAGTTCGCTAATCTTACGTATGGCGTTACTTGCATGAATTAATAGGATTGACACTACGTGAGGAAAATTTTGGGATTCCGGAGGAGCCGGCTAGCTGATGAGATTTACCATACTATGGAGACCCACTATGCGAGTAGAGTTATACAAATCTAGAATAATATAATTACAGTCATTATACCTGTCGTGACACTGTAGGAAATATCGGTATTAATGCATGCATTTAGTACACCATGTTATATCTTTACATATGCAGTTATTAATAACTTGCTCATCATGATATTATGAGATTGTTAATGTAGTATAAGCATTAGCGTGATATGCTTTGCATGTATCCTGTATGATATACCCTTGCATATATATATCTATTGTGAATATAGAATATAACAATCAGGATGACTATGACATGCTCATTCAGCCCAGGGTTAAGGGTAGAGTGTATCTTATATGACTATACTATTAGCGGCATACACCCGAGGTCGGAAAGCCTATGTAGCATTCAGGTAGTTATACTGCATAGTCAGGACTAGATTATGATGATAGAAGAACATGATTGTGAGGCGGGGATATAACTCTAGCGGTACCCGACGACGTAGGGTTAGGGCGTCTGTTGATGAGCCGAGGGCTCCCGATTCTCTCGTCGAGGGCAGTGATGATTTAGAGAGAGTGAGATATGGTATTTATGGGCTTACGACTGGGGTTTTTAGTCTGATGGCCATAGACAACCGGTCACATATAGTGTCGCCATACACGTGTAGGTGACATTACCGCTAGATGTGTATATATCCCCCCTCGATGTATAAGATGATGGATGATTATGTGATGGATGATTGTTTCTTGAGAGTATTTACCCTATGTGGTGAATAGCTCGGTGAGCAATGATAAGTATGATTAATGCTTTGGTAGGCATGAGATGACTAAACTGCTATTTTATTGCTATGCATAACATATAAAACCTATGATTAAGATGAGTACGAATAAGAGATTGTATCAAACTTTACATCTGTGTGAACTTATCGTGATACGTATAGGAATCCAGGATAGTGACTGGTAATCTTTATCAATTGCATTGATTTAGTAATTTGTGGTAAGTCATTTCAACAAGCATATCGTTATTGTTAGCAAATATATGCATACATTGGATATACACATGTGATTTCATTATTTTAGATTGTCTGGATCCTACTCGCTGGGCTGTAAGCTCACCACCTCGTGGTGGTATTATTTCAGAGCTATGGGATGCAGGTATGGGTAGTGAGAAGTAACTGCTTTTCCTTTTCAGTATGTATAGTTGTATTAAGCTCCTGCGAGGGCGTTATGATGATGTTGTATTTTGGATTTTAGCATTGTATTTTGGATGTATATTTGGAAGGCTTGTTGTGGCCTGTGGAACTTGTATCCAGACTTTTATAGTTGAGTTTAATTATGGTGAATTTGTGTTGTTGTGCCTTGTGAAATGCTCGTACTGACAGGTCATGTAATGCACCGCGTGGGGGGATTTACCCATACAGTTTACACGTGTATTTGGAGGTTTGAGTGTTTCACCGCCCGTTTGGCCAGCAACTAGGCCCGCCCGTTCTGCTACAGTATTTACCCGTTTTGCTACAATAAAAACAACTAAAATTTTAGTACCGTATCATTTTACATTTTTTTAAACCACACATTTAAATTTTTTAAATGGACGGACATAAATATTTTTTTTAAAAATAAGCTAATAGTAAAAATATTCTAAAAATAGCTGAAATATGGGTTGGGCCAAATGATTGGTGGGTCGGGCTGACCCGACCCAACCGGCTAATTCGATCTCTCACGGGCCGACATGCGGTAATGAGCTAGACTATTCTAGCTTGGCCTGAACCCAGCCCGGCCCGAGTAATTGATGGGTTGGGCCATGAACAAATACTTAAGCCAGATTGGCCTGAAAACCCAGCCCAAACCTGACCCAACCTACCCGATGATGATGTCTACTTAGCTCCAACAGAAATAAAATCGGTTGCATGACCCTTTTGTTAGCCTATGATTTTCTTTTATGCTCGAAGTTACCCTCATCTTCCTTCCCAAATCTATATTTCTTTTCCTTCTTCTTCTTCTTCTTATTCCTTTTAGTACAAAAAACTCTTCAGACAGAACCATAATTTGAAGAGACTATAAATAGTAAAATTTTAGATTACAATGTTAATGATTTTATCAAATTAGTTTTATATTATTTGGACATTAGATGAATATCTTCTAGATATTTTTTTTTCAAAATTTTATAGTTTAAATATGAAATTTATAGTTCAAATAATAATTTCCTACTAAGACAATGAAATTTCATAGTTTTGAAAAAATATTTTAAAAATAATCATTTGACGTTCAAAAATTATGAAATCAATTGAATAAAATTCGTAACGTCATGATTAGAATTTTTTTTCATATTCGAAACCTATCTACAGTAAAACGAAGACTTCATAGTTTATGGAATTCATAGTGTAAACATGAAATTCTACCGGTAATTTATAGTTTTTTAAGTAAAAAACTCATATTAAAAATAAGAGAAAATTGAGGGATAGAAGAAAAGCAACAAAAGAAAAAAATAATAATAAAGAAGAATAATGTATAGATCATTTCTCTCTTATATTTTTCATCAGCATTAACTAGCACTAAATGACAAAAAGATAAACTCGGAAGAAACAAAGGAAAAAAAACTTCATCTACAATAAAAACAAAAAATAAAAGTGACTTACAAAGCAAAAATTAAGTGGATTTTTGGTAGAAAAAAAACCCTAAAACTTATTCTACACACCAGCTATATGATTAAACATATACACCTGACTAACTGACTTCATAGAAGAATCTTACAACTGTGTCTTTCAGTTCTCAACCTATATTTTTGATGATTTCTCAGCTATTTGGCAATTGTAATTTCTACCATAAAATCGTCACCCATCCCTCTCTTGGACATTCTCCCATATGTTAATATAACGAATCAACCCATTTTTTCCGCACATTAAAAAAAAGGTTACTAGATGGTACGATGTAAATAACAATAGAAGTAAAAAAATATATGATATTTTTGATAAATTATTAACTGACATACAGTCATATAAATCACTAAAACAGGCCCTTAATATCATAATTGAGGGGCTCTATATTTGGAGCCCAAAAGCCAAGAGCTCAGCGCACTCCAATAGGGCTCTATATTTATTATTTGATTAATATTATATATATATATATTTAAATCACTTAATAAGTCCTCTTAATGTTATTATTTTTTAATAAAAATATATGGTTAAAAAATTCTAATCGATATCTTTATAATACTAAAACTAATATTCAATATTAAATAAATGCATCAAAATTATATTACATGAAATAAAAATAAAATATTTAAAATAAATTAAACAATTTAATATTAGACTTATTTTAAAGATCTCGATGAGACCTTTCTAATAGTACTATTTTTTATTAAAAATTGATTAGCAAAATAATTATATATTTACTTTAATTAATTAGATTATTTAATAAAGAATACAAACGAAATTTAAATTTTCATATTAAGCTTTTGTAGGGCAAAATTGACATTTTTAAAAGTTAAATATTATTAGAGCTAGACTCTAAATTTTTAGATAGGCTCCAAATTTGAAGCTCTACTCTGGCTAACTCCAAATTTAGAGCCTCATTTAAAGCCCGGATAGAGTTCCGCTTTAAATTTGGTGTTTTAGAACCCGATTAGAGTAATTGATTGGAGATGCATATCTTATTACATGTTGCCCAAAACACTCCCAGAAACTTAATAGATACAAAATATAATATTGCATCCTTAGAAATAGGGTTCACTAAAAAATGCCACTGAGATTAACTACAAGAAAAGAACCAAAAAATTCTATTCATCCTCAATAGTTGACGTGTACTTTGATACGTTCCAAATTCACAACATGGCCATGGTTGTTGTGCTATCTGGTCAGTGATCATAGCTAGCCCTCTTATCAGATTGCGAAATATTCATCACTAGTTGACGTGCGTTATTATGTTTGTTTGGAATCAAGTAACGTTCTTCCAAATTAGCTGACATGCGTTGTAATACGCGGCGATCTTATACTCTCTCTGTCCCATGGTTTCTTCTTCTTCTTCTTCTTCTTTTCAAAAAAGAAGAGATTAGACGACCCAATTTAACCCACGTCATGGTGTAGGCCAATCAGATTCTAAAGCTTTACTGTATCATTAGAAATATGGATCGTCCATCTCTCATATCCAAGATAAGCTACATATCTATATGGCTCTATAAGTACCCACCATATCCCTTCTTCATTTCACATTCTCATCACTCATCACTCACTCATCATCGACACTAGATTCAACAGAGACATGGAACTGGTATGATACGTTCTTCTTATTTGCATGCAGGCATGCATACCTGCATGAATGATACTAATAGTTTGTTCTACGTACTTGGTCTCCTTCTGCAGGCTGGACTCGTAAAGGTTGGGCTCTGGGGTGGAAATGCAGGGAATCCTTGGCACATGGACAACTCCTCTGTTCGCCTTGTCAAAATAACCATCTACTCCAGCGACGTTATCAACTCCTTCTCCTTTCACTACCAAGTCGATGGGAAGTTACACACGGCTGGACCTTGGGGCAATGCCAGTGGAACCTTGCATGAGGTATTTGCTTCTCGTTAGCTTGCTCGCCTTGATATTGTAGTAATTATCCTTAATTAATTAACTTAATTGTGCAGATTACATTCAGAGAGGGGGAATACTTAACAGCTATGTCCGGGACTCATGGCCGTTATGGCTCCAACATAGCGGATTGCATAAGGTCACTCAAATTTGAGACCAATCTTAAAAAAACTCTAGGGCCCTTCGGTGATCAAACGCAGGGAACTCCTTTCACTATTCCTGTGAGCAGTGGGAGGATCGTCGGCTTCTTCGGACGCTCCGGCGATCTCCTTGATGCAATTGGGTTGTACCTCAGGCCCAACTAATCGCTTGCCTGAGATTGGCATCATCAACTTCATCTTGCTGGAGGATGAATGCCTACGCGTGCTTATAAATATATATATGCAACTGTAATAAATAAAGGAAGTGAATGAGAGAGAGAGAGAGCTTGGGAGGAGATACATGATAGCATATATATACGTATGTATGTATGTATGTATGTATGTATGTATGTATGATGTATCTTGTTATCCTTACTTAGCTCCAGAATAAATAAAATCAGTTGCATGAGTTTGCAAAGAAATGGATGTTTACACACCCATACCCTGTGACCCAGTATCAGTTATACCTACCAAAAAATAAAATATGAGATTAATATATTATGAACCATTCAAAGCTTTAAATTAAATTTACTGAATCGTGAAGCTCGTGCTACAATTGTTACATCTCGATTTGATCCACCGTGTAGGACTATATAAATATTTCCTTCTTCTCATCACTCATCACCATTCGAGTGAGAGACTTGGTTCGGTTAAGCTACGTAAGCATACGTTCTTCTTAATTGCATGCATGCTATCAATTGTTCTTTTCTACGTACTTGGTCTCCATTTAATTTGCAGGGTGGACTCGTGAAGGTTGGGCAGTGAAAGGGAGTCCCTGGGAGATGAAGGAATCCTCTGTTCGCCTTGAGAGTATAACCATCTACTACAACAGCAACGTTATCAACTCCTCGTTTCAATACCAAGTTGATGTGAAGTCACGGATGATAAAATATCTAACTTTAACGATATCAAACTGTCTATCAACGAAAAGAACCCATAGATCACATATTAAATCATAAAGAAAGCATGTCTATTAGATTAGAGAATGTGGATGAATATGTCTTGTTATCCTTACTTAGCTCCAGCAGAAATAAAATTAGTTGCATGACCCTTTTGTTAGCCTATGATTTTCTTTTGTGTTTGAAATTAACGGGTGACCATTTTTTGCTCGAAATTACCCTCGTCTTCCTTCCCAAACCAATATTTCTTTTCTTCTCATTCTTTTTGGTACAAAAAAACTCTTCACGTATATTCATAATTTCAAGAGACTGAGTAGTAAAATTTTAGATCACGATGTTACTGATTTTATCCAATTAGTTTTATATTATTTGGACGTTAGATGAATATCCTCTAGATATTTGTTAAATTTTTTTAATATTTTAAGTATGAAATTTATAGTTTAAATACTAGTTTCCTACTAAAACTATGAAATTTCATAGTTTTGAAAAAATATTTTAAATATAATTATCTGACGTTCAAAAATTATGAAATCAATTAAATAAAATTCGTGACATCATGGTTAGAACTTTGTTATTATTAATTTTTTCATATTCGAAATCTATCTATAGTGAAACGAAGAATTCTATAAGAACCTAACCTTAAAAAAAATAATAAATTAAATTAAATTAAATTTTGGGCACTACGTGGCCAGCCACTGTGGCCGGCCTTGTGCCCATGCAACGCCACCCATGCAGCTTGATGCTCCATGGGGGTGCCATGCGTCACTTGCTCAGGTCGCGGTGGGCCCCACCCTGTCGCTACCACCGACTTCCCTCTCCCTATCGCCTCTCTCCCTTTCTCTTCTACTTCTCTCCACTCTCTCACTTTCGGTCTCTCTCTCACTCTCCTCTCTCTCTCAAACCCTCTTTCTCCCTTTTGGCCTTTAGCATGATTATATAACTTTATCTAGAGATGATTACAGTTGAGCATATTTTTATTATACATATAGTTAGGCTGATCTTGGATATGAGTATAATGATTATAAATAGAGATGATTAGAGATGAATATACTGTTATGGTTTTATGTCGAGATGATCTGTAACATGAGTTTGCATGTGATTATATTAGCATGGGTATGTATGTGTTGACTATATAGTTGAAGACTACATTACATCATTTTTCTCTTGATTCCTGTTCCACCTAAATTTCTATTATGCATTGACTCGTTATCGTACTGGATATATGCATATGATCTGTCATTTAGAAAGAAAGCATAAAATGTAATTAATATGATAGTTGATAGAAAGCGTGAGCATACCTGAGTGGGCGCGGGCGTGCTTGGAGATGATTGATCGCTCGACATAATCGCAATCCTGTTGGCCTTACGTCCGAGATCGTTAGTCCGTGTGCGTAATAAATATTCGGACAAATGCCATTCACTGAGGCATTTGTGGCGAGTTATTCTCACGAAGTTTCCATCAACTATGTGGGTGCCTGATCTAGATAGATGTTGATACCGTAGCGGGTGGCGGAGTATGCTCTGAGCTTTCGGACATTATGTTGAGACCGGATACCGGGTGTTGACTGTGCACAGTGGTCTATTATGATGATGACGTATAGAGCTGACATTAATGACTGAGATATTGAGAAATACATATAATTTTATTATTATTTGATTACCTGATTATCGAGTGGTCAATATATATCATATATTGTTACATTTTATATCATAGTATAATTATGGTCGGCATGCATCATGTGTCATATTTTTTAGAGAGTTATGATGATAGTATAACATGGAGATTTGTTTACTCATTGTCGATGATTATATATACTTTTATCGGTTATGACATGTTATCTACTTTTCATTTATATATTATTGATGATATATTCATATACTCATTCATGACATGATGCTTTTTCTGATTCATATTATCCAGTACATGATTTACTCTCTGTTTGGCATCACTGATTCGGGTAAGGTCTATTCACTAAGCCTTTTGCTTAGGACTCTTTTTATTTTCTTTTCTAACCCTCTCAGATATGTGGTACGTGATAGCTACATGAGATATCAAAAGAAGATATTTTAGATTGATGATGTGAGCTATAAGTGCGAGATAATATATATGATAGTTTGTATAAAAATTGAGTTGTATCATTGTTTGTTATATTTGTACTTTATTGTATCACACGATGATTTATATAGTACATGTCAGATTATAGTGCACTCGAGTATCAATTGTTTACTTGTATCTTGATGGTTTGTTGTGGCCTATGTGTGTCTTGCCAGATTAGGTAGTGATATAGTATATATTTTTGTGGACTTAGATATTCATATATTAACAGATTTATTTGGTTGATAATATGATTTGTTTGGAGTTGTATTATATGATCATAAATATGTTAGTATGTATTATTTGATGATGTCGTGATTATATGTGCATAGTAGTGTATCTATGCGAGACGAGCCTCGCCTAACCTGTCGCGTGCGTCGCGCGTGCCGTGTGAGCGCGTCGATATACACGTGCCCGTGCCGGGTGGGGGCGTTACAACTTCATAGTTTAAGTACGAAATTCATAGTGTAAGTTTAAAATTTCATTAGTAATTCATAGTTTTTTAAGTAAAAAGCTCATATTAAAAATAAGATAAAATTAAGGGATAGAAGAAAAGCAAAAAAAGAAAAAAAAAACAATAATAAAGAAGAAGGAGGAGGAGGAGGAGGAGGAGGTATAGATCATCTCTCTTATATTTTTCATAAGTATTAATGAGCACTAAATGACAAAAAGATAAACTTGGAAAAAATAAAGGGAAAAAACCTCATCTACAATGAAAACAAAAAATAAACTTGACTTATAAAAGCAAAAATTAAGTGGCTTATAGGTAGAAAAAAAAAACCCTAAAACTTATTCTACACCCTAGCTACATGACTAAAGATATACACCTGACTAACTGACTTCATAAAAGAATCTTACAACTCTGTCTTTCAGTTCTCACCTATTTGGTAGTTTGTAATTTCTACGATAAAATCTCAGCTATTTTATTATTAAAATATTACAACTGCTAAATATATATATTATTTTATATTTGATATATTTTAATAGTTAATATTTACATTGGAAAATAATTTTAAGTAATTATATTTTACGACACATGGATTTTAAATAATAATAAACATATTTATTTTATAAATAATAAAATATTAGACGCATTTTTATAAATAATAAAAAATTTAAAATGTAAATTAACTCAAAAATAATTTAATATGAGACTCATTAAAGGTCTCCATGAGACCTTTCCAATGGAACTATTTTTGTTAAAAACTGATTAGTAAAACTAATTATATACTTAGTTTAACTAATTAGATTATTTAATAAATGATACAGATGAAATTAAAATTATTAAATACAATAATTATTGAGTAAATTTGAAATTTTTAAAAAGCTAAAAACAAATGGAGCATGGCTCCATTTTTTTTTGTGGCGCTCCAAATTTAGAGCTCCACTATTACTGGCTCCAAATTTAAAACTAATAATGGAACCTGGTTAGAGCTTCATCGTGCTGTTAAAGCCCGATTAGAACTTCATCGGGCTCCAAAGTTAGTGTTTTTGAGCCAAGTGGGAGATGCTTTAAGCAGTATAGCATATAGATGACTCCCGATAGAATCAATTATCTTATTGCATGTTGCCCAAAACACTCCCAGAAAATTAAAAGATACAAAATATAATATTGCATCCATCCTTAGAAATAGGTTCCTTAAAAAATGTCACTAAGATTAATTACAAGAAGAAAACCAAAAACTTCTATTCATCCTCAATAGTTGACGTGTAATTTTGATTCGTTCCAAATTCACTACATGGCCATGGTGGTTGTGCTATCCGATCAGTGATCAGTAGCTAACCCTCTTATCAGATTGCAAAATATCCATCACTAGTTGACGTGCGTTATTATGTTTGTTTGGAATCAATTAACGTTCTTCCAAATTAGCTGACATGCGTTGTAATACGCGGCGATCTTATACTCTCTCTGTCCCATGGTTTCTTCTTCTTCTTCTTCTTTTTAAAAAAGAAAGACATTAGACGACACAAGTTAACCCACGTCATGGGGTGGGTTAATTAGATTCCAAAGCTTTACTACATCGTTAGAAATATGGATCGTCCATCTCTCATCTCCAAGACAAGCTACATATCTATATGGCTCTATAAGTACCCACCTTATCCCTTCTTCATTTCACATTCTCATCACTCATCACTCACTCATCACTCACTCATCACTCACTCATCACCGCCACTAGATTCAACAGAGAAATGGAACTGGTATGATACGTTCTTCTTATTTGCATGCAGGCATGCATACCTGCATGAATGATACTAATAGTTTGTTCTACGTACTTGGTCTCCTTCTGCAGGCTGGACTCGTACAGGTTGGGCTCTGGGGTGGAAATGCAGGGAGTCCTTGGGACATGGAGAAATCCTCTGTTCGCCTTGTCAAAATAACCATCCACTCCAGCGACGTTATCAACTCCTTCTCCTTTCACTACCAAGTCGATGGGAAGTTACACACGGCTGGACCTTGGGGCAATGCCAGTGGAACCTTGCAAGAGGTATTTGCTTCTCGTTAGCTAGCTCGCCTTGATATTGTAGTAAATATCCTTAATTAATTAACTTAATTGTGCAGATTACATTCAGAGAGGGGGAATACTTAACAGCTATGTCCGGGACTCATGGCCGTTATACCTCCAACATAGCGGATTGCATAAGGTCACTCAAATTTGAGACCAATCTTAAAAATACTCTAGGGCCCTTCGGTGATCAAACGCAGGGAACTCCTTTCACTATTCCTGTGAGCAGTGGGAGGATCGTCGGCTTCTTCGGACGCTCCGGCGATCTCCTTGATGCAATTGGGTTGTACCTCAGGCCCAACTAATCGCATGCCTGAGATTGGCATCATCAACTTCATTTTGCTGGAGGATGAATGCCTATGCGTGCTTATATATCTATATGCAACTGTAATAAATAAAGGAAGTGAGAGAGAGAGAGAGAGCTTGGGAGGAGATACATGATTGCATATATATACGTATGTATGTATGTATGTATGTATGTATGATGTATCTTGTTTTCCTTAGCTCCAGAATAAATAAAATCAGTTGCATGAGTTTGCAAAGAAATGGATGTTTACACACCCATACCCTGTGACCCAGTATCAGTTATACCTACCAAAAAATAAAATATGAGATTAATATATTATGAACCATTGAAAGCTTTAATTAAAATTTACTGAATCGTGAAGCTCGTGCTACAATTGTTAGATCTCGATTTGATCCACCGTGTAGGACTATATAAATATTTCCTCTTCTCATCACTCATCACCATTCGAGTGAGAGACTTGGTTCGGTTAAGCTACGTACGCATACGTTCTTTTGAATTGCATGCATGCTATCAATTGTTCTTTTCTACGTACTTGGTCTCCATTTAATTTGCAGGGTGGACTCGTGAAGGTTGGGCAGTGAAAGGGAGTCCCTGGGAGATGAAGGAATCCTCTGTTCGCCTTGAGAGCATAACCATCTACTACGACAACAACGTTATCAACTCCTCCTTTCAAAACCAAGTTGATGTGAAGTCACGGATGATAAAGTTGTTGTGCAAAAGTCCCAAATGGGTGAAGGAAGCGGAAGCAAGACCTTCACCCTCAAATAGCTCAAATGGGAATAGTGAAAGAGAACACAATGCAAAACTTGAAAATACTCCAATAAGGATGTTAATGGTGTTAGAAAATCCCTAAGCAAGTTCTAATCACGAATTAACACCCTAATATATACAAGCACCAACAAAGACAACAATATAGACAATAGAGAGAGAGACAAGATTTACGTGGTTCGGCGATGTGCCTACGTCCACGGGCGGAGCAATCTTCTTTACTATGCAAATCCCTCACTTACAAAGAGTTTAGCAACTCTAATCACTCTGAATACAATGGTGGCTCAACCCTCATTAATGTTCTTCCAACTACCAACCCTAAAAAACCCACTTTAGTATTTATTGTCAGATTCAGATTTGGGGATTTTCAGAGTCACGTTCGAACGCCCTCGGGGCCCGTTCGAACGCACCTAATGTTAATACCCCAAAACTCAAGGGGCGTTCGAACGCGGGAGGGGGTCGTTCGAACGCCTGTAGAAACAGCTGCTCTCGGGTTGGTCCACGTTCGAACGCGGCTGGGGCCGTTCGAATGCCTGCAGAAAGTCTGCTCTCGGTTCGAACGCCTACTTCACGGACTACTCTCTGTCTGAGCCTGCGTTCGAACGCCCTTAGGGCGCGTTCGAATGCGTGGCACAGAAATGCTGATACATGCTGATTTTTGCTGAAAACTGAATTTGAGCCAATTTTTTTTAACAATTCTCCACCTTGGCGAAGAACTCAAAACTTCAGCAAATCACTCTCCACCATTCCAAAGTGACTTAATCATCCAAAAGGTGCTCCGCTTGCAAATTTGTGTCCTACGACGCCAAACCAAACTTGATCAATAGTGAGTGACATTAATCAAATCCAAAGAATGTTGGAATTTGATTTTGGTCACTACTTTTGTCAACATATCAGTCGGATTATCAGCAGTTCCAATCTTGCAAAGTGAAATATCCTTTTCTTCCAAAATTTCTCTCACAAAGTGGAAACGGACATCAATATGCTTTGTCCTTGTGTGATGAACTTGATTCTTAGCCAAACAAATTGCACTTTGGCTATCACAATGTACCTCCACCTTCTCCTGGTATACACCCAAGTCATCCGTCAGACCAAGCAACCAAATAGCCTCCTTTACTGCCTCTGTCACTGCCATATACTTAGCCTCTGTGGTAGATAAAGCAACAGTCGACTGTAAGGTAGACCTCCAACTCACCAGCCCTCTAGCAAGTGTGAAAACATATCCCGTAGTGGATCTACGCTTATCCAAATCACCTACATAGTTCGAATCCACATATCCAGTAAGCTGTAGATCAAGTCTATCATCTTTTACAAATTTTAGTCCAACACCCACTGTACCATGAATATATCTCAAAATCCATTTCACAGCCTGCCAATGCCCTTTTCCTAGAGCATGCATATATCTACTAACAATGCTAATAGCTTATGAAATATCTGGCCTAGTGCACACCATAGTATACATTAAGCTTCCAACAGCACTTGCATATGGTACCTTGGACATAGACTCTCTCTCGGCATCTGAGCCGGGTGACATAGCTGCACTGAGCCTAAAATGAGGTGCCAAAGGTGTACTCACTGGTTTCGTGTTGCTATCAACTCCAAACCGCTGCAATACCTTCTTCAAATACTGCTCCTGAGTTAAGCATACTGTCCCCAATTTTCTGTCTCTCCTAATCTCCATGCCAAGTATTTTCCTTGCTTCTCGTAGATCCTTCATTTCAGACTCTTTATTCAATTGGAGCTTCAATTTATCAATCTCCACCTTGCTCTTAGATGCTATCAACATATCATTAACATATAAGAGCAAATAGATAAATGATCCATCTTGAAGCTTCCTAAAGTACACGCAATGATCATAGTGGCTTCGCTTGTACTTGTGCCTCCGTATAAACTGATCAAACCGTTTATACCACTGCCTAGGAGACTGCTTCAAGCCATACAAGGATTTCTTCAATTTGTAAACCAAGTCTTCTTTTCCACTGATTTTGAACCCTTCCGGCTGTGTCATATAGATGTCCTCCTCCAAATCACTATGCAAGAAAGCGGTCTTCACATCTATCTGGGCTAGCTCAAGATCAAACTGAGCTACCAAGGCTAGCAAAATTCGAATAGAGGAGTGTTTCACCACCGGAGAAAATACTTCATTATAGTCAATCCCCTCCTTTTGAGCATACCCTTTTGCCACCAATCTAGCCTTGAATCTAACTCCGCCTTTTGATTGAGGATTATCCTTCTTGGCATATATCCACTTGCACCCAATAGCCTTCTTCCCCCTTAGGGAGCTCCACCAAATCCCAAGTTTTATTTTTCTCAAGGGCCTTCATTTTATCATCCATCGCCCCTTTCCAATTTGCTCTTTCGGTGTTCTTCATAGCTTCTTTGAAGGAAGCGGGAAAGTCTTCATCAATTACCGGAAGAGCATAGGCCAACATATCAGAATAGCGTGCTGGTTTTCTGATTTCTCTTCTTGGCCTTCTAACTGCTATGGAATCTTGATCATCAGTTTCTAGCTCCACACTGTCATCCTCTTGCAAATTAGAATCTTCCTTTTCATTTGCCCCTTTTGAAGGTGTGTCTTGTGGTGGACTTGAATCTGTCTCAAACTCCACTTGCCGTGGAACATCTTCAGCACTGTCATCAACTGAGCTATCTACTGCTTGACTTTGCTTCAGCATGGATGATTCATCAAATGTAATATCCCTGTTGATTACCAATTTCCTCAATTCTGGCCTCCAAACCCGGAATCTTTTCACTCCAATGCTAAAGCCCAAGAAGATGCCCTTCTTGGCTCTAGGATCCAATTTGCTTTCCCTGACATGATAGTATGCAGGACAACCAAAAATGTGTAAGGAATTATAATCTGAAACGGGTTTGCCAGACCATACCTCCAATGGGCTCTTCCCATTGTTTGCAGATGAAGGTAGCCGGTTGATGGGATGACATGCATAGTTGACTGCCTCAGCCCAAAACTCCTTGCCCAATCCAGCATTGGACAACATACACCGAACCTTCTCCAATAAGGTCCGGTTTAGACGCTCTGCCACGTCATTTTGCTGAGGTGTCTCTCTAACGGTGAAATGCCTTTCAATCCCTTCTTCTTTGCATAACCTCATGAACGGATCTGAAGTGTACTCTCCACCATTATCTGATCTGAGCTTCTTGATTTTCTTGCCAGTCTGATTCTCAATCATCTTCTTCCAATTCTGAAAGATTTCAAGCACTTGGTTCTTATGGTGCATGGTGTACACCCAAGACCTTCTAGAATAGTCATCAACAAAGGTGACAAACCAATGCTTTCTGCCCAATGAGGCCTTCCGGGTAGGCCCCCAAACATCTGTGTGAATGTAATCTAAGATCCCCTTGGTCCGGTGTACTGCAGTAGCAAATTTAACTCTAGTTTGTTTGCCGAAAATACAGTGTTTGCAAAATTCCAACTTGAGGCTCTTTACACCCTTTAGCAAACCACGACTTGATAGACTTTGCAAAGCTTTCTGTCCTGGGTGCCCCAACCTCATGTGCCATACTCTAGAAGAGTCAGCCTCACTAACAGTGTTACTTGAGGCGGCCGCTACTCTTCCCAAATATGTAGAGCCTTGTAAGAAGTACAAATTGCTTCTTCTTATGCCCTTCATCACCACCAGTGCTCCCAAAGTCACCTTTAATGCTCCACCCTTTAAAGTAACAGTGAAGCCCTTTGATTCCAAAACCCCAAGAGAGATGAGATTCTTCTTTAAATCCGGTATGTATCGAACTTCTGTTAGCTCTTTGACGGATCCATCTTGGAGCTTCAAACGAATAGTGCCAATGCCTTCAGCTCTACAAGGGCTATCATTGCCCATAAACACAACTCCACCGGAGATCTTCTCAAAAGTGGAGAACCAACTCCTGTTAAGACACATATGGTATGTGCAACCGGAGTCCAAGATCCATTCATCCGTGCTACATGCAAGAGCTGAGCCTACACAATGCGCTTTCCGAGTCTTCATCATCTGACTGTGCCACATTTGCCTTTTGGGGTTTCTTGTCCTTGTTCTTCAAAACAGGATAGTCTTTCTTCCAATGCCCTTTATTGCGGTAATAGGAATATTGGTCTTTGGCAATTGACTTCCTATCTGAGAAAGCACCCCTTGACTTTGAGAAGAATTTGCCTCTCTTCCCAAATTTTCTGTTTTCAGATCTACCCCTCACCATCAATGCATCTGAAGATGACTCATGAATAGCTTGCTTGTCCAATTTTCGGTACTCATTGTTAATCAATGCATTTGCAACATCTTTATAATGGATTGAATCCTTTCCATACAGTAGGGTAGTAGTGAGGTGGTCATAAGTGTCCGGCAAAGAATTCAACAATACCAATGCCTTGTCCTCATCTGAAATTTCAACATCCAAGTTTTGCAAGTCCGCAAGCAACTTGTTGAAGGCATTCAAATGCTCCGCCATCGGCGTTCTTATCTTGTATTGAAATCTGAAAAACTTCTTCTTCAAGTAGAGCCGGTTCTCAATGCTCTTGGTCATGTATTTGTCCTCCAGTTTCTTCCACAAGCCTTTTGCTGAATTCTCCCTCATCACAAAATACTTTTGGTCCTTTGCTAGACAAAGCCGAATGGAACTACAAGCTTGCCGGTTCATTTTCTCCCAATCCTTTTCAGAGATATCTTCGGGCTTCTCCTCCAAGGTGATGTCTAATTCTTGTTGGAACAACACATCCATAACTTCACATTGCCACATTCCAAAGTTGTTGGTGCTATCAAACTTCTCAACTTCAAACTTTGCATTTGAGATAAGTTTGCCCGATCTAGATGATTCCCCCATTTTGCCAAAATTTCTTCAAATCCTCACTATTCCCAACTTCAATAGCCTAGGTTTGAAACCAATGGCTCTGATACCAATTTGTTGTGCAAAAGTCCCAAATGGGTGAAGGAAGCGGAAGCAAGACCTTCACCCCAAAATAGCTCAAATGGGAATAGTGAAAGAGAACACAATGCAAAGCTTGAAAATACTCCAATAAGGATGTTAATGGTGTTAGAAAATCCCTAAGCAAGTTCTAATCATGGATTAACACCCTAATATATGCAAGCACCAACAAAGACAACAATGGAGATAATAGAGAGAGAGAGACAAGATTTACGTGGTTTGGCGATGTGCCTACGTCCACGGGCGGAGCAATCTTCTTTACTATGCAAATCCCTCACTTACAAAGAGTTTAACAACTCTAATCACTCTCAATACAATGGTGGCTCAACCCTCATTAATGTTCTTCCAACTACCAACCCTAAAAAACCCACTTTAGTATTTATAGTCAGGTTCATATTTGGGGATTTTCAGAGTCGCGTTCGAACGCCCTCGGGGCGCGTTCGAACGCACCCAATGTTATTACAGCAAAACTCAAGGGGCATTCGAACACGGGAGGGGGCCGTTTGAACGCCGGCAGAAACAGCTGCTCTCGGGTTGGTCCGCGTTCGAACGCGGCTAGGGCCGTTAAAACGCCTGCAGAAAGTCTGCTCTCGGGTTGGCTCGCGTTCGAACGCGGTTGGAGCCGTTCGAACGCCTGCTTCACAGACTACTCTCTGTCTGAGCTTGCGTTTGAACGCCCTCAGGGCGCGTTCGAACGCGCGGTGCAGAAATGCTGATACATGCTGAATTTTTTGCTGAAAACTGAATTTGAGCCAATTTTTTTAACATAAAATATCTAACTTTAACGATATCAAACTGTCTATCAACAAAAAGAACCCCATAGATCACATATTAAATCATAAAGAAAGCATGTCTATTAAATAAGAGAATGAAAACAAATCTGAATCCATTGTTTATAGGGAGGAGATACATACATAATATATATATATATATATATATATATATATATATATATATATATATATATATATATATATATATATTAGTGGATGAATATGTCTTGTTATCCTTACTTAGCTCCAGCAGAAATAAAATCAGTTGCATGACCCTTTTGTTAGCCTATGATTTTCTTTGGGTGACCATTTTTTGCTCGAAATTACCCTCGTCTTCCTTCCCAAACCTATATTTCTTTTCTTCTCATTCTATTTGGTACAAAAAAACTCCTCACATATATTCATAATTTCAAGAGACTGAATAGTAAAATTTTAGATTACGATGTAACTGATTTTATTCAATTAGTTTTATATTATTTGGACGTTAAATGAATATCTTCTAGATACTTTTTAAATTTTTTTATATTTTAAGTATGAAATTTATAGTTTAAATACTAGTTTCCTACTAAGACTAAGAAATTTCATAGTTTTGAAAGAATATTTTAAAGATTCATCTGGCGTTCAAAAATTATGAAATCAATTAAATAAAATTTGTGACATCATGGTTAGAACTTTGTTATTATTAATTTTTTTCATATTTGAAATCTATTTACAGTGAAATGAAGACTTCTGTAACAACCCAACCTTAAAAAAATAATAATAAATTAAATTAAATTTTGGGCACGACTTGGCTGGCTAGTGTGGTCGGCCTCGTGCCTATGCAGCGCCACCCATGCAGCTTGATTCTCCATGGGGGCGCCATGCATCACTTGCTCAGCCAGTTGGCCGCGGTGGGCCCCACCCTACCGCCACCATCGACTTCCCTTTCCCCACCGCCTCTCTTGCTCTCTCTTTTACTTCTCTCCACTCTCTCCCTTTTAGTCTCTCTCTCTCACTCTCCTCTCTCTCAAACTCACTTTCTCCCTTTTGGCCTCCAGTATAATTATATAACTTTATCTATAGATGATTACAGTCGAGCATATTTTTTTCATACATATAGTTAGGCTGATCTTGAATATGAGTATGATGATGATAAATATAGATGATGAGAGATGACTATACTGTTATAGTTTTATGTCGAGATGATTTGTAGCATGAGTTTGCATATGATTATATTAGCATGGGTATGCATGTGTTGACTATATGGTTGTAGACTATATTGCATTATTTTTCTCTTGATTCCTGTTCCACCTAAATTTTTATTATGCAATGACTCGTTATTGTACTGGATATATGTATATAATCTGTCATTTAGAAGCAAAGCATGAAATGTAATTGATAGGATAGTTGATAGAAAGCTTGATAATACCTGAGTGGGCGCGAGGGTTAGGGCGTGCCTGGAGATGATTGATCGCTCGACATAGTCGCGATCCTGTTAGCCTTACGTCTAAGGTCGTTAGTCCGTGTGCGCAATAGACATTCACACACTTGCCATTCGCTAAGGCATATGTGGCGAGTTATTCTCACGAGGTTTCTATCAACTATGTGGGTGCCCGGTCTAGACGAATGTTGATACCGTAGCGGGTGGCGGGGTATGGTTATATTTGAGATACTCTAAGCCTTTGAACATGATGTTGAGGCTTGGTACCGAGTGTTGACTGTGCACAGTGGTCTAGTATGATGTTAATGTATATTGCTGACATTGATGACTGAGATATTGAGAAATACATATGATTTCATTATTATTTGATTATCTAATTATCGAGTGGTCAATATACATCATATATAGTTGCATTTGATATCATAGTATAATTATGGTCGGCATGCATCATGTGTAATATTTTTAAGAGAGTTATGATGATAGTATGACATGGAGATTTGTTTACTCATTGTCGATAATTATATATACTTTTATCGGTTATGACATGTTATCTACTTTTTATTTATATATTATTAATTATGCATTCATATACTCATTCATGACATGATGTTTTTTCTGATTCATATTATTCAGTACATTATTTACTCTTTGTTTAGCATCACTGATTCAGGTAAGGTCTATTTACTCAGCCTTTTGCTCATGACGCTTTTTATTTCTTTTCTAACCCTCTTAGATATATAGTGCGTGATAGCTACTTGAGATATCAAAATAATATATTTTAGATTGATGAGTTGAGCTATAGGTGCGAGACGGTATAGATGATAGTTTGTATAAAAATTGAGTTGTATCGTTGTTTGTTATATTTATACTTTATTGTATCACACGATGATTTGTATAGTACATGTCAGATTATAGTGCACTGGGGTATCAGTTATTTAGTTGTATCTTGATGGTTTGTTGTTGCCTATGTGCGTTCTACCAAATTAGGTAGTGATATATTGTATATTATTGTGGACTTAGATATTCATATATTAACAGATTTATTTGGTTGATAATATGATTTGTTTGGTGTTGTATTATGTGAGTATAAATATGTTAGCAGTTATTTTTTGATGATGTCATGATTATATGTGCATAGGAGTGTATTTGTGCGAGACAAGCCTCGCCTAACCTGTCGCGTACGCCACGCGTGCTGTGTGAGCGCGTCGATGTGCACGTGCTTGTGCCGAGTGGTGGCGTTACAACTTCATAGTTTAAGTACGGAATTCATAGTGTAAGTATAAAATTCGATTAGTAATTCATAGTTTTTTAAGTAAAAAACTTATATTAAAAATAAGAGAAAATTAAGGGATAGAAGAAAAGCAAAAAAAGAAAAAAAAAGCAATAATAAAGAAGAAGAAGAAGGAGCTATAGATCATCTCTCTTATATTTTCCATAAGTATTAACGAGCACTAAATGACAAAAAGATAAACTTGGAAAAAAATAAAGGGAAAAAACCTCATCTACAATGAAAACAAAAAATAAACTTGACTTATAAAAGCAAAAATTAAGTGGCTTTTAGGTAGAAAAAAAAAACCCTAAAACTTATTCTACACACTAGCTACATGACTAAAGATATACACCTGACTAACTGACTTCATAAAAGAATCTTACAACTCTGTCTTTTAGTTCTCAGCTATTTGGTAGTTTGTAAAATCTACTATAAAATCTCAGCTATTTTATTATTAAAATATTACAACTGCTAAATATGTTTATTATTTCATATTTGATGTATTTTACTAGTTAATATTTACATTGAAAAATAATTTCGACTAATTATATTTTAGGACACATTGATTTTCAATAATAATAAACATATTTCTTTTATAAATAATAAAATATTAGACGCATTTTTATAAATAATAAAAATTTAAAATTTAAAATTTAAATTAACTCAAAAATAATTTAATATTAGACTCATTTTAAAGGTGTCCATGAGACCTTTCCAATGGAACTATTTTTGTTAAAAACTGATTAGTAAAACTAATTATATACTTAGTTTAATTAATTAGATTATTTAATAAATGATACAGATGAAATTAAAATTATTAAATACAATAATTATTGAGCAAATATGAAATTTTTCAAAAGCTAAAAACAAATGGAGCATGGCTCCATTTTTTTTGTGGGGCTCCAAATTTAGAGCTCTACTATTACTAGCTTCAAATTTAAAACTAATAATGGAACCTGGTTAGAGTTTCATCGTGCTGTTAAAGCCCGATTAGAATTTCATCGGGCTCCAAATTTAGTGTTTTTGAGCCAAATGGGAGATGCTTTAAGCATAGCATATAGATGACTCCGGATGGAATTGATTATCTTATTGCATGTTGCCCAAAATATCCATCACTAGTTGACGTGCGTTATTATGTTTGTTTGGAATCAATTAACGTTCTTCCAAATTAGCTGACATGCGTTGTAATACGCGGCGATCTTATACTCTCTCTGTCCCATGGTTTCTTCTTCTTCTTCTTCTTTTTAAAAAAGAAGAGATTAGACGACCCAAGTTAACCCACGTCATGGGGTAGGTTAATTAGATTCCAAAGCTTTACTACATCGTTAGAAATATGGATCGTCCATCTCTCATCTCCAAGACAAGCTACATATCTATATGGCTCTATAAGTACCCACCATATCCCTTCTTCATTTCACATTCTCATCACTCATCACTCACTCATCACCGCCACTAGATTCAACAGAGAAATGGAACTGGTATGATACGTTCTTTTTATTTGCATGCAGGCATGCATACCTGCAAGAATGATACTAATAGTTTGTTCTACGTACTTGGTCTCCTTCTGCAGGCTGGACTCGTACAGGTTGGGCTCTGGGGTGGAAACGCAGGGAGTCCTTGGGACATGGAGAAATCCTCTGTTCGCCTTGTCAAAATAACCATCTACTCCAGCGACGTTATCAACTCCTTCTCCTTTCACTACCAAGTCGATGGGAAGTTACACACGGCTGGACCTTGGGGCAATGCCAGTGGAACCTTGCAAGAGGTATTTGCTTCTCGTTAGCTAGCTCGCCTTGATATTGTAGTAATTATCCTTAATTAATTAACTTAATTGTGCAGATTACATTCAGAGAGGGGGAATACTTAACAGCTATGTCCGGGACTCATGGCCGTTATGGCTCCAACATAGCGGATTGCATAAGGTCACTCAAATTTGAGACCAATCTTAAAAAAACTCTAGGGCCCTTCGGTGATCAAACGCAGGGAACTCCTTTCACTATTCCTGTGAGCAGTGGGAGGATCGTCGGCTTCTTCGGACGCTCCGGGGATCTCCTTGATGCAATTGGGTTGTACCTCAGGCCCAACTAATCGCATGCCTGAGATTGGCATCATCAACTTCATCTTGCCGGAGGATGAATGCCTATGCGTGCTTATATATCTTATATGCAACTGTAATAAATAAAGGAAGTGAGTGAGAGAGAGAGAGAGAGCTTGGGAGGAGATACGTGATAGCATATATATACGTATGTATGTATGTATGTATGTATGTATGATGTATCTTGTTATCCTTACTTAGCTCCAGAATAAATAAAATCAGTTGCATGAGTTTGCAAAGAAATGGATGTTTACACACCCATACCCTGTGACCCAGTATCAGTTATACCTACCAAAAATTAAAATATGACATTAATATATTATGAACCATTCAAAGCTTTAAATTAAATTTACTGAATCGTGAAGCTCGTGCTACAATTGTTACATCTCGATTTGATCCACCGTGTAGGACTATATAAATATTTCCTTCTTCTCATCACTCATCACCATTCGAGTGAGAGACTTGGTTCGGTTAAGCTACGTACGCATACGTTCTTCTGAATTGCATGCATGCTATCAATTGTTCTTTTCTACGTACTTGGTCTCCATTTAATTTGCAGGGTGGACTCGTGAAGGTTGGGCAGTGAAGGGGAGTCCTTGGGTGATGAAGGAATCCTCTGTTCGCCTTGAGAGTATAACCATCTACTACAACAGCAACGTTATCAACTCCTCGTTTCAATACCATGTTGATGTGAAGTCACGGATGATAAAATATCTAACTTTAACGATATCAAACTGTCTATCAACAAAAAGAACCCATAGATCACATATTAAATCATAAAGAAAGCATGTCTATTAAAAACAAATCTGAATCCATTGTTTATAGGGAGGAGATACATGATATATATATATATATATATATATATATATATGTATGTATGTATGTATGTATGTATGTATGTATGCCATAGTGGATGCATATGTCTTGTTATCCTTACTTAGCTCTAGACTTGATCAGACGTCCCAACCCGCCCATGCTCGGCCCGGTTTGGATCGGGCTAAGCCCGACTTGGACCCGGTTTAGGCCTACATCGGGCCCGAATTACCTATGGGATGCACGAGCCAGCCCTTTGCCCGCCCGATCCGGCTCGGAAGCCCGCATGTAACACCCCAAATTTGTATTAAAAAAAAAAATCCCGTGATGCACGCGCCGACGCAGGCACCTGCCACCCCCACCCCTCGCGTCGTCTCTTCGCCTTCTTCTTCCCTTTCCCTTGCCGTGCACGCCACCTTCCCCACCTCCTCTATCTCCTTCTTCCCCTCACCGCAGCCATCCCACCCCCCTCTCATCTTCTCCTCCACCTCACCTCTCTCCCTCTCGCGCGGATTACCGAATCCGGAGTCGACGAAGTGGCGTTGCCGCCGAAGCCGGACTGAGAGCTGCCAAGCCTGCCGGCCAACCCCCGGTAAGCCTCCCCAGTGCTATTAATTTCGATAGTGTAACCCCCTTCCCTCATCATCGTCGGAGCCCACGGCGGCCAACGACCTCGCGTCTAGCCGCCGATCCGAGAAGCTCCAGTCGAGGGAGAGAAGCCATCTCTGGGCTTTGGGCCCTTGGTTATGGGGGGAGGATGGACTCCCCACGGCCGCCGGCCATGGAGCGCGGTCGTCGTCGTCGGGTCCACCTCCTTCCCCTTTTTTTTTCCCTTTTTCCCTTTCACTTACCCGTCGGTTTCATGGCCGCCGCCGGCCTTGTACTGCGTCGCCGGCCTCGTGTCGCGCCGCCCGCAGCCCCGCAACCGCGTGGATCCCTCTCACTGCCTCGACCTCCTTCTCTCGGGAGGAGATGGGATGGAAGGGTGGGGGTTTAACCCCCACCCATTCCCCCTTTGTGGGCTGTAGTGGTCTACAGCCCACTAAGCTAGTTTTGGGTGGGCTGCGGTTGGACTGCAGCCTACAGCAAGCCTTGGTGGACTGTGGTTGGACCCCTAACACACCTCTCGCAACCTTGTGGGCTGCAGTTGGACTGCAGCTCACCAAGGCCCTCTTACTTATTGGATTAGGTTTGAGCCTACCCATTGCCTCTAGCCTAGCCTATTTGGGGCCATTTGGATCCTATAATCCTGTTTATCTTTTTCACCTGATTTAATTAGCCTGATCCGTCGTAATGATAATTTAGTATCATGTAAATTTTAGGATGACATAAGACTTGCCATAGGAGACCCCGACTCATGTATTTGTCAAGCATAAATACGCTAACAAGATAATTAATTCTATTAGTTCGCTAATCTTACGTATGGCGTTACTTGCATGAATTAATAGGATTGATACCGCGTGGGGAAAATTTTGGGATTTCGGAAGAGCCGGCTAGCTGACGAGATTTACTATACTATGGAGACTCCCTAGGCGAGTAGAGTTATACAAATCTAAAATAATATAATTATAGTAATTATACCTGTCATGACCCTATAGGAAATATCGGTATTAATGCATGCATTTAGTACACCATGTTATATCTTTACATATGCAGTTATTAATAACTTGCTCATCATGATTTTATGAGATTATTAATGTAGTATAAGCATTAGCGTGATATGCTTTGCATGTATCCTGTATGATATACCCTTGCATATATATCTATTGTGAATATAAAATATAACAATCAGGATGACTATGACATGCTTTATACACCCATAGACACTGCACCACTTTCACCTATCATTAGTAGTTGAATTCTGACTAAGCAGTACCCTCACTCACTCAGCCCAAGGTTAAGGGTATAGTGTATCTTATATGACTATACTATTAGCGGCCTACATCTGAGGTCGGGAAGCCTATGTGACATTCAGGTAGTTATACTGCATAGTCAGGACTAGATTATGATGATAGAAGAACATGATTGTGAGGCGGGGATATAACTCTAGCGGTACCCGACGACATAGGGTTAGGGCGTCTGTTGATGAGTCGAGGGCTCCCGATTCTCTCGCTGAGGGCAGTGATGATTTAGAGAGAGTGAGATATGGTATTTATGGGCTTATGACCGGGGTCCTTAATCTGATGGCCACAGACAACCGGTCACATGTAGTGTCACCATACACGTGTAGGTGACATTACCGCTAGATGTGTATATATCCCCCCTCGATGTATAAGATGATGGATGATTATGTGATGGATGATTGTTTCTTGAGAGTATTTACCCTATGTGGTGAATAGCTCGGTGAGCGATGATAAGTATGATTAATGCTTTGGTAGGCATGAGATGACTAAACTACTATTTTATTGCTATGCATAACATGTAAAACCTATGATTGAGATGAGTACGAATAAGAGATTGTATCAAGCTTTACATCTATGTGAACTTATCGTGATACGTATAGGAATCCAGGATAGTGACTAGTAATCTTTATCAATTGCATTGATTTAGTAATTTGTGGTAAATCATTTCAACAAGCATATCGTTATTGTTAGCAAATATATGCATACATTGGATATACACATGTGATTTTATTATTTTAGATTGTTTGGATCATACTCGCTGGGCTGTAAGCTCACCACCTCGTGGTGGTATTATTTCAGAGCTAGGGGACGCATGTGTGGGTAGCGAGGAGTAGCTGTTTTTCCTTTTCAGTATGTATAGTTGTATTAAGCCCCTGCGAGGGCGTTATGATGATGTTGTATTTTGGACTTTAGCATTGTATTTTGAATGCATATTTGGAAGGCTTGTTGTGGCCTGTAAAACTTGTATCCGGACTCTTATGGTTGAGTTTAATTATGGTGAATTTGTGTTATTGTGTGCCTTGTGAAATGCTCTGACAGGTCATGTGATGCATCGCGTGGGGGGATTTATGCACGCGGTTTACACGTGTATTTGGAGGTTTGGGTGTTTCACCGCCCGTTTGGCAAGCAACTAGGCCCGCCCGTTCTGCTACAGTATTTACCCGTTCTGCTACAATAAAAACAACTAAAATTTTGGTACTATATCATTTTACATTTTTTTAAACCACACATTTAAATTTTTTAAATGGACGGACATAAATAGTTTTTTTAAAAAATAAGCTAATAGTAAAAAAATTCTAAAAATAGTTGAAATGTGGGTTGGGCCGAATGATTGGTGGGTCAGGCTGACCCGGCCCAACCGGCTAACCCGATCTCTCACGAGTCGACATGCGGTAATGAGCTAGACTATTCTAGCTTGGCTTGAACCCAGCCCGGCCCGAGTGATTGATGGGTTGGGCCATGAACAAATACTTAAGCCCGGTTGGCCTGAAAAGCCCAGCCCAAACCTGACCCAACCTACCTAATGATGATGTCTACTTAGCTCCAAAAGAAATAAAATCAGTTGCATGACCCTTTTGTTAGCCTATGATTTTCTTTTATGCTCGAAGTTACCCTAATCTTCCTTCCCAAATCTATATTTCTTTTCCTTTTCTTCTTCTTATTCCTTTAAGTACAAAAAACTCTTCAGACAGAACCATAATTTGAAGAGATTATAAATAGTAAAATTTTAGATTACAATGTTACTGATTTTATCAAATTAGTTTTATATTATTTGGACAGATGAATATCTTCTAGATATTTTTTTTTCAAAATTTTATAGTTTAAATATGAAATTTATAGTTCAAATAATAATTTCCTACTAAGACAATGAAATTTCATAGTTTTGAAAAAATATTTTAAAAATAATCATTTGACGTTCAAAAATTATGAAATCAATTGAATAAAATTCGTAACGTCATGATTAGAAATTTTTTTCATATTCGAAATCTATCTATAGTAAAACGAAGACTTCATAGTTTAAGTATGAAATTCATAGTGTAAACATGAAATTCTACCAGTAATTTATAGTTTTTTAAGTAAAAAAACTCATATTAAAAATAAGAGAAAATTAAGGGATACAAGAAAAGCAACAAAAGAAAAAAATAATAATAAAGAAGAATAATGTATAGATCATTTCTCTCTTATATTTTTCATCAGCATTAACGAGCACTAAATGACAAAAAGATAAAATTGGAAGAAACAAAGGAAAAAAAGCTTCATCAACAATAAAAGCAAAAAATAAACGTGACTTACAAAGCAAAAATTAAGTGGATTTTTGGTAGAAAAAAAATCCTAAAACTTATTCTGCACACTAGCTATATGATTAAACATATACACCTGACTGACTGACTTCATAGAAGAATCTTACAACTGTGTCTTTCAGTTCTCAACCTATATTTTTGATGATTCCTCAACTATTTGACAATTGTAATTTCTACCATAAAATCGCCACTCATCCCTCTCTTGGACATTCTCCCATATGTTAATATAACGAATCAACCCATTTTTTCTGCACATTAAAAAAAAGGTTACTAGATGGTACGATGTAAATAACAATAGAAGTAAAAAAATATATGATATTTTTGATAAATTATTAACTGACATACAGTCATATAAATCACTAAAACATGTCCTTAATACCATAATTGAGGGGCTCTATATTTGGAGCCCAAAAGCTAAGAGCTCAGTACACGCCAATGGATAGAACTCTATATTTATTATTTGATTAATATTATATATATATATATGTATATATTTAAATAACTTAATAAGTCCTCTTAATGTTATTATTTTTTAATAAAAATATATGGTTAAAAAATTCTCATCGATATTTTTATAATACTAAAACTAATATTCAATAGTTTTAAAAATAATTTTAAATTATTATTTTTTAAATAAATGCATCAAAATTATATTACATGAAATAAAAATAAAAAATTTAAAATAAATTAAACAATTTAATATTAGACTCATTTTAAAGATCTCAATGAGACCTTTCTAATAGTACTATTTTTATTAAAAATTGATTAGAAAAACTAATTATATATTCAGTTTAATTAATTAGATTATTTAATAAATAATACAAACGAAATTTAAATTTTCATATTAAGCTTTTGTAGGGCAAAATTAACATTTTTAAAAGTTAAATATTATTAGAGGGACTCCAAATTTTTAGATAGGCTCCAAATTTGAAGCTCTACTCTAGCTAACTCCAAATTTAGAGCCTCATTTAAAGCCCGGATAGAGTTCCGCTCTAAATTTGGTGTTTTAGAACCCGATTAGAGTAATTGATTGGGGATGCATATCTTATTACATGTTATCCAAAACACTCGCAGAAACTTAAAAGATACAAAATATAATATTGCATCCTTAGAGATAGGGTTCACTAAAAAATGCCACTGAGATTAACTACAAGAAGAGAACCAAAAATTTCTATTGATCCTCAATAGTTGACGTGTAATTTTGATACGTTCCAAATTGACTACATGGCCATGGTAGTTGTGCTATCTGATCAGTGATCAGTGATCAGTAGCTAACCCTCTTATCAGATTGCGAAATATCCATCACTAGTTGACGTGGGTTATTATGTTTGTTTGGAATCAAGTAACGTTCTTCCAAATTAGCTGACATGCGTTGTAATACGCGGCGATCTTATACTCTCTCTGTCCCATGGTTTCTTCTTCTTCTTCTTCTTTTTAAAAAAGAAGAGATTAGACGACCCAAGTTAACCCACGTCATGGGGTAGGTTAATTAGATTCCAAAGCTTTACTACATCGTTAGAAATATGGATCGTCCATCTCTCATCTCCAAGACAAGCTACATATCTATATGGCTCTATAAGTACCCACCATATCCCTTCTTCATTTCACATTCTCATCACTCATCACTCACTCATCACCGCCACTAGATTCAACAGAGAAATGGAACTGGTATGATACGTTCTTTTTATTTGCATGCAGGCATGCATACCTGCATGAACGATACTAATAGTTTGTTCTACGTACTTGGTCTCCTTCTGCAGGCTGGACTCGTACAGGTTGGGCTGTGGGGTGGAAATGCAGGGAGTCCTTGGGACATGGAGAAATCCTCTGTTCGCCTTGTCAAAATAACCATCTACTCCAGCGACGTTATCAACTCCTTCTCCTTTCACTACCAAGTCGATGGGAAGTTACACACGGCTGGACCTTGGGGCAATGCCAGTGGAACCTTGCATGAGGTATTTGCTTCTCGTTAGCTAGCTCGCCTTGATATTGTAGTAATTATCCTTAATTAATTAACTTAATCGTGCAGATTACATTCAGAGAGGGGGAATACTTAACAGCTATGTCCGGGACTCATGGCCGTTATGGCTCCAACATAGCGGATTGCATAAGGTCACTCAAATTTGAGACCAATCTTAAAAAAACTCTAGGGCCCTTCGGTGATCAAACGCAGGGAACTCCTTTCACTATTCCTGTGAGCAGTGGGAGGATCGTCGGCTTCTTCGGACGCTCCGGCGATCTCCTTGATGCAATTGGGTTGTACCTCAGGCCCAACTAATCGCATACCTGAGATTGGCATCATCAACTTCATCTTGCTGGAGGATGAATGCCTATGCGTGCTTATATATCTATATGCAACTGTAATAAATAAAGGAACTGAGAGAGAGAGAGAGAGAGAGAGAGAGAGCTTGGGAGGAGATACATGATAGCATATATATACATATGTATGTATGTATGTATGATGATTCTTGTTATCCTTACTTAGCTCCAGAATAAATAAAATCAGTTGCATGAGTTTGCAAAGAAATGGATGTTTACACACCCATACCCTGTGACCCAGTATCAGTTATACCTACCAAAAAATAAAATATGACATTAATATATTATGAACCATTCAAAGCTTTAAATAAAATTTACTGAATCGTGAAGTTCGTGCTACAATTGTTAGATCTCGATTTGATCCACCGTGTAGGACTATATAAATATTTCCTTCTTCTCATCACTCATCACCATTCGAGTGAGAGACTTGGTTCGGTTAAGCTACGTAAGCATACGTTCTTCTTAATTGCATGCATGCTATCAATTGTTCTTTTCTACCTACTTGGTCTCCATTTAATTTGCAGGGTGGACTCATGAAGGTTGGGCAGTGAAAGGGAGTCCCTGGGAGATGAAGGAATCCTCTGTTCGCCTTGAGAGTGTAACCATCTACTTCGACAGCAACGTTATCAACTCCTCCTTTCAAAACCAAGTTGATGTGAAGTCACGGATGATAAAATATCTCACTTTAACGATATCAAACTGTCTATCAACAAAAAGAACCCATAGATCACATATTAAATCATAAAGAAAGCATGACTATTAGATTAGAGAATGAAAAAAAAAATCTGAATCAATTTTTTATAGGGAGGAGATACATGATATATATATATATGCCTTAGTGGATGCATATGTCTTGTTATCCTTACTTAGCTCTAGACTTGATCAGACCGCTAGCACGCCCATGCTCAGCCGGCCTGGTATGGATCGGGCTAAACCCGGCTCAGACCCGGTTTAGGCCTACACCGAGCCCGAATTACCCATGGGCTGCACGAGCCAGCCCTTTGTTTGCCCGACCCGACTCGGAAGTCCGCCCGTTTGGCCAGCAACTAGGCCCGCCCATTCTGCTACAGTAAAAACAACTAAAATTTTGGTACTGTATCATTTTATATTTTTTTAAACCACACATTTTAATTTTTTAAATGGATGGACATAAATATTTCTTTTTAAAATAAACTAATAGTAAAAAAATTCTAAAAATAGCTAAAATGTGGGTTGGGCGGAATGATTGGTGGGTCGGGCTGACCCGGCCCAACCGGCTAACCCGATCTGAACCCGGCTCGGCCAAAGTGATTGATGTATTAGGCCATGAATAAATACTTAAGCCCAGCCCAAACCCGACCCGACCTGCCCGATGATCATGTCTACTTAGCTCTAGCAGAAATAAAATCAGTTGCATGACTCTTTTGTTAGCCTATGATTTTCTTTTATGCTGGAAGTTACCCTCATCCTCCTTCCTAAACCTATATTTCTTTTTTCTTCTTCTTCTTATTCTTTTTGGTACAAAAAAACTCTTCGAATAGATTCATAATTTGAAGAGATAGTGAATAGTAAAATTTTAGATTATGATGTCACTGATTTTATTTAATTAATTTTATATTATTTATACATTAGATAAATATCTTTTAGATATTTTTTTTAAAATTTTATAGTTTAAGTATAAAATTTATAGTTTGTGTACAAATTTCCTACTAAGAGTACAAAATTCTATAGTTTTGAAATAATATTTTAAAAATAATCATTTGATGTTCAAAAATTATGAAATCAATTGAATAAAATTCATGACATCATGATTAGAACTTCGTTATTATGATTTTTTTTCATATTCAAAATCTATCCATAGTGGAACGAAGACTTCATAGTTTAAGTACGGAATTCACAGATAAATATTGCATCTTTAGAAATAGGGTTCCTTGGAAAATGCCACTGAGATTAATTACAAGAAAACCAAAAACTTCTTTTCATCCTCAATAGTTGACGTGTAATTTTGATACGTTCCAAATTCACTACATGGCCATGGTTGTTGTGCTATCTTGTCAGTGATCATAGCTACTAGCCCTCTTATCAGATTGCAAAATATTCATCACTAGTTGACGTGCGTTATTATGTTTGTTGGGAATCATTAATGTTCTTCCAAATTAGCTGACATGCGTTGTAATACGCGGCGATCTTGTACTCTCTCTGTCCCATGGTTTCTTCTTCTTCTTCTTCTTTTTAAAAAAGAAGAGATTAGACGACCCAAGTTAACCCACGTCATGGGATGGGTTAATTAGATTCCAAAGCTTTACTACATCGTTAGAAATATGGATCGTCCATCTCTCATCTCCAAGACAAGCTACATATCTATATGGCTTTATAAATACCCACCATATCCCTTCTTCATTTCACATTCTCATCACTCATCACTCACTCATCACCGCCACTAGATTCAGTAGAGACATGGAACTGGTATGATACGTTCTTCTTATTTGCATGCAGGCATGCATACATGCATGAATGATACTAATAGTTTGTTCTACATACTTGGTCTCCTTCTGCAGGCTGGACTCGTACAGGTTGGGCTCTGGGGTGGAAATGGAGGGAGTCCTTGGGACATGGACAACTCCTCTGTTCGCCTTGTCAAAATAACCATCTACGCCAGCAACGTTATCAACTCCTTCTCCTTTCAATACCACGTCGATGGGAAGTTACACACGGCTGGACCTTGGGGCAATACTAGAGGAACCTTGCATGAGGTATTTGCTTCTCGTTAGCTAGCTCGGCCTTCATATTGTAGTAATTATCCCTAATTAATTAACTTAATTGTGTAGATTACATTCACAGAGGGGGAATACTTAACAGCTATGTCCGGGACTCATGGCCCTTATACCTCCAGCATAGCGGATTGCATAAGGTCACTCAAATTTGAGACCAATCTTAAAACTCTAGGACCCTACGGTGATCAAACGCAGGGAACTCCTTTCACTATTCCTGTGAGCAGTGGGAGGATCGTCGGCTTCTTCGGACGCTCCGGCGATCTCCTTGATGCAATTGGGTTGTACCTCAGGCCCAACTAATCGCATGCCTGAGATTGGCATCATCAACTTCATCCTGCTGGAGGATGAATGCCTATGCGTGCTTATATATCTATATTCAACTGTAATAAATAAAGGAAGTGAGAGAGAGAGAGAGAGAGATTGGGAGGAGATACATGATAGCATATATATACGTACGTATGTATGTATGTATGTATGTATGTATGTATGTATGATGTATCTTGTTATCCTTACTTATCTCCAGAATAAATAAAATCAGTTGCATGAGTTTGCAAAGAAATGGATGTTTACACACCCATACCCTGTGACCTAGTATCAGTTATACCTACCAAAAAATAAAATATGACATTAATATATTATGAACCATTCAAAGCTTTAAATAAAATTTACTGAATCGTGAAGCTCGTGCTACAATTGTTAGATCTCGATTTGATCCATCGTGTTGGACTATATAACTATTTCCTTCTTCTCATCACTCATCACCATTCGAGTGAGAGACTTGGTTTGGTTAAGCTACGTAAGCATACGTTCTACTGAATTGCATGCATGCAATCAATTGTTCTTTTCTACGTACTTGGTCTCCATTTAATTTGCAGGGTGGACTCGTGAAGGTTGGGCAGTGAAAGAGAGTCCCTGGGAGATGAAGGAATCCTCTATTCGCCTTGAGAGTATAGCCATCTACTACGACAGCAATCAACTCCTTTCAAAACGTGCCTCGTGCCCATGTAGCTTGATGCTGCATGGGCGGCGCCATGCGTTACTTGCCTGGCAAGCTGGCCGCAGCGGGCCCCACCCTGCCGCCACCACCGACTTCCCTCTCCCCACAGCCTCTCTTGCTCTCTCTCTTTTACTTCTCTCCACTCTCTCCCTTTCGGCCTCTCTCTCTCAAATTCTCTTTCTCCCTCTCTCTAACTACTACCGCTGCCGCCTCGCCGGCCTGCCGGCCAGCGCTACCTCCCCTGGAACCGCCGCCGCCACCGGTGAGGTCTCTCTGTTAGAATCACACCAGGAAACACAGTAAAAGAGAGAGGATTTGTGGTGCTGAAAAATTTTCTACACCATTTTCTAGTGTTCTATTACAAAGATATGCTTACCTTAAAAATAGCTTACAAATATGTTGTGGTTTCCATTTTTTTCTCCACGCCATATTCATAGCTACCAAAACAGAAATCTCTTACTAAAAAAAACTGATTTGCACCATAATTGGCGCTTCAAATATAACTGAGAAATTAAAACAAAATAACATGACACAACTAGCTTAAACTAACATTCACTTCCCTAAGCTTGTTGTGTCTTCTTCACAGTCCGTAACCCAATCCTTTCCCTCATTTCTAGAAATTTGAGTCTTCCCAAAGGTTTGGTTAGAATGTCAGCAAGCTGACAATGTGCTTGACCACAATCTTCCTTTCTTCTACACATTCCCTTCTGCTATATATTCTGCTTCACATGAGGATAGTGCAACCACCATTTGCTTTCTTGACAGCCAGCTGATCAGATTAGAGCCCAAGAAGAAAGCAACACCGGTTGTGCTTTTACGATCATCTACATCACCGGCCATGTCACTATCACTATAACCCACCAAGCTTATCTCTGCTCCTTTCTTTCTCTCATAGTAGCAGCCCATACCAATTGTACCTTTAACATATCTCAATATTTGTTTTACAGCAACCATATGCTCAGTCGTTGGAGACTCCATGTATCTGCTCACAATTCCAACCGAATAAGCTAGATCTGGCCTAGTGTTTATGAGATATCTCAAACTACCCACAATGCTTCTGAACGTGGTTTGATTGACCGGAGGTGAATAACTTTTCTTACTTAATTTGAGTCTTGCTTCCATTGGAGTTTGAGTTGAATTGCAATCTGCCATGCCGCAATCATGAAGAATCATTTTTACAAAAACCTCTTGATAGAAAAAAATACCATTTTGCAATTGACGAACTTCTATGACGAGATAGTAGCTCAACAAGCCTAGATCGCTCATCTTGAACATCTCCTTCATTTGCTGCTTGAATTTTGTAATTTCTTCCTCACAATTTCCTGTAATTACTAAATCATCCACATACACACCGACAAGGAGACAATTCTCCCCTTTGCCCTTTCTGTATACAACATGCTCAAATGGGCTTTTCTCAAGTCCAAGTGACGTCAATGTGCTGTCCAACTTGGAGTTCCAAGCTCTTGGTGCCTATTTCAAACCGTACAAAGCTTTGTGCAATTTCAGTACCTTATGTTCACTTCCCTTCTCCTCGAAACCAGGCGGCTGTTTTACATACACTTCTTCTTCTAATTCTCCATTCAAGAAGGCCAATTTAACATCCATGTGATGAAGCCACCATCTTTCTTGAGCTGCTAGAGCAATGATCAATCTCACTGTTTCCATTCTTGCGACTGATGCAAACACTTCTTCAAAATCAATTCCTTGTTTCTGCACGCATCCCTTCGCCACTAGGCGTGCTTTGTGTTTCACCACCTTTCCATCAGAATCCTTCTTTACTTTATAAACCCATTTGAGTTCTATGACTCGCTGACCAGCAGTAGAATCTACTAAACTCCACGTTTGATTGTTGCGGATGGAGTCAATCTCCTCCAGCATAGCGCACCTCCAGCTTTCTTCTTTCTCAGCATCTTGGAAATTTGTTGGCTCTTCTATACCCAGCAAACAGAGGCCAGAAAAATCAAGCTACATAGGTTCAATCACATCATAAAGTTCATGTAAAGTGCGCATTCGTATCGGCGCTTTCAATGATGAATCTGATTCCTCAATTGTGCCTTGTGCTGAAGGTGCCTCGGATGTAGCAGGGGATGCCAATATTCTTGTTTCCTCCACTTCACCTTCCTCTCCTTGCACTACACCTTGCACTGGAGTGGACGGCGTTTGCTGTGGCTCATGTTCATCGATGTTCTCATTGCTGCCTGCAGTCGTAACTTGTTCAAAAGCTACATGAAACACCTCACCAGATAGAACTTCCTCTGTATGTTGCATGGTGCCCCAGTCCCACGCCTTCTCCTCCTCAAAAACAACATCACGTGTTATGTATACCTTCCTGGCAGAGGGATCATACACGCGGTATGCCTTTGAATCACTCTCATATCCAATAAACACCATCGGGGAGTTGCGGGCCGTGAATTTTCTGATATGGCCATTTACCTGCTTCACATGTACTACACACCCAAACGTGCGCATGTGACGTACTGCTGGTTTTCGTTTGTGCCATGCTTCATACGGCGTCATCCCAATCACACTCTTGGTTGGTGCATGGTTTAGGATGTATATTGCAGTTGTGACAGCTTCTCCCCAAAACTTTGCAGGCATATTCATACTCTTCATCATGCTGCGTGCCATGGCAGTGACTGTCTGGTTTCTTCGCTCGACCACCCCATTTTGCTGAGGAGAATAAGGGGCAGTCAAGTATCTTTTGATTCCAATCTGCTTACAATAAGCAGTGAACTCATTCGACCTGAATTCATTTCCACGATCGGTACGGAATGCTTTCAATTTCACACCTGTTTCAACCTCAGCCGCCACCTTGATCTCCTTGAACGCCTGGAAAGCTTTATCTTTGGATTTCAACAGTACAATCCATATGTATCTACTATAGTCATCAACCATCAGTAGAAAGTACCTGTTATCAGCTGGGGTTGGAGGTGTGATGGGTCCTCACAGATCACCATGTACTAACTCCAACACGCCGCTTGCTCTGAAGTTCATCTCTTGTGGGAATGGTGTGCGGCGTTGTTTACCAACTAGATAGCCGTCACACAATTGTTCTACATGGTTAACCAGCGGGAGGCCCTCGACTAAACCCTCCTGGCCCAATTTATGCAGTGCTTGGAAATTTAGGTGCCCATAGCGTGCATGCCATCTCCAAACATCTTTGTCGAGGCGTGCCATTAAGCACACTGGCTGTGCAAGATCAAGATTTAGGGTGTATAGTCTATTCCTTGCTCTTTCAACCCGAACCAGCAGCTGTCCCTTGCGATCAAACACGTGTAGGTAGCCGTCTTCCATCACGACTTTACATCCGCGTTCCTTGAGTTGACCCAAAATGATGATGTTGCTGGTTAGCTTCGGAATATAATACACATCAGTTAATGCCTTGTGTTCGCCCGCGCGTCCCTTGATTAGCACGGTGCCACGACCACCGATGGATACCATTGATCCATCACCAAATTTAACCGTGCCTCCAATACATGTGTCAAGTTCAGTGAAATGCTTCCTACAGCCAGTCATATGATTACTGGCACTCGTGTCAAAGTACCAAACATTTCCGTCATCCTTTTCATTCACTCCCAGATTGAGTTGAATATCATCCTCCATGAGTGTTACCACATCAATGGTTGCTTCCTTGGTTTCCATTAATTCACATGTTTCAAGCATTAAGAGAGCAGGCTCATCGTCTCCCTTCTCTGCCAAAAATGCCCTCTCCTTCTTAGGCTTGCGGCATTCTGATGCAAAATGCCCATATTCTGAACAGTTGAAACACTTAATTTTGGACTTGTCAAACTTCCGGTATAATTTTTTTCTCGTTATCATTTCCCCGCCCACTTCCTTGACTATAACCTTGTCTGCTATCAAAACCTTCATTGCCCTTCTTTTCTTTTATGGACAATGCTTACCATTGTGCACGTGTGAGCATCACCTGCTCTTCTTCTTGCTTGTGATGTTGCCGCCCCTTTAGACTCTCCTCGAACACCCTCAGGCGTCCTACTGCCTCCGTAACGGACATCGTCGACATATCAACCCATTGTTCTATTGTACCGATGATAGGAAGAAATCTATCTCGGACGGCACTGAATAGTTTCTTGATAACTATGCTGTCCTTCAACTCTACTCCAAGAGATCAGATTTCACCCACTGTGCTAGTGAGTTTTTGAGAGAACTCAAGAATGTTTGTAGAATCTTCCATGACCATACGATCAAATTGTCGTTTCAGCACTTGTGCCCTTGCCTTTCTGACACGATCCTCTCCTACACTCATCTCCTTGATAGCCTCCCATGCTTCCTTTGCCGACTCCTTCTCTGCAATTGCCATCATTACAGCATCCGGCACGTCCTGGGAGATCGCAGCTAGAGCGCTATGATCTTTGTCTTCTTCGATTGGTGCTTTACCTTCTACTGCCTCCCACACACCAAGTGCGCGTAAGATGATTTTCATTTTTACAGCCCACAGGCCATAGTTTGCATCATTCAGGATAGGATACTGAATTGGCACACCACCTCCTCTCACCATTGCTTTAGGCGTCTGTATCTTCTTCTCTTCAATAGTATCACCTATTCCCTTCTCTGATCTGTGCTCTGATACCAAATGTTAGAATCACACCAGGAAACACAGTAAAAGAGAGAGGATTTGTGGTGCTGAAAAATTTTCTACACCATTTTCTAGTTTTCTATTACAAAGATATGCTTACCTTAAAAATAGCTTACAAATATGTTGTGGTTTCTATTTTTTTCTCCACGCCATATTCATAGCTACCAAAACAGAAAATCTCTTACTAAAAAAAACTGATTTGCACCATAATTGGCGCTTCAAATATAACTGAGAAATTAAAACAAAATAACGTGACACAACTAGCTTAAAATAACACTCTCACTTCCCCTCTTTCCTTTTCCCTTCCCCCTACTCTCTCTCTCTCTCTCTCTCTCTCTCTCTCTCTCTCTCTCTCTCTCTCTCAATCTCTCTCTCCCTCTCTCTCTCTCTCTCTCTCTCTGGCGCGCGCGCGCTAACACCCGAGCTCGGGTTCGTCAACCCCTCCCTCCTCTCCTCCCTTATTATCCTCTTCTTCTTCTTCTTCTTCTTCTTTTTCTTCTTCCTCAGCTTCTTCTCCTTCTCTTTTTGCCGAGCCTAGCACTGATGGCAGTGTCTTATTTATTTATTTATTTATTTTATTGATGTTATTTATTTAGGCTTTTCCTTATTAATTAATGCAAATAGATTATTTAGACATTAATTATTTTAATAACAATATATATTCTTCAATATGTTTATTATTAATTATAATTTGTATAATTAATGATTAATTAGGTATAAATATAGGTAATACTTATATTTATTTATTTATATCTCTATTAGATTAATATATAGATTTGTAAATTATAATTATCAAATTTGTAGAATAAGATACATTTTAAGTAATTCTAATAGTTTATTATACATTATTATTTTGTAACAAATAAAGTACTAGGCTTACTTATTTATTTATTTATTATTTTATAAAGTAATGACTACATGGTCCCTAATTAACCAAAATATAATTTAATGATAATTAGATTTTTATCTATATTTATATTTTTATTTATAGTTAAAAATCTAGCTAGTTATAAAAATAAGTAGAAATTCTAAAACCTAATAAATCATCATATATTACATGAACGGATTTTAATTAGGTGAACGGCTAACTTCATGCTACTTAAATATTTTCAGTTCCCGAACCCCTTATTTGAGACCCATGGACCCTATTAGGATGAGTTGTTGCTCAGTTGCCGGATGTGACGGATACGTGAGTTATGTCTTCTGATCAGATGTGAGTAGTCTTATCCCTTAGATGTCTTTCTCAAATTAGGTTATACTATATATTACGTGCATGCATGTTTTGGCCTCCAGCATGATTATATGATTTTATCTAGAGATAATTATAGTGGGCATATTTTTATCATACATATAGTTAGACCGATCTTGGATATGAGTATGATGATGATAAATAGAGATGATGAGAGGTGACTATACTGTTTTATGTCGAGATGATCTCTAGCATGAGTTTGCATGTGATTATATTAGTATGGGTATGCATGTGCTGACTATATTGCATCATTTTTCTTTTGATTCTTGTTCCACCTAAATTCCTGTTATGCATTGACTGATTATCATACTAGATATATGCATACGATCTGTCATTTAGAATGAAAACATAAAATGTGATTGATAAGATAGTTGATAGAAAACGTGAGGATACCCGAGTGGGCACGAAGGTTAGGGTGTGCCTGAAAAGATATTTTAGATTGATGAAATGAGCTATAGGTGCGAGACAATATAAATGATAGTTTGTATAAAAATTGAGTTGTATCGTTGTTTGTTATATTTATATTTTATTGGATCAAACGATGATTTGTATAGTACATGTTAGATTATAGTGCACTTGGGTATTAGTTGTTTAGTTCTATCTTTGATGGTTTATTGTGGCTTGTGTGGGTCCTGCCAGATTAGGTAGTGATATAGTGTATATTATTATGGACTTAGATATTCATATGTTAACAGATTTATTTGGTTGATAATATAATTTGTTTGGTGTTGTTTTATATGAACATAAACATGTTAGCATGTATTGTTTGATGATGTCATGATTATATGTGCACAAGAGTGTATCTTGAGAAGACGGGCCTCGCCCGACCTGTTGTGTGCGCCGCGCGTGCCGTGTGGGCGCGTGGGTGTGCACGTCCCCGTACCCATGCCGGGCGGGAGCGTTACAACTTCATAGTTTAAGTACAGAATTCATAGTCTAAGTATGAAATTCTATTAGTAATTCATGGGTTTTTAAGTAAAAAAACTCATATTAACAAAAGAGAAAATTAAGGGATAGAAGAAAAGCAAAAAAAGAAAAAAAAAATAATATGAAAGAAGAAGAAGAAGAAGAAGAAGAAGAAGAAGAAGAAGAGGTATATATATCATTTATGAACGAGCACTAGATGACGAAAAGATAAACTTAGAGAAAATAAAGGGAAAAAACCTCATCTACAATGAAAACAAAAAATGAACTCGACTTACAAAAGCAAAAGTTAAGTGGCTTTTGGGTAGAAAAAAAAAACCTAAAACTTATTCTACACGCTAGCTACATGACTAAATATATAAACCTGACTGACTGACTTCATAGAAGAATCTTATAACTGTGTCTTTCAGTTCTCAGCTATTTGGCAGTTTGTAATTTCTACTGTAAAATCTCAGCTATTTATTATTAAGATATAAGAACTGCCAAATATGTTTATTATTTCATATCTAATATATTTTAATAGTTAATATTTACATTGAAAATAATTTTGAGTAATTATATTTTAGGACATATTAATTTTAAATAATAATAAATATATTTATTTTATAAATAATAAAATATTAAATGCATTTTTATAAATAATAAAAAATTTAAAATTTAAATTAACTTAAAAATAATTTAATATTACACTCATTTTAAAGGTCTCCATAACACCTTTCCAATGGTACTATTTTTATTAAAAATAGTTTAGTAAAACAAATTATATAGTTAGTTTAACTAATTAGATTATTTAATAAACGATACATATAAATTAAAATTATTGAATACAATAATTATTGAACAAATTTTAAAATTTTAAAACACTCAAAATAAATAAATAGGGCTTCATTTTTTTGGTGGGGCTCCAAATTTAGAGCTAACAATGGAGCTCGGTTAGAGCTTCATTGTGCTCTTAAAGCCCGATTGGAGCATCACCGGACTCTAGATTTAGTGTTTTCAAGCCGAGTTAGAGATACTCTAAGCCGTACAGCATATAGATGCATTAATTATCTTATTGCATGTTGCCCAAAACAAACCCAGAAACTTAAAGATACAAAATATAATATTGCATCCATCCTTAGAAATAGGTTCCTTAAAAAATTGTCACTAAGATTAATTACAAGAAGAAAACCAAAAACTTCTATTCATCCTCAATAGTTGACGTGTAATTTTGATACGTTCCAAATTCACTACATGGCCGTGGTGGTTGTGCTATCCGATCAGTGATCAGTAGCTAACCCTCTTATCAGATTGCAAAAATATTCATCATTTTCTTGACGTGCCTTATTATGTTTGTTGGGAATCAATTAACGTTCTTCCAAATTAGATGACATGCGTTGTAATACGCGGCGATCTTATACTCTCTCTGTCCCATGGTTTCTTCTTCTTCTTCTTCTTTTTAAAAAAGAAGAGATTAGACGACCCAAGTTAACCCACGTCATGGGGTAGGTTAATTAGATTCCAAAGCTTTACTACATCGTTAGAAATATGGATCGTCCATCTCTCATCTCCAAGATTAGCTACATGTCTATATGGCTCTATAAATACCCACCATATCCCTTCTTCATTTCACATTCTCATCACTCATCACTCACTCATCACCGCCACTAGATTCAGTAGAGACATGGAACTGGTATGATACGTTCTTCTTATTTGCATGCAGGCACGTATGCACGCTCAATACTAATAGTTTGTTATACGTACTTGGTCGCCTTCTGCAGGCTGGACTCGTAAAGGTTGGGCTCTGGGGTGGAAATGGAGGGAGTCCTTGGGACATGGACAACTCCTCTGTTCGCCTTGTCAAAATAACCATCTACGCCAGCAACGTTATCAACTCCTTCTCCTTTCACTACCAAGTCGATGGGAAGTTACACACGGCTGGACCTTGGGGCAATGCCAGTGGAACCTTGCATGAGGTATTTGCTTCTCGTTAGCTAGCTCGCCTTGATATTGTAGTAATTATCCTTAATTAATTAACTTAATTGTGCAGATTACATTCAGAGAGGGGCAATACTTAACAGCTATGTCCGGGACTCATGGTCGTTATACCTCCAGCATAGTGGATTGCATAAGGTCACTCAAATCTGAGACCGTTGGAAAGAAATATTGAAAACATATTTGGTTCCAACTTAAGAAGGTGTTTATTAGAAAGAAATATTAAAATCAGATTTGGTTCCAACTTGAAGGGGAGTATTGGAAAGAAATATCAAAATTAGGAAAGAAATTTCAAAATCAGATTTTTTTACTATTATTGTTGATTTGATTAATCTGTTTGTTATTTACTTTCCTTGTATATAGCAACACTATACTAATATATTGGATAGACAAGCTTAATTATATGAGAGATTGTTGTAATCTCCTCCTATTTATGTACTTGATTCATTTTAGTGAAACACACAATTCCCTCGTTCTAATCCTTTTACATGGTATCAAAGCTAGAACCCTAGCAACCAAGTTCTATTGCATTCATATTCTAATCCATCGAAACCTTCATTACCCTCAATGGCTGAAGATAATCATTCTTTTTCTCATGGTGTTGTTCTACCAAATCCATCAAAGGTAGGGAAAGAAAAATCCCCTGCTGACCTCTCCAATCCTTACTTCATCCATTCTTCCAATCATTCCGGATTGGTTCTCGTTTCCAAGCCTCTCAATGGAGATAACTACTCCAGTTGGAAAAGATCCATGATTCGAGCCTTGAATACAAGAAATAAGCTTAGATTCATCAATGGGTCTATCTTAGCTCCTTCAGAAGCAGATGATCCTAAAGGTCATGCCATTTGGTCAAGATGTAATGACATTATCCATTCTTGGATAGTCAACACCTGTGATCCAGAAATTGCTGACAGTGTGAATTTTTATTCCATTGCCAGAGAAGTTTGGGAGGACCTCGATACCCGATTCTCTCAGGGCAATCTAGCCCGCATATTTGAGATCCAACGGGACAACGTCCTCCACAAGCAAGAAACCACCTCTGTCTCCACCTATTACACTCGATTAAAAACCCTATGGGATGAGCTAGGGATGCATTGTGAAACACCACAATCAGAGCAACAAAAGGTAATGCAATTTCTAATGGGTTTGAATGAATCTTACAATGCAATCCGTGGTCAAATCCTCTTGATGAAACCTTCCCTCTCGGTTCGCGAAGCATACTCCTTCATTGCTAAAGAGGAGAAACAACGCCATCTAGGAGTTGCTTCTGCCTCCACCGACCCGACCTCGGTTGCTGCCATGGCTGTCCGCAAGCTTTATCCACCATCACCGGGGAAGAACGAGAGAAGCGATCGTCCTGATTCTAATCACAGATGTAATGGACCCGGTTCTGGAAAGGTGCGACCCCACTGCACCTATTGTGATGCCGATGGACATTGGGTCCAAAAGTGTTATAAATTACATAGCTACCCCCTTGGCCATCCAAAGGCCAAGTCCAATCCGGGCTCAGGCTCTGCTCGGCCCAATTACTCTGCAGTCAACCAGGCGAGCTGTGAAGAAGGTGGACCCAACACCACATTCACAGAGGCCCAATTAAAACAGATTATGGAATTTCTCAATAATCAAGCAGAAGGTACCCTTAATCCTAAAGCAAATGCGATCACAAAACCAGGTTTGTCTCAATTAGCTCGTCGAAATTGGATTATCGATAGTGGTGCAACAAATCATATCACCTCATCATCAAAAATACTGCATAAAGACAAAGGTTGCTCGTTATCACCCGTATTATTACCTAGTGGAGAGAATGCCAAAACTATTGCTAAAGGATTTATGCCTTTGAATTCTACCTATAAATTGCATGATGTGTTATCTGTTCCTACATTCAAAATTGATTTGTTGTCAGTAGGGCGATTGACAAAAGGTTTAAATTGTTCAATGACATTTTTCCCTTATTGGTGCATTTTGCAGGATCTGGATATGAGGAAGATGATTGGTTTGGGTGAAATGCGTGACGGACTCTATTATCTGGTGGCATTAGGAGCAGGAAAGTCTATCACTAAACAAGCCACGTACTCAAACCAACCAACATGCAATCTCACCATCTCACCTACCGACCTTTGGCACAACCGCTTAAGGCATGTATCATCTTCCCGTTTGAATTTTATTGCCCAAAATTTCTTAAATTTTTCTGCTAATTCCAATAAATCTTGCTCTATTTGTCCACTTGCCAAACAAAGTCGTTTACCTTTTAATGTCAGTAATACTTTCTCTATTAAACCATTTGATGTTATTCATTGTGATATTTGGGGTCGCTATCGATATCCTTCCTTTTCTGGTTCTCATTATTTTCTCACCATTGTCAACGATTTTTCACGTTTTACTTGGATATTTTTGATGCGACATAAAGATGAAACACAACTGCTTTTAAAACGTTTTTTCAGTTATGTTTCTACTCAATTTGAAACTCGCATCAAAACTGTTCGAAGTGATAATGGTGGCGAATTTATCTCTCTTCGTTCTTTTTTTCAAGATAACGGTGTTATTTTTCAACATTCTTGCGTATACACACCTCAATAAAATTAGGTTGTGGAACGCAAACATCGTCACATTCTTCAAGTAGCAAGAGCATTAAAATTTCAAGCTAATTTTCCTTCCCAATTTTGGGAAGAATGTGCTCTTACTGCTGTTCATATCATTAATCGGCTACTTTCCCCAATTTTAGCCGACAAGACACCATTTGAGCTTCTTTACTCAAAACCTCTTACTTTTTCTCATCTACGAGTTTTTGGTTGCTTGGCTTATGCCACAAACAATCATACCTCTCATAAATTTGACTGCCGAGCTACACCTTCCATTTTCATTGGATACCCAATAGGTCAAAAAGGTTACAAACTTTTTGATTTATTAACACAAAATTTTCACAAGTAGAGATGTCCATTTTAAAGAAGATATTTTTCCTTATTCTCCAAATAATACCTATTCTCTACCCTTTTCTTTGATCCAAACAACAAGCCCATCAAAGGGAGATGATACAAGTCCCATAAGCCCATATGACCATTCTTTTGAATCCAACTCAACCACATTACCATCATTTGAACCTAACCCACCCACCTCACCACCCTCCATCGCAACTCTACCACCACCATCACACATACAACCACCTGAAATTTGTTCACCCATGAACCTTCTCCCCTCTACTTCCTCCCCACCACCACCACCTTGCCATACTACCACCATTCCCTCTACCGAAACACCCGATCCACCACTACCAACCAATATTCTTCTCCGCCGCTCCACTCAACAATCTAATTCACCTGTGAGGTTCAACGATTACCTCTGCTCTGCCGTCACACATCCTCCCTCTGATCCAGTCACCTCCTCCTCTCCAGATTCGCGCAAAGGGACAAGGTACTCACTGATCAATTACCTTTTTTATCATCGCTATACACCTGCACACAAATCGTTTATTGCTTCTATCAGTCAAGAGTGAGAGCCGACCTCTTACAATGAAGCTATCACCAACCCTCAATGGCATGATGCAATGAAGCTTGAGTTAGATGCTCTTGCTGCCAACGGCACACGGAGTCTGACATCTCTTCCAGCTGGTAAGAAACCCATAGGATGTCGGTGAGTTTACAAGATCAAACGTCGCTCTGATGGCACAATAGAGCGACATAAGGCGCGCTTGGTTGCTCAAGGATTCACCCAAATGGAGGGCATCGACTACCACGAGACTTTCTCTCCCACAGCAAAAATTATTTCTGTTCGCTGTCTTCTTGCCTTAGCTGCTGCCAGAGGCTAGCCACTTCATCAGCTTGATGTCCACAATGCATTCCTCCACAGTGACCTGACTGAAGAAATTTACATGTCTCAACCACCAGGGCTTCGAAGACAAGGGGAGGAACATCTCGTCTGTCGTCTACACAAATCGCTTTATGGATTGAAGCAAGCCTCCCGCCAGTGGTTTTCAAAGTTTTCTTATGTCATCACTTCCGCTGGCTTTATACAATCACGAGCCGACTACTCCCTCTTCACCGAAAAGAAAGGCAAGTCCTTTACCATTCTCCTAATTTATGTTGACGACATTTTGATCATTGGAAATGATCCAAACAGTATTGCTGCCATCAAGAAGCATTTGCATAAAAATTTCAATCTTAAAGACCTTGGCGATTTGAAATATTTTCTAGGAATAGAAATCTCTGCATCTAGGAATGGGATTTTTATGTCATAGAGAAAATATGCATTAGAAATAATCAAAGATGCAGGTCTATTAAATGCTGCTCCATTGGACACTCCTATGGAAAGAGGCTTAAAACTGTCAAATAAAGATGAATTGCTTAAAGATCCAAGCAAATATAGAAGATTGGTGGGCCGCCTGATATATTTGACAGTTTCAAGACCTGATATCACTTATTCTGTTCATGTCTTGAGTAAATTCATGCATCAACCTAGAAGACATCATATAGAGGCAGCCTTACGCGTTGCTCGATATCTAAAGGGTGCCCCAAGTCAAGGTCTATTCTTTTCTTCAAAAAATGATTTGAAATTGCAAGCCTACTGTGATTCAGATTGGGGAGGTTGTCCTCTCACTAGACGGTCCACTACATGGTATTATGTGTTCCTTAGGTCCTCACTAATTTCATGGAAATCAAAACGGCAGAAAACTGTATCATTATCTTCAGCCGAAGCGTAATACCGCGCAATGACAGGAGCTTGCTGTGAGTTAACATGGCTTCGGTGCCTATTAGGAGACTTAGGCCTTATTCACCATGGACCTGCTTCCTTATATTGTGATAACAAGGCCGCTCTCCATATAGCAGCAAACCCAGTCTTTCATGAACGCACAAGGCACATAGAAATGGACTGTCACTATATTCGAGACAAGATTCAAGATGGTTCAATAATTACTAAGCATATTGGCTAAGCAAATCAATTGGCAGATTTGTTAACTAAACCTTTGGGAAAGGAAATATTTATACCTATGGTACGCAAGTTGGGCGTGCAAGATATCCACTCTCCAACTTGAGGGGGAGTGTTGGAAAGAAATATTGAAAACATATTTAGTTCCAACTTAAGAAGGGGAGTATTGGAAAGAAATATCAAAATCAGATTTTATTACTATTATTATTGATTTGGTTAATTTATTTGTTATTTACTTTCCTTATATATAGCAACACTATCCTAATATGTTGGATAGACAAGCTTAATTATATGAGAGATTGTTGTAATCTCCTCCTATTTATGTACTTGATTCATTTTAGTGAAACATACAATTCCCTCATTCTAATCCTTTTACAGAGACCAATCTTAAAAAAACTCTAGGGCCCTACGGTGATCAAACGTAGGGAACTCCTTTCACTATTCCTGTGAGCAGTGGGAGGATCGTCGGCTTCTTTGGACGCTCCGGCGATCTCCTTGATGCAATTGGGTTGTACCTCAGGCCCAACTAATCGCATGCCTGAGATTGGCATCATCAACTTCATCTTGCTGGAGGATGAATGCCTATGCGTGCTTATATATATATATGCAACTGTAATAAATAAAGGAAGTGAGTGAGAGAGAGAGAGCTTGGGAGGAGATACATGATAGCATATACATACGTATGTATGTATGTTTGTATGTATGTATGTATGTATGTATGTATGTATGTATGTTCGTATGTATGTATGTATGTATGATGTATCTTGTTATCCTTACTTAGCTCCATAATAAATAAAATCAGTTCCATGAGTTTGCAAAGAAATGGATGTTTACACACCCATACCCTGCGACCCAGTATCAGTTATTCCTACCAAAAAATAAAATATGACATTAATATATTATGAACCATTCAAAGCTCTAAATAAAATTTATTGAATCATGAAGCTCGTGCTACAATTGTTAGATCTCGATTTGATCCATCGTGTAGGACTATATAAATATTTCCTTCTTCTCATCACTCATCACCGTTCGAGTGAGAGACTTGGTTTGGTTAAGCTACGTAAGCATAAGTTCTACTTAATTGCATGCATGCAATCAATTGTTCTTTTCTACGTACTTGGTCTCCATTTAATTTGCAGGGTGGACTCGTGAAGGTTGGGCAGTGAAAGAGAGTCCCTGGGAGATGAAGGAATCCTCTGTTCGCCTTGAGAGTATAACCATCTACTACGACAGCAACGTTATCAACTCCTTTCAAAACCGATGTGAAGTCACGGATGATGAAATATCTAACTTTAACGATATCAAACTGTCTATCAACAAAAAGAACCCATAGATCACATATTAAATCATAAAGAAAGCATGTCTATTAGATTAGAGAATGAAAACAAATCTGACTCCATTGTTTATAGGGAGGAGATACATTATATATATATAATATGTCTTATTATCCTTACTTAGCTCTAGACTCCATAAAATAGCCCAGCCCGCCCGTGCCCGGCCCGACCTGGCCCGATTTTGAACACACTAAGCCCGGCTCGGACCCGATTTAGGCTCGGCCCGACCCCAGCTCGAACTACCCATAGAGCCAGCCCTTTGCCCACCCTACCGGCCCGATAGCCCACCCGTTTAGCCCGCAACTAAGCCCACTCGTTTGGCCCACAACTAGGCCCGCCCGTTCTGCTAGAGTAAAAACAACTAAAATTTTGGTACTGTATCGTTTTACATTTTTTTTAAACCACACATTTAATTTTTTTTAATTTATTACTATTATTTTTTAAATGGATGGACATAAATATTTTTTTAAAAAATAAGGTAATAGTAATTTTTTTAAAAAATTTGCTAAAATGTGGGTTGGGCCGAAGATTAGTGGGTCTAGCCGGTCCGACCCGATCAGCTAGCCCGATCTCTAACAGGCCGACGGGCGGTAACGGGTTAGACTATTCTAGCTCGGCCTGAACCCGACACAGCCCGAGTGATTAGTGGGTTAGGTCATGAACAAATACTTAAGCCTAGTTGGCCCGAAAAGCCTAACTCGAATCTGACCCGGTCTGCCCAATGATCATGCCTATTTAGCTCCAGTAGAAACAAAATCAATTGCATGACTCTTTTGTTAGCCTATGATTTTCTTTTATGCTCGAAGTTACCCTCATATTCCTTCCCAAACCTATATTTCTTTTTTCTTTTTCTTCTTATTCTTTTTGGTACAAAAGAAACTCTTCAAATAGATTCATAATTTGAAGAGACATTGAATAGAAAAATTTTAGATTATGATGTCACTGATTTTATTCATTTAGTTTTATATTATATGTACATCAAATAAATATCTTTTAGATATTCTTTTTTAAATTTTATAGTTTAAGTATAAAATTTATAGTTTAAGTATAAATTTCTTACCAAGACTACGAAATTCTATAGTTTTGAAATAATATTTTAAAGATAATCATTTGACATTAAAAAATTATAAAATCAATTGAATAAAATTTATGACATCATGATTAGAACTTCGTTATTATGATTTTTTTCATATTCAAAATCTATCCACAGCAGAACAAAGATTTCATAGTTTAAGTAAGGAATTCACATAGTAAGTATGAAATTCTATCAGTAATTCATAATTTTTTAAGTAAAAAAACTCATATTAAAAATAAAAGAAAATTAAGGGATAGAACAAAAGCAAGAAAAAGAAAAAGAAAAAAGAAACAATAATAAAGTAGAAGGCGGTATAGATCATCACTCTCTTTTATTTTTCATCAGTATTAATGAGCACTAAATGACAAAAGCATAAACTAGGAAGAAAGAAAGGAAAAATAACCCCTCAACTACCATGAAAACAAAAAATAAACAATAAACTTCACTTACAAAAGCAAAAATGAAGTGGTTTTTTAGTAGAAAAAATATCCTAAAACTTATTCTACACACTAGCTACATGCTAAACATATACACCTAACTGACTGACTTCATAAAAGAATCTTACAACTTTGTCTTTCAATTCTTAGCCTTTTTTTTCTCATGATTTCTCAGCTATTTGGCAATTGTAATTTCTACCATAAAATCTCCACTCATCCCTCTCTTGGACATTCTCCCGTATCTTAATATAACGGGTCAACCTATTTTTTCCACACGTTAAAAAGGTTACAGGATGTTACGATGTGAATAACAATAAAAGCAAAAAAATATATGATACTCTTGATAAATTATTAACTGACATACAGTAATACAGATCACTAAAACAGGCCTTCAATATGGTAACCGAGGGGTTTCTCAATCATCTCCGAGGTAGGGCTCTATATTTGGAGCCCAAAAGCCAAGTGTCGGGTGCACTCCAATGCATAGGGCTACCAGGCTCTATATTTATTATTTAATTAATATAATATTTATATTTATATATTATATTTTAAATCACTTAATAAATCATCTTAATATTATTATTTTTTAATAAAGAGCATTTGGTTAAAAAATTCTCATCGATGTCTTTATAATAAAAGTAATATTCAATAGCTTCAGAAATAATTTTAAATTACTATTTTTTTAATTAAACACATCAAAATTATATTATATTAAATAAATAATAAAATATTTAAAATAAGTTAAATAATTTAATATTAGACTCATTTTAAAAATCTCGATGAGACCTTCCAATATTACTATTTTTGTTAAAATTGATTAGTAAAACTAATTATACACTAATTAAATTATTAAATAAAAAATATGGACGAAATTTAAATTTTCAGATTAAACTTTTGTAGAGCAAAATTGGCATTTTAAAATGTTAAATAGTATTGGAGTTGGGCTCCAAATTTGGAGCTCGGTTGGAGATGCTATAAGCTCTATAGCATATAGATGACTCCAGAAGGAACTAATTTGGAGCTCAGCTCCAAATTTGGAGCTTAGATGGCTCCAAAGTTGGAGCCCCATTTAAAGCCCGGTTGGAGCTCCATGGGGCTTCAAATTTAGTATTTTGGAGCTCGATTGGAGATGCTCTAAGCCCTATAGCATATAAATGACTCCAGAAGGAATTGATTTAGAACTCCACCGTAGCTGGCTCCAAAGTTGGAGCCTCATTTAAAGCCCGGTTAAAGCTCCATTGGGCTCCAAATTTAGTATTTTGGAGCTCGGTTGGAGATGCAGTTCTATAGCATATAGATGACTTCAGAAGGAATTGATTTAGAGCTCCACCGTAGCTGGCTCCAAAGTTGGAGCCCCATTTAAAGCCCCGTTAGAGCTCTATCAGGCTCCAAATTTAGTATTTTGGAGCTTGGCTCCAAATTTAGAGCTCCAACATAGCTAGCTCCAAAGTTGGAGGCTCATTTAAAGCACGGTTGGAGCTCCATCGAGCTTCAAATTTAGTATTTTGGAGCTCGATTGGAGATGCTCTAAGTCCTATAGCATATAGAGATGCCTCCAAAAGAAATTGATTTGGAGCTCCACCATAGCTGGCTCCAAAGTTGGAGCCTCATTTAAAGCCCGGTTGGAGCTCCATTGGGCTCTAAATTTAGTATTTTAGAGCTCGGTTAGAGATGCTCTAAGCCCTACAACATATAGATGACTCCAGAATGAACTGATTTAGAGTTTCATCGTAGCTGGCTCCAAAGTTGGAGCCCTATTTAAAGTCTGGTTGGAGCTCTATCAAGCTCCAAATTTAGTATTTTGGAGCTCAGTTGGAGATGTTGTCCCTATAGCATATAGATGACTCCAAAAGGAACTGATTTGGATCTCGGCTCCAAATTTCGAGCTCCAACATAGCTAGCTCCAAAGTTGGAGGCCCATTTAAAGCCCGGTTGGAGCTCCATCGGGCTTCAAATTTAGTATTTTGGAGCTTGATTGCATATGCCTTAAGTACTATAGCATATAGATGACTCCAGAAGAAATTGATTTGAAGCTCCACCGTAGCTGGCTCCAAAGTTGGAGCCTTATTTAAAGCCCGGTTGGGGCTCTATTAGGCTCTAAATTTAGTATTTTAGAGCTCGGTTGGAGATGTTCTAAGCTCTATAGCATATAGATGGCTCCAGAATGAGTTGATTTAGAGCTCCACCATAGCTGGCTCCAAAATTGGAGCCCCATTTAAAGCCCGGTTGGAGCCCCATTGGGCTCCAAATTTAGTATTTTGGAGCTCAGTTAAAGATGCTCTAAGCCCTATAGCATATAGATGACTCTAGAAGGAATTGATTGTTGATGCATATCTTGTTGCATGTTGCCCAAAACACCACCACAAATTTAAAGATACAAAATATAATATTGCATCCTTAGAAATAGGGTTCCTTAAAAAATGCCAGTGAGATTAATTACAAGAAGAGAACCAAAAACTTCTATTCATCCTCAATAGTTGACGTGTAATTTTGATACGTTCCAAATTCACTACATGGCCATGGTTTTTGTACTATCTGATCAGTGATCAGTGATCAGTAGCTAACCCTCTTATCAGATTGCAAAATATTCAACACTAGTTGACGTGCGTTATTATGTTTGTTTGGAATCAATTAACGTTCTTCCAAATTAGCTGACATGCGTTGTAATACGCGGCGATCTTATACTCTGTCTGTCATATGGTTTCTTCTTCTTCTTCTTCTTTTTAAAAAAGAAGAGATTAGACGACCCAAGTTAACCCACGTCATGGGGTAGGATAATTAGATTCCAAAGCTTTACTATATCATTAGAAATATGGATCGTCCATCTCTCATCTCCAAGACAAGCTACATATCTATATGGCTCTATAAGTACCCACCATATCCCTTCTTCATTTCACATTCTCATCACTCATCACTCACTCATCACCGCCACTAGATTCAATAGAGACATGGAACTGGTATGATACGTTCTTCTTATTTGCATGCAGGCATGCATACCTGCATGAATGATACTAATAGTTTGTTCTACGTACTTGGTCTCCTTCTGCAGGCTGGACTCGTACAGGTTGGGCTCTGGGGTGGAAATGCAGGGAGTCCTTGGGACATGGAGAAATCCTCTGTTCGCCTTGTCAAAATAACCATCTACTCCAGCGACGTTATCAACTCCTTCTCCTTTCACTACCAAGTCGATGGGAAGTTACACACGGCTGGACCTTGGGGCAATGCCAGTGGAACCTTGCAAGAGGTATTTGCTTCTCGTTAGCTAGCTCGCCTTGATATTGTAGTAATTATCCTTAATTAATTAACTTAATTGTGCAGATTACATTCAGAGAGGGGGAATACTTAACAGCTATGTCCGGGACTCATGGCCGTTATACCTCCAACATAGCGGATTGCATAAGGTCACTCAAATTTGAGACCAATCTTAAAAGAACTCTAGGGCCCTTCGGTGATCAAACGCAGGGAACTCCTTTCATTATTCCTGTGAGCAGTGGGAGGATCGTCGGCTTCTTCGGACGCTCCGGCGATCTCCTTGATGCAATTGGGTTGTACCTCAGGCCCAACTAATCGCATGCCTGAGATTGGCATCATCAACTTCATCTTGCTGGAGGATGAATGCCTATGCGTGCTTATATATATATATATGCAACTGTAATAAATAAAGGAAGTGAGTGAGAGAGAGAGAGAGCTTGGGAGGAGATACATGATAGCATATATATACGTATGTATGTATGTATGTATGTATGTATGTATGTATGTATGTATGTATGTATGATGTATCTTGTTATCCTTACTTAGCTCCAGAATAAATAAAATCAGTTGCATGAGTTTGCAAAGAAATGGATGTTTACACACCCATACCCTGTGACCCAGTATCAGTTATACCTACCAAAAAATAAAATATGAGATTAATATATTATGAACCATTCAAAGCTTTAAATAAAATTTACTGAATCGTGAAGCTCGTGCTACAATTGTTAGATCTCGATTTGATCCACCGTGTAGGACTATATAAATATTTCCTTCTTCTCATCACTCATCACCATTCGAGTGAGAGACTTGGTTCGGTTAAGCTACGTACGCATACGTTCTTCTGAATTGCATGCATGCTATCAATTGTTCTTTTCTACCTACTTGGTCTCCATTTAATTTGCAGGGTGGACTCGTGAAGGTTGGGCAGTGAAAGGGAGTCCCTGGGAGATGAAGAAATCCTCTGTTCGCCTTGAGAGTATAACCATCTACTACAACAGCAACGTTATCAACTCCTCGTTTCAATACCAAGTTGATGTGAAGTCACGGATGATAAAATATCTAACTTCAACGATATCAAACTGTCTATCAACAAAAAGAACCCATAGATCACATATTAAATCATAAAGAAAGCATGACTATTAGATTAGAGAATGTGGATGAATATGTCTTGCTATCCTTACTTAGCTCCAGCAGAAATAAAATCAGTTGCATGACCCTTTTGTTAGCCTATGATTTTCTTTTATGTCTGAAATTAACGGGTGACCATTTTTTGCTCGAAATTACCCTCGTCTTCCTTCCCAAACTGATATTTCTTTTCTTGTCATTCTATTTGGTACAAAAAAACTCTTCACATATATTCTTAATTTCAAGAGACTGAATAGTAAAATTTTAGATCACGATGTTACTGATTTTATCCAATTAGTTTTATATTATTTGGACGTTAGATAAATATCTTCTAGATATTTTTTAGATTTTTTTAATATTTTAAGTATGAAATTTATAGTTTAAATACTAGTTTCCTACTAAAACTATGAAATTTCATAGTTTTGAAAAAATATTTTAAATATAATTATCTGACGTTCAAAAATTATGAAATCAATTAAATAAAATTCGTGACATCATGGTTAGAACTTTGTTATTATTAATTTTTTCATATTCGAAATCTATCTATAGTGAAACGAAGAATTCTGTAAGAACCTAACCTTAAAAAAATTAAATTAAATTAAAATTAAATTTTGGGCACTACGTGGCCGACCACTGTGGCCAGCCTCGTGCCCATGCAACGCCACCCATGCAGCTTGATGCTCCGTGGGGGCGCCATGCGTCACTTGCTTAGGTCGCGGCGGGCCCCACCCTACCGCTACCACCGACTTCCCTCTCCCCAGGTCTCTCTCTCACTCCCCTCTCTCTCTCAAACCCTCTTTCTCCCTTTTGGCCTTTAGTATGATTATATAACTTTATCTAGAGATGATTACAGTTGAGCATATTTTTATTATGCATATAGTTAGGCTGATCTTGGATATGAGTATAATGATTATAAATAGAGATGATGAGAGATAACTATACTGTTATGGTTTTATGTCGAGATGATCTGTAACATGAGTTTACATGTGATTATATTAGCATGGGTATGCATGTGTTGACTATATGGTTGGAGACTACATTACATTATTTTTCTCTTGATTCCTGTTCCACCTAAATTTTTATTATGCATTGACTCGTTATCGTACTGGATATATGCATATGATCTGTCATTTAGAAAGAAAGCATGAAATGTAATTAATATAATAGTTGATAGAAAGCGTGAGCATAACTGAGTGGGCGCGAGGGTTAGGGCATGCCTGGATATGATTGATCGCTCGACATAATCGCAATCCCGTTGGCCTTACGTCCGAGGTCGTTAGTCCGTGTGCGCAATAAATATTCGGACAAATGCGGCATATGTGGCGAGTTATTCTCACGAGGTTTCCATCAACTATGTGGGTGCCTGATCTAGATAGATGTTGATACCCTAGCGGGTGGCGGAGTATGCTCTGAGCCTTCGGACATTATGTTGAGACTAGATACCGGGTGTTGACTGTGCATAGTGGTCTATTATGATGATGACGTATAGAGCTGACATTGATGACTGAGATATTGAGAAATACATATAATTTTATTATTATTTGATTATCTGATTATCGAGTGGTCAATATACATCATATATAGTTGCATTTGATATCATAGTATAATTATGGTCGGCATGCATCATATGTCATATTTTTGAGAAAGTTACGATGATAGTATAACATGTAGATTTGTTTACTCATTGTCGATGATTATATATACTTTTATCGGTTATGACATATTATTTACTTTTTATTTATATATTATTGATGATACATTCATATACTCATTCATGACATGATGCTCTTTCTGATTCATATTATCCAGTACATGATTTACTCTCTGTTTGGCATCACTGATTTGGGTAAGGTCTATTCACTGAGCATTTTGCTTAACACTCTCTTTATTTTCTTTTCTAACCCTCTCAGATATGTGGTACGTGATAGCTACTTGAGATATCAAAAGAAAATATTTTAGATTGATGATGTGAGCTATAAGTGCGAGATAGTATAGATAATAGTTTGTATAAAAATTGAGTTGCATCATCGTTTGTTATATTTGTACTTTATTGTATCACACGATGATTTGTATAGTACATGTCAGATTATAGTGCACTCCAATATCAATTGTTTAGTTGTATCTTGATGGTTTGTTGTGGCCTGTGTGGGTCTTGCCAGATTAGGTAGTGATATAGTGTATATTATTATGGACTTAGATATTCATATGTTAACAGATTTATTTGGTTGATAATATGATTTGTTTGGAGTTGTATTATGTGATCATAAATATGTTAGCATGTATTATTTGATGATGTCATGATTATATGTGCATATGAGTGTATCTATGCGAGACGAGCCTCGCCTGACCTGTCGCGTGCGTTGCATGTGCCGTGTGAGCGCGTCGATATACACGTGCCCGTGCCGGGTGGGGGCATTACAACTTCATAGTTTAAGTATAGAATTCATAGTGTAAGTATAAAATTCCATTAGTAATTCATAGTTTTTTAAGTAAAAATCTCATATTAAAAATAAGATAAAATTAAGGGATAGAAGAAAAGCAAAAAAAGATAAAAAAACAATAATAAAGAAGAGGAAGAAGAAGGAGGAAGAGGAGGAGGAGGAGGAGGAGGTGGTATAGATCATCTCTCTTATATTTTTCATAAGTATTAATGAGCACTAAATGACAAAAAGATAAACTTCTAAAAAATAAAGGGAAAAAACCTCATCTACAATGAAAACAAAAAATAAACTTGATTTATAAAAGCAAAAATTAAGTGGCTTTTAGGTAGAAAAAAAAACCCTAAAACTTATTCTACACACTAGCTACATGACTAAACATATACACCTGACAAACTGACTTCATAAAAGAATCTTACAACTATGTCTTTCAGTTCTCAGCTATTTGGTAGTTTGTAATTTCTACTGTAAAATCTCGGCTATTTATTATTAAGATATTACAACTGCTAAATATGTTTATTATTTCATATTTGATGTATTTTAATAGTTAAAATTTATATTGAAAAATAATTTTGAGTAATTATATTTTAGGACACATTGATTTTAAATAATAATAAACATATTTATTTTATAAATAATAAAATATTAGACACATTTTTATAAATAATAAAAAATTTAAAATTTAAATTAACTCAAAAAAAATTTAATATTAGACTCATTTGAAAGGTCTCCATGAGACCTTTTCAATGGAACTATTTTTGTTAAAAACTGATTAGTAAAACTAATTATATATTTAGTTTAACTAATTAGATTATTTAATAAATAATATAAATGAAATTTAAATTATTAAATACAATAATTATTGAACAAATTTGAAATTTTTTAAAAGCTAAAAACAAATGGAGCACGGCTCCATTTTTTTTGTGGGGCTCCAAATTTAGAGCTCCACTATTATTACTAGCTCCAAATTTAGAGCTAATAATGGAGTCTGGTTGGAGCTTCATCATGCTCTTAAAGCCCGATTAGAATTTCATCGAGCTCCAAATTTAGTGTTTTTGAGCCAAGTGGGAGATGCTCTAAGCAGTATAGCATATAGATGACTCCGGATGGAATTGATTATCTTATTGCATGTTGCCCAAAACACTCCCAGAAAATTATAAGATACAAAATATAATATTGCATCCATCCTTAGAAATAGGTTCCTTAAAAAATGTCACTAAGATTAATTACAAGAAGAAAACCAAAAACTTCTATTCATCCTCAATAGTTGACGTGTAATTTTGATACGTTCCAAATTCACTACATGGCCATGGTGGTTGTGCTATCCGATCAGTGATCAGTAGCTAACCCTCTTATCAGATTGCAAAATATCAATCACTAGTTGACATGAACTATTATGTTTGTTTGGAATCAAGTAACGTTCTTCCAAATTAGCTGACATGCGTTGTAATACGCGGCGATCTTATACTCTCTCTGTCCCATGGTTTCTTCTTCTTCTTCTTCTTTTTAAAAAAGAAGAGATTAGACGACCCAAGTTAACCCACGTCATGGGGTAGGTTAATTAGATTCCAAAGCTTTACTACATCGTTAGAAATATGGATCGTCCATCTCTCATCTCCAAGACAAGCTACATATCTATATGGCTCTATAAGTACCCACCATATCCCTTCTTCATTTCACATTCTCATCACTCATCACTCACTCATCACCGCCACTAGATTCAACAGAGAAATGGAACTGGTATGATACGTTCTTCTTATTTGCATGCAGGCATGCATACCTGCATGAACGATACTAATAGTTTGTTCTACGTACTTGGTCTCCTTCTGCAGGCTGGACTCGTACAGGTTGGGCTCTGGGGTGGAAATGCAGGGAGTCCTTGGGACATGGAGAAATCCTCTGTTCGCCTTGTCAAAATAACCATCTACTCCAGCGACGTTATCAACTCCTTCTCCTTTCACTACCAAGTCGATGGGAAGTTACACACGGCTGGACCTTGGGGCAATGCCAGTGGAACCTTGCATGAGGTATTTGCTTCTCGTTAGCTTGCTCGCCTTGATATTGTAGTAATTATCCTTAATTAATTAACTTAATCGTGCAGATTACATTCAGAGAGGGGGAATACTTAACAGCTATGTCCGGGACTCATGGCCGTTATGGCTCCAACATAGCGGATTGCATAAGGTCACTCAAATTTGAGACCAATCTTAAAAAAACTCTAGGGCCCTTCGGTGATCAAACGCAGGGAACTCCTTTCACTATTCCTGTGAGCAGTGGGAGAATCGTCGGCTTCTTCGGACGCTCCGGCGATCTCCTTGATGCAATTGGGTTGTACCTCAGGCCCAACTAATCGCATACCTGAGATTGGCATCATCAACTTCATCTTGCTGGAGGATGAATGCCTATGCGTGCTTATATATCTATATGCAAATGTAATAAATAAAGGAACTGAGAGAGAGAGAGAGAGAGCTTGGGAGGAGATACATGATAGCATATATATACATATGTATGTATGTATGTATGTATGTATGATGATTCTTGTTATCCTTACTTAGCTCCAGAATAAATAAAATCAGTTGCATGAGTTTGCAAAGAAATGGATGTTTACACACCCATACCCTGTGACCCAGTATCAGTTATACCTACCAAAAACTAAAATATGAGATTAATATATTATGAACCATTCAAAGCTTTAAATAAAATTTACTGAATCGTGAAGTTCGTGCTACAATTGTTAGATCTCGATTTGATCCGTTGTGTTGGACTATATAAATATTTCCTTCTTCTCATCACTCATCACCATTCGAGTGAGAGACTTGGTTTGGTTAAGCTACGTAAGCATACGTTCTTCTTAATTGCATGCATGCTCTCAATTGTTTGCTTTCTACGTACTTGGTCTCCATTTAATTTGCAGGGTGGACTCGTGAAGGTCGGGCAATGAAGGGGAGTCCTTGGGAGATGAAGGAATCCACTGTTCGACTTGAGAGTATAACTATCTACTACGACAGCAATGTTATCAACTCCTCCATTCTATACCAAGTCGATGTGAAGTCACGGATGATATCTAACTTTAACGATATCAAACTGTCTATCAACAAAAAGAACCCATAGATCACATATTAAATCATAAAGAAACCATGACTATTAGATTAGAGAATGAAAAAAAATCTGAATCCATTGTTTACAGGGAGGAGATACATACATAATATATATATTAGTGGATGAATATGTCTTGTTATCCTTATTTAGCTCCAACAGAAATAAAATCAGTTGCATGACCCTTTTGTTAGCCTATGATTTTCTTTTGTGTTTGAAATTAACGTGTAAACAATGGAAACAAAAAAATAAACAATAAACGTGACTTACAAAAGCAGAAACAAGTGGCTTTTTGGTAGAAATCAACCCTAAAACTTATTCTATACACTAGATACATGACTAAACATATGCACCTGATTGACTGACTTCATAGAAGAATCTAACAACTATGTCTTTCAATTCTTAGCCTTTCTTTTGATGATTTCTCAGCTATTTGGCAATTATAATTTCTACCATAAAATCTCCACTCATCCCTCTCTTAGATATTCTCCCATATCTTAATATAACGAGTCAACCCATTTTTTCCACAAAAGAAAGGTTAGAGGATGGTACGATGTGAATAAGAATAAAAGCAAAAATTATATGATATTTTTGATAAATTATTAACTAACATGCAGTCATACATATCACTAAAACAGACTCTCAATATCGTAATCGAGGGGTTTCTAAATCACGGAAGAAATAAGTATTTCCAAGGGAGGGCTTTATATTTGAACCCCAAAAGTCAAGAGCTCGAGTGCATTGGGCTCTATATTTATTATTTAATTAATATAATATATATATATATTTAAATCACTTAATATATCCTCTTAATGTTACTATTTTTAATAAAAAACATATCGTTAAAAAATTCTCATCGATAACTTTATAATAAAACTAATATTTATATATTATATTTTAAATCACTTAATATGTCCTCTCAATGTTACTATTTTTTAGTAAAATATATATGGTTAAAAAATTCTCATCGATATCTTTATAATAAAACTAATATTTAATAGTTTCAGAAATAATTTTAAATTACTATTTTTTTAATTAAACGCATCAAAATTATATTACATGAAACAAAATTAAAAAATTTAAAATAACTTAAATAATTTAATATTACACTCATTTTAAATATCTCAATGAGACCTTTCTAGTAGTACTATTTTTATTAAAAATTAATTAAAAAACTAATTATATATTCAGTTTAACTAATTAAATTATTTAATAAAAAATACAAACGGAATTTAAAATTTCAAATTAAGCTTTTCTAGTATAAAATTGATATTTTTAATAGTTAAATAGTACTAGAGCTGGGCTGAGCTCCATTGTAGTTGGCTCCAAATTTGGAGCCCTATTTAAAACCTGGTTGGAGCTCCATCGGACTCCAAATTTAGTGTTTTGAAATTCGGTTGGAGATGCTCTAAGCGCTATAGCATATAGATGACTACATAATGAATTGATTGGGCATGTCGCCCAAAACACTCCCAGAAAGTTAAAGATAAATATTGCATCCTTAGAAATAGGGTTCCTTGAAAAATGTCACTGAGATTAATTACAAGAAGAGAACCAAAAACTTCTACTCATCCTCAATAGTTGACGTGTAATTTTGATACGTTCCAAATTCACTACATGGCCATGGTGGTTGTGCTATCTGGTCAGTGATCATAGCTAGCCCTCTTATCAAATTGCAAAATATTCATCACTAGTTGACGTGTTTGGGAATCAATTAATGTTCTTCCAAATTAGCTGACATGCGTTGTAATACGCGGCGATCTTATACTCTCTCTGTCCCATGGTTTCTTCTTCTTCTTCTTCTTTTTAAAAAAGAAGAGATTAGACGACCCAAGTTAACCCACGTCATGGGGTAGGTTAATTAGATTCCAAAGCTTTACTATATCATTAGAAATATGGATCGTCCATCTCTCATCTCCAAGACAAGCTACATATCTATATGGCTCTATAAGTACCCACCATATCCCTTCTTCATTTCACATTCTCATCACTCATCACTCACTCATCACCGCCACTAGATTCAACAGAGAAATGGAACTGGTATGATACGTTCTTCTTATTTGTATGCAGGCATGCATACCTGCATGAATGATACTAATAGTTTGTTCTACGTACTTGGTCTCCTTCTGCAGGCTGGACTCGTACAGGTTGGGCTCTGGGGTGGAAATGCAGGGAGTCCTTGGGACATGGAGAAATCCTCTGTTCGCCTTGTCAAAATAACCATCTACTCCAGCGACGTTATCAACTCCTTCTCCTTTCACTACCAAGTCGATGGGAAGTTACACACGGCTGGACCTTGGGGCAATGCCAGTGGAACCTTGCATGAGGTATTTGCTTCTCGTTAGCTTGCTCGCCTTGATATTGTAGTAATTATCCTTAATTAATTAACTTAATTGTGCAGATTACATTCAGAGAGGGGGAATACTTAACAGCTATGTCCGGGACTCATGGCCGTTATGGCTCCAACATAGCGGATTGCATAAGGTCACTCAAATTTGAGACCAATCTTAAAAAAACTCTAGGGCCCTTCGGTGATCAAACGCAGGGAACTCCTTTCACTATTCCTGTGAGCAGTGGGAGGATCGTCGGCTTCTTCGGACGCTCCGGCGATCTCCTTGATGCAATTGGGTTGTACCTCAGGCCCAACTAATCGCACACCTGAGATTGGCATCATCAACTTCATCTTGCTGGAGGATGAATGCCTATGCGTGCTTATATATCTATATGCAACTGTAATAAATAAAGGAACTGAGAGAGAGAGAGAGAGAGAGAGAGAGCTTGGGAGGAGATACATGATAGCATATATATACATATGTATGTATGTATGTATGTATGTATGTATGTATGATGTATCTTGTTATCCTTACTTAGCTCCAGAATAAATAAAATCAGTTGCATGAGTTTGCAAAGAAATGGATGTTTACACACCCATACCCTGTGACCCAGTATCAGTTATACCTACCAAAAAATAAAATATGAGATTAATATATTATGAACCATTCAAAGCTTTAAATAAAATTTACTGAATCGTGAAGCTCGTGCTACAATTGTTAGATCTCGATTTGATCCATCGTGTAGGACTGTATAACTATTTCCTTCTTCTCATCACTCATCACCATTCGAGTGAGAGACTTGGTTTGGTTAAGCTACGTAAGCATACGTTCTACTTAATTGCATGCATGCTATCAATTGTTTTTTTCCACGTACTTGGTCTCCATTTAATTTGCAGGGTGGACTCGTGAAGGTTTGGCAGTGAAGGGGAGTCCTTGGGAGATGAAGGAATCACTGTTCGCCTAGAGAGTATAACCATCTACTACGACAGCAACGTTATCAACTCCTCGTTTCAATAGCAAGTCGATGTGAAGTCACCGATGATAAAATATCTACTTTAATGATACAAAATTGTCTATCAACAAATCTGAATCTCTCTCTCTCTCTCTCTCTCTCTCTCTCTCTCTCTCTCTCTCTCTCTCTCTCTCTCTCTCTCTCTCTATATATATATATATAATTTAGCTCATGAAATAAATATACAAATATTTGATGAGAAACTTGTGCATTTGTTTATTTATCTTTCTATTAATTCGTCTTTTTTCATGAACATAAAAAAATTAGGTGATTAAGTTGAAAATAGACGGGAGCAAATTAAGATTGCAGACAAACCGCAAAGGGGTAAAACTGTAATTTAGCATACACTATATTAGTAGCTAGCTCCTTGTTTTTTTAATAATTTCATTAATTAATTAATGCATATTCCTTTTGGGGGATCGGGAATACTAAACGACTGCATACGGAACTCATGGCTCTTATAGTGCTGGAACTGGAAGCATGGAGAACTGCATAAAGTCACTCAAATTTGTGACCAATCGTGGAACTGGGACGTCTTTTGGGCGGGGCCCTACGGAGATGTTGTTCGTGTGACCAGTGGAAGAATCATCGGTACGCTCCGGCGCTCACCTTAACGCAATTGGGTTGTACCTCATGCCTAACTGATCGCATGCATGCCTAGATTGGCATCATCAACTTCATCTTAAACTGGAGCCGCCTGGAGGATGAATGCCTATGCAACATGCATGTAGCTGTGATAAATAAAGGGAGGGAGGGAGGGAGGAGTAGGGGTGTAAACGAGCCGAGTCGGAACGAGTCAGCTGCTGCTTAAGCTCGGGGCTCGAAATTAATTTCGAGCCTCTTTATTGGGCTTAGTCTCAGCTCGCCTCAGCTCGAGTCGAGCCAAGTCTGAGCCGGGCCTAATCGAGCCTAAGCTGAACCCAAGCCTAAAATGAGCTTCTTATCAAGTCTTATTTAAGCTGAGCTGGCTCAAGTTGGACTGAGCCAATTCGAGCCTCTTATCGGCTGATGGAGGAGGACAACGTGGCAACTGCTTGGAGAAGGAGGGTGAGGCGGAGCTTAGAGGATGAGGCGGCATTGTGGTCGTGGTAGCTTAACTAGGCGGCACCACGGTAACTTTAGGAGACTACAACAACTTGGCATCTTCTTGAAGGAGGAGGACACGATGACTGCTTGGAAAAGGGCGAGGCGGAGCTTAGGGGATGAGGCGGCATCATGGGTCCATGGCAGCTTGATGAGGCGGCACCACGGTAGCTCGAGGAGACGGCGGCAGCTTGGCGTCTTCTCAAAGGAGGAGGATGTGGTGATTGCTTGGAGGAGGGCAAGGCAGCACCATGGATCCATGGCAGCTTAACGAGGCGGCACCACGACAGCTTGGCATCTTCTTAAAGGAGGAGGAGGCAACGGCTTGGCGTCTTCTTGAATGAGAAGGAGAAGGAGGAGGCGGCGACAACTCGGGGAGACGAACTCGAGGGGATGGTGGGATTAGATTTGAGGATTAGAGTTTCAATATTTCAAGACTTATGGCCTATAATCGAGCCTATCAAGCCAAGCTTGAGCGAGCCGGCTCTAGCTCAGACTCGACTCGGTATTAATTTCAAGCCTTTATCTGTAGCTCAACCTCGGCTCAGTAGAGCTCGAGCCCGAGTTTCTTGTCAAGCTTGACACCCCTAGGAAGGAGATACATGATATGTATATACATATATATTATATATGTATGTATGTATGTATGTATGTATGTATGTATGTATGTATGTATGTATGTATAACTTAGTGGATGCATATGTCTTGTTATCCTCGCTTAGATCCAGCATAAATAAAATCAGTTGCATGACCCTTTTGTTAGCCTATGATTTTCCTTTATGTTCGAAATCAACGTGTGTTACTGATTTTTGCTCCAAATTACTCTCATGTTCCTTCCCCTTCTTTCTTCTTCTTCGTGCAAAAAACTTTTCGGATATATTCATAATTTGAAGAGACTGTAAATAGTAAATTTTAGATTACGATGTAATCAACTTTATTCAATTAGTTTTATGTTATTTGGATATGAGATGAAAAGAAGGGAAAGGAAGGCTTATAGCATACTCCGCCACCCGCAAGAGTATCTCAAATATAACCGTACCCCAACACTCGTTAAGATATCAATATCCATCCAGATTAGGCACCAACATCGTTGATAGAAACCTCGTGAGAATAACTCGCCACATATGCCTTGACGAATGGCATGTGTCCGAATGTCTACTGCGCACACAGACTAACGACCTCGGACGTAAGGCCAACAGGATTGCAACTATGTCAAGCGATCAATCATCTCGAGGCACGCCCTAACTCTCGCGCCCACTCGGGTATCCTTACGCTTTCTATCAACTATCCTATCAATCACATTTCATGCTTTCCTTCTAAATAACATATCATATGCATATATCCAGTACGATAACGAGTTAATACATAACATGAATTTAGGTGGAACAGAAAATCAAGAGAAAAATAATGCAATGTAGTCTCCAACTATATAGTCAACACATGCATACCCATGCTAATATAATCACATGCAAAGTTATTTCTTATTATCTGTATTTATCATCATCATACTCATATCCAAGATCAACCTAACTATATGCATGATAAAAATATGCTCGACTGTAATCATCTCTAGATAAAGTCATATAATCATGCTCGAGGCCAAAACATGTATTTACGTAATATATAATATAACATAATTTGATAAAGGTGTCTATAAGATAAGACTACTCAATCTAATCAGAAGACACAACTCACGTATACGTCACGTATACTCAATCTAATCAGAAGGTGCTATCTCCCCTAGAACCGCCGCCTCCACATGTGAGGTCTCTCACTTCCCCTCTTTCCTTTTCCCCCCCTCTCTCTCTCTCACTCTCTCTCTCTCTCTCTCTCTCTCTCTCTTTCTCTCTCTCTCTCTCTCGCGCGTGCGTTAACACCCGAGCTCGAGCTCGTCAGAGCCGAGTCGCTGGCCAGCAGCAGCCGGTGCCCTTTCCGCCGGCCCGGGTCCGCAACCCCCTCCCTCCTCTCCTCCCTTCTTCGCCTCTTCTTCTTCTTCTTTTTCTTCTTCTTCTTCTTCCTTCTTCTTTCTTCTTTCTTTTTACTTCTTCTTCCTCGACTTCTTCTCCTTCTCTTTCTGCACACTGCTGGGCTCCGCCTAGCACTGTAGCAGGCAGTGCTGGGCCGAGCCCAGCACTGATGGCAATGTCTTAATTAATTATTTATTTATTTATTTATTTATTTATTGATGTTATTTATTTAGGCTTTTCCTTCTTAATTAATGCAAATAGATTATTTGGACATTAATTATTTTAATAACAATATATATTCTTCAATATGTTTATTATTAATTATAATTTGTATAATTAATGATTAATTAGGTATAAATATAGGTAATACTTAGATTTATTTATTTAAGCTCTATTAGATTAATATATATAGATTTGTAAATTATAATTATCACATTTGTAGAATAAGATACATTTTAAGTAATTCTAATAGTTTATTATACATTATTATTTTGTAACAAATAAAATACTAGGCTCACGTATTTATTTATTTATTATTTTATAAAGTAATGACTACAAGGTCCTAATTAATCAAGATGTAATTTAATTATAATTAGATTTTTATCTATATTTTTATTTTTATTTATAGTTAAAAATCTAGCTAGTTATAAACATAAGTAGAAATTCTAAAACCTAATAAATCATCATATATTACATGAATGGATTTTAATTAGGTGAACGGCCAACTTCGTGGTACTTAAATATTTTCAGATCCCGAACCTCTTATTTGAGGCCCCGTGGACGCTATTAGGACAAGTTGTCGCTCGGTTGTCGGATGTGACGTATACGTGAGTTGTGTCTTCTGATCAGATGTGAGTAGTCTTATCCTCTAGACGTCTTTATCAAATTATGTTATATTATATATTACGTAAATACATGTTTTTGCCTCCAGCATGATTATATGACTTTATCTAGAGATGATTACAGTCGAGCATATTTTTATCATGCATATAGTTAGGCTGATCTTGGATATGAGTATGATGATGATAAATATAGATAATGAGAAATAACTTTGCATGTGATTATATTAGCATGGGTATGCATGTGTTGACTATATGGTTGGAGACTACATTGCATTATTTTTCTCTTGATTTTCTGTTCCACCTAAATTCATGTTATGTATTAACTCGTTATCGTACTGGATATATGCATATGATATGTTATTTAGAAGAAAAGCATGAAATGTGATTGATAGGATAGTTGATAGAAAGCGTAAGGATACCCGAGTGGGCGCGAGAGTTAGGGCGTGCCTCGAGATGATTGATCGCTTGACATAGTTGCGATCCTGTTGGCCTTACGTCCGAGGTCGTTAGTCTGTGTGCGCAGTAGATATTCGGACACATGCCGTTCGTCAAGCCATATGTGGTGAGTTATTCTCACGAGGTTTCTATCAACGATGTGGGTGCCTAATCTGGATGGATGTTGATATCTTAGCGAGTGTTGGGGTATGGTTATATTTGAGATACTCTTGCGGGTGGCGGAGTATGCTATAAGCCTTCAGACATGATGTTGAGACCGGTACCGGGTATTGACTATGCATAGTGGTCTAATATGATGATGACATATAGAACTAACATTGATGGCTGAGATGCTGAGAAATGCATATGATTTCATTATCATTTGATTACCTGATTACCGAGTGGTCAATATACATCATATATGGTTGCATTTGATATCATAGCATGATTATGGTCGGCATGCATCATGTGTTATATTTTTGAGAGTGTTGTAATGATAGTATGACATAGAGATTTGTTTACTCATTGTCGAGAATTATATACTTTTATCGGTTATGACATGATATCTACTTTTCATTTATATATTATTGAGGATACATTCATATACTCTCTATTTGGCATCACTGATTTGGGATAAGGTCTATTCACTAAGCCTTTTACTCATGACTCTTTATTTCTTTTCTAATCCTCTCAGATATGTGGTACGTGATAGCGACTTAAGATATCAAAAGAAGATATTTTAGATTAATGAGGTGAGCTATAGGTGTGAGACGGTATAGGTGATAGTTTGAATAAAAATTGAGTTGTATCGTTGTTTGTTATATTTGTACTTTATTGTATCAGACGATGATTTGTATAGTATATGTCATATTATAGTGCACTTAGGTATTAGTTGTTTAGTTGTATCTTGATGGTTTGTTGTGGCCTGTGTGGGTCCTACCAGATTAGGTAGTGATATAGTGTATATTATTGTGGACTTAGATATTTATTTGTTAATAGATTTATTTGGTTGATAATATGATTTGTTTGGTGTTGTATTATGTGAGCATAAATATGTTAACATGTATTATTTGATGATGTCATGATTATATGTGCACAGGAGTGTATCTGTGCGAGACGTGCCTCGCCTGACCTGTCGTGTGCGCCTCGCGTGCCATGTGGGCGCGTGTGTGTGCACGTGCCCGTGCCAGGCGAGGGCGTTATAACTTCATAGTCTAAGTACGAAATTCATAGTGTAAGTATGAAATTCTATCAGTAATTCATAATTTTTTAAGTAAAAAATTAATTATTAAAAAAATAAAATTAAGGGATAGAAGAAAAGCAAAAAATAATAATAATAAAGGAGGAGGAGGAGGAGGAGGAGGTATAGATCATTTCTCTCTTATATTTTTCATCATTATTAATGAGCACTAAATGACAAAAAAATAAACTTGGAAAAAAAAAACAGAGGGAAAAAACCTCATCTACAATGAAAACAAAAAATAAACTTGACTTACAAAAGCAAAAATTAAGTGGCGTTTGGGTAGAAAAAAAAAACCCTAAAACTTATTCTACACACTACCTACATGACTAAACATATACACCTAACTAACTCACTTCATAGAAGAATCTTACAACAGTGTCTTTCAGTTCTCAGCTATTTGGCAGTTTGTAATTTCTACTGTAAAATCTCAGCTATTTATTATTAAGATATTACAACTGCCAAATATGTTTATTATTTTATATCTGATGTATTTTAATAATTAATATTTATATTAGAAAATAATTGTGAGTAATTATATTTTAGGACACATTAATTTTAAATAATAATAAACATATTTATTTTATAAATAATAAAATATTAGATGTATTTTTATAAATAATAAAAAATTTAAAATTTAAATTAACTCAAAAATAATTTAGTATTAGACTCATTTTGAAGGTCTCCATGAGACCTTTCCAATGATACTATTTTTGTTAAAAATTGATTAGTAAAACTAATTATATACTTAGTTTAACTAATTAGATTTTTTAATAACGGATACAGATAGAATCAAAATTATTGAATGCAATAATTATTAGGCAAATTTAGAATTTTTAAAAAGCTGAACACAAATGTAGCATGGCTCCATTTTTTTGGTGGGGCTCCAAATTTGGAGCCCCACTATTGCTACCTCCAAATTTAGAGCTAACAATGGAGCCCGATTGGAGTTTCATAGTGTTTTTAAAGCCCAATTTGAGCTTCACCGAGCTCCAAATTTGGTGTTTTGGAGCCGAGTTGGAGATACTCTAAGCCGTATAGCATCTAGATGACTCCAAATGGAATTGATTATCTTATTGCATGTTGCCCAAAACACTCCCAGAAACTTAAAAGATACAAAATATAATATTGCATCCTTAGAAATAGGGTTCACTAAAAAATGCCACTGAGATTAACTACAAGAAGAGAACCAAAAATTTCTATTGATCCTCAATAGTTGACGTGTAATTTTGATACGTTCCAAATTCACTACATGGCCATGGTGGTTGTGCTATCCGATCAGTGATCAGTAGCTAACCCTCTTATCAGATTGCAAAATATTCATCACTAGTTGACGTGCGTTATTATGTTTGTTTGGAATCAATTAAAGTTCTTCCAAATTAGCTGACATGCGTTGTAATACGCGGCGATCTTATACTCTCTCTGTCACATGGTTTCTTCTTCTTCTTCTTCTTCTTCTTTTTTAAAAAAGAAGAGATTAGACGACCCAAGTTAACCCACGTCATGGGGTAGGTTAATTAGATTCCAAAGCTTTACTATATCGTTAGAAATATTGATCGTCCATCTCTCATCTCCAAGACAAGCTACATATCTATATGGCTCTATAAATACCCACCATATCCCTTCTTCATTTTTACATTCTCATCACTCATCACTCATCACTCACTCATCACCGCCACTAGATTCAACAAAGAAATGGAACTGGTATGATACGTTCTTCTTATTTGCATGCAGGCATGCATACATGCATGAATGATACTAATAGTTTGTTCTACGTACTTGGTCTCCTTCTGCAGGCTGGACTCGTACAGGTTGGGCTCTGGGGTGGAAATGCAGGGAGTCCTTGGGACATGGAGAAATCCTCTGTTCGCCTTGTCAAAATAACTATCTACGCCAGCAACGTTATCAACTCCTTCTCCTTTCACTACCAAGTCGATGGGAAGTTACACACGGCTGGACCTTGGGGCAATGCCAGTGGAACCTTGCATGAGGTATTGATTTATATTTATATCCCTCTCCAATATTTGATTCTCGTTCGTTAGCTAGCTCGGCCTTGATATTGTAATAATTATCCTTAATTAATTAACTTAATTGTGTAGATTACATTCAGAGAGGGGGAATACTTAACAGCTATGTCCGGGACTCATGGCCCTTATACCTCCAGCATAGCGGATTGCATAAGGTCACTTAAATTTGCCACTAATCTTAAAACTCTAGGGCCCTACGGTGATCAAACGCAGGGAACTCCTTTCACTATTCCTGTGAGCAGTGGGAGGATCGTCGGCTTCTTCGGACGCTCCGGCGATCTCCTTGATGCAATTGGGTTGTACCTCAGGCCCAACTAATCGCATGCCTGAGATTGGCATCATCAACTTCATCTTGCTGGAGGATGAATGCCTATGCGTGCTTATATATATATGCAACTGTAATAAATAAAGGAAGTGAGAGAGAGAGAGAGAGAGAGAGCTTGGGAGGAGATACATGATAGCATATATATGCGTATGTATGTATGTATGTATGATGTATCTTGTTATCTTTACTTAGCTCCAGAATAAATAAAATCAGTTGCATGAGTTTGCAAAGAAATGGATGTTTACACACCCATACCCGTGACCCAATATCAGTTATACCTACCAAAAAATAAAATATGATATTAATATATTATGAACCATTCAAAGCTTTAAATAAAATTTACTGAATCGTGAAGCTCGTGCTACAATTGTTAGATCTCGATTTGATCCAGCGTGTAGGACTATATAAATATTTCCGTCTTCTCATCACTCATCACTCATCACCATTCGAGTGAGATACTTGGTTTGGTTAAGCTACGTAAGCATACGTTCTTCTTAATTGCATGCATGCTCTCAATTGTTTGCTTTCTACGTACTTGGTCTCCATTTAATTTGCAGGGTGAACTCGTGAAGGTCGGGCAATGAAGGGGAGTCCTTGGGAGATGAAGGAATCCTCTGTTCGCCTTGAGAGTATAACCATCTACTACGACAGCAGCGTTATCAACTCCTCCCTTCAATACCAAGTCGATGTGAAGTCACCGATGATAAAATATCTACTTTAATGATACAAAATTGTCTATCAACAAATCTGAATCCATAAATATGATTCTTTTAAAGTAATAGGAAAGGCAACCACCTTCCTTTGTCTCTCTCTCTCTCTCCCTCTATATATATAATTTAGCTGAAATAAATATACAAATATTTGCGAGAAACTTGTGCATTTGTTTATTTATCTTTCTATTAATTTATCTTTTTCCATGAACACAAAAAAGTTAAGTGATTAAGTTGAAAATAGACGGTGGCAAATTAAGATAGCTACCAAACCGCAAAGGGGTAAAACTGTAATTTATCCTACACTATATTAGTAGGTAGCTCCTTGTCTTTTTAATAATTTCCTTAATTAATTAATTAATTAATAGTGCAGATTCCTTTTGGGGGATCGGGAATACTTAACGGCTGTATACGGAACTCATGGCTCTTATAGTGCTGGAACTGGAAGCATGGAGAACTGCATAAAGTCACTCAAATTTGTGACCAATCGTGGAACTGGGACGTCTTTTGGGCGGGGCCCTACGGAGATGCTGTTCGTGTGACCGGTGGAAGAATCGTCGGTACGCTCCGGCGCTCACCTTAACGCAATTGGGTTGTACCTCATGCCTAACTGATCGCATGCATGCCTAGATTGGCATCATCAACTTCATCTTAAACTGGAGCCTGGAGGATGAATGCCTATGCAACATGCATGTAGCTGTGATAAATAAAGGTAGGGAAGGAGGAAGGGAGGAGTAAGGGTGTAAACTAGCCGAGCCGGAGCGAGCCGGCTGCTGCTTAGGCTCGGGGCTCGAAATTAATTTCGAGCCTCTTTATTGGGCTTAGTCTCGGCTCGCCTTAGCTCGAGTCGAGCCGAGCCAAGCCTGAGTCAGGCCTAAGCCGAGCTTGATCAAGCCTGAGTCAAACTCAAGCCTAAAATGAGTCTATTATTAAGCCTTATTCAAGCCAAGCTGGCTCGAACTGGACCGAGCCAATTCAAGCCTCTTGCCGGCTGATGGAGGAGGACAATGTGGCAACTACTTGAAAAAGGAGTGCGAGGCAGAGCTTAGAGAACGAGGCGGTACTATGGGTTTGTGGCAACTTGACGAGGCAGCACCATGGTAGCTCCAGGAGACTGCGGCAACTTGGCATCTTCTTGAAGGAGGAGGACACGGCAACTGCTTGGAAAAGGGTGAGGCGAAGCTTAGAGGACGAGGCGGCACCATGGTAGCTCGAGGAGATGGTGGCAGCTTGGCGTCTTCTCAAAGGAGGAGGACGCAGTGATTGCTTGGAGGAGGGCGAGGCGGCACCGTGGGTCCGTGGCAGCTTAACAAGGCAACACCACGGCAGCTTGGTGTCTTCTTAAAGGAGGAGAAGGAGGCAGCGGATTGGCATCTTCTCGAAGGAGAAGGAGAAGGAGGAGGCAGCGACAACTCGAGGAGACAAACTCGAGGAGATGTGGGGTGGGCTTAGATTTGAGGATTAGGGTTTCAATGTTTTATGACTTATGGCTCATAATCGAGCATATCAAGCTAAGCCTGAGCGAGCCTGCTCTAGCTCAAGTTCGGCTTGGTATTAATTTCAAGCCTCTATTAGCAGCTCGAGCTCGGCTCAGTAGAGCCCGAGCCCGAGCTGAGCCCAAGCCGCTTGTCAAGCTTGACACCCCTAAGATATATATATATATATATATATATATATATATATATATGTATGTATGTATGTATGTATGTATGTATGTATAACCTTGTGGATGCATATGTCTTGTTATCCTCACTTAGATCCAGCATAAATAAAATCAGTTGCATGACCCTTTTGTTAGCCTATGATTTTCCTTTATGTTCGAAATCAACATGTGGTACCGATTTTTGCTCGAAATTACTCTCATGTTCCTTCCCCTTCTTTTGTCTCTCTTCTTCTTCTTCTTCTTCTTGCAAAAAACTTTTCGGATATATTCATAATTTGAAGAGACCGTGAATAGTAAATTTTAGATTATGATGTAATCAATTTTATTTAATTAGTTTTATATTATTTGGACATGAGATGAATATCTTCTATATTTTTTTTTATTTTCTAGTTTAATCATGATATTTATAATTTAAGTACAAAATTTCTACAAAGACTACAAAATTTCACAGTTTCAAAAGAAAATATTTAAAAAATAATACTCAGACGTTTAAAAATTATGAAACCAATTAAATAAAATTCGTAACATTATAATTAAAACTTTGTTATTATGACTTTTCTTATATTCGAAATCTATCTACAGTGAAACGAGAACTTTATAATTTAAGTATGAAATTTATAGTTTAAGTATAAAATTTTAATAGTAATTTATAATTTTTTAAGCAGAAACTCATATTAAAAATAAGAGAAAATTAAGGGATAGAAAAAAAAAGCAAAAAAGAATAAAAAAAAACAATAATAAAGAAAAAGAAAGAGGAGGTATGGATCATTTCCCTCTTATATTTTTCATCAACATTAATAAGCACTAAATGATAGAAAGATAAACTTGAAAGAAAAAAAAAACTTAATCTACAATGAAAACAAAAGATAAACTGTGACTCACAAAAGCAAAAACTAAGTAGCTTTTTAGTAGATAAAAAAAACCCTAAAACTTATTCTACCCACTATGTACATGACTAGATATATACACACGACTGAATTCATAGAAGAATCTTACACAATATGGAGAATATTAACTGCCACACAAAACATGGTGAAAAACTTAGCGTGAGAGGAACAACTGTCTTTCCGTTCTCAGCCTTTCTTTTGGTGATTTCTCAGCTATTTGTCAATCGTAATTTCTACCATAAAATCTCTACTCATCCCTCTCTTGGACATTCTCCCAGATCTTAATATAACGAGTAAACCCATATTTTCCACACATTAAAAAAAAGGTTACAAGATGGTATATCACTAAAACATGCCCTCAATATTGTAACCGAGGGGATTCTGAATCACGGAAGGAATAAAGAGCCCTATAGCATATAGATGACTCCAGAAGGAATTGATTGGAGATGCATATCTTGTTGCATGCTGCCCAAAACACTCACAGAACCTTAAAAGATACAAAATATAATATTGCATCCTTAGAAATAGGGTTCCTTTAAAAATGCCGCTGAGAATAATTACAAGAAGAGAACAAACAACTTCTATTCATCTCAATAGTAAGAAGTGGCATCATGATACAGCTTTCAAATGTGAGACTACATTGAGATTTAGGATGCTTCTGATCTTGCTGCATGACAAACCATCATCTCTTGAAGTTGAAATCTACATGAATAACGTATCTCATCTTTATCTGGTCTACATTGTACACTATGTATTCGTTGTACAGCAAGCAACCCTGCAAATGACACACAATTAGCTCTGTTTCTCAGGTTCTTCTTTCCTTCTTTGAATGCAGAGATATGTGAACAAGTGGTAAGTTGGATTACCTTACGATCTTTTTGCTCTTTCGACTCTCCAAGGGGAACTACTACCCCATCTTCAAGGGCCTCAGATTGTGACATGTCTGGTTCAGTTGCACCTACTCCTTTAGTGCTGCAACAAATGGCAAATATTAGCAATTTCATTATTTATATGTTACAGTATCTCATATGCTGATTGCAAGTGTTTGTTCAAAAGCCTCAGCTAGTACATTTATTAGTATGCTGAAAGAAAGTAAACACGTAAGATGCTGTTAGAAACAGGAAAAAGTAAGAGTTTCATAAAATTTATTCAGTATCTGGTTATGACCAGATTGATATTTGTGGAGCATCTACATGATGATTGCATAAGTATGCAGCCTTTGCAAGGTATTCTCAATTTTTAGCATATAAGATCTCACCCTTCAACTCTGCAAAGCTCATGAACTCCAAGGACAGCGTTAGCTTTTCTTATTTCACAAAGGTCTTATTGTGAAACTAAATTATTCTGATGTTATAAATGATCCTACATAACATTTATGGAACGTGTGAGAAATATTCCCCACATACCAATCTATACTCAATAAAAGATGCTGGGTATGAAGTACAATCCTGATAACTAATTATTTGATATTTTCGTCATAACATATAATTACAAGCATGTGATTCTTATATTTATGAGAACAATTAGGACCAGTTGTACAAGATAATAGGAAATAGACCTTAGTTTTCCCTTTGGCAGTTGATCAGCATTATAATCAGCAGTTTGTAGCTCATTCATATCACCTAGTGCAACCTAAAAAAGAAATACAGAGAATCAGAGAGTTAATAGGATCACTTCCAGCAATTAATATATCAAGGATCTGAGAACAGTGCTAGGAACAACCTCACACAGAAGGAGCACTCCAGATCTAGATGACTGTGATGCACAGCAGTAGTTTGCACTCTTGGAGAACATATCAGCGAAGTACACCCCCTTTCCAAACATATAACCAGTAACTGGTGCTTCTGGAGGAGCAATTCGCAATCCTGTTTGCATATCAGAATCAAGCTTTTAAATGATATTCTCACCTCATTACTTTCTCCTAAAAATATTGAGTAATAGGCAAAACCGTGGAAGTTAGACATCCGAATGCATAATTAACACAAAATATCATTGCCTTTGGCACTAGCAAATTAAACAAACAGGATACTGAATTGAGTTGGAATTAACATAAAAAATTTAAATAAATTGGAACAAGTCCTATCTGTAAATATATGATTATATGAGTTCACCAAAAGTCAATAGCTTGAATGGTGAGCTAACTTGCTGATAAAAATATATAGTACAGTTATTGGACTAAATGAAGCAACTTTTGCACAAGGAAACAATCTATTTAAATGTAGCACATTCTCTTAAATCTTTTGGAAGATCATTGATAATAACCCTCACAATTTGCACATGGAATACAAAACAAACTTACTAAGCTCAAGAACTAATATGTACACTTTCGGTGAAGGGAACAAGCTACAATTAAGAAACAAGAACAAAAGACAACCTTGAGAAAGAATCCCAGTCCAATTAGTGAGTCGAGAACCATGCCACAGAAGCATCCTATTTTTTGTATCAGAAAACTGCAGGATATATATCACTAAGAAAATTAAGTTTGCTGGATATAATAAGAAATAACTCCACCATCAGCAGGCATCATCTAAAGCATATATTTGATAAGCACAACAGATAAATTTTCACCTTTTTGAAGCGTTCCAATTCACCATGCCTTGAAACTTTGAATATCTGTATAATTTCAACTGCGTAACTTGAGTGTGTTTTGCCATGTGTATTCAACATGTACTTCTTTATCTGTTAAAACAGGAAAAAATCACACAAGTAAGGTTAAATGCCCAAAAGCAGATAAGCCAAATTAATAGATCAATATATTCACATGTCTTCAGTAACCCCCTGTTGGTAAATTCCAGAGGACATACACTAGGTCAACAGTAGAATCCCAATATGAGAAATTCTTGGACATAATTTATCTTTCATCTGCATATGAAATGGTACATACTACAGAACTATACTTCATGAATAGTAATTCATAGAAAAATTGCAGCATACCATTATGATCTGGAATTCTTATGAACTGTAGAGAATTAAAACATGAGCTACTGCATAATCAGGCCATTGTGTGTAGGTGTATCTATGAGAGAGAGAGGTTATGCATCAGATCTTATGTTGCATGAATCAGCACGTGACCCAGATAATCCTTGATTGAAAACATATCAGTTTATGGTCAGGAGCATTTTTTCATGTAAACAGAGTTCTATTTGGTGTTGTACAGTTGTTGGATTAGTATACGTTCCTTAGCATGAATCTAACATGTACAGGACTGCTCTACTCCATTCATGAATAGGCCATACGTTTGTAAGACATATCATCTAAAGGAAACCCTACAAGCCAGTGAAACTGTGAAAAAATATGCACTTCATCTTAGTCTTAAAAATTAGACCAAAAGATTTTCAACGATACTTTTTTACTACTTCCACAGTTCCACCCACTAAATGCTATTACATCTGAAAAGAAGGGAAAGGAAATGCTCTCCATGATTGTGGTACAGGACACATTTGGTCTCATGACCTCATCTTCAGGTGTCTATGGTCTTGCAGTTCATGAATTGAATTATGCGATTCTTTCAGAGGTTAAATATGACAGGTAACTGATGAGAGGAAGACATCAATCATCTTAATTTATTTAGTCAGAAGAAAATGCAATGTCGTGAAAATAGAATGTGCTGAATCAAATACAAAACATATCACTAGTTTTATGTGTGAAAAATATTACCATAGAAAATTCTTCTGAATCAACTTCAACCGGTGCTAATTCACACTGAAGTTGTTGATATCGGGAATACAAAGGGTCATCCTGCATTATGGAACATAACAGAAAAGATCAGATATATGAGGTTTAGGAAACCAAAGCATTTAAAGAAACTAATAAATATGAGGTTTAGGAAAACAAAGCATTTAAAGAATAGTCCTCAGTAAAGCAGCTACAAGGCATTAATAATCTTACTGGATACTAACCTAAAAAGGAAACAGAACAAAAGGTGAATTCTGTATGATAGCTATCAAATAGCGTTTATAATATATATACAGGCAGTCGCCCTCATTAAAAAGAGACAACAATATTTAGGTGAACCACTTGTATTTCAGAAGTTAACTTATCATAAAGCCAATATTAAAATCTTCTCCATGCAAGTTTAGAACAAGTGGTGTAATGAGTAGTTTAATTGACAAGTTAGGCATGCTCACATAGTTCACTATCATGTCTAAGATCTCTAACTTTACAACAATGTCATGTGTTGCTTGGTACCTATGGAAGTATGGAGGTATAACTCAGTAACTATTATTTATTTGTAGCAATGCTTTGATGATATTAGGAGCACCAGTCAAACCTTGGAATATTTGCTACAAATTGCGCTTGTATTGTTGCTTAATTAAATTAGTAGTCATTAAAATAAGCACCAAAAGCAATCTCACCCTCTCAGTCTCAACGATGCTATGTATCATTCTATTGCAAGAAATAATAGAGGTAAATAGCATAGACGAGACCAAATCATTAGAATCTATACTAGAAGCCCCTATCTCTTTAATGCAAATCAATGACAACAACATCCAGGTCAAATATCCATACAATCAAATACTAGACACACTTTGATGATCTCTTGCTTATGCAGCAACCAGCAAGAACTGCTAGTGTCTTAAGGTATTTGGTATAATACAAAACAGAAATTTTCATCTTTGAATATGATCGACTATTAGAAATTTTGGTCAATTAGTAACCAAGTTTAAAGACTTCCAAACTAAAGATAGTACGACTCATACAAACTATACTCACTATATTTATTTAGTAAAACTTCAAAGACTATCTTTTTAATGTTAGGTACTTCAAATCTAGACTATAAAGATCATGATAAAATTCCACATCTTGACTTCAAGTTGTCCACCACTCCTTTATATTGATATTTTTAAGAACGCATTCCAGATCTCTAAAATATAGAGTACCTGCATATCAGCATCACCCTCCAGAAGTTTGGTTGCCACCTCTATCTCGCCTAGAGCTTGAACCTTGACAAAACCACAGAAATGGAATTAGATGCAGCAAAGCCAGTGTCACATAAGTTTAAGCCATCAAAGAATTAGAGAAAGCAAGCTTCTAAACTTTGAAACCAAAATGTCCTACAGGTTTAAGCGAGGATGAATCAGAATGTTTCGCATAGATATAAGTGGAAAGTAAATTAATTAGTTCCCTACATGAATTAATTTGGACTTTCCCAAGGGAAGATACACATTCTCCCAAATTCACAAGTGGGATCTGGAACTAGCTTTTGAGCATGCTCTTTGATCATTAACTTTTAATTGAGACCCGCTGTGTCAACATCTACGAAGCACAAATGGTTACACATTGGAGGATACTTGCTTGGATATTCATATCCCAAGTGACAATTGTAACTTATTATGAAACATATGTATGCACATTTGTTTTGTGTTCAGGTGTTAGGTTTAGATACATAGATAGTCTCACCATATCAATTCCTCATTATTCAAGATATGTCAAAGAACCTCATGGCTATATCATTGTGTCCGTGTTTTGATATAGCCATGTTTCCTTGGACAACAACAATATAAAAGAATTGATACACACAGGAGAAAAAAAGGCTTATTAATATGTTTACAGGTATAGCATGTGCTCTTCTTTACAATATATCAATATCAAGTTTGCTTTGAACAAAATATGAGATGAAGCCATTGTAAGATCGGAGGAGCAAAAGATAAAGACAGCTTATAGTCGAGGGATACTCTAAAGTCAAATTTGTTCCACAAGGACTAACTCTACGAAGGACTTAGAACTTAACTTGATAATATAATAAACAGAAACTTACAATTAATGTTTAACATTGTAGTCAGATGTGCATACAAAATTTAATCAGGATGAACAGGTAATTACCATGTCCAGCTTCCTTTTTAATTTCTGTGGTGTGTCAATGACAAATGCACCTGCCAAATATCAGTTTGTGAGAACCAAATACTCCTACCAGGAGTCATACTGACACATCCAACAGCTATAAAGCATTGGACTTACACATTTTTTTAAAGCCAAAGTCATGAGGGATCACTGTATAGAACTCTCTGAAATAAAAATAGACAGGCAAAACACCATTATACAAAGGTAAATTTAAGAGTACTATAATTATAAAAATGAGAAGAAAATAAAAGAATAAAGTCATCATTCTCGAGTCTAGATTCTAGAATTGAGGGGAGTGTCAAAGGAAAAAATTATCATTCTCTATCAACTTAAATTTTTAGAGTAGTTAGTAAGTTAACAAAATATAAAATAATCAACTGTGGAAAAGTTTGCTGATGGTTACTAGTATAAATTTAGAACCAATTGTGCAAACTAGAAGAATTTCAAAAGAGAATATCTAGCATATTTCAGTAATGAATATTATGTCATGACAATGTCAAAGGAGGCTATTGAAATGCTCACCCGCTTAATTGTTCCAGCCTTTTCCTGTCAGGCTTTAAAATCACATCAGAGATCCTCCTTAAGACATCGTAGCCCTGCAAGATGTTTGATCACATGATTCTTAGATACCACAGAAGTGCAAAAAGTAAAAGAGAATTCAAAACCTCAACTAAATTTCCAGAGTATACTGTGATGTTTACTCATCATTAACGAGATGATACAGTACATGAAAATAAAGCATGACGCAAATATTTCTATATTGAACCAAAACATCATTGCAAAAACAAAGATTAAAGTGACTTCATTGCATCAAAAAAATGTTGCTAAATGAGCTTGAAATACAGAATTTATTATGTAGTAACTAGTAAAAAAGCAGCAGTTTCCAACAAACCTGAAATTCTATGGAAATATAGGATACACAAAGATACAATCTGACAATTGTATTTGCCAAATGGTACTCAGGCATGTGAGATAGGTATCAAGCATCTTAAGTCTCCAGAGTAATCAGAGGCGCAAAATCATTACTTGTGAACCTCACAAGAACTTGCATTAGTTATCCAATATTTTGCAGTTATGTTTGTACCCAAATGGCAAGTAAATTTAAGTTCTAGATGGCAATCTTTTCTTACTTTGTTATCCCAAAGGCAGAACTCATCAGTGCAATACCAATAACTGATGAACTAGTAATGAGATTGGCAGAGATATCAACATTTTCATGCTTTAACTTACTTCTCACCTTCAATATTGTTGATTTGCTTAGCTTACCAAGTGGTAATTTTTCAGCATTGTATCCTACAAAGGGGGCAAAGGGAAATGCATCAATTAAGTCAGTAGCATGAGCTAGCAAAGAAAACCCCACTTCACCCTGTAGAAGAATTTATTAATTTAAACAAGTCAAGACCACATGATTTGAGAACTAAAATCAGGGAATTGAAATGGTAATGTCTAAATATTTTGTTCTGACAAGCCAGCTCAAAAGAGTGATAATGAGCTTTGGCATGAGAATTCAAAGAAAAGAGAAAAAAATTAATAACTATATTATATGTACTTTTCAGATATCACAGTTTGAAGTTTGATCATACAGTACAAAACATGCATTTTTCATGCTTAAGTATTCACTGCAGAAAGGTGATATGAAGACAAACAAATTTCCAATTAGAAGCAGTCTTCACTTACTGCTCTAGAATATTGATGATTACAACGATGACTCGAAATGAGGGAACCTGGCAGCATTGCTAATGAGCTTGACAACAATAATGGATGTAACCTCTCAAGGAAAAGTTTGTTATAGAGAACCGAATGTTGAACAGTATGAATGTGATATAAATGTTGAAAGCATTGGTCCAGTCACTTACTTAGCACTTTATGTCAAGAATTCAAATTTCTCTTGACCTTGATATACTTTAAATTATATGTTTCATAGAGTCACCTAGAAGAAGAGATCAGTATTATCATTAGTTGCAAAGATGGGATCCTGTAAGCACAAGTCGGAAGTTGAGAAGCCCCCAATGTGTTATCGACATACTTTCATAACTGATTGACAACTTGGCATCTGGTTTCAAGATTTTGGTGCTTCTTTTCTGACCAAAGCAGAAGAGTATCCTATGGTAAAATAATGTTTAAAAAGACATTACTGTGATGCTCTTTATGTGCATCATACTGTGAATCAGAAGATCCACATTGATCTTTTTTGCTAGGAAGTGGAACCACCTTCTTCCCTGCGTTGAATACGCTTTAATGGATCAAGGTTCAAAGTTCAGACCACAGAAAATTTCCCCTATCTACCAACTTTCTTGATTCTTCTAATGGAAGGAATCACTGTATTCTCCTTCATGGGCTGGTTCCTCCAGCCCTTTTTCTATGTGTTGGTGTTCTACATCAGTCGGTTATTTTGAAACATAGCATATGATATACAACAATTACAATTTTAAATTAGCACAGTTGTCTTTAGGCTAGCTCTTTTGAGCCTTTGTCCAGTAAACATAGAGAGAGTTTTGTTATGTAATTATCGGTTACTACAATATATCATGAACTATATTCTCCCTTTTACCTGTTATTCATTAATTACCTCAGATAACTGTTTTTTCTGCATCAACTAGTCTGCTATTCCGTCTTGGCTATACTTATTGGAAAGACCTAAGGATCCTTGCAGGCTACCTTTCTAGTTTCTTGATGACAAACAAAATAGAACATCGTAAACTTCAAATTTCAAGCAATGCAACCTTGATCCATGGAGCCAAACTTACGTCAACAGGATAGATTTTGGAAGAAAAGAAACATTCCAATTTCTAGATATATAAGTCGATTCTACACTGTAGTAGTCAGAATTAATGAATTGATGCTCCTCGGAAGTGTGATGAGGTACTTCATTCAGTTCAATCAGTTAAAAACTAGAAAACTGTAAGGCAGGAAAAAAAAAAGAGTAAATGAATGCTAATTAGTTACCTATCTCCATCATTTGCTGCTTCATCATGCTGATGTTGCAAACAAGGGATACAAAATTTGCAATTCGGGGATCAAGTTTGGTCTCTCGTGGTTGAGCACTTATGGGCTCCTTCCTCCTGTCAGCCACCTGGACCAACTAGGACATTTTAGAATTGAGAGAACTGATACTTTTGTTTGGAACCATCTATCATAATGGAACAGATCACAAAAGGTGAAGTATGAAGAGTAACTGCTTCCTTTTCAGCTTCACTGTAGTCCATTTCTAGCCAAGTATAGCACTTTGGGTAGCATATGAATTTTTTACGATCAGCCCATTGATTTTTTGTCTTGTCAAAGAACTTTTTCTGAAATTCATCTACTGCTCGCTCTCGTGATCCGAAGGGGCCATGTAGCTTATCTTGACCTCGTATTCCAACTCTTCCCCATCTATTGTAGACCATGAACATCCGATCATCATCAGATTCTGTATTTAATATCAATTAAGTTTCAGTGAACATTTAAAATTTAAAAGTCATGCACTTTAAGGGATTTTATGTAAATAAGATATTTTCAAAAAAGAAGCTTGATGAAAATCACAATTCATGTAAATCATTCTAGTCAATCTTTGTTCTTCAATTACCCTAATCTTCAAAATGAATTGGCTGTTTTAGTTGCCAGACAAGAGAAAACACATAAGATTATCCTATCCTAACATTTTTAAGCTTAAAATTCTTTTCTGTAATTGAAATTTACAAGTACAAGTATGATTCTGCAGCAAGGATATTGTATCTTTATAACAATGGAACAAAGAAATTCTACAATGAGGTATGATTTCCAGGACTTATGAGCTTTCCCTCCATATCACTTGTATTTCCCAGCTTGAACATTTCCAGTTTACTGGCCATAAAACTCTCTAGAAACTTTAAAAAACTTAGTATTATGACATAATAAGATAGTATAGTTTCTCAATCACCCCCATAATTAAGTCATAAACAAGTAATGGCAGGTATCAGATTTTAAGTCCTGTCAATACTCTCTTTGTTGAATCAGTCCATTTGAGTTATCTCAGTGTTTGCCTCTAGAGTCAAAATGTGAAAATATTGTCTCCTATAACATAAAGATATCTCGCTTGTATCATTGCTACAGGATTTCAATAATGAAGACTTAATCAGATTATATCAAGAGAAGACACAATGAATAAAGTAAGCACACAGAAAACCAGACCTAGAGCTTGCATAACGTAAAACTTGTTATTGTTGTCCCCAACATTTGTCTGATTCAAAGTGGCATCATAAATTTCCTCTCCCTGCAATAAATGAGAATGTTCAGACTTCAAACATAGACTGATTATACAGAGAAGCAATCAAGCATGGGATACAGGGCCTTCCAGCTTGCTTTCATTGAGCATCGAAATGGTGAGGCAGAATGCTAGTAAGATACCATTTGTCAACAGTGTGATTCCAGTTGTAAAAGTTTGGACACACATTGCAAAGAAAAGCAACCATGGATTATTCTCCAATAAAATAAAAATAAAAATAAAAGAAAACACTACTTTAAACATGGAGGGTTGGAACTAAGCAAATGATATGGCCTCACTGCTCCTAGGATGGATTAGTTAAAGTTGACCTTTAAGAAAAGTGGGAATTATTCCTTAATGAAGTATTCCCAATTTTATTAAGTACAAGATAGCATCATCATTATTTACATAATGTAGAACTAAAATACTTCAAACACGAGAAAAAGAAATATTTGTACAACTCTGGTTATACCTTTCAGAAATTGGCAGGTTGTGTAATGATATTATGAGCATATGACCTCAAAAGGCAGAACTACCATCAAACCGTAATGTAAAAGAATAAATAGCACAATGGAAAAGCAGTGGCAAAATCTTATATTCCTTATAATGTCAATTATCACAGTAGTTGCACATGAATTCATAAAGGATACCAAACTCCTATGCAGAAGTCCATAGAAGCTCTATTTTATATGAAAATCTGAAATCACCTACCACTTGCAAAACATGGTAGCTCGATTTTATATGATCAGGAACGTGCTGGTCCAACACTGCCCCGCCCTTCTTCCTAGCCCTGACCAGCTTCTCCTTCTTAGGCTCCTCGACCTCTCCACCATCTAATAACCACAAAATCCAGCATAACAAACAACATTCAATACTACCGAGAGCAGCAAACACAGAATCGAGCGAAAGATCACAACTTGGGAGCACCAAGAACCTGCGAGATCAACTTCGGATAGCCTGATGACGAGATCATTCTTCGACCCATTCGCTGGCAATCCGCGAGCCTTCGCCAATTCCCGCAGCTCCCGGATCCCCATGTCCTGAAGCTTCTCGACATCGCCGCCGCCGTCCTCCGCTTCATCCCGCGGCCTCTTCTTGCCGGCATTGGCGGCCGCCGACGACGAAGCATTCTCCTCCTCCTCCTCTTGCTCTTGCTTCTTCTTATTCTCCTTGCGAATCGCCGAGTCCAGCCTTCGGACCTGCGAAAGGAGCGTAATGGGTCGACGGGTGCCGAAGAGAAGAGAGAGATGGGGCTGGGAGATGAGATTTTACGAGGGTGGGTTTGGTTCCATTGGTGTCGAGGCCGCGAAGGGAGAGCTCAGCTCGGAGCTCGTCCACTTTGAGCTTGGAAGACATCGCCTCGGGAGTCGTCTGGAAGCGAGAAGACGAGAGAAGAAGGTGGGGTGGGGGGGGGGGGGGGGGGGGATGGAAATGGAGGGGAGTTTTTAGAGGGAAGAAGAGGAGAAGCTCTTCGGTCGATCGTACGCAAGGCCCGTTTTAGGACATTACTACAACAGGGAACTTGGCTATTGTTGATTGAACATTAGGACCAATGTAGAAAATTCCCGCAATCGAATTTGCATACGATCCTTTGCACTTCAGTTCCTTGTCCGACAAAGAAGATCGGCTTGCAAAGGAAGCAGTTGACATGGTTTGTGCTCGCCATGTATTGAGTCCAAGAGGGTTCTCTGCAAATGCTGGTGTAGGAACTTAAACCATTCCTTGACAACTGCCTTCCAAGTTTCCAGGTTGTATCATTTTCCGAGATCAGAGAACGTAGACAATCACTGCACTTCATTTTCCGTCTTTTGTTTATGTTTCCCCTTTTCCGGCGATTTCTTTTAACAAAATTTTACAACACTAATTAAATCCTAAAATATGATTATTATTCATCAAAATTATATTTTATACCATATACTAAACTAATTATTAATTTACCCTTAATATTTATCCCATCAATATACTTTATATCAAATCAATAAACTTCATAATAATTTTATAAAAAATAAAATATATTTTCCACTGTTTTCTTCATTAAAAGTTATAAATAAACATAAAATTAATTATTCCCTGCAACGAAGACCTGAAGTTTATGACGCTAAAAGAGGGAATAATACATTTCAAAATAATTTATAACTCAGATAGCCTTGAGTCATCCCAGTTTTAAAATAAATAAAATTAATATATTCCTGTAACTATCCAACTAGTGAATGGGATTGATTTAGTCTTATGGTAAGTATACTGTAACCTAATCTGAGTTGGGTTGCAAGGCAGAGAGGTTTGTAGCTTTCTTTTAAATATTAATTTTCTCTATCAAGTTACAGATAGATATGTATGAAAAAATTCTATATAATTAGCTACTTATATTTAATTTTTCATTATAATTTTTATCTATTGAAAGTTAAAAGATATATTAGATTTTTTATATATGTGACTAGATTAATTGATAAGTAAATTAGAATTTAAATATTTTCCTATTGCTTATTCTTATAACAGTTTCATTAACAATACTAGTGCCAAATTCTATTCATTTATCATTATTTTATTTTTTATAAAAAAATATGAGTAATTTATTCTTAAAATATAGAAAAAGACTAATACTTTCTGTTCCGATTAATTTTATTTAGAATTATTTAATCTCGATTAGGAGAAAGAAATTAATAGGTTTTATGTTAAAATATTTAGTTAAAAAATATTTTTATATTTAACTTTCGAAATGAATTAGAACATTGAAAAAGAAAAAGAGGGATATTAAGATTATTTTATGAATTTATCGGGAAAATAAAAAAGATAAAGAGTTCACCGACAAGGATGAAGAAGAGAAGAATTAGAAGGAGAACGAGTAAGAAAATGGCGGCAGCGGCGGAGAGACTAATCTCGCCGCTTATTGGATTTGGGGAGGCGGCGAATCGCGCCTTCCGTGGCTCTCCTCTCCCCGCCATTGAGTTCTCGTGGAGGAGGAGGTTGACGAGATCCACTGCGATCGCCGCCAGGGTCGGATCCGAGGAATCCGACCCGCTTCTCCGATCCGCTCTGATGGCCGCCTCCCTTCGCTACCAGGAATCCCTTCGCCCAGGTTCTTATATCGTTCCCCTATTCCTTGATAGAGAAAGAATCGAGCCTCCTGTTTGACGATATGCCATCGAGAAATCCCAGTTGAAAGAATTACCGTTCACCATTTTTCTGCCCCAAAATAGACGAAATTTGATGACATTTTGGATTTATTTTGCTTTTATATGTTAATGCGTGGAGCATGGTTTATGAGCATGATCTGTCGTTAAATGGTTATAGTTATTTGGTACTTAATTGTTTTGGGAAATCTCAGTTGAGACCATCCTCGAGAAAGCGAAAGAGAATTATTTGTTTCTAGTAGAGGTCTAACTGCTTCTATCATGGCGTCACAGCTTTATGGAGGAACTAAAACAAGTTTGAAATTATTTGACGAGATTTATCGTGTATGCGAGTTGGGTCGACCTTTTTCCAAGTTTTTGAACTTTGAAGTTTCACAGATAGCATCCACTAGCGCAAACTGATGCCTAATACTGTAAAGTGTAAACCATAGAAATGCTTATGTATGTGTTTAAATCAAAAGGACTATCCATATACTGAACCTTTAGAGCTTAGGCAGAGTAGTATGTTGGAATGATCACTTTAGAAGGAGTAATTAATACCATCTACTTATTTTGGTCAAAATTTGATGTTTTCAGTAACCTTGAAAATGGCAGATCCTCTCTTTATCGATCCATATGCTGGTTGCTTTCTTTCTCCTGATGCCATCGATAACATGGTGGAAACTCCAGTTTCAACATCTGCATCATGGCTGTGCCATTATAATGTGGCAACAAAGTTCATTGATGATAAGCTGCTTAGCTTGGTAAGCCGCTCAGATGAGCTGAGACAGGTACTTCAGTTTATCTTAGTAGCTGTAAATGACATTTCTTTCAGCAAGATGAGAAATTCTTTTCTTATCCCTTATAGATTGTTTTGTTGACAGATGGTATGGACACTCGCCCATATAGGTTGAGTTGGCCACGCTTGTCCATTATATATGATGTCTCCCCTGAAAGGATCTTCAAATTGGCAGACGAAAAACTTAAAGGTGTGTAGGTTAGTGCAATATTGTAGTTTATTCTGAAGAGTGGTACTTCATCTTCCCATAAATGCATGTTATGAACTGAGTTGAAAGAGGGAGAGGGAGGAACAGAAGCAGGTGGGTGTGCGAGGGAGGGAGAGAGAGAGGGTCATTCCTGGATTGGACAAGAATGGTCAAGGAAGTTGACTCTCTGCCTTTTGTTATGTCGATCATCATTTGATTGATGCCCCAGATTTGTTCCAATTAGGCTCTAGTTGCTGGTGCAATTTTAGTGACTTAGTAGGTAAGGTTAGACCAAGGAGTATGGTTACATCTACTTGGCGGCCTCTTCTGTCTTGGGTATATTTGAAATTCTTACTTTAAGATGTTGTGCACCTAGGAGGGCAGTGTACTTGGGATGCAGAGGAGCCGAAATCACGCCATCAGGTTGATTGCATTACGTTACATTGTCTTTCGAGCTCATTAGGGACCCTAAAATAGAAAGGGCAGACAAAGCAAGTGGAAGAAGATCCGCTTTTTCTGAATCAGAGCCATTTTCAGCTTTAAGAATCCATGATATAGTCTAGCCAGCTGCTGTGGGAATGCTATAAGCCTATAACTATTAATATCAATGAATGGGGAAGAACCACAAAATGAGAATCTCTAGAAAACGGGATGATAATCAATATATTTTTAGTTGTCTATTGCTAGGAATGATAGATAATGCTTTGCATACGCCAGGATCAAGTCTGTGAAATGAGAAGGAATGCTAATTGGCTGTCAAGTAAACCATGAAAGCATCTAGCAAATAGAAATTCCAATAATCTTGAACATACATAAGATGGATTCAGGCTTTCTGCATTGATGAGGATTGCTGCGCTGGTCCACTAGCAGCTTCTGAAATTAGCAATTATATCTGCTTGCACTGTCAAATCTAAATATCCACCTCATCCCTTCATCTCTCAATCTCACACAATGCTTAACACAATTACTTACATAATTTTTCATCTCTGGCATTCTATACTTGTCTCACATTTTCTTTCGGATATGACAGGTATGGGAGCGAAAATTTCACGAAACTGCCTGCTAAATCATATCCCTGAAGAGTCCTGTGCTTTACATGAGATTTGGTGCAAGACTGGATTCAATGGTGGCCGACCAAGTGTATGGGCTCTACAGGTGAATCACGGGCTTAAAAGTTACACTGCCAGATAAAATTTCAAGATAGTAAGGGAATATACGACTATATACTGTTTGTAGCCAAAGAGTAGGTTTTATGTTTTCAATTTTTTATATGATGTAATGTTGAAGGTTAATGATATGTGACCTTACACTAAATTGTTTGGAGAGGTCTACAAAATTCTTTGAAAATCATATGTTCGGCTCTGCATAATCTGGCATAATCATGGTAAGATGTTTTAAGTGGTCAACCAAGTTGTTGCATTCGTTGTCTGGCAGGGGCTACCTCTATTGACTTTGACAAGCTTGAAGGATCTATTGCTGGTTGTCAGCAGCTTAGCCATGAAAGGGAGCATTTTCTTGGGAGAACTACCTGGCTTGTTAGATGGGACTGCATCTGGAAATATGGTTCGATTCATATGCTACTGTTTATTAATTATTATATACATGATAATGTTTAGGTACTTAGGTGTATCGAATAAGGAAAATATTTTTACCCCAATTCAGTACTGATCTGCTTACTTTCTGGACTTTGAGATTATCAGGAAGGGTAAGATGGTCTGTTGGGCAAGTACCCAACCTTAAAACTAATACTGAGGTTTGAGTGACTTGCACTCTTGCAGTTGACCCCAGTGGAAACTCCTCTCTCCATTGATCACTAGACCTCACCTACATTCGTTATTATGGCTACTTTTGTTCCTTATAACTAGCTGGTGGCTGTTCTTTGGCTTTATATTGCAGGCAGCAGAAAAGGAATTGTTGGAGAGGGTTTTCATTACCCATGGTTTTCGACTTAGTGTGGTCGACTACAAGGAGGTAACAAGGAACATGCACTTGGAACCAGATGTACCATTAGAAAATTCTGACAGAAAACTTTTCGTTGCAGAACAATTGCTGCTATCTGATGCTCAGGTGATTGAACTTAAAATAATGCAGCTGTCTTTATACTTCCATTTTTCATACTCAGTCTTCTAAATTCTAGATATTACTTAGGAATACTTTTTAAGGGACTGTTGTTTGATGGATGTCACTTTTCGATTCCAGTATGCTTTGTGTTCATTTTGGAGAGAGTGGATGGAAAAATGGCTTTAACCCGTCACATATTTTTTGCCTGCATCCTTCAAAATTTACTATCCATTCCAAACCACAAAGTATCAATTTTCTAACTTGCACTTCCACTCTCCTTCCACTCTTCTAACTTGCACTTAGTATATTTTCTGAATAGTCAATATTTAGGAATACAAATATGAGTACCAGGAGTTCCACTTTCTATAACCTAAAACTATCTGCACTAGCAGTTAAGCAGCTCGATGATGCACTTCTCTACCATGTTATATAGTAGGTGAATCCTTGATAAATATAAAGCCTTTCCATGGTCTGTAAAAATTATATCTATGCTTAACTGTCCATGTTTTTTTATTTGGCTGGACTGGATGATTACTTCTCTATTGTCATTATTAAGAAATAAATTGGAATAATTTTCCCGAGTGCATTAAGAAATTTGCTCTTTTGCTGCAGATATGACTAAGGTTGGTAAATTTGAAAATTCATCACTTTAATTGCCCTTGCCTAATATGATTGAGTTATATTATTCCTAGATGTTATTAAAGAATTGTATCAAACCTTGACGTTTGTGTGGATTTACATTGTTGTTACATGATTATAAGCAATGAATAATCATGCCATACTATCTAACAGATGATTGATATAAATCATAGTAGTATCTTATTATCCTGTCTACTTTTCGCCAGAATTCTTTAGCATAATAACTAATTCTCTGACTTGCTTCACTTAATGAGAATGTGACATCAAAAAATACTGTTTTTTATAGTGGTAGAAATAGCAAAATTATGGTTCAGTTTATGTTGGACATTGGGAGATTTACCTTCATTGTTTTACCCAATAATAATCGGAATATATGTTTCTTTGTTTGTTTGCTAACTAAAGAATCTTATGTACCAAGTAACAAAAATGTCAATCTGCAAATTTCTAATGTACTAGTATATACTCCTGTAGTTATCTATATCCTGTTTTCTCACAAGTTTCATATAGATTTACTATTTTAGTTTAATTTAGTCACTGGTTGATCTAAATAGGACTCGTAAAACTTCATAGATATTTTGATTTGAAATTTTGTCAATTTTCAATCATGACGCATTGCACCACAAACTTCCATTCCTTGACATTGCAGATGGAGAGCTGGCGATCACACTTTGGAAGGATTGAGGAGGAAGGAGATGAAGAAGGGTTCGAGGAACTATAGCAGGATTATGAAACCTATTTAAATCCTTCCATGTATTTTCCATTTATTGATCATATATACCCTTTTGTGCTCTTGTTCGTTTTATTAACATATTTCGTATTTTATCAATATGGGTGCTGCTTTTATACCTCTGCACGTATGCATCCTACTCAACATGCACTCCAGTATGTTTATATGATCGTCTTGGAAAATTGTACCATTTTGGATTAAATTGCTTAATCTTATTCTAATTCTATCTTCCATGGTGAGTCTCATTGATGCTCTCTTCTGTAAGGATGATGAATCTCAGGAGCCTGATTAGTGATTATGTAAGTATCCATCGTTGCATTACAGATCTCTTGCATTTAGTTCACAATTATGGCCAGGCAAGCAGCAAAGACAATTATTTACCTCCATTTAATTAAGTATTGCAAAGGGAATTCGCCCCATTTTTTTCATCAATTCAGCCTTATTTACCATGGTTATTAATCTTAATAGGTAAGGACTTGTCCCCATTTCTAAAGAAAACAAAATAAAGGTGTTGAAAAATTTCTCAAATATGACCAGTTGTTAGTGATACCCCGCTGCAAATTGATAAGGATCAGATTAGATTTTGATGCTCTCTTTAAACAACCTACTTTTGTATCGCACTACCTACTGAGATGTAGCCTAGCCCACCACATTTAAGAGGTCACAATGTCCTCAGGACCAACAAATGTATCAATTTGCAACCCGTATACTGTACACATCCTACTATTGTTAAGAGACTCAAATGTCATCTGTGCTACCATATTAAGCTGCTTCAAACAAGTTCTAGATTTGTTTATATTTTTGTTTATAAAGTAACAAAAAGTAGAAACTGAAGTTGTCACACGAACCAATATATATATATATACTTATCAATCCATGACACTCAAGTTAAATAAATTGATGCTGCTGGATCTTTAATGGAATCTACAATGAAAAATAAAAAGCACTAGTCAGGCAACTGGCTCTGCTAGTCTACCGGGTATCAAGCTCCTTGCTTTGATTGAACAAATAGGCGTGTAATTGGCATAAACAAATAGACATATAATTGTGTATAAACTGGTTGCCATTTTACAGACGGCATCTGCTCAGATGTAACTATACCAAAAATCTTACTGCTGGACAGTAGCAGCGGTTGAACATGGCCTGACTACATTCAGCACGCCTCTTGCAGTGGCCTGTTGGTGAAAAATCAAACCAGTTGAGAAAATGCCCATCATATTTCCAAATTTGGTAGATTTACTAATATCCACAATTCTGATATTACCTCAAAGAACGAATTGAAGTTCAAGCGCATAAGAAATTGCCTCAGGAAAGGTGCTCGTTGGCTTCCAGCAAGACGACTACTTCTTAGAATCGTGTACAAGGAATTGGACTTCTTGTTGAATTCCTGAAGTAGCAAGATCATGATAAATAAGAGAGTAGAAGATAACTATATAATTGTAAACCTTGTCTAAACCATATGAAGCTCAAAAGTAATTCTAGCAATTGTTTGAAATTCTCAATTGGAAAAAGTGCAAGATTCAACTCATACTTCATGATACAAGGCACTTGTAATGCATTGATGAATGACATGAAACCATTATAATGTATGCAGCATTGGAAGTGTTGCTGATAGAGCTTGCAATATGGCCAGGTCTGGCAAGGTAAAATCTTTGATCCTGTTAAAAAATGCTCAAGCACAATCGAACTTGTACTCACCATGGATGTGTACACATATATGACTCATTTACTTTTGGATTGATTCGAGTCAACTTGGAGAATGTTTAAGAAATTAAAGATGCATGATAGATTCATAATCCTGTCGAAAAATGATGGGCCTGTATTCAACTTCCACGTACTTGCAAAGCTGAAATGGGACTTCTATGCCAGCATGTATGGCCGATAGCCGGCCTTCTCATCACCAATAGAGTAAATTCAAAATTGATAAACAAGTCCTCTATGGTGATTTTATGTAAAATATTTGATCAAATCCCCCAAAATTTTCCATGATAAGTTTTTTGAAATTGACTAGGGTGTCAGTGAGAATAAATAGGAGTTATTAGATGTCACAAGATTTGAATACATAGGACTTCCAGTGTCATTCAGTAATATGCCTACTATAAACACATTTTGTTTTGTCGCAGGTAAAATATTTGACTACTGCTTGTCATAATGGTATCGAAATCAAAAGAAGATCCATCTTAGTTTATGATACATTATATAATGGACCTGTCGGACAAATTTGTTGAAGATGCTACTAAACGATAAAACCATATAAACGAGTAATGGATGGAAAGTCAAGGCAAGGCTTCACAAGTAGCATATCGAATCAATATTAATGTAGTTAGAAGAGTTATTAGCAGGCCTAGTGTTTCTAGAAATAGAATTATCCTTGGTGTCTATAGCCTCATAACAAGACAAAGTGATGGCAGCTATTATTGCATATTATGGTACCAGGATGTGAAAGGTCAGTAAATCATGGTGCAAACGTATACAATTAACCATCATAACCGCTCAGCAATTTATCAAACTCAGAAATATTAAGTCGTTTACTTTTCATCTCAATTCTGATATGGCATGAAGAATAGTGTTGTGATAATAGTCAATAACTCAAAAAGAAGATAAAAGGTTATCAAATCTTATATCAGCCATTGAATATAAGATGCAGCTAATATGATGGCTTTATCTGGACAATTGTCACACACAGCAAGGATCAAGCCGAGCTGCCTTGGGCCGAGAGCATGGGGATTGGATCCCTTTATTTTATTGTATTTGCTTATTGTATTTTGGTCCCTGCAATAGTAGTATTTGTTTTTACATACTTGTTCAGTCCAATCCGGATGGGCTAGCCAAACCGGCTTGACGGTAGCAACCTATATAACTTTGTAGTGCGCACCGTAATTATTCATCTAATGGATTTATCTCTTTTGCCATAGCCTCCTCTCTCCCTCTCCTCTCTCGTTCTCTCTATCCACGGCCACAGACCACCCATGCTTCGCCATCTCTAACCCATCGGTCGACCTTCCACCCTAGTCTCTTAGGGGCAGCCCACTTCTCCCGCTTCTCTTCCCTCTACCGTTGCCCTAAACCCTATCCACCGTCCCTATCATTCCACCACCACCATCCCTACTAGTGCCACCTCATCACCGCTAGCACTTCACCACCACTAGATGCCTAAGAGTATGTACCTCCACCTACGGAATCCCCACAATCCAGATCAAGCCCCTAACCAGCCACTAAACCTCACTGGCTTCTACAGCACTGATGCTGGGTTTATACTGCAAGAGGCCTTCGTCACATGATCCGAAGTGGAACTTATCAAGCAGCCAATGAGAAAAGGAGGTAAAGTAAATTATTTCCTGCTCCATTAAGTGCATTAGAATGCCTCAGTGAAGCCCCAATTCTGCAGTTCCTCTTAGTAATAACTATCATACAAACTCCATCTAGTTTTTCTGTGCCCTCAATTTAACCACAAAGAGGAAAGAAATAAGATGGGCAATGCATCTAATAACATAAGCCAGTATCACCATTTATATTCAGATAACAAAACAGCTTCTGAATTACCTCAGTTATATGCTCCAATTCAGATAAATTTGAATTACTTTCATACTGTTCAATGTTCCAGCAAAACTGCAGGCAGAGTTTCATTATGCTGTCTAATATTCTAGAGACAGATCCAATATCCAAGAAAGATTGCGAAATCAAAGCTGACAAGTATCTGCAGGCAATACAAAATAAAATGTTATATCCCATCATATGTAAAAAGAAGAATATAAACATTATTCTTAAGGCCTAAGACAATGATAACTTGTAATGCAAATAGGTTCTATAAAAGGATGATTGTGAATTCAAATGTGAATGGGTTGAAGTATGAACACAAGCTTCAGAATCTACCTATGAAAACATGCAAGGTTCTTGAATTATCACCAAGTGCATGGCATAATAGTAAAGCGCACGTTCTCCTTACCTCCTATATGGAGTGAGACTCCTGCTATACCAGCTCATACTTGTGCATGTTGCATAAGTATTTTGATATAGGAAATTGACTAATTGAGAAAGGTGCTTGATGTGACTGCAGAAATGGTAATGCATATCTTCTTATGCTATAATTATCTTAATTCTGAATGAAAAAGGAAACTTCCAACAGAAAAGAATAGGTATCTCAGTTGTATATCTCTTTATCTCTTCTTTAACCTTTCAAATCAAAAATACAGCTGAAAACTTGTGAAATTACTCCTTTCTCATAATAGTTTTTCTTCTTTTTTTCTCCCACATGGATTTGTCAGTTCCTGATACTACCAAAATTAACTTCCAGATCTGAGAATATTCTAGAATCATTCAATATAGCTTTGATAATAGAACTTGTTGAAAGCATGTGTAAGTTCAATTAGGCATATGGGTGTAAAGTATTCCCAAACCCTTTTTAGAGCAACTTAAAATAACTTGGTAAAATGAAAGAAATAAGGTTTGAGGGAAATCAAATTAGCATTCGTTAAAATATAGTCAGCTATATAGGGAATTCTATGGTTTGTACTCCATAGATGCAAGAACACAACTTTATTCCTTGCAGGTTGTTCCAGCAAAAAGTTCTAGTCTTTTACAGTTAGCAAAGCCTAAGCACAACATCATAGAACTCAAATTTTTATCAAGATCAATTGCAAGAAATCTCTTTCCTTACAAATGTCCATCAACCAATGACAGAACTTTTCTTGCCAAGATGTTATTTGTCAATCGGTAGTCATGCATGTGCTTAGAAGTTAGCACTGTAGCTTACTAAAATAAATGGCATGCCTGATTTTCATTCTCCTCTCATGCCAGGTTTCCTTCTTGAGGAGTAAAATAGTTGAATGATCACTACACTATTTTATTGTAGGTATTTATTCATGATAAGGGTAGTATAGCATAGTATTACTTACAGCTTTTAATTATTATTTTTTACCTAATGAAAGGTGAATTATAATATTATGTTACAACTTTAAGGCATTGATAAGGCCTTGTAACTGATTCAGAACCAATAAAGAAGAAAAATAATGATGGAAATATACAATGAATTATTATAGGGTATGGAGAGAATCAATTGCATACTCTTGGTGAAAGTTCACTAGTTCTGTAAAATCATGTGAATCTTGCACATGAGCTTGTAAAACATTCCACTGGGACTCAATAACATCAACCTGCAAAAAACAAAAATTCTTTAAGTGACTAAAAGTCTGACCAAGCAAGGATTATACCTGGCTAATTTCTCAAATAACCAAAAGAAAGAGTAGGTATACATAACAAGGACATCTTAACATGTGAAAGGACACAACTATTATGAAAAATGCAACATATGCCTTGATGTATGTCTTATCTAATTAGATACTAAAAGAGGTTTTCAAGGCAAATTAAGTAGAATTTCTTTTAATGAGCCAAAGACGTGGATCTATTTCTTATTCTTTTTTATGGAGGAGAGACTCAATTCAAGTGGTACAAAGGGAAGAGTGAAGAGGAAGACCAAAAGAGACTTAAGGCCCTGAGCCGATGTGGACAGTAACTGAAAATCAATTGAATGGCTGGAAGGACTTCATGTGGCAGATTCCAATTAATTGGGACATAAGGCTATGCTATTTTATTTGTACAGTAAATCTTTAGAGTGCACAAAAATAAAGATTGCGACCTCCATCATGCATTAGTACAAACTTTAAGGTAACATAGATCTCTCCAGGACATGACAGGACTCAAAAGTCAAAATATGCTAGGATACAGGAAATTGTCATATAATTTCCTCTAGACAAGGCATTAAAGTTTCCAAAAGAAATGCTGATCTTCACTATGCATGCCTTACTGTTGAGAAATTCCAAAAAGTGGTCTACTAAATGCGAATACACTAATATTATAAGATCTAGCCATCTAGGTGAATTATGGCAACTCCTAGGTGAAAACCATGGTATATGTGAACATGCAAATGTTGTTGAAGAATAAAGCAAGTATTGTATGCTCACACAGGATCCACTTCACTACACCTGTTAAACATAGTTTGACTTGCTTAAATAAATGCATGAAATGAATTGCTTTCTCCTCCAACCAGGTTAAACATTTTCCTTCTTTGAAGTCTCATAACCATGCATACAGCCAAGTCCAATAAGCATGAGCACTAGCATCGACATCATTAGCACCATAACCACTACACTACAACAATCATCATCAATGGTTATGGCGATGGTAGTGATAATGATTGCAGTAGTAGTTAAGCCAAAGGTGCAGACAATTGATTTGTGGAAAATATATAAAGGCATCCGAATGACTGCTTACGTGGGGTTTGGGTGATAGAAGATGTATGCAAGCTTACCCTCATCTCTAAAGAGGTTTGTTTTTAAAATGTGAACCCACGACCTCTTGGATGCAAGGCAACCCTTATCGCTACACTAATCGACGCCCTTTAAGTTATTCAAGGAAAATAAATATAGTGAAAGGCAGGTGGTAATAGATTTAATAGATGATGTGGGACAAATGTGCAAGTTAGTTGACTAAACTAAGAGAAATCAGCAAATAAACAACTTAAATAAAGGCAAGCTAGTCAAATAAATATGTGAAACTATGTTATAGTATATGGTTACAAGCAAGATAACTTGTTTTTAAGAGAATGACTTAGATTGTTGGAAGCATGGAAACTTCCTTTGACTAGGGTTCTTCACTCAAAATTGAGATCAAATCATTAATAAAAAAGATGGTAGATTAAGGCTAACAAACTAGGCAATTTTATGGGTTCTAGTGTAGAAAATTAGGTTTTAGAAAATTCTAGCAAAGGTTACTGAAGGAAAGGCTAATGTGAGAACGGATATTTTGGCGTAGGGGATAAGATTACTAGCAACAAGTGATCCAAGGATAACAAAATGTGGTGTGAGATCCAGAATGATGTTACCAGTTGTTATACCTATCAATTGAGTTTGCAATAATGGGAAGATGAAATCTGATCCATGATTAGAAGCCCGTGCTGAAACCAGATATAAAGATAAAATATGAAACCTAATCCAAAGGATTAGATCTGTATCAAAATATATGAAAGGTCAAATTCTCAAAGGAGTTGTAAAAGTCTTGCGATGTCCTGAAACATCGAAGAACACAGAAGGAACGAAAAGAAGATACCAGATCTACAGAAAAAGACCCTATTTCACGCTTCGAGGGTTCCGATTTCACACTTGGGGGGGGGGGGGGGTTACTTCATGAAACCCTTGGAGAAAGCTTCAAGGTGTTTTTATTTCATCAAAAAGTCCCTAAGCACAATGTCTTTTAACTATTTATAGTGATAATGTAAACCCTAAGTGAACTAGGACCCAACTAGACCAAAACAAGACAAAGATAGACCCGACCACTAATAGGCTGAAAATTAGCCCGAAAATACCATAAAATAGAAAAAGTCATAAAACAACTAATCAAAGTCTAACTAAAACCCAATGACACATTAGTAACCAAGCCAAAGTGAAATCGGTCGAGTGGTGCAACTCCATCTACACATGTAGACCCATATGTCCGGTACATCGTCGGGCTCGATGTCCTCATCATTAGGTATCAACGAATTTTTTGGTATATGATCAAGGTAAAGGAGGAAGTTGAATATGTTCAGATGAACTCATAACCTTTTTCAGAGAATAAAAATGAATGGAGTTCCATTTATTTCTAAATAATGAAATTCATTTCAAACTGAAATCAACTTAATTCTTGCAAACTATAATCAAATTAATTTTGTTCATATTTGGTTCCAAAAAGAGTGAAAGATTTACTTCTCAAAAGTGTTACGGAAGTCATGATCATTTGCAACGGTTGTACAGGTTTTAATTAATGAAGTAGGTAATTCATGAACACCGTAGTGAATTATTATCAACCCAAATGATGAAGATTTAATGGATGATGTTTCATCACACAGATGTGTTTGATATTCATGCTCAAACAATTGATGAAGATTTCAAAGCACATTATCTATGGTTATAAGTGACACTATCAAACAATTCATGCTCAAAAGCAGTTGATATGCAAGCCATGAATCATCAGTCAATTATCTCTCCATACAAACTATCTCTATACATACTAAAGAAATAGAGCACTAAAGAAAAATGAAAGTGCTAGATGTAGAATGACGTGAAAGAAAACAATGGTTCCTAGCAACTACCTGGATATAAAACTGTAGATTTCTGATTAAGAAAATCATGTGCTCTCTCACTCGCCACATTGGCCTAGAACGTTGTCGACGCAGTTGAGACACTGAGCTATTACTGCGATCCCTCCGGTAGTTAGCAAAGTCAGCATGGTCTTCATGCATTACTGCAGCCCAAGATTTCTCCAATTCCATTTGTGTTCTCTTCAGTCTAATCAAGTACTGGAAAACCTTGCGATACCTGGACCAGATTCACTGTCTCTAGACATGAGATAAACAAGAAAAGAGCTTCACAAAATTGCTATTCTGAAAGGACCCTTAATCTAAGATAAAATGGATCCTTCTTAAATGCAATTCTAAGCTTGTACAATCACAACTCACAATACACAAGCATGTCAGCAATAATACTTTGTATGTTATGCCAATAAGAGACTTACTTAGAAAAGATATCTTGAGTAAAAAAAAGTTGTAATGGCCACTCAACAGAGTATTCAAGAGAAATGCCATCCCAACCATCAAGTGACAACTCTGAGGAAGCTCTTCCTTGCAAAGGAATTTCCAAGTTTCCATCAGCATTAGCCTTCGATTTTGGAAGACCCTTTTGAGAGGCAGCCATGTTAAATCCGAAGGATGCCATTCTGCAATATATGAAAGTGAACTCAGAATGCATTTGAAACAAAAAATATGACAGACTAATACTTGCAGGGGACAAGGAAATATGATAGTCCCAACCTTAATGCTACTCTTGAAAAGTACTTGTCTTCTTCACTTATAGTCTTAAGTGCAGCCTGCATCAAATAAGCTCAACAGCTTTTATATTCTTAAAAACAGACAAATCATGGGATGACCAGTCAAAAGTATTATATCTGGTCTAAGATCAGTAGGTTGAATGTGAAAAAAACAGAATGAATACATATAAAAGAGTTCAATACAGTATTTACACTTTGTACTAGTAGATGATACAATCTTAGTATCTTACCAACTGAAAGGGGATCATAAGATCTGCTTCAGCAGTAGATTGACGAGGGGGTAGACGCATCAACTGACGGCTCTCCTCAAGAAAACACTAAAGCAAAACATATACAATCGCAACCATAAGAATTATGAAAAACATTGTCTATGCACAATCATATCATGTAGCGTGTCAACTATTCTCTTTGAATTTTCCATATCAAAAGAAATGGAGTAGAAAAACATTTTCAACAATGAAAAGACTTTTTAAATTTGCAAGATCTTCTTTTAAGGCATTTCATGAGGTATGAATACAATAACAAACCTGTATATGAATACAATAACAAGATCTTCTTTTAAGGCATTTCAAGGTGATTAGATAAATTTTATGTTGCAGAAAATTCTCTTATTAACCCTTATTCTGTAGATATTCTATTATAGAATCTACACGCAAATGCTAGCACAAATGAAAGGTAAAGATCTTAGTGCTATCACATGAGCATACTCCTTATAGAGAACCTCCCAACAGAGCAACAAAAAGACAATCTATGGACTAAAATTGTTTACAGGCTAGAAAGAATCAGCAAAACAGTGGTTGAAGAAAATATAGCTTCACCCAGTACAACAGTAGAAATAAGACACCACCTGAGAATTTATTGATTCATGTTGATTCCCTATGTGTTAACTGTCAAAGGCAGCTTTCATAAAAAAAGAGCTCATGGTGTTCAATTGTTGGATTATTAACAGTTCTCAAATAGTTGATAAAAGCTGTAACACATGCACATTCACACTCACACATAATCACTTAGTGGTTCAAAAGATATGCTCGAACAAGAGCAAACAAATTTAACTTACCATATCTTGGCCAACAACATAAACTAGCAGGATATACATAATGTATAGAACCAGTGAAGTGTATGTGCTGTTAATGGACATGAAGTAAATAAGTAGCAAACATGCCCAAAATAAGAAGTTAAGAACCCTTTTCTTTTGTCGAGAGAAAATGGGGACTAGGCCCTGATTAAGGATGCACAAAATAAGAACATTGAGAGTACATGTTCATCCAAGAATAACTATATTTTCAAAAGGTGGGATCAGTTCGTGGATGCATATAAGTATTTTGAAAGGCATTTTTGGCGACCCCCTTGGCGAGGTGACACACCAGCCACCCTGCTAAGCAAAAAGGCACTGGAAGAAGGCAGTCACTGCCTTATCGGACCCTCTTAGTGCTGAAAAGTGCTAGGCGGGCCAAGCGGCCTACTTTGACAGGTTAGTGTCGTTGAGGCCGAGGTGTGCGCCACTGATGCAAGAGTATCCCTTGGCCAAATCAGGCTTAATATCGATAGTATTATTGCCATCAGTGAGGGCATTTGGGTAGCAATGGAGAGAGGCATATGCGGTGGATCATTTGGAGAAGAGGATGTGGTTGGAAGGGGCGAGAGCAACGGCATCGGAGAAGTGAGCAACGGCCTCATTGAAGTGGCCAACAGAAGATAGCATCGCCCTTAGCTTTAGCCTCATCGGCCAACGGAGAAGAGAATATGAGAAAGCCCTTAGGCTAGATAGGAGAAAGGAAAACCCTAGATTGCATAAGGAAATGGGGAAGGATAAGGAATTTTAAAGTCATTAGAGGAGAGTTCTAGACTAAAGGAGACTAAGGAATTTGATCTCTCTGATGGTTTTTGGCAAGGTTCCAAAAATCGGTATCGGGATCGGGATCGGCCGTCCGAAAAAACGATACGTATCAGCTGTATCGGCCGTATCGGCTGCCTGTATCGGATCGGATTATTTTAATTAAATAAAATTCTAAATATTATTAAAAATGTTAGAGAAATTTCTAAAAATTTAGAAAAAATTATAAGAAAATAAGAAATAATAATTACTCACATATAAAGCCTAAAAAGTAAAAATATTTTTTTCTCCTTCTCTTCTTTTCTATTCATTCTCTCCCACATTCTTTTTTTTATCTTTTTCTCTCTTTCTTTCTCACCTTTTTTTTTAATCTTTCCCTCTCCCACACTCTCTCTTCCATTTTCTCTCTCTCATGCCCCATTTTTTTTAATCTTTCCTCTCTCTCTCACTCTCTCTCTTGCTCTTTCCCTCTCTCTCTCCTTTTCTCTCCCTTCCTCTCTCTCCCTCACTCTCTCTCTCTCCCTCTCTCTCTACTGCTGCTGACAGCAGCAGCTGTCAGCAGACAGCTGTCTGCTGCTGATGCTGACAGCAGCAGGTGGCTGCAAGCAGCAGGCTAGGCCGAAACCGAGTGGTTTCGGCCTGGATCGGGATCGGCTATAGCCGATCCCGATCCGTTTCGACCGATCCCACTCGGGATCGGCCGAAACTCAAATCCTTGGTTTTTGGAACATTCGGGAGTACAAGGGTAAATTGGGCTACGAAGTAGAAAAGTTAGGTTGGGCTATGGACTTCTTCTGGCCCAACTGTATAGGGTCTCTAATATAGAAATTTATAGTTAGGCCTCAATGCTACTTCTCTAAGAAAAGAAGAATTCTAGCAAATCCATTCGTAACATATTATATATTATATATGGTCCTTTAAGTTTTTTTATATATTAGTACCTTGGCCATACCTTTCGCCTAGTCGCTACGAAGTAGGGTGGTCGTCAGCCACCCACTGCCGCCTTTCAATACACTAACGCATATTAAATTGGAACTACAAGAGTCAGCTGACATTTACCACTACATTATCGCATATCAATACACTATATTAGATTTGACATTTATCAAATAAAAAATTCATAACTCATTAGAACATATATTTGACATTTACCAAACAAAAAGGCTATAACTTATAAGAACATATATTTGACATTTATCAAATAAAAGCATTGCAGCTAAATCCTAAATAAGTTGAAGAAAGAAACAAATACAGTTGAGAAAGAAGATGACGGCTCAAAACCTGGAAAAAATCGCCTTTTGCTAATAGAAAGTAGTCTTTAAGAGCCTTCAGGTGGCCATTCAGATCTGCCCGTATGACCACAAGCTTCCATGACAAAAGAAGAAAATAAATGATGCATAATGAAAGTGTGACAAAACAATCATGATTAAGAACAGCCAAAACCTGCCACAAATGATTTGCTGCAATTGTGCGAATTGAGCTTACAGCAGATTCAAACAGCCTTTTGTGGAATTCAGACGAACGCTGGAAAAAATGAAAGAAATTGAGTAATGAGTATCATCAAAAGGTAGCTAAATAAGATTTTCACAAAACAAAAACCTTCAACTCTTGAAGCATTGCATCAATTTTATCAGCCTCGGACTGGGGAAGTAATTCATCTGCAATCAGATCAGAACAGCCAGACAAATCTTTTGGAGGAGCAAAGCTTCCTAGAAAACCTTGAACTCTATAAGACTCTTTCAGGATTGGATTGTGGGTAAAAGTTTCCTGTAGTTTGAAACCAAAACTAGGATTTCGGAGAACTCTTACTGCTTTACCAGAAAAAAGAATTGATTCAGCAACTCGCATATGTATATATTCTGGTACCATGTCCTGCATTAAGATTGTCATGAAACCAATGCATCTAACAACCCACAGCATGATATCTATAGATGAATAATCATGCCAAACAAGAAAATAGAGAAAAATCAAAGCAAAAATTCCAAAATTTTATCAGTAACTTTCTTCTTTTCATTGGAATGTATGCGTGGCTTATTTTTGCATCACTGAGAATATCAAGAAAAAAAGGGGCACATGAATAGGCAGGTAATCAAGCGGATCTTGCAGAAGGAAAAAGTGCCTTCTGGAGAGCACTTGATACAATGGGATGTCCTTCTAAGACATGCAAAAGTACCTTCTGGAAAATCTACATGCAAAAGTACCCATAAAATATATTACTTCCCACCAAATCCACAATGTGTATATTTCAATTAGGTTGAAAAAATAGTCTAACCTACTCAGCAAAATTCAACAAAATCTGCACAAATATTAGAATTTACATAGAGGTTAAATTACAAAGGTAATAACCTAAACATATGACCACCTAAACAATTACTATTGATATCTATCTATCATGAACTACTAACTGTTTTGTGTTGTTCACAAATGATATATGTATGTTAACACAATTAAGTACCATGAGTGAGGTAGACATGATATACCAAGGATATATGGAATCCTGAGTGCCAATCAATTAGAGATGTATCATCAGCTGATTTCTGCATCAACTTCTCAATTACATCAGGACGAGATGATTCACTCTCCGCATCCCTGTCATCTTGTCTGCAAATTATGATGAAATATATAGGGTGTATATTTATACAGATAAACAAACTAAAAAGTTACAGGAAGGAAAAAAAAGAAAACATTGTCCATGACCAAGAGTTATCCAACATTCTTCAGAAGACTGTACTAATCATTTGACAGATAGTCCTCTCAGTCTGATCAATGTTTAGCACTTGAAGATGGATTTTGTGATTATAAAGGGAATAAGCACATTTGCAGGGCCATTCATTTCACTTATGATTTCAATAATGATATCAGTTTGATGGCACCAAAGTTACCAATATAGCAACTCTGAAATGGATTGTGGTATTGATAGTTTATCAAGGACAGGCCAAAAATTATAAATATATATGGGAGAATGAAAATGGCTCTCAAGGAGGCTAAATAAAATGTCCTCTATTTTTAAAAGATCTTTAACCACTTAATGCGTCTGTGGTATGAGTTACGAAAGACTGCTGGTATTTCAAACAATAATGTTAGTGGAAAGACCAGCATGGGAATATTTGAGTGGGTTTCAATGAGAGGCAGCCACAGGAGTGAACAATAAAAGATGTGGTTGGCAAATTAAATGACCTTAAGAAATAAAGGGACCGCATGGTGAAGCCATGTGAGTGGCAACCAACTTGGAGGGGAACAAGGAGGCACAAAGACGGAGAGACAGATGTACAGGGAAATGGGATAGTGAAGTAAGAACAATGAATGAGAATAGAAGTGGAGAAGTCGAGGAGTGTCTGATGCAAGGTAAGAAGGAAATAACTCTAAAGTGAACCTTGCTGGACTCTATGATTCTACATTTAAATGTTCATCACATATCATGATGTGATAAATCAATAAAGAATGCCAGTTCAATCTGATATACGTTTGTAAACGAGCGGACATAGAGAGAAGTACTTCATGTATATATCAAAATTTACATGGATGAACAAATTAAGCTTCTCAAAATGAAAGTACCTTTGAATGAAAAATTCGCCATGCTGATCTTGAAGAATTCCATAAACCATCCAATATGCAAGTTGGTTATACATGACCTGATGTCCATGCCATAAAAGCCTATGCTTTTTCACATGAAAATTAACGAGGAACAAGGATTACTTCAAACTCTGGCAAAAAACAAAATGCTTTCTTTTATATACAAATGAGTATGCAAAGCAATCATAGATGCTGGGGATGACTTCCTCAAATAAATGGAAGCAGATAAAAAAGCTTTCATATGTCAAATGTGATCTACCAATATTGATGCACGGGAAGTAGAAAGAGACTTGACATATACAGTAGAGTAACAGCAACTTTGTAGCAATTAATTCTAATTTCAAAACTTAAACATAAGCATATATTGGGAACTTCTACTTGTATTTAGTTCCAAATAATTAAGAAACCATGGTTCACTCTTATAACACTACTCTATCCACAAGCTAAAGACAGAATATAACAAGAAATAAGATATGCAAGTTCCCAAGGTCTCAAACAGAAAATACCAAGTCAGTACCTTTGAATACAGCTTTGTAATTCAGGGACTCCACAATGGCAACGTTTGTGCAAAAGGTTGAGAAGTTGGCCTCCTCTGATATCTTCGCGTTCCATTTCCAGGATGAGCTCATAAAGAGGAGGCAAAAGAACCTCAAACTAGAGAAAATAGCCGGTCAGTATCGAGCAAATTTTCAAATAAATACAGCAACCAAGTTGTGCTGGTATTAGCAATAAACCCACTAAAAGGTTTTGACAACCTAGTTCCATGTGAAATAAATTTTACTGTATAAATCCTTTATTAGTCCACAAGGAAGCATGAAAAGAAGACAAAACTAGACCTTGTTGAGGCCCTGAGTGACAGTTGCCAAGATGGGCAAAGGATCTGACAGGAGATTCTGCTCAACCTGCAAGACAGCAGCCCGGTATACTGCCAAAATCTCAGCAATGCCGTTAGCGACCGCCCTCCGGTAAGAGCTTCCCCTTCTCGCTTTTCCCTTCTGAGATTTATCTGCTCGGCTTAATGGAACATCTACGGCAGACTGAATCCAACTTAAGTCGCGAGACTTAGTCGCAAAACGGTTGAGCTCCCTATAGTAAAATCCCAATGAGATGAGCCTCTCTATAACACTCCTGCAAAGGAAACAGGCAATTTCATAATTAGGGAAAGTAACGAATGCATAACATTTAGTAGATAAACATGCACTACTAGACTTGAAGCAATAGAACTAACTCCAAATTAACTAAGCGCATTCAGCCCACATTATGCCGCTAAGCATAACACCATGCTTTTTGAAATAAATTCTCCCCATCATAAAAAATTAAGAATTGCTAGAAAAGAGAGAGAGAGAGAGAGAGAGAGAAACTGAATCCAAGTAACATGACAAGTTCTAGATCAACTCCGATGCTACAATCTTTCATTTAGTGAAATCGATGCTTACAATTGAACGAATGCTACAGCATTTTGGACTAGTAAAATTGGGGTAAAGAGACGAGATTTGCGGACCTCTCGGATGGCTGGATGAATGAGAGATCTGGGGCGAGCTTGAAAGTGGGGCCATAGTCATCGGGGATCTGGTGAGGATCTGAACCTAGGGCTTCCGGTTGCTCCCTCTCGTCGATCACGAAGTCCCCCGTGAATCCTAGGAGCGCGAGGAGTAACTCGTGAAGCATCACGCTCACCTCTTCTCACTCCACTTCGTCCTCTCTCTCTCTCACTTCGATATTGATCGGGAGAGAAACAAGAAAAAGGAGCGGGCGGCGTTTTCTTTCAATTCTTAAAAAAATTTGGAATCGGGTCGAGCCTAAGTTTAGGCTCGGTCAAGCTCGGCTTTTTCGAGCCCAGTTTAAGTGACCAAGCTCGACCCATTGACTTTTTTGGATCAAGTCTAATTTAAGCCTGCATCGAGCTCGAGTCAAGTTCGAGCCGAAGTCCTAGGAGTTGAACTGGCCGCGGAGGAGGAAGATAATGTCGAAGGACGGAGAAGACTAATAGCAATGGCCAAATATACATACACTTGAATCGGACCGAGCTATGATCATCTCCGTTCAAATATAATTTCGAGTCAAGGTTAAGCTTATGTGATCAAACTTGACTTGATTGGGTTTGAGCCGATGCTAATTTAGCTTGATTCAAGCCATCTCATTGTTTTTTTTTTCAAGTCATTGATCGTATAGTCTAGATCAAATATGACTTATTTGTAAAAAGATAGGGCTTAATTTGTAATTACTATAAGCCTGTTTTTTTTCCGCTTGAGCACTGCTAGTGTTACCAAATCATTTGACCTATCAAATTGTAAAACAATGTCACGAAGTTATCAAATCACTTAGTCGCTTCTGGATAGGGCTGTCAAAATAATCGAGCCGGCTCGAGCTCAACTCAATAATATTCGATCAAGCTCGGCTCGAAAATAGGCTGAGCCGAGCTTGATCATTAAAGCCAGGCTCGAAATTAAATTCGAGCTAAGCTTGATCCCGAGCCGGCTAGATAAGGCTCGAATATATATATGAGTAATCAAACTAATATGAACCATGAGATCAAAACCCTTTCACCTGTTCAGAATTTCAGCCATTATTTTATGACATAATTATATTTATTGTTTGTAATTTATAATTTGGTTGCTTGTAGTTTTTTGATATAATTATCTTTGTTACTTGTAATTTATATTTTGGTTGTTTGGAGTTTTCTAATTCATTTATATTTATTGCTTGTAATTTATATTTTGGTAATATTTATATCTTTATAGTTGAATTAGGTTTTATTTCAAACTTGATTCAAACCTAAATTAATTTAAGCTTGCTCAAGCTCGAAAATAGTTTGAAATTGATAAGACTTGAAATTGCTAATTGAGAAACTCATTTAAGCTCGTTTAAGCTCGAAATTGGCTCGAGTTTAAAATTGTCTCGGTTTGAAATTATTTCAATTTAAGCTTGATCATAAAGACAGGCTCAAAATTAATTTCAATCCAAGCTTGATTAGAGCCGGGCTTAATCAAGCTCTACACGTTTACACCCCCTGGATACTAGTTTAACTATATACTAATTTTTCAAACTTGCGTAAGAGAGCTATATTAGTTTAAGTTACTATGGTGTTTGGTGGAATTATTACACTTAATGTAATATAAAAAATAAAAATATTTTAGTAAATGATTGTATCATATTTTATTAAATGGATAAAGAAAATGTTTGAAATGATAATTTTTGGATGATAAAATAGCAATGGGCGAATATAAAAATATTAGATAGAAGCTAACAAAAGAGAGAAGTATGAATTAGTAATTTAGTATTAAGATAAATTATTATTTAAATATATAGAAGTATAACGAGGCTTATACTAGAAGAATTATGCTTATTCTACGGGTAAACGATAGTTTAATGTCGACCTAATTCCATACATACCGTTAGTTGAAATAAGATTCTACCCCTGGATCTACCAAACAACAAAATTATATTTTTATACACACTATTTTTCCTAAAATCTAATGTATATAAAAAAGATAATTTACCCTAAAAAATTCACAGATTTTGTGGAGAGAAAGTTGGGTTATGGAATAAAGAGACAAATTTACTCTTAAAAAACAGAGCAACCAGTACTTCCAATCAAACTAACCAATCTTTATGGTCAACATTTTAAAATATGACACAATTTCTGCTGTTAGATGAAGAGAGAGAGAGAGAGAGAGAGAGAGAGATTATATGTACGTATTAAATCATTGTCTTTCAGTGTTTCACCATAAATCAATTATATTTGATTTTTTTTTTCTTTATCTTTTTCTGGATATAGATATTAGAATCGAGGTGTTCGAGACCCCAATTCTTCATTCCTTACAGTGCTCCTGTGTTGGTTATAATTCAGCACTGCATTTTCTTAATGTGAAACTACCATCTAAAAATTATTTCAAGGAATGTAAGATCAAGTCAAATGCATACACAGGTATTCTAAAGAACACAATCAGATCCGACACAAAATACAACTATGGGTGGAGATATCATGAAAGAAGGATAGCATCTCAAGAAGGCCACAAAAAATAACCAGGATTATTGAATCTAATGACCCTTACAATCTGGTATACAAATGCACTTTAGATTATGCCAGAAATTCTCAAAGAAGAGAGAACAATGAAAACTATCCATAGAACCATAAAGTAGGCAGCCGTCATCCAAGCCCACAGCTTTGGTCCACCAAGTTCAGCACCGAGGATCAGACGTCGGAGTACCAGAACAGCAACACAACCAGCTGATGTCGCGAAAAAGATTAGAAGAGAGAAGCTGAGGCCTCCTGAATTCTGGATGTGCAGTGGTTGTTGGTAAACGAAGAAGTTGTATGTTGTGTTGATCAGCCACGGAATGCCAATGCCAACGTAAATATTGACTGAATTGCTGGAATAAAGGAAAGAAGAAAGGATAGTTTTCTTCAAATGCAAGTGGAAGAAAAAAGACAAGAGCAGACATGATACATGAAGCTTAAAGAGTCAGGAATAGCAACAAAGGATTCCATTTTCACGCAGATGGATCATACAGGTTCATTTATGTAGGTTCTTTTTAGTTGTTTGAGATGCCTAGCAATGCAATTTCCAGATATGCAGCGGCAGGGAACTCAAACAAAAAAAGAAAAGGAATTTACATAACAAGAAATAAGTCTTGTTTTCTAATTTTCATCATTAAGATCCTACTGCATCATTCATATCCCACCCATCTTGGCAGTAGCTTAAAACTTTAGGAACTGAACTCAATGCAGCATCCTCTTCCAAGGCCCTAGGATTTTTGACTTGGCTAGAAACTCCTAAAGGTCGAAGTAGGCTTTGGTCCTTTTTTGCACCAGAAATCTATGCTACTACATTAATGATATAAGCGAGGACTACTGTCATCAAACAGGTGTGCAGTAATACTAATTCTATGTTTGTCTGAGTTTTTTCCAGAGATCATTAACTCTATATTCTGATAGTCTCCAAATATGCAACTGGAGATAAAGTAAATTCAAATAATAACCTGCAGGTGATATTAGCTATAGCGGAATCTGCAGTTACTTGACGCTCAGCAGCAATCTTGCTTGCAACTAAATCTGGCCATGAGGTTCCACTGGCCAGTGCTGTAAATGCTATGATGTAAGGATTCACTCCTGTATGAGAACATTCAAAAAAATAAATCATATACCAAGAAAAATAAATTTCGCATGAAACTACAGAGAAATTCAAACTTTTGAAGCCAAAAAAAGGTACCTGTGACACAGCTTATCTGATCGGTAAGCTTGGTAACCACATAAGCTATTCCACTAATAAAAATCAGAGAGCACACAAATGCTATCCATCCATGAGAAATTTGACAAGGAGGCACAAAAGCAAATAGCAGTCTCCACGGTGTAAGAATTAATTGCCAAAATATTCTTGCCATTCTTAAGTAGATGCAATCCGTCTTCTTCGATTCAATGCTCTCCAACTGAAGGCAATAAATGATTTTTTAGAGAAGGCCACTGCCGAAAACTACTGGCATTTGTACAAGGAGTTGGGTTGTAACTATACGTGACCACTTACAAAGGTATAAAATAAAATGAAAAAGAGTCCCTTAGGTCTAATTCTCTATTATTGAGCATAACAATATATGCTGCCTCTGATGTTCCCACTAACTTAAAAACTTCAGCATATCTAGTATTCTTTATTAAATTCTGTTATCCATGCTAGTAAATAAACAAAATTAAGAGATGATCCTTTCCATGGGGCAAAACACCAAATTTAATTAGTCTTTTATTAGATTGCATTAACATAATTCAGAGAACATAAGGAACAACGTGGTGTCTTCCTGAATTACACCATGTTAAAAATCAGTTGACCTGGTTAATGATGGGTATTTTGCTACTGATGACAATAAATCCCAAAATACCCTCTTGGCAATACAAGGGTCCTAACAACACCATATAGAGAAGATAAAGATTGCTTCAGCCTTTATGACAACAAGAACTAGAAGTACATTAGAAAAGACGATATAAACCATCAGAAGTAATAGAACCAACGAAAATGAACAATTGGACAGTTTATTGCCCACAGTTTCTTACAGGTACAAGCTTAATAAATAACACACAGATAACTCTTTGCATTCATAGAGCAACAAAGATCATACATTGGAAGGAACAAATTTTATGATAGCTAATAAACTAAAAATCACCTTTATTGCATCTACAAATTGTTGCCTCCAAACAGACCCTACATTCAAATCTTCCTCGACATTTTTCCTCTTGATATGCTTTGGTAGAGAAGATTCTGCCATATCATCGTCAAGCACATTTTGGTAGACCAGACCTGCAAATTATTCTCTTGTGAAAAATAAATAAATTTAGATAGATAGACCCATCTTCTGTAGAAAAGTGAATGGCAAGGCAGAGATAAAATGAGACTACCTCAAACACTTCTTCCATTAGAAAAAGACAACTAAAGTTGAAATTGTATTCATTTTTATGCTCAAGAAAATTAACTTCATTTTCAAGCTCTCAGAGAGGAGAAACAAGAAGTGCTCATGGGATAGCTCTTCCAAGTAACTAACCTGAAAGAATTCTTCTATATGCATTTAGACATGGTAAATTTGTTAATTAATTAAGATGAGTATGCATACCATATATACAAAATTATGCTTTTTTTTGTTGTTAATTTTCTTGGAATATTGATCTTTTCTTTGTGAGATAGTAATAGTACTTCCATAAGCTATGAGTAAAGCTTCAAGTTCAATAATGTTCCTATTATAGAAATACCAATTGAGAATTCTGCTGCTTTCTGCTAGATAATGCTCTATCTTCAAGTTCAGTATGATCAAATCATATTTTTAGCATATAAGTACATAAAGGACATCTTTCGCACCCTTTTGAATCATGGCGAGCAGGCATAGAACATTTGTTTTCTAATGCCTTAATAAAGAAATGGAGATAATCTGTTCCATATTAACTGTTAGTCTATCACATCTAATTGAAGTGTTTAAAATGACTCCTACAGGAAATTATTAACGGCCAGATTTCAGGAATTCCCTACCAGCATTCCTTACCAGAATGGATGGAAAATATCTCAACAATACTCTTCTCCTGCCCATCGCTTACTTGAAATATCTCACAGCTATCATCACATTCTTTGTCACAATGATCAGATGATGTACTATTTTCTGGAACCCAATCTTCTGGCCTGCCATTTGCGGCCCTAATTACAGTATAGCATGCAACAAGTATTAATAAAGGACTTTATTTAAGATTAATTGACAATAGCCAGATTTGAGTTGTTGTCCATAATAATCTTCCTGCCGAAACATGACACCCAAATAGGTTGGTTTTCAAACTATACACCAGTCAAGGTGAGTTTTGCCATGTAAGACACCAAGTCTGCATGGATGCTTAATAAAATGTTAATCCAATCAGCAGACATCCAATGCAATAGGTTCTGCCCCGGTATGCTTGGCACTTTTCTTATTATCAATCACTTCAATTAGCAATTTGCCAATTTCATTCAATCACAAGCCAATCCGATAGGAGCAGGATTCAAGTAAGAGCCTATGGAACTAAGATGGTGTGCTTTAATTGTTGATCGACTCAGCAATTAGAATGTAAAAGCTCTACTTTACATCAGTCAGCTATCTGTTCAGTGATTTACTGCAAAGAATAACTCCACACATTAAGGCCATCCTATTTGGCGACTATATTTGTATATTGTAACTTTGTAAGTAGCGCAACTTTTGGACCGACAGTCTTTTAGGCGGCCAATGAGGTGGGTATCTTACTTGGCAAAATACAGCTAGACCAGTATGTAGTCTTGAAACAAATCTATTTGGATATTTTGTTTTGGCGTGAAGATCATTTTGGTCAAACACAGTAGGTTTTCACCTTGAATGGAAGACAAAAGACAGAGATTAGAACATGAAACATACAGTAGAAGAGACAGATATGGCCAGCGTCTGTCTTGAGCGTACGCATGAAGCAGAAGCAACCCAAATTGTAGAACTGTTAATAAGGCCTCCCAGATGGTTATCACCTTGGGTGTCCAGACCTTCATGTTAAAAGATAACACATCTATCATTCCTAGTAGCAATACAGATAAACAATTGTGGCTAAGTGCATCACTGTTACATCAATTACACAACTAATACATGCATTTAAGATAAGTTGTGAAAAAAAGTGATTCTCTAAGTGTATATATCGTAGCATGTATCACAATGTCCTATCACAAGTATTTGCCTAGCCTTAAGGAGGACATATAATTTCTTCAATTCTTTCATGCATGAGAAAGAAAAATCACCAGCCTTCTGCTTCGGTCTTGAACAAGGAATTGAAAAGATTTGAAAAGGACAATTAAATAGCATGTTATCAAACATGGGTTAGAAATGTAGGGATTCAGGTATATACATCATCAGCCATACATGCAAGACCCTTAATATCAGATTTATTTGTGCTATCTGCAAGAATTCACAGAACCATGGTGTTTATCCCTGATATTCTAGAAGAGATTTCCAGTCTGTGTTTATCTAACAAGTGTAATACAAACTTTCTTTTGTATATACATGTCAAGTATACATCACATACATATACATGTCGAGTCTGCTAACTGGTTGTACTTTATTCCACATATGCTAATAAATGGGTAAACAGAGTATACTGATTTCATGAGGTTATGATCAGTTCTTCTAACTGATAAAACGTAATCACAACTGCAGGATACCATAGGTAGTTTCTTTTACTTGTAATGCCACAAGCCTCCTCATGCATCCCATGACAAAGTCCCAGGGTACAAGTGGCACCTGAATTTCTTCCAAAATAATGTCTTGTGCGGCCCTGAGAAAGAAAGATGTATGGAGTTTTAACCTACCAAAGAGCTTGACCTAACGACTGCACCTGGACCATGGAGAGTAATCTCATCATTTTCTAGTATTAGGTTGTAGACAGCAAAAGCTTCACAAAAGTGATTTGCAGGACCAGACTAGAGATTTTCTACCACATGTAGGTAGATATACAAAGGAAAAACCGTTAGAAATGAACAGTATAATTTGTCTGCAAGTTAATAGGAACTTGAAAAGGAACTACAAGAACTGCATTACTAAAACCGAAGAAAGAGAATGAAGAAGTGTCCTCAGAATATGTCCAAGTTACCTCTAAGATGATGTACAGCCAAATGTATGCCCAGAAAGACCAGAATAGCTCAACAATCCAAACGCCTAAGTCAGATATCTTTTTCAGCGAACCTGCTTTCGGGACGATCACACAAACAGCATGGATAGGAAATAGGTCGAATGCAGCAGAACCTACAAGTGTACCTGGACCTAAACCTACAGATCAAGCTATCTAGCATATCAAAAAAGGAAAACAATGCACAATTGCATTACTATAAATTTGACAAACTTCAAGAGAGAGAGAGAGAGAGAGAGATGAATATGACAAGCAACACAAAGTTATCTTTTATATCATTGTTGAAAAAAGATCAGGTGTTTTACTTTCAAGAACAAAACAAGCAAGCTCTTGATACATCCTGATTTATAAGTGGTTTCATTTATATTCATTGACTGATAAAAAAATATTCGTGAAGGATAGATTTTGATGGGAATATGAATGAACATGGATCCTTCAACATTTGGTATTAAAACAAAATTACTATCTCCGGGCAAACGCTTACAGATGGAGCAACATAGTCGCAAAAGGGATTTAAGGACTAACTAATAGATACCATATTGATATGTGTCAACCAATATGCAAACAAATGTTCTTCTATCAGTTAATCAACAAAAAAGAGAGCAATTAAGAAAAACTTGTAATGCATGAGATTATAAAACCATACCTCCAGCAGTCAATTGACCAAGGTTTTGAATTGCATCAATTGTTGCTAAAGAGATCTGTGGGAAGCTTGTCCCAAAAGCCAACAGAGTAATGTCTGCTATGGTGTAGTTCCAAACTTTTTCATATTTAACGACCTGATCATTTGTGTCAGGATCTATATCCACTATCTGTCGAGTTTGTTTGACAATGTTCTCCATTGATCGAAAAAATCGAGCAGTGATAGCAGATAATCCAAAGAAGCAGTATGCAAGGTAAAGTATATATAGGAAAGCTCGCATTCCATTTGAAAGCAAATTTTCACCATAGAAAAGAAAGTAAGATTCACATCTTTCATCTGAGAACATATTTGTGACTTGTGGCCTGACCCTGGCTGTCTGCTTATTATCACTGGTGCAGTCTTTAAGTTCCTACAAGGGTCGCATAACCTCTCAGCTATATGATACCTGCTATTATATAAAAGTCACATCAGTTACAAATGTCGCTTGAAATTGATGTAGCTCATAAAAGATTAACCATAAGAGAGGTAAATCGTATAAAACATCAAAAATAAAAAGTCTGGCATAATTAATAATGACTTTTTCAATATCCATCTTCAAAAAGATGTCGTTTAATAAAGAGTCCATCGGTAATGTATGATCACCAACTTATAAAGCATCACACTAAAAGCAACACAATACAAGCAATGCCATGTTTTCAAGCATACTAGCCTCTGTAAACAAAATCGCCAAGATTTTTGTTGCATTGTTCTTCAAGTAAACGGTGGTGCAAAGAATGGAAAGACGAAATATCTGTTATATGCTATAGCTAATTTATGTCCAGATTTATCTTAAACAAACTATAATTATGTATGTGGTTTTATCACAATACAGTTAAAATTAGGTAAGGGCCTACATATGAATTATCATATATATATATATATCAGATAACAACGTTAAGAGAAGTATTACAAATACTGAGTCAAAGACACAAAATTTCTTAAACCACAATGTTACTGATCAACATTGATTGCAATTGAATACTATTCCATCTGAAACAACAAGCACGGATCTCTAAAAGCACACTCAAGACACAAGCTGAATCCATTTGATATTAACATTGCATTTTGTTCTTGCCATTGATTAACTGATAAATAGCACTATGCCATGTAACCAGGTGAGAACTACTGCTTACTAAGCCAAGACTAAATTTGACAATGTCCCAATCCTCATGTATCATGAACGACTTACGAGAACTGCACAATTAAAGTCCGACAATGCCCGACGATAATTCTTTGCAACCAACCCCAATTGAGGACAAATCCAAGATAAATCATTCCTGCAGTACTTAAAATTACCATCCCAAAAGTCAACTGATAATAGTAACTAGCTAAAAAATATGACATCTAATGATCGCGAGAGTTGCTTCTCTAAATTATCAAGAAAAACAAAACCTAATCCCATTCCACACCCCCAAAGATTAGAAGTCAGCAGCAGACTTGAGGCAACGAATCCAATCGAAAAATAACCGCTCTGTTCCAAGAAATCAAGAACCCAATTGTAGAGAATGGGAGTGGGATCGGGGAGAAGGATATCACCTGGGCAGGGCGAGAAATGTACTCCGGTGCGCAGTGAGGGAGAGAGAGAGAGAGAGATATTTCACGTGGCTCGGCTCCGCTCCGGAGACGTGCATGCGAGGCATCTTTCCGTTTCGAGGAAGCCAAAATATACGGCTTTCTTAAAAGATTTTTTTTTGACCAAACTAGCCCTATTCTAATTTTTTAATTACTAAAATAGACAACTTTTTAAACTTATTATCAAATAGGGTTTAATTTACTATACCCGTAACATAAATGATAAACTAATCAGGATTTTATCCCTAAGTAAAAATATTGATCAGTTTAGCATTTTTGCTTGGTCCTAAAATGATGAACTAATTAGTATTTTATATATATAAATTATTATAACTTAATTTTTCGACAGTTAAGGAAAAAAAATTGTGTAGCAATAAAAATACTGAACTGATTAGCGTTTTTAAAAATACTAATTAGTTTAATATTTTTATTGGGGTTATAGTGAATTAAACCTTATTTGATAATAAATTTAAATAATAGTCCGTTTCGGTAAAAAAGAAGCTTAAAACTCTCTTAACCCTAAACTTACCCATTATTATTATTATTATTATTATTAGATTGTTTACATAAAACTATTGAATACTTTCAAAATCTCATAACATTTATTGCATTCTTTAAAATATGATAATTGCTATTAAAACCACTTTGCTCTTGCTAAAATTACACCCCAATAGTTAAATATAACTAATTGTAAAGACCACAAATAGATTATATTACTCTTATAAAAATTATTTAAAATTGTTCACAAACTATCTAATATTTTATCTTATCTTCTTTTATGTTGTTGATAAATATTTTACACCTTAGATTTAAGTAAGAACAATTATATATATATATATATATTCGGCAATTTTTACAACAATATCTTATAAAAATTTGGTTAAAATCTAACCATACTAGCAATTAAAAAAAACTAATTAATTTTAATGGTAATTATAATATTTAAAAAAGACACATATAATGCAATTATGATATTTTGAAAGTTTCAGTGGCATTTATGTAATTAAGGCCTTTTTTTTCTGCATGCATACCCTTATAAAATCTCTTATTGATGTATATACCGGTTAGATATTCAGATGGACAAAATATTCTTGCTTTCCTTTTCTCTCTCTAGATTTTAAAGTAATTAGAAAAAATAATTTAAATTATAGGTATTTTTATCTATTTATTAAGTTAGTAATTCGTAGTTTCTAAATAAAATATTAATGGAGGGGATTTAGTAGCATAATTAAATAATTTATTATGAAGTATATATGCACACTTTTTTTTTACCTCGTTTATAAAAAATAATTATTCTTATACTCACTTATATTCTGATGTAATATAAAATAAAAGAAAATATGAGAAAAATATGTTTTATGTTTTATTAAATTATTATGAATATATTTTTAATTTAATATAATGTAGGTGATGAGATAGATATATAAATTAGTAATTGAGTTAGTATGTGATATAAAATATAATTTTAATAAATAATTATTTTGATAAATAAACCTAGAGTTGAGTCGGTTAAAATGTAATTAATAAAAAAGAAACACTAGGAAAACCATCCTTTCTCTGGTGTGTAGTCACATGTCCGTTGAATTATGATCCGACGGCTATCAGAGTATCTCACACTCCGTAGCATCTACCTTTTCTTGCGGCCTAAGCCGAGAGGGGAAGACTCTCCCCACTCTATTTGAGATCAAACAAACCCCAGGACGCTCGAGTTTCCGACTCTATTCGATTCGATTCCATTCCATTCCATTCGAGTTTGAGCTGCTCCTCCACCTCGACTGAGATCAGGTTCGTTCCCTCCTGCCCCTCTTCTCTCTTCGTTTCATTCCCTCCTCTTCCGTCTATTTGTTCGCCACGATTTGTCCGGAGGTTTGGAATTCCGCAATGATGATATAAGGGTCTTGTTTTCAATCAAAAATGGGGCTTTTGTGTTACGGTTATCTTTAATAGTCCATGTATTACTGCGAATTTTAACGATCTAGGGTTTTTTATTCCCATTGCATGCTTTGGCTAGCAAAGAAATAGGTAATTATGTTTCCCGCTAGGAATTAGCTTCTCGATTGTTAGATCTATTATTGTGATCAGTAGTATATGTTTTAAGAAGTGGGGTTCAAGGATTACTTATGTTTTATGGAGTAATTTGTAGAGCATCTAGTTCACTGATTTTAGAGGCTTTGTTCTATTTTATTTTTATTTAGGTGAAGAACAGAAGAAGGTGTTTTCCCAAATCAAATTTCTTACTACATTTTTGTATTTACAATGATTGGGTTAGTAGAAAAGGGACACGAAAAAACTGAGAAAAGATTACGTAAAACATTAATAATTTTATGGTTAAAAATTAGTAGAGAAACAAGAAATTCTTGCACTACTTGACTACAAGAGCCAGCAGGGGAGGAGGAAGGAGAGGAGAGAAAAATTGATAGGAGATAGTAGAAAAACATAAGAAAGAAATGCAGTGTGTTTTCCTTCTTCCCTTCTCCTTTTGATTTAGCTTTGACATGTTCATTATTAAATATGGGTTTTAAGGATGAGGATGAGGTTGAGGTGCACATATTCTCATAATTTGCTACAGAAATGCTCTACCGGGTATGGATACCAGTTCCAACCTGTGGAACATCTTTATCTTCTCACTGTTCTATAGCATTTGTTAATTTGAAATCCTGGCTCTAGGTGGTTGTGTGCATTAGCCATCAGCTCAATGGCATACACCTGGCATCGTGCAACGTGAGGAAGAGACTTATAAGTTTTCATGGACTAGATTCCACATCAGTTCTAATAAAAGTCTAACCATATGTGTCATCTATGGTCAATAAGGAGAGAAATATCGACACAAAGGTCATTTTTTAATAGGTTTTGTTACTGTGTATATTGTCCAGCACTACATATTAATTATCAGTGTTTTGAAAGGTGCTAATGGAGGCCGCCAAAGTGGCCTGGCAGAAAGACCACCATGGTAGTCTTGGTGGGTCACTGTGGTGTTTGCCCTGCCTTAGCTAATGGGCCAGATGCTGTCAACTAACCATTAAAAACAATCCAATCACTTCTCTCTCTTCCTCACTCCCTCTCTATTGATATGAGATTCTGAGCCCTAACCCATTATCTCCTCTCTCCCTCTCTCGATCGTCTCTCTCAAGCGGTGGCGGCAAGCAGCGGTAGCAGGTACCCTCTTCTTCTTCTATTTGTTTTGGTTCTTCTCCTATGTTTCTTCCCCTTCATTTTCCTATGTTTCTTCTCTTTCTTCCGCTTTCTTTTCTTTGCCTTCGTTTTCTTTACTTCCTAAGAGATTTCTACCTTCATATTTGTTCCTTCAACATGCATTGCACTAGATGTCTTCTCAATATATGTCCTTGCAGTAATGGTTACAAGACCAACCAAAATATTTCCTTGGGTTTTCACAAGCTCTTTATATAATTGAGAGGCCTCTTTCTGTTACAATCTAACCACTTGTGTTAAGTCAGTTGAGTCAAGTTAGTTAGTTAGTTAGATTTGTTTATTATTTTAAATTCAAATAAAGCGGATAATCTGTATATGGATCCGATCCGCTAGGACTTTACTCATATAAATAGGAGTGGTTATGATGTGATTATTATCGTGGAATGAGAATTGAGTTTAGTTATTTTACTATCTCGTTTTTATTTTTTATCATAGCTATTAGATCGTCATTATTCTTCCATTCGCTACCCTTTGACGATCCTCACAATGTCGGATATCTATTGATTTGTTTCATTCTGACCTTCCTTCACTCTTTTATTTTTAAATTTTCATTCCGACCTCGGATTTATGTGAAACCAAGACCATTAGATCTGTAACTCGTGAAGCTACCACCATAAGAATTAATATAAACTTCTTACGTCCAAATCAATCCAGATCTGATTCATAACACTTCCTCATTAGTCATTACCATGCCTGAGGTTAGAAGCAGCAACCTCTTGCATGATAATACTGCTTAGTGTATTAATGAATCATTAATAATGCTTGGTAAGAAATCTGCCTTGTTTATATTAGTATATATTATATATCATATTAATTATTTTTAGGTGGTGTGTTGATCGCTCGCCACCACGCCTGCCTTTCAATACACTAATATAATTACATCTTTAAGATTTTTGTGTGTATCAATATTAAAGACTGCAAGCTGAACAGTAGTTTCCTTTTTGGCTTTCTTTTCCTTTGCGTGTTGGTTTGCTTTTATTTAAATATGAATTTGGGTCCTGATATGTTTGCTTGTGATTTTGATTAGTTTGGTTTCTCTGTGCAGATGGCTAGAGTACTAGATGTTCCAGCTAAAGGTGGGTTCAGCTTTGATCTATGCTGTAGAAATGAAATGCTTTTGAAGAAAGGAGTGCAACTCCCATCCTTTAGAAAAACAGGAACAACCATTGTGGGTTTGGTTTTTCAGGTACAACTGCTTTATTCATTTTCATGTCCTATTACCTTAGCTATATTATAGCATGTAAACATGTTACTTTATCCAAGATGGTTCTTATGCCATAACAGTTAAGCCACCACTTTATTTATTTAGAGGTTTGTTACATTACCCATTTTTTTCAAGGCCTTGTCACTAGTTGCCACCACTTGTCTAAACATGTCTTTAAGGATCAGGGACTTGTTCTATCAGTTAATGCTATTTCGTTATACTTATTTGGGCTACCTTTTGTCACATTGTGGAAGAAATGTTTTTCTCTCCATTTTAGATCAATGATAAGTAAAAGAATGGCCAGTCAAAGTATTGATCACTTAGATGAAGAATACGCTAGAGACCATTTTGCCTGTTTAGTATAATGTTGAAGCCATCAAGGCCATTATATATTTTTAATGCAGATTCTTTGCTAAACCTTGTGAGCTTGATGTGTTATCTAGGTATAGTCTTCCATTGGAAATGCTTGAACATTCTTTACCCATTTAACTTCTGTGTTCTTTTTCTCTCCCTCTTTGTACTTCTTCTATTGCACAATCTATGAATGATTGAGTTTGACGGAACCACAGAACGTATTTGTTTTCTGTATAATCACTTAGTAACTAATACTTAGTGAGAGAATGTGCAATTCATCTGCACTTTGATTGTTTAATGCAATATGATTGGTATTACTGCATTTAAACTTCCATTGACTGATTTCTCATTTTTATCTAGTGTGTCATCCTTTTCAATTTTAGTACCTGCTGAATAGTATGACCATGTTTTAACTAGAGTGATACTATGCATAAGCTTTTTCTTTTGGTACTCATATATGTGGATGTTTATTAAATTTTATCAGGACGGTGTTGTTCTTGGAGCAGATACAAGAGCAACTGAGGGACCTATAGTTGCTGATAAGAATTGTGAGAAAATTCACTATATGGCACCAAATATCTATTGCTGCGGAGCAGGAACTGCTGCTGACACAGAGGCTGTAACAGGTAGGCTTTAATGTAAAGTCTCCTTTCCTTTGATATTGCCGAATAACTTCAATTCTTCTTGGCACCAGCTGTAGTCTGTACAACGCGGGATAATTTTTTTCAGTAATTGTAAATGCTTTGTATAGATATGGTCAGCTCCCAGCTGCAGCTGCACCGTTATGCAACTGGTAGGGAATCAAGAGTTATTACTGCCCTTACCCTTCTTAAGTCACACCTTTTCAGGTAAGTAGTCTTATTCCTGCATGTGTCTTCTAAAGTGTCTGATTATTTGCATAGTGCTGAAACAATGTGGAATAAATTGTCACTAGTTACCAAGGACATGTAAGCGCTGCATTAGTTCTTGGTGGAGTTGATGTTACGGGGCCACATTTGCACACAGTGAGTATAGTGTTCTTTTATCATCTCCGAGTCCTGAAAGACCTCTTGATGTATACAACATGTACTAAGTAGCTCGTCTGCAGGTTTATCCCCATGGTTCAACGGACACTCTCCCTTTTGCTACAATGGGTTCTGGCTCTCTTGCTGCAATGTCTGTCTTTGAGTCAAAATTCAGGGAGGGCCTTACGGTAAGTATACTGATCTATTAGATTATAATCTCTTAATATATGAGTTGTTATCATTTAAGGGAAGACAAGTATGATTAGTGTCTTAAATTGCGATGGCAAGGAGGCTTAGAGCCAGCATTAGGTGGCGTTTGTACTTTGTAGGATCATGGCCTTCATCTACCTGTCCTAGTTGTTGTGTGCTACTTACCCATCTGTCTGCCATATTAAGAAGCAATGTTCTTCTCGCATTTCTTGTGGAAATGTTTTTCTTATATAAGGTTAATTTTATATCACTGTTAAGTTTGTTATTCTAGTGATGTGCTGTTGTGAAATCACCCCTTCCAGGAATACATCCACTTTCCAGTGCACATCTAATGGAACCATCCAATATTGAGGATATCTGTGGCTCATGTACTTAATTATAGAGATTGATGGTGTTCTTGGAGGTTGTAACAACTGATATTACTGGCTATCTATTTTCTGCAGAGAGAGGAGGGAATACAACTTGTGTGTGAGGCAATCTGCTCTGGCATTTTCAATGATTTGGGAAGTGGAAGTAATGTTGACGTTTGTGTAATTACTAAGGTTGTGCACTCCTCACTTAAATAATATCTTATTAAGTATTATCTTCGTGATTCTTGTACTGTTGCCGATCAAACTGATTGTTGTCCTATGCTGATTGTCTTTATCAGGGCCACACCGAGTATTTGAGAAACCACCAGCTGCCAAATCCGAGGACCTATGTCAGTACAAAGGGCTACAGCTTTATCAAGGGGCATACAGGTAAACTCTTGCATGCTTGATTTACAGGAAGGGAAAGAACAAGACAATTTCTTGTAACTTCTATCTAATCTTTGTGGTTGTTCCAGAGGTTTTATCTGCCAAGGTTAAACTACTGAAGCCAAAGGTGGTGGCAGATGAGGGCATCACTGATGCGATGGAGGAGTGATCAAGTACCAGAACATGACAGATGTAGGTTCTGCACTTGCAATATCTGCTGTTTTACCGAAGATTGAAGAGCATTTCAAACAATACAACTATGTAAGAAGCCCTTTGCCACCCACCTCACCACCTCACATTAAATCTTAAGCCATCATTTGATTATGTTGGGATCCTGCAGCTTGTACTAAGACTTTTTTCCAATATCCCCTTTCCAGAGAACCCTTACTATGGTTTTTTTTTTTCTGTTGTCATATGATTTGATGTTTTGGTATAACAGGATTTGTTAGTTGGTTTTTGTGATACTTATCTGATCTATACTTGGGCAAATTTATGTTAGTTTCCAATGACTTAGTAGTATCGCTATGACCTGATAAGATGGGCAAACTAAGCTATAGCTGCTGCTTCACCTAGCCTGCTCTGGGAAGCAAAAAAGCATGTTATGTTCTTTTAGGCGAAGGAGGGTGTAGACAGCCCCTTTGCTTGCAGATAAACCTTTACTATCTTTTGTTTTTAGTGATATCCTTTCTTCTTATATGTAATATGAGATGATCATGGTGTGTTTCAAGAAATGATTTTACTTCCAGGTAACTATCTCTAGTCTATTAGTTTTTGTAATTGATATTGCCTTGAATTCGTTGATGTAAGAGAAAGTTAATGACACATTGACATATATGTGCCATTGGACCGGTGATCTTGCTTTAATTATGTAGTGAATTTGGAGCTTTCTTTTCTGCAGGATTAGACTGCTGGTACAATTTGTAACTATAATTACGTCAATCATCAAATCCTGCTGCTGTCTTCTTGAAATAACGTAGCATTTATTCATTATCCGACTTATTGGACTTGCCATCAGTTCAAAAGCAATTGAGAATCATTATTTTTCATTTAGTTCCGTTGAAAGGTATTTATAATGTCAAATGTAGCAAATGCTCACAGGTTATTAGTGATGTAATTATGATTCTACTTCAGAGATTTCAGACATGTCAAAATTGGCTTTGAGTTCGTTTTTTATCCTCTCTTTTCTCATGAGCAACTTCAGGGACACCAATCCACCTTCTCTAGTGCTTCAGTAACAGCGTTCGCATAAATCAAGCATAACAGCTGCAGTAAATATGAGATAAAAAGCTAAAATGTCCTTTGTGGCGGGTAACAATTTGTTTGAATAGAGGATGGTTCTATTATAAGCATTCTGACTGCAAGCAAGCTTTGGACATCAGACCAATGTTATAATCAACTCAGAAAACAAGATAGAAACTTATCCAATCACTCAAAAGCTCTTGTGGAGTTGCCCAACATACCCAAATTCATAACAATACTTTACCAAGTCTGAGCAGTATGATGTTGGTCTATCCTTTAGATTCAGTAAGGACAAAGGATGAAATGATATTCAATATTATGATTATGACCTCTCACATAGAAAAGAATAGCAGAAACATAAAAGCAAGATTGTAGAGGATTAATCCAAAAAATATACCCAAATAATAGTGGGCACGCCTGGAAAATATATCCTGTCAGTATATTTGTAATATCTAAAACAAATCCCCTTATTTCATCATCAGAATGACAACTACCTGCAAGTAATTAATATAGGAGCATCTATTGAGAAAGCATCCTCATGGACAAACTCTTCACAGATCTCATTGTAACCGAAAAAAAAATCCTTGTAGTTCATCCAAAACTATGTGAGGGACCAACTGTTTATTGAAAATTGGAAACAGCTGCCCTAGAACATCAATCTTTATGTGAGGTTGCAAGAAATTGATTTGCATATTTGTCCACCTTTCTTCCTGTGTTTGACTGATGGTCATAGTACTCGACCACTGCAGCACCAGCTAAAGCAGCCAGCGTCAAAGCCTGTGCGTGCAACCTGCAAGATACATATTCAAAACAGAGTATACTCGTGTCAATGCTTAGAGGGATAAGTTCACTAATCGTCAAATAAGTGAGCAATGTTGAATGTCTTAGGCAGCAAATGTAAATGGGTAGACAATGGACCAGCTAGTACTTAGGCACTAGCCAAGAACCTGGAGGATAGGTGAATAAGGGAAGAAAAGATGCAAATGGTTTAGCTTTACGCCTTTATGCATAGGAAAAAAGGTGGCACCTCAGGTCTTACCTATGAGGCCTAGCAGCCAGTTTTGAAAAAGAAAATTGGCAAAGGAATATTGTGGAAATTCCAAGCTGTAGCAAATAATGAATGAATGAAGCATCTGACATCAGTAAAGCTCACTAGTGACCAAGAAACTAGGACTAAACTTCCTCAAGATTGCTTGTTCTCCTCAGCACCATATCAGTTAACGACTAACATGGCAAAAGTAAATTAGCCATCGTTAAAAGTCCAGGATGTACCTCAGACCATAGCGATGCAAGACATTGTTCAGCCAGGAGAACCTAGGATTTGCTGTATGTTATGTACCTTGACCTTAGGGGTACAAGAAATTGCTAATTTAAGAGACATGAAATTCCATCATATCTTCTTCAAGTAGGGAAACAAAAAAAAAAAAAAAAATTCAGTATTCATCATAGGATCAAGTTAAAATAGCAAAATTTCTTCCACTTGTCAAGAATTCTCCTTGATCTGCGCACTTTCTCAATACTGAGTCTACCATAGAGCTCAATTCAAAACAAACTGCAACAGCAAATCCCTATATGCTAATTGAAGGGGTAGCCAACCCCTGCTAAGCAGCTATAATTGGGTGCCACCCTCCATCATCTAAGCTTTATTTAATTTGTCACTGTTTCTACAAAGGATTTTTCCTGATCTTCCTTTACAAACACAAAAGCATGCCCAATATTGCTAAAGGGAGAGAAATAAAACCCAAAAATAAATGTATTGTCTAAAAATAAACAATGTCTTAAGAGACTATACACAGGTAGGGGAGCAAACAATGCAATCACGCATCACCCAATACCTGTGCACATGCCTAAAACTCAAGGTAGCAATAAAGAGGAAACAAGAGAACGATAAAAGGTTTGCATTGATATACTAGTTTTACATAATCAACTAGTATATAATAAATAAGAAATTGAGGTCATAAGTATTTATAAATTTGAGGAGCCATATCATGTGACAATTCAAAATTACTGATGTAAAAGCTAAGAAAGAAGAAGAAGTCTAGACGGCACCTAGGCAACTCCTTTCTAAGGTGAGAGCCTAGGAAGCCAAGGAGATTATGTTTTAATAACTTTTTCTACACAAATAAACAATAAATTGAGAAACAACTCTCATCTACAACCAGTTGAATCATCCCTCCAACTCATTTAAAATCAATAACTCTTAAAAATGGAACTTGACATAACAAAGCCAAAATCCTTGGCCATGAACAAGTGATATTGACTAGATATAAAGCAACCAATTATCTCCATGTCTTTAGATTGAAAAGGAACATGGATGAATAAATGGAATGCTCAAATGCAAAAATACCAAAATGAGGATAAGAAGATTCAGCAAAATATGTACTAGATAGGAGTATGACGGTAAAACCAATATAGACTGGTGACCTATATGAGCCGACTCAATTCAAAGTCCAGTGTGCACAAAAAAAAAGAAAAAGAAAAGAAAAGAAAGAACATGCTTAGAAAGCAGCATGAGCCACAAGGAGTTGCACATGATTATTTATCATTTATCATGACCAAATTACACATTCTTCTGATTACAACCTCTGAACTTATAACTCTTATCGAAACATTTCACATGATGTAACTAACCATGCTCCCAAAATATTATCTATCAAGGAAACAATGTCTCAAAGTTCTACAACAGATAAAAAGATGGCAGGGAAGAGCAACAACTATCTCAAATATCTAAATGAAACATTTGAAAAGAAAAACAAAACCACGAAAAAGATTTCACCAACCCTGAGAAAAGGACCAACCTGTAGTCTTTTAAAACTAAAGACTCGAAATTTAGAAAAGAAAACTCTAAAGAAACCTAACAGGCTAATAGAGATTGAAATTTACAAGATCCGCATCATTCTAATCCAAAAGAAAAGAAAAAGAAAGAAAAGGAAAAGGGTCCATTTCCAGATACAGGGATCGATAAACACGAACCTAGCATGGATGATCTTCACGCTGGGCTTCATATTAGGCCGAGACCAGTTGTACGCGATCGAACCCCCAATACCGCTGAGCCAAAGACACCCTTTTTACCCCAAATCCCAACCCAGCAACAAATACCCGAATCGAATCAGATCCCAATATTAAAAAAAAAAAAACCATCGGAAAAAATTGGGGGAAAAAGGAAGGAAATCTACTAGTTACCAACAGCTCGAAGCTTGTGCTCCACCACCCACTTCCTTAAAGACTCGACCTTGCTCGCAGTCTCCGCCATTGCTGGCTCTCCGATGATTTAATGTCCCTCTTCTCTTTTTCTTATGAAGAGCACGAGGAATGGGAGAAGCGTAGAGAGAGAGAGAGAGACCTGGCTCCCTCCTTGTATATAGAAGCTGGGCTGGTGGCAGCTAGCGTGCGCCGGACGACTACGTAACTTTGACGGTGGATATTTGGTCAAACCTCGGACGAATTATGTTATAATATATGTTTGGAACTAATTCGAATTTTAGGTAAAATTACACTAACACCCCTGAAACTTTATATATATATATATTATATAAACCCTACATTATATAAAATCTCTTATCCTAACGGTATTAATTGAAAATATTAAATAATTATTTTATCTTCAACTTTAATCAATTTTTTCTAATAAAATAAGAGCAAATTAGTCCGCTAACCATTTGATTAGTGATACTTACATATATTTTTTTGTCACGAAAAAAAATCTAAACGGTGTTCCAAAGATCTTCGATAATTAAGGAATTAATGTGTCACGTATAAAAGATAAATAAAGGGATGTACATAGAAATAAGAAACAGTTCACAATGTCTCTAAGTATAATTATCCTTAAATTTTAATTAAATTTTATTAAAATAATTAATCTAGACCCCTTAAATTATTGCCCATTTTCTCATAAACTCTTTATTTATTTGTCGTAGTATAATAGCTCCCTTAAAAATCATTTGCTTTAGATGGTTATGTATTGGTTGGCTTAATCTAGTTCTCCACTGCTAGTTATACAGCAAACTGTTTACTAAATTTTAAAATAAATCTTTGTGGGAAAAAGTGGTGTACATTGTTACCAGCTAAGTCCACCATCACTAGATTCCTTTAGAAGTGCAGCAAGAACTACACAGAAATGAGAAGGTTTATCCTTGATAACATAAGTTGAAAACTACTTATCAGTGACATTGTTGCAAGTTTGTAACACTACTTGATGCAACGTATTCATATACTCTTTGATCTGTAACTTATATATCCAAATTTCTCCTGAATAAAGAAAATATTATTCTCCTACATTCACCTCCAAACTTAGGCAACATCTATCTGGTAAAGGGAAGCGAAGAAATCATACATACAATTAGTTGGATGAATAAAGGTTCTAATGTGATGCTATATCGTCGTATATCTTTATTTTCAGATAAAGCTCAGACGACGCACATCCTTGTCACCGAACTTCATTGAGAAAATGAACTATGATATTCAGTTACAAGAGTATAGTTACAACAGAAAAGGCAATCAAATTTGGTCAACCTACAGCAAGTTGCTGCAGGTAATAATCTTTCCAACAACGTACATACTAATTTACACATGCAAAAAGGGCTTCTAATTCTCTTCATCAGACTCGAAAGACTGGCGGCATCGCAATGATTCCAGCACATTTGACGACCTGCCACCGGTTGAGACCCCAGCATTAGCTGTTCCGGACTTCAGCTTTGGCACACTCATTGAATGAAGTGGCGGGGTTGCTGCATCTCGGTTCACTTCCTTGAGCACCGACCTAGCAGTTGCTTCAGCAGCTGCATCAGCCAATGCTGAGGAAATGTTAGCACCAGATCCTAACTTGTCCGAAATTTTGGAGTGAATTCTTGAGGCTGTCATACTATCTGGCAAGCTGTGGCTATCAGATCCTTGTGCATTGGAGACAGCCTCTGCAACTGTAGATTTGGCTTTAGCAGCATCATATTTCTGCATGTCGTAGAGTAGCTCTTTCTGGAGTTGCTTGTCGGCGACCAATATCTCATCAATCTCATTCTTGTAATCCTTAAGTAGGATGCGCAGGCAATCCATAAGGCAGCCTGTGAGTGGGCTGGTCTTGCTCTCCAGCAGTCGCTTCAGCTCAATAAATATAGGAACAGCGATTTGGATCAGGTTCTTCTTTGCTACTTCAGTGACTACTCTCCCTTTGGCTGCAAGAAGTGCTTTGGTGCCCCCACTGTCACCACCTTCATCGTCCATCTCTGATGTGTCAGAGCCACGAGTTGTTTGAATCCTCATCTCTTTGCAAGCTAGAATTTGTAAAGCATCCTGTCAGGAATCATTATGTTAGTAGCCTGCACTAATTATATGATGTTTTCTGCTTTGTAATATCTTCCATAATATTGCATCATAAGATTTTTCAATTCCAAAGCTGCGGATACTAATGATGTTAAGTAAAATCAATTAATACTGTTTTCCATGAGAATTGCTTGGACGCTTTGAATGAAGATTTCCTGCCACATATCACTTCTAGTACAGTTATAAATCCCATTTCATCAATTGTTCTCAAGTTGAGAATAGTACAGTGGGACTGGTATTAGAAGTTTAGAACCTAAAACGATACACAGTTACCATTAATAAAATCTGAAAATATTTAGATGTAAAGTGAACTGATAATTTTGAGGAACAGGACTCACAACTAATGCTGTTTCGACAATAAAAAGTGAGGTTTCTTGATGGAACCAAATCACATCTCCATGTTGATATATAATTTCTATCAGCACACAAAAGTGATACAATTCAACTTCCAACTTACCAACTCTCCTCCGGTGTGATGAGGCTTGACATATTTTACATGAACTCCTTTTGTCCAAGCCAGATTATCAGTATCAGATATATAAACACAGTAACAAATGGATATACTCGACATAGATTGGAGCATGCATAAAAAGACGTCAATCATAAATCATATAATATCAGAACAAGTATATGTAGCAACTCAGTTTTTTCAAGACAACTTATATATGACCCAAGAGTTATGCAGAGCATTCTCCACGTTATATTTGTCGCAACTTTCTTTTTGTCACATTCTAATGATAGAGCTATTGGCAACATTCATTTTGCCACAGCACTAAGATTCTTTTTTTTTATCATAATAATTACCAAAAGAGTTAGAGAAGGCAATTGTCATCAATTGTATTATCACATACAAATAAAGTACCATCCCATAACCTATGGATCAGCAAGAAACATGCTTATCCCGTTACTAGTTGCTTGAAATTTTGTTGCCCTACCTCGGATCAGTTGCATAAGGATCTTCTGCAAGTTTTCTGGCTTATGCATTACCCCAAAGAAATAAAAAATCCATGTCAGCACAGAATATTGACTGCCCAGTGGATTCACCAAGTCCTGATTTGTTATGTTCCTCTGAAGCACATGATCTTAAGATGTTTATATGTACAAAACTAACATGGTACAATTCAACTATATGCAAAGACATCTACTATTATTGGAAGCAAGTAGCACTCAGCAATATTCTAACTTACTTTAGCACTAATGTCATTTGAAGTGGTCTACCTGAAGTACAGCCTGCCCGGTAACATCATCAACATTAAGCAAGCCGTCGGAAGCAGCTGCTAAGATCTCAGCACATATCTTGGCCGAAGTTGCCAAGAGGTGTTCAGGTGCCATTTGTTTCAACAAAGAAACATAAATATGCATCCTTTGTGACCTTGATGTCTCATCAGTGCCTCTACAATTACCAAGAGTGATGTTAGATTTAAAAGAGACGCAGATGGTATGAATAACCTCTGAAATTTTTTGTACCTTATCGCAAAAGGTTGATGAGCAGCTTGTGAACTTCCCTGAATCTCGCTATGCCCAGAATGTGCATGGCAATCGTTTAGAACAAGAATAGCTTCTATGAAACTGTTATATGCAAGAAGTGGTGCCTTAACTGTCAAATGTAGCCATCAGCTTATGTACTACAATGTTCAAGGAATGAAACATACAAATTTGAAAAGAATTAGACCTTTTAAGATGCTTCCAAAAAGGAAATCAGCCAGATGCCTAATCTTTTCAGAATCATCAACAAGACACAACAGAAATTGCAGGAAGAGCACACCTCTCCACTTCACATAGTCACGCTGATTACAAGAGTGTAAGAGAATTGTAGCACTCACAAATTAAAGTGAAAACCCTCAACTATTAAGACCCAAGAGTGGGGAAAGGGTACCTGTAGTAATTTTGAGAGTAAAATAAAGGTCTGCCTCCTCACAACTTCACAAGGATCATGTAATGACATTGCAATCCTGGGTATATAACTGTGAAAAGGCAAAAGAAAAACTCAGTCAACATATTTATAGCCAACTAGCCAAGGCATAAATAAAACACCAGCTTTCAACATATAAAACATTTGTTAGAATTGGTCTTCTAGTGAACGCAATACTTTCTGACAAGGATGGCTGTGTCGGTCAGCACGGGACTCAATCAACATATTTGTAGCCAACTAGCCAAGGCATAGATAAAGCACCAACTTTCAGCATATAAAACATTTGTGGAATTGGTCTTCAAGCGCATGTAATACTTTTTTATAAGGATGGCCGTGTCGGTCGGCATGCCCTCATATCGATGGGCACTTGCCGAGCCGATCCGACATGGCCGCGTGTTAGTCATTTGCCGATATAGATTTTTTTATAAATTTTTTCTATTTCCATCAATTATCATCAAATCAATATCATTTTCTTAACAAACATGATATGACATGTGGAACACATTTTTTTAAAAATAATTTTTATTTCCATCAATCATCATCAATTAATTACTAGTCAAACTATTCCTTCATGACCAATTTTTTAGCCGAGTAAGATTATCTTCACGATCAATTGATCCACCAGAAAGTTTAGATAAATTGATGATGATAAGATTAGAGATGATAATGTTAATGATAATGATGGTGATGGTGATAATGACGAGATTCAATCTGATGGCGATGATGATGAAATGAGATATGCATCCCTGCTACACAACGTTCTTAGAAATGTATTATTTTTACAAAAGATGAAAACTTTACGCATGCCACCCAAGATCAAAACCACGAAGACAAACCTAGACAATCACGAGGCAAAATTTATCAAAGATAAAAAAAAGGAAAGAGATCATCTCAAATTTAACATGATTACAGCCAGATGAGAAAAGAAATTGAGTCTGTGGGTAACAGGACATCAAAAGAGGTGTGCCCATAAGATGATGAGTTTATTATTATTACTATCATAATAATCACACCTACTAAAGCCATCATACCCTTATTATATTTTATATCCACAATCTGTATATATTTATAGTATGTATATGCCAGCAGTTCTCGTGCATGTTCATTATCCATATCATATCATAAGATAATTATAAAAAAGTTATTTGTATGAAGACTATATGAAACGTTACAACGAACAATACTATTAGCGGATGAGTTTTAAAGTTTATCGATAGTATTTAATGCAATATTCTCGTATTATTCTTATGCCAACAAATAAAACCTTTGATCCTTCTCATCATTCAATTAGCTATTAGTTTTAATTATTAACTATTATCAATTAATATTATGTGTTAAATGTTACTATATGCTCAATTGTATTATGGAGTATTCAGTCATATTATGAGGTGTTCAATCATAAATATTAGTTTTAATTAATATATTTAATTATATTATGTGTTAAATAATATTTATATTTAGCTGTTGTTTTATCTATAATAAAATAAGTCATTTACAAAATTAATCTAAAGATAGCACGCTGTAAGTTTTAATACATATATTTAAACTAAAAATAAAAAATTAACATGCCAAAGACCTAAAAATATCTAAATATCCTAAAACTTTTATTTAAAATATTATAGAGACGTGTCACTGGCACATAGGGGCATGCTACTAGTTCACCGAGTATCATTTTCTACTTTGTCAATTCTGATTGAATTACACACGCCTAGGCAAAAGAATTGGAAATATTGTCTGTGGGTTTGTGTATAAGAATAGAAATGTAAACTTAAAATTGTTATGCTATGCATAAATAACTGCAACTAGAGTAACAGTTTTAACACTATTTGGCACTAAATTCAGTAATTCACAGAGAAGAAATTTGTAAATGGTGGTTCTGCATGGCAAAATCAAACAACAAATGCTGATTATAATACAACATTTTGAATTGGGAAGACATTTTTAGCCAATCTGACACAAAAATCACTGTTTCCAGTCATGAACTTTTGTTCTGCACTGTCTGCAGTCACTAGATATATCAGTTTAAAAGCATTTATAATCTAATTCTTTAGAGATCATGTCACATGAACTATACCAGTCAACTAATGCAGTATAGCGAACACAGAAATCTGCCATTGCCACCATGATATTGTTGCGAAGGGCAGGACAGTCACTTCTCTCAAGCTCCTAAAACAAATAAACCAAAAAAATAAAATAAAATTACAGTAGCAACTGGACAAGTACACCTAGAAGCTTAAAATTCAATACCTGTATGAAGAGTGGAATATATTGCTTTGCTAAATTATCATCAACCAGACATATTTTTCCCATTGTCACCCAAGATTGGATGTACAAAGAAGGGGCCACCTCCTTGAATGAAACTGTCAATGCAACAAGTTTTTTTGCTTTAGGTTCGGTATTCCCTGATGTTATGATGGTGTGCAACAAGGGAGTGATGCCCTGCAAATCAGCAGACGGACAAGCAAGAACCAACGACCCAATCGTGAACACTGCAGCTACTGCTTTTAGCATCGATGCAGATACTGCTTTCTCCTTCTTTCTTCCACCCTGAGGAGGTGTTAGAAAGTGGTTGACCTTGCCAGCTTCCGAGACCTCTGATAAATAGACATCAAGAATCTCCAGAGCTTTGGAAAGCAACTGATGCACCCATTTTAGTATAAGGGTATTTGCCTCTTCAGGAATTGTTGCCTTCCTCTTGCATAAAGTTCTTAGAGATTTTACATGAGCATCAACCTATAATGTAGGCCAAAGCAAGAAAAGATGGTCAAGAAAAATAGCAATGCACAGACCAAATAGTAACCATGCTGCTTTCAGCCCTGAACAATGAGTTTTGACCTTTGGATTGAATAAGGTTCAGGCATTCAGATAGTACTGTTGCTTCTTTAAGCAAAACTTTAAACCATGATTCTGACTAAAACTTGAAGATGAGAGATGAGGGCATTAAGTCCACTCCAATTTTAATAATGTCAATTCAGCTTAGTATATTTAATTTCAACTTTCTAGAGGTTTAGTTTAGAAAGTTCAATTCTAAGGGTCAAAGATTACCCTTCTGATTTCTTGTAGATCGTGCAGGAAATGCCTAATCTGGAGTTCTCTCTCCTTTAGTCATTTTACTCATCATTAAGTTCAATAATATCTGAGGGAACAAGAAATATTGAAAATTGCACAGGCATTTGAATTTTTTTTTTTAAAAAAAGAGCTGTTTGTTTTCTCCTATATTGCTTTTCCAACCCATTGAGGCATGGTTTTGTTCTCTTTATGGTATTTCTCTACTAATATAAAAAAACTAAAAAGTATGATTTAAACCAAATCTAATATATACAATTTCATGTGAAGCTCATTGAATACTACAGCATCACACACATGGTTCATAAATCACATAAAGGTGAACTAGTGCACTTTATCCACTCTAGATTAAAGATAAAGTTTTAACAAAATGAAATCAAGACAAAATCATACTCGTGAAATTGTTGCTACAACTAATGAAATCTTTGATATATCTGACCTCATTTACTGCAGTCTCAAAGTCATAAATTTTTTTTTTCTTGTGATTAAGATCAAGAAAATCAAATGTGCGTGATTTTTTCTATCAAAGCAGGGTAGATCAGAATTCATGTCTGGACTCATCATACTTACTTAAAATAAGCACATTCTACATAAATCTCAAAATGATAGGAAGCATCTAGATTACAAGACAGCCAGAGATACATTATACTCGACTTCAGTTTTTCTTTTTGACATATTAGTTCACTTTAACTTCAACTTCTAAAAGATGGCTATTATGAAATTGTTGTAAAATATGTTAAAGGTTTTGGATTCACTTCCATAAAGCACATGTTGCAGCCAATCCCTACAAATATGCTAGGTGATCTATTAATAAGCAAGAATTGCCTTCAAAAGAATGACAATAATTTGAACTTCAAAGCAATAAGCAGATGAATCACAAGTAAGAAAATGTTACTATCGAAGTCCAATGTCATATATGGTATTAGTATGTATAAGCTAGGCAGGTCCTTTTTCAACATAAGCTGCATCATAATTCATATATAGGGGCTCACAGGAGAAATGATTCTCTATGAATTGCTTTGCAAGCAACAGTCTTAGTTTTGCAGCCATTTTCAAATAAAAGGTAAACATTGCAAGTGTCACGTATCGAATCTACTGAATAAAAGCACACGAAAGAATATTATAAAAAATCATATGTAATTAATCACTGTTACCTCACTTAAGTGCAAATTAAAGTTCTCAATACGTGAGAGCAAGTTGTGTGCCAGTTCTGCAGCAGGCTCAACTGGCAACTCCAAGGAAACATTGGAAATAGTTTGCAAGAGAGAAACACGATCTCCAGCCCATGAGACTGAATTTGGGTCCCCTCCATCAGAAACTTTGCTTTGCTCTTCTAGATTCAGATTATCAAGTAGTTTCCAATGGTGGCAGAGGAACTTCCAGTCAATTGCCTTGGGTGTGAATGATGAAACCTCAGAAAGAAGCTGCCAAGCTCCTGGAGGGGCTGTCCACTTCTCTATTGACTTGGAGCTTCTTAACCACAAAGATTCTGAGGTTGTTATGATGTTCTGAAGTGATCTAGCAACCAAAGGTTTTAATCTTTTCTTCTTCCCAAGGCTCGTGCATATCTTTCTTACGCATGGTGCTACCTCCCCATTGTAAATTCCTCTTAACAAGTCCAATACCCCCTCGGGAAATACACAGCCAATTTCTGCTGCATCGCTGCTCAAGCTCACATTTGCAGATTGAGAGATCCGATTCAAGACTAACTCAAGAAATAAATTCTCACACTCCTCTTGGATGCTTGTCTCATTATCTACTATCAAGGGCAGCACAGCATGAAGCCACACTCTTGTGACTCTTTGATCTGGAAACCTTCTAAAAACCTGCAGGCAAAGTGACAAAATGTTCAAAAGAACAGTCAGACTCAACAGACGAAGCATGTGCCAGAATAACATAAATTCATGCAAATTATTATAAAAAATCCATAACATTTACCTCTGAGAGAGCTGCAAGAGCTGCTTTGCGGATGCTGACGAGTGGGTCAGAGCAAGAGGCCCCAATAGTCTCAAGGAGCACCTCGTCAATTGGCAAACCAATCAAAGCAATCGACTTTGTGACAAGGAGAAGAGCTGCCTTTCTCACAGCAGCCTTCTCATCGATACACCTCCTCCTTAGCATCTTACTAAGATCGGCATTGCCAATTCCCATGACTTTTTGTAGTCTTACGCGATTCTCTTCACCCTCCGACAACAAACCAATTATATGTGCCAGATTCACCAAAGCACGAGCTCGGATTCCCCCAACCGAGTCCCAGCAACGCTCCACTAATGCTTTCAAGCACCTGATCCCCCATTGACTACCCACTTCCTCCGCCAAATCCTTCACACCAAGAGGATCATGCAGCGATGTCAGCAATGCAAAAATTAGATCAACAGCCAACAATCTGAGCTGTGCCTTCCCCTGCGTCATCTTCACCACATACTCCATAAACCCAATTCTATCCTCGCACTCCATCGCCCGAACAATCTCCATGATAGCATCAACAGCACAGGCTCTAGGGTCAGCCTTCTCCGGTGCCTTCATGGCCAAGAACCTCGGCAGGTACATCAAAGCCTTCCTAATCCCATCGATCTTCTGACCCAAAGGTACCATCTTTTTCACAAAAAACCCCAACACAGCCGCTCTCGTGGGAGATTTCATGGGGGCAAGGATCATCGGAGTCAAAGACTGAAACACCTCAATCGCCGTCTCAATCTGTTCTCCATGCTCCGGCCTTGACACCAAATTCTCAAGAATCAAGAAGCAAAGACCCGACATTTGGTGTCGTCGGCCGACTGCAGTGTCGAGAACTGCGACCATGGTCTCGACAACTGACTTCCGGGCATCGGGGAAAGAATCAAGACGGACTCGTCCAAGAACGGAGACGAGCAAACGAAGAACTTTGACGACTAGATCAGCGACGTCGGATTCGGGGTCAGAAGTGGAAACGGCGGGATGGGCCTTGTCAGATTTCCTCTTCCGGGAGTTCTTTCTGGATTTCGGGCTGTCAGGAACTGCTACTGGTTTTAGAGAGCGGCGTAGGGAGCGGAGGAGGGAGAGGAAGGCGAGGGGGGAGAAGAGGGAGTGGAGAGGGGATGAAGGGGAGAGGAGGAGGGAGAGATAGGCGAGTGAGGCGAGAAGGGGGAGGTGGGAGTCGGAGGAAGAGGAAGACTCCATGGCGGCGGAGATGGGGCGGATGAGAGTGGATATGGGTAGATTGCGAGCGGCGAGCTGGGTCCATAAGGCGGCGGCCCCGTCGCCGGAGAGGAAGGAGAGGAGAGAGGAGAGGGACGAGTACGAGATGGGGGAGTCGAGGTGATGGAAGGATGCGAGTGAGGAGACGAGGTGGGAGAGGGCTTCGGGAGAGGAGACATCGTCGTCTTCCTCCATTAGAGAAAGGAGAGGTTTTTGGATTTGGGAGAAGGTGGGGCGGTTTCCCGCTCGAGGGGTAGAGGAGTGATGATAGCGGAGAGGTTCGCTTGGGATCCGCCAACCCAATAGCCCGAACTAAGCCCAATAGGCAATATGCTTATTTATAAAAAAATGAATAATATCTATTAATTATCCGTCACGATTATAATGGAGTGTTGCTAACATCACCAACCAAAAGAGTGACCAATGTAGGACCCTTCCTTCCCAAGTAACCCCGAGACTCATGTTTCTACCCGAGTTAGCGAGTCAATCCATAAACTTATCGGCTTCACAGTAGATATGAAAGAAAAACACAATAACATGTGAAAAGATAACAAAAATTTACAGTGGTTAATAATGGAGTAAATAGACCGGAGGCTAGATGAACCTTGTTTACAATGTTGACTAGGAGCTTGGAGTCAATCTGATTTGGAGGTAGGAGATTCAATGTGATGGGATGCAAACTAGAGCATCTTTAAGGCCAAAGGCTTCAGCTACAAACAAGGAAGTGTAATGACTAAGACAACTATTGGTTATAATAGGGGAGCTTAATGGTGAGCGTAGAATGAAACCCGCCCTACCAAGCTTATTAGGATTCGAGTATGAGTCTTAGTATTAAGTTTGAGGAATTCAAGCAAGGGTGGTTCTTGTTGGATGAAATAGATAGGAGTTAGCTTCACCATTAGGGTTGCTAGATTCTCATAATATTCATAAGAAAACGAGAGAGTTATTTCTCAAAATTAAGTTAGTCAGCTCATTAACTGAATTAAATATAAGATTGTTTCTGTAGTTCCATATTTTCCAAAGAAATACACTGATTATCGTAAGGAGCATAGCATAATTTGAGCCGAGCAGCAAAGTGTTCTCAATAAGCCAGGACCCCACTGCCTAGGTTGAGTTCGGTAACCCAATGAGTTTAAACGCACTCCACAAAGCCTAGGCAAACAAGCACAAAAGGAACAAGTGATAGGTAGATTTTTCCTCTTTAATACAAATAGACAATTCTTATCGAAACCAAACCCCAACCGACTCAGAGTGAGTCTAGTTGAGAGTTTGTTTTAGTAGAATTTCATTGAAAAAACATGACTTTAGCCGGAACACTTAACTTCCATAAAACCTTCCAACCCTTCCATGGTGGGAAAGGAGATGGCTCAAGGCGTTTGAGGTAACTATAAGTTGACTTGGTCGTAGCCAAGCCTGAGGGGTTAAGCACCCAAATCCAATAATCATCGTCTCCCTGGAGCGGGATATGGATGTTGAGGATTTTCTTACATAGCTCTGGATTGAACATGGGGGAAATCATATTTTCATTTTAGAAGCGGTCATGGATCAGAACAACCACGCGATTAGAGTGTGAAACTATTAACATCGACAAACATCGACCATTTGTCTAAAGGTATAAATGATATCCAAGGGTCAGAGACCACCAAAATAGATTTGCCATCACGAATAATTTTAAGAAACCCTTCAACTGTCCAACATTAAAACTTAATTAGGCACCAATTATTATATTATGGGTCCAACATAAAAACTTAATTAGCATTTTATACTTAACCAAAGGGCTCGTAAATTAAATTCAGTGCTTTAGTTAGCTTATAAAGTGCTAATCTTGACAGCACTTAATTTAGTTAATATTTTTATTTACAGTAAAATATCAATTCTTGAAATAATATTTCCAATCTATTCAACAGTTTAGTTTAAAATAAATCTTTAATCTTATTAGCACTTTATAGTTAAGCATTTTAGGGGTAGACCACTAAGTAAATAATAAGTTTCTAAGGCAGCCTATTTTATTCTAACAGAAATAACATACTACTTCATCATTATGATCATTTTATAAATAGGTTTAGAGTCTATATTAGAAGATCATCGAATTTGAATCAATTCATTAGAGCGTATTATACTATTCTAGTTCTATAGGGCATTCGAATAAACAGTATTCTTCGGTTGTATTATGGGAGGAAACGTCTATAAGCAATTTGTGAAAGCTAATTAGTATTAAGAAGATATTATTAAACACTACGATCTCGATTTATACAAAATATTATATTTATATAATCTGTCAGTTTGTTTAATTAAACTTATTAGATTGAAATTTGTGACTATTTAAAAAATAAAATGATATATAGATATTAATTTAAAAATTAATTTTTATTATATATCTGTGTTACTACCGACTATAATTAATTTTTATTATATATCTGTGTTACTACCGACTATATAAATACGGATATGAATTTGGATAGAAAGAAGAATGGAAAAAAAATATCGAATTTTAAACCAAACTAGTAATAGTCTAAATTTTATTCATTAAAATAGATTGTTCCTCAAATTTATTATTAAAAGAAGTCTAAAAAATACGTTAAACTCAAAAGCATTTTACTAATACTTTGGTAGAAATAATATCAAGATAAGCTTTTTTATATAAAAATAAAAAATTAACTTAATAGCTAAAATATTAATTTAAACGGACTCCTATAAATAAAATACTGAAATGTTTAGCATTTTAGCGTCAAATAAAAATGCCGAAATAATTGACCGTTAGATAAACATATAAAACAATTATAAATTCACCGATTTAATTACAATTAGAGTAAAAGAAACCTCTTTTAACAATAAATTTGAGAGGTAAAATAAAATTTATTTTAGCAAAATAATTTAGCACAGTATTAGTTTGGTCAATCACTCTATCGAGCACTACTCGAATACGGCGTTGGATTGGATGGGAATCCCATCATGGGATTCATTCCGACCCACTTTGGCCCGTAGTCCACCCCCCCTACCACGTGGCAGCGACCATCCTCGAACCTGACGTAAGCAGCGGCCACCGCATAAATCTTGGATAGCCGACGTGTCCTAATGTTAAATTACCGGCTTGCCCTTCCGTCATCAATAAATCCTCGCCCTCTTCACACGAACTCTGTTCCCCCCTCGCGCGATCGCACCCGTCGCATTCGCCTAAACTCTCGAGAGGTTTCGTCTCCAGACTCTCCACCTCCTCCTTCCGAAGGTGAGTCCTTAGTCCTTACCTAAACCCTAGAAGGAAGAGGCCGTGAGGGTTTGCTTTGGTCTCTTTTTTTTTCCTCGAATTCCTGTGCTTCTCCGGCGCAAAGCTGGCTTCTTTCGCCTTGTCTTTTTCTTCAAAGCTTCGATTTTGGGTGTGGTGTTGATAGGAATCTTCTTGTGAGACGGTGTGTTGGTAGATTTCTTTTTTCTTTTTTTTTTTAATTTGCGCTTCTGTTAACGGGAAAAGTATGGTTGCGTGTTCTAGGAATTTTTTCGTACAAAAGTTGTTTTAACTTTTTGTTCCCTTTTAATTTACTTATTTAGAGGTGGGTTATGGTAATTTGTAAACCTAACTGGGGTTTAGGGCATGCATGTCCCAATGCTTCAATGTGAGCTTTTTCTTCATTTCTTTATTTATTAGCGAATTTTCATATGTATATATATATTTGCATGATTTTGTAGTTGATTATTGGATTATGGAGTTTTCGTATGACTGGATATCATTCTTTATTTTTTGGCGGCAGAGTTTTTATTCCTATTCTTCTGCTTTCCGGTCTTGGTACTGCGCCTACACGGTGTGCGTTTCAATACATTAACTGTTGTAGAATCATCTCTTCTTCTTTTTGCCATTTGATTTTGTCTTGATTAATATGATATCTCATGTTCTCATGGTTTTCTAGGGACTAGAATTTAGGCAGAAGACCTGCATGGTTATATATAATTGAAGCGCCGGAAGAGTGATTTTGACATCATTTCATTTTGGAAAAACTTTTTTTTACTTATTCTATTATATTCTTAGATTACTTATCAGTCATCACGCTGCGCATGAAATTATGTGATTTTGTTCAGAAGCTATCTAGCTAGACATATGATTCATGACGATATTGTTCTCATACTTTTCTCGGATATTTTGATACTTTCTGTTGCCCCTTCAAGGCTTCAACTTTACGATTTGTTGGATGTTACTAGATTCCTTTCCTTTGATTTTAATTATCTCATGACTCTTTTTTCCCGCAGGAAATATGAGCAGCCGAGCCAGCAGAACTCTCTATGTGGGCAACCTACCTGGTGATATTCGAGAGAGGGAGGTCGAGGATCTCTTTTACAAGGTCTTGTTGGAAATTGATTTTTATTTCTAATATTTCTGTCCTTTGTATATGGCATACAATCTTAAGGAACCTGATAAGCTGGCAAGTTTGGGAATTCAAGGACTTATACTTATTTTCATGCTTCCGTGGGCCAGTGTTTGCTCCTAGAAACAACTTACAGGCATGTATAACAGTGTTACTAATAAACAAATGTATATCATAATCCACAAAAAAAATTTCCTCAAATTAAACTGAAAATATCCTGTTCATTTAACAGAATGCTTATATAGATAGGTTTTATAAACCCCTGTCATCACTTTAAAATAGGTACTTCCTTTAGTTTATTCTTTCTTGGTAGAATAATTATTATGGGCATTTTTACTAGAATTGATATTTTGATATGCGAACTCATCTACTAGGGCATATTTGCTAGAAACAGAATCGAATCTTCGTTGTTTCTTGAATACGATATCAATGAAGCTTTAAAATATTGCAGGCAGTTGGCGGGCAAAGTGGCCCTATGCAGTAGGCGGGTTTCTATACACATCCCTGAAATAAAGGCAGTTCAAAGATAAACAAATAGAATAATAATTGTTAAACCAAAAGTGGAACACATATAACAGTAAGATCAATAGAATGAATCATTTTATTTCTATTGAGAGCCACACTAAGCTATTAGGATCCAAATAATATAGTAAGGTATAGATACATGAATTCAAGGTCAACTACACTATGAAGCATGTCAAAAGATATTGAGGCGGGCACCTAGGTGGAACAAAGAGGAGCTTATGCATATTCCATCTAAAGTGGATGCCTAGAAAGTTGGGCATTTTTTTTTCTTAAAACAATGGTTTAGTACTTCATTTTTTGTATTTTGTATTTTTATTTAATATGAGTTTATTTTGTTTATCTTATTTCTTTGTATTCATATTCCTATAAGTTACTATGTTAAGCTTTTATCTCAGGCATTTTTTTCCCTAGGCCTTAACAAGGGGGCCTTCACTCCATTCTGGTAAAAAGTATTTGGATGTTGCATAACATTAATTTAGACCTTTTCTGTGTTTGACTGAATCATATGTCTTTATGCTAAACCTATTTGTTGCTCGGTTGATGCCCGAGGTGTAACATTTGTCAAGTGCTTTTCCATTATGCAGTTTTAAAACATGCTTATTGAGAAGAAGTTAGTGTTGTGATTCAGAAATGGTCCCAACTCAAAATCTATTTTGAGAAAGATGTCTTGAGCTTTAAAGCCTTTTTCTTTTCTTCAGGATAAAAATACAAATTGGCATGATGATATTGATTCAGCTGTTATATCCCAATGTTAAGATTTTTACAAATCATCTGCTGACTCATTCTGATTTTGCAGTATGGACCAATTGTTGATATTGATCTGAAGATTCCTCCAAGGCCTCCTGGTTATGCATTCATTGAGGTGATATTACCTTCGTTTCAGATATTGAAGTATATGGATGCATGTTTACTGGATTGTTATGATTCTTATATGCATTCCTGTTCTTGTGCATAAACTAGTCTTTAAGTAAAGCATGCAATGTTGCTGAAAGTTAGAGCTGCAATCAACTGATCATATGTTTCTTTACTGCATTATGTATGAATGTTTATGCAGTTCTAGGCATGTAATGAATACTGTTCTCTGCATCTTGCAGTTTGAAGATGCTCGTGATGCTGATGATGCTATTCGTGGACGTGATGGATATAATTTTGATGGTCACAGACTACGTGTACGATTATACTTTCTTCCAATCAGCACAAATTGGTCATCTTTGCCTTAGTAGGTCATTATGTATGATTCTCTTATGTGCCCTTTATATGACAGGTTGAACTTGCACATGGTGGAAGAAGTTACTCTTCATCTTCTGATCGCTACAGTAGGTATAGCAGTGGTGGTGGCCGTGGTGGTGTCTCTAGGCGCTCAGAGTATCGCGGTGCGTCCTAATGAGAACATATTACTGTTACTATTCATCCATTGCTGTTACCTCATAATGAGGGCATATTAGTTCTCGGCTTTCTAATTCATTTCAATATGACAGTTTTCATTACTGGTTTACCTTCCTCTGCTTCCTGGCAAGATCTTAAGGTAGAATCCCTGTAGATCTTTTGTCTACCTTATCCGCTGTAGGATTTTTTCCCCCTTTTCTTCCTCTTCCTTTTCTCTTATCTGGATATGCTGATATTGTGGATAGGACCATATGCGTCGAGCTGGTGATGTTTGTTTCTCTGAAGTGTTCAGAGATGGTCGTGGTAAGCTGATCCTTTCTTCAATTACTTCATTATTGGGTTTTCTTTACAAAATGCTGCTTGTTTCCATTTGTATATCTTTATACGAGTTAATAAATGCTCACTGTAGACATTTGAACAAGCAATTCTTGCATGTTTATCTTGTATGAAAAGAATTTAGGGAATCCTTGGCAGAAATATGGTTATTCATTTATATGCAGTAGAGAGTTTAGTAGCTTTGTCTGATCGTCCCTAAGCATGCTGTTGGCATTCAGTAGGTCTTAGCCTCTTAACTATGCTGTTTTTTGTCAAAGTAATTGTATTCTCCTATCCCTAGTAGTTCTGTATTTCAATGTCAGCAGGTAAAAGGTGCTGCTGAAAATTACAGTTGAAGTACAGAATGATATCACATTTTTTTTCTAATTTACTGGTAAAGTTTTGTAAATATTTATTTTTAAGAATCGGGATGTCAAAAATGCAAACCTCGTGTAGAAGATGACCAGTGTCATTGGCTACCTGTCTGATTGCACATTAATCCATTATTAATTTGTTTTGCATATTTATCTGGTGTCATTCTTTGTATCCATGAACCTGTGTAAGTAGCTTAAAACATAGCTATCACTCTTTTACTACACAACTTAATAAGGCGGACAATTAGAGTTACCTTTTTCCTAGAATCCCAGGAGACCCGAGCTCTCTTTTGGTTCCTTTTTCTCTATGGTTTCATTTGTTTCTTATTGTATCAAGGCATCTTTCTTGTAGTTTCATTTTCATATTAATTAGTTTATGAGTTGTATTTGGCTTGTGCTTGGTGAGGTATATGCCTCAATGCAAGATAATATTTTAAAGAATATAAACTCAAATGCAAGATAATAAGATCATAAACTCATACACATATAATCAGTGAAAAGACAATTTCTTATTTTTAAGTATAGCAAGCGTAAATTAAAGAGAATAAGTGATATGCTCAAAAGTTGTCATATGAATAAAAGACTACTACCTCCTTTTGGAATCCATTCCTAGAGTCCAACAATATTTCTTTGAATGCCTTTTATATATTTTGAATAAATCCTACCATTCTAGGAGCATTTTCAACTTTTTGAGATGATTATGCTATGTACCTTAGTAGAATCTTACCACTTTTTGAGTTGGCAAGGTTGAGTTACTTAGTAAGATATTACTTTTTTTATATATATATAAAGGGAAGTCAATCAAGTCAAATTCTAGGTTAGGTTCTCTCAAGTTAGTATGGTTCTTTAAACATATGATATGAAAAGCATGGATGACCGTGCTGGTGGCATACCGGCACATGGCACGAGGGTGCCACACGGCATCCCTCGTAATAGCTTCGCCATCGACCTTGTCGTCGAGCTCGCCGTTGCCGCTGGCCTTCGTCGTCGCCCGAGCTTACGTCGAGTGCCCTAGCCCGAGAGAGAGAAAGAGGGTTTATTAAGATCCGCAACTTAAGTTTTAATCGATAAACCCTTTCTCTCTCGATCTCGATCTCTTTCTTCCCCTCCCTCGGGCTAGGGCGAGCGGCGACGGCGAAGGTGTTACCTTTTTCTTTCCTTTTCTTTCGGCAAGTACCGCAGTACGTACCGTGCCGACCGCCAAGTACCGCAGTACGTACCGTGCCGGCCAACAGTCGGCACGGCCATTGTTGATGATAAGTGTGTGAATCACAATATCATCCTTACTTTAATAATTAACTATGCTATTGATAGGAAAAGTAAATTTTTCTATAGTGATATGCATGTGCATTTCACATTAGATATAATTGAGTTTATAATACTAAAATGTAACACATTGAGAAGCAAAATATGGTCCTAAAAGAATTTATTAATTAACATATACAATGTTTTCTCCCTCCCCAATTTAATTATTACATTGTCCTCAAGTAATAAAACAAGTAACTGAAGTAGAAGGAAATCACCTAAGATGTTAGAGCAAATGTGAGAGCTCAAAAAGTAAACATGAAATAACTCAATTTAAGTGAAAGCAAGGGATGGTACACAAAAAAGATTAAATTTCTTTGTTAAGATCCAATACCCTTGATTTGGATTGCAAAGCTTCTGAATATGGTATCAGGTATCCTAGTGGGTGCGCATATGTGATTTTTGGTTTTATCGAATATGTGTACCCTAGCAGATTGAAAGTTGTATAACATTCTCAGGTGTGTGAGACACCTCGGGATTTGTACGGTTTTACCATTAGAGATAATTGTAGCATTTACTTAATATTTTGAAGTCTAAGGTAGAAGTGTGGGCCATATGCTGACCGTGAGGATTGTTTTGAGCCTGTGATGGGAATTTACTCCTCTCATGAACGTTTAAAGAGTTTGTCACAGTGGACAAATGACTCTCAAAATCTTTTTCTTTACTGGCAACTTGTGTGATAATTGATTCTTGTCGCTGGTTTGTCTTTTTCTGTGTCTCTATAAATGGAATTATAGTATCTTTTTAAGGAATTCCTTGAAGAAGATTGTGTTTGATAGGGTGTAGAATAAAATCGATGTTGGTGCAGCGGTGGTGGCGTAGGTTGCTGTTGAGCTTGTTGCTCATTTCTCCAACTGAAGTGAAAATGGTTCTTTTAACTTGGATTGAAGTGTCTGAATAAGGAGAGTAGGGTTTTTGGTAAACGCCCAATGCATTATATTGCTCTTCGAATATACTTATTTGAAAAAAAGTTGAACAATTCTTAGCTAGGTGTACAAATAAAACATGGGGCATCTCTTTGTAGGGAATAACACAAATGATTATTACCTCTTTTATTTTGAGGAATTCTATCTCTTTTATTAGACTCAATTTTAGTCCGAAGGTTATCTTCTTCTCGAAGATGATAAAGTCCTCCACTTGAAGGATTAGAGGTGAGCCTAGATTGACTAGTGCATAAGTGGGTAAGTTTAAGTATGAACTTTTTCAGCAAGTTCATTCATGTATTCCATGACATCCTTGGGATTTCCTTTTTAGGAACCCACTGTTACATATCATTTTGGTAAATTAACGCTGCCAAAATGTAAGATCCTCATAAAAGTAGCTTACAAGTTGCCAACTTTTATAAGTTTTTCAGGTCCAGGTCGAAGATGTGGACCATATGTTGGCATGGGGTTGTTTTGAGCCTAGGATAAAATTTACCCCGCTCATGAACATTCAAAGATTTTATCAAAGTTGATAATTGACTCTTGAAGACGTTGACGTTTTGCTTATCAACAACTTGCACGATTAACGATTCTAATCGCTAATTCGTTTTATTTTGTGCTGAATGGTTCTTCCAACTTGGATTGTTAGTGTTTGAGTAAAAAAATGAAGGCTATCTTCTTCTTGAAGATGACAAAGTCCTCCACTTGATGGAGGAAGGTGAGCTTAAACAGACTAGTGCTTTTGTAGAAACTCGCGATTATACATTATTTCGATGAATTGGCGCCCCAAGATGTAAGACCTTTATAAAAGTAACTTACAAATCACCAACTTTCATACTCGTGGTGGGCCACAAGTTGAGCAACTCCTTAAAACCTTCCTATGCTTGTTATAGTGTCTCACTTTCCTTCAAAGGTGAAAGAATATTATGAAAGAATACTATATTTATTTCTTCCCAAATGTCAATGGAATGTGAATGGAGAGAGCGGAACCCAACTCTTATATCTATACTTTAAAGAAAAAGGAAAAATCTAAGTCTCATAGCAAACCCCGTCATTGTATTTTTTTTTAAACATTTCTATAAATAGAGGGGCAAAGGCATTAAGATTTAGATCCCAAGAAACACAAGAAAATTAAGATAAGAGAAAGGAAAGAGAGATAAAGAAAGAGAAAATAGTACCAAAAGGAATGAATGAAGCTACTATAAGTAGCTAATAATACTTGCACAACTAGGGTATGCCTCTCCCCTAGTTGGATTAATTTTCTATTTTATTTTCAAATTTGTAATCCATAAGTTGTCATATTTTTTTCTATTGATTTACATAATTATATATGGATAAGTTAGTATCTACTTAGTAGCTTGATCGTTTGCTGCATTGTCGCCTCCGTATATATCGTCGAACTCGGATTAGGCTAATAGATTCTTAGTAAATAATAAAAAATGATAATATTGTTTTAATTTTTTTTCTACATTATAATGCTAAATCATCCAATTTGGAGGTTTGAGATATAAAATTCCTCAAATTGAGTTATAAAGATTGAATTAGAAATAGATAAAATTCAAATAGTCTAAGAGAACCCTGATATATAGCTACTCTCTTTTCCCAATTTATCTATCTTACTTATTATTTTTATTTAACTTTTTATAAAAACAGTAATCTACTTGGTATTTCTTTGTATTCTTTTAGCACGTTCTCTGCTACTATCTCTTTGTGAATTCGATAATGCTATTCTGTACTATAAAAAATCGCTTTTGTGGATTCAATAATCCTATTCTGTATTACAAACAATCATTTTTGTGAATTCAATAATTCTATTCTGTATTACAAACGATCGCTGTACTTATAGGGTATTTTTTAGTGTGATTCATTGAGGTGTATGTAGTTTTATTAAGTGGTCTTAGCTCGATTTAAAACTTTAAATAATCCAAAATACTATCAAATTTTATCGACAAATATGATTTGTTAGTTGCACAAGTCTAACAGCCATATGCATACCTTGACTGCGTCACTATCTGCAGATCTTCTTGAGATTGTTTGCTTAGTAATTCTTGAATAATACTTATATTCCTTTCTTTTCTAAGGTGTCCTGATGTTTAGTTTGGTTGTCTTCCTCCCTAGAGTATAGCATAAGAGTGTAAGGTACTTTTTGGTATATGTTTGCAGGCACTACAGGTATCGTGGATTATACAAACTATGACGATATGAAATATGCGGTAGGTTGTTTTCCTTGATCCTTTATATGTCGCACTTAGATATTCTTGACTTATTTTGTTGAGCATTTATATGGTCATATGTTCTATCTACCAGTGTCTCTAATGACTTTGTGTTGTCGATATCATACAGTTAAGGAAACTAGATGACTCTGAATTCCGGAATGCATTTTCTCGGTCATATATAAGGGTATTGCTCCTGCATTTTTTTTTTTACTTGAGGCCTTTTTATTTTCTCAAGAAATATTTACTTTTATGCATCCTGAGTGGGCGAATGAAAATATATATTGGTGTGAAGTCCTGCTGGTTGTTTTCTTTTTCTTTGCATGCTTATCATGAGAATGCTAATGCAACTTTTTCTCTTCTACTGCAGGTTAAGGAATATGATTCTCGGCGAAGCCCCAGTCATTCTTACAGCCGAAGCAGAAGTCCTAGTTATAGCCGAAGCAGGAGTCCAAGCCGAAGGTTTGGTGTACATTTAGTAATTCTGATAGTTTCTTGTTACTGCAGTAGTCTTCTAATTCGATTTTTGTGCAGCAAATCTCCAAGAAAAAGGCCAACAAGGCATTCACCATCTAGATCACCACCAGGATCTCTCTCATCTCAGTCTCGTTCAGGATCTAGAGGACGCTCTTTCTCAGGGTATGCTATCCTTGTGTTTGTCCCATATTTGTTCTTTTTTATGTAGTTTTTTGGTCGTTGCGAATTTTGTATTTTATGTTTAGGTTTTTATATTTTATGTTTAGGTACTTCCAAACTCAATTGTTTGGCATTAACGTGTTTGTACCCTGGAGCCTCGTGCATCAGGACACTTTTTTATGGCTGCATGTGTTATATTTTTTCACTCTTTCTCAAGTTGCTCCATTAAGATATGCTATCACATTATGTTATAACAATAGATTTCTGACTATAAATACTCGATGAAATTTAGTCAATGGTTGGGAAGGAAGACATTCCTATTAAATTTAGTTCTTTTCTTAAGTTAACAAATGCTGAGTATGCTTGTTGTTAGAAGAGGAAATAGGTTGGGAGTCTTGGAGCAAAAGTTTTACGAATCTTGTGACTTGTTAGTTGCTCCTTTTCCCCAGCAGGACTGTCTTTTGCTCCCACGGTTTTCTGTGGAGTGTACATTAGATTTGTTAGTTTCTACCACATGCTGGGAATTTTCTAGTTATCTTTGCAGTAAAATGCTTTGCTATTGTTGTTGCTGCTCCTGCTGCTGCTTGCAGATGATGTTATCATTTTCATCTCTCCGACAATGGGCATATAGTCATGTATGCTTCTACACAAATTTAGTAGCTTGTCTGTGTGCTACATATAATAAAGTTAGGTGCCGATACAATCCACTTGGACTACAAGATGTCATGTAGGATGGGTGCTCGAGCTGGCTGATATAGCAAGTAAAACGATGTGTCTTTATTCAGTCTTTTAACAAAAAGACTAACTGGTGCAGACTTATAACAGGTAGGTAGATGTTTAATATTAAAGCGTCTATAGTCGTGCCACATCACCCACCCTCATCTGGCCCAGCATCCTGCAGTTCAAGTATAGACACTACATTAGTAAATACTGAGTACTTTGGGTTTGCTAATATTTCAGTTTTTTAAATTTAAAAATATTGAATCTATTTAGAACTCTTGGCCAACATCAAAATCTTTCTAGTAATTCTGGGCAAGCAATAATTGCTTGTGGAGTTCTCAGGTTCAATATTGTTTGTCCTCTTTCTTTGTGTGTGTTTCTCGGCATTCTTTGTTCTTGATTTATTACGATTTTTTCCACTTTTTCTTCACATGAGTATGACTTTCCCTGATTAAGAGCATATCAAGCTTCGTAATCATCAGTTTTTGTTGAAAGCTTCCTTGTTTCTTTTCTAGATATGGCCTTTGCGGCGATCTGGGGATTGCATGTTAAGGGCTTGATTGTGGATACTATGCATGCCTACATTCTGTTGGTAGGTGAGATATTCTGTTCTGTAAATAGGCAGCTCCGGAACGTGATTTTGCTTTCCTACAACCTGGCATGGTTAATACCTGACACTTGAGTGGAGTAGTAGAATGGTTCTAAACTTCATTTGTTTTCTGGGAGTGAAGTTATGTCTTCCCGGCCAGCAGTAGAAAAGGCATTTTTAGGTTGTGTTTGGATGTGACTGGTTCTTAACGTTTAAGCTTGCCTCATGTTTGAATTGCCCTTTTTATTAGGTTCTTAACTTTTAGGTTGTTTGGATGTTCTCCATTAGTTTCCTTCTTGTTTTTGCTATATATTTCTGACACAATATTGCAAATTATTGGATATTTGATCCCTACTGTTTCTGAACCTTTGCAGATCAAGATCCACATCTCCTTTTGATTCTGTAAGTTGTTAATCATGAGCAGCATCTTTTCTTCTCTTTCCTACATAATGGATGAGCTAAAATGCAATTATGCAGCCTCACCGCGACACAAAGGGGAGCAAGAACCCTGGGAAGCAGAGTTCTGGCAGGAACAGGAGCATCTCGCAATCTCAATCTCCTGCTGTACAGACACTATCTATCACCTCCTCCATTTAACTTGTTTTTAAAGCCATAAACTTCTGCCAGTTTGATGTTCATTTATTTATTTGACAGAAGTCTGATCGCAGCCGCCGCCACTCAGTTGATTCCATGGACGATTAAGAAGCCTGAATTGTGAAGCCTTGGTCCGGATGACATCTTGGCATTTGACAAATGACAGGATACCTGAGGCATTACTACATTGCTTGGAAATCGACAGTTTGAGAGTTAGATAGCTATACAGTTAGTATGTATGACACGTTTCTATTAAGTTAGATGGCTTATCATATGGCCAATAATAATCTTTGCTCTTGGTCGAGCTGTACTATTGCTAAATTCCGGTCACAGACAATATGAACTGGTATATAACAGTAACTTTGCTATAAGATTTGACTGTTTATCATGGCTAGTTGTAGGTTGTTTGAGTTGTACTTTTGGTATGTACGCATTGCTCAGCTAAAATAATCTTTGTTTGCAAGCAGTTTTATTTTGTTCATATTGCAAATCATTCTTCAGCTCGCCTCTCTTCCTAATTCTAATTCAACCGAGAGAATAATTTCTTGCAGAGAAGTTGACTAATTATCTTGGTGTTGTTTTGAGTACGTAGAAGGTAGAATGCGCAGAAATTGACTAATTGTACTGTAGATCTAGAATATAGATAAGCAAATTTGAAAAGTAATATAAAAGGATTGACCTCATTTAAGATATTTCCTTTGTAGAGTGGTAGTCAATATCTTGTGAATAAATTCCGCAAGGTTTATATGGTTCACTTGGTTAAAAAAAAAAGGGCATCTCAATATCTCAAACGGGCACAAACTAGTTTAAGTATCTAAAAAGATACACAGAGTAGATCTATAGAAAAGCTCAGATGAATCCGAAGGTGTAGCCTTAAATCACTACACAAAAAGATTGGGTTCTCCCTAGGTTAGCCAACAAATCGAAGACTGAAAGCAAGGATAGCCAGAGAAATCTAATCTTTGCTAGCAGAATAATCCAAAAAATCTGATTAACTTACATAACAAGAGAATATTTACGAAAATGTACAACTTCGGTAGTCCCGCCAATATAAGTTTTTCTAATGGTGATATGTATATAAACATGATAACTCAATTGAAATTGTTATAAATACCGAAGTAACTTCACCAGGTTACTCTTCAGAATTGTTTTTTTGATGTTAGTTCAATACGCAACCTAGTAGGCATACAGTCATTCCACTTTTTTGAAAAGAAGTTCAGAGTTCAAGAGTTCACATGAAAGACTGCATAGGAGGAAAGTGTGTTGGCCGATAAGTAGAGCCTCCAGATCGACTTCGTGACGGGGTCCTCCCAAAACCACTCTGTTGTCGAAAGGTTGTCCTGCGACTAGAATCTGATGTAACATGAGGCTGATGAGAAGGATCCCACCAGCTTGTTTCGTGATCAGTGGGCGCCAATGGGTATGGAGCAAACCGATCCCTTTCCCACGCATAGAACCGATTTCTTCCAGCATCATCAGATTCTAAGGAACTGTGGCCTGATGGAGCATATGGGAATAGGTGAATAGTTTGATCTGAAAGAGGTGGCAGTGTTGGTCCCATTGCGCTTAAAGCTCTCAAACCTCCTGGTCGCTGCATACTTGTGAAGACGCTTGAATTCTGGTGTGGATAGTGTTCATTAACATTGCCTTGAGCTATAAATGGTCTATTCTGTGGAGGAACTAAAGAGCTGGCAGCTGCAGCTCCAGAACCAGATCTAGAAAATAGCAAAGGGAAATATTATCATATACACCATTATAGTCCTACACCACGATTCTTGCATGAAGAAAGATAAGGACATAACATGAAAAGGCCAGAAGACCCAGATTTCCAGAATGCATTGCGTCAAATGACCACATCAGGTTGTTGATACAGAAGACCGTTCCACTAATCTTTGAAGCATTTGGAGTTTTGGACACTCTCCATGTATGATCATAGTCTCATCTAGGTTGTCAAATTTTTTGTCATAATGTATCTATAGGTGAAAGTGGGCAGGGATTTCAAGCACACACAATGAGTTGACATATACCTCATAAGATGAACAGTTCTCACAGTAATGAAATGCAGAGATGTGTGGGTATATCAACATTAGATGACCATGTACAATAAGGAGAGAATGAGCAACACTTACCCACTACCAAGGAATAAGGGAGGGGCAGGATATCCTGTCCTTAGTCCATCAGATTCAAACCTTGCAGCCCTCATTGTTTCGAAAGGAACTGCAGATTGATCACCATTAGAATTATCGTTGTTAGGTCGAGAGTATGAATGAGAAATGTGTTCCCAACTGTTATAATGGAAATCAATGGGATGTGCCGCCTGCAGAGGCTGGACATCTGTTCGTCTAGGAACATGACTCCACTGATTGTTGTATGAATGACCATCAGCCATGATATGAGATGGCAGATGGGAATTTGACGATGATGAAGGTTGAAGAGGCGGCCAGTAAGTCACATATGATGGGCATGGATGATCTGCTGCTGATATAGCTGGAAACATAGTGTATTGTCTTAGGAAATCCTCCACTGCAAGCAAGATTCTAATTTGTTATTACTCTGACAAATCAGACAACCCACAATATTAAATCTATTCATCAATCTATAAACTTACAAGTAACTGGTGGAGAAGAATCCCCTTCCCTGCCAAGAAAAAAAGAAGAGAGTAAGAAATTGTCACTACAAAGCATTTCAAACGTGATAAGCTTGCCATATCTCAACTATTATTTGCGATCATCATAAGCTGGTCATAGATGCATTTGTTATTCATATCAAAAGGAGGCCCATTTCTTCCAAAAAAGTTCTGCTTCTGAAATTAGCAAAGTTACAAACATGCTTTTGGAGTTCAGTCAAAACAGATCTAGGAATATGATTTGAATAATCAGCCTCAGCCATGATCCATCAGGAACCCACTCTGAAACTGGTAAGATAACCAGTTCTGGTCCGGTTCCGGTAGTTTTCGTTGTCAGTTTTTGGTGGTTTAAACAGTTTTCAACTGAAACTGCAAAAATTACTGTATCTATAATCTTAAGCTTGATTTGTAATGCTTTGTTGTATTTCAGGGTTTCTCCACCTGAATCTGGCCTAACTTTAACAAAAGACAGTAATTATTGGTATCTCAATTATCTGCATAGAACTGAGATTGCAAACTGATGCTATCATCAGATTCCCTTAGTCTTTAATCTACGTATTTACAGATTTTTTTTGTGATAAGACAATTGTTTATTTGTATGTTTTTTAAATGGTCCACAGACAAAGACAATTATTATATTAATCGCACCATTTTGTGTTCCATCATTTTGTCTCACACTATTTTACTAGGCCTTTGGATCGATTATGAAGGTAGATAGTCAATTTGGCTGTGGCTGGGCTGTCTAATGCTGTAAAATGTCACCTTATAAAATTGCTTGTGATAAAACAGTTTGTTAGCCTAATGTATGAGGTATATCTGCAGCGGCACTGTTTGGTCGCTTTGTCTCGCACCATTTGGTTGGGTCATTAAATAGACTATTAGGTTAGGTGGTCAATTTGGGCTAAGTGTATGAGCTGCCTACTTCTTTGATGTTTAACCCAGGATGGAACAATACCGACTAAAACTTGATGAAACCCAAGACCGAAACTCATTTATCAAAGCTAAAACTTGAAGATTCTTTGACAGTTGACCAATGAGTGGACCACTATCAGCTTACATAACTTTCCAAATTTTTTGTTTTCCATAGGGGCAGAATCATGGATTGAAGTTTCCGCCGACCTAAATCTACACCTAAAACCAGTAATTTTACTGATTTCGTGTTGGACCACTGGTATCAAACTGAATAGGGGTGGTTTTTGACCTGACCCGACGATGATGAGCAACCTCCCTCCTTTAGTTGGAGTTGTTTTCCCTTTATTCCTTCTCTTTCTCTCTCCCTCCCTTACTTTGCAACAACCTTATTGCCTCATCTTTGCTGCTAAAGTAGCAGAGAGAGGGAGAGAATAGAGCAGGATTGGTATTTTCTTCTTACCCTGCATTTTTTCTGAATTTTTAGGACTTTTTCTGCATTTTATAACCATTTTTATAATTTTAAAACAGTCCAATATTTACGATCAATACGTATTCATTATTTCGGGTAGCCGATTATGATCCCAAAAATCATACTTAGAACCTTGGTCAGAACTGAAATTAATAGAGGCTGAAGCTTCAAACCACACAAGTAAAGCTATTAGTGGGTTGCTTAAAGCCTTTTGGCTTTCCCAAGGAACACTTTGGCTACTTCTAACCCTTGTCCTTCCCATAAAATCATTGGACTTCCAAAGAAGCTCTTAACTCTCCTAAACCCTTGGTCTACTCCCTTTATAAGTTGTTATGCAACTCCTAGAGAAGTAATCTTTGAAGCTGTCAAGTATCCTCCCCTACATAAATCTCTTTTTACTCTCCTTAATCTCTCCCTCCTTCCCTATATAAATCTCTTTTTATTCTCCTCCTACATCTCTCCATTCCTCTCTTCTGTTTACTATTTTCTCCCACAGATCTGGTGGGCTTCCATCCATTATCTTCTCCTAACATATCTGTTGTAACCCTTGTAGTTTCTTATCCCTCTATTCAATCTCTCCCATCCATTTTCAAACATTTGTCATTGACCTGAGGAATTCCTGCAATGACGAGAACTTTTGGTGCCAGAGTTAAGGAGGAATGCAACAAATAAGGCTAAGAACAATCTCCACATCGGGTGAGACATGTTTCATATATCCCCACTACCCACTATTTTCTTTTCCATTTGAGATTTTTCCTCTCCCATCAGAAGTTTCTGCAACCATCTATACATTCTTGAAGCCTAGACCTATCTTTGACTTGACTTCTTTATATTCCCAAATTCAACTTGACTTCTTTATATTAAAAGAGACTGAAACTGAAGCTGCCGAAACCAGAGCTGAAACAGCCAAGACCAACTGAAAACTCCCTAACATTCATTTCTGGGGGGAGCGAAACTGAAACCGGAACTTTGAACTTAGCAGATTCTAAGTGAAAGAAAGACTTTTACACACTAAAGAAATTATAACCAGTACATTATTGCATCAAAAGCAATTTTCCCTTATGGGACCATATCCAGATTATTCCAACAAATGATTCCAGGAAACATTCACTTTCCAGACCATAATATAAGCAATATATCTGTCCTAAGGTAATTCAAGAGGCCCAGAATAGATGCTTACAAATTACCAACATAGAAGAACAAAAGCATCATGATACAATGTAAAATTGCAGTTATATTTATAATACTAGTTGCAGAAACAAATTAAGAGTCACATTCATTCAAAAGATTGTAGCAGGTAAAACCTTGCAAAAGGAGAGGCGGGAACAAATTTTAACAGCAATTGCAGCAGCAAGAGGATTCAGAATTCATTTAATTAATACCATAAGCACTACCATAAAAATTATGAACAAGCAAGAAATGTGACAAAGATGACCGTAACGCAACCAACGATGGCCGTGCCAACTGCCGGCCGGCACGGCACGTGCCGCAGGACTTGCCGGCCATGCCGTAAGAAAAGAAGAAAAAAATGTACCACCTTGGCCGTCGCCGTCGCCGCTCGCCCGAGCTTGCGTTGACAACGAGCTCGACGATGAGGTCGATGGCGAAGCTATTAGGAGGGGTGCCGTGCGGCACCCCTCGTGCCACGTGCCGGTACGCCGCCGGCATGGCAAGTGCCGACCGGCATGTCCCGTGCCGGTACGCCGCCGGCACGGCCATCCATGAATGCAACAAATAACAAAACCACAAAAGAACAGTTCTGCAGAATGAATGCACTTCAGCTAAAAAAAAAACCATGTATACACTACAGGACATGTAACAAAATACACATAATTGTCAACCATACCTACAGAAAAGCAAAAAAAGATAACCAGAAGAAGCTATGGATGCTTCAAATTTAAATAAGAGCAACAAAAACAACAACCAAAAAATCATTGAAGACAAATAAAGAACTTACTCAAATATTGATGGAACTGGTTCTACTCTACCAAAGGGACACCAGTGAACACCAAGTGGCTACATTAACAGATCAAATATATCAGACAATTGAATACAGGATGCTGTCAAAGAGAAGAAAAAGTGTACATAAGTATTTAATTACAATAATATATCACAAGAAACAGAATGCAGCAAACTTTAGTTCAAGACATGTCATAAATAGTTGTCCAACAAAAGCATGGTTAGCTACACTTGTCTGATGGAACTCAATCAATAAAAATGATTACAAGTAACAGCATAATGAGGAATCAAGCAAACTTTTCCTTCAATTTCACATAACCTTCAATATCACATAATACTGATCTTAGGGATTGAAAAATAATAACATGAGATCATGAGATCAAGACTCACACTTAGCAGAAGATGCATATAGAGTTGAAGATATGTGATCTATATACGGTATAGAAACCGGAGGGTCAGGTATCTTTTCATGATTGAGCTAAACCATTAGTAAGCCACTAAAGGTCATGGGACGATTTTCTTCCTGTTTTCTATTCTTTTGGCTTTAAGTAACAAGCAATGTAGATGTCCCCAATGATTATATACTTACCTTCAAATAGTGTCCCCCTTTAATGCGTTATGCCTCCATCAATAGCATAGAAGTTCTTCAGGACTATCCTTTCTGGCACAACTCTGAAGTGGTTTAACAACTTTAACTTACATCCTGAGAGAAGCCTGTTATGTTTATTCTATCTAGATACGTCTTAGTACTTATTTCCTCACCTTGTGATTTTTCTCCTTGTTTCTTTCAGCTGAAAGGCATAGAGAGCCCTATATTACTTAGATCAATTTGTCCTAGTCTACTTAGATGGCATCGTAGTCAAGTAAATAGTAAAACCCTTTAAGAACATCTTGGTCATATAAGGAAAGTATTTTTATTACACCTCAAACCCTTCCCTGGCCCAGTTGCCCCCAATGGACATCTGCAACTAGATTAATTTTTTCTGCCTGGATGACTGACCATCAAAGTTGGCCAGCCAAATCTTCTATAATAGCATATCAAGTCATTACTGGCCCAGTTGCCCAGTGGACTTTCTTTCTATGAATCTATTAAACAACATGAAGGATCTGTTTCTTCGCCAAGTTTTAAACTATGTTTTCAGAAAACAGCCTCTAGTTTTAATTGTTGTAAAACAAGATTAGAACTTTGTTTCTATGAAGAAATCTTTTTTAGTTAGTCGTTCATAGCATATCTAATCATTGTTTTCCTTCAAGGAACTTTGACACAAACAAGTATTATCTGTTTTTCTAGCTTCAAGGAAACCAATTCAGTGTGTTTCAGTTTTCTTATCCAAGGAGGTACTTTAATAAAGCTAGTCTAAATCCATTTAATGAAAAATTGAAAACATGATATCATAAATTTGAAAACCAAAGAGCACAAATACCTTCCTTTTCTGCAGTATTCTTTCGGGACAACAAAACTGAAATACAACTTATTTTTGCTCTTTGAATTCAATAAAAATTTTGTATGCAAAATGATCCCCAGGTATGTATTATTCCACATCTTACTGATTTCTTGATTTCTAGAAACAGCAAGCCAATAATCAACAATAACTTCTGAGAATTTAGTCCACAAAAAAGGTGCAATTATGTTTTCCAAATTTGATATTGCATGATAGCTATAATTTCTTAGTGTACCCTACATGGTTTGGTTATTTAAATCCTAGACAAGGCAAATCAGTGAGACCTAGCATTCCCACTTTTGACCCACTCGCATGCACACAAACCAAGACCTCACCCAAGTGGACAGATATCTATCCTTATTCTCTCAAGAAGAAAATGCTTGGAGTACCACACCAGCTACCAAAATAATGCCTAGACAGGACTAGCCAACAAACATCGTTAACAACTAGGTAACAGTCAAAAGTATACATTTGGTTCATCCACAGAAAGAATAAAGCAGGAAGTGACACAAATAAATTAGCAGCAAATAGAATGTAAGGTATTAGATTTTCTCAATCAACAAAGTTTATGAATGCAATAATTATTTATAACTTAAAAGATAATACAGATTAAATTAATCATCATACCAACTCTGGGTAGATATGGTCATATAGGTCTTCATCATGTACCCATTCATCCATGTTGAGCTCTGGCTGAGAACGAGAACCATTTGCATATAGCCAATTACCTTTCTCAATTTTTCGACAATTAGGGCATTGCATCACTCCTTTTGCATTAAATGCCGAACCAATGCAATCTGAGGAAATGGATGATAGCAACAATAATGAATAACCAATAAAGGACAGAGATGGGGAAACCGTTCTGAAAAATTAAGAGTTTGTGATATCAAATTTGCTTATAAGTAGTGGAGGAATGGCAGCAAGGGAATAAGCATAACAATGACCTACCAAAATAGAGGATCTAACCAAGATATAGAACCACAAGACTTAAATATGACTGTATGGTAAGAAGATAGAAGGTTCAAATCAGCTGAAATAATGCCAAAAGATTATAGCAGTCCATTTTGCAACCAAAACAAATCAATGAAAATAGATGAGGAACATGCTTCATATGGGCACTATAAAGTTACCTAACAAAGACGAAAAATTCACTGTCAAACATTTTTTCTGAAGTGAAAGCTAACCATGCAATGGAAGAGAAGAGGACTAGCACATTCGCCGAAAGCTTATATTGACTTTCTTTTTCTTTTTAAGCAAACTTAAAGCCCATCTCCTTTTTCTTTCTAAGCAAACTTAGAGTCCATCTCTTCATTTTTCCCACCATACCAAAATGATTCAATGAACAAAAAGAAAATTATTTGCTGAACCAAACATAATCTAGCAAGCCCACTGAATGGTAAAATCCAGCACATGAGTTGAAATTGGGTGACCAGTGATTATGGACATTATAATGACCATGGTTCACCGTATCAGCCGATCTAGATTGGGATCGGTCAAACCCGATCCTGATCTAAGTCCGATTCGAACTTTTTTTCTCTTTTTTCACTCACTCTCTCTCTTACTTTTTTTTCTTTATTTTACTCTTTATTTCTTTTTTTTCTCCTTAAATATGATCATTGTTTCTCTTACGGAGAGATCTAGCTCCGACGAACTCCGGCAAACTCCAGGATATAATTTTTAATTAATTTTTTTATTTCTCTCATTTTTTTATTTCTTCCACTCTCCCTTTTTCTTCTCTTTTCTTCTTCTCCTTCTTCTTCACTGCATCATGTTTTTTTTATTATTTCTTCCACTCACGCTCTTTCTAATCTCTTCTTCTTTTCAATTTTTAATGCACCATAATTTTTTTTCTTTTCTTATTCTTTCTAAATTTTTACTGCATTTTTAATTAATATTTAGAATTTTATGTAATTAAAAAGTCCGATCCGATCCAGACAATCTATACGACCGATCCGGCCGATACGTATCGTTTTTTCGGAAGGCCAATCCTGATCCTGATTTTTCAAACCTTGATACTGACGTTCTTTTCACTTGAGTTGTTTAAGATATTAATAATTGATAAGATTATCATACATTCTTCTAGCCCTATAAGCACCGAAATTTTCCCATGTAGATATTTCAATAGTTACTAAAAAATATTTAATGCTCCAATAAGCTGGTTTAATCTATATTGACTCAAATTGAATAATAATCTAGGGAACTAGCTCTATTCCAGATATCAATTCAAGATTCACCTTAACTCATATAGAGATTATCATTAAAAAAGATATGCAATGTAAAGCAAGGTCGCAAAACTAGGTAGTGGGAGAGTGGAAGAACTGAAAGAAAAAGAGAAAAAAAACAACATTTTTCTGTTTCCATGATATAAGACATGTTTGGTTTGTGTTATGCACTTATAGTTTTATCGACAAAAAAATTAGATTACCTATAGTAGTACGATATTTTCAACTTCAAGTATGTTAGCAATTTCCTTCATTGCATCCATCATTCCCATTTTCTGACCTTAGGTGTCCACACAAAGCTAGTACAGAATTTTTATATCTAAAAAATGGAATAAAATTATCAGTATTATAAAACCATCACAAATGCATTTCACTGAGCTTTGTCCACTTTATCCTAAAGCTCCAAAAAGCACCATATTGTTTCTTTCTGTTCAATGTCATGGAAGTGTTCCACATATCAATATAATCCATAATTTATGTTACACATTCTATTATAGACTAGCTAAAGCAAACTATTATCTAAATCCTTAAAAGAAGCTCCAAAAAAATATCCAAAATAAGTATAACTGACAAAAGATCGCAAACTCAATATCAAACGGTCATGGAGATTACTACTCTGTACTAGGGCTATCAAAAAAGCACATGGGCTCTACTTGAGCTGAGCTGATTTTTTTAGCTCTAAATATATATATATATATATATATATATATATATATATATATATATATATATGTATATATGTTTTTTTCTCTAATCCATATTTTAAAAAATAGTATAAAAAATGCATAGTGGTTCATTGAATGCAACACTTTTTTTTTTGGATAGCCTGTGACCCACCATCACATGAAGACAAAAAGTTCATGTCAGCTTCCTAAAAACCGATGCTCTTAGCTAGGTGAGGTTTCCTCTATCGTTATTCCTCACTCTACTGCCATGAGCAAAGAGAAGAATACTTCCTCTCCTCTTTCACGCCTAATGGAGATTGCGTCGCCGCTTTGTCTCCAGATGGAATCAATAAGGTGTGGGATACTCACTCTAGCTCAATAGTAACAGATTGGAGACCCTTATGTGGAGTCCATGATTTCTTGCATTTTATGTTATTATTTAGGAAAAAAGAACTGATGCTCTTCCATTATAACTTCTCTCCCAATGTTTCTCATTTGCCTCTTTTGTGCTCTGTTGCTATATTCTTTTACTCCATGTTCATGGAGAATGGCTATGAATCAGCAGCTGTATGGAGAAACCGATGGCTCTTCTAACGACCGGTGAACACTCCTAGTTCTTGTTAAGTTTCTACTGCTTGGAAAATTTTAGTAATCGAGTTGACCCAAGTTGTGCCTTGCTCACTCAAGTTCGGTTCTTTTACACCCTACTATGTACTACATTTGAACGTAGAGAAAAGAAAGTGCTTATACTATTAATTTGATGACTTAGAAAAAAGAAAACTCAATGTAAGAAGCTCCTGCAGACATGAGAGTTTGGATAGGCAAGATGGGAATTGTCTTATCCAGTTCTCTTGAAATATTTTGACATTTTCTGTTCAAGTTGTTACCGTACCATTTGTTAAACAACAATTACAATAGAAGAATCTTGGTGCAAGTAGGAACAACATTCAAGAGGTAATAAATGCTTTATCTATCCTGTAGTACATCTAAAGTTCCAAAATTACTGCAGGAGCTCTCTAGCCCTCAATCCAGATTGACAACGGTTCTCAATATGTCAGAACTTCAAGTTAAAACTGTAAAACAATATAAGAAACTTTATGAGCTCTTCTCAGCAAGAAGGCAGCTCCATTTTCAATTTTATATTTTGCCCCGCAGATTAGAAGAAGAAAGAATTTGGTCACGGACTAAGCAAGAAAAGGACAATAAAACCGACTCCATATATTTTCCAGCTCAACTGTAAGCTACCGAGTAACCTAGAATCCAATCTGCGAGATACCCAACAACCCTGCCAACTTAAGATTCTGAACATGCTCTCATCCCCCATTTTGTCGTAGCATTTCATAACTCTGGATAAATCGTAGCTATTAAACACCATCACCATCTATAAGATCTTCAAGACTTCTCCAAATTTCACTAAATTAATTCTTAACAAAAGAATCAAAACAGTAAATTATCAACAATAATCAGATCACAATTAAAATGCTACCTTCTACGTTCCGACAACATCTACAGCTATTTTACTTCTAAATTGCAGTAAACAACATTCTACAACACAAGAAAGAACAAAGTTTCAAGCTTTATTCTAAGAACGTTCCGGATCAAAAACTAAATCAACGCTTAGAAACCAAGCAATCCAAAAAAATTTAAACGGAAATGCTTTGAATCCCTCAATCTAAACTGACCTAAATGAAATTCATGCCCACATTGCAGCTTCGCGGTGGATCGATCCCCTCCAAACGCAATGGTTTCTAGGCAGATCGAGCAAGACTCTGACTTCTCCGCAGCTTCTCCATCTCCAGACCCCTTCTCCGCTTCTTCCTCAAAGCCCATGCTTTCATGCCCTAGCCCCACGGAAATCCCCAAAATCCGACGGACAAGGATCAAATTCCTCCACCCGATTTGCTCCAAATCGATCGATTTCACCGCCCTAGATCCTCGAACCCAAATATTCTCCCCCTCTATCTCCTCTCTCGATCTCCTCCAATCGCGAAGGAGAAATCGCTGTCTCTTCCTCTCCTCAAAACTGCGGCCTTTATTATTTTATTGCGTGGTCCGGAAACGATAGGAGAGAAGCAAGTTAATATAATCCGAGGAGTCCGCATAGTTAGTTTCGTGCTCACGCAATATTAGCCGTCGATCTGGCCAAGATGGCACAGATACGGGTTCGCATAGGATTATGGCGCATGGGGATGTAGGATGCGGTGGATAGACGTGCGATCGTGGGGGCGATCGGACGGTGGAGGACGTCGGTGGTGGTAAGCGGTTTCGTTGCCTTGGATAGCGTTGGTATAGAATAGAGCCCACCTACTTTGACTTGCAGTCAGTACCAAGGGGTATTATATAGCTGGCATAATACGAATAAACTCTTTAGTTGGTTACCTATAAAATAAAAGGTCCTTGGCGTTGATGATTGGGTATATATTATAAGTATATATGACTATAAAATTAGAGTATATTTTGGTTTATTTATCTGTAGCCCATTTGATATATAGTATATATACTATATACTATATATATATAGTATATGATTGGTTTATTTATCTGTAACATATATCCCATTTGATATATGTTATTTATATATTTAATATATATTTAAAAATTATAATCTTAATCCAACAGCTATAATAGTCGGTTTTTATACCCAGTACCTGTTTCCAGTACCGGTTCTAAAATCATATTACCTAAGAAAAAAAGTATATTAATTAAGAAGATTTAATTATACCTTTGAAGATCTTAACCATTAGATTTTCATCAAACCGATTGATAAACAAATAACTTTACGGTACGAAAGAAGCTTTTTTTTTTGCTTCCATTGAGATTTTTCTCTTAAATATAATTATGCTTTAATTATAGGAGATATCATTTAATATTAAATAATTTAAATTTAATTATTTTGAGATAAACTTCAATTTAAATATAATTCTCTATCTCTATCTATTAAAATTTAATTTAAGTCAATCTTAAACTAATGGGAGATATATGTAAATAATAAAAATAATCAAAAAGATAAAATGTAATTAAATTTTCATCAAGTTAATTATAAAAGACATCAATATCCTTATTTTGATATATATACATTACTCTCAATTAATGATATATATGTCTTTTACTTAATAAAATATTAAGATAATATAATTGTTAAAAAATAATGTGCAAGATTATATATCTAAAAAAAGTTACCTGCTGAACCGGTAATATCTTTCATTCCTATTATATCATTAAAGATCTTAACCGTTAGATCTTCATCAAATTGATTGATAAAGAATTAATTCTATTGCACGGAAGAAACCATCAATCATTAGATCTTCATCAAAGTGATTGATAAACAATTAACTTTACGGTACGGAAGAAGCGCTCTACAAGTTTTTTTTCTTCCGTTAAGATTTCTCTCTTAAATATAATTATACCTTAATTATAGGAGATATCATTTAATATTAAATAATTTAAATTTGATTATTTGGAGATAAACTTTAATTTAAATATAATTCTTTATCTCTATCTATTAAAATTTAATTTAAATCAATCTTAAACCATTGGGAGATATATGCAAATAATAAAAAATAATTAAAAAGATAAAATGTAATTAAATTTTCATCAAGTTAATTATAAAAGATATTAATACCCTTATTTTGATATATATACATTACTCTCAGTTAATGATATATATGTCTTTTACTTAATAAAATATTAAGATAATATAATTGTTAAAAAATAATGTGCAAGATTATATATCTAAAAAAATTACTACTGAACCAATAATATCTTTTATTCCTATTATACACTTAAAGATCTTAACTGTTAGATCTTCATCAAATTGATTGATAAAGAATTAATTCTATTGCACGGAAGAAACCCTAAAAAAAGTATATTAGTTAAGAAGATTTAATTATACCCTTGAAGATCTTAACCATTAGATTTTCATCAAACTGATTGATAAACAATTAACTCTACGGTATGAAAGAAGTTCTTTACACGTTTTTTTGCTTCCGTTGAGATTTTTCTCTTAAATATAATTATATCTTAATTATAGGAGATATCATTTAATATTAAATAATTTAAATTTGATTATTTAGAGATAAACTTCAATTTAATTATAATTCTCTATCTCTATCTATTAAAATTTAACTTAAATCAATCTTAAACTAATGGGAGATAAATATAAATAATCAAAAATAATCAAAAAAATAAAATCTAATTAAATTGTCATCAAGTTAATTATAAAAGACATCAATACCCTTATTTTAATATATATATATATACACATTACTCTCAGTTAATAATATATATGTCTTTTACTTGATAAAATATTAAGATAATATAATTGTTAAAAAATAATGTATAAAATTATATATCTAAAAAAAAATTATCTACTGAACCGGTAATATCTTTCATTCCTATTATATCCTTAAAGATCTCAACTGTTAGATTTTCATCAAACTGATTGATAAAAAATTAACTCTATGTCACGAATGAAATGCTCTTCATTTAATAATAAATTTGAGCTACGGTCTATTTTGATAAAAAAAAAATATAAAATAGTTGTAGTTTGGTCAAAAACTCTTCTCTTTACTGCTGCAATTCTTTAGGTACTTATGTCAATTCAAACTTGGCTATGATTAGTTAGCAACCTCCAAAATTAGGTTGTACTAGGTGCTGGCAAATTGCAAATGAAACAGCATTCATGGGTATCTACACTTACCAAAGCATATCGGTTTTAAGGCCACTGATAATAACTTACACTTTGAGAGTTTTTTTGGAGTATTTAACAAAGATCCATGTAATTGAAGAGCATAAATGGGGCTCTACAAACAGGTATGAAACAGAGAGAACCTAAAATCTCAAAGGATAGGCCCCTCTGCCTCACTGAGGCTAATCAGATACAACCCAAAATCAAATATACACCAGTTCGGGAGCAGTGTTGTTTTTTCTGCACAGGAAGTGAGAAATCGCCTTTGAATGATTAAAAACATAGAAGCGTAAAAGAAGAGAAAAGAAAAAAGAAAAAAAGAATCACGGAAAGGCTTCACTGCAAATGAATAAGTGCTTCTTGCCCTTCCAATATACGTGCAGAACGGCGAACAAAATGTCGGGGAGACAACTAGAATAGTTCTTCAGAATTGAACTTGTTCCAAGCTTCCTGTTCATATCAAAGAAATATCTAAGAAAACATAAATTTGATGACAAATATTATGATGCTATAAAGACCTACAGAAAAGATTTTATACAACTATTTTTATTATGTTTAGTTCGTTCATGGCAGTTAATAACAGTCAAAAAGATTGGTTGATGTAATACTGGTAGCGCTGCAAGTAATTATTCCCAGTTGTAGACTTACAGAAATATGTAGGTGCTGCTGCTGCTGCCACTATCCAGGAACAGTTTTGTAAGTGTCAATATAGGAGCATATTGAGTCTGAATGTTTTATGTTCTTTTGTAAGTAGACTTTAGATTCTCTAGAACCTTTTTGCTTTGATGAAGACTAAAACCCCGAAAAGATTGGAAGTAAGAATATATAAAGCCCACACATACTGATGAAAGAGGGAAATTGACCAATGTTGAGTAAATCTGACTGCCTGATACAACTGACAAAATGCTTTTATATATATATATAAAACATAATCTTAATCAGCCTAGACTTGGATCAGAAACTTCAGAGAAATAAGTTGCTGATAAGGTGGCTCATCTAGGTCATTTATGCAAGGTTCTCTTTTGTTTTAGCTTCAACCAGAGTTCTTGATTTCTGAATGATATTACACCACTTTGCTTTACCAAGGTAATATGTATTTGCAGCACAAGTAACATCTTAATAGCTACCATTACACAGCTGGAAGGCCAAAACTAAACTCCAGATCTATGTATAGCCTTGGGCAAGCATCTTTAAGGCTTTAACAAGCACATTGCTACCTCCCACATCACTTACCAGCAATGCACCAAACCGTTTGCCTATAGTTTCCACTTCTACTTGGCAGCCCAAATAAAGTACCCGTTTAATGCACAGGTATGCTCATGCTACTATGCTAGTACAAAAGCAAGTAAAGAACCTGATCTTCAATCATAATTGAAACCATAACAAAAAAAATAAAAGCAGAATAGTAGGCTCAAATCATAGTTTAAATAATTCACTCAAGAGAACCAAAAAAATTAATCGTGTTGTGCCTTGACTCAGGCATGAAAGTTTTGATGCATAATGGGAAGTATCATAATTTTGTGACTAGAGGCAATAAAGTTTGTATTAATGATTGAGAATTACTTTATTAAGTGGAAGAATTTAGAAATAACCAATGACTTACATCTTTCACAGCTCTCAGCCTCTCACAATAATACAATGCTGATCACAACTCTACTGTTGAAACCTAATTTCTACATTCAGCCTTTCAACGACTGCACACTTGCAATATCTTCTAGTGAAATCATGTACATTATTTGCTCTTGCCTCGGAAAGAAAGGAGAATTTGTGCATTGATAAATGAAGACCCACAGAGCATTTAGCGCAGGCCTACTTGGGTAAAAGCATATGCAGATTGAAACAATAAATTGGAGGTCTCATACAAATACTATGGATTAACAGCACAGGAGGCACACTATGAAGACATTTACTGACTTACTGTAACACTATGTTTTGTCGCTATAAGAGAACACAGCTATGGTGTCTCATACTTGGAGAAAGGTGTCATCTGTCACGTGACTAACAATCATTTTCAGGGCAGAAAAGGCAATCCTTGAGATAAAACAAGAAAAGCAAAGCTACACTTTCATCCCTAATCCAACCAGGTTCTGGTACTTGACATTCCAGCCTGAAACCAGTCAGTTTCAGATATAATTTGAGATTTAAACCCTGAGTTTTGGCTTGCAATATGGGCTTGATAAAAACAAATTAATTTGGTTGCTGTCGGCATAAGGTGTTTTCTGATTGTCCATAAGCATGACTTAACCAAACTGATCTTGGGCTTAGTCTAATACTAGATATTGCATATCAATTGTTGTCAGAGAAAATAATCTGTCTGAAACACTAAGTCTCGTATTATTCGACGGTAGCCAACTGCACCATCTACGTTACGAGACAAAGGTTGGAGTTCAATTTGTGACTTCTTATCCTAAATGAATATTCTTACAAAAGATATCACATTCTATATTGGTATCTATGCCCTGTTCTTGCTGAACCAGAACCTAGATCTGCAAAGGTTGGACCTAAATGATATCTTGAACTTGTCAATCAGTAGATAAAAATGATTTGTTGTCATAGACCCTCAAGTACTCAATTGTTTCTAATAGGAAGATATAACCAAAGAACGTCTTGCCTTAGATGTCTTAACATGACCTAGATAACACAGCTAAATAGATAAAGTGTAAATTTTTTGGCACTCAAAAGGTGAAAACTGATTAAAGAAGGGGAAAGAAATCCATGAGATAAACATACCTTAAGAAGATCAAACACTTTCTCAGCAATATATTTCTGTTGTAAATTTGCACCCTTTTGCTGCACCTTATCTGGATGGATGCACAATGTTGCTTTCCTATAGACTTTTTTCACCGCAGCAGCTGTAATCAAATCAGTCAATGACACAGGCTGCCAGCCACATTCAGGCCAAAGTATCTGTCGCAATAAACAGACTAGATGAGTTAGCAGAAGATGAAAAGAAGCTATCTCTAAGCAGACAAGAAAACTGAACTCTATTATCCAGAATTTGTATAAGCACTCAGACACAGCAGGAATCAGTAATCACTACAAACAATAGAAGTATGAACTCAAATTCATAAATTATTCATATTTTCAGTGACAGAAAAAGTAATTCTCAAAGTGGACTGCTCATCTATTTGTAAGTTGGAAATATACTTTTTCAATGAGAAATTTATGCATGTATGGGACTTAGCTTTATTTGACTTTGGCTAACGTTTTAGAGAGAAAATAAATACTTAAGTTATCATCTTTCTCTCCTGTTTTGGTAAATCCATCTCCTGGTAACTATTTTCAGTTCATCACCAAAACTACAACCCAAAAAGTAGATTATTCTATACAACAACTGGCCTTGTAACTTTCATCAAAAGTAGCTCTTTTGTATAATTTTACTACTATGGCCAGCGAGGAATTGACAGCATTCTTCAAAGGGTTGATGCCAAGTTGCAAAGTTGACATCTGGTGGCATATATTTGTGTTCTCTCCTTTCTGAAGCTTTCTCATCTCTGAGTTGAGCAATATCCAAGCCATATTTTCGGAGAAACATTGAATAACGAGGATATATATAGACACTTCACAAATATAGTAGAATTTGGGCGTCTAGATTTATGCACAAGCTGAGACATGTTTCATTTATTTATTTCAAAGTTTTCTCTATGACACATATTCATTCTCCCATATACGAAGATAGATCTCCCAATTTTCTGCATGCCTGGATGTATAAACATCAGATTTCCACATGCACATTTCACAATAAAGTAATTGTACTGAAAATGCAAAGTTTATATAGCCGTGTCCATTAGAATCACAATTAAGAATCCAAAAGACGTGTTATATTCTGGAATTCACAAATTCAACAAAATTATTAGTAGTTATGCTTGAGCTGTTGAGCATATAGCTGGGAGCTGTCACAGTTCTATTTAACTACAAACTTGTTGTCTAAGAGTTAACAGGCGAAAAAGGAATAAGAAATGCCTGAAGAGTATTCAACCATTCAAGATTTCAATGTATCTAACATCTTCCTCTAACATCTCAAATATTTAAAATAAAATAAAAACAACTTTGGCCCATCTCCTCCACTATTCCCAAACCATTTACTTACCTTGACATATTAAAATTGCCCTTTGATAAATCATATGAGCATTAATCCTTGTTTGCTTCAATGATTAAAGAAGCCAAGATCTACACAAAAGTAAATTTAGGAGTAATATTTCCATAACACTCAGATGTCTCCCTCTTTTACAAATGTCTGAACTTCAATATTTGGAAGCTATGGTTTAATGACCACACCATGACAAGGGAGGAGACAGCAAGAAATGGAAAAGTATAGGGAGAAGAAGGTGAAGTAGGGCAAGAGAAGGTCCTTCAGGGTCTCTTCAGTCCCCCACTTCTCCTTCAAAGTCCGCAAACTCGTGGTTTCCTCCTCAACATAGATTTCATCCAGTTCTGGATTTTTTTACTGCTGATTGAAAAATTCCAGGAATATAAAATGGATAAAAAGATGAGGGGAGATCAAAAGAACCCAGTATAAAACTTAAGATCTTTTAGGCATGAGACATTCAATTTTCTTAATAGGCTGTATACAAACATAGAAGCCTCCGGATCTCAAACCATTTCAGATGACTTCCAGGTACCCAGAGGTAACAACCTGTCTTGGTATGTATACATTATACTTACAAGAATATCCAGGGAAAAATGAAAAAATTCGCACTATAATAGCAATAGGTACTTACTGAAGCCCAGGACTTCACCAAAAAAAATACCAATAAACAGTTTGCTTCCTACTAATTAGTGCAGTTAGAATGGAAAATCAAGATTGGCGTTGTTATACACAAGACAGAAGAGAGCATTAAAAAAAATTAGGAAAGCATCAGACATGCATACCACAAAAGAGAGATACTAGAGCAAAAGGTAACACGAGAAGTATGGAGCATCAAATATATAAAAGAGTTACTGACTGACATATTGCAATGTTGATAGCAGTGCACGCAGGTTGCCTTCCTTCCCAGCAGCCCATCGTTTTACCTCAAAGTCCAGTGTTTCACCAATCCTCTGAAATCAGCAGATGAGCAGAGAGTATCATTAGGGGAAATTACAACTGATCTAAAAGAGAAAGAGTCCTTAGAGAAAGGAATAATCTCTGGTGTACTTTAAAAATTTAGGTGAGATCCTGGTGAATATGCTAGTTTCATGCATTAACACTGTAAAAAACAGAAGGCTTACATGTCTTTCTGCTTGCTCTTTCTGAGTTTGCATATCACGCTCATTTTTCTCTGCCAGAGCTTTTGCCTGGACATCGGAAATAAATATACTGATGGAATAAGGATACTTACAGCTAAAATAACATTTCTAGAATCAGATAGATTCAAAATCAATGAGTTCATGCCTCAAAATTGCTTAGTAGTAATAATATAGAGAGAGAACATCATACCGCACGTTCAAGTGTCCTCTGGTGACGTTCAAGCCTAGCTCTTCTTCTTTCTTCACTCTCTCCCTCCATTTCTTGAAATTGTCCAGATGATGGAGCGGCTATATAAAGTAAAATCATTCAGCTGAATGGTCATTGTCATGTAAAAAATGAACCTGCAGAATTGCAAAGTTAACAAGTAAGTTGTGCAATATTACCTCCAAATATGGAAGACAGGTCATCCACAATATTTGTTGTAGATGTCTTTCTAACTGTAGCTGCTGAACTTGAAGCCGTCCTCCTACCATCAGAACCTCCCCTACCTTGAGCTTGAGCATCAAAACCAGTTTCCTGAAAATTTTAATTATTAAATGATAACACGTTGAAATCACAACTAGTATTGCTGTCAATATTTGGGCAAAAAATACTCACCGAAGGTGCAGCCCTTTGCTTTGGTGCACTGTTCGCTCGAGAACCCATACCAAAGAATGACTCAAGATCATTATCAGCTTTCTGCTGTTTTTCTCTTGCAGCGGCTGCGTGCCTTTCTCGAGCTTCAGCAGCAGCTCTTTCCACAGCTGCTCTTTCAGCTCTCTGCCGTGCTTCTGCTGCAGCTCTCTGAACAGCAGCCCTCTCAGCTTTAGCCCTAGCTTCTGCAGCAGCTTTTTCCCTTGTTTCAGCTGCTGCTCTTTCCCTAGCTTCTGCGGCAGCTCTGTCCCTTGCGTCTGCAGCAGCTCTCTCCTTGGCTTCAGAAGCAGCCCTCTCCCTCACTTCGGCAGCTGCTCTTTCCCTAGCTTCAGCAACAGCCTTTGCAGCTCTTTCTCTTGCCTCTGCTGCTGCTCTGTCACGTGCTTCAGCCGCTGCCCTTTGTACTGCAGCTCGCTCAGAACGCTGGCGTGCTTCCCTCTCGGCTAATAGGCGTGCTTCAGCAGCTGCTCTTTCACGCGCTTCCCTCACAGCCCTCTCCACAGCTTGCCTGGCCTTCTCCCTTTCCTTCTCAATTTCAAGTTCTCTCTCCTTTTCAAGTCTCTTTTGCTCCTCTTTCTGTTCTTGTTCTAATCTTTCATCTCTCTCTTTATCTTCTACATTCTGAACATATGATTTTACTTTCTCATCTCCTTCTCGCTGTGCTGGATCTCTACTTCTACCAAGCTTTGTATCGCGTTTCCTCTCTCTTACCTCCTTAGCATGTTTAAACTTCGCCTCAGCTCTATCCATGGCCTCCTTCATTGCAGCTGCAGATGCTGCAGCAGCTGAATTTTTGTCAAGCTCTTCTTCAACAGTAAAAGTTTCTGCATGATTATTAGTAAATGCTGGCTTTCCCATGGCAAAATCCTCTAGTTCATCTATTGGAGATACTCCAGATTTCTCCGTTGAATCTTTTGAGTAACCATAGGCATCACTAGGTTGTGGAAAATATTCAGCATCCCTTCTTTTGGCATTGGCTCCAAACTGTGCTTGTTTGCTGACAAGTGGAGGAGGTGGCCGTGAAGGCGGTGGGGCAGTTGTAGGCTGGGTTAACAAGGGAATTTCAGTAACTGTAAGCCATGCATCATCAGCTCTTTCTACATATACATCAGCCTTTGGTGATTGACCATCTGTAGAATTTCTAGAATATGTCTCTGAATTATGGAAGCCAGTGTTATCTACTGATTTATCAAACTCAGAAGATTTAGCAGGCTGCACCTGAGGCATAATATCTTCAAATCCATCAAAAGAAGATTGTTGACCTGCTTCCTTTCGAGTGAAGTGATGTAAATTATTTGTGTCTCCGATGTCATTTAGAGAGCTAGTGTCGCTCTGCTTCCCATTGGCCTCAGCTGTAAACAGGGGAACTGATTTTGAGAGTCTATCAAAAGGATCAGAATCCTCAAACACCCTGCCAGTAGCAGAAGAGCTATCGACCTTTGTGCTTTCAGAATTCATAGGTCGACTAAGATTCTCAAAAGGGTCCAAGAACAAACTGGGGGATGAATATGCTGAGGTAGAAGATGTTTCTAAAACAACAAAGGGATCCGACAAGCTGGCGGCTGGCTTAGCTGATGGAATGGCTGGTTTCTGTGGGTTAGTTGTAGGAGCCTCCCTGCAGAGAATATAAAACAAAAAGAAATCACATGAAAGGTTTCTCTATGCCAGAAAGGCAAAGATGAAGGACTAATTTGCATAAAGACCCCATGAAATTATCAGCAATTGTGACGGAACAGTAAGTTAAATAGAATAGTCTTCCCCGCTTTTTCCCCTTCTTTTTGTTCCCCTTGCCTATGTGTTTTTCCTTTCAGAGGAGAAGGGGAAAGAGAGCAGAGGGGATGAAGGGACAAAATGGCACACAGAGAATTGATACTGTAGCCAAACATTAATGAGTTGATGCAGATATAGCAGGAAAATTGTTGCATACTTGCATATGAAAAAAGTATGTTATACATGCTGCTAGAGTGCTAAGCTCCTACCTAGACCCTTTATAAAGAACAAATACATCAGCCTACTTCAATTGCACAACAAAGTATCAAAAGCGGTCAGAGAATATGGAAACTATATTGCACTGTATTTTTGTATATGCACCAGTCTAAAAGGATAACAGTCAGAAAGTTCATAATGGTCCCTGACCAATACCATATCGACATGGATCTCTAAGTATGATAGCTACAAACAAGGAAAATTAACTAGGTCTGCAGTTTAAAGAGATAGTAAAAGTTTGAGATTCACATAGAAAAGTGATTCTAGATGGAGGGTCATGTGGTCGACAATCACCATCCAGTTTATCCACCAAGCATTTTCAGATGAAATTACATCAGCTATGGAGAAGAACCATATGCCAAGAGGTGTCCAACAGAAGACCAAGATCTCACAAGAAAAGGTCAAAGACTAATCTAAAAATTTATACAATTTCAGTGCCAAGTTTATATTAGAGAACATATCAACATACCATGGAAGGCTGGTTGATAGGTACAATACCTCACCATGGGGGTTGTAGCTTAAGTGCTAGAGAAGGGAAGCAACTCCTAGAAGTTCCACTAGAGTTGGAAACTCTAGACAGAGAAAACATATAATAATCTTCAATAGTAGGAGATGATTTTAATTTTTAACTAAGAAAATCATTTACAAGCACAAGAGAATTTCAAAGAAGATAGGGAATATGCCTAAGGATAGAAAGTATCAAGCACTGATAATCTTTGGAAAAACTCTTCTAATCATATTCAGATAATATAGTATCTTCCAAATAACAGCCATTGTACAGGATGAAATGCTGAGAGAAGAAAAGCATATGAACGCCACAAAGAAAAGCCAGAAGTTTTAAGAAGATAAAAAGAATATATCCCCAACATCTCATTTAGATAGCTTGTAACCATTTTAATATCAGCAACCTTAAAAAAATAGCAGCTTAATATGAGCAACTACTACACTACGGATGCATATTTAGTTATTTAAAAAAATATTGAAGGCAAAGTATGTAATGCAAGCTTCTGTTACATGTTCTGGCTAGATATATAAAACAGAGACACCAAGCCTCCAACTACTGAACCACCAAAATTCATTGCATCTGAAAAGGCATCCATTTTTTATTTTCCAGCAGCATCATATTGACATTTCTGTTGCTTCTGGAAATAACATTCAGGATATATATATATATATATATATATAAAGGCATTAAGTGATATCTGCAAAATCATTTCATTCTAAATGATTTTTGTAAGTTACTTTATTTACATCTCTTTTAAATAAGAAATCAATATTGGTGACAGGAAGAAGATAAAAGATGACTAAACAGCTTCAAGTTAAATTAAATATTGCTGTCAAAGAGAACCAATGTAAGAAAACAATTACAATTTTCATATATCTATAGAATATGTGATATTGGATTCTCATGCTAACATTGTTTTAAAAATTTTGGTCTGAATGCCTCGGTCCTACCTGAGATAAAATATAACTAGGCTTCACTTAGGTTCTACCTTGGTGACCATCTTAGTATTCTGTATCATATTTTAGTACGTAGATTGACTCTGAAATTCAAAATTATTGTACATGTTGATAAATTATTGGATCCTAATAGCTTACTAAGTTAATATAGTTCTTAAGAAGAATGCATTAGTATATTCTTTAGATTGTAGGTACTCATTTTAACTTCTTCTCGACTTTTATTTATTTATTTATTTTCTAACCATCTTGTATTCTAGGCACTCGCCTATCACCTAGGTGTTATATGATCTCTTGTCCGCCCATCTACCGTCTAAAGTATTTTAAAACCTTACATGCTAGTGAAAATCACCTTGTTGAAGTTGCATAATCTATCCTGCATTTTGTACGTGAAAAGCACAACCTTTTCTGTATTGAAGCCAATAATTTTCTTGAAATTGTCCATTTAATAGTAAGATGTCACTGGTTAAATGAAAAAGGTAAAAAGATAAACGGTAAACAACAGACGGGTCAAAACAAAGTCCAGGAACAGTAGAATGTTGAAAGATATATAGTTGAATATATATCATTATAATAATGTGGTCAAGTTTCTAATTCGAGTCATGTTTAAAAAAATAGATTACATAGCTTGAATTCCTCGGTACAAAGCTAAATATTCTGACGAAATCGGTTTGAATTTCTACTGTTTGATAAAATTCACCATCTCCACAAGCAGACTTTCACTATCAAAAGGTAAGTTTGAACGAGTACCCAGAAAGCATCAAAGATCTAACATTAACATATAGAAAAGATAAGATCACTAATAGATAGCAACATTTAGGCAAAGTTCTAGACAAAATTGCACCTTTTCTGCTTAGGAGGGCTACTCCCACCGAATCCAGGTATCAACTCATCAAATCCCGACAAGTCCTCCTTCCTCTCCTCGGATCTTTTCGACTCCGGCATTGCCTTCCCAAGATTCTCGAGAAGGTCATCGTACGGTGGCGACGCCGCGTGATTAGATCCTGATCCCGATCCAGCCGACATGGAGGCGAAGACGTCATCGAACCTAATCGACGAGCTCCTCGTGCCTGGGACCCCATCGAAGATATCATCATCGTACACCGGCTTGTCGTGCACGGGCAAAGTACTCGTCGACTTCGACTTCGGCGCGGAATCGTTGATCCCGTCAAAGATCGAATCGAACGCGCCCCCGTAGGAAGGAGGGTCGCGGGACTCTGCGGGGGGAGGTGGGTCAAAGCCGGATCTTGACTTGTTCCACGAGGAGTTAGATGAGGATCTGGAGGCGGCCATGGGGGCGGACTTGCCCTGGGAGCGGATGCCGAGGTCGCGGGCGAGCAGGCTGAACTCGTCCATGGATTGGGCACCCAAGAAAAGTTGCGCCGCCGTATACGAGGTAGGTCTCCGACGGGTATCTTTCCGGCGGAGCTTACCGGAGATTGGTCGGAAGAGAAGGAGAGGAGCGAGAGAGGAGAGGAAGGGGAGGGAGCCCGAGAGATCGGAGCATGTGAGGGAGACACGGGAAGGAATTAGACTTTGGGGAGGGCCGGGACTGTGGTACGTGGCGACAGCTGATTGCGTAACTAAAAGTCTGGATGTTCGAAGGCGAACTGTGGATCCTGTGATTGTTCTGGGGATTATAATTAATTTAAACAACTTGGAAGGAGCTTAGCTTTGGTACGACTAAATCTACGTGGATCTCAACCAAGCTGCTACTTTTCTTTTCTTTATTTATTTATTTTCCATTTTTCCGAAGTAGAGATTGGTCACTGAGATCTTTCTGAGGTGAAAGTTAGCATGTAAGTGTGTATATATATATATATATATATATATATATATATATATAAGGGATTTTTTATAATGTAACCCTTACAAAATCTCTTATTTTCTTATAGACCCCTCTAAAGTTATATTTGCATATGTAATTCTTAAAACATTTTTTTTTTCACATATACCCCTTCTATTACTTTTCAAATAATATAAGGTTAAATATGAATAACTTAGTATATAAAATAAAATTAATATTAATTAAGATAAATATATATATATATATAAACTAAATTATTAAATTTTAATACTTAGTTAACTTTAAAGAGTTAAGGATATACATGTAAAAAACCATAAGCATACAAAAATCACGTGTTGTGAGAGATGTACGAATAAATATTCACGTGCAAAAATTATACGTAATAGGTTTTTTTACGTAGTTGCCACTTAAAATTCTTAAATTAGTATAATTATAATTATATTTTTTTTAAATATTATAATTGCGACTGCAATGTTTTTAATGGAACTTTAGTACAATATTCCTAGCAGTTATTGCTAAAGTTAAGAAACCATTTAAATAATTTAAATATCCTTCTTTCTTAAATTTGATCATAAAATTTATGTTTTGTGATATTAGTTGAACAATTTTAAATAATTTATAAAGGGCAAAAAGGTTCAGATGCCATTTTTTTTTAAATTGCACGACCATTTCAGTCTCAGATATTTTAAATTATTTTCTATATATATATATATAGTGAGTATATTTAGAAAATTAATTTAGATTAATTTGAACTAATACTATAAGAATATTCAGTTAAGCAGGGATATTTACTTTTAAATTAACTATAATACTCTTATTTTTAAAATAACTAAAATATTTTTATTATAATTTAGTTGAAGATATTTTCGTAATTTTCTTAGTGTAGTTTAGATCTAATATGAGGATGTTTTCTGCATATATTTATTAAATTATAAAACTTGATTTAATAATAGTGATGATATAAGATAAAAACTATAATTATGTTAAAAGAGACGGAGTTATATGCAAAATTTTCTAAAATAAATGGAAGATATGTTATGCATTTAGAAACACTAAGTACGAGAACGTGTTTATGTCTGCGATAGCGTGATGGCACTTTGAAATAAAACTACGTGCTATGATTATTAACATTATTACGGTTAATTACATTTAAGACCTCCTAAATAATTTTGTTATATTTGACCCCCTAGATTGTCTAAAATTTTCAAAATGCCCCTTATTTTAATTCTCCTTTTAGTGTTTTTATTACAAACATTATTGCGTGACTGTCATGTCGTTGAATTTACGTACTACAACTCTACAAGGCCCGTTTTACGTTTAATTTTGAGAGATTAATAAAAAAATATAGATTGAGGACGAGATAATTATTTAATAAATTTTCACAATGTATCGAGAGATTTAATTGAGGAGATATAAATAAAAGTTAGCTCTCATTTATGGAGATTTTTTAATCAACTTAGCTCTATTTTATAATTTATTTTCTAAAATAGACAGCGCCTAAATTTTAATATAAGGGGGTCTATTTTATTATATTCTTAACTAAATGTTTAACTGTTAAATATTTTTTAAATAATAATCTTGGTAAATTAAAGGAATGTGAAGTATTATACGAGATGTTTTAATAAAAACATTGATAAGATTAGCACTTTACTTAAAATAATATTAATTTTATCAACATTTTACTTAACGCTACATAAAATAAATTTATTTTAATATTTATAAATTTTGTATATAATACTCTTTATGACGTAATTATGATTTACACCCGATATTTTCACTATTTATAAATCAAGTTCTTTGATTTAACGAATACGTGCAAAAAAATACCCTAGGTTAAATTTGTACTAACGCCATATAAATATTTCATTAAGTATAGATATTTTATTTTAAAAAAATTAAAATACTCTTATTATTAAATGACTAAAATGCTCATAGTAGGACTTAATTAAGGGTATTTTTATATTTTTCTTAGTTTAATTAACTGATCTAACGACAAAGTATTTTCAGGATATATTCGCTAAATCACAAAGCTCAATTTGCAAATAGACTCCGGGAGATATAGCTCAGTCAATAGAGCTCCGCTTTTGTAATTAGGGTTCTATACCCAATTCATAACTTTTCTAGTCCTTCTCTAACTTACTTGGGATAAAATTCATGAAATTATAAATGGTAAGATAGAAATAAAGCTTGATCTTATTAGAAATGCCCATCAAATATCATATTCATGAAGCATAAACATAAATGCACTCCTGGCATTTTATTAAAAGACGAGGTATTATATATATATATATTCCTAATTTTTCTAATAAATTAATTAAAATAGACATATTTCAATCAACAACTCTTTCTTAATGGTCTAATTTACTGGAACTCAAGCATGTCATGTTGTGCTACGCCATTAAACCATCCATGGCGAGGAATATAATGTCCCCACGGCACTATTAGTCATCAGTAAATAGCGAATAAATACCAAAAAAATCTTAATTTCTCCATTGTTTTTTTTAATGAAGCAATTTAAGAACATTTTTAATCCAAGGAAACTTCCAAGCAAACGTAAAAGGAAATGGACTTTTTATTCTCTACATCAAACAATCTACTAAGCATTTTTTTTATTTTTTTTAATGAGAAAAATAAATGAAAATACTTCATAAGCAAACAGTAAAGGGCAGAAGTTTAGAAAAGCAAGATTTATACCTGGAATGAGAGTTTTCTCAGTGAATCATCCCAGTTTTTAGTCTCCGATTTTAATGCAATATTTTATAATTGAGGTAGTTAATCTATAAAATTTCACCCTTTTTTTTTTAAAGAAGAGATGAAAAAAAGGTATTGATAAATTAATATTGAGATAAAGTATTATAATAAATTCTGCTTGTATTTGGCATAAAAGTTGTAAACCTTTTCGTTGAATAATTCTTTTTGAGAAAATATAGAATTTACAAAGTTTAAGCTAATTAAGCAGTTGTTTGATTAGCAAATTGGAGTAGAATAATAAGTTTTATAAACCATACCCTATATTTTAATTATTTTATGATTCACATAATCACATCCCGTTTTGTTCCTGTAATTCTTATTTAACACTCCAAAGTTATATTTCGACTAACTAATATATACTAAATTACTAAAATATCCTATTATTCTCTCTTATTTTCTATATCCCTCCATCATCTTCCCCACCTACTTCCACTGTCGATCGTTGCTACCACCTTTCCTCATCTTCCTCTCTCCCCTCCTATTCATTTTTTTTGTTTTTTTAGGAAGAGAAACGGAGGATGAAGAGGATAGGTAATTTATGTATTTATAAATTAATTTATATATTATAATAAAATATATTTTTTCTAATAATGTTTAAATTAATCCAGGATGTTAAATGAGAATTATAGAGGAAAAAGTAGGGGTTGGATTATAAAATCCACGGGACGAAATGTGAATCATAAAATAAGTAAAATATAGGATATAATTTATAAAAATTCTTTAAAAAAAATACAAAATTTGCAGCCCTAAGAGAATTATTCCACCCACTGCCCATACTTTTATAAAGTGAACATTTTCCATTTTGGAACGTGATACCCACCTCTTTATGCCTCCAATTTATATCTCTTCTTATTCTCTCACACAAAATACTAATCACACTCCTCAAAGCCAATCAAGTTTCTTTATCTAAAGCTACTCCTAATTCTGATCCATTATTTGGTCGGACTATAGTTTTATTCAAATTTGAACTTAGGAAACATTTTACATTTTATACCCTATATTTTTTCATATCCTGCTTTTTCAGACTATATTCTCAAAAAACACCCTCCATCTAATGAAAAGGACTGAAAAATTGAATTCGATTTTCTAGGGTGTTTTTTGAGAACAAAATATAAATCACTTGAATCAAAATATAAATAATATAATAGTAGAGCGTAAAATGTAAATTTCCATGAACTTATCCGACTTCGATTATCAGCCCGAAATCAATTCAAATCCTTCCAAATTTGATTCCGCTGCAACGAAGGAGCACCGCAGCTTAACTCGAACCACAGCTATTACGACCTATTAACCGTTGGATCTATCATCCAGATCCAAATAATTCTGCCCTTAAGAACCTCCGCGGGTAATCACAAGCTCATCGAAACCATCTCCGACCGTTCGTTAGGTACATCCCGGTATATTCCACCCATCGACGGATTAAAAGGGAGATCTCGTCCAAGTCGATCGATCCTAAAGCATGAAGCCGCGGAGAATCGCACCGCGGAAAACGCGAAACCGCCGCCTATAAGTTGTTCCTGTCCGCTTCTCCTTCTCCCCCTCTTGCCTCCTCGAATCCTTTCTCCGCTTCAAGCTCGCTAGGGTTAGGGTTTGTGATCGCTTCCGGTGTTCCTTTAGAAGAGGAAACATGATTGTCTACCAGGATCTTCTCACCGGTATGGTGTTGATCTTTTGATGTTTCTTTTCCTCTTCCGCTTCTTCGACTTCAGATTTCGCGTTTGAAATTATTGGAGCTGTCGACTCGCAACAGCATTTTTCTTAGATCTGAGAAGATTTTGGATCTTGAACAGCTTGCTGATGGAATCGGCTATTTTCTTGTTGTTAATTCTCTAAGTCTGCGATTTTAATTTATTGGATTGAGATTTTGGCCAGGATCTATGTTGTTTTTCTGGGGATAGGTTCTTTGATGCGCTTGAGATGTATAGTTTCTTGTTGATTGAGTATTTAAGTTGTCTATTTTTCGAGGTTCGGATTTCACGCAGTTAGGAGTTGTAGTGCACTGTTTTAGAAGCACGTTATCTGTTAAGTAAATTTCAGTTGTTAGTCTTTGAACAAAGTGAGTATTAAGTGGTATGTTCGGATTGATCCTTGTTTACTGTCAACTTATTTATGTAGGTCAAGTTAGTCTTGCTTTAAAAAAGATAACCTGAATTTTGTGTAAGATCATACTAGTAACGTTGATTTTTAACAGATCAAAGAGTTTGAAATAAGAAATTATTGAGGAAAAAATTGTGGCAGGACTCGGGAGGAAAAGAAATACTGAGCTTCTGGACTAAAACTAACAGCAATGGTTGCTTGAAGAAGACTAAGTCAGATTCAAAAGTCTTGATGTTACAACTGAAAAGAAAATATTACGGCAACACAAAGCAAGTAATAGCTTCAAATGTTATAATAATAAAAAAATCTAACGCTAGAGTAGAGCTATTTTCTGGATGCAACCTGGAGATGGGAATCACTCCTCTCGCTCAAAAGTTTTGCATTTGTCTTCTACCTTAACTTTTTTTCTCTTTAATTGCCTGTCTGATTGGACGTTGTCTATGCCTTCTATTTTGATTACGAGATGTTCCATCCCTGTTTGAATAATTAATAATGCAGTAATCTGCTATGTATGATATGCTAAGGGTTACTTTGATCAATTGATAGGTGATGAGCTTCTGTCAGACTCATTTCCATACAAGGAGATTGAAAATGGGATGTTGTGGGAAGTTGAGGGGAAGGTTGGTATTTGCACCATCACCTTATGTTTACTCTTGCGGTCTTGCCATCATCCTAGTTATATGTAACAACAACAGCAAGCCTTTACTTCCAATAATCATCCTCATTATGTGTACCGTTAATTAATTTATGTCTGTATATATGTGGAGTATCAGCGAGTCTGTGTGTGAGATGACATCCAAAGGATATAGACAGATTTATGCATCATATTCTTCAATGCAGTCTTCTATTAATTTCTCTAATCAGAATCCAGCATTATTTTTATGTGTCATATTTATGCATTCTTTACTTTATCAATTTTTTAATATTGTTTGCTAATAATTTTGACACTATCTCATGAACATAATTTAACATCGTAGGGCATTCATGATTTGTTAATGAAAATCAGTAACTTTGAAAGACAATTATAAAGACCTCATATGTCTTATTGATTGACAGTGGGTGGTTCAAGGAGCTGTTGATGTAGACATTGGTGCAAATCCTTCTGCGGAAGGTGGTGAAGAAGATGAAGGGGTTGATGATCAGGCTCAGAAAGTGGTTGATATTGTTGACACCTTCCGTCTTCAGGTTAATTCTCTTCTTAATGAGAATTTTCTTGCCAAAGCGTAACTATGTGAAAAAAAAAATGCACTGCACTTCTCTAAAACTTGTTTCTGATATCCCTTACAGGAACAACCTTCCTTTGACAAGAAGCAGTTTGTGACATTTGTGAAGCGTTATATTAAGAATTTGACACCCAAACTGGATGCGGAGCAGCAGGAGGTGTTTAAAAAGAACATTGAGGGGGCTACCAAGTTCTTGCTGTCAAAACTCAAAGACCTACAATTGTAAGTTCTATTTTTATTTACTTCAAAACTTATTTTCCCAGCTTTGTGTGGTTCCTTGAATCTTTTCAAACTTGCCACAAGGGCAGGGTTAATATTTGTTATCCATCTACCTCTACCGAAATAAATATCTGATCAGCTTTTAAGCTACTTGTATTACTAAGTTATAATGATGCTTGCCACTTGCATTCTTGTTAGCTGTTTTTTTTGTTGCTGTTATTAGTCATTCACAGTTACAATGTGTGCCAGTATTTTTCTCTTGGATGCATGTTATCTGGTGCTTTACTGTGGGCATATTAGTTAGCCACAACTGCAAGACACGTAAGAGTGCCATCTAGAGTAATTGGTTATGCTGTAGGTTTTGTCATAGTATTAATAATGCTACAACTATTACTATCATTACCATTGTTCGCTCTTCTTTTAGCAATCAGTCAAACCTTTGGACGATAATACTCACGATACAATTGTGATGAGAAAACCCATAGAAATGTCTCTTGACTTCTTTCACGCCTGTCAAACTTTTTTGTAGCTTTGTGGGTGAGAGCATGCACGATGACGGCAGCCTGGTATTTGCATACTATAAGGATGGTGCTACTGACCCAACATTTTTGTACTTCGCCTATGGATTGAAGGAGGTCAAGTGCTAAGGCCGGTACTCCAATTTCTGAAGTGGATGTTGTAGTTTTACATATACAGTACCTTGACTCTTATCCTTCTGCAGGTTTTAAATGTTATGCTTGTTTTATCCTTTCCTCTTGTCCAACTAGTTAAATAATACTGTTTTTAATTTGCTTGAGTGTTTGGAAACTTAAAGTCCTGGTTTGATAAATATTTGCTTGTCATTGGATGGATTTCTTAATCTTATTTTGTTATTTCTTTTCTATTTTGGCCTTACTGTTCCTAGGATGTAAGGTGATGTTTGGTGAATTTCCCTGAATTTGGTTAGAGATTACTTTAAGTATATTCTGTAAGCAAACGGTAGTTTATTTTAAGAGAAAGAAATATAATAATAATATTTTGATACTAATTTTTTTTTAAAATTTAAAATCGATTTTTTTTTTAAGCACACCAGGTGTAATAATATCTTTATTTTGAATATTCTCTTACATATTTCTAATTTTCATTGAAATGAGTAATGTTTTTACTCTCTCATATCACATCATATATAAGGTCGTAACTGATGAGCTAAGGTAAGCTCGTAAACCCTTAACCTTCTATTATTTCTTGCGGACTTGTAAGCCTGCAGCCATATTGATGTATAAGCCCATATTTTACCATGAAAGGGCTTTTATGTGTCGAAAATATTTAGTTCATATAATATTATTTAACAATATTATTTTAGTCTATTTCTAATTTTATATTGGCATGTTCTCAATTTTCTTTCAAATTCAACATTTTTTTTTTCGTTTTCTCACACTCCTAATCTAGTTCACAATCAAGTACTTAATTTCTCTAGACTAGTTTAAACTACCTAAAATTGGTCTAAGAAACGAATTTCACTAGTCAGTATTATACTCGTTTTAAAACGAAGCTTAAATGTAATAATTTGGAAACCGTTAGTATTTACCAATGTTACCAGTGGACTTTCTTCAAATGCAAGCCACTGCACTCGGAAATATTATCCAATCCCTAGGCCCTTAGCACGTCTCTTTTACCCTCTCGTTTTAGTATGTGGTAGAGCCTGCAAAATATTACCATAAGAAGCGATTCCTACCAGACATCTAACTACTTATTGGTACCTGGTCCTCTTTCTTTTATTTATTTGTATGTGTATATATATATTGCTTGGTTACCTTTTTATTTCCTTGTTAAGTTTACCCCAAAATTTATCCAAAGAGAAAAAAATGGATATTAAACTCCAAATAACCAGAAAAAGGAGGACAGCAAGAGAGACCCTAAAAGATTAATGCAGAAATACAGCGTATTTAGTTTCGCCAGAGACTGTACGATTACAGTACATATACATTGCTGAAATTGAGAGCAGCATACAAGATCTCTTGATACTGCTCCACTTATTCTACAAGAAGACTAATGTGCAGACCCTGTATTCTTGATTCAATTCCACTTGTTCAGCTGGACTGCTCAATGCTTGTGCTTTGGCTTCTTCACAATCATGACAGTGCAATGTGCATGATGAGTACAGTAATCGCTGACGCTTCCCAGAACCGCCCTGCCAATAATGTACAATTCAAGCAATTCGTAAGCTGGATTACTTATCTCATCTCGAATCAAGCTTAATCAAATCTTTATTTTTGGAGTTGAAGTTTAGTCACAAGTCAAGACACATCAATTTGGTGTACAACAAGTGAAACATCCAAATCTCTAGTCAAAAAACAAATCCAATTAGATAAATTCTAGAATCTAAGAGTAATGAAATTAGAAAAGCCTGGCTCTTAACATAGCAGTGTTCTTATGTCTATTTCTTGTCTCACATTTCATTCATTAAAAGCATTGAAATACTTGTACAATTGATGAACGAATATTGCTTGGCATTTACAATTTCTTTTCTTGAGGACATCACATAGATAGAAGTTAACAGATAACCTAACCAGAACACAAGAGAAAGCCTACAAAATTCAAATAAGAGCAAGTTATCGCAGATGAGTCCCATCCAGGGGCTACTCAAAATTCTACTGTAAAGAACAAGCCCAGGAAAAGGGTAAAAGGACCCAGACCTTTTTATCGCTCCATATCCATGACTTCCCACAGCAAGAACATCTGCATGATATTTTTCCACCGCTTCACAAAGAACATTTCTTGCATCTCCTTCTACTACTTCATATACAGTGTCATTCACCTGTAGAATTTAAAGCTATTGATATAATAGAGAAGTAGACACCACGTAATGCAAAAGAAAAGCAAAGAAGGAACAAACTAAAAAACAGAGCTCATGAATCCCATATGTATGAATATGGATGGAGGAAACAAAGAAGGAATTGGGATCATTATTATTATTATTTATTCAATTATTGCACTCCATTTCTTTTTTCCTGTTCCTGAGCATATTATTCCTCTCTATCCTCGACAAATACATGTAGAAACTCTTACTTCCAAAACGAGATTGTTACTTCTGAAAGAAGTTTGTTTCTTTCTCACCGCACGAGGCTGCTAGTTGAAAGAATAATATGCATTAAGAAGAAAAATGCAATGGACCTCCAGAAACGCACTATACTTCTTGACAATTTCATCCAAGTATCTAACTCATCATGACTGGTGGGCACAGACTAGTAGACAGTGGACAAATCAGTGAATTTCAGCAATAGAATTTCCTTCAACTTGTAGACACTTGTCGTCTTGGTGAAATTCAGCAATAGAATGCCCTTCAACTAGTAGACAGTGGAAAAATCAGAATTTGACCAACTAAATATTTTTCTTGATCTGTATTTCTGTTTCATTGACTTCACTAGATCTTTTTGTCCCTATTGTACACCAAACTCATTAGGAAGTCTAATCCAGAATATGTTCTGCCAGGAAGACAAAGGTCATTATCTTAAATTACTTAGACTACTGTGTTGAAGTACATATGGATCTGATTAAGGACATGATGATAAATCCTTAACTGGTGTAAGGGCAGTATGGTGCAGACTATAAATCTAGGCTTTATAATCACAAGTAAAAGTAAGACCAGGATGAATGGACTCCCTCCATATGGAATCACTCCAGAATTTGATTCACTTAAAAGGACTGCAACGACAAAAAATCAATCCCACGAATTGATTAGTACATGGCCATAAATAGAAGAAGCAAATAACATATTGCAAATGGAAATTAGCTAAAGACTCAGGTTAAAAACAAATTAGCAGAAGACTAGGACACTTGTTCACCTAATTCCTTCCACAATATCCTAACTGGAAAATCTGCCACCAAGAATATGGCTACTAATTGCATCACAGTAGAAAGAACAACATTTGAATTCCCATTTAATACATAGTTGCACTAAAGTGAGCCATAAGATGGTTCTTCCATGGCCAGTGGAGACCAGAATTGCAAGTAAAGATGGGAGACTAATTCAAGTGTGGAATTGTTACCATGAGACATGTGATCAGAGAACGAATTGGTTAGAATAGAATAAGTTATACAGTATTAAGACACTATGACAGTAGCTGAACAACAAATATTGCCCAAAAGACATTTCAATGAGTAGAAAAAGGCTCAACTTGCTTCCTGAAAGTTATTGGTCTACAATACATGCATCACAGCTATCGATTAACTTATAAGATCGACTTCAACTTTGACTAGTATAATTAAGGAATCGATTTTATTCCTCTTCAAATACTAATTCTACTCACTAACCGGATGATTACTATAAGTTAACAAAAATCCGGTTAAAATTTCTGGCATGCAAACGGATCATCCGAAAGGAGCTACACAATCAAATCGAACTTATCCGCTAAATTCTTGATATATATTCGAAATCGATACCAATTTACAAAGCTCCTTGGCCTTCTCGATCACTCTCGCGGCGCTCCTCTTCAGATCTGATTCCACAAACGGCAGCACATCCGCAGCTCCTGCATCAAATCAAGAAATCACGTTCCAAGTCTCCAACTGGAATCGAGCTAAGAAACAGAAACCCTAGATGAGGGGGGCTCCTACCTGGTCCGGCGAGGCCCACGGCGGAGGTGGCGGTGGGCTTGGCGTGGACGACGACGAGCCGGAACGCGCCGCCGGCGCCTGCGCCGGAGAAGAAGTGGCCAAGGATCCATTGGAGGGCGTAGAAGCTGTGATCGCTTTCGTCGATCCCCACCACCATCGTCGCCTTCGCCTCCGCTGTCGCCTCCGCTGTCGCCTCCGCCGTCGCTGCCGCCATTATTTTGCTCTTCTTGGAAATAAAAGAGAGTACCACTCTGTTGGCAAGAATATAAAACGGATTGCCCGAGGGGTATAAAGGTCAATATGTACGCAAGTTGGTCCGTTACTCTCTTCAATATAACCAACCGATAGCCCGATGCTTTTGCTATATTTAATTGTAGGGAAATCGTTGGTAAACTCCGTCTTTATTATTATTATTATTATTATTATTATTATTATTATTATTATTATTATTATTATTATTCAAACTTAACATAACAAAAAATATTATCTTAATTTCAAAATTAAAAAAGATTAAATACCTAAGTTACCCTCGGAATAAATAGTTATAGTCGTGCCCTATATTTTTTTGGTGATATATTAGTAAGGGTCTTTTGGTCGTTAGAAAATCTAACTGTGCTCCCATTTTTGTAGGGGCTTGGTGTGGGTGGTATACTTACGGTGGCGAGTCAAAGAGGCGCTATTTTTCTTAAGAAATAAAGACCATTAAAATATCATCATCGAGTCTGACTCTCTCTTTTTGATCAACTTGTTGAAGAGTGTTATTAAGACTGCTTAGTCAGTGTAGGCTATAGTTAACGACAAGCTATAATTGACAACATCAATTTTTACTTGTAATTATCAAAATTGTATACCATATTTTAAGAGAGGCTAATCATTCGGTTGATCGGCTTATTAATTATAGTATAACCATTAGTTATAGTTATACCTGAGGGGCTTTCGTTTTGATCTTCTATAGCTAACGGAGATTTTTTGTAACAGCGGGAGTTAATTTATAAAATATTTACTTTTTATTAAAAAAATAACTGTAGTTTGATAATTTTATATATACGACTAGATTAAATAATTATCTTTTATTAGAAAAATAATGTTGAAGTATTTTTAATAATTAAATAAAAAATATAGTGGGGGGGGGGGAGGGGGGGAATTTAAAGCGGAATATATATTTAATCAAAAAATTTTATTATATATATTTCATTTCCATGATTTATATATTAGTAGAGTTCATTATTGCCGATTAGAAAACTAAATATAATTAAAATGCTGAACTAAAGCTTTTTTGCCTAGAGGAAAAAAATACTAGTAAGTTCAACGTTTTTGTTATGGCCAAGTGAATTAGACCGCATTTGATAAATAAATTTGAGGTTGTCTATTTCGGTAAAAAAAATTTAGAACAGGGCTAATTTGGTCAAAAACTCCTTTAGAGAGGGCCACCAATGATTGTGCTTGTGGTTGCGTACAATGGGCAAAACAGCAGCCAGGGTTTCACCCCAATTTAATGCCACGTGTAGTAGTCTCCTAATAGGACACAAACTGTTAATGAGCTCAGTGGCAAAGATAATTTTTTCTTTAAAATATTTACACCCTGGCATATAGATCTACCTCATCTATTATTATAATATATGCAAATGTTGCTACTAGTGAAGTATTCTCCGGCCATAATAAAAGATTTGTGATTGCATTGGCTCATATATGATCGATCATCTGGTGAGCTAGGCTTATCTAGCTAACCACCACCTATGAACCTACGGACTTCGCCTCCTCTAGCTTGTAGGTTGTCTCCCTTTTCTTCGATGGCGATGGGTCCTTCCACCTTTATGCCTCCTCTGGAAATTTTCACCTTATTGCCTCCGCCACATCCTCGTTAGAGCTAGTGATGTTGAAGAGCTAATAGCAAAGAAGGTCAGAGGTGGATAGGCAAGGTGAGATTAGGTTTTGGGTCTATTGCTACGGGAGAGGTAACCATCACTTTTCTTTTCTTTTTAGCTCGAGTTGGAAAGAAGGGAGGGTTTCTTTGAGCTATGACCTATGTGAGACAGAGAGAGATCTGGACAGATTTCACATTGGCTGTTAATGGATTGGGTTAGACTCATGGACCGGGTTATAATCAGGAGGATCGGGCTAGGCTTTCGAGCCAGGCTTATGGGGTAGGTTTTCAGGACATGTCGAACTGGCAAAAACCTAGCCTATGCCACCCTTTGCTAGTTCGGGCTCTGGCTGGTTCAGGCTAGGCATGAGCTGGTTGGGCTAATTGATCACCTCTATGCTCATGGATAAGGGAATAACACCGAATGCATTTTAAACTTACCATTAGGACCATAATATGCTTAAGAGATGATCTAAAAGGGGCAATTATTTAAATTAGGTTATAATCTGAATTAATTATGTTGGATTAGAATCTAAGAGGCTTTAGTGTGGTCCCAAGTTACATTCTTTCTACAAAAGAATCTTTGGTTGGAGTAGAACAGATCCCAATGGAATCATATGACTCATTAAAACACTGATTAGAGAGAGAGAGAGAGAGAGAGAGTTGGCTTTGGATAAAATATTTCTAGGTTTTTTTTTTGGTTTTCTTTCATGTGAACCCCTCTAAAATCTCTCATTTATGTATATACCCTTCTAAAGTTGATATTTTTATATATTCCTCTAGAAAACACTGGGGTTTTAACTAACAATTAAATTTTGACTCATTTAATAGTAAAAGGATAAAATTACCTTTATTTATTTTAAATACATTGTTCTCGAATAATGATACGTTTGTTATTCCATATATTAAAAGTTTCATACTTCACCATATAGTTATTTGAAAGAAACTAAAAGATATTCATACAAAAACAATAGGTTTCGAGAAGAAGAAGAATAAGACCCAACTATTAATTGATATTGAGATTTGAGATGACTGTGTATCTAAATCACTAAAAACATCTTTCTTCTACAAATTTAAAAACGTATAATATTTATCTTTAATTTTTCTTACAAAATAAATAATACTTTTTATTGTACTATTATATGGAAATATTATATGGCTTTAGAACTATTTTAAGCAATTTATATAATAGCAAATGATATTTTGTTAAGCTAAGATTAGTTTTAACAAGTGATCGACTTGATTTAATTGATTGGATGAGATTTTCGAAATGGTTTGATACTTTGATTTCGATGGTAATAATGATATTTAGAAACATGTTTTATGTAAACAGTTCTATTATTTAATGCATGATTAGATTCTCAAATAGACAAATATCAATAGCATTAATGCTATAGTTTTTGACTATCCTAAGTTTACATACTAAATATTATACCCACCTAAGTGAATTATATATATATATATAATGAAAATCGTTGTCTCCGATAACAACTTAATTTAATAAAATTTGCCGTCGTGAGGAGTTTTGATACACGTAATAGTTTATAGGGTTTGCTATAAAGAAATTATTGAACTACTAAGCTATTTATGCACTATTAATATTTTCCTATCTACCCATACTCAAAATTGTCCATGGAGAAAACTACTTATATACTTCTACTAAATAATTATGTAACTCACATATATATTAATTAAAATCGCTAACTGTGATAATGATATTTATTTATATACTAAATGAGTTTGTACCTCACCTATTGTAGATTTAGAGTATTTAAAAACTCTTCTCATTTAGTTGTGGAATAAGTTTAAGTATAATGAGTTCTATACTAGTATAGCAATTAAACAACAGCTTATCTTAATACCAGTTTATTAGGTTCCTCCATCTAATATTTTATATTTATCAACAAAATCTAATTACTATTTTGCTTTTAAAAAGATTTTACTTTAATCAACTACTATTTCGATCATTTTCTCTAGGGATGGCCATAAGCTGGGTCGAGCTAGGATTCTAGACAAAATATTGGGTAGACTTTGAGGCCAACCCTAGTTCACACTGAACTTAGAGGTAATCATTGGATGGGTCAGGCTAGACTTAAATATTTGTTCACGGCCATTAATCACTCGGGTCGAGCCAGGCTAGAATATTCTAACCCGTTACCGCCCACTAGCCCATTAGATATCAGACTTGGGTCGGACGTAATGGGTCTAACATAACGATTTGAATTTAAAAAATATTATATTTTACGGGTCAAATATAGAGGGACTCTATGAAGATATTTTAATTATCTTTCATGAGAACATACTTATATATTGATATATAGTTTACTAAATATCCGAAGTAGGACTAAAAAAATATAGAAAATATACATATATTATGGGTTGGGCCATGGATAGGTTTAGCGGGTCGGGCTTTCGGGTTGGGCCGGGTGGGCAAAGGCTTAGCCCATGCTGCCCACTACCATCTGAGGCTCAGATCAGACGGGGCTTAGCTCGATTAAAATCAGGCGAGTTCGGCCTGGCTTAGCCTAGTTAAAATCGAGTGAGTTCAAGACTGGCTTGAGCGGTCGTGCCTAATGATCACCTTTAATCGAACCCAATAGCCCTACAATCCGAGCCAAGCTGAATTCAGGCCCAAGTTTATTTTGACAGCATAGACTCAATCATCAGGCAAAGCGAGTATGCGGGCCACATCGAATTTGGTACAAGGACAAAGTGAGCTTTAATCAATACTTGTTACTTACTACAATATAATGGATGCTTGCTGGTTAGAGGAGGATAAATCTACCCATTGGAGATAATTTATAGTTAATGTAATGTTATTTATTTTGCAGTCTACTTGATATATATAGACATTTAGCTACTTTTACCTATGAGTTATCTATATATTGGCCATCGGCCACTCTCGGCATATATTATTAAATAAGGGACTTTTACAAATCATATATATATTTTATTTATTTTGTGCTTCACACCCGTCTTTGATGAATTTATAATCTGAACTCTTCTTTTTTCCTTATAATTTTGATTTAACACATTGGGTTAACTAGACAGTATTAAATTTGGACCGATTTTATGGCTAATGGACCATATGAGCAGCCCTAGTTCTCTCTCTCCTCATAGATCCGATATAAATGATATTTTAGTTATTTATTTTAAATTTATTATTTTTTATATTGTAGTGTAATACACCACTATACTAGTTTACAATCAAACATCATAATATTCTAAACCCACATTAGCTTTCTTATGCAACTATATGAAATGACCATACCTAAACTACTTTGAAAGTTATTCCACACTCAAACTCTCTCTAATTTTCTTCCTCTATTTTGTAACCAAATATTATCTTAAATTCTTAATACTATATTTTCTTGTTATAATAATCAAATAATGCCGTGCCTATAAACAATTTATAAACATTTACACGTGGCGTTATCTTGTCAATTAAGTAATGATTATAAAATAGAAAAGAGAACCTATCAATGAATAGGATGATGCCACGTTATCTCAGTAGAATGTTTGTAAGGCAATATTATAATCCCCTGTTCCTTGTTGAGTAAAAATTAGAAAAGGAAAAGAAAAGGAGAGCTTTTTTTTTCCTCCTCTCCGTCCTCCCCCCCCCCCCCCACTTCTCACAAAAGAGAGCGTTCTCTATTCTATTTTATCCACCGACCACCGTTTCCCTCCCATTACGGCTCCCGTCCCGAACCCCATTGTCTCGATTCGATCAAATTCGCCCAAGATCGGGCGCTTATTCCTTCCAGATCTCGATTCCTCGATCTCTGCGCTCTCGGAATCACCGCATTTACCCCCCATTATCGTAGCGAGTTCGCGCTCGGAGATCCAATTTTTTTTCGATCGGATCTCTATCTAGTATTTTGGATGTGCTGATAGATCCGGGAGTCTTAGATTGGATAGCAGGTTTTCTCTTCGCATATCCGATTTGATCGTTTGGTGATTGCTCAGATCGGCAAAGTTGGCGCCCCAACGGCGATCGCAGCGCCACATGGGCGGGCACGTGCAGCAGGGCAATTCCGCTGCGGCGGCGGTGGCGTCCGGTGCTGACACCGGAGACGCCGTCATGGCGCGGTGGCTGCAATCCGCCGGATTGCAGCATTTGGCCTCACCGGTCTCTTCGTCTGCCGCCGACAACCGCGTCCTCCCCAATCTCCTCATGCAGGTAATTCCCAGGATTTAACGGTTTTAGATTACCCCAGTGCGTCTTTGAGATTTAAAAAATCTCGTGGTAGAGGGAAAACGGTTGCCGCTTTTCTCTTGTCTTCGGTTTTGTGATAGTTGCAAGTGCAAATTTCGAGTTCGGATTAGATTTGCTAAAAATAGGGCACTTCGTGCAAGGGAAATCTGATATATAATAAGCAAATCATACTTTATCGGAGGAACCATTTTACGTTTAAGTTAAATACCAGTTGAACGTCTCATTGTAAGGTATATTTGCCAGTTAAGAGAATTTGCTTTATGGTGTCTTTTGCTATGCGAAGTATTACTGCCCTTGTCAAGATGATGAAAAGAAAATGATTATATATTTTTTATTGAAACTTGAGACATATGTTGAGCTTGTAAAGCATATGAATGCCATTTGCTATTGGTGACTATTGGTGAATGGTGATGCTTGTTTACTCCTATAATTGGAATACTACAAGTTTTTATGTTATTCAGTGTTTACATATTTGTTCTTTGATGAATAACTGTTACATGAACACTTATACGATTGCATTGGTTTTTCCCATTGGTCTTCTGAAATCAATAAGATTTAACTTTGGCTTCTGGGTTGATATTTTGTTAGGGATATGGGCCACAGACGGTTGAGGAGAAGCAGAAGCTCTATACGCTCTTGAGGAGCCTAAATTTTAATGGGGAATCTAATGCTGAACCTTACACCCCAACAGCTCAGAGCTTTGGAGCAGCTGGCACACTAGATGGCTTTTATTCACCTGAGATGAGAGGTGAATTTGGAGCTGGCCTTTTGGACCTTCATGCTATTGATGATACTGAGCTTATTTCTGAGGTAGAGTGTAGCAAAACATTCTTATGCATCTTTTTTTGTTGTTAGACTCTGCTTTATACTGGTTTTATTTTATAGTTTTGTATATTGAGTAATAGAACCAATTCCTAGATGTACAAGCTCCTCGTATTTGTGTGCCAACCTTTCTAACATTGAAATGTCTGTTATGTCACATCATCCTAGAAAGAAAAGAAAAGAAATGAAAAGAAAGAAGAATTAAAAAACATGCAATTTTCATTTCCTCTTTTTATAACGAACAGAAGTATGTTCATACTTTCCATTTCTTTTATTTTTCCTATTACTTCTATAGAGGTCCTAAAATGTTCGTAGTTGCTCTCAATCCTACTCTATATTACTCTGCAAACATTGACCAAGAAGTTATACGACTCTTCCTTTTATTCTGTCACACTTCTTTGTATGCTCTAGCGCAGGCACACTGCACTATCCACTAACTTGTGGAGCTCTAGATGCAATAATTATTATTCTTGGGAATAACCTTTCTTTAAAGCTTCTCTGTTAATTTCTCAATGTTAGTAATTTCTGAGAATCTTTTCTTTGTCACATTGCAGAACGTAGTCAGAAGATAGAATATTATGAAGGAAAGGAGATATCAATTTTATGTATTTTGTAATTGCCGTTTGATCTAGAGCTTATAGATGTGAATGATTTTTATAGAGTTCAGTAAAGTATGTTCTTGTTTTTTTTTTTTTGGCAGCATTTAATGTCAGAACCATTTGAGCCATCACCGTTCATGCCTAAGGAGATTGATGATGATGCAATATCCAGTGTGCAACAAGGGCCAGAAGATAGCAATATCAAGCGATCAACTAGTGACAAAGAGATTAGCATGAAAGAGAGCAACGTAGCCAAGATTAAAGTTGTGGTATGTTAAATTGACTTCATGCTATATCTCCTTCCGTGGGCTGGTAATGTACTATTTAGGAATTGGGAATGCCCTATATTTCTGTGAAGATATCTTGAGATTCAGAGTATTTCTTCCATTCACAATCATTTACTGATCTTACATCGCTGAACTTCATAAATAAAAAATTGTTGAAACTTGTATTCATGATCTGAACCCGGAGTTTTATTCCACTATGTTAACAATCTACTCATCACATAATGTGTTATGTATTTTTATGTGTGCTTCGTATGAATTATAAAGTTGAAAGGGTTCAGATGAAAACTGCATTCTGCAGGTGTAGTCTATTTGTGGTACTGCTACTCGCTACCAAGGTACATTAGTAGACAAATTTGGTGAAATCTCATGAATAGCATAACATTAGTAGTTCTTAGAACTGCTGTGGCCGTTTTGAAAACTTCTACAAAATCTAGCTTGTGTATGCCTTCAATTTGCTACTTGGTACCTGCAGCCTAGCCCAAATCCTCTTACATTGACTATTGTTGTAAGTAACTATTGGCAAAATCCACTTCCAAATGTTGGTGGAACTATATTGTACTCGTAAAAAGATGAGTTACAACTTATAGGTGAAGATATTGCTATCTTCAGAATATATTTTCTTACTGGATTATAAGTTTATAACACTGTTATTTTATGAAAGATGATCATGATCTTCTGATGGATTCACCATTACCTGAAAACATAGATCTTCTTTTTGGTTTGTTTTGTTTTTTGTTTTTGTTTTGTTGCAAAGCTGGAACAATTTGCGGCTATATGTGTGAAGAGAAACCATATTCTCCTCTTCGACAATTGTTCATTTCCAGGCAGTGATTTTCTTGTATATGTTACGCTGTATCCTTAGAATACTGGCTACCGGTTCTCACTTTCTCCATCATGGCATTCAGGTAAGAAAAAGACCTCTGAACAAGAAGGAGATTTCCCGAAAGGAGGATGATATTGTTAGTGTCCATGCCAATGCATATTTGACTGTCCACGAGCCAAGGTTAAAGGTTTGTCTTCTTCAATTGCAGGGAATGTAACATAACTATCGAACAGTTTTTGCTAACCATGAGTTCAATTTGTTGGTAATTAGTTATTAGCTGGATATTGAATAAGAATAGGTAACTTGAAACTTGGTTCAAGGCATAACTTGCTAGAGAAGAAATATACTGTTGATAAGTTCGCACTAAACAACTGTCTTGATTCACTACACGAATGTGTTTCCCTGATACATATTTTGTAGCTTTCTGTGTATTGGTGAATTTGCAATAAGAACCTCTGTTAAGTTATGAAAAGTAAACTTTGTTAATCTCGGCAAAAAGTTTGATGCATGCTATTTTTTTCTGGGCTCCAGTAATATTCATCTTCTTAATATGATTTGAACAACTTTTGCTTGTAGGTTATTTAACAGTTTATATACTTGATCATATGTGTAGGATGCTTGTTGAAATTTCTTGATTTCACATGTGAAGGAACTCTTTAGGAAGCATTTTGAGTTTTTGAAGACAGCAGAATGTGGTGTTTCTTGTGCATGCTAAGATTGAAAGTCTTTTTATATTCAAACTATTTCACTGCCTATTCTTTGTACATATGCATATAATTTATAGGATTGTGGAAAGAATAAGGATCGGTCATGTCCCTTGTGAAATTTGCTGGAAAACTCTGAGCTTCTTCTGGTCTTTTATTCTCTTTCATAATCAACAAAGATTCTTGTATTGGTCAATGAAAAACTGTTAGTCTGCTGTTAATAGGAAGAAATAATATTTTTCCCTATGTATTAATTCACGAGTCAGCAATTGAGGAGTACTTTGGTCATTTCAATACGTTCTTTTAGTAGGAAAAGTTGGCGTCAATGATTCAGGTGCGGTCAATGATTGATATCATTAAATATGGATGAAAAAATAACAATTGTACTTGGTCTAAACCACAGGGATTTAAGTGTTTAAGTTGAAAAATACAGGGAGGTTACTTACAATTATGCCAAATCATAGGGGGTTAAGTATAATTCCTTTAAAAATACAATTGATATTGCTTTTGAAGGTGCAAATTTCTTGAGCTTCCTATAATGTGTTAATATGCATCATGGGAATGATAAATTATAGTGGAAATTATATCAAGTCAGTTCATATGGTATATGGAAAAACTCGCTGAGGTTTCATATTTCTAAAAGAGATCCCTGTAGTTTGCATCTTTGTAAGATCTGTCTCTGTCATTCTATATTTATAAATTAGATTGCTATGTCTTAGTATGATTTGAAACAAGTTCCATGCGGTTTCCAACTTTTTCAGCTATAAGAAATTATCCTTAAGGTAAAGCAAAACTCATGGAGTAATAATAGGAAGGTTGGAAATCATAGGGATACCTTTTACAAATTTAAACCACAAGAGCTAATTAAATATGAAGTGCAAACTGCAGGAATCATTTGCATAAAAATCAAACCACAAGGGCATATTTTCAAAAGATGTAAACCACAGGGACTGATTTAGTATATTTCAGTAAATTATAGCAATTATCAAGTAGATATTAAAACTGAAAGGGTTAAATATGCCTTCTTTTGGTTGCTCTTCTTGCAAAGCTGATTTGAACCTTAATGTGAAAGGTGGACTTGACTGCATATGTGGAGAAGCATGAATTCTGTTTTGATGCTGTTCTGGATGAGCGTGTCACTAATGATGAGGTGATTCTGTTTCTCAGATAATTTATCTTATGGTCATCTTGACAGTTAATTTTGTCTGCTACCTTCATTTTCTTGCAAGTTGTTTGTCCAACAGTCTGTCATTCTGATTTTAGTATCTAAAGATCATAGATGGTATAAACAGGTATACCGCGAGACTGTAGAGCCAATCATACCAACCGTCTTTCAGCAAACAAAAGCCACGTGTTTTGCTTATGGTCAAACAGGTTTGTTGGAACATATTGACTATTGTCCTCGTAGGACTTAAAAGCTACAGTTCTGATCAATGACAGCAAAACCTGTTCTATTATTTTTAATAGATGCTTTGATTTACAGTAATTTACTCCACTTTATTTTCTAAAAATTAAGAACCTTTAAGAGTTTAATGCTTGTTCCCTTCATAGATTGCTATAGTTGTTGAAGAGTTTAATTTCCAACCTTGTCGTGAATATACGTTAAATCATAAAAATGAATTTTGGTTTCCATTAAGTACCTACTAGCAGTTGTGAGGGGGTATAATAACTGATCTCAGTTATCAACTTTTGAAGTTCATTCGAAAGTAAGATTTTCCTAGTCGTACACTTTGATCACCTCCACTTCTGATCAAACTATTCATTTTTTCCACATGTCCTTATAGATTCCCATTTCAATCACATATTACAAAGTATGGACCATTTGTGGGTTCTATAATAGATCTATCTCATTGGCCTTATTAGAAACAAAAGACACTTCCAAATACTTGGATAGAGAACCAGTTCTACTGTAGAATATTATTAGTTTTTCACTAATAAATTGCTTCTGTTCAGAGGGCAATTTTATAATAAGGCACTATTACTTCATTTAACGATTCAGCTATTCAAGTCTCTAATACATACAATACACATGCATATGCCATAAGTAGATATTATTTAGATGATGTGAGATTTGTATTGAAGTAAAGAAACTTATACTCTCTGTCCAGTCTTCTGATTTATAGAGTACCTTGTTTCTAGTTGTTGGCACACAAACTAAATTGAAGTATGATTGAGAAAAATCACCACTGAATGTCGTGCTAACAGTGCTGGTTGATATGGGTAGCAGCTGCAATATTAGAGCTCAAACATGGAGCATCATGTATTTGTGTCCTGAGAATTGCAGAACCAGTACCAACTATTGTTAATTCCCATGCCCATTACAGATTACTATTCATTGGTATAAATTTTAAGCATGATGACATGCCTACTATGCCAACGAGGCAATGAATAGTAAGCATAGTGTTGTCCTGCAATAAAGCAATCCTTGTTATTTATATATTTTATACTAACAGGATAGCAACAAGCACATGAATGCAACTAGCATCAAGATACTTTATAAATCATAAGAATGTACAAAAAAGTGAAAAACCTTCTAATTACGCTGACAGGACAGAAATAACTCAACATGCACCTGATTCATAATATATCGTTACTCCTGTTATTCTGTTTGGCAATGCTACAAGTATTCTTCTATGAATTTAAGCTTGATTTTGAAGAGGTTAGAAAGAAAGGCTCAGAAGGTACAGGTTAGCCTCAACTTTTGTAGTTAACTGCATGATAATGCTGTTCTCATATCATTGTTTATTGATAGAGGTTATTAGTATTGCTCTTATATCTTCTAACAGGTCATGAGATGTCAGAATACCAGTTACACCATATATTTATTTATTTGCAGGTAGTGGCAAGACATTTACAATGCAACCTTTACCTCTCAGAGCTGCAGAAGATATGGTTCGGATTTTGCATCAGCCTTTCTACCGGAACCAAAAGTTTAAATTGTGGCTTAGCTATTTTGAGATATATGGTGGAAAACTGTTTGATCTCCTCTCCGATAGGAGGTTAATTTTGACATAGTTTTGTTCTGAACTTGTTCATTTTCTTTATCATTTTTGCAAGATAATTAATTGGAAGATTTTGGTTTTTGTCCACTCTTTTTTATATTTATTTTGACTCGAGTTGTTTATATTTATAGGAAACTCTGCATGAGGGAAGATGGAAGGCAACAAGTCTGCATTGTTGGATTGCAGGAATTTGAGGTCTCTGATGTTCAGATTGTCAAGGAATATATTGAGAAAGGAAATGCAACAAGGAGTACAGGTTCTACTGGAGCAAATGAAGAATCATCAAGATCTCATGCTATTTTGCAACTTGCTGTAAAGAAGCACAAAGAAGTAATTGACACTAGAAGGCAGAAGGATGTCAATGAGTCAAAGAATGGAAAGGTTGTTGGAAAAATCTCATTTATCGATCTTGCTGGAAGTGAACGTGGTGCTGATACAACAGATAATGACCGTCAAACTCGGTTTGTATTTCAATTTCTGTTTTTTTTATTAATCTTCCATCAAGTATCTGAATGATGATTTATTTGGTTAGGAGTGCTTAGTCTCATGGCTGTTGATTGCATCTCTCGGTAAAGCTCTTAATATGGTAATAGATTTTGGTACTGATATATCTATTTTGTTTGTGCCAGTATTGAGGGAGCAGAGATAAACAAGAGCCTTTTGGCTTTAAAGGAATGCATTCGCGCACTAGACAATGATCAAATACATATCCCTTTTAGAGGGAGCAAGTTGACAGAGGTGCTTCGTGATTCCTTTGTTGGTAACTCCAAAACTGTTATGATTTCCTGCATTTCCCCAAATGAAGGTTCTTGTGAACATACACTTAATACCTTGCGATATGCCGATAGGTAAGATTCATTACTTTATATGTAAACATATAATTGAGAATTACTGGATTATTCAATGATTTGATATCAACAGGGTTAAAAGTCTTTCCAAGAGTGGCAACTCAAAAAAAGATCAGGCTGCTGGATCATTTGCACTGTCCAGTAAGGGACTAGCCTTACCATCATCATATCCTCTATCAGTTGAAACAGATGATACTCGTGAGCAAAATCAAGATTTTAAAGCAGTGGATACCACGAGGAGAAATCTTGAAAATCTTACATCCACTACTTCGGATCCAGGAAGCAACTCATCTAGCATGACTCCCAGTCACACATACGAAGGAAAGGAAGAAGTTGGGGCATCATTAAGTTCCACAGAGAGGGAGAAAGTTGAGTTGAAGAACAGTCAAGGTACTTATATTAATAAATTGCAGCCTATTCAGAACTCATTTGATACCAAAGATGAACAGAAAGTTCCGAAGGTCTCACCACCTCGGAGAAAAGGATATAGGGAAGAAAAATCTGAGAAACAGAACAACTTGCTGAGAAAAGAAAGACAGGAACTCATTCATACAGGTCATAAACCACTGCCGCCGCCGCAGCAGAAACAGCTAGCTGATCCTGGTTTGCGCGTTGCATCAAAGCAATATGAAAATGAAGGTCCATCTGATGATGGGGAAATAAATGCGATACTTGAGGTAGAGACTTAATAAGCCCATGAAATATATTAAGTATTATGCATCTTTCTTAGAAATCATAAGAAAGAAACTAGTTTGGAGCCTTGACGTATCAACTTCTTTTGATTTCTGCAGGAAGAAGAGGCTCTTATAGCAGCTCATAGAAAAGAAATTGAAAATACAATGGAGATAGTGAGAGATGTAAGTTGTTACTTGTCCATTTATTATTATGGTTGAAAGATTTGACTGTTAGTCCCTGCAAGAAAATGTTACACATATTAAAAAGCAAATAGTTTTCATGCTTGCTGGTTTTAATCAATTCCTTTGTGTGTTGCCCTTGGGATTCTAAACTATCATATGTGGTTCACTGTATATTAGATCTTGATCTGTCTCACCAGTCCACAATTAGGCACATCAGTTAAGTTACTATCTTTGTTTCACAGCGTGAAATTCTGACATTATGTCTAAACAAGGTTTGAAAATAAATTAGACTATATTACCGGACATTTGGAAAAGTTCTATAAGTTCAATAATTTTCCATATTGTACAACCAAAAATCAGCGCTTATTGATTCATTTTCTCTTTCGTTGATTATCTGAAAGTAGATGACTTGACACATGCAATATGCCATTATCTTTTCGATGCTTGACCTTTTTTTAGAGGATCTTTTTCCAATTTTGTGTGGTATACCACAACCTTGCGTTTTTTTATTTTGTATGAATAATGAAAAACTAAACTTACATGAATTGTTAGGTATGCTATGATATTAATTAAAAAATGCAATAAACGCCTTGGGAGATGAGATCGATCACACTTTGTCGATAATAATATGGGAAAATAAAACGTGAAAAAAATAATTGCAAACACAACATTTTACGTGAAAAAACTCCAAACCAGAAAATAAAAATCACGAATCCAAACTCGGATTGAAATCAATCACTAAAACTTTTAGCAGTTAACAGGAAGCTTACAGATAATTTGCCAATTCACACGACTTAATCTGTACCAACCTTATTCACTAGACCCTACAATATATTGCTTCCTGTGATAGGTTCTCAAACCTCAGTGACTCTCGAGGTTGATCCTTCCACCTTAGTGACCCTCGAGACGTAGTTCTTTCAGGTCTTATGTAGATGTATTGAGATGAGAATGATTCAGCACGTTTCGTCTAAAGTAGAGAAGTGATATCTAATGACCTCCAAAGATCACAATAGGATTGTAGATGGCTTTCTAAAAGATGATTTCCAAATTAATATTTGACGTACTTCTTAGAGTTAAAATAAATATTTTTTCAAAAATTCTATATGGATTCTTTTAGATATAAAGTCAAATCAGGTCTCACAAAATATAGAATTTGTAAGTTAAAATTACCACCTCTGTATGTGTTAACGTTTGTGAACGCGGTGACTTAAATGATTTAAATCTTAAAAAGTTTCAAACTAAATTTTATCAAAATTTATAGATATGCTCATATACATATATACAAACACTTAAAATATTTTATACACATTTGTCAACACTAAAATCCTAACAAATAATGTCCACACTTGATCTAAGTCTTCGTGCACCCAATTTCATCATTCATTTTATGTTGTTCACTTGTCTATTACTTTTTTTCATCTAATTCATGCAAATACTAGAATGGACATGCATCACATTTGTACCTCTTATCAGAATAAGTATGAAGCATCATTCTGTTGTCTTTATGTATCTGTATTAGGTGGTCAAGCAGCCATCCACAAACTTAATATTTTAAATTTTTAATAAGGTAATCTGCAGTTGTATTTCCAAGTGATTGGACTTTGTTGAATCATGCATAAATATATAGATTTGATATTTAGCGAAAGGGTTGAGTTTATTTATGTCTTGAAATTCTCCTCCATATATATGCATCTACATCGTGACTTTATTCTTCTTGGAGGAATAGATGAATCATGTTGCTAGGATTAATTATCGTAGCTCCTTTGCTAGACATTCAAGGACAATAGCTAGTGGTGTTATCACTAGATAGTAAAAATTTGTCTTCATTGGGAACAAAAGAGTACGTGCACTCTTTTTAGCCTGTATTATATGTTGCTAACGAAATTTTAGCTAATAAGAAGTTTGTGGGTATTGTAAGCTACTGAATTTTATTTTAATTAAGGTCACTGGATTGTTCCCAAATCAGGAACCAGAGTTATCTACAAATTATATTATCATATTATGGCAACTCATCGCATTCATATTGATGTCCGGTATTCAGCGTGCTCCTTTGCTTATTTGTCTGAATCTTCCTTTCTATCCAGATCAGAACCACCTGAATGATGTGTGAAGAGTGAAGACCACTGTGTCATTAGTAGCTTAGTACTCTAATTTATTTTGGTATATAATTGTTCTCCCAATGGATAGTATAGTGGTTAGGAGTTATATTACAAGGATGACTGACTGTTTGATACTTTGATGGTTTCCCATCAATAATCCTGTAACATCTTGAATAAATGAAGGGCGTCCTTTTGCACTTGTCCTGGAGAACAAATTTTATGCAGTTCGTCCTCTTATATACATATTTCAGAGAGCCTTTAATGTTTCATTCCGTGCTTATGAATAGATTGCTATACGCCATAAGCAATTGTTAACTCCAATAGGTCTTTTGCAGTGCTCTTTATTTTCTCTTCCATTTATTTTTCTTTTATGGCTTGGTTATTCTACAATACAAATCCGCTTAGCTCAGTACATTGTTTTCTTGCAGGAGATGAATTTGTTGGCTGAAATTGACCAACCTGGTAGTCATGTCGACGACTACGTGACACAGTTAAGCTTTGTGCTCTCACGCAAGGCAGCAGGCTTGGTCAGCCTTCAGGCACGTTTGGCCCGGTTCCAGAATCGCCTCAAAGAACAGGAGATTCTTAGCCGGAAGAAGTCATCGAGATAGTCCTGTTGTTTGATTTCTTGGATGCATTTCATTGCGGAAAACACTTGTACCCTCCGATCAGGTAGTCACCTCTCCTTTCCTCTACCGTCCTCTATCGATAATGGGTTCAAAAGTACGCATTGAGCTTGATATCTCTGAAAGATGACGCAGGCGACTACCTTGGATATCCCTGTTGGGCTTGTTTGCTGATGTTTTCAGTGTGGGTGTGATGGTTGGCATTGCTGCCAATTGTGTGCGGCAAGCTGTAACCGCTGTTTGTTAAGATCTTGGGATTGCTTAGTTAGAAAAGAAAAGAAAAAATAGAAAATAAATATTGGGTTTTCTCATGGCAAGAAGAGATTCTTTTTTTTATATCCCCAGATGTATGTAATCTTCATATAGTACATAGTCGTATTCTTTATTGGATGCTATTTGCATTTACAGAAAATGATTCTCGATAGAAATAATCATTCCACTATGATAGAGTGCACAACTGTAGAAGAATACCATGATATGCATCAAAGGTGTAGAACTTCCTTCTCCTGCGACCATGCAGTTTCCTCGGGGTAAGCGAAAGTCAGTTATTTTTCAAATAAAAATCTACACGGTTGTGGGCTTCTCTTTTGAACCTTTTTTTGTCTAGAACAAGAACAGGCATGCCATTAGTTTCATCTGTTTGGGGTCAGTTATATGATTCATTTTTCTCTATTCATTCAGGAATCATATTTCTAGTTTTCTTGACAGAAGTTTTATACTTACTGTCGACTTACCAAACGTTCCTTTATCCTGGCTAGTCAACTGTCGAAAGATATTACAGTAGACTCCTCATCTGGAAAACAGAAGAATATTTTGAGAGAGGAGTTCCTCAGGGATAGAGTTTTGAGGATACGCCCTCTTCGTGATGCTTCTTTCTTGCACTGCAGTGTCTGAATCTTGCAAATTAACTGCTCTGCAAATTCTCAAACCTGCTGAAGTCTATGCTTTTTGGATCTCTGTTTCTTGCGTTCATCAAGCTGTGATTGTATTTCGTAGGGCCTTCCTATAGCATAATAATTTCATATCACATCTTTCACAAATCTCAAGAATCTTTTTCTTCTCCTCTTTTTGCCCCCAAATTGTTGCCTGCTGTATGAGTTTATTAGCAAAAAACGAACATCACGAGTGGCAAAACCCAAAGTTCTAAGCATCCACTTTTGGCCAAAAGCTCTTTTAGGATAACGGCAATCCGATACACCAATGCTCGAGTTCACGGCAGATATGTTACGTGGCAGAGCTGATCCCTGTCTCCATCAAATAAGTAGCCATGACAATAAATAAATTGGTCATCTCTCGCAATCTCAATATATTGCTTGCATTTTCGTGTATACAAGAGAAGCTTATACTTTATATGAAGAATTACATCTAGCAATGAACATCATCATCATCATCATCCATCATCATCATCGTCATCAAGTATATCGTTCATAGTATAATCATCGTAACTTCTCACGAGACAGAAAAATAATATAAAAGAAAGAAAAAAAGAAATAGTGTACACACTACTCATCTCGAGAATAAGAAAACGATAACTCCAATAGAACGAGTACATATCTGCAAACCCAGAACACTTGTCCGTGATCTATAAAATATTCATCGACTGATCAGCCTCCCGGTGACGTTGATTAATCAGATGAACAACAAAAACTACACAGAAAAGCTTGCCTATCAAGCAGCAACGCTTAATGATGGTCAGCAATTACAAAAAGAAGAGGCAAAAACAATCGGAAAATTACCTGGCTCACAGATATCCTATCATATCAAGATTGGGCAACAATGCAGCCGCATTTTGCGATGGCTAACCAATCAAGCTCTCCAACAAAAATAATTATACAAACACATTCTATGTCCATGTAGCTACCCTTCGTCGTGAAATTTTGTGATCCCCTTTGAGACTCAATGGATCAAGCAAATCTGAGGCATCCATGGACCCTATGCAGGTATTTAATTAATGGATCATGCTTTTCACCTCCTGCCATTCACTTTCATCAGTCAAAACTTGATGACAATAGTAATTTCTCAAGGTTCTTAATTCATTCAGCTCTCAACTTCAGAATCTCCTTTGCGGTCCTGTTCCGGAAATATGGCATGTGTTCCTAATAAACAGAAGGCAGAGATATGAGTGCATTCTTTTCCTGAAAAACATGTAACCAATCACTAGCTCAAACACAGAAAAGTAGCAATCTCTTTCCATCAATCAAGCAAGCCCAGGTGCAGATGACACATGAGAGAGCTACTTCACCAAGTAGAGATAGGATCTCAAATGAAAGTAAACATAAAAAAAAAAAATTGATTCATCATAGGATTTGCATTATCAGAACAAAGATCCCCACCTGTCCAAAGGATAAGCTCAAACCTCTGCTATAGAAGTCTGTGTATTTGAGCATGAACATCCCACAATCATACCTGATGAAACAGTAACTTTGTCAATTCGTAGATCCATACATTGATATATAATAAAATAGAAATGCACTAGAATAACCATCACATTGAACACAGATTGGTAAAAGGACAAGATAGCAGCAGCATCTACTTGATCAAGGCCAATATGTGATCTCTAGGAAAAGCTAACAGCTTCTCTGATTGAAAAAACCCTAAATGCTCCTACATAAGAACATGCTCATATAGCCAGTTTCCCTTCTAAAATACCTTAGCAGCTTGCTAGGGCATACCCTAATGCTTCATGCTTATGTCTGAGCATGGAAGACAACATTGATGCACAAATCAGAAATGGTACTTTAAGTTACTGATCTTTTGGCTGCTTTGAATAAAACTTCCCCAAGATAGTAACATCCTTGCAGCATTAGAGAGAGGGCACTTACTGAGGTAATACTAGTGTAATCTACAAAGTCAACAGCTTCTCAGAATAAAAAAGAGCAGTTCACAAAGTAGCACAAACTAACTAGCTGACGCTCCCCTTAAGCAAAGGAATAAAACATAATGAGATAAAGAAATAATATTAATATATACTGAACTTCAGATGCTAGATAACAAGAAAATTCTGATATCAAAACTTTACTGAAGGTGCAGTACCCATTCTCCTGTAAAGGAAGGTTATCAACACCTTCTTGCTTCCACAACCGCGTATCAACCTGTTTTCCACTCTTGTCCTTTACTTCATCCATGAAATATCTGGCCTGAAATTAGTAAAACATAATTAGGTATCTAAACAATACCTTATTGTTGGTGTTTAATGATAATGCCAACTAATTTGAATGACAAAAAATATATTCACATAGCCAGAACCAAATGGGCAAAACTCAATTCTTAGATAATTAATCAACTGTCAGCTTTTCTATTGATTTTATGCTTCTAGTTAATCACCAGAGAAGCAAACATTTCTGTCAAAACTCAAAAGCAAGGAGCTTTGTAAATGTAAGCAAGTGAAATTGTGATCCTCCATAGACGAAAATCAGCATTGCAGATTCCTCATAAAAAAAATACTACTACATATTAATATGTAATTATAAAATTAATAAGATGCTTATGACAAGATGAACCGAGAAGTCCATAATACATTAAATAAACTTTAGGAGGTGTTAACAGATCCACTCTACTAAACATATTGGTAGCTCGCTTGGCCAAGCAGATAGGTTTTAAGAGAAAAAAGAGAAATTCATTAGAACAGGATTTACAAGTTAAATTTTTTTTTTTTTGGGGGGGGGAAAGTAGTGAACTGAGAATAATAGACTCAAATCCTCTATCTGCATGAACAATACTTCCAAATTTTGATCAGCTTCAAATGGTTGACAATGGTACAAACAGGATTACTTTTGGCTGGCTTCAGTTTACTCCTGTAGACCAGACTCATTATTCAAGATAACAGTCTTTGCTCATAAGTATTGAATTAAGCCCAATCTATTAGAAAATTATCGACCAAAGTACTGAACTTCCTTAAATGAAGAGTAGCATTGTGGAAACCAACATTTAATTATGAAAGCAACGTCAAGACAGTAACTTAGCAAGAACTTTCTGAGATCCAACCCGATCTTTGTCATAGATATCAATCACAAGGAAGTCTAATAGATCCAACCATATTGCTAGATTTTATTTTCTTCTTGCTAAACTGGTATTGTTAAACCACCAGCAAAAATTAAATAATAACAGAGGAGATCAATATAAGCACGAAGGATAATTAACTTTTTCAGCCACCAATAAGAGAATTTTTGTTACCATACTATACTAGACTGCTCTAATATGTCTGATTAGGTTGTTCAATAATCTTGCTACTAGAAAGTCACTTAAGAACATGTAAAATTTTATATTGTCTCTTGATAATTTAAATGCCAATTTGCCAAATTAACAATTTGAATCTTGCGCACCAGTACTCTCAGCACTACAGTGTCCACGCTACCAAGCGAATCAAGATATTGGAACTTCTGTTCCTTTACATTGATTACTGCTAAACACCAATGTATGTCCTTGTGTATGGGTACAAATACCTGCATATGAAAGTGTGAAGTTACAGTAAGGAAAACAGAGGCCACAATAGTCGTGCTATTAAGCACCTAAAATAATGATTAACCAAGAAAAGAGGAAGAAGAGATAATGGCAATGAATGGGAGAAGGTCAAAAAGAACCTTACTTTGTCACACTCAATAAGGCTGTACCCTATCTTCCTCTGTGTTGTCCATCTTTTTACAGCCTTGAAATCGTAACCATTGTTCCCACTGATCAGCTGAGCAGTGAATCAAGAAAGAGCTAGCTGATTTTAGTTAAACATTATATTCTAATACCTAATAAGGATATGAAGATGCAAACAACACTTCCAGCAATGACTAATTTAACAGAACTATAAATTGAAAAATGAAAACAAGATAGAAAATTTATATTTGCATGTAAGGATAACAGAAGGCAAACATTTTAGATAGCTTCACACAAATTGATCATACTAGTAAGAAGATATACAGAAGGCAAACATTTTAGATAGCTTCACACAAATTGATCATACTAGTAAGAAGATAGACAGAATGCAAACAACCCATAGTTGAGCTTTGCAGTTTGCGCATCCTCAAAGAAAATCTACAGCCTTCACTTGTTAATATACAAGGTTAGTCTCAGCTGGTGTCCAGCTTTTCACTCGTCTATTAATTGTTATCCTCTCACCACATATAGAGTACATATATAGGGTTCTGTAAATCTTCATGGTTATATTATCATTTACAGAAACATACAAGGGAGATCATCTAAATAATTTACTTGTGTTTTACATTGCTCACACTTAGTTTAAGCACCAGGAAAGAACATACTACAGAAAGAATAAGACATTTGGTAAAGAATCCTACATTACTAGTAGCATTTGCCTTATAGTATATGGCAAGCCACTGTCTTCATTAGTGTTCTTTTGCTACTAATATGGGACACAAATCTAGATGGTCCAGACAAGTAGAGAAGTTACAAAAGCTTGTCATTTCCTTTCTCTTTTCTTCCCCAATAGAAGGCTTTCAATTTCAGTTGTGAGATACTGTCCAACCAACTGCATCTAGTTGGGAATAGGTATCAAAGATAACAACTATGACAAAATAAGAACTAGTTTGCAAAGAAGCTTCCCTTGGACATTGTAACTAAAATTTTCCATTCAAATGTGCTCACCAATTACCATATATTAAGAAATTGACATGTGTGAAGTGCTGGAGCTTATATTTTACATTGCTATCACTAAATTTCAATATCTTAACTCACTCTCTATGGAAGGTACATTATATGACATCTTAACAAGATACTAAGATAGATATAGTTATAAGTGAAAACCCACAAGTGCATAAAAGTCAGCAGATCTGGCACATTCTCAACAGTATCAGCTGCTAAATAATTATTGATAATGGAAAAAATAACTAACTCGTTTCAGCTTTTAGCAGCAAATTTCAATCTGTTTCCTCATCCACCCACCACAAAAATATTCATAGAAGATGATACAGTCACAATGACAAACCATAAGTTCGACATCTAGAATACAAGTGTATCTGGTCAAGAGAAATCATATCTTGCAAATATATCAGACTGGGGTAAAGTAAATCCATGAAAAATTATAAGCATTAAGAATATTAGCAATAGCCAATAAAACATCTAAAAAGAAGATAAAAGGCTGGGAGATATGAAGACTTGCATTTAGACAAATGAAAAGTTTAAGTTAAATTGATCACATACCAACAATACCAATTAAAAAAAAACTAAGAAAAAAAATGAAATAATAGGGTGACTAGGAAAGAATGCAACATTGTATGAATTAAAATATATACCATTTTAAAAACTAATAAATAAAACCCGCACAAGTGAATATAATCTTAATTATGAAATAAACTTTCAGACATCTCCTTTACAAAGTAACAGAGAAAAATGATAATTGATAAGTCTAAAAAAGGCAAAGAAGTGAAGCTTACTAACCAACCTTTTTATAGAAGAAGGTATTGAAGAAGTGGCATTTCAAAAACTTTTTTGGTTCTCTTTTCTCTCTCTCCTTCAATAACTCAAGGTACAAATTTATGACCTATAGAAGGAGAAAGGAAGTAACATGGAAAAAAATATGAGACTCTCAGTGTAAATCTAATGAAGAATTTTGATGCTTAAAGCTTGAGCACATAGCTATATCACCTCATCATTTAACCAACTGCCAGGTCTTAAACACTGTAAGATCTCTCTGGTTATAACAATGTTTGAAGAATCATGTGTGACTAGCATATCTCGGCTGCAAAGAAGCATTTTGAAATTTAATAAACACAAGTACCTATAGAAGTATAAATAAAAAGTGTATACAATTTGATAAAAAAATTATAATAAGAATCAAAAGTACCTGATTTTGCCATGCAAAGCATGGTAAACAACAGCCTCTTCTTCATCGGTAAGAGGTATAAACGGTTCACGCAACTCCTGGATTATTATTAAAACTTAGAATTAACATAACAAAGAAAACACTAAACAAACAAAACAAGTTTGTGTCCCTTGTCATTATCTAACAGTATTGACCTAAATATTACAACTTAAGTATGTTAGAAAACTAAAGGAACTCATAGGTTCCTATTGTACTCAACCAAGTGAACAAAGATGACGCAATTCAGAAAAAATAATAAAAAGATCCAGTATGATCAAATGTTAAAGGCTAAGTATGTTTTTCGAGTAGACTGGGTAATGGAACTATGTAGTTACTGCAACATGTCTAACAATTAGCATAGCAGTACCAAAGTACACATATATATCAATCAAAAAAGGGTTTCCAGAAAACTATGCATCCTCTGTAAAGATCATCTCACTCGCCTTCCCATTGTGTTATTATGTACTATCCTCTTATATATGTGAACCATCAATTTGTTCTTTCCTAATTGCTATAAGATTGATTCCTATAAAAAAAACTAATTTCTGTTCCAAAGGCATAAAACAGTAATGCAATATCTTTTGAAGACCTTCTTGTAGAGCCTGTCAATAACCCCCAGTTCCATGCCTAAACATCCCAACAAATTCAATTGCCAAAATATCATATTGTTTAAAACCAAAAGCACAAGGTCACATAATAGTAAGCGACTCACATGCTTATGGTATACTAAACCAGTATGTATAAGCTTGCCACCAAATTACATGCAGGCAGCTTTTGTCAACACATATAAAGATGTTAAGCAGTTTTATGTCATTTCACTTAATTGCACTATAGATTTCTAAAATATCATCTCTATCATCATCCTCCGAGGTTTAAACTCATTATTTGCATTAAATAGCATAACTGAACCCAACGCAGCTGAAAAATTGTAACTCAACTGTTACGCACAGACAAGTCAAGAGAAGAAAAGAACCTGTTTGGGTTTAAACTCCTCAAGAACCTTCCTGAGTAAATGAAAGGAACTTTTATTCTTCTCCGCCAACTTCACTTCAAATTCCAGACTCCTCAACTTCGAATCGTGCCTCCTGACAGAATCCTCGTATAGTTCTTTGTACAAAGGAACCCTCCTGACCAACAGACTTGACTCGCTAACCGGAGACAAATCCAGAACTTTATTTTTCTCGTCCTCCACCTTCTGTTCCACAACATGTGAATCGGAGGCCTCCTCAGTTTTCTGCGTTCCCGCCGTCAACTCCGACACAGCTGATGGGGACTGCGAGAGATCAGCCTTCACCGGCGTCAAATCGGATGCCACCGAGTGCTTCTGTTCCAGGTTGTTCACCAATCTCCTGTACTGTTCTAATCCCAACCCCCCCTGCGTCTTCTCTGTCCTCTGCCCGAAAAAATAAGCAGATTTATACGCCTCCGCGGACCGTGACAATGGAGTACCCATCTTGGCATCTCTTTCTCTAATGATAAAGGAATCGGGGAAGCTCGATCTGCTCGAATTGGGCGATCCAAGGCCGAAGGCCCTGATGGTCCTTTGCGGTCCCTGGACGGGGCGACGTAGAGGCACGGGAGGAGGAAACCGGTGAAGAGCGGTGGCCGGCGAAGCCTCCACCGGCGGATGCGACGGCGCCAGCGCCTGCGGCGGAGGTGTGCAGTATTCGACGATAGGAGGCGTCGCCATCTTAGTCTTCTTCAACGGCGAAGGAGATTCAATGAGGGAACATCCGGCGGCGGAGAAGGGAAGCCGGTGATCGGCGAATCGGCGCTTACGGTTATCGGTGAGGGCGCCCATGGCGACGGGAAGGAACCCTAAGGGAAGGAGCTAGGGTTCATGCCAATGGTAGAAAACCCTAGAGCTTGGAAATTGAGGTCTTCGAGACGGGGAGGGAGGAGTGCGCGAAACCCTAGAAAATTTTCGAGAAAAGGGAGGGGACGAAGAGAAGGGGCCCGTAAGTTCATAGGAAACCAGAGGCAAAGGTCTTAAGAAATTAACATGAAATGAATAGAAGTATGTTTGCGTATAACACCCTTAAATAACTTTAATTTACTAATAACTCCTTACAAAAAATTCAGGGGGTATTTCAGATAAAAGCATTGTAGACTACGTACGTGTTGGCGGGTTCGGTTTGGCTTTATGATAAAAGTACACCTGGACCCCTAAATTATTATTTAATTTTGTGGAGCTCGAGATAAAAAATCTTCGTCTATTTAATTAAGTCCTCTTTTCATGGAGTTTTTAAACCAAACTAGCCCTCCAAGCTTAATCTATAGATTAAAACTTTAATAAGTTAAATTAACAAAATCTTATTCAATAATTTATTTATAACTTTTTAGATGAAATACTAATAGATTCAGCTATATTTGTCACTTAGTTTTTCTATATAAGAAGAAGATGCTCGGATAAGTTCAACATTTTACTGACAACTAATTTGAGAAGACGACTAATTTAATCAAAAGCTCGATAAGCTGGGAAAACGTCGGAATAAAATATAAAAATTACTATTCTCTAACAACTGAGATTTTTGGAGTAGCTGATGAGTTAACAACAAAACTATTATTCGTGATTCGATCGCTGGAAATCCGATTGCTGGTGGCTATAAAATCTCTCTCTCGAGAGGATTTTTCTCTAAAGCTGAATTGCAAAGAATGCACATAAAAGAAGTATCTAAGAAAATATGGAAGATGTGCAGAAAGAATTAGATTCTAGTCCTGAGGTTATGAATCATACAATATTCTGCTCATCAACATTGAAGTACAATTTAGGATATAATCTCTGTGTAAACCATTGCAGCAAAATTTAGTAAGAAGCAATTAAACTCAGCAAAGTATGAGCAAAAGCTAGGAGCTATTATTGCATTAAAGACAACATTTTGTGTGTGCCGCTTCATGTCATGCCTCTTTGGATCATTAACATATCATGATCTGCTTCTGTGACAGTGTATCCATTTCTGATAACCAATGCCACCAGCAACTCTGACGTGTTCATTAGTTCTGAAAGCAAAATTCACCATCAGCAAGTATCCTATACGTCAGAAGAGCGATTCGCGTACTCTTGCACCAGCGCCCCGAAAAGTGATGGACGATCTATCAGGTTCGATGGTTTGTCGAATTCTTTTGCTAGCCCTGGTAAGAGAATTTCAGCAATTACATTCTGATCATATGTTGGCTAAGTAAAAAAGAGGAGATGAACAAGCTCACCTGCATCTATAACCAGAACTCTGTCGCAGTCCATGACTGTCGGTATTCTGTGCGCAATGCTGATGATTGTACAAGTGGAGAAATCTTCGCGGATGATCCGCTGAATGACAGCATCAGTCTGTGAATCTACTGAGGCAGTTGCCTCATCCATGAACAATATCTGGCTGCGCTTTAGCATAACGCGGCCCAAACATAGAAGTTGTCTCTGTCCCACACTCCAATTCTCTCCATTGTCAACAACTGAAAAATTATCGCGAAAATGCATAAGCTATTGAAAGAACTAGTAATGACATTTATAGAGGGAAAAAGGAAAAATTAAAGAGCAGGTGAAGAAACTAAGTCCAGTGGGCCATTAGATTCTCTTATTATCTTCTTCTTCCAGTTAATATGCTTGATCTTAGTTCTACATCGCATTTTATCAGACAATGCTGATAGCAATGCATCCTTTTCCAGCCTTGTCATGTTCATCAATATTTTGTGCACAATGATATTACTAGTGTCTGATTGCTACTATACGGATTGCGATAATCTATTTCTTTCAAAGTAAAAGGTTATTATTTCGAGCCATTCTTTGTCTTACCGCAGTACTTATCAGCTACTGTAGGCCATGTTTCCTATTTCTAAATATTTAAGGTTTTGATAGGCAAGCAAAATCGTTAATATTAATGTAAAGAGATCTATAAGCAAGAAAGTAGAGCATTAACAAGAAGACAGTTGCCACAAGTTCTTACGGAATTATTACATCAAGAAACATTTAACTCTTTTACCATCAGAAAGCAGTAGATAACAAGAAATGAAGTGAAAACATTAAAGTTTCATCAATAATTGTTTAGGTAATCAAAGGAAAAATAGATATAGAGGAAATGAAATACCCAATGAATCAAGTTTCTCAGGTTTTGAAGCCACTGCTTCTTTGAGCTGGCAGCGTTCCAGGGCCTGCAAAGGGACAAATTATTCAGAAGACAATCATCAGCTAATTAAACAGACTAACAATGAGTATCGTGTCCCTCTCCGATCTATGCAAAAACATGTTAAGTTCCACACTGCTTATGCAAAACACATTATAGGCCACCTGTTTTCGCAGATCTACACAACTGACTAATATCTCAACGTATGTCGTAAGGAGAAACAAGACATATGTTTTTGGAAAGCCAGATTGTGGTTGCGAAAAAAAGGTCATCAAACTTTTTGACAGACATATTACATGGAAAGATGCTGGAGGGAGGTTAAAAGTTTTGCTGTTTATTCTGTATTCATTTATATGTGATACCAATGAATCACAAGAAAAGGAATAGTTCTAAGCATTTTAAATGTTCCAGATATCATGAACAATATGGATCTTCTTATGTTTTAAGACATCTGATTTCCTTGATGATATGCTACAATCAGCAGCAGAATCTATAGGATTGCTAAAAATATGTAAGTTGAGAAGATTGAAGCCTTTTGGCCGACCAAAAGGATTTTATTATGTACATGTTTTACAGTACTAACAACAGATTAAAAAGGGTAATGCATAACAAAGTCATGTCACTCATACCTGCCATATCTCATCATCTGAATATTGCTCAATTGGGTCAATGTTGCTTCGAACCGTTCCTTCAAAAAGAACAGGTTCCTGAGGAATTATACCAAATCGAGATCTCAGATCATGAAGGCCTAAGGTGCAAATGTCTACTCCATCAATGATTATGTTCCCTCCACAAGGTTCTACTATTCTGAACAAAGCTTGTATCAACGTTGACTTGCCGCTGCCCGTCCTGCCAACAACTCCAACTTTTTCTCCGGCACGAATGCTTATTGTAATTCCATTTAAAACAAGAGGGGTATTTGGCCGATATCTAACCTGTGTAAACAGAGAAAATGACATAGTTTAGCATCACCAGCCAAAATAATGCTGATGAAGAAACTAATATACATTGTAAAAGTGGAAAATTAAACTCGATTACGCATGTATCTAGAACACCATGAAAATTTAGGAGCCCCCAAAAATGATCTTCTTTATTGTAAATTTTAGACATGAATAGAGAACCTTTAGATCAATGACATCAATGTCTCCTTTAGTAGGCCAATTTGGTGAAGGAAGGCAATCTTTGATTCTCCATGCTGCTTCAGAAGGGATGTTGGTGAACTGCTTTATTCTCTCCACTGAGACCATCTTGTTCTCAATAAAGCAACTAACCCATATTGCCCAGAATAGCACAGAATTGAGAGAGAGACCATAAGAAAGAGATAGACCAACAAATTCTGCACCAATTGAAGAAGAGTTAATGCCTGAAGTGAACTACAAAAAAAATGCCTTTCAGAATGCAGTTCATGGATTCTTAGCCCTCGAACAACTTTTTTTCCTTAATAGACAAAATTCTAAATTCAATATACTACAACTATCATGCATCAGGAGATTTGCCGCATCTTTTATTATTGAAGTATTTACATCAATAACTGGTGATTCACAAACTGCACTTATCGCATCCTACAAAATATTCTGAGGACTAACGTTAATAGTAACTTAATTACCTGGTTCTATAAAATTGCTCGGCAACGTGACCATAAACAAAGCAGTGGCACAGAGAACAAAGCTTCCAATCAGTTCCAATCGGAAGCCCAGCCATTCATTAGCACCATTGTTGTGGAAATCCATGCGCAAGCTTGAGTTTACTCTATCTAAATTCTCTTGGAAAAAGCTTTCTTCCTTTCTGAAACATCTAATGGTTGTTACACCTTGAATAGTCTCTGAGAAGTGATGGATAACTGGTGCTTTTGTAATCGAGTCAAGACGAGTTAACTCCCGAGATGTTGCAAGATAATAGCCCTGCACCAAAGAAATTGTGGAAAGAAGTAGAATGTAAGAATGTCTTTCTCCTTTGAAATCCTTTTCTACACTCCTATTGTTATCAGGTTCAGGTATTCTGCTACTCGTGAAATTAAGTACTCAAATAAACTGTGATAAATTGGAACATAGGTGGTTAAGCATACCCTGTACCAGATGTTCAACACTATCAGTGGAATTATGGCTATAACTGAAGGCCAAGCAACCTGACATGTAACTATGATGACGCTTAACACCGTTATGTACATCGCAACCGTTATCCCCACAAAGAATGGAAGGAAAAGATCAATGTTTGTTTGGTCAGATGATGCCTGAAAAGAAGAACAGCACAGTCAAAAACTTGGAACAATTCAAAAAGACTGTCAAATTAGGAACTATTCAGAATGCTACAAGAACACTTTATCACAAATTAAAATTGCTTTTCATCCTAATCAATCGTGCGAAGATTACCCGACTGAGAATTCTTCCAGAAGGTGTAGTATCAAAAAACGACATGGGCGCATGCAGTATACTGTTCAAAATCTGCTTGAAAAATATCTGAGCTGTTTTAAGTCCTAAATATGCTACAAGAAAAGCCCTCACAGTAACAATGGCAACTGAAACCGCTGCTATGATGGCATAAACTTCAATAAACAAGGATGGCCTGAACGACGAGCTATTATCTGATGTTTCATATGCCAACCAGTAATCACTTGCCATTAGAGAGAGCTGCCACACCAAGGAAATGGCCACCACAATCACCACTCCCCACCAACCCCAAGCTTCAGTGACATATACCTTGTAGATTTGCCAGTTAACATGGCCAGTTTCCCTTTCTTCCTCCTTTATGAGCTTAGAACTAGCCTTCTCTACCTTTGGTGAGATTGCAGAAACACTCTCTCCATTCGATCTGGAATGATTTAGAGCAGGTTTGTTCACTTGTCCAGGTTGAGTATGGCTGTTTTCTATACTACCTGCATGCTCCACAAGCTCCATGGAACTGTCATGAGCAGCGACGAGAGCCGCAAAATCCGACCCTGATTCCAGTAACTCATTGTACTTCCCTGACTGGACAATCATCCCATCTCGCATCACCTGCATGAATAAATTTATTATAGTATGTGTAAGGGTCTAGAGTCTGCATATCAGACTGTAATTACTACCACATTTTCCATACAATATGAAGAACTCATGAATTGTACTCGTTTCAAACTGTTTCGAGAATCTAGAGAGTAGAAGATTGTACTTACAAATATGACGTCCGCATTGTGCAAGAAGTCCACTTGGTGTGTTACAAGCACAACAGTCTTCTCTTTGAATGCGCCCCTTATGCATTCCTGGACACAAAACGAGAGAAAGATGAGTATAATCCTGCCTGCCTGCCCTATGGGGAGGATGATATGATGCTCATTTTTTATACTGCATGCATGCTTGATCGGAGATTCACAACTTCCGGTGATCAAAGAAAGTATATCATCACCTTAAATATCTCGGAGCCGGTGTGAGCGTCGACGGCGCTGAAGACGTCGTCGAGGAGGTAGATATCGGAGTCCTGATAGACTGCTCGGGCGAGCTGAATCCTTTGCTTCTGCCCGCCGCTGAGGTTGATTCCTCTCTCTCCTATCTCAGTCTGATCGCCAAACTCCATCATCTCCAAGTCCTTCTCCAAGCAGCAGACCTGGATGACCTTCTTGTATTTGATCCGGTTCATTGGCTGCCCGAACAAGATGTTGTCTTGGATACTCCCGTTTTGGATCCATGCTGTCTGAGCCACGTAGGCCGTGCTCCCGGTAACTCTAACCTGTCGCAGTGTTGACAAAGATGAAATCATGGTTAATTACGAGGCCATTAATTTGCAAATCTTTCATCATTAATGATTTGCAAGATAATGATAAATCCGGTTTATAATCTTTTTTTATTGTATTAGTTGTTATTTTCATAAAAATAAAGTTTCTGTAGGTCATGTTCGAACGCAGAAGTGGCGTTCCAACGCCCTTGTGAATACCTGCATGAGTTCGCATTGACAGAGAGCGCAAAATGTGCATTCGAACGTTTGCATCAGTTCACATTTACAATTCGCATTTATAGATAATATTTTTTATGCATTCAAACACGATCGGCAATAGTTCACTATTATTAGGATTAATAATTGTTATTTTAATTTGTTGATTAGCCTCTTAAATGTGTGGATGACAATGAAATTGTATCCTCTCTCTAGTTTCTCTATTCTAATCCATCTCCTCCCTCTTTACCAACCAGCCACTTCTACCGTTGGCAAAGTTTCATCTATCTTCTAATCTCCCTCGGCTGTCGTGTACTTCCTCCTCTTTGGTATCTCGGCCATTTCTGTCCCTTCATCCTTATCCTTTAAACTACATCAACCATCCACCTTCATCTTCATTATCATCCATAACCCTATCATTATCTCCACCCATCACTACCATCACTCACATTCTTACGTATTTTCGCCTCAGTTGCAGTCTGAATATGCGAAGGGCGTAAATACAAAAAATATAGATCAGGAAGTTACGGACCGATCACCCTTGGTTTCGTAATTTTCTGACTACAGAAGAATATCTGATGAATATTTTTCCTCAATTATATGGACTGTTTCTCGTAATCTATCCAGACATTAAAGAGGATGTTCCGTAACTCATTAGATAACCGTTAAAAGTGGAATTAATTTACAAATATTCGTCGGTACAGCATCACTATAAGGCACGTTATTAATATTTGCCTGTTTCTGTTTTCCATAATGACGCGTATCTATTTGATATTTGACTAACTAAATGAGACAAACAAACAATATCGTAGCTAAGGTGGTAATTGTTGACCCGTCCGTCATGACTTTAAATGGGTTTGGATTAATTGAGTGCCATGTCATTAATTCGTCGAATATCAAAATGATCGTATTTATTATATATCACCCTATTGATCATCCTTATATAGTTGTTCATTTATGATCTGAATTATTTATTTAAACTCAAACAAACCATGTAAAGTTGTAACCATATAATATATTTAATCTAAGGTTGCTTGAAACCGGCTACCCGTATCAGTCTCGTATTTGATTAAACTAATTTTAAATTATATAAGATTTAAATATTATTTAAAATAAAATAAATATTATTTAAAATAAAATAAATATTATATATATATATAAAGGACGAAGAACTTGACAGCTAATAGAGAGAGAGAGAGAAAGAAAGGTGTAAGTAAGAGAAGATAAGGATTGGGTTGTTTTCATAGACATGGAAAGGTTAGCTGGTCTATCCGAGGCTCTGGGTGGGAAGACTGAAGACTCGTTGGAGGCAGAATCATAAGCGTAAAGGTTGCTCTCATTCTAAGTAGGGAAATATAATCTATCTGATTTCTTAGCGGTGGAATATGACTCTCAAAGACTAATCAACATTTTTAAATTCAAAAAATAACGGTGACATGTCTTTTTGAATATTTTTCAACTTGTATTTGATTTAAAACTCGAGATCTTCTCCCACCGTTGTTATCAGAGAGTCAACCTAGTAGCTAATAGGTTGGCTAATCAAGAAAGAATTTAGTCTTTTTCTACCTTGATTCGGATCGGGTATCAATTTTAGACCGCTAATATTTGGAAATGTGACTATTTGAACTAATCCACTTTAATTCATCTAACAAATAAGCAATCCTCGTACTTAAAATTCTAACGTGTTTCATAACTACAGAAAATTTCCACGTAACTCGACCCCACCAAGTACACGCATTATGGTCCATATGGCCGACAAAGGAGGGCAAATCATATCTATAATAAAACCTTTCAACAAAAGATAAGAACTCTCTGCTTGTCTTTTGTTCAGATCCTCGGAGCTTTCGTCTTAAACTAAATGGCAATCCCCTCGCCTAATTTCCTTCCACTGGTTGCGTTCAATTGGAATCATTACATTTGTCGTCTATAGCAGAACAAAATCTCTAATAAAAAATTAACCACACGACAAGAACGAGAGTGTTTTTGTAATCGATCCACTCGATCCAGGTTAGATGCTGGTCCATCTCTGCTGTCTGACTTCTAGAACGAGTCAGACATACATCTCATTATAACTCTCCAGACTCATTTATTGATTATTAAATGTGCACTTACTACGAGGTCATTAGAATCAGATAATAAAAAAGAGATTCAATTATGGAAGATAAAGATTGAGCTAAAGTATGGAGTTGACACTTAACGCTACTATGTCTTGTAAGTTTATTTTTAGCCCTTTTAAATCGAAATAAGGAAGTAATGCAGGGTGCGCAATGTAAAACTAATAATAGGCAGCAAAGAAAGACAGCGTACCTTACCGGAGATCTTGTGCATCTCGCCGAGGAAGCAAGAGAGCAGCGACGACTTACCGGATCCGACGGTTCCGACGACGGCGGCGAGGGCCCCGCGCCTGATCTCGACGTCGATTCCCTTCAACCCGGCCTTGCTCACGTCCTTCTCCTCGTCGTCCCAAGCGAAAACACCTTCCCTCACCTCCACCGCGATCCCGTCGTCACCACCGTCGCCGCGCGTCCTCTCCACTGCACCCTTCTCCAACTCCGCCGACGTCAGGTACGAGTCCAGCCTCTCCAGCGATATCATAGCCTGCGACACCTGGATCAGGGCCTGGGGGAAGTTCCTCATCGGCTCCTGGAGGATCTTAAAGATCGACGTGGCGGTGAACACCAGTCCGGCGTCGAGCGGCACCTTCGCCAGCACGCACGTGCCGAACACGAGCGCGGACACCACCACCGGCGCGCTCCAAAGCGCCACGATGTTGCCGGAGATGGAGTACAAGAACTTGGAGAGCCACGAGAACTCCGCCTCCCTAAATTTCTGGATCCGGCGGTTGAAGTGCTCCTCCCAAGCTTGCAACTTGATCACCCTCATGTAGTTGAGCATCTCGTTGGTGGCTTTCATCCGCTTGTCGCGCATCCCCATGAGCGCAAACTGGAACTTGTTGTTCCGGCGGTTGCCGAAGAGGACGAAGATCATGATACCGGCCACCCCGACGGTGGCGGAAGTGACGGAGGGGCCCAGGGAGTAGTAGAGGAGGGCGAGGGCGGCGCCGACTTGGAGGGGCATGAGCCAGAGGTAGTGAATCTGGAGCATCATGTCGGAGAGCTGCTGCGCGTCGACGGCCATGTAGTTGACGATCATGCCGACGCCGTGGGATTGCCGTGCGGAGCACGAGAGGCGGAGCCCCTTCCCGTAGAGCGCGGTGATGAGGGTCGACCGGATGAGCATCCCCAGCTTCTGGCAATGAAAGTTGTATTGATGCGAGCAGAGCACTTCGATGGTCTTCGCGACGAGAAGAATGGCGACGAGGCGGAAGCCTTCGGAGAGGGATCTGTTGGGATTCGTGGTGAAGTTTACGAAGCTCTGGATTAGGGAAGGGCCGACGTACATGACGAAGAGGCGGACGATGGCCAGGGAGGCGTTGAAGAGGAGTTGGGGGTAGAAGCAGAGGAGGAGGGTGGAGCGGACCGGGTGCTTCGATCGGACCGGGTTCGACGGCCATTTCGAGAGGAATTGCTCGTACATCCGCTCCGCGCGGTGGTCGGGGGCGAGGGAGGGGACGTCGTCCAGTTTTAGCGCCGACCTGTAGCCCTTCGAGATTAGAGGGTTCATCCAGTGCCACGTGGCGAGGGACGGTAAGGAGGCGGTTGTGTAGGCCGTCACGTTCGCCGGCTTCCGATCCGATTCGGGTGATGACGTCGGATCGGGTTCAGACGGTTCGGGCGCTTCGGTTAGCCCGGTGGATTTGGTGACGGCGAGGGCGAGGAGGGGGACGGTGAGGGCGAGGAGGACGAGGGTGAGGGAGTCGTCGGGCTGGATCGGTTCGCCGGCCGCGAGGCGGACGACGGAGGAGGCGGCGAGGAGGGAGGCGAGGAGGGAGGCGGCGAACCAGAAGAGGCGGAGGGTGAGCGGGTGGGCGGGGGAGCGGAACCGCCTCTCGTGCCCGACCACCGCCGCGGCGGCGAGGTGGGCGAGGAACTGGAGCACGAGGAAGGCCAACTCAGCGGTTTGCCACGTGGACCGGGCGGCGAGAGAGGCGACGAGGCACGCGGCGGATAAGGCGGCGAGGACGGCGGATAAGCCGAGGGCGAGGTAGAAGCGGAAGCCGGCCCGAACCGCCGGCTTGGGCAATAGCGGCTTATCGGCCCCGTTCTCGGCGGAGCCGATCCCGAGCCGCGAGCGGCGGGAGAGAAGCTTGCTGATAGAGAAGAAGAGAAGGACCAGGAGGAACAAAGCATCGACGGCAGCTAACAAGAGCCGCTGAGGGCACGGGGAAAGGAATAGAAAGGAAAGCCATTGGAAGGCGTGGACGCTCGCCGGTGGGGAGCACGTCAGCGAGTTAAGCCACGGAGGAAGAGCGGAAGAAGAAGAAGAAGAAGAATCCATGGCGATCGATATCCTCTTCTAGATATCGTAATAACAAGCAGACATGGATAAGTTTGGAATAAACTAAACCCAGATATCCTCCTGCTTCTCTTCTTCGATCGTCTTCCGGATAAGAGAAGGCGAGAGAGAAAGCGCGAGCGTTATTATACTATTATTATAATAATATTATTGCATGGAGTATAAGAGGAGGAGAGACCGAGAGAGATAGGAAGGTAGGTGGGAGAAAATAAAGAGGACTTGGTAGGGATAAAAAGGTTTCATACTAACATACGGACTGATATGGCACTGATATTGACAAGTTACATACAAACAGACCATAAACAATTTTAATGATAAGAGATTCAGACACGCAGGTGAATAGAAATTTTGCATCTACTCCCCTGGTTTTAAGGCGCGTCAGGGGACAGAGGGGTACACTAATCAATGTCGGAGAGAGACTACCAATAGATAAAACTGGATCTCCAGATAGGTAACAAATTTCAGGACCCCTGTTGCAATTCATTTTTATTACCCAGATCCGCAACTAATCAGTATTTTATCTCTAAATAAACATACTAATCACTTTAGCGTTAAGAAAAAAATTATCTAAAAACGCTAGGGCTACAATGAATTAGACCGCTGTTTGGTAATAAGTTCGAGAGATAATCTATTTCGGTGGTATATAAATTTTAGTATTGCATGGGATAGGGGGAGGAAGAGCATAGGAATGAATAGGAGTTTGTGATTAGAATCGCTGTTATAAAGAACAATAATATTTGCTAATACTATTTAAGCTATTTCCATAGCTGCTATGATTTTAGTTCATTAAATTACGGGTCTCAGGCGATGGTTAAATTTCTAGTATAGTGGTATCGCTGTATGAGATGGAAATATTTTGAGCTGGCAAATATTTATAATAGATTGATTAATTTTGATAATAGGGGAAATTTTATTTCGCCCCCTCTCCTTTGACCCCTTCTTTTTATGCCCGTCTAATTTGACCCCTGCTTTTTATAATAAGTCTTTTAAAAAGCTCTCGGGTTAGTTTTACCTCGACATAACATGGCGTAATGCTATTTTTTTTAATTGGTTTTTAAGACAAAACTTCTCAAATACCAAAAGTGCCCGTCATAATTTACTAATATCTGTCGTGGGTCATCCCTAATTTTTCACTGGGTCTCCATGGGTCTCTCTTTAGAGCAAGGGAGTGAGTTAGGGAAGAAAGATTGGGGGAGAAAACTTTCTCTTCAAGAGTGCTAGATAAATTTTAAGATTAGAAGAGAAAGAGAGATTGGGAAAGGAAGATCAGAAGAGAGATCGAGGAAATGAGGTTTTGGATGAAAATGATAAGATTTTCAGATGAGAGATTAGATAAATATGTGGTGTCGAGTTTACTGACGGGTATGGATATGAATATCCAAGAGAATGCTAGTTTATTTGAGCATTGTAGGTTAGTTTAACGTGAAGTCCAATCGGCCTCCGTGAAGATAGTTAACGATAGGGGATTTAATAGATAGTAAATATAAAAAGCAAGAGTCAATTTAAGCATGCATAAAAAGAAGGGATCCAAATAAAATTTTCCCTAACTAATAACATATTAGTGGGAATTATTATTATTATTTTCCCAATAGCAGTAGTTTGTTAAAATCCCAATAAATAGACAACCAAGTAGGGATAAATTATATACAATAATAAGTTAGAGAGAGAGAGACAGAGAGAGAGAGAGAGACAGAGGGGGTCTATCTGAGATCGAGAGGACATTAATATTCAATTGAGAGTTGGTATATCGATTTAGGAGATCCACAAACTACTCTAGTGATAAGAGATCTAAACATGTAGACCAAGAGAAAGGACTTGTATGTAAAAAAAATATTACACTAAAAACCCCCCCAAATTTTAAAGAATATTAAGTGAGTCAAATAAAGGGTATTTTAAGGATGTTGGATCCAACAATCAAGGTTTAAAAGGCAAACTTGCCATACAATAATAGGAAATCGGACACAACTACTCCCTGAGATCCATATGCGTCACTGAGATTTCTAATAGATCTCTGACTTGTTGACCCCTTCAATTAATTATTGCTGGTGGGAGAGAGAGAGAGAGAGAGAGAGAGAGAGGTCCAATGAGATGTTTAATCAAATCAAACATGTTTTACATCATGATTTAGAATATCATTGATGATTAGGATCGTGTTGAATATTAGATCGGCGGACCACAGAGAAAATTCAAGCCCATAATATTCTTCTGTCATAATGAGCTGATAAGATTCGACCGTTGAGCTAAGTGACAATCTCATAGAAACACAGGATAACATAATTGTATCCTAACTTATTATATACATTACGTGAAGAATGTTTTGTTATAACTAAGAGAAATTTTTTAATGATATTTTATAATTAAGACAAGGAATAGTGACACACGGAGTAATTTTAACCCTAGATTTTTGCAGAGAAGTTAATATTAATACGCCCTAATAGAATATTCCTATTTGACACTTTTGTTTGATAGAGTTTAATTATAGAAGAACTCCTCAAAAAAAGGATGCCAATCACAAAATTGTAAAGCTACAGGGTGTTATTTGAAAATTTCCTTTTACCAATATACATTTACTCTTTTGCCCTTTGGATTCTTGGCCGCACGTGTTTATTCCGGAAATGAGAGGCTTATCATCTATCGACGTACACGGAAAGCCGAAACTTTAAAAATAGTAATATATGCTATTGTTTTACGTACAACACCCTATATTTGTCCTTATTACAAACAAACCCTTATCCATTCAAGTTGCAAAGTCCCAACGATTCATTTGTGGGGATATTAATTAAGGCTATATTAATGGGATTAATCATATCTAAACCCTTCATATTCACCTATAAATGTTCAATATATAAATGATCTCTCTCGATTTTAGAAAAATAATCCTATATTTATAACAAGAAAAGGCTTTTTGTGCAATAAGTTTATAGTGCAGGGGGCGAAAAGAAAAATGTACAAGACTTAAATTGTATCAGAGATCCAGAATGCATTAATGGCTTACAACAAACAACGAGGAAGAGAGAGAGAGAGAGAGTAATAATAAAAACTAACAACGAGGAAGAGAGAGAATAATACGATTAAATTAATTAATTTTCTTTTATAAATCACACTTTATATTTTATCTATTTTATTTTATAATTAAAATCAAGCCAAGGCTATAAAGCTTAAACCAAATTTAAATCAAAATTGAATTGAATAAACTTTATTGCAAGCATTAAACATTTAAATATTAATTATTTTTTAGATTTTAATTTAGTAACTCTAAATTGTATATATATTTGTTTGAAATAGCCTACCTATAATTTGGCTCGATGTAAAATTTAAATTCAAACCTAAATTAATAAATTAAGAGCCAAGCTTGATTGAGTCTTATCAATCGAGCTCAAGCTGACATGCTTGACTTGACTTAAAGTAAGCTCTAAAACCTACTAGAATACACACAATACATATATAGGGAGGAATCTAAGAAGGTAATATTAGAGAAAAGAAGAGGAAAGATTTCTTTATTGAATCTCTAACACTATGATAACCACATACTAGAATATAAATATTATTCATCAAAATTATATCTTATATTATTCACTAACTTAATTTACTAATTTATTTTTATTATATATATCTCATCAACATACTTCGTATTAAAATAAAAAAGTATTTTTTTGAAATATAAGTTAACACAAGAATAGTTATTCTTAAAATAAAAAATATATATCTATACTAAAATAAACGATGCCTAATATCGCGCTGCTTAGTTCCCTTAGTATGTGAAACAAAAATTAATTAGTAACCCTATTGGCATCTACTTAAATATTCTTAGCCTCCCAAGTAAAAAGTGACCAAGTGGTCAATAAATTCAAACATTTATTTTGTAATACAAAATCCAAATAATTCAAAAGCTACCCATTTTAAGGTAAATTTAAGAAAATATATTTCATTTACAGGAAAAGAAGAAGAAGAGAAGATAAAACCCTAATTGTGAAGAGTTGAGTCTTGATATTGTTACATTAATGGGTAAGTGACCAAATTCATGCCATATGTTTGTCTCTTAGTAAGTTAAGTCAAAAGTTCAATGAAGGATGGTGGAAACTTAAAGTTTGGCCAACTTATTCACCAATTAACTAAACTTAGTTATCATAGTTTTAACAACCAAGTAAGACTAACTTTGTTAGAGTTGGTAGTATAGTTATGAGAACCAGATCGGACATTAACTTGGTTAGCGGTTGGGTCACTGGGTTATTAGTTCAACCAGTGGTTTACCTAGTCGAATTGCTAGTTTTTTTAAAAAAATTTTAAAAAATATATAAATAGATCTAAATAATGTTAAAAATAAATAAAAATAGTATAATTATATGTATATCCCTCAAAATAAATGTTATTTATATAGATATCCTCGGGGTTATTTTTATTTAATATATAAAGATAATAATACTATTAACTAAGAGAAATATTTGAAAACAAGAATAAGGATATGTTTATCTTTTTATATTTAAATTATTTAAATTTTAATGGTAGTTGATTCAAAGTAATATTCACGCACAAGGTAAGAATTTTAAAAGGTGTACGTAAAAAAATATGTATTTTGAGAGATATACATGTAATAAAACTTTACATATACATATAAGCAAATAAGGGAATTTTCAAGAGTATATGTGCAAATTTTTTTTTTAAAAAATAACATATATGTTATAAACTAAATATTATTAAAATTTTAAGACTAATATACCATTAGGATATAGAATAGAATAATTATATATTAAGAATAAATTATATAATTTTGCAAAAATAGTTGACCCAGCCGATTCGCAACAAACCAGCTGATTGCACAGTTCACCGATTCAACCTCTGGATCAGTCGATTTTTATCGGGTTGATTGCTTATTCGGTTTAATACAAAACCAAATCGGTTTGGTGGTAAGTTCATCGATTATCAAGGAGTTCGCTGGGTCAACTCTAAACCTAAAAAATTATTATAGAGAAAATTATTTAGTAGTTTGGTGGCTTAACTTAATAACTCGATTGATGGCTCAATAGTGCGATAATTTAAAAGAACATCTTAGGTGTTTAGAATGATGTTTCAGTGGTGTTTAGTTTTAAATAACAGTCTGGCAAAGCACATGATCTAAAAATCATGCAATTTAATATGTTGATTAAAGTTTGGTGGAGCCTTGCATCTTTTATATAAGCCCGTAAATCAAATCCGCAAATTGAACACACTAAGAGTAATTAAGCCCGCAAATCCAATTTGCAAAATTAGAACATGTCTTGCGATTAAACCCGTAAACACGAAATTATTCTCTCTCCATTTTACTTGCAGAGAGAGATAGAGAGAGGAGAGAGAAGAGAGGACAATGATGATGAGATTAGACATTATTTGATAAGTCTTCGTACGAAATTCTTCTTCTTATTTGTAGACTTCACATTCTAAGCTAGCAAATAATCCGACTAAGCCCCCAAATATATAACATATAAGTCTACAAATGTTAGAGTAGTGACTCATCACGATTTTTTAATTTTTTAAAATAAACATTATGTAATATTTATTACACAATCGTTGGATGTGTACATTTAATTTATAATAGCAATTTTCTTCCATACACCTACAATTTTATTTTTAAGCTCGTAAAACAATATTTGCTGATTTAGTCAACCTTAATCTCGCAAATTTATTTTAAGCCTACAAAACAATGGTTTTACACACTTTTTAACAACCAACGGGTTACTTTTATTTTATATAATGTTTATTAAACCTATATTAAAAGATATTTTTAGTAAAAATATTTTAAAAATAATTATATTTCATATGGTCAAATTATTTACAATATTTTTCTGTAATTTTTATTTCATTTCTAGGGTTCTCATTACACGAGAACGTAATATTTTATTTTGAGAAAGAAGAGATAAGACAAAAGAGATAAAGAGATAAGATTGACAAGACATTCTACCTACGCAAATCACGTCCGGTATAAAATTAGAATCAAATTAAAAAAATAATAAAATTTATTTATTATTATTTAATTATTTATTGAGGACTAAACTTGATTAAGAAAAATAAAATTATTCTTTTGTCTTCTTGAATTCAAAACTCAGCCTTTTTGAATGGAAAAAGAAGAAGAAAATACACCCTAAGAGGTCATTCTAGAGACAAGGAGGTTGTCGTTTTAGGCATAAGATAAGATGGGTAACATTCTACCCATCAATCATAGTACTTTTCAATCCTTAGCAAGTTTGGAGTTAGTGATGGCAACTCTTTCTGTCTCTTAAAAAAATATCTAAAATGTTGGAGAGTAGCAGTTGTTGACTTGTTCTTAATGTTGCCATCTTTGACTGTGATTCTCTTGGAAGCATGCAACTTAATACAAAGAAATATAGCATCAAAAGTAGATTAGTTTCAAACTTATTTACTTGAGTTGGTGAATATTTGATCAAAGTAAGTAAAATGTGACAATCTAAATAGTGGTTGCAATCAAGGTGAGATGCCGACAAGCCGAGCGATTCTTGATACTCATATACGGCGATCTTTTTTGCATGAACCGCTAATTTGTCTAGCGTAGGATGTGAAGCCCTAAATATTTTCCGAAGTCTACTCTATAAATTACTAACTCTATTAGCGATTTATATGGACATATTTAATTCGCATCTGATGTTACTCACACAGTAAATAAATTTACTAAATTTCAAACCATGATTTATTAGTTCTTTCTCGGAGTCCGACAGGAATGGACTTTTATGGATAGTTGCTTTCAAATTATTATTATTTGATGTTCAATTCCACTTTTGCATGAGAATAATTAGTCCATTCTAAGCTTAGAAAAAGTGGAAAAATAAAACGTAGGCCTTTGTTTTGTTTCCACAATGGATGGTCATCTAAGTTGATGATCTGGAAGTAAAGTTTTGATCACTATCAACCATTTATTGTTTAATTCCAAGATTAATAGTCGATCAAATTTCAGATAACAAAAATATGATAAACATATGTTTATTTTTTTTATCGTATCTTATTATTTATAATTTTAAAATGACATAGTAAACTTAAAAGTAATTATAAAAATAATAGAACTTAAACTTGTCCGAAGAGAACTAACATTCTTTCTTTGATCAACTGTTTTTGAGTATTAATAATAATATATGCCGTCATTGTTGGTGTGGCAATTCAAAAGAAAGACACCCAGAATTCTCAAACGTCTATTTTGCTGCTCTCCCCCCTTAGCATCATCTCTTTCACCATGGCGTCACTTGTGACGATTTTGGCATCCAAGACTTGGGGAAATGATGATAGATTATTGATTGTAGTGTGTGGTCAAACTACTTAACTTATTAATAAGAAGGTTCGAAACTTTTTTATTTATTTTGTTTGTAAATTGATCCCTCACTTCTTTTTCAATCATTAAGAGTGTTGTTGTTGTTGTTTGCTGGTCGATTCTCCCATAATTAATTAGAAGATAAGGCATGATCATTAGGTTCGATCCGTCCAAACTCGCTCGATTTTAATTGGGCTAAGTCTCGGCCCAAGCTCGATTTAGGCTCGGCCTGACCCGAGCCCAAGATGATAGTAAGTGTCGTGGGCTAAGCTCTTGTCGGATCCAGTATTCTCGTTTATGGCCCGACTCATAAGGCCATAATGCATACCTATTTCTATAGTTTTTTAAGTCATATATTAGATATTTAGTAAATTATATATCAATATATAAATATGTTCTCATGAAAGATAACTAAAATATCTTTATATAAGCTTGTTAAACTTAGTTCAATAAGATATAATATTTTTTATATTTAACCTATTATGTTAGACCCATTATATTCAACCCAAACCCTATATCTAATGGGTTAGTGGGCAGTAAGAGACTAGAATATTCTAGCTCGGCTCAATCTGGCTCGGCCCACTTGATGATCACGTCCAAAGATAAGAAAAAGAAAAAGAATGGATTTAGTTAGGGGTGTAAATGATCCTAGCCTGACTCAGTCGGCTCTAACTCGGACTAGACTCGAAATTAATTTCGAGCCTTTTTTTTTGTCTTTTTAAACTCGGCTCGAGCAATCGAGTGAGTTTGAATTGAGTCTCTTTTTTTAAGCAGAACTCAAGCGAATCTAAACTTAAAACTATACTATTTCCAAGCCAAACCTATTGAGCCTATCTTTGAATTAAAGATCCAGTGGTTGCAAATATTTATGTCTCTTATGGGACAGTTTGAAAAATGGATTGCAATGTATTCTTGGATTCATATTTAGTTATTATAGTCATCAAAATGTGACTGTTTCCTTAATATAACTATCAAATCTTTTGATTTTTTATTTTCAGAGAAGTGTGGACTTTTACCCCCTTCCCCTTGTTGGAATATTTCTAAGAAATTAGATAGATTATACCAATGTAGATGCACTTTATAATTGCCCAAGATGAAAAGGTGTTGAAAAATCAAAATAACTAGGCTAGGATATATATATAACTTTCACATCAAATTATTTTAGAGATGCATAGCTAGGAAATATAATGTCTACCACAATTGGTACTTCTTGTTTTTGCCAAAGGTATATATATATATATATATATATCTTATCCACTCTACAATATATGGCAAGACAAATGCCTACCAACTATTAATGCACAGAAACTATTTATTTCTCACATGGTTAGTAGCAAAGAGATGGCAAAAACTTGATCCGATGATCCGAGACAGCAATCCATTTTTTAAATGAGTTTGAGTTTAGTCTAATCAAATTCGGATCGTAAACAAGTCAACCTATCTAACCCAATTATTAAATGGTTCATATTTATGCCTATTACCCTATGATTAATCCACTTATGATACAACTAGCCACCCGGTTTATGACCTTATTATTGTTTATAACACGATAACTTATTTATGATCTGATTAGTTCGTTATAATGCAAAAGAAGTTTAATGAGGGTTATTTAAGTATTTTATTTTGTTTTGTTTTGCTTTCAAAGTAACAAAGTATTCTCTATCTATTTTATTAATGGTTGTTAGTGTAAAACTAACTATTAGTATTTTTGAGTCATTTTAAGTAAAATATAGGAATCACACGATAAATATTTGGAATGTGAATGATAATATGATTGATAAATTTCCCCAAAAGATATTTATGTTAAGATATATCGGGTTGAGTTAGGCCAGTGGCCTATGCTCGACTCTGATTATACTTAGCTCGGTCGAATAAGTACAAAGATGGGAAGTATAATAAGTGAAAATCAATCGGATACGGAGTGGATAATACTCAACTCCTATCCGGATCTATACTTTTAGTCCGAATACGGATTCAAATACGGATGATATTGGACGAATAACAAAATTTAAAACCATATCCTAACTAAACGGAAACGAATAATTTTTAAATAGATGATCAAATCTTAAACAGATGTTTATCAAATTTTAATATTTTATTTAGACATAATTAATAAAAAAATATTAAAAGTTTCACAAAAAATAAATTTTTTGTATGTCAAATACATATAAAATTAGAAAAATAATAATCTCTACAAATAATATATAACACATCATTAGTAACAATATCAATATTCACTATTTAAATAAACAAATTAAAAATTAAAAATTAATAAAAAAATATATGAGTAAATGGATATCCGATAATCTTTTCCGAATCCGAAAATTATAACAGACCCATATCAATTCTATAAAGTATCCAAATCGGATCCGAAAACGGGTCGGAGTTAATCCAATCACCGTTAGAGGCGGTTCGATGGCTTCATAAAACTCCTATTATACCCTTCTACAACGTTTGGAAGGGTAAGGAAATAAGAGCTTCTAGGGCTTCATCTCTTCTGCCGTGGTTTAGAGCGAGAGCGAGCGAGAGAGAGAGAGGGATATATCGATTACGATGGCGGCGGCGCCGGCGAAGATCCTGTGGGGTGAGCTGGAAGAGGACGATGGTGGCGACTTGGACTTCCTCCTGCCGCCACGTGTTGTGATCGGGCCGGACGAGAACGGGGTGAAGAAGACGATCGAGTACCGCTTCGACGAGGATGGGAACAAGGTCAAGGTCACGACCACCACCCGCGTCCGCAAGCTCGCGCGGGCACGGCTTTCCAAGCGAGCCATGGAGCGCCGCTCCTGGCCCAAGTTCGGGGACGCCGTGCACGAGGACGTCGGGGCTCGGCTCACCATGGTCTCCACTGAGGAGATCCTACTTGAGCGGCCGCGTGCCCCAGGTGATATACTCGATCCCCTTCTTGTTAGTGTTTGAATTCGATTTGATCTGTTATTATTAGTTGGATTTCGGTATACATTTGTCTTCTTTCAAACTGGAATGATGTTTAATGTCTAGATTTCATCTGTTTGATATCTGTTGAACTTGACTTTAATTAAAGATCTAAAAGGTATAAATTTGCATAGAAAATTCTGCAAGCAGCTTTTAAGGCTAGAAGATGGAATTGATCAATTTTAGAATAAGTCTTGTCACTTGGAATCACCTATTGCTGTAGTGCTTTTGATAGTTGAGTATAAATGGAAGGGGTGGTCTTGACATCCCTTATAGAGTGCAATTTCTTTTATTCTCTACAGATCTATTCACAATAATGTTAGATCATAGTGTTGGATTTGCGTAGATCAATCATGGGTTGATCGGGAATTTGTGACCTTTCTGATAGAGTATGACTTGATTTTTTTTACCTATTCTATGTTTTGAAAAAGGAATGTGGAGAGATTATAGATGCTGCATCATAGTATGCAAGATTGTTTAAAATCAATTATGGAATTGTTCCTACATTTATCTTTTACTCTCTATCCTTGATCTGTGATTGCTTCAAAATTGTTTCAGAGGCCTTCTGCCGTCCTTAACTTCATTACTGCAAAAATTGCCACTTTGACCTCAGCCTTTAGTATACTTTTTATTTATATCCTAGCCTATTGGCTGATCCTATAAAATTGCCTTTTCAATGAAACGGTGGCCTCTGAATGTATCTCAGCTTTATGCAGGTGATTGTGCTTTATATGGGAGATGCAATAAAGTCTTCACTATTGTTTATCTTGCAATTGCTGGACTCTAGCAAGATTTCTTTTCTTCGTCAAGTAATTTGACTTTTATTATATATTGGTATTGGCATGCAGGGTCCAAAATACTTTTAGAGTAGATAGAGCATATTACAGTGCTTTGCATAAATCGATGCTCAGTAAGCTTTGAATGTTGTAAAGTTGCTCAAAGAAAAAGCTACATGGAGATTAGTAAGGCTAAACTCAAACTTATGATGATTTCTATCGCGAGTTGGTTACACATAAAGATGTTGTGTGGACTTGCAGAGGTTATGAAACAAGACCTTGGATCAGAAACTTAGTGCACAGAAATGGAGGTTGTAAATATTCAAATGCAAGAAAAGGGGTAAATAAAGTTGCATATGAAGCGAGTATAACTGAAAGTTGGTTTGCCATTATTCTAGGTAGATCACCTTAGATTTATGTTCTTGCCATGACAAATAATGGAAAGTGTAGTCAGAAGAAAAGAAATAAGAGAGTGTATTGATTCTTTTAAAATAAAAGCTAACAGTAAGATTTTGAGATTTTTTTCCTTTGAATAGAAGATTTCTCTGACTGTTCTGATAGAATATCAGTTAATTTTTGTTGCTACAGTGTTAAGAGTTTGATTATGTTTGCATCCATGAGGAACAAGCTTATCAGGAATGTGTCAAGTGAGGTTGGTTGAGCAAAAAAATTTCCCTAACCACTTGATAGTAGATCACAAACTTGGGATAATCTTTATGCGAGAACTGTGCAGAAAAAAAAAAATAAATCTTAATAATGTATAATAAATCAAACTGCGGAACCTGCTTTTTGGAGGTATAATCTACTGACAAGTAATTTAATGGTGCCAAAAGCAAACTACAGATGATCTCTATTAAAAGTTGAGGATTTTAACAGTGCTTTGTACAAAATAGGCTTATCAGCTACCAAGGGACAGTCAATATGATTGCCTTGAGATTGTTGTATGATACATCCATAGGCAGAGCTAGATTTTATCTCAAATCAAGATTCATAAAGCAACCTTGAATAGTTGTAACTGAAAGGGTCTGTTTTTGTTTGTTTTTATCTTTGTTCTGTATATTTTTCCAATCCTGAAACAAATCTATCATAATTCCTAATACTAGTTTTTAAAACTGAATGTAGGGAGCAAAGCAGAAGAAACAGGTATGGCAGGGGATGCCTTGGCTGCTGCTGGCAAGGCAGGTGCCGTTCTCATGGTATGCAGGACCTGTGGTAAGAAGGGTGACCACTGGACGTCAAAATGTCCCTACAAGGATCTCGCTCCGCAGACCGACAGTTTCGTTGACAGGCCCCCTGCAGCAGAAACGGGAGCTGCGGCAGCTGGTGCTACTAAGGGAACTTATGTGCCTCCAGGCATGAGAGCAGGTGGAGAGAGGACTGGAACTGAGATGAGGCGCAGGAATGATGAGAACTCGGTCCGTGTCACCAATCTTTCCGAGGACACTCGTGAGCCTGACCTCCTTGAGCTCTTCCGCACCTTTGGCCCTGTGAGCCGTGTCTATGTTGCTGTTGATCAGAAGACTGGAAACAGTAGGGGCTTTGGTTTTGTCAATTTTGTTCACAAGGAGGATGCAGAGAAGGCTATCAACAAGCTCAATGGATATGGATATGACAATCTCATCCTCAGAGTGGAGTGGGCTACTCCAAGGCCGAACTGAAGTCAGTCAGGGCTTGAACAAATGCTCAACAGAGTTTCTAAGAAGTGCCTTTTCTACTGCCCCTTATTTCCTTGATTTTGATTAGACTTGTTATAAGATGCACTGTGTATTGCTTTTCAGAACAATTTTGTTGTTAGTTTTACTATTATTATGCTGGCTTCTATTGTTATCTATGATCCCCCCCCCCCCCCACTACAAAAAAAAAGCCCTAATTTTGCTTCTATTCTAGAAATCCGATATCTCATGGCTATTCATTGTTTTCTGGTATAGTTTCTGTTTGTGTTAGTCTCGCAATAAGTTTTTCCAGCATGTATATGGTGTTCTATTTCTGAAGTACTTTGTTCATAACGATTAGCTTTATGATCTATCCACTAACAGATGCTTGTACTCCTTTATTATACGGTCTGTTTTTCTTCGAAGATCTTCACATCTAGTAAGACATCATAACGCAAACTCTGAAGGTTGTTGATCTTAATTTAGTGCATCAGGTAGTAAACTAAGTAGCCCACAACCAAGTAACAACAAATTCATCTTCAGGATAATAGAATTTACATCTAATCTGGTGTCCGCCTATTGATCCAACACCTATCAATCTTAAATTATTCAAGAACAAATATAATCTCAAGAAAGAACCGGCTCTGTAACGCGTGCTGAAGCGGACCTTTTGGATGTAAAATAATTCCACCAAGAAACATCCTCTTCTGCATATTTCCAGCCACAACCTTAGCAGCTTCCTCACTAGCCTCAAAAATGAACTATTTATCACAGGGCTGGTAACCATTGGTACTGGAATTTATGAGATGTAAAACGTGTAGCTCTCAATATTGTTTTTAATCCTAGAAGGAGATAAAGCTCGTAATCTATGTAGTTTTAATGTGTAGCTCTCTTGCATGCTATCACTGTTGATGCAGTTCCAAATGAACTATACAAAATTAGGAATGTGGATTCAGTGAGGTCCAAGATTTTTTTATCATCATCTATGTCGTCAGGCTCTTTAGTACTTCTGCAAATGATCCCTAGGTTTTCTAATTATGAAGGGAGAAAAAGAATGGAATTTTATTCAAAGATAGAGGTACTCGTAGAAATCTACTTCTAAACTCGTATTCGGCTTGAAAATTTGTTCGAGAATAACTCACTAGCTTAATAAGTAAGTCGAGCTAAGATTTGAGCTCAAATCACTCGTACGCAAGACTTGGCTTGCTCTTGTTTGACTATATATATGATAAATTAGATCGACATTAAATGATTAAATCTTTAGTTCCACAAGTTTATTAATTAAACCACAACCTGTTGAGCTGAACAAGCTCAACGTAGCTTGCCAAGCCAAATGAGCTGAGAACAAGATGGCTTCAACTCTTTTCAGGCCTAAGATTTCAGCTCCATTGTTCAACTGCCGAACACGAGCAGGATACAACTTGTTAACACCACTAAACAAGAGGAAATGCATGTCAGAGGGAGGTTTTCCACAAGAAAATAATATAAGAGAATCCAAAAGGAAAAGAAAACATATCAGGGTAACTTCCAAGATTCGTTCATAGACGAAAGTTAATAGAAACTTTCGACAACATTATCGAATAGAATTTCCTGCAACCTAATAATATATAATGGCAGTGTTTTTACAAACTACTCAAAAATAATAGTCAAAAAAATCTAGAACAAACATCATGTGCCATGGTTTAATAAAACTTATCATCTTAAGAAATAAGATACAGACTAGCCAACCGTACAGTGATCTAGCAAACCCAAAAATGATGTGTGTTGCACATCAGAAACCCATTTCAACAAAATTCAAAGGACAACACACCACAACACTTCTGGAAGAGGGGGAAAAGGCCTAAAAGACAAATTTTCTCAAGAACTGCATCTCATTAGTGATTTCTATGACCCTAATAAACACTCCTGTCGATGAAACACAAACTTCAAATACACCACCTCCATCAGGTAAAAACACCAGAAGCAGCAGATAAGTCTTATTCTGGAATCATCTGTTCATTGTCTGCATCTCCCTCTTCTTCTATCTTAGGCTTTGGTGTTTGGCCAGCCCCAGGAGCCTGCTTCTTCTTGATGCCACTGACAATATCATCAATCCTCAGAAGCATGCCGGCAGCCTCAATAGCTGTCTTAAATGTTTGTGCCTTCACATTGTAAGAATCCCAGATCTGAAGCAAGAAGACAGATTTAGATGGACAGACATGGATGCGCGCGTGCATGCGCGCGCGTGTGTGTGTGTGTGTGAGAGAGAGAGAGAGAGAGAGAGAGAGATGATACCTGTCGCTCTTTCATATCCACAATCTTACCAGTGCTCCCATCAATTCCAACCCATGCATTTTCACCATTAGCATGCTAAGAACACCAACAGAACCATTAAGAGAGGATTACAATGGATTACGCAAGAACTTGAGAAAAAATTATGTATATTGAGCACAACTGGCAGCTTTGTTAACACTAATGTGGAAGGACAATTAAAAACGTGAAATTAGTCAATGAGTTTATCGAAACTTCAAAAGAGAGATGTTCAGCACTATATCCTACCTTCCCTTGGAGCTGAGTCATTGTTCTAATAACGTTCAGACCACAATTTTGAGCCAAAGTTCGTGGAATAGCTTCAAAAGCTACAGCAGCAGCTTCATATGGCCACTGCAAAAAAATCAAACAGAAAAGCAGATAATGTTGAGGACCAAAGCAGCATTGGCGTTCTGTGAATCAAACAGCAAAAGATGCTTGAAACAACTCAACTCTGTATATGCATACAAAACAAGTGCATGTAACTATTGAAGAAACAAACTTCTCACCTTTTACCTGAAAAAAAACAAACTTATTACCTTTTCAATGCCTTCAATGGAAGAACTCTTCTGTTTCAATGTTGCAGAAACTGTTAACTCAGTGGCTCCGCCCCCCGGAAGAAGCTTCGGGTTCTTTAGTATGTTACGTGCAACAGACATGGCATCCTGTAAAGGCAAGTTAGTATAGACAGCTTTATTGCAAAATAACAGATAATTTTGCAGCAGATTAGTGTACCTGCAAGTTTCTTTCCACCTCATTCAAGATATCCTTACTTGCTCCTCTCAAAAGAACAGTGCATGCTTTTGGATCTTTGCAGTCAACAATATAAGCAAAAAATTCATCGCCAAATTTCTTGATCTCAAAGAGTCCAGCTCCTGTTCCAACATCAGATTCTTGCAGTTCTTCTGGCCTATTGACAACTACTGCTCCACAAGCCTTAGCAATCCTGTTATTGTCAGTCTTCCTCAATCTCCTAATAGCACTAACTCCAGCCTTGCTAAAATAATGGCATGCAAGATCACTGAGCCCTTTTTCTGTTATAACCAAGTCAGGCTTGAATTTTAGTATCTGCATACAGAGATTTTGTATATATTCCTCCTCCAGCTTCAGCAGAACTTCCCTGCAAACAGGGCACAGATATGTTTGCTTAATCTACATAACTCCACAGACTAACTGGGACAACAGACAGTTTCACGGATTAAGATGCTCATACCACTATGCAGGTGACAGTTCAGAACTTCAGATATCAAAATTAAAGATGGATATACATAGTTCAGGTGACTAAGCCCTGACATCAAAACTATGCCTATATCTATGAAAGAGAACCAACTCATTGATAGAGTAGAAATACCTTATTAACATTTGCAAGGCAAGTACACAACAAGAGCGCTAGATTGTTCATGTAAAAGATTTGCAAAATAAAATTTATGAAGTTCTTACCAATCTTCCTCCCTCACCAACTCAGCATTAGTTTGATTTTCTCCTTTCTTATACTCAAGGGGACAGTCAAGGAGAATGATGCGTGGATTCAGTATCTTTCTCCTCATCTTTCCAGGGGCGACAACGTCCTTATTAATCATGACTCCTTTTAGAACTTTTGAGTCCTCCAATTGGCCACCAGGAATCTTCTCAACTTTAATATACTTCTTGATGTCAACTTCATGTACCCCTTGCCTGTCAACACCCACTATTGTGGTGGCATCAATGGCAAGATCCTGGAAACAGTAAAACAGGGATTGTTAGATAGTAACATCAGAAAACCAGAGTAAAGCATGCTTTTACATCAAAAGATATAAAGAATTAAATGGGATGACTTCAAGGCATAGCCAAGCAATTTCTTCACTTGTAAGATGCATCAACATGACAGTACTGTTACTGAAATAGCAGGAACATCAGATTTTACAGAATCTTATTTTAATTTCAAACATCTGAAAAATGTATATAGCATCATCATTATTGCAGAATAAAAGCTGACTGGGATGCAAAAGGAGCAAGAAAATTCTACTCGTATTGGTCATATCCACCTTTCATTGGAGATACAATCATCAAATGATCTAAAATTACTAAACCAGAGAATATAGCCAACTGTGGGATAATTGACCAAGCATAAATTGTGTAATTTTGTTAGTTGGGCAAGAACAAGTATTTTAAATAATTGTATGTACATCTTCATTGTGTATATGAGTCTACGTAGAGTTAAAATACATTAATCTGTAAACAACATTTGCCAGCACAAATAAGTGATGCATATTCATATTTCACTTTTCAATGAAATTTGTGAAAATTCTTCGATTCCCTTCATTTTTTGTTCCTTTTCATATAGAATTCTTTTGTTTCATTGTTTCATGACTAATCTAAACCAAGTGTCCAAATCTATAGCCAGCGGACCAAAAGACAAGGACCATTTAGTGCGTAGGTAGGCGTCTAGAAGTCCACACCAAATCCATCAATTGGATAACATCTACAATTAATTGAAAGATGTCTTACATAGGAAAGTTTTGCATAAAACAATACTCTCTAGAACTTTCCCTTGTCTTCCTACTTTTCTACCTTTTCATTGTTGCTGTTCACTTTCAAACATAATACTGAATCATCTATACCAAGTTACTAGGAAACCAAATTCAGTCTGCAGAGCACATATAACTTGTGCCACAGTTCAAGTGTCGCCTGGATCTTATAATGTTGACCAGCACACATTTTGCACCCCAAGTAGAGAACCACGACATTGCTGTAATTTAAAAGCGCGCGCAGGGAGTGAGGGGGGAAGTGCGGCATGGCAACAAAAGATGGCAGAGAATGACATGAAGGGACAGAGGAGAATGGAGATGGCAGCTAATGTCGGAGTGTAGGGCTGGATAGGTCGAATTGGGGAAGCAATATCTCGGGACAGACAGAGATGATAGCATTCATCTCCCTCCCCAATCTAGAGTGTTCTCCTCCACCACAAGCCGCCTCTTTTCCTTCCATCATTCCCGCTACCTCTCAAGACTGGAGATGGCAGCTGCCATTGGAGTCTAGGGTTGGATAGGTTGAAGTAGGGAAGAAATGTCTCAGGACAGACAGAATGGAGATGATAGCATCATCTACTTCCCCAGTCTAGAGTGCTCTCTTCTCCACCACAAGCCACCTCTTTTCCTTCTTTCACTCCCCCTAGCTCTCTATTCCTCATATCCCTTCACCACCCACCGATAGGGTTGTAATCAAGTTGAGCTATGTTTAAGCTTGGTTTGCAATTAATTTTGAGCCTAGTATACAAGCCGCAAAAGAACTATACAATTTTCTTGATGCTCGGAGGTTTTAACTTGAACTCAATCAAAAAAGGCAAAAGAAGCAAAAGAAAAGCAGATTAACAACATAAGCAGTGGCATACAAAGATGCATGAACAGCCAAAACAAGGAAAAGGAAGGAATGAAGCAGAAAAAATCAAGAGCAGCAGCAAAAGAAAGACTTCTCAGAGTAGAAAAGATAACAGGAAAACAGGGAAGTAAGAGGAGTGGGAGGAGACAAAAGGAGTCCACATCAATTTTGCCCCAACTGTTTCTCTTCTGGTCCTGTACTTAATATAATCATCTTGGATTAGAAAGGGAGCTATGAAGAAGAGCTGCATATGCATTCTCTGTATCCTATTTGTGCAGAGTGCACCTTACCTAGATGTGCTCTATTACATAAAGTTACATTGTACCTTGAGAAAGATGAGATGCATGGGTGCATCTTGATGTGCCTTGGACACACTACAAGCTTGCTATTTATCATGCATATGTAATGACTATAGAGGGAAAAATATAAATCACCATTTTAGCACCATTCTCTAGTAAAATGATCCTGGCCATTGTAAGTTGTCATATAGCTAATTACTTCTATGAGAAGTATCATTACTACATTTATTATAAGGCATATTCAATGTTTCAATTTCTATTCATGAACTTTCTTCACACTAACAATTTAATCTGCCAACTGGAAATGTTCATAAAAGAGAGATGTAGGAAAACCAATTGGAGTCTAAGTTATCAAATGGCAAAGAAAATCAAGGGTTTAGCTTTGGTTTCAGAGAAGGACCAGATGGAAATGGACCTGAAAATGAATAAGGCAAAATAGTAAAGAAGAAGAAAGATCGTATTATATTTGTAAGAAAATTAATATTAATAATAATGCAAAGTTCATTCGAAGTGACACAAAGATCAAAAGGAAGGGGAATCATTTCTTTTGTTGGGTCTACTCAGACGAGTTGTTCTTGATTTAAAACAGAGCAGACTGCAAGCCAAACACTCCAGAAAGGGCTTATTTTATGTTGGCTTCTGATATGGCGAGAAAGGCAATGAGCATGTTTTACATTTATAGGGTTAAGATACTGCAACGTGTAAGTCATGAAACTTAGGGATGCTTTCAGATCTGAAAGTGAATGATAGGGTAGTTTATGGGCACAAAATAGAATAAATTGTAATCTAAGGACAAAAATTCCAGGATAAAGAAAACACCAACCAGAAATTACATAAAGAAATAAAATGAGAACTATGAAAAAATTTCCTCTAAAAGCCTACAAAGATGCGTCACTAAAGAGAAAACATTCCGAGAGAGATCTTTTCCAACAAAATCTCAGTTCATAAGAAACATTCTCAAGAAGAAATTTGGATTCATAATTCCAAAGATGATATACTCACAGCAATCAGGTCACCAAATTGTCCAGTAAATTTTGTACCTATACAACTTTTGACCAAGCTCAGCATTGTGGAACCTGCAAAATAAAATTAATAATAAAATGATAAATTTGATTAAAAAGTTACGAGCCCAGTAAACAAAACTGAATTTGAGGTTCATTCTACACATCACAAAATAAAGAATGCAAGATCTGAATAAACATAAAAAATGAGAACATTTTAAATAAGCATGAATTGGGATATAAGAGAGTTGTCTTAGAGATTTAAAATCTCTAGATCTAGGACTTACGATCATTCACATCAATTGGCATTGCAATCTTGTCAAGAACAGCAATAGCATCCTCAAGAGCTTTATTATATGCTGAGAAGGCATAATAAACATTCTTAAAATGGATAAAATAATGCATTAGAGCACAGAAAGAGACTGCTCCTTTCAGTGGGTAAACAGAAATTACCTCGACAGATTACTGTAGGATGGTAGTTCTTGTCAATGAATGCTTCCGCAACATGAAGCATCTCACCAGCTTCAAGAAAATTCATACCAAAAAAAAATTCAAAATTATGTCTATTAAAATCTACTCTAACATTCAGTTTTCACCAGATGGTGAGCGAACATTTAAAGAAGAGTAGCCGAAGAAGAAAGAAAATATAAATTAACTACATATTCTGAACTCAGAACCATAAAGAAATAAGGGAACATCTAAATTTAAAGATATATATAACATTTTGCACAGTCCCACAAATTAGTAACCCCAACCATGATCTATATTGATCAATGATCATAAACAATTAAACATCTGCTGCGCATATATAATGGCTGGTTTAAAAGAGAACATACATAAAGCACAGTGTTGCACTAAAATAATGTGTCTAACAATTTATAGTATATACATTAATACAAAAACCATTAAGTTATTAGTACAATGCTTCATCGCAACAAGATATGTGTCGGAAAAAATTACATACCAAGAACGATAACAGAAGTTGTGCCATCCCCGACCTCTTCATCCTGTGTGCGGCTGAGTTCAATCATAGACTGAAAGATCACATGCAAAAGTAAGGTGTCAACACAAGAAGATTCAGAAAAGTTTACTACAACACTGGTGCAAGATTTCAATGGTAGAGAATTTCATATTGCTAGTTAAAGCAAGCAGCACTTAACCTCACATCCATGACAAGAATCAAATAATGCAAAACTCTACACATAACATACCTTAGCAGCAGGATGAGCAAGATCCAACTCACGTAGTATAGCATTTCCATCATTAGTGACAACAATACCTGTTGGACCAACAAAATTATTTGAGGCAAACAAGGGCAGAGTAAGAAAAATTAATGTGAAACAAAACATAGTCCAGTAATATTATATTAATTGTACATTCTCTTTCCATCTATCCTTTAGATACTGAAAACAAAAGCAGAAACATGTGCCAAGTCAGCCAAATTAAATGTCCACATTATAGATGAATATGTATGAAAGTTGGAAAGCTTCTGCTGTCTAATAGGCAACCCACACTTTCCCCCAAATAATTCACTCCACTTGAGTAATTCATATCAGTTATGATCTGCTACTGATTGCATGGTATGTTTTCTATTCATGTTACCGTGATCAGTCATTTCTCTCATATTCTGAGTTTCTAAAAGAGAGGAAAGTAGGGGGTTCTCGAGGGGACGACCAAAATCCAGAAGTAAGAATATTGGACCAAGATGTAGCTCCCTTAGAAAAAGGCAAAGCAGCAAACTATTGCATACATCATTGGCACGACAAGAAAAAACAAATGGTGGATAGGAGATGGAGCACTCTTGCAGCTTGTTTGCCGAGGTAATAGTATAAAATGCAATTGAAACATTTCTAATAGTGTCTCAGGATATTAATTTAAAGCACCATTAACTCATGAAGAAAGCAATATAAGCAAATGCAAGATTGAAGCTAATTTTTCAATGCCATTACTATGGTTGTACAACACTATAACGACACCAAATTATACAAATATAAGGACAATGAGAGGTCTAATATGCACCTCCTGCAGCATCCAGCAGCATCTTCAACATAGATCGAGGACCCAAAGTAGTACGTATGATGTCAGCCACTGCCTGTAACCAATACGTACGATAAGCAAGGTTAATTACAAATGCCATCTTGCAACGACAAAAGCCATTCAAGGTGTCTAAAGCTCAAATTCATGAAAACAAGATTTACCGATGAATATATTCAGTTTAAAATGCATTAGCATCAAAGGGTATGAAGATAAAGCTAAGAAATTTTGAGTGAAGAGGAGAACAATCTGGGTGCATATGCATTCAATATTCCACAGTACTTAAATTGGTAAGTATACAAAGTGCAAGTTGGAAATCAAAGAAATAAAAAATCTTGAAGCGGAATATTGTAAACAGACAATTCTCTCTATACAAGGACTCTCTCTGTATGTTTAGCAATAGCTTTGTTTAGAAAAATTGTAAATACTTGGATCCAATGTCCCATGCAGGTAAGCCCATGTGTGGTGGAGTCACAGCCATATGTGTCCGCCCATGCAGGCCACTTTAAAAAGAGTGCGACTTTTAGTGTAGGTTAGAAGTTTCAGAGACCTTTTATCCAGATTTCTCCGATGATGATCAGTCTAGAGGGAGACTTTGAGTAGCACTCTATGTAGAGATAAGCACTAAGTCTGATCTAACAATTATATTGTTTTGATCTATTTTAATCTTCTATCTTGCTGTTTTGCAAGGTAGCATGTGACCTGCAATATTCATAAATGGATCAAATTTGACGTACAAATTTCTGCATCCCTTCAACATGATTCTGGCCTATATTTTAAGGAACCCCTGCCCTCATTCATTGCATACACATAAAAAGAAGACAATGAAAAATATTATTGTGTTTAATTTGTACACTATAGCCTTTTTTTTATTTGTCCTCTATATACTGTCTTTTCTTCCCTTCAAAACCTTGCATTTTTACATGACGGTTAAAACTTAAAAGACAGCATAACTTCAACCGCAGATGAGAATCTACAAAGAGAAAATTTTGTTTAAAGCTTAAATCATAGTTATATCTGCTGTTATCAGCAAAAGGTCTCCCCACTGATTGAAAAAACAAGATCCCATAAATGCTATATCAGATGAAAAAAGGGGCGCGGCGCAAACCTTAGCAGCTTGGATGTTGGCATGATGCACCTTACTGCCAGATTCTCGCTTCAAAGAATCCTCTGCTCAAGAGAAACAGCAAAGACATTAGAGCAAGCCATTGATACTCGACGAATCTTTAATGAACTTGGATGAGACAAAACAACCACAGATGCTTCTAGCGACAGATCCCATGTGATCTTTCTACTCCGGAGACTCAAAAAGTATTAGGTATTTGTAAAGCCCCCCCGATCGGGAGACGAAACCATATAGCAATCGTTGCAAAGCAAAATACGTCGAGATTTAGAGACAAAACCCTAGTCTCCGGAGATGGCGAGCGTCCCAATGCCTCACCGCCGAACCGGGACTACGGAAACCCTAGCTAGATCTAATGCATGAGTTGCTAAGGAGAGGAAGGCCAGAGGATCTTACTGAGAACGAGGACTGGGGACTGCATCGTTGCGGCCGGCTCTAGAAAGAGAGAGAGAGAGAGAGGAGAGGAGAGGCGCCGCAATGGAGTTTCTCACGGTTCGTTTGCAGGGGTTTTGCGAAACGAGACTTCTCGAGAGTTGTATATGGCACGTGATTCGCACGAGGATGGGTATAGGGGATTACAGGTGGCAATTTGTTTTTCTTTTTTTAATTTTTTTAAAATTTTTGAGAGTTTTTTAATTAATATAAAATAAAAAGAGAGAGAGAGAAATAAAAAATTAGGTCTAGTAGAAATAGTAATATTCATATTTGTTTTTCTAAGCTTATCTAACCTTAAATCAATATGTTTAGTTAAACGGGTCCAACTGTGGCAATTCATTTATAACTTAATTACATTATTAATGATATGATTAATTAACCCAAGTAAACCATTTAAATCTAACTCATTCTAACTTAATTACATTTTTTTAACCCCCTCTAATAATTCATCATTCCTAAATCAAAATTGAAAGAGTTAATTAGACAAATAAAAATATTATTGCCATATTAAAATATTTCATAAAATTCTTTTACCCTCAAATATCTCTTGCCCAAGCCATTACTTGAGACAAAAATGAGTCGATACAAAGAAAACTTTAATTCGCCATGTAATTATCAACTCCCTCTGCTAATTAAGACTAAAACTTAATTACTGAACTATAATTTTAGTTTTGATTTTGGTATTTTGAACTAGTCTAAGAACGGTAAACTAAACTAATTTATAATCATTTTTTATATAATATATATATATATATATTAATTTGAAGAAAAATAAATAATATACAAAATTAATTGACTAAAATGTCTTTTGACTTTAATGACAAAAGTGGTAGATTTAAATCATGCAAATAGTAGAATTGGAATCAATTTAAATTTATATTATAGTTTTTTTATTTGTTGAAGAATAACTTGGTTAATGATAAAAAGAAGATAAAAAATTGTTTGTTATGAGTTGATATTATTGGATTAAATGCAATGGCAATTTGTTACGAATCGACCTAATTCGATCCGTAACGATTCTGGACTCGATAAAGCACTTAACTTCCAAGAGATTCTGCGAACAATCTAACAATAAGATCCTTCTGGATTTTGAATATGTTGTTGCTCTTGAAGAGAGCTTTCTAACGGATCCAAGATCACAAGATTTGACGGTTAGATTTCAAGATATCTACCAAATAGTGGTCGAATGTTAATTAGATCCTAGCTTGATAGCCCTCCAATGGCTAGATGGATGCTAGGTTTAGTTCTTGGTGTGGAGGGGGAGAAGTTGTTGTGGAATAAAGTGGTTAGAAACTAATTCCAATATCATCATAAGACTCAATTAGGATTTCCTCCATATTTATATAAAAGCTCACCCTAAGAACTCTTTACTAGGTTAAACAACTCCAAACAACCATAACAATTCTTAACAAAAACCCACACTTTCACCACGGTTCGAATGCGAAATTTTCGTTCTTTGCTGATGCAAACGTTGTGCAAGCGTTCGAACGGTTCAATTTCGTTCGAACGCGCCATTTGCGTTCTCTGTTTGTGCAAGCGTTCGAATGCAGTCCTTGCATTCGAACGCGCCCTGGCAAAAATAATTTTATTGCTTCTAACAAACTCAACTAGATAAATAGACTCATTCCAATGAATCCAATATTACGCGTGGAGCCAACATGGATCGAATCGTATTACAATTTAACGTTGGATTAGATATTATTGGTACACAATTATATCATAGATCTTCTGAGCAATACTCTATTTATGCAAAAACCCTCTTCCTATTTTTCATAACAGTCCTCTCAATTTCTAATATTTCTCATCCGAGATAAGTTTAATAAAAAAAATATTATTTTACTCTTGTATTCTTTTCCTCTTTCTTTTATTCAAAATAAAGATAAATAATCCGTAGAGGATTTATAATTCATCACCTGAAAGTCCTGTGATATTCTTTTAATAGAAAATTTTGATGGATAATTAACAAAATAAGTATATGTTTCATGAAATATAACAATTAGTGCTATTTAAAAATATATTGATTTTTTACGAGTGAGACTGATTTGATACTATTTTGTCAAGATTCATTTTCAATATTCAATAATGATCCCAAAATCAAATCATTAAACATCAATAAACATCCAGGGAATGATTTGCAAATTAATTCTACTGTATAACAACATTAGCAAACATGGATCAACAAACATATTACTTGGAGATATAATTTATGTACTACAACCATATGTTAATTAAAAACATATATATATTTTTAAATTTTATCATTCTAAGAACCTCAAAACTAATTATAAGTTGGATAAAAAACTAATCCCGTGACACAAATGCAATTTAGATTTACGAAGCCATTCAGTTTAAGCTCCTAGTTATTACATTGCTGAGTCATTGCTTTGAGCTAAACGCTGTCAAACTATCGCTCTGAGATAAGCCAAATAGAAAATGCGCATTGCATACAAAACGAATGCATTACACAAACAAAATACACCTTGCTTTGCATAAATAGTATACACTTCTTACAAAAAAAATAATAATAATACAAATTAGACGTAAAATATGTGCATTGCTTATATAAACAAACAAAATTCATACACATATTGCACACTTATTTTACTTATGCTTGCTCCGTAAATATCAATTCCTAATAATTAAACACCAATTTATAGCGGAATGAACAATATGCTAACTTGAAAACCTAAACTACAACCAACTTTTATTTTTAAAGGAGCTAATCCTCGATGCTATATAAATTAGAACAACTGAGACAACTTTCTAAGAAATAAATTACAATAAGCTTAAATAACGTACATATAACGCATCGATAGAAGAATTCATCAAATATCAATCTCAACATCAACGGAGAAATTGAACTTACGACCTTTCTCATAAGAAGCTGATAGGATCCAACCACCGAACCACAAAACTAGCACGGTATCCTGCAACCGACCAACTTGAGAAAACCCTAACCCTAGCTAGATATTTTTCAGTAGCTTTTACAAAAATAGGAAAGAACAAAATAAGATATCATCTTAACCAAACCCTTATCTGACCTCACCCATACCTTTCACGAGGCCAATCGTGTGGTTCTCCTTTAATCTCCATTTTACCCCTCCCCTCTCTCTCTAATCCCCCCATTCCATTCCCCCTCCTTATCTCCAGTCTTCCGGATAGGACTATATTACTAGTAGCCTAACTCAATCGGAATAAAGATAACCCAAACTCTCTTCTCTTCTCTTCTCTTCTCCTCTCCTCTCTCCTTATCCGCATCATCCCCCGCCTCGTTTCTCTTCTCGAGGCCGGCAAGGGACGAGGAGTTCCTATTCCTATTCCCCGTTCCAAACTCCCGCGAAGAACGCTTCTTTTGACGCTCCATGCCGACCGACCAAGCCACCGGCAGCGAGGAGAAGGAGGTGCTGGAGGTCGTGGCTGCCGAGGGCGGAGATGGCCCTGGGAGCTCGAAAGGGGATTTGGGTCAAGAACCAATTGTGGAAAAGAGCTCGAAAGATGGGGTTTTGGGGGCTGAGGAGAATGGAGCGATAGAGAATTCGGTTCCGGGGAAAGATAGTGAGGAGAGCCCTGTTAAGGGCGAAGTTGTTGTTGATGGAGATATGGAGAAGGCGGATGGTGGAGAGGGGGTTGAGACCTCGAAAGGGGTTTTGGGTGAGAACCCGATCCCTGAGGAGAGCTCTAGAGATGGAATTTTGGGGGTGGAGGAGAACGGAGCTGTTGAGAATTCGGTTAAGGAATACGATGTCGAGGAGAAGCCAGTTGGCGATGATGCTGTCGATTCTTCGAGTCCCGTGGTTGGAGCTGGTAATGGGAAATCTAACGGGGTTTTGGTCGAAGAACCAATTCGAGAAGGGAGCTCTAAAGAAGGGGACTTGGGGATTCAGGAGAATGGTGCCGTGGGGGATTCAGTTCCTGGAGGTGGCGCTGAGGAGAAGCCAGTAAAGGATGAGGTTTTTGTTGATGCGGCTGAACATATCAATTCTTTGGACTCCCAGGTCGGAGCCGCGGATGTGGTCGAGAAAGAAGACGACATCCTTGACGCTGGAGATGAGAAAGATGAGAAGTTGGTTAGTGGATTGGAACGAGAAGCAACCCCTGCTAGTGAGAAAGTAGTGGGCTCCAATTTTGTCGAGGCTGAACCAGCTGTTGGCGCTGATGCTGCTGAGAAAGAGGAAGATGGTGCCACTGGTGACGCCAATTCAGACGAAAAAGATGAAGAGCCGGAGATTTTTAAGCCTGTGGATGCTGGAGCTGATGTCGCTGAAGAGGTGAAGACTGATTCGGAGTCAAACCTCGTATCTGTAAGTACTCTTTCTTTTGAAACTGTAGAAATAAATGTGTCTTCTGAATCAAATGTTAGTAATAGTGAGGTCTATGCTATTTGGGGATCTAATACTGATGCAAATTCCATTTAAAAGATTGGTAGTGTAAATGGTGTTGCGCCTACTGCTGATGCTGGGAAGTCTGAAAAAGATGAGGCTTTGGAGGAAAGTTCTGAATTTGTGGGTCGGGAAATGGCTGAGGGTTCTCCAGACAATCTTGGTTCTTTGAATTTGGGAGAGGATGCTGATGGAAGTATTGTCCAAAAGGAGGAACTTGAGGGTGAGGTAGAAAGAAAAGAATCGAACAATGATGCAGGTGATGGTGAGGTGGACTCAACCCGAGAGGAGGTATCTTTACCTCCCCAGGGTGAGGAGCCCACGAAAGTTGAGACAAAAAGTGAGCCTGTGGAAGACTTAGCTGTGTCGGGAGGTGGAGGTGGCCAAGAAAAAACTGCAGATAGCTCATCAGGCACTTCCTTTGTCGAACAGGAAGAACAACATGGTGTTGATGTCTCTCTTGAGGGTTATGATGATGAAGACACCGGTGATACTGATGCAGATGAAGATGATGAAGATTTAATTTCTGACAGACCAGCAAGAGTCGCAATTTTGGAGAGCTCTGAAGCTGCAAAACAGATCATGAAAGAATTGGAGGAAGGCTCTTCCAGTGCAAGCACTCGCTCAGGTTTGGATAGCTCAAGGGATTACTCACAAATAGATGGGCAAATTGTGATGGATTCAGATGAAGAGTTGGATGACAATGAGGATGGTGATGAGAAGGAAGTGTTCGACTCTGCTGCATTGGCTGCGCTACTAAAAGCAGCAACCGGGTCGTCATCTGATGGGGGTATTACTCTTACTTCTCAAGATGGTTCTAGGATTTTCTCCGTCAACCGTCCAGCTGGTCTTGGTTCTTCAGGCCCATCTCTAAGGCCCGCTCCTCACCGGCCCGTGCAGCCAAACCTCTTTGCTCCTTCTGAATTGGCAGTACTGTCTGATTCTGCAAATGACATGACTGATGAAGAGAAGAAGTTGCATGAGAAGGTTGAACAGATAAGAGTGAAGTTCCTGCGCCTTGTCTACAGGTTGGGGCATTCTCCTGAAGACACTGTGGCAGCACAAGTACTTTACCGTTTGAGTCTTGCTGAAGGCATCCGACGGGGAAGGCAAATGAATCGAGCTTTCAGTCTTGAGAATGCTAGGAAGAAGGCCGTGCAGCTTGAATCAGAGGGGAAAGAGGATTTGAACTTCGCCTGTAACATATTGGTGCTGGGGAAGACTGGAGTTGGCAAGAGCGCTACAATAAATTCTGTCTTTGGTGAGGAGAAATCACAAACCAATGCTTTCGAACCAGCCACGGCTTCTGTAAGAGAGATTGTTGGGAATGTAGATGGTGTTAAGATCCGTATTATTGACACTCCAGGCCTTAGGGCGTCTGTGATGGACCAAGCATCAAATAGGAGGATCCTATCGACTGTGAAGAAGTATACCAAGAGATGTCCTCCTGATATTGTTCTGTATGTGGATCGCATGGATACCCAGACTCGCGATCTTAATGATTTGCCTCTGTTGAGAACCATTACCAGTACTTTGGGTTCGTCCATATGGTTCAATGCAATTGTTGCTCTGACACATGCTGCTTCTGCTCCTCCAGATGGACCAAATGGTTCTCCTCTCAGTTATGAGGTTTTTGTAGCGCAAAGGTCTCATGTTGTTCAGCAGGCTATTCGACAAGCTGCTGGCGATATGCGCCTGATGAATCCAGTGGCTCTCGTTGAGAATCATCCTTCTTGTAGAAGGAACAGAGAAGGTCAAAGAGTGCTTCCCAATGGCCTAAGTTGGAGACATCAGATGCTGCTCTTATGCTACTCTTCAAAGATACTATCTGAAGCCAATTCTCTCTTAAAGCTTCAAGATCCTGCTCCTGGAAAGCTATTTGGATTCCGTTTCCGTTCTCCGCCACTTCCCTTCTTGCTGTCTTCTCTTTTGCAGTCGAGAGCACACCCTAAACTTTCTACTGATCAGGGTGGTGAGAATGGAGATTCTGATATTGACCTTGATGACTTTTCTGATGCTGATCAAGAGGAAGAAGAAGATGAATATGATCAACTTCCACCTTTTAAGCCCCTGAAGAAATCTCAGATTGCCAAGCTAACGAAGGAGCAAAAGAGGGCCTATCTTGATGAATATGATTACCGAGTCAAGCTTCTTCAGAAGAAACAATGGAAAGAAGAACTTAAAAGACTAAGGGAGATGAAGAAGAGGGGGAAGACTAACCAAGATGCTTTTGGATATGGTGATATGGCTGAAGAGTATGATCAGGACAACGCTCCTGCAGCTGTACCAGTTCCCTTGCCTGATATGGTATTGCCTCCTTCATTTGACTGCGATGCTCCCACTTATCGATATCGTTTTCTGGAACCAACTTCTCAACTTCTGGCTCGGCCTGTTCTGGATACACATGGATGGGATCATGACTGTGGTTATGACGGTGTCAGCCTTGAAGAGAGCCTTGCAGTGGCTGGTCAATTTCCTGCTGCTGTAACAGTTCAAGTCACCAAGGATAAGAAGGAATTCAGCATACATTTGGAATCGTCAGTTTCAGCTAAGCATGGTGAAAATGGTTCCTCACTTGCTGGTTTTGACATCCAAACTGTTGGGAAGCAGCTTGCTTACATACTCCGAGGTGAGACCAAATTCAAGAACTTGAAGAAGAATAGGACTACAGGAGGTGTCTCTGTAACCTTCTTGGGGGACATCATGGCAACTGGAATGAAGCTTGAGGACCAAGTAAATGTTGGTAAAAGGATGACACTGGTAGCAAGCACTGGTGCTATTCGAGCTCAAGGAGATACTGCATATGGAGCCAACTTGGAGGCGCGCTTGAAGGACAAGGATTTTCCGATTGGCCAAGCGCTTTCAACATTAGGGTTGTCTTTGATGAGTTGGCGTGGGGATCTTGCTCTGGGAGCAAATCTGCAGTCTCAATTCTCCATTGGAAGGAGTTCAAAAATGGCGGTTCGTGTTGGGCTGAATAACAAGCTCAGTGGACAGATAACTGTTAGGACAAGCACCTCAGAACAGATCCAACTGGCGTTATTGGGTATCCTTCCAATTGCTATCTCGATGTTCAAAAGTGTGCTTCCTAGTGGTGAGTCTTTTGCTTATTAGTTATTCTTGAAGAGCAGAAAATTCTGAGTTTCCTAAAGGTTGAGTGTTGCCCATTAGTGGTATTTCAGATTATATAGAGGGAATAGAATCTCTGAATTTTAGTTTGAACTTCTGTATTTCCTGCAGTTAGTTTCGTATAATTTTCTGATCAAGAGAGTTGTGAAAGTGAGTCAGAACCATAGCGGCAGTATTTGTATTAGATTTGGTTCAGATTCTATGTAGTTGCTATGCTATCTCTTTCAAATAAAACTAATGCCTTCTATTCTATTATGTTTTCTGACTGCTGATGGCAGTGGTTTGTGATTGTTATTCTATCAGAATAGTATTACCTTCAAAGTGATAATTTCTCTTTGATATAAGTGATCATACAATTATAGTAGTTGGATTTCTTTAGTTCGGCGAGAAACAATCTTGAAAAGTCACTTGTTAGCTTTGATCAACTGTTAAGAATATTAGTTTATGGGCTCATATAGATTTTCAATAACATAAATTACATATTGACAGAATATAAATTTTTTTTTCATCCCTGCAATGCATGATGTCCTATCAACAGTGAAGTTATTCTCCAACATCAGATAGCTGAGTCTCTTGGTTCAGACTATTCCAACATATGGTTGGTTCAAACATAACAAATGCTAATCACAACTCAAGGAACAATTATATTCTGTCATTTCTTCTGTAGAATAATCATTTTGATACTTCTTGAAGGATACTAAGAATTATAAAATCCATTCGGTTGCCATTATTAAAGTACATTGTCCTACATTGAGAACTATATTCCTTAGTTACCCCAAGAATCTCTCTTATCTAGACTACCAAGAGCTATCTCCTTGGTCACACTTTTTACTTCTTTTACCATTCCCCTTGTTACTTATTTGTTGATTCTGTCCCCGGTTCTTCTTATGTTCTTGTAAAGGCATGCTGTCTATGTTGGAATAAAAGTTCCTCAATGTTAGCTTCACATCTCTGAACAAAATGATCCCAGGTTTCTTCTTTCATCCAACTGAAGAATCATGGGTTTGATCAAATTCACTTAATAGTTTGTTTGATCTCTGATAGGAACAGAAGGTAGGCTCCTCATATGTATGGACACTTTAGAACCTATTAAAGCTCATCTATTTCTTTTGAGCCTTAAACTGCTTCTAAAAACAGTTGGGCTGTTCACTTTGTTGGATAATTCTTATATCAGTTTAGCTATGCTCATTTTTTAAACTTACATAAGAATATATAAAAATACCAATATAATGTATTATGGTGTTTAGTTATAAACTAGTATAGTGGTATAATTAATGTAGAGATATTTTGACAAATAAGAGTGTAGAGAGAAGAGCAAAATGAAAGAGGAAAAAGAGATTAAAATTATAATTGATTGAAGTGATATATGCTTAAGGATAAATATAGTAATTAAGAAATATAAAACTATTAGATGAAAGAGGAGAGGAGAGAGAAGCATATATTAGTAAATTAGTATTCAGATAAGTGATTGTTTGCTTATTATTCTGGTATAAAAAGATGAATACGAGAATAACTTTTTTTTCTTATTCTACAAGTGAACTAGCCCGTTAGGATTACAACAACAAGAACAAGAACAAGAACAATAACAATAACGACAGTGATGCCAAAGGCCACAATTCGGATTCGGTTTAATCTCCTCTATATGCTGCTGTGCATGATTTACTCGTCAAATTCTTTTTACTTATCTAGATCTAAATGCCAGGAGAACCATGAATACCATCTGGCATGATGTATTAATCTACAAAAGGGCAGTTGTTTAGAGAATATTTATGTCCAAAACTCACCAAACTTGAAAGGGGAAAGGATGAACCTTGAAGTATGGAACTTTGACATAAATTATTATTTCTCAGCTGCAGTAAATGTAGTTTTCATGTCAGAAAACATGTAATCATATATGACTTTGGAATTGTATGTAATTAATTATTTTTCTGATTTCAAGCTCTGTGCTCTGGAAATCAACCAAATATATCATTTTGATTTTATTATCGTTTATATCCTATTTTATGAAAATTTATCATTTTAATCCTGCATTTTAGGTTTAATTATAAAAAATATATCCTAAAGCTAGTTTTTTTTTTAATTTATTTTTAATACTGAAGTTTTTCATATACGTTAATTAATTTAATTGTAGGCGTAGTCTAACCAAAATTTCCTCCCTGCTAAGTCAAACAAAAAGGGGCACTCCAGTTATTTTTTTTATCAGGGGTAATCTAGGTGTTTAAATTTTTAATTTTGAAGTTAATATAATAATTTTCTTTTCGTTAGGTACTGTTAAAATTAACTCACTATGTTTTTTGAGGATCAAACACATAATACAGAGATCGAATGATAAATATTAATAAGATAAAACATAAAGAAAATTTTGTCTACCTTGCTTTATATATAATTATGATTTATACGTTATATTTTTATTATTTATAAATCAAGCTATTTGATTCAGCGAATATATACAGATATCATCTTAGTTTAAAGATATTTTATTTTTAAGACGACTAGTATGACTTGGTTTATTTTCATAAATTTTCTAGTATAACTAACTTAACTTAGAGATTTGGTTAAGTTTAACTTAACTGATCTGACAGAATATTTTCTGTACATATTCGCTAAATATAGAGATTGATTTGGATAAAGCACAATTTTATTAAAAGATAGAATGTTATGGGGGCATATTTTTGATCAATTTTCTGAAAATAAAAATTGAGATGCCATAGATTTCAAACCAGAAAGATGGTTAATTGTTACTGTTCTTCCTGCATGGCCAAATAAATCGATTCAAAGTTTAAGCTTTCTTATCAGGATTAGTTTCTGCAGTAACCTTTTGTGAAAGAGAGTGAGTAATTTCCCTGGTGTGCTTTCATTCCTTCTGTTCACTAAATGGGAGAAGCACTGATGTACAACTATGGACTCCTGGAAGCCTATGAGAGTTGCATCAGAGTGGAAATTACTTATAAACTAGTTGTGAATGATGCTTTGTTGAACTCCTCAGTAGAGATTAGCCATCTGAATTCCAGAGTATCTGAATAAGTTCTTTTAAATAAGCTTTGATTTTTTTCCCAATAAATAATAAGTCTATGACTTGGGTTTCTTTCATTTGGAGGAATTCATGGAGTCCAAGTTGTAAACTCAGAAGACTAATCACTGACCAAGCAAATAGAATGTCTTTTTATTTTTTGATATATGAATTAAATAACTGAATCAATGTCACAAGAGAGATATGTCAAATATTTTAATAAAAATTCAGTAAATATCAGGATGATTTATTATAGCAAAACCATACCACTGCTACTCCACAACACAAGGTTAGAAAATTAATAACAATCATAGGAAATAAGGAAGCAATATTAAGGGAGAATATATGTTTTATATACATAAAAGACACTTATTAAATCCAGCATTTGTATGCCCATTCCAATATATGTTATGTTTCCACATACATTATCCAAAAGATTTTAACGTACGTAACAACACGCATTCATAAGCAGCACGACATAGGAGAGGTTTAATTATTCTTCGAGATGAGAGTGAGAGAGGGGGAGAGAGAGAGAGAGAGAGAGGTTTTAACCGGTGAAAGATGTCTCTCTCATTGCGCCGAGATGGGCTCCATCTCCATCGCTGAGGGAACAATATCCTCGTCGGTTTCCTCGGCGAACACCTCGGCGATCCTCTCCATGGGGACGAGGGGGAGGTAGCTGGCCACGGCGTATCCCTTCTCCGCGGAGAAGCAGACCGCGCGATTGTAACGCTCCGAGAGGTGGGCGGCGGTGGGGACGACCACCTGGGCCACCTGGGGGAAGAGGGGGAGCTGGTTGAGAGAGCGCCACGTGGACACCGCGGCCCGCTCGGCGACCGGCTCGTACTTGGTGTAGAGGCCCTTGGCGACCGGCTCGTACCGGGAGATGGCGGACCGGGCCAGGCCGGACGCGGCGCCGACCAGGCCGGTCCGGTGGACCTCGCCGGCCACGGAACGGGCGAGGGTGGGGGCGTCCTTCACGAGGGACGGCACGTGGCGATCGATCTCCTGGACCGACTCGCCGACCTGTCACGTGTAACAAACACGTGCGTCAGCTTCTCTATTCTTACGCCCTTAAATAAAATAAACAAATATAACACAAAGGTGCGCCGGAGTTATACGACGCGGTCACCGCTAACGTGGGCCGCACGGAAAACCCGGATGGCCTGCTAACGTGCGCCACATCGCTAGATCGAGGGATTGCCAAAGAAAGAAGTACCTTGCGATCGACGAACTTGAGGAGGTCGAGGGGGACGCCTTGGAAGCGCTCGTAGACGGGACCGACGACGGTCTTGACGGTGCCCTCGACGGTCTCCACCCCCGGCTTGAGCGGTCCGGCGCTCTCCTTCGCGTACGCGTACAGCGCCGCCGCGCAAACCACCGCCTGCACCGCCGCCGCCTGCACGAACTCCAGGTACCTCAGCCTCTCCTCCTCCCCCTTCGCCACCACACGCACACACAAACAACCGTTAGCAGCCAACAAAACCCTAACCCTAACATAAAACTTCGACCCAATTGAATCGATCGAGAAATAGGGCAGAAATTGCTTACCATCGGATCGGACGGGACGTTGTTCGATTCAGCCATCCTTTGATTCGATTGCGTGAAAACTAGACCAATTGATCGATCGCGAGAACGAGTAAATGACTTCGAGAAGTAGCTTTGGGGTTTGGAATGGAAAGGGGGAAGAAGAGGGCATGACCTTTATAAGCGAGGCTTCTTCTCGGCCGTAGATGCGACACGCGATCGAACGGCTGTCGTTGGACGGTGGATCGTGTACCGTTGACGACTTAGCGACGAAGGCTCGTAATACGTCGACGGGGGCGAAACGTCCGCATGCGATTCTACCGCATAATTTGGGCACGTGACGACCGTTTGATTCTATTTTGACGGACGGATATGCGAACGAGTGTTATTTCAGAATGGCGTGGAACCTAATTTGTACGTGGGAAAAGGAAATAACATTTCTAGAAGGTGACACGTGCCGGCTGATGAGGGCTGCAGTGCCTAAGATTTGTGCGAAATCCGCATTGGGAAACGGTGGGCAAAATTGAAAGGTGTTGGATCATCTGCATCTTCGAATGCAGGAATTATTCAATTAAGAGTACTTGCTGGTATTTGATTGGTTGAACATATAGAAAATTTTCTGCAGCCGTGGGCAGCATGAAAGAAGCTTCCAATGTGAACGGGAACGAGAACCAAATTGATGATATGTTGCATCATACAAGGGATAACCTATGAGGATGTTGACATTAATAAATCTAGGATAACATAGAGATATATATAACTAAAGATATACATCAGGGAAAGTTTACCCAATTTGTGTTATAAATTAGTATATTTTGTAGCAAAAATTATATTTTACCCCCATGATTAGATTTAAATTTAGATCACCCTACCACTTTATCTCTTTTGTGATTAAAAGTAAATTTATTTATGATATGCTTACTCTTCTCGTCACCGCATAGAAAGTATAATTAGGGTTTTTAAAAAATTTGAGCTTCTTATCACTAAATTAGGGACTATGGTCGTTAAAAAAGTAAAAATTTTCTAATATTTTCCACAATATTTAAGACATCAGACCGAATTGAGATCAAATCGAATAGGAATTTCATCAGCATCGTTGAGTAAGTAGTTATAATTGAGTAAATTTTTTGTTTGTTCTGGGTCCATATTAATGATAATCAAAGGTTGCTAATTTGCAAGAAGAAGGAAGCTCGTAGCATAAATAATATTGGATCGGAATCTAAAAGAGAACAATTCCCATGAGCTACCAAATTGGCAATAAATAAGCATGAGTCTGGTGTTCCTCCTCTTTAACATTTTAAGTAAGGCAAGATTAGGGAGACGCGGTGGGAGAGACCACAACTCCGTTTCTCGCGGCCGTACTCTCCTTTCCGCTCTTAACGGTCAAAAAAAATCCCCCCTTTACCCGCCAAATCTAGCCAACCAAAACCAACGAACTTCTCCCGCCAAATGAGCGTACCCGCCCATTTCCCTCCCTCAAACTCCTCTATAACAATCCCTCTCCTCTCCTCCTCTCCCCCCCAGTCTTCGCCTTCCTCCCCTTAATACCTGCCTTGGGGCCCTCCAAGGCGGTCTCATCCACCCCCAGTCATGGAGGCCTTCGGCCGCTCTCTCTTCCTTCTCATCTTCTTCTTCTTCTCTTCTTTCATGGCGGTCTCGGCTTTGTCGGATGCTGAGGCGGCCTCGATCGCTCGCCGCCAGCTCCTCAGCCTCCGCCAGACCGACGGCGACCTCTCCCCCGACTTTCGGTTCGACATCAAGATTGACATTAGATTCGCCAACCCCCGCCTCCGTCGCGCCTACATCGCCCTCCAGGCGTGGCGCGCCGCGATCTACTCTGACCCCCACAACATCACCGGAAACTGGGTCGGCCCCGACGTGTGCTCCTACGGGGGGGTGTTCTGCTCCCAGGCCCTCGATGATCCCTCCGTCACCGTCGTCGCTGGCGTCGACCTCAACGGGGCTGACGTCGCCGGGTACCTCCCCATGGAGCTCGGCCTCCTCACTGACATCGCGCTCTTCCATATCAACTCCAACCGCTTCTGCGGCATCATCCCGAAGAGCTTCTCGCGGCTGGAGCTCCTCGACGAGCTCGACGTCAGCAACAACCGCTTTGTCGGGCCGTTCCCGAAGGTGGTCATTGGGCTGAAGGCGTTGAAGTACCTCGACCTTCGGTTCAACGACTTCGAGGGACCGGTGCCGCCGGAGCTGTTCGACAAAGAGCTTGACGCCATCTTCCTCAACAACAACCGCTTCACGTCGAACATCCCGGCAAACTTCGGCAACTCCAACGCCTCCGTCGTCGTCCTCGCGAACAACAAGCTCGGCGGCTGCATCCCGATGACCATCGGACGCATGGCTTCTACACTCAACGAGCTCGTTCTTTTGAACAACGGCTTCACTGGCTGCCTCCCGCTCGAGGTGGGGCAGCTCGCGAGCATCTCTGTCTTCGATGTGAGCGGCAACAGCCTCACCGGCGTTATCCCGCAGAGTCTTTCGGGGCTGGCGAAGGTTAAGGAGTTGGATCTTTCGAACAATTTGCTCACCGGCGTCGTGCCAAGGAGTGTATGTGCACTGCCGAAGTTGGAAAACTTTACGTTCTCTTATAACTACTTCAAGGGCGAGGCCGTTGAGTGCATGCCGTCGTTGTCGAGGTCCGGCGTCGTGTTCGACGATAGGAGCAATTGTTTTGGGAGTTTGAGGCCGGAGCAGAAGGCGGCGAAGGAGTGCACGTCGATCGTGAGCCGACCGGTGGATTGTAGCCGGTCGAAATGCGGTTATCCTTCGACTCCGGCGCCGAAGCCATCGTACTCGCCGCCCACACCGAAACGATCGGCGCCACCTACGATGCCGGTCTATTCACCGCCGCCGCCGCCACGCGACATGGTAGAACCAGTGACACCTGTGCACTCACCACCCCCGCCAATTTATTCCTCTCCACCTCCTCCAGTTTATTCACCACCACCTCCAGTGTACTCACCGCCACCCCCGGTCATCCACTCCCCACCTCCTCCGGTTTACTCACCACCTCCAGTGTACTCACCGCCACCACCGGTAGTCCACTCCCCACCTCCACCGGTTTACTCACCACCACCACCACCTCCGGCGCAATCACCGCCGCCACCAGTAGTCCACTCCCCACCTCCTCCGGTTTACTCACCGCCACCTCCAGCGCAATCACCACCGCCACCAGTAGTCCACTCTCCACCTCCTCCCGTGTACTCACCACCTCCTCCGGGGTACTCACCACCACCTCCAATTCAATCACCGCCACCACCTCCTCCTGTGTATTCACCGCCACCACCAGTGCAGTCACCGCCACCCCCAATAGTATACTCACCACCTCCTCCAGTGCACTCACCGCCGCCTCTGGTGTCCTCGCCACCACCTCCAGTGCAGTCACCGCCACCACCACCTCCAGTGCACTCACCCCCACCACCAGTAGTCTACTCTCCGCCTCCTCCCGTGTCCTTACCTCCACCACCAGTTGTCTACTCTCCGCCTCCTCCCGTGTCCTCACCGCCACCACCAGTAGTCCATCACTCTCCACCTCCACCCGTGCACTCACCACCGCCTCCAGTCGCCTCTCCACCACCACCGGCCCCAGTCTCGTCTCCTCCTCCTCCTCCCCCGGATACTCTGATCCTCCCGCCGATATTTGGGTCGAGTTACGCCTCGCCGCCGCCGCCCATCTTCCAAGGCTACTAACTGAGTTGAGCTAAAACTTGCAACCAGGTTTATGCCCACCATTCATGGCCCATCTGCTTCTGCTAGCCGAGTAGAAATTTGGACTTTCTTGTCTCACAGGAGGCTGCAACATGTAATATAATGCTTAACCACATATAAACAAGTACCATATCATTATGTTTTCAATTTTTTTTTTAAATTTTTAGTGGAGGGATTTATCTTTAAAGCGCCATTTCTAGATATTAATTTGATGTATTTAACCCTTATATAATTTCTAATTATGCTATAGATTTTAGTAGTACCACATTACTATATTGTCGGATAAATCTGGTATATGTTGTAGAAATCTGGCAATAAATAATTAAGAAATTATTAGACGAGCGTCTCAGAATCTATCTAATTCCTTTTATTTTTTTTCCTCCCTTTTACATTGTGAATTAAATCCCTAACTAAGGATCTCTTTGTTCTCATGTCTTTGATCTCATACATACTTTCCAAACAAGTAGTAACACATTAACATCACAACCTTTTATATTAAAGAGAGAAAAGGAACAACAACTAGTACGTATAAAACGATCCATAAGGAGGAAAATTACATACCCAAAAAGAAAGAAAAGAAAAGAAAAGAGTCAAAGCTATATATATATATATATATAGGTTATCACAATTCACAGAAGCTTATAATTGAACACGGCGAGAAACGAAGCCCAAGCCAGGCAAGGTTTGACCAGATCGGCGGCAATTGGGTTGAGCCCATGGAAGCATTGGGAGCAGGCGAAGAGCGCCGCGAAGAGGCCGACGGAATCCGCCAGGCCCAACCTCGTCGCCCCGAGCCCGAACACTAACGGGCCCCAAGATAGGCCCAATAAGAGTTGGGCCATGAAGAGGCCCAAGATGGTCGGCCGACGGTGGAAGCCGCCGTCGGCCCACACCAGCCAGCCAGCGAGGCCCATTAGGGCGGCGGTCGAGAGGGAGGCCAAGTGGAAGACCCACACCGGCGGGCGCCAGAACGGTCTCGCCGCGCCGCTGTACGCCGCGGACACGCTGGTCGCGTAGGCTACGATGGCGGCGAGGCCGACGGGGATGGCGACGGCGACCGCGAGCGAACGGAGGCCCCGCTTGGCCATCGCCAGCTTCTGGGCCTTCCTGTTTTTAGTAGCAGTGGTGCCGGTGGTGCTGCCGGCGGCGGCGGCGGAGGTGGTGGTGGGTTCTTCTTTGCCCCGGTGTTTCAGACCTTCAGATGCCATTGTGATAATCTTCTTTTACTTTGCTTAGAGAGAGAGAGAGAGAGAGAGGTTTAGGTTAATATAGTAGCTTGTTGCACTCCTGAAGTGACACGTGGGAGTGGGAATGTAGGGGGAGGTGGCACGTGTCAGGGTGTTTGCCAGGTAAGCATGTGTGGATTTGGTCTAAAGTCAGAGGAAGAGAGGATGAGATTGTGGTGGTGTTATGTGACTAGAAGGTGCTAATTAGATCTAAAATTTACTATTATAATTATCATGCTAATCTCCTAGAGATTTACATTCATTTAATCCAAACTTAGCCCCCAATGCCTTTATATTAACTGATTAATTGGTTGATAATGATCTAAGCTTGATTAAGTTGATGGCTTAGAATTAGCATACATAAGTACAACTAAAAGTATATTCTTCTATTTAAAAGTATTTAAATTTAAATTCTTTTTTTATTCAAAATTTTACTAGTTTAATAAACATTTTTACATGAGTGTGGCCAATGAGATTATATGCATATTATCTTTGACAAACTGGCTGTAGTTTTTGTCTCAGTTGAAACTTAATTAGTGACACAAATACATAATCAATCATCTAATCTCCCAGAAGGAGTGAATACAACCTGTAATAACAATTGACCCCAAAGGCCTTACAAACAACAGAGTTGGAATAACCAAAATAACCATTCTTCCTACCAAAACATCCATACTAAGTTCATGCTAATACCATATAAGTATCGACCTGCTACCCAACCAAACTAATACCAGTTACACAAGCAACAGAGAGCAATTCATATCAATTACACAGCTTTTCAAGGTATTTGAAGAGAATAGAATAAACTCCACAGCATCAGCATTAGTATCAGCCTTCCTTCAACTCTACCACCTCATTTAGCAAGTAAACATTCATTAGTCGACAAGCTCGTTTCACTACCTCCTCTCCTTGAATATTTGCTTAGCAGATGAACAAGGAGGTCACCCTATGTTGGAAAGCTTCATAGGATGTGGCATAGTTACTAAATTTTTTATTGTTTCTTTCTAACCACATAGCCTAAATCATTATACTTAACCATATATACCACCATTTTTTTCCCTCTCTTCCCAGCTTTAAATTGGTTATTTGAAACCAATCTTTCACATATTTCACCTCGCTTGGAATTCCCTAATACTTCATCATCTGCCACAGCAACTTACCACCAAATTTATATCTCAAAAAAAGGTGATCCACTAACTTATCTTTTTAATAAAAAAACATAGGAAGAACTGCTAGTCCAGCCTTTCTTAAGCAACTTATCCCTAGTCAACATTCTGTTATTGCATACCAACTACAAAAATGGTCTAACTTTCAGAGGTATCTTCAGCTTCCAAATTATTGGCAAGCTTTTAGAGATAACACTCCTATGATTAAGGAATCTATATAGAGATTTAACAGTGAAAATACCATTACTTTCCTATCTCTATCTGATTCGATCATAACCCGTATCTCTCCGAGTACAATGGGTGTTCACATAATTGATCATTTGTTGTCCTTCCAATAGTAGATTTTCAGTTAACATTCTTCTATACTTGAGCCTCCATTCACCTCTTTCAGTCCAAACCTCATACACAGTTGCCTATTCGTCCTTGGTTATACTAAACAACTGAGGATATCTGATTGTAAAAGAATAGTCCTCAAAAAAGGAGAGAGCCAACTGGAATTAACCGGTTTGAATTAATTGACCTTAACTTTCTTGTAATATCTCTGCATAATTATCGAGGCCCACAGCTGATGTTCCGAATTTAAAAGCCTCCACCACCACTTAGCCAATACAGATTTATTCAGATCATGAAGATTAATAATCCCCATTCCTTCAAATTCCTTTTTTCCTACACACTTTGTCCCAACTAGCCAGAGCAATCCTTTTTTATTCTCCACTGTCCTGTGCCAAAGAAAATTCCTTCTCAATTTATTTCATTTCTGCACCCATATCAACATATTAAAGAAAGAAAGAGAGAAAGTATAATGGAACAATACTTAGAACAGAATTTATGAGGATAATATGACCCCCCCAAGGACAATAGTTTACCATTCCACCCAGCTATTTTTTTCCCACATTTTCCATCACAAACATCCAATCATTCTTCCTAAGCTTGCTATCATGTAAAGGAAGCCCCAAATATTTAATTGGCATATCTTCCATCTAACAATTCATCGTAGTAGCAAACTTCTTTCTTCTTATTATTCCTCAAATATATTAGAAAACTCTTCTCAAAGTTAATTTTTAAACCCGACGTGTCTCAAACCCATAAAGCAAGAATTTTAGCATCACATCTTTTTTATTTGCCCGCAACAAGATGTCATCAATATATTGCAAGTTAATAATACCATTTTCACAAATATCAATACTCAGTGAGATAAGTCCACATTGTTTAGCTCTATGTAACATCTTGTTCAAGCTATTAGCAATAAGAACAAAAAGATAAAACGATAACGAATCTTCTTGTCTCAATCCTTTCTTGCATTTAAAATATTATGTGCATATTGTTAAAAGAAAGAAACTCATATTATTTAAATCATCTCAGAAATAGTATAAACTACCACAATTATATATATTAGACATATAACTAGCATCTATAATTGTCTTTAGAAACAAAAATAAATATAGATACGATCTTGCCATCCCTCCACTAGCATATTAATTATGAATTTATGAACATGCTATCTTATTAGTGACTGCAACGTTTGAGATCTATAGGACCTCTATAAATGATGCCAAGGGCACTAGCCTTACAAGTTACCTCTTGGAAAGGGCACTTCTTTCACATATAGCATCAAAAGAAATTAATGACATCCAAAAGCAATAGGACCACCTACCTAATTGTTACATAACATAAGGACTGTAATTGCACTAGATTACGCTTTCAACCCTATGTAACAATGGTCCGATATCAAAAAAGAAGGAAGACAAAAGAAGGGATATCTTTGGATCTTCTAATTTTAGCCAAATTTATCGATAAAAATGTTGCTTTTTTAGGATCGGTGTGTAGTATTTTTGATTAAATTTAAGACTAATACAACAATTGTAGTTTGATAAATAGAATGAGAGGGAGAGTAGGGCGGTGGCCTTTTGACATAAGTTTTATACTTGGTTATAGTGGATAATACTATAGAGAGATTAAGGTATTAAGCCAAAGGGCTTAGAAAATATATAGTAGATAAAGCGTAACATAAACAGAGTCACAGTCACAAAGGCCTTAAGTTATCATGCAGCTCCATCATTAGGCTAGAGATGGCGAGTAAATCTTTGCCCAAATCCACAACATAGTGCGCACACGTCCTACCTCCTTTATTGCCACCTACCAACTCTACTACGACCACCGGTAGCTGAGACACAAGATGAGGAAGGTGACAACAATGCTGAAGTTGATGATGCCAACAATGAGGATAGTAGTAGTGGCGGCAGCAACAACGGTAGCAATCGGCTTGGGAGGAGAGAAAAGGAAAGCTAGGAAGAGAAAAGAGAGAAGATAAAAGAAAAGAGATTGGATGAGAGGAAAAAGAGGGGAAGAAGAAGAAAGAAAGAGACGAAGATGAAACATGGATGGGGAAGAAGAATGAAGCGAAAGAGAGGAGATGAGAGGAATAAGAAAGGCTTCCTATGAAATAGGAGGAAAAACTTCTTGTCGAAGTGGCTATGAGAGGGGAGGAGGAGGAGGAGAAGTGGAGGAGGCCATCGACCACGACCGAAAGGCTCACTTAGTAGAAGAGACGGAAAAGAAGAGAAACCTTAGCAGAGAGTAAAAATTGATGCTCTTCAGTTTGTTGATAAAAAGTGGTAGAAAAAAGAGTGGTGAAATGTTCTTGTAAATTCATTCTTAGTAAGTTATCATGATTTATTAATATTTAATAAAAATAAGTCATTGTGATAATTAATAATGACATGGCGTATATAAGAAGTGTCACTCTCTCACTTTCAAAGAACTAGAAAAAGTTAGGTAATTTTAGGGAAGCAATGGACTTAAAAGAAAAAAATCCGACCTCCACATCAACTAAACACAGTCCAAATGTAAAGAAAGTGGATAAATTGGTTCTAACGAAATGGATTCAATTTTCTCTTGGGAAGGATCCGAATCCGACTTCACTTGCCCTTAATTAATCAATCAATTAATTAATTAATTAAAATAAATCACACAGCATTAATAAGTAACCTGCAGCTTGTGAGCTTAACGGCGTCCAACCAATCTCCAGCTTGCTGCAGCTGGCAGCGCGTACAAGGCTGGGGGCCACCCAATAGAAAACTTGGTTAGCAAATTTACAAACCAGACCCCGCATTTCGAATTTATTACCGTTCCTACCCTACTCTTCTGGATATTACCGTTCGAGCCCTTCTGGTTCCGACCTCTGAGTGGATTCGAGAAATGTGCCCAAATAATAATACACACAAAATGGCGGGTGCGATCTGTAAATTTGTCTGCAGTCCGACAAATATCCAGAGATTAGAAAGAAGAAAAAGGAAAAGAAAGGGTTGACAGCCAATCATGACCTGCCAAGCCATCACTTTAGCAGGGGAAAAAAAATAATATATTTTATTTTAATACAGAAAAGAATATATATTTTGAAATGAGACAAATCCCTTTTTTTTTTTTTCCTTCTCACCAATCATTCCATGAATGCTTTCTGGTTCATTTATATCTACTGTTCATTGTTTGCCATCCAACATATTGTCTCCATATGACAAGACCTTCTTCCATTTCAAATGCTCAAAATGATACCAAGTATTCATATAATTCAGTATTAAGAAGTAAAAATCAAACAAGGAGAGAGCTTATCATAAACTGTTTGATCCTCCCACTTCACTTTGATTTTTGATTTTGAAAGAAAAAAGAGATTGTTTTAATCTAAGAACCATGGCTAAAAATTCATTCAAAACTCAGATAAATAATTTATATTAGCAAGTCCATCAGCAGCTCAGTTGACTTTCCAGCAGTATACACAAAGAGGATTTTACACTTCAAAAACAACTCTTATCTCTGAATTCTTTTACATGTCTGAAGTTTGAACCATCTGAATCAATTTTTCCTAGGTTTGAGTTACATCCTTAGAAAGACTGCTATCTTTGAGAACTTTTATGGTACTTGATGCATGACCAACCTAGATAAGAGAGATGAAGTCATGAAGATAACAAGATCACCAATATTTTACTAGTCCATAAACTTCATATATTCCATCCATCTCTCTCTCCCTATTCATTTTTTTGCAAATTTCTATCTCTCTACTTTAATTCCACCTATACACAACTCATGTGCACTTAACTTCCCAAATAAATATTCAACTGTACCACCAAACCAAAGCCATTAGTTTAAAGCATTTGGAGATATGCCCCACAACATGCTGGATGATCACATATACTCGAGTAATTTACTATTCTAAATCTGCACAACAAATAATGTACCCCTTTTGAGTTCACCAACTTATTTATAAAATGCTTCTAATATACTAAAATGCCATCTAAGATAATTTGAACACATATACAAAGAAGTTAATAATTTTATTTAACAAAGATTGCTTTCTCCATGAACAATTTTGGGTATGTGTAGATAGGAAAGCATAACTATATAAAAATTGCTGAATGGATCAGTGAATTCAATAGCAGTCCTTTAATTTTCTATAGGTATCAAAACTAGAGTTAGCAACTTCTATTGAACAAAATGAACAAAATGAACAAAATGAACAAAATAATTGGTGAAGTAGATTTTTAACTCACCTATCTGGGCACAATGATTGGTGTGCTTAAAGCTATGTCTATGGGGATTAGGAGCCACCTAGTCTCCTAAATAGATTTGTAACTCAGGCATAATGCTTAATGTGCAGATTTAGAATGGTTAAAAACTCCATTTACTCTCCCATTCCTTCTTGTTTTTCTTTTCTTCTTTTTTAATCTTTCCACAAGCTGTAATTTCCTTTCTCCTCTAACCTTTTACTTTGGCGTATGAATGAAGACTCTAACCAAACCATCTCTTAGATCTTGACCCAACCTAAATAACTCAAGTCTACTAACCCCACCAAACTTATTATAGCTTACAATAATTAAAGCATTCACTGCTCCCACGTTAGACACCATAAAAATTCATAAATGGAATAAAAGAATCCTCAAGCCAAACAAATCCAACACTCTATGATTAAAAATAACCATATTTCCTGCATAAAATCAGAAATCAAAAGATACCCATGGAAAAATAATCCTAAGAAAATTAAGCTCACAAAGAATTTGTCAAAATTAACTCAGACCCATCACAAAAATAATCCAACTAATTAACATAGTAAGCATGAGTCTGTCCCAAATTTATACAACATTAAATTTTACCACCAGTTGTTATAGATTTGGCACAGACCAACAAATGGAACCTCTTTTCTACCTCTAGGGCAGAAATGTAGACAAAAGAAGAGATGCCCAGGTGGGGAAAGAGGGCGAACAGAGAGAGAGAGAGAGCACAAGCTAAACTCAGATGCATCACAAAAATCCAATCTTTTTAACATAATAATCATAGATTTGTCTCAAATTTATACAACAACAACAAAGAACACCATCAGTTCTTATTAATTTTAACAAAGACCAACAATAACATCATCGCATACACAATAAATCTTAATCTTAATCTTAATATTTCTCTTTCTAAAGTAAAAAAAGGAACATTTTTTTTCCCTTCCTCTAAGATCCAGATAGGAATGAAAGAGGAGATACCGACGTCGCGAGATCTCAGCGCCGGCACCTGGTGATAGAGGAGCAGCCACGGGAGTAGGGGTTTGCTTGGCCTCCAGGGCGGCAGTTGTAGTACGAGGCGCCACGCCGCGAGCACGGGACGCTGTCGCGGCGGAGCGCCGCGTAGCTGATGTACCCCGACGAGGCCAGGATACGGCGGCTCACCTCCGAGCTCAGGTCGAACTCCTCCCCTGCGAGGCACTCGGCGATTGAACCGCGGCAGGCCGACCTCTCCGGGATCCAGCTCAGCTCTCCGCCGCCAACGCCTGCCCGGGCGCCGGAGACGAAGAGGAGGAGGAGGGCGAAGGCTGCGGCTACTACTCTCCCCATTTGGTTAGGTTTCTCTTCTCTTTGCAGCCAAGGTGTTTGCCTTTATATCTCACTGGCCTTTTTCCCCTTCTCTCTCTATCTCTAATCTCTCTCACTAGTTTCTGTGGCTGTTTAATTAAGAAAGAGGGAGGAGATTATAAGAAGAGAGAGGAGAAGGGGAGAAAGAATTGGGGTTGGAGTTGGGAATAAATTACGAGAAGACCATTTGACTTGCAGAAGAGAGAGTGGGGTTCATTACAATTCCCCGTAAATTGCGGTGTAATAGATAAAAATATCATCTTCTTGGGAAATTTAACAAAAAACATCCTATATTTTATTTTATTATTATTTACACCTTATCATATAAATATTTAGCATTTAACCCCTCATTTTACTTTTAATGCTATAAAAATATCCTGCTATTAGTTTCTTTCTACTGTATTAAATTAACTATATATAAAAAATAACCATAATATTCTTGAGTTATTTTTTAGATAAAGGTAAAATAAAAGGAAACCAAAATTTAAGGCCTAACGAGGAGGTATTTTCGTTTTTAAAAATAATTAATTATTCTCTAATAATAATTACACTGCCATAAATTTTAAAACTTAAAAAGACCAAAATACCCCTATAAGAAGGTAGGGGTGTTTTAGTAAATTAATTTTATCTTTTTTTTAAATATAAGGATAAATAAATTATCGCTCGATTTACGAAATAAGTATTTAAAATATTTTTAATAGTTCAAAGGATTTTATATATCACCTAAAAAGATTGTTCGGGAGAAAGTACGATAAAAATAATAATAATTTAAAGAATCTAAATATAATTAACCCAATAATAAAACAATAAATATTAACTTGATTTATGGGATTAATTTGGATGATTAACTTAATCATATATATATAGATGCATGCATTAAAATTTACAGTAGTGGGTAAGTATATATGTACCACTAAAACTCCACTCATAATTGAGTAGTCTTAGTTCATTATTTATATGAGTATTGCACTGTCTCTTGTTGTCAAACAAATAGTCAAATTGTTCCAGAAAAATTAATGTTCAAAAAGAGGACAAAATAAGTTTGACCATAAATTAGGGCCAATAAGACTAGTATTTATTATGAAAGGAAAATTTAAATTATATCCTGCTAGGATTATTCATGGATGGCACGAATTTTGGCGTCCACCCAATAATTAGGATCACTAAAATAAAATTATTTGATAAGTATTTTTAATAATAAAAATCCAACATATTAAGATCTCATAGAGCAAATAAATGCATGCAGTCTTTCCTTGTTGATGAAGATAGGATTAGTTCCATTCTTCCCTTGCTAATTAAGATAGGATTTATTCTTTTATTAATCTATCTACTTCCATAGAAATTCTCTTTGTTAATTAAGATAGGATTAGTTCCACTATACTAACTTGCTAATTATAATTTTATCTTTTATATTCTGAAAATATTAATTAGAAACTATTTTTTTTTTCTATTAGGAATTAAAACCCAAACTAGTTAACCACATCAGAGTATTTGACCAATCTAGCCCTCTAAATATTTATTTTATGTGTCTATGTGTAATATATTTTAAAGCTTCGGAAACTACCGATTAAGTTAGTAATTTTTAAATATAAGTCGTTAATATAAGAAAATTTTAAATCTTCTAAAAAAATTATTCCGTGAGAGAGAAATTTTCATATAATTTCATATTTAAGTTTCAAAATAAATTATATGCATAAAAAAATTAGGGGTAATTTGTATGAAAAATTATCGATTAAAATTAAAATTAAAAGCATACATTTTGTATATTTGAATAATTTACATAACTCTTTGTATAGTCTTTGGGTATAATTTTAGGAGGCGATAATAATTTTTTACTTTATTAGCGTTAAATGAGTTAAATGATTCTTAATATTCCAAAACTAAAAAATTAATAGTAAAAAAATAGAAAAAAAAAAAACTCCAACGTATCAATCAAAAGTCTAACCCCATCTAATAAAATAATCCATTACGTCGCCGACTTCTGGGTCCCATTAAAGGGTACGGTTGTAAGAAGTCGGTGGCGTTTCCGCGTCCTTGGTATTCTCCCTACACTCCTCCTAGCTGTCCTTCATTACCCCACGGAGTACACCTTCCAGCTTTTAATTCCTTTCTTCCAACCCAACAAAGAAGAAGAAGGAAGAAGGAAGAAGCCGCCATCGTTTAAACTCCTCTAACCCTCATGCGAAATGACGGATATGCCCCTCATCCACTTCTCTGTCGTCTACCCACCAAACAAACCATACTTGGGGACCAAACTACCTTGCCTTGATAATGGCAGCAAGGTGTCAAAGTGCTAACAAGTCCCTGTCCTCTGTCCTCAGGTGGCATCTCACATTTTCTTTTTTCTTAAAAAAAGAAAATTAAATATCATTCAAAAAATTAGAATCGTTGTCTCAGATAGTGATTTTACTAGAAGAAATTGCTCTATGAGAAAATGACTTGAGTTAGCTTAAAAAGATCAAATTTAAAATAAAATACACTTTCAATCTTCTCCTATCTTAGATCAGGAGTCTCAAATTGAAGACTAACAAAATTCAAACAACAATGAGTTAGGTGACCCACAGAACAATTTGATGGAAATATGCAATCTTCCATTACATAGTAGAGATCAGGAGAAGAGTAATAATAATAAATCTGTGGATAAGAAGCCAATGTTGAACTGCTGATGCACTGCAGTTCCCATTACCAATTGTACCCACTAATTGTGAGCCAGAAAAAAACCACATAGTGAAAGTTGCAATATGGAAACATGATCCTTTGCAATGTTCTTGAATTCATTTGTATTGGATATTTTACTTTGAGAACTTTGCAAAATGTGTTTGCAAAGCATTAGTAGCAAGAACAACAATCATATATGTAGCTGAAACCCTTCCTTCTGAAGTACAAACTTTCTACAGATGAGGAAAATTGAATTATATGGTTCCCCTGCAGAGTGATGAAAAACTATTAAAAGGGAACAAGATGACACAACTTGGGAATTCATCTTGTGGTTCTCAAGTGTGTACAACTCATCTCTCTAATTTGCTAAGGAGAGCTTCCAATGGTGGCAACTCTTTGACAATCTGGCTCCAATCAGGCATACCCTGCACAAAGGAAAAGGTAGAGTTTCCCATTCATTTTATTCTTATATTCCTTTTCTCTTCCTGGCACCACCCATTAATATTTAACAAAGCATTAGAGCATCAAGCCTTAAAGATAACATGCATATAGATAGATGGACAATTTCAACTGCGGGCTATTAGTTATTACACCTTAGTTCTCTTGTTCTTAGTTCGTCGAAGATTGCAAGATTCATTTTAAACCACAGGGTTGCAAATTTTGAAGGATAAAGAAAAGAGATCCTTCACTTGGACCAGTCAGGTTCATGGAAGTAGCTCTTTCTTACATTCTTATATAAAGAAAATAGTCAAAAGAGATTATCAGAATCTAGAACAAAATGCATGTTTTGTACCAAGGACTCTTTTAGTTTCCTAAACAACACAGTGCCTACTATCATTGGTTGGCACTTTCAATAACTTAGGATGAATAATAATTCATAGTTCATGTTAAGTAATCAACTATTCTGTTCTCTGACAGCGCCAGAACACTATGTATTTTAACTTCTGAAGGTGTCAAAAGACCAAAACCTAGGCCAACCCTGACACTCCTGGCTCCCACTCTCGATGGAATTCACTTGTCTCATCATAATTACTTTCAAGTTTCTCATTGCCTTTTTGTATCTTAGTTACCTGAAGATGTTCCCTTTTAATCATCTGCAAAGTAATGCATTAACTGATAAGAAACATCTGCAGCATTGGTTGTCCTAAAACATTGATAAACGAAAAAGATTAGAAGATATCCAAGCTTCAAATCAGGCACAGTAAAGTGGGTCAACAACCTCTTCCATTCCATTCTCTGGCTTACCATCTTTATTTTTTCAACATTACACATCCTACCCCATTCTTTTTTGCTCCAAACTTCTACTATCATTATATGAACAAAATATTTATAACCAAGAATCCAGAAGATATTATTCGTGATAAAACCGGCAATTCATGCTCACTGGCATTAATTTTAGCAATCAATTTGCATATAGAAAAACTGAAGGTGATTTAGAAGTCCAGATAATCAAATAGAGCAGATCAAAATAAATACTGTAGAGCAAAAGTACCTTTCCTGATCTTCTGACACGTCCATCTAGACGCAGAATTATGTATACGTCCTCACCAGGATTAACCCCTTCAGACTTCTGTTGATCATATATCCACCTGAAGAATCAGGAAAAGGTAAAGACAAATATTTAGTTGTTTTAACAAGTAATAACAACCACAAAAATGACAATAACAAGAATGACAGAGCATCTTAAGAAGTAAACTAAGCAAAGAAGTCCATAAATATGTCAAATGATAGAAAGGTTACATTGTCACTTAGTTAGCAAATTGATCCATGTAAAGGAAAAATGATCAGTGTAGTTTTGGTACAGTGTAGACTCTGGTCCTCAAAAACCAGATAATGCAACATTAGTTACAAGATTTTAGACTGCACAGACTATAAGTGCAATTCTATTATCCCATTATTAGTTTCCTTGGTAAAAGTGCATCAAATGGATTTTTGAGCCATTGGACACAAAGAAAGGCACAAAGATACCACTGGTGAATGGTGTTTAATATCTACACAGTCTTGCCACAAGTCTTGTATGCCAAAATCAATCAATCGAACAATAGCAATGGCAATATCAGTGAATAATGTATATCAATTCAATCTGCTAAAAGGAAAAAGAATAACCACACCTCAAGATACCAATTGCCAACTTGTTGCTGCTATAGTTCCATGACAAATAAAATTTTAAGGTTTATGGTGTGCTTGAAAAGTAAATTCAGCTACAGAGGTTTTAAATGGCCAATTGGAGACCTTGTTTTCATGATCATGGACATCAAAACCTGTAATACATGCTTTAATTTGCATCTTTTATCTACAGAATTAGATGGGATTGATGTGTGGTTGTGATTCAATCAGAATCCAGTCAATAAGGATCTTTTTTTCTAGTTATTTGCTAATTTAGTGATAACTCACATCTTAAATATTTGAGTCAAAAGGGCCCTCTTTTAATGAAGATAAAGAAGAAAACAAAGAATATAAGCGCTGTCACTTTTCAATTTTCAGATGCATTTCTGGGGACAGTCTGCAAATTGTCTCTACAGTCAATTGTCTGCAATTTGAATTTGAGACTGAAGAAAATATATAGGAGTTTCTCTTCTTATTATAAGTTCACTCTTCCCTCTCTATTCTCTTTCCATCTCCCTCTTTTTCCTATTTCCTTATCTTTTCTCCATATTCTACTACACTACATCGATGCCATTCTCTTATTCATAGTTGCAAATGGGAGATTGCCATTATTTCAGAAAAAGCATTGCTGTAGGTTGCATCAATTCCTTCAATAGTCAATCGGCAATTTGTTCTTCTGTAATTACACAAACTCTGTGTGCTCAATCGATTTAATTTTCTTTCTAAAGAAATCTCGCATGTCAGGGGAAGAAGCGTAGGATCCAAAGCTGTTAGTATCTGCCCAAAAGCATCTTAAATGGTAAACAAACTTATTAATTTGTATGAACCATATGTAATTGATCAGGCACTGGATGAAAGCTATCAAGAATAAGGGAGCATACTGAAAAGAAGATAACCCCTTATTATGTAAAGATGTAAACCATCTTGATATAACCACATATGAAATAAGAAACAACTCGAAACAAAAGATTCAAGAACACCACCTTTCCCATTCATCAGGAGAAATAATCTCAGCTCTGAACCGAACCTCAGCTTTCAAGCGTGATTTTGCTGTGACAGACTGTGCTCGCTGCTCGAAATCCTCCTATTTAGAGCAAAAAAAGTACATGATAGCATCAGAAGGCTTAAAATTTCTTGATAAGTCCCATCAGTACTACAAAGCAGGAAATCTCTATGCAGGGCTTGTAGCCAATAAAGTCCGATCTGTATTGAAGTTAGAGGACCATAAAAACATATATTTTTTTGAAGGGTCAATATCTCAATTGAAAATTCAAACATAAACCACTTTTAGATGAAGCATAATTTTGAAGTAAGCAATAGCAGTTTCAAGAAACTCACAACTATGTAGACTTGTAGAGAAATGGAAGTATCTGCATACAAGGAAACTAGGAAAGCAAGAAATGTTTTAATAAATCTTAAAGGTCATCCCAGGGCCAGGAAAGACATTATCATAAGCATCATGAAAGATGAACAGAAAGAGGATTGCAGATAGTGAAGACAGAACTGAAGTCTAAAAAGTTAAAGAGGGGAAAAGAGATGAGAAATGGTTGGAATAAGCTAGTAGGTTTCATGCATCCAATGCATGAGCTCCACATGAGAAAGGGGATGAGGAGTCACAGCAGTCTCAATTATAAGATCCTGTAGCACTGACATTGCTCAGAGAAAATGTAAAACATAGAATAGGTACATAATAGATATTGAACATCCCTAAAGATTGGATTCATAGGAAAAACATCTTTGTATGTGAGAGAATAAAAAAATTATCATTTTCCATTTCCAAATAAAGATGAGAAATGTCAGTTTGAATTAAAAAAAACACATTGGCATTTTCTTCTTGACCCACTCCTTTTGGTAAGGAACTGAAAAGATTACATAGTCTTATGACTAAAGGCAATTAATGGTTTGAAGTTTCACCCGAGATGGAAAAGTCATAGTCGAAACTCAATAAAAGCTAAAGCCAAAACTATGAAGATTTCTGAATGACATTTATTTTGGACCACAATAAACTAAAACCGTTATATTCGGCCAAAAATATTCATTTTTTCTAGAAGTGAAAAATCAAAAACCAACTGAAACCAAAACTTCGAACCAATTAAAGCATGCCACCAAAACCAAAATTTTGAACCAATTTAAAGCATGCCACAAAAAAGAAGTGAGAACTAGATAGTATTTTGTTACCCTTGTATGAAACTTGAAATATTAATATAGTCTCCTTTAGTTCGAATGCATATGACATCCAGTGTGTGAAAACAAATGAATAGTTTAAGTAGGGGATAGGTGACACCATCACTGCTATTTCAGGGCTCAAAAGATTCATAATTCAAGATACCTTGTATTAGTAAGCATGTACAAAAGATCTAGCATAAACTAAATGAGAAGAGCAGTATAACAGTAATATAGTGGATCAGAGCATGGAACTTCATGGACAAAAAAATACCAAATGTCACAAATAAACTCATTTCAAGACATTGAACACTTTGTATTGATGAACCTAAAAGCAAAATTTTTTTTTTTTGTTCTAATAGCAAAATAAAAAATTATTAATAAAAACAAAATAAGTGAAGTTATAGATTATAGCTAACTGCCCTCCTGTCCTATAGTTAGCACCATGATCAATAGATTTAAGCTGGAAACATTATCACATATATTTCATCTGAAGCAAATGGTCTTGATCAATCCTCTTCTCAGAAGACAAGCTGCTGACTACTAATTTGACCATGCCAATATTCAAAAACAACTCTCTACTGAAAAACATAATTTTCTTCAATTTATGCTCTAGAAGATATGAGTTGATCAATGCTATCCTCAGAAGACAAGCTGCTGACTACTAATTTGATCAGATTAATTTTCAAAACAGCTCTCTACTATAAAAGACAATTTCCTTCAATATATGCACTAGAAGATACGAGTCCAACCCCAATAGAAGGAAGAGATGCAGCAGCTTTTGCAGGAAGACCAAAACCCTTTTTCTCAATAGAAGCTTTTCTGTTGGCACCAAATATAACAGGAATCAGAAGAACACCTCGTTTAACAAGCTCAGTGCGGAATCTCTCAGCCTTTTCAATTGCTCTAGTCACTGTTTCCTTGGTCCCTGCCAGAATAACCTAAAATATTGCTCAAAACAGAACTCGTACATGGAAATTTAATAAATCTTAGCAAAAGATTATAAGAACCAATACCATTATATATACTATAACTGCTAACATGATTGAAAAACTAAACAGCAAAGTCTGGAAAATGAATATATCTAACTTGTTTCAAGTCTAATAAGCAGATAACTATATAAATGGAAAAATAGAAATGATACTAACTGGTCTAGCAGTATCTCGCAGTTGCACGAGTTCAACAACTCGATTGGTTGAAAGGCGCAAAGGCAATCTTGAAAGAGTTTCATTACGTAAAATCTGGGCAAGCTGCTCTTCTTCTTTCTTATTGTCCCAGATAAACAATGCCACAAGAACAATGATGCCTGCAGAGTGCTGATTCAAAATCTTAATCAATTAGAGAAATTTATATGCAGTACTAGATGAGCTTACAATAAAAAAATTGACGTCTCAAAAAGAATTTCATCTCAAGGATCTGTAAATAGTGACTTAATCGTATATTATCTGTAATAGATAAAGCTATAATCATGTAACATAACTGAAGCATCTTCTGGAATGGCAGGCAAAGAAAGAATACATGATTGATAGATTGTATATGTAATGCATGCCAGCTTAACATTTTTAGAGTACAGTTCCAAACAACACCAAAAATGGTAAAACAATTTCAGGTGACTACTATATTCATATTGATACCAAATATTTTCTACATCATAAAAACCTAAATAGCTCCACTTTAGAACATGGCTTTTGCATTTTCTTAATAATTGTGAGCTTTAGTCTGCAAAAACAGGATAATGCATAGCATGTATCAGCAGCAAAGGAGGCATCTGACTTGTTAACGCAACTAAGTTTAAAAAATTGAGGTCACCAAAGAAAACTAGAAAAGCATGATGAAACAATTAAATAAGTGATATTCTGTCAAAATTTCTATTGCCAATGTGTGAGGATATCATAGAACAACAAAACCATGAAGCAATTACAAAATAATTATCCTGTCAAGATTATTACTGCCAGTTCATGAAGATATTTTAAAACAGTTACCTACATAACTAAATATACCAATTAGTTATTCCAATAGCAAAAATATCTTTTACCTCCAATGTTGATGGCAGCATTACTGGCAGTCTCCCTTATACCAGGAGCACCGTCACCACCTTCAATTGCACGTATAAGTCTGGGAACAGTAAAGAATGTTGAAATTCCTGCTGCAGCAGAAAATGCCACGTAAAAGAATCTTCTAACACCACGAAATGGTGCTTGAACTTCACTTATGAGTTTGAGATCTCTCCGAAAACCATAGCCTATATCTTCACCACCTATTCTAGCCTGCAAATCAGAAATATTTACATTGAACTTTACACTAAGGCCAGAATTAATCTCAACTAAGGATGGATAGAGACTCCAAAAGCTGAACTGTAAACTGACCAGAATGTGACAGTACTGACCTCTTCTTGCAATTCCTTAAATTCTGGCAAAGCTCTGAATGAGGCTAAGTCAGGATCATTCAGTATGGTACTGAATTTGAGATTGTATTCTCGCAAAGCTGTTCGCAAACATTCAGCAACTTTCTTTCCTTCCCCTCTGCCTCAAGAAGATATAATAGAATACGAACTCTCAAAGTGTAACAGAAGAGCATTTAATAGTTATAGACATAAAAGCTATGCAAGCCACCAGTAATACAATATAAAGAACTATCTTCCCTTCAATAAAGAGAAAGGAAATAATAATGAAAGTAATTCTACACTACTACATTCTTCAATAGTAAATCAATCCACATTAAGAAGCTAACCTCCAGTAAACAACAGTCTACTTCTAAACCAACCATCTAAGCCCTCATGTCATGCTACTTTGGGCTTCTATATATAAAAACCCAATCTAAGTGTTATGAGAACAGAAATTAAAGAAGTTTGAGATTTAATATTTCGTTCTTCTACCTCCATCTCTTAGTTTTGAAGCTTCATAGTTCTCTTGTCTAGTTCTTTTCTTCTATTCCTTCTTCTTTTGCTTTCTAATTTTGATATATGCTAGGGGAAAATAAATCCTCTTTTTTTCACATTGTAGCATCCCAAATGCATCAACTCTTGATTTACGGTCTCTGTTTCCGTCAAACTCTCCGTTGTTAACCTGATTCAGTTATAAAATCATATGAAATATTGAGAGGGAAAGGATTATGCATTGATTTTAACACCTTGGGAGGTTCATATAGACAATTTAAGCAGTGATACAGATATTAGATGTACATGACATAGAAATCAGCCAATGTGTGATGCACACTTTTCTGGACCCATCTCGCAGAGTTCTCTGTTACCGCTGTAATATGGAACTAAAGGGCCATAGTAAATCTCTTGGTTAGCTTTTTGGGGACAAGCAAGATAGAAAGAGAAACAAGGACACATAAGTGAGGGTCAATGTGTCTCAAAATCAGCATAAACTTGTCCATTGGCATCTACTTCCTTTCTCTTATTCTGACTCCTAAAGGCTGCTTAGAGAAGATTATGCCTAGTAGGTTTCTTCTGCATATAGGTAGAGTGACAGTACTTGGAGAGCTCAAACTTGATATTGCTTTAGTTCTTCCATCTGTATTTTGGTCTTCAATAATCTTGTTTTCTTCCTCTTCTCTATTTGTTTCTCTCTCATCTCTCACCACTTTGTAAGTCTGTAGTTTTAGTTGTATACAAATAAAAGCACTGTTTCTCTCTATCTGTACCATTCAATATGCCAAATCAATCAAATCTTGATTTACAATCTCCTTAAACTCAGATGGTCTCCAAAGTTAATCAACTTTGAATCTCAACATATTACCAGTATACCTCATCATAGTCACCGAAAACTTACTAATCTAACTGCCATTTGCAACTCAAGAGGAACTTGACTTGTGAGATTCAAGCATCTTATAATACATCAGACTCCAAAGGCATTCTCACCTGTATGCATGGCAGCAAGCTTTGTTATACAGTGCGGCCTGTGCTTCCACAGGATTTGGATTCAAAGAAAGCGCATGTTCAAACTGCACGAGAGCATCCTTCACCTATCAAATATGCAAACAACGACAATGTCAATTGTAGAAATAGTTCATGAACTTTATATTTGTCTATGCATGCTCTCATCCATATTATCATACATGAGTTTAATATATGCAAGGGATGTTTGTTAAAAAAAATGAAAGTCAGCAAAAGAAATTGAATGTGCAAATCTAAAAAAAAAAAAAAAAAAAAACTATATCAAGGTTCTCTTATGTTATTTGCATCCATCACAAAAATTTCTAAGCTTGCACTTATGGAACAAGATACTCTCCCATAAGGCTATAAACCTTTCACTGTTCTTCCAGCTTGTGCCTATTGTTTGTCCCAATACTTCTCTGTTTTCTCAAACTGTTATTTATTCCACAATCACTTTAATGGACTTAAGCTAACACAGTTGAATCTTTAATTGATGTCTTTGCATTTACTGTTGTAAACATTTTTTTGGACGACAATTTATTCAAAATTATCACTTGATTGCAGACATCATTGTTCATCTCCTACATCAGATTTCTAATTAAGTTCCCCATAAAATTTAGTTATGTCAATGAGATTGAAGCTTCATTATTCTAAATGAATAATTCTTTTTTAAATTTGTCAACACTTATTCTTCTTATTCAACACGAAAACAACATTCTTCATAATTATAAATTACTGTTCTGTCCTCTTAAAAGCTATTGGACCACAAGTACACAAATTCTAACATCAACATGAGTTGCCCCCATGAATAGGCTCATCTATGTATTGCAAGCCACCCACACTTGCCTTGCTTCTCTCAATTAGTTGCTACAAGAAATTCGTGGAGGTATTTTCTACCCTCCAAAGGATTGAAAACAAATCATAACCTCTCTTTGAGATGACACATCTTCTGTCAATAATTATTTTTCATTAATTTGAACTCCACAAAACAAGCATTGACTAAATCACTAAATGTTACTACACCTATCCAAATAAGAGAAGAGAAATTCAGGCAAGTAGTTGACACTCAGTTCTTTTTCAAATCAAAGAAAGAAATCTTATACCAAGTTTAAGTTCCTTCAGTAAAGGTCAATAAACTTTCTATTTTATCAGAATATGTTCTCAAAGAATATCATGAGATGCTCTCCAGCTATGAGCCATTCGGAGTGTTCCTCCTTTTGTGTGGAAGTAACTCAGACTATAAAGTGTGAGTTGTGTAATAAAACTATCCTTGAATATACAACATACTCATACTTACAATAACAACTACTTAATTCGAACAATAACATTCAATTTGGCTCCATTTAGTATCATAATATCATCATGGACTAACATTTCAACTTATTATCTTATCACAACCAACAATATAATTATATAAATGTTATACCAACTTCCAGTCATCTAATGGACAATGTCTTACAAAACAGAAGAACTAGAGTCGATTTCCATTTAGAATAATAAAATTAACATCTCAACCTATCATATCATCATAACTAACACCATAAACCTTATCATCAAATTTGCATCTCACTGTTTATTCGTGAAAGAGCTAATCTTTCTCAAAGCTCTGAACCAAATGAGGCGTGGGATCTTACCCTTCCCTTGGAGAAGAGGGAGAGGCCCAAGTTAACGCAAGATTCAGCGGTTTTCAGGGCGTCCTCCGATGAGGGAGACGGGGATGGAGATGGTGGAGGGGAAGAAGAGGAAGAAGAAGAGGAGACCACGAAGACGAAGCGACCCCTTTGGGGACTGAGATGGGTTTTGCAAGAAGACCATATCCTAGGGTTTGGACTACACGGGAAATGGAGCTGGAGAGCGAGAGACGCCATGACCAGAGAGAGAGAGAGATACAAGCTAACACGAAGATAGCGGGAGGCGCTTATCTCTTCTGTTATCCGGAACAATTGAGCAAAGAGGGGCTTTTGACCAAACTAGCCCTCTCTCAAACTTTATTTATCAAAATTAACCAATTTGGGTGTGGTTAATTTTCAAGATTAAATGCTCATATTTTCAGTTAAATTATTTTAATTTTTTTTTATTATTATCACATATGAAACATAGATCAGCGACCTTATACCAGAACAATATGCTTAGTGCTTTATTTTCTAGATAAAATATTAGTAAATATTTAATATTTTACCGACTGTTACAGAGAAATAAATTATTTTTAGTATTTTAGTAAATAATATTTAGGAGAGGGATAGTTTAGTCAAAGGAAAAATCAAGCAAGGAGTACATACGCACGCACTGGAGCAGTGGAGCCGAAACCACGAAGCCGCCCGAAATCCATATCCATGGCTAAGATCATCGACGGGAAAGCCATCGCCCAAACCATAAGGAACGAGATCGCCGATGAGGTCCGCTCCCTCTCCGACAGCTACAACAAGGTTCGGCGCCGAGGACCCACCTCCCATCCATTCCCAATTCCTTCAGCTGATCGATTCTTCCATGTGATTATGGTCGGTTTCTCTAATGGGTATTTGGTTAATCCAGGTCCCAGGTCTCGCGGTGGTGATCGTGGGGACGCGGAAGGACTCCCAGAGCTACGTGAGGATGAAGCGCAAGGCCTGCGCTGAGGTGGGTATCCGGTCGTTCGATGTGGATCTCCCTGAGGACATCTCGGAGAACGAGCTCATCGACCAAGTTCATAAATTGAATGCGGATCTTGATGTCCATGGTTTGTACTTACGCCCTTCCCTGTGATTTCGTTTGTTTGGATGTTGTTAGTTAGCTTATGATGTTGGAAAAGATGAATTGCGATCTTTTTTGTGGTCAGAGAAGTTTAGATGAGATGAAAGGTGGCATCTTGCTAGATCTTTATGTGCTTTCTTGCTTGTTTACTCCTGTTGGTTTAAATTTGGTTGCGGAAGATAGCAGTTTTAATTGTCGAGAGGCATTTGGAAAAGAAGTTGATTTACAGTTGGTAATAGTAAGCTTCCATCTTTGTGTTCATTACGGGAATCCATTAAGATGTGAAATGCTAATTTGCTGCTGATCTAGATTCCTTTTCATTTCTTAGTCTCCAGGCACGTGTGAAGTATACCATATTAAGAGGGTACTTTCTTTGGGAGCTCTGGTAGTTTACATCTTAGTTTCTTCAGTTTCTAGGCATTAAGTGAGAGATGGTACTTATATATACACCTGTGAAGCCAATGATGATTAAGGACAGTAACAAGAAGATTTTAAAATGAGACCTAATGGATATACCATCTTAGGGTTCCTGTGATTAATCGAAGTCTGCAGTTTATTTGGCATGTACTTGTTTCTTCTGGGGTTAGGCTCTTGTCTGATGTGTCAATTTATGATGAAATACTTCATTGGTATTAATCAATCTTCACTTCCACTATGTTTGTTGTTTGTGAAAATTAGATAGTTGATTTCGTAAGATGTTACACATGTTTTTGTTCATATCTCTGGTTTTTATAATCCAGATTTTGTGATGTTCCACATTAGTAAGTGGTTTCTTTTGGGTCTAAGTGGACAGGTTTAGTTAGCAGGGCCTGAACCAAATGTATTCATATTTTTGGGTGTTATGCTAGTGCTTCTTTCAGAAAATATTGCTTGAGTTAAATGGCTCCATGCCATCTGTGAATCGCTTATGAGCATGAGGCTGCCCTCTATTTTCAATAATTACTTCGAATTGGTTCCTTCAAGGGATTGAAACTCGTCAACATTGGCAAACTTGATTTACAGTTCATGTACTTGTTTGGAGAATCAATATAATATACGCCATATGCTATGGCACGCTGTATACCTGCTTGTTGTTGGCAAAATAGCATGCTATAGCAAGGAATTCCAGGAGCAGCTATTCCAATTTCATTATTTAAATTTATTGTAATTTGTGGTTCTTCATTTTGTAAGTTTGAGTTCAACGATGGGTAGCTTCATTTCTGTAGGTTCTATAGTTGTAGGTTCCGAGATTTACAGGAAAACTTTATTCATCAAAAGGTCCTACTACCAAGCTCGCTCAAGATTGAAATCTTAATAAATTTGTTCTTTCTTATTCACCAGTTCCTTTATTGTATTAAAAGCATGGAGCTTTCTTTCTTGTTCTCTTGGAGTGTATGAAGTCAGGAAACTTGGATTTTCACAAAATGAGCTTAATCTAAGAGGAAAAGAACTCTCGTAAAGAAAACACCTTAAAAGGCAACTTGAGAAAACAATAGAAATGAAAAAGAGGATATTACCTAGAACAATTATGGTCATATGGTTTGCCATCAGGGTCTAGAAAAGAAAGTAATGCTAGATTTATATCGTAAGCAAATTATCAAGGAGCCACAACCAGCTTTCTTTAGGAACGAGAGGTTTATGCTTCATCTCACTGAGATTCAGGCTAAAGTAAAGATTCCAGTGCTACCTCTAGCTGCAAATATGATGGATCGATTTGCAAATAGAAAAAAAGAACCAAATATTGCCATAATGTAGGTTAATACAAACCTCCCTCTAATAAAAGCTAATTGTAACCACTACTTGGACATCCATAGACTGCCGGAGCCAATGCTGGTTCTTGTAACATTTTTGTATATCATAGATTTAATCATCTAATACTTTTTCTTCCTTGTTTTCCCCTCTGGTTACTATTGTCTAATTTTCCTTAGCTAATCCAATCTGCAGAGAAGATTATATAACCTGAAAGATTTCCTTGTTTGTGCTGCTGGATAAAATGTTGTTGACTGAAAAGAATAATGTGCTTCAATATCAGGTATACTGGTTCAACTTCCCTTACCGAAACATATAAATGAAGAGAAAGTCTTAAGTGAGATCAGCATTGATAAAGATGTTGATGGATTTCATCCGCTGAATATAGGCAAGCTTGCAATGAAAGGCAGAGAACCGCTGTTCCTGCCCTGCACACCAAAGGTATACTGTTAAAGGAGAAACCTTTCTTTCCATTTATAAAGCTTTTCAAATCTAACTGAATATAGAGCTTGGATTTAATGCTTTCAACTCATATTTGGGTTCAATACGAGTGTATCCTTACAGGGATGTCTTGAACTCCTTTCACGAAGTGGAATAAGTGTAAAAGGAAAAAGGGCAGTTGTGGTTGGCCGCAGCAATATCGTTGGGTTACCAGTGGCCTTGCTTCTTCTGAAAGCAGATGCAACTGTAACAATTGTTCATTCCCATACTCAAGACTCTGAAAGCATTATTAGGGAAGCTGACATAGTCATTGCTGCAGCTGGACAAGCAATGATGGTATGTAATTTTGTTAATTTAGACTTATGCGGGTAGTAATTTTATTATGATCTTGATATCGGGTTATGTACTGGGTACATTTTGTACATTTTAAGTGCATTGATGATGGTTTTCTTTGGCAGTTTCTATTTCTGAAGCTGAGTTAGCATTAGAAGTTTGCCAACATTCCTTTTTTCTGAAACCCAGGTGGGTGATTCTCTTTTGGTGTTAATATTAATATGATCCTCATGCCCTTTTCAGATCAAGGGAGACTGGATTAAACCAGGTGCAGCAGTTATTGATGTGGGGACAAATTCTGTTGATGATCCAAGTAAGAAAGTAGGTTATAGACTTGTTGGGGATGTGGATTTTGAAGAAGCAAGCAAGGTGGCTGGATGGCTGACCCCAGTTCCTGGAGGTGTCGGTCCAATGACTGTTGCAATGCTACTCAAAAACACCCTGGATGCTGCTAAACGAAAAATACCACAGTGAAAGACATGTTCTGCTTCCATCAAGCTGCACTGTTGTTGTATTTTGGTAGGGAATAACAAGTCTTATTTACTCAGAGAGTGATGCTTCTGAAATTCTTATCTCTCTACCATCAATTTATGTTTTACTTGAGATGTACACTGTTTTAGATCTGAACAATAAAAGGTTATTGCCTTGTTTTATCCAATACAAGTCTGTTTTAACATTTTCATAGTTCTCAGCGCAAACTTACTTTCGGACTCAGGTGCAGAAGTTCTGTGTACAAGGACAACCTTTTTATATTTCCCACCCGGAGGCGGAAGTTACCGTCAAAATGGCATGCCACATGGTGATGTTGAGAGAGTGAAATTTTCTTTCTCCTGAATGAGAAGTTTCAGAGCAAAGAAGCAAATACAACTTCAGCTTTAGTGTGTGTGTGTGTTTGATAATACTACGTTCACATGCATTGCAGAATAACTATTTGGTGTATAGGTCCAATAAATTGTCTCAAAATGTCAATTAAGAGCTATATGCTGTATTTTAACATCCAGTTACATTGAGTGGACGTCAAAACACAGTTTTTAAATCTTCTATAAGGGAAGAGTGTTTATGCTTTTGTTACTGTAATTTGGAGAAAATATTGATGAGTATTTTCCTGCTGCTGTTGATTTCATATTATATGTTGCCTCTACAAATATAACATCTTGAAATACATCAATCCAAAAAAAGCCCATTTGTAGTTGATTCTTATCACCAACACATCCAAGGCTTTTTACACTGTTATTTTGAACCATTATGGATTTTATAACAGACGTAGCAATTCCTTCAATTATGTACCATTCTTTTGCTCCTCTGAGTTTCTGTTCTTATCTACCTTTTGCTAATGTCAGAATTCAACACTTAATTTATTCTTAACCAAGCACTTGTCTTGATTGCCTGTGCTTTTCATTTCATCATTCCAATCCTACTACTGAATTAGGGGGGATTACTCTGGCGATAAACTGGCGATCTAAAAACATGGTATGTGTTATACCACAAAAGGAACAGATAGATGAAGAGGTCGGTACTGCTACTCCCAAGGCAAATCTGTGATTCAACAACCTGAAATGAAGTTTGGATAAGACTCAGGCTTGTTACAGATTTGATAGCACATCAAAAACTTCTGTTTCTCTCAAATTTACAAGAATGTCTCATTTTCATCATAAAGAGAGTCCAAAGAAGGCCTCTATCAAATTGATTTCAAGAAAGATAAAATGTGAGCACACTGGAAAAGAGTAGGGAAGAAGAGAAGCCACAACAGTTGCCCGTGTTTGCAAATTCCTACAGCTTCCATCGGGATGTTACAAAGTTTTAAAAGAAGCATCTTAGAGAAGAAAAAAAATATAATGTTGAAGTCCTTTAGTTGCGCAACCGTATGAAAGATGAGCAACCGTATGAAAGATGAGCATTTTACGGCTTCTATAGAAAGCAACTGAGCCATCTCACAAATGAGACTCGATAATGTGAAATCATTCCGTAGGAAATAGCGAATAAAAAGGTAGAAGAACCCAAATTCCTGGCAGGTATCAGTTTCTCTTAAAACAAAGATTGCTATAACAAATTTCAAAGAGCAGAAGGATACATCATGAAGTGGCGGCTGTAGCAGCAGCCAAGCGCTTCCTGGCCTCCTCGATGATGCTAAGCTTGATACCCTTGCCTTTTGGAAGAGATACCCAAGGTTTCGTCCCCTTGCCAATGGTGAAGACATTGCCAAGTCGGGTTGCAAACTCATGACCAGTGGAATCCTGAACGTGAATGGTCTCAAAACTTCCCTTATGCTTTTCTCTGTTCTTGATTATACCTACACGACCAGTGTTCCTTCCACCAGTTACCATGACAACATTACCAACATCAAACTTGATGAAGTCCACAATCTTGTTGGTCTCTAAATCAATCTTGATGGTATCATTTGCTTTGATAAGAGGGTCCGGGTAGCGAATTGTACGACCGTCATAGGTATTTAGGTAAGGAATACCCTTCTGACCAAACTGGACAGACCGGACCTTGCAGAGCTTAAACTGCAGAAAAGCATAATAGAATTCAAAAAAAAAAAAAATGCAAACCCAGCTTCAGAAGGATTAACTTGATGAGATGATGCCTTTCTATACAAACATGCCCCATTTGCTGCAATTGTACATAATGGAAAAAAGAACATGATATACGTTTGCAAACACTGGTATTCATACAGACCAAACACACCATTCCTTCCTTCTGGCCTATTTCACTTCTAAGAAATAAAGTTAGAAAGAAAATTGAAGAACAATGAAAACTAAGGCTCTTGGGATCAGCTAATATTCTTTCATTAAAAATAGGGGAATTTATCTGAACTCAATTATGACAATCGGAAGTATATTCTGATGGAGATCAACAAGGGAACATGATAAACCTGACAAGCAGAAGTCTTTACAATGCTCAACAGAAAGTTATATTATACCTTTGCTTCTTCATCCCTTACAGAATGCAGTCGGAAGCGACCCTTAGTGTCGTAGAGGAGTCGGAAGTTCTCATTTGTTTTGGGTATTGAAACAACATCTGCATAATAGAATATAAAATATTAAAAACATGGTTAAGAAAGTTTGTGAGTTAAAAATACCATTTAAGGCATAGTGAAAGAAAGGATTTCTCATTTCACAATGAACTTTGTGTATTCATTGTTACACAACTTCATGTATTCATTGTTACACCATGCCTCTTCACTATTTTTAATTTGACAACTGTAATTTCTTATTATATCTCCAAAGAAAACCATTATAGGGTGTTCTTTGACATTTAATACAAAAATGCAGGCACAAGCTTAGAGCATTTTCTGTTATTTGCTGAAAAACACAATGGTCAAATTAAGGATGATGAAAAGGCAGTGTAAACTGCAATAAGCACAGATAGCAACGTGCAAAACGAAAAAGCCCAAGAAAAGCACGTGTACCTTCAGATGTTTATACCAACTTTTGGACCAAGAATAAGTAAGCATATATACAAGCATGAAAAACATACCCATAAAGCCAGCTGGATAGGTCTTATCAGTTCTGACTTTGCCATCAACCATTACATGGCGTTGCATCAAAATTGCAATGACCTCACGGTATGTAAGAGCATACTTCAATTTATTCCTCAATATAAGAATCAAAGGCAAGCATTCTCTGGCCTTATGGGGACCAGAAGATGGCTTGGGAGCCTATGAGATAGCAAGTTTCACAGATTTAGATGACAGAACGAGAAAAAGAACTGAGGTAAAAAAGAAATTATAGCCACTACAGTAGATGTTTGAACTCACAAAGGCGCCACCAAGTTTGTCTAACATCCAATGCTTTGGAGCATTGAGCCTCTTTAGATGCTTCTTCAATCCCCTTGCCTAAGTTAAAGGATCAAAAGATATCAAACTATATGATATTTATTTCTTCCCCATATACAAGAAGAACTAACGATAAGGTTGGACTGCCAAAGCCACAAAGAAACTGCATGCATGAAGATCTTGTAGATAGCTAAGTTATGCAAAGTTATGGACCAATCCATCAATATACAAAACGCACAGGAAGGACAAGCTGATGCATTTGTGCCCTTAAATACATAAATAATACCTAAAAGAACAGTTCAAGAAAAAAGAAAAAGTAGTACTTGAATTGCAAAATTAGCTCCTTGAGAGTTGACTGGAGGTGAAAACTACACACATATGCACGATAAACAAGAAGGCTTATTCCTCTATTCTATTTACCCAGAATTAGTTTCCAGCCATGCATAATATTATACTTTTCACCAGTATTATGTTAGTTACAAAGAAAAAAAAAGTGCTTCTCCATATGCATCTAGTCAATGTGCTGAGAAATGACAATCAATTCCATCCGTTGGCAAAGTCCACACTAGGGACTACTGAAGCGTACCAAAACATCCATCTTCCAAGAAGACAACAAATTTTCAGAGTTGATAAATCACGGTTTTTCTATTTACAAGTTTTAAAACCTATAACAGTTCACAGAATGTACTGGCTGTCACTTGAGGTATAGAATTAGCCTCACAGAAATCTAGATTAATAAATGGTTTCCTTGGAGTCCTTTGAATTTGCAATTGATGAAGCAGATATGTTGATATAGTGTAAGACTTTCATTCAGAAATTTGTCAACAAAATTAACTACAGACAAGTAGTTAATATCTGATTCCTTGGGAAAGACAAAATGTTGTTGATGAATTGGATCAAGTCTAACTAAAGAAGGAATCTTAGATCCAGTAGATGAGATCGAAATGGAGAGGGACTTGCAAACTTGTTTCATTTCCACACGGCTTTGCAATCACTTCATAATTAAGTGGCCATATAATAAGTTGTGTCAAAAGAATTGGATATTGAAAAAGATGCAAGATTTTTCAGTGAAGAGAATTGATATGATGTCCTTGTGCTTACCAATAGGCATCAAGAAAGTTCAAAAACCAACGATTCTTATTTCTTATAGGACCAATGTATTTTATTATTGATCGTTTTAATCTTCTAAAGAAGCTCCCCATGATCCATAATAAGATCAACTAAGATATCCAATTTCATCCGCTGTATTAATGGAATATGATCCCAATCTTGCAAACAAGCCAACAATATACACAAAATGTCATACAATAATAAACCTTGACCAGAAAACATCAAAGAATGAACTAAATGAAACTTGGAACTATCATGAAGATATGTGAAGAATTATATTGCTATACAAGACAAAATTATTGATCCCAGTGAGGTTTATGCTCAGCAAGAGTATATTTCTTGACAAAAATCTCCAGCTGCTTATACTGAGCTTTCTAGATAAAGCCAGCACCATTTCAAACCAAACAACAATTCAGTAGTTCCAATATATTGCCTCCAAATATTTCAACATTTATTAATTTTTGTCCAAAGGATAAACAGTAAAGTGGCTGCACATTAACATACTTCTGCAAGAATGTAACCTTTTTGTCACATTACATGTCACCAAACAAGAGAAATCCAATCTCAAGGTTGTTGAATTGTCTGCACACGGTGCTAGACACCTAAAATGGCACCAAATTGCTTGGATGATAATTAGAGCCACACCAAGAAAATATTGTAAGTAGTAATCTCCACTATATTTAAGCAAAAGAAAGGTACATGGAGTTTGTTCTCACCATAGCTAGCAGAATTAAAAGAAAGTTTGGTTTGATAACCATAAAATCTATTCAAAAAAACAGAAAGTTTGGTTTGATAAGCACGTCCATGTGAGCGCATATGCATACCCTACGCCGTCCTACATGAGATTAACCCACATAGAACCTGCATACGACTTAACGGAGCCTTAGTATTATTTAGCTACATATACTGATAAACAAACACCAAAAAGTCCGTTTTACCACCTATCTTCCATATTTCTTCTCAAGATCTTTTATTTCTCTTTTTTTTTTTTTCCATACAAGCAACCATTTGAGCAGATGCACCAAAGAGATGAATCATACGCATCGGCCACAACTACGAGATCGAAATCTTTAGAGAAAATCCATGAATGCAAACTTCGGACAAAAGAGTGTCATGCTAATGAGCAAATGCTCCGACCCGAGAAGGAAGAAGGATCATAGGAAACGTTGCTACGAAATCATCATTGAGAAAGGAGTTGCGAATGCACCATTGCTGCAGATCGCGGCCTTCGGCTCTCCTCCTCCTCCGCCGCTCAATTCTCCACTTCGAGCCGCCGAGGAGAAGAGCGGGTAAGGATTCCGAGTTGCATATAAAGAAGTGGAGTCAGGGTTTTTGCTATTCAGGTAGCCAATTACCGTTTTAGCCCCGTAGCTTTGGGATCTATTGCACTTCTTTTTCATTTTAGTTTTTTTTAGAAACTTTAAGAATCACACTCTATATTTTATCTATTCTATATTTTATCTATTTTATGATTGACACCGGGCTCCAAATTTGGAGCCAGCTACATCGGAGCTCCAAATTTGGAGCACCATCTAAAAATTTGGAGCCCCGCTCCAATACTATTTAACTTTTGGAAATACTAATTTTGCCCTACAAAAGCTTCATTTAAAATTTTAAATTCCATCTGTATCCTTTATGAAATAATCTAATTAATTAAATTAAATATATAATTAATTTTGCTAATCAATTTTTAACAAAAATAGTACCATTAGAATGCTCTCATCAAGATCTTTAAAATAAGTCTAATATTAAATTATTTAAGTTGTTTTAAATATTTTATTTTTATTTTATGTAATATAATTTTAATGTTTTTAATTAAAAAAATAGTAATTTAAAATTATTTGTGAAACTATTGAATATTAGTCTTATTATAAAGATATCGATGAGAGTTTTATAAACATATAATTTTTATTAAAAAATAATAATATTAAGAGGTCTTATTAAGTAATTTAGCATATATATATATAATATTATATTAATTAAATAATAAATATGGAGCCCGGTGCGTTGGAGTGCACCTCCAAATATAGAGCCCTCGCTTGGAGATGCTCTAACCTACATCTACTTCTTTTTTTATAATTCTTATTTAACATCCTCTGTTAATTTAAATAATACTATGTTATAATATAAAATAATTTATAAAACTTAAATTACTCGTGTTTTCTTGAAAGGAGGGACAGAGAGGGAAAAAAAAGGTGGTGAGAGTAGTTTAGTAATTTGATTTACAAAATTGTCAAAAACAATATATATATTATAAAATAGGTAAAATATAAAGTATGATTTGTTAATTATCATTTTCTTTTAAAGCAAGATATATATTATTTTTAATTGTAAGTTAGGCTTTTTGCTCTTCTACCTCTTAAGTACCTTATTATATATATATATATATCGTGCTTTTTTATATGATTCTTCTTTCATTCCTCATTTCTTTTCCGTTTTCGGCTGAAATAGTTCTATAAAAATATCTCCAGTACTCGCTTGAAATAATTCATATATATTTTTTTCTTATACACATATACTAGTGTTAGCTACGAGTAGAAGTAGGAAGTAGAAATCAAAAGTCAGTATATAAGTTTCGTATTTGCGCATAGCAACATTTAGTAAGAATTCAAACCTAGGAAAAACAAAATGTGTATTGTTTTTTAACCAACGCAAGCTTGATTTATGTTCTATTCAATACGTCTCTACTATAATTATGTATTTGGGATATTTTATAAAACTTTACAATCCACTCTCCTACTTCTTTTTGTTCTTTTTTTTATTGTTAATGTTTATCTGTCCAATTGAAGTATGAAATATGTTATTTAGGTAGTAATACATTGTAATTGAACTAATAGATGTACCCTTATTGAAACACCCAAACCTCCAAATACACGTGTAAACCGCGTGGATAAATCCTCCCACGCGGTACATCACATGACCTGTCAGTACGAGGATTTCACAAGGCACACAACCACACAAATTCACCATAAATAACCCAACTAAAGGAGTCCGGATACAAATTCCACAGGCCACAACAAGCCTTCCAAATATACATCCAAAATATAATGATAAAGTCTAAAAAGATACAACGTCATCATCATACCCTCGCAGGGGCTTAATACAACTAACATACGTACTAAAAAGAAAGAAAGCGGCTACTCCTCGCTACCCGCACCTGCGTCCCCTAGCTCTGAAATAATACGCCACGAGGGGTGAGCTTACAGCCCAACGAGTAGGATCCATACAATCTAAAATAATGACATCACCGGTGTATATCCAATGTATGCCTAAATTTGCTAACGATAACGACATGCTTATTAAAATGACTTACCACAATTTACTAAGTTAATGCAGTTGATAAAGATTACCAATCACTATCTTGGAATATGCTAGTTTACCAAACATATTATGATCAGTTCACACAGATATAAAGTTTGAGACAATCTCTTATTTGTACACATCTCAATCATAGGTTTACATGTTATGCATAGCAATAAAATAGCAGTTCAGTCATCTCATGTTTGCCAAAACAATAATCATACTTATCATCGCTCACCGAGCTATTCACCACACAGGGTAAATACTCTTACGAAACAATCATCCATCATCACATACATCGAGGGGGGGGGGGGATATATACACATCTAGCGGTAATGTCACCTACACGTGTATGGCGACACTACATGTGACCGGTTGTCTGTGGCCATCAGACTCAGGACCCCGGTCGTAAGCCCATATCTCACTCTCTCTAAATCATCACCGCCCTCGGCGGGAGAATCAGGAGCCCTCGGCTCATCAATAGACGCCCTAACCCTGCGTCGTCGGGTACCGCTAGAGTTATATCCCCGCCTCACAATCATGTTCTTCTATCATCATAATCTAGTCCTAACTATACAGTATAACTACCTGAATGCCACACAGGCTTCCCGACCTCAGGTGTAGGCCGCTAATAGTATAGACATATATGATACACCCTGCCCTTAACCCTAGGCTGAGTGAGTAGGGGTACTGCCTAGTCAGAATTCGACTACTAATGATAGGTGGAAGTGGTGCAGTGTTTATGCGTGTATAAAGCATGTTATAGTCATCATGATCATTACAGTCAATATTCACAGCAATCATATATCTATGCAACGGTATATCATGCAGGACACATGTAAAACATTATCATACACATTAACATTCTCATGATACTATGATGAACAGGTTATAAATAACTACATATGCAAAAGATATAACAGGGAGTACCGACTGCATGCATTAATACTGACATTTCCTACTGTATCATGTTATTCTAGATTTGTATAACTCTACTCGCCTGGGGGGTCTCCACGGTATGGTAAAACTCGTCAGCTAGTCCGGAATCCCAAAATCTTCTTCACGCGGTGTCAATCCTATTAATTCACGCAAGTAAAGTCATTAGCGAACTAATAAAATTAATTATCTTATTAGCACATTTATGTTTGGTACGAGTCAAGGGCATCATAGGAATCTTGTATTATCCCAAAATTAAGAATCAGGCTAATCAAATTAGGTGAAAATGGTAAACGGAGTTATAGGGTCCAAATGGCCACAAATGGGCTAGGCTAGAGGTAATGGGTAGGCCCAAACCCAACCCACAAAGCAAAAGGGCCTTGGTGGGCTGGGGGCCCAGCCACAGCCCACCAAGGTTGGGGATAGTGGGCTGCAGACTGCAGCCCACTCAACAACGGGCTAATGGGCTGCGGCCTGCAGCCCACCCAGACCGAGCTGGTGGGCTGCGGTCTGCAGCCCACCCGAGTCTAGGTGGGCTGCGGCCTGCAGCCCACCCAGACCGAACTGGTGGGCTGCGGTCTGCAGCCCACCCCAACACTAGATTAGTGGGCTGCAGTGGTCTGCAGCCCACTAAGGAGGAAATGGGTGGGGGCTTTAACCCCCACCCCTCCACCCCATCTCCTTCCGATGGAAGGAGGTCGAGGCGGAGAGAGAGGTCCACGGGGTTGCGGGGCTGCGGTGGCGCGGCACGAGGCCGGCAGCGCAGCGCGAGGCCGACGACACGGCCACGAAGCCGGCAGCGCAGCACGAGGCCGGCGGTGGCCACGAGACCGACGGGTAAGCGAAAGGGGAAACGGGAAAGAGAAAGGGGAAGGAGGTGGACCCGCCGGCGCCGGTCGCGCTCCATGGCCGGCGGCCATGGGGAGTCCGTCCTCGCCCCATCACCAAGGGCCCGAAGCCCAGAGATGGCTTCTCCACCTCCACCGGGGGCTTCTCGGATCGGCGGCTAGACGCGAGGTCGTTGGCCGCCGAGGGCTCCGACGACGGCGAGGGAGGGAGGGTTTTACACTATCAAGACTAAAGGCGGGGGGAAAGGCTTACCGAGGTTTGGTCGACGGGCTCGGCAACACTCGGTCCGGCTTCGGCAGCAACGGTACTTCGTCGCCTCCGGCTCCGGCAATCCGCGAGAGAGGGAGAGAGGCAATGCGGTGGAGGAGGAATGGGGGAAAATCTAGGTGTCTGCGGCGATGGGAAGGGGATAAGAAGGTCAGAGATGGCGTGCACGGCAAGGGAAGGGGAAGAAGAAGAGGAGGAGGAGGGGGCAGAGTGGCAGGGCTGACGCACGTGCTTGGCACGTGCGTCAGTCAGAGGAATTTTTTTTTTTTTTTTTTTTTTTATATATTGGGGTGTTACACTTATGTAGATTGAACAATTATTTGTCAAAGAGAAACAAGTTAAGTGATTGGTGCCCCTCTATAGAGAGATTCTTTCAGGATAAGCTCCAAAATATCTAATAATACAAAAGATATTTCAGCATCTTACAAGAGTGTTAGATTCTAATATGTGACAAAAGATTTTGATTCTATAAATTAGAAATAAAAAATGATTTGATGTATAAAGATCATCTAAATATTATCAAGGGAATTTTTATTTATATTGTTGACAAAAATTGCCTCATGCTATTTTATTAACTGATATTAGTTTGATGCTCACCCAGATATTAAATATCTCAAATCTTCGACATGTTTGATTTGTGTTTTCTGTATTTCAAATTCATACGAGTAGAATTTTATCTAATGAATTATTATTATTACAATCATATATAACAAGATGTATACAAAATAAAAGAGTTTTCATTTTCAATGTCCTTTAAAATTTGATTATATTTGATTTATGATTATCCCTCAATCATATGCAATTGCTCAGCCACCATGTGCCATCTCCCCCCGTCTATCATTCCTTTGATTATCCTTTTCCTATTTTACTTGTGTGTTTTGTTAGTTGTAATACCAGACTTTTGTTGGTTGGTTGTCTTTTGGATGAGTTTGTCTTATTTTGCTCTTGTTTATTGCTTTGACTTAACTCTCGGGTCCTCTTTTTATTTTATCTTATTTGTTTGTTTGTTTTTATATTTAATGCTACACAATGTGGTGTTGGGTCACTTATGATTATGATATAGAATATAAGACACCAACTTTCTTCCTCATGTTTTTTATCCAAATCTCTCATTACTATGCTTATCTATCGTGATACCTTTGATGACCAAAATGAGGGTCATTTTTAGGGCTATTGCACAATCTCCTCTATTTTTTTTTATTTGTTTGAGTATTTATAACTTTGTTTTCATTTGATACTTTGCTTTGTAGTTGTTTTGTCTATCTTCAGTCAAATATGATCTTACCTTTAGGACTATTAGCCTATCTCTCTTTTTTTTTTTGTGTATCATGTCGTATTGAATCTTCACGAATTATTAGTGTATAGACTTTTATAGAAAAATATATAATAAGCTTACTAAAAATTCACTTCATGTGAAAAATAGAATTAAATGTTCATTTGAAGTTGAGTATGATTGGTCAAGCTATTAAAGGATTTTTTTAATGGAAAGAAATTCATAATAAATCATGACGTAAAAGACACCGTATACCACATATTAAATAACATGCACATATAGTTTTTTTAAAAATTGTCTGGTGTTTGAAAAAATTTTCTATATAAGTTGTTGATTCAGTTAACAACTTATATTTAAAAGTTACTAAACTAGAAAGCTATTTATATAAAAAAAAAGTTCTATAAAACTTAACAAATTTGAAAGTCTTTACTTATTAGGTAAGTAGTTTTCAAGCATACTTAATCTCATATTTAAGTTTTAAATTAAATTAGATGTATACAAAAATTAGAAGCATATTTAAAATAGCCAAAAAAAACTCCTCATATGAGATCATATAAATTGTGGATGTCAAGTACTTCAAGGGTAACTTTAAAAACTTTTGTTGAATATGTAATGGAAATTGAAATAAGATGATCAGAGTATTAAAATTTATGTAGTTTCACTTAACAAACGTCATATTAAACTATCGTAATATATCATATGCTAATCATATTTGATATAAAAATAGATTATTGGTGAGTAATACTTTCTCAATTGAAATGGTTTAACATATAAATGTGACTTTTGAAAATAAGCTAGGATTAGATGCAAGTTGACCCTAGTTTGTTAGGGTGCACTAACACATCGATATCATATATATGGTCGACGATAAACTAAGATTGTAAGAATATAAAAAGTCGTATAATCTTAAAAAAAAATATGATAAGAATAGTTAGATGCGTATAATAATATGTCACAAACCTACATTCTCATAATCTATTTTGTTTATAAAATATGTGTGCACTTTAGCATTAGTTTGATCAATATTTAGTTAAGAGTTTTATAATTTCTAAATGCGCTATTTATATAATTAAAAATAATTTAATAACACCGTAATTGCCACTGTATTTTTCTTAAAAATATAAGAGTTATAGTTGAAACCATTAAGCTCTATAAAAAAAATTCATTTTGTTGGTTAAATACACCTAACCACATTAAACTTTAATTGACATAGAGGAAATAAATGTAACTTTATCCTTATATAAAATATCTGAGGAAATGTAACTTTATCCTTATATAAAATATCTAATGTTATCAGATATTATAATACAAGTAGATTTGGAAATATCTAACAAACTGTTTGCAAGTTCTTGACTTTCTTGACTTCTTATGGTTATAAATTTATATATTTCTTTTCTTGCAAATGAGTACATAACTAATTATATTTTTTTATATTATATAATTATATATCATGAGTTAGTATTCTGGTCACATGTCATTCTCTATATCATCTTATCAATATATTTAAGTTTGAAGTAAAATAGCCTTCATAAACAAGAAATTTTGTCAGCATATTATATACATTTCATCTTCTTGTTCTCTGTCCACTTTAAACCATAAAAGAGAATTTTTCTCACCAACATAAAATATTTTGAAAGATATCCTTTTTTTTTTTATAGATATGAAGACTTAAGAGGTGGATTTGACAAGCATACCTTAGGATCAAAGAATTCAGAAAATATGCCAGGATTCTGATCAAATTGCATTGTTTACTCTGAATTTTCTTTGATCTTAAGCAATGTAATTCTTTGCCAAATAAATATTGTTGACTTGCATTATTAATGGGAAGTGTTCAATTGGTTAAAATGCCCATGTTGTAGGAGTAGTTTTATGTTGGAATCTCAATGACATTAGTTGAACTTTAAATTTTCTTCCTTCTCTCTCAAAAAAATATATTGATTTGCATTAATCATACATTGAATACTCAAAAGAGATCAAGAAATATCATTTCATGTTCTCTTAAACATTAGATAGAATTATATAAAATAGCGATGGTTACTTTCACAGATAATTTTAGCTTTTCCATCTACGACATTAGCGAGTGAAATATTTTCAATAGTTCAAAAAAATGTACGTAAAAAAATGTGATAATTCAGGATGTCTAAATATAATTAACCCATAATATAATAGAAGCAAGATGAAAATATCTTAAACTAAGAGAAATGACTGAAAATTAATTAGAAAAAAAGAGATACTATTTTTAAAATTTTAACTATAATTAACTCAAAAGGTTACTCATACATAAAAAAAAAAGAATTAAAAAAAATATACATATAAAAACCGCATATTTATAGGGGTATACCTATAAATATCACTATTAGAAAGATATATATATTAGATATTTTTTAGAGGGTATACATATACAAATAGTAAAATTAAGCAAGGGTAGGAGGAGTCAACGAAACAAACCATGCATATATACTAAGAATTGAAACAAGTACAACATAAGATAGATAAATAGATATAGATAGATCTAACACAAGCTAGGAACAAACCAACTCTGCGAAGCTTTCTCTACACCCTTGAATTTGTTGAAGGAAACCAAGAGCCGGATAAGATTGTCGGCCAAGTGGTACACCTTGACGACATGCTGACTATCGTAAAAGTCAACGAAGTAGATGCAGTTGGCCTTCACGTTTACGCAGGAGGAAGCCTTCGTGTCGACCGAGTAGGAGTTGTCGTCTCCCACGAACAGAGCTCGATCCTCCAACCCCTCCACCTTGCTCACCGCCGCTTCTTCGTCCAAGAGACACTCGACCTTGTAGACTTCAAAACCTTCGGTCCGTACGTTGGGATAATAGTAGTTCTGGAGTAGGATCCTATTGACTATCAGAAGCTCGTCGTCCGACTCGACCAAGTAGCGTTTGGATTCTCTACTGGTGGAGAAGGATTGATCAGGAGGACCGCCGCCGATCAATGTCAACGTTGCGGTTGGATAACTCGTAGGCCGGTCCCAAACCATTAGCAGTGGAGGAGAGGTATTTAACGCGTAGAGTTGTTGTTTGTGATAAGTAATGTCGCAGATTTGACCGTCCGTCTCACGGACGGGAACCCACGCCGTGTACCCAGGCCTCCAGAAGAGCATCGCCCCGGAGATCGTGGCGGCGGCGACGAAGAAGCGGTGGCCGCGCTGCGGAGTGGGAAGGGCGGAAGAGATGATTTTGGAGATGGTTTGGGGTAAGGATGGGAGGGTCATGATCTTGGATCGAGTGACGGGGTTAAAGAGGGCGACGAGATGGCGGGCTTTGTCGTGGAGAGCGAGGAGGCCATGGGAGGAGGCGCGGCAGTTGCTGTCCATGACCTCCCAGAGGAGGGGGATGTTATCGACGCGGCGGTTTGTTTCGGGGCCGAAGACGCGCGCGGCCTCGAGGATGAGGAGGGGGAGCTGCGCAGGGAGGCCGGGGCGCGGCCGCCGCGGGGCGGCGCGGCGCCACGGGGAGCAGACGGCGCGGAACCGGATGTAGTCGGAGTTCTTCGTGAAGAAGGTGGTGATGAGGGTGAGCAGCTCCGGGGGAAGGTCCGACCAATCCATCCTCCTGCAATTGAGAGAGATCGGGAGAGAGAGAGAGAGAGAGAGAGAGAGAGAGAGAGAGAGAGAGGTTTTTATATATTTTGCGAAGGGTTAGGGTTTGGCTTTGAAGGATTTTTGTTTCAAGGGAAAGTTTCAAATCAGAACCCCAGATTTCTATTAATTATTTTTAATTAATAACCCCTCTTGATGGTTTATCTTGATTTAAGTAACTCTAACCATTTTCAAGGGCTTGTATTAGAATTTTTTTAAGAATATTTTAGTTATTAAATTAGTAGAGTTATATAGATTATAAATCTGGGTTTAATGTTGCATTAAAATTATTGAGAAAAAAAATAGTCTTCTTACAAAATTTTCAAAGACAGAGGGCGCTAATTAGAACATTATAATAAAGATAGATTGCAGATGGTATGCATTAGTTCTTCGCAATCTCTAAACAGGTATTTAATGACGCACGCGGTGTTGTTAACATATAATCTCATCCCTAAAATACAGTTAATTTTATTCATAAAACATGTGGATTGCCCGATAAACATAGTTAGTCCATGTTAATTAATGTAATTGTAGAGTTAGATTTTATAATTTTAAATGTGATATTACCATAATTACAAAATAAATGAATTATTTGAAAATATCATAATTATCACCATATTTTTCTTAAATATAGTAATTACAATTGAAAAATAATTTGGCTCTTCAAAATTACCATTTTGTTGGTTAAAACTTAACTGAGATAGTGAAAATATAATTTTATATATATATATATATATATATATCAAAAGAATAATTAAGCAGTTATTAATTGCACAACAACTGGATTTAGAATTATCCAACTCTTATTGAGCTTTGACTTTGATTACTTCTTGGTTGTCTAATGTCACTAGAGTTGACAGGGGAACATAGATTTATATATCTCTTTTCTTGCGTGTAAGTAATTATGTTTCTCTTCATTTATCTTACGATGGTATTAAGTCATTAGGGTTGTTGATAAGATTGAATTTGTCACAATTATATTTCTCTTAATTATGATATAATTAAGATATATATATCAATCTAAAGTAGTTGTATTAGGGATATTTACATTTAGATCCCTGAACTGCTGCATATTTTTTTCATGATAAATTTGATCGGTTTAATTGCAGAAAATCTTTGAAATAACCCATTTTTGTTGGTTATCTATTACATCTTTTTAATTAAATAATAATAATATGTGAGTATCAAGTGATTAATTCTAGACTCGTTGTAGAATATGTGATCTAAAAAAAGATGAGGGGTATATATGGGTGAAAACGGATCGAATAGTGCTCAACCATATCCGTATTATTGATTAAAATTTAAAATCATATCCTAACTAAACGGATATGAATTATTTTCGGATAAAGAATCGGATCTTAAACGGATATTGATTAAAATTAAAATAATTATAATATTTTATTTAAATATAATTAACACAAAATTATTAAGAGTTTTACAACAAATAATTTTTTTGTATGTCAAATATATAAAATTAGAGAAATTAATCTCTATAAATAATATATAATGTATTATTAGTAATAATATTAATACTTACTATTTAAATAAGCAAACTAAAAACTGTAAATCATTTAAAAAAATATACGGGTAAACGGATATCCGATATCCGTATTCGAATCCGAAAAATTTATCCGACCCGTATCCGAATCCGTATCCGAATTTTTTTCAAAAGTTCTATCCATATCCGAATCTGAATCCGATCCGAGTCGGGTCGGATAGGGTAACTCCGACCCGTTTTCACCCGTAGGGGTATATGTGAAAATATAGAATAATTGTAGGGCTTTAGTGTAATTATCGATCATGTGCTTAGTTTAGGCTGGGTTTCAACTCACATCCATACTTGATAATCTAGCATAATATTAGTTTATTATTTAATATCTTTTTGCCACTTATTCTACCAAAAACAGCGTAACCTCTTTTTTTAGTGTTTATTTGCTTAAAAAATAAGGAAAAAAGTACTTAGTATTTAGAATCTCTCTATTCTTAATGTTTGGTTGCAATAAATAAATTAAAAAAATAATTTTCTCTTGGACTTCCTTTCTTAAGATAAGAGAGTTATTTTATTTGGTCGTATTATATACTTAGAAGGATAAAAAAGACTTTTGAATATAACGAAAATAAGCTGCTTAAAACACATATTATAGCTTAAAATATGAAACTTAAATTATATATTCTACATATTTTGTAATTCAGACTCCCGTCTTTGAGGATTTTGTATCATAATTTTTTATTTTTTTTGTATCATAATTTTTTATTTTTTTCCTATAATATTCCTCCCTATTACAAAAATTATACCGTATGTCGGATAAGCCTCTGTATTTGGGTCCGGCACACTCAGGCCTTCCGAGCTCAGAGATGTGGTGTATTTAATACTGGGTTAATTTAGAGGATACTAGAAAAAATATTATGTTATAGATAATTAAAATATTATGTTATTGTGGGAATATTTTAGTAACTTGGTCGACGTTAGTTAGGTGATTTATTTAAGGGTGATATACACATGATATACTACTTGTAACTTATTACCTTCCATGGCTTACCAACTTAAAGAAACTAAAACGGAAGAGTTGTATCAAACTACACATGATCTATGTGTGACTCCATGGCCCTAAGAACATCACTCTTCCCGATAGGATCTTCGAGGCTAGAGATCCGGTGAGACTCGCCGGAATCCGAGAAGCCACGCCTGCTTTGCCGAGGAGGAAACCATAGAGACATTTAATGGCTTCTTCAGCTTATCACCAATTTTTTGCTTCATCTCCTGAGCCCATGAGCTATCCCCAGGTAGATCATGAGATGGTTTCATCTCTTCAAATCTTTCAACCCATGAACCTATCTCATGCATGCATGATGTATCTTTAAAACATTGGAGAAGAGGAGTATATATTTCTATACATGATAATAGAACGTAGTGGAGGACCCATCATGGATGCAGCTTGCCATGCATGCAGATATATATACGTTTCGACTTTGATTCCAAGTCACAGTTGCAGTAGATATTACTCTCTCTCTCTCTCTCTCTATATATATATACACATAGATATCCCTAAACTTGTCATCGAAGTAGTAGGATATGAACCACGTACAAAAATTAATTCTGGAAGAATAGGGTTCTTGCTATGCATGGCAGAATTAAAGGTGGGTCAGGAATAAGATCTGGATTATTCTATGTACTTTGATAAGATTATAATCAAGATTGCATGGATATCTCAAATTTATACTACTCCTAAGAATCCCAATAAACGATTAGTATTAGATACGTTATATATACGCATGTAGACATAAATATATACATAAATATTAAAACCAATACCTATCTAAAACTTTTACGAATAATTACGTGTTATTAAAAATGTGGCAAGATTAATTTTTGAAGATCTGAGAACCCTTTTTTACTCTTATTTAGAGGAAAAGAAAGAGGGAGAAGTTGAGCAATGGAATTTTAATTTTAAACATTTTCTTTCCACACCATCAGGGGTGAGAGATTGAGAAATAAACAATAGTTCAAATGAGTCAACTGTGTTTAGCTCTTATTTTATGCTTCTAATAATCTTAGATTGAGGCTTTTCATTTGTGAATTGGCTCCAAAGTTTATTAACTCAATGTGCATTGATTGGATCTAATCAAGAGAAGTCATGGGCTCACTAAAAAGCTCTTGATGGGCTTCTTAGTTGATGAAAGCATTAAAATGGGCCCTTTTAGGAAGTTAGATCTCTCTACTTCTTGAGATGTTTGATATATAACTAGACAATTGCCATTTCACTAGATAGATATATTGGACTTTATATGAATAATTACAACCTAAAGTCAAAAGATTCAAATCCACTATCATACATCAATTTTTTTTCTCATTACATGTGACTATGTGAGACTAAATAACAATAACCTATAAATGGAGTTTGTTAGTTTGGAAGCTACATAGTTAATATGAAACTTGATCTTTAATACCAACTCCTAATTCCACTGGAATTCAAATAAGCTTTTAGATAATGAAAAAAAAAAAAATTCGCCGTTCGACCTTAGTTCAACCCCTTCGGATCTATCTATTGTTTAAAATATAAATTCTCTAGAAATTTTCGTCGAAGTTCATCTTTTAGGCTCATTAAAATGTTTTAAGCCCAGAAGTAAGGAGGAGGGTGTTCGAACGCGAAACATAAAATCATCGTTCTCTAAAAACATTAACTTTGATGTTGTTCTTTTTCCTCTCTCTCTTTCTCTCTCTCTCTCTCTTTCTGAGAAGCAAGTTTGATAGTCAATTGATCTACTAAGCTCCATCTCTTAACATCTAAGTAATCCTTCTGCAAATCTCACCTGGCTAGTCCTTCCAGTTAGCATTCAAACTCCCATCTCAGATTCCTAACTTTTCACAAAAGACACCAACATGTACCACTCTACTGGGCCTCTGAGCCAATCATGAACAAGGTGAGATGATCATGGCCATGGATGGGAGACAGAAAGCTACTGCTATTTTTTCCTTTTATAATCAAGGTGTACTCAGAGAGCAGCCAAGTGGTCCCATATGATATCAAATAATGCAATGGCATATCTCAGATGATACCATTGGCATTGTCCTTGAGATGGTATAGAATTGAGGGGAATACATAGCCAATTGGCCATTGTAGAAAGTGGATCCTTTTCTCTCTTTTCTTGTTAGTGGAGGTGATGCTACAACTGCATACCAATGACAGATTGGTGGTGGGAATAGCATTATACCCAGCATTCTAACACTCCATCTTTATATCCTTCCCACTTTCTAGAGAGTGCTAGAGAGATCCTGATATCATTTAGTGTTTTATTTGACAAGGAAAGAAGGTTCCTATCTGACCCCAGATCAACAGTGAGACAGGGGAGACAAAGTCCAAGGCATTTCTTGCCATCTTGGAAGTGTATGTATAGAAAGGAAAGGAATAGACATGTACACAGTGGCATTGAGGATTTGAGGTATATATATAAGTCATCAAAATATCCTTCTGTGGCTAGCTTTTCAGGGATGATTAACCCCATTACTCAATCCAAATATGAACTCTTAAGTGCCTCCTATATCAAAGATGGCTTTCACTCATCCCAACTCTTTAATATATATACACTAAAAGAAAATCACCCCTACGTAAGTTCTTCGGCGACTAGTTATTTAATATAGTATCAAACCAAAAAATATTTAAAAGTCACAGTTTTAAAACACATTAGCCCACTTTTAAGTAGGCCACATATTATATTATCTATCATCTGTCTACGTATGGTATCACAGGCTACGTACATGTGATTAAGCATGTGTGTGTATGTATATAATCTTTCTACTTGGTCTACTATACCTATCAAAGGCAGAGGAATTTTACTTTTACATGGAAGCAGCCTAGAAGGTAGTCTCTTTTTGTTAGTGTAATGACATCCTAAACTTGTGTAGCATAATAAATTAAGATATGATGCTATGCAGGTTCCCACCAACTGGAATATGCATCTAATCTATCTAGCCTTTTCTGTTAATATATGTGGGTCAGGATTCTATTCTCAAAACTAGAATAAAAGATAGGTAGGTAGAGTTATTATCAGACAACTTGCTTGTTGGTTGCATATCCCAATGCAGCCATCAATGTACTGTGTCATTTTTGTACAACAATTTTGTCAGTTTTCTTTTGCCTTCTTCCCCCCTTTTTTCCAGTATCATGTGAGAAAAAGTGAGACATGCTTGAACAATCTTGTAGTTAGAGGTTGAAAGGAGGAATGAGTACAGTCTGATTCCTTTTAATTAGTTTCCTTTAGTCACTTATTTATTGTTTTAATATGCTAATTTGTAATCTTTAGCCCTATTTATTATTATGGTGATATCAAGTGAGCACTAGGGTTAGCATTTTTTTGGTGGGGGATTTGAAAATGGTAGAGCATTCCCCTAGAACCAGTAATGAGACCCAACCACAAGTGGCATTCAAAGGAATCACTATGAATGCCACTGAACAGAGCCAACTTTCCTCTCCAAGTCTCTTTGCATTATATACACTAAATGAAAAAAAAAGGAAGAATTTACTTTTAACTATTTAGTTTTGTGGCAGAAAAGTACACTCTCTAATGCTCTATAATATATAGGATAATCTTTTGAAAGAAGTGAGAACTTAACGATATCCCAGTTAAACTAGTGTCATTAAAATTCGAACATAAAAAAAATACTCAGCCTCTTTAACCATCTAAGCATGATCCTTTGAGCTAAAAGATATTGAACAATGTTTATATAGAAACATACAAGTATCATGCCTTAATGGTCATTAAAGCCGCCATGATAATATCATTTCCAAATAATTTCTCAAAGAGAGTAGATGCCAACACCCTTTGGTAAGAGATATTTTTGCAATGTCTCTGTCACAAGAATCTTCTAATGCCATAAAAACCTTCCTCAAACTCAATCCTCTACTTCCTTCCATGGAGTTTAATATAGTAAGTCAGTTTCAGTCAAACAGTCATCCTGGGCATTTTATTTCAGACAGCTCTCTGTCCTTTCTATAAGCTGTGAAGCAAAACTAAAAATAAACAAATAGTGGGACTGCAGTGGCATTAAAAGGTCACCCTCCTACATAACTCTAAGTATGCAAGACATACAGTAAACTAAAAGCCCACTACACTCGAGACAATCAAAAAGTTATAGTGCTTGTCTTCATTATTAGCACAGGGATAAAATTTAAACTACTGCATCTTGATAGTTGAGTCCTATGAAGATAAATTTTAGAGGACCTGCAAGATGTTTCTTTGATTTGTAGCTTTGAAGCGCGTTAAATTAAGTTTTAAAGCTCTAGATGATTCAAACTAGGATAGAGGTACAAGGAGAAAATATCAAAAATAGATCCTCAAGCAGGGATTGTTTCATATAGTTCACAAAGGCCAAGCTTATGTACAGTGCATTCAAGTACTATATATGCAGTACATTTTCACATGTTTGAATGCTTATGAACAGGTTAGGAGTGTGTGAATGTTGTCATTATCAAATTAAAGATAAAAACTGAAGAATGTAGAAATGACATGCAGGTGAAACTAGCAGTATGAGATTATTTTGTAGAATGCATGTAGGCAAATTAGGAGAGACATTTTGCTCTCTTTTCATCTACATGTTCTTCATCACTGGAAGAAAAGAAAATATTTACCATAATTCTTTTAGAATTCGAGTAATTTGCTCATTATCGTTCATCGAACTTCTTGAGAACCACTTAAACAGAAATGCTTGTGAGGAAGTAATGAACTTTCATTTTAATGCCTAGTAGTTTAAGATTAGAAACACTTTCACTTTCCTATGTGATATCTGAGTTTGTCCAAGTGGACATTAGTTTAATCCCTTCAAGGTATATTGGGGTTATTGCCACTTTGCCAGTGCAATTATGAAAATTGAGCTTGATAAAGTTCAATCAGTTTGGAGAGATTTAATTCAAATTTTTTTACTAGTCGATTTAGGTTTACTCGTGCGATTTTAAGTCATATTTGTTAGGGAAAATGGATTAAAAGCATGTGATTTGTTCAGCTTGAGGAGCTTTAGATGATTATTTAGCTAGACCTAATGAGATTTACTTAATATTCTAGTCACAGAGAAGAGTTTAAAACAGAACAGCTAGTTGCCATCTTGGGCAGTTCACAGAGCAGCTCTACAAGGAAAAGCAACCTTTGACTTTGTAATTTGTCTACGCTGTTTAATATATTAGCAGTCTGACATTCTTGGAGGAAGAAGAGTTAGAATATTTTTCCCACCTAAGAACAGAATTTTGAGCACTCTTCTAGTCTCCTTTGCTTCTGGAGCCCTTAATAGGCAAAAAAATCATAGACCCATTTGAGATCTTTTATCACAAATCCAATTATCCTACAAAGATAACTAAACATACCCAATTAAAGCTCTAATTAAGATGGAGTTAAACTAGCAAAAAAGAAAGAGAGAGAGAGAAACTAACAGTTTAAGAGCAACTTGCATTTAAAGTTGTTCACTAAGAATTGAAGTTAGAAACGGTTGCAAGTTTCCACTTCTTAACTCCACCATATACACATCCAAAGCTACAAAGTTTATATCCAAAAGACTCACATTCCACCACAACATAGCAGAGTATCAGCTGACACATACCATGCATTCATATCATACTTGTAGTCTACTACCAAACAAGGTTAGGAAAAAACTACACTATTTATATAGCATGAAACAAAGGAGATGAGAGAAGAACAAGGAAAGAAACCTGCATGGCATCCTCTAATGGTGACTCTGATTCCTCACATGATCTTGCAAGCATTGGCATTCTCTTCGCTGAAAAGGTAATAGGAGCCCGGCGAGGCCGACACCGGCGGCACTGTTGAATAGTAGTAGCTGCTCTGCTGCACCGGCGTCGGGTGGTAGGCGCCGCCGTAGCTCATGCTCGGCTGCACAGCGCTGTAGCTCACAACGTAGGATGGAATCTGGATATTGGAGTACGAAGGATAGTTGAATGCTGGGAAGTTAGTAGCGGCGGCGCCGCCGCCGACTCCCATAGGTTTAATGCCCATTTCATCTGGGGCTAGTTCGACTCCGCCTCCGTTACCATTAGTGCCGTTTTCCTTGTTGCCTTTCTTCCCCTTCTTCTTACCGCCGCCGCCGCCGCCTGCGGCTGCGGCGGCGGGTTTGTCTCCGCCTTCAGGCTTCGCTTGCGGGGGAGGCGAGCTGCCGTTGCTGTTGCTGTTGCCGTTGCCGTTGCCATCTTTTTTGTTGGGCTTAGGAGACTGTGACTCTTTGCCGCCGTTCTTGGGAGGTTCTTCGCCACCGGGCTTTTCGGATTCGTCTGCGGATTCGTCGCCGCCGCAGGAGCTGGATTGGTGGTTGTCGGGGTTCTCCGGCGGCGCCTCGTTGGGATTGCCGCCGCCGCCGCCGGCGGTGTCGCTCTTGTTCTTGTTCTTACTCTTGCTCTTCTTCTTCTTCCCTCCACCACCACCGCCGCCGCCGCCGCTGGGATTAGCCTCCGGCCAGAGCTCGGCGTGCTTCCCGGTCTTGAGGAGCTTCTTGACGAGGGCGTCGCCCTCGACGTTGCCGGTGACGACCACCTTCTGCTGCTGGAGGTCGATGGTGATCTTATACACCCCTTCCATGATTGGGCCAAGATCAGATTTTGATGCAAAAAGAAAAAGAAAAAATCGAAAGATTACTAAGAGAAACAGAGGAGACCCAAGTGAAAAATATCTGGCATCTTTGGGCTTTCTAAGCTACCTTCTATGCTATGGAGGACCTTCTTCACCTTCTTCTTGCAGCCTTCGCAATGGATGGAAACCTTCAAAACCCAAGTCTGGACAAAGAACCAAGAAGACCCAAATCCCATTAACCATCAATCTATTACTCAAACAGTCCTTAGAGTAGTAGTTCAGTAGTAATAGTACTACCTGGTATTTTAGTGGTTCTGGTCCTTCTTCAGGAGATGCCATTAGACTGTGTGTGTGTGTGAGAGAGAGAGAGAGAGAGAGAGAGAGAGAGAATAGAAAGGTAGGGAGGAGATAAAAAAAAAACTAATAGAGTGAGGGAGAAGGAGGAGAAGGGGAGAGAATGTGTCTGGGGGTTTTGTTTTGGTGGGTTTGTGAGGGAAGTGAGCAAAGAAATTGCAGCACACGCTTGAGTGAATGATGAAAATTTGATAATGGAAAGGTGGTGAGAGAGAATCTACCCTCTGAGATATGTTGGATGAATCTTAGCCATCCATCTGGCATTCTGAGTGTATAAAAATATTAGGAGCATCAGATTGAGGGAATGAACTATCTTTTCTTCCCTTTCTGGCTTTCCTTTCTGCATTGCACTATTAGTGATACTGTTTTTATTTTAATAAAAATTTAATAATTAGGCTTAAATTTACTTTACTTTCTATTTTCTATAATTTTATTCATAGCACTCTACCCTTATATTGTTATATTCAAACTAAACAATTACTTTTTTAATTATTATATTTTATCAATCTACAAATCGAATTTAAAGATACCCATTAGCGATAAATTTGTAGTTAATTTAATAAGCACTTTAACGCATTTAAATTAATATCAATTAGATTTCAGATAAAACAGATACGATATATATTTAATATGTTAGTTGTATCTTTGTCATCTAAAATTTGATTAGTATTATTTTAGAATCTAATTATCTATAATTTTATCTTTAATAAGTATCTTTAAATTCGACTTGTACATTAGTTAAGTGTGATAAAAAGAGTAACGATTTCAATTTGAATATAACTCTATAAGAGAATAAAGTTTACACAATTAAAATATAAAGTAAAATAAATTTAGGTATAACCATAAAGGGAGGTTCAAATATAGTTTTTTTTTTAATTTAAAGATTTATATAGCGTAGTCCGAATAATAATAGGGTAAATGAGTAAAAGCAACTTAATGAGTATAAGCTTTTTTCACTACTTTTTTTGTCCTAGTGAGTTTATTTTTGCAAAGATAGCAAAGGGGAGAGCATAATAAGGGTATATTAGTTTAAGTAAAAAATAAAATAATAATAATAATAATAACCTAGTGGGAGATGCTTTGTTAGACTTACACTAGAATAGAAAAGGAGGAATTTTGCAAATGTGTCAAATGAGAAAGAAAGGTGATAGTTAACAAAGGAGTGGGTCATTCCAAGTGACCAACTTATCTCATGCAACAGTCAATGAGATTCTTGGTCATCTAAAGTAGGGTGGGGAATAAGTTTAGTTACAACTTAAATAAGTCAATAATTTCTTTCCTGGCACTGGTCCTAGTCTCTCTGCTAGGGTTTTAGGTTCTATTCGAGAAAATGATATCTCTGCTAGGGTTTTAGGTTCTATTCGAGAAAATGATGTCTTTTCTTGCTACCGTCGACGGTATTCTCCTCTCCCCTCTCCTAGTCGGAAAGGAAATAAGGAGTCTTTCTTCCCTCTAAAATGAGAGATCATTTCTCTCCTCTCTTTTTTTTTTTCTTTCGCTTCTCCTCCTTTGTTCTCTTTTTCCCTCCTAGCCGCGGCTCATCTCTTACTTATTCTCCTCATTTAGCTCCCATTTTGCATAATTTTCTTTCTCTTATGCTTTGTTACCTTCTTCTCCCCGTCACTCGACCATTGCTGGTTGTCAAATTTTTTTTAAAAATTTTTCTTGTTTTTCTTTTCTTCCTTTCTTTCTCATTGTTTGTTGTAGTCCAATGCTTGCTATATTTTTCTACACTCTTTAGACTTGATACAATGTGTTATCGTACCGTGGTATTAATATTCGCCAAGTAGTGGGGTTTGTTCAAACTATCTCATTTTTCTGTCTCAAACTTGTAATCATTTGTTTGAAATAAATAAAATCACTTTTTCTCTTTTTGGGGGTTAGACAAAGCGAAGTATTTAATAGAGTTCTCAATATGGTTCAAAATTTTGGTTTCAGTTGATTTTGGTTTCGACATAGCCAAAAAAAAAAAATAGTGATTCGAATAGTGTCAAAATTAGAAATTAGCAATCCTGTTAATGTTGATCTTAATTTTCAAGTTTCAAATGATGGTGTTTATTCCATCTTGGATTAACACTTTATTTGGACGGAGAGAATATGATAGAAATAAAGAGAAGAGAAAATAAGAAAAAAAAACTCAATCTCATTTTATTTTGATGTAATTGAGTAAAGGAAAGAAAAAAAAGTTTATTATATTTGGTTTAAGGAAAAAAGAAGTTTACTATTATACCTTTTATATAATGTATAAACGAGCACAAATTATAATATCCAAAAGCTATAATATTCAACACAAACTATCTAATATTTAATTATTCTCTTTTAAATTTGTAAATAGTTAAACATTAAGTAAATAATATATTAGACATGCAAAAGAGCTCCATAATTAGAGTAAATAAAGAACACTCATTAAGTATTAATATTACTCATCTCCGTTATCGAGCTCTCCTAAACATTTTTTTTACAGGTCGAATACACTTTAAAACTTAAATATAAAACTATGTATATCTTATCATGCGGAATCATTTTTTTTATATAACTTACTTTTCGGTTCAGTAATTTATATATAAAAGTTGTTAACTGAAAAATAAGTTATATGAAAAATTTTCTCTTAAAAACTTAGTAAATTGTTTAGTAATTCTTAAATCTTTATATAAGTTGCTATCAGAAAAATTACCATCTCATCTTAGTAGTTTTATAATTTTTCTAGTATTATATTTAAGTTTTCAGATAAATTAAACAGATAACAAAAGAAAAATATTAAAAGCTAACTTAGTAAAAGTTAAAAATAGGGAATTGTTGAGGAGAATAACTTACATCAAACTTTAGAACAAGGAAGGAAGGACAAGGTAAGTGAGGGATACAATAAATCCTCTGTTTTTTTTTAGTGGAAGGGGAAAATAAAATGATGAATAGTATGTGTGATTTCCCATGATCACATTCACCATTATTGCCAAACTATTCATGACCCAGATTGTACTTTCTTTTCTCTTTGATGAGGAGGAGGAGGAGGAGGAGGAGGAGAACCAATTCCATCATGGATGATGTTAAGTTGCAGATAGGAACCCACAAGTGCCCAATTATTACCCAACCTCTGTTAACATTTAAGATGGAGAAGGAACCCTCTGTAAAAGTTTTCATTTTTAAGTCTGCATCTCTCTCTCTCTCTCTCTCTCTCTCTCTCTCTCTCTCTCTCTCACTCACTTGTAGCTAAATTGAAGCACTCTCTTCCTAGAGGTGAATGCAATCTGGGAAAGCCTGGGTAAATGTGATGGCAGAGCAGAGTATGTGGTTTATTAATTGACTAGCTTTAGAACAGTGGGTGAATAAATGATATTTTATTAACATTTTATTAATCCCCTAAATTGTAATTAAAATGTCAGATTGTTATTCCATTTATATTTTAAATTTGTACCATTGGTCTTCTCTTAAAATATCTCATGCATAGAGATGCTTGGAAGGCTGTTAGGATATAAACTAATATATGAATTATGATTAGTGTTATCCTCACTAATTTTTTTTATCCATGTCATTTATGCCTTTTAATGTTTGGTTCCAATGCTAGAATAGAGGGTATAATTATAACCATGAATAAAGAGTGGGATTGATACTTTTAGAGAAGTGTTAGTATTTGCTTTTTAAAGGTATTTTGATAATTATCTATGTTAAGAGAAAACAAGGTTAAAGCTCCAACTCTCTAATTCCAACTCCAAGATGGAATATCAAAACATAAATAAAAGATCATGTGAGTAATGGTAACCATATTTTGAGTCATATAAAATTTAGGTAGTATTTGCTATAAACTATAAATAAGTGGATCCATAATATATGAGTCTTTTATTCTTTGACAAACACGGAGAGTAATTAGCGAGTTAATACTATGAAAACCCTAGTCTCCGTTCACTTACGGAATAAACCTCCTTATATTGAAATAATAACTAAATACCACTTAGACTTATATTAATTTTTAATTTTCTCGCCTCTAAATTTATACCACTAGATTATTATTAATAATAAATTATATATTTGCTCTCGAGAAGACAACACTTAAATCAACTATCACTTGAGTTTTTAACCAAAGTATATAAAATACATTCAAACTATATCCCAAACTAATAGTGAATTTGCTGACTTATACTATGATGATTTTTAGTGGATTAATTAATTATCAAATATACTGAAAAACTATTAGAAAAATTGTTGTATTAGACAACGAATTTTCAACATTATTTTTGTATAAACCGACTTCAAAGAAAATGATTTATAAACTATAATATAACAAATTTGAGATTAGAAATTTTGAGGAGTTATGGTCTCTATTTTGCAATTATGTGGGCAGTTAGTTGAGGGGAATTACTATATCATTCCATCCTATAAATATTTTCTATATCTTTACAATAATATATTTTATAATCAAAACGGATAAATCGACGCAAAGTTATAATAATCTAAGTTTTTTATTTATATTTTAGCCTATTAAGAAATTGATTTTATTTACAATAAGTTATTGTTTGAAATGATGATTTTAATGTTATACTAGTTTGAAAAATAGTTGGAATATTATTCTAATTGGTAAAAAATTTTACTATAGCAGGCCAAAAACTCCTATCACTCCACTCTCTCTGTCTCTCTCGGTTCATATCAAGTGTATTCTTCTCTCTCAAAATTCAAGATATTGTATTATTTCTCTTAAAATCATACAAAGTAAATTTAGATCTTGAAGGAATCGTTTCGTAACCTATCATTAGTATTAGAGCCAGGCGAACCTCAAACCTCCATTAATGGTGGAAACAAGAAAGATGGCATCAACAAGGAGATAACCCTAACATCCATTCCATCCGTCACCACCACCATTATCTGCACTATATTATATTTTAGTCCTAGTTGCAGTTCGAATTTACGAAGGGCATAAATACAAAAAACGTAAATCAGGGAGTTACGGATCGATTCCACTTAGTTTCATAATTTTATGATTACGGAAGAATATTTGGTAAATATTTTCTCTTGGTTGCGCGTACTGTTTCCTATAATAAATTTAGATCGTAAAAGAATCGTTCCGTAACCTATCAGCGTACTCTCTTCTATCTCTCAAAATTCATGGCATTTGTACTCTCCTCTCTATTTTCTTTGTATTTTATTTTAGTTTTTTTAGGAAAAAAAGATTTTATAAAAACTAATTTTTTCAAATATAAAAGATCAAAAATTATAAAAGATTTACAGAGTAGAACCATATCTAATGGTTCTATTATAATTAGCAAGTCAATCAGCAACACTATTAGCCTCTCTAAATAATATATTTTATAATTTTAATAATTATAAGTAATTAATTTGATGTCTTCATCTATAGTCAACTTTTTATTTTTTTTGTTCTCATTGTAAAAAAAAAATGTCCATATAAATATACTCATAACTTTATCCTCATAGATATGCATGAAAAAATTTCCCTAGTCTAAGAAAAATGTTGGCATTGCATGGCAAAATACCTGCACTACCTATATAAGCCTACATTATATTTAAATATACATACTTATTTATTTGCAATGCATAGTAAAAAGCCCTTACTACTTATATAAGTCTGCATTATACTTAAATATGCAAGAAAATTTATCTACAATGCAAGAAAATATGTTCTAAGTGCATGGCAAAATAGTTCGCACTGCTAATATAAGTTTGCATTACATTTAAATATGTTATTTAATCTGCAATATAAGAAAATATATCCACATTATATGGTAAGAAGTCTGCACTTTAATTTCTCATAAAAATTACACAAGTAAAGATTTATTTTTAATTTTTTAAAAAATAAACTTAAATAAAATAATAATAATAATAATAATAATAATAATAATAATAATAATAATAAGATATTTTGTTTTCGAACCGGGTTATGGGTGTTTAAACTAGTTCAGAGTCTCTGTAAACTCGAAGCAAATAAGGCCTAATAAATAAATGAGAGGAGACAATCTCAAATGACTTAAATACAACCATGAAAGAATGAATCACCACTGAAATTTTTTCACCAATGGATCTTTGCTTTGTTTTGCTGTTAGATAACTTAAAGGCACGCATAGAGTTACTACCTTCAAAAATTAATGAGCATTACCAACACCTCTCCCACCCACCCTGTCACTCTATTATTAATCACTGGAGTCTGGAGGTGCAACAAAAGGAACAATGGAACAATATCCATAGACTTAACCTTTGAGCTCTGTTGTCATATCAAACAAGTACCCCTTAAATAGTAGAGTTGGTTTTTGGAGAGCTTTCCTTTCACTCACTCACTCACTCACTCACTCACTTAACTCTTTTCAGCTTTTCTTAAGGCCAGCCAATGGAAGAACAAGAGGTGACTCCACACCCCTCACTCTCTTTAGCTTTAAAGTGGTAAAATTTTATTAGAGCAGTGAGAGAGATGAGCATCACTAGGATGATCTTGGAGAGTTTGGTACATGGGTATGAATATATATGTTGATCTGGTGGAATGACATCCCCTTCTCATCCCTTGATCTGATGGTGGTCCCTCTATGATCTGTCTCTGTCAGTCTTATGGGTCCTTTGTTTGCATTATGAACAAAGTTTGGTGGTGTAATTAATAAGAAGGTGATCTCATGGTGAAGATAATAGTGGGGTTCAGAAGGTAGCTTCTATGTCTCATTAATGAGGAAGAGAGAAGAATTAGATAAAAATACATATCACATTAGCATGCTTTGGGGGATCAAAGACACAGAAGAAAGGAGCAAATAAAAGTTAAAGGAGCCATGCAACATCATCTGGCCACAAGACACCCTTTGTTTAGCTTTGGAACTTACTTTAATGAAGGATCAAAAAAAGAGAATAGTTTTTGCTATGTCCAATGAAAAAAAGATTGTCTTTTCTCCATCAAATGCAAATTACCAAGCCATGAAAGTTGGCAGCCAAAGAAAGAATCTGAGTGGTGTCCACCATGCAATTTTGTAGGTTATATAGAATGCTGGGGATATAGATTGGTTTGATTCATTTATAAGCATAGGGACTGGATTAGATGCATGTAATGGTGCAGCCAAAGCAAAGTAGGTCCACATAGTACTACTACACTTGCCCTATACCTCAGTAAGTCATAAGAGTAAATTTCTTATGTCATATATAAGTTAATGTATAAGAACCTATTACAGATTTTTTTTTTTGGTACTATCATATGTCTGTACTAAACTAGTAACTGTGGAGATTATATATAAAAAAACAAGCAAGTCCTATATCCACTTGTCTATCTTCATTCTTATCTAATCAAGGATGGAAAGCACTTAAGAGGGCCCATTCTGATGCAAATGGCTGCAGTGACCTTACAAAAATCTACCTGCATAAGCTAATCTAAGAGCAAAGAACAGAGGACTTCACCATCACCATTCTTCAAGTTGAGTTCTGAGCTAAGAGCACTACTTCACTGGCTTTTCCTAGATAACATAAATAAAGAGTGTACCAGAAGCAATTAAGGAGATAGACATGCATGGACCAAGGAGTAAAGCACAAGAAGCCAAGATCAGTACACAGTATAGAGAAACAAAAGCAGCCACCTTTGAACCACTGGTTCAGAAAGTTAGGTTAGGGAAAGAAAGGTGTAGGCCACTATTTTCCAGAAAAAGGGATGGGCTTCCAATGTCAGGGGATCTCTAAGTATCAATCCTTGCAAGTAAACCAAGTATCTCAGTGGAAGTAGCACTTGGCAAGTCAATGTCCCTGTCTGTAAATCTTATGAGCCTTCAGAAACTGGTTGCTTTTTTTTGGATAAAGCACTTATAGTGCATTAGTTAGCTCATGTTGCCTTTCAATTTTGGTTGTAGTCACTACCCATGATAAATTGTTCCCAAACATATGCAGTTATATTTTATATCCCATTATTTTGCCAATGTGGTGATGTTATCCACAGATGCATCAACTTTGTCAGTCACATTTGTCCTCCAAAGAATGTAGTTACCTGTCGAAAAACAAACACACAGTCATTGATCACCTATATAGCTTATATTTTTGGTATAAGAACATTGTTCATGATAATATGAAACATCTACTCATACAGTAAATGCAATAGCAGCATTAAATGTTGCTTAGAGTGAGTGACCAGTATTAGTGGAACTTATAGTGTTGTGCATCAACATATGCCTATGGTACCATGGTTAAGCATACAGCATCACAGTTCAAGGTAAGATGGAATGCATCACTTTTTTATTTCTGAAGCCTCTGGCAACCTAATCAAGACACTGTGATTACCTGAAGCCTCTAAAGATAGACTCAGACAGCCCCATTCAGTCAATATGATGAAATTTAAAAGTTTAAAGTGCATGCCACTGTCCTGCTTTTCAGCATCACGTTGCTCGATCAATTCAGAAACAAGGAAACACAACAGCATTAGGCTAACACAAGTAGAATGATTTGCCAGTGAAGCAAATAAGGCTTCAAATACAATTCTGGCGTAGAAGGTTGTAACAAAGTTTGACTATTTGCTGCACTAACAGTTTAAACTTGAAAGTCCACCCAAGGCATTTTTACAGGTCAACATTATTGGGAGAGAGAATATAAGCGTGCAACAAACATCTACATGCATACAGTTTTGGCATTAAAATTTAACAAGATACAAGGTAATAGTTCATTGACAATGCACTACTAGAAGAAACTGGCACACTAAATCCAGTATAATGATGCTGCTTGCATCACTAAATCCAGTATCATGCATGTGCAACATTATGAAGAAGACTCCACACCAGAACCATCTGAAGGTGTTTTCGCCTTTCCATTGTCAGAAGGCCCTCTTGCTTCTTCCTCACCATCCTCTTTTTCGTCACCTTTGCTTTTCTCAGTATTTTCAGGAATATCCTGCATCTGAAAGTGACAGAAAATCTTATGTTCAAGCTAAAACTATGGAAGATCTCTAAGAGTTATATTAATCATAAATGCACCCTTGATGACTTGAACACATGCCTCATGTATAGTATGATTTGACATAGCAGCAGGACTTTATTAATTATACGGACAATACTGTCAATCGAGTATGGAGCAGAATTACAGCTTTCCTGCAATTTAAAATATTTTCGGTATATGCCAACTCCGTCTACAACATTATAAACAACTCATCATGTTACTATCTATTAACACAACTACTCAATTCTAATTCCAGATACAGTTTCAGGGGTAAAGCATTAAGTGCCATCTGATACTATCTAAAAATAATATAAACACCTTGCTTTTGCCAATGTTAATTCCTCATGATGAGGAAAGAGGCGTTATCCTCCACCTTCTTAACTCTGTTTTCTGGAGTGCATCATACATTCACCTATCTTACACAAAAAATATTGGCATAGGGAATGCAGGACTAATGAAGTTATGATATCACAAAAATATTCAAATGGTTCTTTGAGTATTCCATTTTTGTTGACTTTATTTATTCAAGGTAAGTTGTCATTATCTGGATAACTTGAATAGCATCAACTGATCAAAAGAAACCTAACATAAAAGCACAGATCAAGGTGGAAAGAGCATGCATTATTATTATTTTTTTTTTAAAAAAGAAGGATTTTATAAACTAACTTCCACGGTTATAAAAAACTCTGTTAGAATCGGAGGCCAATAACTATAGAAGATCAAAAGAAAAACCTCCATCCCAGGTATAATCATAGCCACTGATTCTACTAAAATTAGCAAGCCAATCAGCAGGACGATTAGCTTCTCTAAAAATATAATTAACTTTATATTTTTTATAATTACAAGTTAGGAATTTGATGTCAAACACAATAGCCTCCACTGACCACGTAGGCTTAGTTGCATCATTCAAAATGTTGACTAGAAGAAGAGAGTCTAATTCGATGATAACTCTTTGACAGTCTTTACCCCTTAGGAATAGAAAGCATTATTGTCATTTCAAATGTTGTGGTAGGAACAATTACCATCTATTGCTTAACATTCTATGGAAGATATTATAAAAATAAGGGCAACTTCTACATTACGCTTATGTGGTTTCACTCGATTTTAGCTTACCTTTTTGTACTTCAATTCTTCAAACCTATTATAATTTTATCTTAAACTAATAATATTTCATTGACAACAATATTTCCTGCCATAAATAAACTACAATTGACCAAACTACCCCTGATATCTTCAAATTAGACTATTTTTGTGGGGGTAAGTACTTTTACATCCCAGTTAACGGGACCACTGGGGGTTTAAGTATTTAAGTTTGAAGTACATGGGGATAAATTAAAATTAGGCTAAACCATAGAGGGGTTAAATTATAGTATCCAGTACAAATAAATTTAACTCTCATTCTACATCATTATATCACCACAAATCACTGGATATACTGTTACAGAGACGATTAAAAGAAAGGGCATGATAAATTACCCCTAGGCTTTTCAGACTTGTTGTGACATCCCCTTGTTGCTTTTGAAGGGTAGTCCTCAGTTCTCCAAAGTCCTAAAGCAAGATGCGACCAAATTCAATGATATAGATACAAAAGAAAAAAGACGGAATATTTTGCAAGTCTTACCAATCTCAGTTGTTCCAGTTCAGCATTGAGTGTCTTCTTTAGATCTGTTAGTTCCTGTATGTAAAAGAGAAAAGTACTGATAAATTAGTGAATAACATAAATGCATATAATCAGTGTACACTCATTGGATAAAGAAGTTGGCATAGAAATTTCTTTTTTTTTCTTTTGGGTGCTTGGTTGGAAAAAGGAGAATAAGTGTTGAATAAAAATATAGGATAAGAATGATGTTTGATTGTGATAACTGGGATAAAGGATAAGGATGATTAAATTGCTCTTATTGCCTTTTCCTAGTTTTATGTAAATAAATATTTCCTTTTTCTGGAGAAAGATAGAAAATAGGTTTAAAATTATATACAAATTATAATTTTATTTTATAACTATTATATTATAAATTTATAATCTCATAGTTACTTGTATTATACTTAGCAAAAAAAAAAAACTTAATTCCTGTAATTTACACAATATATGAATACCATCACAAATAGACATCTTATATCAAAATATTTTCACTACAAACATATTCTAATATATTACTAAGTATAAAGTAGTCAAATTACAAATTTACAATGTGGGTACCTAAATCTAAATTTCAAATGTTGCACAATATGGAGAGTTTAGTAATAGGTATCATGGGCAAATTGGTCAATTTTCTTTTAAGATAAAAGAGCGTGATAACTCATTTTTTCTACCCCAACCAAAACACAGGATAAAAATAACTGAAAAAACAAGGTTTATCCGGGTTTCTATCCCAAGATTCCCAACATTTTAGCACTTGTTTGGCAGCCAATTTCCAAGATAAAAGACACATTTATCACAAATAGACCCCCTTATCCCAAGTTGTCAAATGGGGTCCAAAACTCCGACATATTTCATATTTTTTGGAGAGCAAAGCCCAAACTACAAACTTGGTTGAATGTAACAATAATTTCTAATAAATATTTTCTAGTAATATCTTAGTAAAACCATTAATGTTTTAGCTTTAGTCTGACCAGCATAATCATACAAGGCATCAAAATGACTTCAATTGTGGCCACCTTGCTCTAGATATTTGATTTCCATCTCTTAGATCAAATGGCCAAAGAGAAAGGAAAGATTCACTTCATCTTACCTCTTCACCATCACTCGCAACTTCTCTTCTCCAGGTAGTCAATCTTCAATGTACTTAATCTACAACTTGCTCTAGATATTTGCCTTCATGGTTCTTAGTTAAGAATTCTTTTCCGATTTTAATGTCACCACTTAAAAAATAATATCGGCAGGAATAAGCACTGCCACACCTCATTTTGGGCATGCCTACTAAATTACTTGATAATATAAGATAAAACTAACCTCCAGTGTAACCTATCACGAAATAAGGACTCAGTTGATACCGTTAACCTACCAGAAAATAGTTTCCTCTATAAAAGATTATAATTACAGAATTTACAACACACATACCTTAAACAACACTTTCAGTTTTAAGAATTTGTGACAATGCGCAACAATTTCACCGATAATTTGTACAAACAAAGTAAGACTACAACACCTAAAACTTATCAATGAGGTGTGCTTCCTCTCCTGTGACTACTGATAACATGACGGTAACTAACATCAAAATGCCAAAGAAAACATCAAGCTTGATTGATACTGACAGAGCAACAGAATTAGTTAACATAAATTTTAGGTACTACACAAAACCATTGACAATATTAGAAGAAAACGACCATTGGGAAAAAGAAAATTTGTATAAAATGATAGCTAATGATACTCACATCTTGGTATGTCTTAACTTGAGTGTCCAACTTTGACCTCCAGCCCTGCAAATCCTGTCACAACACACAACAATCTATCATAGAAGCTCTCTTTTTCTCCCACGTTTGCAACTCTACAGTTAAAGTGCAAAAGACAAAAGAATAAACAAAAATAGCCAGATTTACTTGCTTCAGCCCTCGAATCCTAGTCAATAACTCCGCCTGCGATTCATGCAGCTCCTAACCAAAACGCTAAATCAATAAGAAAAAAAAGATCTTTTTATTTAAAAGAAAACTCTAAATCTCTTCTGTTTTGCTTCTGTAACACACCGCAATATTTTCTCCCACTGGTTGCAGATCCTCCTTCTTCTTCTGTCGTCAGAAAAAGGGCACCAAAATATTATTTTTTACTTTACAGAAAACAAGAGATGAGGAGAGCACAGGCGATATAATCAGGAGATTACAGCCGGAGAGGAGATAGCTACGGCTGCGGCGGCAGAAGTGGTGGCAGGTGATGAAGGCGCAGCTTGATCAGAATCCGCCATGAGATCTCGATCTCGATCTCGACCTCTAGTCTTAGGGTTAGGACTTAGTGCGATCCGGAGTGGAACCGTGGGAGTGGAGAGGGGGTTACAGAGAAAATTTTGAAATGAGACGAGAATTGATGGGAAATGAGCGGCGAGCTAAACAAAATCTCGTATTTTGCGGGTTAACGGGCTCCCATGGCATCCGCAACCGATCCGTTAAGACAGTAGGCAGATCAAGTAATTTATATTCAATTGGATGCCTAATAATTGAATCAAAATTATGTTTAAAGAGTGTTTTTGCCTTCACCATACCTTCTTCTTTTCAATAAACAAGATTAAGTCACAAATACTTTATTAAAAAAATAAAATTACTTTAATCAAGGCTGAATAGAATCATGAATGCCTTAAATGCAACTTATCGGCTTTTATTAAAAATAAAAATATTTCATTCAGTCGATCCATTTCCACTGATTCGATACCGGAGTATATCAACCTCTAAATATTATTTCGAACCATCCGGGGAATCTCAATGTTCCTTTTAACCTTAAATATTCATGATAAAAAATTTTATAATATATATATATATATTTAAATTTAACCTTATTTGTATTCTTCTCTATTGCCTTAAAGGAAAAAAATAATGTTTGGTTATTGAAGGGGTCACCTAAATTCGGCCCAATATCATTCCATTCTAGGTTACCTATTAAAAGAATTTATTTTTCGAAAGGCAACTCATTCAGGTATTTAATAAGGGGAGAGCTTAGTAGGTTATTGGGTCTACAGACACCCTTAGCCCGAATCCGGTTCTCGCTTCACTCTAATCCCTCCTTTATTCTAATTTCTAAACCCAAGATGAGAGAAGAGCGCTCCGACTCGGGCTCCGACTCCTCGCTCGCAAATCCCCGCCCGTGTCTCTAGGGTACGACGATGCTTCTCATAATTTCTCTCCCTTGGAAATAGGTTCTTCGGTCGAAAAATACAATGCGATTTTTATCTTGGAATTTGGTATCTGTTTTCCGTCTTTGCAAATCTTGATTTCGACGAGATTGTGTTAAAGATAGCTATAGGATGAGACGAAAGGTTTTACTTCGAGGAAATTTATTCTGGAATACATCGGATTGACCTTTGAGTGTGATGTATGAGAGATTCGTTGCTAGTTTGCATAATCTGATTTATAATGTACAGAAAAAGCCGGTCTTTTGCATAATAATTCTTTAAACCATCTGAATTCTATGCATATGTTGTGACAAGAACTATCAGCTTGAATTCCAATGCGCTTCGAGCTGTCTGTTATTTTTTGTCGAGCTATTACCAGTCCAGTAATTTATGAATAATGCAGCCTGATAATTATAGGTAGTGAAGTATTCTCTACAAATATAATAGCCTCTTTGAACCTGGTAAGTGGCATAAGATGACTCTTTCTGGCTGAAACTTCCAAGGATCTGAAAGGAAGCTCATGTTGGGGACGCAAGGAATATTAACTTAAAAGTAAGGACATCTCGTCGATGTTTGTTTTGGGCAATGTCTTCTCAAATCTTTAGTCACCTCAAAGACAATAGTTCCAAGATTTGATGTTGTTGACCTCATTAATGTAGTGAAAACCAATGTTTCTTTCATTCTCACAAGCATATTTCTGTTGGTTTATGCTATACAACTAGCAATTGCTAGCAGCTCACAAACTGAATTTAGTTTAGGATGAGACAAGATTCTGAAACTCGTTATCAGGATTGAGATCGGCCGTCCTTCTCAAATTGGACTATTTTTTATTATTTAAAATGATAAATATAATTTAAAAATGCAAAAAAACTTTTAAAATTTAAAATAAAAGAAAAATAAGAAAATAAAAATTAGTCATATATGAAACCTAAATACTCATTGAAAAACTATAATTAATTTTGATTTAAATTTGATAAATTTTTATACTCGTAAATTACTACCGTAGAACAATAGTGAAGACAAATTTCTGTCTTCACTGTTGTTCTGTAACAATAAGAAAAAAGAAATTAAAATGGGTGAGAAAGAGAGAAGAGAAATTAGAAAAAAAATACTTATCTTAAAAGAATTTAGTTTCGGCGAGTTTCAACCGATTCAGTCTAAACGGATCGACTGATGTTAGACCGAAACCCTCAGTAGACTGATTTCGACTCTTGATAGGGATCAGTTATAATGATCCCGATCCAGATCGGTCGATCTGACTAGGAATCAATGATTTTGGGAACCATGGGGTGAGACACTAGACATTTTTTTAATTACACCACATGCTATGCTTCTTCTTTAGTCTTAGCACTAAATTGTACTCAGTTACACACAATATTTGCTTGCTTCATTCATGAACAATTTAAGGTGATAGATGTAAAAAGGTATGAAACTGTTTGACTGGATCTTATGATGCTTTTTTCCTTAGTTGAACAACAAATGCACTTTTACGCTTTTGTTTGGATACTAAACTAATGCCCAGTTTAATACATTCGTTATCTTGGCAGGCAACTATTTCTGTTCTTCCTGGATTATTTTCTCCTGGGAATGAGGAATTATATTAGAGAGTAAACACTTGCCTAACATCTACTCAGAAAGTTGTGATGCTGCACGACTGTAGGCTTGTTTCAGAAACATTATCAACAATCTGATTAAGGGAGACAGCAGGATGGAGAATGATGTATCTGCTGACCACATCATTGCTGAATTGCTTGATATGGGTTTTGAGTTCAGTGAAGTTATGAAAGCTATTGGAGCTGTAGGTTCCCACCGTGATGATGTGCTCGAGTGTTTGTTAAATGGTTCTTGTGATATTAATACCTATCAATATGGAAGGGTCTCAAGTAATTCTACTTGTTCCACTAGTCAAGAGCACTCTTTAAATGATGGCCTCATATTATCTTATTCTCCAAAAAAGTTGAAGCAGTCAAGCATAACACACCGTACTCCATCATTTCGTAGGACTAGAAGGAACATTTCTAATATTTCTAATTCTTCATTATCTCACATACAGAGATTAAGGCCCGCAGATCTATGTGGACCAACAGTCTCTAATAATAACCCTAGGCAATTGTCTCAGTCTTCTCAGCAGGGTTCAGAAAGTTTTAGGCATTTTTCAGAGCTGAAGTTGTTATCACAAGAAAATGAGAGCTCCCTGTGTCAAGACTCTTCAGATTTTTGTAGTTTTGAGAATCAAGAAGTTGTATCAGACTGGGAGATCAAAGTTTCTAGTCTTTTACAAAAGCATTTTGCATTTTCATCTTTGAAAGGTTTCCAGAAGGAAGCTTTGGATGCTTGGTTAGCCCACAAGGACTGCCTTGTCCTTGCGGCAACAGGATCTGGTATGTACATTTTACTCTTCTTTTTCTGTAATCTATGTTTGAGCATTGTTTCTTTTTTTTCTTTGATTTGTATATATCTCAAAATCATCTCTATTGCATTACCTTGAACCTGAATTACTAAATGTTTACGCAGGCAAATCTCTTTGCTTTCAGATACCAGCATTATTTACTAGGAAAGTCGTGGTTGTTATTTCACCCTTGATAAGTTTGATGCATGACCAGTGTTTAAAGTTAGCAAATCATGGGATATCAGCTTGCTTCCTTGGATCAGGGCAACCTGACAGTAGTGTCGAGCAGAAAGCCATGAATGGTTTGTTCAAGATAGTTTATGTTTGTCCTGAAACACTACTAAGGTAGAAACTTTGTCCCTTCCTGATGCATGATCTTTATGTGATTATGTCTGGTACCTGATTACTTTTCTGTTTGCAGACTTATGGAGGCGCTTAAAAAACTGGCAGAAAGTCCTGGTATTGCACTGTTTGCCATTGATGAAGTTCATTGTGTCTCCAAGTGGGGTCATGATTTTCGACCTGACTATAGGTCTTCTATCTACTTAATAGCTTCTATTTCAACCCACTATTTTCTAACATTGTTCCGAGCCATGTCATAGACTTTAAATGTAAAATTAGTTAGGAATAAGCCTTTGTTTCATTGGATATCATCTTTTTTCCTTCCTGTCTAGACATAGAAGTTAAATTATTCTTCTTATTTGTTCAAAGGCGATTGTCTGTGCTGAGAGAGAATTTCAATACGTCTAAATTGAAGTTTTTGAAGTTTGATATACCACTGATGGCATTGACTGCTACTGCAACAATTCCTGTTCGGCAAGACATCGTCAAGTCCTTGCACATGTCCAAGGAAATGAAAATCATATTGACTTCCTTTTTCCGGCCAAATCTCCAATTTACTGTGAGTTTGAAAGTTCACTTTCTGGATAAATAATAATTAGTTCTTCTCTTTGTTTGAGATGGAAGGATGGCAATACCTGATTTTTTGTATATCAGCATTACTGGACTTCTTATACTGAGTTCAAAAGGAACTGTTATTTTATTAGAGAATTCTTATGTACCATAATTTGGTTGTTCCTCTTTTTTTCCATAACTTTTGCATGTATGCTTTGCAAAAGATGGAAAAGCAAATGTACTCCTGCAAAGGTTATTTCCAAGTATAAAGTATTTAGCTTCATTGTCTTCTTGGCTTATATGTGTCTCATTGGTGAAGGCAAATCTTGAGGGTAGAAGTTGTCCATCCTCTTACTTCATGTAGACTATTCCCAAGTCTAGAGGAACTCTAGGAGGTTCTCTTCTAAGAACCTGTGAACCTAAACTGCAATGACCAAGGTAAATAACAGATGAAAAGGAGTCTTTTGAGAAGTTCGAGGTTAAGATGATGTGCTATATTTACAATTATAGGACTTTTGGATTTTGGAAATCACCTATTCCCCCCCCCCCCCCCCCCCCCCTCTCTCTCTCTCTCTCTCTTTCTTATATGGATGTCTCTATCTTTGACTTGAGATGAGATATCTAGAAATTATCTCTTTCTCTTCACCTGTTGCTAGATTGACTCTTGCAGATTTATGCCCTAGAATTCCCTCAAAACTTGGAGTGTGGAGGTTAACTAATGCCTTTTGAGTTCTTCTTTGATTTCTTTCTTCACCATATGAGTTGATTTGGACATCTTTTTCTTAAGAACATCCAACCATATCTTTCTTTCCTTTGGACTACTTAGGACCAATACAAAACACTAGCTTGATTGGCAAGTTACTGCTGTACTAGGCATTTATATTGTCTATGTTTCCGTTATTAGGAAGAAAGGACTGGTTATTATTCTCCATGATAATTGTTCAGTTAAGGTAACCTAAATCATTTTCCACTTTATGAAAAATATAAACCTGTTAACAGCGAAAAAAAAGTAAAAAACCTATCCCCAATCAAATCTAGCTTAGCTTAATGACATCCTTTTTCTAATGATTCAGCTTCTATGGCAAGTATAATATCAATTAGAGTGAAATAAAGTCTATTTCTATTAAGATGCTTGTCATCTTGAACTTAAATTTTTCTAGAATTTTCTTGCTTACATTACATTTTCATAGATCAATCGTTAAATTGGTACGACTTATAGATTATTCTGTGTTCTTACTATTACTGATTTATCTCGATATCAATTTATAGGTAAAGCATAGCAAAACAACTTCTGTCTCATCATATGAAAAGGACTTCCATGAACTGATAGAAACATACACTGCAGCAAGAGTATCTAGTGGGAAAAGCTTGAAGTATAACAATAATATGGAAGATAACTCAGATAGCTCCTCTGAGTCTATAAGCGATGGCATATCTGATGAAGAGGAGCCAAAAGTATGTGGTTCAAATCTTTACGAGGATAGTCATTTTTTTCAGAACTGTGATGCATTTTTTATGTAACAGTTTTGTTGTTTCTTTATAGGAAAATCTGGAAGATGAACTAGATTTCCATCACGAAGTGGATGATATGGATGGTAATGTTTCCACCATTTGGTGGGTATCTTCTCTTAGATTATATACTGACACGCTTTCAGCAACTTATGGTTGTTATTTTGGATGAAAATGAATCAGACTAACAGAGGTATTTGGTAGCCAATACTAGATTTTCTTCATCTGAAGTGTAGCTCATAAGTTGCAGGTTTCATGTGTCCTAGGTTTATCTTTATGTACTTTTAGTTACCCACATTACTATGTTTTGTTGTTTAACTTCACCAATTTCCTGGATTATATCATTGCAGTAATCTTCTTGGGAAGGAAATGTTTAACTTTTGCTAGTTAGCTCATTTTCATGATAAAGTTTGTATATGTAAACTGAATATCAGCCCTGATTATATCAAAATAATATATTAAGTATTATAACTTGTTATGGAGATAAACTGTTGGACAACAACGCGGCAAGACGAAAATACATGAAATGCCAAATAATTGATGAAAATAGAAAGGTGCAACACAAATTAAATTTAACCCCAAATTGATTTGACTTAATACAAGCACCAAAGACCAACTATTGACTCTCTAATCTGGAATACGTCATTGGCCTTTATGCTTATTGAGAATCACATTCATCTGATAATGTTCTTGTAATTATCTGAAAGTTTAATGATACCATTTGTTAGAGGGTTTAATTCTTCTAGAGGGCCTTTAAACAAGACTGACTAGTAATTCCAAAAATGCAAAGTACCAAATAACCAAAAGTACTTGTTGAAACGCCCACCGGATCCCATCTAAGTGACATTGCAATAACCGACTAATCATTGATAAGATCAGATAATAGCACAAACGCTACACTTTTTCAAGTTACATTACTATATTCAACAATCATGAATAAATCATCATCCCTGAGTTTGATCATTGTGCATGAGTTTGTTTTCCCGCTAGTATGTTATTTGACTGAAATATCAAATTGTTCAAAGTTCAAACACATATCTTGCAGTTTCATGTGGTGAGTTCCTTGAACCTCCAGCTGGGAGCTCAGAGTATTCTGCAGCTTCTGAGATATCTGTTTCACCAGGATCTTTGGAACTAGGTCCTACAATTGTATATGTGCCTACCAGAAAAGAAACTCTGGTATTAGCTGAGTATCTTTCCAAATCTGGTGTCAGAGCTGCAGCATATCATGCAAAGGTACTTCTTCCTTATTAGTGAGTCTGTTAGGAATTCTCCATAAGTAATTCTTTCCAATGAAATACAGGTATCAAGTTTTGACATTTTCAATTTGAGTTAAATGGTCTGATAAATATATGTCTCATATGCTAAATGATTTGGCTATCATGTTCATATGGCTGATCATGTCAACTGTCATTGCTGGACATTGATGTCTCAATGCACAAGACTGCCTAACCAGCTACACTTAAAGTTGGCAGTCTGAAATAGACTGGTATGAGTATCTTAACCAAGAGAAAAGCCGAGTTGTTTTCTTTTTCATGAGCTAAAGTTATAATGAATGATAAAGAAAACAAAATGATCTCATCTCAAATTAAGTCATTTGTCTGGTCTTTTATTTGATTGAAAAAAAACTCTTTGTAAAGCTAGACTTGTGATAGAAGTCAGCTCCTTTGGTCGAAAACAGGGAAAGTAGTCACTTATTCAGCATTAGATAATGAGTTCAGATGTACACTGCAAGATTCGAAGTCCATGCTATATTGCTATGTATCTACGTTTTGATGCTTATGATTTATTTCATCACAAATCACTATGGCTCTTGTTTCTTGGTAGGTCTGTATGTTATTTTGTTGCACTGTATTAGATGAGATTGCTGCGAATTACAGTCATTATCTGTGACAACTTTTCTCAAGATTCTTACTACTATCATAGTACGATCACAAAATGTTAGTTCATTGTGAGCTGATCTGTGCTCTTCTGATTCTTCCTTTACATCTTAGCTGCCTATAAAGAAAATGAGTTCATTCAGTTTGTTAATTTAAGCGGTGAGAGAATTCTCTCATTTATTTTTTATGCTAGAACATGATAAAGCTGATTGAACTTCTCTGTTATCCATGCAAATTGTATAGTTTGTTACTTCCTTACTTCACTGAATGAACAGAAGTAGCTTGCGTTATTTATTGGGGAAGTGTTGATGTAGAAGTGCATCCATCTGGATAAGAAGTTAGGAAGTCTTTATTTCAAATGAAAATAACTGATTCAATTTAAAATAGTCTGCTATTATGATCTTATAATATTGGTAGAATATGCTTTTGTAGTGGTCACCGATTGTTCATAGTACTCACCTACTTGCTAAGTAGTTTTCTCAAGAGGTTGCATATGCATGTTCTAATTCTATTTGTGGGTCATACCTCAAAGGCTTAAACCCTCTGAGGGGCGGAATATTTTGAGATATACTGTTTATGGTATTCTACAGTTGTATTTGAACTGATTAATTGGTTATTCATGCTACATCTCAAGTAACTGGAAACAAAGTAACTTGTTAATAGCTTTATTTTCACTTTTTAACTTACATGTTTTTTAACAAACTTATTTTGGCATCTTTAATATTCATGCACACACATACTTTTGCCAAGCATTGCTTGGTGGAGAGCATGCCAGTTTTCTTACACTTGTAAATAACTAGAATTTAGAACAAATTTTGCATTCCAATACATATAGTCCTTAACTCTTTATTTAGATTTGGCATATATGTCACTTCTTTTGAACTACCTTGTTGATATGACTCATATGATACTTCAAGGTTTTGATTGCTTTTTTAGTCCATAAGCCCATAACTAATTTATCATTACTTGCAGTTGCCAAAAGCACTTTTAAGGCGCGTCCATGAAGAGTTCCACCACAATGATTTAGAGGTAATTGAATTAGGGTCAAAATATGAATGTTTAACATGAAAATTTGCAGTAACTGAGTCGTCGGAGTAGCCTCTCTAGCAATGGGGTCAAGGGCAGTTACATGTTACTCTCTTTACACTTCGAATTGGCAGGAACCTCATGCATAGGAAATCTCACCCCTCCCCCCAACCCTCCATGTATTGCTGGTCAAAATCTTGGAGACTCTTAGCCTGTGTTTGGTTTGAGTTCAGAGGAGTCCTGAACTCGGTCAAAGGAGTTCAGTAATTAAATACTATTTTATCTCCAACCAAGTTCACTCCTCAATAAAGAGAGAATAAAAAAAAAATCTAATTTATATTCAAATAGATTTCAAATTTACTCGTGAAATCATATATATCTATCATTTTCATATTTTGTTAATGTTCTCTCTCCTCTCTGTTTGCATTCATTCTCCTCTCTTCCAAAAAATGCATTTTATTAGTATAAAAGAGCTCATCTTTCACTATGGCAGGCAAAAAAAAAGAATTAACCCTGGAAAAAAATATTCGTACACTTTGGTGGAAAACTTAAAAAGTTATTATTTAATGTAATTTACTAATATGTTTAATATGGCTGACTTGCATGTATATTTTACAAATTTACTGATAATATTTTGGTACTATTTTCATGTATCTTTAATGTTCTTGTTCCTCTCTCCTTCACCTCTCTCTTCCTATAAATGCATGTTTTTGTAGCTCCTCTTTCACTATGGCTAACCAAAAAAAAAAAAAAAAAGAATGATCCTTGGAAAAAATATTTGTATACATTAATGGAAAAATTAGTTTATTATTTAATATAATTTATCGTAATATGGGTCTAAAATGGCTGACTTGCATTTATATTCTTCAAATTAAATAATAATATTTTGGTACTATGTAACATGAAGTAAATATTTTTCGCTTCATGTCACATCAAAATAATTATAATTATACCCTTATTCCGAACCCTCTCTCATATATCTTCAATTTTCCTCCAAAATAAATATATTTCTCTTCAAAAAAATTTTTAAAACTTACTAAGTCTGCCATAAATTATAGAATGGTTGTAGGCTTGTGACCTTTCAAAGAGGTTCTAAGCTTGCAATAATTTTTTTTTTAATAAATTTGCAATACTAAGAACTTAAAAAAATATTATAAAAAATAATGTAGCCTTATCATTGGCTTATAACCAAAAACAAAAGAAAAGGAAAAATATTATACTTATGTTATTATTTAAAAAAACGACAGTAACCTTTCGTTATTTTAGAAAAAATAAAATAGAAAGAATATGCAAGCTTGATTGCGGGCTTAATACATGCTTGGAAGTCTGCAAGTTTGTAATTAAAAACTCTTTATTGTTTAAAAAAATAATATTTTTAAATTTTATCATCAAAGTCAAAGGTTATTTTAATCCATTAATTTTATATATCATCTATTTCTCTATAAAACCCATACATTTTTTATTTTCTCACATCATATCAAAGGTGATAATTACAATTTAGCCTAGTTCACATCTCAACACCATATTTTTTTAATCATTTTTAAGGTATCTATATATGAACAAAAATTGGGATCAATTAGCTATGTTCATGACTTAGACCCGAACCAAACAGACCCTTATTTCCCGCTCATGCAAGCAATTTTTTGGGTTCCAGGTTGTGGTTGCCACAGTAGCTTTTGGAATGGGGATTGACAAGTCAAATGTTCGAAGAATTATTCACTATGGTTGGCCGCAGGTATGCTTTGTACCCTTTTACTATTTCATTATGTGTGTGCATTTCCTATTGTATATTTCTGTTTATTGTGAATTTGTTCTCATGGGTGGGCGAATTATGCGCATATGTTCTAAGTTCTTGGTTGTTGTTATAGTCTGTTTGAAGCCTTTTATTTATGTAACTTAACCAAATTGAAATCTTTGTACTTTTTTAGATATCAGTTTCACCTAGAAAGTATTTGTACAAATGAATAAAGCTATTTGTATAGGATATTGTTGATATTCCTGTGAATCAACCCATATTTGTTAAGGGACAACAACAAGAACAATAAATCCTTGTGTCCACATTTAGTTGGAATCAGCATAATGAATTTCTTGATGCTCTTTGGAAATAATAGTCATTCTATTTTCTCTCCTAATGAGCTTTTTTGGTTCCTCCATAGTTTCTCTAGTCTCTCCTTAGGGTGTGTTCAATATTGAATTTACTTCACTAGTTGGTGCCTAAGGCCTCTCTTGGACATGTTTGAACCATCTTTAACTATTTTTCAACATATTATCCTCAGTAAGTGCTACTTGTGACACACTGAATAGATAGTTATTACCAAGGATTTAATGCATATATTATCTGGACATGCAACACAAGACATGCCAGTAGGTGCTCAGTCCATACATGAATAAGTATATATATAGTATCTATGTTGTATGTTAAGCTATCTATTACCTCAATTCTCAACCAATATTCCTTTCTTCTGCCTTGCACATTCTATTCAGCATTCCAACATATCAATTTATTTCACAAGAAATTTGAATTTTCCTTCAAAAGAATCATCAAATCATGACCTGCTATATGCCTTACCAGTTACCACTGCCTTTTCTAGGTAATTTTTGTAGTAATAAGAATAAAATGTAAGGCCTCTTCACAGTTTAGAATCTTCTTCTTCAGGTCTGGTTTGTTAATCACTAACACTTTTCCTCATTGTTCCGTGAGTTTCATAGGATGAAATAGTATGGAGTGTTCCTTGTGCTATATTCAACTATTACCTAATTTTATGTTCTTGGGAAATTACTAATTACAGAGCATTATGGGCTGTTTTGTTAAACCATAAGACTAGGAGGAGTTAACATGTCATCCTGGCTTATTGAAAATTTAGAAGTGATTGTGTTTGGTTAGGAGGGATAGATAAGAGAATAATACATATTACAATGGAAACCATTGAGATATTCTTTTTTAAACTTTGAGAAACTGGTATATATTTAATGGAAAGATTTGCATGGTCATTGGTTGAAAGAATAGGGCAGCGCACTTAATATAATTTGCACATTATTCTCAAACCAGAGAGCTAGTAATGTTTTTGTCTACTTGATTAATTCTTTCATTATTTCCTCATCTTGGATACGTACATATTTGCTTCATATCATCTTTGTTTCACACCTATTGTTGTGATCTTGATTTGACTGCAGAGTCTGGAAGCATATTATCAGGAAGCTGGTCGTGCTGGTAGAGATGGAAAATTATCAAATTGCAGTGAGTCCATACATATGACGAAATCTTTACTTAGTGATCTCTTTATCAAGGAAGGTCGTCCGGATAATGGCACAATACTTGACATGAGGTATGCCAGTGGCACACCCTTATGCTAAGCCGTACCGACCGACATGGGTCGCATGATGTCTGAAACATATGAAGCACAGACACCTTCTGGGAGAGGTGTTTGTATCAAACATGTGTCGGACACGGACACACATTAGACATGCGTGGGACATGTGTCTAACACGGATTAGAAGTACCCATAATTAAAAATAAAAGAATTAAAGAACACACAGGTGGGACGTGATGCGGACATGGGCGAGCGCGAAATTGTGTCAAATGGGTTAGGGTTGAGTTGTTTTTTGTTAACCCGGATCCAAATCCAAAACTGCCCTAATACCTAAAACCTTTGAGGAAAACCTAAATCCACTCTCACCTCACACTTCTCGGTCCTAGATCTCTCTTAGCATAAAATGATAGTGCGGCGATGGCGAGCAGCTAAGCACGGTGAGCACCGCAAATGGCTGAGCAAATCGAGGGCGACAGACAAATAGTTGGAGCTTCTTTAAGACCAAGCAGCGACGTTATCTCTCTCTCCCTTTCTCCCTCCCTCCCTACAAGCAGCTTTTTTGAGACCTCTCTTTATGTGCAGCAATTCTTTTTTCATTTCTTCTGATCTTTGCTGGAATTTCTTCTTTGAGACCTCTCTCTCTCTCTCTCCCCTTTAAAGGTTTTTGGTTTTTTTTCTTTTCTCTTGATGCCAATAGGGCTTCAATTTAAAATTTTATTGTTTATATTAATTCTAATTAGTGTGATAAACAAATAATGTGATAACGTGATGTTCTTTTTTGACAAAAGATACTGCGACGTTTGAATAAAATAAATACTACGAATATATATTGCTTTAATGATTAATCTGATATTGTGATCTTTGATACTATGATATGAAAAACTCTGTTAATCTTCTAATTGAAGGAAATGTCACTAATAGATATTTATCTACTACTGTAGTTTTATTGCAGTTGTAGAAAAATGAATACCAAAAATACAAAGTATAGTCAAAATATTGCATCTTCTATGACTATAGGATGATAATGCTCATTTGTGGAAGGATGTTAATAAGATGGAGAAATTGAGAGAATGTGGAAGAAATCATAATTTTAGATACAGTTATTATCAACAAGTCTACAAAGGATCATATTATAGAGTAAATGCTCATTCGTTGAAAATTAGTGGGTATGGAATTAGAGGTTGTCCAAAAATGAGCAATGAATATATCATGGAAATAAAAAAGGTTGTTGATACAGCAGAGTTGAGAATAAAAATTGATGCCTAAACAAATTTCTTTGCCAAAATTTGGGTAAGCTACGTCTTCTAGTAGCTCAATTAGAGTTAGAGATGTAGATCTTGATATAGGAGGGACATCAAGAAAAAAAAAAGAGCAATATGAATGACACCTATTAAGAAGTCATTTAATTTCGGTATTCGTAGCCAATTATATTGTGAGATTGTAAGAATATTCTATTCAGTTGGGTTGTCTTTTCATCTGGCAATGAACCCATACTATGTTAAAGCCTTTTAATTTACAGCAAATAATAAGATTTATGGATTTGTGCCCTCTGGTTACAATATGTTAAGAACTACACTACTTCAATAGAAAAAGAGTAAATATTGAAATGTTGCTAAACCCTATTAGAAGTAAGGGCGTAGTCGAGCCAAAATGAGCCTGAACCTAAAAATTGAACATATTTTCAAGTTGAACTTAAGCCAAGCCTGACTGAGTCGAGCCTAAGCTTGAAACTAGGCTATTTTCAAGCCGAGCGTATCTTTAGATCAAAGATCTAATGGTTAGGATATACTTATGAAGGGCATAAAAGGGTGAGCATTGCATATGATGATTGGACTGGCGCACAAAGGAAACCACTTATAAATTTTTTAGCGGTGACTGGGAATGTTCTTAAGGGTTGTGAATTGTGAAGGAGAATATAAATATAAATTTGTTATCTTAAATTTGATCATTGAAAAAATTGAGCCTCATAATATAGTTTAAATGGTTATAGATAATGCACATATTTGTAAGGTAGCAAGGATGCTTCTTGAGGCAAGATTTTCTCACATTTTTTGAACTCCATGTGTAGTTCATATTCTCAACCTAGCTTTGAAGAACATGTGCGCAACAAAAAGCACTAAGGCAAATGAGATTGTGTTTGATGAGTATAGTTGGATTTTAGTAATTATATGGGATATAATGTGTATAAAAAATTTTATCATGCAACACTCGACAAGGTTAGTTATCTTTAATGAATTTGTCAACTTAAAATTATTTGCCATTACGGAGACTCGCTTTACTTTGGTGCTTATAATGTTGGAAAGATTCAGATAGATCAAGAACAACCTTCAATCAATGGTAATCGCTAATAAATGGAGTTCTTATAAGGAGGGTGATATTAGCAAAGCATAATTTGTTAAAGATAAAGTTCTCGATGACCTTTTGGTGCGATAAAATTGAATATATATGCTTGCCTTTATAGAACCTATATATAATATACTATGGGTTGCTAACACAGATAAACCATGTTTACATTTGATATATAAAATGTAGAATGAAGTTTGTCATATTTATGCATGAAAATAAGAAAGAAGGCAAGAAATCTCTTTTTTATTCAGTGGTGGACAAGATTTTTTTTTTATGATTAAATGTTTTATTGTTTCTTTCATTAGTATGTATTGTTTACTAATTTGATGATCATGTTAATAGGTATTACAGCTCATTATGAATTCAAAAAGATCCAAGTTTATCATTGCATAAGGATTTAGAAATTTCTAATATGAGAAATAAATGCTTAAAAATGTTATTTTCATATGTAGAAGAATGAAAAATGGTATATCAAAGATTATACTAGTTTCTCCACATCAACTAAAAGTTTTGTTAATTATGATTCTAAATAGAAATGATTTTGATCCAACCATATGGTGGGTTGCTCGTGGTACTTCTGCTTCTATTATTCAAAATTTAGTACTTAGGTTACTTGGGCAAACTTGCTCTTCTTCAAATTATGAGTGGAATTAGAGCATCTATTCTTGCATCCATTCTTTGAAAAGAATAAGACAACACAAAAAGCTGAAGATTTAGTATATCCGCATACTAATCTTCGCCTTCTATCAAGGTCTTCAGATTATTTGAAAGAGGAGACCAAGATGGACATTGGAGGAGATTCTTATGATTTCTTTGATGATGTAGGAATATTAGAGTTTACTGATCTCTCAATTAATGAACTGGATTTAGAGACTATAATGTTTATTGATGAAGGCAATGTGGATCCACCACTAACTGAAGATAAATGATCTACCTTATGTTGTTTTTTTATTTTATAATTATGGTTAGTTTTTAAACTTCTATGGAACTCCATTAGTAGACATGTATTGCACTTTTGTGGCTTATAATGATATATTCGATGGCTTTTTAGAATTTTGTACACTTTTGATCAAGGTTCGAAAATCTGGATTGGGATCCACTGTATCCGTCACTCGGATTATATAATACTTTTTTTAATTACGTAAAATTCTAAATATTACTTAAAAATACAGGAAAAATTTTTTTAAAAAAGAAAAGAAAATGATAATTATTCATATATGAACCCTAAAAATTAGAAAAAAAAAAGTACTTTTTGTCTTGCTAGAAATTCATATTACATAAAGTCATATTAGTTTGTAGCTAATAATCATATATCTGGTTTTCTACTTCCTTGATATAATTTATTGAGAACCACATTACTTCTACAAGAAATGGCAAACATTAAAAGATTATTAGATCCATCAAAAGCAGATGGATGAAAAAAGGTATTACCTTTTTGTGTGACAGTTGAACAGATACATGGAGGAGACCTCTTATTAATTTTTTTGCTATCACTAGAAGTGGTCTTATGTTTTTGATAGCCGTTAACTGTGAAGAGGAAATTAATAATAGGTACTTTATATCTAAATTGATCATTAATGTAATTGAAAAGATTACATCGCAACATATTGTGTAAGTGATTACTAATAATACTCCTGTTTGTAAACCTGCATGAATGATTGTTGAGAGTAATTATAGTCATATTTTTGGACGCCATGCATTGTGCATACTCTCAAATATATGTGCAGCGAAGAACTCTATGCAAATGAGATAGTTTTTTATTAGTGCAGTTAGATATCTATGTTGGCTGCTATGTACATAAAGACTTTCATCATGCAACATTCCATGTTACTTGCTATTTTTAATAAATTTGTGAATTTGAAGATGCTTGCTATTGTAGAAATACGTTTTGCCTCAGTCATTGTGATACTTAGAAGATTCAAATCCATTAAATGGAGACTTCAATCCATGACAATATATATCCAACTGCACTCATCAAAGACTGTCTCATTTGCATTAGAGTTTTTTACTGCACATATATTTTAGAGCAATATTGAGAGTATTCATAACACAATGACGTCCAAAAAATATAGTTTTATTTACTCTTAACAATCATCCCTGCAGATTTACAAATATGGGCATTATTAGTAATCACTTGCACAACATGTTGCGAGCAACCTCTTCAATTACATTGATGATCAATTTAGATATAAATAATCTATCTTTAATTTTTCCTTCATAGTTAACAGCTCTAAAAACATATAACTACTTTTAGTGACTGCCAAAAGCTTAATAAAAGGCCTCCTCCATGCATTCGTCAAACCATCACACAATGGTAATACCTTTTTTTATCCATGTGCTTTTGATAGGATTTAACAATCTTTCAATATTTGCCATCTCTTGTAGAAATAATGTGGTTCTCAATAAATTGTATCTAAGAGGCGAAAAATTAGATATATGATTGTTATCTGCAAACTGATATGACCTTATGTAATATAGATTTCTAATAAGATGAAAAGGTAATCTGCTTAAATAAAACATTTTGGCATTTTCGTAATGTAATTGAAAGACTTCTCCAAAGACGTGTTTCTAGTAGCCATCTTCTTTCTATATTCAAAAATCTCTCCCAAAGAGGATGAGGGTGGTCGAGTTGATAATGGTAAAGGTACCGGTCCAACCATAGAATTTTTTATTTTCAACTCGGTCACTTCCATGACTCGTTTCATCTCATTAAGATGCTGACTATTAACCTTAGGGCAAGATTTGATTTCACACCCTAGGGTTCTCAACAAATGTGCATTCACCCTAAAATAAGAACAATTGCATATTTGCATACAATATTACATTGAAATCTAGTATTCCCTCAATTTTTCCCCCATCTTCTCCAACTTGGTCATACTTTCAAAGATGACAATTATCATCTACAACTTTGTCGGTGGAACTCATACTTTCAGCGGATGCACTAGCACTAGCCATTTTTATTGATAACTGAGGTGAAATTTTTTTTAATACAATACCAAAAAAAAATGATCACAGGGATTATACTGATCATTAATACAACATGCTTTAGTCAGAGAAAATAAAAATTAATTTCTGAAACATGGCAGTGAGGTAGTGAGCATAAACACTCAAATAGCATCCTAAATTAGTCATTTAGCATCAATTATGATCATAGTGAGCTAATGTGTTATTCTATATTCTTTCAGAACAATATGAAAAAAAAAAACCCCTAAATTCTCATATCAAAACAGATTGAAACCCCAAATTCTAAAAGAAAAAGAAACCCCCAAAATTAGTCATTTAGCACTTAGCAACAATTATGATCAGCTTACTATAATCAAAACCCCAGTTTTTAATATCACAGATAGAGGGGGAGGGAGGATGGTGCGTGAGAGAGGGAGATGAAGTAGGGTACCTCAGTCACTAGAAGGATTCACCGTCGCGTGAGGGAATCTTCGTCCAATAAGGGAATCCTTGTGCGCAGGGGAAGGAAGCTTTCGTCGTCGGTGTGAGGGAGGGAGGAAGGCCTTCATTGAAGGAAGGGTTTTCGTCGTTGGCACGTAAGGGAGAGAAGGCTTTCGATGTTTTCGTCACTAGCTTGATCACGTGAGGAAGAGGAATGGGAGAGAGTGTGGTGCACACAGTTTTGATGTTTTTAGTTAAGGATTAACGGATTGGTTAGTATATTAATGGGTTTTGAACTAGTTTTATTTGCAGACCGACCCGTTTAACTTAAATAACTTAAAATGTATCCTGGTGTATTCCCGTCGTATCCCACATTAAAATTAATTTTTTTAAATCGGATAGTTCTTTAGTTGTATCGGGGCCATATCGACATCCAATACAGATTCGATATCAGTATGGAAGCCTAAATGAAGTATCTGTGCTTCATAGACCCAAACCCGCCAATCCCAATTCGGATCGGGATCGACCGATCCTACTAACCATGCTTTTGATTGTCTTTCAAATTTTTTTCTTATCTAGATTAATACATTCTCAAGAATATTTCTTAGATCTTATAGCTTGATGTATGTGTATTTTACACTATTAGATTGAAAATTTCTACTTTAGATGTATCAATAATTATGTATATTTTATTTACTTATTTATTTATTCTGTCGTGTCCTATGCTATGTTCGTGTCCTATTTTTATAAATTTTGTTGTGTTGCCGTGTCCATGTCCGTGTCCTGTGTACGTGCTTCATTGTCTGGCACGGGTTTTATTGATCCGAAATGGATCCATTAGAGCCGTAAACCTAAAATATTTTGTGGGACTCTTTTATAATCATATGACAAACATGATATATCATGTAAACCTCCCAACCTTAAAAAGCTTGTTGTTCACATCTTATCCTTGACGACCTCATACAGTGGATTTGAGTGTAATTGGTCAACTTTTGCATTGATTCATATCAAAACTAGAAATCATCTTTCATATGCACACTTGGATAAATTAGTATATATCTACTACAATATGATTTTATGTCTACAACACATAAATGAGGATAGAGAGATGAGGGAGATTTTGGTCTCCTGGTTTTTTTTTAATTATGAGGAGAGTCCTATAATGGAGTGGATACAGACTGTTGAGGACTCATTGCTTGATGAGGAGGGAGATCCCCTCAACCTTTAGGTGAATCCTGCTTCTCTTAAATTGTTTTACTCTTGTCCTTCCCAAGAGAGAAGCATCCTGAACTATTCTCCTTCATATGAATGTTTTGAAGACCTTCCATTGTCGTGTCCTCTTGATTTTCACCCAATTCCTTTTCTTTGGTGGTGCTTGTAACATTAACACAAACACCCAGAGGGTTATAAAATTTTCCCCCTCCCTTCGTCTCCTTTGAATCTTCACCAAGACATCAACCTTAGGCTAGCTCCCTATTGTCTGTTACCACATTATTCAGATTTCAATGGAATTCCTTTTCCTATCCAATCATATGGTTTATCCTCTTCCTGAGTAACATTTCCCCTTCTATCTCCACCTCAACATCATAAATCAGCCCCTCTACTACCACAACAAACCTTAGAGGGACATCTGCAGCATTCTTCACCCAACACTTTCAATCTAGTTGCCTTCAAGGCTGACTTCCTATTTGTACTTCTTTCATCAACCACCAGTAGAACCACAAAAGGTTCCACCATCCTCACATATTGTTTTATACTTAACAGCCAATAAATGGGTGGAAACCAAATGCACACTATCTATTCTTATTGTAAATATTCAAGAACTTTATTGCAACTTAATTCCCATTACCTGCATTCTACTACTGATTCTGTTTTGGCTTTAACTTGCAGCTTTATATGCGAACTTATTAAGAATTCCAACACTGCTTCCTAGTCAAAGAAGTGAAGAGCAGACAAAACAAGCATATAAAATGCTATCTGACTGCTTCCGGTATGCTTTTTGAATCTTCAATCTTGAATGTCAGATTAGCTTAATCATGAGTGAGAGTTGAGTATATTATATCTATTTTGCAGTTATGCTATGAGTACTGCAACCTGCCGAGCCAAAACTCTAGTGAAGTACTTTGGGGAAGAGTTCGGTCCTGAAGGATGTCATTTGTGTGTTTTCTCCCCTCTCTCAATTCCTTTTCTTTTTATGAAGATCATTATGGTTTATACATTCAGTTTGCTTGTTCTGGTGTGATGAGCAATAAGCTTCAAGTTTTTATCCTAATAATGCAACTTTATTAAAGAGGAGAAAGTTTGCAGGAGGTTCTGGTTAATTCAAAATGTTACCTGATTTTGTATTTGATATGAATGATTGTAGCAATTTTAAGGAAACAAGATGAAGCATGCTTTAGTAGGCATTAGTACTCTTTAACTCTTAAGCTAAATAGCTTCTCAAACTAATTTCAGCAACGTTGTGATTGTGTGCATTTAAGGCATGACTTGTGTCTCGGCAAATGTTGAAATAAAAGAAGATTTAAGTACATTATGAAGAAATCTGAGATTAAATTTTGGATCCAAGATACTAGTCATTTATGTGACCTATATTCATTGGACTGATTGAACATTACATAAGAATCTAGGACACTGTAAAGCAGTGAAGAATTAGAAGCCTCAAATATGCTTCAAGTTTATCTGATTGCTTGTGCAATATAAACAGATAGAAGCTATAACTATTGCTTTTAAATTTCTCTTTACAAATGTAGAAATGTATAATAATGGCCAACACAAATCTATAGGTACTCATGACTGTGTCAAAGAAATGGAGATGTAAATTGTTGGCCTTTGTTGCTTAAGTTAATCAGGATTGTGATATAAAACTATAAAAGGAAGAACAAGCTGTTGGTAGGGCATGTAGTCTCTGATTTTACTCTTGTTCCTTTGGGTTCTTGGGTTTAAGAACCCAAAGGCCCACTCTTAATTTTAGTTTATCTAAACACTCCATTTTTGTGGCTAGGGCTTCCACTACCTGGGCTCTTGATCTTTTATCACCTCTCCTCTTTGACCATGATTTAGTAATTGAAGTTTAATGATCTCTACTCTTCATTTGGCACGAAAAGAAGTCCTATATGCAAGAATTTCATAGAGAAAAGGAGATAAAAGAGGAGAAACAGATAAGCTACATAGTGCAGCATAGAGAGACTTTGCATGTTTGATGAAGGGAAGTGAGAGAGGCCATCAAAACCCTAAAGTTTTGTTAGTCACTATGATTTGCTGGGGTCATTGGGTATAATAGAGATGCAAATCATTACTTATTATTGGCGATCTTCAGTTAAACCTGATTGAAATGGGTTTTCTTGAATCCTACTTTGCTGATATAAGACAAACATGAAAGGGGCACTGAGTTTTTGACTAAATTAACTCTCCTAAATATTTATTTTACGTGTCTAATATACTTCAAAACTTAAATATGAGATTATGTGTATTTACAAACTGCTGACTTAGTCAGTGATTTCCAAATATAAGGCGCTGACTAGATCAGTGACCTATATGAAAATTTCAAAAATTTTAAAAATGGACAAATATGAGGGAGAAATTTCTATATAAATCAATTTTCCAGTCCAGCAACTTTTAATTATAATTCGTTGACTGGATCAGTGATTTATATAGAAAATTCTCTCTAAAACTTGGCAAATTTTTTAGAGGTTTAAAATTTTCAAACGACTTCAAAAATTGAAGTCACTGACTAGATCTGCAGTTTTCACATATGTCTAATCTCGTATATAAGTTTCAAATGAATTAGATGTGTAAAAAATATTAGTGGTAGATTTAAAATAATCAAAAACTCAAGAAAGCCTGCCCCTTTCTCATTTTGATGATGGCATGGGCTCCCATCAGTAATTCCTTGAATTTTTGGCTACGATGATGAAGAAATGGTGGCTACAATAGGTGATGGGTTTGGTTTCTCTCTCTTCCCTCCTTCCACACAGAATACCTACTTCATGGGTCCTATGCTGGCAGAACAAAACTTAGCACCAAACATGTCCCGTGCCACTTGGCCAGCGAAATACTGTCTCAGCAGCATGTTAATTCTTGGTTATAAGAATATCATAGTTTTTGTTGGATAAATGTGCACAATTATTCTTTAGAATGAAGATTAATGGCCTGGCATTTATAATAGTATAGTACTTATGCAGGTGTGACATTTGCGTTAATGGACCTCCTAAAATTCAAAATCTGAAGGAGGAGGTAGACATTATTATGGGGGTTCTTAAAGCTGAATGTGTGAGTGTCTATCGCGTTTGCATATACTGACTAATATCTGCTATTTCATTATCATTGCCCTTTTCAATGCTTGTTGAGCTTCTTTTTTTTTTTTGGATGATTTATTAAACTTCATATCAAATTAGTTCATTTACCATCTTTTTTTAATTTAATTTTAATTGTCATAAAGTCCGTTTCCTCTTTAGGTGTGGAAAGGTGCTCCGCTGATTCTGAAGCACTTCCTGCACAAAGCTAGAACTAATTTAGATGTTGCATCCCTTAATTCTTTTAGAAGAGGGATTCAAACAAATAGGTGCTATCTTATGATTTAGAAAGAAAGGGCATTTTATCTAGAAGTTGTCCCAAACTAAATCATTTCAGTAGACATATATATCTTCAGTTTACTTAGTTGACTTGTTTGAAAGATTCTCTTGTAACCATGTATAATAGCAACAATGAACAATGGTTACAACTTGCAACTAATTTTCATTTACTGATGTTTACTTCTTTAGATGTAAATGCTTGGATCTGATTTTAACAATGAGAAAGTTTCTTCTCAAAAATTCTGGATGTTTAAAGTAATAGTTGTTTATGAAGTTCAGAATTAGTGTCACTGTGAGGATTCCTTCTTCATTGTTTGTAGCTTACACTTGGGTGAGAATGGAAGAGTTCACTGTTTGTACTTTACCATAGTTGCTTACGTCCTATCACAGCCTCAACTAGAAAAGCATTGGTATGTAGGAATGTCATATAAAATTATTAACCTTGGTTCTTCAGCATGGTCCCTGTTATTTGGGCTATCCTGTCGTTTGAGCAATTCTCGAGAGGCATTTATACCCAACATTGTCCAAGCTCAAGGCTGCGATGCAAGTCCAAACCAAACTCAACTTTTTCAGAAGATGTCATTTTATGTGGTAAGGTCTGTTCCCTTGCACTGTGGTGCAGTGGGTTCAACTCATGGAAACAACCTCTTGATAAATTAGGGATAAGGTTGTGTTCTTCTTGGCCTTCACTGGCATATTCCTTACAACAAGTGGATGTCCTATTTATCCTGGAATCTTGAGCTCCTAGTAATCATACTTGTCAGCTTGAGCAGGGCTGCAGTTCTGCTTCTCTGAATTCTCACTGAAATCTAACATCAAGATTCGCTTCTGTGCCCAGGTACCTAATTGTGTAGCTTAGGTCTGCACCCTGTAAAATGAAGCATTTGATACCCAATGTCCTATCTCATTCCTTGATCTAGCTTCTGTGCCCAGCTCTTCATGTGTCCAGTCCCAAAACAAATATTTAATCTCGCTCTATTTACACAACTTTTTGTTGCAATTACTTTTATTGTATGTAGTTGTTTTATATCTTCATTTGAATATCCTCTTTATGAGAAAGAAGTTGCTTCTTGTGAAATCTGTACAACTTTTTTGCCAGATTGCACGTAAAATCAGAACATTAATAGAAAGAAACTATTTAGGGAAATGTTAAAGTAGCTTAACCAAGCTCACATGCTATCTGAAGTCTTCAAGATGTTGACAATTACTTCTCATGTAGCTTTTTATTAAATTTCAGGGCCACACTTCACAAGCTAGTATTCATGGTGGCACTGTGTATGGTGGATCGGCCAGGAGGAATCTCAGAGACCGGCCTAACTTTAGGATGGTGATCAGTAGAATGAGGGAAAAGGTCTGTTTCCAGAGTATTTACTGAAAATAATCTCCAAATAGCTTTTCAAAGCATTTTAAGAGATTATTGAAGGATTCTGCAATAATATGTGATCCACCTTATGGATGTGAGACTTCACTACTTCAAGCACATTTTATGCACTTATATATGAACAATTGGTAGTAGTGTAGTCTTTTTAGTCAATCTGTTGATCAAGTTTTGTATGTCATTCATAACAAGAGCTACTTAATACATCCTGAGTCTTCATTCTCCACAGCTCAGTCTTTTGATATCAATCTACTTGATTCATTTTCTGTTTAGCGGAAGTTAAGATGTACCATGCATCTTTTATTTGGAAATGATATCCAGTATGCTGTTTCACTAGGATAATAAAGACAACAAAAAATGAAAGTGAAGAAAGGGACAACAAAAATATCACTTAGAATGTCATGACCTGAAACTAGAATCATGACTGACCATGTACTTTAATACGCTTAGATATACGGAGTCTTATTAATACTTTTTAAGTACACGATAATAAGAATAAATAAAAGAAAAGAATTTGATTTATATAATTTAAGCCAACCGTAATGAAAATAACCAATGTCATCACTAATGTGTTTTTAAATGAATTGAATTAACAAATAGTTTAAAACATAAGACCGAAGAAACGGAAAGGTAAATGAGTAGGTCCTAAGTGGAGATAGGGTCTTGGTGCATCTCGTTCAGTCGCCATACTGACCATTATTTGAAATATTAGAAGAGAAAAAGTTATGAGTTAACAACTATAGCTCAGTGAATGGAATCCACTCAAAAATCAAATAAATCTAAAATTTATGGCATTAAATAAAATTCAAATTCAGTGATATAAAATGATAATTTCTACTAAGCATATTCCTAAAGTAACAATAATAATAATAATAGAAAGTCATTCGTAACATGTTCAGTTTCAACATACTAATTTTTTTCCCAATAATAATGATGTCATTTATCTCAATTTGGTTTATACCCTATGAATCTACATCAACTAGAAGTCACCTCGAGATAATGCTCGGATTTTTTTTCCATAGCTGATCCGATTAGGGCTATCAGGAGGTGTCACCATATGAGAAACGCACCTGTCTCGTCTACTAATCATTGAGAGAGATTGGAGTCACCTTAAGAAGTCTTTCAATCTATCATAGAACTGTTCCTTAATCTAACCAAAGTCACTTAAAGAAAGTCTCCGCAGTGATCTGAAATATGATTTTTCCTTAAACTTTCAGTTAAGCTTGAGTCACTACAGAAAGTCGCAAACGATCTATACCGAGACTGTTCTTTTAGTCATACCAAATACCGGTCATATTTTTCTGGCTAAAATTTATAGTTTGCACGAAGTATAGCGATGCACTGAATTATATATTCTGTGCACAAAATTATAAAAATTTAAATTGCACACAGAAAATATAATAAATAATTTGCATACAGAAAAATATGTAGTCTGATAAAAGGTATGAAATTCAATATGAATAAATATATGAGTGAACTCACTCACCTAAGTCTAGGTAAGATAATTGAAATTTCTAGTCTCTTAGTCCACGTGCTAAAAATCACCACCTTTAAATAATAAAGAAATAACATAAATTTTAATTTATCCCTAATAAAATTTTTGAATTTTAAAAACTAATTTCAATGGCTAAAATGAGTTGATTAAAACCTATTAGATTGGGCTAGGCTGGGCTGCAGCTGGCCCGCAACCCATCTTCTCTTCTCTTCCTAATCGGATTGGGCTAAGGCCCAACCCAAGACCAACGAAGAACTGGGCTACAGGTCAGCCTGCAACCCACAACTTACTATTAAAAGGTCGGGTCGAGTCTGCAACCTAGACTTGAACCCGAGAGAAGAAAAGGTTGGTACGGGTTGACCCCAATGAGATCGATGAGGGAGAAAGAAGAGGGGAAGAAAGGGAAAGGAAAGAGGGAAAATCGCTGGTAGTCTGCCGACCTCGCCAAAGCCCTCCTCGCGACCACGCCGACTACACGAGGTGGAGGAGAAGCCACCGGCGACAACCGACAGCCTTATTCCTTGGTTAGTGGCGATCCTAGCCATGAGAGCTCTCCTTGAAGGCAACCATGGCATGGGGCCAACAACGTGAAGCTCTTGTGCACAAGCGGCAGTGACCCGAAGCCATTGGTCGACCTAATTAGCCGAGAAAGTTGTGATCCTCTAAATTAGTTATTTGTACTTTAACCTATTAAACTTAAATTAAATTTGAGGGGTGAGAAAGGGCTTACCGAGGAGTCACGTGGTGATCTCCGATTGCTCCGGCGACGCTCCGATAGTCTCATTCCACGATGACGACTCCGACAGTAAAGAAGAAGAAAATAAGAAAGAAGGGGGCTGGGGTGGGCCAATAAGATAGGATTAAAGCTTTTATTTACAGGTTAGGTTTTAATCCTAATCCTTAATTAAATTTTGATTCGGAGTGGCCAGAAATCCCACAACCACTCCCATTGTGTGATTGAGAAGGATGGGGTGTTGCACGTACACCCTTTTCTCTCAAAATTTGTTTTTTTGGTTCTTACATAGAATCCATAAATCGCAACTATTTGGGGATGGCTAACGTTAGAAAAGAGAGAATAAACATACACAGTATCTGCAGAATTATCAAGTTTGGCAGGTATCACTTGTATTTGGCACAACGATGGTTGTGCCGACTTGCAGGGGGCATGTCGGTCGGTATTTATCGTGCTAGCGGCATACTAGCACGTGGCACTCGTCCTAGTAGCTTTGTTGCTCACCACCGTCCTTGTCGTCAAGGTTGTTGTCGTCGCTCAAGGGGTGTCAAGCGACACCGGCGACAACAAGCAGGTGAGAGCTGTGACAAGCAATGAGCGGTGATGGCAAGTAGCGAAGGTGAAGGTGAGTAGTCTCTCTTATCTTTTTCTCTCCCTCTTTTGCGGCATGTGCCATGCCGTGTCGTACAGTACCGATTGATGGTCGGCATGGTCTATGCCTGTGGCACACCATCCTTGAATTTTGGCATTATAATCTACCAGTAAAAGAAAGAAGACTAAGTAAATTTATTAAGCGATTGATTAAATATGGTTGTCAAACGTGGTTTTGACTGTGTAACGTAGGAGTTCATGTTAAGAAGAAAGACAATCTAAATTTTTTTGATGTGCTTCTCTAATGTTACAGGAGCAAAAGAGTGGATGACAAAGATATGATGGGAATTTTGTTATATTAAATTTAGGACTTATATTCCCCAAACTAAGTTCTGTGAGGAGTTAGGGCAGTTCCAGCTTGGCAGATATAATTCAGATGGAAGTGCTCACAGTAGGGCTGCCCTTTTACACTTTTTATAATATTGTTTTCCTATTTTTGTAATTTTTCATAAGGGGCTGGGTTATCTTGAAAGTACCAACTTGCATTGCTCCTATTTCTCTCAATGATATATCTTCAATGTGGAGGATTTCCTGCAAAATAATGAAATAAGGCGAACCCTGTTGTGCAAATAATGATAACATGAGTCATTTTCAGGAATTAGGAAAAAGTTATGTTGCTAAATTATCAGTCATTCCTTGCTTTTAATCATCAGCTTTCTTGTTCTTTTTTTTTTAATGGTATATAAGTTTCTAAACTGATATGTTGAATTTTTTTGGCCTCTTTTACAGTTCCCAAAATTTGCTGCAAGCGATCGACTATGGTGGCAAGGTCTTGCAAGGATACTAGAAAGCATGGGATACATCAGAGAAGGAGATGAACTAGTAAGCAATTCAAATTGCAACTTCTATTAGTTAACAATTCAGATTGCAACAGAAGTCCAATTATCATCTCCGTACTACATATGTAAATCAAAAAGTTCCTATTTTCTTGTGTGGCAAACAAAATAACAAATAATAATGTCTTTTCTATTTTCTTGTGTTACAAAAAGTAATAATGATGTCTTGGTATGATGTCCATTTAACTTACAAGAAATTTTTTTTTGTTAAAAAGATACTTATTGTAAAATGATAGACAAGCTGTTGGTTTACCCCTTTTTAATGGCTTGCCTTTAAAACGTTGAATCTCCAAGAGTTTGTCACCTATCATTTTATGAACCTTAGACCCTCAGGTGGAGTAGATAGAGAAATAAAGGCTCAATAAAATGCCTAAAAGTATATTGTGTAAGCATCCTTTTCTAGCAAATCACTTTATCTGACTGTTGCTATTTTGGCGATTACCGATGATAATGTGAGTTATGCTTGATGGATTTATTTGCATAGACTGCAAAAGTTGGAAGCAATTACATATAAGTTGTAAGATTAGAATATCTCAGTTGAGACCCTAAAATTGGGCCTTACACAAATTAGATCTATCCTGTAGGAATCTCTTTGAACTCAATTGTTTTCAAGATTTTGGTGAATGGAAGTTGATCTAGCTAATATTCAAGCAATCCTCAACATGTCAGCTTAAAAGATATTCAAGGAAGTCCAAAGTCTTGAAGAAGAAGCCTTGCATCCATATGCACGACTGAGGAACAACATGATAGTGAACTTGGTATCAAGCAATCATCAGCATAACCTTTTGAAATCCCTTCCCCTCAACCTCAAAAGGCATGCTGTTACTCATTGTTTCATCCTAGTTCCATGCTCAGTTGGGATATGCATGATTCTCACTATTTTGGGAATTACTTTTTACAAATTTGCTATGATACTATATGAACTTTCTAACTAATGATATAAGGCAGTCTATTAAGCTTCTCTTTAAGCTGGAGAAAAGGCTTGCTTGCTCTTTTTCTTTTCTATGATATTTATATCTTCACCATTTATATTTTTGTATCTCAAAATGTACCGTGTAGAGAGTATCATGCACTATGTCCCTTGAAATAGTGATTTTGACCGCTGTCACAGCAGGTGTGTAGTAGTATAGTTAACCTGAAACCCCACATTTTATATTGATTGGTTGATTTAGCACCATATTTGAGTTTGATTCAAGTTCAGAGCCCCTTTTTAATGATTCCCTTTGTGGTTTCAACTGATGATTGATTCTTTGCAGCCTCGTGTATCAATACGCTACCCGGAGCTAACTGATGCTGGATTGAAATTTTTAACCTCCGAATCAGAAGAACCTTTGTATGCATACCCTGAGGCAGACATGTTGCTGTCAGAGAAGACTGACAAACCTTACTCTACTTTCTCCGAGTGGGGACAAGGTTGGGCTGATCCTGAGATACGCCGCCAAAGGCTTGAAGGCAAAAGAAGCAGGAGGAAGAAAAAGAAGAGACATTCTCGAAAGGATTGTCATGCCTCGAGCACAGTCAGGGGGCGGTTAGCAGTGAAACTGTCCAAACGCAAAAAAAGCTGACTGCAAAGAATTGTCGGAAGGTTCAAGACATCTTCTTCTTACATTGACCGTCGAAGGGGTCTGCGAGATTATAATGACAAGAATGAAGATCAAGTAGGTCATATCAAATATATATGTATGCTTGCTGGTCCATCAAAAGATTTGTGCATTCTTAACCCCAACACATGCCAATTCTGGGAATAAAACCCTGCCTGTGATTGGCATGAGAGTGTGCTACTAATTTCTGGGGATATAAGACAACCCTTTCTTTGATTCTAATGCCTCAAGCAGCAGTTAATTTATGCAATTTCTTAATTATTATTATCATTCCTTTTGATACATTTCCTTTTTTTTTTTTTGTTGAGAAATTATATCTCCATTTGTTCTACAAAGGTGTTATCTGGCTTTCGCCTTCTCTGATTGAGTCTCGTTCTGAAATGGTATATGGATGAGTTATTGGTAGGTATAAGAATGGATCCCATACTCCATTGTAGTCAATCTATATTCCGATATAAAATTATATCTGGACTATATTGATATGAATATAAATCAAATGTGGATATAAAACTATATAGCGAAGAAGAAGACTTTTGATGCCTTCCACTCTTCCCTTTCCTCTTCCACTCCCACTCCCACTCCCACTCCCTTCCTCCTCTTCCCACCTCTCTTCCATCGCCCGCCGCATCCTCCATGGCATCAACACCACCACCTCCCCTTCCCACCTCCCCCCTCTCCTCTCCCTCCTCCTCCGCCGCCACCTCCTCTCCGACACTACCATCTCCTCCTCCTTCCTCCGCGCCGCCCTCATCCTCCGCCGCCTCCCCCTCGCCTTCTCCCCCTTCTCCCTCCTCCCTCGCCCCCACGTCTTCCTCTACAACTCCTTTCTCCGCTTCCTCCCCCGCCCGTCTTCCTTCCCTCCTCTCCTCCTCTTCTCCCACATGCTCTCCGCCTCCGTCTCCCCCAATAGGTACACCTTCCCGCTCCTTCTCAATTCCATCTCCGACCCCTTCCATGGCGGAGTTCTCCATGCCCACATCGTTCGTTCCGGCTTTAGCTCCGACCTCTACGTCCGCAACTCGCTTTTGCAGCACTACTCCGCTGTTTGCGGCGATATCAATGGTGCCCAGAGAGTGTTCGACGAAATGCCGATGAGAGAAGTCGTCGCGTGGACGACACTGATTAAGGCGTATAACAATTGTGGAAGAAGCAGTGACGCCATAGCAGCGTTCCGGACAATGCAGTTTTCAGGCGTTGCACCGAATCGTGTCACCATGGTTAACGCGCTTGACGCCTGTGCTGCACACGGCGCGCTCGATATGGGTGTTTGGATTCATGATTATCTTAGGAAGAGTGGATGGGAACTTGATGTAGTTTTGGGGACTACTTTGATAGACATGTATGGGAAGTGCGGGAGGATTGATGTGGGTATGAGTGTCTTCCTTAGCATGAGGGAGAAGAATGTTTATACATGGAATTCTGTTATTGGAGGGCTTGCATTGGCCAAGAGTGGCAATGAGGCATTGCGGTGGTTTTATCGGATGGAGCTTGAGGGGTTCAGGCCTGACTCTGTTACACTTATTGGAATATTATGCGCTTGTAGCCACTCAGGGTTGGTTGATGTAGGTAGGCAAATTTTTGAATCGATTTTAAGTGGGAGATATGGATTTGGTCCCGGGATCAAACACTATGGATGTGCAGTTGATATCCTTGGTCGGGCTGGCCTTTTGGATGCGGCACTTGACTTCATAGAAAAAATGCCATTCAAACCTAATGCAGTGATCTGGGGATCGCTTTTGGCTGGTTGTAGAGCTCGTGGGAACTCAAGGCTGAGCGAGATTGCAGCGAGAAGGCTGGTGGAGTTGGAACCTAGGAATATTGTGCATTATGTGGTGTTGTCTAATTTATATGCAGAGATGGGAAGATGGAGAGAGGCTGAGGAGCTGAGGAGGTGGATGAAGGAGAGGGGATTGAGGAAGAATGCTGGTCTGAGCCTTGCAGAGAGTCTTTAATCAAATGAGAGCAACGAGAAGTTTGACATGAATGCACAAATCTGTTGTTAGAGAGACATGAGCTTCTTTTGGTTTCTGAAGGCTCCTGCCAATGTAGTTGAGGAAGGATATTAATCAGAGTCTCACATAATGTTCGATCAAATGACACCAATGAGGAATTGGCATGAATACTTGGAAAGTATGGATGTACAGATTCTGAAAATGACAGCAATTAATTTTGGCAGAGGCTTATCTAAAACTTCTATGGAGTCCCTCACCACTTATCAGTGGTATCGGAAGGATGAGAATATTTACACGGTCTTACCTCTCTGTTTTGGTGACTCCAACTTGCACTGGGTACGTGCTGGTAAGCTTTAACATGACACCCTATCATGAATTATTTAGATTATGAGTGCATAATAAGATTTCCATATAAGATAGCTAAATTAGTGGCCGATATCTATTGAACTTGACAAAATTAAAGTCTTCTCTCTTTATGAGTAGCTGGAAGATGTAGAAAAGAAAGAAGATCAGTTCTGCTGTCTAGTTTATCTTTCATTTTGTCCATTGGTTATGCAACCTATATTATTATTATTATTTAGGAGGGGTCTTTGCAATTTAATTGCATTTGATTTGTTTGATTTGCAATAATAGATTTTAATGCGTATATTATTTGTAAATTGTGTGCACTCTATTATAATATAAATGAGCATCAACCGTAGAAAATACATGCACTTAGTTTACATACTAAATTGAAAAATCAAATATAATTAATTGCAAAAGGTCCTTTATCTAGGATAACACATAAATCTCCTGATTTTGAGAAAAGAAATACCATCTGTGAGGGCATTTTGGCAAGAAAACAACATGCTGGAAATATATTTTACAAGCTGATGGTTATTGACTCCTAAACAAGAACTAATCAGCTGTTGTTTTTGTGGCCATACTTGTAAAGAGAGGACTTAATATGCAAATATCCATTTGAAATTCTTTTTTTACTAGTAAAGCAACAAGATTCCTGAGAAGCGGCTGAGCTCTTGGAGAAACATTCCTGACTTATTGTGCAGCTTCTTTATGTGACAGACTTAATATGATTTATTCTGAATTGCTTTATAGCTGTTGAGGTTAGCCTTATGCCAAAGCAAGGAATCCATACCATTCTCTTTTCCCTTCTACATCTCTCTTTCTCTCACTTCCTCCATGGGTCTTGTTCACATCCTTTCCTTTTTCACAGGGCTTTCTTCCTTGGTGTTGCTCAGCGTGCCTGAGCTGAAAAGATGGCAAAGGCGCCACAACATCACGGAGATGCTCCGGCTCGTGACGGAGGCTCTGGAGCAAGCAGAGGAGAGGGTATTGAGGTTCCAAGACAGGCATGACAAGATCCTCTTTCAGCTCAATTCACACTATATAAGCAACAGAGAGATGGGAGAAGCACTGGCCACTGCTCGAACAGCGATGGACGATGCCATCAGGTTTGCCGTCAGCTTACGTCATATGCAACTGAAGATTTTAGCTCTATATCCTTATGGTCGTCATGATTCATTTGCAACAAATAGCGAGGATAATTCTATACAGTGAAGGATATTTCTATCAATGCTCTCGAAGAAGTAAGACCACTATGAAGATGAAGATTAAAAAGTTGTCAACCGACTTAAACTATTTGGAATTGGCATTGTAGATCTTTTACATTATTGATTTCTTCTATTATTGTCACAAACTCTTTTAAGATCTGAGAGTGAACAAGCTTCCAATGTTCTTTTTTTCTTTTTGTTGATCAAAGTGTATGAGGCTCCTTAGGTTCACAGAGGCAAATATTTGTGATGTTATTCACTTGTTATCAGAGAGATTGTTTCCACATAATGATTGCTTGTAAGTTATAATGCAATTAGGAACGTATGCTTGCCACAATACCATAACAAAATAAATACAAATAGAGCACGCAACATTCACAGATATATGCACAACAATTAGAGAACAACAATAGAGGAACATCCATACCACCATAGTACAATATTTATATGGTTTACCTAAATTCAGGAACAAAATCTACTATCAATTTAGAGTGCTTAGACAATTGATTAGGGCTTCGAGTTGGTGCCTAAGAGAGCGTATTTATTTTCCGGAGAAAATTTTAAATAACACCCTATATTTTTTTACGTAGATTTTGTAGTTAGACTCATCAATTTTTTCTTATAATTTTAATATAACATACTACTGTTATTTTACTAACCGCCATTAATCCTAGTCTATCTACTAATTATATAGTTTTTCAGCTCATGGACTAATTATAGTTTAGAGGAAAAAAAAAATTAATCCTCTCCCACAAAAAATTGGTTAATATGTAGGCCAAATTCTCCTCAGTCATCCCACACATAGAATGGGCTTACAACAGACCAAATTCAATAGGGCCATCTTCACACACAGACACAATGCAAAATAAGTTCTAAGCTTGCCTACCATATATCCTGGAGGACTTAAAAAGAACAGTAGAACCTTTATCCATTCAATAAATAGGTGCAACTTATAACAAAACCTAAATACTTAACCAAGAGAAAAAACCTTCACTGGAAATTAATTTTCTAACTAATTTATCTTTATTTTTTAACTTCCGAAAGATAGTTACTACATATCTGACGTAATAAAATAATTACAATACTTCGATTCACCAGTCATTTCTTTATAAACGGATTAAATGAGTTCAATTTATAACCCAAAAAAAAAAAGAAAGAAAATAGCAAATAAATCAACATTATTTATTATCTCTTAGCTAAATCATGGGAAAATCTTTCTTTTTTTTTTGTTTATAAAATAAAAATTAATAGCCCTCTAATCCACATTCCCTATTAGCCTATGGTCTCTCCCATTCCTCAAAAAACCCACATCATCATGCCTATTACCTAATTACCTTCCCAATTCCCAAAGTATCCTCCAGAATTTACCAGAATTCCAAGACACCATCCATAGACCATAGACTACTACCTTACTAGGATAGGGTTGAGGTAACTACCTCCAACCATATTTCTTTTTAATACTTATATAACGACTAATTAATGTCCCAAAAAAAATAAAAAAGAGTAACTTTCATCTAGAAATTATCAACAAAAATAAACATTTCATTGTAATTCACACTTATAATTTGTATGAAAAAATCTCTATTTATGGTATTGGCAATTAATTTTATACTCCTCAATTTTTGAATTATATTTTTAAGCCTCTTTTATCTATTTAGCTCTAATAAAGTATAAAAAAAACTATCATAACAAAAATTATATTTTCAATTTTTATACGCATCCAAATATAGTGAAAAATGACATGTATCGTATATAGGGGTGAAAACGGATCGGATAGTGCTAAACCCATCTCCGGATCCATATTTTTAGTCCGGATATTTAATTGATAGTAAAATTTAAAACCATATCCTAACTAAACGGATACGGATAATTTTCGGATAAAATATCGGATCCTAAACGGATATTGATTGAATTTAAAATAATTATAATATTTTATTTAGATATAATTAACACAAAATTATTAAGAGTTTTACAACAAATAATTTTTTTTGTATGGCAAATATATAAAATTAGAGAAAATAATCTCCATAAATAATATATAAAGTATTATTAGTAACAATATTAATATTTACTATTTAAATAAGCAAACTAAAAAACTATAAATCATTTAAAAAAATATGCGGATAAACGGATATCCGATATCCGTATCCGAATCCGAAAAATATATCCGACCCGTATCCGAATCCGTATCCGAATTTTTTTCAAAAATTCTATCCGTATCCGAATCGGATAGAAATTTTTTATCCGAATCCGATCCGAGTCGGGTCGAATAGCGAGTCGGGTCGGAGTTAATCCGACCCGTTTTCACCCCTAATCGTGTATGTAAGTTATACTAAAAAAATATGCAAAATATATACTTTTATTTTATAAAGATTGGCGTATAAATATACGGGCTAAACGAGTAAAAAAGCTCAAATTTGTTATTCAAAAGCTAATGAGCTCAAAACTGTTAATAAATTAAGTAGAGAATTTTCTTGTGCAATTCGCCTAATTCAACTTTTTAAATTCTCTGAAAACATTCCACCATATATTTTATTCTTCGTGCTACTAAGCATTCTAACGTTATTTTTTTTAAATAAAATATGTATGAATTAAATTAATTAAATAGATATAAAATAATATTAGTAGCTTTAAGAAATTTCAAAATCAAATTAAAATATTTTAGATGTTTAAGTTTTTTATTTCTTCTTTTTAATTGAAATATTATCAAAGTTGTAGATCTGGAAGTTGGCAACCTTATCCAACTTGTTTGATATTATTTAAATATGTGTAAAATATTTAGCAAATATTTTCCCAAAACTGCGTAGAGTTGGATTTAGCTAATTAAATAGAATCCTAACCTGCTAAGACTCTAACTAAACCAAATAACTAAATAAGATAATTAGACCCAATCCATTGAGCCTAATCTCCCTTTGATGTGATTCGATCTGACTCGGTTCGCATCACTACTTTAACCAACCTATGTTATATAACATTTATACATTTATTTTAGTTTATATATATACATATTATATCAAGTCTATTTGAGCCAAACGCGAGCTAAGTTTAATTTGGCTCGGCTCATTTAGAGCTCAAGTTGAGCTCACAACCCTTGAGGCCTTGTTTGTTTTGAGTTAAGGAACACTTCTTAAATCGGTTCAGGAACCCTTAAATTAGTTCATTTACCAAACATCTTTTTATCTTTTTTATATCTAATCAACTTTATTCTTCAAAAATTCAAGACTAAGAAATGAGACTAACTAATCAAGTTCGGAGCTTATCCTGATAAGTTTTTTTTTCTTTTGGGGGGGGTAGCACTTTTAAGTCTAGTCCAAATATAATTAACCAAGGTTCGTCGGATTAGCCGAACCCGATCTAGATCGAGATCAACAAATTTTGATCAAACCAAGCCAAATCCATTATGGATCTGACTCGATCCTCAAGCTCTTTCTCTTTTCTCTCTTTACTCGTTTCTTCTCACTTTCTCTCTTTCACTCATTTCTTCTTTTATTCTCACTCTTATTTTCTAACGGAGAGATCTAGCTCCAACGAACTCTGACAAACTCTGGCAACGCAATCTCACTCCATTGAACTCCAACGAGCTATGGTTCATCAAGTATTCATTGTTTAGAATAATCACATGATTTATATATTAGTTATTATCCTCCTCAGTATCTTCGGACGCATTATCTACACATCCTTAGAGACAACAAGATTCATTTGATATAAATGATATAATCCAATAACTCTTTAGAGCACCAGACGCTAGACATCATTATTTTTAGACTTACGTGATTACGATGAAAACCGTACGAATTTACGAGAGCCATCTTAGTATTTATCGAAGTTTTGATTTTTAAGTAAATTAGTACTTTATTTAATTTTTAAGGCTCATGCATATGAATTATTATTATTATTTTTTTTGATGTTTCCTAAATTTTTAGACATTTTTCGTACATTGTATTAAACATAAAAAATTATAGAGGTTTAAATATTATAAACCCATCTCCTTGAGAAATCCTCAAGATTGAAAAGGGCCACGCTTAAACTTCAAAAGGACCTTTTCGCAAAATTGTTAGGCGTGTACAGTGGACCCCAACTCCAGGGAAAAGGCCTGTCTCCGTGACGTCATCAGGGCATTTTCGGAATTACGGCCGTCAAATAATTCGGTCAATCAGATCGGGACGGTGGCGCTTTATCTCTCTCTCTCTCGGTCATCAGACTTTCTCTCTCTTAAAAAGGAGAAGTGAAAAAAGAAAGGAAGGGAGGGGGGGTGGGGGGGGGGGACGGGGGAAGGGGGTAAAGAATCATATGATATGAGATCTCGTACCAGAAGCAGCGTACCCGAAACTGACCGCTTTTGCCGGTCAGAAGAGCCATCGCCCTTTTCCTTTAATAGGGCCCTTTTTTTCATTTAGAGCCCTACGGTCTATTTATTACAGTTTACACCCTGTTTCTCTTTTTATATATTAGCTACCTGAATTCCAATAAAACCAGACAAACAAACGGTAGAGATTTTTACAAATCACACCCTATCTTTTAATTATTTTATAATTTATATTCCGTTTTTGATGATTTTATAAGCCTTACTAAAAATAAAATATTTTATTATAATATATAAAATAATTTATAAATATATAAATCGCTCCTATCTTTAATTTTTTATTCTTCCCAAAGAAGAAAAAGAAGAAGAGGAAGAAAAGGAGGAGGGGAAATATTGGAAAGATGGTGGCTACAGCAACGATGACACACAGGGACGGTGAAAAAGATAGGTAAAAAATATGGTAAAAAGATATAAAAAATAAGAGAGAATATTAAGGGTATTTTAATAATTTAGTTAAATATTAGGATGTTAAATGAGAATTATTAGAGAAAATAATGAATTAGGTTATAAAAATACTTTAAAATAGTAAAATATACGTGTAACAATTATATGGAGTGATTTAAAGAGGGAGACAATTAAAATTTTCAATTAATAGCAGGACAATTATTCTGTCACATGCCATTGGTTGTTTCCTCTCTACGTAGGAGCGAGAAACTTAATTTTTTTTAATATAGTAAATATATAATTTTTATTAAAAAATAATATTAATTTCTGAAAAGTTTGAAAATACTCATAAAATGTGTTAACTGATAATTATTTCTAATAAAAAGAATTATCCACACCGTAGAAGAGAGCGTATGGAAAAGTTATATTTGTCTGCAGTTAATGCACACAGGAAGGGTTATTTCACTAATATTATTTTATAAATTTAACAATTAATTGAACTCTAACACTATGTTTAGAAGAGAGAGACACTAACGAACTATAATAGAGTTGGTAGGTACCTTTCTTATGATCAAGGAGGTTATGAGGTTCAACTCCAACCCTAAACAATATTGTGGAGAAATTATTTAGTGGTCGGTGGTTTTGGTGGCTTGCCTCGATTCGGTTGATGGTTCGGCGGTGCGGTTGGCTTGGCAATGCAACGGCTTGGAGCAAGTCTTGACAGCGAAACAATTATTCGACAACACATATGACTTGAAACCTAGACTAGACAACTAAAAGTTTAGTGAGGCCTAAAGTGCCTCTATATCTAGGGAGGGTTGACACTTTATCCAACCCATATCTAGCATTTGGGCTCATAGATGATAAAAAAAATAGAGAAAGAGACGGTAGTTTTATGATTTATCTTCCTTTCATTCGCAGAGGTATTTTAAGTTAACTAATTTACTCTTAAAATGTATCCCATTAATTTCATTTATATCAAATTAAAGAGCATAAATAGTAAAATTATAAAAAATAAAACATAAATTTCTAATTATGTATAAACATAAGATCTCATTTTTAGAATAACAAAAATAAAAATCTATTTTAGAATTAGCTTTATTTTTTATAAAGTAAGCGAAGAAGAAGGGTAGTATTGCTCTTTTGTTTTGGATATACATGGACTGAATTAGAAATACGGGACATACAGGGAGTAACCTGTAATAAATACACGTAAGTATGGGAAACTCCCTCCTTGATTTAATATTTATTACACTTCTGACCTTTTCCGGCGAAGAGTCACCGCCGGTGTCGGGATCACATGCGATCGCTCTATTCACTATTTCGTTATACGACAACCGCCGGATCACGCGGACTTGTTAGAGTTAACTGACGCATCGGACGATGTGATTCGTCGCATCACGCCGTGCAGTCTTATCTTTACCACCCTGCGGTACCTTGACCGGTTCCCAGCCTCACTCTACTCTAGATAGTATAGTACACGTGGGGGGCACCGCCAGGATTCCTTGCTATTTTATCAGATAAACCCCTCTGATTAAGAAATATTTCTGTCGAGGCCCTCCTTTTTGGTACTGATAAGTCAATTTTGAAAATGAAATAAGATTATCGAGTAAAATGCTCTAACTCGTGTAAATGGACTATGCAATTTTGGAAATTCCAAGGGCTTGGATGCAAAACAGCCAACCAAGAGTAGACCCCTACGGTGATGAGACAGGACCAGTGGGAGATACTTAATGCCTTCCCGGGGCCCAAAATTTTAATTTAAAAAAAGAATTAACTGCAGACTTCCAGATTAATTTAATTAATTAGACAAAAAGTTTATATGAAATTGAAATTGATAAAAACTTGGATAAAATTTGACATAAGCCTCCTGGTTCTGAGCATCTGGGTTGAAGGTAAACAATTAAAAATATAAATCCTATAAGGTTAAATTAGCTCATACAAATATATAGTGATACAAAAAAATAATTAACATAAATTCTAATCATTCATGTGAACATATACAATATATATATATATATATATATTGCTAGTTTGCTACATCTTCGAGCTTGAAGTGAGCCGATAGCGGCTCGGCTTGGCTCATTTAGAACCCGATCTGAGCTTTAAATAAGTCGAGTCTACAAGCCTCACAAGCTTATGAGCATTTTTGACAGCACTACTGCTGTCGCACTAGGCCCACGTCTATATTGATTTGCTACTGTGATGGTTCAAAACTCACCCCCACTACAAACAAGTTGGAGCCAAAATTAGGGCTATCTGATACCCTTGCCTAACACAACTCCTTATTAATCTAAATTATATCTTATACCACAAACTAACACAGTTATTAACTTACTCTTGATATTTATCACATCAACTTACTTTATATCAAATCAAAAAGTATTTATAATAATTTTATAAAAAAAGAAAAATAACTTTTTTGTATTTTTTCCCTTCATATTACATCAAAACTCATTATTATATTATTATTCGAGAATATAAGGGAACAAAAGAATAGTTATTCCTAAAATAAAGACCTTATTTCATGGATAACAAGTAGTAATATGTATTCTAGAATTGAGCTTATTCCTAAAATAAAACGAGGCATATTTATTGTGTTTTAAAAAAAAAGATTTTATAAACTAACTTCCACAGTTACAAAAAGCTCTATTAGAGTCGGAAGCCAACAATTGTAGAAGACCGATCAAAAAAATATTCTCCATCCCACATATAACCATAGCCAATGATTCTACTATGATTAGCAAGCTAATCAACAGAACAGCTAGCGAGTCAATTTATTGTTGTTTTTATGTTGTTGAAAGTAGTTCAATAATTTATTTAAAAGAATAAAAACCTAGAATCCTTGATATATTACCTACTACAATATTATGTAGTAGATAATTTTCTCTAGCCCAATAATAACTCTATAAATGAAAAACAAAGTGGATTATTTACAAATTAGAATATAGTAAGTTTGGATCTAGAGGGGAAATATTTGATAAAAAGATAAAAGGAGAAATTTTGATTTAGTTTATTTGCACTTTGTGAACTCTGATGATGTATTGACTTATACCTCCTAAATGAAAAATAATAATAATGTAACTCTAAGACCCAAATATTTTAAAATAACTCCTTTGTCAATGGATTTTTATTCAAAACAATTATCTCATCATTTTTTCTTTCATTTGTGCTAAAATTATCTTCATCTCCCTCCCCATTTTTGTACTGGACTACTCTCTTCCTACTAATAATATTAATCCTCTCATTGTCACTTTATTCTCATATTTTCTCTGAATCTCTACTGTGGTATAATTTTCATTACCCTCTTTTTCGTTTAAACTTTCACTTTTCCAATCTTTGTCAATCACCTTTCTTTTCCCTATAGCCTGCATGTGTACTGTTTTATTTTGGTCAATGTTGTACTGTTTTATAGGAATTATGATAGTTTATTGAATCTTATTGATGCCTTTTTTCTTCATGTACAAATAATATTAGGTTGTAATTTGGAGTCTAACTTCAATTTATTCTTATGATTGGCTTCTTTAATTTTCAATCATGCTAAGTAGGAGTGCTGGTCCCTTTGAACTCTCTCATCTCTTATTCAACAAATCTATCATCAAACCTTTAATGCAAATGTTGATTCCTTCCTTCTTCTTCTTTTTCATATATGGGAGCCATATTTCACCTAAGCCTCACTGAAGCATTTCTTTCTCTGCATTAAGTAGCACCTTATAAGTTTGACTAAAATCTCCTTAACTCAAATTTGGTCCACCTTATCTTCTCCACATGGACATTTTTATTCGTCGTAGATTGTATATCTAAAGTTGCTATGTGGGTCTCTTTCTGGGACGATGGTCATGACAAGCATGAGCTTCATCTCGTCTATTGGGAGATTCTCCATGCTAAGCATCTTGGTGGCATGGCCATTAAGGACATGCAGCTTATTCGTGTGGTCTTTGTGGCCATGAATGCTCTTACTATGCTTGACTAGGTTGAGAGAGATTAGATTAAGATGGTCTAGGCTAATATATGGTACTCTCTACTCTTTGACGGCTTATAAAGAAAATGCATTCTTACTGGTTGGTCATTTATCTTGAATGCCACTACTATTATATGTGATGACTTTTTTAAACTCGTCACTTTGTAAGTATCAATTGCTTGACCTTCTTGACTGAAGATCTTTGAGTTGGTTCAGTCCCAGATGTCTTGTTTGCCTATTTTTGTGAATATGAATTTGATTCACAAGATCCATGGTGTGCCTAATTTGATTGTGCACAAAACTTGGAATAAACTTCTGGTTCTTCAACTTTTTGGTTGACTCTTTATGAGGTGGTTTTTGAGCTTTGTCTTCCGTTTCAAGATCTAGAGGTCTCGTCCTAATGGGAAGACCATTGCTAAAAGTAGGGGTATCAAAGTGAACAAGCGACTCGAGCTCAACTCGATTCGACTCAGCTTGAGCTAAGCCTGAGTCTTAGTTTTAGGCTCGATTTGAGTTTCGAGCCGAGCTAGAGCCAGAGCTTGCTTGTTCAGGCTCGGCTTGATATAAATTCATCTTCCAAAATCCAAACATTAACTTAGCATTCACAAAACCCAACTCTAAATTGATTCTTTTCTCATTCTCCATAATCGACAAGCCTTCTCATTTTGCTCCACTGTAGACAAGCCTCCTCCTTTGTCAATAAGTCGACACCTTCTCCTCAGTCAGTAAGTTGACGCCTCCTTTGCCTCTTCCTCCTCCTCCTCTGTTAGTAAGTCGGCGCCTCCTCCTCCTCTTCCTTTTCCTCACGTCGTCAACGCCTCCTCCTCTTCCTTTTCCTCAAGCTATCATCGCCTCCTCCATACCACCTCCTCCCCCTCCTCTTTCTCCTCCTCCACCTCGTCGTGATTGACTAGTTTCAAGCTTGGGGTTGACTCATGCTCAATCCGGCTCGACTTGACTAGTCTAGTGTATGGCTTAATAATAAACTTGATTCAAGCTCAAGCTCAGCTCGGGCTTGGATAGCTCCAATTGAGTTGAGCTAAGCTTGATTCTAAAAAAGGTTTGAAATTAATTCTGAGTCGAGCCTGAGTTGGAGCTATCTCACTCAGGCTCGTGCCATTTACACCCCTAGCTAAAAGTGTGTTTCTTCACTTTCGATAAATCAATCTTTCTAGCTCTAATAATTACAATGGTTGGAAATTGCTCTGGCCCCTTTCTGCTTCTCAACAAAAAAGAAAAGAAAAATCAAATCAAATCTTCCTTTGAAAGTTGTGTTCCAATGTGCAACACCTTACAGTCTATTCAATTGGGCTCTGCATTAGTTTGCCCAACTTGCGAGCTCTATGAGGAGACCTTGGCCCACCTTTTCTTTCGCTACAACCTAGTGTCCACCTCGTGGACCAATCCATGGACCTACTAGGCCTTGGACTCGAGTCACCATTTTTGAAAAAAAATGGACTATAGCTCTTTGAAGGAGGATCTCTCCCTCCCCATGGAACCCTTCTCCATTCCTCTATTTGTGGTGGTCCTTTCAAATATCTGACTTTATCCCAATAATATTACATTGGACAATTTTCAGGAAACGACATCCTCCATCTAAGAATGCCGTCTTACCCTCTCTTCTAAATACCCGCTAGAGTTTTTAAAGTTTAACATTAACGACTCATTTTTGAATCCCAACAAAATTAGCGGGGCGGGCTTCATCATAAACTCTAATAGGGCTCTCTCTGACCATAAATCGGCTTTGGCCATTTCTCCCTAATCCTAATTTCTAATTGTGTAAAAATTAGTTGTGTGAAGCTCTCATTTTTCATATCCAACTCCTTTTCTTCATCCTCCAACCCCCACCCCCCACCCCCCACCCCCCAGAAATAAAAAGAAAATCTTATTACATAATATCAAACAATCCCTTTCCTACTCTACCGCAATTATTATTATTATTATTATTATTATTATTATTATTATTATTATTATTATTATTATTATTATTCCCGTTTCACAGTCGGTTTGAGACCCCACTCACCTGCCCCCACGGCTCCGGGGCGTCGCGATGTGGGGATAAGGACGCCCACCTCGACCACCCACCCAACGGAATCCAACGGTCCCTTTTCTCTCCTTCCGCGTGTCCAAATCTCCACCATCCATCTCCCTCCAATTTGAAACCCGAACACAAACTCCTTTTTAGTAGTAGAAATCTGTCTCTCTCTTTATCTCTCTCTCTCTCTCTCTCTCTCTCTCTCTCTCTCTCTCTTCTCCATGGCGGCATCATCATCGTAGGTACTAGTAGTAGTTGTAGCCGCCGATCGGACGGCCTTAGATGCCTCCTCATCCGGAATGGACGGCGGCGATGTTCCCGGACGAGGTCTGGGAGCACGTCTTCTCCTTCCTCCCGTCGGACGCCGACCGGAACGCGGCGGCTGCTTCGTGCCACGCGTGGCTGCGGATCGAGCGCAGGTCGCGGCGGCGGGTCTTCGTCGGGAACTGCTACGCCGTAGCACCGGCCGTGGCTGTGGCGCGGTTCCCGGAGGCGAGGGCGGTGGAGGTCAAGGGGAAGCCGCACTTCGCAGACTTCGACCTCGTGCCGGGGGACTGGGGCGGCGGTGCCGACGAGTGGGTGGCGGCGATGGCGGAGGGGTGGCCGCAGCTCGAGGAGCTGAGGTTTAAGAGGATGGTGGTGTCGGACGACTGCCTCGAGGTGATCGCGAGGTCGTTTAGGAACTTTCGGGTGCTCGGCTTGGCGTTCTGCGAGGGCTTCAGTACGGCGGGGCTCGCCGCGATAGCCGCCAACTGCAGGTTAGGGTTTTCAGTCCTCCCTGGATTTGGATTTGTGGTCGGTAATGTTTGGGTTTCTGGACGCGATGTGAGGTTTCTGTCTTGGGAAAGATGCGAGTTTTCCGCTCAGATCCTTTGGTTAAAAGATATTTCCGTTTCCATGCTTATCATATTTTGCTTGAAAAGAAAATTTTGTTGGTCGAGTAACTGCAGTTAGGTTTTGTGATCGCTGATATTTGGTTTCCCCTTTTGATTTCAGGTTTCTAGTATGACAAAAATGCAATTTTGTTTCTTTGATGTCAGATTTCTAGTATGATAAAAATACAATTTTGTTTCTTTTTCTGCATATTGTTCATCAGATAGAAGAGATTTCTTGTCTTCTTATATGATATTGCGCTTGAAATTCATGGACTTTGGTCGATTTAGCTCAGCATCATCGCCACCAAACTGCAGTACGCCGAACCGGAGACTCATTTGGTGATTTCTGTTTCTGTATTTTGTATCTGGTTGAGAGTTGAGCTTACTGATGCGCAAAAATGTGACCTTTCTTCCACATAGATCCATCAGAAAGAAGAGATTTAGTCTCGCTTTGCCATATTCGCTTCAAATTTGGTTATTTTTGGACGATTAAGCTCAGGACATCCTTGGTGCTTCTTGCGTAGATCGGTAGTGTTGGTGACTCTCAAACTTTGTGCTTCGTCTTTTTGGTTTTTAGCTTTATGTTCTGATCCTTGGTGCTTCGTTCCTGACTACCATCTAAGCTTTCTAGTGTGCAAAAAATGTGAATTTTCTACATCGAATTATCAGATGCAAGGAATTGCTGTCTATTGTCTGAAGTTTGACGTGTTTTGTGTCGATCTAGCTCGCGCCTTGATTTTTTTTTCCTCCTTATGTTAGCTCTTTTGATCTTTCCTGCTGAATCTTGGTCGTCCTTGCCGAGGTTTGTAAAGTAAATCCGTAATAGATGCGTTTCTTTTCTTGTACAAAATCATCAGTTGGCAAGGACGAATAAAAGTTCTAGGTGGTTGAAACTATTCATGGTTTAAAGTTTTGACATTTTTAGGACGAATAAACATATATTTTGTGTGTTTGGTTTCTCTTGGGTTTATGAGTTCAAATTTGGTGAGAGCTAGAAGCTACTTCAGATCTATATGGTGCAGGTGATACTTTGAAACTTCTGGCACGAGTTTGGGTCATATTAGACTGTAAGTTAATGATTATTTGAAGATATATCTAGCTTACTGGAGGAACCATTGGTTTGGGCAGAAGATTTGATCCTCACTCTACAAATGCATTGAGCATAATCTGATTGTATAGTTTTGATTCTGTCTGAGTTGCCTTAACATAGGCTGCAGTATAGTTTTGCTTTCAGCTAGAATGTGTAATTTGGTAAGACATCTTCTGTTATGATCCAGCTGAAGTGAGGTGCATTACTTTGTGAGAAATAGGCACGAACATATATTTCTGCCAACAGAGTCACGTCCCCTTGGCTGATTTACACTGTTATTTCATTTTATTAAATAAGGGGCGAATAGGAGCTCCAAAGGTTATTATAAATCTTAGGTTAGTTGCACTTTCCTTCTTTGAACTTTGAATTCAACTATGAAAGCATACAAATTATTTCTTGAAATATATAAAGTGTCACACTAATGCAACTCCTTTGTAAGGGTGGATATTGTAATATTTTAAATAGTTCAGGGGGCAAAATGTATGCTTTTATGGTTAAGGGGCAAAGTGATATTGAATCGAAGTTCATGGGAGCAAATTGTAATTAAGCCTAAATCTTAGTATTAAAATGACTGCGTGGAGTCTATTTCACTTTCCTATATCTTCTAGGCATCTTCATGGTGAATTATATGGCTTGCTTAAGTTGTAAGGGATGACATATAGATGAAGGTGTTATGATCTGAAAAAACATAGAAGTGCTCTTAGGTTGATATATAGCTATGTAGCAAATTAGGTTAATTCAAGGAAAACTAAGGAAAGCATTTTATAGGTAATTGAAGAATTACCTAAGTGCCCACTTGTCAATAGATAGGAAGATCTCATTTTCCTGCAGCCAGTATTGTGTGTATAAAGACTCCAGATGAAATTTATAAATTTGCATCTGAGTGCTGCCTACAAATTGATTTCTACTGTAGTCCAGTATTATTAGTGATCTGTTTAAGACTGATGACATTTGTGTGGCCTTCTATAGTGACGCGAGAAAATGTAGCAGATGTGAGGCATAAGTTCCTGATCATGTCTTTTAAACTTCAAATGATATGTCATGGTTAGTTGGATGAGGTCGCCATTGGTTTGTGGGACAGGATTACTAGGTGCTTTAGTATCTTATTTGTTTTCTTCTCTTCCTTTTCGCGAGATAAAGTGAACACTTTCTCTAGGTTTATCTGTGCAGTTCTGGTATTCATGTTTTTTCTGCTCATTTTCTACAAGTATGATGACTTCTATCAACAAATTTGGTATGAGTTTGAAATGGGCCAGTTTAAGTCATTTTAACATTTTTATATTGAAAAGAATTGGCATAATTAATCATTAGCCTGAATAAGTAAGGAAATTGGCATGCTTTGAGTACCAAAGGGGAAATTATAGGTAGATAGATTAATACTTTGTCCAAACATCCCCTTTATTTTTCAAGATTTTAAGAACTGTATTTGATACTGTAGTTTTTCTCATGCTTTGAAAGAATTAATTATTCTCACGCTTTGAAAGGATTAGTCACTTAAGCTGATATGTTCTTTTAGCAATTATGTTTTCTAGATCTGTAGATTTCTGGTTCTCAATATAAAGCAGCTGATATATTCTTTCTTTCATAAGAAAACAGCTCCTTTAAATCTCTTTCTTGAATGTTCACTATTTCAGAAACCTGAGGGTGCTGGACCTACAGGAGAATGTCATTGAGGACAATTGTAGTCACTGGCTCAGTCACTTTCCAGAATCCTTCACTACTTTGGTACATTTGAACATTGCTTGCTTACCAGGGGAAGTAAATGTGCCTGTCCTTGAACGTTTAGTGAGCAGATGTACCAATCTCAAGACCTTAAAACTCAACCATGCCATTCCTCTTGAGAAACTTGTTATTCTCTTGCGCAAGGCTCCACAGCTAGTTGACCTTGGGACTGGCAGGTTCTCAGGCGAGCATCATTTGGATCTCTATTCCAAACTTGAATCAGCATTTACAGGATATAAAAGCCTGAAAAGCCTGTCTGGGACTTGGGAGGCTGTTCCAGCATACTTACCAGCAGTATACTCAGTTTGTGAAGGTCTTACATCACTGAATTTGAGCTACGCTACCACGCAAAATCCTGAGCTCATAAAACTTGTCAGCCGGTGCAAAAATTTGCAACGATTATGGGTATATCTCATCTCTTCTACTGTCCCCAGTTTGCTAATTTTCTGCTAATGTTATTGTATTATGTGGAGTTCGTTTCATCCAATTTAACAGTACAGATGTTTGTGTATGTGCAATGGTTGGCTTTTTTTAGTTGTGTCAACATAATCCAATCCTTCTTACTGCATGTCTCCAAAGAAGCAACATATTCAGTCTTATTGACAATCAGAAGCCTATGCTACAAAAAACAGATGATTTCTTATTTGTTACGCTTATGCTGTTGTTTGGAAAGGACTAAATACATAATTTCTTTTTATTATCCTAGGAGGTTCATTCAAGCTTCTCATCATGGTCTTTCAGGATTTCATTGTTTTGTTCTCTTATTTTATTTTTCTGGTCCAAGATCTTCAATTGATCTCTTCGGTATTTAATTTAAAACCATATATATTGTAGGTAATGGATTTCATTGAGGATGATGGCCTTGCTGCTGTTGCATCCTCTTGCAAGCTCCTTCAAGAACTGCGGGTCTTCCCTTCTGATCCATATGGTCCACAGCCTGTCTCTCTCACTGAACGGGGCCTTGTTGCCATCTCTGCTGGTTGCCCAATGCTGCATTCTGTCCTCTATTTCTGCAATCAAATGACCAATGCAGCTCTCATTGCTATTGCCTTGAACCGGCCAAATCTAACTCGCTTTCGCCTGTGCATTATTGAACCCCAGACACCGGATTATCTTACTCTGCAGCCTCTCGATGCTGGATTTAGTGCCATTGTAGAATCATGTAAGGATCTTCGGCGCCTCTCTGTCTCAGGTCTCCTCACCGATCGTGTGTTCAAATCTATAGGAGCCTATGCAGATCGACTCGAGATGCTGTCAGTTGCTTTTGCAGGCGATAGCGATGCTGGTCTGCATTACATTCTTTCTGGGTGCAAGAGTTTAAGGAAGCTAGAAATCAGGGACTGCCCATTTGGAGACAAGCCCTTGTTGGCCAATGCTGCCAAGCTGGAGACAATGCGATCCCTTTGGATGTCATCATGCTCTTTGACCTTGGGGGCGTGTAAGCTGCTGGCACGGAAGATGCCACGCTTGAATGTGGAGGTCATTGATGAGAGGAGAGGAGCATCTTGGGATTCACGACCTGATGATTGCCCCGTTGAGAAGCTGTATGTTTACCGTACGGTTGCAGGGCCGAGGTCTGACACGCCATCTTGTGTTTGGACTGTTTAAAATGACATCACATATTATGGAGGTACTGAATTCTCTCTTTGATATACCTTCCACATGTTGATATATATTTTTTCTCACACTAGATCATTTCTTCAAGTGAAGAGTGCATCGATCTGTAAGGCGGTAGCAGTTGGAGGTTGGATGAGTCAACTATTGCGAAATGTTGCTGGAAACTCGAGCTGCTCATTGTCAATAAAAGGAACAGTGGGACTACACGATTTATACAAACTTCTAGTTAGCACTCTTGAGGGATCTTTGTTCATTAGGCTTAGCTTTATGTATATGAGGGTAATTCATTTCCTCGACTGTGTGCTTGGAGATGCATTGGCAACTTTATACTTTGTCTGAGAATTTGAATTTTGAATAACTTTGGATGTTCTGGCGCTGGTATGAGAATATTAACAATTAATGCATTATTTAGCCTTTGCATCAAATCAAAGGAGTGAATGGAGGCAGGAGTATTTGCAAGTTCTGGAATTTTAACATGTTTGAATCTCTTCAATCATTTATGAAAAATTTCAGGTGTATTTCTTATGCCGTGTTTTACGAAAGGGCATTGCCTTTATTGAAATAGATCTCAAAGAGGGCATTGCCTATTTGCCTTTATGTAGATATTTTTAAGTTTAATTTAACTAATCCAAGAATGCACGAATTAATGTGATATCACCCAAAAAAAAAAAATCTATCCTTTAGTAACAAGTCAAGATTTTTTTTGTTTGAAGAACCTATCATTCGTAGGGTATGTCGATAGAATCACATAGCCTGGACCAAATTATATGGATGCATCTTCCATCAAGTCTTATCAAAGAATAGATACATTTTATGGGGAATGAGATGCTTCCTAAGGTGTGATGTGAGGTTAGAGGAGCATAACACCACAAGCATAAGTAATCATGTCCAATAGGAAAAACTATCTGATGCATTAAGCTATATAAATTACAAGGTACAAATGGATTTGATTCAGTCGAGCAAGTTGTGCAGCCTTGTTCAGTGCATGTCTATTTGCAACATAATATCATTATTAGATTTATTAGATGTAATACATAAGATGCATGAAAATTAGCTATTGTTTCTAGTGACTGAAAGGTTTAGATACATACATAAGCCTCAAACTAATTATTGTAAGTGATCATTCATAATTTCTTCTGTTACTTTGAGATAAGGAAACTTCAGCATGACTATCATAACAAATTTCCCATCTACTGAGTTTCATCTGCACCACTGTCCACAAAAATATGAATCAATAAAATCAAAATCGGGCAGCAATTTCTTTGATATAATTATCTGATGACAATTTTGAAACTCATATACAATCGGCTATGGAAAGCAGATAGAATCAAGATAAAACAAAATGCTTTCGTGATTCCACTCCGGCCTATGCCTGGTACCTGTCAGCTTTAAATATATCAACAGGAGTATGTTCCGATTCAACTTTTGCCGCCTCCGAACCCGTTCCTGTACAAATAAGCCATGGCGAAGATAAACATGCCAATCTGTTCAAGTTATTGCTGCTAATCCAATGACACCATCATCTTCAACGCTGGGTCCAGAAATTGTGGCCAAACTGCGGGTTCTTGCTGAAGAGCATCAAAGAAGATTTATTTTATGCTATTGACATTAGAGCAATCACAAAATGTGAAGGATAAGCACATTGAATAGAACCAGTAGTTAACCGGACTGTCTAAAAGATACCACAAGATATCACTTATGAATCTATGCATGGGCTAAAATCAAAGTAACATATGTTTGTGTAGTGACTGAAACTAAGAGCTGATCAGTTGAATTTAATCCATGGATATGGGTGCCATTGGTATTTTTGTTTATTTATATGATCATGCCCTCCTATTAAAGAAGGCCCTTAACATGCAAAAAGAAAAGGACATCTGAAAGCATGATGCTCCTGCTCTTGCTAACGTGGGGTTTGGGAGAGAATATGCCTCATTGATGAAGAGATTGTTTCCACTAAGCCCTATTATCACACCAAGTGATGCCCTTATTATTTTTGAAAGATAGAAGAGAGGAAAAAGAAGAATAATATAGTTCCACAGGATATAAACAACAATAGATAGCGAATCAAAAAAGATGGAAGCAAGCACTTTCGGATGCCTCCAATCATGACGTGCAATTCTACTGCACTAGAGAAATTCATTATGATGTCATACGATATCATAGTGTTCTTTATACAATTTTGATGGAAACAAAGACAAGCTATTGTAACTTATAACTGCCCAGGGAATAAAAAGAACAATGGATCTTGATAGAAGATATACAACTACATTTATTAAGGGTCAAATATGAAAAGAGAGCATACATTTTGTGTTAAAATGAATAGTAGAGGATGTTTTAAATTGTGATTTCCTTTTCTATCCCAGCCATACCTTTTAAGTCAATTGCCACTTTCGTCAATAGTATGTAAAAAAGATCAGTCAAATACTTAATACATTAAGAGACAATTATGGTCACTAGAATTAGAAACGTAAAATCCAAGGAATCTATCACAATAGAATTGAGGAAATTTTTTAAACCTTATATTATATATCATGCTTCCATGCCCTCAAAAAGTTATGCAACTGCCCAGTTTGCAATTTGCAGAATATAGTATAAATTTCTAACAAGATGAATATCAACAATCTGACCAATATGTGACAAGTAAGCTCTTAAAAGCTAATACAACCATTCAGTTCAAAACTTCTGCACTCTCCCCAGACCTTGATAGGGTTGTAGCACTAGTTGCAATAGCTAATATCATAAAAATTATAAGCAATATCAAGGCTAGGCCATAATATAAGTGTACATGTGGTGAACCATGGTCAACCAGCATCCTTTTCCCTGCTAACTATTTTAAAGGTGAAAATGTTGTACCACCTTGATATTTTACTTCAAAGTTCAACATTTAAGGTATACATTCAAGGCTAACTCCCCTTATCCATGATTGGATCAGATATAGATATCAAATAGACCCTCATTTTGGGCGAGCCATTAAGATAGCAGATAAGGCCAGCAAAGGTTCATGATCCGCTACTTGCAAGCTCTCATATTTGACAGGTCAACTGTGTATCAAGTTTTAGCTACAACTGTTCCTGTCAGAACTTTGTCTTATATGTGAGAAAAATAGTTCTGAAATATGCAGTCTATTGTACTACTTGTGTACCTAGTGAGTGGTAGAACATTTCAGTTGTCAAGAGCCAACTAACTAATTCCCTCAATATTTTGAACCAGTCAGGCTTGCTGAAAAGAGTGCTAATTGTCCAAACAAGAGTTTTGTTAAAGTGCATTTTAGTGTGGAACAAATATATCCATGCTACCTTTTAGATCTCATTTTGCTATCAAAAACATTTGTATGTTAGACGAGTAAAAACTAATGACAAGGAGAACCTCAAACCTCACAATAAAACACATAGAAACAGGTACTGAAAGCAGTAAAATGTAAGGCAATTGGTTCACCTGTAACATTAGTAATAACATTTGTACTCTTTTGAGCAGCAAGAGCTTTCAATTTATTTCCTGTAGCTAATACAAGCAAGCTCCGCATATGCTGCTTTTGTTCTTTAGGGCTGCTCGTTTTACTCAAAGCATCATCAAAGCTTAGTAAATCATCTTTTGTGATATGAGGAAGGGAGAGCAGGACCTGGATAAAGAGTAATTAATATCTTAGCTCAGTGCACTATATGCACTTAGAATAGGTTGCAAGTTGTACATGGCTTTAAATCTACATTAGCTCAAATCTGCAAGCACTTAAACAATTGTACTCCATGGTCAAACTACCAAAATGGTCTAGATTTGTATTCATTTACATCTTACTGAAAGAATAGAATCTCATTATTCAACAGTGAATAGTAGATATAAATCTCAAACGTTAATCAACGATCTTATATTCTGTTACCTGTCTAGGTGCAGGGCTTCTATCTGATAGATAGACATATATTTCACGACAAAGACCAACAAGATCTGCACTTATGATTGCATTTGACTCGAGGGCTAGGCCTTGAATTACTGCAAAAAATAAATCCTTGGCAACAAACTCTCTTAGTTCAAGATCATTTGTTGAAATGGCAAGTAGAATAAGAGCTCCACAAAAGGGAACAATTTTAGTAACTGCTTCACCATCTGTCCAAGTAAATACTTCAATAGTTATCCTTAGTGCAGGAAGAGCAGGACCTTTATGCATCACAAGAAACCTGCAGATGGACCAAAATGCTTGATAATCAGAGATGAAGTAGCTTACAACCAAAGAATTTCAAATAAATTGAAGGAATGTTGAGGTTCAAATATAAAGTTAACTGAGTATTTTTATTTTCATTACCCGGTGACAGAGTTTGAAGCAAATGATTCTAAATCTTTGAGCAAAGGAGCTTCTGCACGATTGATAGGTCCAAGTTGCTCCAAGGAGGGGAGGTTGCTATTTAAGCTTGGCAAGGCCAAAACAGAGAGTAGAGAACATACTTCCCTAGTCAAATCACGCAGTAACTTTTCTTCCATCATTTCTACCTTCAGCTCCAATCCAGAATGATTACCAAAGGTATCTGGCACTTTTGTGCGGCCTTCATGTAGAAGACTAGACCATGAATGAGTAAGAGCTTGCTGGCAATAGAGAAACACTGGGTACAAGAGGTTTACAAGCCACTCTTCCCATAGATCTACAGGGCAGTACTTGACTAAAGGCACAAGAACTAAGTGAATGAGTTGGCGTAAATGTCTGAATTCCATTGATTGCACATTCTCTACAAGAGTAAGTATCATAGAAGATCCCTGGATGCATCGGAAAAATGAATCCCCAATAGTTGCTGACATGCCTATAACATTATACCTACAATATAGGATAAATTAGAAACAAATTGTCAAAATGCAAGTATTACAATAAACAAATATATAAACTGAAAATGATTTAAGGAAATAACTCACAAGATATCCAATTTGCTTTTTAAAAAATTTCCAAGAAAATAATACATTTCAGTACTATCAACAGTGAGATCAAATGTTGAGGTCTATAAGAAACTTATGTACTATCCAACTACTAACATAGTTAATGCATTCAAGATGGTGATATAGATGTGCTCCAAATTTGAAAAGCCAACCACTCAGCTAGTGGTTCTCCAAGATTTGCAAGCTTTGGAGACAGTGACGTAATTCAAACTTTCAAAACTATACAGATTTTTCTGTATATGATACAAGACAGTTGACAGATAAGCTAGACTATCTTGCCCAGGAGCTAGATAATAAAGTAACTAGAAATGGGTATGAAATACATGAGTTACAAGAGATGTGCTGCAAACTGTGAGCAGTTTTACAAAACACCAACTTAAAACCTGCAAGGAAGATCTGAGTAAGATGCCTTGCAGTCACCAATGCATGGCTTGTGAATCTCTAATTTTGAAAATGTTAAGTTCTAGAATTCCGAGGGCATATTGGATTTTCCTCCTAAATGGTCAAGAGATTCTTTTCTTTCTGCTTCTGAGATAAACGTACAGCTATATGAACTCCGAAACCACTTATTGTTACAAATATTCTCATCTCGTCCAGAATAAGATGCCTATGTCATGTAAGAAAGAATTGTAGCAAGAAGAAACAGTAAATAAGTCGCTCTCTTTTGGAGATCACAGAAACAATTAATATGTTTGTACCATTCCAGTTTTTTTATTTGCAGCACACAAATATCTAATAACATATAATGTATTATCATCAGTAACATGTACATAAGGCCTGAAACGTTAGGTAGAACAACAAACAACATAAATCAGCTGAAGTCACCATGCTTACCCACTGTCTCGGATACCCTTCAACCAATTCCTTATGTCAGTTTCCTTTGAGTCTCCCTCCCTGCTCGTGTCCACTGAAGACCCATCAGAAGATGCTGAATGAACTTTCGACAGTTTAATATTGGTTTCTCCCAGAAGACTAGCCTGCTCAACAGAACTCATACTCTTAGCTGCTTTTAATTCTCCTGTGAGAGCTTGAGCTATCGGTTCAGACCAAAGAGAATGCACAGATCGAAGCAGCTGCAGATGAAGAACTTACTTTAGCTGATAACTCTGTTTGAGATGCTGTCACAAATAAAACAATACAAAGCCAGAAGCACTAACTCAAAGTTCCTATATACCTTAAATTAACTGCAATGATATCAAGGAGACATAAACTAGTTTGAGTTCCATTACCCGTAAAAGTGGGGGAAGCATCCAAGACAGATGATGAGATACAGGATGCACATAAGTGGATTGTGCTGGGCTTCCTTGCAAATTCATATTAGCCTTCTTGCTTCCACTTCTTTTGAGTGCCTTTTCAAAGAATGTTACAGTGTGGTAAATTGACCACATAAATTGCACGTCAGAGCACAAACGTGCCAAACCAAATGGGTCAGACAAATATGCATTTTGCCACTCTAATTGAGTCCACATTTTGCTCAAAGGTTCAAGCAACCAGGCCAACACTTCTTGTTGTTGTTGAATCCTAAGTGTAAACAAGACAAGATAAGGCATTTATATAGAAGTTTAAAAAAAAAACAATTCATCTATGCACACAATTAGGGCAATAATTCTATCATAATATTGAGGTGATGGGTAGATACCCAGCAGAAGATGCCATTACAAGAAATGCTTCGCCTAAAAGATTATGTTCTCCACGAAGTAGACGACCCTCTCCTTGAAGATAAGACATAGTGTCAGCAATACCCTGTACCATCAAGAATACAACACACTAAAGAACCCAGAGTATGTCTTTTCACAATGGATAATGTAAGGGAAATAATTTGCATGATGCAATAATGCTAGTTGAGGATCTTCTGATTTAATTTTGCAGAGTATTAATTACAAAATACTAGCATAATTTACATGATGGTCATACAATTGCAAATCTGTTAAACACTTAAACTAGACAGCTAAATGGCCAAGCAATGGCAGTCTCAAATGTATGATAAAAAAAGGAAAAAATAAATAAATTAAACCTGTTTTCTGGTGCACCAAAAGTTGGTTGCAAAAGCTTGCAATAAAATCAGTAAAATTTACTTGGAGCTAAGAGGAAGATGCAAAGCTGTATTGACATGAAAAAGAGGAGTATTTTTATATGCAGAACTGGCAAAATTTGGTATTCCATATAGTTGGCATTAGCAGTTCTTGGTTGTTGCTTTACAACTGGCAACAGTAGAGGTTGCACAATGGAGAACATACTAATACTATGATTATATCAGAATTCAGAATACACAGCAGATACTAAGGATTTTAAGGGCATGGAAGCACTTAAATAAGTTAAATGATCTAGAAGAAGGTGAATGTCTGAATCTTACTATATAATTACAAAAAAGAGTTGAAAATATATTAGTATCAATGTAAATTACGTACAAAATGTTAATTCACATGTAAATGTTAATATTTTATATTAATCAGAATGTGACTCTTGTCAACATACATAGCTTAATAAACTATGGCATTACAGAAGATATTTGCATATACTCATTAACATTCATGTCTGCACATACTATGGCTTTACGGAACATAGAGAACCCAATAATATTAAAAAGTTAAATAGAACTGGTATCTCATTCTAGTATACACGTTGCAATTTCTTTTTGAAACAGTATTATTTTGGTCATTTGAATCATCTAAGAGCACAGAGCCAAGGAATATTTGGCATATCCAAGGGCCAACTATGTTTTCACACTCCCATATTCTTCGATTGATACTGATTTTCTTCGACTGTCACGGAATAGGGATTTCTATCACAGCCTGATATAGAAACCCACTGTCAGAGCCTCCTTTCGTAGTGGAGATGGAAAAGGGCAACGAAAAAGAAAAGAGTCCTATCATTTGACAAGGAGTTCGCCATTCCACAGATTGGGCTATGCTAGAGTAGGAGATGTTGCAGCCATGGATATTTTAGAGAAAAGGGAGAGGATGGAGGAGGCAGTGAGGGTTCTGGGTTGCTTTAGTTAGCTTACCCAAGCAACAATAAAGCCTAATTTGCCTTCATGGTTCAAGTTTACAAAAAATTAAACGAGACACATTAGGTTAGCTAGGTGTTTGATACATCAAATTTCACATGTACGATTCTAACTGGGGTCTTCCCCACTTCTCTCAAGAAAAAAAAAACATAATAATAATAATAATGATGATGATAATAATTCACAAGTATGCACCAACCTTCATACATGCATACATTCAAATAAACTATAAATAGTTCACAATATGAGATTTATTGCCTACAAATATTCTCGTAATTTCTAGGTAGTAACAAAATTAGAGAATACAAGTAATATTAGGATTTATTGAAGCTCCAAGAGATGCCGAATCCAAGCTAACCTTCATATGAGGAAGCAGACTTTTGTCAGCAGCTCTCGATACACGAATAAAGGATGAACAAATTTGCAACCGAGCATGTCGTGCATTATTTAAAGAAGGGTCCTGTTGATCAACAAGGGATTCAGAACAAAAAGTAGAAGTAACAATCAAATCATGCTTGAACTAAAATGATGTATATGTAAATATTTTAGTATATGAAACATCTTGCACTACCTGAAGGTTGAAGGGAAGTGATGTCAAAAGTTCAAAAAGTTTATTCACAAGACTAGCAACTGAATCTGGATAGTGTCTCAAATATGGTCCAAATGCATCCAAATAGTGCCCAAGGATTACTGCCAGTGTTGGCTCCGTCCACTTTAAAGAAAGGAGCTGCTGAAGTAGTGCTGTGTTAACAAGCAAAAGGTCTTAGCATGCTTCAAGATGGTAGACTCATAACCTACAAGAAGACTAGCATAATGATATGGACAACCTTCAAAAATTCTGTGTAATTGAAACTTGGTTTCAGGATCGCTGCTTACAGATTCAGGTGAACCATCGAATATTGCACTCACGACTGTCTCAAGGCCTAGTTGTATGCTTTCCATTATTGCTAACTCCTGGGTTTCATAAAAATTGACTTAAACTCATGAGAATACAAGTCTATTGTATGAATTAGGATGGTAATTAGTCTTTTATAAATGGGTAAGACAACCTAACAACCACTTTTTCTCTGGTTATGTACGTAGCTAACCTGAGGGGACATTGATATGTAATTTGCATTTCTTGTAAGTGTGTCAATTCTCTGTGAAACTTTTGTTGCAGCTATAAATGGCTTTTGAGAAGCAATAAGTCTGATGAGCTCCAACTGCATGGAGAAATTTTTCATAATGCACAAAAATTGAGCCATTTAATAATAGTAAAAAAGGAAAACAATCATGCAAGAACATTTGGGTTGATATTATATAAACAACCACCAAGTGCTCAGTAACACAAGTATATTTCATGAGTCCTTGTTTGACTAGTTATAAAGGTTTACATGTTGAAACTTGCTACATAGCCAAATCACAAGAAAAAGGTGGTAAGCAATTCATTTCTCAATAAGCATCATGAAAAGCAATATCAGAGTGCTTAAAAGATGCTCTTGCTTAGCATCAGTCTCAACGCAAGATTTTTTACCTTTTAAGTTAAAAAAGTGAGCTTGAGAACAGATTGAATTCAGTAATAGCCCAAATTTTGCAGAGTAAAAATACTCGTCTCTTGTAATTTCAATTCTGCTGTTCAACTTAGGGTAGTGCCTCTTCCTTTCATGCTGAGCCAGACTCATTAGCTTCCTCTTCCTCCATCCAATCATGTGTACTAAAATGCTTACCAACCATGTTTCATGTTTCATGCTTCTTAAACATAAAAATTCCCTAGAAAACAGCTAACTAGTCAAACACAATATTGTTATTTTTTTTAAAAACGGGCAAAGAAAAAGGAGGCAAAGATGGACCAGTGAGAGCAAGCTAGACCTAACAAACAGACGTAAATAAAGCTTTCAGTGAATTTATACATTACAAATCCAATCATAATGGTGGTTATGACTTATGACTTACGAGATAGTTTCTTGGCATGCCCACAAAAAACAGCATTATGGTTAATAAAGGCTATACAAATATGAGAAAAGATTAGGATTCTGAACCAAATACTAGAAGAAATCATAGTATGTTCTGCATAGAACGATATTGGCATATAAATATGGATAAAGACATGCTATTTGAGATTAAAAGATGAGTACTGCAACAATCAAGAGTATATCATTTTAAATATGCACAATATCTTGACAAGATTGCTTTCAAAAAATAATATACAGAAATATTTACAGATTTTAGTTACAGAAAGGAACTTCCATTTGATACGTGGAAAAGTAACTGGGTAAGAGAAGTGCAGAGAATGTTTTAATAGGGCCATTAAGTGAATTAGAAAAGGATATACCAATCTAGAACGGTATTGGCTGAAATCGCTTTTTCCTTCAAGCTCATTGCTCCATAGTTCAAATGATTCTCCAGATGTTTTAGGTCCTGTTGTATTGTTCTTCTTGAGCATTCTTTGGAAAGAAATATCCAGAATAGAAGAGAAAATTTCATCAGTAATGGATGCCAACACTCTTTTCTTTTCCTTTTCTGTTGGTCCACCAAACCCCACATTGCAAACAGAAGAGTTATCCCCAGAAATTTGTGCACTAGATTTTGCTTTTGCTGATGGTTCTCTCAGCAATACCTGTCAGCAACTAAACTTATTATTTCGAGGAATATAGAACAACTAATTCACATGGTATTCCAGTAATCATAGTAAAGAGAAGGACGATAAAGAGTTATACCAGCCAAAAGAGCAAAGATTGAAAATGAAGCGCAATCTTGTAATGTTGGTAATATTCCAGCATCTGACATCCAAAATAATCAATACTATGCATGTCATTGAAATAAAATAATAATAGAAGGGACAAATAAAACAAGTAGATGAGAGGCTCGAAGCAACTGCAGAACTAAAAATATATCATGAAAAAGTAGATACATGTAAAACAAAAGATTTGAACTAGGTCTAAATATAGTTACATGCAAGTGAGGATGGAAGATTCAGCTGACGGCAAACTATGAAAACTGATCATTGAAGAATTGAGAATGTTATTCAAAAACCACACAATATCATCGAAAAGTTACTCTATTGACTATTTTTTTCAACAACAAAAAAAAAAGCATTTCATATACTGGGCTACATAAGCTCTGACTTCTGATATGCTTCAAAAGCTCTTATTCAAAGTTCAACTTTCTATATACCGTGCATTTCTCATACTTCCAGAGTTCCAGAAATAAACAGTCTTGTGAGAGGTGCAACTTGTCAGTTGATAGATAACCTACACATAAATAATGATGTGAAAGATTCAGAGTTTTAAGGAACTGAAATTTCACATACTGATGAAGGATACAGAAGTTATTATCCACTCTCTTCTCAGGAAAGTTATTTGTATGATGAAATATGCCACAAAATTGAAATTTATCATCCGCAATCCAATGTAAGAAATTCATAGCTTAACAGTGGAACTTCCGAGTTCCAAAATCTTACTCACAATCAGACAACTGAGGAAGATCAAGGTTTAATGGCTCCATAATATAACCGTTAATTCTACTCACAATCAGACAATTCACTGCTAATGAACATTCACTTTACCACTACAAAAGTCAAGCTCTCTCCAATCAAATTTCTAGCAAAAATCTCACACATACTCCTCTCATTACGCTTTGAATTTCAATTTTCCTTTTTGGTCACTCCCTCTCATAACACCTTTCTTCCCACCCTACTTGTAAGTCCTATCATCCGTTTCATTTAGTAAGAGTAGGATTTCCATGCAGCTGGCATGTGGGGAATGCAGAACATTTTGGTCAGCAATGCATACAGTATTGTTAGTTCCACTGGCCAAGCAGGAAGTAAGGTTTTCACTTTTCAAAATTATCTGATTAGATAACTGAGAGGATCAGATAAAGCTAAGGGCAATGTATTACATTAAATATTGTGCAGACAAACAATTAGTTGTATTTTGACCATTAAACCACTTCAACTAGTGTTTTCTGGTGCCTTATTGAGCTGCTAATACTGCTCTTCACTTTCAGCCTTTCAGGCATTGTAATTGTAACCCAAATTTGTACTCAATATTGGAGGAATTAGTTTGAGATCAATGATTGATGGGTAGATCTAATCTTCGTTCATGCATTCACGCCTATACAGTTTTCCCTAGTTTTATGATTCTATCACAATTTGTATTTCTGGTTTGAAAGCAGTGGCGGAGATAATAAAACTAAGAGGGGGCCAGGGCTCCCCCCTTGACTTTTATAATTGTGGCGCTACTTTTTCACTTAGGACCCTTTTTTATATAAAATTATAGGTAGAAACACTAGACATCTGCTTGTCAACACTGGTCCGCCTTTTGTTAAAAGTTGAGGAAATAAACTATACACCAATTTTAGCCAAAATGTGGGTCCAACATTAAGAACTTAATATAAGACAAAGCACTTCACTTTATATCTATAAAATCTTCCCTTCAACAAAAAAATGGGTTCCCAAATTTTCTTAAAAACCTTAGCCAAAAATTTCAATGAATTTTTCACAAACATCACCTTACTCTACCCTACATGAAGTCATAGTCAAGGCTGATACTCCATTGGCATAGAAAATGTCACCCCATGATGAACGGCGTCAACTCTCTTAAGCAAATAAGAATTGCAGGTCCCAAGCTTGCAGAACATGTAAGGCAGAATAGTGAAGCATATCAAACATAGAGCAATATCCTACATAAAAGTGTGGAACTAAGGTGGAAGAAATAAATCAAGTAATCAACAATGATGAACAACTCAAAAACCTTTTAAGAGAAGAGAAGGACAAATATTGCTGTATAGCTACAGCAACCAAGCAACACTTACCTATTACATAGTGCAGCATATGAGGACATCAGCTAATAAAGTTTCATATGGAACTATCTATTCGATGAGTAATTGTCTGTTGAAAACAGATTGACTTATGGTTCCTCCACAAAAATGTGTTGCATGCCAGAAGAACCCAAAGTGCTTATATAAAAATATTTCATATATCTATATAAGAACATTAAATCAAAAATATTCAATGGATGTGTATATCTGAAGTGTTCACCTGTTGAAGAAACTGAGATGTTATATTTCCATCCACAAGGAGGCATTGCATGTTAGAAGACCCCAAAGCTACCATACTCTCACATATACACTCTGCAAACTCATATTCACTTTCATCCAAAGCACCAGTATTTGAATTACACTTATTTAAAAAATCTCTCGATACATTTATCAAGATCTGAAAAATGGTAGTCATTGCAGAATCAAACTCATGTGCTGTGGCATCAAGAGGTCTTTTCCTGAGAATGCAAAAATCATAAAGAAGAGGTATGGGCAAAGCTGAATAAGAATCAACTATATATATTCAAATAAACAAGCAATTGACAACACATACCTCTGACAGACAAACTTAAAAAATTCACAAGCATGGAGACGAAACTCATTATACGGAAGCAAGGACCCACATCTGTAAAAGTACTGGTTAGTTCCTCGGTTACCTAAAGATGAATAATTACAGGTATTCTAGAAATATACCCATGAATGAGACCATGTTTTGCAAGATCAGGCACAGGAGCCCATTCAGCATAGGCATTCACCGCGTTGAGAGCAGATGTTACTATGGCTGCGTGTTGTTTAGCCAAATCCATATTTTGTCTAGAATACTCACTTAAAGCAGCTACAAAGTGCTTTTCAAGCAACTGTCATGTGATATAGGATTAGGATGCTTTCTTAAATTAATGAAACAGAACTATAGTCTAAGAAAAAACTGAAAATCCTTGACAAGTTGACCCCAATCTTTCAAATAGAGAACTTACAGAGTACAAGAGTGGCAATATCTCTGTCAAAGATTCAGTAAGACCACGTAATAATACCCTTCGTCGATCACCTGTTGCATGCACCCCAATTTAAAAAGACAAGCAAATCAGAAAATAATTCCTTTGATGTATTATTTGATTTGTTAGAACTGAAATACTGGAGAGAGAATCAGGGACAATTGCAAGGAGAAAACCTCATAGCTAACCTTCTAAGTCTTCATTATGTACTGTTATATCCTCTGGAAGCCACCTTAGAATCATGGCAACTAACTCAGCCTGACGAAGTGCAAGAAAATAAATAAAAATAAAATAGGGTAAAATTTCTACCTCATGGATGTATTAACATTTCTAACGTCTGTGTTCATAATGAACTAGTGGAAATAAGCATCATACCTCAATCAGACCTTTGTTGGATAGAGAAACCATAGAAGGTAGCAGCTCATGCCACAGAGTTACTCCTTCTCTCCTAACTACCTGCAAGAGAAAGAATGATATAATTAAAAAAAATGAAAAAGTTACAACTCTTACGCAAATAGGTTCACTAGCATAAACACAACAGCAATGAAAACCAGGAACCTCGGCGACTAAAGCAGCTATTTGACTCTTTAAAGCCCATTCTTCATGAGGACCAACCACTTCTGTAATCAATTTAATTGTAAAATTTGCAAATTCCTTCCTCTCTGATATGCTGAATTCATCCCACCTGAATCTAACCAAATGCTGTAAAGAATATCAAGGAAATAAATATAAACCAAGTTAGGAACAGAAGAATAATAGAGCATATGCAGATTATATGAATCATAATTGAAAGCAATTTTTCTCCAAGAAGAACTGATATGGTATGCATAACTTGCATTATTAGCTTACTTGAAAGAAAAGAACAAAAATGCATAATTTGATATTAATTATAAGTTATAAGGCACTCAAGGTGTAATTTTTGTAATTTGAGGTGTAATGAATCAGGGCATAATTATATAATGTGTAAAGCATTGATAGACATTCTGATTCCTCTGTTTTCTTACTTCTCCATTTCTTTATTGAGGTTGCAAGTTGCAACATAACAAGGGAAATATAACAAGACTTGCACTCTATTCTAGTTGAGAAATCTCGATAGTTTACTATCCTACTCATTGCTTTATAAAATGTTGCTTCATAACCATAAAAGAGCTCATGATTTACCAGCCTAGTGTCAATTATTACATGCTCTTGCATATGAGTGATAACTTGCTCTGAATGCTATTTATATTGACATTTCTTGCCTGTCCTCAAGCAAAGAAATCCAATTTATTAACCAGGAAATTAGCATTAATTTCTAAGCTCCTTTGTCCAGCTCTACAAGCTCAAGAAACTTTCTGATGCCCCACCAGGCAGCATACCTTTCATACTAGGACTTCCAAAAAGACAAAAACTTCCATGCCCTCTATGTGAAGTGCAATAATTAATTTTACTCTCTTTCCCCAGAATGTAGCCAGCTTCAAATGGTGTCTCAATGTTTCTAAAAAGTCTATGTGCTCTGTAGTTGCCTAGTTGGTCACGTCTATAGCATATGTTTAAATTGTTAATTGCTTATACGACATACTACATACTTTTGATAGATCACATCATTCTTCAAGAGGAAACAAAGGAAAGAAACTTCATAACCGGGTATCCAGATATCAACATGGATGCGCTTGCGACTGCTGCTGCAGCTGCAGCAAGAGTTGATGAATATGTCACAAGGTTAGTTGTGGTATTAGTGCCATAAATTATCATTTTCTCAGTATCTCACCTTACTTGGCGAATATTTTGCATTGGGTTGACTAACAATAATGATTTTTTACAAGGTCGGTTGGTGGGTAGTCAGGTGGAGTCACCTACCTTGGTGACTGAGTCATCAAATAAAGAGGAACTCAAGTGGCTGACTCTATGCACTAGAAAAATATAGTTATTGGATAGACGACCTATTCATACATGAAACCTTTCTCCTTATCCATAATCCACCCAGAACCACAAAAAAGGAATGAAAGATTATATGATTTTAGTTCATGTCCAATCAATTGACCCAAACGGATCGATGCTCAACCTAAGAAAGCCAAGCCAGGAATGAATGACATTGGGACCTTAAATGTCTTATATTTGAAAAATCAATCATGCAATCCCTACATTGAAGCATCCTAAGCTAGGTTCCCAGTATTGGATCAGGACCGGTATCAGCCGCTTGTATCGAATAAGACTATTTTTTAATTACGTATAATTCTAAATATTATTTAAAAATACAGAAAAATTTCTAAAATTTTAGAAAAAATGATAAAAATAAGAAAATAAAAATTACTCACATATGAAACCTAAAAACTTAAAAAATGTATTAACTTACTTAAAATTTAAAATTTTGATGAATATCGAGCTCTCTCCTCTCCCTCTTTTCAAAATTCAAAACTTACTCAAAATTTATTCACATAGACAAAATTTCTATTTTTTCTTTACTTCTCCCCCCTCCCTCTCTTTTACGCTCCCAAGAACTGGAGCTACTACTTTACCATAGCAACAACAATAGAGGTCGTCGGATCTACTCGGTGCAGGAAGAAAAAGAGAGAGGGAATAAAAGGAATTTAAAACTAAAAAAAAAAACTCATCCGAGGTCGCCGAAGGTTGTCAGATCTTCGTCGGAGAATGTCGTTGGAGATCTACTCGGTTACCGGTGGAAGAAGTGAGAAAGAAAAAAAAACAAAGAAGGAGAAAAAGAAAAGAGAGAGAAAGAAAAGAGAGAAAAAGAAAGGCAGGTAGATGGGTGGGGTCTGGGTTGGATCCCACCCGTTCTCGCCAGTTTTAGGCAGGATTGGCTGACACGACTGATACCCCAATCGAAACCAGCCAACCGGCAAGTTTCGGCCAGGATTAGGATCAGCCAAAACAGGGAACTATGATCCTAAGAAGTTTGTTACTTTGTTACTTACCATACGACATTAAGCAAGCATGCATCTTATCAGATCAGTTTGAAATTAGATCACTCGAAAGGATGCTAGAGGTAGACTTGAAAGTCCAAAGTCTCAAACTGAAGAAAACCTAGTGTCCTATATCCGTAGAAAGTTAAAAACTAATGCTTGCAAAATCTACATCCGATAATCTTCTTCAAGTAGAATCCAGTAGTGCAATTCTTAAATACAAGACCATCTAATTATTTCTAAATTAAATTATACTTACAGACAAATTAAGCAAAAACGATCAAAGAATAACGAATAAAAGAATGGCAACAAAAACTAAGACACATCAAAAACATGACATATATAGCATATGTAATCACATTTAACTTAAAACTATGTCAGCAAAGGACAATACATTATAAAACAAAAGAAAGATGGAGTACAAGGATGAACCTGCAGCAATTTAAACCCATGCAGTCGAATCTCTGATGACCAATCCTTCTGAACCAAAAGAAGTGATGCGTTTGCCAAAATGTGAATATCTCCACTCTTCACCTGCAGTGCATATATACCACAACAAGATATCACCATGAAGTTATGGAAATAGAATGCTAAAATTTAATATATATATAATTAAAAATAGTGCTCATAACCTATTCAAACTTTTGGAGGTATTCTATAATCACAAATACCTTTCAAATGGTTATAAGCATTATTTTTAATCTAACACAATTTCTAAATGTACATGAAATTTTCTTTTCAAAATTTTGCAGTTAATATATGAATTTCGCAATTATATTTACTAATCTTATTTGTCTTTTTCTTCTTTTTCAACTAAAAACATTTGTATACAAGCCTCTCATATAAGGAAAATGAGGAGGTGAACGAGTAAAAAATATAAAAGAAAAGTTAGAAAAGAAATAGATTAAGATTTTTTGTAAATTAATCACAAATTTTGTAGACAAACTATGAATTATAGTGATAAAAAAAAGGATCAAGGTAAGTAAGGAAGATACAACTCTATTCAGACTTTTGGAGACATTTCATAATCACTAATATTTTTTTAATGGTTATGAGCACTATTTTTAATCTAACACAATTTCTTTAAGTATATATAAGATTTTTTTCCAAATTGAAAAGGCTAAAGAATCAAATGTTACCATAACCTTTCAAAAAGAGAGAACATCGGTGCTATGAGTACCTAAAAGAAAGAGAGAAACATTTATTTATTGTATAATTTCGTATTAAGTACATAGTTAATTTACAAATTTCATAGTTAATGTACGAATTTCGTAGTTAATCTATGAATTTCATTGTTAATTTATGAATTTTGTAGTTAACCTATAAATTTCGTAGTTATATTACTAACCTTATTTGTCTTCCTTTTTTTTCACTGAAAACAATTATATGCAAGCCTTTCATATAAGAGAAATGAGGTGTGAATGAGTGAAATATATAATAATAAGTAGAAAAGAAGTAGAGTAAAAAAATTTGTAAATTAACTACGAATTACAGTGATAAAAATAAGAGGATAAAGAGAAGTAACAGAGATTTGTAAATTAACTCTGTTCAAACTTTTGGAAACATTTCATAATCACTAATATTTTCTAATGGTTATGAACACTATTTTTAATCTACCATAATTTCATAAGTATATATAAGATTTTTTTTCTCAATAAAGAAAGCTATAAAAATTAAATGCTATAATCAACATTTCAGAAAAAGATTACATTAGTGCTATTAGTACCTAAAAGAAAGAGAGAAACATTTATTTTACTATATAATTTCGCATTAGGTATATAGTTAATTTACAAATTTCTTAATTATTGTACGAATTTTGAGTTAATCTATGAATTTCGCTATTAATTTATGAATTTCGTTATGAACTTTATAGTTATATTTACTAATCTTATTTGTCTTCTTCTTCTTTTTCACCGGAATAATTATATATAAGCCTTTCATTGAAGAAAAATTAGGTGGTGAATGAGTGAAATATATAATAATAAGTAGAAGAATAAAAGAAAAAAATATTTTTTTGTATATTAACCACAAATATTGTAAATAAACTACGAATTACAATGATAAAAAGGAGGATGAGGAAAACTAAATGAGATACAACTATATTCATACTTTTGGAGATATTTCATACACTAATATTTTTCTAATAGATATGAGCACTATTTTTAATCTAACACAAATAAGTGTACATGAGACTTTCCCAATTGAAAGAGCTAAAAGAATCAAATGCTATAAAAAGAAAGAACATTGGTGCTATGAGTAACTAAAATAAAATGACAAAGATTTTATTTTACTGTATGATTTATTATTAGGTACATAGTTAATTAAAGAAAATTTGCAGTTAATTTTTGAATTTCGCAGTTAATCTACAAAATTCAAAGTTTTTCCAATTAGTCTCTTATTCTATTAATTAAAGAGTGATTAGAAAGACCTATTAAAAGATAGAAGATGAGGAGAAGGAGGAGACGAGTACAGAGCCACTTCTCTCTCTTATAGTATCCCGTCAACATTTAATGAAATACTAAATAACATAAGAGCAGACTTGGAAGAAAAAAATGAAAAATACCTATCTGCAGAGGAAACTGAAAATGGGCTTGACTAACCCAAAAAAAAAAAAATCAAGTGTGTTTTGATGCAAATTTCCTATCATGATATCGCCAATAATAAATTTCTTTAAAAATTCAAAAGATATAGAATTATAGATACCAGCATAATACACAAGATAAAAGAGAATTACATGTTATCATAACGTTAAAGAATTGACTACCATTGCAAACCAACACAAAATAGAATATCATAATCAAATGAACTATGTTTCCTCATCATTGCGACAAATTTCTTGATTTATATTTTAAGGAAAAAGGTTAAAATAAAGGCAAACCTATATAAAGCAAAGATTTTTGAAGTAATAGTCGAGGCTAACATGATAAGTTCTGACACCTGTATTGCTAAGGGATAATATGAAGTACAAGATACAAGTTAGAATTGGAGCGTCCCGATAAAGGAATGTTTGTCATTGCATCACTCGCTCACTCACATGAGAATATACCACTAAATGAAAGCTAATCGACATGGCTACTTACAGTAACTCCTCCCAACTTCCTATAAATAATCCAAAGTAAAGACACATGGAAAATTTTCTCTTTGAGACTGACACACTTATGACGGAGCGGATCCAGTATTCCCCATTCAAACAACCAAATTCAATGAAAGACCAGTAATGCAAGGATATTGCTTTCTTACAGCTAACCTACCTTAAATTTGTTACCAAAACCCCACGCATTAAGATATACCAATTTAATTTCACCATCTTAACTATCATGCATCTTCTTCATCTTATCATTATCGAACAATACCCATTGGCAAATCAAAAGCTCTAACTTTCCCATCACCCACTACTGACACGTTACAAGCAAACCCAAACCAACCAAATGGACTGACTAAGACGCAAAACTAAACAACCAAAAGCAGTGCCCCGATCGCATCAAACATGTCCGAAACGAAAGCAATCAGACAGCATTCAACCAGCAACAATCCGGAATCAGTAAATGCAGAGACAGCACTCACGGATTCCAAGTAGGCGACGGCGGCCTTCCGGGCATCCGGAGGCGAGCTCCAGTCCATCGTCGCGGCGATGGCCCGGGCGACGTTGGTGGCGGTGGTATTGCCGTCCTCCATAGTGGATTACCCGCGAGGGCTTTGCGGACCGAATTAGAGATCAAATTAGGGTTTCAGCGTTCCGCGGCATTAGGGTTTTAATGGCGAACTGATATAGAAGTGAGAAGGGAAAAGGAAGAGTGGGCAGCAAGGAAGAAGGGAAAAAAGAAAAGAACAGGAAAGAGGCGGTTTGGTTGTTCGGGGGATTAAAATAAGCTATATTTCACCCTTCCTATGAAAAGAAAAGAATAGGAAAGAATACGAGGGGGTTTCTGCAATTTAATTATATTTAATCTCGTGTATAAAATTGAGTGTATATATTTTTTATAATAGATAAATATTTTATTACGTTAGAATACACATAATTTATATCTGCAATGTTTCTATTATTGCAAATTGAAAAGTTAAATATAATTAAATTGTCTTCTTTTTGGAAATAAAAAAGACAATTATTATTATAGACATTACAACCATTTGTGATATGATTCGGACACTTTCGAATCATCTTGAGCATGAATATATTCTATGGGAGTCTTCTCTTGTTGTGTTTTAGTTGTTTCTTTCAGAAAATAAGAATTTTATATATCGCATTCGAACGTCGGAAGGCCGCGTTCGAACGCTCCTTGTGAATGTTTGTAGGTGTTCACATCGATAGAGAACGCAATTTGTGTGTTCAAACGCATATACCCCGTTTAGACGTCTGCATACGTTCGCATCAATAGAGAACATAAAATCTGCATTTGAACGTGCTCAACCTCGTTCCCATCGGTAGAGAACGCGAAATCTACGTTCGAACGCACTCGACCCCATTTGAACGTGCTTGACGAGAATTTATTGTTTCTAAGGAAGGTTATTATTTGTCATTTTTAGCTTGTTTGGTTAGCCTCTTAAGGTGTGGATAGAAACCAAAAATATTATGATGAATGAATATTGAGTTCTATTATTTCCTTTCTCTCTACCCTAATCTTCCTTCTCCTTTGTTCAAGCCCTAGTCGTGTGCTATCTCGACGTCGATGATCATCTAACTTTCCTCATATGTTGAGTCTTCCCTCCTCCTTAGGATCTCGACCCTTCTCACCCCTCTTCCTTATCCCTAAACACCACAATTCATCCCCATCACCGTTATCATCCCTCACCCATTATCACCACCACCGGTCACTTCCACCATCACCCCACTTATAAGTATTTTTATTCCAATTGCAGTTAGAATGTGCAAGGGATGTAAATACCAAAAATGTAGACCAGGAAGTTATGGATCGACCAGCTCTGGTTTCATAACTTTCTGTCTACGATAGAATATCTGGTGATTATTTTTCTTCGATTACACGAGCTATTTTCCTGCATTTGATCTAGATCAGAAAAAGAACATTCAGTCCATAACAATTTGGATGTATTTATAGATTCGGGCCAAAGAGTCCATATACATAAATTTTATTTTTGCTATTTTAAAAACCGAACGACCTTTCAGAGCAAATGCTCCGGATAGATACTGCATATGTAAAAATAATGAATTGTTTGAATAACGAAGGTTATGTATCAATCTTTGGTAAATATACATATAATCTCACTGAATAGTCTTTTATTATGGCAAAAGGCAAGTAAGTGTTGCTCTTTTTATTGCTCATATATATATATAATTTTTGGCTCATCTTAAGTAGTTCTTGGCTTGTTTCTAAACTTGGCTCGGCTAGACATGAATAATAAGCTTGGTCTACTTTATAATCCTAATTGTTTGCCCTATTAAGAGTAGATGCTCATCATTTGCCTTCAATATTAATTATGGTTCTAAGATGAATAGCAAAAGATTGACCGAGTAGAGCATTGCATAAGACTGCGTTTGTACTTGAAGTATCTTTCTCTGAGAACATCTTTAAAGTGAACACCATGAAAGTATTCTGGAGGTTATCTATCCACTGTTTCATACCAACCAATTGGCATCTCCAGCAAGGAAAGAACAACCAAGGAGCTAAGAAAAAGGTGTGTAAAGGAGGTTGCCAATTTAAAAGGCAACAAGTGGTTCAAATATCCTTCATCACACCACAGTACACTTGATTTTTTGGGTGGCTCTTCCTTTATTGATGTCTTTGTGTGGGGTTGCATCAGTAGTGAACTTGTCAAACTAGATAAAGAATCTTTGTACAGGGGGGAAAAGGTTGTAGAAGGTTATTTCTTAAGCAATAAGTTAGAATCAATATACAACTAGAATCCCTTCAGAAAGTAATGAGAGCAAAGATAAAGTCCCACAAAAGAAAAGGAGATGTATAAATGAAGAGCATTACTAGTTTTAAATTTTGGATATCCTTGAACAAGATGGAGGGTAAATATTTTCATCTCTTTAAGGATCACTATTTGAGTATCATAAGATAGTTTGGTAGAGAAATCACAGTATCAGAAATTCAATAATTCTTAGGCAAATCTCAGTAGGTTGGTCCTATTTTGGTGTGACAAAGGACTGTTGGCAGATACCAGTAAGGACCATTATATGCCTAGTTAAGCATTGAAACCAACTTAGATTCAGAGATCTGAATAATATATAGTACTTCAAGGGAGTTATTATAGCCTTTAACTTCCATTCGTACTAACCTGGTAGGTGATATGGCTCTTATCCTAGTTGTTAAGCTCTCTGGATTTCTAAACAAATATTGGTCTCTTGTTCTAAATTTGTAGTGGTTGACAGATCAAAATCCTTTCCTTGCAGGCTCAAAAAGTGAAGGAAAAGAGATGTCTCCAGGGTATCAAGGTTTTATCTTTTTCGACAACTTGAACCTTTCGACGTAAAAAACAATGCAGTTGAGTGAAAATTTCCATTTTCTCACTTGAAAACTACAGATAAGAAAGCAAAGTTGCATAAGATTCTGCAGATAAAGGGTTATTAATAACTGAAAATTTGTGAAAAGATCTGCAGATAAAGAAAGAATACAATCAAAATTATTAGTAGATCTGGCCAGAATTAGTTCAGTCATCCCTCATACCAAAATTCTTTTCTAAGCCCTTCACTGTCAAACTAAAAACAACAAACAAAGGGCTAAAACCATGGTTACAAAAGAATTAAGCCAACAAACTTAAGAAACATGACAAAGAATCACCTCACCACTCCACTCACACATTTTCTAATATCTATATATCAAGCCTTGATGTTGCTAGTACACCTTCTTTACGTAAGATCGGACATTCTTCTCCGGTGTTGGTGAAATGTCGCTCGCAAATTAGGATGAGAATTGCTGACTTTTCTATTTCGAGGTACTGAAGAAGCTTTTGAATCAACACTGTTGTGGCTCATGTCATCTGGTTTACATGCAAGCAGTGAACTTCTAAGCTTAGAGGGATTGGCTTCACATTTATCGGGTTTGATCTTAGCGCTCTTAGAATTTGGTATGACAGGAGCACTGGAGAAGCTAAATGATTGTGATCCAAAAAGATCTGCATGGCTTCTGCTTACCAATTTCACTGTTCTTACTTTGCCAGTCACTTCTCCAGTTGTGCTTTGCCTATGGCGACTGCACGCTGTCGAAGCCATAAAGTGCGGAACAGATCCATGACTTGCTCTCTTCATGGTTTTATCAGAAGTTTTCGGAGTTTCTGAGACCTCGACATGGTCTAATATGAGGGGGCTTCTAGGTGAACCCTTCTGATCATCAGTCTGATAAGCCAGTGGAAAGAGTTTTTTCTTCTCTAGAATTAAGTTTTCAGCTCTCTCTATTTGGTCTCTCACATTCTTGAGCTCTTCTTCAGTATCATGTATCTGTTGTTCAAGCTCCATGATACATTTTTGCCTTTCTCTCTTTAAATCCTACATGACAGACAAGTATCAGAAAGTGGTCAAAACTCTCTTGTGTATTTGTTTTGCTACAACTTGATTCTAAATGGAGTAGAGTGCTTGAATTGAATTGGAAGAGGATTACCTCTGTAAGCTCTCTATTTGGTTCAATTGACCTCACTCTCTTAGCAAAGCTCAATGAACAAACTGTCTCCCCTACATCATCTTCACTAGGACTGATGTGCACGATCATCAAAACCTTTGAACCTTCACCTAGATTAATCAACAGAATATATTAGAAATGCATGAACATAATGTGTGTTAGATAAGGTTTTGAAAGCAAACATATTTATGTTGCATTACCAAGAGAATCACTGAGAATTTGAGTGAGTTTGCTATTCCTGAGAAAAGGATAATGACAATCAGACGCCATTTGGAAAATTGAAACAACTGAGCAACAAGTAATAAACTGTTACTAATTGCTTGCCTGTACGGGATATGACTGCGCCTCCTTCTCAGTGCAGCAATAACATCACCAAGGGCTGAAAGAGATAAATTGATAGCCTTCCCTTCATCCATTGTCTGTCCAGTGGCGCCAGTCTTTAACAGCCGCTCACTTCCACCAAGGTCCACTAGCCACAGTTTACTTATTATAACTTTTCCATCGATACCGCCCGATTGGCTTATGGTAATTCTAGTCAAGCTACACATGAACAACTAAAACAAATAAAACAATTATGATCAAATTTATATAGCAGAAGAGAAGGCTAATGAGAAGTACGCATCAACCCACCAATGCGATCTGCTTGATGTCTCGTTGACATTGGTCCAGGAAGTAGAACGTGCTCGTTTTCCTTTGGCATACCATCGGCTAGCTTGTTTAAAATCAGCTATGCCAACTTCTGTCAGTCCCTCGACTTCCACAGCACCGGTACTACTGGCTAGAATGCTGAGATTGCTGGAGAACAATTATGTATACATGAGCATCGACGATTTCATATCATGCAGTAATTACAAAGATCAAATGCTTGAGAAGTCACACAAATTTACATTCAGCAAGAAGTAATTTACACCTTTTGGGTATAAGTTCCATTGCTCTAGATGAAGTTCTCTTTGGGGCCAATAAGTCCCTGAGGCTACCCACATAGACTTCCAACATACTCATAGACAAAGTATAAGATGCAGATTTGTCTTGAGAAACTTGTCGAAAGAGTTCTTCCATGGTTCGAGGAACAATTCCCGGTTTGTCACTGACTCCTTCCTGAGGAATTACAGGTCCAGTTAGGCATCAATACTAACTAATAAAGAGAACATACATAAGATCAATGGAATGAGCTGATTTCTGCTTAGAAGAATAGCTATAGCTGACCATCGTATACGTCTTTCCAGTTCCAGTCTGTCCATAAGCAAGAATGCAAACATTATGCCCATCAATCGCAGATCGGACAATCGGCTCAACCTCCAGAAAAACATCCTCTACAAATGTCAAAGCATTGAACCGATTTTACTCAGCAAGGAAAAACTATGAAGCACTAAGCACTAGAAATTTAGAACTAATGCGGAAAATTCTCAACAAGAGCAAACCTTGTGTTGATTCCTGACAGAACACCCTGTCAACATTGAATTCTTTCTTAACTCCCATAGATCTAATAGTTATCTTCTCTTGCTCTGTCGATATGGGTGATCTTGTCCTCTTGCTATCCATAGAAGGAGAGGATCTGATTCTGCAAAATACTCTAATGCTTCCTGCAATACTATGAACAGTTGAGAAAGAAGAAGAAGAAGAAGAAGAAGAAGAAGAAGAAGAAGAAGAAGAAGAAGAAGAAGAAGAAGAAGAAACTATTCCTACTCCAAATTCAGAGCAAGATCAAATTACCTTTGAGGTCTAGTATCCTATTAAGCGCCTCTCGGCGCCTCCCATCCAAAATTCTTTGCTTTGATCTCAATGATAGGATCTCCTCTGCAGTAAAATGACCAATTTTGAGTCTCAGACTAATACAAATTCCAAACCATGATGTTCAACTCAGAGAACAAGATACTTGCCTTGGAGGCTGGAAATCGTTGACCCCAAGCCCTCCTCATGCTCAGGAACAATTTTGACATCTGTGTAAACAAGTGAGGGATTGGAGGGTGCCTCCACAGATCCAGACACCATCAGCAGCCCATTTGGGAGATCCAAACCAAACTTTTCCAATGGCAAAATGACCCCCCTCAATGGCTCTTCCATCTTCTTCCCCAAGGTTAATAGACTCCACACGTTTTCTCCTTTGAGCTGAACAACAACACTTCTGAAAGCCATCAACAGTTTAGCATGACATAATAACAAAATTATTAGGGAATATTGCTCTCAGTGGTACCTTCAAATGATTGCACCTTGAGCTTGTATCCTAATGCCCAAAGTTGAAGCTAAAGCAAGAGAGATGAAGAGCATCTCAGTGCTACCTCTAGCCCAATAAAAACTGAAGCAACTTTTTATGTGTGGTCACCACCACCACCACCTTCTCCTTCTCCTCTTCCTCCTCCTTTCTCCAAAAGTACATGCTGAGGTTGGATATCCAGAGTAGGCAAAGCAACCAACTAAGGTGGGAAAAAGAGTCAAGAGAGAGAGAGTGAAGATCTCAGGCCAGAAAACAAGGAGAGCCCAAGAGAGTACACCTGTTAAAAACCAACGGTCCTCTTTTACCATTCCCCAGAACCTAAAAGAAGGGGGCCTAAAAGGAGGAAGAAGAGCAAGTGGGAATTTTATAAGGAGACCTGTTGCTACTGTTTCCCATGATTCAGTTGGAGGAGAGATTATCCTTCTTCTCCTTCTTTTCTTTTTTTTTAAGGTGTGAATTTAAACTTAAGCATTTATTTTATATGGTTCTTGCTAAAATGTAATTGTCAATCGCCATTAATGAAGATATACAAAGACTAAATCATCTCCACAAGTACACAATCCAATTTAGAAAGAACAGAGGAGGCAGTTTGATAATCTTAGGCATCTTATTTAAGTAGCAAATCTTCTGGACACTATTTATTGCACATATTCTTTAGAATATCATCTCTCTTTCTTCCTTCTGCCTTAAAAATCTTGGAGCACTTATATAAAGTTTATCTCTTGCAACCTTTAAAATATCATAATTTCCTTTAGAAATCTCATGTTAGCAAAAGGTATTACCCTTTCATTCATCTTTGGGTTCTTAGGAGGAGGGGTGGTAGATTTGACTGTTGATTGGTTGTGTCAGGTCTGAACACTGGCTTGGCTTTGAATCCAAACAAACTGGCAATGATGGGCAATAGCATCCAAAGATTGGTTGGTAGAGGATTGCATAGATTTAAGATTAATCTACAGTGAACCAGAAAAGATCCTTTTTAGATTAGTATAATCATAATAAAGGCAGAAATTCCCTGCTAAAGAACTCCACTTGGGACCTGGATTAGTAGTTGCACTTCTTTGTTTTTTGTCCATATACCACCTAAATTTCTAGTTTTATTATAAATCTACTCTCCTTTTCTCATCAGAAAAGACCACCTCTCACTACTTGATGAGGGATATAGTAAGATAATCCTTGTCAAAGAGGTACATTTTTTTTGGGAAATTATATTTAGATCCTTTTAAACTATATATCCATTTTACCCTCAACGGAAAAAGGCCATTTGGAATATTTTACATAATTGAGGAGTCAATTTGTCACAAAAATAAGATGATGATCAATAAATTAGACGATGATTTAGAGGATTTGGGTTCGCTTGAATTTTCTATTAAAAAATATTACGGGATTGTTACCGATTAATTTTAGGCACCTTAAATACTATTTTACCTTTATTTTAAATAAAAATAGAGATTAAAGTTCATTTGAGATATTAATTACAATAATTTATGAACCCTTCTCTTCATAGATATACATAAATATTAATGAGTCAATTTCCAAAAAAACATTCACAAGAAGATGTCTTCTATAATAATACTAAAACACAGGGGGTCAAATGGATAAAAAGCAAATAAGTAATAAATAGTAGGTGAATGATAATTGATAAGATGCTAATCCCTTATTGATGTTAACAATGGTGTTGAAACCCTAAACACAGTTCCTTAAACTTACTATCGAATAAGATAAAAATATTAAATTAGTAGTTAAAGAAAAAAGTTATCCGACAACAAAAACGCTGAACTGATTAGTATTTTTATTATTAATAAAAAGAAATAAGAAAGAGGTTTAATTTGGTCAAAAGCTCAGCTTTGTGGATGTGATTGCTCTCCTCATTCTTAGATAACTTAACTTGGATTACTGGGCAAAGTATCCAGGGGACAAGGAATAGTTTGCTGCACTGTTGACTGACTAGTGGTAAGATGATGCTCTTCTTTTTGTCAACCACTGGGAGAAATTGCTTACAAGAATCTAATAAACTATTCAACTATGCCTAGTTTGTCAACATGAGTTACACACATGGACATGGTTGGTGCATCACCCACAAATGGATCCAGATTACAAGGAAATATCTTAGAATTGTTTGGGTTCAATTGTGGTCCACATTTTTCATTTAATTAATGGGAGTTTTACATTATTATAACCTTCAAATTATTATAATTGCTATCAAGTATCCGATTTCGAACCCTAATAACATCGATATTTATTCTTTTTATTAGAAAAGAAAATGTTCAGCAATATTATAATTTAATTATTTATATGCTTTTCTAAATTTAACAACCATATATTGAGAATATTTAAAAATAACTTTAAAAGAATATAGCGGCAATTATGAGATTTAAAAATTTGCAATTTATTTATTTATTTTACAGAGCAAGGATTAATATTGCCCAAGCGAATATAAGTAAAATGACTATTACACCCATACTCCATCTTCTATATTCCTCCACTCTATTAAATCATATGAGGGTGTTTTTGGCATTTAAAAAAATATGTAACAACTTTTGCTATGTGAAATATCATATTAGCGAGTTTTTGACTAAACTAGCCCGGTTCCAATTTATTTTTACTGAAATAGACTACTCCTCAAACTTATTACGATCTAATTCACTGTAGCTCTAATAGAAACGCTGAACTAATCGCCATTTTATCTCTAAGCAAAAATACTAATCAGTTCAGCTTTTTATGTATATAAATCTCTTTAATTTAATCTTTCAGCTGTTAAGAAAAAAATTACGTAATAATGAAAACGCTGGACTAATTAGCATTTTTGTTAGGGCTACAGTGAATTCGATTCTATGTGATATTAAGTTTGAGAGAGAGTCTATTTTGATTAAAATAAAATAAAAAAAGGTCTAATTTGGCTAAAAACTCCATATTAGCTATTGCTATTGTTTCTTGAAACTTACTTTATAGATGACAAAGCAAAAGGGATATCTATTTATACAAATTAAAGTGAACTTGAACTCTTGATGGAGATGGAGATGGTAATGTAATGATTTTAGACTAGCTAGCATTGACTTTGTAGAAGAAATAATGTGTCATGGAAAAAGTGATGACTAATTATGAAAAATAAACACAAAAGTTAGACAATGGTCTGCTGATTTCATTAAGAAAGATTATAATTTACTCTCTTATAATTTGGCCAAATTATTAACTTATCTTATACTTTCAAACTCAAATACTTAACTCCTAACTGTTAGTCAACCATTAATGGGGATATAAAAAGGCTTAATTACCTCCCTAGAAATATAGTTTAATTATATTTTGTTATTTAGTTAAGTTTAAAATATAAGAAGATAAGATAAAATAGAGTTAAATCATACAGGTAAATAGTAATTTGTGCTTCTTTCAAGAGAAATTTGCATATAATACCCTGTGTTTTAATGAATTTATAGTTTATATTCTATATTTTTACTATTTATAAATTGAGCCCTATAATTTAGTAATTATGGGCAGAAAATATTCTGCCGTTAGATCGGTTAGTTAAATTTAATTAGATCTCTGAGTTAAGTTGACGAAAATACTCTTGACCAAATCATATTAACAACATTTTAGTCATTTTAAAAATAAAGATATTTAATTATTTTAAAAATAAAATATCTTTACTTAGCTGTGTTAGTTCAAATCTAAAGCAGAAAATTTTCTGCACGTCAAATTATAAGACTCAATTTATAAATAGTGAAAATATAGAGCGTAAACTATAATAACTTTATAAATCATGGTGTTATATATAAATTTACCTTCTTTTAAACTTATTTTAAGTACTATTCTTTTCACTCATCAAATTCTGGTTACTCTCACGTGCTGATGCAGTCGTTAAATCTGAAGCAAATTGGAAGTTAATGGAAAATTGGGGTTTTGTTCTTGTAATCTTGCGTATTATTCGCCGTACTGTCTACAGAATTTTTACATGTAGGCCCCTCCTAATTTGCATAATTATATAATAAAAAGGTCTGGTCGGCCTCTTTGGTGGAAGAACTGTGGCTCTGCCATTTTTAAATCATAAAATTATAATAGGTTAATTCTATTTTAGACCTCTTATATTATACTCTATTCTTTTTAGGTATACTCTTCTGTTTATTTTTTATTATTTTTTATTTTTCTCTCCTTCTTTTCTCTAAATTAAAAGTAAAATAATTCTTAATAATCCTTAAATTGGTCCCATGATAATTTTTAGAGATAATTTACCTTATAATTTTGAATTTTCTTTATTACCCTTTTATACAGTCTAAATTAAGAAAAATATTCGTATATACCCCTTTAAACTAAAAAATAAGTATCTATATGAACTCCTAAATAAATTTTTTAAAATTAATTACCTAAATTACCCCTCATTAAAAACACCCTGGTACTGGAACATTTTAGTTATTTTACACATAAATTAGCTAATATATATATATATATAATTATTTTTAAGCTAAAAAAAAGCTAATATTATGATATTTATGATGTATAATATAAACGATAATAAAAATAACACAGGGTGTTTTTTAATTAATTTTCCAAATAAAAGAAAAATAAAAAAAATAATAATAAATGTATCAAATTTTTATACACATACATTGAGGAATACACGTGGGCCATTTTAAAAAGGAGTAGATTTTGACTCAACCCCACCAGTCCAACCATAGTTGCATCGGATCCCTAGCTATGAAGAACGTGCATGCATGCCTTGATCTAATACGTGAGCATAATTAATCCACTAAACTAATAATAGATTGGCTAAGAATCTTTCTTAATCTTAGGCTTGGCGATCTTGCAGTGGCATTTGAATTAATTATATTCTAATCATGAACACAAGTCTTAACAAAGCCTGGAGAAATTTGGAGATAGATTTCCATTCTTTATAACGTTTAATTAAGTTTGACCACATAGGTTATTAAATCCCTTGGAATCATTCATTTTATTTTTTAATTTTAGAAAAATTTATATATAACGCCCTGCTTTAAATATAAGAGAATTTTAGGAGCATCCATTAGAAGTTGCATTAGAAGGAGCTCCATAAATAGAGGGGAATAAATTATATATGTGGGAAGAAAAAATAAAAAAATTTAAAAGAAAGAAGAAGCTAAAAGAGAAATGGAAAAGTGTTCCAAAGGATTTAATTAGTAAGTTTGGTTTAAGATTTTGTTCATAAGATGGGTCTTTTTGGATAAGAATGTGTCAAATGCTAAAAGGTTATATTAAATACAAATCAAGTGGTAGGATGTTACGAACCAGTCTAATCTGATCCGCAACGGTTCTAAAACTTAGATCCTAGCTTGATAGCCCTCTAATGTCTATATGGATGCTAGGATTAGTTTGTGGTGTAAAGGGGGAGAAGTTGCTGTAGAAAAAGAGAGGTGGGAGAAGGCGCCAATAGCTAGAGACAAAGAAAGGAGATAAGACTAAAGCCAACTTCAATAATAAGATGATCATCCTTATATAACTCTAATTAGGGTTTCCTCCACATATATATAAATGCTCACTCTAACAAATCAACAATTAAGTTAAAACCAAACCAACAAAACCAGTCTTCCTTATCTTCTCGGATTAAATCTGGAGAAGTTATGAATATAAAAGTTGTAGATGTCGAGGTTGGCGATCTTATCCAATTGGTTTGATATTATTTGGATATGTGTATAATATTCTACGAATATTTTTCCGAAACTGCATAGAGTTAAATTTAGTTAATTAAATAAAATTCTAACATACTAAGACTCTAACTAAATCAAATAACCAAATAATATAATTAGACTTAATCTATTGAGCCTAATCTTCCTTTGATGTGGTTCGATCTGATTCGATTCGCATCATAGAAAGCACCTTGGAAGAATATGATTAACAAATCTTTCTTTAGGGTTGGCAATTGGTCTCTAAATTTCTTCTTCATACATAAATTCATTGTATCATAGATAAGAAAAACATGCAACTTGCATCAAAGGCTTGAAGCTATTATTCTCAGGCTTATTCTACATGATTCTTGTATAATTCAAAGTCATACATCCATTGCTGCCAAAATGTAACTTCCAATAAAGACTTAATGGTCACTATCTATGTTATTTTTATTGTATTAATCTATCATACACAATTACATCATTTTTTAAGGAAAATTATTTTGCATTAATTAATTATGACAGGTACAAAAAGAACTGTTAACATCAATATCAAAAAAAAAAAAAAAAAAATGCACAAGAGGAGTGGGGAAAGCCCTTTTCCAAGTACAATCAAAAACTTATAATTGGACCTGAATTTTTTAAGCTATCTGATAGAATAATTTGCTAGAGGTGCAGTAGACCATACTGCAACATGGATGCAGTTGAGAATATTGACGAGCAGCAAGGAGTCAAGTTCCACAATAAGGTGAGAGATGCCTTAATGGTTGATGAACAAACAAGAGAGCTTCATGGAAAGCAATGAATTTGACAATTAGGATAGAGGAGAAACGGTAGAAACTATGGCTGGCTATGAGCTAGATGGGTTTTATAAGATGAAATCAGATCCGAGCGAATCTCGAGACATTTTGGTAATACAACGATGTTATAGTAAAACTAAATGTTCCAAAGGACTATCACATTAGTTCGTCGGGTGAATGCCAAGATACTATGGAAATTGCTATTCTTTTTATAGACTTTTGGCTGATTTCAAAGACATTGAAGGAGATGAAAAGTTTGCTCCAGGTCTTGGTAGATGCTATATGAATCACCCACCACTACATGTACAACCATAGCTGCCGACCATCGTGGAACAACCGCCACCTCCACCTTCAAGCACCAATAATAGTGAAACCATGGAGATCATCTAAATCGTGTCAACCACCTCTCCTCTGGTCGAGGAGGACCACCCTCCATCCCTGCAAGTTGGGCCCTCCGTTGCAACAATGCCGAAGCATTCCCCATTGACGATTCCTAAGTTGCCTTCCTCTATCGCGGTGGAAAATAAATAGCAAAACCCTAATTTTTTACAGACAGCGATTCAGGTACTTTCAGTCCAAGCCACCACCATCAACACATTCCTTAGATCACCCGACTAGAGTCATGGCCTAAACCACATGCACTAAGACCTAGGCTCTAGCCACTCATAGGTAGGATTTGGCCCGAGGCATCTCTAACTAGGGTAGACTATGGCTCAAACAAGTAGGCCCTAAAATAAAAACCTATCATGGGGCCCTCTTCCACATGGCAGACAAGGCCTATACAAAGATTGAGGACATATAATTTGAAAGTGATAGAAGATATAGAAACCACCATGGACATCTTGAGGACAAGGTGGTCGGGAGTATGGTGAATTGATATGAACTAGGTCAGATTGGATCGCATCGTGAGGATATTGGGCTTGATGGATCAGAGTCTATTTATTTTTTAATTGATTTATGTTTATCTCTTATGTAAGTCCTTAAGGTAAGTTTAATTAAGTTATGTAAGTCTTAAAATATAAGTCCAATTAAGTCATATAATCTTCTAAGATAAGTTTAATTAAATCATGTAAATATCTAAGACAAGTCCAATTAAGTCATGTAAATCTATAAGACAAGTCCTAGTTTAAGTCGTATAAGCTTTTTAGGCTAATCCGAGTATGATTCATTATACTTGACCTCTATATATAGAGGGGCTAGACTCATCTATTTAATCATCCAAGCATCCAAATATTTAAGTATTGAGAATTAATTGAGTACTGTTTTATCATAGTCGTTATTTCGTCTTTATTTTCATAAAATTAGATTATAACAATAGAACTCATATAAGCACCCAAATTCTACCCACCATCCTTTACCACGAGCCTCTTACTATACGACCATCCATTACCATCCTTGGCCGTCCGCCACCCTTTGACGACCGCCGCAACATTGAATATTTACTAATCTATCCCGTTTTGATCTTCCTCTGCTATTTTATTTATATATTTTCATTGTGACCTTTGAAAATATCACCATACAAATTCATAATTTTTTATGTTTAGATCTAACCCGTAACATACTCATGAGCAAGGAGTGTAACGAATCAAATACATCCAAAAACACACATATGGTTGTAAACTGGTTTAACAAAGAACAGAAGGCATGAGATTGATAAGGTTAATAAAAGTCAAGAGAGTTTTTTGTCCAAAAGAAACAAGGGATAGAAAAACTAAGAATGAGAGCACCAGTAGTCTCTAAGATTTGATGATGTTTTCATTCTGCTATTCTATTTTATTCATAAGTGTAGGGACAAGATTGTTGAAAAAAGAGTGCATGTGAGAATGTTAAGTAGCTAGTTTAGGGGTAGGTGGACTTATAAATTTGAATTCAAATAGATTCTAAATTTTACCCTTGAAATGATTTATATCTATCATTTTAATGTCTTGTTAATGTTCTCTCTTATTCTTTTCTTATCTCTCTTATAATTATAAAATGACACATATTTCACAATGGCCGATAAAAGAGACCCTGGAAAAAAAAATTATACATGCCATTGGAAAAATTAAAAATTTGCTGATATATTTAATATGGGTTTAAAATGGCTGATTTGTATTTAAATTTTAAAAATTTAATAATAATGTTTTTATACCATTTGTATGACATGATGAGTTTACTAAGGGGTTTGTGGATGATAAGCCCTAGATAAGTCTTTTATATCATGTAACAAATGGAGAAGCTATGGATATTTTCTCATAAAAAATAATTACAAATACATGTATGTGTAGGATAGATTATTCCTCAGGTACAACATAAGAGTATATACATTATCAATCATAAACAACAAAATTTCCTTAAGTAATTCTTTAATTGACTGGTTAAACAAAAGACTGCTAACGAGCCAAGTTTATTGGGCCAGTGTTTGATTTTGCCGAGCCAATGTTTGCTCAATCTACTAAAAACAATCTAGTGAAGTAGTAATAGTAGGAACAAGAACAATGAAGGAAGGACATTCTAGGAGAAAAATTAGTAGTCACTCATGCAGTCGGGTGTGGATGACTCTTTTATTTGTGGTTCTTGTATTTCTCATAATACAATTCTCAACATTTCTCAATCAGATGCGTTGGTTTGTGATATTGAGAATATTGGGGATGAGAGCAAGAGTAATTAGCAACTGCGACAGTAAGAACTATCCACCCTAGTCGAAGGAAATGCTAACGATGGAGTATATTCAGAATTAACAGTACGTAGATAAGTCTCCTATCAATTTGATCAGCCACATTTGACTCTAAGCTCGGCATAGTGCCACGATGGTCCAAAGTCTCTACCAAAAGAGCAAATTTTGAGTGAAGAGCATATAGAAACCGGTAAAATTGGCTATGCTCTCTAAACCCTATTGACAAACTGTAGAGAAAAATAAGGAAGCTCTATAGCCTGTAACTCATGCAAGAAGCACACATGGGACTATAAATTACTAGATGGATCGTTCACCCTATAGAGAGGTTTGAGCATTAGAAAGTAGGTGATACTTTTGAGCATCGCTATACTCAACAAAATGTGATCAAAGGTGTCACGAAAGATCAACACCAGTGGTAAAGCAAATAAAGGCAATCAAATACCCTCGAACATGACGATCATATGCCTTCTAAGTAATATATTCTTTGGAGACATTTTAGATGACCGAAGATATTGCGACAATCAAAGTGCACTCTTTACGGTGGCAGACTATTATGATCAATCAGCTACGGTCATCGTCACAAGCATGAGATCAATGATAGAAGGAAGGTAATCACGGGCTGGATAGATTTTTAATTGGGAGAAAAAAGAGAGCACGAGCAACAGATTCGAGCAAAGCAAGAACAAGCAGAAGAAGTAGCAACAAATAGAAGTAGCAAAAATAGGAAGAAAAAAGACGGGGAATCAAACCAACGAGAAGAGGAAGGGGGAAGATAGCAGATAGCACAATCTCTTTCCAAGCTCCTTCCTTGCTGTGATAAGCAAGGGTTAAAGAAAGGCTCGTGGACGACGGCAGAAGACGAGATCCTCGTCGACTACACCAAATACAACAACCATGGGAGCTGGCGATCTCTTCCTGATCTCGTAGGTGAGTGGTCAAGAAGCTAGCTATTCTAGCACGACGGAGATGCTTTGAAACACCCACTTCTAAAATTCACGTGTTCCTTACGTGGAGAATTTCCACGTGATTCTCACGTGACCTGTCAGTGAAATATCTCACAAAGTATCTGAATAAGTCAAGAAATACCATAATAATCTAATAAATAATTCATAATTATAATATCATAAGCCTCAACAAGCCTTTAGGAATACAAGTCCAACACAAATTTTAAAACATAAATACCTTCGTAGGGGCTAAGTCCAACTAAAAAATAATAGAATAAACAAATACTAAAATAAAGAAATGAATCTGCTACTCCTCGATATCTGCATCCTCCATAATCAACTCTGAAATATTTCCACCAAAATGACGGTAAGCACAGGGCCCAGCAAGTAAAATCTAATAAAAATCTAAGAATATTAAAATGCAAACCCATAACATGTCAGGGAAAGTGTACATTATGACTTTTAATAACTTTCATCATTATAGCTCATTTTACATAGAAATCCACACAGAAGTCGAGTTACAATGACATATCTCACAAAACACCACAAAATTGAGGGGGACTAGTCATCTAGCGGTATTATCGCCCATACATGCCTGGCGACGCTGCATATGACCGGTTGTCTGTGGCCATCATACTAAGGACCCCAGTCGTAGGCCCATCAACACCGCTTTAGTAATCATCGCACAGAGTGAAATCATCACATACGGCAAATAAGAGCACACAGCTCGATAGATGCCCTGACCCTACGTCCTCGAGTACTGCTAGAACTATAATCCTTACCTCTCAATCATCTTTTCTAATATCATACTAGACTAGCCTCCAACTAGGGTAGTGTAATCACCTGAATGCTCCACCAGCTACCGACCTCAGGTGTAGACCGCTAATATAATACTATATAATATACTCTACCCTTAACCTAGGGTTGAGTGGGTGAAAGGGGCACTGCCTAGTTGGGACTTGACTAACAATGATATGTGCATGTGGTGCCATGACCTCTATTATTTATTTAACATAATCATCAAAATAACATGTATTATACACAAACATAGAGTCTATCATACATGTGCATTAGGTGATAAATAATGCAAGTAAGAATTGACATGTAATTAAATGCAAGTATGAAATGTCATCTAATTTTCACAAGTAAGAAGACGATAATTAATTAATACAAATAAGAAATGACATAAGTATGCATTTTTCATAGACTATTATAGAATTCTACTTGCCTGAAATATTTCTGGAATCCATCTTACTCTCCTAATCAGTCGGCTCTTCTTGAATTTCAAGATACTTCCCGCACAATAATGAATCTAATAATTTATAAATAAAATAAACATAAGATTAATGAACTTCTAAGACTAACTATCTTGTTGTATAAATTAAGTTTGATTTTCTAGGTCTGAATATATTATTTTGTCTTAATTAAAAAAATGGTCATTTAGAGTGGTTCACATTGTAAGTGTCAAGATAATTGAAAAGACTAATAAATTCAAATATCTATTTTAATTATGTATAATTCCTAATTTTATTAATAACATAGTTGAGAAAAATTATAATAATTACAATTTATGTAGCTAACAGAATTTAAGAAAAATAACAGACTAATAATAAATTAGTCTAGAGTTAAAGGTTGGGCTGAGCTCAAGGCCCAGCAAATTTGGTGAGAAAGAGTGAGCTGCAGTCCTACCTACAGCCCACTAGACTAGAGACAGTGGACTGGCCTCAAGAGCCCAGTCCAACAGAGTGAGGAGGTGAGCTGTGGGCCTACCGCAGCCCACCTAGTTCTAAGGCGCACTGGATTGGACTCAAGGGCCCAGTCCAGCAAAGTGAGATGGCGGGCCCACCTGAAACTAAGGTGGTGGATTGAGTTCTAGAGCCCAGTCCACCGAGGCCTTAGTAAAGGTCTGAGGACTTGGGCTGCAGCCCATGCCACAGCCTAGAGAGAGAGCGGTGGGGCTTGGCCCAACCCCCACCTTCTCCTCGTCTCCTTGCTAGAGAAGAAAATAGAGGAGAAAGGGTGTCGATGCTGGTGATCCCCATCGTCGGCAGCCCCCAGCTCCAGCAACTCCTCCCCAAGTTGACTTAGGTGCAGGAGTGATTTGAACCTCCGGCCAGTGCGGCTAGAGGGTGAGAATTGAGGAACTCCATGGTCAGCGGCTATGGAGTTTCCCGATTCAGTGCTAGCTTGGCTCGAAGCCCTCATCGCGAGTACCTACATCTTCCATGTGAACAGGTGGGTCAGTCTAGGCTGACGAGTGAGGCCACCACCGCCGGTAGTGGCCGCTTGTGCCAAAGAAACTCGGTGGTGGGAGGCGACATGGCATCGCCTCCCTCGCGCCCCGTGGGTACCCAATTTGAGTACCCACTGCAAGGGATTGAAGCGGGGAAACTTCCCGGACCGGTAGGTGGTCGACCCGAGGTCGTCGGCCAACGAATTTCTCCAGTGAAGGCAGACATAAATAAATTCCTAATTACACATGATTAACTAGGCTATTTTCAAATTAAACTAAAGAGGGGATGTAGGCTAACCCGAGGATCGAGGTGAGGAGTTTTGGTTGGCTGCCGGCGCTCCGATGACTCGTTGCCCGGGACGAAAGCTTCGGCGGCTCGGGAGAGAAAAGAGAGGAAGGTAGAACGAGAGAGAGGAATTTCAAAGAGTGAAACCAGCCTAGAAGGTGATGGAGGAGGGGGTTTAAATAGGGTGAGGCGGAGAGCGCAGCGAAGTGGAGTTAGCTCCACTTCGGCGCACTTCTCTCCCACCTCTCGTAACCAACTGCGAGAGGTGGGGGAGGAGGAAGAAAGGGTCAGCGCACACGCCAAGTGTGTGCGCTGCGGTTAGAGTGCACGCGCATGGTGCGTACGCTGAATTTATTTTATTTAAAAAAGGGTGTTACATGCTTCGTTGTCGGGTTTCGGAGAGACGCCTCTTCGCCTCTTCGATGGTGTCCGAGGTTGAGTACCGCTGCTTTAATGACAACTTTCTACTCCTTTGTGAGCTATTCGGAAGAGTGCTGGCTCCGGCTCCAGGCTCGACAGCGCTGAGGCTGATTTTGTCGCTCTCCCCGGCTGCCACTGCTCTCGAAGGGGAAGGCAGCTCGTTAATGCCGCCCTCTTGCTGTTGCTTTTGCTCCCAGGAAGACAAACAATGTCAGCGAAGGAGCAAAGCCCTATGTTGGCTCTGATACCATGTAATGAGTGGAAGAATTCTGGGTCTTTCTCATTAAGAATTAAGCATAAAGTCACATATGTATACATGGGGTAGCTAGGAAATCCCTCAGGTATAATATGAGAGCATATATACATTAACAGTATTGATTGTCTTATCTCTTTAGTTAAGATTGTACACAGGCCACTAATTACAAATGTTGTAGCACAAACATGTTAAGTTGTTTTTAATACTCTTTGAAGATGAACTGGATAGACTGGTTGCTACGCATCCACAGATAAGATGCATCAATGTATATTTTGTTGTATGCTTGACAGAAGTTTGTTTAACTCCACATCTCACTGAACTTTGTAGTATAAGGTCCCTCACTTGTTGAGACATTTGTGAAGCATCTCTGGGTATCCAATCCCAGCTGCTAGATCTTCTACTGTGCCTACAAGCCGAGTGTACATAGTATAACAATGTTATATGAGTGTTTTGTTCATCCAGTTTCTTCATTAGTCAATAAATGTCATCTCGCCATTGTGTTAGCCAGTGATGACTTACATCTTGCTATCCTGTTATGCTGGCATTATCTTGTGTTATTTGCCAACTAGTTTTTGTTGGTTTTGGGTCGTTCCCTTGGTTTATTTATAATAGGATCTTTTCTTTATAATTGGTTCTCGATTACAATGATCTAAAGAACATTCCCTTTGCCGGAGAATGGATTGAGGAAATTCAAGTTATCGTAAACATAAGGTACTATTATCAGAAAAAGTACTGTTATAATGTACTAACTTTTTATCTTTCAAGTATTGTACTGTTATGTCATACTTACTACTGTTTCTTTTTTATCCATTGATGCTACTTCTGTTCCTAGGTCTGATTTTTACCTATTTGGAGAACCAATTGAAACACGAGGAATAAGTGTTCTAATGTGATGTACCTGCTGATAAAATCTGAAATTGAGAACATACTTTCGAATTTGAATAGAGACAGGAAGACCCATATTGGAGCATACGATGGTGTTAGAATATAAAACTTAAAAAATCATCGTTTGCTTAGTTGATGAGTTATTATTATATCAGAATAGATCATTTGAGTTTGAATTCTACTCGAAAGTGAGAAACGGGTTAAGTTTTTAGAATGGCAGATGAGTTATCTGATAGCTTACTTAATTCAATGTGTGCAACATGGCTTCTCAACCAGTTTAATAGATTAGAAATATTCTAAAATCTATGTATCAGTCTATGGGAAGGAGGAACCATTCGCATAGATTTTGTTAAAAAATAAATTAAAATAAAACAAAAATAAAAACCTATGGAGCATAATAATAAAATGAGAAACGTCAATCATACGGCCTTTAATCTTTTCATTTATTGTATTATAAATGTAAATAATTTATAATTCACTATTTTTTTTTGTTATTAAAGAGAGGGAAATATGTTATCACCCAATTATCTCTACAAAGGCACCTAACCTATCCAAAACTTACTGCAATGCAATGCAGTGTATATGCTGTATTCGCTAAGCAATCAGATGGCGAGCGGCTTCTCGGTTCGGTGCTATACTGCTCGAGCAGAGGTCGTTGGCCTAACAAATTTCTCCGATGAAAACATAGTACTAAATTAGAAATGAAAGGCAACAAAGCTTAACAAAATTTAAATTAATTAGGTCGAGAGAGTGAGGACTAGTAGATCGACTAGCGTTGAAACACCCATACCTCCAAATACACGTGTAAACCGTGTGGGTAAATCCCCCACGCGGTGCATCACATTAGATTTCATAAGGCACACAACAATATAAATTTACCATAAATAAACTCAACCATAAGAGTCTGGATACAAGTTTCACAGGCCACAACAAGCATTCTAAATACACATCCAAAATACAATGCTAAAGTCCAAAATACATAACGCCCTCGCAGGGGCTTAATACAACTATTAGACATACTGAAAAAGAAAAACAGTTACTCCTCGCTACTTGCACCTACGTCCCCTAGCTCTAAAATAATGCCACCAAGAGATGGTGAGCTTACAGCCCAGCGAGTAGGATCATACTATCTAAAATAATGAAATCACATGTGTATATACATTGTATGTCTATATTTGCTAGCAATAACAATATGCTTGTTGAGATGACTTAACATGAGTTACTAAATCAATACAATCGATAAAGATTACCAGTCACTATCTTGGAATATGCTAGTTTCTAACGTATCAAGATAAGTCCACACAAATATAAAGCTTGATACAATTTCTTATTCGTACACATCTGAATCATAGTGTTTACATGTTATGTATAGCAATAAAAGAGCAGTTTAGTTATCTCATGTTTACTAAAGAATTACTTATATTTATCATCGCTCACCGAGCTATTCATCACATATGGTAAATACTCTCAAGAAACAATCATCCATCACGTAACCATCCATCATCTCGTACATCGAGAGGGGATATATACACATCTAGCGGTAATGCCACCTACACGTGTATGGCGACACTACAAGTGACCGGTTGTCTGTGGCCATCAGACTAAGGACCCCGATCGTAAGCCCATATCTCACTCTCTCTAAATCATCACCGTCCTCAGCGGGAGAATCGGGAGCCCTCGGCTCATCAATAGACGTCCTAACTCTGCGTCGTCGGGTACCGCTAGAGTTATATCCCTGCCTCACAATCATATTCTTCTATCATCATAATCTAGTTCTGACTATACAGTATAACTACCTAAATGCCACACAAGCTCCCGACCTCAAGTGTAGGCCGCTAATAGTATAGTGATATAAAATACACTCTACCCTTAACCCTCGGCTGAGTGAGTAAGGATACTGCCTAGTCAGAAATCGACTATTAATGATAGATGGAAGTGGTACAGTGTCTATGAGTGTATAAAGCATGTCATAGTCATCACATTCTATATTCACAACATATATATATATACAAGGGTATATTATACAAGATACATGTAGAGCATCATACATTAACATTCTCATAATATCATGATGAGCAAATTATCAATAACTGTATATGTAAAGATATAACATAATATACTAAATGCATGTATTAATACCGACATTTCCTATAGTGTCACGACAAGTATAATGATTGTAACTATATTATTCTAGATTTGTATAACTCTACTCGCCTGGGGGTCTCCACGGTATGCTAAATCTCGTCAGCTAGCCTGCTCCTCCGGAATCCCCCAAAATCCTCCTCACGCGGTGTCAATCCTATTAATTCACGCAAGTAAAGCCATACATAAGATTAGCGAACTAATAGAATTAATTGTCTTATTATAGTATTTATGTTTGGCAAATACATGAGTCAAGGGTTATGTTATCCTAAAATTCACATGATACTAAATTGTCATAACGGGGGTTAGGCTAATTAAATCAGGTGGAAATAGATAAACGGAGTTATAGGGTCCAAATGGCCCCAAATGGGCTAGGCTGGGTATTAGGTTGGGCCCAAGTCCAACTCAGTAGGTAAGGAGGAGACAGCTCGTGGGTTGCAGTCTAAACTGCAGCCTACGGGCTCCATGGGTTACGGTTTGACCCGCAGCCCACAAGTCTCGTGGGCTGCGGTCTAAGCCACAGCTCAGCAGGGGTGTGGGTGGGGGGTTAAACCACCCCACCCTCTCATGCCATTCCCTTCCAAGGGAAGGAGACAGAGGGAGAGGAGGGGAGGGGAGGCCCACAGGGTCGGCGTCGGCGGCACGACTACAAGATCGACGAGTAAGTGATAGGGGAAAGGAAAAAAAAAGGGGAGGAGGAGGGCCCGACGGCAACGGCGACGGCCGCGCTCCATGGTCGGCGGCCATGGGGGATCCATCCTCCCTCCCTTCACCAAGGGCCCGAAGCCGTCCTAGGGAGGGGTTTGATCACGAGAGGGAGGGGAAATTAACTATTGAAATCTGAAATTAATGGTGGTGGGGAGGGGGTTGGTCGGCAAGCTCAATGGCTCTCGGTCCGGGGCTTCGTTGGCTTCGGCGTCGGCAACCTGACAGAGAGAGGAGAGGGAGAGAGATGGTGAGGTGGAGAAAATGGCATGGTCGGGGAGGGGAAGATGGGGATTAATGGAGGTGAGGGAGGGTAGTGTGTACGGCAAGGGAAGGGGAAGAAGAAGGAGAAGAGAGGACGAGGGTGGCAGGTATTGTGACGGATGCGCGTGCGTTACGGGATTATTTTTATTTTTTTTATTAATTGGGGTGTTGCAAGCGTGGTTTATTACCAAACACAATGCCTGATTTCAATCTGAAAATTTTTATCCTTGTCGTCGATGAGGCCATGCCGTGCTATGCAAGCCCATAATTTGATTGTGAGCATCATATAATCATGATACACTCGATTGAAAGATGTGTTCGTGTGCATTTGATTGACGTGCCCGAAGAATAATGCGTTTAAGCCCATTGAGAAGAGTATTTACGTAGGATATATACTGGATACCAAAAGAGAAAAAGAAAAAAACACAAAGAATATGCTTGTAAACTTCCAGCAACTACGACGTGGATTGATGGACACCAATGTGAGACGAAAAAGGATGGCAAAGTTACAAGTAGTGGTCGAATAGTCCACTACGTTTGAATCAACTATTTAACGTCTCTTTTGTTCCTACCTTGACTGCATCTGTCTATATCTCTCTCTCTATATATCTCTATCTCTCTGTGCCGATGGCGGTTGCCAACCTCACGCTTTCTCCACCTCAATTTTGTCCCTTTCTTCCCCATTCCGCACGGTCCACCTTCTTCCAACGTGCCCTCCTCCTCCTCCATCCCCCAATTATTTGAATCTTTATATATCCCCGTTTCCACGTTCTTGATCCAAGTTGCCTTCTTACTCCTCCTTTTGCCATGTCCTTGGCGTTTGCTTCTGTCCCTTCACTTCCCCTCCGAGACCCAGTTCCCGGTTTCCGCTCCCGGACGGCGTGTCGCCCGGCGGCTGTCGGCGGAAGCCGAGTGGAGGCTGTTCCGGTGCTGAAGCAGGAAACTGGGGAGTTGGGTTTTCAGAAGAAGGCGAGGAAAGTTGAGAGCGAGGAGTTGGGTGTGCTTTACGATGATGGGTATGGTGGTGTGAGTGTTAAGGACTATTTTGATGTGGCGAAGGAGATTATCAAGGATGATGGTGGTCCGCCTCGGTGGTTCTGCCCGGTCGAGTGCGGGCCGCCGATAAAGGACGCACCTTTGCTGCTGTTCTTGCCTGGTGGGTTTACCTCAGGATATTGAATGATGAAATACTTGAATGAGAAAAAGAGAGGCTGATGGTTCTTTGGTTGATTGAATTTCTGCAGGAACTGATGGTGTGGGAGTGGGGCTCATTCTGCATCACAAATCTCTAGGAAAGTAAGTTTCTCGATCACTCTCTTGTAGAATTGATGTTAAGTGTTCATAAATACCGGAAGGCATGCTAAAATCCAGAAATTGGAGAACCTTTCTTGTGCATTCCTTGGGATTATGCTGAGAATTTGCGATGTAGTGGAAATGAAAACAAATTATGGGACTAAGATGTATCTACGAGTAGTGCTCTTGAGTAAATTTGCCTTTTTATTTGTTTGTGTTTTCTTTATGTCTTAGGATAATCTCTTAGTTGCAACTGTTTGATTTTGAGTACATGGATATCATTCCACTTTGGTTTCAAGTTTCAATAGATTGCATTGCCACAGGTCTGTTAGTTAGAATGACTGTGATCTGTTTCCAGTAGAGTTCTATCTTCTAATGTTTGGATATAGAAGAAATGAACAGTACCGGCATTGGACAAGTATTGCCTATTGCTTTAGTGCCCATATAAGTTCATTACAGAGAAGCTTAGTTTCACAATATTGTTTCCATAGTTATGTTCCATCAACACCTTAATTGGAATGTCTGTTTTCTGTTTATCATCCTTTGATTTCATCATTTTGGAGGTAGTTACTGGCTGATCTTCCGTACTGAGATGTTGTATTGATTCGGCTCTGAGATATAAATTTTTTTGTGACATTCTGAAAGAACGTGAAATTGTAGGAAACAACTTCCTGAAGAAAATTATCCACTTTGCAAGATACCAATTATTGCATACCGTATACTTTGAAAACTTCTAATCTTTTACTTAGATTTCTTTGAGTGGTAAACTCTAATGACTGTTGAAACTTGAAACTGATAATAAATTTGAAGAAAAGCCCTAAAAGTAGAAAAAAGGTCAGATTTCTGAAAGTTTGATGGGCAATATTCTAATCGGAAGTTTCTATAACATACAATTTAGATTCTCAATGTATGAATCCATGTTAGACTATTTCTCTAAAAATGATGCATAAATCAATTTGTATGGATGGTTCTTGTGTTAGTTCGGAAGCAGTAATGCGATCCAATCGTACTGATTCTGACATGTTTTCTTCAAATTAATATTATGCTATTATGATATATTATTTGGAATCTACCACCTAGAGGTTTTTTTTTTCTTAATAGTTCCGTTAATATTTACCTAAAGAAAGCTCTTTTTAGAGATAGGAATGTTGCAACTTGCAAGTGTGCAAGGCCTGTTGAAAAATTAAAGGAAAGGAGAAATTTCAAATTAAAGCTTCACCCTTGCATCTTCTAGTTTGTCTCTTACAGTGATTTTTTATTAAGCTTAGCTTCAGCTTGAAGCAATTTTAGCTGGTTACTTTCAGCAAAGACTCAATGAAGCAACTAAATCAATTACTGCTATATGGACATCAGTGTGATCGTACGGTTCCAACATGAATGTCAAAGTTTTGAGCAACACGTACTGTTCATCTTTATCTAATTAGAATGATATTTGTCTGCACTCGGAAGCTTAGAAATTAAGGTCCTTGCGAGTTTGTTTTGTCTTCTATACATAGCACAACAAGTAAAATCTAAAAGATGTGCAATTTAATTGTTTTAATCAACAATTTTCTTGAACTACAAATAAATGAAAGTACGAAACATTTTCTCTTTATTTGGTGTTGGCAAACTGGCATGCTTTGAAGTTTGATCTTCACTTTTCCAGTATATTAGCTTGCTATCTAATATTCACTTACGTCCTTGTTGTTGTTTATTTTAGCTCTTTTCATCTTATTGGAAGTTCAGTAGTCTATGAGTTCCCATGGAATGTAAAGCCCAAAATCACGTTACTGCAACCAGCCAATGATCAATGTTTAAACTTTGAAGTACAGTATGACTAAATGAATCACCTGCCATTTGTTGGTCAATCCTCAATATCATCAAAATGTACATACCTTTATATTTTGAGTAAGAATTGACTAAGTTGCTTGCTACATTATTACAACAGGATAATTTCATACCATCTTTTGGGCATAGGAACTCCATCTTCACTTTTACATTAGTGTATATAATATCGGACAAACATTTTACAAATACTCTTTGCCTTCTTTTTGATGGTCTTTATAGAGAACATGAGTAAATTGTTTTCACCTTTTATAATTTGATCTTTCTAATTTTTGAATTGATTGATGTTAATTTTCTACTTGATAAGAACTTCAACTTTTCATTTTCTTCTGTTATAAGGTCTATTTCTTCTAGGACATTTAATTTTGATCCGGTTAAGCTGCTACTGACATTGTGTTGGCCACCTTTTTGTCCGTGATATAGGTTTTTTGAAGTTAGATGTTTGCATATCCCGGTAAATGATCGCACACCATTTGAAGGTTTTGATCTCTCTTCACTCTTTGCATTTTTTATAACTCTAATCAACAAGTTTAGCTAATATTTTTGATAACTCATTGCTACTCTAAAAGCTTAAGATGTTAGAGAACTGTGATTTTTATATTTCATATTCTAATCCAGTTCACTTTTGAACTTGACACATTTTGATGAGCAAAAACAGTGGACTTTGACTTAAATGGATGAGGGTTTTATATTTTAAATGACAAATGGGCCAGAAAAAACTCAAGCTCAATACCTCTGCTATGATACCATAATGATTCATCAACTACTCTAAAAACATAAGCTGTTAGAGAAGGTAGTTTTTACAATTTATATTCTAACAATTTTATTGTCTAAACTAGTGATTGACTTTTTATATTGAATATGAACTTTTGTCATTATTTTACGGTTATTTAATCACACTAACCTTAATAATTATAGAATTTAAGTACATGTTTAATGTTGCTATTAGTTTTTGTGAGTACTTTTTGAAAAGCCTTGTAACATATCATTGTTATCATTATAGATAATGGTAATGTAATTTAGTTTGTCCTAACCAAGGGAATTTCCTTAAATAATTCATCGATTGACTAGTTAAATAAGAAATCAACTTTGAGAAAATTAGGCAACATATGGAGAAAAGTTGTCCTTGATGTGAAACCTGTTAACATTTGTTAGTCCATTGGTGGCGTTTGGTTTGGTTCCAAGGATTTTCTTTGAATTAAATAATAATTTATGTTATGACCTAAAACCTGAATCATGATCCGCCATGTACCTCAATACACTTGATTTATACGAAGTCTTAACAACAAATTTTCGAAGTCTATAATAACAAGAATTTAGTATAGTATCTAACTTTAAGTAAATATACTCAAATAATAATAAAATAACCAAATGTCACTACTAATGTGTCTCCAACCAAACTGAAATAATAGATAGTTTAGAACATGATTTCTAATACAACTGAAAAATAAAAGGGATAAATCCTAAGTTGGTAGTGTCTCGGTACATCTTGCTCAGTCACCATGCTAACCAGTACCTAAAATATCAAGAGAGGGATCCCATGAACCAAACCGAAATTCATAGACGATTTTAAAATAAATCTCCAAATTCAACGATATACACTAAGCATGCATATAACAGCAATAATAATTGCACAAAGAGTAATAATGTAAGTCCATAACATATTATCATGATGCTGAATTTCTTATTATTAATAAAGCTATATGTCTCAATTGGGTCTATGCCCTATGGATTCACATTAACTAAAAGTTGCCTCGAGATGACGATCGAATATTTTCCTCATAGTTGAAATGGTTAGAGTCACCAGGATGTATCACTATAGGATAAATGCACTGTCCTTTTCCTTTAGGGTCACGAGGAGGTGTCACTATGTGATAAACTCACTCTATCTCTTCCACTAATTGTTTGAGAGAGATAAGAGTCACTATAGGAAGTCCTTCGCTCTAACATGAAACTATTCCCTATTCTTATCAGAGTCACCTAAAAAAATCACTATAGTGTTCTAAAATATGACAGTCCGTTAAACTTTCATGTAGACTTGAGTCATAATAGAAAGTTGCGGAGCGATATATGTCAAGACTATTTTCTAAATCATACCAATCATCAATTACACTTTTTGTACGAAGTATAGCAATTGTACTGTCATATTTTGCGCACAAAAACATGATATTTAATTTGCACACAGAAATATAATATTTAATTTGCACACAAAAAGATATATGATCATGTAAAAACTATGAGTGAATCTGCTTACCTGAGTCTAAGTGAAACGATTGAAATATCTAGTTCATGTGCTAAAAAAAATCACTACCAATGTGTCGCTTGGTGGTCATTGATCTCTCCGATGGTGCTCTAGCGGTTCATTCCCACGATGCAAGCTTCGACGATAAGGAAGGAAGAAAACGTAAAGAGATGAGGGAGGAGGGGAAAGTGGTTGCGGTTAGATGAGAAAGTGAAATTAGGAATTTTTATTTATTTATAGGGAAAGGGTTTCGAATTGAAGTCGGGAATCCGATGTTCTGGCTGGAACTCATGCACCCACCTCTTCCTCGTCGCATAAAAAGCAAGAGGAAGAGAAGAGGGGTGCATGTGTAGTGCACATGCTCTCCATTTTTTTTAGTTATTACAACTATTCCCCATTTAGTGCCACGTGCGCTCTAGTATTTTTTCAATTATTACAGTTTATCCCTGACAATGTTCAAAAGGTGAGAGAGGAGATAGAAAAATAAAATAGGTCTAAGTATGGATTATTCTCAAATTACAAATTTAACCTTGAAAAGACTTGCACATGTGTTTTACCAATTTAATAGTAATATTTTGGTATTAACATCCCTAATTTTTCTCCAAAACAACATTTGTTTTACTTTTTTTTGTCACATCAAATATAGTAATGACATTTTTATTTCAAATCCTTTCTGAGATATCCTCAATTTCTTTCCAAAATGAACACTTTTTCACTATTTTATGTCACATCAAAGGTAAGCCCATAGCTATCTTTGTAGGTAAGATTGCAACCAACGATGCCCGTGCCACCATCGGTACAAGGAGTGCCGACCAGCATGCCCTTGCATACCTGGCACGCCTTTAACATATTGTTAATAAAAAAAATTAGGATATAAAGAAATATTTTTGGATCTTCGGCATGCTAATTTTTGGTTTTTAGTTTGAATATATGTATTAAAACTTACACTGGAGTCTTTTATATTTACATAATTTTTGTAATATGACATTTTATTAAAGATATATCAATAGTCAAATAGAAATATTATTTAACACATAATATGATTGAATACATTCATTAAAATTAATATTTATGATTAAAATACTCTATAATATGATCGAACACAAAATATCATTTAACACATAATATTAATTGATAATAGCACAATGATTAAAACTAGTATCTAGTTGAATGTAGAATGACGGGGAAGATCAAAGACTTTATTTAGCAGCACAATTGCATTAAATACTATTAATAATCTTTAAAACTAGTCAACTGATAGTGTTGCTCATTGTGACGTCTTACATAGTCTTCGTACAGATAAAGATTTTGTAATTTTTCTATGATGTGATATGTATATTGAATATGCACGGAAACGACTAGCACCAGCACAGACACAACATAGGCATATATAGATTATGGACATGAAGTATAATTAGGGTGTTGTGGCTTTGTTAGGTGTGATTGATATAATGGTTGTGGTGATGATAAACTTATATCATCCTATGAGTGCACCTCATAGAAATAAGAAAAAGTTAAAAAAGATGGGCTCCATTATTAAGAAAATAACTAAAGTTGATTAGTAACGATCGACAAAAATAAGAAAAAGTTGGGTTCCACATGACAAATCATGTCTGTCACATGATAAAAATACCACATAGAATCTTTTAGGTTTACCACTCTAATGGTTCCATTTCGGATATCCATTTTGAACCTCACGTGACTAGGGCTGAAAACGTGTCGGATTAACTCCGATCTGACCTGCTATCCGACCCGATTCAGATCGGATTCGGATAAGGATAGAGTTTTTGAAAAAAATTCAGATACGGATTCGGATACAGGTCGGATATATTTTTCGGATTCGGATACGGATATCGGATACCGTTTACCTGCATATTATTTTGAATGATTTACAGTTTTTAGTTTGCTTATTTAAATAGTAAATATTAATATTATTACTAATAATACATTAAATATTATTTATAGAGTTTAATTTCTCTAATTTTACATATTTGACATACAAAAAATTTATTTGTTGTAAAACTCTTAATATTTTTATGTTAATTATATCTAAATAAAATATTATAATTCTTTTAAATTCAATCAATATCCATTTAAAATCCGATCCTCTATTCGAAAATTATCCGTATCCGTTTAGTTAGGATATGGTTTTAAATTTTGCTATCTGTTTAATATCCGTTAATATCCGTATCCGAATCCATATCCAGACTAATTATATCCATCCGGATATGGGTTGAGCACTATCCGATCCGTATTCGGTCCGTTTTCACCCCTACACGTGACCCGTGCCATAGCAGCACAGCATCAACACAATTTGGCACGGAATCACTATCACACCTCGTGCCACCATCGGCACGACCATCATTGCTCGCAAATATCTTACTAAGCAAACCTAGTTACCATGTTAAGTCTTCTTTCGCAAAGAAAAAAAAGAGCTTAGTAAACTATTACGGACTTAAGTATAGCAAACAAGGCCACTTGTGGGCTTTCAAGCCTGCAAGCATGCAGCCACCTTACCAAGCTATTGCGGATTTCTTTTAGTAAAAAACCTTATCTTACAAGACTGTTTGTGGGCTTCTAATCCTGCAACCATGCGGAATCCTTAAAAGAAAAACCATAACCTAACAAAAATAAAATAAAATAAAAAAACTTAATATTACAAGGCTGCTTTTTCAAAAAAAAGAATGCAACATTACACTTTTGCTTGCGGGCGGGGGGGGGGGGGGGGGGGGGGGGGCGCACAAACCCTTACCATGGGACTTCTTTAAAAAAACTATCATTCAAAAACAAAAGTTTAATAATAATATTTTGGTACTAACATCCTTCAAAGTCAAAGGGCATTTTTTGTTTAATTTATATGGCATATCTTTAATTTTTTTTTCCAAAGTCAACACTTCTTTTAGTTTTCCATGTCACATTAAAGATAATAATGACACTCTTAGTCTAGTTCACAACCAAACATCCAATTTTCTTAGACTAGTTTAAGCTACCTAAAATGAGACTAAAAAATAAGTCTATCTAGCCGCATTCAAGTGCTACACTCATTTCAAATGGAGCCTAAAGTTTTGGATGTATAATTTAACATGAAGAAAATGTTGACAGGGCTTCTTAGCAGACCTAGAAAAGGATATCAAAATAGAGATGTGCTTGTGCCATACATTGTGATTATTTTAAAAGATAAATGAAATACCAAACAAGCTGAGCTTAGAAAAGAATATTGGGCCACCCTTAAGAAAATAAAATAAAAAATTTAATGTGCCAAAGATAAGGTTATGGAGACGGATGAGTTGTTTTGCTGGAAAAGTGAAACAGGGAAGGATGTGTCCATACCATGTTAGGCTAGCGTCTATTGAGGATAAAACTTGGAAAAATAGGAAAGATTTCCTGGATGGCTTAGATGTTTTCAGGTTGCCATGGCATCAAGTCTTGATATTTATTTAGGGAAATTGCTTTTTACCCTTTGTGGTCTAGACTAAAGTGTAATTGTTGCATTTCCTATCATATTTTATCAATCACAAGTCGAATTTGAAGATCTTTATTAAAGACAAAGTTGTAAAAGATTGGATATTGGGGTCCAAATACGTTATGCCTTCTTGTCACCATTATGGGAATAGTGATAGGCATGACACATATGTCTCATATCTAACATTATAAATTGATGACGTTGACCTTTCAAAGAACTTTAGTTTTATCTATTGAGTTGAATCTATTTTAACTTATTCAGTAATCTGATTGTAAGTCAGTTGTATATTTCTGAATAGGGGCATGTACTATAACTACGAAAGTTCTTGACATATCCTCATAGCATAAACTAAAAACAACCATTTTTTATATCAGTAACAGTTGCCATCGTTAAGTTATATACATACATTTGTCTTTTCATGACAAGTTCTTATGCATTTTATATATGTTTGATGATGAGTTCTGTACTTTCATGAACAGAAGAATGTTCTTTTCTAACAAACTTCAATTCTACTTTCCTGCACTAAGGACTGGTGAAAATTGTTGAACAATCTGCGAATTATGAGCATGCTGCATCACCGAATAGACCTATATATCTTGTTGGAGATTCTTTCGGGGGATGCTTAGCACTTTCAGTTGCTGCTCGCAATCCTACTATTGATTTGATACTAATACTAGTCAATCCAGGTAGGTGAAAATATTTGCCGGATTTGTTCAGTTTTTAGTTAATAGATTTAGTTTTTCTCCTATATGCATTTGCTCTTCTGGTTTAGCTCTTGATTTCCATTGTCGTCTTTTTCAGCAACATCATTTGCAAGGTCTCAAATCCAGCCTTTACTCCCTCTTTTGGAGAATTTACCGAGCAACCTTCACGTTACAGTTCCTTATCTTCTGAGCTTCATTATGAGTACATATCTATCTATTCTTTCAGTTCTGTTCATCAAAGTTAATGCAGTCGCCAGTCGATTAGGAATAGTTTTGTCTTTTCTACTTTTTTAGTACTTTGGAAACTACTACTCATCTCTCTGCATAACGTAGATTCTCTAATTGTGACTTGATAGATGAAGTTCATAAATGAATATGATTTTTTTTTTTTTGAATTTTCCTGATAAATAGTTTGAGATTCCCACTCTTGCAGTCACTATTTATAAACTAAGTTATTTAAAGCAACCATCTATGTGAGGCCTTTGGCATTCCTCTTTATTGTGGTGAAGAGTGCTCTTATTTGTTTCTTATAATCAGTTAGTTCACTATATCAGTTAACTTTATCTATTTAGTATGGTCCGAGTCAATTAGGTTAATGATGTGCTTATTGTGGATCTTTCTTAATGCAAATCTTCTTTCTGTTTTTTTTACTGCTGTCAATTTCTATCTTTCTGCTTTCTATGACATTGTTCTCTTGTGCCAATAGGTGATCCTGTGAAGATGGCAATGGTTGGTGTTGGAAATAATCTTCCTCCTCCACAAGCACTTGAAGAATTGTCAAAGAGTCTCACTTCAATGTTGCCTTTACTCTCAGTGAGCTAGCATATACTCTAGTTCATGTCATATATATATATATATATATATAGAAGTACCTGTTATTACCTATAGCCAGTCACAAAGTCACAAATTTCTCAAATGCATTGAGATGTCACCTAGGACAGTTGCTTGTTTTAGTAATCCAGGAAGTATTATTTGAATAGAATCTATACTTTTCTAGCAACAATATTCAGTCTGAGATTAAATTCTAAATAGTAACTTCCAAGATAGCTTTTGCGGTCTTTGAGTATTAGAGATTTAGAGAACATCATGAAACATTATATTCTGGAAATTCATAGCATTGGTACGTTTGTAATATGAATCTCATATTGGGTGACTCTTCTTAAGCTGTGTAGGCTTTCAGATTAGTTAGCATCTTCTGAAAACTAATTTTACATATCTCAGGTCTTAGCAGATGTCATACCAAGGGATGCTCTTCTGTGGAGGCTCAAGCTTCTTAAATCAGCTGCAGCTTACACCAATTCTCGTCTACATGCTGTAGAGGCTGAAGTTCTACTCCTTGTCAGGTTTGTTTACTTTGAACACTTGTGCCTTGTGTACCTTTCTATATTACTAATAAAAGATTTAAACATATGTTAAAAGAAACACTATCTTCACATCCTAGTACTACATAATTAATAATTTTTCCATAGAACCTAGAAGCTGTGTTCTCCTAAGTAGTATTACATCTATTTTTCATGTGCCTTAGGGGCTTTATTATAACTTTAATATAATCCTAGTAATGCAATTGTAATTCAGTGGAAAGGATAACTTGCTACCAAGTGGTGATGAAGCAGATCGTCTTTGGGCTTCACTGAAAAATTGCAGAGTGCGATACTTCAAGGACAATGGTCACACCCTACTTTTGGTCAGTAAGGTTCCTAGCTAAATGTTCTCAATGCTCTGTTTATTTAGGATTCATCATCTAGCACTTATAAGACAAGTGATATCCTTCTTTCTTCCTCTCTTGTTCTTGAATTATTGCATTTCAATTTCTTTGCAATAAAATGTTTCTCTGATATACTAATTTTTTTGACTTGTTAAAGATATTTAATATATCTCTTCTCCTTGTTCATCTATTTTCCTGTGAGAAAGCCATCCATTGTGAATAGTGGAGATTTGGTAGATCCCTACTTGGCCTTGATAGGGAATCAAAAGGTAAAGGACATAACTATAACCAAACCAAATGAAAAGAGAACATAAAAGGAGAAAAGAAAAACTACAGAATTACAATAGGAATTCAAGATCTTCTAAAGTTGCAATCTCATGCATCCTTTTCGTCTTTCAAAATCTGTCAGTGCTTTCCTATGTTGGAGCAATTAAATCTTTGATAAGATTGTAGTCCTCCTCTATCTTAATGAGATTTTCAGAATAAAGTCATAAACATAGTTAGCAATGATTCTTGTTGGTTTTACCAACCTAGGAGCTTTTTTATATATTTTTTAATACCTTCTATCTAAGCAAAGCCAGGTGAATCCATGACATTTGCTTCAACTCCCATCATTTTCCACTAGGTATCATCTTGGTGGCTGAGAGCACTTTGATGAAAAGATCTTGTTATGTTTTCTCAGTCCAAATTTTTACCCCATTCATTATTTTCAGAAAATATAAAGTGGAAGTGTTATTAGATTACTTTATGTTAGTCATCATATTTTTCTGATTCTTAAATGATATTTTCTGGAGCAACTATACATTTACTTGTATAAAGCAAAAGAATTTGAGTCAACTAGTTCACTATTGAACACTGAAATTTCTGACATAATTATACAGGAAGATGGGATCAATCTAGTATCTATTATAAAAGCTACTGGCTTGTATCGCCGTTCTAGACAATATGACTACATTACTGATTACCTTCCTCCTACAATCAGTGAATCCAGGAAATATTTTGATCAAGAATCTCAGTAAGTATCTATTTTGTTGCTGATTGCTACTTAGTAGATTATTTCTAGTCTCCCAACATTAAGTTTTCCTTATTTTTTATCTATTCTAAACTGGATAACTGCAGATTGTTTAACCTAGCAACGGATGCTGTCCTGCTTTCTACTCTGAATGGAAGGATAGTGCGGGGTCTTTCTGGTGTCCCAAATGAAGGTCCTGTTTTGCTTGTTGGCAATCACATGCTGATGGGGCTGGAACTTGGTCCACTCTATGAAGCATTCTTGAAAGAGAAAAATGTGATTCTCCGTGGCATGGCACACCCAATCTTGTTTTCTAGGAAATATGAAACCTCAAGGCAAGAGATAAGCCGGTATGACACCATGACCCTCTTTGGTGCATTACCGGTTACTCCAATTAACATGTATAGGTTGTTTTCAAGAAAATCATTTGTTCTTCTTTATCCTGGCGGTGCTCGTGAAGCTCTACATAGGAAGGTCTGCTGGACTGAACTTATCTAATCTCACTCTTATTTTGAAATCTGCCTTCCATTTCAAGCTTAATTGCATTATATGAATGTGTTGATACTTGAAAGTTAGAAGGCACTTTAACCTTATTCCTAGTTCTAAAGATGCTGCAGGAGTGCTCATCCTGAAGCCATAGCTTCATATGATTGAAATTTTTACCTGTCTCTAGCCATGGAATTGCAGGTTCCTTGTTAACATACATATGACAAACACAAACATATTCCAAGTTCACATCAAATAATTGAATTTTATTAAGGAAATGGAGAAAAACTCATGTGGTATCTTTCTCTGTTGGATTACCTCCAAACCAATGCCGGCAAAGAAGGAAAAAGTTTCTCTTTCACCTCCCCACACCATAGAACTCTTCCTCAGTTCTCAAGAAAGATAAGAGAGAGACAGCCGTAAAGGGCAGTTCTACATATATATTTGAGAGAGAGAGAGAGAGAGAGAGAGAGAGTTTTTGATGATGTGGCAATTTTGGCTGAGATGGCAAAAGAAGAGAGGTGGCGCATATAATTTGATAAAGTTGATAATTAGTATGTGTGGTCAGAAACTAAAATTGTGCCAGAAGCTGCACTGAGGTAGTTTGACCATCTTGAGTGAAGGTTAAAGGAAGGTCCTGGACAACTGCTCTGATATGGAATGTTAAATGCAAATTTTCCTTGAAAGTACAGAACTTTAGCCTTTCTCTGCATAACAGCAGTACAATTCCAAATGTCTTTCCTTAGATTTAAAAAAAAAAGTCGCAAATCAGGTCTACTAGGGTGATGCCACAGAACCTTGCATGATTTTAAATGATTGACCTTTCAGGATGCCAACAGATTTCATGGCACCATGGAATCTCCATTTCCTGTCTTTTTCATTTTTATTCCTTTATAATAACTTGTTTTTGCACAACTGATATTAATATATGGGTATTGACAGGGAGAGGAATATAAGTTATTTTGGCCTGATCAGCCTGAATTTGTCAGAATGGCAGCACGATTTGGTGCTACAATTGTACCATTTGGGGCTGTTGGAGAAGATGATGTGACAGAGGTAACCTTTTTTCTTGATGTAGAAACTTCTATGACTCAGGCTCTAGTACTTCTTATACAATGCTAGGATCCTAATTTATATGCTATTTGAGTAGACATTTTCTGCAAGTGAATGTAGGCGTCCTCTTCTATTACTAAAATCTTTCTAGGATGTTATCAAATACTTTTCTTCACTTTTCATTTTTGTAAATGTGATTTGTCAAAGGATGAGAGTCATGAGACCTTTTGGTTGCTCTTATAATGTAACATCTTCCATTAAATTGCCATTTTCTTGCAATGAGAGATGCAATAACTATGCATAACCTCAGATTATTAACTGAATTCAAAATTTTGGTAGGAAATGATGTTAATATGGATGTCAGTGTATGAATCTACGCTATACTTCCTACATGTCATGAATACCAGGGTGATGAGTATCCTGTTACCTGGACAACTCTCCATAGTTTTGCTTTCTGGGAAATTCTTTAAATTCAGACACATCAAACCTGAACAGGCAATCCAATTGTCCTTATTGTCCTCATGGTTTTTGTATTGGTTGTCCATCTCTTTAGTTGAGATTGTATACAAGCTACTAATTACAGATGTTGCAGCATAAATATGTTAGTGTTATTTAATACTCTTTGAAGATGAACTGGATAGGCTGGTTAACTCCACATCTCACTGTATAGTTTGTTGTATGCTTGACAGAAGTTGGTTATTTGCCTCCACATCTCTTTGAAGATGAACTGGATAAACATGTTAGTGTTTTTCACATTTTGCTATCCTATTATGCTGGCAATCATCCTTTATTATTTGCCTCTTCTTTTTTTGTGTGTGTTGTTCCCTTGTTTTGTTTATAATAGAACTTTTCTTTGTAATTAGTAGATGATTATTCCTGATAGCTGATAGGACTTGTGGACATAGATCCTCAAGTTCTTTGTTTTGTGGGATAAAGTTTGCTAGAATATAATGTTAGTCTTATGGTGGCAGTTGGTTCTCGATTACAATGATCTAAAGAACATTCCCTTCACTCGAGAATGGATCGAAGAAATTAATCAAGGTACCATAAAGCTAAGGTACTATTTTCAGAGATTGATAAACTTTTTACGACATAACTTCTTTCTTTTAAGTAATCTATTGTTATGTCATAATTACTACTGTTTTTCTTTTTGAATGACGTCTCTTCTGATGCTAGGTCTGATATTGATGGAGAGGTGTCGGATCAGGATCTTTATCTTCCTGGACTTCTCCCGAAGTTTCCTGGACGTTTTTATTACCTATTTGGTAAACCAATTGAAACACGAGGAACAGATATTGTGAGAGATAGAAAGAAAGCAACTGCGGCGTACATGCAGATAAAATCTGAAATTGAGAACATCCTTTCATATCTGAAGAGGAAGAGACAGGAAGACCCATATAGGAGTATAGCACAGCGGATTCTGTATCAGGCATCTTGGGGGTCCTCAGCTCAAGTTCCCACCTTCGAACCATGATATATTAGAAGGGAGCTTCTTTTCTTCGCGACGGCGATGTCTCTATTGTACATCACTTGGTTTGACAGCATATTTCTCAATAATGTTCAGTCTTCAGACTACCAGCTTCATAATATAGCAAGGATATACACAGCAGATCAAGATTTTCTTTCTTAATTTGAGAAACACATTATACATCAAGATTAGTTGCTTCGATCATTGAACATCCAAGAATTCACTTTCTTTTGGTGAGTTAAGTTTGTAGTAACATCTGTGCAGAAACAAGTAGAGAGGCTCTTCATCGGTTGGTCTGTGGAAGCACTGTCCTCGATTGGATCTTAAGAATTCCAGTCATAACTGAGGAATAAGGCGCATACGATGGCCTCCTAAATTCAATGCGAGCAACAATACTTCTCAACCAGTATGACAGATAAGAAAACTCAGTTCTATGTATCAGTTTGAACAAAGGAGGAACTGCTTGCTGTTGGAGCATAGTAAGAAAAAGGAGAAAAGCCTATCTATGGCTTTTATTCTTTTCATTTTTGTCTTACACATGTAAATCATTGCTGATGCACTTAACTTACTTTGAACCTATTTCAGAAAACTTACTTTCTTTTGTCACCTAGAATTTGTGAGTTAGACCTCCTTGGAAATATACATTCTTTCTTTTTTCGTCGAGGCTCTTGGATGCTCAAGCTATTCGCTAACAAGCTATTCAAACTTCGACTGTGAATAGCAGTTGCAAGTACTATCTCCCAACATAAAATATGCAGTATCCATAGGCCAAACTAACACACCCTTAGATACTAATTCTATTCATGTAAAATACTTGGAGATTCTCGATGTTCATTGTGTGGCAAAGTAAACTTATTGGCAGTTTCAGCCTTTGTATGATCAGAGAAACATCTTTTTTTTTTTTTTTTTTTTTTGTGAAAGAAGTTTAAAACTTTACACTTTACAAAGTGTTTCCTACTGCAGAAAAAATCACTCATTATATTATTATAATTATTATTTCTATTATTATCATTTATTTTACTTTGTCATCGTACACATAGAATATATTATTAAGGCTTCGTGTATCTCAAGCATATTGAGATGCATGACCGGTCATGATTCCTATTTCGGGTCGTGACAAACATGTTTTTTTTCTTTTTTTGTTGAAGGAAGTTTAAAACTTTATACTTTACAAAGTGTTTCCTGCTGTAGAAATATCACTCATTATATTACTATAATTATTATTTCTATTATTATCACTTTATTTTACTTTAGGTAAATTTGCAGATCACTCATCTGTTGTTATGCTATGCTTAGAATCAAACTATCCTTTAAATTTTTCATTTGTATTATTTTGCCCCTTTATCATCTAGATTAATCCATCAAATTACCACAATACTGGTGTGATTGTTTGAGCTATTATCAATCTTCTATCCATACTTTTGCAATTGAGACATTTCATTCCTTGGTCATATTTTTTAAGGGAGGTATGAGATTAATAATTTTGGTGGTAATTATGATATTATAATATTTTGAAGATATTCAGTGGCAATTAAGTAAAAATTCTCTTTTTTATTTCTAGCCAACCACTATTCATGCTCTTCGCGCCCACCCCCCTCACTTCCCAAATCCCGACGCCGCATTCACTCCTCGTTCAAGTTTTTCCGTCGTAGAGAGAGGAACAACCTCCTCCTAAGGCACCATTAACATGAAGCGCCCTCGGAGTGTTCGTAAAAATGCTCCAAAGAAGGAAGAGATCGGCCTTCCCCTAGCCCAAGAAGCCTCATGGCCTCCCTTCTCCTCCCAGTCCTCTCCTCCTCTCCCCCTCCGCTCCGACCTCCCCGCTTTGTTTCCTCCAGTCCTAGAAAGCTTCACTCCATCGCCAGTAGAGGAAGGCCAAGAGCAAGTTACAAAGGTCTCGAGGTGTTGTACGATGACGGCTGTCAGAAAATTTGCGAGCTTGACGACTACTTTCATGCGGTCGCCCATCTCGCCCAGTACGATCGCGGCCCGCCACGCTGGTTGTGCCCCGTCGATGCCGGGCCACCTATCGAAGATGCCCCTGTCATGTTCTTCTTGCCTGGTAAAGATTTGAAAATTTTCTTCTTTTGTTGCTTTTCTTCAGTTTCTCCAATTAAGTTTTGCGAGGTTGTTGGGTTCTTGCAGATGTGAGTGGCGTGGGCTTGGGGCTCCTCATGCATCATAAGGCTCTCGGAAGGTACGAGAGGATCCATTCCTTTATGTTTGATTCGTGTAGAAGTAAGTATGTAGTATTTATAACTTTGGCCACTGGGATAAGTGGGGTTGAAGATAGTCACCATCGAACCATGGAAATCGATCTTCTATTTTTTTTTTTCTCTCTGTTTCTTATCTGACCTTTTACCTTTGATAGTGTATAAGAGGCAACTTAAATAGATTGACACAGGACAAAGGTCCAAAAATACCTTTTGATCAACTATCTCTTTTCCTATTGGTAAATAACTCAGGAAAATCAAAATTTCTTTTTGATTTTGAAATTTGAAGCGTAATATGTATAGCTCAAGTGCCAAGAAAACAAGAATGCATATTAAAATGGATGAAAGCGACCCTAAATCATGTCTCTTCAAAATAAGATATGTATAGTTGAACATTTTAACATAGGTGGGATTAGAAAGTAGTAAGATATTCCCCCTATATTGATACTAGTTATTCATTGGCACGGCACTTATTGATCCTCCACCAGCTACCACGGATTGATGGTCTTACATTAGTACTTAAAAGTGAAAGTGATAAAAGAAAGTGAAGTTGAGCTAAATTCAGTTGGTGGGATTTAAAAGGAAAACTATAAAATGATTCAGAAACATATGAAGTTAGTGGGGCTTAGTCCTTTTGATTCTTCCAAGTCCAATATTTTGCATCACCAGAGTCTGGCAAAAATATTAACCTAACTAAGAAACAAACATAGATTGGTGGGAGAAACCACTAGGTCTAACATAAGAATATAAAATGTAAAATGATTCAGAAACATAATAATAAAAGAAGAACAATAAATTTAGAAGAAAACAGTATGCACTGAATAACTAATCATATCAACATGCTGCAAAGGATGTTCTTGGTGCATTTACAATAGGAAATTAGTTTCAAAAGGGAGTTGGTGGTGGAATGCTAATGTCCAAAACTCAATTAATGTTGGAAAATAATGTTGTGGCTCAAATTGTTACGGAATATGCTGAGAAAGCAGTTAGTGAAGACAAATTTACGGTGCATGAGTGTATCAGAATTTCTATTCTAAATTAAGTACCATTCATGGGGAAACAACATATATAAACTTGCTAAAGTTCGTGAAAGGGAGACTAGAGGTTTAGGCAATAAAGGACATATTTAGAGATAAATATATGAATCTGGATACAAAATATAAAAGAGTCACAATAAAGGTTAGATAATATGATGATATGAGGACACAAACATACTTAGTCAAGGAGATCCATACAACACAAGTACGCGGCACTAAAGCTTAGTTGTTGTTTTTACTCGTTGATCAAGAGTACCTTACTTAAGGTGTTTATATTTTTGTGAAAATAAATGCATCTAAAGCTGTATTCTCTTGTGTCTTGACTATGAAAGATAGCAAAGTATGTGGATATGAGAAATACCCATAAACTCACACCAGAAGGATAAGAAATGGTTCAAGAAAACATAATGTGGTCTTTTAAACATAATTGAAATGGAAATAGAGGGAAAGCTTTGGACATTTAAGATATAAATAAGAGAATGTAAGCTTAAGCTACCTCTTTTTTAAATTCTTATTGTTACAATTACATATATGTTCATTTGGATTTGCAGGATTTTTGAACTCCGGTGCATGCACATCCCCATTCCTGATCGCACGCCATTTGAAGGTATCCTCTTCTCAATAAAACTATCTACTTATATTGTACCATTAGCTTACTTTGAATTTGAAATCTGATGCTCAAGTGCTTTGTATTAGTTTCTCTTCTAGGCTCCTCTCTCCTTCTTCATTTTTTTTTCTTTTCTTTTTGAGAAACAAAGAAGGCTAGCCTAGTTATATTTATTGAGAGACGGGAAAAACTCATTGGATCAAAGCCACAAGATCTGCTCCACTCTTGACCCACATCCTCTTTGTATGACTTCCTCCTATTTGTCAAAGCTACCTTGAAAGAAGCTGCAAACTTCAAGGCGATTGTAGATTCTTACTGCTCCTTCTCCGACCAAGCGATCAATCATGAAAATCCACTATTCACTTCTGCTCCAATATAAGACTCTCGGATTGCACCTTTGTTGTTGCAGCTCTTAAGCTCAATCTTCTAGACTCTAATAATAAGTATTTCGGTAGTCCACATATTAAGTTTGCCGCTTTTAATTTTGTTTTGGAGAAGTTAAGATTGAAGTTTTGGGGGTGGAAAGCCATGCACTTTTCCCATGCTAGTAGATTGATATTGATCAAATCAGCTCTAAGCTCAAAACCGATTCACTTCATGGCTACCATCATCTTTCCTAGGGCTTCCCGTGCTGGTGGCATACTGGCATGTGGCACGATGGGTGCCGCACGGCACCCTTCCTAATAGCTTTGCTATCGACCTCGTCGTCGAGCTTGCCGTCACTGTCGGCGAAGGTGTTACCTTTTTCTCTCATTTTTTTACAGCATGGCCTACAAGTGCTGCGACACGTGCCGTACCGTGCCTGTGGAACGACTATCGTTGGTGTGAATTCTTGTGGGGGTTTGACCTTTCGGAGCACCACCTCTATCTTCGTTAGGCAGAACCATATTTGATATTTGTAGACCTCTCTTGTTTGGGGGCGGTTGAGATTAGGCCTCCATCTTTGTGAACTTAGCTCTTGTCACTCACTAAGTTTGCTTGAAGACTCCTTAAGTAGCATGAAACTGTCTGGGCTAAACTTATGAAGGTTGGGTATTTCCCAAAGACCTTTTCCTGGGAGACTAACTCGAGCAGTAGGCCTTCTGTTGGCAATGGAGATTCTATCTTGATCACAGTTGAACTGTGGCTCCATACCATTGATCTTTCTAATCTCCATCTCCCTTTGGGATTTAGCTACATCAAGGATCTATTACTTGATGGTTATTAGAATGACGGGTTGATCAAAGTTATCTTCTCTTGAGGTGGCCAATGCAATTCTTACTCCACATTAGTCCAACTTTAGCTTTGCATCTTGACAAGATGGTTTGGAGCCCACCACTGGCCTCTTCTCCTCTAAGTTTGCCTTCAACCTAATCTCTAATGGCAGTTATTCATCCTCTTCGTCTAATCATAATCTCAGTAAGCTTTGGTCCTTCATTTGGAAGTGCAAGACCTTGCGCAAAATCAAAACATTCCTCTATCTTTCATTGGTTGGTGCCTTACTAGTCAAAGCGAGGCTAGCAAAGCGTCTCCTATCTCTTGGCGATGATTTGTGCCTTGATGCCACTTGGGTGCTGAAATCAATGAGCACTTTTTTTTTTCCTGGAGTGCCACCTTGCACGTGCGGCTTGGTTTGCCATTCGACTAGCGTACCTCAGAGATAGACCTTAGTCTCGTAGATTGGCTCTTGAAAGCTATCAGTGACCTCAACCCAGACAAAGTTTGTTTCTTGTTTGCCCTAATGTGGGCTTTATGGAAAGAGCACAACAACTTTGTTTTCAGAGGTTCTATAGCTTCTCCTCTCTTAGCCATGAGAGAAGATAGCCATCTCTCGATCTCTTATCAGAGTGGCTTACTCTCCCTTGATGCCTTGCCACCTTTGTAGGCTTCCCCTGACCTCTATCCCTTGTTGACTTCTCAATCTCCTCCCCAAGTCGGAAATATTTTGACCTAGAGGGACAGAGCCTAGCGAGGAGGTTGCAAATGTAGGATTGGCATTTTCATTACCGTTATCTTGATGAAGTTATTTTGGCCAAAGATGAGTAACATGGAGACTTGTGATGTGGCCCTCCATGGGGAGGTTTAGCTTTTTGCTTAAAGGCCTTCAATGCCTTCCAACTTGGAATTTTCGGGTGATTCAAACATGTGCTGGTTGAACTCAATTTGGTCAACATGAGCAATAGAAATAGTAGGGATTGCATTTGGAATATCTCATTCGTGTTGGATTGTAAGAGGTGGATGTCAAGGTCTCCTTTTTCGGGTTAATAACAAAGCCACTCATGCTATTGCTAGTCTAGCCATTCAAGATCTTCTATCAAAAGAATGGACTAATCCACCTATGAATCTTTGTAACCTACCTTTTCTAAGTTTATGTCTACGGACCTTTCAATAAAAGAGAAAAAAGACTATAAATAGTTCTAGCAGAAGGGCGATCTAGCAAACAATAATCTTGTAGAACAACAAATCATATCGGAGGACTAGAATGATGTTGCCAATCAATACTAATGAATAATTATAACTCAAGCTTAGGTCAATAAGGAATCCCACCTATATTAATAATCTATATTGCATAATATTTTTAAGCATAAGTTTATGTATACCTCTTAAATGTAAACTAAGTACATCTATAATTTTACTCATATTTTGTTGTTTAGTTGTAAAATGTAATAATTACCTTCAATAAGTTTATATAAGAATTTGTACTTGGCTACTAAACTATGAATAAGTATGTTAACTATAATAAATATCTTTTTTAGAAAACATACATAACTTTATTCCACCCCTTTACCTAAGATAAGATTTTGTGTATAATTTATTATGTAATTTACCTTATATAATGTTTGACCAAAATGTGTATAAATTAGATTTTGGTTGTAAAAAATATCTAAGGAAGATCTAATTCATGAACTAGTATCTCTTATATACGAACCAAATGCCACAAACATCTCTAGTGCTTGAGCGTCAAAACTTTTACAATCACAATTCCAATGAAGTGATTTTGATACATTGTACCCATTGAGAGATGGCTACATATTTTATTTAAGTATGGTCACTTTTAACAACATATGGAGTGTCTCGCAGCTTGCATTGCCTGAATCACATGTATCAGCTCTAAAAGAATGGGCGGATTAGTAGTTTGGTATTTGGTTGGGTTGTATTCTTTATGCTGAAAGCCTGAAACAATGATTCAGTATGGTTTGGTTGTACTGCTGATTTACCATCACCACCCCACCATTGCCACCACCATCACCTCCACAATGCCACTGCCGCAACCACAAAATCACCACCACACAACTACTAACACTCTACCACAGCATCAACACCACAGATGGTGGTTTTGAAATGACAAATTTCTAGGGTGCTTGAGAATTTAAATTATATTTACTAGCAACATCTCTACTCTATATGTCCATTGGTCTAGCTGAATAGTAAATTTAGCTATCTTTGTCTCTCTCTTCCAATCTCCACAACACTTCGATGTTTGATTTTTTTTTTTTTTTTGTTGATATGTAATGTAAATTGGAGAGTAGATGACAACCAATTTCTGATGGTTCATTAAATGGATGGAGATCATGCTGTAGATTTCATTAATGTAAATAATTAATTAAGTGCCGATAAAACCAGTGACGACATGACCTCGTGATCAGATATCATGCAATAGAATTCATAGTTTATGGCTTTCATATGGTAGTAATAAATGCCCATTGCTGTAAAAGTTTCACGATAGTTGTCCACTTTTCTTGATATGCAGGGATAGTTCTTTATATTGATCTCTTTTCCATCTTAAAAGCGATTGATATTGTTATATGCTGTGCAATATTCTCTAGTTCTGTGTTAAATGTTGGCAGTGCAGAATTTCAAAATTTCAAGTTTTTTTATTCTCAGAACCTTTCATAGTTGTAAATACTCAGTGTTGTTTCATGTTTTTTTGACATTTGCCTAAATTGCCTGGCTGATATTCTTGAATCCAGATTGTGATTTATTTACTCTTTCTGACATATTTGTCTTACTTTTTCCATTTGAAGGACTTGTACATCTTCTAGAGGATGCACTGAGGCTTGAGCATTCCATTTCTCCAAATAAACCAATTTATTTGATGGGGCATTCTTTTGGAGGATGCTTAGCACTTGCGGTAGCTGCTCATAATCCTCAAATTGATCTAGTATTAATATTATCTAACCCAGGTCAGTTTCTTGGTCACTAGATTTGTTTGATACTTGAAATATTATTTGACTCTTTCGATACTTGTCTAGGATATTTTCAGGTTGACAGTAATTTTCTTCACTTTTCTCTCAGCAACATCAATTGATAAGTCAGAACTCCAGCCTTTGTTCCCCGTTTTGCGATACTGGTCTAACAACGAACAAAGCATTACTTTACTATTTCTTCTGAGCTTTAATATTAGTAAGTCAGTCACCTTGAACTTTTTATCTATTTATTTGACTGGTTATTAATATTGCTGTAATTTTCCCTCTTTGATATCAATAGATGTGTCTTTTCTTTGCCTGCATAAAAGAATCAGTTCTGTGCTATCAGTTCTGAATGGTTCTGAATTGAGTCTTGTACTTGAAATATGAAATGCTATTTATGTGTCCATTTGTTCTTCACATGCTAAACATGTTTCTACTTAAGATTGGTACAGATTGGGGAGTTTTTGACCAAACTAGTCCTCTCTCAATTTTTTTAATATTACCAAAATGGACCACACCTCAAACTTAATGCTAAAAGGGATATGTTTCACTATAGCTATCAATAAATTGTTGATAAATTATCGTTTTACTTTTAGATAAAAACATCACTATGTTAAACATTTATATCTGTAAGTTAACAAACTAAAATGCTAATCTTATTAAAGATTTATATGTAAATGCTGAACGTATCAGCAGTTTGTTTGGAAATTTTCAGATGAAATGTTGATAAATTCAGCTAAGTCTATCTTAATTATTTTTGTGTCGCCACACATAAAAAGCTGATCAAATCAATGTCTTATATCTAAGAAGACAATGAACTTTTATGCATTTCCTTTTCTTAGACAAAATGCTGATAATTTTAATAGTTTACTGATGGCTACAGTAAAATAGATCTCTTTTGGTATTAAGTTTGGGGTGCGGTCTATTTAGTGTACAAAAGTTTGGAAGAGGGCTAGTTTGGTTTAAAACTCAAGATTGGGAGGGAGAGAGTGAATGTCTAGTATAAATGTTGGGAGGAAGATGTAAGACAATTTTGGCACAATTGAGAGCCAAAAAATGGCCACATGCAATTTTGGATAGAGTGAGTGAGAGCTTGAGGGGAGAGACAATAAGAGGAAGAGGGTAAGAGAAATTGAGAGAGGTGACTAGAGAGAGAGCCATGCAGTGGCCATAGGGAGCCATGATGAGAGATGAGAGAGAGAGAGAGAGAGAGAGAAAAAGAGCGACCAGAGAGAGAGAAAAAACTAATAACAATAAAAGAGAGAAAATGGGACTCACTAGAGCTCAGCGAAGTGTAGAGTCGCCCGATTCAACTCGTCTTGTATACAGAAACTAGTTAGGGTGCGGTCTGGATCGATCGAAACTCTATTTCATGATGTAAAGTATCATTGTTAGTCTATTAGTAGTTTTTCATATTGGTATTTAGTTGACTTGAATATGCCTTCAGTTTGGTTGTTCTTTTGGATGACATCAGATATTGAAGTAAAGATGGCTTTAAGGAGTATTAAAGATGGGGCTACATTTTTACAGGCAGTTGATAGATTATCAAGAAATTTATCCTCAACACTAAGGAATCAAGTAAGAATGTTCTTATTCTTAATGCCATCTTACTATGTTATATTTATTCATTATCAAGATTACATTTTATCAACTTCGCTTTTCTAGTACTTCAATAACAAGTTTTCAATGCATATGTGTTGGACTTCACTCTCTAATAATCAATTCTCTTAGAGACTTAGTGAAGCAAAAACTAGAATGCAGTTACAAAAGTCCTATATAATAAAACTTTAATCCAGAAGGACGTGACATTGATTATCACTACGCATGGTAAAAAGGATCAAGAACTTCACTAATAAATCTTTTTAACAATAAAATATAGTGTCACAATTGGATTTTTGGTATCATGATTGGACATGCATGAGTGGAAGATGATAATCCCAGTTTCTTTTCCACATCAAAGAAAAAAAAAAAGCTCGCAACATATCCTCAAAGATTTGGATAATCCTTTCGAATTGTCCATCGGTCTACGGGTGATAAGTCGAGCTGAGCATCAACCATGTTCCCATAATAGAATGAAGATTTTAACAAAATTTAGAAGCAAATCGAGGATCACGTTAGACACAATAGACATTGGTGCTTCATGGAGTTGGTAATCTCCCTAATATAGAGTTGTCTAAAGAGGTATAGAGAGTAAGTCGTACATATAGGCAAGAAGTGGGCATATTTGGTTAATCTGTCCATAATTACCTAAATTGCATCATGATTTGATCTGGTGTAAGGACGAAATCCATAGTTACGTCCTATTCCCACTCAAACAAAGGTAAAGGTTGCGACACCCCTACAAATCTTTGATGCTCGACCTTAATTTGATAATAAATAAGATATTTAGCTACAAAATGAGTAATGTCCTTTATGCCGTTCCACCAAAAATTCTCCTGCATGTCTCTATACATCTTTGTACTGCCTAGGTGAATGTGGAATCCTAATTTGTGAGCCCTTGATATGATCTCATCATTCAACTCTTCATTAGCTAGAACACATACACGGTTCTCTACTTGAGCAATTCGTCATTTGACCTCGAGTAATGAGGAGTTTCTCCTTTCTTTGGTTTTTCTACAACCTTCGTGAGATGAGTGCCCTCCAATTGAGCAGTTTGGATAAAGACCTAGAAGAGTAGGTTTGACTACCAACTAGCTAGACAAAGCTACTCTCTCCCTTCTGATGGGATGTCACCTCTATTTCTTAGCGTTTGAAATCCTCAATGATGCACTATTGACAAGTGAGTGCTGCCGAGTTTTCTTCTAAAAATTTCTTGCTTAGGGCATATGTCATCATATTTGCCTTTCCTGGATGATAATTGATGTTGATATTATAATCCTTGATCAACTCCAGCTACTTACATTGCTTCAAGTTAAGCTCCTTTTATGTGAAGATATACTTGAGGTTCTTGTGAATTGTTAAAATCTCATAGATTCTTCATAAAGATTGGTGCTAATATTCAATGAAAAACAACTATAGCCAACTCAAGATCATGAGTATGGTAGTTCTTATCAAGTTCTCATGAACCTTAAGCTGCTTATGAGCATATGCTATCACTGTACTATGTTGCATCAAAGCACAACCTAAGCCTTGATGGGATACATTACTGTAAATCACGAAGTTGCTGCTCTCCATTGCAAATGAAAAAAGAGTTGTGATCAATCTTTGCTTGAGCTCTTGGAAACTATTTTCGTAATCACCCGTCCGCTCAAACTTTACCCTTTTCTTAGTGAGGTGAATAAGTAATAATGCAATACATGAAAATTTCTTCACGAACCTTCTATAGTATCCCATCAATTCAAGGAAGCTGCACACCTTTGCTGCTGAAGTTCAATGGTGAAATCTTTTTTCCTGTTAGGTAGAAGACTAGGTAGATCATAAGGTAACACATTTGGAATCTCGTTCATCACTAAAATTTTTCCCATTATAAATGTCAAATAGCCTTGACATTTTTTTTCTTCTCAATAACTGGTTTGCCTGAAGGGCAGAGATGATACTGGTTGTAGGAATCTTCCGTTCACCTTAAAAGAAAAATTCTTGTTTATTAGAATGGGGAACACGACTCTCTTCATTTTACGATCAGCTATTGCATGATGTATAGACAGACAATCCATGCCCAGTATGACATCAAAATCATGTATATCTATACAAATAAAATATGCAGGGAGTTTCTGATCACAATCTTTACTAAGTAAGATCTACAAATATGATCTAAAAGTACAGTTCTCTCTACAAGTGTTATCACTGCTAAACATGATTCCATGACTTCAAGTATAATAGGTAATAGATGAATAAAAGCAGGTGAAGTAAAAGAATGTGTGGCATTGAAGTCAATGAGAACTCTAGTAGATGTGAACGATACAGACAAGATACCTTGCACCACATATGATGAATGCTCGGCCTCATCCTGGGTCAAAGTATATACTCTCCCTCTGTTCTCATTGTTGTGTAACGGGTGAGGGGAGGGTGTGATGGCTCACGTGCATCACGCATCACTTCTTTTTTTCTGGTTATTACAATTATCATCTTTCAGATATTTGATATCGCTATGAATCTGCTAGTCTTATAATAGTGCTATATTTCTATTTTATGGGTCCTTTGACACATGGATCCTCAAAAACTAGAGGTCACCTGAAGACGACACCTTTGCCATTTCTCATATCTGATCTCGGTGAATGAGTCTATTTACCTGAATTTTGTATCTACTCCGGTACTAAGTTGGTATACCCAGACATCCCCATGAGGAGAGCTTATATTTCTAAATTAATGGAACTCTTATTGTCTACAATGAAGTTTTCCATTTTAAATAACTTCTACACATCTCCAAATCTGAATTTGGAGTCTTTCTTGTATTTGCCCTTTTATTACAATTCATGAATTTAGTATTCTCACCATGTTTTTTACTGTCTTCAATTTGTCATGGTCATTCCAAATCTGAATTTGCATCATCAATTCATTACTTTTTGACAAATCCTAGATTTTGTTTGTTTATGTAGAATTAGTCATGCACTTCCTTATTATTGTATATCATTTATTGGTGAACACAAATCACTTCCTCTTTAGTAATTGAGTTTGTGAGAAGTTGGACTAGCTATTGGAACGTAAGGTGATCATAAGAATCTTCTCAAATTATTTCCCTGCTGAATTTATAAGCAAAGAAAGCTTGGTAACCCAGAGAATATCACAGATACGACTACAAGAATTTTAAACTTATGAATAGTGATTCCGTTGTTCTTGTTGATAAATTTCTCATCGAGGTACTAGTTCCTTGATAGGCTAAAGGTTCCATGGGCTTACTGAAATGGGATGGTAATGACCTTGGTACTTTAGTTTTCTCTTCACGCTTTGGGCCGTCACATCACATTCTTTCACTCTTTCCTGCTACTGGATGTCCTTCACATCATTTGGCAGTCAGATGTCCATTAACAGCATAAGTAAATTGTGGTTATATCTTTTCATACAAGCAAATTTTATAATGTTTACTACAATGAATGTCTAAGAGTTTATTCACAAACATTCTTGTCTACTCACTTGCACCAAATATAAAATCAGCAAAGATACAAAGATTGTTTTTTCATTATAGAAAGGTTTCTGAAAGATTTCTATAAGAGAATCATACTTATGTGATGCAAATCTGATTTAAAAGGCCAAGATTGAAAAATACAAAAGATGGAGAACAAGTCTATTCATCTGATTCATATATAGTTGTTATTCACAAGTATGTCACGCTAGAAATAATCATATAATTTTCTTTTGCCGTCAAATTATTAGGAACCTAGTTATCACGATGGATTCGATTTGGGTTCTTGCAGTGGCTCTAGTTATAATTCACATTCTAACAACAAAGTAGTTTTGGCATCCTCTACGCAATACTCCTTCCCATTGCCAGTTTTGCCATCCTCTACTCAATACTTCCCTTTGCCCAACTCAACTAAAAGTGATTCTAGGCACAAAGTTTCTCACAAGACTCTAGATATCTCTACTTAATACTTCCTTTTGCATCATATTCTATTTATTCTGAGTAGTGAGACAAACTCTCAGAATTGTAACAAATTTAGTACTAAAGAAGGTTTTGATGAGCTTCTTGCAGTTTTTATTTGAAACGTTACCAAGGGATACCTTTTCATGGAAAATTGAGCTACTCAAGTCAGCTGCTTCTTATGCTAATTCTCACCTCCAGGCAGTTAAAGCTGAAGTATTGGTGCTAGCCAGGTTTCTATCCTTCAAAGAACAAAGCTTTTCACTTCTGTATTTTTCTTGGTTATCCTCAGCTTGATGGTTTTAGGATTGTCAAATTGACATAAAGTTTCAGCCAGTTGTTTTAACTTTTAACTTATGCAAGAACCAATTTGAGTTTTTTTTAAGATTTTGGAGCATTTCTTTTAAATAAGTGGTTATCTGACTGCCAAAATCAACCATTAGAAATAATGAAATATAGGATTAATAATTCCAGTTTACCAAAACAAGTGTACCATAATATCAAACATAAGATTTGGTATATAAACTGTACTTAATTTACTACTCAAATCGCCACTAAATCTACAAAAAGATATTAGTACCATCATGCCAATTTGCCTCTAATGCTAAGTTTAATTTGTTTAAGAACTTTTAGTGCTGAAGTTGCTACTGTCACTTGTTCTCTTACCAGATCTTTTCAGTAGTGTAAATACTGTCTCTCTTTTACTTTACCAGAGATTTGTTAGCTTTTCAATATTCTAAATGGAGATGTGGTACCTTACTACCAAAATATTTTGTTATTGTTTAGTTGCCTCGACAGTTTACTTCCTAGTGAAGATGAAGCTAAAAGACTTCAGAAACTGTTGGGCAATTGCAAGGTTCGCTACTTCAAGGATCATGGTCACAACCTTCTACTGGTAGGTGAAGAGGAGCAAAGCCACTTGTACACACATGCATGCACAGTGTGAGAGTCATTGAGTTGTAACGGTTCAATGATAAGTATCTCTCTAGCAATTGAGAGTCTTCCAAATGAAGTAAATGCTATATATCTGTTAGAATATATAATATAAAAAGTTAAAAATGACGTTTTTTTAATAGCTTAAGCTTCTATAGTAATTGATGAGTTAACATAGTATCATTCTAATAGAGCAAAAACTTTTAGTTCAAATCCTGCTAAATCCACTTGTCATTTAAAATATAAAATCTTCACCCACTTAATTCAAGTTCACTTCTTGGATTACTCAAAATGTCTTAAATCTAGAAGTGAAGGTGAGTGTTAGAATATAAATTATAAAAGTTATCATTCTCTAATAGCTTAAAGTTTTAGAATAGTTAGTGAGTTAACAATATCCATTCATCTATTTTTTACTGTCTTATTCTCTCAATTTTTAGTTTAGAAGCAGAGGAAATTATCATGTTTAAATCCTTTAGGAAACTAATATGATATCACAGAAATTCAAGTACGACCAGTTAATTTTTTGCCTATACAATAACACAGATTTGTTGCTTTTTAATTTCAGAATTACTGTGGATATGATTCTATTATCTGTATTAATGTTTGTATTCAATAAGCAGATTATACTGTTCAAAACAATTCTGGATTATGGTTTATGGGTTGCTGGACATGCATCTTTGATATGTTCATCAATATCCGAACATGTTTTGAACTTGACAAACATATATTATCATCTATTATGCAGGAAGGTGATGTGCATTTATCAACCATCATTAAATCTGCCAATATGTATCGTCACTCGAGAAAGTATGACCGTATATCGGATTACTTGCCACCAACTATGACAGAATTTGAAATACTTGTTAAAGCAACTAGGTAATGATCTATACTCCATTTTGACAGTAATGTTACCTGGTTATTGATATTGTGGATTATTGTCATACAGACGCTTCTACGAAGTGACTGGTCCAGTGATGCTTTCAACCATGGAAGATGGCAAGATTGTGAGGGGTCTTTCTGGGATTCCTAATGATGGTCCTGTTCTATTAGTTGGCAATCACATGTACCTTGGACTTGACTTGGTTCCTCTTGTCAGAGAGTTCTTGAGGGAAAAAAGAGTTGCTCTTCGTGGTATAGCTCACCCTTTTCTATTTCCAGACATGATTGAAAGTTCATCGAAGGGGAAAGGCATTTTTGACTCCATAAATGTATATGGCGGAGTCCCTGTATCAATGAGACTTTTTTACCGATTACTATCAGAACAGGAATTTGTTCTTCTTTACCCTGGTGGTTACCGTGAAGCTCTTCATCACAAGGTGAGCTGAAACTTCTCAAGCAATAACCCTAATTAGGTAATGTAATATTAAAGTGTTATTTATACTTACTTTTTTCACTTCTTTATTGCTTAAAATGTTCTTTTTCTTTCAACCTTATATATCTATTAAATTTCTCTAAGGACATCTTCCAACAATAAAGTTCATAAACTAGCATATCCATTTTTGTAGATCTAATATGTCTTAAATGCATATTTGGTTCCATGAACTAACCTGGGAACCAAACTATAGGTGCACTATTTTTAATGTGCATTGTTTGTATTTTGTAAATCTATTCTCCTTGTAGAATTTTTCTCTGTTGACATTCATTCTTTTACTTCCATCAAATCTCATACATTTTCTATTAATTATATGTAAAGGCATTCTTCTTGTGAGAATTAGCATCGGATACTTCAGTAGATAGTGTAGGAGAAGCCATGAAATTGAAGCTGTTGCAAACGGCAGTATCTCACTAACAAGTAACAATGTTCCTACTCTGTGGAAACATGCTATTTCTCTTCCATCCTTTTGTCATCTATGCATATTTTTCTCCTTTATTTGTTATAACTAGTTAATACTTCTTTTAAAAACAATATTAGAGAAATGGAAAAAGTAGCTTTGACATGCTTGTGTTCTAGCTTTTTGGTTAGGTACTACCTTTGTGCATGTACCTGTCATGTTGTGCTTGATTCTGTTATAAGAGTGTGTGTGCTTGTTTCTATTATCCTATTCGTGGATGGTTTCAGGGTGAGGAGTACAAGTTGTTTTGGCCAAGTCAACCTGAGTTTATTAGAATGGCTGCTCAGTTTAGTGCCACGATTGTACCATTTGGAACAGTCGGTGAAGATGATCTGATAGAAGTGAGCTATATTTCTGACTTTTGAATTCTTGAATCATTTCTCATTTGAACTTTTATTAGATGTCTGAAGAATGTGATATATTATAGTTCTGTACTAGTGCATGAATTTGTTAAATATCTTCTGCTGCGTCAAAGTTCTCAAAATCACATCCATCAGTCCTTGAATGAAGTATGTAGGGTTGTTATTATTGATCCTTCTTTACAACCATTTATGCTAGGTACTTAGACTTTTGTTTGTTTGCAATTTGATCTGTGTCAAGTAACTTATTCTACAGACATCAAAAATAGCCTTGTCTTTCCTTCTCTTATTTTCGGGATATTTTTCTGTCCAGTCATTACTTTTTGGTGAAGATGCCTCAGATATTCCATAAATTATGCCCTACATCAATGGCAATTCTCCATCATTCGAATTTGGTGTAATGCCTATATACTTTTTCATCATAACCATTGAGCTTTATCAAATATCCATCTTAAGAAACATAGTACTATCATACTATCTCCTTGGATGTACTTTAAATCATGAGCTTCCTTTTATTCCATTTCTTTCATCTTCTAAAGTGCTTCTCCATTTTCATGTTCTTACCTCTAGAAAACAGACTTCCTCAATGTCTAAAGTACACTCTACACTCCTTTGAATACTCGATCCAAGATTTGAAAAAATGACCTCCTGCTTCCTAATTTGTATAACCTTATATATATGATAGTTAATGTGTACCAGCACATCTGCACAACTGAACATCAACAATCACCTATGCTGTATGAACACATAGTCTTAGATAATGGACATGTAGAGTGGATGCAGCCTATTGCATGGCAGAGGCTCTTCCTTATTATTTGATTATAGAAAAAACTAAAAGCAACTAGAGGTGGAACCAGTAGGGAGGGCTCAATGCTAAGACTGAGCACTCGAAGTCTCACGTTATTCAACCAATAAGAGAAACAGCAGGAAAAACTTCAGGTATTTCAGATTTTAGAATAGATCATTATTGTGTATTTTGATGATGAAATTATTGTCACCGGCAATATCGACGTGCAAATTCTTAGAAACCAAGAACCTAAGTTACTAAATGATTAGCAAGACTTGTGGATTAATGGTACAGTAAGTACAACAATTGGTATACTACTTTACTTTCTGTAAATCTTAGGAAATTTCGAATTTGATGTTTCAACTTTCAAGAGATACAAAATTAGAGTCTCTTGAAGATGAAGTTGTGGGAAATACATCGGACTCTCCTAAACCCAGTCACAGAGCTAATGTTTTCCTCCATTATAGGTTCAACTGTTCAAGTATTAGGGTCAGCACGCACTTACTTTTAATTGCAATTCATGTTTAATCTTCTGGTCCTTGCTCTGAGAAATGTACTAGAATTTGTAGTTATAAATAAACCTTTGTTTCTGAAAACAGAACACTTTCAATGACAGTGATTTGCTCATGCTGAGAGTGGTTCTAACTTGTACCTCTATTTATTTTACAAAAAGAAAAGTTTATGATCATCCATTATAAGGTACTTTGCTTGGGTGTATGTATATTAATATGTAATAAACTAATAATTAAGTCAACAACTATTATTTTCATTTTTTAATTATACATTGTCCATTAGTTATGTATATATATACCGTATTTATCGTCCTGCTCTCCTTAAAGACTTATACTTATATAAAGTTGCCTGACTCATGCTTTATTTTTCTTCTACGAAATGAATACAGTTGCTTTTATCCTTTGATGATGTATTGACCCTTCCTTTTGGGAAAGATATGACAAGATTCTATAGTGAGAATTTAAAAATAAGGTAATCATCCTATATATTTTCAATATTCGTCATTCTTATGGTCTTGATTGTCACTTCTTGGTGTTAACATAGTACTGTTCTTATTATAGGGATGATTATCCTAGTGTGTGCTTCCCAGGAGTTCTTCCTAAGATACCTGGCAGGTTCTACTATCTATTTGGTAAACCAATTGTTACAAGTGGAAATGATGGGATATTGCAAGATAGGAATAAAGTGAACGACCTGTATTGGCATGTTAAATCCGAGGTTGAACGAATGATTTGTTATTTACTAAAGAAAAGGAAGGAGGACTATTATAGAAGTATCTTCACAAGATCTTTATACAAAGCTGCTTGGGGATCTGATCATGAAGTCCCAACATTTGAACCTTGAGTCCAGTTGATGGATTGTTTCAATAGAACTTTGTATTTAGAGATAATATATAAAGTTCTTTGAGTAAATTATAGGCATACATCAGTTCGAACTGAGAGATATTTTATTATAAAACCACATTTCAGGAAAAGAATGCATGGTAGCGGGCTATAGTATTCTAGCCCCAAATTCGGCCCGGTCCGAGTGATTTGTGGATTAGGTCGTAAACAAACATGTAAGCCCAGTTGACCTGAATCCAGCCTGGCTTGCCCAATGATCACCTTTACCCTTGATGTTGTCTGCAAGCCTTGCCTTTTATGTGTTCGTCTTTTACAACTTCCAACCTGTGGAGAAGATGAGAATGCATACCCCACTACATTGGTGAGGAGGTGGCAGCTGCAGGAGTCCTGGAGATGGAAGACATATTTGAGCTATGACTAGTTTGGTCTTCTTAATTTTCTTGATTTACAATTACCCGCAATGTGATGTTGTTGGATTTGTACTATTTATATCTTGAATGGACTGTTAAACGAGATCTGTATCAATGATTCTTCGAGTATAGACTTAATTTAATCTTGTTTGATCTCGTTAGGAAGGTAGGTTTTCTTTAATCTAATTCCAACATGCAGAAGAGTTCATCCAAACTTGTTATGAAATATTAGTGAATTTTACTTCCTCACAAGGAAGAAATATTGCTAGTAAGCAATACATACCTATTTCCTGGGCCCTTGGCAAGGGTAAGAATAATTTAGAATAAAATTAGAGGATTAGCCTTGACAACTGCTTTGCTGCAAGGAGCTTATCAAATAACGAGTCTCAGAGACATTTCTTCAATTTCATTCATATATATATATATATATATATATATATATATATATATATATAGTTGGTCAAAATAATAAGAGTGTCATATGAAAATAATATGAAAAATACTAAAATTAAAAGGTTGAATAACAAATTAGCTGATAGACAAAATGATAGTAAAAAAAATCATTGCTTATACGCATTACCATCTTGCAGATCCTCCGCTTTGCATGCTAATCATCCAGCCCAACCAAAATATACTCCTGAGGTGTGATCTGAGAGTAAATCGGAAAAGTTTTCAGCAGCTAAATGGGCTGCAAGTAAGGTAGAAGTTCTCATCAATGATAATTGAAAGTTGTAAACAATAAAATAACAGATGCAAATACCTGCATATTACTACTGCCTTTTAGAATTTAATAGTGTTCCAGCTTCTTTTTTTATTAGATTTAATTTGGAACTTACTTAACTTTTGTAATCAATTTGGTTATTGTGTAACTCCAGATAAACTCATTATCTGCAGTTGGGTATCAAATTTTTTATTATTTTAGGATCTCTATTTAATTTCTTTTGTAGGTTGATATTGTAGTTGGCTAATTACAGGTGGTCTAACATTTAACCTCTCCCAGGACTAATCAACTAAGCGAGCATCTAAGGAGTAACAAGATGGCGATGGCTTTTAGCTTCGAAGTTCGAACTCTCCAGAGTTAAAATATAGAAGCAAAGCTTTCTTGCCATCATGGTATATACTTACTCAGATACTAGAGAAGCAGTCTTATTTTGATCATTTGATTGTTAAATTTTCTAGTGCATTGTGGTTATCGTGCCTTTTTTAATATTGTATTGTCTCTATCTTTTATTTATTTATTTTTGGTTGATATTTAGGCTGGAAAAAGAATCCTTTTCTGCCATTGTTGGTGGTGAAGAAGTAGAAATGGGGAAGCCATCTCCAAAAATGTGAGACACTAAGACATCTTTTATTGTCCTCCCGTTATCATTCTATATAGTTTAGGAAATTAATTTTATTACTCTCCAAGTCAAGCTGATTTCGTTATCATTCTATATAGTATTAAATTTTTTATTTTGTAGCTTTCTGGAAGCTGCAAAAAGGATGAATGTTGATCCATCTCTCTGCCTAGTAATTGAGGATTCCTTGTAAGCTTCTCTTAATCTTCAACAATGTCCCTCCTTTTTCCATTTTTCATTTTGTTATATGTCGTTGTTAAATCCTTTCCATGTACTAATTACATGACATAAATAATGTTGAAAAAAATCTTTGCTTTTGTGAAAAGAAGAATCAGAAGAATCTAAGTCAAAGTTGTAGTTATGCATTTGGATGAGTATAAAATGTTTCCAGACCTGAACTAAGGCCCTCAAAATAGAGCTCAGCTTGAGCTATAAATGAGTCGAGCCGAACTAGATTTGTTAGCTCAAAGAGTTAATCGAGTTGAGCCGAGCCAAACTTAGCTCGATCAAGCTCAGCTTGATAAGAGCTTAATCAGTGTAGCTTATATTTACTCAAACAATGGGATTGACCATAAGCATATTATGATTATTTGCACTTTCTCCATTAGTTTGGATGGAAAAGTTAACAACTTCACATTAGTTTCAACCACATAGGGCAAAGTAGTACAAATGAAAATTCCAGAGAGTAGTTTAATTTTAGGCATATCAACAGAGGGCAATTTGTAATTTACCCTAAAATTTAAAAGCAAGTCACAATGAGAAAATAGTTGACAAAGTGGATGAATAAATAAGAAATTTAAATTTGAATAGTTAGTTCTTCCAGATGGGAAGTAGTTTTAACATGTACAACAACTATTGTATAAACAAGTACAGAATATACAAAGACCAATCTGTAGTCCAAAGGAAGCTGCCTCTGGAAAGGAAATAGAAAGAACTGAGATCCATAGCAATAGTTCATATTTCTCACTGGGTCCATTAATTGAACCACCAAGAGGCACTTTCTTGATGATCACCCAATTCTGTAAGGGAGAAGTCATCGTATAAGAGACAGCTTGGTTCACTTCGCGCTGATAAGATTTGCAATTAGAATTCACAGGTCAACATGATGTGGTACATACACTAATCTTAATAATCACTCAGGTTATAAACTAGCTTAAAACCCAGTAAAATTAGTTAAAGAAGTACAACAGAGGACCTTAGTTTCTTAGCCCAAGGAATTCAGGAAAGCTTGCATATTTGGGCTGCCATCCAATTTCTGCACGAGTTTTTGAGTTATTCATCCTCTTGCCCAGAGGGCCATCAGTGCCTGAAATTAAGGGCATATGAGTTACCTCAAAGAGAGTTCTCTCTCACAAGGCAAAGAAAAAAAAAGTTTGAAATGTTGCCTGTGAAACCCTGAAATTTCGTGCTGAATTTTCCACTTTGATTTACACAATCCATCATTTCTTGCCTGCAAGAAAATAAATCATGCACTATGTGAACTTCATAAATGAGAGCAACAAGAAATGTGATAATTCTTTACTTTGTGAATAATTCTTTATTTGTTTATTGGAAGAGTTAAATAGGCAGGAGGAGCAAGGAAACTAGGGGTGACCTGGAAAGAGGATGATTGTCACAACCCAAGAAGATACGTCCACGAACCTTCTTTTTCATGATTGCGGTCAAAAGTGAAGCAGCATCCTGTAAAGCAACAAACATCCAAAACCTACAGATGGAATACTGAAAATGCACCAATTTCATCCCACAAACTGATACAAAAGGACTAGAGCAGATCTCATTAGTATTATATAGAGCCCCTCTGTAATGCTCGGCACTAATCTCTTGTCCTATATTTAACCAAGAATGGTCATGCTGGCTAGATGTTTCACTTTCACCTCTAAAAGAAAGTGATCATTTATTAAAAATAAAAATAACCCCTTCTGCATAGTCTCCTGTTGGAGTCCTATCTGAATGCAAAGCAACTAGACAGAACTCATAAAACAGAAAGCTAGATGCTTTGCTGAAATTCTACCAGGATGCTACAATTTTAACCTAGATGGCGGTGAATGCTTGACAAATGAAAACATTACCAAGAAATCCCAAGAAATAAGTAGATTAAAAAGAACAAGGATCTTATTTACACCACTACGGATAGAATTACTTTACCTCATAATGAATAAGATTAACTATATGATCTGGACGAGAATCCACAGTTCCTTTCCGCAACCAGAAGACATGGGCACCTCTATCTGCTTTGTGTAGACAATGAAGGACAAAGTGTAAACAAGGAAAAGCAATCAACAAGTAGTCCCATATGGAAACAGAATCTAGCCATTCTACTTTTTCTCATTTCTTAATATGTGTCTTAAAAAGAAGCATGCAGAATAGAATCACAAAAAGGATATGTAAAGCCCTGCTAGCCTCAGAACACAGCCTCCAACCTCCAAAACTATATTTTCTGCTTTTAAGAGAACATCGGTCCGAGGACTCCTACCAATTGGCACAACTGAAGAATCCTACAATAACATCTAAACAGTTAGAAAAAAAAAAAAAAAGCAGTTCTTAATTTGCAACAGATATGGAGTCTAGTAGTTTTACTTCTTTTTTTACTTTGGAGGAATCAAGGAGACAACCTTAAGTGATTCATAAGATAAATGGTAATAAAAGCTTGCAAACAGAATAAAGAACTCATGATAAACTAATAATCAATTAACAACCATGATATTTAGTATCTAATATTTTAATAAAACGATTCAAATAGCACTTTCAGATCAAACCAGAACAGTATGAGAAGTTTGCACATAATAAATGAGGAAATTATATTAGAAGTTATCAGAAATGAGATCATATTTCTCTTTATGTGATGACTACTGAGACATGGTTCCATTAGGGTTGGTGACACGAAGAAAGAATAAACCATGAACACTACATGGGATAGAAATCCATTATTTATTCAAGAAAGTCATGCTAAAAGAAAGAGAAGTATCTATCAAGTGCTGATAAATTATAAGAGGTCATAACCTCCTTGTAAAACAAGAATGTATTTTTTTCTTTCTTTCAATAAGAAAGAAAAGTATAGTATTACCACAAAAAAGGGCGCAAAAGCACGTCAACTATCCAAGCAGATTCCTGCCATGCCCCTATACAAGAGATCTAGAAAAAGCAAAAGGAACTGAATGGTGCTAGACAGAAGAATAAGATTGATCTTTACCCAGGTTAGCAAACCAATTGGCACACTAGTTAGCCTCCCTATAACAGTAGGTAACAAAACGAATAGCAAGAGCCTGAAGCAAAGAGAACATATCATTAAAAATGTGTTTCCACTTTCCATTTCTAGAGAGCAGCTGATCTAGAATTGATGATTTGAGCAAAAGACTTGGAGTCCATCTCAATAGTAAGATTTGTGAGCTTATAGTCCTGAGCTTTAAGCCGAACAAAATGCAGGGCTTCCACCTCTGTGTGCAAGGGGTCGATGGCACTACAACCAGCTGCACCGACAAGGAGGGGACTGCCGTTCGCGAAGCAAGCAATGAAACCGACCTCTGCCCAGGTCGAGTTGGGAGAGAAAGCACCATCAATGCTAATTTAGTTAAGCCCATAACCGATGGTTTGCAAGGTTCAAGCCTTCTTGCTGAGGGAGGACTGCAGAGGCTTGAGGTGGACAAAGCGAGTATCAATAGCAAGGGCCAAAGATTCCGAAAATCGGGATTGAAATCAACTATCCGAAAAAATATTATGTATTGGTCGTATCAATTGTATCGGCCACCCATATCATATTGGACATTTTTTTATTACACAAAATTTTAAATATTATTTAAAAATATAGGAAAATTTCTAAATATTTAAAAAAGTGATGAAAAATAAAAAATAAAAATTACTCACATATGAAGCCTAAAAATTAAAAAAAAAAGTACTCGTTCAAAACTATGATGAAGATCGTGCAACCTGTAATGTCTAGTAAATTTCTATGATTGTAAATTAATATTGTAGAAGTGAAATGTGTTTCACTGTTGTTCTACCACAAATAAGACTTAAAGAGGGGAGAAAAGGAAGAGAAATGAAAAAAAAAAACACTTGCCCAAGTTCACCCAAGTGTGGAGTAGCTAAAAGAGCTCATTAGATTAATTGTTGGATGATTTCAGTGTGAAGTGTCAGGATGGGAGGAGAATATATGTGAGAGATAGGGAGTAAAAACTAAAAACTTGAAAAGAATCCATTTCAACTAGTTTCGATAGAGTTTAGTTAGCTGGGCACATCAATTATTAATATTCCCTAGGTTGGATCTATTCAGGGTTAGGATCGGCATCAACTAAAACTAGGATCTAGAGCTATTGTTTTGAAGAACATTTAATTAGTGGTTGAGGACAATCTCTAACAAATATGGTTGTTATGGCTTTCAGGTACTGGCCAATGCGGCAACTGAGCAACATGCACTAGGCCCCACCTCCAAATAGGATCTACCTTTTTTTTACCTTTCAGTTCTTTTTATCTTTATGTTTAAACTATCTATTAGTTTAGTTTGATTAAAGACATATTAGTAGTGGTATTGTTTATTCCATTATTTTTTTTATTAAATTTATCGAAGTTAAATTTTTACATTAATTTTTGTTATTGTGGACTTAGAAAATATTAGTTAAGGCTTCGTGTATCTCACGCGTTTGAGGCACATAGCCGATTATGATTTTGATTTCCGGTCGTGATAGTGTTTATGTCTACCAAATGCAACCCGTTTAATAATCGGGTCAGGATCGTGTTCGTATTAGGGTGAAGTTGAGCCAACCCAAATCTGACCTACGTTGAACCTGCTTAACACAAATTGAATGCCACTCCTAACTAGGCCCATTGCATCAATAATATCATACGATGAGGCCACCTCATCACTACCATTAATAGCCAACTGTTTCCTAAGCAAATCCAGAGGCATCCTATCAACTTGCGTCAAAACAATATTCAAGGAAATAGAGGATGAGGTTTGTTCACCTACAACCTACACATGCTTGGCATGTGAGGACTAGGTCTATTCACCTACCTCTTGCATGTGCTTGGCACGTGGGGACCCTTCAGCTCACCAGGTTGGGCACTTACCACGACTCAGACAAGTGCTTGGGTCAACCAACTCGACAACCCTAGTTGGACAACTCGATGTTTTACCCATCAAGACCCTCCTCAAGACCCTCCTCTAGTTACTAAGCCAATATCCACCTAATTCGAAAAGTCTTCACTAATCATCTCCTATATGTGCTTTGGGATCGTCCAAGTCTACTTTGGTTGGTGGCATAAATAAGAGGGACCATTGCCACAAGCAACTTGAGCCCAAGTCCTAGGAACATTAACAGCCTTCTCAGGGGCTGCTCGTCGTTGGCCACAAGTCAAAATCCGCAGGAGAGGAGACCAACACAATTCAATCAGGAGGTCAAGGGGGGTTTGACATGAGGGAGAGAGGAAGCAAGAAAAACAAAAATCGCCTTGGAGTCACCTACGCCAGAGCAACTCGAGAAGGAAATCCAACCACTTTTAAAAGAAGAACGTTCAATGGAAAACACTTAGTTTGATAATCCTCTAATACAGAAATAAAAGAAAGCATATTCACTTATTCAGTCTATATAGTAAAAACTCTAGATCTGAATTTATACGTTGAACTTATGTAAACAGCAGAAAGGAAGATTGGTGAAAGAAGAGCTACAGTCTAACTGTATTTTGATCCACATACACATACTCCATAGCATCACAATGCATCTCTCTAAGATGATGGTAGATATACTGATATAGTGCATAACTGAAAATGTAATAGAAATATGGATATTCCCATTTTTTGAGGGTTCAGAACTTAGAAAAAAGAAGAAGAAATTTTGGAATTCTTAACTAGGACCACACTCTTATCTCTACGATTGCAAAAGCAACATTAAAAACATCAATTACCAAGATTAGCAAGCATTTATCTTCGAATTAGTCATTAAAAAAACCTCTTTATTCAACCTATTACATGAAACAGGTAGGTGCTGATTCTGTACAAGGTATGAACATTGAGAAGTTAACACTAAGCAGGGCAGAGGACCTAACAATCAACTTATCCCACAAGTCTACATATATGCCAGGAGAATCCTTCTAATATTGATCTTCTTTTATCAAAAAAGCTCACTTAAAGGTTACTGCTATGTACATTTTTCTGGACTAAGCTCATTCTTTACTAATTTGACAATGAATAGTATAGTTTATACTACTGTTTCTTCTTCCTAAGAATATAGGTTATCATCTTTAAGAAAAATAACTAGTCTCAACTTCCCTTGAATATCACCTTTGAATCTTCATATTGCGACTCTTTTTTTTTATCTCAAGTAAAACACAAAGAAATAGAACAAAGACAATTACCCAAGAGGAAAATATATTTAAAGATCACAGAAGTACAAACTAGGGTAATCTTCACATCAAGAAGAATCAAGCATACCTAGAAGGATAACTCTATCAAGTGACACTGGAAAGAAGAAAAGGGTCAATCTCGTAATATCAAAATGTTTCCCTCCAATTGTGTAACAGTAGTTGAGGGAAAATGATACACGGTTTGTCTATAAAGATTCATGACCAAAGTTTTTATTTCTCAATAAGATCAAAAGTTACCCTTCTAAGCTCACCAAAAGATCCTTTTGGATCTTCCATCCAATCAGAAAGATGAAATAGAACACATTACAATCCTAGTAAAAAGCATTTTGAATGCCAGTTGCTCAAGATTTTGCAAAATGATGTAAGCAAGTTTTCTATGAACTGCAAGAAAGTTGTACACCTGTACACTTAGAAATGTATTAATTTCTTTTAAAGTTAAAGACAAATAAATGGTATAATTAAAGAAAATACTTAAAACAAGATGTACACCTCATCACACAAATCATTGTCACTCTGATCATAAGCAGCAGTACTGGAGGTAAACAGGAAAGAACCTTCACCACTCCAATTCGATGCTGCTAATCTGCAGATATTTGTTGAAACTAAGCATGTTACCCATGTATAAGGTTTCTTCTTCATTTATAATAGGATGACAGGATACAGGAGATATCTCAGAGAATAGATACTACTGTACTTTGCACTGAAATTACTATAAAAAGCAAAAGAATACTTAAAAAGGACAACTGACAGTGTCAGGAAGTTGTAAAACCAGTGGAACATGGAGATATATCATTAAAAGTTTAAAACTACTCCAAACTAGTATTTATTATTGATAGCATGAAATGAAGTACAGAATTTCACTAGTATGCTGGTCTATATAGGATCAGCGGAGTTGTGCTCTAGATGGCCACTGTTTTGTTGAGAAAAAGCTTTGTCAATACCTACACAAGTAAGTAGTTACCTACGTCACTAGTGAACAGTATACTATTCCAAAGATTTTGTTCTGTCATTCTCAGCCAAGACATATTTGAGTTCACCTAAATTTGCTTCCTCTTTTGTGAGCAACAAATTTATTAAAAGGTCAATTGTGTTCCTGAGAAATTGTTAACTTCATGGTCTGATTTGAATATGTTACACCAGTTGCCAGGATGTATAAGGCAGCTCAACTACATCTCATATTTGAGCACTAGAACATCCACAGTACACATCTGAACAGGCTTCTGCTTCAGGTCCCAAGAAAGATGAATCAGCAGACCAGAGAAAATTGATTCCTTATCATGACTTGTTCACAAGGATTTATATTTGTAATTGTCCAATTGGCCATATGCAAAACTATACTTAGAAATCTTCAAGAGCCCAACTATCATTTTCCCTATGCTAGAAGATCCCATACAATCTTCAGAATATACATCAAACTCTCAAATGAAACTCAGCTTTAATGTTCAATACTTCAATGCACGCTTATTATGTGTATAGCCAGTGACCACTGTTATGCACATATTTAACTAACACTGCAAACAGTAAAATGATCTGTATTATTAATTGTTTATGTCTGTACATGTAGGACAAATGGAAACCAAACATATTCAACTTCTGATACATGTATAACTTAGCTGATACCTGATAAACTTAAGACATCAGTCAAACTTTCTAAACTTCAGGTCATCACTCATCAGACACCAAATTCATGTGTAAACCTTTAAATGGGATAATCCAAATGAAGGTAAAATAATAACATATTCAACTTATTTCCATTACTACCACCTAGAGGTTGTCTCAGAATAATTGGCTATTGCACTTTGTGATGTAAGGAGCAAGCACTGTCTACCTTAACATTAGCAGAGAACCTCATGAGGCAAAAGGAAACTAAAAAAATGAGTAAAGAAAGATTCTAAAGAAAGAGAAGCATGGCATGTGGTACGAGAAAGCTACAGGTCTAGATGTCGCATTGTATGAAATATGGTAAAAGATGTTGCATCTTCTATCATTCAATATGTTTCAGGACAGAAAATCTCTTGAAATTTCAACACATATTTTACCTGACATCACCAGGGTAATCTTCAGTGCGAGATGGCGGAGCACAAAAAATAACATATGGAACTTTCTGAGCAGTTGTTGAACCCCTTAAGGAGGGAATGATCCCAACTTCAATCAATTCATTATGATGATCTGTACTCATTGTTTGGCCAAAAATTTTGCAACCTGGATGTTCCTGTTAACAGAGAAAAATATGAAGTCCTTCAGTCACTTTTATGAACCTTGTGATCTATGTGACTATTTGTGCAAAGATTGGTATTTTAAGGAGTTAGGAACAAAATTCACCAAAATATTCCGATGAGTGAGACAATATGCAAAGCAACTGAGAAAGATAAATTGTATTTTCAATATATAAGAAAGTAATAGAGTAAAATACAAATACCATCCATGTAGGAATGAAAACTGATAGGATACTGATCAGGTAGTGCCAAAATAATATCGATATCCACTTCTCTTCTCTGTTATGAACAAGGTTACGGATAGTATATATATAGCAAACTCGGTAACAATATTTGCTTGATATGGATAAGGATGTGAATCAGGTAACATATGTATCCTTATTGAATTTATAAAGCTACAATAAATGTAGCATTGCTGTAATGTGCAACACAGTTAAAAATTACATAATAGAATCAGGGCACCTATCACCTATTGACATAAAAATACATAAAAAGCATGTCCTCACTTCAATATTTCATATTATTTTAAACTATATGACAATGCAAACACAAATTTGGATAAAATTCTTTAAATTATATTCTCATGTGGATAAGATAGACACTGATACAAATCTATTAAGATAGATAGGAAAATCCAAGTCCATATCCCACAATGCTCAGACAAAGAACTAGATGGATCAGATATTGTTCAACCTAATTCACCCCTACATGGTTGCATCCATGTCTCCACCTATTCTTTCTTAGATATAAAATTCAAGTTAGCCAATAATTGTTGTTCGCTTAATAATACTCCACATCTTGCCTTGCTTAACTTTTAGCACTACATAAATCTTTTTGGTGAAATCAGGATAGATAATTGAATATCAACAAGAAGCAAGAGAACTTGTTAATGTATCTAGTATGTGGATGAATTTAGAAGTTCATGTTTCTACGATATTTAAGGATTAATCATGCATTTAGAAAGGAAGATGCTCCTCCCACACTAATTCAATTAACAAATGAATGAAGCAAAATTTCATTAAATGACAAGAGTACTTAAGAAGCCAGCTGTATCTCCTTCAATCTTAGCAATTCATACTAATAAAAATATAGTAACCAGAAATATTTAAAATTCAAAAAAGAAAAACAAAATCATCTTTTTGAGTAAGGATGTATGATAGGCTATGAAGCAAGAATAATTCATTTTCCCCTCCGTACTAGTATCTGATACGTATTGGATATTGATACAGCCCAATACATGTTGGATACAACTAGAGGAGTATTTGAATTAGAAAATAATAATTTTAATTTTCCAATACAGCAAGGTACGGCTCTAATACATTTCTTGATCATCCAATTTTTTTTTCTTCTTTCTTTGCTGAAAGATGATATAAAACACATACTTTATATAATTATCCAATCTTTCATGATACTTTATGGCTTTGTTTATTAGATAATAAATTAAACATATAACTTGAAGGCCATTTAAACTTTAAAGATCCAAATTAATTATAGATTAATTGAACTATGTTTCAATATTTCGCTAATATTTTAAGTTTCCTATAAGTTTTTATTACAATATTATTTAAAGTTTTAGGCATGTAGATACTAAATATGTAGCTTTCTTTCCTTTTATCTTATCATTTCTGAGATAATTATTTTTTACCGTATATTATATTGGTTGACAACAAATTGAAAACATATTATTTATTTATTTATTGGTGTATTCATACCATATCTATATCCTACTTTTAAGAATTTGCCGTATCCCTATATTTGTATTTTTATATCTCCATATCCAATATCTATATCTTTGCTTCATATGCGAGATAGGTCAGTTGTTCAAGAATCTTAACATAATTTGCAATAACCTGTTGCCACTTCTCAGCTACTAACTGACCAAGTACCCCTGGCCCCACGATCAACAGATCCTTCTCCCCAGTAACACTGGAGGAAGACATCTTCGCCATTGCATCATTGGATGATTCTGCACTCACAAAATGTAAGATATCAGAGCGTTGATATCAAACTTCTCAATATTTCTAATTGCGAGTCTCTTTCTGATTCAGTAAGATATAAACCGAATGATTCGAACTGAAACTAATGCAGTCATCACTAAGAAATGATCACTAATCTCAGAATATGTAAATCATAGGGGATAATATGTAATTTACCCTTATTCAAATGTACAAGCAGCAAATTTGTCAAATAGAGGAGGTTCTTCACAATAAGACTAAAACATAGTAATGAGATGCACAAAAAGAATAAATAAAGAAAAGAAAAGGCAATGCTTCCTCCGAGGGGAACAATGCTATACTTATTGTTATCCCATTTTGTGATTAATAACTACAGCAAAACATTGCTACCTATGCGACATTGGCACGAGATAATTCCAAGGTCCATAAATAAAACCTCAAAAATCAAATTCCGCAAGAAACCCAATTCTACAGTTCTCATAACGAACCTCGTCGGACCTACGAAAGAAGTAAAAAGGGCAGGAAGTGGTGGAACGACCAAGTTCCTTCCTTTGCCGAATCTAGCGTATGCCCACCGCAATGCCAATCGAATTAGATAACTCAGACCCATTAAAACAATGAATCACCCGTGTAACGAGAAGAAAAGAGAAATCATAGAGAAGGAACGCTCACCAAGAGGGGAAGAAGAGGCAGAGGCTACCGAGATGCGACGTCCGTGGGAGAGAGAGGTACTAATCGAGAGGAGGCGACCGCAGGACAGAGAGGGGGTGAGGGGGAGACGAGGAGCGTGGAGAGCTACTGGGATTGAAGCCAAGGCGGTGATGACTTCCATCGGGTTTTTTTGGGGGAAGAGATCAGAGCGGCTACTTGAATACAAAATGGAGAAGACGTAGTTTTCTCAAAACAAAAAAAAAAAAAAAAAAAAAATATATATATATATATATATATATATATATATATATATATATATATATATATATATATATATATATATTACTCAATAGCCATAATTATAAAACACCTCATTTCTTAAAATAGAACGTTGTGTAACAAAAGTTTTGCCCGGCAGAACGATGGTGAAGGTTTTGGAGTTAGAATTCAGAAAGATATTAAGAAAATTATAGTATTTAATCGATCACAGGGCAAACTTAAAAGCCTCTACTTCGGCAAGCAAAGGGTCGTCCATCTCTTTATCGACGATTTATAAAGTGGATAGGGTTGCTCGTTCCTTTTTTGTAGAGGTAAACGGGAAAGGAGTTCAAGTCTTCGCAATCTGCGAAATTCTCGGGTGGGGCTTTTAGGGCCAAGGTCATGGATTTGCTCAATAGAAATAATAAAGTTGTCGGTTAATCTTATGCTAGATAAGTACATGAGGTGTGGCATATGGTACTAGTTCCATATGCTACAACAAACCTTCAAGATACACATCCAAAATACAACGCTAAAGTCCAAAATACAACGTCAATCATAACGCCCTCGCAAGGGCTCAATACAACTAATAGACATACTGAAATAAAAAGGCAGCTACTCCTCGCTATCCACACCTGCGTCCCCTAGCTCTAAAATGATGCCACCAAGAGGTGGTGAGCACATAGCCCAGCAAATAGAATTTATACAATCTATAATAATAAAATCACATATGAATATTCAATGCATGCCTATTTGGTTAGGAGATATGAAACACCCAAACCTCCAAATACATGTGTAAACCGCGTGGATAAATCCCCCCACGCAGTGCATCACATGACCTGTCAGTACAAGGATTTCACAAGGCACACAACAGCACAAATTCACCATAATTAAGTTCAACTATAAGAGTCCGGGTACAAGTTCCATAGGCCATAACAAGCCTTCCAACTATACATCCAAAATACAATGCTAAAGTCCAAAATACAACATCATCATAACGCCCTCGCAAAGGCTTAATACAACTAACATATATATTGAAAAAGAAAAGCAGCTACCCGCACCTGCGTCCCCTAGCTCTGAAATAATGTCACCACCTTAGCGAGTAGGATCCATACAATTTAAAATAATAAAATCACATGTGTATATCCAATGTATGCATATATTTGCTAACAATAACAATATGTTTGTTGAAAGGACTTACCATGAGTTACTAAATCAATGCAATTGATAAAGATTATCAGTCACTATCCTGGAATATGCTAGTTCCTAAACGTATCACGATAAGTCCACACAGATATAAAGCTTGATACAATCTCTTATTCGTACACATCTCAATCATAATGTTTACATGTTATGCATAGCAATAAAATAGCAGTTTAGTCATCTCATACCTATCAAAGCATTAATCATACTTATATCGCTCATCGAGCTATTCACCACACAGGGTAAATACTCCCAAGAAACAATCATTCATCACATAATCATCCATCATCTCATACATCGGGTGGGTATATATACATCTAGCGGTAATGCCACCTACACGTGTATGACAACACTACAAGTGACCGGTTGTCTATGGCCATCAGACTAAGGACCCCGGTTTCGTAAGCCTATACCTCACTCTCTCTAAATCATCACCACCTTCAACGAGAGAATCGGGAGCCCTCGGCTCATCAACAGACGCCTTAACCCTGCGTCGTCGGGTACCGCTAGAGTTATATTCCCACCTCACAATCATGTTCTTCTATCATCATAATCTAGTCATGACTATGTAGTATAACTACCTGAATGTCACATAGGCTCCCGACCTCAGGTATAGGCCACTAATAGTATAGTCATGAAGTGGTGCAGTGTCTATAAGTATATAAAACATGCCATAGTCATCATGATCATTATATTCTATATTCACAACAAATATACATTAACATTATCACTTGAATGCTTATGCTACATTAACATTCTCATAATATTATGATGAGCAAGTTATCAATAACTGCATATGTAAAGATATAACATGGTGTACTAAATGCATGTATTAATACCGACATTTCCTACAGTGTCATGACAGGTATAATGATTGTAATTATATTATTCTATATTTGTATAACTCTACTTGCCTAGGGGTCTCCACAGTATGGTAAATCTCGTCAACTAGCCTCCCAAAATCCTCCTCACGCGGTGTAAATCCTATTAATTCCCGCAAGTAACGCTATACGTAAGATTATCGAACTAATAGAATTAATTATCTTATTTGGCAAATACTTGAGTCAAAGGTCTCGGCGAGTCCTATGTTATCCTAAAATTCACATAATACTAAATTGTCATTACAGGGTTAGGCTAATTAAATCAGGTGGAGATATAAACAGGGTTATAGAGTACAAATGGTCACAAATAAGCTAGACTAGAGGTATTGGGTTAGGTTCAAACCTAACCCAATAGGCAAGGGGGGCTGTAATTGGACTGCAGCCCACAAGGTTGGTTGAAGTGGGCTGGGGTCCAACCCCACCAAAGGCTTGGTTGGTGGGCTGCGGTCTGCAGCCCACCCAACTCAAGCCTAGTGGGCTGCGGTCTGGACCGCAGCCCACCAGGGAGGGCCCGTGGGCTGCGTCTGACCGCAGCCCACCAAGGGGCTCAGCGGGGTGTGGGGGGTTAAAAAATCCCCTCCCCACCCTCACTCGGTATCTCTTCCGAGGGAGGAGACGAAGGGAGAGCGAAAAGCCCGAGGGGCTGCGACGCTGGCGGCGCGGCACGAGGTCGACGGTGCCGGCGGCACAGCACGGGGCCGACGGTGGCACAGCACGAGGCCGAGGAGGGAAGTAATAGGGGAGAAAAAGGAAAAGGGGAGGAGGGGGTTTAATGGAGGTGGGAGCAAGGTAGCGTGCACGGTAAGGGAAAGGGAAGAAGAAGGAGAGCACGTGCGTCACGGGATTTTTTTTTTTTAGAAATTAGGGTGTTACTGCACTTGGTCTTGAAATCAAAAGATTTATATGGAAGATCGCATGAAATCGACTACATATAAATCCCTTCGTTTCACAACCTATTAAAACAGAATGGAATAATATTTATGTATCTATCTCAAGCTAACGAAATAAATTTGTCCAATCGTCATATGTAAAACTTATGTAAGTTAACGAAATAAATTGATGAATTTATCTGTGATTTATTTGGGTACTCGACTTAAATTTTCGTATGAAATGCTGATTTATTTAACTAAATCTACCTTAATTTTTTCGTTTTGGTTGCCATGAATCGCTCTTAAGATTAGTGTTTTATATATAAAAAAATAACGCTATACTTATTAGTGCTTCCTCTTCTTAAATAAAATGCTAAAAAATTTAGTATTTTACTAACTAAGTTGAGAGTGCCGCAATACTAAATAAAATTTGAGAGACGGCTAATTTGATCAAAAATAATCTTTTATAAAAGTTTGCTAACTCTATTGAAGCCCATCACATCACTTTAAACTTGTTGGTGCTTCCTCTTCTTAAATAAAATACTAAAAAGTTCAAATTTTACTAACAACTATAGTAAAATAAATCTATTTTAGTGTTAAGTTTACAACATTTGATAAATAAAATCTGGGAGGTGCTAATTTGGTCAAAAAATAATAATATAATCTTTTTTGCCAATCCCAATCCCAATCCCAATCCCAGGTGAGTCCTTAACCAGAGTCGGCAGGCTATCTTTGTCCAGTGCAGTATATAGTTTTGATCACTTCTGATTCGTAGCTCTCCTATGACGGGTCCGACCTTGGGCATCCTCTCCACTGCCATCGAACGATCCCGAAGGCGATGAAGCGGCGGAGTTGGATCGATTGAAGAGGAGAAATGTCCAAGTTACTCTCGAGATTAGCGGGATACTTCATCTCAAGAACGCAGGTGGGTGTCGATAAGGCCGGAAATCGTTACTTCACTCGGAAGGAGGAGATCGATGGGATCTGTAAGCGTCTACCTCCCCCTTTCTAATCTCTTCCGGATTCATCATTTCATGATTCATCTGGTCGCTGCCACTTGGGTTGCTCTTAATCTGTAACCGTATGCTCAAAGTTACGATCTTTTTAAAGCTGCCGGGTATTTTCTTGCTTTCATATCATATATTTTATCACAAGATGATCTTTCTCTGAAACTTTCGGTAAATTCTTGATGTGGATATGCCCACCATTCTTTTTGTTGAACTTGCGGATGAAAATTGATTATTATAGTCTATTGATCACTGTTTCAAGTGAAATCCAGTTTTTTCTAGGTTAATCACGGTGGTGGGAGATTAGGAGGATTAAAAAGTCATTAATACAATTATTGTGTTGATAGTGTCAGGAGTCTTATAATTGTCCAATTGCTACGTAACAATCTAAACTTGTTTTTAGTTTCATGATCACTCTTCTGCGTAGTCCTAAGGGCCTCAATATAGTATGAGGCAGACAGGACATACAAGATTAAATATTTGCAGTTTAGTGGTATTTATGCTTTCTAGTTGAATAGCTGCAGTAAATTGAGTGATTTATGGATTGCCATATATTTCAGTGTTTCTTTTGAGATATAATACCAAACCTTATTCATTATGCACCAGTGAAGGAGAAAAGATGGGTCATATTCAAGGGCGAAGAGGATTCGACCTCCATCCCAGGTTGGCTTGCTGCTACTTTATTGTTTCTATTTCTGTTAATTTCTCAACTTCTATTGTTCAAAATAGTTATGTGGAACTTCTGCTCTTTGTTTTCCTTGTGAAAAGCCCTGCTGGAAATTTTAGTTGATTTCACATTTTAGGCTGTATTCAGACACATTTTAAGTTTTAACAAACTTCATTCCAAGATCTTTCTGCTAGTGTTGTCCTAAAGCTATTATAATTTATCAAACAAGGGCATTATGATGGTAAATATGGTAAGGACTTTCATTGTGCATCATAGAATCGCATATTGAAAGTCACAGAAGTAGCCTCTCAAGTATTGCAGGTAAGGTCTTGCAAGTCTTTCCCACCCCAAGATCCCAAAATGGGAAGCCTTTCTGTTATTAAAATCTTTACCTTATAACAGCTCTCTCCTGAAATTTATCCTTGCTGTATGATGTTTGCAGTTGAGTGGATTTGCTGGTTGAATGGACAAAGAAAGAAAGCTCCAACACCAGAGGTAAGAATGCATTTAATTCCGGATTTCATAAAAAATAAGCAAAAGATTTTTTTTCCTGGAAGCTTCTGATTATGTTTCTAGTGACACGGTACATTATCTAACGAACCAACTTGAGATCGTTCAATGCCGTTTCGTAATGCCAATATTAAAAATAATTTTTTAATCTTTACTAATAGTTTTATTTGGACTGAAATTCAATTTGTCACATGAGTCTTGAAAGTTACAATATTTATTTTTGTGCATCATGATTCTCCAGAAATGAGCCCCATGCTCTTAATGAAGATTCACTAAGATGTTAGATTGCCTTATTTTCGTATCTTCAGGAAATGATAGAGCTGGATGCCAAGCGGGAGCGTGTTAAACAAAATGTTGAGCGTATGTGTCAGATAATCCACTAGCTGCTTTATACTTGAGCTTTCAATTTGACAAGGCAACTTATACAACTCATTTTTCTTCATAAGCTGTTTCTTTTTCTTTTTTCTCAATCATTTGATGACCTTCATGGTACTTGATCGTGACATATGTTTTATTTAATATAGTTCTGAAGAAGAAAGAGGAGGAAAGAAAGTCCGGGGCTCAATTTATTAGTAAGTTCTCTTATTATATCCTTATTTAGCCCTTGGGGTTTAATCTATTGTTTGGTTCAGTTTGTCATTTCATTAGCAAGGAACTCAAAATGAAATAGACTTTGTGATGTGCTTGAGTATGCCAATCTTATCCCATTCTTTTTCCTACATTATATATAACCTGGGAAGTATAACTGAGGTTTATAAAGGGATTACTGAGGTTTGTCTTATTGGGTTCCTTTTTCAGTTTGTCTTTGCCCCCTTTTACATCTGAATGGATTTTTATTTTTACTATTCCTCTTGCACCAAGCAGAAAGAGATTTTCTGTATTATTAGTTTCTGGTTCTTAGAACCAAGAAAAAATGATCTTATACCTCCATGAGAATATGTAAGCTTGACAACAAACAATAATAAGTTAATATGTAATTGATTACTAAGATATTTATTGACTATGGATGTAGGTAAAGTTGGATCTCCAGACCTTAAAAGTTTCATCCAGCAGTTTCCTGATGCTTCTTCCGACCAAAATAGCGGTAAGTTTTATCTCTTTTAGCAGTACTTTCCTTTGATTTTCTCTAACCAAAGGCTTTTTGATACACTAGCCGTGGCTATTTTACATTACAGGAAATACATAGATATCTCCATTCTTGCCAAGGATTCTATAATTAGGCTTACAGTTCTATATCTATCACTTCTTTTCTGCTAGCTTAGATGAATGGATGTGTTTGATGTACTGATTTAGAATTTCAGAAATGTTTTGACGTAGAAAGAACATAAAGACTGCATACAGTAACATTTGACATACTGTAAAATGAATGCTGTGAGAAAAATCTGATCGTTGCTTCATTTGGAATTGCGTGGTTCTCGTATTCCACTGAGCATTCTTTTGATTTGTACAGGTTCCAAAAGTGCAACTGACACAGCTGATGATATCAACAAGAGAGACAGGTATATTTCGAACTTGCTTCTATTGAGCAAGCTCAAACTAAATGTTCTTCTAATAGGTCATCTTTTTGTTGACATTTTGTTGAGAACTGCTGTTTTCTGTCCTTTCATAGTATGGATACCATATAGGAAGACTAACCACTAAGATAATTATCATTTGGTGCGGTACTGAATTACTGAAATCTATAATTTGAGAGACACTTCCTATTGGACTCAATTTTGGTATCCGCTGTCTTAATTTGCAGTTGAAATAATATAAAGCTATCATTTTTTAATTACTGAACTTTTACAAAAATCTGCTGCTATGAAACTATTTATTGTTTTATTCAGGTCCTCAGAACCAACAGGATCTGGCGAATCTTTTAAACCAGGAACATGGCAACCGCCGACATGAAAACTGATCTTTGAAACCAGTTAGCTGATAATTTTCCCCTATTTTGGCATTCGACCAGATCTATATGACAGGACAACGGACTCTGCTGCCCTACTGATACACTCCTTGCTTCAAACATTGTTTCAGTTTAGAGTTCTAATCTTTGAAAAGGAAATCTCCACAAGGTTGAGATATCAAATGTAATTTTGAGGTGAGATGGCTTATCTTACAAAGATTAATGGCCTTGTTTCACTCTTTGTATTCTCAAATCTTTTGCAGATTTGCAACTTGTACTTCTCTTAATTTCTAAAGTCTAGCATATCTTTATTTGTTGTATTTCATGAGACAGGTCACAAACTGCAAACTTTGAAATCTGAAAATTTGAAGCAGAGTTGCTACATATAGTCTTTTTCAATTCGATGAAATCTATGTAATTAATTTGATTCAGAATTAATATGATTTCACATAATAGGATAAGATTGAAAGCACCTTTAATGTACTATATTTGCTTTATATTTATGAACAACTGAAATAGAAGTAATCTCAATGATGATATTTCTATTTGCAAACTGAAGCTAAGAAATTCTGCTGCAAATTATCAATTGGATTGATCTGTTATCCTTCTCACATAGTACTTCGTGCATGATAGTTGCATGCGTTCACTTGGCAACACCCAATATAGGGCTTAGATTGCATAGGGTTCTATCTCAACATCCAATATGGGGTATGATCTTAGCTCTTCTGGTTTACTCGAATGACCCATTCAAAATAAAGATATGAGAATAAAAGAAGAGATAAAGGTTACTTTATCATAATTTTTCTAAGTTTATTTAAATTATATACTATTAAACTATATAAGGTGGCTGTATTAAAGTACAATCATCCTGATGACATTTAATTAATTGGTGGCAGGTTTAAAAGGAGGCTGTAATTAAAACATGTCACACAAAATAATTGGTTTGTAATTAACTCAAATTGATGAATAGATCTTCCCAGTATCAATGTACATTGTGTGATATAAAACTTGTATAATCAAATGTCATGATTTTATAACTGTTACAAAGAAAACACAAGCTTTCAATGAACAAAAATTTACAAAAATTGCAAAATAAGCTTTTGTAATTTTATTTTATTTTGCTTTTTAATTTAGTATACAAACCTACTCATATTTTCTATAGTCGATATTTTTTTTTTTATAATATAGTATATAAAATTTATATATGCAATGCACATTAAAGTCTATTATTGCAAATATAAAAAAAATCAAGCATTGTTAATCGCAAAAGCCCTAGTATAAAATCAAGACATCTTGATTTTCTGTGAAAAAGATTTTCTTTCTTTTTGTAAATTTCTTTAATATGGTTCTTTCTAAAAAAGGAAAAAAAAAGTAGGAAAAAAACACGCAATTATATATATTTTTTAATTAGGGACAAATTTTTGGGTCATAAATCTTTGTCTATCCGTAGCTGAACATACACTACTGCTGTGCTTCAAGTTAAGCCGAGAACAATTGCATTATAGATTGCAGTTTAAGCATATTTTACCAGAATATTGGAATGCTCCCCAGACAACAGTCTGATGGAAATGCATTTAATAGATAATTGGAAATAATAATCTCAAAATTGAAATTATCCGAAGATACTATTTTATTTTGTGTTGAACTTATCCTCTTGTATTTGTCGTGAGAAATGGATGACCTACAAGATCCAGGCTTCTTGGTCCCTTGCCGCATATCCTGCTAGCCATGTCTGATGGGCATGCATCCACATAAAGCTACTTGGTATGTCAGGCTTGAAGACCAACATGAATCGTATCAGATGTTTAGAGGTTGATCTAGAATCATGGAAAAAAATATATATAGAGAACTCATATCGAAGGCATACCTTTATATTCAGCAGAACAGTCGTCATACAACACTGCCACTCTTCACCTGCGATAAGAGTGCGTGAAGGTGAAATGGTAAAACCAGAAAAGGATTCAATCTCAATAGCCAAACGTATCAGAATCTAGAAATACAACAGTTTCCTGATAGTTTTGAGAATTGCCCATTAAAGTGCAAGTACAGGACTACCAAATTGTCATAATCTGAAAGACTGAACTTGTCATTGGTGAATCTACTCATGAGTTGCACTTCTCCAAATGTAGTAGCCGAGATTTTACTTGGTGAACAAGCAATATTGCCAGCACATATCCGTTGTTTACAATTTGCATTACATCCAATGAAAACTATGAAACAATAAATCTCCAAAGTTGAGTTCAAATTCAAGTTAAGAAAAAAATAGATAATAAAAACACAAAAGCATCATCATCATAATTGAAGCCTTTTCCCAGCTTTATCATGTTGGCAGTTGGATACGTCCACGTGGTACTTACTGTGGTAAGCCAAACACTAAACCCATGTTCCAACAATGTAAAAAATCAGATTATATTTCCGATCACTTCTCTAGCATGTTCACTTAACTCTCTTTTGCATATCTTGACTGCCTATAATGTAAGAGATATGAAGTGTATATATATGTGGACATTGCATCTTATTCATAATATATCAATCATCTTGGATAAATAGGAGATACACATACACAAGCATGTATTTATGCGCATACCTACTCCACTGTACTTTTAGAGTTAATTTCTGCAATGCATCTATATTCTCCATATGTGTATATTCATCGCTTTGATAGAAAGAATAAAGATTTTACGAGTTAACATATTTACAAAAAATGGCCTTCATACTCAATTAAATGGATTTTAATAGTTGGTGGCATAAACAAGGTGATCAAAGGTATTGCCACAGGATGGGTTCATAAGCATATTAGGGGAAAAGAAACCCTAATCTTGAATAAAGCTCAACTAGGAAACTCTTTGGTCTACTTTATTTAGTTAATGGGTCATCAATCAATATGAGTTGAATAGGATAGATATTTCACCAACATATGTTGGTCAGCAAGGTCGGGCTACCTCAACGCATGAATCTATCAGGTTTTGAGTGAGAGTTCACAGAACCTAAATCGAACTTAGTCTACATAATAATCTTTCAGAAAAAAGGTGATATAATATATTTACTATGTAGATGTTGACAACTCGTACATTGAAAAAGTTATGGAGGATAACAGGACAACATAATTTTTTTTACTTAGAAACAATATTCCTAAATAAGAAGCATACACCAACAAGGCAACAATCAATGAAATTCAGAATGATCTTATTGCATTAGCCGGAAATCGCAATCATCAGTATAACTGTTATCTATTTAACATCATGGCTTTTATTTGACAAATTTTTGCCAAGTCGCATAACAGTTTGGCATGAATTTTCCTCGGCCATTAAATATTTTTATTCTTTTCCCATTCCTGTAAGATGCATACTTGCCTACTAAAATACCTTATATATCTTAAGTTAATCATACAAATGCAAAAGATACATTCCACAGCATAGGAATTATGCTTATTCTTTTATTTAGTGATAAAGAGGTGGTGCTGCACTTACATGATCAGCTAAAAATCAAATTAGCATGTTTAAAAGCACAAATTTGACAAAGAAAAGATACATGAAGGATGTGAAAGGTTATGCATGTGATCTTAACTGAACATAAGATCCTTATAATCTTCTTATGTTGAAATGCATCATATTTGATATTCAACTGAGAAATGAATAATAAAAGCCCCAACGCTAGAAAATGGTTAAAACAAAGAATCAAAACAACCAGAAGGCAAATAAAAATAAAAGCAACCTATTATTGGTAGAACTTAAAAAAGAACTCACCATCCAATTCCCATTTGTCAAACTTTACTAACCAAGCATCTGAACTGATCTGTGAGGTAACAACTTTATCCACCCATACTCGGAAATACTTTCCTTGTTTATCACCATAGCATGCTCCAAAAGCATCTATGGCTTCTTGAAACAGATGCTCGACTCCAGAAGGATGTACAATTACTCCAGTTGGACTCTATCAAACCCACATATCCAGTAATCAGATTGTAAGAAGTCAACACAGAACCAAGTAATGTTCACAAAGAAAATGTTGCATTCTATGCAGCAGCTAAATCCTACAAGCAGAATCAGTTGATGTTCCCAAAAATACTTAAAATGGAAAGAGGAGGTGGCAGTACTATATATATATATATGTCAAGAAAATAAATGTTCCTCTGAGGTTTAGTATTTAATATGCAAGACAGCATAAGTTAACTTTAGATTATCACTAGGCAAATCCATGACCTATCAGGAACAGGAATAAGTACTCTGACTTTTATCCTGAATAACAGAAATGGCATAAAATAAGTGAGACAGAAAGTAGAATAACATTATACTTACACTAATGCTTTTCAAGTTCTGGATGACTGATCCACACTTTTCCAACTCACCTCTACGCCACTTTTCATAAAGCATATAAAACTTGACTATTTCATATGCAGGCTTGACACTGACTTCCTTTGAAGATGAGAAGTCAACGTCTCTAGGGGAGGTATTAGGGCCTAGTTTAAAGTGACCTATAGCTTGGATTATACCCGCAGCACATCTTTCAGTTGCATGAATTATGTTAGGGTTATCTTTTGCATTCTCTGCATGCCACTGGAGTAATTCCTCTTGGGCATTGCTGACCTGAAAAAAAAATAATTTTCTCCAATTTTTTAGCTGACAATTTGTTGAGCACGTTTGTGCAAAAGAATTTCTTCCACTAAAGAATCAAACGAGTTTCTTTTCCACTCACCATGACACCATAGACACCTGGAATGCTAAAGAGTTCTGCATCATTACCAGAGTCACCACAAACAAGAGTATTGTTGGGTCGTTTCCCACACGAGTTGAACTTCTTCAGCAAATAAGCAAGAGCCTGTCCTTTTCCAGCACCTTGCGGTAATATATCAAGATCCATGCCTCCACTGTAAATGATTTTCACATCTAACTGGCCATGAACAAAGATCAGCAAGAGTCAGTAGAATCAATCTTTCAGTTTGGACAGAACCTCCACCAATGGAAGATTAATGTCCTCAAACCACAACTTATCTTACCCCACGATTTCCGAGACACTCCGAAAGAGATTTTATCACTTCTTGTGCTTTCGCCTTCTCAACATAAAAGCTAATCTTGTGTGGCCGCAGCTCTGTTTCAGACTATATATATATACAAGTACATTAGAATATCTTAGCAACCAATTTTGTTTCTATAAAAAAGGAACAACAATTGAAAACAATCGCTGAAGTTTACCTGCAAAGAGAGCTGAGAGAACTTGGCTGTCTCCTCAAGAACAATATTCCTATCCCACTTGTGATTCAAAACTTCCTCCCATCCATCATCAGGCACCATTGCTTCGCCGTAAGTGATCTCTGTTCCCACAGACATGATAGTGATATCTGGAGTCAACATCGGCTTCTCTTTCCTCAGCTTCTTGTAAAGCGTAGGGGATCTCCCAGTCGAGAAAACCAACAGAGAATCCTGGCGGTAGACGGATTCCCACAACGCATTGAACCTAAGCAAGGAGAGGCTCTCAGGATCATGGTGATCAACCTGCAAGGAGCATTACCAGCCAAATTGAACGAACATCTGAGTAACATCATCCTAGAATTAAATTTACATAGCAACTAAATCAAAATTTCTAACTTTGGACCTCACCATCGTGTGATCAAGATCGGAGACGACCATAAGACGGGCGGGAGCATCGAGCTTGTTCATCTTATCTCAATTGCAGCTGGCCCTGCAAATTTAATCCCCAAAATTATATGTACGAAAAAGATAAAAATCAATTGCATCTTTTCTTAGTGCTCAGGTCATCAAATCCAGTAGATCGCGACCAAAAACTGAAAACGGCGTAACAAGTAAAAGATCTAACTAAGAGAGCGAATTGCATTCGGTAGGATAGAGAAAGGTACCGCGCTAGGTTTTCGAGATGGAAGATTGGCACGAGAGAGAGAGAGAGAGAGAGAGAGAGATGGGATAAATCTTTTGGATTGGTTTAGGAATCCGTCACGAGATGAGTGGAGATGAAAGAGATACGAGGGGAGTGGAGAGGAATGAGAAGCTGTTCGATCCTAATTCGTTGCCGCTTGTTTTGTGTGTGTATATAATTATATATATATATATATGGAGAGAGAATTGGAACTCGGAAGTGGATTGTAACTCAAAACTCAAACGAGTTTTTGAACAAACTAGCGAGGTTTCAATTTATTTTTACCGAAATATATATCTACTTTTTAAATTTATTATCAAATGAGATTTAATTTACTATAATCCTAATTAAAATACTGAACTAATTATTATTTTATTTTTAAATAAAAATATTAATTAGTTCCAGCGTTTTATATATATAAATTACTTAATCTTTTAGTAGTTAAGAAAAAAATTGACAAATGATAAAAACGCTAAATTGATTAGCATTTTTAAAAATACCGATTAGTTTAGTATTTTTATTAGGATTACAGTGAATTAAATTTTATTTAGTAATAAGTTTAAGAAATAATCTATTTTAATTAAAAAATTTTAAAATGAGGTCTAGTTTGGTCAAAAACTCAAAACTAACACTCTTTAATGGTTGGTAATAGTACTACTACTAAACTCATAATGAAAAATATAGATTTAATTCTCCTCACAAATATGAGAGTTAATATCTAATAAAAACATTATCAGAATATATATATATATATATATATATATATATATATATATATATATATATATAATTTAGGTTCATTGTGATTTTAGAAATATTGATTTAGTTACCAACTTCTTAATCTAACTTATAAAAATAAAATAAAAAATACTCGTTGCAATCCCAAATAGATTATGCAATTTATACGATGTAGGTTTTGGTGCTTAATCTTATAAAATGTAATGCCTTTTGGGTTCCTTGAACCGTGCACTGGGGATTATTCAGCCAACAAGCAAGCATAGAGGAATCCCATTTCCCATGCTCATTAAAGTCATTTTGTGCCAAAGAGATTACTTCAAAGTTTTGAGTTTTTGACCATTGTAGGCCTGCACCACCAAATATAATACCAGATATTTGAATAACAAATCTATTCAACAGAACAGATGGCTTTTAATCCATGTAGATACATCAAGGAGAATTGCTTTCAGAGGTGCCAATTTTGTTCAATAAAAATTGCTAGCTTAATATGTAGTTTTTAGTACTCAGCTAATTAAAAGATTGCTTTACTAGTAATTTTTCCCTATCTATACATAGCCAAAATTACATACATAAAGAGTAATTTATACCAAATAAAATTGCTAACTTGGAGATATGCACATATTATCTTATCTTACATGGCATTCACGTTAACCAAAATTAACTCATGGAGTAATTAAGTTTGTAAGGCACCTACTTACATTGTTTATTAGTGTGCAGACTTAGACCAGTCAAAACTATCGAACATTTCTATAAGCAATTACAAATAAAGAACCATGTAATAAACTATCTACGCAGAAAATCTGCATAGTTCTGGGCCCATGGTTGAAATCCACATTTTGATCAAAGAAATCTGTTGTTGTTCGACCAGAAATCACCTTCCAACAAATGCACCTCATATGCCTCTTTGAACTCTATTCAACTGGGTAGTCCAAAACCAAGTTGATAGTTCAGAATGAGCAAGTACATCTGGCGAACAACTAGGATGCTAAATCAGCAAAAATATCATATCTCCAGACCCACTCTGTCCAAGATAGAACTCAGATAATCTGCAGGTATAATCTCTCAAGGTCAAAGCCAAGCTGCAGATTGGACTATTGTTTATCAGTTTGATCGACTTTCAAGGTGGAATGCTAGTTCAGTTCCAGAACAACTTAAGGAGATAAATGCATTTGAAAACTTCATACCGTGTGCCTGAAGGAGATCTGTTGTTGAAATCATAGAATCATTTTCTCTCTTTCCTTTAAGCGGAATTCTGTACAGAATTATTTTAGGCCTGGTTGTTACAGAAAAGGAGACAAGTCAACATTTCCACTTTATGAGACAAGATAACATTAATATTCATGATGCACATATTCCAGATACTTCATATATAAAAGAGGAAAACTTTTGCAATATGCATCCCATCCATATTGTTATCTCAGTAGGACAAATATTGAAAATAAGCTGCAATTTTGTTCTTTATGTGGGGTACAAAAAGAGGAGGGAGCCTTTTTCTTCTTTTTGAATGTCAATATTTCATTTTTATGTTGGCTTACATTTCTTGTTCTATACTGTCTAAGGTCTACAGCTACGGATAATCCTTAAGTACCAATTTCATAGTGATGAATGCTGTTTAAAATTTGGGACTAGCATCTTGTCATTATTTTTGTAGTACATAAATATTAAAAAACTTCTTATGTGTCTCGAGTATTGATTTTCATATATGTTCTCAATCTAGATGATAATTTCTTCAAGCTGATAAACTTAGGATGTATGTGCAATTAGTCATATCATATGTGAAAATTATACACTGTTCATGATTAGTAGAATATATATATCATGTTAGTAAATTCTGCAACAATCAATTAACAAAATATTTTATCCTATATCCATTGGGCTCCTAGACTTGGCCAACAGAACTAATCATGTTGATTGTAAAATTCAACCATAATATTGATCATTTTACAAGCATATCATGTTGAGAGGCTGAAATGAGCCATCATTACAAGGATAATTAGGGTGATGCATGGCAAATTAGTCACAGTGAATAAGCTATCGATTGAGCATTTAGCCCCCTTGGAATAGGAATAGGCTTACTCTAGAATAAGCTTCTTATTCCACTATAATAACTAAATAACAACTTTTTCTGATATAGTAATTCATTATTCTTTCTCATCTTCTTTCATACGATTTTTAATTTTAACAACCCATAATTACTATTTTATCTCTAGATTAGATAATACTTAACTACACATCACCTCAACTATAGTTGAGACTTCCTTTCTCTCATTTCTTCTCTTAAATACCAGTCATCTCAACCACAATTTAAATTTTCTCTCTCATCTATCTCTTCTTTTAAATATTGGTCATCTCACTTATAGTCGAGATTCCATCATTTTTCAGATTAGTAAAATTCTACAAATATATATATATATATATATATATATATATATATATATATATATTAAGTCTGCACTCTTTTTCGTAGTGCGAGCTTATAACCCCGCAGAGTCTCCTTATTTTCTCTGATGCATAATTATTTTATATAGAATGCAGAGTTATAACCCCGCATTACCCCATAATGCATCTTTATTTCATCCAATGCATGGTTATGGGGTTATAACTCTGTATTATTTCATAGTGCCTCTTTATTTACTTTAGTGCATAGTTATTTTACATAGCGTGCGAGATTATAACCTCACATTATCCCATAATGTATCTTTATTTCTTCTAGTGCATAATTATTTTACATAAGGTGTAGGGTTATAACTCCGCATTACCTTACAATGCCACTTTATTTCTTCTATTGCATAATTATTTTATATAAAGTGTAGAGTTATAACCCCACATTACCCCGCATTCTTGCAATGCATCTTTATTTCCTCTAGTATATAGTTATAATCCCCACAGTGCTTCTTTATTTTCTCTTGTGCATAATTATTTTACATAAATTATGGCTTACAAACCCACATTTACTCCGCAATGCATGGTTATTTCCTCAATAATGTGGCTAAATATGGTATTTTAAGTTCGCAGTTATGATAAAAAAAATAATATCATTTTAAAAAAACTTCTATTTACTATTACTACTTTAACATATACTCAAGGGTATTTCCATCATTTGGTTTAACAAATCACTAATTCCTAATACAATTCCATTATTTTTTAATACTTTAATATTAAATTCATGTCACATCAAATTTAATTATTACTCCTTATATTAGTATTGAACTAAATATTAGAATAGTTTATACTAATATTAGCTCTCTCCTTATGGTATTAAAAATTAGAATAGTAATGTTTATTCTAGCCTTATTCCACGAGTGAACATAGCCTTAGAGATCATTTTCCAATTGGGTCCTGCATTTTCTTTTAGCACCAAAAGTTGATTCTTGATATGAAATACTGTGTTTTTATTCCCTTGGAAACATAAAATGAAGTTTTCTACCTTCCAAAGAAAGACCCTATGCCATAAACATCAACATCTTCTAGAAGCCCCAAGGAAAATAGAATATCAGGCCTAAACATGCCAAACTTGCCCATCTCCACCTATTTCTTGAGACCTTCATATTAACTGAAACAAAAATCAAATTAAACTAATTAGGAAGGAGAATAAAGCATAATTTTCCATTAAAGAAAACTTTGCCACCTAAATACTTCAATGCTTGGTTCAGTGCACTGTATAGCAGCTTTCAATAACTGAGTCCAAAATAAACATAACATGGGAGACTTAACAAATGATGGCCTCATTTGGTTGGTGTATAAGTCTCTCTCCTAATTTGTAAACAGCACATAAACACTATTCTCTCTTTCTAGAAAATGTGTTTGCAATAAAGTTATCACACCCTTTTCCTACCAAAATACGCATAAAACCCTTACTCACATTTAAGACTAAATACTCTAACCAAATGAGGCGAAAGTGTTTGATGCACTAGTAGAAATTGATAAAACAAAGATGTCTATCCACAACTGGACTAGTACATTTCCCATAGTACTATGTTACTTAAATTGCAGACAGAAATTAACAATGACGTATAGAAGTTCAATGCATAACCAGCCTATGCAGTGGTGATAGACAGCAAGAAGGAAGTTTCTTCTTTGATTATTACCTAACAGGTTATTATTGATACTGATATATTTAAACAACACAAGGACCAATAAGACACAAAAGGATAATCCAATAGTAGAGTGGACCAATAAGACAAAAATAATACTGGCTTTGTACGTGTGCTGCATCATCCCTGGTCCATCCAAGGGCAACCATGCTTGTATACAGTATGGTCATGAAGGTTGAGACCATGAACAAGCTCATGCTCAAATATGTCATTCTATCTCTGTGCCTATTCATCCTACCCATCCATTCCGTGATTGGGGGAGGTTCAGGAACAGGATGATCCACTGGTAGAGTGGAGCAGCGGTAGGAATATCTGTAAAGTGAACCAACACCAGGAGCGCCAAATGAAACAAGAAAAAGATGGCCCTTCTCCTCACTCAGTCTGGACAATCTAGGGAAAAGGAATAAAATCCTCTTTTGACCAAAGGGTATTTTGAGTAGTCAAGTCAAAAGGATTAAACTAATGGAATACACCCACAGATGGCTATTCGATAAATGCAGAAGACAGAACTAAACAGGGTGTTTTATGGGGGACCTACTTGAAAGTATCAGGTTCAATTTATAGGTAGTGGGTTGTAAACTGTAAAATCATTAAAACCTAAAAATCAGGGCGTGATAAAGACGAATGCTGCAACAAAATCTGCAATGATATTGGCAAGAGGAACTACCAAGCGAGAAGGTAAAAGTGCTGACCAATTGTTTCAATCAATTAATAGTCAAGTTTAATTTTGACATACTTAATTTTGTTTTCACCTAGAATGGAGTGCTAATTGGCATGATATTTTGGGTCTTCCACATAAATGAATTAATCTTCTTGTCACAGCTTTAGTAAATTCAAGCACCAAACAAGGTTCAGAAGTTACCTTAACATTATGGCAAATTCCATTGGAAGACTATGGAGCATGTATAGATCATTATGACTATGGATGGTGTATTTGTCCATCTTGTCACTAGATGTGTCATGAGTGGGAGCTGTAGCAATCAATGTGAACTAATAAGGAAATTAAGAAGTAGTAATATCAGAAACACAACTCTTGAACAGCATCATTATTCTAACATACCTCGTGAGGAGTGAGGACTGATGCCCTGACTCTTTTGGAAATCTTCATCTAAGTGAGTTTTCGTATTAAAAATGGATGTATGGTGTACTGAGCGTAAATTAGCCCAGTTACAATATAATATCTGCATTGCTGGCAAAAGAAAAGAGAAGGCTTTATATAGATCAAAGCAAGAATTAAATCAAACATGTAATGTACAAGTAAACTTCAGAGTTCAGAGTTTCGGAAAACAATATGTTGTACCAGAGGTGATGTCCACCAAACAGTTGCACCATGCTTTTCTCTCTCCATCATCATCAGGTAATGGACTTCCACACAGTCACAGACTCACAGTAGCTTCTAGCCCTGGTTTAGTGAAGTTTAAGCCCCTGGTGACTAGTCCATGCAAAAGCTTTTGGCATTGGAGTCGAATATTCATTAAAGATGGTTTCCTATGCAAGAGAAGTAAAATATCATGCGGCTGTCTCGTTTTTGGAATTGGAGTTAAATATTAGAATCTTCTCATATTAATTGTATAAAGAGAAAAAAGCAGGCTAGACTAATTTCCATTATTTGCATTAGAATAAAAAATCAGTTTCTTCATGAAAAATATTAGCCAGATGATCATCAAGTTAATCTAGAGAAATAAAGAAAAAAAAGAAGTATCAGGACCTGTAATTCCATCTAGTTACTAAACTGACATTTTTCAAACTATCTTCTAGTGAAGATGAACAAACTATCACAAAAGCATTCTCATTCTCACAATCTTTCCAATCGATGTCCAATATCATTATATTCCATGGAATTTTACCCTCTCTTGTCTCAGTTCATCCATCATATCTTATTCTCACTACCTTCCAATTTTTTCTCCTAAAGTATATGAACCATCAAGCATAAAGGATGCCAAGATAATGTAGAAACTAGAAAGTGTCATTAAATCATTTAATAGCATTGTTTTCCCCCCAGAGACCATCAAATACAGTCTACAAAAGTGTTCAATTTATACTTTCTTCAATTCCTCCCTGGAGATGCAGAAAAGGGGTCTGGTCAGGTCGACAAATATCTAAAGAAGTCCTAAATTTTACCACCTAATTAACTGGGCAGGCTTCTATTATAAGATCATGTTGTTCATGAGGCATTAGAGTTTGTCAAGCATGGCTAGATCCAACCCATTGTGTTCATTCTCATGTCGAAACAAGCTTGTTTGGTCTATGTGCAAGTCAAACATACAAAAATATGTGCTCCCCAGAGACCATCAAATACGGTCTATGAAAATGTGCAATTTATTCTTTCTTCAATTCCTCCCTGGAGATGCAGAAAGGGGGTCTGTTCAAGTCAATAAATATCTAGAAAAGTCCTAAATTTTACCAACTAATTAACTGGGTGTGTTTCTATTATAGAATCATGTTGTTCATGAGGCATTAAAGTTTGTCAAGCATGGGCAAATACAACCCACTGTGTTCATTCTCACATTGAAACAAGCTTTGTTTGGTCTATGTGCAAGCCGAACATACAAAAGTATGTGCTTGTGAGTCGTGATTAGGTGGTGGTAATATGGTATACCAACCACAGTTTGGAAAAAGAGAACTACACCATTAATCATTTAGAGAGCTGAAAAAAAAGAGAGTAAGTGTTAATCTGAAAATCAAACCGGGAGTGACTCATATTACCTCTTATATTTCTGGAGTTTTGTATCCTATTTCCCCATCAAACAAGTTCCACGAAAAAGAGCTCTATACGTAGCCAGATTTGGCTGCATGCTGTTTGTTATCATATCATAATACAATCCAAAAGCCTTGGTGTGTAGACCATTAAAATTACACCCATGTATTAAAAGATTGTATGCTATTATGTCAGGCTTTAATCCCTTAATTATCATCTCATCCCACAGCTGAAAAGCTTTATTAATATCACCTCTTTTGGAGAACTCATAAATAAGTGTCGAATAGCTGATACAGTCGGGTAGGAAACCATTATCAGTCATGCTACCTATAAGGTTAGCAGCTTCCTGAATTCTTCCAACCCTACAGAACCCTCTAATCAAAATATTGAAAGTTACTGTGCTAGCTAAAGATTCTCTAAGCATCACTGAATGAAAATCCATAGCTTTATCCATGTCTCCTTCTCTTGCAATATGGTCAAGAAAACTACCATAAGTAATTTTATTGGGAAGGAAGCCACTCGCTAACATTTCTTTACATAATAGCTCTGCTTTATTCAAAATCCCTGCCTTACAGAAACTATTTATTAGTACCGTATATGTCACAGAATTTGCAATACAACCCTCAGCAGTCATTTTATTCCAAAAATCAAAGACCACTGTGATATTTCCTAGCTTAGAATATCCATCAATTATACTTGTATATAATACATTGTCAGGTTTGAGACCATTCTGATACATCTCCCTCAACAATGAATAGAACTTCGAATTATCCTGCTGCTTTATAACTCCATCTATAAGAATACTAAAGTTGACAAGATCCAATTTGAGTCCCTTTCCTTTCATCTCATTCCAAACATTGTATGCTTCAGCTACTCGTCCTTCTCTGCAGAATCCATGTAAAAGTGCACTGAAGCTCATGTTGTTTGAAACAAAAAGTGTACTGTCAAGATCATCAATAAATTCCTTGGCTTCAGCGACTCTACCGCTCAAGCACAAGCCACTTATTAAAGACCTAAAAGTATAATTATCTGGAAGAAGACCCCTTTCCACCATGCAATCAAATAGTTGGAATGCCCTTGTTGCATCTCCTATCATGCAGTACCCTTCTATCATAACATTGTAAGTCACTTCATTTGGCATCACTCTAAGCTTAACCATATTATCAAACAAATTAGCTGCTTCCTCCATCTTCTTAGCTCGGCAGAAACCACCAATGAGTGCTGTAAAAGTATGGGTATTCCATTCAACACCCTTCTCAGGCATCTGGTTGTGAAGCTTCAAAGCACTAGATAAAGACCCTTTCCTGCAGAACGCAGCTATCAAGGAAGCATAAGTTGATGCATTTGGAGCCAAACCTTTATCCAACATTTCCTTCAATAGATCCTTTGCCTGGCTCAAATTGTCCATCCTGCAGTACCCATATATTAACGAATTATATGGATAAATACTTGGCTGTATTCCCTCCTCTCTCATTCTACCAAACATCTGGACCGCCTCATCCATCATCCCTCTCTTTGACAAACAATGGATCAGTATAGAATAAGTCACCTCGTTCGGAACTAAGCCATTCATCTTCATCTTCACGAAAAGAGATTCAGCCTCACTAAATTTTCCACTTTTACACAGCGAATCGATCAAAGCATTATAAGCAAACAAATTCGGAATCATACCCATCTCCCCCAATTTATCCACTAACTCAAAAGCCTCCTCCACTTTTCCTCTCTTCCTAAGCCCGTCTATCACCGCTGAGCAACTACACTCGGTTGGGACAAACCCTAACCCCATCATCTTCCTCATTGCATCCACCGCCATCTCCCACTCCTCCATTTTACACAATCCGTACATCAACGTCCGGCACGTCACCTCGTCGGCTTCAATCCCTTTCTCCTTGAAAGAATTCTTCACCGCAACTGCCTCTGTAACCTTCTTGCTCTTACACAGACCATAAATCAACACATTATAAGGAACAACACTAGAGCCAACCCCATCAGCCTCCATCCTTAAAACCAACTCCTTTGCTCCGTCCAAATCCTTCAACTCACAGAAAGCCCTGATCGCAGCAGTGTAGACGAACTCGTCGGGCTGAATGCTGCAGCTCGGCAAATCATCGAACAGATGGCGGACGAGGGCGAACCGGCGGAACCGGATGAGCGCGAACATGACGTCGCTGACGGTCCTCGCCTCAAGAGCGAGGTTTGATCCGATGGAGGCGCGAAGGACGGTTGCAGCATCGAGGGGACGACGGAGCTTGAGGTAGGCCTGAATCAAGAAGTCGAGGCCGAGGGGGGACGGGAAGCGGGTGAGGTGGCGGGCACGGAGGACGGTGAGGAAGGCGTCGGCGGGGGAGAGGTGGGGCTGCGAGGAGAGGAGGGAGTGGAGGAGGGAGGCGGCGAGCCAGGAGGATGGAGAGAGGAGGAGGAAGGAGTGGGCGAGGATGGCGAAGGAGAGGGGGGAGTGGGGGAAGCGGAAGCGGAGGGCGAGGTGGGAGAAGAAGCGGTGGGCGAGGCGGGGGGAGTCGAGGGAGCCGAGGAGGAGGAGCTCGACGTGGTGGGGGGAGAGGCGAGAGGAGACAAAGGGGGAGGATAGGGAGGCGTCCCACGTCGGCTTAGAGTCCGAGCGGAGGATGCTGCTGAGGATCGAGACGAAGCCCTCGTCAGAGTCGCCGGAGGTGGAAGAAGAAAAGGAGGCGGTGAGGGTTCTTGCCGCGAATAGGAGGAGAGAATGGAGACGGAAATGGCGGTGAAGAGGAGGAGGAGGAAGGAGACGAAGCATTTGGAGGAAGAGGAGGAGGAGGAGGAGGGGAAGGTGTTCGACTCCAGTCTTCTTTTTATTTCTTAGAGAGAGAGAGAGAGAGAGAGAGAGAGAGAGAGAGAGTTTTGGGCTGGATTTGGCGGTTAGGTCCAAATCCAATGGAAATTTTGGCTCATTGACACCTAAATACCCAAATCTCAGCAACTTAATTGGATATGGAAATTTAACGATATAACTTCTTCCAAGGTCCACTTTGAATACAACTTATTTCTCAACAATTTCCTGAATCTAAAAAACTACCTCTCATTTGATTAAATTTTTTTTTATTGTTGATTTAATGATAAACATATAAAAAATACAACATAATGGAATAAATTTCTAAGCCAAATCTAAGAACAACCACCTAATTATCATCAAGTGTTACACATCTCATCTGTAAATAACCTACTGATTCTGAGTTATTAAATTAAATTTCTACTCTCCAAAGGTTTGATCATAGAAATGCAATCTTGCATAATAGGGCAACTGATTGAGAGATAGGAGTGCCCCTCTCTCTTTACATCTGTCTGTAGCTCCCTGACAAATAAAATACAAGTTGCATAACTGGGCCAGACCAATTTCTTGCAAAGAAAAAAGAAAGAAAGAGAAAACCATGAGTTGGAGCTACAATTTGTGTCATTAAAAATGCATAGAAATATGAGCTATCTGAGATAAGATCTGCAGTCATACTGAGAAGAGCCAATTTAACTGTTCAACAAACTGGTCATATGGACCTCTGCTGGGGTGTAATCTTTTATATCTGAAAAGCTAGTTTACATCATATTCTTGTTTGTTCCAAGTCTCACTGAAACGGCTATTTTTCTTGTTACAACATTAATGAGTTCAAGTGATTTCCGAAGTTCAATGATGAGGCGATTCACTCTCAAGAAAACTATGGAGCAAACAGATTGGCCATTACGAATAAGGATGGTGTCTGTGTCGATCTTTGTCACGCGATGAGTGTGAGCTGTGGTAATCGCCGCGGTCTGTATACAAGAATGTAGAAGGAGAAGAAAAAGAAGTGTCAGAATTAGGGCTCATGGTTCAAGGAGAAGAACTAACAAATGCAATTAAACAGTGAAGCACCTCGTGATGACTGATGTCTTGACTTATCTGAATGCCCTGCAAAAAAGAGAAACTTTTCAGATGCAAATGTTTATATGATACACCAAGCATTAAGTTGTGTTCTGGGAAAATTTCTTTCATGGTTGGCAGATAGGATGGTTTTCTTCAGACTGTCAGCAATAATGAGAGCAGTCAAAAATGCAAGTACTACCAATATATATTAGAATTTCACAAAATCTGAATGATATACCTGAGCTCTTATCCTTCAGACGATGTTTTCGGTCTTTTTCTCTGTCCCTCTCTACTTCTCTGTCACGCTCCCTTTCCCTGTCAGAATCTCTGCCCCTACTATCACGCTCGGAGTCTCTACCCCTACTATCCCGGTCTCTAGCCTTAGATCTCTCTTTTTCTCTCTCCCTATTCCTTTCAACATCTGATTTGTAGTCAATCTTTGATTTCACTGTTGACTCTTCTTTAACATCAAGGTCAGCAGGAGCACTTTTACTATCATCATCACCTTTCTTCGAGTCCTTCAGTTTGTCCAATGCTGCCTTGATCAAAGCATCCTTTGATAAACTGGTGTCTGTGTTAGAAGCCACTTCCTTGGGAGTGCTTGTATCATTTGCATTACCATTAACTATATTTTCCTGCAAGAAAGAGCCAAAAGGAAATCAAATAACCATGGCTAAAATTCACATGACAGGTTGCAAACTAAAGGAAAAAAGAGACTGTACCTTTGGAACAGGTGCCTCTGGAGTTTTACTTAATGAAGTAAAAGAATCATTATCTTTATAAACTGGATTATATTGCGCCTTAGGAAGAGTGTAGAGGTGTGCAAGAACTCTACAGACTTCCTGAATGCCAGCCTCATCAGCGTCAAAGACTGTCCACCAAGGTGGGTCCTCAGGAAGGGGAACCTGGAATCTCCGAGCTGCTGCATATACGACTCCACATGCTACTACTTCGCTCTTGAATCGAACACATAATGTAGTCCGCAAGCTTATAAATTTATTCAATAGAAAAGTTAGAGTGATAAACTAACCAAAGATCAAACACAAAGACCAGAAGGATGTAAGGTCAATAGATTAATGTTTTTTTATAGATGCAAAAATGAAAAGCTATTTTTCCTTCATTACTTAACATAATACAAAAAAGATACCAAACTTCTAGTGTAAGGCAGAGTTTGGTTTTTTCGGGGTGATAGTGAAAAAGTTGAAAAATTAGTCACCCTTACTGTCACTCTACAGAACCGTACATGAGTGCACAAAGCTCTCACAATACTGAGTCTGAGGGAAAGACGTATTCAGTCTCACCCCAGGTACTGGAGGGAGCTTGACGACAAGCCTTAAGTCACACCAAGTGAACCCTCATTTGATATATGACAAAGCTTTGCTAGTTCCAATCAAATGATTAATCATAAAAAGGACCTGTTGATGCATCATTTTACTCAAATTTAAGCAGGCAAGTGTTAGGAGAAGCAATTGCATAATACTGATAAATAACATATATGAATCTCTAGGCAATATCTAAAGAAGTTATGAATCTCTAGGCAATATCTAAAGAAGTGAGTGTTAATGAGAACAATACTCTATAATTACAAGTGGTGAAACATGAAAATTTAGCTTAAGAAAGTATATTTCAATCAACAGAATAATCAAAACTATCATAAATCACTTGAGGATTACATTCACGCATGGTTCAGCAGTCTACATCCATCTATGCACCTCTATGCCAATGAATAGCTCTTCAAACATTATCATAAAACAGAAGATAGCCAAATAGTTTCAATCAGATAATCTGGGCACTATCAACATTACATCTTAAAATCCATGAACTGGAAATATTGCCAAAACAGAATTATCATATGGTATAGTTCTTGAGGCAGACCAATACAGTTGATTACTTTCATTCAGATAGTCAGGACACTGTCGACATTGCAATTTAAAAATTAAAATTCATCAAAATGGAAAGAAATTACAAAATAAATTATCATATTGTATAGTTCTCGTTGCAGACCAGTAGAGATACAGAGTCCCCAAATGAAAAAACGGCAACCAATGATGACACTTGAGGCATCACAAAAGTTTATTCACTAGTATTCATCATGCCATTGGCATCAAAGTCTGAGTAAATACATTAGAAATAGCTACTAGAGTCTCTCTCACGAAAAATGTTTCTTCGCTCTCTGCCATGATGAATGAAAAGGAAAATATTCTTTCCTCCGGTCTCTAAACTTCTTGTATCAAAATTGAAAACGTTCCTTCTTCAATGCATAGGTTAAAAATGCAACCAACAGGTAGGCCTCCCTATTGTCAAGTGGCTCATAGATTTAATTTTTAGGATCCTAGTGTTTTTTTCATTAATGTCAACTTCCAAGTTATAACCAGCTAAACCTCTTAAAATAGCCTTCTTAATTTTGAGTTCAGCCCCAATCAAGGCCCACATCTGATGGGAGAGTAGGATTATAGATCCAAATGACTGCAAAATTCTGGATCCACCAAACATATCAAAGAATAATTAGGACATAAAGCCAACAACAATATCTACTAGATATGTCAACTACTATAAACAAGGGAATGGACGCAAACAAAAGGAACTTTCTTGAATTCTAGAGTCACCTAAAAGACTATATATTGATGTGGCTATCATCAAGCCTCATTCAATCTAAGCCGGATTGAGCTAAACCAAGCCAGATCGAGCCTAAGTCGAGCCAAAGAAGAAGAAGAAGATCGGGGCCCATGGGACAACGTTGGGGAACCTACCGGAGAGCTACGTGGCAGAGGTGATGATCCACCTCGATCCGTCAGAGATTTGCTGGCACCGCGGCAACTTGACGAGGCGGCACCGCAATAGCTTGCCATTACCGAAGGAGGAGGCAGCATCGCAACAACTTGCCGTTGCCGAAGGAGGAGGCAACACCGCGGCAGTAGCTTGGCGAAGGAGGACAAGGGCACAAGGCGAAACCGCAGTGGCGGCTTCACGAAGGAGGACGAGGCAGCACCGGAACACCGCAGCGAAGGTGGCGGGGATGTGGAAATGGGATTTGGGAATTGGTGTTTTTCTCACCCATTTTTTACTGAGTCTATCGAGCCGAACCTGAGCAAGCCGGCTCCAGCTCAGGCTCAGCTCAATATTAGTTTCAAACCGGTTATGCTCGGGCTCGACTCATCTCTAATCGAGCAAAGCCAGATTCGAGTTTCAGCCGAGCCGAGCCCGAGCCGCTCAATTATATTGATAGCCCTACAGGTTTGTTACGGGCCAGGTCACTAACAGATTTGACCCATTTAACTCAAAATACATAGTTTCAATAAGTTTTGGTTGAAACAGCTGAAATGCAATTGATCGACCAATACCCCCACTGAAACCAACCAACAAACTAGTTTAGAATAAGATCGGAATCAGCCGAAATTGGAACGTTAGCTAAAACTATGAAGATTTCTGATTTTGACATTTATTTTGCACCACGATTCGACATAAATATTTATTTTTTTCTATAGGTCAAAACACTCAAAACTAAATATAAAACCAAAATTCGAACCATGCTTTTGAGTTCCTAGGGAAAAGTTGTCAATTAACAATTAAGAGCACTGAACTTCCTAGTGGATGGCATAAGAATGATCCTATAATTTTTAAATATGTGCAGTATTTATGAACAGGTTGGCTATAAATGAAAGTAGATGTGAAGTAAACCAAGCTAATAGCCTGGTAGCAAGTATATTGGCTACATGGTCTTAAAGATTGCCTTAAGGATATAAGAGGCCAATGTAGCGGGCGGGTCTATATACTCATTAACATGACCTCACCTCAAATGGTACTCAAGATACTAGACTACAATTTCTTCATGAAACATTTGCTTTAATTAAGTTCAGAAGAGCCCATCTTTGAAATTGAGGAGGGTTGATGTATGTTACCTTTCAGTTGTTTTTATGTGTTATTTAGGGCCAAATTGGTACCGGGATAAAGAAAATTGGGATTGGGATAAAATGAGAACTTATTCCGAGATAAAAGAAAATTTTATCCCAATTTCTTAGTGGGTGTTTAGTTGCAAAAAAATGATAAGCGCTGGAATAAAATAATGGAATAAGATGGTGTTTTGTTATGATAGTTGGGATAAGGGATAAAAAAGATCAAATTGCCCCTATTGCCCTTTTCCTAGTTAATGTAAATAGATATTTGTTATTTTCTTTTAGAGAAAAATAGGAAATAGGTTTAGAATTAACTAGAAATTCAATTCAATTTTACAACTATTTTATCATCATATCATGATTAGATTTAGAATTTTTGGCAACAAAATAATTTAACTTAATTCATTATAATTCAAATATAGATACCATCACAAATAGCATTATAAATTGATATCTCATATCAAAACATTTTCACTACAAACATATTCTACTATATTATATTATAATCTCATTACAATTCGGTAATTATATTCTAGTCACATCACAACTCAGTAATATTTTCTAATATATTTAGAATATATTAGAATAGAAACAATTGGTCATTTTTTCTTTTGGGATAAAAGAGTGGGAGAAATGTCGTTTATCAGATTTTTCTTTTATCCCAACAACAATGGTTTAGTAGTCAAATTCTAGGATAAAGAGGGGTTATCACGAACAAACTCTTTTAAAAGTTATTGGAATAAATTTGGTCGTATGCTCATATGTGATATATATACTACATAGAATAAAAAATATATAATTCATTTCTTAGTGCACTAAAGTATGGAGATAATATTTTAAGTCTATTGATACTAACACTAATTTAAAAAATACAGATTATATTTTTCGACTAATAGATAATGTAGTAAAAGAAATAGGTGAGACAAAAGAATAATCAAAGTGATTACTGATAATGTAACAAATTATAAGTTTATTGAACAATTACTTATATTGAAGAGATAGCATTCGAATTGAACGTTGTGTGTTGCACATTATGTTAATCTCATATTGGAGGATATTGTCAAACATCCTAAAATTGGTAAAGTGATAAATAAAGGATGACTAGTGGTATAGGCATCATTAGACTCAAATTCACTAAATTTATCACTCATTTTCTAACATTAAAGAGTATCATATGATATAAGAATCACTGAATATTCCATCAAATTAACAGTCTATAAAAATTAAAATATAAAACCTAAGGATCAAAGATTAAGTAAAATGCTGAAGAGCATGGTTCTTGAAAATATATTTTAGAATAATACCATAATTGTCACTACAGCATTCAAGACTCTTGTCAAGGTACTACAACTCATAAACATTAACAACAAGTCAAAGATGGGCTTGTTGTATAAGGTTATGGGCATAACCAAAAAATTATGGGCAAAAATTACAAGTGGTAAAAGTTGATTAATTCCAGATGGAACAAAGAGCTACATTAAGATATACAAGCTAATGGTAGACATACTTGGAATTTAAAGATTACTTTTATGATAAATATTTTAAAATTTTGAATGCTTCCAAGTTTTAAATTACAATATTTACAAGATATTTTTTTAATCCAATACTCCAATTCTGTGAAAATGTCACTAATGATGTGGAAATTTTGATGGAAGTTAATAATGTAATTAATAGACTAGACTCTGACATTTATAAACGAATCCTTTACAATAGAGAAGTGGGTTATAATTCAATTAAGATAATTTTATTATTATTTGTTTCAAGTTTCAGTCCAATTAATATTTTATAAAATGCATGCAATAATATATTTCAAGTTGAGAGATAGAATTGAGAGATGGGTGAGTCAATACTGCAAAAGTTGTTACAGCTATATCTCATAATACTCCAGTTAAAATAGTGGTCCACTTATAGATAGAGATACCAATTTTAATACTATAGCAAAGATTTTAAGTCAAATAGTGTCTTCATCGTAGTGTAAAAGAAATTAAATTACTTTCTTTTTTATCACACAAACCTATAAAAGATTGACAATAGAGATATTAGAGAAGTTAGTATTTTATCATTATAATATGAGATCGAGAAAGAAAGGAATTTAATATGGAAGAAAATAATCAACTGATTGATTTAAATGAATATTTCGAATGGCACATTTGGCGCCCACCATGGCAGCCGCCCCACTTTCTCGATTAGCGATGAAAAGGCATTCACCTGCCTTTGCAAGTCGCCTAGGAGCTGAAAAAGCTCCGGGCAGGCTGATTTGGCAGGTGGGCGATTCAGCCCACCAAATCTTAAAACTAATGGAAATGGGTCAAGTTGGACGTGAGTAAAGGTAAGTTGTATGTATAAAAAACCATCTCCTCTTTCAATCCTCTTTCTCTTCCTCTTTGGCTCTCTCTTCCTCTACGGCTCTCTAGATCCTCCTCTCTTGAGCAACTATGAGTGAGGAAGACGGTGAATGATGATCCTCTTTCCCACTCTCTCTCTCACTCACTTTCTCACTCTCTTCCACTCCTTTCCACCACAGCAAAGACTGAACTGTTATGTTTTTTTTTATCAATTTTCTATCTTAATATGTTAATATGTTATGTTAGGCAGTTAGAGGAATTAATGCACCCTTTAATCTATCATCTTGACATCCTCTCATGGACTTCTCGCAGGATCCATCCCCCTTATGCCCTTACTGCCTCTCAACTAAACTTATCCTCTAAATACAGAGCCTACAAGGACAAATAAAACTGGACACAAATTTTATATAACTGGATATTTTATATTCAATAGCAAAATACAAATATGGGAAGATACGGCCAGAAAATCCAAAACCGTACATAAACTGTATTTCATTGTACCAAATGCTATATTGATATCCTGATATTTTAAATTCAACTATCAGTCAGCAGAGAGAAAGAAGATCCAATTGTTCCATCACACTCTAACAAATGCTATGTTGATATCCTGATATTTTGTATTCAACTATTGTCAGCAGGGAGAAAAAAGAACGAATTGTTGCATCACATAATTTAAAAAAAATAGCATGACTAGAGTTGGAAATTTCTTACAATGTAATTAATTACTTATGCAAGCCTCAGTTCTTTCACTTTTTCTTTGTATATTCTGTCATAAATTTAAACTTTGAATATATGCTTAACTATGTCCAGCAATGAACCTCATACATGCACACTCTTATCTACATACATTTTTCCCAGGCCATTTGCTGTAATCCTTCTTAAAATTGATCATCAACCTGTATTGTAAGATCGGCATATAATTAGGAAGTTAGAACATTAAGGACATATAAATGGTCCTCCTCACAAACTTCTATCTATATAATTCTTGAATACTCATTTTTTGTTATAATCCATGTCACATCATCCACCTATTTCTTGTTAGATTCCTTCTCTAAACTTCTGTCCAGGACTCACAATTTGGTCCAATTTGTTATCTTATGTCAGCATCTATCCATTACACCATTAATCTCTTGGATCTTAAACTTCTGCTATTTATATTTCACTACCTTCTCAATCCATATTTGGATTTGTGCTCCTCAACCTAATAAATACTGTCACAAGCATATCATTTTTGAAGTTTTGAGCTAAATTAAGACTAATCCAATTGGATAAACATAACCATCTAGAAACTAAAAATCTAAAATAAACCAAATGTTGAAAGGTCATCAGAAACTTACATATGCAATGATTTGCAAAAGCATATCTTTGCAGAATCATTCCACTATCTTAAAAATGAACGTGAGTATTAAACAAGCTAGAACCACAAGACGTATGCCATGCAAAGTTGCAAACCTCTATAGCTACTCAATGATATTGTGAACATAAGTACATAGCAACCAGATCTACGCAATATGGTTTCATCAATGTAAACTGAAATACACATGGTTTCTCATGGTGACACAGGCACATCAAAATGGGTTCCATACCCGTAACCGACACATCAAGTCTAAAGGTAATATTCTGCTCGCCATAATTGAGCAATAGAGTCATGAATTCTCTACAATAAATCAGTTAAAGGGGTTAGCAACTTGACATGCTGAAGAGAATTTTAAGCTGAAGTACATGAAAGACAAGCCTGCTAATAATTCCAAGAAAGCAGAGAATTTCCAAATATAAGGAAGCTCATCAATATAAGATGCTGGAAGAAAATTATAACATTGACCTATTCATTGAATCAATAGATAGAAGTTTATGCAGAAAAAATACCTATCATTGGCTAGATTCCAGGCTTCCTGCCTCAACTCGGGAGGGGTCCCAAGCGTTGCGAGGTAATTTGATATAAATTTATGAGGATGCTCTACATGGCAAATAAACCCCATTTCTTTTAACAAATGTCGCTCTGTTCTGATCAGATCATTCTTCAAGTCTGAATACTTCTGTGACAAAGATGAAACAATATGAGCAATTTTGCATTTCAAAAATTCGGAAATAACAAATCTGTCACCTGCAGGAAACCAAATAAAGCTTCCAAATTCAAATCTCAAATCTATTCAGAAGAAAGACAGGAAAGGAAAGACCATATACCTTTGAAAAGACATCCAAATGCTCTATAGGAAGGTTTTCCCTCCTACATTCCATTCTGTGGAAGACAATAATAACATGCTTTGCTCTCCTTGGACTCTCCTCCAACTTAGAAGCCAGCCAAACACAGCTCGCTGCAACCCTCTAGAATTAGCACCAAAAGCCACATATTAGTTCAATAAAACACAAGAAAGAACAATCCAAGCACCAATGGGAGCAAAATTACGGCTTCTTACTTTAACACTGAATCGAGCAAAAGACTTCTTGCAGTAAAACCGATGGAATAGAACCTGCCCTGTGGCCATCACAGCTTGAGGTCTATACGAGTCAAGAAATCCACAGTATAAGGAAAATAAAACAAGAAACTACTACAAAAAAATAGCCTTTATTTGGTGATTCCACATATGACAATATATAGCAAAGAGGATACAGTCGAAGCAGAATGCCGCTCTCCTGTATGAGATCGCATCCGTAGATCCGAAGAGTGGTCTCCGTCTCTTCATCGATCCCATCTTTTCTCGAGGGCGAATTCTTCAGCTGCTCGTCGGTAAGGTAAAAGGTGTCAATGGCAGTGTATATCATCCTGGCCAAACCAATTCAAGCTAACAAAATCATCACACAAGAAGTGAAACAAGAATTTGTAAAGGTACCACCTTTCCAATAAATTAAAGATTCTGAGAGGCAACTAAAACCTAAACTGAGACGAGCCGCCTCAAACTTGTGACCGGAAGAAGAGATTAGGAGAATAGAGAAGAGCAACAGAAAACCCTAGGAGATGAGAGAAGAGCGAGCGAGCGAGAGAGAGAGAGAGAGGTACCTTTTCCTTTTCCCTCGGCGATTCCCGGACAAGAGAAGGAACCAGGAGTAGGGTTTTGGCTTCACTACGACAACGGCAAAGTGAGAAGAGGAGGAGAGTGGTCGGATTTTCGAGACCGACGAGGGTTGGGGAAGGAACACGATAGATCAAATAATCGTTCGAATAACGGAACATTCTTCCCAAACCAGTTCGGGCTTTGAATTAGGGCCAACCCGAATATGACCCGGCCCCAGTCCAAGGGTACAGTGTAAACCCGCAACATCCCCAGTTTTTTACCAAATTGGTTGTTTTCCAAACTAGATCTCACCTCAAACTTCCAAGTTCCTGAACAAGTATTTACCCTCTCTGTACATAAAATCGATCGTAGATTCGTGATTTCTTTTAGATGTTACACTTCTGTAGTCTACTCCTCTCTAATTGCATTTTTAAATAGTAGAGGTGGCAAAAATTGATCCGACACAATAATTCAATTTTTAAACGAGTTTAGATTTAATCTAATCGAGTTCGGGTCATAGACGAGTCAATTCATCTAATCCAATTATTAAATGAGTTATGTTTATATTTATTACCTCATTCTAATTAACTCATTTATGAACTGAACGTCAAATATCCATTTATAACGCAACTAATCTATTCATGACCCCACTACCCATATATTACCTATTAACTTATTTGTCATACGAGAAAGCTTATTTACAATTTCAATAAACTCGTTTATAATCCAAATAAACGTGTTTATAATCTAAATAATTTATAAAAATTTGAATAACTTATCTCAACCGATAACCCATTTATAGCCCACGTAACCTGTTGATAAATAGGTCATGTTTATGCTTACAAATAATTGTATTATCATGACAACCAAAACCTAACTAACTCGAACCTATTCCAACTAATATTTAATAGTCACCTCATCTATACCTCTTTCTCTCTCTCACCTTCTATCTATCTCTCTACTAGCTGATTGTAACACCCTTAAAAAAGGGTAGCGTGAGTGCGTGCCATTCCCCCGGCCCGTCCTCCTCTTCTTCTACCATCACAACCCTCCTCTATTTCTTCCCCCACTGCACCATCTCTCCCTCCCTCACCTTTTCTCGGTTTGCTGACGCTGGAGGCCCCAGACCCGGAGCCAACAAGACTACCATACAACCCCCCTTCAGTAAGCCCCACTACCCCACCGTTAATTTCAGTAGATTAACCCCTTCCCTCCCCCCACCCCTCCCTCGTCGTCGTAAGAGACCTTGGCGGCCGATGACTCTGCGTTTAGCCGCTGATCCGAGAGCTCTGGTGGAAGGAAGGAAGCTCTCTAAATGGGCTTCGAGCCATTAGTGAGGGAGGAGGGAACTCCATGGCCGTCAGCCATGGAGTGCGCCCCACCACAGTCGAGCCCTCCTCTCCTCTTTTTTCTTTCCCTTTACTTACCCCTCTCGGCCGCCGTGCCCCGACATAGTGGTTGCGTCGCCGGCACCGTCCCTTGCTTGGAGGGAGATAGTGGAAGGGGTTACCACCAAGCCAAGGACTTGGTAGGCTACAGCCCATTGTCTGCAGCAACCCACCAAGGCCTCCCTTGCCTATGGGTCAATCTAACACCTCAGCCTAGGCCATTTGGGGTCATTTGGACTTACAGCCCTATTTCTCTATTAATTAGTCTAACCACTTCAGACAAGACTTATGTATATGCATAAAGTAATTAATTCTATTAATTCGCTAACTTCCGAAGGAGTCTGCTAGCTAAAGAGAACTAGAGTATTGTGGAGATCCCTAGGCGAGTAGAATCTAAAATAATGTAGTTGCAGCTATTGTACCTTTCATTACACTGTAGAAATATTAGTATTAGTACATATATCTCTTGTACTATGATATATCTTACTTAACATATGCAGTTATTGATAGTTTACTCATCTACATGTATCATATATGAGAAACCCTTGTATAAATATCTATTCTGAATATAGAATGTAGCGACCATGATGACTATGACATGACTTATACACCCACAAACACTGCACCACTTTCACCTATCATTAGTAGTCAGCATCTGACTAAGCAGTGCCCCTACTCGCTCAGCTCGGGGTTAAGAGTAGAGTGTATTATATATGATTATATTATTAGCGGCCTACACCTGAGGTCAGGAGCTTGTGTGGCATTCAGGTAATTATATTGTATAATCAGAACTAGATTATAATGATAGTAAGAACATGATTGTGAGGCAGAGATAAATCTTTAGTAGTACCCGACGACGCAGGTTCAAGACGTCCATTGATGAGCCAAGGGCTTTTGATTCTCCCAGTAGGGCGGTGATAATTTAGAGATAGTGAGATATGGGCCACGATCGGGGTCCTTAGTCTGATGGCTACAGACAACCAGTCATATGCAATGTTGCTATGCATGTTTGGGTGACATTACCGCTAAATGCGTATATATCCCTCTTCGATATATGAGATGATGGATGATTATGTGATGGATGATTTTCTTGAGAATATCTATATTGTGTGGTGAATGGATCGGTGAGCTATGATAAAACATGATTAATACATTGGCGAGCATGAAATAACTAAATTACTCTTTTACTTCTAAGCTTAACACGTAAATATTATAATTGAGATTTGTATGAATAAAATATTGTATCAAGCTTTATACCTATGTGGAATTATTTTGACGTGTTGTAACACCCCAATTAAAACAAAATCTCTGACTGACGCACACGCCGAGACCCTGGCTGACGAAGCCCCGGACCGAGAGCCATCGAGCCTGCCGACCAACCCCCCTTCGGTAAGCTTCCTACCCCTCGCCATTAATTTCAGTAGTTAGTTTCCCCTCCCTGATCAACCTCGGCGGTCGATGACCCCGCGTCCGGCCGCCAGTCCGAGGGCTCCGATGGAAGGAGAGAAACCCCTCCCTAGGACGGCTTCGGGCCCTTGGTGAAGGGAGGGAGGATGGACCCCCCCCTCTCCATGGCCGTTGGCCATGGAGCGCGGCCGTTGCCATAGGGCCGTCCTCCTCGCATTTTTTTCCCTTTTCCCCTTTCACCTACAAATTAGTCTCGTAGCCGTGCTGCCGGCCTCGTGCTACGCCGCCAGCCTTGTGGGCCTCCCCTCCCCTCCCCTCCCTCTATCTCCTTCCCTTGGAAGGAAGGGTGTGCTAGGGTGGGGGTGGTTTAACCCCCTACCCACACCCCTGCTGGGCTGCGGCTTAGACCGCAAGGCCTATGATAAACATGATTAATGCCTTGGTGAGCACGAGATGACTAGACTACTCTTTTATTGCTATGCATAACATGAAAACACTATGATTGAGATTTATATGAATAAGAGATTGTATCAAGCTTTATATCTGTGTAGACTTATCGTGATACGTTTAGGAACTAGCATGTTCCAGAATAGTGACTATTAATCTTTATCGATTGCATTGATTTAGTAACTCATGGTAAGTCATTTCAACAAGCATATTGTTATTGCTAGTAAATATAGGCATACATTGGATATACACATGTGATTTCATTGTATGGATCCTACTCGCTGGGCTGTAAGCTCACCACCACCATGGTGGTATTATTTCAGAGCTAGGGGACGCAGGTGTGGGTAGCGAGGAGTAGCTGCCTTTCTTTTTTTCAGTATGTCTATTAGTTGTATTAAGCCCCTGCGAGGGCGTTATGATTGATGATGTATTTTGGACTTTAGCATTGTATTTTGGATGTATATTTAGAAGGCTTGTTGTGGCCTGTGGAACTTGTATCCGAACTCTTATGGTTGAGTTTATTTATGAGGAATTTATGCTGTTGTGTGCCTTGTGAAATCCTTATACTGACAGGTCATGTGATGCACCGCGTGGGAGGATTTACCCATGCGGTTTAGACGTATTTGGAGGTTTGGGTGTTTCACGTGTAGTCTTTATTGATTGCATTGATTTAATAACTCATGGTAAGTCATTTAAATAAGCGTATTTTATTGCTAGCAACTATAGGCATGCATTGAATATACACCTGTGATTTCATTGTTATAAATTATATGGATTCTACTCGCTGGGCTGTGTGCTCACCACCTCTTAGTGGCGTTATTTCAGAGGTAGGGGAAATAGGAAAGTGGTACGGATAGTGAGGAATACTTGTCTTTATTTCAATTATGACTATGTCTATTAGTTGTATTAAGCCCCTACGAGGGCGTTTTGATTGGCATTGTATTTTGAACTTTAGAGTTATATTTTGGATGTGTATCTCGAAGGCTTATTGTGACCCGTGAAACTTATATCTGTACTCATAATTGTTTGAGATTATTTATGGTGTGAACCTATATTTTTTTGTGCCTTATGGAAACCTATAACTGACAGGTCACGTGATGCACCGTGTGGAGAGATTTACCCACGCGGTATCCATATGTATTTGGAGGTTACTGATGCTCTGTAGAAGCTGGCACTGAGTGATGCATTGTAAAAGGAGCATGTAAACATCGCGACTCATTAATCATATGTAATTAGATAGCATACATGCCAATAATCATGCTCATTGATACTTGTCACTGCTGCTCCATCCGACAAGTGCATTTGAGCATATGAGCATAGACCATATTGCAACCATTGGCACCCAGTGATGCATTGTAAAAGGAACATGTAAACATCGCGACTCATTAATCATCTGTAATTAGATAACATACATGTCAATAATTATGCTCATTAATGCTCGTCACTATTGCTCTATCCGACAATGTCCAAGTTAACTGAAATTTAAACACACTAAAATCAAAATTAACTAAAATTTCATATGATTTTAGTCAATATTAACTAAATCTTCTACCACATTCCAAGAAGAGAGTTGGCTGGGTTTTAAGTAGTGTAAGACACTAATGAGTTCAACAATTCACGCTTTAAGTTATTTAAGATGATGTCCAAGTCAACGTTTTCTATTATAAGACCCGTCAGATGGTAAAATCATATCAACACTCATATTTTATTTTTCTTTCAAAATTTTATTAAAAACACCGTGAGTTTTGATTTTATTAATATAGCAATAAACAAAATCTAACTCAAGATAGTAATCACTGATTTGTGATTACACCCTAAAAACTATTTCTATTTGCTCTTCCTTATTGGTATCACTGCAAGTCAAGCTGTACAAGTTGTGGTTAGATACGCATCCGATGATTTTAATTACCGCACGAAAGAAAAAAAATACAACGAGTCATATCAAATAATCAAAGCCATTAAATTCATACGACTAGTACACTGATGATATATCATCAGGACCAACTTGCATAAACTCAGCCTAAGAAAATCTCTATTGGAATCCAACATAGAGAGTCTGCCTTCCTTTTATGATTCACGAGCCCGAACCAACAATACAAAGTAACAAAAGAGAAAGCCGGGTATAAATTTCCTCCTGATCTCACTGCCGTAGAAATCGAATCCTCCCACTTTACTCCTCGAATCCACTAATCTTCTCTTCTACTTTCCCCTCCCACTCACGCCTCCCCCTGATTACTTCTCTCTCCTTCTTATTCTACATCATCTTCCTCTATATCTCGAATTCTCTCGAGAACTCCACGTCCTCCACCGCCGCCGCCATCGCCGCCGCTGCTGTCGTCATGATCATCCGCATCCGCAGCCGCGACGGCCTCGAGCGCGTCACCGTCCCCGACCCCTCCTCCGCAACCGTCTCCACCCTCCGCTCCCTCATCGAGTCCCAGCTCGGCGTCCCCTACGCCTCCCAGACCCTCTCCCCCGACCCCAACCTCCTCCTCTCCTCTCCCCCTTCTTACCCTATCCCCCTCCTCTCCGATCCCTCCACCCCACTCTCTTCCCTCAACCTCTCCCACGGCTCCCTCCTTTTCCTCCTCTCCTCTGCCCCACGCACAGCTCTCCCCAAGGCTCCCCCCACCTTCCAACCCGCCGGCTCCTTCGGCCGGAACAAGATGACCATCGAAGACCTCGTCGCCCGCCAGATCCGCGTCTCCAGGCAGGAGACCCCCCACGCCGCCGGCGCCTCCTTCGATCGCGACGCCGCCCACGCTTTCCAGCTCTACGTTTCCGACTCTCTCGCCTTCGCCGTCAAGCGCGGGGGTTTCCTCTACGGGAAGGTCTCCTCCGACGGTGTCGTCGCTGTCGACTTCATCTACGAACCGCCGCAGAGCGGCACTGAGGACGCCCTCGCGCTCCACCGCGACCCCGAGGAGGAGAGGCTCGTGGAAGCGATCGCGGCCGGGATGGGGATGAGGAGGGTGGGGTTCGTGTTCACCCAGGCGGTGGGTAGGAAGGGGAGCGAGACGGGGGAGTACACGATGTCTGGCCGGGAGGTGCTGCAGGCTGCGGAGTTGCAAGCGGAGGGGAACATCAAGGAGTGGGTCACGGCCGTCGTCAAGCTAGACACGGCTGGGGATGTGCATTTCGAGGCTTTCCAGATGAGCGATGTGTGCGTCAGGCTGGCAAAGGAGGGACTTTTCGTGACGGAGTTCGGAGAGGACGATGATCCGCGGATTTCAAGGATGAAGAAGGAGGTGGTTGTAGGTGTGAAAGATATGAAGGAGGTCGACAATGACTTCTTTTTGGTGCCTGTCAAGATCTCGGATCATCAAGTAAGATTTTTTATTGCAAATTCATGCTAAAAATGTTACAATGTTTACATCAATTTGATTTTTTTTTATGCGCATCTCGGAATTGGCAAACTATTTCTTTTATTGTTTGGTTGCGGTGATCTTACTGGTCTTGGTAGGTAAACCTCTGAATGCGTTGGCAAGTTTGGATGAATTAGTGTATAATTTGTTCTACTTTTCTAGTTATGCTTAGACATTATGCTGCAAAGAATAAGATTTGGTCTTTCCGTAGTATTTGAACCTTTAGGTGGCAAGGTATCTTCTTTTATCTACTTATGTATCTTGTGTCTAACTGTTGTAATCAACAAACTTAAAAGGAAAAAAAAAACATAGATGGTTTCTTGAGCTAGTTCAATTGATTTGATTTGCATCCTTTGAATCTGATACTCTACTAATGTATTGAGATGTTCTGGTCTGCATGATTAGATGGTCACAAATATTAATATTGGCTTTTGGTTTGAGAACTAGAATACTGGTTTGGGAAATTAGTTGCAGGAGTTATGCTTCCTAATCATAGCCATTTGTGTTTGGTTGGAAAATTTCTTTGCAAATTGGAGTTTAAATATTCACAAAATTTATGCTATGATAATCTGTACTTCTATATATCCACTATGATAAGATGGCAACAATGTATTATACAGTTGAGATGAAGTTCATTTTAGATATGCAAATTTCCTTGGCCAAATGGTGAGAGGCAGAAGTTAAAGTCGTTATTATAGTTCTACAAACTTGCCGATGTTCTCCAGTTGAGAAGGTATTTGGGGTTGCATTGCTGATCAACAGTTCTTAAGATATTGGTTTACGTCTAATGAGTAGGGATTTGGGGTTGAATTTTATATCAATAGTTTCTGCTGAGTTGCAGTATAATTATACTCCTCTAATAGATACTCATTAAACATCACAATGAGAATAAGTGGGTAAGAGAGGGGTGGACATTTGTTTCAAAAATCTCAATTGGTTTTTCTCCTTTTGCTTCATTTTCATGAAGAAAATCTCAGTTGGTTTTTCTTCTTTCTCTTCTTCATGACGAAACAAAGTTCCAACTCTAAGGAGAAATAACAAGTTTGAAGATTGAATTATTTGGACATATCCGGTTGAAAAACTTGTTATGTTTGTAGTAGGAAGTGGATATGAGAGGGTGGACATAGTTTAGACTTTGGAATTGTAGGCACAAAATAGAGTTAGAAGGGATGGCATTTTAAAACACCCAAACCTCCAAATACACGTGTAAACCGCGTGGGTAAATACCCCCACGCAGCGCATCACATGACCTGTCAGTATAAGGATTTCATAAGGCACACAATAGCACAAATTTACCATAATTAAACTCAACTATAAGAGTCCGGATACAAGTTCCACAGGCCACAACAAGCTTTCCAAATATACATCCAAAATACAATGCTAAAATCCAAAATACAACATCAATCATAACGCCTTTACAGGGGCTTAATACAACTAAAAGACATACAAAAAAGAAAGACAACTACTCCTCGCTATCCGCACCTGCGTCCCCTAGCTCTGAAATAATGCCATCAAGAGGTGGTGAGCTTACAGCTAAGCGAGTAGGATCCATACCATCTAAAATAATGACATCGCATGTGTATATGCATGGTGTGCCTATATTTGTTAGCAATAACAATATACTTGTTGAGATGGCTTAACATGAGTTACTAAATCAATACAATCGATAAAAATTATCAGTCACTATCCTGGAACATGCTAGTTCTTAACGTATCAAGATAAGTCCACACAGATATAAAGCTTGATGCAATCTCTTATTCGTACACATCTCAATCATAGTGTTTACATGTCATGTATAGAAATAAAAGAGCAGTTTAGTCATCTTATACCTACTAAAGCATTAATTATACTTATCATCGCTCATCGAGCTATTCACCAAACAATCATGCATCACATAATCATCCATCATCTCATATATCGAGGGGGGATATATACACATCTAGCGGTAATACCACCTACACGTGTATGGCGACACTACAAGTAACCGGTTGTCTGTGGCCATCAGACTAAGGACCCCAATCGTAAGCCCATATCTTACTCTCTCTAAATCATCACCGCCCTTAGCGGGAGAATCGGGAGCCCTCGGCTCATCAACAGACGCCCTAACCCTGCGTCGTCGGGTACCGCTAAAGTTATCTCTCCGCCTCACAATCATGTTCTTCTATCATCATAATCTAGTTTTGACTATGCAGTATAACTACTTGAATGCCACACAGGCTTCCGACCTCAGGTGTAAGCCGCTAATAGTATAGTCATATAAAATACACTCTACCCTTAACACTGGGCTGAGTAAGGGTACTGCCTAGTCAGAATCCGACTACTAATGATAGGTGAAAGTGGTGTAGTGTCTATAAGTGTATAAAGCATTCTGACCACTAATGATAGGTGGAAGTGGTGCAGTGTCTATAAGTGTATAAAGCATGTCATAGTCACCATGATCGTTATATTCTATATTCACAATAAATATACATCTATGCAAGGGTATACCATACAGGATATATATAGAGCATTATCACACTAATGCTTATGCTACATTAACATTCTCATAATATTATGATGAGCAAGTTGTCAATAACCGCATATATAAAGATACAATATGGTGTACTAAATGCATGCATTAATACCGACATTTCCTACAGTGTCATGACAGGTATAATGACTGTAATTATATTATTCTAGATTTGTATAACTCTACTCGCCTGGGGGATCTACACAGTATGGTAAATCTCGTCAGCTAGCCGGCTCCTCCGGGATCCCGAAATCCTCCTTACGCGATGTCAATCCTATTAATTCACGCAAGTAACGCCATATGTAAGATTAGCGAACTAATAGAATTAATTATCTTATTAGAGCATTTATGTTTGGCAAATACATGAGTCAAGGTCTCCTAGGGCGAGTCCTATGTTATCCTAAAATTCACATGATACTAAATTGTTATTACGGGTGGTTAGGCTAATTAAATCAGATGGAAAATAGGTAAACGGGATTATAGGGTTGCCCCAAATGGCTAGGCTGGGGGTATTGGATTGGGCCCAACCCCAAATCAGCAGGTAAGGGGGAAACAGCTCATGGGCTACAGTCCAAACTACAGCCCACCGGCTCCATGGGCTGTAGTCTGAACCGCAGCTCACAGGCCTTACGGGCTCCATGGGTTGCGCCTTATGGGCACATGGGCTGTGACTGGACCGCAGCCCACAAGTCTCGTGGGCTGCAGTCTAAGCCGCAGCCCAGCAGGTGTCGTGGGCTACGGTCTAAGCCGCAGCCTAGCAGGGGCGTGGGTGGGGGTTAAACCACCCCCACCCTCGCACGCCCTTCCCTTCCAAGGGAAGGAGATAGAGGGAGGGGAGGGGAGGTCCACATGGCCGGCGGCGTAGCGACGAGGCCGGCGGCACGGCCACGAGACCGACGGGTAAGTGAAAGGGAAAAAGAGAAAAAAAGGGGGGGAGGTGGACCCGACGGCGACGACCGCGCTCCATGGCCGGCGGCCATAGGGAGTCCATCCTCCCACCCTTCACCAAGGGCCCGAAGCCGTCCTAGGGGGGGGGTTCTCTCCGCCCACCGGAGCCCTCGGACTGGCGGCCGGACGCGGGGCCGTCGGCCGCCGAGGTTGAGCACGAGAGGGAACTAACTACCGAATTTAACGGGGGTTGAGGCTTACCACGATCCGCGCGCTCGGCTTCGTCGGTTCTAGAGCTCCGTCGACTCCGACGTCGGCAACCCGCGAGAGAGGGAGAGAGGTGAGGTGGAGGAGAAGATGAGGGTGGGTCGGATGGCTGCGGTGAGGGGAAGAAGGAGATAGAGGAGGTGGGGAAGGTGGCGTGCACGGTAAAGGAAAGGGAAAAAGAAGGAGAAGAGAGGACGAGGGGCAGAGTGGTAGGGGTCGACGCGTGCGTCAGTCAGAGGGAAATTATTTATTTATTTTTTTATTTTAATTTGGGGTGTTACACATTTCCTACTCGATCAATTTGGTCTATTAAGGGTATTTGTCATTGTCTTTTAATGAGATAAGATTTAAGGGATATATCATGATAAAAAAGTTAAGGCTGTTTTGTTAGAAGCGATGGATAAAGGAAACACAATGTCTTCTCTAAGCAAACAGCTCTTAAAGCTAATTGCAGTTGCTAGCTAGGTATTGTTTAGATGAAAAGGTTCATACAAAAGAAGTTTAATGACTTAAAATGATGGTTGCATTAGTTATCCCTGATAACCAGAGTTTCTCTATTTTTTTTATACCAAGACTAACAAAGAAGGGAGTCACAGTTTAAGATGCTCTTTCTGATGCAGAGGGAAATTAATGGCAATATATTGGTGGACATTAAGCCGCCTCTAAGTTATCAGAAAAACACTAGATAAGCTAAGTAATAGCAAATTAAGGAGCAAATAATTACTAAATACTTTTTCAACCCCAATGAAAGCCATATTTCTTTTGATCTTTCTCTGTTAGTCCTTTGATCCCTTGCATCCAATCTCAACAAAAACCAGTTTTTTTTTTTTTACCTTTTTTCTGATTCTATGTTTATTAGTCCTCAGATTGCACGTGTTTATTATGCTCGAATTACCCTTTTGTTTCTTCGAAGAAAGGAGAATAGCTTGGGGAAAAAAGGCATACTTCTTGATCATCTTTTTATAAGATCTTCTCTTATTACCTCAATTTTGAGATTGGCAAGTTCTTGGCTAGACTAATGGTATGTATCTGGTTCCTGCTGAATGATCATTGTCATATTTGGAGATTTTGGTTTCCCAACTACAACGTTCCTTTAAAGCATTATCTTTCTGATAATTTCCAGAAAGTGCAATCAGTTTGATCTCTAAGTAATGGTTTGTTAGCTGCCATTTTAAAATTCTATCTAAAGCTCTTGACAATTGTCCTGTATCGTATTTTTGTGATTAGATTATGTGGAAGAATTCAGTAGTTTAATTATGTAGGTATTAAGGAGCTTTCCTTTTTGTGCATTCTGCAACATCTATTTGGCAGCATTTATGTGTCTCATCAGTAACCTTGTAGATAATGAACTTGTGGTCATGAGTTGACATATTCCTGTGTACTTGCCTTCTTGATTAGCATTGCTGCTCTTTGCTCTATGTTGATTTGTCTAACAGTGTTCCATCTTCGGTCTGATTTATGTAATGTTCTTTGACTCTTTATAATAGTCCCTATATTTTTAAATTGATAGTATCTTGTGCCACTTTAATTATTCTTAGCTCAAGTTGTGCTTTTAATACATAATTATTGCATACTTTTCCATGGATTCCATTGACATATACATTATGTGAAGACTTGAACTAATCTTAGTGTTCCTGCATGGTAGACCTCTATGAAGTAGGTTCATCTATACTTATCTTTCGACAAAAAAGGGATCTAAAGCAAATCCAATACAGATTGAAATTAAGATTATACTTTGACATTCAAGTTGACCTTCAGCTGAGCAATTGAAGTTGCATATTGACATAAATTTCAATTAGGTTGAATATACTCGAAAGTAGAATTATAAATTTCCAAAGTAATTACTTTTTTCATAGTAATATAGTTCACTGCTATAAGGACTATTATCCGTCAAAACATTGTCTTGTTACAGAACAAGTCAGCCTTCTAATAGAGAAGAATCAAAATGGGTTTTAGATGTAAAGTCAAGATGGGGGAGGAGTTGCCATGAAAATTGGACAATACGAACGGGGCATTAACAAATAACGTGAGAATGTGGACTAGACTCAAATACAACTTTTACCACAAAGTTCTCTGTTTGCTAAGTTAATACATTGGTTAAGTGGTACTCATATGTCCCCTAGGGTTGTGATGAGACTAATTTAAAGCTTTTATTCTGTAAATGTAGCAATTGGTGGGCATGATATGATTGGAATATTTTAGTAATGGAAATAACTCTGTTTTTCCTTCACATAATAACTATTGTTCCTCACATAACATCTGCCTATTTAGGGTTCTCTCTCAACAAGCTTTCCAATAGAGAATCGGATCACTACAGTAACGCTGAAGGCACTGAAGAACCACCTTGATCGGTCGAAACACCTGCCCTTTGTCAAGCGGATCTCTGATTTCCACTTGCTCCTCCTGCTTGCCAGGTTCTTGGATGTAAATTCTGACGTTCCAGCACTGGCCGAGTGTGTGCAGAGGCAAGGGACTGTACCAGAAGGCTACCAACTTCTGATTGAATCCTTGGCTGCCTCGTGAGTAAGCAAAATAATGCCATGTGGCAAAGTTGATACAAGTTCCTGTCAATTTGGTATTAACTTTATATTGTTATTATAGTTTACTTCTACTATGAGAATTTTGTTTCTAAGTAATGACTTGTTTATATCTTCATGTGCTTTGTTCGAAGATCGTTCTTCCGGCTTCATTTCTTGTGTTGCGAGAATCTTTAACAGCCTATTGAAGTATTTATGAGCAAGTCATGGATTATTGATTTCCTGAAACTGGAAAGGAATTTATGTATCTTGGTTTTTGAATTTACGTTGATGCTACAATGCTGCTGTGTCTACTAATTCAGCTTATCAATCTTGGCTTAAGAAGGAATTGAACGAGTTATTTTTCTTTTCTGGAAGGCAACTGGAATAGCCTTGCTTTAGTGAGTTGTGATAGAGATGGGGAAAATAGGCAAGATGGCCAAAAGAATGCCATCATTAATGTCTAACTAATGCATAACTTGTCTAAATTACTCCATGATGATCAGATTTTGTTCCAGAAATTTGGTGGATTTAATCAATTCCTTTGATCTTTTTTCAACAATATCACTTCCTTCCATCCAGTAGAAAAAAAAAGAAATTGTACGCCACAATTAGAACAATTAGTACACATTTTATTACTAAAACAAATTTACCACAACATGCAACCACATGACAATATACACCTTATAAAAACAAACTTATTTCATCCCTGCATGCAACTCTTCTGTAAACACTTAAGAACACTCCTGCTAGCTCAAGAGTTCACAACACGGCAGTTCTTCCTGATCTCTCCGGCTGCTCCGGTGAGCACACCGACCTGCCCCATCCTCTTTATCGAGTTCTTGAATGCATTGAAGAAGTCGTCTGAATTGGTCAGCTTGTCGACGAGGTTGCTCGCCCGGCTGTTGGTCAGCAGGGCAGCATCAGACTGAAACAGCCCCTGGTTCTGCTTCAGGTTGGCATAGTAGTGTGGGTCAAAGGTGGTGCTGCTCCCAGGGTCCATGGGTACTTTAGTGGTATTATCAGAGAGGCTTGTGCACTTGGTCTTGAGGAATGCAGCATAGGAGGGACTGAGGGATGGATCTGCATCATTCTTTCCAGTAAAGTTGTAGAGCCTCTTGCTGAAGAAGTTGCAGTGGCCAACTCCAATAGTATGTGCACCTGCATAATAATATTATATGCATGAAGTAACTCAAAAGTCTCAAGGAAATGTGAAAAAAAGAACTTCTTTAAAGGATAAATTACAGTCTACCTTTGGCTTCCATTTTTAACTGTTAAAAAGAAAATGTGAAAGAAAAACTTAATTACCTTCATAGAAATACAGTCTAATTTGATTATGTTACTGATAGTTTGATTATTTAGCAATTTGCTTATGACCGAAAAATATGGATGCCGACGACGATGGTAAGGATGGTTTAGTTATTTAAAATGTTAGTTTTGCTTAAGTTTATAACACAATATTATAAGTTGAAATCAGGTTAAACTATTGGGGGTAAAATATAATTTGCCTAAGCTTAAGTGATTAGGAAAGCACTTGGTGTGATGATAAGATTCTCATAACATTTTAAAATTACTCTCCAGAACTTCAAGCAGTAATTAACTATGTAATGTGATATTAGGTCTGAGACATTAAGCTGTTTGATCTTGACATATTCCTAACAAGTCTGTGAATGAAACCCATGCATTAATATCTATTTATTAGAATGGAACAAACCTTTTAATTAGCTAGCTAGTTTATATGGATACTGCTGTCCCTATTGGGACTGCAACCATGTCAACTTCAATGTTTGAGAACTTTCCAATAGATAGTTGTCCATCTAATTAACCCTCAGATAAGATAATTGCCATGAAAATTGAATTTTAGAATTTTTTATACAATAATTTGACAATCAACCATAACCCATCAGAATGTGAATAAGTTAAACCTATTAGAAGGATTGAGCTTACTCATATTCCACTCGATCTAACCAAAATATAAATAATATATATATAAGTATTCTAGCTATTAGATTGGAATCTAGTGGTTTGATATTTAGTTCTAAACAAGCTGTAAATGAGTTAATAAAGCTAGCTAAACTATAAAGGCTAGTTGAATTGAGCTCTAAATAAAGACAACTGAGGCATGCTCTAAATCAGCTTGTCTTAGATCTTGCAATTGGGTTAATCTCCCAATGTTTTGTTCTCTTCCCCTCCATTAAGTGTCGGTTGGACTTTTGAGCATACTTCATGATAGGGAACTTTGAACAGTTCTAGTTTTGGAGTTATATATCTGTTAATATTCCACCAGCATATGGTTGGGTCTGTATCAATCCTTGTCTCATCTAAGGGACCCCCATATATCTTAGCTAGTAACATAAAGTGAGAAAGGACATCATTTTTCTTGAAAAAGATTAGGGGGAGTGAGGAAGGACAAGGCCAAAGCAATCAAGCATCTATCTAGCTTTGAACTATATGATAGAGAAAGCTGAGCTAAAACCCCTTACTCTCTTTGTCTTTGTCTCCAAACCTTTCTGCAACCTTTCCTCCTCCTTTTCTTTTTAAGAATATTAAGAGTTTAAAAACCTTTACTTTGTTTTTATAGTATTTATCATTCAATCTCTATCTACTGTAGAAGGAGAGCCAGTTCTATTTCAGCCTTTTATTTTACCTTCAACAGGAAATGAATATTCTTAATTATTCTGTCAATAACTTGGGGTGAAGGATATAAAGTATAAGATTCCACATCTCATAAGATGATTTGTTTAGATGTCAATAAGTTGTAAAGTAAAAGAATCTATAGTAATATTTGGTTAGACAACTTCTATAACCTGAGATAGAATTCTCTCTATCCACACCTTGTTGATGAGCAGAGAGGGATTGTGCCATTACTATATCATCAGATGGGCATCTAAGGATAGGTTTGGAAAAGTATTGCCTACGATGTAGACGTTCTGCTGATCACTGTTGATGAAATAGTATATAATTTCAATGTTTTTAATTTCTTATTATCTTTAGTACTTTATAATTAATCTATCAATATTAGTCTTACTGTCACACAAAGTGATGCTGTTACTTTCGTTTAGTGTTGTTACAACTCACCTGAGAGTACAACGAGATCTTGAACGGAGAGGCCATTGTTGGAGAAGTCCTTCACAAGAGTTGCGAAGTCGGAGAAAGGAGAAGGGATGCTGGCATTCGCCTCTGAAAGCTTAGATATCGTACCATCCCTCCTCCCAGTCTGTACTTGCCATAGTGACTTTTTGAACTGCGCCAAGAAAAGAAAAGAAAAAATATATATATCTTAGTCATTTAATAGCATTTTTTGTTTTCTTTTTATTTTCTTCGCAACGTAATAAATATAGCTCTGATACTATGTTAAAATTTTAACTCGAAAACAATAGAATGTAGTATATGATATATATATATATATATATATATATATATATATATATATATATATATATATATATATATATATATATATATTTACGTACTTGAAAGGATACTGAGTCTCTAGCCGCCAATGCAACTATATCGGCGCAAGAGACTGTCTCAGGGCAAGCCTTCTCCACCGCCGTCTTCACCTTGTCAATGACTTCAAATCCAGCAAGCGATTTATTAGGTCCTGCATCTTTCTCCGCAGGATTTCCCGTGGTCGAATCGATCAAAACAGAAGCATCACAACCCTAGATATATATATATATATATATATATATATATATATATATATATATATATATATATATATATATATATATATATATATATATATATATATATATATATATATATACCGATACACCATGACCAAGTAATTAGCACAAACATCATGTATGTATATATATATATGCATGAGATTATTTGTGAGGTTGAGATTCTTACCCTAACAAAGCAGTCATGGAAGAACAGCCTCAAGAACTTTGCAGGCAATGCTGGATTACTCTCAACATGATTCCATATTATTTCTTGAGTGATCTCCTCAGCCTTGGGGCAGCTCTTCTTGTAGAAGTTATGTTGCAATCCTGCAGCTTGGCTGGAAGAAACAAAACTAGCAAGAGAGACAGCTAAAAGTATCAAGAGATAGAAGCAATTAGACCTCATCTTTCTAACTTCTTCTTATTATCTTTTTCCTTTTGGACTAAAGCTAGTGAGAGCACCACTATGACTATTATTGCTTTGATGCAAGGATGAGATACATTGCTTGCCTTTTTATAGACAAGTCTAGAGTTTTCCCTTCATGAGAATTTGATATATAATTATGCACCAATACAGGTAAGCATGGTTAGTTTAATACTAAATTGCGTCCATCACGGCCATGGTCAACTGTTGATTAGTAAACTAATTAATAGTTTACATTAACTCAGTTGAAATGTTCCACACTTTATGTATAATATTTTTTTTGGAATTTATATTTAATTCTTTCCTCTTCTTGGTTTTATATTTTTGCCGAGAGAGGAGTATGTGGTGCCCGGGAAGAATAAGTAGATCATTTTAGTCATTTTAGAAGACAAATAATTAAAACATTAAAAGTATAAAATGTAACCCGTGTACATGCGAAAAATACAGAGTGTTAGACGCAAATTTCTCTCGACATTTTTTAGTTCCACATGAATCAACTTAGAAGACACTTGGAGGTAGTGGGTTTCTTGGGCATTGTTGTTTGATAATTGAGTCCTTTAAACTACCTAAGGAAGAGAAGCAAGTAGATTAGATTATGCAAAGAAGAAGAAGGTGGAAGAGAGAGAGAGAGAGAGAGTGTGAGAGAGAGATGGATTTTAAGATTTGCTTAAAATAAACAGTAGTTAGAAGTAGTTAGGTAGAGAGAGAGAGAGAGAGAGAGCACTAGTCGACATATGGAAGCTTTGGATGTAATTCAACACTGCTAGGCTGTAATATTTTATGTAGAAGCTTTGAACACTATGTTTAGAAACTAGTTTTTTTAGATGGATTTTGTTTGATTTGGTTTCAGAATGCATTTTGCTGTTTGAAAGATAATGGATAGTTTGGAAGAAAGTAGAATTGTTTCTAATCCAACAATGAATAAATAATGCATAGCAACATTCATGAACACACAATGAATTCAAATGGCTTATTGCTGCAAGCCTCCTCTTTCAAAGATCAATCTTTATCAAATAATATCCTCTTATATATCAACTATTCTTTATCTTTCAAATATTGATACCTTAGCAAACAATTAATCACGGATTTGCATGCATTGCATGCATGTAAAATTATTGTATGATTGATTGCTAGTCTTTATCAATTCTTCACTTTTTCTTTTTCTTTCACATATAAATTTAAGTATCATGTCAACTATTGTTTATTTTTTCTGGATTATTGTATCAAATAGCTGGGCCCCTTCCTCTTTATGAGTCGCTGCAAATCTGCCTAACCTTGTCAAAGCCTTTAGAATTTATATCTTTAAATTTAGGGTTAAGTATATTTTATTACCCAAAATTACTCTACCGTATATACTTAAAAGAATTTTCAAATTAGCTCATATATTTATGATTTAAGTGTGACTATTAGTTTTATGTCAAATCTAATTAAGTACCATATCGGTTTTAGTCCTTTAGCGGCATCATCTCAAAAATTTACATGTCTTATCTAATAAACATATATGACGATGGTGGTTTAGTTAATTTAGCGCCGTTCAGTTAAGTTCAACGGAAAAATTATCTATCTCATCTTAATCATATGTATATTGACTAGTTTAAGACTTTCTAAAATACAGGATGGTAAAATATATTTAACTCTTAATTTAATTTAGCCTAGATCGTGATTAACCTATATAGCAGCGATTACACTGTAAGAGCTCGTTGTTGGAGATAGAGATAGGGTAGTCTAAATCTAATTGAAAATACACCCAGACAACCCTAGTTAGAAATTAGGTATGACATAAAAGCTTAAACTATTAGATGAAATGCTGGACCAAATTTGCCATTCATCAAATTTTATTTATCAAAATGAACCATACCTTAATGAGAAGTTACCACAATATTAAACATTATCCAATATAATAGTAGAAAAATTTAGAGTTACTTTCTTTTGTATATATATCCTAACTTTTTTGTTTGAAATACAATGGACTGCTGAAAGAAAAGTCTCAACCAAATTATTTGGTCTGAAAGAAGAGCCAAATTCTTGATCTAGATAACCCAAACAGGTGGTCCAATACCTACTTAATTTTTCTAGATGATTTGGTTGTTAATATGTTATTAGCTAACAATGAATTCAGACCTTTGTTTGTTGAGCAAATCTTTTCCTGCATAACCTGGAGTTAATGTATTTATTAGGTAGTTGTTTTTATTTTATTTTTTTCTGTGTTTGTGTGCATATTTTCTCCTTATTCTCTATTTTTCTAGACATATATGCGCTAACATACATATCAGTTCAGATACACCGTTGAATATATATATATATATACTCGTACATCGATTATGCTAATGCCTCTAATTGCACTCGAATTCGGTTTGAATACGCCTAATCGATGCATTAATGCGTATTTAATAGCCCACTCAACTAAGATAGATGATAGAGATATGTGAGAAGTTTACTTGTTACTATGTACCCTTTTTTATGAGAAAAAGGAATTCTCATATGGTCCTTTTCTTACCATCTAATTATGGATGACAATAACATAAAAAGTGAACTATTTGCAGATTAACTCATTCACTGATGTGATCCATTATAGTTCTCTATGGTGGTCAAAAATAGTTATATATATATATCAACAGACACTAAAGCAAGTTAGCATCAAAAGTTCCCATCTCTATCATTTCTAGTCTAGTATCACTTTCTTCTTCTACTAACTAAAGTCTCCTCCCTTTCCACCTAATTAATGGAGTCAACTATATCCTATCAGAGTTGGTAAAGATCACCAGCTGTATGGAGAGCTCAAGCATACCTACCTGTTTGTTGATTAAGAATTAAGATATCATCTCCACATGCATAGTATAGTAACACACAACAATATGATTATAGAGATTTAAACTTTGTAAGGAGGCATTGATTGCACATACTTTGACCTTGACTATATACCAAGAATCATCAAATGGAACATCTGTTTGTTGTGTTTTTTTTATGTCAAATTAAGACCATACTAGTGGAGTTATTGACCAATCTCATATTATTCTCCATACTTATTATTGTTTTTGCTAAGTAGATCATAGGTTTATTTAGATAAATCACTTTCAGAAAAAAACGGTTTATAAAGTAACTCTCTTAATTAGCGACTTCGGTTAATTTAAGACAACTCTTTAGGATATAATACTTTCGCAAAATAATATTGCATTAGCTTACTAATGTAGCATTTATATGGCAATAAGAAAGGTGTTTGAAAACTCTAGCAGAAAAGGATGAATTTTTTAAAATCTAAACTAGTAAATTGGCCAAAACCTCATAGTGAATGTGGTTTGGCATCCCATGATCCAATTATATGTGGATATATAATTTGTTTCTTTTGGGGAATTTTATATAATTGCCACTATATATATTTTTTAAAATATCATAATTATTGCTATATTTTTAAAATATCATAATTGCCAACAAAATCACACTGAACTTTTTCAAAATGTTGTTATGTGATAATTGTGATACTCTAAAAAAGAAAGCAAATTTAAATGTTTACACTATGTAATTTATGCTTCTAATGCTTGAAAGATAGTTGATAGGTGTGAATTGCTTAATTTTATTTGAACCATACTATATGTATGCAAATAACTACATATTATTGTTCTCTACGTATGGAATGGCTACGTATATATTAACATTCTCTATGTATGTAATAGTTACGTATTATTATTCTCTATTTATGCAATGGTTACATATTATTATACATATATGTAATGGGTATATATACTAATTTCTCTATATAATGACTATATATATTAATATTATATTTGTATGTATATAATTAACATTCTCTATCTTTACAATTGATATATTTATTACCATTCTTTATGTATATAATTGCTATATTTTTTATGTATGCGATTGCTCTATATATCATCATTCTCTATGCATGCAATGACTACATATTTTTATTCTCCATCAGTGCAATGATTATATATATCTATTTCTATGTATGAAATAATTATATATTAACATTTATTTATAAGCATCATACTTGAGTAAAAATAAGAGAAATGAGATAGGTAGAAAAATTACCCAAAAAAGTTGTGCAAATATTTTAGTTTATGTAAAGATAAGTGGGTGATATGAAAGAGAAAAGAAGATTTTTAAAATGACTTAGTCCAATCAAAGATAAAATTATAATTATGTTTATGTGTGGCACAAGATTTAATTTGGATTAGTAATATTTCTAATCTCAATTAGAGTTAATTTATGGTTTGTTTTTTAATCTAGAATAGTGTTCCCTAGTCAAGAGGAAAAGTAATTCCTAAGTCATCAGAGCTATATATATATATATATATATATATGATAATAATGATATTTTAGAACTTCCCAGTGGCAATTATCTAAAAAAAACTCTTCTTTTTATATGCATATATTGACAAATAGATATCTAGCAATGAAAACAAAGAATTATATATATATACACACACATCCATTATGGTTGTATTATTTTCATATTCACTTATTAGTACTGCTTATCACTGGCATTGGATAAATAAAAGAAGGTTAAGTTAAATATTATTTACATGTTGCTTCTATCTACAGAAACATTAAAATTAAATAAATTTATAATTTTTTTTTATTTGCTAGATCTTAGGTTGGCATTTTTGGATTGATGGGTCGGGTCGGGCCGAGCCGGGCTTTTTTGTAAGCCTAATTGAAATTTGGATCATCTTTTGGGCATTATGATATTTTTGCCTGCTAGACCTACCTCACCTGATTGGTTCTTGATCAAGCCAAAAAAAACCCTCTTGAATTATCAAGAAGTAATTATACCAATCTCTAAACTAAAATAAAATTTTAAATTAAAGAGTATATATAGGAAAAAAAATTTAAAAGTATATATAAAAAATAATGATAATATTTATCCGATCTAAACTCATGGAAAGTTAATAGTAGCGTCATGGATTCCCCCCCTAAGCCTTCTTATTGAGTAAACTACATTATCTCAATGTATAGTTGCATGCTCATGTACACTAATACTTGGACGTCTCTACATTTTCCTTCTAAATATTCATCAATCTCAAATTAATAATCCTCTTTTTAATTTTCTCTTACAAAATAATTTGGATCTTATTTAATAATAAATTTAAGAAATAGCCTATATTAATAAATAAAATAAAATAGAGGTCTAGTTTGGTCAAAAACTCCGACAAATATTGTAGGTAATAAAAAGTAGTGGCCAAAAATAAGTTTTTCTTTTAATAAAAAGGGAGACATTTATTAATTAATCGCCACGGTTACAAAAAAATGCTCCTAACTTCATCAACCGAAAGAGTAATCAATGAGAAAGTGTATAACCCCTCTCAAATAACCCTAAAGCTCATATTTCTACCTGAGTTAGCGAGCGAGTCCACAGGCTTCACGGTAGATATGGAAACAGATAAGAATGGATAAAAAATAATAAAGAATTATGGTTGTCAATGATAGATGAAATAGACCAGAGTAGAGTGCTGTGGACATCAAGAGTAGGTTGGTAAAGAGTTTCCTACTGATGTAGGACTGTACACCAAACAATATACTTATATAGGTGAGTTGCAAACTTATTTGCTTCACTGGGTCAAATTTAGTACATGAGAATATTGTCATTGAAAAACTTCTGTCCAACTTACCAGCTTTATTTAATGTAAATTGGCATCTTGTGAGCAATTCCAGGTACTCAAGATAGGAGAATATTATCCATGCATGATTGATTCATATTGTAACCCTCTACTTTGTTACTGGTGCAAATATATATCTATTAAAAACTTGAAGTTGGTATAAGTCTTTTTCAGTCAAATGACCCATGTCATGTCTATATATATATTAGAATGGCCATTTCCTTGTCACATTATGAGTCTAATTTTGCTTATAGAAGGAGAGGAAATTGAAGGTCTTGGAAGAATAGAATAAGATGAGTAAATATTGTCAAAATTAAGGAGAAAATTTCTTTTAATATTCTTAGATGTTTTCTTTTAATATTCTTTTTCATCTCCCTTGCTCTTATGAATCTCTCCTAGAATTTCTATCCAAATGGATAAAAAAATAATCTCTTTCATTTTACTTCTATTCAGTTCTCTCTATCTCTGTGCATGGTTAAAAGCTTTTCTTCTTAAAAGAGAGAAAAAAATTCTATAGTAGTAGTCTGATGTTATATATTGATGTTTTCTTCATAATTTACATGCTATAATATGAATATTTATTAAAAAAAATTAGTGTAACTAGGGCTGTCAATAAAGCTCGAGGCTTGCTAGCTACTCGAGCTCAGCTCGACTATATATAACTCAATCGAGCTTGCTTGCTTAGCCAAACAAGCCAAGCTCGAGCCACGTTTTGCAAGCTCAACTTGAGCTCAGCTCGATTTAGGTCATAAAATAATATGTATCAAAATATTTAGTGGACTACTATTTTACATTTGATATTTTGTCTTCCCTTAATCCATGTTTAACAATCATAATACCCTAACTTCAAAAAGAGAAGGAGAAGGGAATAATTATATATACACTCTTTAAACTATTACTCATTCTCACATAAAAACTTATTTTATTTAAATATTGGCTGCTTTGAAGATCGTTTCAACTTGTTTTATTGGTTAGGAAAAAGAGAAAAGTTGATCCTAAAAGCCCATTTCTACCCACACCATCAAATTTGAAGTTAGATTTGATTTTGAAAACCAACCAATGCTCTCTCTCTCTATTTTATTCATTTAAATATGTTGGAATGATAAATAATAACCATATGGTAAAGCTACAACAAGGGGAAAGTTTGCAAGCATGAAATTAATGAGACAAAGAAGTGATGATGTAAATCCTCCATCCCAGACTTGCTTCCAAGCTTTAATGGCCTCAGTATCCATGAGCAAGACAAGCTTCCCAAAAGACTCTATCACGTTCCACGTCGCCGCCCACCACCACCGCCGCCGCCGCCGCCAAATCCATGCCATCTTCTCTGCTGCATCCTTCGTCATCCTCGCACTTCGCGGCGTTCTCCACCAGCCAACTCCTCCAAGACATCCACCTCTCGTCAACCTCTCCGCGAGTCTCACCACCGTCAGCGTCAGCATCTTCTTCCTCATCGCCATCCCCGTCGTCGAATCTACCGCCGCCGCTGTAAGATTCAGCGTCGTCGTAGTCGTCGTTGTCAGCTCCGACGGTCGACGTTAGGTCGGCATCGACCTCGACGTCGACCTCGGAGTCGCCGCTGGATTCCGTAGCAGTAAAAATCCAATCCATTTGGTAGGTGGGGGAACGTCGCAGTGATCTAATGGCGGCGACTGAGAAGGAGATGAGGAGGAGTATTTGAAAGGGTAGGTTTGGTTCGGTGGGTCGTACGTACGTGGGGTCGTTCATACGGGAAGTAAAAGACGCACGCGACGGAAATGCTGAGGAATTGGATTCCCTGATTTCTCGGATGCAGGAATTCGCTGCGATGGAGATACCTGGCTACCGGTGATTGCGCGATCGACGAAAACTGGTCAAAAACTCAAATGGTCCGGTATGCTCTGTGGAATAAGCCACGTGGAGAACGTGCGAAAAAAAAAAAAAACGGCTGCGAGGACGGTCGTACGTGTTAATATGGTCAGATTCGACGGAACGCGGATGCATGCACGTGTATAATTAATTAATTATTCGTTCGAGCCCACTTGCTTCTAGAAGAAGGGTAGCTAGGGAAAAGCTTCTAGAAAGAAACCATATAGATAGAAAATTTGTATATAACACCCTGCATTATAATATAATTATCTTTTATACTTTATATTTTTTCTATTTATAAATTAAGTCATATGATTTAAAAAATATATATAAAAAATTTAAACTAATATCGGTAAGAATATTCCGTTTAGTAAAGATATATATATATTTTTTAAACCGACTAAAATATTATTATTTATAAAATGACTAAAATGCCCTTAGTATGACTTGGTTGAGGGTATTTTCATAATTTGGTTAGTATAGTTAACTTAACTCAAAGATTTGGTTAATTTTAACTAACTAATCTTATTTTATAGGTATTTATCATTCGACTTATGTATTTTGGGTTTAATCCGGAGGTATACATATAGATACTAAATTTAGATTGATATACACAAACATTCTACAAGAAAAAAGTGATTGATGTGTCTGTCATACTATGAAATTGAATATAATATTTGTTATCTGGAGAGAGAAAACTCAAGGATTAATCAAATCCCTTTCAATACTTTTTGTAGAATATTATAAAGTGTTTGCGCTTGCAAACACAGTATTAGTGTTCTACACACCAGTATTAGGTTAAGTACTCCATATGCTTCTTGAATTATTACTTATTTTCACTTAATACTCTTTTTATATATTTCCTGTGACACTTCGACCCCTTCAACTATGTACCTCCTCTCCAAACGACAATCTTACCTTCATGAGTTGGAAGTGCAAAGTCCTCGTGAGCTAAAGTGTGCAGTATCCCCGTGAGCTAAAAAGTGCAGCATCCTCATGAGTAAGTTGGAGGTGTGGCAAGACATCGCGACACATCAATCATATGTAATGTCGTTGACATCTCTCCTATCATAAGTTACCCTACTATGGCTGCTCCATGTTCATAGTTCGTCCATACCTCTAATGCGAATGCCCATCAAAGTATAAGCAAAACGCAAGCCAAGCGGTGAATTTATATCCTAAGTACCTATAAAATACATTTTTGGAGAGCATTTTATCAAATTACTCGCTCTTAGTAATAGGGATTTAATAATAAAGTGCTCTCAAGGAGATTAAAGTATTTTATGTACAAAATTATAGTATTCTCCTAAAATGTTACTATAATAGATATATATATATATATATTTTCCGGAGAGGAGCGCGACTGATTAGACCGTTTTTCTGAAAAGCAATTCATTAATTATTTTCTAACAATTATTTTTACCATATTAGAGTAGTGATTAATTGAGGCAAAATCGCTATCTGCGACAACGATGATTTGGAAATAGTATGAAAAGTTACTTGTAGAATTACTTTTGAAAAAAAAGAAACTCTGAGATAAAAAAAAAATAGAGGGTGAGAATGAAAATGACAAGCATTGGAGCCTTTAACTGACCCAAACATAAATGGAGGGGTCCATGTTAAATAGCCAATAACCCAGGTGTCTAAGTTTAATTATCTCTTAAATATCCTTAGTTTGACCCGGATCCGGATCCGGATCCGGACCCGTTTCGTTAGTTTTCGTCTACAATCCGAATTTTCTCCGTTCTCCACTCTCCCTCAACCCTCCAAGGCCTTCGCGGAACACTCTGATTACCCTAAGTCCCAACTCCGTCGGTCGCCGCCGTCGCCTACCGCTCCGGTATCTCCTCCCTCTTTCCTCTTCTCTAGTCTCTCTTCCTCCTTTCCTCTTACCAGGTTGAGATCTCAGTAGTCGCATTTGTTTCTCATTTCTCTTAGTTTTGAGTGCTTTAACCTTGATTCCGACAAACGTTTAATACGGCATATGAAAGATTAGTCTCTTGTTGCTTTCAAAATCTTTACTTGTTTCGATGGAGTTATAAAAGGCTCCACTTTTTCCGAACATTTTCTACAAATTAGCTTGCATGATTAGAGTTGGTTTTGTTCTTTCCTATGTTTTAGATTAATGAATGTATTGTGGAGGATTTTGACGTTGGTTTCATGCAGTGCAATGGGAGAAGCCGAGCAAGAAAGTAACTAGAGAACTGTTTTGAAGAAGGGCACTAAAATTAGTATTCAGCATGTTGGCCTTGAGGAAATTCCAAACGCATTGCTTAAAGACCTTATCCTTTCTCCAAAGCAGGTGGATGTACATCTTAAAATTTTTTAACATGGATTTGTAATCTGTAGTTATTGAGCATAGCCGGTCGTGCTTCTTTTTTGATAGATTTTTCTTTTATGTTTCTTCCATGCCAGGAGTTCTTTTGTTAGGGATGTATCATTGCCAATGCAATTTAGTAACGAGGGCATGTCAAAGCCTTCAAGAAATATTTATTCCCCTTCCACATCTGCGTTTTCTTCGGTTGATGGGTCTCGATTTATGTCTACATACAAAGGAAGAACTATGCGGAGCAAGGTAGAGAAGAGAATGCAAAGAGAGACAGGGAAAACCCTAAGAGAGATGCGACGTGCTAAGAAACTTAGGAAGAAATTAATGACAGATGAGGAGAGGCTCATTTACAACTTAAGAAGAGTAAGAGCTCCCTGGCATCTCTTTTCCATACATATTTTCTTGTGATTCTTCAAAGCTGCCATTCTGTTATTGTATCATTTTATCTAGAACTATGTTTTGCCTCTATAAACTTCTGGAGCAAATAGAAGGAACCTTTGTTTAGTCAAGAAATGCTTTTAACCTTAGGTCCAATGATTTTGATTTTTCTAAGCAGAGGAGGGAGGGAGACAGGGGAAAATGGTTTTAGATGCTCCAAATTCAATTACACTTAGCAGCACACATATCTGCTACTATATTAGTAGCCCGGATTTTTTTTATTTTTCTACATGTTGTCCAAGAAGTTTACCTTATAGTTTGACTCTAATACTACCCACATGTATTAGTATGAGGAATTTATTCATGAATTTCTGTATTATCCTTACAAACATTGAAAAATTGTGCCATTCACATATGATTCTCCTCTTCCTATCTTCTGGTTACTTGTTAGATAATGCAATTGGTAAGTATCACTCCTATATTTTTTACATAGATGGGGCTTATAGACCTTTGGTTTCTTTTTCTCAACTCTATTAATGCCTTTCTAATCTTGATTGTATAGGCCAAGAAAAAGGTGGCTTTGCTTCTTCAAAAGCTCAAGAAATATGAGCTACCAGAGTTACCAGCTCCTCGACATGATCCTGAACTTTTAACAGCAGAACAGCTTCAGGCTTACAAAAAGATTGGCTTTAGAAACAGGAATTATGTCCCTGTTGGAGTGCGTGGGGTCTTTGGAGGTGTTGTTCAAAATATGCATCTGCATTGGAAGTTTCATGAGACCGTGCAAGTTTGTTGTGACAACTTTCCTAAGGAAAAAATTAAGGAGATGGCGACGATGCTAGCAAGATTAAGTGGTGGCATTGTGGTTAATGTACATAATGTGAAAACAATTATTATGTTTCGTGGAAGAAATTACCGCCAACCAAAGAACCTGATACCCATTAACACTCTCACGAAAAGGAAGGTTTGTGCTTTTACTTTTTAATTGTTGTAGTTGCGAATACATAGCAAGTTTTTTCTGTTTTTTTAGAGGCATGTGTTTCAACTTACATCAAATATCTTTTGTAAGTTTGATATTGATTTATGTAGTCAGTTTATAGAACCTAGTATTTGACTTCTCTAAATTTTGGGTCATTAGATAGCAACACATACTTTTGAGTTAGCATGTGTAGGGCCTTATTGTTGGATTAGCAGCTTGTTGTTGTTTTCATGTGTAGAATCTTAACTTTTGAGTGTTGACAGGAATGCCAAACCTTCTTTCCATTACATTCCAAGCATTTTTACATTTTTTGGTCTTACATCATAAAAATATATCCTGCCAATCTTTGCAGCTTTGTGTCTTTCTATGAACAATTCTTTAATTAATGTTAATTGTAATTTACTGCATGTCCCTCATAGACAATTCAAGCAAGTATTCAGTTGGGGGAAGAAGTTTTTTATGTGAACTAGGTTTTGACATGTGAAAGGTATGTGAGTGGTGGGAGAGCAAGAATAGACTTGAAGAGAGGAGATTAATTGAAGGTTCATAAAAATAGATCTCTATCTCTATGTACTTGGCCATACAATTATAAGATGGCCAACAAGTTAGCTGCCATTCTATGACAAAATATTGCTCTTGTTGATATTGAGACAGGCAGAACATTTTCCTCAACATAAGAGATCTCTTTTTTGTTTTTTCCTTTTTGATTTTCAATTGTTTAATGATATTCCAAATTCCTTTAGGTTTTAACTATTGTCACATTAAGCTTATTTAAAACTATGAAGAATAAGCTCAGTTGTCTTGAGACTTAGATAAGTGAATTCTGTTGCACCATATATTGTGAAGCTTATTTACAACAGATTTTTTGAAGTACTAAAGTAACTACATTTGTTCATGCAGGCTTTGTTCAAGGCAAGATTTGAGCAAGCTCTTGAATCTCAGAAGCTAAATATCAAGAAGATAGAGCAGCAACTCCGTCGTAAGGGTGTCAACCCAGAGGACCCAGTTGCAATGGCCAGCATCCAGAGGGTGGCCTCGACTTTCTTCCGTGCTATTGATGAGCAGCAAGGAACTCCATACGTATTCCGTGGCGATAGGCAGCCAATGCCCGAGGCTGATGCCACACAAGAGGAGCAACCAGATCTACCTTCTGAGGATAGTGACCAAGAGGAGCTTGACCGCTTTATTGCAGAAATAGAGGATGCAGCAGACCAGGAATGGGCAGCAGAGGAAGCAGCAGAGAAGGAAGAATCTGCTAGACTACGGTATTGGGACAAAGAAGATATGGGAATGCGACGGAGGAGTTCAAATTGGAGTGATGATGAGTTGGAGAATGAGGATAGAAACCATGGAAGATATCAGAAAAACCTTGGTAATAAACAAAGAACTATGGATATAAGGAAATGGAACAGTGAGAATGAGATTTCTGAGGCATCAGAAGATCACGAATGTGACTCAGAAAATGAAATGAGAGACAACAGACCTGATTTTGGAAGCGACATGGATAGTGCAGATGAGGCTCCTCAAAGACGGGAAAGCACAAGGCTGAAGGGCAACATAATTGGTCACAAGGAAGCTTATAGGGCCAGGAGTTCTACGAGATTTAGAGAGAAGACTCGTGAGGTGGATGACGGTTCCGACAATGATGTACTTGGGGAGGATAAATTGTGGGAATCTGATGATGGGGAAGAACATGGGTTAGCAACATCAGGGCGTGCTGCATTCGATTACCTTAGTAGCGACGATGAGGATGATGATAACAATAGGGAGAGCAATGATAGAAAAGGCGAAATAAAGAAGAAAAAGATTGATGAGAGTTGGGACAGTGATTAAGCTTTTAAAACTGTTAGGAGATTACTGAAGGGGATAAAGGAGTGATGGAGCTTTTAAATTTGGTTCCTTAGCTATCTTAAAATTGTGTAAAAACTGGAAACGAAGGAGGCATAACAAATACATCCAAATGAGGGCACTACTATTCCTTCTGTTTCATCTCAGAATTGTAGCTGCATGACTTGTATTTCAATTGCTCCATCAGGCTAATGCTGGTCTCATAATATTATATCAGCTCATTTATCTAGTGAAACATGTGGTAATGGAGGTCAATTAGTTGAGGTGTTATGCCTGCAACTCTGCAAGCCAGTTCGGACCTGATCTCTAGTTTATTATAATCTCTTTCAGTCAACCAAGGGATACGAAAATGTCTAGAGGCCAAAATATGAAGTAAATCAGAATATATTAACATCTATAAGCATAGTTGTACTGTTATGGTTGCAGGGCAATTAACCTGGATGTTAATGAGGGATGTAGTTCCATGTTGTACTTTAACTGTTGCTTGATCCCTTGTAATCTGTCTCTGTGTTACCTTTATTAAAGAACAGGTTTAGTATAGAAAAACCTTTTCAGACTATAGTCGTGGGAGATGAGCCATCTTTTGTGTTGAAATGAAACAGAGCACTAGGTTACATTGTTGTCAATGATCAAATTGGCAAACACAATATACATATATTATTAGATGAGGAATTATACAGTTCATGGAAGTTTATATGAAGAAGCAAATTTAAATAATTTCAAAGCAGGCCGCAGACCGAATTCATTGGAACAACCATGTTAAGAAAACATGACAATCATTTCAGAAGAACATATTAGAACCAAATATATGAAGAGAACATTACTCAATATAAGATGAGAATCAAGATTATGACATCATGAACCCGTGTTGGATGCAGATATAATTAGTTACAACTTTTGAGCACTCATGTACCTCAACCTGGCTTCTGATATAGTAAGTACTGGAAAGGATATTAATATAGGACACAAATTCGATTATCCAGTTCTGGCACTTCGAAATCCTATCAATTACTATTACTTGTTGTAAGAGCATAACTAGCCATGGCAGAGCAGGGTGACCCAGTAAGATGGCATAAAACAATCAGCATTACCTCATTCACATGTTTGTTTAACCAAGATTTCAGATGTGCCAAAAACAATCACAGATCACAAGATCAATAAGGAATTTTCAATATATACTAATCTCAGCCATTATTGGATTTATACAATTTCAAAGGTTTCCCATTGTCCTCAAAACTTAAGAACTTGCGTCGATTCAATTGCTGGTCCCAGTTATCATTGTGCATCTCTCTGCTGTAGCCTGTAGGTCACCTTACATTAGGGTGTGAATCTAAATTTTGGAAGCTTACAACAATAAATTCCTGAGAGATGCTAAATAAGGATCTGCGAACCTAAACCGGGAGAAAGTGACCCACAAGAAGCAGTTCATGAGATCCATATTTTATCCGAGATTACACAGTTACAACTTACAAGTCAATGATGAACAAGCTGATTTTATTAAAGGTAGATTATGATTTACAGGCTCTGCAGGAAAAGCAAGCAGATAACTCTTCTCATGACTCTAAAAAGAAACTATACTACTAAATGCACAGAATCCGAATTAGCAGAAGGAAGATAAATATACACATTATCTGCAATGAACCATCAGCGCAATGCAGAAACATACATACACAGTACACACAGTTACCCTGTGCAATAAGTTAGATCACCAACTCTTAATTTAGTCACATATGTTTCTGCAAGCTGATCTCCATCAGAGGAAACCTTGGAATTGAAGGAGCTATATGTCTTTGCTTACAGGAAGAAACTGGTCACTTTTTTTGCCTCTTAACCATATTGTTGATCGAGTTCGTTTGACATGATCCGAGAAAAGCCGATGTCTGAGGAAGTAATGGACACAAATTTAGGTGCGAAGGAAAGAAATAAAGTTGAGTCTATCAGCTCGAAGGGCACTTGGCTTGGCAAAGTACCTTTCATACTCCAGTTTCTGGATGACAATACCATTCAAGAGAAATTCTGAGCTGAAAACCCCTGCTCCTGTTGCATCCACATGTACGACAAGCTGATTACTTCATAGTAGTATATAGCAACTGCATATTTGATGTAAGTCGGTAAAAGGACCATTACCTCTTTCAAGTAGTGGTACACAAATTGCATAATCTTCTTCACAAGAAATGACCAAAAGATCATCTGGTACTTTGGATTCCTTCAATACAGATCTACCTACCCTCTCCATTGGCTGCACAGTGTTTACAATGGGTTTCTTAGTGAAGATGCGCATATAGAGTGATTGCTCAGGGGATTTAGGAGTTATAATAAAAATTACAGAGTAAAAAGACTGAATATGTTGCTTGTCTGGTTGCAATCTTAAGTCTTCTCTCAACAGCAAAAGACTTCATAAGAAACATTCAAGAGGTCATATCTTCCATTTCAAGTACAAAACAGTAATTGGATAATCTCATATGGCATGATCTCAAATTTTGGGCGTACGTCTTGGAAAATGAATATATTATTTTTACTTGTAGCAATAGCTTATATAAATAATATCGTGATAAAACTCAAATTGGGAACCCACATTTTAAGATTTAGGCCTTTTTTCATTCATATGAAATTCTGGATAAGCATAATCATTACTAAGGTCAGCCATTTATCATTTATCAGTGTCCTGTAGAGGAACACAAATAAGTCTAATGAGTAATGATGATAGCTTGGATAAAGGATAGGCAGTTGTCACTCAGTAAGCAATGTTTCGTGAATTATTGGCAGTCATATTTCCAATAAAAAGAGCTTAACTTTCTGTTTTCCAAGGTGATCACCATCTAATATCAACCCCATTTATCACCATTTGATTTACTTGCCTCGATAAAGTGGAGCATACTCAGAGACAAACCCCACTTTAACAAGGAAGCAAACAGACATCTAAGGCACCCAACCTTGAACTGAAAACAAATTGTAGACAATTTTTTTTCGTGCTGGCACTGACCAAGGCCACATTTCCTGATAGGTGCATATATGATTTCAAATCACATTTAATAAAGTAAGCAAGTCCTTTCACATGAGTTATGGGGTATAATTTAAAGGAAGGGGCCTGAAATTTGTACAAGTAACATCCTTCAGGTTAGGACGGCTATAAACAACATTTGTAGTATTCTTCATATCGAGATTTCAATATCCATAATGGGTTTTGATTGGATACAGCTGTACTCTCAAAAATTTGAGAGAAACTATTATGGTGATATGGTCCAACAATGATGATGGATCTTGAATAGAAACGATGATAATAGTACAAAGACTTCCGAAAGGAACACCTCAATTTACAGGAAGACTAATGACGATATTAATAATACAGAGGTCAGCAGGCAAAATGACTTATTTAGATCACATGGAAGATTCAATAAGATGTCTAATGTTAATTTAGCCCACAAATGTATCTTTGAGGGACCCAAGATCAAAGTATTTCCACAAAGAACTGAATGAACGTAATTCTTATCAAGAAATATCATGAATATAAGAACTGACTAGCAGAAAATAAAAAGAGAAGATGGACAACCAAAAGAGTATTAAAGAGTATAAGAAAGCTGATGGAACAAAGTTATCTAAAATGAAAACAGGTGAAATTACCTGGCCAGCGGATGCCTTAATTAGGCTCCCAATAAGCTCTCGACTAGGTTTTACATTTTGTGTTATGAACACTCTTTTGCCCTGCAAAGAGATTTCCATATCTAATTGGATGTATTTTTAGCTGCAAACTGAGTGAACACAGCATATTTTGGCTAGTTAAGTCCAAAAAGATTTGGCATTACCTGTAGAAGTGGACATTGGCATGCAGAAGCCAGTGAAATAGGCATGCTGAATCTTATCTCCTTTTCTTTTTTGACATCTCTCAGTATGTAGTTTCTTTCATCAATGAAACAGCTAGCCTGCCCACAGCTTTCAAGCCACATGGTGTTAACCACTGGTTTGCCAAGAGCCATTGCTTCTAGCATATTCCCTGTACGAACAAACTTATCCGCCACAAAGTGTGTAGCATCTGAAATAGAAGAAGCAATGGGGATTCCTAGGCGTGCTAATATCTGCACAAAAACAATAACATTGTGCCTACAAGTTAAACAATTGTTTGTAACTTAAAGTACTTTAGCAAGAAAGGTAGGTACCTTTTTCTGCTGCTTGACTACATCCTCATCCAAATGACGGCTAAACAGAACACGATTACTGGTCATATCTTTCCTTCGTCGCAAATCCTTCAACTTTGGAGTTGGTAATGATTCTTTGATTTCTAAACTAAGAAGTTCTCTTGCAATAGAAGGCCTTGATAAGCCTCTTTTCCCTGTTCTTGGAGAATTTTGAGGCAAGCAGACAGGTGACACTTCTGATACTTTAGATGGCATTGTTGATACACTACCAGATAGTTGAACCTTCTTGTTTGGCGATTCATCCAATTTGATAATCTCTTCTACATCCTCAACATGAGAAGCAAAATCTGCAACTTGCTTAGCTTGGTCAACTTCTTTCAACTGCACTCTAAGATTTTTGACACCAGAGCCAGAAAGTACTGACAATTTTCCAGTATCAGAAGGGAAAGCATCATCTTTAAGTCCCATGTTGGCAAAAGCAGATCTTTTTTGCCTCTTTGCTCTATCTAACAGCTCAGAAGCACTCCTAATAAAGATTCTTCTTTTCTTAGATGATGGCATGACTGTCACCGGCATAACATAAGCTGAAGTAGACAAGCTAGTTGTGTTATCGCGCATACAGGTTTTTTCTAAGGTCACCTTACTTGTTCTTCTCTGTCTGGGGTGGCAGAGGGCATCTTTAATTAAAGAATCAGTTCTCAGTTCATCTCTGTGTGACTCCTCACAACTGGGCGTCCGCACCTTATGTATCACTTCATCTTTCTTAACTTGATTGTAACTGAGATTAGGACATTCAGGGTTGTCCTTTGCCAGTCCAGATTCATCAGTAACAAGCTTATCCTCTCTTTCTAGAGCCTTGCAGGTCTCATCCATCAGCTTGTTTTTACCTTTCACCTGATTATTAGAAGATAGTTCAGTTTGTTCCAATAGGTTAACTCTTTCTGAGTGCCTCGTACGATGAGCAACAGGAATAATGTTAACAGGAATAGTCTCTCTCACAATTTCCTTGTCAATTGAATGCTGCTGAGCTTTTCCAAGTTTGTCTCTAACTGTTGGTTCAAAAACACTAGCATCCATCAGAAGTTTTCTTTTCTTCATAGCTGAAATTTCAAAATGCTTTGACAAGTTTCCTCCTTTAGAATGCCTGGTACAATGAGCAGCAGGTGTCATGTCAATGTGATACTCCAATGACCCATCTCTTTTTCGAGATGAAGGATGCTCATTAGTTGTGAGTACACCTTTGCTAAGGTTTCCGTCTAACAATACTTGTGCCTGCTCCCTTTTGTCAAGATGAGATGACACATTCCCATTGACCAAACTTTTTGAACTTATGTTTACCTCTGAAATCCATTTTTTCCTACTTGTTTTTGTTTTCAATCTCTTCTGTAAACTCTTCCTGCTTCCTGAAACTCCAGAATATTCATTGGAGAATATGGCACTTGTCTTACCTGATGCACTGCAGAGCATCTTTTTCTTTCTAGATCGTGTTATGACACCCTCTGAACTAGTAGATATTCTCTTTCGATTAGAACCACTCCTTGAAAAAGTTCTCATCCTTCCAACTTTGCCATCTCCACCCATATTTCCATTTAATGCACAGCCATCCCTCTCCATTACAGGTCTAGCAGGAGAACTGCAGCCTAATGCCTCTATTGCCTCGACAGCCATTTGAGTGTCAGGACCAATAGTGTACATGCCTTCCACACATTCCCCAGTATTAATATCTTCATTTTGCTGCTCTATACACTTTGAATTTGATTTTTCATCTAATTCCTTGAAAATATTCCTTTTTGCTTTTGTTTCCTGAATTGCATCTGTTCTTGCCGAAGCATGCATCATTATTCTTGAATCAGAATGAGCTAAACCTGTCATTTTCCCCCGGATTCTGAGGTTTGCTTTTTCCTTTTCCCCACTTCTGTCGCGAGCATTTTTTATTATTCCAGAAATGACATGATTAGCCTTTGGAGGATAGCTTTGAGATTTCCCTTTACTAATTGTGTCTTGAAAAAAGGAATCTTTTCTTTTACTAAAGAATTCACCTCCTCTATCATCCTCAAGACTGTCAACCCATTCAAAAATCCCCACTTTACCAAATGGACTTCTATGGTCAGCCTTTGAAGCTAATTGTTGAGCCCCTCTCTTACCAGAAATTGGGGGTGACTTCACCTTCTCAATGTTACCAACATTTTCTTCTTGAGATGACCCAACATCATTAACTAAAATCAACTTATCTACAACCTCCAAAGCAGTGGCTTGGGAAAGTTCGCCTGGTTCTTGTGATTCTATGTAACTTAATCCTGGAACACCATAATCACTTGCAAGAAGATGACCTGAGTCTATTACACCTATGTTTCCATCCTTCTCAGGTGTCACGTCATTGAAAAGTTTCTTTACCCTTCTATTGTTACTTCTGTTTTTAGTGCCATCCTTGTGGAAGTTCTGTGTGCACCCATGGGTGTTTTCATTCTCGTGACCTATAAATTTGTCAACTAAGGTTCTGCAAGACGTGATATCTTTTCTGCTACTTGGCAATGTATGCATTCCAACGGCCAAAGTACTTGTCCCTCTATCTGCAACAATACTGTCAATCTTACTGAGTTGATCATCGCCAAGAGTAAATTTTGAAATACTACTAGTGGTCTTAGAAGTGTAATTGCGAGCAGCAGCAAGGGCAGAAGACCTTATTGATGCCACACGAACTGAAGTGAATTTCCTCGGTACAGATCCTATAGACGAAGTTGCAAAATATGTATGTCAGAGTAAGTTTACAGTTCCAAGCTAAATTTTAATTACTGTTTAATGATATCCAACTATCTCAGACATGATAATTTAACAGCAGTTCCTTAGAAAATTAGTGAAGTCAATAAGGTCATCGTGTATATGAGACTGTTGCATCTCCACTATCTGAATGTAGCAAAAAGCAAATGGTAGAATACCCTGCGTAGGTCATAAAATGTGACCAGGCGTAATAAGACTTCTCAACCATTAAATTACAAGCATAGAAGCTACCAGGGGAGCGAAGCTTACATCAATGAACAGGAATTTTTTCAGGAATGTAGTCAGTAGCCATAATGATTTTGAGGAGAATCAACATACTTTATTAATTTATTTACAAGGAACCAAGTGGTAGGAGGAAACTCTAGAGAGATTAATAATTCTGATTACAGATTAGTCCACTGGAAAGGCGGAAAATATAATTAGGTTCAGTAAAGATGTACATAGAACCTAAAAGAGAATGTTCTGGACATAAATAGAATAAAATATTTTATAGCAAAAAATTTATATTAAGAGGAGATATTCAATGTTATTGTTAGATAACTAGTTGTAAAAAACTTAAGTTGTTAACAAACTAACAATGTATACCATGTCTTAATGTGCCCCCTCACGTGCATCCCCAGTACATCACATGGGAAAAATATGGTTGAGAAGAGGATGTGTAGACCATCCCACCACACCACAATAAATAATAGAAAATATCTTGACAAGATTTGATCTCAAGATCTCCAGGAAAACTAATTTAGATAGAATATTAAATAACAGTTAACCCAAAAGCTTAAACTTGTTGCATAACAATCTAACAAAACAATAATGTATGCCATTCCTTGATAACTATTAATGCTATGAAAAAGGGTAGTGAAAATGATTGGCGAGGTTCTAAATTTCAGATCTGAGGTTGTTTCCTCTCCTAAAAAATAAAAAATATTGTTCTGCCAATCTAGGTTTTAGATTCGAGTGTTTCAACTTTGGTAATCAAGTTTCAGATTTTTTGTTGTTTCCTCCCATGGATAAACAAAACTATTGATCATTTTGTCCATCTAGGTTTTAAATTTTGGAGTTAAAATTTTGGTACCTCTAATGTGTACACAAATCCATAAATTTGATATAGAATTCAGAAAAATATTAAATAACTGAAATTAATAGTAACTTGGAATAACTTACATAACTCACTAGAGAAGGTAAAAAAAATATTTGCTATCAAAATAACCATCAAGAGAAGCCTTAAATCCTCTGGATCATAAAAGAGAGGTACAATGTACTCCATGTTATAGGATGTCAAACAAAAGGATAAGGAGTGCAAAGGTGTAAATCTTCTATCTCCTTGCTCATATACCCCCATTGTGACACATACCATGCAACCTCTGCAAACCCTAGCATGTGTGGATGCAACAGCCTCATCACAAGTAGGTGCATATGAAGAAAAATTTCCTATCACCAAAACAAAGTGCAAAGTGTCCCAGAACCCTAAAAAAAATCTACTTCTCCAAACTGCTATCAGTAACTATTGATATTCATGACTTGATGAGATTACTACTGCAACAATCTCCCAAGTCCCACCTCCTTCTCTTTAATACATACACTGCCACCTTTTGACTCAAAACCAGATTTAACATCAATGCCCCTGCAGAAGGTTCTCTTCCTTATCAAAGGCACCTTCCGTTTGTCCTAATTCTTTTAGCATATTGCCATTTCAAAAGAAAATATTTTGAATAAATGAGACAATATAGTATGGTCCAAGCCCCAAGTAACTAGTATACTTAAATAAGTACTTCAAAGTCTAGCTCACACTCTATTTGCATTCCTTGTTCAAGTAATTAAACTTTCAGTAAACATTAAGCATCCTAGAAGCACATGCAACTATCAATGAGGAGAAGAAGCTCAATCAATCGAATCATACTTATTCCTTCACCTCTTCACTTCTAGACAGGAAGAGGTAATAGGGTTACTGCTGGTCAGTATGACATGGATCAGTGGATAATAACAAATAAAGCAGTTTTCCTTAAAAGAGATCTAAGAAGCAACAGACTGAGCGCAAGTTGGAAAAGACAATCATGTCCTTACTCAAGATTATGTAGGGGAATGTTACGGAAAGAGAGAAAGCCAATCGTCACTCTATGTTAGATTTCTTTCTTTCTCTTTAGCAAAATATTCCTTCAATTACGGTGAGTTGATCACCATGGAAAGAGATAAAGTGAGAGAGCATAAGCTCATAATGAAAAGATGTTAGAAGGAAAATAAAGAAAAGTAAAAGGAGGGAGCAAGAACAAGGGAGACGAGAACAAGATCAGAATGGTTGGCAGAGTGCTTACCATCTCACAAAGGGAACGAGTTTGAACAGATTGGAAATACCAAAATCAGGCTGTCCTCTAGTTCGATGGTGGGTTCAGGCTGGTCTCCCTGAAACCATGTAACTGCACAGGAACTTCAAACTATGGTTACTTTTATCATGAATGAAAAGGGGCCATAAAACAAAATCTGATGCTGGATTCTTTCAATTGATCCTATCATAACTAGAGATATATGCCACGACTTCTCCATAGCAACAAACAAAGTTGCTTTTACTTTACCGTAAATCACCAGAAACATTCAGATAGTAATGACCACTGCACCATAACCAACTTAATAGTTAATACATCAAACAATCTGTCTATATTGCAAGAAGAACCAACTTAGCAAATATTTCAGACATCTAAACAGAGATTTAAAAGAAAGGACTTTCAGGAGCTCCGTCCTCAAAACTTTCTAGCAAGCACCATACTAGAAAGATCTAAAGCATGCATAGATTTTACGACAACTTTGAAGTTTGAACACAAATCGGTAAATAAATAGCAAAAATGTGTAAATTAAGAGCCAACATCATTTTAAAGAAATATAAGGCGTTGAAGCTATTTTACTCCACAGCCAAGTAACAAACCTCCATCACTCTCTTCATCAGTCGTAGCATCAGAATCTACCAAAGTCTCATTCTCTTCATGTTCTCTGGTATTTATGTTTTCTTCGCCACCCCGACCCTCCAAACCCAATACTGCGACTTCCGCATCCTTTTTATCTTCGCAAGGAGTAGTCCCGTCATCAGATAAATCTTCATCCGCACTCAGAACCTCAGTCCTTTCAGTCCCTTCATCAGCGCCATCATCATCGACCATTTCCTCACAATCATCGATCAACTGTGTCTTGCCCCAATCACCAGTTCCCCCATGAGATAAGATGGTAGGACTCTCCGGATCTTCCAACGCTTCGGTCTCACCATACAAGACACTAACTTTCTTTACGAGCTCCCTGTCATCGGCATTTTCGGTCTCAGAACCATCACATTGGGTGCCTGTATCTAAAAATTAAGAAAGCGGATTAAACCCATGAACAAAAAAACTCGACAATTAGGATCATACCCACCATCAAGAATGAACCAGGAAAAAAAAAAGGCACCACCTTTTCAATGACTATCCAAATAAAACGAGAACACAAAGTAAATGGGAAGGCAAATTACCTTCCAATGGAGGGGAATCGGTGTCCAAAACTTGGGTCTCTTGGTTATCGACGGGGCCGACCATTGGGATGGATTCAAAACATATCGAACCGAAAACCCAACAGGATTCAAGACGATAGGAGTGGTAAATTAGAGGTTACCCATCTAAGAAATGGAGCAGCGGCGGGGAAAATAAAAGGCCCAAGATGAACGAAATGACGATCCAGGGAGATGAAAAACTGCGCTCGGGTCAGGAAGGAAGACGACAATCAACTGGTGGTATCAAAATTCGATCTTGGTATGGTGAATCGGGGGAAGAGATTGGAAGCGGCGGCGGTCGGGATGAGGAATAGAGGAGTGGAGAGATTGGGGGGAAGTTTTGGAGGGAACGAGCGAGTCGGCGAGGGTAAATCGAGAGGTAACATCACAACCTTCTTTAATATTTCCATTATTTCGGGAAATTTACATACAGAAACCCCTAAGTTTAGGAAATTAATCGTTTAAAAAAATATATATTTTTTGTTTGGTTTGAAGCTAAGTTTCGAGTTAGTCTCATTTTTTTAGTTAAAAAAATAAATTTAATTAGATATAAAAAAAACATTTAGTTACTTATTCATGTTAGAAGAAGATTCTAAACTCAAAACGGCCATCGCTGGGATGGGGAATAGAGGTGTGGAGAGATGGGTGAAAGTTTTAGAGGAAAAGAATAGGTTGGTTGAGCGTAGATGGAGAGGGGACTGGCAATTTTGCTTAACATCAACACCTTGTTTAATATTTGTATTATTTTCTGAAACTTACATGAAGCAACCCCTAAGTTAAGAAAATTTATCATTCGAAAAATATTGTATTTTTGTTATTAGAAATATTGGGTTATCTATTGTGACTCATTGTTAATGCATTAATTATACCTTTCTAACGGCTTAGATTTTGCTCACTCAAATTTATCCCTAGTTTTTTTCAACGCGATCAAGGTTATTAGATCGATGCAATCAACTAAACTGCACGGAAGCACCAAATCAGTGTCTAGAGATTATAACTCAACTAAATTTTTATTTAACACATTAGATAATTACACTTACGCGAACTCCTCCCATTAAATAATAATAAACATTTGAGTGGTTAAAAAATGAAAGTTTCTTACATCAGCATTATACTTAGACTCCTTGAACTATGATTTAATATCACCGATATCTCCCGAGAAATAGGATGACACTGAGACCCCTAAATTATCATGGAGATATAGTGCTAGTCATTAACGAAGTTGATTTTACAAAATTATCATCTGCATATATGTACATTTTGGTTGTAGAAGGGAGGAAGTTCTGATAGAAATTGTTTGAGGGAGAGAAATTAGTAGATATTGCAAGGAAGAAGAGACATACTAAGCAATACAAGATTGGGAGAGAGAAACATGAGGCTCAGAAGGAGCTGGAAAATTGAGAAAGTTTGAAAGAAAACAGAGTAATAGCAATTAGGAGAGAAAAATGTTGAGATAAGAGGAGAGGGAGAGGAGCAACAAAGATCAAGAGGGAGAGGTATAAATGTAACACCTTGAAAAAAGGAAGAAAAAAAACTGAGTGCGTGCGTCCCCGCCCTTGCCACCCCGTCCTTCTCTCTTTTTTCTTCTTCATCTCTTGCCGTGCACGCCACCTAACCCCTCCTCTATTTCCCTCCACCCCACCATCTCTCTCTCCATCACCTTCTCTCGGGTTGTCGACACCAGAGCCGACGAAGCCCTAGACCCGGAGCCAACGAGCCAATCATACGACCCCCTCGATAAGCCCCCCCGCCGTTAATTCCAGTAAATTAACCCCTTCCCTACTCACCATCATCGAAGTCCTCGGCGGTCGACACTTTGTGTCTAGTTGCTGATTCGAGAGCTCTAGTGGAGGGGGGGAGTTCTTTAGATGGGCTTCGAGCCCTTAGAGAAGGAGGGAAGGGAACCTACATGGCTGCTATCGAGCCCTCTTCCTCTTTTCCCTCCCCTTCTGTCCGACTAGCCGCCCACCCCGACGTGGGCCATCAACAGCACCGGAACAAACCCATGCCCCTTGGTGAGCTACGGTCTAAATCGCAGCTCATAGAGTTAGTTGGGCTACAGTCTAAACCGCAGCCCACGAGCTATTCCACCCTTACCTGTTGGGTTAGGCTCAAGCCCAACCCAACAGCCCCAGCCTAGGCCCAATGAGATCATTTGGACTCTATAGCCCTATTTCCCTATTCCCACCTGATTAATTTAACCACTCCCCTAAAAGCAAATTATTATCATCTAAATAGTGTGAATTTTAGGATGAACCTAGGGACTCATGTATATGTCTAAACCTAAATTCTCTTAAAGTAACTAATTCTATTAATTCGCATGGCTTTATAATTAATAGGATCCACGAAGAGGATTTTAGGATTCCAGAGAAGCCGGCTAGTTGAAGGAAACTAGAATATTGTGGAGACCCTAGACGAGTAGAGTTTATATAAATGTAGAACAATGTAATTGCTACTATTATATCTTCCATAATGTTGTAGGAATATTAGTATTAACACATATACTTAGTGTACCATGATATATCTTGATATGTGCAGTTATTGATAGTATACCCATCATGATGTTATGAGAATGTTAATATTAGTATATGTATTAGTGTAACTATGATCTACATGTATTCTGGTATGAGAAACTCTTACATAAATATCTGTAGTGAATATAGAATGTAATGACCATAATGACTATGACATGACTTATACACCCACAGACACTGCACCACTTCCACTTATCATTAGTAGTCAGGTTCTGACTAGGCAGTGCCCCCTACTCGCTCAGCCCAGGGTTAAGGATAGAATGTATCATATATGACTTATATTATTAGCGGCTTAAGATCGATAGCCTAAATGGCATTCAAGTAATTATACTACATAGTCAGAACTAAATTATGATGATAATAAGAACATGATTGTGAGACAGAAATATATCTCTAGCGGTACCCGACGACGCAAGGTTAGGACGTCCATTGATGAGCTGAAGGCTTGTCACTATCCCATTGAGGGCGGTGATGATTTAGAGATAGTGAGGTATGGGCCTATAACCGAGTTCCTTAGTCGAGATGATGTATGGTTATGTGATTATATGGTAAATGGCTCAGTAAGCTATGATAAAACATGATTAATGCCTTGAGCATATAATGACTAAACCTCCCTGACGTGCATGAATACAAGAAAAACTACTCTTTTTAGTTATAAACATAACACGTAAATACTATGATTGAGATTTATATGAATAAGAAATTGCATCAAGTTTTATTCTTATATAGATTTATCCTAATATGTTTAGGAGTTAGCATGTTCATGGATAGATTGCATCATCATTCTTCTCGCTACCTTTATTTGGATGTATATCTTTATTTGGATGTATATCTTTGAATAAATAATCCTGAGTCATACTTTAGTAGGTCAAAGTATAATTTAGCAAGAAAAGTATTTGGTTGCCTAAATAGAGCTTTTGATCAAATTAGACCTCCCATATATTTATTTTCCTTGTCACTTCAAAACTTAATATGAGACTAATCTAATTACAATCACCAAAAGGTACCACTAATTATTGAGAGAGATTAGAATCATCATTTTTCAATCTAACCTAGAACTTTTTTCTAATCGATGCACAGTGATCTCGTAGTACACATTAAGGTTTGGCAATCCAAACCGCAATCAGTTTGGCAGGCCAAGCTAGTTTAATTAGGCTAATTATAGCACCCAATGCGCGCTGGCTCCACTCTTAACATTACAAGATTACGAAAAGATAAAAAAGCACAAGAGAGATATTGATAATGAATACAAAATGGCAGAAAAGATTAGACACTCCAGAAAATAGAAAGCTATATCTGAGTCAAAAACTTGACGCCAATTGGAAAATCTAACACCAAAGAAAAAGCAAAATAATCAACCAGACATATCATGCACCATGAAATATATCCGAATTCAAACAAACTGCGAGAAGAATGAAATGCAGAATTGATTATATACTCATGCGCTATAAGCATTTCAGAGATTAGATACAAGTCTGATGAAAGCTTCTATAAATTTCATTGTCTGAATGACCAACTGCAGCAGATTCCTAACCTTAACAGAAGAAAACATGATATATTACAATTGTTGAGAAGGGGTGCTTGCAGTAGCAGGCTACATAGACCATCAGTGACAAAACAGCAATACGCAGAAAACTTCCACCATAGTGTGTTACGAGTTGGATATCAATCACTTGATTAATAAGTTGTCAATGCAAATATGTGGCAGCAGGGGCCACTTGCCACAATAACCAAGATAAACACAGTGTTGCATCAATTTCTGAATCAAAATTTGGAATGCAGTCTCAGTGGCCTTCCACATAAAACCTTAGTTGGTTAGATATGTATAGATTGAAAGATGAAAAGACCAAGCAAAACATGGACAGCATTCCCATTAGGACGTCACTGAAGTCGAAGGTTATGATAGAAGTTACAGCCACAAAAGAGCTGACTAAACACTTTGATATTTTCATACCGAGTTTGTGAATAGAAAGATCTCTGGCACAGATGCAGGATCAAGCTCCCAATAGCCTCGAAGCTTGCCACATCTTTCATCTGTCAGCTGGAAAGAAGGAATTTGATGAGAGAATCTCAAATACTCATCCTCAGGTATGTCCATCGTGCCTGTAACATTTCTTTTCCTATCAGGCATAAAAACCGCCCTATAACCGCTGACCTTGGTTAAAAAAGAAACTTTGGTGCCACTATTAGTCCTTTGACAGATCTCCACAATATCAAAATCACAATTCTCAAGATCTAAAACAGTCCATCCTACTCTCCAGTTTTTGTAGATGGCCCAGATCTCACCAACCCCAGGAAGGATTTTATATTGATTTTTCCTACCGAATGGTCTGGCAAGTACCACATGGGAAAAGGCATCAGAGTTATCATATGTGATGTTCTGTTTGGCAATTTTAAATGTTCCACATCCAAGAGGGAGGTCTTCTTGCAGCCACCTTATCTCCTCTTCTCCCTGAGGGCAACCCTCCAGCCATATCACATGCACTCTGAAATTTTCCACTTCAACTTTTCTTATCCAACCATAGTACTTAGGAAACTTATCCAAGTCACTGTAGAGTGCCCAAATCTGACCGCGATGGAACTTTTCAGGTGATCTCTGATCTTCAAAATTGTAGAACTCTGAATCAGGATATTCATAGAAAGTGGGGATTGGAGAAGCAGGCTGAGAACTATAATACTCATTAGTGTTGTTTTCCCATGCATCTGTGTTACCTTCTTTATTAACAGTTCCCATGGGTGGCATTGCGTCATTTCCTAGATGCTGCTGATTCTCCATAACGACATCTGATCTTTTCCTTGCTTCATTCTCATCATCTGTGTTACCATCTTCATTAACAGTTCCTATGGGTGACATTGCATCATTTCCTAGATGCTGCTGATTCTCCATAACCACATCCGAACTTTTCCTTGCTTCGTTCTCATCATCTGTGTTACCTTCTTCATTAACAGTTCCTACAGGCGATATTGTATCATTTTCTAAATGCTGCTGATTCTCCATAACCACATCCGAACGTGTTGTTGCTTTATTCTCATCATCTGGAGAAAGGTACTGAGCTCTCAGGTTCTCAGTAGCCTTAACTTTACAGGTTCCAGTCATCTCTTTATCAGTCACAGTTTTATCAGAGAAACCATTGCACTCACTGTCCAATTTTCCAGGTTCCATCATATTATTGTCAAGAGTAACAGAAGAAAAACGTGCTTCCAAATTACTAGGAAGAGATGCAGAATCAAGTTCAAAGGAACCTTCTGGGATACCCTCTCTTTCAGTTCCAGTCATCCTATAAGAAAGGACATAGTGTGAGAACTTTAGTAGTTCATTCTGAGGTATGACATATGATGCATTGTCTTTTGCTCTCATGAACAAGCTCACAAAACCTTTTATCTTTACTAGCGGGATGACAGTAATGCCAGCTTGCACTGTGTAATCTGAAAGGACTTCTGCAATTTCATATTCGTAAATTCTATGATTATCTGCGTCTGAGCTCCATTGAATATCCCAGTCTCTGTAAAGGGCCCAAACCTCACCTTTTCTAGGATATATATCATAAGTATTTCTTTTCCTTCCTTTTTTCCAAGGAATAATATGAGAGAACATCAGCCTATCTTGAGTTATTTCTGACTTTCCTAGTCTGAAGTTTCCACATGCAACAGGCAAGTCCTCATCAGACCACGCCATCTCTGCTTCATTTGCAGGATCATGCTCTAACCAAGTAAACCGCAGCTTAAAGTCAGGAGAATAGATATGCGTGATCCGAGCATAGAATCTAGGCATACCATCGAGATTATCATAAAGTGCCCAGATCTGACCAACTGCAAATTGACTTACATCCCTGTACTTCTCAAAATCACAAAATTCTGGATCAGGGTAGGAAAATGAACCAAGATTAGGAGCTTCCTTGGATATTGACTCAGCATCAGCATCAGAAACTTCTATATAATTCTCCTCTTTCTCACCAAATTCCTGCTTGCTTTCATGCATCATATCCTTGTTTGCTTGTTTGTTTCCATTTGGGAATTTCTCTTCACACGGGGTGCTTCCTTTCTGTTCATTGTATGTTTTGTTAGAAGCATCAGCCCGGCTGGATCCTATATTAAGCCCATTCCCATCTCCATCAGACATTTCTTGATTGCTTCGGTCAGCATGAAAAGATGATGCACTATTCCTTGACCTTTTACTTCTAGAAGGTGTAAAGTCGTAATTATTGTCACCGTCACCTCCACCTTCCTTATAGGTGACATTTTGTTTCTTCCTGCTTGATCTTCGTGGAGAATGGCTGCCCATGTCCCCAGCTTTATGTTCTGAAGGAAAATCTTCAATAATTAAGTCCTCACTATCATCGGTATCTGAATCACTAGAATCTATTATCACTCTTCTATCCCTCTTCTGGCTTGCATTTGATGTTGATAACTTAGCAGAATTCACCGTTGAAGGTTTTGTTTCCTGCTTTCTCTTGTTCATTTCTGCATCCTTAACTTTTTCAGAATTTACCTCAGCACCTACTGCCACTTCAACCTCCACTTTAGCATCCTTACTTTCACCCTTCATACATTCATCTCTACTCTCGGTGTTTAACCTCGATGTTCCACCCACATTCCACTGAGATCCTATGTTAGAAGCAGAATTTCCAAACTGTGTTTTCTGGCTGGCAACATGAGCATGCTTATTAGGAAACTGCTTCTGTGGAAACCCAGAACTAGTCCATGCATGCGAATTTGACGCAGAAGGAACAGCTTGTCCATTTAGATCGTATGCAACAAAAGGTTTCAAACAGTTCTGACAGCGGAGAGATTTGTTTAATATACTACGGTAGTATTGATATCGCATGCTACAAGTAGGGCATGTGGTCCAGAATGTCTGGGTTCCAGCAAAAGCCGATGGCTGCTGTTGCTGTGGGTTCAAACCGTTAAAGCTTCGGTTAGAATTCCCATTTGAATGACTTTTCTTTGACTGCTGAGAAGCCTGCCTATGTGGAGCAGTTCTGATGATAGTGTTTCTTTTGATATCATAAAGCATACGCTTTGCTCGGTCAGACAATATCACATGTGCTTCTCCAATTAACTTAAAGGCAGCTTCTGCACCAGCAAACTTATTTTTATCAGGATGAAGTAAAAGAGCAAGCTTCCGATATTGCTTTCTTATCAATGAATCATCTGCTGTTGCCTCTACTTGAAGAATACCATACCAATCTGTCTCCCCATTGACCTTCAGCCCAGCAGCACAATGCACTTCACAAACAGTCAACATATGAGAAATATTGTCAAGATCTGGGAAAAGCTGTTGAGCCTTGAGAGCAATCTTCTGTGCTGCAACAAAATCTTTGTTTTGCATCTTTCTTTCGGCAATATCCTTGGCTCTGATGGCCTCTTCCTTGTTGCACTCCATCACAAACTACAAGAGGAATGGCCCAAATACCTTCATGTGAGATATTTCGACCATAGGAAGCTAGAAAATATCCTCATCTTTGCTTCCATGCACAAACCATATGTGAAGGAAGAACGCACACCTTAGGAGCCTTCACCGCCCAATTTATTATCTGAACCACTCAAAAGATACCAGGCTGCCAGGCTCTGATGATAAAGGTGAAAAAATTGTCACACAACCACATCAAACACACTGAAACATTCAGTAACCTGCATATAGTATAGAAAACATGGTTATTCAGACTTTGCTTCCAAGTTCTAACCAATAAAATAAACTAATCAGTACTAGACTTTATGGAGAAGTTGTAACCAATGTTCATAAATGTATAAATAACCTACCAAGTAAGAACAACTAAAATTATTTGCAAATCCAAATTTATAAATTTCTACTTGAGCCTTAGCATATTAAAAAGACACTCATGATATAACTCAAGCTAAAACCATCCCGTTCTTATTTTTGTTAACTTATTCAAATTTTTCTGACATTTCATCATTAAAATATTTCAAGAAAAAAAGAACATGAGGCCAACATATGAACTATCTTTCTATAATGACACAAACTTGGCGATGAGTTTCTTTCTATTCAAAAGTAGGACTGTATGGCATAATTAAATTCAAGCCACTAGAGAAACCGTAAAAATTGAATGGAGCTTTGCCTCTGAACACACCTCGAAGACTCGAATAGCACCTCAATAGTTCAAAAATAAAAAAGAATAAGCAAAAAATCAAACGGAAGAAATAAATCCATAATAAGTTTAAAATAGCAGCAAAATTTCATCGCCACAAAACTCTCCCACTTTGTTATTTCAAAATGGCTTGCAAATTGTAATTACACTAAGGATAAGCTCATGAACTTTGAACGCAATATAAAAATTATGTTTTCCTATAATAATCTGCTAGTATTCATATAGTGAAGCTTTGAGCATTATTCCAACAATGAGCTAATTATAGACGATGTTTCATTGGCACAACTGCATCATAGATGTTACTCTAGATTCTGAAACTTTGTTAAACTACACAAACTAAGGGAACAAAAGAATACTTTCAGGGCAATGACATGTGAGAATCTCAAGAATATATTTTAAGGTGTGTGCACAACCTCATAATATCTCAAGCCAAAGTTTTCCTCATAAGATTGGGCCATCATTTGGTTGCATTGCAAGGGCAGTCTATCTGTGAATAAGCCTTCTGATAATAGAGGATTTTGCTAATTAAAGACAGTTGCCTAAAATATTCCCTCTAACATTCCAAAGTAAATAAAGTGCCCCTCTAGTATAACAATCATTATTATATTAATATATTATTACTTAATAGTAATTACTTATTACTATTCTTTTACAAAAGTATCCTTTATGTTTATTTGTATCATCTTTCCCCGCTTTCTAACTGCAAGTTATGGATCACTAGAGATCTATTTGTCCAAAGGACCTCTACTCTTTAGTATTTACTTCTAACAATTAAAATTTCTAAATCTTCTCCCTTTTCAAATATGTTTATTTTTACCCTCAATTCTACAACCTCACTTGATTTCTCCTCCTTTCTCTTTTGAATCTCTAAATGCTCTTTGATAAGCTTTTTTATCTTATCATTAGCTTTTGGACAAGCCGCAGTATTGCCTCTTTAGCAATATGCTTCATGAATCCACTAATTCCTCTCTTGGTGACATTCCCATAAAATATACATTTTACTGTGTTAGTAGATTTAAGAAATACATTACTCATGTTAAAAGCGATGTTGCACCTTGTCCAAAAACTAATAATGAGGCAAAAAGGCTATTAAAGAGCATTAGAGAGAAATAAAAAAGAGAAATGAGAATAAATCAAAAGAGGCAACGAAATTGAGGGCAGAAGTAAACATATTTGGAGAAAAAATGTCTAAAAATTTTATATGCTAGAAGTAAAAGACCAAGGAGTAGACGTCACTTGGACAAATACACCTCTATTGATCGAAGTTGCAATTAAAGAGTAAGGAAAGATGGTACAGACAAACATAGAAGAAATTTTTGCAAAAGAACAAAAAGATAAAGTGTTAATGTACTTAGCTCATTATGGAGTGTATATAGAGCCGGTGCCCTCTACTTAAAAAACATGGCAATTAAAATTTTTAATTTAGCTTATTATGGAGTGTACATAGAGCCGGTGCCCTCTACTTAAAAAACATGGCAATTAAAATTTTTAATTTAGCATATAGCTCCTTAGGATGTGAAAGGAATTGGAGCTCCTTTAAATGAGTAATATATCATTAATTATTGTATTGACTATGCTAAACTGATAGATTTTATTATCAAATTGATTTGGTCTTTAATTTCAAATTCATTCAAAGAAGAGAAATAATTAGAAGTAAAGAAGTTGAATGATCTTATTTATATACAATTTTAATGCAAGAAAGACGGACCAAAGATAATGAAAGAGAAGGATTTAGTTGCTTCAAACGAAAGAAATAATGCAAGAAAATGATTGAATAATGATCATCTCGAGCAAGAGATTTTTCTAAGTGATGGTTAAATTGGGAGATAGTGACAGAAGAATCAGAAGCCGAATAATTTTAAAATCATTGAGGAGCACTAAATCTACTCAAGCTACTATTAGTAGCACTCTTTCCACTTCTCTACATGAGCAATTAATTGAGTCGGATAAAGAAACAGACAACGAGGATAAGGTTGAGCTAGAGTTTGATGATAAGTAGACAAAGCTCCTCCCATAAATTGTGAAGAAGATTAGAATAGGGCATTTATGTTATAGTTATGAACTTGTTATAAACATGATAATTTTGATCATGTTATTTGTTATAGCTTTTTATCATGTTATTTGTTATGATTAAACTTATTCTAGGAACTTATGGTTGTGATAATTTTGAATCTTTAATTATGTATTTATGTTATTTCTTGTGAACAATATAGTTGTGAACTTGTTATTGTGGTTGTGAATTGTGAATTGTGATTATTTATTTAGTATTTTAGTGTAGTGCACTATTAAATTTTTTGTATATACTATTTTGGTTACAACTTACATATAAGTGTATAATGTATATTATATATAAGTTTTATATATTTATATGATATATGTTTATTTTTTAATATTAGAAATGTTAGACCGCCTTGTCGGCCTTCTGCCTAGGCGCTAGGGCAGTTGGTAACCGCCCGCCACCCGTAGCAACCAAAATATTGCAAAAATACGAAATATTTTCACACCTGTAGCCACCTCACAAATCTCTCGGTGTGGATGGCTTAACAATGCGGCTCTTCCAAGTTCTCTGGCTAGATCTTAAACCTAGGATTTGTGAGGCAATGCAGTTTTTTTTCATTACAAGAAAGATGGATTGAAGCTTCAATAGGACGGTGTTCATCCTCAGTCCTAAAATTGATAACTCGTCTAGAGTGGGTGAGTACAGGCCAATAAGTTTATGCAATACCATTTATAAGCTAATCTCAAAATTCCTAGCAAATCGAATGAAGCCCATTCTGAACTCTTTTTTTTTTTTTTTTTTTTGGCAGCTCAAAATGCATTAGCGTCAGGGCAACAAATTATGGACAACCAGATTATGGCACATGAACTCCTTTGCTTTCTTAAGGCGTCAAGAAGTAAGTGTGGCTCATTTATGCTTAAAGCCGATCTCTCAAAGGCCTTTGATTGAAGGGAATGATCTTTTATCAAATATTGTCTGAATCTTGGTTTTTTTAAGGAATACACAAATCTAGTCATAGAATGAATCTCCTCAACGAGTATTATGGTAAAGGTTAACAAAACTTGAGTGGATTCGTTTTCCCCACTTGAGGATTATAGCAAGGTTGTCCTCTTTCACCTATCTATTTATTCTTGGCACTGACGTCCTTTCCTATTTGCTAGACCATGAAACCAAGAAAGGAATCAAACCAACTCGAGGTGTCCTGGCCATTAACCATTTGATGTTCACGGACGAGGTTAACTGACAAATCCACCCCCATCATGGACAAGGTTACGGAGATTTTGAATGTTCATCCTCAAATTCAAATATGCTACATCAGCAAAGAAAACAACGGTAGGGCTCATACTCTAGCGCAATTTGCTATCAAAAGCCTATCTTGTAAAACTGGGACTGGATCTGATGATCTGGATCAAATTTATAACCTAGTGCCTTAATGAATCTAGTCTAAAGACTTTTCATTAAAAAAGAAAGTTATCTTGTTTTGCATGTGGTCGTATTCGACATAGAACCACATTTTATAAGATAATATATATGCAATCCACTAACAACTTACTTTATAGATAATGTATTTTTACATAATTGACACTAAAACCTTTCAAAATATCATAATTACCACTGCAATCTTCAACATATCATAATTGCCACCGAAATCATTGTGCTCTTCCAAAAATGTCGCTCCACTAGTTAAATCTAATTAATCATGATTAAAACTTAACATGGATTTAAAAAGATTGTTTTGCCCTTTCATATAAAATTTTTAAATGGTTTAAAAGCCATCAAATATTTTACCCAATATCATAGTACAATTAAAAATATCTTCTTTTATGTGAGACAAAAAATGTTGCTAAATATTTTACACAACGTTAAGAAAGACAAGTATTTTAGTCAAGATTTGTTAGGAATTTTCAATTAATAAACAAACATAACGGCAATTCTAAAAGAATCAAAAGATTTTAGTGGCACTTATGGTATAAGAATCAAAAGATTTTAGTTGCACTTATGATATATGGCAATTATGGAAAAAAAACCCTAGAGATAAAAAGATAATTATTAAATTACACATGGTACGAGCTACTAGGACTTAAATAAAGCAAGAAGTAGTAACTTATCTAGAAATATAAACTTCATTTCAATAGTCAATGCTGCAAAATAAAAACTCTACATGTAATAATGTGGTCATTATTACATCGATAATTTTATTTTTTATGATATTTTAAGATACAACAAGTTTCAAGATGAAATCACTTTAATAGGGGTAGAATGTAACACCCCAAAATTTTACCCATGCTCATTTAAATCACAATTAATAAGGATAAGTTTTCTAATTGGTTTAGATATTTAAATCCCAATTAATTAGGATATTCTACCTAATTGGTTTAGAATTCCTAAAATCTCTATCTCGCCTACTTAAAATCCTAATCAATTATAATATGTTTACTAATTGACTTAGATTTCCTAAAATTACTGAGAGAGATAGAGAGTGTGTGTGTGTGTAAAAGCAATTCCTTGGCATTGATTGATACATCATTGTTGCATGCCTGCTATAATGACATGAGTAGTCTGAGACACTAGTCTATGTCCTATATTAGCAATGTAAGATTCTCAGTTGTACATAGTTGAGCATTTGCCTTTTTTGGTCATGAGATAGTTGAAGCATTCTAAGATAGTTGTTAATCTTAGTTTATTATGAATTTTTAAAGTATTTATAAAATGAAGGTTTGTGTGCAAGCAATGAAGGCTAATAATAACATAGTCATAGTTGTTTATCCCCATCATAGAAGAACCTGAAGAAAGTGTTGTATGGAATAACTAATTATATACTCACTTTTATAAGATGTTCCATGTCCTAATATTTTAAGTTATTTACACAAGTGTACTGCCAAATTGTAAAAATTGGCAAATTTGGGTTGAAATTTTATGACCCAAATTTGTCAAAGAAATTTTACCACCAAAAATTTTAACTCAAAAATATTTGGGTTCAAATCAACAGATATGGTGTCGCATGTTCTTACACTAAGTATGACCCAATCTGAATAATCTGAATAATTACTAACTATCACATTTAATCACTACTAACTACATAAAAGAGTAATAATTAGTGCAATATTAAAAGATTCTCTGTATTTGATAGTGAAAATGTTTCCTTATAGAAAATTCAACCTCACATGAAATGTTCTTCCTGAAGGTGGTGAGGAATGGGGTCCCAAAGAGCTACACCATATGGAAACTAAAATATGATCCTATTGTAGAACTATTTTTGGTATTAGATTATGAGTTTCTAATCTAGGTAGAAATCCACAACCTAGGTCCCAACCTCCTCACTCACAATAGGTATATGTGTCTGTTGTACATAGAAAGTAGGTACATGCACAACCAAGCAAAGTCAAATAAGATTCCTCACTGCTATATAATGAGCAAGATAAGACTCAAAGCCTCCAATGTTTCAAATTGAAAATTTACAAATAGGAAATACAAAATAAATCCAAACAAACTATAAAATAGAGAAGGTTTTCAAACAGAAGGGTACAAGAACATCAATTATAATGAAAACAATGATGAATAGCACACTTTCTCACCATTTCACCTATAGGCATACAGCAGGTCAACAATGCCTCGACAAGGACACGCAGTTTTGAATCTGCAAACAAGATCAACAATTTTAGATTCTTACTAAAAATGGAATTAGGAGCACTTATAGTATTTCATTAACCACCAACTTTGGTTACAACAGAATAAATAAGAAAAAGGAAACTCCTCATTGTTTTGAAAAAAGCCAAAAAGGAACCAATATTGCAACCCTTTACGAATGCAGGCAATAGCAAGATTTTAAAAGACTGTAACCGGTAGACGGGCAGAGAAGGGATCATGTGGCGCCTAGATGCTAGACGGTCACCTAGAATTCAAAACAGTTAAAAAATAAACAAATAAAAAGAAATAATAATTAGAGTAGAAGTTAAAATTAATGTATACAGTCTGACAATATACCAATGCATTGTTGTTAAGAACTACAGTAAGCTATTAGAATCCACTAATTCATCAACAAGTTATAAAATTTTGAATTTCAGAGTAATGTATATATTAGAAATATGATACCTAAGGCGGTCGGCTAAGCGGGACCTAGTTATATTCTATCTAAGCCGGGAGCCTAGGCGTTAAGCCAGAAGTTTTCTAAAACAATGGGCAACAACACAAGAATAAAATCCCGATCAACTATCAGTTCTGCAGATGCCCTCAAAAACAAGTAACTAGCAAGTAACTCAACTTCTTACGAGATCAAAAGTATCAAACAGAGCCAAAAGACGTCAAAAGCAGAATGATCACTTCCCAAGTTAACAAAAACTTTTCGGAAAAATTAGTTCTAAAAGTAGACGCACGACCACAGAGATCAAATGACTCTGCAAGTTCTACCTCTTAACCAAAACCCGAAACCACAGAAGCAGACTATTCCATAGAGAAACAAAATTCCACGGATTGAGACAACAACACAACAAAATATATATATATATATATATAAAGAAAAAAGAAAAATCTAAAACCTCCTGATGGAGGAAAAGGGAGAAGAATGGCGGCAAATGCGAGGGAGAGAACACTAAAATCAAAAGGTAAGCATGCGAGATGGCAAGGAAGAAAAATGAAGAGCTTGGCCACTATCGCCGGAACCCTAGGCTGTAATCGGAGGAGAGGAGAGGGGAGGAGAGGGGAGGAGAGGAGAAAGATGAAAGAAAGACTTACTTGTTTGTGGGTATGCATGCTGGAGAGAGAGAGAGAGAGAGAGAGAGAGAGAGAGAGAGAGAGAGAGAGAGAGAGAGAGAGAGAGAGAGAGAATTTGGGTGCAGGGATGTTTTTGGGGACGGCGGCAAAATAGGAAAAGAGAGTCTATGATGAACGGGAAGAGACGAGTTGTGCATACAGTAGAGGTTGAGTTTTATTTACCAAACTAGCCCTCAAGGCCGCCTCTCTCAAACTTAATACAAAAAATGGTCTATTTTACTGTAAGGTAAATGCTAAAGTGTTGATACTATCAACACTTTATATGTGAACGAAACAAACATAAACATAGACTTAACTGAATCTATCAATATTTTACCTAAGAATTTTTAAACAAACTACTGATAAGTCTAATATTATATATATAAGCCGCTGATATGCTAAAACTACTTATAAGTCCGGCATTATATATATTAGCCGCTGATAAGATTAGCATTTTATTTCACTAATTTATTGAACGTGTTAGTATTTTTATCTAAAAGTAAAATGTTGATCTTATTAATTTATACTGATTTTTATATTAAAACAAACCCCTTTTAATAAAAATAATTTGAGATAGAACTAATTTAGTATGGATGGCTGAGTGATTTGACACTTAACCCTTTTTCTAACCATTGGGAGTCTAGAAAATATATAATTGTCATTGATATTATTTTGTACTATTTTAGAAATATTATTATGGCTTACATTAAATGAATATTTATAGATTAACAAATATATCTAAGTGATCAAAATACCTTATTTCACATAGGTTTTAGAGTATCATAGTATGTGTCATAAAAGTATTACATATTTGGATAACTATTTTATCATGCATTATCATATCAAGTAACATTAAATAGTTTTAAAATTATTTTAAAAACTTATAAATGGCTAAAATAATCTTTAATGATTTATTGAATATGGGGTTTCAAATTAGTCATGTATTAGAAAATATTTTTTATTTTATCTATCGGCTACTAATTCAAGATATAATGTTAATGGCTAATCAATATTTATCTATATTATAATGTCGCAAACAGATATACGACTCTAGTCACACTTTTAGCTATACATTATTATGAAAGATTTTATTAAACACTCTTTAAGCATTACATAAATGATGAGGTGAAGTAATGTGATGTTGATCCAAATTTGATAACATTTATTAAACCACAATTAAAATATATTACATGTACCCTAGATAAATATCGGTAATTTTGTTTAAATACAAACAGATAGTGATATAATATCAATGTTTAATCAACATAAACTCGTAATTATTATTTAAATTTATTTTAAGGGGTAAAAAATTAAGATAAGAAAGTCACAATGTAGATAAACAATCACGGGCCATACTTATTGATAAATAAACACATGAAGTAGCAGAAGATGGCGGCATTGACATACATATTGATGTTGTTCGAATCCCACAAAATAAGGATGAAAAAAAGGAAAAAAAAATCTACTAAGTAGATTTTTATAACAGTAAATAAAGGGATGAAAAAATGATAACAGATTGTTAGAAAACAGTTGCAGATTAATTGATATCTCATCTAAAAAAGATGAAGAAATAGTTCAAAAACAAAGGAATAAACATACAAAGGAAAAATAATAGTGTAGCACCAGTCATTTCTTAAATAATGAAAGGATAAGAGTTTAATATTACCATGACGAAGGATTAAAAAGTCATAAACTTAAGCTATAATGAATGATTTATCAAACTATGTTTGCTTTTAGAGAGTCATTAAAGTATATAAAAAATGAAACAATAAAAATATAATTGTTTACAAAAAGAATTATGGTTTTAGACTACATGCATCAATAGTGCAAATTCAAATCATTTTAAATCATAAGTTTGCATGCACCTCATATTTGTGGGAGGGTATATTACAACAAGAATATGTCATCTTTATGGCTATCTAACAACTAATTTGACAGGTTGAATTATGATATTGATTGTAGTGTTAAATTAATGCAAAAAGTAATTAGAAGAGAATAAATATTGAATGTATTATAATGTAAGTGTACAGAGGTAAGAAGAAAATAATGAAGATGCATATGTGTAGCATAAAAATCTTTACTAATTATGTAATTAGAACTAGAATGATAATTCTAGATTACCTTTGGGAGTTTCTTACTAATTTTTTGAAGATTATTTTTTACATATGACACATATATGAAATAATTTGTAAAGGTGCATACCTATTACTGGTCTAGATGCTTGTTATCTAAAAGGTTATATACAAGTCAATTTATCAATGCTGTTAGAAGATATGCAAATACTCAGATGTAGCATTTAGCTATTGCTGTGTTAGAGATTGAATGCAAAAGTAATTAGATATGATTCTTAGAAAATCTCATTAAAGTTATTAGTATTTTTTTTTTGTTGAGAAAAATGATCCTAATTATTTTATTCAGCTGAAGAATCAAAACTTAAAAGATCATACATCAGTGAAGAAAACTTTAAAGATAAAGCTAAAGCAGCAAGATCATGAGAAGTTTGATTATTCTCATATCCTGTGAAATACCCAGAGTGCTCAAGCAAAAAGAAAGACCAATATCTCCATCTGAATTCCTTTTCCAAGTAGCAACTACCCAACATATATTGTAATTCTCATATATGATAGAATTATCCAATCTAGAAGAAATGTTAGTAATTTCATTGGAATGGAGTTCGTGTAGTAGGTCTAGTGGTACCATGTCTTTATAAATCCAACCTGAAACCTGTTCAGGATTAAGTGTGATATTATGAAAAACAGCAGAATTCCTAGCTTTCCAAATATTCCATCATACAATGATAATATGATCAAGATTATATGGTTGTTCAGATAATATATATAATGTTTAAGTACCATTGGAAGAAATTAGATGCATTCCCCGTCCATCTGTAGCCAAATCTGAACCAAATTGCATGAGCATAAGCACATTCGACTAATAAATGAAAGATATATTCTTGCAGTTCATGGCAATGTAGACAACAAGGATCTACTTGAGGTAGACGAGAGTGCAGCGTCAATTTAGAAGGAAGTGCATCCTATGAGGGAAATTTATTTTAGAACTCCATATCGAGTGCCAAAGCTTGTGTACATGAGAGCTGGAAGGAGATGCATCATAAATACTACTCGCTAGAAAATGGTATGCCAATTTGCAAGAGAATTGTCCATTCTTAGCTGGAGTCCAAAGGAGCTTGTCTCTTTCGTTTAAGAATGCCATAGAAATATAGATAGAAACAATGCAGGATACAACATCAGGGGGAAATAGGACTGAAGAAGATCCATATTTCATGTGCCATTAGAGTGGAGGAGATGATTGACAGTGGTGACACCTTCAGGCAGTCGATAGGATGACAGATCCAAATTGCGTATCCATCGATCATGCAATATAGAGATTGAAGCACCTGAGTGAATTTAGAATGCTTTGCCACATACAAGAAGAGTTAGATTTATGAGGAACCTTTTAAAACGAGACATTGGTAAAATATTTAGCTTTTAGTTGCTCCATCCAGAGAGGTATCTCAGTATTAAGGCGCCATATCAGCTTGAATATGAGAGCTTGATTGACAAACTCTAAGGAGTAAACTATTTTATCTTTCTTTTTTTAATAATTATTATTAGATTTGATTCAAGCATTTGAACAATTATTATCTAATGTTAAACATGAATATTGTATGAAGCATATGTATGTTAATTTTAGTAAAGAGTTTAAAGAAAAATAATATAAGGATAAAAGCAGTGTTCATTTGAACAAAACTATATACTTATGCTTGTACTAACTTAACAATTCAGTAGAAAACTGCTGTTTTGTATGGTTTCTAGTGAACTCATGAGTTATTTGTGCATGTACTCATAAAACATTTTTGAGCTAGTTCCTATGTTTGGAGCTTGCTCAGCAGTATTATCTTATTAATGGTTGGAAACTACAATTATATTTTATTTCTGTTATATGGTCAGGAATGATTGTGGGTAAAACAGCAATTACATTTTATTTTTGTTATATGGCTCTAGTGATTGGAACTTGCTTAGTAGTACAATCTATCAATGGTTGTGGAGACTATAATTATATTTTGTTCTTCTTATATACTTCAGGTGATTTGAGCTTGCTGGGTAGTAGTATATATCAACAGTTGTGGAAATTGCAATTATATTTTGTTTTTGCTATATGATTTATGGATGACTTGAGTTTTCTCAGTATTATTTTCCTTCATTTACATTATCTACAAATGGATCTTGTGATTTTGAATTTGATTTACATTGCTGTGTTTGAAGTTATATGAACTGTTTAAACACAATTCATTCAACTTTATTTATTATCAACATGAATATAGTTATTTAACTTAATCAATATGAATACAATGAGTTCAGTACAGAAGGGGCAATTGAATCTAATCTATATTTTAAGAGTGATATTGTGATTAAAAAATAGTTTAGAGGTTCGTGAAAATATAGTTAAAAAAGAGTTGTTGATCAAAATAGATATACTTTTTAAAATTCATTTATTAAAATAGATTACCCCCAAATATACATATTAAAATATGTCTATTTTGCTGTAGCTCTAAGTTAAACGCTTAACTACTAAGCATTTTACTTGAAACACTTATAAGATAAGTATTTTCTTAAATAGAATACTAATCTTATCAGTTTTTTTTTATTGAAACGCTTTAGATAGTGTTTCATATTGTTACGAATCGGTCTAATCCGATCCATAACGATTCTGGACTCGATAAAGCTCGGAACTTCTGAAGAGATCTGCGAACAATATAACTGACAGATCCTCATAAATTTTGGATATGTTGTTGCTCCTGGAGAAAGCTTTTCAACGAACCTAAGATCATAGGATTTGGATGGTTAAATCTCAAGATATCAACCAAACAGTGGCTGATGGTTAATTAGATCGTAGTTTGATAGCCCTTTAATGGCTAGATAGATGTTACTTTTAGTTCTTGGTGTGAATAGGGAGAAGTTGTTATAGAAGAGGGGGGTTAGAAGCTGAAAGAGGCTGACTAAAGACTTGGGCAGTAGAAAAAGGAAGGTAAGAGAAGACGCTAATGGCTAGAGACAAGTTGACAATTTAATTATTCAAGATTATACTCAAATTAGTGTTTTCTTTACATATTTATAGAGGTTCATCTTAAAGATTTATTATCTAAGTTAAACAACTCTAATAAACCCTAACAAATCACAATTTTCACCGCAGTGCGTTCGAACGCGCTCGATTGCGTTCGAACGCATAATTTGCGTTCTTTATAGTTGCGAATATATACAGACGTTCGAACATCCCCATTCGAACGTGGGTTCATAGGGTTTGGACACCCCGTGGTAAAAGGTCTTACTTTATCTCAAGTAAACATAAACTAGATAAATAAACTCATTTCAATAAACCCAATGCCGCGAGTGGATCCAATCCGATGAGTCATATCACATATCCCTTAGTCTTGAATGGTTTTTAATTAGAAAAATGCTTAATTGTTAAACGTTTTACTAGTTTTAGTTAGGGCTATAATAAAATAGACCCCATTTGATATTTAAGTTGGCAAATGATTCAATAAGAACTATTAATTAATCTCTTCTAATTAAACTGTTGAGATTAAATAATATTAAATAAAATTAATCAAAAGTACCGATCATATGAATTGGAAGTATCAATCATTTTTCTAAATTATAAGGGTAAATTAGTCATATTTCATTTCTCTTTCTTATCTATCTTTTTAATAAAAATATAAAAATAATAATAGATCGGTAGAAGTTGATATAAGAATAAGCAATAAGAAAATACTTAAATTCTAATTTTTTATCAATTAATCTAATCACATATATAAAATATCTTATATACCCTTTAATTTATCGGGGGATAAAAATTATTTTTAATAACTAATTGGTTAATATCAAATCATTATTTCATTTCATTGCTCATTTTAAGTTCATGTGTTATCTAACTTTAGTAAATAAATTTTAAAATAGAGCTAGTTTAGTATAAAAATTAAAAAAAAAAACTCTTAAAAAAGCATTGGATTTTCTGTCACGTGAAGTGCGCGTGCTCCACGTCGGATCATAGCCTTCTGTAGATTTTTAACAGCAGCAGGGGAAGCAAGCAGAAGGAGAGGATAAGGAGTGAGACCTCAAAATACAAATAGAACTCCCCAACACTCTCTTTTGCTTTCCCAGTCCCTTGCTCTCCTCCCTTCTCTCTCCTCTCTCCTCTCAGATGGCGGCCGTAACCGCACTCTTCGCCTCTCCTTCCCACTCCTCTCCCTTCCTCTCCTTCTCCTACTCCACCTCCTTTCGCAGACCGACCTTCTCCTGCTCCACCAAGCAACCTCACTCGCGGAGGAATGCTCTCCAAAAGGGCGCCTTTTCACGCGAAAACATGGACGAGGTAACCCAAAGACAAGAGCACACATCTCGTCGTCTTCGTACATCCACTGCGTTTGATCTCATACCTTGTTGTGAGTCCGGAAAAGATTCGATTTTTCCTACAACTTTTGACGCTATTATTGCCATTTTGTTATTTTTTTTTTAGATTGAAAGCGTGTCACAGAAGAGGGTTCCCGGGAGAGGTAAGGATGAGAGGTCATATTTGCCGCCCGATGGTGGCAGAGGAGACGCTGGGAAGTCACAATCGGCCGTCTTCAAGTCGGCCGGGGTGCAGAAGAAGGACAAGGGCTTCGTATATGATCTCAAGGATCAGCAGGTATGGGCATTTGGTGATTTGTTGACTTGTTCAATCCTTGTTCAATTCTTCTATGCTTTGCCGCCCATTTAATGTTTTCTTCCCTCCTGTTTGAATGGAACCGAAAACAAAAGGAATAAAAAAGCAAATAGTCTCAAAACTCAAGGAATCTTTCTATGCCAAAGTAATCGGATCTCTCTGTGGCTTCATCACTTAAATTACAAGGGGCGGTTCTTTTGTTATATCAAATTTGGAAGCATTCCACTACTTAGATGAGTGAAGTTTCGGAAAATTCTAGGATGGTAGGAATTCAGTAAATTCTTTTATTGCTAATAGTCAAACACAATTTTATGGCATCGTGGAATTGCCACTTGGTAGATGCAGGGTAGCTTAATGTTTCTCTGTGTCAATATTGCATCTTACTAAGCATGGGATTGATGACTATAAGATGAGTGAATACTAACAAATTCATTCATCAGGCTGGTGACACCGGGAATCTTCAAGATACAACGTTTCTTAATGCTGTTGTCAAGGTAAGCTTTTATTCTAATTAATAATTTGTGTGGGTGGTTTCCTTCCCGTGTGATTGAAGAAGAGACTAGAACAGTCTTATCTGTGGTATCTCTGTTTTGGTGCAGCTAAGTTATTAAGTGCACAAATGAGCTTGTTCCTCTTTAGGTAGAACTGCAATAATACTTTTAGTTTTTTTTTTTCACTATAAAATAAGGTATTTTGAGATTTTATTTTGTGCCCAAACTTCAGCGGCAGGAATTCCATCAAATAGATTATATTTTGTCATATATGAGTCCTATTAAGACTAGGGTAAGAATAAGAGTCACAACTTCCAAGTGAAATAGGACTCGGTTATATAGGAGAGGTGATGTGCACAATTTTATCCTCATTTCTGAGGAGCTTATTTTCAAGATTTGGACTCATGACCTCTTGGATATAAGGGGCAAGCTTTACCATTACACGGAATGATGCCCTATAGTAGAACAAATGGAAAATACAAAATTTTGATACAATACATCTGAAGAGTTGGCTTTCTATGGTGCATTGTTGTTTGCATTATGAAAATAACGTGTTAGTGTTTAAATCTATATTTACTTGGTCCCAGGACATGATTGAGTTAGTGATAAGTTGGAAGTGAATAATAATTAAGTGCATAGACTTGCCTTTTCAGGTAAATCTAGCAAAATTTAGAATGCTGTGAAATTGTTGGAGATCATTAAGCCGGAGCTTAAATTTCAAGGAAATAAGGATACATTTAGGTTAAAGAAATGGAGAATTTGAGCTACATCTCAGATGGATTGCGAAAAATTGAGTTAATAGGTGTTATTTTTATTCTTCTAGTTTAATTTAAATCTAATATACAAAATATTACAATTTTACGACATGACACCAAATTAAGTTAGCGTCATTCAAGACGTCACAATTGCTGATATGTGATTCAGTACTTGGTCATTCAAGAGAGTTAGCTCCTTGACTTAATGCAATTATTTGTTTTTTCATAACTAACTGCCTCTAAATGTTACAGTGAGGTTCATGATGGACTGGAAGATCCCTCCATCCTAATGTCAGGTGTAATGTAGCCTTGGACGATTAAAATTCTTTAATTCTTCTCCAGAAAATCTCTATTTAAATATCTATGGTTATGTAGATGCTAAATGTTCAGCTTTACATTAGAGTTTAAACCTACTAATCAAACTCGAGGTGGTAGTGAATACATGTTGGAAATGAGGAACATGGTTCTGGATCTTAGTTTTAGCTTAGGTTTTTAGTTCCTGCTAAATGAATCATTTTAACAATTATGAGTTTGATTTTGACGGTTTAGATTTGATAGTTAAATTTAAGATAATCTAAAAAAACGAAAATAGAAAAATAGAAAACTATAAATATAGAGAAAATTTACTATATAGTACTGGTGAAAAATTGAATTGAATTTAGGATGGTAAAAGTGTCATATAAATCAAATGGAACTTTAAAGTGAACCATGCAGATACTGCTTGTCTTTGTCGTCGCTATTATGGTGCATGTGATAGTAGTACTGCTAAAAAATTGCTGTTCTGTGTCTGGCAGCACATTGTTTTCCTAATTGTCTTCCTTTAATATTCTTTTCAATCTTACTAATACTTATAGAAGCAACTTAATGCATCTTATCTTGTTTTAGCTGATAAATTTGCTGCTATGTCAGCACTTTGAAGTCTTTATCTCTCTATCACTTTTAATATTCAGGTTTACTGCACGCATACTGCACCTGATTACTCACTTCCTTGGCAAAAACAAAGGCAATTCACAAGTACAGGAAGGCATGTTTTAATTGATATAGCTGAAATATTGTCAATAACACAACAGTACTTTTTTTAAAAAACTTTTAACTCTTATGGAAGCACATTTGTTTCTTAATTTGCACAACTATTTCTTAATTTGCAGTGCTTTCATGATTGGTGATGGGAAGGTCCTGACAAATGCACATTGTGTTGAGCATCATACACAGGTACATATAAACATGGTGTTTTAATTGCACATTTTTTTGGTATCTATGTTGTTACTTCTTTTCTATTGATAACCTTTGTCTCAAAATCCTAATTCGTCTCTGGGAGTGCCTTCAAATATAAGGTTCCTTAAGAGGCAGGATAGACCAAGTTAACATGGGGGGGCAATCGGTAAGAGAATATATTTAATAGGCATAGCACTTAATTTGGCACAAAGTGATGCACTAAACAGATAATATGGAGACAAACAATCCAATACGGCTGAACTCAAATAGTTGGGCTAGAGGCTTGGTTTTTGTTTTATCTTTGGTAATGTTTTATACTTTTATGAGATAGGTTGCATATTTATTGATATATTGAACTCGTATATTACTTTGTTTAAGTAAGAAAACCTTATATTCCCACATTACAGTTGGGTTGGCTAAGTAATTTGCAATGAAGTTCTTTATTGAGAATTAAAATATGTAGAAATATAAATTTCTCAAAGAATAAAGATTTGGATTTCTTAAGGCAATTTATATGAGTCCACAAATTGAAAAGCCCTTGCTTTGGGAGTTTGCAGAAGGGAAAGTCATGTCTGAATTGCTTTCATGAAAAAGAAGCATGGCCAAAACTTTTAAAGATGTTTCACACTTTAAGCAAAATTTGTGTAATTCGTTGAGTCACCTTGTACCTTAAATAAAAGGAAAGGATTGCTTTACCCTATGAAAATTGAACCCAGGATAGACATCTTTTGAAAGGAGTTCCATTGATCGAGTTTTGCACTTGTTCATGCTGAAAATAGTTCTGATTTCTGAAAGGTTGCAAAGAATTTGAAACAAAAGAATAACTAAGCAGGTATTTCCACAAGCACCAGTTAGTTATAGGCAACATTTTTCTTCAAAAGCTTTCATTGTTCTGTAAGGTTATATTTGAAACCAGAAAGCTCTAGCAACTGTGGTGCTTTTGAGTAATTCAAAATGGGAAGCAAATTGGTTATGCTTTGTTAACTCCTCATTTGTCTATTTGTGGAGTAGCTGAAATAGAATATCTTAATTAGCCTCGACACTTTCATATTTTCTTTGTTTTAACCACATGTTTCTTACATTATTGGATGACAGTATTTATGTCTCAAATTTAAAACTTCCATTGGGATACTTCGAATAAACTGGAGTACATATAGGAGGCACTGGTGCTAAAACCTTTTCTTGAGATATCTTCCAAACTGTTAGGGTTGTAGCTCTGGATCTTGTTCCCCTGGTGTGAAACCAATTGGTTTCGTAGTTTGAGAATTCTGCTGATGCCAAGTATTCCATCTCCATCATTGCATATAGGAATATAAAACGTAAAGAGAAGGGATGACCATAAGAATTGTGTCAATATGTGAATTTATTCTGCTGAGGCATTTATGATTGAAAAAAGAAAATCCTTCTTCTAGACAGAAAAACACTCCCTCCCCAAAGCTTGTCCAGTACCACCAGTACTCAAAAAACATCTCCTTCGCCCGTCAATCACTGTTTTCCAATTTCTCTATTTCCATGGTCAATTTTGCTTTTGATTTTGATCCAAATTCGGCCATTGGTCCCATTCCCGAAGCAGTCTTTCCATGACTTTGACTAATTTTTCTTTGAAACAGGTCAAAGTGAAGAGAAGGGGAGATGACACCAAGTATGTAGCTAAGGTACTTTATATAACTTACTATTAAAAAAACTGTTCTATTCTATGAAGTTTTTGTTATCAAATGCAAGATTAATGAGATGGTATATTACTGCAATATAATTTCTATGCAACTAAAACCTGTTTAAAATATGCTATTATGAACCATGTTTATGTTGGAGTACGCAAACAATATGTTCCATGTTTGTACCTGGTATTCATCCCTGTTTCTTCAATTGCTAAAAACTGTTCTATTCTATGGGGTTTTTGTTATCTAATGTGAGATTTATGAGATGGTATATTACTGTAATTTTAACTACTATGAACCATGTTTATGTTAGAGTACACAAACAATATGTTCCATGTTTGTTCCTGGTATTCATCCTTGTTTTTTCACTTGCAAATGATCTTTCTTTTTGATATTTCTGCAAGTTTCCTCTGCTGGCTAACCATTCTGTCTATCATGAATTCATGTACATTGTACTGAACTGAACTCTTAGTAGTTAATACATATATGGTTTTGTGTTTATGATTGTGATTAGTAAGTTGGACACGATAGATGCTAGATACTCTGTCCCTGCTCTCCTTTTACACTTATTTGTGTCTTGACATTCTTTCTAGTCCACTTACAGGTTCTTCACTGATGATCTGCATATATTTGCTTTAGTGATTCCATAATATCTTTATCTCTTCTGTCTGATAACCTCTATTATTCTTAGTCATTTAGGATAGTTGCAACTTTTTCCTTTTCATTTAAAGTATCTTAAATGTTCTGAAAACATTCTTGTTATATCTTGGCTAATAAAGTTCCTCAGGGACCTAATTAACAGGTTTTAGCTAGAGGTGTAGAATGCGACATTGCTTTGCTCTCAGTGGAGAGTGAAGAGTTCTGGCGAGGAGCTGAGCCGCTACGCTTTGGGCGTTTGCCATGCCTTCAGGTGATTTCGTGCTTCAACCTAAACTCTGTTTGAAATAATATATATTGCTTTAAACCCTGCCTCTTCAAAATAGATTCAGCTCATATATGTATATAAGCTGAATCTATTTTCATTTAAACCCTGCCTCTTCTTGGGTTATGTTGCAATGATTTTAATTTTTTTTTTTAAAGTAACATTTAATTATTTATGCTAAATTAGATTGGACAGAACTCCTAAATTTGATTGCAATAACACTTTGGATAGTGCACTAAATTTTTTGTTTTGCTTGTCAGCTTTTAGTGAATTGTACTTTTTTCACTTATAATATATATTAAATCCACATAAATATTTGAAGTTCAGATACCTATTCTGACTGTTGGAGGAATCCCACTTAAGTCATCAAGTTTCACTAGAATGAGAGGCCATTCTAACTGAACTTATGCAAAGTCGTTAACTGATTCTTAGAAACGGAATAATGTCTTCTTGGATTTGGTTTCCAATTAAATTATTTTTCTGCAGATTCTACTTCTAATAGATCTACAAAGGTTTATTCTATGAGTTGTCGCTGGATGGGATTTGGAGATACCTTGATTGGCTAACAGTCATTTATCGCTAGAAAATGGATTGAGCAAGATCAATTGGCATTACACTTTCTCTATTTATAAACTGCATATGCTCAGTAAATCTGTATCTGGGGCACTTGTCAATTTTTTGGAGCACCACATTCCTTTTCACATCATCTGCTAAGTTTATTATTCTCTCATCTTTGTTTAAAATAGTTAGTCATTATTTGCAGGATGCAGTAACTGTTGTGGGATATCCATTTGGTGGAGATACAATTTCGGTAACAAAGGGTGTTGTATCACGTATTGAGGTTTGATCTTACTTGAGTCTAATCCAAATGTTCTCATTTTTTGAAATCTATTATTGTCCCTATATTGATAATGGAATCCCTTTCAGGGAATGACATTGAATGAGATTCTTACACTTACATTATTTTCTACTTGCATGGTTGACCCCTTTTTTTTTCGTTGACTAGTCAATGACCAATGATTCAAAAACTGTAGGCAGTAGGTGGGCGGTCAAGGGGTTGGCCCAGCATCTAGGTGCTAGGCGGGTGCCTAGAACTAATGCAGCCGTATTATGCAGAAGCTACATAACATCACAATATTCATATATATCTACAAGAGAACTTGTCACTGCTCCTTGAATGGAGGCAATGACAGATATTGCCGCTGCCAAGGAGTAGTCACAGCAGACTTCTGGATGTTGCTCTCTCCTATGGTGGCCGTTATTGCTAGTCCTTCCAAGAGAAAGCAAGAGGGAGAGAGGATGAGAGAGACGTCCAAAGCACCAGTAATCAAAATGCATGTCTTCTCCATCCTTTGTTGAGAATAATAAAAATTAAAAACTATGGCAGAATCACTCAATAGGATTAGGAACCCCTTAAAACTAAGTAGAAATAGTACTTGCTGATATCTTTTCGAGAAAACAGATATATCATTTTCTCATTATTTTGCTCTATTTTTTTTTTCTTTAAGAATCAAACTAGAAGATGCTTTCTCATTTAGGAGCTTCGCAGTCAAGTTTTTTAGAGAAAAAAATTTATTCTAAAGTAGGACTTGTTTGTATATTATTGTATGCATACCACACTACTCTGCCTATTTAGTATCAGTACTCTGTTTTCTGACATCCTTGAAATAGTTTAATAATTCAGGCTTGTTGGAAATCAAACAGTTGGCTTGAAATTCATGTGGTTGTTTGTGGTCTTGTCTGCTTGATTGGATCCTCTCATGTTTGTGATATCAAATTTTAGTGGTTGTTCCACATCATTTTATCCTTTGGGTCACTTGGTTGGTTGCCTTGTCTAATTAGCTAAGGGATGAAAGACAAATGGCTGTATGATACTTTCATCTATCACAATTAATTATTCTTAGCCGGATTTTTGAATGTGCAATATAGCAACACTGATGCCAATTGATCTTGTAGCATATTTATTGCTAGACTGCATACGCACTGGAATAACGCATATGTGTCTGCATGCCGTGTATGTGCTATACAATCAAATTGCCAGCCGTATACCGCATATGCGCTATAGAATTGCATTACTACCCACATAATACGGGCGCTTTTCACAACATTGGCCCTCACAAGAATACATCTTATTTCTTTGTGATCTAATAACAAAAGTTTTAATGCTCAATTTTATATTTTTATCACAAAACATTGATTTGTTTTTTAATTGTTCCAGTTTAAAACTCTTTAGATTCCCATCAATCAGGTGTAACTTATACAGATGGCCTACTCCATTGTACATGCCTAAAGTAATTGCTTAAATTGTACTGTAGCAATCAAACTGGAGATATTACACTGAAGGCACCAAAAGCAACTAAGCACTAAAAGCATTAATGCTTAGTCTGATATATCTCTTGAGGTTGCCTGTGCTACATTATATCGAAAATTGGAACAGGAATATGGCAATATTTCTATTATTCACCTTACAAATTAGCTGTTCTTATATCTGATAAACTTGTGATTACACCCTTGTCCTCCTAACTGTCTCAGGTTACTTCATATGCTCATGGAGCATCTGATCTGCTTGGCATTCAAATTGATGCAGCTATAAATCCAGGTATGGCTAAATATACTGTTTTCAGTTCCGAAATACATTATTAACTTTTTCCTCTCTATCTTATGAGCATATTAGCTCAATCTTGTAAGCTAGTATTTTTCAGCATCTGATGAGGCTATATATTATACTTCTTTTCCTGCAGGAAATAGTGGGGGGCCTGCCTTTAATGACCAGGGAGAATGTATTGGAGTAGCGTTTCAGGTACTTCGTCCTTATTATGTTACTCAAGTAGCCGACTAACTCATAGTTGTATAAACTTTTTATTTTCCTGAAAATGCCAACTATTGCTAGTTCAGAAGTACAGATTGAATTTGGTCTGCCCTTGGGCAAGAAGTTGCTTTAATTGCAGCCATATGTATTGGAGTACACCTATACTATCTTCTTCGACTTAATGATAGGTAATAGGTTAAATTGATCTAGATTTTCTTTGTTAGAGACTTAGAGTGTACTCTATTTTATTTACCGGCCACTTAAGGGAAATCAGTTCCACTCTTTTCCTCCATGTATTTATAAATGGCATATGCAGTGCAGACAATGCCTAGTCCTATTTAACTTTGCATCTGTTTTTGATGAGGAAGTCATGGTATAAGCAAGAAAACATAACAAAAGAAAAATAATCTTGAAAAAAAAGTAAAAGAGATAGATGGATAATGAAAAGAATATCAACTTAGCTGAAAATCTAAAATATGAGGAACATTGGAAATAGAGTAGTAATACTGACTAGCCAATATCAGACTACAATGAATAGAAGTAAAGGGTTTAATGGGGGAGGGAAGAATATTATTTCTCTGACAACACACCATTGCTGAACTATTAATGCTTGAATTGAGTTGGTCCATATTCATTGTGACTGTTTGGGAAGTAGAGTTATCAGTTTGTGTCAATCCATGGCCAAATTTTGCCCAGGGCTTGAATAAGGTAACCACATTTGATTGGTCATTGAGATGGTCCATTAATATTTGGTTAGGAAATTTAAAAGCTATCAAATGGTCTGAGACATGTTGATTAGGAAGCAACGAGAAACATTTTCTTGTTCTGCAAGCCTGAACATATGCAGGTGTGCTTTTGATGATCACCTGTGTGTTGGGATCACACAGAATTTAGCTAGTAGATTAGTGAGAGGATGATATAATCAAAGTTGTATAATACTAAGATACATGTGTGACAAACTTATCTATTTTGAACTGGAAGCCTTTCATATCTTTTTCATCATCTTGATGCTTTGCTAGTTTACAACATGTATATAAGTTCATATTGTGTTCCTTTTATATTTTCTATTACTATGGAATGCTGCTAAACTTGTTGCAACTGAACATACACTAAGTTAATAATAATTTTTTTCTTGTCATTATCTGTTTTTTTTTCCTTAATAAGAATTTTGTTTAGGTCTTCAGATCTGATGAAGCTGAAAATATTGGATATGTGATTCCCACTACCGTTGTGTCTCATTTTTTGAATGACTATGAAAGAAATGGGAAATACACTGGTAAGATGGTAAATAGATGTCGCTTCTTGCTTTTAATTTACCTCCCATTTAGATTAACATCATGTATGCAATTTTTTCCTATATCATCCTCTTTTTGATTCTTTCCTCTTTCTTCAATACCAAGTTTGACCTATCGTACTGGATGTTTTGACTAATATTTCTTTTTGCTGTGAAACATAAGATATTCATTATTTGATTCTAACCCATTCTGCAGTTGTTGACCTTCTTTTTTATTTATTGTGTAGTCTGCAAGTAGAAAGTTCCTCGTTTTCCTTTCCATGTATGACTACTTAACACAGACAAAAAGATGGAAGTAATGATTGTATTCATATATAGTACTTCTTTGCTGTACACATCTTCTTCTGAATTTACCATGTCGTCCCTTTTTAATATCATATAGGATTTCCTTGCCTTGGGGTCCTACTTCAAAAGTTAGAGAATCCAGCATTGCGTGCATGCTTAAGAGTATCATCCAATGAGGTATGTTCTGCTCCTCTTGTAACCTGCCAGTGTAAATGATAGATGAATTTTATGTTCTTTTCTTTATGTCCTTGTGTATTAATGAGCTAATGTGTAACTGACACTTTCCATGCCATTTGTACAACAATCGTTGGCTCAAATTAAGAGGAGTTGAACAGTATGGCTGGCTGAGACAGGAGAAAAGAAACAAAGAAGAGTATACCAGCCTTATATACGGTGCAACAATGGTTTCTTAGGAGAACTCTTGCTTGCCCTAGAACCGAAAGGGAAATGAAAATGGAAAGAAACTTACGTTCTGTAGGCAATAGAGGGAGCTCCATTGGGTTAGGACCCATAATATTGGCTAATGTAAAATTGTCTTGGAGATAATAAGTATCTCAATTCTTGAATGGTCTCTTAATTTATGGTTCTTTGGAATTCTTGTGAAGGCATCTTAACTTTTTCTAGAAAAAACATATATTATATAGTATTATTCACGATTTAGATGGATCCACTGTTCATCCCATTATAAGTAGGGCATCTATGTGTCAATTTAGTATTAGCCTCTATTTTCTTAAGGTATAACTTAGGTTGGAGTGCTTGGCCTAGGGAGTAGGGACAGCATAAGAACCCGATCATTTGTGGACATTGATCCTCATGCAAAGAAAGCATATTCAGTAATTGATGTGGCCTAGGGACAAGGAAACATGTCGACATAAAAAAAAAGGAGGTACCTAATCCACTTCCAATGAGAAAATGACATCGATCATAAATTATTTGAGTTCAAATCAACTCATATAGAGTTAATCTTATACGTTCATATACTAATTTTTACCTAATTTTAATGAATTTGACATATTAATTTTGATTTTTTTTTTAATTTTTGAGGGAAATCAAATTTTCTTTTGATTCCTACATAGTAAATAGTATTTTCATAGATCTAGTACCAAAATGCTACATTTATGTAGAAGACGCTTACGAATGATAGATCTAACATTTGTATGTCCTAAATTAGTTTTAAAGTCTAAAAACGAAACGTGCCTACTAGCATAGTTCAGCACGCACTCATGCTGGTCGGCACACCTCCGCACGGGGCTGTGCCACTTGCACATCCCGTGCTAGGTGCTAATAGTCCCGACCAGCACAACCATCTTTGATGGTTTTGGTCGGTAATCATTATTTAGTCTCAGTGGAGTAGAGAGTTGGAGAGAGAGATTATCAAAATTATGAACAGTTAATTTCTCAGCTGTAACTGAAACTATGTTGTATGCCTTCCTATGCTCCTTTTTGTAAGTTTTTCTAGTTGGTTACTAATTCTGCTTGTTATTTGCTGAGTTCTCACTTCAATATTATTAATATGTCAGATTATCAGGGACCTTCTACACCATTAGTTCTCTAAGATTTGACCTTTTGTCTTAGTATACTGAGATATTCCATGAGAACCAGGCTTTTCATACTTCTTCTATAATTATTATTTTTTTATATGTTTTGAATTATCATTTCATTTCTTTTTTGTGTATAAACTGACTTTGCTATACTTTTTTCTGATTACTATTTTTTCTTCATGAAGGGTATACTGGTCCGTAGAGTAGAACCTACTTCTCCAGCTAACAATGTTCTTAAAAAGGTAAACTGATTCATTAATCTCATTTGATACCATTCTGTATGGTACTGAATTATTCTCTTATGTTTTTATTGAGGACATTTCTTCATAGCTAACTGTACTGAAAGTTAAGCTTGTCTTGCTTCATTTCAATTTCTCTAGTTTACTCCATGTTCTATGTACTTCTATTTTTGTTGCTGTGTTATACCAGAGAAGGTGCGTGGAAGAACTTGCTGATAGTATTTGTAGAAAAAATTGTCAGGATTGGCCATTTAGATGGGGTGCCATCTCATTGAAATAGAGTCTCAAGATAGCATTTGTAGAAAAAATACTATCGATTAACTAATGAAGTTTTAGTAGATTCGTAGAATAATAAAATGGTAGAAAAAAAACTCTGGTCTGTTTAGACCAAGTTATAAGTATATGCCACACTTGCTGATACTGTACACTGTACACTGTACAGGCTCTTTTCCACAGATAAAAGATACTTTTATACCTGCAAATCTCAATATTCAGCATTGATCTTATTAGGTTGCTAGCCAAGCTTGACACCTCTAAGTCCTTTTCAGTTCTTATGGCTATTTATGAAGCAGTTATAGGCTTATTGTTTTTATTTACTATGTATACTTGGGAATATTTACAGAGTCAATTCAAGCCAGTTTGACTTAACCTATAAAAATTGCCTTCTGTAACTCCATATATTCCTATTACTGTTATTTATCTAATGGGTTGTTTTAAGAGAGGTTTTACTTTATCATCTGGTTGTGCTTTTTTTGTTAATGATGTTAGCACTCTATAATACTGGAAATATACAGAGGTTGTATGCCGACTATGTCTGAGAAGGTAAATTAGACAAATGTTGCAATTAAAACAATCTGAATAACAAGAAAGTAGCCTAGCATTTCTCAGGTTTTTATTCATTTAGCTCTGCCTAGATGTCAACATGATGGTAGTGGCATACTTTTCTCCCTTTTGTTTTATCCCCTTTTCTTTTCAGTATCTTCTGCCTGAAATAAATCACCTCTCATAACCAAAACCCTGTGTAGCCTTTGTTCAAACATGTGAAAACATCTTAAATGATACTTGACATATTTATCTTCAATTAACTCTTCAAGTTGCCACTAACTTAATTGTCCTCTTTTCTACACTTTCTAGTTACACTACTTTCCATCTCATCATCCTCATTGAGTAAAACCATCTTTTGAACTTGTGTTTTGATTACCAAACAAAACCATCTCATCATCCTCATGGTGCTAAACAAGCAGTATCATATTCATCCACATATATGTAAATCACAGAAGCTTGATATCCTTTTCATTTTAGTCTATGATAAAGGAGCTTGTTGAAAGAAAGTACTTTTTGTTTGTTAAAAAAGTATTAAATGAGCAAGTTAATAATCCCATGAGCTCTATCAGATCGTGTAGCTCTATCTTCTGTATTGCAGTGAATCTTTGAATACTCATCCATAGAAAATGTCTGATAAATGCCTTTAGTTGTTCAGTTGGTTGACTTCCTATCTTTGCTGCATCAGAGGTCAAAATCTTCTTTATGCATGTTTGCCTGTTTGGTGTTGTCTTATCTTTAAGCTTAGTATTAGTTCGACTGTTTCACTTGTCAATTACCATCTGGTATTCCAGGTTTACTAACTTGATTTGAATGAACTGAACAATGCCAGCGGACTATTTCAGATAATATTTAGATGTTTGGTTTTCTTTTCTCCAGGGTGATGTCATTGTAAGCTTTGACGGTGTTCATGTAGGGAGCGAAGGAACTGTCCCATTTAGGTCCACAGAGCGAATTGCTTTCCGCTACCTCATAAGTCAAAAGTAAGGCGGCCTCCTGACCTTTTCCAACTTTGTTGATTCTGGGCAGTATGAGTCCAAGATCTCACCCATATGATTTTTCTATTTTGCGATGTTTTATTATACGTGAACTTTAAGTTTATTTGTCAATGGCTGCTTCTTTATGTGTTTATGCAGAGAAGAGACACCATTTTGTAACAATGCTGAACTGAGTTTTTTCTGTCCTACAATTTTCAGAAACATATCTTTGTGATTGAAGAATTTTCTGCGTGTTTTTACTCACCATGTTCCTTATATGTCCTATGACTTGATCACATTACAAATCCTTGTTTCACTTTTTTCCTATAAAGTTTCCTTTTTAAGAACATATACTAATAGATTTGGAGCCATATTAAAGAAAACTCCCATGGTTGGTAGTTGATACTTGATAACACTTTGTTGCCCCATGAAGTAGGAAAAGGAATTGACCTTTCTAATTGTATTGGTTCGTCAGATTTTCTGGTGATGTTGCAGAACTTGGTATCATCCGAGAAGGTGCCTACATGACAGTTCAAACTGTTGTGCAGCCAAGGGTGCATCTGGTGAGGCTCCATGGCCACTTTTTGGTGTAATTAAAGTAGATGTTACTCTTTTTATTGATTTAACTATCCAATTTCCTTAATGGTTTCCTTTTCCCTTGACAAGGTGCCGTATCATATTGAAGGAGGGCAACCTTCATATTTGATAATTGCAGGCCTTGTTTTCACTCCATTGTCAGAACCCTTGATAGAGTAAGTAGTGGATCACCGGTTATTCATGGTTTCTACTCGATCATCTATCTACATGTTATATTTTCAAATTTCAAGCACTAGAAACCTTATCATTTATAATTTACTTTTTTTTTATTGTTATTTTGCTGTGTCAATTGCAGCGAGGAATGCGAAGATTCAATAGGGGTGAGTTAAATAATACAAATTTTTTTTCCTCTGTTATTTTGATGCTTCCAAGTTTATGTTTCTATGCCAAGAATCTTTGCTGCTGTTACACTTAGTGATTAAAATTGTACTATGGCAGTTAAAATTACTGGCAAAGGCACGTTATTCATTAGCAAGATTCAAGGGAGAAGAAATTGTCATTCTATCACAGGTTAGTTGTACACTTAGTCCTATTACAATACAACCACCGAAAGTTATGCAGATATCAGGCACACATATTCCAAGATGTAGCCAAATATGCAATTAAATGAGAAATCATTCTTTCAGAAGATAGCATTTCCAAATTTTCTCATGAACCGAGGTGAAGCTAAGTCTTATCCAACTTACCATGTATCCAAGCTATAACAGATTAGTGTAAAATATTTTTGCCTATTCTGGGGTTGATATATTCCAAGTTTTCTGTTTTCCTTTTTCTTCAAGTTTTTTATTCAGCTCTGCTTTCTTTATTCCTTAATTTCTTTCCTGTTCATTTTTAGGTGCTAGCAAATGAAGTTAACATTGGGTATGAGGATATGAGTAATCAGCAAGTAAATCTTCCTACTTACCTTTGTAACCATACTCTGATATGCTAATTTATTTATAGTAACTTTCATGAACTAATATTGCAAGCAGGTTATCAAGTTCAATGGAACTGCGATAAAAAATATCCGTCATCTTGCTCATCTTGTTGACTGTAAGTTCTGCTATGCAATATATACAATATAGGACTTCTTTTCAGCTATTCAATCAATGTATACATTATCATTATTTGTTTCTGTGTAGCTTGTAAGGACAAGTACTTGATATTTGAATTCGAAGACAATTTACTCGCCGTTTTGGAACGAGAAGCAGCTGCTGCTGCCTCAACATGTATTCTCAAGGATTATGGAATTCCATCCGAGAGGTCATCAGATTTACTGGAACCATATGTAGACTTACATGAAGATAACCAAGTACTGTGTCAGGATATCGATGCGAGTCCTGTTTCAAATTTTGAAATTGGATTTGACGGGCTTCTATGGGCATGAATTTAAAGTAACGCTTACAAAGTCAGTAAAATTGAATGAAGATGCTGCATTTTTTCTACCATGACCTTTTCAAGATGCGTAATTCTACTGTGCCAATCTTCATTTTTTCTAAATGAATCTCAGACAGTGCAAAGACATAAGGGTTAGTTGGTGGCGATGTTTGGAAGGATGTCTCATATTTTTAATGCTAAAATAAGCATTCTTGTATGTTTTCATTATTCTTGCGTGGGTGGGAGTGTTAATTCTTTTATCCATTTGATATCTTGATGACCGATGGTTATGTAAATCGTTAAACTAGCAATAGATCATCAAGAAATTTTGCTCTAATTTTCTCCCCTCCTTTTGCACCGAGTGGGATTAATGTATTTCTTTACTCAGGAAATTCAATTCATTATTCTGTAAATTTTGTGTTTATGATTTCTCTGCCTAGATGAGATGTTTAATCTCTTTAACTTCTATATTTTAGGTAATTTTACTCATTAATTTTTATTTACTAATTAGAGAACGGTGATTTTTATGTTTAATATTCTTAGGTTGTGACGACCTTTTTATACAAGAATTTAAGCTCCTGTTCACTTATGAAATATGAATATGTTTATTTTAGAATAAGCTTACTTATTTGTATAGTAATTCATCATTCTCTCTCATATTATTTTATACAACTTAAAAAATAATAATTTAATAACTCATAATTATTATTGTCTCTAAATTAGATAATACTTAATTATATATCACCTCAGCTATCGTTAAGATTTCCTTATATTATGTAAAATAACTATGGAGTAGAGAATATAAATAGACACTACGGAGAAATACGAGATTATAAGCCCACACTTTATATAAAATAATTATACATTAAATGATATAAAGAGGCACTACAAGATAATATAGGATTATAAACCCAGGCTCTATGCAAAATAACTATGCACTAGAGAATATAAAGAAGCACTATTGAGTAATGTAGAATTATAAGCCAGTACTTTATATAAAATAATCATACACTAGAAGATATAAAGAGGTATTAGAGAATATAAAATAATTATGCACTAGAGAATATAAAGAGGCACTATGGAGTAATACGAGGTTATATACCCCATTCTATATAAAATGATTATGCACTAGAACAAATAAAGAAGAGAAAATGATAGAAAACCTAAACTATAGCTAAGATGACCAATATTTAACAAAAGAGATAGTGAAAAAAAAAATTTAAATAACTAAGGTGATGTGTAATTAAGTGCTATCTAATCTAAAAGCAAAATAATAATTATGAGATTATTAAATTAATTTTTAAAAGTTATACGAAATAAGATAAAAGAGGATGATGAATTATTATACTAAAATAAGGTAAGTTGTTATTTAGTTACTACAGCTATATAAAGAGACTTATCATAGAATAAGCTTATTACCTATTCCACAAATTAACAGGTGTTAAACATGGCATAGTTGCAGAACACAATCTACTATTCACCTCCCAGAGTGTTCCAAGTAAGCACATATTAGCATCCTCAGCCACCTCTGTCTCTTATGGCATTTTAACTTCTTATCAAGGTCATCCAGTGGAAGATATCTAGAGAGCATTATGAAGGACAACAGAGACTTACTATATGGCCAATAGGATAGTCCTCAATTTATTAAAGCAGCTCATGTTGTACAAAGCATTACTGAATTCAAATCCTAACACATTGGTTTAATAAGAGTATCATTAAGTTTCCACTTCTGTCAACAAAAAGAAAAAAGAAAAAGAAAACCAGAGAAGTATCATGGGGACAATCTAATGCCTCGTATGTCTCACATGCTCTAATCAAATGCATCACTTTGTAGTTGATTTCTTCAACTGACGAGTTATGCAGATCGCAACTTCTGAGGTTCAGCCCGCGGCCTCCAAAGTCCAAGCCTATACTTGTGAGTGTATTTCAGAATCAACTTCCTCTGCACCAATCAAATACCAGCCGGAAAAATGAATTTATATTCAAAAAGCTCCAAATACTGTCACCTAGCAATAACTTTAAGTTATCAACATAGGAACATAATTCTATACAGAGGAATACTATGGAGTAACTGTTTGCATCAAATCTTAACGCATTAGTTCACCTTTAACAATACTCCAGTGTAAAATAGCAACATAATTCACTACAAAGATTGTTACACATTACAAAGTAAGGTAAATAATTTATTCACTTTTGAAAAGCACTCCAGCATAAAATTGAGCATGAACAATTTTTCTTAAAGAAATCGAGGCTGCTACACTTCTTTTATCTATGAAGGATAATTGGATAAAGACTCTAATTCCCAACCAATATCTGCCCAACCTAACCGTTCTTTCTCTATATTTAAATTAAAATGCCATAAAGGGAAATACAATCTGGCGGAGAGCTAGTAGCCTAATATAAAACCCCAAAGACATAAGAGATATTGTGATGCAACTGGGACACCAAAATAGAACTCATTGAAATAGAATATGTTAAAATTTGAGGGTCTTATACTCTTTTACGTGCCCCCTGTTAAACTTGAGGGTCTTTTGGCTCGCATGATATGTTAAAATTTGAGATAAGAAGAATAATGCAGAATCCAATATGATAATAAGCTAGTCTCCAAGCTGTGCCTTTATAAATCAAATTAGCCAGGCTCCTACAGACGATCATAAAATTTTCTAAAAAGGTCATTCCCAAATAAATGCTGTTATTGGGACTTGGAATATCAAAACACCCACGCATTGAGTATACTCATCTAAATATACAACATGTATTCAAAATCAACAAGAACACATACTCATGCACCTATGTACAGAAATCCAATAAATAATTATATGGACAATCAAGTAATTTATGAACAGAATAATGAACTTCACATTAATATTTTATATTTTGGATGATAGTAATCAGGACCAGGAGCATGATAAGTCTCCCTTGAGCTATACTTACTGTCTATACATAATATATTCCCTATGGTTCCACACATCTGGTTTTTTGATTCAGAAAAGCAAATCCAACAATTTCCAAAAGCCAAATGAAAAGCATGCTGTGCTAGTTGATTTGAGTCCAATATTAAGGTCCATAAGAAGTTTTCATTTTAGTTCCATGGAATCTCACAACTACCAAACAACAATTCATTTAAGCTTCATGGAATGTCGAAACTACCAAACAATGATTCATTTTAGTTCTATGGTATCTTGCAAGTACCAAATAATGGTTCATTTAAGTTCCATTGAATCTTGCAACTACCAAAAGAAAATTATGAGAATTGAACTTCAAATAATACAAAAATCCAATGAAACTCTTCAATGGGTTAGTGATCTATGACTTAGATCGCTTCATCGCTATTCTTCATTAGAAAAATGATTCCATCCACAGGGCAAAATGTTCCAGGCTAATTCTTAACTTCCGTTCTAACTAACCCCATAAAACCAAGCGAATGTAGAAAAACAGTGGGAATGCACAATACCGAAGAGAACTATTCAGAAATTAAGGCATCTAACTCTAACAAATGGAGAAAAATTGATGGGACTAAAGGTTACATATTATGCAGTAACTGCAATAGAGGCAAAGGTAAAATCCACCACTACCAGTATAGGATCCTGAACTATTAACATTGACATCCAAAATTTTCATTCCTATGTAGAGCCATGAAAAGAAGCAATGGAACAATGTTTTCTGATGAAGCTCAAAATGAAAGCTACAGACTAAATCATGAAAAATAAGGAATTGGACCAAATCAGTATGATGGCAAGGCTTGCCACCATTCACTATCTGATAACAGGTTCAAGCCATGGATTCAACCTCTTTAGAAATGGAAGCAGAAATATATATATACATCCCACGAAACATGCCCTTATAAAATCACGTGTCCTTGCAATTTCATTTTAACTTGCTGTTCTTCTATGATTATTTGATCTTTTCCAAGTTGTTCGAAAATCAACTCAAAAGTTTGAATTAGTGAAATCCCAGCCCCTCCGCATTAGAAGAAAAAACATAGTTAACTTTTGCACCTATAAGATTACTTACATGTCAAATCAGATAAGAAGGGTAAACTTGTCGGTTATAAAGACAATGAGAGTACCTTGATGGGCAAATTAGCGAGAACTGCAAGAAGATTCGCAGTTCAAGTGTTCAACAGACAAGAGGAATCACTAAGATACACGATTAAGAGATTAGTACCAAGATCCAATTTTTATAGTTGAACTAAATCGAACCATCCACCAATGAAAAATTGCGGATCAATTAAGCTTCAGAATCTATACTAATAAACAAAGAACCAAAAAAAAAAAAAAGAAAAAAAAAACTATGAAGGATTAGTTGCAAGGACGAGAAACCTAAAAAGGGAGTTGGGAATAGCGTACATGCTTGCAAGGGACGCCGAGTTTCTTGAGGCGAAGGGTTCGGGTGACGAGTAGCTTCTCGAAGTCGCCGATCTCCGTCTCCAGCTTAGCCACGTGGGCCTCCACCCCCTTCCCGACACCATTAAGGAACTCCGGGATCCCCACCTTGACTGCGGTACCCACCCAGAGATGAAAAAGCCCCTCATAAACCCTAGAAAAGCCCTAGGGGACTGATTGTCAAAATCTTTGGGTGAGAAGAAAGGATGAAAGCGTACCTTCGTACGGGGGCTGGTGGTAGGATCTGGCGGCGAAGAGACGATGGAGAAGCGGCGAGGCGGCGAGACGATTCCAGCAACGAGCCCGCAGCGCCATGTTTGTGAACGCCACAGTGGTCGACCAGAAAGCGGGGTTGCCCCTCTCTATTGGTACGTGAGGAGAAGAACGGTCGGATGAGCTCGAGAGATTTTGTTTTCTATTTTTGAAGTACCATCATTTTCTATAAACACCTCCAAAAGTTTCTTTTACCATCTAGATCCCTGACCTAAAAAAAGATTTTGGTCGACAAAATTTAATTTTTGACTAAACGACCCATGTTCTAAATTAGTTTTACTGACTACTTCTTAGACTAATACAAATGATGTCTAATTTACTGGGACCCTAATAAAAATTGCTCAACTAAATAGTATTAATCTCTAAGTAAAAATACTAATCAGTTTAGCATTTTTGTCTAGTTCTAAAATGCTGATCAGTTCAGCGTTTTATGTATATAAATTATTTTAACTTAATCTTTCAGTAGTTAAATGGAAAAATTACCTAACAATAAAAACATTGAACTAATTAGTATTTTAAAACACTGATTAGTTTAGCGTTTTTATTAGGGCTATAATAAATTAGACCCTATTTGGTAATAAATTTGAGAGATAGTCTATTTTGATAAAAAAAAAAAAGTCTAATTTGATCAAAAACTCGATAGAATTCACATAGTTCCTTTTTTATCTTAGTTGAAAAATCTATATAAATGTTTTTCTTAGTTTAAAAACTTTATGTGAATAATAAAAAAGCTCAATTGAACTATAATAATTTAGGAGGTAGTGTAATTATTCCTTTTTTTTTCGTTAGAGGTTAAAGACGACTATAGTAAATTGAACCTCTTCTTCTCTTATCTTGGAATTATATTCGACAACTCATATTTTAGAGAAAACATCAATGACAGACTTTAATACTTAGAATTGCAAGTTCTTTATAATGAAGGAAATATCTTTGTTATATAAATGTGAAGGTAATATAAATTATAAGTGTAAAAATAGACAATCGAGGACTCAAGGTAGATGGTTATAATGCCATCTATAATTTCTGTAGTTTTCTCAGAGCAATTCTAAGCACACAAAAAAAAGAATAAGTAACAAGCTATGTTCAAGGCAAGTTTCTATTGGTTCACTCTTATAATAATATCACTTTTTTTAATTAGAGAGGGCTTTCAAATACTTATTAGCTCTTCCCAATTACAAAAAAGACTACTGTAAGTGGCTTATTCCACCCATAATGTTATAACTGTTTAATAATAGTTGAATAACTAACTAGCCAAAAATTTAAGTGTCTCTTGATCAACAAAGCATATAAACTACTCAATATATAAGCTAAGGAGTCCCATGCAAAGTGTGGAGGGCTAGAAGTAAAAAAAAAAAAACTGTTTACATCCTCCAAATCTTAACTGGTATCTAGTTGCACTGCACTCTAGTATTTTTGCCCATAATATAAATTGGCCATGACAAAAAAATTTGGTTTCTCTTCAAATTATCTCAGTGTCCTATCCTTAATTATAATAAAATTTAGATCTTTGGATATTCAAGACATTTTTATTGGGTCAAAATTTACTTGAGTTATAATATTCTCTCCCATCTAATGCATAAACATTTTAATTGCACACTTATGCTAACATCTTCATAATATCATTCTATTTCGTTGGTTCTGAGGTAAATTACGCAACCTTTGTGTTGCAATACAATCATCTTTTGAATGGATTGTAATGTGTCATATTACCATTGATAAGGTAATATTCCACTTAGGAACAAATGGTTATTACATATTACCATTGATTTATATATATTGAGTTTTGCCCTCTGTCGCAAGCTTGGCTAGTTTTTGGACTCACATCGTTATCTCACATGGTGCCTTTGATGGTTGAATAAGCTTGCATCTCATAGTAGCTTCCATGTTCTCCACTCCTCTTCGAACTCTAAAGATGTAGTTTAGTGGAGTGTATTCATTGTTGATTATGCATCGAAATTTACCTTGATGATATGGTCCACTATTTCACCGAGAAACCTTCTTTTGGATAACTTTTTCGACCTCATGTCATTATACTATTTAAAGATGATTATACTCCGCTGAGACAATCATTATAAATGTTTCTATCTTTGAAGTTGTGGATAGTACGGCACATGCTTTTATCTTGACTCTCTATCTTATTTAGTTACATGACTATCAACACATTCACTTTAATCTCCCCATGATACTCATTGTCCCAAGGCAAGACATATACGCGGCTTTGGTAGTAATAAGGAGCTCTAGGCTAAGGATCAGCTAGAAATCATTAAGCTCATCACTGTTATATTGGTTCATCCTTTTTATACTTCAAGGTTAACTTCAATCTCTTTAGCCACACTCAAGATCAAGCGAGCATTAAAGTTACTTACCTTCGTGCGATTGTCCTCGTTATCTAGCTTGAGGTTAAGTCATTTGACCATCGCATTAGACATAAAGTTGTGGGTTGCGCTGGTGTAGATTATTGCATTAGTGATCGTACTATTTGTTATCATGCCAATAAACATAAGTTTCCTTCTCTGACTTACCGTTATAGGTTTGTCCCTAGATAGTGCTAATGGATCAGATATCTCTAATCGTAAGTTCTTCTTTGCTTTCTCATCCTTTATGACTTAACTTTGCTACTTGAAAGTTGAGTGCCGCGCGGTCGTTGTCTATCTCAAAGACTTTGTCCGTGACAAGTGGTATCAGACGAGAAAATTAAAGGGGCAGGATAGCCATCGAGGGCAAAATGAACACCATTGATACTTCGGTTGCGATGGCTCACTTAATGCTTCTCGATAGTTCTCCTATACTACTAAGTATGAGCATCCCCAATTCTGCAACCCGGGGGGTTCAAAGGTCTTGTGGGGCGTTACGTTTTGAAAGTAAGCCCCATTGGGGTTTTGGCCCATGTGTTTTATAGGCACGTGCGGGGAAAAACCCAAACTAGTGTTGCGACGACACTAATATTGCGATCCCAAGGTTGCTTCGCAAGGAGCTCTTGAAGGAAACCAAAAGACACTTTTTGGCATCCCATTTACATACTCGAAAAGCGAAAAATACAATAGGACCGACATTGCGAACAACACGGTCCTAACAGACTCCCCCACTTAGACTCTCGGCGTCCTCGTCGAGGTGATCTTCGGCTGCTACCATGATGACTTACTTCTACGTGCTCGTCAAGTTCTTCTTTTGGTAGGCTTGAACTTTGTCTTCTTCATGCCGCAGAGTTTCTAAGTTCCCAACTAGCTTCTGACATTGGAAGATTCTTCCATTTGACCAAGTATTCGGTCTCTGTAATTGGGTAGAGTCCGTAAATATGGTGTCATGCCTTTCAAGCGATGCCGTTGTGGGGTTTGGCCGGCTTGACACATTGCGAGAAGGGTCTTCGCGATCGGCATGATACGGTAGGCAACTCACATGGAAAACCGGATGGATTTTAAGCCAAGCGGGGAGTTGCACTTAGGACACATTGCCTACTTTATTGATGACAGGAAAGGGGCCTTCATATTTGCGAGCAAGTCCTTTGTGCACCTTGCGAAAGAACTTGAGCGATGCCGGTTGAAGCTTGATCAACACCAAATCGCCTTTCTTAAAGTCTCGCGGCCTTCTATTCTTGTCCGCCCACTTCTTCATCTTTTGGGCTGCCTTCTCAAGATAGGCTTTGGCAATTTCTTCCGATGCCACTCTTTGGCAAGGTGAGGAAGGTTGTTGTCCCATGATAACAAGGGGCTTTTGTTGGATGCAGAGCTCCGCTGCAAGTTGTACGAGAATTGGGCAATGTCAAGTAGCTTGACCCAATCTCGCTGATTGGCACTAACAAAGTGCTTAAGAAGAGCATTTATTCTCTCCGTTTGGCCGTCGGTTTGGGGGTGAAGGCTTGTGGAGAAGAAGAGTGACCCCAAGAGTTTGAACAACTCCGTCCAAAACCGCCCCAAGAACCGAGGATTATCGCTCACGATGTTTTGCGGGACTCCCCAATACTTGGCCACATGCCTTAGGAACAACCGAGCTGCTTCATCAGCGCTGCAATGCGGCGGAGTCGGTATGAAAGTCGATACTTTGAGAACCGATTAACACTGAGCCAATGTCCCCGACCTTTGGCAGTAAATGATCCAAAGAGACACTTTCCCATGGCCGCTCAGGAACGGGTAGCGGTTCCAACAACCCACAAGGCTTCGCGCGCTCCACCTTTCTTGTTGGCAAATGAGACAAGTGCGCACATACTCTTCGTCTTCCCCCATCTTTGGCCACTCTTTCCACAAGAGCCAAGGTCCGATTACGCCCGGATGACCCGCCCACAAGGTGTCATGACACTCTTTGAGCAGTTCTCTTCGCAAGTTGTTCGCCCGTGGCACGTACACGCGATGTCATGATGAGTCCCTCCTGGACCCAAAACCGTCGCGTCTTGCCTTCATCCACAAGTTTCTTGAGGGTCTCCGCCATCGGACTTTTGCATCCCCTCACGAATCTTCTTCAAAAGTGACGCTTGCACTTGGCTTATACTCTCATTTGCCACCGCTTTGAGAGTAGCCAATTCCGCCTTGCGGCTTAAGGCATCCGCAACTTGATTTGTTCGACCTGGTTTGTATTCCAAAACCATGTAATTCCGCCAAGAAGTCTTGCCATCTTGCTTGCTTTGGAGAGAGCTTCTTTTGAGTTTGAAAGTAACTCAAGGCCACATTGTCGGTCTTCACAACAAAGTGAGACCCAAGGAGATAATGCCTCCACACACGAAGGCAATGTACGACCGCCGTCATCTCCTTCTCATGCACCGTGTACCTCCGCTCCGTATCATTCAACTTGCAGCTTTCATAGGCAACCGGATGTCCTTCTTGCATAAGAACTCCTCCGATGGCATAATCAGAAGCATCTGTGTGAACTTCATAGCGGATATGAAGCACATCTTAGTTGTGCTTCTTGAAGATTTTCTTAGTATATTTTTTGCAGATATTTTTCTAATTATTGTTCATGACTAAATATTAACGCAGAATATATAGTCATCTTTTAACACGTTCGAAATGGACAACATTAAATGAGTCAATCATTTAACATAGTCAATAAGTGTCTCATTATGTTTTAGCTTGGAAAGTTCTTCCTAATAAGGAACTCAACCTTCATAGTATATAATTACACTTTTAGCTTGTACTCAACATCTTGAGATCATAATTTATGCTCCAAAGAAAGTTCTCAATAAAAAAAAATCTCTTTTGTATTATGTACACTCATGAATCCTTAACACTTTAAGATATGTGACATAAATGTCTTCTTCATAATATTATATTTATGCACAATAACACTCTCAAATAGAGTGAATCTTAGGTTAAGATCTTCGACCTTTGTAATTTTAGACCATAATTTTTAAAATAAGCTACCCTCAACAACTCGCTTGTTGTTTAATTGCTCAAGCTTCACCTTGAACTCACAAAATTGGATTTTGAAGGCGCCCATGGTAGCTTCAATGCTCGCATCCACATGTTGTGTGCACTTTTCAAAACCCATGTGGTTGTTTAGCAATTCTAGCTTATCGTTCATGCACCTAAGGCTATCTTCAAGTGAGGATGCACGATTATCTAAGGACACAATCTCTCGTATATACTCTTTGCTCTTGCCATGCTTAGAAAACTTTTTTTTAGAAACCACATTAATAATTAGCTTTGAAAGATGACATTATAATAATAAGTCACACCTGTCAACCGTAGCGGCTGATACTAATTGTCACGAATTTAGCCTTTTATCGATTGCATGTCCGTATGACTCTCTATTTTCTTTGGGAGGTGGGGACAATCTTCTTTTAAATTTAAATACAACAAGAGGAGAAAAAATAAAACATGAATCATAATATAATTCTCTTTTATTCCTTAGCTCTCAACTCACACAGGTTTATTATAAGACTCTAGTTTTTAGAAATTAGAGTCATTTATAATGAGAGATACATCTTTTTATACAAAAATGAAGGTGATGTAGGATAGAGGTATGAAATGAATAATGGATGGCTCAAATTAGATGATTGTCCTACTATCCAAAATTTTCGTATATTTATCATAGCAACCCTACACACATATAGGGGTGTCAAGCTTATCGAGCAGCTCGGGCTCGGCTCGACTGGAGCTCGAGTCCGGCCTGGCTCAATCAGAGCTGAGACGAGCCCGAACTGCTGAAAGAGGCTTGAAATCAATATCGAGCCGAGCCTGAGATGAAGCCGGCTCGCTCAGGCTCGGCTCGATATAAAAATAAATTATAAAACCCTAATCCCCAAATCTAAGTTCTCACCTTCCTTATGATTTGGATGTCATGTCAAAATTTGGATTTGTTTTGAGCCAAATTTTGATGAATTACTATATATTAATATTTTGCAATTGGTGTGATTAATTGGTTGGCTTTAGTAAAGTTTTGTATAATTTAAGTTAAATTCATTTGTACGATAATTTGGTTGGCTTTAGTAAGGTTTTGTATAATTTAAGTTAAGTTCATTTGGTTGGCTTTTATTATATTTACCGGTAAAAATTTTGAAATGGGTGTGGTTGCTAATCACTGATTAATTTTAAATTTTATAGTCAATTTGGTTGGCTTTTATTTTATTTACATATAAAATTTGTTATTCAATTTCAGCTTTTTTTTCACTTTAAATATGTTGTGGCTTGGTCCAGCTCAAGCCAGCTCGGCTCGAAGTGAGGCTTGATAATAGGCTTGTTTCAGACTCGGGCTCGATCAGGCTTGGCTCAGGCTCGGCTCGAGCTGAAGCGAGCCGAGCTTGAGCCCAATAAAGAAGCTCGAAATTAATTTCCAGCCGAGCCTGAGCAGTAGCCGGCTCGCTCAGGCTCGGCTCGTTTACTACACATAAAATATAGAGTAGGCAGCACCCTATACTCAAAGCAAACTTCTATAGGTTTGCTCTAACTGCAAAGTCACTTTCTAGGTTAGAGAGAGCTTCAACTTGCTAATTAGTGCTCGCCAAAATCAAAGAAGGCTATTGCAAGTAGCTTTGTCCATCCATACTACTGTAATTATCCATTAGTAGTACATCATTAGTCTAACGACTAATTAGCTCAAAATCTAAGTGTCCCTTAATCAACAAAGATGTAAGCCCCTTAATTAGTAAGGCAAAGAGCTCTATGCAAGGTATATAGAGTTGGAAGTCAAGTTAAGCTGCTCTCTTTCAAATTGAGTATTTCAGCTTATAATATAAACTGTCTAGGATAGAGAACTTGATGCCCTTATAAATTACTTAGTGTCTATCTAAATTACCGTTTAAGATACTTTGGTTTAAAGATTCTTGTAACAGATATTTTGGTTTAAAAATTCTTGTAACAGATAAAGTTATACAGGATTGAATAAACTTTTCAATGTATTTAAAATGATACTAATCAAAGTTAAAATAATAAAAATATCAAAAAAAAAAATTTGTTTCACATTAGTGCAAAAATCTCAAAGTAGAGAGTTCTAAATTAAAATTGTTATGCTAATTAGGTGCTAAATGGGGCTATTTTATAAAAAAAGTCTTTATATTTTAGTAATAGTAAGATAGGGCTTGTAGAATTAAATACATTTTTTTGATATTAAACACACTTTTTTTTTAATATAATGAAAGATAATTTTTCTATTTTTTTAAAAACTAAAATATATAGTTTTTCCAAATGCCGAGAAAATCTATTCGGTTTGGGTTTTAAATATTAGAGCGAGAGAGAGAAGGGTAGAGAGAGAAGAGGGGGAGTCGGGATGAGCTCGCTTCGGAGCCTTCTGACGGCGGCTGCGGTGAAGGGGGTGACGGAGGCACGTGCGGCGATATTCGGGCACGTGCTGAATCCCACGGGGAAGCGGTCGCCGCATAAGATCCTGCGCAAGAAGCTGATAGGGGAGCAGGTCGCGCAGTGGTATCCCTACGACATCAAGAACGACGACCCCTTAGTCCAAGCCCGCGAAGAGAAGGAGTAATATAATTCTTCCTTGCTCTCGCTCTCTCGCTCTACTCTACTCTAATCTAATCTCTACTCTTTCTTGCTCCTAAATCGATATAAGAATTCATAGATTTGTGTATGCCTACCAACTGTTTGTTGTTATGTCATAGAGGTTATCTGCAAGGGCGCACATTAGGCGTAGGAACAAATGGATTTTCTTAGGAACCGGATCAGTGAAGGCCCATGAAGAGGAGGAGAACTCTCTCTTTTTCTCTAATCTTGATTGCTCTTTCTCGGTCTAAAATTTCCAACGGAACGGATGATCGATTTAATCTGGAGTTTTTTTTTTTTTTGGGGTGTTCGCATGCTGTTTGTTGTGATGTCTTCATGGGTATTTGGAAGGACTCTGACATATTGTGAAGCTGTAGGAGTATGGATAAATGGGTTTGTGAGGAATATAGATTGGTTGAAAATTAGATAAAAATTTGGTTTTGGTGAATGCATTGTCGAAATTTTCTTGATTCTATGTTTGTTAAGAGCTATAAAAGGTTTTGGTAGTAGGCTAAAGTTTGAGTGCGGAAGGGTGATTTGACTAGCTGCTGTTGTGGTGGCAAGTGCTATTATATTTTTGAGGTGAAAAGGCTATGTAAAAAAGAACTGCACAAGATAGAAATTTTGGATTCCTTGGATACATATTTGATATCCTAAATAGTTATCTTTTATTTCAGGCAACATTAGATCATAAGAGCTGGAAATTATGTGGTACTTGATTCTTGTTTGTTACTGAGACAAGAGAAAAGTACCATTCCTGGTTCCTTTTTGATGACTAACTTATAGTAGGAGCACTATGATATTTGGTGGTTTATCAGTTTCTTAACCATAAATTAACTGGTGCTACTTATTAGATGCCATCTAACTGGTCTTTCTGAGTTGCTGAAAATTTTAGGGTGTTAGTAGCTTTGATTTTCTTGAGCAGCAATATGGCATGATCTCTTAAATACTAGGCTATGGAAGATCTGTTATGTGTCCATCTTTTTAGTAGTTTTTTGCTGCTTCTCGCTTCAAATAGGTGCACTTATTCATTTCTCATGAAGAGGGTTATTTCCTTCCATAAATATTTCAAAGAAGATTACTTTGTATAACAAGTTCTTTTTATATCTGCAGCATAAACTATTTATCAAATTCAGGCATGGGGTGAATGTTCTCCTGTGTTGCTGTATTTGAAAATTAAAAGTTCATAAATTCTAGCCCTTGTCTAAATACAAGAAATGTAGGAATGGTCAATAATACTTCTAGAAACTGGAAGTTGATTAAATGCATTTGATTGCATAATGGGTCCCCAAATGTGCGTAGGCAATCTTAATATCAGTGGTGCCCCAAAGCTACTATACAAAACTAAGAGGATTGAAGGTCTGATAAAGATCGAAGAACCAGACCATGTCTTTGAGAGCTGTAAACCTGGGAAGAAACTGAAACTTCCATTCCTGAGTGGCAAACAACGGAGAGCAAGAAGACTACTCGTCTAGCATCTATGGGCCCAATGGTTTAGGAAGGGTAAGATGTACGTGGTAGGTTGTTTCCATGACTAGTTGTGATAACATAATGATATTGCCATCACGCTAAGGCTATGTTTGGGTGCAGAGAATATGATAGAAAGAAAAAAATTTCTCTTCTTATTTAAATTTAGGAGAGAAATTAGAAAAATATAAAAACCACCATTTGTAAATGTCTTTGTAGAATCCATACTCTCTACTATCATACTTGTTTGGTGTTAGAATATAAAATATAAAATCCACGCTTCTCTAATCGCCTAAGCTTTTAGACGGTGGGTGAGTTAACTTTTAGTAACTAAGGTTCGAAAGATATCATTTCGACCTAATAAAACACATTGGACACCAAAACATAATTATAGTTCTTAATTGTGCAAGGGTATTGCCGATCTTGAATCTTCAACTCGTGGGTCAAATTAAAGAGTTTACGTGTGTACTGCTGCACATGATAGAATAACTGGGGCCCGTATTCTTGAGTAGAAATTGGATAGTTGGCCAAGGTTATCCAATCTTTGTTGTTGCTCTCTTATGTGTTTGCTTTCCTTGCTCCCTTTTCTTATCACTCTCTTTCTCCTTTGGTTAACCTGCCCAATTTTCCCCCAATTCTCTCGACCTAAAGTATTATGATCCTGGTTTTGTTAAATTATTGAACTACTTGAATCCTTGAGTCAGATCTCCCACCTATCATAAATTTTGGAATTGCAGAAATTTTGTGGTTTATTTTATTTGGAATCATCAATAACCTTTCTTTTAGCCTTGACTTCTTAAGAAAAGGTCGCAGTGCAGCTTTTTATTCATAGACCTCTGATATATCTCCACTTCTTACCCAGAAGTTGTAAAAAGGATATGCTTCCACAGTTCGCTTGCTATCCAACTTGATAGGGTCATCATTCTCTTACCGAGTCATTTAGGATTTTCAAACTCCCTGCGCAGTCCTATTATTGTAATGGAAGGAGTTCATAGCCCATTTCTAACCCATTTCTGGTTGTATAGTCGGGAGGTTGCACATTGCCACAGTTGGCTGGATTGCACTCAGAAAGCAGTAATGTGGTCCATTAGTAAGTAAACTATGCGAAGCTCAGATTTTGTCCTATCGAAAAGTAGGGCAAAATTACACCTTTCATACTCTAATCTTCGTCCCTACTTTGCTTGTTCAGGCCATCAATAGTTGTTTTTACACCTTTGCTTTATTTTGTTACACTTTGGTTTGTATTTGTTGTGGACAAACAATAGTTCCAACTTCCAACTATCAATGGAAATGCCATGTTTTTATGTTTGTTTGCTTGACATTGTGCCGACTTCTTAGATGTTGATGTCATTAACTTGTGGATGCAAATAAAGTAGCTAAGTTGATTGGACTGCTGTTGGACAAGATAGAAACTAAACAGAAGTTACTGAATAACAATAGCAATCAGTAGAAATTCAGCGCCGTTTATCTTGCATAATATGTTAATGACAGGCCAATTTCCTTATGGTAGTTTGTTTTGTGTCTTTCCTTTTTTCGTGTCTTCGCTCTATGTGGGAAGTCCTAAGGTGATAACAGTCAAAAAATTTATGTATTTGTATTTGTAAATGGTGTTATCTCCTAGAATACTTTTTTGTTCCCAAGTTACTTTATTTTAATAGCCATCATGCCACTCAAAACAAGAATTTTTTCTTCCTTTTTCAGGAGATTGGCTAAATTGGAAATGTTGAAGCGACGTGGGAAGGGTCCACCAAAGAAGGGCCAGGGAAGGCGTGCTGTCAAGCGCAACAAATAATTATGTCGTTGTTTCTCTTCTTTTCCTTTGTTCTTTTGTGTTTACTTTCATAATTGAGACTTTTAGGATTTAACTTCACATTTGTGATCCTAAGCAAGTCCAATGGTAATTGAATTAACTCAATAGAAGTGGGCCGCATCTCTCGCCATCTGAAGCTAAATTGTGAATTTTGCAATATCAGTAGATATTATGTTTACTGTACTGGTGGTACGAAATTCTCTTTTGGTCGAAGGTGTGGTGACAATGTGACTTCAGAACGTTTTGATATAGATTGCACCATTCAGGGCTGTGATCACCATTTAGCATGGTTATAGATAGATATGCACACAGGTTGGAAGTTTATCTTCTTTATATCCAAAAGCTTTTTTGTCAAAATTTTCTAGATTTTCACTTACACTAGTAGTGTATACATTCAACAGATGTTGGGTGTCGAAGGTAAACATTGCATTGAAGAGTGGCTTTTGGTAGTGAAGTTGTTAGATGAATTCTGTGTGCATTTATCTGTTGACCTACTAAGGAATATAGTTTGTTTCATAGAATAAGAACTTATAATGGAAGAATTAAGATCAACATTAAAGCCTTAAAAAAATGCAATTTATTATGGAGAAATTACAATTTACCTCTCCTATGTTTGGCCTGATTTTAACTTACCCTTTTAGATTTTTTTCACAAAATAAACCCCTTTGATGATTTAAACTTCAGCACTTAACTTCTCCATGGTCAACGACTATGGACATAACAAAACTTAATAATCCCTATGAAAATATAGTTTGATTTGATGATAGTAGTGCAAGTTTGGTTATGTTGCAACTCATCAGCCACCAAAATCTAAAAGTGGTAATTAAATCTCAACCACAGAGGTTATAGTTTAAGTTTTAAAGTACATTCAAGTAAATTAAAATTACACCAAAATGGGGTTAAACTGTAACGTGTCCAATTAATTAACGGAATCGCCCAGAGTTTTCTGAAGACTCTCAGCTACTAATCTCCAAGTTTGAGATCGGTAATCGCTCAGCCAACCGGTGATTTATTGTACAAAAAACTAGCAGGAAGTAGAGAAAATGAGAAATATTGTACAAATGCCAAGACAAAATACCCAATTCAAGATTTGGAGCACATTCAACTGTTGGGGAAAGAATGGGCTTGTTTACTGGGTGGAATCTCATATCTCCACAATAAATCTCAAGAGAGTAAGGCTGGTGATTCAAATAGAAGCTGAGGGATACGATCAAATGTTAGTTCCTAAATTATAATCAAATTACAAGATTTCCAACGCAGAAGATATTTATCTACTTCACTTGAGGTACTTCTAAATAGTTTTAACTTCAAACTAGTTTTCTTTTCTTAAAGAAAAGCAGATAAGAGAACAGGCAAGGAAACAAGATGTCCAACACATCTAACATCTGAAAGTAGTGAGGTAAGATGGCAAAACTATATGGCTTAAAGGCATAAAGCCTTTCAGTTTTGCTAATATTTTATTGACCTAAGACGATCATTTCTCTGAGACCAGCTTCTCAATAAGATCAGCTGCATCCTGCACCGTTGTAATGTCCTGGGCACTTCCTTCATCCACAGTGATCTCAAATGCCTCTTCAAGCCCCATCACAATCTCAACCTACAATAACAAACTCATATATCAATATCCTCAAGAAAGGAAAAAAAGCTGCTGTTTATCCAAAAAGCTGGCATGAGAATCTCTGCTTCATTTTGACAACAAGCATATTGCACCAAAAAATAGCCGAGGAAACTCTTAAAACTTTTGTCAATATTGCTCCTAAATGGTGTCAAGGACAAAGCCATCAAATTCTAGACATTTCAAGATAATTGAAGCCTTCTCATAGTATGAGGAATTCCGAACAACACAAAATATTACTGGAGAAAAGAAATGAAGATTACCGTATCTAGTGAATCAGCACCGAGTTCAGAGAATTTTGAATTCCCAGAAACAGTTGTGTCCTCAGAAAGTGCTAATTGCTTCTTCACTATTGTGCATACCTTCTCCACTGTCTCTTCTTTGGCCTGATCAAGGATAAAGGTGACATTATCACTATTAATATCACCATCACACTATTAAAATGAAGCAGCATGAACATATGCAACATCACGACTGCTGAAAGATCTTACAAGTTGCAAGTGTTAAAGATCATGGCATCAATAAAATGAAATGCTGTAATAGTAATAGGGTCTAATTTTCAGTTTTTGGGATTGGCCTTTGTTCTGATGAACGTAAGAAATAAATCATCTTGTCCTTAAAATCTTCTTGTGTCAGAGTCAGAAACTAGATTATTATAAAGCCTAGAAGATCTTATTCTAACTTTGCAATGAGATTAACATGTGGGATATGCTTCATTTGGCTCCTTGGCTTTATTGTGCCTTAAAGACAAGCAAATCCATAGACAGCAGGTTGTCATCTTCCTCCCTCATATAAAATATTTCAATGTCTATAGGACTTGCTGAAGGGAATGCTTCTTGGCTGCATGAGCCTAAATTGGAATTAGAAGAGGCCCTTAATCATCATTTACTAGTAGTGAAGAGAAAAGGAAAGCAAGGCAGCTCTGGTGAAGATAAGGAATTTTTAATTTTATCTCTTTCCTACTTAATTAATGCCATGGTCAAGAATTTGATGAGCACAAGTCTACAATAAGATATTCAAAGTGCTGCATTGAAAAAGAATCCCTAGGAATCACCATCTTTAGTAGAGATATATACATAAAAAGTCGTGTATTCAAGAGGGAAATTATACAAGGAAAAGAAATTACAAAGTCATGTGGTCTGTTGGCATCCAAAAGAAGGGTGTCATTTGTAATTATATGCAGTTATCTATAAAATTTAAATTTTAGAATATTCCCCAAGAAGATGAGATGAGCCGCTATTATAGTCATTGACAGCTAGGAAAGACCCGATTAACTTTGAAAGACATACTGAATGAGAACATATATGAGTTACACAAGAGAGTTGAGAGATACATACAGCACAAGAAATTCGAAATTGCAATGGAGCCTGCTGCAAATGGATAGAAGGATATCTCATTCTTAGGGTAGAGAAAGATACAGATTTCAAACTTGAAATCCCATTAATTCCCTGCAGGTCATGTACAGACTTAGTTATGTTGCAAACAAATAAAATTTAATGATGGGATACAAAGATGTGTTTTAAAACACAAAAGCTCTAAATAATATCTTGTCTGCTGATGCCTGCTAAAGGAAGTGTTTCAACTGCTATACTACTATTGAAGAAAGCTTTCACACAGAAATGTGCTGAGCTAATGTTGACCTCCAAAATGGTAGACGTTTTGACATTACAGGAACAATAATTTCAAACCATACATGCAGTGTTCTTCGAACATATAGTAGATCCAGAAAACCACTCTCATCCTTGACATTTACCTAACTAACATTAACAGTTCATCGAATGGTGCATAATACACAATAAGTCAATAACTCTGCATTTCTGAAACCATTGGAAAAGTATAGCAGCAAGAGAGAATAAGTGGCCAGCATGATTCCAAACTATCACCAGTCATATGACTCACATATGCATTACCATTTTGTTGCCAAATACATGCTAGCTCATTGCATTGTTCCTTCATCATGACAAATAAACTAAGTGAAATAAAGTGCGGCTTAGTCCATCTAAATCAATACTTGGCATGCGAAGATTCAAAGAGTAACAAATACGAGAATGAAAGTCCATAATACCTATGCCATAGTTGGAGCGGTCAATCTACTGATTCCGAAAACAGGTGTACCACTCATTCAAGAACCAACTAATATACCTTCACAGTGGTGAATCACCATGTGGAGATGATTTCCCATTATGATATACTATTATGATAACAAATATCAAGTATAGTTAAAGTACTAAAAGTACTAAACTTTGTTGACTAGCTTCTTTAAATTGTGGACCTTCTCTAAGAGGTTGATCAGATTTTTTTATATATTAATATTGTAGATTACCTAAAAAGCAATGAGCTTTCTTATTGAGAGTCCATCGTACGAATACTCCCAAGGATCACCTTATTTGCCAATATAGTACCATAAAAATGGAACCTTTTGTTCATAATCCACCACATCTAAGAACAGCTAAAAATGTATCATCACTCTTCAAATCCATTGCTAGAAAAGAAAAATACACAAAAAAAAGGAGCGGAGCAGAAATCAAGAACCACAAATCAGACGCGATCGAATCGTTACCCGGCTCTGCTGCCGCGGCCTGGCGGAAATCGAGATTGCCGATCCGGTGATGGAAGCCATGAATCGAGAGATCGAGAGCGAGGAAATGCGATTGTAGAGAGAGAGCGCCTCGTTGTTTAATAAGCGCAGTGCTCTCTGTTGGCTTCGTTAGTATCGAAAGCACGGGGAGGAGAAGACGCTTCATTGAAAAGACTCAAATGCCCTTGTTATGCTTCGAAATTTACTGTAGATGTTGATTTCTTCTAGGTGTTTGTATGCCCTGGTCAAAATTATTATGGAGAAATTATAGTTTTTCTCATTGTGGTTTTGGCTCAATTTATTTTTAACTTAAATATTTAATTCTTATATGTCTTAATTAAAGTGCATCTATTATTTTTTTCGTCCTATTGTATTCGACTATATTAGTGGTCGAATTTGAAGATCTTCATTAGAGATAAAATTATAGATAATTGAATAAGTTTTTCAATACATTTAAAATCAGATTTTAAATTATAAAAATCTAATAAATATATTGAATATATATATATATATATATTATCGTATTTTTATTATTAAAATCCTATTAATATTATTTTAGATGTATTAAAAAATTTATCCAATTCTCTGCAACTTTCTTTCTAATGGAAATCGTTAAATTGTGTGGGTGGATAATGGTTTTGCTAAGTTAAAATTAATACTAAATCACTAATGGAGAAAGCTACTTTATAGAGTTTTAAACTATTTTTAGAATGATGAAAACACCCCCTGATTGGATGTAAAATAATAATAGTAATATATATATTTATATAAAATTACGGACTTAAAATGCTTTATATATTCATATTACGTTACATTTAATAAAGACTTTTCTCATATATCTCAACTTAAAATACTACCGGAGAAAGAAAATTTCAACTATACCTGAAGTGACCGTTAATTAGGCGCCATCTAATCTAAGGGCAAAATGATAATTTTAAGTTATTACTAAATTATTTTTCAAAAATAATATCGAATAAGATGAGAGAGAGAATGATAAACTAATATACTAACAGAAGTTAAGTTATTATTTAATTACTATACCATACCAGCATAAAGAGACTTAATTAAAAAAAAACTATTCATATTTCACAATGAACAGAGACTTATTTATCGCTTACTGTTACTTGAGCGTATAAGAAACAACATAGAAGTTCCTATCAATCATCAGTCCATTTGGTAATACAAACATAAATGCAAATTTCCAAATGAGGTAGTTTGCATACACATGAACACAGATACACTACAACTATGAGAGGCTCTACAGTAGGAATGTCTCACAGGAGCTTAATTTTCCTTTCCATGCATGGTGGTAGTAATCTACAGAATTTGCTGAAGAGAATGGAATAAGAAAAGAAAAGGCTCAAAAAGACTTGCTTTACATGCATTTCCAAAGCCTCGTGATCAATCTTTGCTGCTAGAACATACACGAATGTGAGAATCCTGCAGTATATTTTCTCGGCTTTCTGTGTCCTGCGGCTCGCCTCCTATATGGAGACTACGTTCAGTTGGTGAACCAGGCACAAATGGAACAAAGCCACGACCGCCAAACACTGGTCGCATGAAGGCATCATCGAATTTGCGCCAATAACGGTGAACTGAGCGAGATGGTGCTGAGAAAAGCATATGGAAGCCAGACGGGCTAGGGACACTTTGCACAGCACCAATCTCAGAACCCTGTGAATTTCCCAGTAGCGACTCGAAGAATGAACTGGAAGGCTCAGATGAAGTGCTGAGATGCCTTGTTGGTAGTAATAGCATCATCAAAGGCTTAGTCATCATCCCGAAAACCTACAGAAATGCTATTATGTGAGCACAATGATGATTATAATAATCAAAACATTGAGCAAGGCCACAATGATACATTCTTGCCATGGCATGTCAGAGGACATTCCTAAGAAAATATCCTCATCACAATAATATAAGGTGTCAACTAGAGTACAACTCAAAGCCGAGGAAAGCTACTAGAAGAATCCACAAACTTCTATGACCAGCTCTTCACTCAATGCCAACCATCTGAAAGGAGCCAAATCCTGACAAAAGAAAGATCTCAAGATAGGACTTGCCATGATGCGGAGTTAGTAACCTTAGGTTCCGCAATTTTGGCTCATGCAATCAAGGAACAACCTTGAAAATTCCTTTTAGAGATGGAGGATATGGTAGCTTTGATGTCAGGAGTTGTTCCTTTTTCACCTTGGAGATAAGAGAAAGCTCAAATGCAAGCCATGGCCTATCCGGTGACTCAATCTAATCAATATGGAAAACACATATCTGAAAAAATTTCCCAAATTGAAAGTTGGGTAGCCCAACTGACTAATCAAACTATGCCCAAAGAAAACAATGCAATTGACTCAGAATTGAGTCCAATTGAACCACAAACGCTAGAATATTAGAATTGGATAAAACCACAATAAGCTGAATTGGGTTTGGCTTAGCACTAATGGTCAACATCACTTTTATGTTCTAATAGTGAAGTTTGATGTGATCTCAGTAACACTACTTGGAATTTCATCTATAGAAACCATCGAAAATTTATTTCTAGTAGAAGACATAACTAAAGAGATTGTGCATACAGTAACAGCAATGTAGTGCTAAATTTCAGTAATACTAAACAGATCAGCTTTAGATTAAGACAATTTTACTTTTGACAAATTAAGAAAGATACGCATAGCCTGATGATAGAGCAATAGTCTGGGAATAAGCAGGTACGGGAATAGCAATAGTCTGAAAATAAGCAGGTTGGGATTCTTACCACTGTGCTGAACAGAACAACCGTTATTGTACTGGTAATCATGATAGCATGGCTAGGCAGTTGGGTGAGATCAGATCTACTAAACTGCAATATGACAACAATTTCCATACATCAGACAAGTCATGACTTTCCGAACAAGTGCTTGAAGAGCTCCATTTCAGTGCATCAATACATATAAAATTTCTTATACCCCACTAAATTTAATTTTAAGTGGTTTGCCCTTAGAAACTTAGTTTTCAGGTTGCTTATCTACACAATCAACTGTAACAATAATACATACCAATGACCACCATTTTCTTCTAAAACTTAAACAAGAAAACCAAAATTAGCATACAAGGAGCAAATATTTTTCTTATAGTACTTATCATGGTTTTGAAATATAAATAGAGTAACAAGTTTCACACAAAAGAGCTGCATCTACGGTGATGATAAAATATAGAAAGAACACTTGTCATGTGAATCAGCTTTCGAAATGGTCATTAGAACTTAGATAACATTTACTAGTTAATTTTCAAGTTAGGAGAACTGCCAGAACAGTAAGTTACATTTTAGCCATCTAAGAGAAGTCAGATTCTGTAGATCAAATTAATTATTAACCTTATTGTAAGCAAGTGCAATTGATACTGCTCCTCTCATGAGACCTGACCACCATATTGCGACCTGATGAAGAAAATTTGAAGGTTAACATGCTGACAATTGGCTGTATTATGGGAACAGAAATGCAATGACCAATAAGCAAATTTACCTGCTGATTGAAGGTGATCTTATCTTCTGGATTCCTTTTACTTAAGTTAGACAGGAAGGAGATTGGGAAAACAAAAGCAGCCCTACCGATCAGTACCAGGCCCAACAGAATTGAGCTCAAAAAAATTGATTTTCCAGGACTGCATCAGAAAGGAAAAAAATTATGGGTAATCCGAGAAGTCAAATTAATCAGAAATAACAAAATACTAAAAGCTAAAAATATAGGAGATATCAAGGTTCAGCTAGTAGTAAATATTTGGAGTTCAAGAATAAACATACTCAAGTTTTTAATGAAATACAGCATAGACAAAAATGTTGATAAAAACTTTGTATAGCTGCTTTCCTAATAAAATAAATGTACTAGATTGTGCGGAGATGTCGATGTTGGCATGTTTTGTACACTAGCTCGTTAGTAACTAAAGTAATTAAAACTTATTTTACTAAAGTATTCATGTCAGATAAGGGTAAGTATCGCCTATTAATTAAGCCTGCCACTACATAGTCAACTGCTGCCTTCTCCCAATCTTAATATTTGAAATATCAGTTGATACTGATATGTATTGGCTGATATGTATTGCTATGGGCCAAAATTGGTGTGAGTCATATCGGCCTCTCATGAGCCCAATAGTGGTTGTAATTTGGAAACATATAATTTTTATTTTCATATTATAAGGACTAGATGTGGGTCGGATCATTAGTTGAATCTAACATGAATCCAACTTGGGATATCAATTATTGATGTCTAAATGTCTTGAACTCTGTTTTTGTTTCCTTCCATCTTTTCTTTCTTTTCCTTCTTGTCACTTTTTCTCTTCATACTACCCTTTTTTACCTTTCCTTAAACCGCCCCATGCTCACCTCTATCGCAGAGGTTTAGCATCATGAACTAGGACGTATATATATATTTTTTTATGCAAACAAGGATGCCAAACAGAAAAGGAAAATATCAAGATAGACAAAATTCAAAACCTAACTAGTTTAACATTAAAATTTGCCACCATCTTCATCACTGGACAAATTACTATAATCTAAAGGAACCCATTTTGTTCTCCCCTGTAAAATTAATATTCAGTAGTAAGAAACAAAGTACCTGTTACTAGCAAATTTCCACCTTTCAATGTCCAACGCATCCATGCCGACATACAGAAACAGAAAAACTTCGGCAATAAATGACAATGTGGCAAAAGTATGCCTGAGAATAAGCAGACAATAAAAAGATAGAAAGCTAGTAAATAATGCGAGTCTTGTTCTTGAATAGAAGAAAATTATGTCAAGACAAAGTTGATTAATTACATACTTTGTTGTAACCCTAGAATTTTCTGTCACATTATGCCAGGTATAATGTGACATTACAATTCCACAAAAAAATACTGTGAGAATACCACTCAAGTCTAATAACTGCAAAACAGATTAAGTTGTTAGCAAGAAATAGGTCAGCATAAATGAGTACCAAAGCATGTAGCATTATTGAGATGTGAAAAGAAGAATTATTTCCATAGGTAGTATTTGGACAAATCACTTACTTCTGCCAACATATAGGAAAGATAAGCCATGAGTATCATAAGAGAAACTTCTCGATCAGTGGAATGCCTAGGTAAAAAGGCAAAAGGAAGCAATAAAATTCTCTACAAAAGAAGAAGCTAACTAATTTCTGGCTCTTCACATTTTATTTACTAAAAGAACTAAGAAATAGCAAATGAGCATGGCAACTTGTTTTTGTTTGTAGATATATATATGAAAAAAAGTAGGTAACACAGCTGCCATTTCTAATGTTTATGCGAAACCAGCATGGTGGAAGAGAATGAATCTCAAGTTGTTCCTTCACAGACCTGCCGAAATACAATGTCTTGATAATGTAAGCGCTAAGCAATCCAGCCTGCAAAAATTAGAAATTTCAGTTGGAGAAAGGAATTTACTCACATTAAAGAGAAAAGTCTAGTCAGGGTGAAAACTAAAAAGGGATGGGGAGGAAGAGAGGGGGAATATTGTGAGTCATGCAACTTGCAAAGTAAAAACTTACAGATACTCCAAGCAAGGTGCTTGTAGAGAATAAATAAAGAAAGTTGCCTACAAACTTTAATAGAACCATAGCATCTATGCGGCCTAGATCAAGGCTCTCAAGTGCATTGAAGAGCACTATTGATGTGGCATCGTTAACAATACCTTCACCAAAGACCAAGCTATATAGTAAAGGTGTTTCGTCTTGATTTAACACCTGCTTAGCCAACATAATTTACAAACAGAGTGAGCTGTCATTTCATTGGCTATGACTTGATGTGTTAATCCGAAATTTTTTCACAACCTGCAAGGTGCAAACAGAGTCTGTTGCCGAAAAGATTGCCCCAATTGCTGAGTCAAGAAACAAAGAAAATTTGAAAATATGGAATATGACCACTGGATGTAGAGATCATAACAAGAAATGGTAGAGAGTTAGAGGGGTTACCAAGAAAATCACCAACATCCAGTGCACCAATATCAAGCTTTCTAAACAATTCTATAGCACCTGATGAACCAAGAGAGAAAACATTAAGTTGTTTACATCAAATTGATCTACATATCACATCGAACTTGAAGAGAAGGTATAACGGAACCAACGGCATCATGCAATAGCTTTTTATTTCACCCACTGACAAGGGAAAGGAGCAGGTCAAATGGAAGGGCTATATCTATTTTCATGATAGCACTCAAACTTACTACCCAACCACGTTGTCACTAAGTTAATATGAACAGTTTCTGTCTTGCAGAAAGTGAATTTCGAAACAGCAAAACTGCTGCAAGATATGATCCCCCAGATTCATTAGTTTCACAATAGAAAGGTTCATGCATTTTCATATGCCACCATGGAAGAAGTCACATATAATAAATATGAACTGATTCAGAACTCACCAAGGGAGATCACGATGAATGAGATCAATGTTCCAACTGCACCAAACAGCATAATTGTCACAAAGTTGCGGAAGAACTGCTTCTTTTTTACTTGAAACCTGGCGCAGAATTCTTCAATAAATATTAGACGACGAAATACAGCAAAGCCTTCTCAAGTGGAAATCAGGAATTAGATATAAAACATCATGTAGAAGTTTACCCAGCATTAAAAATGATCGGCGGGAGCAAGTAAATGAAGAAAAGGTCTTCACTGAACTCAAAAATGTGCGAGCTTTTCCCTGCCGTGGTCAAAAGAATAACTACTCCAGTGCACAGTCCCTGCAATCAATAACACCCCAATTCAACCCATTTAGCTGAACAAACACTATCAAACACTAGATCTCTATGCCAAAGAACTCACAATGAGAAGAGCAATTATGGATTCGTTCATCCATCGGCTCTCCTCCAGCAGGTGGCCGATCACGATGCACACGCAGAGGAGCGCCACGAACATAGTGATCGAAACTATGGAAGCGTAATCGGAGTTCAAGCTTAACCCTAATTTCGACATCGTGGTTCCCAAATCCACCCCCATGACTCTCTCAATCATCCCAAAAACGGAGGTTTGACAAAGAAAACGCTAAAAAAAATTAAAATTCCGAGAATAGGAGAAAGATCGAATATATTAACTCTCTGAGATGCTCATTGCAAAAGAAATGCTCTGAGACGAAGATTTCGGCAATCGGGATCAAAATCTAAAAGAAATTCGCCCACCGGATCGGAAAGATCCAAGCTCCTGGATGGACTCCCTCCCTGGTCCCGAATCGATTCGGTTTGATAAGTGGATAAAATATTTGGATCTTGGGGCCGGGGGAAGGGGAGGAGAAATTTTCCCTCCCCGAAGCTGAAGCCGGAGGGAGGGAAGGAGTATTATAAACTAGGAAATTTTACATATTACCACCAAAAACTTTTTAAAATATCGTAATTAAGTAGGCAAGGGATTAAAACACAATATGGATTGAAAAAAATATTTAATCTTTACATAAATTACTAAAAGCTACCCAATATATAACAAATTATATCTTATTTTATATGAGATAAAATCTATTGATAAGTACTAAACTTAAAAAAAGAAGAAGATATTTTATTTATATAAATTTATTAATTATATTCTAAAATAGTCAAAATAATATAGTAAATATTATGATATTTCAAAAGTTTTCAGTGGGAATTTGAAAAAAATCCCTATTTTATATTGCAAGGCTGAAGGCTTCAATGGGTCTCCGCTAAAAATTAAGGTAAGAACGGTCCAAATTCCACCAAGGCGATGACTTGGTCGCCACGGTGTCAAACTACTACTACGCGACTTGGCACGCGCGTACAATTTACTATCCTTCAGAGGAGACATTTTTAGCCAAGCACAAAGTCGAACCGTAGCCCTAAATCCCTCGCATTTCCCCACTCCTCTCCTCTCTCCAATGGCGGCGGAGCCGGTACTCGAGCCGTCGTTCCATCGCACGCTGATCAAGTCGATCCTCGCCGGCGACGCGGCAGTGGATCTGGTTGGACGGAAGGTGGTGGTGGGAGGATGGGTGAAGACTGGGAGAGAGCAAGGCAAGGGCACCTTCGCCTTCCTCGAGCTCAACGATGGATCCTGCCTCGCCAATCTCCAGGTCCTCGTCGACGCGGCCGTTTACAGCCTCTCGGAGCTCGTGCCCACCGGCACTTGCGTGCTTGTCGAGGGCGAGCTTAAGAAGCCGCCCGAGGGGGCGAAGCAACGCATCGAGCTCCGCGTCGAGAAGGTGATTGAGGTTGGTCCTGTAGACGCCAAGTACCCGCTTCCGAAGACCAAGCTTACGCTGGAGAATCTACGGGAGGTCGTCCACCTCCGGGCTCGGACCAATACGGTACGATCTTTCTTAGCCATCTCGAAAGATGAGAGCTTGACGTTGTATGGAGGGACATTCTTTTATTTTCCTTCTAATTCAATTAAAAGTGAATGCTTTTTGGTAAATGGTATGAAAAGAACCAATTCTGAATTAATATGTTTTTGTTTTTGGCATGTCTAGTTGGTTTTCCTGCCCCCCAGTTGTTAAATGATTTGTCTTGGAGAAATTCTGACGATTGGGAGGATGGAATTTTGCAAAGTAGACAAATTTGACCTTCTTGATACCTCTTCTTGTCGATGCGCTTCAAATATTTATCGATTCCTTCATATTTTTACCTATTTGACTGTCTTTTTCAAGTATCTTTCCTTTCATGAGCAAATTTTGTGATGAGTGAAGTTGTTTGCAATCTGTTCACGGTTTAATGCATTATTTGTCTCGGCTGTTTATCCCAAGGTAATGTTTATGTTACTTTGGTATGCTAAACATGTATGCTTGTTTGATGTAGCAATGAAAAATCAACCAGGAAAGCAGCCTGCATTTTTATATGCAACATTACCAAATGGAACTGTTGTATATTTGCTGCATACTGAATTTTCTAATTGTTTAGAGAATATGATAAAACATTATTTTGGAAAATGTTCATTTCAAGACATGTTTCATCTCGGTTGAAGCCAATGTCCAAGTCAATATTCTCTTTTTCTTCTTTCTAACTGGCAACCAGTGATGAGGTCACTATGCCATATGTAATTAGACGTTCAAGTCATTCTTAATCCTGGCAAAATCCTTGTCCTCTAGAAAGTGTGTTCTATTGCCTCTGAAAGAGTCAAATGATTGCCTACAGGTTTCCCCTCAACCAAAAAAAAAAGAGAGAAAAATTATTGTCGCATCAAAGGCTGAAAATTAAACATAATTATTATCTGAATGTCTGGATTTTCAGTAACCTGATAAATTTGCTATCTAGCAATTTTCTTTTGTAGAATATATATTGATATTTTTGTGATACTTGAAAACCCAAATGCTGTAATTTTATTACTGCATAGATATACATTTCAAACAGAGCTTTCCATGAATTTATTTCTTTCATTTGTATTTAGTATTAGTGTTTTCCTTTTCATCTATATTTCATTGTTCTTCATGACTTTATCTATATACATGATTTTACCTTAATTTTGATACCTCTAGCTGTAGCAGTATCATAATGATCTTTTTTACATGCTTCATAGTTTTTAAGATTGCATCATTATCTATAAAACCAGTATCATCTCATCTATTTCTAATGTTTCACTTTCACAGATATCTGCAGTTGGTAGGATCAGAGATGAGCTGGCTTATGCAACACACACATTTTTCAGGAAAAATGGTTTTCGCTATGTGCACACACCTATTATCACTACTAGTGATTGTGAGGGTGCTGGTGAGATGTTTCAAGTTACAACACTTTTTAGCCTTGCTGAAAAGGTGGAGAAAGAATTAAAGCTGAACCCTCCACCATCAGAGTCTGAGGTAGAGGCTGCTAAGCTTCTTGTGAAGGAGAAGGGAGAGAAAGTTTCTCAGCTAAAATCATCAAAAGCTAGCAAGGAAGAGATTGGTGCCTCCGTATCTGAACTAACAAAAGCCAAGGAAAATCTATCTAGGCTAGAAGAGAGATTTAAGTTGAAACCTGGCATTCCTCGGAAGGATGATGGAGGAATAGCTTTTGATTCTGACTTCTTTAAACGCCAAGCTTTCCTTACTGTATCTGGGCAACTTCAGGTGGAGACTTATGCTTGTGCTCTGGGTAATGTTTACACCTTTGGACCAACTTTTCGTGCTGAAAACTCACACACATCGCGGCATTTGGCGGAGTTTTGGATGGTTGAGCCAGAGATGGCATTTGCAAACTTGCAGGTACTAATTCTGAAATGTGTTACAATGGGCATAATTGTTGAACCGGCAGAAGTATAAATTCATGCTTATGTCTTCTAAGAATGGGACGTGATTTCATCTTGTTGTTCTTAAAGGAAGTAGAAAGTAGGAGTATTCAAAACATGAGGCTCAATTTTAATCTAGTAAAAGTTTACATGGTTAGTTGGTTACATTGTACTGCAGGATGATATGAATTATGCGGAGAGTTTTGTGCAATTCCTTTGTCAATGGTTACTTGACCACTGTCTTGAAGATATGGAGTTTATGGTAAAACATTATGATAAGACAGCCATTGAACGCCTGAAGCTTGTTGCCTCGACGCCATTCGAGCGCATTTCATACACAAAGGCTGTGCAGCTGTTGGAGAATGTCACTGACAAGAAGTTTGAGAACAAGGTAGAATGGGGAATTGATTTGGCATCTGAGCATGAAAGGTATGCAACTCAGAAACTGCAATGTCGATTTTATTACCAACTTTCTGAACTACATATAGGTGGGTGATGCTTTCTTCAATTGCAAAGGTACTTGACTGAGGTGATATTTAAGAAGCCAGTCATTGTTTATAATTATCCCAAAGGAATAAAGGCATTCTATATGAGGCTTAATGATGATGGGAAGACTGTGGCTGCTATGGATGTTCTTGTACCAAAGGTATGGCTTCTAATATGCATGATTTGCAGCTAGTAAATATGTAGATATTTGATTTCTTACCTTTGGATGGCTAATAATTGAGCCTTCACTTAGTAGCATAGTAAATTAATTGCTTTCGGTTATCTAGCTGTATGTGGATTATAAGATCTTATTCTGTTCCCTAGGTTGGTGAACTGATTGGAGGAAGCCAAAGAGAAGAGAGGTTAGAAAATCTTAAACAAAGGTATGTAATATCTAACTACTTTTTCCTTTTCATGGACATTGTTTACTTTTGCATGTTGAATTAACTCTACCAAGTTCATAGATGGTCTTGGTTCAATCTAATTGAATCTAATCCAAATTCAATAGCTTTTTGCATAATCCAACCCATCGACTTATCTACACTACCTCTGGACATCTGCGCCTATAGGGCTGTCAGTTGGAACTGCCCCAGCAGCTATCAGGCCGCAGCAACCATGGTGCTAGTGGGTGCAAATGTCTGGTTGCTAGGAAGTGTTAAACTGTTCATGGGCTTGCATGTGGTAGACATACAAATTTTGATAATACAAATTGCATATATATACTTCAAAAATTTCGTGTTAACTTGTATGCCCCTTTAAAGTTGATATTTGCATATATACCCTTTAACACATGGTTTTTGCATGTATAACCTTTAAAACCATTACTTTTTGCGTGAATATCTTCTAGAATTAACTGATTGTTAAAATTTTAACAATCTAAATATGAAAGACAAATATTCTTATTCTAGTTTTCAAGTATCTTAGTTAAGGGTATTTTGTATTTTTTCTGTTAAATTATTTAGACTTCACTTAAGAAGTAATTAGGAGGTTATATATAACATATGTTTGAGGAATATACATGGAAATATTAATTTTAGAAAGGCATAAAAACAAACAAGATATTTTTTAAGAGTGCACACTAAAAAACCCAATATTCTAATGTATAACAGTGATTTGTCAGTTGTTTTTATCTTGTATAACTGAATAGCTAATAACTAAACCTTGTTTGGTTTTGAGGCGAAGTCCTAAATTTGATTAGTTGGCCCTATTTTTTAGTCTTGATTTAGATATCTTGAATTATGCTAAGAAGATATGATGTTTTGTTGTGAACTAGGTTAAAATATGATTATTACTTTTGATGTGATGTGAAAAAGTGAAAAATGTATTGATTTTGAAAGGAACAAATGATATATAAAATTTATGGACCAAACTGTTATTTGACTACAATACTAAAATTTAGAACTATTATTTTTTTTTAATCAGTTAAAAGCTTTTTAATACTGATTTGCATGCTTAAATGGCCCCAAATGGGCTTACATATTATTTTTATTTATTTATTAAGATAATGTAAGATTAATATTTTATTTTAAATAATAATATAATATCACGAGGATGATAGTCAAAAAGAATGAGACAACATGCACCCCTACTTGACGTGACATGAAAAAGTGAAATATATTTATTTTTTTAGAGAAATTGAGTGTGTCATGCAAATAGTATAAAAATATTATTATTAATTTATAAAATATAAAGGCAGGTTATCCATTTTAAACTCACTAGACCTATCACAAAATTATATGAAATAATATATTTTTTTTTCATTTGTTTATACAAAATTTTTTTAGTGTTATTTTTTGTGAGCCATGATTAAAGATGAGCTCTTTTTGAATAAAAAGTTATATATTTTTTGGAAGAGAGAGAGAATATTGGCAAGACATGAAATTAATAGATTTAAGTCATGTTAAGGGTGAAATTGAAATAAATTTGAAAGAATATTAGAATTTATGTATTATTTATTTATTGGGGATTGAATTTGATTAGGAAAAAAAATAAAAAAGGTGCTTAGTTACTGAACTAGGTTAGAGGTTTTTGATCAAGTTCAGGGACCTCTTTGAACTCAAAACAAACAAGGCCTAATAACTTGCTGTCCGGCTCCTGTTTGCTTGTATGGAAAAGGTTTGTTGCCATGTTGATATAGTTTAGGAATCCATTACCGTCAACATCAATTTTTCAAACAATTAGAAAGCCATTGTTCCTATGATATCTTATGCTATTTAGCTGATTCCAATCAATGAGTTATTATACCAACATTGACTCAGCAACTTGATAGCTGTCTTGACCTGAGCAATAAGAAGCAAGCAATCCTTTATTATCAAAAGGCATCTGAGCTGCCCTGAATTAAGCCTCAGTGGAATTTGAGGAAATCCGAAAGAAAGGAAAAGAGTCCCAATTGCTCTTTAACAGGGTTTGAATTTTGTGTTCTGCTTGTTCATGAATCATACTTGATCTCTCATGAGCTTGGATTATTTATTGTTATGATGCTAATAGTTGACTACTGCATAGTTATTATCTGTGTGCTCTCCTCTTATCAGGATCTTGGATTCTGGGTTGCCTCTAGAGCCATATGAATGGTACTTGGACCTTCGCCGTTACGGGACCGTCAAGCACAGTGGATTTGGTTTGGGTTTTGAGCGAATGATCCTTTTCGCCACTGGCCTTGATAACATCAGAGATGTCATCCCCTTCCCTAGATACCCCGGGAAAGCTGATCTCTGAAGATCTCTTCGATTTCTACATGAAGCAAATGGAGATGGCATTCTATACCCAGTTATCCTGATTTTTGACCTAATATTCTTCTGAAAACTTTGGTGAACATATCCCAATGGGAGCTATTTATGTCTTAGTGTTTTTTTTCTAATTTTTTGATATTTACTAGTGTTTTACTAGTGTCTGTGATACGAATTCCCTAAAACTAAAGTTATAATTATCATACAGTGATTTGGCTATTCAAATAGTATGCAAATTGTATGATTTTTTTTTGTTTGTGTGATAAATTTCCGAATATCTTTAATAAGACAATAAAATTAGCGTAATCAAAGAGTAAATTAAGTGGCTAGTTGGCAAGAGACCATCAGGTAACCCCGAGGCTTCTTAATTAGGACTGGCATAAGTTGTAAACCAACTTGTAATCTGCATTTATCATTTTGTTTCTTTTTCTATTTCTTAATTATTTTTTGGGTTAAATATATTTTATTCCTCTATATTTATGTTCAAAATTATTTCTTGCTCTGTACTTTGAAAAGTTTTAAATTAGTTTTTGTATTTACGACTAAAGTGATACCATTAGATTTATTATCTAACTTAATGAAGCGCGGCTAAATTATTACTAAAGCTAGTTGGCGAGATTATTTCCCTTCATTCCTAGTTTTTTAAGGACAAAATTATCCTTCCCTCTTATAGAATATTCTTTCTCTTTTTATCTATTTCCTTTCTTTATTTTACTTTTTTTTTCCCACTAATGGCCTCTTTCATGGTCTCTTCACAACCATTAATTATAGATAATCTGTTAAGGTCATGCTATTGTGGTCAAAGAGCTCCGATTAAAACTTGGACATATGGTAACATGGGGAGAAGGTTTCTATGTTGTGCTAATTATATGGTAAGTATTTTTAAACCTAATTTTTTTATGAAATTTAATTAGTAGTTAGATTACATCTAATGATGTAATTTTTAGGGCAATAATACACATTGTGGCTATTTTGAATGGCTTGATCCATCATTATGTCATCGTGGAAGAGAAGTGCTACCAAGTATGATACAAAAAATTAATAAATTAGATATGAAATTAGCTACAACTAAGAAGAAAGGGAGCTTTTATTTCAAAACTTTAGTTGGGACATGGGTTAAACTATTTATCATTTTGATACTCTATATGATTGCATAACAATAATTAATGTTACCAATATATTAGCTTGTAATGGATAATTTGATATTAGTAATGTATCGACTTGATGTTGGTGTATTGATGCTAATTTGCTATTAATTTAGTCCATAAAAATAGCTGATTTATATGACACTGAAAGACTCTGAAAAATACAATGAAAGCTATCACAATGAAAGCCAATAATGTAGAACTTTAAATTGTTAAAATTAAACCTGAAGAATGCAGAAAGCCTTTTATTGGCAGTACAGTCAAGCTATTAAATTACCAACTTTTAACACTATTAATTGTCAACACAACAGAATACAGTACAATCAAGCTATTAACTATCAACTGCAACAAAATACACTATTAACTATCAACAACTATTAACAAAAAATAACTCCAATGAGCCTACCATCATTAACTATCAATTAGATTCTCTCATTAGTTTTTACATTTCCTGCACTTGGGGCTTCTTTTCCTTTTCTAGCAGTTGCAAAGCCACTAAAAGTTGGTAATTTTTGAAGCTGTGATGCTATGCCATAGCTAGGAGGCTACAAATGCAATAACTTATTACTGACTAATAAATTAACATAGACCAAATAAAGAGAAATTAAATAAAACATTAGTTTATCAAATACCATAAAAAGAGCATTAGGTGTTGTTGATGTTGGAGCCTGCAATGCTGTTGATGCTGGAGCTTGAGATGATGTAGGCTGAGATGCTGATGATGAAGTAGGTTGAGGTGTTGATGATGAAGTAGGCTGAGATGCTGATGATAAAATAGGCTGAGATGCTGATACTATACCATATCTAGGAGGCTACAAGTGTAACATAAAATTAGTGACTAAGAAATTAATAGAGACCAAACAAAAAGAAATTTAACAAAACATTAGTTTATCAAATACCATTGTTGGGGCCTGTAATGTAGATGATGTTGGAGCCTGAGATGATAAAGTAAGTTGAGATGCTGATTATGTCGCGTTCACAAATCTAGAGAAGGGGCCTTTTTGAGTGCATTCGACGAGAATCCTCTAGAATTAGGGTTTCATATTATTTTAGGACTTGTTGGCTAGCCTTTATAAATATGTGGATGGTAACCAACTTCATTATGCTATTGGATTCTTGATTTTTTGTCTCCTATCTTCTCTATAGACTCCTCCCTCCTCCCTCTTTACCATCCTTCCACCTCTACCGTTGGCAAGGTTTCTCCTCGCTCTAATCTCCCTCGTCTGTCGAGTCACCCCTCTTCTTTGGGATCTCGACCACTTCGTTCCCTTCGTCTACTTCCCTTAATCACTTCCATAATCCACCCTCATCTCCTTACCCATTCATAACCCTAACATCCACTCCACTCGTCACCACCACCATCACCCACGTTATTCTGTATTTTCGTCCATGCTACGGTTCAAATCTGCGAAGGGCATAAATATGAAAGTTGTAGATCAGGAAGTTATAGATCCAATCCAATTAGTTTCGTAATTTTATGACTACTAAAGAATATCGGACGAATATTTTCCTATAGTTGCACGAACTGATTCATTTAATAAATTCAGATTTTGAAGGAATCTTAGTGTAGCCTATCTTTGGTTCTAGATCCTATCAATTTGATATCAGAGCCTATCATTTGGTATCAGAGCCCATCAAATTGGTATCAGAGCCTTAACAATTTGGTATCAGAGCCTATCAATGCGATAGATATTCTCCGCAAGCAGATGTTTTTCATTTAGGGTCTAGATTGTCATTCCTGCCAAACGGCCATGAACTCCAAGTTTTACATGATTTGTCACTGCATGCTGTACTAGCTAATATGTGGGCTTTGCTTTTGTTACATCTGCTGGTATAGCAGAGTTTGATAGAAGGGGAATAGTGACAAATAACCTTTGCACTCGAAGATAATGTGAGATATATTTAGAAACTAACTCTTATTGGGCTGGGTCGGTGAGATGGAAGAACACCCGGAAAAGAAGCGCCTCCCATGCTGGTGGGAACCAAATTGTACAATGATGGAGAGGGTCCTCATCAAAGCCAGGCAAACTACTGACGGACTTGGGGAATAGAAGCTAGGCCTTAGTTGCTGTAGTGGGCCAACAAAAGAAGATAAGGGTGAGACGCATCCCGGTGGGAATACTCGAAAAGCTTAAAAAATAATTAGAAGTCAATGTCATTATGAACCCGATGGTCTTTGAGAGCTATAGAGCAAGATGGAGGCTATCATTATTTGGACGGTTCCTTGGGAGAGAAATCCCTTTGGGCAAGACAAAGCTATGGAATGGGATAGATGAAGTTCTCTTTCTTTGCTATGGAGGGAAGGTTTGATATGCTTAGACATGATCATCGGGCGGGTCGGGCTTTTCGGGCCAACCGGGCTCAAGTATTTGATCACGGCTCGACCCACCAATCACTCGGGCTGGGCCGAGTTTGGGTTGGGCTAGAATAGTCTAGCCCGTTACTGCCCGTCGACTCGTGAGAGATCGGGCTAGCCGATCGGGTCGAGCTAGCCCGACCCACCAATCATTCAGCCCAACCCACATTTTAGCTATTTTAAATTTTCTTTACTATTAGCTTATTTTAAAAAAAAATATTTATGTCTCTCTATTTAAATAATAATAATAATAAATTAAAAAAATTTAAATGTGTGATTTAAAAAAATGTAAAACGGTACGGTACCAAAATTTTAGTTGTTTTTACTGTAGCAGCACGGGTAAGTACTATAGCAGAACGGGCGGACCTAGTTGGGGCCAAACGGGCAGGCTTCTTGGTCGGGTCGGGCGGGTAAAGGGCTAGCTCGTGCTACCCATGGGTAGTTCAGGCTCAGGCTGGGCCGAGCTTAGCCCGATCCAAACCAGGCCGGTTTGGGCCGGGCACGGGCGGGCTGGGTCGTTTGATCAAGTCTAGATGTGCTTAGTTCCGAAAAAGAGGAAGGCATGAGCTTTGCTTTTACTAACGACCCTTGGACGATGCAAGGTAAAGTGTTGAATCTTATTCCATAGTGGAATGATTTCTGGCCATCCCCGGAAGCTTTTGTGACGGCATTGGTACGAATCCAACTCCATAACCTCCCAAACGAGTATTAGGAGATGGAGGGCCCCATCCCGGTTGTGAAACACTCGCCTCCAAATATACATGTCCCTTACTTAGGTAGAACCTACGTGTTTCTCACATGACCTATTGGTCAATATTTTTACATAATATATAAGATAATAGCTAAATATTTTCACAATTAACCTAAGCAAAAAGAATCCCAAAATACCATAGCCTACAACAAGCCCTAAAATAGATATTCCTACACCTTAGATACAAATGCTCGCATAGGGGCTATGATTCATCTAACTTATTTTACAAGCATAAAAATAAATACATGAATTATAAAACTAATCTTCACCAGCTCCTCCATGTACTCGAGATCATCTACCAATCTAAAAATATTCCCACCATCTTCCCACCATAAGATGGTGAACATAAAGCCTAGGAAGCATACACCTTTAGAGTCTAAAAGTAATGTAAAAAAATAATACAACATGATATATATATATATATATAATTTTGAAAATATGATCACAATAATGCATTGATGCAACCCATCATGTTCATATCTACAGCTTACATATATTAATAAGAGAACACATGATATGTATGACTCAAGCCATCAAATCCTCTATCTCAGGCTCACATAGACTCACAACCATAAATCACAACAAAAGCTCAAATCAAATAATACATATCAGGAAGAGAAGACAACTACCAATACTTTCGCCATGCCTATTATTCGGCAAACACCATGACTAAGAGTCATTCATCCTACTCACCGCAATTGTAATTACCAAACAACCACTCGTTTACATTGCTACACCAATGATCAGTCTTCGATAGAAAGATCCACCGGGTTTTGAACAGGGGGGTTGAAATTTGAAATTATTTATAACATATAATGTTAGTCTATCCACTAATTACAATTAATCTGACTAAGAGATACTTTCTCATTGTAATCATAGCTCTAATAATTATTATACTTAGCAAGGACTAATATAGTAATTATGTTGCATGTATTTTGCTAATCATGGAATAATTAGATTTATTTATTAATCATGATATAATTAGATTTCATTCATAGAAATTAATATTACAATTATTAATAACTAATAACATAATTTAAATCATTCTTAAAAAAACAAAGAGCTATTTTTTATAGTGTTGTACTCAGCCCAGCACCACAGCTTTGCAAGCGTTGGGTCAAGCTAGCCTAGCACTCGTGGTGCCTGGGGTGCTGGGCTGAGCTCAGCACCTAAGCGCACCCACATGCTATAGGGTGCTAGGTCGAGCCTAGCACCACTTCATCCAGGGTTGCCCAAGAGAAAATAAGAGAAGGAGTAGAAGAAGGAAAAGAAGAAGAGGAAGGAAGATGAAGAAAGGGAGAGGAGGAGGGGGCCGGGCCACAAGGGAGGGGAACAGTCGCTGGTGGCCACTTAGCGGTCAGCCTCTAGCTGATGGCTCGGTCCTCTGGAGGCCCCAACAAGAAAAAGAGAGAGAAGGAAGGAGATAGAGAGACTCACCGGCTGGTAGAAGGGCTGACGGTGGCTCTTCCCAACGGTTTGCTGAGGGACTAGAGGGAGAGAGAGAGAGAGAGCTAGAGAGAGCTAGAGAGAGAAAGAGGTCGAGGGAATGAGAGGAGAAAGAGAAAATTAGAGAGAGATCGGGGGTGATCACATGGTGGCAGCGGAGTGGCTAGTGGGCTCGGTCCCACCTCCAGGGATTGTTGCGATGCTAAGAAACAGTGGCTCGATGGAGGTGTGTGGCACCTCCATTGCTGCCATAGCATGGAAAGCATGCTAGGCACGAGGCCAGTCACGGCGTGGCCAGTTGCGTCATGCCCGAGTAATTTTCTTTTTCAATTTTTACTACTTGGGTTATTACAACTTGGCTACAACCAACTCAAAGACAGCATTACTAACCTACCAAGTTTGAGCCTAAACCCCAAACTAACTAGGACTGCCACTTTGGCTAGGCCGCAACCCAGCCCAACCACCATGAGCTGAATTGTAGCCAAACCCAACCAACATGAGTTGGGTCATAGTCAAACCGACCACCTACCTAAGTTAGGGCAAAGCCCAACCCACCCAACCTTAGGCTGGGTCACACTTAGCATTCGTCGCTAGGTTTAATGGGAAATCGATGAAATCGATTAATCTGGGCCGAGGACTCTGCTAGGGAGATCTCTGTCACCTTACCTATTCATTATCATGTCATAATTGTTCTCTATTTTTCTACATGACAAGGTGGAATTAAGTCTTCAGGTCTTCAGAGTGGTCAAACCCACCTCACCCATCTTCTCTATGCTGATGACTTACTATTCATTGTGCAAGTGACTAGAACCAATACCTAGTGCATCCTTGAGTGTCTCTAGGTGTACTCAGAGGAGACTTAACGTGGCCAAATCAGAATTATTTTTGCCTAATTAGATTCATAATGAATTGAGGGAGCAACTAACGGAGACTCTAGGATCGTTGGAGGCATTTATGCCATTTATATACCTAGGGTCCTCATTTAAGGGAAGTGGCTTGGGGTGAAGGAGCATAGCTACTTGTTGGGCAAGGTTGATAAGAGGCTGGCAGGGTGGAAGAAAGGGCTACTATATTCGAGGAAATTTGTAAGTGGCTTTTACATATTTCTTAACAATTCTATAGTATCTTGGAAAGCCAAGAAACAAACTACACTATCTCGTTCATCAGCTGAGGCTGAATATCATGCTTTGGCGTTCTCAACCAATGAGCTTGTCTGGCTTCGGTAGTTGCTCAAAAATTTTCAAATTGATTCTAAAGAACTTGCTTTGATTTTTTTTTTTGGTGATAATCACGCTGTTGTTCATATTGCCAGTAATCCCATCTTCTATGAACGCACCAAACATATTGAAATAGACTGCCATTTGTGTGTGACAAGCTTACTTATGGCGCCATCAAGCTTCTACCAATTCAAACTCAACATTAGTTAGCAGATGTTTTTGCTAAAGCATTACCAACTTTTTTTCTCTTTCCTTTGCTATCCAAGATGGTTGTTCCTGATATTCATATCCTAGCTCCATCTTGAGGGTGAGTATTATAGTATATTTTGTAATTAGTTTTACTTAGCCACATGTTATAGTTGGTAGGTTGTTAGAGTTTGTTAGCTTTATCATTAGTTTATAGCTAGTAAGTTGTTAGAGTTTGTTAGCTTTATTATTAGTGCATAGCTAGTAAGTTGTTAGAGTTTGTTAAGATGTTTTACTATTTAGCCTTTGGCTTTCTCTTGGATTGAAACAGAATAAGTCAATAAGAAGCTTTACAATTTCTCCTCTCTAGTTCAATACCGGTGCTGGGGTCGCTATGCCATACGTAGTTAGCCCTTGTTTGCTCGTGAAATATGAATAATCTTATTATAGCATTAGCATACTTATACTAATATGGTAAGTAAATAACCATTTATCTCAATATTAATACCATGTCAAAGTTGAGATGGCTCATCAAATGCCGAATTATTCCTACTTCTCTCTCCTCTTATTTTCCATCAAATATTTTTATGTATCAATTACTATTTATCCTTGAAAAGATATTAGTTTAATCAACTATCATTTTAATTATCATTTCTCTTTTTTTCCTCTTTCTTTTCTCTCCTCATCCATCTAATATACAGAGTATTTTAGTTATTTATCAAACTATCATTTTAACTTTATGTCAAATCAACTATAACTATAACATACTATACTAGCTTAAAAAGAAACACAAGAATAACTTAAATTAGTATAACCTCTCTTATGTAAGTATAAGAAATAGAATATTACAAATCACGAAGTATAATTTACTTATTTTGTGATTCACATTTTTTGAGAATTTCATAATTCGACTCCTCATTTTTTCTATGATTTCAATACAACATCATAACGTTATTTTGATTAACTAACATTAATTAAATTACTAATATACTCACACCATCCCCTCCCCTCCACCATCTTCCTCATCTTTTTCTTCTTTTTCTTTCCTATTTATCCTCTTCTATCTATCGTTGCTCCAACTAAGGGTTCATTGAAAAAGATTAAGCAAGCTGAACATCTTGACCGACTCCGATTTGGAGATCAAAACCTCTCGCTTGGCATGATGAGGTGGGTGTGGACAAATAATGGGAAAATGAGAGGAAAGAAGAGGATAAAGAAGACAGTGGTAATTTATGTATTCTATAAATTATTCAGTATATGATAACGAAATATGCTTTTATTGGTACCGGTCAAATTAACTTAGAGTGTTAAATAAAAATTATAGAGCAAAAGAAAGGTCGAGTTACAAAATTTCTTAAAGACAATGTAACAACCCAATCTTAAAAAAAAAAAAAAAATTCTGGGCACGACGCGACCGGCCACACTGTGGCCGGCCTCGTGCCCATGCAAGCTGCGCATGCAGCTTGCGTGGTGGGGGCGCCACGTGCCCGCTGCCGCTGCCGCAGCCAATGGGCTGCGACTAACTGGCCGCGGCGGGCCCCGGCGCCGCCGCAAACTGCCCCCCCTCACCGCCTTCCCTCTCTCTCTTTAAATCTCTCTCTCTCTCTCTCCCGTTTGGTCTCTCTCTAAACCTCTCTCTCTCTCTCGCCGAGGTCGGACTATCGCCGCCGCCGCCACCTCCACGAGCGCCGGTGAGCTCCTCTCTCTCTCTCTCTCTCTCTCTCTCTCTCTTTCTTGCCCGAGGGTGGGCTCGTCGGAGCCGAGCCACCGGCGAGAGGCCGGCCGCTGGCTGGCCAGCAGCGGCCGGTGCCCTCCCCGCCGGCCCGGGTCCGCAACTGCCTCCCTCACCTCCCCTCTTTCTTCTCTTTCTCTTCTGTTCTTCTTCTTCTTCTTCTTCTTCTTCTTCTTTCTTTCCTTCTTTCTTTCTTTCTTTTTCTCCTTCTTCCTCAGCTCCTCCTCTTTCTTTCTGCACAGTGTTGGGCTCGGCCCAGCACTGTAGCAGACAGTGCTGGGCCGAGCCCAGCACTGATGGCAGATGTGATTAATTTATTAATTAATTAGTTTATTTATGTTATTTATTTAGGTATTTTTCTTCTTAATTAATGCAAATAGATTATTTAGACATTAACTATTTTAATAATATTATATATCCTTCAATATAATTTTATTAATGATAATTTTTATAATTAATGATTAATTAGGTATAAATATATGTCTTATAGTTATTTATTTATTTACATATCTATTAGATTAATAGATAGATTTGTAAATTATAATTATTAGATTTATATTCTAATATTCATATGATCTACATTTTAAGTAATTCTATTAATTTATTATACATTATTATTTTGTAACAAATAAGATAATGACTACATAGTCCCTAATTAATCAAGATATAATTTAATTATAATTAGGTTTTTATCTATATTTATATTTTATTTATAATTAAAATCTAGTCAATCATAAAAATAAGTAGAAATTCTAAAATCTAATAAATCATCATATTTTACTCGAACGGATTATAATGGGATAAACAACTAACTTTATGTTACTTAAACATTTTCAGATCCCGAACCCCTTATTTGAGACCCCGTTGTCCTTGCTAGCGAGAAGTGTCACACGGTTGATGGGCGGATGTAAGGGATGCGTGGTTCGTGTCTTCTGATCGGACAGTGAGTTGTCTTATCCCCTAGATCCCTTTCTCAAATTAGGATTTATTATATATTATGTACATGTATGTTTTGGCCTCCAGTATGATTATATGACTTTATATAGAGATGATTTCAGTCGAGCATATATTTTATCATGCATTTGATTAGACTGATCTGGGATATGAGTACATTGGTGATATATAGAGATGATTGGAGATGATTATGCTATTATGGTTTTATGTCGGGATGATCTCTATCATGAGTATGCATGTGATAGATTAGCATGAGTATGCATGTGTTAGATACATGGTTGGAGTTTGTATTACGTCATTTTTCTCTCGGCTTCTATACCACCTAAATTCCTGAGTTGTATGATCTGTTGTCGTACTGGATATATGCATATGATTTATCATGTATAGGAAATCATAAAAGTACATGTGTATGTGATGTGATGTGATGTGATGTGATGTGATGGCTGGAATGGTATCTGGTCCGGACTGGTACTGGACATACTCTTAGCGTATGGCAGAGTATGGTGATGGCTGATAGTTATACTCTTAGCGTATGACAGGGTACAACTATCATTGATATACCCTTAGCGTATGGTAGGGTATGATTACTTTCTTCAGAGATACCCTTAGCGTATGGCAGGGTATGATTTATCTACAGAGATACTTTTAGCGTATGACAGGGTATGCTCTGAGCTTGTGACATGATGTGTATCGAGTTTGGGGCCGGGTACCATAGTCCAGCATGGTGGATGATATTCAGAGTTGAGACGGATGATTGTGATAGTGAGAGATATGTGAATTATATCTGGCTCTGACATATATGATTATCTAGTAGTTGGCATGCATCATGCATCATCATTGTTGTGACTAGTATCATTGGATCATAATTGTTATACATGATATGGTGTTATATTCGGTGATGTTATATGGTAATTTCATCATGTTATATAATTTCGGTTGAGGATATAATATGGCCATTCATGAGAACTGATTTCATTCATATATATGTCATTGAGGATACATATATATATATATATGTTCATACATGACATCATACTGCTTTCTGATTCATATTATCCAGTACATGATTTATTCTCTGTTTGGCTTCACTGATTCGGGGTAAGGTCTATTCACTGAGCCTTTTGCTCATGACTCTCTTTATTTCTTTTCTAACCCCTCAGATTTGTGGTACGTGATAGCGACCTGAGATATCTTGAGAAGATATTTTAGAGTGATGATGAGGTGAGCTATTGATGCGAGACGGTATGGAAGATAGTTTAACCAGACATTGAGTTGTATCATTGTTTGCTATATTGTACCTTATTGTATCAAATGATGAGTTATATAGTATATGTCAGATTTTTATAGCACTCGTGTATCAGCTGTTTAGTTGTATCTTGATGGTTTGTTGTGGCCTGTGTGGGTCCTGCCAGATTATGTGGCGGTCTAGTATATATTATTATGGACTTTGATATTCATATGCTAATAGGTTTATTTGGTTAAGAGTATGATTTATTTGGTGATGGATTATCTGATCATGGATATGTTAGCAGGTGTTATTTGATGATGTCATGATTGTATGTGCACATGAGTGTATCTGTGCGTGACGGGCCCCGCCCGACCTGTCGCGTGCGCCGCGCGTGCCATGTGGGCGAGTGTGCGTGCACATGCCCGTGCCGGGCGGGGGCGTTACAGTTCAGGTGGTATCAGAGCCTAGGTTTAAGGATGATCTGGCAAACCATCAAGTATAATAGTTGTTGGTTTATTTTAGGGTTACCCTAGTAGTCAATCTCGATGAGTTTGATATAAATTGGTTGATATAGGAATCTAGGTTGTGATGTTAAGATTATTAAGTTTTGATACTTGTCGATATGGATAGAAATAATTGGTGATATTGGTATATTGAGAAGTTATCTGAGCGACTAATGAATAGGAAGAGGTATTATTAAAATCATGTATTAATATTGATATTGAGGTGTCATAGTCTGTGGAGCATAATATTGGATATATGGAGTTGTTCATATATTGTGATAAAGTGTAGAAATTTGTAAATATGTGGAGATATGAATTTTGTACAGAAGAATTATTATAAGTAGATTTGAAATTATTCTGAGCAGATATAGCATATTTTTGGATTTTTGATCTTTTATGGATATATTTGATATTAGGAGATTGATGTAAAGAGATATATGTGTAGAGAGACTATTTTGATCTTTATGAGGGTTATAATTATGGATTGTGGATGGATGAGTAAAACATATGATGATTTTGTATAGTGGAAAAGAAATTATGTGTTGTGATATAGATGATTGTAGATTGCATATAAAAAATAATTTTCGGATGACTAGTATGATAAATTATGTTTGCAAGATATTTGTGTTAGTAGGTATGAAATTTTGATTGTATCGATAAGATAGGTGATTTAGTAGGGATATGTGTAACTAGCAATATTGTTAGAGGATTAACATCTTATTTAAACCTTTGAGTTGATTACCAAATAGGGTAATGGGTATAAGAAATATGACATGGACACAGTTATTGGTTTGTGAGTGATGTCAGTAATTGAGAAGTAATATATAGGTTGCTGACTGTATGAATTTGATTAGATAGAAAGAATGATAATGAAAGGAATGATATAGGGTGATTGATAGTTGCTAAAGTTGATAGTCTCAGGATATATCTTGTATGTCAGTGAAAATTGAGTTAGAGGATAAGAATATTATAGCCTAAAGATCGTGTATGTTGGGTGATGAATTTTAATTACAAGTATACAGACTTATGTTATTATAATTATTAGGTGATATTAATGATGTCGTAGAAGGATGTTGATGATACTATACGATTAAATTGTGCAGTATATATAATGGACTTTGTATAAAGGATGTGATAGAATATTAAATTGAGACTTTTGAAGAAATAAGAGGTTTAAGTGGTTTAATTAGGAATGAGATATGTTGGTATGGATGTTAGATTGAGATATTATGTGTTTTTGGCATGTTAGTTGTTTTTGATGATACTAATTGGAGAGTTAATTTGATAGAGTTATTCATAGAACCTATAGACTTGACCATTTGTTATGACTGATGAATAATTTGGAAGTTAAACTAATTGCTTCATAGGACGATAATGAAAGGAATATAGAGGACTATGATATTTCATGTACAATGAATCGATGGATGTTTATTATACTGCTAGATGATAAACAGATAATGATGTATAGGAAAGTGATTATATTAGCAATTATTTAACCATTGACTTACATGCTCGATTATTACTAGAGGTTATTGAGCGAGCCTTTTTGAATGATTAGATTGATTTAATGATTGTAAAGACTTACAAGTTTACATTTAAGTCTTAAGATAAAGACATTTGATTGGAAGACAATGATTTCATGATTGAGAGATAGTGACTTCATGATTGGTTCCATTATAGTTTGTGAGAGTGTGATCTTTTAGTAAATTGCAAAGTTAAGGTTGCAAGAATGTTATAATTTATATTTTTGGATGTCTTCTGATCTATATGAATTAGTTAGCGCCAGTTATTTTATTAGCAGATCATAATAGCATTACCAATTCGGGAGATTAATCTTAGTAACTTTAGTTCATGTACAATGACTTTGTAGATTTGTCTAAGATATGTTTATGTATTCTTAAAGATCAAGTATGATGGATTAACAAATATTTGTGTGGCAATGGATTAATATTTTGAATTGAATATTATATCTATCGAGATATTGAAGAGATTATTAGATTACTTCGTAGAACTCAGTAGATAGTCTCTGGATCTGAATATCGTTATCATTAAGTGATATTTTGGTGGATATACTAGTAGTGAGCGTAATTAACTAAATAATGATTAAACTAGAATTATGTGAATCGAGGAGTGAATAGTTTGGATATAGAAGTGATTGATCGGATGATCATTATAAAGTTTATCATGTATGTTTCTTGAGATAGTTGGATTTAACCTTTTAGATATTGCAGATTAAGAAGGAATATAATGTTATAAATCAAAAGAGGATATAAATTTCATTTGAGGTTGCATTAGGATTTACATTGATAGGTTGGATTTGTTGCACTATATGTTATTCTGAAGAATGTATTATGAATACATGTTGATATTGTAGTCTTATATGGATAGGTATGATCTCTTATATTGATTTATCTAGTAATTTGTATAATAGTTTAAGCATGTGAGCAATGCACTTTAAATAAGAGAGTTTGTGCTATCGCCTAAATTTGATAAGGATATCGGATGATGTTGAGTATGTTTATATGAGTGAGATTATTTGCTTAGGAAGAGGAGCATGAGTTAAAGTATTTCGGATGTTTTTGAAATAACTTGTATTTATCGTTCCACTTAGTATTAGTGATAGTATTGAGGAATAATCCATTGAGTATGTTTGGGATCGGAGTGTATATTCAGCAGATTGAAGATAATTTACTTAAATAGGTTGTATCATATTACCATAAGTGATTATTGCATTACGATGTGTATTATTGTAGTTAGGAGGAAAAGTGATAAAGGTATAGCTTGAGGTATTTTGGAGTAGAATATGGCTTAGATCTAGAAAATTTAATTTTGTAAGAGAGCTACTTGTGGTGGTATAAGCTATAGATTTGAAACAGTAAGATTATACAGTTGTCGATTTGATGGGAAGGTAGTAGAACTAGATTTGGAGATTTTCTTACAATACCAATGTGATTTAAATTTCGGGGTCGAAATTTTTATAACGGGGGAAGGAAAATGTAACAACCCAATCTTAAAAAAAAAAAAAAAAAAAAATCTGTGTGGCCGGCCTCGTGCCCATGCAAGCTGCGCATGCAGCTTGCGTGGTGGGGGCGCCACGTGTCCGCTGCCGCTATCGCAGCCAAATGCTGTAATTTTATTAACATACACTAGCATTTTTTTTTAAAGAATATAGATTGATATTTCTGTGATACTCGAAAAGCCAAATGCTGTAATTTTATTACTTCTTTGATACACATTTCAATCATAATACGAATAGTGTTTGTGATACGAACTCCCAAAGCTTAAGTTTTAATTATAATACAGTGGTTTGGTCATTCAAATCGCTTATTATATATATGACTACATTTATTTTTGGAAAATTTGAAGTAGCATTATATTTGAGTGATTCTGTGATTAACCTTAAATTAAGTCAATGTGTGACATGAAATTTATAGATAAATAGGAGAGGTTTAAAGACTTTTCTTATTTTTTCTTCATTAACTTTAGATGATACTTATAATTTATAAACTAAAGCGATATCTTTGAAAGTATTTCTTTGTTAAACATATCATTAATTGAGGGTGAAATTATGCTTTGATATTGCTTTAGTAACACAGTTGGGGTGAGAGATTTTTTATAGTTTATAGTGGGCAATAATAGTTCAAGGTTTTTCTTATCACAACCACAGAGACCTTCATTATTGAATCATCCATACTGCAACATAAGCACATCTATGTGCGTGCATCCAAACACACAACGGTAACATTTCCATGCAGATAGTCTCTCATGCAGACGTGGACAAAGTAGCAGCCACCTTCTTCATCGCCGGCCTCGCCATCAACGCCTCCCACCACTTCTTCACGTTGGGGTACGACTCCATGATGGACGCGTACGGAGTTCCCATGAAGTAGTAGGTCAGAGGGACGTGGCTGAGGTCGGCGAGGGTGACGGAGTCGCCGGCCAAGTAGTTCGACTTCGAGAGGCGAGCTTCGTAGACGTCCAACACCTTCTCGAGCTAAGGCAAGGCGGCGTCGACGGCGGCCTGGTCGCAGACGCCGCCGAGCATGGGGAGCACCAGGAGCTGGAAGATGATGGGGGAGACGGCGGGGTCGTACTTTTGGGCTTCCACCTCTAGCCACTGGTCCACTAGAGCTGACTCTTGTAGGTTGGCCTCTTTTAGGAAGTCAACGCTGGTTGACTTGTGCTTGCGGAGGATGTACCTTGAGATTGCTCGCGATTCTGGTTGTCGGGGAGTTTTGATTTCAAGTATCAGATAATTTAAGAATAATAAGGGAGTAGATTGACCAAATGGATGTGCCTCTTTTATTTGTAAGTATGCTTTCTAAGTTTTATATTTTTCATCCTATCTTTTAGGATTCATAATTTCACCTACATAATCTAATAACTTTACCAGTTAAAACTGAGAGAAATTTATCAAACACACCCAGTGATACCAATAGGGGTGGCAAAAATTGACCCGACCCGATAACCCGACACGACAACCCGACTGTTAATCGGGTTTGGGTTTAGTCTAATCGGGTTCGGGTCATAAATGGGTCAACCCGCCTAACCCGATTATTAATCGGGTCGTGTTCGGGTTTATACCACTTACCCGCTTGACCCGTTTAACCTGTTTAAGTAAACGGGTCGGGTCGGGTCGACCCGCAAACCCGCCATATATATATATATATATAAGTTTTTAACCCTAACCCTAATACTCAACACTAGTTGAGTGAGTCCCCAAATCGGCCAAATCCCGATCCCGCAGCCGTCGCACCTCGGCCTTTACCCATGCCCGCAACCATCGCCCCTTGGCCCTTACCCATGCCCGTAACCGTCGCCCCTTGGCCCTTACCCATGCTCGCAGTCGTCGCCCCTTGGCCTTTACCCATGCTCGCAGCCGTCTCCTTGTCGTCTTCTTCCATTAGATTGGCTTAATGGTGCACCGACCGAGAGGGCAATGATGGCCGCGGCGGTGGTGGAGACAGCGGTAAGCTCTTGCATCCATTAGATTAGCTTAATGGTCTTCTTCCATTAGACCCCTTCTTCTTCGAAATCCCATCATCTCTTCCCCTCCTCCCTCTCACCTCCACCGTCGCCAATGGCAAGCTCTTGTCGCCACCGCAACCTTCTCTCCTCATCTCCGACGGGCCTCCCGCTCTCTTGCAGCCTTGCCTCTCCTTAGACTTCCGACGGAAATCCTAAGGCCCGATCTTCTCCGATCCTCCCTCTCGAGGCCTCGCCTCCACCGCCACCCTTCTCTCCTTAGATCTCCGACGGATCGCCATCCTTCTTGCACGCCTGCCTACCCGCCCCATCGCCGTCGCTGTCGGTCGATCGATCTACCACACCATCGCCGTCAGTCTCCGATCTCTATCATTGAGGAGTTTGATTTGTTACCGACTTATAGTTGTAATTAAGGATTTGTGTTAGGATTTGTGGGTTAATGGCTTGTATAACTGAGAGTTTATTGTATAAAAGATTCTATTTGTGTTAGCCCAGTCAATTGTATAATAAATTCTGTTTGAATGCAGGGTTAATGGCTTAATACTTATAATTATTATTTTTATGTTGTATAAATTTTGAGTTGAAAATATATTATTGTATAATGTATTATTTATATAGTGTAAATTAGTAAATATTAATTTTTATATGGGGTTAAATAGTAAATAATTAAATATTATTGTATTATTCGGGTCGTGTTAATACGACCCATTTTTTAAACGGGTTACACGGGTTGTACTGTTTTAACCCGACCCATTTAATAAACGGGTTACACGAGTTGTCGTGTTACCTGTTTAATAAACGGGTCGTGTTCGTGTTTACTAAATACAACCCGTTTAATAATCGGGTCGTGTTTGTGTTAGGGAGATGTTGACCCGACCCGAATCTGACCCGACCCGAACCCGCTTAACCCGACCCGATTGCCACCCCTAGATACCAACATCCATGTATTTTATACTCAGTACAAATATTCTTTTAGACTTTCAAAAACTATAACCCCTAAACGCTATGTTTCTATCCGTCTGCTATTAGAGAAAAATAATAGGATTTATTAGCTGATAATATAAAATTACCTATCTATCCTTATCTGATTGGGAGAAACCTATTCTTCTTTCTCTTTGGTGTTGCTGTGCTAGAAGTCATGCGGGGAAAATATAAAGAGGTAGGATGGATGAAAAAACTTATTAAGGATCGATAAGGAGATGGGTTGAGAAAAAAGAGTGGAAGGTATTTTTATAGTTCATCCTAACGAAGTAGATGAGAATAAAATTGTCTAATTTTTTTTTTGACAATTACGAAGGTAATTTCGTTTATCTGAAAATGATGTACTGTTAATGTACTTAGCACGTGAATTTTAATTCATGGAAGGCTAACAGATGAGTTTAATTGTAGCTTTTTTAAAGTATAAAAAAATATTTATACACCTTTATAGTAAAAGGTAAAATGTAATTAAGCTATTTTACTTTTAAGCCTAAAACCACACTAGTATTAGTTTTTCGAAACACAGTTACTATATATATATATATATATATATATATATATATATATATATATATATATATATATATACATATATGATTCAACTTAATTATAAAAATAAAACAACATTAATATCAGAGTAAATTTATTATTGTTAAACTAAAAGTAAAGTAAAAGGGAAACAATATTCTAAAGGCCAATAATTGAATGAGATTATTCTAGTTTACTTTCTAATTTTTATATTTAAAGTAATAGAATAGTCTTAATGCAATTATTAGATGAAGAACAACTAATCACATCTTTAAGCATTAAAGGCAAGATATAGTGATATTTATATTGGTAGAGTGTGAACTAAAACAACACAAAGTGATTTTAATAATTTTTTTTCTAAAGTTTAATAATTTAACATACAAAAGTTAAATTAAATTAATACAAACAATAATAAAAGTATTTTCTGTCTTTATGCAATTAGAAACTAAATATTTCCATGCAAAAAAAGAAGCTAAAGTGTTCTAAATATCTAAAATGTCATCTTAGAGGGGTATAAATGCAAATAAGAGTTTTTTTTTTACAGGGGTATACTTGAAAATATACTAACCAAAGAGTATCAGGTCTCCATCTTGAAGAACTGGGACCTGACCAAAGGGCTGCAAAGAAAACCAACAATTAAAATCTTAATATATATATATAAGGGGAAATTTGCAAAAAAGCCCCTATAATATGAGATTTTTGTGGTACAACAGCCTTACATTAAGAGAATATATTTTATTTAAATTAATAATTTTGACTTTCTACATAATAAGATTGTAAGAGTATTTCTATAATTTAAAAAATATTAATCTAAATAAAAGTAGAATATTCCTAGTCTGTTAAGCTAATATGAGCATAAATTAACTCAGGACTTTTCTGAATATTTTTTTATAGAAGAGGGTTTTTTTGAAATAAATAAATAAAAATAAAGTAAGGCTTGAACTATAAAAAGCCCATAATGCAGAGATTTATTTGCATATTTCCCCGTTCAAAAAAAGTCGACGTAAATATAAGTTAAGAGAAAATTACATTTCTCGCGAGGTGAGCGGGGCTCTTATGCTCGCCGGCGGCGAAGTCGATCGGCACCAGCTCGTACTCGGCTCCGGCCTCCTCCAAGCACACGAGGACACGTACCACGTTGCCGGACACCAGCGATCCGTATACCTTCATCACCATCTCTCTCTCTCTCTCTCTCTCTCTCTGTGTGGATGGGGAAGAGGGGGTGGAGCTTTGAAGGGGTTCTTATAGAAATGGAGGAGAGAAGAAGGCTAATTATAGAAGTTTTTTATTTAATTTTTTGCATGTAAAATACCCTCTTAAAAGCTTATTAGCTTCTCATTCGATGCATATCCCTTCCAAATTTTATATTTTTAGGAGAAATTATAATAATTATATTAAAAAATTTATTAAATCTTCTAAAATTTCAAATTCGACCTCTGATTTCTTTAAATAAAATAAGAAGAGTAACAACTACACGTATAGAATTAAGCGTTTAAGTCAAAAATATATGAGTATTTTATATAATTGAGTCAAATCACATAAGGTAAAAGTGCAACTAATTCATATTTTTATTTATACCCTTTAAACCAATTATATTTTTTATATGCATAAATATCTTATATATAAATAAGATATTTTCCAAGGGTATACATAGAAACCCATTATGGGAATGGATCACTTTTTTTTCATCTTTTTATTAAATAAATGCCTTACTGATAACCTACTCCTCCTCCTCTAGAAGCTTCACATTATAATAATAATAATACCTTTTGGCTTTAGCTTTAAGCTTGCCTTCTTTTCCTTTTTTTAATTCAGAGCTGCTCTCACCTGCCATCAGGCAGTGGTTGGTGAGAATAGATTTTACACCCTATGTCTCCATAATTGTCAATCCCTGCACACTAGTGTAGTGGATGATTGAAAAGTTTCATTTCACCTTTCTAGAACCCCCTTTGTTCCATTTTCCCTACCAAATAGGATTTCTATTCTCATTTTGGTGAAATGAGAACAAGGGTGTGATATGGTTTTATCTCTATGATGGTTAAATCATAATCATTGGATTGATCTATCTTATAAAAAGATAGGATTATATAAAGTTCTAATTCCATTAAAAAATTTGACTTACTTCTTAAGCTCTTGTTTGCTTTTAAGTTCGCGGGTCTGTGAACTCGGTCGGTCACCCTATTCGAGTTTAGTGACTAAATATTTTTTTTATCTTTTTTATTCCTAACTAAGTTCACTTTCCAATAAATAGAATAAAATTTAAGTTAATTCTAATTTTATCGTCGACATAATTTATATCTATCACTTTTTCAAAATCCTATTACGTCATTTGCCTACGAGAAATTGCCGAGCTAAGTATTCGAAGACCGAGGCTACGGGATTATATCAAGGCCAGGTCAAAGACCAAGAAAGGTTTGCCTCTTCTGTGATTCAAGCTCAAGCTATCACTATCCTCTCTCAGCATATCACTTAGGGATCCCTATTGCCTATAGAAGGGGACAAAGATGTTCGCGCCTAATCCATTTGACCGGAAAGGAAGGGTTGATAAGCGGGTTAGGGCTATTTGATTTCTGATTGTGATTACTATATCTGAAATATTATTAGTAAAGTCAAAAGCCATTTTGATCCCTCCAATATTAATACATTGTTCATTTTTTTCTAATCATATTAAAAACAATAATTATACTGCAGCTTAGTTCGCAATTAGACACTATATTTTTTTTTATTCTAATTCAAAGTACATAAATCAAAATTGAAAAATGAGCCCATCTAAAATTGGGCTTAGGCTACGCCGCCTACTACTATTTCAAGCTCGGATCGTGCAGAGCTTAGCCGGATTAAAACTAGACGATTCGAGCTAAGTTTGGATGGGTCGAGTCTAATGATCATCTGTAGCGAAGTTTGATACTCGTGAAGAGAGGCAAAACACATTAGAATCAACGAATTATGTTAGTAATCTGCCGCAATTTCCTCTCTCTCCATAGATCAAAGATTCCACCATTCCGGTTCTATTTTAAAACTCTCCCATTTTCCCTCTTCCCCCTTCTATCTTGTCACAGGGAGCGAGGAAGTAGAGAGAAGGAGGGGGAATCCTAAATCCCGGATCCAAAACCCTAGAGAGAGAGAGATGCCGCGGGAGATCATCACGATCCAGGTGGGGCAATGCGGGAATCAGATCGGGATGGAGTTCTGGAAGCAGCTCTGCCTCGAGCACGGCATCGGCAAGGACGGCCTCCTCGAAGACTTCGCCACTCAGGTCAAATCTCATCTCCTCTTGATGCCTCTACTTACCTAGACTAATCTCTGTGGCAAATCATTTATATCAAATTGCAACATTGAACTGGTTATTAGCTTTCAGCCGCGAATCTGAACTACATCTGAAGTGTACATTTTTTTCCGTGATTGCGTAAGGATTTTAATGATATCTATACTTCAAATGTAGAAAATTGGGAGCACCTTTTGTGGCATATTAAGAAAATAAGCATGATACTTGAAACTTGCAAAATTATGCTTGTATTATAGTTGTCATTATGCCTTCTGTGTTTCTTTTGGTGGATTTTGGCTTCAGAAGATTCACTGACGTGATATTATGATCTTTCTACATTTGTGTGGCTTGGAGGAAAATTAAGGCAAGCAATTAAGCATCACTGACCTGGCAAAAGCTCTATTACCACTTACATGTTGTCCGAAATATGAGGCTCTTTAACTCATTATTTTCAGTGCCTAGTCCTTTTCTTGTCTAACAAAATGCTTTATGGAAATTTAAGTACTTACATGTCTTTCATCAAAAACCAATTTCATTTAATTACTGGTTTTCCTATTATTTGAAGTTTTCTTTGGAATTTCTTTGAAGGATGTTACATGTTTTGAGATTAATATGACTACGATACAACTCGTAGAAAATAATTCATGAGAATAATAATGTGAGAAAAGATGTTCTGAAATGGTTAGGGAATTTATATTTGTCTAGACTAGCGTAAGAATAAACCATCATGTTTACTTAGAAAATATTTTGCTACTGCAGGGAGGTGACAGGAAGGATGTTTTCTTCTACCAGGCTGATGATCAACACTATATACCAAGAGCTCTTCTTATGGACCTAGAACCAAGAGTCATTAATGGGATACAAAACAGCGAGTATAGAAACCTTTACAACCATGAAAACATATTTGTCTCAGAACATGGAGGTGGTGCTGGAAATAACTGGGCTAGTGGATATCACCAGGTTCTAGTTTTAGACGAAATCATAGGTTTAATTTTTCATCTATGCTGTATTCAACATAAACATTACTAGAGCTATCCTTCATTTCTCTTAGCTGATAAATGCGTTCCTTAGTTATTATGTGTACTATGATCAGTCTATCTTATGGACTTTCATGTCTTTTGGACCAGATATTTCTGGTAAACCAAAAGAAAGTCTTACAACCTGAACTTTTCCAGTCTATCTACTTCTGTGGATGTAATGAAAGATATAAACCTCACTGAATTCTTTTCTGGTATAAGGGGAACCAGTGATGTAAATATGTAATTGAATGTTGTTCTTCCAAATTTTATTTCTTAATTGCTTTGATCTATTGTAAGTGCCTTTTCTCCTATTATTGCTTTTTCATGGGCAGCTTAGATTTCATGTTGCTGAATGAACCTTTGCGGTTCTCTTGATATGTTCTAATCTATAGTTTTGTCCAACAAATTACTAGTGCTAAACTTAAGTCCTTAAGTTTGCTTTCAGGCTTCCTCGACACCATTTACCAACTGTCCTAGAATTAGTATTATTGAAAGATTAAATCTAACTAGAGTTCTTATAGTAGTGGATGCACATTTCTTATTTTTACTGATATAAGAAAAAAAAAAGGCAAGGCAATGGTAATAAAACAAAAGTTAACCACCAAATGAATCTACGTTGTCAAACTTTGTTTGTTCAATTTAGCTATTGCCTGTAACATTTATGCTCTGTTGACCGCTATAATTTTTGCATGGTCAGTTGAGCAGTTTAGTTTCATCTTTCTGGACGAACTTATACTGTCCCCTTTAAACTTGAGATACTCTAGACCACTAATATTTTTCCAACATGTAGTTAAACAGAAAGTTCTTTCCATTTTTTTCAGTCCTTCCAACATCATTCTTATAGAAAGTGCTAATAAAGAAGACCTCAGTTTTAGTTGTGTACTTACTGTTGTCATGGCAACTTTATATTCATATTGTCTTAAATTTGCTGTACTTGAGCAGTTGCTACCATCCAAACTTTGTGGACAACAAAGTGTTATTAAAATATTCGCCAAAGAGGTTTCCATCATGCATTTGTTTGACATTCCTGTCATTTTACCTCCACTTTAACTAGATCATAGGCTCATAGCTAATAAACTACCATGACTAGCTTCATTGTGATGCTTGGTGTAGCTATAAAAGGAAAGGAACAAGATCTCCCTGAATGGATGTCATCATTTTGTAAATTTTCACCCTGTTCTACATTCAAAAGATATCTCAATCTTACACCACTTCCAGTTAGCATGTGAGCAAGTCAATATATCTCCTAAGTCTTGTGGTGTATTCTCTTTTGATGTATTATTTGTGAAACCAAATTTCAGATACATCATGAGGAGATTATATATTTAATCCATATATTTTTGTAGCTATAGAAGTTGCAGATGTACATGTTTAAACCATTCATTTCCTATATATAGTGATCTGATAGATCATTCATTAATTTCAGGTTTCTTGTGTTAGGTTCTGCACATAGAATTTGATGTTTGATCAGTTAATAGATGTCTCTGACTACATTCTTTTTGTGGAGCTTTTGTATACGATTTTTATGATGCAATTTGTCTCTGAACTTCTTTTACTAAAGGTATGTCATGTTTGAGCATTTTTAAAATGAACCTTATTTATTGAGCTTCTCGTCAGAAAGCTGTCTCTCTTCCTGCTGACATCACAAAAGTAGGATATTTTTGCTACAAGATGCTCGTTCTCATAGGGACATGCTGATGTTGGTATAATATGCTGAAAATCCTGTTTGTTTATCAATATTCTGTTACCATATTTGGGATTACTTAATAATATACTTAATTGCTTTCAAACTCGACATTCTACTTGTTCATCTTTTATGTTTCATTGGGTAGATAAGTATTGGTTAATAATAGATAATGCTGGTTCCTGATTCTTATGTTCTTGGTTATTCTTCCTTCTGTTTGCCATTATCCCTGATAATGCTAAGAAACACTATATGAGATGGGTTTTTACATCGATTCTTGCAATTGTTTCCTAAAATTAGGGAGAACAAGTTGTAGATGATATCATGGACATGATTGATAGAGAAGCAGATGGAAGTGATAGCTTAGAAGGTTTTGTTCTCTGTCATTCAATTGCTGGTGGAACGGGTTCAGGTCCATCTTTTTCTGTTTTTTTTCTTAATAATAGATTATTCTTATCTTTATTCATCTTCATCTATTTATTACTTCAATTCTTCATACATACAGCAGTTCTTATTTGCACTCTGCTGATCTTTGTGGTTTATTTTGCTCTAGTGCAGGTATGGGTTCATATCTGCTGGAGACTCTAAATGAACGTTATAGCAAAAAGCTTGTGCAAACCTACAGTGTATTTCCAAACCAAATGGAAACGAGTGATGTGGTTGTCCAGCCTTACAACTCACTCCTCACTCTGAAACGCCTGACAGTGAATGCTGATTGTGTGGTTGTTCTTGATAATACGGCACTGAATAGGATTGCCGTAGAGCGTCTTCATCTAGCAAATCCTACCTTTGCACAGACAAACTCATTAGTGTCTACTGTTATGTCTGCAAGCACTACAACTCTGCGATACCCAGGATACATGAACAACGATTTGGTTGGCCTTCTAGCATCTCTGATTCCAACTCCGAGGTGTCATTTTCTCATGACAGGTTATACTCCATTAACTGTAGAGCGCCAGGTATAGAAACCTCTCCACATTAATCTATTGCTGAGGATTAATTTTATTATGTGGTTTAATACTTATGTTTTTTTTTACATAATATCATCTAGTAAAAAGATTATTATTTGTGCCTGCAAGTGCATAATATCCTCTCTAAAATATAGCACTTTCATGATAAGATGCCACTTAATGTCTTTTAGTAAATTTTAGAAGATATGATGACAAGACAAGAACTGAAGGAATCTCATGAAGACGTGCTATTTAATAATCTATTGGGATAACTGCTTTGGAATATAGCATTATTGATTTTGAGAAGTTATCCACCAAGGTGGTCATGCAGTGTGTCAAGTAATAGCAGCAAAGGTTGTGTCCATCTTATCCTCCAATGACATTAAGATGTTCTTTTTTTTCTTGCATTATTGCATTTGAGGGTTTTCAGTGTTGCATGCCATACTGAAGCTAAGTCCACCTGTGTGGTCCTTACTATATCTTTCAACACATGACGCTAGACCTAGATAAAGAAAGATTGCTGCTTGAAAACCAATACAGAAAATCCGTCAAGGAAACAAGGAAACTGAATCACTATAGAATCAGAAATCTTAGGTTTTTCTCTCATGCTATGAGTTGCGTCTTAATCACATGTATACAACAATTGTCAGAGGGTAAAGTTAGGCATGAAACTTTGGGAACAATTCTAAGGAGAAGATTGGAGTTGATAGATTGTAGACATAATTTGTTTGCAAGAAATTAAGTGAGTAAAAAAAGAAAATAGAGAAAATTAAAATACTAAAATAAACTTTGGTACATTGAAAGAGAAAATACTAAAATGAGTAAAACATATTTGTAGATAAGAACCTAGAGGATGTTGCAGGTTATTAAAAAATAAAAGATAGTGCATTAGCAACAAAAAATATATTGAGATTCTTATAGTAGAGCTTATGCACCCACACCCCATACAATTTTTTTTTTAATCACATATTAAAGGAATTATCAGGATACATGAATGACATAATTAAAATGATACTCGAATGTGGGAGGATCTATATAGGAGCAGATTTGAATGGTCATAAAGGAAAAGAAAGAAGAGATTCTTTCTGTTGTTCCTGAATGCTATTTTATTTTTCTTAGAGGGCCAGAATCTTTGTAATTCAAGCCAAACTTGTCGAAAGCTATATAACCTTTTCATCTTCCACATCAACCTCAATATAAACTGTTGCTTAATTATTATGGGATTTGCCTTCAGAAAAATGTGAACTTGTGATCAAGCCAGCTCCACACTATTGTTAAATACAGTGAGCAATGTGTGCAAGACAGGTCTATGATGTCCAAAACTGTGCATTATGTATCTAATAACTGTCCAGCTTGTTGGTACATGTCTACGACTCTACATGTTCGCAAATCTCTAACAGAAGGGTCAAGGGATGTTTAATATTAGATATTAGCACAATGTGTGTGTACATATATATATATGTATGTATGGCTTCCAGTCTTCACCTTGTAGTTTATCTAACCAGAGTTGTTATATACTTATATGCATTGTGATTTGACTAGGCTTAATAGCAGATATGTGATACAAAGACTCCTTTATCTGGGCAGGTTAACATGATTCGTAAAACTACTGTGCTAGACGTTATGAGAAGACTTTTGCAAGTAAGTATGCATAGAGATTTTTAAGAATGTTTATTCTGCTTGTAGTTGAACTAAGTCTCTTGTATCCTGCAGACGAAAAATATAATGGTCTCTTCTTATGCCCGCACAAAAGAAGCTAGCCAAGCAAAATATATATCTATACTAAACATCATTCAAGGAGATGTGGACCCTACTCAGGTAGTATATTGTTCAAGAAGTAACTGTAGTGCAGAAAATTCCATGTTGTAACAATTGTTTTACAAATTTTATGTTATAGCATGGAAAGCTATTCAAGGAAACAATTCTGACTGGATAGAGTTTTTCTCCTTTCCAGCTCAGCAATTATTTGACTTTCTTCATCAAAATATACTACATAGTTTGCAGTTTCATATGCTAACCTATTTCCTCTCTTTTCTTCATTTTATTTTATGCTCATTGTTGAAAATTTGAAGCCTGCATCTTCTTTGCTGTCTTTTATTCTTACTTTCGCAGTTCCATATAATTTCAACTTTTCAACATTGTTATTGTTGAAGTTGGAAATTTAAATCTGTCTACAAATAATAGAATGAGTAAATTATCTATGGCCCATGCTAGATGCTGATATTGACATTTCAAATCCTTATTGTAAATCTTACTGTACAGTTAAAATTATATTTTGATATAAGATACCATCATAACTTGATGGTTGTTCTTCCCAATGTCTAATGCTCAAGAAAGATATTTGAATTGTTCTTAGACTACACTTTGAAGCTTTCTCCTTTGATTCAAATCCGTGATGACAAGCTCTAATCGCACGTGGACACAAAGTTATAGTAACTGATGCTTGATCTTTACCTTTCAATTTAGGACCAAAACTTGAATTGAAGCTTACTTTTTTTAACTTGTAGAAACTTATCTAGCCTACTTTGACCATTGTTTGCAATCTTCATACGGAGAGTTTGCCCACATTCTGAATTGAAAGAGTAGCATTGATTACAAAATGAGATGTCTGTTACCAAAATAAAAGTGCTTAGTTGCGAAAGAGCTTTAATAGTGCTTATAGCACAAGGGCTTTAAATAGTAGTGCTTAGGCATATAAGGGCTTTCTTTTCAGTTTTCTTTTTATAGTTACACATCAATTAACTTAGTGCTAGCTAGTCTAGAATCTGACAGATGGATCCAGTTCCTTCAGTATAACCGGAATTAGAGGCTTTCCTCTTGGAAGATCCAAGGACTCAAAAACATGAATTTGGTAAACTTTCAAGTATCATTGTGATAGTAACTCAATAAGAAACAAATAGCTGAAGATACTAAAATATAGCAAGAGATGCTTGTTTCGTGAACCATTTTCTATATGAGGTGGTGTATTGTTGTAAAGTATGGTGTATTGTTGTAAAGTTGGAACAAGTTCAGAAGGACATCATCTTTTTTTTCCAATCATTTGTCATTCATGCTAACATTTTAGTGTTGGATACCAAGAGACTTTTCGTTTGCCAGGTCACAATGCTTAGAGCTTCAAACATGTAGCTAGTTAGAAACTTAAGCCCCATGATCTGCAAGCCTTGTGGAATGAATCACATGATTTACAGATCAAGGGTCTCACAGGAGTACAGGTCTTAAGCCCTTGCATGTATTAGAAGAATATAAATACTTGGTGCCATGGGTTGCCATGCCCCACCTCCTCCTATAGGCGATCTGAGATTGTCTTAGAACACATATTCCACTATAATTGGATCCATAAGTGGGTAAAGCTGATGTGAAGGGCGATGACCCAATGGGGCATGCCATGCCACAGGCTCATGAACCCTTGTTGGTGCAACTGTTAATGTCTTAGTGAGGAGTTTACTTGCACATATAAGGCATGGTATTTGGGATACTGAGCACTGTTGTTCTTTCATGTTATACTTAAGAAAATTTAGATTAATTAACTCCTCTGATCATCCTTTCAATTTACTCTTTTTCACAGCTTCACTAGTTTGGTTGCTGCACACTGATGCTTGTATATCTATATTTTATAGGTACATGAAAGCTTACAGAGAATACGTGAAAGAAAGCTTGTTAATTTCATCGAGTGGGGGCCGGCTAGCATTCAGGTTTACATAAGATTGGCTTGATTTTTGTTTCCATTTGGTTTTGCTTACATTGACATTTCATTACAATCATCACAGGTTGCATTGTCTAGGAAATCACCATATGTTCAAACTACTCACAGGGTGAGAATAATATGATTCTTGGATTTCCTTTACATACTCTTATTATAATCTGACTCTCTCTCTCTCTCTCTCACACACACACACACACACACACACATGCACACACACACACACATGCACACACACACACACACACAGAGGCAAAACACTTGTATGCACACATGAGCATGCTCTCTCGCTCTTTCTTTCATTTGCTAGCTGGAGTTCATTTTCAGAAGCACGTTCTTGGTTTTTGCCTCTATAGTTTTTCAGTTTTCTGTTTGTTTTTTTGTTATTTATTTTTATTTTTTTGGTGAGAGCTCAGTGTCAGTAATTCTTCCACTTAATCATGTAGGTTAGTGGTTTAATGCTAGCAAACCATACTAGTATTCGCCATCTCTTCAGCAAATGTCTTGGGCAATATGAGAAGCTGAGGAAAAAGCAGGCCTTTCTTGATAATTATCGGAAGTTCCCTATGTTTGCAGTAAGTTCTCTAACATCATCAGCTATTCCACTTGCTTTTCACTATTGGCTATCTTATTTCTTTGAGTTCTGATCTCATTAATTTACTTATTGTCCTGAGCAGGACAATGATCTTTCTGAATTTGACGAGTCTCGGGAGATAATAGAGAGCTTAGTCGATGAATACAAGGCATCTGAGTCCCCAGACTACATCAAGTGGGGGATGGAGGTAATTTAGAACAAAAGCTGAAGATTTTGCAAGTTAAATATACATAAGATGGTGATTATCTATCTCAAAAACAGGATAATGGAGAGGCAAATGTTGCGGCAGCACTAGATTCAAAACTCGTGGTGTAGGAAGTCAAGCTAGGTAGACTTATATGATGAAGGTTGTCATAATGCTGCTTGCTGATTACAACAGGAAGAGTAACAATTTTTTTTTTCTTTCCTGTGTGGGATTCTGTTATATTCATATATAGTTTTTAGAAAGATAGGCTTGACATCTTGTTGTCCGTCAATAAGAGACATCCTATTGGATTTTCCAATATTGCACAACCACATATTGTAACCGAGCTATTAAATATGAAACTACCAATCATCATTAATTTAAACTGAGCTATTATATATATATATATATATATATATATATATACATAATCTAGTTAATTTATATTTTTGATTATTCTGGACATTTTATTTTGTTGATATTGGTTATGCAAATACATCCCAGATTTTGGCACCTCATAAAAGCACCAGATATCATTTGAATGATCATCTATATGCACATAGTTCATATATTGGGCCTAGAGAGAGATATTTTTAATTATTGTCATGTCCAACTTCTTAATGTTACTGAATTGACTTTTAGCATATGGAAGAATGGTTGAAGATCTTACAATTAATTTAAAAAAAAAATCTTATAATTAATGCTATGGTAACCTTTTTGCAAGCAAAAATTGTGATAGCATATATAATCCTACATAATTTTATTCTTAAAAAACTAACAAAGAGATGATAAAATCTATAGTTTTTTAAGAATAAAATTAACCTATCTTTCTAAAAATTGTGATATCAAAAATTGTGAAGTCAATAAAATTCTATAGTTTTTTAAGATACAGATTCGGATACGGATAGAATTTTTGAAAAAAATTCGAATACGGATCGGATATATTTTTCGGATTCGGATACGGATATCGGATATCCGTTTATCTGCATATTTTTTTAAATAACAGATTTTAGTTTGCTTATTTAAATAGTAAATATTAATATTGTTACTAATAATAAGTTATATATTATTTATAGAGATTAATTTCTCTAATTTTATAAATTTGACATACAAAAAAATTATTTATCATAAAACTCTTAATAATTTTATATTAATTATATATAAATAAAATATTATAATTATTTTAAATTCAATCAATATCCGTTTAAGATTCGATCTTTTATCCGAAAATTATCCGTATCCATTTAGTTAGGATATGGTTTTAAATTTTGCTATCTATCTAATATCCGTATCCGAATCCGTATTCGGACTAAAAATATGGATCCAGATATGGATTAACCACTATCCGATCCGTTTTCACCCCTAAGGGTAGAGCTGAGAGTGTTGAAACATTTGAAAACCTAGACAGAATGTTACAACACTTGCCTCAGAAGAAAAGAATCCAATGAGTATTGAATCAATGATAATTAACTTAGAAATAATATTACAACACACCAATTTCCAAAAGGATTCTCTTGCTACCTCTTCCCTGTAATCTGAAGAATTATGGAAAACTTATTTAAAATACCACCTTTTCTTTTTGTTATTCACATATAATGATATTTATGGATCAGCTCTTGCATTTTACGTTTAATGTTTCAAAAACACTTTTAAGTTAATTTTACCCTAACAACAACTAATGGAATAGTAAATAGTTTCATCACTTTTAAAAAAAAATAAAAAATAGAAAACCTAAAATACCCCTCATTTGACTTTAGAATTTAGTTCTCCATTTATTTTTGATCTTGACCTTTTTTTTTTAAACATTAACCTAAAAAACTTACTCAAGGTATTAAAATCATGGTATATTTATTATCACTTTAACTAATCTATATGATAACTGATGTTAAGAAAATTAATGGCAAAATGTCTTCAAGCATTTTAAGCAAAATGCAGAGATCAAATAGTAAACATCTATTTGATAGGATCCAAATGATAATAAAAGAAAATTGTAGGGTATTATAAATTTCCTAAAAATTCTCCACACCTTCAGTTGGATCAAATATTAGTAGCAATCAATCTCACTCTTTTACCCAAGAGCAAACTACATTGCTTTCTGAACAGGAAGAGGTGATAGCTTCCACAATTGTCTGCACAATTGCAGCATGGAGTCAAACAAAGCATGTAGTAAAGAAGAAAAGTGGAAAAGAGCACTCATTCATGAGAGGCGAGCCTTTAATGGCTGGAAAGGATGTAATTAAATCCAAAAACCCATTGAAGCACAGTAGAAATCAAATACAATAAAGCTATCAGATCACTTCATCAAATCCAGACATCTCTTTGTTCAAACTTCTGTGCATCTAAATATCTTAGTACGACTGTAAGCAAAAATGAGTAAAGCATCAGGTAACAGATTAAATTCTGCAAAACTACAAATTTACTTGGCGAAACGTTCTAAAAAAAAAAAACTAAATCAACACCATCAAAACATGCTTGGGCCTCAGGATAAGTGTTGGGATCAAAAGAATAACAACAGATCTTGGTCACAAAAAGGATTATTTTTCTTTAGTACACACTACCTAACTCTAAGCATCCCTGTCTGTGTGCATTTATGCAAGTTCTTTTAAAAAATGGAGAAAAGGATCCTCTTTATTAAAGGGATAATAACTCAACACAACTTCCTGCTCCTCCATCTTAGGGTAAAACTACTACACATGACATGCAGAGTTCCTGAATACCCTCACCCCTTTGCAAAATTTGTCTACAAGCATGACCAGAATTAGAAATTCGTGGCTTTGCTCGGCTCTTTTTACATACTGAGTATAATAGCATTCTCCATTGATATGGCCGTCGATTAATGAATTGAATTATCTGCCATGGTTATCATCCATCAAGGTGACTAACCTCAGTCATAAGTCATTCAACAAGCTATTAATTTTCTGCTTTCTTGATACTATCCTCTTGGTGCAATGAAACAAACTGCACTATCTTTTGGACCTGCGCAGCATCAACTCTGAATTTTTCTGCAATGTGGTTAATATCCATTTTCCCCCGGTGATCATCAGATTTTCCCTGATAGAGAAGGATGATTTGATGAACTTGTTCGACGTTTAGAGTTCCTGGAGGCAATGGTCTCTGTTCACCGTGTCCATCTTCTTTTGTACTCCTAAGCTTTGGCATTGGCCTGTTGTATTGCTCTACAATGAAGGCCTGCAATATAAAACCCAAAGGCAAATAAATTGCATGAAATCATTTGGTTTATCTAATACTAATACTTTCAGACACCTACACTGATAAAGTAACAGGAGTACTTCTGCATCCCCACTTATCTAGAGCTTCACTAAAATTAATGTGGGTCTCAATCCCAATCTTTGTCTAGAATTAAGTTTAACCCTAACCCTAGCAACATAGCTTCAAGCTACAATTTCCTATTAGAGTGAACTTTATCTCCTATAAATCCAAACACAAAGTGAGCAAGTTGTATAGAATCTTATCAAAGTTTGAAACTACTAAAAGTTGAAAATAAGTCATTGAATGCACAAAGGGTAAGTAGAGATAGAAGATGCTTTCAGTACTATACCAGTATTTCTATTGTAAAAAAATAAAATCAGAAGAGACAATGAGCATTGAAAGTATAAACTTTCCAATAAAATAAGTACCATAGTAAGGTAATAACAAAATCATAAGAATGAAAGAAGAAAAATTGGAAAGACATCCAAGAGTTAGAATAACAAAAAAGAGCACTGGATTAATTATCCATCAAAATAGATATTAGAATATCATAATCCCCCAGGTCTCAATCTAAAACATTTGGGAATTTAAGTTCAACATACAACTCATGAGAAGAAAAGGCTTCCTATTAAATTCATTATCCATCAACTTCCAAGTCTTACCTCACCCATTTCTAGCTTCCCTCCAGGTTTTGACGTGATTCTTCCAGCCATCTGTTTGAGCATATCATCATATTTTAGGTCTCGTTCCTCAAGTAATCGCTCATCATCTTTAGCTGCACTTGCCACCTCTGTAGCAATAAGAAAAGATGATGTTAATTAGAACGGAACAATCAAAACTGTAAATTTTTATTTGTATTTATGCAGTTGAAAAATTATGCTTCAAATAAAATTTTATTCATATTATGAGTCTAGATTTATGTATAAATTTTAGCACAAGTTATGAGATATTTGGTGAAAAATATTAAAATGAAAAATTGAAAGTCAAGGATTTCAAAGACATATATAAAGTGTTGTTAGTTTTGGTATAATGATTCTAACTACCCAGAAAGTGGTTCTAACTATAAAGTTTGAGACATTTTGGTGTACATGCATTAGAAGATGTATTCTAACTAACTTTGGGAATAGATGTACAACAAAGGGAACTTTGGTTGTCTAGCGTTTGAATGCACGTGTTGATCTTTGCAAACCTACAGCTTTCGTGGAGAACCTTTGAGGGCTTATTGTACCTTATCGATAAGAGATATTTTAAGTGGATTTTAACCAAAACCTACGCAGCTGTTTTTTTTTGTCTCTTTGGAATATATTTTGGAGTTTATTAAAGAACATCTAACAACTTTCGACGAAACGTGTTAAATCGACTTTTTACTTATCATATCTACATTAAATTTGAAAGAACTATATCTCAAGAATCATTGGAATGGAATAATCAATCTCAAGGGTTACTTACGTTGGGAATTAATCACAAAAAATAATACATTGTGGGGTTCGTGTGAGCAAGACCTTACAAATTTTTTATGGGTATCAACGAGTGATTTGTATATTGTTCTTATGACTACTATAATAATATTAGTGATTGGTTTTAATCCGAGTTTGGATCTGTGATTTGTTACCCGAGTTTTAGAGTTTTTTCTATGTAAAAATCTTTGAATTTAAAATTGTCTTTCTAAGCTTGTTATTCTGCATTTCATTATTGATAGAGTATAATAGATCCGATCTCCTAGGGTTTATTATAATAATTCAAAAACAAATATGTTTGCAATAAGGTTTTAAAAGAGTGTAAGTCAAGAGGTGAGGCAGGTGGCTTGCACTAAGTGCTCATAAGTTTGAATCGTTGGAAATTTTACCATCAGATAAGGTTGTATACATATTGACAAGTGCCTAATGCACCAAAATATCTTTTCCATATAGTATTTAAATTGAGAAATGACCTCTAGTATGATAACTTAAGACATCGATTTTATATGAAATCCAACAAAATAGGAATTCTTAGAAAGAGTCTCATAACCTGTGACTCTATTAAGTGTAAATGTTCCTTCTACAATATTCTCAGAAACCTACAACACATGTAGAGATGAACATGTTTACACTTTGCACACTTCATAAGTTTTTTTTTTTAATGCAAATTATTGTTTCTTTTGTTTTCTATTCTTTTGATTCAAATCCTATAAGAAAATACAAATTCTTATTAATCTACGTACTTCTGGATCTTCTAATCATGCTTGAGAAGCATCCTTATGAAATTATGCATGTTTCTCGTATAGTCATATGCACTTCTCTCTTATGCAGCAAAATGTGCATTTGTAATCCTTTGGGCATCAATATTGGGCTAACTTGCATACAGTATGCAGCCTTAGCAAAAGGCTCCCTCAAGTTGGAATCTAGAGAGCCAGAGAAGGCAAGATATATGCAGCCTTAGCATGCTTATCCCAATGTTGGAGGGCAGTTTCGATGACCAAACTCATGACATAATGGTGTAGCAGCAAGTCTTGTTGTCACACCAACTGACTCCCTCTAATTCAATAGGATATATGAACTGGAAAGAAAAAAAATTCCGAAGTATCCTTTTTAAAAGAATTTTTTTCCTAAGTATTCTTTTAAAAGAAACACTAGCAGCAGATTTGTTATATTATCATCCTTAAGAAGTTCTTGCAATTATAGCAGCAAGTATGAATTATAAAAGAAAGAGAATGAAAAACAAAATTTGATCAAGGAAAAAGGTAACATATGAATAAATGAGTGGCGAATAGGTTTAGGCAGAACCCTACAGCCTTCTTCTTACTTCAAAAGAACCACTAGTACATGTAATTTTCAGCAATTGGTACTGTTATGAGTTATCTAGTCATGCTTTATTTCCTCTAAATCCGTTTTACTATTCGTAGACTTAAGAGTTAGATATATAGATTTTCTAAAAAGGACTCCTAGAACTCTTGTTACTATCAGCTGCTAACTAGTGGATATCACTCATACTTCCACATATCAGACCTAAACTTTGACCATTTGCAGCTGAAGTTACTAAAAGCCAATTATCAGACCTAAACTTTGACATTTCGAGATATACCAACTGCAACAACATCATATAGACATTTCAAGGAAGATCCTATCTTACAAAGAACTCATGTTGTTGGTCTTCCAATAAATTTTTTATTTTTCTAGAAGGTAATTTCCACAGCTCTCTCCACAATGTCACCATCTCTTAAACCAATGAGCTCTTACGGACGCCAAGATTCCATTTTTATCTCCAAACTAAACAACGAAAAAGCCCAAGCCCAACTAATCATTTTGCTACCTGGATGGATTCCTACGAGGTTAACAAGAAATCAAGAGCAGATACAACCCCAATCGGAAAGCAGGAGAAGTCGTCACCGCGAGATAAAGAAGAATAACAAGAGATCGGTGGACTCGCACCTGAATCGGAAATGTTGATTCGATCCTGCGCGGCGGCGCCGCCCGTTTGGGCCGCCTCCGGCGTCGGCCTCTCCGCCGCTCTCTTGACCTCCGCTGGCCGCGCCGCCGCGGGAGTCTCCGGCCGGGTGGCCCGCACCCTTCCCGAAGCTCGCCGCAAAGCCTGTCCCATTTCCACCTTTCTCGAGTCTTCCGGTTCTCCTCTCAAACTCGGACGATGCAACGAAGCATAAACCCCCTTTCCAGTTCCCTCGATTTGCCACGTCGCCCAGATGCACAGATAGTGACGTGGCAGTTAGTGAGCCGTTGGATAAATAAATCAAGTAAACTCTATCTTAGCGTTAAAAACTTTAATAAGGGTATTAATGTCATTTCCGTAATAAAGGGTTCAAATAAAAAATATCCAGAACGTAAGGTGTGGATAATAATAAAGACAAATGACAGGGATGTTTCCGATAAATGCCTCTAAAATATCTATATATATATATATATACCTTTTATTCTGCACTCTTCTTCCGAGTCCTGGGCCCAGTTTGTGCGGCTAATTCTTCTCCAGTTGATCCAGCCCACACTGCCCCTCGCTTTCACAACGACCAGGGGGAAAACGGTAATTTCCTCGTCGGTGAGCATTTACGGGGTACGTTTTAACGACTTCAAGGGGAGGGCAGGGGAGGGGAGGGGAGGGGGAGGTAAAGCACGACAAACGTGGGGTCTTTCTGCTCTCCATCTACGGCGGACCTTCGTGAACTCCGGCAATGGCTTCGGCTGCATCGCCGAAAAGCCCGGCCTACTTCGGAAGCCGGCGTCGGCTCCTGCGCTCTAAGCTCTTCTCCCTCTTCGCTGTCATCGCCGTCTTCTCCTTCACCCTCCTCGTGTTCATCGGCCTCCATACGGTATTTCCCGATGATCAAGTTCTTTCTTCGTTTTTTTTTCATCTTAAAAGTTGAGATTAATATAATACCATCAGATCTGAGAAACGTTAAATTTCGAGTGGTGGTTAGTTTGAAATTAAGGGTTGGTTAATTTCTTTAATCACTTAGAAGTATTTTTAAAGTGAAATTTTTAATAGTAATCTATCTAATTCGATCTATGAAATTGTACTAAAATGAGTAAAATTAAAGGATAAAAAGTCTCATAGCACATAAATCTTCAACCCTCTTTTACATTAATTTGTCATTTTCGTCAAGTAATTAGTTTCCATCTTTAATTAAAACAAGGTTTTATTTGCAAATAATCACATACTTTTTTTATAAAAAAATTTATTGCGACAAATCGATGCCTCCTTTTATGGATATATTTATGGAAATTTTACATATCAAACCTTATTCTATGGATATATTTACGAGAATTTCATAAAACTCACCCTATATTTTATTTATTTACACTCCATAAAATTTATAACATTTATTTAATATTATTTTAACTAATTGATATTAACTAAATTACTAAAATACCCCTACCTCCCTTATATTACCTTTCCTTCTCTTTTCTTTTCTTTTCTTTAAAGGATAAATGAGACATGAGTAATATGAGTATTTTATAAAATATTTTTTTACTTTTATCTTAATCTAAGATATTAAACAAAAATTATAGAAAAAAAATTAGATATAAAATTTTTAAAAATAGTGTGTGAATCATAAAATAGTATAATATGGAGTGTGATTTATAAAATTCCATATATTTGTTAAATACGAACTCCGGTTAGCTCATAAGGTGAATATTTGCGAATATATTCGAGAACAACAGGTGGATTCGTATATTTGGGTTAAAATATAGGTAGTTATTTGCAAAACTATCTTTTAACTTGCATCTTCGAAATAGCACCTCGGCTAAGGTGCCAAATGTTAAATGTTAAATTAGAGGGTGTAAACCGTAAAGTTCCTTGCAGGCGATCTGGGACGCGGTGATTCGAACCCGCACCCTGGTGGGCCACAATTTAGATCCCACCCCGTGGCACCGATTCCCGCACCCAAACTCCCACACCCCCGTCCTCGCCGTCTTCCGCTGCACCTACCTCTCCTGCCCCCCCCTCCGCCGCCGTCGCCCAAACCCTAACCTCCATCCCTTCCTCGCCTCGGAATTCTCGGAGACGCCGTCCTCATGCCCCTCCTTCTTCTCCTCCATCCACCGAGACCTCGCCCCGTGGCGGCGCTCCCGAATCTCCGCCTCCCTCGTCGCGGAGGCGGCGGCTCGCCACGCCGCTATGAGGGTCATCGTCTCCGGCGGCGGGACGCGGCTGTTCGTGGACCTGTACTACGCGTGCGTCCAGAGCAGGGCGTTGTTCACGGTGTGGGGGATCCTGCAGCTGATGCGGAGGTATCCGGGGATGATCCCCGACGTGGATCTTGTCTTCGACTGTATGGATCGGCCGGCGATTAATCGATCGGATTACGGGGAGGGGATGACGCCGCCGCCGCCGCCGTTGTTCCGGTATTGTACGACGAAGGAACACTGGGATATACCTTTCCCGGATTGGTCCTTCTGGGGTTGGTAAGATTCTCTAATTCTTGATCGAATGTTTTGAGTATATTCAATTGAAATTATTGATATTATAGCTTGATTGGATATGTAGCTGTTTGCTATGAAAAATGGATTGATATTATACCTGTATATCATTTGTCTATTAAAAGATTGAGGTATATTAAATGATGCAGAGATTAAGGAAATTATGTATGGTGGTGGTGAATGATTGGTGTCTCACCTTTCTGATGATTTGGGAAATTAGGCATATTGGTGTTGGTTAATATAACTTGGCAATTGGTAAGCGAAAATGAGTCAATAACAGCAGATGCATGCCAAGTTGTGAAATGCTCTGTATCGTGATGCTTACATTCGGTTTCTCAGGTATTCTAATAGGAAAACTGTAGCAGAATAGTCTTGTCTGGACAAGGCAAAGGAAAACAACTAAGTTGATTACTCATGTATGTTTTCTACTCTACTTTAGATGATTTAAATTTAATCGGTAACTAACCTAGAATTTAAGCATTTTCTTATTGTTCATTCCAATAATCTCTTGTCCTTAAAAATAACAGGCCTAGAAAGTTATCCTGGATCAGTCCTTTGATCCATTTTTACACAATATATCTTTCGCCAGCTACAAAGTAGGAAAATATTTTGTACTCATCTGATATATATATATATCACTGCAGGCCTGAGATAAACATAAAGCCCTGGGCTGAAGAGTTTCGAAGCATCAAATTAGGTGCTCAGGCTGTGAAATGGAAGAGGAAAACTAAAACTGCATACTGGAAGGGAAATCCAGATGTTGATTCTCCAATCAGGATGGCACTGTTAAGTTGTAATGATTCTAAGAAATGGGGAGCGCAAATTATACGTCAGGTATTAAAACTGTATCTTAATATGTTATTGTAACTACAATGTTTTGTAGAAGCTGACCTACTTGATCATTCTATATGTTGACATATCTGTGTCTTTGTCTTGCTTCACAGAACTGGGTAGAAGAATCAAGCTCTGGTTTTCAGAACTCCAACCTTTCAAGTCAGTGCAACCACCGGTTGGTTATAGATAATTCATAGAACTCTACTGATGTACAAATTTCATTAACATTTTTATGGCTGATCTTATTTGTTTATGGTCTTTTTGTAGTTATAAGATATATGCTGAGGGTTTTGCATGGTCAGTTAGCTTGAAATATATTTTGTCTTGTGGATCTCTAGCCTTCATAGTAGATCCACAGTATGAAGACTTCTTTAGCCGCGGTCTCATTCCAAAACACAACTATTGGCCCATCAATTCTACCAACTTGTGCCAATCTATAAAATCGGCAGTAGACTGGGGAAATGAACACCCATCTGAGGTAACACATGCTAAACTTGTAGCTGTTCCACATTTTGCAGTCTTGTCCACTTTCTTAGGCTGTTGGAGGGGGTGCTCTTAATGAATTTCTGTGTTTCAAGTTGATTTGAGTTGCATCATGCTTTGCTTCTTATTAAAAGCTAAATTTCATCCTCCTCCTCACACATTTGGTTCATTGAAGTAGCTTCTTTTATCTTACTTTTGAAATGCTACACCAATTTTGATGTATTTCTTGGATGAAAACACAACAGGCAGAGGCTATAGGAAAAAGGGGTCAGACATTAATGCAAGACCTGAACATGGATCAGGTATATGAGTACATGTATCACCTCATCATGGAGTACTCAAAATTGCAGGACTTCAAGCCGAACCCACCTTCAACTGCCCAAGAAGTTTGTGTTGACTCACTTCTATGTGTTGCAAACAGTAAGCAGAGGCAGTTCCTCGAAAGATCATATGCCTCACCTTCACCTACTAAACCATGCACTCTCCCTCCAACTAGCAACGATTGTAGAAAAAAGTCAATGGCGGGCCAGCAGAAAATATCCAGTGGCATGCAAGATATGCAGACAAGGCAGGTAGTATAAGTGCTTGTGTTGTGCTTTTCCACTTTGGAGCTCATTTTGCCTCCAGTCCGAGAGTCAGTTTCTATATATTAGTTATTTTATGATGTAAATAGTTCAAATTTTCCCTTCATTTATTAGGGAAAATTTTCCTCAGTTTCAATATTCGGGGGATGAAGATGTTTTCAATTTTCCTACAAGTTTAATCAAAATATTTAAGAATTCCCCACAATGCTTGCAGGTTTCATGATGAATTCTTTGGATGAGAAGGTCATGGATAGAAGAATGTTCACCTTTTTCACTTCTTTCATTTTGGTAATAATCAATTCTCACTATTTATGAAGTTCTTCGCATGCAACTTAATTTCCTCGGGTGTATGCTATTTATGGAAAAGATGAATATACCTCTAACTAGATATAGGGAGTGGAAATTTGTGAAGTCAAACTACTAAATTTTTTCAGTTTCTAGTGTGAGAAAATTGGCTGTTGTAATCCATTATCCAACTAGCTGCAGATTTTTCTTGGTCATATCGACATGAACAGTAATCACATGGAAGATTCATCGGAGAGCTAAATTCCTCTCTTGTAATCTTATAAATATATGAAGAACACTTTCTACTCGATTCCTTTTATCTTTGTATACTACCTTTAGCTCATTCCTTTGAGGAAGAGTATTCCAGTCTTTAAACAGAAGCTTCTCCTAAAGGTTGTCTTTGTTTTTTTCCTTTTCCTTTTCCTTTTCTTCTTTTCCTTTTCTGTAAGCTCCCAAGAATTGATACATGGGCTATATGTGTCACTGGAAGGACATGGATAAGTGGAACTGAGTGGATTTGCACACATTCTGAACTCCTGTACCAACTAAATTACCTAATGTAGTCCAGAGTTTCCAGAGTTTGCCATCTAATTTCTAGATCTTTGGCAGTGACATTTTATTCTTTTTTTTTGTTGCATTACTTTAAGGATTGGTAGTCCGCCCTTCTTAGTTCAATCGTAATAGCCCAGTTTATGCTTAATTGTACAACAATTAAACTTGAACAACCATATTCTTTAGGGGTTTAACTGGAGGATATGGCTTTAGTAGTTAACTAGGTAACCTTTGGATCTCAAGGGTAGCACCATTAGAATTTACTTGCGAGGAGATTGATAACCTTCATTTGTACTTTTGTCTTCGTTTGTGTCTCCTATGATGGGTGTAGATTCAAATTCCAAATTATATATGGTGGAGCAAGGAAAGTTCACTGAGAAAAGCTTTCGCAATAAGAGGTTTCTTCCGGACTATTTGCTGAAAAAAGTATTTTAGTAATAATAAGATTAGGCTCTTAATTTATATTCTTAAGAAAATTTATATATAATACCTCGTTTTTTAATAAAATTATAGTTTACACTTTATATTTTCAGTATTTACAAATCGAGTCCTATGATCTAGTGAATATATGCAGAAAATACTCTGCTATTAAATCATTTAGTTAAACTTAACAAAACTTTGAATTAAGTTAAATATACTAAGAAATTTATAAAAATATCCTCAACCAAGTTATACTAAGGACATTTTAGTTATTTTAGAAATAAAATAGTTCTACTTAACATAATATTCTCACAGCGTTAGTTCAAATCTAATCTAGGATGATTTCTGCACGTATGCTTTAAATCATAGAGCTCGATTTGTAAATAGTAAAAATATAGGGTGTAAACCATAATTACGATATAAAGCAGAGTATTATATACAAATTTTCCTACATTTTATACTTAGATGCATATATTTTTATAATAAAATATAGATAATTTATATATAAGAGATACACACAAAAACTATATTTACTATTTTAAAAACTGAAGAATTTTTTTTTTTTTGTTACAAAATGCCCGGCTTTCTTCCATGATTCTCTAGTGTTCCTTCATTGAAAAGCATGGTAGCTTTGCATCCAAACCTTGATTTCTTTGATCCGCTAGCCCATGGGAAATAAGAGATGCCCTAGAGCTATACAAGGTGAGCATGAAGCAATAAAAGGATAGTAGATCAGTGTATATTTGCATTTATGGAGAATATATTTGACACTCATCTATTTTCTGATGATGACCCTCTCAAATTGATGCTAGGAAATTAACCAGCAACAAATTACCAAGTAAAAACTGATGTTGTGGAATCAAGGCTTTAGTAAAGACATCAACAATTTGGAAATAAGTGAAATAGTACGTCGTCGATCACAAGCCTCGTGAATAGAATGATAATTGATCTCGACGTGCTTGATGTGCTTATAGGATCCAAACTAAGCACATGCAGTGGACATAGCCTAGTGTTTACCTTTAATGGAAGACCTGGAGACAGTGTCCTACTTTTTAACCTTCTAAATCAGAGCATTGTGTATAAACATTCACCAGCCACCGTTAGAGCTGTAAGTATTAGGACAACTTACTCAATCAGCATCATAATAAGCAGTTAAGTTTAAAGAAGAACCTAACAGAAATAAGAGAGCATGAGTGAGGGGTTGCCTAAAAATACTAAATGATGCAAGACATGACAATCATATGAAGGTGGCGAGGAGCATCCATATATTGATTCACCTATTAAAAATATATGAGAATTAGTTAAACAAAGCAAGCTCCCAACTAATACGCGGTAGAGAGTTGGGTCCTGAGGAAGCGCCTCTTCATCTTTGCGCAATTTAAGAATCATTCCCGTAGGCGTATTAACTTAGCATAAGTACGAATGCATTGGTAATAAGATTAACAGTCGGTGAACTTTCACACCCAAGAAATATTGAAGAGGACTCAGATCTTTCATGCAAATGCAAGCACTCAAGGAATGTTGAAGCTGACCAATCATGATTGTCCATCCTCATAAGAATGATATCATCCATATAAACCAATTGAAAAAATATCACCTACAAAGTTTGATAAATAAATAAATTATAACTACCTTGCTTAAATTGAAAGGTCTGTGATGTACTATGAAATTTCATAAACTAAGTACGGGATGCTTGCTTCGGCCCAAAAAAGCAATGTGTCAAGCGATAAACATGATCTAGAGAAGGACTAGAGAGACTTGATAGTATATATATATATATATATATGCTCTTTGAGATCATCATGAGGAAATACATTCTTCATATTCATCTAATGAAGAGATCATGATCAGGAGGTAGCAATAGTTTTATGATTAGTCTTATACTCTTGTTTATTGTTGAGAGCAATAAGACAAATCTTATACGGTCTAAGACCTATTAAAGCATAGTTTTAGTGAGTATATATATTTGTTACAAATAGATTTAACATTTGGATGGCAAGACACAATATTTCAAGTTTGATTCACCTCAAGATTACGCAACTCATCTTGCATAACATACTGCCAGCCCTTCTGATGCACTGCTGAGTTATGACAAGTAGGAATAGTAGTGGTAGCTAACATAGTAGAAAGAGAACATGCACTTTAGAAGAGGTAAAATGAAAATCAGACATTCAAGCGGTTGAGAGAGGGCGAGTGGAGCATCGAGGAAGTTCTAGCACCGGTTGGTGATCAGGAAAATACACAGGAGGAATCATGAGTGTCCTCTAAGCGACGTTGCATATATATAACAAGGCTCAAAGCACTCAAATTCTAAGAAGTCAGGCAAGGAAACAAAAAAAGAAGGGATGATTCAATATGTTATTGAAAGAAATTGAGATTCAAATAAAACAATATTATGAGATACAGACGTGAAGATCGATCAAAGCATATTTGACCTCCTCGGCAGTAAGTCTAGTTAAGTGGAGGAAGCAAAAGAAAACACACATAATTAATATGTGTATAATTAGGACGATGACTATATACACGAAAGGGGAAACATGCTGCAAAATGGGTGAAGGAAAATGATTAATTAAATTAATTGTTGTAGAAAGAGCCTTGCTTCTAAAATATAGAGGACTAAATTCCTAAAGTAATGTTTTGAACCATATTTAAAAGATGTATATATTATTTCGTTCACTTGAGTCTAAGGACGAACTTTTGAGAAAAAAATCCCTTGCACTCAAGAAACTCATTAAAGATGTATTTACTATCATTATCAAATTATAAAACTTTAATAGTAAGGGAGAATTGATTTTCGATAAGAGCTAAGAACTTTTAGAAAGCATCAAACACATTGACTTTAGATTTAGGGAGGTAAAGTCAACTAGAATGATTAAGTCATCAATAAATGTCACAAAAAAATTATGTATTGTTCATAGGATACTACTAGAGCAAAACATCCACACATCACAATAAGTAATATCAAAGTAACTATAAATGATGTTGAAGTAAGGAACAAAGGCCCTTACTTTTGCTCTATTATAAGTAGTGCAATCAAAAGACACATTAGAAATATAACCATAAATTTTAATTGCAAAAAACTTAAATCAAGTAAAAATAAGAATTTAGGTAACCAAGATAGTTATGCACAATTGACTAACACCAGCATTAGTGATAGGAAATGAAGAATGATAGTGCATAATGAAAACAAATAACCTAAAATTCGATCCGACACAGGAGAACCAATAGAAGAAATGTGAATATCACAATTATCTTTAACTAATTTGCTTGCTGATATAAGATTAGTTGACAAGTTAGGAGTCAAGATAGACAAAAACATTGTCTTACACAAGAGTTAGATTTTTAACAACAATAATGAGCGAAACACTCCCATTGGCAATATGAATAAGAAAGTTACCATCATAAGGTTTGACATGCGAGAAAAGTGGATGAAGATATTATATGATTAGAAACACCAGAATCAAAATACCGAGGTTTATAATTACCTGAGATGCCTAAAGCAAAAAAGGCAGAAATAATCATTTGCTGAATTATCTCAAGGGTTACAGGACCTAAGCAAGCCGTGGTGGAAGCTAGGGAGGTAAATACAAGAATTGTGACATCAATTGGCTTAGTGAAAATAATAGAAATAGCCTCGGATCCTAAGATTGGGGTAACAATGTCTGACTCTTCATTGCAATCTAAATATGAATCTCATGAGACTAATAATCACCAAAATATTCATATTTCTATTAGGAAAGGAACTAAAGAGTGGCAAATGACCTTTATATCATCTTGCTCATTTTTTATCATTCAACTGTTTTTCACCTTCCCATGGAGCTTTTCTTGTTAGTTTAAATACTTTTACTATTCCTACCATTTTATCCTAGGGTTTGTCTAATGAGAAATAGAAATAAGCTATAAGTGTGGAAATGAAAGCTATGGAGAAAAACAAAACTTAAGAGTTGATGAAGTTGCTAGCAGTGAAGGAACTTGTGGGTTGTAAATGGCTCTATATAGTTAATTATAGAGTATATGGATCGATAGAGAGATACAAGACAAGGTTGGTAGCCAAGGTCTATACTCAGACTTATATGATCGATTACTTGGATAAATACTGTCAGAATCCTATTATCATTAACAACTAGTTGGGAGTTATAACAATTTGATATGAAGAATGTTTTTTTTTTCATGGAGAGTTAAATTTAGAAATTTATATGGAGATTCTACCAAGTTATGGGAATAATTTGACCTATCAAATTGTGTGTAAGTTAAAAAAAACCTTGTTTTCTCGGCTGGGCCTTAGCCCATCCCGATTAGTTTCTTTTGGCTGGGCCCAGCCCAATTAGCTTCATTTTTGGAATGGGCCGGGCCAGCAGTAGCCCAACCCAATCCAATGAGTAAATTAAACACATTTTAGTTCTTTTTAGTTTTTTTAAAAATTTAAAAATATTGATGTTGTTCAAATTAAATTTTTTTATTATTATTTATTATTTAAGGTGGTGATTTTTGGTACGTGAGCTAGAGATTGAGAATTCGGTTGTCTTGCTTAGACTCAGGTGAGTGGGTTCACTCACATACTTATTTTATTATATTTCGTACTTTTGTCAGACTATGTAAATTTTCTGTGTGTAGATTATTATTTCACCCTTCAGTGCAAAAAAATTTAATTGTTACAATTTCTGTATGCAAATTTAGTTATTTCATTTGTATGTGCAAAAATTTAATTGTTATATTTTCTCTGTGCATTTAATTATTATTATACTCAGTGCATCACCATACTTCATGCAAATATTAAAATTTGTGAAAAGAAAAATGAGACTAGTATTGGTACGACTTAGAGAACAGTCCCGGTATAAATCACTTGCGATTTTCCGTGGTAACTCAAGTCTATCTAGAAATCCAGGGAAAAGTCCTAAATTAAATCACTGTGGTGACTTTCTTAGATGACTCTGGCGGGGTTAGGGAACAGTCCTAGGATGAATGAGAAAATTTTCTAGGTGACTCTAACTTCTCTCAACGGTTAGAGGAAAAGACAGAGTGTGTTGATCATATGATGATACCATCTGATAACCCTAACCGGATCAGCTATGAAAAAAAGTCCCGAGCGTCATCTCGAGGTGACTTCTAGTTGATGTGGATTCACAGGGTTTAGATCCATTAAGACATATGACAGTATAAATATTAAAAAGATATTAATATGTTGAAACCGTACAAGGTTACAAGTTGTGACTCTCTCTATTGTTATCATTGTTATTATTTAAGGAGCATACTTATTGCAAATTGTTATGGATATTGTTGCTGTTAGTTTAATCTTTTTCAGCATTAATATAATGTAGAATTTATTTGGTTTTCGAGTGGATTCCACTCACTGAGTTATAGTTGTTGGCTCATGGATTCTATTTTTTTTTATATTTATTTATCTATCTCAGGTTATAGTCAGCGGAGCGACTAAGCGAGATGTATCCGGACTCCACCTCCACTTAGGATTCACCTATTTACTTTTTCGCTCTTTTGGATTTTATGTTTTAGATTAGAAGTTTTATTTATTTCGTTTCGAGACTATAAAATATTAACTTTGTTTAATGTTTATTGCAATTAGTTTAAATTTAATAAAGCAGATTTTCATTTTATTTATTTATTTTGCCATCGTATACGTAGAAAGTATTGATAAGGCTTCGTGTATCTCAAACATATTGAGATGCATGGCCGGTCATGATTCCTATTTCAGGTCGTGATAAAACAGATTTGAAAGCATCAATCTAAGAGTAAAATAACCAAGATAGTAACCCATGAATAGAGAAGAACCAACAATCCGAAAAAAAAACCAGCACAGGAAAAAAGAAAATCTCCAAGATCAAGAATTTTGCAAGAGCAAAGAGATCAAGAAAACTTTGATACCATGTTTAAAAACAAGGTCCCTCTGCATTCAAAGCTTGACTTCGTTGATTGGCTAGCCCATGTTGAGGCTAGATCTATTCAAGGTAAGCATAAAGCTATACAAAGATAGTAGATCAGCATATCTACATTTAAGGGGAATATTTGACACCCGTTTATTTCCTAATATAGAACACAATACACTTGATGACATTCCTTTTACTAACTTATAGCAAAGGTGAAAAAGAAGCATCTAAGTGCACAAGCATCTGCATGGTCTTAGCAAGATAGTGCAGCATTATTCATTACTAGAGAAATCTTTTTCAACTCAAATCCATGCTAACAGCATGGATGGGTAAGCTAACTCCCACAGTACGCGATATTCCCTCTGGCACAAGTCTAAAGTGAATGGCAAAAATGGTTTTGCTAAAAGAAATGGGCTGCAATCTTTAGATGATAAGATTTCCAGATCTATCAAGCTCTGTGTTGTTTAGTTATTGCTCCTACTGAAGAGAAAGGCCATAGAGTATACCACTTTCCTTAGAAGAATTTATCAGATTACTTCACATCCATTGTGTGTCAAGACCAGCTACTATTCAAGATGAAATATGGAATACCAATCTTGTTTTGCTTCCACCTTCTGTACATACAAAGTTATCCAAATTAGTAAGTTGGCCATCATAGTGCAAAGACAGTGGAGTAATACTTGAGCTAGAAAGATTGAAAATTTGAAATGCATCTGCTAATGTGATGATAAAATACTCTCAGATGAGAGTGCTACATGTCTTCATTACATTCAGAAAAGACTGGGAAAACGAGCAGTCTGTTGATCCAATACAAGACATTTGATCAGCTACAAATAAATATTTATACTTATAGCTCAACCAGAGTTTCATTCAACAAGATAAAGGAAATTGATCAGAATATCAGCATATCAGTCTCTATTGTTTCCTCATTCTTCTTCAAGCAGGCAATGACTAAGAAACATAATATACTCATGCAAGTCTTGATTAACCAAGTGTAGCTGACATAAACACAATGCAGATTTTAATCAGTTATTAAACTCATCTAATACAATTTTTTTGAGAAATAACTCATTTAATAGTAATACAGTTAGTTTGCAGGAGCTGAGAACCAGGATGCTGAATTGCATGTAATAATAACAAGCTTTCTACTAATTCATCTAACATTAACTTGCACATGTTTTTAGATTGTTCGTATTGATCCATCTAACTAAAAAGAGAACTCCATTATCCAATCTCTAAAAAAAAAAATACAAAAATTATTCCTATATCTTAAGTCGGGAACCCTCTCATCACACTCCTTAACTAATCTATTTCATGCACTCATCTTTGACATACCAAAAAGTGTAAAAGCAAGTATGCTTGTAGATCAACTGAGAAGTGGCATGTACTACAATGTTCCAATGAAACATGAATAGGATAAGCAAAAGAATGCTTTTCATTCAGAAAAAAATTTGCATGCTATTTTACAACTGGTGAGAAATATATTTAATCAAAAAGAATTTTACAAAATAGTTTGAAGCAATCAGAATAAGGATAATTGAAGACACACCTAAATGCCAGCTTCAGATAGCAGATATGTGATTAGGAATAACTGAATTGGATAACTTCACTTCCAACACCATGCTTTTAACAATAAGGATAGCTCTTCCAATTATCAGACCCTTGTCAATTATTCTATTCAACTATTCACATTCAAAAAAATGAAAAATCTGCAAGCTCACAAGCAAGAGTAGGATTACTCCTGAATCTGAGATGACGTTATCAAGTATTATCTTCAATCATGAAGCTGTTCTGAGGACAATTTGAATAGCATTGAATCAAGTGACAGTTAACTTTTCTGATGATCCTTAGAAGACATAATTTATAAATCCTTCTTTGATGCATCAAGAGTTTGGAGGATCTCAAACAACTCAGGATGCGATCTGTCAGCTGTAAGAAAGATGTGCACACCATCATTCAATTCAATCCAACTACATCCAGGCTCCTTCTTCAGATTTTCAACTTTCATAGTCTCCCTGATCTTCCATGTCTCATGCCACTTGCTCTCTGTTGCATGCATTCTAGAGAGAGCAACCCAATTACTATGATTATCTGGATCAAGCTCAAGAAGCTTAAATGCGGCAATTTGACCAAATTCAGTGTTACCATAGATCCGACATGAATTAAGGAACGCACTCCAAATAGTAATGCTCGGCTTTAAGGGCATCTGTTCAATGAAATGAAGAGCTTCTTCTAAATGACCACTCCTGCATAATAGATCTACAATACATCCATAGTGTTCAGGTTTCACTGCAACTCTCTGTTTTTCATCAAACATCAATCTGAAATAATGCCAACCTTCCCTCACAAGACCACCATGACTACAAGCAGATAAAACAGCAAGATAAGTTACCTCGTCGCACTTCATCTTCAACTCAATCATCTTCTCAAACATCTCAACTGCATTGCAAACCCACCCAGACTTCCCATATGCTGAAATCATGGTTGTCCAGAGAACCACGTCTTGTGAACGCAACAACCTGAAGACAAGTTCTGCTGAATCAATACTCCCACACTTCGCATACATGTCCACTAAAGCATTCATAATGACAAAATCTGAGTCAAACCCATTTTTAATAATGCAAGCATGCACCTGGATTCCCTGCTTCAATGAGGCCAAAGCAGCACATGCATCAATGCATATAGCATAAGAAAATCCATCAGGCCCCAACATACTAGACACCATTGATGAAAAGAGCATCAAAGCTTCTTCAGCTTGGCCGCAATAGACATATCCTGACATTATCTCATTCCAAGAGATGATGCCTTTTGCAGGCATCAAATCAAATAGTCTCCGAGCAGAGACAAGACTACCACATCTAGCATACATATCAAGCAACCCATTCTGCACAACATTATCGAAAGGCCTTACTGCGCTTGATTTTACCACCTGGGTATGAATTTCTTTGCCATAACTCAGCATGCCGAGGCCCGAACAAGCTATTAATGTACCAGAAAAGGAGAACCCGTTTGGCACTATACCTGATAAAACCATTCTCCGAAACAAAGAGAGCGATTCATGGTAGAATCCTTGATGGGCATGGCCAACTATCATGGAAGTCCAAGTAACAACATCTCTGTCAGGAATTTCGTCAAACATCTTCTGGGCGTCGGCCAAGAAACCACATTTGAGCACCAGATCGACCAATCCTGTCATGAGAATGGTGAAGCGGGAGAAGCCCAATTTGATGATGGTGGCGTGGAGAGATTTGAAGTTGGTTGGGGATCGGAGGGAGGCAGCGGCCTTGAGGGATTTGGAGATCGAGTACTCGTCTAAGGTTTTCGGGCATAGGGACATTTGATCAAACAGTTGTGAACTGCTCGCGCTTCACATTAAATGTTTATATAGGATGAAATCATGACCGTCCATTCCTTCTTATCTCAGCTCCAAGAGAGACATTAGTTCGCGTGGAATGTAGCAGTATTCTACTTTTTTACTTTTCATCTCTCTGCTCTCCTCCTCTCCGAGTCTCCGATTCGAAAGCGACCCAGCTTCGAGGAGAAAGCTCTCCCATTTGTAGAACCTAGGGTTTCGATCCTTCCCTGTTCTTGGATCTGCTCGTCTCCTCCTGCCGGAGCCGATGAACGGAGCCTCCAGCGACGGCGAGGCCGGCCACGATGCCGCCTCCGCTGCCGCCCCCAAGAAGATCCCGCCGGCGTCGTCCATGCCCTGGGTCAGAAATCTCCGCCGCTTTGTCGGATCCGGCGCCGGACTCGGATCCGAAGCTCTCATGGGTCAGTTCCCTTCTTTCCCCTTTCCTCTTCCGTTCTATACTGGTTCTTTCTCTTCGTTTTTTCATCGTTTTATTCTTAAATTTTTGTGTAATTTCTTGTAACGCTTAGGAGTGGGAAAAAAGAAAATCTTTTAGGCGAAGTTGGAGTGCAATCCGTGAGAGATTTTGAGTATACGAAAATAGATAGATTGACGGTCAAACCTAACATTTTGCTCTGATTTAGATCACCAAGAGTCACTGAGGTTTTGTCATTGTTGAAACCTAAGTTTGGTTTTTCTAAATATGTGATCTTAAATAGTAAACACTCAATGGATGAGTTTACGGATCTCCATTTGGTAATAATTGTGGCTGCTAACTTCATGGTAAAGGGGGAATGCACTTTATTCCATTCATATGGACATACATTGCAAGTTTCTTAGTGTTGGGTTGCTTTTATTATCTCATAGAGACATATCCTCTAGTTCACTGCAGTGGTGCAACCTGTTATACTATCTAGAGCAAACTTCAAGGACATTGGTTCTGGTAGATTTCTCAGTGCGTCTAAAAGCTGGTTGTAGTATCATCTATCCAGTTAAGCCTAGTGTTATAAAAATCAATCGTCTCTTGATGTATCTACTCTTGATGTATCTAGGCTCTGCATGACTAATGACAGGTCTAGGCCCTGTATGACTTGATGAACTTTAGAATGATAACAGGTAGAAATGGTTCTTGTGAGCAATCTCCTTTTGTCTCTATTTGAGCCTACAAACTTTATATTGTCTGTCATAATCCGAAATTGAAATCATAATCGGCTGTGTACCTTAATACACATAAGATATATGAAGCATATTTTCTAAGTCCACAATAACAAAAATTAATGTGAAAATTTGACTTGGATAAATTTAATCCAATAAGAATGGAATAAACAATGTCACCACTAATGTGCCTCTAATCAAACTGGATAAACAGATAATTTAAAATATAAAGACTAAAAGAACTAACTGAAAGGTAAATAAGGTAAATCCTAAGTGGAGGTAGGGTCTCGATGCATCTTATTCAGTCGCTACGTTGATCAATACCTAAAATATTATAAAGGGAATCTCATGAGCTAACGACTATAGCTTAGTGAGTATAATCCACTCAAAAATTAAATAAATCTGAATCCATAAACATAACTTGAATTAAATTCAAGTCCAACAATATAAAAATGATAATTTCACTAAGCATGCTTATAGTAACAATAATAACGACAAAAATTATAATAGAGTAAGTCATATCTCATAATAGCATGTTAAGTACCAACATACTAAATTTTTCTCAATAATAATAATGCAACTTGTCTCAGTTAGGTCAATGCCCCGTGGATCCACATCAAGTAGAAGTCATTTTGAGATATTGCTCAGGCCTTTTCCTCATAGCTAATCCGATTAGAATCACCAGGAGGTGTCATTATGTGATAAACGCATTCTGTATTTTTCGCTAATCGTTGAGAGAGATTAAAATCACCTCAGGAAATCTTTTGATCTAACTTGAGATTGTTCTATAATTCCGCCAGAATCATATAAGAAAGTCACTGCAATGATCTAAAATATGACTTTTCCTTGGGTTTCTAGACAGACTTGAGTCATTATGGAAAGTGGCAGGTGATCTATATCGTGACTGTTATCTAAGTCATATCAAATATCAATTATATTTTTTCAAGAATATCCACTAATATTTTTGTTTATTAGAAATTGTTATTTGAATGTATATCAATGCACTGAATCATATATTTTGCATATAGAAATATAATAATAAATTTGCACATAGAGAAATACGTGGTCTGTTAAAAAGTATAAAATAAATATGTGAGTAAACCCACTCACCTAGTCTAGGTAAAACAACTGAAATATTTAATCTCTAGTCTACGTGCTAAAAAACACCACCTTTAAATAATAAAGAAATAACATAATTTCAATTTAATCACTAAATTTTTTTTTGAATTTTAAAACTAAATAAATGGCTAAAATGAGTTGATTTAAGCTCATTGAATTGGGCTGGGCTATGGTTGGTCACAGCCCATACAATTCTAGTAATAGGCGATATACTGGGCTGCGGGCTTGGCCCAACCCGATTAACAAAATTGTGCAACCCATCATTCATTCATTTAGTGTGGGTTAACCCGAGCCTAACCAACTCTTCTTCCTCGAGGAGATCGATACAAGGAAGAGAAAAAGAAAAAAAAAATGAAAGAGAGTCCATTGGCGACCACCGTCGTCGGTGGTCCACTAGCCACACTCCCAAGCTTCCTGCCACCCACGTGACCACGTCGACCACATGAGGTGGAGAGACTGCTGACGAAGATCAATGATCTTATCCCTTGGCCATGGCAATCTGAGCCACGAGGGCCCTCCCTGAAGGCAATCGTGGCACAAGGCCAACATTGTGAAACTCCAGCACACAAGTGGCAACAACCCGAAGTCGCCGATCAGCTTGATTCACCAATAATGCTGCTTCACCCGAAAATGGGTATTTCAATTCTAAGTTATTAAACTTTAAATTGATTATGAAGGATGGGAGATGACTGATTGGTGAGTCATAGAGTAGCCTCCAATTGATCCAACAGTGCACTCTGATTCGACGATAGATACTCCGATGGAAAGGGGAGAGAGAGAGGCATAAGGGGAAAATAATAGGGTTAGGGTTTTACATATGAGTTTTGAATCTTTATTTGGTACGAACTCAGATTTGGATTTGGCCGGAAATCTCGCAACCACTCCACTCATTGTGTAACTGCGAAGGAGAAAGAAGGGGGTGCACGTGCACTATGTGTGCGGCCCTTTTTCGTTTTTTGTTCTTGCATTGCCTTTGTGGGAAACTCATATTGGTAGACCCATATTGGTTTGAAAATGGTTTGGATCTCTAATCGCGCCAGAGTCACATAAATTGATTATATACTAATCAAAAATAGGTTTGTCTCCTGAACTATTTTCTAACCATATCAGAGTCACCTAAACGGATCATATATTGATCAGAAATAGGTCTGTCTTCAAGACTTCAATGTAGTCTTAAGTCATCACAGAGAGATGCACGAAAAATATCTAGCCTGCGTTTTCTCAAAGTCCTACTATATACCAATTATGTTTTCCTATTAATATTCATGATTACATAAATGACTATATGCACTAAGTATAGCAATGCACTCAGTCTTATATTTTCCATATAAAAATATAATAATGTATTTACACACTGAATTATACGTGATTTGATAAAAAGCACGAAATACAAAAGGAATAAATAAAATAAATGCATGAGTGAATCCACTCATTTGAGTCTAGATTAAATAATTGAAATCTCTACTCTACGTGCTAATAAAAAATCACTCATGTGATGCTTTTGGTGTTGTTCTCTCACTCCGACAACTACTCAATGTCTAGATCTGATGATGGTGGCTCTGACAAGGTAAGGGTGTAGAAATAAAAGATTAAGAGAAAGTAGGAGATGACCATGTAGTATATCGGTAATACCATCTCTACAGTACCGCTCATAAAACCTAGCTTTTTTTATTGCTACAATACCGACCCCCTTTCTTTTGTTTTCTTTTTCTTTCCTTTTCTCTTTCCTCTAATCTCTCTCAGGTACGATGTCTTTTTTGTTCCTTCTCGGTACTATAGCATTGCTACAGTACCGCTCCAACCCTCTATCTCTTCACTCCTCGCTATGGTTTTCTACTAGGCCTCCTTTTTTATAGCTAAAAAAATATAATATGAGTCCTATTAGGATAAAGATTCTAATATCTTTTCTTAGTTGAAGATATACCTAAAAAATTAATTCGATTTAATCCAAATTCTAAAATATAAAGGATAAAACTAAATCCGTCATTATCTAAATAATTATTTCTATTTATTTTATTCATTTATTTTTGAAATTCTGAGTTATTACATGAAGCATGATGAATAATAAGAAAGTTCAAATGAAGAAATTCATATAGATTAAAGTCTGTCTGTTTTTGTGCTTGTTCCTGGTGGTAATAGAACTATAGAATTTGTTTTGTCCAGGTTTATTTGTTGAGATTGTCTATCTTCTCTTTGTGTATTTTGATGTATTGGTTTTACTACTTCTGCTTCATCCTTTAATGCGATGTTTAAAATTTGCAGAGCTTGAGACAAAAAGGATTTTGCTTGAGATATTTAAGGAACGGCAACAGAAAAATTCTGAAGCTGGTTCCATTCCTAGCTTCTACAAAAAGGCATGTTACTAACTTCATTGTTTGGGGGTACTATGTGTTTGTTCCATATTTTTCAACCTTAAGTAAAAGACTTTACATATGACCTCAAGGATGGTCTTTGTTAAATTACTTCATGCCACTGGGAGCTGCTTTTGTTTGGCAAGTGATGCCTACTACCTTTTATTTTGTCCGTACTTTCTGCAAGCAGTTATTAATGATTCTCGAATAATTTTCCTGAGTTTTTTTTTATTTGTCAACCAGAAACCTGACGAAGGATCAATCAGTCATAGGGTTCAAAGGTTGGCGAAATACAGATTTCTAAAGGTATTGGGATGAGCATAACTGAATCTTTTGGCTTGTGGTTGTCAATTTCCAGGAGTTGCTCTTATATTTTCAGTTCTCTATTCTCTTTTGCTGACTATGTTGTCTTATATGCACTCACCTAAACAAAATGCAGAAACAATCAGAGCTTTTACTTAATGCTGATGATCTAGATGCTATGTGGGTTTGTCTGAGGGAGAATTGTGTTATTGATGACGCCACTGGTGCTGAAAAGGTTTGTATGCATCTATTCCATCTAGTTTGTTATGCCATGTGCTATTTTCTGGACTTAGTCTTGGTTTTGTCCAGTAAGGCAGTACATACCTGGAAATAATTACCTGACTAAGTCTTTATTGGTTATATAATTCTTCATGTCTTAACCCCACTGATCCTGATACCAACTCCTCAGATAATTTGATACTTTGATATGCTTTACTAATGAAAAGAACCTATTGGATATTTTGAACACATGGTGGAAGCAATCTTATTGTTCAATATGTTATAGCAGATTTATTATTAATGAAACATTATTGGTGCTGGACGCACATCATGCTGAACTTTGATATCATTAGTTTAATTGTGATGTGATTGGTTCCTTTCCTTGTGGGTGCTCATAGTAGGGTGTCCTGGTCTCTGATGCTACTGTTGTTTGGGGTTTGGAGTATTCATTTCTCTCATTAAAATGCTGCAGTTCACAGGGGCCTTAACCCACATTGTTGGGATCCTCGTGCATTTTGGAAGCATGTTGTCTTTTATTTATTTATTTTGTTTTTGTTAAGGTACTTTGCTCATTAACGTAACATGAACTACTACAGATGAACTATGAAGATTTTTGCCACATTGCATCCGTCTGTGCAGAGCAAATCGGACCAAAATGTCGCCGCTTTTTCAGTCCTTCAAATTTTATGAAGTTTGAGAAGGATGAATCAGGAAGAATAGCTATCCTACCATTCTACCTCTATGTGATGAGAACGGTATGCTTTCTTTTCTGCCAATAAACAACCTCTTTTAGTTTGTTTTCTTTTGATTGTGAATGATGACATGCATGACTTCTACTGTTTATGCATATCTAAGTCATTGTCTTGTAGCTATTTGTTTTCATCCATATTACACCCAGCTGATACATGGGTATCTGACGGAAGTCATTGATAGTTAATCTTTAAAGTTTAAACTAGAGACTTATTTGATTTATAATCACATAAAAAGAAATTAAAGGTATCAAGTAGATTTGTGCAAGTTGTCTATTATAAATCCTGCAAGTTTTTACTGTGAAGTATCATGAGTTCTTTGCATTATGCACTTCTAGGAAATCCGTAATGTTGCATTCTTCAATATTTGCAAGAAACCCTCACATTATAGGTTTTCTGTATTTACCTGTACTTCATGATTTTCCAAGTTTTAACAAACACATTAAGCTTCAGTTTCCTATATATAGCAGACACGCTTACACACTTATTATACCAAAATAGTCTGCAGCAAAGAGCCAAGTACATTTGACATTTGCCTCAGATCTTTGATCCTCAACATGGAATATGTGTTGGTTATAATTTTATATTATTTGAAAACTATCTGCTTTCCTACATTTGCAACCACAAGAGGAGGTGTCCCTAACTCACGAATTCTGTTAACATCCCTTTTCTTTTATTATCCATAATTTTATAAATTACGCACTGATGATTCTGTAAGTACTAACATGCTGGCATTCGTATTTAATGAAAGGGGTTGTATTCCTACATAGGCATTTCAAATTTTGGTTGGATATAGTGGATAAATTAGAAATTGATGATGCATTGTTTTTAGTACATGTTTTCTGCAATTTAAAATTCTTAACTTGTTCTAAACTGAAGACTTCAAGACTGACATTCCATAAAATTCTTATTTTCTCATCACATTTTCTGATATCATTTTTATGTGAGTTAGGTTAAGAAAATGACATGTCACAATGGCCCTCTTCTTGTCAATATTAAAGTTTCAAGCTTAAAAATTCAATAGTTTTGTGGTATGTGGTTACAAAAGCTCTTGGAAAGATAGTAGTTCAACCTGTCAGACAGTCTTTCATTTGTCATAGGTATTTATAATGCACAGGATTATGCCTGTGGTAATGTGTCCATATGGATTTTTTTGATTCAGTCTTGTATGACATGTTTACACTTTTCAGTTTAGTGAATTGAATTGTAATGTAATTATGTAATTAGCACTCATCTCTTTATACTTGGATAATACTTTTAGTCCAATTTGTATCTCTTAAAAGTGTCATCTACTTGCTGGTCTGCTCAGTATGATTTTCTGTCTTCATCAGGTTTCTCTTACTCAAGCAAGAATTGATATGAGTGAGCTTGATGAGGACTCCGATGGCTTCCTTCAACCTCATGTAGGAACTCCTTTAACACTTTGAGCTATTAAAACTATAGTACATTGAAATAAGGTGTACTATGTAACTGCAGGAAATGGAAGCATATATAAGGGGCCTTATTCCTAATTTGGCACAGCTACGTGATATGCCTGCAGCGTTTGTTCAGATGTATTGTCGGATAGCTGCTCACAAGTTCTTTTTCTTTTGTGATCCTCATAGACGAGGTGTGCCACTAAACTCAGGCTAAATTAGATAAACCATTAAGAGTTTTGACATATGGAAAAGGACTAAAGCTATTTCTGAGATTTTCTTGTGAGGCAGTTGAGGAGAGAATGACTGACCGTTCACTATGTTTACTGTTCATAGGCAAAGCATGCATAAAGAAGGTGTTACTTAGCAATTGTCTCCAGGAACTGATGGAACTGCACCAGGTAAATTCTTGGTTGACCCAACGTTTGGAGATAATGATTTATGCAGCTGACCTACAAGTATTTGTGTCGTCATTCTATTCTTATTGTATATTGTACATCTGTTGTGTTACATTTATGTGCTATAACTGGTATCAAGGATTTATGTCTCTGGGCACTATGTATGTTTGGTGGCATGTCTCGTGTTGGTGAGATGCCATGCTCACTTTTTTTTTATTGTGGACCTGAAACCTATACCGAGATATTGAACTTGAACCAAAAGCTATTCTGAGAATAGGCTAAGCTATTATATCAGGGGCCTTAGGTAACCTTAAAAGTTTGTGTTTATTCAATACTCTCCCTAGGATTAACTGTTGAAATTGAAACATTGCAAGTTTGCAGCTGCATACTGAATTACTTTTTCTTTTTTTTACCATCTGTCTCCTCTATCTAGAAAAAATTTCGGCAAGAGATATTTTAGCATCCTGTCTCCACTCTTTTTGACATTATTCTTGAGAGGGCAAAAACCACCTTTATTTCCATTGGAATTGCTCGGGCAAGTTCAATGGTGACTGTAAAATACACCAGTAAGGATATGTGATTTTATCAATAGTGAAGGTGCCTTTAAGAGGGAGAAGAAGACCAAATTGATGTCGAAGGAAGTAATAAGAATAGACATGATGATGCTCCAGTTAACAAAGAATCTTACATTAAATGGAGCTGAATAGATGAAAGGGATCCATATAACAAAGAATCTTACATTTAACAACCATTTTGTTTTACACTTAAAACCTAGTTTGGGGTATACAAACAACAAATATAGTTTAATTTTGCTAGGTCTGTCATTTGTAAGGGTCTTACTATATAGATTTAATATTTAGTGCTATATTTATGAAAATGCTCTTTAAAATGTAGTAATCAAAAGAAAATTTTGATTTCCCCCAAATTCTCTTATGTTTTTTCTTTTTACACTTTTACAAATGATTTACCTAGCTAAATTTTACTAGAGCTATTATTTGTAAGTCTTTCTACAAAGATCTATCATTTTGTTGCTAGTCTATCAATGAAATATGTTCTTTAGAATATACAGATCAAAGGAAAATTTTGATATCCATAACCTGCATATAGCTATGGTATGGCTATGCTAGTCATTCCTGTGCATATTTAATATGCATATCACGTGACACGAGAATTATAAACTCTATATTTATATGAAGAGTATCTCTTGTGGCCTAGGGATGAAAAAACATGCCGATATGGAAAAAGATGAGGTTCCTAGATTCACTCTCAAGTATAAAAGTTAGGGTCTCTGTGAATTTCTTTATCTGCATCCAAGTACTATTTTGTACTAGCATAGCTAAATAGATAGGAAAGATAGAAGATAACCTACCAAATCATGGGGGAAAGAAAATCAAACCCATGTAGATTGTGGAGGACAATCAAAGCGTGAAATCCACCATAAAAGAGAGAAGAAGGGAGAATGAGAAAAGGGAGAAGGGAAAGAAGGATAAATATGGAATCCTCCACAAAAGATTATTTCTTAAATTTTCAGCATTTCTTCTTTATTTTTTCGGATTTCCCATCACCTCTATATATAAAGATGATGAAATTACATCAAATCACAAATTGATCTTATTCAGATCTTACCTAATTTAATATATAGCTAAATTAAACTCTTTTAACTTAAAAAGCAATCAAATCCTAATTAACTTACATTAAAACAAACTAAGAATCAAATCTCCTAGATTTTTAAGAGTTTTAACCAAATTGGATACTCTAAAATCAAACCAAAATTTGTAAATAAAAATACATATGAAAAATAAAAATAAAATAAAATCTACTTCTCATCCGTATGTGAGACGATACAACGAGTATTACTATCGATGAATGTGTTTTGATAATTATCAATAGCATTTGATGCAAGTTTCTTGTATCATCTGTGTGTTGGTAAATGAACTTTTTGATCCATATCGTCATTCTATACACAACTAAGTTTTGATATTAATTATTGAACTATTGTCAATTAGTGAATACATTTGATCGTACTATGTTTTGAATTGTATTTCTATTTGACTATTGCTATTGCTTTTTAATATAGGTCTTTCATAATATTATTTAAAGATAAAAACTCTAATATAGGTTTTAATACATATGTTTAAGCAGAAAACTTATCTAGATAGTAAATACCCTAAAAAGTATATTAGAGGTGTGCAAAAGGTGTACCAACTGGGGATCAACATGACATGTGACAATGTGAATTTTTATTTCCTTAAATCAATGTAATCCTTTGATAGTGGTTAACATGTATTTATTTTCAGGAAAGTGAGGAAGAAGTCACCGATACTGAGCAGGCAGAGAATTGGTTCTCTTTGACTTCTGCCCAACGTATATGTGGTATGTTAAGTTTTTTTTGTTGTTGATAATTTATAGTCTACTTTTCAATTTCAAGTTACGTTTTCTTGTACTTGTATGCAAAAGTGGGTTTCTGATCTAATTGAACATTATTTTTTGCCTTTGGTATTGGAATCAAACATTTGTGGCCCTATACTTAAAGGTAATTGAGATGTTGATTAGTGAGTGACAACACAAAAATTAATTTTCCAGAGTTGGAACCAGACTTGGATTTCCTTTTTTTGTTGTCCGTTGGATAAAATAGTACAAATTAACAAATTTGTTATAGTATCAGATCTGTTGCACTTCTTGAACTAGTTGCTCAACTTTTGGTGATTACTAGGAGGTTCATCCATAAGAATGTTTTCCTTATTGTTGACTGTGATGCATGTGTTTTCTTGGGAGATGATAGCAAATATTTTTCCCTAGGCTATCCCATCTAGATATGCATCTTGGGCTCCCTCTCATCTCAACTCCTCCCAAGAGGGTATAGATTGCAAGCATCTGTATCTTTTATTTACGAGGGAATGATAGCTCACTTTGCAATAGTTATTTCCGGCTTGGTATTTTAACTTGCTTCTTGAGGCAAAAGATACCTAACTTCTGCTGTACAAGGTAAAACGACATGCACTTATCTTTTGCCTGTGATGTGATGAGTGATAACTTCAAAATGAATTTTCTAGAGAAGGAATCAGACTTGGAACCTTTTTTGGTATCAGTTGGATAAAATAGTATGAAGCAACAAATTTTTTATAGTGTCATATTTGTTGCACTTCTTCAACTAGTTGCTCAACTTTTGGTGATCATTAGGAAGTTCATCCAAAAGAATGTTTTCCTTATTGTTGACTGTGATGCATGTGTTTTCTTGGGTGATGATAGCAAATATGTTTCCCTCCTGCTGTCAGATTATCATGTTGGTTTCTAAAGCAAGAAATGTGTCAGTAGTCACACGTTTCTTCTGCTTATGTGTGTATGGTCTAGCTTCCTGTTATCCTGATTTCAAAAATATATTGATCTAGGATGTGCAGGGTTCAAAGGGACCAAATATTTGCCATGAAAAAGAGCCCGCGTAATGTAATGTTAATGTCCAATATTTCTTCTTGAAGAAGTTCGAAGTTCCTAAGAGATGAAGGCAATCTACACAAGTTTTATTATTGGAGTTTTGCTTATTATATTACTTTTGTGCAGATATGTTTCTTGCACTAGATAAAGATACAAATGGGACATTGAGCAAGCAAGAGCTTAAAGAATATGCAGATGGGACATTGACTGAAATCTTTATTGAGAGAGGTTAGTAATTAATCCTTAAATATACTAACTATTATTGTTCCCTTATTTGTGCAGTTCTTTCATGCATTTATGTTGTCTTCTGATTTATCAGTCTTATTGGAAGTTATTGTTGCATTGTTTTAATTGAAGATGAAATTGTGGCTGTTTTACTCTAGAGAAAAGTTTTAAAGATCGTGGCACAGTGACATTTTGGATCATGCCAATTGTGACATCTTGACAGGGTTAATCGATCGCTAGGCATATGTGCTGTGCTGACATAACGACACGATGATGGTTCAAGAAGAGGTGGAGCAGAGGGAAGGTGGGAATGAGGGAGAGGGAGAGGGAGAGGTGTGGACAATGTATGTCAGGGCTTCTTAGAATGAATGTGAAGCAGACATATTTAGATCGGTCTTAACTTGATCCAAGTCCAACCCTGAGTAGACGTGATCATAGGGCCCAACCCGCCTATGCCCAGCCCGGCCTGGTTAGGACCTGGTTTGAGCTCGGCCCAGCCCAAAGCCAAATTGCCAATGGGCCCTATTCGAAAGCCCAACATGAAGCCCACATTTTTTTTATATAACTAATTTAACTATAAAACATCTTTTCATCTATTAATTTATTTTTTTTATGTTACTCATTTGATCTCCACCCACTCCTTTGATCAATAGCTTTCGATTGGTACTACTTTCTTCCTTATTATTTTTTTGATCTCCTCAGACTCCACTAACTCTAGTACTCCACCAGCTCCTATTTTGAAAAAAATAAATGGAATTTGATCTCCACTGCTTTTAGGATGTAAAATTATCTCCACCACTCATGGACAATAGCAGAAGGAGTCCTTAGCTCTTGCGCCTCATGAATAGCCTACACGTGCACTGCTGTAGCAATCGCCTCAACACTCTTATTCCTCAAACAAATAGTGGATGAAGGAATCCTCAAATAGTTCAAAAGTCTGGTTCAAGGATTTGGAGGTAAGCCCTCAAATTGTTGATAGAAACATGAGGCCGGACAAATTTGTGAAGGACGAATTAGGGTTGCAATTGAGGGTGAGCTCGAGCTCGATGAGGTGTGCGGAGGAGTATGAGCGGGGGAAGACGGGGATGGACTTGAGGGACTACGTGGGGAAGGCAGTGATGAACCCAGTCAAGTGGAAGGGATCTTCGTCGTTGACGAGGTGCGACCATGTGGGCTACGCGGTGATGAATACAGTCAGGTGGAAGGGATCTTTGTCACTGATGAGGTGCGACCACGTGGGCTCCACTGTCGTTGGCGCCTAGCCTGTTTCCCTATTTGGTCTTTGTGGCAAGGCTGGGAAGCCTAGAGACAAACAAAGGATGGTTTGTTCTGTCGTCTAACATCTTGCCCAATTGTCCCCATTAAGCCCGACCCGGCTCGCCCAGCCTAAGCCCACTCTCTCACAGGTCGGTGGGTGGTAACGGGCTAGACTATTCTAGCCTAGCTCGAATCCGGCTCGGTCCAATCCACTTGTGGGCTAGCTAGTGAACAGACTACTCAACCCTGTTGGCCTGATAGGCTCGGCCTGCTCGATGATTACCTTTTACCTTGAACTTGACTAGAAAGTTATCTTCTTGTATAGTGGTTCTTCCACTTTTCATACTCTAACCAATCCACAACAGTGCCTAGACAAAGGAGGGAGGTGGGCCAATGAGGGAAGTATGTCAATGTGTGGTATTGATTTAAGGAGATCTGCTTAGTTTCCTTAAACATCCACAACCATGCTGCTCATAAGTGTATTAATGCTAGCATCTTTCTTGTATTTCGATTAGAGGATAATCGGAAGCTAATTCATGTGTAGGCAGCGCTGTCTGTTTACCATTGACTGTATCCTCCCTGAATTAAGAGGAGAGAGGGAGGGATCAGGCATGTAGAGGACTTTGGCACTTGAATTATCAAGGGGAGTAAAAGATCAGCCTTTCTAACCCAGCAATTATTATCATTACATAGAGGGAATGATAAAAAGAAACTACTCAAAGCTCATGATTACATTGACCTAAATATAAACGAGCCAAAAATAACACTTGGGAATGTGTCCGATCTTTTATATTGGAGGGTGCCAAAAGGTACAAGGCCCACTTTTTAGTATTTGCTTTAACTAAATAAAAACTAGATATTGGATGCTAAAGAATACTAAGTAGAGAAGTAAAGGAAGAAGATGCAATAGCATGTCATCAGCTGCAGATGAGAAGAAGAAAAGCAGGATTAAAAAGCAAGAGAAAGAAGCGCATCAGCGTCCAACATTTACTTTTTATATTGTTTTAACGACTTCTTGACAATGTGTGTTTTGAACTTTTGATGGAACGAATCACACTTTGCACCTTTACCTTGGGCTCTAGATGATCTTAATTTCTTGGTATACATCATGTATTGATAACTTTGCCATGGGTGAAGAGGGGAAGGAAGGATTTTGGCAAATTTTTTTATTTGGTAATGGCTATTCCTACATCCAATTATCTGAGAAAAAAGCTGTAAACATGGAGAAAAGGAAGTGTGGACCCTGTTTGGGCTTTTTGTAAAAGAAATGTCAAGAAATAAAAAAAAAAACTTAAAGGATTAGGAAAGTAAAATGTGCTTGTGTCAAGACTGTGTTGTAGTATCTGTGGTGGTATATAATTTGTAAACAAGCATAGCCACTTTGAGCAATGCTGATTTTGATGAACAGTAGCTGTGGAAGGTGAAATGGAATATGATTAGCATTTAGATCCTCAAATTTTTGTAGTAATTGAATGTCCAGCTATTGACCTATCCTAATTGATCATGTCTATCAACTTAAATAAGGTAAATGAAAGCATTTAATTAGTCAGTTTATTTTGACATATCAATAGTATAAGCTAATACTTAATATGAGGAATGCTTGAGCATTTAGCATAAACTTCTCACTCATTTTAGTAGTGACAACGATTTTCCAATCAAATTATAATCCGGTTCATTCCTAAAATTCTGCCAACCCAATGAAAGTTTTCATTGTAAATGTTAGTCATATAATCAATCTTTATGTCTATGACCTGTAATTTTATTTATATGTTTGATTAAGGTACTTCTGTATACAGAAAACAGAACCCCTACTCAGTCATCATTCTTCATGATATCCTGTTGTTGCAGTATTAATTCTTCAATACTCCTAAAGTTTTATGCTGTTACGTCCATCCTTTCATCTTTCATCAAGTTTCGAAGTGCCTTCTGCATTACATAGTACTTAATCGAGGTACAACTTAGAGTTAGTCTATTATCCCGTACCATATGCCACATCTAACTTCTTAGCTACATGGCATCTTAATTTTGTGCTTGGCTTCTAACAATTGTTCAAATATGATTTCATCTTCAGTTTTTGATGAGCACGTGCGTCGGAGTAAAGCAGGAGGTGGAAAAGCTCGTGAGATGGACTTCGAAAGCTTTCTTGACTTTGTTTTGGCTCTAGAAAACAAGGACACTCCAGAAGGCTTGACATACTTATTCAGATGCCTTGATCTTCACGGAAGGGGTTTTCTTACGACAGCTGATATTCATACCCTCTTTAGGTAAACTTTTGATAATTAATTTTTGATAGGTTGATGTTGAGAGATACAGTCTGATAATGACATGTTGGGTTTACAAGCACTTGTATACATTTAGGCATCTACATGCTATCATGCATACACTTAAATTTGGATCTGCATGTGCCTGTACAAGCCAGTCAATCAGTCATAGGTATATATGTCCTCGGTGTTGTATAGAAAGTTCAAATGCATGACTGAGAATATAGTAGTTAGCTTGCAGAAGTTAGGTTATCAATGAAGGTCTTAAACTGATAATGATGACTTAATGGGATGAGGTATTCTCATTGTTAGATATGGGGACAGAGTTAGGTTAGCAATGAAGGTGTTGAACTGATAATGATGATTAAATGAGATGAGGTTTGGGCATTTGGGAAATTTGATAACTGATGCTGTTTAAGTTTTCTTTCTCTTCCTCCCTGTATAAGTCTTATGCCATCTATTGCTTCGTTAGCAGATGTTGTCTCTAATTTTCTAGGATCTCTTTATCGATATCTTGTTCTAGTTTCTTAGGAGTGTCAAGTGGCTGGACTGGCCCAAATTGTTTGGTTATCTTAACCCAAAGAACCTTGGTCTGAGCCAATAAGTTTGGTCCAGCTTGGCCTAAAAATATTGGCACTTTCAAGACCTGGCCTTGCCTGGGGTGAGTGATTTCTCCTAAATTTACTGAGATAAACATGTTATAAAGAAAAGGAAAGGTTCAAGAATGAAAATTGTTCAAGTCTTGAGTGGATTCCCTCACTTCGACCTAGACATGCTTTTTCCTTTTTAATTTTTGAACTCCTTTTCCACTCTTGAATTTTATCAGGAAGTATTTTAAAAAATTATTCTGTGTTCTTTTGTTATCCTATTCTTTAACTAATCTTCATTTGGAAGAAAAGAAGGGTGACATATGAGAGCCAGTATGTAAACCCGATACAGTCTTCCTACACTAAATTTGTCAATTCCTGCTTGTGGTGCTACTAGAACGTGCTGCAGGTCTCAAGAGACAAGACATTAAGAAGTAGATATGAAAACTTTGGAGATTAACTAATACATTTTTGAAGATGTTCAGTGAGTTGAATATCTCTTTTAATTGTCATTTGAGTTGAAAAGGAGCCTCTTCAGTAAGAGGGGCGAGCTTAAGTACATCGGTGTACTTCCGCAAATCCTGACTTGGCAGGTTCTCTATCCAATAATTGCCATTGGAATATCTCATGTTAATTGCAGCTTATAATATGAAAACATTGAATAAGATTGATGCTGCACAGTGAAGTATTACTTTTAACAGCATGTCTAGTTGCATGATTCTAATCAGCCACTGTTATGTGCAATCGTAACTGCAATTATTGTGTGCCAGTCCTGTTTGTATCACCGTTCACGCAATCTTCTCTCATCTCTGATTTTATCTGCTTAGACTATGGATATGATACAATATTGCCCCCATATTTGGATAGGATCATGTACAAATAGAACTTCCTTCCAAATGGCTTGAACCGATCATACAGCTGCATATTATCTTTGAATATACCTATGGACGTTACTTGTTCTGATGTCAGGTTTCTTGATTTGTTAGTTTGACCAGTATATAATCAGCATGTCAAGCTCTTTGTTGTCATATTGTAGTGCACTGACTGTAGTAACAGTATGATTGCTACCTGTCTTTACGCGCATCTCGTGATGTATCTTCCTTGTTTTTCTTTGTGCAGAGATGTACATCAGAAATGGATCGAGGGTGGGAACTATGAACTTTGTATCGAAGATGTGAGAGATGAAATCTGGGACATGGTCAAACCAGCTGACTCTCTGAGGATAACACTTGCTGATCTTCTTTCCTGCAAGCAAGGTGGTACCATTGCCAGTATGCTGATAGATGTACGCGGCTTTTGGGCCCACGACAACAGAGAGAACCTCCTCCAGGAAGAGGAAGAACCAGTTGAAGAGTGATTGGGATGTCTGGTATGGATCTGAACAATGTAACTGTATTGAATAACCTGATTTTTGGCACCTGATATATATAGAAAAAGACCCAGTTACCCAATGATTAGTCTGCTTAGACTTTATCTAAAGTTGTTTCCTACATCTCTGTATGTTTTCTGTAGGGAGTAAATGAGTTGAGTGTAAACCCTGTGTACTTTGAGAATGTATCTTTGTCAAGTACATTTTATTAGACTCGACTTAGTTTGTCCAGGTTCAGGGCATGATTAATATGAACATATTAAAGAAGAGTTTGATTCTCAAATAAGTGAAAATAATTTCTTTACAGCATGTGATAATAGTGTTAACAACTGTGCTTGTTAAACTATTGCGATTCTTTTACACCTGCAGTTACTAAACTTTTTAGGTCAAATGTGTGTGAATTGCGGCTTATGAACTAAATCTGCAGCTTCTCCCTCCCTCTCTTTTAAGGGATGATATGGTTCCAAGTCAAAAGTTGGAAAGTAAATATGAGATAAATGAAGTCTCTTAACAGGAAAAGAGCAACTATATACTTCATCATTAGCCTGACTAAGCTTGGAATGCAGGAAAAGGAAAGGAATAAACCTAAAATTTGTCAGAGTGTCTTGTAATTCGGTATGTATTTGTTATGTATGTCATGTATTTATGTCAGAAAATCGATGTATACTTGTTCGGGAATTCAAATCGACTCAGTTCGAGTTTACTTTTCAAGTTTTTGAACATAAAAAATTGAAAGTTTAAACTTTATGCTTTCTTTCTAAAGAATTTTTTTTAATGATAAAACTTTATGCTTTGTCCCAAGCTGTTCATGAATAGCTCAACTCATTGCAACATGAAAACGCATTCCATCATTCACTCATTAGAATTCTACTGGGAGATCATCAAATATGCTCCTGAATTAATGTATCATTTTGTGGATGACCTGAATAGTTTAGGAAGAATAGGATGCATATACTCATCAATCATATTCATCTATAAAGTAAAACGAAATGATCTAGATTTTATCACAGCAGCCATGCATGCAGTATCGCATGTGTATCAAACAAGCTCAGACATGCTTGCTGTTCTTTATTTGTACTTAGCACTGATGTACATCATGACGTTGTAGAGATCTGAAACATTTTATTCTCACACAAAAGAGAGAAAAAAATACCATAAAAGACAATGACACATAAGAACACTTCATATGTGTAGCTTGCCAGATTTTCTTATAGTTTTGCTCCACAAAACCTCTTTCATGGTACCACAGCAGGAGGATAGTAGTCATGCTCAGAGCCATAGAGCACCAGCATTTCGAAGCAAAGGGACTAAGCCACCAGCAAGGTGAAGAGACATAATCCGATCGGTGGATCCGACTAGTTTGCCACCGATGAACACAACCGGCACAGGGGGCCGACGACCGAGGATCTGGACGAGTGCTCTCTCCATCTCCTTCCCCTTAGGGTTCTCATCTAGTTCACAGATTGAGGGGTTGACGCCGAGTTCCAAGAATAGCCTCTTGATGGTGTGGCACATACAACATGAGGTCAAGCTATATATCACCACCGCATGCTCGGATGCTAATCTCATCACAGTCTCCATCTTGATCAGTTCTTAGAAAGTAGAGAGAAGTTATATGCGAAGAAAGGCTTAGATTTTGATGAGCTTAAAAAGTTCATAGCAACCCCTTTATATAAGGCCTAAAAGATGAAGAGAGTGTGATGTTACAACTGTTTAATGGAATCGACTGGGGGAAAAGGAATGCTCTCTAATGAATATTTGCACTCCTTATAGTAACTTTGATAGTGAGAGGGATCAAATGTTGCAATTCTGTCAAGGCTTAGTTCATGTCAAGTGATTGGATCATTGAGAGTATGTGTTGAAAAAGGAAAAGCTTAGAGATGATCAAAACATGGAATATGTTGAGATTGTGATATGGTGGGGGCCAAACTGAATCCAATTTTCACATGAGATGATCAATTATTCATTGTGATCAACTCCAGCCAAAGAAGAATAAACTCATGCATGTAAGAAGATACATCTCTTCCTTCGCATGTCCTATCACTTCACACTTGTATAAATGGAGTGGGCAAATGGATAAGCCACTATCTTTTTTAAATCACCTCTAACATATGCTAATTTGAGGGGGTATTTAACTTTTTTGAGAAATTTGTTATAAACAACCTTCATTTTTCCCTTGTTACTAGGTTTTTTTTTTTCTCTCTCATCTAATAATAGCTGATGAAATAGAGAATTTTTTTTTCCAATAATACATTAAGAATGGCTTGGGGTAGCGGTAGGGGTGAAAACGGATCGGATACGGCTCGGATAGTGCTCAACCCATATCCGGATCCATATTTTTTATCCGGATACGGATTCGGATACGGATATTTGACGGATAGCAAAAATTAAAACCATATCCTAAGAAAACGGATACGGATAATTTTCGGATACGGATCGGATAGTTTTCGGATACGGATCGGATAGTTTCGGATACGGATCGGATAGTGTTCGGATAAATTTTCGGATCTTAAACAAATACGTATCAAATTTTAAACAAATTAATATGAACTTACTACGAATATTAATCAAGTCTAAAACCATTCAAATACAATTTGAACAAAACTTAAAATATTTGAGAACCGATTCATCGGCAAAAAGATAGTAACGATGCAAAAAAAAAAAACAAAAGAAATTATAGACTTTAAACAAACATAATGTGCATAAACTAATGATCTAAACCTTGATCAAAAAATTACAACAACAACATACTACAGTTATGTTAACTGAGAAAAGAAACTATCATACTACAGTTATGTTAACTGAGAAAAGAAAAGGAAAAAAAAAAAGCAACTAGGATTGAATTGCATGTCCCTATCTATGATATCAATGTGATGTATAGATATTTATAAGTTTAAGGTGTACTAAATGGTTACTCATCAGTTGAATTACTCTCCAATTTAAAACAAATTAAATGTAATGCGTAGAAAATCTTAGAGCTAATGCAGGCTAATCCATGCAAGTTAATGCATCAATTACATACATCCAATAGTTTTGAGGAAGGGCCGGCGGAGGGAGGGCCGGTGGAGGTGAGCCGAGGTCGACGAGGGAGGGCCGGTGGAGGAGAGCCGAGGTCGACGAGGGAGGGCCGGTGGAGGAGAGCCGAGGTCGACGAGGGAGGGCCGGTGGAGGTGAGCCGAGGTCGACGAGGGAGGGCCGGTGGAGGAGAGCCGAGGTCGATGAGGGAGGGCCGGTGGAGGTGAGCCGAGGTCGACGAGGGAGGGCCGGTGGAGGTGAGCTGAGGTCGACGAGGGAGGGCCGGTGGAGGAGAGCCGGTGAGGCCGTGAGGGCTAGTATTGAGGGCGGCGCCGCGGGTAGCAGTGCGGTTGATGGAGATTTGGTGGAGGAGATGGTGAGTAGATGAGAGATAGAGGTAGGGTTTAACTTTTGTTGGGTATTTATTAAGCGGGTAAACGGATATCCGTTATCCGAATCCGTATCCGATAAAATCAACTAAACCCGTATCCGTATCCGGATCCGGATTTTTTTCTAAAAGGCTATCCGTATCCGGATCCGGATCCAGATATTTTTGGAAATAGCTACCCGTATCCGTATCCGAATCCGGATCGGATAGGATTTTCCTATCCGTATCCGATCCGATCCGGATCGGATAGCGGGTCGGGTCGGACTTAATCCGACCCGTTTTCACCCCTAGGTAGCGGTAAGCGAGTTTTTGACCAAACTATATCTTTCTTTTTGCCGAAATAGACTATCTCTTAAACTTGTTATCAGATGAAATTTAATTTATTATAGCCCTAATAAAAATACTAAATTAATCAGTGTTTTTGAAAACGCTAATTAGTTTAGCGTTTTTATCAGTAGACAATTTTTTTTCTTAACTACCAAAAAATTAATTTAAAAGAATTTATATACATAAAATATTAATCAGTTTAGCATCGTAGATCAGACAAAAATACTAAACTTATTCATTTTTGCTTAGAGATAAAATGTTATTTAGTTTAATATTTTTATTAGGGTTACAGTAAATTAAACCTCATTTGATAATAAATTTAAAGAGTAGTCTATTTTCGATAAAAATAAATTGGAACAGTTTGGTTAAAAACTCGCAGCAAGCTGTGTCTCTCTGCCTCGGTGGCGTGCTTGGTCAAAACAAGCTGCCATGCCCTCAAAGAGCAACTCTCTTTTCTAGAAATCTACCACTGATTAGCGTAAGGTTTGGCTCTCTCAAGCTACCAACTATGGAGTCGCACCCTCTCCTCCTACAATTGAGTGGCATGATCATTTTGATAAGGAAGTTTGGGATATTGTTTCTAGTAGGACTCAAAACGCAATGAAGAATCCTAACCGTCACTTCTCACTAGTCTCGGCTGGATAGCTACAACTACTCTTTATACGGATTATTACTTCTAACACGATATCCAACCAACCACTCAGTAGTATTACTTCCTTTCCCCCGTTTCCTTCAAAGAAGCTCTCTTTGGCAAACCATGTACCCTTTGTCTCTCTTGCCTCCTTGCAGTTTCACTCTCCTTCACAAATTATTTCTTCTCTGAGAAATGGAAGACGAAAGACATTCCCTCTCCTCGTCCTTTTTCTTCTCCCCTTCCTCCTCAATTCTCCCGTTTGAGTAAAATATTAATTTTGCTGTGGGTACTCCAACTATAGAGCTTTTAGTATATCATCACAGTTAGTCCAGTAGAATGACTTCCCATTCTAGCTTCTCCACCCCCAAAATAAGCAAAGGAACCCACTATCTTCCTCTCCGCCACTTTCCCCAGACACTAAGAACACCTATGCCAAACTCTCCAAAACCTAATACAAACTGGCTTTGACCCGATTCGAATCAGGTTCTAGACAAAATTTAGCACAAAAATTTTGAAAGATTCTACAACGGATCTAGCCATTAGATTTACATAAAATTTTGATATGTTTTAGCCTCAGAGAGATCTTTCCAATAAATCTAATTTCACGTCAATCGGATGATTAAAATAAAAAATATAGTCGGAATAGTGGACAAAGATTAGAGGTGATACAACCCAGTTAATCGAGATTGTATCTACTTGAATTTATTGCACCTTGTTTCCCTTAATTGCTGGATTAGTACAGAGATTAATTATCTCTTTAATGGATATTAGGGAATATAGATTGAAGGAGAAGTACAAGATAAGAAAAGGGAGACAAGAGACTAGTATAGATCGATCCAACAGAAGATGGTGGTGCCGTGCCGTTGGCAAGGAGGGAGGAGGAAGATGGTGATTGGCGGCCTAGAGATACAGAGAGATAGAGGGCAGCAAACAAATAATCCTTCATTAATTATTTATTAATCTTTAGATACAAGCCATAAGGCCTTATTTAGATATTAAATCAAAAATCTCTAAATAAACTTAACTAAAATAGTTTTCCTTATCTTCTTGAATTATTCCTTTGTTTCACCGCAGATAGAGTTCGAATCTAGAGAAATCTTGAATATGAAAGTTATAGATCTTGATGTTGTTGATCTTATTTAGGTTCATAATATTTAGATATTTAATGAATATCTTCTTAATATTTTTCTAAAACTGCTTTGAGCTAGATTTAGCTAATTAAATAAAATTATAATCTAATAAGACTCTTAACTAAATTATTTAAGCAGATAAGATAAATAAACTCAACCCATTTAGCCAAATGTCTCCATGATGTGATCCGATCTGACCCTAGTGTATCTTGGTGGTGGCAAGAGGTTACAAGCATCTGGTAGATACTATCATCACTTCCTGGATGTAGGGCGAGAGGTCACAATCATCCAATAGATATTATCATCACTTTCTAGATGTATGATATGCTACAGAATAATTCCTTCAAGATATGAATTTATTGTAGGAAACAGTCCGCACAACTAAGGGAAAATATTCACCAAATATTCTCCCATAGTCATACAATTATGAAACCAAATGAAATCAATCTATAACTTCCTAATCTACATTTTTTATATTTACGCCCTTCCCAGATTCGAATTACAACTGGGACAAAAATACGATATAGTGAGGATGATGGTGATAGTGACAGGTGGAATGGATGTTAGGGTTATGGATGATAATGGAGATGAGGGTGGATAGTGGATGTTGTTTAAGGGATAAATATGAAAGGGAATAAATGGTCGAGATCCCAACGAAGAGGGAGGACTTGACAGACGAGGGAAATTAGAAGTTAGGAGAGACTTTGCTAACGGTAGAGGTGGTAGGTTGGTGAAGAGGGAGGAAGGAGATTAGAATAGAGAAAAGATAGAGAAATAAGAAACCAATATTCTAATAACATAATAATTTTGGCTGCCATCTACACCTTTATAGAGGCTAGCTAACAAGCCAAAATAATAATTATTAAACCTAATTCTAGTGGACTCCCGCTGATTGCGTTCGAACCGCCCGATCGCGTTCGAACGCACAAAAGGCGTCCTCTGTCAATGCGAACGTGATGCAGAATTCGAACGCGGTATTTTTTTGGGAACCTGATGCAGGCGTTCGTAAAGCCATACGAACGCGCCCTCAACCCCATTCGAACGTAACCTATAGAAGATTTATTTTAATAAAAACAAATAACTAATGCAATAAAAAAAGATTCTAACTAAGTGTATCATGTAGGATTCTATCCCCGTAGTCATCACTTGCATCAAAACCCTCACATCAATTTGGCTAATTGTTATAGTGTTTGGGGTGATTATGTTGAGCACAAAGAGACCACAAAGGCGAAAACATAAGCTGCCAGAGAATGCAATGCCCAAGCGATCAACTCGAATAGGGATGAGGCTGTCACCTCCTTTATTGCAGCCACCTTGCATGGGGGTCTTTCTATGAGCAATGACAATAGTCTCCAAATGGATATGCTCACTTGAAGCTTCATGTCTCTGATTCTGCATGAGAATCATATGCTTCCTTCTTGAGCTGAGTGAACCCCATCATACGGAATTTATGCTATATCTCATTCCTCTTTTTTTATTATTACTAGTTTTATGATTCATCAACCCTCCTATTCAAGGGGACTTGATAGACAACGACCCTCTGGGCTTTTGGCCTACCATGATCCCCTTCTTTGGGGCTCTCTTCAACCAACTGTCGCTTGCTAAGGGGATTGAGCTCTATTTCTACCATTTGACCTTTGCCCTCCTTTACTCTCTAAATCATGATGTAAGCTGCTCATTGCTTTGGTCAAGCCCCTGTAGTTCTCGAGCCCTCCAAACTTTTATTCATTAGGAGCCCTTAGATAGTAGCCATTGTCTCTAGATCCCTTTGGGCTTGGGGCTCTGTTGGAGAAGCAAGCTCGGCCCACCCTTGTCTACAATAGATAAGCTCGCACTCCTACTATGGCTAGAAGAGCTCAACTTTCTCCAATCGCCCTCCCTACGCCTATAGATCCCTTCTTCGACTTGGTGTCTCCTAAATTTCCACTATCTATTGATCACACACTGAAGGAGTTGACAGATATCTGTGTCCCATAAGGAGCTCCACCTTATGAAAGATGATTTCAAACTTAGAAGCTCCAATTTTGGGGAGCTCTAATGATCTCAATCTACTAGGTTTTAGTGTCTCTTTTGGTGTATGATTATTAAATCCTAGAAAGTTAGAGGCCTAAGATTCTCCTTTAAAAAATATCACTTAAAAAATTATTGTGAACCAGATCTGGACAGATCCGGATGTAAGAAAATATTTTAAAAATTTAGGTAGTGGTACCTCGTGAGTTAGGGTTCTAATAGCTCTGGTTTTACCTAAATTGGAACTCGAGATAAAAAGTTAAAATAAAATAGTGGAGATAGGTTAGATGGGGCAGAATGATAAATATCCAACATTGCGGCGGTTGTCAAAGGGTGACGGATGGCTAAAGGTAGTGGTGGACGGCTATAGGGTGGGGTGGCTGCTGGAGGTGATGATGGCTATATGTTAAAGGTAGAATTAGGGTTTTTAACTTAGATCTACTCTTAGGAAAATAAAGACGATCTAACGGTTATGATAAAATATTAAATACGATAATAAAAAAATAACTAAACTCAATTAATTCTCAATGTTTCGATATTTAACAAGGAACCCAACCCCTCTATATATAGAGGTCGAGTACAATGAGTCCTCCTCGAACTTAACTCTAAAGGCCGAGACGACTCAAATTAAGATTTGCAGTAAAGGCTTACATGACTTAATTGGACTTGCCTTAAAGGCTTATTTAACTTAACTAGACTTACATTAAGGGCTTACATAAGTATGAATTAATTAAAAGATAAATAGGCTTGATCTATCAAGCCCAATGTCCTCATTCGATCTGACCCGGTTTGCATCAATCCACTACGCTTCTGATCACCTTGTCCTCAAAATGTCCATGGTGGTGTTCGCTCTCGAATTTTATATCCTCGATCTCCTTGTGCGTCCCATCTACCATATGGAAGAGGGCCCTATGGTGATTTCTTCTCTAGGGTTCGCTGATTTGAGCCATAGTCCACCCTATTCATTGTTAGCTCCTAACAACGGGTGGTTCGAGTTAAGGTCTTAGTGCATGCGGATTAGGCTATGGTTTGAGTGTGGCTAGTCCAAGGAAGGTGCTAACGGTGGCGGCTTGGACCAAAAGTGTCTGGGTCACCATCGGTAGAAAACTAGGGTTTCAACCTTTATTTTTCATCTCGACCAAGAAAGATGATGATAGGGCTGTCGCTGGGGGCTGTTCCGGTGTTGCTACAATGGAGGACTTGATTTGCAAGGATGGAGGGTGCTCCACTACAACTAGAAAAGGGATGGTTGCCGTAGTTTGGATAGTTTTCACGATTTCACCATTATTAGTACTTGAAGGTAGAGGTGGTGCCTGTTCCACGATGGCCAATGGCACAAGTGGTGAGAAGTGGTCGTAGTGGGCTAGGAGAACTTCTATCAAGGCTTGAAATGAGTCATTGAGGATGGTTTGGATTGAGTCCTTGAGGGCGGTTTGGATCTCTTTCAACTCAGCAAAAAATTCTTCAAAAAATGCTTTTGCCTATACTGGCAGCTCATCGTCGATAGTTGCTGGTGTTGCTGAGAAAACCTCTACAAGAATAGAGACGAGTTCTTGGTCCTCCATGGCCGCGATCTCCCTTGGGTTAACTTTGGATTACGTGTTCACCATTGTTCGAGGAACGTCCGCTCTGATACCGATGTTATGAACTAGATCTAGACAAATTTAGATGTAAAAAAATTATAAAAAATTAGGTGGTGTTAGACGGCCGTAGGGTAAGGTGGCTGCTGGAGTAAGGTGGTGGTTAGGGTTTAGAAGTTTTAAAAGTTTGACGTATATAATATACTCCTAGAAAGGTGAAGATAATCTAACGGTTATATAAAATGGTAAATACGGTAATAAAAAAATAACTAAACTTAATTAACTTTCAATGCTTGGATTCTTAACAAGGAGCCCAACCTCTTTATATATACGGGTTGGTTACAACGAGTCCCACTAGGATTAGCCCTGAAGGCTGACACTACTCAAATTAGGATTTGTTTTAAATACTTATATGACTTAATTGGACTTGTCTTAAAGGCTTACTTGACTTAACTAGACTTGCCTTAAGGGCTTACATAAGCATTAATCAGTTAAAAGATAAATAGGCTCGATCTATCAAGCCCAATGCCCTCATAATGCGATCTGATTTGACCCGGTTCGTATCAATCTACTACGCTTTGAACCACCTTGTCCTCAAGGTGTCCATAGTATTTATGTACCTTTCATCACTCTCAAACTGCATATCCTTGATCTCCCTATGGGTCTTATTTACCACGAGGAGGAGAGCCCCATGGTAGGTTCTATTCTAGGGCCCACTTATTCGAGCCATAATTTGCCCTAGCCATGAGTGACTTAGACCAAATTCTAGCCATGACCGCTTTGAGCCAAGGTCTTAGTACTTGTGGTTTAGGCCATGGCTCGAGTGAGGATGGTCTAAGGAAGCTGCTGGTGGTAGACAACTATAGGGTAGGGTGGCTGTTGGAGTAAGGTGGTGGCTAGGGTTTAGAAGCTTTAGAGTTTTACGAATATGATCTACTCCTAGAAAGGTAAAGATGATCTAACGGCTATGATAAAATAGTAAAGACGGTAATAAAAAAATAATTAAACTCAATTAATTCTCAATACTTAAATACTTGGATTCTTAACAAGGAGCCTAACCCCTCTATATATAGAGGTAAATTACAACGAGTCCCACTAGGATTAGCCCTAAAAGCTGACATGACTTGAATTAGGATTTGTCTTAAAGACTTACATGATTTAATTGGACTTATTTTAAAGGCTTATTTAACTTAACTAAATTTGCCTTAAGGGCTTACATAAGCAAGAATCAATTAAAAGATAAATAGGCTTATTCTATCGAGCCCAATGCCCTTATGATACAATCTGATCTGACCCGATTCACATCAAAAACTTGATTTTAAACTCTAGTTGTAATATTTTGTGTATCTAGGAATCTAAACTCTCTAGCCTATAGCAAGCTTTCTTCGCCTCCCTTGGCGTTGATCATTTAGATTCTTGGGCCTGGCTGGACACTAATGGCTCCATAGGTGGTTTGCTTGGGAGTTGGTCCTCTCTTCTCTTCTCAAAATCAACTACAGTGGTGAAAGATTCTCTCTTCTTATCCACTCTCAAAATCATGTAAGATTTATTAGTACTTTGGCTTTCTCAAAAGATTTATCTCCAAAAGGATCTCTCAATAAGATAAGAGAGACCTACTTTGATATTAATTAAAAAATAAATTTAGGAATTGGTGGACCTAGCATACAATTTCCTATGTTAATCTACACAAATTATAGTGTAAAATAAATAATAAAGTAAATATAAAAAAAATCATGGTGATCACAGCAAACACCACGAGATCTTTACATGGAAAATCCCTTATAAATAAAGGTAACACCACGTATCCTCTCCATAAATCAAAACTACAGTATTATAATCATAGGTACAAGATATACTTACAACCCATCTCATTGCTCGGCACTCATAGCTAATAGTTAAAGTTATTCTTGCTTGTTAGATCTTGCGGTAAGCTACTATTTGTGCAACAATTTGTCAACTCTACTAAAACCCACGGAGTTGAAACGTATGTCCTAGTACTATCTCGAGATGCTAATTTATTTAGATAGATGTAGAACCTTCAAGATCTTCATATTGCAACTCCAATGATGAAGCAGATCTTGGACAATAATAATCTCTTCCCTTTTCACTTTAGAGGCTCCTAGAGTTTTGATGTAGAAGAGATCTCCGAGAGATGATACATTATCTTTCAAACAAACTAAGAAACCCTAAAATCCTTTTCAAATATGACCTCAAAAGTTTTCCAAACTGTTTGAGTGTTCAAACGCATGCCTTGAGCACTCGAATGCTTGTTAAAATGGTTCACACACCAAACATTGTACTATTTATCCGTTTGATCACACTATTCACCGTTCAAGCACACTATTCATCAACACTTCGATGGAATTGTCTATTGGCATTATTCGTTCCTTTGAATAATTCGACGGATTGAAATTGATGGCCATGTTAGTGACTTTTATGAAAGTAAATTGCTAACTATAAGAGCAGTATGGATGGACTCATAAATTGAGCATCTATATCAGCTAAAATAATCCCCAATCAGCAGGTAAATAAGTTTTAACCTCAACTTGGGTGCATATTTTGATCTACAAACTTAGTTTGGTCAAAATCTTGTAGAGCAATGAATGCCTGATTACTTGAGGATTACTCAAATCATATTCCCTTTTTCATGTCATGGATGCCTACCAAGAGAGAGATCGAGAAACCTATATTGGATGCCAGGCTTGTGAACTCACTAGCTAGATTTTTCAGGTGATAATTAAACCTAGAAATATGAATAATTGCCCAATTTTACATGGACCCTTATTTATTGATTTTTTTTAACTATGTAAAATTTTTGAAATGTCCATCCCATTAATTATATAAGTGAATTTTCCTTTAGAAAATATTATATGACTATCATGTGGTTAATTTTAAATCTTCTCGTGGCCATTTCGTTCTTATTTTAGAGAAAAGGAAAAGAAAAAAGTTGAGATCTAGAAGATCATTTGACATTTCCCATCAACAACATTAGAGATATTAGATGGTTTGAGAGAATCAAAATATCATAAAAAAATAAAATAAAATAAAATTTTATGTAAAAATGGGTTATAATCTTAAGAATAATTATCGCTAGAAATCATAAAGGAATAGAATATGGCAACCATAGAGACATACTCTCTTGATTACATTTGACATAATCTTGAGGTAATCTCCATTTCAATTCAGAGTTTTATAGGACAACTTATGATATGACAGCTGATATAGCTAGAAAAGATGTTTTTTATATTAAAATTTTGTGAGCGAATCAGTTTGTTAGATAAATTTTATAAGGATAGCCTACTTTGCTATAAAAAAAAATAAAACTTGGATATGTATGGCCATACATGCTATAAAAGTTTGAAAAAAAAACATATTAATGTGATATGGGAATCCGAATCTTTATGAAAAAAGAAGAAGAAGAGGCATTAGGAGGAATAAAGGAGAAAAGGGTCATCGTGCGTCCACATTTGGACCACGTCATCAAGTCTCACCTCATCACCTATCACAAGCATATGTGTGATGCCGCGATCCGACCATGCAACCTTCTCCCACTTTTGGATCGTATCGTATACGTCAACGTAAACTAATGGCTTTAATTTTTATATTTAAGTATCTACTCAGTACGTGATATATAGCATGCATTAATGCATGCACGTATCCTTGTATGATATACGTTAAATTCTCCTGTTTTGAGATCTCTCTCTCTCTCTCTCTCTCTCTCTCTCTCTCTCTCTTCTCTTTCTCTGTCAGATCATGTCAGATCATGTCAAACGTCAATGAGCACTGCAACGTACAATGGGCATCTGAAGCTACGAAGTAGTTTCTAAGTTCTAAGTTTTAATTAGGACAGGTCCGTAGGGCTTAATACGTGAAAAGAGAGAGGGAATAGAGTGATGATCCTTTTGACATAAGGCTTGTATTATGGCAAACATTAGGAAAGCAAAGTATTATGCCAGAGAGCATAGATAAAATACAACAAATAAATTAGTCTACGGCTCTAAATCCTAAGTCCATATAAAAGCAAGAGAATAGAGGAATAACATAGCAAATCAAGCATATTATGTCATTGGAATCTTCATCCTACCATAAGGAGATAAGAGATTGATCCAATAAAAACTTCACCAAGTGGAAGCTACGCATGTTGAATAATCTGTGGTTTAATTTTTTCCCCTCTCTCTCTCTCTCTCTCTCTCTCTCTCTCTCTCTCTCTCTCTCTCTCTCTCTCTCTCTCTCATCCACTAGCTGATGGGTATCTCTAAAAGTTCCACACAAGGAGAAGCCACCATCATTTCCACTGTCTGCTTCTGCACAAAAAAAGGTATAATTATTGTACTTAAGAAGATGGAATTCTTCTCATGCTGAACGCCTCAGATGAACTGCTGTATGAAATAGTTTAGGGTTGTTGAACCAGACTTCGATATCAATAATTGGAGAGGTGGGGCGTTTGATATAAACTTTGAAATACAACTCAATTCAAAAGCTTTAAAGTATAAATGTATTAGTAAAGGTTTAGAGAGGAAGACAGATGATAATTTCAGTATAAATGAGAACAGAAATTAGTGACATGCCTTGCCTTGCACTGAGTTAATTTGGATGGAAAAAACAAACGATAAGTTAACAAATGATCATTTTCAAATATTTGAATAGTTTATAGAGTATTAAAGTTACAATAATTAATTATTGCATCACAATAATTCTATGAAAAATACCCACATAAATGATGCATTGATTTCTATTACCACTCAAGTGCGTGCTTCTTTAATATTATTCTTTGCTTCTCTGGCAATAACGATGATCATGTCATATTCCTAAGTGCTTCTTATCCAATTTGAAGAAATGTAGATAGAATTCATAGTCGGATTGCAGCATCACACGATCCTAATGATGCAATATAAATGTGCAGAAATGGATGATCTTTTCCTTTCCCTCATCCTTTTTAGAGATTAATTCCAAGCTTTAGCTCAAGGATAAGAGCTAGCTAGAGAGGAAATGTATGCCATTTTATTGACTCGATGGGTCATGCATGCATGTAATGCGGCATTTTATACTGTTGCTTTGGAATCACTTGTCAATTTGTCAAGATACCATACATAGAAAAGTCTTATGCTAGATTAGCAACTATCACAAAATTTGGGATCAAATCCTCCTCTACTCCTCCTCCTCCTCCTCCTCCTCCTCCTCCTCTCTAGTTTCGGGAGAATTTTATGCTATGCACAAGTGGGGGTTGTGTGATATTGATCTTAATTCCTAGATAGGTGTGTGTGTGTGTGTGTGTGAGAGAGAGAGAGAGAGAGAGAGAGAGAGAGAGATCAACTAGGGTCTACTTCAAGTCTTCAAGGGTACCCCATTTTTTAAAGAAGTAATATATAATTAATCCATGTAAAAAAGAATTAGAAGTCGATGTTTAGATGATTTCCTACACCGACTTTAAGAAGAAAAAAAACTTATAAAAGATTCAAATCTTATCAGAGTGTAAGGATCACTGTTTGGAATCAACTTGATGCTAGCTGTGGGTTGGCATGCATGCAAATATATATTCCTTATTCCATAGCTCTTATCTCTGTCCACAGCTGAAAAAGATATATACTTCAAGATTATCCAATTCCTACACCAACTTTATTCAAATGTGTATGACAAATATACACAGTACTAAAGTTCCATTCATGTCACTCTCAAAGCAATGATAGGAGAGAACATATCCTCTTGATCACTATATAAGCAAGTCATCCCCACACCTCCAAGACCACCACTTCTCTAAGTCTTCCTTCACTTTTCTTCATAAAAAAATCTTCTCAACTACTTCATCTCAAACCTTTAGCTTATCCAAGGTAGAATTGTGATGGATAAGGTGATGAAGTTAGCGGTGCAAAGGGCGGTGGTGATCTTCAGCATGAGCTCATGCTGCATGTGCCACACTGTGATCAGGCTCTTCCATGAGCTTGGTGTCAACCCCAGTGTCTATGAGCTTGATGAGGATCCAAAGGGAAGAGAGATGGAGAGGGCACTCGTAAAGCTTCTCGGTCGCAGCCCACCGGTGCCCGCGGTGTTCATCGGCGGGAAGCTGATTGGTTCCACCGATAAGATCATGTCCCTTCACCTCAGTGGCGATCTAATTCCTATGCTTCGAAATGCTGGTGCTCTCTGGGTTTAGTTAAGACACATTGTATAGCTACCTCTGATATCATGTTGAGAAACAAATACCTATTAATTAGGATCAGCCAATATAAACACAGCTCGCAGGTCTTCAAAATTGTAATAACTACAGAGTGGACTAGTTAAAGAACCTTTCCAAGAATGAGCAATAGTTATAGACATGATATATGTCTCAAAGTTGGATGCAACAATTGGTACTTTTGTTGATTTGCTCCTCTCTTCTTCGCTTTTCTTCCATTAATTGTAGTATGATCTCTTGATATATGTGGGATATATCTCAAGAATGAGTCTTTTGAGTCATGCCGATAATCTACCATCTAAATAAATTTTTTTATTTTATATTTTTATCTCTGACATGTCAGATAAAAAATATGCTTATGTGCGTGGGTCATGGAATGGTTTCCGATGCACAACCTCGCGAGTGCATGCAAAATTCTCCTCTTACTAGAGAAGAGAGAATAAGAATGAATAAGGAATTTATGTGTGTTGCTTTGTAGATTCTTCCATAGGACGTCCCTTTATTCCTGTCTGCTTCATTAATCTATGATATTAGAAAGTTTTAAAAGTTATTAAATGGGGTTAATTATAACTAAACCCCTTGAGTTGTAGTCAATCTTTGCATAGACCACCTTATTTACCTGTTGTGATATTTTGTTATTTGCAACCATATCTCTCACATAGTGTGAATTAGGTGTTAGAGGGGAGACTTCAAGTAACTCATTTTCAAAAGTTTCTTTTTTTTTTCATCTAAAATCAAGGTTAAATAGTCTTAAGAAGGTTTTAAATTAATTATGTGACAATCACATGATTTTTAATGGAAAATTTTAACGAATAACTAAAGAAAGAGACAGTTAAAGTAAATATTTTAATATATATCGATAGTAAATTGATCCAGGTTTAAGTTGAGACAATAAAGCAAGAGAAGAAGAGGAGAGGATGACAGACTTTGGTCAACGAGGGCATTGTCCATATATGCAGCTTGATGTAGCCGTACACACCCATTGCTTTTGGAACCTTGTTATTGTTCTTGTCTCGATTGATCTAATAGAACAATAATATCTTTGTGTAAGGTTGACTTCATATACAGGAATAAATTACACCTAGATCTCTTCATTTATTTTTCCCCTGTGAAATATTGACCTCATCTCAACTACAGGAAACATATGAAATGTCTCTTCCGATAGTTATCCATTAAAGAAAGATCAGCCTATTAATTTTAGATTCTTTACAGACTATTTTACCCTTATTTTAGAGGAAAATGAATAGTAAAATAGTCTATTTAATGTTCTCTAATAATATCGTTAGGAGAGTGAGAGATTTTTCATTGCTTAGAAGCATCAATGTGTACCAAAATTAATAAAGGGGCATACGTACTAATTGTTTAGAAGATATTAGTGTATTATCTCTCATATATGTTATAACTAGTTGCATATGAAACAGTGCATGGATGAGAACATAGGCAAAGATATACCTACAAGACTTTAATTTTTTTTTCTCTTTTAGAATAATTACATGTATATAATCGGTAATTATTTTAATATAGACTTCCTTAATATTTATTTTTCGCAACACATTAACCCTCTTAACTATGTAAAATCTATGAGACCCGTTTGTGTTTTTTTATTAAGAATATCACTTAATCAATTTTATATATCATACATATTATTTTACTCTTATTTTAGAGAAACAAAGAGAGAAGAGTTAAGAATAATTTCATAATATGATGTACCCATAAAGTGTCATAAAAATAATAAGAGCATCTATTTGAAAATAGAACATAGTTAAAGGAATCTAAATGTAAATAATTTTTCTTACAAAAAGAGAAAGAACTTTATTTTGGGCAAAAAGGTTTGTAATCTTGCTAGCAAGATCAAGAATGTGATCTCTAATTTTGCATTTATTTTGGGTTTGGACAATCTTTGTTCAATATAACCTTAACCTTTGCATTTATAACATTGAGTAACTATGCTTTGACCTTTCAGAAAACGGGGGGTTCAAGAATATTTTTGTTCTTTTCTATGACTTTCCATTGAGCTTGTTGCCTATGATGCCTTTTAAATTTTTAAAAAATTTCTTAAACTATTTTACAAAAAGATCCATTATTTTAGGGTCTCGCTCACATTCCTCGTCAAACTCCTCCTCATTCCTAATAGTCGTCAAGGCAATATCTTTAGATTTCAAGGTTGACATAGAGAAGTTTCAAAGGTCTACAAGTTTTGCACCAAATGTTCTAACCCTAAGCGTCCAAATCCTTGCTTTCCTCTATGGCGGCTTTAGTCTAAAATCTTTCATGCAAAAATCTAAAAAAAAAAACTCTAACAATTTTGTTCTTAGCAATTCTTTCTCCTTAGTTAAAATTAGTATTAGCAACATCACTCAACCTACCGTAAAACTCATTAAAAGTTTCATGCTCTTTTATACCAAGAGCCTCTCAAACTAGTAGCCTGTCTCTGAAACTTCAATGTTTCCAAGTCAAAACTTGGAAAAAAAAAGTGTAAGAAAGGTGAAGTTTCTTAACATTAAATATCTTAATGTTTGAAATGCAGGAAAAGGGAAGAATAGCGTATGCAAAGTTAGTTAGTCTCGTATATATAACTTGTCATATATACATATATACACCGTGTATATATGAATTTATTTTTCTACTTTTTGAGCATATAATAAACAATGTAAAGTTATACAAACTTGACTGTGATAACTCACCATCTACTCTAATCTAATGTTTAAGCTATTAGATAATAAAGATTTTTCATATTTTTTTATATTTTAATAGTCCCAAGAAAGGAAATTTTGTATGTTTCAGAATTAATGTTGAATTGTTGTTATATTATTTTAGTGTTAATTGGCATGTTGATAGCTAGGTACAAGCAAATTGAGTAGGGCATGAGCTTGGTACAAACTCTTTTTTTTTTATTACAAGCTTATAAGCTAATCATAGATAACATCTAATAAATATTAACCTCTATGAACTCTTATCATGACCCGCCATATGACTCAATTGGTGTTTCTTTTCTATTCATGAATTAACATATCATTGCCCATCAATCATATTCATCTATATAAGATAAAAAGGAAAAGATGTAGGATCATAGCAGCCATGCACTATCTCATGTTCATCAAATATGCTCAAATAAAGCTTGTTCTATTCTTTATTTGAACTTAGCACTGAAGTACAATGTGACATTGAGAACGAGCTGATACATTTATTCTCACAAAAAGGAAAAGAAAAAGGAAAAGGAAAAGGAAAACAAAGTAAGTCAGATACACATAAGTTAGCATGCTAGTTTTACCTAAGTTTTGCTACTATGAGGTAGTCGTAGAGCAACAAAAAACTCTCTCATGGTCTCAGAACAACGCTACCGCTGCGTTTCATATGTTCAGAGCCACAGAGCACCGGCATTGCGAAGTAAAGGGATTAGGCTACCCCCAAGGTGAAGAGTCATGATCCTATCGGTGGATCCGACGAGCTTGCCGCCGATGAATACAACCGGCACCGGAGGCCGGCGACCGAGGAGCTGGATGAGTGCTCTCTCCATCTCCTTCCCCTTAGGGTTCTCATCTAATTCACAGACAGCGGGATTGACACCCAGTTCGCAGAAGAGCCTCTTGATGGTGTGGCACATACAACAGGAGGTCAGACTAAATATCACGACGGCGCGCTCCGAGGCTAATTTCATCACTGTGTCCATCTTGGTCTCAGTTTTCAGAAGTGGAACGAAGAAAGGCTTAGATTTTGATGCAGTAGTGTTTCATAGCAACCCCCTTTATATAGAGGCCCAGAAGATGAAAAGGGTTTATTTATTTATTAATCTTACAATTGTTCGATGGATTGGAATGGGGAAAGGAATGTTCTCTGTCGATATTTTGCACTCCTTAATTATAATAACTTTAATTTAACAGTGGTAGGGCTCAAACGTAGCATATCTATCAAAGACTTAGTTCATGTCAATTGGTTTGAATGGAATATTAGTTAGAAAACTAATTGAGAGCATGTGTTTGGAAAAAAGAAAAAAAAAGTGGAAAGGTTAAAGATGACCACATATGGATGATATTGTGATTTGGTGGACCAAACTGAATCCAATATTCACATGAGGTGATTAATTATATGTTCTTGGTGATCAACTCATCATAGTGAAGAAAGAATGAGCTCATGCATGCAGAATGATACAAATTGAGTGGCAAACGGATAAGCCACAAGAACTTTTCTTTCCTTTTCTTTTCTTTTCTTTTCTAGATTACCTCTGGCATGCATATGCTAATGAGGTGGTAATCTAACTTTTATTTTAGTAACTGGAAACCTCTGTTTAAGTAGTATATGTACAGTTCCAAACAAATCTAAAAGCTAAAAATATAACTATCAAAGCTTTTAATTGCATGTATTCTATTCTTCTAGCTAAGAGGACTAAAAATACTTACACAAACAATGAGGGGGTTCACGTCGAAATGAGCAACAGTCCAACGAGTAAGTCGGTGCTATTGTCTCAACTAAAGCAAGAGATTCCAAGGACTGTTGGAATGATTCTCTCGTCGGCAGACAACACGTCATCGGAATCTTTCATCCTACTATAAAGGGAAAGGGATTGCTCGAATGGAACTTTCCACGTGCATGAGGCCATTTTTCCATAACATCCTCCAAGCTTGCTTTTTTATCCTTATTCTTTTCTTTCCTTGTCTTCTCTCGTCCATTTGTTGGGTATCTTTCAAAGTTTTGACCCCACACCCAGATCTACATTCAACTCATCTCTTGTGTGATCTAATCCGTGATGCTGCAACTCGACCTCGCACTCACTGTTTTTATTCTTATCAACAAGAGTTAGTGCTCCAGAAGATTGAAAGAAAAGATGTGCGCAGATTTGTCCTCATTTCATTCATTTGTTAACTCACCTCATCAATGTTTAAGCTGTACTAAGGTAAACAAAGATTAAGATGTTAGAGAATTAATGGTAGTTTTTATATGGATTAATTGATGACTGAAAACTTGGTTGAGTTAAATGTATTATATACATTATTAGTCGCTTGTATTCTCGAGAATTGTATGTTGCCGACATGATGTATGTTGTTTCGTTATATAACATTTTTAGGTCAAACTAGTATGCCATGCATGCCTATCAAGAGAGAGAGAGAGAGAGAGAGAGAGAGAGAGAAGCATATATTAGATGGCAGAGTTACAAAGTCAACACCCCACAATCTATAGTAAATAGATAGATCTTTGTATTAATTGGACCCGAAATATGTATTGGCCATGCATGCATAGGTGCTGTGAAACATATTAACGTGATATGGGAATCCGAATCTTTCAAAGGAGGAATAAAGAATAAAAGTGACACGCGTGCGTCCACATTTCGTCCACGTCATGAAGCCAAGCTCACCTCATCACATACAACGATCGAGCATGGGATGCTGCGATCCGACTTTGCGAATTTATCTTTCGATTGCTCGATTTTGATGCCTAAAAGAACTATATTCCACATATTAGATGTTATAAGCATACATGGGTGTTAGAAATTAATTCACTCTAGTGCTCGTATCAATAAAAACTTCTCTTACCTTCTTCTCTCTTAAAGACTTGGAGTTCATGTCCATTCTTATATATCTCTCACATTTATCCACTCCAAGTCTTTCAATCCAGATATCAAAATTTATCGGCCATCAATCACACAAAATCACATAGCATCGAATATTTGTATTCCATTCGATCTTGGTAATAAAAATAAAAACCATGGACTCATGCAGAATTATCAACACATACCATTTTCTCTTGTCAACAACTTTGTTAATTGAAGTGGGCATGCACAGTGTTCAACTCATGCAGAAGAATCATCTCTCTCTCTCTCTCTCTCTCATGTCAATCACTTCTGTATATAGACAATGGGCATCTGAAGCTACTCAGTAGTTTCTTAAAGCTAGCTCTCATCTATAAATGAATAGCTTATCATTCAGCCAATTCTATGAATCTAGCTGAAGTCCACGTAGAAGCACGAGATCACTAGCTAGAAAGAGGAACAGCATGCAGGCAAATCATGCAAACGTCATTGAAATCTACACGTACCCTACCATAAAGACAGAGAGATTGCTCCAATGACACACTTCCCCGCTGGAATCAGGTTTTATTTCCCCTCTCTCTCTCTCTCTCTCTCTCTCTCTCTCTCTCTCTCTCTCTCTCTTATCCATGTGTCTTGGGTATCTTTAAAGTTCTTACAATAAAGGAGAGTTCTTGATTATTTTAAGTATGTCAAAAAAAATTCTTATAACGTTAAAATTTAAATACGAGACTAGATAAGTTAAAAATTGTCAGAAGAAATAAATTGTGGTCATTAGTGTTATCAAATTCATATAATGAACATATAAATTGAGCTCAAATTAATACTGATACTAATTATTGGGGAGACAGGAAAATCATAATTCAAGTGAAAGAGGGGTTTGATGCAAACTTTAGAAATAATGTAACTCAAATTTAAGCTTAATTAAGCTATTACATGAATGCTCAAAATTTTATTAGTTTTTATTTTTTTCGATTATGAAACCAACTATCATATGTGAGTTAGTTAGTGGGAATTGCTTGCTTCATCTTGAGTTAGTTAGTGGGAATTGCTTGCTTCATCTAGCTAGTTTCTCTCATGGTCAAAATACTTCTATGACAATAACCATAGAAACGATGCATGGATTTGTAATACCATTCAAGGTATAAAATAAACTACCCTAATTGCTTCTTCATTATCCTTTGCTTCTCTAGCTATACGGATTATGTCATATATAATTCATATTGTGATTCCAAATGCCTTCTTATCCATTTGAAGAATGTTGACGGAGCTCATAGTCGGATTGCGCCATCACATGATGCACGCAAAGCTCATGAACTTAGATTATGATGTAAAAGAGATATCGAAAAATATATCGCTGTCATGCATGCAAGCATTTTGTATACTGTTGCTTCGGAATATATCACTGTCAATTTGTCAAGATACCCGATACATGAAATAATCCTATGCTAGAGTTTGCTTATGTAGCAAGTATCACAAATTTTGGGATCAAATCCAATTCAATAATTACTCTTTTTCTAGTTTGAAGAATATATATATTGTTAATCCATGTGAATAAATAAGTTTTGTAAGAATACTTAAAAGTCGATGTCCAGATAAGAAACTAAGGAAATTTGGTAGGCAGGAGGAAGAAGTGATTCTGAAAACAACTATTGGCAATCTTCTCACCAATTTTCCATTCTTCTTCCAACTTTTGAATCATATTTTCAGTTATTAAAGAAAGTTTTGACTTCAATATTCATCGATCTATAAATCAGTGATTTTTCAAACACCATGTCGACCCAAATCATGCCACTTTAATTGTAGGCTTTGGAATTTATTCTTCCACATGGATCACTGATAGAGGCGATAAGTGTGGATCCTTAAAAGTACACCCAAAATCACATAAGAATATTATACTGCGAGAAAGTTTTCTCAAACATTTCAGTTCATTTCTTCAACCGATAATTGCAAGTTTACTATGAAGTGTTTAGCAGATAGCTTCGTAGTTTGTTATCCTGTTAGAATATTTAGAAATTCTCCTCTATCTTTGCCATAAATTCTACTACCATGCAACAAATTAGGAATCTTTATCATGGAATAGGCTAGATAGTAAACTGATACCATGATATTGCTTCTTAGTTTGCTTTTTGCCGACATTCTTATCTTATTACAAAGGCTTCAATTGGCATTAGATGATTATTATTATTATTTCTTCTTCTTCTTCTTCTTCTTGAAACTTCTACATTTTTACTAACCTTTTGAGAACAAGCTTATACGATATTCAAATCTTATCAGAATGTAAGAATCACTATTTGAAATCAACTTGATGCTGTGGTTCGGCCACGCAAATATATTCCATATTCCATAGCCCTTATCTTTGTCCACAGCTGAAAAGATATATACGTACCGTTATCCAATTCCTTTACCAACTTTATTCAAATGTCTGGAATATATACAGTAATAAAGTTTTATTCATGTGTTTCTCGAAGCAATGATATGAGAGAACTGTTGATATTTGGATCGGAAGATTTGGCGGAATGTAGAGGTGATCAAATAGCCCAACCTGCCCAAGCCTAGCACGAATCCGTCAAAATTGAATCACGCTAAGCCCCGGCCGACTCTAGCCCGATATAATGATAGGCGATACGGGCTAGCCCTTTGCCCACCCAGCCCGATAGCCTGGCTAGTTTAACTCGCATACAATCACACATCTCTTTTTTTCTCAACTTCTAGATCTCCAGCTCATTTGGGTTGGTATATTGCAAATGTTCTCTTTGAGGTACTCTATCAAACATGTTTAGTGCCAAAGCATGGGAAAGAAGGCCCTTGTGATGATAAAGGTGAAGAACATGTCAACGGAGATGATGTTTTGCATAGAAGATCGGATCTCCAAAAGGAATCTCCAATCTGAGCCTGATATCTTATAGGCTAGTGAGTGATTACAGAGTATAATATTTTAGCCCAGCTCGAGCCTAGCTCAAGTGACTCTTGGTTGGGCTAGCGAATAGAGGCCTAGCTCAGTCCGACCTGAAAACTCGGCTCGACCCACCCGTTGATTACCTCTAAGGGTATGTGGATCAGTAGAAGGGATAGACAAAAACAAACAAGAGATATATACTTAAGAGAAGCTTTTAATAGAACTTTTCTTTAGATGATTTGGTCTTTTTACAAATGAGAGAAGCCTCGCTTTTATAGGCTCTAAGTAGTAACTCAGCTACTCAAATTAACCTCATAATAATTCATGATTCTCTCTTTTACAAAGAAACCTTTACAATGCCCTTTTCATCCTTATGTTTCTCACGCACTTAATAGATAAGTTAGAGAAGTTTCTCCATAAGAACTAAAATACATGAATTTCTAACACTCCCCTGTAATGCACTTTTCTTCACCACTCCAATGAGTTCCTGTAGGTAGAAGAATCTTCCCGACGATATGTTCTTCACTCCTACAATATTATGATTGAGCTTCAACTGCTTCGACGATAAAATGGTATTTGATAGCTATGTGTTTGGTTTGATCATGATTCACTGAATTCTTCCACATAGCAATAGTTGGATTATTGTCACAGTATAATGCCATTCTTCCGTACATGTTACCAATATCTTCTGGTGTCTGTTTTAGCCGTATGCCTTTGCCATTTCTACATATTTAGTTTTTGCCAATGAAAAGTGCAGCTATCTTTTGCTTCTTAGAAGCTCATGAACATATGCCAGATCCATATGAAAACATCCAACCCAATCACGACTGTGTACCCAAATAATTTTGGGTCTTTATCACCTTTTATCATATGACATAGTCAAGAAGAGTACCCTACAAGTATCTTTAAACTTTTTTCAGCAATACTGAAGTGTTTTGACTTCGATCTTGCATAAACATGGACAGTAAGCTTGCAGCATACATAATGTTACAATAAAGCACACGAGTCAGAATAAGAGGAAAAAGGATTACACTATTTTTAATTATTGTCATAGCCATAATTACATCTTATATATAGCTACATGGAAAACTGAAACAAGGAAAGAAAATCTGTAGTATCAATTACACTATGCAAGGAAAGAGAATATTGTCTGCTATGTTAGTAAATCATAATCTTGACCAAATGATAATTTTCATATGGTGATCTATCAATCTTCAAGATATTATAATCAATCTTAATACTCCCCCCTCAAGTTGGCGCATGGAGATCCGTAATGCCCAACTTGTGTGCAAAATGATGAAATGAATCACGTCCGAGAGCCTTCGTAAAAATGTCGGCGAGTTGAGTTGAGGAAGGAGTATGAGAAACAGCAATAAGCTTAGAAATAATTTTTTCTCGAACAACATGACAATCAATTTTAATATGTTTTGTCCGTTCATGGAACACAGGATTATGAGCAATATGTAGTGCAGCTTTATTATCACAGTAAAGAAGCATTCTTTGAGGATGGGGCACTGCTAGATCCTTGAGAAGAGTTTTAAGTCAAACTAGCTCACAAGTAGTAGAGGCCATAGCTCGATATTCAGCCTCGGCAGAAGAACGAGAAACCGTAGATTGCTTCTTTGTTCGCCATGAAATTGGGCTATCACCAAGTTTAATAAAGAAACCTGTGGTGGATCTGCAAGTAATTGGACAACTAGCCCAATCGGAATCTGAGTAGGCTGAGACATGAAAATTGCATTTGGATGAAAAGAGAATGCCTTGACCTGGAGAAGACTTAATATAACACAGAACACGTACAACAGCATTATAATGAGGTTGCCTTGGTTGATGCATAAATTGACTAAGGATGTTGACGGAGTAAACTATGTCTGGCCGTGTAATGGTGAGGTAGATAAGACGACCAACTAGTCGACGATATATGCTAGGATCAGAAAGTAGAGCACCATCACAGTTATTGAGCTTCAAATTTTGTTCCATAGGAAAGGATGCTGGCCAAGTACCAAGATGACCACTATCTGATAGAATATCTAAAGCATATTTGCATTGGTTGATGAAAATTCCAAATTTGGAACGAGCAACTTCGAGACCAAGAAAATATTTCATTTGACCAAGATCCTTGATTTTGAATTTTTGAGCAAGCACACCCTTGAGACGATTAATAGCCGTAATATCATTGCCCGCCAATAGTATGTCATCGACGTATACTAAAATAGTAGTGAAAGAGTTACCATGTGAAGAAGTGAATAAAGAATGATCTACTTGTGACTAAATAAAGCCTGCATTAAGAAGAACAGAAGAGAGCTTGGAGAACCAATTATGAGATGCCTGTTTGAGACCATAAAAGGACTTATGCAGACGACAGACTCTAGTCTCCCCCTTACGACAATATCCCGGTGGAGGAGTCATATAGACTTCTTCATCAAGATCACCATGAAAAAAGGCGTTGTGAACATCCAATCGGTGAAGAACCAATGACGCGCAGCTGCAATAGCGAGAACACAACGTACAGTAACAAGTTTAGCAACAGGAGCAAAAGTATCATGATAATCTAGTCCTTCAATCTGAGTATAACCCTTGGCAACCAATCGAGCTTTATATCGTTCAATGGAACCGTCTGCATGAAGCTTTGTTTTAAAAACCCACCTGCAACCTATAGGTTTCTTGCCTGGAGGTAGACATTGAAGGGTCCAAGTATGATTTGCTTCTAAGGCTTCAATTTCAGATGACATAGCAGCACGCCAATGAGGATTACGTACGGCTTGAGAAATGATGTGGGGTCAATTTGCTTAGATAAAGCAGAAAGAAATGCAAAATGATGAGAAGAAAAATTTTTATCAGAGAGAAAATTATGAAGAGAATGGACCAGACCTGAAGAGTGCTTGGAATGCGTAAAAGCTGTGAAGGGCTTTGACTGAATGGTGGGACAAATAAAGTCTTTTAGGTGAGTTGGGCGAGTGATAGTGCGTTTGGGGCGTGACGGTGATGAAGGAGGAATGTTGGGAGATTTAGATGAAGTATCAAGTGGTGGTGCTTCTGATGTTGTGATTGGTAAAGGTGATATTGAAGTAGATGTAATTATAGTGTCAAGTATGGAAGTTGTGACAAGTGGTGGTGCTTCTAACTGTGTCTCATGTAGTGGTGTGGGAATTACAACTTGTGATGGTATAGGAGGAGTAATTTGTTGAAATGGAAAAACATGTTCAACAAAGGTGACGTCCCTGGAATGAAAAATTTGCTTTGTTTCTAGATTATATACACGATAAGCTTTTTGCTCTGAGGGATAACCTAAAAATATACATGGAGAAGCAAGACTAGAAAATTTGTCACGATGTGATTTAAGTGTTTGAGCATAGCATAAGCAATCAAAAACACATAAATGATCATAACTAGGAATGACATTAAAAAGAAGTTCATATGGTGATTTTTGGCCTAGTGATGAAGATGGTGTTCTGTTAATGAGATAAGTGGCGGTGAGGATACATTCACCCCAAAATGTGATAGGCAAATGTGCTTGAAAACGTAAGCAACGGGCAATACTAAGTAAATGCCTATGCTTACGTTCGGCAACTCCATTTTGTTGTGGAATTTCAACACAAGTACGCTCGTGAATGATACCATGATTCCTGACCATTATCTGTGCATATGTGACGAACTTGGCATTGAAACTGTGTTTGAATAAGTGCAAAAAAAGTTTTGAGGCAAGTATAGGTTTCTGACTTTGATTGCATAAGATATACCCATGTGACTCTAGAGAAGTCATCTACTATTGTAAGAAAATAATGAGCACCAGTAGTAGAAGGAGTAGGATACCCACCCCAAATATCACAAAAAAAACGATTAAAGGAAAATGCACTTTTATTCAAAACAGGAGAAAAAGGAAGTCGAGTATGCTTGCCTCATGCACAGATTTCACAATGAGTTTCATTATTATTTTTTAAAGATAAAGTTCGTGGTAAAGAAGAGAATGAAGGGTGACCAAGTCTTTGATGCCATACACTAGTGCTAACTGTGCGTTGACCATGAAAAGCCGAGGAGGGTGGTATCTTGAGATAGTAAAGTCCATCACGTTCTTCACCCATCCCAATCACTCTCCTCGTGGATAGGTCCTGAAAAATACAAAAGGATGAGAAAAAAAAATGACAACACAATTCAAAACCTTGGTTATTTTACTGATGGGCAATAAATTGAATTTAAAATCTGGCACATATAGAACATTATTAAGTGTGAGAGAGGGAGATAGTTGAATGGTGCCAATATGTGTAATAGGAACAATGTCACCTGTAGGTAGTCGAATAGGATGTGATCTATTGACAGGAATAGAGTGATCAAAATATGAGAACTGAGAAGACATGTGGTCCGAAGCACCACTATCAATAACCCGGTCCAAAGTATCTGTAGAGACAGAATTACAAAAAGAAGAAGATACGATACCAGCGAAGTTGGCTGCCGGTGGAGAAAGTAGTTCCATTAGCCGGCGGTATTACTCCGTCAATAGACCTGGAATCACACTATCAGATTGAGAAGAATTAGGACTACTAGATACTTGATGTGCTGCAGATTGAGAGCTTGAATGATTGTTTATTTGTCGCAGACTTGGACGTCGATCTTTATTAGCTGGATAACCATGAAGCTTGTAGCAGTTGTCTTTCCAATGACCATCTCTGCCACAATGATCATACTTTGGTCGACCACGGCCTCGACCTTTTCTATCAAAAGGTTGATTAGAACTGTTGCGATTTGCAACCATGGCAACCACGTCAGTTTGAGTTGACGGAAGGTGAAGAAGTCTTTGTGTTTCTTCTTGATGAATAATAGAAAACACCTTGCTAACAGTTGGAAGAGGATCCATAGCGAGGATTTGGCTACAGATGGAGGAATAAGAATCATTAAGGCCTATTAAAAATTGAAAAACACGTTCAATATACTGCATAGTGGACAGCTCCTTCAATGCACCACAAGTACAGCTAGACAAGGAACACAAAATAGTCAACTCATCCCAATAGGCCTTGATAGTATTATAGTAAACAGCAATGGTCATAGAATCTTGACGCAAATTAGAAATATCACGTTTTAACTTAAAAACACGTGGATTGTTGCTGTGGGAAAATCTCCCTTCAAGATCTAGCCATACCTCTCGTGGTGTGTTGCAGTAAATAAGGCTGTTGGTGAGAGATTTGTCTATTGCATTCAACAACCATGAGAGAACTATGTCATTACATCGCTCCCATAATTGAACAACGGCTACATCGTCAATCGGTTTTGAGATGGAACCATCAACAAACACGAGTTTATTTTTGGCATTTAATGCCATCTTCATGGCACGTTTCCATGTGGAATAATTTTCTCCATTAAGTGGGGTGGAGACAAGTATGGCTCCTGGATGATCAGCAGAATAAAGAAAATAAGGAGATGAGACATCACTAATTGATCGTGATGTTGGAGTTGTCATTGGATTGGCAACTAAAAACTTATTGCCAGAATTTTGAGAGTCTACAAGGGAAGACAACATGGCTCTGATACGACGTTAAAATAAAGCACACGAGTCAGAATAAGAGGAAAAAGGATTACACTATTTTTAATTATTGTCATAGCCATAATTACATCTTATATATAGCTACATGGAAAACTGAAACAAGGAAAGAAAATTTGTAGTATCAATTACACTATGCAAGGAAAGAGAATATTGTCTGCTATGTTAGTAAATCATAATCTTGACCAAATGATAATTTTCATATGGTGATCTATCAATCTTCAAGATATTATAATCAATCTTAATACATAATATCCGACTTCCAATTCAAATCTGATGGGTGGAGTCATTAGTTTTTTTAGCTCCATCATCTCCTTTTAATTTCTTATTTAGTATAAGTGTAGTCATGGTCTTGCATTCATGCACCACCTCTCTCACTTCTCCAAATTTTGGTAGAATATCTGCTGAGCTTTAAATTTCTTATACATCAAATGCTTCACTTTTCTCCTATAAGTAATCCATGTCACTACTGTGTAATCGTCGACAAAAATAATAAAGGACTTGCTTTGGTGAATGACAATGTCTGCATTTTACTGCATATATTTGTGCAAACAAGCTCTAAGATGCTTTTGCTCTTCACGTTCAATCTGTAGGAACTAATGAGTGTTAGTCTTTTCCCAGACTTGCGCTCTTTATTGAGCAATCCATATACCATGTCTTTTGGGTTAAGCAACTTTAGCCCTCTCAAGTTAAGATGGCAATATCTTTTATGCCATAACTATGTTTCATCTATGGCATCACTTTTCAACGAATTATGTGATGCATTCTTAAATTCAATAGGAAACTTTATATTGTTTGATTTGCCTTATAAATTCTACTTTTCAAATATTTTCTAAGCATTATCTTCAAAATAGGCATCAGACTTATCTTGAACCAATTGTCTAATACTTAACCTGTCTCTTATATATCTTCCTTTCATTATTTCAACCATTTTAGTGCCCTTTTGCTTGCACAAGTGAGTTGTTTCTCATTAGTATCTTCGAAATCACTGAAGAATCTACATCGATGAAAATCTTTTCATCTCCAAACATGTGATGACTACTGTCATTATCAAATACCAAATATCTTTTCTTTCTTATGAAGCAGACTACCATGCATAAAATAAATTGTTGAATATTGATACAAAATTAGTCCGGATTAGATGTATTCCAGATCAGCAATTGACATGATGTAATTGGGTTAGTTATTTACTTTAGATATAACTAGTAGTGGGTAGTTTCTCCTAAATTTAGTTAAGACATGGGTAGTGGGAAGTTATGTTATTTTAGCTTAAGTGGTTCTGTAATTCACAAAAATATTGTATCTTTGAGTCATTGTATTAAGAAGTTTTTGTTTCAGCAAAAACTCTGTGTTTTGTCTATTTCCAGTAAAAATTCCAACATTTTGGTATCAGAGCAGCAAGATACTTGGGGCGTTTTCAATGGTAGGAAACGACAGCATCATGATGAACGTGACGCAACCAGCAGTTCCGATGTTCAAAGGAGAGAATTATGAGTTTTGGAGCATCAAGATGTCAACCTTGTTCAAATCGCATGGTCTATGGGACTTGGTTGACAAAGGAGTTCCCAATCCAGATCCCAATTCACAAGAAACCACGAAGAGAGATGCAAGAGCACTGTTCTTCATCCAACAAGCAGTGCATGATACAATCTTCTCAAAAATTGCTGCAGCAACCAGTGCACAAGAGGCATGGACAACCCTGAAAACAGCATTTCAAGGAAGTTCACGAGTTATGACAATCAAATTGCAAGGCTTACGACGAGATTTCGAGACACTGCAAATGCAAACAGGAGAATCAATGCAGATTTTTCTGTCTAGAGTAACAACCGCTATCAACCAAATTCGAACATTTGGAGACACCATGGTAGAGAAGACAGTTGTGATGAAGGTGTTGAGGAGCCTAACACCCAAGTTTGATCATGTCGTCGCAGCAATAGAAGAGTCTAAAGATCTAGATACCTACACCTTTGATGAACTCATGGGGTCACTGCAGACTCATGAAGCAAGGCTGTCAAAGTTAGACGATGAAGGTGATGAGAAGGCATTCTACACGCAAGGTGAGACATCAAGAGGCAGAGGCAGAAGTAGAAGAGGCAAAGGTAGAGGCAATTTCGGAAGAGAAAGAGGTAGAGGCAGAAGCACACAACCGAAAACACCCCTACCTATGATGAATTCAAGAAGGACATTCAGTGCTACTACTGCAACAAATTTGGGCACTATCAATACGAGTGTTACAAGAAGCAAAGAGATGAAATTCAGGCCTATTATGCAGAAGAGGAGGATGCACAACCAACACTCTTCATGGCTAGCAGTACAAGTGACAAAGTTGATGCAAGCAGTATTTGGTTCTTGGACAGTGGATGTTCAAATCACATGACAGGCTACAAACAGTTGTTCGAAGAACTAGATGAAACATACAAGTTGAAGGTCAGGCTTGGTGATGACAAGATGATTCAAGTTGAAGGGAAGGGCACAGTAGCAGTCCACACAAAAACTGGTATGAGATATTTGCACAATGTTTATTTTATCCCAGATTTGACACAAAATCTGTTGAGTATTGGGCAGTTAATGGATAGTGGTTATTCAATTGTGTTTGAAGGAAAATCTTGTGTAATGAAATCCAAAAATCAGGTCTTGGTAGAGGTGAACATGGCAATCAATAAATTGTTTCCATTGGAGGTTTCAAATATGAAGAAAAGAGCAATGACTGCAACAGTTTTGAATCAATCTGAGTTATGGCATCTTAGATATGGTCATTTAAATATCAATGGTCTAAAACTGTTGAATCAAAAAGAAATGGTGTATGGCTTACCCGAAATCAAGCAAGTAGGTGTTTGTGAAGGGTGTATACTGGGTAAACAAGCCAAGTTTTCATTTCCAAAAGGTCAAGCTATGAGAGCAACACAAGTGCTTGAGTTGGTTCATGCAGATTTGTGTGGTCCAATGCAAACCGAATCACTAGGAGGTAGCAAATATTTTCTCCTTTTCACAGATGATTATAGTAGAATGAGTTGGGTGTATTTTTTGCAAAGCAAAGGAGAAGCATTTAGTAGTTTCAAAGTGTTTAAAAGTCTTGTAGAGAAGCAATCTGAAAAGAAGAAAATATTTCTGTGAAATTGAAGGGATACATCATGAGTTAACCACTCCATATACACCCGAGCAAAACGGAGTTGCTGAAAGAGAGAATAGAATTGTGGTGGAGATGGGAAGAAGTATGTTAAAATGCAAGATGTTACCAAACAAATTCTGGGCTGAAGCAGTGGCAACTGTTGTGTATATTTTGAATATCTCACCCACAAAAGCTGTTATGAATAAAACCCCATTTGAGGCATGGTTTGAGAGGAAACCTGGAGTAAGTCATTTAAGGGTATTTGGGAGTATAGCCTATGCACTAATCAATCCACAAAAGAGAACGAAGCTTGATAACAAATCTGAAAAATTCATTTTCATCGGGTATTGTACACAATCCAAAGGGTATCAGCTATACAATCCAGGAAATGGTAAAATTGTTGTGAGTAGAAATGTATTATTCGATGAAGAAGCAAGTTGGCAGTGGGAGAGTGTTGTACAACAAATTCAGGTTGAAGAAACAATAGAAGAAAATGAAGAGATAGTGGCACAAGATCAAACACACAACCAACATATCAGCAGCATCTCTAGTTGTACGACTGATGATGCAATGCCCGAAATGCGACCAAGGAAGTTTAAAACAGTTCAAGAATTGTATGAAACCACTCAAGTACTCCTTGTTGCAGATCCCACAACGTATGAAGAAGCATCAGAAAAGCAAGAGTGGTGCAATGCAATGCAAGAAGAAATACAATCGATTGAGAAAAACAGAACTTGGCATTTGGTGAAGCTTCCTGAAGGTAAAAATGTTATTGGTTTAAAATGGGTTTTCAAAACTAAATTTGGTGCAGATGGAAGTGTTCAAAAGTTCAAAGCCAGGCTTGTGGCAAAGGGTTATGCACAAGAATATGGCATAGATTATGAAGAAACTTTTTCTCCTGTGGCCCGATTTGAGACAGTGAGGTTGTTGTTGGCGCTTTCAGCTCAATTGAAGAAACCAGTCTACCAATTTGATGTAAATTCAGCCTTTCTCAATGGAGAACTATTAGAAGAAGTGTATGTCGAGCAGCCTAAAGGATTTGAAATCAAGGGTAAAGAAGATTGGGTGTACAAACTAGCAAAGGCGTTGTATGGATTAAAATAGGCACCACGAGCGTGGTACAACAAAATTGATTCTTATTTTATAAATTCTGGGTTTGAAAGAAGTAAAAGTGAGCCTAATCTCTATATTAAGAAGAAAGGAAAAGATGGTCTATTGATTGTATGTTTGTATGTTGATGATATGATTTATATGGGCACTAATGAGGAACTGGTGGAACAATTCAGAAGCAGCATGAAGCAGCAGTTTGAAATGTTAGATTTGGGTTTGTTACATTATTTCCTTGGTTTAGAAGTAGAGCAAGAGAAAGGTAGCATCTTTGTGTCACAAAGGAAGTATGCATGTGATTTGTTAAAGAAGTTTGGGGTTACAGAAAATAAAATAGCATCAACACCTATGAATGTGAATGAAAAGTTAGAAAAGGATGATGGCTTAGGTTCAACTAATGCAACTAGATACAGAAGCCTAATTGGGGGATTGATGTATTTGACTCACACAAAACCCGATATTTCCTATGTAGTTGGAGTGGTCTCAAGGCACATGCAAAACCCTACAAAGCATCATTTTGGCACAGCCAAAAGAATTTTGAATTACATTGCAGGTACAACAGACTATGGTGTGTGGTATGGAAGCTCGAAAAATTTCAATTTGATTGGCTACAGTGACAGTGATTGGGCAGGATGTGCAGAGGATCAAAAGAGCACTTCAGGACACTTGTTTACTCTCGGCACAAGTGCAGTTTCATGGAGTTCAAAGAAGCAAGCAACAGTGGCATTGTCAACCTCTGAGGCAGAATATTCAGCAGTCAGTTCAGCAGCAACCCAAGCAGTTTGGTTGAGACGCATACTTTCTAGTTTTGAGCAAGAACAGCAGCAGCCTACGGTGATATTCTGTGACAACCAATCAGCAATAGCAATGACGGAGAATCCAGCATTTCATGGAAGAACCAAGCATATCGACATCCGTGTGCATTTCATTCGTGACCTTGTGGCGAATGGTGATGTTGAGATAAGATACATCAATACAGACAAGCAGGCAGCGGACATACTTACAGAGGCATTAGCATGAGGCAAATTTGAACTATTTAGATCGGCATTTGGAGTTGGGAATTTTGCATCAAGGGGGAGTGTTGAATATTGATACAAAATTAGTCCGGATTAGATGTATTCCAGATCAGCAATTGACATGATGTAATTGGGTTAGTTATTTACTTTAAATATAACTAGTAGTGGGTAGTTTCTCCTAAATTTAGTTAAGACATGGGTAGTGGGAAGTTATGTTATTTTAGCTTAAGTGGTTCTGTAATTCATAAAAATATTGTATCTTTGAGTCATTGTATTAAGAAGTTTTTGTTTCAGCAACAACTCTGTGTTTTGTCTATTTCCAGTAAAAATTCCAACATAAATTTCCTTCACTATACTTTTCTTCAAAAGAAATTAATTTACTAGCACTTTATTTGAGCCTGCAGTCTTTCTCTATACAACCATACTTTTGCAGTTGTAATACTGCTTTTATTAATACAACAATTGGAAGTAGCATGATTTGATTTCTTCTTAATTTTGCAATAATATTTGGTATTTTCAGAACTCATACCTCTATTTCTATATTCTTTTTGTTATTCCTTTCTTCTGATAATTTTCTCCATCCTTCTTAGAGAAGTTTTGAGATCCTTAAGATGCAATTAAACTTTCAACAGACTGATCCATATCTCTCAATATCTTTTGCTCATGAGAAAGTAGAGAACCCATTAATTCTTGAACTTACAAAGTAGATAAATCTTTAGCATCCATTCATTATAGCTGCAACTACATAGTTATATTATTCTAGTAGGCTATTAAGAATTTTCTCTACTATCTTTCGAGTAGTAACTTTTTCTCCCATAAGACTACATATTATTTAACAATTTATATGACCTTAGAAAAGTAAACAGTCATGAAATATACATCGATCATTTTTCAAAATTTTCAATTTACTTATCAAAGTTTGATTTGATACTTATGACCTTTGCTAGTTCCATGAAATACCTCTTTTAAGATATCCTATGTCTCATTTGCTTTTGAGGCTTCAGAGATGAGGTTGATTATTCTAGTCTGTAAGGTGTTTCCATAGTCTTTCACCGAGCTATCGCTCTTTTCAAAAAGCTTGGAACTCATTCTCGATGTCGAAAAAAGATCACCGGAGTCGAAGGAATGGGGCCTGAATATGCTAATCAACCCTAAAATCTTGGACACAAGATGAAACCTGATTGGAAAAGGAGGATGACATTTTTTTTAACAAAAATGGGAATATTGTAGTCCTATAAGATACAATGCCTTTGCATTCTTTGTCCTACTTGTGTTTAGCCTATCCTTCTCTGAATTTGGGAGTTGGCTATCATCTTCATGCTCCATGCTGTTTATTTCCACCGTGGTCTAATGTTTAAGAACAAAATTGTGATCCCGAAATAAATTATTCTAACAGATTTTATTATGATCAAAATTAAAATATAATACAATATAAACAAAGACACATACTCTTGCGAAATGCTGGTGCTCTTTGGGTTTAGTTGCAACTGTTATGTAGGTAGTTTTAATATCAAATTAAGAAACACATACTTGTTGGAATCAACCAACATATATAGCTATTAAGACATTTGAGATTGTAATTAATTATAGAGTGGACTAGTTAAGAACATTTTCTCAAAAACGACTAGTACTTATATGTCTTAATTCGTATCCCCTATTTCTTTGAATTGGAAGCAACAATGGCTACATTTGTGGATTTGCTTCTTTTTCATTACTTGTGGATGCACAATGCACTATGGTAATGTGAATGAGATGGCTTCTCTCAATATATGTAGGTTCTATCTAAATAATGAGTAGGACTTATTTCATTCCACATCTCCCAAATCATATGGATACACTGACATCTAAATGATAGAAGAAAGGGTACTAGCAGGTAGATGTTTATCTCGGGCAGTGCACCAATTTCTTATGTTTCAAGGTTACAACCAACAAAAACATAATATGATTGGAGGACCTCTTGACGGAGTTGAAATGGAGCAGGAAGATTATAATTTATATAGCGACAGTCAAAGCACAATATATTTTGCAATGAATTCAGTATTTATTTAAGGACAAAACACATTGACATCAAATATCATTTCATATGACAACATCTAGAGGATGGAACTTTGAAGCTAGTGAAGATTCATACGAGTCAGAAACTAACTAATATGTTAATAAAGATGGTCATTATAAAAAAGCTAAATTCCATTAGTCTTTTAGGTTGAAGACGATGTTAAAATCCCACACAAGTGGTTGAGCTTAGGTACATGTTGAGGGCTCGTCTTTCACAAGTCATCCATGAAGTGAGATTAGTCTCCAAGTGGAGGATTGTTGAGGGGGTGGAGACTGAATTAGACATGGGTGTTCGAACAAGCGTCTAGGCCTTTGAACATTAGTTCCCGAGAGCAAACATTTAATAGGCATTGTAATAGATGTTTAAAAATGTCGTCCAGTTTTCTTCTCCTTTTATCGCAGTCAAATGTCATGGCAAATCCTAGTTGGTCAAGTTAGGTTTCTTTGAAAACCTATATATTGTTTGAATCTCTAAAGGAATGAGCGAGAAATTATGGAAAATCTAGAGAGCTTTGTAGGGAGAGAAAAGAAGGAGAACAATGTGAAGTTCTTAGTTTTCGATTGAGAGGGCTTTCTCCTAGGGGTGAAAATGGATCAGATACTGTTCAAACCACATCTAGATTCATATTTTAGGTCCGAAAATGAACATTGGACGGATAGAAATTTTAAAATCATATAGACTAGATAATTTTCGGATATAGGATTAAATCTTAATTGAATTATAGACAAATTAAGACATTTCTTTTAGAGATAATTAACACAAAATGTTAAGAGTTTCAAAATATATATTTTTTACATGTCAAATACATATAAGTTTAACAAAATCAATCTCTAGCAATAATATAGAACACATTATTAAGTAACAATATCAATATTCATCATTTAAATAACTAAATTAAAAAATATAAATCATTCAAAAGATATGTGATTAAACAAATATCCGATATTTGTATCCGTATTCGACAAATTATATTCGACCTCTATCTGTATTCGAATTCGGGTTGTTTACCTTCCTGAATCCATATCTACACATATCTGAATCCGTATTTGGGTTGAGTAAAAAAAATTTATCCAAATCCGTATCAAAGTTAATTTGACCGATTTTCACCCTACTTTCTCCCCTTTATAATCTGGTTGAGAGGCCTTTTTCCTCTTTGTAATAGCTTTTCGTTTTATATAGTGAAATCGTTGAGATCACTATGGATGTAGCCTTAGTTGGGTGAACTGCGTAAGATTCGTCTCCATTGCTTGTGATTGTTTTTCTTTCTTCTTGCTTTTCATTTTTCATTTTCCAACACTTCCTTAAGTTAACCCTACTGTTTACGAGCCTGATAAGGATCCAAGGGAAAGATAAACGGAGAAGGGGGCTCGTAAAGCTTCTAGGTTGTAGCCTACCGGTTCTCGCAGTGTTCATAAGCGAGAAGCTGATCGCACCACATTGGTGGTGATCTAATTCTTATGCTGCAAAATGTTGCTGCTCTATGGGTTTAGTTGCTACATACTTGTTGTATAGCTAGCTCTGACATCAAATTAAGAAACAAACACTTGTTAGATCGGATCAACCAATATATATATAGTTAGTAAGCCTTTCCAGATTGTAGTAAACTATAGAATGGACTAAGTTAAGAATTAACCTTTTCCTAAGAATGACCAGTACTTTTTGTGTCTCTCTTATATCCCCTTTTTTTTTAAATTGGAAGCAACAACGGATACGTCCGTTGATTTGCTCTCTTTTCTTTAGTTATAGATTTGGAGCCTAGAGCCCTGCGCACTTACTATGTTATCTTATTGTTATTAATTTTTATTAAAAAATATACGGTTAGAAAACTCTCATCAAGATCTTTAAAATAAGATTAATATTCAATAATTTTAGAAGTAATTTTAAATTACTATTTTTTAATTAAACACATCAAAATTATATTACATGAAATAAACATCGAAATAAGCATTACACGTCATTGCTAAAAATATCAAAATTATATTATACAAAATAAGTAGAAATTAATATTTAATAATAAAAATAATAAATATCTAATAGTTTGGTAAGTCATCTCCATAGCCACCGTTCCGTAGCCACATCATCTTCCTTAATTGACTCCTCACTCGACATAGGAAGATCGAAGATAAAGAGACTCATTTTGAGCTTCAAAATACACTTATTGAACACTTATGATAGAGGCACGAAAATGAAGAAATATAATTTTTATTTGATATATTTTATGTTTGATGAAAAGTTCCTCTATTATGAGTAACTCACAATTATATTTCATGTCTAATATATTTCATATTTGATGTATTTTAATATTTATGTTTACATTGGAAAATAATTTTGAGTCATTATCCAAATAATTTTAGGACACATTGATTTTAAATATTAAAAACATATATTTATTATATAATAATTTTAAATTAACTTAAAAATAATTTAATATTAGACTCATTTTAAAGGGCTCAATAAGACCTTTCCAACAGTACTATTTTTGTTCAAAACTGATTAGTAACGTTAATTATATACTCAGTTTAATAAACTAGATTATTTAATAAAGAATACGGATAAAATTAAAATTATTGAATTAAATATTTATAGGGCAAATTTAGAATTTTAAAAGTCTAGGCTCCAAATTTTTTGATGGGGCTCAAATTTAGACCTAGCTATAGTGCTAGATCTAAATTTGGAGCTAACTTTGGAGCCCCATTGAAGTTCTAGTGGGCCCCAAATTTGGAGGTTTGGAGCACACTTGGAGATGCTCTAACTCTAATATGACTCTATCTGGGGTTCTAAATTTAGAACCCCTGCATTAAATTTGGAGCCGATTTTTGTCTGTACTCTTTATTTTATAGTATAATTATTTAAACTAAATATATATATAATTTCACAAAAATAGTATTGTTGGAAATGTCCCATCAAGAACTTTAAAATAAGACTAATATTAAATTATTTTAGAGTTATTTTAAAATTTTGATTTTATAAATTATAAAAATTAACGTCTTTCTTATTTATTATTTAAATAGAAAAATGTCTTGAAATTCTTCGAACAATGACCCAAAATTATTCTTCATAAAATATATCAAATATAAAATACATTATTTTGTTAAAAATATTACATTCGTTTATTTTCATGTCTTTGCCATAAGTGTTCAATTAGCCATTTCAAAGCTTAAAATACAAATACATATCTTGGATCTTCCTATGTCAAATGATGAATTGTTAAAATCATTTATCAACATTGATCTTTTAAATTAGTAATTTAAAATTTCTTTTAAAACTATTGAATATTATTCTTAATTTAAAGATCTCGATAAGAATTTTCTAACCATATATTATTTATTAAAAAATAATAATATTCAGAGGACATATCAATTGATTAAAAATATAATATATATATAAAGATATATGTTATAATAAATATAGAGCCCGGTGCACTCCGCTCTAAGGCAACTTAGCGGTCGGTTAAAGACCCAACCCTAATCTCTAATTATTAAGCTTGTTTAAGTAGGTCCCTAAAATATTAAAAAAAAATGGCTACAACGATAAAGCCAACAAAAAACAATCTTATATTAACCGAGAGTGGTATAGTTTCCAGTGCACAATCGCTAGTGCAATCATAAAGAGAAGAATAAGAATGAATAAGGAATAGATAATGGTGATAGTAGATAGTTTCAAATTATACCCAGTATTATTTTTTTTCTTCTCCTCATCTAAGAGTTTAAATAACAAGAATAATCTAAATTTAAAGTGAAATCTTCTAATATATCTACGTTAAAAAGTGGGCATCATAAAGATATTCGAATGCCGTTTCAGACAGAGGATGACGATTCGGCCGACATGGGCATTGTTCCATATGCGGCGTAATGTAACCGTACACATCGTTGCTTTTAGATCCTAGTCCAAAATTTTCTTGTCAAGATCTAATAGAATAATAATCTTGTCCAAGATTGATTTTATATAATTTTTCTTTCTTTTTTCATGATAATCATATTTTAGAAGTCGTCAACTGTTATCTATTTCCACGTAGATTCCTTTTTTTCAGATATATTTGCTCTATTAATTATGTAAAAGTAGGACTGTAAAAATAATCGAGCCTGCTTGAGCTCGGCTCTAATGCTTGATCAAGCTCGGCTCGAAAATAGACTGAGCCAAGCTTGATCATTAAAGAGGCTCGAAATTAAATTCGAGCCAAGCTTGATCCCAAGCCGGCTCAATCGAGTCGGCTCGATAAGGCTCGAATATATATAATATAAGTAATATTAAACTAATATGAACCATCAGATCAAAACTCTTTCACCCATTCAGAATTTCAACCATTATTTTTTGGCATAATTATCTTTATTGTTTGTAATTTATATTTTGGTTGCTTGTAGTTTTTTAACATAATTATCTTTATTACTTGTAATTTATATTTTGGTTGCTTATAGTTTTCTAATCCATTTATCTTTATTGCTTGTAATGTATATTTCGATAATATTTATATCTTAATAGTTGAATTATGTTTTATTTCAAGCTTGATTCAAGTCTAAATTAATTCAAGCTTGCTCAGACTCGAAAATGGTTTAAAATTGATAAAGCTTGAAATTGCTAATTGAGCAGCTTGTTTAAGCTCGAAATTGACTCGGATTGAACTTATTTTAATTCAAACTTGATCACAAAGATAGGTTCGAAATTAATTTCAATCCAAGCTTGATTAGAGCCGGGCTCGATCAAGCTCTGCTCGTTTACACCCCTATGTAAAAGACTATTGATTAATTTCTCTATTAACAACTATTGTGTGATTTCAAAAGAAAAACTCTGTTTTTTATAAGAACGAGAAAGAACTCTGTTTTGGACAAATAGGTCTTTAATCTTATGGGCAAGCCAAGGATAGGTTACCAACTTACAGAGTATTAATATGGGTCTTTTTCCACCATTAGATCCTAATTTGAATATAATTTACCCTCCCAACTATTTATAATGCAACAATCTCACTCTTAATAGCGAGCCGAATCCATTACAATTTAGAAAATACACATATTTTTCTCTTCGGATTGCAATGTGATACTGGGTCAAAGTATAATTATCTGGAAGAATAACACTCAAACTATTTAAGTATAATCCAAGTCTCTTTACACCGTTCTCTGATGTGATCTTTTCCTTGTGCCTGCTGGCCCAGTGGTTTTATCCAAATAAATGCCCACTTGAAACTTTTACCATGCGTTGATGAACATCTTGCACAGATTGAATGCTCTCTGGTGACTGTTATTAAGAATAAGCATAAAGAAGAGATTCAAACCTTATCAGAATCTTATCAAGTTGATCCAGTAGATTGCCATACAAATATTCCTTATTCCATTAGTGAGAGGACACCTCAATTTTATCCCTAGTCCTTGCACAACTTTACAGTCGCAAAATGCACAGTCTATAGAAATCTACAATTACTCTACTGTTGCCTTTGTCAAAGCAATGATAAGAAGTCCTTCTCAGTGCACACATCTTAAGGATCTAATAAGAGAACTTATTCTTCTTCTTCTTCTTCTTCTTCTTCTCCTTCTTCTCGATCACTACTATATAAGCAACTCATATCACCACTCTACAACCATCATCTGCAAAGTCTTCCTGCAGGCTTCTTTTATATATTATATATAAATTTCTCTACGTACCCATTAATTAATCTATTAGTGATGGACAAGGTGATGAAGTTAGCCTCGCAGAGAGCCGTCGTGATCTTTAGCGTGAGCTCCTGTTGCATGTGCCACACCACCATTAGGCTCTTCTGCGAGCTCGGCGTGAACGCTAGCGTCCACCAGCTCGATGAAGATCCGAAGGGAAGGGAGATGGAGAAGGCGCTCGTTAAGCTTCTCGGTAGCAGCCCCGCAGTGCCGACGGTGTTCATCGGCGGCAAGCTCATCGGTTCTACCGATAAGATCATGTCTCTGCATCTCGGTGGCGATCTAGTTCCGATACTCAAAAATGCCGGTGCTCTCTGGGTTTAGACTTTTAGAGGCGATATACCGTGTGAGAAAAATAAAATACTTTCTGTGCACAAATAGTTAGGAGGCTTTATCTTTGTCATAAACTATGTATTTCTCGAATTTTGAAGTGGAAGTTATATATCATTGCCTAGTTGATGTTGATTTTGCACTTGGACTGGCGTTGGCTGCTGTTTACTTTGCATGAAACTTCTCAGAGATACCCAGCATTTGGATAAGAGAGAAGAGAGCAGATTCTGAGGAGATTTGCCACATAGGTGGAAAGTGTTGTCACTGGATTATATTCCATTCTCTCTTTCAATGTATAGTAGGGTGAAGAGTCCAATGGCATGGGCATGGTTTGCCATGCATGCATTCAAGAATGAAGAATCATGGCATCGTTCATACAATCTCTTTGTTTTTGCATGGTTTGGATGCATATATGGTTGGTTTCCTTGCTCTTAAATGATATATAATAACATCAGTAAGATGAGAGCAAACTTAAGACAAACTGACAAAGAGCAGGTTCAGATGCTCACTGTGTGTCGAAATGATTGACATGAGGAGAGAGAGATAGAGAGAGATTACCTAGAAAATGAAAGCCAGTGGGTTTTCCATTTGCCCACTGTCTTCTGAAGTGATTGGGATGACAAGAAAGAGGATATGTGTCATTCATCAGATATAAGCATCTAAAAAGTAGTTTTTTTCCCAGCAGATATTTCATCCATGATTCAACCCACTTGACTTGATCTATGCTATGACAAAGGATGGAAATTATCTCAATGATGCTCTACTTCTTCTTTTTTATTTCGTCTTTTCCCCTTTCAATTGCTCTACTTGAATGACGATCTACTTCTTCATAAGTCTGAAATGAGAATAACTATTTTCTTCAGCAATTAAATTTTCCACCTATGGGTCGATAGAACAAAATTGCATACTTGAGCTTAAAGTGAAAAAGAAGAAGAAGGAGCCCATTTGATCGGAATTCGGTTTACTACCAGGAGAGTAGCAGAACTAGCTCGATCTATCAGCCCCATCACAAGGCCTAAACCTATAAAAGCAAATCTAGCCTAAGACATCCTTCTCATTTTCTCCTTTCGCCCTTCTTCCCTCATTGGTGAGCTTTTTTCTTTCCCATTCGCCGCTACCAAGTACCTCTATCACCTCGCCATTAACGAGCACTTCTTCTACCTGGTCGTCTAGGTGGGCCCAAAAATAAGATATGTTCTTGATGTTTTTACCCAAACTTTCTAAGTGCAACTATGAAAACTTTTCATTTAAACTTTTGACACCCTCAGCCCATATTCACTTCAGTAGTGTTCACTTGTTGTGGAGTGAGACTAGAATAAATATTACTATTCTAATTTTTAATATCAGAAAAAAAATCTAATACTAGTATTAAGTTATTTTAATATTTAATTTAATACTAAGTTAAGAAGTAATAATTATATTTGATGTGACATAAAATTATATTAGGAATTGTATTAAGAATAATAAAATTGTACTCGAAATTGATGATATTTTAAACCAAATGATGGAAATACCCGGAGAACGCTGACCCGTGGATTGACTCGTCGAAGCGTCCTATTCAACCAGGTTTGTTTAATTTAAGTTTTATTGGGTATCTAATATTTTCTTCGTTTTCCATTCCTCTCGATTTCGCCGGAAATTCAGTCGATCAGCGGCTTCTACCTCCCCGCACCGGTCTCAAATGTTTCCCTTCACTGCCCTATTGCTGATGATACCCTTTGTGGGTTGTTTCGTCCGTCGGTGAAGGTTACACGTGGTAGCCTTCACTCATTTGACTTTTTAGTAATTTTTCGGTCACCACCATTGGTCTGTCCAACTCTTGGCCATTCAGGAAGCTTCCCCTCCGCAAGAGCTCTTGTGACCCAAGCCCAAGCTGATCTAGCATAGCCAAGCAAAATCACTTGATCTACTAATGGACTCACATACTATCCATCTTAGATTTGTTTATTTATTTTAAGTTGTTCAATTAAGACCTTATAGTCTATTGCATTTGCTTATTAGACCTAGTTGATCTAAGTTTCTTTATTAGAATTAGTCGGTCCAAATGAGGGTTAAATAGCCTAATTCAGAGTTAGCCACCTATAAACTGTGGTGTGTAGCTCTTTTGCTCATTATGAAATGAATAAGCTAGTTTTAGCCTTAGGAGTAGCCATAATCTAAATAGCCTCCTCCAACACCTCCGAAATTTCCCTCTACACCTCCAGTGCAGCCCTCCTCCACCACTCCTCCACCAGGTCGTGGCCACCATCTCTTGACCCCAAACAAGAGAATTACCACACCTAGAAGCATCTACAACTCCTTCAAATCTAAATGTGTTTTTCTAGAAATTGGCCTGCTACAATTAGTATCAAAGCCCTTCCTTCCTTGGAATATGACGCAAACCAGATCTAGAGCAGCAAGGGCAGCAACAGATGAAGTTCTCTACACCTCTGAATCATTAGGTACTGAAGACACCTCTCCCCTAACGTCGACACCATCGAGAGACCAGGCAACTCCAACCATGGTGGCACCACCTCCGGTTGCACCAGCACCACCTGAGTGGCTGGCCTTCCTTTTGCAAGCACAAGATGTGAGAGAAAAGGAAAGAGAAGCACGATTGGAAAGAAAATCCGAAATGATGTTTTCCCTTATTTCTGGTCGTCAATGATCTCCTTCCATATTTGCACCAGCAGCAGTGACGACTACAACAAATACTTAGGAGCACCTAGGATTTTATGTAGATCAAGACCTAGAGCGTGCTTCCCAAGGCCCAGCCCAAGATGTACCTGGTTCATCTTATCGTGCAGCCTATGAGCCAAATCCAACGCCTAGGGTTCTTAATAAACCAATTCAGTCTTGGGTTCGCCCTATTGAACCAAGTGCGCAGATTGAGCCACAAGTTGCGTGGTTCAACATTGAACCAGAAGAAGCAGATCCATGGGCTAGTGGGCCAAGATGGCAATTGGGCCAATGGAACCCACACCAAAGAGTTCTACCAGTTCAAGGGTATAGAGCGCACAATTGGCCTTGGGCTCAAATGGGTCGACATGAAAACCAGATCCCTGGAGTTTAAGTTCATACTTTGCAACTTGAATGTTCTACTTTTTCAAGTGGAGATCCGCTAAACTTGTTGTATCGAGTCGAGCAACTATTTGACTATCAAGGGACCCTGGCGCACCAACAAGTCAGACTCACGTCGTGCCACTTACAAGATGAGGTGTGCAATCGGTTCTAGGCTGCAAATCGTATCCAACAGTTTCAGACCTAGTCCTAGTTCGCTGATGCCATATGTAGACGATTCGGTCCAACCCACTATAAGAACTTTGAGGAGGCTCTACACTAACTCTAGCAAAAAAACCACGGTGCAAGCATACAAGGCAGAGTTTGACCGAATCAGTAATAACCAGAGGATGGTCTAACTCGTAGCTACGCTCAACTTTCATTGGGGGACTCAAACCTGAAATCCAAGCTGAGGTAAGAGCCATGAATCCGATGACCCTCTTGGACACCTATACATGTGCAAAGGTCATGGAGGAGAAGTTGCAAGAGATGGGGTGGACCAACAGATCAAGAATGGCCTCAGATTGGAAGAGCACACATCCTACATCAAATGTGACTCCGTTCAGACCTAGCCCTAGGTTTGGAACGGGATCGAGTCTAGGAGCACCAAGTGCACACCTACCACCACCTCAAGCACCCCTGACAAATAGTGAAGGGCAGAGGAGGAGTAGCCAGCGATGACTTACACCTACTGAAGTAGCCGATCGTAGATCCAAAGGCATATGCTTCTATTACGACAAATAGTTCACACCGGGCCATAAATGCAAGAAGCAACCTACGGCGATCATGCTACTTGATGCCACCGAAGAAGAGGAAACTGAACAATGGGAAGATGAGCATGAAGACCATGAAGAGGCTTGGGAAGAAGAAGATGAGATGATGCACATTGAGTTGAGTCTCCATGCCTATTTGAGCTCATGTGCTCCTAGGACACTACGAGTAGAAGGAATGGTCAAATGAAGCTGAGTTGATATTTTAATTGACTCGGGCAGCACCCACAACTTTGTAGAGGAGAAAATGGTGCGACGATTAGGCTTGACCATAATTCCTACTATTAGGTTCGATATCGCGATTGGAGATGGCACGGTTTTTAAGACTGAAGGAAAATACGAGTGAGTCAAGGTGTTGGTACAAGGGTACGAATTTGAGCTTGGTCTGTACCCCCTCGCTCTCAAATGGGTAAATATGGTCTTAGGTGTCCAATGGCTTCAGGTGCTCGATCCCATCACATTAGACTATGGCACAATGCGAATGAAATTCAAATCCAAATGCAAGAAGGTGCAACTAGAAGGGATCAAACTGAGCTCAAAAACATCATTTCAAAACCTAGGAGGACTTCCACAAGCTGGCTGTCACGGCTTGTTGATGCGGCTTGTTTCAACTCGAGAAGAACCCGAACCACCGAGTAATGAAATTAAGGCTGATTTGAATTCTATCTTGCAAGCCTACCTACGAGTATTTGAAGAACCAAAAGGGCTGCCCTCGATTCGAGCCTGTGACCACCACATTGAGATCACACCAAGAGCTGGGCTAGCCAATGTACGACCCTACCGGTACCCTCACACTCAGAAGGAGGCATTCACAAGACTAGTGCGTGAGATGATAAATCAAGGGATCATTCAACTGAGCCATAGCCGTTACTCTTCACTAGTACTTCTTGTGTGCAAGAAGGATAATTCATGGTGGTTCTGTGTGGACTATCGCGCCCTCAACTCGATCACCATCAAAGACTAGTACCCTATTCTGATCATTGAGAGCTCCTAGATGAGTTGGTGGGTGCAGCAATCTTCACAAATTGGATCTGTGCGCAAGGTACCACTAGATTCGAGTCTGAGCGAAAGACGTTCACAAGACAGCCTTCTGAACTCATGATGGGCATTACAAGTTCCTCGTAATGCCTTTCGGCCTCACCAATGCCCTAGCAACATTTCAAGGGCTAATGAATGATGTGTTCCATCCTCTACTAAGGCGGTATATTATGGTTTTCTTTGACGATATTCTCGTCTATAGCAGAACCCAAGAGGAGCACATAGACCACCTACACACAGTTATGGGGACCTTAGACTCGCATGGCCTCTGAGTCAAGAGTAGTAAATGCACCTGGGCTCAGCCTCGAGTTGATTATCTAGGGCACATAATCTCAGCTAATGGTGTAGAGGCAGATTCGGAGAAGATAACGACCATGGTGAGCTGGCCTAAGTCGAGAACACCCAAAAGGCTTAGAGGGTTTCTTAGCTTGACCAGATACTATCGACGGTTCGTTCAGGGATATGGATGGATCACAGCACCTTTGATTGCACTCCTGCATAAGAATGGGTTCAATTGGAGTGAAAAGGTTGAATCTGTATTTCTAGAACTGAAATAAGCATTGACGAGTGCACCAGTTCTTGCCTTACTCAATTTTACTAAGACCTTCGTGGTGGAATGTGATGTATCGCGGATAGGTTTAGGAGTGGTTTTGATGCAGGAAGGAAGACCAATAGCATACATGAGCAAGGCTCTATCGGAGCCATCTCAGCACGTATGAGCGCGAGATGTTAGCTGTGGTTCATGCGATTGAGAAGTGGAGACCTTATCTACTTGGACGCCACTTCATTGTGCGCACTGATTAGCGGTCACTGCCATACCTCCTAAGACAACAAATCCATACTCCGGCACAACAAAAATCATTAGCCAAATTACTTGGATACGAATACAACTTGATCTATAAGAAGGGCAGCGAAAATGGTGCTTTGGATGCTCTATCAATGCAACCAGAACCGACTGAACTAGCAACTTTGTTTGGTCCAGCATTTCCTCTCTTGGACAGAATCAGTACTGCCACCAAAGAAGACTCAGAGCTCCAGAAGATCAAACTTCAAATTAAGCAAAATCAGGCTGAACCGGACCACACCATGAGGGATGGCCTGATTCTGATCCAAGGTCACATTATGGTGCCTACAAATGCTAAACTTAGAAGAGATTTAATTAGCTACTTCCATGACTCTTTAGCAGCCGACCATGAAGGTATGAGTAGAACTTATCTCCGTCTTAAATGCAGCTGTAGATGGACAGGGATGAAGAAGGATACGCGAGCTTATATCAAGGCTTGTGATATATGCCAACGGGTCAAGACCAACCGAGCTCGCTGGCTTGCTGTAGCCCCTAGCCATACCAGATTAGATATGGGAGGACCTCTCACTTGATTTCATCAAAGGCCTATCAACGGTTCAGAAAAATCTGTGATCATAGTTGTGATTGATCGCCTCAGCAAGTACGCGCATTTCATCGCGCTAAGTCATCATTATATGGCTCAAACAATGGTGGAAGCTTTTATACGCGAAGTGGTTCATCTCCGTAGGGTTCCACGCTCTATTGTGTCCGACCGAGATCCTATCTTCACTAGCAAGTTCTGGACTAAAATGGCACATCTCCAAAGGACCGAGTTGAAGATGAGCTCTGCCTACCATCCTCAAACTGATGGGCAAACTGAAAGAGTTAATCGTTGCTTGGAGTAATATCTACATTGCTATGCTAGCGAGCAACCACGAAGATGGCTGAAATTCCTCTCATAGGCGGAGTGGGCATACAACACCAGCTACCATTCTGCTATTGGTGTCACACCCTTTGAAGCTATCTATGAAAGACAACCACCCACTCTTGTGACATATCTTCCAAAACGATGTTTAGAGAGGACAGAAGTAGAAGAAGCTCTAATGGAGTAGGATGAGCAACTCAAAAAATTGAAGCTAAATCTAACTGGAACTCAGAACTGGATGTGTTAAGTTTATGATGCAAACACACGGATCGAGTTTTTGCTATAGGAGATTGGGTCTTTGTCAAACTACAACCATATTGCCAAATCTCAGTTTGACCGGTGCCTAACCAGAAATTAGCTCACCGTTACTTCGGTCCATACCAGGTGGAGCAAATTGGTGCGGTAGCATACATATTAGACTTTGCCTAATGATGTGAGGATACATCTTGTATTTCATGTGTCAGGTCTATGAGCGTAAGTTAGAGCTGAGAAGATTGTGCTGAAATGCCTTCCTGAGCCTATCACAAAAGACTATGATTCGGTTCCACTTCGGACTTTAGCCAAGCGAAGGACATGGGTGGGAGGTCAACTTGAGACCCAAGTCCTAGTGGAGTGGATTGGTGGACCTGCTAAAGACTCAACATGGGAGTTGGAAGTCAGAGCTGATGCAACACTTTCTAGAGTATTCACCTTGAGGACAAGATGAATAGAAGCGTGGTGGAGTGTTGTGACCCAAGGCCAAGCTGATCTAGCCTAGCTAAGCAACTTGATCTGCTATTGGACTCACACACTATTCATCTTAGATTTGTTTTTTTTTAAAGTTGTTTAATTAAGACCTTATGGTCTATTGCATTTGCTTATTAGACCTAGTTGGTCTAAGTTTGCTTATTAGCATTAGTCGGTCCAAATGAGGGTTAGACAGCCTAATTCGGAGTTAGCCATCTATAAATTGTGGTGTGCAGCTTTTTTGCTCATTATAAAATGAATAAGCTAGTTTTAGCCCTAGGAGTACCCAAAATCTAAATAGCTTCCTCTAACACTTTCGGAATTTCCCTCTACACCTTCATTGCAACCCTCCTCCACCAGGTCGTGGCCACCCTCTCTTGACCCTAAACAAGAGAATTACCGCACCTAGAAACATCTACAACTCCTTCAAATATAGATCTGCTTTTCTAGAAATTGGGCCGCTACAAGGGCCAGCCAATAGCACCTTACTTTAGGGCTCTCATAGCCTGAGCAAAAGTGTGGGCCAAATCCATGGCTACTGGCCATGGAGCCTTTTCCCTCATCGTCAGCCACCCTAGCTATTCACCATGCTCCATACATACTCCTCACAACATTCTCGTCCTTCTAACATAGTTTTTTAGTTAGTCTCCCTGTTAACTTGATGGTTCGCTCCCTTTCTTGCTATCAAGTTTTCTTCTCATTAGGATGAGCTTGTCTTCGTCTTTAGCAATGTCAGCACCTCGTTTGCCTTTTCCCCGACTGAGAAAAGTCAATGGGTTTGTGGGCCAATTGTCAATGATTACTTTCATCGGCAACCACCCCTTCTTCTTCCTCTTGGTTGGCCTATTATTGAGGGTGAGGAAGGACAGAGGTATGGTTTTGGTTTGAGCTATGTGCGACCCACCCAGCTCGGGCGTGGGTTCGATGCAGCCCAGTCTAGCTTGGGCGTAGGTTCGATGCAGCCCAGCCTAGCTCGGGCTTGGGTTGGATGCAACCCAACCCAAGTGGTGGGTTAGGCTACAGTCCAGCCCACATATGTGGTGTGTTGCATTGTGGCCCAATCCATATTTGTGGTGGGTTAGGCTATAAACCATTTTTTTGGGATCTTGGGCTATCCCAAGTAGTTTAGTTATTTTTTAAATTATGATAGTTGCTTTAGCCTTTTTATTTAATTATAGTTGTCAAAATTAAATCTTAAATTATTAATAATCTTTAGATGATAGTTATAGTTAGTTACAATATTTTTTATAAATAAATATTAATAAACAATAATCATATTAAATATGCATTAATATTTAATAAGTTATAAGTTAACTAAACACGGTCTATTTTTAGTTTACTTTCAATCAACAATTATTAGGGCAATAATGATCAGGATAATTATAGTAATAACTCTTAATAGTGCGTTAGACCGTCATATTAATATATCAGCTCTACTTGATTTAATAAATGTTAAAAAATTTCTAGGTAGACATATCCTGACCTATAATAATTATCAATAAGATTATTTAATTAATTAGAGGTAGGTGTTCTTGTATTAATTACTTTAATTACCAAGGTAAATTTATTATCGTGCGAGGATAATCCGTGACGTAGTTGGAGTTAATTAACATAAAAGCAATATCAAGCAAGTGAAACCTTTGTAGTTTAGGAGTAGGATAATGCTAAAATCATATGATGTATGTACAGATATTTATTTTCCAATCCATATGATTATGTATCTTTAATGATTCATAATTATGCATGAATTATCATGTGCATTCAAGGGTATGATAACTTTGATATGCATGTCATATTATTTATGATGTTGACCACTACACCACCTGTACACATCAAAACATAGTTAAGTCGTGTCTAGGTAGTGCCAATTTACTCGCTCAATTCAAGGTAAAAGGGCAAAGTGTGTTATGTATTACTTATATTGTTATCGACTAATGCTTAGAGTTGTGAGATCAAAAAGGGACTATTAAGCATCGTGTATATCGATTTAATCATGTGTCACGCTATTGTACGAAGACTAGATATTAAGCGATTTGAAATTATAATTAGAAGATAAGGGTCGTAGATCTAGCGGTACTTAATGATGCAGAGACAGAGCATCCATGACTTGTGTATACTTGATTTCTACTATGTGCAATGACTTTGTTGTATGCGATAATTATGTTGTGTGCAATAATTATACTACAAGTAATGATTCTATTTTCTGTGATGATTCACTAGAGTAGTGGTGATGAAGTTGGAATATGGCTTATAACTATAGTCCTCAATCTGACGGTCATAGACAATTAGTAATATGTAGTGTCGCTAGACATGTCCTAGTAATATTAACATTAGATGTCTAGCCCTCCTTAATATGTGAGATGATGCACATATGCTTATAATGTGATAGATTACTTGTTGAGCATATAATGATAATTCATGACTATGACTCAATGTAAGCTTGAGATAAATAATTTGACAGTTTGAATGATATATATCATATGTTCTTTTATTAATGCATGTTAGCTGTAGATACGAGCATATTGCATAGACATATTATTATGGTCATATTAGTATATATATGTATTATATGGTATCCTTCTTTACACTATTTTTAGGCTGTAGAGGTGTATACTTGCTAGGTTTTATACTCACCATCTTTTGGTTGAGTCTGTGAAAACCTAGTAAAGATTGGTTTATAATTTTTCTATTTTATTATTGTAGAATAAATTAGATGGACTGTAGCTCTTATCTAGGCATTTGTTCCGCTGAGGTGAATGTATATATAATTTTATTATTTGTTGCGGCCTATGGTATTTGGGCTAGTTTTTGCTTGTATTATTTATAAAAATATTAGATTTTATTCTACATATATGTAAAATATTGACCAACAAATCACGTAAAAATCACGAAATATTATGCAATAGTATATACGAATACAATACTTGTCATCATCTCTAGATACATAAGAAGCATTGCACTTGTAATAAGCACAACATGAGTAACTATCAAAATTGCATATGTAGGTAATGAAAAATTACAAACGACCTCTCTCCCGTTGCGCATCTAGATGCAATTTCTCAAGTGTCACACGGGTAACGATCAAGCATTGCATAGCTAGTGACCTCTGAAGTATTACACACGTAGTGACGCAATATAAAATCATTGCACATATATTGAATGATAATATTTATACAGATGCATGCATTTTGTACATATAAACCCGACCCTTTTAGTAGTCAATTTATCCTATTAATCTACCTTACAGAAAATCAAAGAATATTTTCATTAGTTTTAGAAAAAAAATATAACATATGTTTCTCATATTTTTCTTCATTTTATATTATATCGAAGAAATTATTATACTCTTTATTTTAGAATATAAGTGAATATAGAAATAGATATTCATAGAGTAAAGATCTCATTTTGTGAATAACAAAGAAAAAGGAGGGTTAGGTTAATCCAGATTACACTAATTGGATCCTGGTTGAGCCCAACCTAAGTCGCTAGCTAACTTTGTAGCCCTAACTCGAACCACATCACTTCATTATCTCACTCCACCAGAGGCGGGCTGAATAACTCCAAACCCAATTGGCGGGAACAAAAGAAAGCACTTCCTTTTGCTATGGGCCTATTCACACCGATTGCATCAAAAACTGCGCTTATTCCGGCATAACTTTATTCACCCCCCTCACGCTATTATAATTTCCCCCTCTCTTTTTTGGTCCCCCTTTCCCTAATCCTCCTCTTTCCCGTGCCCTCGCGAGAATATAGAGAAGTCCCATAGATCGATCCCCTCTCGGTCAGCGATGGCGAAGGGAGCAAAGTTCGAGGAGTTCTCTGACGAGGAGCCGTCGAACGAGGGCTCGATGTCGACTTCATCCTCCGAGGAGGAGGAGGAGGGGAAGAATGGGGCGGAGGCCAACGTGGAGGAGGAGGACGAGGAGGAGATCGAGGCGGTGGCTAGGGCGGCGGGGCCCGACGACGACGAGGATGCCGGGGACGGCGATGGTGACGGCGATTCGCAGTCCACGGAGGACGACGAGGTTGTCGCGGCGGTGAAGGCCGACGAGGGTGACGGGGTAAAAATTACTCTTTTGGGGGATTCCAGGGTTTGTGAGATGTTGTTTTTGTTTTGGTGGGGTTTGATGGGGTTGTTACCTCGTTTGAAGATTTCTAGGGTTTTGTTAGAATGTGATCTGTTTTCTTTCTTTCTGGGTGGAATTTGATGGGATTCGTGAAGTTGGTTCTTTGTACTCGTCTTATTATCTGATTTTCTTGCTTTCCGGTGTTTTCTTGAGATCAGAACATGCTCTGTTAGGAACTTTTCTCGTTACCGTAGCTTGTTCTAAGTTGGGTGGAGCTAAGACTGGGCAATAATTATCTTTTGATAATGCTGAGATCATGGTTGATCATACTCTTTCTGGTTGTAGATAATTTTAAAAAATGATCTAGGTCTCTCGTTTTTACTCTTCTTTTTTTGATTATACACCTCCGGAGTGAGATATTGATTTAAGTGTTTGAAGTTTTTAGGAAGTGACGGTTACTGCGTGAAAGAGCTTTCCTATTTCGTTGTTTTGCATTTTTTTTTTATTATGCATATTTTGGTTTTATTGCATGGTATCCGCTAGAGGAAATTATTGAGTTGGTAGTTTATCACTTCGTATATTCTCCAGACACAGTAGGACCAGTTTAAGACTTAAAAAGTATTGAAGGATAAAGTTTTTATTCACCCACTGGAGTCACTCATTTGATTTTATTTGCAGGAAGAGGAGCCATCTGAAGTTGGAAAGCGAGAGAAGGCTAGGCTCAAAGAACTCCAGAGGCTTAAGAAACAAAAAATTCAAGAAATATTGGATACACAGAATGCTGCAATTGATGCAGACATGGTATATAAATAATGGGAGAAGAACTTATAATTGAGATGACTGATTCATGCATAATATGTACTTCATTTGCATGACTATGTTTTTTATTATTCTGATGCATGTCTAACTGATTCACCTGCTGTTATGTATTTCCTCTTCAATATCTGCATCTTTGTGATATGTGTTTGGTTTGTATGTTTACAGCATTTGCCTTGTGATAACTGAAAGTTGATGTTTTCACAGAACAACAAAGGGAAGGGGCGGTTGAAGTATCTCCTGCAACAAACTGAAATATTTTCTCATTTTGCTAAAGGAAACCAATCTGCATCAGAGAAGAAGCCACGAGGAAGGTAATGTGTGATGATCCATGTTACATGATCAATTGTCTTGGAAGAAAATATGTTTGGCTTAAATTTTTCAATCTAAATTTTTGATTTTGCTCTGTTCCTTTGGTTACTTCTTTTGAGACAGTTGGATAGGTAACTAAAAAGCATAATCACATAATCACTTATTAGATTTCTTATTGATGGAATTAGGTGAGGTTGGATTCACATGTGTCAGAAAAGAGCATTATCTGTATGACAAGAGCGACATATCAAGTTGTAAATTGGATCACTGAATTTTTGTTTATAGTCTCAGAGAATGATGGATTTTACTTAATCTGATGTGATGCTCTCTCGCATGTCAAGTGAAGGAGCTCTCAATAGTTCCTAGATGTAGACTTTCTAAATGGGTTGATGTTTTAAGCTCTAAATGATAGATAGGTTTGCTAGGGTTGGAACTCAGGACCTCTTGCACTGATACCATCATAAGTAACTGGCTTCTTTGAAACCTTGATGTGAATACAAAACAAATAGTAAGGGAGGAAGTAGTAAGGAAAACAACAAAGTAATTGAAAGTAAAAAAATAACAGGGGTGGAGAGAGCATCTTTGGGTGAAAAGAATTCCCGTGACACCATTATTGTAAAAAGATTGGCAGGTCATTTGGTAGGGTAATTGAAGATTGTAATTTCCCTAAATAATTATCTAGGTTTACATATTAGCCTCTGCCAACTTCTATTTGAGTTCTGGCTTAATGGGTAACCACATTACACTATTTGAGTTCTGGCTTAATGGGTAACCACATTACATTACAAATGAATGAAAAATACACTAGACACACTTTATTATAGCTTTTCCAATTTTCAGTATTTACTGCTCTATGTCAGTAAGTTACATCCTGATCCATTTGTCTCTAAGCAAATATCTCACATGAGTTTGTTTGATGATTATAAAATTTACATAGAAGTGGTCCTTGTCACTTTATTCGTTGATACTTAAGACATAATTTTATAGGGGCCGTCATGCATCGAAAGTAACAGAGGAAGAAGAAGATGAAGAATATCTCAAGGAGGAAGAAGATGCGTTGTCTGGTGCTGGAGGGACACGTTTAGTATCGCAACCATCTTGTAAGTCTCTCCTTAGTGATACCCTTTGACATATCATATCCATCCAGCAGTATTGTACTATAGAAAATGTTACTGACACATGATTGTGATCAGCCTTGATAATTGTGGTGTTTATTTGTAGTGATAATTCGGATGTGGAAGGTCATGTTTTTTATTTTCTAAGATTGCTTGTTATTCTTCGTTAACAAGGTTACCATGAAAGTTACAGTCTATTATGTTAGTATCTAACTGGCACTCGAAAATCCTTGAGAACTTGTTCAAGTGATCGTTATTATTTTTGGTCCTAATATGAATGCTGAATATGTTTTAGAAATCATTTTAAGCAAGCTAGTAGGCAAATCACTGGAACTTATTTTGTGATTATGGAACTTTCTTTACACATCATTTGTTTAATAAATTATGCATATAAGGCGAGCTGTTATTGCATAACATCATTGGTGGTCATGACCTGATAATTAGCTTCTGTTGTACGTGTCATATTTCGTTTGTTCTTTTGAGGAGGAATCTGATGAAGTATGGTTAAATTCATAGTTCCTCGGGTTGTCATCCTTTGTTATTTTCCCTTTTTGTTGACATACCTAGTTACTTTACCAAAACAGATTTCTTACTGCTTATTGTGCTTTGATCTGATCTCCATCACTCTCTTGAATCTAGTCTTTAGATTGTATTTTACTGTTACAGCACATTGTCTATTGCATTCTAGTAATGAGGTAACTGAGAATTTGAAATAGGTAATTTAGGATTTTAGTTTCTTATGTGCTACACCGCATGTATAGGTGGAATAAAGAAGGGTACCTTTGTGCTGAATAAGCAGACACAAATTGCTAGGTTACCTCCATGATGCAAATCTTCAGTATTATTAACTATGACTATTACTTTCTTGCAAGTTATGTGCACTTCTATGATCAGAATTTACAGAATAGTATCAGACTTTACATTATTCTGTTTCATACAAGTAAACTGTCTTTCAAACTGTGACTTCTATAGTGCCCTTACTTTTGGTGCACATGAACAAAGTAATTATTTTACTTGTTCTTCTTTTTGCAGGCATACAAGGGAAGATGAGGGATTACCAACTAGCTGGACTTAACTGGCTTATTAGATTGTATGAGAACGGCATCAATGGGATATTAGCTGATGAGATGGTATCTTTGAATAATAGTTGTTTTTCACTATTTAAAATTTTCTACCTGATTTCAAATTTTTGGCAGCTCAAAAATATAACTATGCAAAAAGCTAATCCAATTTTCAGCTAAATAATTTGTTAACTGGCTATACATAGATGCTTGATCTTTGATATGCAAATAGTTAGCTCTACATCTCCAGTTTCCATGTTAATTCATCATGTATGTCAAAGCTGTGTACATAGCATGTTTGCTGTTATTTGAGAGGCAGTTTTTCTTTTCCAGGGTCTTGGAAAGACACTGCAAACTATCTCGTTACTGGGTTATCTGCATGAGTTCAGAGGAATTACTGGCCCCCATATGGTCGTAGCACCAAAGTCCACTCTTGGCAATTGGATGAAGGAAATTCGCCGATTTTGTCCTATTTTGCGTGCTGTTAAGTTTTTAGGAAATCCAGAAGAAAGGGTTAGTCGTAAAATCTAGCTATTTATCCATCATGTTCATTTGACATATAGTCTTTAAGTACATGATTATATTTCTTATTTGCATTCATATTTTGCAGGCATACATAAGGGATAATCTCTTAGTGGCTGGGAAGTTTGATGTATGTGTGACCAGCTTTGAGATGGCCATTAAAGAGAAAAATGCCTTAAGACGCTTTAGCTGGCGCTATGTTATTATTGATGAGGCTCATAGGATAAAGAATGAGAATTCTCTTCTTTCAAAAACAATGAGACTCTATCATACCAACTATCGGCTTCTTATTACAGGCACCCCACTTCAGGTTTGTTTATAGATTCATATCTCATCATTTTCTCATCTTTCTCTTTTCAAATTGAATGTTTCTCAATGTTACCAAGTTATAATTTGAACTGTCTAATCTTCAAGAAAATTGTACTCCATTCATGTATACTGTTTAGCGAGTTATATAGATTGCAACTCCAGAGTGTCTTTTCCTCAGAGGTCCTTACTGGTCCATTTATTATACTTTTTCTCATAGTGCCAGTTGTGAATGCTTAAGGACTCTGGCTTGGGCTTGCTGCCATGATCTAATTATCTAACTACAATCTTCAATGACAAATCATGCATAAAGTTTCACAAAATTTGCATTTTCAGTTGATGCAGGTTTATTTGGTTGAAATTTGTTACTTCTTTTTGAAATATTTCCGGCAACTTACCTTTTCATATATGCTCCTTCATTCTTCTATTTGTAATGACTTCACTGTGTGATGGTATGTTGTGCCAACTGTGCCATCAATGGATGATGGATTTAAGTCTTGGAAGAAAAACCTCTTCATTAATGGGAGTAAGGCTGCCTGTATTTTTGTCTCCTCAGGTTCTGCATTCAAGGGAGCTTCATGCATCTGGACACTCTTTAATACTATGTTTTCTGACATGCTGTAAAATATCAAGCAAACCACTATGCTCTTTTTACTTTTCTCATTAAGTGGACATCTTCAATAGTCATATTGTGGAAATTTTGTGTGCCAAATTGCTTATTGCAGCAGTTCATCACTGTCAGTTATATTAGCATAGTAGTGCCTTTGACTCCTCAGTATTTGTAGTATGTAGCAATTCCAATGCCTTCATGCAGCAGGTTTTTAAACTACCCCTGGAAAACATTTGTGAAGGGGAACTATTTTGATTTCTGCCAGTTCCACAATCTCACTTTCTATTGGTATTTTGGCAGAAGCTTATGTTCACCAGATTACATAAACTGTAATTCATCCTAGGTTCTATCATCGATAAATGTCTTACTAACAATTTTATTTCGGTGCAGAACAATCTTCATGAGCTCTGGTCCCTTCTTAACTTTTTACTGCCTGAAATATTTAGCTCTGCTGAGACCTTTGATGAATGGTTTCAAATCTCTGGTGAAAATGATCAGCAGGAGGTTGTCCAGCAGCTTCACAAGGTAAAAGTGAAAGACATCCACTGTTGTTAGATACATGTATACTGTTCTGAGTTCCCTGACTGAATACATCTATTCTTATCTTACCTAGGTTCTTCGTCCATTTCTTCTTCGAAGGCTTAAATCCGATGTTGAAAAAGGTTTACCTCCCAAAAAAGAAACCATACTTAAAGTTGGAATGTCTCAGTTGCAAAAGCAGTACTATCGTGCCCTACTTCAGAAAGATTTGGAGGTCATTAATGCTGGTGGTGAACGCAAGCGTCTTTTGAACATTGCCATGCAGCTGAGAAAGTGTTGTAACCATCCATATCTATTCCAAGGTGCAGAACCTGGGCCACCTTATACAACAGGAGAGCATTTAATTACTAATGCAGGTATGTGCATTCTTTTTTGCCTTTCTCTCAAGTTTTTTTGGCTAGCATGCATTTGACTCAGTTTTGTTCTGCAGGGAAGATGGTTCTTCTAGATAAATTACTTCCCAAGCTCAAAGAGCGTGACTCCAGAGTTTTGATCTTCTCACAGGTCTTTATTGGTTCTTATACTTTTTGTCGTGGTGTCCGTTCTGAATGCCTTGAGCATGATTCTAGTTCGGGCAGAATTATATGTGAGAAGAGATCTAAGGACGGACTTTTGCACAAAATCATAGAAGTTTCATGCGATTTTCATGTTTGATGATGCTCGACCTTTTGATTGAAATCAGTCAACTTTGGTTTGGCATGAATATTAGAAATTTACCATTTATATATTCTACTTTCTCATTCGAATTGCTTCTGTTAAATTCTAATGATGATCATGTTACTACCCACTCTACAGATGACTAGGCTGCTAGACATCCTAGAAGATTATCTAATGTATCGAGGATATCTGTATTGTCGGATTGATGGAAATACTGGTGGAGAAGATCGTGATGCTTCCATTGATGCCTTTAATAAGCCAGGAAGTGAAAAGTTCATATTCTTGCTCTCAACCAGGGCAGGTGGGCTGGGAATTAACCTTGCAACTGCAGATGTTGTCATTCTCTATGATAGTGATTGGTACTGTTCTTTACCTGCCATGCTAATTATCTTCAATATTGCCCTAAAATCTTTCGTCTTATCCATTTGCATGTGTTTTTAGGAATCCACAAGTTGATTTGCAAGCACAAGACCGTGCCCATAGAATTGGGCAGAAGAAAGAAGTCCAAGTATTCCGATTTTGCACTGAGGTTATTGCCTTTTATAGCTGTACTTTGAGTTCTTAGTTTCTAAAAATTTTAGATGAGTTACTTGAAATTGAATCACAAATTGCAGTACACTATTGAGGAAAAAGTGATTGAGAGAGCATATAAGAAGCTCGCTCTTGATGCTTTAGTCATTCAACAAGGTCGACTGGCAGAGCAGAAAAGTAGGTTCCAATTTCAGAAGTAACTTCATAAGTTTGTCATTTTTATTTGTTAATGTGATTTCAGGTTCTTAATGGTGTTAAAGCTAAATATCATGTTCTGGTTATTATGCCATCTTATGCAGCTGTAAATAAGGATGAGCTGTTGCAAATGGTGAGGTTTGGTGCTGAAATGGTATTCAGTTCCAAGGACAGCACGGTGACAGATGAGGATATCGACCGGATTATAGCTAAAGGGGAAGAGGCAACAGCAGAACTTGATGCAAAGATGAAGAAATTTACAGAAGATGCCATTAAATTTAAAATGGATGATAGTATGTTTCTTCATTTATTTTTCACCAAATACTGTTTATTTGCAAGCTAAGATTTTTACTTATTATATGTTATATATGTTTTTTCTCCTGTTTTTGCAGCTGCTGAATTGTATGATTTTGATGATGAGAAGGTAGTGTTTTATGTTTTATGTTTTTTTTTTAATATAAGGAATCAGCTTTACTCAGAATATGATTTTTATTTTTTTCCCTTAACTATGAACTCGCCACCTATTTTTGGTAATACGGTGCTTTTGAACTCAATGTCTTTTGATTTGCTTGATTGAAGGAGGAGAACAAGCTTGATTTTAAGAAACTTGTTAGTGAGAACTGGATCGAACCACCCAAAAGGGAAAGGAAGAGGAAGTATGATCATATTACCAGACTAGACTGTGGTTTAATAGTCAATCTTCCTTTGAAGATAATTAACCTTCAATTCATTGTTTTAGTTACTCGGAATCAGATTACTTCAAGCAAGCACTCCGCCATGGTGGGCCCGCAAAGCCAAGGGAGCCACGAATACCTCGAATGCCTCAGTTGTAAGTTTTCTTTTTTCCTTTTTTGTGCCAACATATTTTCTGCAACTTGTGGGACGAAAGAGAGGATGACCAACTTGTCTGTTGCTACCTTAATTTCAGGCATGATTTCCAGTTTTTTAACACTCAAAGACTGAGCGAGTTGTATGAAAAAGAAGTTCGTTATCTCATGGTACATGGCTCTTCACTCTTTTGGTGTTCTGTGTTCAGTCACTTGTTATTTTCACTTCCTCTAGCCAGAACTGGTATTTATTTCCTAGTAGCCTGTACTGCTTAAAATATACAACCAAGCTGCGTAGAATTTTTTAGTCTTTTTGTGATCCTTGGCAATCCTATTCTAAAGCTTTATATTGCTGTATTATGGATATAATAGTCCCAAAAGATACCTGTCTGCATGCATCTGCACAAACCTCCATAGGATTACTTTTCCTTGTCACTTGATTAACAGCTGCTTCTTTTTTATTCTCCAGCAAACTCATCAAAAAAATCAAGTGAAAGACACTATTGGTGATGGTGATGAGTCAGAAGGTACTCTTACTCTTAAGAGATCTCTCTTATGTATTTTACAACAAGCAGCTGATAGTTATTTTATTAATCTAGAACTTGGTGAGCCATTAACTGCGGAAGAGCAGGAAGAAAAGGAGCAGTTGTTAGAAGAGGTAATGTTATTATTTTAATTGGAGTTGTTTTTTGGTATTTTCTTTGTTTGATGACACATCCTCCCATCTTAGGGATTTTCAACATGGACAAGGAGAGACTTCAATACATTTATTCGAGCATGTGAGAAATATGGCCGAAATGACATAAAAAGTATAGCTTATGAAATGGAAGGAAAGACAGAAGAGGAAGTTGAAAGATATGCCAAAGTTTTTAAAGAGAGATATAAGGAATTGAATGGTATGTCATTATGCCCCAATCTTTTATATAGATGTTTTATAGGTCAATTTAAAGATTTCTTAAATCTTTTTTGTCAACTAATTTGTTTACATGGTTACTCATGCAATGGTGAGTTTGTGAGCAACGTGGTTTTATGGTTCTCAAATTTTGTGCATGTTATGCTTGTCATCTCATCAGATTATGACCGAATTATCAAGAACATTGAAAGGGGGGAAGCAAGAATATCTAGGAAAGATGAGATAATGAGAGCAATTGGGAAAAAGTTGGACCGCTACAAGAATCCATGGTTGGAATTGAAGATTCAGTATGGCCAGAATAAAGGAAAGTTGTACAATGAAGAATGTGATCGATTCATGGTAACCTATAATTGTTTACTTCACTGTGCTTTTCATTTATGACAATGTTAATGGAGAATGTTGTTATCTATCCAGTTATGCATGGTCCACAAACTTGGATATGGAAACTGGGATGAGCTAAAAGCTGCTTTTCGCACATCGCCGTTGTTTCGGTTTGACTGGTTTGTTAAGTCCCGCACTACTCAAGAGCTAGCTAGACGATGTGATACACTTATTCGACTTGTGGAGAAGGAGAATCAAGAATATGATGAGCGGGAGAGGCAGGCTCGGAAAGATAAGAAACTTGCCAAGGTTTTCGTGCTCTCTTTTTCTTGCTCCCTGTTTTCTGACTGCTAAATTGGGTTACTGAGGGATCACTAGTTCCTTGCAATGAAATTTCTTAATTTGTACTTGGTGCCATCAGAATTCGAACTGCTAATCCATGTTATTTTACTGTGTTATCCTTTTCAGAATTTGACACCATCAAAGCGTTCGATGGCAAAGGCTCCAGCACTTGAGACCCCTGCATTGAATTCATTTAAGAGAAGGAAGCAATCAGTCATGGATGAGTATCTAAGTTCGGTAAGTTTAAATCATATGCATATGAGAGAAGGTTAATATTATATATAACTGCATCATGCAGTAACTTTTCCTCTTCATTTCTCCCCTTCTCTTTTGGAATGTCCTGTCATTATTTCTCCATAGTATGCTTGTTTAAAATTTGTATAAGAAAGTTATATCTTCAACTTCATTATCTGATCCTGTAACCGGGGCTGATGTTTTTCCTTTGTGGCAAGCTTCTCAAAGATTTTGAATTGTTTTAGTTGATGGTAGTTACTGTTTAAAGATAACCATCATTGTTATTCAACAGAAAGGACTGCTTGTATTCAATTTGTACGTTACTCTTTGGTTGCAACTATTAGATATACTTCCTGCAGTGTCATCCACACAAGCGCACAACATTATTACTAGAAAAGGGAGGGAATTAACCAGTGGTTGTCCCACTACTATAAATACTCCATTCTAGTTAAGGTTATAGAAAGGAGGGAGTAAGAAAATAGCTTTCTTGGGAAAGTGGATCTATCAGAGATTAGGAGAAACTCCATCTTTCAATTTTAGAACTCCCTTAGGAACATAATAAGAAAAGAAAGATCTTTTTGCATAAACTGGAATTAAGGACTAGAAAAGGAAAGCACAACATCATGTTTTGAACTTTGCAGCCAGACTGCTTTCATCTTTGGGATGATATGGGGCTCTTTGCTAATTCATTGAGAAATTAATTTTGACCTTTTTTGGGTGGAATGAACCAAGGATCAGTGGAATGAGGTTGCTGAATAGTTTGGTAATAGTTCTGCGTGGATTGCCACGTGATCATGTATGGCAGCAAGGGTCACAAATAGGGAGTAAACATACTCCTTATGGTGCCAATGAGGCAGAATCTTGGTATGTGCCAATGCATGACGAATGGTGTGCTTGGTATGTCAATCCATGGATGCAACAAGCAACTGCACATAGAGTCTCCAACTTTAATTGTTGATTGACTTGTCAAGTGAATCATCACTATGAATACTCCGACCTAACTTAGGTTGTTTCTGAGAGTGGACAGTGGCCAATTGGAAACTATTAAAATTCCATTATCATGAAGCCTAGCTAGATTATTCATGTGGATACTTGTTTTAGATGTATGTATGATGATCGATATCTAAAGTGATCCTATTTAGTCGCATTGTGTATTGAATGCCTAGGGTAAACTGAGATGCTATTAGGCACACTTTGATTTTTTTTAGCAGTTATAACGACCATGGTTTTTTTTATTAGAAAAAAAAAGCTAGTGTAAACCATGCAATATGTGCTAACATGAGGTGTTTCTTCTGGTTGTTCAGGGTAGGCGAAGGAGATAATTTGAAGGTTTCTTTTTTGTATACCTGATCCCAGGAATTTACTTGTCAAGCTTACTGGGAGTTGCAGGCAAGCCCTTTCCATGGGTGGCTATCATTCTGCAGGTTCATGTTGAAGCTAATATATAGTATTTGTTTTCAACTTATTAGAGAAAGTTCTTGTTGTCTTCTCTTTTCTTCTCTATTTTTGGCCCAAATGTGGGCTGTAACTATGCCTTTGAGCATATGTAGCCAGCAGCTGATATTAACATTAGCTATTATAATTGTTGTATTATAATACACAGAGCATTTCACAAATGCTGTTGCTAACTCCAAACTGTCTTAAGATTCTCTTCGATTAATAGCTGGAAGAGTAGATGAATCCCATTTTTGCTGGATGTTCTAATCGTTTAGTACTAAGTAGCTAATAATTGTCATGCAGTATGATTTTTAAGGTTGGATCTCTCATCACATGGAGATGCTGAGAGTTCCCACCTCTTGATGAGGAAATGATAATAGCTTGTTGAAGTGATTATATGGAAAGATTAGTAGAATAACTGTTTGTGTACTTAAACCCGAAGGTAGACCTGCGTTTGTGAGTTTTCAATATTGTTCAGCCGGCCAAGTGACATCTTGATGGTGATGTTTTAATTTGGAAGATAATTAATATTGGAGAAAATTAATAAATAACGGGCTAAATATATTTTACCCTTGCACTTACAACTTAACAAAGTGAACAAGACATGTTTAATGAACAAAATTATAAGCACAAGGAATTGTTAAGTGAACAAAATTATATGGAGGTAAATTGATAATCCAACAGTTTATATGGGCGTAAAGTAATTTTGTGCTTAGGTTCTGAGGTAAAATATGTTTAATAAATAAACATTACCTATCTGAGATATGTGAAGTATTTCTCAAATATGCTCACTTATCTCTTCCCTCATGCAGCCGTCCACGCCCCCATCCCACCCAGTAAGAGATGAAAACTATGCAAGTTATGTGGAAATTGATCAGTCCTCCAACATTACTGTTGTTTTCTGCATTATTTGTGAACAAGGGTGTCAAAATTTAGGCTAAATTTAAATTTCAAGCCAAAGCCGGTTTGCTCAGGCTAGGCTCGATGGGCTCGTTTATTTATGTCAATGAGGATTCAAAGAGGTGTCATTGGTGAGTGGAAATAGTTGATGAGGGGTAGATTCTATCTCATAAGTTCTCTTAATTTTCTTTTATTTTTTGGGCTAGAGGGTAGAATTAGAATGCATATTTAATGTTTGGATTCTTGTGAGTTGTTCTTTTCAATTGCACAACTCATTATCTGAAGGAATATTTATTAAAAACAACGGCTTTCGTCCTACTCCTTCGGCCTCCTCATCTTCCTTCTCCTCCGACATCTTCATCCTCCTCCTTCGGCTTCCTCATTTAATCTCCCTATCATCTTTCTCCTTTGGCTTCCTTATCTGGCCTCCTCCGCTTCCTTTGGCAAGTCGTCGTCTCCTCTATCGACCTTCTTGTCATCCTTCAGCATGTTGTTGAGCTGAGCTGAGCCTAAACGACAAACTAGGCTTGAAATTAACTTTGAGCCAAGCCTAAGCTAGATTTAGCTCGCTTAGGCTCAGCTTAGCTCGTTTACACCCCTATTTGTGAATGCTTGCTGTCATCATCGTCGATGCCCTTTTACAACCAAGCAAGCAATAGAACTGATAATGCAGCCTTACTCGCCTTTCTAATCTCACTACAATGGACATGAATTTTTAAAGATTGCTCACATCTTTGGGAAGTAAAAAAATGTTAGTTTTATAAAGATTAGAAGTATACTAAAAGTTAAAAAATCAGAATTATTTGTATTAATTCTTGGGGATTGATACATGTATATCTCCTTAGTGGATATGTTTACTATATTATTTTAATAAATGATCCAATTAGAAAGTTTTGTGTTTATTTCTTAAAATATTTCTGACGTATTTAAAATGTTTAAAAAGCGAAAAGCTTTAGTTGAAAATACGTCATGGCTGAAATTGGAATATCCGAAATCAGACAATAAAAGTAAATTTTATAGTCAAGAATTTGAAGGCTTATGCAAAAGGAATGAATTAAAAGGGAAAAAACTTTTCAAAGAACACTACGGTAGAATAGGGTTGTAGAGTGCATAAACAAAACACTTACAAAATATGTTAGAAACATTAGAATAAATGCGGGGTTTTGCCAAAATAATTCTGCGCATATGTAATAAGCATCATAACCTATCTTATCAATAGAGAATCATTAGTTGCATTGAGATACAAACTACCAAAAAAAAATTTGGACGAGAAAGAAGGTAAACTTGTTATACTAAAAAGTTTTTAGTTGTATTTCTTATATATTGATATTGAAAATAAAATAGGTTCAAACTTTCATTAGAATATGATACTAGACTTTGAATACTGCTTTTGAGATTATGAAAGTCATAAGTTCATTAGGAGCAGACTTTATTAAAATACAATGCATGTTTGATTGGCCAATTCTAATTACATTAAAGCAATTGAGAGGCCTTTTGAGGCTCACGAGCTACTACAAAAAATTTGTAAAAGATTATGGGTTGATTGCTAAGCCTTTAACTGATCTAAGAAATAAGGATTCTTTTCACTAGTCTGAGGGTGCTGAGAAAGCATCCAAAATTTTAAAATAGCTATTGTCACCACACTTGTCCTAGTTTTACCAAAATTTTCTAAACAATTTAAACTAGAGACTAATGCAAGTAAAATTGGAGTGGAGGTTATTATAGCAATTGGGACATTTAATAGCTTATTTCAATAGGCTATTGTGACCAAAATTTAGATCTTATTCAGTTTATCAGAGAGAGCTATTAGCTATTGTTTTGGTCGTTACAAGATAGAAGATTTATTTGGAGGGAACTCATGGATCATCAAATATTTCTTAAAATAGGAGTTGCATACATCATTATAGCAGAAGTGACTTTCTAAATTACTTGAGTTCAATAATGAATTGCATTGCGAGCAAGACAAGTTTAATAAGGCAGTATATGCCCTTTTGCGATTATTATAAATGATTAATTCCTTATCTACCATCTTTAGTGCCACTCCTGGTTGGTTAGAGGAAACTTCTAATTCATTTTCAAAACTCTTTTGCAACTGAATTTTCTAAATTAGCTTTTTATAGAAAGTCATAAAGTTTATACGATAAGATTTATATTTAAGTTAAATCAAACATCCATATACAAGTTATCATAGCTCTCTATGCCTCTCTTAGGAGTGTAACTCAGGTATACAATCAACCTATCAAAGTGAAAAATAATTCTTTCATTAGCCTAAGATAAAATAATATATAATTGATTACATCAAAGGAGAAGCATGAGCTATGTAAGCGCATGGCAAGTATGACCGAGGTTTAATACTGTTCATTCCAGTTTATTAGTCTGTGGGAAAATTCATGCCTAATGAGATTGGTTTTAAGTTAGCCCAAACTATAAATTTGTAGATGTGCCCATTTTTTCAAAAAAAATTTGATATAGTAGATGAGAAAGTTTAAGCCAGAAGTGAATATGACATGATACATATGTGAAAAGGGGAAATAAAGAAGGAAGGGTTTTGTTTAGTGCGTTGAAGAAGAAGAAGAAGAAGAAGGTGCCATTGTATGAGATTTTACTACCTTGTAAGGGAATTTCAACGCCGATATTCATATACTTCTTCAAATCATCTTTTGCTTTCTTCAAAGATTCCTACATCTCTTGCTTTCTATTATTAGTTGGTGAGTTTCACTCATTTCTTTATTTTGGTATTTCATCATATAGTGAAATTGTACCTCAAGGAATAATTTTCTTTTGAAAAACATGTGTGGTTATCTTTAGTGTTACCTAACTAAGATTTATATTTTCTAACACATAGTGAAGAAATTTGCTAGGGTAAAATCCCATGATTTTTTGATTTCCAATTTAGGTTTTTCTCATAAAAATCTCAGTGTAATTATTTGCTTATATTACTATTGCTTCTTTGTGTTGATTACTTTTATTTTGTCTTCCTATAAAAAATTAGTGTTTTTTATTTAATTATGTATAAGCAAGGAATGTTAATTTTGTTAACATTTATAACATGTTGCAACTTTAAATTAATTACAGTAGTTTGTTTCACTTATTACATAAATATATTAGTCCATCTCAAGAGATGAAATTTAACCGTTAGTATAACTTCATTTTTATTTTCTGATTAAAAGCTTGTGTTTTCTTTGTAAGAGTTTTAAAATGATGATAATTAATTATAAAAATTTTTATCACACAATCTACAATGATATTAAAAGAATTATTCATAAATTTAAGCTAATTACTAATCAATTATTTTATGTAACATGTTTTTAATGCAACCTCTTTTTAAATCGTCTAAATTGATTATTTTGAAATAATACTTAACCGACAAATATTTTACAAAATTTTTTAATGTGGCATAACCTTGTCTATTTATAGTAATTATCATGATATATAAAGAAAAAAAATTATCAATGGATAAGACAATGCTATATCATCTTTATTTATAGAGTGTTTGTGGGTATAACATTACACAAATTAAATATGATCCGGATAATTTTATTCAAAAGACCCAGCTTTGTATGCTTCAATATGTATACAATTTTAATAAAGTTATTAAGAAAATATTATGTTAAAAATAATTTTATTTTTTCTTTTCTTATGCATATCAATTCATATTTATTGGATGGTTACACAAAAATATATAATATACTCCGGAATTAATAGTTAATAAATAATAATAAAGTTATGAATTACTTAAGGAATTATAGTTTAACAGTTATAATTAAAACCTCTTATTAATTTTAATACATTTTTAGCTCCTATCTAAATATTTGTCATAGTTACGATGTTTTTATTCATATATATTTATTTTGAATTCATTTGAGTAAATGAAAAAAGCTAATATTGTATCCACTATGTATTTTGTTTTTCAAAATTTTATCTAACAAAAAATGATGTTCAAGTGAACAAGTTGGACATGAGATCTTATTAACAATTTGGGGCACAATTTCTTATTGTTGGTTTGCAAATAGAAATACCATCATTTAGTTTACTTCTATTTTAGTTATTCATAAATGCAAGTAATTATAATACACTGTTTTTAGAACCTTATGGCAAAGATTTAAAAAGCTCTAATATCTTTCACTTTTGTGCATTCGTATTAACTCTAAATTCGATTAATTAATCATACTAGGTTGATGAGCTTAACCGAATATATTATCGAAGCCAGCCAGCCAGGTTGACTAAAGACTATGATTATGTTACGACTAGGTTGGGTAAAATACAATGCTCATCTCTTAATGAAGTAAAGAATAAATTATGAGTTACAAGATAGCCAAAATTTAAGCCATTTAAGAAAAATGGTCGTTTTCTCTCGAGCAAAACTTTGAGAAGAATATACGACATAGGGATAATGCATTATTTATCACTATGAAAATAGACAATAATTTAGAAGTCTAGACATAATCATTACAAAATAAGAATAAATAGAACCTTGTATATAACATCCGGTCATTTAATGAAATTGTGGTTTACACATTATATTTTTACTATTTACAAATCGAGCCCCATGATTTAGCGAATACGTGCAAAAAATATCTGCTTAGATTAGTTAGTTAAACTTAATCAAATATTTGATTAAGTTAACTATACTAAGAAAATTATGAAAATATCCTCGACCAAGTCATACTAAAGGTATTTTAGTCATTTTAGAAATAAAATATTTGTACTCAACAAAATATTTTTACAGGGTTAGTTCAAATCTAATATAGGGTATTTTTTGCACATATTCGTTAACTATAGGGCTCGATTTTTAAATACTAAACATATAGTGTGTAAACTATATAAATTTTCCAAAAAGTAAAAAACTGCCATGGAAATAGAACATAACTAAAGTCAACTCATCTCATATTACAAAAATAAAAGTAAAAAAGATCCAGGAATAAAAGTTAGAAGAAAGAGAGAGTTCACCTATTATCCATTCATAAATTTGACAACATATTACACTCCAAATTCAAAAAGGGCTAAAGGAAGAAAGGAAAAGAAGTCTATTTTTGTCCTTCCTGGAGAAGATTCATAGATCCGGCCGAATTAAACAGTCTCTTAAGCTCGGGCTCAAAGGTAGTAATTCCAAATAAAGAAACTTCTCTCACTTCCCTCTCCTCCCCTTCTCCCACTCTCCATTTTTTCCCTCCAAAATTTCTAGGGTTTCGCCACTCCTTCCCGGATCCCTCCCACATTTCCATGGATCTAGCGCTCTAAATCTCTAATTGTCTTCTCCGCTCCCCTTTCCTCCACTTTTGTCTTCCCAATTCTATCCATGGAGAACGCGGCGGTGGCATCCGAAACCTCTGTTCGTCGCCCGGTGAGTGCTCTCTGCTCGATCTGTTATCTTTTGATGTGAGTAATTCGATGACTACGTTCTTAAATTTGTAGTTTTGGATCTCGGTGTGCGCAGAAGAGGGGTAGGGTTTTGGAGTCTGCAGACGTTGGGCCGAGCAAATCGAGCGGGTCGGTCGGAGAGAAGGCCGATGGGAGCCCCGCGGATGGTGAGCAGGGGTCCGGCGATGGCTCGTTTGATGGGCTCGATGAGATTGCCCCGAAGACCAAGAGGAAGCGCGGGGCAGCTGCTCGGGCCGCCGGGTGGAAGGATGACCAGAGATTGATCGGTTCGTAAGCGCTTTCTTTTTTGTTTCTTACTGTAGTTAATTAATTGTATGATGAATGGTAGAGTTATTACATGAATTGGGAGTTTGTGAAATCTTTTGTTCTCAAGTAACTTATAAAATGGTATAAACATTTATGGTGTATCGTTCAGGTTGAGGAATTGTTTTTTGCTGTGATTAATCACTGGTTATTTCTGCAGTTTACTAGTGTAAATAGCTGATCATATTCTCTAGTAACTTGCACATGATATATTCAATGTACAGTGTGTCATTCAGGTTCAAGTTTTATTCTCATTGCGATTCATCACTCTTTATTGCTGTCTTACTTGTAGGTAGCTAGTTACATTTATCCTCATTTATCCTTATTCTCACAACACTTTCTTTGCTAGAATTGCAATTTTGCAACTAGGATTTGTGCATATTTTTTCTGATATTATCTCCAAATATTAATTTCTTTCCTTAGTACTTTGTTAATTCAAAATTTCCATTCTTGACTTGCAAATTTGCAGATGTTGTCAAATACAACGCAAAGGTAATAGACCATGTAGTCAAAAGATGGGTGGAGCGATATGAAGGAGATCCCAAATCTGCAATGGTTGATCTTCTAATGATGCTTTTTGAGGTAGTATTTGGCACTAGATGCCTTCTTACAATAAGCTTTTTAGAGCTGTTCAGCTAGTACATCACATCCCCACAACTTTTCTGTATATTATAGGCTTGTGGTGCCAAATATCAACTCGATGTGGAATCACTGGATGAGACAGATGTAGATGATGTAGTGGTCGCTCTTGTGCAGCTAGCAAGAAATGTATCCCCATGAATCTGCTCTATTTTCAATTTTCATGCTCTTTTCATTGCTCCAAGAGATGTGTTCTATGTATTACGGTAATTTTAGTTTCAGCTTTACCTGTGTTCAGACTTAACTTTGTAATGTAGGGTGAGGTGGAGGATTATTATAGTTCCAAACAGAAGGACCTAAAATCCTTCAAGGAAAACCTTGCGTCATTCTGGGATACCTTAGTGCTTGAATGCCAGAATGGTCCCTTATTTGATAACGTCTTGTTTGAGAAATGCGTTGATTATGTGATTGCTTTGTCATGGTATGCTGTTTACATAAACCACATTTCCCTTGCTGCCTTCTGTCTTTCTGAATCACTCTTGCTAGATGTAAAATTGTGATGTTTCTATGTTTCAGTACTCCTCCAAGAGTATATCGTCAGGTTGCCTCATTAGTGGGTCTCCAACTTGTCACATCCTTTATAGCAGTTGCTAAAACACTTAGTGCACAACGTGAAACTACTCAAAGACAGTTGAATGCAGAGAAGAAGAAAAGGAGTGATGGACCTCGTGTGGAGTCTCTCAACAAAAGGTTATCTCTGACCCATGAAAAGATTACTGCTATGGAGGAGATGATGCGAAAAATATTTACAGGGTGAGACTCAAAACATAGATGACCAGGAAAAAATAAAGGCAATTTCCTCTTAAGCAGAAGTATGCTTTTTAATGTTTACTTGGTTTTTGCAAAATATATTCAATTTATCTTATGCAGAAGTACTCCTTTCTTTTGTTTATTTGGTCCTTTTATCATTCTTTTCTTTTTGCAGGTTATTTATGCACCGCTATCGCGATGTTGATCCAGAAATCAGGATGTCATGCATTAAGTCACTTGGCATTTGGGTTGCCTCTTATCCATCACTCTTTTTGCAAGATTTGTACTTAAAATACCTTGGCTGGACACTAAATGACAAGGTAACACTGTTCTTTCTGATAGGTGATATCTTCATATTTTTTCAGTAGAGCTAATTAACAATTTTATTTCAAATGCTCTGAAGAGTTCTGCAGTTAGGAAAGCTTCTGTCCTTGCCTTGCAAAACCTTTATGAAGCAGATGAAAATGTACCATCACTTGGCCTTTTCACAGAGCGGTTTTGCAACAGAATGATTGAGCTTGCTGATGACATTGATATATCAGTGGCTGTATCAGCAATAGGACTGTTGAAACAACTCCTGAGGTGGTTTTCTATTGTAAACGTTCTAAACTAAATTTAGTGCAATCTTGGAAAATGAGATCCCACTGAGCAAGAGGTGTTCTTTTTCTTTGCAGACATCAGCTTTTGACAGATGATGAATTGGGCCCATTGTATGATTTGCTTATTGACGAACCTCCTATGATTAGGCGTGCAATTGGAGAGTTAGTATATGATCATTTGATTGCACAGAATGTTAAAAACTCTCAATCAGGATCCACAGGTATCTTCTGTGTTTTTAGGAAATTATCCATGCACACAGCTGCCTCTCTAATTTAATCTGCAACAGTAATTCTGAAGAATAATGTGTCCAGGTGGAGAAAATGAATCATCTGAGGTTCATCTTGGACGTCTATTGCAAATTTTAAGAGAATTTCCTGATGATCCAATCCTTGGTGCATATGTGATTGATGATATTTGGGATGACATGAAGGCTATGAAAGTATGTTTGAAAAATTTAAAATCGTTACATATAGAAGATATGGGGTAAGAGTTTGATTTTATGTCAAATATCAATGTTATTAAATATTGCCTTTACATGTTTTCAAGGATTGGAAGTGTATAATCTCTATGCTTCTTGACGAGAATCCATTGATTGAACTTACTGATGTGGATGCAACCAACCTGGTTCGGCTGCTTCATGCTTCTGCCAAGAAGGCTGTTGGAGATAGAATTGTTCCTGCTACTGACAATCGAAAGCAATATTATACTAAAGCACAGAAGGTACAGTCATAAAGCATTTAACATATAAGAGTGAAAGATTTTGTACTTTTAGACTAAATTCTCTTATAGCCTAAGATGATACATTTGGATGCAGTCTTCTCATTAATTAGTGTAGTATTTTGCATATGGAGAATTCTTTTTTCCCTTCTGTCATAGTCGAGCCAGTAGTACTTCACTGTAATTGATCTGCCTACAAGAATTTTCTTCTATCTATCATGTGTTTGTTGTCAGGTTTAACATAATCTTCTTGAAGGTTTTCTTACACTCTTTTATCATCCCAATTGATTGGACAATTGCTTAATTAGTTTCCTAATATTACTATCAACAGTTAAGCTCTAATGTTGATAGTCTTCCATTATTGTTGGACACAGAATATGTGTAGTTTTATTTGACGAACAACTAAGTGTACTAACCTTCTACTATTGGACAACTCTTAAGTTGTAAATTAGTGTCAGCTTAAGCCAATTTTCATAATTTTCTACTATCATATTCTTCCTGCCTATGATCTATATTAAGGGTCTGAGCTTTTCTGTGGAAACATGTCTGTGGGAGATACTTTTCTCTAATATCTAACTTTCCGGAGAAAGTAATTGGGTGGAAATGATCCCAGTTGCATGGCTCCCTAGAGGCTTGGATCTGTGTTTTGTCTATAATGACAGTCAATAAAATTTTGCAGGAAGCATTGGAAAATAGCAAGCGGGAAATAACTACTGCTTTAGTAAAGAGCTTCCCACAGCTATTACGCAAATATATAGCTGACAAAGTGAAGATCTCTCCTTTAATTGAGATTGTATTACTCTTGAAACTTGAGATTTATTCTTTGAAACGGCAGGAACAGGTATTTCATCTACTTTTTATGAGGTAGCTGATGATATTCTTTATCATATGCCAATAAGATAATTGCTATGCTTCTATTCTTTCAGAATTTTAAGGTCAGTCTTGAACTCATAGCTGATGCCTTCTTCAAACATGGAGAGAAGGATGCATTGAGGTCTTGCATCAAGGCTATCACCTTTTGTTCCACTGAGGGTCAGGCTGACCTTCAAGATTTTGCGCAAAGTAAACTTACGGATCTTGAAAATGAACTGATAGTCAAGCTAAAATCTGCTATCAAGGAAGTGGTGGTATGTGAAAGTTAATCTCTTTGTTTCTAGTTAACTTGCATGGAAATGTAAAACCCAAAAACTTGCAGGCAGGTGATGATGAATACTCTCTTCTGGTTAATTTGAAGCGGTTATATGAGCTTCAACTAACAAAACCTGTCTCTACTGATGGCGTATATGAAGATATGGCTAATATCCTCAGGGATCTAAAGGATCTTGATAATGAGGTATGTACTCTATAGAAATGTGATCTGCATTGTGAGGTATGTATTTTGATAGAGAGGTCTTATTAATTAAGATATAGTTGCATTGATGTCCTCATACTCTTGTAGGTGAAGAGCTTTCTTCTTCTCAATATGTACCTGCATGTAGCCTGGTGTCTGCATTCAGTGGATAGCGAAACCCCTTCTGAAGCATCTATTAGCACACTACTATCCAAGAGAAGTCTGCTCTTTGAGCAACTGTATTATCTCCTTGAAACCCTGTCTAAAGTTCAGAATGATGGAAGAAGCAGGAGCGTCCTTTCCTGCAGAGTAAGTTTTGGTTTAACTAAATTTCCTCACTTTGGAAAATTGCTCACTGCTTAAAGAAGAATAAAATAGTCAATAAATTTCTTTTGCTTTTTTGGTTTACAGGTCTGTGTCATTGTTGCAGAGATTTGGTGCTTATTTAAAAAGACAAAGTATTCTTCCACAAAACTGGAAAGTTTGGGATACCATCCCGATACATCTATTCTTCAAAAGTTCTGGCGGCTTTGTGAACAGCAATTAAATGTTTCAGGTTTTCTGTAGGCCCGTAGTGAATTATATAGTAAATTAGCATTAGTTACTAAAGCTGGTTTTCTTGGGACCTGTCTACCTTTTCTTTGTGAAGCATTTAACTTGTTCAATATTTTGATTCTCAGATGAAACTGAAGAGGAAGATGCAAATGAAGAATATATTGAAGAGAGCAATCGAGATGCAGTTATGATTGCAGCTGCAAAGTTGGTGGCCACTGATACAGTTTCTAAGGTATATTTTGTTTCTTCAATCTGAAGTTTGGTGCATTCTGCCAGACTATACCTAGTGTATATATCTTGTCATTTTATTTAGTCATGTTCCATCATTACAGTTATGGTCTTACTTTTTATCAGAACTTTTTCTTTCTGATGGTTAAACATTCTTGTCTGGTAGATATGTGTTTATGCCTATAAAGTGATAATTTTGTCCCATCCCATCTGAGTTTTCTGGCTTGAGGGTTGTCAATTGTGCAATCTCCTAACAATAATAATATCTTACATCTTTGAACTGACATGTCCTGTGATCAGTACTTTGTTTTCTTGTATATGCTTGTTAATTTATTACACTCTGGTTTGGTATTATCAGTTAGTTTTGTTTTCTGTATCCTCCCTCTATGAGGTAAATTTCACTTCTAATTGTCTAATAATTAAATTTGTTCAAAAATCTCCAGAATATTTTCTTTTCTTTTTTCCTCCTTATGTTTGCCCTTGTATTTAATTCTGTTATTCTTATCAAAGTGAAAAAGGAGTATGAAAAGATAGTCGCCACTAATTTGTTGACCCATCATCGTTACATTGTTGTTGTATGCCTGAGTTGATCAAATCTGGGTTAATTTTTGGTTCATAATGGGAAATTTAATAAAGCAACTTGTTTGGGAAGTTGTTGAGGAGATAGAAATCTTATTTGATTGAGATCTTCAAGCTACCAGTTTTATCAAAATAAGTATAAGCATGCATTGTAAACATTTCATGTGATCATAAACTTTGGTACCAGATTAAGGGTAGTTAAAACAGAATAAGCATGCTTTTAATAATTCATCGCCACCTGCTGCGTTCCATACATTTTAGCCTGAATAAGCTGAATACTTTACTTCACTACTTAACGAGTTTAGGTAATTGGTTCCTTTTGTTTTGATTGTTTTAATGAATTTATTTCTTTATGACATTGCAATCATCATGATTTTTATTGGTTGTCTGCCATATATTGAGATACATATATCTATCTTCTCTTATATATTTTGCAAGAACTATTTTCATTAAATTCCTTTCTATAACATTCCCAGCCCACTGTGCATAATAGTCTATTATCATGGTAATTTATTTTCCTGTTCAAATACTTACATCTCCCACTTATTTAACATATTTTCTCCAATTTAGCCAACTTTTTAGGTTGAATCAAGCAAAGTTGCTTATTACATGAAGTTTAATCTCAATAATGTAGCTAAACAACTAAACTCATTCCCATGCTTTTTTTTTTCCTTGTTGTACCATCAGCTCTCTCTTTTTATTTAACATTTTTAAATCATTACTGATATTGTGTTCTGTGGGTACTGCAGGATTATCTTGGTCCACTAATTATTTCACATTTTGCGATGCATGGGATGAGCACTTCTGAGATAATCAAATATTTAATTACATCTCTAAAGAAAAATGCTAGTGATGAATTGCCTACTATTTTTTTGGAGGCACTGAAAAGGGTATTATTTTCTTTGTTTTGCTCTTGCTCTCTTAACATTGATGGACTGTTATCATAATGATTTTACTGATTTACCTTGATTTTGAGGCAAAATTCATGTGGTGTATGAGAACCCCCTCACATAGATGCCTCCTCCGCATCCCACCCTCCCTTTTTGGCACAAAAGTTGTGCAACACAGGCCGTGGATAGCAACAAGCTGCCGCCTGCCGTCACATAATGTGTCGGAATAACATTAAACATTGTCTGAAGTGATATTGCAAATTGGTAAATGATTACGCTGAAATGTTAAAGTTGTCTAGTGGTTTATCATTAGTTTTTGGCATTCTTAGTTCACATATCAACCAAAGTTTAGAAGGAACAGGGGAAAGGAAGCCCTTTTGTAGGTCCAATTGTGTTGCTTTCAATGATTCATGTATGACTGAAAACTTAAGATAAGTCACTTGAGGAGCTACCTTCTTCTCATAGGTTCTTTTAACGGCAAGATATGTTTAATTTATTACCTTGTTTCATGTTGTTTATTTATGTATATTGTGAATAACATCTACTCCTTGATTCATGGTTTGAAGTTTCGGCCAAAACAAATCAGTTTTAGTCATGACCAATCTTGAATTCACCTGAAAAATAGTAAGATCACCTGTTTCGGTTTGGTTTTGGCCGATTCTGGTTTTCGATGGTTTCAACAGTTTATGTGAAGCTGCCAAAATGGCTAAACCTGTAATTTTTAGTTTGATTTTAATTTTTGGTTTATATTTCAGATTTTTTTTTTTCCACTTGAATCTATCCCATCTTTACATATAGTTGAGATTGGATATAATTGGGGACTAATAATAGATAACTGGAATATCGCTTAAAGAAAGAACAAGTCAGTGCTGCACTCTAGCAATTTTGTGACCTATGATTTTTCTCATGTTTTTCCACTACAGCGAGATCCTTACAACCAATGGTTTGACCGTTAGACTTGCCAAACAATGTTAGTGGCAATTACCTGTAGTATTTGCACGATATACATGAAATGAAAGTTCTATTTGGTTTTGGGGGGTACTTCATGGTGCTAAACAAGTAGTAGAAGATTTTGTAATTATTATTTCTTTTGGAAATGTCTTGTCATTACTTCTACTATTTTTAAAAAAATTATTTTGATTTTCATCGTGCAAAAGGCCAAAATTGAAACTTTTGAAGCCACTGGAAATGGGTGAAGCTCTGAAATTTTCTTTGTTTTCATGGGTTGAAATCTAAACCGTAACTATTCTGTTGAACCTTTTTTTGGTTTAAGGCTCTAGTCTTTGAAACAACTTATTCAGGTAAGGCTGAGTTCATATTCTCTTTCTATATCTCCCGTAATCTATTCTTGGATTCAGGATGTGATAATTCTATCATCAAATTGTGCCCTTATAAATGATTGAGGTAGGTGCAGATTTGCAACATCTTTTTCTACTATTATCTAAGTGGTGTATGAGTGTATCATGTATCTTGTTTTGGTCTCTTTTAAGTTTTAACCACCAAGGGCTAGAATAGATAGGATCACACAATGAGGCATACACAGCAGTTATATACATTAATGTTTCTGAATAGCTAATAATAAATGACCTACGAATCTATGATCTTGCAGTCCATGGTGGTTTGCGATACGCTCTGCCGTAACTGCTAATTCATGACACATTGCTTATCCCTCTTTTGCATACTTCCTGCTTGCAATGAACGTGTTTATATTTGAAATATCTCTTTTTTTTCTTCAATTAGGTGTACCAGCGGCATCTGGTTGATGTTTCTGGGGGTGATAATGAGTCCTTAATAAATAGGACCTATGCAGATTGTAAAGACCTGGCTACTCGGCTTTCGGTGACATTTACAGGTGCAGCTCGAAATAAGCATAAGTCAGAGATTCTAAAAATTGTCCAGGCTGGTGTTTCGTTTGCTTTTCTGAATGCTCCAAAGCAGTTGCATTTTCTGGAGGTAGCTGTTCTGCCATTTGTATCCAAACTCCTGACATCAGATGTCCTAGACATGTAAGTCATGGATCTTTTCCTGCTCTCCAATTTTTTAAGCCACTTCTTTGGTTTTGTTTTGACTCCTATTTATCATGTGTAGCCTGAGAGATGTCCAGAAGAGATCTGAGAATTTTAACAAGGATGAAGATCCCAGTGGTTGGCGCCCCTACTTTACATTTGTTGAACACTTGCATGAGAAGTATATTAAGAATGATGGTCTGCAAGGTACTTTCTACTGAGCTTTATTACTGATTCCTTTTGTTGTAAACCCCTTTAAAGTTTCTATTTTCATATATACCCTTATAAAGTTGATTCTGCATGTAAAACCTTGCTCTTTGCATGCATACTCTTGTATTCCTTAGTCTTTTGCATGAATAACCCTGAGTTCACTTTTTTATAGACAATAGTTTCTATCCATAGTTTGCATGTATAAGCTTAAAAAGCACAAAACCTTGGTAGTTGCATATATACCCCTCGAGGTCCCTACATTTTTATGTGAATACCTCTAAGTTCACTTTTTGGTCGTAAAATTCACTCTTATTTACATGTATAGCCCTCCAATTGCAAAATGAGCGGTGAAAATGCAAGTGAATTTAGAGGGTGCATATGAAAATATCATATTTGGAGGGGTTTGCACAAAAATTGAGGATTTTAGAATGGTATACATGCGAAATGTAAAATTGAGGAGTCATGCAAATACTTGTAAAGCCCTTCCATTCTGAAACCCGATTAATGACTTGGTCCTACATGGAGATAATACGAGTAATGTTTGGGTTCCCTCAGTAGTCGCCTATAACTAACAATTCCTCCTACAAAGCTAAGGTGTCCTAGTGTAATATATGGGAAACTGTTGTGTATAATTAGACTATGATTACTGTTATACCTTCCAAGATTAGTTTATGTAGTGTTATTCAAAATTATTTCATTATGGAGACCTCTTTTTCTTGTCCTGATGACATCTTCATTGCTATGAATACCTTTTCTTTTTTCATTTTCTGCCGAAATCTAATACATGTATGATATTAAAAATTTATATCAGATGAAAAGGAAGGGCATACAGTAAGGCGTAGAGGCCGTCCGAGAAAGGCATCAAATATACAGGGAAAGAAACTATTTGATCGGCATGATTCCAGCGAAGAAGATTCCATTAGTGAATCTGATCAAAATGGTGAAGAAGAAGAGGAAGAAGAGGATCAACCTCTAATACACACTTTTAGGTCTTCTGTGTCCAAGCTGAGGTCCATGAGACTTCCCCAACAGGAAATGAATGGTCAAGAAGGAACATCTAGGACCAAAGGTAATAGGATCTAAGCACCACATTTTTATTTTTAGTTTCTTTGACATATCAATTATCAGTGGCCTCTAATGCTAGAAAAAGACCAACACTCTGGAAGTTATTCTGAACTATATAATTTTGCTGACAGTTTCACTAGTTGTTCTGAACTTAGCTATAAGAAAGAATAAAGATTTTCTGATTTCCTTGTCTAATACTTTAGGCAATGCTCATTCTACACGATATTATTATTTTTGGCTGCTTATTCTGATTTAATAAATCATTTTTCGAGATGGGCAGGATTTTTTGCATCAAGATTTGACTTCTTTTTCAAAGATACCTCATTTTTTGTTTCACTTAAATTATTCTGCCATGAAGCAAAGTCTTTTCTGCATGTATAGGATGACTTTGCTGCCTGATGTCTGGATTGGTTGTTTTATGGTGGATATACAATCTATCTCCAGGTTGAATATGTTTTTGGTGAACTTCTCACACTTAATTGCTTCTATGTCAGGAACCAATAGCTGATCAGCGAAGAGCTAGAGGATCGAGGATATGTTTATATTGTAGCAGCACTATGCTTTTGTGTATGCCCGTTGCTCTGTAATTAGGGTTTTGCAATGTTGAATATTGCTGTATTTGTGCTTCTGTTTCCCTTCCATTTTTGTACCATATGTCATCTTTTCACTATATGTGTGTCTGAATAGCGCTTCCATCAAGCTTGAATTGAAATCAATTTTGAGCCTAATTATAGGATCAAACTTGAACTGAAATAACTTCAGTTTGAGCTAATTTTGAGTTCAAGCTTACCTCCAGCCTAGAGCTGATTAATAAATAATTTTAAGCCTGAATTAATTCAAGCATAAACTAAACTTGATCAAACTTGAATTGAATCAAACTTGAATTGAATCAAACTTGATTTAGGCTTGAAATAAGGCCTAATTGAATATACAAATATAAATTAATAGAAATCTCCAGGGCATTTGGAGAAGATCTTTGATGTGAAGATTCATACCACTCATATATGTTATATATTATTATTTTAAGTCTTATCTTGTTGAATTTGATTGAGTCAATTCACCCTATGAAGCTTAAATTGACTCAAATTTTGAGCGGAGTTTGATTGAGCTGAACTTGAGCTGGCTTGCTTGATTAGTCTGACAGCCCTAATTTGTAGTAATAATTCTTCATTCGAGCTATAACGCTAGCTTCAATTTACTCAGAAAAGATCAGTTTGGTTGAAAGTCGTTATATTGTTACAACGCTGCAATATATCACTTCTTTTTGCCCTTTGTTTTGCAATACATCAGGGTTTTCCTTATTGTCTCAGTAGTTCCAATAGAGATCCTAACTGGGGTTCTCCTCCGATCTCCAATTCTCTCATGCCATATAAAGAGAAACTTCTAGGTCCATTTCAATCTATTTCATGTCTGCTTTCTCGCTCCCTAAATCCACCCCTTAAAACATTGGATAACCTCCTAAGGGACTTCTGGTGGGGTTTCTTCGATGATGCAAGGTGAGGCGCCTCTACTTGAAAAGCTAGCAATCTCTTTGTAGACCATTAGCAGGCGGCCTTGGGCGTTTGCAGCTCAAGGTTGATCAATAATTCCCTTATGCTAAAACTGGGTTGGAGGCTTATCTTAGATAGCTTAGGGGCTTCTACTCTAAAGGCCAAGTATTTTTGACGAGAAATGTTCTGAGAAGCTAAACTTAGCAGTTGTTCATCTTGGATGGCTATCGATCTTGAATATTAGGGAAGTGTTGAGGAGGTGTGTTCATTGGGAGTTAGGTAATGGAAGAGCTATTTCCATCATTAAGGAGCCTTGGGGGCCTTCTCTCGACCTATTCAATCTAAGCTTGCCAAGCAATATAGTCTTTGTAAAGGACCTACTTGTATAGGATGGTTCATAGAACAAAAGCTTGATCGAGTCAGTCTTTCCTTGTGAAGTCGCTAGTGTTATTTGCAAGCTTTTCATCAGCCTAGAGGCCCTTAGCAGAGAAGGTAAACTCATCTGGACAGCTTCCAGTCTCTCATGTTTAGAAGACAATCTAGCGCTGTAAACCAGTCCTCCCTTGGGTAAAAACCTTCATTTAGCACTGCATGGTGTGAGTTCCTCTACCAGTCAGAGCTACTCTTAATAGTAGAATTCCTCTCTTGGATCCTTTATGCATAGTCTGCAACAAATATCAAGAAACAGTGGAGCATCTTCTATTCTACTATCACGTGGCTAAAGCCACCTGGTTTGTGGGATCGCTTGGTCTTAGGGTGGCACACTACAGCCTCCCTCTAAAAACTTGGATTCTTAAATGGAGTGAGGAAATAAGCTCCGATCGGCTCGCTTATGCCTTCTCCACCACTTGGGCTATCTGGAAAGCCTTGTGACCTTCAAACCACTCACCTCCTCCTTCTTGCTTGTCTAGCTCTTTAGATTGTTTTATCTGCTGGGTGGACGCCTCATGGAGGGGAGGTTCCGCGGCAGGTTGCTAGAGATCTTCATGTTAAAAAGTCGATCCTACTTGAAGGTTGCAAGAATGCTCTGAAAGCCGAAGATCTCGCCATGCTCGAGGGGCTCAAGGAACTCTTGTTGTGGAGTGGCCATTAATGATCCTAATGAAAATATAGAGGGGTTACTACACTAGTTATCAGTGAATGTACTAGGCGGCTAACAATATACCATTCAATCCAAATCTCGTTTACGAGCAAGACCAACAATAATGCAGCTCATGATTTAGCCAGTCCAGCTCTCAAAAACATCTCTTATGCTTAGACTGATCCACCCTTGTAGTTCAATGTTCGTGAAGCAATGAAGTTGTCTACGGACTTTTATCCACACACAAAAAGAAAATGGTGGATCCTACAATGCGTTTATCGACTTCCTGTCAATTATCTACTAATGCACAACTACTAAGCAATAGAAGTGCTCTCTTCTTTCTCTTTAACAAACATAAAAGTGTTTTAAGTTTATAAAAATAGAATGAGAATATCAACCCATCAACAAAAACGAAACCCTCTCCGTTCCCAAATCCCAATTCCAATAAAAATAGGATGCCTTCGCCTTCTCCCTTCGCTATCGGGCATACCATATTACGGGTCAGAATCCAATTAGGTCAAGTTAACGGGTTAACGGGCTTGATTATTACCGAAACCCTGTACCAGCTATAAAACCCCTCCCCGAAATCCCTGCGCCCAGTTCTTCTACCGTCTCGTCTTGTTCTCTTCTTTCGCCGACGCCGGAGATGGCGTTCAGATCCCAGGAGATCTACAAGAAAGTTCTTCGTAAGGTGGGGAAGGACACGATGCCGAAGGAGGTGATGGATTCGGTGAAGAACTTGCTGCCGAACAATAAACTCGTGATGGGGCGGGCCAAGCGCGGGATCTTCGCCGGTCGACACATCCAGTTCGGCAACAAGGTCAGCGAGGACGGTGGTAACAAGTAATCTATGGATCCTGATCCCTTTAATTTAGCTCAAAAATATGTAAAGTTGCAATCTGTACGCATTTCTGTCACTGATTTACTGTAAAATATTGGCTTTTTTTTCAAAAAAAAAAAAATTTGTGCTTTTAATTTGGATCTTTTTTTTTCCCTGTTTTGTGTTAGCTTGTGCTTGTTTTGAAGGTGAATGCTATCTATCTTTCAGAAATGGACTACTGATTATCAATTTAGAACTTGGGATAAAGTTGAGAATTAAATTCATCTAATTGTAATGGTGTTTGAAAAGCCAGTGGAGATCCTTGTGAAGAGATTGCACAAGTGTACGACTGTTCCCTTGGAGAGAGCATCAACTGGAAATTGATGGGCATAGAAGCTCTGGGCCAGATCCAACCATTTCTCAAGAAGAAATAGCTTATTACCCTGATGCTACGACTTGGATTTGGAATCTAACGTATAGTGATTTAGATGAGATCTTTCATAAATGTTTGTAGTTCACTTTTCAACACAAAAGATATACTGATTGATGTTGCCCAAAGGCCCCAAACCACCAAAATTGCTATGCGACAGTCCTACATAAAATTGGCAATCTAGTGTGCCCATCTGTTTTGCCTTTTCTCTCCTATCACATTCCTTTCGACATGCACACTATTATTGTCCTTATTTGATACAAAACTATAAAAGCATAATATATTTAATGATGTATACTGTCATCCTAGCATATAAGATGGCATAAAGGTTTAATCGCACCATGCCACCATGTATGATAGGGCTGTCAAAAATAAACAAGCAGCTCATGCTCAGCTCGAATGCAACTCAGCTTGAGTGGCTCAAATTGAGCCGAGCCAATCCCAAACAAAAAATGAGGCTTGAAATTAATTGAGCGGGGCTTGAGCTGAAGCCAGCTTGCTCTCAGCTTGATAAACTCAAAAATATTATTTATAATATATACTATGCATAATTTATAATCATTAGATCGAGCCAAAGCTCAAGTCAAGCTCATTTAAGGCTTAAAATAGGCTCACCTTTTACGGTTTAAAATTAGACTCGTCTAAGGCTTGATGAGCTCAACTCATATAAGGCTTGAAAATGGGCTCGTTTACCGCTCAGGCTCTGCTGCAGCTCGATTCTGAGCTGAGCTGAGCCTAAATAAAAAATAAGGCTCGAGATGGATTTCGAGCCGAGCCTGAGTCAAAGCCAGTTCACTCAATCTCAACCTATTTACATCCCTGATATATGATGATGTATCAGTTCAACTTCTTAACACTAAAAGTCCATTTCATGCATGTCTACTTAAATGCATGCAACTGTGTCTGAGGATTTTTCTTGAAGAACAATGGTTCAACTTCTCACTTCTCATCTTCCAAATTGGCAAGTAATTTGTTCTACAGATTTTTCATTTTGAACTATTTCCTTTCTTAGATAAAAGTTAATTCCTCTTGTCTTTCTGTCCCTTAATTATTTTATTTTGCTTTTGTTTGTGAACACTGCTAATATAATTTCAGGAGATTTCAGGAGTAGAATGTCAAACTAATATCACTGTTTTCCAAATTATGAAGGTCTAGGCGGACATGGAAGCCAAATGTACAAGAGAAGCGCCTTTTTAGCTATATACATGACCGTCATATCCGGGTCAAAGTTACAACTCATGCTCTCCGGTGCATCGATAAAGCTGGTGGCATAGATGAATACCTTCTGAAAACACCCTATCACAAAATGGGGACAGAGATGGGCTTAATATGGAAATTCAAGATTGAGAAAATGTATGAGGAGCTTGGGAACATGGAAATAGGCTTCTTCCCTCCTGAGGAGGAGGCCAAGATTGAGAAGGGCTTTGAGGAGGCCAAGGCTGCCAAGAGGGAGGCTCGCAAGGAAGCACGAAGAGCATTAGCAAAGCAAAGGCAGATAGAAGAAGGAAAGGTAGATGGTGACCAAGCAGAAAGTGAAGCTACTATTGAGGAAGGAACTACTGATGGTCAGAGGGCTGAACTTGAACCTTCTCACCAATCTTGACTTGTGAGTAAACATCATTTATGTGGATATATCTATCTCATGTCAAAAGCTAACTAGTTTACATTAGTTGCAGAATAAATTGGAGATGCAGTTCACTTGAAGGAGCTATGTCTTGAAGATTCTGTAATGGCAGATCGGGTTGACCCAATGCTTATGAAATATAGACTGTTTATTGAACCAATCTAGTGTAGATCTAGAATAATATTTTTTGATATCTGGAGAGGTTTTTCTATTATGTTGTCTGTAGTAAGGAATCATCTCTTCTTGTGACAGATGAATACCTTTGATTTTATCAGTTTCACATCTGATGGATAAACTGTACAGCTATTTCAATTAAGCTGAAGGTAACTTTCATGACAGAAATTTAAGGTGCCTTGCGTCCCACATGTGTGGTCCTGGTAGAGCTTTATGGAACATTTATTTATTTTTGTGACCTGCAATGCAATCTGTGATGCTAGTAACGCATAATGATGACCGATCTGCAATTGTAGTCTCAGTTCTATGTCATGCTTGTATTGTTTGATATCCTGGCTGTTCTGATCCTATGTTCTCACCTTCCAGCTTGGCAGAAATTTGATAATGATATTGACAAACTGCTGATTATTATCAAGGGAAGCAATTTGTCATGTGATTGCTTCATATTTTGTTTGTCCAATTACTTAGTTCAAAAAATGATTGTTAGGCTGACTTGGCTGTCAATACCAAGCCTTTCCATGCATTTGAGCTGTTCATCATTCAGCCCTCCAGTTTTTACTTTCTCAACATCTGGTTTTAAAGGTTGTTAATTGCTTCTTTGACGCAATGTTGTTGCATTTCTTTGATCAAGGTGGTGATTTAGAATTCCAAGTTCATTGTTATCAAGCACTACGTTTACTATATGAACAAGTGATCAAGAGAAGGCTGACAGTACAAGAGAACTGGTCTTGCTGGACACATGAACAACGAAACAAGTTTAACGAGAACTGCTCTTGGTTTAATGCAAATATATGGTCCTTCTAATAAAGAAAAAGAGTATTGCTACCTCATCAATGGCGGCGAAGAGCTTGCCACTGAAGTCCTTTTGAGGGACTTTCTCTCTTCCTCAGGCTTTGCAGCTATGATGGTTCACTGGAAGCTGCAGATCTCAAGGTTGTCATAATTTAGAGTCCCAGCTGTTAATAATGTAGCAATAGATTAGGACAGGTTAATCCGGCCTGATTCTGTATCCGAATTGGCCCCGATACAAATATTTGTCTCGGATTCGAATATGGATAGAGTTTTAAAAAAAAAATTAAGATCCAAATCCAGTTAAATATAATATTCAGTAACTCGCGTAAAGTAACTAACTCTACGACTAGAAGTAAGTATCCAACTGATCCAACATAACTAGATTAACCCTAACAACTACCATCCACCATTGCATTCGACAAACCATCTCCTCCCCCGCCTTCCCCTTGTCTTTTGTCTCCCTCCCTCGTTGCCGTCCTCTACCGCCACCTCCTCCCCCTCACTTTACCATTAATTGCATAATTCTAGTTTGTGAATCTAGATTATATGACATTGGTGAGCTTCTTCGACGCAACAAAAGAGAGATTAGCGAAATCTAGATGATGTACTGAAACATACAAATTGAGTTGCCAGCGTGAAAGCTTTCGACCAAACTAGATCTCCTTATAAATTTATTTACTTAAATGATTTACCTCCTAAATTTATTGTTTCTATAGGTTTATTTTAGATACATCACTTTGAGAACAAATAAGCCTAATAAAAAAACGTTAAACTCTCATAGTATTTTTTTTAATCAAATATAAAATGCTGAAATTTTAGCGTTTTATTTTAATTCACCGAGTTGATCAGTGCGGTAAGAATTTGAATGGAAAGAGGAGAGAAAAGATTTAATTTATATTTATCTTATCCGAATTATAATTCGATATTTTATAACCTGTTTCTGGCCCACTTTGGGTAAAAAGCTCTCCTTTGCTTTTCAAATTTTTGAGCGCGATGGAGACGACCGGCGAAGGCGGCGGAGGAGGAGAGAGAAGGTTAGGGTTGGGGTTTACGGATATCGAGACAGTGGCAGAAGAGCTGCGGCGGTCGGAGGTTTTCCACATCGTCAAGGAGGTGATCGGATTCGCCCTCTACATGCACAGTCAGATCCCCTCGTAAGATCCAACTTTGAGCGATTTCTTGTTGTATAATTTGCTTTTGGCATGCGAATAAGATTGCTTTGGATGATTTGAATTAAAAGGGTTGAGAGGTTTTAATTTCGTCTGCCTTTTTGTGGTAATATAGGTTTCGATACTATAAAGTTTCCTTCTTTTTATTCAATAAAAATGCCTTTCTTTGCCTTTGTACTGAAAGATCTGAAAGATGTGCATTCATTGGATTGGTGGAGTTACTTCATATAAAGTTGGGATCGATCTAATACTTACCCTTGTTCAGTTGTTTCTATTTGTGAGGCATTCTAGAAGTCGTCTATACTCCCCTTTATTGTAAGCAATGGAAAATGGACTTGGATATATAGGGAATTGTACTTTTGGCTCAAGAATTGTCAAGCACATTGCACTTAACTTGGTACATTAATATGAGTTGAAACTAATAGCAAGTTGCCAAATTCTTTTTCACATTAGAAATCCAACTGTTTCCATCAAAAATTTCATTTGTTCTAAATTTATCTAGGAAGCAGTTCTTTTCTTCTTTTTATTCAGAAAAAAAGGGGTTTTCAGAAACTCAATGTCCAAATTTAATTCCATTCTCGCAATAAACTTCTTATCTAATTCTCTTTTCTTCTGTCTCTATGGGTTTACTCTTTTTTTTTTTTCTCTTTATCTATTGACAACTTGAACCACATAGCATAGATCTCTATTTCTTTCAGCGAAAGCTTTCCTACCAATGCTTTCTCTAGTACAGCTTCCTGAATCCTGACCAGCTTCCCAAAGTGTTAAAATTTTGAAGCATAGTGGATAGATTTGTTTAATCATGTTTTCGCTTCGTTCCTTCCTCAGACCCTGCTTTGGCTAGAGTGAAGAGCTTCATGCATTGGAACACGTTAGTGTTGAATACTGTTGACATAGGATTAAGCTTCATTTGACTTTTGGCTTAACCATGCCTCGTTGAACACAAGATAGAAGGGCCTCCTGCATTATTCCTCTAAGCCAGACTGTTTCTGTATCTTAAGGACTCACTGGTTACGGAACCTAGACTTCAACTAAGAATGCAGATTACTCTACCAGCTAAGCTTTTATGGGAGTTCTTATGATTTTGCTTCAGCTAGAAATATGACACCAATTTATACAGAGTTGATTTGGTTAACAATGCAATGATAAATTATTAGATTTTCTTTACAATTTTTTTATGGAACCTTATCATATTTGGATTGCGCTCTACCTGTACCATATGTTAGTAAAGGCTTGATTTATGATAGTCATTGACTTATCATTATAAATATTACCGATCCCCTAGCTCCTATGCTTTCATAAACATGTCAATGTACCTAAATATAAGATATTTCAGAAATTTTACATATTTTCAAACATTAAATTCCTACTTTCTGAATTGCTACTAGTTTTTTAGTTGATTAGTTGATTTTGTTACTCTTTACAGAGACAGAACATATTATTACAAATTTCGAACATGAATACCTTTTCAATTTTGATCTTTCTTTCTTAGGGTCCTGCAGAACCTTGAAAATGAATTTGCAGCTCTAAAGGATGAGTATAAAATTTTGGTAAGTCACAGGTTCACACTATCTGCTTTCATGTTCTAGCTATAAAGTTGCTATATCAGGATTTTTCATTTCTAGGTGGAGTCGGTTTTGACACCAACAGAATCAAAGGCATCTATTAAGAGGAAGCATAACACAAGAAAGAAAGAGGTTCATCAGGTGATCAAAAGGCAGGAAAAATTGATGAACAGTATTTCTAGTTTACTTTCTGCCTTTCAGAATGCACTTGATGAAATTCCCAGCATTCAGGGAGTTACTTTAGTTCTTGGAGGAAGCCTTACACGGCCTTTACATGTTTATGAGATGTTATTTTCTCATGGAAGTTTTGATTCTGGAAGTTCAACAGAGTTCACCCAAAGTAAAATTGCTCAAGCTATTTCAAGGAAGGTCAGCTTTCTGTATTCAACAAACTCTTTTTTAGAAATGTGGAAACCACTGTCTCGTGTACTAAATAGCAACTCTATGATCAGGCTATTCGTGCTCTTATATCAAGTGGTGCTGGAAGTTCTTATAGAGGTTTTGGCGGAACTCTCGTTTATTATTCTTTACTGAAGAGTACAATTGACATTAGCTTACAATTTTTCTCCCTATTACTGTAAGGCCCTTCCAAGTTGTTTCTGCTGGTTAAATGTCCTTGCACTTTGAACTTACCACTTCATTTCTTGCCAAAACGTGATTTTCATCATAGCAAGAAGGTATTATTATTTCTGGCAATTTTTTTTCTCTTCATATTTCTTATTGATGTACTAGTTATGCAGAATAACTTACGTAATTTCCTTTCAAGTTAGAGCATTATTCTCCGCAAAACTAATACCTTGAAGTGAACTTTGCTGCCAAAGGTACTCCCTTCAGGTTGCACATTAAGTGTAAATTGCCAGACCAAGTCTTTGATGGTCAGTATCATAACCCACCTACCTCCTGTTCAAATTCCACATTAGGATCCACCCTGGGTGACGATATCTGGTATGTGGCTTCTGAGTAGTTTCATATTTCTTGATTGCTCTCCTCTCACCATGCAATAACCTTGTTTTTATGACTGACAAAAGCTGTATCTTTCTTATAATGAATAACAGGCTGCTTTTGCAATCACTTGCTTTTATCTTTATAAACTATCAAAAGAGTTGTCTAAATCTTCACTAAGACTATCACGTAGTGGAAGTAGAACAAATTAGTTTACGCTTGTACCCTTCTTTAGACATGCTGTCAAGTTTCTATATCAGATGCATAAAAAGACCTTTCGTCAAATTCCTGACTTCTAATTTTGATTGGTTTCTGTATCGTTTGTATTATCCACGTTCCAGATGCAGTATATAATTATATATATACTCATTTCTATGTAGCAGATAAAGGCTATAATACTGTTATGAGGGCAACTGGAATTTTTAGCTGTAGATTGTTGAGTTGGAAACCAGATGGACCGGCACAAAAAATAGATGTCTGTGTGCCATGAAAACGGCTTGTTATTTTTCTTCTCAACTAAGAACTGGTGTAGTCTAGGAAAAACAAAATCCAATCCTATCAATCTTTATGGTTAGCTGGAAGATTTATTTCCTGAAAAGTAGTATCATAACCACAGCCTCTTTCAACCAGTCCATATTGGGTCAGTAACACCAAAGAAAATTGCTTGGCATCATAGTATCACGGAACCATTTAATCTAATCTAAATAAATATATTAATGAAACTTGCTTCTTTTTCTTCTTGTAGGTATCAGTGCAGACATACAGTAAAGGGTTTAGCTTGTAAGGCACCAAAAGAATGCTGAGAAGTTGGCATTAACATGTGTAACCAGATCATCTCTCCGTATATCTTTTCTTACAAAAACTTCCATTGTGACACAAATGAGAATGCTTCAGGAGTTACATGCCTCAGCCAAGGATCCCACCAATGATTTGTTTGTGCTACTGTTTGAGTCTGTTGTAGATGGAAAGAGGCAAAGAGGGAAAGGAAGCAGAGATTTAAAGAATTTGATCCTCTCAACTAATGTGCCATGTAAATCTTTGAAGATTTTGATGTTAACTGTGTAATATTAATAAAGCCTCTTTTCATCCCTACCAGAATTATCTAAGCTGTCTTTCTTCTTGGATTGTTACTGCACAAGTATTGCAGGGAAAGAATCAACAATCTGATAATAGTAGGAAATCATCCAAGTTAATAAGTGGTCAGAGCTAAGTTATCTTGCATGAATTTTGTCATAGTTCCATTCTTGCATGTTGGGTCATACAGGAACTCAACTTTGAGCTTCTAAAGCCCCTCTTTATGTGCTTCAGCCTTCATGTTCTTCCACCTTAGAAGGTAGGGAGGTTCTTGGAGGCTGCGTACCCCACCGGTGCTGACAAAGCCTTAGGCCTTATTTGGTTTGAGGCTAAGCTCCGAACTCGATTAGTTAGTCTTATTTTTTTAGTTTTAATATTTCGAAGAGTAAACTTAATTGGATATGAACTGTCACACTAAGCGGTAAATAAGCCTAAAATGACCAAATTTTGTTTGACATTAGGGTTCCCCTGTAATCAGACCACCATTGTACTTTAGTTGAAAATCATTTTATCCCTTGTAGAAATTTATTTTATATCACTATTCCCCTAAACTATTGACAAAGTTATAACAGTTAACTTATCTTTTTCCAAAGTTAATGATTATATGTGTATTTTTATCTTAAAAACTGTTACCAATCTGGACAAAAATCACTTTACTATCTGAACAATCTATTTTCATACATATTTATCTAACAATAGCATGATATTTGTAGTTACAGTTCAATAATACAAAACAAAATTTTGAGGAAAAAAGAGAGTTTTTGATAAAGTGGTATATGGTGGATTTTTTGGCTTAACTTTATCCCTGGTTTTGGTTTGGATAAAAGAAAGAGTTATCTCATATTCCAAAAGGAAAATATTGTGATGATATCTATATATATATCTGTAAATTATAGTGAATTAAGTAAAAAATAATTTTTGGCCATAAATTTTAAAATTAATTATGAAAAAAATAATATAATAGTTGTAAACTAAGATTATAATTTGTATTCAATTTTAAGATTATTTCCATCTTTAAAAAAAATACATATATTTATATTAAACTAAAAAAATAGTAATAATATCAATTTGCTCATTTTTATTTCTTATCACAACTACCCAACCAAACACCATATTTCAACTATGGACCGTGGTCGGCACGGCACATACTGCGACACTTACCGACCGTGTCATAAGAGAGGGAGAGAAAAAGATAAGAGACTACTCACTTTCATTGTTGCCGTCGTTGAATCATTGTCGCCACTCATCCGAGCTTGCACCCTCATCGGGTGCCCTAGCCCGAGGGAGGGAGAAAGAACTATCGGGAGAGAGATATTAAAAATTTAATTTACAATTCCGGTTCTGGATTGAATCCAATCCCATGTTTATTCTAATTTTTCCACCCAAACTAAAAAAACAAAAACAAAATTAAATTAAAATTATTTTAATCCCGAGAAAAGTCATCATTTTATCTCTATTCTAATATTTTCTTATCTCATTACAAAGTAATTTTTGTCAGCAGTAGAGAAGGCTAAGAATGTACTTAACCCTTTAAATATAAGAGGTCTAATTATGACACTGTTAACAATTAGCAATCTTATAAATCACCTCCTCTCCCATTTCTCCCAAGTCCTAGGCCCTTCTTTTCTCATCAGAGCACTCTCAGTCGAGCATTCCATCGAACAGAAGCCGAGCGGACCAAAAAGAACACAGAAATGAAGTTCCAGATCGAGGATGTGACGGTGTACTTCCCCTACGAGCACATCTACCCGGAGCAGCACGCCTACATGGTCGACCTCAAGCGCGCCCTCGATGCCCGCGGCCACGCCCTCCTCGAGATGCCCACCGGCACCGGCAAGACCGCGGCCCTCCTCTCCCTCATCCTGAGCTACTCCCTCTCCCACCCTTCCTCCTCCCTCAAGCTCCTCTACTGCACCCGCACCGTCCACGAGATGGAGAAGACCCTCGCCGAGCTCCGCCTCCTCTTCTCCCACCTCCCCCCATCCTCCCCACTCCTCGCCCTCGGCCTCTCCTCCCGCAAGAACCTCTGCGTCAACCCCGCCGCCCTCTCCGCCTCCTCCCGTGACTCCGTCGACTCTGCGTGCCGCCGCCTCACCGCCAGCTGGGTCCGCTCCGCCGCCGCGGAGAACCCCTCCATCCCCACCTGCGAATTTTTCGAGTCCTTCGACCGCGCCGCCGCCGACAACCCGGTTCTGCTCCCGCCTGGGGTTTACACCCTGCAGGATCTCCGTGCCTTCGGGCGGGAGAAGGGGTGGTGTCCTTACTTCCTTGCCAGGCAGATGATCCGGTACGCGAATGTGGTGGTGTATAGTTACCAGTATCTGCTTGATCCCAAGGTGGCGAGTATTATATCGAAGGAGATGCAGAGGGAATGCGTGGTGGTGTTCGATGAGGCGCATAATATCGATAATGTGTGCATCGAGGCGCTCAGCGTGAGTGTCCGGAAGCAGACGCTCGACGGGGCTAGCCGCAATCTCAACCGCATCGCGCAGGAGATCGATAGGTACTCTCTTTTCACCTCACAGTTTGAGAAAGTTTGCATCTTTGAAGTAAATGAGAAATAACAAAACTAAAGATAGAGGGAAGATTGAATTGAACTGTTTTGGTGTAGTTGGAGATGTCTCTGTTGTTCTAAATGATTCCTTAATTTGGTAGGAAGGTTCAAGGCCACTGATGCTGGGAGACTGCGTGCTGAATACAATCGACTCGTAGAGGGCTTGGCACAAAGAGGAAACCTAGCATGTTAGTATTATATCTTATTATTAAATTCTTTGTAAACATTATTAACCTGTTCTATAATATTGTCTGATCTTGTATTGTAGTAACGGATGCGTGGCTTGCAAATCCCGCCTTGCCTGACAATATTTTAAAGGAGGCAGTACCTGGAAACATCCGGCGCGCAGAGCATTTTCTCGCTGTCCTAAGAAGACTCGTTCAATACTTGAAAGGGCGTTTGCAAGCTGAGAATGTTGAGACTGAGGGACCTGTCGCCTTTGTGGCAAGTGTGAATTCTCAGGCTGGAATTGATCAGAAAATGCTTAGGTTCTGCTATGACAGACTGCACTCTCTCATTCTTACGCTAGAAATAACAGATACAGATGAATTTTTGCACATCCAAACTGTCTGTGACTTTGCAACGCTGGTTGGGACATACACAAGGGGTTTTTCTATAATCATTGAACCGTTTGATGAGAGAATGCCTCATGTTCCAGACCCTATACTGCAGGTGCACAGTTGATTTTTATTTTTATTTGATTATAGTGCACACTCTACTTGTGAGATACTAACTGACCATGCATGGGATTGCAGCTCAGTTGTCATGATGCTTCGCTTGCAATAAAGCCTGTTTTTGATCGCTTCCAGTCAGTAGTCATAACTTCTGGAACTCTGAGCCCAATCGATCTCTATCCTCGTCTTTTAAATTTCAATCCAGTCATAAGTCGAAGTTTTACAATGTCCTTGACAAGAGATTGCATATGCCCCATGGTTCTGACTCGTGGAAGGTATCCTTCTATAGTTGGTGAAATTTCCTGAAGTTATTTTGAAGGGTATTTGTAATTGTAGTATTGAAATCTATGTGGTTATGATGATAGTTCTTTGCTGATGGTAAGACTAGTGGTTTCTCTTCTGAGAAATGGTTATCTGCATAGCAAACATTTAAAATGCATGGTTTACTTCTCTTTTTCTATGTCTTTGTATTGAGCAGATATCATCTTACTGTTTCAGTGATCAGCTACCTGTGAGTACGAAGTTTGATATGCGTAGTGATCCTGGTGTTGTGAGAAACTATGGACGACTCTTGCTGGAAATGGTTGCGGCTGTTCCAGATGGTGTTGTTTGCTTCTTTGTCAGTTATTCCTATATGGATGGCATTGTCAATAGCTGGAATGAAATGGGAATTTTACAGGTGATTTTGCTATTTAAACTTTCACTTGCCATGTCATTCTCATGAACATCTGAAAGGCATTGTCTGTTCTTTTGGCACATAGGCAAGTATATTGAAAGAAAACAGCTTTTATGACAGGTGTTTCTATTAAAGTAGCAAATCTCAGGATTAGCATTGGTTTCTAATTTTTTTCTGTTACTCTTGTTCACCACCCTATCAGATGTGTCATGTCAGCAGAAAGAATTTGCTGCTTTCTTGCTAATATTTGCTTCGAACCTGTCCATACAAATGTTTCTTTAGAAGAGTTTCATCTTGTTATTTAACTTTTATACATAACCACCATCGGCACAGCACGCCCTTGGCACGGCTTGGCACGTGCCACCACCAACATGGCCATCTTTGCTAGGAAGTACCTGTTTTGACTTTCTTAGCAGCATACTTCCCAATTACTTAACAAAAAAAGATAGTGCTATAGTATGAGGAGAACAACATGCTGGTTTTTACCTTTTAAATGTCTTGAAGCAAAGTTGATTGCTTCTGGTAGATTGGCAAAATTGTTTGTGCATCCAAAAAGATGATTAAGTACTCATCATGATCTAGATTGCCCATTAGCTTTGAGGTCATTTACCATGCCTTTTCAATTTTAGGACAGGAGATCTCTTATCTCTTTCTGTTTGAAGTCATCTAAGTGGCTTTGGTTTGCTAGGTGTTGCTTGTGGACTTGTAAAAGCTATTTTATAGGTTAGCATTGATTGCTTAGATGTTTGATCTTGTGTTCCATCTAGTAGGAATCACCTCATCCATTACTTATATATTTTCTTGTCATTTAAAAGGAAACTGTATTATGCTAAAGGGGACTGATAAAAAGGATTTTCCTCCATAATTGGCTGCTCAAACACTCTGTTACCAATGTTTTGTTATCTGAAATCCCTTGCCCATACAAGGACTAAGGGATCGAGTAACTGCCAATGATATTGAAGCACAATTTTGTCCATATCCAAAATATCTCTTGGGAAAAAGAGAAAAATCATATTTTTGAAATTTATCCACGGTGATCACTACACCTACTTGTCATACCCTACTGACCAAACAGCAATAAGAGATAGATGATAAGGATTTTTTTTCCAAATATTTTAATATTAAAGTAAGTTTGTACTTCTGTTCTCTTATCAGATTGAGGACACCGAGCTAAATTTTAGCTCAGAACTTTACTACCTTCTTCAATTAGCATTCTATATGCTTTGTAGGATAATGCCAGTTCTTCGACATCAGTAGTTACACCTTCTATATGTTAATATTGTGTCTTTTCCTCTTGAATGCAATTGGTTCATTAAATTTTCGGCACAAGTTGAACTGCCTTCAGAAAATGTCAGCATTACAAAACAAGAGCATCTATAAGAATAAAATAAATGGATCTCTTTTGCAGGATGTTATGCAGCATAAATTAGTTTTCATTGAAACTCAAGATGTAGTTGAAACTACGTTGGCCCTTGACAATTATCGTAAGGCTTGTGACTGTGGGAGAGGTGCTGTTTTTTTCTCTGTTGCGAGGTGTGTTCACACTAACAGTTTCTTCTCTTTGATACTATTTATAGAATAAAGTAGCTTAGCCACAGTCAACCTACCATGCCAAGTTCTGCTGTTCCATTTTGAAATATTACCCTATTGTTACATTTATACTGAAGCTAAAAAGGCCTGTTGAATGTGAAGTTTGTTTTACCGAATAAATTGTCTCACATTGGACATGTAAGTTTTACACATAAAAGGTCTCACGCATCTCACATACAAGAGAAGATTACAATGATATGCATTTCATAATTATTCAAATAAAATTGGAAGAAGTCATGAAATCGTGATTGTTTGCGTAGGCTATAGCTATCATTGGCACTAGAAAAGAAAAGCTAAGGTGTGCAAATGATATCCCAACAAATGATATAGAAGCCTTTAAGATTATTTAGAGTTAGAAATTACCAACTTATTTGGTACTGGTCAGTTCAAAACTTCAAATGAGGCTTAAATCAGTATTAACAGCTAGAAATAATGTACAAACTAATTGATGAAAAACTCCCTTAGATTAAACGAAATTGCAATTCATGTTGATTCATAGGTTGTGCCGTCATCACTTTGTTTGCCACTTTGGAGCTTTTGCAAATTGCATTACCTGATGCATTGCAGCTATGCTTTTTGCCATATTCATGGAATATTAATAAGATTTCTTTAATTTTTTACTTACTCATTTCTTGCATATTCCTACCTTTAAAAACTAAAAGTGAGATCATTTTCGTTGTAGCCCAATGAAATACTCGTTATATAACTAATTGCAGGATACAACAAAGCATCAATTCTGTCCCATCTTGTTACAATCTTGCAAATAATACTTCTTTTCATCCTATGCCAGTAACATATATGTTATCATGATCAAATTAACCATATCTGCGTGAATACAGGGGAAAGGTGGCTGAAGGTATAGATTTTGATCGACATTATGGCAGACTTGTGATCATGTTTGGTGTTCCTTTCCAATACACGCTTAGCAGGTGAGATCTGTTCCTTTTTTTGATTTGGACGACACGCCAAAGTCTCTCTATATAGGATCCTTTCTACTAAAGTATGACATGATTCATAAGATTTGTTATTTTCAAAGAATCTTTCTTTTTTAAAAAAATAAAGATCATGAAAGAAATTGTCTTAATGGGGAAGAAGAATGAATTATTTGTAGCACTTTGTTTTTCAGAATTGCAAGTTGAGGACCATCTTTTTACTACAGATGTTTTCTTTCGTAATATAATAATATATAGAGTATATAGTACACTTTGCCAAGGTCGATTAAAGAATTGAAGTGAAACTAAGTGCTACATAATATATACTGTCATAAATTATATTGTCATTAATTTGTTACATAATATACTTCCGAGTTCTGCATAGCTAATTGTTTCAATGTTTCTTGTTGTGTCGAGTTCATCATTCTTATTTTCTTTTGCAGGATATTGCTTGCTAGGTTAGAGTACCTACGAGAGACTTTTCAGATAAAAGAGGGTGATTTCCTGACTTTTGATGCATTGGTATGCTTTCATCATTATGCTTTCTTCTTCTAATGAGCTTTTTATGAAATTGATTATGAAACAACTTTGCATTTGGGCAGAGACAAGCTGCACAATGTGTTGGCCGAGTGATCCGTTCTAAGGCAGATTATGGTATGATGATCTTTGCTGACAAAAGGTATACACTTATGTACATCTTATAGTTATTATTTTTATTTCTTCTTCCTTATGCCTAAGGGCCTGTTTGAATAGCCAAAATTCCCACAGGAATCTGGGATTTAGGCTTTCCTTTCGAAAATTCAGAGAGATAGGAAATATTTCCTATTTAGGTGTTTGGGAACATTTTCTAGGTAATATTTTCCATAAGAAATGCCCCTTTCCTAAGGAAAATAAAAAATAATTGAAGTGAAACTTCATTTCTTTTCCCCTACACTCTCTTCTTTCTCCCTCTCCCTTCATCTCTCCCTCTCCCTCCCTATCACCACTCATTTCTCTCCTCCTCCGTCCACCACCACTACCATCCTCCTCCCACATCTCATTTTCCTATCTCTCTTCTTTCTTTTCTTTTCTTTTTTTTCCGTCCAAAGTTTCCTTTACATAGGATTCTTTAGTTGCAACTTTTCATTCCTACATGTTAAAATTCCTATAGGAAATTTTCTCAGCAGCCCTAAATATAGTTCTTTCCTTTTTCAAGATTAGTTCAGTCTGTGGAGGAAAGGAGTCATGGTAGCTTAGAGCATGGACCGAAACTTAAGCCCACTCCTTCCAAGATGTTAATATTAGCCGAATAAATGGGGAAGGCTTATGTTTTTGTGGATTGTCATGTAGTTCATACTATTGAGATCTGGAATCTCTTTAACTTATAGTTGTATGATTTAAAAAGATCTTTTAGCAAATGCAACCTTTTATGTTGCCTATTTCTGGGAATAACTTTGCTTACTAAATATGGGGGTACCTGGTGTTGTATGTGATTAATTTGGTTACTCAAAAGATTAATGGAGAACGATGCATATACTTTGTTGCAAGTAGTGTATGAGATTTGGTAAATAAAGTTATGAAGAGGAAGTACATAAATACGCTTGCATTATTTGTCTCAGATAGATATAAATCCATGAAGAACAAGTACCTGAATACTGGACTTTATGGGTTACATGTTGCATTATTATACTTTTAGACTTCTAGTAATGCTTTATCGCAAATACTTATAATTAATATTTGAATTTAAACTAAAGATAAATATATAGGCCATATTCAGGTTACTGAAATCTTCTCCAAGATTTCAGTATTTATATTCCTTTTACCATATTGAATCTGTGGTACATATATACATACATACATACATACATATTGAGCCTGTGGCCCTTATCCATGTCCATAGGTTCCATACTTGATTTGAGTCTGTTGCCCTTATCCATGTCCATAGGCTCCATACTTGATTAGAGTAAATCATAGTTTTTCCTATTTGCAACTCTTCATCTAGCTTTCTGTTTGCAGCATGTAATGATGTATGAAAATTTTACATGCAGATATAGCCGCCACGACAAACGTTCTAAATTGCCTGGATGGATATTATCGCACTTGCATGATGCACATCTAAATCTGAGCACAGACATGGCTTTGCATATAGCTCGTGAGGTATTTTTCTAAATTTGGATTTGAACCTTTAGAATCACTTTCCAAGAGATTTGTGTTATATTCAGTTGTATGGCTAGAAGATCACCATTGCCTGATTTTAATTCTAGTATACAACAGTTGGCTTTTGCTCTTCTTGGGTCCCTGGTGTACCATGTCTCGTGCAGCATTGACAAGAAATTCTTTAGAAGCTTTTTTGTTGTGTGGCTTTGGATTTATGTTGAATTTAGAGAAAATGCACATCAATTTGGACCCCTTCGACTTCTGGTTGCAGTACTTAATGGTAGTACTGTTGGTCAAGGACTACTAATTCACGAAGAATGACCAAAGTCACACTGCTTGTCAACATCCACTTGACCATGAAATTTCTCTTTCATAGAAATTCCTCTATGCATCCTTAATAAAGTCCATATCATCAACTCATGCTATAAATATTATGTCTTCTGTTTATTTTTGTTGGTGAAGTTCCTTCGGAGGATGGCCCAACCATTCGATAAGACCGGTAGCGGTGGCAAGAAGACACTTCTATCACAGGAAGACTTGGCAAGAATGGCTGAGGATGCTATGGACATGTATTGATTGACCCCCATGGTGTTCTACTGAAATCTTTTGAGCACCAAGTTGTAATTTTCCTTTACCCTCCTCCCTCCCAACCTTTTACTTTCCTTTTCCTTTTCTTTTTTGTTTTATTTTTTTTTGGGTGTCAGATATAGTTGTCATAATTTATATTGCAGATCTGATGTTTTTTTGGTTGATCCACAAAAGAAGATATCGGATCTTTTAATTTAGAGCTCATAAAGCAATGTATCCACCATTCAGATATTTTGGTTTTCTTTTCCTTCAATATCACCCATGTAAGAAGCCACCAGAATATTTCTGGAGCAATCTATATGTAGTCCAAATGGTACAGAGATATTTTGTAGTCGGAAAATTACCTCTCCATAGGTTTGTTTGTCTCCCTTTACTTCCTTTAGTCTAGACTAATATATAACTGTTATTTTTTTTATTATTATATTTAATTAAACTATAGTTTGAATTTTAAAGATATTTATTAAATATAAAGTTATGGAGAATTTGATAAGTTCTTGAAGTATCTAAAGTAATATAGATATGATTTTAGATTATACAAATATAATAAATATATTGAACATATCTTTATTATATTTTTCTAAATTAAAATTTTATTATTATTATTTTATATGTACTATAAAGTTTATTCAATTATTTATAATTATGTTTTTATTGAGTATTTTTAAACTCAGACGTATGATTTGATAAAATATGATAAAAAAAAAGGAAAAAAATAAATTTAGATATAATAATAGGTAGATAAAATAACACAAATAAAACTATAAGAGAGGGAAATAATTTAGACCTAATTTAGGGGATAATAAAATGTAATTTCTCTCTTTGTACTTTATATTGATCATCTGATCTTAAGTCAACCACCGTGCTTTCCGACGTATCATTCTTTAGAAGGATAGAAAATGACATGTACTTAGATGGCTTCTCTATATTTACTCAATTCTCCTGCTAAAATATAATGCCTTTACTTGCTGCAAAGATCATAGAGGCCTACTATTGCATAAGCAAGCTATGGTGGTTAAAGACCTTAATGATGCAACACTATGAGGATAAACCTTAAGATGCGCCGCTTAACGCTTAACAAACTATGGTAATTAAGTTCACTATCCGTTTACTATTGGTATCCTCGTATTTTTCTTAGAAAATATGGATTCAGATATAATTTTACCACTATCTGATCGGGAAAAGTGGCATATTAATATAAGTTATTCTGAAACATTTGTTTAAGAAAATGTATTACAAGTTTATAACTAAAGTATTGCTAATGAAACATTACCTCTAATTATAGAGGTATATAAAAATAATTTTTTGATCGCTAGAAGAAGGGCTTGAACCTTCGACCTTGTGGTTAACAGCCACACGCTCTAACCAACTGAGCTATTCCAGCTTTTGGTTTAGAACTATATTGCCCAATTTAAAGTTTACTGATTACTCTAATTATTTTTCAAATTGTTCAGAAACACCTTCCATTTTGTTATTATTGATTGAGGCTTGTACTTGGGTAATGATACGAAATAGAGAATATTCTGTTAATTTAAAAATATAAATCTTAAATACTTATATTACTTTTGAGTTGCGGACGTCGATGCACAGCATCTTGTCGTTCGGGGCGAGAAGGGAGGATGATGAAATGCTCAGGGAAGCATGTCTTGTTTGGGTGCTTGTATGGAAGAATACTCAAATCTTTAAGAAGATGGAAGGTGAGAGGAGTGAGAAAAGGTGGCGGCGATGATGATGATGAGGAGTGAGAGAGAAATCTAAGAGCCTTTTGAATTGCTAAAGATTGGATAAAGATTAGGAAGAAGAAAGAGATTATGGTGTAGAGGTAGATAGTAGTGCATTCTGCTTTGTGGATGTTAATGGAAGGGCTGGCTCTTGGTCTTGTGAAAGTAGGGGGGTAAGGGAGAGGAAGACGAGGACTCCATGGACTGCAATTCCTTTCTTTTGTGTTCTACTTCCAAAGATCAATTAAGTTTAGGCATTAACAGTGTCATAGTTAGAATATATAAAGTAAAACATTCATCTCCAAAGTATAAACCTAATAGAACATGAAAGTTTTCGTGAGACTACTAAACTTGTTAGCCATCATGCAATGCATACGTTATTCTGTGTGTGATGATGAGTCACGAGATTGAGGAATTTGTAGCAGAAACGGCTTTGGGTGCTTTAGAACTACTGCTGGGGGGAAGAACATGTGGAATATAAGCTTTTTATGCCTCTGTGAGCCATGAGATGAGATCCCTGATGAGTGAGATTGGTGTGATGAGCTGCTACAAGATACATATGCTTCCACATTTAATTACAAGTTTAATCAGAGCAAGGAACTGTTGGAAATTGCGAAACTGAGACGGGAAAGAATGATGTTGTAAAATCTTACAGAGTCTATTTTATAAAAGCGTAATTGCAATCAAATGTTTCAGTTTACTTAATACAGCTCTATGCAATCAGAATTCCATGTATATTGTAACAAGAACCTAGGATATCAGCAATTTAACGAAATCAAAAACACACATCGGAGGAGAAATGGCTGCCCAAGTCGTAACATCCACACATCTTCAAGATCATGGCTCGGTAGGAGGTTTTAACCGTATCAACCTCCGGATTCTGTCTTTGTCGGTATTTTCAAGCATCCCCTTGAGCACAACACAAACAGATACAAGAGAAACAAGTTAGGAAGTAGTGTCAAATGGCCTGATATTCTCAATCCGTTTTACAAAAAAAAAATTCATAGGTTATAAAGATTCATAATGTGCTGAATAAAGAAGCTTTGTCAATCTGCTTTATCACCAACAGACAGTAGGATAAAGTTTAATTAGACGATTCCAAAATGAATATTATTAAACTAATATATTTTACAAGCTTTGTACTTTTATGGCATTGGGCAATAGTGTACACTTGCCCGCAGGTTATGACATGGGCATGTTAGCGATGAAATTCTAAAAGCCCTAACTTCAATAAGTTTGCATGTGAAGAAAGATTGGAAGACAAAGGATAGAGAAATTGTCAGACACTACCTTCCAAACAATTTCATCTAGGCACAAGCAGATCCTTCCATATTTGTCAAGAAAGAGGCGTTCAGTAGGAGGTTTTCCGCACACATCCTTCACTGATGACGTGATCACGAAAAGCACCTCTGACACTAAAGGAAATCAAAGACAGAAAAAGGAGCATGAGGTAATGCAGGTACAAACTAGGTACATCAAAAGAACAAAAACTGAAGACTCACAAGCAAGCTCATCGTATTCATCCTTCCCAACAATATATACGCAGACATCTCCAAGCATGGTATAAACAATATAGACAGACCTGAGAGATATAAGAACTTAAATTATGGAACGGAAAAGAACACAAAGTCATTAAATGACCTGAAACATCCTACTGAAGCTGGGTCAGGAAAAAAAAAAGCATCCTAATGAAAATAAAGACGAAGCTAAGAGGACAAAGGGAAGCATGGTATCAAACGTGTTATTGATGTATTAGTTGGTGTTTTGTCAGGAGAACTCTTCCCTCTCCAAATTATTGCTGCAAGAGATAAATCCATTTTCTTCCTTTGAAGTCTGCCATTTGAAGAGAGCTTGCTATGAGTCTAACATCATCTGCTTCTGCCCCAACACCTTAAACCTTTTGTTTTCCTAGTTCTACCATGAAACTATTTCAGATGCCAATTGGACAAGACTATCTCAAAGACAAAGGAATCTAGTTTAGATCACCTAAGCAGCTCAAATCCTGAATGAGTTAGGAGTGTCTTTGGAGGTACTTACATGCCCTCCTTATATATGACAAGGTGCGACAAGGTGAAATCCCATACAACCTGTAGTTTGGTACAACTACAACAAAAGAGAGGTCAGGTTCCTACGTTTCACGCATGTTCTCTCTTTTATAAAGAAAATATATTATTTTCTTCTTCCTGCACCTCCTTTTTTTGCCACCCTATCTTTTCTCCTCAAGCACTGCAGATTTCATTAACTGTAGTTCTATAGAAAAAAAAAAAAAACTGTAGCTTCTGTAGATTTTGGTTTCAGTAAGCACTGAAAAAATCTAGAGTCCAAAATGAAAAATCTCAATTTGGGTTAGAGGTAGCCCATAAGAGGTTTTGGTCTTTTATCTGGAATTTGTGCAAACTAGTTTATGGGAGCAATCTGATTGACAACTGAATCAATTATATTTCTTTCATACTACCCTAATTTCTTTACTAATGGAAAAATGAAGGTTGACCATACATGAAAGTGGTCTTTCATAGAATGTAGCTTACACATAAGGTGTAATCCTCCAAAATAACAAAATTCAGGGTCATGATTAGAAAATACATGCTAATGTGCTTATACAAATGGGAAGTTGAAAGATAACGACAACATAAGATGAATTAACATAAAATAGGAAAGGAAAGGAGGCTAAATTTATACGAGTATATGGGCCAGTGTGGTGCTTGCATCTTTGTAAAATATTAATCTTCCCATCTACTAGAGTATCGTCTAATGCGTGTGTCTTTGGATCTGTTTCTAAAGTGGCACATATAATAGGCTGTATAGATAGGCTGAATTTTATTGAGAAAAGGGCCGAGGAGATGTACACCGATCTATTGACACAGCTTACTCTAATATGCCAACAAGCTAAGTATATGTTTTGTTTTGGTACAAAGAAGCCAGCCGAAGAAAGATAGATTCTTGAATTTTATACATATGTGTGTCGCTGTATATATAATGAACTTGATAATGAAAATTTGACATACTTGTGTGATGCAACTAGAAGTTCTTCATTTTTAGCTCCTCTAAGGTTTTCAGCTCCTAATTTTACCAGGAATGAGCGCCAATGTAGACGCTCCTCTGCAGGAACTCCATGAAAGCTGCAGTACAGTGTTGATGCTTCTCAAAAGTTGGCAATTTATGGTACTCACAATATACATAATTAAAAAGGAAAGTCACAATTACATATTCTGGTAAATTGAAAAAGTAAATATAATGTACGTTCATAATGACTCATGCAACAAGCACAAAACCTCATCAAAAGGAGAAATTACCATGATCTTCATTTTAATACATGGAGGTAGGCAGGTAGTATATCCAACCTAGACCCATCAAACCGACCACAACCAACCAAATTAAACGGCAGGAATGAAGTGAAGCCACGTATTGTATGTATCACCTATAGACATTAAACAGGTGTCTTTTTTTTGTGGAACCCCAACCTAAATAATGGTAGACCAACTTATTTTATATGTGAAAATTCAAAATTAAAAGAAAAAAAACCACACAGACTAATTACAGCTAGTAATTTAGATGAAGTTGGACAGTTAAAGAAACGAAGAATAGAGAAAGAAGTCTATCAAATTTTGTGCCAAATTTTTGTACCTTAATAACCTTCTAGTTTTCACCTCCTTTATCTTTTACAACTGTTTCATTAAATCCTCAATTATTTTTTTAAAATTTCCTTATGAAACATACTGTTATGAGTTTGACCCTTAAAAAATGAAAATAGATAGGTAGGAACTGGTACAAAGATAGATAAGCTTCTGGTTGATCATTTCACAGCATGACCTGAGTTTGACCAAGCTTAAATAAATCTTACCACCTTTCCCACAACATTCCTTTCTAATATTACCAGCATCTTTAAATCTTAAGCCTAGGTGTTCATGTGATAACTAATTCTTTGATATCTTGAACTCAGCTAAAATTTTTGCCAACCTGAAGAGAATATTCTCCCCAACTAAGAGCATAACAATCAAATGAAACAACTGCATGACAAAAGGGCATATTATTTTAGAACCAAGGATTCGAAAATCTTCTACATTGAGTTAAGATCGTTCGCCATTTCTTGTCAACTTAGACTTGAGCCAATTGATGATCTTCTTGTCCACCTGAAAAGATTTTGCAAGAACATCTTCAGAGATGGCTGGGTTTTTTTATCATAGGCAACTCTGATCAAATCAGGGCACTGGCTGTTGAGACTACTGAGGCCAACAGCCAGAAGTGTGCCGTAGTTAAACTCAAAGTGGATCAACCCTTCAGGGAACACAAATATATCACCCTTGTTGAGTAACCTTAAAAATTAAAATAACTAACTTTTGGATGACCAACATCCCCATGAATTTTCTTTTGTTCAAAGTCTCAACATTTATAGTTTGGTCTCCCTGCTTGCCTATTCTTTTTTTCTTCTTGGAATATTTAGCACCAACTCGCCCCTAATTACTTGGAAGGAACAAATTTGGAGGAGGGAATAGATCAAGGATTCAAGAGAGCAGGCATCCAAGTGAGTGAATCATACATGTGATAAGCTTTGCAACTATGTGATGTTAAAAATAATACTAATTTAAGTTCTTCAAAACAACAAAACACGCTATGGTCTGTCGATGGTGTCCATGATGGACATTCAATGTAAAAATGCAAGAGAATAATAATAATAGTAAGTACTTCAGAGACCATGCAAGTAAGGCTTAAAGAGAGGATGCACATCATTATGTTGTAATGTCAGTTATCTGCATATGCATAAATCATAATAGACTCCATGGCTACTTCTTAAAATGGAGAAAAATAATTATTTGGTTAACATTGTCACTCACATGGATTAACAAAGTCATGTACTCCCAACCAATATGTAACAATGTCACTAAACACAGTAATCATATCATAAACCGAAAATTTGAAAGAAGAAAGTACAGATAATAACACGATCTGTGCTCTCTGTTTCTAGATCAGAATACATTATATACAAACAGCTCAGGCATCACATCCGGAAGGCAATACAATAAAAAAGTAAAGATCAAGACCAAGAGATATAGGACAGAGCTGAATTACTAAAGATTCCCTTCCCCCACCCAATTTAGAGCACAACCATATCCAATCACAGCACGGACAGCCCATCTCAATTCCCAGTTATTGCTTTAGTAGATAATCAAACTTATCCAACAACGAATACAAATCGAGCAATCAAACAACACGGAACGCGGAAACCCTTGTCAATGGAAGATAAATCTAGCAATCGCAGATCTGATCTGATATGATTACAAAACGAAAGTGTAAAAAGAAAGAAGAAGAAGGATTAATGAAGCTCGTACCGCTCGACGAGGATATTGCCATCAGTGTTGGCGAAGAGCACCGCAAGAATCATCTCGCCCCGTCGCCAAGATCCCAAGCGAGCAAATGGAAGAAAATTAGAAACAAAGAGAGAGTGCCTGGATCGATGACGGGAAGAAAACGGATCGGGTAGTGGTAGTCTGGCAGCTCACATCCGCATCCACTTTTGGACGGACCGAGTCAAACAATCTCATTGAGAAGAAAGGCTTGGGTGGTGCTTTCAACTTTTGTCTATGTTTGATCCGGAGGACCATCAGAAACAATTTTGATTTAAATTTAAGATTTTTTTTATAGGAATAGATTTGATTGTATTAAAGCAATTAATTATCTTTCTATTAGGGGTCGTTTAGAAAAATTGTTTATATATATATAAAGTGAGCTATCGCATAGTGGGTGTGTTGCGCACGAAGCCACCGAGGAATCTAGCCGATTAGCGAATTCGGTAGTTCCATAAGATGGCTATTTGGTCGGAGGTTTTTATAAATGCGGCATTAATAGATACAGTGTCTAACCTAAAAAAAATACTATTTCGTTTGGCCTATCAAATTTGAAACAACCGGTTAGACTCTGTATGCAGTTTTTTGACATCTATTTAATTTAAGTGGATGCTAAAATACTGCATTTAGTCTAACTCGACTCATCTTTCTTCTCTCATTTTAATTGGAATTTAATTTTCTTTTAGTTGAAAATATAGATACAGTCTTTTGATTCTAAGAAATACAACTAAATACTTACAATTATAATATCAAAATAATATTATAAAATACAAGAAACCAAACTTGTGTTTAATGAATACAGTATTATAAAATGCAATCAACCAAATAATCTATTTGTTTCTCTAGATACAATGTCTAGAGAAACGTGTATTTCTTAATACATATATATTTTTAAATACAAAAAATTAAACCGCCGCTAAGAGTGTTTCTCTCAATATTTAATAGGAAGAAAAAGAGTGAAAAAAAAAAATTCTCCTTAGTTGAGTCCTCCAATAGGTTTGGGAAGCAAACATAATTTTAGAAAACATTCCTTAATCAAGGGCTCCATGGTGGAAACAAATATATTAAATTTAAATCCCCCAAAATATTATCTTGTAACCTAGTTAGAATGTTATGGAGAGAAGAGGGAGGAAGAGAGAGAGAGAGAGAGAGGGATCATAAAGCCAGAAAGAGGATATGCCTCTAACTTGAAGATCCTAAGATTGCTCTCCTTCCACAATGAATGTCTAGGGATCAATTTGCTTATGATACTTAGTTGACATTCATACAGGGTATATAATGAGTTATGAATTCAATAGATCATGTTTAGCACAAAGATAAAGATTCTTCCATTGTCTCATTTTCTGGGTCCAATAGAACTCACAGGTATAGGAAGAAGGCCAATCAAATAGAGATTTCTTCTTTCGACCATCTTTCAAGAGGTACTACTATCTTGTGCCAAGCCAACCAGTAGGAAATAAATGATCTTTAGCTTAAAAGAGAGAGAATTGATGCTAACTCCGAGCCTTGTTTAGTTTAAGACTAAGATCCAAACTCGATTAGTTAATCTTATTTTTTAGTCTTAATTTATTTAAATCTAAACTTAATTAGATATAGAAAAAAAAGATAAAAAGATGTTTAATTACTGAATCAATTTAGAGTTTCATGAACCAGTTCAGAGTAGATATCTAAACTCAAAGCAAACAAATCAACCAATGGAAGATTCAGTAAAACTACTTGAAGAGAGAGCTTTGGCAGTACCTAACCTCCAAAGAATTGAAGTTGATAAAAGTAAAATACTTTTATCACAGAAAACATTAGTAAAATGCAATGGATAAAATTGAAGTGCTTAGCTACTCCTTGCGACAGACAAAAGAAATTGAATAATTAATGGTTCTGAATATTTTACAGGAGCCCAACAAAAATCTAGCTAAAATTAAGGAGCTTATAATTCGCAGTACAAATCTAGTATTTCTACAATTGTCGGTTTAAGAATGTGTAGATGGTACATCAGATCACCTATCATCCTGAGAGCACAACAATAATAATGTTAAGAAGCTGTAAAAGAAATACAGAACTAACAAGCAATACAATCAGCTTTCAGTGGTCATTTTTTTTTCTTAATTATTTAGATTCAATGCAATTAAATTACAGTTAACTTTCAGAAACCCTCCCACCCTTTTACATCGGATTCTGAACCGGAGTAGCCTGGCTTGATCGCTTTCTCTTGTGCTTCCTCCATGTTGCAACATTGTCTTGCCAACTGCTGGTATCACCTTCATCTTCACCTTCACTTTCATCTTCATTGTGCAGCAGAACTCTCAATTTTTTCGATGTTCTGCGCGTCATATTTTCATTGTTTTCTCCTTTATCTGCAGATTGATCCACATTCCTTTGGCCAAACATATCCTTTCCTACCACATTAAAATTGGCAGATTCGTGTCCATCTGAAGGGTGTCCATTCCTCCTTGCTCTACCAGTTATCTTAGACAAGTCTTCTCCCTCTTCCACAGCCTTCATCCACTGGACATCACTCAGTGAATCAGCATAAACTACATCTTTACGACGTCGCTTTCCACTCATAAGGATACTCTCAGCATCTGTACTTTGGTTCCCTTTGGGTTTGTTTTCATTACTTTTATGGTATACCCAATCTGGCACCTCATTTTCCTCCATAAGCCTTGATCTGTATCTTTCCCTTTGCCGCCTCTCTTCATCCATCTTCTCAAACAACCAGAATTCCTCTTCACCCCGTGCTGCCAGGCGGTTTATCTCCCTCTCACTTGGAACATCCGCTCCTAGTGAGCTTGTTCCTCTCCTCATGATCTCCTGCAACATCTCTCGCCTATCCTTCGCTGCAAAGAACAAACAAGATGAAACCTCAAGCTATGACATATTAGTGCATGTCTTATTTGCACTTAGAGCACCAACCTGTGGAGGTAGTGTTGAAAAGCCCAGCCTGGATGACCTTTGCATCGATACCCATCTTCTGTTTTGCACGTTCCAAGATCTCCTCTTCGACAGAGCCAACACTAACCAACACAAAAACACGAACTTCCTTCTTTTGCCCGATACGATGGGCACGATCTTCGGCCTGTTGGTCCATTTGTGGGTTCCAGTCACTGTCAAAGATGATAACAGTATCTGCAGTCTGCAAATTTAATCCAAGACCACCAGCTCTCGTGCTCAAGAGAAACATGAAGTATGGAGAGTCTGGTGCATTGAACTGTCTCAGTAATGTACCTCGTTCTTCAGTCTTAGTCGACCCATCAAGTCTAAGGTACCTGAAATCGTGCAGCTGCAAGTATATTTCCAGCACATCTATAAGACGCGTCATCTGGGAGAACAGAAGAACTCTATGTCCAGCTCTCCGCAGTTTTGGAAGCAGACGATCAAGCAATTCAAATTTCCCTGATGCTCTAACAATTTCTTCCTTTTGCCACATGTTATATTCTCCTACAAACAGGTAAGGATGATTGCAACACTTTCTGAGCTGCATTGACAAATTCTGGAGAGACTTTGATTTTATGCCTGCATATAGAAAATTCTTTTAAGCCGTAAAAAGAACACTATCAGAAGTTAAAAACAGGAAGACAATGTAATTAAAATAAATAAAATAAATTTGATCCTTTTAAAGTCAGGGTATAAATGACAACAACAAAGTTGTTTGATGTGTACCTTACATAATTTATTCTGAGAACAATATTTACACATAAAAGGAAACACTATTATCTCATACGTCACTGTAAGTGTTCATATTAAGCTTACAGATAAAAAATTTAAGATGTGCATTGTGGTTTTCCAATGCTCAAGATAAAGTTGGTCTGGCAAGCTCCTTAAAGAAAGAATATAGAGGCCCAAGTAACTTCAAGACAGATGGAAAAACTTCTCAACTTCAAACCATCTAGGAAGTATCCTAATACCTTAAGATTCATAATATCCTATAGGTTATGCATTTCTTGTGAACTGAAACTGGTGATAACATGAATTCCAAGGAAACTACTATAATTTATCTGGTCTGCATGGTTGGGTCAAAGATCATTTCCTCAAGCAATTACAGAGAGGAATATCACATTGTCTAGCTAAGAGATTTGTTAATACCTAGGAAAATAATAATCAGATAAAACAGCTGGCTTCCAAACTTCTTGGGTCGAAACTAATGATACTGCAGCAAATGTCCATATGACGCTACAGGATCCAAGAGAAAAAATTTTGATTGCGAAACAAGGTCAAGTGGAGGGCATCAAACTCCCCCTGGAATCATCCGTGTTTCTGCTTAAACAAAAGCGTCCAACAGACTTAAAGCAACAGAACTCTCAGGTAAAATACTGAATAGCAGGCATACTCCTCCAGCAGATATATAGATTATTGAAACACCCAAAATACCCAATCAAAAATCCTTCTGAAGATCTTCACTCGAGAGAGTTTTCATTCTATATGTTGGAATATATAGTCCATTAATAATCCCTTAGTTTCTCTGAAGATAAAGTGTTTCTCCTCTATGATTTGCACTTCCTTTTCATCTCTAATTTGAAATTTCCTTAACAAGAATATCTATTTGCAAATTTGGAAATAGTCGATTCCTTTAAGATCTAAAAAGGTAGACCGGTCTGACATACCAGATTCTAGTCCAACCCTTCCCAAGTCAGTGACTTGTCGATAATAGGCTTTCTGCCAAGCAGATAAGTCACATTTCAGTATAACTTGTGTTTTTCCAGGAAGATACTTCTCCACCTCATCCTTTTTCCTCCTTAGAAGAAAGGGGCGTAAAACCTGAGAATCAAAGAGAAAAACAACTATTATGGTCCACTAGAAAGACCCAGAAAGCAACAGAAAGCATTGGTAATCACTTGATGCAAACGGCGAATGATCAATAGCTCTTCCTCATCGTTGAGAGAAACATCACATGCAAATGGTGCATTGAACCATTCCTCAAAATTCTGCACTGAATTGAAAATGCTGGGCAACAGAAAATTAAGCAATGACCACAGTTCCTGCAAACTATTTTGTATTGGAGTACCGGTCAACAGGAGTCTACGACGAATACGATAGCTGCAAACACATAAATATATGATCAAGATTTAAGGGAAAAATTACAGCATCAAAAAGTATTTTATGAATGATAGCATGACTGAACATGATAGGCAAACAAAGATAAGTGAAACTCCAAATAGACTACTCTGGATCACTGGGTAGGCAGCAGGTTGATGTCCAACAAGCACTGAACCTTATAGCCTTATACCAAATAAAACCTATGATAATTGTATCTTATATTGACCAAATGTAGTGTGTTAGCAGGCTTTCCTCTATATAGTGTTCAATTTTAAGAAAAAGCTTCCCTTTTTTAATTCATATAAAGACAATTTGAAAAACAGAATAGCCTATTCCACTGTACCTGACATGGCTTTCACAATTTTAGGAATTGGTTTCTGCAACCAACATGAGAATTAAGGAAACCACTCTACAAATTCTCTCATGGATTTACTGGTCCTCCTCTTTTTCCTTTTCATTTGTTTTCTAGAATCTAAACTGCATTTCTGTAACTTCTTTTTCTGGGCTTCTAAATCTAAGGTTTTTGAATTCCAAAATAGAATATAAATTAGTACTATTAATAAAAAGAGAAATCACCAACAAAGTTCAAGAATGAAATTTATCCAAGTCTGAGACCGAGCAGTTAACATGTAACATACCCTGTAACTAGCGTGCGAGAAAGAGCACAATCATGGTTTTTCAGACGATGACCTTCATCAACAATCATATAATACCAGTGAACTTTCTTCAGGAACTTTTTATCTTTCATTATTAGATCATAGTGTGTGAGAAGAACATTAAATTTTCCTTCTCGAAAATACTCTTCCCTTATTGCCTTCCTTTCATCTGGGCGCCCATCATACAGAACTGTCGAAATACTGCATAATTGAAGAACATCAAAATGTTCATCAGAAGAAGAAAAGGTGTAAGTATTTTTCATGTTTGAACTAAAAGAAACCTTGGTGCCCAGGTTGAAAATTCATGAAACCAATTTGGTAATACTGCTTTTGGAGCTATTATCAAATGGGGTCCTGTAACACCCTTGTTTTCAATTAAGTACGCAATCAAAGCAATAGTCTGAATTGTCTTTCCAAGACCCATTTCATCAGCCAGAATACCATTGAGATTGTTGTTGAACAAAGAAAGCATCCATTGGAGCCCTTCTAACTGGTATGGTCTTAGCTCCCCACTCCGAAGCATTGATGGTTGCTCTGTTACCTACGAAATTATGAAAAGGAAAGGAAATCATTATTCATACTGTCATTCAGTAAATCCAATCAGAAATGATTGTAAAGGTTTATATACAAATATAACAGAGAGAAAACTAGAAAGAAAAGAAAAACGTAAAGCAGAATATAACACAAATCCTTATGTAGCACTGAATTTACTGAAAATAAAATGATTGCATATGCAACTCAATGATATAACAGAGTAGTGTGGGATACACTGGGTTCCTAACATCAGCCAAGGAAGTGTAATGTAGATTGGACGAGTTATGGTAGAATGAAAGAAAAATCACAAGTAAATATCTACCTTCCCTCTTTGTCCAATGAAGTGTATTGCTCAAAGTCAACAAAATACAGAATGTAACTTAAATATAGGATATAGCTCACTGCTCACATCACACAATAGGTGAAACTTTTGTCCTTTTTCTAATTTCAGTAATCAAGGATCACCACTCACAGACATAATGCCATGCACATCACGCTTGAAAAGTGAATTACTTAAAAATAAAATGATTGCCCAATTCTTTGGGATTTGCATGTTCTGTTGCAGTCCACCTACGTAGAGTGAAATAGTTTGACAGCTATGCCATTTATCAAATTTAGTATAATATAATCCGACCACTGATACAAGGTCATCTCTTATCACAAATAAAGGGTGTTCCAATCCCCAAGGCTTCCTCACCCGGGTGACTAAGGAGCAAAGATGAAAGACCCATGCTAAAGACATAAGGCATGCTTACTTTGGCTTAGCACGATACATATTGCTCAAATGCCATGATAAGCCAGTGTGTTGTTGGCACATTGAATAATCTTGCCATATCAAAAGAATAATCTTTAAACCTTTCTAAGGCCTTAGAATAGGTTCAAAGGCTAATATAAAGTCTTATTAATACTAGATATTAGTGTAATATACACAATAAGATTCTAATCTCAAATCTTCTAAGTAGGGGAAATAACTTTGGGGAAATCAAATTTCTCCTTGATTTGTAAATTTGAAGGATAATATATATCAAAAGGGATGAAATAGACTTCATATTAGCTTTGTTTAAAGTAAGATTTATACTCAATTCCTAACCTAATGGCATGGATGGCCATAAGGGAGTATTGAGATAGGCAATTCTATTCTCATTTTAGAAGAAATTGAATAGAGAGAGAACTCAAGGCAATTCTATTCTCACCTTAGAAGAGTTCTCCAATTCCCTCCCAGAGTTAAATTCCTATCTGTTATGAAGAGAGTTACAACTATCCAATTGTTGAGATTCAACAGAGGATGCTATAGAGCATCGAAGGAGCTGAATCGTTCATCTACCACCACTACAAGTATCAACATTTGCACTTGAGGTTGATCCGTAGCTCAGATGCGTATCGAAAAAAAACTTAATAGTTAATCAAGTAGTTCATAATCAATAGATTACTTAAACACTACGGCACTGATGTCCAAAGAGGTTGTAACTAACTCTTATTTCTATTGCTTAGTGAAATAGACCGATCAACTTTAGGCAGATCTGTGGTTTGTCCTCTCTATGCGAGAAAGATTTTCTATGACAAAAGAATGTGTCATGGTGTGTTTGTCGTACTTTACTTTTTCTATTTGGTATTAGCTTTTTGTTTCCTACTCTCGCCGTTAGTTCAAATTAATATTTGGATTTCCTTTTCTTACTTGATTTCAAATTCTAAAGTACGATTTTAAATCGGTTTTTCTAAACCTAAAAGGATTCAATTTTCCTAAACCAAATTGATTTTGGTTTTGGTTTTTGACTTCAACTTAGATTTATAATTTTCATATATCTAAGAATCTTATCTATCCCAAAATCTCAAATTGAAATTTAGATAATAAAGTTATTAGCTTTGACAAGAAAGCAAGATATTTTTTTAGTACCAAAATCCCAACAAACTACTAAAACTACCGACACACTTTCCAAACTTATTTTTTTACAGATAAATTACTCAACAGGAACAAAAATCCTTGACTCGCACCAATAATATTAAGTTGAATGACTCAGCACGAAATATTGATCCAGGTACTTATATCTCATATCAGTATGCATTGATTACCATATAAATAAAAAATATTTCATTATGTAAATAGTAGATACCACAAAAATTTATGACTGGATTAATAATTATCTTTGCAGATTTGAGAGGAAAACAATATAGAAATTAAGTGACTCAGGACATCTTTGCATACCTTCTCCTGAATGGCATGAACAGTTGAGTTGTACTGTCGTTGGCCTTCAAGCAAATCATTACCTTTTACATTTTGTGCTGAGTCAGCATTAACACCATCCATGTCATCATCTAAAGACAACTCCTCAGTATTAGAGAGAGAGATTTGTGAACGATCATCAGATTCAGACCCTTTCAATGTTTCAATCCCATCAAGATGCTCAGCATCCTTTTGCCGCTGTACTGCTGCTCCAAGACGAACAAGAAGATCATTTGTTTTGCCAAGGAGCATTTTCAAGCGCTCATTCTTGCTTTCTTCTACCATACGCATGTATGCTTCTTGATCATCTGCTTTCAGTGCTTGAAACCTTACTTTTTCTGCACGAGTAATGCGTTGTCTTGCACGCATATGCCATGCCTACATTGCAGAAGATAGATTTACAATTTTATAGGTAGCCAAATAACCACAAAAGAGAGTAAAAAAGGTGAGCTACATTGTAATTAATACAAGAACTAAGATAATTAATGTCACATCTTTTCTGGCTCAGATTTGCACTTTGCAGGACACTTAAACAAAGGTTAGTCATGCCCCTGGAGAATGGCAACCAGTTCAATTAGCCTTACCATCTATCCTAATCATGAGGACATACCATTCTACAGGTCTCAACTCTCAATAGATCTCCCAAGATGAATTGATTATTCTGCATCTTGTTTAAAGCAATAGCTAGATTTGGAAATTATATTATTTGAAGCAGAGTTCCACATAAGTTAAACATATATAATTGTACCTGAATTCCATCATTCCTCTGCTTTCTTCGTTTCAAAGAAGCTTGTGCTTGCAGCTGAAACTCACGAACAGCATTAAGAATATCTGTGAAGAATTTCCTCTTTCTCATCTCCTCTTGGTTCTTCTCCTCCTCTTCTATTCTTGACATCCTCTGCGATGAGACAATATACTAAGAAATAAGATGATTATTTTTCTTCAAATAAAATAAATATCAGCAATTTAATGCAAAATGGTGGTATTAAAAACCTCCGTGTATCTCTTCTTTCGATGGCGATCATCAACATCCATTGCAAATGTATCTCCAATCCCAAACATGCTAAAGGGGTATCGGAGCCGCATCATCCCCCAGTCATACAACTGTTTTTCAGGATATGCACATTTCTCATGTAACCAGTATTCGGCACTCACGTCAGATCGCACCTTCCTTTGCAATTCTAATAACTGGATGCCGAACAAAAAAAAATTCAACAGAAAGCAGAAGAATTAATTCTCAATGCAGAAATTGAATGATGAGATCGAAACATGTCAAAAGTAGAATATTACATTTTGGTAAAACCAAAAAAATAGTAATTAGTGTAAAATTTTAGTGGGAACAATTTGTGACAAAAATAAGAAAAAGATTCATCATATCTACTCTAACAAGTCATTATGGATTTATAACGGAACATGATGGAAATTTGTTGAACTGAGAAAGAACTAATAATTTAGTAGGAAACATTTTGATGCAAGAGCAATACTATAAATTGACATGACACCCAATTTATTTCAGCATTTAATGGCTAACGGCCTGCAATGCCTTAATATCCGATTAACAAGTTGAGTACCTGCTCCTTAATCTGGTATGATTTCAATATACAATAATTGTGTGACATTTAGATAGTAGGCCAGCACGCATCGGCACGGTCAAAATCAATATAGAACCCCATACAGGTGTCCATTTCCTATCGGCACAATAAGGATTAATGATACTGTGTGGAGGACGGGATATGCCCTGTTTTTTTATTCCCTATAATAATTTTGTGTAAGCATTTCTTTATAAAGAAGAGAAAAGAAGACTTTGAAAGGACCAATTAGGAAGAAAAAAGTCCATTGTCTATGTTAGGAGAGAGCTCATCTAATCTTTTGGTACATGTTCAAATTCTTTAAGAGAATTTTTTCCATCAACAATTTTAAGGGCTATAGTAAGAAACCTCTCTGAATGATTCAATCAAGAACATCACTCAACAATTGCTCTCATTCTAAGAACAAGCATGATGAATTTAGGGCTGATCTTGATGTTCAAGGAGCTGTTGATGTAGACACTGGTGCAAACCCTTCTGCAGATGATGCTGAAGAGGATGAGGGTGTCAATGATCAGGCACAAAAAGTAGTAGATATCAGTGACACCTTCAGGCTTCAGGTTATTGCTTTTATTTTGAGCAGGAATGTTCTTTTCTATTTAATCTGGATCATGGGTACAATTTTTATATTTAACATGGATCATGTTAAGCTTTCATACTTTTCTTCTCATAAATTTTTTTTCTCTCACAGGAACAACCTGCCTTTTGACAAGAAGCAGTTCAAACCTTCGTGAAGCGAAATATTAAGAACTTGTGTAACAACCCAAAATTTTAAACAATAAATAAAATAGAAATGAATATTTAGATAATGAGAAATTTTGTTATATCTTTTATATTTTAGGATTCAGATTAAATTAAATTAAATTTTTAGATATATCTTTAAGATATTAGAATCCCTATTCTAATAGGACTTTTATTATATTTTTTTTAACTATAAAAGAGGGGCCTAGAAGAAAAATCTAGATGGGATTTTAAGAGAGAAGGTAGGGGCGGTAGAAAAAAAAAAGAAAAGGAGATCATTCCTGGGAGAGATTAGAGAGAAGAGAGAAGAGAGAAGAAACAAAGATGAAAATGTATAAAGAAAGAGAAAATAATAAGAGTAGATTGAGAAAAAAATTATCATACCAAAGAGAAGAAATAGAAAGAGAAGGCAATCATGGAGCACATTGAAATTCGTGCAAATTATGATTAGGATGCGAAAATTAGATTATTTTTGGATTGAACAATCAAGGCAAATACTCACTCATATTTTCTTAAATTTTTATTATTCAAAAATAAAATTAATGATTTGAAAAAAAAATATATCAATAAAAATCAGAGATATAAGATTATTTGTATTTTATAGAAAATTCGAATTTATTATTTGGATTTTCTCTAATACATAGAGAAAATAATAGTATTTAGATTTATGGATTATTCATGTATATATTGTATTTGAAGAATTGAGAATTTTGATAATTGAAGAATTTGGTACTTGAGATTCAAAATGAATCAGTATAGTTGAATACTGACAAAAATAAGATCTGAAACTCAATTTATTTTTAAGAAAATAAGTTCAAGAAAAAAAATTTCTTGGAATATAATGTCGCAACGTGCTACCAACTAACTCTGGCGAGATTAGAAAAAAGATTCATTGATTTTCATCCTAGTGACTCTAATCTTACTTAACAGCTAGTGAAAAAGTCGATAGAGCACTGCAGAGTACCTACTGTGACCCTAAACGGATCGACTATCTAGAAATGTCTCCGGCTCCATTTCGATGGTGACTAGATAGTGCGATGTGACCACGGGTCAGAATACCTATTAAAGAGACAATATGGTATTTTATCAGTTTTAGCGGGTTTTCATGATAGTGCACTTTTAGCAAAGATTGATTTGTTTTATATTGATTAATTCAATATAAGATAATATGAAATGATTTATAATTTCAATTAAGCATATATGGATTTTGAAATTCAGTACAAGAGACAAAAAAATTATTTATTTTTTAAGATGGCTTATATATATTATTATGATTCTTTTTCTGCTACTATATCTATCACATGTTGATATATGTCATTAGACATATTCTTGGTAAAGTGAGTTACTTGCTGGGCATCTAGCTCATGAGAACTCATTATTTTGTAGAAATTTAAAAGCCGCTTCGTGAGGACTTTGAAAGATGAATATTGTCACGACCCAAAATAGGAAACATGACCGACCATGCATCTCAATATGCTTGAGATGCACGAAGCCTTATTAATACTCTCTACGTGTACGATGACAAAATAAATAAATAAAATGAGAATGTGGGATTGAGAGAGGAGGGTGCACGTGCTCTGCACGTGCAGCCCCTCCCCTCTCCCTCTCCAGCATGCAACGAGGCACTGATAAGAGGGGATTTCAGCTAATCCGAATCGGATTAGATTTAATCCTCTTCTAATCTATAAATTAAACCCTAATCCTCTCTCCTGAACCCCCCCCCCCCAGCCTTCTTCTCTTCCACCGTTTTCTTTCTTTTCTCACCGTCGGAGTCGTCGCTGTGGGATCGGATCGCCGGAGCATCGCCGGAGGAAATTGGGACCACCACACTCCTCCCCGGTGAGCCCTCTCTCATCCCTCTAGTTTAATTTAAATTTAAAGGGATAAATCGAAAATACCTAAAATTGGGGTTCTCGGCTTCATCGGCAAATCAGGCCGGCCGGCGACTTCGGGTCGCAACGGCATCTTCACCGGAAGCTTCGTGCTCCAAGCCCGGTGTCGGTGATATCTTCTAGAGAGCCCTCGTGGCTCCAATCGACGTCGGCCGTCGGTGAGTGGGTTTTCCTCCACCACGAGAGAGAGAGAGAGAGAGAGAGAGAGAGGGGAGCCGGTCGTGACCCGCTGCCGGCAAAGTCACCGGCGACCACTCTCTCTAGCTTTCTCCCTTCCTCGTGTCAGACGCGAGAAAAGAGAAGGGATGGGTTGGGCTCGGGTTTAACCCGAGCCAACCCCCTTTTCTTTTAAATTCGGGTTTGGATTTCAGATCCACAAACCCGACCCGAACCAATTAAATTGGATGGGCTGCGGGCTAAACCGCAGCCCAATCCATTTTCTCGGCTAGGCCTTGGCCCAGCCCGATTAGTTTCTTTTGGCTGGGCTTTGGCCTAGCCCGATTAGCTTCTTTTTTTGGAATGGGTCGGGCCAGCAGTAGCCCAACCCAATCCAATGGGTGGGTTAAACCCATTTTAGTTTTTTTTTTAGTTTTATTTTTTTTAGAAATATTGATATTATTCAAATTAAAAATTTGAATATTATTTATTATTTAAGGTGGTGATTTCTAGTACGTGAGCTAGAAATTTGAGATTTCGGTTGTCTTGCCTAGACTCAGGTGAGTGGGTTCACTCACATGTTTATTTTATTGTATTTCGTATTTTTGTCAGACCATGTAAATTTTCTGTGTGCAAATTATTTATTTCACCCTTATGTGTAAAAATTAAATTGTTGTAATTTCTGTGTGCAAATCTATTTATTTCATCCGTACGTGTAAAAATTTAATTGTTGTATTTTCTGTGTGCATTTAATTATTATATTCAGTGCATCACCATACTTCGTGCAAATATTGAAATTTGTGAAAAGAAAAATGAGACTAATATTGATACGACTTAGAAAACAGTCCCGGTATAAATCGTTTGCGATTTTCCGTGGTGACTCAAGTCTATCTGGAAGTCCAGGGGAAAGTCCTAAATTAGATCACTGCGGTGACTTTCTTAGATAACTCTGGCGGGGTTAGGGAACAGTCCTAGGATGAATAAAAAAATTTCCTAGGTGACTCTAACTTCTCTCAACGGTTAGAGGAAAGACAGAGTGTGTTAATCACGGGGTGATACCCTCTGATGACCCTAACCGGATCAGCTATGAAGAAAAGTCTCGAGCGTCATCTCGAGGTGACTTCTAGTTGATGTGGATCCACAGGGTTTATGTAACACCCTAAAAACTATAAAAAAAAAATCCCGTGACGCACGCGCCGAGCACGTGCGTCACAGGCACCTGCCACCCACCATGTCCCCGCGTCCTCTCTTCTCCTTCTTCCCTTTCCCTTGCCGTGCACGCTACCCTGCTCCCACCTCCATTAAACCCCATCTTCCCCTCCTCGATCGCACCATTTCTCCACCTCAATACCTCTCTCCATCTCTTCTCGTGGGTTGCCGACGCCGGAGCCACCGAGCTTGCCGACCAACCCCCTTTTCGGTAAGCCCTCCTCCCCTTTCCCTTTTTTTTCCCTATTACTTCCCTCCTCAGCCTCGTGCTGTGCCGCCGCCGTCCCCGTGCTGCCGCCGACACCGTCGACCTCGTGCCGCGCCGCCAGCGTCGCAGCCCCTCGGGCTTTCCGCTCTCCCTTCGTCTCCTCCCTCGGAAGAGAAATACCGAGGGAGGGTGGGGGGGTTGTTTAATAAGATAATTAATTCTATTAGTTCGCTAATCTTACGTATGGTTTACTTGCGTGAATTAATAGGATTGACACCGCGTGAGGAGGATTTTGGAATTCCGGATGAGCCGGCTAGCTGACGAGTTTTACCATACTATGGAGACCCCCCAGGCGAGTAGAGTTATACAAATCTAGAATAACATAATTACAGTCATTATATCTGTCATGGCACTGTAGGAAATGTCGGTATTAATGCATGCAGTTAGTACACCTTGTTATATCTTTTGCATACGTAGTTATTGATAACCTGCTCATCATTATATTATGAGAATGTTAATGTAGCATAAACATTAGTGTGATAATGCTTTCCATGTGTCATGTATGGTATACTATTGCATAGATGTATGATTACTGTGAATATAGAATGTAATGATCATGATGACTATAACATGTTTTATACACTCATAAACACTGCACCACTTCCACCTATCATTAGTAGTCGAATTCTGACTAGACAGTACCCTTACTCACTCAGCCCAGGGTTAAGGGTAGAGTGTATCTTATATGACTATACTATTAGCGGCCTACACCTGAGGTCGGGAAGCCTGTGTGGCATTCAGGTAGTTATACTGCATAGTTAGGACTAGATAATGATGATAGAAGAACATGATTGTGAGGTGGGGATATAACTCTAGTGGTACCCGACGATGCAAGGTTAGGGCGTCTGTTGATGAGCCGAGGGCTCCCGATTCTCCCGCCGAGGGCGGTGATGCTTTAGAGAGAGTGAGATATGGGTTTACGACCGGGGTCCTGAGTCTGACGGTCATAGATAACCGGTCACATGTAGTGTCGTCATACACGTGTAGGTGACATTATCGCTAGATGTGTATATATCCCCTCTCGATGGATGATTATATGATGGATGATTGTTTCTTGAGAGTATTTACCCTGTGTGGTGAATAGCTCGGTGAGCGTTGATAAGTATGATTAATGTTTTGGTAGGCCTGAGATGACTAAACTGCTATTTTATTGCTATGCATAACATGTAAAACCTATGATTGAGATGTGTACGAATAAGAGATTGTATCAAGCTTATTGAGATGTGTACGCTAGATGTGTATATATCCCCTCTCGATGGATGATTATATGATGGATGATTGTTTCTTGAGAGTATTTACCCTGTGTGGTGAATAGCTCGGTGAGCGTTGATAAGTATGATTAATGTTTTGGTAGGCCTGAGATGACTAAACTGCTATTTTATTGCTATGCATAACATGTAAAACCTATGATTGAGATGTGTACGAATAAGAGATTGTATCAAGCTTATTATCTGTGTGAACTTATCATGATACGTTTAGGAACTAGCATGTTCCAGGATAGTGACTGGTAATCTTTATCGATTGCATTGATTCAGTAAATTATGGTAAGTCTTTTCAATAAGCATATCGTTATCGTTAGCAAATATAGGCATACATTGGATATACCCATGTGATTTCACTATTTTTAGATTGTATGGATCCTATTCGCTGGGCTGTAAGCTTACCACCTCGTGGTGGTATTATTTTCAGAGCTAGGGGACGCAGGTGTGGGAAGCGAGGAGTAGCTGTTTTTCCTTTTCAGTAGGTTTGTTAGTTGTGTTAAGCCCCTGCGAGGGCGTGATGACGATATTGTATTTTGGACCTTAGCATTGTATTTTGGATGTATATTTGGAAGGCTTGTTGTGGCCTGTGGACTTGTATCCGAACTTTTATAGTTGAGTTTATTTATGGTGAAATTGTGTTGTTGTGTGCCTTGTAAAATCCTTGTACTGACAAGTCATGTGATGCACCGCGTGGGGGGATTTACCCACACGGTTTACACGTGTATTTGGAGGTTTTGGTGTTTCAGTTTAGACCCATTTAGACATATGACAGTATAAATATCAAAAGATGTTAATATGTTGCGTGCGAGGTTACAAGTTGTGACATCTCTCTATTATTATCATTGTTATTATTTAGAGAGCATGCATATTGTATATTGTTATGGATATTGTTGCTTTTAGTTTAATTTATTCAGCATTAATATGATTTAAAATTTATTTAAAATTTATTCAGCATTAATACAAGTGGATTCCACTCACTGAGCTATAGATGTTGGCTCATGGGTTCGATTGTTTTTTTTGTATTTGTTTATGTATTTCAGGTAATAGTCAGCGGGGCGACTGAGCGAGATGTACTCGGACTCCACCTCCACTTAGGATTCACCTATTTACCTTTCCGCTCTTTTAGATTTTTTGCTTTAGATTAGATGTTTTATTTATTTAGTTTAGAGACTCAAAAACATTAACATTGTTTTAATTTTATTGCAATTAGTTATAAAATTTAATAAAGCACATTCTCATTTTATTTATTTATTTTGCCATCGTACACATAGAGAGTATTAATAAGGTTTCGTGCATCTCAAGCATATTGAGATGCATAGCCAGTCATGTTTCCTATTTTGGGTCGTGACAAATATCATTTTCATTGTGTCAATTTATTTTAGACAAGGCTCCAAGTATCGGAATCGGGATCAGAATCGACCGTCTGAAAAAAATGATATGTATCTGCCGTATTGGAGGTATCGACAGTGTCGACCGTCCGTATCGGCCTGTATTTTAAAATAATTTTTAAAATACAAAAAATTCTTAATTTTTTAGAAAAATAATAATAAGATATAAATATAAATTATTCATATATAAAGTCTAAAATCTAAAGTTTCTCAATTTCTATTTCTCCCCCTTTCTACCACTCACACTCTTTTTCTCCCACACAAATTAAATATAATTCTTACTCTCTCCTACTAATTCTCTCTTATCAAATTCTATCTCTCTCTCACTAACTCTCTCTTAGAGCATCTCCAACCGGGCTCCAAAACTCCAAATTTGGAGCCCAGTGGAGCTCCAACCAGGCTCTATATGGGGCTCCAAATTTGGAGCCCCACCATGAAAATGGAGCCGGGCTCCATTTGTCACATCAATTTTTTGAAAATACAAAAATTACCCAACAAGTGTTATATTCAATAATTTTAATTCCATTTGTATCCTTTGTTAAATAATTTAGTTAGTTAAGCTAAGTATATAATTAGTTTTACTAATCGGTTTTTAACAAAAATAATACCATTGGAAAGACTCATCGAAACCTTTAAAATGAGTCTAATATTAAATTACTTTTGAGTTAATTTTAATTTTAATTTTTTTATTATTTATAAAAATGAGTCTAATATTAAATTATTTTTGAGTTAATTTAAATTTAAATTTTTTTATTATTTATAAAAATGAGTCTAATAAATTATGCAATTGAATATTGATCGTGATCGCGAGGACAGAGAGATCTTGTCAATTGATTTAAATAAAATTGAAGATCCGAATGAACGTGCTTTCTTTCAAAGAAAAAGACAAGAAATTTGTAGAAGAAGCAATATTCATTTTCAAGTCGGAGGTTCATCGCAAGAAGGTGGACACAGTCAAGAAAGAGAAGGTGGCTACAGAACTAGAACCGGTGGCTACGGAACCGGAACCGGTGGCTATGGAACCGGAATCGGTGGCTACGGAGATGACTTACCAGAATATTAAACATCTATTGTTTTTATTATGTTTGGTTAATTTCTGCTTATTTTAGGTAATGTAATTTTGATATTTTTAGTTAATGACATGTAATGCTTATTTTGATGTTTATTTCGTGTAATGTAATTTCGATGCGTTTAATTAAAAAATTAGTAATTTAAAATTACTTCTAAAACTATTGAATATTAATCTTATTTTAAAGATCTCGATGAGAGTTTTCTAACCATATATTTTTTAATAAAAAATAATAACGCTAAGATGATCTATTAAGCAATTTAAAATAGCTAATATAATAATATATATATTATTATTATAATATATATGGAGCCCGGTGCATTGGAGTGCACCGGGCTCTTGCTCCATTTTTGGCTCCATATTTGGAGCCTTTGGAGCAAGCATTGGAGATGCTCTTATCAAACTCTCTCTCTCTCTAACTCTCTCTTATCAAACTCTCTCCCTAATTAACTCTCTCTCTCTCTCCTACTAACTCTCTCCCTTAAAAAAACTCTCCCTCTTCCTCACCGACTATTACCTCTTTCCCTCTTTAACATAGTTTTTTAATTTTTATTTTTTCTCCATGTCTCTCTCCTCTCCCCCCTCTCTCTTTTCTTCCCTCTCCCTCTTACTGCTGCAACCCACAAACTCTCTCTCTTTCTCCCTCTCTTTCTCTCTTTCCCCCTCTCTTTTTCCCTCTATTTCCCTCTCTCTTGCTCCATCTCTTTCTCTCTCTTTCTCTATTCCTTCTCTTTCTTCCCCCCTCTCTTTCCCTCTCTTGCTCCCTCTCTTTCTCTCTATCTCTTTCCCCTTTCTTTCTTTCTTACCCATGCTCATCTCGGGTGGGATCGGCCGATCCCGACTCGAAACGAATCAGGTATCAACCGATCCCTGACCGAAACCAATCAAATTGGTTTCAACCCGGGATCGGCCAAAACTAGGAACTGTGATTTTAGGATTTAAGTATTATTTGGGTTTTTGTGTCTTCTCCAAATTTTATCCTAGAAATTCACGATCATTATGTTCCCGGATTGGGGCATGACAATTTGACTCCCAAACTCGATGAAGTAGATACAGTTCTCTGTGTTTCTTAATTGCTTCCTTCAAAATGATCTTCATGAACACATTGGGTCCAATTAAATGGTGAAATATACAGCAAAAGTGATGACAACAATAAAGATGGAGGGCCGATGGCAGGAATTGCTGATATCACGACCTAATCCTATATCTTGTGCTGGAACAAGATATGTTAAGCAACATATACCAACATAATTTCAGATTTTAATGTATATATCCTTATACTGTACCTAAGGGATACCCTACAATACATATATATGTGTCTACTTAATTCCTGAAGATATGATACCAATATCAGAGTTTTCTATTTGTAGCACTTCTCATCTGTTTCTTGCTTTTCTTGTTATTTGTGACTCTTTTAACTGAACCTGAAATACAAACCAAAATTGCTGAAAGCAGAAACAAAAGCTCAAACAATGTAAAAACTAGCAGATTTGTAAGTCTAACCTGATATTTCTAAGGAATTAGAGTGCCAAATTACTAAAAGTACTGAATTTAGCATATTTTATATTTGATATATATCAGAAGCATTGATTACTAAGGGCAAAATAAGCATGAAGAAAACACACTCCTTGCAACATCCATTAGTGAGGTCAATTTAATGCATAAGTTAACAACAAGAAAAACCTATATAATGCGCATTCGTCCAAGTGACAATCTTCAGATTTTTTGCTTCTGTTACCTTCAGCCCGTATAGTTCAAGCAAGCACTTCATTTGCAAGTCCTCTCCTCTAGTTGACGGCAACACTAATACACCAGACAATATAAATATGAGCTAAGCATAAGAGCATATAAATTTAAAGATGCTCATATTTCAACAATTTAGCTAACCAAATACAAAATACATAGTGGAAATCAGTTTTCCATTCTAATGTCTACATATAACATCTAAAATGGTCAATGTGGAAATCAATGCAAACTAGTGGCAAATTCCTGTATTATGCTATTTAGTACTTACAACTATTTTAAGTGACTGAATTAATAGGATTGATACTCAACAAAGTTAACCATCAGAAAACATGGTAAAAATATACATATTAGCGCCACTATAACAAATAAATGAGCAAAATGTTCAAGAAACTACAACCAGATGACAACTATAAGTCATCAGGAACTCAAATAGGGGACAATATATCTTAAGGGAATCAAGAGAAGTTGAAATTTCTAGTCTCCATTACTTTGTTATCCTCTCCAAATAAGATAGGAATGGCCTTTAAATTTATTGCCAAGACTAAAACAATAAGTTTAACATAATTACATTTAATATAATTTTACAATTCTAATATAATTACATAAATAAGTTATGTTGACATGTTTCACTATATGACATCAACTACTAGGGGCATAAAAACAAAAGATTGTCACTGGAAATTCCATGTAAATCCTAATGTAAGGGAATCTAGACATTCGTGATAATCCAGCCCCTCCCACTCCGTTAGCACCACAAATAAATATGCCTTTCCCGGTTTTTTCTCAACCCCTTTAACTAGCAGCACACCTTGAGATGCGAGACCCAATTGCAGAAGAAAAGGTTTGTAAGATGATGTGAAACATCTTCAAAGTGAAGATGTATAGATTAGATCCACAACATGATTGATATTGTATGCAACTTGATAAGAAGATAATACAAAGCAATATGCTTAAGAGTTGAGAATCAAATTATAACCTTCAAGCTCCAAAAGACGATGTTGGATGGAACTCTTAAAACGGCTTGCCTTTGATCTTCTCAACTCTGAACAAGACATGCAACTTGTCTGTTGATTCAATACTGCATCCCCGAGCTCTTTTATCAAGGTACCATTCTTTAAAACCCCACAGATCTACGAAAGAATGATTTGTTTTTGATAGAAGGAAATAGACATATCACAAGATGTGATCATAATAGGCTTATGCTTGACAGTACAAGAAGGAAGTGAATCTAATCAAAATTACTAGATCAAATACATAAAATAGTAAATGGATAATTGTTACCAATAGCTCTTGCCGAGAACAGGTCAGTGAATCAATTGAAATTTCTTTTGTCAAGATACAAGCCAAGAAGATTAAATTACACATTGAACCTTCAATGCAATCTGCTAGTTGATCTAATATGTCTCCAGTGTTCCAAAAACCCAATTTGCTGTCAATAGAACAACAAAAAGGAAGGGCTTTATATGAGGAAATCAAGCTCATTTGTGGTCTTTTAATTTGGTTTAGGCTAGTTTAATCAATATGGCCAAGTTGGGTAGCACAATTGAGAATTTGGATTAGCTCTATTTTATTTGGTCATTTGGGTTAGCCTACATGTAAACCAGTAAGAGATGTACTAGCATGAAGGTCCTAAATCCTACCCAGTAACAGTATGCAAAATAGGATATTATATCAGCCCTAATAAGAGCACACCATCATAGAGGTTCAACAATCATTTAGAAGGATTTAAAAATCTGAACAAACTTCATCAAATCCAAATAAAGAAGGAAAAGAAAAGCCAAGACACCTCAATTTTATGCCATAAAACATTGACCCTAATTTCTTGCTTATTATTTAGTGTCATTCGAACCATAGAACTTTTCTTTTCACACAATTTCAACCCGGATTCGACAGTCTCCCTTAAAGAACCACTGAAATCAACGCACCCCGCGAGAACTACTTCAACAAAATTAACGGATCGAAGTACTTCTCGAAAAGCAAATTCCCTTAACTGCCATCAGCAACACTTTTTCTTGCGACTATTAACCAACAAACGCTCCAATTCCAACCGAAACAAAGATCGAGAAAGGGCAGAAAATGAGGCGGTGCGTACCGAATCCTCCTCGGGAAGAACAGCACCACCGCCTTCGTCGTCTCCTTCGTGGTAGATGGAGGAGACGGCGTGGAAGACGTCAGGGGGGAGAGGAAGATTGCGGGAGATGAGGTTGAGCGCGCCAATTAGGGTCTTCGTCTTCTCCACCACGCCATCCGAGAGAGGAGGAGGAGGAGGAGGATGGTTCTCCACCGAAGCTGCCATGGATGGCCTCAAACTCTCGCGCGATTCAAATAAAACGAAGGCAACGGTCGATTAATTCATTTTGATTTCTTTTTCTTTTTCTTTTTCTTCCTTCCCTTGTCTTGCTCTCGTCTGCGATCTTTAACTCGTCTCGCTAGTCAGCTTCCTCTCTCTACCCTTCGTTTCCTCGTTTGCTTGGGCTGCGAGAGGAGTCAAAAGAAGAGACCGAAATATCCGGAAGTTCGTAGCGGATCCGCTTGTAGGTATATATATATATGTGCGAGTTGGTATCGGGTTGATTCCGTTAACCCGATAAAGGTGGATCCGGATTTTTAAGTGTTCTTTTTTTATCACTCATTAGCCGCAAGATATAGACCAGTCAAATGGTCAACCATCTATTGATACAGAGGCACACTTAGGCCCCATCAAGCTTTTTAGCCAATATAATAAGCTGTCTAGTCTAGACTCTAAGCAGTCACGCTGCCGAGTTGCTCTATTAAATTAACCACATTACTGAATCATCAATTACACGGTCGGGCCGTTAAGTTAAACCACAAGATATAAGTTAGTCAAAGGGTCAACCCTCTATAAATATAGAGGCACACTTAGGTCCCACCAAGCTTTTTAGTTAATATAATAAGTTGTCTAGTCTAGGTTTTAAGCCGTCACGCTGCCGAGCTACTCTATTAAGTCAACCACACTACTGATCCATTAACTGCATAGTCGAGCCATTAAGTTAAATTACTAAACCATCAAATAATTTTCTCCATAATATTGTATTGAGTTAGAATCAAACTCATAACCTCCTTGGTTATAGCCCCACCAAGCTTTTTAGCCAATATAATAAGCTGTCTAGTCTAGGCTCTAAGCCGTCACGCTACCGAGCTGCTCTATTAAGTCAATCACACTACTGAACCATCAACTGTACGGTCGAGCTATTAAGTTAAACCATCAAATAATTTTCTTTATAATATTATTTTAAGTTCAAATCAAACCCATGACCTCCTTAGTTATTAAAAAGGTATCTATCAACTCTATTAGAATTGGTTGATGATCCGAATGTAAGTTTGACCGAAGGTTGACTTCACATAAGTGTACTTCAAAACCTAGCCACCAATTTATCTTAAAATTTTAATTTCTCTAAAATGATTGCAAGTCTGAGAAATAATTTTCATATAAATTATTAATCCAATCAACAATTTATATTTAGAGGTAGGCTCATATAAATTTCTTCTTAAAACTTAGCACATTTTTTTAAGATTTAAAATTTTTATATAAATATTTAAAACTCACTATTTTGTCTCACGGTTTCCAAATACATATAATCTCATATTTAGATTTTAATTAGACATGCAAAAAAACTTAAGAGCAGATTTAAAATAATTAAAAATTATAAAAGTAATGGTATAAAAAGAAAGATAATTACACCTAAACCCTAAACCTGTTGGCACAATGACCTCTTAATTAAGAAAAACTTTCAAAATATACTCTTGTTGAGTTATATATTATATTTTTCTATTAAAAAAACTAATATATCAGCATCACGTAATTAATTTTAAGTTTTTTAGGGACTATTTTATCCTATTCTAGAGGGAAAAAATGAGAGAGAAAAGTTGACAATAAGATAATCATTTAATATTTTTTATTAAAATCGTCGAGGGCGAGAGATTTTTTATAATTTAGAAGGTCACTGTGTATCAAGAAAAATAAGAGGAGGCATATGAAAATTAGAGGATCTTAGTGTAAGTATTTGTAAAAAGAATAACCCATATTACAAATTATTAAACTATCCATTAAAATTTTATTTGTATTCCTTTTCCCTTTATGATTTAGATTAATATGAAAAATGTTAAACCCCCAATTAAGCTCACCTTACAAAAAAAAAATCCATTTCATATTTCCCATAACCACTCAATTTTACTATTTTCTAACCAATTTATCTATGTTTTACTTTCAAAAAAAAATTTGACAATGGAAGATATGAGAGATTAGAATGATTATAATATCTTGATTCATGAGACATTTCTCTATGAATGGTATATAAAATTAATATAATTATTTTCAATGCTACATTTCATTGTTGAACTAAATTGTTATGCTTGTTTGATTATGCTATACAATTCTAAGTATATATAGATACTAAGATTTTTCATATAATTCTTAAAAAAAATTAGAGGATGACCTACTCTTTTCATGCTTATGACCATGTTTAATCTTGACTAATGATATTTTCAATTTAATATACGATATCACTCGAATGGTCCAAAATTCTTTAGAGATAGTCACCAAAATCAAATTCGAATATGTAGCTAAATGTATTTCTGTCGTGAAAAATCTCTCATAGTAATCATTTTGGATCGTTACCGTTCAAAGTATATGTTACGAGTAATGCAATAAAAATAATTTGGCTATTCTCATTCAAAGTACATGATAAGTAATGTTACCCAATAATATTTCCCAATCATAAATGTACCATTTATGCTAAGCAATGAACATAGATAACTTTCGAAAAACTAAAAACCCAGTAGATTTGATTAAAATGAAATTCTTGATCTCATAGAAGAACTTTGCAATCACTGGTAGGACTCCTCAAGCGCACCGCAAGCTTCTTGAGTTGTCGTTCATTTAGCACAGTAAACTTTATAATATGATGGAATCACTCTATGATTAATTTTCATATCATTTTAGACTATCTTTATAGTCTCTGTAATGTTAAATTGCAAACATAGCCATTAAGTGCAATATAGTTTCATATGGATAATTTAATTAATCTAGAGATAAATGACAAAATCTTTTGATTTACATAACAAAATCAGAAGTTATATAACAAAATTCATATGTTCATAATGGATACTATAGTTATATAGTAAAATTCATAAAAATGAAACCCATAAATACACAATTATTTGTAGGTCCATAACATAATTCAAAAATACCTTTCATCATATAAGACATGATATTACACATCTTCCGTCATGAACAAACTTGAGTACTACTTTGTGATCTTTTCTGCATATTAGTTTATTGCATGTATATTTTTTCATTAAAAAATTAGGGATAATTTCATTTTTTAATCCACATCTTAAATTTTTTTATTACCTACATACATCATGAACTAAAAAATAAATTTTCACACATGCCCTACTGAATTAAGAAAACAAATTAACTATTTAGACTCTAAACCAAATATATTTTGGTTCACATGTAAGGGTTTAAGTGGTAAAAAGATTTCAAAGAATATATGTGAAAAATGATGATAGTTCAGGGATATCTACATAGAATTAGCCAAAAGAATTATCCAAAATATTGAAAATCCGAGAAGCTTTCAAGCTTAAATCTTCCATGTGCAATCCTTACCAATGCAATGTGCATAAAATCTAACAAATAATTCTCCTACAATAATGAGAATTAATTGACTTTAATTATTTTCTTATTATTGTATTTACTATTTTATAGTAATCATTAGATCGTTTTTATCTTTCTAGGAGTACATCATAGTCGTAGAACTTTCAAAGCTTTCAAAACCCTAGCCATCACCTTCCTCCAATAGCACCCTACTATACAATCGTCCACTACCACTCTTATCCGTCCGCCACCCTCCGACGACCATTGTAATGTTGGATATTTACCAATATGTCTCATTCTAACATTTCTCTACTATTTTATTTATATCTTTTCATCTCGATATCTAATTTAGGTAAAATTAAAACATTAGAACCCTAACTCAAGAGGCTACCACCATCTAAATTTTTATAATTTTTTTACGTACGAATCACTTCATATCTGGTTTGTAACATATACTAGGCACTTTAAGCATTATATCAGCAACCTTGTTCATTAAGATAGCAACAAAAATATCGCCGCCTCCTCTATGAAAAATATGAAAATTTTATTTTAACGCTATATCATATTCACCGAGACGCCCTTCCATGAATTTATAAAAGGTAATTTTGATTTACTCAACAGTAGAATTCTCACTACTAAGTCGAAGAAAATGAATCCTATTCCTATCTCTATTATAGTTTAAATTTTTTTTCCTATTATCTAATATGAGATTGTTCCTATGTCATATTATTATTAGTGAATTCTAAGTTCATTGTTCAATTCTAAGTTGAGGAGATGGACAAGGAGATCAAAAGAACTTTCCCTCCAAAATAATTTAAGTTCTAACATCCAATTAACAGGTACTATGGCAACCATGTCTTCTTTAGTTCCAAATTATTTTAAATGGAAATTATTTATCTCTTTTAAACTAAAAAATAAGACAAAGGGCATATTGGTTATAAAAAATAGTGAAATTAGAATACATGATTATAGAATAAAATAAAATAAAAAAAAATATTATTATAGAATAAAATAAGAAAATTTATCAGTATATTATATCTTTTGCTCTTATTATCATTCACATCCTCAAAAAATACTCTGAGTTAAATTTACCCTAAAATAAACTAAAGAATGGAAATATAATATTATTTATTAAAAATAAAAATTAGAATACCTAAAATACCCCCTCATTTAAAATCTAATTATCTATTTATTTGGCCTAAGTTTAATAAATTTATTTTCTCAAACTATGGAATAGTTAACAATAATTTGATGATTTTATTAAATGCCATTTAATAATAAAAATTTAGGAGTTAGTTTGATCTTAGGCATGACCACATGAGTGATTTGTAATTTACCCAAAGGGTAATTACCCTTATTATCACCGGTTTTTGAGTTTATTACAATTTTACCCCGACCGGAATCTTACTGATCCGACCGCTCCCATAACTCCCATCAGAGCAAACCGAACAATCTAGACCTTCCACGTTGTCGATCCTCGGCATTCTGTTTCAACCAATCAGAGCAAAGCTTCCTCTGGACCTCTTCCTCAACTCCACCTATATATACAAATCCCCTCCTTCCTCACTGGCTATTTCCGTTCGAAAAGAGCCATCTTTGCGCCTTTCTTTCCAATCCCTCACAAAGCTAGGGTTAGGGTTTTGACCTCACTAGTTCGAACAATGAGCTCCACAGCTTCGACCAAGGGCGGCCGTGGCAAGCCCAAGGCCTCTAAATCCGTCTCGCGATCTCAGAAAGCTGGCCTCCAGTTCCCCGTCGGCCGAATCGCCCGCTTCCTCAAAGCCGGCAAGTACGCCGATCGTGTCGGCGCAGGTGCTCCGGTCTACCTCTCTGCGGTCCTCGAGTACCTCGCAGCCGAGGTTTGTGTTTCTGCCGTAGACCAAGGGTTTTGGTTCCTTTGGTGATTTGTTGTGATCTTGTCTGATTTCTTATACTCGCCTTTTTAGGTTCTTGAGTTGGCTGGGAATGCGGCGAGGGATAACAAGAAGAATAGGATCGTCCCGAGGCACATACAGCTCGCGGTGAGGAACGATGAGGAGTTGAGTAAGTTGCTTGGGGCTGTGACGATTGCGAATGGTGGTGTTTTGCCTAACATTCATCAGACGTTGTTGCCCAAGAAGGCAGGGAAGGATAAGGGGGACATTGGATCGGCATCACAAGAGTTTTAGACCTTTTTGTGTTGAATAATCACAGAAATGTTGGAGTTCTGTTCTCTTTGTTGGTTATTGCTTCTCTTTTCTTGGTGGACTATAGATGTGGCAGTTTGATACGGTGGAGTGGCTTAAGGGTGTAATGTTTTTTGATCGTAAATTTTAATATAATTTTTGTATGAAAATGTGGAATTTTGGAAAGTTCCTTGTCTTGTTTGGATTGTTATTAGTACTTTGTTCTTTGTGTGCGTGTTTATTTTTTCTTTTGGCTTATTATGTACTGTTCGATTAATCTTTTGTGTATTTCTTAACTTTCGAACAAATTGGTGATGAAACAACAAAGTTTTAATTCATTAGAGATAATAAGCTTTAGCCCATTTGGTTTGTCGATCTGGTTGTTCTTTCATGGCTGTAGTCGATTGACATTTACTCAACTCTTTAAGCGAATCATCTTTTCCCCACTTTGTGCGTAACAATCGGATGTGTAAGGCTGCTTACTTGGTCTGTTTCCTTCTCTTTGTTAAATTGCTATTTACTTTCTTTACTGTATTCATTTTTACTGGCATGTTGTCGTGCCCTCAGTGACTTCCAATTTACCTTTTATTTTTTAGCTGTTTGCTGTTATTTCTCTTTCCCTGCAACCTCTGGATTTGTGTGGTCCAAATCGGAGAGAAATGTCACTTTCAAGGTTAATATCCACAAAATTAAATGTTTTTGGTAGCTGGATATGTGGTTGGCCTACCTGGTCTCTGAACTCTTGTCAGGAGAAGCAGAATATGAAAGAAAAGAAAAGTTCTTTTCGTATTGCCTTCTGGCTATCTTCAGACTCATCAAATTATTGGGGGAGATGAGTTTGTTGGTCTGTTATGGCTGTCGCCTGCCTCTTGACAGGCTGAGAGTGCTGACTGTTAGAGCTGTAAATTCCCAAGAGTCAGCTGTCAGTTCTCCTGAGTCAGGTCGTTTGAGGTTGCAGATCTTGGAACAAGTTGATGAGGAGCTGAGAAAGGGAAATGATAGGACGGCGCTCTCTCTTGTTAAGGATTTGCAAGAAAAACTTGGGGCAATTCAGTGCTTTGGAGCAGCAAGGCAGGTTGTTTTTCTTTCTAAGTTGTTTTGCTATAGTAATTCTCCTGGGCATTGATGCTGGTGTAGTATCATATAATCCTAACTAAGGTAGTCCCATTGTTAAACCTGAATTAGCTTCTTTATTTGGTGAGTTGGTTTGTAAGGACATTCAGAATGTTGATGAGATGGTTTTACTCTTGTCTGAGTTAGGGTTGCTCTTCTGTTCTTGGTATTAGAGTTGAAATGTGAGATGGTTGTAGGTTTGTCTGAGGTAGGGCTGCTTTTCTGCTCTTGTTATTAGAGTTGAAATGTATGACTTCCTCAGCCTCTTATTAATGTGGACCATAGCTTGTCTATTTGTCTCTTGTTGTATTGTTGATGCTGCTGTATATTGCCTCTTATTAATGCTGCTGAAAGTCTGAAACTGTGAAGAGTGATCCACTTTCAACTTTTTGTTCAATTTATGTTGTACTTTTCTTGTCTTTTTATCTTTTAAAAATGTTGTTTTCATTGTATTGTATACCTTTTTGTGTTTTCACTATATGGATTGCATTTTAGCTTGTTTCTTTTGTAAATGGTAGAATTTGTGCTTTAGGTGCCGCAAAGACTTTACAGCTTGGATGAGCTGAAGTTAAATGGAATCAATACATCTTCATTTCTATCACCTGTGGATGTAACTTTGGGCTCAATTGAGAGAAATCTTCAATTTGCTGCAGTTTTAGGAGCTCTTTCAGCATGGGTTGTATTTGGATTCTCTCAACTACAGATATTGTATGTTTCATTGGTCCTACTGTTTCTATGGTCCTTAGATTTGGTAAGTTGACAAATTATTTTTTGTCAATGTAGCTTTATTTCTTTATGCAACATGTAATTGCTCTACCTCATGTTTTGATGAAACTACTCATGAGTTGATACTTTAATGGAGTTGCTCTTGCTTAATGTAGAAAGATCCACTAGATTTGCTATTCATATGGCTCACTTTGTGCCCTCTGTCATCTTTTAAGAGAAACCACTCTTGGCAACAAGTCTTATAAATTAAATTATACTGCCCTATATGTTTTACATCATATATTTTTCTTCCAGATTGCTATATTGATGTTTTCATATAATGTCTCATGTCTTGTGTTCTTTCTCTGTAGCTCTTAACTTCTACATTTGGCATGAATTCTTTGAGAGCGAAAATTTAGATGAAAATTTCTCTTGTTAGCGTAGACTGCACTTGTGCAAGTACCTTGCCAGTATTCTGACTGGATAGCTTATACTGTATATCTGAAACCACTCCAAACAACACGATCCTCCCCCTACCTATCCACACAGTAAAAAGAAAGAATAAAAAGGATGGCATTCTACTTTCAGCTCCAGTTAGTAATGCTCATGTTCCCTGACACATTGACTGCTTGTCAGATGTGTTACCTTGAGAGTCAGTGTTCTTTATAATAAGAGATGAGGCATTCAGAAGGTCATTTTGATGATTTTAAAATGGCAATAATTTCTTTTATTAGATTTGTAATATCTCTGAAACTATAATTGTATCAGCTAAATATAGCACAGACAAAGTGATATACATTCTGGGATTGTAGAAGTTCAGCCAAATTTCCAAGCATTATTCTGTCATCTATCGATCTTCCAGTTGAAAAGTAAATCTAGAACTTTGACTGAGACTGCTTACAAGAAAACAGAAATGTATTTGCCTGGCCATCAAAAGAATTGCACTGGGTCTTGAACAGAATTTTAGAAGTACAAATTCTAAAGGTGAAATTTTATTTTGACATCTATACGCAACCTAATTTTAGGGTGTAATTTAATTATTTATTTATTTTGGGCTCTTGTAATGGGCTATCATATTTCCCTCTTATTCTGCCCTCTTTGTTTGCTTGTTTTGGATATTTGACTAGTATGTAGTACCATCTTAGCAGCAGTTTTGCTAACATGTTTTGCTATGTAAATACCTAAGAACTTTCTGTATTTAATTTTTCTTTCTCATTGCATGAAGATTGCTAGAATTTATTGCTACAGTATAAACATTGTACTCCCTTTTTACTTTCCTAATTCTTTTGCTTCCATGGAAATTTCATTAGATAGCTTTAAAGTTTAAACTAATCATATTCTTAAGCTACTACCTAACTATCATTATCTGCTAGGTCTCTTTCAATGGAGGAGTGAGGAATTTAGTACTTGATACTATTGGTCATAGTTTCAGTCAAAAGTATCACAACAGAGTTATTCAGGTAGATCAGATAGCCATTATAGATCTGAATTTTACTTTCTGAATATCTGTAAATAACCTTCTGTATGGTAGGAAGCGTGGATTTCCTATTTTGTAAGGGTGATTGTGAAAGACTAGCTACCCTATAAATTGAGCACATAGACTCATTCCAACATGTGATTCTCCACTTTTTTTGCTACAATATTTTCAGTAAATAGTTAGGATGATTTGATAATGTTTTCATGTTAATATGCAGATACTAAGAATGTACTTGATTTGTGGTAAACCTTCTCTAAGCTGGTGTTTGGTTGCTGTTTATGGAAAAACCCAATTAGTTGTGGTCATTTTTTCTAATCCTTGAGTACATACCTCTAATCTGATTTAGTTAAATTGAGTGTTTGGAATCATGGATATTAGTGTCATTATTACCTTTGATAAGATTTGCATTTCAAATTAAAGTGTTGCTAAAACTAGAATAAGAAGTGAGAATTGAGGATATATTATGTAAATTGACACTAATACCTTTTCTAGTGGATGGATGAAGTACACCGGAATAATATAATTAAAATTACCCTTCACTTCCAATTTTTTCTTTTCTGGAAAAGTGTGTCTAATTTATGATCTTCCTTGTGCAATGTTTACCTCTATGGCTCTATATACACATTATCTAACTACGGGTATGCAATGCCTACATATATGTTAAATGGTTGCTTATAGGTATACAATGCCCGTTGGTAGTTAGTAGTTATGCAAATGTAAGTTTTTTGGTACAAAATGTAGGTTTCTAGTAATGAAATGACAGAACCCGCCGTTTGGTCTTATCAAGGGTAAAATGGTAAATTCACTTTGGGCCTAAACTCATTCCAAACAGAGAAAAACCAGGTTAGGCCACATTCCTGCTCAATTTTAACTTTGCTTTTCGAAAGAAGCTGATGTTTGGTTATAAAATCAGGTTAAGGAACACTAACCTAGTTTAAGAAACTCCTCATTCCGAACAAGGCCTAAAAGCTTAAGTTGTTACCTTTCAATCATTTACATTCTAACAAACTTGATATCTGGGCGCAATTCATCTAGTCATGTGAGAGGGCTGCGAATTAAGCTGTTTTTACCAATGTATTAAATGTTTGTTCTGCACTAGTTTTGGTTGATGAGAGGATGGATGGATGTTGTTCAAAATCATTTCCAGGGAGCTTAAGGAGATGAAGGATGTATTATGGAGAGTGTTTGAGGAGAGGGAGTGGTGTAGGATAAGAGAGCTTGAGCTTGAGCATGGCTGTGGAGGAGCCTAACATTCATGGAACTTGCTGTAGGAGATGGAGATGCAACCCAGGTTAGGTGAGCAAACCTGCAGTGGGAGCTGCTGCCAGATGTGTATGGTTGAACTGCATTAGGGAATAAAAGTAAGCACTTCCAGAGTAACAGTAAAGTAAGCGATTCCACTGCTTTGTAGAGAAGAAGGGCAAAAATGACAATATGACAACACCATCTATTCAGTTTGCAGGAAAAAGGGAACTACCACATGGCTCTGCTGTTATTTCTGGGTGGGAAAAAAATTCTTTCAATTGTAGGTAAAGTGAGGTTAAGTATAACACATTAGAGTTCCAGGCGGGACGACATGAAATATGGCCCAACAGCGATGGGGTAACATATGTTTTCCCAAGAGTCTCTTGGAGGCTTACCTATATAAATATATCTTATGGGCACCAACCATTCTTAGCTGAAATTTGATTTGGAAATAAGTGACTCTTGGTTCTATTTCCTTATAAATCTTTTTGTGGATCGCATTAGGGAACATACAAATTATGGTAGAAAGCAATTGGACCAACAAATGATGAAGGGCGATGTTGATAAGTCTGTTCCTCTTTTAGGGGTCTAAATTTCCTAGTTATGTTATGTGGTATGTATTAACCAATGGATACCATTTTCTTAGCTTTCTACTCTTAAATTCTTCAGCATTTGGAATGATTTCCAATTTACTTATAGTTGGAGATACCTTCTGATTTTTAGAGGCACATTTATTATGGCAGAGCCTGTTACACTGTTTACCCAGAACAGATCATATCTTGAAGCCTAACTTCATTGATCATTTAAATTCAATATTCGTTAGTGGGGAAGTGACTGATAAGTCAATCAGAAGTTCTTTCCTAGTGATGAAAATAAATTTATTTCAACAGATAAAAACTGAATGTTTGTTCGAGTTAAATCATGAATCTTGTAGCTAAGCTGCCACAGAATTGATCTCCTGACATTTAAGTACCTATTTGTCTTAATTTTAAATTGTGTCTACTAGATGGTCCAAAGTATCCGATTTCTTATTAGTAAGTAGTTTCTTTTGGATAGGAAAAAGGTTTCTACGTTTTTTGTTTTTTGTTTTTGCATTGGTTCAGTTGTGTGGCACTTCTCACATACTTATTTAGGGACTGATGTGTAATGGATACTGGGCAGCATGAAGCTGGTCATTTCTTGATAGCATACTTGCTTGGAGTACTTCCGAAGGGATACATGCTAACAAGCTTGGAAACCTTAATGAAGGAAGGATCGCTAAATGTGCAAGCTGGCACAGCTTTTGTGGATTTTGAGTTCCTTGAAGAAGTAAGTTTCTTTTTTCTTATTTATCCTTTTTTTGTTTTTGTTTTCCTTTTCTAGATTCAAAGCAGTATATCTGTTTGACAAACTAATATTTTCATAATCAGGACACTATGTGCTCTTAAGGAACTCTGCATGTGCATGCTTGATAAAGGAGGGGTGCATAAGATAGCTTAATGCATAGAATAGAACTTTTGTAAGATCACTATGAAATGGACCCATACAAGAAAACTAAACTCTATCTGTTGGGTTGTCTCCTTACATGGTTATCCTTTGGTATTGGCTCCCCAAGAAAAACACTTGGTTCTACCCTGGGGTGCGTATGGTTATAATAATAAATGATCTCAGAGTTTTATATAAGGGCTTTGTTAATAGTTGTACTAGGTCTTAGTTTCCTCTTTTTAGGGTTTTCCATTTTGAATTGGCCCTGGTTGTAAATAGACTAGTCTGATTGGCCAATAAAACTATGAATTGAACTGCACTTGGCCCCTTAAGTTGATTGAAAAGCAATTGAATTGTAGGCAATATGAATTGATTGCAAAGCAATTGAGCTGTAGTCAATATGAATTGAACCCAAGAAATCTAAATTCGGTCAATTTTCCTTTGGTTCTGACATCACACCTCTGTTTATAGGATTTGGCAATGAGTAAAGGGTAGGACATCGTTAATTATCATTTGAATGAGATGGCAAATGTCAAGGGTTCTGACACCATTACGAATGATTGTTAGCAAATGAATTTGCCAGTAGGAAAGACTTAGGTTCGCGATTCAGTTTTTAGTAGCGGTTTGGGGAAATTTTGGTGCTCATGGTCATGATGGTTAAGAGAAGAATCAACTTAACATGATTAGAGGAACCAAATGACTAAAAGAAAAAAATCTGAGAAGTTGAAAATCTTGTACATCAACAATTCAGTAGTGTTTAATTTTTCTAGAAGTGGTGTTTGAGAACCTTGATTGCAGATTATATTAGAAAAAACAAAGCTCGTCTTCTTATGTACATTTTATTTAGACTCTCACTGTAATAATGTCCTCTTCTTTGCAGATTAATACTGGAAAAGTATCTGCAAAGGTTAGAACTGCTTTTCCTTGAATTCACTCTTATCAGTTGCACATGTTATGATTCTTAAATATGTCTATTTATAAATCTTGATTAACTTATTTTTTATTCCTTGCTTTACAATCACTTTATTGCTTATGCTCTGAAGTGACCGAAAAATCTCATTTTCCCTGCTAATATCTCTAATTTACATTCTTTTATTATGATCACACTACATGAAAAGTTTTACAGTCATTAAGGATTGGCCTAATTTTATGTCAAACTTTTAAGATAAGCACATGCATTTTCTTAACTTTGATTTTTGTTTAGGTCTTCCAGCATCTACATATGTTAATGCTTCATAGATTCGATATTTATAGTTCTTGTTCAGGTCTTCAAGCATCCAATGTATTAAAGCTGCATAGATTGGATACGTATTGTACCTTCCTTCAACATTTATTTTCCATCATGAACTGAAGTAACTGGTTGCCATCATTTGATGAGGGTAGTCGTAAAAGTCAGTCTGTTTGAGGGATCTGATGGTAACTATTTTGAGTTCCTGTAGAAATATCGAATACGTAGTTGTAACTGTTGGGGAAGTTATGCCTGCTATGTGGAATGGAAGTTCAAAATTTACGAAGGATGCCGAAACTAGATTGCAGCTCTGTCAAATGCTTTCTAAATCAAAGTATATTCTGGATAGTTCAAGCATAAATGTCAAGTAGTTTTGAAATTCTTTTCCTTTTCCTCTTTCAATTTTAACCATCAAGTCCAAGAGAATTAGTGGTGGTGGTCTGCCAACTATGTCTGTATAGGTGACATGCACATAGACGTGAATTAGTGGTGGTGGTGAGTTTTTGAAATTGAGAGCTCGTGTGGACCTTTTCAATCATTTAATTCGTCAAGAAACTATATATAGCAAGTGTGGACCTTTTCCAATCACATATAAAAGCATGCATACTGAATTCCAACATATATAAATGCTTCTAGACAATAAAAAATTTAGAACTCGTCTGTCACCAAGTCTATCTTGCACCTCCATTCATAGTCTGTAGAACCTCAAATGATATGATATTTGGTAAAAAAAATGTTGTGCTTTAGATCACAATCAACTTTTTGGTTAAAATCTTTCCTTTCCCAATTGTTTGTTGGAACTCTGTGCTAATCAATGATTTGTGAACAAAGGGATGATACCTGCTAAGTGAGTTCTTGGTTCCTGTCGTTCATTTCGATGAACAGATGTCTACGAAGCCATTCAGTTTAGATGATTTGGGAGAATATCCGAGGGAATAACAAGAGTTTGAAAACTCATAACATCATCTATTTGAATATTTGGTCACTGCACCAAGCTATAATATTTTAAATCTCTCAACAGTAGGAAAAATTCACTAACAGATTTATTGAAGGTAGATGGACTCTGACAACTGCTAGTCTACTTGTGCTTTATTGCCTCTTTCACATAATTCCCTTGCCCAGAGCTGATGCACTTCTTATCAGATGCTGAACAGGTTCTCATGCATAGCACTTGCCGGTGTTGCTACAGAGTATCTCTTATATGGATATTCTGAAGGAGGACTTGCTGACATTGATAAGGTTAGATGAAAACTAAGAGTGTATTCCCCCTCACGAACTAGTGTTTAACTTTGTTTATTTCCTAACATCTTGAACAGTTAGATGGATTACTAAAGAGCTTGGGGTTTACCCAGAAGAAGGCAGATTCACAGGTAAGATGGGCTGTGCTAAATACCATTTTATTACTGCGTCGACATGAGAAAGCTAGACTACAATTAGCAGAGGCGATGTCCGCTGGAAAGTCGGTGGGATTATGCATCGACGTAATAGAAAATAATATTGATTCTGAAGATATTTGATGGCAAGTAGGTGGAGAAAAAGGACTGCAGAGAAGATTAGGATGGTTAAAATGATTCTAGTTTCATGACATTTGAATTGCTGTGAATGTAGTATACAAATGATCAGAAAATTTTCTTTTATCAATGAAGATTTTGTCATAAAATTAAAGGGTGTTGCTAATATGATTAATGTCCTGAATCTGCTACTGTTGCTATGGCTATATATGCCATGCAGCACATCCGGGCTCTTTGCGCATTTTAATATCCACTCTCTATCCGCTCTCTTCCCTTCCTTATATACTCTTATTCTTAATACAATTGGTTGATTACCCTTTTTCCTCAAAACATTGCCTTAGAAGCATAAATAGGAGAAAACCTGGAACGACCCAAAAAGTCATTCTCCAACCTTAACCATTATCGCATAAATCCTTTTCAAATTATCTAATTTGTTGTTGTAATTGTTCATAAAGTTGTACAAAACGATGTTTCTCCCGTGAAGTGTACAAAATCGCACAAGCAGTCGTCCACTTCCATAATCTCCTCCTTTGGGACCCTTTGACATTGTGACCTTGTCGGAGTCCCAGGCCCCATTGTGTCCTACCTATGAGGACTCCTCGCTCATCCCTGAGAAGGTCGTCGTCTCCGTTGCTCGGTTTCGCCACCCAGTCCGTGCGTTCATTCGTGGTTAGGTAGAGGGCCGGCCCTATCTTGGCTTCTTCCTCAGCTCCTCCTCCTACGACTCCGAGTTGAAACTGTGGTCGAGTAGGCTTCTCGCTTCCTGGTCCATTCGTTGCAAGAGGAGAGGAGGGTAGCCCTCCTATGTGATGCTGTGGGTTGGATTAGCGAAAGACCTTAGATTTCCTTCTTGATTTATTTTGTTGGTTGTTGTGGAAGAAGAGGAGCTCTAGAATTTTCAATCCCAGGCTCACTCCATTCTCACATTTGAATATCTCTAGACTTTGGGGCCAGTGAAACTCCTGCTTCCCCTCGAGCTTCTCTACTAGTTTTCAATCCTTCTCCGCCTCTTTGTAATTAACTAGGCCTTTATTCTGTATTTAATTTCTCAATATTTATGAGTGGATTAAGCCCACTTCTTAAAATAATGATTCGTTTTTAGCCACCTACAGAAGAAGGAAATATCCCAATCCCATTTAACAGTAAACTATGGACATCCAATATTTTCGCACTCAAAGAGAAAGGGAAAAAAGAGAAACATGAAATACAATTAATACATAATATAATAAAAGGTTGTACAGTAAGCCCTACCATCTTTCTCAAGGGATGTAGTGAAACAGCATCCAAAAGGAAAAAAGATAGAGAAAAGAAAAGGATATTCTTCCTGAATTTGAGACACAGTGAGAGAGCATCCTCAATAGATGGTTCTATTCTTCCGCCCTTACATTTAGAAGAATAACACAAGCTCACTCAAAATTAGTACTTCGCATTGTGAATACCCGTAGCAGGAAGTCATGCCAGCACGTTTATCTCCTGTTCATATATGATGATGTTAGATGAGAAGCCTCTGGAATATAAGTTAAAAATTGCTAATTTAAATTTATAGAGACTATAATTCACTTGGTGAGATAAAAAGTACGAAGAACTATAAAAGAAGCAATCTAAATCATGGTTCTGAGGGTTTGGAGAAACTCTTTTCCTTGTAAATCCTGGACTTCCTTTTGACTCTTTCTCTTCCCTAGTCTCTTTGTAAGCTTTCCTCCTTGTGGACCTTTTATTAACAATTGGTAATGTATAACTGGGCTCTGCCCACTTCTCTCAGAAAAGAAGTAAAGAAAATCTAAATTGTGGTTCTATATTTTATAAGGAATATGCCACCATCTCAACTTGGTAGAATGAGATTGAGAAGAATATCTTATCATGGTCTAAATGCCCGTCTAGAATCTGTTTTTAGTGTTCACAAGGGAATTGCAACTCTTTGCGACCTAAATATACAAGCGGAAAATGAACTGTAATGAACCATTGCCTTCCATAATGTACTACAAAATCAATGCCCGTAAAAGAAAGTTTCAATTTTGCTACCTATGCATTGATTATTTTGGTCTACAGTTGGGAGCCAGAAAAAAAGTTTTATGTTTTGTTTATACTTTATACATACTTGAAGAAATGTAAGAAGTATTTAAGGATATTAAATCATCAAGCTGCTCTACTAGATTAAAAGGTATAATGGTGCCGGGTATGCATTGTGATGCTCAGGGTTTCATCATAGCAGAACCAGAGTATGAAATTTATGCAGCAAGACAATTAGATAATATTGAGAAGAGCAGAAATACACAAGCAATGATAAAATAAACCTGCTATTTTTGGCTCTTGGCACAAGTAAGCCCCGTTTCTCAAAGCTTTTAAAACGGTCCCTTGCTAGAGTGCAGCAACCCTTGACCAGAGCAATAAGAGTGTTAGTTCCTACATATATCCAGGGACAACTGCAATCAAAATTGAACTACCCACCTTCAGCTTTCGAAGTGACCCTGATATTTCTTCTGTCAAGAGAACTTGAACAGGAGCTGGTTCGAACCTGTTATATAAAGTGCCTAATTATATGATCATCAAGAAAGCACTCACCAAGGAACAATCAACAAAACAAATGACTACCAAGTGCATCACTCCACATTTGAGAATTTCTTGCACTTTGTATTGTCCCACCAGCATAATCTACACTAGTTGTTTCCACCTTATATTATAGCTCATTGATAACTATAGTTTCTTTTTGAGGAAACTCACATGTGTCTATGCCTACCTTTTGGTGAAAAGGTGGGAAAAATTCTTTTTATGAAGCAGAAGTAGTGAGCGAAACCTCAAGGCCCTGTTTGGTTAGATAGTCTAAGTGTGTTATTCCAGAATAAAACCCCTTATTTTATAAAACTGATGCCAAACGCCGGAAAAGGTTTTGGAATAGGAAAACAGAATAAACTCCCTTATTCTAGATATCTTTATTCCAAGTTTTGGTTTGGATGAACTTTTTAGAATAACTCACCGACTTATTCAAAAACACAAATGACCAAATTGCCCTCTTCAGCACTAAACTCACCACTTATAGAATATGTTTGTAGTGGAAAATGTTTTAATATGACATGTCCATTTGTAATGCTATTTCTATTGTATAAATTATGATGAATTAAGTTAAATTATTTTTTGGCCAAGAATTGCAAAAATAATCATAAAAATATATTATAATAGTTGTAAAATAAGATTACAATTTATATCTAATTTTAAATCCATTTCCTATCTTTCTCCACAAAAAAGAAGAAATAACAAATCTCTATTTGCACTAAACTAAGAAAAGAGCAATAAGCCTCATCTTATTCTAATTCCAGTTTTTCCTTATTACACACAACTAAACGGGCCCAAGTGTTTTAAAACTAGCTCATGATCAATAACTATATCATTAAATGATGATAAAATAAAATCTCACTCTTTAGCATGACGCAGCCTTCACCGTATCCATTTCTCATCACAAGGTGAACTTTTGAACTCAAAAGTTCATACTTCCTAATCCAGCAGCTATATATGCAGGACAAGTTGCAGTAACTGATTCACAATATTGAACATTGTCTTGACTATTGTTTCAGCACACTATCAGAAGCAGGGTACTATACATATAAGCATATATATAGCAGGACTATAGGGTTTATTACAAACTTCACTTCAAAACTTTGGAAAAGATTCTGATGCACACTTTTAACATAAATTCTATAGTCTAGGTCGCTTAACGTCCACCAAAAGCACAAACATACAGACCTTATGAAACTGAAAGATGTAGATGTAAAGTCTATCAACAGCATATGCATAAAAATGAGCTATGGGACATACTTGTGTTTTCCCAAACGAGGTGGAGCAGATTTGAGCCTCTCTTGCCTAGCTATAACACGTCTACAATGTCGTCTTTGCTTTTCTTCATCCTCTTTAGCAATTTCTTCCATTATATCCGGCAAACTGCAAACAGTTAGTGCAACAAAATTATTAGGCGACACCCAGTAAATAAGTCACCATAGGACTGCAATGATCATGAGGATACAACAGAGAGAAACCTGTCAATTTCTTTTGAGAGATTCTCCAGCTTTTTTGCTTCTGCTTGTGTTTTCAGCTGCTCCTTATGCCTGGCTCTCCGGTTTAATTTAACTCGTGTGACTCTCTTTGTTTTGGATTTCCTGCATCAGAAAGAGTTAGGACATTCCACTTATAATCACCATAGGCCAACACTTACAAGCATCTAGCACATGCACTACAGGGAGAACATGATGATTAGCTTAATCCAAGAGATCACTTTTGACTGTTGGCATTTCCATATCAGGAGCACATGGCAGTCGGAAAAGGGAAAAGTAGTGTTCTAGACAGAGTATCAAGCTAACCTTAGAAAAAGAATACATGATCTCAACTTTGGAGTTAATCTAACCTTGGTTCCATTGGTCAACTACATTTGAGCAACTAATATGTGAAAGCACAGGATCCTCCAATAAGTATGAGATGTTCGAACATGAAGTGAATTCATGTTTAAAGCTCAATCAAACAGAAGATCCAAGAATGCTCTACTTCATCACACTAAATAAACAAGCTAGCAAGATACTTCAACAGATAACTTTGTTAAATTACCAAACGAATTTCAAATAACCAAAAAAGAAAATAATGATAATAATTTTTAGAGACAACTACATTTTATTACCCCTTTGTGGTTAAAATCATAACCCCAACTATTTTGATTTGGGTCACTTAGCCCTCTAGAGTTTGAGTTCTAACCAATATAAAACCATTAGTTCTCTTACCCAAATTATCGGATAGTTCCAAAAAAAAGTAAAAAAAAAAAAAACAGCCGGTGCAATATCTGCCAAATTAAAATTTCCAAAAATGCCCCTTAACAAAAATAAAATCTTATCAAAATTTTTACTAGTATATCGACTAACGAGTCAACAATATTAGTCTTTTCGCATCTTAACTATCAACTCTAATTTTTTATGAACCCCATATACCCATAAGGGCATTATAGTCATTCCGCTAACATCTGTGTGGATATTTCCTAGTTCACACAAGGGTACTAAGTGAGACAAATCAAAATATAGGAGAGCATTTTAATTTAACAGTGGGGTAAAATGTATTTAAAACTAATTTTAATAATAATAAGAAGAAGATAGTCAAGTTTTAAGAATATATAACAAAGCAACTAAATGCTTCGAAAGTTGTACTTTCCCTGGTTTCCTAGGAAGAAAAAGTTCATAAATTGGAACATCTGACCATCTCATTTAATTCTTTGCTGTTACAAAATGACCAACCTCTAAGTAGGCACTAAAGATGCATTATTTTTTGTTAAGATGTAGTTACCAATGATTGCAAAATTTGTAAGGGGTCGCATCGTAATATCATCACAAGTAGAATGGAGAAAGAGATGCCCATCCTTAAAATAGTTGGATGTGCTCTAGCAAACAATTGGATATTTGGATGTGCTTTGGATGTCTTGCCAATGAACCTAGAATAGATCACCTCTCCTTGAAAAGTGCGTACAAGAAATAAAGACGCATCAATGTTTATATGGACATACAATCATCGGAAATAGGCACTTGGTTAACCTTCAAGCTTGTTGCTTAAAATGAGTAAAAGAGGTCTCCTTCTATATGACAACAAGAAAAACAAACCTTGGAAAGTATCATCCTGGGGATTAACTAAAGTTGAAGGATGTCCTGAAAAATGTTTTGCACTCCCTACAAGCATAGGGCTGTGCTGACCCAAAATCACACCTCAAGTCATCTCTGCTAAGGGTGTCGAATGGACTGAGCCACTCAAGCTCAATAAAATAACAGGGCACAAGCTTGCATATTTCCTAAACACATCTAGGTCAAGCTTGAATGTTGGATTGTTATTAATGAGCCATGTTTGAGATAACTTCAGCTCAAATTAGCTTACAATGATTGCTCATTCAGGTGTTAGAACTTCGTAAGTTAGAAGTATAGGCCACATGATTTAGAAAAAAAACTGCACAAGACTGAGTTCAGTTTGGCCCTCGTGGAAAGGGCATACTTATTTGGGAAATTGCAGCCCAAGCTTGTTAAGTGCATATAAAACAGCCAAGTTTATAGCTCTAAGGCCTGTATCTATCTGAGATCAGGTACATGGATCCTTTTCACTTATCCCTCATTGCAAGTATTTGCGTCAAGTCAACTGCGAAGAAGCATGGGCTAACATGTACCATATATTGCACTTTCCCTTTAGACTTTTAGAGACAAGAAATGAAAATATCAATAGTGCCAGCAAATAAAAAGTTAAAAAAAAAACAGAAACTGACAGTGGTGCCGCTAAGTCATCGCTTGCATGCTCTGGGTCTTCTTCTGTATCATTTTCATTTTCACCGTCTGCATCTAGAAAATACTTCTGCAAGACACAAAAATATAAGTCAATGAGTTGCTTAATAATCTTTCTAATGCTAAAGAAAATATGTCAACCAGGTAAATTTAAACAGGAATTAATGAACTCAGGTTAGTGGAAGGTTCTGGAATACTAGTTTCTTATTCCTTTAGATCCATATTTTGGTATATCTTTCTATTTCATTTTCATGCAGATATTTTGGAAATACTTTTTGACTTCTATCGATGCCATAAGTCTTAACATAGACTAAGTCTTGAACAACCTAGATATATTCTTATTAGAGATCATTCATTTCAGCATTTATGTAAAAGATTTATTCAAACAACATACCAAACAAAACAGTACTGAAAAAAAGAAGCATTAGCTTAAACCTATCCTACATAGACAAATTAAAACAAATCTAAGGATAGCCACATGAAAAATTTTGCCTATAAAACATCCATATTGTCAAGCAGAAGAACTTAAAATGACCAACTTTGGGTTTGGTTTAGCTTCATTTGAAGAGATCTAACATTAAAGTTTGTCTATCTATTACAAATTTACAATCTTCAAAAAGTAAAGTAATACTTACATCTTCTTCAGCCACTATCTCACCAGGAACTGTGAGTGGCACTGGTTGAGGTCCCAATTCTTTCTTATAGATTTTTTGCATCTCATCGGCAACAGCTCGAGCAAGTGAATCCTGAATGCAAATCAAACATTATATACAAGATGCTGATGTTCCACTTATTAAAAAGTGAAAAAGTGAGAATATAGATAATAGTAAAGACTAATTAAACAACTAATCAATCTAAGGTCAATAAGAAGCATGATTTGTACAAATGACAGAGGACAACAAAAACTTTGAGGATAGCAATAACCTACTTGATGAGCTTCAAACGGAGGATTGAATGAACAACCTGGAGGCTCCACTTCGACAGCAGGAATAAGGGAAGTAGTAGACCTCTGTTAAGAAATGAACAGCATTAAATACTGAAAAAATTGCGCCAGACATTATAAATAAAATAATCCAAAAGGAAAAAGTTGATAATCAAGATTATAACCAGAGTAATATCAATCAAAACAATACCAAAATTGGGAAGAGGTAACAGTTTCTTGCATTCCTGCCTCGACAATAATGCAGGAGGCAAACCAAGAGCTTACTCAGTCTTGGTCCACAAGAAGAAAATGGGATGGCTATCTGTGACCAATCTCTCCAACAATTTTCCACTCTTATTTAGATTTAATTTTATCTGCTGATTCATTTCCTTTTTGCTTCTTCAGGAGCAGGCATTCAACTATCTCCATTCTCTTAACAGCCTTCTCTATTTCTATATTGGTCTCAGCATTATTTCTTATCCACCTTCGTAAATGGATAAAAGAGCTGACTTAGCATAAATGTTATTTTACATATTTGCAAACAATATGACCTACTATTTAAACTTGGCACCAATGCATCAAATAGATAGGAGGACATGGACAATAGAATAGGATTATAACTGTGGATTGAAATTTCGGATGATCTCGATCCAGATTGGCTGAAATGGATCAGGATTGGCTTGGGATTGCAATTATCGAACAGAAAAAAGGTTGTTTCAGACCCGTTTCAGCATTTTGGCCAAAACAAGCTAGTTTTAACTATTAAGTTTTCATATCCAACCCGTATTGATAACTCTCTCTCTCTCTCTCAACAATGCAGCCCTTCCATCTGATCCGGCAATGATGACAACAGCAATGAGGAGTATTTTTCTGACAATATCAACCTCCAGCTAGATGTTTTTTTTCTCTCTTTTCTTTGGTTAGGATTTTTTTTCACATTTTTTTACCTTCTATTTTTCTCTCCCTCTCCCTCCCTTTCTCCTCACTGCTGCAGCAGCCTTGTCGCCTCATCTTCTTGCTGCCACAATAGCACAAAGAGAGATAACGAGGGTGCCAGAGAGAGGGGGGTGGGTACCTGCAATTTTTTATGAATTTTTAGTATTTTCTCTGCATTTTATAACCATTAGAACCTTGGTTATCACAACATTAAACTATGATGTGAGGCATAGAGTCAAACTCTAAGATAGATAAGATTTTGGACTTGGAAATTGGAGGTTAGATAGTAAAGGATTCCTAAGCATATTAGACTACCTAACCACCTTTCCTTCTCTTTATCTAAAGCTACCACTTATTGCATCCCCTATTAGACACCTAAAGAATTAAAATTTAAAATACAAGGTAAGAGAGTCCTAATTTACTTGCGCATCAATCCTAAAAGTAATAGAACTCTAGTCTAAACTAGATATGGCATTTCTGAAGAAATTCTTACTGCTGAAGATTTATGCAGAAAATCATATCCACAAAAACCTTGAAGAAGGGAGCCTAAAAGTCATATTCCAATTTCCAAAATAGGTCTTCTAATCATCTATGTTTATAAAACTAGCATCCTAAAATTGATTGGGACTGGTTTCTTACTTTCTTATGCAGAGATAGGGAAGACGTCCTTCTGCATCTCCGGACTGTATGGATCTTCTCTCCCAATTCTTCAATTTCTTACTGCTCTACCTTCTTTGAGCCTTAGGGTTGTGGTCTTTCGTTTTTCTTGTTAATTTTCACTCCCATTTGTATATTTTTGCCTCCAACTATACCATAAAATATGTTGCTCCTCTGCTGCATATATGAGAATTATTCTGCTACAAAAGAGTCATCCAAAGCCTAAAATTGATCTTAAAACCCTAGATAGCTTTCTTCATCTACGTTGAAATCTAGTTTGATCTCAAAGGCTGATATATTAGGTTATTTCTTTGGAAAAGAAAAAAAAAAGAGAGGAAAGCTTATGTTCATTTTCAGATTGTATTAGTTCTCTTGATGAATAAAATGATATTCTGCTTCTTTTATCCCTTATTTACCTCCTTTCACTTTCACATCTTTTTTTATGGCATCAATCAAAAGAACAAGGTAACTAATATGATATAATAGGTCATAGAGATAGAAGGGGCATGATGAGATTTCTGTAATTTGCGGTGGTTACAGTATTCATGGACTATATACAACATTAAATTACAACTAAAAAATGTACATACAAGAATTTAAAACTAACAAAATGCAAGATTATATTCATTACCTTTCTAGCTTTAGCATTTGCTTCGCCTGCAAGGTCTATGAAGACAAAATGGACATTCAAAACCAGGTGTTCTATTAAAGAAAATGTGAAGAAGAGCTAGGACATGGAAAAACCTTTTTCATCCCATAAATCAAGATGCATTGAATCTGGATCATCTACCTGAGAGCATTTCAACCATGTAATAAAGTTACTAGATACTTCTAGCTTTGGAACTGAAATATATGTTTGACTGCACAGCAAATACCTTGGATACATCATTGCTTTTGGAATTCTCGTTCAAAACTTCTGTTCTCTTCTTCTCCTTCGACTTTTTCGACACTGAAGATGGAACTACTTGCACAAAAGGATTTCTCTGGAGTATGCTCTCATAATGGAGAACTTTTTCCCTTTTCTTTTCAATCTTCCGCTTGATAGGAATATCTGGCAATTATCAAATAAGTCAGCAACATGCCCAATTGCAAGTATATAAAAGAAAACTTCAAATGGCAAATCCTTGGGACTCAACTACTTTGGGTTGATCATATGGATCTTTCTTACATCATCAAGCTCTCTCTTCAGTGATCTAAATAAAAACTCTAAGGTCTATCAGAACTTTCTCTGCTAGTCAATTTATTCTTTCTGTTCCTCTCTGTCTTCAGAGGTCTTCAACTGGGACAGTCACTTTTCTTTAATATTGAAATTATTATGCCAGGTAATCTCCGTGGCAATATTTAAAATAGCCCGATATGGAAATTCAAGCACATTGAGGAGAAATTAGAAATTGTCATTAAATGATTCTGATCCTACATACATAGCTGTACACGAGAATGCAATCCCTTCATTTCCCCAGCTCCCCTGACAGAATCTCAACAGCTTACATATGCAAAGGGAGTTGCATATATTCCAACTATGTTCATTAAATTACATAGGCAGCTCTACAGGATCAGCCATGCAAAGAATGCCATCAATGGCATAGAAACTAGCTCAAGGGCAATAAAATAACCAAAAAAAAGGGTTGCTCTTGCTTAAAAAAAAATAGTCCTCTTTTGAAGATGGGTCTGCAATTACTTCATGGAAATGATCAGTTCAAGTGTTCAACAAGCACTAATGACTTGATCTTGCTTAACAGATGATTATGGAAACCAAAAATTCAGGTTTTGTCGATGTAACTTGTAGAAACCCTGATCATTGTCAAAATTACTTCAACAGGCCATTCAACAAGTTTGAGAATTTTCCATCGAATTAATAATTTAGCTTTCTTCTCAAAAATAAACTATCCAGCATAATCAAATTATAAGTGAAATGGGAACCTTTTTCTAGTAAGATCTTTCAGAAGCTATTGTGTTCCTTACCTCTTGGAATCCCTTTAGAAAACCTTATAGAGAGATCATTTCCAATAAAATCTTAGGAGCTTTACTGAGAAAGAAGAGAGATTATTATTTTATCTACTTCATCACTGGAGCTGCAATATGAACATCTTAGGGGTTCTACACTTGTTCATCTAAACCAGCATCCCGAATGAGTTGGAACTTGGAAGGCATGGGCTCTTTCGACCCCTTAGGGTCTAGCGGAGTTGGCAAACTGTTTGCATATGGAATAATTTATGCCGGGGTCTACGCAAGGAGGACGGGTTGTAAGTTATCTTATAGGTTCTACACAATCATTACCTTAAAGTACAATAAAGAAGACAATTTTTCAGAAAATCTTTGAGCATCTACTTAGTATTACCCAGCAAAGACATTGCGATACCACATGAGAGCAAACGTCTAACAGCCAAAAAGGAGAGGAGGTACCTTTGGACTTGTCGACATAGAAGAGGGAGTCGCTTTCGAGGGAAGGGAGCGCGGCGGCGCCGGAGAGGGCGTCTTTGGTGGTTTTCTCGAAGTACTCGTCGATATCCTCCGTGCTTATGTTGGCTCGCCACGCCTTCTTCCCTTTCCGCGATCCCTTCGCCTTCTTCCCCATTGTTTCCTTTCTTCACAAGCTTCTCCTCAACAAGAGGAGGCGGGGAGAGAGAGAGAGAGAGGGGGGGGGGGGGGGGGGGGGGGGGGGGGGGGGGGGGGGGGTTTCTAGGTTTAAGAGGAGAGAAGCGGCGGCGGTGGACTGGGGTCCGACTTAGACTTAGACTCAAATCAAGCTCAGCTAGAATTTGGATTTACTTCTATGTGGTTAAGACCAGAATTCAAGGTGGTTTTTGGATTGAGTTTAGGACTAGTCTCTGAACAGCCAATCAAATATAAGTTCAAAAATAAAAGAGAGAGAAATATAAAGAAGTCTAACTTTTTTTCTTAAATTACAATTTCATCCCTAAGTAACTTGTATATATGTTTTATAAATTTAATAAATATTTTTTGGTAAATTTTTTTCACTTTTTTTGTATTACATTACAATAATTATGACACTCTTATTATAAACATATTCTTATATATTCTTAATTTTCCTTCGGAATAAAACAATTTCCGTTTAAAAGAATTTAAAACTTATTAAATCTGCAGTAACTTATAAGGTCGTTTGCAGGCTTGTGAGCTTCTAAGCCGACAAATAATTGACTTTTATTTTTAAATAAAGTTTATAATACTAAGGACGTTTTAAATATATATATATATATATATAAAATAAGCTTACATGTCTGAAAGACAAAAAAATAAATAGTATTTTTACCTTAAAAATAGTTATCTTATCTTATAGCATGATTGCGGAGTTGCAAGCGAACAACAAGCTTAGTTACTAGCAACCTTAGAAGAATAAAAATAATAATAAACAATATTTATAAGCCCACAATAAAAGGAAAAGTCCATTGCAAAAATTATAAATTCCTTATATATTTTTAAACTTTAACTAATTGGTTTCATTAACCCTTCAAAAGCATTTTTCTTTTATTTTTTCATATCACATCAAATGTAATAATTATATTCTTAGTCTAGTTTAAGCTAATTAATCTATGGCTAATAAATAGGGTCAGATAATTATGTTCAGGACTTTGACTCAAACTAAATAGAGCTAAAGGATTTTTTAAGGGCCGTCTAGTTTTGTATTTTAAAAGATAACATTTATAATATTAAATCAAAATTCAATATAAATTAAGCTTAGCTAAAACTTAGATTTACAAGTCCATGGTAAGGACAAAATAAATATAATTTTCATAGGGCTCTAGTATATAAACTCATATAATTAATTTGAGAAACTAATGTAAATATAAGTCAGGTATCTTTTTTACATCCACTTAATTTTAGTGGACAATAAAATCCTATATATAAACCTATTCTAGTTTTTGAAAAAAAATATATTCATGGAATTCATAATTAAACTGACTTTTGTGTTACACATTATATATATAAATCTTTCTAGATACATGAAGCTAAATTAAAATTAAGCATTATTTTTGTTTTAGGATAATTAATAAGATCCATATATTATGTGTTATTTAACATATTAAATATAACACCTCAGAATTTTAAACTATAAATAAATAAATAGAGATAATCATTAAGTATCCATTTTATCTCTTATATTTTAGGATCCAAATTTAATTAAAATAAATTTTTAGGTATATCTTTAAGATATTAGAATCTCTTATTCTAATAGGATACTTATTATATTTTTCTAAGCTATAAAAATGGGCCTAAAAGCCAACTCTAGAGAAGCAAGTTTAGTGTGTCACTGTAGCAATGCTATATTACAGAGAGATTAGAGAGAAAAGAGAAGAATAAAAAGAAAAGTAAAGGAGATGACAAAGTAATGATAAAAAAAAATAGAGAATAGAAAAGAAAATAAAAGAGGAAGAAATATTTGGATTGAGCTATTGTGGCAAGTTTCCGCTCATATTTTCTAAAACTTTTATCATTCTAAATTAGAGTTGATAGATTGAAATTATCTCTTTTTATTTATTCTCATCCTATTTAATGTTACGAGATAAAAAAATTTAAATAAAATATATCAATTATGCTATTTGATTTGGAAATTAAGAAATTCATTATTTTAAGAATTTTATTAAAGAATTAGAGATGTTAAGATTATTAGTATTTTATAAGAATTTTTATTATTTTTAAAATAATATGGATTATGTTTAAAATAAAAGTCCCAAGCTCCATCCCCATCAAAGAGACAATATAATATTTTATCAGTCTTGGTGGATTTCCATAATAGTACACTTTAACATAGATTAATTTTTTTATATTAATTTATTCAATATGAGATATTCTAATTTTTATTTCCATGATATACACTTTTAGGTGAGATCAATTTTTTAATATTAGTTTATTCAATATAAGATATTATAATTTGATTCCATGATATACACTTTTAGCGTACATCAATTTTTGTTATATTAATTTATTCAAATTGAGACATTATGAATGATTTATAATTCGATTTCCATGATAACATATTTTTACAGAGATTAATTCTTGTTATCGATTTATTCAATATGAGTTAATATAAATGATTTATGATTCAATTTAGTATATACTAGATTTTAAAATTCAATAAGAGAGACCAAAAAATTATTTATTTTTCAAGACAGTTTATATATATATTTATGACCCATTTTTTGCTACTATATATCATATATTTAATATTTGTCATTAGACATTCTTAGTAGAGTGAGTTACTAGGCGTTTAGCTCATGAACACTTGTTATTTTAAAAAAATTTAAAAGACTAATTAGTGAGCAATCTGAAAGTTGAGTACCATTTCCGCTGTCAATTTATTTTTAGGATTTGATTATTGGTTAGGCTTTTATAATTTCTCTAATTTTATCTAAGAGATTCACAGTCATCATGTTTCCAGTAACAAAATGGTATTAGAGATTAGGTTTTTTATCTACCTAGTAGATTTGGTACTCATAGTCTTTTAGGTTAGCTAGTTCAAGATTTTTTTGTGATAAATATTTCTTATAAATGTATTTAAAGTATTTAAAATAAAAAATTAGGATTAGGATAATAAAGAGATGGCAATTTTTTTAAAAATACAATACAAACACGACGAAATAAATAAATAACATATATATATATATATATATAATTATTGATGCATCTAAATAAAAAATTTGTAATCTAATAGTATAAAATACACAAACATCAAGCTATAAAAACTAATTTAAAGATAAAAAAATTTAAAGAAATCAAAAGTGTACAAAATTCTAAAAAGATATTGAATTATCATTACAAACCTCAAAAGTACAAATTATGTCTAAGTAACTAACTTTTATAGAAGTTTAAAAACTTAAGGTAGACATTTATCTTCAGTTGGTAGTAGATTTACATTGTTTTCATCCATAAATATTTATCGCCAACTTTAGTTCATCAATGGAGAGATCAATAAACTCTAATATTTATCCACCATTAAACAATTAAAAATCTCCTTTGACGTATATATATTAAATCTTCATCTCTTTGTGAAATTATTTTGTTCCTTTTCAGTAAATGATAAAAAATAATTCAAGTAATAGAAGTGCTAAATTTTGACTAATAGGAGCAAAAGCACCAGGAGCAACCTACCACATGTTTATATTAAAATTATTTTTATGCCCTATTGAATCATAATTAGTAAAAAAAATTTAGTTGATGCGAAGAAATTAGTATACTATTTTATGTTATTCTATAACATTTTAAAGCATTTATTTCTCATATTAAAAATTTCTAAATCCTTATGTGCTACACGATTTGGATCCGTTTATATCAATAATGAGTTGTAATACCTATTAATATAATCATCAAATTAATAAACAATACATAACAAATGAAAGAACTAATAAAATATTTAATCATAAAAAGATGACTATAGAAATTAAGTTAACTTTTGATTCAAAGAATGCGTTAAGCAATGTAGTGATGTATTACTTTTGATTCAAAGAATTCTTATTTTTATGCATAAATATGATTCTTTTCATATTTTCAATCATGGTATCCCACGTTTTATATATATATAATATAACCATGATTTATTCAGCAGCGGATTACATATTTTATATAAGTTATGTAAAGATAAGTATATATTTAATTTTATCCCACCAAAGATCATCGAGAACTTTATCTTTGACAAATTATGCTTTGCTAATATCATCTTTCCAGTTAAAACTTCATTTATTATTGATTACCATTGATTAAAGATATAAAATAAAATAAAACAAAGAGATAATTAACTTAGATTAAGGATTAAAGTGAAATTATCTCCAAAGTACACTAAGCCAAATCCAAATTATATCTATTAGATTATTATTTAATTAGATTGGCCAATTTTAAGATACTTTTGTGGTTAGCGGATCAAACAAGTACTTGGTGACCGTACACGCATCCTACCTTCTCGGGGGATCCGTAAATCTCCTACTACAGGCCACCCTCCACTAGCAAATCGACACATGACACTCTTCTCCACTACAAGCGACGTGTCATCTCGTAAGGAATCCGTCGTACCAAACTCCCAACTATTCTAGAACAAAGCGTCCTCAATATCCATCGGATATTTCTTCGTCTCCGCCTCTTTTTACCGAATCCCCCCCAAATCGCGAACTCTATATCGCTTTGTAGAGCAAGAACTCGAACTCTCGCGCTACTATCCCAGGCAAGCGATTTGGAGCTTCCTCTTTAATTTCTTTTCTCGCGCCGCGAATTTTTCCCCTAATAGTTTGTGTCCCGATTCTCGGTAAATCTGCTCTATTTTGAGGAATTTGCTTCTGATTGTTGACTAACTTTGCACGTTTCTTGATCACAACTCGTCGCCTCAAGCATTGTTGCTCCAAATGAGGGATTTTTTTTTTGGGTACGGAATGTGTTTGTTATTGTTCATATGTTTACTAGTTGGTTCGTTCAATTTTAATTTCGTTAGGTGGATATATGTGTAGTTCTTATGCTTGCTAATCTTGCTTATTGATTGTTACAGAAGGATAGTTGGCGAATTGGGACTTATTTGGCTTTGAAAGGAATCATGTATGGATGTGGGCATATGTAGGTAATAAGTAAGCATATTTTGTATTCCAATATGCGTGGAAGACGGCGGATTACTCGAGGAGGGTCATCTCGACAGAAGGATCTAATACTTCCTGATGAAGTATTTGTCATCGATGAGGAAATTGCTCATCTCACCAGGCTTAGATCAGAACCGAGTGATAAAATGCGGAAAGTTATCCGTACAGGGAGGAAGATGCCAATCTCAATATTTAAGATGTTATCAGGAAGAGAATCTAATTGTTCCGGAATGGGGAGATTCTCGTTATCTGATCGCTCCTACCTGCTTGGTCAATACGTGCCTCATAAAGGTCCGTGCTGTGTGGATAGCATGGATAGTGAAGCTTATGTCTCGCAGTTCTCTCTTGATGGTTCGCTTTTTGTAGCTGGATTTAGGGTATGTAGTAGGATTTAAATTGCGGTAGTTTATAGCTCAACTCTTGCCTTATTTAATTTCATTAAAATCTAAATTTTCTATATTGTTAATCAGGGCAGCCAAATCAAAATATATGATGTTGTCAATGGATGGAAAGTGCAGAAGGACATTAGTGCCAGAAGTTTGCGATGGACGATAACTGATACTTCTCTTTCACCTGATCAACGGTATCTTGTAAGTCTCCACAGCAGTTAAATGACCACTTCGAAATATTAGTTGCTGTAGGTCCACCAGTTAAATTCTTTGAATTCACTTGTATCTGATATTTATTGTAGTAGAACTGAACTAGTAAATGTTTCCCTTTTCACATGTATGCCCTTATTGCTAATCATGTCTGATAAACCAAGAAGGTCAGATCCCAATTTTGCAATCTTGAGTTTTTAAGTTGGCTGATTTGTAGTTGCCGGCATGACTTGAATCCAACTATTCACATGTGCTACAAATAAGAAGCATTGTCTAAACTAATCATCATTTTTTTGATTGAACTTGGTTTCAAATTTCTAGTGAGGACTTGTTTGGAGCTGTTGTCTTACTAGTTGGTTGTACTCACTAATTCTATGGTTGAGCCTGTTTCAATGCATGTGCTTTGACTTGATTGGGAAATTTGGTTGACAAGGAAAAGACATGCCATTTTTAGGCTCAAGTTGATTGTTATCTGACATGAAAACCTTAAAAGGGAATGCCTCAAATGTTTTTGTTATATTAGGTTTATTATGGATACATGTGGTATAAAGTTTGTGTACGTTACAAAATTCTTTCTACTTTGTTGCTAAACATCTTAGTGTGGTTTAGTTCTAGACAAAATAGTGAATAAAGGGTATCCCAATATATGAGGCTCTTGCCTATGTGGGATCTGGGGATAGAGATGTGCACAGATGTACCTGCTTTTAAAAAAGGTTGTTTCCAAGTTTTGAAACTGTGTCCAAGAGGAAGCCCTATTGTCTTGGATCCAAAGGGCAAAACCTTAAAGGCTTATATCCCAAGTGACATCCTCTCTTGCAAGAAATAGTAGTATATTAAAAATTTTAAATGATTGTTATACTTGATTGGGCTTATAGTGTATGATCGAACTAACTTTGTGCAAGTGAAAGCCTTATTGTCTTCGCTGGCAATTAATATTACACTTAAATATCTGGAATATCCTGGCTGCTGCTTAAGCATAATGGTTGGGTAATTTAGTGACTTCTGTAAACATGTGAGACTTGTATGAAATTAGGTTAATTTAGTAGTTCAGCTTAGGCATGTAGACGACAAATTCTTAGTTGTTTGCACAAATACACTCAAGTAAAGAGAGCCTTATATCATGACATAGATGGACGGGTTTGGTGCAGAGCTCAAACAATGTTATTGTGCTGACTCATAAGTAGTAATGAGTGTATATAAGACCAAGGTTCATAGTTTCAGCTGATCTTGACCCTAGACTAATTTCAATGGGGTATCGACCTAGTCGATATTCGGTCCGAATCGGACCATTTTAGCTGGATCAAATTCCATCTAGCCAAAACAACCTAGATATGAGACTCACTGCATCTATTAAAACACCTTGACGATCCGTCAAAATAGAAGTAAAGCAAGCTCCTCCTCTGACAGATTCGATGGCACCAACTTTGACGACCTCAGGTATGATGCGAACCGAGTCAGATAGGATCGTATTATGAGGATATTGAGCTTGATGGATTGAGTCTATTTATCTTTTAATTAATTCATGTTTATCTCTTATGTAAGGCTTTTAGATACGTTTAGTTATGTCATGTAAGTATTTAAGACAAGTCTAGTTAAGTCATGTAAGTCACTAAGATATATTCAATTAAGTTATGTAAGGTACTAATGCAAGTTTAATTAAGTCATGTAAGCCTTTAAGGTAAATCTTAGTTCGAGCTGTATAAGCTTTTAGGATTAAGTTTGAGTAGGACTCGTTATACCCGACCTCTATATATGGAGGGGTTGGGCTTCTTTGTTTATTTATCCAAGCATCCAATGAAGAATTTATAATTATGTTTTAGCTTTAGACTATCTTAGGAGTAAGAGTAAAATAATCTAGGAGTATAAGTAAATTAATTATAGTCGAGTAGATCTAACTTAAAACTCTAATTCTACTCCTAATCTATATCCACCATCTACCTCCACGAGTCACCCACTCATATGGCCGATCACTACCATTCCACGGTTGTCCGCCACCCTCCGACGACCTCCACAATATCGGTTTTTTCTTTTTTCTCATTCTGACCTTGCTCCACTATTTTAGCCATAACTTTTTATCTGGATCTTTGATTGACTTCATTCCAAAGCCATTAAATTTGAGACTTTCGAGGTTACTACCTATCAAAATCTTAAGATCATCCTGCAAACAAACAGTTCCAGATCTGGTTCGTAACAAGGTAAGTCCTTTTTCTCTCCTTTTCATTTGTTTTGCCTTTTTAATTTCTCCTCTCTTTCTCTCTCTCTTTCTCTCTCTGCGATCTCCCGACATCGTCTCTTTCTCCGACGACCTCTCCACCTCTTTCTCTCTTCAATGACCTCCCCACCTCTCTTTCCTTTCTTCACTTCTCTTTTCTTCTCTGTTCAGCAAAAGAGAGAGAGATAGAGAGAGAGAGAGATAGAGTGGAATAGACGAAGAGTGTGACCTTTTATTCTTCTTAGACTTCTAACACTTAGTCGAGGAGAGGACATGGGTGAGAGAGATAGTGGGAGAGAGAGAGAGTGAGTAGGTTTTTTTAATTTTTGGATTTAATAAATGAGAAATTTATATTTTGTTTTTCTTATATATATATTTTAAATTTTCAAGATTTTTTCTGTATTTTAAAATAATTTTGTAGATTTTTATGTAGTTAAAATAGTTTGATACTGAAATATGATTGTCGCAGTTGAATATGTATCAATTTTTTGGTAGTCGATCCCGATATTTTAAACCTTGTATAAGTCCTAGACCCTTATCGAGGTAAATGCAACATAGCTTTTGACTTTGAAGCATGCGCAATGCAACATAGCTTTATAGATTGTTGGGTGCACATCTTATTTGTAATTAATTTCTTATGTGTGCTTAGCTATGCTTGTTTTATTTGAATTGGATTGTCTCATCTCACCAACGGTATTGTGATCCCTATGGAATATTGGACTATCTAAATATCACTAGTATATTTGCTAGTGCTCCAAATAGTAATATTGAAGATGATAATAATATTGTTTGATGATTGATGCTTGAGAGTTTTGCCCCATAAACCTAAGATAGGTTTTAGATTACACATTCTCTCCATTTTATGTTTCTATTGCAAAATCACCTAAATTTGATAATTTCTAATGTAGAGAAAGAAACAGATATCTTTAGAGAAATGTATGCGTAAAATCTTGTCTACATATGAGTTTTGCTCAGGTAGAAGTACAGTACTTTTGGAATTTTTAAGAAAGTTCATCATCTTTAAATTGCTTCATGAATATTTTTCGGTGTTTCACATGTGTATCTCTGCTCTAAACATGATTTATAATTTATAATTTCATTACTTGATGTATCTTTCCTTGGCATTCACTTATCATAAATATCATTGAACCATCCATGCTCTATATAGTGTGTGTGAAAGACAATCATATATCGTACTATAATTGTACCTTACAATTTTTTAGACAAAATTTTGAACTTTCTTAAAAATAGTAAAAGATTAAATCGATTCATTCAGAATTACCTGTGTTAGTCACAGATTTGTGATTTGGGTTATTGCACTTAACAATTTAATGTTCCATAGTTAATCTTTTATGGTGTTCTCATTTAAGTTTAATTAATCCTTTTGCAGGTTTATTCCAGTCTATCACCTGTTGTACACTTGGTGAACGTGCAGAATGCTGCAAAAGAGTCGCGCGCCAATGTAACTGTATGTTAATCAACAAGTTGTTTATTTCTGTTAAAAGGGTAAAAAGTAAAAAAAATGGAAGTCCTAATTTTTAGAATTTCTTTCACCGTTAGCTTTTTTTTTTAAAAAAATATTTATGTTCCTCCATTTTTAAAGAAATAAATAATATATTAAAAAAATTTAAATAGTACAGAGAGTACTATACAAGGCCAATCACTGATTAGATAGGTGTGCTAAAAAATAATGTAAAACAGTACAGTATCAAATTTTTCGTTGGTTTTCACTGTAGCAGAAGGGGGGGGCCAAATGGGCGGGCTTCCAGGTTGGCCCGTGCCACCCATAGGTAGTTTGGGCTTGGGTCGGCCAGGTCGGGTCGGGCACGGGCGAGCTGGGCCTTTGATTAGGTCTAATTATAGGCTTAAGCCTGGCTCGGACTCGGTTTGGGCCTGGTCGGGCATTAGCGAGCTGGGCCTTTGATCAGGTCTAATTATAGGCATTGCATGATAGCTAGTTGGTGCAGTCTAATTTCTCAAGGTTATAATGATAGTTTAACATGGAGGGGATGTTGTAAGTAAATGATTGTGTTGATGTAGTTTGAACAGATGGGCATTATTAAATTACTGAAGCATGATATTTTCTACATAGTTCTTCTTTCATCATCTCAGACTATCACAATCTCTTGGCAGATAATAAATAATGATTTAAGTATCTCTAAGTATGAATATGTGAGGTGAATAATAAATGACAAGAGTAAATGATAAATACTATGTTGTTCATACCCTGATTTTTGCCAGCCTTTTTGTTCTGTCATCTTTTTTAAATCAGACCTTCTGATACATTCTTTTAATGTTCTATTGTTTTTATTTAGGATATACATGAGGGCTTGGACTTCACTGACTATGCCGAAGATGAAGAATTATCCTTCGGAATATTTTCTGTAAAGTTTTCAACTGATGGTAGAGAGCTTGTCGCTGGTAGTAATAACGAGTCGATATATATCTACGATCTGGAAGCAAGTAAACTGGCATTGCGTTTTCCAGCTCACACAGTATGGAAATTCTCCTTTGAATATATATATAACTTTTCTAACTATACCATAAATGTGAATGTGTTCAATTAATTATAGTAGGTCTTCAAGTTCTAAAGTAAAAATATGTAGTGGGTAGAGGAATAAGTTTTGATTAATCGTTAGCATATGAATCTTTACCTTTTGGGCGAATTATCAATGAAAACAGCCTGTATGATGTTATCTTGTGGCTTTTCATGCAAATCCTGACCTGTTTCTACTGCACATATGATATATCTTCTTTACTATCATTATCTGCATCTTCATGTTGAATCACTTCGTTGGAGGCTGAAGATGATACTAACTTTTTTACATTAGAGATCTTTAGAATTTCTTCCTGGCCTTGGTCTGGCTGAAGTTCATGTCTATTTTTTTGGCTTGCTGAAATTCTTTAGCTGTGAAATTTTAGCAATTTAAAGAATAACTTAATCAATTTAATTAATATATGCCCAATTTTGTTGAACTTCACTTCTATAATATGCCAATACATATTTTTCCAGATCTTGTCCATCACATCCTCCCAACGAATTGGAACTTGCTGATGATGAAGTACTTGTGAAGTATTTGTGACTCTTTCTTAGTCTTTTCTTTTCTGCAATCTAAAAATCCTTCCAAACTTTTTATATCTATTTCATGGTTGTTCTTGCAAATTATTAATTGAAGTGTAACTTCTTTTCTGAAAATCCCCTTTTTTTTGGTTGCTTCTCCAGGCTGATGTCAATGCTGTCACCTTTGCTGATGAAACTGGCCATCTTATATTTTCTGGGAGTGATGACAGTCTGTGTAAGGTCAGTTGCTCCTCAGTTGTCTGCTCTGCAGAAACTGTGGCATTTTCCTGGTTAATGTTCTGATTCTGCAATACGTAACCAATAATCTTAGAAAGGCCCAAATAGAGTTAGTACTGATTTGTAGACATCCACATGGTGCTCTTCTTCATTGTTACCCTTGCCTTTTCTTCACTAAAAATGTATGGGTATATTCTATCATTCAGGTTTGGGATAGGCGTTGTTTTACAAAGGGAAAACCAGCAGGTGTTTTGGCAGGTCATTTACATGGCATTACATTTATTGATAGTCGCAGAGATGGGCGTTATTTCATCTCCAATGGTAAAGATCAAACTATCAAACTTTGGGATATCAGGAGAATGTCCTCCACAATTAAATTGTAAGTGTTCGCTTACCTTTTATATCATAAATTTATTAAATATACTTGCATCTCGATTTGTAGAAATTAGAAAAGGCAATTACTTGATACCCATATTGGGTTAGAGATATCTTACTTCTTATACTTATGTTTAAAGTCACTTACTTTTTGTACTTAAGTTTAAAAACACTTTACCCACTTGTACAATTTTTTGTATCAAATCAGTCACTGTACTTGTAACTAAAATGAAATATTTATTTCTCATCAAACTTAACATAATGGTCATAAATTATCAAAATACCCCCCCTGGTCTTGTTCCTCACACAACACCCCACACCCACCCCCTAAAGATGGAAGTAAGAAAAGAAAGAAAAAAAAAAATCCTAGCTACCTAGCCGGTAGCCACTAAGCTCTTCTCCTCTCCACCTTTCCTCCTTCCACTTCTCACCTGCCTCCTATCTACTTCTCTTCTTCATCCTAAGCCGATCCAGAAAAAAGCAAACAACATTGAGGGTTTGGCTTCAATAACAAGAATGGAAGGATTAGAAACTGTAGAACAACTAATGACAGTCTTCTTGGCACATAGAGTAATTCAACTTGTTAACCATCATGAGTAGGATAATCATCTCGACTAGTTTAATGCCATGATAGAAGTTTGTGACCATAATAGTATGTTCAGATGACAGTAGAAGTTCTCATTCCACTGCACAAAAGAATGAGCTTTTGTGGTATAGTCTTTTTGTTTAACATTTAATCAGTCTTTAAAATGTAGATCTTTTCAGACTCTTGCATGCTGTATTGGTTTTCTGAGTAACTTGTTTGACTCGATTTGATAAGAAAAATTGCAACTTAAGAAAAAAAAGGAAAATAGTAGAGAAGCCTGTGGTATCATATGTCTCCATCTTGGATTTGTATAAATCGCTTTGTGACACATAAGATTTGTTATGGATTTGTAAGATTGAAAGGTGGATTGTTCCAATTAAGAGATGGATATTTAATTGAGGTTTTGACTTCAATAACAAGAATGGAGGGATCAAAATTTAAAAGACAGATTTGAAGACTCATTTCAAACTAAAAATGAATACTTCCATCTGGTGACATCAAAATAGGCAATAAAAAGGACACAATTTTGATTTGACACCAATTTTAAAGAGGGTTCCTTTTATAGCATTGGCTGAAATCTGCGAGTACTATCTACTTAATCGCAGACCAAATTTGTTTCACATATGAAACACCAATTTCTTGATTTTCTGTTGTAATTTTATGAGATTTCTAAGTGCAAGACATTGTCTAATATTTGTGCTAATATTTACTTAATTAATAAATACTTTAATTAATTAGTTTAATTTGCGAGTACTATCTCTCCTCTCTCCCTCTTATTGTCGCATCCCTTAACTTTTCTTTTCCTCCATTTCTTCTCTCCTTTTTCTCTCTCCTTTCTCTCTCGTTTTCTCTTCTTCCCTCTCCCTTTAATTGTCGCAGCGCACTACTTTTTTTTTCCTCCATTTCTTCTCTCTCTCTCTCCCTTCTCTTCCCCTCTCTCGCCTTTTCTCCTTCTCTTCTTCCCTCTCCCTCTTATTGCCGCAGCCCACCCCTCTCTCTCTCTCTCTCTCTCCTTCCTGCACCCATATCGAGCGTGATCGGCTGAAATGACCGATCCCAACCTGATTTGGCCGATACTGATTGGTTTTGGTCGATCTGACTCGGAATCGATCGAAACTGGGTTCCATGCGCCGACCCACAAAAGGTGGAGGAGATGTTGCCGATGGTAACCAGCAAGCCATTCTCCATGGCCGACGGCCATGGAGCTCACATCCACAGTGGTTCGAGCCATGAAAGCTATAACAAAAGGTACAAATGGAACGAGGCAGATGATGCAAGGCTTCTAGACCAGTGCGGCAACAAAGCTGAACACGAAAGTTTAGGTATTTACAATCTAATTATTAAACTTTAATTAAATATGTGGGATGGGAGAGGACACACTAGTGAGTCGAGTTGTGCTCTTCAATTGCTTCGGTGCTTCAATCCGACGAGCCAACTCTGGCGGGGAAGAAAGGAAGAAGAAGAGAGAGAGAAGGAAGGAGGTGGTTTTAGCATGGGGAGAAAATGGGGTTTAGGGTTAGGTAGGGCTTCTTTTATAGGAAATTTTTTGAATTGAATTCAGAAATTCGACGTTTCGGCTAAAGATCACGGGACTATCTCCTCATCGCGTAAGGAGTGAGAGGAATGGGAGGTAGGTCATGTGTGCTGCATGTGATAAATCATTTTATTATTCTTTTCTGGTTATTACATCACCAGAGAGTCGATAGGTGGTTATTGCTTGCTTTGGCGATGCTTTGACGTTGGATCAACAACCCAGATTTTGGCGAGGTAAGGAGGAAAAAGAAGATGGGTGACTGCAGTGTTGGAAAATGGAGGAGGTTGCTAGGGTTATATAGAGAGGAATTTTCCTAGGGTTTGGCAATACATTGCGACAATGTTGGCGGAATTGTCAGGTGGGTTGATCAGAGTGGACAAGGAAAGGGGAGAAGAAAAGGAAGAAGGCAGGACCTTCCTCTCTCTCTCTCTCTCTCTCTATATATATATATATATATATATACACATTTTTTTTTCTTCTGGTTATTACACATAAGATTGAGGCTTTTATCTTCTAGAGGAAGGAATATTGACAAAGTTTTGTACTGATGATGCAGTTCATTACCCAAGACATTTGAATGGGACTATCGGTGGATGTTATACCCAGCGGAAGCTAGATTTTTGCAACATACTCATGATCAGTCGTTGGCTACATTCAGAGGTCACTCAGTCCTGCGTACTCTAATTCGCTGTTATTTCTCCCCTGCACACAGGTCAGCACCTCATTGCTTTATTTATCAGATATAAGTTATTCTGGCTGCATTAAGGTGGATATATTGAAGATAGGATTAGCTTCCTTGTTACTTTAAGTTTAAAGTTTCTCCAATATTCTAATTTATGCTCCCATCTCTATGGATACTTCTAGAGAGTGGAGCTTTGTACAGTTTCGAATTTGGATAACCTGAACACCAAAGAATGATTTATATCTTCTTTTTCATTTGTTGCAGCACTGGTCAGAGGTATATCTACACTGGATCCAGCGACAAATGTGTTTACATTTATGATGTGGTAATCCAAATCGTGTTCTCTCTCATGTTTTCTGTTTATCCATTATTTTTATTTGATCAAGTACATTTTTCTCATAATTTCTCATAATTTCTGTTAGATCTTATAAACCTTATTAAAATAAGGGATTCCCTATTTCTCAAAAATGGTATATTCTTTAGTATGGATTTGAGTGCTAGGCCTAATTAAATCTTGTTGTCTGGTGCTTTTAGAATTAAAATCCAACATACTTTTTAGCTAGCTAATTGATGCAAAACGTGGTGGAGAGAAAGAATGGAGGAGAAAATAACGGGAGAAAAGAAATAGGGTTTCACACATCCACCCGTAATATAGTTTTACACTAATTTTCTCAAAGGAGAGCAAAGTTAATAATCTTCATTATCTTCAAAAGAAAATACAACGAATCTATATATGATCTACAATAAATATAAGCAAAAGATACCATAAATAAGAAATAAACAAAAGATACCCTAAATAAATAATAATACAAAATCGATCACAATCAAATTCTTATAGAAGGATCATCAAAACTGTCCTGTGGTATACATGCCATCATGTTCAATCAGTGATGTCCGCATCAATGATGTACCAAGTGAACTTGTGCTTATTCTTAAGAGATTTGAAAATCTCTTAGATGCCTTTCAGATAAAGTCACTAGCTTTACATTTTGTGTACAGTTGATTCCAGGTTTTTAACCTTACATGATTTTAGCCTCTTGGTGGAGTTCCATTCAGGGAATCCATATGAGCTCATGATTTTCTTAACAGATCCTGGAACTCAATTTAGTCTGAGCATTTTGTTATCCCTTTTTTTGGTATATAGCTTTTTGTATCTTTGAAGTAGTTTGGTTGGAACTTGGAAGTGAAATGGCAGTGGTATGATGATATTGTTCTAAGTTTATTTTGCAACATTTCAGGTAAAGGGGAATATTGTGGCAAGGCTTTCATGGCACGGATCAATCATTAGGGACTGTAGTTGGCACCCTGAGATTCCGGTGCTTGTTAGCTCCTCTTGGGACGGATACATTGCGAAATGGGATGCTTCAGGGTATGATGCAGATCTCGCAGTATAACTTGTAAGATAGATCAAAGATATAAATAATCTTTGTGAACTAGTGAAGAATACCAGCCTGCAGCAAATCAGCAGGATTGAAGTATTTATGCTCAATGTTCAATTGTTTAGCATAGATTATCGAAGAACGCAGGACATCATAAATAAGTCTGTACATAGTTTCTGGGAGGCACCATCTCTCTTTTCAAAGATTTGGTCGTCAAAATAGAAGAGACATTTTTGTATAATTTTTCATCCAAGCAAAATAGGCCCTTTGTTATTTCAGTACTTCGAATTATTGTTTTGTGAATAAGCAATAAAAGTACCTGGTGTTGGATTATATGCTTGGCGACATCGACATATATAGTAAATGGTATTTTGGCAGCTAAAATGCAGGTGCATGCTAACCCATATTTTATGATTCACAGGGCCAATGATCATAGGAAAATGTTTAGTCTTGATGAACACTTTGTGAGCATTGTCAGTAATAGCATTGATCAAGCTGGACTCTGGCCGATTGCCTGGCCGATTCTTCTGAGCTAGCTTTGAGCTCGCCTTGCTTAGTTAGTTATGGGGAATGCCGAACAGCCTTAGCGGAGATTGAGTGAGGGTTCATCGTGGTCGGAGGTGCTGAGGCAATTGCGGCTCGAGCCTCCGGGTGGACTCAGCCCTTAACTCGGCGAAGGCTAGGTCTTTAGCTCCGGGCTTCTCCCTGCCGAGCATTGCCTGTGATGGTCTCACTCTCATGTAGCCACGGACCCTCCTACTCACGCACTAGCTATGAGCAACGGTTTAGCTAACCATCACGTGCTCGCTACGACAGTTGGTTTGGGTAACGGTAACGGCTGTTTTGTCCTACCCGTTTGAGGTGATTAGGTAGGTGTTAGTTATCCATGAGGTGAGAGGTACATGCAGGGCTGTCCTCTGTGAGGTTTGCGGGCTCGGCTCGAGTTCTAAATAAGCTGAGCTGAATTGATATTTTGAGATTGAATATATTATCAAGTTGAGCTAAATTTTTTTAGCTCAAATTGTGCTCGAGCTAAGCTAAGTTTTTTCACCTCTTGAGTTGAGCCGAGCCGAGCCGAGATCGGCCAGCTAGCTCGGCTCGTTTACACCCCCTAGGTACATGTGAAACGCCCTCAGATACATACAGATAGTGCTTCAACTTCATCCCTTCCTTGCTCATGTACTTTCTCCAACGTGGTGATGGTTGAGGTTTTAGAGCCTTTTGTAAGCTCTTGATGGTCCTCGTATTGCGTGGACTCGTAAAAAATGATTAAAAGAGTCACTTGGCTAGTTGGCTTGGCCATGGCAACAAGGCCAAGGCTAAAAAATGGTTCTATCGACCCCCTATCACGAGTCCTTTTTTTGTCCCAAAAGAAAGTTATCCAAGCAGTGAAACAAGGATTCTCTAGTCTGTAAATTAAGTTAAGTGGATTACACAACCCTTTTATGTTAATTCTATTAGAGGTCCACAATTCCTATACTATATAGTGTTGGCAAGGTAGATAAAATGGCTGCATCTTTTCTTTGAGACAGACGGGCTCGACTTACCTTCGTTAATGTCAACGACAACCTTCGAGCTTATTTTTGACCAATCTTCTGTTCCAAAATTCCCCCCTATTTTGGTGACATCTTACTAGAGATATTGCTCTGAAAGTTAAAAGTTCTTTTTTGTGGTAAGTCATATAAGAGAAGTTTCCTCTCTGGGTTGGGCTTAGGCTTAGGCTTAGGCTCTTCTCTAGCATACATTAAAGAAGACCCAAAATGGCATACCAAATGTAGTGTTTAATTAGAACTGATGCTAAAGGTTACATATATATTTTCCTGGATATTTAACAAGTAGCAGACTAAGAATAAAGCAAGATTCCTCTTGTTGTAGAAACTGTCCAAAACAAGAGAGAGAGAGAGAGAGAGAGAGAGAGAGAGAGAGTGATCTTCTATAAACTTTCACATACCCAAGAAAATATAAAAGGAATATTACTTCATTATAGTAAGAACAAAGCTAGTTGTTGTTCTACATCCAAAAAGGATCAAAGTAATATCTATGATTGATAAACTTGACCAAGATTCATTATTAAACATGAACTAGTAGTATGTCATTCCCTCCCCAAAGATCGTCCCAAGTCCAGGACAATGATTTCAGTAACAAGGATGTTACTAAAATCTTTGATTGAGTCACAGCACATCATCAACATCAAAAAGGAAACTTTTAGCCTCTTCTGGATGAAACAAGCCTGAATCACAGAGTTATGAGAAGGATCAGCGCACCCTCGCCGCATAAGCAAGGGATAACGCAGCCAAAACAGTTGTGGTGGCAGGATACAGCCAGGTCCACACTCCACCACCCTTCTTTTGCGCCTCCGCTACCGCAACCGCAAGCTGCAACACCTGGATCTCCCGGTTCAACTCTGCAATCTTCTCTACCTTTCCATCTAGTGATTCCTTAGCCTTCCCAAGTTCCTCATCTCTCTCAGCCTTGCTCTTCTTCAGCTCCTCTAGTTGCGACCGCAGGCTGCAGGTTTCCGACTTCTCAAAGTCGAGGTCTCTTGCAATAGAATCTATATCAGTTTGCAACTCTGCATTGGTTTCTTTATAGCCTGTACAGGTTCCTTGCAGCTCTGACACATTGGATTGAAGCCTTTTGATCTCATTCTGTAGATTACCAAGTTCAACCTCCTTCTCAGCTTTCACTACCTCAATTGCATCCTTTTCCTCTTGAATCTCCCGCATCCTTCTCTTCAGAAGTTCCAACTCCCTCATTGCTTCCATCTTCTTCGCATCAAAACGGAGCTTCATTTCATTCGTCTCCTTCTCTAAGCTATCAAATTCGACCTGAAGCCTACCTATCTCTTCTGTAGCCTTGACATTTCTCTCTTCTATGACAGAAATTTTACATTTCAGCGTTTCATCTTCTTCCTTCAGGGAATTAACGACGGCCTCCAAGTGATGAACTTCACCTTGCAGCTCATTGTTTTTATCGACGAGTCCTCGACGCTCCCCTTCCAAAGCCGATAGCTTCACAGCAACCGCCTGTTTTGCGGCTTTCAATGAGTTGATCTCCTCTTCCTTCGTCTCAACCTTCTCCTCCATCTCCCTGGCAAGATTATCCACCAACTTCTGGTACTCTTTAAGGCTTTCTTCCATCGCAATTTTCTCGCGATGCATGGAACACACAACTTCTTCTCTGTTCTTCACTTCTTTCAACAGATCGTCTCTGTCAATCTTTACCTTATCAAGATCTGCCTTAGTCTCCGAATTCCCGAACTCCAAAATCCTAACTTTGGATTCAAGCTCCAAGACAGAATTTTTCTTCTGATCAAAATCCCTCAGAATCTTATCCCTCTCCGAGACGAGCAAATCTAGAGATTTCTTGATCTCACACTTATCGCCTTCCGATGCTTCCAATCTCTCGTACGCAGCTCTAAGTTCTCGCTCCAGCGCATCCACCTTCTCCCCGAGAGATCTCACCCTCTCCACCGTCGCCGTCTTCTCCACCGCCATCACGTCAATCTTCGCTATAAGGTCGCGCCTTTCCCCCTCCGCAGCGAGCTCTAAGGTCTTGGAACCGCGCTCGAGGTCGGCGAGGGAGGAGGAGATCACGAGGCGGCCGACATCGCGCTCGACGTCGGCGAGGAAGGAGTGCTCGAGGGAGAGGTCATCGATCTGGGACTGGAGCTGGCTCACTTGCTCCCGCCGCTCAACCGTCTCCTTCAAGAGGAGGTGGTTTAACTTCTTGAGGCTCTCCAGTTTCTCCGGCGAGGGGTTCCTTGTCGCCTGCGTCTGCGCCACCGCCCCTACGGTGGAGGAAGACTTCTTCTTTGCCATTGGAGGAGGAGGACCAGAAGCGCCGCCTAGGGTTTTGAGAGAGGAAGAGGAGAGAGAGAGAGAGAGAGAGAGAGAGAGAGAGAGAGGAGCATTGAGAAATGAGAAGTCTCGAGTTATTTATAAGAGAGAGGACCGAAGGTATGGAGAGGGGGGAATTGACCGTTGGGTTTCGAAATTCGAATTCGTGGCGACGGAGACGAACGGTTGAGATTAACCCTAACTCTCACCTTATCGTCTTCCCCTCCGATTTTTTATTATGATTTCGCTTTCCAAAAAACCTCCTCTTTAATAATATATTTGCATTTTGCACATTTAGCCCTAAAGGTTTTGCTTAAAATCGAAGTATTTTCTAAAATTTTAATTATATCATTTTATTCTTTTATAATTTAGACTAAAATAAAAAAAAACTATTAATTCTTGAATTATTTTAAAAAAAAATTCCCCACCATAATTAATATTAAAATATCAAAATTGTCCTTTTCCTTCTATTAAATCTAACCATAGAATTATATTCTTAGATGCTCTTTCAATCTCTTCTATCTTTTTCACATCTAAGATTATTAAAAGACCTGAAAAAAAGAAAATCTTAATTGTTATCTAACTATCACAATATAACTCTCCATATATGATCAGGGAGTGAAAAACTTTAATTGTATTACAAATATAAGTGGAAGATCTATATTTACTCAGATAATTAAGTTTATTATATCATACAAATATTATGATAATTTATACTTTCTCAATTAAATTTGAATGGAAATAAAAATAATACCTACACACATTAGCCTAACAAAAAATAAGAAATTTTTATAAATCACACCCTATATTTTGCTTTTTTTATGATTTGCACCTGTTTTTGGAGATTTTATAACGTGACACTTCATTTTTCCCTATAATATTTATTTAACACCCAGAAAGAGAATATTCTATTATAATCCACTATGTAATTTATAACATTCCTAAATTATTCTTGTACTTGTCTCTAATTTTATTCATAACTTAACATTCATACTCGTTGCTTTTTCTTAAATTATGGAGAACATCACATAAATGCTAAGCCAATCTTAGAGCTTCTAAACTCCAAGTTATGAAGATCTTAGAGCTCTCCAAACGCCAAGCCGATTTTATTGCTTGCGACCTAAAAAATGGGGAGGGAGATGAAGAAAATTTGGGAAAAGATGAAAAAAAAAAGGTTTGAGCCGGAAAGATGAGAAAAATAGATAAAGTTAGGGAAAGTTTATAAGGCTTGTAAGTGATAGGAACTTTAGGGGATTGATTATAGATTGTGGGTTTTGATATAATTTTGTGAGGTAGGGTTTAGATAAGATGATTTGGATTTTGTGGGGTTAGGGTTTAATTCGGAGAAGAAGTATTTTATGAAGATTTAGGATAGATAAGGAACTTTTAAGAGCATTTTAGTAATATTTGAACTAGAGTCACATAAACTATATAATACGATTAATGTCAGTTAGCTAAAGTAACATTAGGATGCTAAATAAATATAAAAAAAAAAATAAAGGATCGCGTTATAAAATCTCCAAAACGGAGTGTGATTTATAAAATAGACAAAAGATAGGGTGTAATTTATAAAATTCCCCAAAAATAATGATACAAAAACGTCGTTATCCGTCGCTTTGGTTTCTGGTATATGAACGTTTGAGAAAAAAAGGTTTGGTTGGTCGTGGATGAGATATGGTACACGTGGCAACATCTTGTTTGGTGTGTGGCTCAAGAAGATGGGTGGGTGATGCATGTAGTAGCACGACCACTCGATTAAATGTGGTCCTTTTTATTTTACTCACCAACTCCTTTATTTTATTTTTTATTTTTATTTTTATATCACACTTTAATGTGGAGATTGAAAGCCATGAGAGGCACGAGGTTGGAAGATAGGACAATAATGCAAAAAATTAAAAATTAAAATATTACCAGTTAAATAGGTAATATTTTTTTTTTAAAAAAAATATTATCTTGCATTTTATTTTTTTAACAATTATATAATCTTAATAATTTATTATCCTCGTAAAATGGGTATTGATATCTTTTTATAATTATGATGAAAATTTAATTAAATTCTATCTCTTCGGTTATTTTTTAATTAATACATATATTTCTCATTAGTTTAAAATCTATTTAGACAAAAATTTGATAATGAATAATCAAATTTAAATTGAAGTTTGTCTCTTATAAAGGTAAAGAATCAAATTTAAATTATCTAGTATTAAATAATATCTCCTTTAATTACGGACTAATCATATCTAAAAAAGAAATCTTAACAGAAGAAAAGAGACGTGCAACTCAAAAGTTAGGTGCAGGTCAACTAATCTTCTTGACTAATATGTTATTTTTTCGTAATATAATTTTGGAATCGATACTGAGAAAATCAGTATTGGGTGTAAAAATAGGCTATTATAGCCGTTATATTAGGATTATAAATTTTAGAAGGGTATTGAAGTATTTGCGAAAACATGTCATAGTATCCAACCATACCAGATTTTGTGCTCAAGTGTTATAGGATATGGATATCAATTTGTCTATCCGGGGAAACATAGACTACTGAGGGAGGAAGGTTTTGAGCTGGCATTCAAGGTGTTGGCTATCTCTTTAGGCGACGCCACCATTGCCGACTCATGGATTTGGTAGTCTCACCCAAAGAGAGCCACGAGCTGGCTCACTCTATAGGTTCCTCCTCCCTTCGGAACCTCCCTCATACTACCGACATTTAGCTTGGCTGGGTTGGACTCTAGTAGATTAAGGTGGCAACGTGGGTCCATTCCTTCGTCTAGAAGTTGGCATGGTAGGATTACCTGTGTAGCACCAGTATCACGTTGTGGGATGGTTGCAATCTCTACGGTATACACAAGAAGACGGTGGATAGACCACCTCTTCTTCACCTACCGCTACTACAGCAAGGTGTAGACCACGGTGGAGGCTGGATGCAAGCTACAGCTAAGGCTACTGGAGAGGTATTTGATGTGATTCGGACTAGATCGAATCATCTCGAAAGACATTGGGCTTGATAGATCAAGTCTAGTTATTTTATTTATTATTCTTATGTGGTTTAGTCAAATTCTTCGTATGATAGGATTTTATTTAATTAGCTAAATCCAACTCTGCGTAGTTTTGAGAAAATATTCGCAGAATATTTTACAGATATCCGAATAATATCAAACTAATTGAATAAGATCGACAACCTTCAGATCTACAACTTTAGTATTCATGACTTCTTTAGATTCAAAATATATCTGCGGTAAATCGAAGGGTTAATCCAAGAAGATAAGGAAGATTGATTTAGTTAAATTTATTTTAGACTTTTTGATTTAATCTTTATAAATAGGGCCTTATGGCTTGTATCTTAGGCATGTTTGGAATAAAAGATTAGTTAGCTTTTGCCCTGGCATCTCTCTCAACTAGGCCGCAGGTCTATATCTCCCTCCTCCCTCTTCACCAACTAGCGCCACCTCTTCCGTTGGCACGGTCTCGTCTAGCTTCTAATCTCCCTCTACTACCGATCCCCCTAGTCCCGTAGGATAGACCTACTTTTCCCCCTTCGTCTCTTTATCTTAACCGTCTCTACCTCCCGTACGGTTTTTACTATAGGTGTAGGCCAATCATAGCCTTCAACTATCTATCGCATCCGCATCTGTAAACCATCACCACCATCATCTATTGCCGAGCCACCACCATCAACTACTCGGCCTCCACTCCATCATCACCTCCATCCTATACCTAGGAATCCATGCCTCCACCCGCGAATCCTAAATCCCGTGCAGAACCGCTACGTATTAGATCAGGCCGGTTCGTAACATTATTCTACAAATTGGTTAAAAGCTGTGGAGTGATAATACAAGCTTAGACGGGACGCTGCCGGTCCTCGAATGACTTAAGCTCAAGACCGATGGGGCGGCCTCATCAGGATGCTACCGAGGTGGGGTTAGGTTAGAGCTGGCATTGCTGGTGGTGCTAGCTTGGGATGTCCACCCTCGCTGTAGAAGCATATGGCTTGAGGCTAAGGCTTCAGTTGGTTAGGAACAATGAGGGTAGGCTTTTAATGGTGGAGATGGACTCACAGTTTCTTGTGCAAATCCTACGACGTGAAACCACCTACCCATGGAGGATCAAGTCTGTGATAAATAACTATTGTAGCCTCGTTAAAGACATTGAGGAGGTGCGTGTTAGCCATATTTTTAGAGAGGGCAATCAGGTGGCGGACTAGGCCACTACCCAAGGGGGTATTTTGGGGCCTGCTATGCAGCTCCCCCCACGAACTCTGTAACCTACCTTCTCCTCTTCGACACTTCGGCTGCCACCTTGGGTTGGAGTGTTCGTAATTTAAGCTGAGCTCAACTTCTCTATATATAAAGATAATTTGTCCGACCTCATATTTGAATTATTCAATAGTCTTGTCCAAATACTAATGATTTAAGGAGTGCTGTCCTAATCTATAATTGCAAATCAATTTAGTTTAAGTTCTGCGAAGAAAATGAAGTAAAATTGAAAAAAAGAAACTTGCTTTTGTCTTTTCAAGTAAATCCCTACTATGTTTCTAATATATACTATATATTTAAAGTAAAAGTATGTTTCTTATAGATTTACAAGACAATATGGATATTTTCTACATTAACTGTGCCCATATTAAACAAACAATGTAATTCCTCGTCTGGTTAGTACATAAGCTTCCTTTACTCTCCCTGATTTGTAAATAGCACCAAAACATCATTCTTTCTCTCTCTAAAAATGTGCACAACTATAATCAGCAAGCATAACTTCAAGTTATGCATATTTTTCTATCTAAAATAGAGAGGTGTCATAAAGTTATCAGTTTTATTCGCATTTTGCTATCAGTCTGCTATTCGAGAAATAAAAGTGGATATTGATATAATTTGCCAATATCTAATCTGTATTGGAACCACTTTCAAAGTTTCACCCCTATTTGGCAAGCAATGAAAACTGCAAAAATATCCCTACATTGCAGCAAAATTTTTAAACCAAGCACAAGATTGCAGTATGCATCACTCTCAAACGAAAAACGAAAAAAAACAGCACAAGTTATACCTGGCAAATAGTTGATAGAGTTACTTGCAAGCACCTTTACTCTATTGACAACTCTTTCCACATATTTGAGACTTGAGAGGCCAATTTGGAAGTTCTCGTCATTTAGAAAGAAGGCATGATACCAAACCTAATCGAGTGCTACCTCTATGTTAATCCTGTATGAGCCTTGAAAATTTATTCGATTACCCTACATTACATAGAAAAGGAAAAGAAAAGGTATAACAAAGAAAAAAGTGAGTAAATTATGAAACAAACTACCAGAGTGAAAGATTTCATCTAAGCATGTATACGAACCTGCAGATTATCATGTGATCAGGACACTAGGATTGGCTTTTGTATTGTTTGCACCAAGAATGAAATAATCTGAAATATTTGAACTCCCCAAGATATAAATTGGATATTTTAGGTGCCATTTTAGCAAGGAAAATGATCTATGAAGAAACTTACCATGCTATCATGATTAAAAGAAGAGATTGATCTAGCAATAAGTCGGTAACTTTTACATGAAGTATCAGACAAGCTTCAAACACCACTGAATAAAGAAACTATGTGATTCACTGCTATATGCATCAGAATTGGAATCCATAGAGTTACTCTGAAGGCTGCGAGAAGGAGGTTTGCTTTCTAGCAATTGTTCATACCCTCAAATATTATGGTTTACATGGGGATGTTTACTTTGAAGCCCATGAAATGTAGAGTAAATACAATACTAGTTTTATATCAAGTAATTCTTATCTCATTGTATCACAAGAAAGCAACCTCAATAACAACATTTTACTTTCATCACAAGAATGAAAAAAACTTGTGCCATAGATTCTTTTCTCTTGAAGTCAAGCATACACAAGAGAAAGGAAAAGGAATAACAAACGTGACAACAGATATGCAACACATGCATAAGTTATTGGGGGATTTTTAGATTCATCTACATTGACAAACCACTGGCCAATATAAATTTTTAATAGACATGAAGTCCAATATCAAAGATGTATAGCTACCTTTACCAAGCTCAGTATTCAGTACCAATCTTGGCCAGGGAGAGAGATGAAATATGAGATTCTGATACAAATCGACTTGGGGTCGATCCGAATCAGAAGTAGTTCTACATAGTCAGGGAAGAATATTCACCAAATATTCTCTTTATTCTGATAAATTACGAAACCAGTTGAGTTAGCTTCATAACCTCCCGATCTACGTTTTTGTTATTCAGACCCTTTTTGAGTTCAAATAATATCTGGGTTTAATCTGGATGGCAAGCCGATAGTGGAGTTGGTGGCGAGTGTAGTCGGCTTGTAGAGATGGAGATGGCATGGATAGTTGATGATAATGGTGGTGATTAGGTAGATTGATATTTTAGAGGAGGAGGAGCAGTAGATTGGCCCTACAAGATTAGGAAGATCGACATACGAGGGAGATTTGAAGTAAGATGAAATGGTTCCAACAGAAGAGGCGGCGATGGTTGGCGAAAAGGAAGGAGGGAGATTACGGCTTGCGGCCAAGTTTAGAAAGAAGATAGGGAAAAAACTAATTAATTCTTCGTTGATACATACCTAAGATACAAGCCATACAACTTTATTTATAGAGAATAAAACATAAGAGTCCTAAACTTAGTTAAACTAGTCTTCTTTATCCTTTTCGGATTAATTCTTTGTTCTGCTAAATTTGTAGAAACTTTGAATATGAAAGTTGTAGCTTATGACTTCACTGAGCTTATCTAAGTGGTTTCATAATATTTCGACATTTGGTGAATACTGATTATTTTACTGAAACTGCACAAAATTTAACTGAACTAAACTTAGCTAATTAAATAAATTATAACCTTCTAAAACTCCAACTAAACCACATAAGTACAATAATTAAGATAATTAGACTCATCGATCGAGCCCAATGTCCCCATGATGTGATCCGAGTTAACTCGATTCGTATCAATTCACCACGCTTTCGATCACGTTATCCTCAATGTGTCTATGGTGATTTTTAAACTTTTCGTGGTTGCCAAATTATTTCCTCCAACATCCGAGCTGAGTCCAAGAGCGCAAGACTAATGGTTAAGGAGGCTACAGCTGGGCCAAGTGTAGCCCAATGTGGCCTACTAGTTGGTGCTCGACCACTTAGTCCAAAAGTAGGACTATACCCACCCACAATCCAATGCAGACTTGAATCTAGTTTTGGCCTCACACTGAGGCTGATCTTGAGGCTTTAGCATGTCATTTATGGGCTGAGGGGGTGGCCCTTTCGTAGCCCTTGGTTCTGGCCATCGATGCTGGATCGACGAGGTCCACTCACGATTCATCTTCCCCAAGATGCGTTCAATGTATTCCGCCCATGAATCACCCTTCTCAAAGTGGTCGATTGCCAACGTGGTTAGGAATAGCTCCCGGTTGGCTGGTTTCGCTGATAGTTGCCACTGCTCGACCTATAGTTTGATAGCCGATGGTAGGGCAGAAATAGTAGGAATCAGCAGTGGAAAACTCAGTTGCGGTGTAGCCAAGATGGCTAGTCGAGCTGCGATCAATAACAACTTTTTAGCGTTTCTTTGTATCACTTTAGCATTTCTTTGTGTCATGACTAGCAACTGCTGCACATGGTTTCCATCGCCATAGAAGGGTTTTGGTGTGGCTGGGGCCAGCTGGTCATGGTGGTCCAAGGAAAGATGGATCTAATACCAATTGATACGAACTGACTTGTGGTCGATTCGAATCAGGAATAGTTCTATATAGTCAGGAGAGAATATTTGCCAAATATTCTCTTGATATCGAAAAATTACGAAACTAGTTAGATTAGCTTCATAAACTTTTGATCTACGATTTTGTTATTCTGACCCTTTTCAGATTTGAATGATATCTAAGTTTAATCTAGATGACAAGACGATGGTAGAGTTGGTGGTGGGTGTGGTCGACTTATAGAGATAGAGATGGCGTGGATGGTTGATGATGGTGGTGGTGACTAGGTAGATTGATACTTTAGAGAAGAATGGGAGAAGTAGACCGTCCTTATGGGACTAGGAGAATTAGCGGACGAGGAGATTAGAAGCAAGACAAAGCTGTTCCGATAGAAGAGGCGATTGCGGTTGACAAAAAGGGATAAAGGAGATGCTGCCGGCAACCAAGTTGAGAGGGGAGATAAGGCCAAAGCCAATTAATCGTTCATTAATGCATACTTAATATACAAACCATAAGACCTTATTTATAGAGAATAAAACATAAAAGCCCTAAATAAACTAATAAACTTAACTAAACCAGTTTTTCCTTGTTGAAACACATTCAACTTTCAAATTTGTCTTCCATTGCATTTTTTTCATATGTTTATGCATATTACAAAACTAAATGGAATTATCTTCAAATTCATTAACCAATTCTAAGGACTACAACACGTCCAATGACGCGATATGCTCCCAGAAACCATGCAGTTGTACTATGGCACTGCATGGTCCAAGCTTACAAGCTTGAACAGGCATCTCCAATTAGGCCTTCATACCAGCTGAAGATAGAAAAGTCTTCTCCAAGTTCTCTAGGGGTGAATCACTAAATTTTACTACATAATTTGCATAGAATACTTAATAAAGTACATTATGCAACTCAAAAGAAGCTAGGAAGTAAGAACGGCCTAGAAAAGGCATAACTGGGTGTCGCCCATTATTTCTCAAAAAAGGACGGCCTCAAAAAGGAAATGGTATTAGAGAGGAAGTAAGAACTACATCTTAGACACTCAAGAAACCTGCACCAAAGGAAGACAAGGAATAGATAAAAACTCATACATCTTGTTTGACTAGACGTGGACCCTCCCCACAACAAAATATAAATGCTAATTACAGGTTGTCCAGAAATTAAGTCACAGAGAATAACTAAAAATATCAAGGCCAGTGTAACATGGCAAAAAAGAAAAAAGATTACCATGTTATCACGGTTGCATGAACACAGACCTGTCAGGATAGTACACGTGGATTCAATTTAAATAATCAGAAAAAATTACGAAACGGGGAGTATTTTTATGTATATCAGTAAAACGTAGGAACCTTATGATAAATAGAATGTTGAAATTTTTTCCTTCAAAGATATTAATGTTTCTAAAGTAGTACTCTCCCATACAACTCTGCTACCATCTAGTTTCTTCAGATTCCCACGCTTTCTTACAAAGAGGACCAAATTAGCAATTTGAGACTTGCAAAAGCACCTCCCTTTCACATGCATTTAAATCTTTCTGTTTACAAATGAAGCCCCAAGGACTACTCTTACCATGAAAAGCAAAGTTATCTGTGGTCCACCTAAACCTCAGCCTCAAGCTTTACTGTCAATTCTTACAAGGGTTGCCATCTGCTAGATACTCAAGAGTCACATGAAGTTTCCTCAACAAACATTCTGGCACTGAGATTTTTCAAACTGAAATGGACTTATTTTTACAAAGATTCATGCAATTCTGCTACTAGAGGCTTAGAAAAGCTTGTAAGTTTGACCTAATTTGTTGTGCGAGTATTGCTCTCCCATAGAAAAGCTCAACTTCCAATAAAAGGTGACACATACAATCTGCTTGCTTCAACATATCTCAACTCGGTCATCAAACTACTGAGGTTGCTTGTCGTCCATGATCAATCAATAGAGTTGGTGAACATTCCCTACCTATCTATCTTGTTTTCTCACTCATATATATTCTTTTTCCTGACCAAATAGGCAAAAATGTTGAATCAAATTTCTCACCATTGCAAGTCCAATGCATTCTGAGTCAAGGAATGCCAAAATAGTGTGTTCATGCAAATGCTAAGACCGTCTATAATCAATAGTAAAGCAGGCATCATAGTAAGATAAAGTTGTATACATAGTGATACTTTACTTTGTTGTCTAAAATAAATTTATATGGCCAATTATGAAAACTAAAAGAATTGAGATTTTGCTAACTTAATGATATTTCCAGATCAAATAAAGCTCCTACTGTTCTAAAGGAAAACAAAACAATGTGGGAAGGTACATAAATTAAGGATACCCACACAATGATATATGCAGAAGTTCTTTCCATGATATATTTCATGTCAAGCATAACTTATGTAATAAAATGAAAATGAGAAGTGAGCGCATCCATAACATAGGTATTTTCTATAAGCATACTAAGGACACCACAAAGAAGACCCACACAGGAAAAACACACAAATATAAATGAAAGATGGGCAACAAACTTTCTGTTGGCTGATGAGCTGAATTCACTTTTTCTTCTCTCTTCCCTTCACCCAAAGAACCTCTTCTGAAATTGATTGCACACATATGTGGAAGCCCTCAGTCAAAATACTGCATCTTTTATGACTGGATGATAATGCTTCTTTATGAAAGCATGTTACTAGGATAAAGAAATTACGAGAAGGTAGAAGTAATCATAATTTTAGATGCAACTATTGTTAACAAGTCTACAGAGGATCATACTATAGAGTAAAGAATCACTTGTTGAAAATCACATGGAATTAGGGGTTCTTCAAAAGTGGGCAATGAACATTTATAAAAATGAAAAATGTTGTTGATATGACCGAGTTGAGGATAAAAAATTTGATGCCTAAACAAATTCCTTTGCCAAAATTTGTTTAAGCTACATATTCTAGTAGCTTATTTGGAGTTGGAGGTGTAGGTTTGATATCAGAGAGGCATAAAGAAAAAAAAGAGTAATAAGGATGCCAGTTATTGAAAAGTCATTTAATTAAGATGCTTGTAGCCAATTAAATTATGAGATTGCAAAGATATTCTATTTAGTTTGGTTGTCTTTTTATTTAGTAAGAAACCTTTGCTATGTTAAGAGCCTTTCAATTACAGCTAATAATAATATTTCTGGATTTGTACCCCAACAAAGAGAGCAAACATTGAAATGTCGCTAAATCATATTAGAAGAGCATGAAGGGGGAAAGGGATAAGTATTGTATGTGATGGTTAGATTGATACCAGAGGCCGCTTATAAATATTTTAGCGTTGACTAACCTATGTTCTTGAGGGCTGGTAATTATAAAGGAGAATATAATTTTTTTTCCATTTTTAATTTGATTATTAAAATCATTGAAGCGGTTGGACATTTTAATGTAGTTCAAATAGTCATAGATAATGCACATGTTTCTAAAATAGTAAAGATGCTTCATGAGGCAAAGTTTCCTTATATTTTTTAGACTTCATATATGGTTCATATTCTTAACCTACTTTTAAAGAACATATGCACAACAAAAAACATCGAGACAAATAAAATTGTGTTTGATGAGTGTAATTGAATTTCAATAATTGCAGGGAATATAATGTGCATAAAAAATTGTATTATGCAACATTCCATGAGGTTGGCTGTATTTAATAAATTTGTAAACTTAAAATTTATTATTATTGCGAAGACTTTACTGCAGTGATTATGATGTTGAAAAGATTTAGAAAATTTAAGAAGAGTCTTCAATTGATAAATGGAGTTGTTATAGAGAAGATGACGTACTCAAAACAAAATTTGTTAAAGATAAAGTTCTTGATGTACTTGCCTTCACAGAGCTTATATATAATATGCTATAGGTTGTAAACACGGATAAACTATATTTATATTTGATATATGAGATATGGGATACCATGATTAAAAAAGTGAGGAAGATCATATTTATGCATGAAAATAGGAAGGAAAGTGAGGAATGAGGAATCTATTTTCTATTTAGTGGTGCCCAAGATCTTAGTGAGGACGATTATATTTATGTATGAAAAAAAAAAAAAACGAAGAATCTCTTTTCTATTCGGTAGTGCAAAAGATCATTAGTGGATAGATAGGATAAAAATAATACACCACTACATTGCTTAGCACATCCTTTGAACCCAAGGTTATATTAATTTCTAGTCTCTTTTTTTACGATTTAATGTTTTATTATTTCTTTCATTGTTATGTATTGTTTATTAATTTAAAGATTATGTTAATAAGTATTATAGCTCAATATAGATTCAAGGGGATCCAAATCATTCACCATTACATAAGAATTTGAAATTTTCTAATATGAGAAATAAATGCTTAAAAAGGTCATTTCCGATTGCAGAAAAATGAAAAATGGTATACAAAGAAAATATCAGTTTCTCTACAACAACTAGAACTTTTGTTGATTACGATTATATAGGAGATGGAAATGAATTTGATCCATACATATGATGGATTGCTCATAGTGCTTCTGCTTCTATTCTTCAGGATTTAGCATTTAGGTTACATAGGCAACCTTACCTTTCTTCAGGTTGTGAGAGGAATTAGAACTATACTTTCATCCGTTCAATGAAAAGGAACAAGACAAGTCGATCGAAAGATAAAGATTTAGTATATATGCATACGAATCTTCGCCTTCTGTTAAGGAGCTCTTCAGATTATTTGGAAAAGGAGACTAAGTGGGACACCCAGGAGGTTGTTATGATTTTTTTGATGCTGCAGAAGTATTAGAGTTTGTCAATCTCTCAATTGATGAATCGGATTTAGAGACTATAATGTTTATTGATGAAGGCCAAGGATCTACCACCAGCTGAAGATGAATAATCAACCTTATGTTGCCTTATTACTTTATAATGATTGCTAGTTTTTAAAATTCTATGGAACTCAGTTACTCAAACATGTTTTGTAGCTTGTATTGATAATTCTTATGGCTTGTAATGATTGTCTTTCAATCTCTCATTATCTCTAAATTCTCATGAATACTTCTTATAGCTTGACGTGTGCATATTTTGCACTATTAGATTATAAACTTTTGCTTTAGATATATCAATAAACTATATGTATATATATTATTTGCTTATTTATTTATTACATTGTGTCTTGTGCCATCTCCATGTCCTATTTTTTCAAGATTTGTCATATCATCATACTAACATCGTCTTATGCCCGTGTCCTATTTTTGTGTCTGTGTTTCATTGATAATTCAAGTCTACTTGAAAGTTTAGCAAATATATATATTTTTAAATTACTGCGATGACTTTCTTATATGACTCTTACGAAATTTAGAAAATAGTCTCAAGCTAAATCAAATTTTATTTTTCTTAAATGACTAATCTCTTCAATGGTCAAAGAAAAAAATATGCCGTATTTATCATATAAGAACACCTTCTAATGACTCTAATTGGATTGGCTATAAGAAAAGGATCTGAGCATCATTTTGAGGCTAACTTTTAATCGATGTAATTCCACTAGCATAGACCCAAAATGAGAAATACGACACTTATTGAGATTAAAACGTTTCGAATAATAAGCTTTTGAGCATGTTCTTAGCTTGTTAATCGCATTATTATTACTTGTGCTTATTACTCACGTTATGAGCATGTTAGGTAATAGTATTAATCCTTGAGCTTTCATTTTCAATCGTGCTATATGGATTCTAGGTTTTATTGGTTTTTGTGTGGATTCACCAATTGAGCTATAATTGTTAGCTTATAAAACTTCCTTTTAGAATTTCAAATATTGGTCAACATGTAGAATTAGTGTCATGCACTGGAACTCTATCTCCACATATTTTGGTTTTTTTACTTTCAATTATAGAAGTTATTTTAGTTTCAATTTGAAAAACTATTAGTTATCTTAGTTTTCTTTGGAATACATTTGTTGTCTAACTTGGATTTCTTTATTTCCATTTGGAGTTTTATAAGTTGACTTTGAGTTATTAATTATATTGAGTTCCTTTATATTGTGGACTTTGGAAAATTATGCTAAAGCTTTTGTATATCTCAAATTCTATTTGGTATTGTGTACAGTCATGATTCCAGTTTCAGTTCATGGCAAAACAGCTGCATACGAGATATAAGAAAAACCTATATTCATAAAGTCTATGGTTCAAATGGCAAGAAAGCTTGGCAAAGTAAAACTACAATTACAGCAACCATGAAGAATGCTTACTCTAGAAATTGAGATCCTGTTGAAGGAAACAGTGTTGACAGAATCAGAAGTCAATGGAAATGCACAGTACAAACTCAATCACTTGACCTTAATCAGTCATCAAATAAAGTTTCAGTTGTGGAAGATATAATCGCATTCCAGGATTGAAGATCAACGAGGTAGAATCTGAGAATACTTAATTTTTTCTCAGATGATTCAAATGACATGATAACAATCAGATCACTTGCAGATTTCATACTACAATGAATCACTAATTCTTCAAGATATTTGCAAGATGTTCAAAGATAAACATGGTCAAATGGAACCAAAATGATGTGAACAGCTTTGCAAGAATAATCAAAATTGGAAATAACATATATGTACAAAAGCATCAAAATTCATACGAATATATATTTAGACTGTACGGCTGAACACAGGTGGACACCACCCCCCCCACTGTCTATAATCGAGCTAACTTGTTGTGTATTCCACTTGCAGTGAAAGAATTGATCAAACTTCAAACTATCCTCACGCATGCTGTGCACAAGTGCAGATGGCCATACTACTTGGCCTCGACCACAGAATTGGATATGCATGGATACTGTAATTCCTTTAACAGCAGACTATATAAGATATAATCAAACAATTTGACATTATTACTCATTGCTGAACCTAGTATATGGAAAACCTGTATTCGTAGCTGCAGGATGCAGAATTATAGTGGATCATTATAGATGTAGCCACATCAGCAAAACTTTGAGAGTACCTTACCAAAAACAAAACTTAAAGGAATTGAATGGGCCTGACCCAACCAGTGGAGCATGTTGTTTAACTTGATAAAAAGCAAAGAAATATTAGCAGGGCTTGACATGTTGTGATCCTCTTGAATGATGGTTGCCTTCAAAATCACAATTGATCAGAGAGAAGCTATATTCCTTTCATTTCCTAAGATCTTGAACTGAGGTCAGATTTACCAATTTTTTTAGCAATTCCTAGTTCCTACCGTATGTAACGTCACCTAAGGTCCTCCCCTCCTCTTCCTAACATTTCACATGATTAGATGTGCCTTGTAAGTCGTAACAAAGCATCCTCATATTTTTTGCTATAGACGCCCATAGCATCCCAATATTCTTGTTTATTCTCTAGTCCACCTAGTATTGCTGCACATCTCGCTTAACACTTATGCTTGCTGAAGTCAACTAGCAAACGAACTACAAAATTCTCATTCCATAAGCATGATTTGAATGGATCATAACTGGAATTGTTAATGAAATGGAATATTAAATCCTGCTCATTCTGAGACTATCTACAAGAAAATCTCGTGATTTTGAATCAAAAAAACCAAAAATTGCAATAACTAAAAAATGCATGCAACGTACCAGATTGCCCTGTGAGAGCTTCAAAGAAATCTATTCTACATTGAGCAGTGCTGCATTACTCAGGTAAGTCAGCATCAGACTTTCTCTGAGAAATCAGAACTAACATTGTCATTTCCATAAGTAAAAGTCTGGAAGCCAGCCAAACTAAACAGCTGACCTGAGCCACTGCTGCTCACTGATCTCTCAATATCATCCAAGTTTGCAGTGATGGGTATGGGTCGGTCCGGAATCGACGGCACCGCCAAGTCAGTCTCCAGTATCTGCACAATCTGATCCATCGATGGCCTCGCATGTAATTGAGGATGCGTAGAGATGATGGCAACATGCACATACTTCTCTAGCAATTCTCTTGGCCCTAACTCCTCCATTCCTTCCTGGATGACATCTAATGTCTTCCCTTGCCGCACCAGTGACCAAGCCCAATCGGTTATCACAAAGCTCTGGCCTTCGCCAAGTGAAATGAACGCCTTCTTCCCACTCAAGATCTCGAGGAGGACGACTCCGAAGCTATATACATCGCTCTTTTCAGTCAACTGCCCGTATAAGGCATACTCTGGAGCTACATATCCAAGAGTCCCGGCAACCCTGGTGCTCACATGAGTCATCCCCTCTGGCGCAAACTTTGCCAATCCGAAATCCGCGACCTTGGCTTCGAAGTCCTCATCCAAAAGAACATTATTCGCCTTGATATCCCTGTGGATTATCGCTGGCTGAGCTCCGTGATGCAAGTAGGCCAATCCACGTGCCATCCCAACGGCGATCTTTTGCCTAATCGGCCAAGAGAGCTGGCTCTCCCCGGAGCCAAAGAGGTGGTCATGGAGGCTCCCATTTCGCATCAGATCGCAGACTATTATCCTCTGGTGTCCCTCCATGGGGGTTGTGGCGATGCAGTAGCCTCTCAGAGCGACAAGGTTGATGTGGCGGACGCTCGCAATGACCTCCACCTCGTGGGCGAAGCTGGCGTCGCCGGCGGCCGAGCAGTTCTTGAACCGCTTGACGGCGATCTCCGACCCGTCCGGGAGGGTTCCCCGGTAGACATTCCCGTACCCTCCTCTCCCGACTATGTTGCCTACAGAGAATTTCGCCGTCGCTGCTTTGATCTCGTCGAAGGTGAACTTGATCAGCGTCGTGCTGGCGCTTATCGACTCGAGGGCCTTCGAATGCGATGGCTTCGGTGGGCCCCTCGTCCGTCCCCGCCTCTGCCTCCGCCGCCGCCTGATTAAGAACCAAACAGCCAACCCCGCGAGGATAGCAACCGCGACTAAGCCGGCAACGAGTCCGTAGACCCATGCGGCGACGCCGCCGCCGCCGCTGCCTCCGCCGGCCGAGGGAGGCTGGGAAGTGGAATTAGAGCTGAGGAGGAAGAGGCAGAAGGCGGTGCCGTTGTCGGCGGGACCGAAGCGGTTTACTTCGGCGGCGGCGTAGATGAAGGGGTAGGCGGCGCAGCCCACGACGGTGTTGTTGTCGTCGGCGCTGGAGAGGTAGTTGGCCTTGACTCGGTTGAGGCTGGTGGTGCAGGCGGTGCAGACGGGGACGGGGAGGAGGGAGACGTTGCAGCTGCGAGCCATGTCATCCCGCGCCGTGATCGGCACGACGGCGTCGAACTCCGCGAGAGTACTGATATTCATGCACGGATCCGCGATCCAATTGGGCTGGTAGCCGCAAGAGGAGGGCAGAGCAAAGGAGGACGGAAGAACCGGAGCGAGGGCGGACTGCAAAGAAGACCAGCAAGCAGACGCAGAAGCTTGCGGGGGGACGAAGCGGGAGGCAGCGAGGAGGTACTCGGCGAGGACGAGGCGAAGGGATTGGAGGGCGAAGCCGCAGCGGGAGGAGTTGTCGGAGGGAGGCGAGGAGGCGGCGGCGGCGGAGACGAACTTCTGGAGGACGGAGAAGTCGAGAGGGCAGGATGAGGTGTTCTGGGAAGAGATTTGAGTAGGAAAAAGGAATGAGTAAAGGAGGAGGACGAAGAGGATCAGCTTGTGATCTCTTTGGCTCCTTTTCTTGATTTCCATTATTGGATTGGGGGCGGAGGAGGAAGAAGATTTGGGTACTCAGTTACTATTTAAGGGTAAATGGAGTGAGCTTGATGCCTGGTGGGGTGGGACTGCTAGAATTTGATACTAGAAGAAGGTTACTATTATATTGAGATAGGGTGAAGAAAAAAGAGGGAACTGAAGGAGAGACACACAGAGAGAGAGAGAGAGAGAGAGAGAGAGAGAGAGAGAGAGAGAGAGGCTTCTTGGAAAAGAGAGGGAGAGGACGGAATATCAAAGTAGGTAGGCTGAGAAGAGATTTTGGTTGGAGAACTGGGAGGGAGTTTGTATTGGTGAAGACTGCTGCTGTGGTTGGAAGTGGAGAGGAAAAGATTTGAGAGAAGTAATGTAGTTTATTATATATATATATATATCATCTAATTTACCTTAATAATAGAAGTCACGTTTTTTATTCTCTTATAAACTTTGGGTTAAAATCTAATAAGCATTACATATACTCTCACAGTTAATCTAATTATTTAGTATGGAGTTGTTTGGTTTTTATAAATACTGCATTAATAGAAACAATGTATTGGTGAAGACTGCTGTTGTTGTGGCTGGAAGTGGAGCAATCAATTAATAATAGAAGTCACATGTTTGATTCTCTTATAAGCTTTGGGTTGAAATCTAATATAGCATTTCATATACTCTCGGAGTTAATCTAATTATTTAGTATGAGGTTGTTTGGTTGGAGGTTTTTATAAATACTGCATTAATAAATATAATGTCTAATCCAAAAACCAAAAGACTGTATGTAGCCAAACTTATCCCCCTTTTGTTTTTTTTCTTATTTCAACTCAAATTTAATTTTTCTTAAGTTGAGAATATAATTGCAGCCTTTTGATTCTAAGAAATATAACCAAATACTTATAATTATAATATCAAAATAGTATTACAAAATATAACAATCAAATAATTTTTATCGAATACATAACAAACCAAACATGTGTTTAATAAATACAACGATATATAATATAATCAATCGAACAATCTATTTATTATTTTAAATACAATCGTCTCTCACTCGAGAAATATGCATTATGAAACATAGAAAACCAAACAGCTCCTGACTAAATAAGTTTATAACTTATCTATTCAAGTGTATATTGAATTTGAATGCTAACGTGGGAGTTAGATTCTTGAGAGGGAGAGATGGATAGAGACTGAGGAGTTCAACCACTCCTGAACGGAGAAAAGGTGCAGTAGATCCGTTGTCCCACGGTGTCTAGAAATCTCGGCATGAGGCATCATCTGGGGTTGTTTTCTTGCTAGTGAGGTGGAAAGAGAGATTAGTGAGAAGGGTCCAATAAATTGGCCCTAACTTTATCTATAAACACTTTATGAAGGTGTCAAGACTCATTTATTCAATGGTGGATTGGGATCCGCAACCTCGGTAACTGTAATATGAATCTCAGGTAAAGGCTAAGAAGTCAATGGTTTATAAGCCCATAATTCTATCTCCATCCTTGAAGAAAACTTACTTAAAGCCTATTAATGATGATGAAGCCTACTTTGCTCAATGTTAATCTTCTTGCTAATGGGAAGAAAATTGCCTATCCCCCATCTTTAGTGTATGTGACAAGTGAGTTTGGATCCCTAACTCTTCAGGTTTCCCTACAGTGTTGTCTATAACTAAATTTCTTAGTGAACCTAATGTGGGCCTAATTTACACCCTATGTGTGACAGAGGATGGCAATGATGCCCAAAAGGCTCAGGAGTTTCTGGTCCAATTTGTGAAGATAACTTGATGGGCCTTTCAGGTTTATGGACTCCTGGATTAATGGTGACTGGAGAGGCGATTAGCTTTATGTTGCTGTATTAGTTCTAATGGATCCTAGTACCATTATGCTGAGGCCTTAGCTCTCAAATGAACTTCTACCCATTACTATTGAAGCTAACTCTGAATGCATGATTCAGATCCTTTGGAAAGAGAAACAACCACCTTGGCAACTTCAGCATAGCTTCCGAGATTTTTCTCATCTAATCAACTCCTTTCCTACTTTGTTTCTAAGCCACTGTTTTAGGGATCTCTCTTTCAAAATTTGTGCTGAGATTTTTGTATCCTTTTCTGACATGAAAATTGTTACTTTTTTAACTAAAAAGATTGTGTTTGTAAGCAAAATAACATTATTCTTTGATGGCCCATTTGGATGTGGGGTAAGAGAATAATAAGGATAGGATAAATGATGGTGTCATAAAAGTGTTTGTAAGCAATTATTCTTTAGGACCAATTTGGTTGCAGAATAAGTGTAAATAACCAGATATACTATGAAAACTAATCATTGTGTTATCCTTATTTATATTTTGCATTTGGTTTAAAAATAAGAATAATGTATAATAGTTATAGGGGATAAGGAACAGTTGTTTCTTATCTCATGTTGAAGGTAGGATAAGAAAATCAAACTTGGTTGAGATAATTATGATTTCTTATCACAACTCACATATCCCATGATTGGTTATGAGTTTTCTGATGGAGGGCCCGGGCCTTAAGGGGGATAATGTTATGGTTTGAGCAGAGTCCTAGCCTAAGTCCATGGGTTTGATTGAGTTGAATCCATTGCTTATTGTATTTAGTTTAGTCATTTGATTATTATATTAACCTGAGTTTATTCAAGGTTTAATCCAAACCTATTTATGCTCTATGTTGGTATGGTCCCTATCCAAGTTGCTATACGATCTAGGTGGGCCTACTCTCCTATATATGCAGTGGGGTGCAGCCAAGTCATGTAAGGTTGAATATGACGTAGTCCTTTCTCCCTCTCTCTCTCCCCCCCCCCCCCCCCCCCCCCCCCTCCTTCCTTCCCACTCCTTCCCTCTCCTATTTTCTCTTCTCCTAGCACGCGTCCATTGCTTTGCCGAGCACTACCACCAAGCTAAGAGCACCCAACCCTGGTGCCCTTGGCCTCTTGCCTTCCTTCCATTCCCATCCCTAGACATTTGCTCATCTCAACCCTCCATCATCATCTCCATGGTTTGAACCACTAGCGACAAGCCAACACGCACTACCACCCCAGACGAGAGCCCTTATTGTGGCCCTAGCCCAAGTCGAGCCCACTATCACTTTGCTTTTCGCCTTGCCTAGCTCGAGCTTAGTTACTCCCTATCCCAGGGTGGTAACATTTGATATTAGAACCACCAGTTCTCGGCCATCAAAGCTTACCACTCATTTCACGGCAGCAAGAAACAACACCACAGATCTGAGCTCTTCAATGTCGAAAATAGTGTCATTCGATCAGTTGATGAAACACGAGATCGAGGGCGTCCAAGAGGAGATTCTATCAACCCCAGCCCTTGACCTTATATCCCTAGTGGCTATCAAGCACGTAGTGTTCACCGGGTTGAGAATATCTATTGCGGAGAACACTTGAGTCCTCTCCAAGATAAAGAACAACAGTGAATTATGACCAATGGTTGAATCACCGATCATGGTTGTTGTAGCCACATTGGTGTGCAGCCCTATACCACCCCCTCTACAGCAATCTATGCACAAAGATGTGACCCTTTCACCCATGGAATAACAATTACCACATGTATCGTTGCTGCCTACACCAGATGAGAGCAATCAGCACACATGTGGGCAAATACTATGTACCCACGGATTTGTGCTATCCTGCGCACAATCTATGAGTTGAGCATTATGAGCCATGGCAACCATACCATAAGGTAGAGAAGGATCCCTACCATGGTTAAGGAGACTATGGATGTGGTGACCCTCGCTGAGTAGTGATCTAAGGTTGAATTGCAGGACTGATTTTTTTTTTTTAATTCAGTGGTAGAGAATCGCTTGATTGAGTTTATCATGTGGAGCAATTTTTCTCATACCAAAGCACACTAGAAGAGCATAAGGTGTTGCTGGACTAGAGGGCATTGCAATCTGATGGTTCCAATCAGCATAACAGAACTGTCTGTTCGGGCATGAGACAAGTTTGCGGAGGCTATTTGCTAACTTTTCGGATCATCCAAGTTTTAAAATATTGAGGCTATTCTCCCTGAACTCACATAAACCTCCTTATTAATATCTACCAAGAGAAGGTTGAGAGGATATCCAATCGAGTCCGAGAGTAGTCGGAGTTCGCTCTAATGAATACTTTCATTAGAAGACTCTGTCATGATAACCAAGCCAAAGTGAAAGCAGCTTGACCTTGTTCTCTTGCTGAGCCACTAGTTGGTAGGGTGGACAACCATGGGTGGGCTCGGCCACTCGTGGCCATCACGGAGATGCATGAACTAGCATGACCACCTACAACCAACTTGGTCTCGTACTACCTACAATATTTTGGGGACACCCACAACCTCTATGCGACATCTTACATAGCCCAAGTTGAAGAACCAAGGGTGCGAATCCTATGTTTTTATTGCAATGAAAAGCTTATCTCAGAGCCCAAATGTGTAAGACCGATTGAGAAGGTGGAGGAGATTGATGAGGAGGTCCATGTGAAGATCTAGGGGTGTCAAAATAAACAAGCTAAGTTGAGTCTGAACTTATTTTGAGGCTCGACTTAAATTTTGAACCGAGCTTGAGCTAAATTTGACTCGCTCAAGCTCGAGTTGATAGGCTCGATAACGATTTTGACTCTCTCTCTCTCTATATATATAGTCCTTACATATTCACGTTGCTTTTCTTATACTAAATAAATATTTATATTATTAATAGCATTGATGGAGGAGGATGAAGTACACCAAAATCTAGGACCACCGTCAATGCAATTGAGATGTATGACTTCACCATGGACGTGACATGCACATAGGTGGGCCCTTATGCATCTCATCACAATGTTTACATGTATGCCTACCGCATGCATAGAATGTGTAGTCCACTCAAGCACAGCATGAGTATCCGTGCCAACCATCCACCGTCCACTCAAGCACCACATGTGTGCTGGTGCCAACCTCCTCCTATTCCTTCGGCAGCCTCCTCATCCAGCGGCCTCCTCCTCTTTTGGCAAGCCCCGACAGCCTTCGCCTCCTTCTATAACAAGTCGCCACCTCAGCTCAATCCTACTCAATTCAGCTTCCTCCTCCTCGATCAGCCTCTTCCTCTTCGACAAGCTACCATAGCCTCCGCCTCCTTCTACAAGCTATCACCTCCGGCTCAGTCCGACTTAGTCTAGCTCGATTCGGCTCCCCTAGAATAGGGCTCGATAATAGGCTCAATTCAGGCTTGAGTTCGGCTCGAGTTGAGCTGAGCCGAGCGTGAGCTGAGCTAGTAGGCTCAAAATTAATTTTGAGCTAAAGCCGGCTCACTTAGACTCGACTTGTTTACACCCATATTAGGATCTCCCTTTATCCAAATCTATCTCATTGTGGATCATACAAGTGGACTATATGGTAAAGAAACAACAAGTCCATGTTCGCATTAATACCAGAAGTACTCACAACTTCTTTCTCCTTTGGCCTACTCGTTCGGCCTACTCCTCCTCCATCGACCTCTTTCTCCTTCAGCAAGCTACCACAGCCTTCGCCTCCTCCTTCTGCAAGATGCCGTCTCTAGCTTAGTTCGACTTAGTTCGGCTTGATTTGGCTTGGCTTCAACAGGGTTCAATAATAGGCTCGAGCTCGTCTTGGACTCGGGCTCGGTCTGGCTTGGCTTGAGTTGAGTTGAGCTTGAGCTGAGCTAGTATGCTCAGCCGAGCCTAAGCTAGAGCTGACTTGCTCAGGCCCGGCTCGTTTACACCCCTATCAGGATCTCCCTTTATCCAAATCTATCTCACCGTAGATTATACAAGTGGACTATATGGTAAAGAAGCAACAAGTCCGTGTTCTCATTAATACCAGAAGTACTCACAATTTCCTTAATGAGAAGATGGTTTGGTGGATTAGGTTAGAAGTGGAGCCATCTTGGATTCGATATGGCAATTGGAGATGACATATTCTTGAGAGCTAATAGAGTATGTTGTGGTATTGTGCTTTAGATCCAATGATACTTCTTTACCTTAGACCTTATTGGACCTTCGAGGCGTTGACATTGTCATCTAGTGGCTCCAAGGCATTGGCAAGGTAATTTTTGAACTTGAAAAATTAATTATAGACATCTGAAGGGGCGAGCATGAGATGCATTTAGAGGAAATATGACTAGACTCAGGTGTAGCCTTGCATTCAATGAGTTCATCGCCTACTCGGTGCCAATTTTTTCACTATTGCAAGAGTTGCTAAAAGTCTTTCAATCAGATCTAGATGACAAACTGAAATACATACTTTGAGATGGATTGTTTATGCAAGGAACTTGCATTATAGTATATATGGACCCAAATTTGAGGACAACGATTAATCAACACTTTCATGATCTGCGCTTGGCCAGACATGAGGGAGTCTTTAGAACCTACAATAGGGTCTCTTAGAATTGTGCTTAGAAGGGGCTAAAATGGGTGCGAACTTATGTGTGCAGATGCAATGTATACCAATGCACTAAGGCTAACTTGACGAAATTGGCCAGTTACTTTAGCCCTTGTCGATTCATGGGTAGGTGTGGGAGGATGTGGCAATGGATTTAATTGATGCGTTGCTTATGACAAAGACCTATGTTTGGTATATGACCAAATTGCATGAGATGCCCCGCTCAATTGTGTCTGATCAAGATCCAATATTTGTGGGTCAATTTTGGTAAGATTTTTTCACTAGTTAGGGGACCATTTTCAAGATGAGCTCGACCTACCACTTGCAAATAAATAGGCAATTGGAGATGTTGAACATTGCTTTGAGTAGTACCTTCACTATTTTGTGGGTGATCATTCTCGACTGGCCTTCCTATTTACCATGGGTGAAGTGGTCCTACAACATCATCTACCACTCTATAATTGGCACCATTTTAGGCCTTTTATATGCGTCCACCACTTGTATTATAGTCCTATATGTTGTCGTAGAAGAAAGATGAGACCAAGGTGGACTTGTATTACTATGCCACGATGAGCTCTGAAGCAGTTTTGCATTTATCCAACACTGACCTGGAACTAGATGAAGCAAGTTTTTGATCAACAACACTAGAAGAGGTTCTTTGAAGTTAGAGATTGAGTTTATGTCTGACTCTAGCCTTATTGCAAGAGTTAAGTTATCCAAAATCAAAAGTTAGCTCACCACTACTTTGGGACATATCAAGGGGAGGAGCGCATTAGTCTAGTGGCTTACAAACTTGCTTTACTAGTGGATTTAGAAAGTGCAATCGATGTTTTGTGTACATTACATGAGTCTTACAAACCGAGCTTGTGTTGACTACATTGCTTGTCCTAGTCACGGACGTGGATGAGCCTATAACAATTTGAATCTGATCTATCTAGACACCAAGTCTAATGTGAGGGTTGGTTGACAACTAAGGTGCTAATCAAGTGGAGTGGACAACTAGTCGGTGAGGCAACTTGGATGATCGAGCCAGATTTCATGGCTAAGTTTATCAAATTCTCACTTTGAAGGCAAGATGAATGGAAGCATGGTGGGATTGTTATAGTCTAGTCAAATTCGTGGGTCTATTGAGTCAATTCTTTTGTTTATTATATTTAGTTTGGTCATTTGCTTATTGTATTAGCTTGAGTCCGTATATGGTTCGATCTAAACCTATATATGCTTTATGTTGGTTTGGTCCTAGCCAAGTTGACTCGATGATCTAGTAGAGCGAGCTTTCTATATATGTTATTGAGTGCATCCAAGTTATGCAAATTTAAATTAAATCTATTATTTTCTCTCTCCTCCCTCTTTTGTCAACCAAACCCTAACCCAACCGGTCCCTACCTCACACATGGCCACCTCCTAATTGAGCATTGCCACTAAACCAAGAGCACTCAACCCTGGTGCACTTGGCCTCCTTCCTCCCTTCTATTCTAATCTCTATCCTACTCATCTCAACCCTCCATCATCATCTCTATGGCTAGAATCACCAGCCACAAGCGAACCCGCATCACCACCCTAGTCGAAAGCCGTAGACACCAGCCTAACCCAAGCTGAGCCCATTATCACCTTGCTTTCGATATTCCATAGTTCGAGCTCGGTTACTCCCTAACCTAGGGCTTTTGCAATTTCTTTCTAATCCCCCCATTTTGTCCCAACAATCAAACAGAGTCTTAATTAATTTATAAAATAGAAAATAATAAATTAGCTTTATTAAGACTATGGACTAATTCATATCCTCCATTTTTTGGATAAGAAAATTTTGCATTTACTTATATAGATGGCAAGAAATTATAGATAAAAGGGAAATTGGAGCATAATTGCAATTGCACGGAGTTTAATAAACTCTTATAACTTTTATTGATTAGTACGAATATATAAACTAACATTATTCAATCTATAGCACATTTGAAACATATGTAGGAAAAATGGGAGTAAATTATAGTTCATCCCAAATAGTTTGGTTTGATTTTAATTTACCCTTATGTACTTTAAATATGAGCAACTAACCCCTTTTGCAAAGTTGCAGCTGCTAACAGGGATGTGAAAATATTTAGTTATTCTTATAGAAATGCAGCTTGATTTAATAATGGTAGGAGTAGGGATAAAAACAGATCAGATAGTGCTTAACTCATATCTGGATTCATATTTTGAGTCCGGATACTGATATTGAACAAATTGCTAAATTTAAAATCATATTCTAACTAAATGAATACAGATAATTTTAGGATAGAGGATCGGATTTTAAACAGATGCAGATCAAATTTTAAATTAATTATGACCTATTTTAGGAGACAATTAACACTTTTAATTCATTTTTTTTTGCATGTCAATTAAATATAAATTTAGTAAAACAATCTTATAAACAATAGAGAACATATTATTAGTAATAATTTTAATATTCATCATTTAAATAAGTAAACTAAAAACTATAAATTGTTCAAAAAGTAATGCAGATAAATGGATGATATTCGTATCCATATCTGAAAAATTAATCCGACCCGTATCTAAGTTTTTTTTTACTTAAATCCCAATCCGTTTCTGAGTCGGATAGAAATTTTTTATCTGATTCTAATCCGAATCGGGTCAGATAGCGGGTCAAGTCAGAGTTAATCCAACCCGTTTTCACTGCTACGTAGGAGTGAGTAATATAAGAATGTAAATTAGAAATCTGCCAATGTACCGGGGTAAGCCGAAATTTGCCCAGAGATTAAATACAAATTAGTATATAAAATTAAAAATTGCAAAAAAAAAAAAGAAAAAAAAAAGAAACGCGCCAAAAAAGGTATGAATGTTCCATTTTCCATTTGATCCTTAGCTTGGGTCTTGGGATAAGATCTCATAAAAATATCCAATTCTCGTTATTAAGGAATAAATTTGTAGAGTAATAATTGGTAAACGGAATAAAATTCCTACATTATAGCAGAATAAGGCAATAAATATCAATCATCTCCGGGCTATAATCTTCCAAGATATCATTCCTTTCCTTTTCATGAGCAGAAGCTTTAATAATGGAAGACAAGCTCGGATCTAATGGCTTTCAACTCAAAGGTAAATGTTCTAGCATTAAGAAACTTTGGAATTTTCCAGTGGTTGTTCATCTTCTTCTTCAATGCTCCTCTTCTTCTTCATTCAATCACATTGATATCTTCAGGTAATTCAGATAGAAATAACAAGAAAGATAGCAAATACTCTGCTTCGTTCATCTGTTTCTTCTCAACGTTTTGTGTATAAACTCACATCTACATTTGTTCTTGCATATATATACATGAAAACCTTAGTTTTTGTATGAATAATTGATCCATTCTTTTATTTTTCATGTATACCAATCTAATTACAAGAAAGAGACTCTTTTTAGAGCAGTATACATGCAAGCACCAAATTTGGGTAGGCTAACTGTGAATGTATATACAAATGAGCCTTTGTTTTGTTCATTAATATCCATTAACCTCCTTCATATCAATGCACAGACTATAGACAAGTGTTTGGTAATCGCATTATATACTGTGGCCCAAATGGCTAGATGCAAGTCTTCTATATGTAGAGGATTCCTTCGTCTGTGGACGTCGAAGTCTATGAGATGCTTGTCAAGCTTTCCGCTATTTGGGGTCCTAAAGATCACCGGAGGGAAGTGGAAGGGAAGCAAGAGTTGTCGAGAGAGCCATGTTTTGAGATTGGACTCGACGAGCGAGTCTCTGAGTTTGAAGAATTTTACATTGTTAGAGCTTCAAAATGCTACAAATAACTTTAGCCCAGGTTAGTTCTCATCTTGCTTTAAGTTGTTCAAATTCAAGTTCATTTCTAAGGAACTATGAACTTAGGAGATCTCTAAAAGGAACTATAATTAATAGTCAGACATATTACATTACATTTCATGTTGTCCTTAGTCTAGAATGAAGTTGCGAGAAGTAACTTAAATTTATCATATAAAGTTATCATCCTAATCTTTGATATGTTGAGCTTTGAAGTTGGAGGTCAACTCAGAGAAGTTCCTTCTTGCCTGCCATGAATTTGGCACTGGTTGAAAATTTCTGCATAAAATCTTCAACAGATCTTTAAGAACTGAGACTTGAGAGAGAGAGTTAACTCAATAATCCTTTTTGTTTAATTTGGCTAGTCTTAGATGCTCATGACGATGATGATGAAAACTCTAGCCTCCTCAAATTTGCAGATTGATTCCATATGATGTGAAATTTAATGGATACTGGATAGAAAGTTTCCTCTATGATTCATCATCATTCATTAATTTGTGATGCATACCAAGTTACCAACAAATAAGATATCGAAAAGGATACTTTTGCAATAGATGATTCAGTTTCTGAAATTATCCATTCATCTTATGTTATACAGATAACATCATTGGGAGAGGTGGATATGCTGAGGTTTACAAAGGATATCTAGCAGATGGTCAACCTGTAGCTGTTAAGAAACTTACCAGAGGAAGATCAGACGAAATAGGCGAAAAATTCTTATCTGAATTGGGAACTATTGTACATGTGAATCATCCAAATATTGTGAAATTAGTTGGAGTTTGTGTTGAAGGAGGGATGCATCTTGTTCTAGAGTTGTTACCAAATGGAAGCTTATCTACCTTACTTCATGGTAACACTGTCACATTAACATGTTCAGACCAACTTTTTTATTGTAATCTTAGTATCTCTTAATCTTTTTCAACTCTTTAAGGTTCAAAGGTGAAGCTGTGTTGGGATATCAGATACAAGGTCGCGGTAGGGATAGCTAAAGGCCTCGAATATCTTCACGAGAGGTGTCCAAGGCGAATTATTCATCGAGATATTAAGTCGGGAAATATACTACTTGGAGAGGATTTTGAGCCTCAGGTAGCACTGCAATGAATCAATTTTGTTTAGATGACACATGCCAAAGAAATTTCTTCCTGTTGTCTCTCATTGAAGTTCTGATAAACTCAGCAAATTCAAACTTACATGAAATATTTACACCGTTAAATACATCGCAAATAATGCTTTCTCTACAAATATTTTCTTTGATTGACTGCAAATATCTTACTAGTCAAAATGCATCTGACTTGAAGCACAATTAGCCTTTTAACTAGACAAAAATGAATGTGAACTTATACTGCTGATCCAGATTTGTGATTTTGGACTTGCTAAGTGGCTACCAGAGAAGCAAACTCACCACACAGTATCAATCTTTGAAGGCACATTTGGGTCTGTGACTGATATCTTTCATTCTTACTTGCCTAGTTGAGATTAAGAACTCAGTTTGAAGTTTATAATTATCTAGATTTCACCATTGCTTTTGTTAAGCAGTTATCTTGCTCCTGAGTACTGCACACATGGCATAGTTAATGAGAAAACCGATATCTACGCTTTCGGGGTCATTCTACTAGAACTTATCACGGGACGTAAAGCATTAGACTATTCGAAACTAAGCCTAGTGATGTGGGTAAGTTTTCTCCGTTTTCTTCACTCAATTGTTCTTCGGTTGGATCAAATGAAAATTATGACACTGATCATTTCCATGTTTTCAGGCAAAGCCTTTTCTTGACAAGAATAATATTGTGGAGCTTATTGATCCTTGCCTTGGTGATGCTTATGACTTTAGGCAAGTGAAATGTGTTGCTGATACAGCTCGATTGTGCATCCTGCACTCGTCGGTTTTACGACCTAGCATTAGTCAGGCATGATCCTAAACCCTAACGACGAGTCCATGATAACTGGCAATTTACTGAATATGAAGTGAATAAGTATCATGACATGAACTGGGGGAATTGGTTTTTATCTTTGCAGGTACTAAAGGCATTAATAGGCGAGGAAGATCAACCGGGATCTCCGATAGTAATCCGCAAGTCAGTTATCCGCAGGACTTATTCAGAGGAGTTCTTTGATGTGGAGGAATACAATACAACAAAACATCAGAGTGATCTTAGACGGCACAAACAGCTAGCTTTCGACTTTTAAAGCTTTAAAAATCAAGTTGCATAGCCGTTTGTTTATCGGTGTCTAGATTTTAGAATAGACAATCTCCTGTAGAAGCATTTGTACATAGAACAAGTCTGATATTATCAATGACAGTTAGAAAGTAGAAACATAGTTATGCTAGTTATAATTAGATGTATACCTGTGCTTTGTTAATAGATTTTTTCAAAAAAATTCTTAAACTGAAACTGTTTCAAGCTTGAGTTTATTAAGTTTATATTGCTTTTGGCTTAAATGTCGTTGTATTACTAATTCAATATACATTTACATATCCTTGGGAATTATCGAAGAAACATGATCAAACCAACCTCTATTGAAGCCAAATAGAATCTCTTTCTGAAATAGTGCACAAGAAAGAATGGCAAACTTGGAGAGCATTTTTTGGTAACTTTTAACAAATACTTGCGTAAATAAATTTGAAACTCACTTATTTGAATATAGAACGCTTCTTTTGTACCGTAGAGCTAATTGTTTATTAGTCGGTTTGATAAAGATCTAACGGTTAAGATCCTCAAGGGTATAATAGGAATGAAAAATATCACAGGATTCAGTAGGTAATTATTATTTTTTAAATATGTTACCTTGCACATTATTTTTTGACAATTATATAATCTTAATATTTTATCAAGTAAAAGATATATATATTCTTAATTGAGAGTAATGCATATATATCAAAATAAGGGTATTGATCTATTTTATAATTAACTTGATGAAAATTTAATTACATTTTATCACTTTGATTATTTTTTATTATTTAGATATATTTCTCATTAGTTTAAGACTAATTTAAATTAAATTTTAATAGATAGAGATAGAAAATTATATTTACATTGAAGTTTATCTCTAAAGAATCAAATGATATCTCCTATAACTAAGGCATAATCATATTTAAGAGAAATCTTAAAGGAAGAAAATAACAAGAAGTTAGGCACACGTAATTAAATTTTCTTGACTAATATGCCCTCTTTTTTATGTAATGTGGTTTTGGAACCGGTACCAGAAAATCGGTACCAGATATAAAAACTAGCTATTATAGTCGTCGGATTAAGATTATAATTTTTAAAGGTGTATTGAAGCATTTGCATTGAATATATGGTTTGGTTTGGAGACTTACCTTGGTCAATAACTTTTATCACCATTCACCAAGTACTTTTATCTTAACCCCTGGTTCTTCTATAATTGAGAACTCTATGGATGAATTCCAGCCTTTTTCTTGTTGACAATTATATAACCTTGAATAAATATTGTCTTAGATGTGCTTTATTCTAGCTCACAACAATTCATAGGATGGAAAAAGAAGATTTTCTATGGCATGGATTGAAAAATTCAAGTACATATCACATCATTTGGGCACCTTAATCAATTTGGAACTGGTGCTTCAATTCAAGTTTCTTTCCATGTTGGCTCTAGCAACAAAAGATAAGGATTTCCTTATGGTGAACAGTTTAGGATGTAATGCCAGAAGAATGTAATCCAATTTATGCAAGATCAATTGAAATACAATGGAAAATTTGTACCAAAAACATAGTGTTTTTTTTATTTTGTCACTTAGATCCGTTTTTTATTTCCTTTGCAAATGAGACATATTGCCTGTATTTTTCTTTCAATTTTATCTTTCTACTGCTTCGTGCGTTATTAAATATTGATGTGACACTATAAGAATGGAGAGAAGTGTTGATCTATTTTTTTTTCTTCTTTTCTATACAAGTCTCTCATATACTAATAAAAGTTACTCTATTTTTCATCTACCTTTTCTTCTATCTCTCATTTCTACGCTATCTTCTTTGTCTTCTTTTTATATCATTTGAAATCATTTTATACAAGCATTTCATGTATGGAAAATGTTCCGGAATGTGTTGTGTTCGAAACATCTTTTTTTAGGTTATTCATCTAAGACATTTTCTATAAATTTATAATCCACCCTCCTAATCTTTTATTCTTTCATTTCATTGCTATTATCCTATTTTTGTAAATAGACAGGACATTAAATCTTAATTATACATGAATTTTTTTGCTAAAAACTATAATCAATATTTTTAAAATGAGAGTATATTAGTGCTGTGAGTAGTTAAAAGAAAGGGACAATCATTTCTTACACTATATGATTTCACGTTAGGTACTACTACAGTTATATTTCTATCAACTTTACTTCAGCTGTATATCTATTTGTGCTAATTAGAAAGATGATAATTTATAATATGTGTCTCTACTAATAAATATACTTATCAAATTCTACCGGTCATAAATAATTTTACGTACTTATTTTACTTAGTAAGTTATCATGTTATTAACATCTTTTATGTATTTCTCACTAGGTTGAGAGGTATTTAATATTTTTTTATACACATTTTGGATTTGTTTGCACTCCTATAGTTGAATTGTCCATTTGACACATGATGCCGGAACCCATTAGTTAATATTCTAACGGAGACACTGAGTTATTCAATCGAAATAATGTGCCTTTAAAATGACTAATTTGAAAAGTATATATAACCATTAACTATTTAAAAATGTTATGCTAAATTTTTTGTATTACATCTATCTAGTACATTTAGAGAAATTAGTTACATATTGGGCTCATAAATTGGCCAACTCTAGTTATCATTTTTTAGCCTCAATTACAAAAGCAGTGTGATTCCTAACCATATTTTTACTCATATTTTTTTTAGACCAGTGTAAATATATGATAACGATGCAATAACTCTAAAGTTGTAGAGAAAAATAAATAATTTATACTAATCGTGATACTAATTATTTGAAACTATTGAAGGATTTGTTTTGCGCAATTGCCAAGGAGCCATAAGATCAAAAAAATGATGAAAAATGGTGAAGAAGAGAAAAATAACTAAACAAGAAAGAGTTGACTATATATGTTAGGATTTGATGTATAAGAATATATAAGGACAAGCTAAGAAAGAAGAGGAGGACGAAGGGTTTGATGCTTGAGACAGAAAGCTAGGGTTGATGGTGATAAGAGAAAAAACAAAAACGAAGATGAAGACGAACGGGGTTTTGAGCGAGTAGAGATTTAATTAAATGGTTAGGTTAGGTTAGAAAATAAATAAATTATGTAATATGAGTAAAGGAGGCCCAAAAATATAACAAAAATAGAGAAGCAATATTTAAGGGACTTTTTTGCAAATTGCCTCGGTAATTTCACAATACATCTGGGGTGTCCATTAAGTGTGCCTATATCTGATAGTCTTGAATTTTTTATCCAAAAATTAAATAAGTAAAATTATGGTTTCAACAATATATTTTTACTATTTACAAATTAAGCCCCATAATTTACCAAATATATACATAAAACACCTTGAATTATATTTGAACTAACACCGTGAGAATATTCCATTAAGTAGAGATCTTTTATTTCTAAAATGACTAAAATACCCTTATTTCTAAAATCACTAAAACACCCTTAACATGACTTGGTTGAAGGTATTTTTATAATTACTTACTATAATTAATTTAACTCAGAGATTTGATTAAATTTAACTATTTAACTCAGAGATTTGATTAAATTTAACTTACAGATCTAATACTATAGTCCATCAATATTAAGTTATAGGCTTATTAAATTTCTAGATAGCACCCTGAATTACTTTTAATTTAACCTCTCATTCTTCTACTATATTAGAAAAGATCTAACGAGGACTCCACTGATGCATTCAAACCGTATGCTGCTCATTAACTATGGAGTACAATAGATGTGCTTTAATCTAGCTCACAATTCACAGGAGGGAAAAAGCAGTTCTTCTATGACATGGGTCGACATGTTTTGAGTATAAATCACACCATTTGCGTACCTTAATCAACTCATAAAAAAGTGCCTCAATTCAAGTCCATTCCCATGTCAATATGTCAGTTGTTGCAAAAGAAAACAAGGCTTTCCTGGTGCTGTACTCTCGAGGATATTGTAATGGTAACAAATAAACCTGTTAAAGATATTTCCAAGTCAATTCTTAAACACGACTTTAAGCTCGTGGAGGAGAAATATTTGAGAATTTAGTGGCAGTAAGAATATGTAGTTCCACATTGATATATTCAAAAGTTTCAAGTCTCATCTACAGAAAGATGAACGAAAAGTACTCTATTTAGAATGCCATAGCAGCCACACAATGTTTAAATAGCAATCGCCTAAATTAATATTAGCATGCCTTCTACATACAACATGAGATGTGACAACTTTTTACAAAGTAATTTGAACAATCTATCTAGCAGAAAAAAGAGATGTCCATGAACACATTAATACTGCAGCAAGCTCCCATGGCTGGAAAAGAGAGACCTCCAGCACACCCTTTTCATCCTTCGTGCTAAAATTCCTGCCTACTCGGCTCCAAAGCTCCCATTTAATATTGAACATTAATAAGCTCTATCATAGGAGATACAGGAGCCCATCAGAAAGTGTTAACCTGCGATTCAGGGATAAAATGGGATAAGAGATGTTATAGTTTACTTGTCAGCAAATAAAATTAATATCAGATAATTCTGATCAAGATTGTCCCAACAAAGAGGAAGACAATGTCCTCTACAGGCAATGTGCAATTACACTTATTACACTTCTCACCTATCTATGTGAATTTACCAACTGCTTTTGATACTGTTTTGCCATTTTTAGACAAGATACAACAAGCTGTTACTCCCAACTACCTGGGCTCGGTTATATGGATCCTATGTTTCCATAGAGTTCTATTATATGTAAGATCCTACATTGAATCAGGCTGTTATTATGGCTTTTTGCTACTAATGTTAATTTTGGTCTTCCTATTATATAGAAGTTGTATTTTTGTAATGTTCTAATTTATTGCAACTAATGCAGGAACTAGAAATGTGAACTTGGGATACAAGATATCATCAGAATAGCAGGACAAACATGACATTCAAGTAGGTGGGTGCTTTCCAGCATTCTCAAGCAAATATATTGGTAATTATGCTTCTTAGTGAAGAGTCCCACCATAATCTATCAAGCTGTTAAAGTTTGTTAGGATTTCATCAGGATTGTCAATTTCAATCTGGATCTAGAAATAGTTGCCTCGAAAGTATTCTTGAAGTACCAAGACATTCACAAACTTAAAAGCCCGGCTAAGTAAAAAAGGTATCCAACAGGCATGCTTCTGTGGAGTAATAGCGAGTATTTTATATGATAAATATCCAATAAAGACATGAAATTCACATAGAGGCATCTATAATAGTATCCGTGCTATATACAACTGGATACTGTAAACAAAATAGAGACATGAAATTCACATAAAATAATCAACAGGCTTCTAGGTGGTTTAACTAATCTAGAGTATACCTCACTCCTTCCTTTTCGTGCATAGCGAGTATTGCTATGTCAAGGAACAATATTAGCAATAAAAATAACGATCATGATATAAAGCTGATTGGAATAAATCAGAACTATGAATTGATTCTGCAAAATAACACAACACCTAAAGGTCAACATTGATCTTTATATCTTGCATGTATTGCTTGAAATATATATATTTATTGCTTAAAATATGGAATATTTTCCAATAAATGTGTAAATTCATTCAAGGAGTGATACATAATAGGGGCTAAATACCATTTTAATTACTAATAAAAGGAATCTGCCTAGAAAATACTCTGCTCATTTAATTTGCGTTCTGAGAATAATATCCACATTTGAATTTTACTTATTTTACTAACCCATAAAATTTTATATCAGTGAAAATAAGCATCAGCAAGTATTTGTTGGTGAGATCCCACAACCCAAAACTCATGTTAGGCATTGAAAATCAACAAGGCAAATGCACAAAAAAGAAGGAAAAAAAATCATTTTGTCTATATTTGAGAAACCATCCCAACTAATAGCATTTAGCGTCCAAAGATAATATCTTGAAAAGACTAATCACATAAATAATATTATAGTATCTCAAACCTGTATCTGGTTAAAGAATACAGATTAACAGCTCAAATTAAGAAATGAAGATAACTATATTTTCCGGTAAGTCTCAATTTTAGATGTTCTTTCAAACATGAATGAGTACAGCATATTCCTTGATATATTTCTACAGTGTTTTGGGAAGAGGCCAAGGTGGCTTGGCTTGATGGGGTCGAGCACTGGCAGCCCCACAAAAGGAAGGGAATAGGCAGCTGTTGGGCCGACAAGACGGCCTGGGTGGGTCGGGTGGCCTGCTTTGGTGGAATAGTGGGTCAGGTTGAATTGGGCTAATGGGTCAAAAAACGAGTTTGAGAATTAAACTATTTAAGAGAAAAACACCCAATCCAAAACCCAATCTACTTCCCTCTTCATGGAGATTTGAGCCCTAATAGAGAGTCTCCTATCTCAAGCGAAACCGAGAGGCGACATGCGGGCGACATGCAGCACAAGGTAGTGGTGGAAAAGGTCACTGCTTTATTTGCTCTCTCTAACATGTTGGGCTGGCGCTCACTTTTTTCTCTCCCTCACTAGCTTGTAAAGGTAGGCCATGTGCTCTATCATGTGCTCAACTAAAGATTTTGAACTTAAAAGAATTGAGCTATACTGTATACAGTATAAACATTTGGGCCTTTCAACAATTTATTTTTTTAAGATGCATTAATAAAATATATATATATACACACACACACACACATACACACACAATTATATACATATCCATGAATTGTGATCTTTTGTTGTTATGATTGTAAATTGTACTATTTAAATTTTTATATATGTTAATTAGTATTATTATATATCATATATAATTATCTTTTATTTGCTTTATATATTGAAAATGCTAAACCATCTCGGTGCTCACTTTCCACTTTGGCGCCATGCGATGGAATGGCGGCTTGTGTACCACGGCCATTTTCAAAATATTTCATTTCTCTGTTAATACAAATTGGAGTTTCTGTATATAACATTACTATGATATTTCTGCATTTCATATAAGCAACTATAATATTTCCTTAGGCTCAAATGAGCACCAAAACCTCATGTTAGACATTGAAAACCAACAAGGATAAATTAAGAAAAGAAAGAAAATAACAGTGTTTGACCAAACTAAACCTCCCAAATATATATTTTACATGCCTAGTACATTTCAAAATTTAAATACAAGATTATGTGTGTTTAGAAAAACTGCTGGATCATCAAAGCATATAGACATTTCAGATGTTACAGACAAAAATGCCAAGTCTGAGTAAAAAGTTTTTATATAAGTTGTTGATTCTGTAAAGAACTTATGTTTGGAAGTTGTTGAAATGGAAAACGATTTATATAGAAATTTCTCCCGAGATTTGGCATTCTTTAGAAGATTTGAGATTTCCATATAAGTACTTTATCCAATCAGTGACTAATACCTAGAAGTCACTAACTAGGTCAGCGGTTTCCAAATACACATAATCTTGTATTTAACTTTCATGATGAATTAGTCGTGTAAAAAATATTAGGGGCAAACTTAAATAGTCCAAAACTCAAAAAAACAACCTAAACTATATAGATGTGAAAGAACATACATTATATCTATATATTCTAAACTACCTTCATAATATAGCATTCCATATCCAAAGATATTATAGGCACATAAATAATACAGTAATATCTCATCTAATTGAAGCATACACGTTAATACTTAATAGATTGAAGTTAAGCAATGCAATAATTATTTATTCCTTTAAATCTAATAAGAGTAACTTTAAAGATCTTTTGAAACATCCTCAACATTTTCCTAGACACATTCCTGAGGTAATTCAAAAATTGGAAAATTGTCTATGTTACTATTACCATCTTTTTGCCTTATTTAGTAAAAGAAATTATAATATTTTTATTAGGCACATTATGATGCATCGCATTCTCAAAAAATGATAAGATAACTCTTTGATGTGATCCAACTTGAGAAAACATTGGGATTGCTATTGCTTCATAAGCATCAGAATTCCTATTCCCATTAGCCACTAAGGAAATGCCAAATATGTATCTTATTTTTCCAAAATGTTACATTTACCTTGAATATGAAAAATATGCAGAAATATTGATATGCAAAAGATAGCATGCAGAAATATTGATGTCATGAATGATAGGCAGTTTTCTTTGCATAACACAAGGAAAAAATTGTTTAAATGTATTTACCAAAGACCTTCAATTGTATTTATTCAGGATAATCAAGAGAAAGTTCTTCCTCAAACTCCATTTTACATAGTAAGCGATCTCTCTCAAACAATAAGAATTCCTGAAAAGAAAGGAACTTCATCAAGTTATTTTTGCTTCCTTAAATTCTTAGGAGATTAGAATACTAGAAACCAACAATTGTTAAGACTAATATATAGAGTGTGAAATATCATAAATCATCAAATACAAACCTCCAACTGGTGCTGACTAAACAATTGCAGCATTTCAGATGAAGCAACTAAATCCAATAGTTGATCACAATAATCTTGTGAATCACCAGCTTCAGAAAGGAAGACTGACACCTGCGACACATAACACCAGATACATAAAAGGAAAAGATCCATAGGAATTACAGTAATTTGAAAAGCTAACAGCAAGGGCAGACGAATACAACGCAAAGGTCTGGACGGGATGTATTTAACCTTGCTAGAGTACCTGCATACAACGAAGGATGATTTCTGGTAGACAGCATCTTCGACAAAGCCCTTTAACAATGTAAGTAGCAGGGTTCCCCACAGAACCATTCTCATCTGAATACCAAGCATCTAGACGAGAAATATCCATTGTCACTCCAGTTTGGAACCGATGGAGTTCACCTGTAATAAAGATTAAGTAGCAGTTCTACAAAATGGACAAATATGCATACCATTAGTAGGTTATGATACAAACAGTACCTTTAAAACCAGCTGCCATGACAGTGGCAAGAAGACCTCCATCATTAACTGCATAAAGCCCTAGCACATCATCTGTCATCGCTAAGCAACGGAGTACTACTTCAACACAATAATTATCTCTTGACGAAATGGCAACATTGACCTGTCCATGAAATAGTCACAAAGAAACAGGGTAACATACATCATCTTCCATCTTCCATCATCTCTTATTTACATGTATACTCTACAAATTAAATTTTACGTTTATTTCTTTAGAACCCTTGGTTTTTGCATGGATACTAGTCAAACCTAACTAACCATTAAAATAAATCAATTTGATCCTAAAAAGACAAAGGTACCCTTTTTTATATTTTTCATAAGTTCCTTTCAGTCAAGGATTTTTACGTGTTCTTATATTGTAAGTATTAAAAATTTTAATTTATAGTTATAAAAAAATAACCTGAAGGATATCCATGCAAAAATGGATTCTAAAAGATATACACACAAATTTAAAATTTAATTGCAGCCTATGGACCGTCCCGCATATGCCATGTGCAGCCTAGGGGGTTGAACTCCATGGGCAGTTTTTGGCAACATATATGCAGTTTATGGAGGCCATTTGGCAGTTTAGATATAGGCTAGTAGGCGTGCATTGCAGTTTTCTATATTTAATTAAAACATGATGCTTCCAAATGTTATTTGTTTGTACATAATATAGATCTAGACATTATTTAGTACGTTTATACATATACTAGTTTATTACTAGCCAAATATTATATATAGTATATATAATATCTTTATAATATTTTTAATATATTAAAATGTTAAGCTGCGTAGGACATACCACCTATGCATTATGAAGTGAACTGGGCACTTTTGGAAACAATGTTTGAAAGGGTATACATACAAATAAGAAATTTTGGTGGGGTATAAGAAACTTCTATTTTTGTCTTTGATGTTCAGAATTCTACTTTTCACTTTCCCCAACCGAACAATAAAAAGTAAAAAAACTCATAGTTCCAATTTCCTACTCTCTGTCTCGGCTACATAGTAAGAAGTGATAATTTTTTGTTCAAAGTAAGTTCCCTAGGGACTTCCACTTTCTAAAATCACTTCACCAACCGACAACAAAACATGCCCTAAGATAATTCATAAAAATTGAGCTTATCAAATTAAAAGAAAATAATCTACAATATCCTTCATTAATTTAACTCTTTATGAGTATAGAATTAATAGCTCTAACACAAATCATCATCTTCTCTTTACCATTTCAAATGCGTAAACCAATTAGGAAAAATTCTCCAAATCAGTAACTTGCAACATTGATGAGTTGCAAATGAAAAGCTACTGATGTTCAAAATTACAAATGGACAGTAAATAATGGAACTCCTAAAATTTTTTGAATTGTCCTGTGCAAAATTAGGAAAGTTCCATTTTATAGTGTATGAAAAGTAACATTCAGGCAACTATGGGCACCACGGTACCATTAATAATTTCTCTCAAAAAGAGCTCTTCTATCATGGACTCTGACTGAAGTGACTATATGAAGAGTTCTATTTTTTAATTTGTTGAAGTGCAAACTGCACTTAAAATTCAAAGACTCACAATTGCCCAATAGAAAACAAGAGATTCAAAGATTCTGCAACTTTGCAACATAAGCACATAAACAACAGTGGGATGAAAACTTACCATCAACTGGTGTTTTAACACATCTTCTTCACTGACTGCAGAGTAGAGCGCACTTGTTAAGGCAGTACATAAGGTCGCATCTGGGGCAACACATTCACCAGAAGGTAGGCGGAGCATTGCAGTAGCATGCAACTCAAGAAAATGATGCTCTGTGGAATCATATATAATATTCTGGGAGGAAACCAACCATGGACTTCCTTCTCCTAGAAAAGAAAAGGAGAATTAGAACTGCAGATACATTAACCCTTACATTCACTAGATGACTAGAATAATAGGATGCACTATCAAAATAAAGCATCTAAAAGGAAAAAGAAAATTGAGAAGTGTCCCAATATTCTAGATAAGTGTGAAAAGTACAAAGCACTACTCAAGTGAAATGAATAACCATATATTTCCATGTCATCATGTCTTATACCATAACAATGCACTTAATAATGGTAAGAACTAAGAAGAATTTACTGGAAAGAACTTTAAGGTCACTGAAATATAATTCCTAATATATATTTATAGCCCTAAATTTCAAGAAATTAGATGACCCAAAGAGTAGATCCAGTGGCAACACAGTATGTGTCAAACAACACACCTTATACACAACATTGAAACATGCTCATGATAATATTGATAAGAATTTAATGGAACAGGCTTAATCTATCAAAGTTAACTTTAATGTAAGTAACATATCACTAATATGTCCTATAATTTTTCATTTTGTTTTTATCCCAGATATTATAATAAGTCACTCCTAATATATGTTTTCTCCAATAGTCCAATTTATTGAAAAGATTTTCCCTAAGTTCAGAATCACTTGTATGAGATGACCCACTAAAGGATCAATCCACTGAATAGATAGTCCCTAGGTGGCACATCCCCAGAAGATGATATGCCTTGGACAGTCAAGAAAAGAGGCATTACACATAATTCCTGGGGCATTAGAGTAAGATGCCATATTGGAGAATTAATTTGCATATGTCTAGCACACACAATGTACCAAAGATGATGATGAAATGGAACAATTCTAATGAATTTGTAAAGCAGACTCAAATTAAAATAAAAAATAAAAGGAAAAAGTTCCATTGTACATAAGTACAACTGATATGACCTTACTTAGTAATAGTGACAAAGATGAACTTAATGTTTCTCTAGCAGCAGCAAAAGCTCTATCCTTCTCTTCTGATGATAGCTTAGCAGGAGGAACAACAGCATTTTCCATCTCAATTTTAAGCCAGTTCCGGTAGGTTGCATCACATGAATAATACTCTTGCTGCTTGTTGTGGAATATCAAGATTAACTAACTATGTTAAGAACCGGCAAACTTAAATATGACTGGTAAATAACAAGAATAAAAATGAATGAAAGCATACCCAGTCTTTAAACTCCTGCAAATTCTCAGATACCTCATTGTCCTCAGAGGAAAATAGAGTTTCTTTAGGCTGCTTCAAAGGTTCTGCTAGGAAGCCGAGTAATGTATGTGCTCCTACAGGCATTTTAGGAACTCTCCCTATAGATATTAAGGCAAACTCTCTGAACAGTATGTTGCTAATTCACAAAGAAAAAAAAAAAGCAAGTTAGAAGTATATAAGTACAAAACAACATTATTACTTTGCAAACAAAGCATATGATAGACTTTCTAAACTGACGAACTAGTAAGTAAATATGTATGGTCTATAAAAAAAGACTACAGGATGCCAAAATAAAGACCAACTAACAAATTTAGCACCTGTGCATCAATGCCCTCATGAGAAGCTTTGCACTTATAATTTGAGAATTGGGAATAGTAGATGGTGGTGTAAAGCAAAGCCACTGAATAGCCATGGCCTTCTGAAGAGATTGTAACCGATGCTGCTCTGCCACGTCAGATAACTTCCCATCGTATAGGTTAGTTTTAGTTTCCCGAGATCTTGAAAGAACTCTGCTTGAACAAGATGAAACTTCTAGTTTAAGTGTATGCTGTGTGTAAGCTAACCTAGTTTAAGTGTATGCTGTGTGTAAGCTAACCTTTCAACAATATCCTCAAAACATGCCTTGGACTCATTTTCCAAAGCGAAAGGCAAGTACTCCACAGCCGTAAGGAACAGTTTGTGTTTAATATGTACGCTGTTATCAATAACAATATATGTGTTCAGAGTATATCGAGCATAAAATAGGTCATACCCATAAAAAAAATACAACAAATAATTGCAGGTCATTGAATAAAAAAGTCATGGACAAAAATAGCACAGATGTCTGATATTCTACTGTTCCAAAATCCAATTACCAAAAAGTTGAGGATGGGCTTTCCAAGCTTTATTAATGTGGTCATAGAGCTTTGATGATTGTAATACAAATGAGTGTTAGACATGAGGAAAAGGGTAGGATAAAATATAAAGCAAATTATATGCATATCCCTGAGAATTAGATCTAGACAATAAAACACCAAGGATTTAGGTGTCCTGACACACTCGTACCAGTAGCTAGTCAGTGCGATACTGTGACACTATGCACCAACAAAGGAAATACAGCATGACCTATCAACTTGCCTTTAGGCAAAGATCGTAAATTTTCAGTTTCAGTAGCTTGAATGGCTTCCTTGTCAGAAGTTTCAGTTTCAGTTAGAAGAAGTCCAAAATAAAAAAGGAGGAAAATATAATAGCATAAAAGAATATAAGGTTCTTTAGTACAGTATAAAGGTGACAAAAGGTATAACAGGGAGATTTAAACTCATATTATAATTGAGCAATGGAAGCAGAAAAGCTAGATTTAGATGACCAACATCAGCTATGAGTTTGCACACACCTAATCTAAGGCACCCAGAAGGTCACCTCTATCTAGCTACTATATGGAAAAGTATAGGAATTTACTTTTCCTTAACTTATATATAAGAATGTGAATATATTTCAGATACATTCATCTTGGACTGCCTATGATTTCGGATCTCACCAACTGCATATGTATGATACCTTAATAGACCAACATAATGCAATGCCCTTCGCAAAGGACATGGTAGTTAGGTCTTAATTGTGATAGTTGATAAATTCTCTGGTAGCTTTGTCTGCCTTGACTTATTCTGAAGCAGCAATAGCCCATTTATTAGTGGCTTGGCTCTTCGCTTGACCAGTAAAAAGATAAAGTGATGTTGGTGAAACTCCCTCTTGTTTCACCTTGCTCTAGGATCTGTCTCTCAGTTGGTGATGCTGTTGTTCTAAACCATCCTCTTTGTTTTTGCACAAAGACTGCATACCAAACACACTAGACCTATTTGGTGCTGCCAAGAGACAGCATAAGCTGGTGCATAATCTGGTATCTAGACTGCATTGTCGAACTTTGATATTTAAGGTTAGAAATATTTATAGAATATGTCACAGTAATGATTGAGTTGGTGCAACATCAATAATAGATACTGATCCTTATATGTGTTTTAAAAAAATAACAATTAAATTGCAAATTAGATAATATTACCTACTATTTAACCAGAACAAATAGAACATGTACAGATGGAATAGTAATATTACCTACTATTTAACCAGAATAAATAGAACATGTACAGATGGAATAGTAATATTACCTACTATTTAACCTAAGTTCCATCATTTCAACAAACAAGTCAATGCAAAGGTGGCGGGCAAGCTGAGAGGCATATACCCCAACCAATTCCTCATGCTGCTTAGAAAACAAAAACATCGCATACCTGAAATAACAAGCATCTATCATTCAAGGAATGTGATATCAATAGAAAAAGAAACAAGTACTTTTAGTTGTCAACTACCACAAAATTGCCATCTATATCAAAAAGGAAGGATGTATAAGAAAAGAGGGCCAAGAGTTCGCAAATAAAAGGTCTCACAAAATATTAAGTACCTAGAAAATTACACATTTCTCTGTTTCACATACATGGATGTTGTAAAGATTGATCACTGTATTATGCCTGGCAAAATTTGTATAATTGGAAAATATACATTACTCAAAGATACAAATCATGTCACAACAACAATAATAAGAATTATGGTTTCACAAATGAAATACAACAATTGATGCATTTATTACTTGTGCATGAGAGGATAAGAAAGAAATTACTGTTGAAAATAAAAGTTGACTTCAGAGGTTTAATCAAATACGATTTTGAGTATTTTCACGAGTTGGGCAAAACAATGAAAAATCAATTAGATGTAAACCAACCACTGCTCGGTAAAATTTTCTTATTTTTCTGAACATTTTAAAGTTTTTTTGCAACTTTTGAAATTTGTAAATATTATAAAATAGGCAAAAACAATGGAAACCTTGGCCAAACAAGAAGAAATAGCTGAAATTTCTCTTCATATCTCTTCATATCATATTTGGATATTTCTTAAGTCCTCTACAAACCTGAAAAGACAGAACTCCTGTCCAAAATTCTGAAACTGATCTAAACTCCTAATGTTTCATTTTATCCTAACCAAAAACCAAAATTTCAAACCATTATGATAGCTTTTCTCTTGCCAAGTATAATAAAGAGATCATAGAGAATCTTATAATGTTGATAAGTTGTTATATAAGACAACATCTTCAATTCTGGCTGACCCCAATCCAAATCGGTGAAAAACGGATCCCAATCTCGACCCGATACTAACCTAATCTGTTTCAAGTGAGTTTTGGTCGTTTCTGCTGTCGAAGTCCTCCGACAAAGAGATGGTCAGACCTCATCTCTCTCTCACATTGATAAACCCTGGCGAAGTCGTCCGATGCCGATCTGTCAAAAATAGAAGTCCAACAAGCTTGAGCTAGAAAAATAGAGAAGGCACGGGAGGCCTCATCGAGCGCCAACGGTGTCGACGTCGAACACCAGGCGCAAAGATCGATTGAAGAAGAGAAGAGGGAGAACAAGAGCAGAAGCAAGAGAGAGAAAGATGAAGAGTGACTGTGAGTGAGAGAAACAAAGAGACAAAGGGGTTGATGGAGATATTTTTTTCTCCGACTAAAATTGACAGAGGGGAAGAGAATGAAACAGAGAGATTGAGTAGGAAAGAGATAGAGACTGATTGAGTTTTTTTAGACTTATCATTTAAGTAATTTATATTTTAATTTTTCTGTTATTTTTTTAATTTTTCCAATTTTTCTGTAATTTAAATAATTTTTAAATTTGTTACCTAATGAAAAAAAAATCTAATACCAAAATAGGATAATGATGGCCAAAACATCCGATATATATTGTTTATTCAAACAGCCAAACCCAATCCCGGTATTTCGAACGTTGGACAACATGCCCTTGAGCACATGCCCCTCCAAAATGTTAAATCCTAGAATTAAATTGACGAATGAGTTCTCCAAAGCTACCCGCCTACTAAGGAAATTCACAAGCAAAGGACATGCCAAACATAATCCTTTCCAACTAAGTCCAACGAGAGGACCCTTTCATTGATGACGCCTTCCATCGTTAGCAAGAGGTGGCCGACAAGGCACTTTTCTCTAGATATTTTGGCATGGGTTGTGTCGACACGAGACATACTGTGTGGCATGGCTTGTAACATAATCACCATGTCCCATGGAAGCTTAGGGTGGATAAAAAAGTATGTGGATGTGGAAGTACAAGCAAAGGAAGGTGCCACAAACAGACAATGATATAGATTAGGAGTTTAAAACTGAAAGGACACTGACAGAGGGTAATAGAAAGAGAGAGGAGACACTGGTTAGGGTTCATAGGAAATAGGAGAAGGAAGAAGATAATTGGTTTTTGGTTGGATTTGATCTGAACCTTCCCAAACCTGACCCAGAACCTTATTACTTAATAGGTTTTCTGGTAGCAGTGGATTCACCAACATTCGCCCCAAAACCTTTTATTTGAAACAATAGGGTTTTGGTTCGGAATCAAATGGATCAAGCCCAAATGCGACCCAAACAACATTTTCACTCTGACAACTTAGCCTCTCCTTCCGTCTTGCAACTGAGCCCTAGCTGCCACCTCTCTCCTTCAACCTCTGCCACTGCCGACATCCCTCTCTCTACAGCTATCTTTCCGAGTTTTGATGATGCCTTTCCATGTTGGCATAAGATGTGCCACCCGACATGTATAGTGTCAGGTGAAACTCAAATCATTTCTTTGCAGATTAAACAACATTAGTTAAAGAAAAAGAATGCGACTTTGAGCAGAATCATGGCAATTAATAACCAATAGACCATAGAAAATAATTTAGTTTAAGATCATGGGAGATAAAGGTTGCAAGATGATTAAAATTTAAAACAAACTTATAGACAAAAGAACACAAACTTCATTAAAAAAAATATCAAGTTAAACTATGAGGATACACTTCTCTTCCATCAATTTTAGAAAACAGAAACTATAGCATCAAGCCATCAACACGTGCAACTTCAATACTATATTAAGAGGGATCCAATAGGTAGACTTACATATGAAGAATGAAATCGCCAACAGTCATAAGCTTCTCTCTAAAGGCATCCTTCATTTCATCATCAAGTAGATATCTAAGAACAAGAACTATATGTGCCCCAAAGCGTAACATTTGAGGATCACCATGAGGCCTGTGCGAGTAATGTTTCATCTTCTAATCAAAATCTCAAACAGATAAAAAACATTGTTTCCAAGTTCTAATCTATGAAATAAAAAAAAGTAAACACCTCAAAATATTCTGATCATCTTCTGAAGGTGATATCCATGACCATAGAAGGTCAAGAAGATGTGCAACGTCTCCAACCATGAGACTCATCTGCCAATAAATCAATATTAAGAGTGGCAAAAAAAGTGACTAAGTTTGTGACTTGTCTAGAGAAGAAAATGAAGTACTATGGTAGAAGACCTGGAGTGCATATCAAGATGCAAATGGTTGACTTGACCAACATTTACAAACAACAATGGATCTAAAATTAAACTTTCAAGCACGACCAAAATTTCCAGCAATCATTATTAATAATAATCACAGGGAAATCAACAGTACTGCCCATAAAATATAGGAAACAAGAATAAACAAAAATGGAGCAATTTTCCCTTGAAGTGAACATTATTTACAGCTATAACAGAAGCATAGCTGCAGATATTATCAAGTAAAAGTTGTCATGGAATGTATGCATCGCACCATATTAATATGATTATATATAGTTTCTAGATTACAACAAAATCAAATGGCAAAAGACGATCCACTTTCATTCTTTTTAAAGAAACTATTGAATTTGAAGGATACTTATACCATTTGGTTCAGCCATATAATGGAGTTATTGGAGACTCTAGTACAAATGCAAGGTACCATCCTTGTGAATAACTTGGCCAAGTGGCTTTATTTATGAGGAACGAGAAGAATTTTGCTATGTCACCTTGTTCCCATTAACAATTATTTACTTGGAGCTGACATGAAAAAAGTTCCAGATTGTGCTAGTTCCAACTTCCAACAATAAGTCCACAGGTATGAAAAATCTTGCCAAATGTCACGCAGCATACAAAATGAAGCCTCTTGGCAAGTTAACTTGTTTTCAACATTCACTGGCATCTTCAGAATTGAAATGAAATCTCTCATATGAAAGAGGAGAATGAGTTGGTGATGCATTATAGCAGTACACCTACAAAATAAGAAAGGACCTAATACAAGTTGTCCTAGTCGCAGCTTCATTACTCTATCAGAAATCTGATATCTTTATTATTTATCAGAAAGAGAAAAGTTAACATCAAGGACTTTCAAGTAACTCCACATGCATGTGAGCATTATTCCAATATTTCACTAAATGTGCATGTGTTTGTAAATGTGTAAGCCCCTCATGTATAATAGACTAATAGTGTCATTCCTGAGATGTAACACAGCTGGATCTGAGTCTACAAATTCATCTGGGAATTCAATTGGATGATCAGAATAATTCAATGAAATCAGAAATTCACCGTCATGTAGAGTATAAAGATTTGCTACATATAGCATTCTAATATTTGATTAATTTAATATAAGCTAGCAAAGACCTAAGTTAAATCTTCTTGGTATACTCACATATGGAAACAAACCTCTTCATACGCAATAGAAACACGTTCCCTCTTAAGGCTCCAACTAAAGACAGAAGTTGAATCTGCTATAACCCAGATCCTTGTTTTCAACAAGGATCGAAGATTTAGGTGAATGGGCATATACATGTAATACTAATATTAAGTAGAGTCAATGTTCTAAAAAGCGTGTCAGAATCATAGTAGCTAAGAGGATTCATGGCACATAGTGAGTCCACAACAGACGCCCTGAATCCAAGGCATAACTCAAACCTTTTATAATTGCCTGATAAAATTAACTGTAAAAAAGAAAATAGAAGAAGAAAACTGGAAGAAAGTAAGTGGGTTGAGGAAGAAGGAAGAATGTAGAAAATTAATAAAGAAAAGGTAGACAAGGGTCTTAGGGCACTTGCTTATGTGGGTTTTGGGGGAGAGGAGAGATATATACAACCTTACCCTCATTTCAAAGACAATAAATAAAAGGAACATAATATATAATACATACAAGTAATTATCGATAGTGGATGAGCTACAGCTATAGTGAAAATGGGTGAATACCAAATGAAAGAAATGATCATTGATAACCCCTCTAACAAATAGTAAACTTGAGCTTTTTGAGCCTACCATAGAACCATCTTTCAATTGATGTTGATTCTATTATCAATGTATTTAACTATTTATTAATTTCTTCCCTCTGTATCCCATCATGCCACCATATCAGCCGTTATACTGACTGCCATAAACCCAAACCGTCATAGTAGGCTGCCAAGCCCATACTATGGTGGCAGTAGCCAAATTTCGCCATGGTTGCTGCCTCAGCAACTGTAGTAGCCTCTTTTTGAAACTGCAGGTAGACTCCCACTTTCCACCATCTCTGGTCTGTGGCTGCCTATCTTGTGTCCATAAAATGTTATAGCTAATATCTTTGCAATTGGCCCAAGTCAAGCATGACTTTATGTTTCATCCATGGTTCGTTGGATCGGTCTGGATAGGCCGATCCGAACTCTCTCTCTATCTCTTTCCCTCTTTCTTCTCACTCTCTCTTTCTCTCTTTCACTCTTTCTTTCTCCTTTTCTTCTTACCATATAACTATTGTTTCTCTTACAGAGAGATCTAGCTCTGGTGAACTCCAATAATGCAGACCTAACTCCGGCAAACTCTAAGGAACTCCAGTATATAATTTTTTAATTTATTTCTTTCTCTCTCAGTTTTATTTTCATTTTTTATACTCTACATTTTCTTCTCTTTTCTTCTTCTTCTTCTTCTTCTTCTTCTTCTTCTTCTTCTTCTTCTTCTTCTTCTTCTTCTTCACTGCACCATGATTTTTCTTTCTTTTGTTTGATTTTTCTTTCACTCACTCTCTTTCTAATCTTTTCTTCTTTTCAATTTTCATTGCACCATAGTTTTTCTTTCTTTATTTTCTTATTTTGGTAAAAAAGAATTTCTAAATTTTTAGAAGTTTTCCTGCATTTTTAAATAATATTTAGAATTTTATGTTTTAAAAAGTCCAATTCGATCCAAGCAACTGATCCGGTCAATCCGACCGATATGTATTGTTTTTTCGGAAGGCCAATCCCAATCCCAACCCCAATTTTTCGAACCATGGTTTCATCCACACATTAAACTGAAATGGTTAGCTAGAACTCGAAGCATATATGAAAGGTATCAAATTTTGCTTGTTCTGCCTACTACATTCTCCAACAATGGTAGAGACGAGGACGATAATTGCAATGACAATGACAAGTATCACCTCCGATATTCTCTCTCCATCTTTGTTTCTCTAAGTTCCTTCCTCTCATGGAGTGCCACATATGCCGGGCAATATGGGTCTTGCCATCTGGCATGACCTATGCAACAACAAAATTTCTCTTTTTTTTTAAAAAAAAGCTGAAGGAATATTAAAGCCTTATCTATCTGGCTACTATTTTTGTTGTTACATTAAGCATCCTAAATAATCATAAAATTTTCATTAAATTCCAACATTAGTAGTTTAGTTTAAATCTTTCTTCATTTCCCTCTTCTTTAACAGAAATTCCTACAACAAGTAGGTGCCAATTCAGATTGGTAGGCATTGGACCATAGTTGCTATTAATTTGATAACATGCTAATTATACAGTTCTCCTTAATAGCTTTTACCTCATTGGATGAAGTAATTCCCGGAGAAATTATAGTGAACCATTACCAGAATACCACTATCCTCTATTTCCTTCGCAACCAAGGCCATTTCTAGTCTCTGACTTCCTCTCATTTCCTGATGGTGTCACATTGTACTCTCCACTTTTTACCCACTTTTGGCTGCTTCTTGTACGTCAAGAAATGACATTATGACATAGCTTGTAAAGCATTTATAATGGAACCAATATTCAATCATCGGCCCTATCTTATGTGTTTGACCTTCTTTTGTTTAAGGAAATTGTTATTAGGGCGTGGTTGGTTGAGTGAAAGTGGAGATCAAAAGTGACCACTGTAGAGTGATCTATTATGACCGTTTGGTTGCATGAAGTGGAGTTTGAAAGTGGGTTCCTTAATTTTCCCCGAAAGATTCACTCAACCTTTTTAACTTCGCCTGAGGAGATGAAGTCACTCTCACTTCTCCAGTTACAATGTGCCCACAATATGACCAACCAATCCTTCAGATCTGCTCGGTCCTTGCCCTTGAGAACTCTCCTAAAAAATCCACCAACAACTATAGCAACTCCGCCACTTTCCCCAATGGTTCCAAATCCATCCATGCCCTCTTTTCATGGGGAGGATTTCATGATTCGCACTCCAATCAAACAAGTGAAACTCAAATTCCACCCATGCCCTCTTCTCCATTGCTGCAAACTCAGCAACAATCCCTTTCCCTTGTATTGCTACATATACAGATATTGTTTATGGCTTAATGCATCTGCAAAAACATAAAGATATATATATAACATTTAGAACCTTTTGGGAACATTTGGATGCAGCATGGGCGGCGGAGGGATAAGTAATCCCATCTCTAAATTCTTGTCCGGTGTTTGATCTGCATTGGATTATGCATGGGATGACTAAAATGGTGCGGACTATCCATATGAAATGGCATTACTACCTTTGATAAAGGGAACTAATAATATTAATCATTTGTTCCAAGATGATGATTATCTCAAACTTGAATTATACAGCTAAAGTACATTATTTTTAATTTCAATATGTACAATAAATACTACTTATTCACTATTTAATAAATAATAAAAATAGACTAAAAATACTATGCTTTTGCATGAGTGAGATTGAAGATCCAAGCATGTTATTAATTGACTCAGGTCAGGGAGGAATCCCCAAGGTGTGGTTCCTATTGCTTCCAATGCAATGCTTTCAACTTATCCTTTAGATGCTCACCCACCTTTCAATGCAAGGCTTCATTAGTTAATCAAGTGAATTCATTTACTATTCCATTATGTATTCATCCTCTTTTTAGGTCATTATATCCATCGTTCACAAAATTGGCCGATCCCGAGTTGGATCGGCCGATACTAACTCAAAACTAGTCTAGTGATTGGTTTCGGTCTGGGGTCAGCAAATTTCAGCCAAAACTAATTTTTTCTAGAATTCAATTCAAATTTAAAATGGATTTGACCTAAGAGACATTAGTAATAGATGTCCTTAATTGTCTTCTTTTCAAATTTTTAATTTTACCATCTATCTCTCACACATACTCTCACACTTCACCGAGCTCATTCAGCGGCCAATCTGGTGCGCCCCTCTGGCATTTCCACACTCTGGTGAACTTAAGTAATTGTTTTTTTTCTCTTTTATTTTTTTATCTCCTCTTTCTTCTCTCTTTCTTGCTTACTCTTCAACTCCTATTTTATTACTGTTGTAGAACAACAATGAAAAGATCTCTCTCCATATGTCGCTAATTTTTATGTTCTTATTTTTTCATTAATTTTTCTAAATTTGTAAAAAAATTCTTGTATTTTAAAAAATATTTAGAAATTTACGTAACTAAAATATAGTCAAATCTGATACAGGCAGCCGGTACAACCGATATAGCTAATACAATAATGCATCATTTTTTCTAGCGGTCATTCCCAATCCCAATATCAATTTTCAAAACCTTGATTATATCCACTTTGTTAGACATGATAATCATTAATTTCATTGATTTTTTTGCCGCACTAATTTATCCTTAGCTCTGTATAATGTATCTCAAGCAATTGCACAATTAGTTGTACATCAATATAGTTAAATTATAAAATACAAATCTAATTTACATCTAATAATGCTCAAATGTCACCTTGCCTGTGTCCCTTACCTCAAGTCGTCGATGTTGCTCTTTGCATGCTCGAGATACATCTTCATGCACAATTTCACTGTGTGAAACACAAACAATTTAGAGGGTATATGGATGCAACAATATGCTTTACCAGTTTAATACCTTGAGTGCAATTTCTGAAGAAGAGCTGGCATATCACGTGGTTGCTGGTCAAGGACATGACATGGCCAACTTTCTGGACCAACTGAAGGTAACATAGATGGGCTTCCCAGTGAAGACGACTCATTCATATCATCTGCATAAGGTTTCAATTCAAGTCGATTTTGTTGAAAGCGGCTTAATCCTAAATCCACCTGGACATCAAGCCAGGACTTTGCAATAGCCCAACAAGCTGACTGAACAAACAGAAAGATCATAATGTGAGATAGATATGATAAACTAAGTAAAGGAACCACACCAAAAAGATCTATATGCTTTCCAGAAGAACAATAAAACAGAAGGATAGATCCTTAAGTATTATCAACTATGAACAATCCAGAATAAGTCAATATTGGAATAATAAAATACTAAAAGACAACCAGCTGACTACATTAAAAGATTACGTAGTCGTAAAATGTGAAGATTACGTAGTCGTAAAATGTGAAGATTACGTATTTAACCAAAACAATAAAGAAGACACTATAAGTCTATAACATCAATTCCTATAAATGATTTATTGTTTAATGATTGGACCAACAATATGAGGTAGACTTTATAAATCCATGCATTAAATATATATGTATATATAGATGCAAAATAAAAAATACACATAAATATAAATAAATAACTATGTGCACGTTACAATCACATACAAGATACGAAATGTATATGTCTATATATATGTCTGTATACATATATAAGTGTAGTCTATTTTGGAGAAAAGAGCCAAATAAAAGTTAAGGGCAAAAACAATCATGAAGAACATATCGTAGGCAATAAACTGCTTGCCAAATGCAATAAAATTTAAGAATATGAGAAATAACTTGACCTTATCAAAGTTCTAACAAAGTCCAAAAGTACTACATTTAGTTCCCTATATACTGAAGGCCTACCAAGCAAGGATTTCAGTACCAGCCAGAATAATGCTAATCTAGATCAGATCCATCTAATTTGTTCCTTTTCTTCTTCCGATGTTTTAAGAGATTGCAAGGCACCTCGTGGATGATAGCACTCAACTTCTCATTAGCAGGATCAACATCATCAACCATCTCACTCTGGAGCAGCTAGTCATAGACCGCCAGCATGCACTGAAACTCAAGAGTCGACACCGAAGAGCAAATTGATAGTCTATGCCTGAGCTCAGAAAAAGACCAAGAAGTCCCCTTCTGTGGTACAAGGTATACTATTCATATCATCTATACCTACCAAAGATCTTAGGCCTCTTCACTTCAAAATAAAAAAAGGCAATTCTAGAATACGTATTATTATTTATTACTCCGAAAATGACGTCTTTATTCTAGAAATAACTATTTCTATATTCACTTCTATTCTTGAATAAGAGTAGTAATTTTTCTATTGTGATATAAAGTGAAAACAAAGATTAGAAAAAAGTATTTTATCTTTTATAAAATTACTATAGATATCCTTTGATTTGATATAAAGTAGATTGATGGAATAGATATCAAAAGTAAATAGATAATTTAGTTAGTGTACGATATAAGATATAATTATGACGAATAATATTTGTTAGGAAAGGCAATCATGATGTTTAGCAGTTATTTTAAAATATGAAATTATATTCCGAAAATAAAAAAAATTATTCTTGAAGTGAACGAAAGCTTATAGACTTCGAAGCTACTCATTCTACGCTACTCCTACTTTTATTCAACTCATGCCTTTTGTATTTGAATTTAGGAGCAACAATGGTCGTGCCGACCGGCACGGGGCATCCCAGTTGGCACTTACTATGCTGGCAATGCACCGTCACATGGTACAATTGACACCTCTCCTAGCAGTGATTTACAAAGTCATTGCTACTTGCCTTCACCACTCGCAATCGACCTTGTCGTCATGCTCGCGATCGAGCTCGTCGTCGCTCGTGGGCCCGAGCTCGAGGAAGAAGACTCATTGCGTCTCTTGCCTTAGCTCGAGGACGAAGAACGCAAATTGGTCGAGTCAAGTTGAATAAAAACGTAAATTGCGAATCTTCCTTGAGCTAGGGAACGCGAGAGATGGACAATGACGAGTACGACAACAACAAAAGAAAGATGAAAGCTAGTAGTCTCCCTCTCTTGTGGCACGGTTGGCAAGTAGGGCGGCCTTTGTCATGCATGTCGTGCCATAGACATGACCATCCTTGCTTACAACTATATGTTATGTAGTGACACTTAAGTAGTATAATAACCCAATTCTCTACGATTATGAATTTTATGGTATTACCTTTAGTTTTCTAGTATATTAATTTTACTTTCGAGGATGATTTTTTTTGTTGGGAATAGTTGTAATATCCAAAAATTCAAAAAAAAAAATAGTGGGCACATGCGCTAGACACATGCGCCACTATTTATCTTCTTCCCATCCCCTCAAAGCCATTTCGATACCGCAAAATCCATAGTGAGATCACCGGGGAAAGAAATCATGCTAACCCTAAACTCTTCCCCTTTAAAACCCATCCACACTCCTCCAAAGCCACCATCACCTTTCCCTTTGCTCTATATCTTCTTCTTCCCAAGCCAAGGTCATCTTCAATAGATCTAATTATTGGAGCATCACCAGAGCAAGCGAAGACAACCCAGCGAATCTCCGGTGAGTCCTCTCCCACCTCTTGAAGTTAATTTCATTTTTATCAAGCCTTTGGCTTGCTTTTACCATTTTTCTATGTTGGGCTTTGTCGGTGCAATTCACCATTTGACAACTATGGGTCGATACCATCCGATTAAAGAAGCTTTGAATTGTTGGCCTCGTGCTATTGATACCTTGTGTGAAGGCCCTCATGGCTTAATTATTGTTACTAGGAATCTCCATGGCTGACGACTATAAGGATGTTGCTTGATTATCAACAGCCACTCTGGTCAGTGTCCCATTTTGTCCAAAACCTTCCCCTCGAGTTCCTCTTTCATTTGGAGTTCTCTAGCCAATTAGTTCTTCAGTTGGATATGTATTGTACCCTCTCCTAACCGGTGAGGTATCCGTTAGTTCACCCTACCGAATTCCCACCTTGCTTAAGTGTTCCCCTATCTCATGGTGTTCTTGCCAATGTGTGAGCAGGGTTGCGATAACAGTGATCTCCGACAACCATCTTCCCCTCCCTCTTCATCATTGCTCTTATTGTGGGAAGATAAAATTTTGATTAGGCCATATCGAGCCCATATGGCCCAACCCGATAAAGTACATTTTCTCTCATTAATTTTTTACCAAAATCTTACATTCTATCCTTCCAAAAATTCATAAATTGGCACCAATTGGCATGGAACGTTCTGGAATATATATACTCCAATATCTAACTATATGTTATTAAGAATATTTCAGACACATAAAAGGGGCATAGGTCAGATTTGCTATCATCCCAAAAGTTAAATTGCGTACAAACCCATGTTGCAGAGTCCAGGATTCGGCTTCAGAGTTTTAGACAAATTAATAGTAATGCAAACAAAGTTAAACAAGATAAAAAAAACATGTTTATACTAATGTAGAACTTTGTTTTCACAGTAGACCTCCTGATATCTCCAGTAGACCAACATTCACAGAAACTATGAGAAACTTACCAAGTTAAATCAAAGATGCATGGCAATAAACATGTCTATACTAACATGGAATTTCTGATTTCCAGGAAAAACACCTCATGATACCTCCAGGAGATCAACATTGACAGAGACAAGGAGAAACTAATTTGCTAAGATATTAGCTCCGCTAGAGCTTAGAAATCAATCAGTGCCTCAGATCAACATTGTACAGTTTACTAAACATAACTGAAAGTAAGAGTTAACAAAGAAAAATACCTCCCAATCAATACAGATCGGTAGCAAGCGTTTTAAGTTACTACACTGTGCAGCATATACAGCCATCTCATACCTACCACCATCTTGCTCAGCAATTTTCTGGACAGTACAAAAGGTACAGTTAGGTTTGTAGAAACTTATAAATATATGTGCTATTATGCTAAAATCTAAGCTGACCCATCTAGTTGGGCCGAGAGGCTTGCATTTGTCGGATATGCTTAAATTGAACAGACATGTGACACTCAGACAAGAAGCACAGAATAGATCAGAGTTCTCAAGGATTCCAAAGTTTAGAGAGAAACCATGAATAAGGAAACCATATGTTTCTAGTATCTTTTTTCAGGAGATGAAGTACTCCATAAGAAGACATGGTAAAGGAATTAGGACAGTGAAGTAGGATTTGGCCAAGCCAAAATTACACAATGCATTCAATGCATAGATTAGAGTGAATAACATTCTTTGTCAGCGTAGAGCACCAAAAAGAAAAACTTACCATATTTCAAACAAACATGCACAACTGTAGATATGAGCCAATAGCAATGTAGATAAAACCATACTAGAAAAACCAAGCACAAACTTAGATATGAGTCAATAGAAATGTAGATAAAACCATACCACGTAAACCTGATGTATTATATTATTAATGAAAGGTGCAAGAAGTGATGTCACATGAGGTCTCTACTGCTATGCTTATCATGATCCTATTGCTTAAAAGAAGGTACAAAACCTCAGGCTTGAGATAAATTCATATATTAAGTGTTTATCTTGCTTGCTTATTTAAGATAGAATTCAGTGCTAAAAGAAAAAGAAAAAGTAGTACTTTATTCTAGATGCTAACTAGAATGAAAAAGAAAAAAGTAACATATTTTTGTATTATAGATATGTTTTACAAGGATAATGAATATTATAAAACTGTAGATATAATAAAGAACTATGAGGAACGAGCAAACACAGCAAGTAAGCCTATCTCTCACAAGGTATGAAAATAATGATTCAAAGGTCAATTACATTGTCAACCGATCATAAGATGAACGCTAAACATGGATTGGAGGCAAAAATTACCAGAAACCAGTTATGCAAAATGCCATTTCTGCATAAGTACGAACGAAAGATGGTGAAAACAAAGACCAGAGACCTAAGGAAAGTTTGTGCATTGTGCATCTAAAACTGGCTGCCCTGTGGTTAGTGTCACCAACCCATTTGAAACATTCAAAACTTTGTTGTATGACTACTTTTGAAGAAAACATGTAAAATTTCTTTATCTTTTCATGATTTATCTCATATAATATAACTTCCACATATCTGCACTTCCATAATCTGATAACTGCACTATCAGAAAGAAGATTCTGTACAGATTTTGGAGATACCTAGTATGAACTTTTAATTGATCTTTGCAAATCAAGGAGATTACTAAATGTCAATGTCTTTGTCAAGATAAAGCAAATAGGAAAATAAATTTGAATAGAAAATAGCAAATTAGAATAATTCTAAGAATGAATAGCACAGGATTAAACATAAGCACATATAGTAAAAGAGGTCTTGTAATTACAGATAATTAAGGCCTACCTCTGAAGCACAATATGATGCCCATTTCCAAAGACGCAACTGGTGCCCAATGCCACTTTCCAATTCAATGGCTTGCAAAGTCCTTGACTTTCCATTCTTGTGCATAGCATCAACCGAAGGAAATAAGTCTAACCCACCAAATGGGCACAGACTTGCAGCTCTCCATGCCTAAATGTGCAAAGAAGTTTATCAATTAAGATAGATCAATAACGACGTAAAAAAGCACCCTAACAATCACACAAGGACTTTGGTGAGCTGGCAAACCTGCCCAGCAGAACGGCATAGCTCACATGCCTCTTCTAGCCTTCCAGCCCTTAGTAGCATCCAAATGTCTTCTAGAAGTAACTCATCTTGTTTCTGTAATGATATAACATATTATCCATCATAATAAGTAAAAGATAGCAAGACCAACAAAAGAAATAGAAATGAAAAGTAACTCAGACTATAATTATAAAAAATTTAATACCACCATTCCTTATTACCATTCATTCTCTAAAAGAGTAGAACACTTATATAATTGCTTCCACTGGCCAAAATAATTTCAATCAGTCCATTGCATCAAATGATATAATAGATTATCCATCATAATAAGTTTGTGATAGAAACTAGAAGACCACTAAAAGAGATAGAAATGAAGAGGTTTTGACTATTTTGAGTCTGCACCTAAATTTTTTTACATGTCTAATTCATTTTGAAATTTAAATACGAGACTAAGGGTATTTGGAAACTATTGAACCCACTCAATGACTTCCAAATATAATTCATTGACAGAGTCAACAATTTATATAAATATTTCAAATCTTCTAAAATATTTGCCAAAGTTTGAGAAAGAAATTTTTATATAAGTCATTTTCCAATTCAGCAACCTTCAAATATAAGTAATTTTTCGATTCAGCAATTTCTATAAAAATTTCAAAAAATTTCTCCCTCAGACTAGACAATTTTTCTAAAGGATTTAAAAATTTATATAAGTCGCTAACCCAATTAACTACTTATATCTGGAAGTCGCGAACTAGGTCAGCGATTTTCAAACACACCTAGTCCTGTATTAAAGTTTTGAGTATATTAGACATATAAAATAAATATTTGGGAGGGCTAGATTGGTCAAAAACTCTAGAAATGAAAAGTAACTTAGACTATATGATTAAAAAAAAAAGCTTAACACCTTCTGTGAGAATAAAAAAAAAAATTTGAGAGAGAAAAGGGTGCACATGCGCCGCACGTGCAACCCCCTCCCCTCTCCCTCTCCGGCACATGGTGAGGTGCAGCGGAGATCTCGCCGAATTTGAATCAAATTAGATTTGAATTTTTAATCTATAAATTAAACCGTAATTCCCTCTCTCTTTCTTTCCTTAACCCCCCAGCTTCCTTTCCCTCTTCTTCTTCTCCTTCGTTTTCTTCTTCCTTACCGTCGGATTCACAACGTGAATTCGGCCCGTCAGAGCATCACCGGAGTAAATAGGGACCATCACGCTCCTCCTCGATGGTGATTTTTCGGCACGTGGACTAGAGACTAGATATTTCAATTATCTAACCTAGACTTAGATGAGTGGGTTCAGTCACATATTTATTTTTATTATACTTTGTATCTTTGTCGGACCATGTAACTTGTTATGTGCAAATTTATTTATTTCATTCTTATGTGCAAGATTAATTGTTAATTTTATTTCGTTTAGAGACACAAAAAATGACATTCTTTTATGTTCATTACAATTAGTTTAAATTAAATAAAGCATATCTTCCTCGTTTATTTATCCTTGCCATTGTACTCTTAGGAAGTATTAGTGAGGCTCCGTGTACTCAACCGTATTGAAGTGCATGGCTGGTCATGATTCTGATTTTGGGTCGTGACACCTTCATCCTAATTACTATTCATTCTCTAAAGGCATAGGCACTTATATGATTGTTTTCGATGACCAAAATAATTTCAATCAGTTCATTGAATCAGATGATTTAATCTTCTTCTGGCTACTGAGAGATCTTTTTTACTACACAGGGCACAAACCTTGCAGGTTTTGAGAGTTCTGGCATTCAGAATTCCAAAATAACTTCTTTAGTTTCTTAATCTTTTATATCTAAGACTTCTTTGACATCTTATCTCTATTTTAAAATCCTCGCACCACATTTCTAAGAGGTATTGACCAACTTGGATACTTAAAGGTATCTTGACAAATTGCAATGCCATAACTTTTTCACAGGTTTCCCAATTTTGTGGCACTATGTTGTTCAAATGAACTAAGCATATGAGGTATACCTAAGTAATAAAATACTCGGAGTTCATCCTCGATCTGTAAAAGAACAAAGTTTTAAACAACATTATGTCAAATAAGATAACAGTCAATACCAATACAAACAAAAGGATCTGCACCATTTTGATATGTCAAACATGACTTAAATCTAGAGAGAAGGATCTCATTACATCTGAAGGTTTCAAACCCATAATAAAAAGATCTTAAAATAACCATTATCTATATAATTGAATCAAAAATAATGACTAAGGACAATAAACATAAGACAGACTATGTACTTTGTCATCAGAAAGTATACGAGCAGCCTCACGTGTTGGAGCATCAAAATCCAAGTGTTGGACTACAGTAGGATCATCATTCTTTTTCTTCAAGAACCTCTGTGTATGATGCCAAACACCAAAACTTGGAAGATAGGAACCAACATGAGATCCTCTCACCTACAAGAGTATAACTCCATTAAACCATGGTTGATGAAACAACAGCTAACGCTTCTTGCCGAAAGTAAAGAATATTTTATCTAATTTAACAATTAACATAAAGAAAAATAATCCAATAACCATATTGTAGAGACTCTCACTAACTAAACAACCTAGCATCTCTTTGACAATCTTTTATGGTACAGTTACAGAAAATTATGCTATCCACCAAATAAGAGCATTTCCAATGACATTCTAACTGCACAGAGATTTTCCTGCCCATAAAGAACAAAAATAATAAGGATGACTGGATTTCTGCAAATCTTCAACCATCACCACATCTAATTAGTAATTGCACATTTCATATAACTTCCGTCATCTTGCCAAAATCAACAGTTAAGGTCCTGTTTGTAGGCAACTACTCAGTGAAAGTAAACTGAAGGCCGCCGTGCCTAACTTAAGACTGTAACTCATATCAAACTATAGGATTTAACTCACAATAAGCATGAGAAAAGCCTTAATGGATACCCTCAATTCTGTTCATGGAATATCTAGTGTGCACCAGCAAACCCGTGAGCCACAGCATGTGCCAGCATTACATAGCATGTTGAGCCAAGGGCAGCAAATGCCTGGCATGGCAATCTTTGTTAAGAACTAATATTAATTTATGGAGAAGACAGCACTACTTTATCTAACTGCATGTCTATGCCATCGTCATAGCTTCTAGGCTTCTAGCTACTCATGGTGGCAATATCTGAAGCCGACATTCTACTCCATGAAGTACCTCCATTCTTTAGGTGACGTACCTCCTTTCTATTTGTTTACATTGTGAAATTGGTAAACATTTATGCATCAGCAACATTATCAATTGATAGCTGTATTTCTTATCTAAAAAACAAAGGGACCCCATTTTTGAGCTAGTGTTTACATTCTAAATACAGTCTTGCTTGATGGAATGCATACCATGCCATATAGAAAGCAGCATATTCATCATAAAAATGGAAAATCAATGAACCAGCTTAATAATTGAAGGGAAAACAAGGGGAAAATTAGGTGGAAAGCAAGTTGCAACATGCAAGGATTGTTGTGCAGACAGGGTATTGGAACATGGCACAGGGTGTGCTGAAGATACCCCCCATGAAGTTAGATATCAAGTGAAAATGAACTAAATTAATAGAAAACATAAAACTTCACTATAATTCTAGTAGCATTCATGGATTTACTAATACTGCTCGATCTCATGCATCAATTGGGTTTTCACCGAATTTGTGCCTAATCTTGAAAAATCCGAAAAAGGAGTAGGGAGATCATCAAACTGGAGTCCAATTGGTGCAAATTAATGGAGAGAGAAAATACTGTAGCATTAAAAGTAGGAAGAAAGGATTTCATCAATGTTAGTTAGAAAGGCTGACATTCTTTCATCAGCAAACATGTAACTATTGTGCTCAAAGTGGTTAAACGACAACTCTCAGTTGTTCAGAAATTAAAATGGTTTTAACAGATAGACCATTCAGGAAGTACAGTTTGAAATTTTAAAGTCCTCAAGAGAAACAAGTCAATCAAATTCTTTTCCAATTACCAAGAGGTTGATTGTTTGCCTTCCATAATATTTTTATTAAAAAAAACAATCAAGTCATTGTCCCAATTATCTGGTGTTCAATGCATGGAGCTTTCCTCCATTCCTACTACTTAGAGAAACTGACTGCCAAATCAAGTGCTACACTATTTCTTTTCTAACGTAAACTATGACGAAGTAACAAAGTTAGTTAAAAGAAATAGGATATTTTCTCATGGAAAAGGACATTCAAAACTTTCATAATATATTAGAGAAGGGATGGGTCATCACTCATCATTGACACTGTTCTAGAATGTCGTCTACACACCCCCATAAGCGGCCACAAATGTTCTTCTAGTCCCTAGCCGCTCCGCATCAGGCTAAGTGTGCAAGTATGACTTACTTGAAGCCTTAGTAGTGTACCAATTTTAACTACAAGTATTGCACGACATACACAAGAACTCCATGTGTACAGTGATGTGTCATTTTTTCTTTCGCTTTCCAACTCCTTCTCATATATTTATCAATTGAAGTACTACTACATATCAAATTCTTGTGAATTTGATATGTACAAGTATTGCACGACATACACAAGAACTCCATGTGTACAGTGATGTGTCATTTTTTCTTTCGCTTTCCAACTCCTCATATATTTATCAATTGAAGTACTACTACATATCAAATTCCCAGTTTCCCACATGTTTCCAGCAAAGCACAAATGCAGTATGCTGGCCCTTCACCACCTGCATACCATGCTTGCCTTTAGAACATTGACCATTTATTTGTTAGTTTGATTACACAAGCATTGACTAGATTGAAGAGCAAAGGGAGGAGGTAGGTAATCAAAAAATAACATTAGCAACAGAACTATGCAAACTAATCTGATACCGACAATAATATCATGCAACACTTGGTATGAGCTCTAGTTCCCAATGAAGTAGATCTAACTAAAAGATATCATGTCATTGTTGTTCTGAAGATATGCGGATAGGCAGCACTTGTAAAATATATCTGTAAAAAAATAAAACCATGAGACTAGGAAGCAATCAAAATGAGCCTAACATCCAATCACCTTCTTCTCCAAATCAAGAGATTCCGAGGCTAGACCTTCTAGCCAAAGGACGATCCGAAGACACAATTGTGCTGTATGATCTGTCATAACATATTGACACGCCTCCTGATGTGAGGTTGGTGGAGACTGCAGAAAATAGAATTGTACAAGCAAGATAAAAGCTTAGTAATTGTAAACATTGAAAAAAGAGCATTAGATAAATAAAAGATCCCATTTTATAAAATGTTACCAAAAGTAGGTTCTCAGGAAGTTCCTCATTTCCTGTAATACACAAAACAAATTCAAAGCCAGAAAAATGTGTCAGGAATCTATAAGGAGCAAATATAAAATAATTACGGTGCAAATGAAGTATATAACTGCCACATCAAACAATATCTCACTATTTCTAACAACACTAAGATAAAGAACATATGGAAACTAAAGTACATAATCTACAAGTACCTATAGGAGGTCCCAACTGCAGCAGTATAAACACCATATAAGATATACTAATCATGCTTCATTTCCCTTGTTCAATAGTTGTTAAATCATGAAAGTACAACTCCATTTTTTATAGGCAACTAGGCAAGTATGTTTTATCTTTCACTTTTGGAACTTCACATGCAAGTAACAAATAAATTAAACTGAATTTACTACTGAAGGTGTAATGTCAAGGCCACATAGTAATATCAACAGTTAAGAGGCACACATTAATATAGTTGCTTTTGCAAGCTGCTGTTGTGTGACTGTTGCTTTTAGAAAAGATGGCATCATAAAATGATGAAATGGTAGAAACTGTAACTCAGAAATCAAATTACATATAGAACAAGCTTCAAGATAGATGGTTTATATGGTTATAAAGTGACTTCCTTTCCCAAAGAGGTACCAAAGAAGAGACCAGGAAGCGGCCTCATCAAGCAACAGCCGAGCTTTATGCTGCATAAATTTGTCCTCAACCATACGGTGCCTTCCAGTATTGCCGAACCTGCAGAAGAAATAAAAATAGAAACAAATAATACACAGAACTATCCCAGAATTTACTTCCTTCTCATATTATCTGAACATGTATGCAAAAAGAGCAAAATGATCTGGCAGAAAGATTATCGCAACCATGTCAAACACAGCAAGACAAGATATACTAGAGCATCTAATCATATACTGATTTTACATATGAAAATATGCTGCAAGACTAAACATGTTCATTTATTTAAGAATGAAGAACATTTTACTTGGGATCAAAGAAATCAGAACGTCATTCATTTGAGATGAATTAAGTGATTTAACATACTATTGGCATCCAATGATTAGAATAGGTGAGGTAAAATATGATTCACTTGCTAAAATGACATAACTTCCACCACTATATAATCTTTACACCTACCAAATCTAACATCTTAACTAATCTAATGATTGGAAAAATCTTCTAAAACTTATGCCATTATGTTAGCAGATATCATATTAGAATCATTAGACTTAACGCTTACAGCATTATAACTTAAAACTTAAAATGCAAGGATCAAACTGAGCAGCTCCAAAGTACAATAAAATATATAGATGCAAAGACGAAGAAAAGGGTGTGAGTGTGGATGGCTGAAGAGGCTTCTTCTAGCAATAGATTTGGTGATTCCTCTCTAGGCTTGGTTAGGTATTTCCTACTCAAATATGAGGGGCGCCTGTGACGCCCCATCAAAATTTTGATCGAAATTAAAGTGTTATGGCAATCCAAGAGCATAATTAATGCAATAGCAAAACCTACCTCAAGGGAAACTATAGTGCATGGACAAAAATAAGGGATAGTCTCTCTTGATCTTATCCTTAGCTTCATAAATATTTAAGAAAGATATTTAGAAAACTTAGTAGCTAAATGTTATTTTACCTATATAACAGTATGAACATTTTATCTGTAATCTATCTAAAATTTTAGTGAATAAAATAAAAGTGAGACCTTCACCAAAAAAGCTTGTCTTCTCTAAGTGTTATTAAAATTTCTTTCTCTTTTCTTACTGTTACACTATCTTTATTTCGAAACTTAATTCATTTTGCGAAGAAAGTGGAGTGTCGCGCAAACTAACAAATCGATCAAAAATGTTAAGTCTGTAACAGGCCGCTCAGTTAGCCCTTCCACCATATACCCATCCCCTTCACTTAGGTTCTTACCCCAAGCTGCTCCCTCACTCGTTAGAGGCCTCGTTGGTCGTTGCAACGAGGATCCATAATCCAACCAAAAATTGCGAATGAAGACGATATGATCAAATGTAGACTAAATGAATTCAGCAATATAGATAACAGAAGCAATAAATGATCATGAAGCCTTCTAGTAAGCTATAAGCAAGATTAAATCCAGTTCAAGTTAAACTTAACAAACCAACAAACTTGAAATTTATAACCAAAAGATAAGGCCAAAGAGAACAATGGATCGACTACTAGACTTAGAGCAATTAAGAGTGGGCTAAAGCTACTTCTAGGCTTTAAGAACTCATACATGGCTGTAGGATGGACCAAAATAAGGTATATATAGTAACAGAATATTGTTCGATCCCACTCAATATGAAGTATCTAGTGTTTAACCTTAAGAATTGCCTTCGTCTTCAAATCCGAGCACCAATAGTCATTGTTTTATTACTGGAAATTCCTCAAAACAGCAGCAAATATATGGATAAGAAAGTGTTTCATAACCTTCCAAAGATGACCCCCCCTCTAGGGGTTGCATAGGATTTATAAAGAGGAGGGGAAGACCAAAATTTTCTTTGGGAGGTCCAAAAATTGAGAGTTAAGGAGTTATATTGGAAAATTCAAAAGTTAAGAAGAAGTCTAAGAGTTGCTTGAGGATTCTCAAAAGGTTAAGGCAGCCTACTGATCTAAACTAACCTAGCCCGAAACGACTACCTAGTCCAATAACCAATCCAATAGCCGAGCAAAATCATGCAGACATCCTCCACAGATTAGGTCACCATTTAGGCTAGAAGTGCCACAATCATCTCTTGAATACCTAGAAACCCCCAAACCTCGTAAAAAAAAAATGAGGACATTGGATAAGGATATATTGACCCGCTTACCTGGTTGTGGTCTTCTAACAATCTCTCATGGGCCTCACCAGTGCTTCCAAGTTGAGAATCGTGGGCTTTTAGCTTCTTTTAGCCTCTTTTCTTCCTTCTCTTTCTTAAACTGTTATTCTTGGCTCAAATCCATAGTCAATCCTATTTCCCATAGGGGCAATATAGCAAATAAATAATCTTATTAGAAATTGATGGCATATCACTCTAGTGTCAACTGATCGGATTGCGGCCTTATTTGAAGGGCCTTCCCCAAGCTTATCAACTAATGAGGCTACGCCCTTGATTGGAGGGCCTTCCTTGGGCTCTAGGCCAAAGTTCTTGAACAGACTTCCTCTAAACTGAAGTGACGAACCAATCATCCCTATCTCGTCCCAGTGCACATCCTCGAGATGATTCAGGAGGACACCTCTGATTGGCTGGAGGTGGACTTGGAATTGTTGGTGAGCAGCTACGAAGAGTGGAAGTTCTCCCTTTACGATAAGTTTCCAGGTGAGTTGGTGCCCGTTGACATATTATGATCCATTCTGTCTGGGATTTGGCCAATGTTGACACCATTCCTAGTTGCAAACATTAATATGACATCAATTTCTAATTAGATTATTTACTCGTTTATTGAAAAATTATAATATTAGCCAAATGTGTCGACGATGTCCACACCATTTCGCTTGGCCATTGTACCGGCTATTAGAGTAGATAATCAATTTGGCTTAGGTTAGATTAGGTTAGTGGGTTACCTCAATCTTTTAGGAATCTTCAAGAAAACTCCAAAAAAATTTCTCAACCTCTGAACCTCCCAACATAACTCATTAACTACTCAACTTTTGGACCTCCCAAAACAAAATTTTGGACTTCCCAACATAATGCTGGTGGTGAAGGCCTTATTAAAGCTCCAGATATAGTTATGAAGGTTGTGGAGACATCTCCGAAGGAGGGTGAGGATGATAAGGATGAGTTTAGCTTTGGCCCATGGCTTCGGATGGAGTGAGGTTGGCAGCAAGGTGGTTGGGGCTAGGCGAGACACTTGGTTCATGTCAAGGCATCCACTCACATCGACAAGATGATCGTGACTCGAGTCAACGTGCGGTCTCGAGCCCGGACTAGACTCAGGCTCCAACCTTTCCTTCCTACGCTCGTGTTGTGCATGTGGTTAAGGCACATCATTCGCACATGCTAGAGGTTGTTAGCACTTTTCATTCCCATTCTAACCTGGGAACGGTAAGAGTGAGAATAACGAGCTTTTTGTCCCTTACCTCACATACCCTTGTCATTTCTTAAGGTGGCAAGGCTCCTATAAGGATCCTCGAGGTAAGATGTATGTCGCTACCTTGGGGTCTGGCATATAGACCACTTTGGGTCTGAAGGGGCGACCTCTTCACATGGCATTGGCCACATGGCAAAGAAGGATTCGACAAGGCAATTAAAAAGTCATGATGAATTTGGCTAGGCGAAGGGTAATAATTGTGGGTTTGTGCTAGCTCATGTAAATAAAACTGTGATGTACGTCGAAGTGATATCTAAGTCAATCATTTTGGATTCCCAAGGAATGACACCCTCCACTAAGGGAATTCACATTCTAGTATGCACTCATCTTTCTCATCTTCATCTCTTTTAGTTGCTCAAATTACAATGGGAGTCACCTCTCTGAAGCCTAGCCTAGGTATTCTTCTTTGACTATTCCTATTTCTCACCTTCCATTGACTCCCTCAACCCATCTATTTGTTGATTAATCTAACCATACTGGATTAGGTATTTGGATCGGTAGACTAATGTACGGACCACTAAAGCGGTTCAGTTTTATTATCAGACTGGGTAAGAAATCAACCCGATAAGAACCAACCAACCCGGCGATCAAGCCGAATGACCCATGCAACCCGACTATTAAGCCGGATGACCCATGCAACCCGACTATTTTTTGGTAAACTGGCCGAGTCAACTATTTTTGCAAAGTTACCTAATTATTCAGAATACTAAATTATTCTATTCTTTATCCTAAGGATATTTTAGTCCTCAAATTTGGAAAATGTTTAGTTAATAACATATTCATGTTTCAAAATTATGTCTTTTTACACATATACCCTTAAAAAACCCTTTATTTGCTTGTCTGCCCCAATTGTTGTAAGTTGTTCCAGCCCTCATTTTACATAGTCTAATAATCAGGAAAGGAAGGCTCATATCTAAATCAGACATGATCGTGCCCTTGCGAATGAAGCTCGGCTAGAGATCTTCCCTAATTCTTTAGTTACACATCTAGAATGTACTGGGTTCAACTGTGCCCACTTACTGCTCTCCTCGTTTCAAGAGTCCTTGCGAGTTCGCAGACCTTTCAAGTTTGAATCATTTTGGTTTGAATATAAGGAGGTATGCAGCTTGGTCTCTTGAACTTGGGCACCCAAGGGCAATTACCATCTGAGAGATGTCCAGGCTTTGTTATCCCAGTTAAGTTTAAGGTTTTGGATTGGAACGTGATTAGCTTAGCTCGAATTGAGAATCGGATCGATAAGGCTAAGGCCGTTATTTTGAATTTGAAAGTTGAAGATAAGGAGGAAGGCTCCTTCTAAAATTGTCAAGTTGCAGGTTGCTTATAGGAGGCACATTGCCCTTCTTAGGCAACTAGATCATACATGCCAGGCTAAGGCTAGGGCCAATTAAGTCTTAACTAGTGATCAGAACACGAAATTTTTTTAAGATTGTTACTTTGTTTAGACGTAGACAAAATAAAACTGTGAGCATTCTCAATGACTAGGGCGAGAAAATGGATTCTTGGAATTATATTGTGGCTTGCTTTTCTCAGTTTTATTTGAATTTGTGGTCTGATATTTCGATTCATCTTTCTCTCTCTGTGTGGCTTGCTTTTCAGTCCCATTGTTCTGATAAACTCAAAAAGCCCTTCTCAAGTGCTAAAATTTGAGATACATTGCGAGCCATGCCTATGGGAAAGGCTCCAAAGCTGGATAGCTACCATGTTGAGTTCTTTTGAAACTATTGGGATATTGTGGGAAATCAGTGTGTGAGGGTTTCCACTCTTTCCACCAGACTGCTTGCCTCCCTAAGGGCTAGGGTAGAACCTATATTATGGTTATTCCTAATTCCTTCTATGTTCATGATTTTTGCCTTATCTCCCTTTGCAATGTCTTATGTAAATTACCTGCTAAAACCTTAGTCAATCGCCTCAAGCCTTCCTTTTTCTCCTTAGGTAATCTTGAGCAGTTTGTCTTTGTGGCAATTAATTCTATCATGGAGAATATTATTTTGGCTCAAGAGCTAGTTCATTTTTTGCATGTCAATAAGAGGGATGACCCGCATATGGTAATTAAGTTGGATATGATGAAAAACCTATGATAGATTTAGGTGGGATGCTATCTTTCAATCTCTTAGTATAATGGGCTTTCTAGCTTTGTGGATTGATGGGGAATCTATGTGTATTAGATCTCCTTCCTTTGGTTTTGTTAGTTAATGGTCTTCTTCTCCTTAGATAAAGGAGTCCTGTGGAATTAGGCAATAGGATACATTATCTCCATATTTACTCATTCTTAGTGGTCAAATTTAGTTGGGTCCCTAAATTCTACGATGTATGAGGATTCTCTAGATAATTTTATGATTAAAAGCTCTACTAAAGTTTGTCATTAATGTTTGTTGACGATATATTAATTGTTACTAGGGCTAATTTTGAAAACCTAAATATTGTGCTTGACAACTATTGCACGATAACCAAACAGAGACTAAACAAAAGTAAATCAGTTTTTTATCTCTCAAACTGGGCCAACCATATTATGGGTCGGGATATTGCTAGGTGGTTAGACATTAGGCAGGGATCTTACCTGTTTACCTATTTAAGGATTCCTATCCAGCTTGTTAAAGCAAAGATTGCGCACTATGACAGTCTTGTCTACAATGTCAATTCTAAGTTAGTCAGGTGGAGGGTCTCTCAACGGCTAGATGCTTCACTTTGCTCAAATATACTATTCATGCACTTCCTACTAACGCCATGTGCAATTCCTCGGTTTCATTGTCTGTGGTTAATAGGATCGATAAAATTGTTAGGTCTTTCTTTGGAAAAGAGACTCGAAGTAACAATCTTCACTTGGTGGGTTGGAACAAGGTGGGTCGATTGGTTGAGGAAGGCAAGCTAGGGATTCATGCCTTCGATCTACCAAGATTGGATTGGCTGCACCTCATGCTTTGGACCTCTTAGGTCGTGTTGATAAGTATGGCCCTTGTCACCCTTGGAAGCAGCTTCATACAGCTAACAATAAGTCCTACATGTCTCGTCACTAGCATTCTTCCCTTGTTTCAATCCATGAGGGTCTTTCTAAATCTATCGAGCATGAGGCTTTTACCAATATGTTGGTTCAATGTTCCTCTGTCCCTTAATGTCAATGGCAGCCTTTAGTCGAAGCAGGTGAGTGGCTTATTTCCAACCAGGTCTCAATCATCCTAGAATTCTGTTTTTCTTTGGTAATACTTTGGGTTTTGTTATCTATGACACTACTCTCCCATATGTTCCTTCTAAGGATGTGTGGGTTTGGACCCCCTACCCGCTCTTGGTCTCAATCATCCTAGAATTCTGTTTTTCTTTGGTAATACTTTGGGTTTTGTTATCTATGACACTACTCTCCCATATGTTCCTTCTAAGGATGTGTGGGTTTGGACCCCCTACCCGCTCTTGTCGTATCATGCCAAGATCTGTTGCTAGATTCCTGCCCAATGCTAACCACTTAGCCTTATCTAACTAGGAAGGTTGGTGGATTATCTGGAGTTTGTTGATTGCGCCAAAAGTAAACTATTCTTCCAGAAAGTTATGTGGGGAAAGCTTCCTAGTAATGTGCAGTGGTGCTCTAATGGGCCTCAGTTGTTGAGTGTGTGATAGGCACCCCAAGAAAATAAAATCCATTGAGCACATTATGCTACATTACAATCAAGCAAGGTCCTTATGGGGGCTCGTTAAGAGGAACCTTGGGCCCTCTTTCTCGGCTCTGTAGAGGTAATGCAAGGCGATTGGATCTTGGAGGGCCCCAGCCTCGACAAGGAGGCCAAAGAGTTGTTGTAGGTTGTGGTGGCAGAGTAATGGTATGTGGTATTTCCGTATTTGTGGAAGGACAAACAACAAGGTCTTTAGGAGCAAGAAAATTCCCTAATCTTTTTTTATAAATGGTGGCTATGTCTTTGGAGATTTTCTCCCAAGTCCCAATTCAATCGTCCGGCTAGAATGCGCAACCTTCAATGCAATCAGTTGCCTAGTTCCCTCCCTTGGACCAGGAGCTTAAACTTAATGTGGAATGGGGCTTTTTTGGCAGACTCTGGTCAGGTAGGCCTAAGTTACCTCATCCATAATTCTTCAGATAAACCTCAAATCACTAGTGCGGTCTAAATTGTGGGGTTTGATCTTCTACTCCGGGTGCTAACGGAGATGTTAAGGATAGGTCTTGTCAAAAAGAGATGGAGGATTCCCAGGTGGGAACTTTGGTTTTGCCTTTTTGTAGTAATGATGTTATTTTTTTACTCAAAAAAAAATAATGGATGCAAAATGTGGGTGTTAATTAAAATTTCCCAAAACTCTAAAAATAGTGTTTTCTCGATTTACAAAACCACAAGTTTTGATTTGCAAATAGAGATAAATAAAAATTGGGCAATGTTGCGAAAAGCTAGTAGTCACCCCATAACATAGCACATAGGCAATATGCAGGCACCTGTGCAGCCTAGTTATGTACTATATGTAAAATTTGGTTAGTACTTCGTAATAAACTACTATATGAGTATATATATAAATGTACTAAATAATATGTGTAGAATTATATTATATACACACAAAGAACATTTTGGTAGCATCATGTTATTGTCAGATATAAAAAACTACAACTCAATACTCACTAATCCAATTCACCAGACCACCAAATGGCTACCAAAAACTGCATATACAGTCCAACAGTTTTAGCGGTCCACCAAAAGCTACATTGGCACAAAACCTACTTGCAGTTACACACACAATCTACCTGTAGTTATATTTACATGTTTGTACCTTTTTAGAGGGGTTAGGATGCTTAGGATGCATACAATGCCCTATCAAAATGGAAGAAGACCCAACTTGGGAGCAGAATTTGGAACTATCCATTGGTCTAAGTTATTCATGTTTAAACTTTCAAAATTTCTCAAGCCCAACACAAAGCCTAGAGCTAGGCTAGACCTGTAAACTATTATGTACATCAAGACTGAATTGCCAACTCTTGCTAATATCCAGTGATACAAAATTCCTGGATCAAGATGCAAAGAGGTGGCACTTAAAACTTACTGTCTAATGGCATGAGAGGTGCATAGAAGTCCAACCACAAATCAACCAAACAAGTAACTGAATCTAAGGAGTGGAGTTCACTAGTAAATAACAAATTAATAAAGATTGGTCGAAGCAAAAATACCTGATTGACTCAGAAACATGACGACAAGTCTTCTCAAATTGTAAAATAAGATCACCGAAGGACAACAACCCTACAATTTTATAGTAGTTATAAGTTAGATCACCATGACAAACTTCTCAATACAATAATTTTAATTAATAATGTAACACCAAAATTGAAGGAACAGAATTCTAGAATGAATGTTACCTTTCTAGATGCACTAGTTAGATCTTAAAGGGCAAATCACTATGTTTTTATTAAACTATTTAATATAAGAACAGACAATGAAGAGGCAAGTTTTTCAGTATTTAGAAAAGGGCCATCATTTCAGATTTTCTGTGCAGAAGACAGGAAGGCAATCATATAAAAGAACTTCCCAAGAAAGTTCTCAGTGCCTTTTAGACAAGATTTAGTATTCAAAAAAGTTTCTCCATGAAATCTTTAAATGCATAAATCTTCTTGAGATCCAAAAATGCAACTGCTAAAAGCCAACATATATAACTCCAATTTCTACTGCCAAAGACGAGCAAAATATTGACAATGTTTGCCAGCTGATAGACACATAGTTCAGCATCACATGTTTGTCCATCTTTAGATGTGTCTATGTCCCTCAAGTGATTTAGGTGGTCTAGAGGACAAGTGTTGTAGATCAAGATGTCATCTTAAGAAGTGGGACATATCCAGCTCAGCAAATGCACAATATGTTCCATCATGTCACCCATTTTTTCATTTTAGGTCTGCTTGAAAGTGAGTTTGCTGAGAACTGGAAGATGCCATGATGAATTGACATGACATATGCAAAACTAAACACATCAATAGTTCATGTTAAGTGACAATTCCACAATGGACTTATTAAATGGTAGTGCAATATTCTGATTAGGGGCTCTCAACAATTTATACAAAACAAAAGACCGACTCTTCAACCCTCCTACTCACAATTGGTTGGTGTATTTTGTCAGTACACTGCCCAATTTTCATTTCAATGCTCATCTTCCATGTTACTTTGGCTCTTCCTACTTAGTAGGGACATCAACGAATCACTTATTATAGGAAAGTTCAGTTCAATCAACAGAGCCTTGAACATCCTCTCTCTTCCATCTCTTACTAACATAATCTCTCTCTTCCAGTCTTTTTCAACCAATTCTGCCCTTTTCTCTGCTTCAAAAATCTGTTCCGCTGCTTTTCTTCCCAACACTTCTATTATTTCCTTACTTGGCTTCTATTCACCAGATATCCATAAAGATCCTTTTAGACAATGGAAACCATAGTTAATAATGCTACAAGTTCTCCACAAGATAAGACTATTCCAACATGGAACTTTCTGATTTGACAATAGCCAGCACGAATCAAGAATGTAGCTAATTAAATCAAAGATGATCCTTTACAAGAATGGAAAGAGAAGACATCAGCAGAGAAAGAAAAGCATCTGGCTTGGAGTGGGTCCAAATTCCAAGGTCACCTTTGTTATCTGAATAACTCTTGTCCTCTTTGAAACACCTTATATCCTTCAACGTATTTAGAATTAGATTTTCTGATTACTTACCATGTTATATCCTAGTGGCATAATTGGAGCACTGGAAGTTTGGAGCAACATTACACTCATAGATCTCAAGAGGATTTCATGCTTCATTAAAATTTTGATGGAAATATGAAACTACATGAGATATAGGAGTGATTCAATTCCTTGATGACTGGGTAGCAAGGTGAAGCAAATACATGGTAACAAAGCATAGTATCAAATGATTTGTCAAGAACGACATTCTATATCCACCAAGATAAAACGAAGGAGATGTTCAGGACCTTTCAAAAATAATTTCTTTAATGAATGGAAGTGCAACAAAACCAGTTCAGCAAGTTCTGAAAAAACATGAAGAGAAGACATTTGTGCAGAAGAAGAAAGCATTTACAGATTGTTAATGACCAACAAGAAGTTGGAGCACAAATATTCAAAAACCCCAATTTAAACATAAAAATATTTTCCTTCCATAAGCAGGAACAGGGAATTAGTAAAGTCCAGATAGAAAATCAGGACATGCTGGAAGATCACACAGAAATTGAAATACTAGTTTCACAAGATTCAACCAACTATAAAGTTCCAATTAAAAAAAAATAAGGATGAGCTACATCGTGCAAAAGAAGAACCAATAACCTTCTAGCTTAAATCCTCTTCTTCAAAGATATTTATCTTTAAGGAACCTTAATTGAAGTGTCCATCAAAGAACTTAACACTTAAAATGAGTAGATGCAGGGAGCACAAATGCTAGAGACTAGAAGGTACCAATCAGAAAGTTGAAATAATGGCTTGGGGAAGGAATTCATCATCAAAGTTGAAAGCAAAAATCATTGCAACATGACCTTGAACTCGCGACATCTCCCTAAGTAGCAAAAGCAAACATAGTAAAGGGACTTTTCTTTTTTTTCCTTATATTTTTCAAGGAAAATTCATAGAATATTCCTATCAGGTGGCTCTGATATTAACAAATGTAATAAATTACCAAAAAAGCCTTCTTTCTTAAAGTTTAACATGTGAAACATTTGTCACTGATTTTTTCTCTTGCATAAAAAAAGATTGTGTTTTCTTGTCATATTGATAATTTTAGAATTTTGGACTATTTAAAAAAATTTATACATTGGCAAATTACTATTTTCATAATATAAGTTTAGTTTTAATTGCGATTAGTTAGATTTAATTGAAAGAGCTCAATGATTTCAATGGCAATTATAATATTCTGAAAAACATAGTGGTAATTATGATATTTGAAAAGTTTTCAGTGGCAATTATGTAAAAATCTCATTTGTTCATCTAAAGACTTTTTCTTTTCAAGTGGACGAAAACGCTTCATGTAATAACTATTGATTGATAGAGGCTAAACTATCTTTCATGTGTACAGGAGGTGCCGAAAGAATCAACTATTGGAGTCAGATCGGATAAATGATGGTTGGACCCAATTTTGAGTCCGTAACATCATTCTGGGATCAACAAAGAACACTTCTCAACAGAAAAAGGAAGTATATAGAGAGGAGTAGGAGAAACATAACACAACATTATAAAGAGAGACAGAAATTTTAGGAAAAATTTTAGGATACATAAAGATATGAAGATAAAGGCGATAAAAGAAGATGGAGAAACATGAGATATTGAAAAAAAAATTTCTTCCTTTATTTTTTTTCTTTAAAGTCTTCTATTCACTACCAAAGTATAGGAAGATTAAAAATAAGGGAGAGGCATGTACTCAAAGGCATATCAACCAATGAAGCTTTTTCATCTAGTAATAATGATTAATGCCATATGAGTTCAGTGCAAGGGCTTCTTGGTTTCCAGAGAAGGTAAGGGAACTTGGAATGTCTCGAAAGTCTTCCTTTTCGTCTCAAACTCCTTCCTCAAGTGATCTCAACCATATGTTCGTTCACTTACTACAAGTCATGACTCATATACAATCCCTTAAACAACCTATTACCTGCTATCATAAGTCGGCAAAGACCCAAGAGTCCAAGTCAACACCCTTCCATAGGATGATCAAGCCTCTTTATCAAGGAACTAGGAAAGTTTTTTTCTTTGAAGATTAGGAACTAGGAAAGTTAAGTCTTAGCTTTTTTAAGAAAAAATAACTTTCTCACATTCCAATGATTTTTCACCCAAATGATCAAGCAGACTTATTCTCATGCAAGTCTCTCATAAAGGTCCTCAAAATGCCTCGCAGATAGCTCTCAGTAATATTCTATCACCCAATTTACCATAAGATTCCATTAACCATTTTCTAAAGTCATTATATAGCTAATCACACTATAAGTAATTCTTCAACCAAACAATCTCTCAGTCCAATTTATTCATTTTCCGTCGACAGGAGAACTGAAGTGGAATAGCCCTGTTAATCCTCATTATCACATTCACAGTAACACATCTGTCAAAACAATAAACACAGTTGGAATTAAAAACAAAATGTATCCACTAAATAAAATGACGCACTGAAAATTATTCAGTCTCGATTTTATCCAATAAGGAGGCAAAACCAGCCTGTCCCCAAATACAATTTTATAAAAAGTGTTTCTTTGCAAAAAGAAGAATAAGTGCTGTGATAAAAATATGAAATAAAATGGTGCTCGTTAGCGATAATCAGGATAAAGAATAAAAAAGATCAAATTGACCTTCTTGCCCTTTACCTAGCTTAATGTAAATATATATATTTTTCATTTCTTTTCTTTTGGAGAAAGATAGGAAATAGGATAATTTGACTTAATTTACCATAATTTACACGATATAGATACAATCACAAATAGGATTACAAATAGATATCCCATATAAAAACACTTTCACTATAAACATATTCTAATATATTATATTATAATCACATTACAATTTGGTAATTATAGTATAGTCACATTACAATTTGGTAATATATTATAGTCACTACAAATGTATATTATGGTAACATTACAATCTGGTAATTTGGCTTTTTGGGAGGCGGTTGGTAATTTGGAAAGTTGGAAAGTTGGGATAACTGAATGAGATATTTCAATTTCCTTATCCTAGCTAAAAGCAAGGATAAATATAACTGGATAAGTAAGGTTTTTTCCATTTTCTTATCCCATTTCCTTATCCCTTGTTTGGCAAGGGTTTTCTAAAATAAACGGAGTTTATCCCGGATAACCTACCTTATTCCAACCAACCAAACAAGCAGGCTTGAGAAAGCACATGTTCATCCTGAAACAATGAATTGCAATTTCATTTAAGACGAAGGGAAAGATTTATTTCACCTCTACCCCACAAAAGGATACTCTACCACAACACTGTGAAAACTACACAAATATAGAAATAAAGAGAGGATAAGAAAGGATAATTTCATCATTTTATGTATATCAAGCTACCAATGCCTTATTGATTTCATGGTAGCCTTTTAGTTAATAACTGTGCAAATGAAAAATGTGGCGGTGTCTGTCGTGTACTAAAGCAATATACTCTAAGACAGTGGTGCATGTTGATAAGAAGATTATTGAAGATAGATATGCACTCATTGAGAATAGGCAATCTATTGTCATGCTATTATCTTTATGGGTACAAATTGAATCAAATAATCATCAAATGTAGAGAAAGGGGTTAGTTTCGAAGGTTGCTTTCAATCTGCCCCATAAATAGGTAGTGCGTAAAAAACTTCTGAAATTATCACTTAACTTCATTAAAAAAAAAAGTAGAACAAAATTATGCTTTTCAGAGCAAATTCATGTAATGAGAGGATAAAATTGAAATCTAGACAACTATGACTGTTATAGAACAAGTAACCAACCTTGAAGTGCTGAATCAAGAAGAGATGCAAATAAAGAAAAGGTCGACTCTTCCCCATCTGGCAACACCTCATCTTCCCTCTTATAAGATTTCAATGACTGGCTAGCCACTTTTTGAACTGAGCCAAAGCCAGCATTATGCTCCGAGATTGCATCACTATCAACAAAAGCTCTTCGTTTTGCTGAATTCAATACTTTAGGTCCATCCAAGACATCAATGTCAAAGTTATCAGTCTCTTGCTTGATTTCTTCAAGGAGTAGTGCAGCATTTGGCCGTCTTTGAATATTATCACCATCATACAAAATCCTTGCTTCAGAGAATTTTGATACTGAGGTTCCTACCAGCGGTGAAACATTTGAGGTAGATTGTCTTTTCCTGAACAGGCCAAAAAAATGAAATACTATATTGTGAAATTTATTCAGTTACATGTTGTTTTGAGAAAAGAAAGGGAGAGACAAAATGGCATGGAATTTATAGATAGGAGAAATCAGTTCCTATAAAAAACAAGTTTCCTTTTGCTTCCAGTGAATTATAAATATTTGAACACAAAGTAATAGTAAATTTTGTAAACAATTAAAACATGTGTAGCAAAAAAAAATGTTTCCTATCCCAAAAGATGTACTCGAAACAAAATCTGAAAATAGAAGAAGTAATGATGTGCAAACACACACTTTAAACTTAAAATACAATCTAGTAGACAGATAAAGGCAATTAAATTGTTGATGTGCAACTTACTCATTTACAATTGATGCTCAGGCTATACGAAAATATGCAAGCAATGTTGTACCACCAAATAAATATAGCTTTTCTATCATGATACATACGCAGTTATAGAAACTATGATTACAAGTAAACCCTCTTCAAGCTTACTAAAACCAGCACAAAAATTAAATTCATCTTCACAAACAAGATAAATGAAACAAACTTCCCATTAAGAAAATAGCAAGCCAATATAAAATTACGAAAAAGACCACTAGTATGCATTACAATAAATTTAACAACCAAAGCAATTGCAAAATCCCAATGTTTTCCTGCACAGTATTTAGTCAAATATAAACCAAAATTTTCTTCTAGATGAGAACACCAAGGAAAGAGGGTCACACTAAGAGCCAAACCCGCATAGAAACGCTAACATCTTATGTAGAAGATACATCCCCCTACATGTTGCCCAACACACGCACAAAGAACTCCTCTCTAATTCTTCAACATCACTCCTACTACTACTTGGTGAAAAATTAGAGTAATTTGTGTGTCGGGCAACAGGTAGACAGCATATATTGAAGAATTAGCAAGGATTTGAGTTTCGGCCGATCCCGATCCAGGCCGAAACCATTCGGCCTGGCCTGCTGCAGGTGGCTGCAGCTGACAGCTGTCTGCTGACAGCAGCAGTAGAGAGAGAGGGAGAGAGAGAGTGAGGGAGAGAGAGGAAGGGAGAGAAAAGGAGAGAGAGAGGGAAAGAGCAAGAGAGAGAGTGAGAGAGAGAGGAAAGATTAAAAAAAATGGGGCATGAGAGAGAGAAAATGGAAGAGAGAGTGTGGGAGAGGGAAAGATTAAAAAAAAAGGTGAGAAAGAAAGAGAGAAAAAGATAAAAAAAAGAATGTGGGAGAGAATGAATAGAAAAGAAGAGAAGGAGAAAAAGATATTTTTACTTTTTAGGCTTTATATGTGAGTAATTATTATTTCTTATTTTTTTATAATTTTTTCTAAATTTTTAGAAATTTCTCTAACATTTTTAATAATATTTAAAATTTTATTTAATTAAAATAATCCGATCCGATACAGGCAGCCAATACGACCGATACGGTCGATACAGCCGATACGTATCGTTTTTTCGGACGGCCGATCCCGATCCCGATACCGATTTTTGGAACCTTGAGAATTAGAGAGGGAGAAGAAAGGAAGATTAAGGATCACAAAAGAGACAAGATGAGGGGGAAGTAAGGAAAAGTAAGACAGTTGATAATCTACCCATAGAACATAACAATCAAATTCTTTAGGCATCACAATTATTTACAGGTACAAAGTGGTCTACTCAATGGATCCAATGTACTTCTTCTTTCTACTAAGATCCTCTCTTCATCCCTTTGTAATTATGTGAAAAATAATATAAAAACAAGCGAGGTAGAAATTCAGCAGCAAGAATCACTGATGAGGTATATAGTGGAGGAGGTTTCCTATATTACTAAACCAATTTTTGGATCCATAACAAGGGTCTTAGCCTATGGCAAGGCCTCTACAGTACTTTGGCATTTTAAAAACTCATCATCAAGTTCTACGAGTGTAGGAAGCATTTCCAAGACTAAATGCAAGACGTGGATACACGAAGAAAAAAGATAAATAGACTAAATATACTTCAAGATTTGGTGACATGAAACATCATATGATAATCCAGAAAAGGAGTGAAAAGCCAACAAAGTTAGCAAAGACTTGTTTGATCTTCTACATGCCATGGTATATTTTCGAGAAAGTCATGCTCTGAGGATATACAACTGAAGTGTTGTTGAATCAATAACAAGTAAGTAGCATCAAAGTTCTCAGCACATATCCTTTTCAAACCATACTCCAATATTCATCTGAATAAGAGCATTCAGCCCAGACTCTGAAGAAGTCAACAAGTTGATTGAAACGAAGTTTCCAGAAAGGAAAAAAGCACAAAAGAAAGACGCTTGTCATTTAATTCATTTAGAAGACCATGAGAGCCATCAAAAGCATTCTCCAGACAAGACCCATCCGGATAACACAGTAGAGTATCCTAGTCAGAGCACCCGTGCATTTCTATTCCCCACAGCACAGTCCATGGGACAAGCACCTGAGCAAGCCTTCCTACCACAGAAATTTCTATAAGAAGTTGCAAACTTTCTCCTACTTTTAATTCAATTCAGTGATTCACTACAATCTTTAACGCCAACAATACCCTAAAATCCAACTCAACAACAATAAAATGGAGGTCATTGCACCTGTAGCGACGGAATTGCTCCCTGCCGCTAAGATTCTCGGGATTGAAGTAGCTCGGATACGAATCCTTCTCCTCCATCTCTCCCGATTCCTAGGAGGCGAATCTTCGAGCCCTACACTTCGAAGAGAGGAGGAAGTGAAGGAAGGGTGGAAAATAACCACGAGAAATCTGGACGCATCCAGGATTCGACGGCGACGTTGGGTTTGCAGGAGTGATCGGATCGGTTAAACCCTAATAAAAACCTCGCGGCATTTGGCCGAGGTTCGAAATCCGAGAGTGCTCGGAAGGGAGCCGCGTAATATTCATCTAAGTGGCGACAAGCGTCTGGGAGATTGGACTGGGCCTTTTGATTTCCTGGCCCAAAGGCCTTGGGCTTTTAATAATAATTGGGTCAATTAGGGCATGCATACTTAAATCTAACGGTTAAATTTTTTTTTTATTCTAAATTATAACTGTTTATTTTAAAATAATCACTAAATATTATAATAATTATATTCTAGAATACAAAAGATAGTCATCAAAATTATATCCTAATTATTAATTTATCTTTGATATTTATCGTATAAATCTACTTTATATTAAATCAAGGGGTATATTTAAATATAATCTTTCTACTAAATGCTTAAAATTGTGTCATTAAAAGAATCAGCATTGCAACTCTCTCTGGATTCAATCATCTCATCGACAACTTTGATCGTATCCGAAAGAAAATATAAGAGGCTTTGAATTAAAGCAAGCATGATCCGAATCTTCGGATTGATGCGAGTGATAGGTTTTGCTCAAAGACTATGAAAAGAGAGAGAGAGTGTGTTCATCGATCATCCTTGGATTAATTAATCACTGCTAATTAACGACGAGTGGTGTCCGTATACCCGATCCCTTTCCTGTACGTCGGGAAGACTATGAAGACGATGCTCGACAAGACCCCGGCGCCCAGTGGCAGATTCACTTGCAGCTCCCTCGCGTCCGCGCCGAGGTCGGCCGGGAAGAAGCAGCTCTGTATCTCGGCGTCGCTGAAGGCCACCGTCAAGAACACGAGAGCGGAGAAGAAGGCATGGACGCAGTCCAACCACCTCATCCGTAGCCTCCCGAGATCGTCCAACACGGCGCCCCGGTCCTCGTCGGGGCCGTCGTAGTTGAACACGCGGAAGCCCCGGAGCGTCGCGACGCCGTAGTAGAGCTTGCCGTCGCGGCCGACGAGGCTGTCGGTGAAGGAGAAGAAGACGCAGGAGACGACGCAGAGGTGGATGAGGAGGGCGGACAAGTACTTGTTGGAGGTGAAGCATTTGCCGTGGTTGGTGAAGGAAGGGGACAGGGATTGGAAGGCGAGGACGGTGCCCGCCGGGAGGAGCCTCGTGAGGTTGGCGACGCGCGCCAGGGTCCGGTCGATCAGCAGTGGGGGTTTGGCGGGCTCGACGGACGCCGTGCTCCTTGCCGGAGCCGGCCGGTCCGGCGGAATCCGGTCGAGGTCCCTCAGTTCTCGGAGTTGAGGGATTTGTGTCGCAGGATTCACACCTGACGATATTGATGCCATGATTCTTAAATGCGTATATGCGTACAAACGAGAGAGGAGAGAGAATAGGTTTTGCTAATAAAACAAGATAACCTTATGACGTTAAAACTTGGAAAGGTTTTGGTCACTTCTAATGTCTTTATAAATATAAATACCTCCGACATATACAATAGTTCTTTTAACAGTTGTAATAATGATCATCGGATGCATGTGATTAATATTCTAACTCCACGTAAAGCTTTCGCTCTAGTGATTAATACATCGGCATTCGCATGCTAATCTAAACCAGTCGATCTATTATTCATTACTTTCTAATGTATTATGCTTTTATTTCTTATTCTTACTCATTAGTAGTGTTTATAAGTAAAGGTAGCACTACCCAATACTCATATATAGGTTAGGGTACTGTGAGATATTCTTACTACTCTCACACGCTAAGTAGTGACCCAAAAGAGAGAGCTTACCTTTAACTAGCCAGTTAAAAATACGCAAGGTATGGAGTGAGGGTAAAGGATATAGATTTGATGCACGAGTTGTGCAGTGGAACGAGCGGTTTCGATGCTAAATTGGGAGGATACCCCTCAATTTATGCATGAGTTGGTACTTGGCAACTCGTATGATGAGCTATGAAGTTATTACTTTTAGCTTCTGTGCATAGGACTTGGTGCAGATTTCAGTCCCTTTTTATATTGTTTTGAGGTGTAGGCAGATATGATCATCACTTGTAAGGAGAAAAGATAAATGTTAGCTACAAAATATGAAAGGGGCTTTGTGTGAGAAGATTAATATGATATTTTTAAGTGGGGTATAAAGTACAAACCAAAGCATCCATGGGAATGTCATCCTGAGATGCCATACTTGAGACCACATTACATTGGTGGTCATTTTGAACCTACTGAGCCTGGGCTCTGAGAGAATATGTTTAGTTTCTGGGCTGTTTAAGCAGGCAATTGATCATTTATTTTTTGCTTGTAATTTTGCTTGTAATTTTGCTTGTGATATGTTGTCTCATTTAGTTCTATTTGGCTCGTGGGCGGCAACCAAACCCTTCATGGATTGAAGGCACCTTGAATCTCATTTTCCCGGTTTCCTCAAACGTAATATTAATAGTTTGTTTTCAAGTCTTAACAAGCCGCTGTTAAGCTCCCTAATTACAGTTGATGGTCATTGTGGGCATTACCAATTCACATTTGTGGCTAAAACCAACGCTATGCGTAAAGCTCTACTCTCTAACTATAGTCCATACATCTCTCATTTGGTTATGTAATCGAACTCACTGCTATAAGTGAATGTTTTGAAGGGTGTATATGCTTATTATGGACCAGATCTTGACCGATCCAAATATAAGAAAATTATGAAAATTTATATAGTGGTCATGATTTAGGATTCTAATGGCTTTCGTTTCACGTCAATCAGATATCTGGATGAAAAGATATAATTAAAATAGTGCAGCAAGGTCAAAATGGGGCGAATAGTAAATATCCGACATTGCGATGGTTGTCCGAGAGTGGTGGACGGCGAAGGGTGGTGGTGGACGACCATAAAGTAGGGTGGCTGCTGAAGGAAGGTGGTGGCTAGGATTTGAAAGCTTTGGATATTCTACGACTATGATATACTACTAGAAAGGTAAAGATAATCTAATGGCTATGATAAAATAGTAAATACGGTAATAAAAAAATAACTAAATTTAATTAATTCTCAATGCTTGAATTCTTGGATATTTAACAAAAAAGCCTAACCCCTTTATATATAGAGGTCGGTTATAACGAGTCCCACTAGTAATAGCCTTAAAGGCTGACATTACTTGAATTAGAATTTATTTTAAAGGTTTATATGACTTAATTGGACTTGTCATAAAAGCTTACTTAACTTAATTAGACTTGTCTTAAGCATCGTCGTGACTTATTTCGACTTACCGTAACTAGACTTGCCTTAAGGGCTGTCATAACTTATTTCGACTTACCTTAATGGCTCACATGATTAAACTAGACTTAAAAGGTTTACATTATAAAATAATTAAAAGATAAATAGACTTGACTCGACTTAATCCACATGGTCGAATCGTAACAATATTTTTCGCTTGTCTATTATAATTTTCCAACTCTTTTTTTCTAATTTTTACTATTTAATATCTTTCGAGAAGCTAATTAATCTATAGATTTGGTCGGCAAACTAGGGCAAAATAATAAGCAACGGTTGTACGTGGGAAAGCTCTTTTTCTCTCTCATTTGTAGGTCTTCTATCGATTGATGGCAGCAATTTGTTTTGCGACGTGGGAGTTAATTAATGCAGTAGTTTCTTCTTACAAAAAGAAAGAATAAAGAAAAACAAATGATGTGGTAGTGGCATTAAAATATAGACAATAGGCAAGTCAAACCATATGCCTTAATGATTTGGAGAACGTATTCAATCTTACATCACATAGAAGTCTTGAGAGTGCATGAACATATGGCATTACTTCAAGCAATTACTCTTCGAGCCAGCTAAACTTCAATCTTACACCTTGTTGCTTGATCATGACATCAACTCTCTAAACTTAAAAAGTAGTGTTTAATAGGGCTGTCCAAATAATCAAACCGGCTCGAGCTCAGCTTTTTAAGATTAGGTTTAAAAATAATTTTAAGTCAAGCTTGATTATGAACCGGCTTAACTAAATAGGGTCGATAAGGCTCAAAATAATTATAATATATATATATATATAATATAAATAATATTTTTTATACTAGACTATAATTCTATTATATTCTAAAATTTACTTAAATGGATTATTATGTACTATGATTTTATAAAGTTTAGTTCTAAACTTTAATCACATCATATTTTTTTCTAAATAGATGGATTTTTCTATTAGTTTATATTTTTATTAATTGTGCCTTAATTTTAAGTTTGATTTAAGTTTAAATCAAGCTTAATTTAATTCAAGCCTCATCAGGCTCAAAATTTATTTTGAATTGATTAAGACTTAAAATTGCTTATTGTTTTACTCGAGTTCGAAATTAACTCAAAATTGGCTCAAATTGATCATAAATATAGGCTCGAAACTAATTTCAATTTCAAACTTGATCAGAGCTAGGCTCAATTACACCCCTAGTGTTTAACGGAATAGAGGGATGTGTGCCTTAGAGTTAAGGCTATGAAAAAGATCGAGCTACCTAGTTTGTGAATGAATTAAGCGAATTTAGAACCAAAAGTAGTTTCATCTGGAGCTTGATCAGAAGGTGTCATGCTTAAGCTCGGCTCACTAAAACTTTAAAAGAAAAATGTTTTTACCAAATTAGTCATCTCTCAAACTTTATTTACCATACTCCAGACTTAATATTATCAAAAAGAGTTTATTTTACTGTAACGGTCGGTAAAATATTGAATGTTTCAATGCTTTACTAAGGAGAAAGAAAAACTTTATCTTTCCCACATAAAATGCTGAACAATTAAATATCTTATTGTTAGAAACGCTACATTGTTCGGCATCTTAATTTTCTGAAATTAAATTTCTAAAACTTGATCAAGAAAAATGACGAGTGTTCTTCCAAATTAATATTTTTCAGTTTTTTGCTAAAAAATTGTTGAACTATTCAAAATGTTCTAAAATATAAGACCATGATAAATCTAACATTTTACTGATAGCTATGGTTTACCAAACCTCTTTTAGTATTAAATTTGGGGTGTCTTCTATTTTGTTAAACAAAATTTAGGAGAGAGCTATTTTGATTAAAAAAACTCAAAAAAAGAGAAGCATAAAACCATTTTTTTTTTCTTGAGAGTAAACTGATTTATTGGGATTGGAGTGATCTAATCTCAGGGATATCAAGGTATAGATCAGAACAAACTAACATTTAATCCACAAACAAATACAAACACAAAAATGATGCAAACAAAAGGAGTTACATAGTTCTACTTGTAACTTAAGGGTGAAGACAATTAAGCAATAAGCTATCAAAGGAGGAGTACAACATAGAGATCAAACATAACTCTTATCTATTGATGTTAAATTAATTTGAATCCTCTAATTAATAATGTGAATTAACTGGTTAGACAAATATCGTATGTAAAATGATAATTTTAGATGAAGGGATAAAATCTTACTCTACCAGTTTTTTTTTATATCAAATCATTTCTCTTCCTCAGGAGAAATTTTAGAGGTAAAAAAACTAAAATAAAAAAGAAACCTTCGGCGGTATCTATACTCTATGACCTCATTTATTTTAGGAACAAGATCAATTTTAAAAATGAGATTTTTATTCTAGTAATAACTAGTTCTGCGTTCACTTGTATCCTATAATAAAAATCTAATAATTATTTTTGATGTGATATAAAATAAAAAATATTATATTTTTATGAAATTATTATAATACTATTTGATTTGATAAAAGTAGAATGATAGGATAAATATCGATGTGTGATATAATATATAATTTTGTGAGTAATATTTATATTTTAGAATCAAACTATTATGATGTTTAATTGTTATTCTGGAATAAAAGATTATATTCAAGAATAAAAAAATATGAGGTCAAATATGATTGAAGGAGTTGTGCAAGGAAGCTTCTCTTTAGGCTTCCTTAGTTTTTATGGCTGTTTTTGGCCAAATTAGTCATCTCCCAAACTTTAGTTATGAAAATAGACTAAAAACTAAGGCTAAGATAGTTTTTCTTTTATTATAACTATTAGTAAATTATTAAACTTTTAAGTCTTTTACTTTTAAATAAAAATATTAAAAAAAAGTTCTTACTTTCAAAAAAAAAAGTGCTAAATAGTTAAGCATTTTATTAATAAAAAATTAGATATAATTTAAAATTAAAATTTAGAGGACTATAGTCAAAAAAATTCTATTAATAAAAGTACTGATAAAATAATGGACTCATCTAAAGGTAAAAGAATGAACTTGTCAACTATTTGTTTAATATATTTTAATAAATAAAAAACTCTTTTTCTACTGAGATATGATTTGGTACAGATTCCAGTCCCTCTTTATGTGAAGCTTAAGTTTGGTAGACATGGCCAACTTTGAGGAGAGAAGACAAAAGTTAGCTACAAAATATGATAGAGACTGAGAAGATTAACAAATTTAGTTGAGTATACGCATTCATAATTAGGTTAAGATACTCCTTCTGAGATGGCATATTACATAATGCAAGTAGTTCCACATTAAAATGTGATAGTGACATTAAAATATAGATAATATATCTTAATCAAATTCAAGTCAAAACCATATGCTTCCTTATTAATGATTGGAAGGATGTGAGCCTTCTATTAATTAATTCAATCTTACCCCTTGTTGCTTGATCATCACATCATGCTCTCTATACTGAGGTGATATTTAAGTGAATAAAGTGTTGGAGATCAAGCCTGATGGCTGTTTGTAAATGAGCCAAACTTGAGTTACTAATTTAGATTCAAATTTAAATGTGTCTTTGCTTTCTCTTGGAAGAATTTTCTTGTGAGATAGATTTGTTCAATGGACTTAAAGTGTGGTAAATTTAAACTCGATTTTGTTTCAATTAAGTCTACATTAACACCCCAAGGCATCAGGTTTAGGGATTAAGATTTAGAGTTTATATTCATCTTTCTTTTGTTCTCTCTCTCTCTCTCTCTCTCTCTCTCTCTCTCTCTCTCTCTCTCTCTCTCTCTCTCTATATATATATATATGAATGCCCATCTGTCTATCTATCTATATCTCTTACACATTAAGAACACATATGGCATCAACATCATCACCATCTGTGATACAAATCCATCAAGGCCAAGAACAAGAATTGAGGGAGCTGGAACCGACCGTGCAGGTCCCAAGTCCTTTGCGGGGCATGCCGGCCCCCGGCCCAACGTTGATGACGGCGACCGCTACCGCACCGATGCTTGACCGGACTCTGTCGAGCATGGCAAACCTCATGAAACTCCTCCCCACCGGCACCGTCCTCGCCTTCCAATCCCTCACCCCATCCTTCACCAACAACGGTTCATGCTACACCTCCAATAGGTACTAACTCACCTACTATTTTAAAAGCTTAAATTATTATATAACGATTTAGCTAGTTAATAACATTAGGTACATATCCGGGTTGCTTATCCTCCTCTGCGCCGTCTCCTGCGTCTTCTTCTCCTTCACCGACAGCCTCATCGGCCGCGACGGCAAGCCCTACTACGGCCTCGCGACGTTCAACGGCTTCTATGTGTTCAACTACCGTGGCGCCGACGAGGAGCGGGACGTCCTGTTCGGCGATCTCAGCAGGCTAAGGATAAGACTGTTAGACTACTTGCATGCCTTCTTCTCCGCGTTGGTGTTCTTGGTGGTGGCCTTCAGTGATTCCGAGATACAGTACTGCTTCTCCCTCGGCGACAATCCGAGCGCGAGGCAGCTGCTCGTGAATCTGCCGTTGGGGGCCGGGTTACTGGCGAGCGTGGTGTTCATGGTCTTTCCGACGTCTCGGAAGGGGATCGGATACACGGATACCACTCCCAATTCAAATTGATCATCACTTTTAAGATTAGTTTTCTCATTAATGTTCTCAATTGGTTTGTAATTAAGTTGACTTCTAAACGTTTATTCATGTCTGAAAGGCAAGTGACAAAGACAAGAAGGAATTGAAATTAAAAGGGGTGCAGACTTTGGTATTTTATTAGTTGCTTCTTATCCAGATTATTGTATGTATACGTAATACGTAGCTTGATTTCAGAGATAACAATATATAGAGTAGTATTATACTTGGAAGAAAAAAAGAGTCTTATATTATATACAGGGAAGCACTTCTTACGTAACTGCTTACAAATGAGATCTAGTAACTATCTCCATTCATTCATGCATGCATGCACAGATACATAGTGTCACGTACGTCTACAATATCCCCAAGTTATTTTAAACTTAATAGTGGCTAATAAAATAGAGAATATTTCATTACTCTTAAAAATATAAAAGAAAAGAAAATTATCTTTTAGACGCTCAAAAGTACTACTTATTTTATAAACATCTCGTAATCTCTTTTTTATGGTACATTGAACTTCTTAACTATTACTATATGAAATGTAGGTTATACCGCCAGTTACGAAATGCCACTGTAGATTAACACTAGCATTTTCCAAAATGTCGCTTAAAATCATGTCAATGTCGTGTAACACTGGCATTTCTATAATAATTAGCGGCATATATTCTAAATAGTGACATCTTCTGAATGCTGGTGAAAGTTTTACTAATAATTAGTTAAAATGTGGTATATGTTATAACATTTAGTGGCATTTCGTCGATTGCCGCTAAATATATAGTGGCATTTTCTAAATACCGATGTAGATCTAATTCATACCTTTTTAGAAAACACGAGTAAAAGCAACTAATAATTAGTGACGGTAAATAATTAGCGGCAATTACATAAATGCTGGTAAAACTAATCAATTTAATTTTATTATTTATTTAAATTTTTTTAGCAATATAATTGTGCTAAATTTAAATATCCTATGATAGTATAATCAAACATAATATTATTTTCTACTATATATCAACAAAATTATATATATAATAAACACAACTCTATAAAGAAAAGTTCATAAATGATATCTATATTGACTTTTCAAATGAAATACAAAAGTGTCTATGGAGGATACACATCAACAACAATCCAAAAAAATTAATTTTATGCCATATTTATAATAATTAATTTAGATACACAATTATCCAATTGTGGGTTGAGCTGCAGCATAGCCAAAGTGGTTTTGTGGATAGTTTAAACTTTGGGCCCAACCTTAGTAGATTTATTATGGTTTTTGGTTGCAGCTTAGCCCATTATTTTGGGCCTTCGACCGACCCAAATGGATTAATTACTCTTTAATATATTTTAAGTTACTTTAATCATTTTATTTAGTTAATCGTATCAAACTAGAACTTAACTATTCATATTTTTAGGGGATCGCTTGCTAGTTATAATAATTATTATGAATTAATTTTAATAGATTAGACTGTGGTATGGAAAATTAACTCTAGATCATTAATAGCCTTTTGAATTTGACTAATTTTCCATGGCAGTAACACCTGTGGAAGTCTTGGGCTTTGGTCAATGTTCACATGTTATCTTATTTTTCTAAAATATAAATAAAAAATAATATAATTTGAAACGGTTTTATTTTGTTTAATACGTATCTAAATCAAGAACTATAATAGATATATCTATTTAAACCCCCTCGAACTATCTATCACTTGTATACATACACTCTCTGAACTTTTTTTAGTAGTCACTATACCCCCCTAAAATAAAAGAAAAATATTCATATATACCCCGTTGTACTAAGAAAAAAATAATAATACAAACCTCTAAAATAAAACAACTTTTTTTTACATCAGGGGTATATGTGGAAAAATAATAATCAATGAGTGTATGTAAAAATTAGTAATAATTGAGGAAGTATATATATATATAGAGAGAGAGAGAGAGAGAGAGCTGTGTATTATTGAATTATAGTGAGAATTGAGGAGAAAACGGGCAGACAAAGACGTTCTTTTCGGTCCTGCTTGACATCCTTTTCATTAACAACTTTTTGAATTTGACTAATTTTCCATGATAACAACACCCGTTGAAATCTAGGACTTTGGTCAAACTTCACTATTGAAACATTGCCCATCTAATTGAGTTTTCCACCAAATTAGTCATGTTCCAATTTATTTCTCAAATTTATTATCAAACGGTGTCTCATTTATTGTAGCCCTAATAAAAATATTAAACTAATCAATATTTTACTTCTAAGTAAAAATACTAATTAGTTCAATATTTTTGTCTAGTCCTAAAATATTAGACTGGTCATAATTTCATGTATATAAATCCCGTTAAGGAAAAAAATTATATAAAAATACTGATTAGTTTAGCATTTTTATTAAAACTACAGTGAATTAGATCTCATCTAATAATAAGTTTAAGAGAGAACCTATTTTGGTAAATCAAAATTAAGAAGAGGTCTAGTTTGGTCAAAAACTCCATCTAATGCCCTTCTCTCCTTGTTGGAAGAGGGAGCTCCTCATTCATCTCAAGCATGCATTCACACGTATCTACGACGTGGTCAACTCATGCTCTCAAGACCTTGACTACTTGTAGACTTGGGAGACTCATTCATTGATCAAACTAAATTTATATCTAGTCCAGAAATCTAAAGAGCAACGAGAAATTAATGTCACAGAACCATAGAGAAATATGTCCCATTTGTTCACATAATTGGACTCCAAGATTATTATATGTTAGATAAAAAAGTCATCTTTTTCCTCACTACTAACTAAGTCAATCCTCTTAAAATAATATATAATGAATGAATAACTTTTTTCTTATTCAAGAATAACAGCTAAACATAATAATATAATACTCTCATTCTAAATATAAATACTATTTATCACAATTACATCTTATACAATACACTAACTTAATTACTAATTTATCTTTTATATTTATCTCATCAACTTACTTTATATCAAATTAAAAGTTATTCATGATAATTTTATAAAAAATAAAATATTTTTTATAAAATTTTAAACTATTTTTTATTATTATTTATTAACCTAAAGACTAGATATGAGCTAGACGAAGGACCAACTTCCATAGATATAAGAGCACTTCGACCTCACTAGACTTGTAACTAATATAGTAAGCTGTCTAGTCTAAGCTTCTAGTTATGTCCGTCGTCGAAAAATTGCTCCGAATTAAATGCCGCTGAGACTTATTCCAAACTATCGCGTTGTCGAGCCGTTAAGCTAAGCCACTAAGACATTAAACTATGAAATTATTTTCTCTATAATAATTATTTAGAGTCGTCGTCGATCTCTAACCTCCTTAGTCACGAGAAAAGACACTTACAATAAATATGAGATTTATTCAATACTACTAGAAAATTGAAGGTGAGTAGGCAAACGATCTTCTCCACAATAAATATGGGATTTATCCTCCCAAATTATCATAGAAACCAATCCTTCCATACCTCATCTTCATAAAACACCAAACAAAAATCTTCTTTTTCTCTTCCTTTGTCCTCTTCTTACCTCACCTCGCCTACCTTCGGATGATGCCCAGCATCCACCTCTTTCTCCTCACTTCTTCGTTGCTATAACACTAACAACTTAATCCCTCCTCTCTTCTATCTCTCTCTATAAATATCGATCCATCCATCCATCTAATTTGTCTACCATTACGCAAGAATTAGTATGGCATCATCGTCACCATCCATTGTGATCCAAATCCCTCAAGGCCAAGAACAAGAGCTCAAGGAGCTCGAACGGACTCCGCTGAACCAGAGCCCTTTACGGAGCACGCCGGCACCGACGGCACCTCCGAAGACCCCGCCGCCGGTGCCGGCCGCCACGCCACCTCCCGTTCTCGACCGGACCCTGGCCAGCGTTGCAAACCTCGTGAAACTCCTCCCCACCGGCACCGTCCTCGCCTTCCAGTCCCTCTCCCCTTCCTTCACCGACCACGGGAAATGCTACCCCTCCGACAAGTACTAACTCAAGTCAAACACTGATTGTTATTATCATCATCATCATTATTATTTTTATATTCCGGCGAATAATTAATCAGGTACATGTCCGCGCTTCTCGTCTTCTTCTGCGCCGCCTTCTGCATCTTCTTCTCCTTCACCGACAGCCTCCTCGGCAGCAACGGCAAGCCCTACTACGGCCTGGCGACGTTCAAGGGGTTCTACGTGTTCAACTACCACGGCGCCGACGAGGACCGGGGCGTCGTGTTCGGCGAACTCGCAAGGCTCAGGATACGATTCCTAGACTACGTGCATGCGCTCTTCGGCGCCTTGGTGTTCTTGGTGGTGGCCTTCAGCGATTCCGGGATACAGAACTGCTTCTTCCCGGACAGCGGGCCGAACACCAAGGAGCTGCTCGTGAATCTGCCGCTGGGGGTCGGATTCCTGTCCAGCGTCGTGTTCATGATCTTCCCGACGTCGAGGAAGGGGATCGGGTACTCGGACACCACTCCCCATTCGAAGTGATGGCGAAAGCGACGAAGGACAAGGGAGTGAAAGGGGCATGCGATGTCTTCGAGCGTAGACTTTGAAGAGTATTGTGTACGACTTCATTTTGTTTGATTAATTATTTGCAGTAGTGTTTATACGTACGTAGCTCTGGGAGGTATTCGCCTCCAATTTTGACTGCCATTTTTATTCAACATAAATTATTCAATCCTAACCACTAATTTCTCTCCTCTCATTCAACCGTTAAAAATAGACCAATAATTTAATACTAACCACTAATTTATTTATTTTTTAAAAATACGTTTTCACGTTTCAATCAATGTAATACTTATGATAATTCATATATATATATATATATATTGATATTTTAAAGTTTATTTTGTTTCTTTCTATCACCAAGAAGGATTAAGAAAATTTCAATCGCAATTAATTGTCTTTAAATGTTGAAGCAACCATTGTTAGGTGGATGTAATAATAATAATAATAATAATAATAATAATAATATAAGTTTGCAGGTTAAATAATGTATCCAAATAGGTGATTTACATAATTATTTATTTGAATAAAATCATTGTAACTAATTTGTGGGGGCTTTCGCAATTTAATTAGTGCCAATGGTATATATAAATTGTGTGTATTCTAGTAAAACAAAATATGCATCAGGTATAAAAAATATAAATATATATATTTAGCTTTATATACTAAATTTAAAAAATTAAATATAATTAAATTGTAAAAGTTCTATAGGTTAGAGCTACTGGGCAACATGAGTCTTTAATTTATTCGATAATTTAAATTTGGCAGCATCCGTTCATTTTAAAAGTCGTTACGTTTATTAGACTTTGTATATATTTGGTTGATAACAAATGGAGGACAAGAAAGAAAAATTGTAACAACCCAATCTAAAAAAAAAAAAAAAAATTTCATGGGCACGACGCGACCGGCCACAGCTTGGTTGGGCGCCACGCGCCTGCGGCCGCTGCCGCAGCCAACCAGCTACGGCCAGCTGGCCGCGGTGGGCCCCGGCGGGCCCCGGCGCCGCCACTACTTCTCCTCTACCGCCTTCCCTCTCTCTCTTTAAATCTCTCTCTCTCTCTCTCTTGCCCGAGGGTGGGCTCGTCGGAGCCGAGCCACCGGCGAGGGGCCGACCGCTGGCTAGCCAGCAGCGGCCGGTGCCCTCCCCGCCGGCCCGGGTCCGCAACCGCCTCCCTCACCTCCTCTCTTTCTTCTCTTTCTCTTTTGTTCTTCTTCTTCTTCTTCCTCTTCTTCTTCTTCTTCTTCTTTCTTTCCTTCTTTCTTTCTCTCTTTCTTTTTCTCCTCCTTCCTCAGCTCCTTCTCTTTCTTTCTACATAGTGTTGGGCTCGGCCCAGCACTGTAGCAGACAGTGCTGGGCTGAGCCCAGCACTGATGGCAGATGTGATTAATTTATTAATTAATTAGTTTATTTATGTTATTTATTTAGGTATTTTTCTTCTTAATTAATGCAAATAGATTATTTAGACATTAACTATTTTAATAATATTATATATCCTTCAATATAATTTTATTAATGATAATTTTTATAATTAATGATTAATTACGTATAAATATATGTAATACTTATATTTATTTATTTATTTACATATCTATTAGATTAATAGATAGATTTGCAAATTATAATTATTAGATTTATATTCTAATATTCTTATGATCTACATTTTAAGTAATTCTATTAATTTATTATACATTATTATTTTGTAACAAATAAGATAATGACTACATAGTCCCTAATTAATCAAGATATAATTTAATTATAATTAGGTTTTTATCTATATTTATATTTTATTTATAATTAAAATCTAGCCAATCATAAAAATAAGTAGAAATTCTAAAATCTAATAAATCATCATATTTTACTCGAACGGATTATAATGGGATAAACAATTAACTTTATGTTACTTAAACATTTTCAGATCCCGAACCCCTTATTTGAGACCCCGTTGTCCTTGCTAGCGAGAAGTGTCACACGGTTGATGGACGGATATAAAGGATACGTGGTTTGTATCTTCTGATCAGTGTGAGTAGTCTTATCCCCTAGATCCCTTTCTCAAATTAGGATATATTACATATTATGTACATGCATAATTTGGCTTCCAGCATGATTATATGACTTTATATAGGGATGATTTCAGTCAAGCATATTTTATCATACATTTGATTAGACTGATCTGGGATATAAGTACATTAGTGATATATAGAGATGATTGGAGATGATTATGCTGTTATAATTTTATGTCGGGATGATTTCTATCATGAGTATGCATATGATAGATTAGCATGAGTATGCATGTGTTAGATACATGGTTGGAGTTTGCATTACATCATTTTGCTCTTGATTCCTATTCCATCTAAATTCCTGTTATGCATTGACTTGTTATCGTACTGGATATATGCATATGATTTGTCTTTTAAAAAGGAAAGCATGAAATGTGATTGATAGGATAGTTGATAGAAAGTGTGAGGATACCCGAGTGGGTGCGAGGGTTAGGACGCGCTTGGTGGATGATTGATCGCTCGACATGGTCGCGATCTTGTTGGCCTTACGTTCGAGGTCGTTAGTCTGTGTGCGCAGCAGACATTCGGACACATGCCGTTCGCTAGGGCATATGTGGCGAGTTATCCTCACGAGATTTCTATCAGTTAGAAGGGTGCCTGGTCTGGATGGATGTTGATACCCTAGCGGATGGCAGGGTATGATTATATTTGAGATATTTCTTGCGGATGGCAGAGTATGCTCTAAGCTTTCAGGCATGATGTTGAGACCGGGTACCAAGTGTTGACTGTCCACAGTGGTCTAGTATGATGATATTATACCGATATATCGGTGATGATCGTGATGTTGAGAAATGCATATGATTTCATTATTATCTGACATACATGATTATCGAGTGGTCAATATGCATCATATATGGTTGCATTTGATATCATAGCATGGTCATGGTCGACATGCATCATGTGTCATATTTGAGAGAGAGTTATGATGATAGTATGACAGGGAGATTTGTTTACTCATGGTCGAGGATTATATACTTTTATCAGTTATGACATGTTATCTACTTTTCATTTATATATTATTGAGGATACATTCATATACTCATTCATGATATGATACTCTTTCTGATTCATATTATCCAGTACATGATTTACTCTCTGTTTGGCATCACTGATTCGGGGTAAGGTCTATTTACTAAGCCTTTTGCTCATGACTCTCTTTATTTTTTTTCTAACCCCTCAGATTTGTGGTACGTGATAGCGACCTGAGATATCTTGGGAAGATATTTTAGAGTGATGATGATGTGAGCTATTGATGCGAGACGGTATAGAAGATAGTTTAACCAGACATTGAGTTGTATCGTTGTTTGTTATATTTGTACCTTATTGTATCAGACGATGATTTGTATAATATAGGTCGAATTATAGTGTACTCTTGTATTAGTTATTTTAGTTGTATCTTGATGGTTTGTTGTGGCCTGTGTGGGTCCTGCCAGATTATGTAGCGGTCTAGTGTATATTATTGTGGACTTTGATATTCATATGTTAACAGGTTTATTTGGTTAAGAGTATGATTTATTTGGTGATGGATTATATGATCATGGATAGGTTAGCAGATTTTATTTGATGATGTCATGATTATATGTGCACAGGAGAGTATCCGTGCGTAACGGGCCCCGCCCGACTTGTCACGTGCGTCGCGCATGCCATGCGGCCGCATGGGCGTGCACGTGCCGGGCGGGGGCGTTACAAAAATGGTAAAATTTTTTAAGTAGAATCACACTTAGTAATTAGTCATAATTTATTCATGTTTGGAAAAAATTTTAAAGTGTTTAATAAAATAATAATAATAATAATAATAATGATTAAAAGATGAAAAATATGAATTGAAGTTTTTGGTAGATAATTAGTATTATGATACAATTCGGACTTCACTGATGTCGTCTCGAGCATGGATACACTTTAGGAGTGTCTTTGTTTCTTGTTTTAATGTTTAATTCCTAAGAAAATAAGTATTTTGTAAGTTGTGTTGGAACTCGGGTGGAGTGCGTTCGAACGCTGTTGTGAACGCGGTTGTGAACGTGGTTGTGAGAGTGTGCATTGTGTGTTCGAACGCCGCGTTCGAACGCGCTATGAATGCCTGCATCGCGTTCGTAAATCCAGAGAAGTGGAAAACAGGCGCGTTCGATCGCGCGTTCGAACTCTTGCATTGCGTTCGTAAATCCAGAGAAGAGCGAACTCGGTGCATTCAAACACGATCGGGCGTGTTCGAACGCGGTCGGCGAAAATGTATTGTTTAGGGTTAATTTTGAATTGTTTGGTTAGCCTCTAAAGGATGTGGATGGCAACCAGAGAGTCATTATTGATGAATTGAGTTTTTGCCTTGACTCCTTCGTCTTCTTCGCTCTCGTTCTCTTGATCCCCGGCGACGACGCTTCTAACTTCCTTCGACCGGCCAATCATCCTAGACCCTTAGGGGCGGCTCTCTCCTCCCCTTTCTTCCAATTTATCCAACACTTGCCCTAACCCTTCCATCAATCATAACCCTTCCACCACCATTAACGCCGCTCCGCCTCCATCCACCATCATCTAGGATCTCGTGCCTCCATCCACGGATCCTGATCAACCCCTCTGAAGCTTATCTACTAATCGGATGATATCTCGACATCCTCACATCCGATTCTCCTGAAATTTATTTGTTGGCAACCTCTTTTCTAGGGCTAAAACATATCCAAATTTCACGCCGATCCGATGACGGTATATTTCGGGATCTTATTACAAAGTTTCGTGTCAGATCTAGTCCAGATCAGAGAATTGGAAGAGATTGAAACTTAGCCTAAGGAGAGATTGTATCATATTAACGATTGGGTGATATGGTCGAGACAATCAATACATATAAGTTTTATTATTTTAGTGCCAATTCCTATCTCAAAACTAATACTTAGAACTGGCTTAAAAAAATGCTACTCTCTTTCTTTATAAAAAGAAAGTAGAATGAGCTAAAATAATTGAATCTAAGTAGTTTTAAGAAAGTGAAGAAAAAACTCATTTCCCACACCCACTTTTAAGAAATTATTACATATCATTTGGTTTTATACTTCCTAAAAACCAATCACTCTTACTGGAGTATTTCTTTTTCATCAAATTTGGCTACCTTAGCCAAGCTTACTATCCAAATAGGTCTCTCTATTATTATTATTATTATTATTATTATTATTATTATTATTATTATTATTATTATTATTATTATTATTATTATTATTATTATTATTATTATTATTATTATTATTATTATTATTATTATTATTATTATTATTATTATTATTATTATTATTATTATTATTATTATTATTATTATTATTATTATTATTATTATTATTATTATTATTATTATTATTATTATTATTATTATTATTATTATTATTATTATTATTATTATTATTATTATTATTATTATTATTATTATTATTATTATTATTATTATTATTATTATTATTATTATTATTATTATTATTATTATTATTATTATTATTATTATTATTATTATTATTATTATTATTATTATTATTATTATTATTATTATTATTATTATTATTATTATTATTATTATTATTATTATTATTATTATTATTATTATTATTATTATTATTATTATTATTATTATTATTATTATTATTATTATTATTATTATTATTATTATTATTATTATTATTATTATTATTATTATTATTATTATTATTATTATTATTATTATTATTATTATTATTATTATTATTATTATTATTATTATTATTATTATTATTATTATTATTATTATTATTATTATTATTATTATTATTATTATTATTATTATTATTATTATTATTATTATTATTATTATTATTATTATTATTATTATTATTATTATTATTATTATTATTATTATTATTATTATTATTATTATTATTATTATTATTATTATTATTATTATTATTATTATTATTATTATTATTATTATTATTATTATTATTATTATTATTATTATTATTATTATTATTATTATTATTATTATTATTATTATTATTATTATTATTATTATTATTATTATTATTATTATTATTATTATTATTATTATTATTATTATTATTATTATTATTATTATTATTATTATTATTATTATTATTATTATTATTATTATTATTATTATTATTATTATTATTATTATTATTATTATTATTATTATTATTATTATTATTATTATTATTATTATTATTATTATTATTATTATTATTATTATTATTATTATTATTATTTTATATGTTACCTATCATTTCATCAACCCAATAGAAAATAAACATTATTAGTGTTTTATCTTACACATAAAATGCTAATTTGATCAATGTTTTATTTGATACGGTAAGAATATAAATTCTCCAATCATGCGTAAATTTTCACCATCTCATGTTACCATTAGTTTACTTATTTCTTGATTGTGTTTATCCAACTCTCTTAATATAGTTAACATTTTATGCTTGTGATTAATCGCCTAACAGCACTTTACATCTAACACAAACCATCGAGTAACGATAAGAGATACTTTTTATAAACATTCTATAAATAAGATGATACTCGAAAGTGACGAAGATTAATGTTGAAATATAAATTGCTCCTGTAAGCACTGAAAGCTATGCTATCAGAGATGATGGTTGATATTTTGTTACTCTTATACAGTGAATAATAATGAAATGTTTGCAACTCTGATCACTTAATTTTTCAAAGAGTTGTTTCCTTGCATTTACAAGATATTGTATACATTCAAACACTTTATCAAATGAATCCTGGATTCCATGCAGATACTGTCAATCCTGTCAGGTTTCCTATCTTTCTTTCCTATATATTTTTTTTCTTTCCACAAAATGAAGTCATTCTACCTCCTATTCAGACTTTAAGGCATATAAGCTTTGACAATGTGAATTTGAAACTCATGGAGAAAAGTTGGTGCTGAAAATTCAAAGAGCATAGGGAATGACATGAAATCCCTACCACATAGAAATGACTCAAAGGTAAGTTAGTGAAAACTTCTTTTAGTTGGGTAGTAAATAAATAAGGAAAGAACATATAAAGAATCTGAATTATTGCCTGTGTTTTTATATGCCCTTATTTAATTTTTGTGACGCATTGATATTTTTAATTATATAAAAGTATACGGAATTTTTTTTACCCTTTGAACTATCGCTCTTTTCTATAATGACTCTTCAACTTTTTTTAATACATAATGACTTCTTAAATTATCAAAAATATCTCACTTGACTCCCTCCTTCTATTAGGGAGTCATTATGTAAAAAAAAATTTAAGAATTGTCTTTATCTAACATACTCCTTCGTTAATTGTCTATTATTTTTTTTCTATTAAAAATATTATGTGATCGATTTTAGATATTTTAGACACCATTTACCCTTATTTTAAAAGAATAAAAGAGGAAAAGAAATTAAGAATAAAATTGTCCTTTAATTTTGTTTTTTCCAATTAACAGCGTCGTGGAGATGAGAGATACTAGATAATCAAGAGGGCCAAAATACCAAGAAAAATAAATAAGAGAGTCTATATGAAAATAGCTAATAGTTTAATGGATCTAAGATATAATTAAGAAAGATAAGTCAATATATACCAATAGACTCCCACATTACATACAAATAGGAAATATCTATTGGGGGGAAAAAGAAACACAAGCTTAAGTTCCTTATTCTCTAGATCTTGCTACCAAGTTCAAGATAAGCAGTCATTTTCTTTCACAAAGTATTGTCATTTGTCATGCATAGTCCCCCCTACTTTTTCTCAACTAAAGTTCTTGCCAACTACCTTGGCCATAGTTTTCCTTGGCCCAGAAATGCACATCTCCATACCTATCTCTTTCAGTTTCACAAAACTTCTCAGGCTTTCACAATCATTGACTGCCAAATGACAAGTTAGCATCACTAGAGATTGTTCTACCTTTTGGAGTGTAGATTACTTGAATAGCATTTATGCATACACAATTCTGGAGTATTGGATTCCATCTCAAGCAAAATCTTGACTCTGGCTGTAGTTGGTGCTATTCTAAGATTTATTTCTGAAGTACACCTAAAAATGACATGAATGTAGTCTTTACTGCTTTATGGTGCTTTCAAAGGGATGATTATATATCCATTAAGATTACTTATCTATTTCTAATTTTAAGTCCACAAGACTTTGGATGAGATAACTAAATAAAATGATATTATTATCCTCGACAAAGAAACTAATAATATTGATTATCTCAACCTTAGTTATATCATTCATATATATTATTTTATGTTTTATAAGAATAAAGTAAAAAAATTAGACACTATAGGGAAAATTTTAATTCAAAATAACTAGATATGAAAAGAAATAATAAATAAAGTTAATATAAGAATGTAAAATTATAAAGATAAAAAGTAAAGACTCAACCACGGAGCGAGCTATAGTGGTGACTTGTAAAACAGAGAGCTTATAATATAGTAATATTTTAAGTAAAAATAAAATTGAGAATAAAATTAAAATTTAAAAAATAAAAATAAATTTGAAGTAATTAAGATTGTTACTTGTATATCAAATTTTATAAACTTATTATTTCTAATATCATAAAGAAAAATGTTGAAGGCAATATGATAATAAGACCCTTATCCATTACCTTGGGATATATAATCTCATTCTCTTATAGATGTTATATCAGCTCATCTAAGAGAAGACATTATATTTGGATTCCTAATCCGACCCATTATTTTATTCCAAAATAATTTAATATATGTACAGAAAGAAAAGAATAGAAAAGAAAGAGAAATTAAGAAAAAAAAAGGAGAATAAACAAAGACATTAGAATGCAAGCAACTTGTGTATCACTGTATGAATGAGGGCCAGACCAGGAGATAAAACGTTCAAATAGGATCCTTAAAGACCTCGGGCTTTTCGAGAGTATCCTAATAAAAACATATGCTTATCCCTAATAGATATATATATATATCTACAGTTTTTAAGTCTAGAGGTAGATAATTCTTTAGAACATATGAATAATCTCTCTCTCTCTCTCTCATCTTCCTTCTTACAATTAAGATTGTTACTTTCAATCTTTATTCTTGATCGTTGGTGTTGACGATTGGTCTCCAAATTTCTTGGAAGTGTAGCACTTGAAAAGTTGATAATAAAGGTATTGTTATTCTAAGCATATTCGGATCGGTCAGATCATTATCAGGATAGAATGTCCCTAAAAAATTATGTTGTACGGATCTTTATCTTATCAAAGATTAAGATTTTAATCCCTCATATAACTCTATCTGAGAGCACCGCACCGTGTGTATATAATATAAGAGGGCTACAGTAGATACATACTAAATTTATGAATCATCTATCTCTTCTAGTTCTTTCTCTCCTTAAAAATCACGTTTAGGCCACCATCCGGGCTTAGGGTTCGAAGGACAAAATAGTGTGCTTTTCTTGCCCGATGTGGTGTGGTCCGACATCTCAGAGTAATCAACTATACATGTACTTGATTGACATCTCATGATCAAGACTTTCCATGTTCGCATCAAAGATTATGCTTCTGTTGCATCAATATTTTCTAATAGGTATTATATCCCGGAGATAGAATTCTTGAAAGTCCATCAACACCATCTATTGATGGGAAAATTAGTATCTTAAGAAAGATTATAATATGACTCAGTCCATATTGGCTCCACTAGCGACATTGGGTTTATTGGGATGCGCCTATTTATCTAGTTGATTTTTGTTTAAAGAAATAAAATGATTTTTGTCGGGGGGTGTTCGCGTTTGAACGGGCCTTACGAACACCTGTACGCGTTCACAAAAATAGAGGACACAAATTGTGCATTCAAACGGAATTGGTCCGTTCGAACGCCAATGCTTGTACTCGTTCGCAACGACACAGAACTGTAAGGCACATTCAAACACACCGCGACAAAAATTGTTGGGTTGTTAGGGTTTTTAACTTAGTTGATGGATCCTTAGGGTGAGCCTCAATAAATATGTGGAGGAAATCCTAATTGGAGTTAATCTGATAATTGAAAACCGGTATTGTGCCTTTATTTTCTTCTCTTCTTGCTCTGACAATTGACGCCCTCTCCCACCTCCTTCCTTCCACCACCCAAGTTTTTGGTCGGCTTTCTCTAACTCCTAATCCCCCTCTTTTTTAATAATTTCTCCTCTTTCATACTAAGGAATTAACCTAGTACCTATCTAGCCATTGAAGAACTATCAAGCTAGGGTTTATCTAACCTTGAGCTGCTGTTCGATTGATATCTCAAGATCTAACCATCTAAACCATACGATTTTGGATTCTTTGAAAAGCACTTTTCAAAGGCGATAATATATCCAAAATTTAGGAAGATCTAACGGCTAAATCATCCGTAGCTTTCTTCAAAAATCACATCTCCAATCTAGTTCAAAACAGTTTTGGATCGAATCAAGCCAATTCGTAACATATTACAAGCATCTTGCTTTCTAACTCAAAAGCTTTCGATCCTCCTAATATTTTCCAACAATTAATGTGTATAAATCTCTCTCTCTCTCTCTCTCTCTCTCTCTCTCTCTCTCTCTCTCTCTCTCTCTCTCTCTCTCTCTCTCTCTCAGTAATGTTGATCTCCAACTCCATCATCACAGAGTCTTCAAAGCACCCTTTTTTTTCCACAAGGCGCTCTACCGCCTTGGTAGTGTCAGTTTATTGTCTTAAGTTACTCTTGCTCTTGCAAGGGTTAAATAGAGGTCCAACATTAACAAAGGAATGAGCCGAAATGTCTTCCAAATCTCGTTGCTGAGATGTTAGGATAGCCAGATCAACATGCTTATCAAGGGGAGTCAAAACATTACCGGTTGGCTGAGCTCCGGCCACCATAATCGATGACTCTAGAGAGACAACCCTAGCAACTTTAGCCCCCATAGGGATCTCTAGGTAGTCGGATCATCATCATTGACGTCGCCTAAACTAGTAGCAACAGTACTACAACCCTTGCGACCCTGTTTAGGAACCTAAATCCACAACCCAAGGGAATTTGACGATAGAGCCTCATAGGGCACAACCAGCCGAGCCTAATTGGGTAGATCCGGTGATGGGGTTGCCACCCAAAGGAGCTTCAGCCAATTTCCAACGCTGGCTTAGGGACGAATAGTTATTCTGGTTGTGTACAATGCAACTATAGCATAAGCATGCCATTGGGAGATTCTTATAAGCCACCGCTTGGAACAACTTTCACCCCTCAGGTTCGACCTGTGTGGATTGTTTAGGAGAGCTGATTAAATCAATCTCTATATACACTCTAGCAAACTTACCTCTGGTCCTAGCCTTAGTATGGGCATCGATTTTAATTGGGTGCCCTTTATTAGAGGCTTTTGCTAGAATTTTTTTATTACCCACATAGACCCTCTAAAGTAAGAAAATTTCACATATACTTGCTTTGAACCAAGGAAGAGTACTAATTATATGGACCTTCAAACCAAAGCCATTTTCGTTTAGAGGGTGTATATGGTAAAAAAGAACTTCAGAAAGCATAAGTGAAAATTGTGATAGTTTAGGAGGTCTAAATGAAATTATCTATTTACTTAATCCATTAAAAGCATAATGATTGGAATGACGCAATGCTTATATTAAACTGACTTTTAGAAAAAGTTTGGTGGTAATTATGGAAAGAAAGAAATAATAGAATCTAGAATGAGGCCTTAATGAAAAATTAATATTTTAATAATCGGTTTAAAATAGTTACACATTTAAGTTTATCTTTTTCTTTACATAAAATAGTGACTATCCAGATGGCATGCCAGCTAGACTAGGGTGATGGTGGTGAGTTGGCAGCCAGCTAAGATTTAGAGAAAGTTTGGTGGTAATTATGGAAAGAAAGAAATAATAGAATCTAGAATGAGGCCTTAATAAAAAATTATTAATTTAATAATTAGTTTAAAATATTTACACATTTAAATTTATTTTCTATTTGCGTAAAGTAGAGAGTATCCAGGTGGGATGCTAGTTAGCCTAGGGTGATAGTGGTGAGTTGGCAACCATCTAGCCTGGGGTGATAGTAGTGAGTTGGCAGCCAGCTAACCTAGGGTGACAATAGTGAGTTGGCAGCCAGCTAGCCTGGGATGATAGTAGTGAGTTGGCAGCCAGCTAAGATTTAGAGACATTAAACATTTCAATGTATTTAAATGATATAAGCCTACTCGCACTATTAGACTCTCTATGCTCTTTCTTTCTTCCTCGCTCCCTTTCGTAATCCTAATCTAGAGAAAGAAAACTAAACTTAGTAAATTTCTTTCTTCCCCACTCTTACTAGCTCTTCCGATCAGTTTCTTTCTTTCCTACTCCCACAAGCTCCTCCTTCTCTACTAGCGCGAGATTTAATTTCCAGTGAATTTCACCCAAAAAGGTATATTATAAAGATCGCTCTTACTTTTTTTCCTTCTATCTTTTGCAGAATTACTAATCAATCTGCTTTTTCTTTTTATGAAATTAGATCGTGAAATTTGAGATGACAGTTGTTACTTTTGATATAAACTATTTTTTGGTTATGATCCTATGTTAGATCATGAGATTTAGTTATTATGATAAATTGGTTTAGTTCGTGGTAGAAATTTGGTTAGATTATATGATAGTTGTTATGTGATGATTACGCGTGTAGGAAAGAATTTATTTATGCTTGTAGTGTGGATTATAGGGTTTGAGATGAATAATTTCCTTTTCCTAGAAGCCTGATTTGGATATTTTTTTACTCTTTTTATAAGGTTGTCAAATACTTGTTTGTTAGTTACTTTATACATAACTGTGGATTATTATTCAAATAAACAATCTTTTTTGGCTGAGTAGCTAATAAAGTATCTTATATTGTTTTACTTTGAAATTCTAACATATTGAGAATAGTTAACAATCATAATTGAGAGCTAGATAGTTTACATAATAAATTATTTAACTTTAGATGTACTACTTGATAGATATAGCATTAATGACCATATTTGAAACGTGGTTCTTATTTAAACAAAGATTCTTCTATTAGAGTATTACATTAGCAAAGTTCTCTAGCTCATCATCATATCATCATCATCATCATCATCGTCGTCGTCTTCAGCCTCAAGGAGAGCGTCAATATTATCCCTGTAGGACACATCTAAGTAGTTAAGAAAGTCATTATTTACTATTGCTTCATTTATAATATAGTCATTTTCTTCAGTTTATTATATTAATATGGTAATTTCAATCATACTTATCGCTCTTAAGAGAGCTTTCTAGTGAATTCAATACCTTAGGATTTGACTGGTTAGATCTTAAGATATCGACCAATTAGTAGTTGAAGGTCACGGTATATTTTGCGCAGTATTGAAAATTAGAGGATAATCGAGAGAAAACGAAGATGAGGGAAAGGAGGCCGGCCCTTAGGGACAAAGGTAGTGTAGTCAACGGGGAAGATTACGCAATGGATGAGATCATTCCAATGGAAGATGTGGCGTCGGTTGGTAAAGAAAGAGGAGGGAGGAGTTGTAGCCTTAAGCTAAAATGAGAGGGAGGAGATAAGGCGACAATGGCTTAAGTCAATAATTATTTCTTAATTCATTGATTCATTAAATAAGAGCTGCACTCATATATATATATAGAGGCTAACCCTAAGTTGACTCGTATTAGGATTTGTTTTAAGAGTTTACATTAGAGATAAATATAACTTAGCTAAATTAATCTTCTTTATTCTTTTCGGATTAGTTTTTCGTTTCGCCGAGATAGATTTTTGAAGAAACTTTAAATACACAAATTCTAGATATCTAATACATTTTCTCGAAGCTTCATCATTGTCTATAAGCATGGTAAAAAGGTTTCTTTAATCTATAGATATCTTATACTCAATCTCTAAGTCATACTTTTCCTTAGTTTGGTAACATATAAGTTCTCTAATAATTATTGATAAATATAATTATCATCGTAATTTTGTCTTGCCTTTTTCGTATTTCAACTCTCACGAACCACCACCAAAAATAATGTTAAGAACAACACTCTAGTAACAACAAAATTGCTCTTTATTATTATTTTAAAGCCTAAAATATTCAAAATTATATATACAATATATAGGAAATCCAAATCAAAATTTGATAAGCATAGATCTAGATTAGAAATTGGAATGTAAAATTAGCATAAATTTATGTTAGAAATTGGAATGTAAAATCGGTATAAATCTAGATAAATACAAAATTGCCATGCTAAATTTAAGTGTTAAATCTAAATTGAAAACTTGTAACTATTTAAGTGCAAAATTTGGATTGTAACAATCAAATCTAAGCGCTAAACATCTTATAAAAATCACAGAAAAATTGACAAACTGCAAAAGAATAGTAAACCAAATCTACTATAAGAAAAACCTACTTTACTCATGTAATCATAATATACCAAAATTTATTACACATTATCTAAATAATAAAAAAATGAGCATAACCTACTCTCTATTCATGTAATCATAATCTATCACAAATTTTCTTAATTTATTCTAAAATGATAAAGAGATGAAAATAAAAAGAGGAGGTAAATAGAGTAGATAGAGAAAGGAGAGAGAGATATAGAGAGATCTTAATAATGTACCTTGTAGGAAGGGGAGGAGAAGAGCTTGTAAAGAGCTACTTCTTGAGGGCTTTTTAACCAAATGTTTGTAGAGGTATAATTTTAGAGTGGCAAAGAGCTTGATTTTGGAACGAGGTTTGCTACACGTGGCTAATAAAAAGAGAGAGTGGGAAGCGGGAGAAAAAGCAATAAGAGAGAAATAGAATAGAGAAGATGGTTAACAGTAGTAGGGTTGGGTGGGGTCAGGTCGCAAAGACTATAGTGGTTATATAAAGGTACTAAAAGTTTCAATGTCTCTAGTTGAGTTTTCTATGGTTTAGTCTAAGAGGTTGAACTACTAAAGAGGCTAAAAGTTTCAACGTCTTTATAAACACCATCTTCCTCATCCTACTTGGCTTGCCACTTTGGAGTCTCTCTCTTACTTGAAAACCTAAATGTGTAAATAATTTAAACTAGGTATTAAAAAGTAAATTTTATTAAAATAATATTAGATAAAAAATCATTAAAGAGCATTTTCCTTCCTCGGATCAAGAGATAGTAGATATTTATTTATCATTTGATAGTTATATATTGTAGTAGAATTAGGAATTTGAAGATAGTACCATTATAATATCCCTTGTTTGCTTCGAGTTTAAGGATCCCCCTAAACTAGTTCAAGGACTCCTGACCTAATTCAGTAATCGAATATTTTTTTATCTTTTTTTATATCTTACCAAGTCCACTCTCAAAAAAATCAAGATTTAAAATAAGACCAATTAATCAAATTCAAGGTTTAGCATCAAACCAAACAAGGCCCTAGCAACATCTATTCGGGCAAGAGTTTTCTTACCCCTCTCTCTCTTTCTCTTAAAATGCTCTTGTTGGTGAGTCCTTGACTCTTCTAGAGGGACTCAAAGACCTTTTTTTATCTGAATCTTTACTTGCCAAGATGGATTTTTTTATGACTCTTTTCATCATTAAGGCAAGAGTAGTTCTTTGCCCTTGTTCTAATTTTTAAATAATATGTTTATGGATTCTTTGATAAAAAAAAAGAGTTACAATATTTTATCTCTTATACTTATGCCCAAAACTATTATACTCTCCTGTATTTTAAAAAGTCTTACATTAGTATTTGTAATTACAACTAAATTAAAACCGTCTATTTTTCTGTCAAAGTTAATGGAGTATACCCAAATGACCAAAATGCTTGTGTCATGTTTATTAGGCAAAATAGCCATGTTTTTTTATCTAATTTTTTTAACCTCATATTTGTCTTATCTCTAGATGTGAAATAACTATTAAACTTATAGTTAACACAATCTTTAAAGTAGAGAAAGAAATGCTTATATAAGAGGGAAATGATATTTTTGTCCATGAAAAATTAAAAATGGAGGGAATTCAGCCCGCAATTTAATTGTTAAAATTCTTTGGGTGCGCTCCGCAATTCGAATGAAAAAGCTAACTGTTTCATTTTACTCGTAAGTATATAAATTAATTTGAGACTTGTTGAAGTATAGATGGTAAAGTAATTTTAGTCATAGAGTAAAATATATTTAATTAGAAAAAACATAATATCCTAATTCTGTCCAGCCTTGTGAGCCTTTATATAAGAGTCTCGTGATGGATTCGGATGTTATAGATAAGAATCCTAAATAATTAGGCCATTAAATTGATAGGTAAGATTATTCGAATCATGAGATTAAATCCATATTAAGATCCAATCCAAATCCAAATCCAAATCCAAATCCCTAAATACATTGCAACCCTAGCTCATTGCATCAAAACATTATTAGAAATAAGTATATTGTAAGATACTCTATATACATAGTGGTATATTATGTCACATTATATTTGTCACAGACTCTATTGGTATCAACCAAAATAAGAGATACCTGGAGAGGATAGGACAAAAGAAATTAAGTTAAATAAGAGAGAAAAAATAAATAAAAAATAAATAGAAAAAGAAATTAAGAAATTATAAAGGGAAGAGGTGATCTTTCTTCGGTCGCTCCTCTCTCATCGCCTCCTCAACCTCTTCCTCTCTTTCTCTCTCTCTCTCTCTCTCTCGCGATTCTTTTTGTTCGACGCGTCCACCGATCATCCAATCTCCATCTCTAGATTGGGTGGGTTCCGATGCATCTCCCAATTCTTATTTGATCCTTCTTCACTTCGATCGTCGGATTGCTCCTTCGATATGTATTTGGTCGATCGATTCGATTGTACTATCTGATGATCTGATGCGCAATTTCGATGCTTTTATGATCCTGGCTTTGCTTATTTTTGATCAAATTGATTTCTTGATGCAGGAAATTGACTCCTGAAAGCCCTAAATCTTCGCGACCTTAAGGTCAGTTTCCTAGCCGAGTTTATTGATTTCTTAGTTGCTTCGTTAATGTATTTGGATTTGATTGCCAATATATAGAGTTATCGAGAGAGAAACATATAGCAAGAATGGCCGCCATGGTTGCTAGAGGTAGCAGCAGTTCTCTTCCGTCTGTGTGTAATCAAGAAAGCGGGAGCAGGAATAAGAGGAAATTCAGAGCTGATCCACCTGTCGCCGATGCGAGTCCTCTTGCTCGGCCATTTCAACCAGAATGCCCCAACTTTGAATTGTTCCAAACGGAGAAAGCTCCGGAGAATTTCAATCTCGAACACCTTGCGAGCGTCTGCGATATGTGTAAGACGCTTATGTGTGGTCCCAAAGATGGTATAGAATTGGAGGACTTCCAAGATGCAGATTGGAGTGACCTTACAGAAACCCAGCTTGAGGAGATCTTGCTGGGTAATTTGGACACAATTTTTAGGAATTCAATCAAGATAATCTCCTCTTATGGCTACACTGAGGAGGTAGCGATGAAGGCCATATTGAGTTCAGGGCTTCATTGCGGCTGTAAGGATGCTGTGTCCAGCATTGTGGATAATGCATTGGCATTGCTGAGGAGCGGGCAGGAGATAGATCCTTCTCCAATGGATACCTTTTCTGAAGACTTGCAGAAGTTGGAGAGGGATGTTCTGGCAGACATGGTGAATGTAGTTAGAGAGGTCCAACCATTCTTTAGCACAGGTGATGCAATGTGGTGCTTGCTAATATGTGACATGAATGTCTCCCATGCCTGTGCGATTGACGGCAATCCTTTGAATGGTATAGGAAATGATGATACATCAATCAGTCCCATTACAAACCAATTGCAATTGGATTCTACTTTTAATACTGGGACTTCTCCAGCTATTCCTGAATCTGTTGTTAGTAGACCAGAGAGGCTGAGAGCCAGTTTGCCTTTTCAGAGGGATGTGCAACCTGAAGTGCCTAAAGTGCTTGGGGTCCCAAACTTACCATACGGGAAGTTTTCAGTCTCAAGCGATGTGCAAAACAAGATATCAAATCTTAAGTTGACGGAAAATCCAGTTACTTCACCTGATCAAGTGGAGAAGTCTTCTTCTCCCTCTGTTGCTAAAACTCTACAAGAAGAGAAGCCAGTTAGCAGAATGGTACATCTAAGAAGTTCTAAGAAGGAATCAATTCTTCAAGAGAAAATCCATCTTGAAAAGAGTTACCGAGCATTGGGATCTAAAGCAGCTTCAAGAGCATGCAAGCACAGTGGTTCGGGTAAAATGATGTCAGATAGAAAGTATAAGTGTACTTCAGATTCTAAAGGTTTAAATGTAAAGAGCTCACTAAAGGTAGACAAAGTAATGGGGTTGAGTACATCACAAGCAGATGCGACACTTAATCCTGCTTTTCCTGCTGGACTTTCTTCCAATTCATCATTCAACACAAAATCAATTAGTCCATCTCTGATGCCAATGGCAAACACCGAACTCTCATTATCACTACCATCTACAAGCAGCTGTCCTAGTGCCAAACATGATAGTATTATTGAGGCTCCAGATAATGTCACATATGATAAGATTTGCAAGGACTGGGTTCCGCAAGACAAGAAAGATGAGTTAGTCTTAAATCTAGTCCCATATAAGAGAGAATTGCAGGCTCAAATACAGGATTGGATAGACTGGGCTCAGCTGAAGGTGATGCAGGCTGCCCGTAGGTTGGCAAAAGACAAGGATGAGCTCCAATCCCTCAGGCAAGAAAAGGAAGAAGTGAGGCGTCTTCAGGAAGAGAGGCAGAATTTAGAAGAAAGTACCAGGAAGAAGCTTACAGAGATGGAAACAGCAATAGCAAAGGCTAGTGGCCAAGTTGAAAGAGCTAATGCTGCTGCTCGACGGCTTGAAGTCGAAAATGCCCAACTTAGGCTTGAAATGGAAGCTGCAAAGTTGCAGGCAGCAGAATCAGCAGCTAATTGTCAGGAACTTTCATGGAAGGAAGCAAAGACTCTTAAGAAGTTTCAGTCATGGGAAACACAGAGGGCCTTGTTGCAGGAGGAGCTTGTGACTGAAAAGCATAACCTATCTCAGCAACAGCGGAAACTCGACCAAGCTAAAGAGCAACAAGAACATTTACAGGTAACTCCTTTTTTTTACCTCTCCAAAATCTATTTCTTTTTCAATCTATTTTGTTAGTCATGCGTATTAGATGCTATAGTTGATGGCAGTTAAGTTACTTAGTCCTTGATCTGTATTGGTTTGTCTTGATATACTTCTCATGCAGAAAAGGTATATTGTTTGGCTAATTCTGACATATTTGATGATGAATTAAGCTACTGGAGTCATGATAGTTTGACGATATACTTAAAATATAACATGCCTAAATTTGTAGATTTTTAAGCTAAATAAAAGATGCTCTGGATATGTAGAGTTACAATATTTATTACCATCTCCTTGTTCCATTTGAAACTTGTCCGATCCATTTTCCTGGCACTACTCTTCACCACTTGCACGATCTGAAATCTTTAGTTAGTATGGATGGAAACTATTGTGATCGTTGCATCTAACTATCTGCATTGTAAGATTATTAATCTATTATAAGTTGAATCATTTCATTCTTTCCAAATTGAGGCCCCTGCTTTTTTTGTTCACATTGCAGGATTTACCTTACTGTACTCTTCCAGGTACAATATACACAAAAAGCACATTATGCCTTTCCCATGTTGGGGGCCAGCTTTTTTTAGTTCTGACCCTTCATCCACTTTCCAAGGTGTAGATGCAGCTATACTGTGCTCATCTATGGTTTGTGAAACATAGGTTTAGGTTAGGGCGTGATACCATGAAGAAGGAACTCAAGTTGTTGCCTTCTGTTTCTTGGTTTGAAGTATAAAGTAGTGTGGTGTTTTATATATGTTTAAAGGAATGGTATCCAGTCATTTAAATTTTATTTTTAATGTAACAGAATATTATTAGAATGATGCATGCCTGTTAGGTTGCTATAAATTTAGGAAGTATCTTGAGTATTAACAAAAGAATAAAGTGACAAAGTGCTGGATTTAGAGAGTGAAAAGGTAGGACTTGAATCACAATATCGTCAGAACATAGTGTGCTTAATAGTAAATACCATTGTCCCTGAATGATAAACTGGCTTTAAATTAAGGATGGTTCTTAAGTAAAAGAATAAAACATGTTTGTGACTTTGTGTTGACAGCCTTGTAGTTGAGACCTGTTTCTCAACTATTGAGAAAACAATACATCACATTATTATAGTAAGAGTATTTATTTGGGATGACATTTTGCACATGCAAGAAGGTTCTAGAGTTGTACAATCTTCTGTGTTAGCCTAGTTTTGGGTATTCTAAGCCTTTAGAATACATCTAACACTGGTGATTTTGATTTCAAGACTTCCATCCTGAGATTTGAAGCTAGGTGTCTTCTCTCTAGTCAACACTATTATATATATGCTCCTACATATAGTGCATATTTGATTGCATATAGACTAATAGAATCTAGATTATCCTTGGATAGTCTAATCCTATATCCCATTGAAATGATTATTGTTCTCAAAGGTTGTATCTATTTATTAAGTAGATCAAATGGGTTTCGTATTCTCATGATCACATGCTGAATTTCTATCCAGTAGAGCTGCAATATATATATATGTATGTATATACCCATATCGGTAAATATTTCTAAAACATACAGAATAACATATATAAAACATGTAGAATAGAGAAATTTATGCATTTATAAGTATAAAATAATGACATGCATATATACATATCAATCATGATCTTCTGTTAAAGCATTTTCTAGGTTTTTCTTTATAATGTTTTTCTTATCTTTCATGAGACAGATTGAAGCAATTGTATCTTATCTTTTTCTTTTCCTTCTGCAGAAAATTTTATTAACTGCATTCTATTAGGTTTACTCCCCCGCCCCCCCCCCCCCCCCCCCCCCCCCCCGGCATGGACTGTTCTCGCCAATTACTACTTCAGATAAATATTATTGCCTTGCATGTATTGCATAGGCAATACATTTCTATAGTAGCTCAAGAGTACTCTTATTTAGAGCTCTATAGACTACAAACCTTTATGTCCGGAGTTGAATTCAGAATCATGATCAATCATGTGGCCCCAAGTAGAGCTTGAGATATATGAAGCCTTAAATATTTAATTCTCAAATTCCAAACAAATAAAAGAACTAAATGTAATTAATTAATAAAACTTTTAAGGTCCAAACCCAACCATAGCCCACCCACAACACCTTACCTTGGGCCCTCCCTTGGCCCAACCATCGAGCTCACCCAAACCCAAATTGGGTTTAGGCAAAAAGATTAGAGTATACTCGTGAAGGGTACTAGGGTACTAGTTGACTCACGGGTGAGTTGTTGGGTGGTCTTCGCTTGCTCCGGTGATGCTCTGGTGGCTTGAATCTAATGACTCAAATGAAGAAGAACAAAGAGGAAAAGAGGTGACAACAGTATTGGGAGGAGGGCTTGGATTTTTAATTTTGATAGATAAGGATTTTTAGGATGACTAAACAGGTTGAATTCAAACTAGTTCATTTATGTAGCTTACTAGCTCGTACTAGTTTTGTGAAGTTTGTTTGGCAGTGCTCTTAGGTCGATCTCAACATGAGCACATTAGAGATTCAGCCTATAGTGTTTGATTGAAGCTAAAAGACTACACTACTCTTATGTGGTGGATGGAGACGAACCTGAACCATTGCACAAGTGCAAAACTGTCTTAAGGAGCATATTGGTTTTCCACACACAACAAGATGCAAGGCTCAGTGCAACTATGGTAGTCTATATTTATATAATAGTATTTTTTTTTGTTACTAATGAGGTTTGTCAAGACAAGTTGAATCAATCAGCAGCACCATAACTATATTTACAATCAGCCCTAGAGTAATAACCAGTTGATGGACCTAACATAGTCAGAAATATTTTTCTTGTTTGAAGTTTTGCATGTCGAGAATGTGAGCTTGCAACATCACTACATTAGAACATCATTATATTTTGTTTTGAAACCTTTATGCAGTAAGTCATCCACTTGGTTGAATATCTTCTATCAGTTTCAATTTGTTGAGGAAGGACTAAGAAAAGATTACCGTCAAACTAAATCAGCGCCATCTTGGATGTCTCTAAGAGGTGGAGAGTGGAGACTCGTCAGATAATTCATTGAGCGTAAAGTCTTGATATACTAATTGTTAGGTTTGTCAGCAGTCATCACCATTGCCTACTTGTTAGGTTGGTCATCACCATTGCCATTTGTTAACTGGTTTCTATCAGGAGTAATTTCTCTGGTAATGTCTTACCTCCTTGTAGATCTCAAGATCTCATCCTCCTTGCTGGCAACCCTTCTATGAAATTTTTTTGACGGGCACCCATATGCCTTATTTTCCAAACTTGTTGCAGTTCTAGTAACTAGCGTCCATTATTACCTTCCTTGGATGATCTTGTAGCACTAGTTTTCCCTTATTGTTTTGGATACGCCATGTATCGGGGGTGCTACTCCTATTGGCTGCAATAGAGGTGGTCTCAGAAAGTCTGAACCAACTTGCCTAGTGGCAGAGTTTCCTTCTGGGGACTTATAATTCATGGCTTTTCAATTGGCTAGATCGAAGGCATACAAGGTAAATTAAATTTTCATAAGTGTAAGCATCAAGCCACCAGCACAAAACCTTGAGATGCTTAGCTGAGTGTGTTTGCAAATACTGCACCTAGCAAGACAGACTTGCAAACATTTTCAGCCACTAGCGTTACTTTACAGTAACTAGTTTTTTTAGTTGCTCCTAGTAAGACATTTAGATGTATTTTTCTGTGTCTTTATTTGGTCCTTTTTTTTATCATGTCTGCAGTTGCCTAGCGTAGTGATGTTTGTCTTTTGTATTGAGCTGTTAGGTTTCTTTTTAGCAAATTAGACCTACATCATTTTGGCACATTATACCTAGTTATCCATATTAGAGAACCAAGGAATGAAAATTTGGGGTTCAATTTGACTATCAGAGCTTAGGAGCTTTTTCTTTCCTTTCTACAATGCCCTATTAGATTGGTCATTTTGAGTAGAAGTGATTGAAAACCTAAGCTCCAATATTGAATATTCAGAAAACCAAAAAAGATGACTCAGTTAACAAAAGAGGAAGTAAGTCAAAAGGTTTAAATTTAGGTATTGGTAAGAGACCAAATAAAATGTGGGCTTGAAAGTAAAACCAAGCCAATATTGCAATGACTTACAATAAAGAAACTATGAAAGTGATTGTGTAGAAGAAAGAAATCTTGTAAATGTGTGGAACTAACTAGGTGACTTGATTTTTGGAAAAATGTGAAGTAAATATTTAGAACATGGCAATGAAGGACAATGCAAGCCTGGATATATGCAAACGTATGAAGTACATAATATGTAGCATATAGAGCTTTGAACCTCCTGTTTTAAGATGAAGGTTGGAAAACCACAATCTTGACTAATAAATGTTATGTTAGAGTCTATGTGTCAGTCAGGCATCAAATAATCTCAAGAAAGATGATGTTTTTGGTATGACAGAGTATGATAAGATCATGACGACAGAAAAAAATATGTAGTAAATATTTGGAACATGACAATGAGCATGGGCACATGCATGCCAGCATACATATTACATGTATGAAGTACATCATATGTACTGTATCAAGCTTAGATACTCCTTTATTACAAAACCAGAGATTTGACAATAAATGTGATATTAGTATCTGGATGATCAGAATCATTTTTCATTTACAAACTAGATGATGCTAAAACTCAGTACTGTCATATGTTATTTTTTTTTTCCTCTAGTCATGTCACACTCCCACCTTTTAGCTTACCTCATATATGTAACTTGATTTTTCAACTTCTATTCCCTGAATAAAGTCAGGTGTAAACTCCTTTATATTACACTCCATTTTATTTATCTTATGGATATGCCAAGTTTGATGATCTGCTTTGCTTGTGAATCCTTGATAGGACATCCTCTCAAAAGCCATGTGCATAAGTAGATACCTGCCTAAGCACATATGTAAATAGGAGGGAATTATAGTGATCCGTTTAAAAGTTAATGTTCTGTTGATCTTGAATGAGAAAAAATGGTTTGAAATTGGAAAGAACATGTTAAGTTGCAGTATGAAAATACTAGGGTACTGGTCCAAATATATATAAACAAGATAAGACACTGCTTTTGCATTTCCTTTTCCCTGTATTTGAAGGTTTCGTTTCTGCTCTGTAGCCTTTTTTTTTTCCTCTCATTTTGAACCTTTACAGGTCTTGTGTTTTTCATTTAGGATCTTCTATTTCACTAAATTGGTGGCTTTTACTTCTGATTATGCCCTTTGCATCTTGCAGTCTAGGTGGAGACAAGAAGAGAACTTGAAGAATAAAGCAATAACTCTGGCCAATTCAGAAAGGAAAGAGCGTGAACAAATTGAGACTTCGGTAAAATCACAGGAAAATATATTGTTGTTAAAAGCGGAAAATGATTCTCAAAGGTACAAACTAGATATTCGAGGGCTTGAACAGAAGATTTCACAATTGAGGTCATCAATGGATTCTTCCAAGATTGCGGCACTACGATGGAGTACAGATAGAAGCTATGCTTCCCAGCTCTCAGATGGAAGGAAGAATGGGAACTCCCAACTTCTTGTCAAGGCTATGGATTCTCAGGAATCGGGATCAGATGATATACAGCGTGAAAGAGAATGTGTTATGTGCTTGACTGAGGAGATGGCGGTCGTTTTCCTTCCTTGTGCACACCAAGTTGTTTGCACAAAATGCAATGAGCTTCATGAAAAGCAGGGTATGAGAGATTGTCCTTCTTGCAGAACCCCTATTCAGCGAAGGATTTGTGTCCGTTCTGCTGATTCTTAGGTTGCATATACTTTGGCATCGCAGTTAAGAATCAAGAATAAATATATCTGTGGGACCGATAAATGAATAATGCATCCTTAAGACATTACATATTGGGTTTGAAACAGTCAAAATCTCAACGAGTTGCTGAGTATTCTAGTGCATATTATGTTCCATTTTCTGATCAGGATCATAGTTTGATACTTTGAATGAAAGTTGCTCAGAATGAGAACTTATACCTTCACATATTGAGTGAGATACTACATTCACTGAACAGTAAGTGGATGTATCTTTGTTGATCATGAATATAAGGTGGTAATGGTAATTACAACTATTGGATGTTTCAAGTGATTTTGTCAAATACTACATGAATTCTCAGTTATTCCTTCCATACCCACGATCAAGTCTTTTGAGTTTTTGACTATTTTAACTCTTGTCGCAATTTTTTTTTACACGTTTTGATTAATTTCAAATTTTAAATTTTAAATACGAGACTAAGTGTGTTTAGAAATCGTCGCCTCAGTCAGTAATTTTCAAATATAAATCATTACATGAAAATATCATAAATATAAGTTTGTTTTCTGATTCAGCAATTTTCAAATGGAATTTTTTCCTTCAGATTTGATAAATTTTTTTAAAGAATTTAAAATTTCTATGTAAGTTGCTAACTTAAAAGTTGTTGATTGGATCAACGATTTTATAAAAAATATAAATACTTGGGAGGGCTACTTAGGTCAAAAACTAAACTGTTTTCTGGTTATTTGTTCATCTTCCAGTACATTAAGTTAATATTTTACTCTCAGAAGGATTTATAGCTCAAATGTACACTTTGTGACATGATTGTTACTTGAATTCTTTTCTTGACTAGCAGGTTGTAAGTGACTTGCAAAACAATCAGCATGTATATGCCATCTCTTAAACAAGCGATAACTCTTTTCTGTGCCATGATCAACTGAAATGTATAGCTATTTTATTGGATCTAAACAAGTCGATGTTAGATTTTCTTAATCTCCTATCGAGAGTCTTTATCAAGTTGGATTTCTCTAGTTAGAACAAGCTATGGTTGAGATCCTCCCTAAGTGGCCACCCTTGTGAATAGCTTCTCCTACATCCCCATTTGCCTTTTGGTCTCTTAAGATCTTGGTCATTTCCTGGAGATGAATATTCCCTTCATTCGATTTGATGATCACAACTTCCTTTTTGTGAACAAGAATGGTCTCGACAGACTAACTACAGTAGAGTTGTATAGTTGTAGGTACCTTCAGCGACGAGCTTAAGTGTCTTTATATCTAGGGAGAGTTGATCTTTTATTCGACCCATATTTAATTTTCAAACTTATGAATAATTAAAAAAAATAAATTTAAAAAAAAACAAGAACAATCTAGAGCTTGTTCGTCACCCTTGGAAAGTCGAATCTCTTGACATTCTCCTCGTGAATAAAGGTAATCATTCGATAAGTAATATAACAACACAAACTATTTGGATTTTTATAACATTTAAGAGCATTTCTAAACATGGCTCCTTATTTGGAGCTCAAAATATAGAGCCAAAAATGGAGCAAGAATCCATATTTATTAAAATAATAATATAATATATATTATTATATTAGTTATTTTAAATTACTTAATAGGTCATCTTAGTGTTATTATTTTTTAATAAAAAATATATGGTTAGAAAACTTTTATCGAGATCTTTAAAATAAAACTAATATTTAATAGTTTCAGAAGTAATTTTAAATTACTAATTTTTTAATTAAACATATTGAATTATATTATAGGAAATAAGCATTACATGTCATTAACTCAAATATCAAAATTGCATTACATAAAATAAGCAGAAATTAACCAAATATAATAAAAACAAGATAGAGAGGCTCATTTTGAGCTTTGAAATGTACTAATTGAACACTTATGGCAGATGCACGAGAATGAAGGAATATAAATTTTAATATAATTTTTATTTGATGTATTTCATATCTAATGTATTTCAATATTTAATATTTACATTGAGAATAATTTTGAGTACTTATATTTTAGGACACATAATTTATTAGACTTATTTTTATAAATAATAAATAATTTAAAATTTAAATTAATTTAAAAATAATTTAATATTAGACTCATTTTAAAGGTCTCGATGAGACCTTTCCAATGGTATTATTTTTGTTAAAAACCGATTAGTAAAACTAATTATATAATCAGTTTAACTAACTAAATTATTTAATAAAGGATACAGATTGAATTAAAATTATTGAATGCAATAATTATTGAGCAATTTTGGTATTTTCAAAAAGCTGAAAAGAAAAATGGAGCCGGGCTCCATTTTCACCGTGGGGCTCCAAATTTAGAGCCCCACTGTTGCTAGCTCCAAATTTAGAGCTAGATTTAGAGCTCGGTTGGAGTTGCTCTAAACATAGGTTGGTCGCTTTCTAAGATTGGCAGGAGCCTGGGAAATGATAGAAAATGCTACTAGTGGCTTCTCGTTGGACTTGGTCATTCATTAATAGCTCCCAGATATAATAGTTGTTTTCTTTTCTTTTTTTAACAAAAGATAATGGCAATTTGTAGGCCTTTTTGCAAATTGACATCGTTGTGTCACAAAAATATCACGATTAATAATATATGAGTTGGCAAATGACTCTTGAAATGAGAAAACTTAGATTTGTAAATGGTTTATAAGTGCTATTAATTTTAAAATTTTATATTAGAATAATATTAAATGTGAAAAATATTAGCTCTTAGCCAATATGAGAGTTATTATGTTCTTACTGAATTATGAGCTATTGTATTATCTTTCTTAGTTGATCGGATATAAATGCCCAAGTGTTAGGGCTTAGTCCGAGCACTATTTATCTTTCTAGATTTACTAATAGATCTTAAAAACTGTCCAAATCCTAATGTTTGAACCGATGACCTATGTAACCCGGTTGTTTTTTTTCTTGTGCAAACCCGTAGAATTTCTTACTTTTATTAAATTACCTAATTATTTTTAATAGTCAATTATATCTTAAATCCTAAATGTAATTTAGTCCTAAATTTTTAAATATTTTTTAGCTAATAATATATTTGTTTTTTAAAATCTTGTGATTGTTAATTTATTAAATGGATCCATTTAATTTGTATAATTCTGTTTAATTTCATTTTTCTTGCTAGTAACTTATATTTATGTGTTGAAAATGTTAATAGAAGACATAAGGTTATACTGCTTTTATGGATATTATTTTTGGTTGTTAGAATTATTTAAAACTAACTATATATTATTTAAATATTTTTAAATATTTTTAAAAATCAGGTGAACCGGGTCGGGCCTAAACGGGCGAGGCCGAAACGGTGAAACGCAGTGTTTAGATCCGACCCGTGTCCGGAACCCTCGAGATTGTGAGATACCATCGTCTGCTCCCCTTCGGCCTCCCACTCATCCGACGCCTCACCTCGCTCCTTATCCGGCGACGGCAAGCGACGAAGCATGGTTTTTCGATGGGGTTGAGCTCCGACGAATTAGTTCTCCGGCGAGGTGAGGTGCTTTTTCTTTCTATCTTCTTTGGTTAGGTTTGTTTTTTCTTCCTTTTTCTTTTCCCTCTCTCTCTCCTTCCCCCTCCCTCTTTCTTCCTTTCTCATCGCTTCTGCAGCAGAGAGAGAAAGAGAGAAGAGGGAGGGAGGGAAATTTTCCTATTTTATGTTATTTTTTACTGAATTTTTAGATATTCTCCTATATTTTATAACTATTTTTAAATTTATATATTGTTTAAAAAAATAGTCATATATAAACGGCAGATAAGGCGGCCGAAACGACTTATACGGCTGATACATCCTGTACATTGTCATGGTTTCTTCGTTGGCTAGTTACCCACAAAGACTTTAGAAACATTATACAAACAATGTTGATGAGCACATCATTATGTTTATAGGATATTAGGATGTTTGTGAAGTGTTTGTAAGCATAGCATTACTCATTTGTGGCATAATTTGATGTTATGGAGGCATTAGTTTGGTAAACGATTATTTTATTTGCCATCATAAGGTGTTTCCATGATTTAAAGAAATATGATTTACGTTAATCTAAAGAAATATGATTTACGTGTAAGAAATATTTTGTTGGATTCCATTTAATATATCGGTGATGCATCCTAAATGTTCAAGAGTATCTTATCTGTTGTCCAAATAAGACAATTAATCTAATGTTATCTAGCAAAGTCTCTCTCAGTTTAGCTTGAATAGAAGTCCTTTTATGTATCAGATTGTTAAATAGAAGTACTAGGGTCATATTAGCTTGGTCAAGGGTCCTATACAATTTAGAGATCTTCCATTTTCCTAATAGTTAACAAGGAGATGTAAGGTGTAAAAATTAATTGTTTTGGCTCACACAATGTGATTTTGCTATGCTATATGGGGTGTTCTCCGTATTTTTGAGTCAAAGAAAGGAAAAATGGAAAGATGGAAGAGCTTAGGAAAGATGGAGATCTCTAGAGTTTGATTGATCTCCAATGCAACGAATGGATTACTCTTTTGGAAATTTTGTCGTCATAGGACCTATTAGGATATTGAAGTTTCTGATCACTAGAAAGTTGGAAATAATACTTAATTATTTGGAGTAGGGAATTTAAACTGTGGCAGTACATATATTAATGTATTATTAGAATCTTAGATAATAATAGAAAAGAATACACGAGGAGATTAAAACTATGGTATGAGGAACTTTAGGAGTAACTTGGTTTATCAAAAGTTTCTTAGCCTTCAAAGGATTTTAGGCTGCTAGTCATTTCGACTGAACTTTCTCGGGGGAACAATAGTTGTTCTTTAATCTACAATCAGAAAGATCCTGTTGCATTTGTGCTGATGAAATTGCAGTCATGAGAAAAATGAAAAGGTGACAGGCTTTTAGTTTGTACCGGGCACAGCAAGCAAGAAGGCATGAGCTAATTATTCAAAGCAAGGGAAAGGTATTCGCACCGGCAACTCCCAGAACCTTCTTTGATCACTGAGAGCCCGCAGATATTATACAGCCTCAGTGCCTAATTGTATGGTGAGTTGAAGAAGACTCTACTGATTATCAAACTATTAATTGTAGAATATGAGAGGAATAATGCTGGTTATAATTCATTACTATGGGCCTGTTGTTTGACTTGGACTGTCAGATCAATTTTTAAGAAAGAAAAGATGATTGATTACCATTTGTTCTGAGCAGCATGTCCTGCAAATTCTTTTTGCAACAAAAATAAGTGGAAAAGGACGAAGAATGGAAAAAAAGAGAAGGAGGAGAGAATTGGTAATTTGTATGGCACTAGTTTTCATCCCAAAATCGTATACCATCATTCATTAATTACACTGCAGGCAAGAACCAAATGCCTGGAAACCAACGCTTCTAATTGTCATAAGAATCTTATGTCATCTATTATGATCCTAAGACTCTTTCTTTCTAAGCTGCTATAGGTCTGACTGTTAAGCAATGTAAACTGAATAATATGTCAATTTTGGGTGTCCTTAATAAAGATGACTTATAACTTTTAGTTACACCTCTAATTCTATTAATGATTAGAATTTGTTAATGGATGACTCGGAAGTATATGAAAATTTCAAACTTGATTGAGATGTAAGTAACTATGAATCTAAAATCCCAAGGTTCTGATATGTTCTGATTGTGTCTGTGGTATCTGTACTATACAACAGATAAGCTTTTGTACTTTGGTATCTGTACTTTGCATCTGTGGTATCTGTACTCAACTCACAAGTTCCATGAATAGCTTGTTGGAAGACTTTACTAATGCATCAGCTATTCAGCTTCAATTGCAGCTGATGATGTAGGTTAACTTAAACACATACTTGCCACCTGGTTTCACCACAAGATATGGGATAGGCTCCTCTCAATTAACTTTGCCTTGCCTAACATTCTAAAACCAAATCACAAGTATTGTCTTGGGTGGAATATGTATGAAAATTTCTTAATCTTGTCATCAGTTATTCCATATAGTATCATATAGATTTTTTCCAAAATATTGCTACAAGAAAAAATATTTCCTCCCATACTACACTTTTTAAACTATTTCCAAAACTACTATAATTTTTGTTAGCTTAGTAAATCGCTATCTTAGGCAATGATTTTTACTCAATTAATCACTACACTAATATGCTAAAAAAGTGTTAAGGAAACAATTAATGAATCCGGTGTGAACACCACTATTCGTCACATTTATTTTCGTAGGCACAAAAGGGCTACACTCGTGGCCCTCTGGCTTAATGAAGGTTTTGACTAGCCTCATAGAATTATTTTTGTTTTTTTGTCTTTTGCTTTACTTTGCCTATATAAAGGCTTGTAATTCTTTTTTATGGGTTAATGAATATTTTGAGAGTTTTCACATATTTTACATATTGAATGTTTGTTGGTGAATTCTAACGTTTGGTGGATTCTGACACTTTGGTTGGTGAATTTCTCGGGTTTAGTTACTTTTTCCTACTTGTTTTTCTCAAATATGCAATTGAGAAGTTGTGCTGCATTAGAGTCGCTCTTTGAGAAAGTCAACAGTGAGAGAAAAAGAAAACACCTTCTGGGAAGTGAAAATGACCAAGTGTAAAATGATAAAGGTTCTTGAGTTTAAGTATCTATAAAATGCCTTCACAGAGTGCATTTAATTAAGTTACACGCACTCTGGAAAAGCGATTTAGTAAAGCACTATCAGGAAGAGCGATTTACTTTAAGCGCTTTCTCAGAGAACGATTAACTAATCGGTCTTTGCTAAAGTATTTTATGTACAAAACAATGGTATTCTAGCAAATTGGTCTATTATAATAACTCGCTTTCCAGGAGAGCAATTAATACTATAAATCACTTTCCTGGAGAGCGACTAAGTAGATCACTTTCTTGGAGGGCGATGCACTGATTGCTTTACTTGACAATTTTCCAGCAAATTGGTATAGTTATTTCATAGAAATCATTTTCTAGGACAATGATTTGCTGAGCTGACAAAAGTTGTCGTAGATTTGGAAATAGATTATACTGTGTCGTACTGCAGGAAATATGTTTTGTTGTAGTAGTACTTTGGGAAACAAACTATAGTATCATCATGAATGAAAGTCCAAGTAGACACTTCGAAATTCGGCCAAACTACAAGGGGGTAAAATATAGTTTACCCTCTTTATTGACTCTATTGTACTTTCCATTGCAGGTGGGCAAATAGTACGTGAGGTACACCTTTCTTTTCCCACCTCTAATATGCAATGCTGGGTAAAAGTGCATGCTGAACGAAGGAGCCCAAACCTGGATCGATTTGAAGTTTTTGTAGTCAAATCCTATGCTTACCTGCAATTACTTAGTGCAATGTGTTAGCATGTGATTCTACATAAACCCTAAAACACTATCTTGTTAATCCATTTCCTCTATCTCTTATTGCTTTTATGTGCATAAATCTCTTTAATTTATCCTTCTTGATCATTTATCTGCTTTCTATAATCTCTGTTCCCAACACCAGCTTTTGCCTCTGATCTGTGTTTGAATCACCTCCTTGATTTTCCCTTTTTGACTTCTTGATGAAGATGCTTATGGCTTCTGAAACTGTGCATCTAGCTCCATCACCAGTCACCACTTTGACCTTTACCAACCATCTCTTCATGCGTCGTTGGTCTAGCCCTCACACTTTCAACTCTCTGTATCTCCTCTTTATACAATTGGATATGAGATATATGCCCAAGAAGATTGAGCCATAGTCAACTCAAATGGATCCAAAAGCCACTAAAAAGTGGGTGGAGGTAGCCATGAATGGTTGTGCTGGGCACTTCTCATCTACAGCACGGTAACCATGATTGTTGTGAACATGCTGACTTGTGAGCGGCCATATAGCTGATGGGCATGTTGACCTATGATATCTTATGTCAGTCATTCTGCACCATGCAAGTAGTTTATTGAGTGGAAGAATTTTGTGATGGTAGCTTGCAAAAGTGGATATTGCGTGTACATGACTTAGGCAACTACTTGCATGTTAATGATGCCCTCTTCAAGCACTTAGTTTTAGAAGGTGAAACTCTTTCCATACAAATGGATATCCAGTAAGGTTCTCCTGATTTGCATGACCCAAATTTTGCTAGTTGGGAGAAATAGAAAGCCAAATTCAACACTTATGCTTCACTCAGGTGCTGTTAACATGCTACAACTCTCGTGAATCATTACCTAGTGTGAAATTATTTGTTTGGTATCCAATTATTCCTTTTGTTCTTTTAATAGTTCTAACATATTCCAAGCTGGGCAATTCTCGGATGTGCCCTCTGTTAGGGTAGACATTATGTTCAATTTCTCATGGGGTGAACTTTTTAAACTTTAAAGTGGCTTCTATGCAGCCAAAAACTGATATCTTCTTCCTTCCAATCTTTTTGTTAAAAGGTTATAATGTTCCATAGAACCTAAATTTTCTCACACTATAATCCTGTTACTGGAAGCTGCTGATGGTTGTGTAACATGAGGCAATGAAATTTTTGCATTTTTTTCAGTCAAGGAAAGGGATGAGATATTAGAAGGCCCTAATATTCTCACATAAATTGATCATTAGTCTAACATAGATTAGTGGAATTTTCTTGCATTATGGTTTCCTTTCCCTGTGCTTTTGTTTCTACGTCTTCTTTCCCCTTTTTCACAGCACAGCAGCACACTGCACAAGCTTCAGTGCCACATTTGGAGTTGCCTACACATATCCTTTGCCTCCTTTATTTTCTTTTATATTTTTGTTTTCATCAAATGCATTGGCAGGATCTTTGATATCTAGAGGGATGACTCCACACTCATTTGCATATGTAGTGGGAAGCCCACATTGAAATAGTTTAATTATCCATATAATAAATTCAATTGTTGGAGATGCTCAACTGCCGACATGAATTGGCCAAAAGAGATCAAATGTAGTTTCTATGGCACAGTGTGTTCTCTCCCTCAGAAAAAGAAAGACCCTCTGCTCTGCCATAGTCTTTCTATTGCGATATCAAATAATATTTTTCAGGTCTTGCTCTATACTTCGGAAATTCTATTTTGTTCGACTTTCCTGATGAGCTTTCTTTAACTGCACAAATCATGATACTTCATAGAAATCTCAGGTTTCTAAACATTTCCATAACTGTTTTGTCACAGAAGTCTTCAAGGTTTGCTATGCTGAGAAATGGGATAAGGATGCATCCCTCTTGCCATCTGCAGACTAACCTTTTCCTCTTATAATCACTTTAATGAGACGTGCAGTGAAATTATTGGTTTTATTAGCTTAGAAAAGATATGAATGAGTGCCAAAAGAGTAGATACCTTTTTGAATTTTAAGTTTCTAAACATTTCCAATTTCTATTACTTTAATGATAAACTTTAAAATATTGTTATTTTTATCAATTAAGAGTTTTTTTTATACTGATTTATGGGTTTACATGCCTACATGTAAGCCCATTTGCGGGCTTACATATTTTTTTTAATTTTTTCTAAAATAATATAAGATTAATATTTTATTTTATAGGTAATAATATAATATTACTATTTTTTATTTTCTTTTGTTTTTGGTTTTAGGTCCACTTGTAAAGCTATATATATTTTAAAATTTTTTAATATTTTTAAGAAATTCTTCGTATTGCAGACTTTTATTAAAATAAAATTGAGTTATTGTAGGCTTAAAATCTCACAAGCAGCTCTATAATTTATTATAGACTTAAAGAATTTTAAAAAAAATTGGAGGTCATTGTATTTATTTTAGAGGGAAATTATAGATGGATGAGAGAAGATTTAAATAAGGGTGTAATTATTATTTTGATGTGACATAGAAAAGTGAAAATTATTTGTTTTTTTTAGAGAAATCGAGTATGTGTCTACTAAAATATTATTGTTAAATTTATAAAATATTTATCCAAGTTAGCTATTTTAAGTAAATTATATTTTTTTAATTATTTTTACCTATGTGAGCCATGGTGGAATAGGAACTCTTTTATAATAAAAATTATATGTTATTTGGAAGAGAGAAGAGAGGGAGGGAGAGAGAAGAGAGAGAACATTAACAAGACATCAAAGTTAGATTTAAATTATGTCAAGGATAAAATTAAAATCAATTTGAACTTATATTAAAAATTTTATTTTATTCTTATTTTAGTTATTGAGTACAGAACTTGATTAAAGAAAAAAAAAGGTGGTCAAAGAGGTGTTTGGTTATTAAAGTTGGCTAGGGTTCTAACTAAGTTCATCCCCCCTAAACTCAAAACATAAAATGCAATGGGATAAGCCTCTTTGCATCTGCAGACTGATCTTTTCTTCTTACAATCACTTTAATGAGACGTGCAGAGTACTAGTAGTGCAGAAAATTATTGACTTCATTATTTTGGACATGATACGAGTGCTAACTGTGTCTGTGCATGTGCTAGTTGTACTTAGTGTGCGGCCTACTTGCTGTTTGATATAAATTTGTTTGCTGTCAGGCAGGAGCATATGCCTTGCCTTGGAGTTATCATCTTGGTTGCCTTAAGGCTTAAACGCCTAGTGGTGTAAATCATCATTACTTAATGCTTATTTTGTAGATTTCTTTGTTGCTTTTGGTGAAGGGGTAGCAAAGATTGAAACATGATGCTTGATAATCTAGCCATATCTTCTCTGAAAACCTTTGTGAATTCTTTTGTAGAAGGAATCACCATTTTCATATGCCTTTTCCCATTGAAAACTAAGTTTTATATGTTTTTTAAATATCATATTCTATGATTTAGACTTTATGTATATCTGCAGATCTTCTTTAGTTTCATTTTACTTTAAAATGTCTGTTTGGTGGTTCATGGGGTTTTTTACAATTGGTAAGATTGGACTTTTGAAAACTGAGTACATATATTTTCTATAGATGATGTATAATTTATTATAACAGAGTACACAAAATCTATGAAGGAGTGCATACTATAGTCCACTATTGTCAATTGAAAAATAAAATAAGATGCAAATGACTCTGGTTCTAAAGAGTAGACATGAAAGATTGGCATGTTCATGAAAACCCAAAATGGTTTTCTAATTTGCAGCATCGCCTATTTTATGTTTTAACATTATAGAGTTAATTAAATCCAGTTATACATCACCGAAGTGATATGTTGTATGTATGGAAAAGGAAATGTTGAGGAAAAGGAAAAGGAAAAGGAAAAGGAAAAGGAAAAGGAAATGTTGAGGATGTTCTACATGGGTTGACAGAATTGAAAGGTGGGTGCATCTTCCTTTTTTAGTTGGAAGTGGATGCGACCGTTTCTTTTTACCAGTCAAATCGAGGTGGTTGTCTATATTAAAGTATTTAGAAAGCAATCATTGGTCCATGCTGGCACGACAGGAGAAGCATCCTTATCTAATAGAAGAATCTCCTGATTGGGGAGATGATTGTGTTCTTTCTTCCATTGGATCCTCTCCTAACTCTGTTTCTCGTTTCTTCGTCTTCAAGGCAGGGAAAGAAAGAGTTTATCCAGAAGCAGCCTCTTGGACCACAAAGTTGGCGGCGACTCCTTGGTTTTGTCCATAGTTTATCGCGGCATGATCTCTGGTCAACTTTCCAAGATCCAATCCGGACGCCCACGTTCACAGTTGAGATCTAACCAAGCCTTTCAGTTGGTACGCCTATAAATGGAGTTGGAGAGGTGATCGTGCTGTGAAATAAGGCCGCATCGAGATAGGAAGTGAAAAGGAGAAGGATTCGAAGGATATGTTGAAAGAGAAGCAGCAGATGTGTGAGAGGAGGCTGCCCAAGAGGATCATCCTCGTAAGGCATGGGGAGAGCCAGGGGAATTTGGACATGTCGGCGTATACGACCACGCCGGACTACCGGATCCCGTTGACGTCGCTGGGCATCGAGCAGGCCCGGTCGGCTGGACGGCGGATAAGGGACGTGGTGTCGGAAGGCGGATGCACGGACAATTGGAAGGTGTATTTCTATGTGTCACCTTACGAGCGGACGCGGTCGACGCTGAGGGAGATCGGCCGGGCGTTTCCGAAGAAGAGGATCATCGGGGTCCGGGAGGAGTGTCGGGTTAGGGAACAGGACTTCGGTAACTTCCAGGTGGAAGAAAGGATGAAGGTAATCAAACAAACGAGGGAGCGATTCGGCCGGTTCTTCTTTCGGTTCCCTGAGGGCGAGTCCGCCGCCGATGTGTTTGATCGCGTCTCCAGTGAGTCTCTCCCTCTCTCTATCTTAAAATCGCATCCGAACCATTGCTGATGCGTTCGACATCTAGTAAGCTAATATGAATCAAAGTACTAAATTGTGAAAAATTTAAGTGCAGGTTTCATGGAATCTCTGTGGAGGGACATAGACATGAGGAGGCTCGATCAGGACCGGTGCTCAGACACGAATCTCATCATCATCTCACACGGCCTGACATCAAGGGTGTTCCTCATGAAGTGGTTCAAGTGGACAGTAGATCAATTCGAGAGGCTAAACAACTTTGAAAACAGTGAGTTCCGAGTGATGCAGTTAGGTCCAGGAGGGGATTACAGCCTCCTGATTCATCACACAAAGGAGGAGCTACAGCAGTGGGGGATGTCGCAGGAGATGATCGCCGATCAACAGTGGCGTGCGACGGAGAATCGCGGGAGTTGGAATGAGGAATGCTGCTGGAATTTAGCATCCTTCTTTGACAATCTGAAGGAGTCATCATCATCCTCATCAGAGGAGGATGAGGATGAGGAAAAGTCAAAGTAAAAGAGAAAAAAAAAAAAAAAAGAGGTCTTTTAACTCGTCAATTACATGGATTTTCCTTTGTCATTCTTTTGAAAATTTGTTTCCTTACGAAGAAAAATTCTGGGTATCTAGATTGAAGCTGGAAGAATGATCAATTTGTTCTCCATTAAATTTGTACACAGACCTGCATAGATATATTGGAACAAAGAAAAAAAAAAACCCATCAACTTGTGAGTGTCAATCGAAAGGAACAAATTAGACTTTGTTTATATTCAAATTGCAGTCATTTTTATGATTTGATGTCCTCTGACTATTTTGGAGGAGAAGGAGAAGGAGAAGGAGAAGAGCAAAAAAATAAAAATAAAAATAAAGTATTAACTTGTTAATTATATGGATTATTTTCCCATTTTCATTCATTTGAATTGGTCTCTTCATAAGAAAAATCATTGGTGTCTTGATTGAAGCTGGGAGTATGATCAATTTATTGCTATTCAATTTCTAGATAGACCTGGATAGATATTGAAATAGAAAAGAAAAGAAAAGGAAGTTAATTTAACCAAGAATATTGCCATTGTGCTTGGGATGTTGATCAAACTTTCAGAAGAACAGTTAGTGGATTCATTTATTAAACAGGTTAAAATATTAAATATGAATATGAATTGTTAATTAAACGAGTGACAGGGGGTCATATAGGCTACTTATATTTCTTATTTGTTCAATTTATTTGAATTTTAATTGAATTATTTGGCTAATAAGGCATACAAGTTATCTAATATTATAAATGAATTATCATGTTATAAATGAGTTAAATTAAAGTGAAAGATTAATCATGAAGTGAAAATTCTATTTCTATGACATTGGATGAAGTTTTGGTGCAATGGTTCTAACTAGGAAGATAGAGATTTTAATTTGTTTTGCACACTTTTTGAAAAGCAATTTGGGCTATCTTTGGGGCTATATATAAAAGCTTATTAAGAACTAACCCTAAATTATTATTTTTTTCATCAAATTTGCCTCCACTTTAAAGTTTTAAAGAAATTAATATTATAACTTTGCGATAATTTACAATGGAAGATACTAAATTATTTTCTACACATTTCATTTGCTTCGCATCCTAAAAGATTCTGTCTCAGTAAACACTAAGATTGAGAGAACCAATTATGAGAAAACAATATAAGATAGATTCAAGCGTATAAAACCTTATAATTATAGATTTGGGCATCGAGAATAATTGATATATTACTTTTAATAAATAATTTTATTTGAGATAGAATTTGTTATGTTTTATTTGGGTTTAACAATGGATTTTTTGCCCATAAAAATCTATTTATTTGCTATTGCCCCTCCATGCTTTATTTTTATATTATTATATTGAGATCATGTGGTTGATCTATTTCATAAGGAGTTTTTAAAAAGTTTAGTACTAAAGATTTTGTAATCTCTCTTTATATATATATATATATATATATATATATATATATAATATGAGAATAATGGTGAAAGTATTTAGTCTCCTTGTCCAAAATGAGGACAAAATTTCATCAAAATAACCAGATTTTAAACCTTTTGCCCTTTATTTCTCTCTCGCAAAATCTATAATCTCCAAAATTTAGGAACAAGAGGAATTTAGGACTAAGAAATAATAAAATGTATCAAAATTTCATTTAAAAAACTCAAAATTACAATTTATTATAAATTTAATAAAACAGTATTCATCATAGTGAGGAATCGATTACTCAAACCACTATTATATCAATCTAAAGACGACTTTTGTGAATAAGTAGTAAGGATATAATATTTCTCCTATATAAACTGAGGTGATTAATTTATGGTTTATAAAAAAAATTTATATGAAGTCACCCATGATAAAGTTAGCATTTGATATTGGAGTTTTGACTCTATTTTCTATATTTTTTTTTATCAAAATTGGCTGCCAGTATAGCTATAACAAAAATGCTGAACTATCAATATTTTTAAAAATTAGTATTTTTATCGTTAAGCATTTTTTTGCTCTAACTACTAAAAAACTAAGTTAAAGTTATATATATAGAACGCTGATCAATTCAACATTTTAAGACTAAATAAAATAAATGAATTGATCAACGTTTTTTTCTTAAGCAAAAATGTTACCTGGTTCAGCATTTTTATCAAGACTATAGTGAATTAAACTCTATTTAGTAGTAATTTTGAGGGATAATCTATTCCGGAAAAAAAAAACATTTGAAACACTACTAGATTGATCAAATACTCTTTGTTATTGTGCATTAAGTGTAATCAAAGTAGATAAAACATTAATTTATCTTTTTAAATAAACTAATATGAAGGTCAACTAAATTTTTTTTAGTACTTTTTAATTAATTAAAATATGTAGGTGAAGTAAGCCAATCTACATCTATGACTTCCTCCACTACCACATAGCCAAGTCTTTAATCATTCAAACCCATTTGTAATATAATTCTTATCTAAAGTTTTATACCATTTCTTGCCACTGGAGTATCTATCACCTATGCCATTGGATACCATAGGTGATTAGAAAATTTAAGTTTATACTGTACATCAACTTAATGAAGGATATTGTATGTTAATGGTAGAAGAAAGAATGTGATTGATTATTTTATCTCACAAACTGAATAAGAGGTCAACTAGCAATGCTCAAATTTTTTTTATGGATCAAAGGAAAAGCAACAATGGGTTGACTCAGTGGAAGGTATCAATAGTTTAAGGTGTAGTAAGATAATGCTGGACTTGTTCAAAATGAATCATAAACTTAAGTCTTGAAGTGGCCAAACAATGACTGTAATCTTTCTGTTTTTCTTATTAATGACATAGTTGACCAAACTAGCAATTTTTAAATTTATTTATCAATATATATGACATCCCAAATTTAATACTAAACATAGACTATTTTATTATAGCTCTAAGTAAAATACTAAACTAATTTATTAGCGTTTTTATTGAAATACTTCGCTAGGTCACGAGGATAGACATAAAATAGTTTAGCGTTTTATATATATAAAAAAAAGAATCAGTACTTTTATCTAAAAGTAAAACAGTGAATTTATCGACATTTTATTTATGACTATAATAAAATAGACCTATTTTAGTATTAAGTTCGAAGTTTATAACAAGTTATATATAGAACAAAAGAAAAATATTTAGTGATAGTGATACTAAGTTTTATAATTTTTTTTATCTCTATATATATAGTTTGATAATTTATTCTCAACTTATATAATTATATGTACTTGGTTTTTTTATTTTAAAAAAGTTAAGGTTATTTTCCTTTTACCAACAAATACTTTATATATTCTAACTTATAATAATTAAAAGCCAAGCCAATTTTACTGATAGTAAAGCTAAGTTGAGAATGTATGTTGATATGATGCATTTTTTACATTACAATTAAAAGTATAATATAGGAGAAGATAATAAGTGTCAATTAGACTCATATTAATTAGTAGTTACAAATCCCATCATGTAGGAAATTTTTATAACACATAATTGCTGGTAATTAGGGACTAAGAGTGGGCTATTCACAAGACACATCTGGCAATTAAAAAGTTTAATTTTAAGTATATATATTTTAGGGATTTTTATAAATTAAACTCTGTATTTTACTTATTTTATTTTATGATTCGCACCGGTCTTCAAGAATTTTGTAACTTATTTGACTAACTAACGTCGATTAAGTTAATAAAATACTCATATTATTTTCTCTTATTTTTTATATCCCTCCACTATCTTTTCCGTCTACCTCTTCCACCGTCGTCGTCGTCTTCGTACGTTGCCGCTCATCTTCCCTCTCCTCTTCTCCTCTTGAACTATTTTTCTTCTTTTCTTCTTCTATTTTTTTGAAAGAGAAAAAAAAGGGTAATTTAGGTAATTATTAAATTATTTTATATATTAATAAAATATTTTTTTAAGTACTGTTTAAGTTAATCCATGATGCTTAAATAGAAAAATTAGGAGTATGAATGAGGTTTATATTATAAAATAAGTAAAATATAAGGTGTGATTTATAAAAATCTCTATGTTTTATAATATAATGTACAATTAGGGTATATTATTATTAATTTAAAAAATCGAATGTAATTAAATTTGCAAAAGCCCCCAACTATCTGGTACAAGTGTGTTTTATTTTTTTAGTTGAAAAGTTAAAAAACTAGACTTGATTGTGAACTCTAATACCATTTAATGTAGGGTGTGAAATGCAAATTTACTTGTATTAATTTCAAGTTCTATAAATATGCATCAGATTTCCTCTTGGAAAGCTACCTCACCTGACGTCTTCTAGAGTTGCAAGGAGGAATGAGTAGACTTTCTCTACCAGACAACGTCCTCTTCCTCGTCCTCCTCTTCCTCTTCTCCTCCTTCGCCGTCCAAGCTTCGTCTCTCTGCTCTAATCAAGGTTCCTCTCTCCTTCTCTACTTTATTTTTCTACTAAATTAACGTCTTTGGCTGAAAAAATTGGGAGCTTTAGTTCGTTTTTTGGGCTAAATTAGTTCGTAAATCAATGTTTCGTGCACAGTCCCAAGTGGGTTTCTGTCCTTTTCTGTTATGGTTTCGGTTCTTGAAAGTATTCATTGCTTCTGCTGTTGTAATTTATGAAATTTGGAAATTGACCTGCTAGAGGAACTACCAAATTTCTCACGTATAAGTGTAATTAAGTGTAATGGTCTTGATACTTTTGAATATTGATACGATTTAGTGAATTGATGCACAGAAAATTTTTAGTGAAAGCTAAACTTAACCATTTTATCGTTTCTTTACTTCATTGCTCATGGACCTTAGTGCTTCTGTTGGATTTGAAAAGGAGGTGGTGATTTCTACCTATAAGAGGACGATTGCTTAATCCATTCACGAATTTATGTCCCTGTGTTACTGCGGCAGTCAATAATGATGTTTAAAGTTTATACCTTTATATCTGGTAAATCTTGGCAAAGTCCTATGGCCATTTCAGTGAAGGGCTCCCACGAAATAAATCTTGTGTTTTTTGATTTACTGTGCCTGTCGATCAGTTTATGTTCTCTTTTTTTTTTTGACTACTTAACTTTCTGTTGTGCGTTATCATTGTTGATTGCAGAATCATTAACAATAATAAAAGAACGTAGAGAATCATAATTGGTACCCAAGTTGAGAAACCACATGCATATAATTTTTCTTTGCTACCAGATTTCATACGAGGCATGACTAGATAACACTTTGAGCCTCAGCAGAGACCTTGATATAATGATTAAGTTAACAATTGAAGCTCCTTGTTTTCTTCTTATGAATAATAAATTCTTTATGATTCTATATCATATTAAATTAGAGATCAAAGAATTATTTTTGTTTATTGTTTGTGTAACTCTCAATTTTCATATAAGTAGGTTCTTCACTGGTCAGAAATATAAGTGATATACCTGAAAGCAACTATGGAATAGGAGGTCTGATGCATATCACCCTTGCTGGTGCTATTTCTCATGGAATGAAGGAGGTAATGTCTGCAGCTGCAACGTTGAAAACTTGAAATTCATTCATGAGAACCGAACCACGATATAAACATTTTTCCTTTATTTGTATAACTCTTCTGCCAATATTTGGTAAGCCTAGCCATTGTTATTTAGTATTTTCAGTATCTGTCCAAGATACCTGGTCTTTACACCCAGTGAGATTTTCTTGAATTCCTTGATCAACGCATCATGGAGAAGAATGAAATGGATGGGAAATTCTTGATCTCATTACAAAATTGAATAGTGATAGCTATTAAGGTATTAAGGTAAAATGACAGTAGCAGTTGAATTTTGTTGGGAGGTTGAGAAAACACTAATCTAGCTATTGTCAAAGTAAATTCAAACCAAAAATAGATTTGTTCTCTAACATAAATATGGCAGTCTAAGCTTTCTAATAATAGAATTTTATGCCTAGACCAATGCAAGGAAAATCAAGAGAAAGAAGGATATTTGTAAATCCTACACATACACTACAAAACCCTAGTCTGAATAATACTAGGATTTTGAACTCAACTGGTTCTGGTTTAAGGTTACATTGTATCATGGTTTCCGGGGGCTTTGCTGTGCTTCACCCTCTTGAGAAAATTGCCTTTTGAGTATGAACCGTGAGAATACGAACCACTCTCATCAACATAGAATTACTTAAGTATGGCAAGGAGTTTATGCGACAAATAGTAGTGGCTTACACTTGTCAACTAAATAGTTGTTGATTAGCTGGTTGATAAATCTGATTACAGTCAAATATGACATTCTTTCATGTATACTCCTATCATAATGTGTGTTCCATATAAAGCTGTAATAATTTCTCAGACGAACCAACAGTTTCAAAAGAAAAGATATACACTTATACAGTGCAATTATATACTGTTGCACCACTTCATGTGATCACATATTCTTGTTAGGTTGAGGTTTGGCTTGAAACACTTTCCCCTGGCTCAAGTACACCAATCCACAGACACTCTTGTGAGGAGGTATTCGTTGTCTTAAAAGGAAGAGGTACTCTTTTACTGGGCTCAAGCACGCTTACGTATCCAGGACGACCTGAGGAATTCCTAATCTACCAGAATAGCACATTTTCAATCCCTGTGAATGATCCCCACCAGGTATTAAATTGACAGCTATACTTGTTTACCAGAACTGCATCTTGCCTTCTGCAACCCTGCAATGGTGCGAGCCTCATGCAGTGGGGCTTTTCTAAATCATGGTTGGAATCCTAAATGTGGCCTACAAATTTATATATTTAAGAGACTCTTATAGCAGACCTGAATGCTACCTTTTTGTTTCCAATCTTTGCATTGTTCTCAGATAATTCATTTTATCCTCCATGATTCTCTCTTAATTGAAATCTGAAAAGGATGTGGGATATATTCTGTCTGTGCTGGCTAATTTGATCTGGTGGTATCTGACGAAGATTTTGTCTATGTGCTGCTTTTGATGTATCAATTTTATCCTAAACATTTCCAGTTCTACTTCCTCTTCTTCAGCATGCATGTTTAACTTATTTGATGAATGCAGAAACTGGTCCCCTTATTCTGTACTATGATCCAATTTGTGACTGGATACTGGTGGTCAACCTATAAATTACTAAAAATGTATGAAAATGAACAAATGAGATCAAAAAATAATAATTTTTTCATACTCTAGTTTGCTGCTTGCTTGCAGTTTAGTAAATGAAAGAGACATTTAGGGGCTAGCAAAGAATAAGGCATATCAAGTAGCATTACAGATCTATTGATTTGCAAGAGTGCTAATTGCTCCTCATCATCACCTTCATCACTATTTCCCATCAATATAGGTAATCTGGAGCATAACTCAAAGATAAGAAGGAAGAATAGCCAGAATTTTGTGATCTTGGTCTGACAGTTTCTTTTCTCTTAGACTGTTATATCAAATGCATGATATTGCATCTATGGTTGGACTGAAGGGCACATGTTACATTTCTTTTGATTCTTGGTTATATGGTTCTCGTGTATTTCTGTTTTTACTTATACAACAAATATGCAGGTCTTGAACACAGACAAGAATGAAGATTTGCAGATACTTGTCACAATATCACGTCCACCAGTCAAAGTGTTAGTACATCAAACCTTATTGTTTTGTTTTCTGTCAGAAATATTGTGCATTATGTGCAAAATCACAGTCACGGTCATTTAATTTTCATAGGCTTCAACTTGAGATTGGAGTCGGTTTTTGATGCTCATTATAGTTAGAGTCACTTTAGAAGTCTAATATCTTTTTGAGGGCAAACCTGAGAACAGATTCTTTCATGTTGAAGTTAGAGATTCCTCTTGATGCCACACCAAGCGATGTTTAACGAATTTTTCTACTACTACTGTTATAATTTCTACTTGTATATTGATCCCTTGCCATTCTTTGTCATCGTAATAGGGCTCAATCTTGATGCATCTCATCATCGGTAGTTATATTCTTTTGCCATATTTACAAATATCAAAGATATTGATTGTGCTATTGTTATATACCTCTGTATATCATACCAAAATCAAGTGTCTCCTGTTCCTCATCAAGAAGTGCTCTTTCAATGTATAATCCCATTTCAATATCTTATTAGAATGGAAAAGGATAGGCAACATGGAACAATTCAATATGGGGAGGCTCTAGTAATATAGTGCAATTCTTTTTTACTCTCCAAAAATATAGGGCAAATTTTTATGCCCTGTTCAATCTGAATTGAAGATAAAAGATCATGCAAGCTCATGACTATAGAAGTTCAGATAATAGAGGGACTTGCTACAAGAGCTATAACAGAAGCTGGCGCAAAATCTACTTTCTTCATTGCAAGTTAGTCTGATGCAAAATGGACCATCCAGAGTACTCCTCTATATGTAAGAATAGTTAAGAGAGAAAATTTCTCATCTAGGGCGCCTCTGTTATATAGAAAATCTTGATAACTAGTTTATACTACTTCTTTAGAGTGTTTTTTGTGGGATAAAATTTGACCACTCAAAATGGCAACCAAACTCAACATCCTAAGGTACATTCCTCGCTAGTCTCTTTTTTACCTATTAGCAACAATCATACATGGAATTGGATATAAAACTTGTATACTGCCAGTTGTTCTCAGCAAAATTAGTTGTTCAATGTAAATTAAAGGTACTTTAATTAGGCTTAACATCACCTGAAACACTTCCCTTCTTTCTTTACTTAACCAATCTTGACTAGAAAAACAAGAAGAGATACTTCGACCCATTAAGGAAGGTACGGTGAAGAAGGAAAAGAAGGGCTAAAACCCTCGAATTATTTGTTAATTCCAGAAAGAACAGCTCTTAACATTCATTTCTATTTGTCAATAGACTGAATAGTTGAAGTCTTAGGAAGATCATGTAATCATCTTCATAATCAATTTACCCTTTGTTGAGCCTTTTACAAGCTCCCTGTATATCCTAGTTATCATCTTCAGAGGAAGTGGTGACATTTGTAAGACAAAGCGGGTAAAAATATCAGCCTTCCTTCTATTTAGTAATTATATTTCTTTATGACTATTCACCATAATATGGCTGCATAAATATATTATTCCATCCTGTTGGGACACATTTGGACCTACTTAAAGTGCTGTTATGCTACCAATAGATCAAGCCAAATATGTGTGGTAACATTTTACCTATCTGTGGTCTTGCACTTTGTTTGTTTGTGTTTAAAATTTCATTTAGAAAAAAGCACTTTGTGGTATACATGCATCTGGTTTGTCCGGCATCCCAGTTCCTTTAGATCCAGCAGTAAAGATTGTTTGATAATGTTGTAGTCCATGTGTATAAGATTTCTGAAATATCTGGATGTGTTGTAAACTTGTGAAGTACCACTATTTTGAGTGTATGACATTTGAACCAAGTGGCAAAAGTTTATGAAGCTGACCTTTTCCATGGAGATAAACCAAGTACCATCACTCATTATTGATCTTGCCTTGATCTTTGGCTGATTTACACATAGATATATGCTGCCATACTTTCATGAATTTTATCTTCTTATTAGGAATTGCCCTAGAATGGCATATAGGTGAATATGGAGAGCAAAAGGACATTTTATGTCCCTTCCTTCTCTGAATTTTTGTAACATTATTCAATACATGGATCCAGTATAACAATTTTCTTCATGAGAAAAAGGAGAGAATCTTTATTGTCTCTTTGACTTAACTTTATCATAGTGATAAGAGCTTCTCTAGTCCTAAACTGTATTCTGTACATCTAAGAGGACTTCTGCTGGGATACTCCTATAGTACATTTAGGCTTTACATTAAGCTGCCCTCGGGAATGCATATCGATTGGCAATATAGATTTTTATGACCGGTCCCTCTTATCATCTGATTTTGCTTTAGTCAGGAATTTGGAATCACATACTAGCCTTTATATGCATTGACATGTAACTTTAGATACCCTTCTCGTCCTTCGGATGCCATTTAGCAAATGAAATTAGTTTTTTGGTGCATGCTGGAATATGTGTGAATCTTCTTGGTATCACTTGTAAATTGGAGTATCTAATGCTCGTACAAGTTCTACATAACTAATTGAAATCTACAGTGTTCTACATCATTTGTCTTGCGTGCTCGAATCAAATGACTATTGTTGTCATCATTCATCGCATAATAGAATTCTCTGATCCACTTTTTACAGGTTTATATATGATGACTGGAACATGCCTCATACTGCAGCCAAGTTAAAATATCCCATCTTTTGGGATGAGGAATGCCTCCATGCAGCTAAGGATGAGCTTTGATGTCTTTCCTTTCACTTGATTAATGTTGTTAGCTCTTCTTATGACCTCTTATTAAATGTTCATATGTATTGTTTATGTCAATTTGTATGCTACGTTTGATGGAGTCATAATTCTGGTAGAACATTTCAAAAACTTGTCAATATCCTATGGACCATAAAATTTATGTGGAGTCCCATACTATAAGACAAACTTCTGCAAGAATTAAATATATTCCCTGTATTATTGAAACAAGCAGCAAAAGAGTATGTTTGCATAATATTGTTGAGCAGACAATAAACAATTTTTTTTTCTCCTTCACTCATCTAGCAAATTGTAACAGTTAGCTAATAGTTTGTTCGCAGAAAAAAATATATGTTTCAGTCAGTCAAAGGAGCAAGTCTTGAGATGAGGCGTTAGAATGCCTTCAAGGCCGTTCGAACGCATTTACTCGATAGTAGAAGATAAATAGCCGTTCGAACACCCTTAAAACCATTTGAATGCATTTACTCAAGAGCTAGAAATAAATTAGGCATTTGAACGCCCTCAAGACCGTTTGAATGTCCAACGACGAGGGACTCTAGTTTAAATATTTTAATTAAGTATTTTTGTTTATGTTAGGCAATAAGATTCGAGCTTGTTTGATCTTATTGTTAAGTAGTTGGATCAGGGAGCTACTTATAAATAGATGTGGTGTACACCTGGATAACCCTCTTGGATTATTGAATAATTTGCAAGATCGTTTCCTTCCTTCTTATTCGACTATCTCTAAGCTTTGGAACTCTAGCCACCATCTAGGATCTTCATTACTGTCTTCCTCTTCGTCTGGCCGCACTCCTTGACTCTAAGGAATGACTCTATTTCTTTTATATCCCTTCTCTACCGATTTCATCGATTTTCACCATTGCTATCTCCACCACCTTGACATAATCCTAGGCCGTTCACCACCATGCCTCTTCGGCCTCTCCTCTCCATGATCCACTCTAATAGATTTGTTTTTCATCCCAAATGTATCTCAATCCTAAAAGTACTTTACCATCCAACCGTTGGATCTCTAGTTTATTCGTAACTTTAGAGATCCATGGTAATCTTAACTTTCTCTACGTGAGTCAGAATTCAATCCAGTCTTCGGATTTGGACTCACAGCAATTGTGGGGTTAGGAAGATGATCGTTACATAAATATATTTCTACAATAGAATACTCTTCATAAAATCGAAGAAACTAATCTAGCAAAGTTGTCACAAACATGTAATCTCAATAAGTTTGCATATAACTGAACTGAGATTGAATAATAAAGCAAATAACTCTTGGTAGTAACCTTAGTCACCAAAAAAGAAGAAAGCTGAAGAAGAAGAAGAAGAAGAAGAAGATTGACGAAGTAACAGTGGAAGGCGAGGAGCCATCCCTTCTTCCATGTCAACTAGCAGATGTTACTTTATCTTTAACACCTACTGTGATTAAAAAATGTTGTAGCACAGCTGCCACAAGAACAAACATACCACTATACCCATTCCTCCAAATACAACATTAAGATTACTCCATAACAGAATTACTGCCATCCTTCTCTATCTGTTTCTTAGGGTTTTGGGAAGAAGGGAAGCTTATACACATAGGTTCTTCTTTGCTACTATAGTTAGTTGGCTGTTTGGTAGCATTGAAATCGATGGTTAAGAATCTTCTCAAAGTGTTTGTAGATTTGATGTACTGTCCTAACTTGGAAAAGATGCTGTTCATGGGGACAAAATAAAATCTCTTCCTAATTGATGTCGTCTAATTTGGTAAGCATAATCGGATACCAAGATGAATCAGATATTATCTTAACAAACACATATAAATAACTAAAATATCTTTCTTTCTCGAAGTTGTGTAGAATCTTCATCAATACTTTTCGTCTCTAATTGTACTATGATATTGGATAAAATATTTGATAACTTCGAAACCATTTTAAAAAAATTTATACAAAGGCAAAAATAATAGTCTCTTTTGAATCTTAGTTATTAACTAAACATGGCATTTTAAAACTTTTTAGTAGCAATTATGCACACCCAAAAAAAAAAAAAGAAATCCTCCATTTAAATTAGAGATTCAATTGAAGAAAATAAAAATAAGAATTCACTCTTTATTCTTATTGATAGAATCGACTAACATATTTTTGCCTCTAAAAAGTGCTGCCAGGCTATGAATAATCTTCTTTGAACTTGGAGGGCCCTAAGAAAACCCCTTCCTTTGCCTAGTTAAACAACAATCTTCTTTGAACTAATTCCCATTGTCCCATAGTTGGTAGGTTTGGAATGAGAAAGTCTAGACATTCCAAAGAAAAAGTCCACAGCTAGATGGAACATATGGGATATAAATATAGCCATAATACTACTATAGTTTGTTCACTAGTATTTCCTTACAACATTGCAAACTGAGATAGATATCTAAGGGGATAAGGGATCTAACAGCTCTAAAAATGAAGACAAACTATGTCCCTGTAGGTCTTGTAAGATAGAACATGTTAACCATCATAACCATGAGCTTTACTAGCTGTCGTAGCACAAAACCTCTCACCTCAGACCAAATAATGCCTCCAACCATCTGAACCCAGTAATCTAGGTCACTGTTGATGACTACCAGGATCTTCTTTGCTGCAAGGGCAGTTTGTGTAGAGTGTAGATCCCTTAAGGCCTTGCCATTCTCACTCTTTTGGCAAGGTGGCCTTTTGTCCCAGCCCATGAGATGCATGCCATGTCAATGATCACTTTTCTCCCACACGGATTTGGCATCCATCTCGAGGAGAGAAAGATAAACCGGCATAGAGTTGAGAACCGAGTTAATGAGAGTGACGTGCCTCAGTAGCTTGAGACAGCATTGGGTGCATTTCTACCTCGCTAATTTGGTTTCAACTCGAGCCAACCCACCCAATAATCATTTAGGAGAAATTTTAGCTTCAAAGTATTTGAAGGGAAAACCCCTCGAGAAATTTGCGCAAAAAAAATAAAAAAAAATAGACATCAAATTCATCTTGTTTAAGCACAAATCGTTAAGCAATTCATATGTTTCAAAAGCAGCCATAATGAAAGAGACCTACTAACATCCATAATTATCAACAAGTCATCCAAATACAATAAAGGACTAAACACAAAATTCTCTATGATTTAGAAACAATGGTGCGAGGGAGGTGATCTAGGTGCAATTAACCCTAAATTTATGGTGAGCAAGCACGCACGCACGCACGCACGCACATGAATTAAAAGACTATCCACTGAATATGTTATATTGATATGGATTTGATAACATTTAAGGAACAAGCTCGAACAAACTATTTCTTATCCTTCCTTTTATCTGCTTAAAAACTGACTCCTATTCATCTTTCTTTGGTGAAGGACCAGAATATTGCCCCCTAAACTTGTCTATGAAAATTTGTGCTTCCTCGTTAATGTTAAAACCCTTCGACTTTGCCTCTTGTGTCTGCCTCAGTGATGTAACCTGCTTCCCTTCAGCTGTCCTGGATCCCTTCTCTTTGTTATCTCTTCTTGTTTCCCCAGGAGTTAACCCATCTTCTACCTCCACTGCGTCAAGAATCTGATGAGAGAAAAGAACAGGAATCTCAGTGTCCTCACGATCTCTTCGGGTTGGATTCCCTTGGATGACTGGCTCCGGTCGACGGAACGGAAACTTCTTGAGAAATTCAAAGAGTCTGTTGCAGATGCCAAGACGCTTTGCTGGATCTTCCTTTCTCTCCATTCCTTTCTAAACTCTGGCAAAGATGAAAAAGGGAAGGAAGGAAGGATTACTAGAGAAGATGGCCTCAAATGAGGAGGAGTTGTACTACTACTAGTACTAGTTCATATATATATATATATATATTCTTGCTTGAGATGATAAGCTAGCGTTCAGATGCAGCATACTAACTGTTCATGCAAGCAAATCAAAAGGTTCAAAAAGGAAACATTCCTTTCGTCCTCTTCTTGGAGTGCTCAAATAAAGAATTCAAGCAAAGAACTGTTTGCATGAGATCTTGGCATGATTTATGATCCACGTTTCTTGTACTAAGCAACACTTGTATGGTTTTTTTGAGTTCTATTTTTCTTCAAAATTATTGGAGGAATATTTGAGTTCCTAAATTATTTAGAGAAATAGATGTTGATTTGAACAGTGATTTCACTGAGGTAAACAACATTATATCTTAAAGAATATTAAACTTATTCTTCCAAAAGACACAGACAAAAGATTAGTAGAGTTGATACTCTCTCTCTTTTTTTTTCTTAATGAAGATAAGAAGTCATTCAGTAAGTTAAAAGAATTCAAAATCGAATCACCATCTGACAAGATTGATTGATGCTTCATTAGAGAACCAAAGTAGAACCCTCTGGGCCTAGATTTAGCTTGGCAAAGCAAAGCATGCAACAATAATGGCTGGGGGTAAGAGAATAAATTCTCATGTAAGCTTATTTGTGTCTCCCTCTATCTGTGTTTATTCTTTTAAATCTCCTAGATTTTGTGTGGATATCCTAAATACATAAATACTTTTAACCTATAAGAATGTATATGGTTTAATAGTTATAATCCTAGTAGTTGGGAGGTATGGTTGCTTACTAATAGTTATAAAAGCATCACTGTAGTTTATTTTTTTATTGATCACAACCTGATATAGATTATAAGCTATATAAATAGTTATAATATTTTTCAACATATAGATTAGATAACTGAGTCTGACTCTCTCTAAAAGAAACAGTTGGAAATGCACTGTTATATAGTACATACTGTATATCTAGTAATTTTTTAGATTAGGGCAATAAAAAAAGGCACTCAATGACTCAAGCCAACTATAATAGAGAGAGAGACAATTGTGTGTGTAAAGTGTTTGGTGAGAAAACTTCTTAAGAGCATCTCCAACCGGGCTCCAAAACTCCAAATTTGGAGCCCGATGGAGTTCCAACCGGGCTCTATATGGGGCTCCAAATTTGGAGCCATGAACAGTGGGGCTCCAAATTTGGAGCCCCACCATGAAAATGGAGCCGGGCTCCATTTGTCACATCAAAATTTTGAAAATGCCCAAATTGCCCAATAAGTGTTATATTCAGTAATTTTAATTCCATTTGTATCCTTTGTTAAATAATTTAGTTAGTTAAGCTAAGTATATAATTAGTTTTACTAATCGGTTTTTAACAAAAATAATACCATTGGAAAGGTCTCATCAAGACCTTTAAAATGAGTCTAATATTAAATTACTTTTGAGTTAATTTTAAATTTAATTTTTTTATTATTTATAAAAATGAGTCTAATATTAAATTATTTTTGAGTTACGGAGATGACTTACCAGAATATTAAACATCTATTGCTTTTATTATGTTTAGTTAATTTCTGCTTATTTTAGGTAATGTAATTTTGATATTTTTAGTTAATGACATGTAATACTTATTTCGATTTTTAATTTCGATGCGTTTAATTAAAAAATTAGTAATTTAAAATTACTTCTAAAACTATTGAATATTAATCTTATTTTAAAGATCTCGATGAGAGTTTTCTAACCATATATTTTTTAATAAAAAATAATAACACTAAGATAATCTATTAAGCAATTTAAAATAGTTAATATAATAATATATATTATATTATTATTATAATAAAAATGGAGCCCGGTGCATTGGAGTGCACCGGGCTGGAGATGCTCTAAGCATGTAAGGTGTTTGGTGATATGTCTCAGAGAAAGTTGTGGATCCTTTTTGCAAGGATGACGACAGACTGTACGAATCTCGGTCCTCTTGCCTTCGTCAGTGCCATGAGATCATGGAATGTAATAAGAGTTTTTTTTACCAAACTAGCCCTTCTTTTTATTGTATATTACTGAAATAGAAATAGAACTTCGGGTCTAATTTATTATAATCCTAATAAAAAAAATTTAAAATGCTAATTAGTTCAGCATTTTTATTCTTAGATAATTTTTTTTCGAAACTGCTAAAATATTAAGTTAAAAGAATTTATATAGATATAATCAGTATTTTAGGATAAGATAAAAACATTGAACTAATTAGCGTTTTTACTTAGAGATAAAATATTAATTAATTCAGCGTTTTTACTAGGACTACAGTAAATTAGATCCCATTTGATAATAAGCTTGAAAGTTAGTCTACTTCGGTAAAAATAAATTTGAACACGGCTAGTTTGGTCGAAAACTCTTTTTCTTATTTTAAAATACAACTCCATATTCCATAATAACAGTTAAATATCATAATAATCTTATTATATGATACAAATACTATTTATCAAAACTATATCTTATCCGACGTACTAACTCAATTATTAATTTAGTCTCGATATCTATCCTATCAACCTACTTTATATCAAATCAAAAAGTATCTATGTAATTTTCTAAAACACAAAACACATTTTATCCATATTTTTTTTCACTTTAAATCACATCAAAGATAATTATCACACAATTATTCTATAATACAAATGAACACAAGAATAATTATTGTTAGAACAAAGAAATCATTATCATTTTGAGAATAATGAAGAAGAATATCCATTATAGAAGTATCTAATATTTCTCGGCCCACTCTAACAATACAAAAAAAAAGAATGACAAATAATTATTTATTTCTCCTTTTAATTTTTCTCTAACTTATTAGCAAATAGATATTTAGTTTCTTAACATAAAAATCAATGAACGACTAAAATAATATATATATATATATATATATATATATATATATATATATGTATGTGGTTGAGAGAGTCTATCTTTATAAAAATAGACAATAATTAAGAGTCTACATGCCGGCAAATCTATACAGACTTATTCTTCCAAAAGACCTGGAACAAAGATGCGTTTCTGATGGAGATAGGAAGTGATAGACTCATAGCCACTACATTAAAGAAATCAGAAACGAATCACAATGTGAACTAAGGAAACATCACAACAAGATTGATTGATGCTTTGTTAGAGAATCAAAGTAGAACCCTCACCCTCTGGGCCTAGAATTTAGCTTGAAAAAAGTGAGCAACATTTATGGCTGGAAGGCAAGAGAATAAATTCTCATTATATTCTTATTTATGCAGGAGTTTTGAAAAGTTATAATTTGATTCAAAATTTGAAATTTGAATTATTTTTTTTCTGACAATTTTAGTTTACATAGGACAAGCAATCTATCCTAATTAAACTAAAATTTGACTAATCTTATCTCTAACAATGTTACATAACACCCTATACTTATATATAGCATCCGGATTTATAAGGGGAAAAAGAATAACCCTAAACATTTGAGCAAACATACAATTTTAAATAGACGTGATTATCTAGCGAGTCGGATCGGATTTGGGCTAAGTTTAATGGATTGGATATAATGGGTTAAATATAAAAAATATTATATCTTATTAGGCTAAGTTTAATGGGCTTATATAAAGACATTTTAGTTGTCTTTCATGGTAACATGCTTATATATTGATATATAGTTTACTAAATATTTAATATGGGACTAAAAAAATTATAGGAATATACATGCATTATGGGTTGGGTTATAGATGAGAGTAGTGCATTAGGCTTTCAGACCAGGCTGGGCGGGCAAAGGCTTATCCCATGCCACTCACTATCATCTCGAGCTCGGGTCGTGCCGGGCCTAAATTGAGCTCAAGTCAAGCTTAGCTTGATTAAAACCGAGTAGGTTCGGGACAAGTTTGGATAAGTCGAGCCTAATGATCATGTCTAATTGTAAACAATGATTGGGTGTAAAATAGAAAATTTCTATCTTACACCCACGGATTGCGGGCAGTCACCCCATCACCTAGCATCTAGTAGGAAGGCAGGTGTCAAGGCGGTGTAGTATTTTAATATATGAAAAATTAAAAATAATTATATATGATATATAATATATTTTAATATAGCTAAAAATTAAAACTAAGATTGCAAATAGCTAAAAATTTAGAATTATAACTAATCTTTTTTCTCCTTTAATCATTACTAAGATTCTAGAAAACTAGAAAATTAAAAAATCTCCATACTACCATTCAGTACTACTCTCAAATATCAGCCTGTCATCCATGTGTAGTAGGGGCAAAATTGGAAATGTAAGAAAAAAAGCTTGGAAAAGAGGGAAGCAAAGAGACGGAGAGCGATTTGCATCTCGGTGTCGTCGAAGAGGGAGAGAAGGCCTGCCGCTCATGTCGCGGTTGCCGCTATTGCTAGTGACACCGCTGCGACTACGGCAAGGGCTTGCTGACGCTACAACTCGTGCTGTCGCTACGACAAGGGCTTGCCAACGCTGCCACTCGTGCTGTCGTTGAGGCAAGGGCTTATGCCACTTGCCGGTACTGCTGCTCGAGAGAGGAGAATTGAAGGAGATGGATTTAGGGCAGAATAAGAGGATCGAGTGAGAGAGAAAAGAGATTGATCACAACTTTTTTTCTTAAGTTAGCTAGAACCCGACCCACATCTATTGACCCGACCTGCATCTACCAACAAAGCGGACTGCTAGGCGCCAAAGCTCGTCGTCAGACGCCAAAGTGACTATTCCCAAGCGCCAATGCGGGGCAGCCGATGCGCCACCTCGCCATGGCAGTCGCCATTATCGCTTTTCAAAACAGTGATAGAAATATATGAAATGTTTTTTTGAGTTACATTAAAAAGTTCCTCTATTTTACCTTACATTTAAAAGAGTTCCCTTTTGATTTGATTTGTCTTTTATTAATAATCTGAGCCCTATTTTGACTAAATTTTTGCCAAAACAGACATTCAATATGCTTTACCAAATAGATAAGATATTTTCTATAAATATTTGATAAAAATATAGTTCTCAAATTATAAATATTAAAAATATTGGGTGTAAATTAAAAAAAAATGCAAGGATGGGTGCGATGAAAAAATATCCCTTTGAATTCGTCCTAGGATTCCCGACTTCAAATGTGAAGTCAAATAATTAAATATTAATTATTTTTCACAAAAAATGGGCACGTAGGAGAGACGTAAAGAAGGACTAATATATTCTTATAAACTAAAAGGCTGACCAGATTATTTTTAACCAGTATTTCCCGTTAATATTTATATGATTATATAATTATAACAGTTGGATTAGGAGAGAGAAATTAGTGGTTCTTGAATCATTTGTATAATTATAAGTTAATGCGAGTTTCACTCACTCATGTTAGTCTTCTTCTTACTATATCTATCTTCTCCTTTGGAGAGAGATAATCATGCTATTCTAGCTTTCCTAGTTGGTTACTGTTGCACTTGCACAAATGCTATTAATTCTCTAAGCTGAGTGAATATATATGTATACAAGAGAACTAGCTCTCTAGCATTTGTATGTCTTAGCAAGATAGTTTGCAAGATAAATTAAAAAGACATGCAAGCAAAGCCATCATAACGCAAATTAAAATTAAAGATAGAAATATGAAACCTTTGATCACACATGAATGGAAAAATCACATACCTATCCAGTGGATCACTAATGAGATGTCACTTGTAAGCCTTCCTCTTAGAGATGCTTGCCAAGGTTCTCCCACAGAGAGATTTTGATTTTCCACAGCTTAGACAGAACTATGGAGGGTTGCTCACCATCTTTTAGAAACTTGCAGAGAGACTTCATGAAATAAATTGAGGGTAAAAGTAATTTTTAACTGGAATAAAGAATGAAAAACAACAACATACTCGAAAAGGGATCTAAATTTACCTAAAGAGCCAAATTTAAAGAATTATATTATTCTATACAATAACACCATTCGTCGAAAATGTTACCTAGGCACCTAAAACACGATCTCAAATATACCAACTAGCTGGACATGTTCTCTCTTTCCAACATAAGATAACTTCGACTCTTCATCGTGAATCAAAAAATTTTATTCATTGATTTTCCTCCAAAACAGAATGTAGATCTTCAAATGAGTAAGCATATTGTGTCATTTGCTTAATTGCATGAAAAGGTGATGAAGTTTCAGCTTCAGCACTTCTACATTAGCTGACAGCCTGACATTGGAGTATCAGTAGACTGTTCAAAAGTGCTTTACAAAGAGGGACTTATGAGTCAACCTCAGACTTAGTACAACAGGGCTGTACAAGGAAACAATTGTCAGGATCAGATACTTCTAATTGGAAACCATTGCTTTATGGAATCTGGAAAGGCAGAAGTTACGAATCATCTACTGCATCGGACATCATAACCACTAGGTAATGAGGGAGATCAATCCAAATGTTTTAAGACACACATTGTGCATGGCAAACTCACCAATAATCTCCGCAAGAACAGACACCATCTCTAAAATGGTGGAACCTTTTCGAATCTCTAACTATAATCTCCCTCTTCACAATCTTCGATATGAATTTTGTTGCAGTGTGACAATCCACACACACCCGCAAGTTCTTAATCACCCTTAATACTTCGCCTTCAGCCGTGCTAAGAATCCCAAAAGCAATTGCCAGCCGTTCACTGTGACCACACAGCATGTCTTCCTTAGCCTTCTCATCTACATTAGCCAGTACACAATTTGTTTCTGGAATGTAGCCTTCAGCTCTCATCCTCTCCTCGAGGTCCATTATAAGCTTGTATATATGATCTGATTTTGGGTGGGACTTGTCAAATACAAGGAAGGTGTGTATCTGGCCACCAATCTCAATTGAACTACACCCAGGATGCTTCTGAACTTTCCTCCCCTTCATTAATAACCTCATCCTAGCAACCCCGTCCCAACATCTTGAAGTCGCATAGATATTAGACATCAAAACATACCAACCCGCATTACCAGGGTCTATCCTAAGAACCTTCTCCAAGACTCTTTCGCCCATTTCCACATTCATATATATCTTGCAAGCATTCAACAGTCCACCCCATAAACCGGCATCAGGTTCCATATCCATTTTTCCAACAAATTCCTCTGCCTCATTCAATCTACCAGCCCGACCAAGCATATCAACCATACAACTGTAATGCTCTAAAGTGGGCTTAATATGATATTCATCCGTCATTTTCTGAAAATATTGATGACCCTTGTCAACCATCCTTTTGTGACTAAATCCTGAAAGAACACCAATAAATGTGACACTGTCAGGGCTAAGTCCAGATTCCACCATTTGAATAAAGAGAGACTCTGCATCTTCAGCAAGGCCATGCATCCCATATCCACAAATAATTGCTGTCCAACTAATGGTATCTGCTTTGGGCATTGCATCAAAGATCTCTCGTGACTCTTTGATACTACCACACCGAGCATACATGCTTATGAGAGCTGAACCCACATGCATGTTGATTTCCATGCGAGTTCTCATAATTTGTTCGTGTACCCATCTTCCCTTTTGGAGGGCTCCTAGGGAAGCACAGGCCTGCAGGATGCTTACCATCGTCATGGCATCGTACTGAACCCCTGCTTCCAGCATTTGGCTGAATACAAAAATGGCTTTCTCGCATTTTCCATTCATAACATACCTACATGGTAGCAAATATATCTATTTAAACCAAGACTAGCAGAAGAACAATACAATAAAGTATTTCATCTTCCAAATAAATTGCAAAACTATAGGAAGCATTTAACTCAAACAGAACAATAATATAAAACAACACATAGGCATCCAAGCTAGCCAGTCAATCATTACATGGCGTTGAATGACATTAAACATAATCTGTATAATCAGATATAAAGTCAATTATAGCAACTTTCACTAGCAAATAAACCAATATGTTCATCAGAAACTAATTTACTTCAGCAGGAAATTTAAACTAGGAAAAACTTGAACACTTCCATAAAAAATAAAAAAAATAAAATCACATAGCAAATATTACATCCAAACAAATCCTGAAAATTACAGAGCATACCCAGTGGAGCAGTAAAATCATCTTTCAAGTTTGATCTTTGGCTCATAATTTTTCCTTTAATATGGATAAATTATGTGCATCAAACCAATCTTGGCTTCTTCAACATCTTAAATTGAAAGGAAAACTGGAAGGTCATTTCTTGGTAAAGTGAAGTTAAACTCTTAGATTGCCTAAAATGAATATCTACTAGTAAATTTGCTTATACATGTCAGAACTACCAACCTAGAACAAGTTACCAAAAACAAGAACTTTGCAGGTATCAATGCATGATACCAAACTAGCAAGAAAATATGCAGAATATCTCTGGACAATTAGTTTTGTTGGTAAACCTATTTCCACCAATATGGATTAGGCTACTTAGCACTGAAATTATAGTATTACATCTGTCACAAGTAACTATCATTACCCCAAAGATAACCCTATTAGACTTCTGAGCCTTATTTGGTTTGAGGCTAAACCCTAAACTCGATTAGTTAGTTTTATTTTTTAATCTTGATTTTTAGAGAGTAAAACATAATTAGATATGAAAAAGATAAATAAATATTTGGTTATTGAACCAGTTTAGAGGGGGTTCCTAAATTCAAAGTAAACAAGGCCATAAAATATGTCACTACTTAATGAAATCATGAAAAAGTGAAAGCATAGACTAGTCTGTGAAGTTAGATACTTTTTCTTTTAAATTGTATTAGTTACTTAAGATCCTATATAAATTTACTATACAGGAATGACCCTTAGTTGGGAATTACATGCAGAAAAAGAGAACAGCTCCATCTTTCATTGTCAAATGGATCAGAACTTAACTCATGATTGCAAAAACAACCTGTAAGGAACAAGTAAGACTTGCAAATAAGGGCATTAGAGAGGTAATAGACAAAAGGACCCTTAGTGATAATTAAGATAATACTTAATAAACTTATACTGTAAAGTAGCTCACCCGGAAATCATAGCATTAAATCCAGCGGTACCTCTCTCGGGCATTCCATCAAACATCTCCTCTGCACTTCCAATTTCCCCACATTTGCCATACATATCAACAAGAGCCGTCGCCACAAACACATTCTCCTCACACCCAAATCTCACAACATCCCCATGGATCCTCCTCCCATCAGTTGCCGCCTGTGCGCCCGCACAGGCCGACAAAACGAAGGTGAAGGTGAACGCATTGGGCCGAACACTGCGAGAGATCATTGAGTTGTATACATCAATGGATTCCGCAAAGAACCCATTTCGGGAGAGGGCTTTAATGGTCTCATTCCATAGGAAAAGAGGTGGGGTTTGGAGGAATTTTGTGAGGATCTGCCATGCAGGGTAGAAGCAGGAGGCGGAGAGGTAGGCGTGGGCGAGGCGGGTGAGGAGGAAGGGGTGGGTGGAGAGAGGGATTTTGATTATCTTGGCATGGAGTTGGGGAAGGCATAAGGAAAAGGAGCGGTCTTGGAGTTGGACGAGAAGGGTTTTAAGGGTTATTTCCTTGGCGGGTATTTGGTGGCATTTAGGGGAGTTTTGGGCGAAGGTGGAGAAGTGGTCCAAGTGGAGCTTGGGCAAATGAAAGGTGTGATGGAGTTCTCTTGTTCTCCTATAGAGTGCCAGGTTTCCTCCCGTTGAGGGTGTTCTCATACGTCAACTTGCTCTCTAAATTGCTTATCAGTCGATGCAAAAGTTACATAAATCAAAAGGAGTAACTGAAAACATGAATGCATTCAACTAAAAGATATTGTTGTGCAAAATAGAGGCACGAATTCATCTATTAAAAATCCTAAAGCTCAGCGCTTTCTCGATCCTTTCCTCACCTAACCACTAGAAAGCCCCTAATGCGAATCACTGCGACTACTATCCTTATCAAGAAGCAAAACCCCAGACCACCGCTGACCTGATCACTTGGCGGCGAGAGGCGACGGCCCGTCGAGAAGGCTGGCCTGCTGCAGCTCGAGCTCTTTCATTTGCTGCTCGCGATCCATCTCGATGATGAGAGGAACTGCGAGGACGAGGGAAATGGTTCCGGCAATCCAGGCGGCACGCTCCACAGAAGCTTCTTAGCCGCAACGGCGGCGTCGGAAGCGGCGAGGTGGCCTCGTTATACGAGGGGGGACTGCGAGATCTAGCTATATAGGCGGGCAACGACGCTGTCGCCTTCCCCGGCGCTGTTGGGCGGCGGCAGTCGGCAGAGGAGACCTTCGTCCCTCGGAGGAAATCGGCCCTCGGAGGAAGAAGACATAGCTTCAGAGTTTTTTTTTTTTTTTCATTTTTCAGAAAAGCTAAATTATAAATTAACCACTTCCGCAAAAAAATTGAATTACTTCGGCTAGAGACAACACCTCAAAGTACAACCAAAACCGACCTAGCCAGACCCGAGCTCGAAATACCGATGGGCGGCACTGCCAGCCCTTTGCTTGCTCGACCCGGCTCGAAAGCCCGCCCGATTGGCTCGCAACTAGGCCCGTCCGTTCTGCTACAGTATTTAGTTGTTCTGCTACTAAAATTTTAGTACTAAACCGTTTTATATTTTTTTAAGCACACATTTAAATTTTTTTAATTTATTATTATTATTTTTAAATGGAGGAACATAAATATTTTTTTTAAAAAATAAGCTAATAGTAAAAAAATTTCTAAAAATAGCTCAAATATGGGTTGCGCCGAATGATTAGTGGGTCGGGCCAACTCGGCCCGACCGGCTAGCCCGATCTCTCATAGGCCGACGGGCGATAACGGGCTAAACTCTTCTAGCTCGGCCCAGCCCGAGTGATTGGTAGGTCGGGTCGTGAACAAATACTTAAGTCCAGTTGGCCCGAAAAGCCCGGCCCAAATCTGGCCCGGCCCGCCTGATGATCAGCTTCCTAACCTAAATATCTAGGAAACCTAATTGGCTTCCCCTAATTTGAAAAAATCATCATTCTAAATACAACCAAAACTAAAGATTTACAATTTTTCGCTAACCAATCAGTAATGTAATTGACTTCTCAGTATACATTAGTAATTTTACAATTTTGGCAATTGTGAGTTAGTTTAATGATATCATCAACTAGATTTTTCTCCATGCAAGGAGCTTGTGTAGAACCTTTAATCATGTTGACAAGAAGAAGTGAATCAGATTCAATCCACTGGTTAGGGGTATTTTTGTCCCTCAAAAAGAGCAAGGCCTCCCTCATTCCCATGGCTTCTGCATAGAAAGCCAAACTAAAGTATCCGTAGTGAACACTTGCAATGATATGCTCATAGTTAGCTTATTGGAGTACAAAGTCTACTCCACCCAACTCATGTGAGCTCACATACAAGCCATCCGTGTTAACCTTTTGCTATCTAGTAGTGGTGGTTCCCAATAGACTGGAGTAGTAGGGAGACAAGTTTCATAAAGTCGATATAATAATTATCAATATATTTAGCAGTTTAAATGTAAAACCCGAGTCCATACCTTTTCAAAGTCTTCTTTTTGGTTATTATAGCAAATGTTGTTCCTAAATCTCTAGATTTGTTAAACGATGTTAGCAATAAGAGCTCACAACTAGATTTTCTCCTTATCCTAAAGTCATGTGCCTTTCTTAAGCCAAAGCCCATTTTTCCAATAATCCCAAAAAAGATAAAGAAATTGATAAACGTTTTTGCAAGAAAACCTATAAGGTGGAAGCCACCCTGTAGTGCTGAAATAAGTGGGCTATGGACTCTAGTTCCAAGTTACAAATATGACAATTGGGCTCATAATTAAGCCCAATGCTGGCGAGGTAGGCCCTAGTAAGCAACCTACCTAGCATAATTTCCAAATGAAAATGTTAATCTTTAAGGGGATCTCAAGGGCCTAAATATGCTTCCACCTTTCCCAAACCAAAATAGTAGGGATAAGGCTTCTTAAGTAATTATAAATAGTTTTGGAGTTAACCATCCCAAAAGGATGAAGTCTCCACGCACAAACATCTCCCCTGTTTTTGACGAGGACAACCAGATTGAGAATTACATGAGATAGACATGACTCAAAACAATGCAAAATAAGGTCAAAATCCCATTAATCATTGATAAGGTTTGAAATTTTGGAGAGGTTGTACCAATATTCCATGTTGACAAAGGTTGGCCATTTATCTAAGGAAACTACAGCAATCCAAGGTTCCCTCCATATATTAGTGTCTTTACTATTCCTTATAACCTTAACTAAACCACCCTTGATCTCTTGCAAGGTAGATAATAAGAGCCGCCATGCCTAAGAAATATTTTTTTTACCTTTTTTTTAGGAACTAAGGCTGAGGAGTCCCACACACAAGTGTATACGAGCCGACTCTAGCTCAGGCTTGACTTGAAATTAAATTTCGAGCCATCCAAAGATGTTTAGGCTCGGCTTGGCTTAACTAAAGCCGAGCTCGAGCCCAACCATATCGAGTTCGGATCGAGCCCGAGTTTGATTAGAGGAGAAGGGGGTGGTGAGAACGACGGCTTGCCTAGGCTAAAGGAGGATGAGGAGGCTAGATGGGAGGAGAAGGCGACAACTTGCCAAGGCCAAAGGAAGATGAGGAGGAATAGGCCGATGGAGAGGAGAAGGCGGCGTCTTGCCAAGGTCGAAGGAGGATGAGGTGGAGGTGAGGCCGATGGAGAGGAGAAGGTGGCAACGGCTTGTTAATGGAGAACAAGGAAACCGAATAAAGTGAAGGAGGAGGCGAAGGAGGAGGAGATGAAGAGGCCGACACTAGGGCTAACAATAATGGAAAAGGAAGCCAACGCCGATGCCGACATCAATGGAAGAGGAGGCTGTCGAAAGAGGCTGGAGTAGCCAACTAATAGAGGAAGAGGAGATTAGGTGGGTTTGTTTGGCATATTTTTGTTAAATTTAGGATTAGAGTTAGTATAATTAAAGATCTAATGATAGCCATTGGATAAAGATCTAACGGTTAATTTATATATAATATATATTAATATATATATAATGAATCTATATGAAGTAGAAGACATAAAATGAACTGGTATGAAGTTAATAACCAAGTTGATTAAGACAACTGTCTTTTTCCAACTTGTAAGTTTACAGTCAATCTTAGAAAGAAAATCCTCGTGATGCCTAAACAACAAGTGACTTGGGAAATTTTTTAACCCAAGGTACTGTAACAAAAAAAACCCTAGCATTCATATTCAATTTTTTTAGAATAGTTGACCTAACAAAACTAGAAATCTTACATGAAGGGAAATGTTAGATTTTTCCTTATTAATACGCATATTATTAATATTATTGAATATTAAAAAATAGATTAGTAGATTTTTCACCGAGTTATCACAAGCTTTAATTCAACACTAAAAAATAAAACGGGGGTGAGCACATGCCCATCCTCACCCTTCCCTTCTTCCCTCCCTAAGGGAGAGGGAGGCAAGCCTAGCCCCTCTATGCACGCCACTAACGGTGTGCACGGAGGGCAAGACTTGGGCAGTGGGTTGCTGCTCTCCCTTCTCTCTCCCTCCCATATTTCTTTCCCTCCCCTCGGTTCACTCCACTCACCATTCTTCTCTTCCCACTACTTTCCCTTCTCCATCCGATCGTTGTCGTGGTTGTCGTTGTCGTGGTCGGGCCAGTGAACTCGTAAATCCTCCTTCCTCACTCTTCCTTTTTCTAGTTGATGACGACAGCAGTTGGCCACCAACATGGGTTCTCCCCCTCATGGGGTGGTGACAATATTTGGGGGAGGGGAGGGGAGGAAGCCCTTCCCCTTTGGCGCAGAGCCTTAGCTGGTTAGGTTGGGGACTGCCGCTCAAGCTAGGTGGTGCCCAACCTGAGCGCACCTTTACTGCGGGCTACGTTTGGCACAACATGAGCATCTTAGCTGTGGGTGCGTGTGGCCCAGCCCAACATCCTTGTCTTTGGCTGGGTTTGGCCCCGCTCATTAGCCTAAACCTTTTTTGGCTTTTGTTTTACCATTACTGGACTAGGCAAGGCCTAAGCTCAGTTTTTTTTCCTCTCCTTATTGTTATTTTCATTATTATTATTTGTCCATTCTTTCACTACCTCTTAAATTTAGAATTAGGTGCTGACCTAGTGATTCTATCGCAGAGCACCTTGGGTCTAGATTCATTAGAGGAGTTCACGGTATCCTTACCACCCTACTTTTTTGACCTCACTAACTCTCCAACTAGGGGTGTAAACGAGTTGGCTCTGACTACGGCTCGGTTCGAAATGAATTTTGAGCCTTAGAATTGGGCTCAGGCTCGACTCAGCTCAACTTGAGCCGAGCTTGAGCCGGGCCAAATTAAGCCCGAGCCAAGCTTGAGCTTGAAATGAGCCTATCATCAAGCCTCATCCAAGCCGAGCTGAATTGAGCCAGAAGAAGAAGAAGATTGAGGCCCGCGAGACGGTGTTTGGGGACTTGTCGGAGAGCTGCATGGTGAAGGTGCTGATCCACTTCGATTCGCTAGAGATTTGATAGCATCGCGACAGCCTAATGAGGCGGGCACCGTAATGGCTTGTCGTTGTCGAATAAGGAGGCTCTACAACGGCGGCTTAGCGAAGGAAGACAAGGGCACAAGGCGGCATAGCAGCAGTGGCTTGGCAAAGGAGGAGTTAGCAGCACCGGCGCACCATGGTGGAGAAGGAGGCGGGAATGTGGAAATCGGATTTGGGGAATGGTGTTTTTCTCACCCCTTTTATATTGAGCCTATTGAGCCGGCTCTAGGTCAAACTTGGCTCAATATTAATTTTGAGAGCCAGTTTTGGCGGCTTAGGCTCAGCTCATCTCTTAGCGAGCCAAGCCGGACTTGAGCTTCAGTCAAGCCGAGCCCAAGCGGCTTGTTTATATGGACAACCTTATCTCCACCCACCACGGAGGCCTTTGGCTCTTTAGCAACCCTAAGACCGACCCGGCTACGCCATCGACTAACCCATCAACGATGCCTCTTATGCGTCGATTTTAGTTACCCTTTCTTGCACAACAATCCAAGGACTGAAAGGCTCAATGATCTTACCCATTGAATGCTCCTTTGATGAAGCCTCTTGCTCCAGCATCACAGAGTTATAGGTTTTAGTAGACGCCATAGAGGGTTGCCTACCATCAATAGAACATTCGGTTAGTCAATGACTAACTTGTCCACACTAAAAGCAAACTAGTGGCAAATTTTCATATGCGATCACCTGATAAATTTACCCTCCTCCTATGGGCCCAACTAAAATATTATACTTTAGTGGCTTAGTAAAATAAATTTCAACACAAATATTTCCAACAAACTGGCCCCTAGTTCTTACTAGGGTATATCCATCAATCCTTAAAAGACTACCGATGTCTACAACCACCTCAGAGAGAAGGTATCACACCCAATATTTCCTTGGAAGCCCAGTTAATTGCACCTACACCGAAGCAGATAGAATCTCCTCTGACAAGGGTTGAAAAGTTTGGCTTCCGCGGGATAAGATTAAGCACTTGGCCACTAATTTTTTATTCCACTCTATTTTATAAATTTCCTCAATGATTTAAACTATTATTCATTTTCACTTACGCGAGGCCTAATTTTTTTTTTTTTTTGGGTACACATTGACATTCAAAGTCAAAAAGACATAATTTAGTTTCACTTTTATCTCTCTTTCCTTTTTCTAACACAGAGGTTAACTGGACCATATATGGTCTAAAAATTGATCACATTAAACTTGTATGTTATTTTTTTAAACGAAAAAAATCTAAAAGATAATTGATGAAAGGAGGGGCATTCCAAAGATTTTCTTTAGGTAATATGTAGGAAAAATAAATTAGGAGGTCTAGGTTTAAACGGGCAACAGCTCAAGAGGTGTAGGTGCAATAATCCCAAAATAAAATTAGTAGTCGGGTCGGATCTAGAACATATTTTATCATTGAACCAAACCCGTTTAAACCGGTAACCCTAAAACTACCGGTGAGTTCTCGCAAGGCGGGCTAATCGGCGTTGTCCGTCTCTCTCGATGATGGATGCGCGCCTCGATTCTCCGGACCGGAACTTGCGGTACCTGAAGTCGGCGTTCCTGGCCGTGGAGCCCGCCGACTCCTTGATCTCTCTAGCCAGGTTACTCCTTTTATCCTATTTAAAGAAATTTACAAATTGCACAGCTCTCCACACAAACGTTGAATGAGATGCAATCTATGTAATTATATTGATTATGTGTTGGTATGGTCGTTAATATTTCCAAGTATTTGGCATTACAAACAGCGTACTAAGTGATTTGTCTTTCTTCTTTATGTTAATAGACAAGCTGGTGGAGGATCTATTACACCACAAGTCCAAGATTTTGTTTTGAAGCACTGTATTGGCAACATTGTAAGTCCCTCTGCTTGTTTCTTCTATCTGATTCTTAGTAGCAGCACTAGAGGTTAGTACTGGTGATGTGTTTAAAATCCTATGTTTTTGCATTGAAGTGATGCAATATGTATAATAAAGCTGTTGATATTACAACCTTAGTTTCAATGCCACAAAAAGAAGAAGAAGAAGAAGAAGATTAAGCCTACCATCTATTCTATGTTGTGCTGCCTATGGTCAGAAGTTCACAAGCTGTTTACTGTCATGTCATGGAGCCCAGTAGAATCTAATGATTGTGTAAATCATTTATAGTGTATATACCTGGTTTCCTTTTCCTTATAAACTTACTCATTTAACATCTTCTGTTTGCAAAAAGTCTAAAAGTGAATTTGTGCTACTGATCCTCATCTATAACTAAAATCTTATATATGTCCTTATCAATAATCATCACTGATTTTGTCCTATCGATTTGCTGCCTAAACTTGTGCTGCATCATCATCTGGAGCAGCTAAATGAAGGATGGCTGTGCCAACCTCCAATTGGCACTAGGACAAGCATGGATGGCCTTGCCATGGCACAGCCTGTGCCGACCATCATCTACGAGAGAGAGAGAGAAATATGAAGGAGACTAGTAGTGCTTCACTCTTCGACCTCGTTGTTGCCGCTCGCCGCCGTCGTTCGCTGTCGGAGATGAAGGCATTGTTGCACCCCATGTGAGGATGCCCTAGCCCTAGCCAGAGGAGGAAGAAGACCTTAGGCAAATCGGGGCAGGTGAATAAAGAGTTAAGTTGCGGATACGGATCTTGGGCTAGGGTTGGGGCTAGGGCATCTTCGTGTGGGATGCAACAACGCGATGACACCTTCATCGACGGAGCTCTCCAACACGACGGGTGATGACGTGGCGAGGTTTGTGGCGACGGAAGTTCAACAGCGAGCAGATCGCCGCTATGTGCCGGTCGGCACGACCATCGTTGAGGACAAGTGATATCTATTGTGTTTCCTTACTCTTTTATCAACCATAACAGGGGAATAGTAAACTCAAATGTCATATGAGTTATGAGCTTCTAACTTAAAAGGTTTCTATGAGACTTCTATCCAGTCATAATGGAATACAATAGGTTTTTCATGGATTGTGTTTCATCAAGAAGACTTCCAGGATATGTGTTTGATCCCTAATTGCTAGGTACTATATTAGTGGCACTACTTAAACTACCAGAGTGACATGGGTTGATTGCTGGCATATTCTGCAAACTGTATTCTACTATTTTATATTTCTATTTGTTTATTGCCAACAAGACCTTGACTTGGTAACCTTAACACTTAATCTCAGTTAGATGCAAATCTTATTCTTTTAGTCTGTTTGATGCAGTCCCTTTCATGTACCTATTATCTTTGTTGAACTTGTTTTAGTCCATATTGATTAATGCGAGGTCATCATCTAGTATCTACATCTCTTATACAGGTGGAAGAAGGCACTCCATCGAACAGAACATATATTAGGAATATTCTAAAGAAGATCATAGTTGCTGCTGAATCATCCTCTGATGCTGTAGTGGAGGGTTTGTATGAGGAATTTGGTCATTATTTGACTGTACATACGGTAAATGGATAGGTTGCCTTCTAATTATAGTGCTCCACTCTTGTTTCATGTTCTAGTAGAAGATAGAAACTAGAAAGTGTAAATTTACATAATCAGGCATTCAATCATACAGCTGTTGTTGTTTCAAAGTAACATTCATTGTCAGGAAAATTACACTAACAACCCGTGAACCATAGCATTGCCATGAAATTTTAAATTAATAACTACTGTGCATTAGACCTTTTTCGAATTTTGATTTTTGAGTAGCTATAGCTGTAACCAAAAGAAGTTCAGTGGTTATAAGTGAAGGTTTTATAGTTCATCAGGTGTTAATATAATTTTTCAGTTTTCCCTTCATTTACCATTAGAAGTTTTCAAAGTGATCCTCTTCTTTTTAGGTGTTATCACTTAGTAAAATTCATTTTCCACATGCCACATCATATGCCAGTAAATTTTGCTGGCGCAAATTGAAGAGAAACTGCCATATATTATGTAGCAATTTTTTTAGATTAGTGGTGATGATGGAAATGAGACATGAATCCTTACTACGCAACTTTCTTAGAGATGTGTTATTTTTACAGAGGAGAAAAATTTCACACATGCCATCTAAAATCAAGACCATGGGGCCAAATCTAGACAACCTGAGGCAGAATTTATTAGAGATAGAAGAAAAGAAAGTGACCATCTCAAGCTCAATATGATTACAATGAGATGAGAGAAAAAATTAAGTTTGTAGGTAGCAGAATATTAGAAGAGGTGTGCTCATAGGATGATATAAGTTTATCATCATTATCATGAAGCACGGACACAGACACGGACACGAACATGACACGACGATATGGCAAATCTTGAAAACACAGGATTCTAGCACGGCTATGATACGATAATAAATAAATTAATGAATAATATATACATGTAAAATTATAAATTATCGACCTATAATTAAAAATATATAAAAATGCACTCTATTCATACAACAAACAATAAGTGCACAAATCGACAGAAATATCATAACATCACAAAATATCAAAATATATAAAAATTTATAATATCTAACAAATAAGTTAGTGACGAAATATTCAAGTTCTATAGTTCCATCACAAAATACAATAAAGAGTTCAATAGGTAATAGTTTATCACAACAAAAAAACATTCATCTTTCATTCTTCGGTCGGTGCCTCCTCGTTCTCATTCCCTTTATCTGTAAATATTACAGTCTCCAAATTTAGCTCATCAAGAGAGAGATTGACAACTTCTAATATTTTCACACCATCAAAATTATTAAAGCCATCTCCCATTATGTTCCACATCTTGGTTTCCCCTTCTAAGTATTCTTTAGATTTTTTTGATAGAAGGCGAAGATTATTATGTATAAATACTAAATCTTCAGCTCGTTGTGGATTTATTTTTTTTGTTTTCATTGACTAAATGAATGAGTATGTGTTTTAATTTCTCTTACAAAACGAATATGAGCAAGGTTGTCCAATTAATCGGAGTGCTAAAATTTGAAGGATAAATACACTAGCGCCATGATTAACCCACCACATATTTGGATTAAAAGAATTTCTTTCTTCAATAGATGTATTTTCTAGCACATGTAGAGAAATTAGTATAAGCCGCATATATAATTCTTTTCTCCTCTGCATTAGTCACCTTGGAATCTTGGATTTTAAAGAATGTGCTAAACATTGGAGTGGTGTATTACTTTTATCCAACCTATCAATTAGGATCTTATACACCACTGAACAAAATGGGACTTCCTTGCTTTCCATCTTCTATTCATGCCTATAAATAATTGTCTTAATCTGTTCTATTGTTATATCCCACATCTCATATATCAAATGAAAAAAACAAAATGGAGACTCCTCTCTTCTTATCTTCTATTCACGCTTATAAATGATTGTTTTAACCTATTCTACCATTATATCCTACATCTCATATTTCAAAAATAAGCTCTATGAAAGCAAGTATACAGTTAATTTTATCCTACCAAAGGTCATCAAGAATTTTTTTCTACAATAAATTGTGCCTTGCCTAAATCATTATCTCTGTAAGAACTCTATTTATCACTGATCGTCATTAATTTGACTGTCTTGTTAGATTGTCCTGAATCTTTTCAATATTGTAATTATTAAGACAAAATGAGTATCTACAATAGCAAGCATTTTTAAGTTCATAAATTCATTAAAGATGGCCAACCTTATTGAATGTTGTATAATAAAATTTTTGATGCACATTACATTTTATGCCACTACTGAAATCTAGCTACACTCGTCAAAAACAATTTCATTCGTCTTAGTATTTTTTCGCTGCAAGTATATTTTTCAAGATAAGGTTAAGTGTATGAACTACACATTAAGTTCAAAAAATATTTGAAAATTGACCCTCAAGTATCATCCCTATTGTCTTGCAAACAAGAGCATTGTCAGTTATTATTTGAACTACGTTTAGAGGCCTCACTTCTTCAATGACTTTACTAATTAAAGAAGAAACATGTCCTTGTACTCTTCTTCATAGTTAACAACTTTAAAAAACATAGAGCCACTCTCGATTACAACCGAAAAATTTATAAGAGACATCATCTATGCATCATTCCATTCATCATATACAATACTAAGCCCTTTTGCTCCCTATGCATTCTTGATAGATTCTAATAACCGCTAAACATTTGTTTTTCCTAGGAGAGTTGTTCTCATTATATTATATCCAGGAGGCAAATAACCTAAAAGTGAATTATTTGCTGCAAATAAAAATACCTTAACATAATAGGGTTTCTTGCTAAATGAAAAAACAACCTTGTTAAGTAGAATATCCTTGTAATCTCACAGTGCAATTGGTTACGGGCATTAGAGTTAAATGTCTTTTCAATAGCTGTCATTGCTTTTCTTTTCTTTGGCTCTCCCTCTCTTGATGTTTCTATCATATTAAATCTCGAATATTCAAAAAGCTACTAGATGATGAAGCTTGGACATCTTTTGGCAAAGGAACTTGTTTAGACATTGCATTTTTTATTCTCAACCCAGCCTTCTCCATAACTCTTTATATTTTCATCATGTGTTGATCATTCACTTTCAGACAAGTCTTAATTCCATGTCTAGTTAGTCTCATCAAATGTGCTTTTGCCATATAGTATGATCCCTTTTAAGTTTGCTGACATAAATTTAAATTGCATTCGCCTTCTCCTAATTTTTATAACTTAATTACATATTTTCACTATATAATACTATCATCCATATTATTGGAACTTCCAATAGGTTCACTAGATTCTAAACTTTGATTGTTTATTTTTTTTTCTATTATTGCAATCACTATAACATTAAAAATAAAACGATTAACAACATAAGTGTTAGTTCACTAACTGCAATTACTATTTAAATAAAAATAAAATTAATATCACCTACTAGATCATGTCAATTACTGTTTAAATAAATAAATTGCATTGTTTAAATAAATAAATTACATTTTTTAAATAATTGAATTGCACTAAATTATGTCAATCACTAACTCACAGTGTTTAAATCACTAAATAAAATTATTTATAATTTAAATTTTACTCACTGCTGTATTGTAGTGCAGCATAAAAAAAAACGCACCCACCCACTAAGCAAAATAAAAATCTAGCTACCCACTTCTTCTCAACTCAGCTAGAGAGAGAGATTGAGAGAGAGATCTCAGCGAGAGTGCGTAACGTTGACATCGGAGATGAGCTCGTCATTGGGATAGGAGGAGATTGTCATCAGAAGAGGAAGAGCTTGTCATCGAGGGAGGAGGAGCTTGTCGGGAGTGTTTTCGAGGGAGAAGGAGCTCATCAACGGGAGAGTCGTCAAGCAAAGAGGAACTCTGAGGTAGGTTGTGATTTGCATTTTTTTGGTTTTAGGGTTTGAGTTGAGGGTTTTGGTCTTGTAGGTTTTAGTTTAACAAACTATTGGGTTTGAGGAAGAAAAAAATTTGTAAACTCAAACCTGTTAACTTGAGATGTGTTTGCCAACATGTCCTTGGTGTGTCCACGGTATGCCCATCTTTTTTAATTATTGGATACTCGGTAGTGTATCCGACACATGTTGGTGGTATGTCGGCTGGGTGTCCGTGTTCCCAGCATGTTGGACACAGCCATGATGTCCATTTTGCCATGTTTGTGCTTTGGAGTTACAATCACATCCAGCAAAACTTATGGTGTGCCTATGCCGGTGCCGGTGCTAGTTGTTTCCGTGCATGTTCACTATCTATACCATCTTATAGGAGAATTGCAAAATTTATATTTGTATAAAGACTGTGAGGTGTTACAACAAATAATACTACTAGTAGATGAGTTTTAAAAAATATCGACAATATTTAATACAACATCTCATGTTATTCTTGTGCTGACAAATAAAGTTTTTGATCTTACTCGTCATTCTATATTCAATTAGATATTAGTTTTAATTATTGAACTATTATCAATTAATATTATATGTTGAATGTTATTATTTGTTTAATTATATTATGAAGCCTTCCATCATATTATGGAGCCTTCAATTATATTATGGATTGTTTAATCATTAGTATTAGTTTTAATGAATATATTCAATGATTATATATGTGTTGAATAATAATTACTCTAAAGCACGGCTAGGGCCGCCGACACATGTCGGATATGCCGTCGAGTATCCGATAATTAACAAAAAATGGACATGCGAGGGACACGTCGCAAGTAAACAGGTTTGGATTTATGGTTTTTTTTTCCTTACCCAAATTCAATAACCTGTTAAACTAAAACCCTCAAAACTCAAATCCTTAAAAAGAAAAAAAACCCAAATTGCAACCTACCTTAGATCTCCTTGCTCAACGACTCTCCCTCGACGACGCTCCCGACGAGCTCCTCCTCTCCCAACGACTAGCTCTTTTGCTGATGTTGACGCTTTACACTCTCACTGAGGTATCTCTCTCTCCCTCTCTTAGTCTTTCTCTCTCAGTCTCTCTTTGACTGAGTTGAGAAGGAGGAGTGGGTAGGCGGGGAGTGGGTAGGCGGGGATAGGTGGGTTTTTATTTTGATTAGTAGGTGGGTGCAATTTTTTTTCTTTTATACAACACTACAACACAGTAGCGAGTAAAATTTAAATTATAAATGGTTTTATTTAGTGGTTTAAACATTGTGAGTTAATGATTGACATGATCTAGTGCAATTTATTTATTTTAAACAATGCAATTTATTTATTTAAAGAGTAATTGCTATGATCTAGTGGGTGACATTAATTTTATTTTATTTTTATTTAAACAGTAAATACAGTTAGTGAATGATACTTATTTTATTAATTATTTTACTTTTAATATTATAGTGATTGCAATGATAGAAAATAAAATTAATAATCAAAGTTTAGAATCTAGTAAAGCTAGTGATGTTCTAATAATGTAGATGATAATAATCCATTGTGAAAGTATGTAACTAAATTACAAAATTTGAGAGAAAACGGATGCAATTTAAATTTCTAATGCAAATACTGTCAGCAAATTTATAAAAGAATTATACTATAAAATAAAAGCGTTTTTGATGAGACTAACTAGACTTACCGAAAGATATCCTAGCTTTATCATCTAGTAGTTCTTTTGTATATTCGGAATTTGATATGGCAGGATCATCAAGAGAGGGAGAGCTAAAGAAAAAAAAATGATAGCTTTTTGAAAAAGTATTTAACTACAGTGCCCGTAACCAATAGCACTATGAGATTGCAAGGATATTCTACTCAGCAATGTTGTCTTTTCATTTAGCAAAGAACTCTTATTATGTTAGGGCCTTTTGATTTGCAGCAAACAATTCATTTTTAAGTTATTTGCCTTCTTCATATAATATATTGAGAACTACTCTCCTTCAATAAAAAAGAGAAAATATTCAACAATTGTTAGAATTTATTAAGAGTACATGAGGAGCAAAAAAGGTTTAATATTGTATGCGATAGATGGAATGATGCATAGACGAGGCTTCTCATAAACTTTTTGGCTGTAATTGAGAGCGGTTCTATATTCTTGAAAGTTGTTAATTGTGAAAGAGAGTATAAAGACAAATTTTTGATGTCATTAAAGAAGTGGGGCCTCAAAATATAGCTTAAGTGATAACTGACAATGCTCATATTTGTAAAGCAGCAGGGATGATACTTGAGGGTCAATTTTTAAATATTTTTTGAACTCCATGCGTAGTTTATACTCTTAACTTTACCTTAAAAATTATATACGCAGTGAAAAATACTAAGGCAAATAAAATTGCTTTTGATGAGTGTAGTTAGATTTCAGTAGTGGCAGAAGATGTGATGTGCATAAAATTTTTTATTATGCAATATTTAATAAGGTTGGTAATCTTAAATGAATTTGTAAATTTGAAAATGTTTGTTATTTTAGATACTTGTTTTGCCTTAATAATTATAATATTGAAAAGATCAGGATAATCTAACAAGACATTCAGTCAATGGGGATCAGTGATAGATGGAGTTCTTACAGAGATAATAATTTGGGTAAGGCACAATTTGTTATAAAAAAAAAATTCTTAATGATCTTTGGTGGGATAAAATTGACTATATACTTGCTTTTACATAGCCTGTTTATAAAATGTTGAGATTTGTAGATACCGACTCACCTTGTTTGCATCTGATGTATGAGATGCAGGATACAATGATAGAATAATTTTAAGATAATCATTTATAGGCATGAATAAAAGATGGAAAGTGAAAAGTCTTCCTTTTATTTTTGCATCTAATACATGAGATGCAGAATACAATGATAAAATATGTTAAGACAATTATTATAGGTATGAATAAAAGATGGAAAGCAAGGAGTCCCTCCTCAAAAGTAATACACCACTCCACTGTTTAGCACATTTTAAAAATCCAAGGTGACTCATCTTTTTTTAATGTCTTATCATCCATTTTTCATATGACTATCTATTTTTTCTACTAATTTGACAATCATGTTCCGTCAATTATCTTAATAGGTATTATAACTCACAATGGATTGGAGAAGATTCAAATCATGTAGCATTGCATATAGACTTAGAAGTTTTCTACATGAGGAACAAATGTTTGAGGAGATTATTTACCAATGTGAAGGAGAGAAGAATAATATATGCGGCCTATACTGATTATTTTATTGAAGAAAGAAATTCTTTTGATTCAAAGATATGGTAGGTTAATCATGACGCCAGTGTATTTATCCTTCAAAATTTAGCGCTTCGGTTAATTGGACAACCTTGTTTATCTTCGTGTTGTGAGAAGAATTGGAGCACTCGTTCATTCGTTTAATAAAAAGAAATAAGATAACTCCATAACGAGCTGAAAATTTAGTATTTGTGCATTATGAATCTTTGCCTTTTATCAAGAAAGTTTACAAAATACTTGGAAAGGGAAACTTAGATTTGGGATATAGAGGGAATGGCTTTAATTATTTTGATGGTGTAGGAATATTAAAAGTTGCCAATTTTTCTCTTGATGAGTTAGATTTGAAGACTGTGATATTTACAAATGAAGAGAATGAGAACGAAAAGGCACCGACCGGAAAATGTAAGATGAACTATGGAACTCTTTATTGTATTTTATAGTGGAACTGTGAAATTTGAATATTTTGTCACTATCTTATTTGTTGTTATAAACTCTTATATATTTTATGATGTTATGATATTTTTGTTGTTTTGTGCACTTATTGTTTGTTGCATGAGTAGAGTATGCATTTTTATGTAGTTTTAATTATAGGTCGATAATCTATAATTTTATATGTATATATATATTAGTTATTAATTTATTCATTATTGTATCCTAGCTGTATCTGTATCCTAGTTTTTTAAGATTTGTCATATCGCCGTGTCCGCATCGTGTCGTGTCTGGTCCGTGCTTAATTGAATATTTATATTTAATTATTCTTTTATCTTTAATAAAATATGTCATTTATAAAAATAATTTAAAGATAAAATACTATAATGTAGGTTTTAATACATATATTTAAATTAAAATTTAAAGATTGACGTGCCGAAGACCTAAAAGCATCTCTAAATATTTTAAAAATTTTATTAAAAATATTATAAATGCGTGCCAGTGGCACCATTGGGCGTGCTATGCTGATGATAGCACGGCACGACATGTACCACTAACATGACCATCGTTGCATGAGAGTATCTTGATGCTCCTCTGTTAGATCTTACACAGGCTTTATCGACCCTATCTAGAACTGGCAATATTATTTTTCACAAGGATGTGCCATTCTATGTTGACAATGGTGTAGCACATAGTGCGTTGATGACCAAGCATCATTCTGTGCCTTTCATTTGGCATAGGGTAATATTGCTTTCATTCTTTGATCACTTCTGCTTCAGTCAAAGTGTAACTTTCTCTTACAATACCTTGTCTTGATCGAGTAGACTAGAACTGCCTTTCATTTGGCATATTTGTCTAATGAAAAGGAAAGGAAAAAAGGAAAGCTCAATAGGGTTCAAACTCTGTGCTTATGTCAATAAAAGAGGAACAAAAACAAACTATGACAGAGAGCCAATTGTTGTAAATCTTCAACTAAATACATATAATATAGAAACAACTTGTATCTTTGAGCTAAACCAAGTACAACTCATTTTGAGCTCAGCTTGTTTATCAAGTGAGAAAATTAGCCAAGACACAAAGGTTAGCAGGCCTAGAGTTAACGAGCTCTTTTGACACTCTATTGGAGAAGGTCCAAACTGCCATGCTGCCTGCCATGACCTTTTTTTTAATAGTAATTGTGTGACTGCTGTCACATGTTATAGCAATAATCTTAGTTAAAATGTAATGCAACCATACACATCCACTTTCTTTTTATTATCAGAGGTCTTTATATATGTATATACATATATGTAATATGTATCCTTGCTAGAATGATATTATTCATTCGTTCTATGCAGGAATCTTTTATGTTGTCGCAATTGAATTGGAGTATATAATCTTTGTTTATAGACAAAATAATTTTTTAACCTTTATTAGGAGGAAGGCTTGCTAAAAGAGAGTGGTAGAATCTACAAAGAAATTTCTTTTTATTCTTCTACTTGTAAGTATTGGCATTTTGATTGGTTGTTCACTTAGTCTCTATTTTTTATATATTTCATTATTACTATTAACTTAAGAACTATACTTCCTTTGCCCAAGATGACTCTTGCTCAGGGTCAGCAAACTTCGTTGTTCGGTTGCTGTGTTCTCTCAACATGCTTGAAGGAGATACCGGGTACAATGCTATTTTCTTTTATGATATTTGGCTTGTTGGTTTGTTATATTTCATGAGTAACAAAGATTAGCTCTTTTAAATATTAATGAGATGTATATCCATATATAGATGTAGGTCTTATGCACATATCATGTGCATTCATCGGTTGCTTTTTTCTCTAGTATTTGATGTCTTGTCAAGTAGTGACAGTCATCCATGTGCACAAGATTGACAGCTATTAGGGATTGTGGTGTGTCTTATCATGTATATGTTATGGAAGTTACAACTGATTATGTCAAGATGTCATTGATTTGTTACTGCAAATACATAATAGTTTTGTAACTATTAGAGATAGTTTCTTAATGAAGGATGCAAGCATAGTTTGAGATATAAATATGTCTTGGGGTTTTGGTTACATTGTAATCATGTTTAAGGATACTTTGGGCCACACAAAAAATGAGATTATGTTGTGGTCAGTGGTCACTGTTCATCAGTGCTGTAGATGTAATCGGTCATGCTGCAGCAACCAATACTATTTTGAGTTGTTGGTTGGCTATCTGGATTGATTAGATTATATGGATCAATGTGATCCTTCATAGACCATGGTCAGTCCTCACTGTTCTTCAGTCCTCTGGAAGTGTAGAGGTATTGCTGATTAAGACAGCATTTGATATGTTTCCACATCACTTCTGTTGCATGGTTCTTTCATGGATAATTGTATGAGTTTGATTCATGCATATTCGACATATAGTATTTTTCTTGAAACACAAAAAGCTCTTCAAGTCAATTTCAGATGGCAGAGTAATTGTAGGCATATTCATGGATTATCATACCTGCAATGAGGCCTCTCCTGTTATTTTATGGAGCAATGCCTTAGTGTTCTGCTTGGGATAATTTCCTGATTTCCTCAGCTCTGCCCTGCCCCTATTTGGCCCACTTAGAAATTGTGGATAAGGGAACCGGCTCCTGTAGGCTAGTTAATAACTTAATATCGACCACTAAAAATTCCATGTCACCTACTGATCCTAGAGGGACAGCCTTCATCATCAGATTTCCTAATGGTAGCCTTTGTTGGCTGGTGCTAGGGTATCAGGAATAGACAATTTGCTTCTTTCCTGTATGCAGAAGCTTCAGAGATTAGGGTTGCACCAGCAAACATTTTCAGAAAAAGAATTTCACATCTTTGGATTGAATTGGATTCTCTTCCTATGATCAAGATATGTGAGCTAGAGAACCTTCCTAGCAAATCAAATCCTTGGTAGAAGGCTTCTACTTTTTGCTGACTTCTTTTTGTAATATGAAAGCCATGTAAGCACGCTAAGTAGCTGACTGGCTCACTTATCTTGGTCATTCTTTGGTTTTCTGTTGCTCTTAGGGGAGCTCTTTCCAGTGCAGCTCACCTCTCTTTTGGTCTCCGGTGTCTCAGGAGCATTTGTTGAACATGGCAATTGATAAAGAAGTCCTTTTTCTTTCAAAAGTATATATGTATATATATGCTGGTGTGGCAGGTGCTGAAACACTTGAATCCTCGATTTTCTGACCCTCTCAAACATGGTTTGTTGAATGATAACAAACTCCCTTGAGGTCCCTCTTTCTATGCTTGCATATATTTCATCTCTTTCTCATTTAGTGTACTATTTTTGTATTCAAACTTTTCTTCTTTAGATTTTAGATAAATATTAATAGCATCCATAAATTGTGATCAAGAAACTGTGTCCATACTAAAGTTTATCTTAGATCTGCTTTACTTTGTTTAATAAGTTTTATTTTGAGTACCCAGTTGGCATTTTCTATTCTCCTCTGTATTTGTGATCATCTGCACTTTTTATTGGTGATATTTTCTCAAATCCGGCACTTCATATTGACATACTTATGAGTTAATTCATAGTTTATCTTATTAGCTCATATGTTGCATACACAGGTGCTCTCTTTGGCCCTCGAGTCTCTTCTTGTCAGAGTTTATTCTTTCTTATCCCAAGATTTTCTCGAATAAATTTTGCTTTGAGGTATGCATAATTATAATTTTCTATTATTCATGATTTTTTTTTTGAAAGAAGGTCCATAGATCGATAATTCCATTAAATCCAATTATCTTTTACAAATTTGATACACAAAGGAAAGGGGAGATATTTTAAAGAGTCCCTCTACCGACACTATAAGAAAAACAAACATTAAGCCCCAAAGACACACAAAATCCAAAAAGATACACCCAATACATTCAATCACAGCAGACAAGCTACCTTAAGATTCTTTTCAATCTCGAACGGATCCTGAAGCGATGTAGCTACCATCTGCTAAAAGATAAAACAATCACCACTACGAAAATTATGTGACCCGGCGGCCATCAACCATGGCCATCACCATTGCTAGCAAGGAAAGAGAGAGGTAGGCAGCAGGTGGTAGCGGAGGCGGCGGTGATGAACAGTGACAAATTGAGAGGTGGCATAGTAAGCTTCTAGGAAGAGGTGGTGGAGTTGACGAATGGGAGTCATCAGCAAGGGGCGACATGACATGGAGGTGGTACAAAAGTGGAGGAAAGAGGAAAGAAAATGAGAAAAAGAGGGGAAGAGGATGAGGGGATGGAGGAAGAAAGGAGATCGTGGCCTAGATGGCCATGGTTGCAGCGGTCTCAACGGCCAAGGTTGCTGTGGCCCCAACAGCGATGACCTCAATCAAGCAAAACAAGGAGAGGAGTGAGAAAGAAGAAGAAAAAGGGGGAGAAGAAATAGAGATGAGAAAAGGGAGGAGGAAGAAGAAAAAGAGAAGGAAAGGGGAGGGGGGAGGGAGGAGGAAGAAGGGAAAAGAGAAGGGGATAAATGCCTTGCCATGAAGGAGAAACTACTCCTCCCCTCCTCCCAGCTGAGGCTAGGAGGAGGGGAGAAGGAGAAGGGTGCTGACGGGGAGAACCCTCAGTGGAAGGGAGGAAGAAAACTCAACCCTAGCAGACTGCTTTACTTGGGCTGGTGTGTAACTATGGCAGTGATGAATTAGTTTATGTGCTATGATTTTAAGAACTGATCATTAAAATTGTGTCAAAGCACTGTTCTTTCCCCTCCCTTTAGGGCTTTCATTTCGTAGGGAAGGTATAAGATGATCAAAGTGGTAGGGCTCTTTAATGCTCTCAAGAGAGTTAAGTGTGCATGATTTATGCTGTATTTATTTTACTAGATTTCATGTACGACCAATGACTGTTTCTTCATGTGGAGGCTAAATTAGTCTCTTTTAGATTATTGATTAGGCAGCAAGCTATTTAAGGAAATGCAGATAGGTATCTGTTTAGGGGAAGTATGTCTCTTTGCTTCCTTTTTTTCTTTTTGTCTTTTTATACCTAGAGGTAAGAGATATTAAACTTTGTATTGTGAATAATTTGTTTTTTAGTTCATTTCTAGCAAACTAAGTTTAGCATTGGATTTTCTTAGTTACTTCCGTTCTTGATAATCTTCATTCTTTCTTTTGGTTGGAAGATGCATTCATTTCCTTATATATACTAATAAATTAGCTGTACTTAATATATCCCTAGGTTTTATTTCATGCTATTCAAAACTTATATTTTTTTGGTGTTGTTTACTGTGACTATTGCTGTGGTCTTGCAACAAATAGGTCGGATCTGGTGTCGGTTTGGTTGGTGTTTGTCTCAACCAAGTTGGTGCTTCCAAGGTACGATATTACATGCATATATCGGATATTTTTTCCCTTGTTTCTTACACGTACTTGTTGCATTCTTTCTATTTTCATATTTTTATGTCTTTATATTTTTATAGAATTCTGATTCATACACATGTTATATCCATATGAAATGCATTAAAAATATATTAAATGGTTGTTTATGTAATCTTGTGCACCAATTGACTTCATAATTTTGTAATCCTATTATGTATGTGCTTTACATAATGGTTTAGTTATATTACATTGTTTCCTGTAGTAATTATTTGAATATCATATATGTTGATCAAGTACTCGATGCAGGTGATTCTTACCGATGGTGACATACAAACTTTAGCTAACATGAAGTCAAATGTGGAACTCAATGGCTTGAGAAATGAAGCTATCTCATCAAAAATCTTATGCCGAAGCATGAATAGGGTTAGTCATTTTGTTTCTAATTTCCTTCTAGTGTAGGATTGCATTTTATCAATCAAAAGACAATCATCTAGTTCTACAATGACAAAAGTCAAAGTCAACCAAGAGAACAACTCTATTCGTAAGAACAATATAATTTTTTGTATTTTTAAGTTTGTGATATTTGGCAATATCTTCTCAACAACATATCTTTTGGTTGAATTTAAAACTGCATTAGATTCATAAATGATGCCCTTTTTATCAAATCATGGGCCTCATGGCCCAAAAGTAGGGGGTTCACCTTATATAACATATTAACATGCTTCAACAATTTAAAGTTCTATGATTGGTTTTGCTTTAGATTTTTCTAGCTATCTTTTAACGTCTATTTGGAAGTCTTCTTTCAAAATTGGTGTAGCTTTAGCGTTATTTCCATTGTTAGACTCGTCAAATTATTTTTATTATCCACAAACAAGATATACAAATCAACGATGAAACTTTGTTATTCCTGATTCGTGATCTCAAACGGTTTCTTTCTCTTACCTTTTCTTTTCCTTTTCTTTTGTCTAAATATTGGTATTTGATCGGCTTCCTATAAAGTTGATACGATGTAGCGGCCGTTTCGATTTCAATTTTTTTTAATTACTTAAAATTTTAAAAAAATGATATAGAACATTTGAAAATCCTAGAAAGTTGAAAAAAGATGGTAGGCAAATAAGAAAGTTTAGATTACTCATATAAGATATTAGGAACATAGTATGAAGAGTGAAAAATACTAAGAACAATGTTGAACTCCGGGTGGATCTAATAGATACATGTGTGCTTGCCCATTGCCATCACCTTTGTGATAGAGTGGCCCTTTATTAATAAATACATGTTGCTCATTGGGTGAATGCAACAGAGGCAAATGGGAAAAGGTGATAAAAGAAAACATAAAAAGGGGAGAGCGAGAGAAATAAAAAAAGCAACAAAAATGAAAGGAGAGATAATTTAAGGGTCGTAGCTCACTGGAGGCTACCTTACTAGAGCTTCTATTTGCTGGATTTGCACTGAATTCAGGTTGGATCCACCTTATAATCATACCCACATATCACTCATTAAAAGAAAATCAAGATTTTGTGTCTACCATATGGGCTTCCGTATGAGTTGGAACTATTGATATTGGGTCGAGACCAAGAAAAAACTTGGTTTCCCTCTATTTTGGATTCGTAATGGTCGATACAATACATGTTAGTATCAGTTGATACCTGGAGAATGCTCATAGCCATATTTTATGTGCATTAGATCATACATTTGTAGGCATTTTGAAGAAGTTGCCTGAATTTTTGCCAGGTTGAGTGCAAGTATCTGCCATGGGAGTTTGTATCTGAAAGCGAGCTACAAAGCTATGAGCCTGATATTATGTGAGTCACACATGCTTTCTTCTGTACTCTGCAAGATCCTTTTTATATTTAACTTGCACTCTTTTGCTTGTCTCTCTTTTTGTGTTAATGTGGTTTGATTAAATCACTTCATCATGACCGAAACCCGAACAGTTGTCATCCATGGTTGATAAGCAGTTAAAAGTGAATTGAGCTGGTTTCATCAGTCCTACTTTTGATGTTGGGTATCTTATGCATATCCAATTAAGTTTTCTCAGTCACATATGATTGCCACAGGCAACTTCCGCTGCTTCTGAAATTAGTTATATGCTCAGTGTCAAATACTTAATCGCGTTTCTTTGCAGCCTGGGTGCAGATATAATTTATGATCCAGTCTGTGTACCGCATCTCATTCGAGTGCTTTCCGCGCTTCTGAGACCTCAGAAGTCTAACTCAAAAGAACCAAAAGCTTCAGACCATGGAGTATCTTTTCAGGCTGAAGAAATCAACAAGGATAGGTCAAGGAAAGAGGGAAAGGGTTCTCCAAGTTCATACATAGCTACAGTCATCCGAAACTTGGATACATTCAATTACTTCCTCAAACTAGCCAGTGAAGCTAATCTGTCGGTTATCGACATAACAAAAACGATAAATCCTCTAAATTTGCTCCCTTACATGCTCTCATACGATCGATCAAGTGTACATCTTTTACGGGTTTCCTTTCTATGTGACTGATTATTCATTTGACTTCAAATAAAAATCTTGGATTATTTTTTCCCAATCTCATACGCTTTTTATTACATGGAAATATCTACACTGTGATGTATATTTCCTGCCTTAGGCAATGCTACTTGCCTCTTATTCCTGTGTAAGTGAATCTAAATCACTGTTATAATTAGGGATAGTAACCCATTATTTTTATTGGGTTTTTAGCATGTATACCCTTATAAAACTGCTTATTTGCATGCTTAACTCTCCAAAGTTGATATTTGCATGTATATACCTCAAAACATTTAAATTTTACATATACCATTGAAACTTTTTGGTTAAAGATTCATCAAATTTATTACAAAAATACATAAATGTTCTTATTTTTATTTACATCCATTTCTGCTGGTTAAGGGTATATTTCAATTTGTTTGTTAAATTACTCAGCCTTTAATTTACATGCACCAAAAAGTAACGTGAAGAGTATCATACAAAAACCTAAGTTTTGAAGATTCAGAAGGGTACCCACAAAAATAAGAAACTTTCAAGAAGGTATTAATTTCTTCTTTTTTTTACCATGTCCCCAAATTTCTAGCGTTCATTTTGACACTAAAATTAATAGGAAAGGGAGAGAGAACATAATGTATCAAATAAGTAAATATGATATTATGAATCTCTTCTTTCTCATGTATATTACAAAAACCCTACCTCCATGTTGCATGTAAGTATGTTAGGGTTTTCTTTTCCGTCAAATTCGCATCATAACGTACGAGTATATTTCGGCTTTTTTACATATACATTATAAACTTTTTTAATATTTCATATATATAGACTCTTAAACTTAAAAGAATATCCATATAATCTTTTTAATTGAGGAGTCTATGAAATAGTTCATGCAAATATACGTGGAAAACATGATAGTGTAACCAGCCATTTTATTTGGTTCCTATATTTTTGGTAATGTTGAAAAATACTCTAAACGACCATAACATTTGTCCATAGATTTTTAAAAGCACACTAGGTAGGAAATTATTTTGTGATCTAATGAAAAAAAAAACACAAGGTTAGAAATAAAAATAGAGAGGAGTGTAAACTATAATCATTATGGGTTATGAGTTGGATAATCCTATAATTGTTAGGATTGCTATTTTATAAATTTTATAATCAAAGCGTTATATGCGTATAATTTGAGCTTATTATGATTTATTTTTTTTATAAAAGTTAGCGCTCAGGATTTTAAAACATATCTATGTACAAGCATGAGGTTCTACATCATGTTAAATAGAGGAAAAGAAGGTATTATCTTGAAACTTGATTTTGAAAAGTGATAACGTTTGCTTGATGGGATTATTTGGAGAAAGTATTAATTGGGAAAGGTTTCAAGAGTTGATGGACAAATAGGTGAAGTCTAATGTAATTTCAAGCTCCATCGCCATGAATTTTAATGGTATTGTGGGCAGTTATTTCAAGTATGGAAAATGTTAGAGAGAGAGAGAGAGAGAGGGACCTCTTACCTCCATTTCTATTAGTGAGAGAGAGAGAGAGAGAGAGAGAGAGAGAGAGACCTCAAGCTAAGCAGCATGGTTTGCTCGTTGGTTTGAGTGGAAATATAGTTAATGATGGGAGGATTATTAACCTTCAGTATACCGATTATACACTTGTTTTTTTTTTTTTTTGTCAAGGCTGATGATAAGGAAATTTTGGTTCTGAAGTTTCTCCCTAATTTATTGCTTTGAAATTATACCTGGACTAAGGATTAATTTTAATAAAAGTTTATATTAGCTTACCAACTACTCTAAAAATTTAAGCCGTTGGAGAATAGTATTTTTTTATATTTTATATTCTAACACTCTCCGTTACTTATAGACTGAGTCATTTTGATAGGCTTAATAAGTGGATTTAATTTAAATATGTAGAATTTTATATTTTTTAGACAAAGATGGATGTCACAAAGATAGACGTGACAAGATTTGAACGAATGACTTTTAGCTCTAATATTATGTTAGCTCACCAACTACTCTAAAAGCTTAAGCTGTTAGTGAGTGATGGTTTTTCTATTTTATATTTTATATTCTAATAGTTTATTAGTTTATTTGGGAAGTATTAATGGTGTTGAGGATAAGTATGCAAATATGCTGAATTATAAAATAGAGAAGCTTCAAATTAAATATCTAGGATTTCCTTTGTTGGAAATATCATGTATTTGATATGAATATTTTATTAACTTTGAGCTGAAATTAAGTAAGTTCCACACATTATTAATGATGGATTAATAATGGACTTAAAAGAGCTCAAAGAGTATTTTAATATCATATATTCACTTATTCAAAATTATGAAGAGAAGTGAATAAAAACTGTCTATAAAGTGTATATTAAGATAATGAAAAATAAAAAGAAGTTAGTTTAGTACCATATTAGATATTTGAAAAATGTTAGTGTGGTATATAAGTATCAAGCTTCTTATGAGCTTTAAACCCCAAAATGAATACCTATTTTGTAGACTATATATATTAACTCTCACATATGTGTGTCACTCGGTTCAGCTCAATTCGTGCGTGTGGGTTAAGTACAATTTTTTTTTGTCTTGCATAAGTTTGTCTTAATACCTAATTTCCGAAGTAGTACATTCTTTTGTAAATAATTGACTAAACTGTTTCCATCTCTTCAATGTGGCTATTGAGTCATATAAATAGGTTATCAGTCTGCATTTGTTAAACACAAAATTTTATTCATTCATTCGTATGTTGAGTCTTTTGTTTACATTTAAGAAAACATACTGCACAATTTAGGTTCGACAAGGTATTCAAATAGTAGCTTTTTTTCGAGTGCAAGATAATCATTATATCTTAGGTGACTGACGTTCACTATTCTATAAGAAACTGATGGAGCACGAATTGGTCTTAAGGACATAGCGTCCAACATTAGACTCAATTATAAATAATTTTATATTTTATAATCTGCAAATTTATTTAATTATTTTTTATCAAAATTTTTGTGATTTTAAAAATTCGATTGTTACCACCAACATCCTTTGCATAATAGAAATTTGAGGAAGCAAGATACATTCTTATTGTAGAGAAAATTGAAAAGAAATTAGCAGGCTATACTATCTATCATTTCTCTATACTATCTATTATTCTTTAATGTTCTGAGTTGGGTGATTAAGTAAATTAAACATTACACATTAAATTCCATTAGAAAAGTTTAGGAGAGAATATTAAAGGTTATAACTTAATGAATTGGCAATGGGTTTGTAAGGAGTCTGAAGATCTAGAGGAAATATTATTATTGTCTTACTTACAAATTAGTGAAAATTATTGTGCTTTGGGCTAAGATTATTTGCAAAAGATATTATAGCAGGATCAAGAAAATGGATTTTAGATTGAATATTAATAATATAATTTCTCGTTTCTAGAAAGGAGTTTTGCAAGCCGGGGCACGCTCCCCTCCCGCCACTGCATGGCACGAGGCTGGCTACACTGTGGCCGGCCACGTCGTGCCATGTATCTAGTTTTTTTTTTTTTTTTTTTTTTAAGGTTGGGTTGTTATATTAGTAATTCTAAACTATCAGCAGGAACAAATGCTCAGCATGCTACAAGCAATACAAGAAAAATGAACATCTTATTGATCATATGAGAATATCACATCACTCGTTTCATGACCCCAAATGTGGGGTGTGCAAAAAGTATTGCAAGTAAGTATCCAATCTAATGTATCTGGATAATAGATATTCTATCCAGTAAAGAGTCTAGATTTTAAACCTTCAACTCCAAAGAACATAGTGAGAGTAAGTTTATTGTAACTAGAGTTATGCATGTATATCTAACATCATTTATGTCTGTCATTATTTGACTGGTGGCATTATTTTTTAGGTCCTCTACCAAACGGGCAATGTGCAAAAAGATTTGCTTGAGTGTATTCGATAGCTTCGATACTCTTAAGATGCATAAGGACTGGTGTCGAATGTCTCCCGCCTATTCCCCGATGAGTAGATTCAATATGCAAAACATGGGAGCAGGTGATTGTGGAAACTGCTGCACTATCGGTAGTCAAAATTTTCAAAGGTAAGCATAGCGGTCCGTGGCGCCTAAGGGGGCAATTCGTAATTGCTTCAGTATGTTGTCGTCCTTCAAAAGGATCAAGTTCCTTCACACATATAGAGAAGGGAACAGGGCAACTGATTGGTTAGCCCAATTAGGTAGGTGATCAGCTTTAGGGAGAGTAGAGTAATTCAAATTTGATCCCTATGGAGCTGGAAACCATTTTGTATTCTGATAGAATGGGCAATGAAAAGGCCCGTGATGTAAACTTTAGCTGAGTTTTCAACTCTTCCAATCAAAAAAAAAAAAAAAATGCAAAACATGGAGTAAATTTTCATTGCTCAGCTGATGTTATTTCCAGTATGTTATTATGCCATTAATCGTGATGGAGTTTTTGTGAAGAAATATGTGCAGCCTGAAACAGAAATATCCAACTTGAGTATGGATATTGATAATGAGCAAGCTACTCGAGTGATTGCTATGGACTGCGAGATGGTGGGTGGGTGGTGGAAGTGATGGATGGATCCCTTGATCTTTGTGCACGCGTCTGCTTAATTGATGAAAAATGAAAAAGTGATCTTGCATTCTTATCTCTACTGTCCAGATATGAACTAACTGGTATAATAGAAGATCATTTGGTAGATGCCATGCCTCTGATGGAAGTAACAAAGAAAGTTGAGGAGATATTGTACAATGGAGAATCACTATGGAGGGTTCGCCTGGAAGGTGGGAAAGCCAGGATTCTTGTTGGCCATGATTTATGTCATGATCTAGATTGTCTGGATAAGGATTATCCCAAGCACTTGATCAAGTTAACTGACAATACTCTTAATAAATCACTATCACTGAAGAAATATTGAATTTATAGGAGTAACTCTGTATCTTAATTCTTTGTTCTGTACACAAGGATACAGCAAAGTACCATCCATTGATGAGAACAAATCTGATCAGCTATTCTCTGAAGTACCTAACTGGGACATATTTGGGGCAAGTGACATTCACAGTAGTTTTTCCTCTAACAACCAGCATCAATTGTTTGCAACAAGAAATACTTCTTTCTATCTATGTTTCGCAAAAATGATACCTTCTAACTTTTATCATTATACCAATCTAACATGAAGTTATCTTATATCTCCCTCTCTACTGTATCAATAGATATAGATCCTATCTGCATAGTATCCAAGGAACTAGTAAGTGTACAAGCATGAGACATGAGAAAGAATATTGTAACTTTTCTTTTTTTTCTTGCTTGTTTACTATATTGGAGCAATATAATAGTATCTTGTTGTTGATGCTATTTTCCTTGATATTGGAGCAGATTTATTTACCTGAAGGTCTATAGTTTCTCCATTAGATGATACTCTGTTTCCTGGCAGATTGAATGTTCTCAGTAGGGATATCAAGGAAAATCCCCATGTGGCAAACTTGAGTGTGGAAGCTCTTTGATGCTATCCTTACGAAGACTGCGTTGCAGCATTGAGGGTTTACAAAAGAATGCGATCTCAGAAACACCAGGAGGATAGATCTTTGCCTTCAAGAACGAGCAATGAAACTGATTATATGAACAAAATAAATAGTTTTGACCCCACAAGAATGAAAGAACTGGAGAAGATGTCTCCTGATGATCCACTTGAAATGTCTCCTGATTGTAAGAAGCAAAGTTCATCTCGAATGTAAATGGCCAAAACATTTTGGATTTCAGTTTCCTTTTCTTTTCATTTTGCCCTACAGTTACACAATTATATGCTTGACCAAAAGAAGCTATTTTTAGCGGTTGGATTGCTGCATATTTAGTACATAACGACCCTTGAGCTATTAAAAATAGCTTACTTGATTCCTTCCGTTTAGAGATTATTATATACGAAAAACTAAATTTAAAGGGTCATTATATAAAATAAAATAAAAAGTAGGAGGTCATTGGTAAAAAAAAAAAAATAATAATCCCTTCTAATATAACTAAAAATAAGAAACCATCATTGTAAACACTTATTACTTCCCTCCAGGTAACACTAAGAACAAACTTAAGTTGCTAGCCTGGATTTTTGACATGCATTTCGTGTCAAAATCGATGTCCAACAAATGGATAGTTTATACAGTGTTTTACAAAAGTAAAAAATTAGTTATTTACAAACAAATGACATAGACAATGAATCAGGAAAAGCGGATTAATAGCCTGCTTGCTGTAAGCTTGAGCATTTCCTAGACCTCAACAATGCGCTTAAGATGGATAGCTCCAGATAGGTGCTGATGCCTTCAAATTGGAACATCTCCTCGGTGTTTTAGCCTAAATTAGCCAAAAGACCATACTATCCAAAAAAGAATCATACTCCAGATATTAAAAGGAACTGCTTCTGTCCTCTTGAAAACTAACCATGATGTGTCCAGGGCAACCGAGGAGGTTCATGAGATATCCGATTGGACCAGAAGTTGGCAAGCTTTACACAATAATGTTCTCCGTTCCAAACCACAAATTTCATGTCTGCTTAAAGTGACCAAGAAATTAGTTAACCATGGAAGGAAATATAAGCACAATATTGTGAAACTAAACGTTACTAAATTATATGTTCTGAGAGTACCTGGCAAAACTGGCATGGGCAGCAGGGATATTCTGCAGAATATCTTCTCGTCAACAAAGACATGGCTTTGAAGATGATCAATGTCAAGTTCATGAATCATCTTGATTGATTCAAGAAGCACTTTAGCTGGAGCTTTATGTTCAGCATCACTACTGCAAATCCTTTTAAGAGCTGTCTCCAGACCAATGGCCCATACTTCAGCACATTTGTTAAAACAAGTTTGCATTTCATTCCATTTCCCATGATCTGATAGTACCCAAGGTTTAAAGAGTTCCGATGAGACTCGTAAAATTTCAGCAACTCTGTAAATCTCCCCAAGGGCAAGAAAATATTGCTCCCCTGCAGGGCATACAGAAATGTTAGGATGTCAAGAATATCTTCCCCTGCAAGATGCAGAAAATTGACAGGACAAATATACAATTATACATTTATACAACTAGGCCATGAAAAGTAATTTCCACCTTCAGTTGAGGCAATTATCCAGAAGTTGTGTTTGGAACTTCGAATAACTAAAATTCAGATAATTCAGTGATGTACCTCGAGATAATATTTGTGAAGATGCGTTCACACGAATTGATTCTGCCCAAATCATCGCACCATGCTGCAACTCTTCAGTACAGGCCAAAACCATACTGGACCATGCAGCAACATAAGCATGCTGTTCCTCTTTGGATACTAATTCCCTGATATGTAGTACTGATGTGGTGTGTTCAAAAGGTTCAACTGATGAACTTGAAAAACTTTCCACCTGCACTACACAAGTTAGATCTTAGATACTACATTAACATCGAGCTAGTCGTAGAAAAATAAAGTGTTCTATCCAATGCCACTTGAGTGAGGAGCCAAGCTTGTCCACTTTCTTCCTCCATGCCGACAACAAGCTCACATCAGAAAACTGCTGTGTCGCACAATTTTAAGTAGACAAAACTGAGATATTTGCTGAGTGTTTTGCACAGGTTGCTTAATTCAAGAATTATGACAGCCTTTCAAAAACCAATTCCACAGAAGTTCACTTTAATTCACTCAAATAGAGCACTTGAACTAAAAATAACCCCTTCTTCAAACAAAATTCTTATGGTTATACCTCACATATGAGTGAATCAAAATCCACATCCACACTTTTGTAGTTTCATGCAGAAGATTGGGAAATCCAGCCTAGTTCGCTGTATGTGATCTACAAGGTCTAAACGCCTATAACTGAAAACAGTAACTTTTCGAACTCCATGCTATGTGCATGAAGAAGTCATACCAAGTTCTCACAAGGATAATTGAAGATATTGAGTTTGCATTGCTTGAAACAAGCTCTTAAGTTTGGAAGTATGATATTTTGCAGATCACATTCCACATTCTAAAGAAATCCATCCTTAAAGTTGAGGTGAGGGTCAACTGTCCCAATTCTACAACAGGGTGTCATGTTTCTGATGAAGTACTACTATGAAGATGCTCTCCACACAAAAAAATAAATTGCCAAATGTTCCACATAACTCAAGAGGAAGATTAACTTGTAACACAACAGAAGAAGAAAACACAAGGTTGGTGTCTCTCAACTTGTAAGAAGTTGGCCCAAATTCGTGATCTAGACAATTGGAGAAAAGATGATTTCTCATGAGAATGAGGTGTTTTCCTATAATTTGAGACTCAATACAAAAGATAATATACAATATATATATATGTATATATATATATAACAGCATTTTCCTGCATGTTAGTTTTCTATGGTGTCCTATGGATTTAAGTCTATTTAGCTCTTTAGCTTGTTATCACCTTTCTTTGTAAATTCAAATCAAAATTTCAATCTTTGAATGCATATTGAATGATCTAATGTTCAAAGTGTTTTAACAGTGATTAACACATCAGTGATGATGACTGGCTTAGAATTCAGAAATATTGTGAAGACAATCTCCAATAACACCTATCTGGTGATGGTGGATGACTGGATTTAATATTGCAGACCAACATCATGAAAACAAAATCTCACCAGGAAAATTGCAGAAAGAAAAGTAACTTCTATAAAAGGTCAGGTGAAGAATAGTTGGTACGGCTTAATAATAATTAATTATTACAATAAAGCATGTCTTAGTTGCCATTAAATCACACCTCTGCCAGCAAAGGATATCTACAAGGAGACGCAATATCCAATAAATTATGACTCACATTACTATCAAATCAAGGAAACACAATGTCTAGCAGAGCTAAAAGACAAGAATCCTTCCAGCTCTTTGGAAGTGCAACAATCATCTGATTAGCAAGTTAAAATGTCACACCAGGTCACCTTAAACTTGCTTGTTAATAATAACAATGTGCATGCTCATTGAACAGTAGGTAATCTCTAGGTATGAATTTATAGCATTAGCAAACATCTTCTTTGTAACATGATCTACCAATCTTGCTAATAGACATGTTAGACAATGTTAGCGAAATCTCTATACCAATATAAAACAGTTTGCTGATTATAGAGACTGTGTAGCATCACTTTCATGATTACATCCTGCAGCTCTTTTTTATCCTTACCTTTAAGAAACTCTAGCAAGCCCCATCATCTAGAAGTATTCTCTACCGAGCAAGGTTCTAAAAATGCAAATGGCAGACAGGAAAACAAGGGTTGCCACCTAACACCCAAGAGCTAGATGCGTGCTTAGATAGATTCCCAGAAATCATGGTGGTTCAAAAATGAACCGCCAAAATAAATATATAGTTAAAACTATATATATATATATATAAAGGTCATGCATTTCTACTGAGAACCATACTTAACCATTAAAAATTTGCAAACCTAGCAATATTTGCAACAAGTTTGAATTTCATGCCAACCTATATACTAGAATATGGCAAAGATCCCAAAGGCAGTTAGCTAATCAGGATAAAGCCATGATATTATTCATTTCATTGATCATTTAAACCTCTTTTCTTGATGTCCCACCTTTTCTTACTGAGTTGAACTTCATTTCTTTCTTCATTTCATTATTCTTCTTTGCAACATAAAACTAAAAACCTTATCGGTCATCTAAATTTTATAATTTGTAAGATGTAACAGTACACACATTTCCCATTAATTCTTAAATCAAAGTAGTAATGGTGATATAAGTTCATAAGGGCAGTAGAGTCTATTTAAATCATAAAAGTGCAGCGTACATAATGACAGAAATAGCACATAATACAAGACCAAAGGGATCTACATTTTGTATGATAGTCATCACTCTATTAATGCTTATCAACAACTAACCAACCTGAATTCCAGTGGAGGGTGTGAGCAGTTCAGCTTTAGTGTCTGAGGTCCTCTGTTCTTCATTGCAATAAAACAGAACTGCATCTTTCAGAATGTGAATGGTAAGAAAAGCCTATGCTAACTCAAGGAACAAGTTAAAAGATCACCTGTTGTCCCTGAGATGTCATTATGACTCCATTTTCTGAGAATGCATCCTTGAATCCCCAGCTCTCATCCTCCGCATTTCTGACCCAATTCTCAAAATTGGGATGCGGTCCATTTTCATTAGTGATGTGTCCTTGCTGATATGTGTCAGAGATCATATCATTACGAGGAGCAGACATGGAGAGAAAGTTCGACCCAATTAGGATTCCCTCATGTTGACCGTTGACTTGAACATGACCTTGCTTCTTAGTAGCTTTATGCACCAAACCATTACCAACAACCTTCAAAACAAGGGAACATTGAGAAAGTGAAAAAGAAATCAACTGGTAAGATACCAATCTGACACCATAATTATCAATAAAACAAGAGCAGCATTATAAATGCAAGCATGGATACCATATTACAACATGAAACATCAAATTTATCAGATACCTCATATAAAATTAGCCATATCATAACCTGATAAAAATATCAGAGGATAGTATAACCCAAAATCAATGTCACCTTATTGCCTGCAGTAGGTGAGAAGGCATCCTTGAAATCCCAGCTCTCTTCTTCTGCACTTCCATCCCTATTCTCGAGAATGGGATGCAATCCATTATCATTACCAACAGGTTTTAGCTCAGAAGTTTCAGAGGCTGTATCATTACGAGGAGCAGCAAGCAAGTAAAAGTTCAACCCATTCAAGGCCTCATTATTGCCATTTACATCAACAAGATCCTGCTCATCAGCAGCTTTATGATCCAACCCGTTGCCAATGACCTTCAAAGGAAAGGCATATGATAAAATTAAAAAAAAAAAAGGAAAGAAAACGAAAAAAAAAACTGCGAGTAATCAATTTGACATCAAATTATTAACAAAACAACCAAAAGATACGACCTATAAAATTTTGCAAAAAGAATCAACACATCCCTGAATTCCCGATACTCATCTCAAATTATAAGGAGAGGTATAAACGTAATATTGAATATAGAGATGTAGAAATATAAATGAATGCCTCAGAGGTATACATGCGAAAATCCCTCTTATTATTAACAAAAAGAACAAAATAACCCCCATTAAAAGTGCAAGCACGGAAACCAACAAGCGTGAACTATCAAATTTCGTAGAAAGATTAGAGAATAGGATAATAAGATAAGGCGTGCAAAGCAGCAACAATTCAACATCGATCGCAAGATGCATTATTTCCTTCATCAGCTTCAATAAATCATAAGAAATTAACATGATGAACCACAGAAAGGTCAACCCAACGAATCAAATCACCGAGAAAGATTACCTTATTTCCCGCAGTCGGCGAGAACGCATCCTTGAATTCCCAAGAATCATCATCGAAATCATTATTCATTCCACCACCAGCATCAGTAGAAGAACTTGCCTCGTCGTAAAGGTTAACGATCAGATCCCTAAGACCCCCAGATCCAATCCCGCCATTACCACCCACCGTGCCCAAAGAAGGGGTAGAAGAGATCCCACCTCCTGCAAGAGACGGAGGCACGAGATCTCGCGGCTCTTCCTCTTCTACCTCCTCTTCGCCAAAGATCGAGAGAGGTATCGCTCCCTTCGGCTTCTCCCACTTCGGAGCGACTGGGCTAGAGACGAACTCCCCCCAGTTGTCGTCTTCCTGGGGTTTGGATCGAGACTGGACCGGATTCGAGGCGAACTCGAAGTCTCCGAAATCGTTGTCGTCGTCGGCGTCGTCGAAGGAGAGGAAGGGAGGAGGATGGAAGGCGGAGTTGATCACCGGCATCGTGAGGGTAGACAAGTTTCCGTGGGGGATCTTTGGGTAGTAAAAAGCTGAATCTATTTTTATAACGCGTCAACTTTCAGAGTTATAACTACCCAAATAACTCACCAACCTTAAATGGAAAACTATTCGGCACGTGAAAATTGAAATTAAAAAGAAAATTATTTTTCAAATCACACTCTATATTTTATCTATTTTATAATTTACACCCATTTTCAATGATTTTGTAACCAACACTTTTTTTTTATAACTTTTATTTAATATTTTTTTGCTGGTACCCCTTAAATTAACGGAGGGGGTTAAATTAAAATTATAAAAAAAAATATAAGGATCGAATTATAAAAATTTTAAATATAAGGTATGAATAAGAAAATAGATAAAACAGAGGGTATGATCTGTAAAATTCTCTTAAAAAGAAAGAGAAAAATGGCTCGAATTAGCACGGAGGAAAGATTTCGGTGCAAGTCCAGCTGTCCTGATTCGTCCGCCAACATATTTATTGTAGGCATTTGACGCTATACCCAAAATGGAATATATAGAGGCCTAGTGGGATGGTTAGGGTGGCCTCTTTTTTTGGTTTTTGACCAAATTAGCCCTCACCTTAATTTTATTTACTAAAATGGATCGTACATCAAACTTAATACTAAAACATGTCTGTTTTATTTTATCTGTTCACTAATAAATTCAACATTTTATTTTTAGATAAAAATAATAAAACGTTATTGTAGCATTTTCTATGAGAAAAATTAGAAAATTTAGATGAGCTATTTATTTATTTTTTCGCATTTCTAAGTACGACTTGTTGCAAAGTTTCACGACGCTATTTTAATATATACATGTTTCTGATATCTTTGTTACGGTATATTTTATGATCAGAATGAATAACGCTATTTAATATTTTTATCTATATTTTCTTTATTTAAGATTCAATTAAATTTTAATTAAAATTATTATATTTATTTTACATTAATATATTATATATCTAAAATGAACTATTAATTAAAAAGTTATGATCTTGAAAACTATGTAATTCCAAGTCCTAGTAATTTAATAATTTTTTTTCCGATAACATATTTAATTATTCAACATTTTAATTCCAAGTCTTATTTTAATTATATATATGTTTCTCATATTTTTGTTACGATATATTTTATGATCACAATGAATAATTGAGCATAAAGTTACAATGCTTTATATTTTTATTTTATATTTTTATATTTTTATCTATATTTGTTTGTTCAATTAAGTTCTAATTAAAATTATTATATTCATTTTATAATAATATATTATATGTTTAAAATGAACTATTAATTAGAAAGTTATGATCTTGAAAACTATGTAATTCGAAGCCCTAGCAATTTAATATTTTTTTACGATATGATATTTAATTATTCAACATTTTATGTGCAAAAGATATAATCCTTTTTCCCAGTAAAAAACTAAGCTTCTCAATGATTTTTTAAAGAAAAATATTAATAAAATTAATATTTTATTTAAAAGATAAAATGCTAATAAGATCATAATTTTACTAACGACTATGGTAAAACAGGGACTAAGGCCTTTCTATCAATAGATATGCATACTGCTACCGAAAAGACCTCGCTTTTAGCAAAACCTTTTTAGAAGCTATAAGAGATCTTGAACAAAATAATTGTTTTGGTCATCGATTCATTGATTGGTTTATGATAAATTTGATGAGAATAGTCGTCCTGTGCAACGATTTTTCATATGGTGGTGAGATGGGAAAAATTGTAGCAGTTTTGAAATTCGTTTGAACAGTATTTTACTTGGTAAAAATGTCAAATTTGATCTTTTCTTCCTTCGTCGGCGGCATCGCTTTTTCGTCAATGCCGTTGTAATTGCCGTCATCTGACAGTCGTTCACTGGCTAATTTTGAGCTAGGATTTTTGCGGTTCGATTCGAGCTCGAGCTTGCTGATTTATAATCTCGAGCCGAGCCGAGATCTGCTCAGCTCGTTCGAGGTCGGCTCGTTTACTTCGCTCTGTTGAAAACCCTACTTAATTCTCCACGCGACCCCCTCTTCCTGTCCGGCTGTCTCTCTCTCTCTCTCTCTCTCTCGCGCGCGCCTTCTATCTCTTCTTGTAGCAGAAGTGAGCAGTCGGAGCAATGGCGAAAGGGTCGAAGAGGCAGCGGAGAGATTTCTCGCGAAGCGCTTCCAAGCACAAGAGCAACAAGAAAGAGGACCGCACGCTTAGGGAAGCCAGCAGCGACGACGAGATAGACGCTTGTAAGAGAAACAAATCGATAGAACCGCTTGATCATCGAGTTTTAGGTTTTTCAGGATCACAGATTCTAATTCCGTCTTAAAAAAAAAAAAAAAAAATCCAATCTTGCAGTTCATAAGCAACGCGATGTGGTTCCTCTCGACGTCAACGACGGTCTGTATGCAGATAATGAATTTCTTATTGTTGGGATAATGTTGCTTTGAGTTATTTGATTTGTAGGTTTTGTTTTCTGAATTGGGTTTTAAATAATTGTAGATGACGGTTCTGAGGATGAGGACTTGGAGGAACCTGTATTTGATTTTGAGGTGAGTAAATAATCTATCCATCTTTAGTCTTACAACTAGGAAGCCTTATGGTTATCAATTGTCATTATATGTTCAATGGTGCTATATGCAAGTGGACACACATTATAGTTGAAGTTGGTTTGCCTCAACTAAGATAGACAGGAGTTTCAAGCTCTTTTCGTTAATTAGATACTTAAATCGTAGAATTAATATGCATATCTAGATTTTTACTTGCTATTGGTCCAGAACTAAGTTCCTTCATTTTTTGTCTGTTCCTTTTTATTTCTTCTTCCTTTTTCTGCTTTCAAACTGTATATATCGTAGAGTACTATTATTTTATAGTTTCATAACTTTCTACATAATCCACCAATGCTAATAATAATATGTACAACCTTGATGTTCTATAGTTGGTTAAAGTAACTAGTTATTAGTTCCTTGTAAGTGTAATTACTGCTCTTTTAACAAATAATAATTTCGTTCTAGTTATATTTCATAGTATATCTGCAATCATGATCCTTCTCTCTTAGTATTTGATAATTTTGTAGGGTGTTGATGACGACAGTGATGATAGTGGAAGTGAGGATGGTGATGATATTGACAAGGCTGATGATGGTACTCCACCTAAAGGCTTTGCTGCAAAGAGTAAGGAAACTGGTCTATTTTATGTCTGTGTTTGACGTCCTAAAGATGTTTACAAGGACACATGAGAGAACATGGATAATTATCCTTCTCTCAATCTCGTAATAAACCATCTTGCGGAAAATTGGAAATATTCTCATGCAAAAGGTTAATTGAGGCATTTTCTATTTTTTATATCTAGGTTCATGGATATATTTATTGACTTTTTACATGTCATATTAATATTATATTAGGCATTCTTAAAACAACAGATTATTCACAGCATGTTGCCTGCCAATTGCTTCTCAGTAGGTAGGGAATGCCATATCTGTTACTCTGTTAGACATGAAAAATAGTTTTATGGCTGAAAGCTATCGAAAGAATATACATCTATTACATCTGGTAAGCTAGATCTATGATAGTTGATAATGAAAATTCTAGGGTGCTACTTAAGATGCCTATGTTGGGATAAGCATGAAAATTGGACCACCATTACCTATCAAGTATAAAGTAGTATTTAAGGTATCATTTATCCTTGAAATCTTTACTTAGTAGTCTCTCTTAGTGTGACTTCTCTTCATAAGACTTTTATCATAAAAGAATATTAGAAACCTCTTTCTCAAGAATGTTGAGGGTTTTGAGCCATATCTTTTTTTCTTTTTTTTTTTTCTCATTTCTTCCAATTAGTATCTTGAAGTATGAAGTTTCAATGAAAAAGAAATCTTATAGAAGAATTAATGACCCAAATACATGAACTCTTTGGTGAGTGTTGCCTTTGATAAAATATCTAGTACAGGCATGACTAGATTATTCAAGCACGTCTAAGGTAGTATAACAAAATATTTAAGCATTTATCAGATGTACATATCATAAGTAAAGCCTGATTTGTTTAGTTGTCAACATCAAAACCTCTTAACATTTAACACTCATTGTGATTCTCATGTAGCATTCCTTAAAATAATTTTGATAGTAGGAAACTCTTTTCCTCATTCGCTTATGAGGACAAATGTTATTTGTACCTTAGGTTGGAGTTCTCCAGGTTGCTTTTGCTTGTGCTCTAGTAAAGATTGGAATTCTGTACTATGTAAATTTAATGTTGGCTTCTAACTCTACCATAATAAAAATCCTTGATGTGATCTACCTTCCTGCTGCACCTTCTTGGACTTGCATTTTCTAACCCAGCCGTTCAGAGTTTCGCATGAAAGCCATTGCGCTTGATTTGGCTTTATAGTTTTATGTAAATTGTGAGTTGAAGAACCAGTTTCCTTTTCTTTATCGAAGTGATGTCAATAAATTATGTTGAATTGGGTTTCTGAATTTGTCTTCTTGTTTGCACAAGAATATCCTTAAATTTCCATATTTTCCTTCTTGTTTGCAGTTGTTATAATGTAAGTCTCCTAGTCAAGCCTAGTTGTGCGTCATATTTCACTTGATTATGGTTTCCTTTCCCAAAGTCTTGAATATTTCGTTTATGCATACTTGTATCAACCTATTGAGATTTTGTTGCATTGTTATTTACTATAACTGCACAAGAAATATGAAGGTCCCCTTCTCGCATTAAACTCGTGGACATAAGAAGAGCAAGCAAAGACAGATTTTGATTTATCTAGTAACACTTTACCATGCTGTGCCATTTGAATATTGTCATTTCATTTTGTTATCCTAGAGATAGATTGCAGACTCGTAGTAACTTTTGCAGACATGGAAATATTCTTCATAGGCAAAGAGGGTAAGTAGCGATAGGTGAACTTGTACTCGTTATAATGATTGATTGGCTTGTACCATAAATAAGAGGTAGAAAATTTTGATTTAGAGCTATGACAGTCCTTAGGTTGATAAAATATTATATATCTACTGGTGGAGATTGATTATTGCAATTGCTCTTAGGTATTTAGGACAGTGGTTCTACTTATTTTGGTTGGTGCAATGGATTTAAGGAAGTATGTTTAAATTAATATATCTAAAAATCATTTCATATTTAATAATATGAGAGAATTCACTCAGTGACATTCTGACTTGAGTTCATATGCTTAGTTGCAAGACAGGCAAAGTATTTAAAGCAAAAGTTTGGAGGAGGTGATGATGAGATGGTGGATGATCAGGAAGAGGAAGAAGGCCGACAGGGAAAGGTTTTGTGGGGTAGAAACAAGAATTTGTATTATAATGCTGATAATATTGACTATGAGGTAAGGAGCTTCTGTCACTTTCAGTGGCTTCCCTATATATACATATACTGCACTGTTGATAAGTTCCACCAGTTCTTTTATTAGTCAGTAATGTATTTTATGCCAATTAACAGCTTCAATCAAGTGATGAGGATCTTCCCAAGGAGGAGGAGGATGAAGTATTGAGGATCCAGCGTGAGAAGGCAAAATCTCTTTCAATGGAAGACTTTGGCTTAGAAGCTGCCGAAGATGAAAGTGATTCTGACATGCAGGACAAAATCCCTAAGGTGATGAGAATTGCTCTTCTGTTCTCTTAACATTTGGAAATATGCATAGAAAACAAATTTTTTTATGGCTGATGTGAGCATGAGGGTAACTTCTGATTCGAGATTGAATCTTGGATGGAACATCACGTAACTTACTGTATGTACTTCGAGGTGTCTTTTAAGTACATAGGCTAACTACAATTCTGAAATTTTTACAAACTAGGGGGTACATGTTATATGGATCATTACACTAGGTTAACTTTAATGAAAGTTGGATTTTCATAAATAGGATGGCCTGCTTGTAAAAGGAGCCATGACAAAGCGTAAGATAAAAGGTACACTTGAGGGGAGCTCTTTTGAAAGTTATGAGATGGTAAAGAAAGATGTCAGCTCCTTGTCAAAAGACGAGCAAATGGATATTGTATACAGGTATGCTTTTCTTCCTTTCTATTATATAGCTTTTATAACTTATTTGCTTAGCCATATTATGAGAGGATGTTTTGCACTTTAGATATCTCCTTCAATTACATAGGTAGCTAAAAAATTCTGTTTTTTCTTTTTTGAAAAAATCATGGACAGTAGAGCAGTTATTCTTTTATCAAATTTCTCTTTTCTGATTTTTTATGTTAGAGTATTATGATGTGATTGTGACTCAGGTGTTTTAGAAAAGGAAAATATCATTATTGGTATGTAAATTCAGATGTAAAAGGCTAGATCTTGTCATAGTAGACAAAAATCTCGAGACAGAAGATAAACAAGGTTAAAAAAAAAGCTAAAAAGCTTCTATTTGCATTGTGAGACTACAGCTGTTTATTGATACCAAATTAGGGTGTAATTGAGCCGAGTTTGATAGAGCCTAGCTCTGATACCAAATTAGGGTGTAATCGAGCTGAGCTCGAGCCGGCTTGATTATTTTGACAGCCATATACCAAACTAGCCCTAGTTCTAATAGGAAACAAAAGAACAGAGATGCTAAGAATCTAGAGAAATCTAATTGAATATAATAAAAAGTTGGAGACCAGTTGGAGTTGGGTTCCACCTAAAATCTACTTTGAAAGATATATATTTGCATTTGTTCCAAAACACCATTTAGTCTATAAATTATCATCTCATCTGGAAAATGGCTTATGACTTGGAATACTATATGCAATCTGTTCTGTTATACCATTGAGAATTCTTAATTGTTTCTAACTTCTAAGCTACTCTCCTCATTGAGCATACATTATGATAATTGAATAGACAGTTGGAAAACAATTGGGTGGAAATATTGTTGCTTAGATGATCATGGTAGTTATTTAGTAGAGACGATGTATATGAAGTAAATATACCTGAGACAACCGAGGAATAGCATCTCCTTGGATTATATGGGATAATCATATTAGTTGTCTTTGGTTTCTTCTGAGACCACTTGGTGCATTGATTGAAAATATTAGTATAGTGACTATAACCCGTGCGGGAGAGAAAAAGAGGTCTACTGGGAAATTTTTATGTACTTGGTTGTTGTGGGCTTCTTTTAACATTAATTGGAATTTGGATTCCCAGTTTGAATTAATATGAGTAGCAATTGGTTAGTATAGGTCTCAATTAGGATATTTTTCAATCCAATTCATTGTTCAGTTTTTGTCTTGATCTTTTGAAAAAACAAAATATTGGGAAGCTTCAGTTGGTTTCCACTGTTTTGGCTCTGCTTTTGGTGGTTCCAGTTTTGGTTCTTTATTATATAAATGTAGGTAAACCATTTTAGACTAGTATTGAGAAAACTAAAAAAATGGTGCCTCCATGCACTTTCTTGCTTGGCTCTACTTGAGGATTAAGCCTCTGATTGAGGTCAGGAACTTCATTTTGAGCTAAAAGAGTGGAGAGGGAAGAATTATAGGGAGAAAGGGAGGAGGCTTAGGGAGGTTTTTGATTTGAATTTCTGCTTGCTTTTCATGTGTTTTGCTTCCAAGTATAGCCTCTCTTCTATCTCATTTTCAAGAAAAACAAAGACCCCAATGAAATAATGTTTAAAGTTTGAAATATGCTATGTTTAGGTTTTGCACATGTTAATTTCCATTGATCAGTCTTCATAAGCTAGTGTCATGGAAAATAAGATTTAAACAATTCAAGAATTGAGAAAACTTTGTTTTTGTACAACTTTTTTGACATAACTTTCAATGGTCTCAAATAATGTGGGGTTCACACTGAAGTTTGTGGTAGATCTATCATCTGTTATTTATACACCAAATTTCCTCAAGTGTTATCTCAAAATCTTGGCTAAAATTGGGAGAGTATTCAAACTGATGGCTAATTTCACCAAATTTGTTAAATAATTTTCTCAATTTTTTTGGCAAATTGCTGTACATTACTTTCCACAATCTAAAGGAACAAAATTATTTTTTAATTAATTATCGTATCTTGTCTTTATTTATATGGTACCTAAATGCATAGGTGGTCCCTTGAATTTCTATGAAGTAGGAAAATAAATTTTCTCTTTTAAGTCTTCCTGAGGGAATTTAATTAAGAAAATTCAAAAGGTTTTATACCAACAGTATTTGGTAACTCTTTCTGAATGTTTAACTGGTAATGGCTTATGTGTAGCTAGCTGAATTGAATATATGTTTAGCCTTTCTTCCACTACATCTATTATTTATATTGGTTTGGATACTATGTTCTTACTCTATTGAAGTGTAAAATTGGGTTATTATTGGCATTTGTATCTTATTCCTTATTTCCTTTCATTGCAGCTCTGCTCCTGAACTAGTTGGCTTGCTGTCAGAATTGAATGAGGCACTCGAGCAGCTGGAAAACGTTAAACCAGCTCTAACCAAGGTAGTTGATAAATATCTTATGTAAGAATGCATTTTCACATGTATGACAAATACATATTGTTAGATGTCAATGACTCAATCAGTCTCTAGTATGTGTAGTTATTAATATTATCTATTGTTACGTTAGATTATATTGCTCATCTGCTACTGCATGCATTATAACTAGTTTATTGATTTATTCCTTTTTTTGCTGCTCCCATATGATGAAACAATGCCCAATTATTTTCCTTGATATTCTTAAGATTTTGTGAAACATTAAGTATTCAATTGCAATCATTTTGGAAAGGAACTTACAAAGTAACTATGAAATCTTGACGCTTATCGTTTTTTATTTGTTTCTCTTATCTCTCTTTCTCTCCTACTCTTTAACAAGGGTCTAAAGCTCAATCTAGATTGAGATTAGCAATCCGGAAGAACGACACATGTTGGTAGTGTCAGCCGCCCATATCGGATTGGACTATTTTTTAATTATATAAATTCTAAATATTATATAAAAATAATTATGAAAATTTTCTAAAAATTTAGGAATAATTCCCACAAAATAAGAAAATAATAATTACTCACATATGAAGCCTAAAAATAAAAATATATTAACTTACTCAAAAGAGTGATTGTATCATACTAGTCATATCAGATGAATCTTGTTGTGGAATTAATAATCAGCATATAGATCTTGTATCTGATAATAATGAAGATGATAATCAATAGATGGATCTTGTGACGACTCCAAATAATGAATACTCGATATACTATAATTATAGGAAGCAATATTTTTATGACATCACTGATATGTTTTGTACATTATTAATTTCTCCATCTTCAATCCCTATGTCTCCTTGACTTCTCTCAGCAGATGTGAAATGAATGATCTCACCATCAAATGTATCTTTAAGATCATTAAGGTTATTATTGCTATTAGTAGCTGTATATCCTTCACTGCTGAATGACTTGTATCAGTCTTTGCCATCGTTGCGGTTTTTTCTAATGCCACATTTAACTATGAGTTATCTATATTATCTAATAACATATCATCCACTTTTTTCATATATCGAGTCAAAGGGTCTTTATCAAGAACATAATTTAAATCAATTAGTTGATAATTTTCTATCTTGATTCTTTCTTAAAATTCTCCCTCAATCTTATATAATAATGATAGAAAACTAAATTTACTAACCTATTTATTGTGGTGTGAATCAAGGAGAAGATAATTTAATATTTTTTACATTATGATAAAGACACAGTTTGACTTAAGATCTTTTTTATTATTAGTGTTAAATTTGGTGCATCCTCCCATCTATAAATGGACCATTATTTAGTTATATTATCCTGAGATATTATGTATATTTTATAAGATACTGATGAACCTTAAAACAAATAGTATGTAATTTGAAACTTGCAAGAATTTAAATCTTAAAATATTTAGAAAAAAATAAATTAGTGAATTAAATGTTTATTAGTAGTGTGTATATCTCAATGCATTGTTTGTTTCACCTGGAGTTAACCAACTTCCACATCCTGTAATGTTTGCCTATATGTATATTTTTTTGATCGACTTTTAGCTATGTCCATAGCTTTATATAAGAAATCTATTTTAGGTTTATCCTTATTTTGTTTACAAGTCGTAATATCTTAACAAGAGACTCATACTATAGGCTATTGTAATATTATCTCAAAATATGTTTCAAAGAATTATGTTTTTCAAAGTTTTACCTAATATTTGATCTTTGAGTTTCATGTTTTTAACTTTTATGGACCACTTTTGTAATGTAAATATTCGTATAATATTATTCTTGTAGCGCATAATGTTCTCCAATACTAAAAAATGAGTGACAAATCTAGTGCGATCGGGGTTGATGATCTTCTACCACTAGTCATCTAAATAAATTAAGAACTCAACTATGGTTAAAGTTTGTCAACTTTTGACTTTCATGTATGACCATGATAATTTCAGGATCTTTGACAGTATCCTTTAATATGAGATCAAGATAATTTGAAACATATGACATTCAATATAAATATTACTTCTTCACCATAAGTGATTGTCCAACAACCTTATAGTTTACCTCATTGTTTTGAAAAGTAGTCATGGCCGCCGCCGTGGCAAGGTGGCACACTGGCCACCCCACCAATAGGGAAGGCGGCCAATCGTTGGCAACCTAGTCGCTAGGGCATGCTCGGCGGGCCAAATGGCTCGCTAAATAAAATTGCAAGTTAGCCCGTAGTGGAGGTAAGTTTCAGTTTTTCAGGTCGGATCTTCACTATTCACTAATCGCCTAACCCAGTAACCATTTAAAAAGAAAACCCCCAATCGTTCTCTCCCTCACTCTCTCAATTTGAGCTCTAAAAATGCTTCCTCTTGATCATCCCCCTTTCTCAATCATCTCCGCAATAGCAAGAAATTGACGGCGGCGAGTGAGGTACCCCTCAAACCCTTCTCTTCTCTTTTTCCCTTTTCTTGATTTCTTCCCTTTTCACTCTCGATGGCCACCTCCCAGTTTGGCCACTAATGTGAAAGGTCGCCGTCGTAACAGTAAGTTCCTCTCGATTTTCCTTTTCCTTTTCTCTTTCTCCTCTTTCTCCCTTTCACTATTGGCTTTCTTCACTGCTACAGTAACAATAAATAACTAATTAGTAATTAACTGTGTTAATATCTAATAGCAATAGGTATATCACCGATAGATTATCTGTATTAGTTTGTGAACAGTAAGCATGCTTTGATATGTAAATCACTAGTTTATATTAGTATTAAAAATTAGAAATATACCATATATATATTTTTTTATTCTTTTATATAAAAAATGTTAGAATGTCTTGTCACCTACCTTCAACCTTGGTGCTAGGCATTGGGGTGACCTGCCCGCCATCTGTAGCTGCCTTTAAAAGAAAACATTGATTTTCCTCATTATTTGTTTCCACTTGGATCACTATTTTTTCACTTATTTCTTTTACTACATTTATCAATCGAAAAATATACTTTGCACTTTTAAAATGAAGAATGACATTTATAGATTTCAAAAGTATTATTCTCATATCTGAGTACACTAAGAAATTAATTATATTTATTTTATTTTGTGTAGTCCACCCATCACACACCAACAATCAAATATTCGTGTCGAATATTTTTTAAATGACTCAATGTAAGTATAAACCCATCTACCTCTAACTAAAGATATTTAGTAGTAATATAATTTAAACTAGGAGATGAAATATTATGCCTTACTAATTATGTAACATCCACCGTAGTATGACAATAAAGACTATCGGCTATATTAAAAGTAATATGGTTATAAAAGAAAAATTTAATGATAACCCTTCAAATGTGTTTCTTTGTAGTTTTTATCTCTTTGAGAATTATCTTGATAGTTATCTTTGAACGGCTCATTTTCTTTTCTTAAGGTATGTATTTATATCCAATATTTTTAGAATTCGCTTTAACATCAGGAATCTTAGGTGTAGAACTGTTGTATTCATATTCTTTTTTTCCTTATATGTGAACTGATTTAGATCTTTGAAAGTTATTACCACTGTTTCTTCTCATCTTCTTCTCCTCTCTATGTATTTTTTTGCTCTATTTTATTATGTCGATTATCTGTCTCTCCTTATCATCCTTCATACTCCGATCACTGCTATCATCATCAATATGTACAGAGTTAGGCATTAATTCTTACTGAACTATTAACTATTTTTGTTGTGCAAATTATTTATCCTTCTTTTTGTTTATTAGATGAGCCGATATTTGTTTTTTGATTTTTATGACCACTTGAATACAAGCTGCTATATTTCTTTGTTTTCAACCAAATATTCTTTCATACAACTAATATTGCTACTCATTTCCTTTTTATACAAGTTGTATTTGACATGTCTTTTATCTTACTCAATAGTACTGTAATATTGCCACTCAATGTCAATATCATGTGACTTTTTTTTGTTGAGATATTTAATTCTCAATGTAAACTAAACCTAAACAAAGATCAAATTCAAAAAATGAAAGACAATAATTTAAAATTGTCAAAATAAAACCCTCTTCCTCTCTCTCTTTTTCTCCATCTCTCTCTCCGTTACTACCGCAAGGCATTCTTTCTTTTGAATCTTTTCTTCTTTTTTTCATTTCTTCTCTCTCCTTTCTCTTTCCCTCTCTCTTCCTCCCCCTATCTCTCTCTCTCTCTCTTCCAGGGATATTTGCAATTATGTTTGACCTCTCTCCCTCTTTCTCCATCTTTCTTCCTCCCTCTCTCTCCCCCTCTCTTCCTCCCTCTTTCTCTAACAATCCCCCTCTTCTCTCTCCACTCTGTCTCTGATACTGCAGGAAAAAAGAGAGCGGGAGAGAGGAAGAAAGAGGGAGGGAGAGGTTAGAAAGAGAGTAGAGAGAGGAGGCTCGCCAAAGGTCAGAGAGAGTAGAGAAATGAAAGAAAGATGGGGAGTCAGAGAGTGAGAGAAAAAAAAGAGAAAAGAAGAAAAAAGAATACTCATCCAACATTGCCGGAGATCGAGCCCGCTGGATCTGCGTCACGTGATCCCTGGGGTAGATGAGAGAGAGAGAGAGAGAGAGAAAAAAGGATCTTGGTTCAGGACATCAATTATTTGATATTCCCAAGTCGAACATAATCCTTCTATGGTAGTAGATCTGGCCATCCACTGTTGGAAGCCAAACATAATTGCACATATCCCTGGAAATGACTGAACGCCAGGTTTCTGATCTGATTTGGACAATAGCTTATACAAGGCTCAATGAAACTCAATTTGATACTTTATATTTATAACAGGAGCAACTCCAACATTCATAATCATACAAGTTTTATTTTTCTTGTCAACTTGCCTGTGCGACATACTGTTGATCTTGTTTTCTTGATTTCTAGGTTAGTTATTTTGGTCTTACGTTACACAGTTAATTGTTTACTGCTTAATTTCTGGACAAACTTAAATATGCTCATGACAGCAGGTAAGCTGTTCTTTTTGTTGCTATGAGTTGTATTTTCTCGTATAAATATTTATTTCCAATTATTATCTGCATAAATATAAAAGGTATTCTTCTCCTCCATGTTTATTTTTTTATGTTCTTTGATTTACTGATGGTTTTGATGTTTTTAGTGCGTTGCTTCTGTTGTAACAAAGATGTTTTATAATTTTTATTCTGAAGGTGAAAGAAGAAAATGATATAGAGCAAGGTAAAATGCAAAATTTGAAGGTGAAACAAATTCTGCTTTTGACCTATTGTCAAGCAATTGGTTTCTATCTTCTTCTCAAAGCTGAGGGACACTCTATTCGAGATCATCCAGTAATTACCCATCTGGTGGAGATTAAAAACATGCTGGAAAAGGTTTTGCCCCTTTCTTGAAAACATTAGCTTATTCCTTGTACTAGCTGCTCTTCCTCCTTGCCCCTTCTCTTCCTCCGGCCCTTCTCTGTGTGCCAGTTATCTTCTTTTGCTTCTTCCTCTTTTTCTTTCTTTTTTGTCAAAACTTGTGTTAACAGGGTGCATCTAGACTCTGGAGTACCTAGTTCTCTTATGCGAGTTTTTCTTTAATAATTCACTTAGTCTCATAGGTTCTGGCATTGTCAAACTTTTAATAGATGGTCTTTTGACAGATGAAGCAAATTGATCAGAACTTTCCTTCTCAGACTGGCATTGTCAGCCAGGATACTGTAAATGGCTTCTGTAATTCAAAAGCTGAGGAAATGTCTCCATCAGATACTACAGATGCATTAAACAGATCAGCTGCAGCAGATGAAATAAGCCAGGTAGTTCCTCTGTGATGTGTTCTTTTGTTTATTAGTACTGAAATTTTCTATGCCTCATTACGGGTAATACTGCAGGCAAATAAAGCTGTCAAACTCAAAAAGGATGTGTCTGTAAAGGATGATCATCAAAGAAGCAGCAATCAGAAGGTCAAGGTTGTGCAGAGAGCTGAGGCAAAGGTTTAAACCTATCCATCATTGACATTATAGTAGTCTAATGTGATTAACTAACAAAGATTTGTGCCAAGCAGGATGTTCAAATGGGCCTGAAAAGTTTGGAAATGCTGAAAGTAAGAGAAAATTTAGAAGCTAAGTTGAAGCAGAAAGGCTTATATAATTTCACAAAGTCAAAGCCAGAAAATTTGCCGAGTCATGCTTCAAAGCCAGTTAATAGGTGCTTTCTTTCATTGTGACTGAATAATATTTCTGTGTTAAAAAATTAAAACATGCTTATGTCCTAATATAAGATTAAAAAATGCGCTTAAGTGCTAATATAAGATATTGTGGATATCTTAACAGGAACCTTGAAACACGAGATGATTTTGATGATGAGGTGCAGCAAAATGTGACACAACTAAGTAGACTCTCCCAACTGGTTGCAACTAAAGCAAGCAAATCTAAGGTAATCAAAATTGAGATGAAAGTATGTATGGTCTTCAAATCACATGCTTGGAGGTTCTTTATCTGGTGTTCCTTTTCTTTAGTCTTTACATTGTCAGATTAGAATGATTCAGAAGTATGTACTGGGACTGATCTTTAGCTTTTGTTTAGATTCTTATTACCTAAGTTATTCATGTGTTGCAAATGAAGAAAATGATAAAATCCATGGATGGCCGTGCCAACAACCGATCGGCATGGCACGTGGCATGGCACTTGTAGGTCATGCCGGCTGTGCCACAAGAGAGGGAGAGAAAAAGATGAGGGAGACTACTCACCTTCACCGTTCGTTGCTCATCATAGACTAGTTGTCGCCGCTCCTTGCCGACCTCATAATCGTCGTTTGCTGTCGTCTAGCCGCCGTCTTGTCGCCCCCGAATCGCCAATCGCACAAGACGGGATGCCCTAGACTGAAGAGAAAGGCGTGGCGGGTCGGGTCGGATCAAGTGAAATAAAAATTTATGTTGCGGATCCTCTTAGAGGGGTGCCGTCTGGCACCCCTTGTGCCGTTTGCCGATAGGCCGTCGTCACAGTAAGTGCCAACCGGCATGCCCCGTGCCAGTCGGCACAGCCCTCGTTGGTAAAATCAATCTGTTTATATAAATATACATAAAGATTATTCATTGTTTAGTAATCGGAGTAATATATCCAAGAGATTTTACTTACATTGTATAAAATCTTTTTAAATATTAATTAGAAAATGTATGCCGGATGGCCAACAGGGGACAAGGAAGGCCAGGTGCACATGCTGCATTACCATGCTGGGTACCAAGTTAGCGTAGCATTTGCTTAGCAGCATAGCACATACTACCTTTCACATAAATTATTGCTTTGGCAATATTTTCCTGTCAAAGGATTTCCTTCGGCTAGAACTGCCTTGACCAATGACACAGAAACCTTTCTGAATGACTGAATCTCAGACTGCAATTGTTTCTAAAGCTTGAAGTAATATGCTGTACATGTCCATTTTTAAGGACTACTGTCCTATCTGATAATTATAACAAATGTTACCATTTATTTTGTTGACAATGATATTACTAAATTAACTGACCAAACATATTACAACTGTTCGCTGATGAAAAAAGTACAATAGTCATATCCGTGAGTTTATGATTCCCTGAAAGCTAGATGAATTAACAGCTGAATGAATGACAATGTTCTTTCACACCTTAAGTTGAAAAGAAATCCCAGTTTTCAGGCCTTTAGTTACCCTAGACTATATTTGGCTGTATCATCTAGCAAGGAGTTCTGTAAATTTTTGTTTTACTGTCCATCATGATAACTTAAAGAGTTTCCCTGGTATTTTTGCACCAGGTGCTATTAGGCATTTCTGTAATATAAATAGATTTCTAGAACTTAATTCATTGAATTTAGAATTTCACTTTGGAACATTTCAAAAGAATATAGTCTCTTCTTTGATCTTTCAGGATTATTTCTTCCAAAGTGGATGTTTGGGGAGTAGAGCAATTACTGTATAGTTGTCAATGCTGCTATGATGCTCTAGTAGATTATGTCTTGTTTGGTTTGAGATTAAGTCTGGTTTGAGATTAAGTCTCAAACACGATTAGTTAGTCTTATTTCTTAGTTTGTTTTTTTAAGAATAAATTTGATTAAATATGAAAAAAATAAAAAGATGTTTAATTACTGAACTAGTTTAGAGGTCATTAAACGAGTTCAGGGAGTGCCTTTAAACTCAAAACAAACATGGCCTTATATGATACTATTGGATATATCTGCATTTGCTGTGCGCATTTTTAAGTATACCTGGCTTCTTTGAGGATGTAGCTAAAATATCTTAAAGCCTCATGCTTTTTTTTTTGAAAAAAAGAACATGTTTGGCAGCATTCCATGTGTGCAGTGCTCTACAATTGGTTCTGGTTCATAATTTCTTCCCGTCAAGATATAGTAGTTACGAATTAGGTGCATTTTGGTAATATTTTGCCATCACATTTTTTTTTTCTTTTTCAAGAAGAGTCCATAGACTGCCATCACATTGTTATAATGAATTGATATTAACATGGACTGTAATGTCATATCCTTTAGTTTGCTTCCGGTGATGATGACTTGCCCAAGCGAGACAATATTGGTGAGAGGCGGAGGAAACATGAGCTTCGTGTTCTTGCAAGAGTGGGGACCAAGTCTCTTGATGATGATGATGATGATGACAATGAAGATATGGAAGATGGAGATGGACATCTCGAAGGAGAGTCCATGGACTTAATTCCCCAAGATGATGAAACAGGAGAGTCAGAAGATGAATTTTACAAGGAGGTCAAGAGACGACGTGCTGAAAAACTCATTGCGAAAGAGCAAATATATTCAAAGTATGTTTCTTTTTTTCATAAAGCATAGTACGTTTCTTGAGAAAAATATCAGATGCTGTTTGTTCATCTTATAGTGGTAATATTATGATTTTTTGATATTTGGAGAATTCTCATCAAATATGTGACAGGACACCCATTGTTCCATTATTGGAGGAAAATGAAGCAGATGGCAAGAGGCAGATCACATATCAGGTTAGGCCTATTCCTGGGAGAACCTTGTAAGTTAGATAATTCTCGTAGTTGTAAACCTATATTTAATATTTGCAGATGGAGAAGAACCGAGGACTTACTCGATCTAGGAAGAAAACTGCAAAAATTCCACGAAAGAAATACAAGGTATTAATGTCTTATTAATTGAAATCAACCATCTGAATGCAATTGCAGATTCATTACGATGTATTCATTTTCTTTATGTTATTGTTCAGATTAAGCACCAAAAGGCTGTCGTTCGACGGAAAGGGCAAGTTCGTGACATTAGGAAGCCCACAGGTCCATATGGTGGTGAATTATCTGGAATTAACACAAACATCAGCCGCAGTGTTAGATTCAAAAGTTAATTTAGTGTGCTTGTATGGAATCTTTTGCTACAATTAGGAGGGTAACACCGCCAAAGTTTTGATATGCAACACTTATTTTCTCTGTTACATTATTTTTTATTGGCCATTTAAGTTTTGAGGTGCTAGAATGGGCCAGCTTGAGTATGTAATGCACTTACTTTTCTATAAGGAAATTTAAGAGAAAGCTTCCTTCTGATATTATAAACTTTTAATTTTATGCAAGTGTAGTAACTTGTAATCAGACATTTTACTGTGTGTCATTATGATCATCAATCTGCCTTTCAATTAAACAATAGCATGAGTTAGTTACTTAACAAGAAAAGAGTTTAGCGCTAGTTTGATTCGAGGCTAAGCTTTGAACTCAATTCGTTAGTCTTATTTTTTAATCTTAATTTTTTTTAAGAATAAATTTAATTAGATATGGAAAAAAAAATAAAAAGATGTTTAGTTACTAAATCAAGTTAGGAGTTTTTGAATCGATTCAGTGGATCTCTGAATTCAAACCAAACAAGGCCTTTAACTACAAATTTTATGGAGCAAGTAAGTCAATGAACAAATTTACATTGTTGGGAAAAAAAAAGTTTGGAAGAAGTAATTATATTAATGAATGAAACAAGGCCTTGGAGTATGGCGGCGAATTATTCAAACACTTCCTTTAAACATTATAAGATAAAAAATAGAAAAAAATGATATTTATTTTCTTTTTATTATTATAAGTTCGAAGGTTAGATATGAGTTGGATAAATTGTCAATCATTCTTAGATATAGAGACACTTAGACTTCACTGAATTTTTAGCTGCCTAATTTAGAATTCAGACAACATGCATCGTCGAACAATTGCTCTAAATCAAATATTGTCGAGACATATTCTGAGCCGTTGCACTACCAAACTGTTTCTGTAAGCTAACCATATTATTTAGACATCAATCAAATCCAACTAAATCATCAAACTATTAAATAATTTTTCCACCGTATTATTTAGAGTTAGAGAGTATGAGGTTAGATAGAAAGAAATTAAGTACATCTCTATATAAGTTGGTTGGTATAAAACGATAGTTTGACCTGTGGGCCCGTACACAGATTCTCCTCTGGATTTGCTCTTACTCCACTCTCTTGCTGTGCAAACGACGAAAGCAATCAGCGGGCGAGAGAAGAGAAAAAAAGGAAAAGAAGAAGAAGAAGAAATGGAGGTCCGATCTCGCGCGCCGGGAAAGATCATCCTCTCCGGCGAGCACGCCGTCGTCCACGGTTCCACCGCCGTCGCCTCTTCCATCGACCTCTACACCCACGTCCATTGCCTCCTCCCCTCCCCCTCCGGTCCCATTCCGATCTCTACCAATTTCTTCGTGATTTCGATAGTAAGATTAGATATGTCAAGTTCCCTTTCCTTTTTTTCGCAGAGATTGGTGAAGGATCCGTGGAGTTGGACTTGAAGGACATGAATCTAGTCTTCTCCTGGCCATGCTCGAGGTTGAAAGAAGCCTTTGGTGGTGGTAGAATTGTTCCTTCTCCGGATTGGAACCCAATTCCGTGCACGCCACAAATCTGGAGCTCGATTTCTACCCTGGTGGACGAACACAACATCCCCGAAGCCAAGATTTGGCTCTCGTCTGGCGTCTCAGTCTTCCTCTTTCTCTACACCTCCATCCACGGGTACTAATCTATGTTCTGCATAACTCTCTTTCTATTTTAGCTATTAAAATTTCAATTTTTTTTTTCTGGTTCTAGATTTAAGCCTGGGAAAGTGGTTGTGAATTCCGATCTTCCGCTGGGCTCAGGCTTGGGGTCATCGGCGGCGTTCTGTGTGTCGCTTTCAGGGGCTCTTCTTGCACTTTCCGATGCCATTTGCGTCGAGAAGAATGGGAAGCGAGGTTGGTTGGCATTTGGGCAGAGTGAGCTGGAGTTGGTGAATAAATGGGCTTTTGAAGGTGAAAAGATTATTCATGGGAAGCCTTCCGGTATCGATAACACTGTCAGCACCTTTGGTATAGAATGATATCTATGTTGTACTATCTTGTTTCTTAATTAGGAATCTTGCATTATAGAGTTTTATGTCAGTGCATTTTATATGTCAGGTAGCATGATCAAGTTCAAGAAGGGGGAATTGACTAACATTAAATCTAGCACGCCTATCAGAATGCTCATCACTAATACAAGGGTTGGGAGGAACACTAAGGCGTTGGTTGCCGGTGTATCAGAAAGAGCATCCAGGCATCCAGATGCGATGGCTTCTGTGTTTATTGCAGTCGATTTAATTAGCCAGGAATTGTCGGCTATTGTTGAGTCATCTGCACAGGACGAAGTAGCGATTACTGCAAAGGAAGAGAAGTTGCAGGAGTTAATGGAGATGAACCAAGGTTTACTCCAGTGCATGGGGGTTAGTCATGCCTCTATAGAAACGGTGCTTCGCACAACTCTGAAGTATAAATTGACTTCTAAGCTAACTGGAGCTGGAGGTGGAGGCTGTGTGTTGACTTTGCTCCCTACATGTATCCTTGCTTTGATTATCTTAGTTTACTTTTTGTTTGAATTTCATAATGTGATTTACAACCTTGGTCTTACATTTCATCTATATTTGAGCTACTGCTTATGCTTTGATAAAAACTGCAGAATTACAGCTTATGCACATTTGCTGAAATTTGGTTTATCCTTTATAAGAATGACACCAAGTTCATTTGACATATGACAGGTGTCTATGACTCTTTTCTATTCATTTTGTTGGACTTCCTTAAATATGACCCCTCATTAATTGCTCAACTCTTGTGTGCAATCTGATTTTTGTTTGTGATGAAGTCATACGCCGTATACAAGATAAAACTTTTATGAGTTTACCAGTTTAGTGGCATTTCTAAGCCTCAGATAGGTAGCCCTTTTTTTGTCATTAGTCTCTTTAAAGTATTTATTGAATTGATTATGTACAAGAACCTTATGTTTCTTTTGGTCATTAAGACATAGGGAATAGTTTTATGTTCTTATCTTCTGATCTTGCTTTGATCATGTAAAATGAAAAAGATTTGAGCCATTTGAATATATATGTTATTATGTTGTTATATACAGAGTCTCTCTATCAAAAGTGATTGTTCAGGAACAGCAATTACACTGATTTATGCATTTATTTGTCTGAAATAGAAATTTTGGTTGGGGAGTGGAATACTGGATGCCTTTCCAAAACTCCTTTCTAAGAGGACCAGATAAATGGTTTGGTTAGTTTAGTTCATGATGGCCTCTAACATCCTTTGTTGGATGTAGGAGGTCTCTGTATATACTTTAAATATGAGGAGAAGGAACTGTTTTGCAAATTTGAATTACTGTTTTCCTCTTGCTTTCATTTGATTCTAGCAAGATGGCTAAGCTCTTTATTAATTTTTTTTTAAGTTACTCTGAAATGGAATTATTGTCTTCTTAAAAAATCGTAGGCATTGTAGAGGTAAGTGATAACATGATAAATTAGTTAAGGGGATCATGTTGCAGATTGTAAGTAATGTTGCAGTGTATTCTCCAAGGGTGCTATTTATCATTCTTTGGTCAAAGAGGATTCAGTCACAAGGATTTGGTCTGTTGGAATTATGAACTGGATAATCTTTTGAATATATTTCGTCTACCACCTTAAGTAACTGTCAATGACAAACACGTTCGCCATTTTGAAAAGGCCACATGTTAACATCTCCTCATGTTATTAGTTTTTCCTCTCTCTCTCTTTTTTTCTTTTTTTTTTTTTGTTTGTTGATAAACCATGTTATTAGTTCAGAACTAGGGGTATTGACAGTTTCAGTTGTTCATCCTTAATTGTGAATATTTAATATGAGTTAACTAGATATACTATATACATACACGATGACTTTGATTTTCATGATATTATCTTAACACGTGAATTAGATCAAAATTTAATAAGGTATATTATATGAACCAGAAAAGTACCTTTTCCCGGTGATATGTTCTTACTCTGTTCATTTATGGCCACATAACCCTCTTCACCATATAAAGGCTTATATAATAGTAGTCAGTAGGCACGAACAATGGTATGAGATTTCATTGTTATTGAGTTATTGCTATCTCCTCTTCCTTTCCATGAATGTGTTTTAAATAGTCATATAATTCTTTGGCTGATATGTATGTGCCATCTAAATGTGGCATGCACAAGCACAATAGAACTATTAATCTTTTTCTCTTCAGGTTATTACAAATGGCAAGTTATTCCATTATATGTTCATGGGAAATCATGATGCTAGTATGTACTAGGTTTTTTATTTTCTCATGTTGCACCTGCTTTTCGTAGGTTCCTGTGCTCTACATCTTAACATTCATTGGTCCCTTGACACATTAATCAGTATTATCAAGCATAATTGTGGACAAGGTAACTGCTGAGCTCGAGTCTCATGGATTTCACTGCTTGAAGGTTGAAGCCGGAGGGAAAGGTCTTGAAGTTTGTTTCACCTAATTATATTGATTTTCTCATAAATGTTAGCATTTCTAATCAGTTACCACGGTGAATTTTTTCTTTATGCATTAGGAAGAAGAGAGAGAGCTTAGTCTTTGCTTTTGCTCTTGTCATCCCTGTATTAATTGACTTTTCAATTTCAATAATAAGTTCCTTTAAGATAGTGAATCTATGTTTCTTTTGCCATCACCTCTTCCTATATTGTTGAAGTTGCTGTGTTATGAAAGTCATTCCAGAGTTCCAAGTATGAAAGTTTTCCAACTAAAAGAAAAGAAGTAATAGTTTGCCTTCTTGAATTGAACTGCATTTGCATAAGAGTTCTTTGTGGGAGTTGGTGTGCTACATATTATTGTGTCACTAGGTATATGTATATATGTGGTGCCATAGAAGTATAGAACCTAATGGTTGTCCTATTTGTCCAGTAATTTTCTTTTCTTTTCTTTTCTTTCCTTGCTTTTGACACTTTTTTTTCTCTCCCAATTAGCCATTCTATATCAAGATATGTATATACCCTTCATAACGATTACCATAATCAAACTACATCTTTCAACTGTATTGTTGTGGAGAATGGAGATAAGTGTCCATTTCTCAGTTTTCCTTGTACAAAATTCTTCTATATATATATATATATTGCCTAACTGGAGGTTGCATAGCTATTCCAATTTAAAACATTGTACCCCATAAGGTTCTTTTCCTGAGTTTGGATTTTTCAAAAATTGAAATATATTGATGTATAACTAGCACCAAACTAGTCAACAGCTATTCTAGAGTTTTAATGTGAGATGAAGTAACATTAAAAGAAATGTCTAACTGATTATATGTGTGAAAGGAAGAAAAGATAGAGAGAGAGAGCGCATGCAAGATGTGTTTCTTTCATCTATTAGCTCATTTCCTTCTCAGAATCACTTCTGTTTCTTTTTACATGGATTACATTGCTCTTCTTCTGGATTCTACAGAAAGCATAGTAAGATATCATACAACTCTTTATTATCCCCATCCTTCACAAAAGAAGGCACATCTTTAATCTGCTACTGTTAATAGCACCTGTAGATATTCTAGTGATGCTTCTACATCAAAACATTTTGAATATATTTAATCATTGTCTCTTTTTAATTTCTGGAGGTTTCATAATTACTGAACTTATCATCACTCTTGTTGTGCCATGATCAGACTTGGGCTTTTAATGCAGAACTGCCCTTAATCTATCTATTCAAGACTAGCCTGATACAAATGGGGACCCCTGGTTGATTTCAAGGACCTATATTATAGTAGTCATCTGTAAGTCCAAAATCGATGAAATTTCCATAGCATGTTTCTGGCATAAATTATGGTAGCCAATATTGATCTGTGCAATTAGTTTTTTTTTTTATACTTCACACTGATAACCTGCAACAAATTTTAGAACTACATATTTGAAATGTTACATTTGATCTAGAACACCAAACTTGATGAACTTTTACCATTATGTTCCTGGCACCTAGAAAAAATCTATTCTATTAATTTATGATTTTTTTTTCTGGAATCACTACATTTTCTTGCATGCCAAGAAGTTCTTGAAGGATCAAAATAGTGAACTGTAGAAAGTAGACTCCTGTATATAAAGTTGACATTAGATCTAACATGTATTAAGTAAATTTTAGCAATAATTCTATAACAAATATTACATATCTTAATTAGGCTCTTTGTTTATATATATATCTAGTTATACTTTTTGGCATAAGAGTAATATAAGTAAGGCCCACTGGGCGGGGAGAGTAACATGCTAAAAAAAACATATAACACATCATTAGAAATACTTAGACCAATAATATCTCAATAAGCACAATTAATCTCAACTTAAAAACCATAAGTGCCTTATTGCCCTGCATAGCCAAAGATTGATAAAGAAGATTAGTATCAGCCTAGTCAATTTGGGATAGATTAGACCAATCAGTAGGTAATTTAGGATCACATAACTCAACAGCAGCCCAAAGATTTTGATAGAAGTTAGTAAAGGTAGCCTTAATCTGGTCCTTGAAGTGTGGGTAAGTTTGGTATTTAGGTTCTCATTGTTGACCCACTTAACCTTTGGCCTGTGGCACCACAAATGGGTTGCTACCAGAATGAGCAACTCCCATTGGATAGTCTTCTGATATTAAAGATATCTCCAGCATGGTGAATTGTATTGCAAAAATAAAAATTGTGATATGAAAAATTTCCTCATCTATGTAGGCAACTAAGATAAAGGATGCATATGTGGTTTCTATTCTTCTAAAGAAACTTTATCCGGTTGATTTCATCCCTAAGAGCATCTCCAAGGCTCCAAATATAGAGTCATCAGCCTGGCGCACTTCAATGCATTCGGCTCTATATTTATTATTTAATTAATATATATATTATATTTTAAATTACTTAATAGATTATCTTGATATTATTATTATTTTTTTAATAAGAAATATATGGTTAGAAAATTATTTTTAAAATAAGACTAATAGTCAATAGTTTTAAAAATAATTTTAAATTAATACTATTTTAATTAAATACATCAAAATTATATTATACAAAATAAAAATAAAAAATTTAAAAATAACTTAAAATAATTTAATATTAAACTCATTTTAAAGGTCTTGTGATCCAATACTACTATTTTTATTAAAAATTAATTAGTAAAACTAATTATATATTTAGTTTGACTAACTAAATTATTTAATAAAAGATATAGACATAATTTAAAATTTTAGATTAAGTTTTTGTAGGACAAAGCTAAAATTTTAAAATATTTAAATAGTATTAGAGTCAGGCTCCAAATTCTTAGAGTGGTTCTCAAAATATTTGAGGTACGAGGAAAAATAAAAACAAAAGCATATAGTCTTTTATGAGTCTGCACTCTCGTCTGCCATCAACATTGACTTTGCCCATAGAAGAAAATGAAGAGGAAAACTTGGTGCATGCCAATGCCTATGAAGTTGAAGGTTCATTATATAGTCCTAGATTTAATTATTCACAAAGCATTTGTTCATGAGGAGAAAACTAGCCCGAGTTTGACCTTATTCATAGGAAATGAAGATGAATCATGGAAGATGATGGGCAAGCCACAACCCTTTTTCTTTTTTTTAGTTAATGCTCTCTTGGAATTAGACTAAGATGTTGAGCAATCTACTCATTGATCCTTCCTTCAAGCTAGTAGAGCAAGCAAGCTTAAAGAAGGTTTAGAATTTAATTGCAATCGGATTATAGCAAAACGGGGTCGATGCCTCGATAATATCTCTATAAAAAGAACTTTTGCTTGTGAAATCTAAATTTTTCAAGAATCAATTCTTATAGAGTTGGTAGGTACCTTTCCCTATGACCAAGGAGGTCATAGGATCGACTCCAACTCTGAAAATTGCTTAGGATTGGAGTTGATCCTATAACCTCCTTAGTCGTAAGGAAAGATACCTACAAAATTCTACCGGAATTGGTTAATTTTGTAAAGATTTATGTCTTGTTTGCTTTGAGTTTAGGGACCTCCACTAAACTAATTCACTAATCAAACTCTTCAAAAAATTAAGATTAAGAAATGAGACTAGCTAATCGAGTTCGAGCTTTGTTTTCTTTTTAAGTTTAGGAAACCCTTTAAGTTTAGCAAACCTTAAACTCGTTTAGAGACCTCTAAACTAATTAAGTAATCAAACATTTTTTTACCTTTTTTATATCTAATTAAATTTACTCTTTAAAAAAATCAATAAAAAATAAGACTAACTAATTTAGTTCGGCACTTAACCTCAAACTAAACAATGCCCTTGTAGGAAAAAATCAACTTCTTGTCAACCGTCTCTATGATCAAATGAGCATTAGAAGTAACAATGTCAGCTGCAAAAGTTCTAGATAACTAATTCTCTCTTTTTTTTTTCTTTTTTTTTCTTTTTTTTTAAGATGATAACGGTGGTGTAACATGGATACGTATATAATATGAATTCATTTACTCCATCAAAGACACATGAAGTGGCACTCTTTCAACTGTCCTAAGTTGGTCATCTTTATAAAGAGCTTAGTTGGTAAGTTTTAACAGTTCTACATTAATTAGTTTGAACCATAATAAAGTGATTAAGAAAAAACCGATGAGAAGGGTCTCTTAACCGGTAAAGAGGAAGAGACTACGTTTAATGAGGAGGCGACGCGTGCGAATACATAGGTAGATCTCTCGCTCACGTCTAACATCGTCATGCCACGCACCATCACACGTGCTCACTCCACCCTTCTCCTACTTCCCTCTTATTAACCTCCCACAATCTCTCTTCTCCATCCTCCTCTTCGGATCATTGAATGCTCTCTTCTCTTGCATCCAAGACCACACTGCTACTCTCCCCTTCTAAGACTACTACCACTCTTCGTCTTCTCGTCATCCTTCCTCTCTCCTTTTAAGGTATCCTGTTCCAGACCTTGCTCACATCGGAGCATCATGGCTTCCGGAGGCCAGCAGTTCCCTCCCCAGAAGCAACAGACCCAGCCTGGGAAAGAGCACCTCATGGAGCCCACTCCCCAAGCCCATAGCCATGATTACAAGCCCGCAAACAAACTCCATGTCAGTTTCTTCCTATCTCTCTCGCTCTTTTGCACATGATTTTTGATTCGGTTCGTGGTTAGTTAGATCTAAGTTTTGCAAGCAGGGTAAGGTGGCGCTGGTGACCGGCGGCGACTCCGGCATAGGGCGGGCGGTGTGCCACTGCTTCGCGCAAGAGGGAGCGACGGTGGCGTTCACCTATGTGAAGTCGCACGAGGACAAGGACGCCAACGACACGCTCCAGATGCTCCGGGAGGTGAAGAGGGGAACCAACGGTAAGGACCCCATCGCCATCCCCGGCGATCTCGGCTTCGAAGACAACTGCCGGAAGGTGGTAGAGGAGGTCTTCAACGCCTACGGCCGTATCGATATTCTCGTCAACAACGCCGCGGAGCAGTACGTGCAGACCTCCATCACTGACATCACTGAAGAGCAGCTCGAGCGTGTGTTCAGGACCAACATATTCTCCTACTTCCTCGTCACCAAGTAACATTTCTTTTCTACAGTTTTCGAAGAAAATTTTAAACTGATCCTGTCTTTCTCCTGACATCATTCCTCTTGAGATTATAACCTTAACTAAAGGATCTAAGGCATTTTGATTTCCAATTTATTTGTTTTTATTTTTATTGTTTGGAAGTAACAGAAAATTTCAGGCTGAAAGGATGCTTTGGATATTTAAGTTTTTTTTTATCTTTCACTGGGTATATAATATGATATGATAATAACGGCAAACTATAGGGTTTTTCTTATAAATTTCCTCGTCTCTCTCGCTTGAAGGTTTGCGGTGAAGCACATGAAGGAAGGAGCGTCGATCATCAACACGACGTCCATAAACGCGTACAAAGGGAACGCCAAGCTGCTCGACTACACGGCGACGAAGGGCGCCATCGTGGCGTTCACGCGCGGCCTGGCGCTGCAGCTCGTCGACAAGGGGATCCGCGTCAACGGAGTAGCCCCCGGCCCGGTCTGGACGCCGCTCATACCGGCGTCGATGCCGGAGGAGATGGTGGCCAACTTCGGGAAGGAGGTGCCCATGGGGAGGGCGGCGCAGCCCACAGAGATCGCTCCTTGCTACGTCTTCTTGGCCTCCTTTGATTCCTCCTATATTACTGGTCAAGTTCTCCACCCTAATGGTAAGTTGGTAACTCATAAATCACTGAGAAATACTAGTAATCCAACATTATAATAGATACTTATTGAAGTTGAGGGATCTTTAAAAGTAAAAATATTTTTTATTACGAACGAGGTTTCGTTCTTTGTGTGGTAGTGATGAAGGTTTCTTACGTTGTTATATATGTATGTTTGTTGATGGTGTGCAGGTGGAGTGGTTGTGAATGGATGAAAAGAGATCTTGGAGGAGGAAAAGGAGGAGGTTTAAAGTGTGTGCATGGAATGTAGATCTTTTGTTATGTAACAGGGTTTTAATGCATGCATCGTACGTAGCTTTCTTAAATGATGGATGTATTAGGATGGTCGTTGTTATGGTTGTGTGTGCATGGGCCCTGTGTATATGAGCTACAGCCTAGAGATGCTGGATAAATAAAAGATGGGTTTTGTGATAGTCTTCTTGTGTCTTATGGACAAATTAAGATAATTGTTGGTTTATTTTATGGCAGACATCAATTATTGTATAGTTTAGTGTAAATGGATGATAAATAGATTGCAAGGTGGTTTTTGGTTTTGGGAAACACTTCTTTCTTTTCATTTTTAATTGAGGAAGAAAAAGGGAAGAGAAATTTTATTTATTTTTATTAAAATTGTTCTTGATTTATATAATAATATTTTGGTTTTATTTGTGTGATATATAATTTTATAGAAACTTAATATTCTTCCAGTTTTTTTTATCATATTAAAGTAATAATTAATAGTTTGAATTATTTTTCTCATATATCTTTTAATTTTTTTTAACGAATATGTTTTTTCAGAAAAAGAATTTAGAATTTACTAAGTTAAGTTCATAATATGTCATAAGAAGGTTGTGAGCTTCCAAGTTCATAATTACTTATTTTTACTCTTATCGAATTTTGTAACTCTTATCGAACTTTGTAATACTAAGAGTTTTCTTAAAAATTATATATAGCATTATCTTAAAAAAATATATATAGCATTACATACGGGAGAAGACTAAATAAAATGGTAACCTTACCTAAAATGAAAAAATATAATAATAAAACAGTGATTTTGGTCAATCATTTATTATAATTAGATGAAACAATAATAGATTAAACTAAGCTTAGTGTGTTTCACTCGCTTACACACAAGGAAGGATGCGGTGGGAAGGAAGCAGCCCGCATCTCTGTTTGATCGATCATTCCGCTGGCATCTTGCATTCATGCCTCCGTTTGACTACTGCTCGGGCTAGTTTTCATTCCGCTGGCATCTTGCATTCACGCCTCCGATTGATTGCCGCTCGGGCTAGTTTTTTTTTGCCAAAATAAAAATAATGATTTGATTAGCATGGTTTTTATAATTATTAAGTTGACCCAGTTATAAGATTAAAGGAAAGAATTTACTAAGAAAGAAAATGAAACATAAAGGTAGTATGATTCCCACTTTCTCCTAAACTCTAAACCAAAAGACACCAGTCAGTTTAAGAAGAAAACCAACTGAGAACTTTAAAATTGAAGAATCTATTGTTGTATTTTCTCTAAACTTTTCAGTAGATAATAAAGAGAAAAAGAATCTATTGTTGTATTTTCTCTAAACTTTTCAATAGATAATAAAGAGAAAAAACATCGAAGACTTATGGAGGGAAGAAGAGGGTTCATTTGGCCGTCATAGAAGTTATGACTGGAATTGGCAATCGAATTAATTCCTAACTGTTAACCGCCATAAGAGTATAGGGATAGTGAAAAAAGATATCTTCTACTAATTCAAGCTTATCAAGAAGGGCAAGGCTTATGATCAGCAGTGAACTTCCACCAATTGATAGTGAGGTTTAACATAATAAGTGTTATCAACAGTGAACTTCCACCGATGGTTAGGCTTTTGATCTCCAATAGCTCCTGACCTGATCGGGTCTTCTAGATATATACTAAAAATAAGAAAGATATATCTCAACATGACTCTCATCTTAGCTCTTCAACAATAATGGAATCTAGATTTTGAGATGCTTGGAATGCAAAGACACAAATGAACATTAGAGATAAGTGAGAAGTTTCATTGCCAATTTGGTATGAAACACATATTTGAAGCTTTCTTTGGATTTAATAACACACTTTCAAAAGTATGAACAAGAAAAATATCAAGATTCTTTCAATGGGATGAGCTTTTCATAGGAATGGAGGATTGAAGTTCTTCCAACATATGTTAGCTTGAAGGATGAGAATCTTCCACCACCACTTACTCAGCATAGCTAAATTTTGATTACAAAGATTGATAACTCATAAATATCCATTGTCTTTAGACTTACAAATAGTCTGTCAGTTAATAAGATAGTGGAAGTCCGAGGTGTGTTGCCTATCCTGCCATAAAATAATCTTTGAATGCAGTCAATCTTGTACAAGATGTCAAAATGGATCTAAAACATTAAAAGGAATTAAGAAGGGATGGTTGCAAAAATTGAGCCAATAAAGATTAGTTTTTCGTTGATTGAAAGAGTTTTGGAATTTCCATTTTCCAAAGCGCCAATCAAGCTTGTTGATCACTGGTGTCCAATTCTTCTTCGAGATAGGAGCCAAGTCTTAAAAGAAGCCCTAGGTATTAGATTAGGAAGGATATCTTAAAGAAACCCCGCATGGCCACCCACTAATGAAGGTTGGGATTATCCAAAACGTAGAGCACAGTGAATTTCTAAAAGTTGATTTTGAGACTTGAAACAAACTCAAAGAGGTGGAGAATCATTTTGATGTTAGAGCCTGAGGTAAAAACCACCTTATAAAATTGAATCATGTCACTAGAAAATTAATTAATAGAGATGTTCTTCTCTAGTCTTAATGCTTCAGAGACTAGTAAATTAGGCAAGGTTGATCATATGAGCAAAAAGGTCAATGAGGATGATGAAAAGCACTGAAATAAATGGTCGCCCTATCGGATCCCCCAATCCAATGTCAAAGGAGTCGGAATGGCACTATTAACTAGAATTGCATTCAATGCTGAGACAAGCATGGCAGTGATCCAATGGGTCCAAACTGGGTAAATCGTCTAGCCCTTAATAGGTTGTCAAAAGAAAGTGGTTGACATAGTTAAAAGCCTTGTTGAAGTCAAGTTTGATAATTAGATCAAAAAACATGGTTTAGTTTATTTAGTAAATCAACTCATAAACTGCTATAAAATTATCAAGGATGTGATGGCATTTGATGAAACTAGATTAGCTAGGTAGAATTAGGTCATTAAAAAAAGACAAGATGATTTGCCTAGACTTTCAAAATAATGTTGATGGAGCAATTAATCAAACTAATGGGTCGAAAATCCTCGGGCTCCTTTAGTGACTTCACTTTAGGGATTAAGATTAGAAATGCCTTAGCCCATACTAACAGCGAGAGGAGGTGAAGATGTTAATAACCTGTAACAAATCTTGCTTGATCACGACCTAGTAATGTTTGTAGAAGAGGGCCAAGAAAGTATATGGTCTAGCAGCCTCGCCACACAAAAGGTTAAAAATGGCCCGCTTAATCTTGGCCTCATCGAAAGACTAGTCAAGTGAAGTGAGATTTATGTTGTCGAGCCCATAAAGAGCATCAAAACGCGGTTGTCTGAAAAGTTTGAAAATACTTCACGAAGAAATTAGAGATTCTCTTTTAGCAAAGTTATGTGGCCTACATGATTAAAAACAAAGACAAAATTAAAAAAAATTTAAAAAAGAAAAGAAAAAAGGGTAGACAATCTCCCAAAATTGCTACCAAGTTGTCATTGGGTTCATCGGCCCACAAGGGCTAGGTCTAGCGGGCTAGCGAAGGCCAACAGCCATATGAGCCTTTTCTTAGAACGTTTCCTTATAGCTGCCCTAGTGTCCACACATGGGGCTGCTCCATCAAGATAGACCATTTCCCTCTCCTTTAACTTCTCCCCATTCTGTTCTAATTATATCTGTCTTATATGTAAGAAGATGCTGAATTTGTTACCTTTCCTCTTCTTAGATTCCTCTTCTTAGATTAACATTCTTGTTACATTTCCTCTTCTTAGATTAACATTCAACTAACTACAGTAAAAAGAAAAAACCTGTTTGGCATAAAATTTGGAAGGTAGTCTATTTCAGGGAGGCTTGTTTGGTCCAAAACTCTACCTCCACCATATGTGAACTTTTATATTTGATTTAATTTGAATTATCAAGTTAAGATCTAGGACCTAAGCTTTATAGTTGATATGAAGTCCTTTAGTCTCTCCACTAATATGACAAGGATTTTGATGAGAGCTGACTAAATAGCTCCTAATAAGAGAGATGATGATGTTCATCACTTATTATCCCAAATTCACATATTGAAAAATTACACAAATTAATCAAAAGAAAGATTTAATTTTAACATAAAATACATATAAACATCTACATGTTGAGATCACATCACTATTTTACATAATTTATGCAATACAATAGCTATCAGTCAGAAGACATGTGTAATGAATCTCCCTGGCAATAGAATTGTTTTACTTTCAAGTTGGTTCTCCATTTGTCTTGGGCTCTCCATCAAAACAAAAGCCTATCTTCTCGGAAGCTCTCCAAGCTGCATGAAACTGACAATAAGATCCAAAAAGGACCAATTAGAAGGTGATATGAAATAGTAAATGTTTCAACTAAGATTATGTCAAGGATATAAATGGTATATGTTTCAGATAAGATTATGTCAAGAGACAGGAATAAACTTTCAAAACATATGAACTACCTCATCAACAAATGATTGGTTTGCAACAATATAAACCCTCAGAATAAAGCATTATTGATTCACACAGCAAGCAGATAATGGTTTAATTCCAAAACAACTTAACAATATTACACCACATGACAATTCGATAAAATAAAAAGAACAAATTAGAAAATGAAAACTTCCACCACTCGATCCTTCAAAGCTTCTTCCTTCAGAACAAGAATGATAAGGTGAAAACATTATAAACTTTAGAATAACAAGAAGACCAAGCATCCTACAAAGGATCTTGCAAAAAGACTGCATGCCTATGATATTATCCCGAAATCTTTGCTACAAGAATCTATAATAAAATTTATCTCTTTCTGAGTAACAGTTATTGCTAAGCTTGGAGCAAAGCAATCTTGAAACCCTAATAGTTGCATTACATCCTGAGCTTAAAGGAAATAAATCTAAGAATCCACTTCTCTTCTCGCGCTGGAAAATTTTCTTCATTAAATCTCTTTGGGCCTCTATTTATAGAAAGATATGTTCCACTAAACAAAACTTAGTACTACTATTGGCTGCTGGTTACAAAATGAAAGTCAGATTCATATTCCCATTTTCTTCAGCACTATCATTAGATCCACCAAATCGCCCCAAATCATTTATTTAAATCTTATTTCTTGGAACTTAAAAGGTTGACAAGTTAATCTTCTACTAGACATAACAAGTCAACACCATGCTTAATCTTTTATCAGAATAAAAAGAAGACACTAATATGGATTTTGTTAATGCACTCTTCAAACAAATTATGTAGAATAGTCATCCTCAGTTTCCTCTAAAATGTCCTATATATTTGTATACTTTCTTGCTTACATTAGGGTAAAATCAGAGATGAACCATGCTAGGAGAAGAATCAGACTTTTAGATAAACTAGAAAATTCCCTAAACCAAAATGTTCTTATATCTTCATAATATAAAGCAGTTGAGAGCTATTGATACTGATCGGTTAATATGAATAGCAATCTGCTCATTAACAGGACTCCTAGGTTCTAGTCCTATCACCAAGGGATATCACAGCGACAGGATTGACATAAATCTCAAGTAGTCATCACAATACATGAATTCTGGATCTAATTATGCTCGTCCTGAGAATGACATTACCAAAGCCCATTGCATGATGTTGCAGAATACTGATAGCTTTACAAAAATATACTAGCAAATGCAAATCTTCCAATAGAAGCCAAATAAAAGTATGACAATCCATTGTGCATGATGCAAAATGTCATCTTGCTCAAATTTTGTCAATGCATTTTCCAGCCATGTAGAATCATCTCACCCAGATTTTTTTTTTCTGGTCTTACCCTCTATAGTCAAATTTGATAGATTACTGCTACATCATTCTCCATTCATCAAAATCAATAGGAAATTAAATGTGTATTATCCAGCATTGCATCAAAGAATTAACTATAATGGTCACTAAAAGGAGGCAGGAGGATGAATATGAGCTATAGGATCTTAACCTAAAAATCGTATCAAATTGACAAATTTCAAGAACCCATCACCCAGAGTTGTCTTCCATTACAAACTATTAACCCAAAAATTGAAAAAAAAAAGCCTCAACAAAATCAGAGAAAGTAAAAGAGAGACGATTCCATTGCCCAAGACTACTGAATCATGTCATGTAAGTATGATAAATCAAGTTAACAACCACTTCCATAGTTGCACATGTACGAAATGTCTATGTCCGAAAGTAAACCTAGGAGGCATACTTAGATTTCTTTTCTTTTTTTGTATATAAAGAAGCTCATAAGGAGAGACGATAAGCCTCATCAACACTGTAATATACTATTAACCCTAAATCCAAAAATCACAAGATTTTGGGTGTAATGATGTGTAGCCAACAAGTGAGGAAATTTTGACGGCATAGGATGTAACACCTTTTGACAGAGAGCAAAACAAAGAAATTTCTTGAAGTAAGAAGTTACCCATAAAAGTGGAAGATAACCATTTTTAAGTGACAAAGTAAATGAACTCTTAATTTCTAAGTCACAAGGACAAACCAAGTCTCGTACAAACATCAAGGATGACATCAATGAATTATCGAATGTTATCGGATTTAACCAGATCTTCAACGCAGCTTCTGTACTTGCCAATCAGATCCCTGACATTAAACAATCAAATTATCAATGAAAAACAATAGCAAAAGTACAAGTAGAAACTATTAACACTTGACATGAGAGTGTAGTAAGGAGAAATATAAACCTCCTTTGGTTCAGCTGTTGCTCAGTTTCTTCTACTTTCCGCTTTTGTCCTTCAACTGTCTAGTATCATCACAAGCAAACAATTGAGACCTATATGATGTGTATATAAATATATATGGGCAATGAAGTTGCAAACTAGCAATTAATTAGAAAAAATATTTTTCAAACCAAGGTTCAAAAAATCGGAATCGGAATCGGAATTAAGATTGGTCTTCCGAAAAAACGATACATATCAGTCGGATCAGCCATATCGGCCGTATTGGTCGCCTGGATCGGATCGGACTTTTAAATTACATAAAATTCTAAATATTATTTAAAAATGCAGAAAATTTTTTAAAACTTCAGAGAAAAGCTTACCAAAAACAAGAAAAGAAAAAGAAAAACTATGTGCAATAAAAATTGAAAACAAGAAGAGATTAGAAAGAGTGAGTGGGAGAAAATCAAATAAAAAAAAACCATGATGCAATAAAGAAGAAGAAAAAGAAGAAAAAGAGAGAGAGTAGAAGAAATGAAAAAAATGAGAGAAATAACAATAGTAATTAAGAAAGTATATATTGGAGTTTGTCGGAGTTCACCAGAGCTAGACTTGTCCGTAAGAGAAACAATGATTATATGTAAGGAGAGAAAAAAAAGAAAGAGTAAAAGAAAGAAAAAGAGTAAGAAAGAGTGAAAAGAAAGAGTGAAAGAGAGAAAGAGTTTGGATCGGCCGATTCGTATCGGGATCGGCCGATATGGCGAACCATGTTTCAAACATCAACAAATCGTCAATGGGATAGTGCTCATATGCTTAAAGAGGCTCATATTATAAAAGTGTTCTTGGATTCGAATCCCAATGGCACTGGTTTAATTGGGATACTATCAAGTTCACTTCTCTCCAAAAAAAAAAACTTTGATAGAAGGTGGATAGTAGATTATCTACAGCAAATAATAACTGCAAGTCTGCAACCACCGCCAACAAGACTGCTTCCATTTACTAAATTTTTTTCCTTTTTATGAAGCCACATTTGAAGTCCAATCAGTACAAAGTAAGGATTAAAAAGAATATCTTAGTTATACTTACCACAGACTTGGTATTTAGTGTTCCTGATATAGAGTTCAGTAATTGTTGGCACCTTCCAAATGTGTTGGTCAATTCATCAACCTAACAAATTATTAGGACGAAATGAATGATGTCCACATTAAAGAGCATAAGTGTAGGAAAGTGGTAGCACAGTTAATTGCAAACCTAATCCAAGATAATCTTTAGCAGGATGTCTAAATTATCAATGTAACGAACATGAGAATTTTATAATGCTCATTCAAGATATATCTATAAATAATTAAAAACCTAATAGTACATTTTTAATGAACTACTGTGATGGTGCAAATTCTACCTTTGACAAGCAAATTTCATAAAACACAATAGATTCTAAAGGATGTTGCATCTCGTACAGAGTTTAGTATTTTCTTATCTAGCATTTGATGCCTTGCATGCATATCTGATTCATGATTCAAGTTTTTTATGATGATTGCCTTTCATATTATATGGGACATTAAGATATTTCAAGGAGCTAGCATTAGTTTAAGCTAGATGACTCAATTATAGTCTATAGATAAAATGGGAAATCCATTTTCTGAAGTACAAAAGCTGGAGGGAAAAAGAAGATTCTAACCAATGCATCAAAATGTTGATCCCTTGTCCCAGTTTCAATTGCGTCTGCTAGACTTTCAACCAACTGGGAAACAATGAGCAAAATTAGATAAACAAGCATAGGAAAACTCAAAGTCAACAGTCAAAACCTGATTTACATTAAGAGAACACCAATTACCAAGATATATATTCACTAGAAAAGTTTATAAAAGTATCCGAATAGAAAAAAAAAAACAAAAAACGAAAAACATTTTACTTAATGTCTCTCCTCAACAAGGAAGCTAGAAAGTCCATAGATCAAACATAACTGAGTTAGTACCAAGAATTCTTGCCGAAGTGATTGTTTAAAAAGATAAATTGTCCCCATTTAATTAATTCAGTTGATCCATAAAGTGCATCTAAATATTTATTCATCATCAAAATCCTAACTTTTCCCCCATCAAAATAATGTCATTATGAAGAATAAAAGTTCACCTCCTTGAATTTAGTAATTTCTTCCTAATTTTCCATTATCTCATCTATCCTTTCATATCCAGTAGCAAACCCTAGAATTTGGCCTCATTGTACAGAAGAAAGCATTTATGACTAACTCCATACTAATCTTTGAAGAAAACAAGCAACGAGTTCATAAAAGATCTCGTAAAGCAACATATTAGGGTAGGGTTTCTGATCAGGGCATACGTGAAGGAGGTGGAAGTGAGAGGCAAGCGATGGGTGGTGGTGATGCTGCTGCTGCTGCTGTTGCTGTTGTTGTTGTTGTTGTTGCTGCTGTTGTTGTTGCTGCTGCTGCTGCTGTTGTTGCTGCTGTTGTTGGTATTGGAGGGCATGGAGGTCTTGAGAGGCCGAGCTCGGATTTGGGACCATCATCCAATTTCCCCCGCCATATGGGAGGTCCATCAGCGTCGGAGTTTTCTTTATTCAAAATTAATTTCGAGTCGATGATTAAAGTCAAGCTTGAACTGAAATGGTTTCAATTTGACCCAATTTCGAGCTCAAGAACTGCAAGACAGAGAAAAAGAATCAGCATCAAATTTCAATTCAGTTAATTTATTTTTTATCATCCTCTTGCCAAATCTCTTAGATTACATAATAGAGAAAAAAAACTCATTATAGAAAATCTATCATATGCTTCAGCGTATCTAACAATTTGTTTGAGAGAATGTGGTAGAAATCATGAACTTCAAAGTAAGAAATTGATGGGAAAAAATGAGCTCAATCATTGAAAACAGAAATTGATCAAAAGAATGAGTCTAGGGGTAAAAATGGATCGGATAGGGATCAACTAGTTCTCAACTCACATTTGAATCAATTTTTTTTGCTCCGGATATGGATTTGAATATGGATATTACATTGATAGCAAAATTTAAAAACATATCCCAACTAAACAGATATATCTTAAATGGATATACATTAGATTGCAACAGGATACGACTATCAACTGGTCTTTTAATAGTCTAAAAAAAATTAAACATATCTATCACTCACTCTACTAATGCAATTTTAACAAAAGGTAGCTAGAGAAAATTACAACATTACAGCTTACTGAAATTAGTTTAGTAAAGATTCACAATTACAAAGGAGCTTGCAGCAGATTTGCAATGGTTAACTATTTGTTAAAGATTAAATCGACAATCTAAGCTCGTATAAAAGCTTGAAAATTTGCATTAGACTACAGTTGGTTCTCTCACTGCATTAGAGAAATAATGGTCATTCTGAAGAAAAAGAAAAAGAAAAAGGACGAATATAGCTGAAATGCAACTGGCTTCAAAAAAAACTCTATCAATCACTTATTAATATCCCATCCCCAATTAGGTAAGAATCAAATAAGAAAGAAATAGATGCAGGAAAAAGGGAAAAAGAAGAAAGCATACCTTTCAATGATTACTCATAAGAAGCAAGGAAGATCTAAAATCTCATGGACTATTGGCTCTCCAACTCACAACTCAGATCTTCAAGGTAGCAGACATTGGAAAGCAGATACAACATGAAAAAGTACATGTTTAGTTCCACTAAATCATATTAAGAAAGAAGGAAAAACAATCTGTTCTTACACATTCATTGCTTCGTAAAGAGAAAACCGCTCTAGAGCCAAGAGCCCAGTGCTTGGAGTAAAGAGAAAAACACTCTGGAGCCAAGAGCCCAGTGCACTCCAACGCACCGGGCTCCATATTTATTAAAATAATAATATAGTATATATATTTATATTAGCTATTTTAAATTACTTAATAGGTCCCGTTAGTGTTATTATTTTTTAATAAAAAATATATGGTTAGAAAACTCTTATCGAGATCTTTAAAATAAGACTAATATCTAATAGTTTTAGAAGTAATTTTAAATTACTAATTTTTTAATTAAATGCATCGAAATTATATTACACGAAATAAACATCAAAATAAGCATTACATGTCATTAATTAAAAATATCAAAATTACATTACATAAAATAAGCAGAAATTAATATTTCATAATAAAAACAATAGATATTTAATAGTCTGGTAAGTCATCTCCATGGCCACCGATTCCGGTTCCGTAGCCACCACCTCTTTCTTGACTGTATCTACCTCCTCTATATTGATCTTTCGATAAACCTCCAACTTGAAAATGAATATTGTTTTTTCTACAAATTCCATGTCTTTTTCTTTGAAAGAAAACACGTTCATCCGAATCTTCAATTTTATTTAAATTAATTGACAAAATCTCTCTATTCTCGCGATCAGGATCAATATTCAATTGCATAGCTCGTAGCTCTAACTTTTTTTTGTTATTTTCTAATTTAGCCATCTTCATTTATTGCATATTATCCCTACAAAAAGTACTTTTGTTCTGTTTTTCTTTTATACTAATAAAAATTTCTCTTATTTCTTGAAAGGTACCTTCAGAGCTAAGCTCTAGATTTCTCCTCTTTGTCTTTTCCTTCTTTATTCCAATAAGCCGACTTGATGAATTGGAACTAGAAGACTGATCATCACTTATGAAATACAAATTTTCACTCTCTGTGTTGAGATTAACAGAATTTATGGTATTCGACTGTGATCCTGCAGAGAAGTTTGGCTTTGAAGGGATAGGCGTTGGGTCAGCTCACTTCTCAGCATTCTTGAGAATCAACCAAACATGATCAAGTTGAAACCCCTTCTTTTCGTTCGTTTCTTCTCCATAAAGAGTTTTAGCTTTGATAATCTAACAAAAAAAAAAATTTAGATATATTCAAATGACAGGGTAATATAAATATAGAAATAGATACTTACAATGTCTAATTCAAAATCTCCGCTTGGGTTAAGATACTCAATCTGTCGAATACATCTACGAAATTTGCTTATGATCTTCTTAATCACATCCATATGACATTTTAACAATTTTAGAGTCCTTTGTTTCCCGTGCGACTTTTTTATTTTCTCATGATAAATTAATATAATCCTCTCCTATAACTTATTTTTCATCTGATTAGTACCTAAGATTAGATCTTCGGAGACTTCAAGCCATGATAAGCATAAGACTTGATCTTCTTAGTAGTTGAATGTCTCTCCTCGAATAGTCGACATATGATAGAATAAAGGACTTCTAAATGAAAACTAAGGGTTTGAAAGATGATTTGCAGAATGGTTGAATGTCACTGTTTATAAAAAAAAAATTTAGATGAAATTCTTAAAGATAAGATTCCTATCTTATCATAAAGATATGCTAAGATAAAAATCTTTTTTAAAAGTATGATAAGATAGAAATCTCTTTTAAAAATATAATAAGATACAAATATTCTTTTAAAGATATAATAAGATATAAATCTTGTCGAAGATAAGATAAGAATCCAATAAAGATCAGATACGATAAGAATCCAATGCTAATAAAATGACAAAACTCTTAAAGATATAATATGATAAAAATATTATAAAGATAAAATAAGATAACAATCCAATAAAAATTAGATATGATAAGAATCCAATACTCATAAGATGACAACACTGTATTCTTTAACTCTTCTCTTATAATTCAAAACTCTTATCTTACATGTTCAAATATGGATTTTGGAAAAACAGTTGATCTTGTGCCATCAAAACAAGAGAGGATGGCGCCGAGGCTCGAGTGAGAAGAAGGTAATTGTCATCTTTGGAATGATTATTTTTTTCTTAAAACCCCATTATTAAAGGACCAACATGATTTTGGAATAAACAAGTATTACACGACATCATGATTGCTTGTGTGATACTACACAATATGACTGTGAAGGATAAACGGGACGAGGAATCAGATATTTGTTGATTTTACTCAACCTCAAGTCGTTGAAGAGCTGGAAACCAATGATTATGAACGATTATTTGCTCAACATAAGAAAATCTTAGATAAATAGGCTAATTTTGAGATTCAAAATGCACTAAGAGGTACGGAAATGAAGGAATATAAATTTTAATGTAATTTTAATTTGATGTATTTCATGTTTGATGTATTTTATATCTTATGTATTTTAATATTTAATATTTACATTGAAAAATAATTTTGAGTAATTATATTTTAGGACATATTGATTTTAAATAATAATAAACATATTTATTTTATAAATAATAAAATATTAGACTGATTTTTATAAATACTAAACAATTTAAAATTTAATTAACTCAAAAATAATTTAATAGTAGACTCATTTTAAAGTTGTTGATGAGACCTTTACAATGATACTATTTTTGTTAAAAACCGATTAGTAAAACTAATTATATATTCAGTTTAACTAACTAGATTATTTAATAAAGAATACAGATTAAATTAAAATTGTTGAATGCAATAACTATTGGGCAAATTTAGAATTTTTTAAAAAACTTAAAAAAAAATGGAGCTCGACTCATTTTTCTAATAGAGCTCCAAATTTGGAGCCCCACTGTTGCTAGCTCCAAATTTGGAATTTGGAACCCGATTGAAGTTGCTCTAATATAAATCTATTAGGGCATCTCCAACTGATGCTCCATATTTGGAGCCCAAATATAGAGCATTTAGAGCAATTCCAACCGGGCTCTTTTGTAGCTAACAACAATGGGGCTCCAAATTTGGAGCCCTACTTTTTTAAGCTTTTTAAAAAATTTAAATTTGCCCAATAATTATTGTATTCAACAATTTTAATTCCATCTATATCCTTTATTAAATAATCTAGTTAGTTAAACTGAGTAAATAATTAGTTTTACTAATCGATTTTTAACACAAATAGTACCATTAGAAAAATCTCATCGAGACCTTTAAAATGAGTCTAATATTAAATTATTTTTGAGTTAATTTAAAATTTAAAATTTTTATTATTTATAAAAATGAGTCTAAGTCTAATATTTTATTATTTATAAAATAAATATGTTTATTAATATTTAAAATCAATGTGCTATAAAATATAATTACTCAAAATTATTTTCCAATGTAAATATTAAATATTAAAATACATTAAACATGAAATACATCAAATAAAAATTATATTAAAATATATATTCTTTTATTTTCGTTCCTCTGTCATAAGTATTCAATCAGTGTATTTCAAAGCTCAAAATGAGCCTCTATCTTGGATCTTCTTATGTCAAACAAAGAATCGTTCATCATCATTGGTTTCTAGCTCTTCAACGATTATATCACACAAGCAATCATGATATCGTGTAATACTCGCTTATCCCAAAATTGTATTAGTCCTTTAATAATGGCAAATCGTGCCAGAAGAACTCCTAATGCCCGCTCCATATCTTTTCGATATGCTTTTTGTTTGGCAGCAAAGTACTGTTAACTTGGGGTTGGGATATAGTTTGTGGACCATTTGGGATATATCCCATCAGCCAAGCAATAACCGGTATCATAATTTTTTTCTAAAATAGTATAAAAAACAGGAGGAGCAACACCTTATGCTAATTTATCAAATAAATTAGATGACTGTAATACATTAACGTCATTGTTGGAGCCCGGTAACCCAAAATATACATGCCATATCCATAAGCCATATGATGCTATTGTCTCAAGAATAATAGTTGGGCCTCCATGGCACCTTCAGTATTATCCCGCCCAACCTGTTGGACAATTTTTTCATTTCCAATGCATTCTAAACTACCCAACATTCTAAGAAACTATCGCTCTTCGCCTTTCTGTAGCAATCGCAATATCATTTGTATTTGGATACCTCAAATATTCTTCTCCAAAATCTCTATAATCGCTTTATAAATTTTTTTAAGCATAGGATTGAAGTAGACTCACCAATCCTAATATATTTATCAACAATATCTGTTGATGTTCCATATGCTAACATACAATGTGCAGTTGTTACATTCTGCAAAGTAAATAATCCTAATTTACCAACACCATCTTTTTTATGAACAAAGAAGTCATCATGCTCTTTTACTCCATTAACAATGCAAAGAAAAAGACTTCTTTGACATTGAAACCTTCTATGAAAAATATTTTCCTCATATGTGGGGTTTTTAGAAAAATAATCATTCCAAAGATGACAGTTACCTTCTTCTCTCCCTCGATTGATCCCTACATGGACAGGAATCGAACCTCGGCGCCTTCCTCCCTTATTCTGGTGGCACAAGATCAACTGTTTCTTGCATGTAGAGATCAAAGGTTTACCGTCATGAGGACGGAGATAGCTCTTTTCCAAAATCCATATTTATGAGAGAAGAGTTTGAGGAGATATTTATAAAGAATGCAGTATTGTGAGTATTGGATTCTTTATCATATCTAATCTTTATTAGATTTTTATCTTATTTTATCTTTATAACATTTTTATCTTATCATATTTTTAAAATTTATCATCTTATGAGCATTGAATTTTTATCATATCTGATCTTTATTAGATTCTTATCTTATCTTCAACAAAATTTATATCTTATCATATCTTTAAAAAGATATTTATATCTTATCGTATCTTTAAAAAAATTTCTATCTTATCATACTTTTAAAAGAGATTCATATCTTTAAGAACTTCATCTAAATTTTTTTCTTATAAATAGTGGCATTCAACCATTCTCATTTGCAAATTATCTTTAGAACTCTTAGTTTTCATTTAGAATGTCAACTATTCGAGGAAAGGCATTTAACCACCAAGAAAATCAAGTCTTATGCTTATTATGGACTAATTAGACGATAGATAAGTTATGGGAGAGGATTACATTAGTTTATCATGAGAAAATAAAAATAAAAGAGTCGCAGTGGAAACAAGACTCCAAAAATCATTAAAATATCGTATGGATGCAATTAAAAAGATCATAAGCAAATTTCGTGGATGTAGTCGACAGATCGAACGTCTTAACCCAATCTAAGATTCTAAATTAGACATTATAGGTATCTATTTCTATATTTATATTACCCTGTCATTTTGAATTCTGTTGATCTCAACACAGAGAGTGCAAATTTGTATTTCATTGACCAATCAAGAAATAAGAAAAAAATTTACTAGTATAAAAGAACAACAGAACAAACATGTTTTTTGTAGCGATAATATGCAACAAACGATAATGGCTAAATTAAAAAATGACAAAAAAAAAGTTAGAACTACGAACTATACAATTGAATATAGATCGTGATCGCGAGGATAGAGAAATCTTATCAATTAATTTAAATAAAATTAAAAATTCGTATGAACGTACTTTCTTTCAAAGAAAAAGATATGAAATTTATAGAAGAAGCAATATTCATTTTCAAATCGAAGGTTAATCGAAAAATCAATATAGAGGTAAATACAGTCAAAAAAGAGGAGGTGTCTACGAAACTGAAACCACTGGCTACGGAACCAAAACCGGTGGCTATGGAGATGACTTATCAGATTATGAAATGTTAATTTCTGCTTATTTTATGTAATGTAATTTCGATGCGTTTAATTAAAAAATTAATAATTTAAAATTACTTCTGAAACTATTGGATATTAGACTTATTTTAAAGATCTCGAGTTTTCTAACCATATATTTTTTATTAAAAAATAATAACACTAGGAGGACCTATTAAGTAATTTAAAATAGCTAATATAAATATATATATTATATTATTATTTTAATAAATATTTCCAACATACACAATTCATGCAATTAATATATAAATATTAACGTTCTTCAAAACACACTTAGATAGGTAAAGCACATAAATAGAGTCTAACAGACATAACAGATAGTAGTTCAGGAAACAAAACATCTAGCACATCCAGCATACAAATTGCTCATTCATTTAAAGCCTATAGAAATGCTCTTTCCTAGTCGCAGTTAAGTGCCTCCTTTCTCATAGACTAAAGCTATTACCAAGTCGTCACTATGACATGAAACAACTAGAATAAACATATCATCCAGCAAGAAATAGCAGCAGCAAACTTAGTGTCGGAATACAAATTCTTCGCACCAGAGATACCAACCGTTGAAACTTGTTAGAATCCAAACTCTATTAATATAAGAACAACCAAAATATTCAAGATCCAAAATGTTAGTTTCTTGAGAGATGGGTCCATCATTTTCGTTCTAATCAGCTGAGGAGGTAATGACTGTTGCCCTAAAGGGAGAGGGTAATGCTTTTGGGGTGGGTGGGTGGCTGTTGGCGGGGGCGGCGGGCGAGGGGAGATTAAGGCTTGCAACTTAGATATCGTGTGCGATCATACCCGGTAGATCCATTGACGGGACGCATCGGTGAAGTCGAAGGCGGGATCTTCGAGGAGCTCCGCCTTGAGCCGATGGTATGGTAGATCTTCCTAGGACTGTAGATGGAGAAAGGAGGACGGGTTTGTAGCCAGCAAAGAGGAAGATAGACGGAGGCGGTAGCGGATGGAGAGGGAGAGAGATGAAGGCCGCCGACGCCGGTGAAAGGGTTTCTAAATGATGCGCAGGCCGGTCAATTTTTGATTGAATAGGGAGAGAGGTGGAGGTTAGGGTTTCGGTGGGTATATTATTTATATATAATCTGGTAAATGGATATCCAGATTCGCATCCAGATCCGACAACCATATCTGGATTTGGATTCTGATATTTTTATGAATCTCAATCCGTGTCTAGATCCGCCGGCAAATTTGCAATTATATCTAGATCTGGGTATGAAATCTATCGTGATGAAATTAGTTCGACTCGTCTTCACCCTTAAGAATGACTTCCAATCGGGAGAGAGGTGGAGGTTAGGGTTTAGGTGGGTAAATTATTTATATATAAGCGGGTAAATGGATATCCGAATTCGCATCCGGATCCGACTAACTAATGAATACCCATATCTGGATTTGGATTTCGATATTATTATAAACCTCAATCTGTGTCTAGATCCGCCGACAAATTTGTAATTATATTTAGATCTGGGTATGAAATCTATCGTGACGAAATTAGTTCGACTCGTTCACTCTTAAGAATGACTTTGAAAGAGAGAGGCAATCCCCACCTTCAAGACTTTTTTTGAAAATAGATTCCATTACTCGAAAGCCGCGATTACAAAGGAGCCGTTAACATCAACGACAAAAGGCTCGGCTCAGGCTCGACTCAAAATTAATTTTCAGCCTTAGAATTGAGCTCAAGCTCGGCTCAGCTCAACTCGAGCCGAGCCAGACCGAACCCAAGCCTAAAATGAGCCTATTATCAAGCCTTATTAAAGTCGAGCCGAATCGAGTTGGACCAAGCTAGATCGGTCGAGCCACAAGAAAAAGAAGAAGAAGAAGAGGCGGCACCGCGGGACAGCGCCGCGGAACCTATCGAAGAGTTGCGTGGCGGAGGTGCTAATCCACCTCGATCCCACCAAAGATTTGTCGGCACCGCAATAGCTTGATGAGGCAGCACCACGGTGGCTTGCTATTGTCGAAGGAGGAGGAGGCAGCACCAAGGCAGCAGCTTGGCGAAGGAGGATGAGGCGGACTTTGTTGCAACACCGAGGCTACTCATCCCTCCCTGCATTATACTCCCATGGCCATAATTCCTAGTCCCCGATCCGAGCACATCACTCCTTGACGCTTGATGTGCTCTTCGGCACCATACTCATCTTCCCAATTTTTTCAGAAGGGCAAATATTGTCAACTGGAAGTGCATTGGCCATCGAAGAACTTGCTGTGCTGCTATTTCCACCTCTGGCCCTGCCGCTTCCTCTAGAGTAGATAAATGGGCCTAAGCCAAAGCGATGTTGAATAGGTCTCAAGTTTTTGCTATCAATAGTAGTTGAAATTGTTGAGTTGGTGTTTACGGTGACGGAAACAATGGCGGTGGAGAACGAGTTGGAGGAGCGCGTTGTGGGTCGAGGAATTTGCAAATGTTACGATAAAGATTTAGGGTTTGGAATTATATATATATATATCGAGTCGAGCTTGAGTGAGCTGACTCCGGCTCAGGCTCAGCTCAAAATATAAATCGAGCTTAAACTTAAGGCCTAAGCTTGGCTCAGCTTTAGCCGAGCTCGAGTTTTAGTCGAGTCGAACCCAAGCTGCTCGTTTATTTTGACACCCATTAGAGATAAGAGGGTCGAGGAAAGCCCCTTCCCATGTACAACTGAAGCGGCCGTAGTGATGGTTGGCCAAGGTTGGGGAATCGGATGGGGTGCGGAAAAATGAACCCTTCTCCCTCCCCTTAGTTCTTTGGATTTTGAAAATGAACCGCCAGTGTTGAACTTGAGGGACCCTGATGAAAGAGGTCCCCAGCAAATGAGGAGGTCTGCATGAGACTAGGACGCAAACGAGATGCTTCAAAACTCAACGTACTCATATGTAAAGGCAACAATTCGTTCTCAGGAGACGGGATAGACTCCTTAGTGTCATTGGAGGAAATGTCATTATGGTGAAACCAATATACCAGAAGGACATAACAATCATAGAATAGAGAAGGGCTCTTTGGGGAAAGGGAAGCTTCCTCCCTCCAAAAGCTAGTATCCGTTATCCCAAGTAGGTAGCTCAGGGCCAATGTTCCAACATGCCAAGACACAGGCCCAGATGGCCGTGGCAAAACTACACTAGGAGAATAAATGCTCAATGGACTAATCGACTAATCCGCATACCAAGCACACTAGGTTTGTACCCAACCTAATTTGGTCCTAATGTGGTGTAGAATAAGGCGAGTCAGGAGCTTATTCTAACAAAGCTTCCAAAGAAATATTTTAATTCAATGCTGGAAAGTGGAGTGGTCAAGCTAGGGCAAGAACTAATAGACACTCTTAGCTTGGCCTCATCTTGGTCAAGCTACGAGAAAGGATGATCTCCGAGACTCTCTCTGCAAGGCAATGGGCAAATAAGATCGTAATATCTACTTCGACCCAAACTTGCTTGTGGATCACCTCAGAAACTTGATAGACTCTATTAACCATGTCATATTAAAAAAAAGAGGCCACCAAGAAAACAGCAGAGAGGAGATCCACATATTGGCGGTCAAAAATATCTCTGATTTGAACAAACTAATGTTCATGTTAGTGACAATGTCAACTTTCATAATAATGAGCAAATTATTAGTGTATATAAGATGACTAATAAAGAAATTATTGCCTTTAACAAATAGTAAATGCAAGAATGATAGCCTTATCATGCATAAGACTGGAAAAGATCTACGAAACAATAATGAAAAGATTGGGGAAAGAGGGTTGCCTTGGCGAATACCCTTTTGCCTCCAAAAACTACAAAGACAAGGACCCATTTATGAGAACCGCATATGAAATTGAGGAAATTCAACAAAAAATCCATCAACAAAACATTAAGGAAACTGTATGCATACCATAGCCTCCCAAATAGAACTCTAGTTGACTTGATCATAGGCTTTCTCAAGATCCACTTTTATCATGATATACATTTTTCTGTCGACACTAGCAAATATGGAGTGGGCTAATTCACGTAAGAATAATATTATCATAAATATACTGACCTCCTATGAGGGCAAACTGCTTAAAGGAGATTTGGCCTCAGCTCGAGGGAATCGACACAGTCTTGTGGAACTACACAATAAAGGAGACCAAATCAACCCTAGTAATATCACATTAGGTATGAAAAAACTCAATTTGAAAACCATCCGCCTAATGGGCTTTCCCTACTAGCATGGACCATATCATCAAGTTCACCTCATCCAAGCAAAAAAGCTTAAGGAGCTCATCATGGCAATCATAACCAAGACAAGGGAGGGTCGGCCAAATGATCTAAGGGATAGAATTGTTATCCATGTTTGCCCACAAGGAGTGATAGAAGTTCACAAAAGCATCTTTAATCAAAGTCGGGTCCTTAGTAGAGGGAGAATTAGCAAAATCCAAACTCTTAATATAGTCCCTATTAAGCTGAACTTTAACAAACAAGTGGAAGAATCTAGAGTTATCATCCTATCACGAAGTCATTAAATTCTGGCTTTGCTCTACCACTTAAGACTAATTTGCTTGAGTAAGATGACACGCCGATAATTAAGACGAGCCAACATACGACTCTCTAACACCCTAAGTAACTCTTTAGCCTCTAAAGTCAAAATGGTGGCCTTAACTTCAGCAAGGATAACCTCAAGTCTTTTGAGGTAAAACTAGTTCTAGTGGGACATCGTACGAGCAACCAAGAATAGGTTTGAGTGAAGGTCCATCAGGGCCAAAGTGGGCAGGCGAGGCTTGGCTACTCCAAACGAAATTCACCATGGCCTCCTTAACCTCCTTGTTTTCTAACTAGAACCACTCAAACCTAAATAGGGGTCTACTCAATCGTTGCACTTTACCCAAGTGAATCAAGAGTGGGGCATGATCAAAAGCAATGTGTAGGAGATGGTCAACAAAAACATCAGCACAAGAATCCGAGAAAGCAGCATTAACGAAAATCTGGTAAAGCCTAACAAGAATCCTAGGATTACTATGTCTGTTATTACACCAAGTAAAAGTGTAGCCCTTAAACCCAAAATTAATAAGGTCGGCGGAGGAAAAATGAATGAAGAACTCAAGTAGAGTAGCTAAGCTAGAAAGAGTGTCCCTCCAATTTGTCCTCCGGATTCCTAGTACAATTAAAATCACCTAAGACCATCTAGTAAATATTACTAGTATCAAAAAAATTTAATTCATGCCATAACTAGTTATGCTGAAAAGCAATAGTACTAGCATATGTAGCAGAGAGGAGCCACGGCATTTTACTTGGCTTAGAGATCACTAAATGAATAACCTATGGGGAGGTATGAACAATCAAGGCTTGGATGGATACTAAATGCCACCCGTCCACGATGCCGCCAATTGCACTTGCTCCAACAATGAAATGCCCCGTCCAAACCTAGCTGACCCTACGTAGAAAGGCCACAGATTCAAGATGATTAAGATGGGACTCAATGAGAATAAAATATTAGGAACATTAGTATTTAAAAAGGTGTTAAAAGGAGGACCGCCTATCTCTTTTAGAAATGCCCCAACAATTCCAACAAATCAGCTTCATAGGCAAACAGTGGATGAAATATGGTCCGACTCGATGGAGTCTTGCATTGAGGTATTAGTAGCCCTCGGAACGAGCATGCCAAGCTCAGCTGATTAGTCAACCCTGAGCATATGCTTGAATCGCGTCGAACGAGCTCTTGGGTGGAGCGAGACCATTTTAATGAAAGACGAAGGTCTATCCAGCTTTCGTTGCCTTAGGGAGCACCCCATCGAACTGGGGATGAGATCCAGATCGGGAGGCTCCTCCGACTTGTCCACGTCCTCCTGCAGGGCTTGAGGCTTGGCTTGTTCCAAGGGCGTGGTGGCCAGAGCAACAAGATCTAGATGTTTAGGTGAGGGAGAAAGAATTTGAGCCTAGTTAGGAGGTAAGCAGAGGACATTGGGAAGAACAAGCTACTAGCAAGTAGACTCAAAAGAACCCGAAAAGAGGGGCTTAGTAGGCTCGACCGAGGCCATTAAAGGCGTAGGAGGGCCGGTTTGGTTAAGACCAACCTAGGTCAAATCAATAAGGGCTGCACCAGCAAGAAGCATAAGCATGACCGGATCGGCAGAATCTGCTGAACTCAATTGGGTTATATAAGGATCAGATGTCAGAGGCGTCGCACAAGATTGAGATGAACCGATAATAATATGCACTGATTCGGGCCCAATGACCTCTATGCTACTATGTTCAAAGCCTGCTCTCTAGAGGGAACCTCAAAATTGCGGTGGTCAAAAAAATAATTTTCTCCTCGTGTTTGAGCTCCTAGTTGACAAATGGAAAGTATGGTATCGGGCTTCGTAGTCCTTCAAACTAAAATCTCTTTGCTCTTTAACCATTTCAAGGCTAATGTTCCATCAAGTGCATAGGTGTTCCCAAATTTTAGGTGCAAGTTCATGACCTACCTCCTAAAGTTCTTTTTGATGAAGGAGACTTCTATCTACGCAACCTCTTCTCACAATGGGGAGAAAATCGTAGGAGTTCCAATTTCTAGAAAATCGTAGGAGTTCCAATTTCTAATCGTCAAGCTTTGGAAGTAACTATCCATGTGGAAAGGCAGCCCTCAACTCCATCCCAATGTATTTCATGTCAACATCCCTTCTTCTCCCTCCCGTGCTCAAAAACATTATCTCTATCGAATGCAAAATGCATCTATGTAACCGGGAGAATCTCTACAAATTGATTCTCGAAGGCAGCCTTGGACTCAGGAACCCCAAATCCAAAAATAAAGAACTCATACTCAAGCTCATTTGGAGATTGGTCAGCAACCCTTGCTCAATTCACCCGTCTACAAAACTTCCTTCCCAACAGAAAAAAAAAAAAACATTTTGAGTACACTCTTATCTTCTTTGTTTGAATGTTTTAGCATAAATTATTTCCTACAACAGCTCTTCGTGATGTCCGGCAAGCAAAAGAGCTTTGCTGTTCATTCTCATGGAAGTGTAGAGAAATTAAGCACACAATTAACCTAAAGAAAGGTAATCCGTCTATTATCGACAGAACCAAGAAATCTAAGAAGAGAGTAAATTAGGTTTACAAACCAAACATGAAAATAAAAATATACAAATGTACGCACAAATTATAGTAATAATAAATTTTTTAAAATTATATGTAAATTGAGAATGAGTGAAGTTTTAGGGAAGTGATAAAAAACACCATGCATTTTCCTTTTATTATTATTTACACTTTATTATCATCATCCATACACTTGTCTCGGATTTTCCATCAAGAGCAACAAAATTACACTCTGAAAGCTTAATTGCAAAGATAGTTCCGAGCTTACATGAAGGAACTAGAGGTTCATAAAGAAAAATAAGAAAGAAAGATCACAGTTGTTCGATTAGTAATTGAGAGGAGAAACAGAAGACATTTTAGCTCACCAACACTACTAAAAATCTAAACTTGCATAGCAAAAATAGTTCACTTAGACGGCAAATTAAAAGAAAAAAAAAATTCTCATTCCAATTTCCTGTCATCCGCGACATCAGAAACTCCCTGCAACAAGAAAACTGGAGAATAGATGTGGTGCCGAATGACCGCAAGCATAACAAAAGTGTTTGCAGCGAGGAACAGAAGGCTTGCCAACCATAGCAGTATGAAGACATTTTTGCCCTTGAATTCAAGAAGGTAAGCCCACATTAGCCAATGAACTTGAGATCCCATCCACACGAAGATGGATATCAGACCTTTTGGTTTCAACTTCATACTGCTCCATGGAAGAATGAGGGGCAACAGGCAGAAGAACCACACAAAATACTGTGCTGTTATAACCTGTCAATCAATATAAGACCAATTAATATTTCATGAGTTCTGACAAGATAGCTGGAGATTAATCTAGTAAAATTATACTTTCTTGATTTAGTGAAGTAAATTGAAGTTTGTAAACTTACTATAAGAGCATCTATATTCTTATTGTTTTATGTCTCCATCACAGATTCATATGTATGTTTGCCTTCTAAAGGAAAATGGAGGTTTAACACGCTAACCTTGTTAAAAGCAACAAATGCAACTGTCTGCACGAAAAGGCAAAATGGAAGATCTGCAGCAAATTGCAAAGCAAGGGCAAGCTGCACCATGAATTGTGGTAGAAAAGATATAAGCTTCTCTATAGCTGAGAAACCATGCTGGTGATGAAGATAGATGTGATAGAAATATATGGAGAAGTTGTGTCTTGGATCAGTTCTCGTGAGATGATACAGCAGAGCTTCGTTTAGAAAATCCCATCCATAGAGATGAAAAAAAAGAGCAGTCCAAAAGAAGAACATAGATCCAGAGAACAACCCAAACATGACTGTTTGTCTTGTTACAATGCTTCTGAAGCTACAACATATCGCAGTCCAGCATACTGATGGTTTTACAACCTTTGAAGTGGCTCTTTTGGATGGTACATATTGTCCAGAAGTCCATTGCATAAGGGCAGGCTTTCCAGCAGTGTAAATTTTCTGTTTACTGAGGACTAGGACAAATGGAAGGGAATATATAATTGGGAATATCCGAAAATGAACAATAAGTCCATACCAGAATGCTGCCTGAAACACCTTTCCTGTAAACAAAACCAATAATATATAAGTGAAGACAGCTAAACAATCTAAAAGACTGCAAATTGAATTTCAACTAAACTAGATACTGCTCCATTCAAATCCGGACTCATATCCAGCTATGCAATGTATAATAACAGCATACCAACATAAATTAGACTTAATTAACATCTGTAACATAAGATATATATTCCCAAGTACAATTTTGATAGCATACTAGGTGCTAGTATTTCGTTGTGACAGAACTCAGCAGAGGGGCAAAGTCAAGCATGCATGCTAAATCTACAAGTCATAAACTATACCAAGGATTAACCACAAAGAATGCTCACGTTTTCATAATGAAAACATCTCCATTATGCTTTATAAAAATCAGCAGAATGTCGTATCTAAAAATGATAAACATCTGTCATTCTTTAGAGCATGAACCATCTACGGTAGCGTACCATTGGCATTTATAGAAGAAAGTCAGGAACATTCACAAAAAAAGAAAAAAAAATAGTTTACTTAAAAACTTATACATCCTACATAAGAAGAACTTACACCATTCATAAAACAAATTATAATCCAGAGAATGATGGCACAAACAATGGGCTCACAGTTTCCCCTGGTACCAATGGTGAACGTGAATGGGTTGAAAAGCCAAGCTGCTACAGACCAGAGACGCAGTCTCTCCGGAACGCCGCGTAACTTCAGAATGGTGTCAATAAACAAACCAACGAGCAAATCTGTGAAACAAGTTCAAATTTAATTAACAATAAATCAAGCATTCAAAAATAATCATAAGTAATTAAATATGAATTGAACTTGAAAAATGTCATTAAAAAATCAGTACTTTAAAAGTACTGGAACTCACAAATAAAGATTTTTTTTCCCCGACAAAAGTAAACAAATTTACCATTTTCATCCTGATCTATTTTTCTAGCACAAGAGGGACGAAAAAAAAAAACAATGACGTGCCTCTAAAAGTTGAGATGTCCCCAATGAACTACTAATATGCTTGCTTGTCTCACATTTAGTCAAGCTATAACACAAAAACTCCAAAACCAAGTTTCATAGAAAAGGATACCTAAGCTAAGACCAGGACCATGTAACCACATCAAGAATAAGAGTAAGACTAACATTTCTTCGATTAAAGTAAATTAAAGTAAATAAAAGTTATCCCAACAAATACCACAAAAAAACCAACAAAACGCCCATCTTTTCACATACCGGCGGCAGAGAAGAGGAGCTTCCCCCAGGATTGATGCAGAGTAGAGTTGGGCATGAGCAAGAAGGCAAGGAGAGGGGAGTAACGATACGTCGAGCGCTCAAAAGGCGATCTCCCGGAAGCCACGATGGCGGCCGCATCGGAGAAGACGAGGTAATCGACATCAGTGTACCGGACCTCCATATGGGTATCCTGCCACTCGCCATAGGCAATCAGGAAAAGCCGTAGAATGGCGGAAATCGCTATCAATCGACCAAGATTGAACGATTCCATGAAGTCCCGATCCAAAGGTCGCGCCTTTGTGAGAACCCTAGTTCCAGGATCTGCGTATTAGCTAGCAAACTGAGGACAGTTAGAAGTAAAATTTGCATTTGACACCCTACGATTATCCTATCGTCCAATCTAAACCTTACTTATCTTTATTTGGGGATCCAATTCTTCATCTTTCCGGAAAAACTTGCAGAAAAGACCTCAGGCCAATTATTGGGCTAAAGACCCGGGGCTTAGGGCCAATACATTTAGCACCGGTAATTTCAAGGATAACCTTTTTCTTATTTTAAAATATAATTTGTTTTTTAAAATAATAGTTAATATTATAATAACAAAATACAGATACTCTTCATCAAAATTATATCTTATATCATATACTAACCGAATTACTAATGTACCCCTAATATCTATCCCATAAACCTACCTACTTTATATCAAATCAAAATATATTTATGATAATTTCATAAGAAAACGATGAAGAGTTGTTATTAGTTTTGTTATTCTAAGTTCCTATCCGTTAGGAAGTAGTTAACGAGTTTGGCATGTGTCATTAGATTTGTTATTTTAGTTTGCTTTTCAAATTCTTTCTTGTTATCCGTCGTGATCATTTAAGATTTGGTTGGATTTTAACTTTTTGTAAGGCTATATAATAGCTATCCGTGCTTTTCAATGGTAGATCATTCTAATCCAATTTGTTATCTTTGAGATTACTACAAATCTAATTATCATACTTATAATTTAGTATCAAAGCCTAGGGCTTGAAGAGAAAAGAAAACCAGCAGCTTTTGAGTGATCCAAACACACAAAAAAGATGAGTGAGGACAAGAGCTTGTCAAGGATTCCTCATTTTGATGGTCATTAAATGATTGTAGGAGTGAATTGATGGAGAATCTACTCAGATCAAAGGGGCTATAAAGTCTCGTAGAGAATGGTTTCGAGGAACCAAGAGCAAGAGCCATACTAACTGATGCACAACAAGTACAATTGGAGGATGCGAGAACTAAGGATCACAAGGTGAAGCACTATCTGTTTCATGCCATTGATAGAGTCACCTTTGAGCAAATTATGGACAAACTTACCTCTAAGATTATTTAGGATTCTTTAAAGAGGAAATTTGGTGGGAATGCTAAAGTAAAGAAGTCTCTTCTTTAGTATTTGAGAAGAGATTTTGAGATATTAGAGATGAAGAAAAGTGAAACAATCACCGAGTATTTTGCTAGGGTTATGACCGTGGCCAATAAAATGAGGAGTAATGGTGAAGAGATGCCAGACTCGAAGGTGGTAGAGAAAAGTTTGAGAACATTAACTGAGAGATTCACATATGTAGTGATCTCTATCGAAGAGTCAAAGGATACTCCATCTCAATTGACGAGCTACAAAGCTCACTTGTGATCCATGAGCAAAAGTTTAAAAGGCTGGATTGAGAAGAAAATCAAGTTCTGAAGATTGAAGACCAAGTTGGAGGGAGAGGTCGAGGAAGAATAGCTCCTAGAGGAAGAGGTCGTGAAAAAGGGAGGCAACCTTTCAACAAAAACTTGGTAAAGTGTTACAAGTGTCATAACTTAGGACACTTTCAATATGAATGTCCTAAGTGGAATAAAGAGGTGAACTACACTGAGTTTTAAGAGGAAGATGAACTATTATTGATGGCATATGTTGACTTGACTGAAGCTCAAGGGAGTGATGCATGGTTCCTCGATTCTAGATGCTCAAACCACATGAGTGGTAACCAAGATATTTTTTCAAGTTTGGATGCAAATTTTAAATATTCTGTTGAACTTGAAAATAATACTCGTACAAATGTTGTTGGGAAAGGCAATGTAAAATTGATGCTAGATAGAGTCACTTATGTAATTGGAGATGTGTACTATGTTCCTGAGCTAAAAAATAATCTCTTGAGCATAAGACAACTATAAGAGAAAGATTTGGCAGTGTTGATTCAAGGCGGAGCTTATCAAATCTACCATCCACAAAGGGGCTTGATTGCACAAGCTATGATTAGTGCTAATAGGATGTTCATCCTGTTAGCTCAGTCACAAGCTTCCTCAAATATTTAAGAAGAGAGGTGCCTCCATGCAAGTACCTCAGAGCTATCCCAATTATGGCATCAACGCTATCGTCACCTAAGTTATAAGGGATTAAGAATATTACAGTACAAGAGAATGGTACATGGCCTGCCTCAATTCCAAGCACCGAGTATCACTTGTGTCGATTGCTTGACTGACAAGCAACACTGAAATCTCACATCTAATAGTAGAAAGAGATACATTCTGTGTTTCATTGACGACTTTAGTCGTAAAGCATGGGCTTACTTATTGACTAAAAAGTAAGAAGTCTTTGATTATTTCAAACTGTTTAAGAGAATGATAGAAAAAGAAATAAGAATGTGTGTGAAGTGCCTTAAAACTGATAGAGGATGAGAATTTATCTCCAACAAATTCAATAGCTTTTGCAAGGAGAATGAAATTTGAAGGCAGCTCACAAATGCATACACACCCCCAACAAAATAACGTGGCAAAAAGGAAGAACAGGATGGTGACATGGTGTGCTTAATGTTTACTGCAAAGAAGATTCCAAAAGGTTTTTGGCCGGAAGCTGTGAACTGGACATTTCATGTTTTGAACAGATGTCCTACCTTGGCTATAAAAGATGTAACACCTCAGGAAGCTTGGAGTGGACTCAAGCTCTCGGTGGATTATTTCAGAGTTTAGGGATGCATAACTCACGTTCATGTTTCGGAGACTAAACGACGTAAATTAGATGACAAGAGTTTTACTTGCATTTTGTGAGGGGCGAGTGAAAAAACAAAAGGCTATAGACTATTTGATCTTAAGTCTAAGAGAATTGTTGTGAGCAAAGATGTGGTTTTTGAAGAACAGAGACAATGGGATTGGGGTGAAGGTTATGAGAAACAAATTGGTGTAGAATTAGATTAGGGAGAACGTGAGAGAAATGGTGTAAGAGTAGGAGATGTGAGTGAAGATGGAGGAATCAATACTAATGGAGAAGAAAAGTTTGAGAATAATGAAGCAGAAGGAAGTATAGATGGGATTTCAAATGTTGAAGCTGAGACCTTAATGGTGGAAAATAGAAATTCAAATGTTGCTGATTTAGTGCCAAGAGTAAAGGGAGGAAGAGTTCGAACTCCTTCGGCTTATTTGAATGATTATGTCCTTGGAGAAGAACTATCAAATGATGAAGCATATATGGCTTTGATTATGTCAGCAGATCCACTACATTTTGAGAAAGTAGTGAAGAATGAATCATGGAAGCAAGCTATGGACTGTGAGATTAATTCAATTGGGAAGAACAAGATTTGAACTCTCACTGAGCTACCAGCCAGGGCTAAGAAGATAGGAGTAAAGTGAGTTTACAAGATGAAACTCAGTGAGCATGGAGAGATTGACAAGCGCAAGGCGAGGCTAATCTCAAAAGGATACTCACATAAATATGACATAAACCATACAGAAGTTTTTGCACCAATAGCGAGATTAGATATTGTAAGGATGATAATTGCTCTAGCAGCACAACAAGGATGAGAAATCTTTCAGCTAGATGTTAAGTCAGCTTTCCTTCATGGTAAGTTGAATGAGGATGTATATGTTGAACAACTGAAGGGATATGAAAAAAGATGCAGAGAACATCTAGTCTATACACTGCAAAAGCTTTTTATGGACTAAAACAAGCTCCACGAGCTTGGTTTAGTCGAAAAGAAGCTCATTTCATTACTGACGGCTTTCAACAATGTGATAGCAAACAAACTCTGTATACAAAATGAAGCAAGTAAGGAAAGATACTCATTGTAAGTGTGTATGTTGATGATTTAATTTGGTATTTATATATGCCAAAAGAAGTATGCACTTAAAGTTTTAAGCAAGATTAGTATGATTGAAAGCAATTCAGTGAATACTCTTATAGCTCCAGGTTTCAAGATGTATAAGGATGAGAATGGTATCACTATAGATGAAACTTATTACAAGCAGCTAGTGGGGAGTTTGATGTTTCTCACAGCCACAAGGCCAGACATGATGTTCGTCACTTGCCTCATTAGTAGATACATGGCCAAACCTATAGAATTTCATCTTCAAGCAGCCAAAATGGCACTTTGATATTTAAAAGGAACTATGAATCTTGGTATTTATTACAAGAAAGGAGGAAGTGGTGATTTGCTTGCGTACACAGATAGTGATTATGCTGGGGATATGGAAGATAAGAAGAGTACAAGCGGATATGGTTTTCTTATGAGTTTAGGAGTAGTGTCATGGAGTTCAAAGAAGCAGCAAATAATGACTTTATCAATTACAGAAGCAGAATTTGTAGCAACTGTAGTGTGTGCATGTCAAGCTATTTGGATGAAGAGGATCTTGAAGGAATTAGGGAATGATATTAGAAGTTACACATAAGTCACTGTGATAATACCTCAACTATCAAATTGTCCAAAATTCAAGTTTTACACGGCACAGCGAACATATCGATGTGAGGTACCATTTTTTGAGAAATCTTATAAGAGAAGGCAAAATTGAATTGGTTCATTGTGCAAGTCAAAATGAGGTTACAAATTTAATGACAAAACCTTTGAAGGTTGATGTTTTTCTGAAGTTGAGAGATCTACTTGGTGTTCGAGAAGTTTTCGGTATGAATTGATAACAAGCCGCTCTAAGTTCAAGGGAAGGAACGAAGGAGTTGTTATTAGTTTTATTTTCTATTCGAATAAGTTCTTATTCTATTGGAATAACGAGTTTAACATGTGCTATTAGATTTGTTATTCTAGTATGCTTTTGAATTCTTCCTTGTTATCCACCACAATCAGTTAAGATTTTGCTGGATTTTAGCTTTCTGTAAGGCTATATAATAATTATCCGTACTCTTCAATGGTAGATCATTCTAATCCAATTTGTTATCTTTGAGATTACTACAAATCTAATTCTCATACTTAACAAACAAAACACATTTTTGAGTTTTTGACCAAATTAGACATATATTAATATTTTTTTTACCAAAATAACTTACACTACAAACTTAATACAAAAATGGTACATTTCACTGTAGTCCTAGATAAAATGCTAAACTTTTAAGTATTTTACTCGGTCCAAAGTAAAATGCTAATTTGATCAGTGTTTGAACAAGTAAAACGCTGATCTGATCAGCGTTTTTTTTTTAAAAGTTGATATGCATAAAACGCTGGAATGTAAGAACCATATGGATAAAAATATACATCAAAAGTTTATAATGTCATAATTTTGTGCTTAGTTATCCATTTTAATCATAAAATATATCATTGTGAAGATATGTAAATATTTCTATAAGTTAAAACGACATAGTGATTCTTCAAAGCTAACTACGCTCGAAATAACAAAACTATAGGTCCTTCAAATTTTACTTTAATATTGTTTAAAAGTTCTTCTAGATAAAACGTTCAACTATTCAGTGTTTTCTAAATATGAAATGCTTAAGAGTTTAGCGTTTTATGAAATGAAGTTTTCAGCATTTTCAGTTAAAGGTAAAATGCTAAACTTTTACATATAGCTACAGTGTTTGTGTCATAGGCCTATTCTGGTATTAAGTTTGGGCGTAGTCTATTTAGGTAAATAAGATATAAAAGAGGGCTAGTTTGTGCTAAAGAGTCGGGGCTTAGGCTAATACATTTAGCCCACATGTTCACTTCAACAATAATTTTTTTCTTATTCTAGAATACAACTCATTATTAAAAAAAAAACTAAACATTATAATAATCTCTTTCTAGAATACACATATTATTCATCAAAATCACATATCATACCATATACTAATTTAATTACTAATTTACTTTTGATATCTATTTTATTAAATCAAATCAAAGGATATTCATAAAAAACAAAAGAACTTTTCTCTATTTTTTTCTTCACTTTATATCATATCAAAAATAATTATTACACCCTTATTTTATAATAGAAACTAACATAAAAATAATTACTTCTAAAATAAATGCATCATTTTAAAAATAACAAAGAATAATATCTATTTTAGAATTGACCATATTTCTAAAATAAACAAAGAGTTAGGCACTTTTGCTAAGAATGGAGAGGAGGCATGAAGATAGTGACCATATTAAGGGTTAATTATACATACACTCTTGAACTATAAGGGTTGATTATATCTATAATCTCTAAACTATATCATATTTTCATAGTCACCTTATAAACTTTTTTTTCATTACAACATCCATTTACAATTTACTTCAATTGCACCATTCAAAATTTTCAAAGTTGATGTTAGGAACAATAAGAAATAGAAATTGACTAACCAATCTTTGATTTGATATATAAATTTAAATAAGATAAGTGATTGTTAGAAGAGGAGGAAATATGTGAAAATTGTAGAAACTTTTGATTTATGAAATGAGATAGGTGAATGGTATGAGTAAACAGAGAGGATTTTTTAAAATGCTTTTATTCAAATCAAGTGTTCCACTCTAATGACTAATATTAGGTTATACACAATAAGTAATATTAGAGCGAGAGTGCAGCGAATCCAAATAAAAATCTTGCATTTTTATGTATTTATGGTTCATACCTTGTAATTCTAATATCTATAAATCATACACTATGTTGTACAAATTATTGGTACAACATAGTAGAAACTTAATCATAACTCTTAGTTAAGTTAACTGTACAAAAATTATAACAAAAAAATTGTGTCCAACCTAAAGCCAGCTTTGAGCCCATTCACTTGTGGAATACAACTAATTCTAGAATAAGTATTTTAAATTTTAATACCAAAAAAAAGAGAGTTAATACTGGTATAAGTTATTCTATTGTTTAGTTGAATGCTAGCATAAGTAGTAATAATTATATTTAATGTGACATAAAGTTATAGAAAAATATTATAGAATAATGAATTTGTCTCATAAGTTGGTGATATTTTATACCAAACAATAAAATTACCCTTAATTAAGTGTAAAGTAGTAGTAATAATATATATTTCTAAAATTATAATATTTTTTTATTACAAATATAGACTTTAAAATACTACATATATTTGCACTAAGACAAACAGAGACTTACAAATGCGTGATAGTGTGAACATATAGCCGTATAGTGCGTGACAGTGCAAACGTATACCTATGTAGTGTGTGACAGTGTGAATGTATAACCATGTAGTGCATAGCAATGTAGATATATAAACATATGGCTCATAAAAGTGTGAATATATAGCTATGTAATGCATGACAGTGCCAATATATAGCCATACAGTATGTGATAGTGTGAATATATAACTATAGTGTGTGGCAGTGGAGATTTATGTAGTTATTGTGCGACTTATGTCCTTTGTACTACAATGCAGTACGAATATAATAGTGCATTTATGTGATATAACTACTTTTTGAGAGAAGAGAGATGAGAGAGAAATTTCAATTATAGATGAGGTGATGTGTAATTAAGTGTGTTTAATCTAAATACAAAATATTAGTTATAAATTATTATTAAATTATTTTTTAAAAGTTATATGAAATAAGATAAGAAAAAATTATGAATTAATATACTAAAAGAAGCTGAGTTATAATTTAGTTACTACTAGAATAAAAAAAAATTATTTTATAATAACATCATTCATAGACAAGTGAACTAGGGGCAAGAATCTCATCTCTTCTATTTGCATAAACAATGTTACATGTTGGAAAGGATCTCTCTTTTCCACCCAGGAGATCTATGACAATGAAAGCTAAAAAATGATGCCAATTAAGAAAGATATGTAATTAATAACACCAATTACAAAAAAAAGCTAAAACTCTAAATTTATGTGCAAAATCCTTCTCAAAGGAAAAAATCACAAGGCATGAAATTGAATCCACTATCAAGAAGTCAACAAGTTCACCTTCACTAGCTTGTGGCTTCTCAACCTTGTCAACATCATTAATAGTTTGGTCTTCAAAGAACACAATATCTCGGCTTTTAACTAACTTCTTAGTTTTTAGATTTCAAAGCCAATAACCAAACTCTTCACCTCTATAAATGCAAATACTTCACTCTTGTGCTTCATTGTATATGCCCACACTTTTTTAGAAGCATCATCTACAAAAGTGACAAAGTAAAATGCACCACCTGTAGATTGTTTTCTCATAAGCCCACATACATTAGAATGCACCAACTCCAATAAATTATGCTTCCTACTAGAAGTATATGAAAATAAAATTCTACTTTGTTTTCGAATAATATAATGAGAACATCGATTCAATGGCATACCTTTGACATTAGAAATAAGTGCTCTTTTTGCAAGTACTTGGAGGCTTTGCTCGCTCATATGACCGAGCCGTTTATACCATAGATCTATAAACGTCTCTTTCTTAATGGTATTAATTTGCCCATTGTACACCTTAGCTTGCATCCAGTAAAGGAACAACATTTTCTCCCCCTTGCTAAGATAAATGCACATTTGAGTAGCTTTTAATTTTCATTAACAAACCAATTTTCAAAACCATCATCGTCCAATTTGCCGGTGGAGATTAAATTCAAACGAAGATTCGAAATATGTCTCACATCCTTGAGTACTAATTTATTACCTAAAATAGTCTCAAGATGAACATCACCCAAGCCCACGATTTTTGCAACTCCATTATTCCCCATCTTCAGAAAACCAAAGTCTCCCGCCTTATAAGAAGTGAATAAATCCAACCTTGGGGTAGCATGACATGAGGCTCCACTATCAACAATCAAAGTCTTGGTTTGTAATGACAACACAAGTTTCTCCACAAGCAGATAATATCATCAATTTTTCACCCGAGACCGTAGTGGTATCATTATCCTCTTATTTGCCTTCACTTTTTCTCATTCTTCTTTCTTGGAAACTTGCAATCTCTCTTCATGTGGCCGAGTCTACCACGATTGTAATAATGTATACCTTTTTTTTGACTTGGATCTATCTTTAGATTTATCATGGTGGTGAGAAAAATGACTTTTGCTATTCCTTCTATTTTCTGAAATAAAAACTTGTGAGTGTAAATAATCTGTATTCTTCTTTCTTATTTCATTCTTAAACAAACTAGCTTTCATCATGTTCATTATCACTACTCCATTCAATGCTATTGTTGTAAGAGTAACCACCAATGTTTCATAACTTTTCGAAAAGAACTTTAAGAGTAAAAGTACTTGGAATTCATTATCCAATACCATCTTCATGGTTGCAAGCTAAATAATTAAACTTTGCATTTCATTCAAGTGATCTGCCATTGGTGTGCTATCCTTGTACTTCAAATTAACAAACTTTTCTCTCATACAAGTCTTCTAACTTTTTCCATAATGTGCTAGTTGACGTCTCATTCTTCACATAATGATAGACATTATCCTCCAACCACTACAAAATGAAACCAATATATTACCGGTTCAAGAGCTCTCACTTGTCTTTCGACATATCTTTTGGCTTAGCATCATCACCTTCCAATATAGCATGTATTTCTATAAAGCAAGTCTAGCATCTTGCTCTTCCATGTCCTCCAATTGACACCATTTAAGCTCATCATTCTACTTGTATTTACTTTCATAGCTCTCTCTTGGAAATTTTGTCAAACACCTTATGTGCACCAACCAAGGCTCTGATTCCACTTGTTGGAAAGGAGCTCTCTTTCCCAACCAAGAGATCTATGACAATGAAAGCTAAAAAATGATGGTAATTAAGAAAGATATACAATTAACAATACCAAGTATAAAAGAAAGCTAGAACTCTAAATTTATGTGTTAAACATTTCTCAAAGGGAAAAATCACAGGGCATGAAATTGAATCCACTATCAAGAGAATTGTTATAAAAAATATCATCACAACAAGTCTTTCAAGATCACAAGAATGCCATCCACAAGAAACCAATAACCCTAGCTTCAAATTTCAAATTTTAGAGAACACCTTCAATAAAGAAATCCAAACCTTCTTGAAGCAAGAACACCCTTGTAGATATAAATAAGAAAATCCTTGTGCTTTGAAATCCTTTAATTGCAATCCCTTGTTGTATGTAGAGAAAACCTCCTTTTCTCTTGTCTTTTTTTTTTCTTCTATTTTTACTAAGTGGCATGAGTAAAAGCCACCACTTAACAAAAGTCTAACTCAACCACTTATTAGCCAAGTAAGCCACCTTATGGGGCTAACCCAAACCAACTTAGTTAAGTAAAACTCAACAAGACACAACAATCAGTAATTAATAAAATGAGAAACACATGGAGCACAAGAGAATCGGTGCATCAGTTTTTAAAGGATAGAGGAGAAGAGATGGTTGAGTGGGAGATTCAAACCAACAGTGAAGTAAGGTATATTATGCATTTTGTAATAAATGGTGCAATTTTTTTAATATTAAAACTATACTAGAAACCTCAAATACATGAAAAAGTAGAGTATTAAATACATATTTTCCCAAATAAATAATAAGCTCTATCTACTAGATGATATGACCATTGGTTTTCTTTACATCCAATTCTTATACAGAAGAAAAGCTAGCTCTCAGTATATTTTACATGGGTGAAGCCTGCAACATCTCCAAGCTCTTCAACTTCTTTAGCAATCTCTTCAGCCTTTGCCATTACTTCTAACAGTTGGAACACTATGCATGAAGAAGAAGAAGAAGACGAAGAAGAAGAAGAGATTCCACATCTCGTCACCTCCTTTGGAATATTTATCACAATTGAAAGCTCAGATAAGAGCAGGGGTGCACATAACTCTGACCTTATCATATGGAAATGTTTTAAGATAAACTCCTTTTTGTCATTCCTCTTCATATTGTAGATGTTGCTTCCAAATTCTCTGAACATTATTGCTAGCAATGTGCATGATGCTTCACATGATTTTCTAACCACTGTCAGTGCCTCTGATGGTGGATGCTGTTGTAAGAGACATCAGACAAATTGGGAACTCAAATCATAAGTTGAATAATCAGCAATAGTTTTAAAATAATTTTTAATAATAATTTATTCAAGGGTAAAATAGTCTTTTTTGAATGTAAGTTATATTTTATTCAGAATTAGTTAGATTTAACTAACGGAATGATATTTTTAAAAAAAGCATAATAATTTCAGTGGCAATCAGTAGCAATTGTAATATCGAAATTTGTGATTAACACTGGATGATAGTTTAGTGAGTTTTTTACATAATTGACACTGAAAACTTTCAAATATTCGCTAATTACCACTATATTTTTTAAAATATTAAGATTATTACTAAATATTTTGACTCTCTCAATAATGTCATTATAATTAGTTTTTAACGTAATATTCTTGCCCTATTTTTTAAGGAGTGTAAAATATTTATCAGCGATTTTTATCTTACATAATTAAAATATATTTCATTGAATTATGATATCAGGTATAAAATTGGATAACTTTTAATAATTTATGTAAGGAGAAAATAACTTTTTTTTGGATATAAGTTATGTTTTATTTATGATTAATTAAATTTAACTAACAGAATGATATTATTTAAAGAGCACAATAATTTTAGCAGCAATTATAATATTTTAAAAGTTTTTAGTAGCAATTATGTAAAAATTCCTACTTTATTTAACTCTATGGAAGTTACTAAAAGAATATTTTCTAATCTTAAACCCACACTAAACAAAATATATAAACAATTCATTAAGTTTGGCTTTTGTAATTGTATTTTAGGCAAGAGTATTTTAGAAGTAAATTTAGGTTTCTTTGTAGTTAATCTTAGTATTCTTATTGGTTCTTATTAGCATAACCTTGCTCTGATACTATGTTGTTAGAAGAACCTCATAATATTATAGCGGCGTTATTTAAAAACTTTGCGATAAAATTTAGAAATATATCTCACCTTATACATAAATTGCAAACATTCACTCAGTGCTATAATAGAACAGGCAAGTTCTCGAAAATGCTCCCCAATCTGCAAGTATTTGTTCCAAGGATAGCTGAAACCAAACCTCCCATGCCATGGTTCCCATTTTGCATTTTTGGCCTAGTTTCATAAATTAGTTAGTATATGGATATTATGTTTGGGAACAAACTTTTTTAGGACATCAAATTTGTTATCCAAAAATTAAATGGTAGTTTTGAATAATTAATTAAAAGCATCATAAAAAAATTCATACCAAAGTTTCATCTGTTGACTTGGAGGAGATGATTGATCTACATCTCTGATGATTATAAGCTGTTTGTGTTTCTTTTTTGCCTTCCTGTGGATTAATATTTTCCTCCATGTATTCTGGAATAGTGGAGAGAAATAATAATAATAATAATAGTAATAGTAATAATAGACATATATAATAATAATAATAATAATAATAATAATAATAATAATAATTTTATCCAGAGATATTTTTATTAGAAAATAAAAATATTCTGATATTTAGGCTAAATTTAGGGGTTTTTTTTTCATACATGCCCTTCAAAAATCACATATTTATTTGTATACCTTTCTAATTAAATTTGATATTTACATATATATACTCTTTAAAACCCTATTTTTTTTGTATGGATACCCCTTTAGAATTAATTAATCATTAAAATTTGAATAATTAGATATAAAAAGATAAAATTATCCGTATTCTAGATTTTATAAAAATGTTTAGCTAAAAAATATTTTTATCTCTTTTTTTTCTATTAAATTATTGAGACTTAATTGAAAAATAACCGGACAGATATCTATACAAATAACATATATTTTAAGAGGTATAGATATCAACGTTAGAGGAGTGTACAAGTAAATAAGAGATTTTTGAAAAGATATGCATGTAAAAAATAAAATAAAACCCTTAAATTTAAATTACGGTGTTATATCAGAAAATTTTTAAACCATTTTAAAAGGGAATGATACATTGGAAAGAGCTCCATTTTAATGATTTTAAGGGCAATTATGATATCTGGAAGAAGCTTTCATGCATGATAATTATGGTAAAGAAATCCTTAGAAAAAATAATGTTCATGAGCATATATACCTTCTATAGAGCAAGCAAGGTGATCAAACTTAGTGGCGAGGGATGCATGGAGCTCATCTCCAGCCCAGTTGGGGAAGACGAATAAGCTTACGAAGATGCAAATGGCAAAGCCCATGCATATCGATGAGAGACGGTCGCATGTAATCTTGATAATTTCATCGCCACGGATGCCGGAATTTGCAATCAGACTGAAGGTGAGGATGAAAATCAAAGCCCCGTAGTCATATTTCTTCTTGAAGTTAGGAACCATTCGAAGATACGAAGCTGGTATACCTAAAAATTTATACGGTAATAATGCATTCATAAGTTATCGCATGCAAATCACGTGAATGCTAAGAAAGAAGAAGAAGTCTTAGTTTATGTTCCTTGCGGTCGAGATATTTTCAATAGTGTATGTAAAAAAGAATGATAGTTCGAGAGGTCTAAATATAATTATTCTTAAAGATATATTTTTTTTAAAGTTTCGGATGACTATTATAGTGTAAGACTTTGACTAGCAAAGGTGATTAATAAATTATTGAGAACTGTAATCAAATTAACGAAGCTTACTTATAAAGAAGAGAGATGCACTAATAAGCAATGCTTTGCCAATTCCACCAATCTCTTGAGCCAGTAGAGCAACCAAAGAACCAAGACCACCACCAAGGATAGTTCCAATCCCACGGTTTACGCCCTTGCTTATGGTTGCACCTGGTGAAAGAAAGCAATTCCTAGTGATTACACCAAGATAGTGTTAGATTATCAAATATAAAAATCACTCTACTGTTACTTTTAACTGCTTTTAAGATTTTAGAGCGGTCGGTGATACTAGACGAGAGGTTATGAGTTCAAATCCTGTCACACACACCGACTGATGCCTCCGCCTAGCTATTGTTATATGTCATACGTACAGCGGATATACCTGCGGTGTACTCGAAGACGACTACGACGGTCATCACCGCCCACATAGCGTTGTCGCCGAGCCGGTCATGAACCGGTTCCAGCATGTAGAGGAGGGACACCAAGACCAGAGCTAACCCTATCTTGACTCCATGAATCACCCACCTGGTCTCAATGCCAACCAACTGCTGAGGAAGAAGAGAGCAACCAAACTGCTTCTTGTTCTCCTCCTTTAACTTGCCAAGCTGCGCCTCTGGTCTCATAGCTTCCTCAAAGTCTATCAACACTGAGTGCTGAGATGTTTCTAATGGTGTAGATGTTTTGGAATCCATGGATGGCATCATACTGATAGCAATACCATTGGTGAAGAGATCTATGGGTATATATACAAAATATAGAGATCGATTGGAGCATATATATATATATATACGTGTTATGAGCACTATATGTATATATTTATATTAGGTTTGAAGCACTAGTAGGTGAAACTAAGTTATGGCGCCATGTCTTTTTGGAATGGCATGTAAATGCGCAACTAAATATTTGTGTCCTTGGATGCATGATGGAAAGAATGGAAACCTCAGTGGCTTCTACTAAAGGAGGGCATTTGCTTTGCTTGGATCTAACTCAGTGGATTAATGGGATTTCTGTGATCCATCCTTTTCCTTCTGACTTGATGATAAGTTGCATTGATTAGGTTATTGTCAATCCACTCCTCATAGATGGAGGATTGTCTAGGTTTGTTGCTTTTTACTAATTTTCTTTATTCCAAGTTGTAATAAATCCTAGGCTAAACTATGCTAATTGAGTTGCATCTTGCTGCTAAATGAAGGCAAATATTAATTAGAAAAAAATTACAATTTATTCCAGGTGGTTTGGATCGATTTCAATTTACTCTCGTCTACTTTAAACTTAAGCATTTAACTCTTCTAATGTCTAAATCTGAGTTAAGTAAAATGGAAAAAAAATTTCTTTATCCTAACAAAAATATGGTGTTATTTGAGAATACCAGGGTTAGTCTGTTAATTTTATAATCTATTTATGGCCAAAAATATTGGCACCAATGTAACACAATTAACTTTTGATAGAAAATCTAATAATTATAATTTAGTTCAATAAGTAGGAAGGTTTAAGTGTTTCAATTAAAATTGAGCTAAACCACAGTAAAGTAAACTATAATATGGTTTATTAATTAGTATATTAGGATATAACTAAATAGGTGGATTACTCAAAATCATTAATTATACAAGGATTAAGTTAAGTGAAGTAAAATTAGTGATCATAGGACGAAGATGTAGTAGAAGGATATCTAGTAATTAATACAGAAAAAATTATATTGTTGTCTGCCAATAGCACTAGTTATAAGATGCATGCTCATAACTTAGTGTAAGATTAAATCTCACTAAACTATAAAAAATAATAAAATATTAGTAATAAAATACAGTAAAATTTTATATGAAAAACCCTCCTACTAAGGTAGATATGTGTTATGCAAAAACACATGAGACATATACTTCCAAAATATGGCTGTCTAGCCAGTAGATCGGGATGAAATGCTCTACTGTGGATATCTATAGTTTTGGTATTGTCCTACTAGAGTTGCTTACTGGCTAAAGTCCAACAGTTAGGTGTAAAGATAACCTCTTCCTTGTCAACTACCTAGGTCGCCCCATAACTGGCAGTCTATAATTGCTAAGAGTGAGAAGTGGCTCTTCGCTTGGAAGGCTAGGATTTCGTTCATTGGCGGCAAACTCACCATAATCAAGCTGTGCTCTCGATTCTTCTGACCTACTTCCTCTTGGTATTATGGGCCCTGGATCCGATCATCAGAAGGATTGAATCCTTATAGTGGGCCTTCCTTTAGAAGGGTGAGGCATCAATTTCAGTCTTCTTTTATAGAATCAATTGGGCCAAAGTCTGCTTTCCTAAGAGGCTAGGTAGATAATGTCTAGGAACTAAGGAGGTTCGACAAATTTCTCCCTGACAAGTGGTGGTGGAGATTGCCAGGACTTGGGCCACCAACGATTTGGAGGGAAGTCATCGTGTAGCTCTACTACAAACGCCTCATCCTTCTCAAAGATCCACCATAAAGATGCTCACCTTTCTAGAAAGGGATTCTTAAGATGATTCTTCCTTTCTCTATTCTCACCTCCTTCCTCCGGGCAACTAGGAGTGGGTGCAATTTTGGACAGGCTGTTGGAATGGTAATCTCCTCCTTACAAACCCATATCCCCTTAGCCTCCCACTCCTCCTCCCGACCCTTATCCTTTCTCAAGGACACTGCTAATACTGAAATGGCCTAGGACATTAAATGATGAGATCTTAGCAAGATCAACTAGGTCAAGACTCTTTATGAAGGCCTGGATTAACTTGGAAGTATGCCTAATGCATCTCTTGGAGGTTCTCGTCTTCAAGATCCTTCTTAGTAGCCTCCAACTCTTTGTTGCTCTAAGGATCCTTTGGCCACAATTGACCACTAGCCTTTAAATACTTTCTAGCCCTCCAAAGTGAAGGCACTCGTTTGGATGATTATTCTTCACAAAATGTATATGGGTGACCCCCTATCTAAGAAGGGATTGTTAGGCCCTTTTCCCTGTCCTCATTGTAGTGAAATGCTGAAATCCCTCAATTAACTTTTTTTTTAGCGCAACTTTCTCAAACCTTTTTAAAAATTTTTTCCTTAATTCATAGCCTAGGGCTGCCATCTCCTATGCTATCACTCTCGTATTGTTAGTCTTCTTAGCGAACAGTGTCATTATGACTGAAGCTACGATAAGCAACATATTGTCTCTTCAATTTGTCCTCGTGGCTTTTGCAAAACGAGAGAAACTATCGAGTTTTCAAGAGGGAGGACTGAATGATCATTGGACTGCGTATGTCCCTCGTCGAGATCTGGAAAGGAGTGGAACTCCTCTTTTCCCTCCTCCTCCTCCTCCTCCTCCTCCTCCTCCTCCTCCTAAGTGTTGTTTAAGGCTTTCTCTTCTCTCATCTTCCTATAACTCGTAACTCCTCTTCATCCCCCCTATGCATTACCATTTCCTCAATAACATCACTATGTCCGGCCTGCTTTTATTAACAAAAAAAAAAAATCCTAAGTAGAAAAAGATTAAAGCACAATATTTACTTCTCATCAAACTCATTAACTACTTATTTCTTTAAATAATTAATATCGACATCTTTTTTTATTATAAAGGATAGGTATCAACATCAACAAAATAAAAGGATAATTTCCTTTTTGACTCCTTGAACTATCGTTATTTTCTACTAATGACCTCTTAAACTTTTCTTTTCTACATAACGACTCTCTAAACTTCTATTTTTCGTATATAATAACCTCCTAACAGAAGGAATTAAGTGAGATATTTTTTTGATAGTTTAAGATGTCATTATGTACTAAAAAAAAATTCAAGGGTCACTGTGAGAAAGTATAATAGTTCTGGAAGTGAAAAAAAATTAGGGCTTCTACTTCATTGAGCTATGCAAGATATATTTGATAGCGTTTTTTGGATGGATATATGACGTCTTGCAGAGATGAAACTGGCTCATTCTTATTAAAAACGAAGTTTACTGAAACGATATCTATATTAGTGTTTTCTTTTCACTATGCCCTTTTGGTCTCTCATGCGAAGATTTAAATTAATTATAGCCCTCTAATTTGTTTAAAAGCTACTAAACACGCAATTCTTTTAAAGGGAAATTTATATATAACAAACCCAGTCGACCCTATATTTTCATTATTTACAAAGCGAGCCTTATAATTTAGCAAATATATACAGAAAATAACTTGCTATTAGATTTGTTAGTTAAACTTAATCGAACCTCTAAGTTAAGTTAACTATACTAAAAAAATTATAAAAATACCCTCAATTAAGTCATACTAAGAATATTTTAGTTATTTTAGAAATAATATCTCTCTCGGAATATTTTTGCTAAAATCATATAGCTCAATTTATAAATAATAAAAATATAAGGTGAAAATTTCTTTTTCTTTTTCTACTTAACTAAATAAATTTATAACTCATTTACCCCGAATGTAATATTTAGTAATAAAAAATAAACAAAGAAAAATTGAGTGAAATGCAGTTGGTAACAATGATATTTTGTGATTTTAATGAATAGTTGGCATATAATTAGTCCTTGAAGCAATGATGCAAACTCCCATCCAATTTCACTTCATTTGGGAAACAGATAAGATATGGCAGTGAGAGGCCTCACCATATAGAATTCAAGGACTTGAAAAGGGTGATAATAATGAGGAATTGGAGCACTGAAGAGCAAATGCCCCCACTTTATCTATTGGAAAGTGCGAGGTGATTAAAAATTGAGGAATTGGAGGGGTGAAATCAAAAGTATTTGCTGCCATATATAATTATTTTACTTTATCTATTTATCATAATAGATTATATACTATGCATTTATATTTACTTGAATAAGCTTTACTATATTTATTAGAATAGATTTTATTAGGTCTTTCTTTTATGTTTACCTCTATCCGGAGGTCGTAACCGAGAGGAGCTATCGAGTGTGAATTGAAAATAATTTTGAGCTTAGATTTAGGATTAAGTGTTGCGGTTCTTAATTTAAGTGCATAGTGAAACCGCTTCGATTTGTATTAATTTTTATTTATGTTTTAGGAAAATAAAATAGTTTCTAGCAGATGCATTCGAACGACATAACGCCATTGCATTCGAACACCATAATGCCATTGCATTTCGAATGCAACCGATCGAATGCCTAATTCGTCTTCTCACATATAGAGAACGCATTTTAGCCATTCGAACGCAATCGGGGTGTGTTCGAACGGACGACGAGAAAGTTGAGTTGTAATAAAACTTGTTTATGGTTAAGTTGAGTTGTAATATGATTTGTTTAGGATTTTGGATGTTTGGCTAGCCTCTATATATGTGGAGAAGCAGCATTTATTGATTATTGAATATTAGAATTAGTTTTTCACTTAGGCTTGAACCATCTTCTCCCTCCTACTTTCTCCCCCTAGGTATCTAACCTAAGTTTCCATCTATAGCTGAGGTTAATCTTTCGTCGCTTCTCCCTCCTCTCTCTAGCCAGCTATACCTGAAAGCTCCCTTCTTTCTCATCATCTAGTTCCACACACTAATCCATCCACCGTACTATAATCATCTTTCATAACCTTAACCATATATTCCACATTCATTCCGCTATCTCCTGAAATTTGATCATTATTTCATACATAACGTTCGATCTACTTATCCGATTGTTGTGATTCTAGTTTTGTTGGGTTCCTAACCTATAGAGAAACATTATATCCAAATATCAGATCAATCCAACGGTTAGATCGATCTCAATTATCTTCACAGGTTTTGTGCTAATTTTTGCCCAGATTATCAATTCAGATAGAAATTCATCTTCAGCAAAAGTGACCATAACAATATAGATTTTATAAAAATATAAACTAATATAAATCTCTATGCATTTAAAAAAGATATGATATGATCAGAACTTAGAACTAAACTCTATATATTAGAGTATACAATAATCAACTTAAGCAAATTTTAGAACATAATAGAAATATAATATTGTATTAAAAAGTATGAATAATTCCATTCACCTTCCGAACTATCATCATTTTTTATCAATAACTCTCAGAACTTTTTTTTGTGCATGATAACCCCCTAAACTTTTACTTTTAGTACATAATAATCTTCTAATGAAAGAGATCAAGTAAGGTACTTCTGATAGTTTATAAAAATGGATGATAGTTTAAGCGGTGAAAATGAAATTACATAGCAATTCAAAATTTCTTTCTCATTTAACTTTTTTTCTCCGTTTTAGCTCAATACAAAGTTTCATTATGTGTGCCAATATTACTATTATATCATGGTATTACATTTTAGGGCTAGATGCCACCTTTGCCTTAAAAAAAATCATGTCTATCAAAAATAGAGAAAAATAAAATTTAAACTGACTTAATATAAGTACACATATTAATTTATAGTATTTTGAAAATATTTTTTATTTTTAATAATATATACTCACCGTATACTATTTTTCAAACTTAAAATAAAAATATAGGTTAATACATTGTATCACTCTGTATTTATGCCCAAAATTAGTTTATTTTTCTATTATAAAAAGTTTTAAACTAGTTTTTGTACTTAAGACTAAAGTGATACTATTAATTTTTTTGTCAAATTTTAGCTGAGCGCAATGACAATTTTGGTCATTTATCATTTTTTTTTAAAACTCGCATATTTTGTCTAACAAATATGATGGGTATTTTGATCATTTTGATGGTGCTAAGTTAAGTTTGACAGAAAAGAATTAACAGTCTCACTTCATTTATAAGTCCAGAGCTTAGTTTAAGACTTTTTGAAGTAATAAAGTAATTTTGAGCATAACTAGAGGGTGATAAATATATTTAGGGTATTTTACAAATCACATTATATATTCTACCTATTTTGTGATTTACACATCATCTTTGACGATTTTGTAATCCGACTCCTTTCTTTCTTCTATAATTCTCGTTTAACACCCTAACATTATTTTGACTAACTAATATTGACTAAATTACTAAAATATCATCACCACTATTTTTCCTCCTCTCTACCCACCCTCCAAAAGGAACGAGTAATTTAGGTATTTATAAATTATTTTATATATTATAACAGAATATTTATTTGCCGGCATCATTTAAATTAACGGATGATATTAAATAAGAATTATAAGGAAAAGTAAGGGACCGATTACAAAAACCTCAAAGACGAGTATAAATCATAAAATAGATAAAATATAGGGTCTAATGTGTAAAACTCCAATATATATTTATATACAGAGGAAAGAATAGTGAATTAAAAGGGGCAGTGAGAAAGTGCAAGACCCATACCTAAAAGGTTCTAAAGTGAATTGGATTCCACTAATTATGTCAAATCCTCTTCCCTAATCTATGCCCATGCGCAACAATATATATATATATATATATATATATATATAATTTAAATAAGCACACCAAATTCCATTGGTAGAGATATGATTTACACTATATATATATATATATATATATATAAATATATATAGACTAAGGTGTGAATCCTCCCACCATATTTTGTCTGTGAGATTATGTGTCACCTTCACCTTCATGGCTTTACCTTGAAATGTTTAATGAGTCGTAACCTCTTTAAACACATGCAGGATGTGGTAATCAATGCCGTGGTACGAAGTCCACCACTAGAGCAATAAACGACAACAAATGTCTCCAACTCTCAAAGTCTAATACCTAAGTCTAATACCTAAAACGTGGGAGTAGATTTTTTTATGGATGTTGTCGGCCGCTCCCCCGTATTTTTCTTCTTCTTCTTTTATTTTATATGGAATTAGTAGCAAACACTATGTGATTAGGTCACTCGGGGCATTGTTATTCTAGAATCATCTCGTTTGAGTAACTAAGGTTAAGAAAAATATGGTGTTTAATTGTGAGTTATGTTAAGAGTATGATTATTATCTATAATCTGATACGAAAAAAAATAAGGATAAGGATCCGCTTGAAAGAGCGACATAGGGCTTACAATACAAGCATGTAAGCTCGTTGCACATTTGCAGCTTATAAGCTTTGCAATTAGGGTTACTATTTTTTCTTTATTTCACAAGGTTGTGGGCTTGTAAGCTTGCAACGGGCTTATGAGGGTTAAGTACAAGCCCATAAACCCGATAGTTGTTGACTTGTAAGCTTGTAATTCCGCAACCATTATGTTATATATATATATATATTTTAAAGTTTTAAGGTTACAAGCCAGTAAGCATTAGGGTCACTATGGTTTTTTTAGTCTAGCGGGCTTATAACTTCGTGTGTAAGGTTTTTTTTAAGAGTTCATTGATATTACAATGTTCATTAAAAAGAAGTGAAAATGATCTATTGCTTGCTTAAAAGCTTGCAAACCTACAACTAGGGGTGTAATAGATTTGAGCTATTTGTGAACAAGCTTGAATTGAAATTATTTTAATTTGAGCTAATTTTGAGTTTGATCCAAAATGAGCTGATTAATAAATAATTTTGAACCTTAATCAATTCAAGCCAAATTTCGATACTAATCAAGCTTGAATCAAAATAAGTTTACCTTAGGCTTGAATCAAGCTTAAAATAGGGTCTAATTCAAAATTTAAAACTAAACTCGATAAGATCATAATACATAACAATCTATTTAAGTTAATCTTAAAATATAATAAAATTATCGTATAGTATAGAAAATATTACTCATATTATATTAATTATTTTGAGTTTTATCGAGTTTATTTGATCGAGCGGACTTATAATTAAGCTTAGCTTAAAATTATTTTCAAACTTATTTTAAAGATCAACTCATTTTCAGGCCAAGCTCAAGTCTGTTTGAATATTTTTGGCAGAAAATATATTCATCTCGGAGAGAAATTAAAAATAGTGAAAGTATTTATTACGTGAGTATTATTATAACTTTGTTGTGACGTGGCATGGAAAAATGCTGATTTTAGAGGGACAATTAATGATATCAATATCAAAATATTATTATTAAAAAAAATTAAATGATGGGCATTTTAGGGGGTGATTTGCACAATAAACTAATATAATTTACACTTTTGCATTCTTATCCATTTTAGTTTTTCTGTGCATTTTTGCCCATTTTAACTATAAATCGATCATAGTAACTTACATGAAAAGAGATAGAGGCAGGAATGGAGAGATAAATTATATATTACTTCTATATTCTTCTCCTACACCAACGTAACAAATCTTAGTAATTTTTTAAAGTATTAACAAGGAATTCTTCAACATACTCCATTCACTTCTCTAATTAAAACTTTAGCTTAAAACTTTACCTCTATATCACTATATTATAAACAATTTCTACATAAAAAGTGTTATAAGATTGGATGAGCATAAAATATTTGTTTATTATGAAGGTGAAAATACCCCTCTTTTATGTATTAAAAATAATTCCATTGTCTAAAAATAAAGGCAAGAAGTCATAAGTTGGGGCAGATGTAACTTCGCTTAGATTCAAGCAATATATTTACCTATTATGCATATAGAATATTTTTTAAGTAATTATGGATCATGAATATATACCCATGAATTCCATCAATATATTTATGGATTATAGAGATAATATCTATAGAATTCTCAGTTAAATGACATTAAAAGTATGTACTACAAAATTTATATTCTTCTTATATTTCGCACCTTTTAATAAGTTGTAATGTATCCATACTTACTAAAGTGATATTACTATTAAGTATTATATTAAAAGATAATTTTACACCTATATTACATATCTTGTTATAAACTAAAAAGAATACAAATAATCATAACCAATAAAATATAAAATTAATTTATGTATAGAAAAGGAATGCTTTTACATAAATTACTAGCATAAAATAATATTAAAGTATAAATACAAGAAACTATTAAAAATTATTTTGACTACTATTGTTCTTTTCCCTAGCGCAGCTAGCCCCATCTTAGACTTGAACCAAAAGGGTTACCTTGACTTAGGTCTACCTTATCATAAGGTGTTGGTTTAAATCCCACAATGAGCGCAACTCTCGTGTTTAGTTGCTAACATTGGGTTTGAAACCCTGAATAAACTATCAGTGAATGATTGATGAAAGTAGACCGATGATTTTAAGCCCATTATCTGTCCCCAAAAAGACATTAGATAAATTGGATTAGAAGGATTAGTCATTCGAAAATTTAGATTCATTTCTTATCTCAAATATCCGTAGATTACTAAAAATAGTTTTCAAATAACTAATATTTTAAAGGCCTATTATAAATTAATATAGGTATAATTCAAGTCATCTATATGAATTGTACCTCAAAAATCTAAGAAAGATCTTGTTTTGATTTTCATCGACCTACATAGTGATTTATAAACCTACATTTGAATAGCAACAAGTGTTAAATCCGAGAACTTTGATCTTTTCATTTTAATATTTTATTTGGAGGCTGCTTTAGTATGTTAAGATAATTTTTTTAGGAAAACCTATATTTTACTTACCGACAATGAAGGAGAATGGAGTAGAACGACGATGGAGGTGATTGACCCTTAGAGATTTTGGTGGGGTATGCTTGAAGTTCTTGTCGGCCGAAAGGAAGAGATCAAAATTTTGAAGAAGAAATGGGGGGTTTTAGAAAGGAGAATTTTTTTCTCCCCACATTAGAAATTCTGGCGGAAAATATGAGTTGAGAAAAAAATTAAAAAAAATATTAAATTTTAACGTCTGAGAAGGGAGAGAAGTATAAAGATTATAAGATCTATATGCATTTAATGGAAAGAGATATTCTCAAATTTAGTGCAAAAGTAATTTTGGCATTTTAAAAGAAAATTAGGATGAACTGCAAAGTAAAAGTAGAACGGGTAAAGGCGCAAAAAACCTAAATTATATCGCTTTACGGTGCAATTTGCTCCATTTTAGGTGTGGACTTGTAACTTGAGAATAGTTCAAACTCAGGCTCATTTATATTTTTTCTCTCCTCTATTTGATTTTGAACTTGGTTTAATAGGCTGAATTATTTGGTAAATGAACATAACTAGGGTCCCTAACCAACTTCATAGAGTTATATTGAAGTGTTTGGTAACTAAACATGACTAGGGTAGCTAATCAACTTCAAAGAGAAGCCCTAACTTTATAGGTTTCAAATTTAAAGGCATCTCCATGAAGTGCATCATTAAATAACTAATTAAATGGTTTCTAAAACTTTAAATCAAAGAAAAGAAAATGAGAGCTCCAATGGAGGCCTTCATCTTCATTTTATTCATGCCCTGAATATATCTTGAGGCATATCAAATTTTTTTTTTTTTTTTTGGGCTCTATTTCCCTCCCAAGGTGATACAAGATGGACCTGGGCTGGGTCTACTGACCATTTACTCTTTAAGCTTATATAAAATATTGGTTTATTAATATTTTTCTTTTTACATTTAACCCTACATAATTTATAGTAAAAAAACAAAATTTTAAGTATTATTATATTTTATAGTCAAAACTAATAAAATTTAGGGAAGATATATCTTTAATATGTCTTTGCAAAGTGAGATTATTAATAATATTAAAATATCTACACTTTCATATGTTTTATTTTAGCTTAAAACATGATATTATTAATGATATTATTATAATTTTTTCCTAAATTTTTTATTCTATTATTTAAAGGAAGAAAGATTTAATTAGGTTAATACGTAGTTTTAATAGTGAGCATATTATTTTATCTATGAGAAAATATTTTATTCGATGGAAAAATATTCGTTAGATATTTTTTGGTAGTCATAAAATTATAAAATCAACTGCGTTGGATCTGTAACTTCCTAATCTACAACTTTTGTATTTACGCATTTCACAGATTCGAACTGTAACAGGGATAAAAATACGGTACTGGTGGTGGTGACGGGTGGAGTGGATGGATTGTAGATGTGATTAAGGAAAGTAGACGAAGAGAATGAAGTGGTCAAGATTCCAAAAAAGAGGGGTGACTCGACAAACGAGGGAGATTAAAAGCGAGGAGAAACCTCGCCAACGGTAGATGTGGAAGGATGGTGAAGAGGGAGGAGGGAGGAGGGAAGATAGGAGGTAAGAAATCAAGAATCTAATAGCATTATGAAGTTGGTTGCCATCAACATATTTATAGAGGCTAGCCAACAAGTCCTAAAACAATATGAAATCATAATTCTAGAGGATTTTCGTCGATCGCTTTCGAACGCACTCAAAAAACTCCTTCTCTGGATTTGCGAACGCGACACAAGCATTCACAAGGCGTTCGAACACGGGCGTTCACAAGGCGTTTACAAACGCGGGCATTCACAAGGCATTCATAAGGGCGTTCGAACGCGACTCCACCTACGTTCGAGCGCGACCTACATGAATTTTATTTTAATGAAAATAAACACCTAACTAAGTGTATCATGTTCTCTTGTTGATGATATTAGTAAATTTAAAAAATATTTTAATAATAAGATAATTTATAAAAAAATACTATTTCAATTAAATACTATATTATTAAGAATTTTATAAAATTTATATTTATAGTTAAGTATATATGGTTAAAATAATTAATAATAATACTTTGTAAAATGTGTTTATTTTTATAAAATATTAATATATTGACATTTATAGTGCTTAAGTTAAATTTTATTTATTTAGTGTGTGGTATAATATATAATTTTAATAAATAATATTTACATTTTGAAATATAACCATTTTGTTTAGCTACTATTCTGGAATAAGTAATTGTATTCTGAAATAAGTATTTTTATTATTTTTTTAAATGGACGGGTCCCAAGTAAATAAGACTTTAAAATATCCCTTGACAAAATCTTTACTCATAAGGTCTGCATCTAATAATTTATAAATATATTTGCATAATTGCTATTAAAAACTTTTAAAATATCACATCTACCACTACATTATTCAATATATCATAATTGCCACTAAAATCATTGTGCTCTCTCAAAATATTATTCTCTAATTAAATATAATTAATCATAATTAAAATCAAGCTTAGATTTTAAAAAAATATTTTGCCCTTCAGAAGTTACTTAAAATGTTTTATAAAACAATCTAATAATTTACCCTATACCATAGTACAATAAAAAGTATCATTTTAGTATAAGATAAAAATCATTGATAAATATTTTATACTTTAAACTTTAAGGAACAAGAGTATTTTAATTATCTATATATTTTTGTTAACTTTAACAATAATAGAATCTATTAGGAATATTATGTTAAAAACTAACCGTAAGGAAAATAGTCAAAGAGTCAAAAAGATTTAGTAGAAATTATAATATTTTAAATAATGTATGATATTTTAAAAAATTTCAGTGATAACTATGTAAAAAAAAACCCTAATTTAGATTAGTCTTTTTTACTTTCTTTTCATATAGGAAAAAAACAATTCATATGAATGTGATAAGTAATAGATTGATCAACTCCTATTCTGCCTATTTTGGCTATATTTCACACATGAAATGGAACTAACACTACTTTCATAATATTTCTCGAGTTTATTGTTATGGACCGTTATCGAATATAGGTTCAAGGTCGGGTGCAGTAATATAGTTTGAGCAGTCGGTAGAGAATATTCTCTAAATATTTGTTCGATACCAGAAAATTATGAAACTAGATGGTTCGTTTCGTAACCGCCCATTCTTAGATTTTTATATTAACAGCCTTCTCATATTCAGACCGTATCTAGGTCTAATCTCGACAAAGTTCCGTTGATGGTGTTGATAGTCGGTGAAGAAGATTTCAGGTTACAGGGCTAGAGGTGGATTTGTAGGTATGTAATAGAGGGTGGGAGTGGACGTGGGGAGGATGGGGTTGTATGAGTTTTTCTTCTCTGAAATTTAATTTAAAAATGTGTTATTGTATGAGTTTTTCTTCTCTGAAATTTTCCCCTTTTTGCGAGGATGCCCTCGATGGCATCCTTTCAAGCCCTCATGGCCGAAATCGCTAGGTGGTCCCTCGCTTTGGCTGGCGGCCTTGGCAAGGCTGGTTCTCACTGTTGGTTGCCTCTAGCGGCTAGGCTCCCCCTTAGCTAGCTTCTACTAGCCGAGGGGAGGGTGCCGACGAGGTCGGGCAAGGCTGCCGGTGGCCGGGACTGTCGGTAGCTTCCCCTCCTCATCGTTGGGGCTTTTGTTGCCTTGTTGGTAGCCGTCGCCTCCTTCGTCAGCTAGTTGGCACCATGGTGCCTTCCTCAGCTAGTGTACTGGCTTAGTTGTCAGCGATGGTGCTCGCTGGCTGCCCTTTTTCCTTCTCTTCCTCGGCTAATCTGAGTCACTGGTCGGGCTTGGGCTGGGTGTAGCCAGCTTGAGCATAGGGCTCGAGCTAGGTGCAGCACAGCCCGAGTTTCAAGTTGGGCTGGGTGCGGCCTAGCCTATGTGTCAAGCTAGGCTTGGCTGGGTGTGGCCTAGCTCGTGTGCTGGGCTTGGGCTGGGTGTAGCCCAACCTGAGCTTGGGGTGGGTTGGGCTACCTGCAGCCCAGCCCAAGTGAGTGGTAGATTTGGGGCTGCAAGCAGTCCAGCCCAAGCTTGGGCTATAAGCAGCCTAGCCCTAAATTATTATTGTAGCTTAGCCCCATGTGACTTTAGTGGATAGTGTGGGCTTCGAGTCCATATCTTAGTGGGTCAAGTTGGTGGCCTTTGGGTTGATTGTAGCCAAGCCCCATTCTTTAGACCCAATCTAAATAAATCAATTGCTTTCCATCTATTTTTATATAATTTTAAATCCTTGGTCTAATTATCTATGTCAACGAAAAATATATTTAATTATTTTAGAGGGTTGCTTGCTAGATATATCATGGGTGTAAATCAATTTTAATAAATTAGACCAAGAGCCTTAATTAATCAATATTTTTAGTTGATAGTAGTGTTCGCTACATTAATTGTTTTATAAATTAATCTTAATGAGGTAGACCATAGCTTGAGAATGCCATTACAAATAACACATATCAGGAACTACTTCCAATTGGATATTAACATTTGCTAATTATAATTTTGGCTAATTCAATTTATCAAAGGAGTCGGTGGTCTGGATATATTTGTATTAATTGCTCATATTGGAGAATTAATATAGATAAATGTAGGAAAATGATATTACGCAAGTTGTATTATTTTGATGAAGCTTATTAATTAAATATTATCTATACAATTTTTTGTAAATTTGATAATAGTGATTTAGCCAATAGTTTGAGGAGAATGTTTTTATTACGTTTAATAACGCGTTAGGCCTTGGTACAGCGATACCGACTCTACCTGATTAATAAAGATAGGAATTACGAGATGGACCTACCCAAGCCTGTAGTGAACGTCACTAAGATTATTTATAATTAGTGATAGGAATATTGTGCTCATATGTTTGATTTACTTTTCTTATTGAGGTGCACTCTGTACTGTATAAGGATGATCTCGTGACGTAATTACAACTAGTATCAGGAAAGTAGTTTAGGCAAGTGAAACTTCTATCATACCTTATAAAATCGTTATATTCATATCATGCATGTGTATAGGTTTTTCTTACCGTTATTATTGCGCGTCATGCATAGTAGTTATATTATACGGTTCGGTAAGATTTCACATATCATAATGTCAATGCATATTTATTGGGCATGATCAAATGTTTAGCATGTAAAATATGATAATGATTGGTATTACATTATGCTTGCTGTGTTGTATTATATCATGCCACTTGCACATGTGCACAACTATAAAGGGGGTGATTACTATATCTCAACAGTACCTGACATCGCCTCAGCTAGGGTTAGGGGTGGGGAATATTTTTATACTTATATTTATTAGAGCCCACGCCTGAGGTCTTAGTCTGTTGATCATAAACAATCAAGTAGTCATTTCGTCAAGCGATGGGCAATTTATTGTTGATCGACGAGAGTCATACCCTTTAGGGTATTTAAGATAGAGAGAGAAGAGTAGGACGACGTAGACCTAGCGGTACCCGATGACGTAGGGTGAAGGCGTCCATAAGCGATGGATCATGATTTTCGCACGGTGATGCGATGATGTAGAGTTGAGGGCTCATGTGGTAGTATTGATGTGCGATACTGACCTATGTGATGGGATTATGACTGAGGTTCTTAATCTGTGGTGGTAGACAATTGGTCATACTGTTCACCAAGTGATGGGCTAGCACTTCTACCGCTATGATCTACCCTCTCTTGGGGGTATGCATGTGGTCGAGTGTGAGATGATGATGTGGCCTATGAGCGTAGTTCTACAAGAGCCTAGATTATTAGCTTGGTAGTCTGAGAGGATGTATGTTATATGGTGTAGCATTGACATGGCCTCTAGGTGAAGCTTGGTGTGAGCTCAAGTTTGAGAACTTGATAATCCGAGGATGTATGGTAGGTTATTGATTGCTAATGCATGTGGGCATTAGATGAGCATGACGGGTATGTAGTACTGGTCCATTCTATTTGATTATGATGCATATATTTTTATCTACTTATTATTGCATCTTTTATTGCATTATTTTTAGACTAGAGAAGTAGAAACTTATTGGGTTTTATGCTCACCGCCTTCTAGTGGAAATATTTTCAGATTAGTAGATGAGTTGGACTTCATGGTGAAGTTGGCGAAGAAATATCATTAATTTCTCTTATTTATTTGTTCTTGTAAATTAAGCTAAATGGCTTGTAGCCTTTGCGTGAAATTTTTTATCTATCTATAAATAAGTATTTTGAGGCTTGATGTGGCCTATGATGTTACGGACTTCTTTTTGTCTGTTTTATTTATGAAAATATAAGCTTTTTCGTTTATATATTGTGTTAAAACATTAACTAATGAGTCATGTGGTAATTATATGGGTTCTACCCACGTGAAAGGCACGTGTTTGATGGCGGGTGTTACAGCTGGTTTAGTCCAGACGTGGTAAAGATGTGGTTAATGGATATAAAGGTAGAGAAGAGGGTCTAGGATGAGAAGGGTGGTGGGAGAGGGCGGTGAGACCGGGGAAGAAGATGGTGGCTGCGATGGTGGTGTGTAGTTGAGAAACTAGCATGCAACTTGATGGAGATGATAGTGGAAATTGCCAGAATAAGGATAACTCCTGGTAATAGCTGAATGTAATAAGGAGAGAGGGGAGAGGATGGAGAAGATGGTTGGTGCACAAGGAGGATGGGAGGTTCGATGGAGGAAGAAAGGGAGGAGCCGGCGACCAATAATTGCCTGCAACTAGGGTTGAAAGAGGTGGGGGAAAGGAGGCTAGGTTGAAGATAAGAGGAAAGATTAGGGAAATGATCAATTATCAATTGATGCTTAATCTAGATTGCACTCCATATTATATATTGAAGGATAAACGGTTAACCCAAACCATATCAAATCCATCAATAAGCCAAACCGCCTAACACAAGCTAAAATTAGTTAGGGTCTTTTTTTATTAAAATAAATTTTTTGTAGGTCGCATGTTGAATTAAATAACTAGCTAAATAAATGACTCAAGTCATGGTGCCTAAGGAGGAGGGGAGGTTCGGCGAAGGAAAGGACGGAGGAGTTGACGACCCATAATGGCTTATAACTAGAGTTGAAGGAGGTGAGGGAAAGAGGTGATGGGGACATTGGACTTGATGCATTGAGTCTATTTATTTTATATATTAATATTATTTAGTTAGAGTTTTAGTAGATTAGGATTTTTCTAATTAGCTAAATCCAATTCTGTATAGTTTCAAGTAAATATTCGTACAATATTCATTTGATGTCCAAATATTATAAAACTAATTGGATAAAATCCATGATGATATAATCTAGAACTTTCATATTTAGAGTTTTCTTAGATTCAGACTCAATTTATGACAGAATGAAGAACTAATCTGAGAATGATAGGGAAGACTAGTTAGCTAAGTTGTTAGTTTATTTAGGACTCTTTTATCTTATTATCTATAAATATGATCTTACGACTTATATCTTAGTATGCTTTAGAATGAAATAAAGTTATCTTCCTTAATCTCCCTCACTCTCTAGCTTCTCCCTCAGCGGCTTTCACCATCACTGCAACGGTTTCTTTCTCACCATATGTAACCTTTCATTTTTGACTTCTCCTCCTTCATCTCTCTTTGTCTTAACTGTCTCTACATGTGCCCGTTGCTATAATTGTAGGTCAATCATAGTCTTCAACCATATATATACATTTGTATCTATAAGCCACCATCGCCATCCATTCTGGCACCACCTCATCACCGTCCGCCTACCATCTTCATCCAATATATAGGAGTTTATGCTTCCATCCACAAAATCCTCACAAGGCATCTTGAGATCACTTTCACGTTGATTTGTCACCTTCGACTCGTGGCCACTGATTGATCAATGTCTCACAATCCAACTAGCCAATTCTCAAGATCTTAAATTCTTTGTAAATCTCTCTTTCGAAGCAACAATATATTCAAAGATTAGGTCAATCCAACAGTTAGAACGTCCGAAATCGCTCTCTAAAAGTCTACCCTAAAATCTATCTAAAAATTATCATTGAAGCGCATGAGCTATTTTGATCTATGTAGATTGCAAATCCGATGATAGTTTGAATACCAAGATTGTAGATCGGGAAGTTATGAAGCCACTAGAATTAGTTTCATAATTTTCTAGCATCAATATTATCCTTGATCTATGCAGAACTGCTTATGATTCGGACCAACCCCATCATATCAAGAGGCTAGGTCGAAGATGAGAGGAGAGATTAGCATAATGATTAGTTCTCAATTCATGTTTAATACAAGTTGTACTCCACATTATATACTAGAGGCTAAACGGTTAACTCAAACTATAATTATTAACCAAACCATATCAAGTCCATCAACAAACCAAACTGATTAACATAAGCTGAATTTAAACTAAATCTAGTATTGAATTAAACAACTAGCTAGATAAATGACTCAAGCCATGAGCTTAATATCCACAAGGTGGTCCGGTTTGACCCGAATCACATCATAGATCTCTAAATTATTACCATTAATTCTCACAATGACTCACTAACTTATTTTTTGTAACACTTTAATACTCTCAACTAAATATGGAATATGAACACCCTATGTTTGTTAAATAGAGTGTTGATTTGCCAATAGAATAGAGGCTCATATTAAATGAGTGTAGGAATCTTAAGTTCAAATCCCAATTTTTGTGACTTTAACCCTATTATACTTAATTTAAACTCATTTACGGACTTTGGTTATTTATCGAATTAAAAAATTATATACAACCTGTATTATGACTTCAACCCTATTATAAGAAGAAAAAAAATATAATTTAACTATATTTAATTTGTAATAATAATCTTTGCTGTGCCCATTCTATCGTAACAAAATGTGCATAAAAAAATAACCTTAGACATACTATTAATTGTTGAAAATGATGTACATAGAGACCAAACACATCACCATCTCATCCTTTTCTCCTAAAATCTTTCACATCTTCACCATCACATTCAACTCTTTCATCCTCTGTCACTGCCCATCATCCTCCCTATCTCCTCTTGTATCCACTACTGGTGTTGTCAAGAATATGTTCCCTTATCTCACCTTCTATCCACCTTAAGCATTACCACTAATATCTCCTCTCATCTTTATCCACTCAATGATAAGTAGTTGCAATTACTTTGCTAGGCTAGGTTGATGGGTTGAATAAGATTATTCCACCTCAGAATAGGTCCTTGAACTAGTCCTTCATACTTGTCAACGTTCTTATTTAATTCATATGGGCCTGTCAACATAACAACTGAGAGAAACGATGAGAATTTCAAATAAGAATAAGTGGGTAGTTGAGCAGCTCAAGTCAAGAATAGGAGAGCACAACTAGGCATGCAAAAAGTGGAATAAGTTACTAATCCACTTGGATAAGATAGAGGTATTGGAATAAATGGTGGTCCAATTAGGTGCAAGCTTCTCATGACGTGAGGCAAAGATTGAGTTCTTCTTGTTTCACCAACGCACTCAAGAAATCTATCAACTAGATGCAGGCCAAAAGTTAGTCTACTGTTTAATCAGTTACTCTAAATGTGGTATTCAAAGTAGTTTGAAAAATTAGATGCAAGATTAGGGGTGTAAAGGAGCCGAGATTGAATGATCCTGGGTCTGATCAAGTTTGGAAATTATGTTCGGGCTTAGCTAGCTTGATAGAATTTGAGCTAACGAGCTTTGTTCGAGCTTGAGCTTTAAACGGGCCCAATTTAAGCCTATTTCAAGGTGAATTCATTCAAGTCAAGCCTAAAGAATGTAATACTTGGAGCTAATCATCAAATCAATAAAATGAGGATAGACATTATAATAAGTCTAAAATTTGGCATAGAATTAATTATCAAATTATTAGAATTTGGCTTAGAGCGAGTGCGAATTTAACCCTTTTCTTTTTGTAAGAGAGAAGTGAAACCTAATACGATCTTACAAAAGAAATAGTAAATATGATAATCATATATATATATATATATTGATTAAGTATTTTAATCGTATCTAATCTTTGATCAAGGGACAAAGACTGTTGACTTTGAATTTGGTAAACGATCCATAATAAAAAATAATTAAAGTCTTAGTTTCAACAATTGAGCCATTTGAACCACGCAATCATTCATCTAATTAATTGTTTAGATCCAATTACAACTAATTCTATGTGGAGTGCAGTTTGAGAAAAGTGAAGCTACACGTAACACTATGGTCAACTTGTTTGAGTTGAGAATGCTCATTGTAATTTTTAATATATATATATATATATATATATATATATATATATATATATAAGGGAAAATATTTATGTAAGAATTTGTATTATTTTTTTACTCATATACTTAGACAAAAGGACTAGAATCCAAACTATGCAGATAATGCATAAAGCTCAGATGGAAAATCTAATAGAAATCAATCATAATGTGTCCAAGGGGGGGAGTGGTAAGAAGTCAATCAGGAGCTACAATAATGATTTGTAAGAATGTGTTGGATAATTCACTCATGTTGCAAGATTGTAATAGTAAACTTACTTAGGGTAATTATACTCTACCCTCCTATGATTTATTTCAATTTTAATTTAGCTCGTTTTACTTTAACTTAGACACTTAGCGCTCTCTATGGTTCAGACCAAATTATAAATGTTAAGCTTTTTAATTCAAAAATGTCAACCACAATGTGTCCGGAAGGCGGGTTTGAACCTATGACCTCTATCATGAGTTGATAAAACTTAATCACTGAGCTCTAATAATGATTTATAAGTTTATAAGAATGTTTTGGATGATACATTAATGCAGCAGTATTGTAATAGTAAACTTATGTAGGGGGAATTACAGTTTACTCTCATATGGTTTAGTTCAATTTTAATTTAGCTAGATGGTTCAATCTGGGGGTATATTTATGACGATGGTGGTGGGCATTATGGGTTGTAAGATTTACAAGGTGTAGATGGATGGGTTGATGGTAATGATGATGGCAAGGGTGATGGTTATAGTGATGGTGTGGATAGATATGAGATCTAAAGGAAAAGATGAGGGAGAAATAACTGACCCTATGGGTCTAGGGATATCAAAAGATGATAGACGGAGGGGGACAACGGTCTTGGGGGTGGACGATGATTAGATGAATAAATAGGAGGAAGGAAGATCGAGAGAGATGAGATAGAGATAGCAGCAAATCAATAATTTTTTTTCAATTATATCCTAGATTAGATTGCTCTCCACATATACGAAGGGTAACCCCAAATCAAACAAACATTGAAAATACACATATTCTGACCGAGATTAGCATTGGACATTCGAATGCCTTGTTGGGCATTTAAAGGCTTAGACGAAGATTGCACTCGGCCTGTAGTGTTTTGAGGCTATTTGAATGGCCCTTCAGGTATTTGAATGCCCCAACTCAAGGCTAAAAGTCCTCAAAAAATAGTAAATAACTAAACCTAGATAAGCGGTTTTGGTTTAGCAAACCCAATGTCCTATCCCGATTGAGTTTCGATCACATCACTCTATCATGTTTCCACTCACTTTGTTCTCAAAGTGAAAAATCAGGGAAGTAGTCCTATCAGCTCAGGTGAAGTTACTGATGGTCGTGGCAAACTCCAACATATCCATCACTATCCAAGGTGGCTTAAGCAACCCTACCCTCTACCCATAAGGTGGCATTGATTTGGTGTTGATTCCCATCAAACCTCACATGTCAATCGTTTAACTTTGAAATTCATTTATATCTTTGTGAAGTCTAATCGTACTCAAACTATAGTGCTATTGGGTGCTAAGGCATAATATCTACTCCTTAGAGAGTCAACAGATGAAGGTCTAATGTCAACAAGTGTTCTTAGATCTTTAATGTAACCCCATGGCATTACAGCATATGCTCTCCGCTCTCAAAGTGGCATCATCTCAGATCATCACATTGAAGCGTGGGATTATTTTTCATGTCAGTCCAATCTTTTATATTAGGTGCTCATCCAAGAAATTGTGAGTGCTTCCAGTGCTGATGAATATCTACACCATATTCTTCTTCATAGTATTATCGACTTGGAGAGCCTTCAGTGTGGCAAAACTAGTATAATCATGCATGAAAATCTTGGCATGAACTTCCTTAATATCCTCTAGCGCCTTCCGAATAGTGGACTCTTTATCTACATTATCCCCCACTAGTCCATTATCTTCATCTTCCTTTGTTTCTCCCAACAGCATTATCGAGGCCATTGATTGGACACATTTGTGCCTTTGTGTATCTCTCATCATGGTAGAAGCACAACCTTTTCGCTCTTCGTTCCTCCACCTAAGCTAATGTTAGTCGATGAATAGGGATTATCGGGGGCCCCCTAACCTCTAAAAGCCTTAGTGTGAGGCGAGTGATTCCCTACTAGCCGCATCAGTCCCCTTTGAAGGACAAGTGTGGCCACTGTTGGTCAAGATAGATTCCTTGCCTGCACTACTATCCATTCACTCCACATTATGTTTTAAGCTCCCTTATCTTCTCGTCTATCATTTGAGCCATAGTAAAGCCTCCAGCAAGATCTGTGGTCGACAGCTTTCACCTCTGCTTGGATGTCATATCGAAAGCTGCTAATGAAGATACTTTTCATGCTGAGTCACCCAACTGCTGACTAGGTTAGCTTGGTCAGTATTGCTTAGAAGTCTTCACATTCAATTAGACTGAACTGTATACAAATAACATCATCGAACTCATTCCACGAGTTGAACGACCTCTCTATTTGAGTGACTTGGTACCACTGTTTGATAACTCCCTCAAAGTGGAATAATGCTAAAAATATTTTGATGATCCTTCCTTGTCCTTATTTTAGTCCGATAGTTTTAGTCAAGAGGATCTTCGCTGCCAAACTTGCAAAATTCAAGCCACATCATTTGGCCTTGAAATCCCACATCTTGGCGACCTTCTGTCCTTGGGCCCACTCTAGCATGGCGTCGAACAGCCATGGCCCTTAGATAGGGTCATCGAGGTGTCGGGGTCCTCGTACTTTCCTAGTCTTCAAAGTCTCTGATCAATAACTTCGATGGAGGCCAATGATGATTGGCGACCATATGGGATCGCCTTGCCACTAGGATAGGCAACAAGGCGTTCCTAATGGTGGTGTACGTCTCAAAGCTCCTCTATCACGTGTCGAAAGAGGTGGTGTTTGGTTGTAAAGAGGGGGCTTCGCTATCATGAGGTGCCATTGTGAGCCGATAAAGGTTTAAGTGAATGTCTCCATGGAGGCTTGCATGACTCTTTGCAATTTCGTCAAAGTGACCATCATTTGGACTAGATATGGATATCCTGGCATAATAGAAGGTGAGACGATCATCGGTGAGTTAGGAATCAAATTGATCTCCTTGAAAGTTGTTGCTTTCCGCTACTATCAATGTGCTTTATGTGGGTGCATCGATATGGATCTGATGGTAGGCATTTGGTCTAAGGAATAACGGCTATAATACTAATTGATATGGCCCGATGATCATAGTGGACGATAGGAGTGGTAAGATTTAGAAGATGTAGATAGAGAGGTTACTAGGGATGATGATGACAAGCGTGGTGGCGATAGCGTCAATAGATCTGAGATTTAGAAGAGAAGTGAGGAGGGAGAAATGGTTGGTCCTATTGGTCTAGGGGGATTGGCAGATGACGGAAGGAGGAGGACGACGAGGTGCAAATTTTTTTGAAGAGGATATCTCATTTTAACACTAGGCTACAGTGGCAATTTTCAAAAATTTAAAAATAATTATCCAAAAGTAACTAAACAGTATGCACATACAAAAAAAAAAGCATTAATTTTAAAGGGTATATCCGTTAATAAAAAATTTAGAAAGGTCTATTAATTAAAAAAAAAAGAGAAGCTTTTGAGGGTTAAATTTTGTGGTTCAAATAACTGGACCTGTTCCGCTTTCTGTCCCACTTTGATAGATTCGATGCTTGACTATGTACATATTTTGTTCGTTTCATATTGCGGTCAAATTTAGGGGTCCAAATAACTGACCAAAGACAACATAAAGAGGGTTTCGACGAGTCCCGCTCCCTTTTTTGTCTCTCTCATCCAAAGATCGCTGTCCAACGTGGATGCGGAATTTTCTCACCCACTCCCTCCAATTGTTCGGAATTAACAAATCGAGGAAAAAAAATGGAAGCATATTAAAAAAAAACACTAAAGAAGTCATATTTACAAAAAAGTACATCGGAGGTTGTAAATCACAAAAGGATAGAACTGAATCGTAGAAACCTCTTAAACTGGGGTGCTATTTGAAAAATTCTTGAAAGCCACGTCACGACCATCGAGTATTCGGGTCTCCACAATCGAGAAAGGACATCGCCTATCATAATAATAAACAACAAGAGAAGCCATAAAAGAAATGAGTACAGAAGAAATGAATGCAGTCTTCTCTTGCCTTTGCGTCCACACCAACCTTCCTCTATCCTTCCTCACTCTCCATTAAATTACTCTCCAAAAGAAACAATTATTATTAGAGGGAAATTGGCAGTAGTTTATAGGGCATAAATTTATTTTTATCCCCCATGTAAGTATTATATTTCATTAAAGTATAAATTATTAAGAATTAGGTAAATTTTTGAGGGGTAAAATATAATTTTCCGTTATTGTTATTACCAAACAAAAGCCCGTTAAAAAAATTTAATATTTAATAAATTATATACCTTCCCTCCTCCATTCCATTACTTGTTCACTCCTCTCTCTCTCTCTCTCTCTCTCTCTCTCTTCTCAAGATCTCTTCTTTCCATAAATATTAACACCACCACCAATAGAGAAGGAGAAGGGGAAAGGACCCATCTTTTCCTCTCTTCGCCTCATGGGGCGGCGCTTGAAGCCATTGGAGCATGTGGGTGTGCCATGTTTCTTGGTCTCGGCCATGGTGGTCTTCTTGCTCTTCCTCTTCTTGGTCAACTTGGACTATGGGTTCCTATGGACTGGGAGAGAGAGGTCGGGGTTGGGAGTGGAGGTTGGCGGAGGAGGAAGGGAGAGTGGAAACAAAGAAGGTGGCGGTGGCGGTGGCGGTGGTGGTTTGGGGTGTGATTGGTTCGATGGGGAGTGGGTTTGGGATGGGAGGTATCCGTTGTATGAATCAAAGGAGTGTCCTTTCTTAGACGAGGGGTTTCGCTGCTCGGAGAATGGAAGGCCGGATCGATTCTATACCAAGTGGAGGTGGCAACCATCTCACTGCAACCTTCCAAGGTTTGCTTGCCATTATTATTGTCCCTTTCCTTTGATATCCTTTTCGAAATCCTTTTCGTTTCGGTTCTTGCTTTCTACTTTGAAGGAACTTTATCAAATTTTTGTCCAAAGGTGATCTTTTTAGTGGTTTTGAGAATAATTCCGGAATATGTTTCTTTTGAAACTCGAATTCTTGAGTACAAGAAGAAGAAGGGGGAACAAAGAAGATTGTTTATACTACATTACTACATGTTTTTTTTTTCTCTTGGATTTTTACGGTTTGGTTGTGATATTCTGGAATTGGGTCTTCTTTTGGAACTAGAATCCTTGAGTAAATGTTCTTCACTTATGGACGAGGTTGATTTAAAAGTTCTTTTTTTTTGGGTGGTTTTCTTGGATAATTCCGAACTCCATCTTAAGGATTTTCGTCATCAACTCGTCATGAATGTTTCATCACTACTATAAATGCAACTTTTAAATCATGTTAATTTCTCCGGCTTCTTTCATGGGATTTATTTGGCTTCTTTTGTTTGAATTCGAATCTGGTTGGTTTAATTACTTTTCTCAGGTTGGCCAAGAAGTCCGTGTCGGCGTTTTTAAATGCTTCCTTTTGATCTGAAAAATATAACAGTTGACAAGTACAGGGGAGGACATATTTATATCCAAGAATCCACCCCTCTTTTATCGGGTTCCTCGTGTTATCCTTTATTGGAACTCGAGATCTTTAAACGCTTTTTTTATAATCCTTTGAATCCAGAAAAAGGGCTAAGTTTTGCCATTTTTTATAATCCTCGTGAACTATCGGATGTGTGTTAATGACTTTTCCTTTAGATCATTAAAGGTTGGCTTCTCCTTTATTTTGCATCCAGACCTTCATCAACTTTTAAATTTTTATACACATAAATGATCACAGTACTTCATAGATATCACCTATCGAATCTTTGATGTTTCTGAGAGAAGGATTTTTTGGCTTAGATTTGATGCTAGAAAGATGCTGGAACTGCTGCGAAATAGAAGACTTGTATTTGTAGGAGACTCAATTGGAAGAAACCAATGGGAATCCCTCCTTTGCATGCTATCTGCTGCCGTTCCTGACAAGAATTCTATATATGAAGTCAATGGCAGCCCCATCACAAAGCATATGGGATTCTTGGTGTTCAAATTTAAGGACTATAACTGCACTGTTGAGTACTACAGAGCCCCTTTTCTAGTGGTTCAGGGCCGTGCACCTGCCGGAGTGCATGTGAAGGTGAAGACCACACTCAGGTTGGATACGATGGATTGGACTTCGGTCCGATGGAAGGATGCTGATGTGCTCATCTTTAACACTGGGCACTGGTGGAACTATGAGAAAACAATCAGAGGGTAACTATATTGTTTCCTTTCTTTTATACTTTGAATTTGATTAGTTAATAGGTAGCTTACAGGAAATGGTAGGTTTAGAAAAGTAGATATCTGTTTTATAGGACATCTCTAATTCTCTATTGCCTGCTGCCTAATTTATTGGTTGGTTTGGTATGTTGCACTTGGTCATGCTTTTTGCATTTACATTATAAGATATTCAGATGAAAAGGACAGCTTCCTTCTTTTTTGAAACTACTGGCTATTTTAGAAACCATTAACATATGCTACAATGTTGCTTTCATCAATTTGTTTAATTTGATTGCCTTGACTTTTCCCTTGTTTTCCATTGAATGACATATATAATAACAGGTATTGATCAACTATGATGCATTAAAATTTTTACTTGTGGAAAGAGGAGGGCATATTTGCAGGCCTAATTGTACTTATATGTTCCACTATTTGATTTTGTCAGCTATCTTGTTTGATGAGGTCTTGTTTCACTATTTGATTTTGATGGTTATGTTGTCTTGGTAGTGCCTTGTCTTATAAATAACAATTATTTCCATTGGGATGACAAATCACACCACTTCCTTTAATTTACCTGCAATTGATATTATAATTTTTCTATAAAAAGGTGAAGGTTTAGAAATGCTGTCCAGCTCATGAAGCCAGACTCCACAGTAAAAGTTCGGATTTTCTTCTTCTCTCTTTTTTGTTTGTTTGTTTTTGATGTCCTATATTTCTTTCTAAGGTCACTGATGAAATGAAAGAGCATGGGATTGCTATTATTTTTGTCAAACAGATCCATTTTAGTTTCTTTATTTCTTTTTTGCAGTTTCACAGCAAAGTGAAACATCACACTGACAACTTCTTGCTTTTAATAGTTTGAGTAAAGGAGACTAATAAGAGAGTAATATTTGGGTTTTGGAGGATGTATTGGTAGCTGACTTATTTTAGAATTCCTCTTTCAATTAGGGGTTGTTACTTCCAAGAAGGAAATGAGGTGAAGATGGAGATGAGTGTAAATAGCGCTTATCAGAGATCCATAAGGACACTGTTTGAGTGGATTGAGAAAGAAGTTAATAGAAATAAGACCCATGTCATTTTCCGCTCATATGCTCCTGTCCATTTCAGGTTTGTACCTTTAATTAAGATTTTTCCTCTTTCTTATTTGACTTTTTATTTTACATATTCCTTAACTTGTTCATAACATGATTGAATTGTTCAATGCCTGCATTAATGGCCTCATTTGTCTGATTCCGAAATAATATTCCAAAGCATATTTGTCATTCAAATCTGAGAAAGTGAAGACCAAAATTGTGATTACATGTTCATGAAATTATCCTTAGTTGTGGAGGATACTTGATAACATCTCAAATAGTTATTAATACAGGAATCAGAGTTCAATAGGCAGATAAGATGCCCTGGTTTCAAAGTTACGTTTAGCCAGGAATTTGTCTAAGGTTACTTAGATGATTAATGAAATGTTATGCTTAGGTGTTTAATTGATTGGTTGCTATACATAACTGTTAGCTCAGAAATATGTAAATTGATTGCTCCTACAGAATGAAGAAAAATAAACAGCTAGTCTCTAAACAAAGTTTATGTTTTTTTTTTATAAGTAGAAAAATCATCTTTAGCTAACTTTCAAGTGTTCCACATAGTGGTGTCAAATAAGCTCGTTAGCTTGCAAGCCACTCAATCTCTGCTCATTTCTGGGTTGATTTGAGCTCACAGCTATTAAACAGTCAAGTCAAGGTTGCTTAAAAAGCTAGTCAAATTTGAGGTGGCCTGAGCTTGCTTGAGTTAAGCTTGAATTAGCTTATGTATGAATAGATTACAAATTAATATATACATTAATGCAGCAACATTTGTAATGTAATTGCATAAGCACTGTAGGTAAGTGCTATTTCGGTCTGATTTCAGAACTATATTTGGCCTTGGCTTGTTTACTCCCCAGTTCTATGTGCCAAACTTTCACACAATAAAACCCAAGGTTGGACTGTAATGCTGTACATTTTACCTTTGAATCTCAAGATTCATGAAAATCCAATTGAGCAATTCGAGAATACCTAATTATTGACATTTTTGTTTTATTTTCACATGAATATGGTTCTTGGTACCCTGGAAAGAACTATCAGTTGCCGCTAGAATCTTATATCCTTGTGTGACATGTCAGTTTTTGTGCCTGTTTCTTGCCCATGAATTTTGGAAGCTTAAGATGCCAACCTACCAATATCAACATCCTTTCTCTTCTTTCAATGTTCGACCAATTCTCCATTTTCCAGAAATTCTCTCTCCTAAGTTGTTAATCCATTTGTTTGGCTTAGCTAGAAGAGATAATATGAAAACCAAATTGGGGAGCCATCTCTAACCAAAATGAGGAGTCAAACATCCTAACACTGCTAGGAATATTTATAGTCTATTGGATGTTCTGCATGTGAAAGATATGTTCTTAGACTAATCAGTATACCTCAAACGAACAAAGAGATCATTGATTTGTTCTTGCCTGCAATAGAGCGTCATTAGATTAGGTACCTGTTACCGTTCCAATAGAAAATTTCTTCTTGTGTTCAATATATTTAGATCACATGCATAAGAGTGACATATGAATATGCTTTATCTGTAATGTTCTGACTGTTTCACTGTAAAGTTTGCAATTATGTTTTGAGTTGAAATATCAAAGTGAAACCAAAGTGATTACACTCATTTGGTCTTTTCTCCTTGTGTTCTTTACTCAAACCAAAGTGACTAATGCTCCAGATATTAATGTGCTCTACAGAGGTGGTGACTGGAAGACAGGAGGTAGTTGTCACATTGAAACACTTCCAGAGTTGAATTCTCCATCGTCGTTGAAGCCATGGAATCATCTTCTAAAACCATTTAGGAACGTATCCCTGGACAGTTCCACAAGGACTGGTGTGCATAAGTTGGATTTTCTAAATGTCACCCAAATGACGGCTCGAAGGAAAGATGGCCATTTATCCATATTCTACCTTGGTGCATCAGGACCTGCCCCTCTCCATAAACAAGACTGCAGCCATTGGTGCTTGCCAGGGGTACCAGATGCATGGAATGAGCTCCTCTATGCCCTCCTCATGAAGAGGGAGTCTATGATCCATCAAAATGCGAGCTTCTCGGGCTCGACTAGGGCAGAGATTGATTGATCGAAGCTTTTGAACCACCAAACACATATATTCTTGAGAAGGCATGCAAAAAGGCCATGCCTTTTTCTTTTCTTTTCTTTCTAGTTTTATCTTTCTTTTTTCTTTTTCTTTTTTCCTTTTTTTTTCCTTTTCTTTGAAAAAAATATAGGATTGTCAATACAGGCTACAAATGGTAGTCAAATATAGATAAAATTTTCATGTTTACTTTGTAAATATATAGAGGCTGGGCAAATCAACTTTGATTCATATAAAGACTATAACTATGTCTATATGATTGGAGAAAACTGGTTATAACAGCTTGTTGTTATTTTACATTCAAACTCTCTCACACAAGGAAAATTATGAAGGATTGCTTTACATAGATGTGATCCTGAGTGCATGACCCTTATTAACTAGTAGAATATTTTGCATTTAATTTACCACATTTTCATCTGTTTCTGGATAACACTTTGCATTTCAATGTTTACAAATCTAGATCCTCTGTTTTACGAAATATGTGCAGGAAATATATTAGATTAATCTAATCCAATATGCCATCCACTGCAAACCAATTTTTTTTTAAAATATTAAAAATATGAGAGTATTTTTATATAGGATCATCTGTGAATATTACAAAAATAGTGCGTAAATTACAAACAAATAGGTGAAAAAGGCAGAGGGCTAAATGCAAATTCCACTAAGGTAGTGAAAATTATAATGATTAATTCCTAAAATTTATAGAATTAATCATGCATGCTACCATACTTGGGCAAGTATATTGTTCATCTTTTAGCCTTTATATCTTTTTATTTTTATTTTTGAAAAATAGTCTGCAGACTAATTCATTTCATCATTTCAAACTAGTCAGACTACAATGGAAGTTCGAATCCAAATCCTTGTAATTTCGATTTAGTACAGTATAATTTGTCAGACTATTGGCAATACAGTTGTTGTTTCTGCTAGTGTAGTATATCAAAGTATTTCTTAGAAAAAGTCCGTAGACAAATTTCATTGCGTGTGAAACCATTACACAAAACTATGGTCACAATCGATTCATTTCTTAAAATATTTGTTCTGAAAAGTTAGACCGGCAAGGTTACCAGCTATCGAGTTGTTTTTCTCTGCTCAAGTAGAGGGCCTTGATAAGAGAAGAACTTCTGGAGAGTCTAGTACATACCTGGATTATGGGAGAGATCTACCAATCCGTAGACTCAGGTGGGAGTTATCTATAGTGCACTGCTTATTGAACAGGTGAGAGTTATCTATGGTGTAGCATATCCATAAGAATAAGGATTCAAAGATCCACTGCTATGGGAGCAATAATCTAATTCACTTTTTTAAGAGAAGGGCTGTTGGTCACTGAGAGCAAATGCTGACAGTCACTAAATATCTATGTCTTCTTTTTGTTAGCCAGCTTGACTGCCTCTTTGATTACGAGCAGCAATGCTAATGCTTCCACAATACTCTTGGAAAATAGCAAATGATAGACGGGTGCTGAGCCAAAGCGATTCCCACACCACCAAACGTTTGATCATCCGCCCAGTGATTGAAACAAGACTAGTTATGTCTTCTAGTTGATGATCCATTAGTAGACATATTACTAAGAAATTATTAAGAAAAATGAGTTGCTTTTTTGTTTGAAGTCATATTACTAGGAAATTATATGGCAATTGCTTCTAGAAAAAGGAAATATTAAGTTGCTTTTGAGTTAGCAGTTTACCTGAGACTCTCCCACAATTATATATGGCTTTACACTTATAAGATAACACAGTGACACACATACTTCAATAGAAAGTTTATGAACACTAAGTTGAATGTACTATTTTAAAGCTGTAGCAGTATCACTACCAAAGCCCAAAATTGTCGAGGCCTAAGCCTAAACCTAAGTAAACTTATTAATGGCCTTGTTTATAAAGATAAATTAGTAATTAAATTAATATATCATATCAGTTATATTTTTGAGAAATAATATTTATATTCTAGAATACGAATATTATGATGTTTAACTATTATTCTAAAATAATGAGTTATACTCTATAATAAAAAAAAATTATATTCAGAATATAAATAGACTTCTTCTGAAATAACTCTCCTTATCATTCTGTTTAGTCTTATTCCATTCGAGTTTAAAAAATAATTTAATAATAATTTATAATTATTATTATACGTCCTAGATTAGAGGGGGACTAATCGGTCAGCACACAGAGGATTCACCAATTAACTTTTCCCTTTTCTATTTGCCATCGACTGCCCATGATTGTTATTGTTCTTGAACCACCCTAAAGTGAATGGCATGGCCTCCTCCTCCTCCTCCTCCTCCTCCTCCTCCCTCAAGCTGATCTACATTGCTCTCCTCCTACTCTCCTTCCTCCTCTTCCTCCTCATCTTCCCTCCTCCTCCTCTTCCTTCCCTTCTCCACAATTCCTCCTCTACCTCTCGTCATCTCCTCCAATCCTCTCCCTCTTCCCCCACTTCTACCGCTTCCTCTCTTTGCTCCTCCATCCTCCACCACCCGGTCTCGGATCGCTGCGCCATCGCCACCTCCGATTGCCGCAACGGCCTCCTCAACTACTTCTCCATCCATTTCTGTCTCCTCTCGGGGAACCACCTCCTCTCCCTCCCCTTCCTCTCCCTCCTCCTCCTCCTCCACTTCGCTTTCCTGGCCGCCGCTGCCGGCGACCACTTCTCCCCCGTTGTCTCCCGCCTCGCCGCCACCCTCCGCCTCTCCCCCAGCATGGCCGCCGTCACCCTCCTCGCCCTCGGCAACGGCGCCCCCGACGTCTTCGCCTCCGCCGCTGCCCTCCGCTCCGGGCAGCCCCGCACCGGCCTCGCCGCCATCTTATCTGCTGGGGCGTTCGTGTCGGCGTTCGTTGTCGGCGCCGTCGCAATCTACGCGGCGCCATTCCCCCTAAGCCCCGCGCCGTTCATCCGCGATGTGTTTTTCTACCTCGTGGCGGCGTCGGCGCTATTTTATGTGTATCTTAGTGCGGAGATCTTCCTCTGGCAGGCGGTTGGATTCGTGCTGTTCTATTTGTTCTTTGTTGGCTTTGTGTTTTATATGGATTTCGTGGTGGAAGGGAAGGTAGAGAAGGAGAGAGAGAAAGAGAAGGAGGTGGAGATGGGGATGGTGGTGGTGATGGAATCTAAGGAAGTGGCGGGAGAAGGCAATGAAACAACATCTGGTGAGAGATTCTGCGGCTGGCTTGGTAAGGTATGCATTCCAATGATCCAAACTTGGATTCCTATGTATGAATTATAATTGATCTTTCTATCATAAAGTGAAGGATGTTAGAAGCTTATTTATTATCAGAATGTCACTATAAAAGATAGGTATAGAGAAGATTACCTAGATCTAAGATGTGTTCATAGGAGGTTTGCAGTAATTTCATATAGCTTTCAAGGAAAATATTAGGTCAACTTATTTATGGTATTACTGGGTCATCTTGAGATAGTGCTATTAGGTAGAGAACCTTAAGATTGTTGAACATTGGAACATGTAAAACGTGAAAGCCTGAGATACTCAAAGCTTCAATGCTAAGAAATGCACTAATCTGCTTATGCGCAAGGACAATTTCACGATAGGAGCCTGTTGATTGCTGAATTGCTCCAAGCTATGCCATGTTTAAATTTATTGATTAGGGTACATGAAAGTTGATTAGTAGGTCATATGTCATTTCTTTAGTATCTTCTTACTTTCGCTCCTTTTTGTTGCAAATGCACTGATCTAATATAATATATGTATGCAAGATATCAATGTCTAAGGTCTAGTCAACTTCTCATCATGCCCTCCCATGTAGTATTGAGCTGTAGTAACTTATGTCGCACCATAACTATCAGAAAGTAGAATTAGTAAATATTTGTTGAGAATTTAGCTAGTTCCTTTCTTTGCATAGAGATATTCAAGTTTTAGAAGGTATGATTGCTCCACCTAAATTTAACTTATTTGGTCAATCTGATGGAAAACTTTCATATATCTTGTTTGTCAGATTTTTAATTCGTTCTCTTTCGTCTAAGTAGTTGATCTAGATACTCTCTATTTGGATTTGCATTTTGTGTCAAAATTGATGATCCTCGCTTGAAATTTTGAGCAAAGTCTGTCAATTTCAATGTGAGGTTTTGGATGATGGGAGTATAAGGTTTATTTAATGGGAATCAATTAGTGCCATTGAGATCATAATGAGCATGATTGTCGTCATGAGATACTATTTAAAACCGTTGAAGATTCAATAGATTAAGGCTTCTATATTTTCTTGATTAGGACTTATGTTTAATATGTAATTTAAAAGCTTTTCCTCTCAATTAAATCACTATTTATTAGGTCTAGTTGCAGTTTTCTCTATGGATTGAAGTATCGGTCGATCCTGATTTGTATTGCTGAAACGGATTGGTCAATTCGGCTGATCCTTGATCTGAATCGTTCAAAAAGGAAGGTCGATACAACCAATATGGCACTTAAACTTCCATAAATATGCTATTGCTAACAAGTCTCTTGTCAATGGATCAACTCAAGCTTATCATTCTTCTTCTTTAAATCAGTTGCAGATTTTAAGAAAGATGTCACATTAAATTGTGTGTTTTTGACCAAATTAGCCCCTTTCTAAACTTTATTTACCAAAATGGATTGCATCCCAGGGGGCTAGGGTTTGTTATTTCTTTTCTCTTTTGTCATTAAATTATTGTGGTATTGCCTGATAGGATTTGTCGGGTCATAATCTATAAGATGGTATCAGAGCTTTTGTGGTCGGTTGACAAAAATCTATTCTTCAACGTGTTGCAAAGTTCTAGAGGATGTTGAAGACACAGATGACATCGGTCAAGGACTGTCTTGATGAGCTGGAGTTTGTCAACAAGTAAGAAACAATTGGAGCATAGGGAAGCCATATAGACAATAAATAATAACATGGAGAAGATAAAGAAACAAATGCTGCATATTGCGAAGATGCTGGCCATGTTGGAGGGGAGACTGGCTACCGCTCCTGCTATGGCAGTTGAGGGCGTCTAAAATGGGTTGGGGGGCGGAGGAGGGCTTTAGCCTTGAGTCACCTGTAATCCAAAGTTCTCAGAAGAAGATCCTCTAGGTTGGATAATGTGAAGCAATTTTTTGCTTGTTGAGGAACACAACGAATAGGGTTTGGTTTCTCGTGTTCCATTTACTAGATTAGGTCCTGCAATGGTTTCAATGGTTTAAAAAATGAATTTGGTAGCAAGATTGGCCGAAGTTACTAGAGGGTTAATGACTTAACATTGATGTTTGGGCTATTGGAATATGATAAATTTTGGTGAAGCCTTGAAGAGAACCTACATTAGATAAGGATAGTCAACAAATATTAGAATGATTTTGAGAAAGTAGCCTCAAGAGTTTACAGATAGCCAGAGTTGGCACTGATGGTGGTTGCCTCATCAGAGAGCGGTAGGAGACACGATTGAAAGTGAAACTTTTTAAGCCTCAGACGATAGCTCATGCCATGGGCTTGGTAAAAATGAATGAGAATTGGTTCGCTTGGGAAGGTGGATGTAGTCCTAGGCTTCTGTCTACGCCAATTGCAAGGTCGATTTAGAATTTGCCTATGGACAACAAGACCCCGGGTCCAACGGGGGCTTGGCCAGTAGGCGTGATAAATCCACAGTTTCGTTGAATAATGATTTTTGGCATTTGACTAAACAGATGTGAGAGCGACTAGAAAAAGACTCGTGCTTCTAACTATGATGAGAAATTTGTTTACGAATGCCAATGCAAACAAGAACAATTGTTTGTTCTTGTAGCCGAATTGGACTGTGATGACACAATAGATTGGGAGATGGCCAGATCCTAAAAGATGTGGCTAAACCACTAGAAATTACCTTGCACATTTTATCTGGGTGTGTGACTATGATTGATAGTGCACACATAACTTCATGACCAAGTCTATCATCTCGAAGCTTTAGTGTAAGAGCCCGCTTACCCATTTTTCATATTGATAAGAAGATCTGTTGTAACTCGGAGGTCTCTTTGCTGAACTATCGTTTCTTCGTCAGTATGTATCCTTTGGGATTGTAAGACTTCAATATCTTTTTGGGGTTGCATTGTTTGCAAAGCTTGGGACAGTTGCCTTGGACTACAAAAGTTTAACAATAGAGCTCGAGATGGCAGAAAAGAAGTATTGATTGCAAGATTTCAAGGGGATGTAGCGGGCTTTCAGATAGGAAAAACGGATTCGATGCAACGGATTATGAGTCACAGAAAGGGGGCATTCTTAATGATGATGACAGGCAACTCCAATTGAACCGCTAACAGCAGCACAAAACTGATGGTATCCAAGTCAGGCGATTTGGACGTCGCAGACTGCAATCGGGAGTTGGGAAGGATGCCAAGGAAGGACGGTACGTGGGAAGATTATGAGGAGTAGGAGGTGGGGTTTTGATATCTGAACCTGGAGGATAACGTTCATCTTTAAGGGGAAGGAATTGATAAGAACAAACGAAACTTGGATCAGGTGTTCGAAGGCCCAGTCAGTTGTTTGAGCGTCTGGTTGGGTTCGCTGTTGTTTTGAATGAGTTCATAATGTTTTTGACTGAGAACAAAATTTGTTGATCCGTTTGAACGACCTTCCAATCATTGAAACGCCGGATGGCCAGATTCTTGAGAAATTTTAGTTATTTTTTGGGAGTTTGATTGTGTTAGGATTTCTTTGCTTTCCTTAGTGATTAGTTCAATTGGGAGATTATTAATAGGCTTTTACTTGAGTTGAGCAAGTAATAAATTATTTTCTTCTCTTTCTGTTTCTCACAAGTCTAGCTAGGAGGCTAGGCGATGTTTTTTCTCCTCTTTTGCTATTAAACTGCTGTGGTTTATCTTTAAAATAAGGTATCACTTGTATTATTTTAGCCTACACTCAATGTATCGCTACTGTACAGTATGCATGCTCTCAGAGAACAATTCATCTTCTGTACTTCATTCCACGAAATATCCTAGCCTCCTTACACTAATTTCACCCGACTGGTAATAGAGCTAAACATCCTGAGCCTTGACAAATGGATTAACATTTGGAAGGATCTTAAACATCATGAAGATATCCATGCTCTCAAAAGGTCAATAATTAATCAGGTCCACTTTGTTCGCAAGACTACCCTAATCTCTTACCCATTATGCCAGAGTGGTAGTAGAGCTAAATGCCATCCAATTGACCACTGCTTGGAAAACCTCAAAACATCATGAATTAAATGAATGTAATCTTGATCTTATTGAAACATTGTGAGAAATTACCATGATTACCTTGCAAGTGGAGCTTATTGAGTTAATGGCCTCACGTCAAAAATCTAAAGTAGAAATTTTATTTATATATATATATATAACTATAGAATGTATATTTATTAAGAACACAAGATGAATGAGTTCAATTAGTTCATCAGTTACTAATTACCTCAAGAGTAATTAATTAATATCAACATGAAGAAAGATTACATTGATTAAAGATTTAAGACTACTGAGTTGCAACCTCATTGATTGATGAGAAAATAGAATTAGAAGATAACTATATGCAAGACTACTGGAAGATGTTAAGATCCAATCTGATCGTCCTGAAAAAGACTTTCAAGGACTTCTATATGCAACTTTTCTGAATTCTGAAAATATGAGACAGAAATGGTCTTAATACTGCAGGATGCTGGTAGATAAGTTTACGCCATTATCTCTTCAAATAATCTGTTGCACCTATGGAGCTGACCTTTTGTGGAATGGAAGTGAATCAATTTACTTTAAAGCACTGAATTTGTTTGATTATGACTGAACATAACAAATGCATAAGTTTGCTGGTTAGATTTGTAATAAGTCAAAAGTTTTTTTGTCCACTTGTTGAACTAATTTAGATTTCCTTGTGTTTATTTTCTATATTGAATAGGATTATTGTATTTAGCACCTATTTTTATTATATAGTCTATTTGAAAATGTTGTGTCCAATATAGCTTTTATTGGAACTCTTAGGTGTCCTTCCATGTTAGTAGAGTTTTTCACTTTTTCTTTCATAGAGATGTTATAATGTTGAACTCATATAAGTTCTATTTATCAAGATAAGGTTATGATTTTTTCTACTAATATGTCCAAAATAATGTAACTCAAATTTTTTCTATTAAGGGTTGTTTTTTCTCTTCCCCTATTTACTTTCTCTTCTTTGTGCTTTCTTGTCTCGAACCATGGATAGTTTTCTCTTACTGTTCTCTTTTCTAACTCTTATGGAAAGAGCCATCATAATAGGTCTTGCTTAAGCCACCTTTGTGCTACTAGATTCAATTATATTCCTACATGATTTTGATGATCAACATTTGAACAGGTCTACGTTAGACCACCAAACTATTGCAATATTTATTTTCACATTGGACACAATTATATTAACTCCTTTTGGATGATTGCATGATCTATGCAAGTAAGGTGTATCTCCATACCAATTGAATATTTAACTCCCCTCAAGAACCATCTCTTTCCTAGATTTGCCTCATGGGAGTTCAAAACTGGGCTTGAGTTCCAGTTGTAATCAATTGTAAAGGATTATCCCCTACCATGTAATCAGCCTTAACTTTGTCATATGCTCTTTATTGTTGGGAAGTCCTAATGACAACTGTCATGTTATTGATCTCCTAGCCATTTTCCTATATGTCTAAGTCCATTATGTCTTTGATGATACCGGTCATAATGGCAACCATATACAGATAAAGAAGTTTATTAGTTTTCTGTTGTACTATTTCATGCCAAAGGAAGTGATTTTTCTTTGCGCATAATCAATATATTTTTAATTACCATGCCTTTAAGATTTCCCTGTGATGTGCATTTAGTTAATGTGTATATTTATTGCCTTTTGTTAATTTTATGTACTTATTTTGTTATAAATACACTTCCCTATAGTTATGTAGCTCTAATTGTTCTAAATTTTAACCAGTTTTAGAATTCTATTTATCATGTTATTTTAAATAATCTTGTGTAAAATGGCATACAACAATTCCTCAATACAGGTACTTTAGTTCATACATACATTTCTTTTCATGGTTCTAAATGATGTACAGTCCTGACAGATCACAAAAGTTTGGGAAGTACCTGTTTCAACTATTCTGAGGCTCACCATACCATCAGCATCTCCTTCAGATTGGAACAGATTCTACATTTCGGCTAACATCAGTTTATGCCCTCTCATCCTCCTGTATTCTTTGAGCTCCTTCATTCCATTGGACAGTCAAATAGTATTCTTTCTCCCTCAGACCCACTTTCCTCTCTGGGCAGTTGTTCTGTTTGTCAGCATCTGTCTTGCAACAACCCACTTTTGGTTTGAGGAAGAACCACCGGAAACTGAGCCAATCATTATAAGCTTAATTTCTTTTATGATGAGTGTGTTTTGGATCTCAACTATGGCGGGGGAACTCATGAACTGTCTTGCAGCAATTGGGACCATCATGGAACTTCCCCCTGCTATCCTTGGTTTAACAGTTCTGGCATGGGGAAACTCAGTGGGCGACCTTGTTGCGGATGTGGCCTTGGCCAAGGCCGGCCAGCCAGCAATGGCAATGGCAGGTTGCTTTGCGGGCCCTATGTTCAACATGCTTGTTGGGTTAGGAACAGCTCTTGTGATACAGACAACGAGGGTTTATCCTAGTGCTTATGTACTCCAATTCAATGTCAGCATTGTGGTTGCATTTGTATTCCTTCTGCTAAGCCTGATGGCTTCGCTCCTGGTGATGATCTGGTTCAGGTTTCGGGTGCCTAGATTTTGGGGCTATTGCCTTGTTGGGCTGTACCTCCTTTTCACTGCAGTGAGTTTAGCCCTTGCAGGATTTTTAGGATAGTATATTCCTAATTATGTGGCATATCATACAAGATGGGTGATATTGATCTTGGCAAGGATTAACTTGAGAAAATGAGTTATGTAGATGCCATACTGCAATCATCCATTTATATCGGATTCTTTAGGGTACCCGGGTACCTTACTAGAACGGACCTCTTATTTCCTTTAGTCCATGGTGGAAGCCCACTGAGATTGTTCGGCTGCTAGTGAGACATGGATGGTTCTCCAAACAAAAGACATCAACTGACCAAGCTCACTGAAGGCATCTGATCTTCTGATAATGTGATTCAAAGTAGTATTTTATTTTTTAGTTATATTTTTGTCTTAAACATTTGTTGAGATGCATTTGGTGGAAATAGCACGTAGCAATAAGATTAATTTCTCAGTGTTTATATATTCTATGTGACCTACATCATTTTTTCATTTTAGAGTACAAGTTTTTAGGATTGATGACATGAATACCTCCAATTTTTTTGACAGCAAACAAAGAGATTTCATTATATTTAGCAAAATATCAGGGAACTCATGCTTTGCATGTCCTTATGGGAATAGTTGATAACTTAATTTTTTTGTTGTACCGCTAGGTGTTGGAAGCTTGGAGAATCGATTTGCTTCGTTTCTTTTATTTCTTGCAGGATCAGGGTAGCAAGGTTCAGTTACAGTGCATAAGAAAGATGTAACCAGTTCTGATGCTTGTTCTGGGAACTTATAGGTTGCTCTCTTTTTATTATTTATCTAGTCTGATAGATGCATATTCCTGGATGGGTTCTCTTATCCGGAAAAAAGTGGGAACAGTATCTTAGAATTTTGTTAATATTCTTCATTAGATTAACATATTTTACTTTATGGAAATTTGCATATAGCACCCTACTTTTAATAAATTATGATTTATATTCTATATTTTTATTATATATAAATTAAGCTATTATTAGTGAATATATATAGAAAATATATTGTGTTAGATTTGAATTAACACTGAGAATATATTGTTAAGTAGAAATATTTTATTTCTAAAATAATTAAAATATTCTTATTTCTAAAATGATCAAAATGCTTTTAGTATGATTTGGTTGAGAGTATATTTGTAATTTTATAAGTATAGTTAACTTAACCCAGAGGTTAGTTAAGTTTTAACTAACGGATTTAACAAGGTATTTTTTTGCACATATTTGCGAAATTACAGGGCTTAATTAAACTATAATTTTGTCAAAAGAAAGGGTGTTATGTACAAATTTTTCTATACTTTCAAGAAAAGAAAAGTGTGAGTAAGATAGTGAAGAGGTGAAGGAGGGTGGCAAAGCATTCTTCTTCACTATACTAGGGTTTGTAGTGCTCTTTGTTCTCTCTTTCATTCTCCATGTTATGGGAGGAGCTAGGACTTCAACGTCCCTCTCGTCCCACCATCTATCAACCAATTCCTCTTATGTCATAGCTAAAGGAGGGGGAGAAGCTATACTTCCAAGCCTCAGAGGAGGTAATTCGATTGGCTCTGGTTTGGGTTTGAATTAAGGATATCCCATTGAAGTATTGAAAGATTGATATTCTTACTAGTTTAGCAGCACGACTCGAGCACCCTTCTCGTGTGGATGATATTAACTGTAAGCTCATTCATTGTCGTTGAGGCAAGTTCTCTTTGCAGATATTGACAACAAATAGATCTAGGTTAAAATTTTTATAAGGACTTGTTAAATTTTTACTCTGCTTGTGAGCATGTTGGACATATAGTGGCAAACTACTTAGATTCGCCTAAGAAGAAGGCTCCTTTTTCAATCGTTGCTACTTCGCTATCAGATTCAAGGGTAGTGACTCTCTCTGGTTTGGATCCTAGTAATATGTAGACCCCTCCTTATAGGATGATGACCTAACTTGTGGGGCTTGGTTGCTAAGGTTAACTAAGGAGCGTGAGTCCTAGTGGTCAAGTTGTGGGTGCTTATCATAGCTCTCACATCATGATTTAGCCAGGTGACCTAGTTTCTAACTCTCTCCTTATGTCACACTGAGATTGCAACTCAGTAAACCAATCCCCTGAAGGGCCATCACATGATGATTGCGTGCCCCCTAGATTTGAGAAGTTGGTTGCTTCGTCCTCAACTAAAGGTACACTTGGCCATGTGATGAAGCAGGCCTCACCCTTTGAAATGTCTAATGGTGGGTATTCACAATGCACCCAGTCATCTTCAACCCTTCTTGATACTGCTTATATGTTATGGAGTGAGATTGCTGCTTTTGCAAGGAAGGATGATCCTACCAATGTCTCATCATTCAAGATTAATTCTAAGGGGAAGACTCCTCTCTTTACTAAGTTTATAATGAGGGATTTTATCCTTTTAGTCCGCTCCCCACTCACCCCCTATCTTAACTGAGGTGAGAGCAGCCCCTATTTCTTTTTCAAGCCAAGATTTTCTATTTTGCGAAGCCTAAAATTAATTCATGGCGATGGAGGTAGATCAATCTCTTTTTTATTCATGACAAAGGAGGGCTTGGTTATAGAGATTGAATATATCCCCCCTTTCTTCGTTAATCCCCATGTAACTCTAACTAAGAAAGACAAGAAGACTATTTGTTAGTTTTTTGGCTCAATCCAAGTTAGTGTTTGAAGTGCATTTGAATACTTAGCAACCATTCGCATTTATAGAGAATTGCAAAAGAGCATTCAAACGCACTCGTGCAATTGTTTGAACGCCCTACATAGTTTTTCTTTCGTAAGTCACACTTAACTTTCCTAAAGAAATATTGGACTAATGGATTTGAGCTATGGCAAAGAGAACTCATTCATAAGAAGCCTAAAAAGAAAGGTTCAAAACCTTGCAAAAATAACAAGACCTTGGGCAAAGATGATATCCCAGTGGAAGGGTTGAACACCTTTGTTTAATTTATATCAATCATCACTCCAAATTATCAGGAGGCATCTAAGTCGGATGCCTTAAGCCGATGCAAATAGCTAAGTTCTCCTTTTAATCCTATCATGTTTAGAGACTAAAGTAAATGCTACTAAGGCTACTAAAATATCTCATAGGATGAGTGATCGCTAAGCTGAGGCTTCTTCAAGTACAGGGCTTTCATGAGGGATCTTGATGATCTAGAAATTGAATGAGGTCAAATTTGTTCTTTCTTCTCGTACTATCAGTCTTTTAAGGAACTATTTTCTTTATAAGTATGTAACCCTGAATCTTTACTGGTGTATGTGCTAGTATAAAATTGTGGCATGATTTAGGTATGTTAAATTTCTTGAATGCTTTTTAATGTTAGTACTAAAGCTGGAGCAAGTAAAGAGGGAAAATCCTTCGTCTTGAACCCTAGAGTTCAGAATTTTAAAAATCATATATTGATCAAAATGAATTAATCAATATGGGATGTGCTAGCTGTCTCTCTATATGGAGCAATAACTATTAAGGTAGAGCTAGGATTTAGGCACAGCTTGATAGGGCTTTGGCCAATTAGTCATGGATTTAGACCTTTCCTAACAAATTGATTATACATCTTGAATGGACTAGATCTTCTTTAGGTCATTTAGATTTGAGTCTTTCTAGTATGAGTATGATTGAAGTCAAAAGCCTTATTATGGCCTATGAATGTTGCCAATCATCTCTGTTCAATTGCTTGTAATCTTAATAATATTAAATATAAGATTTCATTTTAGAAGAAGAATAGTCTTGGTAGAATTGAAAATCACCTCAAGAAAATTATGATCTATATTACTAGTCTTAAGGCAAAGGACCATGAGAGATGCCTTTTGCCTTATGAGACTAGGAGCCTTTAGATTGCTTATAGGAAGCATATTACTTTCCTAAGGTAGATTGGCAAGCATTGGAAGGTCAAAGCTATGATTAGTTGGGTTAAGAAAGTTGATCATAGTAGCTAAATTTTGAAATTGCCATTTTGATTAAGCACAGACAAAATCATATTGTTTGTTTAACTGATGATGCTGATGTGAAAGCTTTTCTTATTTTTTATGGTAATATTTGGTCCACTCTTAGTAATGTTATTGTGGTGGGAACTTTGACCCTATTTGCCTCCTCCTAAATTTTCAAGCAATGATAATCTCACCAAATTTTTTACCTTTAAGGAGATTCCAAATACTTTGTAGGCTATGTCTTTTGGAAAAACCCCTAGGCTTGATGGTTGTAATCATTGAGATATGATGGGTCAATCAATTTATGAAGCATTTCTTCAATTTTAACATGCTTCCTTGTTACCTTAAGATCCCTCATCCTTTGGCTATTAATTAGTTTCAACTTTTTTTTCCTTTGTAATGTTCTATACAAGTTCTCAGCTAAGATCATGATTAACTGCATGAAACCCCTTCTATCTGGCTTGGTGAACCTTGAGCAGTATGTATTTGTGGTAGGTCGATCTATTTTGAATAACACTGTCCTAACTTAAGAAAATTAGAGATGATCTTTATATGGTTCTGAAATTAAATATAAAAAAAGCCTATGATACGCATAGCTAGGAGGTTGCCCTGGAGTTGAGTACATTATAGTTTTTGTTGATTCTTTGATTAAATTGATTAAAACTTGCATTACTTCTACTTCCTATGTTTTCCTAATTAATAGTTCTGCTTCGTGATGGTTAAAGCCGGCTTGCGGCCTTAGATAAGGTGATCTTTTTTCTCTGTATTTATCGATTCTTTATGCACAAGTTTTAACGAACAATGGTGAGTTAGAAGGCTTTTGCATCTCTTATAATACCAGAATTTACTGTATTATGTCTGCTAATGACATCTTACTTGTTATTAAACCTACATCTAGTAATTGTGATATTCTTAATATTGTTTGGATAAATATTTGATTCTTATAAATAAATATGTCAATCAGAGCAAGTCTATTTCTTTATCTCTCTTACTGGGCTAGTCCCATCTTTGGCCAAAACCTTGCTAGTACCTCTGTATCCCTATCTGACCATTTTATACATTATACTAGTCATTTTGACTTTTGAGCCCTGGAGTTAGCAATGAAGTTTTGTCATGCCTTAAGGAGGACCTCTTTAAGGCCCTTGGGCTAGTAAGATTACTTTGGTGGTTAATGGACTTTGAATATTTCAAATGCCTATTATTTTTTGAAACTTACCTTTCTCAATGTTCATTTTCCTTACAGGCATGAATGTTTCTTAGTTTATTGATAACCAATGTTGGTTTGCAAAGTGTTAAGTCTTACTTTAGTGATATTCTGAGTGAGATTATTTATTTCCCACAATCTTTCTCACTTTGATGCTGAGAATAGTTGGGTCTGGGCTAGCATATTATTTGGAGATTGCCTCTTCTAAATCAAAATTTTATTTGGAAGATGATATGGGGTCAGCTACCACTAGTGCCAAACTCCATGCCATATTGCTTGCCCTCAACTCTCTCTGCCCTGTGTTTGTAGCTGAGGAGGAGAATGTTGAACACCTTCTTATTAGTGTAGAGGAGATAGGTTATTAGTGGGTGTAGATCTTGTGAAGAAAGCTACTACTATGATAGCTTGGTACACAATGCAAATGGATTCTAGTATCTTTGAAAAACGTAGAAATGGAATGGTCTTCGGGTGGACTTCTACTGTGCAGATTCTTCACAAAGCGTTGGCTTTCATTGTGAAGTCTTTCCAAGCCCTTTAACAATCTTCTCACAAGCCCAAAGCTAAAGGATGAATTTCCCATGATGTCACTTCCAATAGTTTTTGTTAAAATTAATACTAATTGAGCTTTTTTTTTTGTGGATCTGGTTCTAGATTCATTTGTAAAGATGCCCATGGTAGACCCTATTCATGCGGAGTCTAAAGCTCTAAGTTAGCGCTCCTCAATGCCTACTAGATTTGATCAAACGGCCTAGTCCGCCCATGCTCAGCCTGACCCGGCTCGGCCCGAGCTCGAACTACCCATGGGCGACACGGGCCAACCCTTTGCCCGCCCGTTTGGCCTGCAACTAGGCCTGCCAATTCTGCTACAGTATTTATCCGTTCTGTTATAATAAAAACCAACTAAAATTTTCGTACCTTACCGTTTTACATTTTTTTTAAGTAGACATTTAAATTTTTTTAATTTATTATTATTTATTTTAAATGGAGGAACATAAATATTTTTTTTTAAAAATAAGCTAATAGTAAAAAAATTCTAAAAATAGCTAAAATGTGGGTAGCTCGATCTCTCACGGGTAACGAGCTAGACTATTCTAACCCGGCCCGAGAAATTGATGTATCGGGCCATAAACATATACTTAAGCCCGGTTGGCCCGAAAAGCCCGGCTTGAACTCGGCCTGGCTCACCCAATGATCATGTCTAATACCTACGAGCAATACCTAACCAATATTATTTTCGAATCTAACTTTGACATTTTGATCTACATTCTGCATCACAAGCAAGATCCACCCTGGTGTTACTACCACCTTTGACTAGATAAATTTCATCTCGTTGGTTGCTTACACATTTCTTCTTTTCTTCGTTATTATCAAGAAGCCAAACAATTTGCCAACTAATTGGCTAATCTCAATAAGAACAAGTGGGTTTCTTTTTTGGTAGATTCTGTTCCATATAATTTATTAGATATGTTGTACAGTGATAGGGGTGTAAACGAGCTGAGCTTGATCGAGCCTAGCTCTAATCAAGCTTGGATTGAAATTAATTTCGAGCCTGTCTTTGTGATCAAGCTTGAATTGAAATAATTTCAATCCAAATCAATTTCGAACTCGAGCCAATTTCGAGCTTAAACGAGCTGCTCAATTAGCAATTTCAAGTCTTATCAATTTGAGACCATTTTCGAGCCTGAGCAAGCTTGAATTAATTTAGGCTTAAATCAAGCTTGAAATAAAACCTAATTCAACTATAAAGATATAAATATTACTAAAATATAAATTAGAAGCAATAAAGATAAATGGGTTAGAAAACTATAATCAACCAAAATATAAATTACAAGTAACAAAAATAATCGTGTCAAAAAACTATAAGCAACCAAAATATAAATTACAAACAATAAAGATAATTATATCAGAAAATAATGGTTGACATTCTGAATTGGTGAAAGGGTTTTGATCTGATGGCCCATATTAGTTTGATATTACTCAATATATATGCATATATATATATATATATATATATTCGAGCCTTATCGAGCTGACTCGATCGGGATTAAGCTTGGCTTGAATTTAATTTCAAGTCTAGCTTTAATGATCAAGCTCGACTCAGCCTATTTTCGAGCCGAGCTTGATCGAGCATTATCGAGCCGAGCTCAAGCTAGCTCGATTATTTTGATAGCCCTATATAGTGATACCGTACGTATTTGTCAAAATACCTAAGGTAGTTTTATGCTAGTTTTTGTTGCAATACAATTATAATTCTATATATAAAAAAAAAAAGGTAGGGGAGGGCTGCACTTGGGGGAGGCAAATTAATAGATCAAAAATGAATAAGAGAAGGGTGGGTTGTACGCTTGGACACAAACACAGGCTGGGCTAAGGTTTTGCTCATATATATATTCGAACAGTACTATATTTGAGCCCTAAATTATCCTTAGATTCCTTAAATTATGGCCAAGTATCATTTGTACCTTCTAAAGAAAATACCTTCTAAAAAAATGTGACATTAGAAACTCTTTAAACTATAGGGATATTGCGTCATTAATAGAAAAATTACTTTTATAAAATTCTCCTATGTCCGTATATATATTTAGGCGGTAGGAGAGAGAGAGAGAGGAGATAGAGAGAGAGAGATACGAAGAAAGATTAGAAGCAATAATGACCATAGAACTTGATATAATTTTTTTCCTAATGACTATAGGCGTATATTATCTTTAAATCAAACATCAATATATTGAGTAGAGCCTAAAACATAAAAGAGATGAAAAATATGGCAACAATACACATGCCCAATATTTAACCATATTAGATAGCACCACAAGGTACAAACTATATATCAAGTCTAAGGGTTGAAAAAAACATTTACAACAAGATAACAATGAAGAATTTTTAAGCAACCTTATGCCATAAGACGGCTCTGTTGTCATCAAGTAGTTAAAGATGCATCATAGCCTTTCAAATACCTAAGGGTGGAGAAGTCAGAAACATCGACAAGCAAGTCCTCAATGCCTACGAGCAATACCTAACCAACATTATTCTCGAATCTAACTTTAACATTTTCATCTACATTCTTCATCACAAGCAAAATTCTCCGTGGTGTTACTAGCACCTTTTGCTAAATCTTTTTTCATCTCATTGACTGCTTACATGTTTTTTATTTTCTTTATTGTTATCGAGAAGCCAACCAACTCGCCAACTAGTTGGCTAATCTTAGTATGGGTTTCTTCTATTTGGGTAGACTTTGTTCCACATAATTTATTAGATCTGTTGTATATATGGATACCGTAGGTATTTGCTGGAATACCTAAGGTTGTTTTATGCTAGTTTTTTTTAATGATACAATAACTATTCTATATAAGAAAAGAGGTAGTTGGGGGATGCAAATTAATAGATAAAAAGGAATAAGAGAAGGGTGGGCCGCATGCTCAGAATCCAACACTGGCTAGGTTGAGATTATACTCACATCTATGTTCTAACAACACTAAATTTGAGACCTTAATTTGATAGTTTTATTCTTTGAAATAAAGGAAGGATAAATTATTCTTAGATTCATTAAATTTTGATCTAATATCACTTATACCTTCTAAAGAAAATATCTCCTATAAAAAAGTGACACTAGGAACTCTTTGAACTATTATAATCTCTATAAAATTCTCGTATGTCCATACACATATTTGGGCTGTAGGAGAAGAGAAAATTTGATAGAGATCGGCGGAAAGAGAGAAATTGAGTGATATTGAGAGAATGAAGAAAGATTAGAAGCAATAATGATCAAAAAACTTGAGATTATTTTTCCTGATGAAAAGTTTCGTAGGCATATATAATTTCATTAAATCAAATATCAATATCGAATAGATCCTAAGACATAAAAGAGTGAAAAAATTGGACAATGATCCCTGTGACACAAGTCCGACACTTAATCACATTAGATAGCATCACAAAGAAAAAACCTATATATCAAGCTTAAGTACATAAAAAAATTTGCATCAACACGTTCCTCCCTACGGTTCTGTTGTGATCCTATAGTTAAGATGCATAACTTTCAAATGCCTAAGAGTGGAGAAGTGAGAAAGATCAGCAAGAATTTGATAAAAATACTCACCCCTACCAATTAGAATGATAGAAGCATAAACTAGAAAAGTAATTAGAAGAAGATTAGATAAAGCCTCAAAACATATAGGAAAAGAAACCAAGAGGAGAAGATCCTAGATAGTGTGACTAAAAAGAGGCTAGAAGACTACAACCAAGACTAACCAAGCCACTTACTCGCAGCTGACCTCCATCCTCACACCATTGATGATGACCATGGCGACAGTGAAGGCATTTGGGGAGGAGGGAGTTGAAGGAAAAGAGAGGGAGAAGGTAGGGTTGAGAAGAGGAAGAGAAGTTAGAGAGGGATTGAGAGTTTGAGGGCGAATCATAGTTATTAGATGAGGAAAATATTTGGAGAAAAAAAGGAGAGAAAATATTTACAAAGACTGAGAGAGAGAGAGAGAGAGAGTACTGTCTTAGTAAAAGATTTGGGGATAAAGATGAGAGCAATTTCATTACAAATTAGAGTATAAATGGTCAAATTATGATGGGAAAAAGAAATAAAAGGCTAACATAAGGGTCATTTTAAAATATTTAAATAGTTTAGAGAGTTTTAATAAATAATATTGAGTCATAATTCAAGAGATCTATATGTAATTTAATCTAAAATAACTAGGAAATGTGTTATAGATGATATGGTTTAGATTTAGTTTTAAACCAGTTTAGTGATTAGTAAACTAATTAAGAATCCAAATAACAGTTTAAGATAAAATAAGTTTAGCTCAACCTACTTAAAACTACTCTTCCCTTTATGCTCCTTATCCATCCAAATATTTTATATTTATCAATATCACTTCAATAAGTATTATTCCAATCCTTCTCTCTCCCCCCACAAGCTTTTTTTGTGCAATACATACAATGTGTGATGCAAACTAGTCAACCACTGCTCATATAAATCCATATGCAGTAGTACAGTCTATTATGTTCCCCTTCAAATTAATGCTGGACAACCTCAATGATGCAATCTCTAGTGACACAAAAAGGCAAAGAACTTGCTATTTATCCAAATCAATATCCAAGCTTAAACAGCTCTTTTCCTTCAGTTCTCTGTTTCAATAATATCATGGCAAGTGAGCTTGTCATGTAGGAATTAATTGTCCAAAAGTAAGTGATGGGCCAACTTAAATCTTCAGAATTATGCTATGATTAGGTCTAAATTTATTTTACCTTCTATGATTTTATTTGTCTCACTTTACACCTTTGTAGTTACGACTAAAATATGACTATTAATTTTTCTATTATATTTGACTAAATCACGGGTCAAAATAATAATCGGATTTTAGATAATAAAGATATGATAAATATATTAAATCTACAAAATAGAGATTGCCATATACTTTATATGTGGCTGCTGTTTATCAAGAGGAAGCACTTTTCATGTTAGGGGATATCTACAACTTTCAAAATCTTCCATCATAGATGATTCAGTGCACCACTAAAAGGATGGAAATAGACCATAAAATAGCTTAGTTTGATTGTTTCGTTAACCCTAAAATCAATCTGCAGACTACTCCAATCTTACTGTTAGGGCAGTTAAAATAATTAAACAGGCTCGAACGAGCTCCGCTCGTATTTAAAATGAGTCAAACTTGATATCGATTGAATTAGGCTCATATTTAATTTCAAACTGAGCTTGAGCACAAATCAGCTTGATTAGGCTCATTTATATATATAAAAAAAGGGAAATATTGTTTTAGATCATTGCAGTCTTTTAAAGACCCTCAATATAATAATCCTTATTAACATATTATCATCTGAAAATCTCAGCTCAACATTTCAAATCCCATTCAATACCAAGTCCCAAGCTTGAACAGAGCTGTTACACACCATATATCAATCCATCTAATCTATTGCAACCTAAAACAACTTCACATCATCACTGCCTCCCAACAAACCTACCTTAATCTCAGGATGAAACTAAACCGAGCTGCTAAAAGTTCTTGTATGCATAGATAGAGAGGAGAAAGAATCACCCATCAAACTAAGTTGTCTGAACAACAACTTTGCACCTTCAACACTGTGAAGCAACCACTTAGACATACAGATGGAATAAGACCTTACAACGACTTACTTTCGTTTGTTTTCGTCCACCTACAAAGTTTACAGCCGCAATTAAACAGAGCTGTCAAAAGTTCCAGGGATAGAGATGAAAGAGAAAGCCTAGCAAACAATATAGTTGTCAAGATGGACCATGCTTTCATTCTTGTCATAACTATTAGTATTGAATTTGAGATATATAAACACATTCCTTGTGGGAGATAAGAGCTCCTAACTCTGTTACATTTAACTTTGTATACAACCACAAGAAAGCCCAACTTCTTACCCACGCGACTTATATAAAATTTGATAAAGAATGTTAATGGAAAATTGATTTTGAAGTCAAGGATTTCGGTCCGTGGCTACTTTCGTTTTACGAAAAATGATGTTCGAATACCATTAAGAACACGTTCCTAAATATAAAAGCTTATGTTTCGGAGTAGCAAAAGTTCTCAAGAATGTTCGAACATCAATGTAAGAAAAGTTCAAAAATCATGATTTTAAGGCATGACATTCAAACGTGATCTGGGTGCGACCAAATGTCATCGGAAAAATATAGTAGATTGGAGTGGAATTTGTTTAATATAATTTTTTACTTTGCTTGAAGAGGCATTTAAGGGTTATGAAAACTTAAGCGGAGGTGTCATCCATTATTATTTTGGAGTCTTGAAGAACGTGCTGAATCTCTCTCAATTTAGCACATCTATGTTAGATCTGAAAGAATTACGTCTCGATAGTCACTCGGATAGAAAAATCAATCTTGAGAGTCATTTATATTAGGAAATCAATCATAGGAAGCGGCATATTGCGGAGTTTAATAAGCAAAGTTGTTACAGATTAAGTCGTGGAAATCAACGGATGATATATAAGTTTCTTATAACTGCTACAAAATTTAGTAATTAGTTTCTATCCAAGTTTTGATCAATGATTTTTTTAACCGATTTGATATTTTTTTCATATTTATTGAATTGTATTATTAAAAAAATTTAATTGGTATCAGAGCATTCTTAAGAATTCATGTTTTTTCATCATTGCCAATCTTACTAATCAAGAAGAGCTATGTAATACTGGACTAATCCAAATTAGATCTTGCATACAATCACTAGTTAAGTTATCGAAGCGTCCACAAACTTTCTCTGAAAAAATACAAAAACAAAATAAATATCGGCAGGAAGAGTATAAATGTATTAGTATAAGTTTCACGATTGAGATGAGTTCAAGTTTAGCACAAATAAGGGGTTTAATGTCTTCGTTTTGCTTTTCAATAGGTATAAATTGTTAGAATATAAAATTATAAAAATCACCTCATCTTTTAAGAAATTAAAGTATTTTGATAGTTAATATGGTATCACGACTAGTGATCATAGGTTCAAATCCTATTCTGCCTATCTTTGCTTGAAAATATAAAACTCTTCTCATTTAAATTAAATCCACTTTTTGGACTCTAAACTTTTAGAGTAGTTAGTGAGTTAACATATATATATATATATATATATATATATATATATATATGAAGTTAATTTTACAACTAAACACTAGTAGAGAAATTGTTAAAAGTGAGCACTTTCTTTCTTCATTTTTAAGCAACCAAAGACTTCCAAAGTGATATTAGATTATACATGGCCTTGTTTGCTTTGAGTTCGGGGGTGTCCTTGAACTAGTTTAGGGACTCCTAACCTAGTACAATAATCAACTTTTTTTCTTAATCTAGTTCAATATCTTCTCTCCAAATAAATATTAATATATAAATTATAATATTATTTTAAACTAATTCTAATTTTACTCTTGATATGACTTAAATCTATTAATTATAATATTATCAATTTTACTTCTCCTCTTTTCCAAAATATTCATATTTTATATTATAAAATATGTCAAATTAAATTCTATCGAGTCTCTCTCATCTCTTTATACTATATAAACTAGCAAATATGCACTTAAACTTACAAATAACTATTATAAACACCATATAAATTAGCAAATATATGCTTAAGCCTGCAAATAGCTATTATAGACATTATATAAGCTAGCAAATATATACCTAAGTTAACAAATATGCATTTAAGCTAACAAATGCCTATTATAAATACTATATAAGAAAATAAATATACACTTAAGCTCACAAATACATATTATAATATTATAATATTCATTAATTATAATATACCATATAATATAATAATGACCATGATACATTAAAAATGTATTTTGGCTTATCAAATTTATATTTCATTCATTTTCCTCCAAATTTTTATTTTGCCGTTTCATTTCACATCACAAATAGTAATTATATTCTTATCCTAATTCAGAATCAAACATCAAATTACCTTAGCTTACTTGAAAGGACCAAAATTAAGACAAAGAAATGGGGTCATCTAATCTAGTTCAGAGCTTAGTCTCAAACCAAATAAGACAAGGATCTACTTGTTATTTAACCTAAAATGAACCACATGTATAGGCTTAGCATTATCTAGTTTGTGATGCCAAGTACTCAACCACTTGTCATATAAATCCATATGCAGTAAAATCTATCATGTTTCCCTTCACATCAATGCTAGACTGCCTCCATGATGCTGAATGCACATGTCTAGTGACCAAAAAACAGGCCAAAAGACTTGCTATTTAACCAAATCAATATCATGATGCTGAATGCATATGTCTAGTGACACAAGAAAAGGCCAAAAGACTTGCTATTTAACCAAATCAATATCCAAGCTTAAACAGCTGTTTTCCTTCAGTTTTCTGTTTCAATAATATCATAGCAAGTGATCTTGTCATTGCATTAATTGTCTAAAAGTTGATGGTGGCCCAAACTAAACCTACAGAATAGCTGCCATTTGTAGAGGAGAAGCAGTTTCATGTTAGCAGATATTTATCTGATAGAAAACAACTTGACAACTTTGCAGCTGTAGCATCTTGAAGTAAACTCTTCCACAATAAATGATTCATGCACCAACAAAAAGATGGAATAAGACCCTGGAATACCTTAGTTTGGTTGTTTGGTTCACCCCCCAAAACAACTTGTTGCAGACTAGCTGTCAAAATAATCAAATTGGCTCGAGCTCAGCTCACGTTTCATAAACGAGTCATTACGCTCGAATTCAATTTCAAGCCGATATCGATTAGGCTATATAAGAATAAATATATATATATATATATAGAATACATAAGATTCAATTTGATTACACGTTTGATTTGATTTTGCAGAGTATAAACCACTCATAATTCAATTCACTCGAGCTCGGCTTGAATTCGTAGTAGGCTCGAATTAGAAATAATCAATCCAAGCTCGATACTTTGGCTCAGGACAGAGCTGGACTTACTCACCTACCCATAATCACTTTGCATTCTAACACAACAAAACATCATCAGTGCCTCAAAACAACCCACTCTAATCTCAGGATGAAACTAAACCCAGCTACCAAAAGTTCTTAGTTATTGAGAGGAAAAAGAAACAGTAGCAAACCTTGTATATATTCATCAGTGCACCACCAAAAGAATCAAACTAAGTTGCCCCACAACAACTTTGCAGCTTCAACAATTTGAAGCAACCACTTACAAAAAGATGGAATAAGACCTTAGAACAGATTACTTTGATTACCTTGTCCACCTAAAAGTTTACAGCCAGTCTCAGGATAAAATTAAATAGAGCTGCCAAAAGTTCAAGGTATAGAGATGAAAGAGAACCGCTAGCAAACAATTCAGTTGTCAAGATGGGCCATGCTTTCATATTGTCATAACTTTTTGAACTTGAGACATAAAACACAAGAAAGCCACACTTGTTACCTATTAGAGCTTTAATACAAAACCTTACATTATCAAACTTGAAGATTATATCTAAGTTTGGAAAAGATAATTAGAGGAAGACAGTAATTTGACACCAAGTTTTCACATAATTGAGCAACTATTTGGATTCTCATCACAGAACATGTTGGTATATGGCTCCCTATTCTCATAATGTGGGGGTTGTCCATACCCATATGCCATCGGGTGGAAGGAGGGGCCGCCTTGGCTGCCGTTCATCATCATCCTCTGTCGCTGAATCATCGCCGCCAAGTACTGTTGTTGTTGGTAGGGATTGGCGGCGGCAACCATCTCCGGTGCAGCCACCATTCCACCCTGGTAGTATCTTGGAACCATGCTCTGGGCTGCGGCGGCTGCCGGAAAATTCCCCATTTGGCCAATTGGAACATGCATGTTACCCATCTGGCCCATGCCACTGGAGCCATGGTCCATCAGGGTTGACTTGCCCAGTGCTTCAATCTTTCCACCACCACCCTTCTTCTCCCCATTTGGTGGATTGTCACTAACAGCACCATTTCCACCACCACCTATTTTGCTTCCTCCATTAACATTTGGTTGAAGAACACTCATTGGCTTCATCTTCTTAGGATCATTGTTGAGATCATCATCCAATCCATCTACATCATCCAAGTCCTCATCCTCATCATCCTCATCAAAATCGTCAAACTCATCATCGTAATCGCCGCCGTCCTCCGGCGGAAGGTTGGGCTTGACAGATTTCTGATCCTTTTGGGAAGAAAACTTCACATCTTTGAATTCTTTCACTTGCTGCTGCAATTGCATCAGACCCTTCTTGTCTCCACCTTTTTGGGGCTCCCCTTTCTCATTTTGCTGCCCTTCAACATTGCCCAGTTTGTAATTTTGGAGCTGGTTGTTGAGATTAAAGTTGATTTCTCCACCCTTTGAGGCCCAAATCTCTGCATGTTTTCCAGCCTTACTTAGCTTTTTTATGATTGTGGAAAGATCAACATTGCCTGACACAGTCACCTTTCCTTGCTCTGCATCTATGTTGGTTGTGTAAACCCCTAAATTAAGAGAAGAGGTTCAAATGTTTTGATCACAGAAGAAGAAAGAGACGAACAAAAGAGAAGTGAGGAAATTTTACCATCTATCTTGTGAAGCAATTTCTTGACCTTCTTCTTGCATCCATCACAGTGTATGTGCACTTTAAGAACAAAAGTCTACACATTGATGACAAAGAGGAATTCTAAGCTAAAAGAAGCCCATGGGCATTAGCTCCTAATGAGTTCAGAAGAACTGAAGAGAAAGAGAGAAGAAAGGTGGTACCTTTATCTTGAGAAACTTTGTGGCTTCTTCTTTACTCATCCTTTCCACCCTCAAGCTATATGTGCTCAAATCAAGGAGGAAGAAGGCCACCAAGATGGTAAAAACCCACACAAAGAAGAAATTTCCCACAGCAAAGTGGACTGCCAAGTGAGATGTTTTCTTGACAAAATTCAAGCGAGATGTTAATTTCTTATATAACATAATGTTCCTTCACATACACACAAAGATAGAGAGATTAAAGGAAGTCGGTTTGTTTGAAGGATTATTAAGAACTAATTAATCCTTTTTTTCCCCTTACTCCTTGTAGAAGGGTTAGCTACAATATTTATATTTTTGAGAGGTGAGTAGATATAAAGACTGATTGCTACTTCATAGTTCTCTTGATGTCAGACCAAATGGGATTCAACTAATTTACAAAATTATTATATTTTTACATTATAAAATTTAGGATTTAAACCTGGGCCATTTTATTTGAGGTTAAAACACATAACTAACTATACTACAATACATTAACATATATTAAATATATATATATTATATTAAAAAATATATATTAAGCTAATTCAAGATGAGGTTGATTTAGCTGAGTCTAACTCGATTATTACTTCGAGCTAAAAATAAATATTAGTCGATATCATAGTAGAAGAAAATAAATTCTTATTTTTTATCTTCTAAACTTGAAGAAGGGTATTTTGGTTGACAATTCTAAAAAAAGTCAAGAAAAAATTCAATTACAATTAAGATATTCTTAAAAAAAAAATACCGGCAATTATGATACTTTGAAGAATGTAGCATGAATTATAATAATTAAAAAGCTTTTAGTGGCAATTATGTGAAGAAACCATTCTATATTTTATAGGGCACGAAGTTGGATCAAATCTTTCGGGTCTGGCTTTACACGTAATCGACCCGAGTCAACATTTCGCCAGCAATTTAGAGACCCTAGTCTAGACACAATTAACATATGGATCGGATCAGGTCGGATAAGATGATATTGCATGCCCGGGTTTGGGTTTTGTCTAAAACTGATCAGGTTTGAAATAGTTATAACCTAATTCTTTCTTGTCTATTTCAGTAGGTTGGCTCCACAAAATGTTACATCAATATTCCAGCAAACCTGAAGCATAAGGCTCAAGTTTAGGTTTAGTTCATTGTAGCCACTAGTAGACCTATTCTTTGTCCTCTAAGAAAGAGGTAAGGATTCTTCCCAGTAGATCTAATTGGAGAGATATGTTTAAGAGATAAAAAATATAACTTATCCTCCCATGATTTGACTCTTTTTAACTTACCTCTATACATTTTTAACTTAAGCATCTAAACACCTTTTATAGTCTCGAATAAGTTGCAACTACTAGTCTGTCGTTAACTAGGACATAAAAAGATTTAATTGCCCCTTATATAAATATCGTCTGATTTGAAGATGATAAGGGTAGTTTAATCATTTTGTATCTTACTAACGGTAGAAATTATTGGTGTCACTAAACCACCATTTGTTTTGATGAAAAATATAGAAAATCTTAATTGTTACGGTACGGTTCGGACTGTAGGGTAGTTAAGTATTTGAGTTTGAAGTGTAAGAGTAAGTTAAACTCGAGTCAAACCATAAAGGATAAGACTGTTATTTGTCTAACGTTTAAACATTTAAGTGGATACTAGTTCTCACTAATATATAACTTGAGAGGTTCTTAGGTTGATAGTAACAAATATATCTAGGAATTAAGATGTAATTAGTAAATTGTTTGTGTACTACGTACATTATCAATTGGTACATTATGTTGATGTATTTATGTGTAGCTAGATTAACTTATCTTTAAATCAATTTATAGAGGACCTATCAGGTGATATTATCTACATATTATACTGTTTTAGCTACTAATCTAAAGTCAGCTTATACGTGCATTAGTGCAGTATTTAGTATTGAAATAAAAGAATAACACTATACCCATAATTAATAGACGTCGTTCGACCTGGATTATTCATGTCTCACTACGTACGTTGAAAATCTTTGGTTTGAACTAGGAAAATGATTAAACAAAAATTTCCGTTAGAATTCGAAGCAACATGTTCCTTTTTCAGTTTTGTGTATGTTTTTCCAACGCCACGTAAGTTACATAATATTTGTTTTTCATGTGTCAGCGTTCGAACATCAATATGGACTATTCAACTGGTTATTAATACAACTTGTGAAATTGCATTTTTCTCGATTCAAACTCTATATTCTTTGCTTGATTCAATCTTCCACAAGTAATATAGTAACAAAAAAAATTAAAAAAAATACTAGCTCTTGTTGAATCTATTTATCTTCCCAAATTGGGAGAAAAAATTATAATATCTACCGTCAAGATCGAAAATCATGGCAAACCTTATTCCTCTATAAAATTCTAGCTATATAGCCAATTATCTATCGAGTAGATCTATAAATATTGATTGAAGAATTACTTTATATTTTTCATATTACGTTACAATAATTTTTTACAAATCATGCTATCTATTGCCTAATTAGAAGCTATAAAATTATTTACATAAAATATTTCATTTTTATTAGAAGTATTCCAATTACTATTTGAACGCATTCTTTGTTAAAATATATTTCACTTTTAGAAAGTATTCCCACTATTCTTACCAAGAATATTGTATCCTATATATAAGATATTACTAGTTAACAAAACTAACATAATCTCTTAATTATAAGCATAAATATGTTAATTTTGTACAAGTTTCTTTTTTTCTTTTGACTAGGGAAAAAAGTAGAAGAAATTTTTTTAATTAACATAGAGTATATACGTCTCCACTTCTGAAGAGTAGTTTGAAAATGGAATAGTGAGAATGACTTTTCCACAAGGAAACTAAAAAGTGGACTTATCCGCAAATTACCCAATGATCTGCAACTAAATAGAAACTTGCAAAACAATATACTAAATATGATAATGAAACTACGTGAATAGATTTTAAGTTGTACATAAGTAAGAACTTATTTGATATTCTTCCTAATAGAATATTGCATATATGAGGGAATAGCAATAGAAAAACATTGGTAATCCCATGACAAAGGTCATATGTTTAATTTTCAAATATTAAATATACTTTTCATAAGAGCGCAATAGCAATATGTAAATTGCTTGAATATTGGCTCAATTTTTTTTAATTTTTGGGAATGATTATTTCAATTTTTATTTTATATATATGAGAAGATCACCTTCATTATCTTGTTTATGATTAGCCTATGAGTTCACGTTGGATGAAACACACAAGAAAAGAAAACAAAATGTTGTGCTATTGTCGACCAAGAAAAAGAAATTTATCGGGTGGACACTACTAAACCCTACTAATGAAGTCTAAGATACACTAGCAAAAATACCGAAGGATATACATATCTAGAAGGGATTATGGGATTTTCTTTAATAAATATAAAATTTGGGCCGTTATTTGCAAAATAATTAAATCATTATAATTTTAAAACTGCCTACCTAGGAGATTTTATGAAAGATGAATTCATAGGAGCCTTTTGCACATGACTTAGGCTAATGAAACCCATTTCTTGATAGAGTTGACCTAGTTATTCAATCTATATATAGGGAATGCGAGCTTTTAAAAAATTTATTGTTGTGCTAACTTCAACCAAAAAAAGTAATTTATCAAACGAACACTTAACTTTATATATACTCTCCCGAAAATACTAAAGGATATTAATATCCAGAAAGTGTTAAAGGTCTGTAATTTCAACAGATATTTACAAGACAATAATATGCTGCCTTTAGGTATGTTGCACATATGATTTTAGCCCTAGTTATCGAACATATATAATAAGAATAACTAGCCCCTACATATCTTACTTTCTAGTATGGGGCTAGACACTAGGTCGTCATTTACTCTAAGAATAAGTATTCAATTTTGTCATTCCCAAAATAAGATCTTTATTCCAAGAATAACTATTTTTATATTTATATTCTGAAATTAGAATATAATAATTCCATTTGATGTAATATAAAGTGATAAATTATAAAAAAAAAGTTATATTTTATCTTTTGTGAAATTACCAAGAATACCATTTGATTTGATATAAAATAGGTTGCTCGTATATATATTAATAATTGAGTTATTATATAGTATAAGATGTAATTTTAATGAACAGTATTTGTATGCTAAAATATTGTTATTACGATATTTAGTTGTTATTATAGAATAAAGAGTTGTATTTCCAAAAGGGATTAAGAGGCTTTCTATAATAAATCTAAGATTTAACCATCCGCCACGCAATTCAACTGCCAAGTGTCCTGTCTTCACCAAATTCCTGCATATAGGAATACACTCGATCCACTTCTTCCACTCACACTGCAAATAACCGACGAACTCTGCGAGTGGCCCCATACTAGGCCAGGTGCAACCGGAACTAGAGAAGATGGGAAGCTTGGTGGGATCGGAGTGGATCACTGCGGAGTGGGGGAGGTGCAAAAACGGAAACTACGACAGCATCCGGGCGCTGATAGCAACCACGTGCTGGGGCATCTGGAAACAACGAAACCGAATAGTTTTTGGTGAGACGAGGGAGGCAGCTTGCTTGGTGGCCAGACGAGCTCAGCGCCTGACAGAGGAATACAACCTGCCTAGGAACATCGAATCAACAAAGGTGATGCAGAAGAAGGTCGAATGGTGCCGGCCTCCAAGAGGATGGGTGAAGGTGAACATTGATGGAGCTTTTCGCTCCGGAGCGGGTCAGGCGGGAGCTGAAGCTATCATTCGGGATGATAAGGGAGGAGTGGTGATGGTCCGGTGGGAGCCTACACCAGCGGTGTCTCCACTTCACGCGGAGGCTTGGGCAATGCAAATGGGTTTAAGCTTACTAAGCGGGGATCAGGTTGTGCAGGTGGAATCGAACTCGGAACAACTGGTGAAGATATTGAGAGAGGAGAGCCCTTGCCCATGGCAGGTCCAGGGCATTGTGTGGGAATGTAAGGCCACATTAGCCAAGTTGGCTGAGTATACCATTAGCCATGTAAGCAGGTTAGGGAACAAGGCTGCGGATTGGGCAGCGCGAAGGGGCTTGGGTGCAACCCAGATCGGAGCACTCCGAGCGGGGGACCCTATGCCACCAGAGCTGTACGTCTTGGTTGAGATGGACAGTTGTCCATCTGGAAACCTTTTAAATAGCTGAATATAGCTTCTTTTTTTCAAAAAAAAAAAAAGAAAAAAAAAGAGTGGCCTCTCTCTCTCTCTCTCTCTCACCTCCATTTTATCCAAAGCAAGAACCCGATAGAGATACGGAAAGAGACGGCCTTGTCTTTTAGGGTTTCTCTCCGCGACCGATCCATGTCGACGGAGACGGAAAGCGAAGCGGTACTTCCCGAAGACCTCGAGCTCCGGGGGGCGGCGGCGGCGGAGCTGCTGGCCGAGGTGGTGGTCAGTGAGGGCTTGATCTCGCCAGAGAAGAGACGCAGATCCAAGAAGACGGTGTTCCTGAAGAACTCGGAAGGGTCCCTGTGCGAAGTGGATATGACAGTAGCGATGGAGTCGGCCACGATCAAGAGGTGCCTCCTCGACGGAAAGTTTAAAAATGGCGTCATAGCCATCAGCGGCTTCGAGAACGAGTTTTTCGACATAGCCATCGGATTCCGCAAGAAGACCGTGGGAAATGACCCTTCCCGTTCCTGGGAGGATATGATCATGAAGGATGCCAGTATCCATCCCGCTACCCTCATCGACCTTATCTCGGTGAGTTAGTCATCAATCTGAAGAGGTTTGATGCCCTAAGTACGATATATACCTAATTCTGTGGAAATTTCAGCAACATAGAATTAGATTAAAGAATCATTCTACTTCTGTTCATACTTTTCTAAATTAAACATTATCTTTCTTGCTCTGATGTACAGACTGCAAACTACCTTGGGATTGGGGGACTCAAGGACTTGACCTGTCGAACAGTGGCTGAGATGATGAAGGGAAAGACTAGCGATACTATTCGACATCTGTTCTACATCGTGGATGATTTGAGTACGTCTGAAAAGAAAGTGATAGAGAAAGCTAAGATGGCTAACAAATGAACTACCAGTGCATGCAGATGATAATTTCCACCGAATAAGATATAAACATCACTGTTTGTGCAGTAGAATGAAGAGAAGCAATAGAAGAGCAACAAAGTACGAGTGCTTTGCTGATTGCATTTTTCTTCTCTCTCCCAAGGCCTGTTCTTCCGCCAGGTAAAATTGGATTTGTATATGAAGAAGATGTGTGAGAAGGACTGCCTAAGAGACTAATTCAAGCATTGTTCTTAAAGCCTACTGGTTTCTTTCCAGAATAAATCTTGGGTTTTCTTAGGCTATATATCATTGTTTAACTTGTAAATAGGTCTCGAGTTTTCTTACATTGTGTGTATCAAAAGCAAGAGGTGGGGATTTTGAATCCCAATACAAGACCGTAGAATCTGCATTATTAAACAGCATCAAAAGAATTCCTAAAGATTGAATTGCTCAGTTTAGGTACTTCTGCTTTCATCTCACACAAAATAATGTTCAAAAACCAATACTGTAAGTAAAAACTTTCTTCAAGTAATATTATTTAGAAAGCTTATTAAAGAAGCAAAAGAGGAGAAAGTACATGGCATATCCAATCTACAGTTTCAGCAGATTCTCAATTTGCTTCCGATGACAAAAGTTGACTCCGACGCAATAATTCGGCTAATAAATAGGTTTGAGATTAATTTCGTTGGCTTTCGGTTTTAAACTAGTCAACCCACTGGAACTCGATTATTAAATATATCCTGTTAATGTTTATTACCCCAACCCGCTTAACCCAATTTTGATCTAACATGCCATCCTGTTTATGATACTGTTATAACTCGAATAACTCATTTGTCACCCAAATAAAATAATATATTTATAATACAAAAAAATAATTTATAACCTGAATAAATTATATAAATATAAATAATTTGTGTCACCCATAATCATTTTATGATTAATATTACCTATTTAATAAATGAGTCATGCTCTATGTGTATTATCATAATGCGACCTGAATCCAGCTAATGAGTTAATCTTCTATAAGAATTCCTAGGTAGGCAGTTGTAAAACTAAACTACTTTTGCTTTTCTTTTCGTTTTTTTCCTGCAAACTATCATCTAAATTTTAGATTTATCGATATATATATATATATATATATATATATATATTTTGCTAGGGTATCTTAGAGTACATACTATGATATTTAGCATTTAGTTGTGTTCATCTCTTGAATTTCATTTTTCATGGTTGATGATAGAAATATGAATCTATAGACTAACCATAACCAGACAAAGACGGTAATCCTCCCATATATATAGATTAAAGAAATTGAATCAACCCTTCCAAAAGAAAAGAGCCACAATTGATTAAAGCCATGTACATATAGCACTCTTTTGAAACATTTATCAAATATGATAAGCTGCTACAGAAGACTGGATCACATTGGGCTCGGCGCACAAGGAGTCAGGGGACTTACATTTAGACCCTTAATAGTTATTTATTTGCTTATTAGTCATTGTATGTCATATTAGATCCAATTGATCTCACAATTTGCTTATTGATACTTAGTTGTTATTGATTTTAGTCAGACTCAAGCAGGCTAGGTCAACCAAGTCACAAGTAGCCACCTACTTATGGTGTGTACCTACCTAGGCATCTTTGTATCAATTGGAACCTATCTCCTTCCCCCTAGTTTGACTCTTTTTCCTTGTTGGTGAGTTCCACCTTCAAGACACAGCGATACATTAGTACCAATCGTTCACTAGTAGTTCTGTGGATGGGCCAATTTTTCTAGAAGTATCACCCCGTAGTTTAGAATGACAAACTACAAAGATTTCCATGCCATCCTTGGCAAAATGATGTAGTGAGTAGCTGTTGCATGTCGCCATGGTAGGATCAAATGTTGAGGTAAACTTTTATTTTCTAACGATGAGAGAAGATATGAATGGACTACCAAGCTCTCAACCCTTACACATTGGAGGAGGCCTTTGAGGAAGTCATGAGGATGGAACAAAAGCACAAAGTATTGAGGCATGCATCGAAAATGACTTAGACTAGCCAAGACAATCGATATACACCTCAAGCGGTCGTCGGATCTACTATGGTGCTGAGAGCAGCAGCAACAACATCATTTAGAGTAAGGGCATCTCTTAGACCATCTGCTAATGTTAAGGGAGACACATGGCCATCTACTCTAACTCTCACACCTACCCAGATGGAGAAATAAAAAGCAAAGGGTCTATGCTTTCGACCTAATGAGTGCTTCAAGCTGGGACATAGATACCCAAAATTAACGAAAAATATAATCCTTATTGATGGACTTGAGGATGCAGAGAATGATGTTGCTAAGGAGGAGATCATGCATGAGCCTTAGGAGGAGGCCTTGGATGAGTTCATGGAAGAAATCATGCAAGCAGAGATCTCGTTGCAAGCTAACTCGGGGACAACTGCACGAAAGACTCATAGAGTGGATGGTCTCATCAAAAGGCATTGTGTACATATCCTACTTGACTTGGAAAGTACACATAAATTCCTAGATGAGCAGCTGGTTAAGAGGATTGAGCTTGAAGCTGAGCCGACGACGAGGTTTGATGTAGTGATAGGCAATGACACCAAGCTTTAGGCAAATAGCTTGTGCCGCTGGGCTAAGATTTGGGTGCAAAGCCACAAAATTATTATGGAATTTTACCATATTGCCTTGTCAGGGGCTGACGTTGTTCTAGGTATATAATGGCTACAAAGCTTAAGTCCTATCATGCACCTTAGACTTCTAGAATATATGGATGACGTTTAGAGAGAATGATAAGGAAGTGTGCTTTGACGGCGTGAGATCCATGTCGAGCCCAACACTACAGCCTATGGTGGGCTACCAAGTATGTGAGACTTGGCATACTTTCTCCAGATGTTACTAGCTGAATCTGAATGGGTTCTAAGCTTGGGTACATCTATTAATTCATCGCATTTACTTGATAAATTTTTTGGACTATTTAAAGAACCCAAAGGGTTGCCATCGATAAGAGAAATCGCTCACCACATTGAGATCATCTCGGCGGCTGAGCCGACAAATGTGCGACTGTACTAGTACCCCCACATGTAGAAGGAGGTGACCTCCAAGATGGTTGCTAAGATGTTAGAGCAGGGAATAATTTAGCCAAGTTGCAGCTTATACTCATTGCTGGTTTTGCTTGTGTGGAAGAAAGACGAGACTTAGCGTTTTGTCTAGACTACCGGGAGCTCAATGCTATTACTGTCAAGGATCAATATCTCATTCTAGTCATAGAGAGACTGCTGAATGAATGATTATCTTTAGCAAGTTTGATTTTCAAACCAAGTATCACCAAATCTAAGTTCATGTAACCAACATCCATAAAACAATGTTCTAGACTTATAATGGACACTATGAGTTTCGAGTGATGTCGTTCGGTCTTACTAGTGATCCTACAACATTCCAAGGCCTCATGAATGATGCGTTTAAGCCTTTGCTACGATAGTATGTTCTAGTATTCTTTGATGATATATTTGTATATAGTAAGACAAAAACTGATCACCTACAGCGCTTGGAGAAGGTGCTAAAATTGTTGGACCTAAACCATTTGATGGCAAAGATGTTAAAATGCCTTTAAGGAGTACCATAAGTGGTGTATCTAGGCTATGTAATCTCACGGAAGGAGTTGCAGCTGACTCAAGCAAAATAGCATGTATGCTTGGCTGCACTGTTTTCTTGGACTTACGGGATACTATGGCAGTTCATTGCCAAATATGGGAAGATTGGTACCCCACTCACAACCCTACTGAAGGATTAATTTCAGTGGACAAATAAAACCACAACAGCCTTTGAAGAATTAAAGATCGCCATGATGTCGGCAGCAGTCTTAGCTCTTTCAGATTATACCAAAGAATTCATGATCTAATGCGACATGTTGGTAATTGGCCTAGGTGTAGTCCTCAATGTACGGGGGCAAACTGTAGCCTTTCTAAGCAAGGCTTTGCCGGGGATATCTCACCTTCTATCAACATATGAGAGGGAGATGCTCGTCATCTTACACACGGTGACGAAATGGCGCCCTTTACTTGATAAGGTGATGCTTTGTCATTCGAACTGACCAGCAAAGCCTCCTATGAGATTCACCAAGTTACTTGATGAGATAGCGGATACACACTTCGGCATAGTAACGATGGGTCACTAAGTTGCTAGGCTATGACTATGAGATTCAGTATAAGAAAGGAGTGGAGAATCGAATAGCAAACTCCTTGTTGTGCCAACCTAATGTCGCCGAGCTCATACCTTTTTTGGTGCCCTCCGAAAAACTGATTCCTATTTGAAGAGTGCATAAGTCTTATCCTCGATGAGCTGAGGAGGGTAAGTAGGGCTAAGCCAAAAACTATGATATTGTTGTAGGAGATTGTAGTTGACCCAAAGAGCTGCCCAGATCTTGAGAATCGATGTGGACTATTGTTGCATCTCGATGCCCATGGATGCGAGTTTAAGCTATTGATTGGATGAAGTATTTGTGCGAGTCTAGCCAAGGCCATGGATGAAGTATTTGTGCGAGATGTCGCGAAGTTTCATGGGATGCCGCATACCATTGTCTTCACTAGCAAGTTTTGGACATAATTTTATACATTGCATGAGACCCAATTGGGCCTCAATTCGTCCTACCACCCACATAAGAATGGCAAAATGAAAATGATCAATTGGGGCATTGAGTAGTATTTTTGATGCTTTGTGGGAGAGAGACTAAGATGTTGGTTAGAGTTCCTACAATGAGCGGAGGGGTCCTACAATATCGCTCACCGCAATAGCATCAACATAATGTTTTCAAGGTAGTGTGTGGATGATCAATACTAGTGCTGCACACTTTTGACCTATTGGCTTCATCAGCATGGATGATGGTTGACTCAACCTTGATAGACTGTGATGAGACACTAAGAAGGTAGCGTGCACATTTGAAGATTGCTTAGAATTGTATGAAGCAAATCTCATAACCACCATAAGCACAAGTTCGAGGTGGGCGATATGGTGTTCATATAGTGCAGCCATATCGATAGGTGACATTGCGTCCAATGCGAAATTAGAGTCATGGAAAGGATAAGGCTAGTTGCTTACTGCTTGGATTTGCCTAGGGGATCGCAAGTCCAGCCAGTGTTCCATGTTTTTGTACTAACGGAGAGCATCGAACCGGATCGGATAGTGGGGACATATTTGCCTAAGCCATTGGAGGATACAAAAACTACAAAGCTAGTTCATGTGCTAACTAGATGACCTGAACATGGGTATAGGCTGGAGTCTGAGATTTTGGTCTTGTGACTTGGCAAGCCATCCGATGAAGGTACTTGAGAGTTGGAGACGAGCATGATAAAACAATTTTTTTGAACTGTAATGATCCGATAAAAATAAACTCCAAGAGTGTTTCCTCGATTTCATACCTTTATAATAAGGTGGGAGAATCATAGTGGGCTAATAGGATTCAACTTGACCGATTCGCTATAAAGGACCGGATCAAATTGAGCTCAGTACCCAAGGAGGAGTTAGGGTATTTACATTTAGCCTCCGATGGTTATCTATTTGATTATTGCTTCACATTTTCTTATTAGTTATTGCATTTCGTATTAGACCATATGGTCTTGCTATTTGCTTATTGGTAGTTATTGATTAATGAGTTTAGTTGGACCCAAGCCAATTAGCCTTGGCCAACCAGGTCACTGGTAGCCACCTACGTACACTCGTGGTGCACACATAGCCAGACATCTTTGGATCAATTGAAAAACTATATCCTTCTTCCTAGTATGACCATTCTTCCTTGTTCTTTCATCCAAGCTTGCCGACCACCATTGCCGACCTTGCTACCCACCTCCTCAACTTGCTAATGCCTCTCATCCCTGAGAGATAACTCATATTCCCCTCCCTCCCATCTACACTCAGATAATCATTAATCTACACAACACCACTATCTCCTCCACTATCCTTGAGAGACAACTCATACTCTCCTCCCTCCCATCTACACTCGACAACCATTAATCTACACCACACCACTATCTCCTCCACTATCACCAAACTATAGCCGAGCTCCACCTCCACCACTTGATCACCACTTCATCGATTCATTCATGTAAAATAGTTCCTCCATCCATGATCTCCAACCCTACACAACACCACTATCTCCTCCACTATCACCAAACTATAGCCGAGCTCCACCTCCACCACTCGATCACCACTTCACCGATTTGTTCCCGTAAAATTGATCCTCCATCCATGATCTCCAACCCTCTAAGTTACATTCAATTCCAATGGTTGAATCTCCGATCATCCACCATTCGTACCTTCCGCGGCCAATGCTAGCTTTTGCATCGCATACTGCAATCCAATTCTAAGACCAAATTTAGACTCTCTTCAATTTTCTAAGTTGGATTATGTCATTAGTATTTCATTCTAGAAGGCCTAGCATATCAAATATCAAACCCAATGTCTACGGCGACACTTGCAATTCAAACATATGACCTCTCTCATGGGTTGACATTGTTTTCCTATAGCTTATTCTCTCATATGTACAATATTTTATCATGAAAAATATCAAATAAGTCCTTACCTATGTGACTTCTTAAAATTGATTCAAGTAATTCTATTGTCATATTATGTTTGCAAGTTTCTAAATTAGTTGTATATCTTTTAATAATTTGCAATAAAATTCTTTGCATTTTCATTTTCAGTGGATAAGTCCATTTTTAGTTTCTTTCCATGATAAGTCATTTTCATTTTCAAACTACCCATTTGTTGAAGTGAGAGAGGAGAGAAGTATCCAATGCATTTAATGTGATGCGAATAAAACAACTAGTATACGTATTTAATGCATCTTACAACTAATTGGACATGAATATACTATAAATTGATTAAAACATTTTCTTTTCTTTTTCTTCTGTTTTAAAGAAAAAAGAGATCTATATAAAATTAACATAGTAATCAAAGGCATAAGCATCCCTTAGGTCTAAGTTAAGGGCATCCACATCACCCCTACGATCAAAGCGATCCACATGTGGAGGAGAGTCGATCACAGTGATCGACAATGGAAGGAGTACCCTCCATGGTCATAGGCTACAGTGATACTTGGATCTACCAACAAGGCTACAAGAACGAAAATAAATGTGCCAACAAAATCCTCACGAGAAGAGAAGGTTTAACGAGAAGGTTGAATGAAACAAGCGGCGACAGCGAGGCTGGATGCAACCAAAGAAGCCCACGGAAGGAGGTTTCATGGTGCTATCTCTCTCAATCACTTTGGAACTCGATTGAAGATTCCTATTACACAAGTGTGATTGATATGAACTGAGCATCCGTTACCCAATCAAGCTCAGATATAGGGAAGTAGTCTGCATAATCAGAGGAGAATATTTTTTAAATATTCTTTCGTAGTTAGAAAATTACGAAACCACTTGGGATCATTTCGTATCTTCCTAACCTATATTTTTAATACTCATGCCCTTTGTAGATTCTAACTGTACCTAGGGCGAAAATAGGTAATACTACGGTGGAGGTGGAGATGATAGGTGATGGTGATGATAGTGATGAGGGTGGTGATAATGGTGATAGATTTGATTGCACGAGGTGCTAATGGGAGAAGGATGAGGAAGGAGAAGATGGTCGAGATCCCAAGGAGGACTCGATAGTCGAGGGAAATTAGGAGTAACCAATATCGAGATGTCACACGACTAGAGTTTGAGTGAGGAAGGAGAAGAGTTAGAGTAGAGGAAGAAGGAAGGAAAATATAATATTCATTAATAATCCTAATTAGATTGCCTTCCACATATTGAGAGGCTAACCTAATAAGCAAAACTAACAAATGATAAACCTAGAAACAAGGCATTCTCACCAAGCGAGACATCCACGCGTTCTCTGTATATACGAATGTATGTAAGTGTTCGAATGGAGCATTTAAAGGCAACCTCCCCTCGTTCGAAACGTGAGAACCAAAATTCTTATTTTTTGAAGAAAACTAGAAACAAAATAAGAAAATATTCCATATGTTGTATCCATGTATGAGATAACTCAGTGTAGTCCGAATCACCATCAGTGATGACGTGGAGCTTTCTAGACTAAAGCAGTGGCCACCTGAAACCACCAACAGGTGAATTTCACTAACAAAGCCAAAAACACCAAAAACTAAGGTACATGTTATTTACTCTATCAAATTCAAATTAAATAAGTGGGGTTGGGGAGGACTCACTAGTGAGTTGAGAGGTTCTCCTATTGTTCTAGCGGTGCTTTGGCCATTCAATCTAATGACACGTACTTCAATAGGGAAAAAAAGTAGAAGAAAAGGAAGAGGGTGCTAGCGGCATTGGAAGGAGAGAGGGTGTGATAGGATTAGGGTTTTCTTTTATACAAATGATTTAAGTAGGTTAAATAAAATTTGTAATCTAATGACTCGCCAAGAAAATCACATTCATTTCCCTTTGGTTGTTGTAACAGTAAGGGAGAGAGAAAGAGGTGCATGTGCCCTCCATTTTTATTTTTATGTTATTACATTTAATCATCGTGGCTACAAATTGCCCCATTAATGGCTAAGGCCAAAATTTGTCTCATCCCAAGTGCAACCATAACCCATTAGTTGAGCCAGTCTGCATTTTTGTTGGCGTCAAAGTAGTAATGGGAGCTGGTGGATTACGGGAAAAGAGAGAGGAGGTAGCAACAATTTTCAAGGATATTATCAACTATTCATGATGCCTTCTCAACAATGTTGAGCACGTTAACATATAAAAGGTAATTAGATCTCGTCCTTTAAGGCAACTACTTCCTCTATGAGAGTGGACACGAGGATAGATCAACAACTCAAGTATCCACTAATCCAATGAAGGAGCTATCAGTTTTAAAGTTCAAACCTAGAAGGTGAGAGTTCTGAACAGATAAGACAAAGAAGATCTAAATAGCTTTGAATAGTATAGGAGAGAACATCAAAATATTAAAAGGCCAGTGCAAGATTTCTCTCTACATCATAGTGATAGGTTCCCTCCCACTATCTAAGAGAATGTTATTGCAGTTTTACCGTACATGTTATAACATAACACCTATGACAACAAGAAGGGATCTACTATTATGAGGAAGAACTGTCCCTTCAAGAATCTAAGACTAGTTGGCTCAATCCCCATCCGGAGGCCCAATGGGTCATATGTTTTGAATAGCAACCCAATGTCCATGGAAGAACACCAAATAATAAATAAGTATGAAGTGGCTATGCCCACGGCCAAGTCCATGGGCTCGAGTTGCTTCAAGGATGAGTAAACCAACATAATAGTGTAACACCTCAAAATGGTAAAACCTACCTCATATCTTGGATTAGGTATAAGCATCCACGTTGAGATTGAAATCCAGTGAGGTTAATCTCCCTCAAATTCTTTAATCCCCTCTATTCTCGTTTAAGGGTAAATGGAATCATTGCATGCAAGTAATCGATGCATTGATGCACATACGATAGGTGCCTCGCCTGAACCATGAGGGCCCACAATGAAGCTGCTGCACTTTACTTCGAGGTGGCGATCAAACTTAGCTATGATATAGATGTTGCCTTTTATCTTCTCTTCTCTGTGTAGGGTTGGAAATCCAACCTCCATGGAGTCAAGTTGAGAATAGAGGCCATAGAAAGACAAGGACTCTCTAGTCATGGCCATCACTTATGCTATCTTCATCAAAGAAGTTAATAAACTTAGAAGCCTGCACCCCATGTCAATGACCTACATGACACCTACTGGAGCTCACCTCCTCCTTACGACTAATTTTAAGCCGTTCTAGGTCTATGGTAATTAATATAGTAGAAACATCTTGAACTCAATCGAAAGAGCGAGCCAGAAGATTTTGGCAAGCATGGTAGCTTCGAACAAGCTGAGGCCTTGAGGTCGGAGCAGATGATAGCTGCTGAGAGGGGTTAATCAATGAGAAAGGAAGAGAAAGACCGTGTTTTAAAGTGATCATTTGGAATCATTTATTTATTTTTTCCTTCCTTTCTCCTCTATTCTTTTCTAATATTTCTATTCAAATAAGAGAAAAATTCTCAATTCCCTCAATCCAAACACGATGTAAGACAGAGTTGTTTCATCTTAATACACTTTTTAATCATATTTTGAAAAGTTCGAGAAACAAATCGTTAGGAAGTCTCTTATGATGCTTCTTCCATAGCTTCACATAACTCCAGCTAAAGAAGTTTATGATTAATTTGGGCCCAGTAATATCCCAGGTAAAGAAGTTTATGATTGTCAACTGTCATGAGATAAATGTTCAGTGATAGCAAAACATCAGCTGAATGTATCCACAATGATATAACAATTTCTGATCTGAAAACTTGAACAATGGAAGAGAAAATTCATCCAACATTATCTACTAGATTTGGTTTCCAAATCCTTCACATTACAATCTCTCTTCTGAACATCCTCTTCATATTCATATCCATACCAGAACTTCGGTAGTCTCAATTTTACCTGGCGAAAGAACAAGGCCGGGAGAGAAGAAAATGTAAAGAAAATCTTCAGTGAAGCACTAGTACTTTGTCGCTCTTCTAATACTTCTCTTCATTCTACTGTAAACGGTCATGTTTATATCATATTCGGTGAAAATTATCTGCTGCATTTTGCTACTTTCTTCTGTCAAACATCCTAGCTTTCACAACTTCTAACTAAAGTTGGCATATCTATAAGCAAAAGCACTGGTAGTTCATTTGTCAGCCATCTTAGCTTTTTCTATCACTTTCTTTTCAGAAATACTCAAATCATCCAGGATGTAAAACAGATGTCGAATATCATCAGTAGTCTTTCCCTTCATCATCTTGGCCACTTTTCGACAGGTCATGTCCTTGAGTCCCTCTATCCCAAGGTAGTTTGCAGCCTGTACATCGACGCAACAAAAGATAATGTTAATCCACTTCACACAATCAGTTGTGATCTTAACCTGAACTGTCTTAACATTATTCAGGAAAAGAACTGTGAGGAAAATTAACATAAAAAAGATTGATTCTTTACGAGCAAAATACATGATGAAGAAGTATGAACAGAAGTAGATAGACATACTACCATCCAAAGGGAATACATATTCACAGAACAAAACACCTTATACTATGGGGAAAATGGAATGGACATCCAAGAATACACGCTACCTTTGTTAGAAGGATCAAAAGTAGCATATCAGTATAACTAATGAACAGAGCAATATAGCAGTGCAGTGTACATATGAAACATAAGCTGGCATTTCCAGTTAATCTTATCCGGGAAAAGATCAAACATAACCTACATTATATGCTGTAAATTATCTCAGCGTCTATATGTTAGATACTTATAATAATCCGGAAATCCTAATTCACTGCAGGATTAATAAGCATATGTTGCAGAGCAATTGATGATGTACAGCATATCCACAAAGAGAAACATCATACCCTAAAATCAAAAGAAAAAAAAATACAATAAGAGCTAAGATTTTTAAAGGGAGAAGTCTCCACAAATATATTTTATTTCCAGACTTATTAAAGAGTCCATTCCATAAACCTCGTCTTACATATTGACCCAATCCACGACCTAAGATATTGGCAACAATTACTCGCAAATGCCCAAATGTTATCTTTAATCTCATTCTAATTTCCACAGAATAAGTATCTATCGCATTTAGAGCATCAAACATCTCAAGATTGGTGACTCACCGAGATGAGGTCGAGGAGGGCATCGGAATCGATACGGACATCCTTCACGAACATATCCTCCCAGGAACTGGAAGGTTTCATTACGACGGTCTTCCTGCAGAACCCGATGGCCATGTCGAAGATTTTGGTCCTGAAGCCGCTGATGCCTATGACGCCATTTTCAAACTTCCCGGAGAGGAGGCACCTCTTGATCAACGCCGACTCCATCGCTACTGTTACATCCACTTCGAGTACGGAGCCATCCGAGTTCTTCAGGACCACCGTCTTGTTGGATCTGCGTCTCTTCTCTGGCGAGATCAAGCCCTCATTGAACGCCACCTCAGCCAGCAGCTCCGCCGCCGCCGCCGCCCGGAGCTGGAGGTCTTCGGGAAGTACCGCTCCGCCTGCTGTCTCCATCGACATGGATCGATTGCGGAGAGAAAGACCGTCTCTTTCTGTATCTCTCTCGAGTTCTTGCTTCGGAAAAATGGAGGTGAGAGAGAGAGAGGCAACCTTTTAGAGTTCCGAGTCGGTTATTTGTAGTGTTTTTTTTTTTTTTTTTTGATAATAAGAGCTATATTAAGCTGGCTTAACGCCCAAGTGGGGTTAAGGCGTCGAACGTTAGGTAGTTACAAAGTTCCGCGGGAATGGGGTCCTCCGGCCTTAGCCGGACTGAGTGCGACGCAGCCTTGCCCCGTTTGGCCGCCCAATCAGCCGCACGGTTGGCTTCTCTGTATGTATGGGTGAGGCGATAGTTTGGGAGAGAGCTGAGCAGTGATTTGCACTCGGCAACTAGGTTTCGGAGCTTCCAGGGGCAGCCGAGCTCCGACTTCATGATCCGCACCAGCTCGAGAGAATCGATTTCTACCACCACCTGTCCTTGGTCACTAGCTAGGACTAGCCCGAGCTGAAGGGCCATACCCTCGGCTTGTAATGCCGAACCTGCCGGCGTGGGCTCCCAAGCTACCTGCAGGAGCGCGCCGTCTACCGACCTGAGCACAGCTCCTACTCTCGCTTGGTAGTCGCCCGGTGCGTGGGCGCCATCCACGTTCACTTTGAGCCAGCCAGGGGGTGGGGCCACCCATCTGCATTCGTTCCGTGGCCTAGTGGGCTTGAGCGTTTGCCGGGTTGGTTTGGCGTAGTCCCGAGCGAGTTGCACCGCCCTGCGAACTGCCGTTTTCGCCGTGTCGTTTTCTTCTCGGAACACCCGTGCGTTCCGCTGTTTCCACACCGTCTAGAGGGTTGCCGCGATTAAGGCTTTGCATGCAGGGTCCTGTGTTCGTCGCAGAGCCAGTTTGCTCTGACGTGGCTCGTCTCAGTTGGTGTCCAGGCTTGCTCCTGTGCTAGCAGGGCCCACACCTCCAACGCGTATCTGCATGAGAAGAATAGGTGGTCTATCGTCTCCGGGTGGATGCCGCATAGGGCGCACTTCTCGTCTGGCCCGATGCGAAGCCCATACAGGTAGGCGCGGGTGGGCAGTCTGCCCCAGCAGAGCTTCCATATAAACAGGTGTACCCGCGGCGCCAACGGGAGCTGCCACAGTGCTCGCCACCCTTCCCAGCTGGGCTGGCTATCGGGTTGAAGGTGGGTGTAGACGGACTTAGCTCGTGGCTCTCCTTCCCGGTGTGGCCACCAAATCCATCTGTCTGGCTCTTCGGTCCTTATCGATAGAGCCGAGGTGATTTCGAAGGCTAGGTCCAACCCGGCGTCAGACAGTAGTCTTTCGCTTGGCCAGCCCTTCAGGTCGCTCACTAGCAGCTTCTCGTCCAGCAGGCTAGGGTGCATGCAGCGCGGTTGCCGGGTCCACGGTATTGGTGTGATCCACGGGTCTACGACTGCCCGTGTTGATCGGCCGTTGCCCACCAGCTTGCGGCAGCCTGCTCGCATGGTTAAGGCAGTTCTGGTTAGGGCCCGCCATACCCAGGAGGCCTTGGGAGGCGTGCTCGGATCCCATGGGTTTAGCACCCCATATTTTGCCGTTAGGATGCGAACCCATGGTTTATCTACCTGGTTCAGCACTTGGAAGAGCAGCTTCCCGGCGAGTGCCGTGCGGGCCTGCGTGAGCTTTAGGATGGCCAGGCCGCCTTCTTCCTTAGGGCGCGTAGCTGTATCCCATCCGATGAGGTGCATACCACGTCTGTTGCCATTTTCCCATAGGAAAGCTCTGGCTTTCTTGGTGATGGCTTCCAGGACTGAGTCCGGCAACCAAGTGCTGCCCATCCAGTATGCGGGGATCGCTAGCATGGTGGCCTTGATGAGCGTGAGCCTGTCGGCCATCGAGAGTACCCCTCTTTTCCAGCCCGCTAGCTTCTTCGCCACCCGATCGACTAAGTGACTGTGTTCCTTCACCTTGATGCATTGGCCTGAGATTTGGACACCTAGGTAGGTGAAAGGCATGCAGGCCGGTCGGAGTCCGAGGGAGTTGCAGATTATCTCCTTCTCTTCCGGTTTGATCCATTGTGGCAGGAAAAGCTCGGATTTATCGAGGTTTACCTTTTGCTTTGTCAGCTGGGAGTACTCCTCTAGGCAGTCGAGGATCGCCGACACGGTGAGGGGCGTGGCTTGTGCTGTGACCAGCAGATCGTCTGCATATAGCATATGAGTGAGTTGGACGTCCCCCGTTTTGAAGCCCTGAAGTTGGCCTGAAGCAGTCTTTTCGTTGAGTAGACTCGTCAGGTTTTGGGAGACCAGGATGAAGAGGTATGGCGATAGTGGGTTGCCCTGCCGCAGCCCGTGTTACGAACCTCCCTTTTGGCTATGGCTCTGATACCAGCTTGTTACGATCCTTCCTCGGCTATAGGCTCTGATACCAGATTGATACGAACCCTCTTTTGGTGCTATGGCTCTGATTCAAGATTAATACGATCTTGTACGGAACTTTGAGATCAGATCCCGAAATATCCCGCCGTTGGATCGCTGTGAAATTTTGATATGTTGTAGGCCCGGAAAAGAGCTTTCCAACGGATCTAGTTTCAGGCGAATCGGAGATGGGGATCTCGAAATATCGTTCGTTTAGTGGACAAACGTCAGGATACTCTGTTTTGGATTCCGTGGATGAAGGCACGAAATCCTAGGTAATGGTGGATTGTGGAGGGCCGGTGTTGATGGGGTGGCACCGGTGTAAAAGTGATGGTGGAAGGGTTATGGATGATGGAAAGGTTAGGGATAGCGATGGATAAATTGGAAGAAGGGGGAGAAGAGGGCCACTCCTAAGGGACTAGGGTGATTGGCCTGTCGAGGGAGATTAGAAGCGGCGTTGCCGGGGAGATTGAGGGAACGGGAGCGAAGAAGATGAAGGAGGCAAGGCAAACTCAATTCTCAATATTCAATCCTAATTTTGGTTGCCCTACACATACTTTTATAGGCTAACCAACAACTCAATCTTATCCTAAAACACAATCTTATCCTAAAACTCAATCTTATCCTAAAACTCAATTTTCCCCGATCGCATTCGAACTCGCCCGACCGCGTTCGAACGTGACTTACAGAAAACCTATTTTAATGAAAAATAATTACTAAAACATGAAAATAAATCTCTCCTAAGGTAAATCCAAGCTTGAGACGATGTCGGTGAAGTCCGAATCGTATCAATCCACCACGCTTCCGCAACCTTGTCCTCAAGGTTTGAAATTTGGGAAGCGATCCATGATGTCTGCCTCTAGCTCCCATGTAGACTCGTCAGTAGGTTTGCCCAACCACTCAATCAGCACTTCAGTCTCTAATCTGGATCCTTGGCGTCTTCTCCTACGACTTAGGACTCGAACCGGCTCAGTGGAGCCATCTTCCTCCATTGGTTCGGGTAAGGTCGAACCCACTACATGGTTAGGCCCGATCTGGGCCTTCAATGCCGAGACATGGAAGACGGGATGTATCCTGGTTCCTTCAGGTAGGTCCAATCGGTAAGCTACTGGACCGATTCGTTGTAGCACTCGGTACGGACCATAGTACTTGTATCCCAACTTTTGGTTCAAAATTGGCCTCAATGTGGATTGTCGATACGGTTGAGCTCGAACGAACACCAATTGATCCACCTCAAATTCGCGCTCACGTCTGCCTTTGTCATGCGTTTGCTTCATGCGGTTTTGTGCTGTGGCTAGGTGAGTCTTGAGCCGTCTCAATGTTTCATCTCGATCAGCAAGCTCCAAGTCAAGCTCAGTCCTATCCGTCGCTGCGAGTCTATCGTAGGCACGCAAGACAGGGGGAGTGCGCCCATAAACCGCCTCAAATGGGGTCATGCCAATGCTTGAGTGATGAGCGGTATTGTATGACCACTCAGCCCAAGGAAGAAATTTGACCCAATCCTTTGGTCGATCCGCCACAAAGCATCGCAAGTATTGCTCTAGTCCACGATTCACCACCTCGGTTTGGCCATCCGTCTCGGGGTGATAAGCTGAACTAAGATTGATTTGAGTCCCTTGCAATCTGAAGAACTCGGACCAAAACTCACTTATGAAGATGCGATCCCGGTCTGACACGATCGTCCTAGGCATCCCATGCAAGCGTGCCACTTCCCGAACAAAAATTTCAGCAACCCTTTTTGCTGAAAACGGATGAGACAATGTTATGAAATGTGCATACTTGCTCAGTCTATCCACCACAACAAACACCACCGATTGTCCTCGAACTTCCGGCAGCCCCTCGATGAAGTCCATGGAGATATCCTCCCAAATACGCTCTGGTATCGGTAGTGGTTGCAGTAGCCCGCTAGGCTTGAGTGCCTCCGATTTGACTCGTTGGCAGATTTGACATTCACGCACATACTTCTTCACGTCCGTCTTCATCCCAGTCCAAGTACAGTTTTGGGCCAGCCGCTTGTAAGTACGTAATACCCCTTCATGACCTGCTATAGGAGTATCATGGAAGTGTGCCATCAATAGCCTCCGTAGCTCTTCGTTTCGGGGTACCTTAATTCGTCCATGCTCTAGTACTAACCCATTGCGCTCCTCGTGCTCGGGGTTGCTTGAGGGGTTCTCTCTCAACTCCTCCATGAGTCGGACCAGATCACTATCCTCTGCACTGGCTCTTCGTAGATCTGAAAAGAAAGGAAAAGTGGGTGCCGAGAAAGAAGCGAGCTCCCTTTCTTTTGAAAGTTCAAGCAGCGGTTTACTTCCATCCAACAACACTCTCTGATCATCTCTCCAAAAGGTCAATGTGAGGCTTATAAAATCAAAGGTCACGGGCCCCAAGCTCCGAAGCCATTGGGTCCCTAAAACAATATCGGCACCTTGCAAGGCCAATGGATAAAGATCCAATGTGAAAATTTGGCCTTGCACCTTCAATTCTGCACCTCCACAAATAGAATCTGCTCGCAAGGTGGTGCCATCTCCAATCGTCACATCAAACCCTTCCGTGGGTTCCGACTCGAGCCCAATCTTCCTAAGGAGCCTCTTGTCAATGAAGTTGTGGGTGGACCCGGTGTCAATCAAGATTCTCACTGTGGTCTTCTTGACTACTCCGTTCACCCGCAATGTCTTTGGCGCAGCTGTCCCCGAATAGGCGTGGAGGGAGATTTTGGCCATCGTGTCCTCCGCGTGATGTTGCTCCTCAACTTCTTCTCCTCGATGTCCAGCCACATCTGCACTTTCAGCTGCCATGGGTGGAAGATCGTGGCCTTCTCCTTTGAGTGGTAGCTTGGCAGGGAGCTGCAACGTCATCGCTGGTGATGAAGCTGTCGTGGTCGACTGTCGATTGACCGAGGAGAATGGTAGAAGATCGCTGGAGGCCATATGCGATTTCTTCTTAGTTGCCGACTCACTATGGTTGCAAAGGGAGCTAGTGAAAGGCGGCCCAAGTGTCGAAATTCGCGATTTCGGATCATCTCCTTCACCACTGATGAGGATTCCTGATGAGGGATATCCAGCGACCAGGTGTGGGGTAGCCAGCACTTCGCGGTTTGTCGACGAGGTCTCCGGTGCATGGGAAGATGTGGAGGTTCCGAGGGCTGCTACAATGGTTGAGGATCTCATTGTAGCCGGTGGCAGTTCGTTGCGGCTGACCATGGGTCGAGGTGTAGAATCTCGATCTTGCCGGATAGCCGAACTCTCCCCTATTTTTGTGATGAACGGGGAGGCCGTGGAGGATGTTGGGTATGTTGTGGAGGGTTCCCAATGCTGTCTTGTGATTGCCTTGCTTGTTGAAAAAGGTTTCGTCCATGCCCGTATTTCCTGCATCATCTCCATCATTATTTGCTTGTTGATGGCAATCTGTTTGGAAATAGACCCCAACATGGATAGAACGCTAGGTTCTTCCGTATTCCTATTAGATCGAGTGATCGTCATTGGAAGCGCTTGTCCGAGGAACGGTGGCTCTGATACCAGCTTGTTACGAACCTCCCTTTTGGCTATGGCTCTGATACCAGCTTGTTACGATCCTTCCTCGGCTATAGGCTCTGATACCAGATTGATACGAACCCTCTTTTGGTGCTATGGCTCTGATTCAAGATTAATACGATCTTGTACGGAACTTTGAGATCAGATCCTGAAATATCCCGCCGTTGGATCGCTGTGAAATTTTGATATGTTGTAGGCCCGGAAAAGAGCTTTCCAACGGATCTAGTTTCAGGCGAATCGGAGATGGGGATCTCGAAATATCGTTCGTTTAGTGGACGAACGTCAGGATACTCTGTTTTGGATTCCGTGGATGAAGGCACGAAATCCTAGGTAATGGTGGATTGTGGAGGGCCGGTGTTGATGGGGTGGCACCGGTGTAAAAGTGATGGTGGAAGGGTTATGGATGATGGAAAGGTTAGGGATAGCGATGGATAAATTGGAAGAAGGGGGAGAAGAGGGCCACTCCTAAGGGACTAGGGTGATTGGCCTGTCGAGGGAGATTAGAAGCGGCGTTGCCGGGGAGATTGAGGGAACGGGAGCGAAGAAGATGAAGGAGGCAAGGCAAACTCAATTCTCAATATTCAATCCTAATTTTGGTTGCCCTACACATACTTTTATAGGCTAACCAACAACTCAATCTTATCCTAAAACACAATCTTATCCTAAAACTCAATCTTATCCTAAAACTCAATTTTCCCCGATCGCATTCGAACTCGCCCGACCGCGTTCGAACGCGACTTACAGAAAACCTATTTTAATGAAAAATAATTACTAAAACATGAAAATAAATCTCTCCTAAGGTAAATCCAAGCTTGAGACGATGTCGGTGAAGTCCGAATCGTATCAGCCCGCGGTGAGGCAGCAGCCACTCTGTTTGCTGTCCGTTGATCTGGAACGCGAACCTCGGTGAGGTAACACAGGCCATGGTCCAGTTGCACCATTGCTTAGGGAAACCCATTCTAGTCAGCGTCTGGTGCACCGCTGCCCAACTGACGCGGTCGAAGGCTTTCTCCATGTCAAGCTTGAGCATCAACAGCGGTGGCTCTCCTCTGTTGTGGTGCATCGAATGAGCTATTTCCTGGGCCGCCAACGTATTATCTGAGATGCTTCTGCCGGCAATGAAGGCCGCTTGCTCCGGCCCGACTAGCCTGGGTAGGAGGGCTTTCATGCGCTCCACTAGGATTTTGGAGATGATCTTGTAGCTGACATTACACAGCGAGATTGGGCGGAAGTCCTTTACACAGGTGGGGCTATCCTTCTTCGGGATTAGGGTTACTAGGGTTCTGCCCCAGTGGTGGGGCAAGGTAGCATGGCGGAAGAAGTGGCTTATGGCTTCGCAGAGGCCGCTGCCCATGACATCCCAGAATTTGATGTATACTTCCACCTGCAGACCATCTGGGCCCGGAGCTTTGCCCCGAGGGAGATTCCACAGGGCTTTTTTTATTTCTGCCTCTGATATTGCTCCGGTGAGATGCTCGGCTTCTTCTGGTGATATCCTAGGCAGGGATGGCCAGCTGGTGGGTTGTGATTCATTTGAACTTATCGGGCCCCATAATTTGCTGTAGAACGCGTGGAAGGCCTCCTCCACTTCTTCCTTGGATTGGACCCACCTTCCATCGTCTTGGAGGATGCCGGAGATCCTATTGCGGTGACGTCGGATCATCGCCGTGAGGTGGAAGAATTTGGAGTTTCAATCGCCTTCTTGAACCCATTGGAGTCTCGATCTCTGTAGCCATTTTATGTTGATCTGTCTGCTGAGGGCTGACTTGTGGTGGTAGAGGCTGCGGAGTCTGCCGAGTTCGTCTGCGGGAAGGTTTCCGGCGGCATCCAGCTGCTTTGACTCCTCTAGCTCCTGACAGATATCGACCAGCTTGGCTTCAAGGTCGCCTACTGTGTCTCGACTCCAGCGTTTCATCTTTGCTTGGAGTTGGCAAATCTTGTGGGTGAAGGTGTGCATGGGATTCCCGCGGCTTCCGGCAACCCACACGTCCCTCGCTATCTGCTCACTCTCCTTGTATTCTAGCCAGAGCAGTTCGTAGCGGAAGGGACGCGCTATTGGAGAGCTTGTCCTCGGGGTTGACAGGAGGAGTGGTGCATGGTCGGAGGCTGTGCGGTCGAGATGCCTGACTTTGGCCATTGGGTACTGTCCTAGCCATCTGGTGTTTGCCAGCACTCGATCCAGCCTCACCCATATGCGCCGACTCCCAGCTTGGTTATTGCACCACGTATAGGGCAGCCCCTCGAAGCCGAGGTCGCATAGACCAGCTGCTTCAATGAAGTCCGCAAATGCTTTTCCCTTCGGGCCGATCTCGATCGTTCCGCAACTTTTCTTCTCGTTAGTGCTGAGGTAGGCATTGAAGTCCCCTGCCACCACCCAAGGGATGTTTATGGCGGCGAGCTGGAGGAGCTCGTCCCATAGGTGTTGCTGTTATCTTAGGATGTTGCTTGCATAAACCACCGACATGAGCGTGGTGTTGCCGGTCTTGGAAGTGAAGACTAGGTGGGCAGCATAGCGTGAGGTTGCTAGGATATCCACCCATCCCAGCTTGGTCTTCCACATTACTATGATCCCCCCGGAGCTTCCTACCGCGGGCACTGAGAACCAAGACCAGCATCTCCCCACAGCTTTAGCCACCGTGGCTGCCTTGGCCCAGTCCGCATGTGTTTCAAGAAGGACCAGGATTTCCATCTTGTGCTCCCGGTTGAGATCCCGGCATCTATCCAGGACTTCTTTTTTCATGGCGCCCCTACAGTTCCATATCAAGGCCTTATTCATAAGTAAACTATTGGAGGTGTGGGGGACCTTAGTGTAACCTGCCTCGCTTAAAGGTAGGTGCTCTCTCCGTGCCTGCTGCTGGCTCGACTGCATTGCCCTCCGTTTCCATGGAAACAGCTTCTGAGTGCGTGGCCGTGGTTGGGTCCACCAGGGCGAGTTGCAGGTTGGTATCATCCTCGTCCATGCTGCATTCAGCATTGTTCTGTTGGGCTGGTAGGAGTGCTTGTCGGACAGTTAGCACTAATCCTTCGTGGCTAGCCTGAGAGCTGGGGTCCTTGGAGGGTTCCGGCGTGGTCCGAAAGCTCGCCATGCCGTCTTGGTATATCTCTGGCGGGTAGGTGGACGGATGTGTCTGGCTTCTGATGGTTTTGACGTACGCGGAGCGAGCGGACCCAGCATGGCCAGAGCCCAGGCGGATGTCAATCCCATTTATGGTGGCCACCCTGCTGGCTTGGACAGACTCTACGTATGCATGTGAGCCTGCTGTTTCTTCTGCCTCGCCATCGCTTCCAATTAAATGTTCATTCCACGTGTCGGGTGTAGGTTCCTCCCTGATGGTTGCTTGCATGGATGGAGCAGGATTACTCTCACGTCTGAGTCTGAAAAGTTGCTTGGACGCCTCTCTTTGAGGGCCTCGGTAGTGTGTGGCGTTGTTCTCCCCTGACGCGGATTTGCCTCTTTCTTCTTCTTGGTGTACCTCGCCTTCCTTGGAGTACGAGCTGCTCTGCGCGCGGCCTTGTGGCCGTGGAGTGCTCTTTCCGTCAGTTCGAGGGCTACCGTTAGGTGTTTTCCTCTTGACCTCTTGGTGGTGTTTTGGGTTGTTTGACGGAGCATGTTGGCTGGGTGGCCAGCCGGGCTGTTTTTTGCCGTCGCTGTGATCTCCCCGGAATCTTGGTTGGGTATGCCATTTGGGTGCAGCCTGGGCGGGATGCACTAGCTCCTTGGCTTTTAGTGGCTCTGCCCGCGGCCTCCTATTGGCCTTCCTTTGCACCGTTAGCCATGGGCCGTAGACAGAGCTAGCTTGAGCTGCTTCCGGGTCTACTGGAGTGATTCCTTCACCCGTAATGACCTCTTCCTTGGTTGTTTCGGCCTGACCGTTCCCTCCGGTTGTTTTCCTTTCCTTGCTAGGCTCCTTGCATCGCTCTTCCTTGTGTCCTATCCTTCGACACTTGTAGCAGTTGTCTGGGATACTCTCGTAGATGATCGTCTGTTCCAGCTCATCCTCTTTTGGGCCAAGCCACATTACTGTTTTCAGCGGCTGCGAGAGGTCGATTTCAATGCATACGCGAGCGAAATGGCTTCTAGTGTGATCCATGGTTGTTTCGTCGACACCCAGAGGTTTCCCAAAGTAAGCTGCGACCTGGATGAGAGCTTCCAACTCCCAGTATTCCTTTGGGAGGTTATGGAATTGGACCCAAGTTGGAGCAGTATCAAACGCTGCTAGGGAAGGTCTGAAGTTGTTCTGCCATGGTATCAGCTTCAAGACTTTCCCGGTGATCGTCCATGGGCCGTTTCTCCGCACGTAGTCCATGTCTTCATCCTTGTCGAACCGGAATGCGTAGAATCCATTATCCATGTCAGAGGCGGAGAATCCGGAGATGCCTCGCCATAGTCTCGCTAGAATGCTTTTGAGTCTCTCTAGAGAAAGTCCTCTACCCAGGAACTTCCCAAAGAGGGTACGCTTCCATTTTTCCCTGCATTTGGCCAACACCTCAGGGTCGACGATGACACAGTCCGTCGTTTGCTGCTTGAGTTTGGCAAGTATTTCAGCCGGGATCCTCCCTATATTTTCCTTTGGCCGCCTGTTGTCGGCTGCTACTGAGGCCCAGGTTCTGTGGTTTGTCTGCTCGGGTCCCGGGGGCGGATAGGCTTCCTTTTCTTTAGCTGGCTTGGACGCCGTTGCTCTTTTGAGGTGGACGTCTTCTCCTCCAGCAGGGGCTGGGGGCCTATTTCCGTCGTCTTCTGTTTCGCGAGAGCTCATCTCTTTGGAGCACCGTCGGTTATTTGTAGTGAGATAGAGAGGGAGGGTACGGTTAGTTAATGGAGGAAGTGGATCGAGTGCATCCCCAGATGCAGTAATTTTGGTGCAGTCGGGACACTAGTGATGATGGCTAGATTTTAGATTTATTATAGAAAAACCTCTTAATCCCCTGGGGCATTAAAAAAATATTTAGTTTTTATAATATTTTAAAAAAACCCTCAATTATACTGAGTATTTACAGTAGTCCTAAACTTTTTTAGGTTACAATGTTCCCTAAACTTTGGAAAAGTTTTAATGTCGTAAGTTAGTGTGCCATTAGAAAAATTAGGAGAGTCAGCTTATGTGCCAGTTATATTAGACGTACATAATTTTAATTGACCTAAATGCTCTCGTAATATTTATATGACTTACTAATTAAGTTAAGATAAAAAGATAGCCTAATAAAAATTTAATTTTTTTATTATTATATCCTTTCATTGTCACCACTAATCTTCATTCTTCCTTCCCTTCTATTTCTCTCTCCCTCCCTCTCTCCTTCCCTCGCTTCTATTCTGTCCTTCCTTGAGAGAGAGTGCCAGGATATCTCCAACACGAGCGAGCTTGCTACTACACTGCATGGGATGGGAGGACGTTGCTAGCTCATTGTTGCACCATGTGGGACGGGTAGGCCTCGATGAGCTCGTTGTCATTGCCTTCTTGCTTACACACCACTCGATGCCTACAAAGGTAAAAGATGAGTGGAGGCAGTAGAGAGAAGAGAATAAGTTATTTATTATTATTTAAAAATTAATAATATTGTGATATATTAAATATAAGTATAGTTGGTCATTACACATTTTTTATCATCGTCGTTACCCGTTTTACTTTATCCCAAAGTTTAAGGATAGCTTATAACCTAATAAAGTTCAGGGAGCATTCTTAAAAACTAAGTATAGCTTGAAGATGTCAGCCTAATTAATCTAAAAATAGTTATTGTGCTTATCTTTTATGTATATGTCTGAATTTTATTTCAAAAATGTATACAGAAATGAAAGCACTTAGTTTAGTTTTGAGAACCAAATGTTGTTATTAGTCAAATTTATGATTTTTTTTTTCACAAATAGCCTTTTCTAGATATGTATATACCCCTTTGCATTTCCTAAATTTTTTTATAATAACGTGAAGTAAAGTGTTTAGTGTCTAAACCTGATAATGAAAAGTGAAGTATTTATGGTTATCTATTCTAAATATATATGTTTAATAACTAGGCATAGGCAACCCTCAACGAATGAGCCGCACGAACCTTAAAACCATATGAACAAGGTAGCCAAGGGTAACATTAATACTTAATATATATATATATATATATATATAATTATTTTTTACACATAATATTCAAAATTTTAGATTTATTAAAAAATCCACTAATCCCCTTTGGATATGAATATCCCTTGGTGTCTTTTGCTAGACTATATTTGAGGTTAAATGTTTATTTGGTAAATTCTTTTTTCTTGGTTGAAAATATATAGTAATAAAATTTATAAAAGCTAGCCGTCCCTAATATATAAATTAAATAATTAGTTTAACTTTCTCAAGAAATGAATCATTCTAAATTACGTATAAACTATTTATATTTTATATTTATTGATGCAAGCCTCTTAATTCCTTTCTATATATATATATATGGGTTGGTATTTTTGCTAGAGTATGTAAGACTTCTTACCACAATATTTAGCATTTAGTGGTGTTCACCTCGTGAATTTCTTTTTCTTAGTTGATGGTAGCATAATAATTCCTCTCCCGAATATGCACCATAGACAAAGAAGAAAATACTCCCATATATATAGATTCCAATATTAAAACAACACTTTCGAAAAAGAAAGCCAAGCCAGATGGGAAATATTCCCGCGGCCGTCCAGGGCCTCCCTGCCGGCCGACCGCCTCCCGGGTACTTCCAAGGGGGGATGGCGGTGCCGCCGGAGATGATAACCCCGGCGGCGAACCCGTACCAGCAGCAGTACATGACTGCCATGATACATCAGCAACAGCAGCAGCAGCAACAACAATAGAGAATGATGATGAACAGCCAAGATCTGGCGTTCGCACCGATGATGGGTTACATGCGGCCGCCGCAGATGCCGATGCCAATGCCGGCTCAGGCAATGTATAACATGGCCCCGCCACCAATGGCCGCATCCCCCGCTGAGCCATACACCAACTTCTTCAGTGATGAGAACACCAGTAGCTGCTCAATTATGTGAAAAGGGAGTTGACTTTGCTCTCTTAATTTGGTGGATGGTGGTGTTTATGCTTATCTTAATTTCCTTTCTATGACTCAAAATTTCTCCTTTCAAATTACATGGGAGAAAGTAATCCTCCTCCTCTAGTGGAAATAGGCATATGCCGACGGTCCCCTGCATATATTATGAAAAAAAAATATGGGTAATTTTGTTTGTTCTTCTGTTAGTTTCCTTCTTGAACTGGGGGCTCTAGTAGCTAGTAACTTAATCGTATCAATAGAATCTTTCTCTATAGGTATATGTTTAAGGTTGTTTATGTTCTCTTTCAAGCTTTCATAGCGTATTGTTGTGTCAAAATAATAGTGGTAATAATAGAGACTGCAAAATATTCATCCTTGCTTTCCACCACTATATTAGAGTAGCTTCAAGTGTGTATATGCTTTGCTTGGCACTTTGTGGCATTGAAGCTTCTCCTTTTCTTTTACTTTTTTTTTATTTTTTTATTTTCCTTTTGCTTTTTAGATATGCTTCTAAGGAACACTCAAATTGACAAGCCAAATCCTACAACCAGGGGAAATTTAAACGTTGAAAACATTAGCCAGTAAGAACCTATTCTAAAAATTAGTGGTTGGACTGGAGAAATTTAAAAAAAAAAAGGAAGAAAGATTAGTTGGCAAAGGTACATAAGGCTGCAGTGAGAGGAATCACATGGCTCATGCGTTGGGATGGGAGTCACCTCTCTCTTTTTTACTCTTTAGAGGGGAGTAGGGTTAAAGATAGTTCACTCCCAGATTATCAAAGGTTTAAACTCACGTAAAACCTTCCTCCCCCCTATCTTAAGTATAGAAAGGTGGAACCTAGGATCATGTCTAGTTTCCCACTTAGAGAAGGCATGAGGCCTACTCAGATTTCTAGCTCCTGTTTTTAGTTACAAGCAGCACTGAGATGGGGGACTAGGGTGAAGACGTTCTGAAGCGCCGGGCTTCCTCGTCTAAGTCCGACCGAGCTAGGACAGAGGCTCCTGGAAACGCCAAAACCAATGCTCAAGGCCGATCATGGGCGTCTGTTGCAGCAGGTCAGCAGTCTCTGCCTAGCTCGACGGTGAGACCCATCCCTGCGGAGGTGTTGGCGAAAATCCGTTCACAACTTGAGGATTCAGTGGTGATCGACCCGGAGACACTGGAGCACTGCAGAGCACGATGGAAACTCACACTCTTCGGGAGGTTCTTAGGGAGGGATATACCCCTAATGCGGCTGAAGGTCATACTAGCCAAGTTATGGAACGGTATAGAGGGTTTCTCGGTATCAGACATGCAGGAAGGCTTCTATGCCTTCCGTTTCGAGAGGCAGGAGGACCTCACCTATGCACTGACGAATGGCCCTCGGACCATACTGGGCAAGGTGCTGAACTTGATTCCATGGAGGAATAGTTTCCGATCATCAATGGAAGCCTTTGCTACGGCCTCGGTGTGGATCCAGCTCCATAACCTCCCAAAGGAATACTGGGAACTGGAAGCGTCGGTCCAGGTAGCTGCCTACTTCGGAAAGCCTCTCCGAATTGACAAAACGACACTTGACCACTCCCGTAGCTGGTTCGGTACAATATGTATTGAGGTGGATCTCCGGCAGCCGCTGAAGACGGCCGTCTGGCTAGGTCCAAAGGAGGATCAGATCGAGCAAACCGTGATCTATGAAAGTATACCAAAATTTTGCTACCTCTGTGGGATGATTGGCCATAAAGAGGAGGGTTGCCCGTCAGCCTCAGGTACCAAAAATGGTGTAGGATGCACCGGGGAGGAGCATGAGATGGCGTCGGAACAAGGTGGTGACCAAACGGAACGGGAGCACGAGCCGGCGAAGCCAGGCTCGGTGTACGAGCCGTGGTTCACGGTTCAACGTGGAGCTAGATAATAGCTCTACAAGTGAGAGTTTGAGAGGTAAGGGGGGTGCTTCGTGGAGGCGAGATGGTGCAGGGCCATGCATGCAACCAACTAGCACAGATCCCCTACGTGGTACGACCATCCAGGGTTGGAAAGCTAATTCGGGCATGAGGCAACCTACACGACCAACTAAGAGCGCAGACTTTCCCAAAATAAGATAGGAAAAGGATCAGAGGCCGAGAAGATCTCAGGTGTGCCAGATCTCAAAGGTTCCCAAGCAATGTCAGCAATCGAAGGAGAAGGAGGCTGGCAGGTGTGAGGCCGAGGATGCTTACACAAGAGACAAAGGAAAGGGTATAATGGACAATAGTGTGCACAGCAACACACCATCAATAGGGACCAACATAGGGTCCTGTTCGAAGGTCAAGTCGGTGTCTAAACTGCAACAAATGCGTACGGAGGATCTCACAACAAATCCCACCACTCAGACCACAGTGCCTAGTTACCCATTATCCGGGCCACCTGTCATAACAGGGATGCGTAGTGAGAAGGAGGACAATATCCACATGCAAAACCTTAGGACAGCTAACATCAATGGCATGTCCATCAAGCTGGGGTTCAGCGACCTACGTACCCACCGGTCACCATACGTTAAAACCATACATCAAAAAAGCTAACGGAGCCATGCAGGCTGGCGAGTTCCCCAAAGAGATCATGCAGAAGGGGATGGCTTCGGTCCAGGTTAGGCCGGAGGCGGAGAAGATGGAGGAGACACCAGATCGCCATACTACCGTGGTGGTTAACCTGAAGCAGGCCCTCTACCATAAGCTAAGCCAAGAGGGCCCCGAGGCAATGGAATTAGAGCTTGAAGATTCGCACCTGGCGATAGTAGAGGTTGGAGCCAGGGGCATGGACAGCCCACCTGTGGTCACGGGGGAGAGCTCGGGGGAAGGTCGACCCGGGGCAGCCAAATGGGGGAGACAGGCCTAGCCGGAACCCCCTCCTCATCAACCATCAACCCAATGTTTAAAGCCATAACGTGGAACTGCAGAGGTGCTCTTAAAATAGAAGCACTTGACAGATGTAGAGATATGAACAGAGAGCATAACCTTGATATGCTGGTTTTGTTAGAAACCCACATAAGTTAGGGTGGAGCCAAAATGGTGGCAAGAGCCTTAGGGCGTTGCTGGAGCTGGTTCGCAATACCGGCGCTAGGAGTGTCTGGAGGCATTATGGTGCGGAGGTAGGCTGGGTGGACACAGTGGCGGTGTCCCACTATGCGATCCATCTGGTGATCACCGGTAGGAAGGCTCGGACGTGGATGTGGACAGCGGTGTACGCGAGCAACAATCCTCAAGCCCAAGGCGAACTATGGGAGGAACTGTCAACCTCAAGGGGCATTTATGTGCCGTGGATCATCGGAGGGGACTTTAACGCATATACTTTAGTTCATGAGAAGAAAAGCGAAGGTGGAGTGGAGCTAAGCCGAAAGTGTAAGACTTTCAATGCCTTTGTTGAGAACACCGGTTTATGCGACCTTGGCTACGTGGGGGTTCCATTCACCTGGTGCAATAACCAGGTTGGGGCCAACCGTATCTAGGTCCGGCTAGACCGGATGCTAGCAAACTCTCGATGGATGGGGGACTACCCTCACTGCAAGGTGTTCCACCTGGATAGATCTGCTTCTGATCACGCACCCTTGCTCCTCAGGGTGCAGATTAACCCTGAAAGAGTAGCGCGTCCCTTTCGGTTTGAGAGGATTTGGTTAGAATATGAAAGCTGTGGGAGTGTCGTCGAACGGATCTGGAGATAGGAGGGTAGAGCCAACCCCATGCACAACTTCATGCACAAGGTCAGTAGACTTCAAAGAGAGCTTAGAAGATGGGCTAAACATGAAGTGGGTAACCTCGATCTACTTCTTAAGTGTACCTGTGAGAAAATCATGGAGATGGAGGGGCGAGATGTTAAAAGTCAATTAGGTGAGGAGGACCTCCCCATGCCGAGAAGTCTCTACAACTAAAAAGCTGCTTTGAGCAGCCTGCTAAACCTAAAATGGCTGCAGAGGTGAACGGCTGCGCTGGGTAAATGATGGAGATAAAAATACAAAGTATTTTCAGCTATTGACAACTATCAGGAGGCAACGCGATTGGATCCCTGGCGTGTTTGACTCCAATGGCAACTGGGTGCAAGAGCCGGAGGGAGTCGGCAGGCTATTCTCGGACTTCTATCAGATCTTGTGGAGATCGGAGGCCAACACCTCTCGCCCTAAAGATGATTGGCCAGAGCTACTGCAGCTATCCCTAGAAGATGCCCAGCAGTTGGATGCTACTGTGTCCCAAGATGAGATAAAGGCTGCACTTTGGAGTCTTCCTCACGAGAAAGCACCGGGGCTAGGTGGCTTACAAGCCGAGGTGTACATCCAGTTTTGGGAAGACATGGGTGACAGCCTACTGAAGGCTGTGAGTCACTTCTTCAAGTACTCATTTCTCCCCAACAATTGGGGGCAGACCTTCATCACTCTCATCCCTAAAGAAGAGCATCCCACCCGAGTTCAAGAGTACAGACCGATATCTCTCTGCAATGTTGCATACAAGGTTATTGCTAGAATTCTCGTCGGTTGCCTTATGCCGGTGTTACTGTCTCTGGTAGGGCCGGAGCAGGCGGCGTTCGTGGTAGGGCAGAGCATTGTTGATAATACTCTTGCGGCACAAGAAGTGGCGCACTCGATGTGCTTGGACAGGCGATCCCCACCAGTGATGATGGCTAAGCTAGATATGGAAAAAGCCTACGACAGGGTGAGTTGGGAGGCGGTCATAGGCACCGTCTCACATATGGGCTTCCCGGAATCATGGCGAAAGTGGATATGGGCCTATATCTCATCGCCTAGGTACGCCATCATGATCAACGACAGGCCGTCAGAATGGATCCGCCCGCACAGGGGGCTCTGGCAAGGGGATCCTTTATCTCCCTACCTATTCATCTTGGTGTCCCAGATACTGTCCGGATTAATCAACTGAAAGGTGAGTAATGGAGAGCTGCTAGCGTTTAAGGCCGGTGAGGTGCAGATCTCCCACCTTCTATATGCTGATGACCTCCTGATAACTGCTCAGGCTTCACGGGCCAACATGAACTGCATCCTGGAAGGCCTTAGCCGCTACGAGGTCTTGTCCAACCAGAGAGTGAACTTCCAAAAGTCCGCTCTATACCTACCGACCTGGATGCCAACAGAGTAGCAAGCTAAACTAAGTGGTAGCCTAGGCCTTTAGATTGTGGCGCTACCTTTCATCTACCTTGGGGTGATCATCTCGGGCAAACGTGTGAAGGTCAAGGAGCACCAATCTTTAGTAGATCGAGTGAACAGGAAGCTGGCGAGCTGGAAGAGAGGTGTGTTGTTTACGGCTGGTCGAAGTACTCTCATCAATGCCACTCTCTTAGCAATTCTGGCATACTGGCTCGGGAGCACCTGGATACCAGATTCGGTCTTGGAGACTATAACCAAGAAAGCCAGATCATTTCTTTGGAACAAATCAAACGGTCGAGGAATGCACCTAGTAAGCTGGGAGACGATTAGCAGACCAAAAGCTGAGGGTGGCTTGGCAATCAAAGATCTCCAACGAGCTCGAACTGCACACATAGGAAAGTTGGCGCTAAAGGTGTTGAACCAGGAGGAGGTACCGTGGGTCAACTTGCTTATAGCTAAGAACGGACCTCTGAACCCATGGACCCGATTGAAGGGCAGAATGTCTCCTGGTTATGGAGGTCGATCAATGGTGTGGCGAGAATTCTGAAGCTTGGTCTCAGGAAGTTGATTGGCAACGGCTGCACGACCAGTGCGGTGGCAGATCCTTGGCTCTCACCAGTTCCATGGAGCAGACAACCTAGGATAATGAATGTAAGCCTACTGGATGAGACTGTAAAGGTAAAGGAGCTGCTTGACAAGCAGAGGTGGAACGATCGCCGGATTATTAGTGAGGTAGGAAAAGAACTGGCCTTCGACATCTTGACGTTCCAAGCTGGGAGCCCTACCTCAACTGATCTGTGGATATGGTGGCCTCACCCGCAAAGCAAGCCAATAGTGAAATCTATTTACTCCTTCCTCAGCCCAGCAGCGAAGGACAACTAGTCGGGTTGGAAGCTGTTCTGGAAACTCCAGGTTGCGCCTAGAGTGCGTACCTTCGTGTGGAAGCTCTTATGGAGACGGCTCCCCACCAATGCTCTACTCAGAGGGTTTGGCCTGAGGCACGGGGTGCTGTGTGCACTTTGTGAGCTGCATGAAGAGTTTATCACCCATCTGTTCTTCACGTGTAGATTCTGTCTCGAGTGCTGGGCCGAGCTACAAGAATGCATGGGGAGGTTGGAGCATCAAGTGGAGGAGAACTGGCTGACCTCTACTTGGCATGCAGACCCTAAGGAAGACACGAAAGTTTAGGCCATTATCACCTCGACGTTGTGGCTGATTTGGAAACAAAGAAACATAGTGACCTTCGGTGGAGGAAGAGTTAGCCCGAGGATAATCACTAGGAAGGCACTGGTTATGGCCAAAGAATATGCCAAGAGCGAGAAGGCACCCAAGGAGGCTACGACAAGGGGGCAGGCCAAATGGGAAGCCCCGGAGGCGGGCTGGGTAAAGCTCAATACAGATGGGTGCTATGAGGTAGGGCGCTACCAAGGGGGTGTCGGTGTGGTGTTGCGGGACGAAGATGGCAAGGTGCTGTAGCTTGCGTGGGAGCCGTGTCCTAATAAGTTAGCCTTATATGCGGAAGCATGGGCGGCGAGGTTTGGTCTCCAGATGGTGGGCAAAGAGAGTCAGCTGTCCCTCGAGATTGACTCCCGGGAGCTCGCCGACATCTTGTGAAGTGAGAAGAGCCCTCCGTGGTGCATTAAGAATATGGTAGATGAATGCAAAAGCTTGCTGAGAGAATGTAGTGAGTGGAAAGTATTAAATGTCTTTAGAGAGGCGAATAGAGTGGCGGACTGGGCAGCCAACTGTGGGAAGGTGGCTGGGTCCACTGTAATTTTGGGTCCGGCAGACCCTGTTCCTTCAAACCTATGTACCATTTTGGGTGAGGAAAACCCAGGTTAGCTAGCTAACTCGGGTCAGTCCAGCTGAATGAAGCTCCTTAATATATCTTAAGTATAGAAAGAAAAAAAGAAAGAAAGAAAGAAAGAAAAGAGAGAGAGGAAGAGATGCTTTAAATTTTTATGGAGAGGCGAGCAAGAGGGATAGAATGATGTTGCGCTTCGGTTACTTCTCTCTCTCTCTCTCTCCTCCTTTTCTTTTCACTCGCTTCTCTCTCTCCTCCCGATGAATTTTTTGACCTAAACTGTACTGCCGTAATTGATTAAGATGTACTACGGCCGAGAAGCAAGCCTTGGATCCGTTCCTTTCGTACGTGTCACGTGGCCATTGGACGCACTGGCTGTTCTTACCGTGATCAGATTACATAGTGTTATAAAGTTTTTGTTTTTATTTTTATTTTTATTTTCCTTTTTTTATGAGAAATTCTAATCTCAACCTCGGTTACTATGATATAAGGGGGCAATCGTACGGACGGGCCGATGGGAAATTATATATATATATATATATATATATATATATATATATTTGAAATAAAAACAGGATCATCATCGATGGGGTTAGTATCGGTATTGTATGCATGTCTTGAGAGGATGAGATCCAATTCCATCCCATCCCATCCTATCCATCACACCAACAATATTGATATGGCACCAACCAACTCTACTAAAGTTAGTAGGTACCTTGCTCATGATCAAAGAGGTCATGAGTTCAACTCCAATCCCAAACAATATTGTGGAGAAATTGTATGGTGGTTGGTAGTTTGGTGGCTTGGCTCGATTCGATTGATGGCTCAGCAGTGCGATTAGCTTGGAAGAACAGCTTGGCAACATAATGGCTTAGAGAAAGTCTCGGCGGCATTTGATTCGAAGCAATTGTTCGGCAATGCATATGACTTGAAGCCTAGACTAGACAGCTAAAAAGCTCGGTGGGGCTCAAAGTGCCTCTGTATTTAGGGAAAGTTGGCCCTTTGTCTAGCCTATATCTAGCGTTCGAGCTCAGAAATGATAAAAAAAATAATAATATCGATACGGCATTAGTTGAATTCTGTTGAATTCTTCTTCTTAGTATGCATGCCTGCATGGAGATATGTGACCAGTAAAACAATAGAGTTTTTAGTCCTATCTTTATATATTCAAATCTTGGGGGGAAAAAAAGAAGACAAGGCAAAATGATATATAAAAATAGAGTTTGAGAGGGTAAAATAAATTTGTTGAGGGAATAAAATGGATTTAAGTGGGTCTTTGTAGTACAATTAGAGGCGGAATAAATATGAAATTAACTTGGAATTTGGTTCTTGAACTGCTGTGTATCATCTAATCTTGCATTGGGGTTGGGGTGGGGGGCGGGTGGGCCCGGGTTTAGCAATCACGGGTTTAGGGTAAGAAATATGGACAGATGCAGTACAGAGAGCGTGCTGGGTTGTCTGACTCCTTTCTAAAACTAGTGATTGACCAAACTAGTCCCCAATCCCCATCCAATTGCACCTTCTTAAGTTCATTATTATGAAAATAAAGTTCTATTTCGCTAAGGTCATAACTAATAAACATTTTAGGCCTTGTTAGGTTGGAGAGACTAAGCTCTGAATTAGATTAGTTAATCTTATTTTTTTTAAAATAAATTTAATTAGATATAAAAAAGATAAAAAAAATATTTAGTTACTGAACTAATTTAGAAGTCTTTTAAACAGTTTAAGAGAAAGCCTAAACTCAAAACAAACATAACTTTATATTTTTAAACAACCACTTGTTAGTTTGATATTTTATCCATATGAATTCCATTAGGTTTAAGTTAAAATTTTACATTTATATAAAAATGCTCTACAACATTTTTTAGAGCTACAGTAAAATAAATCCTTTTGGTAGGAAGCTTGAGGGGCAATCTATATTTGTAAATAAACTTTGAAACATGGGTAATTTGGTCAAAAGCCTTCTAAAACTTGCACCACTGCATAGGTGGCTTTGAGTTTTGGTTTTGATTAAATGGAATTAAGTAGGTTATTTTGAAATAATTTATTTTTTAAAAAAAATATTTTATGTTAAATGTAGGATAAAATCTTAAGCTAGAAAAATAGAGTAAACTCCTTTATTCTGGATATATATTTATCCTACATTTTGGTTGATATAAATTCTTCAAAATATATCATCTTCTTATTTCAAAATTCAAATTACTAATTTGTCCTCTCTAATAATATATTACTGAATTGTAATGTGATTATAATATAAATACTATGATGTAATACAGGGAGTCCCTTTGTAAGAATTAAGTTACATTAATTTTTGGCTAAAAATTCTGAAAATAATTATGATTATAGTAAACATAGAAAAAGGGAAATGTGGTGAATTCAATCTTTTTATTTCTTATTCCAACTATCACAATTATACATCATCTTATTCTATATTTTAATCCTCTAATTTATCATTCCTTTTCCAATAAAATACAAAACGAGAAATAATTATTTTTTTTATTTCAAAACAAGTTCTTAGGTTTTTTTTTTTTAGTTCTATTTTTTTTCTTATTCCACAACTAACAGTGCACTTATCCTATTAAGAATAACGCGCAGATAATGTATGGGATGTGATAAGATCTTTCGATGAAAAAATCAAGCAAAAGTTTTTCATGCTATCTATTATTACCAACTCCTTTTGGCAACTTTGGAAAAATCGCAATCTTGGGCACTTTAATTCACCAAATACCTCCTCTTATGTTTGCTGGCGTAACATTGTCATTATAACCATGGATTATCTTAAACCTTCCATGACAGCTATCTTCAAAAAGCCCACTCCTCCATCCTTGATCGGGTGGTCTTCTCCCCAACACAACTGGATCAAACTAAACTATGATGGGTCTTTTGATCACTCGTCTGGATATGGTGGAGGAGGTTGGCTTTTTAGGGACTCTAACTTGGATATCTTGTTGGCAGGTGGTGCCCTTATTCGATGCACCACGGCTCTATTTGCTGAAGCGTCGGCACTTCGCAAGGCGCTTGAACAAGCTAAGAGGTGGGGGTGGTGGATTGGAAGGGCTTCACTATTTTCAAAGCTACCAGCAATCGTGGAAGCCATAGGGAGGGAGGGCTCCTGAAGACGAGATAATACTTCTCAATAGCATATGGCTTGAAGTATGACTCCGAGTATCAGGTTCGAAAACTGAACAATAATTGTGTTTGGAGTTTAAGACTCGACAACTTGATGCTTAGATTAGGGGACATATTAAGGGCTAACTGTAACAACCTAACCTTAAAGAAAAAAAAATTGGGCACGACGTGGCCGGTCACACTGTGGTCGACCTCGTGCCCATGCAAGCTGCATGAGCAGCTTGCGTGGTGGGGCGCCACGCGCCCACTACCGCTGTCGCTGCCAGCTGGCTGCGACGGGCCCCGACGCCACCGCTACCCCTCCTCCACCGCCTTCTCTCTCTCTCTCTTTAAATCTCTCTCTCGGTCACTCTCTCTCACTCTACTCTCTCTCTACTCTCTCGCACTCCTTCCTCTCCTCGTTGCCGACGTCGGCCCGCCGCCACCTTCCCGAAGCCGCCGCCGCCGGTGAGAAGCTCTTCCTCTCTCTCTCTCTCTCTATTGCCCGAGCTCGGGCTAGTCGGAGCCGAGCCGCTGGTGAGAGGCCGACCGTTGGCTGGCCAGCAGCGGCCGATGCCCTCCCGTCGACCCAGGTCCGCACCTCCCTCCTCTTTCTTCCCTTCTTCTCTTCTCTTCTTCTTCTTCCTTCTTCTTTTCTTCTTCTTTTCTTCTTCTTCTTCCTCAGCTGCTTCTTCTCTTCTTATTTTTCTGCAACAGTGTTGGGCTCGGCCCAGCACTAGTACTAGTGATCCATTATCCTTTTTAATTTTATTATTTATTTATTTAGGTATTTCTGTCCTAATTAATACAAATAGATTTAGACATTATTTATTTTAATAATAATACATATTCATCATTATGATTATTGTTAATTAAATTTTAGTGATGATTAATTAGGTTATAAACTATTACACATAAATATATGTAATACTTATAATTTTTTATTTACTTATATGTATATTAGATTAATAGATAGATTTGTAAATAATAATTATTAGATTTATATTCTAATATTCTTATGATATACATTTTAAGTAATTCTATTAATTTATTATATATTGTTATTTTTGTAACAAATAAAATACTAGGCTTATGTATTTATTTATTATTTTATAAAGTAATCTTTAATTAATCAAGATATAATTATAGTTAGGTTTTCATCTATTTTTTTAGTTTTATTTTTATTTTTATTTGTAATTAAAAATCTAGCTAGTAATAAAGATAACTAGAAATTCTAAAGCCTTTTAAATCATCATATATTACATGAACGGATTTTAATCAGATAACAGCTAACATCATACTACTTAAATAATTTCAGATCCCGACCCCCCTGTTCAGGATCCCGTGGACTTAGCTATCGAGGCTTGATCATTGTCATAGCAACGTGAACGAGTGATTGGTTGATATTTGCAGTGATGGTGAGTAGTCTTATCCCATATATCTTTTTCTCAAATTATGTTATATTATATATTATGTACATGCATGTTTTGGCCTCCAGCATGATTATATGACTTTATATAGAGATGATTTCAGTCGAGCATATTTTATCATACATTTGATTAGGCTGATATGGGATATGAATACATTGGTGATATATAGAGATGATTGGAGATGATTATACTATTCTAATTTTATACCGATATGATCTCTAGCATGAGTGTGCATGTGATAGACTGGCAGGAGTATGTATGTGTTGGATACATGGTTGGAGTTTGCATTACATCATTTTTCTTTTAATTCCTATTCCACCTAAATTCCTGTTATGCATTGACTTGCTATCGTACTTGATATATGTATATGATCTGTCATTTAGAAGGAAAGCATGAAATGTGATTGATAAGATAATTGATAGAAAGTGTGAGGATACCCGAGTGGGCACGAGGGTTAGGATGCGCTTGGTGGATAATTGATCGCTCGATATAGTTGCGATCCTGTCGGCCTTACGTCCGAATTCGTTAGTCTGTGTGCGCAGCAGACATTCAGACACATACCGTTCGCTATAACATATGTGGCGAATTATCCTCATGAGAATTCTATCAGCTAGAATGGTGCCCGGTCTGGATGGATGTTGATACCCTTAGCGGATGGTAGGGTATGGTTATATTTAAGATACTCCTTGCGGATAGCAGAGTATGCTCTGAGCCTTCGGACGTGATGTTGAGACTGGGTACCGGGTGTTGACTGTGCACAGTGGTCTAGTATGATGATGACATATAGAGCTGACATTGATGATGGAGGTGTTGAGAAATGCATATGATTTTATTATCATCTGATTACCTGATTATTGAGTGATTAATATACATCACATATGATTGTATTTGATATCATAGCATGGTCATGGTCGGCATGCATCATGTGTCATATTTGGGAGAGAGTTTTGATGACAGTATAACATGAAGATTTGTTCATTCATTGTCAAAGATTATATACTTTTATCAGTTATGACTTGTTATCTACTTTTTATTCATATATTATTGAAAATGCATTCATATACTCATTCATGATATGATGCTCTTTCTGATTCATATTATCCAGTATATAATTTACTCTCTGTTTGGCATCACTGATTTGGAGTAAGGTATATTCACTAAGCCTTTTACTCATGACTCTTTATTTTTTTCTAACCCCTCAGATATGTGGTACAGTGATAGCGACTCGTGATATCTTGAGAAAATATTTTAGAGCGATAATAAGGTGAGCTATAGATGTGAGACGGTATAGATAATAGTTTATATAGAAATTGAGTTGTACTAGTATTTGATATTTGTACTCTTTTGTATTAGACGATGATTTGTATAATACAGGTCAAATCATAGTGTAGTGTTGTATGAGTTATTTAGTTGTATCTTGATAATTGTGGCCTATGTGGATCCTGCTAGATTAGATAGTGGCCTGGTGTATATTATTATGAACGTGGATATTAAGATGTTAACAGATTTATTTGGTTAATAATATAATTTATTTGGTATTGGATTATATGAGTATAAATATATCAGTAGGTATTATTTGATTATGTCATGATTACATGTGCATAGTAGTATATCTATACGTGACGGGCCCCGCCCGACCTGTTGCACCGCGCGTGCTGTATGAGCGCGTGAGCATGCACGTGCCTGTGCCGGTGGGGGGGGGGGCTGCGTTACACTAACCCAATTGTCCAACTTCTTGTAGGGTGTCAATACCTTCATCAACATATGGACAATAATTATAGTACCTTCATCAACAATTTTCCCCATATATAAACAAACAATAAAATACGTGCACCACGGGCGTATGATTCATATGAGCTGGATTAGGACCACATTAATTAAATCAATAGTACAAAGGTTTGATAGATTGCCGGCCAATCATTAAATAATTGTTCATATGCAATTAAAGTTTTGATAGATTACCAAACGATCATTAGATAATTGTCACTATCCAATTAAAAATTTGATAGATCGCTGGCCGATCAGATTTGCTCAGTTCTTATCAGGAACTCCTGAAAAGCATTTCAAAATTATGTTTTTATATCTTATTAAATATATAAATAAAATATTTAGTCGATAGATCTGTAAGTTAAATTTAATTAAATTTTAAATTAAATTAACTATACTAAAAAAATTATTAAAATATCACTTACTCAACCTATTACACTCAGCTTATACCTAACCTAATTTATATTCAGACTCAAAATGCTAAACGCAACAAGATATACCCCAAGAGAGCATTAAATTCATAGTATATTCCAACCCTAGAACATCAAAGAAATTATAAATTTTAAACGAGTATTCTATTAACTTTGCTTGAAGTGTTATAAATCTTAAACGAGTAATGAGAAGGTGGGATTTGTGCTGCAAATAGGGATCAATTTCATTGTTTCGTGAAAGAGAGAACGATAGAGAAGGACATTTTGATCATTTAAAAAAAAATTATTTGTACTTGACAGAACATTATTTTTTTATGCCATCCATCCGAATAATATAAGTCAATACTAAGCATTTTAAATGCAAATTTTCCGTTTTAAATTGCAAATATTTGTGATAGACAAGAGTCTCTGAATACAGTTGTTGCTATATTTTATATATATATATATATATATATATATATAATATATCCTACATACACCTAAAAGGCTAAAACAAAGAGGCGAGGCCAAGCTTAAGAATTGATCACCATGGAGCAAAAATCAAAGGTATCAATCTTAGTAGTTCCATTCCCAGCCCAAGGCCACCTCAACCAACTCCTCCACTTCTCCCTCCTCCTCTCCTCCCGTGGCTTCCCCGTCCACTACGCCACCTCTCCCACCCACGTCCTCCAAGCCAAGTGTCGCCTCCAAGGGTGGAACCCTTCCTCTCTCCATGCCATCCACTTCCACTCCCTCCCCATCCCTCCATTTCCCACTCCACCACCAGACTACAACTCCACCATCAAATTCCCATCCCATCTCCAGCCTGCGTTTGAAGCCTTCCTGCACATCAGAGCCCCTCTTTCCTCTCTGTTACAAACTCTATCCTCTGCTTCAACTCGACTCGTAATAGTCCATGACTCACTTTCTTCGTTCGCTGGCAAAGAAGCTGAGTCACTTCCAAATACCGAGTCATACAACTTCCGGTGCCTCTCCGCCTTATTCGGACTCACTTTTCCACAAATAAGCGAATCCACTGCAAAGCTTTTACGAGCCCATGACTTGGTTCTCCCCGCCAAAGATGGCCGCGTCACTGAGGAGTTCTCCGACTTCATGATTCGCAACTACTACGACAATAACGAAAGAGAGTCCGGCATGATTATGAACACATGCAAGAAGTTGGAAGGCGAATTCCTCGAATTGCGACGCCAAGAGCTGGATTATATAGGCAAGAAGTTATTCGCGATTGGCCCGATAAATCCAGTCGTGATACGAGGAGGTGGTCATAGACACGAGTGCTTGGACTGGCTCGACAAGCAACCGGATGGGTCCGTTCTCTATATCTCCTTCGGAAGCACGACGACCCCCTCGGAGGACCAAGTTGAGCAGTTGGCGATCGGAATAGTTCAAAGCCGACAACGATTTATCTGGGTCTTGAGAAGCGCGGATAGAGGCAATATATTTGCGGAGGAGGGAAAGGAGGCGGGTTATAAGTTGCCTCCTGGCTTCGATAAGGAAGTGGAAGGGAGAGGAATGGTCATTCGAGATTGGGCTCCACAGTTGGATATCTTAGCTCATACATCCACTGGCTTATTCATGAGTCACTGTGGGTGGAATTCTTGCATGGAAAGTCTTAGCATGGGAGTTCCATTTGCTGCATGGCCAATGCATTCAGACTAGCCTGTGAATGCATTGTTTGTGACCAAGCATCTGAAGGTTGGTGTTATGGTCAGAGAGTGGGACAGAAGAGAGGAAATAGTTGCGGCAAAGGATATAGAGGAAGCCATTAATAAGGTCTTGGTTTATGATGAAGGGAAGGAGATTAAGCAAAGAGCTAGAGATTTAGGTGAAGCTGTGAGAGGAGAAGTAATGGATGGTGGGTCTTCTCGTGCTGAGTTGGATTTATTTATTGATCATATTACAAGGTGATAATGCATTGTATCGATGGTTGGTATTAGTATGCATGTTTCAAGACTATTATGCAAAATAATGCCATAATCTCAATGATTGAGTCTTGTCGAGCCCAAAATATTTCGAGTTGATATGATTGGTCTATATTAATAAATGCAACTTGGAATTAATCTTTGGGTTAATTGCATTTGCTCATAGAATTGCTTACTTCTCTCTACGTTTTCTATCACTAAACAATCTTCTACTAATTACTAATATAGACTCATTAAGTTTTAATAGTGCTAGTTAAAAAAAAGGTTGGTGGGCTGTATTTTACCCTTTCTCAACTTTTATGGACTAAATTAACCTCTTTCATCACACATTAATTAATTAATAAATAAATTAAAATCCATATATAATCAAATATAAATATATATATATATATATATATATATATATATATATATATATATATATATATATATATATATATATATATATCTCTTTTTTTCTTTGGATATATTATATCTGCTCGGGAACTATACATTCAATAGTAAATGCAAGCTACCAAACACGACATGTGATGAACCAAGAAAATAAATGTACGCAAGCTACCAAGAAAATAAATATGATTTTCTTCAAATCTTATATTGAAATTATTTAAGAACGAAGGAGAGGGAGTGTTGACGGTTGGCATTAAAACAAAAACTTTTGTCTAACAAAAAAATAATACGACAGTAGAGTAATTTTAAGTACCTTGTTAACAGTGTCTTTCGTTTCACATTATTAATAAATTAAGTGGTTAAGTATAAAAAATGAAGGACTAAGTAAAATTTCTCTTTTTTTTCACCTTCTCTTCCTCTCCCTGTCTCCTCTCACTTAGCCACGACACTCCTCTCCAATTTCCGCTGAGAATTTATCAGATAATTGTCAATAAGTTTGCAATGTGATTTTAAGAGAAAAGAACAAAAAAAAGAAAAAAGAAGGCTTTTCGTGCGAAGCGAAAATGGACCACTGGTTTGGCTTGAGAAGAATCATTACTCTATATTTTATGTGCCATTAACGCTCAATATAATGTTCTAGGAGTTGTGCTATTGTTTTATGCTAAGTATTGGCTCGTTCAAAGTTATTTGTACATTTCTTTTTTTTTGTATTAGATTTGTAGTCATATGGTTAAAATTAACAATACCATAGCTAATTGCAAAGCTAATTACTGTTGCTTGAAATAAGAAAATTTGTGGGCTCCACAATTTATATTCTTTTCTATTACCTTAACTTCACATTTATAATAATAATTTGATATTTTGAGTTGGCAATATTGTAACTATCGATGCACTTTCAACAAAAGAATGAGACCTGTCACCCGTTGCGGCTATTTTGTAATTTAATATTTTTTATAATTTTTATTTAATATTTTAATATTATTTTGACTAATAAATATTAAGATTATTAAAATATCCAACCATCCTCTCTCTCTCTTCCTCTCTACACTCCACCAGTTTTTTCTTTTTAATTTCTCCAACCAACTTCTCCGTTTGTTGGGCATGATGAACAGATGAGAGAGAGAAAAAATAAAATAAATATAAATAATTTATATATTTTATAAATTATTTTAAATATTATAATATGGTATTTTTGTTAGCACCATCCAAATTAGCGTACCGTGTTAAATAAAAATTATTGAAAATAAAAAAATGGTGGGTATAAAGTTCTTCAAATCATCCACACCTATACTATAGTCTATTGTTTGGTGTGTGCGTTTGTGTGTTTTTTTCACCAATCAATTTCTAACGATACAAATTCAACAACCGTCCAAATATATTTAACTCAAAAATATAAATAAATTCCACCTTAAACGCTTCCCAAAAATAGGTCATACATAATGGAGTTAAGTAATACATGTATAAATAATATTACGGAGAATTTTAATCTATGCCCTCTCGCATGTCACAGGGCTAATAGAATCCAATCATTGAGGTAGACAAAAGCTAGACTAATATATATTTTCAAGTTAATTAAGCATGGCATTATTTAGAACATAGTTATTATACATTATCACGAAGAAGCTACAGCATGGTGCCCTAATCGCTTAAATAGTGTGCAACTCTAATGGCATAATTAGCATCTTGTGATATGAGCAATAAACGATTCCAAAGCAGCATTAGAAAACCCACCGTCCGATACTGCTGCTCTCACAGCTTCACCTAAAGTGTTAATCCGTTGCTTAATCTCCTTCCCTTCGTCATATACCATGATCTTATTAATGGCCTCCACTATGTCCTTTGCCATAACTAATTCTTCTCTTCTATCCCACTCTCTAACCATAACACCAACCTTCAGATACTTGGTCACAAGCAATGCATTCGCAGGCTGGTCCGAATGCATTGGCCATGCAGCAATTGGCACTCCCATGCTAAGACTCTCCATGCAAGAATTCCAACCACAGTGACTCATGAATAAGCCAGTGGATTTGTGAGCTAAGATATCCAACTGTGGAGCCCAATCTCGAATAACTATTCCTCTCCCTTCCACTTCCTTCTCGAAACCAGGAGGCAACTTAGAGCTCGTCTCCTTTGCCTCCTCTGCGAATATATTGCCTCTATCCGCGCTTTTCAAGACCCAGATAAATCGTTGTCGGCTTTGGACTAGTCCGATCGCCACCTGTTCGACCTCGTTCTCAGAGAGCATCGTCGTGCTTCCGAAGGAGAGATAGAGAACGGAACCTTCCGGTTGCTTGTCGAGCCAATACAAGCACTCGTGTCTATGACCACCTTCGGGAATCGCGATAGGATTTACTGGGCCAATCGCGAATATCTTCTTGCCAACAAAATCCGGCTCATGGCGTAGCAATTCGAGGAATTCACCTTCCAATTTCATGCATGTGTTTATAATCGTGCTGGATTCAGATTTTTCTTTGTCGTAGTAGTTACGATTCACGAATTCCACGAACTCCTTAGTCCGGCAGCTATCTCGTGCAGGGAGAACCAAGTCATGGGCTCGTAAAAGCTCTGCAAAGGATTCGCTTACTTGCGGAAAACTGAGTTGGAAGAAGGCGCCGAGGCATTGGAAATTGTACGACTCAGCATTTGGTAATGAATCAGCTTCTTTGCCAGCGAACGAAGAAAGTGGGTCATGGACTATTACGAGTCGAGTTGAAGCAGAGGATAGAGTTTGTAACAGAGAGGAAAGAGGGGCTCTGATGTTTATGAATGCTTTAAAGGCAGGAAAGAGATGTGATGGGAATTTGATGGTGGAGTTTTGGTCCGGTGGTGGATTGGGAAATTGAGGGATAGGGAGGGAGTGGAAGTGGATGGAGTGGAGAGAGGAAGGGTTCCAACCTTGGAGGCGAGACTTAGCTTGGAGGACGTGGGTGGGAGTAGCTGCGTAGTGGACGGGGAAGCCACGGGAGGAGAGGAGGAGGGAGAAGTGGAGGAGTTGGTTGAGGTGGCCTTGGGCTGGGAATGGAACTACTAAGATTGATACCTTTGATTTTTGTTCCATGGTGATCAATTTTAGGTCTCTCTGTTTTAGGTGAAGGATATCTAATCTATATATATATATATATAGAGAGAGAGAGAGAGAGAGAGAGAGAGAGAGAGAGAGAGAGAGCAGAGCCAACTCGGGAGTGGATCGCCTGCAGTCCCGGTTGCAAAAACAATGCTGCTTTCGGGTATTTGCGGTCTTTTTATTGGGTTTTAGATGATTCCAAAACAAACTTACTAAGTTACTAACTTGTGGCTACCTAAGCTACATGAAGGGATGATGTATGTGCTTAACTCATGTAACTCAGATTCCACTCAAGTATGGTTTCTTCACATTTACACTCAGACGTGCCGTGTAAAATAAGTCCTCCTTCCACTTTTTACACGTCAATCATGGATTTCTTCACAGCCAGAAGGATTTAAATATGATTGCGTGCGCTAATGACGGGTTTCTTGTCGTAATTTATTCACAGTGTGCCCCTTATAAGTAATTAGTAATTACACCAAACACGTGCGCTAAAAACGACCAAAAGATTATAAATAGACTGATAGAGCTTGAAAAATATTTAAAATTTCTAATTTATTTAAAATTCTTAATTATAGTCTTCTTTATTTCGAATATTTTATAAATTACACCTTAAGTTTTTTAAATTTAAGAATACAAAGACAGACACGAGACACATAAATATTTTAGATAGTTCATATCCATTAAAGTCATAAAAACTAACACCATTAAAAACCAAAGAATTCCAAATAAATTAGGAATTTTAGTTTTTTTAGAAACCTTTAAGATTATTGTAATCTTTTAATCATTTTTACTGCACGCTTTTGGTTTAGTTACCTATGTGACACACGATCACATTTGGTTTATTTGTGTAAATATAGTAGATAGCAATCTATTAGGTATGAGTATTGTAAATATAGTAGATAGCGATCTATGCATAGCATAATTGTAGGGATTGGTTCTATATATAGATAAAAGGATCTGATTGTATAGAATTTTGATTGTATAGGATCATGAAGATATTTTCTGCATTATCTATATAAAGAGTATTGCACCCCTCAGGGGATTTCAGCGGCTAATAGCTTCTCTGACTTGGTATCAGAGCTTGATCCCATCTCCTTCACCATGACTTCTTCCGATCTCGCTTCCAACGCCGCCGACGTCCTGGTCTCCTCCCCAAGCGCCTCCATCATGACCACTACTTCTTCTTCTTTCGCCAACGCCATTACTTGTAGGCTAACCCGCACCAATTTCCTCCTATGGAAGGCCCAAGTAGTCCCTATCCTCTGCGGCATCCAACTCTGTGGCAATCTCGATGGCACCACTCCCATGCCGCCAGCCACGGTGACCAAAGGTATTGGCGATGCCGCCAGGTAGGTGGAAAATCCTGCCCACGTCAATTGGATCATCCAAGATCAGGCGATCTTGGGTGGCCTCCTGCCCTCCATGACTGAGGACGTGCTGCCTCAACTCCTGCCCACCGGCACCTCTGCTGAAGTGTGGACGACGCTCCACACAATGTTCTTCGCCCAACATCATCGGAACGCCATCCAAATTCGCACCCAGCTTTCCACAACGAAGAAGCTCGACATGAGCATGTCTGAATACTTCCAGAAGATGACGACCCTTGTCGACACCATGGCAAACATCGAGCAGCCCATGTCTGATGAAGAAGTGATCGGCTACATCCTCGCCGGCCTTGGTGCGGGCCACGGTGATCTCGTCAGTGCCATTACTGTCCTGTGCTATCAGCGAGCAGTGACTCTCTCGGAGCTATACTCCTACGTGCTTGCGCATGAAGCTCAAGCTGCCATGACGGGTGGCGTGGTGGAATTTTCTTCATCTGCCAACAATGCCATGCGCTAGAACTCCTCCAATGCCCCACGTCGCAACAACAACAACAACAACAACTTCGGCAACAATCGTGGCGGCTAACGCGGTGGCGGTGGTAGTGGCCGGGGCGGACGTGGGCACGGCCGTGGTAGGAACAATGGTCCTCGCTGCCAAGTGTGCAGCATCTACGACCATATAGCCCTGAACTATCGTAACAGATTCAACCATGCGTACCAGCCGGAGGAGTAGCACGGCGTCAACAGTGCCACGACTGGAGGAGGCTACAATGTTGACACGAACCGGTATACTGACACCGGTGCAACAGATCACTTGACGAGTGATCTTGATCGGCTAACCATTCAGGAACGCTACCACGGCAAGGATCAGGTTCAAGTGGCCAACGGAGCAAGTTTGCACATTTCACATATTGGCCATTCTATAATTCCCGACTTAGATCGTTCTCTTGCTCTTAAAAATATTCTTCATGTCCCTAACATAAATAAACATCTTCTTTCTGCACACAAACTTGTTTCTGATAATAATGTTTTCATTGAATTTCATGACGATGATTTCTTTATTAAGGACAAGGCTACGAAGAAAACGCTTCTACTCGGTAGAAGCAAAGGGGGTCTCTACCTAGTGCCGTTTGGTTGCTCAACATCCACCACTCCTCATCATGCTTCATCCGGTGTCAAGGTGTCATCCTCTCTGTGGCATCAACGTTTTGGGCATCCTACTTCGTCCATTGCTAGGTCTATCTTGAAATCCAATAATTTAGATTGTTCCTTTGAACAAGAGTCCTCAGTTTGTGATGCATGCCAACGTGCAAAGAGTCATCGACTTCCTTATAATAATTCTGTTCGTGTCACCACCTCTCCTCTTGAACTTATCCACTTCGATGTGTGGGGACCTGCTCAAGCTTCTGTTGGAGGTTTCAAGTACTATGTGTTAGGTTTTTATTTGTTGGCAATTGTGTACAAAATATTCTAAGTGTATTTTTTACATGTATATGAGCTTTACATAAGTCTAGAATATCTCTGGTTTGAAAAATTGCAAGATTATTGGAGAAAAGTCGTTGAGTTCACACCGTATTCACAAACGCGTTCGAACGCGAAATCTGTGTTCACACAGACAGAGAGTTGCGTTCACAAACGCGTTCGAACGCGGGTACTGCGTTCACACAGACAGAGAGCCGCGTTCACAAACGCGTTCGAACGCGGGTACTGTGTTCACACAGATCGAGAGCTGCGTTCACAAACGCGTTCGAATGCAACCTAAAGAATTCAAGCTGTCGCGTTCAAACGCACTCGAGCTCGTTCGAACGCACCCATGCCGCGTTCAAACGCACCTATGAAGTTTGCAATTTATTGGATTTTCGTGAGTATAGATAAGACTTGGATTTGGCTCTATCTTGGAGATCATATATAAGGATTGTGATGCCCTATCTCTAGGATGGTTGAAGAAACATTATTGAAGGAGACTTCTTGAGGCTACATCGGTTCTTCAACGAACAAGGGTCTACTCATCTATAAGAATTTAATCTTTCATCTTAAGGGCTATCTAGACGAAAGATCAATCTCGAGGGCTACTGAGATTGGACTTCAATCACAAGAAGCAGTGAATCGTGGGTTCTAGCGATCAAAACTGAGAGGAACAAAGTCGTTTGGATCGACGGATTGTTTTGTGAGTCAGTCTTGTAACTGCTACTATCATAATGATTGGTTTTGATCCGAGTTTTGATCCGTGGTTTTTTCCCGTTTTGCGTTCTTCCACGTTAAAATCTTGGCATTCATCTCTACTTTCATTTTAAATATTTCTTCCGACTTTTACTTAAGCGAACGAACAATATCATTGCCTAAAGGTTAGATACATATGTGTGTCTAGGGGTTTTTTCAATTGGTATCAGAGAAGGTTCTCTCACCCTTTGAGAGAGATCAGATAGGTATGGATTTTCATAGAGATGGACCATCATCTATTAGACCTCCTATTTTAGATTGATCAAATTATGGATATTAGAAAACTAGGATGAGAGCTTATTTGAAGTCTATAGATGAGCGAGTATGGATGGCCATTGTGAACGGTTGGAGTTCACCAATGTACATAGTGAATGATGAGTTTATTGAGAAATCGATTGAGTCATGGGATAAGACAGATTATGAAAAAGTTGGCTGGAATAGCAAAGCAATAAATACAATTTTTAGTTGTGTTTCCTCGAAAGAATTTAGAAGAATTTCTACTTGTGAAATAGCAAAAGAAGCCTGGACGATCTTAGAAACAACTCATGAAGGAACTAAAACTGTAAAACTTTCAAAACTTCAAAGGTTGACTATTAGTTTTGAAACCCTACGTATGGAGGAGAATGAGACATTTGATGAGTTTTATGCAAAGCTGAGTGATATAGTCAACTCCAGTTTCAACCTAAGAGAGAAAATTCATGAAAACAGAATTATTCTTAGGATCCTTAGGTCTCTTCCAGAAAGGTTTCATGCGAAAGTTACAGTTATTGAGGAAAGTAAGGACATCAACTCTATGAAAGTTGAACAATTGGTAGGAAATCTACAAACATTTGAGTCCAGTCTTTCAAAACCGAGGAAATCCAAAGGGATGGCTCTATCCACTATTGAACAAAATTTAGAGGAGTCTGATGATGAAGGTGATTTAGATGTTGAGATGTTGGCAATGTTTGTCAAAAAGTTCAATAAATTCTTTCGGAAGCCAAACAAGTTGAATGCTGAAAAATTTGAAAAAAGCAAAGCCTTTGTGAAAAAGAAGAATACTGTGAGTTCGAATACAGGTGGTAGCAACAACAATGTCAAACAGAAAAATAAGAATTCTGAGAATAAAGTTCAATGTTTTGAATGTTCTGGTTTTGGACACATCGCACAAGAATGCCCTAATCGTCTTAAGAGGAAGGGCAAAGCTATGAAAGTTAATTGGGATGACTCAAATGAATCTAATGATGATTCTGAAAAGGACGAAGAAAACTTTGTAGCTTTTACCTCTTCTCTACTTAATACTGACTCTATTGTTGATACTGATAGTACAGATGATCAGGATATGTTACCTGCTGAGGAAGATGAATCTGAAATCCGAAAGGCATATAATGACTTATACCTAGAGTCGTTTAAACTCAAGAAAAGTAATCTTAGACTACTTCAACGACTCAAGGTAATTGAACGAGAAAGAATTCAATTTGAGGAGAAGTACAAATTTTTGCAAAAACCTAGAATTGCTTTCATTTATGGGATGAAAACAAAGGTAATATGGGTCAAGAAAAGTGATTTGAAATGTTATGTTGTGCATACTGTCTTGAAAGCCTGTTACGATCCTTCCTCGGCTATAGGCTCTGATACCAGATTGATACGAACCCTCTTTTGGTGCTATGGCTCTGATTCAAGATTAATACGATCTTGCACGGAACTTTGAGATCAGATCCCGAAATATCCCGCCGTTGGATCGCTGTGAAATTTTGATATGTTGTAGGCCCGGAAAAGAGCTTTCCAACGGATCTAGTTTCAGGCGAATCGGAGATGGGGATCTCGAAATATCGTTCGTTTAGTGGACGAACGTCAGGATACTCTGTTTTGGATTCCGTGGATGAAGGCACGAAATCCTAGGTAATGGTGGATTGTGGAGGGCCGGTGTTGATGGGGTGGCACCGGTGTAAAAGTGATGGTGGAAGGGTTATGGATGATGGAAAGGTTAGGGATAGCGATGGATAAATTGGAAGAAGGGGGAGAAGAGGGCCACTCCTAAGGGACTAGGGTGATTGGCCTGTCGAGGGAGATTAGAAGCGGCGTTGCCGGGGAGATTGAGGGAACGGGAGCGAAGAAGATGAAGGAGGCAAGGCAAACTCAATTCTCAATATTCAATCCTAATTTTGGTTGCCCTACACATACTTTTATAGGCTAACCAACAACTCAATCTTATCCTAAAACACAATCTTATCCTAAAACTCAATCTTATCCTAAAACACAATCTTATCCTAAAACTCAATCTTATCCTAAAACTCAATCTTATCCTAAAACTCAATCCAAACTCGAGACGACGTCGGTGAAGTCCGAATCGTATCAATCCACCACGCTTCCGCAACCTTGTCCTCAAGGTTTGAAATTTGGGAAGCGATCCATGATGTCTGTCTCTAGCTCCCATGTAGACTCGTCAGTAGGTTTGCCCAGCCACTCAATCAGCACTTCAGTCTCTAATCTGGATCCTTGGCGTCTTCTCCTACGACTTAGGACTCGAACCGGCTCATTGGAGCCATCTTCCTCCATTGGTTCGGGTAAGGTCGAACCCACTACATGGTTAGGCCCGATCTGGGCCTTCAATGCCGAGACATGGAAGACGGGATGTATCCTGGTTCCTTCAGGTAGGTCCAATCGGTAAGCTACTGGACCGATTCGTTGTAGCACTCGGTACGGACCATAGTACTTGTATCCCAACTTTTGGTTCAAAATTGGCCTCAATGTGGATTGTCGATACGGTTGAGCTCGAACGAACACCAATTGATCCACCTCAAATTCTCGCTCACGTCTGCCTTTGTCATGCGTTTGCTTCATGCGGTTTTGTGCTGTGGCTAGGTGAGTCTTGAGCCGTCTCAATGTTTCATCTCGATCAGCAAGCTCCAAGTCAAGCTCAGTCCTATCCGTCGCCGCGAGTCTATCGTAGGCACGCAAGACAGGGGGAGTGCGCCCATAAACCGCCTCAAATGGGGTCATGCCAATGCTTGAGTGATGAGCGGTATTGTATGACCACTTAACCCAGGGAAGAAATTTGACCCAATCCTTTGGTCGATCCGCCACAAAGCATCGCAAGTATTGCTCTAGTCCACGATTCACCACCTCGGTTTGGCCATCCGTCTCGGGGTGATATGCTGAACTAAGATTGATTTGAGTCCCTTGCAATCTGAAGAACTCGGACCAAAACTCACTTATGAAGATGCGATCCCGGTCTGACACGATAGTCCTAGGCATCCCATGCAAGCGTGCCACTTCCCGAACAAAAATTTCAGCAACCCTTTTTGCTGAAAACGGGTGAGACAATGTTATGAAATGTGCGTACTTGCTCAGTCTATCCACCACAACAAACACCACCGATTGTCCTCGAACTTCCGGCAGCCCCTCGATGAAGTCCATGGAGATATCCTCCCAAATACGCTCTGGTATCGGTAGTGGTTGCAGTAGCCCGCTAGGCTTGAGTGCCTCCGATTTGGCTCGTTGGCAGATTTGACATTCACGCACATACTTCTTCACGTCCGTCTTCATCCCAGTCCAAGTACAGTTTTGGGCCAGCCGCTTGTAAGTACGTAATACCCCTTCATGTCCTGCTATAGGAGTATCATGGAAGTGTGCCATCAATAGCCTCCGTAGCTCTTCGTTTCGGGGTACCTTGATTCGCCCGTGCTCTAGTACTAACCCATTGCGCTCCTCGTGCTCGGGGTTGCTTGAGGGGTTCTCTCTCAACTCCTCCATGAGTCGGACCAGATCACTATCCTCTGCACTGGCTCTTCGTAGATCTGAAAAGAAAGGAAAAGTGGGTGTCGAGAAAGAAGCGAGCTCCCTTTCTTTTGGAAGTTCAAGCAGCGGTTTACTTCCATCCAACAACACTCTATGATCATCTCTCCAAAAAGTCAATGTGAGGCTTGTAAAATCAAAGGTCACGGGCCCCAAGCTCCGAAGCCATTGGGTCCCTAAAACAATATCGGCACCTTGCAAGGCCAACGGATAAAGATCCAATGTGAAAGTTTGGCCTTGCACCTTCAATTCTGCACCTCCACAAATAGAATCTGCTCGCAAAGTGGTGCCATCTCCAATAGTCACATCGAACCCCTCCGTGGGTTCCGACTCGAGCCCAATCTTCCTAGGGAGCCTCTTGTCAATGAAGTTGTGGGTGGACCCAGTGTCAATCAAGATTCTTACTGTGGTCTTCTTGACTACTCCGTTCACCCGCAATGTCTTTGGTGCCGCCGTCCCCGAATAGGCGTGGAGGGAGATTTTGGCCATCGTGTCCTCCGCGTGATGTTGCTCCTCAACTTCTTCTCCTCGATGTCCAGCCACATCTGCACTTTCAGCTGCCATGGGTGGAAGATCGTGGCCTTCTCCTTTGAGTGGTAGCTTGGCAGGGAGCTGCAACGTCATCGCTGGTGATGAAGCTGTCGTGGTCGACTGTCGATTGACCGAGGAGAATGGTAGAAGATCGCTGGAGGCCATATGCGATTTCTTCTTAGTTGCCGACTCACTATGGTTGCAAAGGGAGCTAGTGAAAGGCGGCCCAAGTGTCGAAATTCGCGATTTCGGATCATCTCCTTCACCACTGATGAGGATTCCTGATGAGGGATATCCAGCGACCAGGTGTGGGGTAGCCAGCACTTCGCGGTTTGTCGACGAGGTCTCCGGTGCATGGGAAGATGTGGAGGTTCCGAGGGCTGCTACAATGGTTGAGGATCTCATTGTAGCCGGTGGCAGTTCGTTGCGGCTGACCATGGGTCGAGGTGTAGAATCTCGATCTTGCCGGATAGCCGAACTCTCCCCTATTTTTGTGATGAGCGGGAAGGCCGTGGAGGATGTTGGGTATGTTGTGGAGGGTTCCCAATGCTGTCTTGTGATTGCCTTGCTTGTTGAAAAAGGTTTCGTCCATGCCCGTATTTCCTGCATCATCTCCATCATTATTTGCTTGTTGATGGCAATCTGTTTGGAAATAGACCCCAACATGGATAGAACGCTAGGTTCTTCCGTATTCCTATTAGATCGAGTGATCGTCATTGGAAGCGCTTGTCCGAGGAACGGTGGCTCTGATACCAGCTTGTTACGATCCTTCCTCGGCTATAGGCTCTGATACCAGATTGATACGAACCCTCTTTTGGTGCTATGGCTCTGATTCAAGATTAATACGATCTTGCACGGAACTTTGAGATCAGATCCCGAAATATCCCGCCGTTGGATCGCTGTGAAATTTTGATATGTTGTAGGCCCGGAAAAGAGCTTTCCAACGGATCTAGTTTCAGGCGAATCGGAGATGGGGATCTCGAAATATCGTTCGTTTAGTGGACGAACGTCAGGATACTCTGTTTTGGATTCCGTGGATGAAGGCACGAAATCCTAGGTAATGGTGGATTGTGGAGGGCCGGTGTTGATGGGGTGGCACCGGTGTAAAAGTGATGGTGGAAGGGTTATGGATGATGGAAAGGTTAGGGATAGCGATGGATAAATTGGAAGAAGGGGGAGAAGAGGGCCACTCCTAAGGGACTAGGGTGATTGGCCTGTCGAGGGAGATTAGAAGCGGCGTTGCCGGGGAGATTGAGGGAACGAGAGCGAAGAAGATGAAGGAGGCAAGGCAAACTCAATTCTCAATATTCAATAATAATTTTGGTTGCCCTACACATACTTTTATAGGCTAACCAACAACTCAATCTTATCCTAAAACACAATCTTATCCTAAAACTCAATCTTATCCTAAAACACAATCTTATCCTAAAACTCAATCTTATCCTAAAACTCAATCTTATCCTAAAACTCAATCCAAACTCGAGACGACGTCGGTGAAGTCCGAATCGTATCAAAGCCTTAAATTCTGATTTATGGTATTTAGATAGTGGCTGTTCAAGACATATGTCGGGTGATAAGTCTTTATTTTCTAATCTCAAAAAACATGAAGGGGGAGTTATGACATTCGGAGATGGTAATTCATCCAAGATAATAGGTAAAGGAAAGGTAAGTACTCCAGGGATTCCTAGTCTCGAAAATATTTTTTATGTTAAGGGCTTGAAAGCAAATCTATTAAGCATCAGTCAATTTTGTGATGAAGATTATGAGGTAAAATTCTCCAAAAATGATTGTACTATTCTAGATCATGATGATAATGTTATATGCAATGGATCTAGAACATCTGATAATTGCTATGTTGTTCGAACTACACAAAAATTAAAATATAATAGTGCTTCTTTCGACATTGTAGATCTTTGGCATCAACATCTTGAACATGTGAATCACAAGGAATTATTTAATCTGTCCAAACAAGAAGTGGTAAGAGGAATACCTAAGATGAAAGAAATATCGAAAGGAGTGTGCGATTCATGTCAAATTGGAAAACAAATTAGGATCTCACACAATAAGGTAAATGCAGCTACCACTGACCGTGTGCTTACAATTAGTCCACATGGACTTAATGGGTCCAACAAAATCGGAAAGTCTTAGAGGTAAACACTATATATTCTTAATGGTCGATGATTACTCCAGATTTACCTGGGTTGCCTTTTTACGTGAGAAGTCTGAAACCTTTGAAATTTTTAAAACATTATGCTTGAAATTACAGAATGAAAATTCTACTACCCTAGTTAGGATTCGTTCTAATCACGGATTGTTTTGTGAGTCAGTCTTTTACTTTGAATTTTTTTTAGGTTTCAGATTTGTCGAGAGTTTTATTTTGTTTATAAAAAAGAAATTGATGCACTTCTAGATTCAAAAATATATTCTTGACATATAAGTATGATTTTTTACTTGATTATGAGTTATTATAGTCAATTTTGTCATCTTGAAGTATATTGTATCAATTTTGATTTTGTCACTCCCTCGACTTCTATAATAATAAAACCAAATTTAATGCACTCATAACGTATGTGTATTCTTGAGTGAGCATGATATCATGGATTATTTTTTTAAATAGCTCACTATTAACTTTGATTTGCACAGTTTGATCATATGCTTAGTCATCAAAAATTTGTTCATAAAAGATCAATGAAAAGAGCTACAATGAGTTAGTGTTAAAGCCGTCTTGTTTAGAGTCCAGTTTGACTCAGTGTATTATTTGCAAATTAAAAAAAAATGACATATGTGAATTTCTTCTTTCACATTGTTTGATTTGTACTACAAGAAAAGTGTTACCTACTCATGTGGGAAAGCTATCATTGCACCTATATGTTTTAGTAAAAAAAAATTACAGGAAAAATTCCTGTCATGTTATGAAGAATAAGTCGAAAAGTGCAAAATTTTCTATACTAAGTCGGGTTGACTACTGTGTTGCATCATTGGTTAAATAGGAAAGTTTGTTTAAGAAGATAGGTTCATGTTATATATGCTCAACTTGCATATACTTATTGTTATGATTAATCAAGATTAATTTAATTTTGAGTGATGCATTAGAATTGATTATAATATGCTCTTGATGATTTGATTGATCTTGTATAACTTATTTCATTTGATTATCATATTCTATGTCTTGAATCTATTTTGAATTTTTTAGAAGTGCATCTCCAAAAAGATTTATTGTGTTTTTTTACTGATTTAAAAAAAAATGGCGTTCGAACTCAAGATTTTTGAGTTCGAACTTAGCGCGTTCGAACGCTCAGACTAGTGCGTTCGAACGCACTCGGGGGTTCTTTAAATATTGCGTCCGAACCCAAGGGTTTTCATCTTCCATTTTCCAAACCCTAAAAAACCCTTCATTTTCCCCCTCTCAAATCTTCAAGATCTTGCTCTTTTTCATCAAAATTTTCATTTCAAATCTTTTTTGAGGGAGATTCTCCTCCGGATCTAGCGTCTTTCGGCCGAATCTTTGAGTTTTTCTTCACTTTTGCAAGGTATGATCATCCATCATTTTCCTATTTTTTATTCAATAAAGTTGCTTGATCTTGATTGATTTTGTGCGTTTTCACATTTTGATCACGTTAATGTTAAAACCTTGATGTTTCTTGTGAGATTGAACGTGATATCTTAGCGTTTTCAAGTGAAAGATGGATTTCATTTAGGGCCTTCATGGTTTCTAAACTTTTTTGGAATTCTTGCTACTTTTTTGTTTGCTTTGGGCATGTATTGAATCTTACAACTTGTTTCTTTCTCAAAAATGCCTAAATAAGCGGCAGTGACTAAGAAACCAAGGCCGCCTTCGTCACCGTCTTCAGCTCCAAAATTTTCTTCATCAACGGCTGCAGGGCGCTACAAACATAATTTTGGCACCCGTCCTGTTATCTATGAAAGACCCGTGGTCGTTTCCGATTTTTCTTCTTTGGGGATAGAATAGATATTTACTGAGCGAGGATGGTTATCGGTGTGTCGGATGAGCGGGACTGCTTATGTGGAAGTTGTTCGGGAATTTTTTAGTAATGCCACGGTTTTAGATCGCTGTATACGTTCTACTGTTCGTGGTGTATCTGTATACTTGGACTCAGATGTTATTCACGCTAAACTTAGTCTTCCTGATGGTGAGTTCCAGTATCCAACGTCTGCTCCACTTCCTGATGTCAATGAGTATGCTGGTACTGTACTAATCAAAGGGGAACGTTGGAAGGGAAACATGATGCCGCATGCGAAGCTGACATCAGTGGCTCGCATACTTCACCTATTTTGTCTGTACAATGTCAACCCTAAGACTCGACATTCCAGTATTAGTCTGGATCTTGCATTCCTTCTTCATGCGATGTTATCTGGAGTCTTTATTGATTTGGCTGCCGTGATCTATGATTCGATTCTCACAGCTGCATAGAAAGAAGCACCTCGTGAGGGGTTACCGTTTGGCATCTTTATTACAAATTTGTGCACTCAGAGTGGGGTGCATGTGGATGTTTCGGAACCTTCCCTTACTTCGCAAAAACCATTGGATCAGATTACTCTTAAGCGGAGTCAAGCTCACGACCAGTCGTCTCCTCTCAAGCCGTCTTCTTCCGTCGCTGGTCGTTCATCGCACCTCGACAGTTCTAATGATAGCTCTGATGATGACTCATCTCACACTGAGGGGGAGTTACCACAGTACTTTGACCGTTTCGATCAGCTTAGTACTCAAGTGTAGGATCTCCATTCGGTAGTGAATGATTTACGAGCTGAGCAAGCTCATCAAGGGACTATACTTGACTCTGTGTTGACGATTCTTCATCGTCAGTTTCCTCCGAGTTCCTATTCTTTGGCATTTGTGTCAAAAAGGGGGAAAATGTTTAGGTGTCTAGGTGTCTAGGTATGTAGGGGGAGTATGGGCATAGGGGGAGTTTATTAGAGTCGGAGTTTATGAGAGTCTTTAGAGTCTTTATAACTTTGTTTATAACTTTGCTTGAAGTAACTATGAACTTTGTCTGTGAATTTTGTCTACTTAAGTACTTTTGAATTTATGCTCCATTGATAACTTGTGTTTGGATTGTTTATTCATTTCAAGTTATTTTCACTTGATCTTGGATTGGTATATGTTTATTTGCAGGGCTTGATGTGCAAAATATTCTAGACCTGTTGATTGCTCAGTTTGAAGTCTTTGTAATATCTTGTAACCTAGGTGTTTTGTCACAAATTGCCAAAATGGGAGATTGTTAGGTTTTTATTTGTTGGCAATTGTGTACAAAATATTCTAAGTGTATTTTTTACATGTATATGAGCTTTACACAAGTCTAGAATATCTTTGGTTTGAAAAATTGCAAGATTATTGGAAAAAAGCCGCTAAGTTCACACCGCATTCACAAACGCGTTCGAACGCGAAATCTGCGTTCACACAGACAGAGAGCCGCGTTCACAAACGCGTTCGAACATGGGTACTGCGTTCACACAGACAGAAAGCCGTGTTCACAAACGCATTCGAACGCAGGTACTGCGTTCACACAGATAGAGAGTCGTGTTCACAAACGCATTCGAACGCGGGTACTGCGTTCACACAGATAGAGAGCCGCGTTCATAAATGCGTTCGAACGCGGGTACTGCGTTCGCAAACGCGTTCGAACGCAACCTAAAGAATTCAAGCTGTCGCGTTCAAACGCACTCGAGCTCGTTCGAACGCACCTGAGATTAAGTCATGCCGTTCGAATGCACCCGTGCTGCGTTCAAACGCACCTATGAAGTTTGCAATTTATTGGATTTTCATGAGTACAGGTAAGACTTGGATTTGGCTCTATCTTGGAGATCATATATAAGGATTGTGATGCCCTATCTCTAGGATGGTTGAAGAAGCATTATTGAAGGAGACTTCTTGAGGTTACATCGGTTCTTCAACGAACAAGGGTCTACTCATCTACAAGAATTTAATCTTTCATCTTAAGGGCTATCTAGACGAAAGATCAATCTCGAGGGCTACTGAGATTGGACTTCAATCACAAGAAGCAGTGAATCGTGGGTTCTAGCGATCAAGATTGAGAGGAACAAAGTCGTTTGGATCGACGGATTGTTTTGTGAGTCAGTCTTGTAACTGCTACTATCATAGTGATTGATTTTGATCCGAGTTTGGATCCGTGGTTTTTTCCCGTTTTGGGTTTCTCCACGTTAAAATCTTGGCATTCATCTCTACTTTCATTTTAAATATTTCTTCCGACTTTTACTTAAGCAAACGAACAATATCATTGCCTAAAGGTTAGATACATACGTGTGTCTAAGGGTTTTTTTACTATGTAAGTTTCTTGGATGATTATAGTCGTTACACTTGGATTTATCTCATTAAGCATAAATCGGATATTGAGCAAATCTTTCATATTTTCCAAAATCATGTTGAGCGCCTCTTGAATTCCAAAATTTGCACTGTTCAATCCGATTAGGGAGGGGAGTACCACCGTCTCCATAAGTATTTCTAGCGTTGTGGTATTTCTCACCGTGTGTCATGCCCCCATACCTCATAGCAAAACGATATAGCCGAAAGGAAGCACCGACACATTGTTGAAACCGGCCTTGCTTTATTAGCGCATTCCTCCCTTCCTCTTAGATTTTGGGATGAAGCCTTTTTTACCACATGCTACTTAATTAATCGTATGCCAGGCCGTACCATCAATAATTCTACCCCTATTACACGTCTTCTCAACATTACGCCAGATTATACCTTTCTTCGCACTTTCGGTTGTGAATGTTGGCCTAGCCTTCGGAAATATAATTCTCATAAGTTGCAATTTCGTTCCAAACTGTGTGTCTTCTTGGGGTATAGTTCCATGCATAAGGGATATAAGTGACAAAAGCACTAGCCGGGTGTATATCTTGCGAGATGTTGTCTTTGATGAATCCCTTTTCCCTTTTTCTACTCCTTCTCGGTCGACCATCCCTTCTTCTGATGATGTTTGTTTTCCTTAGTCTAAACCGACAACTATGAATGATCATATGCGAAATTATGACTTATCGCTCTTATTGTCTAACACGTCTGATGCAGCTGCAGTAGCACCGCGTCCCATGCCTCCGATAGATGATCAATGCGTCTGCATGATCGACGTCCCGGGTGCATGCAACCCTGGGCCTGCTACCTCGACTCTTGGCCCAGGAAATCCTCCGCAGCAGCAGCCGCTCAGTGCGGCGACCTCAGCACCCGCTCCTGGGTCGGATTCGGCCCAAGTTCCTACTGTGCCCGAGCCTGATGCACATTCGTTGGGTCACACAGCAGGCGACGCCAATATCGAGCTTGCACCAGATGCTGCTCCCGCTAATGCTCCACCCGTGCATCAGAAGATTACTCGCCTCCGTGCTAACAAGATCTTCTGCAAGAAATTCACAGATGGCACTATTCGGTACACTCCAAATCACCGTGCTTTCTTTGCTGAGCCTACATCTCATCGGCTTGCTCTTTCAGATCCAGCTTGGCACTCCGCTATGGAGGATGAGTTTGCTGCTCTTCAGAAGAATTGTACCTGGACACTTGTACCACGTCCACCGGGCATTAATGTTGTTGGTAGTAAGTGGGTATTCAAGCTTAAACAACGTCCGGATGGTTCCATTGATAAACATAAGGCGCGTCTAGTTGCTCGAGGGTTTACACAACAGTATGGTGTCGATTATCAGGATACTTTCAGCCCTGTTGTTAAGCCAGCCACTGTTCGTTTGATCCTTGCTTTGGCTGTCTCCAAGGGATGGCATCTTCGCCAAATTGATGTGAGTAATGCCTTTCTTCATGGTTTTCTGGATGAGGATGTTTATATGCAGCAGCCACCAGGTTTTGAAGATTCTCAGCATCCATCCTATGTGTGCAAACTATAGAAAGCGCTTTATGGTCTGAAACAGTCGCCTTGCGCTTGGTTTTCTCGTCTCAATGACCGTTTGCATCAGCTTGGGTTTCAATCCTCCAAGGCAGATACTTCCCTTTTTTTGTTTCGCCATAGGGGCATCACCATCTATATGCTTGTATACGTAGACGACATTGTTATTGCTGGTTCTTCCCAGAAGGTTGTTGATCATTTGCTGTGCACCCTGTCTTCCTCTTTTCCGATCAAAGATCTTGGTCGGTTGCACTATTTTCTGGGGATTGAAGTCGCCTACAATTCAGGGGGAATCACCTTGATGCAGCACAAGTATGCCTCCGACCTTCTTCACCGAGCTCACATGGAGAACTGTAAGAGCGTCTCAACCCCCATGTCTGTTACGGACAAACTTGCGCACGACTGTGGTACAACTCTTGGTGATGATGATGTTTTTAATTATCGAAGCATAGTTGGGGGATTGCAATATCTTACATTAACAAGGCCAGACATTTCTTTTGCTGTAAATAAGGTCTGTCAATATCTTTCCAAACCCACTGATGTGCATTGGGAGGCAGTCAAGCGTATCTTAAGATATATCAAGGGCACAACTGCTACGGGACTCAGCATTCGGCGTTCCAGCTCCACCCTCCTGAGTGTGTTCACAGACGCAGATTGGGCTGGTTGTGTAGATGACCGCAAGTCTATGGGAGGCTTTGTAGTATTCTTAGGCCCTAACTTGATCTCATGGAGTTCTCGCAAACAACCCACAGTGTCTCGGTCTAGCACTGAAGCTGAATATAAGGCCTTGGCGAATGGCACAGCTGAAGCAACGTGGGTACAATCTTTGCTAAAAGAATTGGGCATATGCCAGCCGTGACCTCCAGTCTTATGGTGCGATAACCTTGGAGCTACCTATCTAACAGCCAATCCGGTTTTTCATGCATGAACAAAGCATATAGAGGTGGATTTCCACTTCGTTAGGGAGAAGGTTGCATTGGGTGCACTTGATGTCCACTTTGTATCATCTAATGACCAGGTAGCAGATGGTTTCACCAAACCGGCTACGCGCTACATGCTTGATCGTCTACGACGCAATTGAACCTTGTTACGGTTAAGATTGAGGGGGAATGTAAATGTAGTAGATAGCAATCTATTAGGCATGGGAATTATAAATATAGTAGATAGCGATCTATGCATAGCATAATTGTCGGGATTGGTTCTATATATAGATAAAAGATCTGATTGTATAGAATTCTGATTGTATAGGATCATGAAAATATTTTCTGCATTATCTATATAAAGAGTATTGCACCCGTAGGGTATTTCAGCGGCTAATAGCTTCTCTGACTCTTTGTTAATTCTTCATAATTGGCAATAAAAACTGGGAAGGAGTTCCTTACACGGAACGTCAGGGTGCGAAGTAGAAGCTATATGAGTAAAGCAGAGAGTCCTACTCTCTATCTCTCTCTCTCTCTAAATATAGATTATATATCCTTCACCTAAAACAGAGAGACTAAAATTGATCACCATGGAGCAAAAATCAAAGGTATCGATCTTAGTAGTTCCATTCCCAGCCCAAGGCCACCTCAACCAACTCCTCCATTTCTCCCTCCTCCTCTCCTCCCATGGCCTCCCCGTCCATTACGCCGCTACTCCCACCCATGTGCTCCAAGCCAAGTCTCGCGTCCAAGGTTGGAATCCTTCCTCTCTCCACTCCATCCACTTCGTCTCACGTCCAAGGTTGGAATCCTTCCTCTCTCCACTCCATCCATTTCCACTCCCTCCCTATCCCTCCATTCCCCAATCCAGCACCAGACCACAACTCCACCATCAAATTTCCATCACATCTCCTTCCCGCGTATGAAGCATTCGTCAACATCAGAGGTCCACTTTCCTCTCTTTTACAAACTCTTTCCTCTACTTCGACTCGACTCGTAATAGTCCATGACCCACTTTCTTCGTTTGCTGGCAAAGAAGCTGAGTCATTTCCAAATGCCGAGTCGTACACTTACCAGTGCATCGCCTCCTTGTACCGACTCACTTTTCCGCAAGTAAGCGAGTCCACTGCGAATCTTCTACGAGCCCATGACTTGGTTCTCCCTACCCAAGATGGCTGCATCACTGAGGAGGTCTTGGACTTTGTGAATCGCCAATTACCTTTCAAGAATAAAACAGAGTCCGGTATCATTATAAACAGCTGCAAGAATCTGGAAGGCGAATTCCTCGAATTGCGACGCCAAGAGCTGGATTATATAGGCAAGAAGATATTCGCGATCGGCCCGATAAATCCAGTCATGATACAAGGAGGTGGTCATAGACACGAGTGCTTGGACTGGCTCGACAAGCAACCGGATGGGTCCGTTCTCTATCTCTCCTTCGGAAGCACAATGACCCTCTCGGAGGACCAGGTCGAGCAGTTGGCGATCGGAATATTTCAAAGCCGACAGCGATTTATCTGGGTTTTGAGAAGCGCGGATAGAGGCAATATATTTGCGGAGGAGGCAAAGGAGGCGGGTTATAAGTTGCCTGCTGGCTTCGATAAGGAAGTGGAAGGGAGAGGAATAGTTATTCGAGATTGGGCTCTACAGTTGGATATCTTAGCTCACAAATCCACTGGCTTATTCATGAGTCACTGTGGGTGGAATTCTTGCTTGGAGAGTCTTAGCATGGGAGTGCCAATTGCTGCATGGCCAATGCATTCAGACCAGCCTGTGAATTCATTGCTTGTGACCAAGTATTTGAAGGTTGGTGTCATGGTTAGAGAGTGGGATAGAAGAGAGGAAATAGTTGCGGCAAAGGATATAGAGGAAGCCATTAATAAGGTCTTGGTTTATGAGGAAGGGAAGGAGATTAAGCAAAGAGCTAAGGATTTAGGTGAAGCTGTGAGGGGAGAAGTAATGGATGGTGGGTCTTCTCGTGCTGAGTTGGATTTATTTATTGATCATATTACAAGGTGATAAGAATTGTACGGATGATTGCGATAGTATTAGGGGGTGAAAACGGATCGGATACGACTCGGATAGTGCTCAACCCATATCCGGATTCATATGTTTTATCCGGATACGGATTCGGATACGGATATTTGACGGATAGCAAAAATTAAAACCATATACTAAGAAAACGGATACGGATAGTTTTCGGATACGGATCGGATAGTTTTCGGATACGGATCGGATAGTGTTCGGATAAATTTTCAGATCTTCAACAGATACGTATCAAATTTTAAACAAATTAATATGAACTTACTACGAATATCAATCAAGTCTAAAACCATTCAAATACAATTTGAACAAAACTTAAAGTATTTGAGAACTGATTCATTGGCAAAAAGATAGTAACGATGCAAAAAAGAAAAAACAAAAGAAATAATAGACTTTACACAAACATAATGTGCATAAACTAATAATCTAAACCTTGATAAAAAAATTACAACAACAACAATAATGAGATTCTAACTTTGTCAACCATAAAAGCAAATAAAATATTTTTACACAAGTTCATATTATCAACCATAAAAGCAAATATAACATCGTTGCACAAGTTCACATTGTGAACCATAAAATCAAATATAATATTTTGGTACAACTTCACATTGTCAACCATAAAAGTAAATAAATTATCCTAACACAAGTTCACATTATCAACCACAAAAGCAAGTAAAATATCCATCAAAATAAAGTTTAGAGTTGACACAAGTTTACATGAACTTTAACAAATAAAATTAACCAAGTTTAAAAAGTATCAACATCCCAAAGTTAGAGGAATAAAACATCAAAACATCCAACCATTCAAACAATCCTCCTCTTCAAGTGCATCTGCAAAATAAATGAAACTAAATTAACCAACTTAAAAGTAATATAAAGAAACTAGATTAATCAACTTAAAATATAAAGTGAAAAATACTTACAATATAATTACTCCCCCTTTAAATCAACATCTTCAGATTGTTCAACATCCTGAATAATTGATGCTATTTGTCCTAATAAAAAAAAAGTATATGAACATTAGTAAACAATACTATTTTATAAAATACTATCGAATATTATAATCATTACCTTTTCTTGTAGATCTTATCCAATTTTGAGTGCATACTAAGGCTTCCACTGATTCGGGATCCAACTTGCTATGATAAGCATCAACTACTCGGCCATCTGTACTAAATGCAGATTCAGATGCAACTGTGGCGACTAGAATTGCTAATACATCACGGGCAACTCGTGATAATATATGATACTTTCCACTACCTTCTGTCTTCCACCAAGATAATAAATCAAATTTACTATCATTACGTTGCCATAAAAGTGAGGCATCCTCAATATATTGATCCAAATCTGTCTTAATAGATTGTTGTTGACATTCCTCACTTAAAAATTGCTCTAAATCTTCATCAACATCAAGATCAACTCTACTACTCTGCAACACTTGGCTATTATTTATATTCACATCCGAATCAAACAAAGAAGAAAATTTGGATTCATATTCATTATACAAATTCCTTATGACTTCACGAACTTCCTCAAGTTCCTTAACACCACCAAGAGAATAAATTTTAGGAAAGTAATACACCATAAGTTTCATCTTATACCGAGGATCTAAAAATGAAGCCACTGTTAGTATAAGATTGCATTGCTTCCAATATTTATTAAATTTGTCTTGCATTGATGTTGCCATAAAAAGAACAAGTTCATCAAAACTTTTGCACCATATTTAATTTACAACTGAATAACACAAAATTCTTTCAAAAATAAGTTAGCTATCGGATACGAAGTTCCTAAAAGCAATTCAGTAATCGTATGGAATGTTTTCAAATATTTGCATAACAGTGCTGCTTTCTCCCATTGCTCATTTGTTGGACATGCAGCAAATTTAATTGGATCAGCACAATAAAGTCTCTTAAATGCATTGCTATAATATATAGCATCTTTAAGCATCAAATATGTAGAATTCCATCTTGTAGATACATCAATTGAAAGAGACTTATTGGTATCTAAATTGCATTCTCTTACTCTTTTGAGAAACTCCTCCCATTGCAAAGGTGAATTTTTGAGAATTATAATAATATAACGAATATTCTCCACTGCATCTTTTATTTTCTTCAAACCATCTTGCACAACTAAATTAATAATATGTGTGGCAAATCTAACATGAAAAAATATGTTATCACAAACAAGAGCTTGTTGTCCATTCAGCCGAGTAACCACATCTCTAACACAAACATCATTAGCTCGATTATTATCTAAAATTAATAAAAAGAGCTTCATGTCAATATTCCAATCAATCATATTTTTTAGAAATGCTTGATAGAGATTCAACCCTGTATGTCTTCTTTTTAAATACATAAAATTTATGATTCTTTTCTGAATACTCCATTATCATCAATGAAATGTATTGTAACACACAAATATCCTTTATTTTGTCTAAAAGTCTAGAGATCCATGGTAGCACTCGTACGGTATGAAAGTGAAGTAAATATATCATACAAAATCTTCTTTTGCTCAACATATAGTTCCAAGATCTCTTTTTTTATAGTAATCCGTGACTTTGTTGGAAAAGCAGGCTGTAGAGATTTTATAAAGTCAATAAAATACTCATGCTCTACAATAGAGAAAGGATATCCATGCATTACTATTACCATGATAAGTTTTCTTTGACTTGTTTTTCATTATATTTGTATGACTCTAACATTCCATCTTCTCTAACTTTTATGAGATTAAGTACCATTTGCCCTCTATCTCTATTATGCTTGTTCTTATAATGGTTCCTTAAGTGTGATGTTCCCATAGAACTTTCCTCACTAAATTGCTTTCGACAATATTTACATATTGCATTGTACTTGTAAATTATTTTTCCATCAATTACTTCTGTCTCTTCAATTTTCTTAAAATTATTCCAGACATCCGATGTCAACTTCTTCTTATTTGTTTTATCATCATTAAAAACACTACTTGAGGTGTCACCTTGAACTGATGCACTTGTAGATGCCATTAACTCCTAAACATGGATATTAAAACTAATTATAGTTAAAACATTAAAGATCAAAGCATAAAAGAGAGAATACATTAAATACAAATATGCAAACAGAGGCAATTTAGTCAAGGAGTCATGAAAACGTGACTTCTATCTGTAATAAGGTGACAACAAGGAACAATATAAAATAGATAAGGACTTCCAAAATAAACTAACAAAACAGAGGCAATTTATTTATTTCCAAAATAAACTAACAACACCTCTTCTCCAAATCTTTGATAAACTAACACCTCCCTCTTGATCTAAGGTTCTTATATATATAATGAGTCTTACTGAGCTAAGCTTGATTATTTTTGGCAGATGATTGTGCATCTAGTTAGGCTATTTGGGCTCCCATGTCAGAGCCCAAGAAGATAAGCTACTTGGGCATAAGAATAGCTCATCAGGTTAAAAATAAAGAATACCAAACTCAATATGAATTATCACATGAAAGACCTACAAAGTACAAACAATAGCTTTTTTACTATCCTCAAATATAGAATTTTGGATGAAGATTCTTTTTCTTCACATTACAGAAAACTAATCGCATCTCCTATGATGATAAATCTACTAATAAAGGTCTAATACTCACAGTTCAAAAAATTCTAAACAAATTACTTCAAATAGATAGTCTCTTGTAAGAGCAATCCAAAACTATACACTCGAAACAAATGCTGAGATGTCTCATTATCATTTCTTCTATGAAAAGTTCACAAAGTAAACAACCCTTAATAAACTTTCATATTTTTCCCCCTACACATTGCAAGGCCCTCTCATTATCCAATCCAGAATCTAGAAGCCCAACATGCAATTAGAAAACAACTATGAAGTCTCTCTCTTCTGAAATAATAAAACATGGAAAAGGTGCAAGAATGCACATAAAATCCATGAACATTCAAACCACAAAGAGCCTAAATGTTAGGCAGGTGTATGTGCGGATATTTGGGAGTCAAGGTAGTCCAAACATACAAAAGTGAAAGAAAATAGATAAAAGACGCATTCTATAACTTTATTATAATTAGTTAATGTAAAAAATGGCTATGAATGCATTAATATACCTGACCAATGGAGTGGAGGAAGGGCCGGTGGAGGTGGAGGGAGGGTCAGTGACAGTGGAGGAGGAGGACTCGTGGAGGGAGGGTCGGTGACAGTGGAGGAGGAGGACCCGTGGAGGGAGGCCGGTGGAGGAGAGCTGAGGTCGACGAGGGAGGGCCGGTGTTGGTGGAGGAGAGCTGAGTTTGACGAAGGAGGGCCGGAGGAGGGAGGCGATGAAAACAGGTGAGGGCGATGTAGATTTTAGTCCTTAGATGGAGGCGGTGAGGGCGGTGGGCTGATTTTAGATGGAGGCAGCGGGATCGAGGACCCGTGGAGTGAGGCCGGTGGAGGAGAGCCGAGGTCGACGAGGGAGGGCCGGAGGAGGGAGGCGGTGAAAATGGGTGAGCCGGTGAGGCCATGAGGGCTAGCAGTGAGGGCGGCGCCGCGGGTAGCAGTGAGGGCGATGGAGATTTGGGGGAGATGGTGAGTAGATGAGAGATAGAGGTAGGGTTTAGTAACTTTAGTTGGGTATTTATTAAGCGGGTAAACGGATATCCGTTATTCGAATTCGTATCCGATAAAATCAACTAAACCCGTATGTATCCGGATCCGGATTTTTTTCTAAAAGGCTATCCGTATCCGGATATCTTTGGAAATAGCTTTCCGTATCCGTATCCGAATCCGAATCCGAATCGGATAGGATTTTCCTATCCGGATCGGATAGCGGGTCGGGTCGGACTTAATTCGACCCGTTTTCACCCCTAGATAGTATGCTTGTCCTCTCACTGGCTGGCTCGAAGATAGAGTAGGTAATCTAACGGATAAAGGATGCCTTGATGTAACGACAATTTATCCTCTTTTTCTTTGTTACCTTATCTTTACATTAATTTATAATGATCACGAGAAGAAAATCAATCTATTATACATCTTTCATATGCTGTCGCTTTTGCAAACTCTTATTTCACACACGTAGAGTAATATCTGGAGCTACACAATTTGTATTTTTTATGTGCCCTTAAGACTCGATATAATGTTCTTCTTGTTGCACTAACCTATATCTTCATTTTTATTGTCTATCAGACTATATTATTTAGTTAAAATGAATAATATAGCCTGGTGGCTGTTGCTAAAAAAGAAACCGATTGATTCGATTATTTATCTTCTTTTTCATTACCTCGTCTTCACATTTATAATAACAAAGAGATATTAAAGTTTTGTTAGAATGGTAGTGGATTAGACATCGCCCAGTTCATATCAGGAATAAGTATAGAAAAGTAAAACACGACGAAAAAGAATCCAGAGACAATCATACAAGAGACAGAAAAATTTAAACGGTTCATATCCATTGCAAGCTACGTCCACATAAATATTGCTGATATTTACTACTGTATAAATCGGAAGAAGAATCTATAAACTAACACCAATGAGAAACAAAACTGAGTGAAAATTCTAAATAATTTCTTCTGTAGAATTGAAGGTTGAGCCAACTAGTACCTACATGAGTTGAGCACTTACATCATCCCTTCATGGAGCTTAACTACCCTCTAAGTTATATAAGTTTGAACTGCAGCCGGCAACCTTGACTGTAGCCGATCTGCTTCCTAGTTGCCTCTGTAGTTCCAGTCAAAACTGGCTTCTCCTGCTCCAGTCAAGTCAACTCTCTTATCTCTCTCTCTCTCTCTCTCTCTCTCTCTCTCTCTCTCTCTCTATATATATATATATATATATATATCCTTAACCTAAAACAGAGGAGAGACCAAACATTGATCAGCATGGAGGTAAAACAGAAGGTGTCTATCTTGGTAGTTCCATTCCCAGCCCAAGGCCACCTCAACCAACTCCTCCACTTCTCCCTCCTTCTGTCCTCCCGTGGCATCCCTGTCCATTACGCCGCTAGTGCTACCCACGTCCTCCAAGCCAAGTGTCGCCTCCAAGGGTGGAACCCTTCCTCTCTCCATGCCATCCACTTCCACTCCCTCCCCATCCCTCCATTTCCCACTCCACCACCAGACTACAACTCCACCATCAAATTCCCATCCCATCTCCAGCCTGCGTTTGAAGCCTTCCTGCACATCAGAGCCCCTCTTTCCTCTCTGTTACAAACTCTATCCTCTGCTTCAACTCGACTCGTAATAGTCCATGACTCACTTTCTTCGTTCGCTGGCAAAGAAGCTGAGTCACTTCCAAATACCGAGTCGTACAATTACCAGTGCCTCTCCACCTTGTACGGACTCACTTTTCGACAAATAAGCGAATCCACTGCAAAGCTTTTACGAGCCCATGACTTGGTTGTCCCCGCCAAAGATGGCTGCATCACTGAGAAGTTCTTGGACTTCGCGGATCGCAACAGCCACGACAATAACGAAAGGGAGTCCGGCATGATTATTAACACATGCAAGAAGTTGGAAGGCGAATTCCTCGAATTGCGACGCCAAGAGCTGGATTATATAGGCAAGAAGTTATTCGCGATCGGCCCGATAAATCCAGTCGTGATACGAGGAGGTGGCCATAGACACGAGTGCTTGGACTGGCTCGACAAGCAACCGGATGGGTCCGTTCTCTATATCTCCTTCGGAAGCACGACGACCCCCTTGGAGGACCAGGTTGAGCAGTTGGCGATCGGAATAGTTCAAAGCCGACAACGATTTATCTGGGTCTTGAGAAGCGCGGATAGAGGCAATATATTCGCCGAGGAGGGAAAGGAGGCGGGTTATAAGTTGCCTCCTGGCTTCGATAAGGAAGTGGAAGAGAGAGGAATGGTTATTCGAGATTGGGCTCCACAGTTGGATATCTTAGCTCATACATCCACTGGCTTATTCATGAGTCACTGTGGGTGGAATTCTTGCATGGAAAGTCTTAGCATGGGAGTTCCAATTGCTGCATGGCCAATGCATTCAGACCAGCCTGTGAATGCATTGTTTGTGACCAAGCATCTGAAGGTTGGTGTTATGGTCAGAGAGTGGGACAGAAGAGAGGAAATAGTTGCGGCAAAGGATATAGAGGAAGCCATTAATAAGGTCTTGGTTTATGATGAAGGGAAGGAGATTAAGCAAAGAGCTAGAGATTTAGGTGAAGCTGTGAGAGGAGAAGTAATGGATGGTGGGTCTTCTCGTGCTGAGTTGGATTTATTTATTGATCATATTACAAGGTGATAATGCATTGTATCGATGGTTGGTATTAGTATGCATGTTTCAAGACTATTATGCAAAATAATGCCATAATCTCAATGATTGAGTCTTGTCGAGCCCAAAAAATTTCGAGTTGATATGATTGGTCTATATTAATATATGCAACTTTGAATTAATCTTTTGGGTTAATTGCAATTTGCTCGTAGAATTGCTTTACTTCTCTCTACGTTTTCTATCACTATACAATCTTCTACTAATTACTAATATAGAATCATTAAGTTTTATCCGAATTGACAGTGCTAGTTAAAAAATGGTTGGTGGGCTGTATTTTACCCTTTCTCATCTTTTATGGACTAAATTAACCTCTTTCATCACATGTTAATTAATAAATTAATTAATTAAAATCCATATATAATCAAATATATAAAAACATATCTTATTTTTCTTTGGATATATTATATCTTCTTGTAAACCATACCTTCAATAGTAAATGCAAGCTTCCAAACAGGACAAGTGATGAACGAAGAAAATAAATGTGATTTTCTCCAAATCCTATATTGAAATTATTTAAAAACGAAGGAGAGGGAGTGTTGACGGTTGGCATTAAAACAAAAACTTTTGTCTAACAAAAAAATAATACGACAGTAGAGTAATTTTAAGTACCTTGTTAACAGTGTCTTTCGTTTCACAGTATTAATAGATTAAGTGGTTAAGTATAAAAAACGAAGGACTAAGTAAAATTTTTCTTTTTTTCACCTTCTCTTCCTCTCCCTATCTCCTCTCACTTAACCGCAGCACTCCTCTCCAATTTTCGCTGAGAATTTATCAGATAATTGTCAATAAGTTTGCAATGTGATTTTAAGAGAAAAGAACAAAAAAGGATACAAAAAAAAGAAGACTTTTCGTGCGAAGCGAAAATAGACTACTGGTGTGGCTTGAGAAGAATCATTACTCTATATTTTATATGCCATTAAGGCTCAATATAATGTTCTGGGAGTTGTGCTATTGTTTTATGCTAAGTATTGGCTCATTCAAAGTCATTTATACATTTCTTTTTTTTGTGTATTAGATTTGTAGTCATACGGTTAAAATTAACAATACCATAGCTAATTGCAAAGCTAATTAGTGTTGCTTGAAATAAGAAAATTGGTCGACTCCACAATTTATATTCTTTTCTATTACCTTAACTTCACATTTATAATAATAATTTGATATTTTGAGTTGGCAATATTGTCACAATCGATGCACTTTCAACAAAAGAATGGGACATGTCACCGGTTGTGGCTATTTTGTAATTTGATATTTTTTTATAATTTTTATTTAATATTTTAATATTATTTTGACTAATAAATATTAAGATTATTAAAATATCCAACCATCCTCTCTCTCTCTCTCTTCCTCTCTACACTCCACCAGTTTTTTTTTTTAATTTCTCCAACCAACTTCTCCCTTTGTTGGGCATGACGAGATGGCAAGAATAATGAACAGATGAGAGAGAGAAAAAAATAAAATAAATATAAATAATTTATGTATTTTATAAATTATTTTATATATTATAATATCATATTTTTGTTAGCACCATCCAAATTAGCGTAGTGTGTTAAATAAAAATTATTGAAAATAAAAAAATGGTGGGTACAAAGTTCTTCAAATATATGATTTGTAAAATAGATTGAGATAGATACTAAGAATTGAAAGTTTGCTTTGTTCGGTAATCATCCACACCTATGCTATAGTCCATTGTTTGGTGTGTGCTTCTGTGTGTTTTTTTCACCAATTAATTTCTAACGATACAAATTTAACAACAGTCCAAATATATTTAACTCAAAAAGATAAATATATTCTACCTTAAACCCTTCCCAAAAATAGATCATATATAATGGAGTTAAGCAATACATGTATAAATAATATTACGGTGGAAAATCCACCTATATCAAACCTAAATCTATGGGAGAATTTTAATCTATGCCCTCTCGCATGTCACAGGGCTAATAGAATCCAATCATTGAGGTAGACAAAAGCTAGACTAATATATATTTTAAAGTTAATTAAGCATGGTATTATTTAGAACATAATTATTATATATTATCACGAAGAAGCTACAGCATGGTGCCCTAATCGCTTAAATAGTGTACAACTCTAATGGCATAATTAGTATCTTGTCATATGAGCAATAAACGATTCCAAAGCAGCATTAGAAAACCCACCATCCGATACTGCTGCTCTCACAGCTTCACCTAAAGTGTTAATCCGTTGCTTAATCTCCTTCCCTTCGTCATATACCATGATCTTTTTAATGGCCTCCACTATGTCCTTTGCCATAACTAATTCTTCTCTTCTATCCCACTCTCAAACCATAACACCAACCTTCAGATACTTGGTCACAAGCAATGCATTCGCAGGCTGGTCCGAATGCATTGGCCATGCAGCAATTGGCACTCCCATGCTAAGACTCTCCATGCAAGAATTCCAACCACAGTGACTCATGAATAAGCCAGTGGATTTGTGAGCTAAGATATCCAACTGTGGAGCCCAATCTCGAATAACTATTCCTCTCCCTTCCACTTCCTTCTCGAAACCAGGAGGCAACTTAGAGCTCGTCTCCTTTGCCTCCTCCGCGAATATATTGCCTCTATCCGCGCTTTTCAAGACCCAGATAAATCGTTGTCGGCTTTGGACTAGTCCGATCGCCACCTGTTCGACCTCGTTCTCAGAGAGCATCGTCGTGCTTCCGAAGGAGAGATAGAGAACGGAACCTTCCGGTTGCTTGTCGAGCCAATACAAGCACTCGTGTCTATGACCACCTTCGGGAATCGCGATAGGATTTACTGGGCCAATCGCGAATATCTTCTTGCCAACAAAATCCGGCTCATGGCGTAGCAATTCGAGGAATTCACCTTCCAACTTCATGCATGTGTTTATAATCGTGCTGGATTCAGATTTTTCTTTGTCGTAGTAGTTACGATTCACGAATTCCACGAACTCCTTAGTCCGGCAGCTATCTCGTGCAGGGAGAACCAAGTCATGGGCTCGTAAAAGCTCTGCAAAGGATTCGCTTACTTGCGGAAAACTGAGTTGGAAGAAGGCGCCGAGGCATTGGAAATTGTACGACTCAGCATTTGGTAATGAATCAGCTTCTTTGCCAGCGAACGAAGAAAGTGGGTCATGGACTATTACGAGTCGAGTTGAAGCAGAGGATAGAGTTTGTAACAGAGAGGAAAGAGGGGCTCTGATGTTTATGAATGCTTTAAAGGCAGGAAAGAGATGTGATGGGAATTTGATGGTGGAGTTTTGGTCCGGTGGTGGATTGGGAAATTGAGGGATAGGGAGGGAGTGGAAGTGGATGGAGTGGAGAGAGGAAGGGTTCCAACCTTGGAGGCGAGACTTAGCTTGGAGGACGTGGGTGGGAGTAGCTGCGTAGTGGACGGGGAAGCCACGGGAGGAGAGGAGGAGGGAGAAGTGGAGGAGTTGGTTGAGGTGGCCTTGGGCTGGGAATGGAACTACTAAGATTGATACCTTTGATTTTTGTTCCATGGTGATCAATTTTAGGTCTCTCTGTTTTAGGTGAAGGATATCTAATCTATATATATATATATATATATAGAGAGAGAGAGAGAGAGAGAGAGAGAGAGAGAGAGAGAGAGAGAGAGAGAGAGAGAGCAGAGCCAACTCGGGAGTGGATCGCCTGCAGTCCCGGTTGCAAAAACAATGCTGCTTTCGGGTATTTGCGGTCTTTTTATTGGGTTTTAGATGATTCCAAAACAAACTTACTAAGTTACTAACTTGTGGCTACCTAAGCTACATGAAGGGATGATGTATGTGCTTAACTCATGTAACTCAGATTCCACTCAAGTATGGTTTCTTCACATTTACACTCAGACGTGCCGTGTAAAATAAGTCCTCCTTCCACTTTTTACACGTCAATCATGGATTTCTTCACAGCCAGAAGGATTTAAATATGATTGCGTGCGCTAATGACGGGTTTCTTGTCGTAATTTATTCACAGTGTGCCCCTTATAAGTAATTAGTAATTACACCAAACACGTGCGCTAAAAACGACCAAAAGATTATAAATAGACTGATAGAGCTTGAAAAATATTTAAAATTTCTAATTTATTTAAAATTCTTAATTATAGTCTTCTTTATTTCGAATATTTTATAAATTACACCTTAAGTTTTTTAAATTTAAGAATACAAAGACAGACACGAGACACATAAATATTTTAGATAGTTCATATCCATTAAAGTCATAAAAACTAACACCATTAAAAACCAAAGAATTCCAAATAAATTAGGAATTTTAGTTTTTTTAGAAACCTTTAAGATTATTGTAATCTTTTAATCATTTTTACTGCACGCTTTTGGTTTAGTTACCTATGTGACACACGATCACATTTGGTTTATTTGTGTAAATATAGTAGATAGCAATCTATTAGGTATGAGTATTGTAAATATAGTAGATAGCGATCTATGCATAGCATAATTGTAGGGATTGGTTCTATATATAGATAAAAGGATCTGATTGTATAGAATTTTGATTGTATAGGATCATGAAGATATTTTCTGCATTATCTATATAAAGAGTATTGCACCCCTCAGGGGATTTCAGCGGCTAATAGCTTCTCTGACTTGGTATCAGAGCTTGATCCCATCTCCTTCACCATGACTTCTTCCGATCTCGCTTCCAACGCCGCCGACGTCCTGGTCTCCTCCCCAAGCGCCTCCATCATGACCACTACTTCTTCTTCTTTCGCCAACGCCATTACTTGTAGGCTAACCCGCACCAATTTCCTCCTATGGAAGGCCCAAGTAGTCCCTATCCTCTGCGGCATCCAGCTCTGTGGCAATCTCGATGGCACCACTCCCATGCCGCCAGCCACGGTGACCAAAGGTATTGGCGATGCCGCCAGGTAGGTGGAAAATCCTGCCCACGTCAATTGGATCATCCAAGATCAGGCGATCTTGGGTGGCCTCCTGCCCTCCATGACTGAGGACGTGCTGCCTCAACTCCTGCCCACCGACACCTCTGCTGAAGTGTGGACGACGCTCCACACAATGTTCTTCGCCCAACATCATCGGAACGCCATCCAAATTCGCACCCAGCTTTCCACAACGAAGAAGCTCGACATGAGCACGTCTGAATACTTCCAGAAGATGACGACCCTTGTCGACACCATGGCAAACATCGAGCAGCCCATGTCTGATGAAGAAGTGATCGGCTACATCCTCGCCGGCCTTGGTGCGGGCCACGGTGATCTCGTCAGTGCCATTACTGTCCTGTGCTATCAGCGAGCAGTGACTCTCTCGGAGCTATACTCCTACGTGCTTGCGCATGAAGCTCAAGCTGCCATGACGGGTGGCGTGGTGGAATTTTCTTCATCTGCCAACAATGCCATGCACTAGAACTCCTCCAATGCCCCACGTCGCAACAACAACAACAACAACTTCGGCAACAATCGTGGCGGCTAACGCGGTGGCGGTGGTAGTGGCCGGGGCGGACGTGGGCACGGCCGTGGTAGGAACAATGGTCCTCGCTGCCAAGTGTGCGGCATCTATGACCATATAGCCCTGAACTATCGTAACAGATTCAACCATGCGTACCAGCCGGAGGAGTAGCACGGCATCAACAGTGCCACGACTGGAGGAGGCTACAATGTTGACACGAACCGGTATACTGACACCGGTGCAACAGATCACTTGACGAGTGATCTTGATCGGCTAACCATTCAGGAACGCTACCACGGCAAGGATCAGGTTCAAGTGGCCAACGGAGCAAGTTTGCACATTTCACATATTGGCCATTCTATAATTCCCGACTTAGATCGTTCTCTTGCTCTTAAAAATATTCTTCATGTCCCTAACATAAATAAACATCTTCTTTCTGCACACAAACTTGTTTCTGATAATAATGTTTTCATTGAATTTCATGACGATGATTTCTTTATTAAGGACAAGGCTACGAAGAAAACGCTTCTACTCGGTAGAAGCAAAGGGGGTCTCTACCCAGTGCCGTTTGGTTGCTCAACATCCACCACTCCTCATCATGCTTCATCCGGTGTCAAGGTGCCATCCTCTCTGTGGCATCAACGTTTTGGGCATCCTACTTCGTCCATTGCTAGGTCTATCTTGAAATCCAATAATTTAGATTGTTCCTTTGAACAAGAGTCCTCAGTTTGTGATGCATGCCAACGTGCAAAGAGTCATCGACTTCCTTATAATAATTCTGTTCGTGTCACCACCTCTCCTCTTGAACTTATCCACTTCGATGTGTGGGGACCTGCTCAAGCTTCTGTTTGAGGTTTCAAGTACTATGTGTTAGGTTTTTATTTGTTGACAATTGTGTACAAAATATTCTAAGTGTATTTTTTACATGTATATGAGCTTTACATAAGTCTAGAATATCTCTGGTTTGAAAAATTGCAAGATTATTGGAGAAAAGCCGTTGAGTTCACACCGTATTCACAAACGCGTTCGAACGCGAAATCTGTGTTCACACAGACAGAGAGCTGCGTTCACAAATGCGTTCGAACGCGGGTACTGCGTTCACACAGACAGAGAGCCGCGTTCACAAACGCGTTCGAACGCGGGTACTGCGTTCACACAGATCGAGAGCTGCGTTCACAAACGCGTTCGAATGCAACCTAAAGAATTCAAGCTGTCGCGTTCAAACGCACTCGAGCTCGTTCGAACGCACCCGTGCCGCGTTCAAACGCACCTATGAAGTTTGCAATTTATTGGATTTTCGTGAGTACAGATAAGACTTGGATTTGGCTCTATCTTGGAGATCATATATAAGGATTGTGATGCCCTATCTCTAGGATGGTTGAAGAAGCATTATTGAAGGAGACTTCTTGAGGCTACATCGGTTCTTCAACGAACAAGGGTCTACTCATCTATAAGAATTTAATCTTTCATCTTAAGGGCTATCTAGACGAAAGATCAATCTCGAGGGCTACTGAGATTGGACTTCAATCACAAGAAGCAGTGAATCGTGGGTTCTAGCGATCAAGACCGAGAGGAACAAAGTCGTTTGGATCGACGGATTGTTTTGTGAGTTAGTCTTGTAACTGCTACTATCATAATGATTGGTTTTGATCCGAGTTTTGATCCGTGGTTTTTTCCCGTTTTGCGTTCTTCCACGTTAAAATCTTGGCATTCATCTCTACTTTCATTTTAAATATTTCTTCCGACTTTTACTTAAGCGAACGAACAATATCATTGCCTAAAGGTTAGATACATATGTGTGTCTAGGGGTTTTTTCAATTGGTATCAGAGAAGGTTCTCTCACCCTTTGAGAGAGATCAGATAGACATGGATTTTCATAGAGATGGACCATCATCTATTAGACCTCCTATTTTAGATTGATCAAATTATGGATATTGGAAAACTAGGATGAGAGCTTATTTGAAGTCTATAGATGAGCAAGTATGGATGGCCATTGTGAACGGTTGGAGTTCACCAATGTACATAGTGAATGATGAGTTTATTGAGAAATCGATTGAGTCATGGGATAAGACAGATTATGAAAAAGTTGGCTGGAATAGCAAAGCAATAAATATAATTTTTAGTTGTGTTTCCTCGAAAGAATTTAGAAGAATTTCTACTTGTGAAATAGCAAAAGAAGCCTGGACGATCTTAGAAACAACTCATGAAGGAACTAAAACTGTAAAACTTTCAAAACTTCAAAGGTTGACTATTAGTTTTGAAACCCTACGTATGGAGGAGAATGAGACATTTGATGAGTTTTATGCAAAGCTGAGTGATATAGTCAACTCCAGTTTCAACCTAAGAGAGAAAATTCATGAAAACAGAATTATTCTTAGGATCCTTAGGTCTCTTCCAGAAAGGTTTCATGCGAAAGTTACAGTTATTGAGGAAAGTAAGGACATCAACTCTATGAAAGTTGAACAATTGGTAGGAAATCTACAAACATTTGAGTCCAGTCTTTCAAAACCGAGGAAATCCAAAGGGATGGCTCTATCCACTATTGAACAAAATTTAGAGGAGTCTGATGATGAAGGTGATTTAGATGTTGAGATGTTGGCAATGTTTGTCAAAAAGTTCAATAAATTCTTTCGGAAGCCAAACAAGTTGAATGCAGAAAAATTTGAAAAAAGCAAAGCCTTTGTGAAAAAGAAGAATACTGTGAGTTCGAATACAGGTGGTAGCAACAACAATGTCAAATAGAAAAATAAGAATTCTGAGAATAAAGTTCAATGTTTTGAATGTTCTGGTTTTGGACACATCGCACAAGAATGCCCTAATCGTCTTAAGAGGAAGGGCAAAGCTATGAAAGTTAATTGGGATGACTCAAATGAATCTAATGATGATTCTGAAAAGGACGAAGAAAACTTTGTAGCTTTTACCTCTTCTCTACTTAATACTGACTCTATTGTTGATACTGATAGTACAGATGATCAGGATATGTTACCTGCTGAGGAAGATGAATCTGAAATCCGAAAGGCATATAATGACTTATACCTAGAGTCGTTTAAACTCAAGAAAAGTAATCTTAGACTACTTCAACGACTCAAGGTAATTGAACCAGAAAGAATTCAATTTGAGGAGAAGTACAAATTTTTGCAAAAACCTAGAATTGCTTTCATTTATGGGATGAAAACAAAGGTCATATGGGTCAAGAAAAGTGATTTGAAATGTTATGTTGTGCATACTGTCTTGAAAGCCTTAAATTCTGATTTATGGTATTTAGATAGTGGCTGTTCAAGACATATGTCGGGTGATAAGTCTTTATTTTCTAATCTCGAAAAACATGAAGGGGGAGTTATGACATTCGGAGATGGTAATTCATCCAAGATAATAGGTAAAGGAAAGGTAAGTACTCCAGGGATTCCTAGTCTCGAAAATATTTTTTATGTTAAGGGCTTGAAAGCAAATCTATTAAGCATCAGTCAATTTTGTGATGAAGATTATGAGGTAAAATTCTCCAAAAATGATTGTACTATTCTAGATCATGATGATAATGTTATATGCAATGGATCTAGAACATCTGATAATTGCTATGTTGTTCGAACTACACAAAAATTAAAATATAATAGTGCTTCTTTTGACATTGTAGATCTTTGGCATCAACATCTTGAACATGTGAATCACAAGGAATTATTTAATCTGTCCAAACAAGAAGTGGTAAGAGGAATACCTAAGATGAAAGAAATATCGAAAGGAGTGTGCGATTCATGTCAAATTGGAAAACAAATTAGGATCTCACACAATAAGGTAAATGCAGCTACCACTGACCGTGTGCTTACAATTAGTCCACATGGACTTAATGGGTCCAACAAAATCGGAAAGTCTTAGAGGTAAACACTATATATTCTTAATGGTCGATGATTACTCCAGATTTACCTGGGTTGCCTTTTTACGTGAGAAGTCTGAAACCTTTGAAATTTTTAAAACATTATGCTTGAAATTACAGAATGAAAATTCTACTACCCTAGTTAGGATTCGTTCTAATCACGGATTGTTTTGTGAGTCAGTCTTTTACTTTGAATTTTTTTTAGGTTTCAGATTTGTCGAGAGTTTTATTTTGTTTATAAAAAAGAAATTGATGCACTTCTAGATTCAAAAATATATTCTTGACATATAAGTATGATTTTTTACTTGATTATGAGTTATTATAGTCAATTTTGTCATCTTGAAGTATATTGTATCAATTTTGATTTTGTCACTCCCTCGACTTCTATAATAATGAAACCAAATTTAATGCACTCATAACGTATGTGTATTCTTGAGTGAGCATGATATCATGGATTATTTTTTTAAATAGCTCACTATTAACTTTGATTTGCACAGTTTGATCATATGCTTAGTCATCAAAAATTTGTTCATAAAAGATCAATGAAAAGGGCTACAATGAGTTAGTGTTAAAGCCGTCTTGTTTAGAGTCCAGTTTGACTCAGTGTATTATTTGCAAATTAAAAAAAATGACATATGTGAATTTCTTCTTTCACATTGTTTGATTTGTACTACAAGAAAAGTGCTATCTACTCATGTGTGAAAGCTATCATTGCACTTATATGTTTTAGTAAAAAAAAATTACAGGAAAAATTCCTGTCATGTTATGAAGAATAAGTCGAAAAGTGCAAAATTTTCTATACTAAGTCGGGTTGACTACTGTGTTGCATCATTGGTTAAATAGGAAAGTTTGTTTAAGAAGATAGGTTCATGTTATATATGCTCAACTTGCATATACTTATTGTTATGATTAATCAAGATTAATTTAATTTTGAGTGATGCATTAGAATTGATTATAATATGCTCTTGATGATTTGATTGATCTTGTATAACTTATTTCATTTGATTATCATATTCTATGTCTTGAATCTATTTTGAATTTTTTAGAAGTGCATCTCCAAAATGATTTATTGTGTTTTTTTACTGATTTAAAAAAAATGGCGTTCGAACTCAAGATTTTTGAGTTCGAACTTAGCGCGTTCGAACGCTCAGACTAGTGCGTTCGAACGCACTCGGGGGTTCTTTAAATATTGCGTCCGAACCCAAGGGTTTTCATCTTCCATTTTCCAAACCCTAAAAAACCCTTCATTTTCCCCCTCTCAAATCTTCAAGATCTTGCTCTTTTTCATCAAAATTTTCATTTCAAATCTTTTTTGAGGGAGGTTCTCCTCCGGATCTAGCGTCTTTCGGCCGAATCTTTGAGTTTTTCTTCACTTTTGCGAGGTATGATCATCCATCATTTTCCTATTTTTTATTCAATAAAGTTGCTTGATCTTGATTGATTTTGTGCGTTTTCACATTTTGATCACGTTAATGTTAAAACCTTGATGTTTCTTGTGAGATTGAACGTGATATCTTAGCGTTTTCAAGTGAAAGATGGATTTCATTTAGGGCCTTCATGGTTTCTAAACTTTTTTGGAATTCTTGCTACTTTTTTGTTTGCTTTGGGCATGTATTGAATCTTACAACTTGTTTCTTTCTCAAAAATGCCTAAATAAGCGGCAGTGACTAAGAAACCAAGGCCGCCTTCGTCACCGTCTTCAGCTCCAAAATTTTCTTCATCAACGGCTGCAGGGCGCTACAAACATAATTTTGGCACCCGTCCTGTTATCTATGAAAGACCCGTGGTTGTTTCCGATTTTTCTTCTTTGGGGATAGAATAGATATTTACTGAGCGAGGATGGTTATCGGTGTGTCGGATGAGCGGGACTGCTTATGTGGAAGTTGTTCGGGAATTTTTTAGTAATGCCACGGTTTTAGATCGCTGTATACGTTCTACTGTTCGTGGTGTATCTGTATACTTGGACTCAGATGTTATTCACGCTAAACTTAGTCTTCCTGATGGTGAGTTCCAGTATCCAACGTCTGCTCCACTTCCTGATGTCAATGAGTATGCTGGTACTGTACTAATCAAAGGGGAACGTTGGAAGGGAAACATGATGCCGCATGCGAAGCTGACATTAGTGGCTCGCATACTTCACCTGTTTTGTCTGTACAATGTCAACCCTAAGACTCGACATTCCAGTATTAGTCTGGATCTTGCATTCCTTCTTCATGCGATGTTATCTGGAGTCTCTATTGATTTGGCTGCCGTGATCTATGATTCGATTCTCACAGCTGCACAGAAAGAAGCACCTCGTGAGGGGTTACCGTTTGGCATCTTTATTACAAATTTGTGCACTCAGAGTGGGGTGCATGTGGATGTTTCGGAACCTTCCCTTACTTCGCAAAAACCATTGGATCAGATTACTCTTAAGCGGAGTCAAGCTCACGACCAGTCGTCTCCTCTCAAGCCGTCTTCTTCCATCGCTGGTCGTTCATCGCACCTCGACAGTTCTAATGATAGCTCTGATGATGACTCATCTCACACTGAGAGGGAGTTACCACAGTACTCTGACCGTTTCGATCAGCTTAGTACTCAAGTGTAGGATCTCCATTCGGTAGTGAATGATTTACGAGCTGAGCAAGCTCATCAGGGGACTATACTTGACTCTGTGTTGACGATTCTTCATCGTCAGTTTCCTCCGAGTTCCTATTCTTTGGCATTTGTGTCAGAAAGGGGGAAAATGTTTAGGTGTCTAGGTGTCTAGGTATGTAGGAGGAGTATGGGCATAGGGGGAGTTTATTAGAGTCGGAGTTTATGAGAGTCTTTAGAGTCTTTATAACTTTGTTTATAACTTTGCTTGAAGTAACTATGAACTTTGTCTGTGAATTTTGTCTACTTAAGTACTTTTGAATTTATGCTCCATTGATAACTTGTGTTTGGATTGTTTATTCATTTCAAGTTATTTTCACTTGATCTTGGATTGGTATATGTTTATTTGCAGGGCTTGATGTGCAAAATATTCTAGACCTGTTGATTGCTCAGTTTGAAGTCTTTGTAATATCTTGTAACCTAGGTGTTTTGTCACAAATTACCAAAATGGGAGATTGTTAGGTTTTTATTTGTTGGCAATTGTGTACAAAATATTCTAAGTGTATTTTTTACATGTATATGAGTTTTACACAAGTCTAGAATATCTTTGGTTTGAAAAATTGCAAGATTATTGGAAAAAAGCCGCTAAGTTCACACCGCATTCACAAACGCGTTCGAACGCGAAATCTGCGTTCACAAAGACAGAGAGCCGCGTTCACAAACGCGTTCGAACATAGGTACCGCGTTCACACAGACAGAGAGCCGTGTTCACAAACGCATTCGAACGCAGGTACTGCGTTCACACAGATAGAGAGTCGTGTTCACAAACGCATTCGAACGCGGGTACTGCGTTCACACAGATAGAGAGCCGCATTCATAAATGCGTTCCAACGCGGGTACTGCGTTCACAAACGCGTTCGAACGCAACCTAAAGAATTCAAGCTGTCGCGTTCAAACGCACTCGAGCTCGTTCGAACGCACTTGAGATTAAGTCATGCCGTTCGAATGCACCCGTGCTGCGTTCAAACGCACCTATGAAGTTTGCAATTTATTGGATTTTCATGAGTACAGATAAGACTTGGATTTGGCTCTATCTTGGAGATCATATATAAGGATTGTGATGCCCTATCTCTAGGGTGGTTGAAGAAGTATTATTGAAGGAGACTTTTTGAGGTTACATCGGTTCTTCAACGAACAAGGGTCTACTCATCTACAAGAATTTAATCTTTCATCTTAAGGGCTATCTAGACGAAAGATCAATCTCGAGGGCTACTGAGATTGGACTTCAATCACAAGAAGCAGTGAATCGTGGGTTCTAGCGATCAAGATTGAGAGGAACAAAGTCGTTTGGATCGACGGATTGTTTTGTGAGTCAGTCTTGTAACTGCTACTATCATAGTGATTGATTTTGATCCGAGTTTGGATCCGTGGTTTTTTCCCGTTTTGGGTTTCTCCACGTTAAAATCTTGGCATTCATCTCTACTTTCATTTTAAATATTTCTTCCGACTTTTACTTAAGCAAACAAACAATATCATTGCCTAAAGGTTAGATACATACGTGTGTCTAGGGGTTTTTTTACTATGTAAGTTTCTTGGATGATTATAGTCGTTACACTTGGATTTATCTCATTAAGCATAAATCGGATATTGAGCAAATCTTTCATATTTTCCAAAATCATGTTGAGCGCCTCTTGAATTCCAAAATTTGCACTGTTCAATCCGATTAGGGAGGGGAGTACCACCGTCTCCATAAGTATTTCTAGCGTTGTGGTATTTCTCACCGTGTGTCATGCCCCCATACCTCATAGCAAAACGATATAGCCGAAAGGAAGCACCGACACATTGTTGAAACCGGCCTTGCTTTATTAGCGCATTCCTCCCTTCCTCTTAGATTTTGGGATGAAGCCTTTTTTACCACATGCTACTTAATTAATCGTATGCCAGGCCGTACCATCAATAATTCTACCCCTATTACACGTCTTCTCAACATTACGCTAGATTATACCTTTCTTCGCACTTTCGGTTGTGAATGTTGGCCTAGCCTTCGGAAATATAATTCTCATAAGTTGCAATTTCGTTCCAAACTGTGTGTCTTCTTGGGGTATAGTTCCATGCATAAGGGATATAAGTGACAAAAGCACTAGCCGGGTGTATATCTTGCGAGATGTTGTCTTTGATGAATCCCTTTTCCCTTTTTCTACTCCTTCTCGGTCGACCATCCCTTCTTCTGATGATGTTTGTTTTCCTTAGTCTGAACCGACAACTATGAATGATCATATGCGAAATTATGACTTATCGCTCTTATTGTCTAACACGTCTGATGCAGCTGCAGTAGCACCGCGTCCCATGCCTCCGATAGATGATCAATGCGTCTGCATGATCGACGTCCCGGGTGCAAGCAACCCTGGGCCTGCTACCTCGACTCTTGGCCCAGGAAATCCTCCGCAGCAGCAGCCGCTCAGTGCGGTGACCTCAGCACCCGCTCCTGGGTCGGATTCGGCCCAAGTTCCTACTGTGCCCGAGCCTGATGCACATTCGTTGGGTCACACAACAGGCGACGCCAATATCGAGCTTGCACCAGATGCTGCTCCCGCTAATGCTCCACCCGTGCATCAGAAGATTACTCGCCTCCGTGCTAACAAGATCTTCTCCAAGAAATTCACAGATGGCACTATTCGGTACACTCCAAATCACCGTGCTTTCTTTGCTGAGCCTACATCTCATCGGCTTGCTCTTTCAGATCCAGCTTGGCGCTCCGCTATGGAGGATGAGTTTGCTGCTCTTCAGAAGAATTGTACCTGGACACTTGTACCACGTCCACCGGGCATTAATGTTGTTGGTAGTAAGTGGGTATTCAAGCTTAAACAACGTCCGGATGGTTCCATTGATAAACATAAGGCGCGTCTAGTTGCTCGAGGGTTTACACAACAGTATGGTGTCGATTATCAGGATACTTTCAGCCCTGTTGTTAAGCCAGCCACTGTTCGTTTGATCCTTGCTTTGGCTGTCTCCAAGGGATGGCATCTTCGCCAAATTGATGTGAGTAATGCCTTTCTTCATGGTTTTCTGGATGAGGATGTTTATATGCAGCAGCCACCAGGTTTTGAAGATTCTCAGCATCCATCCTATGTGTGCAAACTATAGAAAGCGCTTTATGGTCTGAAACAGTCGCCTTGCGCTTGGTTTTCTCGTCTCAATGACCGTTTGCATCAGCTTGGGTTTCAATCCTCCAAGGCAGATACTTCCCTTTTTTTGTTTCGCCATAGGGGCATCACCATCTATATGCTTGTATACGTAGACGACATTGTTATTGCTGGTTCTTCCCAGAAGGTTGTTGATCATTTGCTGTGCACCCTGTCTTCCTCTTTTCCGATCAAAGATCTTGGTCGGTTGCACTATTTTCTGGGGATTGAAGTCGCCTACAATTCAGGGGGAATCACCTTGATGCAGCACAAGTATGCCTCCGACCTTCTTCACCGAGCTCACATGGAGAACTGTAAGAGCGTCTCAACCCCCATGTCTGTTACGGACAAACTTGCGCACGACTGTGGTACAACTCTTGGTGATGATGATGTTTTTAATTATCGAAGTATAGTTGGGGGATTGCAATATCTTACATTAACAAGGCCAGACATTTCTTTTGCTGTAAATAAGGTCTGTCAATATCTTTCCAAACCCACTGATGTGCATTGGGAGGCAGTCAAGCGTATCTTAAGATATATCAAGGGCACAACTGCTACGGGACTCAGCATTCGACGTTCCAGCTCCACCCTCCTGAGTGTGTTCACAGACGCAGATTGGGCTGGTTGTGTAGATGACCGCAAGTCTATGGGAGGCTTTGTAGTATTCTTAGGCCCTAACTTGATCTCATGGAGTTCTCGCAAACAACCCACAGTGTCTCGGTCTAGCACTGAAGCTGAATATAAGGCCTTGGCGAATGGCACAGCTGAAGCAACGTGGGTACAATCTTTGCTAAAAGAATTGGGCATATGCCAGCCGTGACCTCCAGTCTTATGGTGCGATAACCTTGGAGCTACCTATCTAACAGCCAATCCGGTTTTTCATGCATGAACAAAGCATATAGAGGTGGATTTCCACTTCGTTAGGGAGAAGGTTGCATTGGGTGCACTTGATGTCCACTTTGTATCATCTAATGACCAGGTAGCAGATGGTTTCACCAAACCGGCTACGCGCTACATGCTTGATCGTCTACGACGCAATTGAACCTTGTTACGGTTAAGATTGAGGGGGAATGTAAATGTAGTAGATAGCAATCTATTAGGCATGGGAATTATAAATATAGTAGATAGCGATCTATGCATAGCATAATTGTCGGGATTGGTTCTATATATAGATAAAAGATCTGATTGTATAGAATTCTGATTGTATAGGATCATGAAAATATTTTCTGCATTATCTATATAAAGAGTATTGCACCCGTAGGGTATTTCAGCGGCTAATAGCTTCTCTGACTCTTTGTTAATTCTTCATAATTGGCAATAAAAACTGGGAAGGAGTTCCTTACACGGAACGTCAGGGTGCGAAGTAGAAGCTATATGAGTAAAGCAGAGAGTCCTACTCTCTGTCTCTCTCTCTCTCTAAATATAGATTATATATCCTTCACCTAAAACAGAGAGACTAAAATTGATCACCATGGAGCAAAAATCAAAGGTATCGATCTTAGTAGTTCCATTCCCAGCCCAAGGCCACCTCAACCAACTCCTCCATTTCTCCCTCCTCCTCTCCTCCCGTGGCCTCCCCGTCCATTACGCCGCTACTCCCACCCATGTGCTCCAAGCCAAGTCTCGCGTCCAAGGTTGGAATCCTTCCTCTCTCCACTCCATCCACTTCGTCTCACGTCCAAGGTTGGAATCCTTCCTCTCTCCACTCCATCCATTTCCACTCCCTCCCTATCCCTCCATTTCCCAATCCAGCACCAGACCACAACTCCACCATCAAATTTCCATCACATCTCCTTCCCGCGTATGAAGCATTCGTCAACATCAGAGGTCCACTTTCCTCTCTTTTACAAACTCTTTCCTCTACTTCGACTCGACTCGTAATAGTCCATGACCCACTTTCTTCGTTTGCTGGCAAAGAAGCTGAGTCATTTCCAAATGCCGAGTCGTACACTTACCAGTGCATCGCCTCCTTGTACCGACTCACTTTTCCGCAAGTAAGCGAGTCCACTGCGAATCTTCTACGAGCCCAAGACTTGGTTCTCCCTACCCAAGATGGCTGCATCACTGAGGAGGTCTTGGACTTTGTGAATCGCCAATTACCTTTCAAGAATAAAACAGAGTCCGGTATCATTATAAACAACTGCAGGAATCTGGAAGGCGAATTCCTCGAATTGCGACGCCAAGAGCTGGATTATATAGGCAAGAAGATATTCGCGATCGGCCCGATAAATCCAGTCGTGATACCAGGAGGTGGTCATAGACACGAGTGCTTGGACTGGCTCGACAAGCAACCGGATGGGTCCGTTCTCTATCTCTCCTTCGGAAGCACAACGACCCTCTCGGAGGACCAGGTCGAGCAGTTGGCGATCGGAATATTTCAAAGCCGACAGCGATTTATCTGGGTTTTGAGAAGCGCGGATAGAGGCAATATATTCGCGGAGGAGGCAAAGGAGACGGGTTATAAGTTGCCTGCTGGCTTCGATAAGGAAGTGGAAGGGAGAGGAATAGTTATTCGAGATTGGGCTCTACAGTTGGATATCTTAGCTCACAAATCCACTGGCTTATTCATGAGTCACTGTGGGTGGAATTCTTGCTTGGAGAGTCTTAGCATGGGAGTGCCAATTGCTGCATGGCCAATGCATTCAGACCAGCCTGTGAATTCATTGCTTGTGACCAAGTATCTGAAGGTTGGTGTCATGGTTAGAGAGTGGGATAGAAGAGAGGAAATAGTTGCGGCAAAGGATATAGAGGAAGCCATTAATAAGGTCTTGGTTTATGAGGAAGGGAAGGAGATTAAGCAAAGAGCTAAGGATTTAGGTGAAGCTGTGAGGGGAGAAGTAATGGATGGTGGGTCTTCTCGTGCTGAGTTGGATTTATTTATTGATCATATTACAAGGTGATAAGAATTGTACGGATGATTGCGATAGTATTAGGGGGTGAAAACGGATCGGATACGACTCGGATAGTGCTCAACCCATATCCGGATTCATATGTTTTATCCGGATACGGATTCGGATACGGATATTTGACGGATAGCAAAAATTAAAACCATATACTAAGAAAACGGATACGGATAGTTTTCGGATACGGATCGGATAGCTTTCGGATACGGATCGGATAGTGTTCGGATAAATTTTCAGATCTTCAACAGATACGTATCAAATTTTAAACAAATTAATATGAACTTACTACGAATATCAATCAAGTCTAAAACCATTCAAATACAATTTGAACAAAACTTAAAGTATTTGAGAACTGATTCATTGGCAAAAAGATAGTAACGATGCAAAAAAGAAAAAACAAAAGAAATAATAGACTTTACACAAACATAATGTGCATAAACTAATAATCTAAACCTTGATAAAAAAATTACAACAACAACAATAATGAGATTCTAACTTTGTCAACCATAAAAGCAAATAAAATATTTTTACACAAGTTCATATTATCAACCATAAAAGCAAATATAACATCGTTGCACAAGTTCACATTGTTAACCATAAAATCAAATATAATATTTTGGTACAACTTCACATTGTCAACCATAAAAGTAAATAAATTATCCTAACACAAGTTCACATTATCAACCACAAAAGCAAGTAAAATATCCATCAAAATAAAGTTTAGAGTTGACACAAGTTTACATGAACTTTAACAAATAAAATTAACCAAGTTTAAAAAGTATCAACATCCCAAAGTTAGAGGAATAAAACATCAAAACATCCAACCATTCAAACAATCCTCCTCTTCAAGTGCATCTGCAAAATAAATGAAACTAAATTAACCAACTTAAAAGTAATATAAAGAAACTAGATTAATCAACTTAAAATATAAAGTGAAAAATACTTACAATATAATTACTCCCCCTTTAAATCAACATCTTCAGATTGTTCAACATCCTGAATAATTGATGCTATTTGTCCTAATAAAAAAAAAGTATATGAACATTAGTAAACAATACTATTTTATAAAATACTATCGAATATTATAATCATTACCTTTTCTTGTAGATCTTATCCAATTTTGAGTGCATACTAAGGCTTCCACTGATTCGGGATCCAACTTGCTATGATAAGCATCAACTACTCGGCCACCTGTACTAAATGCAGATTCAGATGCAACTGTGGCGACTAGAATTGCTAATACATCACGGGCAACTCGTGATAATATATGATACTTTCCACTACCTTCTGTCTTCCACCAAGATAATAAATCAAATTTACTATCATTACGTTGCCATAAAAGTGAGGCATCCTCAATATATTGATCCAAATCTGTCTTAATAGATTGTTGTTGACATTCCTCACTTAAAAATTGCTCTAAATCTTCATCAACATCAAGATCAACTCTACTACTCTGCAACACTTGGCTATTATTTATATTCACATCCGAATCAAACAAAGAAGAAAATTTGGATTCATATTCATTATACAAATTCCTTATGACTTCACGAACTTCCTCAAGTTCCTTAACACCACCAAGAGAATAAATTTTAGGAAAGTAATACACCATAAGTTTCATCTTATACCGAGGATCTAAAAATGAAGCCACTGTTAGTATAAGATTGCATTGCTTCCAATATTTATTAAATTTGTCTTGCATTGATGTTGCCATAAAAAGAACAAGTTCATCAAAACTTTTGCACCATATTTAATTTACAACTGAATAACACAAAATTCTTTCAAAAATAAGTTAGCTATCGGATACGAAGTTCCTAAAAGCAATTCAGTAATCGTATGGAATGTTTTCAAATATTTGCATAACAGTGCTGCTTTCTCCCATTGCTCATTTGTTGGACATGCAGCAAATTTAATTGGATCAGCACAATAAAGTCTCTTAAATGCATTGCTATAATATATAGCATCTTTAAGCATCAAATATGTAGAATTCCATCTTGTAGATACATCAATTGAAAGAGACTTATTGGTATCTAAATTGCATTCTCTTACTCTTTTGAGAAACTCCTCCCATTGCAAAGGTGAATTTTTGAGAATTATAATAATATAACGAATATTCTCCACTGCATCTTTTATTTTCTTCAAACCATCTTGCACAACTAAATTAATAATATGTGTGGCAAATCTAACATGAAAAAATATGTTATCACAAACAAGAGCTTGTTGTCCATTCAGCCGAGTAACCACATCTCTAACACAAACATCATTAGCTCGATTATTATCTAAAATTAATGAAAAGAGCTTCATGTCAATATTCCAATCAATCATATTTTTTAGAAATGCTTGATAGAGATTCAACCCTGTATGTCTTCTTTTTAAATACATAAAATTTATGATTCTTTTCTGAATACTCCATTATCATCAATGAAATGTATTGTAACACACAAATATCCTTTATTTTGTCTAAAAGTCTAGAGATCCATGGTAGCACTCGTACGGTATGAAAGTGAAGTAAATATATCATACAAAATCTTCTTTTGCTCAACATATAGTTCCAAGATCTCTTTTTTTATAGTAATCCGTGACTTTGTTGGAAAAGCAGGCTGTAGAGATTTTATAAAGTCAATAAAATACTCATGCTCTACAATAGAGAAAGGATATCCATGTATTACTATTACCATGATAAGTTTTCTTTGACTTGTTTTTCATTATATTTGTATGACTCTAACATTCCATCTTCTCTAACTTTTATGAGATTAAGTACCATTTGCCCTCTATCTCTATTATGCTTGTTCTTATAATGGTTCCTCAAGTGTGATGTTCCCATAGAACTTTCCTCACTAAATTGCTTTCGACAATATTTACATATTGCATTGTACTTGTGAATTATTTTTCCATCAATTACTTCTGTCTCTTCAATTTTCTTAAAATTATTCCAGACATCCGATGTCAACTTCTTCTTATTTGTTTTATCATCATTAAAAACACTACTTGAGGTGTCACCTTGAACTGATGCACTTGTAGATGCCATTAACTCCTAAACATGGATATTAAAACTAATTATAGTTAAAACATTAAAGATCAAAGCATAAAAGAGAGAATACATTAAATACAAATATGCAAACAGAGGCAATTTAGTCAAGGAGTCATGAAAACGTGACTTCTATCTGTAATAAGGTGACAACAAGGAACAATATAAAATAGATAAGGACTTCCAAAATAAACTAACAAAACAGAGGCAATTTATTTATTTCCAAAATAAACTAACAACACCTCTTCTCCAAATCTTTGATAAACTAACACCTCCCTCTTGATCTAAGGTTCTTATATATATAATGAGTCTTACTGAGCTAAGCTTGATTATTTTTGGCAGATGATTGTGCATCTAGTTAGGCTATTTGGGCTCCCATGTCAGAGCCCAAGAAGATAAGCTACTTGGGCATAAGAATAGCTCATCAGGTTAAAAATAAAGAATACCAAACTCAATATGAATTATCACATGAAAGATCTACAAAGTACAAACAATAGCTTTTTTACTATCCTCAAATATAGAATTTTGGATGAAGATTCTTTTTCTTCACATTACAGAAAACTAATCACATCTCCTATGATGATAAATCTACTAATAAAGGTCTAATACTCACAGTTCAAAAAAATCTAAACAAATTACTTCAAATAGATAGTCTCTTGTAAGAGCAATCCAAAACTATACACTCGAAACAAATGCTGAGATGTCTCATTATCATTTCTTCTATGAAAAGTTCACAAAGTAAACAACCCTTAATAAACTTTCATATTTTTCCCCCTACACATTGCAAGGCCCTCTCATTATCCAATCCAGAATCTAGAAGCCCAACATGCAATTAGAAAACAACTATGAAGTCTCTCTCTTCTGAAATAATAAAACATGGAAAAGGTGCAAGAATGCACATAAAATCCATGAACATTCAAACCACAAAGAGCCTAAATGTTAGGCAGGTGTATGTGCGGATATTTGGGAGTCAAGGTAGTCCAAACATACAAAAGTGAAAGAAAATAGATAAAAGACGCATTCTATAACTTCATTATAATTAGTTAATGTAAAAAATGGCTATGAATGCATTAATATACCTGACCAATGGAGTGGAGGAAGGGCCGGTGGAGGTGGAGGAGGGAGGGTCAGTGACAGTGGAGGAGGAGGACCCGTGGAGGGAGGGTCGGTGACAGTGGAGGAGGAGGACCCGTGGAGGGAGGCCGGTGGAGGAGAGCTGAGGTCGACGAGGGAGGGCCGGTGTTGGTGGAGGAGAGCTGAGTTTGACGAATGAGGGCCGGAGGAGGGAGGCGGTGAAAACAGGTGAGGGCGATGTAGATTTTAGTCCTTAGATGGAGGCGGCGCTGCGGCTAGCAGTGAGGCTGTGAAGGCGATGGAGATTTGGGGGAGATGGTGAGTAGATGGAGGCGGTGAGGGCGGTGGGCTGATTTTAGATGGAGGCAGCGGGATCGAGGACCCGTGGAGTGAGGCCGGTGGAGGAGAGCCGAGGTCGACGAGGGAGGGCCGGAGGAGGGAGGCGGTGAAAATGGGTGAGCCGGTGAGGCCGTGAGGGCTAGCAGTGAGGGCGGCGCCGCGGGTAGCAGTGAGGGCAATGGAGATTTGGGGGAGATGGTGAGTAGATGAGAGATAGAGGTAGGGTTTAGTAACTTTAGTTGGGTATTTATTAAGCGGGTAAACGGATATCCGTTATTCGAATTCGTATCCGATAAAATCAACTAAACCCGTATGTATCCGGATCCGGATTTTTTTCTAAAAGGCTATCCGTATCCGGATATTTTTGGAAATAGCTTTCCGTATCCGTATCCGAATCCGAATCCGAATCGGATAGGATTTTCCTATCCGGATCGGATAGCGGGTCGGGTCGGACTTAATTCGACCCGTTTTCACCCCTAGATAGTATGCTTGTCCTCTCACTGGCTGGCTCGAAGATAGAGTAGGTAATCTAACGGATAAAGGATGCCTTGATGTAACGACAATTTATCCTCTTTTTCTTTGTTACCTTATCTTTACATTAATTTATAATGATCACGAGAAGAAAATCAATCTATTATACATCTTTCATATGCTGTCGCTTTTGCAAACTCTTATTTCACACACGTAGAGTAATATCTGGAGCTACACAATTTGTATTTTTTATGTGCCCTTAAGACTCGATATAATGTTCTTCTTGTTGCACTAACCTATATCTTCATTTTTATTGTCTATCAGACTATATTATTTAGTTAAAATGAATAATATAGCCTGGTGGCTGTTGCTAAAAAAGAAACCGATTGATTCGATTATTTATCTTCTTTTTCATTACCTCGTCTTCACATTTATAATAACAAAGAGATATTAAAGTTTTGTTAGAATGGTAGTGGATTAGACATCGCCCAGTTCATATCAGGAATAAGTATAGAAAAGTAAAACACGACGAAAAAGAATCCAGAGACAATCATACAAGAGACAGAAAAATTTAAACGGTTCATATCCATTGCAAGCTACGTCCACATAAATATTGCTGATATTTACTACTGTATAAATCGGAAGAAGAATCTATAAACTAACACCAATGAGAAACAAAACTGAGTGAAAATTCTAAATAATTTCTTCTGTAGAATTGAAGGTTGAGCCAACTAGTACCTACATGAGTTGAGCACTTACATCATCCCTTCATGGAGCTTAACTACCCTCTAAGTTATATAAGTTTGAACTGCAGCCGGCAACCTTGACTGTAGCCGATCCGCTTCCTAGTTGCCTCTGTAGTTCCAGTCAAAACTGGCTTCTCCTGCTCCAGTCAAGTCAACTCTCTTATCTCTCTCTCTCTCTCTCTCTCTCTCTCTCTCTCTCTCTCTCTCTCTCTCTCTCTCTCTCTATATATATATATATATATATCCTTAACCTAAAACAGAGGAGAGACCAAACATTGATCAGCATGGAGGTAAAACAGAAGGTGTCTATCTTGGTAGTTCCATTCCCAGCCCAAGGCCACCTCAACCAACTCCTCCACTTCTCCCTCCTTCTGTCCTCCCGTGGCATCCCTGTCCATTACGCCGCTAGTGCTACCCACGTCCTCCAAGCCAAGTGTCGCCTCCAAGGGTGGAACCCTTCCTCTCTCCATGCCATCCACTTCCACTCCCTCCCCATCCCTCCATTTCCCACTCCACCACCAGACTACAACTCCACCATCAAATTCCCATCCCATCTCCAGCCTGCGTTTGAAGCCTTCCTGCACATCAGAGCCCCTCTTTCCTCTCTGTTACAAACTCTATCCTCTGCTTCAACTCGACTCGTAATAGTCCATGACTCACTTTCTTCGTTCGCTGGCAAAGAAGCTGAGTCACTTCCAAATACCGAGTCGTACAACTACCAGTGCCTCTCCACCTTGTACGGACTCACTTTTCGACAAATAAGCGAATCCACTGCAAAGCTTTTACGAGCCCATGACTTGGTTGTCCCCGCCAAAGATGGCTGCATCACTGAGAAGTTCTTGGACTTCGCGGATCGCAACAGCCACGACAATAACGAAAGGGAGTCCGGCATGATTATTAACACATGCAAGAAGTTGGAAGGCGAATTCCTCGAATTGCGACGCCAAGAGCTGGATTATATAGGCAAGAAGTTATTCGCGATCGGCCCGATAAATCCAGTCGTGATACGAGGAGGTGGCCATAGACACGAGTGCTTGGACTGGCTCGACAAGCAACCGGATGGGTCCGTTCTCTATATCTCCTTCGGAAGCACGACGACCCCCTTGGAGGACCAGGTTGAGCAGTTGGCGATCGGAATAGTTCAAAGCCGACAACGATTTATCTGGGTCTTGAGAAGCGCGGATAGAGGCAATATATTCGCCGAGGAGGGAAAGGAGGCGGGTTATAAGTTGCCTCCTGGCTTCGATAAGGAAGTGGAAGAGAGAGGAATGGTTATTCGAGATTGGGCTCCACAGTTGGATATCTTAGCTCATACATCCACTGGCTTATTCATGAGTCACTGTGGGTGGAATTCTTGCATGGAAAGTCTTAGCATGGGAGTTCCAATTGCTGCATGGCCAATGCATTCAGACCAGCCTGTGAATGCATTGTTTGTGACCAAGCATCTGAAGGTTGGTGTTATGGTCAGAGAGTGGGACAGAAGAGAGGAAATAGTTGCGGCAAAGGATATAGAGGAAGCCATTAATAAGGTCTTGGTTTATGATGAAGGGAAGGAGATTAAGCAAAGAGCTAGAGATTTAGGTGAAGCTGTGAGAGGAGAAGTAATGGATGGTGGGTCTTCTCGTGCTGAGTTGGATTTATTTATTGATCATATTACAAGGTGATAATGCATTGTATCGATGGTTGGTATTAGTATGCATGTTTCAAGACTATTATGCAAAATAATGCCATAATCTCAATGATTGAGTCTTGTCGAGCCCAAAAAATTTCGAGTTGATATGATTGGTCTATATTAATATATGCAACTTTGAATTAATCTTTTGGGTTAATTGCAATTTGCTCGTAGAATTGCTTTACTTCTCTCTACGTTTTCTATCACTATACAATCTTCTACTAATTACTAATATAGAATCATTAAGTTTTATCCGAATTGACAGTGCTAGTTAAAAAATGGTTGGTGGGCTGTATTTTACCCTTTCTCATCTTTTATGGACTAAATTAACCTCTTTCATCACATGTTAATTAATAAATTAATTAATTAAAATCCATATATAATCAAATATATAAAAACATATCTTATTTTTCTTTGGATATATTATATCTTCTTGTAAACCATACCTTCAATAGTAAATGCAAGCTTCCAAACAGGACAAGTGATGAACGAAGAACGAAGGAGAGGGAGTGGACGGTTGGCATTAAAACAAAAACCTTTGTCTAACAAAAAAAATAATACGACAGTAGAGTAATTTTAAGTACCTTGTTAATAGTGTCTTTCGTTTCACATTATTAATAAATTAAGTGGTTAAGTATAAAAAACGAAGGACTAAGTAAAATTTCTCTTTTTTTCACCTTCTCTTCCTCTCCCTCTCACCTCTCACTTAGCCGCAGCACTCCTCTCCAATTTCCGCTGAGAATTTATCAGATAATTGTCAATAAGTTTGCAATGTGATTTTAAGAGAAAAGAATAAAAAAAAGATACAGAAAAAAGAAGGCTTTTCGTGCGAAGCGAAAATGGACTACTGGTGTGGCTTGAGAAGAATCATTACTCTATATTTTATGTGCCATTAAGGCTCAATATAATGTTCTGGGAGTTGTGCTATTGTTTTATGCTAAGTATTAGCTCATTCAAAGTTATTTGTACATTTCTTTTTTTTTTGTGTATTAGATTTGTAGTCATACGGTTAAAATTAACAATACCATAGCTAATTGGAAAGCTAATTGCTGTTGCTTGAAATAAGAAAATTGGTTGGCTCCACAATTTATATTCTTTTTCTATTACCTTAACTTCACATTTATAATAATAATTTGATATTTTGAGTTGGCAATATTGTCACCACCGATGCACTTTCAACAAAAGAATGAGACCTGTCACCGGTTGTGGCTATTTTGTAATTGATATTTTTTTATAATTTTTATTTAATATTTTAATATTATTTTGACTAATAAATATTGTTAGGTTTTTAATTATTGGCAATTGTGTACAAAATATTCTAAGTGTATTTTTACATGTATATGAGCTTTATATAAGTCTAGAAAATCTCTGGTTTGAAGAATTTCAAGATTATTGGAGCAAAGTTGATGAATTCACACCGCGTTAACATACGTGTTCGAACGCGAGTACTACGTTCACACAGATCAAGAGCAGCGTTTACAAACGCGTTCAAATGCAACCTGAAGAATTCAAGCTGTCGCATTCGAAAGTACTTGGGTCCGTTCGAACGCACCTGAGATCAAGTCAGGCCGTTCGAATGCACCCGAGTCGTGTTCAAATGCACCAACGAAGTTTGAAAATCTTGAACTTTCGTGAGTTCGGATAAGACTTAAATTTGGCTCTATCTTGGAGATCATATATGAGTATTGTGATGCCCTAACTGGAGGGTGGTTGAAGAAGCATTATTGAAAGAGACTTCTAGAGGCTACATTAGTTCTTCAACTTACAACGTCCTACTTTTCTAAAGGCTTAATCTTTCGTCTTAAGGGCTATCTAGACGAAAGATTAATCTCGAGGGCTACTGAGGTTGGATATCAATCACGAGAAGCAGTGAATGATGGGTTCTAGCGAGCAAGACTGAGAAGAACAAAGTTGAGAGGATCAACGGTTTGTCTTGTGAGTCAGTTTTGTAACTGCTACTATTCTAGTGATTGGTTTTGATTCGAGTTTGGATCTGTGGTTTTTTCCTGATTGAGTTTTTCTACGTTAAAATCTTGGCGTTCATATCTACTTTCGTTTTTAATATTTCTTCCGACTTTTACTTAAGCGAACGAGCGATATCATTGCCTAGGGTTTAGATACATACATGTGTCTAGGGTTTTTCAATTGGTATCAGAGCATGTTCTCTCACCCTTTGAGAGAGATCAGATAGGCATGGATTTTCATAGAGATAAACCATCATCTATTAGACTTCCTATTCTAGATGGATCAAATTATGGATATTGGAAAGCTAGGATGAGAGCTTATTTGAAGTCTATAGATGAGAGAGTATGGTTTGCCGTTGTGAACGGTTGGAGCCCACCAATGTACATGGTGAATGATAAACTTATTGAGAAACCGATTGAGTCATGGGATAGGACAGACTATGAAAATGTCGGCTGGAATAGTAAAGCAATAAATGCAATTTTTAGTTGTGTTTCTTCGAAAGAATTTAGAATAATGTCTACTTGTGAGATAGCAAAAGAAGCCTGGACGATTGTAGAAACTACTTGCGAAGGAATTATGGCTATAAAACTTTCGAAACTACAGAGGTTGACTACTAGTTTTGAAACTCTACGTATGAAGGAGAATGAGACATTTGATGAGTTATATGCAAAGTTGAGTGATATAGTAAACTCCAGTTTCAACCTAGGAAAGAAAATTTCTGAAAATAGAATTGTCCGTAAGATCCTTAGATCTCTTCCAGAAAGGTTTTAGGCGGAAGTTACAGCTATTGAGGAAAGTAAGGACATCGATTCTATAAAAGTTGAACAATTGGTAGGAAATCTACAAACATTTGAGTCCAGTCTTTCAAAACCAAGAAAGTCCAAAGGTATGGCCCTATCCACAGTTGAATAAAATTTAGAGGAGTCTGATGATGAAGGTGATTTAGATGTTGAGATGTTGGCCATGTTTGTCAAAAAGTTCAATAAATTCTTTCGGAAGCCAAACAAGTTGAATACTGAAAAACTTGAGAAAAGCAAAACCTTTGTGAAAAAGAGGAATATTGTGAGTTCGAATACAGGTGTGAGCAATGACAATGTCAAATAGAAAAATAAGAATTCTTAGAATAAAGTTCGATGTTTTGAATGTTCTGGTTTGAGACACATTGCTCAAGAATGCCCTAATCGTCTTAAGAGGAAGGATAAAACTATGAAAGTTACTTGGGATGACACAGATGAATCTAATGATGATTCTAAAAAAGACGAAGAAAATTTTGTAGCTTTTGCCTCTTCTCTACTTAATACTGACTCTGTTGTTGATACTGATAGTACAGATGATTAGGATATGTTACCAACTAAGGAAGATGAATCTAAAATTCAAAAGGCATATAATGACTTGTACCTGGAGTTATTTAAACTCAAGAAAAGCAATCTTAGACTACTTCAATGACTCAAGGTAATCGAACCAGAAAGAATTCAATTTGAGGAGAAGTACAAATTGAAACTTAATCGTGTCAAAGACCTTTCTGAACAACTTGACAATGCAAAAAATAAAATGAAGGCTGATGAAATTGAACTAGAGAGATTGCATAAGGAAGTGACATTTCTAAAAGGAAAGAACAAACTTGATAAAATTTTAAAAACTCAGATCTCTGGAAAAGGCAGGTATGGTGTTGGATTCACTAGTAATTCAAATAATAACAAAACTGTCTTTATTTCTGCAAGTATACAAAAGGAAGAATACCTGAAGTCATCAACCGCATTTACAAAGCAATCCTGGATCAATACTTCTAAACTGAAGTTGAATCTACAAACTGGTGAATGTTCAACGGCACCAAAGGTAAACTTTAGTCACACTCCTCAACAAATGGTGAGTAGAAAAGGGTTTGTTCCGACATGCTATCATTACGGCATTCTAGGGCATATTCAACCTCATTGTAAATTTTTGCAGAAACCTAGAAGTGCTTTCATTTATAGGATGAAAACAAATGTCATATGGGACAAGAAAAGTGATTTGAAATGTTATGTTGTGCATACAGCCTTGAAAGCTTTAAATTCTGATGGGAAATATTCTATAATAAAGTTGGCTGCCATCCGTCCATCTAAAAGAGTCTTTTTTCAACAAAGAAGTGAGAGGAGCATCGATCTTGCCATATCCGGTGATGAATCGGCGATAATATCCAGTCAGTCCCAAAAATCCTCTCAATCCAATGGTAGTAGTAGGAATAAGCCAAGCGGTCATACATGCAACCTTTTGTGGATCCGTCGCTACACCATCCGCTGAAATGATGTGGCCTAAATACTCTACCTTTGGTACTCCTTATAGGCACTTTGACTTCTTGATCTTCAATTGGTTTTGCTTCAATAAATTCAACACATCCTCCAAATCCCGCCAATGCTCCATTTTAGTCCTACTATACACTAAAATATCGTCAAAAAATATCAAGACATACCTTTGCAATAGAGGCTAAAATATATCATTCATGAGGTCTTGAAAGGTAGTTGGAGCATTGGTGAGACCAAAAGGGATCACCTGGAACTCATAATGCCTGTCCGAAGTCCGAAATACAGTTTTGTGCACATCCGCCAAGTGAACTCTAATTTGATGATACTCGGCTCTCAACTCAAGCTTACTGAATGTAGTCGCCGCTGCATGATCGTCCAGCAACCCCTCGATAACTGAAATGGGATACCGGTCCTTGATAGTAATAGCGTTTAGTGCCCGAAAGTCGACATAAAAACGTCATGTTCCGTCATTTTTTCGCACCAATAGCACTGGGGATGAGTATGAGTTATGACTTGGTTGTATGAGGTCTTGCTCTAACATTTCGATTACCATCTTTGAGATAACTTTTTTTTGCACATGTGGATACCGATATGGTCTCACGTTCGTCGGTATAGCTCCGGGTACGATCTCTATGCAATGGTCCGTCGCTCTCCTCGGTGGCAACTCTTGCGCCTCCTCAAACAGCCTAGAAATATTATCTAATAAATTAGACAATTCAATAGTAGTACCTGAACTCATTTGAGGCTCATCTCCTACTGGTCCTAACTGAAGAAGATAGGCTAAATCATATGCACAAGGTAACCCCACCATAGGCTGCATCGTAGGAATCGGCAAAGACAGAACACCATCAAGCCGCACATCTTTGTTTTCTTATTTATATTTCATCCACATGCTCCGAAAATCAAATTTGACAGGTCTCAAACTCTGTAACCACTGAGCACCAAGGACAATATCCTCTCCTCGCAGCGCCAACGGATACAAGTCCACAATGATGTCATGTCCTTGCACCCGTATACCGACTCGGCGACACAAGCTCTCCACCTTAAGCTTCGTGCCATCTCCAATAACAATGTCAAACCTCGTAATCGGTTCAACATCCAAACCCAATCTCCTCACTAGCCTCTCATCTAGAAAGTTGTGTGTACTCCCCGAATCGATGAGGATGTGCACACAATGCTTTCTAACGAGTCTGTCTACTCGTAACGTCCTCGGCACGGAAGTACCCGAATATGCATGCATTGATATTTCAGCTTGGATATCTTCCTCCATGCCTTCCTCAACGACATCCTCATAGACTTCCTATGGACACTCCTCACCATCAACAACCTCATCATTCTCCTCAGGACCGTCAATAAGCATCACACTCCCGATCGGTTTAGAACACCGATGATCGGGGGTGAAACGCTCATCACATCGAAAGCAAATGCCCTTCACTCTTCGCTCCATGGACAGGTGTGAGATTTCGAACGGGGGATCTTGTGCCTCCTCTAACATCGGAAGAAGGTCTCAAAGGTGGTTGTGGTCTAGTAATCACAGCTGTTGTTTTTGAAACGATAGAATTTCCAGTCGGCGTTCTAGGTGCAAACTGCCCATCTTGGTTGCCCAAATTGGTTTTCGCTGCCATCTTTAGAGCCCTATGCTTTTGTTCCATTCTCACGGCCTTCTCAAAGGCCTCCTCAAGAGTAATAAGACATAAAGCACGAACATCCGCTTGTATCTCCTCTCACAGCCCTGAAATAAATATACTCATTAATGTCCGTTCGGGCCACAGTGGCTCACAACGACAACTAACTCTTTCAAACTTAGCTTGATACTCTGATACGGTCGTTCTTTGAACCATCTTGCTTAACGTGGTAGCAAAATCTTCATATACCGCTGTCCTAAATTTGCGTGTAATCCTCCTATAAAAATTAACCCATCCGGTAAATCCACCATCATGAATAACCGATCTATACCAATACAATGCCATTCCTTGGAGGTGAAAGCTTGCCATCTGGACCTTTGCATCTTCCGTTGTACCTTGACAATTAAAATATTGTTCAACTTGAAACACCCAATCCGTTGGATTATCGCTTTGGAATTTTGGAAAGTCCAAGCGTGCAGTTCTCCTCCAAATAGCGTTGTCGGGTTCGTGAAAGATTCTTGGTTCAGGTCTAAACCTTTGTGCATGTTGATCACCTTCTCTAAATTCTTGAGCACGTCCATCACCAGATCAACCTCATCCTCATAGTGCCAATCCTCCTCATCGACGAAGCGCACCGGTGTCGCACGCCTCTCGAGTTTCACCACCGCCAGTCTTGGGTTTTGTATCGGATGTGGGGGATGATGTGAGGGCATAGGTAGAAGGGGATCATTGACACTCATATAACGCACCTGGACCTGTGGGGTATAGGTTCGATGTGGTCCCACCGCTGGTCCTTCTTGAAACTCCGTTCGTCGTCGAGGAGATGACGAACCTAATCGATTCAGACATATTTCTTGAATTTATTGTGATCTTTTTGCATATTGTCAACTCTATACAACAATGTTTGGAACATGCCCCAAAGTTCATCCATATTCAAACTCATGGACGTTGGTTGACTCGGTCCTGTCGTGGTCGCTCCAAAGGAATCGGTCTCACGGTTAGGATCATCGTGCATTGAGTCCTCCCTTATCGGTGTGCTCTCCATTGGTCTCTTTATTGATGTCATCTTCCTTGTTTTAACCATTAATGGAGATCAGAGGTTCGCCTGTTCTGATACCAATTGATGGGATCTAGAACCAAAAGATCGGCTACGGAACAATTCTATAAGATCTAAGTTTATTGAAGGAATCAGTCCATGCAACTGTGTGAAAATATTTTTTAAATATTCTTTGGTATTCAAAAAATTACGAAACCAATTCCATAAAGTATGTCAAGTTTGTAGATCTTTGTCACACGTGAGTCAGCTTCTCACAGTACAACGTTCTATAATGTGGATCTTGGTCTAGTAAATTACAGTCTAACAGTACAAACTTAGAAAGTAGTAAGTTGATTAGGGCAATTTGTTTTGTCTCTTTGCATATAGTTTTATTGTATCTGCAGTATCTGCAGCTTTTCTAACCTTGCCTGGTGCATTTGTGCTTATTCTCCCCCTCTTTTCTCTAATAATAAGTTTTCCTAATGCGACTTGCCTGGTGACAAATTGCGTCCTCCCTTATTCTTTACTTTAATATATTTTTTCTATCTTATCAAAGTCCATCGTATACATGTACCTTTCCTCTTTTTTATCAACTTATGCAACAACAGTTTGTCGGGGTTTCCAACTAGTACCTATGCAGTTGGAAATCCACAACAGCCATGAATCTGTAGTGCCATCAGTATATTGCTCCATCCTTAGGTAGCTGCTCCATCCTAGTCCGCTCAACTTATATCCGAATTCATATTTTTAGTTCGGATACTGACTCGAATACGGATATTGGACATATAGTAAAATTTAAAACCATATCCTAAATAAACGGATATGGATAATTTTTGAATAGAAAATCGGATCTTAAACGAATATTAATTGAATTTAAAATAATTATAATATTTTATTTAGATATAATTAACATAAAATTATTAAGAGTCTTACAACAAATAATTTTTTTGTATGTCAAATATATGAAATTAGAGAAATTAATCTCTATAAATAATATATAACGTATTATTAGTAACAATATTAATATTTACTATTTAAATAAGTAAACTAAAAACTATAAATCATTTAAAAAAGTATGCGGGTAAACAAATATCCGTATCTGAATCTGAAAAATATATCCGACCCATATATCCATATTCGATTCCGTATCCGAATCGGATAGAAATTTTTTATCCGAATCCGATCCGAATCGGATTGGATAGCGGGTCGGAATTAATCCTCGTTTTCACCCCTAAATGTAACAGAATAAGAGTTAATTTTCAGATTATAAATGGTGAACTTAAGTGACAAATAAATACTGAGATCCGCTTAATTCCCCCTAAATGAATTGGAATCTTATTAATTAATGATTTCAAATAGTCTCGGCTTTCCAACCAGGGTGTAAGGATTATTTGGTATATATAATTTACCTGAGGATATATAATGAAATAAAGGATTGTAAAAGGGTATATGTGTCAAAAAGCCTATTAAATTATAAATTCTTTGGTACATATCCTCCTAGGCGAAATCAAAGTCAAGACACTTCTCCCCAAAGCTTTGTCACACGTCAGTCAGCTTCTCATCCATACGGAAAGGAAACGTTTCCTCTCCTCTATTTAAACTCCCTCGGTCCCAATTCCTCAACATCCAGTTAGGAAATTAAACAAAGAAGAAGAAGAAGAAGGATACCAGAAATCTCCGATGGCCATGGCCGCCGCCCGAATCCGATACCAACAACTACCCCGACCGGTCCCCCGACACCTCTCGTCCCTCACCTCCCCACCCATAACCGTACCCGATAAGGAGCTCTCGGACTCCCCGTCGGGATCCGGATCCGGGTCCGCACCGGACACGGACACGGACACGGAGCGGCTCTTCTCCTCGGTCCGGACCGGGTCGCTGGTGTCCTCCTTGGGGAATCTCTACTTGATGGGATTCGTAAAAATACCAACCCATATATATATATATATATAGAAAGGGATTAAGAGGCTTGCATCAATAAATATAAAATATAAATAGTTTATACATAATTTAGACTTATGTGATTCATTTCTTGAGAAAGTTAAACTAATTATTTAATTTATATATTAGGAACGGCTGGCTTTTATAAATTTTATTACTATATATCTTCAACCAAGAAAAAAGAATTTACCAAATAAACATTTAACCTCAAATATAGTCTAGCAAAAGACACCAAGGGATATTCATATCCAAATGGGATTAGTGGATTTTTTAATAAATCTAAAATTTTGAATATTATGTGTAAAAAATAATTATATATATATATAAAGTATTAATGTTACCCTTGGCTACCTTATTCATATGGTCTTAAGGTTTCGTTGAGGAGGGTTGTCTATGCCTAGTTATTAAATATATATATTTAGGATAGGTAACCATAAATACTTCACTTTTTATTATTAGGTTTAGACACTAAACACTTTACTTCACGTTACTATAAAAAAATTTTTACGAAATGCAAAGGGGTATATACATATCTAGAAAAGGCTATTTGTGAAAAAAAAAATCATAAATTTGACTAATAACAACATTTGGTTCTCAAAACTAAACTAAGTGCTTTCATTTCTGTATACATTTTTGAAATAAATTCAGACATATACATTAAAGATAAGCACAATAACTATTTTTAGATTAATTAGGCTGATATCTTCAAACTATACTTAGTTTTTAAGAATGCTCCCTGAACTTTATTAGGTTATAAGCCATCCTTAAACTTTGGGGCAAAGTAAAACGGGTAACGACGGTGATAAAAAAAACGCGTAATGACCAACTATACTTATATTTGATATGTCACAATACTATTAATTTTTAAATAAAAATAAATTAAAATAATAAATAACTTATTCTCTTCTCTCTCCTATCTCCACTCATCTTTTACCTTTGTAGGCATCGAGTGGTGTGTGAGCGGGAAGGCAATGACAACGAGCTCGTCGAGGCCTCCCCATCCCACATGGTGCAACAATGAGCTAGCAGCGTCCTCCCATCCCACGCAGTGCAGTAGCAAGCTCGCTCGCGTTGGAGATATGCTGGCACCCTCTCTCGAGGAGGGAGAGAGTAGAAGCAAAGGAAGGAGAGAGGGAAGGAGAGAGGGAAGGAGAGAGGGAGGGAGAGAGAAATAGAAATGAAGGAAGAATGAAGATTAGTGGTGATAGTGAAAGGATATAATAATTAAAACATTAATTTTTTATTAGACTATCTTTTTATCTTAACTTAATTAGTAAGTCGTATAAATAATACGAGGGCATTTAGGTCAATTAAAATTATGCACGTCTAATATAACTATCACATAAGCTGACTCTTCTAATTTTTCTAATGGCATACTAATGTATGACATTAAAACTTTTTCAAAGTTTAGGGAACATTGTAATCTAAAAAAGTTTAGGGGTACTATGAAAACTCAGTATAGTTGAGGGTTTTTTTTAAATATTTTAAAAACTAAATATTTTTTAATGCCCCAGGGGATTAAGAGGTTTTTCTATAATAAATCTAAAATCTAGCCATCATCACTAGTGTCCCGACTGTACCAAAATTACTGCATCTGGGGATGCACTCGATCCACTTCCTCCATTAACTAACCGAGTAACCGTACCCTCCCTCTCTATCTCACTACAAATAACCGACTCGGAACTCTAAAAGGTTGCCTCTCTCTCTCACCTCCATTTTTCCGAAGCAAGAACTCGAGAGAGATACAGAAAGAGACGGTCTTTCTCTCCGCAATCGATCCATGTCGATGGAGACAGCAAGCGAAGCAGTACTTCCCGAAGACCTCCAGCTCCGGGCGGCGGCGGCGGCGGAGCTGCTGGCTGAGGTGGCGTTCAATGAGGGCTTGATCTCGCCAGAGAAGAGACGCAGATCCAACAAGACGGTGATCCTGAAGAACTCGGATGGCTCCGTACTCGAAGTGAATGTGACAGTAGCGATGGAGTCGGCGTTGATCAAGAGGTGCCTCCTCTCCGGGAAGTTTAAAAATGGCGTCATAGGCATCAGCGGCTTCAGGACCAAGATCTTCGACATGGCCATCGGGTTCTGCAGGAAGACCGTCGTAATTAAACCTTTCAGTTCCTGGGAGGATGTGCTCGTGAAGGATCTCCGTATACATCCCCGTGCCCTCCTCGACCTCATCTCGGTGAGTCACCCATCTTGAGATGTTTGATGCTCTAAATACGATAGATACTTATTCTGTGGACATTAGAATGAGATTAAAGATAGCATTTGGGCATTTACGAGTAATTCTTGCCAATATCTTAGGTCGTGGATTGGGTCAATATGTAAGACGAGGTTTATGGAATGGACTCTTTAATAAGTCTGGAAGTAAAATATATTTGTGGAGACTTCTCCCTTTAAAAATCTTAGCTCTAATTGTATTTTTTTTCTTTTGATTTTAGGGTATGATGTTTCTCTTTGTGGATATGCTGTACATCATCAATTGCTCTGCAACATATGCTTATTAATCCTGGAGTGAATTAGGATTTCCGGATTATTATAAGTATCTAACATATAGACGCTGAGATAATTTATAGCATATAATGTAGGTTATGTTTGATCTTTTCCCGGATAAGATTATCTGGAAATGCCAGCTTACTGTTTCATATGTACACTGCTATATTGCTCTGTTCATTAGTTATACTGATATGCTACTTTTGATCCTTCTAACAAAGGTAGTGTATATTCTTGGATGTCCATTCCATTTTCCCCATAGTATAAGGTGTTTTGCTCTGTGAATATGTATTCCCTTTGGATGGTAGTATGTCTGTCTACTTCTGTTCATACTTCTTCATCATGTATTTTGCTCGTAAAGAATCAATCTTTTTTATGTTAATTTTCCTCACAGTTTTTTTCCTGAATAATGTTAAGACAGTTCAGGTTAAGATCACAACTGATTGTGTGAAGTGGATTAACATTATCTTTTATTGCGTTGATGTACAGGCTGCAAACTACCTTGGGATAGAGGGACTCAAGGACATGACCTGTCGAAAAGTGGCCAACATGATGAAGGGAAAGACTACTGATGATATTCGACATCTGTTTCACATCGCGGATGATTTGAGTATTTCTGAAAAGAAAGTGATAGAAAAAGCTAAGATGGCTGACAAATGAACTACCAGTGCTTTTGCTTATAGATATGCCAACTTTAGTTAGAAGTTGTGAAAGCTAGGATGTCTGACAGAAGAAAGTAGCAACATGCAGCAGATAATTTTCACCGAATATGATATAAACATGACCGTTTACAGTAGAATGAAGAGAAGTATTTGAAGAGCAACAAAGTACTAGTGCTTCGCTGAAGATTTTCTTTACATTTTCTTCTCTCCCGGCCTTGTTCTTTCGCCAGGTAAAATTGAGACTACCGAAGTTCTGGTATGGATATGAATATGAAGAGGATGTTCAGAAGAGAGATTGCAATGTGATGGATTTGGAAACCAAATCTAGTAGATAATGTTGGATGAATTTTCTCTTCCATTGCTCAAGTTTCCAGATCAGAAATTGTTATATCATTGTGGATACATTCAGCTGATGTTTTGCTATCACTGAACATTTATCTCATGACAGTTGACAATCATAAACTTCTTTACCTGGGATATTACTGGGCCCAAATTAATCATAAACTTCTTTACCTGGAGCGATGTGAAGCTATGGAAGAAGCATCATAAGAGACTTCCTAACGATTTGTTTCTCGAACTTTTCAAAATATGATTAAAAAGTGTACTAAGATGAAACTCTGTCTTACATCGTGTTTAGATGGAGGGAATTGAGAATAGAGAAGAAAATAATGGGCGATGAATTTTTCTCTTATTTGAATAGAACTATTAGAAAAGAATAGAGGAGAAAGGAAGAAAAAAAATAAATGATTCCAAATGATCACTTTAAAACATGGTCTTTCTCTTCCTTTCTCATATAAATCCTCTTAGCCTAATCACCCTCATTGATTAACCCCTCTCAGCAGCTATCATCTGCTCCGACTTCATGGCCTCAGCTCTTCGAAGCTACCATGCTGGCCAAAATCTTCTGGCTCGCTCTTTCGATTGAGTTCAAGATGTTTCTACTATATTAATTACCATAGACCTAGAATGGCTTAAAATTAGTCGTAAGGAGGAGGTGAGCTCCAGTAGGTGTCATGTAGGTCATTGACATGGGGTGTAGGCTTCTAAGTTTATCAACTTCTTTGATGAAGATAGCATGAGTGATGGCCATGACTAGAGAGTCCTTGTCTTTCTATGGCCTCTATTCTCAACTTGACTCCATGGAGGTTGGCTTTCCAACCCTACACAGAGAAGATAAAAGGCAACATCTATGTCATAGCTAAGTTTGATCGCCACCTCGAAGTAAAGTGCAGCAGCTTCATTGTGGGCCCTCATGGGTCAGGCGAGGCACCTATTGTGTGTAAATCAATGCATCGATTACTTGCATGCAATGATTCCATTTACGCTTAAAAGATAATAGAGGGGATTAAAGAATTTGAGGGAGATTAACCTCACTGGATTTCAATCTCAAACTGGATGCTTATACCTAACCCAAGATATGAGGTAGGTTTTCCCATTTTGAGGTGTTACACTATTAAGTTGGTTTACTCGTTTTAGGGGTGTAAACGAACTGAGCTTGATCGAGCTTAGCTCTTATTAAAACAACACTTTCAAAAAAGAAAGCCAAGCCAGATTTTGAAGCCATGTACATATAAACACCAATGTCAACAAGAGAATTTGCACTTCAAACATATGACCTCTCTCATAGGGTGATAGTTTTCATTTAACTTATTCCATTGTATGTGCAATATTTTATCAGAAGGAATATGAAATAGGTCCTTACCTATGCTGTTTGCAAGTTCCTAAAACTAGTTGTATATCTTTGGGTAATTTGCAATAAAATCCAATGCATTTTCATTTTAAGTGGATAAGTCCACTCAGTTTTCTTTCCGTGATAATTTATTTTCACTGTTCTGTTTGCAAACTATTCATCATGTTGAGACGATACAGAATAGAAGCATGCCATGCATTTAATGAGATACAAATGAAATAATTATGATATGCATTTAATATACCATACAGTTGATTGGACATCTATATACCCCATATTGATTAAAGATTATCTTTTTTATTTGAGGCTAAAAGTAAAAAAGAAACATATATAAAATTAACACTGGCGAATCAAGGGCATCCACTTCACCCGAGGAACAATGCGGCCCGCACAATGTGGATTAGAGTTGACCGTAGCGAATTTTTTTTTTTTTTTTGAATGCTAGCTATATTAAGCTGGCCTATCCGCTTGCCGGGATAAAGGCCCCTCCAAAATAAGGTTACATAATTCCAGGGGTAATGGGTCCATCGGCCCAAGCCTAATAGACCCCAAACTCCTCTTTCCACATTTCGCCGCCCAGTCGACCACTTTGTTCCCCTCTCGCCTTACATGACTTAGACGACAATTTACAAAAGAGCTGAGTAATTCCGTACACTCAGCAACTAAACCCCTAATATTCCACGGACAGTTGACCCTTTTTTGCATGATCCAGACTAACTCCAATGAGTCGGATTCAACCTCCACCTTAGCGTAGCTCGCAACAAGTTGCAGTCCCAACCGGAGGGCGTGCCCCTCGGTTCGTAGTGTCGACTCGCCGGCGGACGGTTCCCACGCTGCCGCTACCAAGGAACCATCCGCTGCCCTTATTACTGGCCCCGCCCCTCCGAGACGATCCAACCCGGAGAAGAAAGCTCCGTCCATGTTGACCTTGATCCACCCATTCGCTCGGTGTGTCCACCTCGTCGTCTACGGCCTAGCCGGAGTGTTTCTTGGCCTGCCTTGCTTTGCGTAGTCCTTAGCGAGTTGCACTGCTCGCCGGACTAGCATGTCAACGTGCATCTCAGTGCCTTCAAACACCTCCGCGTTGCGCAGCTTCCAAAGCATCCACAAGGTGGACACTATAATTGCTTTGCAGTCCAAGATCTCCTCCGGGTCTCCGTTCCATGACATGGTGATCCAGTCTTCCATCAGCTTGGATTGCCACTCGTCACCCCATCCTTGGCTTGTTGCCAACACTCCCCAGACATCCTTCGCAACCCTGCACGTGAAGAATAGGTGCACCACACTTTCACTATGGATCCTGCACATGGCGCAGTTCTCGTCCAGACCGACTGAATTGCGTGGAGGCGTGCCTACGTTGGCAACCTCCCCCACAGTAGTTTCCATGCAAACAGGCGTACTCTCGGGGCCACCCGTAGGCGCCAAAGAGTGCTCCACTCTACCCATCTGTCTTGGCACCTCGGGTGGATGAAGGCGTATATGGATTTGGCCTTGGGTTCACCCGCTCATTCTGTCCACCAAATCCACCTATCCAGCCCAGCCTCCTCCGTCAGCTTCGTGGTACTAATTTGGAAAGCAAGGTGAAGCCCAGCTTCCTCCACCAGTCGATCCGCCTGCCTTCTGAACTCAGCTATTAGATCACTAACTAGCATTTCTTCGTTCATCAGCCTCGGGTGTATTTGTCGTGGCTGACGGTTCCATGGTACCTCAAATAGCCAAGGTTCGCTAGCAACTTTTGTCGTTCTTCCGTTGCCTATCTTTGCGGCACCCGCCTCAGATCATGACCGTCGTGTTAACCAGCGCTCTCCATACCCACGATGTTTTAGCTAGAACAATAGGGGTCCAGGGGTTAAGCTCGTCATATTTGGCTCTCAGTATCTTCACCCACAGGCATTCCTGCCGATTCAGTACTTTGAATACTAGTTTTCCAAGGAGCGCCGCTCGTGCCTCCTTCAACTTTCTTATAGCTAAATTGCCTTCGGCCTTCGAGCTCGTCACCGTGTTCCAGTTTTGGAGATGGAGACCTTGGCCTGCCCCGCTCTCCCATAGAAAGGTCCGGGCTTTCTTCTCTATTGCCTGTAGGATAGTATCTGGCAGCCACGTGCATCCCAACCAATACGTCGAGATAGCCATGATTGTGGCGTTTATCAAGGTGAGTTTCTGACGGTGGAGAGTACCCTGCATTTCCACCCGGCTAGTTTCCTGCCCACACGGTCCACCAACACCTGATGTTCACGAACTCTAACTCGGCAGTCCGAGATGAGCACACCAAGGTATGTAAACGGCATGGTCGCCATTTGTATACCCAGGCGATTGCAGAGCATGGTCTCCCTCTCCTTATCTACCACCAGGGGAGGAGAAGTTGAGATTTCTCGAGGTTAACCTTCTGGTTGGTTAGTTTGGTATAGTCGACGAGGCACTCTTGGATAATTAGTGCATCTGACTCAATTGCTTGCACGGTGATGGGGAGGTCATCGGCATACAGCAGGTGGGTGAGTTGGGCCTTTCCTTCCTGGTAGCCCGTTAGCTGGCCTCGGTCCACCTGATCGTTAATTAGGCTGGAGAGGTTCTGAGATACCAGTATGAACAGGTACTGGGAAAGTGGGTCTCCTTGTCGAAGCCCTCTAAATGGTTGCATCCACTATGTCGAGGTTCCACTGATGAGGAAGGAAAAATCCGGGGAGGAGATGCATGCCTCTATCCACGAGCACCACCGAGTCGAAAAACCCATTCTTTTGAGTGTCTTCATTACCGCCTCCAAGCTAACCCAGTCGTATGCTTTTTCTATGTCTAGCTTGAGCATCATGATTGGCGTCGCTGTCCTGTTGGTGGTCATAGAATGCACCACCTCTTGCGCTGCCAGAGTGTTGTCGGCTATGTTCCTCCCCGCCACAAAAGCTGCCTGCTCTGGCACCACCAGCTTGGGGAGGAGGCACTTCATCCGGTCTACTAGTATCTTTGCGATGATCTTATAACTGACGTACATAGAGATATAGGCCGAAAATCCTTCACCCAGGTGGGGTTTGCAGTCTTCGGAATGAGCGTAATGTAGGTTCTTCCCCATTGCGGCGGCATGCTGGCCTGGGAAAAGAAATGATTAACAGCATCGCAAAGGCCTTCCCCGATCTCCTCACACAGCTTGACATACACTTCGACTGGAATGTCATTGGGTCCCGGCGCCTTACCCCTAGGCAGACTCCATAGCGCACCTTTGATCTCTTCCCTAGAGATGGGCTCGACTAGTTGGTCTGTCTCCTCTCCTGAGATCCTCTCGACCCATGGCCATGTCTAGTAGGTGTCCGTCCGCGCAGTGTTCTTCCCCCATAACTGGTTGTAAGTGGTTCTAAAAGCTTTTGCCACTTCCTCCTAGCTATTGACCCACCTCTCGTCCTCGCTGAAAATTCCTGAGATACGGTTGCGATGCTGGCGGATAGTGGTCGTGAGGTGGAAGAATTTTGTGTTCTTGTCGCCGCCTTGCACCCACTTAAGTCGCGCTCTTTGCAACCATTTGATGTTTATTTGCCTATTAAAAGCCGACTTGAGATTGTAGAGGCCTCTCAGGCGTCACAGCACAGGCTTGACTATAACGATTGATGGTAGGAGTACCAGCCATGGTTGTGCTCAGATCTACCAACAAGGCTATGAGAGCCAAATTCGGAGCACAAAATCCTCGTGAGGAGGAAAGTTTGATCGGAAGATTGGACGCATTTAGCAACGACGGTGGTGGCAGGATGCAACCTAAGAAGCTGACTAAAGGAGGTTTCATGGCGCAACCTCCTTCGACTATCTTGAAACCCAATTAATGGTTCAACAAAAAAAGAGTGATGAGAAAAAGCTTCTCACACTGGAACGACGGTGATTCGAAGTCGTCAGCCGAGATAAATTCCACTAACTAAGGCAAAACAGAAAATGCTAAGGTACATGATATTTACTCTATCAAATTCAAATTAAATACTAGGGGGATTTACTAGTGAGTTGAGATATATTCTCCTATTGTTCTTGTAACACCAATACCACCAAATGGCTCTCATGGGTTTACCACTCACGTGAGGGGCACACGGGGAATTAGACGCTTGACAACACATTATCAAAATAAGTAAAAACAGAGAAGAGCCTACAATTCACAGCAAATCCATCCATACTATAATATAAAGGGGGTAAGCATCCCGACAAAATGGTACACGATCAAATAGCTAGAAAATAGGAAACAGATCCCTGAATGTGAGTTCAAAACAAAACATTAAAGCTAATTGCTGTCAAACCTCTCGCCAGGGTATAAGTCAATATGTATCCAATGTCAACACAAAATGAGCCTAACACTTAGCAAGTGGTATTATCCTTAATTAGTCGTCAACAATAATATCACAACCGACTCAACACAAAATACAGGAAAGTGCGCTACATAAGTCAATATGCATTGTAACATGGAGTACATATGTGAATAACTAGCAAGCATGGTCCAACAAAGTTATAACTAATTATCCATTTTGTATGCATGGTACGACTCCTAACTCAGACCCTTAATGAAGGGTAGACCCTAGCGGTAAAATAGCTTGCTCATAACCCAGCAAACAATATGATCAGTCGTCCACCCCAATAGACTATGGACCCTAATCATAAGAACACACTGAGGTCGATACCGCACATCGATACGACCCTCTGAGCCTGCGGCTCTACATCATTGCACCATAGTGTGGAAATATCGTGAGGCATCACCCACGGACGCCTTTACTCTATGTCATCAGGTACCACTAGGTCTACGTCATCTTACCCTTACTTTCTAATATAAACACCCTAAAGAGTTAATTAATTTTCATCGATCGACAGTAAATTGCCCATCGCTCGACGAAACAGCTGCTTGATTGTCTAAGATCCACAGACTAAGACCTCAAGCATAAGCCCTACTATATATATACTATAAAATATCCCCGACCCCTAACCCTAGCTAGGGAGGTGTTCGGTACTGTCGAGATATAGAATCATTCCCTTTTAGGTCATGCACTTGTGTAGGTGTCATGATATGGTAATTAAATTTAGCAAAATAGGATAGTAAGCAAGATTATCTAAGCATGCGGCACATCACATTAAATTAATAACAAATTATGTCAAGCAACATACTAATTAGACAGGTTTTGCTAAAATACCAAAATCAATAGGTCATATATGCTATTCTATCACATCAAATAAGAAATCAAGAGTGGATAGACCAATTGCCTAAATTTACTAAAAGTCCCTAGCGAAGAGTAGTCCCCACCTAATCACGATCGGCCCCGGGCTGAGCTTTGATCATAGGGTGCTCTACGATAGGATCGCTAAGTCAGCACCAAAATCTTAAAAGTGGGTTTACAGGGGATAGAAAAATAGGGATAAAGAGTATTAAATGTTATGGGTTAAGATAAAGAGGAAAGAAAACCCGGCTCAATCTCTGCCCTGCCCTAAAATATGAGGCAAAGCCCAAGGAAGAAAAGGCTAGAGGAAGCATGTCGGGTGGCCAAGGGTCGAACCTGGGCTAGCCAGGCCCAGTCTGCAGCCTAGCACTCGGGCTAGCCAGGCCCTAGCCCAAGCTAGACCCAACCCAGTGCTCGAGCACGCCCGACCTGGTCAAGCCCAGCCCGAGGAGGGCACAACGTGCTTGGGTTGGCCGATCCCATCCCAAGGCAGCCGCACCCGAGCACGCTTGCTGTGCTTGAGTTAGCCGAGCCCAACCTAAGGCGGGCACACCTGAGCGCACTTGTTGTGCTCGGGATGGTGGGAGCCAACCCGAGGTAGGCGCGCCTTTGGTGTGCCTGCAACACTCGGGCCCTCCATGCCGCCACCCCACCAAGAGATTGGGCCGACAGCCACTCGCTGTGCTCGGGATGGTGGGAGCCAACCCGAGGTAGGCGCGCCTTTGGTGTGCCTGCAACACTCGGGCCCTCCATGCCGCCACCCCACCAAGAGACTAGGTCGACAGCCACTCACCGTCGCCCTGCTGAGGAAGGAGGGATGGTGATGAAGCGCAGTTCAAAGCGCCGCATTATCACCACATTAGAAAGAAAAATAACGAGGAGGAAGATGACTTACTGACGAAGATGAGGACTACACCGGCCTAGCCACATCAGCAACAATCACAACGATGGGTAGAGTGGGAAGGAGAAGGGTGAAAGAGGAGTAACGGATGCCCGAGCTCTAAGAGGGGGATAAATAGAGAGGAGAGAGGGAGGGAGGTAGAGAGAGAGAGAGAGAGCGATGGCGGTTGCCCGAGGCTGCCCCGCTCTGTGCACGCCAACGATGGTGTGTGTAAGGAGGGGAGGGGGAGGGCTAGCTTGCCCTCCCCGCACCTTGGCTTGACAAAGCACCCCTTTGTCAGGCCAAGATTAGACAAAGGGAGGAGAAGGATGAGGGGACACGTGCCCTGCAAATTTTTTTTTCTAGGTGTTACAGTTCTGGCAATGCTTCGGCAGTTTGATCTGATGACACATACTCCAATAGGCAAGAAAAGAAGAAGAGCAAAAACTAGTGGCATTAGAACTGGGATGGGCTAGGGTTGCAATTAGGAATTTTTTTTTAACATAGGATTTAAGTAGATCAATCCAATGACTCACAAAAAATTGCATCCACTTCTCTCTCATCGTCATAACAACAAAGGAAAAGGAAAAGAGAAGCAAATGTAATGCATGTGTCTTATCATTTTTTCCCAATTTTTGCAATTTATTACCATGGTCATAAAACACCCATAACCATTAGTCGAGCAAAATTCACAAGCCGATTTATTACTTTGTTGGTGGCGCGATAGTTTAGGAAGATTTTAGAGGACACACATATAAACAGGGAGTAGCAACAAAATTATCAAGGAAATTATTAATGATTCATCGCCTTCTGAACAATGTTGAGCGCGTTAACTAATAAAAGTGAATTTGATTCAACTAGCAAAGGATAGCCCATCCATCACTGTAGAGCAAGGAGCTCCTCCTTTAAGGTAATTGCTTCCTATCTAAGGGTGGATAGGAGGATAGCTTAGCGATTATCGGTTAGGAGGGTTCCTCGAAGCTCTGAGCGCAGGATCAACTCGCAACACCAGTATCCACTAGTCTTGTGAAGGAGCTATCGGTTTTAAAATATAGCACACTAGAACGTGATAGTTCCTATTAGAAAAGAAAAGGAGAATTTGGGCAGTTTTGAATAGTAAGGGAGAGAATCTCAAAATATTAAAAGGCCAGTGCAAAATTCCCCTCTTGCAGTTTTAGTAGAAATGCTACAACATAGCACCTATGATAACGCAAAACTAATAGGAAGAAGAATTGACCTCATAGCCCAATCCCCATTTGGCAGTCTAATAGGTTAGATGTTTCAAATGGAAACCTATCAAAATATCAAATAAACATGACGTTGTTTCTTTTGTTAGCTCATAGTCTGGGCAGGTTCTATTGGCACCAAGGTCTAAACTAGCTAGGTTCACTTTGGTAGAAAGTTTGTTCAAATATACCTAACATAGCAAAAGTTCACTTCTATGATGGATGTGCAGCTTCCAAATGAGTTTTTAGTCGTGTTTATGGCTCAAATCCCTGGGCTCAAATTGCGTTAGGAACACGTAAACCAACTTAGTAATGTCATGTCCCATAAAATAGATGAGTTTTCCAATCTAGCAAACAAGGTTCTATAAGGCAACTTGACTGCATTGGTAAGATGGGTGGCTCGGACTTGGTGTTCTCTCTCTATTATAGTTCTCCCCATGGGTGCCGCCATCACATCTGACGCTTGGATCTGGTGGCTATACTAAGCCAGAATTCTTGAAGCAAAATCTATCTACAATTTTTTCTACTCGTCGGATTCGGCATTATGGAGGGGATGGAAAACACTATGACAACTTCGATGGCCCTCAGGATTAAGACATTTTGTTGGAAGCTGTACTAGAATCTACTGCCGACAGGTTTCTACCTTCATGGGTTGTGAATTGGACTAGAGTTAGTGTGTGCACTTTTTGGCCTCCATAATGAGACTTCACAACACCTCTTCTTTGAGTGCAGGTATGCAACTACTGTTTGGGGGCAGATGATAAAGGATCATCAAGAGATAGAGGGCTTTGTACATAAGGTTAACCACAAATAGGTGTGCACAAGGTAGTATACTAGCAATACTAAGAAGATAAGAGTGCAAAGCGGTGACAGCATCCACCTTGTGGCAAATTCGGGAACAAAGAGGAATAGGGAGGTCTTCCGTGGAGTTGCGGACAATCACGAAATGATGATGTGTTGAGTTAAGTACAACCCAGCTGAATATATTCACAGGCCTCTGACCCATGCGGAGGTAGGTGTTAAGTAGGGGCGTAAACGAGCCAAGCCTAAGTGAGTCGGCTTTGGTTCAAGCTCATCTCTAAATTAATTTTGAGCCTTAGAATTGGGCTCAGGCTCGGCTGAACTTAACCCGAGCCGAGCTCGAGTAGAGCCAGATCGAGCCTGAGTCGAGCTTGAGCCTGATATGAGCCTATTATCAAGCTTTGTTCAAGCTGAGTCGGATCGAGTTAGACCGAGCCGAATCGAGTTAGATCGAGCCCAAGCCAAGCCACAAGAAAAAGAAGAAGATTGGGACCTGCCAGAGTGCTCCATGGTGGAGGTGCTAATCCACCTTGATTCGCCAAAGATTTGCTTGCCCTGCGGTAGCTTGATGAGGCGGCGGCTTGCCGTTGCCGAAGGAGGAGGAGGCGGCACTGTGGCGGCGATTTGGCAAAGGAGGATGAGGGCACAAAGCAGCACCATGGTGATAGTTTGGCAAAGGAGGACGAGCACCGAAGGAATAGGAGGCAGGTATGTCGAAATGAGATTTGGGGATTAGTGTTTTTCTCACCCCCTTTATACCGAGCTTATCGAATCAAGCCTGAGTGAGCTAGCTCCAGCTTAAGCTCGGCTTAATATTAATTTTGAGTCGATTTTGATGGCTCGGGCTCGACTCATCTCTAACTAAGCTGAGCCGAACTCGAGCTTCAGCCGAGCTAAGCCCGTGCCACTCGTTTATATTGATAGCCCTAGTGTTAAGCAGGGCTAAGGTCAAGTGGCAATAGTTGCCACCGAGGTGGATCAAATTAAACATTAATGGTTCATTGGTCCTATTTAGCTACTAAAAAAAAGCTTGAGCAGTTCGAATAGATGACCATGGGTCACGGTTGGCTGGGAACTGGTGTTGAGCGAAATAACACTCATGGCTGAGGAATGGGTAGACATGATCATCGAGGGGCCGAGCATGGTTCGGGCCAGGCTTTTCTAGCCAATTGAGCTTAAGTATTTGTTCACGGCCCGACCCACCAATCACTTGGGCTGGGCTAGGTTCAGACCGAACTAGAATAGTCTAACCTGTTATTGCTCGTCGGCCCGTGAGAGATCGAGTTAGTCGGGGTGGGCTGACCCGACTAAAAGGTGGGTCACCTTTTAGCTATTTTTAGAACTTTTTTTACCATTAACTTATTTTTTAAAAAATATTTCTATTCCTTTATTTAAAAAAAAAGATATTAACAAATTTTAAAGGTTTGCTAAAAAAAATGTAAAACGATACATTACAAAAAATTTCTATTATTTTTCACTATAGCAGAACAGGTATGCTACTGTAGCAGAACAGGTGGGCCTAGTTCCGAGACGAACAGGTGTGCTAAACTAGCGGGCCAAACAGGCAGGCTTTCGAGCCGAGTCGAGCATGCAATTCGGGCTCGGGCCAAGCCAGACCCAAGTCAGGTCTAGGTCAGGCTTAGCTCGGTCTAAACTTGGTCGGGTCGGGCTGGGCACGAGTAGGCTAGGCTGTTTGATTAGGTTTAAGAATGAGCATGAGGTGTGGACGCAGGCTAGTTAAAAGCAGGGCCCAGGGCCCAAGTAACAGCGAAATCTGACTCAAAGGAGGTGGTTACAATTTTGAGCGTGGAGACCGTGATCCCATGGGCTATACGTAGTCATGATTTATTTACGGTTGTCGGATTCTCACATTTATGGAGAAGGTAATCTTCTAGCTAGAGCATAGAGACCGGGTAGATTAGTCTCTCAATACGTTATGTGGAGGTCGGGAGATCCCCTTTATGCAGATTTTTGTAAGATATTTAATTCTGGATAAGCTGAATACAGCTCTCTCTCTCTCTCTCTCTCTCTCTCTCTCTCTCTCTCTCTCTCTCTCTCTCTCTCTCTCTCTCTCTAAAAAACAAATAACTGACTCCAACTACAAGTACTCAACTAGCCCCTCTCTCTCTCTCCCTCCCAATTTTTCCAAAGCAAGAACTCGAGAGAGATACAGCAAGAGACGGTCTTTCTCTTTTATTCTCCGCGATCGATCCATGTCGACGGAGACGGCAAGCGAGGCGGTACTTCCCGAAGACCTCGAGCTCCGGGCGGCAGCGGCGGCGGAGGTGCTGATCGAGGTGATGGTCAATGAGGGCTTGATCTCGCCAAAGAAGAGATGCAGATCCACGAAGGCGGTGATCCTGAAGAACTCGGATGGCGCCGTGTGCGAAGTGGATATGACAGTAGCGATGGAGTCGTCGCGGATCAAGAGGTGCCTCCTCGCCGGGAAGTTTAAAAATGGCGTCATAGCAATCAGCGGCTCCGATACCGAGATCTTCGACATGTCCATCGGGTTCTGCAAGAAGTGGGTGGAAATTCACCCTACCATTTCCTGGGAGGATAATGTCGTGAGAGGTGCCGGTATCTATTCCGATGACCTCCTCGACCTCATCTCGGTGAGTCACCAATCTTAAGATGTTTGATGATCTAAATACGATAGATACTTATTCCGTGGAAATTTTAGCAAAAGATAGAATGAGATTAACGATGTTTGATGATCTTTTCATTTTGGATAAGATGTTTCTCTTTGTGGATATGCTGTAAATTAATCATCCAATTGCCCTGCAACATATGTTAATTAATCCTGCAGTGAATTAGGATTTCCGGATTATTGTAAGTATCTAACATAATGACATAATCTATAGCATCTAATGTAGGCTATGTTGATCTTTTCCCGGATAAGATTAACTGGAAATGCCAGCTTACCATTTCATATGTATACTGATATATTGCTCTGTGCATTAGTTATGCTGATATGTTAGTTTTGATCCTTCTAGCTCTCAATTTTATTTATGCTGTCGTTTTGTGGACTAGCTCATGAACAAGGGTAGTGCGTATTCTTAGATGTTCATTTCATTTACCCCATATTATAAGGTCTTTTATTCTTTGAATATGTGTTCCCTTTGGATAGTAGTATGTCTTTCTACTTCTGTTCATACTTTTTCTTCATATATTTGATCTTTTTTATGTTAATTTCCCCCACCTTTTTCTCCTGAATAATGCTAAGATGGTTTAGGTTAAAGATCACAACTGATTGTGTGAAGTGGATTAGCATTATCTTTATTGCGCCAATGTACAGGCTGCAAACTACCTTGGAATGGAGGGACTCAAGAACATGACTTGTCGAAAAGTTGCTGATATGATTAAGGGAATGACTAATGATGATATTCGCGAACTGTTTGGCATCAAGGATGATTTGACTATTTCTGAAAAGAAAATGATAGAGAAGGCTAAGAAGGCTGAGAAATCATCTACAAGTCATTTTGCTCATAGAGATGCCACTTTAAGCTAGAAGTAGTGAAAGCTAGGATGTTTGACAGAAGAAAGCAGCAACATGCAGCAGATAGTTTTCATCTAATATGATATAAACATGACTGTTTACAGTAGAATGAAGAGAAGTATTAGAAGAGCAACAACATACGAATGCTTCAGCTGTGAATATGGAAATTGAGACTATGGAAATTCTGGTATCGATGTGAATATGAAGAGGATGTTCAGAGAGATTGTAATGTGAAGGGTTTGGCGACTAAATCTAGTAGATAATGTTGGATGAATTTTCTTTTCCATTGTTCAAGTATCCAGATCAGAAATTGTTATATCATTGTGGATCAGCTGATTCTTTGCTATCACTGGACATTTACCTCATGACAGTTGACACTCATAAACTTGCAAATTGATCATAAATTTCTTTACCTGGAATTACAGTTTATCATTTTCATATGTATACTGCCATAATGATGTGAGAAGCTATTGAAGAAGCATCATATGAAACTACCTAATGATGTTTATCTCAAATTCTGTATCTTAAGTAATTCCTGAATAAACCTTGGGTTTTCTTAGGCTAGATCAAGTTTAGATCTCTTGTAAATAATCCGAAAATATAATTTCAGGTTAACAGGTCTCAAGTTTTCAAGAGGTAACTTGAAAATTCAAAATAGTCGTTTATGAGCCTGATCTCAATATAAAAGATCAAATTTGCTAAACTTATAGAGAAAAATAAAAAGGCTTACATGGTATTAGAAGCAAGAGCTCGGGATTTTGGATCCCAATACAAGATCATATAATCTGCATTTTTAGCATCATACTGTATTTATATGTAATAATTTGATGAACAGCCTTAAAAGATTTCCTTAAGAATGTATTGCTTAGTTTGGACACAGTAAGGTATTTATATAATTGGCAATGTATTTTAAAATATTTTAAATGCATAATTATGTCTAGAATTTTTCTGTGAGTATATGCACAAGTATTATGAAGGTAACCAAATAAATTTAAAGTGAAGAAAATAGAAAGAAAAAAAGAAAAGTTTTAGGCAGTTCGAATATGAAACATTGAAAAATTTGGTTTGAAAATATTTTCTTACATTAGATTTTGTTCGTCATGTGTTCGAATCACTTAAGAATGCTCATACAATTTCAAATGCTCTGGCTTAGTTATGATGACTTTATAGAAACATCTTATGGAAGCTATTGGATATCACATCTTTGCTTTATATTGAAAGTGTTAAATTATTTTTCTACTCAATGTATTTACATTAAATATGAAAAAATATATATCTCGAGAGTCAGTAAGATAAAAGATCAACATCGAATGTCGGTGAGGTTAAGAAATTAATTAAGAGAAGTGATGCATCGTGAATACATTGTTAGTAATTTCATGTTTTTGACATGAATTTTTATTAACTTTGAGCTAAGTTTTAAGTGGGGCCCACATATTATTAATGATGGTTTAATGGTGGAATTAATTTAGCTCAAAGTGTACTTTATTGTCAAATATTCACTTAGTCAAATCCATGAAGAGAAGTGAATGAAAATTGGCTCTAAAATGGGTATCATGGCAATGAAAAATAAAGAAAATGAAGTTTAGTACCATATTGGATATTTGAGAAATATTAGTATGGTATATAAGTAACAAACTTCTTATGGGCTTTGGGCCCCAAAAGGGGTACCTATTTTGTGGGTAAAGGTTACTATGCAACTTAACTCACACACACGCGCGCCGCTCGGCTCGGTTCGGTTCGCACACACGGGTCCACTGTTCCAGAAGCTAGTGTCCAACACTAGACTCGACTATTCAGAAATCTATTATCAGTGATTGGATTCAATTTGAATTTGGATCAATAGCTTTTTCTTTCCTTGAAGTTTTAAATTATTATGTCCAAATTATTGTATGCAATGCTAGAAGAATTAAAACCAATTTAATTAACAAAATCAATTAGCAGCAAACAGATTTCGGATCTCCATCAGTCCAATTGCATCTGAGATCTTCGTGAGCAATTTCAATTAAGTAGTAGATTTTTTCCAGTAGCAAATTTCCATTTGAGCAATAGATTTCCAACAAGAAACTCCCACCCAAAGGAGTAGATTTCCAGTTTGATTGACTGAGATCTTTGTCTAAATAAGCCTACAATATAAGGTTTTTGAGATCTAGAGACGGCGCCTGGTTTGGGGGAAAAAAACTTCTATATTTTAGGGAGTTTTCCGCCCTGTTTTTATAGTGTTTTAGTTCAATTTTCAGGTATGTAAATACTGTGTGGTGGTAAAAGTTTAATTGCTTTAGGGATTTTTCTTCCTTGTTTTTCAGTGTTTTAGTTCAGTTTCCAGGTATACAAATACATTATTAACAAGTATCATAGAAACCTGCTTTAATTAACATGCCATGGGAAAAGTTTAAAGGTCTTCAAATTAACAGTTCACATCACAACTTGGAGAAATTGTGGTTAGTCTAATATTTCCACTATCTTCATCTCCCTTTTCTTCATGTGTCATAGAGCCTTCCAAGTTAATAGTAAACTATTACCTGATACCCTCGAGTATGTGTTCTTAGGCTTTTCTAAAACCTTCATATTACTGTAACATCTTATTTTGATAGAAACAAGTGGGTAAGCTTGTGAGTACTCTAAAAGAATACAATGAAGTAATAGGATGAAAGAATTGAACACCCACCCGCAATGTATCTAAAGAAGTCCATAAACCATTAATATTCTAAGCAAAATGAAACCTAAATTATATAGTACCACGGGCCGCAACATGCGCCTAAAGTTACATGTTCATAAATATTTAAAAAAACAAAGTCCAAATAGCAGCTACTACTCAAATAATTTGAAAATAAAATAACTAGAACAAAGTAAAAGCAGATACTCCACAATATCAGCATCGTCCTCCCCCTAAATATATGAATATTCTATTAAAACATGATGAGCACACAACCTAGCAAGTATCGTTATAGATTATCTAAAAGTAAATATAAATACAAAATAAATATTATAATGCGTTCCCATAAGTACCACAATAAATAAAGTAAAACTATAACTAATATGATTATTAATAGATTTCTACTGAATCATGACACCTATTTTAAGTCAAATCTTCAAATTAAATGATAAGCTCACATAGAGTCAAAAGATTATATAATATTTTATGCTTACACAGAGCTATAAATCGTATAACATTCTATGTTCACACAAAATGATAAATCATATAACAACACGAGCTCATACAAAGCAACACATATTGACATGAAATAGACATTTAGTAATAATATTGCTTGTACATACTTGATGCAGTCGGTTATTTGTGGTCATCAAATTAAGGACTCTAATTTGTAAGCCCATATCCTCATCTTTATTTTATCATCATTATATACGATAGGATTATGCACGCATAACTCCAAGCTGACACCCTAACTTGCCATCATAGGATATTGTTAGAACTACAATTCCTACCTCACAATTATTTTATTTTATCAGTAGGTGTCTAGTCTCTATGCAATGCAATGTGATCGTCCAAATACTACACAGGCTAGTGACCTCAAGCATAGGCTAAGGATAATATAAGTACTATACAATATGTTTTGGCCTTAATCCCGAGCTAAGTGAGTATAGGGCACTGCTAATATAGAGACTTAACGACTAATGATGCATGCAAGTGATGTCGTATCTCTTATCATATTTAAAATTTCGGAGGAGATATAGAAACCTAGGCCAAGTAAGAAATGAAAATATAAAATTAAAACCAAGTCAAACTAGAAAATTCAAAAATCAAATCCAAATTAGTTTAGAAAATGAAATTTTATTAGGTTTAAGAAAATCAAATAAAATTCAAACTTTGAAAGTCGAAACCAAATAGGAGATAGAAGTTTAAAGACTACTCTAATTCTGGAAATCAAACTCAAGAAAGAACATGAAAATAAAATAAGATTAGGAAATGAAAAGGCATAATGAACAATAAGCGTAACTTCTTTTTAACATTGGAAAACATCTCTCTCATTGAGAGGAAAAAACCTATGAATTGATCAATCTCTCAAATCAATCAATTTCACACTTAAATCATAGATACAAGATTCACTTACAATCTCTCTCATCATACTCTGAAAAGTCCCACATATTGAAGTTCTTATTTTGCTTGAACTTCACGCATCAACGAATTACTTAGTTAAATAAATTGCTCCTCGTTGATTGTCGGCGTGGACTAAACTCAAAGGTGGTAGACCTGCTTGCTATTCTTTAAGCTCCTCTGCTGCTTCAAAGCATTATAATAAAACTCAAAGCAATGGGCATATGAAATCTCTTATCAATTTATGTGTAATGATAGAGTCTTATGCACTTGAATTGGTGAAGATTATGAAGAAAGAAGTGGATAGTCATGTGAGATTAAGGAATTTAGTTACTAAGTGCGATGCTACTCTCATCTATTTTATTAATATTGAAATATTACATATATTCATGGAAGGCGCAACCGGGTAGCTAAATAGGGTAAGGCTGAGTCTACATGTGTTTGTTGCGTCTTGGTGATACTATTCCCTCGGATTTATGTAACTCTACCAAGGGTAGGAAGAGAGTATTTGAGCAAAATAAACATGTTTTTAATTTTATCTATCGAAATATATTACACCTCAAATTTAATACCAAAATGGTATATTCCTTAAGTAAAATGTTAAACTATCAAACGTTTTACCCAGCCAAAATTAAAAACACTAATCATATCAGTATTTTTTCAGGTAATACGCTAATGTGATCAATGTTTTTGTTGAAAAAAATTGTTGAGCAATTTAGCGAGTTACTAAGAAAAAGGAATACACATAAAATGCTGAAAAGTTAAACATTTTATTGTTAAAAATACTAAATTATTCGACATCTTATTAAGACACTAAACTACTCATTTTTGCTAATCATAACTTTCTAACTGATAGTCTTTTTTGGACATATAATATATCATTATGAAGATGAAAGAAAAATTAATGTAATAATTTTGATTGAAACTTAATCAAACTTCAAATGATGAATATTTAGATAAAAATATAAAGAACAAACTTGTAGCTTCCTAACTTTGTGTTTGGTTATCTTTATATAAATTGAATCTTTCCTTGCAACATGCAGCTATTTCAAAGTCTTACAACTAAACTACCTCATCTACTATACTCAGAATCATAAAAAGTGATCTAAACTCCTCCAAGTTTTAATTTTAATTTTTTTAAAGTTTTTTCTAATAAAGCCTCAATTCTTTAGCATTTTATGAACATAAAATATCGAATAATTGCGCGTTTTATAAAATAAACTTTTTAATATTTCTATCTAAAGGCAAAATGTAGGTATACAAACCCGTTTTGGTATTAGATGGCCAATTTGGTCAAAAACTCATTAGGAAGATGTTTAAGTTGAATATAATTTCTTTGGTTAAGAAAAATGATAATACTTTTTTCACTCCTTAAATTATCACTATTTTCCATAATGACCAATTGAATAATATTTTACTACATAATAACTCGCTCAACTGTCAAAAATATTTCGCCTCACCCTTTCCTTTAGGTTTCTATTAACTTTCTATCAATAAGTTGTTATATGATAATCAGATGATAAAAATATGACATCAAAATATAACAGCGATATTAAAAGATAAGGTATTTTTAATAATTCATGTGGTAATTATGTATCAAAAATAATTGGAGGGGTCATAATGAAATATAGTGATATTTTAGGAGTGAAAAGAAAATTATTCATTTAACCAAATATAATTGATTTTCTTTATATAAAATAAACAATTAACTTTATATTAAAAAAGAATACAAATAACTGACTCGAACTCTCAGTGTAGCCTCTCACCATCTTTCTCAAAGCAAGAGAGTTTGAGGGAGGGAGGGAGAGAGATAGTCTTCTCTTCTAGGGGTTCTCTCCGCGATCGATCCATGTTGGAAGAAAAGGCAAGCGAAGCGGCACTTCCGGAAGACTTCGAGCTACGGGCGGCGGCGGCGGCGGAGCTGCTGGCCGAGGCGGTGATTAATGAGGGCTTGATCTGGCCCTATAAGAGATACAGATCCAAGAAGAAAGCGACCGTCAAGAACACGGACGGCGTTGAGTGCGAGGTGGATCTGACGGCCGCGATGGAGTCGGCGAGGATTAAGAGGTGCCTTCTCGCCGGGATGTTAAAGGATGGCGCCGTAGCCGTCAGCGGCTTCGACGGCGAGGTCTTCGACGTGGCCTTCAGGTTCTGCAAGAATTGCGTGCGAAATGGCCCTTTTGTTTCCTGGGAGGATGAGCTCCTGAAAGACGACGAGATCGCTCCCGACGCCATCATCGACCTCATCTCCGTGAGTCACTGACTTTTGGAACAATTTTATTGTAATTGAATCTTCTTTCGGTACTATTTTTCTGGTATTGAGAAGTTTGATGCTCTATATATAATAAACACTTCTTATTATGTCGAAATTTTAGCAAGATAGAATGGAATTAAAGTTAGCGTTTGAGCATTTACAAGTAATTCTTTCCTATCTCTGAGTTCCTGGGTTGGATGCAGTATGTATATTTATGGAGCCTTCTCTTAGCTATAATTGTATCTTTTTTTTCTTTCTTTTTTAATTTTTTTTCTTATTTTTTGATTATAGGATAAGATGTTTCTCTCTGTGGATCAGAAGTGTAACAAGCATTGTAATATGCTGTAAATCATTCAATTGCTCTGCCACATATGCTTATTAATCCTTCAATGAATTAGGATTTTATGATTATTGTAAGTATCTAACATATGGATGCTAAGATAGTTTATAGCATATAATGCAGATTATGTTTGACCTTTTCCCAGACAAGATTAACTGTATATGCCTGCTTATCATTTCATACATATACTGCTATGTCTCCATCTGTTCACTAGTTATACTGACTTCTTTGTGGATTTTACCTTGAATCACTTTGGGGCCATTTGGCTTTATGTATTTAGGAAAACTACATTTATACAAATAAAGTGTTATATAAAATTCATTTATTAGTTTATAGATTCACGTAATACATCCTCTCAACCTTTCTTCGAAAGAAAAGAAGGAAATATAAGATTTTTCTGTTTACGCATTGGTTTCTTATTTAATACTATAGATGCCGAAACATATGAAGCCAAACAGACCTATATGTTAATTTTGATCCTTCTAGCTCAGATTTATTTTGTGCTGTGGACTATAGTCTCATAGCATGTAATCTTAGTTGTTCCTTTTCATTTTCCCATGTCACAAGGTGTTTTGTTCTTTGACTATGTGTTCACCTTTGGTTGGTAGTATGTCAGCCTACCTCTGTTCATGCTTTTTCATCATGTATTTTTGCTCTAAAAGAATCAATCTTTTGATGTTAATTTCCCTCACATATTGTCTGGAATAATGTTAAGTTCAGGTTGAGTAATATAACTGGGCTCAGCCCACTATTCTTAAAAAGAAAATTGTTAAGTTCAGATTAAGACCACAACTCCTGATTGTGTGAAGTAGATTAACGTAATCTTTCTTGCCGTGATGTACAGGCTGCAAACTACCTTGGGATTGAGAAACTCAAGAACATAACCAGCCGAAAAGTGGCTGCAATGATGAAGGGGAAGAGTACTGATGAAATTCGGAATCTGTTTAACGTCAAGGATGATCTGAATATCTCTGAAAGGAATTTGATAGAGAAGGTTAAGAAGGCTGAAAAATGAATTACCAGTCCTTTTGCTTATAGAGATGCCACTTTTAGTTAGTGTAGTGAAAGCCAGGATAGTTGACAGAAGATAGTAGCAATAGCAGATAATTTTCATCTAATACGATATAAACATGAATGTCTACAGTAGAATGAAGAGAACTGTTAGAAGAGCGACAAAGTAGGAGTGCTTCTCTGAAGGTTTTCTTTGCATTTTCTTCTCTCTCTCTCTCAGCCTGTTGTTTGGCCAGGTATTACTGAGAATTGAAATTCCAGTATTGGTATGAAATTGAAGACAATGTTCAGAAGAGAGATTGTAATGTGAAGGATTTGGAAATCAAATATAGTGGATAAAGTTGGATAAATTTTCTCTTCCCTTGTTGAAATGTCTTAGATCAGAAATTGATATTCATTTTTAATGCATTCAGGTGATGTTTTTCTACCACTGAGAATTTTTGGCATGACAGTTGAATTAATCATAAACTTCTTTACCTGGAGTATCACTGGCCCAAATATAATGCAAATATCTTCACTCATCTTTTAATGTTTTTGTTTATATAAGGCAGAAAATTGCTTGCTTTCATTTGCTGAAGAAGATCAGACTTTCAATAGATCTGGAGTTCTTCCCCATGATAAAGTAATCAGCAGGTTAACATATCTCATAATTAAGAGTTCTTCTGATTTCCATATCAGATTTCCCAAATAAATTGTGCGAAATGCAATGAATCAATTATAATAAAAACTAGAAGTGCAGCTCATACTAGCGAGATCGATAAACAATCGTTTCTTCAAATCATATTTTTCACATATTATTTATTACCAGACACTCTCAGAGAGTAGCAGTTTGCCTGCAACGATGGGTGGATTCGAACTGCTATAATGATGTGAGGAACAAGGGAAGAAGCATCATAAGAAACTACCTAATTATGTGATTCTCAAATTCTATATCTTAAAGTAATTCTCTCTGAAGCTTCAACTATATGGTGATAACACTCGTGAAAGCTTGGAATTTTTCAAAATATGATTCAAAAGTGTTTTAACTGGGGGACTAATTCAAGTATGTTCTTAAGCATACTGATTTGTTTCCTGAAGAGATCATGGGTTTTTCTTAGGCTAGATTAAGCTTTTTAGATATCTTGTAAATAATCTAAATTTATATGATTGAAAAGTGTTTTAACTGGGGGACTAATTCAAGCATGTTCTTAAGCATACTGATTTGTTTCCTGGAGAAATCATGGGTTTTTCTTAGGCTAGATTAAGTTTTTTAGATATCTTGTAAATAATCTAAATGTGTAATTCAAGTTATGGTTAAATACATTTTTAAGAACCCTTATACTTATGTTTATAATTACTCTACCTCCGATACAAATTTTATACTATACCGAATGTTGTACTTATAACTAAAGTAAAACTATTTAGAGTTTCCGTCTAAATTAACATAGTCCACCTAAATTACCAAGATACCCTTTTTGAATTTAATATATTAAATTACTAAAAATAATGCTCAAATTGCCCTTCTCCTAATCAATTTGTCCAACAAATATAGTATGAGCATTTTAGTAAATTGGCTAGGACTCTATTAAGTGGGAAGAAAATTCTAACAGTTTCACTTTAGTTTGGTAAAAAAATTATATATTGTGATAAAGTAATTGTAGGCATAAGTACCGCAGGCATATCAATACTCATAATCTACGAGTTGTTCTTGCCAAATATCTGAGTTTATGGATCGAGACTAGGTTTATGGAATAAGACTAACATGTAAGTATTGAGTATTGATACAAGAAAAAAAAAAAAAAAGGCCAACCTTTTTATAAGTATCTAATTTATAGATGCTAAGATGATTTATAGCATGCATGTAGGTTATGTTTGATCCTGTACTCCATAATATTAACTGAAAATTCCAGCTTACCATTTCATATGTATACTGCTATATGTCTCCTCCCTCTGTTCATTAGTTATACTGATATTGTCTGTTATCCTGACTTCTTTATTGATTGTTTCTTGAATCACTATATGTTAATTTCCCTCACATTTTTTTTTTCTGAATAATGTTAGATAGTTCAGGTTAAGATCACAACTCCTGATTGTGTGAAGTGGATTGACCTAGTCTTTCTTGCCCCATCATACAGGCTGCAAACTACCTTGGAACATCAAGGATGATTTGAATACTTCTGATTTCTGAAGAGAAGGTGATAGAGTAAGGCTAAGAAGACTGAAAAAAATGAACAACCAGTCCTTTTGCTTATAGAGATGCCACTTTTAGTCAGAAGTAATTGAAAGCCAGGATGGCTGACAGAAGATAAGTTTCACCAATATGATATAAACATGACTGTTTAGAGTAGAAGGGAAGAGAAATAGGAGAAGAGCAACAAATTAAGAGAGCTGACAAGGTTTTCTTCTCTCAGCCTGTTCCTTGGCCAGGTAAAACTGAGACAACTGAAATTCTGGTATACTTTATCAAGTTGAAGGAAATGTTCACAAGGGAGGGTTGTAATGTGAAGGGATTTGGAAACCAAATCTAGTAGATAATGTTGGATAAATTTTCTCTTCCATTGTTCAAGTTTCCAGATCAGAGATTGATATTTCATGGTGGATGGATGATACATTCAGCTGATTCTTTGCCCATCATTGGGAACTTGTCATATGACAGTTAGAACTAATCATATACTCACTCATATTGAATTTAACTTTGGCTGGAATTTATATACAGAAAATTTCACTCGTATTTTCAATATTTATTGTCTTTTCCCCAAAGTGGGAAAATTGCATGCGTTCATTCATTTATGGGAGGCCAATACTCAAATTTATTGACAATTCTGCATCCCATAATAAAGTAATTTATGCAACTAAACATCAAGAGAAAAGAAATTTCTGAAAGTATTTTCTTTCCCCCCACTTTTTAGCAACCAAAACAAAAGTAATCTATGAGGTTAACATATTTGTAATTTTGGGTCTGATCTCATGTTACATTAGTCAAAACGACAGACTAAATTTTGTAAGCAGGCATAAACAACATAAGTTAGAGGTCTCCTCCTGATTTCGGGTATCTGGCATCCCAAATAAAAATAAAAATTAAACACGCAATTCAAATTAGCGAGAGATTAGAGCTGCTGTTTGTTCAAATCATATACAATAGCACTCAGTGTGAAATCTTGAACTTAAAATATGATTAATTGAACATTGGAAAGTAATATCCATTGTATTAGAATAATTGGAACGAACTAAATCGTTTGTATTATATTATGGAGGAAATCTATTTGCTATTGAAGGATATAGTGATTAAAATTGGAACTGTGTAGATGATGGTTCTAAATTTACATGTGGGTGGATTTTCTCTCTTGGTGGTGGTGCTACTATATCTTAGGCATCCAAAAAACATAGACTAATAACTCATCCTACTATATAGTCTAAGTTAGTAGCTTTGGATGTAGCAGACAAAAAGGCTGAGTGATTAAAAGATGATTTTATTGATTTGCCAATATAGCTAAATTCTATGCCTTACATTTTGATTTATTGTAATAGTCAAATCATTTTGTTACGGGCATATAGCAAATCATATAATGGAAAGTCAAAACATATGTCTTAGATATAGTTTTGTGAGACAACTATTAGAAGATAATAAAATAATCACCATGGATTACATTTGATCGTGTACAAATTTAGCGGGTCCTTGATTAAAAGCTTAATGAGGATTTAATTAGAAAAAAATATTGTGATGTGGGTATAAGACTAGTTGAATATCATCACCAAGCGATGGCAACCCTACCTAAACTATTAATTTCCATTCTCTAGGTTCAAAGGAAGAAACAAGTTTGAATGGTGATGATGCAATGCAACACACTATCTTGATCTACTCGAAAATTATTTGCTTAGTGCTGCATTCCTGTAATGAATAAGTGATGTGAGTTAAACTCTTAAATGAATTCGTATAATATGTATGTTTAATCTACATGAGTACCTAGAAAAACTTTACCTATGTGAGTGCGAAGTCAAACCGCTAATGTTGGAGTTTGATCAACTCCTAGCACACTCATAGAGTCGAAATAAGTGCATGGTCATTAACGCGTGACTAGAAAGATATTGAGACTATAATAAATATATGTGTGAACTCTCAAATTGTGTCATAAAGTTTGTTTTGTCAAAGACTTATGTCTATTAACATCATGATATAACTTTTTGTTACGAATTATATCTAGATTAATATGGAGTAAAATTTATGGAAATTTTTGTGCTAATAGCCTCAATGAATCTAATGGCTTTCGTTTCATGTAAATCCGAGGTCGGAGTGAAAAGTTAAAATAAAGGAGTGAAGAAAGGTCAGAATGGGCATATTGATAAATGTCCAACATTGCGGCGATTGCTGGAGTGTGGCGAACGGCCAAGGGTAGTGGTGGACGGCCGTATTGTAGAGTGACTTGTGATTGAAGGAGGCTAGGGTTGGGTGCTTGAAAATGTTCTACAGTTGCGATCTACTATTACGATGATAAGCATGATATAACGACTATGATGAAAGATAAAGACGAGATAATAAAATAACTAAATTCATTGATCAATTCCACCATTATAATCAACCTATAACCACTCTTATTTATAGGAGTAAAGTTCTAGTGGATCCGATCCACATACAGATTATTCGCTTTATTTAAATTTAAAAATAATAGACAAATTTATTAACTAATTTGACTCGATTTACTCAATCCATATGGTCAGATCGTAACAGTCCACCACTCTTTCGATGTCTTGTTCTCAAGATGACTAGTATGCGAGCTAGATCTTCTAGTTCACGTTGTGCCCATAGACCCATAGGTTTACATGCAGGTCGAGCTCAATTAGTTGTTACAAGTTCAATGGATCATTCCACCAGTCGTCCTCCAACTCGTACTCAGGCCCCAAGTCACGCTCATGGGTTCCCAACTAGTATCACGTGAGGTGGTCGAACCGGATCGTGAAAATTTAGGTCACCTTAAGATACGTGCACTTCAAAGAATAGAAAATCCTAGTTCTACCTTCAACACATAACCACTATTACCTCCATGAGACACTTTACCTTACGTCTGTTCACCACTCTTGGCTGTCCGTCACCCTTCGACGACTGTTGCAACGTTAGATATTTATTGTTTTGACTTTGCTTCACTATTTTAATTATATCTTTTCATCCAAACATTCGATTGACGTGCAATTAGAGTCTTTAGAATTCTATCTTATGAGACTACCACCACCTAAATTTGCATAATTTTCTTACTTTCGGATCAGTTCAGATCTAGTTCGTAACATTGGTATCAGAGCTGACCCTTTGTCCTTCATTCACTTTTCTGAAGATATCTTCTAATTTAGCCATCCGATCTACAAAAATTAGATTCATTAGAAATATCTTTTCCAAGGCTATAAAAATTTCATCAATTTAATGACCAAATCTACCGAAAACTCTCTTAAAAAGCTTCGTACAAATTTCTGTCCAAAAACTTATTCGAATCGGGTCAAGTTGGTTTGTATCACTACCTTCCACCACGACTGGGGAAGACAATGTCAGGGCCGTCGCTGGGGGCTTCTCTAACATCGCATTAGTAATTGGGATGCTCTATAGAGATAGAAAGGACTCCAACACAACCAAAGGTGATGCTTTGGCCGTGTTTTGGCTGGCTCTTCCGTTCCCTCTCCAGTTGGGTTTGCCTTGCCATAGGGGGTTGGTACCCACGTGGCTAATGGCATTGGCAGTGCATGGGAGTTATGTCGAGCTCGAATAACTGTCATCAAGGCACGGAGAGCCTTCTCAATCCTCTCGGAGACCTCTTTTAATAATTCCATGAACTCGACCAACGCCCTCACCCTCGCCGTCACCTACGTGGGTGGTTCGTTGCCGACGGTTGCCGGTGGTGGTGGTGGCACCAAGAAAACCTCCACTGGGATAGAGAGAAGATCTTGGTCTTCTATGGGTGCTCCTTGTTCTTTTTTTCGATCTCATGTTAATCATTGGCTAGAGTATGTCGACTCTGATACTAATATTATGAACCAGATATGGATATACGAAATTTATAAAAAAATTTATGGTAGTAATCTCACGAGTTACGGATCTAATGGCTTTGCTTTCATGTAAATCCGATATCAAGGTAAAAAGTTAACAATAAAAGAGTGAAAGAAAGTCAAAATAAAGTAAATCAGTAAACGTCCAACGTTGAGGCAGTCGTCAAAGGGTAGCGGTTGGCACGACCAAGGATGGTGGTGGATAGATGTATAGTAGGGTGTCTCTTTATTGAAGAGGTTAGCTAAGGTTTGAATGCTCTACTTATATGAAAATAAGGAATATATAATTGCTACGATGAAAAATAAGAACGAGATAATTAAAATAACTAAACTCAATGATCAATTTCATCATTATAATTAATCTATAACTACTTTTATAGGAGTAAAATCCTAGCGAGTCGAACCACATACGAATTTTCTCATTTATTTGAACTTAAAAATAATAAACAAATCTAACTAGCTAACCTGACTTGACTGATTCGATTGACTTACTTCACGTGGTCGGATCATAACAATCTACCACATTTTCGACACCTTGTCCTTAATGTGACTAGTGCGTGAGCTAGATTTTCTAATTCATGTCGTGCCCCTAAACCTATAGGTTTGCATGCTTGTCCGGCTCAATTAGTTAACATAAATTCACTTGGTCATAACAACTTTAAAAATTTTACACTACGTGAAAATTCAAACAATAAAGTATTTTCACTTATGTATCAATATTTTTGTGTAACAGCAAGTATATTTGGACAAGAGTAACTTTTAGTACAAACCTAGTACCAGAAAATGAATTTGCAATGCAATTAACACTATCCTCTGTTAGTCATCTACCCTCTTTACCGGTAACTAGTAAAGATTGCAAAGAATGTATAGTCTTGTTATTATTTGGATCAACCCACTAGTGTGCCTTCAGTCAAAGATCCAAGGGTACATACTTCTGATGTTATACTCTTCTGCTGGCGTATAGTCATTTGGGAGGTTGAACATGCTCCGGAGCTGATCAATGGCCTTCCCTTTCATCCTATTAGCTGCTATTTTGCAGCAGAGATCTTGGAGATTTGCAACCTTAAGATTGTAGGCACCCTGCATAGAGGTGTTATCAATCATTAAAGAAGAATGGGCGAAACTAGTTCACTTTCTTGGTACATCTCAACAATTTGACAATCAGAGGAAATATTGTGTTATTCCGATAAAACAAATAATGCCGAACTGGAGAACATAACAAACAGCGGAACTCTTTAAGTAGTACACAATATATAGTCTGTTCGAAAAGATTTTTCTTTACTTTCATTTGATTGTTATCATTTTAAAGGAGCAGAACAAAGAAATCCTTGTTACAGTTACTTGAGATACACAGAGAAGGAAAGATAGTATATCTTTTACAGCAACATATGAGAGGGTAATCAAGGATCTTGGTGCAGTAAAACAGAAAAGGAGTCAATCATTTATCTATGGTTGAATACGCAATTATTTGTGTCAAGAGCAGGCTTATATAATTTGAAGCATATAGATTTACTTGTAGTCATGGAATTGTAATCATGGTTTAAAAAGAATCTACTAGCAAAATTTGATGAACTAAAAATAGTCAATCTAGACCAAGGAACATGAGGCACATGAATAAGCGTTGCATTTTTTTTTTTTCCAATGGAAAAGCACTATAACACTAGTAGAAGAAAAATTAGAGATCCTGAGTACAGATTAGAAACATTTATGTACAAAAGAAGAAAAAAAAGGCATACCTTTTATAAAAATAAAAGAGAGTAGAAAAGATACAGTTTCAGCAAAGTGAATAAGAGGATCAGGTTTATGTTAGTTAAATAATTCTGATTAAGTACATAGAAACTACCCCAGAATGCACAATTCTGTCCTGAAAAAACTGCAAGAATATACTCTGTAGGAGGGAAAAGCGGGAATAGCCCATAAAGCAGAAAACACTTCACTGAGAGTAGCCAAGACTTGTAATAGTCTTAAGTATGATAAACTCAATTAGTAACACAAGAACAGAATTGCTAAATAACTAAAAGTAATAATAGACTTAAACCATTCTTTAAGAACTGACCAAGTCAACTAATACATAGGAAAAAGAGAGTACAAATGAATCATTACTCAAAAGAATCTCAGAATATGGCACAATACTCTAAAACTTGATGGGCAGCTTATAACTCTGTCTTTTATTTCATGCTTAAGAACTATATGAAGAAGACAATGTAAAATCTGACTAAAAATACAGTATCATGAAAAAAATTTCTAGAATATATAAGTTGTCAACACTTGTACTACTGAAATTGTGATGTTCAATTTATACCAAAGAAAATGCACATGAGTAAACCGCTATAAGAAAACGCCTACATTTGTCTATTTCTTATGTATAAACCGCTATAAGATTAAAGTAGAGATCCTTGCTACAGATCAGATACATTTAGCTACAAAAGAGAAAAAAAAAATACCTTCTTATAACAATACAACAGGGTAGAAAAGATATAGGTTCCACCAAGTGAATAGGGAGATCAAGTAAAGGTTGGTAAGATAGTTATGATTAAGTAGAAAGAAATCCATCGATGAAAAGAGATGTGTCCGTTCAGTGACAACCAGTTATTGGTGAATTGGATCAACGATCAAGCTGCAAATACTGATTGGGTAATCCACCATATTGTGCTGAACTGTAAACATCTGCTTTCATTGTATCAATACAACAGGGTAGAAAAGATATATGTTCAGCAAAGTGAATAGGGCGATCAAGTAAAGGTTGGTAAGATAGTTATGATTTAAGTAGATAGAAAATCTAATCGACGAAAAGAGATGTGGCTGTTCAGCGACAACCAATTATTGGTGAATTGGATCAACCATCAAGCCGCAAATCCTAATTGGGTATCCACCATATTGTGCTGAACTGTAAACATCTGCTTTCATTGCATCCTTGGATCAAATTAGGATTCACTAGTAGATACAACAAGTACCCTGAACATTTTCTAGCTCAACATGCTGTTCGCATAAGATCTTCTGACCTCCTGTTAGGCGAACAACTGGATGCTATCTGTATACAGACCTAATTCAATGACTGGTTTATGGACCTTTCTTAAAAAAAACAGAATGCACAACTTTCTCCTGGAATAAAAAAACTGTAAGATTGTATTCTGAGAGAAAAACTCATTTCATGGGAGCATTTAAAGATTAATCAGACTAGTAATCATCTTAAGGAAAGGTAAAATCAATTATTAGCTCAAGAACAGAATTGCTGATAGGAATTAGCTACTTAAATCATGCTTTAAGAATTGACAGAATCAACTAAAAATATGGAAAAGACAGATCCAGAACATATTAAGTTATTTTCTTGAAAGACTCTTGGAACGTATGCTAGAATAGATACCATTCCATGAAGAAGACAGAGTAAAAAACTGCCTAAAAGTACAATATCCCGGAATAAATTTTTAGATCGGATAAGCTGCCTTTGTTTGTACTACAAAAATTTAGATGTTCAGAACACAAAAGAAGTCCTGATATATATAAGCAGATTTCTTTTTTCACGTTATATTATACAGGCCAAATAATATGGCAAGTAATGCAACACATTCCAGGAGACTATCTCTTATACCACAGAGAAATCTCAACTTCATAAAATAAGTTCAATCTTCAATAAACGTAAAAGCAAGCTATAAACTGACTAAAATCTTCTTATAATCAAGATTATAGTTTATAAAAGAATTCATCAAATCGAACGATAGCAAAACAATGCATTGTACAAAGCAAGAAACAAGCAAGAGAAGCATCAAATAGATCAAGAACTGATCAAGCTGGTAAAAGGGAGATTCGATTCCGAGAGGGGGATTAATTACCATGAGGACCCAGTAGAGCTCGTCCATGTCAAGGGACGCTGCGAACCTCGCATCCCACCTCTTGAGATCGTTGGCGGAGAGCTCCGTGTCGACGTGGACCTTCAAGAACTCGACGATCTTGGCGAGGACCGGGGGGTTGACGTGTTTGACTGTGATCTTGCCGCCAGGTGGCGCCTCGATCTGTGATCGGAGGGACTCGATCTCCATCGCCACCTTATCTGACACCTCGAATACGGTGCCGTCAGAGGTCCTCAACACCACCTTCTTGTCGCCCGCCTGCTTCTTCTTCTTCTTCATCTTCTCCGTTTCCTCGGCGTCGGAGCTCTTCGACTCTACCTTCTTCTCCTCCAATTTCCCGGCGTCGGAGATCTTCGATTCCACCTTCTTCTCCTCCGTTTCCTCGGCGTCGGAGCTCTTCGACTCTACCTTCTTCTCCTCCAATTTCCCGGCGTCGGAGATCTTCGATTCCACCTTCTTCTCCTCCAATTTCTCGGCGTCAGAGCTCGTCGAATCCACCTTCTTCTCCTCCAATTTCTCGGCGCCAGAGCTCTTCGATTCCACCTCCTTCTCCTCCAATTTCTCGGCGTCCGAGCTCGTCGATTCCGCGTCCTTCCCCTCCAATTTCTCGGCGTCCGAGCTCGTCGATTCCGCGTCCTTCCCCTCCAATTTCTCAGCGTCCGAGCTCGTCCATTCCGCGTCCTTCCCCTCCAATTTCTCAGCGTCCGAGCTCGTCCATTCCGCGTCCTTCCCCTCCAATTTCTCGCCGTCCGAACTCTCTGACTCCGCTTCTTTCTCAGCCGATGCCTTACTCTCCTCCAATTCCCCGGTAACCGAGCTGTTCGGCTCCACTTCTTTTTCACCCGATGCCTTATTCTCCTCCAATTCCTCGGTAACCGAGCTCTTCGACTCCACCACCTCCTCCAATTCCTCAGTAACCGAGCTCTTCGACTCCACCACCTCCTCCAATTCCTCAGTAACCGAGCTCTTCGACTCCACCTCATATTCACACAATGCCTTATTCTCCTCCAATTCGTCGGTAACCGAGCTCTTCGGCTCCACCTTCTTCTCCTCCAATTCCTCGGCAAACGAGCTCTTGGACTCCGCTTCTTTCTTAGCCGATGCATTCTTCGACTCCAATTCCACGATAACTGAGCTCCACGACTCCATCCACTTCTCCTCCATTTCCGCGGCATTTGCTCTCTTCGACTCCACCTTCTCCTCAGATGCCTTCTTCTGCTCCAGTTTCTCGGTATCGGAGCCCTTCGGATCCAGTTCTTTCTTATCCGATGCCTTCTTCCCCTTCGATTCCTCGGTAACAGAGCTTTCCTCCATTTCCTCGGCATCGAAGCTCTTCGACTCCACTTTCTCATCAGATGCCTTCTTTTCCTCCAATTCCCCGGCATCGGAGCTCTTCAACTCCACCTTCTTCTCCACCATTTCCTCAGACTCCGAGTTCTTCCACTCCACCTTCTTCTCCTCCTCCAGAACCTTCTTCCCCTCCAATTCCTCGCCGTCCGGTGCCTTCTTCTCCTCCATCTTCTCGGTATCACAGCTCTTCAACTCCACCTTCTCCTCCGACGCCATCTCTCTAGAACTCTCTCGGTTTCTTGATCGCTCTAAAGAATGGTTAGTTACCACTGGGAGAAGTGAGGGCTGGTATTTATAGGACAGGAGAGAGATAGGAGTCGATTAGTTACGGATGGGGATGGAATTAGAAGGGTAATTAATTAGTTCGGAATTAGTTGAGGCACGATGGCGGGAAGGCAAAGGAGGATGGCCACGTGGAGGGATGAGGTGATGAGGCGTTTTGGACCGTCAGATTAAGTTAATTCCGTTTTAGGTAGAAAACGGAATAACCTAAGTCGTTCCGAGGTGGGGCCCACAGGAGCATAGGTCAGCATTTCGATCTCGAAATTTAATAAGGGAATTTATTAAAAATCCGTATATAATACGCTCTGTTTGAGTTCGGATCTTCAAACTTGATCTAACTCGATTTGAAATTGAGTCGATTCAACTTTAATTTGTAGAACAGACTCGGTATTATTTTTAAGTCGAGCTCGATCATGAGCTGCCTTAACTAAGCTCAGCTTGATAAAACTCAAATCTAATAATATATTATTTAATACTATATGAATGTAATACATATGACTAATAAAGTTCTTTAATTAATATCTAAAGGCTTATAATGACACTATATTAGTTCTTATACCTGCGGTGTTGAATCATATCTTATTTTAAAACTTAATAATCAGGCTCGATTAGACTTGAATAAATTCACGCTCGTTGCTAATTATTATCGTCCTCCTCTACTGCTTATCTTATACTTTCATGTTAAATAATATCTATGTATTTTTTAGAGTGGTTCTTTTTTATGTATGTTATGTGAGTCCTAAAGCTAGATATCTTGTATTTTTTGTCGAGATACTTATTAACGTCACCTACTAAAAAGTGTGTATCAAAAGGCTATTGTCATCTCCTCCTCTCAATTTGTGTATCAAGTTATTTTATTAAGCCCATGTTCACATTTTTATGAATAATTTTTTCTTATTTTGAAATACAATAATTATTCTAAAATAATAAGTCCATTTTAGAAATATAAATATTATTCTTTAAAATTACATCTTATATCACACACTAATCCGATTACTAATTTACATTAGTATCTATCTCATCAACCTACAAAAGATATTCATGATAATTTCATAAAAATAAAATTTTCTCATTTTTTCCTTTACTTTATATTACATTAAAAATAATTATTATACACTTACTTAAAATGCAAGTAATATAAGGATAATAATTATTTTTTTTAAATAAAGGCAATGTTTGAAGAATAACAAAAAATGCCTAAATGAATGAAATCTAAGCCTACTAGCTTTCTTTCAAGGAAAAAAAAAGCTTGTCCTCAGCTACATTGAATCAAACCCAATTTCAAATTATGAGCTCGTTTAATAAATCAAATTGTCTTATAATTTGCTCCATCTCACTTGGGCTCTACCTAAATTAGTTTGTATACATACAATATGCTATATACTTGTGGGAAATTTTGTTCAGTAGGAGCTGACAATACTTAGCATATGAGTAGAGTTCATATCATAAAAATAATTATATATTTGTATTTCAAGTAGTTTGAAACAAATTTAGTTGATCAAGTCAAGTTTGAGCGAACGCATTGACATGGTAACCTAAATCGAGGTTGGCCTTCACTTATTCCAAGCCAAGCTGAGCCCAACCTTAGCTTGTTTACAATCCTAATCCATTCTTGACCTAGTACGCAGCAACATCTTTTTCCCTATCATCTTCTTCGTGAATCTCAAATTAAAACTTCTTAGCTAGAAAATTTGTTCTCCTAGATCATCATCTTCCTCAAAATGCAAAAGAATGCATCATCAACTTACACAACCTCTTTATTCATAGATTGATCAATTCATCATGATATTTTCATAAGGAGATAATATGTGTAATAATCGGATCTTATTCATGTGGGAAAAACCTAATCCGTTTATTAATTAAGTCATATGTCCTATTAATATATTATGTCTTTTACTTACTAACCAACTCATTCGAGTCCAATAGGCTCAAATATTGCTTCTAAGGGTATTAATTTATTGTGAAATAACTTCTATACTAGTTTACATAAAGATATAGTCGTGTAATTACGATACTTGATGTGATGTATGAATAAAGAGATGAGAGAAAAGAAACAAGAAAAGAGAGGGAGAGAATGACAAAAATGATAGTTAATTATTTTGATATATTTTCAAATGTTAGTATAAATAAATAATTAAAAAATATAAAAATAGGAGAAGAAAAAATAGATATTAGTAAATTAGTGTTGAAATAAGTTTGTAATTTAGTTATATGCTTATATAAAAAGGCTTATACTAAAATAAATTTATACTTTCCATGAAATAGGAATAGCAATATATGTTTATTATTACAAAAATAAGGAATTTCTTTTAGAATAATTATTCTTAATTCACTTGTACTCTGAAATAAAATTATAATGATTATTTTCGATGTGATATGAAGTAAAAAAAAAAAGAAAAAATAGTTTATTTTTCTTAAATTATGATAAAATACCTTTTGATTTGGTACAAACTAAATCGATGATATATATATATATTATATATATATTAAGGATAAATTAGTAATTAGATAGTTTGTGGTATAAACTTTAATTTTAATAAATAATATTAATATTTTAGAATAAGACTATTATGATATTTAGCTGTTATTTTAGGGTTGTATTTACAATAAAAAACAAATAAGGTAAATTACACTTACACCCCTAAATTATATTTGATTTTCACAAGCACCCCTAAACTTTTTTTTTATTAGAATATCCTCCCAAAATTTTGGATGACAAATGATAGCGACCAAATATGCCTAATGACTAAAATGCCCCTTATAAGTATTCTATGTTTCTAAACTAAAATAAATTAAAATAGTAAAATTATATAGTTGCCCTCAGTCAATTTAATAGTTATTTTTGAAACCATCATCCCAAGATCTTTATCCCCTTTTTTTTTTTCAAACTTTTGAAATTCTCTTGGATCTATTTAAAGCCTTTATATTTCCCTTTCTAGCAACACACTTCTTTGTAAGCTTTGATCTTAAGATCCCAACAACTTTTGACACACAAATTCTCAACATTACCACCATAAAGAAAATTTGGGCTTTAATTAGTTAGGAGAATTTAGTAGCAGCACTGGCTCTACGTCTATAGGAACAACAAAATAGGAGGGGAGGAGATTTGAGTGCATTGGCTATAAAAAATTAGAGGGCACAGGGATAAGTGGAAGTGTATTTTGGTACATTAATATTGGACTAAAATGTATGAGAGATGTCTTCCTTCTAAATAAGGGCATTTGGGTTATTTGACATATGATGTACTCTCATATAATTGTCACGTAAGCTGAGTTGCCCAATTTAACTTACAGTAACACTAACAAGATCACGACGAATAGATGGATGCAATTGATACTATGTCTGCATCCTTCAATTAATATCCCATGTAAGGATAGTTGTATCATTAACAACAGAGTATCCCTCAATTAATAACCCATATAAGGATAGTTTTACCATTAATAACAAAGCATGATGAGTGTGGGTCCGAGTCCGGTTCGGATTCGGCTCGTGCGAGGAGGCTCCCCGAAATTTCCCGGACCACTAGATTTCGATTCGTTTCCTACTCTCGGTTGGTCCACGTGCTCATCACTTAGGCTTCTTTCCTAAGTCGGTCCGCTCGCGATTCCCTAGGCCCCACGCGGGTTCGGGTAGCGTATATCCCACGTCTCCGCGCACGCGGGACCCACACCCTCCACCAATCACGCGCCACGTTACGCCGAGTCATATTAGTACTCGCGTGACACCGTACCGCCTCGAATACATTTACGACTCCGTCTCTTCCCGTGGCTTATAAATAAGCCGTACCCCCCCTCGCTCTAAGAGCTGTTCTTCTTTTTCGGTTTTTCTTTTTCCTCCTCCTCCCGAAACCCTAACCCTAGCGCTTCTTAGGGACGAACTGTGGTCGGCTTCTCGCCTCGATCGCTACCTTTTTGAGGCGATAGGGGACGGATTTTTGATTCCCTGAGCCGATTCGGAGCGATACGGGGCGAGGTTTTCTCGATTTATCCGCAGGATTTGGGGGTGTTTGCGATGTCGCGGTGCTTCCCCTATCCGCCTCCCAATCTTGATGAGGCCTTGATCGAATCCATTAAGGTTCGTTGAGCATTAATGCTACTGCGAATTGATTTCTTGCATTCTTGCTCGACTCCCTTCGGGGTGATCTTGTTCATCGATGGGCTCTGTGATCTGTGTATATAACAAAGGAAACATATCTCGGACGATGAATCTTTGTATAGATATTGATGTATTGTAAGTGTTTATTGGATTCTTTTGCTGGTGGTGCTTGTTTTGCCCCCTTTCGAAGTTCTTTTGGCTCTTGATCTCCTCCGGTCCTCCCTACAGTCGATGGGATGAGTTGATTGGGATTATATGATCTATTGTAACATTTATTGATGCTTGGCTGTTGAAGATGAGTTTTTGTTCAGGCGCAAGAGAATTAGGTTATAATAAGCTAAGGGAATTGCTAAAGCTCTAAAGAGGTAGAGGTTTTGATCTAACTGACTAGGAGCAGTAGGTTACTTGTAATTGGACTACTCTCTTGTCAATTACTGACATTACTCAGTGTTCTTTTAGAGATTGGTGAGTTGACCCTAGATTTTGGAGAAAGGGTGTCGTGACTGTTTTTTTTTTTTTTTTTAAGTTAGGACAAGAGATAAACTATGTGGGCACCAGAATTTCTGGTTACTAGATGAGGCAATTAGCCAATGACTGACCAAAGTCTGATCAACTCAGAAAAAGCTAATAATTTCTAGTGATTTGCTTGAACATACTTTTTCCGGGAAACCAAATTTTGTAAGTGGAGGTACCTGTGATGACGCACTTAAAAGATTGGAAGCAACATTTTGGATCAAAGAGCAGAGTGCTAATTATACTGTGGTTCAATCTAAAGAAACCATTTTTCTGATTTTTGTTTGGGTTAGTTTGGTCCTCAAACATTATTTGTGTTCGATTCTGATTTTGGGTCCTGGAGGAAGCTGATAATATTTGGAATTTTCTAGTTATCTTCAAGATAATATATTACGTTGGGATTTCTCATGGTATAGTTTTGTATATTATATATAAAATTGGAACACAAACAGAAAAATAAAAAGCTTGATCGCTGAGGGTTTGAAATAGTTTATTTTTAACACTGGATTGGAATTGTAAATTTTATTTGAACTAGCCATTGTGATGAGAAAGTAAAGAGCTACTGGACTAGTACATTTAACATATAGTCAGAATTGGAAGGTATCAAAAGTGGTATGCTGAATTGATAAAAAAAAAGATAGTTTCTACTTTCTAGACATTTGAAGAGTGATTTGTTTTACTGCTTTACATGGGTTAGACATTTTCATAAGGTTTTCCTGCTACTACGAGGGAGAATTTGCGTTTCAGACATGCATTGGTTTTCTATTGGACAAATGCTAGTTTTTTCTTCCTCTAATTCAATTGACATGTATTTCACGAGAACAATAAACTATAAGGGCATTGAAAATATAGGCAATGTTGCTGGTTGTTTTTAATGGAACAAGACACTCGTCAAATAAAGCATGATCTGATAAAGTTAATCTTTGTTTCCTAGGCATAGTCTGATGTTTGGGTATTGTCCAAACAGAGTACTTTTTTTCACAGTGGAATCTAGTTTTTCGGTTGCTTTACTAAATAAGACTCATGCCATCATTCGTTCTGTGTACATTAGGTTCTAAAGGCTAATACAGACCTTGCAGTCTGTTGAGATAAATGTGACCCCCAATTCTCAATTCCTATTGAAGCTTTTTGTTGGGGGAAGTGAATAGTGCATTATAATTGAGGATCTCGAGTAGTTTATTATTGCTAAAGGTGTTGCTCCATGCAACTAATTTTCTCAAAACATACATTTTTCAGTTACATGTTTACTAGTGAATGTTGCTTTTTATAAGAAGACGATAAACATGTTTTTTCAAAACTTTTCCCTTGACGTTATTTTTAATTATGAGTTCAGTCCATTATCTGTAATGTGGTTAGTTATCTCCGCAGAAGGGTTTCTTTTCTTTACTATTTTTAGATTAGTTACGCCAAGATCAACACCTTTATTTATCATTCATTCTGAAAAGAAGCTATACTTTGTTGTTGTTGGGCCCACATGATTTTTCTTCTTCAGGTGGTTGATTGTTCTTTTTTGATGTTTTGCATGTTGGCTGCTCCATTAGTAGCCGTCTGCACATGAAATATGTATAAATGTACTTATAGTATTCCATGGTTGCATGGTGTTTGCCTTTTGCCCTTTGAATTTTATTTTACTTAATTTTTTTTTTGACTGTTATTTTATTTTACTTAATCTATCTAGGTTACAGTATTTTGGTTTATAAAATGTAAGTGGATTTTCTGCTTTAAAAATATTTGTGAGGCATATCTGTCTCAATTGTTTTCTTCTTTGCATTTGCTGTTTTTTCTTTCTTTTTCATCTTGAGGTCAACATTTTCAAAACTGCAGTTAACTTTTCTTTAGTTCATCTGAGATTAACATTTTCATAGCTGCATTTTTCCCCCTTTGACAAAAGGAAGTGATAAAGCTTCTTTTTTGATTTAAATAAACATACTGAGATTGCAAAATTGGGATGGGAATCAATATGCTATTTGGTTTGCACTATCCTTGCAACTACGCATTTTCTGTTAGGTTGGTCAAATGGTTGGAACTTGCTGCCCATGTCCTTCCAATGATTTCTATATGTGTTAAGCCGGAGGCTTAATTTTTTCTGGATCCAATAGTTTCACATGCCTAGTTGGTTTAAACTGCTATTCAAGATATTCTGGCATTTGGTTGGAACTTTCAGTGTCCATCTTTTGCTTTAATGGAGTAAAGATGATTCTCAGTATATGGATTCATTCAATTTAGACAGTAAGAATCTAATATTGCAGTTTCTTTTCTGACAGTGGTCTTATCTAATAGGTGCAATTCACTTCAGATGTTTAATCTCTTTTCCTTTGGAGGTTTTAAGTAATGGCAAAGCCCCTTATTCTGTTGGGTTCTTTTACCTGGGGATGCTTATCCTCTTGAATTCAGTAATTCTTTTTGTAAACCCTGAATTGTAAACACTATATTGTAGTTGAGGTATTCTGAGAGTTCAGTTGAACTGGTGGAGGTGTCCTAGGTTCCAAGTTAATGTCCATATTTCTTTTCTTGAATGCTCTAATGTGTGAACAACTTGTCTTGTTGTATATGATGTCACATTCGGTATTTGCCTGCTAATAGCATTATTCAGAAATGATTGTTCTCAGTGCATCATATGGTTCTGATCTAATGGCATGATCTTCCTTGCTTTCCCAAATGGAAATTGATGCTTGTTCTGGTGGCTCATGCTCCAGAAAGAAAGAGAAAGGTCAAAGAAAGAGAAGAGGAAAGAGGAGAGAAGGGCAAAGAAAGAGAAGAAGAAAGCCAGGCAGCAGAGTGAGAACTCTGAAAATGTTAAGCATGAACACAGGAAGCGGAAATACCTGACTGATGACAATGTTACAGAGACTTCCAATGAGCAGTTGGAGAAGAGTGGCCTTACAGAAGACCATGGGCAGCCACATTCGATTCAGACTGGTTATGATTCCCCCGAGAGATCTCAGGATAGCAGCAAGAGGAGAAAGCTTTCATCTGCCAGTCCTATCCATGGTAACAATGGTAAGCCTATGTCCCTGTCATCAAATATGTGGTGCCATTATTTGATCGACTTTGTATGAGCATTTTAATGTATTTGTAGCTTGGGATTAATTTTTCCTTTTACTTATATCTGATGAAGGGACTGTTCTGCGGATCAAGTTGCCAAGTATGAAACAAAGGGAGCCAGGATCATCAGTCACCATGTCAGTAGTTCAATCAAGGTTTCCCGGACAAGGGGCCATAGTGAAAGAAAGGGTGCCACAGTCATATGGGGTCATTAGTCATATCGGACTACAGCCACCTGCAAGAGTGACACAAATGGAACGCATCACCACCCCACTGGGCCAGGGAAATGCAGAGCGACCTGCCTTGAAGTTGAAACTGAAAACAACTGATCCAGAGCAACCTGCCTCCAAGTTTAAACTCGAAATAAGGGATTCAGATACTGCAGCTGCAAAGCAAAAGCAATCCTCCGAGTTAAAACTCGAAACAAGGGATTCAGATACTGCAGTTACAAGGAAACCGAGGTTAAAAGTCGAAGAAAGGCATTTGGATTCTGCAGCATCAAAGCAAAAGCAATCACCCGAGTTAAAACACGAAGCAAGGGACTCAGATACTGCAGCCGTGAAGCAAAAGAAATTGGAGAAACATGTTGCCAGTGATGAACCCTGCTTCTCTGGCAGGGATACTGGAACAGCCCTTGAGGTGGAAGTGGCCGGTGCTACTCGCATTCTATCAAGCTCTGGCAGGAAATTGAGTGTCTCTGAGGAGGAACAGATGTTCAGAGAATTAATAGTTTGCTGGAATCCTCCTAAATTGCAGTTTGACGATTCAAGTATTGCTGATGAAGATTGGCTATTTGGTACTGCAAAGAGCCAACGAAAATCTAACCCAAAGAAGTGTGTAGTTAGTGAAGAACCACTATTGAGTCAAGGGAATGATGGTTCCAACTCTCTGCAGCCTCGAGCATGTTATTTGCCTGACTTAGATATGTATCAGTTGCCATATGTTGTTCCATTTTGAACCTTGTACTTACAGATATAGTTGATCCTAGAGAAAGAAGCTCAGAGAAAAAGTTCCGATCTTTTTGTTGTTATTGTTTTCCCTTCTCATCCTTTTTCCTACATTGGGCCAGATGGGAATCTATTTGAATGAGATTTTAAAGTATGTAAATATGACTAATAATCATTCGTTCAGCTTGATTCTTTGATAAGGTCGATGCTTTATTCTTTGTCTGATTGATTGTATTAACTAAGCAAATGAAGTCAAAGTGCACATTAACTTGTTAGGAGGTTTATAAGCATGGAAGCAGAAAAGCTAAGGTCAGCTCTGAGCAGCGGTTCTGCTATCAGGCTACATGGTGGAGTTCTAATGCTGTGTTGCCCTTTTCTTTTTAGAGAGCAGATGATATTGAAAAGTTGGGTAATGTTGTCATGCTTGGTTTCCAATGACAAATTTTGTATGGATCCTGAATATACATTCAGGTTGCCGGCTTTGTGGGAGAGGGTGGTTTTGAAGGTAGTGCGGCAAACCCGTCAGTGGTGGTGCGCCGGGTGTTGGCGCTAGCTAAGGAATACAAGAAGAATATTAAGGCTGCTTAGCCTGGGGTCGGGCGGCAACCACCGGAGCAAGGTTGGCTCAAAGTGAACATGGACGGTGCATTAGGGGGAGATGTGGCTGTAATCAGAGAGGCAAACTAAGGATTGCTTTAGGCGGTCTGGGAATCATGTCCGTGGGTGTCAGCGTTGTTGTTCGCAGAAATGTGGGCGATACAACTAGGGTTAAGGCAAATCGTGAGAGCATGCAAGGTGATTATTGAATAAGACTGTTTGGAGGCCATCAAAATCCTAAGGAAGGTGACTAAAAACCCGTGGTGCATCAGGAATGTGGCCTTGGAATGTCTACGTCTAGCTGAGAGGTTCGGTGAGATTAGATACATCCCATGTGTTGAGAGAATGTAATGCAGTAGCTAACTACGCAGCAAAAGCCAAAAGGTATAGTGTTCTGCAGCCCAGCTCTTGACCAGACAAGCCCTACCCACCCAGAGATTTGTAACCTTATAACTACTGATGTGCTGAATGTGGCAGTAAGTTTTTAATACTCAAGTTGAATACAAACTTCTTTTCATTAAAAAAAAAAGAATATGTGGTATACTTTTTTATGATATTTTAATAATAGTAACATTGAGAATCTAATTTTTATTTTATACAAGTGCACTGCCGTATAAAACAGGTTTATTTTTATACCAACAGCCCAAATTCTTTTTGGGTCCTAATCGGACAAAATCCACGCAATCTTTAGCCGCCTATGACTTTGTGGCTTCATTTATATTGATTAGATTAACAAAAAGGCAGTTAATTTCTATTATATTACTACCACTAGAGGGTGGTCTGTTTGTCCTTTATATTCATATTAATATTTTTTTTATATAGCAAATATGAATCAAACTTTAGTACCCATCTAACACGCCTACTATCCACATTTATTTCCGGTGCACAAGTAATCTGTGGTGACTATCACCCTGTCTATTTATACCGTTTTCTCACCCCTTCATTGGAGTATTTGATTCCTACTTTTGTCTTCAATCTTAAAAAAATAACATAATACTTCACCTTGGCGATAGAGTGGAATAGGAATAACAAAGTCTAATTTATTATTATTAAAATGAGGGTATTATTTTGAAATAATTATTTCTATGTTTACTTACATTTTATAATAAAGGTATAAAAGTAAAGAAGAAAAAATTACTAAAATACCATTCAATATGATTTAAATTAGATTGATGAAATAAATAGTAAATAAATTGGGTAAATGTGTGGTGTAAAATGTAATTTTAATACATAGTGCTTATATTTTAAAAAATAGTTATTATGATGTTTAGCGAGTTCTGGAGTAAGACGTTGTATTCTAGAATAAGGAGTTCTGTTATTATTGAAATGAACGGGGGCTAAAATTACATGCATAAGAGTTGATTTTTTATATTAAATATTACAAATGTAAACCTAAGTGTATTAAAAAATAGTTTACTGAAATGATAAGTTTTAAATATAAATTGCCGACTCGATCTAGGAATTTTATGAAAATTTTGACACCGCTAAGAAAATTTTGTTATATAAATCTCTATTTAGTTTAATAACTTTTAAATAAAAGAAAGATTTTCCCGAGGCTTAGAAATTTCTTTAGTGATATTTAAAATGTTTATTAAAAATATTGATTTAATCAGTGACATATAGTTTGGTAAAAAATTCTATTATTTTAGGGGGGCTCTTAGAAGCATCTAGAAACAAGAAGAGGAGATGATAACCATGGTCTAAATTCCTATGAAAACATTACTTGGTAGAAATTTAAGGTCACACTTAATACCATTGTAATTTTGAGCTACCCCTATACCCTTATTCATTTTTCTTTCCCAAAAAAATAAAAATAGAGGGAGAATTTGGAGTGATTGATCAAACTAGCCTTATTTTAGATTTTATTTATCAAAATAAATTCTCCGTCCAACTTATTATAAGAAAAAAATTTTGACCGCAGAAATACCTAAAACACTAAACTTATAAGTATTTTATAGTTTCACTCAACTGCTGAGTAATCCAGCGTTTTTATATTATAGTAGAATACTAAAATATTTAGTGTTTTATTTGTAAGAATCTATTTAAATTAGTGTTTCAACTGATTAAATTAATTTTATATTTAAAACGCTTATTTTAATAGCGTTTTACTATATGAGTTTTAAGGGCAATCTATATTGATGAGTAATATTTAGAACATGACAAGTTTGGTAAAAAATTAGAGAATTTCTCTTATTTTATTTTATTTATTTAGTTTTATCTTTCTCGTTTCGAAATCCTGGTAAATTTTTAAATTTTAGATCCGAGAGTAATTTAGGATGCTAATATTATAGTAGAATACTAAAATATTTAATATTTTATTTGTAAAAATTTATTTAAATTAGTATTTTGATTGATTAAATTAGTTTTATATTTAAAATGCTTATTTTAGTAACATTTTACTATATGAGTTTGATGAGCAATATTTAGAATATGGCTAGTTTGGTAAAAACCTCAAGAATTTCTCTTTTTTTAAATCTTTTCTCGTTTCGAATTGCTTGCAAGTTTTTAAAATTTTAGATATGAGAGTAATTTAGGATGCTAGTATTCAAAAACTCATACATTTATAAAATAAAAAAAGTACTTTTAATAGTTACTGTAAATTAAATGGAACAATTTGGTCTTTTGATATTAAAATTATAAATTTTGGCTAATTTACATAAATTTTCCCTTTTAAAATCTAAAAGTTTAAGCAAGAAATATAGTAAATCTTCGGAGTATGAAACATTTTTGACCAAACTAACCCTCCCAAATATATTGTTTTACTCGTCTAGATCCGAATGAAATAGAAAATCGTTGCTTGAGATAGCAATTTTTAATATTATACCAGATAGTAACCACTAAAAAGAATCGCTAACGGTAAGAAAAAACTATTTCCATTCAACTTATGTTTTCAGTTTAGCGACTTCTAAATATAAATTATTGACATAATTTTTCATACTTCATAATTTTTTATTATTTTTAAATTTTTATATAAATTACTGACTCAGACTCAGTTATCGACTTATATTTAAAAATATTATCTCAGTTTGTTAGGGATATTTAACTGGCTATGAGTTATTACACAAGTCATAAAAAACAAAAAGAAAAAAGTTGGGAGACTTACAGAGAGTCAAAATTTGTCTTGATGCATTGCATTAAACGCAAGGGTAGCTTTCAGTTCAGTAGGCAGATAGTGGAAGATGGCCAAAGATTGTTATCTATTTGGAAAGTGTCAGTGTCAAGATCCCACTAGTCAATTTGGGTCTACTAAAGAAAACAATTACTCTTCTTCTTTTCCTTTAGCATTGGTCTACTCTATCACCACTCACTTCTAAAGTTAAAAAAGAAAAAAGAAAATAGTTACTTGTCCAATGCTCTATTCTAAGTCTTTAATCAAAGTCCAAGTTCTTGTTATGCTGATATTGATGGCTTTAGGTAGTATAATTTGGTCACTCTGAACAATGACTAAGAGGAGAAAATTCAAGCTATCAAGCATTTAAGTTTGTTTTTTTGTTTTTTTTCCATAGAAATGGATGCATTTCTTCTTTAGTATTTCACCTGCACTTTGGGTGAAAAGAATGCCCTTCCAAGCTATGCAGTCACAAAGGCCCACAATAATAGCCCTGGACATAGCTTTTTATGCTGTGAAAACATTCTAAAAGAGCCAAGATGAGCTCAAAATTTAAAAGATGGACAAAGATGGCAATGCCAAAGAGGAGCTAATCGAAGCTCGATGAGCGGCTCCAGCGTCCTCGCAAGTACTCCTCCAATGAACTGAGATTACTATGTTCGAAACTCGATATTGACTCAGCGTCCTCGACATCAAGCAATGCAAGGCCTAGATGTGAGCTGACACTTGAAACTGGATAGGTTTCATCATCCATGCAATCCAACTCGTTAGTTGAAGTATCATTTTCGCTGTTGTCTCCTGTCCGAATGTTTTCTCCCTCTAAAAGTCTAAGAATCTGTTGCATAAAAGAACACAAGAACTTACATTATCATGCTTGATAGAGTATACTGGACGAGTATAACAAAATTTGTTATGTTACTAATTTACCTGAATCATTTGAGGCCGAAGACGAGCTGCTCTTGTAATACATAGAGATGCAGCTAAAACCATTCTTCTCATTTGAATCTCATCATACTTCCCGTCGAGACTAGGGTCTAATAGATCCATAACCTCCCCTCGGTTTAATATAGGTGTTGCCTGTTTGAGTATTAAGACTAGTTCATGAGAAGATCTAAGATTAAAATCAAATCATTTGATATCTTATTTGTTATCTGAAATGCCAAAATATGCCAGCAAACTAAGCTTTCCAAAAATTGTTCTTGATTCTTTAGAAACAATAATTCAATTGTGATGTGTGAAGGAAAGAGTGAACAAAAAGAGAGGAAGATTGAAACTTACCCACATGACTAGACTTTCTTGGCCCTTAGGATTATCATCACTGATTGGCTTTCTACCTGTTAGGAGTTCAAGCAGAACAACACCGAAGGCGTAGACGTCGATCTTATTGCTAATCTTCCCATACATAAAGTACTCAGGAGCAAGGTATCTGTAGAGGTAATAAAAATTTCAAAATCTAGCAAAGATTTCTTCATATACTGCAAATTTGGTATCATTCAAGGACAGAAGAACTACCCAAAAGTTCCAACGACATCGCTATGTGTTATGGAGGATGAGTTAGGTGGTGCCCAAATAGCTAGCCCGAAATCAGATAACTGCCACAAGTGAGAGTCCATAATTGGAAACTCTAGTAAGAAAGGTCAAATTCTTGTGAATTGACACTGAATGTTACCTGAGGTTCGAAATCATCAGTGAGAAGAATGTTTGATGACTTGACATCTCTGTGAATTACAGGCTGAGAACATTCTGTATGGAGGTAGGTTAGAACTTCAGCAATCCCAATTGCCGCCTTAAATCTCATGTTCCAAGATAATGGTGGCTTGGATCTTTTACCTACCATCAATTGAACTCAGATTAGAAACACCCTCATGTATAAGTTTTCAATTTTACAAAAATTTCTTGAATCACAATGAAACTCTCGAAGACTTTACCATGCAAGTTTTCTTCTAGACTTCCTTTCGAGAGATAACTATATATAGAGATGAAGCTGTTGTCCTCAATACAGATGCCAATCAGAGGAACCATCTGTTTGTGCCGTAACTTAGTGACGATGTCGACTTCAAGAAGGAGATCCCTTGATGCTTCTGCCGATAATTTTGATAATTTTATCGCTACCTGCTGACCATTAGGAAGGCATCCCCTATATACTTGGCTAGTCCCTCCTTTTCCAATCAAATTCTCTGTGATTTATTGTAATGACAATTTCACATGTATACTAGATTAATACTCATATACATCGAAAAGGATCTGTATCGAAACCAAACCTGCAGAGAACTGATTAGTCGAAGTGTGGAGTTCCTCATATCGAAACCATTTGCAGCTTGAGGAATTTGCTTCAAGGATATGCTTCAACTCGTTAATTAACTCCCCTTGTGGTGTACTCGACGGCGAAGATCTACTTGGTAGGTTCATCACCCATTGGACGACCGACAACTTTCTCACCTCCTCACCCTTTGGTGTCTCAATTGATGATGCTCGCCGGAGTAAAGGCCAACCGAGCCTCTGCTCCGGTAACCTCTTCACTAGAACGGTAATGGAGCTTGAAGTGCTTCCACCCTCTTCCTGCACGCTTCCTCCATGTCCAACTTCAGTAGGTCCAGCAGTTTTCTTGTCAGGACTACCCTTACGATTTGGAACGACAACTTTTGGATCCATGCCAACACTTGGATGCAAAAGACTTCCAAGAACTGGCTTTCGATCTCCTCCTAAGAAGGCATGGATAAAGATTAGATGCTTAGATTATCAAAAGAAATTAGATTCAGAGATCACTTACCTGAAGGAGGTTTAGTTGCTTCTCTCTCAAAGATGACTTTTCCATTATGGATAGCAATTACACCGGTGGTTGGAGGTAGTTTCCTGGCCATGTACTTTGCAAGGGAGGATGGACCTCTAAACAACAACAATGATCAGACTAATAACAGCAGTTATTGAGCGCCTAAATTTAATTACTAATACCTACCCAAATGAGAAATTCTTATTTACTCCAACTAGAACTGCCATGGCAGCGCAGAGCTTTGCCTCCTTGACCAAAACTTTCTGAATTGAGCTCCCGGGCGTGACCCGACCAACGAGAGTTATCTAAAATCCATGTAATGGTTGAAAATTTTCAATGCTACAACTTACATCATCAAATTGATCAGTGATTTATGCAGAAAAGAAGCGAAAAATTGAAAAAAAAAAAAACTTACTTGTTTCATTTTACAGAGGAATTCATACGCTAGCAAGTATTCATCCAACACTTTGATCAAAGACAAAGTGCTTGTCTTGGAGAGATCTGGAATAGAAGAATTGGTCTTGTACGTAAGAGATGCATATCAAATAGTACTAGCATTCTAAAGTTTTTTCTTTCCCCCTCTCTATCTACTATATTATACCTGATTTGCGGCAAATATGAACGGCGACGACGCGATCTCCTTGCTTTGCAACTTTGGTCAGTGCCCAGTTGATCAAATCTCTTCCTGCGGCATCCATCTGAAGCCCAACAAGTATACAATTTCCCTCTGCCTTTCTATCAAGCAATTCATCCTCGACTGTCATCCTTTATTCCCCTCTGTTTAATCTCGCATTCCTCTTTAACAAAACTTTGCAGTGATGTTACTATGAACACTTCCTCTTCCCTAAATAAAGAATCCAAAAGTTAGAAAGAAACTAACCTGAAAAGAAGAAGCCACCTAACAAACACAAACCCAACTCGAAAGTTTCTCAAAAAGATCCAACCTGCCTGATGGATATAAACTACAAGAAGATAGAAGGAAGAACAGCAAGACCCATCAACAAGAAACCCACCTAAAAACTTGTTACTTTGTCACAATCTGGCACAACATTCCTATAAAAAAATTAGAATGGCCGAGCCTGAGACATTAGCAGCCCAACTACTCCAACAATCCCCAGATTTGGATTCAAATCCCCAGGATTAGGATAAAGAGAGCCCATCAAGAACGACCCCCAAAGTTTGGTCTTTGATGACGACTTAGCTTAGCTAAACTGCTGTTTTCTATTACCAGAGAGAGGAAAAGAGGGAAAGAGACAAAGAGATGGGATTGAAAAGAGAGAAGAAAAGAGTTTTAGAGAGAGAGAGGAGAGGTTGATGACAATTAGCAGAGTCCAAAATGGGCACGAGAAAGGGGAGAAGAAGAGGAGAAGAAGGAGGAATCCCGGTACTCGGATAATCGGATATGATCCTGCGGTTCACGATACCCGGCATATTTTTCGCGGGAAACCCGCAATAACCGGTCACCACATTGGACCGACACAACGGTAAATGCAAACCCGTGTTACCGGCTGCAGTCGGTTGGCGGCCCCAACGGTAGCATTTTTTAATCGTTGAAGTTATAACCCACCGCAGGATTTACTTTGACCGGTGTGGTGGCTTAGTAGGGCCATTCGCTTTTGAAGAGTAAAAGTGTCATTTTACAGAAGGGGTTTTTAACATAATTGCATTAGGTCTATTTTGCAAATAACAACCTGCAAGCTAATCTTATTGCAATACAGCACCTCAAATTTTTTTTCTCAGTTCATTGTTCTTTGTTCTTGGATAAATTCTTTTGTAGATTTATTCATAAAAAGGAGTAGATTTGCGTATATCTGAAATGTTTTCACAAAAAATCTAAAAAGATTTGCATATGACCGCTGCGTTGTATATTATTGCAAAAACCCTTCCCTTTATGACACTTTTGTGAATTGCCCCCCTTCTTTGTTTGGAATTCACATATATCTAATTTGTTCATAAGAAATTTTGAGTGTATTCAAATTATATGACTAAAACTTGAGAAGAAAGGACTCCAGTCAATTTTTTGAATGGTTATACAAAAAAAAGGACGTTTTCACAATATAAGACTAAGATAATTACATTTTACCCCCTTTTGTTTAACTAAAATAATGTTAATATTATTAACCATATTTATCTAAAATGTAAATAGTGAGAAAGACTAGAGCATAAGACAAATATTAATTATTTTAAAACACAAATGACATTTTGATATTTTAAATTAAAATTAAAATATCCATGCTAAAAAAAACTCTAAATTTTGACCAAATCAAGGGTGGAAATTACAATCTCGCCCCTAGAATGAAAAAGGTTAAATTCAAAATTACCCTCCAACAGTTATTCCCTAAATCAAATTCACCACTAAATTCTGAATTATTACACTTATTCTCCTAAAGTTTATATATATATATATATATATATATATATATATATATAAATATATAAACATTAATTTGATTATGGGACACATCATTTCAGCTTTCTGATGGGACTTTGATAGATTAAATTCAACAGAAGAATCATTTTGATGCTGAAAATAAAAATATGTATTATTGAGGGTATGAAAACTATATGTAAAATTTAAATATAAGATTATGTGTGTTTAAAAATTACTAACCCAAATATAAGTCATTGATTAAGTCATTAGTCCATAAATAAAGTTGTTAAACAAAAAATTAACTTAAATAAAATTAAAAGAATTTAAAATTTTAGTTATTTTTAAGTGCATATAGTCTCTTATTTAAGTCTCGAAATGAATTAGTTTTGTAAAGTAATATTAGAGCCCACTTAAGATAATCTCTCCAAACCATCTTACTAACTGCTACTGCTGGTGAGAATCTCATGCAATTTTTGTACATAATATATGTTTATATTTCTTACCAACAAAGAAGAAGAAGAGAAGAAGAAGAAGGAGAAGAGGAGGAGGTGGGTGCTGAAAGATAATTAGGGAGGCAAAGATATGCTGGGTTATTTTAAAGCTGGGATCATGCATGGCCACACGTAAATGGAATTTGGCTACTACTTAGGAAAGAGACCTTGTACGTTATAATCTTCCACTAGATTATGAAATAAATAATTGAAGCATCTCAGGAATCTTGATGACCCTCAACTACCTAAACAGTAAATATATCTTTCTAAGGTAGGTATTGATTCCAACTTCTCTCAAAAAATATCTAATTTAATGTTTCTTATGATTAGTGGATAGGTTTTATTCTTTGGAAAATTTTATGGAACTTAATTAATTATAGCACACCAACGATGGCCGTGCCATAGGCACGACCTGTGTCGACCGCCGATCGGTATGGCATGTGCCTTAAGAAAAGGAGAGAAAAATGTATCACCTTGGCCATCGCCGTAGCCGCTCTCGGTCATCGTCGCCGCTCACCCAAGCTCGCATTGGGTGCCCTAGCAGACAGAGAGAGAGAGAGAGGGGGGGTTTATCGATTAAAACTTAAGTTGCGAATCTGAATCTCGGGTGAGCGGTGAGCGGCGTCGGTGAACGGCAACGACGACGGCGAACTCGATGATGAGGTTAATGGCGAAGCTATTACGAGGGGTGCCGTGGCACCCCTTGTGCCATGTGTCGGTACGCCATCGGCACCGTGCCGATTGGCACGGTTATCCATGCAGCACACTACTATTAAGGTGAAAATTTAATGGTGTTTCTGAGAACTTAATTGTATCCTACTTAAATCGGTATCGTTGGGATTTAAACAAGCATGATCCTGCGATGTAAATAATTAAAGAAAAATAAAAATCGGAAAACAAAGACCAAAGTGGTTCAAATGGATAAAATAATACAAGGTGGGTATACCTATAAGTGCCTAATCGGATTCCATAATGGAAAGATTGACTAATGTTCTTCCTCATCTTGCATTAGTTTAAATGGCTTGCATTATCCATTAGAGGTAGTAGAGGTAGAGAAGGAATCCAACATTTCCACTACTACTACTAATGATAATAACAAAGCTTACACCCTTCAGTGCAAGTCTTTCTTCCTAAAGAGTGTGTTTATTATATGATACTAAGAATAATTTGTCTCATTCCCACTTGGTATTTGACTAGTAAACAAAACTATAATCAAGATCAAGAATGGAATATGTTGCAAAAAAGAAGAAGAAAAAAAAGGTAGTAGGAGAACCACAACTAGTGAAATTTGCTACAACTATGGCTTCCACTATGCCAATGGCTTCCACTATGCCAATGGCTATGAGATGCAGGTCCACACTATAAAACGCTTTCGGTGGCCAAATGAAGACATGAAGAAGACTAATCCAAGAGAGCACTCGCACTTTATAGTTAGAAAACATCCTACTGTTTGTCTTTACTATCATTATCATTCACTGTATCAGCCGTATTAATGGGTTAACTTTAACCTAGCAATAGACAGAACAGAGATTTTCTTTTCTTCTTTGTAGTCTTTTTACAGCGATAAGAATTTAACGGTGTCTCATTAAATATTGATGTTGCTAGGATTCGAAGCCAAGTGTCCTTAGGGGTGGCAATCAAGTCGGATTAGTCGGGTTCAGATCAAGTCAAAGTTAACTTTAACCTAACAATAGATAGAATCGAGATTTCTTTCTTTTCTTTTAGAGCTACCAGGATTTAATGGTGTCTTACTATATACCGATGTTGCTAGGATTCGATACCCTTAAGGGTCGTAATAGCATCAGATTAGTTGAATTCATGTCGGGTCATGATAATGCAAAAACGAACACGACTCGTTTATTAAATAGATTATAAATTTTAATAACTCGTACTATTCGATAACTTGTAACCCGGGTTATAAACATGTGATCATGTGGCACACGTTATTAAAATTATCTGGTTATTGAGTTGGGTCAATTTTTGCCCCTTTTGAATATTCTATAACTTTCCAAACAAAAATTAGATTACCTAACCCCTCATTTGACATTAAGATTTAGTTACTCTTTTACTTTTTTAGCTTAACCCTAATAAACTTATTTTAAGAGTATTTTCTTCATTTTGCATATCACTATATTTTAAAGATATTATATATATATATATATATATATATATATATAATATGTATGTATATATATTGTTAGGTATTAGAAGACAACCACCACTCTTGGTATCAACGTGGATTTATCACTTTCCACGTAGTCTAACGTCACGTTTATTTTATTTTTCGTTTGGGATTTTGACAAGGAGGAATGCAGACAAATAGATGATAAGAAATTTTTGCATCTCATTATATATATATATATATATATATATATATATATAGTGTTCAAAGTTTGGCTGCTGTTTGGGTTCTACTCCGTTTTGAATTCTTCCATTCTTCTCGTAAAATATATTAATTATTTTTCCTAATTCTCTACCGTTATAAGATAATATAAATATTCATCAATAATTTTTATCTTACATAAAAAATAATATTTTTTTGTTGTGCCATGATATTAAATATAAGGGTAAAATAATTTTGTAAATCTAAATTATATTTTTTTTGATATTTTAAAAAATGTAGCGATAATTATGATATACTGAAACTTTTGATGAGATGAATATGTCCAAATAGATGAGAAGAAATTTCTTCACATCATTATTTTATTTTTTTCAATAGATGATTATTCTCTGTGCTGGTCATAGGCTAGAGAAAGTAATCCTTCTAATATATAGATTGAATAATCAGGCTAATCCTTAAAAGAAGAAGATAATAATAAATTCAAATCGTGCACATATAATGCGTCGGTAGAAAATTTGTTAAATACCAACCCTAAAATCTTAAGGAAGAATCAAAAGTCATGCCTATATTATACATTGATAGGACCGATCACCGGACTGCGATGGTCGGTCTCAGTTTTGTTTTCTTTCCCGTGAAGGGTATAGAATATTCTATATTCCATCAATTTTTAGTTGCTCTTTTTTTTTTTAAAATTCAAGAATTTTTTGAGATAATAAATGTAAAATGCATGTGTGGAGTTCTCAATAATTGCATAGTAAAGTGTTAAAAGTGATTACGAAAGGAAGAATAAAAGGATATACAATATACAATTCCTTAATAAGATAATTATGCATAAATTTAGCATATAATTTCGAGTTTTTGACTATTCTAAGTCTACACACCAATCAATATACATAATCAAGTTAATTATAAACTCATTCACTTAGACTCATTATTGAGTTCTAACCTAATCCCTTTTTGTGTGCGAGTGATTCAGATACGTATAAGTTTTTCTATAAAGATCATGTAATTTACTAGCGGTACTAAAAATGAATAAATAAGTTTGTAACTCATCTATCTCGCACAATGTTCTTAATGATGATAATAATAATAATAATAATAATAAAAAAAACCTTAGTATATTTGTTGAGGCCCTTAGAGCAAGTAGTCCAATTTGTAGGACCACCAAAGAAATAATATATGGTCACTAACAACCAAGGATTAATATAGAATATATGCATTGATTCTAAGTTGAGAAACCCCCCAACTAGGTCAATAAATTACTATAATATTATTTAATAACTTTACAATAGTCTTCTTTTGAGAGCACTTGTAGTGGTCCAAAATCATCATAATAAAATAATATTATTCTCTTAGATCACTAGTTAGGGGTGGCATTTGGGTAGTGGTGGAAAAAATTCAAGCAAATTTGGACAGGATCTATCTATTTAATAAATGGGATATATGAATGTGTTCAAATTATAAATTTATTTTGATTATAAACTAGTTATTCAATTGATAAATAAATTATTTGAGTCATAATCATCAAGACTATCTTTTAATTAATGGATTTATAAATAAGTTGAGATAATAAACATGAATACGACTAGTTTAACAATAGGACGTGACATGTCAACCTTTTTTATGACTTAAATAATCTCCCCTAAAATTTTGTTCATGACATAATGATTCTCTTAACTATGGAAAGATTGGAAAAGTTATTATAAGACATGATTAAAATTTTCTTTTCGAGGAATGAGATTTTAAATAGTTTAATGAGTTAATAATATGTACCAAAAAGGAAAAGAACGATTACCGACAGTATCTCTGGCCACTTATCCCAGACCATTAGGAGGATCTTAGGAGGCATCCTGTCTTCTCCTCGCTGCTACCTTCGCCCATCTTGTGATCAAAATACTCCTTAGCCATCCGTGAGGCAAGCCGGGCGATAATATATAAACTTTGATAACATAATTTCTTCCTGGCTTTCCAAATCATCCAAATCCCAGTGGCAATAATAGCTTTAAAATTTTATGGAATGGCATCTCAAATGGGACCAATCCTAGTTAATCCAATTGGTGTAGATGTTAAAAAGGACACCATGGTGGCCTAAGGAGCACTTCACTACTTCACATGGTCAGTCTTCTTCCTATTAGAGTACACTATGGTGATGTTTCAACCAAATAGGATGGAGATAGTTTCCTCTCACCCACCTATTCAACCTGACCATCCTAAATGCAGGAGTGTTGTGCAATCAGCACACCTTAAATGCTCATTTGGTATCCATCACTTGGATTGAATGATACATAAGTTCTTGTAGTTTTAATTTGTATCTTTTTAGATTGGCATCTTTTGAGGTTTGCAGCTTGTTCAATAATTTATGACAATCTAATGGTTGAAATTGTATAATATTTTAAAAAATTAATCAGACGTACTGGTCACTGTGACTGGAATTACCGGTCGGTGCTGCTTCATAGACCATAAATCAAAACAAATAAAAATATCTATATAACCCATCAACCAAGTCAAAAAAAAAAGTAATTATATAGACTCGCTGAACAAAGAATTTAGGTGCTATAGAAAAAAAAAAAGTTAAGAGGGTGTATACGAAGAACGGTGATAATTTATCCTAATAAAATTGAGACATTAAAGCCTCTGAACTTCGAAAATGAGATAATTACAATTAGTCTATCTGCGCTATATACAAGTTTTCCGCACCTCTTAAATATTATCCATATAAAACCTCTAAAAAAATATCTACATAAATCCTTAACAAAAAGGAAGTAGTAAAACTACAAATATAATTTTCTAAATTAAAAATATTCTTTCCTCTCGAGAGATCTATGTGGTAAAATAAAGTTCAGAGAGCGTACATAAAAAAAAAAAAAAATCCATAACCCTAATAAAACTGAAACAAGGAAGATGATCCTATGGCCATACAAACCACATGGATTCTTCACTTTTTGGTTGTCACCTTCTTAGATTAACATGCAAATGGGTTGGTACAGGAGATCCCAAGTACATGAAACAAGCTCCATGTTTGTGTGCTTTTGCTGCTCAGTGGTAGGATTGTACCTCCATCCCCTCACAGTTCTTGATACTTTCTTGGAGTGTCGGTGGATTCATCTGTGTGTCTTTCATTGCATTGCATTACATTGCATGGATATGAATCTTTATTATACATGCAGGTGGGGTTCAAGAGTTGCAGCTCAGAGTACAATTATTGGTTTTAGGGGACCAAGTTGGTATAGTATATAGCTAGTACACAGTTCAAGGATTTATATATATATATATTCTCACATATATAAAATATGAGAATAGTCAGAATAATCTAAGACTGTGCTTGATTCCTTTCATTTATTAGGCTTCCTTCACATAGGGAATAGGGTTGCCACAAACATAGTAATTCTTATTAATTATTAACAAAATAAAGAACTTATTTTAGAAATAATTATTTATATATTCACTTATTATATAGATGAAAAAAATATTTATTTTTATTAAATTAAGATAAATATGCTTTTATTTGATATAAAGTAGATTGATTAGATATATATATCAAAGGTAAATTGGTAATTGAGTTAGTGTATGGTTAGATGTGATTTTGATGAATAGTATTTATATATTAGAATATGATTATTATAATATTTAACTATTATTTTGGAATAAGAAAAAAATTATTTTTAAAGTGAACATGGGCTAAATAGGGTTGAAATTAATTTTAAAGCTAGCCAAGATTGATCACGAAAAGGCTCGTTCAAGCTCGACTTAATAAAGCTCAAAATAAAAGTATATGTAAGTTTAGAACCATTGGATCAAAGATTTGAAAATTCATATATACTCTTCTTAGAAGCTTTATTTGACTCAAGCATGATCTCGAGCTCATTTTGATTCAAAGTTAGATATTGTTATTACGATATGACTACGAGGGTTAAGTCAATTAAGTCGAGTTGAGTCAAGTCAACTCAATGGTTTTTGCTTATCTGCGAATGTAAGCTCAATAAGATGAATTGGATCCGACCTGTTATGATTCTATTTCTATAAATAATAGAAATCGTGGGTTTTGTTTTTTCATTGGGAAAGAATATTGAGTTTAACTAATTATTTATCTTGCTTTATCTTTTAATTGTCTTTATCTACTTTTTTAGGAGTATATCTAGCCTAGAAACCCTAGCCCTATCTCCAAACCCTAATCACAAATTTTCTCCACGAGCCATCCTACCATACAACTGACTTCCACCATCCTATGGTTGTTTGCCACCCTCAGATGTCTGTTGCAACGTTAGATAATCCATTTCAGTCCGATTCTGACCTTCACTCACTTTTTTGGTGATAACTTATTATTCCAATCTCCAAATTTGCTCAAACTATAGCCAAAAAAAAAAAAAAATCCTAATATATCACCTGTTAAACAATCTTCCTACAAAGAGAACATTATAGAAATGGCTCATAACAATTATGCACTGTATAAGAGGAAGCAGATGAGGACTTCTTAGATGTATGTTAATTATCATTTGTTATCCAACAGGTAAACTTTTTGATCAACTGGTTATCTAAAAACCTAAGCAATAAATTGGTTGGTTTTTATGATCCAATCATCTGATTGCATGTAACATTCCACATTCATTGCTGTTCAATGGCTAAGAAGCTTATAAGAATTTTATAATGTTGACACATACTTACTCTAAGGTTATTCCCTTTGTTCTTGATGGATTATTTAATCTTTTTGTCATAATTTCCCTTGTGGTATTTTTCTTTTGAATGAAATTATATTCTTCAGTTATGATGTGAGGAAATAACTGAGTCATGCATGCTTCAGAACAACAGTATGTTGCATCAACATCAATAATATGATCTCATTCACTTACTTTCCCACAAACACTGCCATGCAATTGTTTAGAATATACTGAAAAGAGAGGAACAAACTAATCTAAATCTTTGCCTTTTTATATTCTTGTGTTTTGTTTGGGCATGTCAATCACTATGTAGGAGTGGATTCTCTGCAAGTTCACCTACTAATTTCTTTTCATTATATTTAAAGCATATCACTCAGTGTTACCACTTTATTATGATAGAATTACTTGTTTAGACCTAATTAAAGAACTCTTAAACCCTGGATATGCTTTACTTAGTATAAGCTAAGAGCTTCCTAAGGAAAAGCAATTGTAAGCTTAGGGCACACCACAAGAGCAACTTGTATGGCTAGGAATTTGGATTTCACCATTGCTGACCGGCTTAGAGCGGCTTAGAGATTAGAATTTATGATTCTGGTGTCGCTCAAGAGCTCCTAAAGATTAGAAAATTGATCCAAGAAGTCAATCTAGAAGAAAATCAAATGGAGGTCCAACTACAGTGATACTTTCTCAACTAAATCTCACTGTTATCTTCTAAACTTTTACCATCTAAGATGTGTTACGCTAGGATTTGGCACTCGTCTCTTCCATCAAAACTTAGAAAAAGAAAAAAGAAATGTGATTAAATTGGCTAGACAAGCTTCATACTAGATCTAATCTAACTCTTTTTTTTTTAGGCTTCTTCGAACCTCTCTCATGTGCTCTTTGTGACGAGGAAATTGAATCGGTGGAATGTATTTTCTTTCATTGCACCTATACATGACAATTGTTAACAACTTCATTATGAAGCTCGGTTTCTCTCCGATCATCAACTCGAGGCACGATTTCTGGTCAGGCAGCTATGATCCTCCTTTCTTCTCTCTGGGAGTTTCTCATCTTTTATCATTTAGTAGAAAATTTGGCGAGAATGCAACAATATAATCTTTTAACTTTAAAACTCTCTCTCCCTAGCCCCAACTTCCATCTTGAGCTAGCTGGCCTTTGGAGGAAGTTAATAGGATTCCATTACCCCTTTCAACTTTAATCTTGACTTACAACAACTAGTTTGGGACATCGCAAACCTTCTAACCCACTATTATATTCACTTAGATTAGAACTACAAGAGGGTTAAAGTTCGAAGAAATCTAAACTTGCTTAGTGTTCGGAAATAATAACTCACCTAAACAAGAATTTCAACAACTTGGTTTGCAGAAAATCCACTCCATTTTCCAAATATAATCACCTAATCTAAGGCCAATGATATGTTGGTTGGGATCTCAGCAATTGAACTGAAAGCTACATTTCAACAAATTAGATCAATAGGTTGAGCTTCCTCAGGGGACCCTAGCAATTATTTTTATCATTCTAAGGCAAGTTTTAGTGTTTATGTGCATTGATGACCTTGGCAAATTATAAGCCTTGCTTCTTATATCATTTAACTCCTCAGTGATGCCTTCCAATGTCAAGTTAGGAGGCAGTCTCCAATCTCTATGCCTTTAAGCAAGTAGTTAGTCTCTTGGTTATGGAGTGATTGTGAGAGGACACCAAACTCTTCTTTTGGTTCCTTTATTAAGATATGGAATCATGGTCCCAATTCCCCTTTCTTCTCTAGAGATTCCTTAAGTGACCAAATCTGGAGATTAAAGTATTGAATAATGCTTGGGGTATCTTGGAATATTAGTGCTGACTTTATACCTGTTCAGAGATAAACACTGTAGAATTATATATATTTTTTTATATCTCCATGCTTAAAAAGCCTTAGTCATCAATAATTTTCAAAGGAAGGTTGATGGATGCACGGTGCAGTAGTTTAGAGAAATAGCTCGGCAATGTTAGAGAAAACTGAAAAGTAAAGATTGAATGAAATCAAATGGCTAGGCTCTTGCAATAGTTAGGCGAATGTATATCTATCTTTTAAACAGATTTGTTGTCCACTTGTTGCGGTTGAAAATTACAAAGGGAATAAGTTCTTAGGATACAAAACTATTATGAATCAAGGTGCAACTCACAAAATTAAACATTGATCTAAACAAGAGTTAATTGTAACAGCAAGCACTACGATTTTTTGAATATCCAAAACAATAGCATCATCTTCTATTTATAGAAAATAAAAAGACACCAACCAAAATGTGCTAGCAGTTAAATAACTAAAACATAGTTATGATAGTTAAAAGATGCAATTAAAAAGATGCTAGTTAAATAGCTAATAATTAGTTATAATTATGAAAATATGTCTTATCTAAACAAAATTATTTATTTTAAAATAAAAGCATAGAAATATTAATATTTTTAACAGGCAATGTGGCGGCTTGAGAAATGTCTCGGTGGCGTTTAGGTCAGAACAATAGTTCGGTGACATTTAGCTTACAGCAATAGCTCGGCGACATACATGACTTAAATACTAAACTAAGTAGCTTAGTATGTTGCTAAAATTAGTGCGTTCTAAGTGATTTTGCATTTAGTGAGAGTTAGACTCTTTTGCCCAACCTATATCTAGCCTTAAATTTACATCCTATGGTATCTAGGCATTGCTCTTTTAGTATTATAACTATATACTTGCGTGGTTCTTAAAATAAAGTATTTAACTAAGGGCAAAGAAGATAGCAGTAATGGTAGTATTTTGAACTTTGATGGTGATCAGATGACAAAGGAAAACAATGGAATCCTAAGTCAAAATTAGTCAATTGATTACATATGATCTGCTTCTGACCAGCTAGTGAAAAAAAAGAAGCTTTGAGACACCCTAAAACCAAAATCAATCTAAAGCTTATGGGCATAGTGTTTGAGACTAATGATCTATATAAGTGTTTCATCTATTTGAGGATCAAAGTTTAGTGTACTGACATTATGATAATGATGAAGAAAAAGAAAAGTTCTAACTAAGTAAGGCACCCAAGGGTTACTAGAAACCTAATCCATATCCAACTATAACCCAATATGTCATGGTGTGCAATAAATCTATGAATGATTTCTCAGAAATAGAAAACTACATCTATCAATGTATAAATCTGAGTTCTTGACTGTGACAATATAAGAAATTTAGCCTATAGTAGCGGCAAATATTTGATGCTATAGGCTAGAAATTTATTGATATAGCCCTAAAGTGGCAAAAAATATCCGCCAATAAAACCCCTCTCTCTAGCACTACAAAGGTGATTAAGAACAATTCTCCGCAACAAAATTGTCAAAATGGGCATATTATTTGAATGTCGGAATAGCTTACTAACATACCATTTCATTGTTGTTGACTCTCTAGCGAAGATTTGCTAATCGTTGGCACACCTATCGGCTAAAATCAATTAGCTTTTTAGCAAGTGAGAAGAATCGCCACTGTAGCTGCTATAATGGCTAACTATTTACCTATAATGGTGGATGATAAATACCGATATAGATAGACAATAGCACACACACAAAAAAAGATTGTCATTGTAGATGTTAATATTAATTTATTACCTATAGTGGCAAATGATATCTACCGCTACAGATGTAGAGTAGCAAAACAATCTGTCGATAAAAATATTTTCAACAAAAAAAATTTATTATTCTTAAAAATAAATTGACCATAATTTACAACTAAAACATATTGGATCAATCACAATTTGTATTAAAAGGATAAAAGATATTTAATAGAAGGTATGTCATGACATCTAATTAAAAAAAATTTAAGAAGCTTCTTGACTTCTTATTGCTTGTAGACCTGTCAATGTGGATTGAAAACCATTGGAACACTAATGTAGGACAACCTAGGAGTCAGACCTCTAATGCATATGAACCAAATGCACACTCAAATAAATAGGCAGATGGAATAACCTAAAGCTTATACTATATGGGATGCAAATTATACTATATAGAGATAGAAGGAAGACAAAATTCAGCAATAAAAAAACTTAAGATAACAATAGAGAGTAACTATATAATAACATTCCAAAGAAGTCAAAAAAGTAACTACGGTGTATTCACTATCCTTTCCTGATTAATTCTTTAAGATCCATTTCAAAATTCGTACATGGAACACTTGGTAGGTTCTCGGTATTTTGATCTATACTATGCATTATAATGCTAAAGTACTGAACCACAAAGAATAACGAAGAGCAAGAAGAATGAGAAAAGAGATAAGTCGATTCACTCCGGAGAGTCACCTCTTTATTCCATATTTCACACAAAGAAATTAGAGAAATCTTTGTCGTCTCTTCTTTATTTCAAGATCGATAATAATTTCTTGTATAAGTAGGGTTTGATTTCCTAAAATTGAAATCGTAATTCCAATTGTGATTAGTTTACCCTTAACCTATACATCTTGTTATAAATAAATTAGAACTAAACCTAATATAATTCTAATATAATCAAACTAACGCCAAATCAAGTCTAAAAGAAAACTGACTTGGCCCAACAACAAAATGAAACCTAACCATTTTAGGTTTCAATTGATTTCAATCAAGGATCAAATTCGGATCCGAGAAGGATTTAAGTTGATCAACATAAATAAAATAGTTGCATCCTAGCCATTGTTTTATATGATATGTTCGTCGTTGCACATCCAAAGACTTCGGTATATCTTTAGATGATGCACATAAGTGCATAAATGATCTCGATCTCCATCAACTCTCCCAGGCTTGGAAAAATTTGACTCCAGCAAGTGACGTCTATAGTAAAACTCAAAGAGATCTGGATCTAGTTGTTGAAGTTCTATATCACTAGCTTGTCCTTCCCCTTAACCAAAAACTAATGATGGCCATTTGTGTGAGTAGAAACAATGTGACCTCTAGTATTCTTCCATTCTCTTCTTTTCTCCTCTTAGGTAGGGCTGTCAAAATAATCGAGCCGGCTCGACCTTAGCTTGAGCTCGGCTCGATAATGCTCGATCAAGCTCGGCTCGAAAATATGCTAAGCAGAACTTGATCATTAAAGCTAGACTCGAAATTAAATTCGAGCCAAGCTTGATCCCGAGCAGGCTCGATCGACTCAGCTCAATAAGGCTCAAATATATGTATAATTGATACGATCACGCCTCGGGCTATGGAGCTCTGATACCAAGATTGATACGATCTCGTCTCTGGCTATGGAGCTCTGATACCACGATTGATACGATCTCGTCTCTGGCTATGGAGCTCTGATACCAAGATTGATACGATCTCCCCTTAGACTAAGGTTCGATATCTTCCAATTCTCAGATCTGAACTAGATCTGGCATGGAACTTTGAAATAGGATCCCGAAATATGCTGCCGTCGGATCGACCTGAAATTTTGATATGTTGTAACCCCAAAAAATAGCTTTCCAACAAATCTAGCTTCAGGCAAATCGGATGTAGAAATATCAAGATATTATCCGATTAATAGACAAAGGTCAGGGTGGTATGTTTTGGATCCGTGGATGGAGGCACGTGATCTTAGGTAATGGTGATTGAAGGTGGACCGGTGTTAATGGGGTGGCACCGGTGAAAAGTGGTCGTGGAAGGGTTATGGTTGATGGAAGGGTTAGGGCAAGTGTTGGATAGATTGGAAGAAGGGGGAGGAGATGGCCACCCCTAAGGGACTAGGGTGATTAGCCGGTCGAGGGAGGTTAAAAGCGGCGTCGCCGGGGATTGAGAGAACGGGAGCGAAGAAGACGAAGGAGGCAAGGCAAAAGTCAATCTCAATAATCAATAATGACTTTGGTTGCCATCCACATCCTTTTAGAGGTTAACCACAACTCAAAATTAACCCTAACAATATAATTTTCGCCGACTGCATTCGAACTCGCCCGACCGCGTTCGAACGCACTGTGTTCGAACTCACCGAGTTCATTCCTTTGGATTTGTGAACGCGATGCAGGCGTTCGAATGAGCGATCGAACGCGCCTGTCGGTATTTGCGAACGCGATGCAGGCGTTCATAGTGCGTTCGAACGCATAGTGCACTCTCTTCACCCACGTTCACAACCGCGTTCAAACTCACTCCACCTGTGTTCGAACGCGACCTACAGAAAATTTATTTTAATGGAAATTAAAAACTAAAACATGAAACAAAAACACTCCTAAAGTGAATCCAAGCTCAAGACGACATCGGTGAAGTCTGAATCGTATCAATCCACCACGCTTCCGCAACCTTGTCCTCAAGGTTTGAAGTTTGTGAATCGATCTTTGAACTCTAACTCAAGTTCCTCCATGGTATGATCTTCTGCATTGGTTCCCCACATATCTGAAGATATAGGAAATGATGGTGCTGAAAAAGAGGCAAGCTCACTTGTGTCTGGTTGGCGCGAAAGAGCATCGGTGGCTCGATTTTCAATCCCCTTTTTGTAGACTAATTCGTAGTCATACCCAAGGAGTTTCGTGACCCACCGTTGTTGGGCTGGGGTGTGCACACGTTGCTTCATGAAGTAGGGTAAGCTACACTAGTCTGTGCGGATAGTAAATCATTGGCCAATCAAGTAGGGTCGTCATTTGGTGACGACATGTAGAATCGCTAGCATTTCGCGCTCGTAGGTGGATAGTTGTCACGACTGATTTGACAATACTTTGCTCATATATGCCACGGGTCTTCCCTCTTGCATCAAAACTGCTCCAATGCCCTCACCCAAAACGTCGTATTCCACCACAAAAGGCTTGCCGAAATCCGGTAGTGCTAGAACCGGAGCGGTAGACATAGCTGTCTTCAAGGCTTCGAAGGCCTCCGTTGCTTTGCCGATCCATTGAAACCCACCTTTTCTGAGTAAGGAGGTCAGCGGGGCAGCAATTTTGCCATAGTTGGCAACGAATCGCCGGTAGTACCCCGTCAACCCAAGGAATCCCCTCAATTCCCTCTAATTAGTAGGAATCGGCCAATCCACCATATTCTTGATCTTGCTTGGGTCGGCTTCCACTCCTTTTGCAGAGATTATATGCCCCAAGTACTCCACTCGTGGCTCTCCCCAAAGACACTTGCTCATCTTGACTTTTAACTAGTTTTGTTGCAAGATATTTAGTACTTCCCGCACGTGCCGCAAGTGCTCACTCCAATTCCTGCTATATACTAGAATATTGTCAAAGAAGACGAGCATGTACCGATGCAAAAGTGGGCGAAAGAGGTCATTCATTAGTCTTTAGAAGGTGGCCAGTGCATTGGTGAGCCCAAATGGCATGACTCGAAACTCATAGTGGCCATCGTGAGTTCGGAACGCCGTTTTGTGCACATCTTCAGGGTCGACTCGGATTTGATGGTACCCCACTCTTAAGTCAAGTTTGCTGAAGTAGGCCGACCCTGTGAGCTCATCTAGCAACTCCTCGAACACCGGTATTGGATACCGGTCCTTGATAGTAATTGTATTCAAGGCTCGGTAGTCGACGCAAAATCGCCAACTCCCGTCCTTCTTCCGAACCAGTAGCACTAGCGACGAGTAGGCACTTCTACTTGGTTGAATAATCCCTTGCTCAAGCATTTCCACCACCAAGTTACTGATCTCTTCCTTCTCGACATGTGGGTACCGATAGGGCTAGGCATTTGTTGGTTCAGCCCCTGGAATGATCTGTATGTGATGGTCGTGCCGACGGGTTGGCGGCAGTCCTCGGGGTTCCTCGAAGAGATCCTGGAACTCCTGCAGCAGTTCTTGCATATCAGCGGCTATTTTCCTTGGTGGTGGATTTTCTAGTTCAGCGACAACCATTTGCAATAGTAGAGCTCGGTCCCCTACACAAGGAAAGCCCACAAGTGGTTGCAATGTCGGCCCTTGCCGCGGTTGATTTCCATCTAGTAGCACCCTTCGTCCATTCCTCCGAAATGTCAGTGTGAGGTTTGAGAAATCAAAAGTTACAGGCCCTAAGCTTTGAAGCCATTGAGTCCCCAAAACAATGTCAGCACCTCGTAAGGCTAAAAGATAAAGGTCTAATATGAAAGTTTGGCCTTGCACCTTCAATTCCACCCCTCCACAAATAAAATCTGCTCGCAATATGGTGCCATCTCTAATCGTCACATCAAACCCTTCCGTGGGTTCCGACTCAAGCCCAATCTTCTTAAGGAGCCTCTTGTCAATGAAGTTGTGTGTGGATCCGGTGTCAATCAAGATTCTCACTGTGGTCTTCTTGACTACACCGTTCACCCATAATGTCTTAGACGCAGCTGTCTCCGAGTAGGTGTGGAGGGAGATTTCGGCTATTAGGTCCTCCATGGGTTGCTCCTCATCTTCTTCTCCTTGATGTCCAGCCACACCTTCATTTTCAGCTACAAAGTCATCCTCAGCTTCCTCCAATCCATCGATTAGCATCACCGATCCCATCGATTTAGCGCAGCGATGCCCGGGTACAAACTTCTCATCACAATGGAAGCATAGGCCCTTGGCCCTTCGTTCCTCCACTTGGGCAGGTGTGAGTGCTCGTCCCGGACCTCTAGGTGCGTACTTCACATCTTGGGATGGCTTCAAGGGTGCTTGAGGAGGAACCACTACAGCAGCAACTCTTGGTGCTCCGGTGATGTTTCCTACCGCTATGGTTGGTTAAGATTGATTGCGGCTTCCTTGGCTCGTCCAACTCTGTTTCAGGTGTAATTTCATGGCCCTATGTTTGTCTTCCATAAGCACCGCATCTTCGAAGGCCTCCTTTAAAGTTCTAGGCCTTAAAGCCCTCACATCGGCTTGTATGTCACCCCGCAGCCCGGAGATGAAGGTGCTGCGGAGTTGCTGATCCGTCCATGGTGGATGACATCGGCTACTAATCCTCTCAAATTCTTCTTGGTATGCCCCAACCGTAGTTTTTTCCATTGTCTTGGAGAGGAGAGTATCAAAGTCTTCATACCCTGATGCTCCAAATCGCCGTGTGATGTCAGCACAAAATTCAGCCCAAGTTTCGATAGCCTCAATGGCATTAGCTGCTAGAAACCAATGAAGTGCCGCATCCTCAAGGTGGAAGCTCGCAAGCGTCACCTTGTATTCTTCCGCCGTACCTTGGTATGCAAAGAATTGCTCCACCCTATACAACCAATCAATCGGATTGCCACCTTTGAACTTGGGGAATTCGAGACACACGACTTGTCCAAGAATGCCGTTGTCTCGTTCTGGATCATGTCCAAGTCCTTGTCTAATCGGGGGAGGATGCACCATGAAGGTTTAATGATCCCTCCTTCGGTTTTGATTAACTCACCATGGTTCCGGTTCGTATTGACCCGCCCACGGATCTTGATCTCCAAAGTGGTCTCCATAGTGGTTCGCTTGTCGGATGGGTTCACCTGCAACTGGACCTGGTGTAACCATCCTTGCTTGCCTCTGCCCATAGGGTGGTGGAAGCAGCGGCTCTTGTGGTTGCAAAGGCTGAACCGGTGGCGGTGGGTTCAAGGGGGTGGACTAGCGTCGTGGGGTCGAGGGTGCATTCCCGTTCGCCATTGCTTCCCTTGTCGCCCGTAGTTCCCGCATCATCTCCATCATCATTTGATTATTGATGGCCATTTGCTCGGAAAGAGACCCCAACACGGCTTGAACGCTAGGTTCTTCCGTATTCCTATTAAATCGGGCGGTTCCACGGGTGGAAGTCCCCGCAACCGTTTCCCCCTCCTCTATTGGGAGAATCTCTTCTTCATCATCTCGCCATGCAGCCATAGATCTGGTGGTTATCATAGGAAGTGCTTGTCTGAGGAACGGTGGCTCTGATACCAAGTTTGGTACGATCACACCTCAGGCTATGGAGCTCTGATACCAAGATTGATACGATCTCGTCTTTGGTTATAGAGCTCTGATACCAATATTGATACGATCTCCCCTTAGACTAAGGTTCGATCTCTTCCAATTCTCAGATCTGAACTAAATCTGGCATAGAACTTTGAAATAGGATCCTGAAATATGCTGCTATCGGATCGACCTGAAATTTTGATATGTTGTAACCCCAAAAAATAGCTTTCCAACAAATCTAGTTTCAGGCAAATCAGATGTGGAGATCGCAAGATATTGTCCGATTAATGGATGAAGATCAGGGTGGTATGTTTTGGATCCGTGGATGAAGGCACGTGATCCTAGGTAATGGTGGTTGAAGGTGGACTGGTGTTAATGGGGTGGCACCGGTGAAAAGTGGTGGTGGAAGGGTTATGGTTGATGGAAGGGTTAGGGCAAGTGTTGGATAGATTGGAAGAAGGGGGAGGAGATGGCCACCCCTAAGGGACTAGTGTGATTGGCCGATCGAGGGAGGTTAGAAGTGGCGTCGCTGGGGATTGAGAGAACGGGAGCGAAGAAGACGAAGGAGGCAAGGCAAAAGTCAATCTCAATAATCAATAATGACTTTGGTTGCCATCCACATCCTTTTAGAGGCTAACCACAACTCAAAATTAACCCTAACAATATAATTTTCATCGACCACGTTCGAACGCACTGCGTTCGAACTCACCAAGTTCGTTCCTCTGGATTTGTGAACGCGATGTAGGGGTTCGAACGCGCGATCGAACGCGCCTGTCGCTATTTGCAAACGCGATGCAGGCGTTCACAGTGACAGTGCACTCTCTTCACCCACGTTCACAACCCCGTTCACAAACCGCGTTCGAACTTACTTCACTCGCGTTCGAACGCGACTTACAGAAAACTTATTTTAATAGAAATTAAATACTAAAACATGAAACAAAAACACTCCTAAAGTGAATCCAAGCTCAAGTCCGACTTCGGTGAAGTCCGAATCGTATATATTGAGTAATATCAAACTAATATGAACCATCAGATCAAAACCCTTTCAACCATTATTTTCTGACACAATTATCTTTATTGTTTATAATTTATATTTTGGTTGCTCGTAGTTTTTTGACACAATTATCTTTGTTACTTGTAATTTATATTTTGGTTGCTTATAGTTTTCTAACACATTTATCTTTATTGCTTGTAATTTATATTTTAGTAATATTTATATCTTTATAGTTGAATTATGTTTTATTTCAAGCTTGATTCAAGCCTAAATTAATTCAAGTTTGCTTAGGCTCGAAAATAGTTTGAAATTGATAAGGCTTACAATTGCTAATTGAGCAGCTCGTTTAAGCTCAAAATTGGCTCGAGTTCGAAATTGGCTCATATTGAAAGAATTTCAATCCAAGCTTGATAAAAAAGACAGGCTCAAAATGAATTTCAATCCAAGCTTGATTAGAGTCAGGCTCGATCATGCTCGACTCGTTTACACCGCTACTCTTAGGAGATAGTGGACGTGTTGCCATAGAAAAAACTGGTATATTGTTAGTAGATTTCAAAGGAGATGAGATCGGCTCAACCTGGGGCTTCATGGGAAGTTGTAAGGTCTTCATTGTTGAATGTAGAACTGATTCCCATATCTGCACGTAAATCTAAGACATGGGCATTGGCACTGATCTTCTTTTTTGATAACTTTGAACGAACTAACATTCTTAACATGAAGTTTCTTCACAGCCCTTTTGGAGTCATTTAGATTGGACGCAAATGATCACCATCTCACCTTCCTAAAATTCTTGGAATCTATGATGCACATCTGCTATAGTCTTATAATTTACATTACTCAGAACAAAAATCATGCAAATACCATGCAAAAGACTCAGCAAACTCACTAGTCTTAGACTCAGGAGGTAATGCAATCAAATGGATTACAATCACTAGAATGAGTAACATAACTATTGTATGTAGATTTAGACATAGGTAAAATATGATCCTAAGTTAGGGGTGAAAACGGGTCGGATTAAGTCCGACCCGACCTACTATCTGATCCGGATACGGATAGGAAAATCCTATCCGATCCGGATTCGGATACGGATACGGATAGCTATTTTCAAAAATATCCGGATCCGGATCCGGATACGGATAGCCTTTTAGAAAAAAATCCGGATCCGGATACGGATACGGATCCGGATACGGATAGCCTTTTAGAAAAAAATCCGGATCCGGATACGGATACGGGTTTAGTTGATTTTATCGGATACGGATTCGGATAACGGATATCCGTTTACCCGCTTAATAAATACCCAACTAAAGTTACTAAACCCTACCTCTATCTCTCATCTACTCACCATCTCCCCCAAATCTCCATCGACCTCACTCCTACCCGCGGCGCCGCCCTCACTGCTAGCCCTCACAGCCTCACCGGCTCACCCATTTTCACCGCCTCCCTCCTCTGGCCCTTCCTTGTCGACCTCGGCTCTCCTCCACCGGCCCTCCCTCGATCCCGTCGCCTCCATCTAAAATTAGCTCACCACCCTCACTGCCATCACTGCCTCCATCTACTCACCATCTCCCCCCAAATCTCCATCGCCCTCACAGCCTCACTGCTAGCCGCGGCGCCCTCACGGCCACATCGCCCTTACAGCCTTCACAGCCCTCACAGCCTCACTGCTAGCTCCCCCTAAATCTTCATCGCCCTCACAGCCTCACAGCCTCACTGCTAGCCCCAAATCCACATCGCCCTCACGGCCTCACCTGTTTTCACCGCCTTCCTCCTCCGGCCCTCCCTCATCAAACTCGACTCTCCTCCACCGGCCCTCCCTCGTCGACCTCAGCTCTCCTCCACCGGCCTCCCTCCACGGGTCCAACTCCTCCACCGCAACCGACCCTCCCTCCACGGGTCCTCCCTCCTCCATCGCTGTCGGCCCTCCCTACACTCCATTGGTCAAGTATATTAATGCATTCATAGACATTTTTAACCTTTGGCAGGATTGGGAGTATATTGACTATCTTTTTGGACCTAATGAATTTATCTCATTTAGTGATTATATTCTTCCTTAAAGTATGCACTTAGTATGTAAGCATAGGAGATCTTGTGTCAACTCATCCTGACGTTCCAAAGTTACTTACTGCTATTAACTAAGAGCTATTTACTGATAAAGTTTAACAGGATTCTGCACTGAACGAAATAGAAAAATAAGGAAGGATCTGAACAACACATTTCCATGTAGTTAATTTTTGAGTTTTGATCTAGTTTCAGTTTTTTCACTTCTTTTATGTACTCATGCTTCTAGTCTCTTGAGACTCTTGCTGTTACTAGCACAATTGTTTTGTTTACTTATTATACTTGTTTTGTTTTGTTTTAGTTAACAAGCCTTTGTTTATCTGTCTGTAAAATCTGCCTATATTAATGTTCTTTGCATGAGTTAATTGTGAATAATATTTACCTTCATAGATCTTATATCCCGTTTTGCTTGCCACCACTAACAACCACCGCTAACAAAGTTATGAGGTGATCAGAAGTAGAAGGATACAATATGACAGACACTATTTGGTGCATCTAGGCAGACTGCGAATACCTAAGTTGCTATTCTTAACCAAGATTAGAGAGCAACCCTTTTTGTTTGTTCTCCAAGTTTATTATCCATTTTACAACACAGGAACATAAGATGTAATAAGGTTAATCAAACCAACATATGATATTTCTACATATTACTTTATGAGATAATTGGTTCACAAGAACAACAATATCTAGATTTTTGGTTTGGAAATAGGGACGGAATTCTGAAATTAGTCTAAATTAGAGGTTATATGAATTAGTGATAAATAAGAGCTAGCTCTCCATGCTTCGAGACAAACTTTTGTTAAAAAGAACCAAGACTGATCAATGCAATGCTAGGCATGGATAATTTATCTACTAGAACAAATTTATATTTTTTTCATAACTTTTGAACCTAAATGATATTTTGCAGGGCATGATATATGAATTTGAAGAAGGCTCATAACTCATTTCATGGCACAATTGACGGTCATAGATTGAATTTCTCTTCCTTTGCCTTATCAATGTATTTGTATCATGTCTTATCCATGTCTTGCATCCTGGGTCCATCGTTCATAGTAGTTGCATTAATTTTGCTTAAAAGTGTTGCAACTTTTTCATAGTTTTATCATAGAATTTGTAGTCTAATTCCTTGAAGACATATTCTCTTATAGTAGAAGTATTACATTAATAATGACATATGTTTTACATGCATGGCATTTATGTTTTACATGCTTGACTAAATTACCTCTGTTTGCATATTTTGCAGCTAGTTATTTTCTTTCCTCTCTTGTCTGATATTTTTGCAATTTGGTCCAAATTATTTGGAAGAATAATTAGTTTTCAAAAATTATTAGACTGGTAAGAATATTTGTATTTAATGTATTTTCTCTTTTATGCTTTGATCTTTAATGTTTTAGCTGTAATTAGTTTTAATATCCATGTTTAGGAGTCAATGGCATCTACAAGTGCATCAGTTCAAGGTGACACATCAAGTAGTGTTTTTAATGATGATAGAACAAAGAAGAAGAAGTTGACATCGGATGTCTGGAATAATTTTGAGAAAATTGAAGAGACTGAAGTAATTGATGGAAAAATAATTCGCAAGTACAAGGCAATATGTAAATATTGTCGAAAGCAATTTAGTGGGGAAAGTTCTATGGGAACATCACACTTGAGGAACCATTATAAGAACAAGCATAATAGAGATAGAGGGCAAATGGTATTCAATCTCACAAAAGTTGGAGAAGATGGAATATTAGAGTCATACAAATATAATGAAGAAACAAGTCAAAGAAAACTTATCATGGCAATAGTAATGCATGAATATCCTTTCTCTATTGTAGAGTATGAGTATTTTATTAACTTTATAAAATCGCTACGGCCTGCTTTTCCAACAAAGTCACGGATTACTATCAAAAAAGAGATCTTGGAACTATATTTTGAGCAAAAGAAGATTTTGTATGATATGTTTACTTCACTTTCATGCCGTATGAGTGCTACCATGGATCTCTGGACTTCTAGACAAAATAAAGGATATTTGTGTGTTACAATACATTTCATTGATGATGAATGGAGTATTCAGAAAAGAATCATAAATTTTATGCATTTAGAAGGAAGACATACAGGGTTGAATCTCTGTCAAGCATTTCTAAAGAATATGATTGATTGGAATATTGACATGAAGCTCTTTTCATTAACTTTAGATAATGATCGAGCTAATGATGTTTGTGTTAGAGATGTGGTTACTCGGCTGAATGGACAATAAGCTCTTATTTGTGATGGCATATTTTTTCATGTTAGATGCACCACACATATTATTAATTTAGTTGTGCAAGATGGTTTGAAGAAAATAAAAGATGCAGTGGAGAATATTCGTCATATTATTATAATTCTCAAAAATTCACCTTTGCAATGGGAGGAGTTTCTCAAAAGAGCAAGAGAATGCAATTTAGATACCAATAAGTCTCTTTCAATTGATGTATCTACAAGATGGAATTCTACATATTTGATGCTTAAAGATGCTATATATTATAGCAATGCATTTAAGAGACTTTATTGTGCTGATCCAATTAAATTTGCTGCATGTCCAACAAATGAGCAATGGGATAAAGCAGCAGTGTTATGCAAATGTTTGAAAACATTCCATACGATTACTGAATTACTTTCAGGAACTTCATATCCGACAGCTAACTTATTTTTCAAAGAATTTTGTGCTATTCAGTTGCAAATTAAAGAATGGTGTAAAAGTTTTAATGAACTTGTTCTTTCTATGGCAACATCAATGCAAGACAAATTTGATAAATATTGGAAGCAATGCAATCTTATACTAGCAGTGGCTTTATTTTTGGATCCTCGGTACAAAATGAAACTTATGGTGTATTACTTTCCTAAAATTTATCCTCTTGGTGGTGTTAAGGAACTTGAGGAAGTTCGTGAAGTCATAAGGAATTTGTATAATGAATATGCATCCAAATTTTCTTCCACGTCTGATCCGGATGTGAATATAAATAATAGACAAGTGTTGCAGAGTGGTAGAGTTGATTTTGATGTTGATGAAGATTTAGAGCAATTTTTAAGTGAGGAATGTCAACAACAATCTATTAAGACATATTTGGATCAATATATTGAGGATGCCTCACTTTTATGGCAACGTAATGACAGTAAATTTGATTTATTATCTTGGTGGAAGACAGAAGGTAGTGGAAAGTATCATATATTATCACGAGTTGCCCGTGATGTATTAGCAATTCCAGTCGCCACAGTTACATCTGAATCTGCATTTAGTACAGGTGGCCGAGTAGTTGATGCTTATCGTAGCAAGTTGGATCCCGAATCAGTGGAAGCTTTAGTATGCACTCAAGATTGGATAAGATCTACAAGAAAAGGTAATGATTATAATATTCGATAGTATTTTATAAAATAGTATTGTTTACTAATGTTCATATACTGTTTTCTTATTAGGACAAATAGCATCAATTATTCATGATGTTGAACAATCTGAAGATGTTGATTTAAAGGGGGAGTAATCATATTGTAAGTATTTTTCACTTTATATTTTAAGTTGATTAATCTAGTTTCTTTATATTACTTTTAAGTTGGTTAATTTAGTTTCATTTATTTTGCAGATGCACTTGAAGAGGAGGGTTGTTTGAATGGTTGGATGTTTTGATGTTTTGTTCCTCTAACTTTGGGATGTTGATAATTTTGAAGTTCATGTAAACTTGTGTCAACTCTAAACTTTATTTTGATGGGTATTTTAATTGCTTTTGTGGTTGATAATGTGAACTTGTGTTAGGATAATTTATTTACTTTTATGGTTGATAATGTGAACTTGTGTTAGGATAATTTATTTACTTTTATGGTTGATAATGTGAACTTGTGTTAGTATAATTTATTTACTTTTATGGTTGACAATGTGAACTTGTGCAACAATGTTATATTTGTTTTTATGGTTAACAATATGAACTTGTGCAAAAATATTTTATTTGCTTTTATGGTTGACAAAGTTAGAATCTCATTACTGTTGTTGTTGTAATTTTTTGATCAAGGTTTAGATCATTAGTTTATGCACATTATGTTTGTTTAAAGTCTATAATTTCTTTTGTTTTTTTTTTTTTTGCACCGTTACTATCTTTTTGCCGATGAATCAGTTCTCAAATACTTTAAGTTTTGTTCAAATTGTATTTGAATGGTTTTAGACTTGATTAATATTCGTAGTAAGTTCATATTAATTTGTTTAAAATTTGATACGTATTTGTTTAAGATCCGAAAATTTATCTGAACACTATCCGATCCGTATCCGAAACTATCCGATCCGTATTCGAAAACTATCCGATCCGTATCCGAAAATTATCCGTATCCGTTTTCTTAGGATATGGTTTTAATTTTTGCTATCCGTCAAATATCCGTATCCGAATCCTTATCCGGATAAAAAATATGGATCCGGATATGGGTTGAGCACTATCCGAGCCGTATCCGATCCGTTTTCACCCCTATCCTAAGTAGTAAGGTGATCACCAATATGACATCTAAGAAGATCTCCCAAACTCCTATTAGTGACGTCTATCCATCTATTTGAGGATGTTATGCAGATGAAAGCTGTAGCTTAGTGTTCAATATTTTCCATAGAGTTTTTCAAAAATAGCTAACAAATCTAACATCCCTATCGGTGACCATAGATTTTGATAACTCATGTAAACATATCACTTCTCTAATAAATAATTTTGCCACATAAGAGGCATCATTCATGCATGGAATATAATGCGCCGTCTTAAAAATCGGATCAACCACAATCATAATTGAATCATGCTTCCGAAGACTGCATGACAATTCTAAAACAAAATCTATACTAAGATCACGCTAAGTGTGTGCAGTATAGGTAATGAAGTATATAATCCAGTGTTCCATTTTCTATCTTTTGCTAGTTGATAAGCGCAACATTGTCTTAAACTAATCCAGTATAATTTATCATCACCTATCAAAATAGTCTTATCTCGCGCCAAAAGGTCTAATGCTCCACCAATATGTAACTCCCAAAAAATAAATTCTCTTAGGGATGACATTGGAATACGCAAACGACTCCTATGAAATTAGAAAAAAAACCTTGTGCAATACAAAATCATGCTTAGTAATAGGAGAATCACTCGATGATGCATCAAATACCTCTCGAAAAATTAGAGCAATCAACATACTCATCTTTAGTATTATCAAATCCAACCACCTTTACTTGTGTTGTATACAAGATGGCCACTACTCTACTAAGAGCATCAACAGGTTTGTTCTCAGCACCTACACAATGTTTAAGAACAAAAGTATTGAAACACCCAAATCTTCAAATACACGTGTAAACCGCGTGGGTAAATCCCCCCCATGCGGTCTATCACATGACCTGTCAGTACAAGGATTTCACAAGACACACAACAATATAATTTCATCATAAATAAATTCAACTATAAGAGTCCGGATACAAGTTCCATAGGCCACAACAAGTCTTCCAAATATACACCCAAAATACAATACTAAAGTCCAAAATACAACATCATCATAACGCCCTCGTAGGGGCTTAATACAACTAACATACATACTGAAAAGGAAAATCAGCTACTCCTCGCTACCCGCACCTGCGTCCCTTAGCTCTGAAATAATGCCACCACAAGGTTGTGAGGTTACAGCCCAGCGAGTAGGATCCATACAATCTAAAATAATGAAATCACATGTGTATATCCAATGTATGCCTATATTTGCTAACAATAACGATATGCTTGTTGAAATGACTTACCACAAATTACTAAATCAATATAATTGATAAAGATTACCAGTCACTATCCTGGAACATGCTACTTCCTAAACGTATCACGATAAGTTCACATAGATATAAAGCTTGATACAATCTCTTATTCGTACACATCCCAATCATAGGTTTTACATGTTATGCATAGCAATAAAATAGCAGTTTAGTCATCTCGTGCCTACCAAAGCATTAATCATACTTATCATCGCTCATCGAGCTATTCACCACACAGGGTAAATACTCTCAAGAAACAATCATCATATCACATAATCATCCATCATCTCATACATCGAAGGGGATATATACACATCTAGCGGTAATGTCACCTATGGCCATCAGATTAAGGACCTCGGTCGTAAGCCTATATCTCACTCTCTCTAAATCATCACCACCCTCGGCGGGAGAATCGGGAGCCCTCGGCTCATCAATAAACGTCCTAACTCTACGTCGTCGGGTACCGCTAGAGTTATATCCCCGCCTCACAAACATGTTCTTCTATCATCATAATCTAGTCCTGACTATGCAGTATAACTACCTGAATGTCACACAGGCTCCCGATCTCAGGTGTAGGCCGCTAATAGTATAGTCATATAAGATACACTATACCCTTAACCCTGGGCTGAGTGAGTAAGGGTACTGCCTAGTCAGAATTCGACTACTAATGATAGGTGAAAGTGGTGTAGTGTCTGTATAAAGCATGTCATAGTCATCATGATCGTTACATTCTATATTCACAACAAATGTACATCTATGCAAGGGTATACCATACATGATATATGTAGAGCATTATCACACTAATGCTTATACTACATTAACATTCTCATAATATTATGATGAGCAAGTTATCAATAACTGCATATGTAAAGATATAACATGGTGTACTAAATGCATGCATTAATACCGATATTTCCTATAGTGTTATGACAGGTATAATGACTGTAATTATATTATTCTAGATTTGTATAACTCTACTCGTCTGGGGATCTCCACAGTATGATAAATTTCGTAAGTTAGCCAGCTCCTCCGGAATCCCAAAATCCTCCTCATGCGATGTCAACCAAATGGCTAGGCTAGAGGTAATGGGTGGGCTCAAACCCCACCCAATAAGCAAGAGGGCCTTGGTGGGTTGTAGTCCAACTGCAGCCCACAAGGTTGCAAGAGGTGGGCTGGGGGTCCAATCCACAGTCCACCAAGGCTTGCTGTGGGCTGCAGTCCAACCGCAGGCCACCAAGACCGAGCTGGTGAGCTGCGGTCTGCAGCCCACCCAAAACTAGCTTAGTGGGCTGCATACCACTACAGTCCACTAAGAGGGAAACCCATCTCCTCCCGAGGGAAGGAGATCGAAGCGGAGAGAGGGATCCACGGGGTTGCGGGGCTACGGGCGGCGCAGCACGAGGCCGGCGACGCAGCACGAGACTGACGACACGGCCACGAGGCCGGCGATGCAGCACGAGGCCAGCGGCGCAGCATAAGGCCAGCGGCAGCCACGAGACCGACTGGTAAGTGAAAGGGGAAAAAGGGGAAAAAAAGGGGAAGAAAAGAAAGAGTGGAGGAGGAGGGCCGACGGCGATGGGCCGCGCTCCATGGCCGACGGCGATGGGCCGCGCTCCATGGCCGACGGCCATGGAGGTGCCTCCTCTCCTCAATGAGGGCCCGAAGCCTAGAGAGGCTTCTCTCCCTCCACCGGGGCTTCTCGGATCGACGGCTAAACGCGAGGTCAAAGGCCACCGAGGACTCCGACGACGGCGAGGGAGGGGGAGGTTACACTACTGAAAATAATGGCAGGGGTAGGAGGGGGGAGGTTGGTGCTTCATAAAATTTTCACTACATAAAATTTTCTATTATAAGTGGAAATACTTTTGTGGTGCTTCATTTAACTTATCGCTAAAGAATGCAATCGGATGACTTTCTTGACTCAAGACACCATCTATATCTACCCTAGATGCATCACACGAAATTCAAATATTTTGGCACAATAAAGAAGAACCAACACTGAGGCCTGAGTCATCCTGTTCTTAATTTCCTCAAATACTTTGGGTGCAAAATTAGACCATTTAATTACACATTTTTTCATGCAATTTGTGGTTGGTGCCATAATTGTACCAAATCCTCTAATAAACCTAATGTACAAAGTAGCTAGACTATAGAAACTTTTAACCTCAGTGTATGTTTTTAAGTTCTGGTCACTCTCTAATTGCTCTCACTTTTTGAGATACAACTGAAATACTAAAAGATGACAAACAAGACCATGAAATATGACACGTGAATACAAGAAGGAACACTTCTTTAAATTTATATACAGTTTTTCCTAACGTAGAATTACTAAATCCCGATGAAAGTGAATCAAGTTCTCTTCTTAGTTTTACTATAAATCAATATATCATCAAAATATATGACATACAAATACCCAATGAAAGGACATTGGGCTTAGATCATTACTCTCATGAAAGTGTTAGGTGCATTAGACAACCCAAAACGCATGATTAGTCATTCAAATAACCCATCCTTTATTTTGAAGGCAGTTTTCCACTCGTCTAAATCTGATATTAATCACTGCGCAAATCGATCTTAGAGTAATAAACTAACCCAGCCATCATGTTAAGCATGTTAGCAAGCCTACGAATGGAAAACTTATACTTGATTGTTATTTTATTAATGACTTTGCTATCAACACACATTCTCCAACTATTGTCTTTATTAGGTGTGAGCAATACTGGAATAACACAAGGACTCATTATCTCTCTAATGAAATCCTTCCTAAGAATCTCATCAACCTATTTTTAAGTTAGCAGCATGTTCTATTGAATTCATCCTACAATGTGGCAAATTAGGTAAGGACGAACCAGGAATTAAATCAATGGCATGATGTATGTTCCTAAGAGGTGGTAACTCCTCAGGGATCAAGTCAAGAAACTAAGTCTGCAAGATATGTTGAGCCTCTTGGGTAACTAGAACATCTTCCTTCTTGGAGAGTTCTTTGGCCATCAAGGCATTATATGACACCTTGCTCTTTGCCTTCAGATTCATATTGTTTCTATTAAGTATATGCAAAGGCCTTGTAGATTTAGTGATTTAGAAGATTCAACAGTATTTTCTCTCCTTTGTGCATAAACGTATAAGTGTTGGATCTTCTAAGGTGGGTGACATCCCTATCAAACGACCTGAGCTATACTAGCAGGTTCGTCTACTTTCTGGCCTACCTCCTTAATGCCCTCATTGATTGTTTCAACTAACAAGTTCCTAGTGGGACATTCATATACAAAGTGACATCTATTCCTTGACATTTGTAGCAACGAGTTGTGTTGCTTTCTTGTTTCGAGAGTGAAGATAGTGTATCTATCATGTGGGTGTAACTTTTAATCCCATCTGCAATTTCAGGTCTCAAACATATCATATCAACAAAAGAATTTGTCCATCAACTTGAGTTTGAAGAAGCCAACCCTTAGATTCTCAGACATATCGCTTAGCCAATCTTCAAAAGCCTTGGGGTCTAGTGTACCATCAAAACTAGGCCCTTCGATTTTTATTTTCCTCGTTATATGGTTGTGGAGGTATTCTCACATTCTATCTCCTCATCATACCAAGTCCAATGTGGATAATTCCTAGCTCTCTAATCCCTTGGCGAACAGGTGCCAGGGGATTTGGAATTCATTGTTGTGATGCTCATGAGCATCAATAATGTTTTGGGTTTGTCTAAAGATAGCTCCTTATGTTCTTTAAGGCTCTAAAATAATAACTAACTGTTGTAAGGTCATCCAGAATGGGTGGTCATGCAACCCTAATCTATAGCTTTGATATCAAAGATATATGATGTAGGACAATATAGGAGTCAGAAAATAAATGCAGAAAAAAAGGGACTAACCTAAAGGTCCTGCACTATATAAGATGCAAACTATAAGCTATAAAAGTAGAAGGAAAACAAGATTCAGCAATAAAAAGAAAAGAAAAGAAAAGATGGAAGTAGAGTAATTAATAATATTCCAAAGATTCATTCCAAAATCCACATATCAAACGCCTCGATAGTTTCTCGGTATCTTGAGATCTATATACCTCGTAATACAGGATGCTACAGTGGCCCAATGATACGAAGCTGTAGTACCAGCAGTACAATGCTACAGTCTCGAACCTCAAAGTACAACGAAGAGCAAGAAGAACTGTTAAAGAGACAATCTAGATTCACTTTGGAAAGTTCCACACCCTATTATTCCATGCTTTATATGAAGAAAGTGAAGAAAACCTTATCAGTCTCTTCTTTATTTCAAGATCAATAACAAGTAGGACTTGGATATTTCTTGATCAAATTTAGATCACGAGAAGGACCGAACAATTCGACGTAGATGAAATAGTTGCATCCTAGCCATTGTTTGATATGATACATTCATCGTCTTACATCCAAAGACTTGGATATTTCTTCCGACGATGCACAAAAGTTCGGAAACTATCTCGATCTCCATCAGACATGCTAATCTTCCATGAAGGATGTTGATCTGCAAAACGGGTCGGATTAACTCTGACCCAACCCGCTATCTGACTTGACTCGGATCGGATTCGGATAAAAAATTTCTATCCGATTCGGATTCGGATTTGGATATGGATAGAATTTTTGAAAAAAATTTGGATACGGATTCGGATACAGGTCGGATATATTTTTCGGATTCGGATATGAATATCGGATATCCGTTTACCCGCATATTTTTTTAAATAATTTACAGTTTTTAGTTTGCTTATTTAAATAGTAAATATTAATGTTATTACTAATAATACGTTATATATTATTTATAGAGATTAATTTCTCTAATTTTATATATTTGACATACAAAAAAATTATTTGTTGTAAAATTCTTAATAATTTTGTATTAATTATATTTAAATAAGATATTATAATTATTTTAAATTTAATCAATATTCGTTTTAGATCCGATCTTTTATCCGAAAATTATTCGTATCCGTTTAGTTAGGATGTGGTTTTAAATTTTGCTATCCATCCAATATCCGCATCCGAATCCATATTCGAACTAAAAATACGGATCCGAATATAGATTGAGCACTATCCGATCCGTATCTGATTCATTTTCACCCCTAGTGTCACTTCCAAACTTAAGCAGAAAGAACCTTGTACACAAAAGTCCCCACTAGAAAACCCTCATCATGGATGAAATGGGAGCTAGTTGATCTTTCCACTTGAGCTGAATTTATAAATTGCAATAAGATGCACTGCGTTTGCCACATATTCAGTCAAAGTTTATTAAATAAGCAGCTTATAAAATTTACAAGTGTGAATTCCACTGAACTACAAAACAATGATCATGAAAGAAGATGATCAATATCTGAAGGGACAAGCATTCATACTCGAAGTTGGATCACCTCAAATAATAGGACAAAGAATGTGGGAAAAGAAGCAAGAAATTAAAGAGTTACTGCTGCATTACAAAGTCTTTGATGCAATAAAAGAAAACATAAAACTCCTAACATGAAAGCTAAAATGCAGGCAAGAGAAAACAATAACTAAAGTACACAGTCAACATATTGCAATAATTTGAACATGATTTTCTCACACCCAGAAATGGAGTCCCAAGCTGGACTGAATGAATCTCTTGCTTTGCATGGGGCATCAGAAGAGAGTGTTAGACTTTGAAATAGGTGAGAAGTGCTGATGGTGCACAGACTCACACAAGACGCACACAGAAACATACACTGATCCAAAAGAGCTGCATAAATGAATGCATATGCAGTGCAGGAATATGGCCATATAAAAAAAAAATAAACTAGATGAACAAATAATGGAAGAAAAAAATGGAATGCATGTACTAAGTAATCGGACTTCAGAAAAGGGTTATGATTCTTGGGTAAAGCTTTTTTTTTTTATTAGTGTCTTGAAGTAGAACATGACCTATCAAGACTATAAAATGACAAAAACAATGTAACTCGATACGAATGGAAAAAGAACTTCAAGTGCATTTAACCAGGAAAGAGCATCATCATTGGACAATGCTTATTCTGATCAGGAGCCTTTTGTACTCTTTCTGTCACAGCATTGCAGGTAATGTAGATATTTATAATCAGATGCAACTATACTGACGTAGAAGTTTAATACAACAAAGTAGTTGTGGATTTGGATATTCATATGTTAACTGGTTTATTTTGGTAATGTCATGATTTATTTTGTGATGAATTATGTGTGCACAGGGGTATATCTATGCGTGACGAGCTCCGTCCGACTTGTCACGTGCGCCGCGCGTGTGTGTGGGCGTGTGGGCGTGCCCATACTAGGCGGGGGCGTTACTGGTTGGCCAAATCATGGATCCTTTGCTCGTTGCTACGGGATAGCTCCGCCAATATCGCCAATATCATCAATCTGGTCGCTTTGGCCATCTCGTTGGAAGCTCCTTCTCACTCAGCAGACGATGAATCAACTGCTCTGATACCACGTGTAGCAACTAGGGATTGCTAGGATAGAGAATGAAGCTATAATTGGCAAAATCGCACTCGATTTCACTCGCAATTAGCCTAATAGAAGATGGATTGAGAGTTTGCCCCTTCTCCAAGCTAAGATAGGATGCTAATCTCAATTAACTTTGATAAAATTTTTAGTTACAGTCGAAATGGGGGTTTCTGATATATATATACTCATATCCCCTTCTCTCCTTACAATGACCACCAATCGGACCCTAACCGCCTCACGTGCTCAACACGAGATGACTTAAGGGTCTCTTGGAAACAACTCGACTGATACATGGCTAAAATTAAAGAAAAAAGTCCCTCATATCGCTGATATAGGTTTATTTGCAAAAACCATTGTCTTCTTTCCCAATGCTGCTTCTCTTCTCCTGTCGAGACCGTGACAAATAAAATGGGTTTCTTGGAGGTGAGGGGAAGCAGGAGGGTGAATCTCATCAACTTGGTTGAGCTACAAGAGTTTTCTCCACTGCAACCTGAGATAGTTCAACATTTCAATACTAGTCTCCATCTTTAGCAATAAGAAGTATAATTAGGGGTGAAAATTGATCCAATATGAATTAGATAGGGCTCAACTCACCTCCAAATTTGGTTTCAAATATAAATTAGATACGACCTGGATGGATAATAATTTTTTTATCGTATACTAACTAAATGGATAAGAATATAAATTGAAGGCTCTTTATTTCGAGAGAAAGCCCATGGGTAAGAACATTTCGTTAACATCCAGAGATTACAAATGCAACTTGATATACAAATGAGGGGAACAAAGTGATGATTTTTTTTTAACATAAGCTCCAAACTTAACCTATATTAAGCAGCACTATAAGTAATGTAAGCATCAAGTCTAAGGGAACTATAGGACAATAAAAGAAGTACAACCTTAAAGGAGTTCATAGAGCAAAAGGTCTCAAGTCATCCTAAGACTCCATTGTGATCCACCAATCTAAGACACGGCCCTATGAAGCACCTAAGGTTGAAAAATCAAAGATCACCAACCTACAATCGGAAAGAAAATAAACCAACTATTCTAAGAGCCTACCACTAAAGGCTAGACAACGAAAAACAAAACAAAAACTCTCACAAAACAATACCTAGTGAAAGAGGTAGAGCATCGAATATCAATGACCACCACCTACAATAGTTCATGGGAGGAACAAGTGAGAAGGGGGCACGCTCAAGGTAGACCAAACAAACCATAACTTAACCTAAGCCAGGCCAAGCCGACACCAATAGGGCTAGGCCAAACTAGTCCCCATTTGATCTAGATCGACTCCAAAACCAAGTTACGAAGCCAAAGTAAAACTCCGACCAATCTCCTAGGCTGTGAGATTAGGGGAGAACTCAACCATTGTTGATAGAAAGGAGCTAATAGAAACTTTAACAAAAACCTCAAACCTAAAGAGAGCAAGTCAACCTAGAGGAATAGGATTTACTTGATGCTCAGCTAGTGTTGACAAAACCTAATAGTAGCAAGGGAGATGGTGTAGTGGTCTGAGCCAAGCCTCCAGTCAAGCAAAATGTGGAGGGAGAAGGTGAAGGGTGAAGGATAAAGTTGATAAGCATAAAGGAGGAAAGGGAAAGGAGAGTGGTGGAGCTATTAGAAACAGTGTGGAAGAAAAGTGAAATTGGGGAGGAGAAGAGTTGGAGTAGAGAGAACCTTTTAATGAGGGAGGAAAATCCTCCTCCCTCTCCTAGCCATAAGGGCTAGGAGAGAGGAGAGGATGAAGGAGTTGACGAGAAAGTGCCCTTTACGAGAGGGAAGGAAGCCACGGTCGAAACCTAACAAAGTTAGGATCAGACGTACCAAAACAACAAATTTTCACTAAGTTTGATAACAAAAACTAGGCAAACCTTATAAAAGATTTTGTAACTAATCATAATGTCACTAAACTAACCAAACCAAACAAATTTCACTTAAACAACCAAATCAAGAAACCTAAACAAAGTTTCATTAAACTAAACAAAGTTTCATTAAAATAAACAAACCAAACAAAATTTCATTGACCATCATAACCACCCAATTTTGACTACATTTTTCCCTTGTTTATCAAATAATATATGTATCGAATAATTCTAGCTAGACTCTTTGAACTATTTTCAACATATACCTTGAACTCCTATTTGGTACCATAGAATACCTAATTATTGAAAATCTCACAAATCCCCTTATGTTAGTTCGTTGTTATGCTTTTCGTCCATAAGATGTTTGCAAGGATGATGATGGAGGCCAAAATGTTGCTGACATTATAAGGGATTGGGTGAAATAGATTGTGAGAGTTAAGGAAGAAGGCATCAAGTGAGCTGTTGAAGAGGCCCGATGGGATAGGCTGTTGAAGTTATTGAAGACAAAATCAAAGTAGAGGAGGGAGGGCAAGACGAGGACGACACAGGGTAAAGCACTAATGAAGCGATTGTTGCTCAAGTCAAGTTCATGGAGGAGTTTGAGGCCCTTCCTTATTTTGACAAGTTAAGGAGAAGAGCTTGGTTGGGTTCTTTATCTAAAACACGAATTAGGATATGAATCAAAACCTTTATAGTCTAATAATCTTAAATTATTCAAAATATTATAAACCAAAGCTTCACAGATACCAGAATTGAGAAGTGAGAGCTGAGCCATTTTGCTAGTTTGCTTACTTTAATGCTCTAAAGAAGATCCCAGTCAAGTTGTTGTTGATCGCCAGAATGCTCGACAACATAAATTCAATCACATTGAGGTCGGTTCAAAGCCAATCTCTCTCAAAGTTCCTCACATATTGCAAAACAGAGTAGACAATATCTATGTCTTAGTTTTGCATAATTATCCAAATAATAAGTAGAATTTAATGTTCATATTACTTAACAAGTGATTTACCACCTAAAACTAGATCCTTGTAAGTGGTTTCTTATAGCCAATTGGGTTCTTATGAAACTAATAACAAAGTTGCAAAAAAAAAAAACATTAGAGACTTAAAGGAGCATTTTTTAATGTCTAGGTGCACTAGAGGACGAGAGGTGAGAGGTAGCTCTAAAATATTGTGTGACTGGGAGAGAAGAACCCAATCCTTCAACGTTGGTGGTACCTATGGCTACCATTTCTCAGTTTCGAATTTCAATATTATAGGCTAAATGGTTGTTTGGATTTGGAGATAGAATTAAGGAGAAAAGTTTGGTTAGGTTTTTTGTTTACTTATTACATATTCATCTTCTAACAAGCACAAGTAGAATAAAAGTTCACCACAAAGCCATCTATGTGGGAGGATACTAACCTAAATGGCCATCTCACGCATAGAAAGAAAATGCATGATGGAAGGTGTCTAGGACGATGATGCAAAAACTATTGGAGTTAAGATGGATGAAGGCTAGGTCAACGAGGTCGAGGGGGAGATCAGCCGGGTGATACCCGACAAGATCTTTTTTGTTGAGGTTGATGCAGACAATCAAAAGGAAGGCTCATAGAACATGCCAAAGTAGGAGCAGTGAGGACACATCAGAACCTATTATAAGTCCAATATATAATTCACAAAAAGAAAAAGATATTTTATTACCCCTTATGAGCCTCCCATCATAAGTAGAAGGGTATTACTATATTTTTATTTTTTTTATTAACGATGTTAGGGAGATTAGAGATTTTCAATAGTTTAGGGGTCTATGTGTATCAAAAAAGTTCACTGGTGTGTGTGAAAATAGGTGATACAAAGAGTCTAAATAAAATTAACTCTATATACATTCAAGCACTAAAACCAATAGATAGAATGTATTTACATCAAAAAGTACTAGCCACCGAGTATTAAAAATTCAAGTGTTCATAAAGACCTATCTACCCCTCAGCATATGTTGTTGTCATCGTTACAATTACCAGGGATGGTATAGGTTCATGACCTCTTGCTTTCTCTCTTATTCTCACTCTACCTCTACCTTGATAGATCACATATAGTACCAACACAACTACTAGATATGGTGCCACGTATGTTAGCACAATGTCATCCACTAGGGGAGGTTGTGATGGTCGCAGCAATGCAAGACAGATGATGTCTGATGCACTAAAGGAGGTGGTGATGACCGATGCACCATAAGAGTTATTTGTGTGATGCCTAAGTATATATTCATGACTCCGTAATCATTTGTAATGCACAGACACACATATTCCCATATTGTCCTTGTTGATGCTTCACCACCATTGTTACTCTATATCGTTAATATATTCTTACTAGTACAATGAATATCTGATAAAAATAGAACCTACACAATATATATATATATATAGCAGATTAGTAAAAGTTATTTTCTTTAAAAGGAAAATGATGAATAGAAATAAAACATAAACATATCGCAACCTCAATAGTAGTACTATAGATAGAAATAGAAATGTTTATGTGATTCCCCTATACTACTAATTTATATAGGGATCACTGTAATACACTCTTCTCACACTTATAAATAAAACGGAGATTATTATCTATATCACATAATACATAGACAACCTACCTCTGCCCAAATAGGAGCATAAACACAGTCTAAACAAAATACTATATTATATTAAAATAGAATTGAAACACCCACCATGTTCCTCACATAGAGAGTTCCACATGATTCTCATATGACCTGTCAATGAAATAATTTCACAAAGTATCTGGATAAGTCTAGAAATACCATAATAATCTAACAAATAATCTAAAGTTACAATTATCACAGGCCTCAACAAGTCTCTAGAATACAAGTCCAAATATAAATTTTAAACATAAATACCCTTGCAGGGGATAAGTCCAATTAGAAATAACAAAATAAACAATACTAAATAGGGAGATGAATCTGCTACTCCTTGATATCCGTGTCCTCCATAATTAGCTCTGAAATATTTCCACCAAAATGGCGCTAAGCACGGGGCCCAGCAAGTAAAATCCAATAGTAATCTATGAATATTGTATTGCATGATAAATAGAAATGCAAACCCATAAACATGTTAGGGAATGTGTACATTACAATTTTTAATAACTTTCATCATTATAGCTCAATTTACATAAAAATCCACACAGAAATCGAGTTACAATGACATGTCTCACAAAGCATCATAAAATCGAGGGGGACTGGTCATCTAGCAATATTATCGCCCATACATGCCTGGCGACGCTGCATATGACTAGTTGTCTGTGGCCACCAGACTAAGGACCCCAGTCGTAGGCTCATCAACACCGCTTTAGTAAATCATCGCACAAAGAAGAATCATCACATACGATGGGTAAAAGCACACAGCTCGATAGACCCCCTGACCTTGCGTCCTCAAATACCGCTAGAACTATAACCCTACCTCTCAATCATCTTTTCTAATATCATACTAGACTAGTCTTCAACTAGAGCAATGTAATCACCTGAATGCTCCACTAGCTAACGACCTTAGGTGTAGACCGCTAATATAATACTATATAATACACTCTACCCTTAACCCCGGGTTAAGTGGGTGAGAGGGGCACTGCCTAGTTGGGATTTGACTAACAATGATACATGCACGTGGTGCCATGACCTCTATTATTTATTATATCATGATCATCAAAATAACATGTATTATAAACAATGCATAAAGCCTATCATATATGTGCAATAAGTAGTAAATAATGCAAGTAAGAATTGACATGTAATTAATATAAGTATGAAATAACATGTAATTATTACAAGTAAGAAATGACATTTAATTAATGCAGGTAAGAAATGACATAAGTATACATTTTTCGTAGACTAATATAGGGTTCTACTCGCCTGGAATATCTCTAGAATCTGTTTTACTCTCCTAATCAGTCGATCCCTTCTGAATTTCGAGATCTTCCCTGCACAGTAATGAGGCTAATAATTTATAGATAAAATAAACATAAGAATGATGAACTTATAGGACTAACTACCTCGTTGTATAAATTAAGTTTGATTCTCTAGGTCCGAATATAATATTTTGTATTAATTCAAAATGGTCATTTATGGTAAAATTAGAGTCATTCACATTTGCAAGTGTCAAAAATAATTAAAAAGGCTAATAAATTCAAATGCCTATTTTAATCATGTATTGATCCTAATTTTATTAATAACATGGTTGAGAAAATAAAATAAGTATAATAAATGTTGCTAACAAAAGTTAAAAAAGATAAAAGACTAATAACAATTAGCCTATGGTCCATATGTTGGGCTGGGCTCAAGACCCAGTATTAATTAGATGAGAAAGTGGCCTGCTGATCTACCTGCAGCCCACTAGACTAAAGGTGGTGGACTGGGCTCAAGAGCCCAGTCCATTAGGGTGAGGAGGTGGGTTATGCGGGCCTACCGCAGCCCACTAGGCTCTAAGGGGTGTTGGATTGGACTCAAGGGCCTAGTACAGCAAGGTGAGGTGGTGGGCTATGGGCCAACCGCGAGCCTACCGCAACCTACTAAGTCGAAAAGAGGGGGTGGACTGGCCTCCAGAGCCCAGTCCAACGAGACCTTAGAAAAGGCTTGTGGGTGTGGGCTGCGGCCCACCCCACAGCCTAGATGAGGACGCGGTGGGGGTTGGCCCAACCCCATCCCTTCTCATCATCTTCTTCTTAGAGAGAAGAAAACAGAGGAGCAAAGAAAAGAAAACAAAAGAAAGTGGTGCTGCTACCGGTGATCCTCGTCACCGATAGCCTAACTCCATCGGCTCCCCAAAGTCGACGAGGTCGACTTGGGTTGTAGGTGAGTTTGAACCATCGGCTAGTGTGGTTGATGGTGAGATTTAAGGAACTCCATGGCTAGCGACCATGGAGCTTCTTAGTGTAGTGAAAGATGGGTTCGAAGCCCTCATCTCGAGTACCCACCTCTTTCATGTGAAGAGGTGAGTCAATCAAGGTTGACGAGCAAGACCACCATCACCAGTGGTGGCCACTTGAGTCCAATTAACCCGGCGGTGGGAGGCGACATGGCATCGCCTCCCTCACGCCCTGTGAGTACCCACGACAAGGGGCTGAAATGGGAAAACTTTCCAGACCGGTGGGTAGTCGACCCGAAGTCGCCGGCCGGCGAATTTCTCCAGCGAAGGAAGTAATGAATATACTCATAATTAATCATGATTTACTAGGCAAAAAATTCAAATTAAACTAAAGAGGAGATGGAAGCTAACCCGTAAATTGAGATGAGGAGATTTTGGTTGGCTAGCGACGCTCCGGTGACCCATTGTCCGTGACGAGGTCTTCGGCAGCTCAGAAGAGAAAAGAAAGGAAAGGGTGGAAGAGCAAGAAGGAGAGGTTGTGAAGAGTCCAAAACTCGAAGGGGAGAAGTGATAAAGTTTAAATAGAGATAAGACGGAGAGGGAAGCAGAGTGGAATTAGCTCCACTCCGGCGCACTACTCTCCCACCTCTCGCAACTAACTACGAGAGGTGGGGGAGAAGGAGAAATAGTCTGCGTGTGTGCTAGCAGTTAGAGTGCACGTGCCTGGTGCGTGCGCTAATTATCATTTTTTTTATTTTTTTAACATGGGTGTTACAAGAATAGTTTCACACTATTCTAAACCATATGAGGTAGCAAAATGGTACAAATAAAAGTTCAAGGAGAGTTTGATTTTAGGCAAAATTACATAGGGCAACTTGAAACTTACCCTTCAAACTACCATAATTGTAGTTATATTTTCTAAAATATCATAATTACTACTAAAATCTTTTACTCTTTCAAAATTATCATTCTATTTAGTTTTAATAAAATATTCATAACAAAACTATTATTAAAGTTAACAAACACCTATGGATAACTAAAACACCATTAGATTATAGTACCAATGATTTTTGTCTGGCATAAAATATTTTTTTATTATTGTACTATGGTATTAGATAAAATATTATTAGATAAAATATTAGATAAATTTGAGACCGTTTTAAACAATTATGCAAGGGTTTTTTTTTTTTTTTTGGAATTGAAGTTTGGTTTTAATCGTGATTAATTATATTTACTAATGAAATAATATTTTGAAAAAAAAAACACAGTTATTTTCGGGTGGCAACTATGATATTTTGAAGAATGCAACGATTATGATATTTTGGAAGTTTTATGTTGCAATTATGTAAAATTCCCTTAAAAAAAAAAAGAAGAGAAAAGTTCCCATCCGAAATGCCTGAGCCCTAACCCTTCCTCTTCCAACTCGAGCCATCTTCCTCATTCAACTCAACTCGCCTTCCTCTTCCTCTTCCGCTTCCGCTTCCTCTCGAGCGTCGCGACGGGCGGCGGCGGCTCGGACGACGGTACTCTCTCTCCACCAGTGCAAGGGGTCATCCAGCTTTAAATTCTTTGCTGTATGTTTATATATACATATATATAGAGTGCCAAATGCGTACGTTTTCCCTAAATTTGTACATGGACTTCTTCTCCTCTTAGTCCTATCTGGGAGTAGTTCAACTCTACTACGTAGTCGTTGAATTAGTGTTACATGTCTGCCGAGATCAATTCATAACTCACAAGTCTCTGTTTAGATCCGTCTGTCTCTAAAGTCCAACAGACTTCAGCATTGCCTTCTTAATATATGTCATTTTGCATTTTAATGTGATTCCATGTCATAAAGTATGAAATGTATCTATCATGTATTGACTGCTGATTTGGTTGACATTATCATTAATGTAATGATCTCAATGGGGAGATTAGCTATATAACATTGTTATGATTTTCAAATCACCGTCAGTAAGTTTCTTCTCAATATATTATTTACTAGTAAGACTTTCTCTTATGTGCAGCTCCCAGTGAATGTTATCTAATGAATTACTAACCAGAAGAAGCAATCATTCACTACTGAGATGGAATCAAGCTCCAAAAGTGAGGAAATTGCTAATTACAACACTAGCACCGCCAAGAAGGCTAGATTGCAGTCCATGCTTTCTGCCCTCCTCGATGATCCAATACTGTCAGATGTTCCCAAGAAGCCCGCACTTGCAGATGTTGACACTCTGATCAACTTGGAGCTAGGAAGTGCAATGAAAATATCTGTTGTTAAGTTGGACGACATCTCATTTGGTATGTTCTCTTCAGCTTGATGTTCGTCGATTACAATGATATCACCATTACAATTCCAAATATGATTAAAACAGTTAATCTCTTAATATAGTTTCTTCACTAAAGTATGTTAACTTATTTTATACTTCCTGATGTGGGACTAAAGAGATAGATGCACATCAAAATTTGAAACTTCTGTCATTCATTGCCACAGGGTTTCAGACCAAGGTCCTGCATGAGTAAAGGAGGCACCTTGCCAACTATGCTATAAGATTACTTTGTTAACATTATGACATTTTATATCATGTCTTTATATATTCAATACATATACGTTTACATAAACAAGCTAATTCGAACCAAGCTTGAGCGAGCCATGACCAGCTCAAGCTTGGCTCATTTAACAAATGATTGACCTCAAGTCAGCCAGAAACAAGCCGGGATGGAGTACTTGTGAGCTGAGCAGCTTATTGCCGACCCTAGTTATGGTAGTACCTCTGATTGTCTTAGAATAACAAAATTTTTATGTAGTAGACTCGTTATTTCTTAGGGCCCTATTCACATCTAGAATAAGGAGGAATAGGAATAGCAAAACTTGATTTGTTATTCCTAAAATAATGGTTGTATTCTAGGAATAGCTATTCCTATATTTACTTGTATTATGGAATAAATATGTAATAATTATTTTTGATGTGATATAAAGTGAATAAAATGATGGAAAAAATTACTATAGTTCCCTTAGATTTGATTTAAAATATATTGAGGGGATAGAGGGAGAGAAGTTTATCATACAGTGCATGCATGAAATATTACATTATCATGTTTTATGCACTTATCCGCACGTATTACTATAGTGGGAGCATATATATGCATTGTGTGCTGGTACGTATGTAATGTATTATCTTTTGACAAGCAATATTAATTATTACTATGCTTTACTTATCTACCGACGCATATTACTATGTTAGGAGTATACCTATATATTGTGTGCTAGTACATATGTAATGTATATTTTTTGGTAAGTAATATCAATTATTATCATGTTTTATTTATCTACTAGCACTTATTACTATGGTGGGAGTATACTTATGCATCATGTGCTAGTATATATATAATGTATTATATTTTGGCAAGTAATACTAATCATTAGGCATACTTTACCTATCTACCAATGCCCATTACTATGGTGGAAGCGTATCTATGTATCGTGTATTAATACATATGTAATGCATTAAAATATTAGTTTATTTATATTAGTCTTTTATTATATTTAATCCTACATATTTTATAGTCAAATATAATATGTTATATTTTAAATATTATTATATTTAATAGTAAAACATATTGAAATTTTATTTTACATGGAATATATAATAATCTTTGCAAAATGAAATCTTTGCAACTACATATTGAAATAATCTTTGCAAAATGAGATTATTAATAATATAAAATATTTATACTTTCATATGTTTTATTTTAGCTTAAAACATGAGATTATTAATAATATTATATATTATATAATTTTTCCTAAATTTTCTGTTTTTTTTTAAATTTAATGAGATTAATACATAGTTTAAATAGTAAATATATTATTTTATCTATGAGTTAATATTTAATTTGATAAAATATTAGTTTATTAATATTGTATTTTTAATGTAATTAGTACATATAAAAATTACTTTAATAATAAGATAATATATAAAATAATTATTATATCAATTAAATACTGTATTATTATAATATTTATATTTACAAAAGATAATATTTAATGTGTTTATTTTTATAAAATATTAAATTATTGACATTTATACTGTTTAAATTAAATTTTGTTTATTTAGTATAAAATAAAAAAATATGATAAGAGAGAAGAGAGAGTAGAGAGAAGTGATAAATTATGATAGAATGTTGATAAGATGTTTAAGAGAGAGAAGAGAGGAGTAATGAATAATGATAAAATGTTTGAAAGAGATAAAAGAGAAATGATAAATTATTGTAAGATTTTAAAGAGAAATTATAGTCAAATTAAAGGTAAATTGGTAATTGAGTTAGTGTGTGGTATAAGATGTAATTTTGATAAATAGTGTTTATATTCTGGAATATGGCTATTGTGATGTTTAGCTGTTATTCTGGAATAAGAGGTTGTATTCTAGAATAAGGATTTTTGTTATTCCTGAAGTGAATAGGAGCTAGAGGTTTCTATGCTAAGTTCCAATAGGTAAATTACTCCTTGATGACCCTAAAAATTGTATTTAGGCTAGTTAACCATCTAGAATGTAAGTCGACCTAGATGTGTACTTTTAAGATGGACTTTGTGCAAAGTGTTGATGCTAATATAATTGAGTCATAGATTTTGAGACTAAGGAATCATTTTCTACGAAGGATATCTTATTTGGCTTACAGGTTTTTTCTGGCCACCAACCAGCAGCAGTAAGCACTTGTATTTATAACAATATCAACCAAGCCTTAGTTATAACTCTTTAGGTTGGCTCTATGGGTACCTCTCCTCTTTCCTTTTTAATTACTGCAATGTGTTCTAGCAAATCAAGAGATATCATAGTTTTTCTTAATATTTTTTCCTCTCTCCTTATTTTTGGTCTTTCCTTCCCAACACGAGCTGTATTATAAAATGGCAAATTTTCAAGTGCAAGGACATTGAGATGATAGCCTTGTAATATGAGACAAGACAAAGTCTCTACAGATATGTACTAAACAACTACTAATAAATATACTTTGTCAACAGAAAGGGAAGGAGTTAGGGGACAGAATGAAGCTAGCAGTCCTGTTGAATTGTAAGGCATGGCCAATCAACAAATATCATGTACTTGTGTCATAATTGCACACTCATGTATTTCAATAGTAAGATAAAATAACTTAGATATACTAGATTGTTTCAAACTAGATTTGGATGTAAGAAAACTATGATATTTTTAATAGGAGGAAGCCTCGGAAGTCACTAATCTAATGGCTTTGGTTTTACATAATTCTAAGGTCAGATGTGAAAAAATATAATTAAAACAGTAAAGGAAGGTCAAAATATGACAGATTGGTTATTATTCAACATTGCGGCGGTCGTCGGAGAGTGGCGAACGACCAAAGACGATGTTGGACGACCGTAAGGTAAGATGGCTTATGGAGGTGATGGTGGTTATGAGTTAGAGATAATATTATGATTCTAAGTTAGATTTACTCCTAGAAAAATAAATGACTATAATTAATTAACTTCTACTCCTAGATTATCTTAGTCTTACTCCTAAGATAATCTAAGGCTAAAACATAATTTTTAATTCTTTATTGGATGTTTAGATGCCTAAACAAAGAAGTTCAGTCCATTTATATTTAGAGGTCAAATATAATGAGTCGTCCTACTCGGACTAGTTTTAAAGCCTTATATGATTCGAACTAGGATTTGTTTTAGAGATTTACATAACTTAATTGGACTTGCCTTAATGGTTTATATGACTTAATTGGATTTGTCTTAGTGGCTTACATGACTTAACTATACTTGTCTTAAGGGCTTACATGATATTACTAGATTTGTCTTAAGAGTTTATATGATATAACTAAATTTATCTTAAAAACTTACATGACATAACTAGATTTGTCTTAAAAGCTTACATAACATAATTAGACTTGTCTTAAGGGTTTTCATCATGAATTAATTAAAAGATAAATAGACTTAATCCATCGAGCCTAATGTTCCTATGATTTGATCCGATCAAACCTGAATCTTATCATAGATTAAGTGCCCGACACTCTATAATTGTAGGTTAGAAAGCATGGAGTTATTAAATGCCATACGGAGTTGCATAGAGGAGTTTTCTATAGGACTTTATAAGAATCCTTGACATTGATTGTGAGAAACATGTTAGCTTCTTACTTTCTAGCTAATATAAGCAAGATGGTTGTTTCTCTAAGTGTAAAAATGCCACGCTGTGGATATCATTTCCTAGTGTACAGTAAGTGACTTCTAAGTGTTCCGTGCTCGCAATGTGTAGACACAAATAGGGAGTTGCGCCCTAAAACACAGAAAATCTTATAGCTGTGTGTTCTCAAATCATGGTGACCGTCAACTACCCTATATAGCTGCATGTTCTCAAATCTAGATTTTGGCATTCGTTTCTGCTTTGGAGGTTTGAAGCATTTAAAGGCAGCAGGTACAAATCCAACCACATCAAGCATGAGCTCATTTTTGGTAGTAAACAACTAGATGGATAACTAAATCTATTATGGGCTCATAAAGACAAAGAGAGGTGGAAAGGGAGTCGGTGGCACCAGACCTCCTTTAATTACCTTAACCAACTTCCATGGGCTTCACCATATTTCATTGATTCCCTAACTTCGAAACTGAGGTCGGTCTCCAAGCTTGCCACCATTCCAGCAGGATTATAAAAGATGCCCTCATGCCTTGGCACTTAAATCCTTGGTGCCAACGGTCTAGGATATGTAAAAGCATATCCAATAAGAAAATTGTAATTAGTCTTCTAATCACATGGTTATAATAAATTAATAATCATGCTCTGATCTTAAGGTTATAGCTGTAACCATAAATTAATACACATTACATGTCAGCAATAGATGCTGACAGAAAAAATTCAGTTTTATTACCTCTTCTTTTCTTGTAATTTAAATTTTTAGATCATCCTTGATGGAAATAGTGTGTATATTATCATTGTTAAAGTAGAAGAATTTATTCATCATGTTATCTTCATAATTTTCTAATCTCATACGCTAGCTTGCCAATTTGGATCTTGAGTAGTGGACAGGATTTGCTTCATTTAATTTACCTTTATTTTCTTGTTTGCTGAAGATGTTGCAGTACTGAACTCTGCTACAGTTAAGGATTTGAAATTAGCTGTTAGGAAGAGAATAAATGAAATTGAGCAAGCACAAATGGGTCATCGCCACATTTCATGGTACTGCAACTCTACCGTTTCATATCTTTTATAGTGTGTACTACTCATTCTTAATTAGGTTAAGTATGTTTTACCAAGTACTTTGGATAAAAATTACTTTATATCTATGTATTTTGTTTTGTATCATTATGACTCCATGCACTTTTAATTAAGTTAAAACTGTTAGGTTTCTATCCAAAGTTAACGTTGTTTGTGCCTCTCTTTTTTAACAAAAATCGCTTTTACGCCCTAAACTTTTATTTTGTATCAATAAGCTACCTTAAACTTTTTGTTCGAGTACATATTTATTTAACAAAAGTAGAGTTATTTAAGTCATTTTCTAAGCTCTATTAATGGCGTTTGTATTTGCAATTTAGTTAAAAGTACAGAAAGGCGTAGTGATATACAATAAAGTTGGGGAAATAAAAGTAATTTTCACCCAAAGTATAAGTGGTGAAATATATTTAGTTCTTCTAAATTTCTTCCTTTTTTCTTTGCAAAAACGTAATATGTATTGGAACAGCGTTTGTGATTGTCTTGGATAAAATCCCTGGGACAATTACAAAATGAATGCTTTTCTAGAATAGTTTGATTTGTTATTTGAAGGATGAATGAAAAGGCCATGCCTGAGTCATGCGGAAGCATCTGTTTTGTGCCACAGATTTATCATTTATCCGTCTTCTAAATACTCTGCACTACCCATTTTGTGAACTTGTCTTTCTGTCTCTCTTAAACAATAGTAACTAGTGTGAATGTTAATTGAAATTAAATACATTTTTTTTTCTTAAAGAGATCATTACTTAGTGTGGTAGGTAGCCCTGCCACATTCTGTACTGGTAATGCGGCTTTCTTAAATGCCAAACTTTCAGTGAAGTACCTCTAAGACAATTTTTCTTTTGAATTATAAAAGTTTTTATTAACATGAGTACCTTATGAACTGTAAACTGCAAGATGGTGGACACAGTTCTATGTTGACATCAATTTGGTGGCCTACTGAAAAGAATAGAAAGTACTGTTTTCCATGATTAAAAATTAAAAGAATACATACATTGGGAACTCCTGCATTTATGTTTTCTAATAGCTGATAATTCTTTAAGCTACAAGGAAGGGCTTCAGTCATTGGTATCTTCAATTTGGTTGGTTTTAGTATTAATGGCTAATTAGTCCTTTAGAGGGAAGGCTTCATGTTTCTATTTTCTCATTTTTATTCCTTTCTTCCTTTCAATGGAATAATGATATTAGCTTTGTCTTCCTGGAAAAAGTCAAAATATGTGGAAATAAGTTCTCACCTAGAGTATGGGCTGTTTCAGAACAGCAAGTACATTATGTATATTATGTAATTGTTATTCTGTTATTGTTTTTTTAGGTATATGGCTGAAATAATAAGTGATACTTCTTTCATTTCATTATATAATCGTCAGATTGGAAATCAACCTCTTTGCAGGAGGCATGTTTGGGCTAACTATTGCCTGGCTCACCATAACGAAAAGTTGATTGATGATGATTCTGCACTTACAGATCATGGGATTCGTAATAACTCCAAGGTAACTCATGTTCTATGGTTAAGTGGAGATTACTTTCTGCCTTTTAATTCATCAAAAATGTTCTTTGGATAAGAACTATTAAGCAAGAGAAGCTTCTACATTTGCCAAAATTTTCATGATGTACTTCACATTGAATATGTTTTTAGCAAATTTTATGCAATCATGTGACAACTAAAAGGTTACAATACTTGCCAAGGTCCTTTGGACAAATATATACTTGGTAAAAATGAAGAGAAAAATGTTTCCCCTTTAAATGTTTGAGTTGTCTAAAACTTCTTATTATAAAATCTCATCTTTTGTATAATTCTTATCTGTTATCTGTTTTATGAGCTTCCTAACAACTAGAGATATTGCCTAGCAATTTTCCCGGAAAACCACTATAAATAGTTATCAGCGGGTGTCTCAAGGTCACATATTCCTGTTGATTTGAATTCTTGTAGTTTATGTAGTAGCAATTCCACATGAGGCTTGTGAATTAGTAAATTGAAATGATAAAGGCTGTATTTGCTAGTGATGCAGTTGGTTGTCTGCATCAGCTAGTGCACTATATTGGCTGATACATTTATTATGCATCAACTGATGCATGAATCTGGTGAAACTATATAGTTCTTAGTGCTGGTAGGACATTAAATAAAACTGATCAGTTGAAATAATGTGCCAAGTATACAATAAAATCAATATTAAATTGCAACTATGCGGCCTAAACTCTATTGAATAAACAGGGCATTTCAATATACAAGCTAGGGTCCTGTGAGAGATGTACGTAGCCTTACTGTCTTATTTAGAGGGTCTTTCTGAGGCTTGAACTTACGATCTCTTGGATGCAAAATGTATGCCTTATGTCACACCAAATGACACTATCATGACTTGAATTTGGAATCATGACCGACCATATACTCTAATAAAACTTGAGAGACATGAAGTCAATGTTTATTTTTCCAAAGTCTGAAAATGAGAGGACTCAAAGTCGATCAATAATAAAAACTTCCAAGGGTATCTAATACTAGTCAATCAATGTCTTCCAAAATAATACTAAAACAACTAATGCTACCAAAGGGAAAATTAAACTTTTAAGTGGAGGTAAAATGTTCCAGTGCACCACGTACATTTGCCATCCGGATCATCAACATAAAAATGTTAAAAGAGCTTTATGAGCTAACATTTTTAGCTCACTAATTGAACGAAGATAATATGATGGCATATATATGTTCCTATAAAATGCAAGGCATAGGAAAACATAAATGAATCCACTTGTGTGGTCTACGCGAAATAACTCAAATCAATAATCTAAGTAAAAAAATCACTTTTATCAATAAAATTAAGGTTCCGAAAATTGGCTGTTAGAAAAAATAATACATATCAGCTGTATCGACCGTATCGAATTTGACTATTTTTAACTACATAAATTCTAAGTATTTTTTAAAATACAGATTAAATTCTAAAAATTTATAAAAAAATTAATAGAAAAATAAGAAAATAATAATTACATATGAAGCCTAAAAAACTAAAGAGAAAACTCACTCAAAAGTATAATGAATTTCGAATTGAATTTGATAAATTTTTATATTTGAAATTACTCCTGTAGAATAACAGTGAAAAAGAAAAATCTCTTCATTGTTATTCTATAGCAATAAGAAAATAAGAGTTAAAAAATGGGTGAGAAAGAGGAAACAAAGAAATAAGAAAAGAAAAAGAATTACCCGAGTTCACTAGATCGATCACGGAATGAGCTCGGTGAAGTATAAGGGGTGAGAGGAGAGTGTATGTAAGAGATAGAGGGTAAAAATTAAAAATTTGAAAAAAAATGGTTGAACATCAATTACTAATGTCTTGATTCGACCTAAATATTAAAAATTTGGTTTCAGCCAATACTATTGAGTTTCAGGTCTAAATCGGGATCAACTATGGCCAATCCCGATTCGGATCAGCCGATTTTGAGTTATATGATATTAATTTAATAATAAACAAAGTTTCTAGAATTAAAATTAATGGGCTAGACTAGGCTACGACTAACCCGCAGCCTATAAGATCAAGACTGAGCTGTAGGCCAGCTCGTAACACAAACCTAAAAAGAAGGGAATGTGGATTGGGCCTTAACCCAACCCACACAGACACATGGATTTTGCCCAACCTATACTGCTTTCTTCTCCTTTGAAGGAAAGGAATCAAAGAACTCGAAGGTGATAGCAATCAAGGAAAGGCCACGATCTCTACCGATGCTAGCTTGAGGGTGAGATCCGTGATAAAATCCCACATGACCTGAGTAATCTACACAAGGTGGAAGGATTTTGACCAAGGTGATCGACAACGAGAAGCACACCATCCATGGCCAACGGCCATGGTGGTGCACAATTTCTCTATCTTGGCCACGAAGGCACTAACCAAAGTTGTCTACAGACTTCTCACTAGGAAAAAAACCCATCTAGGAGGTCAAATGTGACTTAGCTTCCTCAGAAGTCGAGTACCTGAGAAGGGTACCTATGGCATAACGTTACATTTGTTTTTTCCATATTTTCTTTCTTTGAAGTACTAAGTTTAGAGTATTAAAAGAAAATGTAATGTCAATCAATTCCTAGCTCCAGAATTTAGAAAATTCAAGTGATGAGAAATAGTCGTATGCCCTTGAAATAAAAAGCTTCAATAGGAAAAGCATAGATTTATCCAAAGCATGTTTCAGCCAAATTTCTATCTATGCTGATAAGAATCGTGCTAGGGTCTGAATCGTCTCAACATTAAATCTAGAGTTTATGGGTGATCAACTAGTGTAGATTGTAATATATGATTTCTGTGGTGAAATAGGGCATGCGAGTAAGCTAAATTGATGAGAAGAACAAAGCGCTAGTGGTGGTGGTTTGGGCAAAGAATGTGATTTGATAAATGATAACACTGGATAAAGGTCACGCAGTAGTTTTTAAGGCAAATTGTAAAAGTAAGTTGATGTAGTTTGTGAGTGGGCTGACCTTGAGGATTGAGGAGAACAACTAGATAAAGAGGAACTAAGAAACAGTCTAGAGTATTAAGGGAGAAAGAGAGTTTGAGAGATTAAGAGAGATGGAGGGAGATAGAGAGAGAGTTTGGAGAGATAGGAGAGGTAGAACTAGTCTAAATATGCAATAATCTCAAAGAGGATGCCTATACACATTTATAGGCTAGCCACACGTCCTAAAGACCCTAAAGAAATCTAATACGAAATAAACTCATCGTTGGAATTCAAACGGCCTCCCCGGGTATTTAAATGCTCAAACCCTTGACTGGCTCTCAGGTTGGGGCATTCGATTGCTTGGCAAGGGCATCCGAATGCCTAGCAGTGGAATTCGAATGCATTGCCATGAGACAACCTAAATGCTAGATTGGGGCCATCCGAATGCCTGGAAGGGGTGTTCAAACACCTCAGCCAGAGAATCCTACTTTCGTGAATTTAAACCACTCCCTAATACAATCTCCCCTCTCCCTCTCCAGCACGCATCGTGGCGCAGAGAGAGAGAAAATCACGCCTAATCCGGATCGGATTAGGTTTAGATTTTCTCTCTAATCTATAAATTAGGCTTAATTATCTCTCTCTCTCTCTCTCTCTCTTTTCTTCTTCCTTCACCGACGGAGTTGTCGCCGTGGAATCGGTCAGCCGGAGCGTCGTCGGAGCCAGCAGAGACCACCACACGACTCCCCCGTAAGCCCTCTACCACCCCTCTAATTTAATTAAATTTTAAATGAGAAAATCCGAAATTACCTGATTTGGGGGTTTTCGGCCTCGTCGGCAAATCGGGCCGGCCGGCGGCTTCGAGTCGCGGCTGCTACCTCCGGATCCCGTCAGGAACTGAGGGTGCGCCGGCGAACCTCCGTAGTGGCGGCCGCCTTCTTCTTCTTCTTCTTCTTCTTCCTTCTTTCCTCTCTTTTTTTTCTCTCTCTCTTCGGTTTGGGGAAGACAGACTCGGGTTGCCCGAGTCTGATCTTCTCCCGTTAGTGATGGATTCGGGTCGGGTTGGATCCGAATCCAAGGAACCCGACCCGGTTCCATTATCTAATTGGATTGGGCCTTGGCCCAATCCATTTATGAAATTGTTTTGGGTGGGCTGCGGGCCAACTGCAGCCCAGCCCAATTGATTTGGGCTTATTTTAGCCCAAATTAATTATTCTTAGGTTAAATTGTTTAAACATTTTTAATAATTGTTTTGATTAAAAAAAATGATATTGTTATTTATTATTTAAGGTGGTGATTTTTAGTACGTGGGCTAGAGATTTGAGATTTTGGTTGTCTTGCCTAGACTCAGGTGAGTGGGTTCACTCACGTATTTATTTTATTGTATTTTGTATTTTTGTTAGACCATGTAAATTTTCTGTGTGCAAATTATTTATTTCACCCCCATGTGTAAAAATTAAATTGTTGCAATTTCTGTGTGCAAGTCTATTTATTTCATCCGTACATGCGAAAATTTAATTGTTTTATTTTCTGTGTGTATTTAATTATTATATTCAGTGCATCACCATACTTCGTACTAATATTGAAATTTGTGAAAAGAAAAATGAGACTAGTATTGATATGACTTAGAGAACAGTCACGGTATAAATCGTTTGTGATTTTCCGTGGTGACTCAAGTCTATCTGGAAGTCCAGAGGAAAGTCCTAAATTAGATCACTACGGTGACTTCCTTAGGTGACTCTGGCAGGGTTAGGGAACAGTCCTAGGAAAAATGAGAAAACTTCCTAGGTGACTCTAACTTCTCTCAACGATTAGAGGAAAAGACAGAGTGTGTTGATCACAGGGTGATACCCTCTGATGACCCTAACCGGATCAGCTATGAAGAAAAGTCCCGAGCGTCATCTCGAGGTGACCTCTAGTTGATGTGGATCCACAGGGTTTAGACCCATCGAGACATATGACAGTATAAATATCAAAAAGATGTAATATGTTGGAAAACGTGCAAGGTTACAAGTTGTGACATTTCTCTATTGTTACCATTGTTATTATGTAGAGAGCATGCCTATTGCATATTATGATGGATATTGTTGCTTTTAGTTAATTTATTCAGCATTAATATGTTTTAAATTTATTTGGTTCGAGTGGATTCCACTCACTGAGCTATAGTTGTTGGCTCACGAGTTCTATTGTTTTTTTTGTATTTGTTTATTTATTTCAAGTAATAGTCAGCGGGGCGACTGAGCGTGATATACCCGGATTCCACCTCCACTTAGGATTCACCTATTTACCTTTCCGCTCTTTTAAATTTTGTGCTTTAGATTAGAAGATTTTATTTTATTTTATTTTATTTTAGAGACTCAAAAACATTAACATTGTTTATTTTATTTCAATTGTATTTAGTAATAAAATTTTAATAAAGCACATTCTCATTTTATTTATTTATCTTGTCATCGTATACGTAGAGAGTATTATTAAAGCTTCGTGCATCTCAAGCATATTGAGATGCATGGCCGGTCATGATTCCTATTTTGGGTCGTGACACTTAGCAAGAAATAAAACTATCTAAGAGCTGAATTGTATCCTATGCTTAAAAGGGAAATAAAGAGAAAGGTCAAAAGTCCATGTTCTAAAATGAACTTTGTTTAAAAGTCTTTAATAGTACTCATATTTCTCATTCTATTAAAATATGCATTTCCAACTTGTCTCTAAAACTTGTTGCCAAAAAGTAGCCTAACTTTAGTCCCCATTTACTTCAGAATTTTTTTTTCTTATTCTAGAATAACAACTAAATATTATAATAACATTATTCTAGAATACAAATATTATTCGTCAAAATTAAATTTTATACTATATACACATATTAACTCAATTACTAATTTATTCTTGATATCTATTGTATCAATCTATTTTATATCAAATCAAAATATATTTATAATAATTTCATAAAAATAAAATATATTTTACTTATTTTTTTTTCATTTTATATCACATCAAAATTAATTATTATGTCTTTATTCTAGAATACAAGTGAACATACGAATGATTATTCTTGAAATAAAAACCTTATTTAAGAATAATAATGAGGAATACCTATTTTAGAATTAATCTTATTTCTAAAGTAAACAAGGCCATAGAAATATAGCTTGAGACTATTCTCTTGGTACTCCCTAACATAATAAAGGATTTGTTAAGCATGTTCCAGCCCACCAAGTACCATGTTCTCCATAGAGATGCAGACAGGAAGATGTAGAAAGGATAAAAAGATCAATCAAAGCCCGATACTTAAGCTTGATAAATCAAAGCGTATCATTGGAACTATAAGAAATAACTACTGAAGAATTACTAATATAAGCTAGTGTCATTTCTGTTAAAAACTTAAAACCAACTTCATTTAAGTATCCTTTGGAATTACGTATTTCTTTCAGTCCTATAGAAATTTGCATTACCACATTTTCTTATAAAGTAAACTTCAGCTGAAATCTATTATTCTTGTATTTATGCAGAATAAATAGCAACTATGCTTTTATTATCTGACCAGGATGATAGATCTCAAAGTCGTGTCTCACTCCTATCCTTTGTGGATGCAGGTTTATTTTTTGCCACACATCTTGTCAAGAGTATACCAGAAGCACTCTAGGAGAAAGAAACATCGCTTCTTTCATGGTCTTAGCAAACGATGGTAAACATCCTCTTCAATATCTCGCGTGCTTGCTTCAATGGTCAAGTAATAGAAGGGCTATGCTTCATGTTTGTTCTCCTAACTTGCTTCTGTCTTAACCCAGAAGTGCAATCAAAGACATTAGTATGTAATCAGCTGCTGCAGTACATACAATCCAAGGCATTAAGCCAAATATTCATTTTCTGGACTCATTCTTTGTAAATGTCGTTGAAGATCAGAATTTTGGGAATTTTGCAAGGTTGCCAACCAACTTTTAAGAAAAGAAGTCAAAAAGAGAATGAAACAGTTTTTAGTAGATAAGTAAGTCAGTGTTTTTATTTATATTTTGCAACCAAAGATTAAAAGTAGAAAAGCTCTAAACAATAAATACTTTCTTTCTCTATTTTATAGCAACCAAACAGAAGTCTTTAACATATAGATTCATTTTACTTACCTTTTCTTATGAGAAGAGAACATAAAAGCCCAGGTGATGGCATATAAATTCATCTTACTTCAACTAAGTTTACACAATTTTTTTCTTTTCCTTTGTAAAAGTATCCAGAAACCTTTTTCTTTTCTCACCAAAGTATCATTGCCTTACCTTTGAGAGTGAAGAGAGAGTTGGTTTATATTTAATTATGGTTGTCTTTTTCTAAAGGGGCAATAAGTACTAGACTAAGTACATAAAATGGTTTACTTCTTTTTCCTCCTCCTTTTCCGCATCTCTTCTAAATTAACTTCCATTGTAGTCCTCTCACACATTATCCATTGTTCATCTCCACCGAAGAAGAGCATTATTTTTGTTACTACTGCTAAAGGTAAAGCCAATGACGAGAAAAAGTTAAACAGTATTTCCTCTCTTCCTATATTGCAATAAGAATTCTTGAAACAGGGATCCAATAGAATTCCAAAACAAAGATAAATATTTATAATACCTTTGTTCCGTTTCTCTCTAATTATTAAATAAACTAGATTATCTTTGGGGGCAATTTGCACCATAAACCATGACAGTTTTACCCAATTTTTTCTGTAGAATGACTATAACACCCCTGAAGAGAACCACTATAACCTACAATTTGATAGGAAAATGTATAACCATAGAGACACACTAAAATAATATTTGTAAATTCCATAGATATAATTATAGCTTCTGTAAATATTTATCTTTAGTTTATGTAAAAATTTATCTTTGGATTCCATATATATTTATGAATTCTATGGATATATTTGTGGATTCTATAGATATATTTGTGGATTCCATAAATACATTTTTATAGTTAGGCTAAATCTCTAGCACTCAAAGAATTATCAGGCACGTTCAGAGCCAAAATGGACAAAACATATAAAAACGACTATATTGAAAAGAAGCTGTATGGGTATTTTTGTCTTAGTTTACACAAAAGTTAAATAGTTCAAGACATCATGTTCACTGGTTAGCAAATAAATCCGATAATATTTCACTATGGAAGGTTCAAAGCCAAAAACTACCTACCCTGATGTAGTAACTTTTCATTGTACTCTCAATCAAGTCTACATTTCATATGTATTTACAGCCAATTCATTCATGTGGGGGATTGTTAAAAATTTATATATTTAACATGAATTTTTATTAACTTTGACCAAAATTTTAAGTGGGGTTCACACATTATTAATAATAGTTTAATTGTAGAATTAATTTAGCTCAGAGAGTATTTTATTGTTATATGCTCACTTAGTCAAATCCATAAAGAGAAGTGAATGAAAATTGGCTCTAAAAAATATATCATGACAATGAAAAATAAAAATAAGTGAGCTTAGTAGCATACTGAATATTTAAGAAATATTAGTATGGTATATAAGTGACAAACTTCTTATGGGTTTTAGGCCCTAGAAGGGGTACCTATTTTGTGGGTAAAGGTTATTATATAATTTAACACACGCATGCGCCACCTGGCTCGGCTCGACTCAGTTCGTGCGCATGAGTCAAGTCCAAATTTAATTTTTGGTTGAACCCAAAGTGGTGTGTCCATATGTCTACATTCGTGATACATACAATTTGGTTCAATCATTTTCAAATCATGCTTGAGTCATTAGTTTGCATTTGAGAGAGTACAATACAGTTTAAGTTCAACAAGGCATTCAAATAGCTAATTCATTTCGAGTGTAAGGCAGTCATTGTATTTTGGAAGACCCACATCTGTTCCAAAAGCAATTGGTGGAGAGCAAATTGGTTTTAAGGAGATAGTGTTTTCACTAAATTCGACCATACAGATTTTACATTCTATAATCTATAAGTTTATTTTTTAACTTATTTATTTTGAGTCAAATATTTTATGACTTTTGGAGTTAGATTATTACCGCTAACATTCTTCACTAGAGATTTTCCTGTCTCTACTCCCCCTAACTCCTTTCTAAGCTCTCCCAACTCCGTTCTAAGCTCTTTCCCAAGTCGATTCTCAATTCCTCAAAGACCTCTCTCTTTTCCCTTCTCTCATCGCCCATGGACAACTCTGACACCGAGCTCCTAAAGATGTTTGCCAACTTGCTAATAGAGGACAACATGGAGGAAGCTATCCCACTAGTGGAGGCAAATACCATCTTGACAAGGAAACCTACCCTATGTTTGATAGAAAAATTGATAACGGACTAGACTGTCAATGCCTTTGGCTTGAAGGTAGCCCTCATAAAAGCCTAGAAGCCTGAAGGTAATCTCTCTTTCATTGAGGCTGAAAAAAATACCTTCCTCATGGAGTTCGAGTTTGAGATCGACCGATGAAGGTGTGGTACAGCTCGCCTTAGCTCTACAACAGAGACTTATTCTCCTTGCATTACTTTGCCCCAGAACAAATCGATGGAAGTTTGGATTTTTCCTAACGCCAAATTTTGGTTTCAATTCCACAGCCTCCCCTTAGAATATTTCTCTATGAGCGCTATCGTTACCTTAACTACGAAGGTGGGTGAGCTGGTTCCAACATAAAGTATCATCCTATTGAATAGGCCAAATTCATTCGGGTTAGAATGAACCCAGATATTTTGAAACCTTTTACTCATCTCACATAATTACCTTATCCAATGGTAGTAGCCATGAAGTATATGAGAATGCTAAGGTATTACTCATACTATGGTCGCATCGACCATGAAATGCAGGAGTGTATGCACCAATGATCCCTTGAAATGCAATCAAAACGGATTACCCCTCCTCCCATCTTCATGCCCAACAACCAACTCTCTTGAAATCTAAGTTCTTCAACCTCGAGGCCACACTAAGCTAGCCTGAACCATTGTACCGCCAATGAGGGCAAGGCATTGCTTAGCCCTAGTAGCCAACGATCGAAGTTGGTGAAAATTGTGTGGAACACAAAATGGATTACCCTTCCTCCCATCTTCATGCCCAACAGCCAACTCTCTTGAAATACAAGTTCTTCAACCTCGAGGCCACACTAAGCTAGCCTAAACCGTTGTATCGCCAGTGGGGGGAAGGCCATGCTTAGCCCTAGTAGTCAATAATCGAAGTTGGCGGAAATTATGTGGAGCACAGTTGCTTCGTTGTTGAGGGAGCCAACCCTATTCTAGCCTGGGGATGCTCACTCCGTTCTCAGTCTATTGAAGTGAGAAGGGAGGATGTGTTGCACGTGGTCTACCCAATATCAATTGCTCATGCAACTAAGCTTCCAGCTGCCGAAGTAGGATTCAGGCAGGGCAAATCTAAGGCTAATGTTCCTCTCCATCGCTCCCATCCCATCCCAATAAACTTACAAATTTGTAGCATATTGGTGGAGATAATTGACATGTAAGTTTTCATCAAATCTCCTCCTCTCGTAAGGCAACCGTCGCATCCACTATCTACTTTGCCTATTGCCAAAGATACCATCTCATATGTCTCATAGCATCTAATGCAATTGTCCCACCCACGTTGATGTCATAGCCATGCAAACCCTAGATACTATCACCATGCACTCAATCATACCCCATGTTCCCAAGCCTCACCACACACCTACCTCAAATCTGTGTCAAAAAACTCCCGCTTCCAAAACCTACTGCCTTACCAAGTCGAGCTCATCACCTCCATCTCTCCCTTCCATTGAAACGTCACTACCATATCCAAGCAAAAAGAAAGCTCAGACCAAGCTATCTTTCATACCTAAGTGTCTATCATTTTAGCCGATACCCTCATATGAAGGATTCTCCTCGTCTCAAGCCACCGTAGCTACTAGTAATCTCTCGCCACTAGTCAACATGAATTCTCCCGAGCTGACAGCTAGACCGAAGCAGCATGGCATGAAATCATTTTTTTTCTTAATATTTTATATTAATTGTGTCCAAAAGAAAGGTCATAATTAATTTAAAATTTGATCCTCATTTGTTTAAGATCCAATCTTCTATTCGAAAATTATCAAATTTATATCCATTTAGTTATGATATAGTTTTAAATTTTACTATCAATTCAAAATCTGTATCTGTATCTGAATCTGTATACAGATTAAAAATATAGATTCCAATATGGGTTGAGTACTATCCAATCCGTATCTAGTCAATTTTCATCCCTAGGTTAGACTCATTTTAGGATGATGTAATCATCATGTATTATCATAGCTACCACACATTTGGCAGATGGGACAAATTAAATGATTAGGGACAAATTTGATTCCTAGTGATGTGGTAAACATTAGTATGTCGATAATACTCTAATTTTTTTGAAAGCAAATTTGAAAGGAGATTGTAGTGTTAAAATTTATTTTGTTCTACTTTGTAATTATATCAGGTTTTAAATCAAATGTAATAAAAGTTGATGGAAGGGAAAATATGCGAGGATATGTAGGAGAGGCTTCCTATCACATACTCAAACCTAAGGAAGGAAGCATCAAGCCCGGGCTAGAAAATCCAAGATTACCAACATAATAGAAAGACAAAAGAAACAACAATAAACAAACCCTACAGCAAACAAGTTAAAATATACAAAGAAAACTCTTACAAAAATACACAAAGCTAAGATCCAAATAGCAACAAGGCATATGGGGAAACATATTTTATGGCCAATGAGAATAGAGATGGGTTGCAGTGGAGTAAGGGGAAGGAGGGAAGGCTGTTGGAATAAGATATTGATGAGATGCAGGTATCGGTGAAAATGGGTCGAATTCAGTTCGACCCAACCTGCTACCAGATCCGAATAAAAAAATCCTATCCGATCTGGATCCAAGTACAAATACAAATAGGAGTGTAGTAAAATGTCTGGATCCGAATACAAATAGTTTGTTATGAAAACATCCAGATCTGAACACAGATACGATATAATTAATGTTTTCGGATACTGATTCGAATAACAAATATCTATTTACCCACTTATATAAAATATCTAACCCTCTAATTCTAAACCTGCCAAACCCCACCCTCTCCATCTCTCCCAAATCCCAGTCCGTAGTCGCCTCTTACCTCCACCCCCAAATCTCTAAACTCATTCCTCGCCATCACCGATCACCATCTTCGTCTCCATCACCTCTCCACCCCCAAATCTCTAAACTATCCATCTATTCACCGGTTGTTCCCATATATTTAGTGATTTTTCATCTATTTATTCATCCATCACAAATATAGGTCGACTTCTCTTTCTCTAGTTTTTTTTTTAATAGCACTTCTCTACTCAAAAAAGAGTACCGGAAGTTGCTTAAATTCTTAACTATGATAGCATGTAGTTATACTATTTCATTCTGTGCAGGGATCTAGGTCGATTACCTAAAACTTTGAAATCTAAGAAGGCGATGCATATTGAGAAGAAGTCTTATGTACAAACTTAGGGAAAAAATAAGCATTTGCTACTCTGTATATATGTATATATAAACATATAGCAAAGAAGTTAAATAGCCGTGTCCAAACTCATATTCTAACCAAAAGTGTGAACTTTGACGTGGCTTTGAGTACAGTAGTATTCCATCCATTTTTACCCCTGATCTTAATTCTTATTCGTCGCCATGCTGTCTGAAAACAAAAGCTGGAGACTAATATTGAGATGCTGAACTATCTCAGGTTGCAATGGAGAAATCTCTTGTAGCTCAACCAAGTTGATGAGATCCACCCTCCCGCTTCTCCTCACCATCAAGAAACCCACTTCATTCCCCTCCAAATCCCTCCATTCCATCCCCCGCTCTATCCCAGACCACCCCGTACTCCAACTCATAGACCAATGCCAGTCCTCTTCCTCCCTCCCCAATCTCCAATCTCTCCACTCCCATCTCCTCTCCCTTCCCCACCTCATCTCCGACCCCTCCGTCCAAATCAAACTCATCCGTGCTTATGCCGCATGCGGGGACGTCTCCTACGCCCGCAGAATGTTCGACGAAATTCCCCACAAGACCACCATATTCTTCAACGTCATGATTCGTGGCTACGTCACCCACCGCCGCCACCGAGATGCGCTTCTCCTATTCTCTCACATGGGTCGGGGCCAAATTAATGCGAAGCCGGATCACTACACTTATCCTTGCGCTCTCAAGGCCTGCTCTGGCTCTGGAGACCTCGCTGTCGGTCGCCAAGTTCACGCTATTGTTGGGAAGCTTGGGCTCGACTCGAACCTCTTCGTGGGTAATACATTAATTACAATGTATTCTCTGTGTGCATGCTCGGGTGATGCTTTCAGGGTGTTTGGAGAAATGTCGCATCGGGATTCAGTGTCCTGGAATGCAATGATTGCTGGGTTTGCTCATGGAGGGCTTTTAGACCGTGCGATTGAGGTCTGCAAGGAGATGGTGACCGCTGGGAGACCAAAGCCTGATGCAGGAACTATGGCAAGCATTTTGCCGGCCATGGAGAATGCGCCATCTGAAAATATCACATTTATAAAGAAAGTCTTTGACGCTATGCCTAAGAAAGGGTTGATCTCTTGGAATGCTATGATTGCTATCTATGCAAATAACTCGATGGCAGCAGAAGCAATTGAGCTGTTTAATGATATGGAGAAGGATGGTGTGGAACCTGATGTAGTGACACTTGCCAGTGTTCTTCCTGCTTGTGGGGATCTCTCGGCATTTGACTTAGGGAAACAGATTCATGAGCTTATTAGGAAAAAAAGGATGTGCCCAAATATGGTGCTTGAGAATGCTCTGATGGATATGTATGCTAACTGTGGATGCTTGAAGGACGCAAGAGAAGTTTTTGATGGTATGCGTGAACATGATGTTGTGTCATGGACCTCAATCATTTCAGCTTATGGTATGCATGGGTGCGGCCTAGATGCTATTAGACTCTTTGAGAAGATGCAAGAATCAGGTTTGCGACCTGATTCCATAGCCTTTGTTTCAGTTCTTTCTGCATGCAGCCATGCTGGGCTTTTGAGCGAGGGGAAGTACTACTTTCACTGTATGATCAATAAATATCATATTAATCCAAAAGTTGAACATTACGCCTGCATGGTGGACCTTTTAGGACGTGCTGGATGCATTGAGGAAGCTTATGGTTTCATCATAAGGATGCCCGTTGAGCCAAACGAGAGAGTTTGGGGAGCTCTGCTAGGTGCTTGTCGGGTTCATTCTGATATGGAAATTGGGTTGATTGCTGCAGATAATTTGTTTGAATTGGTTCCTACTCAATCAGGATATTATGTTCTTTTATCCAATATTTATGCAAAAGCAGGAAGATGGGGAGAAGTCATGTCAGTGAGGAGGGTAATGCTGAGCAAAGGCATCAAGAAAGTACCAGGTTGTAGTAATGTCAAGTTAGGAAATAGGGTCCATACATTTCATGTAGGTGACACATCGCATCCGCAGTCTGAAAAGATATATGAGAAACTGGATGCTTTATTTGGAAGAATGAAGGATTTGGGGTATGTTGCTGCTACTGATACTGCTCTTCATGATGTTGAGGAGGAAGACAAGGAGGGCCACCTTTCCATGCACAGTGAAAAGCTGGCTATTGCATTTGTTCTTATAAACACCAGGCCAGGGACACCTATAAGGATAACAATGAACCTCAGGATGTGTGGAGACTGCCATCATGCTGCCAAGCTCATTTCGACCATCACTGAGAGGGAGATTATTCTTAAGGACACTAATAGATTTCACCATATTGACCGTGGGGTTTGCTCATGCGGAGATTACTGGTGACAGGGCCTCAAAAGTTTGATTAGGAACCATCAGATATAACATCTTGCAACATCATGTTTTGTTGGTCAATTTATGTTGTTGTTGGTGCAGAACATTCAGTACCATTTCACAAAAGTTCTAAGCATCATAATGATTATTCTTGTGATTCTTCCGCTCATAGAAGTGATTAATATGCATTTGTTGCAAAAGAGAAGTTAGAGAAGGATGCATTACATAACTAGTAATTTTTTAATTCCAGTTGTCTTTAGGATTTAGATCCCTCAAACATGTGAATAGCAGGTAGGTATAGATGAAGAGCATTCACGGATATTCTGTAACTATGTTGTCCTTCTATGTTTTCTTCTTAGAAAGGCTTGTGTGTTGAGATGTCCAAAGGTGGTATGTGGAAGATTTTCAACATTTCCAAGTTCAATTACTTTGGTTTATTCTATCATTTGGTTGTTGAATTGTAGAAAAGCATCTTGGTTGCAACCAGCTCCATTCAAAACTTATTGTCAGAGAAGCCTGTTTTGTGATCGATAACATGATGGCAGAGCAGTATGCATTATTCAGACAATTATCTTTGTTGTTTAGAACTACAAGATGTGTATATTTAATTTGTTGCATGAGGGTAGGAAGATAGTTTCAAACTTTGCAGTTGGTTGTAAAATTTGACAGTTTCAAGGCTCCTATATGCAATAGATATTGTGCTTGCATAGATGAGCCAATTATACCATCTGGATAGGAGATAATTTCTGAAAACTGCAGAAGGAAAAGGTGGTTGAGATTAAAAAGAGCTGGAGGCTTTTGCAATTTAATTGTATTTAATTTTTTTTAATTTAGTATATAAAACTAAGTGTATATATTTATTATAATAAATACATATTTTGTTATAATAAAGTGCATATAATTCACATATACAATGTGACAAAATGAAACAAAACACATGGTTACTTAGTATTCATATTGATATGATATATTCGATTGCTCAAGTAGAAGATGGGTGACCCTTGGCAATGGATGACCAAGAGAAGTAATAGCTGTTCCATGGATAAAAGTGGCAAATACATGTCTCACTGCCTAAAACTACAACATTTGATTAGGGGTGATTAGTTTTCATACCTGATATAATTTCAAACAGAGAATGTTTTATTTATGGGAAACTGCTTCAATAGCTATTCTTCCTATTTATTACAAGATAATGTATATTCTATATATGTGGGAATGAGAACTGCTATACATTAGAACATATAAAATGGCTGTCGTTTTTAAATAATGGACTTTTGATTATACTGGAAGACTAATATGACCTAATATTAGCATTGTTGAATATATATATATATATATATATATATAATAAATTATTAGTAATAGTGGTTAATATTGGAAAATTGTTGAACAATTATTAGTAATAATGTTGGTTTATCGGTCTAACTTAGACGCCCATAATACCTAAAATAATACATGGATTCTAAAAGAGCATACCTCAATATTGGCTAAAACACTTGCCAAACCATTGATGATTAGGTTCATGAACTTGTGGCAAGTTTCTTTATAAGTTGAAGTGTTTCCATCGTTGGGTTTTAAAACATCACTAATTTCCAATACAATTTTATTATTTTAATATTAATTTTATATCACATTAAATATAATTATTACATATCTTATACTAGTATTGAACTAAATATTAGAATAGCTTATACGACTACTACTACTGATTGAAAAGAGAAAAATAGTATTTAAAAATTAGAATATTTATGTCTATTACACCCTTATATTACAAGTGATTTGGGGGGGGGGGGGGGGGGGGGGTTATTACTCTTGAAGTGAACAGGGCCCAAGTGAACAAGGGAAAAAAAACACACACACATATAGGTTCTTGCTCCATTAAGTAATATATACTAAATCTTCTGCAAACACATCACAATGTAGGTTCTTTTTCTCTTTTCAACCATATGGTGTGATACAAATTACCAACGAGATAGGGAAATCAGTACTAATGAAAAGAAGCCTTGACCCACATATGGGAATTCAATACAAATCCAAAGGCTTAAGCTACCAAGTTTTTGAGCCAAATTGTGTATCTCAATTTTTTCTCATTTTGGAGTCACAAGCTATTAAGTCAAATCACTGGGCAGAACAATATCGCTATCTATAATCTTCTCAGACATGCTTTCTTATCGTGTCTGTAAAGCCTAGACTAGCCGACAGCTCGATGGGTATACGATCTACGGATCTTCCCTAAAATAAAATCTTCTCATTTTGGCTGTCTTTCATGTGGGGGCAAATTTTAGTCTTCAATCCAACAAAAGATAGTAGTTTGACAATGAACTCTCTTTTGGACATGATGTTGAGCATACAACTTTCAGCTTACTTTCAGCTCTTCTTTGTTTGCATGAGTAAGAAAGATGAGAAACTGGAAGGATTTGCATGGTTCAGCAGCACAATATGTCTTATTATATGCATGGAAAGCTCCACTAAAGATGAAAAGTGACTTAAACTATTACAATTCTTAACCATTAAAGCATTGGTGGATTCTCCAAACTACTTAAATAGAGCAGTAGGTAGAAGTTGTCACCAACAAATATGGCCCAAGAATCTAAGACACTATCAAGACTTTTAATAAATCATGCCAATTGCCTAAAAAGAAAAGCTCCAAGTACATAAAAGGATGCCAAAGTGCTAACTTTAGCAACCACAAAAAAAAATATTAAAAAAAATACTTTGAGATTTTGGGTCAACCAAGTTTATTAAACTTACTTTAATTTTCTCAAACTAATTAGTAGTAAAGATTCATAAGAGATGATTTAAATTTTGCTCTAAATGGTGTATGTGGAGCAAATTCATCCTAATTCCACCTTCATCTTTTGCTTTATATAACAAGATATTTCACTTTACTATATTTAATTGCTAGAAAATTGAGTTCAGTGAAAATGAACAAGTCAGTTTTTTAATTTATATCTTGCAACCAAATATTAAAAGTAGATAAGCTCTAAGAAATATAAATGCTTTCTTACCCTAATTTATAGCAACCAAACAAAAGTCCTTCAACATATAAATTCATCTTACTTACCTTTTCTTATGAGAAGAGAACATAAAAGCCCAGGTGATGGCATATATATTCATCTTACTTCAACTAAGTGCACACTTTTTTCTTCTTTTCCTTTGTAAAAGTATCCAAAACCCTTTTTCTTTTCTCACCAAAGTATCATTGCCTTACCTTTGAGAGTGAAGAGAGAGTTGCTTTATATTTAATGATATTTAATGGTGGGTGTCTTTTTCTAAAGGGGCAATAAGTACTAGAATAAGTACATAAAATGGTTTTCTTCTTTCTCATCTCCTCTTCCTCATCTCTTCTCAATAACTTCCATTGTAGTCCTCTCACACATTATCCTATGTTCATCTCCACCGAAGAAGAGCATTAGTTTTGTTGGTACTGCTAAAGGTAAAGCAAATGACGAAAAAAAGTTGAACAGTATTTCCTCTCTTCCAATAGAATTCCAAAACAAATTTAATTATTTATAATAATTTTGTTCCATTTTCTTCTAATTATTAAAATAAAATAGATTATCTTTGTGGAGATTTGCACTGTAAACTATTTGCACTCTTACCATTATATTTTTACTTTATAATTTTACCTAATTTTTCAATGAAATGACTATAACACTCATAACATATTTTATTGGAGAGAGTTAGTGTTACTTATAACATTAAATGTTGCTTATCTTTTCCAATTTTCTAATCATCAAGAAAGAGAAAGTGTTAAAATAGATGGAGATAAGTATTGAGATAAGTATGCGGAGACTGAATATATATTTATTTATTAATTCTTCTCCTGTAATTCAATTTTTCGGTTGTAACAAAAAGTTATTCACCAAATTCTCTCTCTTTCACCTTTCTAATGAAAACTTTATCTATATGCAATTATGTTATAGTGTTTGTCTATATAGATAGTGCTATAAAAATTGATGAATATAAAATATTTTTTATTAAAGTAGAAATACTCGTCTTTTACACATTAAAAAATAATTTCATCGTGTTAAAAGTGTAGACAAAATTTTATAAATTAATAAAAGAGCATCTAAATAAATATGATACTACTATTAAATAATCTTTCCATCAAAGTAAATTAATTCTTTTATCGACATTATTAAATATGAAGATCTCTTATTAATGTTTAAAATATGCCTAATATATGAAAAAAATTATATATCTTTTTTATGGTGAAATATATAATCATATATATGAACTAAGATAATATTTGTCAATTCCATAGATATAATTATAGCTTCTGTAAATTTTCATCTTTAGTTTATGTAAAAATTCATCTTTGGATTCCATCTATTTATTTATTTATTTATGGATTTTATATATATATATATATATATATATTTGTGGATTCCATTGATATATTTAGGAATTCTTAGTTACTAATTACAAAATCTATAATAATTCTCCAAAATCTATATTTAGTAACTATAAAATCCAAAGTTAGTATATACAGAATCTAAATATATGAACTATGAAGTCTGGTGTTAATATCTATGAAATATGTTATTGGTCACTATATTTATCAATTAAGTGAGTTATTTTATTTATAACATAGTGTATTTAAAATTATTATATCTAGAATTCATAGTTAGTTTTTAGGAATTCATAGTTGTAATAATGGAATTTAAAATTCGTAATTACGAAATTTGGAGTTGGTCTCTATAGAATCCAGAATTAGTATATATGGATTTCGAAGAAACTAATTGAAAAATTGTGAATCCAAGGTATGATCTGATACCAATTGAAATAAAAATAAGGAATATCTTTACTTCATATCGAGAGAATCAACCAAAGAAAATTCCAAATCTAAAATTGTTTCATATTTTTCTTTTATTATCCTGCAGTTTTGTTATGTAATTGACTTGCTAGCATATAAGTTTGTATGTTAAACTCGTGTCAGGATGTGTATCCAACTTATCTGGTACAGAATCCAGAATTAGTAATATGGAATCCGAAGTTGGTATTCATAAAATCTAGAGTCAATATATATGGAATCTGAATATACTAATTATAAAATTATATATATTGTATGCCAAAATACTTTATTTTTGTACATAAATATTTCAAAATATAACATTTATAATTATGTATGTTATATGTCGAAATACTCTGCTACTATATACAAAGAAATACATATTGAACAGCAATTTAAGTATTTAAGTGTTGTATGTCAAAATAAATTTCATTATTCTACATATTACAAAATCTAAATTGTTTCAAATATATTTAATTATAATAAATTAGGTGTGTGAGTTCGATTCCTCTATACACTTTTTTCACAAAAAAGTTGTCAAATAAGGTGTTGATTGTCTTAGCATAATAGTTATAGTGGAGGCAATTGTTATTTAGCTTGGGTTCTCTCCCTTTCTTGGCCACTTGTGATTGTCCTTTCTTCTTTTGATTCTATTAATTATACCTTTACTGTCATTTTTGCATCATTGGTATACCACTTTATAGCCGATTTTCATATTCAATAAAAAAAAATGTTGTAATCCATTCTATAGAAAAAGATCCCATCAAAATATATGATAAACAAAAAAGAAATATCCTACTAATTTATTCTTATGATTCATACTACTTTGAGATAGATGAAATTTTTTCAAATGCTCAGTCATGAGACTAATCATTATGACTAATTAAAAATTATTTAGAAATGTTATAAGCAACTAGTACCATAATAAACATTCGGTCATTTACTCATTGTGTCTGTAAAATATTTATTTATAATTATGGATCATGAATATATATCTATGGCTTCCATCTATATATCTATAGATTATTTCCCTCCCATTCTCAATCACCCTCGCCCTCTCTTCCCGATTATGAAATCCCTCCATTTTAGCGTCCTTTTAGAGTCCTCGTCGGTCATTGCCTTAGTGCGTTGAAAGGAGCCACAAGGTTGTGAACTGTGAAAATTCCATCATATCAATGCAAAAATTAAGGCATCATAGCTTCTTTCACTCCTACGACGACCCTTTTTCTCCCTCGTAGGGCATGTCTTCTCTTGTTGTGAGGCTATTCTAGGCCACTACAAGTCCTCCCCTCAGTCTTATTCTTCCTAGTGAGTCTATGCTATGGTCCTTTCCACCACCATAGTCCTCTTAGAGGATTGTGTAGACAAACAACCTTAATAGGATTATATCCTACTATGCCGCCTCTTGGGATGGAAGTGCCAATCCAAAATAATGGGGGAGGGGTTTTTCTTAATTAAATTCCCTAGCAATGATTCCCTATAAAGGTTGCCTACATGTCGAGGGTGGGACGATCTTGATCTAGCCTTGGAGCTTTAGCTTAAGGCCAGAAAGATCTCCCTCAAGTTTTGCATTTGGATCTCCTTTGTTGACCTACCTTTTAACTACTAAAACGTAAGATCGATCAACAGTATCATCGATACATTTGGAGTGTTGAAGATCCTTGACACTGATTGCCTTTGGCTCAAGGAGCTGACCTAGTTTTAAGCCATTATCACCTGTGAGGATCTAAAGGAGATCCCTAACCATGTCTTCATATGCTTAGTCGATTTTTGCCATCAGACCAAGTAGACGTTGGCAGTTGGGTTGAGGACCTCATCCCTGCTTAGAAGCCCTCAACTTAGGATGTTGTGGTGACTAGGACTCGACCTTTTGAGGCTAGACAACTCGAAGAGCATCTTAGAGAAAGTAAGGGAACCATAATTAGGTTTCATCGTTATAAGAAAGCCAACTCTAGTAAACATAGGATGTGGAGGAGGTAGACCATCCTCTATTAGGCTTCGAAGGAGAAGCGCATTCATAAGGCTAGCCTCCAGTTGCCTTCGTTAGTTTCAACTGACATGCTAGGGAAGGTGGACCCCTTTCTCTTCATAGGTTCCAAATGCATGGGTGATAACCCTATCCCCATATGTTGTTGACTTTAATCCTAACCCTACCTAGGAGAGAGGGTCATCTCGTCATAAGCATACATCTCCCCTCTTGTCCTTTATGCCTATCTTGATGGCATAGGGTTGCCACTTTTTTGAAAATATTATCGAGGATTACCTATAATGCTTTTCAAGCTTTCAGCTTTCGATACTTTGGGCCCCTACCCTCGACCTTGCCTTAGCTAGGCTCCTCTCCTCGAGTGGAGAACCTCCATTTTACTATTTTAAGAATGTCTCTGATCCCTCCCCTCTACTTGATGATGCTTTGTCCCCTACAAGTGGGGAGGTACAATAGTCAGGTATCTAACCTCTTCTTAGCCCTGTGGATAGGTGGTGCGCTATTTCTCTTAACTTGCCTAATTTCTTTGCTCAACATAAATGACTCTTTTGTGCATGCTAGAATTGGAACATATTATCCTTCTCCACCCCTACTAATGATGATTGTGCCTCTTCGACCCTGCCCAAACTTATTGATCACATCTCCCCTTCCTTTATGTAATAGATTTCTTAGATCCTTAGTCTAACCATCCAACTAGGGGACCTTAATGAGGTCATCTCTCTACTACGGCATAGAAACGCCACGAGGAAGAACCTAGTCTAATGTTGTTGTTTTTAGTTTTTATTTTTTTGTTATGGAGTTTAGGAGTTTAGGTCTCACTTGCAAGAGGAGACACCTTAGTTGTCTTATTAATCCTCTTGTTGTGTTATCGTTAGGGGTGAAAACTGGTCGGATTAACTCCGACCCGACCCACTATCCGACCCGACTCGGATCGGATTCGGATAAAAAATTTCTATCCGATTCGGATTCGGATTCGGATACGGATTCGGATATGGGTCGAATATATTTTTCAGATTCGGATACGGATATTGGATATCCAATTACCCGCATATTGTTTTAAATGATTTACAGTTTTTAGTTTGCTTATTTAAATAGTAAATATTAATATTATTACTAATAATATGTTATATATTATTTATAGAGATTAATTTCTCTAATTTTATATATTTGACATACAAAAAAATTATTTGTTGTAAAACTCTTAATAATTTTGTATTAATTATATTTAAATAAAATATTATAATTATTTTAAATTTGATCAATATTTGTTTAAGATCCGATCCTTTATCTGAAAATTATCCGTATCCGTTTAGTTAGAATATGATTTTAAATTTTGCTATATGTCCAATATCCGTATCCGAACTAAAAATACGGATTCGAATATGGGTTGAGCACTATCCGATCCGTATCCGATCCGTTTTCACCCCTAGTTATCGTTTATATAAAGAAGACCAAGATCTTCGAACTTAGCCTATCTTTCTTTTGTTCTATGGATGGCAGGTTAATTGATTAATGTGTTTGGGTTAATGTTGGCCAAGTTTCAGGTGGTATCAAATCCTGATAGAATTCCTCGGCCTTCTCTTTCTTTGGATTTGTAGATTAGGTTGCTTCTCCCTCTTGGTTGAGTTTTCCTCCAGTTTATCAACTAAAAACTTCTTGATCATCTATATTTATGGGCCTACTGCCTTTTCTCTCAAGGGCGTCTTCTGATCCTGGGCTAGGTTGGTTGCTTGCACTTATGAGGACTTCAACATAGTCAAAGGTCTTGGTGAAGTTGAGCTAGTTGTTGAGATGGGTTGGGCTGAGCTGGTTGCTTCCTATGAAGATGGTCAATGGCTTGACATCCAACATCTATCCTCTATAATGTGCTCTTAGTCATCTGGTCTACTTTTTATTCCTATCGTTGATCTTTTCAGCAAGCTATTTCTCTTCACTCAAGATAGTGGCCTCAATCGTGGTCTTGGCCCCTCTCCAAAGATAGTCACCGCTTTTGTGATCCAATTTGCTGACAACACCCTTCTTCTATTGGAGGTGGATGGGCCTTCGGTTTCCAACCTCAAGATCATCACTTCCTTATTTAAGTTGGTGTCCAGCATGCACATCAATCTCGATAAATCTTGCATGTTATCCCTCATTTAGGGTGATGATGCTCTGCCATGGATCATTCTCTTTGGTTGTAAGTCAAGCTTATTATCTATTTATTACATGGGCATCCCATTGAATACTAAACTCTTTTATCCTTGGACTAATAGCCTAGAGTGGATAAATATAAAAAGCAACTCTCCAATTGGAAAGCCATTACTATATTCATTGGTCATTGGCTCGTCCTAGTTAAGATCATTCTCTATGCTCTCCTTGCCTATTTTTTTCTCAATCTTTTAGATCCTGAATTCAATCATCAAGAGGATCAACTCCCTTAGGCGAGCCTTCCTTTGGAAAGGCGAGGTGTCATTCTCAATTTTCCATTGCATTGTAAATTGGGCAAAGATTTGCCTCCCTAAAAGACTAGATTGCATTGTCGTGTATAACCATAGGAGTTCCAACATCTCCCCACCAAATAAATGATGATGGAGGCAGCTAAGACCTAAGTCAACCTCTACTTGGAGGGAGACCATCTACTACTCTACTACAGATAACTCATCTTCCTTAAAGACCCCCAAAAGATACCCTTTTTTTAGAAAGGCATTTTTAAAGTGGCCCCCCATTTCGTCATTGGCTATCCTTTTTTCCTAAGAATGGAGAGTAGATACTATTTTGGATGGATCAGTGGATAAGGGACTTCTCCTTTCAAGCTCGATTTCCTTTTGCCTTCTACTCATTATCTAGACCCTTAGCCTTTCTTAAGGATGCCACCGAAGTGAGGTGCCCTAGGAGGTTGGATGGTGCTACCATTACTGAAGTCAACCAGATCAGAGCGCTTCAAGGGACTGTCAGCTAGCCTGGTGAGTTCTCTAACATCATCTCTTAGATATTCATGTCCTTTGGTTCCTTATCGGTTACTTCCCTTAACTCTATAGTGAGGTGCCCTAGGAGGTTGGATGGTGCTACCATTACTGAAGTCAACAAGATCAGAGCGCTTCAAGGGACTGTCAGCTAGCCTGGTGAGTTCTCTAACATCATCTCTTAGATATTCATGTCCTTTGGTTCCTTATCGGTTACTTCCCTTAACTCTATGATGCTCCAAGGCTCCTTTGACTCTACTTGGACCTTAGTCTTTGGAAAACCTCCCTACCCTCTAAGATGAAGATTTTTCTCTAACTAGAAAATGACTTTTGGGTCATTTTCCCTACATGTTCTGCAGTTACTACTGATCTTCTTGGCAAATGGCAGCTCTGCATCTAAGAATACAGCAAGCCATAATCACCTTTGTGGTATGTTGTTGCTATGGAATGAAAGAAACTAGAGTTTTTGGAAGAAGGCTCATACGGCCATCAATCTATGTACTTCCCTCGCCAACATTTGACAGGTTTGAAGGTCCTCCTCCTCTCAAATTTCGTTCAAATCTTTCTCTGCTCTCATCTCATTGAAATGTTTTATTCCCTCCCTCTCTCGTCCCTTCTCCTATTGTGCATCTCTATTTGTCTAATAATATAACTAGGGTCAGTCCATTTTTCTCAAGAAAATAATAGTGTTGTGTTAGGTGTATTTGGATTAGATTAGATTTGGGTCAAGTCAACCTTCGTACCAACACAAACACAACCTATTTATTAGATGGATTAAAATGTTATTTTCAAACATGACTTGTTATTATATAGGGTTGCAAACATCTCAGATTACGTTCAAATCTTTCTCTGCTCTCTTCTCATTATAATGTTTTATTCCCCTCCCTCTCTCATCCCTTCTCCTATTGTACATCTCTATTTGTCTAATAATATATCTAGAGTCAGTCGATTTTTCTCGAGAAAACGATAATGTTGTGTTAGGTGTATTTGGATTAGATTAGATTTGGGTCAAGTTAACCTTCGTACTAACACAAACACAACCTATTTATTAGATGGATTAAAATGTTAGACTCAAACATGGCATGTTATTATATGGGTTGCAAACATCTTTTTGAATTTATTTGAATCTAACTTTATGCTATAGAGCCAATCATTTTTTGACTTGAAAATAGGTCATGAAATTAGGATGATAACTATAAGTTTTTCCTTGCTGCAAAGGATAAATGCATTTGTAGGCCTAAATAGGCAATCCCTATCTCCAAATGTCTCTTGGTCTTTTTGTTATCTGTAAATTTCTCCATTCTAATTTATATGAGATTCAATAAGGTTATCTTATCAAATGGCAATGATATCATAAACTTATTTTTATCTATATAGAAATACCCTTCATTTTATATTTGTTCAATTGCCTCAATTTTAAGAAACATAAGATAGAAATTTGGTGGTTGTTGGCTATAGCCAACTTCAAAGATAAGTTTATATTACAAATTAAGTATAACAATATATGGATGGAGGTTACCTATAGATTTTTATTGTTAGCCCTAAATGTCTTTCTATCATTATTTTAATTGCCAAGTAAGAAAAATATCTTATTACTAGTCATATTTTATTTAGCAAAATAATTCTCTGATAATCAATTCATTTTCGGAAACTATCACTAGGCATAAATATGAATAAAAAGTGTGTACTTAGATTAAAAAAAAATGACTAACTTGCAGCAACATGAGCGACCTTCATTTTCTCATAAAATCTAGGAATCTTTTTATCTGAACACTGCAAAAATTTGATCTTGTATTGTAGATCAAGAATAATAACAGTGGCTAAAATGATATTACATTCATTTAGATACTTCTTTGAGTACTCCAAATTTATTTATGTGATCATGAAACCAATAAAAAATTCCCTAATCTTTGCATCCATTATACTTAATTTATTTGAATTATAAATATTTTGGCAAAAGTTCACATTATTGGAGGATAAATAGATTTTTATGATAACAAATATAAAAACTTGTAATTTCCTTCAACTTACCATCCTTTTTGTAATGGATAATACTTATAAGTGGTAGCTACAAATGATGACATGCATGACGATAGTAAATAAGACTTTCAAGCATTAGATAGATTGAACATATCATGTCTCTGAAACATTTCTTGCTATCCAAATAAATATTTAAACACTCTAAAAATTTTGTTTCTTTACTTGTGAACATTAAAAAAATTTGATGTGATTCTAATTTTTGTGTATAGAATCATTTGATTCATTTAAGCCTTCTTAAGCTACTAAATTAAGGATATGAGCACAATAGAGTACATTGAAGAAATTTTGAGCAAACAACAAAGAAATCATTTACAAAAGTATTATGTAACGTGAATGAATAATTAAATAATCGTTTCTCTATGCCTCATTCAGTCAACAACATATAATTTCTATAAGAGAGCAATTCTAGTGTGCAGAGTTGGCATTATACAATTTTTATTAGTAAAGTGTGAAGTGAGACAATAATAATACACAAGTAATTATATGTGGTTATAAAATCCCAATCTGTGGTTATAAAATCCATAAATGAAATGTCAAACTTTCTTTTTTGACAAATGGCTATATTTGGTTTGAGTTCAGAGAGGCTGGTTTAGAGACTCTTAACTTAATTCAGTAACTAAACATTTTTTTATCTTTTCTATACCTAATCAAGTTCACTATTCAAAAAATCAAGACTAAGAAATGAGACCAACTAATCAAATTCGGGGCTTAGCCTCAAACCAAACAAGCCAATATAAACACCCTGATAAGAAACATCAGAGTTTGATGGAACAAAACACCAAACCCTTTTTAGCATATTCCCCCAAGAACATTACCCTTTAATCTATAGATCCAGATTGAAGGAAAAAAAAAACTAAACAAAGCAATCACCAAAACTACCACAATTCTATCAACCATCACTATTAAAACACCTAAAATAATATATCAGCCACCACCATAATTTTTAGAGTATGAAAACAAACCACACCAGCAAAACAACTAGTTAACAAAAGCTAAAAGTTTATGGAGCAAAATAAAGCATCCTCTATCTAGTGGCCTCCATCCACAGAAATAAAAACATCGATCATTCGTCCTCGTCCAAGTTCACCACCACCCTAGAAGCAAAGTCCTTCACCTTCTTTGTAGCATTCTCCTTCTGACTACTTGCCTAGTAGGAGAACAAAGTTATTATTTTATGTTGTAAAGTATTCCAATCTCTTGCACTATTATTTAAGATTCTATTGTTTCTTTCAAGCCAAACACTCCAAATCATAGCAATGAATCAAATAAAAAACATCTTGGTATCAACCTTCTTAAGCATCTTTTCTTCTCCTTCAAACCACTCTTTTATATGTTTAGGAGAGACAATGAGCCCAGTGATCAAGCTAATCTCCTTAGTAGCTTCTTCACATATAGGCACTTCAAAAACAGATGATTTACAAACTCATCTTAGAACAAAACACATAAGTAACACTGTCAGTCCAATCTCTTTTCAATAGATTATCTCTCGTCAAAATTATGTTCGGATGAAATATCAAATTTAATTTAATTCAAAGTAATTAAATGTATGTAGCCAATTATTTTTCTCATCCTTCATCTAATACATGTTCAAAAATTCGCCTTTATTTTGTTTCTTCTTTTATATTTGACATCATCATATTGAAATACTTAATGCTTTAATATCCTTATAGCAACAAATTAAAAAAGTAGTTCATACTTGATAATTGTCATTATTTACATCTTATGATACTTCTCTTTATCCAATTTAAATAACGGCAAAGAGATGGATTCTTTTGATTTATCAAGGAATTGTTGCCCAATATCTTTCTTTTTAAAATTTTGTTATGCAAACTCAAAAATGTAGAAGCCACATACAAACGAGCCATGCCTATCATATTTCTGTGGAAGCTCTACATAGTGGTCAAGTGTTTCATGAATGATCTAATACACTTTATTAGAATCTTTTCTTATTGTATTAGTTATTTATTTTTATTAAAATAAATTTTCTGTATGTCACGTTCGAACGCGGAAGGGGCACGTTCTAACACCTTTGTGAATGTCTCCATCAATTTGCAAAAACAGAAAATGTGAAATGTGCGTTCAAACGTGGTCGGGAGTGTTCGAACGCCCACGTGCGAACGCCTGCATCAGTTCGCATCCATAGAGAACATCTTTTGTGCGTTCGAACACGGTCAACCCTGTTCGAACGCGATCGGCAGGAGTCCACTAGAATTAGGGTTAATAATTATTATTTTAGCTTGTTGACTAGCCTTTATAAATGTGTGGATGGCAGCCAAAATTATTATGCTTAATGAATATTAGTTTTTTATCTTCCTCTATCATCTCCCTAGTCTCTCTATCCTAATATCCCTTCTCCCTCTTCACCAACCAACTACATTTACCATTGGCAAGGTCTCATCTATCTTCTAATCTCCCTCGTCTATCGAGTCCTCCTTCCTCTTTGGGATCTTGGCCACTTCTTTCCCTTCGTCCTTATCTCTTAAACTACATCAACCATCTACCCTTGTCTTCATTATCATCTATAACCCTAACATCCACTCCACCCATCACCACCGCCATCATCTCCACTCTATCATGTTTTCGTTTCAGTTGGAGTTCGAATCTGCAAAGGGCATAAATATAAAAAATGTATATTAGGAAGTTACGGATCAATCAAACTTAGTTTAGTAATTTTTTTACTATGGAAAAATATTTGATGAATATTTTTTCTTGGTTGTGCGGACTGCTTCTTGCAATCAATGATCTTAAAGGGATCGTTATGTAACCTATCATGATCTCATCGTTCAAACCAAAAGAAAAGGCAGCCATCTCAATAACTTATTCATAGTTTCATACTTGCTATTTGTTATATATTTAACATTGATAAAATTAGAAGCTTCCTTATTTACTCCATCTTTTGTAGTATTTTTGATAATGAGAGCTTGTATTAAGCTGAAATTGTCTCCTTACCTGCAAAGCAGGGCAGAAGTCAATGGGCAAAATTGTACAAAGATCTAGGGGGAAATGGGCCTTCCAACCTAATTACATAATATTCTGAACTTTATTTTCCTCAGTGGGCTGCCCAGTCAACCGCCTAATTGCCTACCCTCATGATGTGTTGCATTCTTACATCACGGAAGACTTGGATCAGCTCTATGCTCTCTCCTACACGGTTCCTTGTCTTCCAAGGGGTAGGTATTTCACCTTTGATGATTCTAACCGCCTCTAGAGAATCCGATTCAAGGACTAATCTGGACTCTCTATCCACCAAATGGAGTCCCATGCGCATTGCCCAGTTTTCGAGATGATGGCTGACTTGCTCGGACATAGTTCTGGCGCTACCACCCGGATCGATCCCATTTCATCCCAGATTATTGCTCCTACTCCACCTTAGTATTCGTTGTCATAGTATGCTCCGTCGGTATTGAGTTTGATCCACCTAGGCTTCGGCAATTTCCACCTAATTTTCTCCGCGATCTTTGGCCGTGGAGCTTTTGGCAGCTTGGAGTATTCCTTGGCCTATTGGGCCACTCTCGTTGCCACCATCTTTGGACTGGCTTTCTCTCCTCAGAACGCGAGGTTGTTTCTCTACTTCTAGATTGCCTAGATGGTTGTGGTATTAGGCATCTAGTAACTATGTTGCTACTCTCCTCTTGATGCACTGTCCTTGTGAGCCAATCCTCACCTAGTGTAAAAGTCATTCCATGTTCATGCTGTTGTAGCTCATCCCAAACCGCTTTAGCAAACCAGCACGTGAAAAAGAGATGAGCCATAGTCTCCCCATGTAGTCTACAAAGAAGGCATGCATCGTCCGACGTCATTCGTAGGGAGTGTAGGTAGCTCATTGTCAAAAATTTGTTTCTGCAAACTTTTCAAAAAAAGTCTTTATGAGAGGTGCCACCAACAAGGTCCATAACCTTCTCCAACCTAGCCACCTATTCATGTTGTTCTTGTTTAGGAAGTTATAAATAAACTTCACCCTAGGCTCACCCGTGGGATGGTTGCACCAAACCCACTTGTCCACCATGTATGCCCGCTGACCTTGGAGTGTCGCGATGTTGAATGCAACCTCTTCTCTTGCTTCATGAATCAGCCCTTGCCTGGTCCACATCTGCCCATTGAGGAGATGCGCCATGAGTAGGTTCTAGTCTAGCATAGTGTCGCTCATTAGCGCTGCTCTGGCCAGCTTTAGCCTTCTGACAGACAGACCACAGTCTTCCTTATTTTGAGTCATCACATCCCAGCTGATGAGGTGTATGCCTTGTCTTCTGCTATTTCCCCAAAGGAATGATCGGGCAATGCATTCAACCTTGTCTAGAACCAAGTCTGGCACTCAAGTGCTACCAATTGAATAGGTATGAATGGCCATTAGTGTGGCATTCACTAGAGTCAACCTACCCGCCATTAAGAGTAGCCCTTTTTTCCACCCCGTCAGTTTTTCTCAACTCAGTTTATCAGACCTTGGTGCTCCGCGGCCTTGATCCTCCCCGTAGAGATGAGGATGCCTAGATAAGTGAAAGGCAGCTCTACCCTCCGTAATCCAAGGGTTGTAGCTAGGTTTGCAGCCGTAGTCAAGTTTAACCACCTCGGAAGGAAGAGCTTCGACTTAGAGAAGTTTACACGATGCTTGGTGAGGGTTGAGTAGTCCTTAAAGCATTCGAGAACACATTCTATGTTAGCCATAGTTGCTTTCGTAGTGATTAGCAGGTCATTCGCGTAAAGAAGGTAGGTGAGTTGTGTGTTTCCCATGCTGAACTTAGTAAGCACTCCTTCCCTATTCTTAGTATTAAGGGTACATGAAAGGAGCTGAGAGATGAGAATTAACAGGTACGGAGAAAGCAGATCACCTTGCCGGCAGCCGCGATAAGGCATGATCCATTCAGACGGGGATCCATTGATAAGGACAGCGAACCGAGGGGATGAGATACAAGTATGAATCCAGTTGCACCATTTGCCCAAACTTCCCATTCTCTCTAGCGTGCCGAGAACCTCACTTTAGCTCACCATATCGTAGGCCTTTTCCATATCCATTTTGATCATCATTATTGATGGCTTGTGCTTGTCATGGGCCAGCCATGCTATGGGCCACCTCCTGAGCAACAAGGGTGTTGTCATTGATGGACTGATTGACGACGAAGGCAGCTTGCTCCGGCCCCATAATCTTTTGGTAAGAGGCCCTTCATGTGACTTACCAACACCTTGGTGATGACCTTGTACGTGATGTTGCAGAGAGCTATGGGCCTAAAATCTTGAACTCTAGCAGTCCTTTGGAATCAAAGTGAGATAAATCTATCCTCATCTATTTGGCAAGGTGGCCATATTGAAGAAGAACCGCACTGCTTCACATAGGCTATTGCCTAGGATATGCCAGTACTGAGTGTAAACTTCTACCTAAATACCATCCGGTCTAGGCACTTTTCCAAGGGAAAGCTCCATAGGGCTGTCTTAATCTCCTTGTTGCTCACCGCCAAGATAAGGTTGGCAATTTCTTCAATTGAGATGGTCGGCAGCTCTAGCTAGTGTAGGTTCATTTGGTTTGGTTCCTCGGTTGGGCCCCAAAGATCTAAGTAGAACTCTACAAAGGCAACATTTACTTCCTCCTCATTCTACGTTCAAAGATGCTCTCCTTTCTGAATAGCTGAAATGAGGTTACAGCGTCGACGTATCGATGCAGAGATTTGAAAGAATCGAGTGTTGCGGTCCCCTTCACACACCCACTTCAGCCTAGCCCTTTGTTACTACTTGATGTTAACCTACTCGCTCAAAGCAGCTTTGCGGTGATATTGACTACATAGTTAGGCATATCCTTCCTCGCCAAGTAGCCCTACTACATCAAGGTCCTCCAGGTGTTTGATGGTACTTGACGTCTCGTGCAAGTGTCTATCAATATTTCCAATGGCCCATCGGCCCCATTTGCGCATCGCTTGATGCATCATGCAAGTTTTATGGCTAAATGCATCCAACGGGTTGCCATTTGCTCCTCAAGACCAAGCTTCCGACATAACAACCTCGCTCTCCTCGTGCTCCAACCAATGTAGTTTGAATCGAGTTGGACTAGCCCATCTACGATGCAGTGATGACATAGATAATAGAAGCGATGCATGATCTGACGCAGTCCTATCAAGATGGGTAACTCTGCTTAGAGGGAATTGTCCAAGCCAATGGGTGTTAGCTAGAGCCCGGTCTAGCCTAATCCAAATGTGCTTGGGACCTTGATGGTTGTTGCACCATGTAAAAGGTGGTCCCTCAAACCCCAAGTCATAGAGACCCGTCTTGTCCACAAAGTTTGTGAAGGCCTTGCACTTTGGACCCATCTACACCGACCAAGAACTTCTCTTCTCTTGCAAGGAGAAGGTAAGCATTGAAATCACTCACCACACTCCAAGGGGCATCAGTGCTCTAAACATTGGATAGTTCCTCCCACAACTCCTTCTGTTCATTTAGTTGGTTGCTCACATAAACCACTGACCAACCCCATATTTGTCCTACGGTGTTGGTGATCACCATATGAACCACCTGCCTTGACACCACAATGACATCCACTCGGCCAACTTCTTTCTTCCAGAGCGCTATGATGCCACTCGAATGGTCGTCTGCTAGCATAGCAAACTAGTTTCAGTATTCCTAGGGCCTTTGCCAGGCCCTTGGCAGTCTCCCAGTTTGCATGGGACTCTAACAAAATTAGGAAATCTAAATTGTGGTCCCTATTTAAATCTCTGCACCGATCATGCACTTCCTTCTTCAAAGTACCTCGACAATTCCAAAATATTGCTTTATTCATTAAAACAAAAGCTAAGGGAGCGGGAGCCTGGCTCATTGGGTCCTTCCCCTTTTGGATGAATGGGTTGTCCACCTATCCGCCTCCACCACTGCCAGCAATGAGTCACCTGGCTGGGATGCTTCACCCTGGGTGCCACCTTCATACGCCACCAACGCCAGTTGATCCTGCCTTTGATCTATCTCCATGCCCTGTTGCCTTATATCTAAACCCTGGTTAAGGGTCTCCTTAAGCTTTGTTACTGTCTTGTCATGCTCCTCTGTCGTGTTCTTCTTTAGGTGCAGTATCGGAAAGGAACTAGCATAAGCTAACCCGTCCTGCAAGACTTTCGGTGGGTATTGACCTATAAATTTTTTTTTTGTCATAGCATAAGAAGATCTAGGCTCTCTAGGTTGGCCAGAGCCTAGTCTAACCTAGACCCTATTGAGGTCACCACTCTCAGGTCTACATCAGTCTGTATTTCTTTGTATGAATCTGGATCAAACCCTATCATCCCAGCTCCTTTGTTGGTTATGCTCTCAAGGCCTTTCTCCCCATTGCATGTTCTTTCATCTTGTTGGCAACTAGACAAATCATCCACCTTCTAGAGAGTATTTGGTTTGTAGATCTTTGGTGTGTTTGCAGGCTCCACTAGGTCTCCTATTTTGGCCTTACCTTTGCATGTCGTCTCGATCGTTCCCCGCTTTGGTTTAGGGTTTGCATGGATTTGGGGCCTCTGACGTGTGGTAGTAGCTGAGTTGTCACCATCACCCACTAGTTTTTTAGTCTGCGTGTGTTCTCCCCCCTACCATTGGCTAGGTAGGTCGATAAACCTCCTGAAAATATTTTTCCCCCTTGTCTAGGTGTTTGTGCATGACCCACTCGATTAACCACTAGGCTTTTGGCGACCTCTGGTATTGACCATTGGATCTCCTCAGTTTTGTGGTTTGTCTCCCTTTGTTGCGTACCCCAGCGTGCCTTCCTCTCCATGGTGAACCACGGCCCGTAGATGTTGGTTTGCTTATTGGGCTATTGTGCTCCAATGGTAGCCTCACCTTCTTCGCTGTTCGACATGATAGGGCTACTTTGTTCCCTCTCCGTCTTGTCATGCCCTCCGTCCTTGCACTGCTCCAAGCGATGGCCTACCCGACCACACAAGAAACAGTAGAGAGAAATGTTCTCATAGACCACCGTTTGGTCCAGATTTTTTGACTTCGGGCTTAACTAGATAGTTATCTTCAATGGCTTATTCAGATCAACTTCCACACAAACTCGAGTAAACCGACTATGACTATGGTCTAGTGTCATCTCGTCAACACATAGAGGTTTCCTAAATAATGCAGCCACTGGGATGAGAGCCTCAATTTCCCAGTATTCCTTAGGGAGGTTGTACGATTGGATCCATACTAGGGCAGTCGTGAAGGCATCTTCTAAAGACTGAAAGTTGCCTCTACAATGTATCAGGTTTAGAACCATACCTAGCATCATCCACGGTTCATTGGTGAGCACGAAGGCCAACTCCTCCTATCTCTCAAAGAAAAATATTGAATTCCTCCTCCATGTTGGAGACAGAGAAACCGTCAATCCCATTCCATAATTTTGCCATAATGAACTTGAGTCTCGCTAGAGGTATGCCTCTTCCTAGAAAATGATCGAACAAGGTGAGTTTCCATCTATCCCAGTAGGCTTGTAAGACCTCTAGTTCTAGGATGATGCAGTCGTCTATCTGAGCTTTGATTTTAACTAGTATATCCTTCAGGATGCACCCTTCAGACCCTACTCTAGTGTCCAACAGCCACATCAACCCATGAACTCCTCTCTGATTGACTATCTTTGAAAGAAGACGTTCACCGGAAAGAGACATCTTCTCCACCTATAGGGGCTGGGGTGAGGGGGGCGGGGCGGATTTCTATAGTAGGTAACATATAAATTACTATGTTGTCTAATATGTAGAGTTTTGTTTCTATGCTTATTTTTAGAGGAAAATATGTCGAAGTACTTTCTCTATCAACAGTAATAAATACTCTACATTGTTCTATATTATTCATAATAATATCAAATTACATAAAGAAAATATCTAAAATGTAGGCATTAAATTTTCAAAATTAATATCAAAATTTTTATAAATAGACTCCATATCCCATCAATTACTTCAAATTTCTACAAATATTCTATACTCTTCTTAACAATGCAAGAAAATAGTATCGATAACTCTTTTACAAATTCATTACTTTTTCCGCTAGTCCTAGCTCTACTATGGTTTGGTGCATATATCTTTCCCTTCTCTTAGAAGCTTTTCCTATAGATACCATCGGCAAAATTCTCTCCTCTCCTCTTCTTGCTGAGTGGCTAGGAGATGGAAGAGACATTCTCTTATTTTTCCCTTCTCTTTCCCTTTCTTCTCGATGCCAATGAGATCCTTCTCTCTCTCCTCCTAGCATGAGTGTCTAGGGGGAGAGGAGAGGAGATGTCTTCTCCTTCTATTTTCTTTTTCCTTCCTTCTTCTCCTCTCTTTTCTCTAAGCATCTCTCTTCTCTATTTTCTTCTTCCCACTTCTCCTGCATCGACTTCATTTTCCTCTCTCTTAACCTCACCACCATCATTCCCTCCTTCGCTTGTCGCCATCTGGCCTGCCTCTAACTCCCCATCTTCCAATTGTCTCTCTCTATCATGTTTTTCTTTGTTGTTGCATAGTCCACCCGCCATTTTCCGCGCCTCCCTCATTTCTAATGTTTGCATGCCCCTTATTGTCTATTGTTGTCGTCGACCTCCCTGCTGATTGCAATTGCTTCCACTTTGCTACTAAATGCAACTACTCCCATCTTGCCATTGATCACAGCTACCCCTATGTTCACTTGACCTCTTCCCCTCTTAGCTTATCCAGTTATCTCTCCCCCTATCGTGGTCGTGCGTGTGAGCTTTTTTTGTTCTTCAATTGATGTGTGTCTTACTTTCGTTCAATTTTCATGGTATATTTTTGTTGTAGATTGAGGATCCTTCTCTAGTCTTTTGGAGATCCATAGGTTTGTATACGTACAGATGTTGGATCGCAACAAAGCCACAAGCCAATCTTGAGTCCCTTGCATTTGTGTATCTACCAAAGTTGTGTTTCTTAATGTATTTTATTTGCACATTATAACTTGATATATTATTTTTATTTATTGTAATATTTACTATTGTAGCTAAACGAGAGGCTTGTGTAAAGGTCCATTACTCTATCTCCCCTCTCATGTTGTGTATGAGACTGTTTAAAAAGAATGAATTAAATTTGTATCTATAGACTTTCCTTTAAAGAAATCTTGCAAAGACACGGGGCAAGATAAATGAAATGCAAACGACTTTGTTCCATATATTTCTTATAACACTTCACATAATATAGAAGATAATCTACCACGAAATTTGCATATTCATGTGCTAGCATTTCGATACATTAGAATTAGGTGATACGAGACAACCAAGTAAATCAAGAAAGAATGATACCGTAAAGACATTCAATGTATTTGCAAAGGGAAAAGAATGGAGAAACTATCATACAAAAAATAAAAAATCTGTAACATCATTTGCCATTCTTGACTTGCCTACTAGCTTTCCACTGAAAAAAGAAATTATTTTTATTGATTTCTTACTAAGATGTTAATAATTTGGGCAATCTTATTTTTGTATATTTCTGTGCAAATTCTAACTCCTAAGCTTATGAAAGTAATCCTTTTGTGATGACCTAGTTTAGTTTGAGTCTAAGCTTTAACATGATTAGTTAGTCCTACTTTTTAGTCATAATTTAAGTGAATTGAACTATGCTAAAAAAGATTTGATGTTTGATTGCAAGCTAGCTTGAGTGTAATTATTACCTTTAGTATGATATAAAAATGTGAAAAAGTGTTGATTTTGGAGGAAAATATATTACATATAAAATTAAGGCCAAAATACTCTTTGACTTTGATGATATTAGATAAAAATATTAATTTATCTTTTCTGTAAGAAAAAGTATTTTATCGTAGCTACACACTTGTAAGCCTGCAACCTCTATTTGACTTACGTGCTTGCATATTGCTTACTATCTTTTGTTTAGGAGGTCTCTCCTATTGGTCCATTATTGGTTTACAAGTTCTTAACCATTCTATAAGGTAAGGTTACACTTCTTTTTTAAAGATTGTGGCGGGTCTATAAGTCCTTTGTTAGCTTATAAGCTAACAACCTTACTATAATTAATTTTTTGTTGCAGGCTTGTTATCTATTTATTTAAGTTTACATATTCTTTTTTTTAATTATTATTTATTTACTTTTTTCAGCATGCATATTCTTTTTTTTTTTAATTATTACCTTTTATTTTATTTTAATTTTTAAGCACACATATCTTTTTTTAATTTTTATTTATTTATTTACTTTGTTAAGAGGCACATATTTTCAAATAATTATTTATTTAAGCCCCTATGCAGTTTATTTTTTTGAGATGATAAAACCCTTTTTTAATGAAGCTCTCAATATTACATTGTGGGCTTACAACTATTTGCTGCGAGGTTAATCACTTTATAACTTAATAAATTTTAAATCTTTTTAAGTTTATTTTGGAGAGAAACTAGAGATATATGAGAGAATTTAAAATAGGGGTATTATTATTATTTTCATGTGATATGAAAAATGTAAAACATATTTATTTTTTAGGAAAATTTTGTATGCGTCGTGCAAATAATACCAAATATTATTGTTAAATTTATAAAACAAAAATTCAAGTCATATCAGTGGTAAAATTATAATTTGAGAAAAAATTTATTTTTGACTAATTTATATTTTATATCTCCTCTTTCGTCCTTAATTTTGTCTAGAAAAAAAATAGTATTTAGTTACGGTTAGAAGTCTCTAACTAAGTGCAAGGGCTACCCTTGAATTCAAATAAAATGCCACCTAGATTCTTTTAGCCTCCAATACCGTATCAAGTTAGTCATTTGGTGCTAAGTGCAAGGCATATGGTTAGACTTAGGTTATATTAGTTCCAATGCTCTAAAACTTTCCTATTCTACGCCAACCCTTCTTGGTCGATCAATCCTTCTTGGTCGATCAGGAGATGCTATGCGCAAATGCATTAATTATATTCATTCAATGATTTTAATTATGGCCCAAATCAAATATAAAGAGTCATAAAATTAAAGATGATCTAATTAATAATATTTTATGCTCGTGATCGATGCGTTGGCACACATTAGGTACAAGATTGAATCCCAACCCACCGGTTCACGTTAGGATCCATTTTTTGGGTGGGCTGAATTTGGGCCGGGCCGAATCATGTAAAGATATCTCTGTCGGATAAATTTTATGCAGACAGGCTGATTTCTTGTTCTCTAGCCACCAATCTTTCAGTTACAGGTGGCTATGAACAGTTGAGAGTGAGTACACACGTTGCGTTGCCACGAAGCTCAGGATGCAGTAGAATTCCTACAGCCAGTGCTGCACTCAATCGATTACCTACTTCAGACCTGAGCTTCTGCCCCGTTCGTAGTTCCACACGCGCACGACGGCACCAGCACATGTGACCGACCTGGTTTCCTTGACCCCTTGCAACAAATTGCACCCAATCCGCAAAACCTAATTCCGTTTTGGAAGCCTCAATCGATTCGAACGCGAGTAACCAAAACAAATCCGAATCCAAACACCCATTAAGTTAATATGTATATATACATATTTGCTAACAATACCTTCGACACACACCAATCCTTCCTTTCCCGGAGCAAGAACAAAGCAAACCCCACCTCTCTCTCCTTCTCACCGCCACGAATCCCACCCTCTCCCTTCTTCCCGTTCAATCCTCGATCGTGATCACTTGGTCCTCTACTGTCCGATCCCTTCTCTATCCCCAAATCTTTGCTGCTCCTTTGTCCTTAATTCGAAAACCCTAGCGAGAGATTGTTGGCAAGGAGTAGGATTTCTTGAGCCGATTCGATCAATCGGCGACAGATCTAAACGATTTCTTCTCTTCGGTCGCGTAAAGATCGAAGCTTTGCTCGTAGATGGTGGAGGAATCGTCGCAGTGATCTCGCCGTCGTCTTTGCCGCCGCCCGTAGGGCGAGGGAGGCGCCCTACTTTGTATGGAAACGCGCAGCCGCAAGCGGGCGGAGGCCTCGTCTTCTCAAGCCCCCACCACCCGCTCTTCTAAGCGCTCACGTACCTCTTCTTCTGCCTCCTCTGTTGCTGCCGCTGCTCCGAATCCCCCAACCACTCGTTCCCGCCGCTCTGCTGCTGCTGCTGCTGCCGCCGCCGCTGCTCCCATGGACTCCGCCGGCGATTCCTCCTCCGGTCGCCGCCGCGCCTCCGGTGGCCGAGGCCACTCTTGGGCTGCCGAGAAGGGTAAGGAGCAGGAACCACCTGAGGCATCCCGCTCCCGCGATAGAGACAGAGAGCGAGAACGAGACCGTGATGCCGAGAGAATCCTAGGGTTGCGGTTTGATGCTGCAGGTGCTGCTGCCTCTGCGGCCGCTGATGACGATAACGACAGCGAGGGAGGCGTTAGTATACTTCACCAGAATCTCACGTCGGCTAGCAGTGCACTCCAGGGCTTGCTAAGAAAGCTTGGTGCTGGGCTCGATGATCTTCTGCCGTCGTCAGCCATCACGGCTTCTTCGTTATCGCAGCAGAGCGGGCGGCTGAAGAAGATCCTCTCGGGTTTAAGGGCTGAAGGGGAGGAGGGAAAGCAGGTGGAGGCATTGACCCAGCTCTGCGAGATGCTGTCAATAGGGACTGAGGAGTCTCTAGGGTCCTTCTCGGTAGACTCATTTGTTCCTGTCCTTGTTGGGTTGCTCAACCATGAGAGCAATCCTGATATCATGCTGCTTGCTGCAAGGGCGCTCACCCACCTGTGCGACGTGCTGCCATCCTCATGTGCTGCGGTGGTGCATTATGGTGCTGTGCCATGCTTCTGTGCCCGGCTATTGACAATTGAATACATGGACCTTGCTGAGCAGGTGTGCCCCTTCCCTTTTTCCCTAATTTGATGGTTTATGTGCCTTTTGGTTTGTTAACATTAGTAGTTGCTGCATGCAATATTTAGTGGTACAAGCAATATTTAGTGGTGCTGGATGAAATTGTTGCTTGAGTGCTAGTTGTAATTTTTGTGGGTTCACTTACTGTAAATGGTTAACTAATATGAATTGGAGTGTAACTAGATTTGAGCTGCAGTAGCCTTTATAAAAGGGACAATTGTGTGCTCCTGCTATCTTTGTGCCGATGGAGCAGAAAGATGTTGAACATCTTTTACATTTGTTGCTTGCTTGTTGTTTTACCAAAAACCTGGAATAGCAAGCCATGGTAATGGATAGAGTAAATTATGAATGTGGTTACTGGTTCAGAAAAGCTTTATTTTTCTTGAATTGTTAGGTATTAATTGTGATATTCTAGGTGAATTCATCTCTTTGACAGATAGAGGCCATAACAAATGCGTACTTCTATTGCCAAGAACTTTCATCTCTGATACATCACTTCTTTTCAAAGTAAATTTATCCTTTTCATCTCCTTTCTCACAACTGTTTGATTCTTCTCCTCAGTCACTGCAAGCTCTCAAGAAGATATCACAAGAGCACCCGACTGCTTGTTTGCGTGCTGGTGCACTAATGGCGGTGCTGTCTTATCTTGACTTCTTTTCAACTGGTGTTCAGGTAATTGTTCTATAAGTATGCTCCCTAGTTTATTGTTCTTGCGTTATACTGTTTATTCAGGTTTTCGACAGTGAACTAATGACTCCTAGTTTCGTGTATTATATTTACTTCTACATTTCTTTTCAGAGAGTAGCATTGTCCACTGCTGCAAATATGTGTAAGAAACTTCCTTCTGATGCAGCTGACTTTGTTATGGAAGCAGTTCCGTTGCTCACAAACCTTTTGAATTATCATGATGCAAAGGTATATAAGATGTTATGAAATTATTAGATTCCCCAAGTACATATATGGCTGAAGTGAGGGCGTCTGACATTTTTATCTGTTGAATGGTTTACTAAGATGTCAATTGTTCTTTCTTTCGGCAACATCAAATTTAGGTGTTGGAACATGCCTCTGTTTGCTTGACACGTATTGCAGAAGCTTTCGCCTCATTGCCTGACAAGTTAGATGAGTTGTGCAATCATGGTTTGGTTGCACAAGCTGCTGGGTTGATATCCATTAGCAATTCTGGAGGGCAAGCTTCTTTGAGTACATCTACCTACACGGTATGTGCATGACTTTATTTGGTTTGTTAGGAATTTTCTGATCTTTGCTAATCTGTTTGAACAATGTCTTTCAGGGGTTGATCCGCCTTCTTTCTACGTGCGCTAGTGGATCGGCCATAGGAGCTAAAACTCTTCTCCTTTTGGGAGTCAGTGGCACTTTGAAAGATATTCTTTCAGGTTCTGGTCTGGTTGCCGGTGCTTCCGTGTCACCTGCTCTAACTAGGCCACCTGAGCAGGTATCTTGTACTTGAATTATTATAACTCTGCTGTCAGCTGATTAGTCCTAGATTTAATAATTTTTTTGCGTAGATGGGAGGAGACTAGAGGTAATAGGCCGTATAATAGTTGACTGCGTCTAACTTCTTAATATGTGTTATTTGTGGTAGAGGTCAGCCTGGTGTTTGGAGCAGTCTCAAGGTTTAACCTAGTGAATGAACTACAGGACTTACTTCAAAGGCATCAAGTGAGGTGTTCACTCCTATTGTTTATGAAGTATAGGCCTACTATGTGTGATATTTTCTTGGAAGGAATTTGTGAACCTTTTTGGACGATTTGGATTGTCACTGCAATAAGAAAAAGAGTTGAGGAAAGAGGTCTTACTTTGACTCCTTTACAAATTTGTCTAAATCAGCTAGAGAGTATACCTGATTGATTAGCTCCATCGTAAATTGTGTCAAAAGAGCTCACATTTTGATGAGAAACTCATATATAGGAAATTTAGGAGATCCTGGAGTATCTATATGACCTATTTTATATGGTTTATGGTTCAGAATGTTTGGGAGTAAGATGCCACCACGAAAAGAAAAGAAACAAAAAGGGAAAAGATAATATGGAATTAGATGTTGTTGAAATAGGTATGACAAAGAACAGTTACATAGGAGTTTTTACGGTTATTTTGGTAGAGAATGAGGCAATTGGGTGCAATAATTATGCAATCTATAGCTAATCTTGCGGTAGACTCTGCTAAAGATGTAAGATTTGAGATCTTCTGTACTTGAATGAGGAGATGGATACCTAAGTTACATGTAAGGTTGCCTTAATTATCATGTCAGTGTGAAATGAAATCTTGTGTAGTCAAATCTATTGTATGAATAGTAGGCTAAATGAGATTCATGTCGCACAATCATGGTACAAGTCAACAATTGCGGTCAAGACCTCTTTTCTAGTAAACACAGCTGTCTTATTCAGACAATATCAGTCATAATGTATCTTTTAGTTGTGCATGGATCCACAAAAAGCACTTGTGATCCCTTTCCTGTTCCTATGATAGATATGGTGATATAGGGGATTATATGGTCAGTGAGCATATTGGATCAATTGCCTCCCAAATATTTCTCTATGTAGTGTACAAACTCAATTTACCAAGGCTTGACGGAAGCATTTGAATGGATGTTAACTTACAACTAGCAATCGGCCTGATTCTACTAGCTTTCACAAAATGATTAAATTTCCTATTAAAGATAAACTCAATTTACCAAGGCTTGATGGAAGCATTTGAATGGATGTTGACTTACAACTAGCAATCGGCCTGATTCTACTAGCTTTCACAAAATGATTAAATTTCCTATTCAAGATAATTATTTGACAGTGGAACCTGCCTTGAAAACTTTTGACTGGTATAAGGATCTGCCTCACTATTTGCCCTTGCGGTAAAGGATCTTTCAACATTTCCTGCAATGCAAGGAAGTAAAATGGGAAAATGATGAGACTTATAACATAAGCACTCATGTTCATTTGTAAGATTATAATCTCTGATGAGCTTAACAGACTGTATTTTCCAACAACTGGAGAATTTTTGGCTTCCAGTACTGGGAAAATTTGGCTATTTCCAGATGCTGTTAGTTAATGGATTTATGGCTGAAAACTTTCAAACTAGTGAAAATTCTTGTATGATTTTAGAGGAGAGAGGATATATGGCTAAGAACTTTTGGAAGTTAAGTGGTGTTACACTATCACTATCACTATCACCGGGTGATGGTGACGTGCTTATTGTCTTAACTTATAAGACTTACTATGTTTTTTTCTCATTTAATTAGGTATTAAATATATGTGGTTCCCTTTAAGTTTTAAATCTTGATATAGTATTTAAATAGAAGAGTCTTAAGTGTTTCAGCATTTTTTTAGGGACATTTATATTTTCATCTCTACAATTTCAATTAATTTTAAGAATGTTCTTGAAGTTCTGTTTTTTCATTTAGATATATGAAATTGTGAACCTTGCCGATGAGCTTCTTCCACCATTGCCTCAAGGAACCATTTCTCTTCCAATTTGCTATAGTACTCTCGTTAAAGGTTCATATGCAAAGAAATCTCCTGCAAGTACGTCTGTCAAGCAAGATGACACAAGTGGGACAGAAAATGAAATTTCAGCACGTGAGAAGTTATTGCGTGATCAACCAGAGCTTCTTCAGCAGTTTGGAATGGACCTACTTCCCATTCTGACACAGGTCTGTGGTTAGTGATACAATTTTTTTTCTTGGATCCTGTTTCTGAGAATTTTTTTCCTTTTTATAATCTATTCTTACTTTGTTTCTTGCCAGGTGTATGGCTCAAGTATAAATGGCCCTGTTCGTCATAAATGCCTTTCTGTTATTGGCAAATTAATGTATTTCAGCTCAGCTGATATGATACAGTCTTTACTTGGCACAACAAATATTTCCAGGTACTGTTATGAATATCTTTTGGTTTGGTGTCCTTAAAGAAAAGGAAAGCACCTTATGCTAATGAATGTCTTGTTCTACTTGATTTACAGCTTCTTAGCAGGAATTTTGGCATGGAAAGATCCACAAGTACTGATTCCTGCGCTTCAGATAGCAGAGATTCTTATGGAAAAACTTCCTGGAACATTCTCCAAAATGTTTGTGAGAGAAGGGGTGGTTCATGCTATTGATGCACTCATATGCTCAGACTCCTCAAGTGCGACTCCTTCTCAAGCATCTGTACCTGAAAAAGACAATGAAACTTCACCTGGAACTTCTTCACGTTCTCGGCGTTATCGACGACGTAGTGGTGGATTGAACAACGAAAACAGCTCATTGGATGAGTCTAAAGGTTCTGTAACTGGGCTTGCTGTTTCACCTCCTACTTCTGTGGAAGTCCCTACGTCAAGCTCTAGTCTTCGTTCTGCAGTTAGTGTTTGTGCGAGATCGTTTAAACATAAATACTTCTCTTCTGACTCTGGGTCAAATGAAGTAGGAGTTGCTGATGATCTTCTTTATCTGAAAAATCTTTGTGCAAAACTAAATGCTAGTGTCGAGAATGTTAGAGTGAAAGCCAAAGGTAAATCAAAAGCCTCTGGAGTCAATTCTTTTGATATTGCTTCTAGTGGCGAAGAACAGTTGGATGGAGTTATATCTGAGATGCTGGCTGAGCTTAGTAAAGGCGATGGTGTTTCCACATTTGAATTCATTGGCAGTGGAGTTGTTTTATCATTGCTAAATTATCTATCATGCGGAACATTTGGAAGAGAAAAAATTTCTGAAGCTGATCTGCCTAAGCTTCGTCAGCAGGCACTTAAGAGATATAAATCTTTTATTGCAGTTACTCTTCCTTTTGAAAGTAAGGAAGGGACTGGAAATCCAATGTCAGTATTGGTTCAGAAGCTGCAAAATGCTTTGTCTTCTTTAGAACGTTTCCCAGTTGTACTGAGCCATTCAGGCAGATCATCTGGTGGTGGAAGTGCTCGTCTGTCCTCAGGTTTAAGTGCTTTGTCTCAACCTTTCAAGTTACGCCTATGTAGAGCTCAAGGTGAAAAATCTCTGCGTGATTATTCATCGAATGTTGTGCTCATCGATCCACTGGCCAGTCTGGCTGCTGTGGAAGAGTTTCTTTGGCCGAGAGTTCAGCGCAGTGATTCTGGACAGAAACCTTCGGTGGTAGCTGGGAACTCGGAATCTGGAGCTGCAGCTACTGGTGCTGGTGCTTCAGCAGCAGCCACATCAACTCCATCAGGCCGGCGATCTTCAACAAGATCTAGGTCATCAGTAACAATTGGAGGTACAACTAAAAAGGATGCTCCGGAGGGAAGTGCAAGCTCTTCAAAAGGAAAAGGTAAAGCTGTTTTAAAGTCTACTCCTGATGAAACAAAAGGACCTCAAACAAGAAATGCTGCTCGTAGAAGAGCTGCTTCTGATAAAGATGTAGAAATGAAGCCAGCACATGGAGACTCTAGCTCTGAGGTCTGTTTACATTTTAGGTTTCAAAATAATTGTCATTTTTCTCTTTTGGATGATTTGACATATGACATATACAAAAAATCTAATCTAGAGTTCCTTTTCTAAATGCTTGTTTGTGGTCTAAGTTTATATATATATATACACACGTCCATACATGTTGTTTCGTGTACAAACTTTATATCAGATCTTGGAGAATAGATTTAAGTATTTAACACATTGCCATCCAGTACACCTTGATCCTGAATGAAGCATACTACTTTTCTTTACCCCACCTTCAGTAAGCATTTTACAATCTTGAGGCACTATCAGTGGCAAAAAAAAAAAAAGAGAAACTTTTTCTGAAGTTCTAATATAAAGCTTGCATGAGCATTTGTGCCTGCATCTGTTTGTCCATGCATGCAGATCTTTACATAAATGACCCATAGTCCTATTATGTGATTTCTTGTTGTATATTTCTGAATTATATAACATATCATTAATTATATATATGTACCCCTTGGCTTTTCTGCTTCATTGCCGCAACTTTGTTATTACTTACATTGCACCTTTTCTTACTCTTTAGGATGAGGAGCTTAACATATCTCCTTTTGAGATTGATGATGCTCTGATGATTGATGAGGATGATATTTCAGAGGATGAAGATGATGATCATGATGAGGTAGTTCATAATTTTTCTATTTTGCTATTGGATATCATTACCATGCTAAGACATCTTATTCTTGAGTAATGTTGATGTTTATTGTTTCTCTTGTTTCAGTTGTCCTGCATTTTGTTCTGCTACATAGAAGATTTTATTTTTTGTTTTTGAAATATATAAGTGGCCTGCTATTACGATAACCATGATTATGTTTTTGTACTTCTCTTACTAACTCTAGTTGTGTCATTATATGGATACTAATTTTTTTTTTTCTATTTTCAGGTTTTACAAGATGGGTCTCTTCCTATATGTGTACCAGAGAAGGTACATGATGTGAAATTAGGAGATGCAGCTGATGATGCTAATGTTGCTTCTTCAACAAGTGATAGCCAAACACAACCTTCGTCTGGATCAAGTAATAGAAATGTCTCTAGTAGGGGTTCAGAATCTGCTGAATTTCGTAGTGGGAGCAATTTTGGTTCAAGGGGTGCAATGTCATTTGCTGCTGCTGCTATGGCTGGTCTGGCTTCTGTAAGCGGTCGAGGCATTAGAAGTGGTCGAGATCGCCGTGCACTTGGAAGCAGTGCAAATGAGAACTACAATAAGTTGATATTTACAGCAGGTGGGAAACAGCTGAGCAAACATTTGACTATATATCAGGCTATCCAACGGCAGCTTGTGCTTGATGATGATGATGATGAGAAGTTAAATGGATCTGACTTGCCCAATGATGGTAGCAGGTTCTGGAGTGATATATTTACACTAACATATCAGAAGGCTGATAGTCAGGCTGATAGGGCATCTCAAGGAGGTCCAACTTCCTTGGCCCCAAAGTCCAAATCTGGCTCTTATTCTAAATCTAGTAGTGACACCCGATGGCAGCAAACTTCACTTCTTGAAAGCATATTGCAGGGGGAGCTTCCTTGTGATTTAGAAAAAGCTAACCCTACTTATAACATTCTGGCTTTATTACGTGTTCTAGAGGGTTTGAATCAACTAGCTCCTTGTTTGAGAGTGCAGGCAGTTTCTGACAACTTTGCTGAAGGCAAAGTCACTAGCTTGGATGAACTCTACAGAACTGGACCCAAGGTTCCTTCTGAAGAGTTTGTTAACAGCAAATTAACCCCCAAACTTGCCAGGCAAATTCAGGATGCTCTTGCATTGTGCAGTGGTGGTCTTCCTTCATGGTGTTACCAAATGACCAAAGCTTGCCCTTTTCTGTTTCCATTTGAGACACGGAGGCAATATTTTTACTCCACAGCTTTTGGTCTGTCTCGTGCATTACATCGTCTTCAGCAACAACAAAATGCTGATAATCATAATTCAGCAAGTGAAAGAGAGGTTCGAGTTGGCCGGTTGCAACGTCAGAAAGTTCGTGTTTCCAGAAACCATATTTTGGATTCTGCTGCCAAAGTTATGGAAATGTTTTCCAGCCAAAAGGCTGTTCTTGAAGTAGAATATTTTGGTGAGGTTGGCACAGGATTAGGTCCAACGCTCGAGTTTTATACTCTTTTAAGTCATGATTTGCAAAAGGTTAGTTTAGGATTGTGGAGATCCAACCATGCGGGGGATAATTCTGCCATGGAAATTGATGGAAATGGAATGAATGATGATGGTCCAGAAATGAAGAAACAGAACTCTGATTTGCTTGTTGGGAGCAGGGACTTGGTCCAGGCTCCTCTTGGTCTGTTTCCTCGGCCGTGGCCTCCAAATGCTGATGACTCTGATGGAAGTCAGTTTTGTAAAGTTGTTGAATATTTCCGTCTGGTTGGTCGAGTAATGGCTAAGGCCTTGCAAGATGGACGGCTTCTTGACCTTCCACTGTCCACAGCATTTTACAAACTTGTACTAGGTCAAGTATGTATGCATCAAATTAGTTGTTAAATCATATGTTCTTTTTCTTTTACTTCTCTTTATTAACTTTCATCTTGGTGACAATTGGGAACTTTTGTCCATCAGGAGCTTGATTTGTATGATATTCTCTCGTTTGATGCTGATTTTGGGAAGATATTGCAAGAACTCCAAGTCCTTGTTTATCGTAAACAGTTCCTAGAATCAACACCTGGTGACAATAAGCAGGCAATTGCTGATTTACGCTTCCGTGGTTCTCCTATTGAAGACCTGTGTTTAGATTTTACTCTTCCTGGATATCCTGATTATGTTCTTAAGGAAGGAGAAGAAAGTACAATTGTAAGAGATTTGGAAAATTTTCACTCTTTTTTCCTTGGTTGCTTTTTGTAGCTGTATGTTAACAATGTTGTAAGCAAAATGTCTTTTGTAGGTTGATATTCACAATTTGGAAAAATACATCTCCTTGGTAGTTGATGCAACTGTTAACACCGGAATTACACGACAGGTAGAAGCATTTAGGGCAGGTTTCAACCAGGTAATTTCAGATATCTTAATTCCTTTGTTGGTACCTTATTAGAAGTCATGATTTCGATGTCCAGTCTATTTCCCTTGCCATTTTGTTGTGAACACACTTGTGATTTAGAGTTTATTTACTAGTGATACCATGAAAGAGATAATCTTGTTGGCTTCTGTAGCTACATCTCTGAAAATATATTCTCTCTAGATCTCTTGTACATGAAATTAGTGTAGATAAGCATAGGCACAAAAGAAAAGGTGTTGATATTCATCAAACATATTTGATATTATTTTTTGGGAATTCTACAAGTTTAAGTAAAACGGTTATCATTATAGCTTTGAAAAAATAATAGATTATATATGTAATCATAACATAAACTTGATTTTGTAGTTTGAACTGAATACCAAATCTTAGATGTTTACTGTATGAAGATGCAAACAGCTTATTTCATTAATAACTACAAGTTTATATGGGAAATATGGGTTGCATAGCTTGTCTATACTGTGCTCTCTATAATCCTCTTCAATTTAACATCATTGATTAAACAAACAGCATCCGAAATGGCAGTAGATATACATAAAACATATGTTTTTTTTACCCTCTAATTTCTTTTGGTTTTTGCATTTCTATTAATTTTATAACTTTGTATGTCTTGTTTGCGTTGAAATTCTAAAGCCAGATCTGAGATTAGAAGAATTTGCCAGATTTTGTTACAACTGAAAATTCCTAACGAACAAGATAAATCAACTCTTTTGTAGGTTCAATTATCATATGCCAATTGAGTAATCGCTCATATCTTTTATATCCTGATAATTTATTGTATTTTGTCACATGTCATCATGAAAAGTTAATTTGTTGAAAAATGAATAGGAAAATCAACTTGTGTCGCAAAATATTTTGCCCTTCCATGATGTATGCACAACCTATTTCTGTCCTTTCTCAGTGTTCTTACTATAAGTAAAAGTCCTACAGATTCAATTAAGGACAGTAGTGTGTTGTTGATTGTTTGAGGTTTCGCCTAAGATGTAAGTGATTTTGTGAACTTTGAAGTTTTGCCTGAAATGCAGTATTACTGGCTATAACTTGAAAAATAAGCCAAAATGCATTGATCGAGGCCAAAACTTCAAGATTATTATTCTTGACCTTTGTTTTGGACCAGAACCAGCTGAAACTGATCCATTTTGGCCCAAGTTTTTTCTTTTCCTTAGGGGTCAAAATTGAAACCAACCAGAACTGAAATCTATAACGTCAAAGTTCAAGCCTTACTGATTACCGTTACAAGTATCACAATTGTTGTGTTGGTGGTGTTGGCTCTTGCTCATGGGGGAACCTTAGTGGATGTTAGCGATTATATTCTTATTGGGTTATGGTTTTGTCAGTCTATCGAGTTTCCAAAATAACCACTTCATGTTCTAAGCAGACAACTGTAGGAAAAATAAAATGTAAACTGAGGAAATTATCGAAGGAAAACTTAGAGCACTTGATTCCTAAGTTTGATATATATCATAGTCTTCTATTTGTTGTTTAAGGGCACATGGGTATTTCAATTAAGTAATACCAATTTGTCTCTAATTAGGCTTTTAGGCTAGTGCATTTTTATATAATAAAGTGATGAAATGTGTCTCAGTCAAATGGAGGTGCTACTTGTATTCAAGCACACAATGTAATATATATATATATATATATATATATATATGCACACAAATTTACGCATAGCAATTCATAAGGATTTACATGCCTATGCATAGAAGTTAAGAAGTTTTAAAACCCATTGCCTCTCCCAAGTAGTTCCAAATCCATGCCACTGTCCTTGTTGGAACAATCCAATTTTTTGAACTAGGTAGTCAGAATTTGTCTGATCAGAGGTCTACAGTGCCACTGGAATGTGTATTAGGCAGGCTTTCTCCATCCTGGATAACTAGTGATGTCTTGATGGACCATCTTCTAAGCTAGCTATCTTTGCCATCCTAGAAACCTGTATATCCTTAACTAGATTACAGAAAATTGTTGTTTCACCTTTTAGATCATGATGAAAAGGAAAGACAAGCTCTGTATTTTACTCAGGGAGTTAAGTAAAATAAGAAGATAACAGTAGCTCCAGTCTGTTTTTTTTTTTATTTTAATTTTACACTTTGAAACTAATTTGAGTTGTACAAAATGATGTATTTAGCTCAATTGTGATAGATCTATTATTTGTAAAGATCATTATTCATAGATCTAGCATTTTAGTGCTAGATCTATAAAAAATACTATTTAAAATATAGGAACCAAAATAGAAAATTTAATTTTCCCCGAAATTTTTCTCAAATTTCAAAAAAATCTAAAATTAATATGTCAAATTTATTTAAATTGAGTAAATTTTGGTATATGAATATATCAGATTAATTCTATATAAGTAGATTTGAATTCAAATTTTATTAATTTTAGCTAAAGTTTCAGTATGAATAGATATTTTGCTCATTTTTTTTCCCTAAAGTTCAAAAAATCTAAAATTAATATGTCAAATTTATTCGAATTGGATCAAAGTTGAGGAACATGTTGGATCAACTATTGTCAACTAGGTTTTGATTTTAACTATTGAGCTTTTGTTAAGTAATAAATTTATATAATCATATTTTGTGTTGAATCATTTTGCACTTGATTTTTGCTATATATATATATTTTTTAATAAAATAAGTCAGTTCCAACATTAGTAAAGGATAAAAGACTAATGTAGATTTTAATACGTAGATTTGGATAAGAAACATGTATAAAAACCCTAAAAATAATATTAGAGATGTGCCACTAGCACGCAAAGGTGTGCCGACTGGGTTTTGGTATGGCACATGCCGTTGGCATCACTATCTTGTCAGACCATACTCAAGTCATTTTTGGAACATAAATCTTGCTTCATATTTTAATCATAATATTCCTTGTTTGTTGTCAAATTGTTTGAAATTTTTTTAGTATCCCTCTTTTTTTCCTTGTATGCCTTGCTTATATCATGGTTATTATTGTAAGGTCTTTGACGTCACATCTTTACAAATATTTTCTCCACATGAGCTGGACTACCTAATCTGTGGTCGCAGAGAATTGTGGGAGGTAACATTTTCTCTTTACCTTTCATCTAAATGCTCTTCTTCATCCCTTTTCCTCATAGCTATAATAGTTATTGCCACATACTGCAGCCTGACACACTGGCTGATCATATAAAATTTGATCATGGATACACTGCCAAGAGCCCTGCTATTGTTAATGTAAGTAGTCTTTCAACTTTTAAGCCAGCTTAATTATCTCTCCCAATTCTTTTGTGAACTGTACTTTTAACAGTTTCTTTTGGCTTTTTAGCTCCTTGAGATCATGGCAGAATTCAACCCAGATCAACAACATGCTTTTTGCCAGTTTGTGACGGGTGCTCCTCGACTTCCTCCTGGTGGTCTGGCTGCATTGAATCCGAAGCTCACCATAGTGAGGAAGGTATGTAGAATGAGCCTCACAAATCTACTTGTCAGACCTGTGCATTTGCATTTCATTCTCTCAAAACTTATTCCTTGATGACAGCATTCTTCCACTGCTACGAACACGACATCCAATGGAACTGGAGTGTCCGAAGCAGCTGATGATGATCTTCCTAGCGTCATGACTTGTGCTAACTACCTGAAACTTCCTCCATACTCTACCAAGGTTATATTTTCTCATACTCTATATGGCAGTTTTCTTCTTTGAAAGTTTATTGACAAGATCCCTTTAATTGCAGGAAATTATGTACAAGAAGCTGCTGTATGCTATTAATGAAGGCCAAGGGTCATTTGACCTGTCTTGATTTTAAAGCAAGCGACCAGTATACTCTGCAACATCGAGGGCAGTTTTTTCGTCGGCACAGACCAAGCAAGCAGATCCGTCGTCTAGAAGTGGGTGGCAGACATATCTGTTCTCATTTTCTCTTCCTTTTCCTTTTTCCTAATAATAATATTGTATATTCTCATTGTTCCTTGAAGTAATGATCTAACAGTTTATTTCTCTTTTCTGTTGTCTCCTGTTAGGGTTCCATTATAATTTTGAGATTGAATAAATCTACTTTTTTCTTTCAACCCCAGCTAATATTCTACTAACATATCCAGAGCTCTTTCCATTGTCCTGTAAATATTGTAAGGAAACTCGTTTTTTTTTTTAAAATAGCATTTGCTTCTTGATTGAAGGATTGCTACAGTTGAAGGAAAAAAAAAAAAAGGAAAGCCCAGTAACATCAAATTGGGTTAATTTTCTTGGATGGATGCTTATTTTTTGATCAATTTCGAACTATTTTCGATGAAACAATTACTAGCTAAATTAGATGAGATTTTGTACCTGCCTCAGGGCAACTCTAGCTAGTTTACTAACAAGGCACAATTATGTTCAGCACTCTTGAATTATCACAGTTTTTCAGGTACAACATTTGGAGTTCTTGTTGTTCTTTTTTTATTAAGAAAAATATCTACATAGATCTGAAAAGAAAAAGGTAATTATATTACCTCTTTGAGTTAAGAATATTTGAGATCAGTTCAGGAGATGTGCGTAGAAAATTATAGTTTAGATGGCTAAATATAATTTGTTCTATTAATAATGTAATCGCAACCTCGGTAATGTGATAGGCTACCAGTTCCAACCGTACAATTATTGAAAAGAGTAATTTGAAAATAAATTGTTGCTTTATTTCGAAGTATATGAATACAACCAAAACAACGCTAAAACAATAATAAAAATTATAACATTACATTAGCAAGCTTTATCCTATATTTAGGTCCTTTCTAGTCTTTATATATATATATATATATATATGAACTCATCATAATATTGCATCCGTAAACTAACCATTAGTTAGATAAAGAGATTAGCCCTCCCTAATATATAAGTTCAGTAGTTTGGCCAATCCTCTTAAAAAATAGGGCAAGAGCAACCGGCTCAAATCATGAGCTGCTTGATTGTGTTTGTTCATTGATTGTTTAGATGGGCAAGATTGATTCTTTTAACCTACATTGAAACCCAAAATTGCTGTAGTATGAGACTCAGTGATAGTAGTGCATTAATGTATTTGTTAATTGGGACTTTATCATCATTCTATAACCTCACTTTGAAATCATGCTGCTAATAAGTATGCTTGAATAACATATATTGGAAATAGAGGATCGAAAAGAGATTGTTTACACTTTCAGGTCTTTATTGTTTGGAGTTAGCTTCTTAAGTCAGCATAAACATAAACTTTGATGGTCAGAACTTGGCCATAAAGTTTCATTTTATTATTATTATTATTATTATTATTATTATTATTATTATTATTATTATGGGCTTAGTAAGCAATTCTATTTGATACACTGAAAGGAGAAGAGAGATAGAGCTTCGGCCTTTCCACGAACGTTATACTTGATTGAAATACAGATAGACCAACAAAGAACCATAGTATTAAGTGTGGAGGCGAAGCTTAAAGCACTTTCAAGATTAATACAAAGTCTGAAGCGGAGGCAATCTTGGAGATGGGCCATGGAGACAAAATGGAATATTAGCTACCTCAGAGCCCGCGGCTTGAGGGGGGTGAAAGCATAAAAGAGGACACTACAGTAAGAGACGGCCATAACAAGACAGTAGACACGAAAGGAGAGAGCAAGAAGAAAAAAAAGAAAGAAAAGTGAAAGAGGGAAGGGCAGTGGGGACTATAGAGAGGGAGATTTGACAAACCAAGAAAAAACAGTGAGAAGAGACATTATGAAGAAAGTGAAAGGGGAGAAGAGAGATGGAAAGAGAGAAAAGAGAAAGAAAAATACTAAAGGGAGGGGAAGAGCCCCTCCCTTTGGAATTCGATTTAGGTCTCGTTTTGTTAGTGTGTAAAATTTTTTAAGGATGACTTTATGCACATCTTTTAAACCTAAATTAGGTACATATATAATTTTACTCACATTTTATTGTTTGGTTGTAAAATGTAATGATTATTTTGAATAAGTTTATATAATAATTTGTGCTTAGTTACTAACTATGAATAAGTATGTTAATTGTATTAAAAAAATTTCTTAAAACACGTGTATAAACTTATCATATCTTCTACCTTTGATAAGATTTTATGGATAACTTATCACGTGGCTTATTTTATACAAGGTTTGACCAAAATATAGGTAAGTGAGTGTTTGGTTGTAAAACATATTTAAGGATGTCCTAGTTCATGAAAAGTATCCCTTATGCACGAACCAAATATCTCTTTAAATTTAAATGTTTAGTTTAATTTGGAGCTATGTTTGATTACGTTTTTTGTTTCATTATTGCTAGCTTGAATAAGTCTACTGCTAATTTGTAGGAAGTAGTTTCTTTTTTTTTTCTTTTTTTTTTTTTGTGTGTGTGTGTAGAAAGTGGAGTACTGCCATGAGAATTCTAAGGCACTATGCTTTTTTTGATCGGAGGTTAGTTTATAATCACCTACATATAGGTGTTAGGTGCTAATGTCAGCTGTTTTGATTATTGAAGTCTTTCTTTCTCTTATTTAATTTTTTATCCTATTTTAAAATTTAAAAAGTTTATTTTTAATTTCATGTACCCGTAAACTAATTCAGTAACTAAATATTTTTTAATCTTTTTCATATATAATTAAGTTTACTTTTCAAAATATCAAAACTAACTAATTGAGTTCGGAGCTTAGCCTTGAACCAAACAAGGCATAAAATATCCATAGTTCTTGTTGTCCAGTAGATTGCTTGTAAGCAATTTGCGCTTGTAAGCAATTTGCAACAATGAACGGATAAATTCAACTATAACTTTCGAGATTTAGTGAAAAAAATTTTGATCAACGGTGTAGCTAAATGAAGGCATTGTTTAGCTCCCAAGAGCTAATGGAGATTGTTGAGCATGAATACATAGAGCTCGAAGATTAGGGTGCAATTGCAGCTCCTACTCAAGTCCAGAAGGACATCTTGAGAGAATAGAAAGAAGGATCAAAAGGCCTTTTTTTTCCCCTACCAAGCTGTAGATGAGATTGTATTTGAAAAAGAATCTCAAGTGTAAACAAATCTTCCAAGGGCAATGAAAAGATGAAAAGTATAAGGTTGCAAACCTTAACGAGGTAAATTCAGATCTCTTTCGACGAAACCTCCTGAAACTATATCTCGATATTTTTCACAAATTCAATCTGTTGTGAATTAATAACAAATAGACAGTGAAAAATAAGAAGATTTACATGTTATTGAGAAGATCATAAGATCTTTAATATGCCAATTTGATTATGTTATGGCTGCAATTGAGGAAGGAAGAGACTTGTTAACTGTGACTATTGAAGGATCATTGGGTTCATTTTGTTCTCATGAACATAAAATGAATCACAAAACTGCAGTATCTGTAGACAGGGTAAATCTTTCTAGCACAAGTAGCTCTAACAGTGGAAAGTTTCACAGTGGAAAGTTTCAAACAAAGATAGATGGTAGCATCAAAGGGGACAAGGGCACCACCTCTCTTGAGAAAAAGAATTTCAATCAGCAATCCTCTAAAAATGCAAGGTATGATAAGTCTAAAATGGAGTGCTTTTGTTTTAAGAAATATAGATATTATCAATCATAGTGCATAGTTAAATTGTCCAAAAGAATTTCTGAGCATGCTAACTATGTTGAAGAGGTGAAGGAGAAAGAAACTTTGTTGTTAGCTTGCAATACCTCTGAAGAATAATATTTTGGTGAATAGTATTTAGATACCAAATGCTATAATCATATGTGTGGAAAGAAAGAGTTATTCTCTTGGACAAAATAGGTCCAGAAGAGATTTATTTTGGGAATAAAGCAAAATTTCAATTATGGGTAAAGGTAAAATTCTCATACAGTTTGAAAGATGACTCTCATGAATATATTTTTGATGTCTTTTATGTTCCTAGCTTATATTGGAATTTATTGAGTATGAGTCAACTCTCTGAAAAATGAGTTGAAAGAGGCATTTGTATTATTAGAAATCAGAATAATAAACTTATTGTCAAGGTTAAGATGACAAGAAATCATATATTTCATTTACCTCTACAAAGTGAATTGACTTTGACATTTTCATTTTGGTCATTTTAATTTATTTTAATCAGTTGTTTGAAGGTTGTATTCTTGGCAAGCAGCACAAGGACTCTTTTCCAATAGAAAAGTCACCAATGGAAACTAAATCACACAGAGGTAATCAACATTCTGAAGATGCTTATGTGGAAAAACAAAGTGGTTGTAGTTTGAAGATGCTTCATACAAATAGAGGAGAGTACACCATTAATGACTTCCCTAATTTTTTTGTAGAACTTGTAGAATGAAGTATCGTTTTATAGCTAGCTAGATTTCTGAGAGGAAGAAGAGAACAATTGTTCAAATGGTGCTTAATATGTTAAAAGATAAAAATTTACCTAAAAGAATTTGGGCAGAAGTTGTCTTGTGCTATTGAAATTTGTTCTTAATATGACACCTGAAGAGATACGGGGCAGTCTCAAACCAAATGTTGAAGTCTCAAGAGATTGTTAGTGTGTTGCATATGCCCATGTACTAGTTGAAAAAAGAAAGAATTGATAGCAAAGGTACAAAATGTATTTTTATTAGTTATAGTGATAGAACTAGAGGTCATATATTGTTTAACCTAGAAACAAATGAAGTCACTATGAGCAGGGATGTGGAGTTCAATGAAACAGAAGCTTGGGGTTGGACAACTAAAGAGAAGAAGCAAATCTCTATTTATTTCAATGAAGAGTTAGACATTAGGGACTCCCAACCCAATGTTGCAATGCATAATTCCTTCAATTCATCTTCATCTGCAGACCATGATGCAACACCTCACAGTTCATCATGCAGACCTATTATGCCAATACATTTATATGATTATGTTATAACCAATGACAATGATGTTTCTGACAAGGAATTCATAAACATTTTCTTATTTGCAGGTTGTGATCATATTATCTTAATAAAAGCAACATAAGATGATGGGTGGATGTTCTATGGATGAAGAAATTCATTCAATAGAGAAACATTACTTGGGAGCTAACTTCTCTATCAGAAGGAAAGAAATCAATTTTTAAACAGTATGGTCAGGTGGACTGGTTGAAGTCTAGATTGGTTGTAAAACCATATAAGCTAAAACTAGGTGTTGATTACTATGATATTTTTGCACCCATAGCTAGACTTGATACTATCCATATGGTAATTGCTTTAGCTGTTCAAAAGAAGTGGCAGATACATCAAATGGATATAAAATTTGTATTTTTACATTGCTTACTTGAAGAAGTTTTTATTGATCAACCTATTGGTTATGTAAAGAAAGATTATGAAGACAAAGTACTCATGTTAAAGAAAGTGTTATATAAGGTTGAAACAAACTCCAAAGGCTTGGTACACTCATAGTGATTCATATTCTCAAAAGAATAATGGCTTTCTAAAGTATCCTTATGAATCTACAGTATATATTAGAATCTAACTCATAGAAATATACTCATTGTATATTTTTATGTGGATAAATTTAATATTCACAAGAAATGATTCAACTATGTTCGTTGAATTTAGGAAGGCTATAACTAGCAATTTTGAAATGGATATGGGATTCATGTCTTATTTTCTTGGACTTGAAGTTGTGCAAACTGGTGATGAGATATTTATTTCACTAAAAAAATATGCATTGGATACTCTGAAATAGTTCAATATATAATTATGTTATTCAATCAAGACTAAATTTGGATAAGCATGGGAATGGTGAATTTCTTAATCCAACTTACTTTTGGAGTCTAGTAGGGAGTTTTTGTTATTTGACTTCTACTATGCCTAATATCATATTTGGAGTTGGTATTATCAGTCATTTTATAAAGATACCAAGCCAAACCCACTTGCAAGCTGCAAAACAGATCTTACGATACATAAAATGTACTCAAAATCTTGGTATCTTTTATTCATCTACTAATGATTGTGATCTTATCAGAGAGCAATTATGTAAGTGATCTTGAAAAAATGAAAAAGTACTTCCGTTTTTGTGTTTCACAGAGCTTAGGAGTATGTTGCTGTTCATCTAAGGAACAAGAAGTTGTTGCTCTCCATTGCTGAAGCGGAGTATATGACTGCTTCCTCCACTGGAGGTCAAGATGTTTGCTTGCGACAATTATTAAATGAGTTGCATTAGGAGCAAACAACTCCTACGAAGATTTACTGTGATAATAAATTGGTTCTCTCTACCCAAAGATCTAGTATTTTATGGGATAAGTTAACGCATTGGCATCAAATTTCACTACATTCGCTCAGGTTGTCAAAGGAAATGAAATTGCAATGGTATTTTGTAAGTCTGAAGATCAAATTGCTGACATTCTCACAAAGCCATTAAAAGCTGTAAGTCTTCTACAGATTAAAGAATACGATGTGATGGTCAATTATGAAAGTTTGAATTCAATGGTATTTCGACCAACTTTTTCTTCTTAGATCTTAAGAAATAGCAATGCGAGTATGTGAAAATTCATCTGCTTTACCAGAAAACTGAATCATCTGGATTTTTAACACGAATCTAACATGAAAGAAATACAAGAAGAACAACAAAAGTACACCCATAATGTTCCACTAGGGGCAAACAAACAGATATAATCTTTGTCCCATCACCAAAAAAATATCCCTAAACTCATCTACAGAGAACATCGAAACGGTTCCAGAACAAACTGAAGTCCAGCCAATAAATACCACAGTTTTTTTCTTTTTTCTTTTTTCTTTCTCACCTTTCCTGAACAACAGGATGGCAGGCAGCACACTCTTCACTTCTTGCCCTGCTTGGCTTTTAGGTCGCTAGCTGCTGCCTTAATAGCTGACTTTGCGAGAGTTGTGGGCTTAATGGCACTCTTGGGGTTGAGAGCTTTTCTTACCTTGAAGACAGCCCATGCAGTTCCAATAGCATGTCCTGCAGCACCAAGCCCATCATTTGTGACCTCAGCTGCTTGTTCGCCATACCTGCAAATTTGACATGTAAGTCTTTGATTTTCAGAATTTTTGAAGTTCAAAAGAATCAAAGACCGATTCGATCGGTACCCATACAAAACTCTATTTGTTCACTTATTTGGTTCAGATGAATGAAATGCAACATAGAGTGATTTTTGCCGACTTATTGTTCATGACTACTGCCAGAGAAGTAGAAGGATAACAAAATTATGTAGGGAATTTCTTATATGATGCTTTAATTGAAAAAAGATATGAGATGGAAGTCAAATGTAACTTCTTCTGAACTACCCTGACAAGGCAAGCTAAAACTGCTCAGGTTTCCTGAACTAAGTAGTGGTAATAAACATAGCAATCTCCATAATATGATAAACAACCCATTGGCATTCTCCAATGAAATTATATTGGTGCAGGGATCCATAAAATAAGCTTCACATACTTGGCAAATCAGGAAGTTAAAAATAGATAGTGTCTCAGAATTTAGTACCTGTGAGATACAAGCCCTGTTGTCACGACCGAAGATGTTTGCAAGACATTTTTACCAGCCACTTCAACAGCATCACAAATTTTTCCTAATTATTTCAAGAAAAGAACAAATTAAAACCATGCTATGCCTGCAAAATGGCTTTAAACTTTCGGCGTTCACAAGAGGGTAACAGTCCAAGACAACCAATATCACTAATATAAAAACATTTGGAAGATCCAGCCAAACATATTGAAAGAATCAGTACAATATTCTAAGCAAGAGAATTACAGAAGAAGAATAGGACTTGTCTTCCATGATTGCCAATCATATGTGTCATTTGTATGAAATAATTGAAATAATCAGTGCAATATTCTAATCAAGAGGATTACAGAGGACAAAGAACAGGAATCATATTCTATAATTGCCTACAAATATGTTCTTTTTTCTACAAATTTCCTTGCTAAATATGCATTTATGCTCAGACTTTGTCCGCTCACATTGTGAACTAACATTATTGTGCTTTGCTATCATACTAGTGGAAAGTCATTCATGGAATTGTATCTCTAACAAATTAATAATGTGGAACAAATAAGCTTCCAAGGGGCTTTTTCATAATAGTAGAGCATTAATCTAATTGCAATCTAACAATGAAGTCTAGCATGACACACAAGTGGCAGCAATTCGATGTTGTATTTGCATCTCAAATGTGATTGATAGTCCAAAGACTTGATCACCAAGTTCTCAGTTAAGAAGGAAACACCGTCAGCAAAATTGCAAGGCTACAGAATCTAACTAATACTAGATATATAATGAGAAGTCTTCGTGCTCTGCTACATATATTATGGCAATGGTCTGACTTGATAACTATTAGAATATCTATTTTATTTTGGACGTCTCAATTTTCTTCAACTTTTGGAATGTCTTATTTAACAAGTCATTGGAGCGAAAACAAAAATGCTTGCCAAATAAGTAATAGAACAAGGTCCAAGGTCTAATCAATCATGGCAAACAAAATTAGACCATAGAACTACAAGATCATATCAGTAGAATAAAACAAAAAAAAAGAAACAATATGGAAAGAAGAACTAATAAACACAAGAAAGGGAAAACCATATGAGGACAACTTATTGGCTGAGAATTCAAGATAATAGATTGATATTGTCTCTCTTATTCCCTATCACCATGTTCAATTATTCGAGTCAAAGGACAAACTATGCTTAACTTCAGCATAAAGTGAGAATGTAAACACAACTAATCTACCTTCCATAGTAGAGCAACCCTCTTGTAAACTCAAATCACAGAAGTAAAATATTATTTCCCACTACAAGGAGCAAACTTTCTCTACCTATTTTAATTTCAGTCTAACAGCTTGGAAAAAGATAATTTAGCCTAAAAGATTGAAATGACAAAATTTTCATTTTGTCTTTGCAATTCTAATTTCTAACAAGGAACCATACAAACAGTCATCACTATGACAATCTAGACAACAGAGAAAGATGATGACTCTTGATTTAAAGATTTTTCATCTGTAATGTGCAATTAAGTCAAAGAGCTATATAAAGTGTGGCGACCTTATAATAGACCAACCAATCCAATTTCTGAGTTCAGTTTTTTAAAAGCATAACTGTTGGCAAACAGGTCAGGTTCGATACCCAAAACAGAACCCAGTGCCAAATTCAGTTACCCTAATATTGGGGTGAAGTCCCAAAGATATCTCCCAGTTAGTTGTCTGGTTGGATATAGATCCCATACTCAATCTGACCCAACTCTGAAAAATTAACACATTCAATTTCAAGATATATCAGCTTAACATTTATTATAAAAAATAATTACTTCAAACTTGTCAAAAGCAATAAATTTGCAATAAGTTCTGTCTTTCTTGCATAAGCTAGTGAGCAAATAGTTTCTTCATACTAACATGGGTTTCATGATAAGACCATAACACAAATTCATAAACTTCATACTATCATTAACATTCTAAAATGTAGTCTTAAATCATCTCAAGATTCCACAACAGCAAATTCTTAAATGAACCGTAAGTATCAGTAATTACAAAAGCACCTTTTTGTTAACAGAGGGGAAGAAACAGTGACATACCAAATCCATCAAGAGAAGCTAGGACAATTTCCCCTGGCAATAGCCCAAAGAACTTCTTCCCTGCTTTTGAATTTACAATGGAGCTGGTAAAAAATCCAGAAACCTTCACAACCCCAGATAGGATCCCAGTTGCCACTTTTTCAGACATCCTCGTGACCTTCTTAACCCTGGGAGGAAAAAAAGAATTCATTATTATTTTTTTACCAAATAGTGAGGAAGAACATGCAGATAAATGAGGTGACTATTTGAATCTTTCAAGAAATAGTTGAATCAGGAAAAGTCTATAACGAATATAAAAGATGACATAAAGAAGATGTTCTTATTAGAAATAGTTGATGTTTGCTCTCATGGAAGAGCTAATTGAATGTGTAACTTTTCAATTCAGAACTGCACCAGATGGCAACCTTAACAACTACTGGTGACCACACCCAAGATAGCTTTTGAATATAGGAGGGGATAAGATGACTGCACCATATGCCAATCAACACCAAAATAAGAAAATTAGACTAGAGAGAGATGAATGAACCAAAGGATGAGAATGGTAGATGATTTCACACATTGCGTAATCTTGTAGCTAGTGACTAATCATTGAGGGTAGCTGAGACAACAGTATAGAAAATTAACAGAGTGGTGGCACCTTCTATATAAGCATTTTCAGCCAATATAGCCTTTAAAGGATGAGAAATGGAGCAAATCCATATCTGAGGTGGCATGCTTAAAACAATTAGATCAACAATATGAGAATACAACAGGTAAATATGCGGACACTTAACCAGAGATACTAATGAAACAGAAATGCTCCAAGTAACATGTCAATAAGAAATTCCACCTCCACTAAACTATTGCATAAACAGAGAGCTATCATCAAAGTTAAATGATTACATTCATGACTTCCCCTATATCACTAATGGAACACTAGTAGAACAATTTGTGAAAAAGGACTTATTGCCCCAAATTAATGCATCTTAATCCAAGTTTAGTTAGCTACCACAATTTCATAAGAATAATCTTTCTTCTTTGCTGAAAAAAGGATAGGAACCTATTTCTACTGTATCTTGCACACGAACAATTACAAATGTGATCAAACCTATTTTAATTTCTTTGAAAGACAAAAAGATCAGCCTATCACCAACATAAATCCATCAAAGAAACGCATAAAAGCAAGAAAAAGTTTCTATCCAATATTACCTACCACATTGATGAATCAAACCATCTCATGACTCTAAAGGGCAACATTAAGGAGTGAAAGAGCCAATACCTTTTCATCCTCTTCATGGCATCCCGGCTAATCTCGGTCTTCTTGGAGCTCGGCCCGACCCTCCTCCTCAACAAATCCTCCCCCCACTTCAACCTATCCACAGTCACATTCCCACACCACAAGATCCCCCTCACGAGCTGCCCCGATCCTTTCGCGATCACCCTCGCCGCCGAGCTGCTGTAATCCTCCACATTGGGCGCGAGCGTTGTCCAATACGCCGCCGATCGCTCCTCCATCATCTCCTTCTTCGGTCCCATCGCCTCCTCCGGCGTCATCTCCCTCGCCGCCGTCCCATCCAACACCTCCGACTTCTCCTTCCCGACCTCCACCTTCTGTATCGAGAAGCTGCTGTAGCTCTCCAAGATCCGATCAAATTCTTGAAGCAATCCCCCTTGCCCCTTGCTGGCGAACGTGAGGCCGTAGTTGAGGAGGCCGGCATCCGATCCGTCGTCGGCGTCGGCGTCGGCATCAGATTGTGTGCGGGGGACGTGGAGGGAGAAGAAGTAGTGGGAATCGTCGAGCTTGACGGCCGCCTCGTCGCGGGCGAGCGGCCATTGGACGAGCTCTCCGCCGCCGGCAAGGTGCGCAAGGACGGCGACGACGTTCTCGCCCTGCCGGAGGCGGCTGACGGAGAACTCGCCGGCGGCGAGCTCCACGCTCCGGTGGAGGTCAATGAGGTGGAGGATCGCACCGGGGATGACGAGGAGGGTTTCCTCAACGGGAGGCGGCAGAGCAGGGTTCGCCGTAGTGTTTCCTTCGTCGGCAGCGTCGGGGAAGAGGTTAGTGGCGAGGTCCGTCATATCCAACGAAGGGTATAACGAGGGACGAGAAGGGGGAACAGCGGCCGGATAAGGGGCGGAATAAGGAGGGGGATTGGAATCGAGAGGTGGATAAAGAGGGGAGTGGGAAGTGGATGTGGAAGTGGAGAGGAATGGGGAGTTGAGGTCGGGGTTGGATTCGAGTACTTGCGGGTAGAGGGGTTTGGAGTTGGAGTGGTTTGGGGAAGCCATCGGAGTTACAGGAAGTGAGAAGAAGAGAATAGAAGGACGGAATTTAATGGAGGTGGTATTAAGAGTTGCGGAGTATACTTTGGGGAGAAGGAAGCAAGGAAGGTGGAGAAGCGGGGAAGGAGGAGAACGTGTAAACTACGTGTAGGACAGAGGAAGTGAACGCGTGCGGTTGTGAGGTAACTGGAGTAGGAGATTACATTTATACCCTTTTCGATATATTATTATTGGATAGGGGATGTCGTCGTTTTGTGATCTCGGAAGGAAGGAAGTCGAACTGCCGACATGTTTGATACTTAGATTTTCTATTGACGTCTTCCGACATGGATAGGGGATTATATCTTTCTAAAGGAGGAGAGAAAGGTGAATTTTTAATAAATTAACCTGTCACTGTTGAGGACAACATTTGTACAAAAAAATATCCTCCGCACACTCAACCAATAAATATGTTTAACTTTATAATTTTAATAATTGTTAATTAAAATGTTAATGTTTTGAATAATAGAATCAATTGACAATGGTGGTGAGAGCTAGCTTTTTACAGCTGACAAAAAGCTTTTGCTTTGAGTTCAGGGTTAGCCATTCTTATTCAATAATTAAATATCTTTTTTATCTTTCTTATATCTAATTAAATTTATTTTTTAAAAAAATTAAAATTAAATAAGATCAACTAATTAAGTTTGAAACTAAACTCAAACTCCACCATTGTTAAAATGCCAGGAGGCTAAAAGAAGAAGAGGCAATAATCTTTAATAATTTTAAAAATTATTGTCTTCCATATTTTTAGAATCCAACTAAAATTTAAAATAATTTAAATTAACTGTAACACAACGATCTCGGCGTCAGACGTTCAAACGTTGTTGATGGGCTAGGCTACACTCTCGAGTTCGAGCTTTTGAACATTATTGGTGAGTGTTTGAACTCCAAAACCTGAGAATAGTCAATGAGGTGTGACGTTTGAATGTCAAAACATGAGAGTACTTATTCTTCAACGGGGGTTGTGACGTTCAAACACCAAAAAGTGTTGTTCGAACGTCGTAGACTAAAACTACTCTACTGAAATGAGAAATTCTAATGATAACCTAATTCGATCTAACAAATCCAATGTCTAAGATGACCGGGTAAAATAAGCCAAAATTAGAAAACTGAGTAGTTTAAGAAGAATAAAGAAACTCATTTCGCACTCCTGTTCGCAAGAAACGCGTGGGCCATGGTTTAAGAAGAATGAAGAAACTCATCTAAGTAGTGACTCCTCGGATTGCTTCCTTTGTACCTCATAGATGTACTTGTTTTGCCACTTGGCCACTGAGTATTAATTGCACTATCAATTTTGAGTTTCTGACCAAATTATGTCTCTTTAGAAATTTAAACGGATAGTTACACAAAAGACTCTAAATTTATCACTATTTTTTACGTATCTCTGATAAATATTTTATGGGGGGAGACATATAAACCCCCAAAATTATTAAAAATATCTTATTCCTCGACTTCGTAGACCCACAAGATGAAAAGACAAAAATAACTCTTGAGAGGGTGAATGTATTTTGGTAAACCGAAATTTATTTCTCTTCTTCACTCCAAAATATAAGAGTAAACGCATCATATAACTTATATAACTCGTACATGATAACTCATGGATGTAAAAGATAATTAAAACCTAACAGAATCGATATTTGGGTTTATATTTTAGAAAAACAATTCAGAAAATATAAATATAAGTAACCCAAATTTAAATACCTAGATAGGCCACCTTTTAAATTTAATATTCAAATAGTGATATTATTTTGAGTCTGGTCGGATCGAATCACAGGGACAATGACCACGAGGTCAGTTGACATCTTAATTTTAGTCTTGAGTTTATCTTAGGAGTAAGAGTAAGATAATCTAGGAGTAGAAGTAAATTAATTATAGTCATTTATTTTCCTAAGAGCCACCCTATTATAAGGCTATCGACCACCATTCTTTGTCGTCCGCCACCATTCAACGACCGCCACTACATCGGATATTTTCACTTTTATCCCGTTTTGACATTCCTTCACTATTTTATTTTTGAACTTTTCACCCCGACCTTTGATTCATATGAAACCAAAGTCATTAGGACGTTAGCTCATGAAGCTACAACCCATAAAATATCATAATTTTATTACGTCTAGGTCTGGTTCGTAATAGTGGTATTAGAGCTGACATTCCTCGGACAATAGTTATCATGTGATCTAAGACGAATGGGAAACAAATGATCATGAAGGACCAGGAACTCATCTTTGTTTCTGTGAGAGTTTCTCCGGCGCCCCCTCCACTACCGATAGTCGTCGACAACAAATCATTAGGGTGGGCGAAGGGGATATTTAGAGAATTTTCGACCAATTTGTGAGAGACAATCAAAGACCCAATACATGTCTTGGTAGAGGTCCTATATGGTCGCCCAACACCATCCAGTGATGCTAGCACTGTCGGTCAGGGTGAACTCAACTCAGTCATGACTAGAAAATTCCACCCATAAGGGAGGTGGAGAGGAGCCCCACAACAACCACAACTCCTCCAGCGGCGGTGGAGTCTCCTCCCACCACCCTAGATCCTCATAGACGTCGCTACCACATCGGAGGCCACCTATAGTAGTGGCTATGGGTCATCTTCCCCACCCGTAGAGAAAGCTAGAGCCGAAAACTCGAGTTTTCCATGGACGGCAATCTAGCCCCCACCGGCCCAACTCGCCACATCCGGTACTTTCCTTAGACCATCCGTACCTAAACCGTGGTCACTAATCTCGCCAGCATCGGTCGGAAGACTGCCATCGGTGGCCATTATCACTACGATGGTCCGACACTCCCATGACCACTAGCGGCCACGGCTCGCTTCTTCAGGCCGACTGCCAGCTAGTTGTGTCCATCGCAACCACCGGCGATTGTCGGCTGGTCAAACCCAATGATTGCCACCACGAGAAGCTACCCCCATAAGTTAGGGTGGCTCTACTAGGGTTTCTCACCGCTTCCCGGTGATGAAGAGAACAATTTTCGAAGCAAGCCAGATTTTTGCGAACTAGTTCGACCACCTTGTGTGAACTAGTTTGGAACCTAAGTGCATGACCCTGAGCATAAATACAAGCTTGAGGATGACTGGTGGAACAACCTGATGGGCTTGCATCATTGGACTGAGCTGAACACGCATATAGCCTGAGCATGGCATAAGCTGGACCCATGGGCATATTGCAATGCCCCCGCCCGGCACGGACACGTGCACGCCCACACGGCACGCACAGTGCATGCAATAGGACGAGTGGGGCCCGTCATGCATAGATACACATGTATTCAACATAATCCATCTTAGAGATAAATCATACTATCAACCAAATAAGCATGTTAACATATGAATATTCAAGTCCACAATAATCATATTAGAAAACTACATAATCTGGCGGGGCCCACACAGACCATGACAAACCATCAAGATATAACCAAAATCATTAATGCATGAGTACACTATAATCCGACTTGTATTATATAAATCATCGTCTAATACAATGGAGTACAAATATCAAATAATTGTATAATTTAATGTCTATATCAACTATCATCTATACCGTCTCGCATCTATAGCTCACACCATCATTACTCTAAATATCTTCTTAAGATATCTTAAGTCGCTATCACGTACCACATATCTAAGAGGGTTAGAAAAGAAATAAAGAGTCATGAGCTAAAGACTCGATGAATAGATCTTACTTCGAATAAGTGATGTCAAATAGAGAGTAAATCATGTACTGGATAATATGAATCAGAAGCATCATGTCATGAATGAATATATAAATATGTCCTCAATAATATATAAATGTATAGTGGACATCATGTCATAACTGATCATATATGTAATTCTCAATAATGTATAAATAAATTTCTATGTCACGTCATCATCATAACTCTTTCAAATATGACATATATGATGCATACCGATCATGACTATATTATGATATCAAATGCAACCACATATGATGAATAATAACCATTCAATAATTAGGTATATCAAATGATAATGAAATCGTATATATTTTTTAATATCTCAGTTATCAATATCGACTCTGAATAATATCATCATACTAGACCACTATACACAGTCAACATTTAGTACCCGATCTCATCAACATGCCCGAAGGCTCAGAGCATACCCTACTATCCGCAAATGGTATCTCAAATATAATCATACCCTGTCATTCACAAAGGTATCAACATCCATCCAAACCGAGCACCCTTTTAGCTGATAGAAACTACGTGAGGATAACTCACCACATATGTCCTAGTAAACGACATGTGTCTTAATACACTTTGTGCTCAGAAGGTCCAGCTAGCATCATTCCACTTAGAGGGCGTGACAATTAGGTGATATCAGTCGGCTGAGCGAACTCGACTATTCGAGTCTTGGTAGGACTTTGTGAATGCACTCTGTGCTCAATTTGGTCTGATCTAATACGAGAACTTTCAAGCTATGTTGACTAAGCTGACTCAGTCAACAATTGTTCAAGCTTACTGAAAAGAGTTTGAATGAATCTACAATCAAGTCACTAACTAGTTAGACTCAGCCTTGAAGAATACCTTTATTAGTGAGCTCTAGCCTGATAGTCATGATAAGGTCAAGGCTTTGAGGTCCACTAATTCTGATAAGGCCTTCTCCTTAGCTATTCTGATAGAATGCAAGTTGGATCAGTTGAACCAAATTCGCAAGGAGGAGAGAATAAAGGCGACCTAAGCCCACTGCCCACTAGAAACTACATTTACCCCGGCTTAGCCCGCGCAGACGGCTTAGCCCAACCAATAGCAAATCTCGTGTCGCTTTGTACCCAATTACTTGGAGGAGCGTAGAATGAAAAGCTTGTATTTTTTTATTATGATGATCGATTTATTCTTGGTAAAAAAATACAAGCGTCGGCCATCCTACTTCATGTTCTTAGGTAGTCACGAAGAGGATGAATCTAAGTTCACTAATTTACATGATTAGATCTACAAGTATAAGGATGTTAGGGATTTAGTCACCTTGAGTATAAGGTGTCAAAAGCGTGGTGGATTGATATGATTCGGATCTTATCAAATCGAATCACATGAACATTGGGCTTGATGAATCAAGTCTATTTATCTTTTAATTAATTCGAGATGTAAGCCATTAAGACAAGTTCAGTTATGTCATATAATTCTTTAAGGTAAGTTTAGTTAAATCATGTAAGCCACTAAAACAAATCCAATTAAATCATATAAGTTTCTAAGACAAGTCCTAGTTTAAATTGTATAATTTTTAAGAATAGTCCGAGTATGACTCATTATACTCAACCTCTATATATAAAGGGGTTGGCCTTCTTTGTTTAATCATCTAAGCATCTAAGCATTAAGAAATTATTTTAGCATTAAGTTTATCTTAGGAGTAAAATAATCCAGAAGTAAATTAATTATAACTATTTACTTTTCTAAGAGTATATCTAACTTAGATACCTAGTTCTACCTCCAACCATAGCTACCATTACCACCACGAGCTATCACATTATACGGCTGTCCACCACCATCCGACGACCGCTACAATATTAAATATTTTCACTTTCGTCCCGTTCTGATCTTCCTTCACTGTTTTATTTTAAATTTTTTATCTAGACCTCTGATTCTTATGAAATGAAAGCTATTAGAACTCTAACTCATGAAGCTACAACTCATAAAAATATCGTAATTTTATTGCATCCAAATATGATTTGTAACAAATAGGCCACTTTCAGAGATGTGCTTTATTTTAATAAAATTAGCACTTAAAAATGCTCTGATCAAATAAACAAGGAAAATATATACTTTATCTTTTTAGAAACAGAAATGAGTGTCCCAATTAAATTGATGCCAGCAAAACTTTCAGAGATGTGCTTTATTTTAATAAAATTAGCACTTAAAAATGTTCCGAGCCAAGTTACAATTTTAAATTATTATTAAATTAAGTTTTAAAAGTCGTATAGAATAAGAGGGGAGAGGATGATAAAATAATATAACAAAAAAATTAAGTTGGTATTGAATCACTACACCAAAATAAAAAAAGTTTACTTAAAAAAATTATTTATATACCACAAGTGAACAAAGGACTAAGCTATGTTCAAGCAAGCTATCGTTCGTCAGTCGAACGAGCACTCTTAGAGCAACTCTAACCGGGCTTCAAATTCTAAATTTGGAGATCGGTTGAGCTCCAATAAAATTCTAAACCTAGCTCCAAATTTGAAGTTAGGAATAGTGGGGCTCCAAATTTGGAGCCCCACTATAAAAATGGAGCCCGGCTCCATTTGTCATTTCAACTTTTTAAAAATACCAAAATTACCCAATAATTTTAATTTCATTTGTATCTTTTATTAAATAATTTAGTTAGTTAAACTGAGTATATAATTAGTTTTACTAATTGGTTTTTAACAAAAATAATACATTGGAAATGTCTCATCAAGACCTTTAAAATATGTCTAATATTAAATTATTTTGAGTTAATTTAAAATTTAAATTTTTTATTATTTATAAAAATGAGTCTAATATTAAATTTTTTTTGAATTAATTTAAATTTTAAATTTTTTGTTATTTATAAAAATGAGTCTAATAAATTATGTGTCCTAAAATATAATTACTCAAAATTATTCCCAATGTAAATATTAAAAATTAAAATACATTAGATATGAAATACATTAAACATGAAATACATTAAAAAATAAAATACATATTGAATATTGATCGTGATCGTGAGGATAGAGAGATCTTGTCTATTGATTTAAATAAAATTAAAGATCCGGATGAACGTGCTTTCTTTCAAAGAAAAAGACAAAAAATTTATAGAAGAATCAATATTAATTTTCAAGTCGAAGGTTCCTTGCAGAACTGGTGGCTACGGAACCAGAACTGGTGGCTACGGAACCGAAACCGGTGGCTACGAAACTGGAACTGGAACCGGTGGCTATGGAGATGACTTACCAGAATATTAAACATCTATTTCTTTTATTATGGTTGGTTAATTTCTGCTTATTTTATGTAATGTAATTTTGATATTTTTAGTTAATGACATGTAATGCTTATTTCAATGTTTATTTCGTGTAATGTAATTTCGATGTGTTTAATTAAAAAAATAGTAATTTAAAATTACTTCTGAAATTATTGAATATTAGTCGTATTTTAAAAATCTCGATGAGAGTTTTCTAACCACATATTTTTTATTAAAAAATAATAACGCTAAGATGATCTATTAAGTAATTTAAAATAGCTAATATAATAATATATATTATATTATTATTTTAATATATATGCGTTGGAGTGCACCGGGCTCCAAATATGGAGCCAGCTTCGGAGATGCTCTTATAGACTTATTGATAGTATTAGGGAGTGGCTTATTCAAGTGTTTTAAGTTTATAAGGAGGCTAGTTTAGTAAAAAAAATTCATATAACAATAAACTCAGTCAATTTTCTCCAATTATATTGCTGTTGGAGTCCTTGTAGGAGAAATCATAATATTTCTTGGCTTTATCTACATATATAGTTTTGTTTTGGCCTTTGGGTGGAGGCGTTGGATGTTGATATCTCCTGGCTGTATATGTATTACTATGTAGATGTTAATCTCCACTAGCATGCGTAGCTATCTCTGATAGTTGACTATTATTAATTAATTGACCACAACGTGAAATAAATATTCTTCTTGATTAATTCAGCTTTTTATTTATGTTTTTCCTCTAATTTTAATTTTTTATTTTAATTGGTGAATTATGAAGAAATCCCATGCCAGGTCCACTTCAAATAAATATAGTTTCGTTTTATATAAATTTGATTAAATCTCTAATCTTGAAATCAAATCCCTAATCTATATATCTTCTATTCACTTGTCCCAAGTAATCCCTAAATAACTTCTAAGATAAAAGAGATGGGATATAATTTAGACAAAAATAATAATGAAATTAATCCAGACGACAAGATAAAGAATCAGCATTATTTTATGATCAAAACAATTAATCTGGTATTCTTAAATTATTCTGATTAATTATAGTATTTTATTTTATTATTTTAATTTATCTATCATATATAATTAGTGATACAAAACTAAATTTACAAGAGGCCAAATTTTGTTGAAAGACAACATTAAAGCTGTCAGAATTTAGATTAAGAATTAGAATATCTAACAAATATCAAAAAAATTATAAATTTGGTTGAAATCTTAAGCATTATTTTATGAATTAACTCAATATCTTTTAGCGGACTAAATAGTTTAAATATAAATTATAATCATTTTGCCCCTCCCCTTAAAGCAAAATCCTAACTCTGCCATTATGTCATGTAATCAATCACAAATTGTACTACATATTAATAGCATTTGTGAGGATAGTATAAAGGGTTTAAAGCATTTTTTTTTTAATAAGGGTAAGGGTGTAATATATTGAGGGGTAATGGTTATTAATTGAGTCATTTCATCCGTTAATATTTATAAGAAAAGATTTGATTAAAGCAAAGATTAGATCAAGTTGAAGATAGATATAAACTATTAGATCTTGTTCTAATGGTCACAAATCATTTATAGTATAGATTAATTATTTAACTGTGAAAATAATGTAGGAGAAGGCAACCTAAGGCCAGATGCAAAATAAAGGATTTTATAAAAAATTAAAAAAAAATAAACTAGAGGGCATTTTGGAAAATAGAATGAAATATTTTTCTTTTTACAGAAAGCTATTGGAGTATCTCCAACCGAGGAAGGGCACTCCAATGCACCGGGCTCTATATTTATTATTTAATATATATATATATATATATTATATTTTAAATCACTTAATAAGTCTTATTAATATTATTATTTTTTAATAAAAAATATATGGTTAGAAAACTCTCATTGATATCTTTATAATAAGACTAATATTCAATAGTTTTAAAAATAATAAATTACTATTTTTTTAATTAAAAACATCAAAATTATGTTACACAAAATAAAAATAAAATATTTAAAATAACTTAAATAATTTAATATTAGACTTATTTTAAAGATCTCAATAAGAGCATTCTAATGGTACTATTTTTATTAAAAATTAATTAGCAACACTAATTATATATTCAATTTAATTAATTAGATTATTTAATAAATGATACAAGCATAATTTAAATTTTTGACTTAAGCTTTTGTAGGATAAAATTGGTATTTCTAAAATTTAAATAGGATTGGAGCTGGTCTCCAAATTTTTAGATAAGGTGGAGCTCCAAATTTGGAGCCCCATTTAGAGCCCGATTAGAGCTTCACTGGGATCCAAATTTAGAGTTTTAGAGCCCGATTAGAGATACTCTTACAGTAAACAAATGTATATAAATGACTAAAGTAAAATATTCGTTACTGATTTTCTTTTTTTCACTTGCATAAAATAATAAAATATTTTGTTCTCGTAAAACAAATGCATACGAACGGTGAGATTCTCCACCATGCATCCTATAGTCTATTTTGGGGTTTTTAAATTATAATCATCTAAATTTAAAAGAGACAGAGTATTATTATGTTTAAATTAAACAGAATTTTAGTAAAGCTAAATATAGTCTTCTACATGAACTTGATGGTCTATACAATATCATGATGTTATCTATAGCTCCAGGTATATTCTACCAAGCAAAAGTACTCCATAAAAAAATAAAAAATAAAATAAATAAATACATAAAAAAAAACCTTTTAAATGTTGTTTCCTATCGCTTGCTATGCAGTCAAACGCATATGCAGGCATACTGGCTGCATTCTGATATACTAGCATATGAATATAACCAGATGAAGTCCTTAAATCCTCTACACTCTGGGAAGCTCTCACATTGTTATGTCCTTCTTGAAGTTGCTTTAATAATTTTCCATCTGATAATAATCTTCCTTAGGTATTGTATTGATTGATAGATTTTCTTGTATTTGATGTTGCTGCTGGGAAGTGAAACAGAGAAAGTTCAGTAATGAAACTGCGAGCATTGTAAATAAGCTTATTGTTGTTTTTCTCTTTGCCTGAGATCAGAAATTCCTAGTCTAATGGCTTGAAGGAAGGAATGAAATTTTGGACTCATAGGGTGTGTAGTTATTGAGAGGAACATGAAATATATAATAAAAATTACACCCCCTGAAGGCCAAAATCTTGTCCCTTTGTTCAAGTCATCAGACTAATAATTTCTGATCTCAGGCAAAGAGAAAAACAAAAATAAGTTTATCAAAATTTGTTGTTCTGTTACCGAAACTTCTATAACCCTTAGCAATCAATACTCGTTGTTCCATTACCAAAACTTCTGTAACTCTTCTCAGCAGCAATATACCACTGAGGATAACTACATATTACAAGATACGAAGGTTTCGGTTGGTTTTGGTTCTGATAGTTAGAAAATAAATAAATATTTTAGACCAAAATATAAGAATTTCAGTCCATGCACCTCAATATGCTTAACATACACGAAGCCTTATTAATACTTCCTAAGTGTACGATAGCAAAAATAAATAAATTAAAAAGATCTGCTTTATTAAATTTAAACTAATTGTAATAATTATAAAACAATGTCATTGTTTTTGAATCTCAAAACGAAATAAATTTAACTTCTAATCTAAAACATAAAATCCAAAAGAGCGGAAAAGTAAATAGGTAGATCCTAAGTGGAGGTGAAGTCCGGGTATGTCTCGCTCAGTCGCCACTGACTATTACCTGAGATAGATAAATAAATAAATAAATCCATAAGCCAACAATTATAACTCAGTGAGTGTAATCCACTCAAAAACCAAATAAATTCTAAATTATATTAATGTTGAATAAAATTAAACTAAATCAACAATATCAATAACAATTTACAATAGGCATGCTATTTAAATAATGACAATGATAACAATAGAGAGTCTTAACATGTTGTCATAACTTGTAACTTGCACAGTTTCAACATGTTAACATATTTCCAATATTTATACTGTCACATATCTCAATGGGTCTAAACTATGTGGATCTACATCAACTAAAAGTCACATCGAGATGACGATCGAGACTTTTCTTCATAACTGATCCGGTTAAGGTCATCAGATGGTATCACTATGTGATCAATACACTCTGTCTTTCCCACTAACCGTTGAGAGAAGTTAGAATCACCTACGAAATTTCTCATTCATTCTAAGATTGTTCCCGAACCTTGCCAGAGTCATCTAAGAAAGTCACCGTAGTGATCTAATTTAGGACTTTCCTCTGGACTTTCAGATAGACTTGAGTCACCACAGAAAATCGCAAGCGATTTATACCGACACTGTTCTCTAAGTCATACCAATACTAGTCTCATTTTTCTTTTCACTAAAATTTAATATTTGCACAAGGTATAGCGATGCACTGAGTATAATAATTAAATGCACACAGAAAATGTAACAATTAAATTTGCACGTAAGGATGAAATAAATAAATTTGCACACAGAAAATTTCATGGTCTGACAAGGTACAAAATATAATAAAATAAATAAATAAATATGTGAGTGAACCTACTCACCTGAGTTTAGACAAGATAACTAAATCTCAAATCCCTAGCTCACGTGCTAAAAATCACCACCTTTAATAATAAATAATAATAAAAAATTTAAATATTAAATTTTTTTTCTACAATTTAACTCAAAAATTAATAATTTGGGCCAAAATAAGCCCAAATCAGTTGGGCCGTAGCCCACCCAACCAACACTTAAATGGATTGGGCCCAAGACCCAATCCAATTAACTAATGGAACCGGGTTGGGTTCCTTGGATTCGGATCCAACTTGACTCGAATCCAAAAACTTAAAAGGGAGAAGGCTAGAGGTCGGGTTGGGTCAAGTCCACAACCCAAACCCGAACCCGAGAGAAGGAAAAAGGTTAGCTCAAGTTGAACCCGAGCCCAACCTTTTTCTTCCCCAACGAGATCGGTGAGGGAGAAAGAAGAGAGGAGAAAAGGGAAGGGAGAGAGAGAGCAATGCCAGTGACCATTGTCGTCGGCAGCCTATCGGCCTCGTCGAAGCTTCCCTAGCGACCTCGACGACCTGCATTAGAGGGAAGGTCGACCATGACGACCAACAGTAAAAAACTTCCCACCCATGGCCAGCCACAACCTGAGCCACGAGGGCCTACTAGAAAATATCATCGACACAGGGCTTAAAGCATGAAGCTTCCGGTAACGAAGCGGTTGCGACCCGAAGCCGTCGGCCGGCCTGATTGCCTATGAAGCTGAGAAACCCAAATTTAGGTATTTCTAATTTACCTTATTAAACTTTAATTAAAATTGAAGGGTGGGAGAAGGCTTACCAAGGAGTCACGTGGTAGTCTCCGATGGCTCCGGCGGCACTCCGACAGGCCGATTCCACGGCGTGACTCTGACGGTGAGAAAGAAGAAAACGAAGGAGGAGAGGAAGAAGAGAAGGGAAAAGGAGGCTGGGGGCAGTTGAGGAGAGAGAGAAAAAAAATTTAGGGTTTAATTTATAGAGCAAAGATCCCAAATCTGAATTGGATTTGGATTCGGCGAGATTTTCTCCCTGCGCCTCGTCGCGTGCCGGAGAGGGAAAGGGGAGGGGGTTGCACATGCAGAGCATGTGCACCCTCCCCTCTCAACCCTTTTTTTCTGGTTCTTACAACTATTACCAACAAAAAGAAATTTCGTCATCGAAATTAAAATTAATGTAATGAAAGGATAAAGTAATACCATAATAGTCACTATGAAGATTAAGGAAATAGCTCCGGATGCTTTTCCCTCATTTCATCTTCACGCTCCCAAGTTGCTTTTTCCGGTTTGTAGTTTTGCCATAAAATCTTCACGAAAAAGATTACCCTATTGCAAAGAGTTCTTTGCTGAGTCTCTAGAATTTTCACATGTTGCTCCTCATAAGATAGATTTTCTCGAATCTCCAAAGGCTCGAAGTCGATCACATGGTTTGCACTAGGCACATACTTTCTCAACATAGATACATGAAAGATATTATGTACCTTAGATAACTTAGGTGGCAATGCTATTTGGTATGCCACCTCTCCAATGCGCTCTAACACCTCAAAAGGCCCAATAAAGCGAGGACTCAACTTGCCTTTCTTACCAAACCTGATCAATCCTTTTCAAGGTGACACCTTTAGAAAAACCATATTGCCCACTTGAAACTCAAGGTTTCTTCTCCAGTTATCAATATACCTCTTTTGACGGCTTTGAGCTGTAAGAAGCTTTTCTTTGATTTTAATGATTTTCTGTGTGGCATCTTGTACTATATCCGGTCCCAATAACTGTCTTTCACCAACCTCAAACCAACAAAGTGGAGATCTGCATATTCTACCATACAACGCCTCATAAGGTGCTAGTCCTAAACTCGAATGGTAGCTATTATTGTATGAGAACTCTATGAGTGGAAGATGATCATCCCCAATTTCCTTTCCACTCCAAAGAATATGCTCGCAACATATTCTCAATGGTTTGATAGTTCTCTCCGATTGTCCATCAGTTTGCAGGTGATAAGCTGAACTGAATCTCAATCGTGTCCCCATAGCTGAATGAAGACTACGCCAGAATTTAGAAACAAAACGAGGATCTTGATCAGACACGATAGACAAAGGTGCGTCATGGAGTCGAATAATCTCCCTAATATAAAGTTGTGTGTTAGGCTCTAATACCAAAAAATAAGCTCTGATACCACTTGATAGGTTTTGATACCAAATTGATAGGCTCTAATATCAAATTGATAGGCTCTAATACCAAATTGATAGGATCCGGAACCAAAAGATCGGCTATGGAATAATTCCTTAAGATCTGAATTTATTGCAGAAATCAGTCCGCATAACCGTAGGAAAATATTCGTCAGATATTTTTTGGTAGTCATAAAATTACGAACCAATTGGGTTGGATCCGTAACATCCTAATCTACAACTTTTGTCTTTATGCTCTTTGTAGATTCGAACTGTAGTAGGGACGAAAACACATAATAACGTGGGTGATGATGGTGGTGACGGGTGAAGTGGATGTTAGAGTTATGGATGGGTATAACGATGAGAGTGGATTATGGAAGTAAGGAAAGTAGACGAAAGGAACGAAATGGTCGAGATCTCAAAGAAGAGGGGTGACTCGACAGACGAGGGAGATTAGAAGTGAGGAGAAACTTTGCCGACGGTAGAGGTGGAAGGATGGTGAAGAAGGAGGAGGGAGGAGTCTAGAGAAAATAGGAAGCAAGAAATCAAAAATCCAATTGCATTATGAAGTTGGTTGCCATCCACATATTTATAGAGGCTAGCTAGCAAGTCCTAAAATAATATGAAATCCTAATTCTAAAGGATTCCTGTCGATCGCGTTTAAACGCGCCCGATCGTGTTCGAACGCACTCAAAAAGCCCCTTCTCTGGATTTGCAAACACGACACAGGCGTTCACAAGTCGTTCGAACGCGGGTGTTCACAAACGCAAGCATTCACAAGGCATTCACAAGGGTACACAAGCGTTCGAACGCGACTCCACCTGCGTTCGAACGCGACCTACAGGAATTTTATTTTAATGAAAATAAACACCTAATACAATAAGAAAAGATCCTAACTAAGTGTATCATTGTGTAAGACGATCTAGGGAATAAGTCATACGAATAGCCAAAAAGTAAGCAGACTTAGTTAATCTATCCACGATCACCCAAACTGCATCATGATTTGATCTAGTGCGGGGAAGTCCTGAGATAAAGTCCAAAGTCACGTCCTCCCACTTGCATTCCAATAAAGGCAAAGGTTGTAACATCCCTATAGGTTTTTTGTGTTCAACTTTGATTTGCGGACAAATGAGACATTTGGCCACAAAGTTAGCTATCTCCTTCTTCATGCCATTCCACCAGAAGTTTTCTCGCAAATCTCTATACATTTTTGTGTTATCTGGGTGGATACTGAATCCTAAACCGTGAGCCTCTAACATAATTTCATTCTTTAACTCTTCACTGGCTGGGACGCAGACTCAATTTTGGTACTTGACTAGTCCTCCATCCGATCTCGAATAGCCAGCAGCTTCTCCTTTTTTCTAATCCTTCCAAGATCTTCTTGAGGTTGGCATCCTCTAATTGAGCAACCTAGATGTGAGCTAAAAGTGTAGGTTTGACCACTAGCCGACTGCAAATAGCTGCTTTCTCTGGATTTGATGTTACTTCAATCTTCAAACGTCTGAATTCTTTAATAATACACTGTTGACAAGTAAGTGCTGATAAGTGTCCCTTTGATGATTTCCTGCTCAAGGCATCGGCTACCACATTTGCCTTCCCAAGATGGTAATTGATACTAACATCATAATCCTTGATTAATTCTAGCCACTTGAGCTGCCTCAAGTTATGTTCTTTCTAAGTGAAGATATACTTAAGGCTCCTGTGATCAGTAAAAATTTCATAAGATACTCTATAAAGGTAGTGACGTCAAATCTTTAGTGCAAAAACCACCGCAGCCAACTCAAAATCATGAGTATGATAGTTCTTCTCATGAATCTTAAGTTGTCTAGATGCATAAGCTATCACCTTTCTATGCTGCATCAAAACAAAATCAAAACCCTGTCGGGATGCACTGAGTATAATGATTAAATGCACACAGAAAATGTAACAATTAAATTTGCACGTAAGGATGAAATAAATAAAATTACACACAGAAAATTTCATAGTCTGACAATGTACGAAATATAATAATAAATAAATAAATATGTGAGTGAACCCACTCACCTGAGTCTAGACAAGATAACTAAATCTCAAATCCCTAGCTCACGTGCTAAAAATCACCATCTTTAATAATAAATAACAATAAAAATTTTAAATATTAAAAAAATTTTATAATTTAACTCAAAAATTAATAATTTGGGCCAAAATAAGCCCAAATCAGTTGGGCTGGGCTGCAATTGGCCCGCAGCCCACCCAACCAACACTTAAATGGATTGGGCCCAAGGCCCAAAACAATTAACTAATGGAACCGGATCGGGTTCCTTGGATTCGGATCCAACCTGACCCAAATCCAAAAACTTAAAAGGGAGAAGGCTAGAGGTCGGGTCGAGTCGGGTCCGCAACCCAAACCCGAACCCGAGAGAAGGAAAAAGGTTGGCTCGAGTTGAACCCGAGCCCAACCTTTTTCTTCCCCAACAAGATCAGTGAGGGAGAAAGAAGAGAGGAGAAAAGGGAAGGGAGAGAGAGAGAGAGCATCGCTGGCGACCATTGTCGTCGGCAGCTTATCGACCTCGTCGGAGCTTCCCTAGCTACCTCGACGACCTGCACTAGAGGGAAGGTCGACCACAGCGATCAACAGTGTAAAACTTTCCACCCATGGCTAGCCATAACCCGAGCCACGAAGGCCGCATAAAAGATATCATCGACATCAGGCTTAAAGCACGAAGCTTCCGGTGACGAAGCAATTGCGACCCGAAGCCGCCAGCCGGCCTGATTTGCCGATGAAGCCGAGAAACCTAAATTTAGGTATTTCTAATTTACTTTATTAAACTTTAATTAAAATTGAAAGGTGGGAGAGGGCTTACCAAGGAGTCACATGGTGGTCTCCGATAGCTCCGGCAGGCCGATTCCACGGCGTAAATCCAACAGTGAGAAAGAAGAAAATGAAGGAAAAAGAGGAAGAAGAGAAGGGAAGGGGTTGAGGAGAGAGAGAAAAAAAATTTAGGGTTTAATTTATAAAGCAACGATCTCAAATTTGGAAACTTGATTGTTTTTGTCTCAGATGAAACTTCAAACCACAATATATTTGCAGAGAAGTTTCTTTTTCTATATTATTTACATGATTGCAAAGAATGAATAAAGCAGAAAAATATCTGTACTTAACAACATCCTTGCAGATTAGTCTTTTAACACTTTCCCATATTCATATAAAGGCAGATCTAAGTCCATGAGTTTCTGCCTGTCAATTCCTTTACATTTGATTTAAGTTTTGCACTGGATTTTATTCCTTCAAACTATCCTTGCCAGATCTTAACTGATGTTTTGTTCTTTTATCCTTCCAAAAAGAAAAAAAGAAATGGACTGATGTTTTATTCTCTTTCTTTGGGTAAAGGTTGAATTTGATTTCTTTTCTTTTTTTCAGAAGATTTATCTGAATGACTTAAATGACTTTAACTTAATGGCAGGTACAATTGGCTACCCATGCATACATAGTCTAGTATATATTTTGCCCTTACTTCTAGTGCTGATACTTAATCCTCAGTTGTTGTTTTAGATAGACTTCTACATATCTTATAAATGTGTAGTTATTGAGAGGAATAAATAATGAATGTGAAACATACCAAGTCAGATATTGATCTATCTTATATTTTAGTCTTTATTGCATTTCTTTCCATTTTCTTTTCTTCTTTACAATTTAAGATATTGAAAATGTCCCTTCTTATATAGGGGGGAATTGACATTTTCCCTATTGTGTTTAGTCACAGACTCTCCATTCTGAGCAATCTTTTTTCCTTTTATTACATAACTTAATATTCATTTTGGGTCACCTCTGTCAAAAGGTCCATTGAGGAATGCTAGTTTCGTTCAGCTGAAGTGTGATAATTGTGTTGGGAATTTCAGTTGCTTCTATTGGGTTTGCATGTAAACAAAATAATATTTGGGGCATAAGAGATTTGAATTTTGAAAGGCCCAGCTCAATTTAGGATTATCTTTTTTTTGTATTCTAGAGAGTAAATATCAAATTATTCCTATTCTAGATTAGAAATATTATTTAAATTATTCCACACATAAGCTTGATTATAATTTTATTCTTAAAGTTACTAAAATTATTTTAAAAGTTCTTTCCCTATCTCATACTGTCCAGATATCTCATTACACAAACTGAAAGTTCTTGATCAATTCTTTTGCCCAATCTTCTCATTCAAATTTCTTATCTATCTCTTCTCTACGTTCACACCCGTATACCTAATTACATACTTACGAGTATGCATAGCATACTTATAATAAAATAATACTAGCAAATGGAAAAGTAACACCGAGTGCGATCAAAGAAACTAGAAGACTGATTACTAAATAGATACAAATAGGTGTAAATTCCAACATTACCAGAGCCCACTTCGTTCTCTCGCTCCGCTCGCGACTCTCCTTGCTCGTGGAGCGGCATACCGAAAAAGAAAAAGAAATAACTGGGAATTGGCGCTTACATAACAGGCCTGCACCTCGCCTTCCAAATCTAATTTTATCCTTCAACTATTGTTCCTTTTTACATAACAGGCCTGCACCTCGCCTTCCAAACCTAATTTTATCCTTCAACTATTGTTCCTTTTTTAAAAGATGAACAAACCATTTGAGCTCCTTTTTTTTTTTTTTTTCTTTCAAAAGGGCAACTCTTCTTGAAAAAATCTTGGTTGAAAGAATGACGATCCAAGGACCGGAGCTCATCGTCTTCAAGCTCAGGAGCTCGGTTCAGATCCCCCCAGCCCAGGTCAAAGGTCTTCCCGCTCTTTTTGTAGCTCCGACCATGTCAACTATGATGCTCTCGCAGCTGCCAGTCCTTCCACCAGTTCATGCTGGCATGCGCTACTACTCGAACCTCCGTGTAACGGTCCTGCCGAAAAAGACTGCAAATGATTTACCATCCGCATACCTATAATAAATGAGAAAACTTAATTTAAATTGATACGTCAAACGAAGGGTATTTTTAGTTAACTTTCATTTTTTCTTTGTACTTTATGTCACATAAAAATTATTAAATATTAGTGTTGATTGTAAGTAAATATTAGAATACACTACTCTAGGTTAGAGGTATAATTTTAGGATTAAAAATCTAAAATAGTTATTACAAAATTTTCCTTAATCAGCTGTGAGGTTGGAAACACATTTTATTTTTATTTTTTTTTTATCGTGACAAGCATGATATGCCATATGGAGCTCATTTTTTTTATTTTAATTTTCTCCTATTTCAATCGATCATTAATTATATGCATTCATATTATGTGTTGATAATGTTTCAATCTCATTATTGCTATATCTTTGATAAAAATAAAAAAATTACTCGAGAGATCGGCTATTTTTTAAACTATTTGGGATTGTTGTGATACTTCTATTTGTTGTTATGATATACTTCAATTATATGTAAAAATTACTACAGTGTTATTTTATATTTTTCTGGTCATTTGCCTTAGCTAATAACTCTTATGTTATTATAAGTACAATCACTCTGTGTGTAATTTTCATGATTGCTTACAATTATGCTATAATTCCAGAACACTTCATGGTGAGATTGATTAGTTGAATGAGTTGAGGAGGAGTCTTGCTTAGGTATTTGATGACCTAATTGCATTGCCCTATTACCATAATAGTCCTTCTTCATGTATGAGTTATTGGAATAAGATGATTGATGAAGGTTCTATAAGCTTGAATTTCCACCACAAACAAAACTACATATAAGATTAATGTGGAATGAACCAATTTATACTTTATATATTTTTTATAAGATTAGTGCTGGAGGCATCTATCAGCTCTAGGAACAAACAAAACTATATGACAAGTATGTAACTAGCATATACATAACAATGTATGACCTCAATATACAAAATATTCTTCTTAGAATTAACCTTTTTCATTAACCAACCATGCAAATGTTAAGAAAATTATATGCAGGCGTACTTTGAGAAAATAGCTCTATATGTAATATTTCTACAAATATACGACATGTGCATAACAAGACTACAAACACATGATATTAACCAACAATTTAAGTAGACTCTAATGTTTATATTGTCTACTCATATATTATTACATCCTTCATTTCAATTACTATTATTAGTTGTAAACTGCAAAGTAGAAACTCATAATAGACTCATCGTAAAAATAAAATAAAATAAAATAAAAATCGTTGTTGGGATTCGAATGGATTCTTCAAAATCATGTAGCCTATATAATATTATCTTCGGATCTTCAAACCTTCACACATCTGGGCTCACAAATTGCATTCTAAATTTTGATCATCAGAGAAGGCTTCCATTTATTCGTACACAGTCCTTTTTGAGAATCTAAATACAAGCATCGAAGAGAAGTTTGTTACATCTTTTTTTGTAGCAATCTGACTATGAGCACTGGTCACTTGATAAAATATAAATCAATCTCTAAATGGGCATATCGATATGCTACATTTCTCTTCTCATTTGATTAATAAGTAAAACTACAGAGCAGAAACATACCTGTTGTGATGTAGTGGTGAGTTGCTGCTCCAAATCCTGAACCTTCGCTTTACTCTTCGAGAGCCCTTTATCCTCCTAGATAAATTTTGAGATTAGAAGATAGACGACAGAGATAGTTGATTTGATGCTTCTATTAGGTTTGAGAGGAGCCCAGTTGGGTTTGATAAAAATGGGTTTCAGGAGGAGCATGGTTGAGTTTGGAAAAAAGGGGTTTGGGAGGAGCACAGATGATAGGGGAAGAAGGATTTGGGAGATATTCTTTTACTTTAGTTAATGCTCGAGTTTACTAACGACTATGGATATGGATATCTAAGGACATACTAGTAATTTGAGTACCCTAAGTTAATTTAACTTAAAGTCTAATTAGTCTCTAAGATTAAACTAACGACAACTTGAAATGATTTGTTGGCTTATATAGTGTCTATAATAATCATTTGCATACATAAGTGCATATTTGAAATGATTTATTATCTTGCGTCTTATAAGCACCAACCTGCCTTACCCACCACTATATAGTAAAGAATGCGGGCATCCAGCTTTAACCCCACAACTGGCTCGTCGTAAGCCTACAAACAGAACATAATGATTGACAATTAAGCCCACAAATGAAACACAATACTTGCGATTAAGCCCACAACTGGCTTGTTGTAAGCCTGCTAACAGAACCCAATGTTTGACTATAGTTATATTGTCCGGAAGCTCTCTATTAATTTGTATAATTTCAATTTTTCAGATGGTTTATTGTTGCATCTCGTGATCATGTAATTTCTTTGCTATTGTTGTATAATAAATTTTGTTTTATGTAAATACTACTATTGTTTATTTTATAGACAATTAATCTCTATATACTCATGTTCCTTTTTTCTGTTTGCAATTCGATCATGTAAAATAAAAGTTGTGGTTAAAAAGGAATCAAATGATAAGTACATGGTCAGAATATATAATAGATGTTATAACAAAATAATCACTAAGAATGCGGTTAGGCCAGCTCATTATGAAATAGTTAAGAACATGTCATTTCACCATTTGATTCAATTTTCACATATTGATGGCAACACACTAATGGTGGAACAGTTGGTCTATCTTTGGTCAATTGAAGATAGGACATTTCAGTTGAGTGAACGAGCAATCAACTTCAATGCATTTAAGTTTTGACCTACAAATTGTATGATTTATGGTTTTGATACACAGAAGTCATATTTTGTTCACACATGTTTTAGAATATCTATTTGTGAGAAACACTATTAAATCATTTGTGAGTTAGGTGGGTTATGCTTTTATTAGTTCCTTACCATTTCAGTTATTTTCTTCTGCACAAAGTTCTTGTGCTTAGATTGGCACCCCAATTTTGTGTGTCATCCAAATTGTTAAGCATTATGTATGCAATTCGTTTTTTCTAGTTGTGTCCCTAAGGCTAGCATACACAGGGAAACAGTTTGTATCATAGACTTTTTATCTAATTTATTGGGGTGCCTTGACAAGGCTAATATGTAATTATTGAAATTCCCACTTATCTCAATGTTACTTTCCCAAGTAAGCTATGTGTGCTTTCAATTTGTCAAAAGTAATAATCAAAACCTGGATGGCTTTTAATTTTGTAAATTTATTCATTAGCTAAGAAGTTGTGCTGACTTCTATTAGGGTATGTTTAGTTAAATTAAAAAAAAAATTCATATAAGAATTTTAATATGTAGTTATGAGAAAGTGCAATTAAAGGATCCTGTATGATTTTTCCTATGGATTGATTTAATTTTTTTTTGTTTGGATACTTTAGATAATTTTGGAGGAATAAAGTACAGTTTGTTTTTGTGACTTGCATTTTATAATATTTGTCATTTTCTTCAATTTGTTTCATTAGACTTAAAATTATTTTTGTTTATTTTACTCCACAGATTAGTTTGTTTGATTGGAGCTAGCTTGTTATATGCAAGCTAAAAAGGATGAGTAGAAGTCTAGGTTTAATATGCAATTTTATTTTGTATTCCTTTTTCAAAGGTGTTTGGAGAAACAATTTGGGGTGTTTGTATTAAATTCTACTTAAATTTTCAGACCATTTAATGCAATTATCATTTTTTCAATGAATTAGTAAGAATGTAGTTCAAAATGGTGAATTGTTGTAATATAATGTAAAATGATATATTGATGTTCATTTTCAGTTTAAGTAATTTTGGTGGTTTTTGGATGTTTACATGTATGGATAGGCAATGTAATAGCGTTGTTTGCAGGCTTAGGCTTTTTATTTGTCTTATGTTTGTGAGCTTACTAAGCAATTTGAGGACTCAATCGTGAACCACTCACCAATTGTGTTCTGTTTGCGGGATTAATTGAGTAGCATTATGTTCTGTTTGCGGGCTTAATTGCAAGTATTGTGTTCCGTTTGTGGACTTAATAGTCAATGATTGTGTTATGCTTGTGAATTTAATACTCAAGTATTGTGTTTTGTTTGCGGACTTAATGGCAAGCATTGTGTTTCATTTGTGGGCTTAATAGTCAAGCATTGTGTTCCCTTTGCGAGCTAACAACAAGCCAGTTATAGGGTTAAAGCTACATGCCCGCACTTTTTACTAAATAGTGCAGGGATAAGGCAGGTCGGTGCTTATAAAATGCAAGACAACAAATCATTTTAAATATGCACTTATGCCCACAAATAGCTACTATAGACATCATATAAACCAACAAATCATTTGAAAAATACACTTAAGCTCATAAATGACTATTATAGATACCACATAATATTCATAAATTATAATAATGACCACCATCATTACATGAGAAGGATTTTTTTGTCCATCAAATTTACATATTATCCATTTCCCTCCAAAACTAATAATTTTTCCACTTTTTCACATCACATCACAAATAATAAATACACTCTTAATCTAATTCAAAACTAAACACCAAATTACCTTAACCTAGTTCAAGGTACCCAAATAAAAACTAAGAAATTGGGTCAGCTAATCTAGTTCATAGCTTAGCCTAAAACCAAACAAGACCTAAAAGAATAAAATATATAACTTACAATATAGCCTCGATGCGACAAATTACTAGCCTGTAGGCAACAAGCACTTGACACATGTTAACATTGACACCCACATTACTTGCTTTTTAATCTATTTCGACAAACCTAAATTGAATTGCAGATCATGTTTTCTTTCTATATACTAGCACATGTTTAGAGTTAAAAGGCATGAATTTTTCATATTAGGAGATAAGAAGCACATAATAATCTTCATATCTGCCAAACTAGATTACTATTTCAAATGCAGAAAAACAGATAATTCAGTGTAGTTTGCTAAGATAAATAGCAACGAGATGACCTGATAATAGATGTACCTTATTATACCACAAAATTGCTCAATTTGCCAAACCCTCGGACAACGGATAGTGTGCCACCTGTGCAAGAAATCAGTGATAAATACCTTTTTCTTCAGAGCTCAGACTTGGTACATCAAACAGTAACCTAAATAACAAAAAGAAGATCTTGGTGGTGAAGGTTGTGAATTTCCAAAACTCCACGCACTGCAACTGAAGTAGCAATTCAGTGCACTATACTTACTGATTCATGTATCACAATTTTCACCAGGCATGAAGATGACTGTAGATTGCTAGCAACAAGGCAGTCTGCATCAATTATATAGGAAATGACAAGAGATGCACTCTCCACTGCATCATCATTTATGAAATCAAGAACTGAAGAAGAAGATTGGGACAGATTACATCAAAAAAGGTGGCAAATATTTAATTAAAAAACAGTATTGTCAATTTTAACACGGATTTAAGCACTAATTTACAAGCATAAGGCTTAAACAAGCCTCAAAAGTTTTTGGTGTCCATTATCATCACTTTGTAAGTTGCAACACCTGATCAAGCAAAACCATAAAAGATTCTAGATGATGCATGACACCAATTTTTGGTTTTCCTTTCCTAATAAGTGCATAATGAATTGTGGAAAATATTATCACTCATTCTGCAAAATCCAGTCTAATTCTGGTGTTAAATTTGCCTATAGAAATCATTTAACATCCGATATGTAAGGTTAGACACTTGGGACACACTAGGATAAAAGAATGTCTTATAGTTTTAACAGCCGACAATCTAGAGGATTGGTACTTTCAACTGCTGGTTCATCAGTCACGGATTGTCGTGCATGTGGCATGGCACGACACATGCCGCAACACTTGCCGAATATACCGCAATACTAGAGGTTCCTGCCATGCTGTGCCACTTGCCAACTATATTTCAATACTAGAGGTTCCACCGCCGGGCCCATGTAAAAGAGGAGAGAAAAAGACTAGAGAAAGAGAGGGAGAGGGAGACTGCTTACCATGCCACACTCGTCGACAAGCCTCTCCTATTCATTGTCGCTGAAGTCCTCATCTCTCTCCTCTTTGTGCCCTAGAGGTTGATCTGCTACTTTAAGTTAGATCCGCTTTGTAGATCCATTTGTCTGTCATCCCCATTCCCAATTGGCTTCTCCAATCTCACCTCTAGGGCATGGAGAGGAGAAGGATGAGGGAGGTGGCAACGAGGAGAGTGTCATCAACGATAAAAGCTTCGCAACAAAATAAATAGTCAACTTGTTTACAGATCATCTCGCTCAGTCCTTCCATCAGGTCTCATGAGACACCCTAGTGCCTCATGCCGGTACTATGCCAACACGACAATTCATAATCACAAGTAGTTGTGCAGGAACTAGTCCTGTTTTATAAGGATGAACAAAACTCCACTATCAAAGATCATTTATACCTCTATAACACTAATTCTAATTCTCGAAGAATATTGGTGGCATCCTAGTAGCACGAGCTCAGATGGTGATCAGTAACGTATTCTTCTACAAATGGAAGCTATCCTAGTGGGTCTCATGGAGACCTACCCCTTTATCAAGTTTCCCTTTGGTAGGATATTTATACAATTAGTCCTCCTAGGCTTGATCTATTTATCTTGACAAATTGCAAGAACAATTGCATGTAGGTGATCTATTTATTTGCATGTAGGATTCCAATGTGAAAAATGAACTAAGAATGATACTCAACCAAAAAGATCTACTACAAGTAGATCACCTAGCTACATAAAGATCAATAACTGTAGCACAAGTAATACAAAAATCAGGCCATTCCTAGATAGTTAAAGAACATAGAAAATTAAGTCTTCTTGAAGACAAAATTCTCACAATTTGTTTCAGTGGTGCTAATACAATAAATTTATCAGAATTGTGGTTTTCCTCGTACTTGTTTGCATCTTCCTACAGTAATGTTTTGCCCAAATCAAGTCTACCAAGCCCTAGCATTTTTTTTGAAGCATGAATATGAATACGGATACAAGAAATGATACAGGACGATACAAATACAAGATACGATACGATACGGATATGCCAATACAACAAATAAGGATATGATACGCCTAGGATACGCAGCTCATATATGTATACACATATATTAGTGAACTTGTATACTTGTATTTTCTTAATTGAGGAGAATATATTATTGTTGCGTGTGATACTCTATAAAGTCCTCTAATTTATTCATTAAAAGAACTACCACTCATAACAAAAGTCCAATATATTACATAGTATTTTACTAACTAAAATGTAAGATGATATGACCCAACCTAAGGGTGGTCGAAGGATCACCAACGGATCTACCTAAGATGTCCAAAAGAAGAGTGATGCAGACCAGCTTAGGGTATTGGAGCTCTGATACCAAATTGATATAATAGATAGCTAGATTATGATTGGCCTACAACTATAGTAATGAACAAAGATAAGAACCATACGGAAGGTGGAGATGGTTAAGGCAAAGAGAGACAAAGAGGAAAAAGTCAGAGATGAAAGATAAGGCTAGGGCCAAGAGAAATAGAGAGAGAATAAAAGAATAGTCTATTCAATAATTCAAAAGCATATATAAGATACAAGTCATAAGTTCCTACTTATAGAGAATAAAACAAAAAGTCCTAAACCAAAGAAAAAATAAATAATTTAACCTATCTAAATTGTCCTCCAACTCTTCCTCAAATTGTAACTTTGTTCTGCCCCAGATAGAATCAGAATTGAAAAATAGTCCAAATATAAAAATTGTAGATCAGGACGTCACCGATCTAGTCTATCTACTTTCATATTATTGGACCTCATATGAATATCTTATGAATATTCTCCAAAACTGGACTGATGCGAACCAGATCAGATTAGATCGCATCATGAGGGCATTGGATTTGATGGATCGAGTCTAGTTATCTTATTTATTCTGCTTATGTAGTTTAATTAGAATCTAAGTAGGTTAAAATTTATTTAATTAGCTAAGTTCGTTAACTTCTGCGCAATTTCAGAAAAATATTCTACAGATATTTATCAGTTGACCAAATATTATGAGACCACTTGGAGAAGATCGAAGACGTCCTGATCTACAACTTTCTTATTCAAAGTTTCTCCAGATTAGGATTTTATTTGTGGCATAATGAAAAAACATTTCGAAAAGAATAAGGAAAGCTGATTTAGCTAAGTAGTAATGTTTATCTCTAGGTCATGTTTATCTTTAATGTAAACCCTTAAGGCAAGCTTAGTTAAGTCATGTAAGCCACTAAGGCAAGTTCAATTAAATCATATAAGCCTCTAAAGCAAATCCTAATTCAAGTTTTTAGGGCTAAGTCCGAATATGACTCATTGTACTTGACCTTTATATATAAGAGGGCTGAGTTTTATTCATCCAAACATCCAAGTATTAAGAATTAATTGAGTTTAGTTTTTCTTAATCTCACATTTATCGTTTTTATCATAACCATTAGATCGTCTTTAATTTCTTAGAAGTAGATTTAAGTTAGAAACCAAAATTTTACCTCCAACCCATAGCTACCATCACCTCCAGCAGCAATGCTACCATATGGCCGTCCACCACCACCCTTAGCCATCTGCCACCCGACAACGACCGCCGTGACGTTGGATATTTACTATTTTGCCCTGTTCTGACTTTGCTCCACTATTTTAATTATATCTTTTCATCCAAACATCCAATTTACGTGAAACCAATGCCATTAGAACCCTATCTCATAAGGCTACCACTACCTCAATTTTCATATTTTTCCTACGTCTGGATCGATCCAAATCTGGTTCGTAACATGCTAAGACTATAATTTCCTGCTATTTAGAGACTTTAGACTAATTTCTTACTCGAACTATAATGCAATCTAACTAGCTCATGCAAATAAGTAAATGACTTAAACAACTAGGACTCTAACTAAACTGCATAAACAAATAAAACAAATAAGATAAATAAATTTGATCCATCACATGGCTGCGGCGGCTGGGAGGGTTTGTGGTAGTGGAGGAACTGGCCTCCATTGCTGCCGAAGGAGGGGTCATAGTGGCGGTTTAGGCCAGCTCGTCCCCTCCCTCTCAGTTTGGATTTTGCTCACTGTGGGGGGGCGTTTCGGCCATGGCCGACAGCACGGGCAACGCAAGGCGATGGAGGGTGGCTAGTATGTCCTCTATCAAGGTTTGGATCGAGGCCTTGAGAGATGTTTGCATCTCATTCAAGTTCTCATTCGATGATTCTCGCAACGAGTGAACGGACTCTATCAATGCCTTTGCCCACACAGGTGGCTTGTCACTGACAGTTGCTAGTGGCGGTGTTGTGATAGGAAAACACCCACAGAAATAGAGATGAGTTCCTGATCCTCTATGGTTGCTCCTTCCTTATTCGTCTTGGATTGCATGTTAACCATCGTCCAATGAACGTCGACTCTAATACTAATGTTATGAATCAGATCTAGATCGACCTAGAGGTAAGAAAATTGTGATATGAATGATAGCCTCGTGACTTACGGTTCTAATAGCTCTAGTTTTAGGTAAATACGATGTTGGGATGAAAAGTTATAATTAAAATAGTAGAGGAAAGTCAGAAGGGAGAAGATCAGTAAATATCCGACATTACAGCGGTCATTAGAGGGTGACGAACGGATAAGGGTGGCAATAGACGGCCGTAGTAGGGTGGCTCATGATTAAGGATGTTGGCTAGATTTTGAAAGTTCGGAAGGGTTCTATAGTTAAAATCTACTCTTATAAAGATAAAGGCGATCTAATAGCTATAATAAAAGATAAAGATGATAAGAATAATTTGGTTAAACTCAGATCATTCAACGATCATAACAAACACATGTCCGCTTCTAATTATAGGAGTAAAATATCCCAACGGAATAGATTCATATACGGATTATCTGTTTTATTTTAAATTTGAAACAATAAGATAAATCTAACTAACTCAATTTAACTCGACTTGGCTCAACTGACTCAATTGACCTAACCCACATGGTCGAATCGTATCAAGACGTCATCGATCTACTCTATCTAGTTTCATATTATTTGGATCTCATATGAATATCTTATGAATATTTCCCAAAAGTGCACAGACTATAATTTCCTGCAATTCAAAGACTTTAAACTAATTTCTTACTCAGACTATGTTGCTATCCAACTAGCTCATGCAAATAAGTAAATGACATAAACAACTAGGATTCTAACTAAACTACATAAGTAGATAAAACAAATAAGGTAAATAAATTTAATTAATCCCTTGAGCCCAATATCCTCCTATCCGACTCGGTTAGAACCAAACTAAAACAAATCATAAATTAGTTCGAACTGAACCATACATTGACACAAACTAATAAGGTAAGTAAATCACTAAGCCAAACTGTAACACCCCAATTTAGATTTTTTTTTAAAAAAATCTCGTGACGCACGCATAGGCACCTGCCACCCCCTCCGTCCTCTCTTCTCCTTCTTCTTCCCTTTCCCTCCCCGTGCACACCACCTACCCCACCTCCATTAATCCCCCTTCCCCCCTCCCCCCACCGCACCACTTCTCCACCTCACTACCCCTCTCCCTCTCATCTCTCTCTCGGGTTGCCGACGCCGGAGCTGACGAAGCCCCGGACCGAGAGCCGTCGAGCCTGCCGACCAACCCCCTCTTTGGTAAGCCTCCTACCCCCCGCTATTAATTTCAGTAGTTAATTTCCCCTCCCTCTCGTGATCAACCTCGGCGGCCGACGACCCCGCGTCCGGCCGCCAATCCGAGGGCTCCGGTGGACAGAGAGAAACCCCTCCCTAGGACGGCTTCGGGCCCTTGGTGAAGGGAGGGAGGATGGACTCCCCATGGCCACCGGCCATGGAGCGCGGTCATCGCCGTCGGGTCCTCCTCCTCCCCTTTTTTACCTTGTCCCCTTTCACTTACCCGTCGGTCTCGTGGCCGTGCCGCCGGCCTCGTGCTGCGCCGCCGGCCCTGTGGACCTCCCCTCCTCTCCCTCTGTCTCCTTCCCTTGGAAGGGAAGGGCGTGCGAGGGTAGGGGTGGTTTAACCCCCCACCCACACCCCTGCTGGGCTGCGACTTAGACCGCAACCCATGAGCCCTTCTGGTAGTGGGCTGCGGTTTTGACTGCAGCCCATGGACCCGCAAGGCCTGTGGGCTGCGGGTCAGACCGCAGCCCATGGAGCCCGTGGGCTGCAATTGGACTGCAGCCCATGAGCTATCTCCTCCTTATCTTCTAAGTTGGGCTTGGGCCTAACCTAATACCCCCCAACCTAACCCATTACCTCTAGCCTAGCCCATTTGGGGCCATTTAGACCCTATAACCCTGCTTATCTTTTTCTACCTTATTTAATTAGCCTGACCCCCCGTAATGACAATTTAGTATCATGTGAATTTTAGGAGGGGACCCTTGACTCATGTATTTGCCAAACATAAATGCTCTAATAAGATAATTAATTCTATTAGTTCGCTAATCTTACGTATAGCTTACTTGCGTGAATTAATAGGATTGACAGTAAAGGAAATTTTGGGATTCCGGATAAGCAGACTAGCTGACGAGATTTAATATACTGTGGAGACCCCCCAGGCGAGTAAAGTTATACAAAATTTAGAATAATATAGTTACAGTCATTATACCTATCATGACACTGTAAGAAGTGTCAGTATTAATACATGCATTTAGTATACCATGTTATGTCTTTACATATGTAGTTATTGATAATTTGCTCATCATAATATTATGAGAATGTTAATATAGCATAAACATTAGTGTGATGATACTCTATATGTATATCTGTTGTAAATATAAAATATAACGATCATGATGACTATGACATGCTTTATACATTCATAGACACTGCATCTGTAACACCCCAAAATATAAAAAAAAAAAAAACCTCTGACTGACGCACGTGCCGCTGCAGTAGTCTACAGCCCACTAATCTGTTGGGGTGGGCTGCAGACCGCAGCCCACCAGCCCGGTCTGGGTGGGCCGCGGGCCGCAGCCCACCTAGCCTTGGATCCGGATGGGCTGCAGGTGTGGAGTGGGCTGCAGTCTGCAGCCCACTATTCCAACCTTGGTGGGCTGTGGCTGGGCCCCCAGCCCACCAAGGCCCTATTGCTTTGTGGGTTGGGTTTGGGTCTACCCATTGCCTCTAGCCTAGCCCATTTGGGGCCATTTGGACCCTATAACCCTGTTTATCATTTTCACCTGATTTGATTAGCATGATCCTTAATTTTGGGATAACATAAGATTTCTAGGATACCATTGACTCGTACCAAACATAAATGTGCTAATAAGATAATTAATTCTATTAGTTCGCTAATGGCTTACTTGCGTGAATTAATAGGATTGACACCGCGTGAGGAAGATTTTGGGATTCCGGACTAGTTGACGAGTTTTACCATACCGTGAAGGCCCCCAGGCGAGTAGAGTTATACAAATCTAGAATAACATAATTACAGTCATTATACCTGTCATGATACGGTAGGAAATGTCAGTATTAATGCATGCAATTGGTACTCCCTGTTATATCTTTTGCATATGTAGTTATTTATAACCTGTTCATCATAGTATCATGAGGATGTTAATTTGTATGATAATGCTTTACATGTGTCCTGTATGGTATACCGTTGCATAGATATATGATTGCTGTGAATATGGAATGTAATGATCATGATGACTATAACATGCTTTATACACGCATAAACACTGCACCACTTCCACCTATCATTAGTAGTCGAATTCTGACTAGGCAGTACCCCTACTCACTCAGCCCAGGGTTAAAGGTAGAGTGTATCATATATGTCTATACTATTAGCGGCCTACACCTGAGGTCGGGAAGCCTGTGTGACGTTCAAGTAGTTATACTGCATAGTTAGAACTAGATTATGATGATAGAAGAACATGATTGTGAGGCGGGGATATAACTCTAGCGGTACCCGACGACGCAGGGTTAGGGCGTCTGTTGATGAGCCGAGGGCTCCCGATTCTCCCACCGAGGGCGGTGATGATTTAGAGAGAGTAAGATATGGGCTTACGACCGGGGTCCTGAGTCTGATGGCCACAGACAACCGGTCACATGTAGTGTCGCCATACACGTGTAGGTGACATTACCGCTAAATGTGTATATATCCCCCCTCGATGTATGTGATGATGGATGATTGTTTCGTAAGAGTATTTACCCTGTGTGGTGAATAGCTCGGTGAGCGATGATAAGTATGATTATTGCTTTGGTAGACATGAGATGACTAAACTGCTATTTTATTGCTATGCATAACATGTAAAACCTATGATTGAGATGTGCACGAATAAGAGATTGTCTCAAGCTTTATATCTGTGTGAACTTATCATAATATGTTTAGGAACTAGCAGATTCCAGGATAGTGATTGGTAATCTTTATCAATTGCATTGACTTAGTAAATTGTGGTAAGTCATTTCAATAAGCATATCGTTATCATTAGAAAATATAGGTATATATTGGATATACACATGTTATGTCATTATTTTAGATTCTATGGATCCTACTCGCTGGGCTGTAAGCTCACCCCTCATGGTGGTATTATTTCAGAGCTAGGAGACGCAGGTGCGGGTAGCGAGGAGTAGCCGTTTTCTTTCTTTTTAGTACGTATGTTAGTTGTATTAAGCCCCTGCGAGGGTATGATGATGACGTTGTATTTTTTTTGGACTTTAACATAGTATTTTAGATGTATATTTGGAAGGCTTGTTGTGGCCTGTGGAACTTGTATCCGAACTCCTTTAGTTGAGTTATTTATGGTGAAATTGTGTTGTTGTGTGCCTTGTGAAATCTTTGTACTGACAGGTCATGTGATGTACCGCGTGGGAGGATTTACCCACGCGGTTTACACGTGTATTTGGAGGTTTGGGTGTTTCAACATCACTTCCACCTATCATTAGTAGTCGGATTCTGACTAAGCAGTACCTTTACTCACTCAGCCCAGGGTTAAGAGTATAGTGTATTTTATATGACTATACTATTAGCGGCCTACACCTGAGGTCGAGAGCATGTGTGGCATTCACATAGTTATACTGCATAGTCAAAACTAGATTATGATGATAGAAGAATATGATTGTGAGGCAGGGATATAACTCTAGCGGTACCCGACGACGCAGGGTTAGGGCGCCTGTTGATGAGCCGAGGGCTCCCGATTCTCCCGCTGAGGGCGGTGATGATTTAGAGAGAGTGAGATATGGGCTTACAACCGAGGTCCTTAGTCTGATGGCCACAGACAACCGGTCACTTGTAGTGTCGCCATACACGTGTAGGTGACATTACCGCTAAATGTGTATATATCCCCCCTCGATATATGAGATGATGGATGATTATGTGATAAATGATTGTTTCTTGAGAGTATTTACCCTGTATGGTGAATAGCTCGATGAGCGATGATAAGTATGATTAATGCTTTAGTAGGCATAAGATGACTAAACTGCTCTTTTATTATTATACATAACATGTAAACACTATGATTGAGATGTGTACAAATAAAAAATTGTATTAAGCTTTATATCTGTGTGGACTTATCTTGATACGTTAGGAACTAGCATGTTCCAAGATAGTGACTGATAATCTATATCGATTGTATTGATGTAGTAACTCATATTAAGCCATCTCAACAAGTATATTGTTATTGATAGCAAATATAGGCATACAATGTATATACACATGTGATGTCATTATTTTATATGGTATGGATCCTACTCACTGGGCTATAAGCTCACCACCTCTTGGTGGCATTATTTCAGAGCTAGGGGACACAGGTGCGGGTAGCAAGGAGTAGCTGCATTTCTTTTCAGTATATCTTTTAGTTGTATTAAGCCCCTGCGAGGGCGTTATGATTGATGATGTATTTTAGACTTTAATATTGTATTTTTGATGTATATATGGAAGGCTTGTTGTGGCCTGTGGAATTTGTATCTAGACTCTTATGGTTAAGTTTAATTATGGTGAATTTGTGCTGTTGTGTGCCTTGTGAAATCCTTGTACTGATAGGTCATGTGATACACCGCGTAGGGGAATTTACCCACGCGGTTTACACATGTATTTGGAGGTTTTGGTGTTTCACAAACATATTAAGAAAATGACTCGATCTACTCAAACGACTCAAGCGGCCTACTAGCTCAGGCTAACTCGGGCTCGGACTTGGATTTAGTCCAAATCAGCAAATTCAATCAATAAGTCAGAAAAAATTGACCTTTGTGACATGATTTCCTTATGAATCATAAAATAAAAAAAGTGAACTCAATCTTTTTACAGAGAGAACCTTCTAAATCCGATGAGAAATGAAAGGTAAGTCTCCTTATATTGGCAGGAATCTCGAAAGTATCCAAGACATATATAAGAAATATTCAAGAAGTATCAACAGCATAAATTTTATTTTGAAAATTGGAATACTTTAAGTTTAAGGAACTATCCAATAAGAATATGGTGAGAGTATGGAAGTACTTGTTTATATATCTCAGGTAATAGTCAGCGGGGCGACTGAGCGAAATGCACCCGAACCCCACCTCCACTTAGGATTCACCTATTTACTTTTCCGCTCTTTTGGATTTTATGCTTCAAATTAGAAGTTTTATTTATTTCGTTTAGAAACTCAAAAACATTAACATTGTTTTATGTTTATTGCAATTAGTTTTAAATTTAATAAAGCAGATCTTCATTTTATTTATTTATTTTGCCATCGTACACGTAGAAAGTATTAATAAGGCTTCGTGTATCTCAAGCATATTAAGATGCATGGTCGATCATGATTCCTATTTCGGTTCGTGACACCTATTATTAGTTTATCACATAAAAAATGCCAAGTTCCACTTAACATGATGATAGAAGAGATATCTTCTACAGCATCTGGATAAGCTCGGATGCCAACACCAAAATTACAAGAACAAGTTTATGGTAAACCTCAGCTATACAAGGGATCTGGTTAAGTCTACTTAAAGCTTGCAGCTAAAATATAAATACAAAGGTACACAAATGGTCAAATGCATCTCCATATAGAAAATTATGTTGTCCTCGTTCATGTCATCATACATCCAATTTCATCCCCTTTTTTATGTTGTTCATGCACTCAAATATGCAAATATTAGCCCAACATGTGCTGCCAAGACTAGTTGTGTGGACGACCTGTCCAAAGGAGATGCACAATGTCATCTGGCACAAACACCACCCCCACAAGAGGAAGGAGAGGAAGAGAGAGAGAGAGAGAGAGACCCAACCATTGCCACCACTTAATCTCACTGCTCTCGCCACCCCTCCAAACCTAATCAAAGTGAGATTGAGGAAGAAGATGATTGATATCAGATCCTCAAGTAAAAGAGACCGTTCAGTATTAGACAGTAACTTACAAGACAATCTAGACATCCAATGTCAGATAGTCTCTCCTCCCCCCCTCAGCTATGGGACAGCAAAGATATAGAAGCAACTTTGTGCAGGCAAACTGTTGAGACAAGATGTGCTGCTTTGCATGCATAGAGTCGAGCAGCACATAATCCTCATATTAGCATAGGCCAGTATAGTGGCCCATATATCACCACAGTCAACACATCAACACTGAAACAACTAGCACAGGGTTCCTATAAGTCCTTGGTAACAAATATCATGATTCATGAATTAAGATAAGTTCACTGATGGTAATCTACTAGAAAGGGAACACTGAATATGTATGAGATAAATAACATAAAAAGAGTAGAATCATGATCCTAAGTAGCAGGAGTACACCATCAACCTTCATGTCAACGTTTAAAAAAAATCCTATTAGTTTTAGAAAATTAACAAGGGCAAATGCTTTCCATAGAAACAAAATGAGTACTTCATATAAACACAAACAACTCAGCATCAACTACCACATCATTTTGTAAAGATAAACCATGGATAGCCGTGCCAGTAGAGGCACGGCATTTGGCACGAAGTGTACCAATGGCACACCCTCGAGCTGAACCATGGCAACCGGCACACGTGCCATGGCAATCCGTGCCGATCCGACACGGCTACGTGCTTATCCGACACAGCCCCATGCCGGTCATGAGCCGATATGGAGCCCTTTTTTTATAAAAAAAAACTATTTCCATCAATTATCATCAAATCAACTTTAATCATTCTTTTAACAAACATGATGATACGTGGAACCCATTTTTTTTCTTATTTCCATCAATTATCATCAACTAACTTTATCATTTGTCATTCACTAATTTTTATTATTATCGTTTAATAAACATGGAATAACAACTCATTTTGTCATTTGTCATTCTCTAATTTTCATCATCATCATTTAACATAGAATGACAACTCATTTTGTCATTTGTCATTCTCTAATTTTCATCATCATCATTTAACAAATATGGAATGACAACTATTTGTCATTTTTAAAAATTGGAATAAAAACTCATGCCTAATTTTTATTTGTCATTCTCTAATTTCCAATCAAATCATATAATTATCATGTTTTATCATCTAATCATATTTCTTTTTTATTTTTTTCTTATTTCTATCTATGAATTCTTTTAAATATTTCTAAAACTCTCATAGTATTAAACATAATTAACACTTTTATCTCTCAACTCCTCCAACCGTAGCCCTCATTATTCTTTATATTTAATTTTTTCTATTTTTTTGACAACTTTTACTCCGGTAACCTTATTTTACGATGACAAGCATGGTGTTGAGCTCCCGTTATGATCTTCTCTAAGAATTTTCTCATAGCTTATGTGTTTGAGGTAATTTTTTTTATTAAGTTTTTATTTTTTATTTTATATTTTAAAAACTAATTTTGAGTGTACAAATACTAAACCTAGCTCAATTTTGCTAGATCTATTATTTATAAAGGTCTTTCCACATAAATCTAGCATTTTGAAGCTAAATTTATGAAAAATACTCTTTTAGAAATCAAAATCAAAGGGAAAAAATTTCCATCAAACATTTCCCCAAATTTTTATAACTCTAAAATTATTATGTCAAATTAATTGAAATTTGGTCAAAATTAGTCTATAAACATGTTAAAATTTAATTCATATGAATTGATTTGAACTCAAATTTTATAATTTTACCTAAAATTTTTGCATAATTTTCCCAAAAAAATTTCCCAAATTTTAAAACTCTGAAATTAATATGTCAAATTAATTGAAATAGGATGACAATTGGTATAAGAACATGTTAAATTTACTTCATATGAGTTGATTTGAACTCAAAATTTATAATTTTTCCTAAAATTTCTACATAATCAGAAATAGAAAAATTAGCAAAAAATTCTAAAATTCTCAAAAATGAGAAATAAGCAAAAATTAGTCTACTCAATTTTTTTATTTTATTTGTCTCTAGATGGCTGAACCAAAACCTACTCAGAAATGTGGAGACATGGGAAGATAATGAGAGGGAATAAATTTCATTAGCTGTGTGTCTATTGCAAAATGATTTAAAATGGTGGAGAGGTAAGTCATTTGAATAATCATATAGCTGGTGCCTTCCCAGAAATATTTAAGTGTAAGAAGGTGCCACAAAAAGTTTAGAGGGCAATAAAAGCTGATCTAAACAGCGTTCAGACAGCCAACAAAACTGCAAAACAGAACCAAGCTGATATTGATAGACGAACAGTTGAGTATCACACAGTTAATAAGTACGAGGGAGATGATATAGATTCGAATTTTCAAGCTGAGATACGGGCTTCACGAGAGGAATGACAGCAAGAGGATGTGCATACACATAGGAGACAATTTGGGTCCTCTCACTTTGAGGTGGGTGTCAGTAATGCAAGTGGCAGTGGCAATAGGCATGATAGTGTGCATAGTAGACAAGCATCTATCTTAGATTTGTTTGGCTCAACGAGGAGGTCAGGAGCCAAGAGAAGAGGACCAAAGATTAGAGACAAACCCTAAAGCATACCCTAGCCCAAAATCCTTACAAAAAAGGATTGATGCTATATGGAAGGCAAATAAGAAAAAGGACATTGGTCGATCTATATCTAATTGGTTTCATTTTAGCTATATACCGCAATTTGCCACAGCAAATACTTATTTCAAAAGCATAATCAGCCCAATGCAGAAATACGGATTAGACATTGAGCCCCCAACACGGAAAGAGATTGCGAAAAAGTAACTAGAAAAGAAGTGGCAAAGATACGATCATAGATTTCTTCTTTCAAGAAACAATGGAACTAATCTGGGGTAACTTTGATGTGCAATAATTGGATGAGACCTACTAAAATGAGCATTATAAATTTTCTAATATACTGTAATAAAAAAAATTATCTTCCATAAGTCAGTTGATGCATCGAATCAGATTTATGATGTTTACTATATACATAATTTGATTAATAAAAATATTATCTAATATTGGAAAAAAGTATATGATTTAGATGGTAATAATAGCGTGAACTTCAAAAAGGCTAGTGAGATGATGAATAATATATAATATTTATTTTGAACCTCATGTGTAGCAAGTTGCATTGACTTAATGATAAAAGACATTAGAAAGCTTAACAGGGTTAGAAAAGTAGTGGAAAGAGCTTAATTTGTTTTCAGGTTTATGTATAACCATCATTGGATGCATGCTCTTATAAAAAAAATATACCAATAGGGAGCTTTTTCGACCTAGTACAACAAGGTTTGGTATAAATTTTATTACATTAAACTACGTTGCAGAAGAAAGTAGAGCTTGAGATTATGGTTATTTTTTAAGAGTGGAATGACTTCCGATATTCACATTCAGAAAATAAAAGGATAGTTGAAACTCTTATTTTAAGAGCTAAATTTTAGAATATAATTTAAGAAATAATTTATATAATAAAGCCTCTCTATACTAAGAAAAGTTGATAAGAAGAAGAGACTGCAAATGGGATATGGTGGCACGGCACTGCACGTGCCACCGGTATAGGGTGAACCAATACTTATTGTAGAAAGGCCATTATTGATTAAATCTCCTTATTAGTTTTTCGTAGGCCCCATAGAGTAAACCAATACTTATTGTGTTACTTGTCATCATTGATTAAATCTCCTTATTAGTTTTTGATGGGCCTCATAGGGTGAACCATCAAATACCGCAATAAGTATCGATTCATTTTACACCAGTGGCACATGCTGTGTCGTGCCACTATATCCCATTTACGGTCTCTTCTCCTTATCAACTTTTCTTAAAACAGTATATAGAGGCTCTACTATATAAATAATTTTTTAAATTATATCCTAAAATTTAGCTCTTAAAAAAAAGTTTCAACCATCTATCCATTTTCTGAATGTGAATATCGGAAGTTATTCCACTCTTAAAAAGTAACCATAACCTCAAGCCATATTTTCTTCCGCAACATATAGTTTAATACAATAAAATTTATACTAAACTTTGTTGTTCCAGATCGAAAAAGCTTTTTATTAATATATTTTTTCATAGGAGCATGCACCTAATGATGGTTATATATAAACTTAAAAATAAATTAAGCTCTTTCTACTACTTTCCCAACCCTGTCAAGCTCTTCAATGTCTTTCATCATCAAGTCAATACAATATGCTGCACATAAAGTTCAAAGTAAATATCATCTATTATCTATCATCTCACTTGTCTTTTTGAAGGTCGCACCATTATCAGTCACTATCTAAACCACATATTTATCCTTAATCTTAGATAACACTTTATCAATCAAATCATATATAGAGTAAATATCATAAATAAATCTGATGCGATGCATCAACTGACTTATGAAAGATTTTTTTTATTGCAGTATATTAAAATATTTATTGCTCATTTTGGTAAGTCTCGTCCAACTATCGTGCATCAAAGTCACCCCAAATTGGTTACATTGTTTCTCGAAAGAAAAAATCCATAACTGTATCTATGCCACTTCCTCTTCTGGAAATTTTCTCGCAATCTCTTTTCGTGTTGGAGGCTCAATGTTAATCCGTGTTTTTACATTATGCTGATTTTACTTCTAAAATAAATATTTGCTGCAGCAAATTACGATATATAACAAAAAGAAACTATTTAAATATAAATCAACCAATGTCCTTTTTCTTATCTGTCTTTTATATATCATCAATCATTTTCTACAAAAAATTTAGGCTAGTATATCCTTAGGGTTTGTATCTAATGTTTTATCCCCCTCTCCTAGCTTTTGACCTCCTTGTTGAACCGAACATACCCAAGATAGAAGCTTGTCTACTATGAACACTACCACGCCTACTGCTACTGCCACTGCCACTAGCACTGCCAACACTCTCCTAAAATGAGAGGACTCAAACTATCTCCTATGTGTATGCATATCCTTTTGCTATCATTGTTCCTCTCGTGAAACTCGTATCCCAGCCTGAAAATTCAGATCCATATCATTTCCCTCCTCATACTAACCAACTGTGTTATACTCAGCTGTTTGTCTATCGATATCATCTTGCTTCTGCTTTGCAGCTTCGTTGGCTGCATGAACGTTGTCTAGATTAGTTTTTATTGCCCTTTAAATCTTTTCTGGCACTACCTTCTTACACTTGGACACTTTTGGAAAGCCATCGGCTATATGCTTTTTCATATAATTTACCCCTTCACTTTTTCCAATCATTTTGCAATAGTTACACAGCCAATAAAATATATTCTCTCCCACCTTCTTCCCATGTCTCCACCTAATATCAGATTTTTGAATAGGTTTGGTTCAAACATTTAGAGACAAATAAAATAAAAAATATTTTAAGAAAATTCAAATTAAAAAAAATTGAGTAGACTATTTTTTGCTAATTTCTCCCTTTTGAGAATTTTAGAATTTTTTGCTAATTTCTCAATTTCTAATTATGCAAAAATTTTAAATAACATTATATAAGTTTAAATCAACTCATATGAAGTAAATTTAACATATTCTTATACTAATTATCATCCAATTCAATTAATTTAACATATTAATTTTGAATTTTTAAATTTGGAGAAATTTTTTGGGAAAATCTAATTATGCAAAAATTTTAGGTAAAATTATAAAATTTGAGTTCAAATCAACTCATATGAAGTAGATCTAACATGTTCATACACCAATTTTGACCAAATATTAATTAATTTGACATAATAATTTCATATTTTTTAAAATTTGGAGAAATGTTTGATGGACCCTTTGATATTGATATTTGAAAGAGTATTTTTTATAGATCTAGCTCCAAAATGCTACATTTATGTGAAAAGGCACTTATAAATAATAGGTCTAGCAAAATTGAGCTAGATTTAGTATTTGTACACCCAAATTAGTTTTTATAATGTAATATAAAAAATAAAAACTTAATAAAAAATTACCTCACAAACACAAACTATGAGAACATTTTTGAAGATCACCACGGGAGCTCAACAACATATTCATCACCATCAAATAAGATCACCAGAGTAGAAATTATCATGAAAATAGAAAGAGATAAATATAAAGAATAAGAAGAGCTACAACTGGAGGAGTTGAGAGAGAGAAGTGTTAATTGTGTTTAACACTTCATAAGTTTTAGAAACATCTAAAAGAGTTCATTGATGAAAATAAGAAAAAGATAAAAAATAAATAAGATTAGATGCAAAACATGATAATTACATGATTTTATTGAAAATTAGAAAATGACAAACAAATATTAGGCATGAGTTATCATTCTAATTTTTGTCATTCCAAAAACGACAAATGAATTATCATTCTATGTTTGTTAAATGATGATGACGAAAATTAGAGAATGACAAATGATAAAAGTTGATTGATGATGATTGATGAAAATAAGAAAAAGTTAAAAAAATGAGTTACACGTGTCATATCATATTTTTTAAGAAAATGATTAAAGTTGATTTGACGATGATTGATGGAAATAGAAAAAATTTATAAAAAAAAAGGCTCCACATCTGTACATGACTGGCACGGATCGACACGGCACGGCTCAGCACGGGGGTGTGCCACTGGCATATCCCGTGCCAATTGTCATGCCTCTACCGGCATGGCCATCCATGGATTTAATTTTCACGACAAATTGAGGAGCCCTTTTCTACATATCTTAATAAGAACGATAAGATATTTAGTAGAAGTCCAAAAGAATAAACTAAGTCGTCGTGAGATTAATGGAGCCATAGAAACATTAACTAACGATGGCATATATATTTGGTGAATGACAAATTCAGACAAAATTTTAGTAAAAATGGTCAAAAGGAAAAAGAAACGAAGTCTAATAAATCATGCTGTTAAAGACAATAAAGGGAAAATCAAGACAACAATCACCGTTTTCTTAGAGAAACTCAGCAACAGACTGTGCTTGCCTATGTCCTTGGGAAAGAACCTTTTCGGATCATCCATCTCCAGTGGATTTCTTCTAAGCTTTTCTTACAGAGTGAATAAATCTTATTCTACTAGATCAGATGACATCATCCCTATGAGTCCAATAGACATATGAAGCTCCAGTATTAGTTGATAGTACAATCAAAGTTCCAAAAATCGGTAGCGGGATCGGGATCGGCTGTCCGAAAAAATGATATGTATTGGCCGTATCAAACGCCTGTATCAGATTGGACTATTTTCATTTAAATACAATTCTAAATATTATTTAAAAATGTTGAGAAATTTCTAAAAATTTAGAAAAAATTATAAGAAAATAAGAAATAATAATTACTCACATATAAAGCCTAAAAAGTAAAAATCTCTCTTCCTCCCTCTTTTCTTTCCTATCTCTCTAACTGTTAGTCCGAACTATCACACTCTCTTCCTCACTCTCTCTTTTTCTTTTATCTTTCCCTCTCTCTCTCCCTCACACACACACTCTCTATCTCTCTCTCCTTGACTATCTCTTCCTCTTTCCCTCGGCTGCTATCAGTTTCGGCCCGGATCGGGACCAGCCATAGTCGATCCCGATCCGTTTCAGTCGATGCCACTTGGGATCGGCCAAAACTGGGAACTATGAGTACAATTCCAAAGAATGAACAAGATCCTATTGAGAATATTCTGCTCTAGATCAAAAGTATTATTATTTAATTTAATTGCATAAGCTTGCTTATGTAAAGGTAGAGGAAGTACATGATGACACTTTATAAACTTTAATAGTGCTTAGGAAATGAAGTACTGGTTTTTTGGATGAACTTAACAAGGGAAATTATATACTACAAGAAATTAGAGGAAGTAAATGATGACACTTTATAAACTTTACTTTATCAAATATAGATTCTAGTTGTAACTTGTCTATAGACTTACCTCTTACAGTTTCTATAGAAATAGTACCAATGATTTACGTCAAACATCCTAATCTTGGAAACACTAAACTTTTGGATATGCTATTCTCTAATTGCCGACCAATCTGATCGATACATCATTGTTAATCTTATGGTCATATTCATCTTAAGGGGTAGAGATATGACAATCACATGACACACTAAAAGGACTTCCCCATTTTAGACATCCTACTACTCTAGTTTTATAACAGACGTGCTCATCAACCTACCTCTCTCATTGAACTATAATCCAAGGTAATAAAAATACACCCTCTTAGAAATTCTTATCCATCATAAGTAACTTGTTCTCCAATTTGACACCTCAACTTACAAAAATTGTAAACCACAATAGGTCTTAGAACTAATTATCCTAAATATCTTAACTTCTAAGTTCAACCAAAAACTTCAAACTAGGGCTTAATCATGGTTCTGCAAATTGCAATAGCTGACATGAAAAACCTCTGTCCAACTCTCTCTCCCTTCCTTGAAACCGCACTAAGGTATCATTCTCTTCCTTATCCTTTCTGTCTTTCAGCAAACAACCTTGGTATGGTAATCCGCTGGTATGGCTAGGGCTGGCCCTTCACTTCTTTCTCCCTTAATCTCCTACATCTAGGAAAACATAGTCATGCCGCCATCTCCCCCATATTGTTCATTCCTACTCCTTGCTGCTATCAAGCAGCTGAGTTGGTATTGTTGGCTACACCCACATCTCCTTCTATCATTTCCTAGCTTTTGCTCACCACTCTTTCTCCTCTCTTACTCCTTTCTTTTCTCCATTGCATGCCCTCCTCCCTCGTCCATGCTGCAACAGTGTCAACCATAGGAACTCAAGATTCTCAAGCAATGATAGGAAGAAAAGGCGATCTTTTCGTATCTACAAAAACTATGAACAGATCATGGCATGCTTCATACCTATCAAGAACGAGTAGATCCACGAGAACTTTGGCTGACATCGACTATTGAAGGAGATCCAAGAGCACGGCAGCCGGAGTTGAGGGAGACTATTGATCAACGACGAAAGCCTGTGTAGGATTGTAGAGGAAAGAGTCGACGAGGGTTCGAGGTGGAGCGGCGTGCTGGCATTCCGAACTTAGAAGTCGGACAGCTGATTGGGATTTGGATCATTCTCGTTCTACAAGTTTCTAAACCTAGGGAGAGAGAAACTGAATCATTAGATCAAAAGTTCTCTCTTATAGTATAGTTATAGTTGTAGTAATACTAAAAACTTTAGAACTTTAACAAGTACTAAACTGAATTAAATTAGGATTTATAGTTGTAATCATCAAAATCCTTGTATTTGATGATCTGGAATCTGGAATCTGGATTTATACTGTTAAACCCAATGGTTTAAACAATCTTAGGCCTAAACCCAAGTCCAACAAAGCCTAATGGCTTTGACAATATTAGGCCTTAGCACAAGTCTGACAAAGCCCTTGTTTCAAAAAGCTTTCGTCTTCACGTCTAGGCTCCCACCTTAGAATATAACTAGGCTCCACTTAGGTCCCACATAGATGACCGACATTTCATATCATATTTTAGAAGGTAGATTGACTTTGAAATTCAAAATTATTATACATGTTGATGAATTAGTGGATTCGAATAGTACTATAGTTCTTAACAAGAATGCACTAGTATTTTGTTCAGATTGTAAGTATTAATTTTAACTTCTTCTCTAACTATTATTTATTGTATTTGTTTATTTTTTAACTGTCTTGAATTCTGGGCGCCTACCTAGCACCTAAATGCTACATGATCCCTTGTTCGCTCATCTGCCACCTACAGTCTTTTAAAACCTTGGACAAAGCCCAACGGTTTTAGTAATCTTAGGCCAGCCTAAGTCCAACCTAGCCCAATAGATTAACAATCTTATGCCAAAGCCCAACCCATTGCAATATGTCAGAGCAACTATAAGCCCAAACACACATATATCTAAGAAGCTAACCATTAGCCCCAACTAAATTTTTGTAAAAACTTCTCGTCCCTTTGGGCCCCATATCATATTTATTTTATTTATTTACTTTCATATGTGCTGCACTAAAAATAAATTATATTGCTTCTGGTAGATGTGCTGTCTTTGTTGCATAATATAATAGTTATTAATTATGACCATTTATGACCACAATAACTTTTTTTTTTTTCTTCATTTATTTTGTGATGCACAATAGCTTTTTCTTTTCAGTGTGTATCATCTGGTGCAATAAAATCTACACAACAGTAGCAGCATGAAGAGAGCCCCTATTACCATATGCTATTATGGTGGACAGACTTGCACTTGCGACGTGATTGAGATCTAGGTTTCTAATCTTATTTTTATCTAATGAATTCTGAACCATAATTATATACTAGTACATGAAGAATTGAAATCCATTTACCTTATGTTTCTTCACAGTGCATGCTGAATTCTGGCTCATCCCTAGCAAATCTTGAGATTGTCATTAGCCCCTCCATTACTTTGTAGATCTCACAGATTTGTGGATGACCAGAGTCTGATGAGAAGAACTCCACAACCTCACCACTCACCTCTATCAAACTACAACCTGGTGACTTCCCTAAGTTGCTTCTTCTCACCATCCTCTTCAATGCTGCAGCTTCTCTCCATCTCCCAGTGGCTCCATATATATTTGAAAGCACAACATAGTTAGCAACATCTTCCTGTCCGAGCTTTATGAGTCGATTCACGATGAACTCAGCCAAACTGACGTCCCTGTGAACTTGGCAAGCCCAAAGCAGAGAACTCCATATAATACAATCTGTTTCCATTGGCATATCCATTATGATACCTAATGCCTTATTCAATAAACCAGCACGTCCAACGAGATCCACCATGCACCCGTAATGCTCTATCCAAGGAGAGATTGAGTAGTTCTTGGTCATCAATGTGAAGTACCTCAGCCCGTCTTCAAGCAGACCCATGTGCACACAAGCAGATAAAATTCCAACAAATGTGATTCCATCAGGTTTCTCTCCCACACTCGTCATCTGATGGAAAAGCTCCAATGCCTCTGCGCCATGTCCATGCATTGCTAGTCCTCCAATTATTGAATTCCAAGTGATCAGATCCTTCGCCTCCATGCTATGGAAAACAGAGACTGCATCTGCTATGCAACCGCATTTCGCATACATGTCAATTAAACCATTTCCAACATAGATGTTTCCTTTGAATCCATTGTACAGAGCATAGACATGAATCCATCTTCCCCAATTAAGAGCCCCCAACTTAGAGCAAGCAGATAGCACAGATACAAGTGTCGCATCATTGGGCTTAACATTCGATGATTGCAGCATCCACTTAAATGCATCCAAAATCTCAAAATTCCGACCATGGCGAGAAAACCCCCCAATCAATCCATTCCAAGAGAACACATTTCTTTCAGGCATTTCGTCAAAAATGCGCAAGCAGGCCTCGAGATCCCCACTTTCTGCATAAGAACGCAAGATGGTATTCCAAGACATGACATCCCGATTGGGCATCCGATCAAAGAGCAGTCGTGCTGCAACCATGTCCCCACGTGCAGCATACCCCAAAACCATGGTGTTCCATAAAATAACATCACGCTCAAGTGTCCTGTCAAATATCTCATGCGCAGAAACCACATCACCAATAGAGAGATATGCCACAATCATTGCAGTTGACACAACAACATTTTTCACGGACATTTGTGCAAACACCTCACGAGCCAAATCAATCCCTCCCCTGCTGGAATACATCCCAATCAGCGCTGGCCCAACAAACCCATCAGATTCAAACCCAGTTTTAATTACAACGCAATGCAACTCCTCGCCTTCTCTCGCAGAAGAAGTACAATCGCATGACTTGATCACAAATGGGAACGTATAATGGCTCGGCCTCACATCGCCCCGCAACATGAGCCGGAACAGTTCAAGCGCCTCTCGCTGGCTTCCGGCATCCGAGTAACCCTTGAACATGACATTGAAGTGGACAACACTTGGTGCAGGAGTTTGATCAAACAACATTCGGGCAAGAACTGGGTTCCTGAGCCGGAATGCACAGGAGGCTAGTTTGGGTGCCAGAAATGGGCTGCAGTGGAGGCCATGGGAGACAACCTGGGCTTGGATTTGATTGAGCTGCTTCAGGTTGTCACATGCCTTCAAGAGAGAGGCGAGTCTCTCTTGTATCATTCTAAGGTTTGAGCTTGGGACGAATGATTGCATGCCGAATGTTATCACTTACACAACTTTAATCCATAGTTTTTGCAAGAATGGTTTGTTTGACGCAATGATGAAGAAGAGTATCGACCTAGTAATGCTTTTCATATAATCTTTTAATTAACGGGCTTATATTACCATAATTAATGTGCTTCATTAGCTGGCATTGCAAGGCCAATATGCTTGATGATGCCATTGTTCTTCTACATAAAAATGAAAAGTAACTTTTGTAAGACAAATGTGCATGAGAGAGAGAGAGAGAGAGAGAGATGAAAGACATCAAGAAAAGATATTACATGAAGATGATCATCTGGATACATCATGATATAATAAGACATAGACAAGAAAATTAAAAAGGAAAAGAAGGAAAGGAACAAAATTTACTTCAAATCATGCGTTTGGATAATTTAATGATTTAGTGATGCATGAATAAATTGGTGTCACTGAGCAGTTCCCATTAACATAATCTGATTTATTTGATTTTTTTTCACTTATAAGATATGGATATGGGATACATATACGATTTGGATATGGGGATATGCAAATTCTAAAAAAAAACAGTATATGATATATCTAAGATATAGCAATAAATAAATTATATAAAAAATATATATTCTAATGACAACCTATACATGTATATATGCAAAAAAAGTGTTATACTCTCTCGACAAACTACACATCACGTTGCATTCAACATTTCGATATATCTATTATCTATATAAGCATTTAATAGCATAAACGAAAGTAGTAGATATTAAAGATAATTAGACAAAAAATACATCGGTATTAAACAATTAATGCACCAAAATGAGAGTAGTAGACAATCAACATGAGAAACGAAACTGAAAACAGAAATTGAGAAGGGGAAAGTGGAAGAAATTAGATAAGAAGAAACTAAGAAGAAATTGAGGAAAAACTACGAGAAAAAAAAAAAGAGACAAACAAAGTGAGGAGAAATACCAGCATGAGAGAGTAAGAGTGAGAGAGGAAGACCAGCGTCATCATTGGCTCGAAAGAGAGGGGGAGAATGGCACCGTCGCTGTCGAGTGTCCAAGAGAGAGGGAGAACGAAAGGGGGGAGGGCTACAAATCAACTAAAGAAGGGGGAGGGGACAAAACAGGGAGGCAGATGGGTTAAACAGGTGCGAATGGGTTTATAAAATTAAACCTTACCAATTTACCAATAAGTCCAAAATGTATCCCCAATGTGCAACGTCATATCCCTATTGCCCTGATGGCTATATAGGGCTAAGGGTGTAAATGAGCCGAGTCTGAGCTAGTCAGCTCTGACTCAGGCTCGGCTCAAAATTAATTTCGAGTTGAGAATTGGGCTCAAGCTTGGCTTAGCTCAACTCGAGCCGAGCCTGAGCTAGGCCAGACCGAGCCCGAGCTGAGCTCGAGCTTGAAATGAGCCTATCATTAAACCAAGCCGGATCAAACCAGATCAAGCCCAAGTCGAGCCAAAGAAGAAGAAGAAGAAGAAAGAGGATGAGGCAGGGCATCGCGGGTCTGCGACTGCTTGCTACTGTCGAAGGAGGAGCAAGGGTGGGGCACCGTAGGTCCACGACTACTTGCCGCTGCCGAAGAAGGAGGAGGAATGGCGGGGCACCACGGGTTTGTAGTGGCTTGCTGTTGCCAAAGAAGACGAAGGAGGGGAGGAGGAGGAGGGGCGAGGCACTAAGGGTCCGCGGCTGCTTGCTGCTACCGGAGGAAGAAGAAGAAGGAGGAGGAGGAGGAGGAGGGGCGAGGCACTAAGGGTCCACGGCTGCTTGCTGCTACCGGAGGAAGAAGAAGAAGAAGGAGGAGGAGATGCACTATAGTGGAGGACGAGGTGGCACCGGTGCACCTTGGCGGAGGATGAGGTGGGAATTTATACCGAGCCTATCGAGCCAAGCCTGACTCTGACTGAGCTGAGCCAGACTCGAGCTTTAGGCTTTAATTGTATTGGAAAATTAAAATTTTTTTTTATCCCCACTATCCTCGTTGCTTAGGCTTCGTACTTTTCTATTGATATAGTCTTGCACTAGTTGAATAACTTTGCACACCATAGTCGTTGGTTGTTCCACATTCTCGTGGAATACCTTGGTGTTTCTTTATTTCCATAGCATCCTAAGAGTGGATGCAATTAGAGCTTTACAGCCACATTTTTTTGTTGCTCCCAGCCCAATTGGAGCACAACCACTCCGTATTGAGCTGATTAGCCAATTCCTTTCTCCACTCTTAATTAGTTGTTAGCTCAGACCAAACTTCTAAAGCATTCTTGCATGTGAAAAAAGTCCTGAACACTTTCTCAGTGGATACCACACATGGGGCAGTTGTCTTTAGGCCCTATGCGCAATGCATATCGGTGGACCCTCATTGGAAACCTACCCCAAAGCAGTTTCTAATAAAAATGTCTCACTCTCGGCGACACTAATAGTCACCATAGGACATTCCACCTCAACCACCCCTCTTGAATTAAGGGGAGGAGGAAGTCATAAATAGACTTGGCCTTCAGCTCAACCCTAGATTCAACAATCCTAACCATTATCCTCCCATAATGAGATGACGTTGATACGAAAGGCCAGAACCTCACCACCCTCAGCAACAATAAGTTTGAATAGCCACCATTGATTCACCACCAACTCGTTAGTCAGTCAATTTTCATCGAGGAAGTGCGGGTGGATGATGCGCGGTTGGTGCCTCCGAGAGATTAGTGTGACCCATGGCTCCACAGCAGCCTATGTCAATCTATCGTTGCCTATGTGTTTGCGGCAACCTATCCTAATGATGCCCGTTGTTGAGCAAATTGCTCTCCATACCTAGAAGGCAATGGTGGCACGAGAAGGTACTATGGATGGAGCACTCAATTCTTAGCTTACAAGTTCTTGACCTAAGGTCTATCAAACTCATTGAGCACCGTGAACATGAGTTTCCTAAGAAGACCCGCCCTTGCTACCTTGAGGCATTTGAAGATGAGTCTGCCTTCTTCCTTTGACATAGTAACCATTTCCTAGCTAATAAGATACCCTCCCTACTCCCTAGCCTTCCTGGTGATAGTCTCAAGAGTGGCATCCAACAGCCAAGAACAACCCTTCAGTAAGTGGGAATAGCCATCATGCTAGAATTTATTAGGAGACTACACAATCCACCGGAGACATATTATTTAGTTGGCTAAAGAGTCATATTGTATGAGATTTTCTAGTTTCGATTCTTGCTGCATAAGTGCCTGGCATGAAAAATGCGTTAGTCTATGGGACGAACTTGCCACCTATTTCCTATATCGCGTTTTGTTATCCACCTCTGCTGTGATGTCAAGATTCGCGCAGATATATGGACGGTAAAGATCAATCGGAGGCGCACGTAAATTAAGGTGCGCCGAGCGCGCCACTCCCACTTCCCTTTCCTTCCCTCGGAAGTCTCCTTCCCTCCTCGCCCAAACCCCCCCCCGCCCACACCCTACAACCCACCTCATAATCGAGGAGGCGAGGCGACTCTTCGATGGGGAAGCGGAGAACCGTGGTCGTGATCTCTACCTCTTCCTCCTCTTCGTCGGAGGAGAATGACGGTGGCCGCGGCTCCTCGGGATCGAGATCTAGAAGCGCGTCGATTTCGTGGAGGAGGCCGCGTAAGGGGATGACGAAGAGGGGCCGCGTCTCGAATGAAGAATCAATGAAGGTAGTTGCCTTTTGGTTAAGTTTTAAGTTTTTGCCTTGCGAGCTAATAAATTGTAGATAGATTATTGGATTTTTTTTTACCTTTTCTTATTTACAGTGCAGAGGACGTGTTTGTGGTTATTTGTGTTTTTTTTTTTATCTGGAGCTAACAAAGACATGTCTGAGTATCTCTTCTGATATGCAACATGTCTACCAACTCTGATTTTTAGCATGAAACCTACTGTTCTCTTTGAAATGAAGGAAAAGTTACGATTCGTTAGAACTGAAGGTTCTTATGCTTTTGGAAGCAGAAGGGTGCATATATCATTAATTTAAATGTTCTAAAAGTAATCATGGTAATCAAGCAGCCGAGAGACCGAGTAGTGTTTTTGTGCATGAATGTTCATAGTAGAAATAATTTTTTTAAAAAATTATTCAACACCGGAAAGCAAGTACTAAATGCAAAGTCTCAGAAGTTCAGTAAGGTTAAATATAGGATTCCACATGTATTTGACAGTTTATATAAGAACATGATTATATCTATAATGATATCATGCTTTAGCTTCAGGTAAGTTCATGCAGCGGAAATACTACCAATAGTTCAGTGATGAATAACAAATGCAATCTAAAAGTATTTAAAAAAAAAATCAAATTTTTAGCAAATGCCACTTAGAATCTTTAGATTGTGGATTACAGATTGAAACTTGGCCAATCATTATGCTTGTTTCCTGTCTCTGACATATTTCTTTGTGAAAGTGGGCCATAAAGGGCCACTTATGCACTTGCTATGCAGTTAAACACATATTGGATAAGTGCAACAGGATGGCATATGCATATCCAGGCTTGCAGGTTGCATTTGGAAGAATGAGATATGACTATAATCTGACAAAGTCACTAAACCTTTACTCTGGGAAGCTGTCATGTTGCTATGTCCTTCTTGAAGTTGCTTTAATAAATTCCATCCGATAGTTTTCTTCCTAGGTACCATCTTAATTAATGGATGCATTAAACTAAATTTAAATACATTGAAGTCTCATATTTTGGTTGTTATCAATATATTGTTTGCTCTAACTTTGGAAGGTAAAATTGTATTTGACTTGGTAAATTGCTGCTGAGAAGAGTTACAAAAGTATCAGTAATGGAATGGCAAGCATTGTAAATAAACTTATTTTTTGCGTGAGATCAGAAATTCTTAGTTGAATTGCTTGAACAGAGGAATGTGATTTTGGTTTTAAGAGGGTGTAATTTTTTATGATTATATTTACAGGGAAGTTCCTTTTTTGATTATTAACATGAAGACAAAGAATGAATAAAGAAGAATGATGATGCTAGCACTTGACACCATCCTTGCAGATTAGTCTTGATAACTTCTCCATATATTAGTCTCTAACATGTTCCCATTTTTGTATAAAGGTAGATCTATGTATGTTGCTTGCCATCAATTCCTCTACATTTGACTTGATTGTATATTTGTTTCCTCCAAACTAATTCTTACCAGATCTTAAATGATGTTTTATTCTCTCTTATTTAGGTAAAGGTCGAATTTGATATCCTTTCGGAAGATTTTTCAGAATGCCTAAATGACTTTAGCCTAATGTCAGGTACAATTGGCTAACCTTTCATATGTACTTTGGTATATATTTTTGACCTTACTTCCTAGTACTGATAATTAATTCTCAGTTGTTTTTGATGGAATTTTGCATATCTTATAAATATGTAGTTATTGAGAGGAACAAATAATGAATGTTAAACATGCTGATTATATCTTAGTCCTTATTGCATTTGTTTCATCATTTATATATTTCCTAGTAATTTAAAATGTCCCTTGTTATATAGAGGGTACTTAAGTTTTGCCCTATTGTGTTTTATCACAGTGTTTCAGAGACATAGAATGTATATTACTTCTCTGAAAACATTGGTGATGCTCCAAATTTTTTTCACTTCACCAGTTTATTTACTAGCGTTTTCTCTTGTTTCACATCAATCTGGTGTCAAACTGTCTATTGCGAGCAATCTTTTCCTTTTTATTACATATTGGAATTTGGATACCTATTATCATGGATGGCCGTGCCGATGGCTTACCGGCACGTGGCATGAGGGGTGCCGCACGGCACCCCTCCTAATAGTTTCGCCATTGACCTCGTCGTCGAGCTCGTCATTGCCGCTGGCCTTTGCCGTTGCTCACCGTCGTCGTTAGCCGTCGCCCGAGCTCACGTCGGGTGCCCTAGAGAGAGAGAGAGAGAGAGAGAGAGAGAGAGAGAGATCTTTCTTTCCCTCCCTTGGGCTAGGGCACCCAATGCGAGCTCGGGCAACGGCGAAGGCCTGCGACGGCGACGGCCAAGGTGTTACCTTTTTCTTTCCATTTCTTATGGCACGGCCGGCGGTCGGCTTGGGCCGTGCCTGTGGCATGGCCATCGTTGCCTATTATGATATATCAGCATATTTTTTCTGTCTTCTAACAGTCATATAACGTCTTTTTTTTTACTTAATGTTGATTTTTTGTCACTTCAAGATCTCCATGAAGGAATGCTAGTTTTGTTCAGCAAAAGTGTGATAATTATGCTGGAATTTCAAGTGGGCTTGCATGTAACCAAATTTACTCTTTTGGGGTATAAGAGTTTTGAATTTTTGGGTCTTAATCAGGAAGATGTACTAAACAGAGGGCTGCTGATTTTGTGCAATAACTATTGCGTGTGTCTTGAGGGTGTCCAGTGGCCAACATAGCACCTGACCATTTGTAGGCACATAACCAACTCTATTAGCATGTGAATAACACAGTTAGGGATTCTTCAATGGGTTCTGTCATGCTTAGTTGATTAAATTGTTAATAAAGACTGTCTTTTAGGTTTTTGCACCAAAATATTTCTAGACTTCTCACTCTTATTTAAATTAGGATGTCAAACTAGCCTATATAATAGGAAATCATTCAAATGTCAAACAAACGAAGTTAAACAAGTGTCTAGAGGAATGACACAAGTTGTAGCTAAAGAGTAGCTATTTATTTGGATATAGAGTGGTGGGAACTGTTGATAAACTTCTCATTTGCAAGCACATTAATGTTGTTGGCCTACATGGAATCTTGACAGTAGCAGGGACATTCCATTAACTATGGGTAGCATTGTCGTGCCAGATGTACTTGATATTTTAAGAGTCATACTATTGCCCTTACTGTAGGAGCTTTGTGATATAGGTTCTCTATGCAAGTTAACTTTGCGGGTATGTAGATGTGGCCAAGGATTATCGTGCCAATGGCACGGGGCATGCTGATCTTGGCTCAACATGGTACGTTCGTTGGCATGTGCCACGCTGAGCTGGTGCATTGTTGATACATTAAATAGTCTTGACATACCAAAAAACAATCTCTAAACCTTTCTACGGCTTTAAAATAGAGTTTATGGGCTAATTGAAAGTCCTTCAACACTATATATTGTGGTAACATATGCAATTGGATTCTGATCTCATGCTTTTAATTTATCCTAATTTTTCTAGGATCTTCTTTATTGGGGAAAATAACTTGGACAAAACTGAATTTTTTTTTTGATTTCTAAAATTTGATGTATAATTTATGTAGATCAAGCACCAAATGCTAGGAGGTATTAAAAGAGATGGAAGAGACTCCAAATTTAAAGTAAGATATGCTCAATTCTAGTGGAACACAATGATGAGTGACTATGAAGGAGTTTCATGGTACTCCATCCATATCGGTGCTAATTTATTGACATGATACTGATCGATACCGATTAGCATGATAGTCCATGGGTGTAGCTATTGTGATTCCTTTAGGATTGAGTAGGTATCATATTTATTTCAATGGAAACTTAGTTGATATTATGGCAACAAAAATGTTGGTAAGAAACTATTGTTTGTAGACCTCTCTCATTTCACGATATTGATGTGGAGACCAACGGCCGGCACGGCACGTGCCGGCCGTGTCGTAAGAGGAGAAGAAGAAAAATGAGATACTCACCTTCGTCGTTGCCGACCGCTGCTCGCCGCTCACCTGCCGTCGCCGCTCGCCGCTCACCTGCCGTCGCCACTCGCCTGAGTGCGTTGGGTGCCATAGCCCGAGGGAGAGATGAGATCGAGAGAGAGAGATCGAGAGAGGTCACCGAGGAGAAGAAAAAAAAACGAGATACTCACCTTTGTCGCCGTCGACTGCCGCTCGCCGCTCACCTGCTGTCGTCGAGCGCCGTCGCCGTCTCTCTCTCTCTCTCTCATCTCTCCCTCGGGCTAGGGCACCCGACGTGCTCGGGTGACGGCGATGGTGACGGCAACGGGTAGCTCGACGACGAGCGGTGGACCCCTCGTGCCATGTGCCAGTACGCCGCCGGTACGACAAGTGCTGATTGGCACGGCCATCTATGCTGGAGACTACCATTTCCTGTTCCACTTCTTTGCATGGACCCTTCAGCACGTTTTGATTGAGGTCGCACTCTATGGTCTTTGTCTCCTATGTGTTGTAGGTAAAGTTATGCTCCTTGATAAAGCACGTCTATGTAGGATTGTGTTGCAAGCATTAGTGGCCACCCCACGAGTGTTAGCATCATCGTCTAACTTCTTATCATATCTTAAATAGGTATACCCCTTCATTTGAAAGCAGTTTACTGTTTATAGCATCTATTAGATTATAAAATATAAAATCACCGTTCTCTAACAACTTAAGCTTTTGATATAATTGGTAAATTAACATAGTATAAGAGTAGAGACTCTGAGTTTAAATCCTACTAAGTCCATTTGTTGTTTAAAATATAAAATCTCCACTGTTTAGGTCAATTCTATTTTTTGGGCCTAATAAATGTCGCAAGCCTAGAAATGAGAGAAAGTGTTAGAATATAAATAAAAATTATTATTCTTTTACAATTTCAGCTTTTAGAATAGTTAGTAAGTTAACATCAAAAGGAGTAAATGACAGATTGATTTATGTTATGAAGTCATGATGATGATCCAAATTGCTCATCACTAGATTGGATGCCTTTAGGAACTTGGATTTGATAAGCAGGATTGTGTCTAGATCCTATCACAAGATACTTGTTTCTACATTTGAATTCTTACTACAGTGCCTCTGGGCCCTCTATCAGACATGCGACTCTTGCCTCCACAACTCTGGTTGGACCCTCCCGAATGCACTGCAGCCTAACTCTCTCATCAATTAACTTCTTTGCTTAGGCTTGTCCCTTGGTTTTGCAGAGTCATGATCCAACTGCTGGCGCCTGGTATCCTGCCCTTTACCTGTCAGTGCATGAATGAGTGAGAGATGCAAATATGCATTAAGTTTGATGACCGGAAAATTGTGTGAGGATCCATTTCTGTTGTCTTTTTGATGGAAGTTTTTATGATGGCTGTCATGTAACCTTTCAGAACCCTCCTTCCTATGATATTGAAATGGAGGTTGAAAGGTATAACACTAATCACAGACAGGTGGATTTGGAGCAAATATATACCGTGCAAGTAAATTTTCGTACATTCATGACCAATGTAATTTGTTCACTCATAAAACAAGTAAAAATTTCATGGATGTTATGGCATTCGGGAAATGTCTCCATTTCTTCTGAGCAAACTAACCATTTAAATTAAACATTATATTACCGAAAATGAATTAGTGAGGCCTAATTTCTGCACATTAAAAGGAACATGGTCTACATGAGCAAGTTTGAACATGCCAGCTCCCGGAGATTGAAGTTTGAGGCAGTTTTTCTGAAGGCATTTCCTAGTGGAGCAGAGCAAAAAATCATGTACATTATGGAGTTTGCCTTATAAAAGCTTGATTCAGGACATCTGTATTTCAAAGAAACTGTTTGTCAAGTGTACAAGGAAGCTTTATTCATAAGAAATACAATTTTATTTGTTTGAGCAGAAGCTATACACATGCATATGGGAGCTAAGATGATTAAAGATTATAATTGAGAAGAAAATTCAAGGACAGCTAAGTAACTTTACCATTTCTATAATTGAGCTGAGACGATCAACTCTATGCATGAGTAATAAGTAACCTTTCCATTTTCATCATTATTCTCATACACTTTATCATATTTTTCTGGCAAATAGCTCTTAGATTCTGAGTAAAGACCAGTCTGCCTTTCTGATTTATTCTTTTCAAATGATATGTATAGAACATGAATTAGCTGTCCTGTAATTGTATGTACCTAAATGATTTCTGGCTATCTGCTGAAGAGAGCACTTCTAAACAGGTCTTACTACATATGACAGGAAAGAACTTTGGGTTGATAAACATAAGCCCCGTTCCTTGGCCGATCTTGCTGTTCATAAAAAGAAGGTTCTTGTTTTCTTCACTAATCTTTTGTATCACCTCCTAATTCCCTTTTTGCCTTTCAACTTATAGTTTGATACTAGGTCTATTATGTAATCTAAGTTCCTTTTGTTGCAATTGTTGCTCAGAGACATAATCCTCTACCTTTGAAAGTTATCAACTATTCAACATATCATATTTCTTGGAGCTAAACTTTATATAAAATCATGAGGATAAATGTAGGATATTGCAAATAGTTGACCAGTAAATAGTTGGTAACAAACATCTAAAAGGCTAAAGAAAGTAACAAATTTTTTTTTGACAAAATTGTTTCATTTTTTTTGAAAGTAGAAGGTTGCTGCTGTAATAGGCACTAAAGTAGATGGTACACGCTACAACTTTTGTAAATGTAATATACTAGAAGCTTGAATTGAACCTGTACTTGAAGTCTTGAATGCTACTTGTTTTTGAATCTTATGTACATGCACTTGCACAATTCTAAAAATGAATTTGTAAGTATAAAATGTTTATTTTATCTAGTTATGGGCAAGGATATACTAACCAAAGCAGCATTGGAATTTTGTTTGGACAAAATCTAGGCATGCTTTTGAAAAGCTGCCTATTTAGCTGTAATCTTGATTTCTTTTGAATTATGTAGGGAAATGGACATTCTCTTTTGCTGTTCTTCTAAGGAAAATAATGCTTGGTATTTGCTAATGGCTATGTATAGTCAGATATCCTTATATTGTGTCTGAGGGATAGCTTCATATGATGTATATACACACATAACTTTCAATGGGAAAGAACTAATTCTTGTAACAGTATTAAGGTAAAGGAATTGAGTAACTACTTTCTTTTCCTTCTATACTCTCTGATGTGCAAAAAATGGAACTGAAGAAACTTCGTTTTAATGTGTAAGATCACCATTTAAATCTATTTTATTTATACCTCAAAAATTTTTAGAGATGGTCAAGGATATGGTTTTCTAAGTCAATTTAGGATAGCTCAATGGAAGACAATTGTAACCCAAAGCGAAAATCAAAACAATCACACAAACTGATACAAGATTTTTTGTGGAAAACCCCTATTAACTAAGGCCAAAAACCACATATCCTTTCCAAGAATCAAAACTAATGCACTATAAAGGTAGATACAAGAACATTTATAACCTGTTCCACTGCTCTATAGCCACGACTTTTTTGTTGGAGCCCTTGATTGCTAGACCCTAATGAACTACTCCTTACGCAATAGGTTCAATATACTATTGAGATCTTCATAGCTGTAAATACATTCTGGCTCTCTGATTTCAGATGTAACAGGTAAAATTTTTTTTTTGGTTCTTTCCATACAAAGTTAATAGTTCCAGATTAGTTGGCGATGTTTGTGTCATTCATGATGTGTGTTTGCTGATGTTTGTTATATTCCCTCATATGTTAATTACTGATAACAACACTTGTGAGTTGAGACTTAAATTTTTTTACTTTTAGTGGTACCAACCATAGTCCATAAGTTATAAGGAGCTGAGTTTACAATTAAAGTATTAAACTAGTTGTCTAGGCTAGCTGCTTGTCATTACTTGTAACTACTTCTACTGTCTATATTATGTGTTTCTTCTATAACCAGGTCACTAGTATGAACTTTTTATTATCTTATATTTATTTAAGTATTTTCATATTCTTCCCGCTGTTCTTTTTCTGTTTCACTGACCTCCAGTTTCGTACCACAAGTAGGGGTGAAAATGGGTCGGATTAACTCCGATCCGACCTGCTATCCGATCTGACTTGGATCGGATTCGGATAAAAAATTTCTATCCGATTTGGATTCGGATACGGATAGAATTTTTAAAAAAAATTCGGATACGGATTCGGATACGGGTCGGATATATTTTTCGGATTCAGATACGGATATCGGATATTCGTTTACCCACATATTTTTTTAAATAATTTACAGTTTTTAGTTTGCTTATTTAAATAGTAAATATTAATATTATTACTAATAATACGTTATATATTATTTATAGAGATTAATTTCTCTAATTTTTTATATTTGACATACAAAAAAATTATTTGTTGTAAAACTCTTAATAATTTTATGTTAATTATATTTAAATAAAATATTATAATTATTTTAAATTTAATCAATATCCGTTTAAGATCCGATCCTTTATCCGAAAATTATTAGTATCCGTTTAGTTAGGATATGGTTTTAAATTTTACTATCCGTCCAATATCCGTATCCGAATCCGTATCTGAACTAAAAATACGGATCCGGATATGGGTTGAGCATTATCCGATCCGTATCCGATCCGTTTTCACCCCTAACCACAAGTCAAAGTGGGCAGCATCAACGGGTCAAAGAAACTCTCGTTATAGTATTGAGATTATTATGAGAATTCAGTAGCCACTTATTTATTACAAAATTAAAGCTATATTAAATTTGAACTTTATTAACTTAAGATGCATTTGCTAACATTATTCTTCTTTTTCTCTTCATTTTTTTTTCAAATAGGTTGAAGAAGTCAAAAAGTGGTTAGATGAAAGAGTGAAGATATCAAAGGTGATTTTCATTTCATTACTAGTGAAATCTTTTCTTTCAAACAATGAATCTTCTATATGAATTGGCATGATATACATATTATGGGACTTTATTAAATTTGCTCAGACGTAAGAGATGTATGACAAAGTTAGTTATTGTAAATAGACATAGAAATGATGATGCAATACAATGACATGACATTTAATACTTAGTTTTTGCAGCCATCCATTTTGCAATCATGTATCCATGCCATGTAGAATTCAAGGATGGTTGTGCGGATTAGTGGTCGGCATAGCACGTGTGTCACTTGTCAACCTTGCTGCGAGAAAAATAGTGGGGAGAGAGAGAGAGTTTCTGTTGTCGAGCTCCACAGTCATCCTTATTGAGTTCCACCTTTATCCTCCTTTGTCGACCTTGCCTTATGATGAACGAGGAAGACAACCCAAATGGGGTCGAAAATAAAATGACCTGCAAAGATGATGATTGTAACTACAGAGCTCGACAATAGTAGTTGTGACGGAGACTGTGGAGCTCGACAATAGTGATACTTCATAGCAGTCTGTAGGAGGAAAGAGGAGGGGTGTTGTGTGGAACCCTTGTGCCATGTGCTTGTACTGTGCTGGCATTGTATATGTCAGTTGACACAACAATCCTTAATAAAATTTATAAGTACTATAGCTCTCTGTTAATGTGAATGTATTTAGTCAAGCAACTTTCTACTTTTCTTAATGGAGTGTTATGTTACTAGAAAGTAGAGGAAGAAAGTATCCACTTTTAAGAACTGCTCTACTTTTGATATTTGGTTGCAAAAAATAAATTAAAGAAATGATTTCTTTACTTATCAAAAATAGCTGCACTTTTTTATGATTTTTTTTCTTGAAAGAAGGGAATCACTTTACCATAGTGAGACATTTGATTGAATTTCACTTTCTAGCAACTAAACACACCTTTATCTAGAACAGAGCATGCCGCATAATCGATGATAATTCATACTTCTGTTTTTCCAAATAAATTTTTAGTTTTTTTTTCCTTTTATTTAACTTTATAATACTAACATATGATTTGGATTGAAGATGATCTCCAACATCACTTAATTACTTGATTGCAACATATAAGGGCATAGATTAGCACAAATGGTAAGGTTTGCCATCATCATGTTTTGGTCATGAATCCAATCATGGAAACTCCATAATAATGGTGTAGTGCTACAGTTTGCAGACATATTGCTCTTCCTAGACATATTTAGTTGCAAATCTCAAAGAAACAAGGAAAAAGATTTCTATATTTGTGATCAAGAAATGGCATAAATTTGTGTTCCGTTTAAGAAAAAATAACTTTCTTTCCAGTTTACAATTTTAATGGACTTAGTAAGTAGGTCATATTTCTAATATACCAGCATAACAACAAGATGGCCACTTTTACTGAAAATATAGTTTGCAGTTTGGTGGATACTGAAAATATAGTTCTCCACTGTATATATGGCTCAGAAATGTTGGATAAGAAGCTATATGTTCTGTCAAACTGGCTCAATCAGAATATTGCCTAAAGAATTGTATAATTTGCAATAGAGTTCTGCAACAAGCAAGATCTATCTCAATGAGTTGCCATATGATATTATAGCATAGTTTACGCAAGTCTGAAGAATGCTTTAACGGTCACTTTTTCTTCTAATTGTGATTGTGAGTATCAAGAATCTTCCCCGTAATAGGTCCATGATCCACATCTGTGATTTGAAAAAAGGTCTGACTCGATAGTATGTTACTAGAATCAGTGAGTGTTAATGTTCATGTGGATCAACTGAAGGCCTACATATTGGATGATTGTGCTATTTCCCAAAGACTGAGAATCTTGACCAATGAGGACAATATGCCATTTTTTGCTTATTGATGCTTGACTTAACCATGGTTTAACAACTTTTGAGTTGTCAGTGATACTAATTCATTCTAAGATAATCTTTCTACTCCTACTAATAACTTGATCTATTTTTTCTCCACTCATGAAAGGAAGAGTTATATCTCATGAGTTATGCGGTCTACTTTTTTTTTTGAGTCAAGGGACTTGAACTTCATGACATCTCTCTTAGGCTAGTTCTTGAAGTTCAAGCTTGATCAGAATGTCATGGCAAGATCAATTAGTTTGGAGAGCTAGACATTAAAGATTTTTTTCCTCTCTTTTCCATGTCAGTCAAGGTTCTCGGTATCGGGATCGATCGTTAGAAAAAAAAGATACATGTCGGCTATATTGGCCGTATCAGTTGCTCGTATCGGATCAGACTATTTTTAATTACGTAAAATTTTAAATATTATTTACAATGCAGAAAAAATCTAAAAATTTATAGAAAATAATAGAAAAATAAGAAAAGAAAATAAAAATGAGTCATATATGAAGCCTAAAAACTAAAGAAAAAACTCACTCAAAACTATAATGAATTTTGAGTTTAATTAGATAATTTTTTATACTTATAGATTACTACTGCCAAACAACATGAAGAGAGAGACTTGTCTTCACTGTTGTTCTATAGTGGTAAGAAAAGTGGAGCTAAAAAGTGGGTAAGAAAGAGGGAAAAGAGAAATGAGAAAAAAAAACTTACTTGAGTTCACTTTGTGGACTAGCCGGAGGAGCTCATTGGGTCGGCCGTTGAAGGTGTTGATGAAGTGTCAGAGTAGGAGAGAAGTGTATGTGAGAGATAGAGGGTAAAAATTTAAAATTTAAAAAGAAGATAGTTGATGACATTAATTACTAATGTTTTCTAGGTTAGATACATTTTAGATTCAACGTGAATCTAAAAAAAAAATAATTTCAGCCAATATTATTATATTCGGCCGATACGACCAATCCCAGATTGAAACCAGTCAGACTGGTTTCGAGTCTGGATCAGTTGATCAGACTCAAGATCGGTTGATTTGGAGATCCATGATGTCAATGTATTAGTTGTGATGGATTATATGTTTGTATCTAAGAATATATTCAAAAGTTTGATTAATGAAAGTATATATAAGAAAAAATAGACGAGCATGTGAGAATGCTCACATAGTAATACATGGTTGCTGAGTTTTTTCAAGCATTTCAAATAATTAAAAAATGGTTTAAACTGAAGCGGCTGATACATGCATAATAAGTACTAGATCCTATTGATCCATATGTGTAATTAACTATTGGACCACTATAAGGTAATGCATATCGACCAGCTTGTTTGGTTTGAGTTTAGAGGGGGTTCTAACTTGATTCAGTAACCAAACTACAAATTATCTTTTTTTTTATCCTAATTTAGTTTGGTGCCACCTCTCCAAATAAATACTAATATATAAATTTTAATATTATTTTAAATTTATTCCAATTTTACCCTTGACATAACTTAAATCTATCATCTTCAAGTTTTGTCAATCTTATCTCTCCTCTCTTCCAATAAATAAACAATTTTTATTAGAAAAGAGCACCTTTTTTGCCATGGCTCACAAAAAACTAACTCTGAAAAAAAATTATTCGTAAACACAAGTGAAATAATTATTATTTAATATAATTTACTGATATGTTTAATATGAGTTTAAAATGCCTAACTTGCAATTATATTTTATAAATTTACAAATAATATTTTGTACTATTTCCTAAAAAAATAAATATTTTTACTTTTTTATGTTACATCAAAGTAATAATTACACCTAATTTCAAATCTTCTCTTTATTTATTTACCAAAATAAATGTATTTTCATTTGTTCTTTTTTCAATTTACTAAGTCTGCAATAAATTATAGAGTGGTTATAAGCTTGTGAGCTTTTACGCCCGCAATAACTCATTTTGTTAACAAAAGTTTAGAATACAAACAACTTCTAAAAAAATATTAAAAAGATAAATTGGTAAAAGTAAATTATTAAAAATATTAAAAAACTAAAAAATATTTACAAATTATTTAAAAATATTGAAAAATAATATCAAAAGTAATACATTTTTTACTCCAAAAGTAATACATTTTTCACCTTTTCACATCACATCAAAAGTAATAATTATATTTTGGCCTAGTTGATAACCAAACACCATATTTTATTGAACTAGTTTAAGATACATAAATCAAGACTAAAAAATGAGATTAACTAATCTAGTTCGGAGCTTAGCCTCAAACCAAATAAGGCCTAATAGATTTGTCCAATATGAGAAAGATCCTATGTGGTGAAGGATTGGTGAGATGAGTCCTCATTCTTCTTCCCTAACTTTTTGTTGTTTTTTGCTCTCATCTCTTGCCCTAATTACCACATTCTTGGTTGGCCACCTCTCTTCTCTTCATTTGATGTTGGTACTATTTATTGGGTAATCTTTCTTTTCTTATTTTTTTGCCACTTTGTTTTTTTCCAGTGTTTAGGATTTTTCCTTGATCTTATAGCAATTTTGCGCATTTCAAATAATAAAAAAATGGTTTAAACTGAAGTGGCTGATACATGCATAATAAGTACTAGATCCTATTGATCCATATGTGTAATTAACTACTGGGCCACTTTAAGGTAACGCATAACAACCAGCTTCACGAACAGGCCTATATACATCACATAGGTATTTGTTTTCTTTAGTAGCTGACACCAATGCTGATACTGATACTTGGGAGTTAGGACCATGGATATTTGTAGAACATACTGTTCCTTGTGGGATATTGGAAAAAAAGGAGTGCCCTCAGATTATGTCTCACAAGGCACCACAAAACACTTGGGTAAGGAAGAGGGATCTCATTTATGGTGCAAGTTCCTTGAGGAGTAAAGCTGGAAAATGTGCTGAGAAGTAGTGGTGAAAAAACACGGTAGGATTTGGTTGGATGGAAATGTGCTTGACTAAGAGCAAGGATTTGCATACATTCTTCTTCTTGTTGCCGCCACGCCGCCGCTGCCGCTGATTATAAGTCTTTATTAAGAGTTGTTTCTGGTTTATCCCTCAAGTCATTGGTTTATTAAGTGGAGCAACCTTTTCTACTAATGCCTGTCATAATCTTAAATTTGGAAGATTTTGCAAATTTCTTGTGTTTTTAGTTCCATGTATCAGCAGTTCCATAGACAAGATACTAAAATTGACCAGATTAATGTTTTGATGAAGGCACAGGTCTACTTATGTTCATAACAGTTTTGAGTCAAAATAATAAATGTATATTTTTCAATAGGATCAATTATCTTTTGATATTAAAGTTTACCTTCTCCATTGTGAACCCATTACTAACACTTTGAAAGACTTACCTTTATTAACAGCCAAGTTGGGGGAACCATACTCTTGTTCTCACTGGACAAGCTGGAGTTGGAAAATCTGTATGTTTTCTTTTCTCCTCATAATCTCTCTTTGTTTTCTTCTTTTGCAGAATTATCATTATATGTAGTTGGCCCTTATTACTTCAATTGCTTTCCCTACAGTATCACCTGCAGCCTGGTTTTTTGAAGGGTTTCTAGGTCACTGGTATCTTTAGCATTAGATGTCAGGTGCAGAAATATACTGTAGTTCAAGTTGAGAAGAATATAGGACATGCTAAAGTTTAGGAAGGTAACCAATATGTGGACTCCTGTAGACTCCTACAATATTTATGTTCCAATCCAGTGATAGCAAAAATTGTTGAGTAGCTTAGATTGTTATAAAGCTTAGTGTATGTTGGTCTTTTACATGTGATTTTCTTTTTTTTATTTAGCTAATTAAGAGATGGTGTGTTGGATCATTGGAGAAGGCACAAAATCATAAGTATCTGTTCAATTATAATGTTAATGGAATGTTTTACTGTTGTGCTTGTAGTTACTGAATATTTTCTGAGGGATAGTCCAAGAAGACTAGCTTGTCTTGGAGAATAGACTATTCGGGAATCGGGATATTAAGATTTGTTAAGTTGGGTTTGGGGTGATTTTGCAGGGAAATTTCTTCAATATTGATTTAATATTTTGGAAAGATGCTTGTAGTCACTACTGTTATCTTTCGGCGTAAAAATTCAGTAGAAGTCATTTATGGAAAACACTCTACTTTCCTTAATTTGCTGATCTTTAATCTGAATAATTTCTTCATTTCATCCTTTACCAAATAGTTTCTTTTTCTGTACATTTACTTATTTTCTAACTACATAGTTTTATAAAGTTTTAGTCCTCCTTTCAGGCCACTATTCATGTAATTGCTTCAGAGCTTGGAGCTGTACTGTATGAGTGGACGACTCCCACGCCCACACTTTGGCAAGAACATGTGCATAATGTTAATTCAGGTGCTCTTTTCTGTTACACAATTCATCATTTGGAGCTACTTGGCTTTCTACATTTACTTTAGAAAGCATGCAACTGATGGTAACTTCTTTTGTAGGTGTACATTATATTTCGAAGTTGGAAGAGTTTGAAAACTTTGTTGAGAAGATAAGAAAGTACTCATTGCTTCAATCAATCAGCTCCGCAGAACCAAGGAAACCAATTATTCTCTTGATTGATGACATCCCTATGACAAATGGAAGAGTTGCTTTTGTAAGATTAAGGAAGTGCTTAACAGATCTTACCAGGTGGACTCAAGTTCCAACAGTTATATTGATTACTCAATGCCATAAAACTGAGTCTACTGGAAGCTCAGCATTCTGTTGGGAAGAGGTTGAATCCTCACTTCAAGGAGCTGGCGCCCATAAGGTGCCATTTCATGTACTGTTTCTAGGAAATAATAATCACTGAACTAGGCAAAAGAAATTTTGTTACAAAATTTTAGTTACCTCAAATAATCGAAACACACTAGTAAATATGTTTCAGGTCACCTTCAACCCAGTTACCGTAAATTCCATCAAGAAATCTCTTGTTAGAATATGCAAAGAAGAGAAGTGTGATGTGACTGCTGAATTGATAGATCAGATAGCAAAAGCGAGTGGAGGTGACATCAGACATGCAATAACATCTTTACAATACTATACTATAAAGCCTGAATGCTGCTCTTTTTCTGGATCAACACTAAGTGCTACTCAGTCTGAATTAAAATCCAATAAGCTCGAGAGTTCGTTGGTCTCAAGGCAGGAAGAGAGAAGCCTTAATTGTATGGTATCCTTTCCATATGGAAAAGATGAAACACTTACATTGTTTCATGCCCTTGGAAAGTTTCTGCATAACAAGAGATTGACACATGATGTTGTTGATCAGGGTATGTGATACTAATTTTGTTATTTGCCTGATATCTAGTGATACTACATGAGTTGGGCTTTCATATTCGTCCCATAACATATTATATCATTTTCTTTTAAATTGAACTGGGAGTGAGGTTCCTGCTTAACATCTATGTTTTTGTTTAGTGGCTTCTTAATGGCTTAATGCATCAGATTGTTTCAATCTTTTATAATTTTTATATTTGACCCTTTCCATTAAACTTTTTTCTTGTTCAGAATATTGTAAAAGGAATTTCAGTGATTTGATAACTTGAACCTGATAAAGAACTTGCACTGTTGTCAATAGTCGCTTTTTAGCTTACTGTATTCTGAAATATCTTGGTCATATTTTTGTCATGTGCCATGCTAATAAGCTTTTTTTGTCTAGTAGATTTCCTTAACTTCCATGTGGACATTCTTCTCTAATTATTGCTATGAACATGTAAAGATTATGAAAGATTATTATGCAACCAATTTCTCATGTCATTGTTTTTTCACCACAAACATGGTTATATTTCTTTGTTGTAGTGTACCTAATAAATCCCTTATTTTCAGACCTGCCAATGATAGTACTGAGAGAAAGATATCCTCATTTAGTCATTTTCACTCTTGTCCTTACTCCTTACAATACAAACTGCAATTTAAATGCAGAACAATTAGTGATTTCCTTTGTCATCATCCTAGCTGAAACTTTGTCTTCAGGCTATGTTCCTATATGCACTTCATTTGTTTCTCATGCACTAATTGACTTCATTATAATAAGGTTATAAATATCCAAATTTACAAAATGCATATTGCCTCCATGTTCACGGAACCTTAGTGAGATACTTCGAACTTTTCAATTTCTATTGAGTAAATAATTCATCAAATGAATGGATATAAATGCAGGATACTGATATTACTGCTAACATAGATGGAATATGCCTAGGGGTGAAAACGGGTCGGATTAAGTCCGACCCGACCCGCTATCCGATCCGGATCGGATCGGATACGGATAGGAAAATCCTATCCGATCCGGATTCGGATACGGATACGGATAGCTATTTCCAAAAATATCCGGATCCGGATCCGGATATGGATAGGATAGCCTTTTAGAAAAAAATCCGGATCCGGATACGGATACGGGTTTAGTTGATTTTATCGGATACGGATTCGGATAACGGATATCCGTTTACCCGCTTAATAAATACTTAACTAAAGTTACTAAACCCTACCTGTATCTCTCATCTACTCACCATCTCCCCGACTCCCCCAAATCTCCATCGACCTCACTGCTACCCACGGCGCCGCCCTCACTGCTAGCCCTCACGGCCTCACCGGCTCACCCATTTCCACCGCCTCCCTCCTCCGGCCCTTCCTCGTCGACCTTGGCTCTCCTCCACCGGCCCTCCCTCGTCGACCTCGGCTCTCCTCCACCAGCCTCACTCCACGGGTCCTCGATCCCGTCGCCTCCATCTAAAATTAGCCCACCACCCTCACCGCCATCACTGCCTCCATCTACTCACCATCTCCCCCAAATCTCCATCGCCCTCACATCTTCACTGCTAGCCGCGGCGCCGCTTCCATCTAAGGACAAAAATCCACATCGCTCTCACCTGTTTTCACCGCCTCCCTCCTCCAGCCCTCTCTCATCAAACTCGGCTCTCCTCCACCGGCCCTCCCTCGTCGACCTCAGCTCTCCTCCATCGGCCTCCCTCCACGGGTCCTCCTCCTCCACCGCTACCGACCCTCCCTCCACGGGTCCTCCCTCCTCCACCGCCGTCGACCCTCCCTCCACTCCATTGGTCAGGTATATTAATGCATTCATAGACATTTTTAACCTTTGGCAGGATTGGGAGTATATTGGCCATGATAAAAGGAAGAAGATGCCCAAAAATATTAGGGATATCTGGATGCCTGCAGGACTCTACAATCCTACCTAAATTCGCACCATAATGAAGTCAAATAGCACTCACCGGCAATGCAATGAAGGGCAATATCTTCTATTGTTAATATCATTGCTGGGAGAATCTAGAGTTACTGATAGATTAATATAAGCACAAATTATGCATATTTCTCTGCTATCTCAAATAGAAAACCTTAATTGGTCTTTTCTTGTATGGCAATCGGTTGACATATGTGGATGGTTTATTTTATACAACCTGCACTCAATACTTTATTAATTTGTTTAAAATTTGATACGTATTTGTTTAAGATCCGAAAATTTATCCGAACACTATTCGATCCGTATCCGAAACTATCCGATCCGTATTCGAAAACTATCCGATCCGTATCCGAAAATTATCCGTATCCGTTTTCTTAGGATATGGTTTTAATTTTTGCTATCCGTCAAATATCCGTATCCGAATCCGTATCCGGATAAAAAATATGGATCCGGATATGGATTGAGCACTATCCGAGCTGTATCCGATCCGTTTTCACCCCTAAATATGCCTATGCTCCACTTCATTCTTCCTAAGGTTCTCCACAATATACTTTATATTGTTTTAGTATCTAGATCCTTTGATATTCATATTTGTTGTAACTTGTAAATGTTGGTAGGTTTTTGGATTAACTATATTTCAATGGCCTATTATGGTTCTTAATAGAAATGCATGAATTTATTTTAATGACTTTATTTTTTAATTTCAACTTTTCCTTTGTCAACTATTTGTTCTATCTGTTTATTTCTGAACCGCCTTTATTTCTAGATGTCAAGTGGCCACTTGTTTGTCGGTCTACACCTACACTCTTTTAAACCTTAAACGTCAAGAAAACAAAAGAAAAAAAAATTCATATAACCATTGAAAAAATGGCACCATGATGTAGGTTTCTTACTCAAAGATTCTAAACAATAGTCATGTTCCACGAAACACAGATACTTCAAAATACTTCCCTTATGTATTTGATATGATACTCGTCCAATACTTCACACATATCAAATACTTCCCCTACATATCATTACATATCATATTTTTGGTAAAAATGGATACTCTTGGATACTTGGTTACTTTTGAGATTTCAGAGACATGTCAAATTAAAAGTTCTCAATTAAGTCAATAAGTTTCTATTTGCAATAAAACCTGTCCTAGATGTTATTTTATTTTTTATGAGTTATGAATTTGAATATTGAAGGGAATACATATTGGGATTTCATGCCACAAATGCATAATCAACGCATTAAAAGTTTATAGATAATGTTCTTTTCTGTTAATATATTTGTCTAACAATTTGCTATAAATGACTACTTTTGTTGATGTACAAGTTAAAGAGGTGCTTAAGCATAAAGTAGCACACGTTATAATAATAATAAAAACCTTAATTTGATATAGCTCTGCGTATGGCTTTGCCTGTGTTTGGGTGTAAGAAGATTGGGAAGTCTCTGGAGGAGAATTGAAGGAAGGGTGAGAAGGAAGGTAAGTTGGTGTCTAGCTATGGCCAGCCACCTACTATGGTTGGCACTGTTGCATCATGGACAAGGGAAGAGGCCATGCAATGGAGAAAAAGAAAGTAGTAAGAGAGGAGAAAAAGCGGTGAGCAAAAGTTAAGAAAGAAAAGAAGGAGAGGTGGGTAGCCAACAATCGCAACTCAGGAGCTTGATAGCAGCAAGGAGTAGGAAAGGACAATATAGTGGAGATAGCGGCATGACTATGTTTTCCTTGATGTTGGAGATTAAGGGAAAAAAGAAGTGAATGACACGGCCAATAGATGGCCTTGGGAGATTGTTCGTTGAAAGACAAAAAAGATAAGGAAGAGAATGATACCTTAGTGGGGTGTCAGGGAAGGGAGAGAGAATTCGGCAGAGGTTTTTCATGTCAGCTGTTGAATTCGTAGAATTATGATTAAGCCCTAGTTTGAAGTTTTTGGTTGCATTACATGTAAACTAGTACTCTGATGAAGAAACTTGGAAATTAAAATATTTAAGATAATTAGTTCTAAGACCTATTGGGGTATACGATTTTTGTAAATTGAGGTGTCAAATTGGAGAAGAATTTACTCTTTATGGATAAGAATTTCTAAGAGGGTGTATTTTTATTACCTTGGATTATAGTTTAATGAGAGAGAGACACTTATGCCGTCAATCCATCATCATTCGATCTTGATCTTCCAATTCAGTCGGAAAGGAAGGGCTCTGGACTCGATCATCAGATTATAAGTTCATTCCATACCGGACTAGACCAAAGTATTTACAGAAAGAGGAATGAATAACCTAAACAGAATAGACAGAAACGACAGAAGTCGACCGATGGAAGTCTAAAGTGTCACATTATGACAGCCCAAAAACACGGTATAGATGACATTGGATTCATTCATTCTTATATCTTTCAATCGGTCTCAGGTGTGAGGTCATAGCATCCTTGCTATTTGAACGTTGCTGCGCTAATGCTCGGCCGCAAATCTCCTCTTTCTTCGTTTATCAGAGTGCTGGATCGAAAGAATGATGAGTGTCAGTTATAGAGCTAGAGTCGGATGTCTAAAATGGGAAAGTACTTTTGGTGTGTCATGTGATTGTCATATCTCTGCCCCTTAAGATGAATATGGCCATAAGATTAACAATGATGTATGGATCAGATTGTTGAGCAATTAGAGAACATCATATCCAAATGTTTAGTGTTTCCAAAATCAGAATGATTGACGTAAATGAGTGGTACTATGTCGATAGATACAATAAGAGATAAGTCTATGGACAAGTTACAACTAGAATCTATATTTGATAAAGTAAAGTTTATAAAGTGTCATCATTTACTTCCTTAATTTCTTGTAGTATATAGTTTCCCTCGGTAAATTCATCCAAAAAACTACTTCATTTCCTATGCACCATTAGGCAACGATGGCCGTGCTGTAAGAGGAGAGAAAAAGGTTAGGGATACTCATCTTCGTTGATCGCCGCTCGCCATCGCTTCATCGGGTGCCCTAGCCCAAGAGAGAAGAGAGATATCGAGAGAGAGAGAGAGAGAGAGCAACTTAAGTTTTTAACCCCACTCTCTCTCTCTCTCTCTCGCTTTCTCTCAATATCTCTCTTCTCTCTCGGGCTAGGGCACCCGACGAAGTGACAGCGACGGCGAGTGGCGATCGGCGACGGGTAGGTCGACGAGGTCGATGGTGAGCGGCGAAGTTATTAGGAGGGTGCTTGCCATGTGCTGGTACGCCGTCGGCATTGCCATCTATGCTATTAGGCCTTGTTTGTTTTAAGAATAAGGTCAATTCTAAAATAGGTATATTATTTGTTATTTCTAAAATGAGCTTTTTATTGTAGAAATAACTATTCCTATATTTACTTGTCTTCTGAAATAAGAGTATAATAATTATTTTTGATGTGATATAAAGTGAAGAAAAAGATAGAATTTTGTTTTGAAATTACCAAAATATCCTTTGATTTGATATAAAGTAGGTTGATGTGATAGGTATTAATGTTAAATTAGTAATTGAGTTAGTAGGTGGTATAAGTTGTAATTTTGATGAATAGTATTTGTATAATAGAATATGATTGTTATAATGCTTAGTTGTTATTTTGGAAAAAGGAGTTGTATTCCAGAATAAGAAAAAGTTATTTTAGAAGTGAATGGGGGGTTAAAGTTTATAATGTGTCATCATGTACTTCCTCTATCTTTACATAAAAACAATCTTATGCAATTTAAAATAAATAATACTTTTGATCTAGAGCAAAATATTCTCAATAGGATCTTGTTCATTTTTATGAATTGTATTGTCAACTAATACTGGAGCTTCATATGTCTATTGGACTCATGGGGATGATGTCATTTGATCCAGTTACAGATTCATTCATGTACTTCCTCTATCTTTACATAATGTGTCATCATGTACTTCCTCTATCTTTACATAAAAACAATCTTATGCAATTTAAAATAAATAATACTTTTGATCTAGAGCAAAATATTCTCAATAGGATCTTGTTCATTTTTATGAATTGTATTGTCAACTAATACTGGAGCTTCATATGTCTATTGGACTCATGGGGATGATGTCATTTGATCCAGTTACAGATTCATTCACTCTGCAAGAAAAACTTAGAAGAAATCCACTGAAGATGGATGATCCGGAAAAGGTTTTTTCCCAAGCACATGGGCAAGCACGGTCTATTGTTGAGTTTCTCTATGAAAATGGTGATTATTCTCCTGATTTTCCCTTCATTATCTTTAGCAGCATGATTTATTAGACTTTGTTTCTTTTTTTCCTTTTGATCATTTTTTTCATTAAAATTTTGTATGAATTAGCCATTCTCTAAATATGTATGCCACTGTTACATTAGTTAATGTTTCTATGGCTCCATTAATCTCACAACGACTTGGTTTATTCTTTTGGACATATCTTATCATTCTTATTGTAAGATTCGTAGAAAAGAGATTCTCATTTTGCCATGAAAATTAAATCTCCTTATTAGTTTTTGATGAGCCAATACTTATAATATCGTTTATCTTTACAAAATGATGTGGTAGTTGATGCTGAGCTGTGTTTTGTTTATACGAAATACTCGTTTTTTTATGTGGAAAGCATTTACCTTTGTTAATTTTCTAGAACTAATAGGATATTTTTTTTCAGATGTTGACATGAAAGTTGATGGTGTACTCCTGCTACTTAGATCATGATTCTACTCTATTTATGTTATTATCTCATCCATATTCAGTGTTCCTTTTCTAATAGATTACCATCTAGTGAACATTAAATATCTTAATTCATGAATCATGAGATTCTTGTAACCAAGGACTTATAGGAACCCATGCTAGTTGGCTTAATGTTCATGTGTTGACTGTGCTGATATGCACATCTTGCCTGAACAGGTTGCTTGCACAAAGTTGCTTGTATATCTTTGCTGCCCCAAGGCTGAGAATATCTAGGTTGTCTCAATGGTCTCTTTTACATGAGGATCTGATATCAATCATCTTCTTCCTTGCTCTCGATTTGATTAGGTTTGGAGGGGTGGTGAGAGCAACGATGATTAAGTGGTGGCAATGGTTGGGTCTCTCCTCTCTTCCTCTCCCTCCTCTTGTGGGGGTGGTGTTTGTGCTGGATGGGACTGTGCCACCCTGTGCATCTCCTTTGGACAGGTTGTCTGCACAACTAGTCCTGGCAGCACATGTTGGGCTAATATTTGCATATTTGAGTACATGAACAACATAAGAAAAAGGGACAAAATTGGATGTATGATGACATGAACGAGGACAACATAAGTTTCTACAAGGAACAATGGCAAATATTAGAAAAATCTATAAAAGCAAGTATACTAGAAAGTAGAAACAAGCTCTTTTAGACAAGAGAAAGAAATGATAGAATCGGCTAGATATACTAGTAGATGCAACCTATAGGATGTTATTGCCAAGGTTTAAAAAGAAAAAAAAGGACAAACTGAATGCTAGTAATAAAGTTGCACTTACGGTTAACCCTATGGAGATGCATTTGACCATTTGTGTACCTTTGCATTTACATTTTAGCCACAAGCTTTTAGCAGACTTAACCAGATCCCTTGTATTGTTGAGGTTTACCATAAACTTGTTCTTGTAATTCTGGTGTTGGCATCTGAGTTTATCCAGATGCTGCAGAAGATATCTCTTCTATCATTGTGTTAAATGGAACTTGGCATCCTTTTTGTGATAAAATGATAATAGGTCTCATTAACTCTTTTCCTTTTGTTGACCTGCTCAATCTGTAGAGACTGTTAGAATATGCTATTACAAGCTTTACATAGAACTTGCCCGAGTCTTCTCTTTCGTCTACTTATCCCCCTTCGTCTCTTTTTGCCTCAACCATCTTTATCTTCTATATGATTCGCGTCTTTGCCCGCGACTATAGCCGTAAGCCAATCATAATCTAGCCATCTACCATATCAATTTGGCATCAGAGCTTGAGTACCCCAAGCCAGTCCTTATCACCCTTCTTTTGGACATCCTAGGCAGATCCATTGGTGATCCTTGGCCACCCTTAGATTGGGTCATATCATCTTACATTTTGGTTAATAAAATACTATGTAATATATTGGACTTTTGTTATGAATGGTAGCTCTTTAATGAATAAATTAGAGGACTTTATATAGTATCATATGTAACAATAATATATTAATCAATTAAGAAAATGCTAGCAAACAAGTTCCCTAATATATGTGTAGACATAAATATATACATATATGAGCTATGTATCATACGCGTATATTATCATTATTTTTCAAAATTTGTAGTATTAACATATTTATATCATATCGTATCCCGTACTGTAACATATCGTATCATATCCCGTATTCGTATTCATGCTTCATGGGACTAGGGCTTGGTAGACTTGATTTGGGCAAAACATTAGAATAGGAAGATGCAAACAAGTAAAGTAAATCACAGTTCTGATAAATATATTGTATTAGCACCACTGAGCAAATTGTGGGAATTTTGTCCGCAGGAAGACTACTAATTTGCTATGTTCTTTAACTTTATGATTGACTTTCTAGGAATGGCTTGATTTGTTTATTACTTGTGCTACGGTTATTGATCCTTATGTACTTAGGCGATTGACTTGTAGTAGATTTTTCTTATTCATTTTTCACATCGGAATCCTATATGCAAATGTTATTCAAAATTGGCAAGGCAATTATTCGTGCAATTTTCCAAGATAATATTAAATAAATCAACTAGAAGGACTTATGGTATATGAAATATCCTGGCCAAGGGAAACTTAATAAAAGGTAGGTCTTCCCATGAGACCCACTAGGATAGTTTCCATTTATAGAAGAATACCTTACCGATCACTGTCTAAGCTCATGCTACTAGGATGCCACCAATATTTTTTGAGAATTAGAATTAGTGGTCATAGAGTTATAACTAATCTTTGATAGTGGAGCTATCTTCATCCTTATAGAACAGGATGAGTTCCTGCATAACTACTTGTGCTTATGGATTGCCGTGTCAACATAATATTGGCATAGGGCATGAGGTTGTCGCATGGCACCTAGTGGAAGGACAGAGCGAGATGATCTGCAAATAAGTTAGACTACTTACTGTGTTGCAAAGCATTTGTCATTGGTCACACTCTCCTCGTTGCCGTCGCCCTCATCCTTCTCCTCTCCATTCCCTTGAAGTGAGATCGGAGAAGCCAATCGGGAAAGGGGTTGACAAGTAAATGGATATACAAAGCGGATCTAACTTAAAGTAGCAGATCAACCTCTAGGGCATGGAGAGGAGAAAGATGAGGGCGATAGCGAGAGTGAATAGGAGAGCCTCATCGACGAGGGCGTCGTGGTAAGTAGTCTCCCTCTCCCTCTACCTCTCTTTCTCCACTCTTTTTTCTCTCCTCTCTTACATAGGGTCAGGCGGTGGATCCTCTAGTATTGAGATATAGTTGGCAAGTGGCACAACACGGCGGGAACCTCTAGTATCGTGGTACATTTAGCAAGTGTTGCGGCATGTCATGCCATGCCACATGCATGACAATCCTTGCCTTTGATGAACCGTAGTTGAAAGTACCAATCCTCTAGATTGTCAGAAGTTAAAGTTATAAGGCATTCTTTTTTCCTAGTGTCTCCAAGTGTCTAATCTTCCATTTCAAATGTTAACTAATTTCTATAGGCAAAATTAGCACCAATTTATAGACGGATTGAAACACCCAAACCTCCAAATACACGTGTATACCGCGTGGGTAAATCTTCCGCACGCGGTGTATAACGTGATCTATCAGTAATATGTTTCCACAAGGCACATAAAAATATATGTTCGTACCATAAATAGTCTCAAGCAAAATGTGAGTCCGAATACAAGTTCCACAGGCCACAACAAGCCTTCAAAGATACACGTCCAAAATACAACTCCAATATCCAAAATACAACTCCAATCATAATACCCTCGCAGGAGCTTATTACAACTAATAGAAATAACTCTAAATGAAGTAAAAGCAGCTATTCCTCGCTATTGGCACATGCTTTCTCTAACTTTGAAATGATGCCACCAAGAGATGGTGAGCACACAGCCCAGCGAGTAGAATTCATACAATCTATAACAATAAAATCATAAGTGCATATTCCAATGTATGCCTATACTTGCTAACAATAAAATAAGCTTATTTAAATGACTTAAAATGAGTTACTAAATCAATGCAAACGATATAGACTATACGGTACTGTCCTTGAGCATGCCAACTCCTAATCATATCAGGACAAGTCTACACAAGTGTAAAGTTTGATATAATCTCTTATTCATACAAATCTCAATTATAGCTTTTACATGTTATGCTTAGGAGTAAAAATAGTAGTTTTCCTCATATTCACGCAAGTCAAGGAGAGTTAGTCATCACATGCTCACCAAGGCATTAATCATGATTTATCATAGCTCACCGAACAATTTACCACATAATTTAGATATTCTTAAGAAATTATCCATCACATAACCACCTATCGTCTCATACATCGAGGAGGGATATATATATATTTAGCGGTAATGTCACCCAAATATACATGGCAACACTGCATGTGACTTGTTATCTGTAGCCATCAGAGTAAGGACCCCGGTCGTAGGCTCATATCTCACTATCTCTAAATCATCACCGCCTTCAGTGGAATAGTCAAAAGCCCTCAACTTATTAGTAGGCGCCACGACCCTGCATCGTCGGGTACCGTTAGAGATACATCCCCGTCTCACAATCATATTCTTAGTATCATCATAATCTAGTTCTGACCATGTAGTGTAATTACCTGAATGCTACTCAGGCTAACGACCTCAGGTATAGGCCACTAATAATATAAGTCATATACGATAAACTCTACCCTTAACCCTGGGCTGAGAGAGTAGAGGGCATTGCCTAGTTAGAACGCGACTAACTAATGATAGATGGAAGTGACGTAGTGTCTGTTGATGTATAGTCATGTCATAGTCATTATGGTTATTACATTCTATATTTGCTACAGATGTTTATGCAAGAGTGTCTCATATTAGGATACATGTAGATCATAGTTACATTAATGCATGTGCTAACATTAACATTCTCATAACATCATGAAGAGTATGTTATCAACAATTGCACATACTAGGATACATAATAGTTACACTAAATGCATGTGGTAACATTAACATTCCTACAACATTATTAAAAGTATACTATCAACAACTGCGCATACTGGATACATAATAGTTATACTAAATGCATGCGCTAATACTATCATTCTTATATATCATAAAGAGTATAATAGCAGCAACTACATTGTTCTAGACTTATAGAAACTCTACTCGCCTGGGGATCTCCACAGTACTCTAATTCCCCTCAACTAGCCGGCTCCTGCGGGATCCCAAAATCCTCCTCGCACGGTGTTGATCCTAACAATTCATGCAAGTAAAGCCATACGTAAGGTTAGTGAATTAATAGAATTAATTATCCTATTAGAGAATTTAGGTTTAGGCATATCACATGAGTCAAGGGTTCCCTAGGGTTGAATTCCATATCATCCTAAAATTCACATTATTTAGGTAATAAGAATTTGTCTTTAGGGGAGTGGTTAGGCTAATTAATAAGGTGAGGATAGGGAAATAGGGCTTATAAGGTCCAAATAATCCCATTGGGCCTAGGCCGGGCTTTAAGTTTAGACCAACCTGCTAGTGCATAGGTGGGGTACTGGGTTGGGCTCGAGCCCAACCCAGCAGGGCAAGGAGGCCTTGGTGGGCTGCAGTCCAATTGCAGCTCACAAGGGATTGGATGTGGTGGGCTGCGGTTAGACCGTAGCCCACCATGAAGTGGGTGGGAGGTTTTGATTAACCCCACCCCCACCCTCCTCCATTATCTCCTTCCAAGGGAAGGAGATAGAGGAGGGAGGCATGGCCACCACCGAGGCCGATGGTGCTGGCGGTGCAGAAAAGGAAAAAGAAAAAGAGAGGAGGAGGACTCGAGCCCAAAGGAGCGGAGCTCGAGGCCGCGGTGGAGCATTGAGGACCACCCTCCCTGTCCACGGGGGACCAGGAGCGGCTCGCTCCATGGCCGGGGTGGCCGACGAGGCGGCGAGGTGCACTCCATGGTCGGCGGCCATGGAGGTTCCCCCCACCGGAGCTCTCGGACTGGACGGTTAGACGCGAAGTCGTCGGCCGCCGAGAACTCCGGTGAAGGCGAGGTGAAGGGGTCGATTACTGAAATTTAACGAGGGGTTTAGGGGCTTACTGAGAGGGTTCTAGGATTTGGGTGGGTCGGCTCCGGTGTCGGCAGCACGAGAGAAGGAGATGGAGAGAGAGATGGTGGGGTGGAGGAGGAAATAGGTGAGGCTCGGCAGCGATGGCGTGCACGAAAGAAGAAGAAGAAGAAAGAGAGTACGGTGGGGGGCAGGTTGGGATTTTGGGTGTTACATGGATTTTGTGGAATGAGTGATATATTTTTCCACTATTCATTATGCACTTATTAGGAAGGAAAACCAAAAATTGATGTCATGCATCATCTAGAATCTTCTTATTGGTTTTGCTTGATTGGATGTTGCTATTTGCAAAGTGATGGTAATGGACACCAAAAACTTTGAAGGCTTGTTTAAGCTTTAATTTTGTAAAATTAGTGCTCAAATCCGTGTTAAAATTGACAATACTGTTTTCAAATAAGTACTTCCACCTTTTTTGATGTAATATGTCCCAATTTTCTTCTTCAGTTCTGGATTTCATAAATGATGATGCGGTGGAGAGTGCATCTCTCGTCATGTCCTATATCAGTGATGCAGACTGCCTTCTTGCTAGCAATCTACCGTCATCTTCATGCCTGGTGAAAAATGTGAGACATGAATCGGAAAGTTTAGCGCACGGAATTGCTACTTCAGTTGCAGTGCGTGGAGTTCTTTTTGGAAATTCACAGCCTTCACCATCAAGGTCTACTGTTTGTTATTTAGGTTACTGTTTGATGTATTAAGTCTGAACTCTGAAATTAAAGGTACTTATCACTGATTTGTCCCACAGGTGGCACACTATCCGTAGTCCGAGGGTTTGGCAAATTGAGCAATCTTTCCGGTTTAATAAGGTACATCTATTATCAGGTCATCTTGTTGCTATTTATCTTACCAAACTACACTGAATTATCTGTGTTTTCTGTATTTGAAATAGTAATCTAGTCTGACTAATATGAAGTTATATGCTTCTTATCTCCTAATATGAAAAATTCATGCCTTTTAACTCTGAACATGTGCATATATATAGAAAGAAAACATGATCTACGATTCAATTTAGGTTAGTCAAAATAGATTAAAAAGTAAGTAATGTGGGTGTCAATGTTAACCTGTGTCAAGTGCTTGTTGCCTACAGGCTAATAATTTGTGGCATAGAGGCTGGCTTTACCTAACCCTTACTGTTAGTGCCATAATAAAGCTGAAAATAATATAATCGATATTGCAATTCAGGTAGATGAATAGTTGAAGTGTTTCATTTATAATGATCTCAGCAAAAGTTTTTCATGGTAGCCTAAAGAAACTTGATGGATTATTCATTGTCGCCTAAGCAAACTATGTTAAGACTTAAGAGATAGGTTCGAGAGTGGGAGGGTGGGAGAGAGGGAAAGAAGGAAAGAAGGGGATCTTTTATTTGTCTGAGAGTGAAGAGAGAGTTGGAGAGAGAGAGAGAAAATTGAGGAAGTAGTATTTTTTTGGTTTTTAAACTTCATATTTGAGTAATATATATTTTATTATTATTTTTTACATTTTATGTTTTTTTTCTTTATTTTAAAATAATTTTTAACATTTTACGTAATTAAAAATAGTTTGATACTGAAATAGCCGATACTGAATGGCCGATAGGTATTGTTTTTTTCGAATGGTTGATTCTGATCCCGATCTCGATACTCAGAACTTTGAATTTAACATGGTTTCATAATATATATCATGAAATAAATAAACAAGCGAATTTAATCTTTTCGTAAAGAAAAAACTTCAAGATCTCATAAGCAATGAAAGGTAGTAGTCCTCTTCAATCATGAGTTCAACTCGTAGAAGCAGTCTCTTCATTAATGCCAGTAGTCTAATATGAAGCATGAATACTTTGTTTACCCCTCCGTACTGGTATTCGATATGTATTGGATGCTGATATGCCACTGATACGGCGCAATACATATCGGATACGGCTGGAGGAATATTCAAATTAAAAAAGAAATTGATTTTCTAATATGACTATGATACGATGGGATAAAACTGATATTATAGGATATGATTCTAGTACGATTGGATACGACTTTGATACGACTGGATACAACTCTAATATGGCTCCAATACATTTTTTGATCATCCAATCCTTTCTTTTGCTAACAAATAATATAAGACATATACTTTATATGTATATATGATTATCCAATTCTTCATGATACTTTTAAGGTTTTGTTTATTAGATAATGAATTAAACATATAAATTAAAAGCCATTTAAAGATTCAAATTAATTGTAGATTAATAGTTGAATTAGGTTTTAATATTTCACTAAAATTTTGAGTTTCATATCTATTTTTGTTACAATATTATTTTAAAGCTTTAAGCATCTAGATACTAAATCTATAGGCTTTCTTTTCTTTTATCTTATCATTTCTGAGATATAATTATTTCTACCATAAATTATATTTGTTGACAACAAATTGAAAATATATTATTTATTTACTTATTTGTGAATCCATGTCATATTCATATCCCACTTTTAAGGATTTGTCATATCTCCGTATTCCGTATCCGTATCCGTATCTATGCTTCATTGGTAGGCTACATATATCTTCCTTTTGCAGATTCCATGTTGGAAAGAGCCTCATGTAGTAGGATTCCGTGAGTGAAATTGCATTTGCAGATCTAATATGCAAGTTAAGAATTTAAAATTATTAACTAGGTTCCTAAGTACTAGTCAAGTACATTTTCTGCACATATTTTCAACAGTAAAAGTTATCATGCCTGATTATGTTGTGGATGAGTTGATCTTTGGTTGGTGAGTGTTACGAACTAGATCTGAATTGATCTGGACGTAAGAAAATTTTAAAAATTTGTATAGTGGTAGCCTCAGTAGTTAGGGTTTTAATAGTTTTTTGTTTTACGTAAATTGGAGGTCGGGATAAAAAGATAGATAAAATAGTTGAGGAAAGTCAGAATGGGACAGATTAGTAGATATTCGACGTTGCGGCAGTCGTCGGAGGGTGGCGGATGACGAAGGGTGGTGGTGGACGACCGTATATTAGGGTGGCTCGTGGTAGAGAATGGTGGCTAAGGTTGGGGGTGCTTGGAAGGGTTCTACAGTTATGATTTACTCCTATAAAGATAAAATGATCTAATAACTACGATAAAACAATAAATGCGATAATAAGAAAATAACTAAACTTAATTAATTCTGGATACTTGGATTCTTAAACAAAGAAGTTGAGCCCCTCTATATATAGAAGTTGGGTATCTCAGTGGCTTGCATGACTTAACTAGATTTGCCTTAGGGACTTATATGACATAAGTAAACTTATTTAAATGACTTACACCATGAATTAATTAAAAGATAAATAGACTCGATCCATGGAGCCTAATATCTTCATAATACAATCCGACCAGACTTGGTTTGCATCAGTGAGATGATGGGTTTTTAAGGTAGAGTTGAGTTGATGTGATTTACATGCCATGTAATGTACATTCAAAGTCTACTATTAGCTTTGGTTGGTTTCTTAGTGGAAACCAATATAATTTCAGAAGACTACTAACTCAGTTATTCCTTATTTAATTTTTGTCATTTACTAATCTCTTAATATTGTCATGACTAATGATGATTGAATTACCAATGGTTTCTTGAATATTTGCTAAACAAAATTACAATTACATAGTTTTTGAGAAACCAACTAGAGTATGGTTTTCATATACTCATGTAGAGTTTATACTTGTAACTAGCCATATAGTATACCCAAGATTCAACATATGAAATTATTGCATGGTATATATAAGACCATGCTTCCTGGTTTCCTGCATGATGCAACACCGTCACATTCCTTGAGGTCATGTTATTAATCCAGATAACGGAAAGTTATTGTACTGAAAACAAGTCAGCAAGTCAAGTAGGTGTTACGAGGGGGTCTAACTGAGGTATTCAACTTTCAGACTTGGAATCATTCAATGACAGCATAATGGAGATATGGTGTCTCATACCAAATGCTTGATGTCGCATACTATCAACATGATGTGAATAAATGCAAATATAGACTTTCATTCAATCTGATATAGAACTTTGCTGTTCCTATGTAAGCAGTTATCTGGCAGTTTTGTCTTTTCAACCTTTTTAGTACTTCACTAGTCATCCTAGTCAAAATGAAAAGGCACTTGAAGTAATACGTTATTTCCTCAGTTTCACCTATTAGGAAAATAAATAGCCTCGATTATTAGAATGATTATGATAATAATCTTCTTTTCTTGCATTTATTTGATGTTAGAATTTTTTTCTACGTTTTTGGTTGCCATATATATGGTCTTTATCACAGTAAGATAGCAATTAAGATTTGCTGAAATTCTCTGTATGTTGGACCTTACCCTTTAATAATTCCTTACTTGAGAGCAACTTGATTTGACTTGTGGAAAACTAATTGTACGTTCATCTCAACTATTGATAAGCGGTACCTGGCTCTTGTTTGAACGCACATGGTTTGGCCCACTTGTGACATTGAATGAGACTATTTGAAATTTTCCTTCTTGAACTTGAGCAGCTTTCCCTGCACGAATGTTCCTGAGGAAATGCCTGAGTGATTGTGATGATTAGAAATTATGATTAACCTAAACATGCATCAAGCTGTTTGCCTGTTGATATCTGTAACTAACCATAATTATCTATCCTGGCATCTTATCACTTCTGAAGTTTTAGGTTGTCTTTATTCTTTCTGAATTTTCAATGTTGGAAAATGCAGGATCAGATGCTTAAGGAGAGATTTGAGAACATAAGAACCTCTGGTTCATGTATCTTATCCGACATAGCAACTGATTTCAGGCCCACTGCAAAATATTTGACTTCTCAAAAAGTAGTTGGTGTTCATACATGTGAGGAACTTTTGCAAGACGATGATGTAGAGGATTACTCAGATTGGTCAAATATAGGTAACTCCGAAGGAATGAACTCCGATAACAATGAAGAAGATGATATAGAAGATTGGTAAACCATCCCACATTCTTATATCTAATGTTGTTTAACTCGGTCTGATAGACAGCTAGCTCAAGCTATTGCTTGGCATTGCCGCATGAGAAACCTACTGCTCGAATATTAACGTTTTGCTTGAGAGGCTGTTTGATTCCATCAGTTATGTGCTTCAGTAGAGGGAAAGATTGGTCTATACAGTACCCTTGCCTTTTGCAGCTCTGTATTCTGTTCTAGGGACAGCAAATGCCTCAAGCTACCATAGTTCATAGGATCTAAGACTATGAAGCAGCTTATTCAGGTTGGTCAGAATCCAACATCCACAAGTTCTCTTCAGTTGGAGTATTTAATGAAAGACTTCATACTACCAAGCCCTTGAGAAAAGTTTGCAAATATGTGATATTCTTGATGCAATCTTGTAAGATTACCAGTTTGACATACAAAGATGGAAAGCTGAGCTTAACATCTTCTATGTTACTTGAATGAGAACATTGTAAATATTTTGATGTAAATGGATGCTTGATTGTGTACATTGTTGCCCTAATGACTAAACACATAGAACTTGGCAAAAACAAATCTGTGAACTGTCAAAAGTAATCACCTTCTAAGTTATAAGGTTTTTATGATAGTCGGCCCGAAACTGGCTCGGCCCGCCTAATGATCACCTCTAGGAGCAAGTATGGAGTAAGTATGCAATTTGTTATGCTGCGGGAGAATAAATAAATCTCTTCTCTCCTATATTTTGTTAGTCATTACTAATGAGTATACAACCGGAAAAGACATAACAACATGTGTTGTTGATAATGATTTGATCAATTAATATTTAAATAAAGTCTTATCGTACCTTACAATTGAAGATCTCTCTCTACATTCATTAAATAGATATCCTCAGAAGTGCTGCAAGGGCAGTTTTGGTACTTTAGAAAATTTTTGGGTGAAGCTGCAAAGAACACTAAAAACGGTTAGTGAGGCAAAAATTTAAAAAATTTAGTTTATGGTGCATATCTCCCCAATATTTCTCCGGCGAAATTTAGTTTATCACAAGGAAAATATTATTAATTCTCCTCCTAACCATCGCCCTCTAGATGTATGTCTCCCCGAATCTAAGTCCTTTTATGTTGGCTTTGTTTGTTTATTTTTCTTTTGCTCTTTTCTAAGGTAATAATACTCTAGTATTGTGCTGTGTAGGGGGTGTAAATGAGCCGAGCTTAAGTGAGTTATTTCTTAGCTCGGCTTGGCTCAACTCATCTTCAACTCAATAAGACTCGAGAGCGCTCATCTGGGCTCACAACCCTAGCCCATGAGCCTCGCGAGCTCATGGGCTTTTTTGACAGTTGGATGTAAAGTGCTGATTCGAAACATAAAATATATTAAAGATAAGAAAAATTTTCAAATCCACCCTACATTTTTACTATTTTTTGATTAATCTTGTCTTTGAGTATATTGCAATTCAACTCCTTATTTTTCCTTATAATTTTTATACACTGAGTTAACTCAATTCAACTATTTTCAATTGGAATAGTATTAGAAACTTTCCAATGGTATTATAGTTTTTTAATTAATAGTGTTACATAAACTATAAATTTGAGTTAAAAGGTAGTAGTTATTCATGTAATAGTACACTGTTTTATAAAAATTATAGGAAAAATGAGGGGTATAGTTACAAAATCCTCCAAGACATGATTTAATAAAATAATAGTGAAAATATAGGGTGTGATCTAAATTTTTTTTTTAAAAATAAAAAAAATACAAGATTTATGTGGAAAACTGGTAACAAAGAAATAAACTGCGCAAGGAATAGTTTGAGTTTGAGCGCCAGCTGAAAACTAGTAACCAAGAAAAAATTTGTAGCACCCCGGAGGAGGTGAACTAGAGGTTAGAAGGAGGATCCATACAAAGAGAATTCAAAAAATTTCAAGTTTATCATCGGGGAGTTTTTATTTTCTTACGGAGCATACTTTTTATCAAAGTGTGACGACAACTATACATAAAGATTACATCAAAGTTTGATAGCATCGGAGGAGCTGAACTGATGTCTACATCAACATCTACATTGACACAAGGAATTCCATAGTTTGATGCACATTAGGACAATCATCGATGAGAAATTTCACCGAGTAGTTCATCGATGTGAATAATTTGTGCAAGAGAAGGATTTCAATCCGAGAGACTCTTTAGAGCATGGTGAGAGTGGTTGTAAGTAAATTTTATATCTACGTTTAAGTGTGAAATAAATTGATCCGATAGGTTGATTGGATTCATGGCTTTTCCTCTCTTTTGATAAGAGAGGTTTTTCCTTGTTAAAAAATTAGGCCATGGTTTTTGTTGTGTTTACGTTTTTTATTCATTCTCGGCTTTATGTTTTCTACTCTTACTTAATATTCATAATTAATTTAGTTTATTTTTATAGTTTGCATAGTATTTGATTTTTCTAGTCCTCGAAGAATTTAGATTATTTAATCTGACAGGGATTCAAGTTTCCTGGTTTTCTAAATCTAGCAAGATTTGACCTTATCTAGTTTGATTCAGATTTGACTTTCCATATCTCGTTCACCTAGTTAGTCAAAGAATCCTATCTTACTCGAATTTTCAATGTTCAATAAAGTGGTAATGTACACAAAATGAAAAAAGGGGAATGGAAGCCTTCACGAAGAGAGTTTGCAGAGCTTGAAGAAATATTTGTAAATTGTCCTAGACAATTTGGTAGAGGTAGAGGTACTCTACCTACTGTGATTAGATGATCAAGCAAAGTTATTAGAGCGTCAGACTCATTATTATTTATTACTTAATGATAATGGTGAATCAAAAGGTATTGATGATGCATTGCAGGTTGACATCAAGGTTAATTGATTGGGAGCATGTAATGGATGAGGAGATGAAATCTTTGAAGACATATCAAACATGGGATTCAATTCAACTTCAAAAAGGAAAGACTTGTAAAATAAGTGAGTGTATAAACTGAAAGAGGAATCCGATGGCTCTAAGAGATACAAAGCCAGATTGGTGGTAAAAGGTTTTCAACAAAAGGAAGGTATTGATTTTACATAAATTTCTCACTATTTTGTCGAGTTGTCTACTATCAAGACTGTGCTTGGAATTGTGGCTGCGTAGGACCTAAATCTAGAGGAGTTAGACGTGAAGACAACATTCCTTCATAGAGATTTGGATAAGGATATCTACGTGAAGTAGTCAAAAGGACATGTGGAAGTAGAAACTAATAGGCTTGTATGTAAACTGAATCGGAGATTATATGGACTAAAATTGGCTCCAAGGAAATGGTATTAGAGGGTACGATGGTTAACTTCCTTGATGACCGACTTGTACAGCATCCACTTTCCTTCCACAGCTTGGGAAGAGTCAGTCAAATGGCAATTGAAGTAGGGGTCTGCCTCTTTCAAGTTTGACAACTTTATAATAAAACATGGGTATAATCGTTGCATCTTATTGTTGCTACTTTAGAAAGTTTGAAAATTTTATGTTATTTTACTTTTGTATATGGATGATATGTTTGTTGCAGACTTTAACATGAATAAGATCAAGAATCTCAAGGATCAATCATATCATGTATTTTCTATAAGGGATTTGTGTGCAGGCAAATAGATTCTTAGAATGCAAATTGTAGAGATAGAAAAACACAAATTTTGAGACTATCCTAGAAAGAGTACATTGACAAGTGCTAAAGAGTTCAATTTGGAAATGTTATGATCTGACCACATAGGTGAGTTGAGTTAGTTGATTTTACTTGTTGCCTTCCATTTAAAGCAGATTTAAACTAAATAAGGCGAATTGGATCCGACTCGCTATGACTTTACTCCTATAAATAGGGCAGATCATGGGCTATCTAGGATGTGTAGAATGAAAATTGAGTTAAGTTATTTTTATTATCTCGCATTTACCATTTTAATCATAGCCATCTATTTTTTTCCTAGGATTAGATCTAGCCTAAAATCCATATCTCCATCTTCCTCCACAAGTCACCCACTCTTTCCACCATGCCACGACCATCCGCAACCCTCAGACGATCGTCGCAACGTCGGATTATCCGTTTTAGCCCAATTCTGACCTTCCCTCACCCTTTTGACTATAACTTGTTACTTCGATCTCCAAACTACTCAAACTAGATCCAAAAGAATCCTTACATGTGAGGCTATACCCATTTAAATTTCATAATTTTCCTACAAATTGATCGTTATAGATATGATTCGTAACAGTGGTATCAGAGCTAGCGTTATAGATATGATTCGTTATAAATATGATTCCTTGGTTGAGAGTGAACACATGCTCTAATATGAATTGGGTTAGGTCCGATTGCATCACAAGGATATTGGACTCCATGGATCGAGGGACTAGGCTTCTTTGTTTGAGAATCTGAGTATCCAACCATTGAGAATTAATTAAATTTAGTTATTTTCTTATTATCACATTTATTATTTTATCGTAGCTATTAGATCATCTTTATCTAATTGTAGTAGATTGTAATTGTAGAACCATTCCAAAGCACCACTATCCTCTACCATGAGTCACTCAATTATACGGATATCCACCACCACCCTTGGCCATCCGCCACCCTCTAACTACCGCCACAACATCGGATATTTATCAAAATCTGTCCCATTTTAACTTTTCTCCACTATTTTACTTATATATCTTTTCATCCGGATCTCCAATTTACGTAAAACCAAAATCATTAGAACCTTAACTTTTGAGGTTACCACCATAGAAATTTTTATAATTTTTTTACATCTATATTGGTTTAGATCTGGTTCGTAACATGCTCTAAGACAAATTCGAGGGGGATCGTTGCCTTATAGGGCTGAGAACTCATCTCCATTCTTATAGAAGCTTCTCTAGGATCACCGGTCACCGTCGTCGGTGAACCATCCATGTGGGCGATGGCGATGCTCGAATTTGTGGAGGAATCCACAAGGTCCGCTAAGGAGAACATCGAGAGGCTCAAAAAAGTGATCCAAACTGTGACAAAGGCTTTATTAACTGCCTAACACCACCCTGCGACGCCGGCCATGGAGGAACCATCCCCTTATAATAAGAACTTTCAAATCGTGAGGGAAGGGAAGAGTTGCCCCAAACTGCAGCCACAACCCCTCCTCTAGCTGTAGCGGAATGACTTTACTCCTATAAATAAGATAGATCATGGGTTATCTAGGATGTGTGGAATGAATATTAAGTTAAGTTATTTTTATTATTTCGCATTTACCATTTTAATCATAGACATCTATTTTTTTCCTAGGATTAGATCTAGCCTAGAATCCCTATCTCCATCTCCAACCCTAGACACCATTTTTCTCCACAAATCACCCACTCTTTCCAACCATGCCACGACTGTCCGCCACCCTCCGACGGTCGCTGTAATGTCGAATAATCCGTTTTAGCCTGATTCTAACCTTCCCTCACCCTTTTGACTATAGCTTGTTACTTCGATCTCCAAATCTACTCAAACTAGATCCAAAAGATTCCTTACATGTGAGGCTATACACATTTAAATTTCATAATTTTCCTACAAATGGATCGTTATAGATATGATTCGTAATAGTGGTATTAGAGCTAGCTTTCCTTGGTTGAGAGTGAAGACATGCTCTAATGTAAATTGGGTTAGGTCGAATCGCATCACGAGGATATTGGACTCCAAAGATCGAGTCTATTTATTTTTTATTTAATTTATGATGTAAATCCTTAGGCAAGTCAAGTTAGTTATGTAAGTCCTTAAGCAAGTTTAATTAAGTCATGTAAGCCACTAAGACAAGTCCAATAAGTCATGTAAGCCTCTAAGACAAGTCTTAGCTTGAGTCGTATGAGCTTTATGGCTAGTTCGAATAGGACTCATTGTACCCTACCTCTACATATAGAGGAGTTAGGCTTCTTTGTTTAAGAATCTAAGTATCCAACTATTGAGAATTAATTAAATTTAGTGAATTTTTTATTATCACATTTATTATTTTATCGTAGCTATTAGATCATCTTTATCTAATAGTAGTATATTGCAATTGTAGAACCATTCCCAAACACCAAAACCCTATCCACTATCCTCCACCATGAGTCACCCTAGTATATGGCTATCCACCACCACCCTTGGCCGTGCGCCACCCTCTGACGATTGGCACAACATCAGATATTTATCAATATGTCCCATTTTGACATTCCTCTACTATTTTATTTATATATCTTTTCATCTTAACATCCAATTTATGTAAAACTAAAACATTAGAACCCTAACTTTTGAGGCTATAACCATACAAACTTTAATAATTTTCTTATGTCTATCCAGATCTGGTTCATAACATGCTCTAAGACAAATCTGAGGGATATCACTGCCATGTAGGGCCAAAAACTTCTCTATTTTTGTGGAAGCTTCTCTAGGATCACCAGTCACCGTTGTCGGTGAACCATCCATGTGGGCGATGGTAATGCTCGAATTTGTGGAGGAATCCACAAGGTCAGCTAAAGAGAACATTGAGAGGCTAAAAAAGGTGATCCAAACTATGACAAAGGCTCTATTAACTGCCCAACACCACCCTTCGCTGCCGGCCATGGAGGAACTAGCCCCTCGCAATAAAAACTTTCAAATCGTGAGGGAAGGGAAGAGCTGGCCCAAATTGCAGCCCCAACCCCTCCTCTAGCTGTAGCAAAACACCCTCCACCCCTAGGGTGCAAAACCCTAGTTTTCCACCAATGACGATACACCCCATCGCTCAAACCATCACTGCTGGTCCTTTCCCTAGGACCTCTGCACCCAGGCTAGTCTAGAGACAAATGCAAGGGACAATTGGTAGACCACTCATGACGGCCCTCACCGTTGAAGCGAACCCAAGCATGGTGACCTTGGGTCCACATTCTAGTGATCACTGGCAGCTAAGGTTGGCTTCCATTGGCCGACTACAAGCACATAGTTGACTACGTAGCCGCTAACGAGCATCGGATGGCCGAGTGTGATCCCCTCTTCCGTATAGCCTTCACAGAGCTCTATCTTGTCAAACTGTCGCCCACCGTCCGTCCCACCGCCACAGTTCAACTATAGTGGGGGCCTAGGTACCAACCACAATCTCTAGTAGTTGTGGAGACCACCGGAGGAGAGCCATGATGGCTTGTGCCACAAGCTTAGTTCAAGGAGAATTGCATGGGACTCGATTGAACTTCACTTCGGCCTACCATCCACAGACGGAGGGCCAAACTGATGTGGTCAATCGAGACATTGAGCAGTACTTGAGGTGCTTTGTTGAAGAGATGCCGAGATGACGGTTGGAGTTCTTACCGTGGACAGAGTGGTCTTACAACACCGCCTACTAGAGCAACATTAGCATGACTCCATTTGAGGTGGTGTATGGATGCACGGCTCCGACATTACGCGCTTATGATCTAGTGGCATCTATAGATCGGACGGAGGAGGATTTAGCTTTGATGGATAAAGATGCCACATTGAGGAGGTTGCGTGTCCATCTTAAACTTGCTCAAAACCGCATGAACTAAGTTTATGATCGCAGTCAAAGGTAGCAAGAGTTCGACATGGGCAGTTGGGTGTTCGTAAGGGTGCAACTGTATCGATAGGTGACCTTGCGTCTGATGCGAAATCAGAAGTTAGCACATCGCTACTTCGGTCTATTTTGGGTGTTAGAGCGTATTAGACCGATTGTATATCATTTGGAGCTGCCGGAGGGGTTAAGAGTGTATCATGTTTTTCATGTTTCATTACAGAGGGAGTGGATTGGAGATCATAAGGTTATTGGATCAGTTCTACCGGAGCCATTGGAGGAGATAGAGATCGTAGAGTCAGTTCATGTACTTGTTAGGCGCCGACAACATCATGGTACCAGATTAGAGATGGAGATTATAGTCGAGTGGCTTGGTAAGCCATCCGAAGAGGTGACATGGGAGTTGGAGACTGATATTTTGGAGCGTTTCCCTAAATTTTCACCTTGAGGACAAGACGGAGGAAGCACGGTGGGATAATACATTTAGTTAGAGTCTTTTCTTATTGCATTCGTTGTTTATTTTTATTAAAATAAAATTTCTGTAGGTCGCGTTCGAACGCGGAAAGGGTCGCGTTGGAATGCCCTCGCGAATGCCTACATCAGGTTTGCAAATACAAAGAATGTGAAATGCGTGTTCGAACGCGGTAGGGTGTGTTCTCACATACAGAAAACGCCTTTTGTGCGTTCGAACGTGATCAGACCCGTTCGAACGCAATCGGTGGGATTTCACTAGGATTAAAGTTAGTTATTGTTATTAGGGCTTATTGGCTAGCCTCTATAAAGGTGTGGATGGCAACCAAAATCATTATGCTATTAGATTATTGATTTCTTGCCTTCTATCTTCTCTCTATTCTCTCTACCCTAATCTCCCTCCTCCCTCTTCACCAACCTACCAGCTCTATTGTTGGCAAGGTCTCTCATAACTTATAATCTCCCTCGTCTGTCAAGTCCTCCCTCTTCTTTAGGATCTCGACCACTTCTTCCCCTTCGTCTATATCCTTTAAACTACACCACCCATCCTCCCTCATCTCTATTATCATCCATAATCCTAACTTTCACTCCACCCGTCATCACCACCATTATCCGCAATATATCATGTTTTTTTCCTAGTTTTAGTTTGAATCTATGAAGGGTATAAATCCAAAAAACATAGATCAGGGAGTTATGGATCGATTCCACTTGGTTTCGTAATTTTTTGACTATAGGAGAATATTTGGTGAATATTTTCCCTCAATTGCACGGACTACTTCCTACAATAAATTCAGATCTTAAGCGAATCATTCCGTAGACTTTACATTGGTATAAGAGCCTATCAGTTGGTACTGTAGAACCCATCACAATCTCTTGTCTAAAAAGTTATGCGTGCTCCCCGTGTCAATAAGGATGTGCACACACTGCTTTCGAACAAGCCTATTCACCTGTAGGGTCTTTAGGGCTCTAGTACTAAAGTATGCATGCATCGAGATCTTAGCTTGCATATCCTCCTCCACTATCCCCTCAAGCTCCTCCCCAACTACCTCCTCGATGACATCCCCCTCAACCTCGTTATCATAACCGTCAATCAACATGACACTACCCGTAGCCTTGGCGCATCGATGCCTCGGAGTGTAACGCTCGTCGCACCAAAAACACAAGCCCTTGGCTCGTTTTTCATCCACCTCTACTTGGGACAAGGACTGGCCTTTGGGTTGCATGCCTCCTCCTTTGAACCCGGTCGTCGATCTCGAGGTATCCCGCTGTCCCAAAGAGGGCGTCGGTGGTCTCGTTATGGAACTGGAGCCGTCGGTTATAGGCGCCATCCGTGGCATATATCGGTTGTCTTTCGACGTTCAACTCGTCCTCACAACCCCTTTTAAAGTAGTATACTTATGTTCTATTATTATGGCAATTTCAAAGGCCTCCATCAAAGTTCGTGGTTGCATGGAATAGATGTTGGCTTTTCTTGGAAAGCAATGACTGCTAAGGCGATCAAAATCTTCTTGATATGCTGCCACAATAGGTCTAGCTCGCGTCGGGTTGGGGTTGCATGCAGGTCTAGCTTAATCAGCTAACGTGGGCCCACTGGGTCATTCCACCAATCATCCCTAAGCTCATACTCAGGCCCAAGTCGTGCTCATGGGTTCTTTACTAGTTTATGAGAGGTGGTTGAGCTAAAAGTTATATTTCGACCTAATGTTACGGACCATATATGGAACGATCCACTTGTAGGAAGATTATGAACATTCACGTGGTAGTAGCATCACAAGATAGGGTTCCAATGGCTCTAGTTTCACGTCAATCAGATATTTTGATGCAAAGATATAATTAAAATAGTGGAACAAGCTCAGAATGAGGTAGAATAGTAAATATCCAACGTTGCGGCGGTCGTCGGAGGGTGGCGGATGGCCAAGGATGGTGGTGAATGGCCGTAGGATAGGATGGCTGCTGGAGGTGATGGTGGCTATGAGTTGGAGGTAGAATTAGAGTTTCTAACTTAGATCTACTCCTAAAAAGATAACGATGATGTAACGGCTATAGTAAAAAATAAGGACGATAAGTAATCAAGATAAATAAACTTAACTTAACTTAACTCAATATTCCTTCCATTCAATTCCATCCTAAATAAAAAAAAACCCAGCCTCTTTATATATAGAGGTCGGATACAATGAGTCATACTCAAACTAGCCCTAAAGGCTTATATGACTCGAACTATGACTTGCTTTAGACTAATCTTAAAGGCTTATACGAATCAAACTAGGACTTATCTTAGAGGCTTACATGACTTAATTAAACTTGTCTTAGTGGCTTACATGACGTAACTAGACTTGCCTTAAGTACTTACATAAGAGATAAACATGACCTAGAGATAAACATGATTTAGCTAAATCAGTTCTCCTTATCCTTCTTGGATTGATTCTTCGTTCTACCACAAATAGAGTCTGAATCTAGATAAACCTTGAATACTAAAGTTGTAGGTCAGGACGTCTTCGATCTTCTCCAAGTAGTGTTGTAATATTTGGTCGTCTATCGAATATCCTTTGAATATTTTTTTCAAAATTGCACATAGCTAAATTAGTTAACTAATAAATTCTAACATAATAAGACTCTAATTAAAGAAAATAAGCAGATAAGATAACTAGACTCAATCCATTGAGCCCAATCTCCCCTTGATATGATCTGATCTGACCCGGTTCGCATCACCTAACACTAACCCTAGGCCTAAAATTGTGTTTCAACTTAGGGGTGCTGCCACAGGTTGCATGGGCTCCAACGGCGACTAGATTTGGTCGCAGGTTGTTGACAGTCTACCTTCGCCTCCGACTAGTCCCTACAGTGATGGGAGGAGATTATTCTCCTAAAAGTCGCTCATAAATACACGATCAAGATTTGAGATAATCGTGCGTGGCATGCCATGTTACCGAGCAACATCTCTAACAAAAATTTTAGCCATTATCTTGGCTGAAAATGGATGTGACAATGCCGAAAATTGCGCATACTTGCTTAACCTATCAACGACCACAAAAATAACTGAATAGCCATGTACCATCGGAAGACCCTCTATGAAATCGATAGAAATGTCTTCCTAAATACGATCCGGTATAAGTAAAGGCTGTAGTAATATGGCCGGTTTCAAAGTGGTCGGACAAAACTCCTCACATTGTGCCTCAATTCTGGCCACATGCAACTCTGTGACATCCTCATATAAGTCATCAAGACACCCTCATGACCACCCTTTGGAGTTTGGTGGAAGTGCTCCAACAATTTTTGCTGCAATCCATCATTTGCGGGCACCCGAATGCATCTGCAGTCCAGTAGCAAACCGTCTTGATTCTCCAACTCTAGATGGCACTTCGGATCATCGAACACCTCCTATAACAATCTCAAAACATCTGGGTCAGATGTACATGCATACCTCAGCTAATCAAGAAAAGAAAAAATGGGAGAAGAATAGGCTGCAAGCTCGGTGGTATTGGGTTGGCGTGATAATGCATCCGCTGCTCTATTTTCTGTTCCTTTCTTGTATTGAATTTCATAATCATACCCCAATAATTTTGTGACCCATCTCTACTGTGTCGGAGTGTCTATATGTTGTCCCATAAAGTATGAAAGGCTCCTTTAATCGGTTCGGATAATGAATCGCTTACCAATTAAATAAGACCTTCACTTTGTCACCGCATGCAGAATTGCCAACATCTCTTTCTCATAAGTCGATAATTGTTGAGATTTAAAGCTCTGCTAAGAAAGGCAATGGGACATCCTCCTTGCATTAGTACAGCTCGTATGCCAACTCCTGACGCATCACATTCCACAAAGAACTCTTTGGTGAAATCCGGTAGCACTAAAACAAGCGCTGTCGTCATTGCTGTTTTCAGTTTTTCAAAGGCTATAGTGGCTTTATCCGTCCATCTAAATGATTCCTTCTTCAACAAAGAAGTGAGAGGAGCAACGCCCAGCGATGAAGCGGCGATAATATCCAGTCAGCCCCAAAATTCCTCTCCTTCCTGTGGGGGTAGTAGGAATAGGCCAAGCGGTCATGCATGCTACGTTTTGAGGATCCGTCGCTACACCTTCCGTTGAGATGATATGGCCTAAATACTTCACTTCTGGTACTCCCTATAGGCACTTGGACTTCTTGATCTTCAGCTAGTTTTGTTTCAACAAATTCAGCATATCCTCCAAATGCCCCCAATGCTCCAATTCAATCTTGCTATACACCAAAATGCTGTCAAAGAATATCAAAACATACCTTCCTAATAGAGGCTGAAATATATCATTCATGAGGCCTTGAAACATAGCTGGAGCATTGGTAAGGCCAAAAGGCATCACCCCGAACTCGTAATACCTGTTCGGAGTCTGAAATGCAGTCTTGTGCACATCCATCGAGTGAACTCTAATTTGGTGATACCTGGCCCACAAGTCAAGCTTGCTGAATATAGTTGCCCCTGCAAGCTCGTCCAGTAACTCCTCTATAACCGGAATGGGATACTGGTTCTTGACGGTAATAGCGTTTAGTGTCCGATCGATACAAAAATGTCATATCTCGTCCTTTTTTTTGCACCAATAGCATGGGCAATGGGTATGAGCTATGACTTGGTTGAATAGGCCTTGCTCCAACATCTTGGCTATCGATATGGCCTCACATGGATATCGATATGGCCTCACATTTGCCAGTGCAATCCCGGGCACAATCTCTATGTGATGGTTTGTCGTTCTCCTTGGTGGCAACTCTTTTGGTTCCTCAAATAGTCTAGCAAATTTGTCTAATAAATTAGACAACTCGATGGTAGTGTCTAGACTGATTTGAGACTCATCTCCTGCTGGCCCTAACTGAAGAAGACATGTCAAATCACTCGTACATGGTAGCCCCACCATCGGCTGCATCGTAGGAATCGGTGGAGATCGAACGCCATCAAGTCGCACATCCTTGTTTCCTTGTTTAAATTTTATCTACATGCTCCATAAATCAAAAGTGATAGGTTCTAAGCTTTGTAACCATTGTGTGCCTAAGACAATGTCCGCTCCTCGTAGTGCCAATGGATATGAGTCCACAATGATGTCGTGTCCTTGCACTCGTATACTGACCCGGTAACACAAGCTCTCTGCCTTAAGCTTCATGCCGTCTCTAATAGCAACGTCAAACCCCGTGGTCGGTTCAGCATCCAAGCCCAATCTCCTCACTAACCTCTCATCTAGAAAGTTGTGTGTACTCCCGAAATTGATGAAGATATGCACACAATACTTTCTAACGAGTCCTTCTACTCGTAATGTCCTTGGTGCGAAAGTATCCAAATATGTATATATCGATATTTCAGCTTAGATATCTTCCTCCGCGCCCTCCTCAACGACCTCCTCATGGACCTCCTCTAAACACTCTCCATCAACAACAACCTCATTATCCTCCTTGAGACCGTCGATGAGCATCACACTCCCAATCGGTTTGGAACATCGATGACCGGGGGTGATACGTTCATCGCATCGAAAGCAAAGGCCCTTTGCTCTTGGCAGGCATGAGTGTTCGAACGGGGGTTTTGTGCCTCTTCTAACATCAGAAGAAGGTCTCAAAGGTGGTTGTGGTCTGGTACTCGCAGCCGTTGTCTTTGAACTCGTAGAATTTTCAGCCAGCGTTCTAAGTGCAAACCACCCATCTCGGTTGCCCTAACTTGTTTTCGCTGCCATCTTGAGAGCCTTGTGTTTTTGCTCCATCCTCACGGCATTCTCAAAGGCCTCCTCAAGAGTGGTAAGACAAAAAGCACGCACATCCACTTGTATCTCCTCCCGTAGTCCTAAAATGAATGTGCACATTAATATCGGTTCAGGCTAAGGTGGCTCACAATGACTACAATTCCACTTAGTACTCCAATATGGTCGTCCTCTGAATCATCTTGCTTAATGCGGTAGGAAAATCTTCATATGCCGTTGTTCCAAATCTGCATGTAATCCTCCTACAAAAGTTAGCCTAACCGGTAAATCCTCCACCAGGAATAGTAGATCGATACCAATGCAATGTCGTTCCTTGGAGGTGAAAGATTACTATCTAGATCTTTGTGTCCTTCACTGTCCCTTGGCAATCAAAGTATTGCTCCACTTGAAACACCCAATTCGTTGGATCACCGCTTTGGAATTTTAGAAAGTCCAAGCATGCAGTTCTCCCTCGAATAGCATTGTCGGGTTTGCGAAAGATCCTTAGTTCAGGTCTGAACCTTTGTGCATGTTGATCTCCTTCTCTAAATCCGCGTGCTCGCCCATCACCATCTCTGAAGGGATCAACATCATTCTCAAAGTGCCAATCCTCCTTATCGACGAAGCGCACCGGTGCCGCACGCCTCCCGGGTTCCACCACCGCTGGTCTTGGGTTTTGTATCGGAGGTGGGGGATGATGTGTAGGCATAGGTAAAAGAGGATCATTGACACTGACATGTCGCACTTGGACCTGTGGGGTATCGGTTCGGTGTGGTTCCACCACTGGTCCTTTTTGAGGCGCCGATCTTCGTCGAGAAGATGATGAAGCTGATCGGTTCATGACATATTCATTTAAAGCATTATGATCATTTTGTATCGCGTCAACTTTATGTAGCAATGTTTAGAACATGCCCCTAAGTTTATCCGCCAAGCCCATGTTCACACCCATGGATGTTGGTTGACTTGGTCCTACCGTGGTCACTCCAAAAGAATCGACCTGACGGTTAGGATTATCGTGGATTGAGTCTTCCCTTGTTGATGTATTATCTATTAATCTCCTTGTTGATGTCATTTTCCTTATTTTAACCATTAATGGAGGTCTGAGGTTCGCCTGACTCTGATATCACTTGGTAGGGATCTATGGTATCAAACTAATAGGCTCTGATACTAATGATAGAGTCTACAGTACTAAACTGATAGGTTAGATACCAATGATAGGGTCTATGATACCAAACTAATAGGCTTTGATACTAATGATAGGCCACGAAATGATTCCTTTAAGATCTGAATTTATTGAAGGAAGCAGTCTGCGTAACTAAGGAAAAATATTCATCAGATATTCTCCCGTAGTTAGAAAATTACAAAACCAAGTGGAATCAATTCATAACTCCTGATCTACGTTTTTCGTATTTACGCCCTTCACAAATTCGAACTAAAACTGGGTGGAGCGGATGTTAGGGTTATGGATGATAATGATGATGATGGTGGATAGGTAATGTTGTTTAAGGGATATAGACGAAGGGGAAGAAGTGGTTGAGATCCCAAAGAAGAGGGAGGACTTGACAGACGAGGGAGATTAGAAGTTAGGAGAGATCTTGCCAACGATAGAGGTAGTAGGTTGGTGAAGAGGGAGGAGGGAGATTAGGGTATAGAGAAGATAGAGAGGTAAGAACCCAATAATCCAATAGCATAATGATTTTGGCTACCATCCACACCTTTATAGAGGCTAGCCAACAAGCTAAAATACAATAATTAACCCTAATCTTAGTGGACTCCCACTGATCGCGTTCGAATGCACAGAAAAAGTTCTCTGTCGATGCGAATGCGATACAAACGTTCGAACGCGCCCGACTGCGTTCGAACGCGCATTTCACGTTCTCTATTTTTGAGAACCTGATGTAGGTGTTCGCAAGGGCGTTCAAACGCGACCCCTTCCACGTTCAAACGCGATCTACAGAAATTTTATTTTAATAAAAATAAACAACTAATACAATAAAAAAAAGACTCTAACAAGGTGTATCAACAACGTTTTCTGGTCTTCTCACCTTGAGGTCAAGGTGGCGGAAGCATGGTGGATTGATACAACTAGAGTTGGACCAAATTGTATCGGAAGGAATAAATTTGTTTGAGAAAATAAGGCTTTCTACCACGGGGTGTTTGAACGCCAAGGACTTGCATTCGAACGCCAGGGACCCGCATTCAAATGCACCATTCAAATGCCCGCACGTGTTCACAAAGATAGGTAACGAGATATGCGTGTTGGAACGCCTACATGCCTTCGCAAAGATAGAGAATAGATTTTGTACGCTCAGATAGGCGATAGGCTTGGGCACATTTGAACGCGTCGTGGTGAGAACACTTAGTATTTTAGAGATTTATTTTGTTGGGTCAAAAAGAGTAGCCTCTAAGTACTGTGAAGTGCACCCTAGTTGGAATATGTTATGAATGAAACATTTTTCTCTCTATCTCCCTCTCTCTCACTCCTCGAGCCCAAACTTCACGTCAACCCCTAGCCGATGTTGGCTAGATCCTTCCCATCATCTATCACTACCCTACTTCTTCTAGGAGCTACCCCCTTCTCCCCCCTCGTCCGATCTCTTCTCTAATCCTACATACCTCTATCACTATATTCATTCCATGTCATTTCTTCCACCACTATTAAAGAGCTTCCTTCAATCCAAATACCCAATCTAAACCTCTCGAGTTCGGTTCTTAACACTCAGCCCTGAAGAGTACTTTAATCACTGGGCTCAAATCTAATATATAGACTAAGGTCAAGGCCTTGATGCCTTCTCCTTAGCCGTACTGATGGAGTTGTAGTTGGACTAGCTTTGCAAAAAGGAGATGAGGAAAATGGCTCAAACCCAGGGCCCACTTGAGCCTGCTCCTACTGTAGCTCAGCCTGCACATGTGGCTTAGCCCAATCGCTAGCAGATCATGCACCGCTTTGTATTCAATGACATGGAGGTGCATAGAATGAATGGCATAGATTTTTTTACTATGATGGCCTTTTACCCTCAGTTATAAACGCAAGTGCCAGCCCACGTCATGTTCCTAAGTGGGCTTGAAGATGACGAACCTGAGTCCACTAATTGGCATAATCGACTCTACAAGTATAAGGACGTCAATTATTAGTCACCTTGAGGATAAGGTGTCAGAAGCATGGTGGATTGTTATGATCCGACCATGAGAGTCGAGTTAGCTAGATTCGAGTCAATTCTAGTTAGTTGATTTTGCTTATTGCTTTTCATTTCAAATTAGAACAGGTGTAACCCTAATAGGGCGAATTGGATACGATCCACTATAACTTTATTCCTATAAATAGAAGGGGTCATCGGTTATTTAGGATGTGTGGAATGAAGATTTGATTAAATTACTTTAATTATCTCGCGTTTACTGTTATAATCATAACCGTCTATTTTTTTCCTAGTAGTAAATCTAGCCTAGAATCCCTATCTCCACCTCCAAACCCTATATACAATCTTCCTCCATGAGCCACCTATTCTTACGATCAACTTTCACTATCTTAGGACTATCCTCCAACCTGCGATGATCGTCACAATGTCGGATAATCCGTTTTAGCTTGATTCTAACCTTTCTTTACCCTTTTAGCCATAACTTTTTTGCTTCGATCTCCAAATCCACTCTAACTAGAGCCAAAAGAATCCTAACACATGAGCCATTAAAGTTTTATAATTTTCCTACAAACAGATTGCTCCAAATCTATTTTGTAATAAAAATGCTAAGTTAGTTGACACACCTCTTGTATGTCATTTTAGACTTTTAAGTAAGCAATCAATAAGGACACAAGACAAGTAGGCTGAGATGGCAAAGGTTCCATAAGCCTCCATAGTAGGAGCTTGATGTATGCTCATGGAGTGAGAGTCATTAGCAAATATATGAGAAATCTAGGTAGGGAGCATTGGAAAGCAGTGAAGTGGGTACTGAGGTATCTAAATTGCACAAAAGATGTTTTTTACTGTAATGGAGGTTCTAGGATAAAACTAGAAGGATTTTCAACTCACGACTTTATAATAGATTATGATAAATGGGAGAGATTCAAAGTTCAAATATTTGAACTGTCCAAATGGCATTGGGATTTAGAGAACAAAATTTGACCCGAATCTGTTCATTTTGAAACTTCTAAAAAAGGTTCTCCAAATCTTTAAACTCTCTCAGAAGTGAAGATCTCGTCTGGACATGATTTCTTCTCTCTTCCTTTTTTTTTCCTTTTGTGATCCTCGTTGTAAATCCACTCTTTGAGAAGATTAACACCTTTGGTGTGTTTCTTTCTTAGAGAATAGTTGTGAAAAAAGTGGGAGAGCATCCTTAGTTTGTGAGAGGGAGATTAGATCTATAGTTTCTTTCTCAACCCACCTTAGCTTCCTAATGTGACTTCTTCAAACCAAAAAGACAACGGAACTAAACAAACTTGTTTAACTAATTCAACTACATATGCAACAAACTATTCTAACTAATCCCACCAATTATGCATGACTCCGAAGTCCAGAATGCGCAAATATTGAGTGTACGTGATGTTTAGCTTGACGTACTTACTATGATTTACGTCTAGTTCAACCTCCTCTTATTCGACCAGGAGTCAACTTTAATTGAACCCCAACGAGAAAACCAACAAACTTAGCATGGCATCCATTATCTCTTTGCAAAGATATAATATTCCTCTGAAAACTCTTTCCGTTCTAATCATTCTCTTCCTTCAACTTCTCCATGACCGAACACGCCGGATCAGTAGTAAGCCCGCCGTACCGGCTGTTCTCGTCTTCGGCGACTCGGTCGTCGACCCCGGGAATAACAACTATATTACCACCCCAGTCAAGGGCAACTTCCCCCCCTACGGCAAGGATTTTCCCGGGCATGAAGCTACCGGGAGGTTCTCCAATGGAAAGATCACCCCGGACATGATGGGTAAGAAAGCAAAATTCTATATTGGAATATATAATTTACCCCGGGAGGTTTTCCTTCCATTGCCTCAAAACACGTTAAGTTAATTTTGACCAGATAATTATTGACGGAATAGAGAATTAATTGGTAAATATGAAGACTAAAACACCTAAAAATATCCCTCAGCAAATTTGCCTACTGGTAACTATCCATCAGAATCTTTTTGAGATAATAAAAGTAAAATGTAGGAGTAGAATAATAAATAATTGTATGCTAAGGTCTTAATAATATTAAAGCGAAGAATAGGGTGGTAGAGTTGATGCCATGCATTCACGTTGATTTGGACTCTTCGGTCCAGCTTCTGCTCTTGGGGTGAAGGAGTTGGTGCCTGCATATCTTGACACCAGGCTTGTAGATCAAGACCTTCTCACCGGAGTAAGTTTTGCTTCGGCTGCATCTGGATTTGATCCTCTTACATCTACAATAGCGGTATGTTAAATATATCTTATTTCATTTCATAACCTGCGTTTCAATAATTAATGGGTGCTTCTTTTTTTTTCATTGTTTTTATGTATATCCTTATAAAGATATACTCTTCAAAACACTTAGATTTTTGTATGAATACTCGTTAAAACCATTAGTTTTTGTATGGATATATACCTTCGAATCTAAATAATCGTTTAAATTTCATCTTTACTATTATTTGCACACATTCCTTTCAGTTAAGAGTATTCAAATTTAATTCTATGAAGTTATGTAGTTCTGGACTATGGTAATGTGATAAAGTTTATTTATGATGGAAAAAATTACTTCTGATGGGAGGAGGCAATTTAAGATTTACTTAGAAAAAGTACTCGTCTTTTTCAACTATTAAATTAGAAAGAAATTTTCTCATATACATCTAATATTTTTTGAGTTATGACTGCTTTGTTTCTTTCTTTTAATTCCAGTTGGCCATACCAATGATGAAGCAACTAGACATGTTCAAAGAATACAAGGAGAAATTAAGAAAAATTGCAGGCGAAAAAAAGGCTGCAAGCATCATATCTGAGAGCCTATACATGGTGTGCTCAGGGAACAATGATGTGGCTGAGTACTTCTTCGATCCTCTTAGGAGGCCAATTAAAGATATAGCAACTTACAGCGAATTTTTGATGCAAACTGCTTCAGGCTTTCTCCAGGTGACATCGGTTCTACTTGTATTTGTTTAGTAAGAGCTATAGATATTGATATCACACAGAACTATAAACAAATTTCAAAATTTTGAAATGCTACCCCTCTGAATTCTCCTATGTTGTAGTAATTTTGTGATTAATTTAAACTAACCAATCTCTAATAAAACAGTAGCTGAGATAGACATATTTCGTCAAGGATACTGTGTTTACTATTTAAAATATCTAAAATACTCCTCCTCCTTTCTTCATTTGGCATAACTACTAGCCCTAATGGCTGACATTTTAAGTTAAATTGAGATCTAGATTGCCTCGAGCTGTTTCATTTGATGGAGAGAATATGATTGAAGAAAAGTGAGTTAGGGAAGTCAAAATTTCTCTTATTTATATAGAACTTTTAGAAGAGAATATTAGAGAAAGCGACAAAAATTGGAATCTAACGGCCACCTTTTTTTCTTCTCTCGAATGGTAAAGAGGAAACGAGGGAAAGGAAGAAAAATGCTGAGTCTTTCTTTCACTACTCTTCTTTCTTTCGTACATCAAAATAGGAGGAGCAAAATTATGAATATAAATTGTTGTTAAGATTGAAATTGGTTAAATGATAGATGTCAAGATTCTTAGATGACTATTCTGCTTTCTGTAGGAGTTGGTCAATCTTGGAGCAAGAAGAGTTGGTGTCACCGGATTGCCGCCAATTGGATGTCTACCATCACAAAGAACTCTTGCAGGAGGAGTCCTCAGAAGGTGTGCTGCCAATCGCAATGATCTTGCAAAGAAGTACAATGAAAAGTTGAAGAGAGAATTAAATCGGCTTACTGCCAAAGATTCAGGAACAAAACTCATATATGTTGACATGTACTCAGTCTTACTTGACCTAATTCAGAAACCCCAGAAATATGGTAAGTTTTACTACAAGTGCAGCAAAAATATAAAGTTGAAGTTTGAAAAATACCCATCATATACTTCCATGGCCATTAATTTGTCTTCAAATTGACTTCAGCCATTAACTTCCTAATCAAGTTGAGTTTTCTAAGGTTTTTGTACACTGAATTGCAGGGTTTCGAGTGTCAAAAAGGGGTTGTTGTGGGACAGGAACATTGGAGGTTGGAAAACTGTGTAACAGATTATGTCATGTTTGCTCCAATGTGTCAGAGTATTTGTTCTGGGATAGCTACCACCCAACCGAGAGAGCATACAAGATCATTGTGGATAAGATTATTCAAAGAGATCTCCACTTGCTACTCTAAGAAGCATGTATGTTTGAATTAGGCATAATTATTTGAAGTGAATCAATTTTCATCAAACTTTTTTGTTGCTTTCTTTGGTGATAATTGATTAGGAGGCCTGCCTTCATATAACCTCCAAAGTTCTATCTTCAAGAGTTACCGCAGAAAACAAAGAAGGGATTGATTTCACCTTTTATAGATATACTGTAATTCGAAACTTATTTTGAAGATAGTTTTTGAATGTAAATTAACAGTAATAGGTGAAAGACATTATAAGGAAGAAAACTACTCAAAAGCATGACATGCAAAAATTTTGGAAAAACACCCTAGTAAGTGAAGGTAAAAAATCAACGATTCTTTATCTAGGATCAAATCAAACATTATAATCAATCAGCAATCATAGGATGATTTACAGACTACGTATTGATATGCATGACTATATTTATAATAACTTGCAAAACTCTCCTTGGTTAGGTCGGATCGCATCATGAGGACATTGTGCTTGATGGATTGAGAATCTATTTATTTTTCAATTAGTGTATATTTATTTTTTATGTAAGTCACTAAGGCAATTCTAATTAAGTCATATAAATCACTAAGACAAGTTTAATTAAGTTGTGTAAGCCTCTAATGCAAGTCATATTTTGAGTCGTGTTAGCCTTTATGGCTAGTCCGATTAAGACTCATTATACCCGACCTCTATATATAAAGAGGTCGTGCTTTTTTGTTTATTCATCCAAGCGTCTAAGGATTGAAAAATTATTTTAATCTCGAGTTTCTTTTTAGGAGTCAGAGTAAGATAATATAGGAGTAAAAGTAAATTAACCATAACCATTTATTTTTCTACGAATAGATCTAATTTAGAACGCTATTTCTACCTCTAAATCATAGTCATCATCACCTTTATGAGCCATCCTATCTTACAGCCATCCACCACCACCTTTGGTTGTCCACCACCCTCCGACAACCGCCGCAATGTCAGATAATTACTAATCTATCAATTTTTAACCTTTCTCTATTATTTTAATTTTATCTTTTCACTCCAATCTCGGAATGATGTGAAACTAAAGTCATTAGATCCATGACTTCCGAGGCTTTCTCTTATAAAAATTTAATAATTTATTACGTCTAGATCGTTCAAAACTTGATTTGTAGCATTCCTTTACTTGGTTTGAAATATTAATTACCCTCGAGATCGTTAGCTTGTCTCTATGACCGGCAACAATTACAGACACCAGTTCTCTTAGAAGTCCACTAGGACAAAACCATTTAGGTAGCATCAACCACCTAAGCTTGTAAGTAAATTCCATAGTTTGGTAATTGGTTCTCAAATATTATCTGCAGTCAAGGTTAAAAGTTTAAAAGTTTACTTAACTAGATATGAAATTTTAGGTTGCTATAATACAGGAATTATTAGAATCTAGCAGTTTGAACTTTTAGAGTAGTTAGTTAAGTTAATGTAAAAGGTGTCCATACATAATGATTTCTTCAAGATTGGATTCAAAAAGTGCCAATGTGAGAACATATACTCTTCTCCTTTTAGAACTACAAGAGTACTTTACGTTGATGATTGCTCTTCACATTTAATAGTCCAAATTTTGTGAAGCTTTAAAGATAAGTATAATGTTTGAATTTCTATTTGAATGACTTCTTGATGATTCCGTAGACTTGCTCAAAATGTTAATGGAGATCGAATAAGATATTAGGTATTGTGGCTCTCAAGTACATGAGACTACTGACACAACTTGTATAAAAAGTAGTATCAATATGTTTAGAATCATCTTGCTTGATTAATTAATTTTAAGCCTTGCAACCTCCATAGGTGTGTTTCAGGACAAGCACCTTCTATTCGAAATCCTTTCAGAGATATGTTGGGTACTTCCTATGGTATTATTGATGGACTATTTTTCGAATTTATTTGGCAATTTGGTATAAGAGCGGGGTTTATAAAGTCTAGCCGATAATCAAGAGCACAATAATCCCAATAAGGTACTTAGAAATAATGACTAGCGAGACACTACAATATTATTACTTGAATTGGTCAGGCCAATGGCATCCTAAATATATAGGTGGGATCGCATACATACATACATACATATTGATACACTTAGTTAGGATCTCTTCTTATTGCATTAGTTATTTATTTTTATTAAAATAAATTCCTGTAGGTCGCATTCGAATGCAGGAAGGGTCGCGTTCGAACGCCATTGTGAATGCCTGCATTAGGTTATCAAATACAGAGAATGCATATTGTGCGTTCGAACGCCTGCATTGGATTCACACATACAGAGATGGAGCTTTTGGGTGTGTTCGAACGCGATCGAGCGTGTTCGAACGCGATCTACGGGAATCCTCTAGAATTAGGGTTTCATATTATTTTAGGACTTGTTAGCTAGTCTCTATAAATATGTGGATGGCAGCCAATTTTATTATGCTATTGGATTATTAATTTCTTGCCTCCTATCTTCTCTCTAGACTCTCTCTCCCTCCTCCCTCTTCACCATCCTTCTATCTCTACCGTTGGCAAGATTTCTTCTAACTTCTAATCTCCCTTGATTGTCGAGTCACCCCTTTTCTTTGGGATCTCGACCACTTCGTTCCCTTCGTCTACAACTCTTAACCACATCCACCATCCACCTTTATTTCCATACCCATCCATAACCCTAACATCCACTCCACCCGTCACCACCACCATCACCCATGTTATTCTGTATTTTCCTCCCTACTACAGTTCAAATCTGCGAAGGGCGTAAATATGAAAGTTGTAGATCAGGAAGTTATGAATCTAACCCAATTGGTTTCGTAATTTTTTGAGTATTGAAAAATATCTGAAAAGTATTTTCTCAAGATTGTGTGGATTGATTCCTATAATACATTCAGATCTTGAAGGAATCGTTGCGTAGCCTATCTTTGGTACAAGAACATATCAAGTAATATTAGAGCAGGCGAACCTCAGACATCTATTAATGGTTGAAATAAGAAAGATGATATTAATAAGGAGACCTATGGAGAGCACACCGACAAGGGAGGACTCAATCGCAATGATCTTGCAAAGAAGTACAATGAAAAGTTAAAGAGAATTAAATCAGCTTACTGCCAAAGATTCAAGAACAAAACTCATATATGTTGACATGTACTCAGTCTTACTTGACCTAATTCAGAAACCCCAGAAATATGGTAAGTTTTACTACGAGTGTAGCAAAAATATAAAGTTGAAGTTTGAAAAATACCCATCATATACTTCCATGGTCATTAATTTGTCTTCAGATTGACTTCAGCCATTAACTTCCTACCATCCACAGACGGGCGGCCAAACCGAGGTGGTTAATCGAGACATTGAGCAGTATTTGAGGTGCTTTGTTGAAGAGATGCCGAGACGATGGTTGGAGTTTTTACTGTAGACAGAGTGATCTTATAACATCGCCTACCATAGCAGCATTAGCATAACTCTATTTGAGGTGGTGTATGGACGCACGGCTCCGACGTTACGTGCTTATGATTCAGTGGCATCTGCAGATCAGACGGAGGTGGACTTAGCGTTGATAGATAGAGATGCCACATTGAGGAGGTTGCATGCTTATGTTAAACTTGCTCAAAATTGTATGAAGTAAGTTTATGATCGTAGCCATAGGGAGCAGGAGTTCGACATCAGTAGTTGGGTGTTTGTGAGGGTACAGCCGTATTGACAGGTGACCTTGCATCCAATGCGTAACCAAAAGTTAGTACATCGCTACTTTGGTCCGTTTTAGGCGCCGTAGCATATTGGTCTGGTTGCATATCGTTTAATGCTACCGGAGGGGTCGAGAGTGCATCTTGTCTTCCATGATTCATTGCTGAGAGAGCGTATTGGAGATCATGAGATCATTGGATCAATTCTACTTGAGCCATTTGAGGAGATAGAAATCATAAAGCTAGTTTGTGTCCTTGTTAGGCACCAACGACAACATGGTACTAGATTGGAGATGGAAATTCTAGTTGAGTGGCTTGGCAAGCCATCTGATGAGACGATAGGGGAGTTGAAGACTGACATTTTGGAGCATTTTCCTAACTTTTCACCTTAAGAACAAGGTGGGGGAAGCGTGGTGGGCTGATACACTTAGTTAGGATCTTTTCTTATTGTGTTAGTTGTTTATTTTCATTAAAATAAAATTCCTATAGGTTGCGTTTAAATGCCTTTGCAAACACCTACATCAGGTTCACAAATACAGAGAATGCATATTGTGCATTCGAACGTGGTCGGGCGAGTTCAAACACCCACGTTCGAATGCCTGCATCGCGTTCGCACATACAGAGAACGTCTTTTAGTGTGTTCGAACGCGATCGGTCGGAATCCTCTAGAATTAGGGTTACATATTGTTTTTAAATTTGTTGGCTAGCCTCAATAAATATGTGGATGGCAGCCAACTTCATTATGCTATTGAATTATTGATTTTCTTATCTCCTATCTTCTCTCTAGACTCTCTTGCTCCTCTCTCTTCATCATCCTTCCACCTCTACCATTGGCAAGATTTCTCCTGACTTCTAATCTCCTTCGTCTGTTGAGTCACCCCTCTTCTTTGGGATCTCGACCACTTCGTTCCCTTCGTCTATATTTCTTAATCACATCCACCATCTATCTGCATCTCCATACCCATCCATAACCCTAACATCCACTTCACTCGTCACCACCACCATCACTCACGTTATTTCGTATTGTCATCCCAATTTCAATTCGAATATGCAAAAGGCATAAATACAAAAGTTGTGGATCAGGAAGTTACGAATCTAATCCACTTGGTTTTGTAATGTATGACTATCGGACAATATTTGACGAATATTTTCCCACGGTTGCCCGAACTGATTCCTATAACACATCCAGATCTTGAGGGAATCGTTGCATAGCCTATCTTTGGTACGAGAACCCTTCATTACTTTTAAACCCAGCATATTGCACATTTGTATCATATAACCAAGATCTCTTTAAAAGAATATGATGGCATGCTTTCATGGGAATAACATCGCACCAAATAGATTACTTGACATCCTTACCCTAGGAGATTGTCATCAAGCAACAATGCATGGATGAGATGGATGTATCATTTATCCAGCTGAGTCAATAAGGCTGCAAATATCTCTCCATTAGAAACTACAGCTTCTACACTTGTTCTTATGGGGCTGCATTCATGCCAATGCCATAGTCAATTATCATGTTCATGGCACTATATTGGTATACGAGTCTTTAGATTCTTCCTACTGTTGGCTTGTAAGGATATGCCTCTTGGGAAAAGCCGAGAGATTATGTCTAGTAGTTAAAGTTCCACTATTAACTTATTCTCTCATTTGGCATAATTATCTCTAAAAATTTAATTAGAGAGGGCATTCATGTAGACATTAAGAGAATTAAATTGATGAGAGATATTAGATACCTAATGTGCTAAGTTGAATAGAATTTCATCAAGTTATTGTTGTATCATGTACTTTTTCCATAATTCTCTCCAGAGTTGGAACTTATAGTTATAGATTGAAAATTGCTCGATTAGGCTATGATACTAAACTGACACAATCGGAATAGGTCATCAAATTATTCTCTTCAAGGATAGGATAAGATATGATAAATGGATAGCATAGTTTTTCTAACACATGTTATTAATCTAAAACAAATTTAATAAACAAATTCTATTCTAAGACAACTCTAAAAGATAAAACTCATACTCTAAGACATCTCTAAAAGATATAAAACTCTTACTATAAGATATATTATGAGTATAATCTCAATTAGGACTAAAAATAAGTCTAACATGGACTCTATAACATAAATCTAAATCCGATTTAGAAGTATACTGTGATGAACATTCGAATAAGGCAATATGCAAATTTCTTACATCAATTTCTTTTCGTCCGGTAAGAATTTGACTTCGACAAATTTGTTGCATGATGCGATCCAACCAACTTTGATACCACTAATGATGTGAACCAACAAAGGATAGCAACCAAATTAGCCTTAGATAGCAATAGGGCTTCGAATAGGCTATTCTAGATGTAATGTGCATTAGGCTTTGTGGGTGTGCACCTAGCTAGCTTTATCAATCTCGGTGTCTAAAGGCAATGCGCATTGAGCCTAGCAGGTGCAAACTAAGGGTTGAAGAGCTAGTTCGGTTTATTTGTTTTACTGGTGCATACAGAACTTTAGGTAGTGCATCTAGGGATTGAGAGATGTCGATTGATGGTGCTTGGACCCTATGTATGGCTGTAGAAGGGCTTGACTTGGTGAAAGAAAGATTTAGGATTTAGATACGATAGATAGATAGCTTGGGCTAATGAGGATGATGGTGGAAGACGGCAAGGTATGAAGATATGATGAGATCAGAGATATAGGCTAGTCGTGGGGTGGAGGTGATGATGGAGTGGAGGTCTAGTAGGATGAGGTGGCTAGGTAAGAGATGGTGGTGGTAGCTTGATGATGAGGTAGATCACTAAAGACCATGATTGGGCTGTGGTAGTAGTAAGGGCAACAACAAGAACCATATAGAAAGTAGAGATGACTAAGACAAAGAAAAACGAGGATGGAGAAGTTAGAGACGAAAGAGACACAGAGCTAAGAGAAATAGAGAGATATATATAAGAAAAAGGTAATCTATTCAATAATTCAATGTATGCTTAAGATACGAGTCATAATGCCTTATTTATAGGAAATACAAGAAAGAGTCTTAAGATAACTAAAACCAAACTAGAATCAAACTAATAAGATGATCCTACTAAATAGAGTCCAAATTTGAACAAGGCTAAATACCAAAAACATAGATCACAAAATTGCTAATTTAGCTTCTCTAGTTTCATATTTTCCATATGTCGTATAGATATTTTCTAGAAATTAGACATTCTATAAATTCATATAATTCAAGACTCACGCTAATTTGGACTTGGACTCAGTTCAGACATATTAATCCACCATGCTTTCGTTCACCTTTATTCTCAAGATGAGAATCGCATCATTTAGTCCGATGGTCGAACCAACCCATGCACAAACTTACTAGCAAATGTCAACCGTAATCGCATGTGATGGATCTAGATCCTGCTCGTCTGTTGTAGCCGTGTGTGGCTGAGGGATGCCCCTCTCATTTGCAGTTGTTAATGGTGCTTTTTTAGGTTGGTCATCCCAAAGCTTCTCCTTTATTACTGTAGTTGTGTCGAAGACGTCCGCAAGAAAACATGGACAAGTTACCTACATAACAGCTTGGATGTTACGGTTGAGTCCTTCCATGAAATTGTCACCTAGGATTCACGAGTTATGGGCCTAGGTGTTGGAAGTAACTCAACTTGGCTAGGGAAGATCTAGGGCAAGCCAAAAGCAAGGTTTGTGTGCCCATAGACTTGGTACACAAAAATATTAATATTCTAGGTTTCCAATATTTCTCTTAGTTAAAAGTATTTTTGTTTATTCTATTAGTTAAGAGTTGGATCTAGAGAAGACTTAAGCTATATGAGGGTTTCCAATCAGATATTATGGGTGTGCACCTAACCTATAGAAACTGAACCATACTGTTTTGACTTTATTTTACTTTCATTTTTAAAACTTCTTCTTACGATCATTCTTCTACAAGTCATATATATATATATGTCTTGATCTAATATTGAAATTAGATTATACACCAAATTTCAATGCATTTCGTGTTTACGAACTTGTTATACATAATTTAAAAAACAAAACAATACCTATAGTTACTATTTTCAAGTTATGAAATCAATGCAAAATGGAGACCACAAGGATCATGGATAACGTTTCATTTGCAGATTTCTTGTAACTAGGAGCAACAGTAAAAGTTTCTGTCTGATGCTACTTAGAGGTTTCATCTTGGTAGACATTGTGATTGTTGCTATCTTAAGGGTCACTAAGACAAGCTAATAATCTCGAGGGTAATTGATATTTCAAACCAACTAGAGGAAGCTCATAGCAACGGAATCATACAAGTTATTACAAATATAGTTATGCATATCAATAGGCAGTCTGTAAATCATCTTGTAATTGCTGATTGATTATAATGTTTGATTTGATCCTAGATAAAGAATCGTTGATTTTTTACGTTCACTTACTAGGGTGTTTTTCCACGTAAAATTTTTGCATGTCGTGCTTTTGAGTAGTTTTCTTCCTTATAATGTCTTTCACCTATTGATGTTAATTTACATTCAAAAACTATCTTCAAAATAAGTTTCGAATTACAGTATATCTATAAAAGGTGGAATCAATCCCTTCATTGTTTTCTGCGGTAGCTCTTGAAGATAGAACTTTGGAGGTTATATGAAGGTAGGCCTCCTAATTAATTATCACCAGAGAAAGCAACAAAAAAGTTTGATGAAAATTGATTCACTTCAAATAATTATGCCTAATTCAAACATACATGCTTCTTAGAGTAGCAAGTGGAGATCTCTTTGAATAATCTTATCCACAATGATCTTGTATGCTCTCTCGGTTGGGTGGTAGCTATCCCAGAACAAATACTCTGACACATTGGAGCAAACATGACATAATCTGTTACACAGTTTTGCAACCTCCAATGTTCCTGTCCCACAACAACCCCTTTTTGACACTCGAAACCCTGCAATTCAGTGTACAAAAACCTTAGAAAACTCAACTTGATTAGGAAGTTAATGGCTGAAGTCAATCTGAAGACAAATTAATGACCATGGAAGTATATGATGGGTATTTTTCAAACTTCAACTTTATATTTTTGCTACACTCATAGTAAAACTTACCATATTTCTGGGGTTTCTGAATTAGGTCAAGTAAGACTGAGTACATGTCAACATATATGAGTTTTGTTCCTGAATCTTTGGCAGTAAGCCGATTTAATTCTCTCTTCAACTTTTCATTGTACTTCTTTGCAAGATCATTACGATTGGCAGCACACCTTCTGAGGACTCCTCCTGCAAGAGTTCTTTGTGATGGTAGACATCCAATTGGCGGCAATCCGGTGACACCAACTCTTCTTGCTCCAAGATTGACCAACTCCTACAGAAAGCAGAATAGTCATCTAAGAATCTTGACATCTATCATTTAACCAATTTCAATCTTAACAACAATTTATATCGATAATTTTGCTCCTCCTATTTTGATGTACGAAAGAAAGAAGTGAAGGAAAGACTCAGCATTTTTCTTCCTTTCCCTCCTTTCCTCTTTACCATTCGAGAGAAAAAAAAAGGTGGCCGTTAGATTCCAATTTTTGTCGCTTTCTCTAATATTCTCTTCTAAAAGTTCTATCTAAATAAGAGAAACTTTGTCTTCCCTAACTCACTTTTCTTCAATCATATTCTCTCCATCAAATGAAACAGCTCGAGGCAATCTAGATCTCAATTTAACTTAAAATGTCAGCCATTAGGGCTAGTAGTTATGCCAAATGAAAAAAGGAGGAGGAGTATTTTAGATATTTTAAATAGTAAACACAGTATCCTTGACGAAATATGTCTATCTCAGCTACTGTTTTATTAGAGATTGGTTAGTTTAAATTAATCACAAAATTACTACAACATAGGAGAATTCAGAGGGGTAGCATTTCAAAATTTTGAAATTTGTTTATAGTTCTGTGTGATATCAATATCTATAGCTCTTACTAAACAAATACAAGTAGAACCGATGTCACCTGGAGAAAGCCTGAAGCAGTTTGCATCAAAAATTCGCTGTAAGTTGCTATATCTTTTATTGGCCTCCTAAGAGGATCAAGGAAGTACTCAGCCACATCATTGCTCCCTGAGCACACCATGTATAGGCTCTCAGATATGATGCTTGCAGCCTTTTTTTCGCCTGCAATTTTTCTTAATTTCTCCTTGTATTCTTTGAACATGTCTAGTTGCTTCATCATTGGTATGGCCAACTGGAATTAAAAGAAAGAAACAAAGCAGTCATAACTCAAAAAATATTAGATGTATATGAGAAATTTTTTTTCTAATTTAATAGTTGAAAAAGACGAGTACTTTTTCTAAGTAAATCCTAAATTGCCTCCTCCCATCAGAAGTAATTTTTTCCATCATAAATAAACTTTATCACATTACCATAGTCCAGAACTACACAACTTCATGGAACTAAATTTGAATACTCTTAACTGAAAGGAATGTGTGCAAATAATAGTAAAGATGAAATTTAAACAATTATTTAGATTCGAAGGTATATATCCATACAAAAACTAATGGTTTTAACGAGTATTCATACAAAAATCTAAGTGTTTCGAAGAGTATATCTTTATAAGGATATACATAAAAACAATGAAAAAAAGAAGAAGCACCCATTAATTTTTGAAACGCAGGTTATGAAATGAAATAAGATATATTTGGCATACCGCTATTGTTGATGTAAGAGGATCAAATCCAGATGCAGCCGAAGCAAAACTTACTCCGGTGAGAAGGTCTTGATCTACAAGTCTGGTGTCAAGATATGCAGGCACCAACTCCTTCACCCCAAGAGCAGAAGCTGTATAGAGCTTAAATACATGGCTTTACAAATGAATGCATAAATAGAAGCTACCTACTTGTGTATATATAAAAACACCATATTCTTCGCTTCTATTATTATTAACATCTTAGTGTATATAGGTATTTGTACTTGGACTACTGCATTTTACTTTTAGTGCCTGAAAAACATTGAGTTAAATTTACTACATATGTATTATGACCAAGGTACCACCTTTAAGAAGGAATCATTGTCCTTAGTAGGAAAATTTATGAAAAGGGATATTTAGTTTTTGTATTAACAATTACATATGAAACATTTTCTATTCCTTCAACAATTGTCAAGTTATATTTAACACAAGGTGTTTTGGGGCCAAATGATAAATATCTATGTGATAGAGTGTTAACGATAATAAAAGCAAAATACTGGGTATAGATCGTATATCTCTCTATATAGAATTTCGCCCTGTTACCCATCATGTCCGGAGTGATCCTTCCATTGGAGAACCTCCCGGTAGCTTCATGCCCGGGGAAATCCTTGCCGTAAGGGGGGAAGTTTCCCTTGGCTGGGGTGTCGATATAGTTGTTATTCCCGGGGTCGACGACGGAATCGCCGAAGACAATAACAGCCGGTACCGCGGGCCTGCTACTACTCCGGCGTGCTCGGTCCGGGAGAAGTTGAAGCAGGAAAATGATTAGAGTAGAAATAGTTTTCAGAGGAATGTTATATCTTGGCAAAGAGATAATGGATGCCATGCTAAATTTGTTGGTCTCCTCGTGTGGTTCAATTTAAGTTGACTCCTAGTCGAATAAGAAGAGGTTGAACGAGATAGAGATGGTTTGGTTGGTCTTTATACTACCTTCGCCGAAGCATATAAGATGGAATTTAGTTTTGAATCAGATGTGAGAGTATCCGAGAGAGAGATACCATGCTATACATCACCTACACTCAACACCATCTTCATTTGAGCATTCTGCACTTCTCGAACCCTTGTGTTACTTGTCTGTCTAGTCATGCATAATTGGTGGGATTAGTTAGAATAGTTTGTTGCATATCTAGTTGGATTAGTTAAATAACTTTGTTTCATTTACGTAAATTTTTATTTTGAACAAGTCACGTTACGAAGTTAAGGTGAGTCGAGAAAGTGGGAAGTAGTTGCACATCTTCTATAAATTCGTAAGTTGTATTGCCATAAGATAGCAGAAATAAGATTACTCTTTTAGCATGTTTATTCCTTATTATCTTGGAGACCGGTTATCCTCGAACTTAACCATTTACTTCTCTTCATCTTTTCGTTCTCTTCCTATCCTATCAAAGTAGGGAAAAGCACTAGTGGTCACCTCTCAAATGCAACTGTTTATGGATTTCACGTCAGGTCATGCATTCTCTTCTGCAGCGGTACTTTTCGCCTCTTTCTTAGCTAGTCCTCGGCATTTTGGGACGAAAAAAGACTGAGAAGACTAATAATGCCTGAGTGTTTCTATTTCATTTGGAGGCTTTTGTAGGAGTTAAGATTTACCAGGGTAAGACTGTCTCCCAGGTTTGCATATTGGGGCCTACTGAGGAGCTCTTCCAAGAACATTTTAATCTTCTCCTCTTTGACACCTTTGCTGTTACTCTTAGTCGAAGTGTTCTAATTCAAGTTGCGTGCAACTTGCACTTTCAAGAAAAGTAAAGTGAGTGGACCGATGATATCTTTGATTTTAGATTATCCATTAGTTAAACACTAGTACTTTAGAACCTCCATCTTTTGTGGTATGCAACTTTCTCATATAAATTGTTTACCTTTGGTATGCATGACTTGTTTGGTTAATATGCTTATGTGAAAAATTGCATATGATGTGCAAATGATGGTGTGATGTGATTATTATACTTTGTTTGTGATGCTTATAAAATGAACAGTATTTGAAATGTTGTGCTTAATTATATAAGTGGCTAGTTTATTCTTGATATGATTATAAGTCATTTTATATGCACCTTGATGTTTTTTCATTGTCAATCACACATGTTTGTTTTTCAGCTGGCATATAGTGCTATTGTTTTTAAGATAAAGGAAAATTGCTGAATTCTATTTCATGTATGTTAGACATTTATTATTAGAGTAGGTTTTTATTAGAATTGCGAGATTGTAGATTTTTATAATTAACAATTTATGTATAAAATTCCTCTTAAGGTATTTAGAATGTTTTATATAAGCATGATTTAGAATCAAGGAGTTTGTATTTTGCATAATGAAACTGTTACATTTCCAATAGTTGAAGGTGTTCTATAAGTGTTTGAATTATTTTTCAGAATGTTCCTCTAAACAAGAAAGTGTTCTAGAAGTGTTTGTGAAATGCTCACCACTAAATACGTGTGCCTTTCATATGGGTAAAACTTATATGGTTTTCACGTGACTTATTAATCAATATTTCCATAAAGCATTTAAGGAAAAAAAAAATCTAAATATCATCAATAACTCCCAAGTTCAAAAATCACATGTCACAATAAGCCTTCGGAGATATATGTCCATAAATAATAACTAAAAGAACAAAGCCCATACAGATGCTATAATCCAACTAGTTCGAAAATAAATAACGAGAAGATAAATAACAAAGGTACCCCCCAATATTAGCATTGTCCTCCCCTAAATCTATAAATATTTCACCAAAAGGTGGTGAGCAATACAACCTAGTAAGTATAGTCCAAGATAATCTAAAAGTAATATAAAGGCATGATGAACATTATAATATATGATCATAAGAACCACAATAATAATAAAAAATCATCACTAACATAATTTTTGATAAAAATCTTATATAATTATGACTCATATCTTAAGTTTAATCAAAAATTTAATTCAAATGATATGCTCATACAGAGCCACAAGATCATACATCATTGTATGCTCTCATAGAGCTATAAATAATATAACAACATAGCAACGAGGAGGGAGACATTTAGCAAAATTGTCATCCATACAAACATGGCTATGCTACGTATAACTAGTTAGTTGTGACTACCAAATCAAGGACTCTAGTCATAAATCCACCCATTTCCACAACATCACTTATAGTAGAATTATTTCATGTTGTAGAATCACCACTCATAGTAGAATCATTGCACACAACAAAATTACAATCACATAGCTCAAATGGACGCTCTAATATTGTGTTATCAGGTATTGCTAGAGCTATAACGCCATCCTCACAAAGACACGGGCTTCACACAACTGTTTGAAAGGTCCTAAATATCGGGTTGGGATATTTATTCTTCAATGCCGACTAGTTCAATTATCAATAGTTAATGCATAGATGAAAGGTGCTATCTTTGAGTTGAGCTCCCCAAGTTGATGAGTTAGGCCTGATGAAACTTCTACCTAATAAATCATTTATCCTCTAAGTTTCTCTATTTCTTTAGGAGCCATGAGATAAGATGCCCCAGAGACTGATCCTACTATTGGAATTAGATCAATGGTGAATTTGACTCCAATGATTGAAGGAAGCCCTCAAATGTCCTTGATTAGGAAAGACATCCTCCCAAACCATTGACAAGTTAGTTATGGCTCAAGCTCCAGTAGACTTATCAGAAATGATTGCCACTAGCCGCAGGTGGTCTATATGTCTACATTCTATGCAATATACCAGCTAATATCGGCATGTTGAGTAGCTTACCAATCCATCCTTAAAATCAAATCAAAATTATACATCTCAAGTGGTTGGAGATTTGCTCTAAACTCCTATTCACCAAAAATGAGGGTGCAATGCCTATGTACTTGGTGAATTTCCAAAGAGTCACCCACTATGGTAGCTATAACAAAAGGTTCATTTAGAGGCTCAAACGCCACATTTGCATGCCTAAAAAATATAAGATGGAAAAAAAAAGTGAACAGCACTGGTCAAATGGATATCTAGCAAATGAGAGAATATGGTCATTGGACTTGCATTTTATAATTAAAATCTTACAAGTAACTCTCTTTTATCATATTAGTTTTACCGATAATGTAAGGAAATTTTGATAACACAATTCACTATCAGTTAAAAAGAATGACTTAATCATAAACAATGCGTAATACATAAATCTATTACCTATCTCCATAGATTTGGATATCTTAGCATCCTGCTCAATCATGGCAAATACTCGGATAATATATCCACCTCTACCTCTATAAGAAAATTCAGATTGAGCACCATGTCACCCTTTGCTCATAGTGGTACTAGCTCTAGATGCTCAAGAGATAGCTGATGTAGTTAATGTGATTGATCTGCTAGCTTGTAAGGGACACCGCAAACAAACATATCCAACTTGACCACAATAGTGACATGTCATGCTTTGAGTACTAGGACAATCATGGGACTATTAACCTTTTCGGCCACAAGTGTAGCATTGTTTGAAACCATTATGGATTTTTCGCCATTAGCATGTGGCTAAACTTCACTAGGACTATTAGAACCCTGAGAACTAGATCTATGCAAGGTTGTTCTTGGATTGAGACCACCAGCATAAAGACCAAACAAATGGTTGATAAGATGTAGAATGTCCACTCCAATTCGATCCACCTCCTCGATGATGCCTATCAAAACAATCAAGATGTCTAGGTACTCGCTCTTATTACTGAAAGTGCTTATCTAACAAATCTCTTAGCTATCCCTACACTCTCTTCCATCTCCGCAAAAGTCAAGTTCCTAGCCATATTTACTAGTTTACGGATCTCAATCCACATACCCATCTTGAATTGTTTAGCTTTGATAGGATTGAATTGTATGATATGGTTTAGTGGCCAAGCAAAGCCACCTCCAACTTGTTTAGCAGAGGCTAAATGTTTGGACGGCCAATCAAGCAAGTTCGCGTTGGCTATATCTATTGTGTGCTCTCCAAAAGTTCATCTATAATTTTATCCTACTGTCTAATTAGATGCCTAATAACCTCTATACTGTTGGCCAGAGTGTCAATAGTTGTTTCATCAACCAGAGTGTCAATAGTTGTTTCATCAACCTGAGTTAGATTTACTTACTGCTTTAAATTTTATATAAATCTAATGTAAGTCCAATATGACAAATTGGATCTGACCGACTATGATTCTACTTCTATAAATAGGAGAGATCATGAGTTAATTATCATCGTGGAATGATCATTGAGTTAGGTTATTTTATTATCTCGTATTTATCATTTTATCATAGCCATTAGATTGTCTTTATGTGTTTAGAAGTAGATCTTAACCCTACAACCTCTCTAAGCTCTAAACCCTAGCTACCACCTTCTTCACGAGTTACCCTACCTTACGATCATCCACCACCAACCTTGACCATCCACCACCATCCTTGGTTGTCCACTATTTCTTGACGACTGTCGTAACATCGGATATTTCCATTTATCTTCCACTCTAACATTTCTCCACTATTTAGATTAAATCTTTTCACCTCGACCTCGAGATCACATGAAACTAGAGTCAAGAGATCCGTAACTCATCAAGCTACCATCCATTAAAATATCAAACTTTTTTAACAAATAGATTAATCCAAATTTAGTTCGTAACAGTAATATCAAAGCCATTATTTCTAGTTCGTCGGTGAACACACGATCTAGGACATATACGAGGGAGATCCCTGCCACCACCGTCGATGAGCCAATAGTGTAGGCGAAGGCGTTATTCAAAGAAATTTTAGCCAATTTGAAAGAGAACTTAAAGGAGATGCAAACTTCTCTCCAAGCCTTGGTAGAGGCTCTACGAGCTCGACAATGGATTAGATGCCACCACCACCTTCAAGCACCAATAATGGTGAAACCGTGGAGATCGCCCAAACCTGGCAACCACCACTTTCCAGCCATAGTGGAGCTCCCTCTATCCCTATAGAACGAAACTCTAGTTTCCCAGTAGCAGCAATCTAGGCCCTCTCGATCCAAGCCACCACCACCGGCCCTCTCTTTGGACCTTTGCACTCAATCCATGGTCACAGTTCATGCTAGAGTCAGCAAAAGGCCGCAGTCAACAACCCTCTTATCTATAAAGAACCCGTAGTTCGTGGGCCCAGGCCCAGCCTTTTCACAACTACCGATGGCCATGACTGACCTCCTAAGCCTAATTGTTATCCAGTGGTGGTCACAGTAGTTGCATGGCAAAACCCAACAGCCATGCTCGTGGCGATATCACCCGAGCCAAGCCACATTAGGATGGCTTTTTTGGCCCTCTCTATAGTGGAGCTATACACACCAATCGTGGCCACCAAGGGTCGATGGACCCGTCGGTGACGCGCCATGGCTACTGCTGTAGCAAATTGAGCCTGAGTTTGATTTTTTGCTTCCATCGCGGCTTGTAGCCACGAGAACCTACCAGACGTCCGGTGCCATCAGCCAGCAACTTTGCCAAGCCACCTATGATGCCCTTGTAGCCTATAATAGTGCCCCTATGGCTGAAAAATATTTTCAGCTCTAGGGCTAAGGTTTTTGGCTATTAGGTGGAAGAGATGAAATGCACATATCTCTAAGCGTGTTGAATTTTTGCGATCCGTCTTGACTACCTCACGTGAACAACTTAGAAACCCATGAGCACAACTTGGAGCCTGAGTATGAGTTCAAGGACAACTAGTGAAATGACCTAGTGGGCTCGCATCAACCAGACCTACATGAAGCCCAAGCAACGCGTGAGCTAGGCTAGTTGGTGGATTATTACTAGTCACCTTGTTACGAACCAGATTTTGAATGATCGGTTCATAGGATGATCCTGATATTTTGATGGGTAATAACCTTGGAAGTCTCGAATCTAATGACTTTGGAATGAAGTCAATCAAAGATCCGAATGAAAAGTTATGGTTAAAATAGTGGAGCAAGGTTATAACGGAATAAAATAGTAAATACTCGACATTGAGGTAGTTATCGAAGGGTGGCTGACAACCAAGAGTGGTGGTGGATGACCATAAAGTAGGGTGGCTATTGGTGGATACAGGTGGCTAGGATTATTATCAACACATATCTACTCTTATTTATAGGAGTAAAAATCCTATTGAATCGGATCCATGTGCAAATTATCTTATTCATTTGAAATTCAAAAGAATAAGATAAAACTAACTAACTAACTTGAGTTGACTCTACTCAACTAACCTAACCCACATGGCCGGATCATAATACACCTTGAGAACAAGGTGCTAAAAGCTTGGTGGATTGTTATGATTCGACCATAGGAGTCAAGTTAGACAAATTGTGTTAGTTAGATTTGCTTATTGTTTTAAATTTTAAATAAAGCGGATGTAAGTCTAATAGGACAAATTAGATCTAAGCCGCTATGATTCTACTCTTATAAATAGGAGAGGTCATGTTAATTATTATTATGGAATGAACATTGAATTAAGTTATTTTTATTCTCGTATTTATTATTTTTAGTAGAGCTATTAGATCATCTTTATTTTTATAAGAGTAGATCTTAACCCTAGGACCTCTCTAAGTTCCAAACCCTAGCCACCAACTTCTTTCATTAGCCACCCTACCTTATAGCCCATATATCACAAGCCTTGGCCATCTATCACCCTCTGAGTACTGCCACAACATTAGATATTTCCTTTTTTGTCTCGCTTTGATCTTCCTCCATTATTTTGATTATATCTTTTCACCTAGATCTTAGAATCACATGAAACTAGTGCCCAATAAGATTCCTAACTCATTAGATTACCATCCATTAAAATATCAAAATTTTCTTAAGAACAAATTGGTCTAGATCTGGTTCATTATAGGTGCATAACAAACACCATTAGTAAGAATAAGAGAAGAGAGAAAGTGAGGAAGGTGATAAAAAAGCTTAGAGAGGAAATTGGAGACTTGTCAAATAAAAAGGGGAGGCGTGGGAGATTAGGGTTTGATAAAATTGTTAATAATTTGATTAGTGGGCTCATATATTTAATAAAATGTATATGAGACTGCCATTTATGTTAAGCTCACTTAAGTGATCTATAAGTTTAAATTTATTTTGGGCTTTATAAATATAATTAAGTTGATATGGTTCTAAATGTGTAGAAGCCCATGTCACAATTAATAGGCTTGTAATGATAAAGCTTATTGGGTTGTAATCCTTGAGGGAGGTTTTAATAAAATATCGATTCAGTTCCCATTCCCCATTACGTGTGAAATTGAAAGGTGTGAAAACCCATCCCTTAGAATTCCTCAACCATCTCGTTCATCTTCCTTCTTTCTTCTGGTATCAATGGCAATGACTATCGATTCAGGTTAGTTTTTTATATTATTTTAATATCTCTAGAATTATATCTACATAATTCAACTGATCTTGTTTGTTGGATTTGTGAAAGTCTTTCAATTGGTATCAGAGCGATGTTGAATTATGTTTGATATAATTTTTGAGAATTAAGGTTGCCATTATTTTCTTCTTATGAAATTTTGGAAATTATGGTTCATGATTCAGGATATATGAAAATGAACATTTTTTTTATTTTGGAAGAGTAAAGCAATTTATTTGATCTGTTCCTTTGTTCATCGAAAGGAGATGTTTTTTTTTTTGTTTTATATGGATGTATGCGATTGGTAAAAGATTATATAAATCTTTTTATGTTTCAAAAAAATGCTTTACGGAATTTTTTAATTGAGATTCAAATTCAGAGTATGGTCACGTGAATCCATTTGTAGTAAATTCATGTTTCAAGTATTTTCTCACAGCATGGATCATACGATCTCTTGGTGAGAAAAGTCGCTTGGCAGTAGCCTTCTTTGCGATCTCTGTGATCATCTGTTTCTTGGACTCCTACTGCGACAGTGACTGTAATTTAGTTTGCAGTGATTATGTAAGTTAATTCTTTCAATTATGGAAATTAAAGATTTTGTCCATAATTCTTTTGGATTTTAAGGATTAAATCATAATCATTCTAGAAAAATAATTCAAAATGGATTAGTTGAAATAATATGTTGCCAAAATGACCGCTATTGTGTAGATTAGTTTGTTGTGAATAATTAATTGGTTATGTGTGTATGCAAATTCATGCGGATATTAGTTGGCCCAAAGGAAAATTAACATTTTGCCGAATTGCATATATAGATGTGGTGATAAACATGTGATGATTATGAGGTTTCCATGTAATTAGTAAATTTGTCCGAAGATAGAGTTATTAATTGACATGATTTATTATCAATATTTGATCACTATGATAAGAATACGATTTACAGTTAATATTACTGTCCAAAAACTTGATATTAATGTTGTGCTAGGTATTTTTTAGAATTAATTGTTTAACAATTGTGGGTTTTCTTTATTTTATGCAGCAGACTTAATATCTACTAATGTTAACAACATCCCTATACTTAATGGTACAAATTTCAAGAAATGAAAATAACACGTTATGATCGTGTTAGGCTGCATGGATCTTGACTATGCATTCAGGCATGATCGCCCTACAGATCTGAACAGTGAAAATACTATTGAGCAGAAAATAAAGATATTTGAGAAATGGGAGCGATTTAATTGCACGAGTCTTATGATCATGAAGCTGTCCATTCCGAAATTCATCAAAGGCTCAATTCTTGAAGAGGAAAATGCCAAATCTTTTCTCAAACAGAAAGCAGATCGATTCACTACAAATGAAAAGGTCGAGACAAGCACTATTTTGACTAAGCTTGTCTCAATGCAATATCGAGGAAAGGGAAGTATCCGTGAGTACATTATGGAGATGTCCATTCTCGTGACAAGACTTAAGACACTAAAGTTAGAGATGTCTGATGACATACTCGTGCACTTAATCTTGATATTTCTTCCTACATAGTTTAGTCAGTTCAAAATCAGTTATAACACACAAAAGAAAAAGTAGACTTTGAATGAGCTTATAGCTCAGTGTGTGAAAGAGGAAGAGAGTCTAAAGCATGAGACATCTGAGAGTGCTCATTTGGTATTTATCTCAGAGGACTCGAGCAAGAAAAGAAAGAGGACAAACAATAAAGATAAAAGTAAGAAAAATGCAGAAACTGGGACTTCAGGCCATAAAGAGCAAAAGAAACAGAATCAAGAATTCAACTATTTCTTTTGCAAGAAAGCGGGACATATGAAGAAAGATTGCCCTAAGTACGCCAAATGGCGTGTAAAGAAAGGTATGCTTCTCAACTTTGCCAGTTCATAAGTTAATTTAGCAATTGTGCCTAATGACACTTGGTAGTTGGATACTGGTGCTACCACTCACATAAGTGCTACTATATAGGGTTGTCTCAAGAGCCGACAACCAACTCATGGTGAAAGATACATCTTTATAGAAATGACGAAAGGGCTGAAGTAAAAGCTATAGGTGTTTTTAGGCTTTGTTTAGGACCTAATGTATTTCTGGATTTGGAAAATACTTCTGTTGTACCATCTTTTCAACGGAATTTGGTTTCTATTTCATGTTTGGACAAATTCGATTACACTTGTTCATTTGAAAGTGGAAAATTTAATATTTTTTAAAATTCAGTTCTGGTTGGTACAGGTTCCTTGATTGATAAGCTTTACATGTTAAACATCTTGACTTCTAGTGAGAACAAAATTATGCATACAAGTAACATAGGTATAAAGTGAAAATTAACAAATGAGAATTGTTCTATGTTGTGGCATAGGCGCTTAGGGTATATATCAAAACAACGCCTAGAAAGGTTGATGTCACAAGAAATTCTTAAATCTCTTGATATGTCAAACTTTAATGTTTGCATAGAGTGTATTAAAGGGAAAACAATTTATAAATAAAAGTGCAAACAGGTGCAATGATGTCTTAGAACTAATACATACAGATATATGTGGACCATTCCCTAAAGCTTCATGGAATGGTCAAGCATATTGTATAACGTTCATAGATAATTATTCACGCTATGGTTACTTGTACCTAATCTATGAGAAGTCATAATCCCTAGACATGTTCAAGCTCTTCAAAGTCGAAGTTGAGAACCAACTAAGCAAAAAGATTAAAGCCATGAAATCTGACCGTGGTGGTGAATACTATGACAGATATGATGAATCAGGAGAACAATGTCCTAGGCCTTTTGCACAATACCTTGCCGAATGTGGTATTGTTCCTTAATATACCATGCTAGGAAAATCAAATCAAAATAGTGTAGCTGAGCGACGAAATCGAACTTTGAAGGACATGGTAAGAAGCATGATGAGTCATTCTTCTTTGCTAGAGTCATTGTGGAGTGAGGCAATGAAAACTGCACTTTACTTACTAAATAAAGTACCCAGTAAAGTAGTGACAAAAACCCCTTATGAGTTATGGACAAGCAAAAGGCCTAGTATTAGGCATTTACATGTTTGGGGATGTCCAGCTGAGGCTAGGCCTTATAAGACGAATGAAAGAAAATTAGACTCAAGAACTGTCAGCTGCTATTTTGTGGGTTATTCTAAAAGATCGAGAGGTTTCAAGTCTTATGACTCCTCAAACTGGTCCTTTTCTGAAAAGGGCAATGCTAAATTTATTGACGATAGTGGGAGCACTAAAATAAGGAATATAGTTTTTAAGAAAAGTATAAACGTTCCTATTATAGACACTACTATTGCTATAGAAGGTGATCGAGTAACCATTCCTGACACTGTCATTATAGCAAATTCGGATAATGTAGTAAACTTAGACACCATTGTGCTACCTTCAAGCCAGTTGGAGGAAACATCCTCTCATGTTGAGGAATCACCTTCAGTGATAGCGGAAGAATCTCAACCACCTCAAATAGTAGTGCTTTTAAGGAGATTTACTAAAGAAAGAAGATCTACAATTTCTGATGATTATAGTCTATCTCCAAAAGCATGAGTTTGATACAGGATTGGAAGATGATCCTACATCTTTCAATCAAGCCAAACTATATGCTAACTTTGAAAAGTGGATCGAAGCCATGAAAGAAGAGATAAAATCTACAGAAGATAATGGCGTTTGGGACCTTGTAGAATTGCCTGAAGGTACGAAACCGATTGATTGCAAATGGGTTTTTAAAACCAAACGGGATTCAAAAGGCAATATTGAAAGGTATAAAGCACGTCTTTTTGCCAAAGGTTTCACTCAAAAGGAAGGCATTGATTACGAAAAAACTTTTTTACATGTTTCAAGAGTAAGCATGGCACTTGTAGCTCATTATGACTTAGATTTACATCAAATGGACGTAAAGACTACGTTTCTCAATGGAGACATTGACGAGACAATTTATATGGTGCAACCAAAGAATTTTGAATCTAAGGATTCAAAGCACCTAGTATGTAAACTAAAGAAGTTCATTTATGGTTTAAAGCAGGCATCTCCTCAGTGGTACTAGAAATTTGATCAAATAATTACTTCTTTCGGTTTTCAGGAGAACACTGTTGATCAATATATATATCTCAAGTTTAGTGGGAGAAAGTTTATTATCCTGGTGCTTTATGTAGGTGACATACTACTAACAAACAGTAATAAAGCCTTATTGCATGACACTAAGAAATTTCTATTCGGTTACTTTGATAATCTTAGTGATGCATCTTTTGTGCTGGGTATACAGATCTATCGTGATCGTTCAAGGTGTATACTTGGGTTATCACAAGAGACCTATATTCAAAAGGTGATTAGTAGGTATGACATGTAAAACTATGCACTTAGGGATATACCAGTTGCAAAGAGTGATAAATTTAGTTTACAACAGTGCCCTAAAATTGAATTTGAGATAAAGAAAATAGAGAAATTCCCTTATGCTTCTGTTATAAGGAGTCTCATGTATGCTTAAGTATGTACGCGTCTGGATATAGCGTACATAGTAGGGATGTTTGGTAGATATCTAAGTAACCCTGGATTGGATCACTAGAAAGCAGCAAAACGAGTTATGCAGTATCTGCAAAGAACGAAAGATTTTATGCTCACATATAGGAGATCTGATCATTTGGAGGTTGTTGGTTATTCGGACTCCGATTTTGCTGGGTGCTTGGATAGAAGAAGATCACTTTAAGCTATATTTTTCTGCTAGCAGGAGGAGCTATTTTTTGGAAAATTATCAAACAAACACTTCTAGCCACTTCTACTATGGAAGCAAAATTTATAGCTTGCTATAAAGCATCCAACCATGGGATATGGCTGCGAAATTTTATCACCAAGCTGCAAATTGTTGATGGTATTGAGAAACCATTGAGAATCAATTGTAATAATAAAGCTGCTGAGTTATATTCCAAGAACAATCGTAGCTCGTCAAAGTCTAAACATATTGACATCAAGTTCTTAGCTGTGAAAGAAAGGGTTCGAAGTCTTCAGGTATCAATTGAGCATATCAGCACAAACTTTATGATAGCTGACCCACTCACGAAAGGTTTGCCACCCAAAGTGTTTCATAAGCATGTTGATCGTATGAGAGTTCTCTTTTTGGACGATATTCCAAATTAGTGGGAGCTTGTATTGCTTTTATGTTTGGATTATTTGACACATATCGAATATTAAGATTTTTTTGTTTATTGTACGTACTAAGGTTCAAGAATAATCTATATGTTCGTCTTGACAACTATGACATGAAAATCATGATTTACTATTGTTGTTTAGCATATGGTGCTTGTACATATGATCGTTAAACCTTTTGGGTCATAAAAAAGATCAGTTGGAAATAGGCACGTACAGATCATTTTTTATATAATTTTTATACTATACATCAATATTTGATCTATGTCATTAATTGCATTAGTATTGTGATTATTGATTTAGACTTGTTACAGATATAGTAGGAAAGACTACTTTAGTTCTATACTTGTTCAGTTAATGGACTAGATTTGTTTAAATGATATTTCTATAGTTGAATGACGTTTTTTGAGCACAATATAGTTATTTTTACTATGTGTATTATCCAGTGATATGTGTAGCCAAAGTGGGAGATTGTTAATAATTTGATTAGTGGGCTCATATATTTAATAAAATGTATATGGGCCTGTCATTTATGTTAAGCCCACTTAAGTGATCTATAAGTTTAAATTTATTTTGGGCTTTATAAATATAATTAAGTTGATATGGTTCTAAATGTGCAGAAGCCCATATCACAATTAATGGGCTTGTGACGATAAAGCTTATTGGATTGTGATCCCTGAGAGGGAGGTTTTAATAAAATATTGATTTAGTTCCTATTTCCCATTACGTGTGAAACTGAAAGGTATGAAAACCCATCCCTTAAAATTTCTCAACCATCTCCTTCATCTTCCTTTTTCCTTCTGGTATCAATGGCAACGACTATCGATTCAGGTTAAATTTTTATATTATTTTAATATCTGTAGAATTATATCTACATGATTCAACTGATCCTGTTTGTTGGATTTGTGAAAGTCTTTCAGAAATCAATCTTTTCAGCAATCTCAACGATTCCGAAGCAATAAGCCCACCTCTCTCATAAAGGTTACGGTAGAGGGAAAGGAGAGAGTAATGCACACACTATGCATCTGCACTTAGGTGGCCGTCCATAGCTAATTGTGCCTAGTGAGTCATGATTTTTTTTTCGATGTGGGTGCTACAATTTGAATGTTATTAGAACAGTTCCATTAGTAAGTAATATGTTCTAGAATGGTTTGAACATTTTTAAACTTTTAAAATCATTCAAACATTTTGAGAACTCACAAGTGTAATCACTGAAAAAGGTAGGGTGTTCAAATGCTTGGCAGATGCGTTCAAATGTCGTGGGCAAATTTTGAATATTGTAACTTACGTTTTAGATGGACTTTCACTTTCTTTGGCTAGATCAATATAAGAAGAAAGCCCTAGGTCATAAGGCCAACACAGACAGATCATATTTGGAGTCCTATAAGAATTTATTGAATACTTTTATACATACTGGGTTAGCTGATGAGCAAAATTACTCCAAAGATAATTGTGATATCTAGCGAGCGGTCGGTAAGTATTAATCTTGTACTTGTGATAGTTCAGTGGTTGATTCGATCCTAAAAAATTATATGCGGTTTTCACCCTTTGATTATAAGAGGATTTTCACATAAAATATTTGTATGTTTATGTTTCTTTTTATCGGTTGTTATAAGAGACCGGTATCTCCTAAATTAGGGCATGGTATAAATTTTCATATAAATTGTTATACTTGTAACTATCAATCTTCGCATGGTGAACTCTTTATAGCTACACTAATATGCAAAGATTTTGGTATGTGACTAAAACCAATTTTCTCAAAATCTTCTACGTTTTCAGACGTGGCAAAATGCAAAACACCAATTTTTGGAGACAAACATGGTGTAGGCCCATATGGAATCTCTTATTTGTACCACATGTTATTGATTTATTCGTATTCAAACAAATTATTTGACTATTTCTACATCTGGCCCACCATCTTACTAAAACTGTACATATGGCCCATTCAATTGTGTATCTGTATTGTTACAGACAAATATGGGATACAGTGACAGAGTCAAGCTCTCATTTAATTTCATTAATTCAATCAGAATATAAACTCTATTTTCTTTTTATGTAATTTTCCAAATTGAACGCTATCGAGGAAAATAAAACTGGCTCAACATTTACTAGAATGATCTCACACCTATGTGTAGTGGCGAGATATATTTTTAATATTTTGGATGATATGGTTAAGTAATTGAGAATATTGTTATAGCTAATCATTCAAGTTAGTGACAAGATGTTATTTGAACATTTTCTACCGAAAATACAGTGCCTGATTTAGAATAAAAAGTAGGGTTTTAACTAGCTAGAATAATTAAATGGAAGGTGTGCAATGATAATTTTTCTAAAAACTAAGAGGGGATAAATTGAGATATAATAGTGTGGACCCTCTCTCCCTCAGGAACTTCAACTTCAAGTCTCCATACAAGCTCTTAGCAGAAGGTGACAGTGTCGAGGATTATTATTGGTGCCCTCCCAGTAAAAGTAGCAATCAATTAACCGAGCATATCCCACTGCCAAAGATCTCTGAAACTTGCTGGAGCTCGGCACTGGAGACGATCAAGCACCTTCTCCTCTAGTGCTCTTTTGCCCGAGCTTTGTGGTTTGTATCACAGAGCCCATAACCAGTCTCCACTAATTCGGTACATATATTTTTTTTCTGGCGTGCACATAAATGTTGGCACATATATTTTTTCCGACATATATAAATGTTGGCCATGCAATTTAATTGCCGAGTAAAGTATTTGTATCGATGATTATTTATGCTAGCTAATATATTTCTTTCGACATTTAAATTGTTGGTAACTACGATTAAAGGCTGGCAAAAATATTTACCTGGCATTTGTGTATATATCTACAAAAATTTTATTCGGCATTCAAATAGTTTATTGGCGGCTTATTTTTTTCTCATATTTGGAACTCATTGAATGACTAGTCTATGTACCTTCACTAAAAAAATAGTGTATATTTCCTAGTTCTTGTTGAATTGTGACTCCCTGTTTGGTTATGATTTGGCTCTCCATTTGGTGGTCGTTTGATACTCCCAGCTTGGTCCTTACAACATTGGTGTATCTTTTCAAATAATGACTACAAATAGGAGCTATCTTTCAAGAACCTTAAACATTATCCGCTTGTCCTTTGTGAAACTGCTCCAAATAATGTCTACAAACTAGCTTTCGTATCTGATATTATAATCTCAATAATTGCACATACTAAATCCATTCATAATTAATGGAATCAATCAATATTAAATTCATCCCTCTCCCTTAGTAGCCTTCACGACAAAGTGGCCATTGAATAGTTAAAATCAAACTAAAGATTGTTCAGCTGTCAGTGATGAGAGAATATCAATTAGACAGTCTGGAAGATTATTTTATCAGCACACATGGCAGATATTTTTCAAATAATTGAACTACAGATGTAACGCTTATCGTACAAACTTAATTTTTCTTGAAGATCTTTTAGATAATTGCGACTAAAATCTGTATCACAATTACTACTATATTCTTTAAAATATTATACTCCTCGAGAAGGTTATTGAGCTCTTCAAAATATAGCATACAACATCAGTTAAATACAATTTCATGGTGAGACCTGAACTTAGTTATATTATGAAAATAGTCTTACCATGTGTAAATTGTTTTAAAAAGTCCAAATGCTACCTATCTACTCTTACCCAATATTAAAGTAGAAGAAAAGAATGTCTTCTGCCCAAGAAAAGAAAAGATTGATAAATGCTTCACACTCTAAGCGTCCCCAAGAAAAATAAGTTTATTTATCATTTATGTGCAAGCATAGCTACTATATGCGCATAGCTTTAGAGGTTTGTATAATTGTCTAATTTATTTATTAGGAAAAGCTAGCCCTTTTTATCTTGCTCGTGATCTATCAAAATAAAAACAAAAGACTTTAACCGTCACATGTTAGGAATATTTTGTGGATATTTCTTGAGAAACAAGTATAAAAGAAACTAGTCAAAGAAGAATTTTGGTATCAATATGACATTTAAAAATTTAGTGACAATTATGATAATTAACTAAAAAATTTAAGTGATAATTATGCACAATAAAACTCTTTCTTCTGTTCTACCTACCGCCTCATTTTATTTTTTTGCACGTAATGTCTCATGCTATTTATCAATATATGATAATTTTAGCGAATGAGATAGTATTCAGTTAGTTAAGGCACTAGGTTTGATTCTTAATACTTTCGGTATTTAGTAGAACATTATTAAGTTCTTATTTTTTTTAAAAAAGAATTATGATAATTTGAAGCATTTTAACTATCTCAAGATACAATATAATCAAGATGCTAACAATGAACCAAAAGCCATTAATATTTCTTATGGTAAATGTTACTAATACATAACCACACGTAAAATTCACGTCACCCACCTCAGATCCAAATAGTACACGATACATGTAGATGATCAATGAAAGGACAAACCCTAGTTTTTTCCACTTCCCTCCTGATCTTTTTTTCCAAGCTTTATGCTTTGTACTGCAATCTTCTCGTAAACTTTGTACTATAAAGCATCAAAGAGAGGCCATCACCTTCACACTATACGACAGGACCACCGACCATAGATCCTCCTACCACAAGCTTTCTTACTCTTTCTTTTTCCCGAAAAATAAACAGAAAAAGAAAGAAGTAAATTAGGTCACGATCTCCTTCTTCTTAAAGGCGAAGAAGCCGGCGGAGGTCATCGGTGGCGCCGGTATCCACCACACCACTGTTGGCAAGAACTACCCCAAGTGCCTCTGCGTTGCAGGAGGTGGCTGTAGCTTTTGGCCTCAGAAGAGAGAACCTCGGCAGTGGAAGACTACTCGGCGGCGGCGAGAGCGAGTACATGCGGTCTTCTGTATACCCCTTTACCTCTCTGGGCTTCTTCGAAACCGCATCCTTCACTTCTCGCTTCGGAGTCTCCGACGGAGAGATAGTTGCAGTTGACGGTCGCTTCTCCTTCGCGTGAGCTCTTTGTTTCTTCTTCTGGTCCCTTGGCTTTAGTGAGATGGTGTTGGTGACTTTATTGTTCAGAGATGGAAGCGAGGAGGATTTGGAGAAAGGGAGGGGAAGGAGAGGGGGTTGATGGAGAGGAAGGAGCGGCAGAGAAGGAGAAGAAATTATGGGTCTTGAATACAGAGGTGGAGGATAACATGGAAACGACGAAAAGCCCGTCGTGCTGGCAACGACGCCACCATTGACGTTAGGTAAAGGACGGCTCCACGATGAACAAGTAGAATAGGTATTCATAGAGTTATGATGTGATCTAACTCCAGATCCTTTGTTGCTATTAAACATAGTACTGTAACCTTGTAAACTCCTGTTAGATCGATCTAAGAGAACGTTCTCCATCTTTGGAACAACACTACTCGTAAATAATATTTACAAAATTTATCCACGGAGTATCCTATGCGAAAGCAGTCGTACTTTAATTTCTATACTTCAAAAAAAACCAAAATTATCATGCAAAAGACCGCATCCTTGAGTACAAAAAATAGCAAGGATGGTAGGATTATATGTACCAAAGAAGGAGAAACAATAGAAAAATAAAAGAGAAAAAGAACGCAAAGAAGAAACTAATAAACTCTTTCCCTCGATCTCCTCCTCTCCCCAATGGAATGGATGCAGAAAATGAGAGGCAAGAGACCACCACCAAAAACAACCCACCCTCCCCTGGAACAAGATTTTTAGGAACTCCACCCCCTTCTTATATAGGAGAAGAGGAGGAGAGAGCATTTGGGAGGAAACGTTATGATTGAAATTATTAATTACTTGTCGAAGAGTAGCTGGGGTTGTTTTAATAAAAACCAAGGAATTGGGGGTTGTTTTCCTAAAAAACGCCGACAACGGGTGGAAGGGGGAATCCGAGGACAGCAAATTGTAGGCCGGCAACCGCCATTTCAACGTAAGCCGTCAGATCGGGATACTGGTAACAGCCGCTGGGCTCCATCTAGCCGTCCATTTCCTCTTGGGCTCCTCGAAACCGGACACGCGGAAAGCGATGCTTTTCCCGTCTGCCCCCTATGCATATGCACATATCGCAAAGTCCGGGAAATACTCACTGCGGCTAGTCCGCATAAGACTCTCTCTGCGGGTTTCATCGATACCGTCAAAATTGGATAATAGTAAAATCCCACCGCTCCGATCTGATCTTGAAAAGGCTCTGATATTTTAGCTCACCATATATTTATGCGAGTTTTGGCGCGCGGAATAATTGTTTGGGTAGCGAGGAAATTGAAGTACATAATAAACCTTTGTTTAATTTCTCGTTGTTATTAGTATGAATTGAATTGAGTTGTTGAAGAGAGTGGACTCCGACCACAATATAATAATATATAATTATATATAAATTGGTTGACCGCCGACCGAGCTGTGAACGGCCACCGGCGGCGGCAGCTTCGAGTTGAATATGGAGTAAGTATTCCTTTGAAGGAGGGGTTATGATATATTCCCAAATACTACTTAAAAGAATCGATGGAAGACTGAACCAAGAACTAATCGACTAGCAGAATTTATCTATCTCATCATCTACAGTTGCTGACCAATCATCTTGGACTGCCAAAAATCATAGTCATTACCTAAAATTTCCAGAAATTAGATGGATCTTTCAACACTTACAGAGATCTAATGTCACTGTCATGAATGACTCAGTTTTGCACTCTTTCTATCACCTGCAATTTCGAGGTAATGTCTAGAAAAATATAGGAGAAATTGTCAGTTTTGCACTCTTTCTGTAGACTTCGTACTTTGAATATTTATAAGTCGCATCTTACATTACATAATTTGGATCTAGCTTGATTGTTAGGTTAAATTAACTATACTAAGAAGAGCATTACCAAATATACTTTTACCTAACATAGGCCCATCTTCGCACCGATAATAAAATTGTCAAACAAATGGAATCCATGAGGACTTAATACATGAGTTTTATCTAATGAAAATATATTTTAAGCATTTCGAATAGTATGTAACTTTCTAATAAATAATAGAGAGGAAAATTCAAAGATATAATGTTCTCTCTCTTCTAGATGTGAAACTTGTGGTAAGCAGAAAAGAGGAATAAGAAGAAGATAATGACATATTTGGTATTCCTATTTTGGAATATAATGGGTTGATGTTGATAGAATAGTTCTTCTATTATGCCATCTTCATGGACGGTGTTAGTTGTAACTTAATCTTATAACATAGGGTTGATTTTAAATATTAAAAAGTAGAGTTTAATATGAAAATTTACCGGATTAAGTGCAAATTTTCCAAAATATAGAAACTTTATATTTGTAGCAATCCTAATTCGCATGTCATAACCAACACCTATAATAGCGAAGTAATTTCAAATTCATGAAACGGGAAAGTGGGCAATTTTGGCTCTTAAATTACATTTCTTCGATTCGTATTATTGAAATATGTAAGACTCCAAGTATGAGTATACAGTCATACAAAGTGTTGAAATGAATAATAAATTAATAATACAGTTATGGATCTTAATATTTTTTATATAATAAATGGGTTAAATTCAGTACAGGTAGTTTAGGATCTAACTAGATTCATATTCAAGTCAAGTCAGGAGTGAGTATCCATTAGAGCTCTGATGAAGATATAATTTTTCTTAATAGTTCATAGACAATTTATATATAGTTCAATACCTAAATTATGTAAATAGAAGCATAATCTATATAATTATCCACTATCTTAAAAAATATCTGTTGTAATATTATTATGTTTGCCATAGATATTTTAGCTTGTGTATTTTTGGGTGAGATAATAAAAGTATTGTGCTCTAATTTTTAGTTATTGAACTATCATAATAGAATATTAAAAGGTCTGACTTGTTGCTTTGAATAAGATTATTATATATTTTTTATTTCACAATATACTCGTTGTTTGTGAAGAATTTGAATCCATTTCAACTCCCACAAAATTTGATAATAAGTAGACTTATGTTTCCATTTAAAATCTATTTTAGGTCCCAATTTGACAAAATGAAATAGATATGGAATTGATATTTATGCATATCCAACCCAATTCAACTCCTACAATCCTACAAACGACTATTCTTGAATGTGTAAGATTCTTCTAAACACTTCCAAATCATAGAATGTGTTTTTCTCCCTTCACGATTAAACATTGACTAAGATATAATTTATAATTTGTCGTTATGGCAAAATTCAAACTGTCCTCTAATTTTTGTTTGTGTCATCTAACCCCATTATAGTTTTAACCCCAATTGCTGTGTAGATGTTAGTTCTAATAAAAAAAAGAAAGAACAATAAAAACCTTTTCCTTTATGACAAAATATTTATAATCTTTTTTGTGACAATCTTTAGTCGTATGCTTCTTTCATTTTCATTTTTCTTACTTTTACTGTTTGGATTTGAAAATCTTACAAAAAGAGATAATAGAAATGGAAAATGATCAAAGGTTTAATAGTTAATGATATATTACATTCACTGTTAATTTTAGAAAACTAACTATCACATAGGTTAAAAATATAAGGGGATTAAAATGACCCAAAATAATATTCAGGGAGACACTTTGAATTTTGATCTGACCATAAGGAGGTAAAATAAAATCTTTTCTATATCTTTAAAGAGCTAATAGCTTAGTGGTACTCTTGCCAGTCTGGTGATTATAAATAAGAATCAATTGTGCAACCATAATAAACAATTTTCCATCTTATGGGTAATCTTCATTAGATTTATCACACAATAAAATATGTAATTTCAAGATTATGAATATCTTCATTCATTATTCCTAAATTTTAGGGTTTGGTGAAGCCAATTTGATGGTGCTTCTAGTGGGTACGCGGATCTTAATGGAGTCATGGTAATTCAATAATCATAGTATGGTGTGATTGGTGGAGTCCAAATATTAGGCTGGGAAGTCGAGATTAGTGTGCAAGGTAGATTAAATTTGAAGAAGAGTAATGAGTTAGGACAAGGGTGGACAAAGTTGACAAACAATCTCAAATGAGTGAGTTTGATATGACTAAAAAAATTGTTTTGGTGTATGGAAGGGCATAACTTTCTAGAATGATAAGATAATCGGAAGAAATATTGTGCACAAGACTTGATTGATGATAGTAGATTGAACTCTAGAGGGAATATTAAAGGTGATCATATGGCCCAACCTATCCATGCTCGACTCGATCTAGCTTGGCCTAGCTCAATTTGGATTGCACTAAGCCCGGACAAGACTCAGTTTGTGCTTGACCCGGCCCTGCCTGCACCCAAGTTGCCAATAGGTAGAACGAGCTAGCCTTTTGCCCACTTGGCTATGCCCTCAAGCTTGCCCAATGGCTCAGCCTAAAAACCCAGCACAAAAACCTAAGACTCTCTCGGCAGATCAACTGACTCATTAGAGAAATCCATAGAAGAGGAGGGGGGAAGGACTCTCGCCCTTCTCTTAAGAGCTCGCTTCCTATCTATGACAATGACTCCAAGTTGCTTCCAGAGTAATCTCTTCAACTTCATCTCCTTCATTTTGTTCTTTCTTTTTCTGATTCCTCCTCTAATATTTCCTTGTTACCCTATTCCACAACACTCTTATGAAGCAAAGAACGAGATTTTCCAAAGGCAAGAACGTGAAGAAGGATGAAGGCAGCAATGCTGCTGCCACTTGCTGCCATCGCTGCATTATGCTATGATGGTGATGATTGTAATGCTGCCGCTGTCACATTACGCTACGATGATGATGGTGGGGATCTCAACGGCTTGATTGTTCCATAGCTGAACTCTAAAGGGTGGGCCAGACGTTGCAAAGGAAGCACTCATGCCTAGGACAAGCACTAGGTCGACGTCGCTCATAGTTGAAGTCCATTACAAGGTCCTAGCTCTTCTTGATGTCTTTGTTTTAACTTTCTTCTTAATTGTTCTTGTTGTTAGTGGGTTAGGGATGAGTTGAACTTGGATTATGTATCATTTTAGATAATGGTAATAGAAGTTATACAACAAGATGTTGCAAGAAGGACCCAAACCTATTAATATCGGCTGGCCAGCCTGCAGGGCTGGTAGGTAGTAACGGGCTAGACTATTCTAGATCAGCCCGATCCACTCATGAGTAGGCTGGTAAACATAGTGGCCACCATAATTGGCCTGATAGGTCTGGCCTAAAATCGGCCTTGCCTACCCGATGATCACCTCTATGAAAAGTTAATGTTAAATGTCTTTAAACTTGGTTAAGAAACTCTAGCCACGTTTAGTAACCAAACATCATTTTATTTCTAACCAATTTTACTCCTGGATAAAGAGAAAACATAAAATAAAATTTTAATTTGAATTCAGATAGATTCTACATTTATCTTTGAAATGATTTATATCTATTATGTGTATGTCTTGTCAATATTCTCTATTTTCTCTTCATCCTCTCTTTCCTTATTATAAAAGAACTTCTCTTTCATCTTTGCCGACAAAATAAATAACACCAGAAAGAAAGAACATCCGTGGAAAATTTAAAATTCTATTATTTAACATTATTTACTTATAAGTTTAATACAGGTCCAAAATGGTTGACTTACATTTATATCTTACATACGTAATAATAGTATTTTAGTACTATTTAAATGACACATAATCATATTTTCCTAATAATTACACCCCTATATTAAATCATCTCTCATACTTCTTCAATTTTTTTTAAAAAAAATTTAAAATTTACTAAGTCATTAATAACTTATAGAATTATTATATAAGCAGTTAAGCCTGCAAAAACTTACTTTATTTTTTTTAATAAAGTTTGCAATACTAAAAACTTCTTAAAAAAATAATATAGCTTTATACATGGGCTTATAAAAAAAATAAAATAATAATAATAACCTTACATTATTATTTAAAAAATATATATAAGCTCGTTTGCGGGCTTACTTAGTGCTACTTCAAGGTATCTTAATCCTTGCTAAAAAATTGGATCAACTAGTTACATTGTGGACTTAGATTCAAACCTAACATAGTCAAAAGGGTTTGGTAGAGATATGGTCTTCTAAGGTGCTTTTCAACTAACTTTCTTTATACAACCAATAGTCTAGGTAGTAGCATCCTAGAATATTTTTCAAACAATGTTATTCTAGGAAATAGTCGGTATTTTAGTATAATATATATATATATATATATATATATATATATATATATATATATATATATATATATATATGTCAAATCATATGCGTATCAAATTAACAAACTCTCTCAAAATCGTTAAATATTACCAAAATATGTCATCTATTTATATCAAAAGTCAAGGTGTACATTATAACAAAAGTTGAAATGCACAAGAAATATTTATTTATAATTTAGATCTCTCTTACATATATATTTATAAATATATTTGTTAATTTAATATATTTCTATATACAAATTTGCACACGAGTTTTGCCTTGTCGACCACCAACCACTTTACAGAATCAGCCCATGTCCACATCTTTCTCCAGTTGCGTTTTAAGTAAATCAAGTCAAGCATCAAAACCTTCATATGAATTATAAGCAATTGCGATGAGAGACATTGCTTCATATAAAACTCAGATAACAAGATGATTCATGCCATAAATTAATGATTAAACTTTAGAAGGCCAAATGGCCAGTTTGCTAATTTTATAATGCCCAAATGAATTCAAGAACAATAAAATGAATTACAAAAATTTATATTTAACATCTTATATTCTATATATTCACTATTTATATTATACACCTTGGGTTAGATTAATATTAATACCATTCAAGGAGATGGCATTAAATTAGAATATTGCATTTAGTTCGAGCTATCAAATGACTCAGAGCGTTGGAATAGGCAAGAAGGCAAGAAGGCACTTAAACTGGAATTCAGCACTAATTTATTGTTGCCAAAAGAAAAATAATCCAATTGATGCCGGATTGCAAAATTGAGCATCTTCTTAAATAGGTAAGGAAAATGATTGTTTCTATATGAAAACAGCGAAGAATTAAATAGTTACAGAGCTTGTAGCATTTTATCAGCATTCAACTCAATCGTCGGAGGCTAAATGTTGGTGAACATATTTCTATTGTACTCAGATCGACAAAATGTATCATTGGTGAACTGTGTTCCTTGTTCGAACAGGCTACCCTCCCTCGCCATGCTCCCCCGGTTGAAAATAACTCATTCCTGAGTTGTCTCCTATAATTTCTTCATTATATAGAGATCAATGTGTGGCAATAAAAGTTGCAGAAACTTTATAATCATCTGGAAGCTTTATCTTGTAAGCATTTTTTATCTACACGTTGTAAAACTTTGAGCTGACCATCATCTCTAGGCATTAACTTACCACATCTTTTAGCTGAAAATCCTTTTTCCGCGTAGATGAATCAATACCATATCTCCTTCTTTGGATATTGTAGGCTTGCGATGTTTCTTAGTGTTTGCTTAATTGTCCTTTTTTGTTTGCTTGTGATCTATCTAAAATTTTAGTGAATGAAATAAAAATGAGAACTTCACGGAGGAAGCTTATCTTTTCTAAGTTAATAAAGTCTTTTTCCTCACTTGAAGCTTCTTTAGGTGCTTTGACGATCGACTAGAGCTATTAGAGAATCTCAACATTGGCTTCAAAGATAACACAAGAGCTATTGAGGAAAGTATCTAAACTGCGATGGACGCTTTCAAATCTCAATTTTTTGAGTTTGCAGCGAAGTTTGCTTGACAAAATAATAAAAGAATTGCTGAGCAAGACCTAGAGAGAGATAAGGGCTAACATTGAGTTGATCGATGATCTCAAAACCAAGGTCGCTATCCTCCAAAAGGTGATCACACACGGAGGTGCCCCCGTAAGGGACTTGCTTATGCTGCAAGATGCCAAACCTCATTATTTCAGTTGTGTACAAGATGTCAAGGAAGTTGAGAACTTCCTATGGAACATAGAGCATTACCTAATTTGAGGATGAAGACGAGAAGGTCCAAACAACAACTATGAACTTTACCAACAACGCTATGTTATGGTGGCGTCAACGGGTTGTAGAGATTTAGAAGGGTCCATATCATATTGACACTTGGTTGAAGCGTGAGATCAAGCTACAATTCTTCCCAAAAAATGTTGAGTTTTTGGCTCAAAAAGAGTTACGGATATTGAAGCATAACGACACCCTCAAATATTATGCTAAAAAGTTCACCTGTTTGGTGCTATTAATTTTGAACATGATGGAAGAAGATTGTCTATTCCACTTCCTCAATGGGTTGTAGCCATGGGCACACAAAGAGCTAGTGGCTCGGTGCAACAATTGATACCGGTGCAATCCATAACTTTATGCCGAACGTAGAGGCTAAATGACTTAGCCTTAAGCTGGAAAGAGATGGCTGCTGCATGAGGGTCATCAATTCTATTGCTCACTCAATCCTAGGAATAGCTAGAAGTGTCGAAACAAGCCTTGGCACATGGAAGGGACATACTGATATTACAGTTGCAAGCATTGATGATGTGGACCAGCGAAGGCTTCTCCCGATCCAAAGACATTCTCAGCTATGTAGCTAAGCAAAGAGGCAAAGCGAAGCGAAATCATGTATCTTGCTACCCTGAGGATCGACAGCAAAGAGCCTATTATTGTTGTTGCTATTCCTACAAAAATCACATGCATCCATGAAGAGTTCAACAACATCATGCCTGCCAAATTGCTTAATGGCTTGCCACCTAGTCGAGAGGTGGACCATGCCATTGAAATGGAGCCCGGTGCTAAGCCACCCGTGAAGATGCCTTGTCGAATGGCACCACCAGAGCTCGAGGAGTTGCCAAGATAAGATAGTTGAAGGAGCTGTTGGACACAACTTCATCCGATCTTTGAAAGCACCATATGGAATGTCTGTCTTGTTCCAAAAGAAGAGCGATGAAACCTTACGACTATGCATTGACTACTAGGTTCCTAACAAGGTGACGATTAAGAATAAGTATCCAATACTATTGATTGTGGACTTGCGTGATTAACTTGCCACAACGAAGCTCTTCACTAAGCTAGACTTAAGGTCAAGCTACCACTAGGTGTGCATCATGAAAGACAATGGGGCCAAGACAACGTGCGTAACTTGGTATGGCACTTATAAATTTCTTGTTATGCCTTTTGGACTAACAAATGCCCAAGCCACCCTTTGCACCTTGATGAATAAGCTCTTCCACCCCTTCCTTGACCACTTCATGGTCATCTACCTCAATGTCACACGCAAGGAACACGTTGAGCATAAATGAATGATCTTCCACATCTTGAAAGAGAATCAGCTATACGTGAAGCCAAAGAAATGTTCTTTTCCTTAAGAAGAAAACTTCTTGGGGGCATTGGATTAGCGATAGCTATCTTAGGATGGACTAGGCAAAGATACAAGCAATCATTGAGTGAGAGACACCAAAATCAACGACAGACTTGTGATCTTTGCTTGGACTTGCAAATTACTATCGCTAGTTCATCAAAAGGTACTTAGCCCATGCAGCTCCTTGATAGATTCACTAAAGAAGAACCACCTATGGTGCTGGACCGAACGATGTGCGGAGCCATTTGCTCATCTAAAAAGGACAGTGACGAAAGAAATGGTGTTGTGATTGCCCGACACATCTAAGTACTTTGAGGTACATATCGACACCTCAAATTTTGGCATTGGTGGTGCTCTAGTGCAAGAAGGCCACCCATTGCTTATGAAAGTTGAAAATTGTATGATGCTAAGCGCCACTACACCGTTAAAGAGAAGGAAATAACCATTATGGTGGATTGCTTGTGGACATGGCATCATTATTTGCTAAGACTAGAGATCATCGTGTGAACGAATAATGTTGCAACGAGCTATTTTCAAACTCAGAGGAGTTGTCCCAAAGCAAGTACAATGGGAAGATTTCATCGCCAAATTCGTCATGTGACAAACCGGGTAAAGAAAACTAAATTGCAGATGGCTTGAGTCAAAAGAGCGGAGCTGGCAGCAATGCGCCAACTCTAAGGAGGCCTTCTCAATTGCATTTGTATTGGCATAAGCAAAGATCCTATGGAAAAAGTGTTGTCTACACTCATGGATAGTAGATATACGTTCCTAAATAAAGGAACTTGTGGAGGGACCTCATAAAGGAATACCATGACACCAATTGGGTAGGACATCCCATGTAAAAAAGGATGTTGCCATTATTGCAAGCTTTTGGCCTCGAGAGCACGTTGACATCTAAGGTTATTTGAGGACTTGTCTTGTTTGCCAACAAGACAAGGTGGATCACAAGCAACCAACGGGTCTTTTTTGGAGCCTTTACTTATGCTTAACCAATCATCCATGGAAGAGTGTCTCCTTAGAATTTACTTCAGCACTATCTAAAGTTGGAGACAGACTCAATTATGGTGATAGTTGACTGCTTCTCCAAATACAGGACATCCCTAAATCAATCATCAAGTGATAGAGATCCAAGGTTTATGGGCAAATTTTAGATCGAAGTCTTAAAAATCCTAAGGAATGACTTATAGTTTTCCATCAGTCTTCATCTGCTAACCAATAAGCAAACTAAGAATATCAACACTCTACTTAAAGAGAGTATTTGTGGCATTATGTGAGTGCCAACTAGCGAAATTGGGTGTATCACCTCGATATGACTCAATTTTGCTATAATATGCAGTGCAGCGAGACTCCTCATCACAACCCTTTTGAGCTCGTGATAGGGCAACAATTGCTTGTACTGCATATCGTTGCTATAGGAGAAGTTTGTCACACCCAAATGCCACTCAATTGGTGGTTGATCTCAAAGAGAAGAATGACTTTGCAAGGCCTTCTTAGAGAAAGCTGCATGGAGGATGAACAAGTGGGCCGATGCTAAAGGAAGACATCTAGAGTTCGAAGTGGGCGATCAAGTTCTTGTCAAACTTTAAGCGTAGCAATTCAAGGCCTTCTGCAAGGTCCACAAAAGATTGGTTCGTAAATATGGAGTGTCGTTTGCGGTGGTTAATAAAGTGGGCAAAGTGGTCTACAAATTAGAGTTAACTTCGAATCTCAAAAGTCACCTAGTCTTCCATATAGGTTTCCTCAAGCCTTACCATGAAGACCTAAAAGATTGCAGCCGAGGAGTGTTGCGACATGGCCTAGTGACAATGACATCCACTCTCAACAAAGAGATTTAAGCCATCCTCAGCCCTCGCATGATGCAATGTTGTGAAGTCCCACCGACCGCTGAATATTTAGTGTGTTGGAAAGGATTTTCACGCAGTGAAGTAAGTTGAGAAATGATGGACTTACTATGACAATACAAAAGCCTCATCGCATACTTTCAAATTCGTCATGCAATCGAGATGATTGTGCATAAGGTGGAAGAGAATGTGACGCCTCATCAAAATTTTGATCAAAACTGAAGTGCCAAGGATATCTAAGGAACCGATGTAATAGTAAACCTAAACTCGAGAGATATTACGATAATTAGGCAACACTTGAGTTTATCTACTGCTGGACAAACCTTGAATTTATCCGTCATTAGATCGATAAGGATAAGGGATGACACTTCTTTAATCTTATATTTAGCCTCCTAAACTCGATCAGATTAGGATTTTCTTTGGTGGCTTCTCCTATCACGAAACGCTAATGTGTCCCACCTGTATATAAGTGATATTTTCTATCATTATGAGGAGATATTATCATATGTCTGGAAGCTAAAGCTATAACTACTAATCATCAATAGTACCATAGGAGTTGAAATGATATTGTCTTCATTTATATCTACCACGATAACGATATTGTATTTGAGTTTGCATAAGGTAAGTTATGTGATAAGTTACGCACAAAATCTTCTCACAGATAGAGGAATACAATAAAGTTATGCATAGTTTTCAACCAAATATTTATCATTGTTAACATACTTATTTTTAGTTTAACAATTAAATATAAAATTCTTATATAAACTTATTTAAGATAATCAATGTATTTTTTTAACGAACCAGCTTGACCCTATTCATATCGATTTTTGGACAAATTTGAATATGGAACTTTGAAGATCAATGTTGATCGATTTAACCATCAAAAAGACTTGAAATTCTAAAAAGTTGTTCCTTTGGAAGTCGGATGCAACACAACTAGAATTAAGTCAGTTGGATGAGTAGATCAAGATATATGATCCAAATATTGACCAAAGGTAAGGGTGTGGCGAGATAAATGTGGAAAGTAGATAATGGAGTTGTGGCTAACGTTAGGGTTATGAAAGGTGGAAGATGGTAGCCATAATAGGATAAAGCATAAAGCTAGATGAACTGGGAGAAGTGGACCATGCTCTCAAGGATGAGAGGGGACAATCTAACGTAAGGGAAGGGCGGTAATAGCATTAATCCCAGTCGAGGACGGTGCTCAGCAATGAAGAACAATGTCGCATAAGAGGGAGGAGTTGAGAGAGAAGAGTCTTTTGGCAAAGCTAATTCATTCAATTCAATTCGTTCAAGCATGGATATCTAAGATACAAGCCATAATGCTCTACATATAAAGAATAAATCAAAAGAGTCCTAAACAAATTTAACAAATCAAAAGAGTCCGAATCTTTATAAACCTTAAATATGAAAGTTGTAGATTATAAGATCACCGATCTATTCTAGGTGATAACATTCAGATATCTGACGAATATCTTCTCAATAGTTTTCCAAAACTGTATAGAGATGGATTTATCTAATTCGATAAAATCCTAACATACTATTATTCTGACTAAATCACATAAACATAAATAACTAGACTCGATCTATCAAGTCCAACGTCCCCTTGATATGATTTGAGTTAACCCACTTCGCATTAGTTTTATAATCAAATAATAAAATATGAGTAAATTTATAGTTGTATCCAATTTATATTTAAGAGACGTGCATACAGTCATCCTTCAAAAACTTTATGCAAAAATGAAACAAGGCCTTAAACACTACAATATTAGAGTGCATGGAAGGATTATAAGTAACTCTTATTTCTATTTGCTTGGACAAATAAGATTGATTGACTTTGGGTGAGTTTATGATTTTTTTTTATCTCTATGTGAGGAGTTTTTCACAAAAAAATGTGTCATCTTTGTGTTAACAATGTTTACATTTCATATTTGTATCTGGCTTTCTTTTTCTACTTGAACTTGATTATTTTTTCACACATTAGCAAGGGCTTTGCCATTGTTGCATGAGGTGTTGTAGCCACAATTTGGGGGCCATCTCCACCTCCCTCACAGTTTGGTAATACTTGCAGTGAGGGCAACAGTTCGACGATGGTGGGTGCTATGTTAGGATGGCCTCTGTCAAAGTTTGTAGCACCTTGTCGAGCCATTCGGTGTTCTCCATGACGGATTTTGTGGCTTCTTTCGTTAAATCCTTCAAAACTTCATAGATTCAAGTAGCACCCTCGCTCACAAGGGTGGTTTGTCAATACCTATGGCTGGTGGTGGTGGTAGCGGTGTTGGAGAAGCTTCCACAAGATTGGAGATGAGAAATGATGGCTCTAATACCATTGTTATGAATGAGATCTGCATCAATCTATTTGTAGGAAAATTTTAAAATATTTAGCTAGTAGTCTCATGAGTGTTAGATCTAATGACTTTGGAATAAAATGATTATGAGGTTGGAGAATGAAGGAAATATTAAAGGCATGTTAAAATTGGACAAAACTCCCGACTCTGAGGTCATTTAAATAAAGGTGAACAAAATCTTTATTTCATTCTAGGAGATTCACATAAGAAAAACTCATGTCTAAATCTTAAAATTAGAATTTTCTTTTTAGATCTACACGTCATTTGGACGCCCTTAAATGCCGTCAGGGCACCACTTAGTTTATTTTGGTAGTCCTATACCAACATTCAAATGCCTCCCATAGAAATAGGGTCTAAATTCCAGGGGTTGATTTTGCTTTCTTCTCACCTAAGATTGATTTCTTCACACAATCCGATTTTCCATAATATATATGACTTGAGTATACATATCATTCTAGTTTGTACAATTCTAATAAAAATGATTTTATTCATGAATTTGCTATTACAAAATAATTTCACTAACGAACTTGATGAAAATATTGTTAAATATTGTCTCAAATTTGGTTTCAACAAAAAATTCAGCATGTATCAGCTTTTCTGTGTCGCGCGTTCGAACGGGCCCTAGGGGCATTTGAACACGGGCTTCAAACAGAGAGCAGTCTATGATGCAGGCATTCGAACAGCCCCAGTCGTGTTCAAACGTGAGCCAACCCGAGAGCAGCTGTTTCTATAGGCGTTCGAACACGAGTCTGCATTTGCACTAGGCGTGTTCGAACGCACTCAGCGGGCGTTCGAACGCCCTTTGGTTTTGTTGCTTTGATATTGGGCGTGTTCGAACGTGCCCCTAAGGGCATTCGAACGCAACGCGAAAAAACCCAATCTGAACTAGCCCTATAAATAGAAATGTTGGGTTATAGGGTTTGGTGTGGGCATTTTGCAAGAGAGAAAAGCTTGTAGGGGAGAGCCACCATTGTTTAGAGAGAGATTAGAGTTGTAATCTCTTTGTATTTGAAGATTTGTATAGTGGATTGAAGATTGCTCTGCTCGTAGACGTAGGCACATCGCCGAATCACATAAATCGTGTCTCTCCCTCTTTTCTCTTTATGGTTTGCATTGATTTGGTGTTCATGTTTGTGATTACCTTGGGTATTTGAAGTTCTTTACAACTAGCATCTTGCATTTGAAGTTCTCACATTGATATTGATATTAGTTTTGCTAATATTTGGTTTGCCCCAAATTATTGCTATTCCATTTGGATTTGTTTGAGGGTGAAGGGTTTTGCTTCCGTTCCCCTCACCCATTTGAGTATTTGGCACTACAAATTGGTATCAGAGCTTCAAGGTCTCAAACCTAGGGCTTTGAATTTGGGGATAGTATTGATTTGCAAATATGTCGGGATCATCCAAATTGGGGAAACTTATTTTAAATGCAAAATTTGACGTAGAGAAATTTGATGGCACCAATAATTTTGGAATGTGGCAATGTGAAGTGATGGATGTCTTGTTCCAACAAGAGTTGGACATCACCTTGGAGGAGAAGCCTAAAGATATATCCGAGGGGGATTAGGAGAAAATGAACCGGCAAGCTTGCAGCTCCATTTGGCTTTGTCTAGCAAAGGATCAAAAGTACTTTGTGATAAAGGAGACCTCGGCGAAGAGCTTGTGGAAGAAATTGGAGGACAAGTTTATGACTTAGAGCATTGAGAATAGACTCTATTTGAAGAAGAAGTTTTTTCGATTTCAGTACAAGGTTGGAATGCCTATGACCGACCATTTGAATGCCTTCAATAAGTTACTTGCGGATTTGCAAAATTTGGATGTGAAAATTTTGGATGAAGACAAAGCCTTGGTATTATTGAATTCGTTGCCCGATGTATATGATTATTTGACTACTATCTTACTATATGGAAAAGGATCTATTTGTTATGAGGATATTGCAAATGCATTGATCAATGATGAATATCGCAAAATGGATAAGCAGGTTCATACGAACTCTCTATCTGAAGCATTGACAGTGGGTGGTACATTGAAAACTGGAAAGTTTAGCAAGCGGGGTGGATCGTCCAGTAGAGACATTCCTGCTAGAGATGAATGTTCATATTGTCGCAACAAAGGGTATTGGAAAAAGAATTGTCTGGTTTTGAATGACAAGGATTAGAAGAAGGGAAAGGAAAATGTGGCCGATCTTGAAGATGAGTTTGATGATTTGGATTTGGATATTGCACTTAGCAGTTCATCTATACCATGTCATACAGATGAGTGGATTTTGGATTTAGGTTGCACTTATCATATGTGTCCTCATCGAGATTGGTTTTGCACTTTTGAAGAACTGAGCAATGGTATGGTTTTTATGGGTAATGATAATACTTGTAAAATTGAAGGAATTGACACAGTTCGTTTGCAATTGCATGATGGATCAATGAGAGAGTTGACGAGGGTATGATATGTCCCTCATTTGAAGAAGAATCTCATCTCATTGAGCACATTAGAATCCAAAGGCTTCTCAATCACAATGAAAGAGAATTTTGAAAATTGCATTAGGAATTCGAGTTGTGATAAAAAGCCTTCGGAAAATGAATTTGTATTTTTTGCAGGGCAAGACTGTGATAGGCAGACATGATCATGAATCACAAAGCTCAAATTTGAAGAATGAGGTCTCCAAGAGAATTGTAACTTTTGGAGAGTCTTCTATTTTGAATCAGAAGCATTTGTAGAATGGCGTAAGCAAAGACTTTTCACAGCAGGTGGAGAATGGAATCCTTGATGCTCTACCAAAGTCTACCAATTTGGACATAGAAGACTCAAGTTTGCATAAGGTGGAGACCTCAACTCAGGAAATTTTGTAGAAAGGAAAATCAATTGCAGTTAGTAGACCGAGAAGAAAGACCCAGAAGTTTGCACGGTGTACTGACAGAATGGCATATGCACTTTTTGGTTGTTCATGACGACAGTGCAGTTGTGACTGGGGTCAAGGTCCAACATTGCTTGGACTTGACCAAGTATTTGCATATTTGACTATTTGGCATTGGCATGGTGCACTCACTCGCTTTGCATTGGTGGAGACAGTTGTTTGACATATTTGAAGTCTCATCATATATGTTTGCACTTGGGATTTGGAGTGGTGCACTCATTTTGTAACGGTGAAGACCATTTGGAGTTTATTTTGGATTTGTTTACAGAAATTGTTTGGATTTGACATCTTTTGACGCAAATTTGCAGGCAATGCAATTTTGGGATTTGCAGTCACTTTGCAGTGGTGGAGAGTGATTTGGTGAAGTTGTGAATTTGTCGCCAAGGTGGAGAATTGTTAAAAATTAGCTCAAATTCAGTTTCAGCAAGAAATTAGCATGTATCAGCTTTTTTGTGTCGCGCGTTCGAACGGGCCAGCAATCTGTGATGCAGGCATTCGAATGAACCTAGCCGCGTTCGAACGCGAGCCGACCTGAGAGCAGCTGTTTCTACAGGCGTTCGAACAGGGCTTTGGCGTTCGAACGCCAGTCAGCATTTGCACTAGGCACGTTTGAACGCGCCCAGCGGGCATTCGAACGCCCCTTTGGTTCTGCTGCTTTGATATTTGGCGCATTCGAACGCAACACAGAAAAACCCAATGTGAATTGGCCCTATAAATAGAAATATTAGGTTTTAGGGTTTGGTGTGGGCATTTTGTAAAAGAGAAAAGCTTGTAAGGGAGAGCCACCATTGTTTAGAGAGAGATTAGAGTTGTAATCTCTTTGTATTTGAAGATTTGCATAGTAGATTGAAGATTGCTCCGCCCGTGGACGTAGGCACATCGCCGAACCACGTAAATCGTGTCTCTCCCTCTTTTCTCTTTATGGTTTGCATTGATTTGGTATTCATATTTGTGATTATCTTGAGTATTTGAAGTTCTCTACAACTAGCATCTTGCATTTGGAGTTCTCACATTGATATTGATATTAGTTTTGCTAATATTTGGTTTGCCCCAAGTTATTACTATTCCATTTGGATTTGTTTGAGAGTAAAAGATTTTGCTTCCGCTTTCCTCACCCATTTGAGCATTTGGCACTATAAATACTTGGCATTGATCTCTTCTTGTTGATCTGCAACAACTTTATTACTTTTATTACTCAAAGAAAAAGTATTCACAGCAAAACTTTTCACAGCAATGATAGGAGAAACTTTACTATAATTCAAATCTGCAACTGTAGGATAAATGCCATTAAATATGTCATCAATCTCATGTGTTAAGTGCTTCACTTCCTCTTTAGGTATAATCATGATTCACTGAATTAGGAATTTAGACTTTCATCATCGCTCTTCAGTATATACACCGAAAGTTGGTTATCCCATCTTTGATGAATTGTTCCTCACTTCTTCCACCTCGTAATCATCAAACACAGGTGCCTCAAATAGTAGTACTTCAAGACTATCATCATTCTCTGGATCTACCACCAAATCTTGTGAACTAACCTCTCCATGATAACGTTTTACAGTAGCCTGACACCCAAAGGTTGTAAGAATCGTACCAAAGATCTTTCCTATCGAGTGTTGATGACAACAACAACAGTGACCACTAGCCACATAAATCCTGTCAATTGTTATAGGATTTAAACTCGAAAATACTGATTCAACATAAGCACCTGGCTATTAGAGCACAATCTCATTGGCTTTGTTGCTACTCATTTGTTTCTCTTGAAATTTCAACTAATCAAAGTACTCGTCCTTTCTCTTTTTCTTATTGTTTTTTTTTTTCGGAGACATAAGGCCCCAAGTGAAGCTGAATACCTCAGAAGAGCAATAATAAATAGATTCAAAAGTACAGATTGTGTAATTTGAAGGTAAGGGAACGAAGTTTGTAACGTTTAAGTTTAATATCACATTCATGGGGGATCAAGGGTGGCCTAACAAAGAAGAGGACAGAAGCAACTGTACTGCTTTATTTTAATATAGTGTGATTTGGTATTACTTTATTAAAATTATTTATCGCCATTTCAACTTGCACATATGATTATAATGAAATGGTTTACCATTACCCAAAGATGAAAAAAGAGTAAAATGAAGTGTCTGCAGGAGTTGTGCCTTTTCTTATTAAAATAGAGGAAAGAAAATGTAATCTAGAAAAAAGAAAAGAAGTAAAAGAGAGCTGTATCTATGATAGAGTGGACAATTTTGCCAATTACAATTAAGATAGTTTCTGAAGACTAATGAGGAGTAGCTGAGCTATGTTAAATGTCCCACTACATTAAGTATAAGAATTCCCATAAAAGCTGCACATTATTTAAACAACATCAAAGGTTAAGAAAATGGTACCATCTGAACAAGCTCAAATTAATAAGATTGTTGCCTTCTCATAACTTGAGATTAAGCCTCATTGTTGCTACTGCCTAGAGGGCATTAATTTAGAACAAATTGAATTCTTTACGATGATCACTTTATTGGAAGAATTACATATAAAAGCTCATCAAGCACTAAAATCTCAGCGTGTCTTCTGGGGAAGGTAATGGTGAACTTGTAGAAGGAAATTACAGCAGATTGCCTTAGAATTTTAACAAGAAAGTACGTATCTCCATCGGGCCCAGCTCTACTACAAGAGTTGTATTATTGACTGGACCACCTCTTATTGGAGTTGGAATGCTTTCTGTATCCCCTTGAACTCTCCAGCTCAACTTCTTCATTTTGGACTTCTCTTGATTCGCTGATAAGCTTGTTTCAGTAACTTCTTTAATCTGCAATGGTAATAGAGATAAACTTGTTCATCGGCAAGTCAAACTGTATCTTACTAGCAGTGGCAGACCACAATCCTAGAATTATTGTTTGACATGTGATAGGCAGTGGCTATTTCATTAAGCATTATGAGATAAAATCTTAAACTATCATAGAACAATAGTTTTTATATCCTATATTCTAGTACTCTTTCTCATTCTGAGGTTGAACTCATTAAGTTTATATTTTTTTAGAGAAAAATTCAACAACACTCTATATCTTCATTATTTTTCAATTAACCCCTCATCTTTGAGGATTTTGTAATCAACCTCTCTTTTTGTCCTATAATTTTAATATGCCATCGTGAGTTAATTAAATCTAACCATTTTAAAATGGAAGAGTATCAACCAAGGAACATTTCGATAAAATACTAAAGATAATTTCTAAAATACTTAAAATACACTTTAATGGGATAAGGCAGGAAGATTAAATCCAGGAAGAGGTTTTTAATTTGATAGGGTGGACTAGGGTGGGATATGATATAAAGAGGGTGAATCAAGGTTAGAAATTTGCCAAGAGTATTTTAAGAATTTAATTAGTAGAGTTATATAAACCATAGACTAGAGTTAATAGCAATTAGTCAATATAACAATAGAGTCACATGAAAATCAAAGGGAAAAAGAAGGGTCTGGCAGGATTCAAACTTAGAATCTCTGCTATGAATGATATCATGTTAGATAATATTAGTGGACCTAAAAGCTCAAATTATTAGAGAACCACGACATTATATTTAATATTCTATAAGTAATATTATCAACAGAAAGATTTATTTAAAACAATCCCGTTTCTCCAAATTATGAGTTGGGTCGTACCTTTTCAGTATTTTCCAATTGAACCTTGAGCTTTCAGGTTTATGACCAGAAACACCAAATAGTTAATTTTCCAAACAGCCTTTTAACTATAGTCTACGTCCAAGTTCAACTTTACATGCGCAGATCCAACTTTAATTTCTCTCCCTGATTCTCTCCATTGCTTCCCTCTTAACTTTCTAGTGCAAGTAACCTAGCCTTCCTACTCTCTGTGTTTCAGAACAGGTGACAATTCCAACAAATTCAGGACCATGGTACTGATCAGCGCTACTGCTGCACCAGCAGGCGACCTATTACCACATCCCATTGCAGCACTACAATGTGCCAAGCACCAACAGGCTGCAGGGCTTGTAAGTACAGAGGATGGATTCGATGGATTCATTCTGCTATGTGATTATTTAGGATTCCCTATTGGTGTTAGTTTCCTATAAAAAATTCCCTTTAGAGGATTGCCCTTATGCCATCAAGAATGGAGGATCTTCTAAGTCTAATTGTAGTCTCATCTTTCCTCTATGAGAGGCTATAAATGAATGGAAGCTAAAACATTTTAACATACAAGACAGCAAGAGCTTGTAAGATCAATAACTTGTGAGAGATCTCATGGAGGGTTGTAGTGCCAATAGAGAGAGGCTGTAAATCTTATATAGAGAGAGAATGTAAAATTTCCAAGTGAACAAAAGCACAGTGATTGAGAAGAAGGAACATTGCACTTGTGGACTGATTATCTGCTTCGACAGCACTTTTATGCCTTTTCTTTGGGGAAGGAGAGATGATCAATAGAACCTGGCTTACTGAGATCTCTCTGTCCCAAATCCAATGGCAACCTAAATCATTTTCAACCGAACTCTGATTTACTTTTACTTCATTCTATGTATTCCTACTTTCTTTCTCAGACAAGCTGGCTGCTTAAGACCAGAATCTCTCTGCCCTTGGATGGAGGTTTGGTTGAAGGACGAGATTGAACTCATTATCATTAATCAAGTTTGAGAGAGGAAATAGTGTTACGGTCGAGGGACCTCCCTGTGGTAGCCTCCATTGTTTGGTTGATCAATAATTCACCGGAAGATCTTGAGTTAGGTTGAGAGTGATTTCTTCTGTATATTCTCTTCTTGTGATTTCCATGGTAAAACTGATGGGATCTTTGGGGCAATTTCCACATTGAGTGAATACTATAAAGATTGTCTCTTGTCTAATTATTTTTGTATTTTTATCTGTGTTTGTTCTCATGGACTCCTATGATGTTCCAAATAGGTCGCACATCTTGTTATCTATCCATGTGCGGTATTAGAGTTACACATGAGAGGATGTGTTAAGGCGTTATATACATTATAAGCCCGTCAACTAACTTCTTAGGCTTTTGGGTTAATTATCTAACAATATATATATGCGTAGAAGTAGAAACTTTTTAGGACTTTTTAATTCCAGCATTAAAAAATTAGCAAATATATCTAGGGATATTCTCATAAAAATATCCACATGTATATAAAAGTAAAGAGATGTGCATACCATTTTTCCTGCAAAGACTTTTTTCAGCTCAACTTTGGCCATTACTGAATACTGGACATCCTCGCCAGCCTGAAGATTCTTTGAACATTCAATAAATATTGAAAACAGCTAAGAGAATAATAAGTGTCTCCATACCTCAAATAGATGTGCCAACCGAAAGAGGACAGTTCCATCATCTAGATTCTGAAAAATTCAAATCAAACTCTCTTTACCATTTTCACTGAAAACAATTCTTTAGTAATAGATATTCTCAGAATTTTTTTTTTTAGCACCTGCAGTGTGATAATTGCCACATTTGGAGGTAAACTATAAGTATCATCCATCAAACTTGCTTTTGTGACATGAGATAGCTTCCAACTCTTCTCATCCTACAAGAACAGCAGTTAGTAAAATGAAATAGGGAACAACACTGTGTAGTGTATGATATACCTCATGAGTGAACGCCAGAAGAAAAGGTGAGTAAATTTCTTGACCATATGTTCGGCGCCAATGTGATCCATCTCCCAGTTGGTTGATGCTCATATAATAATTTCCTCTAGCCTGATATAACATAGAGAACAGAAAAGCAACAATTATTGGAATTTATGTGTAATCAGTCTAAGGAACTAATAATAGGCAGTGTCCAAATTGAGCTAGATGTAGACACAAAAGTAGGTGATACTGTGATACTGTGATACAAACAACAAAAGAAGTATGGGTGAATTAATGTTCATCAAAACCACAGCAGAGCATCACATTTTTCTTTAAAAAAAAAGAGGGGAGTCAGCGATCTAATTTGCACTATAACATCTTAGGATATTACATCATAATGTATTTGCGAGTATAAAGACAGTCTAAAGGATTAAAGGTAACATGTATCATACCGTAAGCCCCTCACAATAACTATCTACACAAACGGTTTCATCAAGTGCTTCTCCCACACCTCTAGCATCATCAAAAAGCAGACGCCTTGAATTGAACAATATTTATTAGAAAAATTACATAGAAAGCAGACCATGAAAATAGTCAATAAAACCAAATAAAAAGACAGAATAAAACCTATGGAGCATGATTTCAATTTCCCCATCTTGAATGCTGGAAGCTCCAACTGCGCGATCTATAAGGACAGAAAGTTCGGATTTTCCATCCATTACATAAACTCCAAGATTGACCTGAAGTATTCACAAGTAAAATAATAAATATACAGCATGCCATACCTTAATTGAAACATTTCATCTTCTATTTGTAGTTTTGGATAGCAGATAAACCAGTTAAAAGTAGATGTATAACATTGATAACATAAAAATTCATTAAATTCATGATCCAATAAACAGGACGCCATACCTTAATTGAAACATTTCATCTTCTATTTGGAGTTTTGGATAGCAGATAAACCAGTTAAAAATAGATGTATAACGTTGATAAAATAAAATTCATTAAATTCGTGATCCAATAAGCTCTAAAGGGAGACTTGAAATATTTTTCATCAATCTGTATGAGATTCTATGGATTTATTTGATATTTCCCTTAGTAAGTATATGTGCATCTTATGGATAATTTGAATAACAGATGCTACATCTATTCCATTAGAACTTTTGTCTTGTTTCATATTTCTTTGCTATTAACTCATTAACTATAGGGTGATCTTTATATTTTATACTTCAACACGCCCCTCATTTTTGGAATTGCAACATTTTAAGAGACCCAAAAAATGGATTTGTAAATGGGTGGAGATATATATTTTAAACAATAGATGAGCCTAGTAGGATTCAAAACTCAAAATTTTTTGCTCTGATATCATGTTAACTCATTAACTACTTTAAAAGTTTAAACTGTCAGTTGTCAGGAAATGTTAATTTTTATATTTTATATTTCAACATTTCTTTTCTCAGAGAGAATATAAAAGAAGAAAAGGTCAAAAGTTTATTAGTTTCAATAGGAAACCTCTTTCACTATCATCTTGTACCGAAAAATTAATGTTGCAAGTTACAAATGAAAGAATAAGAACGCAAAGCAATTTTTTGCCAAACCACATGAAGGTTAAAATATATATCTTACCTAACATAACATTGTTGGTTTTAGCCACTAATAATTATTTAGTAATATTTAAATTTTGATTAATTAAAATATGCCTACTAAACAAACTTTTGTCTTTGAAACTTTAGAATTCCTTCAGTTGTACATCATTTATTTTATATATATTTAAGAAAATCTAGGTTATTTTCATTCTCTTAACTCAAATTCTTTTATTAGGTCAATAATCTAGACTTTTACCGTACTTCAAAATATTGAATTCTCAAGGCAACTTAAAAATTGCGGGAGCCAAAAATGTTTCATCCTAGAAGGTTGGGGTACTAGCGTACTTTTGGTTACACAAATTTAATCTCTATTATTTAGAAATTTATGGTATTACAAATATCCACTATCTGATGAGGTTGGAGAAGGACTGGGATGCCATGAGTTCATTCCAAGAATGGTAAAGCATGTTAGAGTATCACATGGCTGTAGGAGCCAGGACTTGGAGAGGACAGCAGAATGCATATGTAGAAAACTAACATGTTGAGATATTTTTCTCAGAATATGATTCTTGATTGGCTTTGTCATACTAAAATTCAAATCCTTCCTCTTTGTTAAAGCATCACTAAGTAGCAAAATACAGATTCTATTTTACTACTTTAATTTTTAGATAATAATGTTTTCCGGTTCAATGAGATATAGGTAATAGATTATAGATGTGACAGTGAATAGATCTAGGTAGCAGCTGGAATGGCATTCGCATTTGGTTTGTGGCAACAGAAATATGAATTACTTCAAGAGTTTTTGAAACAGTAACCATATAATCAATAAACTCTAGAACACTCGACTTTAAATTTACTATATATATATATATATATATATATATATATATATATATATATATACACACACATACATATATATAAGGATTGCCATGTGTGATGTGCCAATGGAGTATTGGCATGTGGCCTGGGGGTGAGCCAAAGATACTCCCCTATGCCACTACATATCAAGCTTAACTAAACTAGATTAAAGGAAAATCAGGGAAAAAAAAGTTGGAGCTTGATTGTTGTAATATGAAGCAAGGATTGCATGCCGAAGGCATTTGCCGGTTCTCAATCTAAATATGGCATGCTGATTGACACAACCCTGCATGACTGGCACATATTAGCATACCTCTAATATATATATAGGGTACTTAGCGATATTTTTTATTTGAATATATATATTGAAGCTTACATTAGAATCTTTTATCATTAGATTAATTTTGCAATTGACTTAGTTTATTAAACATAATTTAACACAATACGATTAAATATATTCATTAATTGACAGTAGTTCAATAAATAAAATTAAAACCTAGTTGAATGTAGAATGATGCGAATAATCAAATACTTCGTTTGTCAGCACAAGAATAAAACAAAAATTTTGCATAAAAAACTATCGATAATCCTCAAAACTCATTAATTGATAGTATTGCTTGTTGTAAATTTGTAATGTCTTATACAATGATGGCCATGTGGATTGGCATGGGGTGTGCTAGACGATACTTATTATGCTAGCGGCATTACCATCATGTGGCACAAGGGGTGCCGTATGACAACCCTCCTAGCAGCTTTGCTACTCATAATCGACCACGTCATCATGTTTGTCTATGTCTTGCCCCATGATCTTAATCTTAAGTGGCATGTGAAAAATTTTCTACCTCAACAAAAATATTGTCACTAAGAAAGCTGATGGGATACATGTCCCATCCCTATCATCCCTATCATCACCACCACCAATCCTAGGCTGAGTCTTATCATCATCATCATCATCATAGGGAAATCTAATTATGTTGAAACTTTTTCACATAAGATTATAAAGTTGGGTACAAATCAACTCCTTTTGACCCAATTTGAATTAATTTGATTAAGTAATTTCAGATTTTTTAAAATTTGGAGGAAATCTATTTCTCCATTTGATTCCCATATTTTAAAGAGTTTTTCATAGGTCTAGCAAACAAATACTAGATCTAGGTAGAAAGACCCTTACAATGATAGATCTAACAAAACTGAATTAGATCTACTATTTTTACATCCCTCATTAGTTTTTAAATCGTAAAGGGAAAAGAAAATTTTAAGAGAATGAAAGAAAAATTTACCTTGTGATAGGATTTGAAGAATAATTTTAAATTCTTCCTTAATTTTCTCTCTTTTTCCTGTTTTCCCCTTCTCTCACCTTCTCTCATCTTCTCTCACCTTTTATCACTTTTATTCTTATTTCGGTAAAGTGGCTACCAAATAAAGAGACAAAATATCTCTTTGACTAATCTTAATAGGTTATTGCTTTATTAGAGCAGTACCTGACATGTGCCAATTGACAAACATTGGCCTAGCGCAGCACAAGGCTATGCCACTAGGTGTCATTCCCTCATCACGTTGCCATCCCTTGAAATTATAAGGTAGATCTACTACATAGAGGTTGATCTTAACGCAATTTTATTTATGGATCAAATTTTCATCAGTAACTATATGTTAATGTATATACTCTTATCATTTACGTGAGGGATAATATACTCCAACCATGTATTTATACTCATTCTCAATATGAATACATCAAAGTTCTTCCATTTGTCACATGGTATCAGAGCTATTACTAGGCTAGCATCTTTAACCTTCTTCGTGAACTCGTAGCTGATCGATCTCTCCGGTCGACGGATCACACTCATCGACGTCGGCCGTCACCGCCTTCTCTACCTCCTCCACCTCAACCCTGAAGACGATCCCACCAACTTTGGCTTCCTTTCCCACAGCAGGGGAGGAGTCGTCGGTCTGGTCACAGACGAGGAAGGCAGAGGATCCGATCTTGAGCTCGGCACAAAGGAGGATCGGCGTCTCCTGGCCTTCGACGCCTTGCCGCCGTCGACTGTCGTGAGCTTCATTTCCTTCGACGCCTCGCTGTCATCGATTGTTGCGAGCTCGAGTGGCAGCTCCAAGGTCTCAATTGACGCCGCCGGCAAATCTGTTGCTACTATTTTTCAGTGGCTAATTCTGATACAGTCCGTGATTATCTTCCTTCTTCCGCTGATTTTATGCTTGTAACTGCTGCTGATTGGCCATATTGGTGTGCTACAGTAGAGAGTGCACTTGATGGTCGTGATCTATCAATTCATCTTGACAAATTTAGTATTATACCTTCCGATGACTCCAAAGAGCATGCTACTTGGAAGGCTCGTGATCGTCGTGTTCGGGCATATTTGATTGCCTCTATCGACAAAGCTCTTCGTCCGGATTTTATTTGATTTATCACTGCAGCTGATCTTTGGTGCCACCTTTGATCTCGTCTTGTCGAATCCAGTGGTGCTTGGGAGTATCACCTTTTGTCCAGTGCTCAAACAGCTCAGCAGGGTGAACGATCCATCCAACAGTTTTATAGTCATATGCGAGACTTTTGGCGTGAGTTGCAGGCATTGGAGCCTTTTGATTTTCCTTTGCAGTTTGCCAGCACTTATGAGACCTTTAGAGAGCGTTGCCAGTTGTACCAGTTTCTGTATGCTCTTCGCTCGGAGTTTGCTCCTTTGGCAGGAACTTTGGTTCATCGTGGCACTTTGCCAAGTTTAGAGTCAGCTGTGGCTAAGCTAGTTGCTGAGGAGACTCGACTACGTACTGTTTAGCCTCGATATGCTCCACCAGTAGCTTTCCCTTCGACCGGGGTGGAACAGGTTCTTGCTGCCAAAAGAGTCGTCTACGTCCGACGACATCTATGGCTACTATTGTTTCTTCTGAGATGGCTTCCACCATTACTGTCTTGTATACTGCTCCATCAAATCATCTTCAGCAGATTGAGCAAACACTGGACCAACAGAGTCAGCTCCTCAGTCGTCTTTTACATAATCCAGTGTCCACTACATTTGCTTCTCTAACAAATCACTTAGCCATGTCTACTCCATCTGGTATTACTCGTGACACTTGGATTGTGGACTATGGTGCTACTCAGCATATGACTCCAAATTCTTCTATACTTATTGTTTGCTCACCCATGTCGCATTTGCCACCTCTTCAGACTGCAAATGGATCTCTTCTTCCCATTTGTCAGTCTGGATCTATTACCACTACCTCGGAACATTCCGGTCGTCTCACTTTACCGCATGTCTTACATGTTCCTGATCTAAGCATGAATCTTCTCTCAGTTAGTAGTATTTGTGATTCTGGCTATCATGTCTTATTTACTGCGACTTCTTGTGTTGTGCAAGATCCACTTACCGGCCAGGAGATTGGAGTTGGTCGTAGAGCTGGTGGCCTTTACCACATCTCTTCTCTTCGTCTACTTGTCTCACCCATTTCCCATTTTGTTGGTGCTACTCTCTCTCCTGTTGATTTGTGGCACCGTAGGTTAGGTCACATGTCCAAATCTCGTCTTAAAGGTATTTTCCATTCTGGAGCCTTAGGATGAGATTCTTTTGGTTTTAGTTCTATGCCGGATTGTGTGAGTTATAAGTTAGCCAAACTATCAGCTCTTCCTTTTTCTTCAAGTAATAGTAAACGCAGTTCATCTTTTAATCTTGTTCATTCTGATATATGGGCCCTGCACCTTTATCTTCCAGGTGTGGATATTTGTATTATGTGAGTTTCATTGATGACTTCTCTAGATATACTTGGGTTTATCTCATTCGTCATCGCTCTGAGATTCCCCAAATTTATCAAATTTTTACATCTATGATTCACACTCAGTTTCACAAACACATTAAGGTTTTCAGGTTTGACTGTGCTCGAGAGTACACCTCTACTGCTATGCGTTCCATTCTCCATTCTCATGGCACCATTTTTCAACAGTCTTGTCCCTACACTCATGAGCAAAATGGTGTAGCAGAACGAAAACATCGTCATATTTTAGAGACTACGCGTGCTCTCATTCTTAGCTCATCTGTCCCTCGTTCTTTCTGGGCAGAAGCTCTCTTGACCTTTGTTAACCTTTTTAACTTCATGCCTTCTCTTCTCCTACGAGATCGCTCTCCTCATGAGGTTCTTTTATTTGTTAAACCAGATTATAGTATTCTTCGTGTCTTTGGATGTACTTGCTTTGTTTTGCTACCTGCTCATGAGTATGACAAGTTGTCTGCTCGATCTGCAATGTGTTCTTCTCGGATATAGTTCTAAACACAAAGGTTATAGATGCTATGATCTTTTGACTCGTCGAATGCAGATTGCTCGTCATGTCTCTTTTCTAGGGAATATTCCTTATTACTCTCATGAGTCTGAGGACCTCACTTTTCTTGAGCCTCCAACTTCGACATCTATTCCTCAGTCTCCTCTTGAGACAGTGCCCACTTCAAATTCTCCTGAGGAGCCTCTTGTTGAATGTCCTAGTGATTCTCTGCCTTGTCGTCCTATCACTCAGGTGTACTCTCGCCGAGTTATTCATGTACCTCCTTCATCTCCTCCTCCTGTTCCTCTTATTTCATCTTCGGCTCCACCTTCTGCACCTTCTCCTCCAGCTGGTACTATGGGTCCTCACCGATCTCAACGTGAGCATCGTTCTCCTCAGAGATATGAATTTATTGATGTTGCATGCTATTCTTCTAAGTTCCACACCTTTCTGATAGCTCACGCAGATCATGAGCCTAATTCTTATTAGGAGGCTGTTGTCCATCCTGAGTGGCAACATGCTATGAATGAGGAGTTTCAGGCTTTTGCACACACTCAGACATGGGATGTTGTTCCTCTACCAAGTGGCATTGAACCTGTTAGTTGTAAATGGGTTTACAAAATTAAGAGACGACCCGATAGATCTATTGAGAGATATAAAGCTCGTCTTGTTGCTAGAGGTTTTACCCAAGAGTATGGCATTGATTATGAGGAGACATTTGCCCCTGTGACTCAGATGACTATTGTTTGTACTCTTCTTGCGGTAGTTGAATCATCACCTATAATAATCATGTCATCTACATAGAGTAGTAGAATAACACATCCCTGCGGAGAAATACGTGTAAATATAGAGTGATCATGATCACTCTCAACAAAACCAACCTCTGTCATCGCTTGACGAAACCACTCAAACCAAGCACGGGGTGTTTCTGATTTGTCTCAGCACTTTCAGATGAAGGACTTAGGTCACCTGCGTTATTTTCTTGGTCTTGAGATTGCTCACAGTGAGAGGTATATTTTTATCTCAACAAAAGTATGTTTCTGATTTGATTAGCAGGGCAACTATATCTGATGATCGAACAGTTGATACACCTCTTGAGCTTCATGTGAAGCTTTGTCCTACAGATGGAGTGCCATTGATAGATCCAACTAGATACAGACAGCTTGTTGTACAACTTGTGTATTTATGCATCACTAGACCAGATATTTCTCATGCTGTGAGTATAGTTAGTCAGTTTGTAGTGGCTCCTCGATCTACTCATTATGCAGCACTACTCCGGATTCTCAGATATGTGCGGGGGACTATTACTCGCTCTCTATTGATGTCTGTTCATTCATCTCTTGTTCTTCGTGCTTATTTGGATGCTGATTGGGCTGGTGATCCTACCACTCGTCGTTCTACTACTGGATTCTATGTATTCCTTGGTGACTTTTATATCGTGGCGGAGCAAGAAGCAAGATATTATCTCTCTCTAGTACTGAAGCAGAATATAGAGCCATGTCCACTACTTCTAAGGAAATCATTCACCTTCGCCGTCTATTGGGAGATATTGGCATAGCAACTCCTACACCTACTGCTCTTTATTGTGATAACAGGAGTGCTATACAGATTGCAAGCAATCCTGTATTTCATGAGAGAACAAAACATATTGAGGTAGATTGTCATTTTGTTCGACATCAGTTTTTAGCTGGCACTATTAGTCTTCCACATATATCATCTATGGAGCCGATAGCATATTTCTTCACCAAATCGCATCCCACTCCATGCTTTAGATATCTAGTTAGCAAATTCCTTGTGTTTGATCCACCTTGAGTTTGAAGGAGGGTGTTAATGTATATACTCTTATCATGTACCTGAGGGATAATATACCCCAACCATGTATTTATACTCATTCTCAATGTGAATACATCAGAGTTCTTCCATTCGTCACACTATAAAATTAGGATTTTCCCTAAATTTTCTAACTTATGTTCAAAAGTGTAGAAAGTAGGAAAAACCATCAATTTGGAGTCCAATTGGTCTAAAATCAACTCTATGTGTTGTTTTTGTTAGATATTTGTACTTATGTAATTGACAAATTGTATTTCAAAACATAATTTTTATTCATATAATATGTCTAAGTTTTATGTATAAGCATATGCACAAGTTATAACAAGTTATAAGATACTTGATAAAAAATATTGAAGTGAAAGATTGATTTTGAAGTCAAAATTTCGTTGAAGTATTCGAACGGTGTCATGAAGGTTAGAATAGTATGAAAAAAATACCCAAAGGCATAGGAACAACCACTCTATATTCCACTATCTAGTTTGCCATTCGAACGGGGCACTCTAGAGCCATTCGAATGTATTCTGAGGCTGTTCGAACGCACTATAGAGTCATTCGAATGCACTATAGAGCCGTTAGTGTGTTCACACATAAGAGTTGCATAGTTGGGTGTTCGCATCGTGTTTACACTTCAAGTCACCACGTTCGAACGCCCCCACTTAACTTGCAAATTTTACATTTTATGAGACTTGATTTAACTTCGATTTGAATATATCTCTAAAATGTATTTATCTTATTTCTAAGAGAATCCGTGAAATATCTTTGAAGAGATTTATCTATATCTATGAGATATTTATCTCATCTCTAAGAGATACTTATCTTATTTCTAATGGGCTTTTATCTAACCCTACGAGTGAAGGCCATCAAGTATTAAATTAGAGATCATTCTTTTAGAAAAGTCGTCGATCATTAACTTTTGAGATCATCTTTTAGAGGCCATTAGAGATCACGTGTCTACTTTAGACAAATCGTACTGAATCATGTACATCTCTACGCATCTACATCATATCTAGAAGAATTACGTCTCGAGGGTCATAGAGACGGAAATATCAACCTCGAGAGTCACCGAAGTCATGAAAAGTAGTGTATCGTGGGGTCTAGCGAGCAAAGTTAATACATATTGAGTCATGGGAATCGACAGGTAATCTGCAAGCTTCTTGTTAACTGCTATAGATTTTAGTAATTGGTTTCGATCCAAGTTTGGATTTGTGGTTTTTTACCCAGTTTAAGATTTTTTCACGTAAAAAACTTTTGTATTTGCGATTGTCTTTTTCACACTTTATTTTTCATATATTATTATCGACAGTGTGTGATAGATTCTATCTCCTAGGGTGTTTAATACGTTTTTTAATAAGTATCATAGCATACCTAAGTATTCACATAAGTTCATTTTTTTTTTCAGTTTTGAACCATAAATTGTAACTTATTAGCTAAAAATTGTAGTTAAAAATATGAAATCAAGATTTTCCCAAACCTTTTGCCTCTAAAAGAAAAAACAAAAAAAAAATCAAATTGGATTCTAATTGTTATGTAGTTTAAGTAGATCTACTAGGGCATGCTTTAAGCTCTAAAAACCTAGGCATCTAATTAAGAGCGTGCTAAAATAGTGCCAATGTGCCAATAGATTACTAGGGCATGGCAAGTGCTGCAACGTGCTATGCAAAGCCAATATCGATACATCATGTGCCGCTAGCACGACAACTTTGAACCTCAAGCTGTCCTCTATGATCATAAAAGTGTTATAACTTTTTCACAAGCTTTATTTAAAGTTCATAGTCTTATGTAATATACATATATACACACACAATAGACTTCATATTGTAAGCAAATATTTGGGAAATGGTTTATAACTTTTTATCTATTGAATATATTTTGAATTAAAAAAAAGTTTATCCCAAGGTGAAAGAAAGTAATTTCATTTTCTCTCTACACCTTATGTTGGCTTTCTGTGATTTTAGGTGTGATCAGTGGCTAGAAAAAGAGTATTCTTTTCCAAAAATTTTCTGATAAATAGAGAGAGGGACAAGAAACAAACAAATTTCTAGGGCCCCTTTACATCAGACAACCTAATGACTTCATAATTAAAGCTTCGCATATGAAAACTGGTTGATTACAAAACAGCACAATTCGAATTTGTCTAATTACATTATGCTTTTTTGGTACTTCAAAAAGGAACAAGTTGCATGACCAACATATAATTGCAGATCTTAAATAAATACCGGATAGTAGTTTCCTGCAACCGGCTGAGTCACTTGGAGATTCCAATCATCCCTGTGATCTCGTACCTATATAAAAAAACTGTATTGTTGATTTAAAGTCTCAAGAAATAATAAGACTATGAAAAAATATTATAATCTTGGAAGAGCCAAAGACAAATAAAAATATATGTGCAATGCTTGCCTGTATTGTATCTTCTTTATGACATAAAAATAACCTAACCGAAATTGTATGACATTTGGTAGGTGCACATATAGAAATTATACTGTTTGTCATGCTTTAGACTCCAATTAGTGAAAACCTCACCTTATAATGAAAGCATGATCATCTGTTCTTCTAAATGGGCATACCTTGAAGCAACATTGTAGCAAATATAGGATACAAAAGATTATTGGTGCATACTGAAAAAAGAAGTTGATCCACTTATCTAAGTTATGGATCAAAATTCATGATAAATTCTACTTCATTTTATAGTTTAAATTAATAAAAGTTGCATGATCAAGGAATGATTTTCAAGCACCAAGTACCAACAATATCCAAAGTCATCTGAAGTTGCAAAAAGAAATTAGTGTGAAAAAGAAACTATCATTTTCATATCATGGTAGTTTCTCCTACTAAAATCTAAATGTGCATGCTTGCTTCATTGCATTAAGGATCCGACCAAAGAAGAATACACAAACTATCAAAAGGATGTTATGTGACAAAGAAACAAGTAAGCAATCGATATATTCTGTGCATTTAAGACATTATGGGGGAAAGATTCTGATAAGTACCCGTTTTAAGAAATCTCTTCCATTAGTATCTGTATAAAATGTCCCATTGGTAACCATATTTGCTGTCAGTCGTGTGACAACCTCCTTTCCAATACCATCATCAGTAGGAATAGGCCCAATCTGAAGTACAAGAGAATAAAATTGCTAGTGTATATGGTGGACAAAAAGCATGTAAAAATGGATAATTCTGAAAGTCGAATAAAATTATACTAAACATAGCATAAGCTGTTCAAATAAGCAAAAATAACTCACAGTGTATTCAACTTCTGCATGATCCTTGTTCTTATAAAGTCTAGTGACCTGAAATAAGACGATTTTGTGTGATACCTTTCCATGGCATTGATGAGTTAATGCAACTAGGTCAAAATATTAATACATGTTACATGAATGAAACAGTAGTTTAGTGAAAATTTGTTAATGAATATGGAGTTGTAGGGTATTTTCTTAAATAATAGAAAACAAAAGGATGTATAAGAAGCAAGTGTCTAATATAGCAATTGGTGAAATTCAAGTTTCCCTCTAGAAATTTTGTAAACACTGTCAAGAGAAATCATGAATTTTTTATTTAGTCCACATTGCCTGGGAATGAATAGTTGTAGCAATACATCCCCTATATAAAGGACATGTTCTCTTGCTACTCCCTGCCAAAACTCCTTAGAGAGTCTCCATTAGGAGAAGTTCCATAAATAAGCAAATAAAACCAATGTCATGCCCATCTTTGCCTTAAAATGTAGAAAACCTCCACCTATTAAATTCAAATCCACTTATTGGGCCTCTCAAAATAGATCAAGCCCAAAAGTGAGAGGCATGTTAGAATATAAAATATAAAAAATTACCGTTCTATAACACCTTAAGTTTTTAGATAGTTGATGAGCTACCAATATAAATATACAAAAAGAAAGAAAGAAAAATGAGAAGATCAAATTAACATTTGAATGATACTACCAAGCATTCGAATGGCGATAGAGCAACAGTGCGGTTTGATAAGAATTCAAATAGTGTTCCAAGGATCACCATAAAAACGTTTTTTATCCATTGAACCAACAGACTCTAGTTGGTCCAAATGGAGCTATTTCATACGGGATGTGTTCTATAATGAAAAGATGTTTATCCTTAACCCCCCCCCCCCCCCCCCCCCACCCAAACATTTTCAAATGTTGGATAACATGGCAACTGAATGTGATACACTAGGACTCTACTTTCACTTAGGATTTAATCTTTTACTTTTAGTTGTATTAAATGTTTTTGTTAACATTTGAACACTATCTATGCCTTGGTGTTGTTTGGGAAGACACTATCAAATTTGGTTTCCGCTATTACCTTTGGAGTTTTATTAATTATTTACTTACACTTATTAGTTCATATCGAATTCTTTTATATTGTGGATCTGGGAAGTGGATTTGGGAAGTTTATTTGTTAAGGCTTCGTATATCTCAATTCTGAATTCGAGTCGTGACACTACACATAATGTGCAAAACTACAGGAAGCAATACTACATCAGATGGCCTTTAGCAACTATTGCTAGTGTCAGCATCAAGCCATCAACACTGTAATGTCATCCTAGAGGTGACAAAGAGCATTTCAAGTCACTGCATCATTCAATGTGGGCATGATGGGTAGTGATTTGTAGTTTTCTACTAATGTTATACTCATGAATTTCTTTTTAAAGAATGCCTATATGGAGATAATTTTATTAGCTCAAACATTGATACAACCAATACAATCTAATACAAAGAAAAGAGGGGGAACAAAGCGACCCCGTACTTGGCTATTCCAGTAGATATCACTGAGACAAAAAGCAAAAGTATCATGCCCACGGGCAAAGATAAAAACACAGCAATGAAGATATGATCCTAATAGATTTGTAGGCGCAAAGACCTTAAGTAAGCCTACGGCTCCGTCACGATCCGGCAATTAAAGACATGTAGCCCTATGAATCCCTAAGGGCGGAAGAAGCAAGAATCACCGACCGCGTTGATGAAAGCCCTCGCCATTAACTACCAACCAATCTACAACAAGCAAGAAAAACAAGATATAGGGCACACAAATCGTCTCTCACTATAGAACCAAGTGAGGAAAGGGAGGAGTGTATCCATTGCAACATGAGCCTGAACTCCTATGGCATGCCGGCTTGGAGCAGAGGTGGTGATAGAAAAACTCACCCAAACCCACTCTTGGACATCCACCCATCCAAACCCCTCACCCGACACTACCCAACTCTGCAACAACTGCAGGCTACTACTAGTGTCAGACCTTTCCAAACAATGAAACTTTTAGGACCTTATACTTATGTTATCGATATTCCCTCGGATTATGGCATTAGTTCCACTTTTAATATTGAAGACTTAGTTGCTTATAAACCTCCTCTGACCATCCTAGATGATCCATATGATACACTCACTTCTACCTCTCTAGATATATTTGTTTTCGATCCACCACTTCTCTTTTTCTATTCCCACGAAAGGAAAAGATAGAGGCTATTTTGGGCGAATAGGCAACATCTAATACTAAATGAAGAGTTCACCATTTCCTAGTCCAATGAAGAGGCCGCTCATAGTCTGACAATATGTAGATTACTCCAAAGGAGCTACAGTAGATCGATTCGAACATCTTGTCTCAGCTCCACTCAATCGAGTCTGAGTTTCTTCCACCCAAGAGAGCTGATGCTGATACCACCTTGAGACATGTGTGCTCGCATTGGCATAAGAGGGCAGCCCATCTAGTGATAGTCTGGCTGACGACAGGCCATAAGGTAGGGAGTTTGATGTTGAGGTTATTTTGGTCTTTATATGTTAGGGTATTTTAGCCTATTTCTCTTTTCTTTTCACCTATATAAAGGCTTGAGATGTTCTTGTTGAAGATTAGTGAATAATTTGATATTTTGAGATTGACTACTTTTCTCGTTGATGGATTCCAATAACCTATTCATGGATTCCATAGGTTTTGTTATTTTGTTCTTCACCAATACTCTTGTTGTACATCATTAGGACTAAAGGCTCTCTGTTGTTATTAGGTAAGAACTGCCAAGATATTGTATGCACGAAATCTTGAAATATAGTTGGCCTCAAAGGCTAAAAGAACAAAATTTGATATCTAACCTGATATATCCATGAATTAAACTGTTGATGGACTTCATCTACAAGTGGGCCACGTAAAACCTTCAAAGATACCTGAAATCAATCAATGATGCACAAGAATATTAAAAGAGGTATGCGTCAGGAATATTCCGGCAAAGTTTGGGGTGAAGAATAACCACCACTTTTCACATAGAATAATACACCATGTCACACTCTAATAAACTTATAATCTAATTGATTTAACAGGACCTGATTGATAAAATTGTTATTTTGTTCCAGTTTTAATTTTAATCAGTACATGTATTTGCATTACGACAGTAATCTGTCCAGGGTATGTTTAATATGTCCTGGAATAATGTTACTAGTGCAACATGTGCACTGTTCTATTCAATTGAAGGTTGAAACCTAATAATTTCTAAGAGTAGAAAATTGAGAAATGAAATTTAAATTACCGATCTAGAAGCAAATGTTGGTGGAGCACCATTTGGTCGGAAAATGTATGCACCAGATGCCTAATAGAATATCAACTTCATTGTAATTAATCAGAATAAGCTTGAAATAGGATATTTGTTAAAGTTAAATTTGGTCAATTACATTCAAGAGACAAACCTGTGGGTCTGCATCACCGCCACTTGAACCATACCAAAGATAGGTCTGTTGTATAGGCAAATCCACCTGATGCATATGACCCTCTTTAAAAATAGTATCCTTAGAAAATTGAAATACATTGATACTATTCCATATTTCCAATATCAAAATTCTCAAATACAAAGAGATAAACATATCCACCACTACCTGATGTTACTGATCTACCAGAAATATTTCTTTGTGCTGGAGTCTGCACTGTGTCAACGAAGTACATGACTCTAGTGAGGGGAACCTAAATTCATATTTTTAGCTTCAAAGGAAGTACATGACTCTGATTGAGCATGCGTCTCTTGAGAGTAAGAAAGATGTCATTTGAGACTTTAACATCCAATTAACCCCACACTATTTCATAGTTAGAGCTCAAAGCCTCAACACCAACAGCCTCTTCTCACAGTCCTTAGTGAATATTATAGTAAAATGCACCAACTTAGTTATTATATGTAAACTATTAAGTATTAACTATTTATACATGATGGTCCAAACTGTAACTGAAATAAAAACATAACATAATTTTTCCTCAGTATCTTTGTTTGTTGAGTACATAATTCATGATTGTAGACAAACTCATTAATAAACAAAAGTAAGGTGATGTTTATAGCAGTTGTCATGCTTGGACTGAGGGTTGCATGTCCATGTGCCAAATAGGCCTGTTCTAGCTTGGACCAAACACATTAAAGTGCAGAATTCCAAGATAGTCCCTATGTCAATGCCGATGAGGCAAAGTCGTGGACCTTGTGGTATCTTGGTAAGCACTGAGCCACACAGATAAGACGACAATCAAGGTGAAAAAGTTGGGATTGTTAAGTTTGATAGCACTTATAAAAGTGATCATTACATGCTGATATATATACATATATATATATATATATATATGTATGTATGTATGTATGTATGTATGTATGTATCAAAACTGGTATATGGACAGCATCGAAGAAATAAGAACAGTATATATTGTCAAAAAAGTTTTCTAGTTGCTTATATCAGACAATGTACTACTTTAATGTGACAATGGCCGTGCCACCATCGGCACACTCTTGCATACAACACTGGCACACATTTAACATAATTTTTATAAAAAATTTAGGATATTTAGAGATATTTTTACTTTTCAATATGTCAATCTTTGATTTTTGGTTTAAATATATATTAAAACCTATATTATAGTGTATTATCTTTAGATTATTTTTGTAAATGACATGTTTTATTTAAAATAAAGCAATAGTCAAATACAAATATTATTCAACACATAATATAATTGAATGCATTCAATAAAATTAATATTAATAATTAAACATTCAATAATATGATTGAAATATTCCATAATATAATTGAAAAAATAATAACATTCAATATATAATATTAAAGTTGATTGATGATGATTGATGGAATTAAGAAAAAATTAAAAAAAAAATTTGGCTCCATAATTCATAACCATGTTTGCTAAGAAAACGATTAAAGTTGATTTGATGATAATTGACAAAACTCAAAAAAAATTTAAAAATGGCTTTATATTGGCACAAAAACCAGCACACAGCAAAATCGGAGGCACGGGGTGTGCCAACGGGGCACACCCCGTGCCAACTGCCATGCCGCCACCGGCACGGCCATCCTTGCTTTAATATTCCTAGTTGTGGTGGATGCTGTGACAACCTAAATTATGAGTTTTAGTTTCATCATTTATTTTTAGGGTTTGGATTAAATCAAATCAATATTTTTTTATTTATTAGGTACCTCTTTAAATAAGGAAAGAGATTAGAATCCGTTCTTATTAGGATACAGTAACTCTTTTTCCATGTAGAAATAGAGGGTGCCGTGCAGGTTAGAGAAAAAGAAAACCCCTAGGGTGATAGTTTAAGAGAGAGAGTGGGTCGGCACTATAACAATAGTGCTACACAAGAGAGAGATAGAAAATGGAAGAGAGATAGAGAATAGAGAGAAAAAAATAAGAGAGCAAATTGTACTGAGAAAGAAAAAGATAGGAAAGAGAAGAAAAAAGAAAAAAAATTAATGAAGCACCTCGAAATCAAGGCAAGTTCCTACTCATGTCTTCTTAAATTCCTTATCATTCAAAACAATATTGAATTGGATAGAAGTTTTTTATGAAAAAATTTCGATTAGATCTATTTAGCATTAAATATATTTTAGCCCTTATACTTATGCCCAAAATTACTTTATCCCTCTATAATTTAAAAAGTTTCAAACCAATCCTTATACTTACGACTGAAGTGATTCGTTATGTTTTCCATCCAAATTAATGGAGCGCATCCAAAAAATTTTAAAAATTATATGGCAGGATGAATTGTCTCTATTTTTAACATTTTATGGACAAAAATATCCTTCCCCTCTTGTATAAGTTTAGTTCTCTTCAAAGAATACCCACATGTTTTATTATCTTACTTTCTAGTAAGTTTTATAAAACTTGGGTTTTTATGAAGTTTAATAGTCACATCTAAAAACAAGATAAATATGGATTTAAAAAAATCATATCAATAACCCATCTATTTTGCCTAATAAATACGACGAGTGCATTTTGGTCATTTAAACGCGCTCCATTAACTTTGAAAAAAAAACTGACGGTTTTACTTCACTTATAAGCATGGATGACGGTGTCGACCAGCACTTGCCATGCAAGTAATGGCATGGCGGGTGCATGTCGAGGTCGTGTGATGTCCAACACGGTCACGGCTAGTCATTGTGCCATGTGGAGCCTTTTTTTATAATTTTTTTCTATTTTCATTAATCATTTATCAAATAAAATGATCTATTGATCATTTAGAAGGCTTAGATAAAATTGATCATGATGAGATTAGAGATGATAATGACGAGACTCGGTTTGGCAGTGACCATGATGGAGATAAGACATACACCCTGTTACACAACCTTCTCAAAGAGGTATTATAGAGGACTTAAGTCTGTATGTAGCAAGATATTAGGTGAGATGCACCTATAGGGTAATATGAGTCCATCATTATTACCATCATATCAATCACACCCACTAGAACCACAACACTTTTATCATACTCTATATCCACAATCTACATATGCTTATAGTGTGCCTGTGCCGGTGATTCCCATACATGTTCAATATCCATATTATATTATAAGAGAATTATAAAATTTCTATTTGTATGAAAACTATATAAAACGTTACAATAAGTAAAACTATCAGTGAATGAGTTTTAAAGAATATTGATAGTATTTAATGCAACATTCTTATGTTATTTTGTGCTGACAAATGAAGTCTTTAATCCTCCTCATCCTTCTACTAGATATTAGTTTTAATCATGGTTCGCCGGACTGGCCAATCCCAATCTAGGCCAGATTCGAACTCTCTCTCTCTCTCTCTTTCGCTCTTTTGCTCTTTCTTCTCACTCTCTCTTTCACTTTCTTTCTCTTTCTCTCCTCACCATATAGTCATTGTTTTTCTTATGGAGAGATTAAGCTTCGGTGAACTTCGGCGACACAAATTTAACTCCAACGAACTTCGATAGGTAATTTTTTAATTTTATTTCTCTCTAAGTTTTTTCATTTCTTTCACTCTTATCTCCTTTTTTTCTAGTTTCTTTTTCTTCACTGCATCATAATTTTTCTTTCTTTTGTTTGGTTTTCTTCCACTTGCTCTCTCTCTAATCTTTTTTTTTTAATTTTTGTCAATTTTTCTAAATTTTTAGAAATATTTCTGTATTTTTAAATAATATTTAGAATTTACGTAATTAAAAAAGTCCAATCTGATCCAAGCAACTGTTACGGTCGATACGTATCGTTTCATCAGAAGATCGATCCCAATTCCAATCCTAATTTTTTAAATTTTCGTATTAATTATTGAATTATTATCAATTAATATTATAAGATCAATTTGATTATGAAATATTTAATTATATTATGTAGTGTTCAATCATTGATATTAGTTTTATTGAATGTATTTAATCATATTATGTGTTGAATAATATTTATATTTAACTATTGCTTTATCTTTATTAAAATAGATAATTTACAAATAAAGCACTATAATGTATATTCTAATACATATATTTAAATAAAAAACAAAAAATTGACATACGGAAGATCTAGAAACATCTCCAAATATCTTAAAAAGGTTTACTAAAAATATTATAAATATGTGTCAGTGGCACGTAAAGACGTGTCACTGGCACGTAGGGGCAAGCTGCTTAGCATGCCCCGTACCGTGCCGATGGTGGCACAGCACCGCTCATCATTGATCATAATTACAAGGACTGATTTGAGACTAAAGTATAAAGGAGGTAAAATAATTTTAGGCATATTTACAAGGGATAAAATATATTTAACCCTTTATTTTACTATATGCAAATTAGTGACATGAGAATTTTAATACAGATATTGTTATTTATGCTACGTGTGTGGAAGTCGTTCTTGTGAGGGTTCTTTCTCTCTCTCTGCCTAAAAGGTTTGGAAGACGAGCAATACCTTAAATTTTCAGAATAAAAAGAGATTATTATGTGTTATTTCTAACAAATCAATAATATCTTGATAAATGGAATTTCAGATTTTTGTAAATATTTTATTTATATAATTTTTTACAGAAAATAAAATGGAAGAGATTTTATTTATTTGATATATTTTATTTATAGAAAATTAAATATAAATAATTATTTTGAGATGAGAATCTTCATGAGATCAAACCTTTGGTTATTATTTATTCATGTTTTCTATACATGATTTATAAAAAGTAATTTCATATATCTTAAAAAATTATTAGCATCTTGATGCCTTTTATTTATGAGTAAGTTATATATAATTGTATTGAGAAGAATTGAGAATCTTGATGATAGATGTTTTGAAATTTAGAATGAACAATATAAATGAATACTGATAAAAGTAAGATTCGGAACCCAAACTTTTAATAAAATAAGTTGAGGGACAAAATTCTTGGAAGTATGCCACAGCATGCTATCAAATGACTGGCCGGATTAGGAAAAAATTTCTAAATTTTTATCTGTAATGATTTTAATTTTACTCAATGTCTAGCAAAAAGATCAATGGGCGCTACAGTGATTCCTATTATGCCTTAGACAGTCAGCTATCTAGAGACGTTTCAAACGCTAACCCGATGGTAATTAAACTACGATGTGGTCACGAGTCAAAATACCCATTAATGAGATACTATTGTATACCATTAATTTTGATGAGTTTTTATAATAGTACACTTTTAACAGATACCAATTATGTTGTTATATTGATTTATTTAATATAAGATATTATGAATAAATTATAATTCAATTTAGCATATATTTGATTTAGTACGAGATAAGAGAATTATTATTTTCTAAAACTGGCTTATGTATTCCATTACAATTCATGTTCTGCTACTACATCTCAATGCTGATTTTTGTCATTAGACATATTCCTATTATAGTATGGGTCGAGCTCGTGTCCTAGTTAGTTGAGTCTGTGAGTCAGTTGTGTCATTTGCTTATTATCTTTCATTTGGTCCATGTACGGTTCAGTCTGAACCAAATTAGTTGTTGGGTCTTAGAGACTTACTAAAGCATGTCTAGTCGATTAGCCTTCAATACAAGTTGTGAATGCAATTTAATTAGGTCATGCTGAATCAGACCTAACTTAGTTTCTCTCTCTCTCTCCTCCCTCTTCCTCCCGTCTTTAGCCAACCCTAGCTAAGGCCCACCTTGCGCACAACCATCGACCCACACGCAGCCCACTTTCGAGAGCACCCAACCCTTGGTGCTCTTGCTTCTTTCCTTCCATTCTCATCCATGTCTGCCTTACTCATCTCAACTCTCCATCATCACCTCCATGGCTACAACCACCTGCCAATCAAAACCTTAGTCATCGTCCCACCCGTGTGCACATCTAGCCCTAATCGAGCGCACCTCCTAGTCCTCTCGACTTGCCCCTAGTCCCCACCTAGACCGAGCTTGGTTATTCCTTCCAAGAGTTGTAACATTTCCTAATAGATGAATTATTTGTTAAGCATCTAACTTAGCTTGTGAGGATTTATTATTTTTTAAAAAATCAAGAAGCTGATTAGCGAGGACCCTAAAGACTGAGTACATATCCATTGTACCAACCTCTACTTAAGATCTAATCATTGTTTAGGTTTTATGTTGCTCCAAGTTTTACTCTAGAAATCCATGGCCATCATGTTCCAAAATGGAGGGTGACAAATATTATCTACTCTTTTAGTTCAACAATTTCTTCTATATGGCGATATTTCGTTAAGTTGTCTAATAAGCGAACTTTCACCAACAATCTTTGTAGATCTTTTTCTTAACCATCAATTTTAATTTTAGTTGTCTTAACATAGGTCATGGGTGTCGATGCAACCTTGTAATTGGTTTCACTTCAATTTAAATGTGTTCCATTTAGAGTACCTGATGCAGTTTTATGAAGTAACAACTAGCAAGTTCATTAGCGCCTACATATTTTAACTAGTTAACCAGATGAAATTTGCCATACCAAATTATTCATGCCAGATACATTGTACTTAGTAGCATGGATAAAAACTCACTCCTGTAGCATAATTGGACATTCTTTCAAGTTGGCCGGTTCTTGATGAGAAGGATAATGTGAGAGGCCCATGGCCAACAATAACCGTTCCATTTTCTGGAGAAGTCAAGGTAGAGATGTAGCCATTTCTGATGAATCCTGTGTCATTATATAACAAGTTACAATCTAGAAACCCCAAAATACATCAGTTTTCCTTTTATTTTAGAAGCATTTGTGTGTTCAAATGTTCATCTTTAGCATGATGATATTTGGGAACAGGTTACTGGAAGGTACTGGACTATGTTGGAGATGTCAGGTTTTAACCAAGCCTTTGAACTATCCTAATGCAAGAACAGGAATTTCTAGTCTTTTTCAGATAAAGTAACCAATAATAATCTTTAAAGGAATTTCTAAAATCTGGACCTTTCCCAGCTGCCTTGGAAATGAAGTAAGAATTCCATCCCATTGGTGGCAAAGAAGCTTGAAATATGAGCCAGTATTTTGGAGCTTCGTTTGATGACACTCCAAGATAAGCTTTAACATATAATTTCCTTATATTTCTTGTGACATTGTCCACCTCCACAAACTGTGTTTCAAGAACGGTTCCTTCAGAGTCTCGTACGACAAGCTGGTTATCGTTAACCTAACAAAAGAAGAGAACCTCAGAAAAGTCTACAGGGAGATGGAAAGCTGTCCCAAGGCTGAATACAGTACCAACTCAGTCTAATAATTGCAGAATATCTATGAGACAGAATAATAGTTACTATAGGAATAGAATGAACTATTCATGTATAAGGCTTACCAGTAAGTTAAACCACCAAAACAAGTTAAACAACAATATGAATCTTTATCAGCTAGATGTTTTGATAATGGATTTACATGACAAATTTTGTAAGAAGCATGCAGATCTGGGAGATTATATGAGGAAAAAAAAACACCAATTCTACTGACTTTGTTCTATGACAAGAGAAGGGGTCAATCTGATGGTAATGCTTGCGATCATATGCATCAAGTACAGCCGCAGGAACATCACTAGAGAGTTTATAAGAACATTAAGAACACTAGGCGATGCTCTGTGACAACTTCCCCCATCTCAAGGTACAACCGATACCCGAAAAGAAGAAAAAATAGAAAAGCATTATGTTCATCACACAATGAAGAAGAAGAAGATAGAGAAAAATGGAAGAACCAAAAGAAAAGAAAGAAGGAAAAACCACATTTTTCTACTTCCGCAGTGAACAAGAAGAAGAGGAGGAGAAGAGAAGAAATAAAACTACAGTGAAGAAGAAAAGAAGAAAGAAAGCAAAAAAACAAAAAAAACGAACACATATCCAAGGTCGTCGGAGTTCACAAGAACTGGATCTACATCACCAAAGTTTGAAAGACCTCGCCAGAGCTGGATCTTTGCATCGGAGAAGCACCAACTTTGGTTGGGAGAGAAAGAGAGAGGAAGAGGGGAAGAAAACGTTGGGGACCAATTAGTCCCGGGGTCGGATATATATCTGTTCCACTAGACCCAAATCAGTCTATCCCAATCTAGATTGGGTATCAACTGATACAAGGATCCGAATCGGGTATCGGTTGAAACAATCGATGCACTTCCAATACTAGTATCGAGCCAGGATTGGGATCGGCAGATTTTTGGAACCATGCTAAAAAATAATTTCAAGTGAATTTACTCATTTAGCTTATATGTAATTTGGAAGAAGGAATGTTTGTAATAATCAGCTGGGAAAGTTAATATATAATTTTTGTGAGACATGAACCTAGAATGTATATTGAATAAACAGGAGGATAAAAATTTGCAACCATGTATAAAGTTACTTAATGATAAACAAAATAAAAAGAAGGATTGCAGAAGTGAATTCGAATGACTAGTCTTCTCCATCAAGCCATGAAACAATACAATGAATTATTATTCAATGAAATCTAACAATTGTCATGTTTTCAATAAAATTCTGCTCAGTAAAACTGGAAGTTTCAAAACTTAACTACCAGTAAGTTTATTTTACAATATCAAGTTGGAAGTTTTCTACTGCTAGGAACAGGGAACTCTTAAATCATCAACCAGAAGAGAGGTTTCATTGATGTACTCACTGGAATTCGTATTAAATCACTGCGGTTCCATCCAAGAGGGTTGTATGCCACCACTATCTGCAGAGTAAGACATTTTAATATGTCATCTCATCCAGTGAGTAATCTCTTGTAGTTCTGTAGTTTTTTAGTTTATATTACATAAAAGTGGAGAACCGCATGTGACAAGAAAACTTACTAAGCTTTTCTCAGCTGAAATTTCTTCCTCAGTTGAAGGACAGTAGCTTATATTGAGCAAATTGCACTGGAAATGGAGAATTGAGTTTAATTTAAACAAAAAAACAGCAAATTGATCTATGGCCAGATTTTGCTTCCATCAATATGTAAGGACCAGTGAGATTATTTCTTTCAAAATAAAATATTAATGTAGGAATACACTTCCACAGTATGATAGTATGAACAAACATTAAGCATTTAAAACAGTAAAGAATAGGTGGTCATAAGGAACGATCTTTTATCATTATAATACGATATTTCCATAAAAGGGGAACTGAAGAAATGGTAGTTTAGGATCAGCATCTATTTTCTGTTTGACAACATTAAAGACATTTTCAAACTTGATTTTAATATAACTTCCTGGAGTTCAGTGAGTGACTTGGCCCCAAGTTTCCTTTCAAATAGCAATTCTCAATTAAATAAGACGCCAGACATAAATCACATATCCATACTTAATAACAATTCAGACATTGTTGTGTTATTTCAATGACAAATGACTTCGAAATTTTCCTAGGAGATCACTTCTCATGACCCAAATGTTAAAAGGTCCATTTGATGTACGAATGAATTTTATTTTTTTACTTTCTCTTATTTGTCAACAACTTCATGATCAGAATGGAGGAGGAACACGTTCCACTCTACAACACTCCGATACTACATGCAGATATAAAAAGACTAGGAAAAAGAGAGAAAAATGTAAGAAAAGAAGGGTTTGTATCCTTTATAGTGAGAAATTCGACAAATCAAAAACCTAATTAAACAATAAAATATTTACAAGATAAGAAAATTCAGAAAATTCTACAGGTTATCTACCTTTAAAACTAAATGAACTTTGTCCCTTGGAGCAATACTAAATATATGAAGTTACCACATAATTGTAATCTTATTATGCTGATAGAAATAAGGTCAAGAAAGAAAAGTATGACTATGAGAAGGCAAAGTGATAAAACTTGACAAATTTCAAACTATTAAATATAAAATATAAGAAAATTTTATAAATCACACCCTATATTTTATCTATTTTATAATTCAATCCCTGTCTTTAAGATTTTTGTAACCCAACCTCCAACTTTTTTCTTATAATTCTCATTTAACACTCCCCGTTAATTTAAACAATACCAGCAAAAGAATATACTGTTATAATATATGAAATAATTTATAAATACCTAAATTACCCATGCCTTACTCAGAAGAGGGGCAGAGAGGAGGAAAAATAGTGATAAGGGTATTTTAATAATTTGATCGATATCAATTAGTCAAAATAAAGTTAGGGTGTTAAACGAGAATTATAGAGAAAAAAGAGTGATCAAATTATAAAATCGTCAAAAACAAGGTATGAATCACAAAATAGATAAAATATAGGGTATGATTTGTAAAAAACCCAAAATATAAAATCACCATTCTCTAATAGTTTAAATTTTTAAAGCAGTTGATGAGTTATTATTGTAACAAAGTTAGAGATCATCGGTTCAAATCTTGTCATGCTCATTTTAACCTAAAAATATAAAACTCCACCCAATTAGATTAAATCCACTTCTTAAGTCCATCAAAATATTTTAGCGCAGAAGTGAGGTAAAAAATATAATATATAAAAGCCACCATTCTCTATCAACTTTAAGTTTTGAAAGTAGTTGGTGAAGTAACACAAACATTGATCTCAATGTCAGATTTCGACACACAATAACATGATTCAATTGTTGAGATCATCTCAGTCTTCTTACAGATTTATCTTCAATCTGAACCTAAAAAAGGGCCTACAGCGTTGCTCAATTCATTAGTTTAAATCAGCTGGTTAAAGCACGTGGGAGATTTATCTTCTTAACTTTTTTTGGTAACCCTGGGTCGACAATCCCTGGAATCAGTACCCAATGAAAGCTTTGAATCAGTTGCTATATGAGATGCTTCTTTAGGATGCTTATACCTCTACGTTCCACTAAATTGTTAACCCCATTCTCAGGTCTAACACTGGGACAAGCTCAAAAAGTCAAACAGGAAGAAAGGAAATGAGCATTAAGCAAGGCCTATAAATAACCACACTCTCAGAATCAGCCTTACTGAAGAAATAAATATTCACCTTACCTGACTAAATTTTGCTGAAGACGAGCAAGGTCCATTTGAACTTGTTAAGCAGGTGAGAGCAAAGTTTACACCCTCTTCTGCCTAATAGTAGGACAGAGAAATTAGTGAGCTCACTTGACTACATCTCATTTGGAGAAAAGAAGATAACTGGGAATAAGGAAAATTACAGAAACTTGCAAACCTTTGATGCTCCATAAAATAGGCGTTTTGCATAATCATTTGTTGTATGTTGTTTTGCTGTACCAGTGACAGCATCATGATGCTGAGCAATACCCAGTGCATCTCCTAAACCATCTGTAAATAACCCTGAAGATGTCCTAACCAAGAATTCAATTTGTCGTGCTGCCTATTTGGATAAGTCATGTAATGTAATGTTTCATTAGTTTTATGCAATTTTGAGAAACAGGAGTAAAATATAAATGTAGTTTATTGGCAGTCCTACAAGAAATTTGCTATACCAGATAATATCCACTAAGCATACGGATGTATCGCTTGAATGTTGGGCGGCTAGTATAATATCCAGTCCAATAAGCATTTGATGAATCAGCATAACTGTAATCATCAGATAGAAGAGTTCAAAACATGAGCAAGTATTACTTTGACTAAACTTAATAAGATATATTAATGTCCTCACGGAAAGTAGTCATCATATTTCAATGGCCAAGATTCATTTGCTGCATTCTTTGCATCGGTGTAAATGGATGGAGTAGAATATAGTGCATGGACTCGGTCATCCTGTCATATCCAGGCAATATCAGTATAGCTTGTGAACAATATTCCTTTATTTATTGAGTTATTTTTATTCACCAAATTGGGTTTTTCAATATGGTGAACTATATGGATATTCATGGATTTTTAACAGAAATTACTGTACTAGCTGTAGAACTACAGAAAGTATCATGTTTCTTAATAATGATAGATTATATCAAGAACTTGGACATGTCATTGTTCAATTGCTTGCATATGTTCTCTTGCAAAAACCCCAAATAGAGAACCATTGGATTTTGACCAATTCTTCAAAATCTGAGAAAATTCTTTGGAAACCAAATTCCCAAAATCTCTCGCTATATTCACCCCAAATTGATACTGAAATAACTGAAAAGTTGAAGGTCACATGCATCTTCTTCCTCTGCTCTTGACTGTTATGTGACAAGGGGAGCAGCCACGGATCCCTTGGCAAGTTGCCAGCTACCTTAGTCTACGTATTACCACAATCCGAAGGAAGCAACTTAGGAGAGCATGAAGATAAAATGCTTTAGAAGCATTTGGAGCTATTTCCTAAGCCTTCGTTGTGACTCTTTAGTGGTACATCACTCTTCTTCAATTGTGAATTTTATGGTTTTACCTTAGCTTCTTACTAAGTCAATTTTAATACCAATGACGAAATTTCTTTTTGTTGAGAATAGTTATAATAACCAAAAAAGAAATAAAAATGAAGGCCACTTGATCTCCTTCGCTCCTCTTGACCATTACGCGTTGAGAGGAGCGGTTGTGGATTCTGCTATGAGTAATCGGTTACCAAATCAAACAAACCCTCAAAATATCCCCTTTCTAAAGCATAACCCTACTCCTCCACCCCACGATGCCACCACCATTATCATCATCATTTTCTTCTCCTTCTTCTTCCCTCATAGGAGCACACCTTGTCAGATTGGACCGTCAAAGCCTTGTCAAAGCAGTTGGTGTTTTACCTCTTGACTCACCTATTGCTCATCTTCCATCCCATGCAATTAATTCCAATTTAATATAGTAAATTGAGTTTTTGTATTGTTTTTTCCGTCGGACAGCCACTTTGATTCACCACCTAACAATCCTGGAAGCTCCGCCATGTCACCCTCGTGCCCTTGGTATCATTCACAAGTGTTCTCGACCCTTCTATTTTATTTTTTTCAAATCCAATATATAGAATTATTATAGTAGTGATGTAGGATTTTGGCCTTTCTTCTCTCCAAATTTCTATGTAGAAAATTGTTATGGAAGTAAAATCAACAACTGTTTCTTCTCTCCAAATCTTACTTCTTATGCCACTATATAATGGGTACATACCTCTTTAATACCAATCCTCAAATTCGGCTCATACTCTTATCCTAGTAGAAATATAGAGAGACTGTTTCCAATAGCTACATACTTTATAAAATGGACGTCCTCACTTGGTGTTGAGTAAAATTGGGAAAAAAGAATTGGAAAATTGCAGAAAATCACAAAATTAGTTGTGGCAAGATCAAAACAGATCTCGACCATATTTTGCAATTATTGGTTTGAAGTTCAGCTATATACATGAAGTTTGGATTTTCCATAAACTTTCAGAAAATTGTAGTAGAGAAAATTATCTAATTGGAGTCTAATTGGTATATTATCCAAGTAGATGGATCAATCTCAGCTATTTTGCAATTCACTACTATGAGTTGAAATTTCAAATAAATATAAATTTTACATTTCCACAATTATTTTGGCCAATTCAAAAAATCTAAAGAAAAGAAATATGGAAATCATCAAATTGAAGTATAGATTGCATATTATTCAACTAAATCTAACTTTGAATTTTTTTTATTTTATTTCAGATTACCGCAATTGTCTCGTCCAAGTTGGGTTAAACATGTACGAAATTTTTAGCTTCAGAATACTTTCAGGCCTTCGTACGACTTGTATCTTAACCCGACTCGTAGAAAATGACTTGTAAGCCAACTTAGGTACAAATGATCTTGAATCTACGGAATTTTATGGCTGCATAAGTTTGTTATAAGTCACATTGAGAAGCATGAATTTGACTTATGAATGTAATGAAATTGAAAACCGCATGATAAGATAATGGAATTTGAAAGCTTACTCTTGTGTTTTAGACCTTATATGTATCTCTTGCTACTGAGGCCTTAAACCATCCTAACGTGGAAAACAAGCCCCAAACAGCACTAGAAAAATTATCTGGAGGTATTATCACATCTTATGTCTGAATTCCATCAATAAAAATTTCTAATTACTGGAAATTTTGATTTGTTAAACTGGTAATCCTCCTGAATTAGAGACTTTTCATCCTTCACGTAATTGAATGTTGACTGGAGAGGTCAGAACAGAAGATGATGGATATAATAAGATATTTTCAGAGGCAATCTTTTCAAGTAAAGCTAGAATATAATAGAAGGGAAGATTATATGATACAAAGAGATAATTTTGCATCATTATCACTCATATTCTCAAGTTATTGCATCAAATCAGCTACTCCCATTCACTATATTTAAGAATACAAACAAATGAATACATTCTAAACGGATTACCTTGTTAACATAATGGATAAGCTTATCCATTTGCCTGAACCAAGATTCTGCATATTGATATTGAAAATCATCGCCCATAGTCCACATTATATGGTTTGTACGTGTGACATTAGCCTGATTTGAAATGAGCACGTAGAAAAAAAAAAACTTACAAAGATGAAGATGTAAAGCATTGTAAGTTTCAATTATCTACAACGTTGGGTGGTCATACGAACAAAGGCAAAAAGATTAAGAGTATAAGAGAGGACTTACTTGAGTTATAGCAGCATTGATGAAATCATTTACACGTTGTTCAACATTATAGTCATAAAGCAAATGATCGTCCTGCAAAAATTAAGTAAGAAAACAATCACTAGAGTAGTTGGATACAAATGAAAGTCTATGAAGTTCCAGCTCCTTCATACGACATCATACCTGAACAGGTACAAAGTCATCAAAGACTTCAAAACCAAATCCAGTTGGGGGACTATAATGAACAGGAAAGGTGCTTGCAAAGATCTGAAGATTTAACTACACACATTAACAAATATATAATTAAAAAGGCAAACAAAAGCAAGTGAAGCTTAGAACCTGAGACGAGGAACCAAATGTTCTTGAACCCCGCCATATAACTTCGAGAGATTTGTCCACCTTACGATTTTGCCTGTCCTGATAATCGATTCTTGCAAAATGTACAGAATCGAAACCAAGCTACAATTGTGGTATAACAATTAAATCATAAGTAATCCCCAGTATCAAACAATACCATAATGAGCTAATATTTATACCTATTAGAAATAGAAAAAAAAATAATCATACATTGTGTGTCATTAATAAAGAAGAAAAAAATTATCTATTGATTTTCAAAATATTTCAAAATGTTTTCCTAAGATTTCGTTTAACATGAAATCTACATAAGTTTTAGCTACGAGAAAAGAAATCTATATGCTTGAGTGGAGAAGTCTATATTATAAGGTAGTCAAATTTACCATGGTTAGCGGGATCGGCTGATCTCGATCAGAATCAGGATCAGTGGGTTTTGGGTAAATCGTGTCAGATCCATTATAGATCTAATCCGGATCTGACCCAGGAATATCAATTATTGATGTCTCCGATTTGAGCTCTCTCTCTCTTTCACTCTTTTCTTCTCACACTCTCTCTTTCTCTCCTCTTTTTCACTTTTTCTTTCTCCTTCATGTAACAATTATTTCTAATAGAGAGATCTATCTCCGGCGAATTCCGGCAATGCGGATGTCTAACTCCGACAAACTCCGCTAAGTAATTTTTTAATTCTATTTCTTTATTTCTCTCAGTTTTTTAATTTCTTTCACTCTCTCTCTTTCTTCTCTCTTTCTTCTTCTCTTTCACTGCACCATAGTTATTTCTACTAATATGTTTCTTTCTATTTTTTATCTTTTTGAAAGCTGTCTTAATAGTAGTCTGTATACGACTCCTTTTTTTAAGATATATATTCATCCGTCCAATATTCTCATACTTCACCGTAAAGCCTATAATAATATTTAAATAAAACAAAATAATAATATTAAAGCATGTCTACTAGCAACTTATATATCTCTATGTAGTTATTTGTTCTATCTACAATCAGTCAACTTCGACCACTTCCGATAACTTTTGTTCATATTTATTTTTATTCACTCTTTTGTTATATCCATAGCCTTATATAAGAAACATATCTCAGACTTGTCATCACTGTCTATAAATTGTAGTATTTTGATAAGAGACTCAAATATTATGGTGACAATTGTAATATTATTCCAAAATATATTTTCAAAAGTCATGTTTTTCAAAATTTTACCTAAACTTTGATATTTAGGTTTTATATTCTTAATCTTTATAGACCACTCTGGTGATGTAAATACCCATATAATGTCATCCTTATATCGTATTATACTCTCTAATGCAAGAAAATGAATAGCAAATCTAGTGAGATCGAGTCTGATAATCTCTCTATCACTAACCATTTGCCTAAGCAAATTAAGAATTCAATCATAATTATATATAAAGTTTATCATCATCGATCTTCATGTATGACTGTATTAATTTTAGGATCTTTAGCAATATCTTCCAACATGAGATTAAGATAATGTACAGCACATGAGGTCCAATATAAATATTATACTTTTATCATAAATAATTATCCAACATCTTTATAATTCGCCCTATTATCAATAACCACTTCGACTACCCTTTTTTACTAATTTATTCTACTACCTCATCTATCAACTGAAACAAAAAATATATAATTTATACTTTTAAAATAAACAATAGCATCCACAGACTTCAAAAATATTGTCCTTATGCCTGAATATACCAAGAAATTAATTATATTTATTTTGTTCTATATTGTCTACCCATCACACATTATTATATAATCAAATTAATCCCAAAACTTTTTAGATGTTTTAATATAAGTGTGAAGCTCATTTACCTTTAACTTCAAATATTTAGTAGCAATATATTTTGAACTAAGCGATGGAACACCAGGCCCTACTAATTGTATAGCACCCACCGTGGTCTAATAATAAGGACTATCAACTAAATTGAAAAAAATATAATTATAGAAGAAAAATTTAGAGATAGACCTACCAATATGTTTCTTTCCATTTTTTATCTTTTTGAGAGCTGTCTTAATAATAGTTTGTATATGGCCTCTTTTTTCTTAAGATATACATCCACTCGGTCCAATATTTTCACACTCCGTCGTAAAGCCCATACCGCTAAGAGTCCTAAAACTACTATCTCTATATTCTCTTTCTCCTTACATATAAACTGTCTAAATCTTTAAAAGTCACCACAACTGCTTTTTCTCATCTCCTCCTCTCTTTGTATATTTCTATTTTTTTCTATTGTCCTCATCATCTGTCTCTCATTATTATCCTCCTCACTTTGCTCACTGTTATTATCATCAATATTTTCATAGTCATGTATCAATTCTTGAAAAAACATTGACTCTCTTTTTTATATAATTTATTTTTTCTTTTTTTTTTTGCCTATTAGATAGGCCAACATTTCTCTTTTGACTTCCAAACTAACTTAAGTGCAAGCTGCTACATTTTATTTTCTTGTAGCCAAATTTTCTTTCCAATGACTAAAGCTGCAACTTATTGCCTTTCCATACTAATTGCATTTGATACGTTTTTTGTCATGACTAAGAGAAATGCAATGTTGCCAACCAACATTGTTATCTTGTGAGTTTTCTCTTGGAGGCATTTTAATTTTAATGTAAACACCTAAACTCAGATCAAATTAAAAATATAATTCAACAAATATTTAATCTCAAATTTAACAAATTAAATAATCCAGTTAATATTTAATCTCAATTTCAGCAAATTAAATAATTCAACAAATATTTAATCTTAATTTCAGAAACTACAGCTTTGGTACCTTCAGAATAAATAGAATGAAAAGATTCATTTAAGTGCATAAGGGAAAGAAGAAAAATAAGAGCTTTAAATTCAGAAAAAAAAAAGAATTTTAAAAAAAAGTTTGTTGCCACTGAAAATTGAAAAAAGAGACTAGAGAGAGGGTGGAAGAAAAAAAGAAAAGAAAAAATTTCTGTCAGTGAACAGTGAAAAAAAAAAGAAGAAAAAGACATAGATAAACAGAGAACTCATAAAGGAACAAAAATGGCTGTAGGTGACCTGGTTCCAAATCATGAACTTCAATGCTTATTAATCACAGAGCTCTTCCAATTGGTTTGAGAAAATTCTGAGAGAAAGTGGACTGATATCAAAGCGGGTTTACAAATTATAATTTTATACTTGTAGTTTATGGATTTTGAACTGTTGGAAAGTTATTGATCTTATGGCAACTCCAAAATATGTTTTCTAATGTATACTTTTTTCTAATGGCAACAACTCTCATCCTTTCTTCCTTATACAAATAATAGAAATTCTATAGTACCTTTCTTCATGCTTTAGAAATTACTCAATTAGAACTACTCAAGCACAATTTGGAAAGTTATTACGTGGAAAAAAGTATGTGAAGGAGAGAGAAGAAAAATAAGAAGAGATTAGAGAAGAAAACCAAAAGAAAAATAAAATAAAATCTGCTGACTTTCACCAATCCGCATCAGCCGATCCTGCTAACCATGAGTACCATCTGAGGCCATAAGAATGAACAGCCTTAAAACAAACCATCCTGTTCAGATTTAGATTTGATTTCAGAAATTTGGGAGAACGTTTTATGATACTAAGTGTGTGAGGTCTCCTATGACAATGTGAACTATTGAAATTAGGATTTGAGCCGGTTAAGGAGTAATCATCTACTGCTATCAGAGAAGGGGATGTACCTCTCCTGTAACAACAGTTATAGTCTCATTTGCAAGAAAAAGATAAGGAAAAATTGTGCCTTATTTCTTCATTGAAGCTTTGATTGGTGTGAGACGACCCTCTAGTGTGATTATAGGAAGCCAAAGTGAGTTTGGTACTTATCCCTTCTTTAACTTTTTTCCTTCTATTCTTCTCATTCTTTCTTTCTTATTTTCTTCTCATTGATTTTGATTATTGATCTTTCTTTCATATCCAAAACCCTACTTGAATATCCACATCTCTAACCTTCAAACCCTTACCCACTTCTTTGGTAAACAATGAACCCCAATATAACCAAGTCCTAAAATTCATCAGGAATCCACAAACGATATTCTAACATCTCCCATGTACATATAGATCTCCTTATTAAAGATACAGAGGAAATTAAGGGCTTCTAATGCAACATGTTGGATTGCTTCTTAATCTTACAAAAGATATGGGTAATATTGGTGCAAATCTTTAAATATTTCCTTGAATATGATAAGCTGATAACCTTATGAGAAAATAGTTGAATATATTCATCTGACACCCAGTTGATGATCCGATTTATCTTGCTATTATTAGAGCAAATTTGTATTCTTTACGTCAAGCTAACTGTGCTCACCCTAGTTCTTGTTGTTTGGAGAGAAATGAAATAAAAGATTCAAAGTGCATATAACAGACTCAATCAATTTAGAACTTTATGAAAATACACATGATGATTGACAAATCAACCTAAGGTACGATTGATTGAAAAGCTCTGAACCAATAACCAAACAAATAGTTAAATGCTCAGAATAAATATTAATCCTCCAAGTTTAGGAGCAGACAAGAACAATCGATTGTTCATATGGACTGAATCAGTTGACCATCAGTATTCATTCATGTATGTAGCAACTTGGACAAAGTCATAAGAGATTTTATAGGGTTCTCATTCTGCAAAGCACAGAGAAGATCATGATTTGATTCCATTAAGTGGTGGACCTGTCATTAACAATATGATTGGAATAAAAAAAAAAAAGAAGTACAATGAAGAAGATTAACTTATTAAGATGAAGATGAATAAGAATTAAGTGTCGTCATTACTTCTACAGTCCAAAGGTCAACAAGGTACGTGTTGCTGCATGTGTTTGTACTGACACACAGCACAGACTAACTGAACAAAGCAAGTCATGGCATGGTGCTGCAACTAAATGAAGAAAGGAGGAAAGAGGGTTGAAGGATAGGACAGTAATAGAAAGGAAAATAAGTAGATATCATATTGGAACTTGCAATCAAAAGGCACAATAGTCTGATCATAGGCTGTCAAAGGGAGAAGGACAAAAGTCAAAGAACTTTGTCGGCCAAGGAAACATAATCAACTCTATAATAACCTGCTAATAGGAGCATAAATAGATGATTTCTAAATATATTGTCAAGATATTGATGATCACCTTAAGAGGATTTCTAGAACAGACAATGTGCTTAAGAGGATGTTTAAAGAATGAATGTCAACCGGCATGGCAATATAATGTCAACCAGCCTGCTGATATATTTTCTTTTACCTCTTTTCTATTGCGCTTTTCTACCTTATTTCCCATCTTTCTTCTCCTACATTACTCTAGAATATTAAGTAATTTCATGGTTGCTTAAATTCTAAATATTTTCCATTATTTTTAAGAAACCTTACAATAACACAAGTCCATCTTGATCAAGGATTGACGTGCCTACCAGCACAGATCGTGTCGGCACTTGACTAGCATGTGGCATGAGAGGTGTCGTGCGGCACCCCACCTAGCAGCAATTCATCACTGTGTAGTAGTCCTATAGGCGATTAACGGCATCGCTCCTCTCTCCTCATCGTCATTGATCTCTCCACATCGCCAATCATGCCCTAGTAGGAGATGGAGAGATGGAGAGATGGTGAAGATGGGCTTAGCGGGTCAAAAATAAAAAAGTAAAAAATCTACTTTGGGCACGGGCATGGCAATGAAGAGAGAACAACAATGATGGCTTGGCACAGCTAGTCTCCCTCTCTCCTCTTTTTCTCTCCCTTTCTTGTATGGTGCTAGTGGTGGAGCTGTCCTATCTTGCGGCACAGTCAACAAGTGTGGCGGCACATATCGGACGGTCTGTGCCACAGGCATAGCAACCCCTGATCTTGACATTAAAATATTTCTACAAACTTTAGAGCCTCTAGACGCAGCCATGCTAGTCAATTTGATAGTTTGCAAGTGGCATGGCAGGACAGGCATTGGCTACATAGACAAATTCTTGATATAACTAACAAGATTACAATGTTAGCCTAGATAACCTTGATTTCACCATAAATACCAAGTTTAAATATCTCATGAAATTTTGCATCACAGGTAGAAATTTATGACAGAATTAGAGTGAATGTAAATTAAACTAAAAGAAGAGGATAATGCGTATCTTAGCAGTAAATCTACATCCTTATGTCAAGAGAAGAGAGTTATATGTAACCTCTGCTCCAAGTAAGTAACCTTGCACAGCCGAATGCCCAAAAGGATCTATCTGCCAACCAACTCGAGGAACCTTGTTGAACTGATTCTTGATCATACGATGACCAAGTGTTGTTTGATCAATCATATCAATGTAATGGACAGTAGCTTCATCATGCATACACCAACCTCCATTTCTGAAATGCAGTTAAATGGTGACTTCATAAATTAATAGGTGACATGCATGGTTTAAAGTAAAGGATAAACAGAAAAAGTTGTGTACATGAACTCCAGCTGACCAGAATCAACAAGCTTCTTGACCACGTCTTGAATTTTTTCATTTTGCTCCACCCACCACCTTTGGAAGAATGCCTTAAAATAGTAGCAAAAGGCTGATCACTTGGAACTAAGCAAGTTTGACAGTCCATAAGTAAACAAAAAGCAGAGAATCATTTAGTTTAGCGAACATATGTTGACAGTCAAATAGAACATTTTAGTACCAAATAGATTCCTGAAAATCTGAGGGATGTCTTATCACATCACATGCCTAGCATGATATGATGTTTTTAGTTATTTACTGTAAATAGAACTTTCAGCAACTTCTATGAGATTATTGAGGTGACTGTCGAGAGCACTCCTGCACAACTAAATTATTATGTAAGAAAACTTGACACCGTAATTATTTGCTGTCACTAGATTTAACATAAAATCTAAGATGTTTTTAGTCTTCCTACTAGTTCAACAAACTTGCGACCATCTGAAAGTAATAGTAATAGCTCTGATGGTAGTAATATATTTCCATATAGAAGAAAAGAGAATGCATAATCACATTGTAGAAAACAAAACAAAGAAATTCATATAGTTAATTATTGAAAACATATATTTAACTTTATTTAATTTTCATTTACCAAATTACTTATGCCAAGACAAAAATATATGTAATTACAGGATTCAAATCCTAGCAGGAGAAGGACCTGCTTCAGAAGAAACAGATATTGAATATTGATGAGTATCCAAAAGAAATTCTTGCAGAAAAGAAGGTCACTGTCAGCATAATGAGGTTAGCGTAATCAAGGAATTCATCAAATGACTAGACTCAGACGGTACAGGAATCACTCTCACATTCTGAAATGTAATTTCAATTGTAGTTAATTAGATGGCACTTACAGTCAAAGCCTTCGATTGGGAAATTAGAAATTTGTTAGATAAGTGGTTACTTAGGCGAAAACTCATTTGATTCTCGATAGGCGAGGAAGAATGACTGATAAAAGAAAAGGAAAAGAAGGAAATACGTAGTTATCATTCACTGTAAGAGTGCCTTGGTATCTATGAAGCATGGATACAGATACGATACAAATAAAGCCAATGCGGTAGATCTTAAAAATTAAGGATAATCATCTGAATTTTCGAACATTTGTACCCTCATGACTCTTATCATATTTGACTCTTTCACTACATGACTCTTTGTTTCCCAACTTTTAGAGAACATAAAAGGTTGTCATAAATCCAAGAAGATCAAAAGTCACTTCAAAACTAGAGAATTAATATTAATTATTCTTAAATTCTGCACTAGCCAATTAATCTAATTGACTAGTCAAATGGGCTAGCTTATATTTCAACATCAACCACTGCCTACCATCTTCGAGTATTTCTTCAAACTGGCTTTCGATTTCAGGCATGAAAACTTATTATTACTGTAATGGCACACTAAATCCAATTGGGAATCATCATTTATACCTGTTCGGCAAACACGAATTTTCGATTCGGGTCTTTCCGCAACGCATCGACCACCGAATCCAGCACGTTCATAACACAAGCACCCTATACAACAACCAGATAAAATTCACTCAAATCTCCACTAAAAGGAAGCATCTCAGTGCCTCTAAACCTACCAACCTGGATGCTGTTGTTGGACCCAACGTAGTACTGGTCGATGGTCTTGAGCCATCCAACATCGTCGTGGGAATGCGGGACCAAGTGCACGTTAAGCTTGCCGGAGACAATTCCGGCGCTCGTGTTGTAGCTGATGTAAGCGGCAGTAGCAAAGCTAGGGGAACAAGTAACGACGAGGGAGAAGAAGAAGATTACCAACTCCATGGAGCTCATCGTCTCCAAGAGAATGGAATCGGGATTGGAAATGGGTTTTGTCTGCTGCTTTTAACTCTTGTATGATTTTGGAGCTAACGGGAAAGGTGCCTCCGCAGGAATAATTTATTTATCCAAACAGATGGAATGTCGAAATATGCCGGCCCAAATTCTTGGATTTCTTTTCCGGTACTAAAATGTCGATATTGATGATGGTGACGATTTCGATGATGATGACTTTGATACGGAGCTGCTAATTTTGTATATGACGCCGAAAATAGACCGATTTAATCAAACGATTAATCACGATCCGAATCCATATCATATGATATATTTGTATTATTAGTGTTTATTAGGAAATTATCAATCATTATGAAATAGAAAATTCTGAAAAAAATTGCAGAAATGCAAAGTTGAAGGAAGAATCGAATATTAAGTAATCAAATCATTCGTTCCAAAGTTTGATAGATCGTTTGGAAAACTAATTGATGGGACGAGAAATAGGCCATAGTAGATTATTAAGAAAAGTAATTTATACACAAAGTAAAATTCATCTAAATTTATATTTAAATTTTAAAGTGATTTAGATAGAACAGTCTTTAATTTACTAAAATAGATCACTTCTTAAACTTATTACTAAAGGGGTCTGAAACATTGTGCCATACTAATGATTTTAAGAAAGTTTCCTCAGACAATTTGTATGAAAGAATGCTTAAATTTTGACCATTTTCTTTACAAGTAAAAACGCCACATTTTTAAGTGTCTTACCGTACAATAGAGACGCCAAAAGTCTCAATGTTCCTTTAGAGCTACAGTGCCTAGAGTAATATACTTTGTTGAATTAAATTTAAAACAGTACTAGTACTAGTTTGGTCAGAAACAGCAGCATGCCTGCCAAAAACTCAACTTCGTGCTATGTCTAAGTATTTTTAAATGGACCAGCCTGAGACGTTTGTCTACAAGGAAAGAGACGCTGGATAAGTTTATTGATAAGTATTTAATGCCTACAATTGAGAGAGTTGGATGGCTTAATCCTTATCCGTGAGATGTGGGAGCACCACCAAACTCTTTACTCTATTCTGGGAGTTAGCATGAATCTAGTCTGAAGTCACAGTGGGCTGCTCAAAGAGCTCTGTCGGTCCCTCGATTTGCTGTCCACCTCCCTTTTCCTCCTCTTTTCTCTTCATTAAATCTTCATTATTTCTCTTTCCATATTAGGCTTAAACATTTGGATTGGGTTTAGCTCCGTTCACTTTTTATTCATCATTAGATTATCCTTATTTTAATTTGGAAATATTTTTATCCAAATTAAAATTTTACTCTTGGTTTGACTAAACTTATTTCAAAATCTATCTCTCATCACTTAATTTTTCCACATATCTGCTCATTGCATCCATAAAACGTTAATATATAGTCATTATATATAAAGGATGTTAATATATAATAATTGTATCCATAGCGAATGTTTATATCTAGTCATTATATACATAGATTATAAATATTTATTCACTATATACGTAGAATATTGATATGTAGCTATTGCATATATAGCTAATGACAATGTAGTTATTATGTATATAGATAATGATAATATATAATCAGTACATATATTAAGTTAGTTTATCCATCCCATCAATAAATAGTATGCATTGTCATGATCAGATGAATAGTAATCGATGAACAATAATTGACGTCGTCAAGCGGACACAACCCTTTCCTCCTTGACTACCGTCATCCCCTATACTCTTTAGGACCGGACCACCTACTTCGTCCTCTTCCTCTCTAAGTATCGGATCTACCTCACACCATTGTCATCTCTATTTTTCATTTTCTATCCTCTAGACACCACTCTCTCCACCTCTTTTCTCTTCGAACAACCCACCACGGTCACTATAAATAAATTCACCTTAGCCTAGTCTATAATAATATAGTAAAGAACAAATATGTAGCTATTGTGTAAATAGAGAGTGTTAATATATACTCATCATACATAGAAAATAGTAATATATAACTTATTTTATATACCATTGCGCACATAACATAACGATGACCTCTCAAGCATTACACACACCCTAACACCTTACAAGATATTGCATACATACATAATAATAATACATATACACATGATGCATTGCATACATAGAATATGATGCATCAATAGGTATTCTCATATTTTATAAAAAAAATATATAATTTTTTCTTTAAACATAATTATTATACTACTATTTTATATTACAAGTGAACATAGAAATAACCTATTCCTAGAGTAACACCGTATAGGAACAGATATCCTTTTTGACCAAATAATTTTTCAATGTGATTCTTATAATGTTGAAAAGATGCTTCAAAGATACACAAGTTTGCTTCATCTATCAAGTTAAATTGGACGGTTTGATTTGTCAACAAGATGCCAAAAGTTAAAAGACTAAAATCTGGGATGAATCTGACTCTCTCAAATGAAAAAATAAAATCCTCTCAAGCTTATTAAAGAAGAATCATACTTTATTTCGAAATGAGAATTTCAAAGAAATATATATATATATATATATATATATATATATATATATATAACAAGTTTATGAGCTTCATTTATCACTTAACAAGTTTCTAATTTCTCTCTCATTTCTTTTCTTTACTAGCTTTATTTATCAAACCTATTGGGAGTAATTACAACCTTGGATGTGTTTAATTTTCAGAATTCATTTGTGAACAATACAGAAAAGCCCTCACAGTTTGTGAGTGAAAGAGATGGAAACAATTTAGTAATTAAAACCACTTCTAGTATATTCATGACTAATTAGTAATTAGTATTTAGTGAAACTTAAAATTATATAATAAAATTGGATAATTATAGCACATTCGGAGAGGAAGTAAAATAAGCTAAAATTATTGAAGTTTGTAATTTTATTGGAACGAAGAAGCTCACTTTTCGGTCTACTTTCTGTTTGGAATTCTAAGTTTTACTCATATAAATCTATAATCTTAATTTCTACTTTGATTTGCCTACTATATGTTGAAAATATCATATATTTGACATAAATATTTTATTAATTTTGAGCTCATTTTTTAGTAGGGTCCACATTATTAATGATAGATTAATAGTGAAATTAAAACGAGCTCAAAGAGTATTTTAATGTCATTTATTCACTTATTTAAATTCATAAAGAGAAATGAATTAAAAATTAGCTTTAAAGTGAGTATCATGATAATAAAAATAAATAGAAAAAAGTTTAGTATCTTATTGAATATTTAAAAAATATTAGTACAATATATAAGTGCTAAATTTCTCATTAGTTTTGGGCCCCAAAACGTGTACATATTTTGGAACATCCAAAAAATAAATAAAAAATTGCCACGTGCTCGACACGTGCACCCTTTTTCCTCTCTTCCCCCTCTTTTTCTTTTTTTTCCTCTCTTTCTTTTTCTTCCTTCTTCTTTCTTCTCCTCGCCAATAGTCTTTTCCCTCTTTCTTCTTCCTGCCACGCTGAAACACCACCGGAACCGCCAATCCCCCTAAATCGAAGCACCGAAGCTCCCTCATCCTCTAAGTAAGTTTGATTTGCAATTTGTTATTTACTTTGGATTTTTCTCCAATTTTGTCCTCCTCTCAGTCTCACCATGATCTGGCTGGTGGGCAGCCTCGTGCCTTGCCACGTTGGTCTGGTGAGCTTCCCTATTCGTGAGGATGCTCGTGTAGGTCTCGTGCCTTGCCGCGTCGGTTCGGAGCTATTGGGCGGCCCCTCACCTTTGGTAGCTGAGCTTTCCCTCTGCTAGCTTTTGTTTGCCAAGGGGAGCGTGTTGATGGGGTCAGCAAGGTTCGCCGGTGGCCGAGTTCGTCAGCAGTTCTTCCCCTCCCATCGATTGGTCTCTTGCTATCGGTGGGTGGTCATTGTCTTCCCTACCGGTCGGGCAAGCAAGTTGTATTATTTAACGAAGCTTATGAATTAAATATTGTCTATGTGATTTGGGCGATAATTTGAGGAGAATATTTTTTTATTATGTTTAACAACGCGTCATGCATTGGTATAGTTATGCCAGCTCTACCTAATTAATAGATGTATGAATTATGAGATGGACCAACCCAAGTCTATAGTGAACGTTAATAAGATTATTTAACTAATTAGTGATAGGAATATTGTGTTTATGCTTTTTATTTACTATCCTTATCAAGGTAGATTCCATACCCTATGAGGATGATTACATAGTGTAATTGCAGTTAATATCAAGAAAATGGTTTATACAAGTAAAACTTCTATAATCTAAGAGTAGTGTAGAGAATGAAATTAGTTTATAACATTATCACATTTATATTATACATGTGCATACGTTCTTCTTACTATTATTGCTGCACGTCATGCATATTAATTTTATTTTGTTGTTCGGTAGGATTTTATATATCATGATTTTTACGCATATTTATTGGGCATAAATATGTGTGTTAGCATGTAAAATATGATAATGATGTGTGTTCCATTATGTTTGTTGTGCTATATAATATCATGCCATTTGCACATGTGCATGACCATAAAAAGGGTGACTGCTATGTTTTGATAGTACCCATTAAGCATGTTTGTGTATTGGAGTATACATTTAGTAGATCTTGGAGATAGTTGATTTACTTAAATCGTATCGTATTATCATAGATAATTATGGCATTATGTTGTTATTTGGTTGTAGTTCGTATGAGTAGTGATAGATTAAGATAAATTGCATTATTTTGGGATAGTCTATAAGATATTTGACATATGATAATGTTCTTGATATTATAGAATCAATGTACACGATTACTGAGTAATAATAATTCTTTTTCATACATCAGTATTATTATTGAGTTATGTAGAATGATAGTACGATTACCTAACTAGCCTAGATATAGATACTAAATTCTTATGCTGGATTATTTTTGGTTGTGTAAGGTTAGGAGTAATTGGTAAAAAGTTGTAAATGAGGTAAGAGTTATGAATCTAAAATAATTATGTTAGACAATTGTAGGAAACTGATCTTACAATACCAGTATGATATAAATTTCGAGGTCAAAATTTTTATAAGGGAGAAAGAAAAATGTAACGATCCAGCTTATAAAAAAATAATAAAAAAAATTGCATGGGGAGGGGGGTTGCACGCACCCCATCGCTGCTATCGTAGCCAATCGGCTACGACCAACAAGCTACAGTGGGTCCGACAACCACCGCACTCGTTACCTCCTCCCGCCATCTCTCTCTCTCTCTAAATCCCTCACTCTTTCTCTCTTGCTCTTGCCGACATCTGCTTGCTACCACAATCGCCGTCATTGAGGTGAGCTCTCTTCTCCTCCTCTTCTCCTCTCTTCTCTCTTCTCCTTTTCTCTTTGGGGTTTGCTAGCCCCTCCCCCCTCTCTCTCTCTCTCTCTCTCTCTCTCTCTCTCTCTCTCTCTCTCTCTCTCTCTCTCCCCCCCTTCCCTTATGCTCAGGCTCATCAGATCCGAGTCGCCAGTGAGAGGCCAACCGCTTGTTGGCCAACAACGACTGAGAATCTCCTCGCCCACCGAGATTCACACTCCCCTCCCCTTCTCTTCTCCTCCTTTTCTTCTCCTCCTTCTCTTCTCTTCTTCTTCTTTCTCTCTCTGTTCTCCTTTCTCTTTGTAGCAGAGATATTGCTGGGCGGAGCCTAGCATATTAATTCTCTCATTTTTCTTTTAAAATTTTTATTTTATTAATTTAAATTAAAATAATTAGGCAATTAATTATTTTTAGATACATACATATAAAGAACAGAACTTTTATTTATAAGTTATAAAAGAAGAAGAAGAGAAGACCAAACTTACATATTTATTTTTATATAATTGGATAATGACTATTTTACATATAATTTGTTAAACAAGAGTAAGAATCACAAAATTTACTATAATTAGATCTTCTATGTTTTATTTATAATTATATATATTTAGCCTTTTATTCTTATTTTTAAGTTTTGTGGACTATTTTTATATAAAAAGAACATAACTTTTATTCTCATACCATAACTAGCATTTTATAATCATAGTATATTTATAGTGTTAGAAAAATTAAAATGAGTGATTCTAAAACTAATAATGATAAGAAGATTTCAATACTTTTTGATCCTTGGATTCCTTTTGAAAGCTCGATGAAAGCCTCTCTCCTTGCTAATGTTAGCCGGGTGAAAGACTTAATACTAGGGGGACTTGGAATGTAGAACTCATTCATAGAAGCTTTACGAGGGAGGTGGTAACTCAGATCCTACATTCCATTAGGGCCTACAATGTAGGATAATGAAGACCGCTTGATTTGAAAACTTAATCCCTCCGTAGCCTTCTTAACAATATCTGCTTATTGCTACCTCTCTCAAGGTTCTTGGCTTAGTTCCACTTCATCTGAACTCCCAAAAGAATTTGGAAAGGTGTATGGAGCAGAAAGTCCTTCCAATAATAACAATTTCCCTTGAAGATGTCTAGCCGATACCCTTCAAGTCAAGGCCACCCTCTATCATAGGATTCAAGCAATCGACCCTATCTGCCCCTTATGCTTTAGTGACAATGAAGCACGAGCACAAACATGGAAACACGGATATGACATGATACGGACACGGTAACACAACAAATTTTTTTAAAAATAGGACACTGACATGGCATAGGATATGGTAAAATAAATAAATAAATAATATATTATAATTATTGATACATCTAAAGAAAAAGTTTATCACACTATCTATCTATCACATTATCAGTTTATCAGACTAAATAATGTAAACAATAAAAATTTAAAATTTAAGTCCTGTCAGTATCAAAAGAAAGATAAAAGAAAATGAAAGGCTTTAAAAGAGAGAGGCATGTGAGATCATTTTAAAAGAGACCAGGTTTGCTTGTAGGGAAGGGGAGAGGGAGAACGAAGGGCGCAATTAAGTATACGCAAGAAAGGGAAATACATCTTCCAATCAAGTGCAAGGGCCAGTCTGGGTCAACGGACTCACTCATGGGCTATTTCACTCTACCATAGGTCAAAAAAGGGCTTTTGACTTCATGAAGGAGGACAAGGGATATGTCGCGAAGAAATGCTTGTAGGGAGAGAGAGAGAGGTCTGCTTGCGAGGATGAAGGGAGAGAGAGAGAGAGAGAGATGTCTGCTTGCGGGAAGGAAGGGGAAGGAGGAAGGGAGGGAGAGAGAGAGAACCTTGTCCATCGCAACCGATCTCAAAGAAGTTGCTCAACCACTCGTCCGTCGCAGTTGTTCGCCGCACTCGTCGTGCTCACGCCATCATAGTTGTCCGTTCATCGCGTTCATCTATTGTAGCAGCTCATTCATCACAAGTGAGGATTTAGGGCTGAGAGAGAGATTTCCTCTAAGGGGTGGGGGTTTGGGAAAATTAATTTTGGGTTTGGATCCGAATTAATAAAAAGGATCCAAACTTGACACATTAACACTAATATCAATCCCGCCCGTGTCCCGCCGTGTCCCTCCCGTGTCTAATATTTTTTTATATTTTTTAATTAAGGATACTTCTAACCCGTGTTGGACACGTGTCTGACACATGTCCGTGTCCGACTCGGACACCTCCTCCTAGGAGAGTTTTCTGTGCTTCATAGCTTGGTGAGAAAGAAATGGTGGATCATATGTTGATAAATTGCTCCTTTGTCAGGGATGTTTGGCTTTATTGCAAACTAGGTATGAAGCCTGACCAAATTGCTAATAGATTGGATTTGTGGTTGGATATGCTTAACTCGACTTTAGGAGATGAACATGGGACTCTGCATTCATGGTAATGTGGTGTATCTGGCACAGGAGGAATTGGAAAGTTTTTAGAAAATATCTCCCTTCAGCAGTGAAAATGGTGGAAAAAGCTCAAAGGTTAGTCTCGGAGCTCAAAAGAATGATCCATGTCACCCATGCCAAACTAGTGGTTAGAGGAAGACCAACAACCTCAACATGGTGATCTCATTATGTGGGTGAATGGAGCTTGGAGGGGTTCTCATGTGGCTGGCATAGGAATAGTAGTTAGTCTCCATTTTTCAAAGATCCTAAAACCTAAATCTGTCTTCACTCATCATTGTAAAAAACCATTACATGGGGAAGCTCAGGCTAAATTAATGGGTTTGGAGATGCTCGACGAGATGGATGTCAAAGGAAGGTGATTTTTAGTGACTTGGCCATGGTGGTTAATAGCATAAATGGTATTTTTTTAAGGAAGGTCCGTAAAAAAAAAAAGATCGAGATTTAGTCTAGATGTGCAGTCGAATTGCATAGTAGGCTAGAAGATGTGCATACATGTTAGATCGACTTGTAAAGCCTATCATAATAGAAGAGTTCAGAGAGATCAGCCTCTTATACTCGTGAAAAAGCGATGAGTAGACCAGTCTATTTTTTAATTATTGTCGTTGATTGTGAGGACTACCACTTGGCAGTCGATGAAGATCCACTTATCCACGTCCCAACAGAACGTGGATATAAGGTAGATACCTTCCAGAATGGCCTAGAGCATTACTGGTATTTTAAAAGAGGTCAATTGTGTTATCCATCTAATTAGTAATGAATGTATGGATTTCATCTCACCATTGTGGTTTGTTTTTCGAGAAAATTAACATCCCCGCCCACAACTTAGCCATTCTAGCTATTTGAGATTGTAATTCTATGGAATGAATTTTAGTCTTTAGACACTTTCCAAAAAAAAAAAAGAGTTTTTCTTATCCCTCATTTGATTCTACATAGAAGAGGAAGATTCACATGGTTTTTTTTATAAATAGAAGACCAAGCAACTAGCTGTCATTATCCATAGCAACCAATTAACTTAATTAGTAGCATTTCTCAATGTTAATTAATAAGTTGAAATATCTCCTTCAGGACCTTCACCATTCACCAAGTCCAAAACTTATTATATATCAATTACTTCTATCTCCACAAGCAACTTAGTAGACTTCAATACATCTCTCTCATATATATATATATATATATATATATATATATATATATATTCACTTAGGCATTTTCAAATAGAAGACCAAGCAAAAGCTTCATTTACCTAATTAATTACTTTTATCACACGAAAAGGGCATCACTTGGGATGCAAACTCGGTTGTACCCAAATAACGTTAATAAGTTCACATATCTCCTTCCATTTTTCTCAAAAAAAGAAAAGTGAATCAGAAAAGATCAGATATCTTCTTCACCAAGTCCAAAATATATCAAGTGCACTTCATAATTGATTCTTTTAGAGCTAATGATTCGGTGAGCATATCAACTTTATAGCCAGTTTTCATGAAGTGAAAGAGGATGTCTTCTATCTGCAAACAATCTCCTTCCACCATCTCCCTCGTTGTTCTTCTACTGCCTTTTCTAACATACCTTCTACTCAGAACTACTTCCATCTCCATCTCCTTTAACCACTCGTCTGTCACAGACTTCGTAGGTCCAGTCACGGTGAAACCCGATTTTAGCCTCTTGATCGGAATCCTCACTCATCCAGACAACTTCGAGCGCCGCCATCTGCTTCGTCTTGTCTACTCTCTCCAATCCAACCTCACCGCCGACATCGACATCCGCTTCGTCTTCTGTAAGCTAACAAACCAGGAGCAATCTCTCGTCGTCTCCCTCGAGATCATGCGGTACGACGACATCATAATCCTCAACTGCACCGAGAACATGAACTTCGGCAAGACCTACGACTACTTCTCTAGCCTTCCAGAATTATTCGACGACCGGCGTTACGACTACGTGATGAAGATGGACGACGACACCTACTTCCGCCTCGACAACTTGGTCGAGTCATTGAAGAATAAGTCGAGGGAGGATATGTACTACGGGCTTATTATTCCGTGTGATGGAGAGAATTTTCCTCCATTTCCGGCACCATTCATGACAGGAATGGGGTATATATTGTCTTGGGACTTGGTAGAGTGGATTGCAACGTCGGAGATAGCCCGGAATGAGTCGATCGGGCCGGAGGATATGATGGTTGGGAAGTGGCTTAGCATGGGGAATAAGGGGAAGAATAGGTATGGCACAGAGCCGGATATGTACGATTATAAGGGATCTTATCCGAGCAATTGCTTCAGGCATGAGTTGGTTCCAGACACCATTGCCGTGCACCTGCTGAAGAATAACTCATGGTGGGCAAGAACTTTGAAGTATTTTAACGTCACGGATGGGTTGAAGCCATCTAAGCTTTACCATGTTCCTTAATATGTTTTTCTCCTAGATTTTGCTCGTTTGGTTTGAGGGAAACCAAATTCCTTGTGAAATTTTGTTCAGGCTCGACTCATTTACATTCGAACCAAGCTCAAATTGCTGGTTTATGTCTTTAGTTTTCTTAATGAGTTAAATTAATTAAAAATGATCTTTATACCCTTGAGTAACTTTTTCAAGATGAAAGATAGAAATAGGGCCATCTTCTAATAACATTTAGGCCTCAAAGGAAGTTTACTAAGCAAATCCAGCCTATAATATTTGGCCCAATTGGTCAGTCCTAAAGCCAATCAGTACTACATTTAAATTCTCTCTCCGTTAATGACTGCTTTCTTATCCAAAACTAAAACAAATGGTTGAATTGGACAAAAGTTGATCTATAAATGAAGGCTATAAGGACAAGACCTAAAATGAGAAGAACCAAAAGTACTTAATGAAAGATATATTGGACACTGTTCTGTTGCCTAAACACAATATAGACGGATTTGTTGGCTAATTTTTTTGGAACTATTTCTTTTTTCTCTCAATATAGGATTAACTAAATGAATGTGGCCATTATAGTATTGCCATATCAAGTTCAATCCATGAAACAATAGAAAATGATATACCATCGCATACAAAAAGATAGTAATATTTTCAAACCATTTCACACGTACTTTAATTTCCCAACTCTCCTATCCTCAGACCTTTTATTTCTCCTTTCTCTCAACTCACCAGATCACATCTCATGCAATACAGTTCTAACCAAATATACTTCTCAAAGAAAACAAAAAAGAAAAAAAAAAATACTTCCTGGTTTTACTTTGAGTTAAGGAAATACTTGCATGACCATTCGCTTGTGCTTTAATATGAACTTGTCCACCTTCCGAGAAGACCTTAATTATGAGTAGCAATCAATGCAGATTCTTGATAGAGGAGTAAAGACTTTGTTGAGAACCAGTCATACCCTTGGTCAATGTACTCTAGAGAAATCATGCACAGTAAAGGAGTTCTCGTGAGAACGCGAGGAAGAGATGCATACTATATACCCTTTCTTGTTTAATGTCGCTAGTGAGTAAGTAAATTTCAGGTTGTAAGAACGATATATTTCTAATGGCAAATTCATGGATAATATCATATTTAATTGAATTGTACAAATTAGAATCACGTGTGCGATCAAGTCACATAACTTATGGAAGATTAGAATGATCAAAGATTTCAAGTTAATCGATGCATATTTGAGTTCAGAAAGTAGTATTTATGATGTCGTCCAAACGGGACTAAGGGCGTCTATGTAGCTGGGACGTAATCACTTAAGAAAATTTAAGTAATATTCGAACTAGATAAGTGACATCTACACTGTATGGCTAGAACACAATCACTTACGAAAACTTAAGTCATATGCAAACATGATAAGTGGGGTTCGAACGGGATAAATGATATTAAGATGGATTGTATAGGATACCAAAAGAAAGTTCAAATTCAAAAATAGTTTTGGAAATTCCTTCGGTAGCCTGTCCTAGCACGAATCAAGAATATTCCTCACTTTTATTTAAGAAGCCTAAAGCCAGAGATTGAATTATCAATCCAAGAGAGAATTGTAAAAATTTCTACTCTCGTCTTAGAAGAGTTCTCTCTCACATATTCCTATGAGTATTTAATGTGAGGAGAGCTATGTTAATATTCAATTGCTTGTGCTACTAATAAGGATGATCTAGTAACATCGAAAGGAGCTAAATTGTTTATATTATCGATACCATCACTACTGGCACATTGCTTTTTGAGGATTGATCCATCGGTTAGGTGCTTACCAAAGAGAGATAATCTTCTTCACAAGTATAGTTAATCACGTGGTTTGTACTCAAGATGTTACTTAAACACTATAGTATTGAACTATCGGGAAATGTTATAAGTTTGTTTTATTTTTATTGCTTGATAAAATAAATTCATCATTTTTAGGTGGATCTGTGTTTTTTTTCTCTCTATATATAAAGAGGTTTTTCACATTAAAAAGATGTGTCTTGGTGTGTTTGCCATGCTTTATTCTTTTATTCATATTCGACTTTCCGTTTTTCACTCTTACTCAAAATTTCACTCACCGACTTGAGTTTAGTTTTCCTAGTTAGAGTAACATTCGGTTTTCCATCTCCTATTATATTTTGGATAAAATTCGATTCTTAATTTATTTTTTAAACTTAGTAGGATTCAATTTTTCTAAACCAATTTGGATTTAGTTTTTGACTTTGACTTTGACTTGTTTTGGATTTTTATCTTCCATATGTAAACCTAGTTGGTATACAAATCTTATTTCCCATTTTTGAGCTTTTTAGTTTGCTTACAAGCTTTAAATTTGCCTCCTTCCATTTATAAGATTTTATGACCAAGACATCGTTAGCGGCTTGAATATGAGTAGGGCTTTCATTATTTGAATTAAGTCCTTGCTCAGCTACATTTGACAATATATCACAAGAATTGTTACATGACAACAAGGATGAAAATAAAGCAACATCATAGTTCCCTTGATTCTTTTTCTTTTGATATAAGAAATTTTATGCGTTATGGTCAATGTCTTGAGAAACATTACATTGAATCATTCTCCTATAATTTTGTTCTTAAGCTTAGAGCCTTTAGCAATAGAGACCTTGAAGGATTTATTTAGGCTTTTGTTTATTTTAACATTTATACAAAATTATGAGAACTTTTTCATATTTCAGACAACTCATCATCTATGCTATTCAAAGAAATTATATGCTCATTGTGAAGTATAGTAGATGATCTCAAAAGATGGATAGCAAAAGCTTCAAAATAAAATGCAAAACAAATATGCACAATAAATAAACTAAATTATTCTCAAAGCACAAGCTATGTGAAACCAAAAGATGACCAAATAGAATATGAAAATCTATGAGGAATTATGACAAATACTTATCATCATGCTTGAGATCAATCATAGAGATACACAAGCAAACATGACAGAACAAAATCTAGACTTCACACTTTCTAATCAAATATGAAAGTGATTAATCATAGGAGATTGATCTATCACATCTTATCAATAAAATAAATACAAAAAATAAAGCGTCAAAAGGCAATCATAGATAGATTTTTATGTGAAAATACCCCAAACTGAATAAAAAAAATTATGGACCCAAATTCTGATTGAATTATTTATTAAAATCTATAGCAGTTACAAAAAGCTTATAGATCACTCATCGATGCCTGTTTCTCATGATTGGGTTCTTTTACCTCAATGATCATCAAGATTGATCCTTCTTTCTTAGTGACTCTCGAAATATTATTCTTCTGGATTCGATGTAGATGTGTTAACACACTAACTACTCTATAAGCTCAAGCTATTAGAGAATGATGTATTTTATATTTTATATTGTAATACTTTTCCTCATTTTTAGGCTGAGATATTTCGATGACCCTAAGAAGTGGTTTTAATTTAAATGAGTGGAGTTTTACATTTTCATGTAAAAATGGGCATGACAGAATTTGAACCTACGACCTCTACTTCTAATACCATGTTAAATCACATACTACTCTAAAAGTTTAAGTTATTAGAGAACGGTGGTTTGTATATTTTATATTCTAATACTCTCACTCACTTCTAGGATGAGACATTTTGATGAGCTAAATAAATGGATTTAATTTAAATAGGTAGAGATTTATATTTTCTGGCAAAGACGGGCATGGCTAGATTTGAACTTATGACCTCTGGCTCTGATCAGGTTAACTCACTAACTATTCTAAATGCTTAAGCTATTAGAGAATGATAATTTTTACAGTTTATATTCTAACACGATGCATTGAGTTAATAGCAATTCAACTTATTCTATCCAAAGTTATAAGGGCTCCATGAAAGTATCTAAAAAATAATGATAGAAGGCTATCTCGAGTAAGATTAAAATCTCCTTTTAAACACCTCTTCCAAAAAGTGTCCAAGTAGCTCTAAAAGATAGTCCATAAAGTCACGAGAATTAAGCTAGAAATTCTAAAAGAATATGGGTGTTCAAATATCGTAGAGACAAAATCCTTCGTTTCTCCGTTTTATAATTTCTATTCAAATCAAACTTCAAACTTCTATAACTTGAAAAACCTCTATATTTAAGAATTTCTAAGTAGTAGTCAAATAACATTCAAGAAAATTTTGTTCTACTTGAACTTTTTTTATTTATTTTTCCACTTCAATTTTCTTCATCAACCTTCATAACAATTTGTTCATACACTTATATAAAAATTCTAGACATAGTTACATATTTAAAATATTTTGAAACATATTGTCAATTACATAAAAACCTTATAATATAATAAATAGGGATGCGTCTAACGCTCACTAAGTGCATTATCTCTATCTTGGTAATGTATAAAGAATTGCATAATATGACATATTTATACATTTACATCCAACACAATAAGTTACATGATATATGGTGTGCATCTAATTAGATAAGTTGGCATAGTTCGACTCGTGTGCATGCTAATTCTTTTGACATTAACACGTTCTCCCATTATATATGATAGTGGGCTCATCACTCATAATTCGTACTTGTCCAAAATAGCTGATTGATTGTCTACCACCACAGACTAGGATTTTAGTAGTAGACCTATCACTATAACTACCACCCCGCATTAGTGAGAACACCCACACCATGGAGCCAATAGGCTCGACAAAGGCGTTCTCATCTTGTGTCCATCAAGTACTACTAGGTCTACACTCTCGTACCTCTAACTTTAAAACCCTCAAGGGGTCTAACTCTTATCTATCGATAGTATAATATTGCCTAATTGTCTGGGATCCACGTATTAAGATCTTAAGCATGAGCCATACTATATAATACTAGAATATAATTTCTCTCACCTTTTACCTAAGTTAGAGAGATGTCTAATACTATTGAGATGTAGATGTCACATTCCTCATAGTATAGCATATCTGCAAATGATATACTATTAGGTAAGCAAGATATCATCATGGCAATTAACACCAATACATAGGGATATTATCATCATGGAATAATTATGAATTGTCACTATAAGCATGCTACAACCAATATACAATCATTTAGACAATCATGAATAATGGCATGTGCCATGTTGTGTCCACCATATATAGTCATTTAATAAATTCAACCACACCATATACAAAGTTTATAAATTATGTAAGTTTATCGGCACTTATTATAATTATATACTAGCAAGAGGATAGTCCACTTGCTTGGAATTGCTAGTTCTCGAGTGACGAAGAATCTCCACTCTAAACCTAGTTCGTTTTAGTCACTGAGCTCTAACCAGCGACGACGACACCAACAAATAGGGAAGAGAAGATTTCTCAAAGTTGAAGGGGATGGGGCAATGGAGAGGAGGAAAGAGGAAGAAAAATAGGAGGGAGGGCAGGGGATATGTGCAGCAGTTAGTCCAAAGCCATTGCATACCGTATGTCACGCTGACATAGTGTTAGCACTATGCTGCTGGTTCTCACATTGAGGAAAGAAGGACCAAAGTATGGTAGATTAATACGATCCAAGTCTAATTTGAATCTGAGTCAAAAATTAGTTCGAGTTCCTAAATTGTAGGAATTTACAATCTACATAATTCTGAGAAAATAATCAGTAGATATTTATATGAAGTCTAGAAAAAATATGAAATTAGATGGATTAGATTGGTGACATCATTATCTATATTTTTTGTATTTAGATTTTCTTTAGAACACTATCTAGAGCGAAACAGAGAACAATAATAAGAGATTTTAGGATTGGTTAGATAAGCTTAATATTTTTTTATTTTTTAATTAATTAGGACTTTTTTTTCCTTACAAATAGGGTCTTATGGCTTGTATGTTAGGCATACATTTAATTGTTGAATAGTCTACTTGTTTCTTCTAACTCTCTCTTTATTTCTCTGTATCTCTTGGCCCTAGCTAGTCGCTTTCTTCGTCTTTAACTTCTCTCCCTTCATCTCTCTTTGCCTTAGTCGTCTGTATCTCCTATATAGTTTATATTTTTTCCATTGCCATAGCCATAGACTAATCATAGCTTTCATCTACTATATTTGCAAGCCACCACCGCCATCCCATCAACTACTCAACCATCACTCCATTATCTATCTCTATCCTATGGCCAGCCTCTATCATTCATCGCATCATATCCTCAGCCCTAGCCATGTTCCACCACATCTACATTAGCCCTAGCCATGTTCCACCACATCTGCATAGCCCTAGCCATCTATCTATTGTATCCAAACACTAGATTATCCTATGTCGTAGCTAAGTCTTTCCACGACATTTTCTTTGGTCCAAACACCACTCCGCAACCTCTTAGAATCCCAAGAAGTTTCGCTTAACTCTCATCCACAACAAACCATTAGATCACCTACCTGCATGGGTGCATAGCAAAGAAGGCCGGTGCGCACTGCTTCTAGAAACCTGCAGACAACCTGCAACCCAACTGAGCTCGGTGCACACCTGCCTGGGTTAACGTGTACCGTATTCAGATAGACATCGAGGAACTCTATTTGCTGTCTAAGGGTTATTTGGTTGTGATCCTTCACTAAGTTTCATCAAATTTGTATCAGAGCGTTTTGTATCGCAATAATTAAGTAACAGAGATAGTCGGATCAAAACAATTTAGTATTAGAGTTTGTTGGATCGCAATAATTTAGCGTCAAACTAGTTGGATCATAACAATTAGATATCAGAACTAGTTAGATCACAACAATTCAGTATCAAAGCTAATTAGATCACAATAATTTGATATCAAACTTAGTTGGATCGCAACAGTATTTATAATTTTCAAATTAAGTCCATTGTCGTGTCTTTTCTTTTATAGTTTCAGCACCCAAATCTGTAGCCGCATCTTTTTCAAATAGTTATAACAATTTATCATAATGATTAATTGGCTTGACCATCCATTTTTTCTCTATGAAATTTGCTATAAGAAGATAAAAAACAAACAAATTACAGTTTGTGTGAAGTCACACATTCTATAAAAAAAAAGTATGTTTTATTTATATACATAACTCAATTAGTGATATCCAAACTTCAACCTCTACATCCCTTATTTTAGTCTTTAGGCTCTATGCCAATCTACTCATTCCTTTAAAAAGATCATAACAAGCTTAAACATTTTCTTTAATAGATTTCATCGGATTTTTGAGATGCTTCTATCGATGTCTAATCCAAACCGTTGAGGTAATTCTTTTGTAACATTATTGTATAAGACCATATGTTATATTTCTTTATTAAAAGAAAGAGGAGGATTACTTGCACCCTTTCAATATTCTTGAGATTTCTGTCTTAGATTAATTTACTTGATCACATGTTAATCTAATCTAATGGATATCTTGTGAATTGTGTTTGATTCTTTTAAATATTTTAATAGAATCCTAAAGTAAATAATAGAATAGAGGCTTATTAGAATATTAAAATATTAAAATAGTCCATATGTTCTTTTCTCATATTGTATTCTATCCCTTTCTCTCCACTTCTGGAGAGAAAAGTAAGTGGCCATTCAAAGTTTATTTTTTTCTCTCCCTTTCTCTACTAAAAGAACAATTCAAACAAGAGAAATTATTCTCTCCTAACTTTCTCTTCTTTTCTCTCCTGTTTTTTCCATCAGTGTTAGTGTGAATCTTCAATGCAAGTTAGAACCAGCTTGTTGGGTGAGTAATTGTGGTGGGATATGGCTCTAGCTAATAGGTGCTTCAAGTTAATAATCATGTATGGCCAGCTAAAAGGTGTAGTAGTATTCTTCTAAAAATAAAGAAAGAAAGAATATGTTATTTTGTGTAGTACTATTACTAATCTTATTAAGTTTTGATTATTTGTTGGAAAATTTATTTTTGGGGGGGGGATTTATCATAGAATAAATAATAATGTTATCCTTATTTTAATTTTAATGATTTGGTTAGAAAAATAAGGATGCAATGTAATAATCATAGGAGATCTGGAACACAAATCCCTTATCTCCTCTTAAAGGTGGGATAAGAAATTCCTGATGAAGTTTGGTAATCATATTTCCTTATCATAACTCCATTTTATCTCAGCAATCAATCGACATGTTTTGGGGGAATAGTTGACTACTTCAACTAGCAGATTGTTAGTTAAAAGTGTTAAAGATACAACGACATAGGATGGAACTTTCTCTTGTGACTACACCAACCATTCATTGAGATTTTTCTTTTAAACCTCATGCTGCACTGAAAAACTTGCAATCAACACAAAATTACAGAATAAGAGATAGCAATCAATTCCCAATCCCTGTACCACGATGTAAGGAAAAATCCTTACAAGGAAAAGAAACATAAACATGAAGATGATGATTCATTATGTAATGGAGACATATACAATCTTACCCCAATCTAGCTACGTACGTGAAGACTGTCTATGGATCCCAAGTTTCTTCCGTATGAAGTTAGCCAATCTAGAGGTGAAGGAGAGGCGCCTCTCGTTGTTGCAAAGTTGTAAGATAACATCCTGATGGCGGAGAAGATTGTTGAGCCTCTTCATCAACTTATTCTTTTTCTTGATCTGGGAAAAACCCAAACACCCCATGCTTTTCGAAGTATTTATGTCGACGCCATTGGAATCAACCGTTTTGAGAAATGTCTCGCAGTCGTCAACAACGTTGCTAATGTTCTTTGCCCAATCGCTGATATAGGGGTTTCTGGGCTTTTTCTCTTGGATATGACGCAGGACGCCCTTGGTGACGTCCAGGTCAGCTTGTAGTTTCTGAAGGCCATCCTTGAAGCGAGCGTTCTCTGATAGTTGGATAAATTCTATGAGCAAATCGATGGCCACAATAATTTGAGTAGGATCCATTGTTGCACACAAGCACTGAAGTATGTACCTCTGGAGATGGTGTATCTGCTGCCATTCTCGTATATATATAGCTATGAATGAAGTGTTTGAATTGGTCGTTGATTCAAGGGAAAATGATCATAAAACAGGCATTTTACACCCATATACTTAGTATTAGTAATTAATATAATTACTACTTATATACAAGTAATAATCAAAATATTGACTCCGTCCTTCTAGTTTCCTGAACTACGCGTATTAGAAAAATCCAAGTCAATCCAAGTCAAGTTAAGATGAAGTCAACACAAATAATTAAGTTGTATATATTTACAATGAGAGTGAATTCTGCCAAGACTTGTAAATGCATACATCTCCAGGTCTCCAGGAAAAGACAATGAGATGATAAGGAAGGGACAGAGATCCGATTACAAATGGGAGCGTGTGAAAGACAATAAAATATAATAAAATTGCCTCATGGGATTATGCTTAAAATTAAACCATCTTCTAAACTTCTATTTATATTACTACGTGTCTATGTTAACTTTTTTTAGTGTGAATCTCCAAAAACAACTGAGAACCAGCTTATTTAGGAGAGTGGGTGGTGGGTGTGATATGGTCCTAGTTATTATATGCTTCAATTCAATAATTATGTATAACCAGCTAATATATGTAGTATTCTAATTAAAAAAAAATTCTCATATAATTAATATAATTAATTATACACAACTAGTTTTATACAAGTAGTAATCAATATATTCAAGTCAACGAATCCCACATGGAACGACAAGGACAGCAAACCGTGTTAGAATATAAATTATAAAATATTATTACTGTCTAACATGTGAAGTTTTTTTAGCAGCCGGTGAATTGATATGGTATAAGAATATAGATTCTAGTCACCTTATATATCTTTAATTTATCATGTGCTCTCGAAACTCCTCACCTACCTACCTGAAAAAACTCCTAGACACATGTATGTATCTAACCTTTAGGCAATGATATCGTTCGTTCGCTTAAGTAAAAGTCGGAAGAAATATTAAAAACGAAAGTAGAGATGAATGCCAAGATTTTAACGTGGAAAAACCCAAAACGGAAAAAAAACCACGGATCCAAACTCGGATCAAAACCAATCACTATGATAGTAGCAGTTACAAGACTGACTCACAAAACAACCCGTCGATCCAAACGACTTTGTTACTCTCAGTCTTGATCGCTAGAACCCACGATTCACTGCTTCTTGTGATTGAAGTCCAATCTCAGTAGCCCTCGAGATTGATTTTTCGTCTAGATAGCCCTTAAAACGAAAGATTAAATTCTTGTAGATGAGTGGAACCTTGTTAGTTGAAGAACCGATGTAGCCTCAAGAAGTCTCCTTCAATAATATTCTTCAACCCCCCTAGAGTTAGGGCAACACAATACTTATATATGATCTCCAAGATAGAACAAAATCCAAGTCTTATCCGTACTCATGATCTTCAAGATAGAGTCAAATCCAAGTCTTATCCGTACTCATGATCTTCAAGATAGAGCCAAATCCGAGTCTTATCCGTACTCACGAAAGTCTAAGATTTTCAAACTTCGTTGGTATGACTTGATCTCATCAACTTTGCTTCAATAATTTTGTAATTCTTCAAATCAGGATTTTCTAGACTTGTGTAAAGCTCATATACATGTAAAAAATACACTTAGAATATTTTGTACATAATTGTCAACAATGAAAAAAACCTAACACTACCTAACGGTAGGATGAACTCGAGGGCTTTGGAAGGATTTCCTATTAATTCGAATCTCAAGATATGCCATATGTTGCTTGCGAACGACCTCACTGACCGCAATTGCCTTATTATTATACTAGTACTCCTGCTTGATCAATTAGAAGATCAATATCAGCAATTTCTCCTTCCTGGTTCCTTCGTGGATGGAATTTGCAACTATCAACTTGATCCAAAGAACCCTCCCAATCGGGAGAGAGAGACTCCTTTTCCATTTACCTATCTAGGCATTTAGATTAATTAGCCATTCCACACCTCAGTTGGCTGATGCTATTGACCTTGTGGATAGAACCTCTGCCAAGTTGGCTGGCTGGAAGTGAAACACCCCTATCGCAGGCAGGCCGTATCACTCTAATTAATTCCACTTTAAATGCCCTCCTTATATATAGTTTTGGGACGTCGGTTATTGCTTTCCAATCTACTGTTGCCTTGGCTGGCTAAGATCTCCCACTCTTTCCTCTAGGAGAAGTCTACAGCTCACAAAGGGACACACTATGACAAGTGGACATCTGTGACCTGGTCCCCTTGCCCTCGTTGTGAGCTACAGTATGATAGCTTGTGCTGCACTGCACCCAATGCATGCATGCCTTCAAGACTTCAAGTTGCTTTCCTCTTTGCCCTCGTCGTGTGCTTCTCTCATGGTCAAGATCGAGCCGAGCTATTTAGGTCGACCGGGCTTGGGCCTCTCCTCGTCAGCTTGCTCAATAATCAATCATATTACATTTGATTCAGACGAGGCTAAAATATTTCAGCCCATTACCGTGAGATATCGGCCTCAGACGGGACATATAAGCTAGGCCGCAATCCTACAAATATAGAATTATTGATATATTAATTTGAGCGGAATATAAAATCTTTTATCTCCCTTTTCTTCCTGGGCTATGATCTTATAGCCATTTAACCTGGAAATATAAATGCTAGTAAATAATTGATTAATTAACGTTTGAATCATAATTAATCATCTGTAATTATATTTAGTAGCTTAAATGGTTCAAACGAGAGCTCATTTTGGAAGTCAGTTTCATAGCTATGAGGATAAAATGGGTCGGGCTTTCGAGCTACAAGGGTGGGCATAATAGATTGGGAATTGGGGTAGTGGTGACACGTGGACAGTCACGACGAATAGGAGTAGTTCTTGAAGATGCAGTAACGACAGAAATTGCAGTCTGTGGTGACACGTGGAGAGTCATGACAGATATGACTAGGTTGCCCACACTCATAGCACAAATGTAGGTTAGGGCAATCTCGAAGATAATGTCCATATTGCCACATCGGAAGTAAGGATGACCCTGACTTGATGGTCCCTTAGGAAATTTATTTCCTCTACCATTTAAGGATGGCCCACTCACACTGACTTGAGACATTGCTTGGCTAAGTCCTCAAGATCCCCATGAATCAGCTCTATTAGCAGATGAATCAGTACTATAACTTCCTCGATGAGGATGGTAGGAAGGGCGACGCTGTGACTGCAAAGACGATAAACTCAACTAATAGAAGGAGCTCTAGAACTCCCACCTCATCTAGACTGTGGCCCTAATCGCCGAGCGTCCATAGCCCTCTTCTCCTGAATCACCCCCTCAAGTGCCTAGTGCTCTCTAGTGTATCAGCATAAGGGATAAGACTTGCAGATTCTAGACTTTGACGTATGGCATAATTTAGCCCATATTTAAAGCGTCGAGCTCTAGCTGCTTCATTTGGAACCTAATGGGGCACTAAACGGGCTAATGCATTAAACTTGGCATCATATTCTACCACTGTCATAGGACCCTAGTACAAATGTAAAAAATTCTTCTTCCATCTTCTCTTTCCTCCAAGCTGAAAAATATTTTTAATCAAAGGCATTCAGAAATAACTCCCAAAATGATGACGGAGTCTCCTATCCTCAATTTTATCAATCTTTTTGTGGCTTTCCACCATTGTTCCACCTCACCCCTAAGCATAAAGGTAACAAAGGTTACTAATACACTTAATTAGGATCTTTTCTTATTACATTAGGTATTTATTTTCATTAAAATAATATTCTTGTAGGTCGCATTTGAATGCAGGTGGGGTCGCGTTCGAACGCCCTTGTGAGCTCCTGCATCAGATTCACAAATACAGATAACGCATATTGTGCGTTCGAATGCGGTCGGACGAGTTCGAACGCCTGTATTGCGTTCGCACATCCAGAGAGAGAGCTTTTTGAGTGCGTTTGAACGCGATCGGATGCGTTCGAACGCGATCGATGGGAAAGTTTTAGAGTTAGGGTTTCATATTATTTTAGGACTTGTTGGCTAGTCTCTATAAATATGTGGATGGCAGCCAACTTCATTATGCAATTGAATTATTGAATTCTTGCCACTAATCTTTTCTCTAGACTTTTCCCTCCTCCCTCTTCACCATCCTTCCACCTTTACAGTTGGCAATATTTTTTCTAACTTCTAATCTCCCTCGATTGTCGACTCACCCATCTTCTTTGGGATCTCAACCACTTTGTTCCCTTCGTCTACTTCCCTTAATTACTTCCACAATCTACCCTCATCTCCATACCCATCCATAACTCTATCATCCACTTCATCCGTCACCACCACTATCACCTACGTTATAATGTGTTTTCATCCCTGCTACAGTTCGAATTTACAAAGGACGTAAATACGAAAGTTGTAGATCAGGAAGTTATTGTAACGCCCCCGCCCGGCACGACACGTGCACGCCCACGCACCCACACGGCACGTGCGGCGCACGCGACAGGTCGGGCGAAGCCCGCCACGCACGGATACACTCCTGTGCACATACAATCATGACATCATCAAATAACACCTGCTAACATATCCATGATCATATAATCCATCACCAAATAAATCATACTCTTAACCAAATAAACCTGTTAGTATATGAATATCAAAGTCCACAATAATATACACTAGACCGCCACATAATCTGGCAGGACCCACACATGCCACAACAAACCATCAAGATACAACTAAAATAACTAATACAAGGTTACTCTATGATTCGACCTGTATTATACAAATCATTGTCTAATACAAAAGAGTACAAATATCAAATATTGGTACAACTCGATTTCTATATAAACTATCATCTATACCATCTCGCATCTATAGCTCACCTCATCATCGCTCTAAAATATCTTCTCAAGTCGCTATCACGTATCACAAATCTGAGGAGTTAGAAAAGAAATAGAGTCATGAGCAAAAGGCTCAGTGAATAGACCTTACCCCGAATCAGTGATGCCAAACAGAGAGTAAATCATGTACTGGATAATATGAATCAGAAGGCAGTATGATGTCATGTATGAACATATATATATATGTATCCCCAATGACATATATATGAATGAAATCAGTTCTCATGAATGACCATATTATATCCTCAACCGAAATTATATAACATGATGAAATTACCATATAACATCACCGACTATAACACCATATCATGTATAACAATTATGATCCAATGATACTAGTCATAACAATGATGATGCATGATGCATGCCAACTACTAGATAATCATATATGTCATAGCCAGATATAATTCACATATCTCTCACTATCACAATCATCCGTCTCAACTCTGAATATCATCCACCATGCTGGACTATGGTACCCGGCCCCAAACTCGATACACATCATGTCACAAGCTCAGAGCATACCCTGTCATATGCTAAGAGTATCTCTGTAGATAAATCATACCCTGCCATACGCTAAGGGTATCTCTGAAGACAGTAATCATACCCTGCCATACGCTAAGGGTATATCAATGATAGTTGTACCCTGTCATACGCTAAGAGTACAACTATCAGCCATCACCATACTCTGCCATACGCTAAGAGTATGTCCAGTACCAGTCCGGACCAGATACCGTTCCAGCCATCACATCACATCACATCACATACACATGTACTTTTATGATTTTCTATACATGATAAATCATATGTATATATCCAGTACGACAACAGATCATGCAACTCAGGAATTTAGGTGGTAAAGAAGCCGAAAGAAAAATGATGTAATGCAAACTCCAACCATGTATCTAACATATGCATACTCATGCTAATCTATCACATGCATACTCATGATAGAGATCATCCCGACATAAAACCATAATAGCATAATCATCTCCAATCATCTCTATATATCACCAATGTACTCATATCCCAGATCAGTCTAATCAAATGCATGATAAAATATATGCTCGACTGAAATCATCTCTATATAAAGTCATATAATCATGCTGGAGGCCAAAACATGCATGTACATAATATATAATAAATCCTAATTTGAGAAAGGGATCTAGGGGATAAGACTACTCACACTGATCAGAAGATACAAACCACGTATCCCTTACATCCGCCCATCAACCGTGTGACACTTCTCGCTAGCAAGGACAACGGGGTCTCAAATAAGGGGTTCGGGATCTGAAAATGTTTAAGTAACATAAAGTTAGTTGTTTATCCCATTATAATCCGTTCGAGTAAAATATGATGATTTATTAGATTTTCGAATTTCTACTTATTTTTATGATTGACTAGATTTTAATTATAAATAAAATATAAATATAGATAAAAACCTAATTATAATTAAATTATATCTTGATTAATTAGGGACTATGTAGTCATTATCTTATTTGTTACAAAATAATAATGTATAATAAATTAATAGAATTACTTAAAATGTAGATCATAAGAATATTAGAATATAAATCTAATAATTATAATTTACAAATCTATCTATTAATCTAATAAATAAATAAATATAAGTATTACATATATTTATACCTAATTAATCATTAATGATAAAAATTATCATTAATAAAATTATATTGAAGAATATATAATATTATTAACATAGTTCATGTCTAAATAATCTATTTGCATTAATTAAGAAGAAAAATACCTAAATAAATAACCTAAATAAACTAATTAATTAATAAATTAATCACATCTGCCATCAGTGCTGGGCTCGGCCCAACACTGTGCAGAAAGAAAGAGAAGGAGCTGAGGAAGAAGGAGAAAAAGAAAGAAAGAAAGAAGGAAAGAAAGAAAGAAGAAGAAGAAGAAGAAGAAGAAGAAGAAGAACAGAAGAGAAAGAGAAGAAAGAGGGGAGGTGAGGGAGGCGGTTGCGGACCCGGGCCGACGGGGAGGGCACCGGCCGCTGCTGGCCAGCCAGCGGCCGGCCTCTCGCCGGTGGCTCAGCTCTGACAAGCCCACCCTCGGGCAAGAAAGAGAGAGAGAGAGAGAGAGAGAGAGAGAGAGAGAGAGAGAGAGAGAGAGAGGAGCTCACCGGCGCTCGTGGAGGTGGCGACGGCGACGACCGGCCTCGGCGAGAGAGAGAGAGATAGAGAGAGAGCCTCGAGAGAGAGAGAGAGAGAGATAGAGATTTAAAGAGAGAGAGGGAAGGCGGCGGAGGAGGAGTAGTGGCGGCGTCGGGGCCCACCACGGCCAGCTGGCCGCAGCCAGTTGGCTGCGGCAGCGGCCGCAGGCGCGTGGCGCCCCACCAAGCTGCATGAGCAGCTGGCATGGGCACGAGGCCGGCCACAGTGTGGCCGGTCGCGTCGTGCCCATGATTTTTTATTTTTTATTTTATTTTTATTTTTTTGGGATTGGGTTGTTACAGTTATGGATCCAACCCAATTAGTTTTGTAATTTTCTAACTACCAAAGAATATTTGACGAATATTTGACGAATATTTTTCCACAATTGCGCGGACTGATTCCTATAATACATTCAGATCTTGAAGGAATCTTAGCATAGCCTATCTTTGGTTACAGATCTATTAATTTGGTATTAGAGTTTATCAATTGGTATCAAAGCCTTATCTATTTAGTATTAGAGCTTATCAATTGGTATTAGAGCCTTATCAATTTGATATTAGAGCTTATTATTGGTATCAGAGCAGGCGAACATCAGACCTCCATTAATGGTTGAAATAAGGAAGATGACATCAACAAGGAGACCTTTGGAGATCACACCTACAAGGAAATACTCAATCTATCATGACCCTAACCATGAGGTCGATTCCTCTGGAGCGACCACGGTAGGACTGAGTCAACCAATGTCCATAAGTGCGAATATGGATGAACTTAGGGGCATGTTCCATACATTGATGCATAGAGTTGACTCAATTCATAAGGATCACAATGATTTTAAGGAATATGTCAAGAACTGATTTGATTCGTTATCTCCTCGACGGCGATTGGAGTTTCAAGAAGGACCAACGGTGGGACCTCATCAAACTGATACCTCACAAGTCCAGATGTGTCATGTGAGTGTCAATGATCCTCTCTTACCTATGTCTACATATCATTCCCCACCTCCGTTGCAAAATCCAAGACTGACGGTGATGGAACCCGAGAGGCGTGCGGCACCGGCGCACTTCGTCGATGAGGAGGATTGGCACTTTGACGATGAGGTTGATCCCTTTGGAGATGGTGATGGATGTACTCGAGGATTTAGAGAAGGTGATCAACTTGCACAAAGGTTTAGACCTGAACCAAGGATCTTTTGTGAACCCAACAATGCTATTTGGGGGAAAACCGCACGCTTAGACTTTCTAAAATTTCAAGGCGGTGATCCAACGGATTAGGTGTTTCAAATTGAACAATATTTTGATTGTCAAGATACAACGGAAGATGCAAAAATCCAGATGGCAAGCTTTCACCTCTAAGGAACGGCATTGCATTAGTATAGATTGATTATTCGTGGTAATGGATTTACCGGATGAGCTGATTTTTTTAGGATGATTACATACAGATTTGGAACAGCGCATATGAAGATTTTGCTGCCATATTAAGAAAAATGATTTAAAGGACGGCCGTATTGGAGTATCAAGCTGAGTTTGAAAGAGTTAGTAGTCATTACGAGCTACCGTGGCCTGAACAGACATTGATGAGCACATTTATTTCGGGGCTATAGGATGAGATACAAGCGGATGTTTGGGCTCTATATCCTACTACTCTTGAGGAGGCCTTTAAGAAGGTCGTGAGAATGGAACAAAAGCATAAGGCTCTAATCCGAAATCTCTAATAGGATTTTGGATTTTGCCGTTACATAATTCATAAAATTTATATATAAATTTCTTCGTCTCTCTCTCTCTCTCTTTCTCCTCTTTCTATTGCTGCATATTAAATTTTCTTCCCTCTCTAGTTTTAGATTTTTTATTTCTCTCCTCTTTTCATCTATATTGAAGGAAAGCTCTCGCCGTCAAACCCCTCTGACCACTCTATCCTCTTCTTCGATTAGTGAACTTGGCCTCCTTGCATTTAATTTCATTTTCATCTAGTATAGAGGGTTATGTTGTCAGTTTTTCCATATCTTTTGTCTGATCGAGTTCGTCGATGAGCGATCGTCATTTGGCTTGGCTTTAACTCGAGAAGTTTCCTTCTAATGTCACATTACCGGCAGTATCTTCCACCAGCCATTTAGCCTGGCTTTGACTTGAGAAGTTTCCTCCAAATGTCGCATTATCGGTGGTATCTTCCACCAGCCGGCTCAAACTCCGATTAAGGCTAAGACATGTGATCTTTTCTCGTCGAGCATCGTGACTTGGCTTTGGCTATCGCCGCTGCCGCCGTTCATGCTTCTTTTTCAGCTAGTATATCTCCCCTTGCTATCCTCTATCTTGTTCTAGGGTTTCTAGGCCGCATTCACCTAGCTTTGGTTAGATTGGTTTTTGGTTTAATGGAGCTTTTCTTTCCCTCCATGAGAGCTCCCTCAAGGAAGAATACAGAGATGGGGTTGAGCTGGGCCAAACCCCACTCCTTGTAAAGTGAGTGGATACACTTACTCATCGGCTGTAGGTAGCTATAGCCTAAGCCTAACTTGGGTTAGGCCCAAGGGTTTTCTTAAACTCCCACGTAGGGATTTCTTTTAGGCTCCCTTTTTATAGTTAAAAAAATATAATAAGTGTTCTATTAGAATAGGATCCTAATATCTTAAAGATATACCCAAAATTTAATTTAATTTAATCTGAATCCCAAATATAAAAGATAAAACAAACTCATTATCTAAATATTTATCTCTGTTTATTTATTTATGTTTCAAAATTCTGTGTTGTTAAACTTTGGCTAAGGTTTTAAGTAAGGGAGCAGCGGTGGTGGGAAGCCGATGTAGAGCTACCCCAACGTAAGGGTAGCTTCCCACGACTGTGGCTGTCGGGTTCGTCCACCCAACGGTCGACGGCAACTACAACGGCCTCCACTAACCGGTAGTCGATCCGAGGAAGCCGACCGTGGTCGTTAATGGGCATGGGAGCGTAGGACCCGCAACCATTAGTAGTAGGTTTGTTGTAGTGTGAACCGCCATCGCTGGCGGTCTTCCAATCGGTGCCGGCATGAACAATGGTCGGGGCTCGGGTGCGGGGGTCCCATGGGAGGGACCAGACGTGGCGCAGGGGCTGGGAGCGATCGAATGATCGCCGGTCGGGAAGACAGCTTGAGGGGCCATCTCTAGCGACTACTCCGGCATCTATATGACGACAGGCTTGGCCTGCAGGGACAGAAGGCATTCCTCCTCGACCAGAGGAAGGGTTCTCACCGACAGTTAGGTCTCCTCTCCACCTCCTTCACAATTTGAAGTTGGTGGCCATGGTTGGGCTATTTTTGGCGTGGCTAATGGTGCTGGCAGCGCAGGTCTATGGAGGGTGGCTAGTAAGTCCTCCGTCAAGGCTTGGATTGAGTCCTTGAGGGCAGTTTGGATCTCCTTCACGTTCTCCTTCGACTCGACTAAAAATGCCATAAAAAAAAACTTTTGTCCCCGCCGATGGCTCATTGTCGATAATTGTTGGGGTTATAGGGGGTGCCAAATCAACTCCCATATGAACGGAGATGAGATCGTGGTCCTCCATAGTCGATCCCTCCTCGTTGGCCTTGGAACGCATGTTAACCATTTTTCGAAGAACGTCGACTCTAATACCAATATTATGAACTAGATTTGGACTAATTCGGACGTTAAAAAAATTATGAAAATTTAGGTGGAAGTATCCTCGTGAGTTTTGGTTCTAGTGGCTTTAGTTTCATCTAAATAGGAGGTCGGGATGGAAAGTAAAAAATAAAATAGTGGAGATAGGTCAGAGTGGACAATACGGTAAAATCTGACATTCCGGTGGTCGTCGAAGGGTGGCGGACGGCTAAGGGTGGTGGTGGATGGCTGTATTGTAGGGTGGCTGCTGGAAGTAGGAGGTGGCTAGGATTTGAAAGATTGGAATGTTTCTATGGCTATGATCTACTCTTAGGAAAATAAAGTGATCTAACAAAATGACGAAAATAATAACTAGCTATATTTAGATTTCTTCCGATCATCCAAACTCAGTATCAACACATGTCCACCTCTATTTATAGGAGTAAAATCTCTAGCAAATCGAATCTACTTACGGATTATCCAATTTATTTAAAATTTAAAATAATAAAATAAAGCTAAATCAATCTAATATGATCGAAATCTATTACAACTTGATCGATCCTTTTCATAAAAAAGTAATATATAGAAACTCGAGAGAAGTATTAACATCGCATGAGAAAAGTATGCAATATGTCACAAATATGGAAGAAGTATCTCAACAATACACAACTCTAACCGTTTTTACTATTTTTAATTATGCAATTTTTTATTTATTTTCTGAATATTAAAAAAACTGAAATCAACATAAATCAAACAAAAAAAAATGCATAAGCAAAAAAATCCAAAACGAAAAGAAAAAAATGACCTAGATGATACTGGCTAGAAACATGTTATGACAATAATTCCATCATAGTCGTCAAAACAAAAGGATACGATCAATGAATCCAAACACAAATCCGATGATAAAGGCCAGAAAGATAGACAATAAAAATCGGCCAAAACTTGAAGCTAAGGATTTAATAATATGTAATACCTCATGGAATCACTAATGTGCAAAAGCTCCTAACGAAGTTGAAGAAACTCAATCTTTGACGCAACTCATCAAAGAGATAAATTTGAAACCAAACACTTGTTCCAAAGGAGTTAGATGAGAGATAAGTGCTGCCACAAAATTTTGCTAACGATCGAATATGGGACACACACCATGACACATTATTCACATCTTTAAAAGTTGTACAAGCTATAGGCTGGATGGTAATGGAGGTTCTACATATACTAGATGCATGCATGCCTGTACATACGACGTCCAGTAGAATAATAGACGTTATATGATGCTTGTTTGAGAATTAATTGTCTTTATGTAAAACTAGCTAAGATCCAATCTTTGGCATTACACGAGATAATATGCTCAAAAGCGTTGGACTGCGGACGAGAATTCATTAATATTAATGCGAGGAGAATAACCTCCTCCCCATCTAGCGATGGTGTCAAACCTCTTCACCACCTCGTCTAGCTCGTTCTTCCTTCTGATATAACCTTCGCGGCTGTAGATATTGTCGAGCAGTCTCATGGCCTCCTGTAAAACTCTATTAAGGCGTTGCAGCCACTCGTAGACCCCCCGGTTTTCATGCTTCGTCTTCTTGATTTCATGCAAGACGACGCTGGTGATAACCATGTCAGCCTCGAGCTTCTGGAGCTCATCTTTGAATGCTTGATACTCGTGTTTCTTCCTTAAGAAGTACTGGATTAGATCACTGACCCTCTTTATGGCTTCAGACGGGCCATATCCTATCATAGCTTCAGCCATTTCTGTTTTCTTTTTTTTTTTGGGCACACCAACACAAAAAGAATGGACCTAGAAAGAGAAAAAAGGATGGACATATAGTATGCTGTAATATGTATTTATATCTTCTCGGTATCCAACTAAAGAGAAGAAAGTCATATGGAGAAAATTGATGTGAGGACAGCTTTAATTGGCTTACGTATTAAGTAACACTAAATATTTATTGACCAAAATAAAATAGCAAGAGTCATGGTATTCTGGCCCATTGTATTTTCTCTTATATAAGTATATATTGACCAATAATGTTATTAACATAATAAAATGCAGGGCTAACATTTTGAGACTAATGGGTCAATTTTAATTAAAAGTAATGTCCCGAAAGATCGTGGTATGTTCCATAAAATAATGACTAATAGTTTATAGGTACAATATACAAAATTTCCACCCTTCGCCAAAATTAAGAAATAGAAAGAAGAAGAGAAAAACTCAAGATACACTGTATATATATTATTATATATAAGTAAGCCAACATAATGAGAAGCCACAATGACATAAAAACAGAAAGATATAATCTAAGCAAATAAACTTGCTCTCGAAGAAAAGTATAAAAAATGTATGAAGAGAATATCAGAAACATAGCATCATTTGAAGCCCTGTAAGATTGAACTAAGTTTGAACCTGGATCAGGATGTAATATTTATTAGGAAATTTTATTAAAAATATTTTATCTTTTAATTTTGTTATTGTTCACACCCTACCATGTAGTTATTTTTGTTGCCTCAAAAATGTCTTGTTGCATGTTACTTTTGTTCAGTTTTAGTTACCATATAGATTATGAGTTAAAATGATTATAGTTGCAAATCACCTTTATACACATAGATAGTAAGGTAAAAATATACGCAGAACTAGATTTTATTCAAGTTAAAAGAGAGGTACCTTAGGTATATATCTTCATTTTTTTCAAAAGAAATAATAAATATTTTCTACTTCATTAGGTGTTGTTAGAATAAATTGCAAATGTTGAATGATAAATATCCAAATGGTATAGTGTGAATAATAATAAAAATAAAATATATGATATTCTTAATAAATTTTTTATTTATTTACTTCAGGCTTTAAGCGTTTCATACCTTTTATCTATGATATGATCTAGGTTAAGGTGGGTTAGGTTGGTGGATGGATGGTGATGATGTTACAAACTAGATCTGAAACGATCCATTAGTCGAAAAATTCTAAAATTTTATGGTTAGTAAATCTCAGGGTCCTAGATTTAATGATTTTAAAATAAAGTGATTTCGAGATCGAATGAAAAGATATTAATGAAATAATGGAGAAAGATTGAAATGGGACAGAGTCGACATTGCAGTGGTCGTCGGAGGGTGGCTGAGACCGTAGGATGGAAGAGGTCGGTCCCAAGGGTGGGTGGCTCGTGGAGGTAGATAGCAACTAGGGTTTGTAGAAAGGAGTATGGTTCTAGATTAGATCTACTCCTAGAAAAATAAATAGTTACGATTAAATGTAAAAGAAAGATAATAAAATTAATTTAATTTGATATTCAATCCATGATGATAAATAACTCATGACCACTCATATTTATAGAAGTAGAGTCATAGCAGGCTAGACCAAATTCACCCTATTGAGCTTATATGCATGAATTCCCTTTGATTTAACTTTAAAGACAATAAGCAAAATCAATTAACTAGACTCAACTCGACTTAACCTAACTAACTCAACTCTCATGGTTGGATTGTAATAAGTGATGAAGATGGACACGGTTAGAGCTTTGGTATGGTGAAGATGTTAATGGTGGACTAGAGATGTGAGAGGGAAAGAGGAGGAGGGAAGGGCCAGATTTATGGGTCTAGGAAGGTATGTCAGATGAGAAGGAAGGGAGGACGTCGAATTTAGAGTGGACGACCACCTAGATCGAGAGATCGAGAGAGAAGAAGATTGAGAGAGATAAGGTAGAGGAGGCTAGAGGAGGCTAGAGGAGAAAGAAGATAGGAAAAATGACAACAATCTTCAATAATTTTGAAAAAGCTATCTTCCATAATTTTTAAGGCTACCCAAAATTGAAAATAACTTAAAATAACCTTAATACGAGGTGACATCAGTGTCGAGCATTGGAATGGCCTTGAGGGGATATCGAATGCTTCCTCAAATTCCAAATATGCACTTTCGGGTTTTGGCATTCGAATGCTATTAGATGGCATTCGAACGTCCTTAGATGAAAGGTGCTCTCGAATTGCAATGTTCAAACAGTGTTGGAGGGGCATTCGAACGCTTCAACAAAGGCTACTCTTGGATTGGGCATTCAAACACCTTGAAGTTTTGCTGCTCTCAGATTGTGGCGTTTGTGTAACAACGCAACCTTTCAAAAAAATTAAAATAAGAAAATATTTGAGCACATCATGGTCAGCCATGTCGTCGTGCCATTATCTTCATTGGGCAAATATTTGCCCCCCCCCCCCCCAACCTCCCGGCCATTAATGTTGTGACTGCCATCGGCACTCTCTCTCTACATATATATATCGTTCTTCCCCACCTCACCTCGAACTCTCTCTCCCTCTCAATATGTTGATGTCGACCACCTCGAACTACCCTTGTTGCTTCCACACGCCGTGCTATTAATGCTAATGAGCCTCCTCTATAATAACCCAAGTAGTAAAAATAATAAAAAAAAGAATTTTGTAGCTGGGCATGACGCAATCGGCCACGTTGTGGCTGGCCTCGTGCCTAACATGCCTTGCATGTTGTGGCAACAATGGAGGTGCCACGCACCTCCACTGAGCCCTCCTCACCTGGCGTCATGGCCACGCATGGAAGTGGGACTAAGCCCATCGCCCACTTCACCTTCGCCACGCAACCACCCTAGCCTCTCTCTTTATCTAATTTTCTTATTCTCCTCATCTCATTCTCTCTCATTCTCTCTCTCTCTCTCCCCCTCTAGTTCCGCAGCAACCTCCAACTGTTAGGAAAAGCCACTGTCAGCCCTTCTACCCATCAATGAGCCTCTCTCTCTCTCTCCCTCTCTTCTTCCTTATCTTCTCTCTCTCTTTAGCTCTCCCTCTCTCATTGTTTTTCTCGCAGCCGCCGGAGGACCGAGATATCGGCCACTTTATGGTCACCAGTGGTCGTTCCCCTCCCTTGTGGCCCAGTCGCCCCCCCTTTTCTTTTTCTCTCCTTGTGCATACTGCCCTTGACTATAGTGGTGCTGGGCTTAACCCAGCATCCTGTACCTGCTGCACATGCGTGCTAGGCTCAACCCAGCACCTTTAGTAGTAGAGTGTTGGGCAGAGAACAGCACTATGTAAAAATAGTTTTCGTTATTTTTAAGAATTATTTAAATTATGTTATTAGTTAGTAATTATTGTAGTTAATTTAAAGTATTAATTTCTATAAATTAAATCTAATTATATTATGATTAATAAATAAATCTAATTATATCATGATGAACAAAATACATGCAATATAATTACTATATTAATCCTAGCTAAGTATAATAATTATTAGAGCTATGTACATATATTTATATGTAATTACTTGCATTAATTTATCCTTATTTTCTGGCAGAAGATTATGTCTTAAAAAAATTATTAGGTAATATAATTATGGTTAATAAATAACAAAACAAATATAAGAATTAATAATATATGATTATAATGGGAAATTATCTTTTAGTTGGGTTAATTTTAATTAGTGGAAAAACTGACATTATCTGTTATAAATAATTTTAGATTTCGTCCCCCCTATTCAAGACCTCGTGGACCCTTCTATCGAGGACTGATCGTTGTTGTAGCAAACGTGAATGAGTGGTTACTTGGTAATTATAGTTGTTGTGAGTAGTCTCATCCCCTAAACGCTTTTCTTAGAATCTATTATATAATTATGTATATACATGTTTTGGCCTCCAGCATGATTATATAATCTTATCTAAAAGTGATTTTACTTAAGTATATTTTATCATTCATTTGATTAGGCTTCCTTAGGATCTATTATATAATTATGTATATACATGTTTTGGCCTCTAGCATGATTATATAATCTTATCTAAAAGTGATTTCAGTTAAGTATATTTTATCATTCATTTAATTAGACTGATCTGGGATGTGAGTATGCTAGTGATCTCTAGAGATAATTGAAAATGACTATATTATCACATTTTTATATTGAGATAATCTCTATTATGAGTATGTATGTAATAGACTAGCATAAGTATGTATGTAATAGATATATGATTAGAGATTGTATTGCATCATATTTTCTTGACTTTCTTACTACCAAAATTTTTGAGTTGCATGACTTATTATATTACTGAATAAATATATATGATCTATCATTTAGAAGAAAATGCATGAGTTCTCATGGATATGATAGTTGGAAGAAAGTATGAGGATACCTAAGTGGGTGTGAGGGTTAGGGTGTGCCTAGAGTTGATTGATCGCTCGACATAGTTGCGACTTTGAGGCATTACGTCCGAGGTAAGTAGTTTGTGTGCGTAGTAGACATTAGGGCATATGCCGTTCGTTAGAGCATATGTGGTGAGTTATCGTAATGTGATATCTATTAGCTAGTTGGGTACCCGGGTTTGGATAATGATGATACCTTTAACAATTGGCAGGGTATGATTATATGATTGAGGTACCTTTAAAGGTTAGCAAGATATAATTATATGATTGAGATACCCTTAAAGGTTGGCATGGTATGATTATATGATTGAGATACCCTTAACAGTTGGTAGGGTATGTTTTGACCCTTCGGGCTGGATTTGAGATCGGATATCGGATGTTGACTATGTAGTGGTCTAGTATTATGATATTATTTAGAGATAATATTGATGACTAAGATGTTGAGAAATATATATGGCTTTATTGTCATCTGATATACCTTATTATCGAGTGGTCAATTTATATCTTATATGGTTGTATTTGATAACGTAGCATAGTTATGGTCGGTATGCATTTATACGCTAGATGCATTATGTTATATGATGTATTAGTTGATATTTTAGAGTGTGTCTTTATCTTTGTTTTTTCTATCAACATGTGACTTTGTACTTGTTATGGCCTGTGTGATGCCCTATTAGGATTATCTGTATGTTATTGATAGTCAGACATGAATTATTCTTAGTTTAGATGTTATGGATAAAATTACAGTATTGATATATGTTTATTTGATTGTCGGCAAATAACTAAGTTGCCAAATACCTTACACGTGTAGTTTGGGCTCGTGCCATACACATGTTTAGAGTTTGGGTATTACATGCTCCCTCCTCTTTCTTCTTCTCTCTCTCTCTAATTTGAAGCCATGTAAGATTGGACTAAATTTGAATTAAACACAGCTCAGGATGTAATATTTATTAGAAAATTTTATTAGAAATATCTTACCTTTTATCTTTTTCTTTCGAATTTTAGCTGGCTTCTTTGCTTTTTAAAGCTTTAATGAGACAAGGTTTTCTTGAATGCTCAATACGGCTTTCACACCTATTATGTAAGGTAGCCCCCTTTTTTATATTAAATTTTACTTTCATACAAATGAACTTGGGCTATAGATTAATCTCGACTAGTCAAAGTGTGGCATATGCAAGCATTTAGACATAAAGGATCATTAAGTGAAACATAGAATTAACATGCACGTTATGTATGGTTATATTATCAATCCATAAGCAAAAGTCAAAATATGACAAGCCTCACTAAAGAATAATATGCGATATATCGGGGAGTACGATAATCAAAATAAAAAACATATGCAATGCGACTCCAAATCCATGTTTCAACTCCAAGTATAGTTTTTTTTAGTTTTTTAATTTATTTATTTTCTAAAAGTAAAACACTAAAAACGAAAACACACCATAAAAAAAAGATAACAAAGAATGAGCTTCAATATCTAGTTATAAAAAAAGAAAAAAATCTATCAAGACATAAGATATGTTAATGAAAAATCAAAATTCAATCAAAGAGTCAAAAATAAGAAATCCATGAAATCTGCCCAAAAACAATAAAACTAGGGTTTTAAAAATATTTCCAAAATGCTCTTTCTATGCTAGACTATTTAAGCCATATGATGCAAATCACTATATCTATCTTAGGAAGCACCACAAACATGTCTCAATATAGACATTAGCTTTTTGATTATTTTTCTTTTAGCCAATCTAGGTTTATGTTTGCACAAAGCATTTAGGTTCGCTGTCGCTTGGAACCCATCGACGCCACCTCATCGAACCATTGGTAAGCCTTCTCCTCCTCTCCCTTTTTCTCTCTTCTCTCCTTTCTCTCTCTCTCTCTCTCCCTCTCTCCCCCTTGGGCTTGGCTCACCGAAGCCGAGCCGTCTGCTGTTGGCCGGCCAATAGCAGTCGGTACCCTCCTAGCTGACTTATGTATGCATTTCTACTTCCCTCCCCTTCTCTTTCTCTTTCTCTTCTCTTCTTCTCTTTTCCTTCTTCTTTCTCCTCGAGCTACTCTTCCTCTATGTAGCACAATTTTATTAGGTTTAAGGATATGGAAAATCAAAGTCAAAGTCACAAACCTACTCCAACTCTGTTTAACAAAAACCAGATCCTACGAGGTTGAGAAAAACTAATTAAAAATCAAAATTTGAAAACCCAAACTGTACGAGATGGAAATCCTTATTTTCCTCTAACTATGAAACCGATTTCAATTCGCTAAAAGAAAATTTGAGCAAGAGTAGCAAATTTTTGGTTGTGCGAACCAAAAGGAATGATGACTTTGGGTTGATCCGCCACTCGTTGGGCGAGGCCTTGCTTTCTATGAATTTTGCAAGTTCGTTATTACGGGTAGTTTCTACAAAGGATCGGACTAATGACGTATACAATGAAACCTAATATGAATTGGAAAAGAAGCACTGAAACACATGATAACACGTTTTTTTAAGGTGGAGCAACTCTTGTATAGGGAGCAAAAAACTATGGACCTGCTTAAAGCTGATAGATCCTATTTCATTAAGTAATAGAAACATAACCTACTTACAATAAATCCTCTTGACACTCAAATACTATAGTGTTTAAATAACATTTTGAACATGGACTATGCTATTATTAACTATCTTTGCAAAGAGGAGCGTTTCCCTTTGGTAAGCACCAACCAACAAATGGTTCAACTCCTTCTAATGTTAACCGGATCATCCTCAATAGTGGTTTAAGCAATCGGACATTAATATAGCTCTTCTCACACTAAACTCACATGGATTTATAAAAGGGTGATGAGAGTAGTAATTCCTAAGCCTCCGTTTGTTTTGGGCTTAGCGAAAGTCCCTAAACTGCTTTAGAGATCCCTAAGTCATCTTAAGCATGGATACAATCTAGGGGGATCTATTCTTATTTTGTTCTAATTATTTTCTTTAAAAAAAAATAAAAATTTTGTATGTCGCGTTCAAACGCGGAGGGGTCGCATTCGAATCAACAGAGAACACAATTTGTGCGTTCGCCGTGGTCGGTGAGAATTCATTGTTTCTAGAGTTATTATTTGTCATTTTGGCTTATTAGGTTAGCCTCTCAAGATATGGATGGCAACCTACAGGATTATTATGAATAAATATTAATATTCTATCCATTCCCTTCCTCTCTACCCTAATTCTTCTCACTGTTCATTCAAGCTCTAGTCATGTGCTCCCTCCTTCTTGGGATCTCGACCAACTTCTCCCTCATTCTTATCCCATCAACACCACATGCCACCCAATCCACAACTATTATCATCTCTCTTACCCCATCATCACTATCACCCGCCACCTCCACCTTCACCCCACTTTTGCATATTTTTGTCTCAAGTTCAATCATAATCTGCGAAGGGCATGAATACCAAAAATATAGATTAGAAAGTTACAGATCGGCCACCATAAGTTTTGTAATTTTTTGTCTACGGTAGAATAGTTTAAGATTATTTTTCTCCGACTACATAGACTATTTTCCTACATCCGAGCCTGATCGAGTAGCAGACGCTCAGTTCATATCAAGTGGTATCAGAGCCACCGTTCCTCGGACATCACTTAACAACCAAATCTATAGCATCAAGACCCAATGAAGGCACCTCCACTAAGGGAGAGGCCACGGCGATTATTAGACGAAGGCCAACCCAAACTCATCGATCAAAACTTCTCCAACGACTTCCACGGTCAACTCAAATCTGATCGAGATGTTCGCAGACATGATGGAGACACAATGAGTCATGCAAGTATCAATGTAAGCCATGACTCAAGTCCTCTTAGGCACACCAAGGGGTACGGCGGTGACTAAGTTCCCTACTCGAGCCTGAGCTGCGCCACCTATGGAACCACATTTTTGCCAAGGGACACATCCTCCACTATTCCATACTAGGCTGGAGGAAGATTATGAAGACCCCATGGGTGGTCACGCCATAAGGCCCTTGCTGCCTACGCTAGCTAAAAGGCGCAACATACCACCGTCGATTTTTCACCGCGACCGAGCAACGGATCCAACTCTCCACAATGATAATGACGAGTGGGCGGATTACGGAGAACCAGCAACCTCTTGACACCATCCTAGAGATGCTGGATTAAACACAAGAAAAAGAAGGCCCAATTGACAAGAAGAACGTGGAGTCCATGCAGGGACTGTTCGCCTCAACTTCTCGCCCTTCAGTAGAGGAGATCCATTCGATTGGGTTTATCGAGCGAAGTAATTCTTCGAGTACCAAAGAACACCTAATGCACAAAATGTGTTGTAAGCATCCTTTCATCTCAAAGACATCGGCATCTAATGGTACCAGGGCACGAATCAAACCCAGCCCTATCAAACGTGGGAGGAGTTCGCTGATGCTATTTGTTTTCAATTTGGACCCTCTAGTTATGAAGATTTCCAAGCTGTTCTTACCAAGCTAACCCAAAGGACTACAATGAGAGCATATCAAGAGGAGTTCAACGTGTTAGCAATCGAGTGCGGACTTTTTCGGATTCCCAACTCAAGAGCACATTTATTAGTGGTCTTAGGTGGGACATTCAAGCCGAAGTGACGGTTGCTCGACCAATAACATTGCTTGAGGCTTTTGCAACAACTCAATTGATGGAAGAGAAGCTTTGGGAGCTTTAGTTAGCAGCAAAAGTGGGCTAGAGCACCACGGAGTTTAGAGAAGTGCCTCGGCAAACCATAACCACAAATCATGTGTCAGCAGCTCCACCGAGGACAATCGGTGAAAGATTGCCTCTACAGCCACAACCAGAGGTGAGGAGACCTCCCCGAACTACTATAGGGAGACTTACCCTAGCCCAAGTTGAAGAAAGCAGAGCTAAAGGGCTGTGCTTTTATTGTGATGAGCAATTCACTCCCGAATACAAATATGCCTAATTGGCGATCACGGTGATAGTGTTGGACGAAGCAGAGGATGTCACGACCCAAAATAGGAATCATGACCGGCCATGCATCTCATTCTTCCTAGGACTGTTCCCTAACCCCGCCAGAGTCACCTAAGAAAGTCACCGCAGTGATCTAATTTAGGACTTTCCCATGGACTTCTAGATAGACTTGAGTCACCACGGAAAATCGCAAACGATTTATATCGAGACTGTTCTCTAAGTCGTATCAATACTAGTCTCATTTTTCTTTTCACAAATTTTAATATTAGTACGAAGTATGGTGATGCACTGAATATAATAATTAAATGCACACAGAAAATAAAACAATTAAATTTTCGCACGTACGGATGAAATAAATAGACTTGCACATAGAAATTGCAACAATTTAATTTTTTACACATAAGGGTGAAATAAATAATTTGCACACAGAAAATTTATATTTTCTGACAAAAATACGAAATACAATAAAATAAACATGTGAGTGAACGCACTCACCTAAGTCTAGGCAAGACAACCGAAACCTCAAATCTCTAGCTCACGTACTAGAATTCACCACCTTAAATAATAAATAATATTCAAATTTTTAATTTGAATAATAACAATATTTTTAAAATTTTAAAAACCAAAAATAACTAAAATGGGTTTAAAATTACCCATTGGATTGGGCTGGGCTGTTGGCCCGGCCCAATCCAAAAGAAATCAACCAAATCGGATTGGGCCGAGGCCCAGCCGAATTAATTGAATTGGGCCGGGCTAACCCGCAGCCCACCAACTTAAGTGGTTCGGTTCGGGTTTGTGGATCCAAAATCCAAACCCGAACCGAACCCGACTTAAAAAGGAAAAGGTGGTTGGCTCGGGTTTCACCCGAGCCCAGCCAACCCTTTTCTTCCCCCCTCGCGACCGACACGAGAAGATGACTGAGGGAGAGGGTGACCACCAGCGACCTCTCGCCGGCGACCCCTTCACGACCACCTTCAACCTCTCCTCTCCCTCTCACCCTTCCTTTATCGTCCTCACAAGGTGAAAGACTCATCACCGACAGCCGACGTGGAATCCAACGCCGATCAGAGCCACGAGGGCCCTATAGAAGACATCTCCGACACCAGGCTCGGAGCACGAAGTCTCCGGTGACGATGCGGTTGCTACTCGAAGCCGCCGGCCGGCCAGATTTGCCGACGAGGCCGAATTCCATAAATTAGGTATTTCGGATTTACCTATTTAATTTTAAATTAAACTAGAAGGATGAGAGAGGGCTCACCGGGGAGGAGTGTGGTGGTTCCAATTTCCTCCGGCGACGCTCCGGCTGGTCGATTCCACGACAACGACTCCGACGGTGAGGAAGAAGCGAAAGAAGGGAGGAAGGAGAGAGAGAAGAGGGCTGGGGGTTGAAGAGAGAGAGGATTAGGGCTAATTTATAGATTAGAAGAGGATTAAATCTAATCTGATTCGGATTAGATGAAATCCCCCCCTTATCAGCCTCGACGCGTGCTGGAGAGGGAGAGGGGAGGGGCTGCACGTGCAGAGCACGTGCACCCTCCTCTCTCCACCCCTATATTTATTTTATTTTATTTTATTTTATTTTATTATTATTATTTTTTTATTCTGGTTTTGACAGAGGATGTGGAGGAAGATGAACTAGAAGACTTGGCGGAAGACCAGGAACCCTTGGAGAGTAGAGAGGAGGCTCATGCCGAGATATCTATGCATGCCTACACCGACACTAATACACCTAGGACTCTTCGGGTCGATGGCATCGCGAAGAATCAAATAGTGAGGATCCTCATCGACACTAGGTGCATCCACAACTTCATGGATGAGCGTGTGGTCAAGAAGATAGAAATGACTATAGATGCTACCTTTGGATTTGATGTAGCTTTGGGAGATGGCACAATGCTCTGGGCGAACAGTATATGTCGAGGGGTTCTTTTGAAGCTTCATGCAATTCCTTCACCTTAGATCTTCACCCCTTGACCTTACGATGAGCTGACATTATATTAGGGACTTGATGGATGCAAAGTTTGGGCCCGATGACCTTTGACTTCTTAAAAATGTGGATGGACTTCAAATAAAGTGACAAACGAGTGCGGTTAGACAAAATTCGATCGTGACTTGGAGCCCAACTTCAGGTGGTGGTGGGACTGCCAAAGGTCGGATGCCATGGACTTCTAATGCAATTAATCCAAAGTCAAGTAGACCATACAAAGGAAGAAGAAGTACCTGCTGATTTGTCTGCTTTACTAAAGGAATTCAGCGAGGTGTTTAAAGAGCCACACGGCATGCCGTCGACTCGACCCCAAGACCATCGCATTGAGATTACTCTTGGAGCGAAACCGGCTAACATGTGACCTTATCGCCCATTTGTGCAAAAGGAGGAGATCACAAGGCTTGTCAAGGAGATGATAGACAATGGAATCATCCAACCTAGTCGGAGCTTGTACTCATCACTAGTACTCCTAGTGTAAAAGAAGGACAGAACATGGTAATTTTGTGTGGATTACTATGCACTCAATGCCATCACAATGAAGGATAGGTATCCTATCCTTGTCATTGAAGAACTCTTTGATGAGCTCTCAGGGGCCATTTACTTTAGCAAGTTAGACTTGCGAGCCAGCTACCACCAAATCTGCGTGAGGCCCGAAGATGTGCACAATACTGCATTCGCATACATGACGAGCATTATAAGTTCAAGGTTATGCTTTTTGGACTCACTAATGCTCTCTCCACCTTTCAAGGTTTGAGGAATGACATCTTTAGAGTGCTATTGAGGCAGTTTGTGCTTGTCTTCTTCGGCGACATCTTTGTGTACAGTCGTTCATAGAGGGAGCATCTCGTTCACCTTTGTGAAGTATTGCATATTTTGAAGGACAATGAGCTGAAGGTGAAGAAGTCCAAATATTTATGGGGCCAGTCGAAAGTGGAGTATCTCGGCTACATCATATTAGCAGCAGGAGTGGAAGTCGATCCCTCTAAGGTGCAAAACATGGTGCAATGGAAGATCCCAAAGACAAGGAAAGAATTACGGAGCTTCCTTGGATTGACAACTATGATAAGATCGCTGCCCCATTGACATGTTACGGACCAGATTTGGAATGATCCATCCATTGGATTGTTATAAAAATTTAGGTGTGTGAGTTAGGTTTCTAATATCTTTGGTTTCACCTAAATCGGAAGTCGGGATGAAAAGATAAAAATAAAATAGTGGAGATACGTCAAGGAGGGCAGAATGGGTAATATCCGACGTTGTGGCAGTCGTCGGAGGGTGGTGGACGGCCAAGGGTGGTGGTGGATGGCTGTGTAGTAGGGTGGCTACTGGAGATAGGAGGTGGCTAGGGTTTGGATGCTTGAAGGGGATCTACGGTTATGATCTACTCCTATGAAGATAAAACAATCTAACGATTAATGTAAAAAAGATAAGGACAAGAATAATAACTGGCTAAATTTAGATTTCTCTAAATTCAATTACATAAAATTATCAATACATGTCCACTCCTATTTATAGGAGTAAAAGTCTATAGTAGATCGGATCCACATGCGGATTATCCGATTTATTTGAAATTCAAACAACAAGATAAAGCTAGCTAACTAACTAAATCAGCCTTCTTTATCTTTCTCAGATTAATCCTTCATTTCGTCATAGATAGATTCCGAATCTGGAGAAGTCATGAATACCAAAATTGTAGATCTGGAGGTTGGTGATCTTATCCCACTGATTTGATATTATTCAGACGTCTGTAGAATCTTATGAGAATATTTTCCCAAAACTGCGCAGAGCTGGATTTAGCTAATTAAATAAAATCTTAACCTTCTAACTAAACCAAATAAACAAATAAGATAACTAGACTCAATCCATTGAGTCTAATCTCCTCTTGATGTGATCCAATCTGACCCGGTTCGCATCATGACATCACTACTGAAGAAGGGAGAGCTTCAGTGGACCAAGGCAGCAACGAAAGCCTTTGAAGAATTGAAGAAAGCAATGATCATAGCTTTGGTGTTGGTGTTACTTGCTTTTACCAAACCTTTTATAGTGAAATGCAACATGTTAGGATCTGGAATTGGGGTTGTTCTCATGCAAGAAGGGAGGCCGGTGGTGTAATGAGCAAGGCGTTGTCGATGAAGAACTAGATGATATCTACATATGAGTGAGAGATGCTAGCCATTATCCATGTCGTTACTAAATGGAGACCATATCTCATCGGTCGACGATTTGTGTTGCATAGGGACCAGCGAAGTCTTCCTTACTTTCTTGGGCAATGCATTCACACTACGTCACAGCAACCGTGGGTAACAAAGTTGTTGGGCTACGGCTACGAATTTGTGTATAATAAGGGAACTGAAAATCGGGTCACCGATGCGTTATCGCGATAACATGGCCATGATTTCTATCCTAGTCTTTCCTTTTTTTTTTAGAGATTATAGCTGCATGTATGAAAGATCTAGAGATGAGAGAACTCATAAAGAAGGTAGAGGAAGAACCATATAGCTATCCCGGCTTAGAGCATCTCCAACCGTGGCTCTATATTTGGAGCCTTTGGGCTCCAAATATGGAGCCAAAAATGGAGCAAGAGCCCGGTGCACTCTAATGCACCGGGCTCCAGATATATTAAAATAATAATATAATATATATTATTATATTAGTTATTTTAAATTACTTAATATGTCATCTTAGCATTATTATTTTTTAATAAAAAATATATGGTTAGAAAACTCTCATTGAGATCTTTAAAATAAGACTAATTTTTAATAGTTTTAGAAATAATTTTAAATTACTAATTTTTTAATTAAATGCATCGAAATTATATTACACGAAATAAACATCGAAATAAGCATTACATGTCATTAACTAAAAATATCAAAATTACATTACATAAAATAAGCAGAAATTAACCAAACATAATAAAAACAATAGATGTTTAATATTCTAGTAAGTCATCTCCGTAGCAACCGATTCCGGTTCCGCAGCCACCGGTTCCAGTTCCGTAGCCACCAATTTCGATTCCGGTTTCATTTTTAATCTATTTTATGTTTGACGTATTTCATATCTAATGTATTTTAATATTTAATATTTATATTGGGAATAATTTTGAGTAATTATATTTTAGGATACATAATTTATTAGACTCATTTTTATAAATAATAAAAAAATTTAAATTTAAATTAACTCAAAAATAATTTAATATTAGACTCATTTTAAAGGTCTCGATGAGACCTTTCTAATAGTTTAGTAAAACTAATTATATACTCAGTTTAACTAAGTAAATTATTTAATAAAAGATACAAATGAAATTAAAATTATTGAATGTAATAATTATTGGACAATTTTGGTATTTCAAAAGGTTGAAATGACAAATAGAGCCGGGCTCCATTTTCATAGTGGGGCTCCAAATTTGGAGCCCCACTATTGCTAGCTCCAAATTTGGAGCTAGTTTTAGAGCCCCATTGGAGCTCAACCGGGTTGGAGTTGCTCTTAGAGGTGAAAGATGGTCTACTACTAGATCGAGGGCAAGTATGAGTACCGGCCAAACCCGAACTGCGAGTGACTTTGATTCGCCACTTTCACAACACTCCTATGGCGAGGCATGAGGGAACCTTCAGAACCTATAAAAGGTTGACATAAAATTGTGTATGGGCAGGGTGAGAAAAGAAGTGCTGTCCTATATTCGAGCATGTGAAATTTGTCAACGTGCCAAGACGGACTCAACAAAACCGACGGGGCTACTGCAACCCCTATCCATTCCGGAGCAAATTTGGAAAAATGTGACGATGGACTTCATTGAAAGCCTTCCCTAGGTTAGAGGACATACGGTGATAATGGTGGTGGTCGACCGGTTGACAAAGAGTGCGCACTTTTCAGCTCTAGCACACTCGTACACTGCAAAGAATGTAGTAGAAAATTTTGTGAAGGAAATAGCCTAGCTGCATGGAATATCGAAGTCAATAGTTTTAGACTGTGATCCAATCTTTATGAGTCACTTTTGGCAAGAGTACTTCAAACAGTAAGATACTGAACTGAAAATGAGCTCGACGTATCCACAAATCGATGGGCAATCCGAAGTCGTTAATCGCTACCTCGAGCAATATTTGCGATGCTTCTCGGGGAGCAATCAAAGAGATGGCTAGCTTACATACCCTAGGCGAAGTACTCATACAACACGACTCACCACACTGCTATTAGGATGACCCCTTTCGAGGCTGTCCTTGGGCGGGCGCCCCTAACATTGTGATCCTATGACCAACCAAGCGCACCTGATCAAACCGACATAGATGAGGTGCTAGTAGATTGGGATGAAGTACTCAAGCGGCTCAAGCTTTACCTAGCAGCAATACAAAACTGAATGAAGCAATCGCATGACCGCAAACACTAGGAAAGAAGCTATGAAGTTGGCGATTGGGTCTATATTCAACTTCAACCGTACCGACAAATCTCGGTACAAACTATTTAGAACTAAAAGTTAACACATCGCTTTTTTGGTCCATTTCAGACTTTAGGGAATATGGTAGCAGTTGCATATAAGCTGGATCTACTCGAATCGTCCCGAGTTCACTCAATCTTCTATGTATCTAACTTGAGAGCCTGAGTTGGTCCAGTTGAGCAAGTTGTGGCAGAACTACCCGAGCCTGAATCGGAGGCAGTTGAGCTCACTCCAGAAAATGTCCTAGCATGAAGAAAGGTCAGAAGTGAAGAACAAATAGTCAAAGAGGTGTTGTTAAGCTGGGTCGGAGCAAGCCACATGGGATTCCTAGGCAACATTGATGGACCATTATCCTAAATTTGCACTTTGAGGACAAAGTGAGGGGAAGCATAGAGAGATTTATTCTTATTTTGTTCTAGTTGTTTTCTTCAGAAAGTTAAGAATTATGTATGTCGCGTTTGAATGAGAGGGGTCGCGTTCGAACGCCCAATGCAATTTGTGCGTTCGAACGCGCTCGACCTCATTCGAACGCCTACATGTGAATGTCCGCATCGACAATGAACATGAATTGCGCGTTCGAGTGCGCTCGACCTCGTTCGAACGCCTGCGTGTGAATGTCCGCATCGACTATGAACGTGAATTGCACGTTCGAACACGCTCGACCTTGTTTGAATGCGGTCGACGAGAATTCATTGTTTCTAAGGTTATTATTTATCATTTAGCATTGTTAGGTTAGCCTCTTAAGATATGGATGGCAACCTAAAGCATTATTATGAATAAATATTAATGTTCTATCCCTTCCCTTCCTCTACCCTAATTCTACTTTCTCTTCATTCATGCCCTAGTCATGTGCCATCTCGACACTGGCTACCTCTAATCTCCCTCGACTGTCGGTTCCTCTCTCCTCCTTGGGATTTTGACCAACTTCTCCCGCCTCATCCTTATCCCCTCAATACCACGTGCCACCCAATCCATCACTATTATCATCTCTCTTACCCCATTATGACCATCACTCGCCACTTGCACCTTCACCCTACTTTTGCGTATTTTTGTCCCAAGTGTAGTCAGAATCTACAAAGGATATGAATACTAAAAATGTAGATTAGGAAGTTATATATCGATACCACTAATTTCATAATTTTCTATCTATGATAGAATTTTTTAAGATTATGTTCCTCCGACTGTGTGGACTGTTTTCCTACATCCAAGCATGATCGGATAGCAAACTCTCAGTTCATGTCACCAAATCAGTTTAGCAACCAAACACTAAAATAACTTTATTTTCCTTAATCAAATTCAGTCCTTAATAAATAATCAAATAAAAATATATAAATTTTATTACTCTTGTAATTTGATTCCAATTTTACCATTGACGTGACTTAAGTATAATGTCTTGTCAATTTTATCTCGTCTCTTTTCTCATCTCTCTACTCTCTGTTTCAAAATACTCAAATATTTATATTGTAAATATTATGTTCTCATGTAATGAGAACCCTAGAAATAAAATAAAAATTACAGGAAAATAATGTAAATAATTTGAGTAGATAAACTAAAAATATTGTTTAATATATGCTTAATAAAAAATTCTATAAAATAAAAGTAACTCGTCAATGTAAAAACATTGTTTTTTAGGCTTATTAACTAAATTAGCCGAGTTGCGAGTTTACAAGGCAGCAAAAGGCTAATTAACTAGCTTACAAAAGAAGCTAGCAAACGTTGTTTTGCAGGCTTAAATATAAAATTACAAATGTACAGAAGAAAATCGTTATTATAAATTAACTGTACACATCCAACAATTGTGTAATAAATATCACGTAATGTTTTATTTAAAAAAAATTAAAAAAATCATGATGAGTCACTACTCTGACATTTGCAGGCTTATACGTTATATATTTGCGGGCTTAGTCAGATTATTTGCTGGCTTAGAATGTGAAGTCTGCAAAAAAAAAATAATAATAAGTGCATATACTGAGACTTATCAAATCATATTTAATCTCATCATCTCTCTCCTCTCTCCTCTCTCTGAAAGAAAATGGAGGTGCGGGCTTACTCGCAAGCATTGTGTTCTATTTGCGGGTTTAATTGCAAGACATATTCAGTTTGCAAACTGGATATGTAGGCTTAACCGCTCTTAGTGTGTTCAGTTTAGAGACTTGATTTGCGGCTTATATAAAAGATGCAAAGTAATAAATATATCTCTCATATTCATTTAAATTAGCAAATTGTTATCATAGACACCATATAAGCTTGTAAATAATTCAAATATTATATTTAAGCCCGTAAATGACTATTATAGACACCAATTATTCATTTCAAACTTGCAAATATATCTCCCATATTTATTTAAGCCTACAAATATATCTCCCATATCTATTTAAGCCTACAAATTACACTTAAGCACGTAAATAATTTGAAAATTATACTTAAGCCCTCAAATAACTATTATAAACACCACGTATTATTCATAAATTATAATAATAACTAATATCATTATATGAGAAGGGTAATTTTGTCTATTAAATTTATATCTCATCAATTTCCCTTCATAACCAACACTTTTTTCACTTTTTCATATCACATTATAAATAATAAATACACTCTTCAACTAGTTCACAACCAAACACTAAATTACCTTAAATTAGTTTGAGACATTCAAATCAAGACTAAAAAATAAAATTAATTAATCAAGTTTAAAGCTTAGTCTCAAACTAAACGAGGCCTAAAAGTCTCTATTGGATAGGTGATCCAACCTCTTGCTCTAAGCTTTGACGAATAAATCTCTACATTTCAGTTGATCTAGATCCTCCAATCAGTTTCGGGCTATTTCTAATCCTAAGTCCTAATATCAACTCTAGCTAAATCCAACTATAGAGGCAGTCGACTGGTCAATCAACCAAAGTAGAAACATGAGTTTTGGATGTAGTTGGGATCGATCCTTCCCTGACTATCTGTGCTACAAATTTTGATCGCCGACACAAATGGCGCCGGGTTACACTGTGGAACTAAACTAATACATTTTTCTCCTTTTGGTAAACAAAATAAAAATTCCTGCTACATATGGTTTTGGATCGAATTGATGTAGAACTAAGTTAAATCCAAAAATCCAATAACTAATCGGGTATTGGATCTTGATCCAATCATCTCATATCTTCTCGTTTACATTTGTTTTAAGTTGCACGAAACCTTGCCATACTCCACCGAAGCTCCTCTTATTTTCTCCTCTCTTTGAACTGATCTCATCGCGATTTCGTCGCAATGGTTCTCGAGGTCTCGCATCCTTCCCTTTCTCTTCGTGTTCTCCATCTCTCTCCAAGATTTCCTTGCAACCTTGGATTTCTTCCGAAAGCTTCAACTTTCGCACTTTTGATCCGTTTTCGCAGGCCACCATGATCTGCATCGATAATTCGGAATGGATGCGGAACGGAGACTACTCGCCGTCCCGATTCCAGGCTCAATCCGACGCCGTCAATCTCATCTGCGGCGCTAAAACGCAGGTAGAGTGACAATTCACTTGCTTAAATCTAGATTCCTAGGGTTTTCTGCTATGCGATGCTTTCTGCTGCTGATGGATGATGTGGTTTGTGGCAATGTGGCAGTCGAATCCGGAGAATACAGTCGGTGTGCTGACTATGGGGGGTAAAGGGGTCCGTGTTTTGGTCACGCCAACTAGTGATCTTGGAAAGATCCTGGCCTGCATGCATGGTATGATTTTCCGGTTAGATCGCAACGACCTCGACAGAATTTTACATTGGGGCATTACTTGCTGGCTCAACATCTTGTGAAAAATGGCAGCGGAATTAGGAACGGTGATTAAAAGCAAAAGGGATAAACAAACTATTATTTGTCAAGACCATGAAGAGCTCACCTTTAATAGCTCTCAAATTCCTGATTGCTGTGTACCTTAGAAGATGGAACTCAAGAACCCTACGAGCTAATTTGATATAGCTAAACTGAGATTGATGCTGCATGCCTTAAACACTTAAATGGGCTTAGTGGCTGGTGCCTGTAAGATGGGCCTGTCTGAGTGGGGAATCTTCAAATAATCTTGAGTTGAGGTTTGATAAAGAGGACTCTTGAAACTCTATAGAATGAGTACTATGCAGGTCTATCTTAATAAAAGCATAGCACTTGCCTTATGGAAATTTTAATTCCCTTTAGGAGAAGCTGACCACAATTGTGGAACTATGATTTCACAACTTGCATTTAAATAAAAAGACGAAGTGCACTAAGAAAGATATTTTTTTAGGAATAAAGGAAGAGCATTTTATTAAGTTTACATGAATTTACTTGATTTCTTATCCCTCGTATGGAATGGAGTGCTTGACAGATGCCATTATATTCATGGTGCACTAAGTGAGGAGTTTAATCAACTTTATGTTTGCAACACAAGACAAATAGAAAGACGATTTAGGATTAGAGAGTGATATATTGTGAGAAGTGTATGGTGAATTCTTTAGTTACTCCCTAAGTGAGATAATATGGAGGATTTGTTATTATTTTAAAGGGATCTTGTAGTTGGTGATATTGAAATTCCCTTTAGCCTATCATAATGGATGAAGCTCATGAGAGTATTTATTTGAAATTTTAAAAATTATTTGGTCTCTATCGAGTTGTTAGTGTTTTGATTTTGTTAGTTTTTGAGGTTGATTTTCTACAATAAGTGTGTTGGATTCTTGTGTTAAAGCTAGAGTTCATAGAGTCATCTTTGTTATCATTTGACAATCACTGAATTAAGTCACCAGTATATCATGCATGCTAATATTATTAAACCTAGTTCACCTTGAGATTAAGGGAAATTATAGCTATTCTAGATTCTTATTCCAAAAATTGTACCTCCTATCTATAGTAAAGTATTCTAATGTTTACTTGTAATCTAAAATAAGTGTGTAATAAATATTTTTATATGACAAATTTGAGGTAAAGGACAAATAAGAAGTGAATATTAACTAAAATGCCATTGATTTGATATATAAATTTAAAATGAAGTGTTCACATTTGTTGTATGTATGTAATATATACTTGTAAGTATGCAATGGGATACATGGGTGGTAGGATGGAGGAGATAGGTGCAAAAGTTGAGAGGGAAAATTGGGTGGGAAATTAGAAGGGAAAATTTTGATGTTTACAATAAGATAGGTGCATGGTAGGAGAGAGGAGAAATCATTTTTTAAATTGCTTTAGGGGTAAAATTATAATTAGGCTTATGTTTGGAATAATTTGAATACTTTTTTCTTGATCTACAATGGAGATAATTTGACATTTATTTTCTTATCTAGAATAGTATTCCCTAATTTAGAATAGGAAAAAAGATAATCCTAAATTGAACAGGGGTTCACTTTTCCGATTCCAGGATTGGAAGTTGGGGGTGAGGCAAACTTGACTGCTGCAATCCAAGTTGCTCAATTAGCTCTTAAACACCGGCAAAACAAGAAGCAACAACAAAGGATCATAGTTTTTGTAGGAAGGTACTCTATTCTTGAAATGTTCTTCAACACTTAGATTGTGGTGTGAATTTGTAATTTTATTTCCAACTTTTGTGTACAGTCCAATTAAATATGATAAGAAGATGCTGGAGGCTATTGGAAGAAAGTTGAAGAAGAACAGTGTCGCTCTTGATATTGTTGATTTTGGAGAATCTGATGATGGGAAACCTGAGAAACTGGAGGCTCTTATTACTGCTGTAAACAATAATGACAGCAGTCACATAGTGCATGTTCCTCCTGGGTCAAATGCTGTATCTGATGTTCTCATTAGGCAAGTATACATGGTTTTCAACTCCATTTTAGCACTTGATACACATGGCCTGTCCAGATAAATCATTTTATTTATTATGATGCAGCACACCAATCTTTACAGGAGATGGTGAAGGAGGAAGTAGTTTTGCTGCTGCAGCTGCTGCTGCCGCAGCTGGCGGCATGTCTGGATTTGATTTTGGCGTGGATCCTAATGTAGATCCTGAATTGGCACTTGCACTTAGAGTGTCAATGGAAGAGGAGAGAGCAAGGCAGGAGGCTGCTGCAAAAAAAGCTGCAGAAGAGGCTGCTAAACAAGAAAAAGGAGAAGAGGCTTCAAGTTCCCGGGATGCTGCTATGGCTGAAGCAGACCAGGGTTCATCTCTTTCTGCTGATGATAAGAAGCATCAATTGACGGTATGATGATACTTTTGAAAAAAATGTGTGTTTTCTTATTACTGATTTGTGTACTAGAAAATTGTCTTGATGTTCCAAGTACTCAGTAGGTCTAGACCTATATTATAGTTCGTAATTATGTATTTTTAATCTAGAGTACTTCAAATGACTGCTCCCTTTAGATTGGTTTTCCTTTCCTATATGACCCTAAACCTGTATAATTTAGATTTCCTTCAACAAATCTATAATTTTCTATTTCTATAAAATTATAAGCTGAACATCTAGGCAAGTAACTAATTTCTTTTTTGTCATTTAGTTTATCTGTTTGTGTTTATAAATAGTAGAAAATTTAGTAAGAGGTGCATAAATTTTTATACAAATAATGACAAACTGACAACAAAGATACTTTTAATCCTAACTACTTGGAATATATTCTGATCCATGAAATGTTATGGTCTAATGCTCAATCTATAAGCTTAAGAGGTATGTGGTGATCATATAATACAGTAGAGCTACTTCTCCATCTTAGTTGGCTTGCTTTAAGCCTCTAATCATTAGGTGACACCACTCATTAGTCTAACTTTCTTTATGCGTCTATCTTTGTATTCAACACTATCTTAGATTTTGCAATTGGGATGGTGCTATAAGCATACATCATGGAACCTCACTTTGAATACTTTTAGCTAAAAAATTATAAAAATGCAAAATTGCAAAAAATTGAGTACTTTATGATTACCCTTGGTGCGAACGTATGCTTTTAGGAAACTCGCTCATGTCTCTTTCAATTATTGTCATACTAGTGTAGAGAATTTGCGGTGCATATGCGGGCATGCATATGCAATGAGGCGGTTACGGTTTACCCCACCTCTTATGTAACCTCCTTTTAAAACTATGTGGAGCTTCATTACTAAAACAAAAAAGGGGGCTCAGAGAGCTACTAGGCAAAGTAACTTATAGAAATACTTCTCGTATTTTTCATCATGTGTAGTTAGATAATCGTAAGTCATTCGTAACTACGACATATTTGAAGGCCTAAAGAAGGTTTGCTATTTTAATTATGCATTAAACTATGCTCTTTGCTTGGGAGTTGGTATGCAAATTATTGGTGATGCTTGAGATAAACATTGTTGTCCAACAATTGAATGGTAATGGGAAACTTAAGTTGATTTTTTTACTTCTACTAATAGACCATCTAGAGTTCCAAGATGCAGCAGCCTTCCTGATCTAAGGGACTATAAATTAATTCTTCAGAGACCTCCCTTAAATGAGAGGTTGACAACTGGAGAGAATCCGCTGTGCTTTATCTTTGTTGGCTGCATATGGTACTTTTTGTAAGTGTATAATTTTAAAAAGCTATGTGTAAACAAAATTTCTTAGAACTTTGGAAGCATGTATAAAGTGGCACGAGGAAGCATGTATTGTGCCGATCTATAATGGCATTGATACATCACACATAGATTCAAGTATAGATTTGTCTTCAAATGCATCAAAGTCTTTTCACAATCAGTGTGGTCAAAATAATTGAGCCGTTTGAGCTTGGTCCAAAGGCAACTCAATATTAGGCTCAATCAAGTTGAGTGTAAAGAGGCCAAGAATTGATTGATATTCTAAAGCTCGAAATACATTTCAAGATGATCTTGAACAGAGATTGTATCAATAAGGCTTGAATATATATATGTATTACTACTTTGCTCCATGATTGAACAATTTGAATTTGATAAGCTCAAGATTGAGTTTAATTAATCTAGAATGAAACTCAGGTCAAGCTAATTCAAGATTAACTAAATTATTTCAACCATGGATGGCTGTGTCGGCAGCGTAAGCTACCCGTTGCCGATCGCCGTCACTCGAGCGAGTCGGGTGCCCTAGCCCGAGAGAGAGAGAGAGAGAGGATTCGGATCCGCAACTTAAGTTTTAACCGATAACTTATCGCTCTCTCTCTCTCTCGGTCTCTCCTCCCTTGGGCTAGGGCACCCGACGTGCTCGAGCGTCGGCAGAGGCGAAGGCGAAGGTGGGTATCTTTTTTTTTTCTTTCCTCTGATGGCACGGACGGCAAATGCCGCAGTACGTGCCGGTCGGCATGGTCCGTGCCTATGGCACGGCTATCGTTGATTTCAACCTCACTAAAGCTCCCATGCGACTCAAAATTGAGATCAAATTAGAACTAGGAAGAACAATTATACCAAAACTTCAAGGGAAGATGGATAGTTGTTGATGAAGTGACAAAATACAGGATCACCACTCTAGATGAACCAACAAGATGCAAAATGACTCCTCATTTACCACTCGATGATCACAAAGAGTACAGATCAAAGGGTGATCACAGGAAGAAACACACCTAAGATTAGTCAAGCTTTCCAAGCAAACTAGGGTTTTCATGAGAATAATCATCCTAATATAGAGGCAAAACATCATATATAGTCTCCCAATTGTACTAATTAAATTAGAATACGAAACAAACCCTAAACCAAAAGAAACTCTTATATTCTAATTCAGACTCAAAACTATGTCGGACATTCAAATGGGTATGGCAGGTGTTTGAATGGATTGACGAATCCCTCTAGCCATTTGAATGGTTTGAGGGGATGCACTTGGATGGGTCAGCGGAATATGCCATTTGTTTGAATAGAATTTTGTATGTTTGAATGCACGAGCACTAGACTCCCGTATTACACGACAATTTAATAGCATGCCATGTTTGTGTTCGACACTTGTTGGACACTGACACTTACCCACCATCCCTGGACATGTTTTAGACACTTCGAAGAAGTATTGGATATTTAAAAAAAGTGTAAAATTAATTAGGACACTCATTGGACACTTTTGGATATCCTCGGGACACTAAATATCCATTTCATCTTAAATGATGGTCTTACAACTTATCTTTAAAGAATGCTAACCTAATGTTTTACAGATACACTTGTTTCTTCTTCTGTCTTTACTGGTAAGACCAATCATTAATCTGTGTTGTTGTTGTTGTTATTGTTGGTTTTGGGGTTAACAGACAATATCTTTTCAGGATTTTCGTGAATAATAAGATGAGCTTGTGTTGATTGAGTTACATGATGGAATGTCTGTATTATTTGTTGGCTTGCTTCCAGTGTTTTGATCAGATTAGGATATACTAAAATGCGTGATTTTGATTGTCACAGGACGATGAGGCTGCTTTGTTAGAGCAAGCTCTTGCAATGTCAGTGGATAATACCAAGTCTGGAAGTGGAGCAATAGCAGACAGTGATATGTCAGATGCTACTGGGAATGACCAAGATTTGGCATTTGGTTAGTTCTATATTTCATGGGATTTTAATAGGATCACAGCATGGTACATCTGCACTTAATTTATAATTAGTGGCATCTTCATTTTGTTTGTATTATAGGAAAGTTAGTGTTGATAACTTGATATCATCTCTATGATAGATGCACAATGACCGTATTACTATCAGACAGGTGCATGATAATATCGTCTCCATACTGTGTTTATTTTGGGATTCTCCATATCTTCTTTTGGTCCATGTTTCTTTTGTTGTCTGATCCATGATGATGACATTCGAACAAACAAAATTAAACTTTTCTTACAATGTATATATCATGTTTCTCTGGATTGCTAGGTTAAATGTTTTGAAGGCCACAGGCCCAGTTTCATTTTGAAACAAAACATACAACCCTGCATCTGTCAGGACAAACAGATACAAATAAGGAGTCCAAAACACACCAAAAGTTCAAACCATCGCAACAGAACACAACCAAAGACTACCTTCTAAAGTTCTTACGATATCAGCAGAACACCCCTTGATACACAAACATATCATCCAAACAAAAATACATCAGCACAGTCACAGACATCAGGAAGCTAGGGCATGCACAACTCGTCTCTTCTTGTCGCCGTGAATCTGCAACTTGGCCTTCTTCTGAGCCTCCTTACATTTAAATCTTGCCCAGCAAATAGACAGTATTAAAATCTGATGGATAGACTCTTCCAATCTTTTGTCACTTTGCTGAGCTGAAAGATTCTTTTATTTCTATCAATCCTGATACACTAAAAACTAGCTATCCACATTCTCCACCAAGCTTTCATCTCCTTCATTCTTTTGCACTTATCAGTGATTCAGAAGTCCTCGACAGAACTGGGAGTATTAAATTTCCCCTAATATACCTTATCTCATAGCAACACTTCTTTGGCCATCTTACATTTCAGAAAAAATAAGTAACTAATTCATCCTTATTGCAGAACACACATTTAGGATCACACACCCAGCTCTTTTTTTTTTTTTTTTTTTTTTGGATTAGGTTGTCCCTGGGCAAGGATCCTATTATTGCAAGCAAGCTAGAGAAAGGCTTTTGTTTTCCAAGTAATTTGCATCTTCCACAAGCTAGGAATTATCCTGCAAAATAACATAAGGATTTCACAGTATAAATCTCCTTAGGATTAAATATCCACTAAATATGATTAGTGTCACCAGAAATAGGATAACTGATCTCGTTAATGAACTTTAACATCTCCTGCTCTTGCTCAAATATTCATTTAAAAATCTTCTAAAAGTGAGATACCACCCAGGAACCAGTCCAAACTTCAGAAACATAAACTTTTCATCCCAAGTAATAGAAAAAAGATAATGAAACATAGTTGCTAGAGGAGATTCACCAACCCATATATTAGTCCATAAGCTAATTCTTTTTCCATCACCCACCTTTCTCAAGAGACCAGCTCTGAAAAGTGGTTCAGCTTGTAGCACTACCCTTTGGAGCACGGAAATCCTGTTAGAAATTTGTAACCTGAAGTCTTCTATTGTGACCCTCCTATAAATCTGCCACAAACAATTTGAGCACATATTTGATTTTTTGAAGATAGCAGCGTCCACCACCTTTTAACAAAATTAATCCCCATGCCCCCGAATTCCTTTCTTTACAAACTCAATTCCTGGCAAGGTTATAACCTACTTCTTAACTAATCAACTCTTTTAAGGAAAGGATGACCGGTAATTTAGAGGTATCTAACTTAGAATAGAGTTAAGCAAAGTGATCCTGCTACTCAAGGACAATGATTTACCTTCCCAAACATGAGGCATCTCATCTTGATTCCTAAGCTTGCTATTGTGAAGAGATAATCCAATATAATTTATAGGGAGATTTTTCAACTTATAGTTTATTAGATATGGAATGATCTTTACATTAGAAAATTATAAAAATTTAGGTGGCAATAGCCTCACGACATAAGAGTTTTAATTGCTCTGGTTTTACATTAATCAGATATTTATATGAAAAGATATAATTAAATCAGTAAAGTAAGACCAGAATGGGGCAAAACAGTAAATATCGGACCTTACGACGGTCGTCGGGGGGTGTCTGACAGCCAAGGGTGGTGGTGGACGGCCGTATAGTGGCTACTGGAGGAAAGTAGTGGCTAGAAGGGTTCTACGGTTACCATCTACTCCTATGAAGATAAAGACGATCTAACGGTTACGATAAAAATGGTAAATACGATAATAAGAAAATAACTAAATTTAATTAATTCTTAGGATATACTTGAATTAATAAACTAATAAGCTCAGTCTATCTATATATAAAGGTCAAAAACAATGAGTTCTACTCAGATTTAATCCTAAAGGTTTATACGATTTAAACTAAGATTTGTCTTAGTGGCTTACATGATTTTATTAAACTTGATTTAGTGGCTTACATAACTTAACTAGACTTGTCTTAAGGGCTTATATAAATATGAATCAATTAAGAAATAAATAAGTTTGATCTATCGAACCCAATATTCTTATGATGCAATCCAATCTGATCCGGTTTGCATAACGGTTTATTAAATTAATATATATCTGCCTCTCCCGATCAACACTTCTAAGATAGACAAGAGAACTTTTATGGAAGTTTATTTTCAGCCCAAATAGTTTCAGAAGAATAAAGAATGAACTTGAGAAACACAACTTCCTTCTCCCCAACCTCCCCTACCCCATTTACAGCATCAATGCTTAATCCAGTTAGAAGGCCCTGATATTTTTCCCAATCTATCATTCTCTTCAAACCATTAGCGACCAACAGATAAGAAAGAGAGTTAAAAGATCTCCCTGCATGAGACTCTTTTTGCATTTGAAATAGTTACTAGTCAAGCTTATGCATAGAACCCCCTTCTTCTTCTTAGCATTAAACAGATCTGCATGACTCATGAGCACTAGCCTCATAGTCCAAAGTCTAAACTATACATGTTTTTAGTGAAAGCACGTTTAGCTCCTCCGGTCAACTTATCAATTACAACACTTTGTTTTCAAGACCCATAAAAATATTGGAGCTACAAATAATCAGGTTAATTGGCCTATACTCCTCAACTCTCTTAGCCCTTGATTTTTCTTGGAATTAAGCAAAGCATAGGGTAGTTCAGACTGTGGGGCTTTAGGTTCCCAGCATGCAACTCCTCAAAAGGTTAAATCCCATAATTGCTGTTTTCTTTATAAGTATCTGGATCCATTTTTTTCTCTTCTAATCTCACAAGGTTTCCACTTTTTATAAAGGATCTTATAGTTTTTCTTATTTAGTCTAATATTAGATGTGGTAGTTGCTACCATCTATGATTGACTGAAAGCAATTCAAATGATTAAATAAAAGTAAAATAGGAGAACATGGTTATTGTCTTCTCATATCATTGTTTGCCTGTACATCATATAAAGAGGTTGATATGTTTTATGTTAAGGACAATATTCTCAGATCTCTTGTGTGGCATAAGATACTGAGTACTGAGTTTGTTAGATAAGAATTAAGAATGTCAAGTATCTGCCTTTTTAAAGAACCGTTTGTTAGTGTAGCAGTCCACTGTTTGAGACCCATAAAAAAAATCTGAGAATTAAATTCATGTGAAACATGCAAATTATTCTCTTCTGACATCATTCAGAAATTAATGGAGCTTGCTTGTTGCCTGATGAAGTAACAACCTTTTTATTTTTAGCATGCAATTCTTTGACTTTATCACTGTTCAAGGTTTAAGATTCTGCAACCGATTATAATCTAGTGAACAACTGAACCTTTTATCTCAAGCTCCTCTATCTAATGCAATGATTTCTACCAAGAACAATGAAGCAATAACAAAACACTGCTATTTAAGATTGATTTGATCTTACTATTGTTTAAATCCAATTTGCTGTGTAAAAAGCCAGATACTACATGATAAAATTCTGGTAACTTTTCCATATTTAGAAGATCTAAGTAAGAGCTACAAGAAAGCTTGATAGGATGACTACAAGATCTGAGTTTTTGACCAACCTAACCCTGCCGAACTATCTTTTACGCGTCTAGGACACTTCAAAGCTTAATACGAGACTGGTGCAGTTTGAAAATGTTGACTGGATAACAATTTTTCAAATATAAGTCACTGACCCAGTCAGCAACTTATATGGAAATATTAAAACCGCTAAAAAGATTGTTGTCTCAGGAAATTTTTTTCATATAAATTGCTTTTCGGTTCAGCAATTTCAGCAATTTATATGGAAATTGCTGAACCAAAAAACGATTTATATGGAGATTTTTTTCTTGGGATTTGGCAAATTTCTTTTGACAATTTCAAAATTCCCATATAATATATTTGAAAATTGTTGCACTAGCCAGTGGTTTTAAAAGATAACTAGTCTCATTTTAAGTTTTGAAGTAAATTAGATACGTAAAAAAAAAATTAGCGGCATACTTAAAATAGTCAAAACTTTGACTACAAGATTAATCTCTTTATGATTAGAACATAGGGCAACTAGAAACAACGTATCCAAAGGTTGAGTTGGCCAAAATGAGGATGTTACAGTGGATATGTGGTGTTACCAGAAAGGATAGAATAAGGAACTATGATATTAGACAAAATTCATCGGTAGAACCCATGAGGATAAATTACACGAGAACTAATTAAGATGGTTTAGACATGTTCTAAGGGGACCACATAATGCACCAACGCAAAGGAGTAATCTCACTCAAATAGAATATTTTTGGGTCATTTGTTGTGAATTGATGTTATTTATCTTCTTTAGGACAGCTAATATTACACTAAACCATATAACAATCTGTAAGCATTTTCATAGAATAAGTAACCATTGAAGTTATGTCACTAGAATTGTAGCAAGCTACTGAACTGCAATGAATCATTAAGGTGAAGCCAAATTTCATATCTCTTTCCATTTTCTTTTATTCATGGTATTGGAAGAACAGTTCATTCAAAGAGTAGTTTGGAACTGTAGGTGATATGTGTTGCTTGCTTTGCCTGGTTTGAGTTAGTAGTAATCTGTTGACTTTCTCCAGAAAAACTAATAATAAGCAGACCATAAAACTTGTATGTAAGCTATAGCTAGAGGAAAATACACAAACTCGAGAAGAAAATAAAGTTCATAAAGATAAACGTTATAAATGTGGACATTGGGAATTGCTTCATGTTATAGACTAAATAAGTCAAAGCTGAAACTGGATCATTTTTCTGTCTGTCACATTTGGAGGAGAGACTCATTGAAAGAGTGGAACTATGGAACGTATATCTGCTTGCAGTGTCTAATTCACGTTTCTTAGTGAGCCCCTATAAGTTATAACCAATCTTAAAACATGCTCAACAGGTACTTGAAGGTTTATATCAATTGCAATTATCACAAACAGTTAATGGCAGATACCAAGATGGGTTCCTTGATCCTAAATCAGACTGCTAAAATATAGTAGATATTATATTAGTATCTCTTTTTTTGTAAAGTTAAATTATTTACTTGATCTGCAAGAAAACCTAAATGGAGTGAACTGATAGCTGTAATGTGATATATGCATCCAAGGACAAAACAAGTCTTGTTTTAGCAAATTACGCTTGCATTATCTATACATGTCTTGATGTTCTGATTTAGTATTTGTTACTTGCTGGACATAGCTCTTCAAATGTCCGTTCAGGATGCAACTCAGTCTGACATGAGTAAGGTGCTGGAGGATCAGTCATTTGTTTCATCTATCCTAAATTCGGTAAGATTTATACTTTAACCTGCTGATAGCTATAATTGGTAGTGTTTTGGCATCCTAGCTGCTTTAGCACAGATAAATAATTCTATACTCTACAGCTTCCAGGTGTTGATCCGAATGACCCTTCTGTAAAAGATTTGCTGGCATCTTTGCAGGTGAGTTGTAATTCAAGATATTAATATGCTCCAGAAAAAGAGGAGACTTGTTTAATTTATCTTGTTGGACAGATTCTTCTTTTTAAGTGCTTATTATTAAAATTTTCTCCCTTCTACTCTTCTTTTGTGACCTTAAAGTCAACAGCTTTTGTTTTATAATCAGATTTACTTCTAAGTTCTAACTGCTACTAGTTATTTGGTAAACAAGCTTTTCTTTGTTTTCTAAGTCATGCTTTAGATCAGCTTTCCATCATATGTAAACTTCCCAAGCTGTACTCCATTCATTTTTACCAGATTACATGTAATGACCCTTAACTTAAAATAAATCTCTACATGATCTCTAATAACATTCACTCAGTTTGAGGATGAAAGTTATTTTTATGTTTGGTAGAATGTGTTGACCTTTTAAGTTCATATAGATCTCTATTGTTGTCTATTAAGTAATGACAATTGTCGGGTTTTGACGCAGAACTTTGGTGGTAGAAAGCAGTGACCTGAACCCTTGATAAATCTTAGTATCTAGTGGCATCAACTCATTCACTTGGTGTTGCAACCATCGTTTGTTTCTAAAAAAATCAAGTGCCTTCCTCTAGTTTTGCAATCACACTATTTGGATCCCAAGGAGGCTGCTTTATCTTAAAAAGAATTCAAATATAGTCATGTTTCTTCAAGGCATTCATGTTCCATTAAGTTTGGTTACTTGTGTTATTGACTAGATTAGATCTAATCATATCATTAATGATCTAGTTAACTTTTCATGGTTAAGTTGTAATCAACCAAGGGATTGTCTCATTGTTCAGAAATTAAGATTGTGAGTTTTAGTGTAACTTTCCAATTATGAGGTGCTTAATTGCAAATACTTCCAAGTGAATCCGAGGCAATTGAGAATATGAGACCTCATAAATTGTTTTGCTGAGAGAAGGCAAGTGTACCAATGCATAATAATAGAGTTATTATGTTATATTTTATTTATTTACTATTTTAGTTAGATATATGGTGACTTTGTATAAATAGGGCCAAGTCCCTCTATATCATCTCAAGCAATATATTGTTTTACCAAATCTTCTTCTCTCTTCCAATCTTCTCTCTAAACTCAATCTAGAGTTAGGCTTTGTATTGTTTCATGGTATCAAAGCAGTATCTTCATTTTCAAGCTTCCAAGGCTTGACTGGCACACAGTTTTCAAGTTGAAGACTTGTCTTTGTAGCATGACCAGTAACATATAAAATTCTTGAAGGGTCCCTGTTCAGCTTTAATAGGTCCTGAAAATATTTGCCATTCTCATATTTTGTTGCAGCTCTTGACAGCCTATAGCGAATGCAACCTTTCTGATCCAACCTCTCGACAACAGGATTAACGTACACATTTAGCTTATCAAAATACACTACAATTTCGTAAAACTTTGCAAGATGTTCTAGGAAAGCATAAACTAAACGTCCTCCAGCCTCTCTCACGGTGCCAGTCAGAGCACACAAGTTTCATTGAGGTCGAGAACAAGAGTGAAGACATGTTGTGCTTGAGGATGTAGATCTGGAAGAATCTAGTCTGATGATGGTTCAGTAAAGCCCCGCGCTTGTTCTTCAAGATTGCTCCTAATATCCAGATATAGCTCAATGGTCTTAATAGGGACTTTCATAGCTGCTGAACAAAGCATGGCCCAAAATTTTTCAAAACCAGATGCATCTTCCGCTACTGCATATTTGGAACTCTTCCAAAAAGTGCTTGTATTCTCATCCGATTCATCTAGATAGTATGTGTAGCTGACGTAGCTGGTGGCTCCAATGGCGCATGCGATAGCGTGAAGACTCCAAACTTTAAAAGACCTTGTGATTTGCGAGCTCTTGTAGGAGGCGGTGGAGGCAACTACTCGTCAACGAAGGTCTCCTTCATGGCTGCAGCGGGAGAAGAGCTCGAGAGACGATTGTTTCTCTTGGAGAGGAGGGGAAGAATAACGTGAGATCGAGCGATCCGAGACCCGGCGAGGATTCTTCTGATACTTCTTTGCTTTCGATAGCTTCTAAAGTAGAGATTGATGAGAAATAGAGAGAGAGAAAGAGGAGAAGGGTTTAGGACGAGTATAAGGGCGGCTAAAGTTGGAGAGGAGAGTGGGGGCAAAGAAAGGAAAGAAAGATTTCTCTTTGGTTCTACGGCCTTATTCCAATGCAGACGAAACTAATGATAAGTTTGATCGGAAGTCTACTACTAGCTTTTACATTTTTCTGGGAGAATCTAATTTCCTAGCACAATAAAAAAAAAATTTTAAAAGAAACAAAATGTGGTGTTTTTGGTCAGTGCTGAGTTAGAGTATCGTGTTATGTGTGCGGTGACTAAGGAGATTGTTTTGCTCCAGCGCTTCCTTAATGATATGGGTGTTCTATTGCCCCTCCCAACTCCTTTTCATTGTAGACAATGATAGTGCTAAAAAACTTACTGAAAATTCTATTTTTCATGAGATGACAAAGCACATTGAAGTTGTATAAGCTACACTCATTAGGAGTACCAAGCTGGCATATTTCTCTCCATCGCCTCGGTAATGAGTAAATTGTTGACTTCTTCACAAAGTCTCTTCCACTTTCACATTTTGAGTATCTAGTTAGCAAACTCTCGGTTTATGATCCATCTTGAGTTCGTGGAGAGGGAAAGTATTAGAGTTATTATGTTATATTTTATTTATTTATTTCGATATGTGGTGATTTTGTATAAGGCTAGGCTTTGTATTGTTTCACACAATAATATGATAGTTTTTCTCTATAGCCAGAGAGAAGAACTGAGAGAAAAAGAAACAACGAAAGCTCCTTGAGAAACTTTCTTTTAGAGGGATCTTGTTGCTGAATTTTATGTCAAGGTGGGTTCTAGAAGAGTGGATATGAACAAAGAAGGCTTTAATTAGAATCTTAGGGCTTGTCTTGTTAAATTATTATGCAAATTAATAACGGTCATGCCAGTTGGCACGCCTTGTGTTGGCTAGCACTTGCCATGTTGACGGTGGCACGACACCTACCTATGCCAACCCCTATTGATCGGCATGGGTGCATGCCGGCTTGTGTCAACTGGGACAGGTTGCGTGAGGATAAAAACGGGTTTTATTAATTTGAAATGGATCTATTAGAATGATAAACCTAAATTATTTTACGAGGTCATTTTTTTATCATGTAACAAACATAATGCTTGTGAAGCTCATTTTTTTCTTAACATTCTTTTTTGTTTCCATCAATCATCTTTAGATTCTTTAGTTATTTTCTTTTAAAATATTTCATTAGAATGGTTTTCTTGTGAGCTAATGCCGATTTTTTTTCTAATTTCCAATCAAATCAAATAATTAACTCACGTTTCATCATCTAATTTTTTTTTAATCTTTTTCTTATTTCCATCCATCAACTTTTTTACTCTCTTTCTCGTGAATTGAGAGCTTTATAAGCATTTATGAAGAGTTGTTCACAATTAACACTTCCCTCTTTCAACAAATTGTTAGCTCTCTCAACCATAGCTCTCTTCAATCTTTACATTTCTCTCATCCATCAATACATTTATAGGCTTTCAGTCTTTACACAATTAATTGGGGACATAAATTATTGATGTCCTAGGGTCAGATTCAGGTCAAATCCGTTATGGATATGGCTTGATTGACCCAAACCGACCATCCCAATTGGGATTAGCCGATCTAACCTGATCCTAGTTGACTAACTGGGATCTAGATCGGGTGTGGCCAATCTGAACAGGGGTCAGCTGATCCTTCTCTCCATTGGTTTGATCTTTTTTTCTCCCACGGTTTGGTGCGTTATCTTCTATCTTTTTTATTTATCTAGCCATGTTAAAATGAAAATGATACTTGGAGGCAGATAAAGAGATTCCTAGAAGCACTATCTTTTCTTCTTGAGGGTGGATCTAGGTATCTCCTTATTTTTTCTGTATCGGTATGGTTTCTTGTATCTTGGCGACATCTCCCTCTCTCTCTAATCACTCCCTTTCTATTGTTGCTAGTTGCTACTATAGTATTAGGTAGGCTCCCTCTTGTCTCTCTCTCTTCCTTTTTCTCTCCTCTTTGTTGCTGCAACAAAATGACTGTTGCAGAAACATATTAAAAGGAGAGAGAAGACAATGAAAAGGGCAGCAAAGAGGAGAGGATATATATAGAGAGAGAACAAGGCTGCAAGGAGAGAGAGAAAAGGAAAAAAAAACTAAGAAAGAAAAATGGCTCATCGTAGGTTGCCAGAGTTCAGTGTTGTTGGATGTACTGTCAGAGGAGCACATTGGATGTCCATCACCATATCTGCCGTGAATAGGCTTCTTGGTGGAGAGAGAAAGTGTTCGGCTGATCCATATCGAGATTTGCTAAAACTATGGTCCTTTTGGGTTTTATTAATCCATGGCTAGAGGAAATATCACATATGGTGTTGTCTAGAAGATTTAATTTTGTCTAAAATAAATCAGATAAAATGATTTCTTTCACTTTTGAATCCCAAATAATTCGATTAGGACCAAAATTTTGTGAACAATGTGGGGTAGAAACACAAATTCGTGATCTTTAATGACATTTACTCAGCTTAAAGCCTTAAAGGACAACTTATTTTTGTTTAGGTAGAAAATGGTGATCCTTAACTTCAAATAGATCTCTATTTGTGTCTAATAATAATTTCTTAGTCTCGAGGACAAAGCTTATTTTTTCGATGGTAAAATTTGGTGACACTAAATCTTTCATAAATCTTCACTTGATCTCGTGGTGTTTAGTCATCTTTTTGGTATTGTTTATCTCACTGAAAGGTAGAACTTACTGTCTAGTTCTGCGATGACACAATTTGGACCCTAAAGATCATCAATAGTAATTTTTCTTCAAGACAATCTTATTTAAGTTTGATTAGTTATTTTAATAACTAGATTAGCACAATTGTATGATTAGTGAGCTAATTAACTTGACGTTCCATTGTTAAGGTATACCTGAGTTCGTGTCTCATTAATTCACAACTTATTTCTTTAGCTTTTAGTGCAATTTACTAAATATGAGGTGCTTAATTGCAAATTCTTCCAAGTTCCAAGTGATACCAAGGTAATTGAGAATGTAACACCTCATTTGTGATTTTGCTTAGGGAAAGCAAATGTGCCAATGGGCAGCCAACAATATATTGGTTTCATGGTTTTTAAAAATTGGTCAAAATTGATCCATGTTGGCTGATAGATGGATCATTCTGACCAGTCTAGAAAAAACATGTTTTATGTGTGTTGTTCGAAGTACTACAGGTATGTGTGTCATAAGAAGTTGGGAAAGAGTAGTACCTTTGTGCCAACATGCTGCGACATCTGTAAAAGTCATATGATTCTTTGTGTACAGCCTCATTTAATTCTATCTCCATCTTCTGAAAGTATTATCTTCCTAAGTGTTCCATTTGCAGCATGTTTCTACCAGAATATTTGTGGTGTAGTAGTCTCAATAGGACATCTTCCAGGCTTATTGTGATACATCCTTGATAAAAATGTGACAATTATTAATAATAATGTTTAATTGTTTATAGTGTAGACATCAAAACTTTAGAAGCGTGTTTTCCTACTTAATATAAAAGTTTTAGAGAGGCTTCTATATGTGTTGTATAATCTATATATACTTGGACTGCCAATTTTATGTTAAAAAATTCTTGATTGTAGTTTGGGGATTGTGAAAGACCAAATTTCAAGATGGAGAGAATTTAATTTTCAATTTCTTTCCATCTTGGGTTGAGGTTTTTAGATCTCAAGGGGTACTCAATGGCTAAAAAGTGAGGACCAAGTTTTAACATAAAGTTTGTGGTGTATATATATTGAGCTAGACTACAAACTTTATCTTAAAATATTGAAATAAGTTTGGTACTTTTAGCACGTCTGTGGCCATTCAGTATGTATTAGGATTACCATATGCTCATCACGAGATCAGAAAAGGACTTTCTCTTGCTACATCTTGTGATGAGTTTTTGTGATTCTCAAGGCACATTCAAGGCTTCATTCCCAAGATTTGTTTCCTTTAAGTTTTAACGCAAAGTTGATCTGATTTTTTGCTTTCCTCATTTAACTCTGTCCATAATGGCATTCTTGTTGTATATGTAGTTTTGGTATGACGCCATTTGTTGACTTCTTAATGCTTGCTCTATTCCCAGCAAAAGAAAGAGGAAAATAAACCAGAAGATGAAGGTGATAAGTAAACAAAGTGCTGCTCCTTCCTGCTGGTTTTCAGTGGTAAGATTGCACCCTTTCAGGTTATTATTTTGTCCGTGCATGGATCAAGCCAACTGTAATTCTCTGGGAACATTTCCTTTTTAGCTTGATTTTTGGTTTATCCTGAGCTTATTCAGTTCTCTGTTGTTGAGGAAAGAGTTAGAAACAGAAGCAGCTCAGTTTTCATTGTATCATCGAGAAATCTTGATCCTGCTGTATTCATGACCCAGAGGGTAAAAAAATGGAAGTGAGGTCTTTTGTCTTGTTAACAACTGTAAATTTGCATCATAGAGGCTTCACTTAATGTTTGCCACTATGTGCTGTAGTGACATGGTTTCAGGCAATGCGAACAACCTATTTGTTATTGAGGAGGATAAGGCTGCATATATCTTGTCTTTTAACAACGAATGCACAATGATTGTGGATTGTGTTGATTGAATTACTTGGCAATCCTTGTAACACTCAGTGGAGAAATCTATCAGTATTATTTTTCTCTCTAACTGAAATCCTAACTTGAGTTAAGGGATAACAGCTTTCTTTTCTTTTCTTTTTCTCTGTAGTCTATTTATATTGTTTTTCTCAGTGTTGTAGTAGCGAGCCAGCTACGTTTTATTCTTTGCCATCATTTCAAGCTTCACATTAAACATTTTTGTTCTATTTGATTCTCAGCTATTATACAGCCGAATACTCAATTATGTCATTATTGGCTTTAAGCAATCAGTGACAACACCACTTCTGTTCTTGCAGGTCCATAATGCAGATATTATTGTTATTCATTGCATCAACAACTTTGACTATGATGGACGATAAGTTCCTCTATGTATCATACTATAAGGATTCTATGACTGGCCATAGTGAGATCATTACCAGAAGTTTTATGTTCCTTTTGACTCTGCCATTGTTTTGGCTGTTCTGCTTGCATTTCCTGAGCAGTTCTTCATGTCTAGACAATAGCATATTTGAACAATTCTTAAAGACACCCTTTGGAAACTAGATGCTGTGATGTTCTTTTCTGTCTGCCTTTCCTAGTTGGTTTCTTTGTGACATGTGCATGGGGAAGCACGGCCCAGATTTTCCCAAGTCATGGGAACTCAAAATGTGCCTCTCTGAGTCTATTCTTCTATGGTTGGCCAGGTTGACTATTAGTTATTCCAGTACATTGGCAAAAGGATTATCCTTCACGATATAGTATATATTTAATGATTGCCCATACACCAGACAGATCATATCATCTTGTTTCAGGAGACCTGATATTCTGGAGAGACCTGTGCGTGTTAAAGATTTCTAGGGTGATCGGCTAAAATGCAATGTAAGAAAGCAATATGGCTGGGCTTTGATATGCTTTTTGCTCTAATTTCGTGGAAAATATAGGAGAGAAATAATGAAGTCTTCCAAGTGAACTGCTACAGCTACTTTGGGCTTCAAATTGGACATCGCAACATTATAGCACAGATGGCTGCAATTCTATCTTGACAAACCAAAGTATCTTATCGCATGGATAAATGTGCAATTTCACAAATTTGCTTTTTGTAATTGACTCGTTTTTCTTTGTACTTAATTTCATGTGCTTAATGAAATTCTAGCTAGGGTTCTTCTTCACTTTTCTGAAAGAAAAAAAGGAAAAAAAACGAAGACATTATTGACTGTGTCACTGCCATTCTGTCACGCTATATGAATATGCAACCAATATAAAGGTTTTTTATTTATCCTGGCCAGTGGGATAGTATTCAAATAGTTAAAGAGGCTTATATTATATGAGTATCTCTTAGTTTGAATTTTAGCTGCATCAATTTAACTAAGACACTATCGAGTTGTTACTTTTTCTCTAAATAAAAACCTTGTATGTCCAACGTACAAGTATTTAAGCTGTTCATATATTATTTCCCTTTTCTGTTTGATAGAAAATAGAACCTACCAACGGTTTTTAGTGGTGCCGGAGTTCACAAAAGTCACCCTGCTCTTCCATTGATTTGCCTCAACTAAATCATCGTTCGGTTTGACTGATCCTGAGTCGCTCGGGGTCACGTTCAACCAAGCTCGAGGAAGACGGCAAGAGTTGTTGCAAGATGGAGCTTCAGATGCTGTGGAAACTGGAGTCTCGACCCAAAGTGGATTTTGAAACTTAAATAGTTGGGCCTAGGAAGCAATAGTTATGCTTTGCTTAGCCCCAGAAGAACTAGAGGGGAGTGAGTGGGAGCCAAGCCCTTCGTAACAGCGTTCCCAAAAGGATTCGCAGTTAATTAAGATAGGAGATTAACTGCGAATCCTTCCAAGGGATCACCAGATCCCGGAGGTTGTGGCTCAGGATTTACTCCATCTTAGAGGTTAGGACCATGGGGTTTCTTTGGAGGAAGCAGGGGATTTGCAGTCCACTTAAGGGTTTGTGGTGCTCATACCTCTTCTATCCATCTACACACTGAAAAGTGAGTTACAAACATCTTAGATGAGAGAGAGAGAGAGAGAGAGAGAGAGAGAGAGAGAGAGAGAGAGAGTCTTTAAACGGTGCAATTTTCCTTTTTTTTACGTTACAAAAAAACACATGCCTGAGAAGTGAGGTGCAAACTTATTTATACGAGTAGATTCTAGTGTGCATTGCATATGGAATTATATGTGCTCTATTATAATAAAATATATATTGACTATTAAAAATATATGTACTTAATTTTATATACTAAATTAAAAAATTAAATACAATTAAATTGTAAAAGATCTGACTAGATGGCTTCTAGTTCACATAGATGTTATGCAGATATATATAATAGAATCATTTATTAACTAAGAATTGCTAATATGGTGAACATTTTTTTTATACGCTTAACAAATTAGTGTTGAATAAAATCTGGACTGATTTATGTACAAAATCTAGAATATAGATTAAAATAAGAATCATACATATATGGTTCATCTCTGTTTTCTTTGACTAAGGGATTAAATGGGGAAAGCAAATTAGAATTATGGAGTGGATATGGGAGCTAGTCTTTATATATATAATAAACCAACGAGCCCACTCATAATAAACTTGCATTGGATCTAATAAAATCTACATTAGGCTGCCCAACCACATCATAGAATAATAAGTGCACATAAGCTTAATTAGATATCACTTAATAATATGGCTAAATCGTATATCTCAAAAATCAAATTTGTTTAGCCCGGTTTTTCAAATCTATATTTAAATTAATTAATGAAAACCTAAATTTATGAAATTCTAACATCTCCCACTTGGGTGACGTTAATTATACTTATGAAAATAATAACATTAGTATTAGTATTGATTTGAAAAAGAAGAATAAAATAAAATAAAATCTTTGGCTGAACATCAAAAGAAAAACAAAAAGTGTAGCCATAATAAGAAAACATGATCAAGAGACAGCACTTTAGTCACAATCTGATTAAATATAGTTATTATCCACAAACCATAACAGTCTTTATATCCTAATTGACATAGGATAATCTATGATTATGAAGATAGTAAGTTTTATTGACATGGATTAAGATGTGTAGTGTAGCAAGAAAATAACATTTGAAATTGTGATATTTAATTATACTACTTTCATTGTCGGTTTTCAAGATGATCTTTTTCACAACATACTACAACAATAAACTTGAGAAATTATCAGTTTCACTAATAAGCTAGTATGACTCTAAACATATATTGCGATTTTTATAATAATGTCAGTTAAGGCATACACCATTGACAATAAAGCCATACTTAAGTTAGACATCATATCTTACGATTTTTCATATCTAATGCCATAATTTGATGTGCACATATAATACTAAATGATATCAACAATATTACTAACATGAAACATCCAAAATAAATATTTCACAAATATAGTAATGATAAAATGAAACTATGTTAATACTAAGTCAGTAATAAAATAACCTCTCACTTAATTAAGTACATCAAAAATCCTAAAATACCCATATTATTAACCAGGATCTTAAAAGTCATGGGTCTAATTCTTTTCGTCAAAGAATCAGCTAACATTGATTCTTTGCCAACTTGTTCAATTGTTATATTGTTACTTTTATCCAATCTCTAATTGATAGATACTTCACTCCAATGTGTTTTGATGCATGACAGTTCTTCTTGTTCTTTAAGAAGAATATAGTAGATTTATTATCATAATAAATTGTAAATGATTTAGAGATAGAATCAACTATCATAAGCCCTAAAATAAAATTTTTAATCAAATAGTATGTGTCACAGCTTCAAAACAAATCATAACTTCAGCATGCATAGTAAAAAAATGTTATAAACCATATGAAACATCCAAACCTCCAAATACACGTGTAAACCGCGTGAGTAAATTCTCCCACGCGGTGCATCACATGACCTATCAGTAATAGGTATTCACAAGGCACATAGCAATATAGGTCCATACCATAAATAAACTCAACAATAAGAGTTTGGATACAAGTTCCACATGCCACAACAAGCCTTCATGATACACATCCAAAATGCAACTCTAAAGTCTAAAATACAACATCAATCATAATGCCCTCATAGGGATTCAATATAACTAATAGACATAGACATAACTAAAATAAAAAGGCAGCTACTCGTCGCTACCCGCAGCTGCGTCCCCTAGCTCTGAAATGATGTCACTAAAAGGTGGTGAGCACACAGCACAACGAGTAGAATCCATACAATCTAAAACAATGAAATCACAGTGCATATCCAATGCATGCCTATAGTTGCTAGCAATAACAATACACTTGTTTAAATGACTTACCATGAGTTACTAAATCAATGTAACCAATAAAGACTACCCGTCACTATCCTAGAATATGCAAATTTCTAATCATATCAAGATAAGTCCACATAGATATAAAACTTGATAAAATCTTTTCTTCATACAAATCTCAATCATAGTGTTAACATATCATGCATAGCAATAAATGAGTAGTTTAGTTATCTCATGCTCACCAAGACATTAATCATGTTTTATCATAGCTCACCGACCCATTCACCACACAGGGTAGATATTCTCAAGAAAATCATCTATCACATAATCATCCATCATCTCATACATTGAGGGGGATATATACACATCTAACGGTAATGCCACCCACACATGTATGGCGACACTACATATGACCGATTGTTTGTGGCCATTAGACTAAGGACCCTAGTCGTGAGCCCATAACTCACTCTCTCTAAATCATCATTGCCCTCTACGGGAGAATCGGGAGCCCTCGACTCATCAATAAACGTCCTAACCCTGCGTCGTCGGATACCGCTAGATATATATCCTCACCTCACAATCATGTTTTTCTATCATTATAATCTAGTTCTGACTATCTAACCTAAATGCCACACAGGCTCCCGACCTTAGGTTTAGACCCCTAATAGTATAGTCATATAAGATACATTTTACCCTAAATCCTAGGGGTATTGCCTTGCCAGAATCTGACTACTAATGATAGGTAGAAGTGGTGCAATGTCTGTGAGTGTATAAGGCATGTCATAATCATCATGATCGTTACATTCTATATTCACAATAGATATTTATATAAGAGTTTATTATACATGATACATGTAGAGCGTCGTTACACTAATGCATATGCTAACATTAACATTCTCATTATATCATGATAAGTAAACTATCAATAACTGCACATGTCAAACATATATCATAGTACACTAGATGCACGTACTAATACTAACATTCCTACAATGTCATGGAAGGTATAATAACTGTAACTACATTATTCTAAACTTATATAAACTCTACTCACCTGGATGGGTCTCCACAATACTCTAGTTTTCCTCAGCTAGCCGGCTCCTTTGGAATCCCAAAATCCTCCTGTCGATCCTATTAATTCATACAAGTAAAACCATACGTAAGGTTAGCAGATTTATTGAATAAATTTTTTTATTAAAAAATTTATGTTTAGGCATATACATGAGTCAAGGGTCCTTTAGGGTGAGTTCTATGTCATCCTAAAATTCACACTACTTAGATAATAATAAATTATTTTAGGGGAGTGGTTAAGCTAATAAATCAGGTGGAATAAAGAAATAGGGTTATAGGGCCCAAATGACCCCAAATGGGCCTAGGCTGGGTATTGGGTTGGGCTCAAGCTTAACCCAATAGGCAAGGGGGGCCTTGGTGGGCTGCAGTTGGACTACAGCCCATAAGGTTGGCTAAGGTGGGCTGGGGTCCAATCACGGCCCACCAAGGCTAGCTGTGGGCTATAATCCAATCGTAGCCCACCAAGATTTGGTTGGTGGGCTACGGTCTGCAGCCCACCAAAGTCAGGCTTAGTGGGCTAAGGGATGGGTGGGGGTTAAACAAACCCCCACCCCCTTTCCCCACACCATCTCCTTCCGAGGGAAGGAGATAGAAGGGGGAGAGAGAAGGGGCCGGCGCTGCCGGTGGCCCACGCTGCCGGCAGCCAGCCATTGATGTTGGCGGCTCGCGGCCCTCACCTTAGTGGGGGGGGGGGGGGGGGGGGGGGGGGTGTGGCTTGCCGGAGGGAAGGGGAAGGAAAAGAGATGAGGGAATCGAGGGGAGAGAGAGAGAGACGCAGCCACCATCGAGGTCAACAACATTGACTATGCAGCCACACGGCCAAGAGGGGTAAGGCACAACGAAAGAAGGAAAGAGAACAAAAAGAAAAGGAAGATTTACCGAGGGGTCGCGCGGTTGGCTTCGTCAGCCGTCGACTCTAGGGGTTCGTCTCCAGCGTCAACAACACGAGAGAGAGGAGAGGGAGAGAGAGATGGCGGGGTGGAGAAGAAAATAGGGGGCTGGATGGTTGCGGTGAGGGGAAGAAATAGAGGAGGCTGGGGGATGTTGCGTGGATGGCAAGAGAACAGGAAGAAGAAAAAGGAGAAGAAGAGGACAAGGTGGCAGGGGTATTGGGACGCACGTACAAGCTCGGCGCATGTGCGGGTACCTCCCCCCTCCCCTCCCCACCCCCACTTTTTAATAAAATTATTAGGGTGTTACACCATATTTGGATCGATCTGGACGTAAAAATATTATGATATTTTTTTGGTGTAGCCTTACAACTTATGGATCTGATAACCTTAGTTTCATGTGATTCTGAGGTTGGAGTAAAAATATAAAAATAATATAATACAAAAAGGTTTAAATATGATAGAAATGGAAATATCCGATATTGGAGCAGTTCTTGGATATCTTAGAGGTTTACATAACTTAATTAAACTTGCCTTAGTAACTTATATGACTTAACTATATTTTTATTAAGAACTTATATGTCATAACTAAACTTATCTTAAGAGTTTACATAAGAGATAAGCATAAATCAATCAAAAGATAAATAGACTCAATCCATGAAGCACAATGTCCTCATGATGTAATTCGGCTCACATCAACTTACCACGCTTCTGACCAACTTATCCTTAATATTTCCATAGTGGTTTCCATACTTTTCGTTGTTCTTAAATTGCATGTCATCGATCTTCATGTAGGTCTCGTCTGCCACGTGGAAAATGGCCCACAGTGGGTTTTGCTCTATGGCCCACTTATTCAAACCATAGCCATAGCCATAGTTTGCCCTAGTCATAGGTGGCTTAAGTAGTTCGAGCCAAGGTCTTAGTGAATATAGTTTAGGCCATGGTTTGGGTGCGGGTGGTCCAAGTAAGGTGCTAAAGGTGGTGGCTTGGACTAGAAGTGTTTAAATAACCCCTAATGGAAAACTAGGGTTTTCGGCCCTAGCTTCCACTACGAGTGGCGAAAATAACGCTGGAGTCATAGTTGGTGGCTTCTCCAGCATCACGACTATGGTGAACTAGGTCTACATGGGTGAAGGGAGCTCCACCATGGCTCGAGGAGTGGTTGTCGCAGTTTGGATGGTTGAAGGTGGAGATGTGGTGCTTGTTCTACGGTGGCTGACGGTAGTGGTGGTGGGGGGTGGGGTGTTATAGATGTGGTAAGGATTCCTTCACGGCAAGAGGTAGTGCTTTGGCTGGGGTTTAGGCTAGCTCTTCTTTGCTCTCGCAAGTTAAAGATAATAGTCCTGGGAGGGTCAATTCTAGAGTGGCCCGCACTGCTGGCAGTGCGAGGTGATGCTGTCTAGCTAGAATAGATGCTGTCACAGCTTTGAGAAACTTTTTGATCCTCTTGTAGCTCTTCATCGCTCTCTTCCTGTATCCGCGTATCTCCTTTATGGATTCATGTATCGCTGTCACCCACACTAGTGGCTTATCATTGGTGGTTCGTGGTGGTGATGGTAGCGTTGAAGAAGATTCGATTGGTGTGGACAATTTATTTTTGTTTAGGTAGAAAATGGTGATCCTTAACTTCAAATAGATCTCTATTTGTGTCTAATAATAATTTCTTAGTCTCAAGGATAGTCTTTATATCCTAATTGACATATGGCTAAATCGTATTTCTCAAAAATCAAATTTGTTTTTTCCAAATCTATATGTAAATTAATTAATAAAAATCTAAATTTATGAAATTCTAACATTATCCCACTTGGGGGTGATGTTAATTATAGTTATAAAAATAATAGTAGTAGTATTAGTATTGATTTGAAAAAGAAGAATAAAATAAAATAAAATCTTCGGCTAAACATCAAAAGAAAAATGAGTATGGCCACAATAAGAAAACAGGATCAAGAGACAACACTTTAGTCATAATCTGATCAAATATAGTTATTATTTGCAAACCATGACAATCTTTATATCCAAATTGACATAGGATAATCCATGATTAATGAAGATAATAACTTTTATCGACATGGATCAAGATGTGGTAGTGTAGCAAGAAAATAGCATTTGAAATTGTGATATCTAATTATACTACTTTCGTTGTCGGTTTTCAAAATGATCTCTTTTAGAATCAACTATCATAAGCCTTGAAATAAATTTTTTTAATCAAATAGCATTATTGTAGCTTCATAACAAATCATAACTTTAGCATGCATAATAGAAGAATGTTATAAACCATATTTGGATCGATTTGGACGTAAAAAAATTATGAAATTTTTTTGGTGTAGCCTTACAGCTTATAGATTTAATAGCTTAGTTTCAATTGATTCTAAAGTTAAAAGTGAAAATATAAAAATAAAATAGTGCAAGAAGGTTAGAATAGGACAGAAATAGCAGTCATTGGATATTTTAGAGGTTTACATGACTTAATTAGACTTACCTTAGTGACTTATATGACTTAACTAGATTTTTATTAAAGACTTACATGACATAACTAGACTTATCTTAAAGGCTTACATAAGAGATAAGCATGAATCAATTAAAAGATAAATAGACTCGATCAATGAAACACAATATCCTCATGATGTGATCTAGTACGCATCAATTTACCTTACTTCCTACCAACTTGTCCTCAAGGTGTCCATGGTGGTGCTCTCAAACTGCATATCATCGATCTCCTTGTAGGTTTCATCTGCCACGTGGATAAGGGCCCATGGTAGATTCTGCTCTATAGCCCACTTATTCAAGCCATAGTCATAGTTTGCTCTAGTCATAGGTGGCTTAGGTAGTTTGAGAAAAGGTCTTAGTGAATATAGTTTAGGCCACGGTTTGGGTGTGGGTGGTCCATGGAAGGTGCTGAAGATGGTGACTTGGACTGAAAGTGTTTGAATCACCCCTAATAGAAAACTAAAGTTTTCGGCCCTAGACTACGGGTGGGGAAGACGACGTCGGGGTCATAGCTAGCGGCTTCTTCAGCATCGTGACTGCAGTGAGCTAGGTCTACCTAAGTAAAGGGAGCTCCACCATGGGCTAAGGAGTGGTTACCATAGTTTTGTTAGTTGAAGGTGGAGATGGTGCCTATTCTATAGTGGCCAACGGTAGTGGCAGGAGGTTGTAGAGGTGGTAAGGACTCCTTCACGGGTAGAAGTGGTGCTTTGGCTGGGGTTTAGGCCAGCTCTTCTCTACTCTCACAAGTTGAAGATAATGGTCGTGGAAGGGTCAATTCTGGCATGGCCCGCAGTGCTAGTAGTGCGAGGTGATGCTGTCTAGCTAGGATAGATGTTGTCACGACTTTGAGAAACTTTTTGATTCTCTTGTAGCTCTTCGTCCCTCTCTTCTTGTATTTGGGTATCTTCTTTATGGATTTGCGTATCGCCATCGCCCACACTGGTGGCTTTATCATCGGTTGTTCGTGGTGGTGATGGTGGTGGCAGCATTGAAGAAGACTTAGTTGGTGTGGAGATGAGTTCTTGGTCCTCTATAGCAGCGATCTCCCCTAGGTTGGCTTTAGATCGCATGCTTACCTTCATCTGAGGAACGTTAGCTCTAATATCAATGTTACAAACTAGATATGGACCGATTTGAACATAAGAAAACTTAATGGGTGGTAAACTCACAAGTTATAGATCTAATGGCTTTGGCTTTATCTAACTTGTGGTAAACTCAGAACTTGTGAGTGTACCACAAGTTAGATGAAAAGATAACTTGTGAGTTTATCTCTTTATTCCCACATTAGAACAAAAGGATAACAAATTAGATGATATTTTATCTTTTTATTCCCACCTCGAAATAAAAAATAACTTGTGAGTTTACCACAAGTTAGATCTATAAAAATAAAAATAGTGAGGGAAGGTCAGAATGCAACAAAAATAAATATATCCGACGTGGCGTCGGTCATCGGAGAGTGGTGGTCAGCCAAAGGCGGTGGTGGATAGCCGTAAGGCAGGGTTGCTCGTGGAGGAAGATGATGACTAAGGTTTGGGTGCTTTAGATGGCTTTAGAGATACGATGTACTCCTACGAAAATAAAGACAGTCTAATGACTACGATGAAATAATAAATATGATAATAATTTAGCTAAACTCTATAATTTCTCAATACTTGGATGATTAAACAAAGAAGGCTAACCCTTAATATATAGAGAGATCGGGTATTATAAGTCATATTAGGATTAGCTTTGAAGTCTTATACTACTCGAACTAGGACTTATCTTATAGGGTTACATAACTTAATTGGACTTGTCTTAGAGATTTATATAACTTAATTGGACTTGCCTTAATGCCTTACACGACTTAACTAGACTTGTCTAAAGGACTTATATGACATAACTAAACTTGCCTTAAGGTTTACATAAAGGATAAGTATGAATCAATTAAAAGATAAATAAATTTAATCCATCAAGCACAATATCCTCATGAACTTGAGATTTTGTTTAGCACTTCTCTATGAAATGACTCCTCTAGCTAACATGAAAATATACTTTGAAGTAAATCATCTAAACAACCAACAAAATTCAAATATGAATAACCAATCACTTGAAGATTTTTTTTTTCAACCCTCCTATAAATAAGAATGTGATCTTTTGTTCACTATAAGTATCTCATTATTTTCTTGGCTACAACCCTAGATTAAAGAGATATCTACCAAGAACATTCACCACAAAAGATATACTAGGCGTAGTACGAACTTGTGCATAGATTAGACTACCAATTGCACTTGAATAAGGTACACTCTTCATTGATTGTTTCCCAAGTTCATTCTTTAGACATTGACTTTTACAAAATTTTCACCTTTCGAAGTAGGAACTTCTTCAGCTAATAGTTTTTCATATTAAATCTATTAATCACACAATTAATGTATGCCTTTTGAGATAGACCCAACAATCCATGAGTTATATTCCTTTGAATTTTAATACCCGATACAAAGGATGCATCTCTAAGGTCATTCATATCAGAGGTCTTCGACAGTAAATGTTTAATCTCATAAAGTAATACTAAGTCATTGTTGGCAAGTAAAATATCATTAATATAAAGAATAAGGAAAATAAATGTGCTCTCATTGACTTAGATATATATATATTGATTGACTATATTTTCAACAAAACCCAAAGAGTTGATTACTGTATCAAATTTAAGGTAAAGTATCATTGACGAGATGCTTGTTTGAGACTATATATAGACTTTTTAAGCTTGCATACAAAATACTCTTTTCCTTTCTCCTTAAAACCCTCAAGTTGCAACTTATAAACTTGCTCAGTTAAATCACCATTTAGAAAAGCTGTTCACATATCCATTTGATGAAATTCTAAGTCAAAATGAGTTATAAGGGCCATAATACTTCTGACGGAATCTTTGGTAGAAACAGATGAAAATGTTTCGTTATAATCAATGTCTTCTACTTGGTTATCACCTGTAGTAACCAATCAAGCTTTAAAACGTTCAGTTTTTCCTTTAGAATCTTGTTTTGTTATAACATCTATTTGCAACTAATAGGCTTACAACCATCACGAAGTTCTACCAACTCGCACACATCATTTTGTGACATAATCTATATTTTCATCTTGCATGGCTTCTAACCAGTAATTAGATTCATAACTAGAGACTACAACATGATATGTAAAAGGATCAATTATATCAGCAATATCATAACCCATATTATAATCATGTTCATCAAGGTTAGAATAGAAGTCATAAAAAATTGCATATCTCCTTTGCCTACTACATCTTCTAACATTTTCTTGTAGTATTAGCTCATATGGTCTAGGTAACTCATTTGAAATAGGAATATGAATAGGAGTAAGAACATGAGGATTAACCATATGAGTAGGAGAATCAATCACAGAAGAACAAATATAAATATCATGAGGTCTCGGCAGTGGAATAATAACAGAATTATCTCTTTGATTCTCTTTTGCAAATTGAGTTATTTATATCAGCAACATCAAGCTCCAATAATTTTACATTCAACAATTCTAGTACCACGTGTAGGACAATAAGAACTATATTCTCCGAATGATTCGAGTAACCAATGAAATAGCAACAAGTAGTTTTAGGATCAATCTTTTTCTCGGAAGGATTATAAATTCTTATCTCAAAAGGAAAACTTCAAACCCTAAAATGGTTTAAACTATGCTTTCTAGCCATCCACAATTCAAAGAGTGTTTTAGGGACAGATTTGTTGAGAACTCAATTTAGGATGTATGAGGTTGTCTTCATAGCTTCACCCCAAAAATACACGGGTGAATTAGATCTACACATCATGCTCCTCATCATATCTTTAAGAGTGTAATTATGCTTTTTGGCCACTCCATTCTGTTCAAGACTTCCTAGCATGATATATTAGGCAATAATCTCATAACCTGTAAGCCTTGTTTGGTTTGAGACTAAGCCCCAAAATTAATTAGTCTTATTTCTTAGTCTTAATTTTTTAAAAAGTTTAATTAAATATAAAAAAAAGGATAGAAAGATGTTTGGTTAGTGAACCACTTAGGGGTCCCTAAATGAGTTTAGGAGGGGGGCCCTAAACTCAAAAGTAAAGACAGTTGTAAGTATTTGGCAAACAATCCCGAATGATGCCCTACATCACAATGTCTACCATAATATTCACCTCTACGGTCAGATCTAACAATTTTGATGACTTACCCATGTTGTTTCTCTTAAAAATTTTAAATTTATCGAGAGCTTCAGTATTTTCATCAATTAAATAAATATATCTATAATGAGAGAGGTCATCAATAAATGCAATAAAATATTTATTACCACATAAAGTACGTGAGTAAGGTCTACTTATATCAGTATAAATAATCTCTAAAAGGTCGTGACTGCGAGTAGCTTTTTTCTTTTTAATCTTGGCTAGCTTACCTCTAATACAATCAACACAAGTGTCTAAATCTTCAAACTCAAGAGCTGGAAGAATATTATCTCTTATTAATGTTTCAATTCTTTCTTTAGAGATATGACCTAAACTTTTATGTCATAAGTTGAAAGACTTTTCTTTAATTAGAGATCTTTCTGAGACAAAATTATCTATCTTTCGAGAATCAAATTCATCTAGGGAAGCAAAAAATATCTTATATAAACCATCATATAAAATACAGTTTCCAATAACTTGAGAATTTAAAGACAACTGAACTTTACCATTACCAAATTAAAGCCATATCCAATTTTATCAAGCAGAAAGATGGAAATCAAATTCTTATGAAAAGAAGAGATATTGAATGTGTCCTTTAAAACAAGTACAAAACCTATATCTAAATTCAAACTAACATCTCCCATGAACTCAGCATGGACTTCTTCATTATTTGCAACTCTAAGTTCTAATTCACTTCCATTTGCTTGTGAACCCTTATAAAGTCATGGGAACATGAACGAAGCACCACTATCAATCCACCAACAATTTGATTGTACATCAATCAAATTGGATTCAAAGCAAACACAAACAATAGAATTATCTTCTTGTTTGTTTTTTTCTCTAACCAAGATTTGAACTTAGTACAACCAGTTCTCTTACGACCTTTCTTCTTGCAAAAGAACTTAATTTCTTTTCGAATGGCAACTTTAGGACCTCCCATATTTTGAGTCAAACCGGTACCATGTTTCTTAAAGTCTCTCGTATTTTTAGGAGCATGATATTTATATCTATTGTAATACCCATAAGGAGCCGTCTCACTCTTTCTTTCTTTAATTTTTCTCCCTCTGAAACACATTTGGATATAAGTTTATTCACACTCCAGGATTCATTTTGGGTATTGTAGGCTTTCTTAATTTGACTAAATTCAGAAGGCAAACAAATAAGGATATGATGTACTAAGAAGTTATCATGTATGTCAATAGCAAAGTCTCTAAGTTTGGTTTGAACATGAACCATCTTAAGAATATACTCCTTAACCCCATTGGTATCTACATATTTCATACTTGTCAAATCGTTCAGTAGTTTCCTAGCTTTAGCTTTATCAGATATAAGGTATTTATTTCCTACAGTGGTAAATAATTCTTTGACATTATTGGTCACAAGCAAACCATTCATACGATGTTCAGAGATGGATCTTTTTATTGTAATCATGCTTAACCTATTTGATTTCTCTCATATTGCATAATATTCAATTTGTTCATGAGAACTATCAGTAGTATGTTTAAAAGGCTTTCTTTCACGCAAAGCCAAATCTATGTTTGTAATTACCAAGGCAAACACTTAACATCTTAATTCCATCTTTTATAATCTGAACCAGTTAGAATCTCAATAGTAATAGTATTGCTATTCACAGCAAAAGGAACTGTATGAAAACTAACAAAAGATGCGTCATATTAGCAAATTCGGGCAAAAATGATGGTTTAAACAAATAAGACATTTATTTAGAGAATCTGATACATCATTACAATATCTTAAGGTTTCTAAAAACCACGAAGATGTTTTCCTTTTAAAAGATGATCTCTCGAAAGCCTTTGACATGATGGAGTGGCCCTTTGTCATGGATTGTCTCCAACTTCCATGGCTTCCTGAATGCTTTTGTACAACTTATCAAAGAATGCATCACTATGTCAACGCTAGCTGTGAAGGTGAATAAACGGGTTGAAAGTTTCTTCAAATCGACAAGAGGGCTCAAGCAAAGATACCCTCTCTCATCCTATCTTTCATCCTTAGAGCTAATATCCTCTCAGTTATTCAAAAATGCAGCTCTTTGCGAAAACCTCCAAGGCATAAGACCAGCCCTTAAAAGTCCAACTTTCACACATCTATTGTTTGCAAATGTTCTCCTCATCTTCAAAGCCACATCTGCAAAAAAAAGCAAATAGCATCAACATTGTTCTGACGGCATATAGCAAAATCTCAAGTTAGGAGATCAACCTAAGCAAGTCTGCCATTCACTTGAACAAACTTGTCAATTTAGCCAACATCTTGGCGGTCAAAGACATGCTCCATGCCAAGAACCTCGACAAAGGTGACCTTTATCTCAACAACCCTCTCCTCATGTCTAGGAAGAGAGTGCACGAGTTCCAATTCATCACAAACAAGCTTTAGAAAAAGCTTTCTCTTTAAAAAGGAAAGTTTCTTTTGCAAACAGGTCGATTGGTCTTAATCAAGGTTGCCTTTAGTTAAATTTCAGACTACTTCATGGCGACATTCCTACTACCAACTCAAGTGCTCAACCTCGTCGCATCGATCACTAGCAACTTATGGTGGGGAGCTAACGATGGGATACGGAAAATGCATCTTTGTAATTGGCAGACCCTTTGCAAACCTCAACTCCATGGCAGCCATGAATTAAGGCCATGTATTTTCAACACGATTCCTTCTAACAAGCCAAAGCCAAAGCCACTAGGAGATGGGATGCTTTCCTAAATCTGAAAGGCATCTTCTCTGGTAACTAAAGGTGGTTATTGCAAGTGGGGTGTCCACCTCTATCATGGAAGATCCTTGGTTGCCACCTATCTTAGAGAATCGATCATCCTTCCTCTTGGGATCTCTTTCATCAAGGATTTACTATATAACAACTACTAGAATAGCCCCTAGTCAGTTCTATATTCCCTCCTGTCACAGCAACTCATATCACGAACATGTTCTTAAGCTCGGACTCCCATCGCCATCAAACACCCTTATTTAAAAGCCGACAAGAACTGGCGCTTTCACTACTAGCTCTTGTTAGAATATTAAGCTAGCCCATTTGACTAGTCAATTAGATTAATTGGCTAGTATAGAATTCAAGAAAAATGCTTTGGTTTTGAGGTGACTCTTAGTGTTTTTTATATCTTTAAATAATAGTAATCTTTGGATTCTCTAGATGATAGAAATCAAAGAGTTATATATGATAACTAAGAGTCATATAGTATATCTAAGAGTTATGTAAACCACTATATATATGTGGTCTTATCTTGTGCAAGGACATGAAAAAAAGTTTAAAGTTTTCTATCTACTTCATCTTGTGTTAAGAGAATAATCTTCTTCTCTTGAGTTTACCATCACCTTCTCCTAACAAAGTGATATCAAAGCTAGCTTTCCTTACAATACAATGGCTTCCAATAGCTTGTTGCAACCCCAACTTTTTCGCTTCACCGAAAAGAATTTCAATCAATGGAGTGTCCAAATAAAGGTTCTCTATGGATCCCAAGATCTATGGGATATCGTAGAGAAAGGCTATGTTGAGCCAGAGAACGTGAAAACACTCACCCTACAATAACTCAATGAGTTAAAGGAGACTTGCAAGAATGACAAGAAGGTATTGTTTTTCATTTATCAAGCGTTGGACGAGGCAATCTTTAAACGAATCCCCACCGTGTCGACGGCAAAAGAAGCGTAGGATATACTCAATGTGTTTTACAAAGGAGAGGAGAAGGTGAAGATGGTGTGGCTTCAAACTCTTCGAGTCGAATTTGACACGCTTCACATGAAGGACTCCGAAGTAGTTGAAGACTACTTCAATTGGGTAATCTCTATTGTTAATCTATTGAGGACTAATGGTGAGAAAATTTTAGACCAAAGAGTAGTTGAAAAAATTCTTAGAAGTTTAACTAAAAAATATGAGCATATTGTTGTTGCTATTGAAGAATCTAAAGATTTATCTACTATCTCCATTGAAAGTTTATTGAGATCACTCCAATCCCATGAACATTGCATGAATCAATTTGATTCCCCTTCCTTAGAGTAAGCCTTTCAATCTCAAGTTTTATTGAGAGGAGGTTCTAGAAGGAGAGGAGGGCGGCATTTTGGCCGTGGGAGAGGTAAAAACAATGGAGGAAAAGACTAAGAAAATAAAAATGATAATACATTCTCATCTACTTCAACTAGAGGTAGAGGTAGAGGATGAAGACGATATGCAGACGTCCAATGTTATCATTGTGGCAAATATGGCCACATAAAAAGAATGTGTAGAAAAAAAATTGCTAAAGAGGAAAATAAAGATGCGAACTATGCTCAAGAAAATGATCAAAAAAAGGATGATGGTTCTCTCTTTCTTATTTGTAATGTACAAGAAGATATTATTAATGATATTTGGTACTTTGATAGTGGTTGTAGTAACCACATGATAGGGAACAGATATGCTTTTGTCACTTTAGATAAATCTATCAAAAGTGAGGTTCGCATTGGTGATAACAACAAGCTACCAGTCCAAGGGAGTGGTGACATTCTTGTTAAAACAAAGAAATGTGTCAAATGCATTACTAATATCTTCTATGTTCTAAATCTTAAGCAAAATCTTTTAAGTGTTAGATAACTCCTTTCCAAGGGTCATAATGTTCTCTTCAAGGAAGACTCATGCGAAATCAAAGACAAGAACAATATTCTTATAGCCAAAGTGAAGATGACACCAAACAATATGTTTCCCTTGAAAATACAAAGTAAAGTTTTTCCATGCTTCAACACCATCATAAAGGATGAGTCATGGCTTTGGCATCTTCGGTATGGTTATTTGAGTTTTAACTATCTTTCTCACATGTGCAAAAAACATATGGTACGAGGCATGCCAAATATTCATCAACATAATCAAGTATGTGAAGGGTGTGCACTTGGAAACCATCACCTTCTCCTAACAAAGTGCCAGTGAAGATCAAATCATCAACATAAATGCATGTAATTAAAAACTCACCATGTGTACCTTCTTTGATGCAAAGAGTATGCTCAAATGGACACCTCTTGAATCCATTTTTCAAGAAATATCCAACTATGCGACTATACCATGCCCTTGGTGCTTGCTTTAAGCCATACAAGATTTTCTTCAACTTGCATACTTTATGCGCTTCACCTTTCTTCACATAGCCTGGAGGTTGATTAATATAGACCTCCTCTTCAAGAACACCATTCAGGAATGCTGATCAATATAAACCTCAACTCCATGTCAGCCACGGATTAAGGCCATATATTTTCAACATGATTCCTTCTGGCAAACCAAAGCAAAAGCCAAAGCCAAAGCCACTAGGACATGAGATGCTATCCTAAATCTGAAAGGCGTCTTCTCTTATAATTATAAGGTGGTTATTGCAAATGGGGCGTCCACCTCTATCAGGGAAGATCCTTGGTTGCCACCTATCTTTAGGGAATTGATCATCCTTCCTCTCGAGGTCTCTCTTGTCAAGGATTTACTACATAAACAACTGCCAGAATAGCCTCTAGTCAGTTCTATATTCCTTCCCGTCACAGCAGCTCATATCGCAAATGTGTTCTTAAGCTTAGACTCCTATCGTCATCAAACACCCTTGTTTGGAATCCCACAAGAACTGGCACTTTCACTACTAACTCTGTATACAAGACTGTCTTGTGCAATCTTTGGGAGTGTAGCTCCTCAAGCTCAGGCTTGGTTAAGATCTAGAAGGCAATTCGGAAGAACCCTTTCACTGCTCCCCAGGTCAAGATCTTTCTCTAGAAGTGTTTCATTGGGGACCTATCATATCCACCCTCAACCGAAGGATTATCGGCTTGGGCGGTACCTACCTCCTTTGCACTTGTCATGTCAAAACACTTGAACACCTATTTCTAAAATGCAACTTTGCTTGAGCTATCTAGTTTAGCTACCAGTTTGGCTTTAGGATTAAAAACCTTCCAAGAAAATTCGATGACTAGTTCCTTAAGCTTAGCTGCTGTCTTTCTATGTCAGAGTTTGTGCTTTGCTTCTCAATCCTTTTGGAAAGTTTGGAAAGCCTTCAATGGTATCTAGGCAAACCCTACTGAGGTCACTACCAAAGCCACCGTTAAGGTAGCCGTGGTGAAGCAGCAGTTTAAAGATCCTAGCCGATAATCCAACGTTAGCCCTAACTTTTCGAGCGCCAACCTAGATGAGAAAGCCCTCATTTGTTGGACAAATATTGCGTGGGATGGTGGTCCTGAGGGCAAGCTGGGCCTATTCGTTTTTGGACACAATCACAAGGTCAAATTTGGGCAGATCATACTAGAAATTATAAACTCTTATCTAAGACTCATGAGGATGTGATAAAGTGGATCTTTTCTGACTATTAGGCAGCAATCCTTGTAATTAACGATCATGATACAACGATCGACTGGACAAGCTCAACCGCTCCTATGTGAATGCAGGGAGCTAATCTTCCTGTCCCCCTTCAATTAGAATAGTCTACACATATTGATCCAACAATCTGTATGCACACCTCCTAGCCCACCATGCAATCCGCTGTAATAAATCAACGGTTTGGGTGGACTCTTATCTAGATCAAACTTTTAATAATGATTGAACAATGAACTTTGTCCCTGGACCTTCAATAAAATACACTTACTCATCTTAATAATTTTCAAACTTACTTTGAATACATTGTTTAGCATGCAGACCTATATGGGTCCATTGATTGGCCTGAACTTAGGAATGTTTTGCAAATGTAAAAATAATATGCACATTCACGTTTTGCCCTCTAATTCATCATTAATTAATATTCACACCATTTCTATCTTTTTCAAAACCCTCGACCAATGTCTACGTTTAAAATAAGGTGTCTCACAAAATAAATAAATAAGTAAATGTATATAATAAGAATAGGAGTACGCCCTTTTGTTAAGACAGAAAGAAGATTCGCCTTCACCAACCAGATATTATATTATATGGACTACTTACAGAGGATTAGGGACCCAAATCCAAGAACTGGAAAGCAACCAAAGTTGAGTGATGATTTGGTCTATAATATTTGGTAGGGTTACTACTAAAAACTTTTAGGTTAGGTCATGATATGTCGAAGAAATGTGGATGGAATGTCAATTCGAGTTTGGTGAGGATTGAGCCCAAAATTAATCTAATCCATTGTCTGGGTATCTAAACATAATTGGAGATGTATATGGTTACGTATAATTGTTTGGAAAAAAAATTAATAAATCTCCACTAGTATTTTGTTTATATGAATGAGTTCAATTTAACCTAGAAAAGTTTATCAAAATACCCTAATCTTTTACTTTTATTATCGTTCATATATTTATTATTCGACTAATGCATTTCGCTTTTAATTCCTCAAAAAAATTAAATTACTCAATGTTGTTCAGGAGTACTAAGATTATTTTGCATCTATAATCACTTTAAATCATCTCTGATAAATATCAATATGAATAACCTATTGGATGTACTAAATTACTGGAGTATATTTCATAGATTCACATCTAAGCCAACAGAAGCAAACAAAAGATTAGCCTAAACCTTGAAGCCTTGTGAGACGCGGTGAAACACAGTTGCATTAGGCACATAGAGACAACTGAATAAAGCAAACCTCAAAGATGATGCTCAAATCTCCAAAGCAGATATGGCAGTACAGACAAGCAGAAATGGGTAACCTTTTACGAGTCCCTTTGATACTTTTTCTCCTCCACCGATGTGTCCAAACGTCGATAAAGAACACGGAACGTAGGGGCCGTGCAAGTCCTCATGTTTTCTTGTCACCCCTTATTTCCTATCAGCAATAGCTAGATTTAGGCTTCTACTGCTTGTTGTTAGCTAATGCTCGCCTTTTGATTCTTTTTCCGTCAACAGGGCAGCGTGTCATTGGTTGGGGCAGCAAAGACTTGTCCGCCTTGGCATTTTGTCAAACAATTGACGTGCTGCTGCAGTGCTGGGCCTCCTGTACGCTCGTATACAGTTCATTGCTCTGCCACAAGTTCGAGTGGAGTGCCATCTGTCTTGCGGTTGGCATGAGACTTGAGAGCTCATCTAGCGTCGCACTAAGCTGAAACATACATCTTTAATTATTATTATTATTATTATTATTATTATTATTATGTAGGATAACGACATAGTACTCAATTTATTCAAGCTTTTCACAGGAAATGGATTTATTAAAGATAAGATAAAAGACAACTGAGAAAATATCATGTATTTTGACATTTGAATATTTTATTATATTTAAGCTAAATTTAAGTGGAATTCACACGTTATTAATGATAGATTAATGGTGAAATTGAAAAAACTCAAAGAGTGCTTTATTTTTATGTATTCACTTATTCAAATTCATAAAGAAAAGTGAATAAAAATTAGCTCTAAAGTGAGTATCATGATAATAAAAAATAAAAAAATAATGAATTTAGTACCATATTTGATATTTAAAAAATATTATTATAATAAGTTCTTAGACCATAATAAAGGAATTAATGCTTGCTTAACTTTTTACATGGAAATAATGGCAAATATTATGTGCAGTGGAGCACTATCTCAACTAAAATGAAAACTATCACTTTGTGTAGGTTGGTAATAGATATTTTCAATATTTCAACCTTTCTTCCAAATGTAATAATCTAAATTTGCTTCACTTGGAAGTGGCAAAGGCTAATATTGCGATTACCGTAATCGCTAATCGGATCATACATAGATGACTAAAAGGAATCATATTATGTGAGTATTTTCTAAGTTTAAATTCTAACGGTACCGATTTAACTAGGATATTATTAAGCTCCTACTTCTTTCAATAGAAAAGCACTCGGCTAAGCCTAACTTGAACCAATTAAGCCTAATTTGAGCTCGAGCGGTTCTTAGCTCTATTCAAACCTAAGTCAAACTCAGCCATAAAACTAGTCTAATTTAAGCCTTAAAAAAACTTCAATTGAATTAAGCTTGAAATTGGGAAAAGATATGAGCCATAATATATTTGATCTATTGATCAATTCTATATAATATATTACTAACTTCGAGCCCTACTGCATGTGAGATGCTACCTTTGCCACAAGCAATTGCATAGGAATATGTGGATAATTACAAGTAAAGAATTAGAGCACCATGAAGAAAATGAATGCTTTTCTTTCTTGGAATTTGCTTCCTCTTCTCTTTGGGCTTTAGTGCCACTGCATAATTTAGAGTATTTGACCAAACTAGGTCTCTTTTAGAAACTCAGAACACTTGAATTATTGAATAGATAACCATCAAACTTAATACCTTAAATAAAGGAGTGTAAACTTGGCTCAAAATTAATATAAATTTAACTTGGCTTAGCTCGAGCTCAAGCTCGAGACGAGCTTAATAATACAAGTTCAGGCTGACTTGCTGAAATATCGAGCTAGTTCGAATCAGTTTAGGTTATAGCATATGATATAACAAGATGTGCTATATATAAATCTCATATATGATATATCGAGCCGGCTCAACTTGATTAAAATTTTGAGCTAAAAACTTAGCTAGGTGAGCTTTTTCTACGGCCCTATCTAAATAGTCTTATTTTCTACGGGTAAATTGCCACCTTGTCATCTCATTGACCCAACAATAAAAACTGTTAACACAATAGTAAAACTGGGTTGGCATCTTAATCCATGCATAATATGTTAACTGAATTAGTGATTAACATATTGTAATTCGATAAACTAGAGAGAGATCATGTTGCAAAGAATAAACTAGAAAAAAAAAATATCACTGCTAAACTAAAGAATGATATTGGATTGAGAATAATAATAATAATAATAATAATAATAATAATAATAATAATAATAATAATAATAAAACCCATGGTGGTTTGGATCGTCTTCTCAAAAGGTACCCTCTTTCTTTTTTGCTGAGATTTTACTGTCAGCGAATGGGGGACATATGTCCCTTCCCATGCTCTCTTTCTCCCTCAAATCAATGGTCGACCTCCCTTTCCTTTGAAGCAAAGAATGAAGGAGAGAGCACGAGGGTGAAGGTGTTGGATCCGAGACTGCATGGGACCTCTTAATCATCACATTCTAATCATCTCTATCTTATATGCACATCTGTTTGAGTACTGGATACTCTTTAACTTTTCTTAATCCTTATATGAGCAATTTGGATCGATATTCCTTTTTTTGATACTAGAAAAAAAAAATTTTAAAAGGAGACATTGTAAAAGAAGAAATTTATAGGAAAATGGATTTCATTTTAGAAATAAGGGCAATCCTGAAATAGGTATTTCTATATTTTAATTCCTAAAATAAAGTCGTTATTTTAAGAATAAATATTTTTATGTTTACTTATATTCTAAAACTAAAGTGTAATAATTATCGTTAACGTGATATAGAGTGAAAAAAAAGGTTTCTTTAAAGTTCTAGTCTGAGTAGAAATACTAATTCCATTATATCGGTTTTCTTGATGGAATAGGAGACATTGAGAGCTTTTTATATTAAATTAGGAGATTGTGAAATGTCTCCCAACGAGATTAAGAGTGTATCCTAATTTAACTAGAAAAAAGACAGACTTTGAATGCCTACAAAAATATAGAAAGAGAAAATCTCTCGTAGTCTCTCGTGCATAAGTGTTTTTTACACTAGTTGGTTATGTACAAGTGAGTGTTCTTAGATTAGATTTACTCGGGATACTTTAAAGTTTGTGTACTTTATATCTTGTATAGTAAATTTATTGTTTTATATTTATTCTTTTTTCTTATTGAGAGGGTTTTTTATGTAATTCTTTGCGTCTTGCTTTTTATTTCTTTTCTATTTGGAAGATCACGCACAAATAATCATACAATATTCTTTGACGGAGTATGGTGCAACAATTCAGAGACTGAAAGATATGCAAGCTTTTCTAGAGGAGGCATGGTAACACTATTGAGCTTGGACATATAGTATTGGTGTTCAACTTCGATTACATTCGAGGGAGCAAGGGTCCTGGTTTAAGAAAATACTGTGTGGATTTGATATGAGTTTAGACGAGTAGATTCACAGTGACTCATGAAGAGCAGTTAAAGTGATGAAATAACCGAATTCTTGAGACCAAAAGGTGATAGGTAAAGAAATTGGAGCACAAAGCTTAGTTGACAATGACATATGAGAGTCAATACTGAGATCATGTGGTGATCGTGAAGAGGCCAAGTGTAAAAAAAATAATGTTGTTAGATAAAAGATGATTCGTCAAAGTAGGTACGCGATGCAAAAGATGATGTTGACTTGGCAAGAGATCACTAAGCAAGGGGCAGTCCTTCTCATGAGTTGGAGGGAGAGATTATTGGATTAGGCTTCCTCATGAGATGTTCTAGTCTGACAATGAATACTATTTCAACTGTGTTTAATTCTTCAATGGAGTAGGAAGCTTGTTTTAACTAGTGAAATTTTTTTTTAATTAAATTAGGAGATTGTGAGAGGCCTCCTAATAGGATTAGGAGTGTACCCTAATTTAACTAGTAGAATGATATAAACTTTGAATATCCATATAAAAAATATAAGGTTAGTCTTTCAAATGGTGAACAAAGGTCATAGTGGGCATATTAAGAGTCTACAGTAGATGTGCGATAATGCATAAGCCATACAGAGACGAGGAGGTGCAAAGTGCGCTCGACACACATAAAATGCAAGATGAGCGCAGAACCGATGATGAGCTATCTTATAAAAGGCTCATATGGAGCTAGTATATTAACAACAGAAATTTGCAGTGAGAGAGTCTTTTGTGATCTGTTATATATAAATTTTTTATTCTAACTAATTATATACAAGTGGGTATGTTTTCTAGGATTAGTCTTATTTAAAATGTTTTAGAGTTTGTGTATGTTATATTTTGCACAACGGATTTGTGGTTGCCCGTGATATTTCCTTAGAGTTAATTAATCATTATAATACGAACAACTTAGACATAAAAAACTAAAAATGTCATTATAGTTTTCATACATATCTCTTAGTTAAGGATATTTTTATCTTTTTTATTACATTGTTAAGACTTAACCTTATATTTATTGAAAAATACAAGCAAACTAGAAATTCTTAAGTGTACACAAGCAAAAAAATCCCCTTGAATTATAATGTCTAAAAGCCTAACGGATAACTATGTTCCTTGCTTTAGCACGTCGATGCTGCAAAGCCGATAGGTTTGTACTCTCTTTTCCTCTTTCCCTTTAATCTCTATTTTAGTTAGCATGTCAACAAAACAATCTTGATCCCTTTCCAGTAGACCCCTCAAAGGGTTTTCCTGGTACCGCAATTGATCACTATACCCAAACCACAGCTCGTTTTCTTTTCTTTTTAATCTGAGAGAGATCCATTTGTCCCATCATAAAGACAAGAGAGAGAGATAGAGAGAAAAAAAAAAAGAATACAAGACAACCATCCTACCATCCAATGTTGACCCTATTGATATATCAATCATATCTGTCTTAACCCACTTACCCCCTCTCCAATGCAAGATTATATTTAGAGGAAGCACAAGGGCATTTGTAGAGCTCATTCTTATAAACAAATACACCACCCTCCATCGCCACAAACCCAAGAGAAGCCCAAGAAGAACACGAAGGCCAGTAAACTGCAACCATGGCCATGGCATACAAGATGGTAAGACCGAATGCAAGATATCGAACACTTGAGAGTTTTCTCTTTCCATACGTTTGAGTTTTCCTTTCTCCTGTTGAGAGCAGGCGACAGAGGGGATGTGTGTACGAGAAGAATGCAGGAAATGGTTCACGGAGATGAAGTGGAAGCGGGTGCATAGGTTTGTGGTTTACAAGATCGACGAGCGATCCAAAGCTGTGATGGTGGATAAAGTCGGAGGGCCAGGTGAAGGATACGAAGAACTCGCTGCTTCCTTGCCGAATGATGACTGCCGCTACGCTGTATTTGACTTCGATTTCGTCACTGCAGACAATTGCCAGAAGAGCAAGATCTTCTTCATTACATGGTTAATTCTCTCTCACTCTCTCTCCTTAGATCTCATATTATATTAGAGACACTTTTTATACACTTGTTATCAAGTTTCGATTATTGATTTTGATCCGAGTTAAGAAATGTTTGGGCAGAAAGAAACATATCAGTTTTAGTCGAGAGCAATTTGAAACCAAGGTTTTGATTTTGATTAAAAGTTATCATCAGAAAAGAAGAATGTAAAATTTATTAGGTAAAGCCATTCTGCAGATGAATTGGCTTTAGTTTTCTACATGCATGTCATACCCACTTTTACTTCGTGTAAACAAGTACGATAATCTTAGATCTGACTGATTGGATAAATCAATTCAAATTTCTATCATTTCTTCTTGGATCTAGCAATCCTAATAAATAAATATCTAACCATTTGGTCCAACAATTTGGAAGAGAAAAGCCCAGTTTTTGACCAAAATAGCCACATTTTTAAATTTTTTACCATAATGAACTATCCTTAAATTTATTTATGAGGTCTAATTCACTGTAACATTAATAAAAAAGCTGAACTAATCAGAGTTTTAGGATTAGATAAAAATACTGAACTAATCAGCGTTTTTGTCGAAGAAAAAAATGCTGATCAGTTTAACGTTTTTGTTATGACTATAATAAATTAGATCATATTTGATAAATAAGTTTATAAAAAAGTCTTGGAAGAGGGTTACTTTGGTCAAAAACTCAACAAAAGCCAACTGATTTCCAAAAGTGAAAAAAGAAAAACAGTGGCAAATTTGAGAAAGAAAGTCTTGGTGGAGGTAGCTAGGCATGATCACGTCTTGATCCTTATCACAAATAAACATTTTCAATGGAGTAGTGATAAGAAAATGAAAAAGAAACTTTGATCATAATGTATGTGAGCCAAACTTTAATCATTCTTGCTATTGTCTTTAGTACCCCATTTGAAATTATCTACTAACTCCACTTTAAAGAAAGTAATGGTCCAACTTAATAAAGTGGATAGCTTTTTTTTCTTTCTTTCTTTCTACATCCAGGTCTCCGAGTGCATCAAGGATAAGGGCAAAGATACTGTACGCCACCTCAAAGCAAGGGTTGAGGAGAGTGCTTGATGGGGTCCACTATGAGGTGCAAGCCACAGATCCTTCAGAGATGGGATTTGATGTCATTAGAAAGAGGGCTCATTGTTGATCTCATCTCTCCTGACTGCTTGCTACTTATTGGCTAGTTTGGTATATATACCTAACTATTTAGTGTATGTTGCACTACTATTTAGTATGGTAATTAACAAAGTGGAGGAGGGATGCATGGTAGTCTTTTTAACTCTTGCAACCACAGTCTTAAATGTCCACTTGTGCTATGTTTCAAGAAGAAGAATAACAAGCATGAAGATGCTGCTCTTGTCCACTTTCTAGCTGATAACTTTATACCTTCTGACTAAGAAATGGCAGATCCTTGATATCTCTTTATGCTTTCCTTTGTTGTGGTCTATGTGCTTAAGAAAGAGAAATGTCCAAGTAAAAGATAACATGGAAATGAAAGCATTACTTGCTTTTCAAGCAAGAATAAAAGAGGCCCTAAAACTATTCTGTCCTAATTGGATAGACCAACTCAAGCAAAGGAGAATGAAGAGATGGGACAGAAAAGAAGCGAGGGGAAATACTTTGAATCTCTCTCTACAAATTCCAATCCTTACTTGTTTGGGTTGAGTTTAGAGATCTCTAACCTTATTCATTAACTAAATAGTAAATTATTTTTCTTATTACTAAATCTAGTTCAGTGTTCACTCTCTAAATAAATACTAATACATAAATTCTAATATCATTTCAAATTTATTTTAATTTTACCATGACTTCAATCCATCTCTCTCTCCTCTCTTCTAAAAAATAAATATTTTTATTAGAAAATAGCTTCTCTTTTGCTATGGCTTACAAAATAAGTAACACCAAAAAAATATATTTATAAACACAATTAAAAAATTATTATTTAGTATACTTTACTGATATGTTTAATATGAGTTTAAAATGGCTAATTTACAAATATTTTATAAAATTAATAATGATATTTTAATACTATTTTCTTAAAAATAAATATTGTTTCACTCTTTTATGTTACATCAAAGTAATAATCATACCCTAAATTTAAATCTCTCTTATTTATTTATTTATTTATTATTTTCCTCCAAAATAAATACCGTCTAACTTTTTAAAATTTACTAAGTCTACGTCAAATTATAGAGTAGTTATAGGATTAGTTATAGAATTGTGAGCTTTTAAGCCCGAAATAACTAATTTTTTTAATAAAATTTTATAATATGAACGTTTTAAAAAAATTAAAAAAAAATTATTAAAAATATGAAAAATAATATGGCCTTACACGTGGTCTTTAAAAAAAGGAAATAAAAAACAATAATATTATATATATTTTTTAAAATAAAATATTAATGTTATATTATTTTAGTAAAATAATCATAATAATAATATGTAAGCTTACGCATGTAAGCCCGCAAGTGAGGCTACATGCATAAGCTTACAAATGGGGCATGTATGCATACTAAGCCCGTTTGCAGGCTTGTATGCATGCTAAGCCCATTTGTGGGCTTGTATGACTTTACATGAATGAATAAGCCTGCAAACAAAGCCTACAATCCCACAATATAATAATCTAAGATTTGCTTATTGCTAAAATAATAATATTTTTAAATTTTATCATCAAAGTCAAAGGGCATTTTGGTCCATTAATTTTATATATTATTTCTTTCCCTCCAAAACTAACATATTTTTTATTTTTTCACATCATACCAAAAGTAAAAATTATACTTTAGCCTAGTTCACAACTAAACACCATATTTTATTGAACTAGTTCAATGTACTTTAAATCGAGACTAAGAAATAAGCTAGCTAATCTAGTTTGAAGCTTAGTCTCAAATCAAACAAGGCCATCTAACTGCCATTAAGCGCTGAAAAGCGCTAAGTGGGTCTGGCCATCTACTTTGTCGGGCTTGTAATTTTACACCTTAATTTGGTGAAGCGGGTTGCATTAGGAGATCGAGTTTGAAAAATTTTCTCACTCTTCTCTTGCTCAATCTCCTAAACTCTAAACCCATCTTCTTTCTCGCTCATCCTCTCCCATCCATGACTCGCGATAGTGGATCATTCTTAATTGTCCTCTCTCAAGCGACTATGGATGGCGGCATGACAATGAATGATGGTGGTATAATCCTTTTCCAATCTCCGTCTCTCAATCTCACACTTTCTCATTCTCTCTCTCCCCCCCCCTTCTACCACTGAACAAACTATTTTTTTACAAAAAAATTCACTATCCTCATTCTTGAATTATTGTTATGCTAGAGAAATTAATTGAAGGAATTAGTTGCGAATTAGTTTTTGAAATAATTGCTATAGTTTGTGAGTTCATATTGCTTGAAAAAAAAAATCAGCAATTTTAACTATGTTGTTGTCATTAGAACATAATTTGTAAGAATTTACCTCCTGATTATGGGTAGGTTTTGGCACAACTATGTTGATGTCATTAGGACATATTAATGTGTACCATGAAATTCAACAAATAGAGTTGAGGTAATCTAGCGTTTCGGTATCCGTTACCCGAAGTAAATATTCCAAGAATGAACCACTCAAGCACTTTTCCTTACCCAAATAGCTTGTATTTTTAAATCAATCACATAAGACTTTTAGAAAAACTAGCTTCTTGTTTAACGAAAATAGTTTCCTTAACAATCAACCCATTATTAGCTCTACTATTTCTTTTTGTAACACCCATATTCTGAGATATAATAAATCATCATTTTGACATAAATGAAAGTAGGAATAATCATCAGAGAGATTGTACAAATCATTAAAAACACTAAATCTATTTTGCATAAAATAATCGAGGTGTCTATAGGGGTGGCAATCGGGTCAGGTTAAGCAGGTTAGGATTGGGTCAAATTAGGATCAGGTCAACATAATATAATTTGATTATGTGGGTCAAGTTAGTTGAGTATAGTTAGTCTAATTTGCTTATTATTGTCTTTAATTTTAAATTAAAGTGGATAATTTCTATGTTGGATCCATCCTCTAGGACTTTTCTCTTATAAATAGGAGTGATCATATATTATTGTGATATGATTATTGTATTTAGCCAATTTTGTTATTTATCTTTATCTTTTAATACAACTTTTAGATCGTCCTTATCTTTATAGGAGTAGATCGTAATCCTAAATCCATTCAAAGCATCCAAACTCTAGCCACCATCTTCCTCTACAAGCCACTCTATCTTGCGGTCATCCACCATCACCCTTGGTCGTCTGTCGCCCTCCAACGACCATCGCAACATAGGATATTTTTACCATTTCATTCAAATTCGACATTCTCACATTTATTTTAAACCTTACATCTCGACCTTGGATTCACGTGAAACTAAATCCATTATATCTGTAACTCGTGAGGCTATCACCTATAAAAATATCACAATTTGCTTACATCCAGATCGGTTCATATTTGGTTCGTAATAGTGATATCAAAAGCGACGTTCCTCAAACGGTGGTTAACATGCAATCCAAGATTAACCTAGAGGAGATCATAGTCATAGAGGACAAGGAGCTCATCTCCGTCCTTGTAAGAGTTTCTCTAGCACCACTAGCAACCATCGATGATAAGCCATCAAGCGTGGTGGTGAAGATATAATTTAAAGAAATTTCAGGTGCCCATTGCCCTAAAAAACCTCCCTCAGTGACTTAATCCAGGCCTTGGCAAAGGCCCTACTATTCGCCCACCGTTGCCCAACATTGCCATCACCACCGGTCATGGTAGAACAAGTCCTCCCATGTAAGAAAACTCAATCCAAGAGGGAGATAGAGTGCAAGCCTAAATCGCGACCTCAACCCTTATTCCAGCCCCAACTCAACCCGAACAAATGGCTTAGCCCAACCACTAGCAGATCTCGCTACTTTGTATTCAATGACTTAGAGGATTGCAAAAATAAAGTCTTATGATTTTACCGTGATGATCATTTTACCTTCGACCATAAATGCAACTATCAACTAGCCCACGCCATGTTCTTAGGTGGTCTTAAAGAAGAAAAACTTGAGTCCTCTGACCGGCATGACAAGCCATATGAATACAAGGACGTGAGAAACTAGTTATCTTGAAGACAAGGTGTTAGAAGCACGATGGATTTATATGATCCGACAATGTGGGTTGAGTTTGTCGAGTTGAGTCTAGTTAGTCTAATTTGATTATTGTCTTTGACTTTGAATTAAAATGAATAATCTGCATGTAGATCTAATCCGCTAGTAGTGGTCCTAGATTATTTATTATCGTAGAATGATTATTGAGTTTAGCCAATTTTATTATTTGTCTTTTATCTTTTATTGTAGACGTTAGATCATCCTTATTTTCATAGGAGTATATCTTAACCTTAGATCTATTCAAACACTCAAACCTTAGCCATAATCTTTCTTCATAAGCCATCCTACCATATGGCCGTCCACCACCACTTTTGGCAATCCACCACTATAACAAACTAACCGTAAAAAAAAGGGCATGATGTGACCGGCCTCGTGCCATGTAGTGGTAGCTCGCGTGGGGGGTGCCACGCACCCTACCACACCGTAGCCGCCCCACTCCCTTATCGCCTCTTTCTCCCTCTCCCTCTAAATCTCTCTCTTCTCTCCTCGGTCTCTTTCTCTCTCTTCTCTCTCACTCTCTTTTCCCCTTCCTCGCCAGTGCCAGCCTACCGCTGTTATCGCCTTTGCTGCCACTAAGGTGAGCCTCCTTCTCTCTCTTCTCTTCTCTCCTCTCCTCTCTCCTCTTTCTTTCTCTCTCTTTCCTTCTCTTTTCCTCTCTCCCTCTCTCTTTCTTGCCCTTGGTGTAATAACCCAACCTAAAAAAAAAATTGTTCTACATGGGCACAACGTGGCCGGCCACAGTGTGGCCGGCCTCGTGCCCATGCAGCTGGGCATGGCGTGGGGGTGCCACGCACCCCCTAGCGTGGCCTTGGCCGCGGCGGGCCCCAGCGCCGCCGCAGCCGCCACTAACCCCCCCCCCCCCCAACCGCCTCTCTCTCTCCCCCCTCTAAATATCTCTTCTCTCTCTCTCTCTCTCTCCCTCTCCCTCTCTCTCTCTCTCTCTCGCCGAGGTCGGACTATCGCCGCCGCCGCCACCTCCACGAACGTCGGTGAGCTCTTTCTCCTCATCTCTCTTCTTCTCTTTTCTTCTCTCTCTCTCTCTCACTATCTCTCTCTCTCTCTTTCTCTTTTTCTTACCTTGGGCTTGGGCCCGTCGGAGCCGAGCCGCCGGCAAGAGGCCGGCAGCTGGCTGGCCACCAGCTGCCGGTGCCCTCCCCGCAGGTCGGGTCCGCACCTCCCTCCCCTCCTCCCTCCTTCTTCTTCTTCTTCTTCTTCTTCTTCTTTCTTTCTTTCTTTCTTTCTCTCCTTTTCTCTTCCCTCCTCAGCTTCCACTTCTTCTTTTCTGCTACAGTGCTGGTCTCGGCCCAGCACTGTAGCAGTGTTTTAATTATTTATCTATTTATTTGATGTTATTTATTTAGGTTTTTTCCTTCTTAATTAATGGAAATAGATTATTTAGACATTAATTATTTTAATAATAATATACTCTTCAATATGATAAGTATTAATTGTAATTTGTATAATCAATGATTAATTAGGTATAAATATAAGTAATACTCATTTTTATTTATTTATATCTCTATTGGATTAATATATAGATTTGTAAATTATAATTATCAAATTTATATACCAATATTTTTATGAGATACATTTTAAATAATTCTAATAATTTATTATACATTATTATTTTGTAACAAATAAGATAATGACTACATAGTCCCTAATTAATCAAGATATAATTTAATTATAATTAGGTTTTTATCTATATTTATATTTTATTTATAATAAAAATCTAGCCAATTATAAAATTAAGTAGAAATTCTAAAATCTAATAAATCATCATATTTTACTCAAACGGATTATAATGGGATAAACAATTAACTTTATGTTACTTAAACATTTTCAGATCCCGAACCCCTTATTTGAGACCCCGTGGATCTTGCTAGCGAGAAGTGTCACACGGTTGATGGGCGGATGTAAGAGATACGTGGTTTGTATCTTCTGATCAGTATGAGTAGTCTTATCCCTTAGATTCATTTCTTAAATTAGGTTATATTATATATTATGTACATGCATGTTTTGGCCTCTAGCATAATTATATGATTTTATGTAGAGATGATTTTAGTCGAGCATATTTTATCATGCATTTGATTAGGCTGATCTGGGATATGAATACATTGGTGATATATAGAGATGATTGGAGATGATTATACTGTTCTGATTTTATACCAAGATGATCTCTAGCATGAGTGTGCATGTGATAGACTAGCAGGAGTATGCATGTGTCGACTATATAGTTGGAGACTACATTGCATTATTTTTCTCTTGATTCCTATTCCACCTAAATTTCTGTTATGCATTGACTTGTTATCATACTGGATATATGCATATGATCTGTCATTTAAAAAGGAAAGCATGAAATGTGATTGATAGGATAGTTGATAGAAAGCGTGAGGATACCCGAGTGGGCGCGAGGGTTAGGACGCGCTTGGTGGATGATTGATCGCTCGACATGGTCGCGATCCTATTGGCCTTACGTCTGAGGTTGTTAGTCTGTGTGTGCAGCAGACATTCGGACACATGCCGTTCGCCAGGGCATATGTGGCGAGTTATCCTCACGAGATTTCTATCAGCTAGAAGGGTGCCCGGTCTGGATGGATGTTAATACCCTTAGCGGATAGCAGGGTATGATTATATTTGAGATACTTCTTGCGGATGGCAGAATATGCTCTGAGCCTTCGGGCATGATGTTGAGACCGAGTACCGGGTGTTGACTGTGCACAATGGTCTAGTATGATGATATTATACCGAGATGTCGGTGATGATCGTGATGTTGAGAAATGCATATGATTTCATTTTTATCTAACATACCTGATTATTGAGTGGTCAATATACATCGTATATGGTTGTATTTGATATCATAGCATGGCCATGGTCGGCATGCATCATGTGTCATATTTGATAGAGAGTTATAATGATCATATGACATGGAGATTTGTTTATTCATTATCGAGGATTGTATACTTTTATCAGTATGACATATTATCTACTTTTCATTTATGTATTATTGAGGATACATTCATATACTCATTCATGACATGATGGTGCTTACTGATTCATATTATCCAGTACATGATTTACTCTCTGTTTGGTATCACTGATTCAGGGTAAGGTCTATTCACTGAGCCTTTTGCTCATGACTCTTTTTATTTCTTTTCTAACCCCCTTAGATATGTGGTACGTGATAGCGACTTGAGAAGATATTTTAGAGCGATGATGAGGTGAGCTATCGATGCGAGATGGTATAGATGATAGTTTATATAGAAAATTGAGTTGTACTAGTATTTGATATTTGTACTCTTTTGTATTAAACGATGATTTGTATAATATAGGTCGAATCATAGTGTACTCTTGTATTAGTTATTTTAGTTGTATCTTGATAGTTTGTTGTGGCTTGTGTGGATCCTGCCAAATTATGTAGCGGTCTAGTGTATATTATTGTGGACTTGGATATTCATATGTTAACAAGTTTATTTGGTTGATAGTATGATGTATTTGGTGATGGATTATGTGATCATGGATAGGTTAACAGGTTTTATTTGATGATGTCATGATTATATGTGCACAGGAAAGTATCTGTGCGTGACGGGCCCCGTCCGACCTGTCGCGTGCGTCGTGCGTGCCGTGTGGGCGCGTGGGCGTGCACGTGCCGTGCCGGGCGGGTGCATTACACTTGGGCTTGCTGGAGTCAAGTCGCCGGCGAGAGACCAGCCACTGGCTGCCCAGCAGCGGCCTGTACCCTCCCTGCCAGCCCTAGTCTGCACACCCCTCCTTTCCTTTCTTATTCTCTCTTCTTCTTCTTCTTTCTTTCTCATCCTTCCTTTCTTCTTTTCCTCTGTTCCTCCTCTACCTCTCTGTAACAGTCATGGGCTCAGCCTAGCACTATAGCAATAGCTGAGGAATTTTACTTTATTTCCATTTTCTTTTATTTCCGTTATTAATTCTAATTTAATCGAGTAGTTAAATTGATCATTAAGGTATAATCTTTAATATAATATCTAGCTAGGCATAAGTAGAGCAAATTTAATTAATTGTAATTATAAGTATTTTGGTGCGTTTAGCTTATTTATCATTATTAGATTAATATATCCAATTTATTAAAAATAATCATATTATATATGTTTCTATTAATGTTCATGTATACCTACGTATATACAATAAATTTCTAATACCTTATTGTTATATATTATTTTGTATAAATAAAATACTAAGCTTTGATAAAGATTTTTATATTAATGGATAATGATTATTATATGTATAATTAGTGATTAGTTAAGTAAAAAGTAGTAATTAGATATGATAAGTACTTTTATTTTTAATTATATTATTGTATGTTTGATCCATTTTATGTTTTACATCAAAAGTGATTAATTATTGTAGGTCCAATATATAATTAGAAAGTAGAGTCTATAGTAAATAAATATAATATTATAGTAACAACCTATTAAGGTTATCATAGTTATTTATATATATAAACAACTGCCCAAAAAAAGTGTGCGGGGTGCGCACGTGAGAGGCACGTCCCCTCTCGGTCGCGTCATGATCCGGCCGACCGACGACTTCATGCCATCTCGTGCCGGTCCGGTGAGCTTCCCCCATTGCAAGAATGCCCTCAATGGCATCCTTTGAAGCTATCACGATCGGAATCACCAGGCGGCCTCTCGCTTTCGCTGACGGCCTTGGTGAGGACGGTCACCATCGGCCACCTCTAGCGGCTGGGCTCCCCTTCGGCTAGTTTCTACTAGCCGAGGGGAGGGTGCCGATGTGATTGGGCGAGGCTACCGATGGCTAGGACCGCTGGCAGCTTCCCCTCCCCACCGTGGGGGCTTTTGGTTGCCTTGTTGGCAGCTGTCGCTTCCTCCGCAGGCCGATTGGCACCATGGTGCCTTTCTTAGCTGACGGGGAGCTAGTTGGAGTACTAGCTTGGCTACTAGCGGCGGTGCTCACTGGTAGCCCTTTCTCCTTCTCTTCCTCAGCTAATCTTAGTCGAGGAAGGGGGGAGAAGAGGTGGTAGGGTTGGGTGCGACCTAGCCCGAGTGCCGTGGTTGGGCTGGGTGCGACGGGCTGGGTTTGGGTGAGGCCTAGTCTGAGCGTCGGGCTCAAACTGCGTGGGTCATAACCCGTGTGTCAGGCTTGGTTTGGGTGTGACCCAGCCCGTGTGCGGGTTTGGGCTATGCATGACCCAGCCCATGTGTTGGGCTATGCGCGAATCAGCTCGAGCTTGGGGTAGGTTGGGCTGCTTGTAGCCTAGCCCAAGTGTGTGGTGGGTTTGGGGCTGCAGGCAGCCTATCCCTAAATTGTGAGTATAACTTGGCCCATGTGGCTTTAGTGGATAGTGTGAGCTTCGGGTCCATATCTTAGTGGGTTAAGTTGGTGGTTTTTGGGTTGGTTGGAGCTCGGCTCCTTTCTTTAGGCCTGATCTAAATAAGTCAATTGCTTTTCATCTATTTTAATATAATCTCAAATCCTTGGTCTAATTATTGATGTCAACGGAATTTGTATTTAATTATTTTATAGGGTTGTTTGCTAGACATATCATAGATGTAAATCAATATTATTGAATTAGACCATGAGCCTTAATTAATCAATGCTTTTAGTTGATGGTAGTGTTTCGCTAATTAATTGTTCTATAAAAATAATTTTAATGAGCTAGACGTTACAAATAACACATATAAGAAATTAGCTCTAAGTGGATATTAACTTTTGCTAATTATAATTTGGGCTTATTCAATCTTATTAAAGGAGTCAATAGTTCAGGTGTATCTATATTAATTGCTCCCATCGGAGAGTTAATACAGATAAATGTGGGAAAATGATATCAAGCAAGTTACATTATTTGACGAAGCTTATTAATTAAATATTATCTATGCGATCTTTCATAAGTTTAATAATAGTAATTTGAGAGATAATTTGAGGAGAATATTTTTATTACACTTAATAACACGTCAGGTCTTGGTACAGCTGTACCAGCTCTACCTGATTAATAAAGGTAGAAATTATAATATGAACCTACCCAAGTCGGCAGCGAACGTCCATAAGATTATTTAACTAATTAGTGATGGGAATATTGTGCTCATGCTTTTTATTTACTTTTCTTATCGAAGTGGACTTCGTACCTTATGAGGATGATCTCATAGCGTAGTTGCAACTAGTATCAGAAAAGCGATTTAGGCAAATAAAACTTCTATAATTTAGAGTAGTGTAGAGAATGAAATATCGTACTTTATGAAATCATCACATCTATATTATACATGTATATATGTTTTTCTTATCGTTATTATTGTACGTCATGCATGGTAATTATATTTTGCGGTTCGATAAAATTTCACATATTATGATATTTTCGCATATTTATTGGGCATGAGTGTCTAACGTGTAAAACATGATAATGATGGGTGTTACATTTTGCTTACTGTGTTGGATAGTATTATGCCACTTGCACATGTGCACGATAAAAAACAGGTGACTGCTATGGCTCGACAATACTAGACACCTCCCCAGCCAAGGTTAAGAGCGGGGAATATTCTTATACTTATATTTATTATGGTCCACGCCTAAGGTCTTAATCTGTTGATCCCAAACAATTAGGCAGCCATTTCGTTGGGCGATGGGTGATTTAGTGTCGATTGATAAGAGTCATACCCTTTAGGATATTTAAGATAGAGAGAGAGAGAAAGTGGATGACATAGACCTAGCGGTACCCGATGATGTAGGGTGAGGACATAATTTTCGCACGGTGGTGCGATGATGTGGAGCTGAGAACTCGGATAATAATATCGATATGCAATACTGACCTTTCTGATGAGCATACAACTGAGGCTCGTAGTCTGCGGTGGTGGACAGTTAGTCATGCTGTTCGCTGGGTGATGGGCTGATGATTCTACTACTATGGCCTACTCTCCCTTAGGGTATGTGTGTAGTCGGGTGTGAGGATTGATGTGGCTTTCAAGCGTAGCTCTACATGAGCCTATGTGGCAGACTTAATAGTCTGAGATGATGCATACACATGACCTATGGGCGGAGCTTAATGTAAGCTTAAGTTTGAGGACTTGATAGTCCGGATTGATTACACTATAGGTTATTGATTGTTGATGCATTGATTTAATTATAATACACATATTCATATTTACTTATTAGTACATCATTCATCGCATTACTTTTAGACTATAGAAATAGAAACTTGCTGGGCTTTATGCTCACCACCTTATGGTGGAAATATTTTCATATTAGTAGATGAGCCGAAGTTTGTGGCGGACCTGGCGAAGACTGGCTTGAGTCTTCTCTTTCTAATTCTTATTATTATTCTTTATTTATTTATGTAAATTAAGCTAAATGGTCTGTAGCTCCTACGTGGGTTTTATCACATTTTTGGTTTTGAATATGTATTATGCTCACCACCTTCTAGTGGAAATATTTTCATATTAGTGGATGAGCCGGAGTTCGTGGCAGGCCTGGCAAAGACTGACTTGAGTCTTCTCTTTCTAATTCTTATTATTATTCTTTATTTATTCATGTAAATTAAGCTAAATGGTTTGTAGCTCTTATGTTGGCTTTATCATATTTATGCCCACCACCTTCTGGTGGAAATATTTTCATATTAGTGGATGAGTCGGAGTTCGTGGCGGACCTGGCGAAGACTGGCTTGAGTCTTCTCTTTCTAATTCTTATTTTTATTCTTTGTTTATTCATGTAAATTAAGCTAAATGGTTTGTAGCTCCTATGTGGGCTTTATCATATTTTTAGTTATGAATATGTATCTTGGGCTTATTATGACCTTGGTGTTATGGGCTTCTTGTCTGTATTATTTGTGGAAATGCTGGCTTTTTACTTATATATTGTATTGAGACATTGACCAGTAGTTCACGTGGTAATCATGTGGGTTCTACCAATGTGAGGGGCACGTGTTTAGTGGCGGATGTTATAATATATATATATATATATATATATAATGTAACCCAATTAATTAATAAAATCTAATAAATTATCATATTTTATACGGATGAATCATCATATCCTCTAGACGTTTTTATCAAATTATGTTATATTATATATTATGTACACATATATTTTGATTTCAAGCATGATTATATAATCCTATATAAAGATAATTATTATTGAGTATGTTCATCATTAATTTGATTAGACTGATTTTGGATACAAATATACTAATGATATACAAAGATGTTCGGAGATAAATAGATTATTTGTACTTTATATTGAGTTGATCTATAGCATGAATATGCATATAATAGATACATGAGAAGGCTGTATTGCATCATATTTTTTTGACTTTCTTACCACCTAAATTCCTGAGTTGCATGATATATTATACTAGTAGATAAATACATATAATTTGCTATTTAGAAAAAAATTATGAAATCTGATTAATAGAATAATTGATAAAAGCGTGAGAATATTGAAGTGTGTGAAGATTAGGATGCACTTAGTGGATGATTGATCGCTTGATATATTCGCGATGTTGTGATATTATGTCTGAAGTCGTTAGTTTGTATGCGCAGTATAAACTTATAATCTTATTAAATATTTATAGAAATTACTTTATTATTAGATCCGGATGTTATATACAAATCATATACAAAATGATCGAAGTTAGTTACGGTACTATTTTTTTTTAAAAATAAGTTAGTCAAAACACTATTAGAATGTTATATAATTAATAAACTTCAATTTAAACTTAAATTTTCCAATAAAAATAATTTAATTTAAAATATCGAGTTGAATTTCAAATATTCAAAATTATGTATAAATTTTTCCACATTCTACTGTTATTAAGGAAAAGAAAATAATGATTTAGTTTACTTACTGGTTAATCGAGTTACGCATGTAAATTGTCTGATATACCCCTTAATTTATGTAGAACCATTGCCATGTCCCTGCCAACGGACCAGACCTAGTGATCAATTTCGACCCTTTAAAACCCTAAACAAAACCCTCTTCGTTTTCCTACTCTCTCTCCCTCCCTCCCTCCACAATGGACCCTGACTTCCGATTCGAAGGGGCGAGCTCCGATGAAGAGGCCACGGCGGCGATAGCAAAGAGGGAAACACAGTCCCCCTGGGAGTTCTCTTCCTACTCGGAGTCCGTTAACGACGAGCATGCGCGGAGGAAGACCACCTCCGTCGACGCCAAGATCTCCAGAGTTCTAGAGGAGTGTCCTATCTCTCTTCCTAATCCCGACGACGACGAATACGATGAGGAAGAGGAGGAGGACGACGACGAAGTTTTACCCACCGCAAAAGAAAGCAATTCCATCTCAATCCGTCCGGTAAGCTATCTAATGGTGTTCTATGGGTTTGTGACAGTGAAAGTAAGTAACATACTTGCACCAGGAAAAAACCAGGGTATTCAAGATCTCTTCCCTCATACTTAAACTGGAATTTCTTCTTAATTGCTCAGCACATTATATAGCTTCTTATGCAGAAGTACACATGCTCCTAGACTTTGCTCAGAGGAAGGAAGAGCCTTCAAAGATAAAAAAAATGATGACTATCTGTATACATTTTCCTTTTTCGGTTCGATCATGTTTTAATATGTTTGATCCGTAACTAAATAATAGAGGGAGTAGTTGGGCTTTTAAGAAATTCGGTAGCTCATAAATTGATATTCGCATAATTCCCTAAAGAATACTGACCAATTGATAAGCAAGCTGAGGAACCCGGAGAGCACTAGATGATGTGAGGCCCATGAGTTATCTCCCTTTTCTTCTTAAACGGTCTCTAAGAAGGACACACTAAACTTGTGTTTCATTTAGAAAACGTGACTACTGAGCTATTGATTAATATGCCACTAGTACACTGGTAAACGAATGGCATGCCTCTAAATATGCTTTTATACAGATTTTGGGTTATAATATTTTAAAATCTACACTAGGATCTTTTATTTTTTAGACCAAGTTATAAAACATATAGCATTAGTTAGATATATACATTCAACAATTGGCATGCACCCGTATTGCTTGACACTCAATATGTGTCGGCAATACCACACCCATATTGCTTGGCATGCACTGATACTCCCCTCAGCATGGGTCAGCACGCTTCAACACCACACAACAAGTGGCGACAAGAATTTACAACAAGGCAAGGCAACCCTTTTTTATCGTAATTCAATTAATTTGTTTGAATTTACAAAATTTAACTGAAATTATACTAAAATTAACCAACAGGGGAAGTCTGGCATTCTTACCTTGGCTAGAAGTTTATCTTATAAAATGTCATTTTGTCCATTGAACATCAATATGAATAAACTCTCTTTAATGCTTCGGATCCTCGTACTTATAACTCTATACTACCACATCGAACTTGTTCACCAGCCAAACTTATTTCTCGAAATGGCTTTGAGTGATTAGAGTTCTAGACAAACATGCAAATAGAAGAATTAACTTCATATAAATGTTAGCTACTCTGAAAGGATCCAATTAGTTGATAGTTAGGATGACTTATAGTTCTAGTTGTAGATGAAAAGCCTGACATCCTTTGCAAGTGCAACTTAGCTTTATTTGTTCTCTATTTTCTGATTCTTCAGTAAGGTTAGTCTTTTTTATTTGCATAAGGAAGTAATTCTTCCTAAGTCAAACTTCTTAGTCCTTCCTTACAATGGCCTTCATCTCCATTTTTAGCAAGACTTTTTCTACGTCAACATTTATCTGTAGATTTCCTGGTTTTCATCAAACGATTCCTCATAATTGTTAAATTTTCTTTGTCTTAAATTCTCAACTAATGACTTGCATTAATGGAAGTCTTGAAACTATATGTCCTACTCCTATGAAGATTACCTTTGGTGTTGCCACATCACTACTTCAAGATCATTTCTTTATTATTATCTGAAGCTTTCAATTGGTCAGCAGGTGTGGTCAATTTGCACAAGAACTGAGCTAACAGTAAAAGGGTATCACTTGTATATTTCAAATGGCAATCAGTTACCATGACAAGACAAAAAAATGGTGAATAAGATAAGAATAAATGTGAAGAGACGAATGAGGAAAGAAGTATTGGAAGAAGAATTATTAAGTCAATCAGTCACTCTATCTTCTTCATAAAGAATATTGTGGAAATACATGGAGTAGAACCTTACCTTGATAAATCTGGCCAACTTAACCCATGATTGATTGAACAAGGAAAGGAATAGGTGAACTGAAATGTGAATTGTTGTTAGGTTTGCTGATGCATGTAACTTAGTGAGTTTTTTGCATTTCATCCAACGCCTATGCATCTCCTAGTTTTCTCTTTTCGGATAGTGCTCAATTGTTGAATTGGGCTCCTTTTAACTTTTTTTTTCTTATTTATTTAATTATTGTATTTTTAACATGCTGCTAATAAACAATGTGATAGCTGAGAAACTTCAGATCTTCTTGGTTGGATTATTATCCACAGCTGTATATTGTGGCAATAATAAATCAGTTATGAGGAGAGCTAAAGAAAAAGATGGACCCGTCATACCTTGATATTTCTGATATTGACTAACATGGGATTATTTGGAAGCTCTAATAAGATAACTGGACAGACTGGCAGGTGATGAAATTACAAGGATCACAATTATTATGAGGTCTAATAGGAAAGTAGTATGGTTGACAAGGCTGTTCCATTGTGATTTGGTTATTATTATTGGATATTGTTATTCAAAGGAAACGGAATGATGCATGAAGTGAATACTTGCTAAAATCTCAATCTTACATCTTATATCACTGTCGGTGTTGGGACCATGGTATTGTTAGACCTTATAAATGAGTTCCTAGGTACAACTTAGGTGAATCTGGTTTGTGGATGCTAGATAAAAATATGAAATATGCAAACTAAGTGATTGCATTTTACAAAGAGCTTAGAAACTGACAGCAGCTTCTATTTTAGTTCTCAGTATTATATCTTTATATATAATGAAACCTGATGCAAAAAGATTAAACAAGATTGCTTTCTGAATTTGGTAGGTGCCTATGTTAGCATATTAGTTGTTTTATTAGATGATGGTTCACAATTTGGTTAGGTTCTTACCTAGAAAAGAAAAACATGAATATATGGATGATATTACCATTTGAGTTTTTCAGATTTAGGTGATGTGGCATTAGATGGGGGTGACCATTAGGATCAAGTACTTAGAACCAAGTGCGTAAGGGATGGGGTGCATGGACTTGGTTGGCATCGCACTCGATACCATGGCATGTGTCCTGCTGAACTATGCATAGTCCTGAAATTAGCAACTGAGTTTAGATAATGTCTTTATTATATAGTTGGTGCTTATTCCTAGAAGATTTCTTCTTTGAAATTTTAAGAAAGTTTATATAAAAAGTTCTGATTATATTTATTTCTTCCCTATATTATCTATTTGCTGTTTTGTCTTACTTCTATCTTATACCATCTATCATTGCCAGGAAAGTAATAATTCTAAATGTACTGATGGCAAAAGTAGTGGTGGAGGAGCTTTCTTTTCATCAGCGGAAGGAGCATCATTTCATGCAGATTCATTTTTTGAGCTGAATTTATCTCGTCCATTACTTAGGGCATGTGATGCACTTGGGTACCACAAGCCCACCCCTATTCAGGTCATTCAGCCCTTTATCCTTTTTGGCCTATATTAATTAATTGTGGGTAAATTAAATTGCATTTCTTTTCTCTCTTCTTTAGATATGCAAAATCCTCTTCAGCTAAATGGTTAATTTAAATTTAATCTTTTGCAATCATATTATTGAAAGTTTATTTTATCTAAAATAAATGTTTATTTCTTTGAATTAAATTTTGCTATACATGTTTACTTATGCGAATTAACTTCATGGATTATTGTTGGTCGATCTCGACCCAAAACTAATCTAGTGATTGGTATTGGCTAGTTTTGATTGTATTGGTTGGATTAGGGTTGACAATTATTAGCCGTATTAGTCGGTATCAACCAAAACTAGTGGAAACGAGTTTTATTAAAGATTCAGATTGGATCTTTAATAAAGACATCAGTAATTGATATCCCTAGTTGCATTCTTTTCAATTTTTTTAACTTTTGCTATCTATCTCTCACACAGTCTTCTCACACCCTTATACTTCACTAAGATTATCTAGTGGTTGACTTGGCGGGCTTCTCCAGCTACTTTGCATTTTGGTGAACTTGAGCGTGTTTTTATTATTATTTATTTTTTCCATTATTCTTTACTCTCTTTCTCTTCCACTGTTAAATTTTTATTTTCTTACTACAGCGAATCAACCGTGAAGAGAGAGAGAGAGAGAGAGAGAGAGAGAGAGAGAGTCACTTTCTCTTTTCATCTCACTTCTAAAGCAATAATTTATGATCATAAAAATCAGCGTATTGAAAGGCGGTTGCGGGTAGGCACGGAAGGTAGGTGCTAAGATGGTCTAGCAATTTTAATATACAACAAATAATTTTTTTTAATAAATGATACATAATATATATTTATGTAGCTTGTATATATTTTTAAAAAGTAATTTATAATCAGAACAACAAATAATCACAAACTAACTAACTAACTAACTAACTAACTATATATATATATATAAAGCATGACAATTTATCCCACCATTTTGGGAACCCATGATGCTTTGAAAAGATAAGTGGGTTCCCGAAGCAGAGAGGGAACATGAGATATGGGTTTTCAAGACAGAAAGAGACTCATCTATACATTGGGAACTCACAATGTGTTGAAAAGAGAAGCAGTGAGTTCCCATACCAGAGAGAGAAAGGAGAAATGGGTTCCCAAAGTAGAAAGAGGGAAAAAGAGAAAAAGAAGAGAAGTAGAAGCTGTCGTTTGCATTTAGTAGGCCACCTTATCATTTGGCAGCCTGCCATGGCTGCCTTTAAAAATAGTTATACAAATTAATCGTGTCCTTAAAATTTATTATGATTTTGTGTGATTTTTTTATTTTTATTTATTTTTTAAGCTTCATATGTGAATAATTTTTATCTTCTTAAATTTTTAGAAAATTTCTTGCATTTTACATCTTTTTTATAGTTTTAGCATAATTTAAAAATAGTCCTATACTGTATATGTTGATAGGCTACTGATACACCATATACGTACTATTTCTTCTTCTTCTTCTTCTTCTTCTTCTCCACTTTTGCTTCTCTTATTTTTTTTCTTCTTTTCTCTCCTTTGGTCGTGGGAAACCATTCCTCTTTTTCCCTCTACTTTGGGAATCCACAATTTTTCTTTTTAAAGCATTGTGAGTTCCCAATGTAGATTATAGTCTCATCTTGCCTTAGGAACCCATTTCTTTTTTTCTCTCTCTATTTCGAGAACCCGCTACTTTTTTTTTAAAGCATTGTGGGTTCCCAATATACCATTATAGAGAGGAGAAATGATGGGATAAGTTGTCATGCTCTATATATATATGTGTGTGTGTGTGTGTGTGTGTGTGTGTGTGTGTGTATATGGAGTGATTGACCAAACTAACCCTGTTTTAAATTTTTTTTTAACCAAAATAGATTGCTCCTCAAACCTATTACCAAAATGAGTCTATTGTACTGTAGCCTTAACTAAAATGCTGAACTCATAAGCGTTTTACATTTTTACACAAACCGTTGATCAATTCTATGTGTTTATTTGACGCTAAAATAATGAAATATTCAGCGTTTTATTTGTAAGAATCTATTTAAGTTAGTGTTTTCGCAACTTAAAATTTTACTTTTATATAAAAATGCTCATCTTAGTAGCATTTTTACCCTAGAGGTAAAATGTTTATGAATCTATTTTTATAGGGCTATAATAAATAGACTCCTTTTGGTAATAAATTTGAAGGGCAGTCTATATTGGTAAATAAAGTTTGGAATAGAGCTAGTTTGGTCAAAAACTCTATATATATGTATATATAGATATATGTACATATATATATACTTTAATTAAAAAAATATATATGTATACATACATATTTATATACATATAGTTAATTTGTGATTTTTCGTTGTTATGGTTGTAAATTACTATTAAAATATCTATATATGCTATATTAATCATGGATAGCCGTGTCAGTCGGCATGTTAGATGAGGGGTGCATGTCGTTCGCCCACTTGCCACACATGCTGCTCTCCGCTCTTGACTGCTTGCTCGCTCGCTCACCGCACTCGCCACTCTTCGCTCACCTACTCGTGTTTCTCGACCGCTTACCTTCTTACCGTTCTCAGTCGCTTGCTTGCTTGGTCGCTCTTGTTGCTCGTTGCTCTTACCGCTCTCGGTCGTTTGTCACTCTTGTCGCTCTCGGCTGCTCATTGCTCGCCTGCTCTTGCTGCTCGTGTCGGGTGCCCTAACTTGAAGAGGAAGAAAGGGTGAGAGATCGGTCGGATCTAGTCGGGTTGACTAAAAGTTAAAGTTGCGGATAGCAGCGAGCGACGAGTGGCCGAGAGCTTCGAGCGGGCAAGCGCAAGGTCGGCGGTGGCGACGGTGAGTGAAGGTTAGTGGTACCGACGAGCCCAGTCTCCTTTATTTTTTTCTCTCCAAACTTTGCGGCACGGTTGGCAAATGCCACTACATGTGCTGTGCCAAATGCCACTACACATGCTGTGCCAGCCAATGGTCGGCACAATCCGTGCTTGTGGCGCAATCATCATTGATATTAATATATAATCTAGGCGCTTGTTAGTGGAGTGTCTAGCTGTCACCTGCGGTCGTCTTTCAATATATTGTTGAACTCTCTAGTCTAGCTTTTTACTTGTGCAATCTCTTATATTCCTAAGCATCCTCATGGTTCCTTTTGAACATGTAGAGTATTAAAGTTGCTCTAAGTTTTTTTTTAAATCTTTATTATACAAGTCATTTTATGAATCCTCAGGAAGCCTACCATGGGATGTAATCAGTTTATGGATTGCTAATTACAAGTTATAAGATGTACTCAGACTATTCTTATCTTTGTCCTAAGAGTGAAATAAAACTTTGCTTCAAGTACATCATTTGTTTGAGCCTCCGTCATATTTTTCTTTATGTTGAAATTCTTATCCAAGTAAGGTTCTAAAACTCGGGATTGGGATTGGTAGTCCAAAAAAAAACCCGATATGTATTAGCCGTATTAGATCAGATTATTTCTTAATTACGTATAATTCTAAAAAATATTAAAAAATATAGAAAAACTTCAAAATATTTAGGAAAAATTATAAAAAGGTAAGAAAATAATAATTGCCCACGTATGAAGCCCTAAACTAAAAAAAAAATTAACTTATTCAAAATTTTGATGAATACCGAGCTGGCTCTCTTTCTGTTATTAACACCAGACATTTTTTTTAAAATTTTTTTTTGGTTTTTTTTCGTTCTTCTCTCCTTTTTATTTCCCTCTTTGTTCTTCACTCCCCGGACTCTTCCTCTTACTGTTCCTCCATCTCTCTATCTCTCTCTCTCTCTAGCTTATCCCTTTCTTGCTTCCTCTTTCTTGTTACTGCTGTAGAATAGAGAGGGCTAGGCCCTCTACTTCATCTCTCTTCCTCCTCTCTTGAACAATCCTCCTCTCCCTCTCTCCCTCCCTCTATCTCTCTAACAATCCCTCTCTCTCCACACTCTCTCTAGCCTTTCTATCTCTCTATCTATGTTATGCAACAATCTTTTTGCTGCAATAATAGAGATGGAGAGAGAGAGGGAGGAAGAGAGAGGAAGAGAGGGAGGGAGAGAGAGAAATGGGAAAAAACCAAAAATAAAGAAAAAAACCTTACCTGAGGTTGTCGGAGATTGAGCTTTCCTAAATTTAGTTGGAGGATGTCGTTGAACGTCGAGGTTGTAGTATATGCCTCAAGTGGCTGTCGGAGTAGATGGGATGAGAGAGAGAGAGGAAGAAAGGCTCGAGGACTTTAGTTATTTGATGCCCTTGGGTTGAAAACAGGTTGGATTCTTCTTGGATCAGACCCATATAATTATATTTACTTATATCGGGCGAGATCGTTGAGATGGCCAATCCTAACCTAATACGGATCGGGCATCAGCCATGGATTGAGATCGACTAAATTGATTTATAGTCGATCTCGATTCATTTGGGTCGATCAAACTAGGGATTGACCAAACTTTGATCTTTGTACCTTATTTTGTTGTCACTTGCACCCACTACTTTGTTATGAAGATATTTATTGCTTAGGTTTAATACCCTGTCTTTTAACCTATTTATAGTTTGCACCCTCTTATTTTCAATATTTGTAAATCGATCCCTACGTTTTATCAAATATGACAAGAACACACCTTATTATTAGATTTGTGAACTAAATTTAGCGAAATCCCTAAGTTAAGCTAAGTATACGAAAAAGATTATGAAAATACCTTCACCCAAATTATACCCAATCTTACCTAAGCTATACTAAACTTTATCCAAGCTATATCTAACCTTACAGAAGCAATCCTGCACCCTAAAAGAAAAAAGGAGGAAGTAAGGGCATTATAGTCTAAGTTTCTCTCTTTTTGCTTTGGAGTCTCTTGCCTGAGGAAGAAGAAACAATCTTGTGCCCTAAAAAAAGAAGAAAAAGGACATTTTAGTTATTTTGGGAAAAAAATATTTATAGTTATGAAATATTATCTTTTTATGCCGTTTGACCATATGTGTTAGTGCTAACCTAATCTATGATGTTTTCTGCACATATTTGATAAAACGTAGGGCTCGATTGGCATATAAAAGATGAAGGTGTAAACCCCAAATAGGTTAAAAGATATGGTGTTAAATGAAAATTTCTCTATTGTTTAAAATCGAAGTTAAGGATATGATAAATACATATTACACTAAGTCATTCAAAAAACCTTTTGCCAACCTGTTTGTTGGTTGTACGATCTCTCTATATTTATCTGTATTATCTATTTTTCTAACAGATCACCTATTGATCATTTGCTTGTTCTCTGCTTATATAGGCTGCATGCATACCATTAGCCCTAACAGGACGGGACATATGTGGTAGTGCCATAACCGGTTCTGGAAAGGTAACTATTATGCATATCATTTCTTTTCACTTGATTGTTTATATGACTACCTTGTATTTAAACTTTATCTCGCTTCCTTTAATTTTAGACAGCTGCCTTCACTTTACCTGTGCTAGAGCGACTACTTTTCCGTCCCAAGCGAGTCCCTGCAATCAGGGTGCTCATTCTTACTCCAACTAGGGAGTTGGCTGCACAGTAAGTTCTACCGGTGTAATACTTCTTTTTCTGAACATTCTTGCACTTCTAGGCATTATACTGAGACAGGACCTCTATATAGTTCTTATTTGTGCTTAATATAAACTATTTAGTGTATTTCAGTGAGGAGTTCAATACAAATTCTTTATTTTTTAGCTTTGTTTGTATTGTATACCTTTGCAGTAATTATTATATGCTCTGTGCATTACTGGTATTTGCAATCTCAGTTGTAGGTTTTCCTGTTTGCTACTTGAGCAGTTTAATTTTCATAGTAGCACTATTAATGAAGCCTAGAAAAGTTTTAAGCAAGAGGGTTCCAATTTTCCGCACCACTTGAATCTTTTATGCATGGTTTGAATTTTCATCTTAAACTGAGGTATTTTGCCGAAACAGTTTTCAATTCAGCCCTATCCTATCCAAAATTGTCCCTGGGAACTAGCATCCTACCAAAACAATGCGAATAACAATCTTTTAAATGTATGGTTTAAATTCTAAGCTGTATTTGATTTGAATCTAACTCAATATCAACCTCATTGCTTAGATTTTATGTGATGAATATAGATATAATCCGAACCCAATATAACGAAACTTAAACCGAAACTGATTGAAATGTTTCATTTTTTAAAGCAAGCCGAAAACAAACTGAAACTTCATGCTATGCTTTTATGGATTATTTCCCTATATGATCTCCTTATATTGTCTATTTTTGTATCCTTGTGATATGAGGATATTCAGTTGCTGCATTTTCCTTTGAAGAGAACAGTTGGGGAACACCATGCTTCAAGAAGTTGCCATCTGCAGAGGTTTATTGCTGTGCATTTCTTCTTTCACATATCATTATTCAAGAACAAAAATAAAGTTTTCTGGCTCAGATGACTCCATCGACACCTGGCTAACTCTTGCTTATCTTAAATAAGGGAACTTCTTTCTAATAGCATGGAAATTTTCCACTATAAAAGACCAAAAGACAGTTATGTGTTTTTTCTGCCGGTCTTTCGCTGATTAGGATCATATATCTTTCCTTGAAAAGTTATCAGTTGTTTTAAGGAGTAAGGACTGTGAGGCAAAGGTATCTTCTGAATACTTGTTTTTGTTGGGTTCTCAGTTAGCATGGAAGTGCTAGAATATTAGATCAATTCCCTTATGACATGCTTGAAATGTCAGTATGTGTTAATTTCCATTTGAATCTGGATGCATAAATAGTAACTCATATTAGTATTAACTTTTGTGCTACAACCTATATGTGATAGTTGGTGTACCAACTCAAGCTGCCTGTGCTTTATTATGATATGTTCTTTCCATGCTTTCTGTCTTTTCTACCTGTTACAGATCCAATCTAATCAAGTTCAGCATCTTTTGGATGTATAATGCAGGGTCCACAGTATGATCGAAAAACTTGCTCAATTCACTGATATCAGATGTTGCCTTATAGTTGGCGGGCTTCCAACAAAGGTTTGTTACAGCTTGCTTGTAATTTCCTTCCTGATATTCTTTTGAAAAAGTACGGATTGAAAAGATTACTTTTGAGTTATCGCAACTTTTCTCTTTTTCTTTTCTGGATTTTCTACAGTTCACTGAAATGTGCACTCTAGTCTTGAGTACTCAGCATGTTTGGACAACAAACTATTGTTTTCTCTATTAAAAAATAAAAAATTGTAATTGCAATCATCAAGCATTAAATGATCTGTATTCTTGATTTTATCTTTTAACCGTCATATTTATAGGTCTTTTTTGTGTTTATGTGGTCCTCACATAAGAAAATTAAATGCTGTTTCTTTTCTTCTTTAGCTAATATTAGTCCAATTTGTCTTTTTGAATGCTTTTTCTTGAAGATTATCTGGTTAAGTGGACCTTATAATGTGGACATTATTATTGTAACAATTTGTCAACATTTTCTTGATGTTATCTAATCACTTGTTGCAGTTTCAGCCTTGCCGATGAATGTATGTTTATATTTCAGTAAATATGAACAATACTCTTGTTGTTTCCCCATTGTTAGTGGTTGCAATGACATACTTCTTTTTCAGATGCAAGAGACAGCACTAAGATCAATGCCTGATATTGTTGTAGCCACTCCAGGGAGAATAATAGATCATATAAGGAATACACTTTCAGTTGGTCTTGAAGATCTTGCTATCTTGATCTTTGATGAGGCGGATCGCCTTCTGGAATTAGGTTTCAGCGCTGAAATCCATGAACTGGTAATTTTGTTACCTTTTCTGCTAATTTTGCATATGCTGACACCAAACTGCTACTTCTGTATCTTGCTGAACCATGACTCATTTCTTATGTCAGTTTTTCTTATCCTTTCTTATATCTTTTCTAAGGACTACCTATATAATCTTTGCTTTCCTGCACAGATTGTTATTATCAGTGTTACTTGTAAAGATTATGTTAATTTGCTCAACCCTAATCTCCATTTTTGTTCAGTAAAAACCAACTTATAGTAGAGAACAGTAGAACATGATAGGGATGTAGGAACCTTTTCTTTCATTCTCTTCTAGTATCAACAATTAAAAGTGGTTTCACGATTCTTGATATTTGTGAGTTTGATAGTGCACTTTGAGACTCATGTATAATGATGAGATGCCTTTAGAGAAATCTGCATATAGTGCACACTTGATATGTCATGTTTTTTGGAAATTGTTGGACTATGATAGATTTTGTTTGTTCATCTGACAAGTAATATTCCATTGTGCTCCACCACTATAATAACTTCAGTCATGACCTTAAATTATTTCAAAAGGGTTTTCTAAGTATAACTTCAGTCATTACAAAATTATTAATTCAACGGATTTTTCTAATGTAATTGCCACTGACAATGTTTCAAATATCAGAACTGGCACTACATTCATTCAAATATCATGTCATTTTTTTAGTTAATTATTACTCTTTTAAAAATGTCAGTCTGTTAGGCCCCAACCACTAGTACAGCAGTTGGGGGGGCCTACCAAATGACCAAGAGGCCATGGTGAGAGTGTGTTTGGATGGATATCAATTGATGCAGGATTTGTGAAGTATTTAGCATAAATGCTTTGTGGATTTGGTCCATCTATTACCTATTTTTGGGGGAAGGGGTGAACCTTGTTTTGCGAGCCAAGTATGGGCCTAAGCATCTCTTGAATCAAGGATGGCTGGCCTCTTGTCCAGCATATGATAGCCTAAGAACTCTTTAATGATCCAAAAAAGAGCTATTTGGTAAGTTTAATCATACGATAGATAAAACTTAGGAGAGGGTGAAAATACTTGTGTACCTCAGAATCCAAGTATCTTGATTCGTCTCTATAAGATCAAACACCTATTTAACATTATAAACTTCGAAAAAACCAGATAGTTTGATCATTTGTGATACATCTATGAACATTAGCAATGACCTATTTGAAACTAGCTGGTGTGTTGACATGGGTATAAAGATAGAGATCTTGAATTCAAATTCCACCAGGTCCATTTATCATTTAGAACACTGTTGAAAAGTGGCCATATAGACCGCATATGCGTTCGCATATGCAATGGCGGTTGGTCAACTGCCCTAAATATGCATTATGTGGTCCTAATATGTGGTCCGACCGCATATGTGGATTGCATTTGCATATGCACCTGCATATTGACCGCATATGGGACCTTTTGTGCATAAGCACCCTCATATTGACTGCATATACATATGCACTCCTCATATGCTTATAAAAGCGCTCTCATAATAGTGAGATATTCATAGCACTTGATAATAATTGTTTATTGATTAATTATGGGCATAACTTATCATACTCGAAAATATTTATTGAGTAACTATATGACGAGAAAGTAGCATTTTTATGGTTTAGAATATTATGAAAATAATTCTCCATATATTGCTTTTCAACTTTTACCTATTTGTTAACTTGTTATGCTAAGATATTCAATAAACTAGGTAGGGTATATTATATATAATTTATTTAAACTCAATTGCTAGACCACATAGGGGTGATATGGTCACATGACCGTTCGAATACTGCAAGAGCTTTTAACATTGATTTAAAATATTTAAATCTCCACCTATATAATTCAAGTCCACTTCTTTGGACCCCTTAAAATGTCTCAAGCCTGAAAGATAGAGGGAATGTTAGAATATAAAATATAAAAAATGTTATATTCTAGCAACTTAAACTTTAAAAGTAGTTGATGAGTTAACAATAACTACGATGACATTTGAAAAATTTTGGATGACAACTTGTGAAAGACAATTCATAAGAATGGTGGAAATTTTTTAACGAATCATCTGATTTAAAGGTTGAGTCCAATTTGGTTGAATTGGCAAGTCTCGTACTAATATCCTATAAAGTAGTAACTAGACTTGTAAATAGATTTTTGTATATATCGAATATGGACTAGTCAAAACCATATTTTTCACGTAAAATCTCTTCTGTGTTCTCTTTGTCCTGAGTTCTTGAGTCTTAGAGCAAAAGGGATAGCTCAGATTAGTTTTCTCTTCCTGCAAAAGGAGACCTTTGGAAAATTGAGAAATACAAACTGTGGAGAGTCTAGAAATGAAGATCTTGTTGGCTGAAAGATGGCTCAAGTTTGTCAAGGAAAAGAGGTTTTTATATCCCTTTCATGGGGTAGAAAGATGGGAGTTGAGAAAAAAAGGAAAAGGTATACTAGAGTACAAGCAGCAGGACCTTGAGTCCATGGTTGTGCTTGGGTATGAATTATGAAAAATACCAGATTATAGGCAACAAACTTCATGGAACTTATCTGGATTTTGTGCATTGAGAAGCATTCCTAGTTTATTATAACACCAGTCCGTGCTATGTGAAATCAAGAATACACATTTTTTTGTGCATATGGAGATTTTATCCTGAGATCGTGCTCTAATGATGACTAATGCTATACTATTTGGGAGTGTCCATGGGATATATTTTAATGGGTTAAAGTTGGAGTCTTAGTGGTTGAGTAATATAGTTAATGACATGATGGGATATTAATAATTGATATCTTATCAGATGCCATACATCATGTAAATTCATCCAACTTTATTTGTTATTCCAGTCATTGAAATTTTAAGTTTACTTGGAAAGTTGCTTTTGGATATTACCCTTTAGAGGATCTAATGAAGTTTGACAAAGATTTCATATAATCAGATTCTAAGCTTCTTTTGTCTTGTATAAGTAGGTTACGCAGTCTGGTAGTATCCTCATCTCTTACTTTGCCAGCTGATGACACTCTTTATCCTTCAAATTGCTACTATAACTTTCCCTTCTATACTAGTTAGTGGTTGAGTAATATAGTTAATGACATGATGGGATATTAATAATTGATATCTTATCAGATGCCATACATCATGTAAATTCATCCAACTTTATTTGTTATTCCAGTCATTGAAATTTTAAGTTTACTTGGAAAGTTGCTTTTGGATATTACCCTTTAGAGGATCTAATGAAGTTTGACAAAGATTTCATATAATCAGATTCTAAGCTTCTTTTGTCTTGTATAAGTAGGTTACACAGTCTGGTAGTATCCTCATCTCTTACTTTGCCAGCTGATGACACTCTTTATGCTTCAAATTGCTACTATGACTTTCCCTTTCTATACTAGTGTCATGGCATTTCTAGGTTTATGATAGTGATAATGGAAAAAAGTGGCTAGATGAGGAGTCAACAGGAGGGAGGTGTTTTGTATTATCGTACGTAACAATATAAAATCATTGACAGTGGTGTAGTTAGAAAAGCCAACATGTGTATAGGTTTGCTTCTTGAACATTCTAATTGAACTTTCTTTTGATTGATAAGGTTTTCCCGCCCTGTCCCACTCTATCTTCTGATAGTAACACCTAAAGAAGAATATATATACATATAGATATATGTGATGTTTGTATGAATGTATAAAAGCTATTCTTTTCTCTAGTTAGTAATACCTTTCTTCTTCCAATGTAGATTCGCATGTGTCCTAAAAGGCGACAGACCATGCTGTTTTCTGCTACTATGACTGAAGAAGTTGATAAGTTGGTCAAACTTTCATTAAATAAGCCTGTTCGGCTGGAGGCTGATCCCTCTCTGAAACGACCATCTACGTTGACTGAAGAGTATGCCCATTTCTTCTTTAACCAGTTTATTTTTCTGATCTGAATTTCATATAAGTAGTCTACCTTAGTCATGCATTGGCAAAATATTTATGTTTTTGTCTTTTGGCTGGCTGAAATGATTGCTGTTCTTTACATAGTTCCTTGCAAATGGTTGGATTTTTTTTTTTTGGGAAAAGATTGCTATCTTCATTCATTATTTGAATAAATTATGAAGCAATTCACGTCTTTTCCTGTTGAGATATGGAAATGTCTGTTAACTTTGAATTACACACCCCTGCATCATTCTAATGACATGTTTATTTTATCTAGATGATTGGATTGTAGTTATGGAGTTGCTTTAGGTAATAGTTCTTGGTAGGCTTCTTTTATGTTCACAACATTCTATGGATATGCTTATGAGTTGTTGAATGGAAACCTCTTATTCTTCTGTGACTCGCAAGTTTTATTGTATGATTCTATTGGTCTAGTTTTGATCATTCTTTCTGAAAAATTTACTTGCTACTGCTGATTTTATGCATGTATTCTTGTATACTCCAGAATTTTGGTTGCTAAACCTCTCAAGGCAGTGTTTTATATGGTGTAGTATTTCTTGTCAAATACTTACTTCATTTTGCAATAGATCTACTTACTTTGCCATTCTACTTCCTCTATCCTTTTTGCTGATTCCTTTTTTCGTCAACAACTACCTTTATAATTTGAAGATGGTTATGACTAATGAACTCTAACTACATATTGCAATATTCATGTCTAAATGTAATAACCTAAATATCTAATTATTCTCTCTTATGGGTATCCAATTTTTGGCAAACTAACAGATAAATTGGTTATTACATTGTTCATTCTTTTTCTTCTTTCCTTCCGACTGTAATATATTCTTCTACCTCATAATCCTTGATCTACATACCACATTGGGTCAACATCCATTCAACTTCCATAGGACGTTTAGAACTTTTAAGTTTAAATATGTTGATCATGTTTAGAAGACTACAGAGAGTGAAAGGTTTATATTTTTCATGCATTACATTGCATGTCAGTACTAATAGAAGCCGTCAAGTTTTCTTAGATATAACACTGCAACTACGAGGTACGTTGGTCTTGTAATAGAGGATAAATCCTAGAAAGATTATGGAATCACATTAAATCATGTTGTGTTAGCCTTTTCAGAAGTCTCAAAGTGAACAATAATGAGATGCCAAACTTTAAGTTCACTTCTGGAATAATAAACTTTTTTATTCCAGAATATAATCTCTTATTACAGAATAACAACTAAACATCATAATAGCCATATTCCAGAATATAAATACTATTTATCAAAATTATATCTTATACCACACCCTAACCCAATTACTAATTTACCCTTGATTTAACTATAATCTCTCTTAAAAATCTTATTATAATTTATAATTTATCATTTATCTTTTATCTCTTTCAAACATCTTATCATAATTCATTTATCTTCTCTTCTCTTTTTTAAACATCTTATCAATATACTATTATAATTTATCACTCTCTATTCTCTCTCTTATCATAATTTTTTTATTTTATAAATGATCTTATTATTAAAATAATTTTTATATGTACAAATAACATCAAAAATATAATATTAATAAACTAATATTTTTATCGAATTAAGTATTAACTCATAGATAAAATAATATATTTACTATTTAAACTATGTATTAATCTAATTAAATATTTTTAAAAAATAATAAAATAGAAAATTTGGAAAAAAATAATATAATATAAAACATATGAAAGTGTAAAAATTTTAATATTGTTAATAATCTCATTTTGCAAAGATTATTAAAAAATATATGTTCCATGTAAAATAAAATTTTAATATTTTTTACTATTAAATATAATAATGTTTAAAATATAAAATATTATTTTTGACTAGAAAATATGTAGGATTAAATGTAACAAAAGACTGATATAAATAAACTAATATTTTAATGCATCATATACGTATTAGCACACAATACTTATATACGCTCCCACTATAGTAATGAGCGCTAGTAGATAGGTAAAGTATAGTAATGATTGATATTGCTTGCCAAAATGTAATGCGTTACCTACGTATCAGTACATTATGTATAAGTATGCTCCCACCATAGTAATTGGTGCTGGTAGATAAGTAAAGCATGATAATGATTGATATTGCTTGCCAAAAAGTAATGTATTACATACATACTAACACATAATGCATATGTATGCTCCTAACATAGTAATAAACGCAGGTAGATAAGTAAAGCATGACAATAATTAATATTGCTTGCCAAAAGATAATGCATTATATACGTACCAGCATATAATGCATATGTACGCTTTCATTATAGTAATACGCACTGGTAGGTGCATAAAGCATGATAATGCAATATTTCATGTATCCATTGCATACTTATAATATTATAAGCTTCTCTCCATCTATCCTATCAATTTATTTTAAATCAAATCGAAGGGTATTATAGTAATTTTTCCCATTATTTTATTTACTTTATATCACATCAAAAATAATTATTTTACCATTATTCTAAAATACAGGTAAATATAGGAATAACTATTACTAGAATACAATCATCATATTAGGAATAACAAATTAGGTTTTGCTATTCCTATTCCTTCCTATTCTAGATGTGAACGGGGCCTAAAAGTAGGAATTTTTTGAAATAACTATACTTAGCTCTCTTAAACTACTATCGTTTTTCACATATACTTTGAACTCTTTTTATATCCACGTAGCTTCCTAAACTAAAAAAAAAATTCATATAAACCTCTAATTCATGGATCTGTATAGTAAAAATTTCTTAGTTCAGGGTGTATGTGGAAAACAATAATAGTTCAGAGGGACTAAGTGTAATTAAACTAATTTTTTTAGTTAATAGTAAGGGAATCTTCATCCCAAGTGTCTTTACACTACTTTACATCACTAATGAAGTAATGGAGTGTTGATGCCAAATCAGTTGGAAAAAAAATAGGAGAATACAATCTATATAATATTACTTTTTAAGAAGAGAAAAATGAGAATTCAAAATTTTAACCTGGTCCACCTTTTGATCCTTAAATCATGCACCATGAATAACATCTAGGGTTAAGTCTATGAAGCATAGATATGATATGACAAATATACAGTCATGGTATGTAGCATCTATACATGTATATATGCCCCTATAGATAAAAGTCATAAAATAGATACTTGTCTAGGCTTGTACTTTATTTAATTATTGAATTATTATAAGAGGATGTGGCAGTATATACAAATTAGTTATCAATCATTTATTTATTAGTAGTTTCTAAAAACAAGAGCAAAGAGAACAAACTTGATCTCAAACTCATGAGTTTAAAATAATATTCACAACCAACGATTAATACAAATATTATGTTGGAGCAAAGATTCATGTTATGAGAAGGAGAAAGGGATGGAGACTACTTCTCGTGCCACTATCGCCCACGTCATCTGATTGTCATTCGCCATTTCCATCACCCACACTGTCCGGTCATTGTTCGTTATTGTCGTTGCCCTGTGATCTCTCATTTGCCCGTGCTCTAGATGATCGGAGAAGACGGTTGGATAGAGGAAAAATGGAAATGAGTCAAGAAAAATAAAGGATCTGCAAAGTGGATCCTTTTAATTATGACCCATTTGTCATCATCTTATTCATTATCACCTAGGGCATGCAAGCGACAGAGTGGAATGCTGACAGCGAGGCACAATAGTAATGATGATGGTGATGGTGATAGCTTTGTAGCGATGCTCTCTGCCATGGAGAGGACCACAACGATGATGATAATGATGCTCTCCGCACGAGGAGTGCCATGTAGCATGGTTGTGCCACGTGCCGGTTAGCATGGCAATCGTTGCATTGCAGTTTTACTTATCTTTGAACTCTCAAAAGTCAAGAATTATACAAAATATCCTATAAGTATATAGGTTGTGTCTACTTTTTTTTTTTGCAAAAATATACAAAAATTGAGTATGTCAACTAGTACTTGGTACATATCCATGAAGCATCCGATGGTTCCAAAATTCCAATCCAATGTTCTAATTGGATATGGCTAGAGTGTGGAAGTTTTCATGCTTTGTAGGGTCAACTTTTATGAGAAAAAACCTTCATACAAGATCCTTTAATTTGGTCCCTCTTCTCCTTACAAGTAAATTTTAATAGTATCTAAGTTGTATTAGAGCTCTGTTCGAGTATTAGGGCAAGTCAATTCGACGTGTTTTCATCTCATGTTTTCTTTATATGTTTCCTTTCATTTCTGCACCATGAATTTCTCCTTTTCTTGTTCATGATTAGAGGGGATTATACATTAGATCCATCCCCCAAAATATAGGCTTCACAAAATGATTGTTAGTGAATTATTAAAACCAAGGATGGCTATGCCATGGCACAGCCCGTGCCGACTACTGACTAGCATGGCATTACACGACACGTTGCATAAGAGAGGGAGAGAAAAAGAGGAGGGAGACTAGCAGCGCTTCACTCTTCATCATTGTTATCGTCGCCGCCGACCTCATCTTCGCCCATCGCTTGCTTGCTTGAGGTTGCCTATAAAGCCATCAATCGCTCTGATGCGGATGTCCTAGCTCCTAGCTTGAGGAGGAAGATGACTTGTGGGTTAGGTTGAGTCGATTTTGAATAAAAACTTAAGTTACAGATTCGGTGCCTTTATCGATGACCTTGGGCTCGTTTGCGACGGATGACCACAAGGTTGGCGGCGACGGTGACGACAAGCAGCGGCGACGACGACAAGCAGTGGTGATGACAACGTTGAATAGTGAAGAGCTGCTAGGAGAGGTGCTGTGCAACACCCCTTCTGCCATGTGTCGGTATGCTGCTAGCACGAAAAACCATGTTGAAGATGAAGTTTTCAAGAAGAGCAAAAATAATATGATTGGATTGCTTAAATGATTCTAAGCCATAAACTTCTAAAGTCTCCCTAGGCACACCGAGACTTGAAGAAAACAAAGCATGAAACATATTTTTATGCTGTGAGATTTGTCTAGCATAATACCCTGAATTGTTGTAGCCCATGGGTTCTGAATTGTTGTAGCCCATGGGTTCTCCAACCTTTTATACTTGTTTAGGGCTAAGCCAAATTTTATCTGAGTTGGCCTAGTTGATTGGATTACACCATTGAATAGAATGACATTTTAGACCAAAATTCTTGACATGGATTTCCTAGTATAATTTCCTGCTGGCACTCTTGTTGGTTCTTTGATTGAAAAATTATTCAGTTCATAACTTTCCAAGTGGGCCTCCAATTTGGTTCCAAATTGAATATGTTAAAAGAATTCCTTGTTGGGATTGGGCTTTTATTTTGATGTGTTTATGCCATTTGACAGTTTGCGAGGTCCTAAGTTAAGCTTAACCATGACTGTCAACCAAGATGTAATAGAAGTATTGAACCTATTAAAGATTCCATACAGCAGAAATAAGTTGCCAAAAAGTTAGAAGAGAAATAGTTCTGATAGTAATATGACACTACGACCAATCTCTTAACTTTATCTTTTGCTTGGAAAGAATGGGATCTTCCCCTTTCTTCCCCATTTCAAACCTATTCCATTCTTTGTTTTTCACTCTATTTGAATGCTACATATATTGTGGTGTATTGCTGCTCCTTTGCATCAAAATATTGAAAATTGTCGATTTCTAACCTCTTGGTTTATCTCTTGTTGCAAATTAACCTTACATTAGTCTAAATGCTGATCTGTATGAGTTTTTTCTTTAATACTGATTTCCTTGTTAATTTTAGTGCATTGCTTCTTGTATCCAGTGTTGTTTCTTCATCCTCGCAACTTGTTCAACTTCCTGATATCTGACATGCATTTATGCTAGTTTCAAGCTACCTAATACATAGGTCATCTGAGTTTGTAGCCTCCTGTCAAATGTAGAGGCGCATGTCCAGGCAGAATTTTGTGTAACTTTTTTTGGTATTAATTTGTTCCATCATTTTTCTTTTGTAAATTTCATTGTTAATTATTAGATAGTAGCTAATAGTTTATCCAATCCAACAAGGAATGTTTCACTGGTTAATTTTATGGAAAGTGTGATTAATTTTATCTAAGAGATGTTTCATTGGTTGAACGTTTTATATGTTCAAATCATAACTAACAGAGTAGATTATATGATTTTATCTCTAATGCTGCTAAATATTTTTATTCGATATTGAAGAAAAGAAAGAAAAGAAGAAATCTTAACTTAGAAAGAAAAGAAGAAATTTTGACTTAGTAAGAAAAGCAGAAATCTTAACTTAGTTCAGGATTTCCATGTTCATATTTGTATTTGACTGCATGTTCTTTTGATTGGGATTTCTTTTTATGTTCATAATAGACTCCATATCCACATTTATCTTGAAAATATTTCCATCTTCATGCCTTGTTCACTTTTTCGGTGTCATTCACCTTTTTCTTTTGTGTGTTTTGTGAGCCATTACCATTACTGCTATCATTCACATTTTTGAATTTAGAATTTCATTTTTGTTCATATCATTCGTCTAACCCTTCTTTCTCTGTTGTCTCTACTCTACAGGGTTGTTAGGATAAGGCGTACGCGAGAAGCAAATCAGGAGGCTGTTCTTCTTGCGCTCTGTTCGAAGACCTTCACGCAGAAAGTTATTATTTTCAGGTTTTTATTCTACCAATAATAGATTCTTCAAACAAATATATTAATCAATGTTCTAAAAGATGGTTAAGGCAGCTGCGAGGGCGTTCTTCCTTCTATCCACCACAATGTTCTTGTATCAGCAGAGAATTGTTTGGATTGAGGCATGTGCCATGTCAGTTTCAAATTACTATACCGGTCAACTTCAGCGGATGGATCCCTTTCGAGTAGTGAATACAAATCATTCAACTTATGCTTGTTTCATCAACATAAGATTAAAAGGTTTCAGCCGTATTTCACAAGTCTTTACTGAGACTAAAACGTAGGGGTGGCAATCGAGTTAGGTTTGGGTTAAGTTCAAGCCAACATGAATATGACCTATTTATTAAACGGGTTGGAATATTAAACAAGAACACTATCCATTTATTAAATGTGTAGTAAACACCATAAATGAAATATTGTGTTGCATAGGTTACTCAAGTTTATATTATTTATTCGGGTAATAAATATATATTTTTTGAGTTATAAACGAGTTTATGTGTTATGAAGGAAATATAAACATGTTATTCTAGTAATAAATGGGTTATTTAGGTCATAATCAGATATTGTGTCATAAACGGGTTAAAAACTTAATCAGGGTAAATGAGTTGATCTGTAACATGAATTGACCCATTTAATTATCAGGTTATTGTGTTGCGTCAAAGCCACCCTTACTAAAAACTATAATATATAAAAGAAAGCTGAAAGAGGAGATTGAGAATGGAAAGAGGGAAGAAAGTGAGAGGAGAGAGAGTATGCATTTGTTGGCTTGCTGCTGTCATTTGCATTTACCTCAATTGCCATTCTTTTTTTTTTTTCGCCTTGCTGCCATCTTCACATGAGGATCTTTTTTGTGTTTCTATTTTTCCCTTGTCTTTTCATATTTGTTAGGAGACAAAATGCATAATGCAAGAAGAGAAGAAAAGAAAACAAGTAATGGGACACTTTTTTATGTAGTTCACCCAATTAGTGGTATGCCCACAAAGATTCTATGGATTTCACTATGTAGAATTAAAAAAATTATTAGAAAGAAACCCTCTCAACCCAAAACCAAGAACTTCACATTCTTTTTTTGTTTTGCTTTTGCCGGGTGGGAGGTGGTGGTGTGTTGGTGGTATGATAAATGAGGAGTATGATAATGGAGATTTCTTAGCCACCTAGAACTGTGTGAGATAGGCAGCACTATCTTGTGCCGACAGCCTACAGTATGAAGAAGGAAAGAAGGAAGAGGAGACAAAAGAGGGAGGGGGAGATTAAACCCTAACAATGTATACATCTTGGTGCATAATCGAGCTGAGCTTAATTGATTCTTGGGTGGTCTGTAATTTGTAAAATCAAATCAAATATATAATCAGATAGAATCTTATTTACTGTATATATAAATCTAGCCTTATCTAGCCGGCTTATGCTCAAGCTTGGCTTGGAATTAAATTTGAGCCAGATTCAGTTGATTAAGTTTGGCTCGGTTAAAATATGAGCTGACCTTGAGCTGACTTGGTTGTTTGACAGCCCTACATATATATTCCATCACCAACGACTATCCTCTCTCTCTCCGCCTTCCTCTATCTTTATCAACCTCACTTTGCCCCTCCTACCCTTGCATCTGAAAGACCTCTCTGCAATTCAGCACATTTCATATCAAGCCTCTTAAATCCATGTTATATAGTGTACTAGACATGTTTTTTTTTTCTAGTTATTTTAAGCTGATAGGTTTGAAGGGAAATTTAAAAACTGTATACTTACTCATAAACTTACTCTTATTTGGAGAAGGATCAGAATATCTACTAAGATTGTTTTGGTATTGTACTATTATTGTTTCTTCAATTCTTTTTCTTTGGTTTATACAAATTTTACCTCAGTCTTTTGCCCAACTCATAATTTTGTTAATGTCTGTGGCAGTGGAACAAAACAAGCTGCACATAGGTTAAAAATAATATTTGGTCTGGCTGGTATGAAAGCTGCTGAACTTCATGGTAATCTTACGCAGACTCAGCGCCTTGAGGTGAGTATATATGTGGCACTGTTCTTGATTCTCCATTTATATTTCTAGGTGTATTTGCACTCTAAGAAGTTAATTTGTGTCTAGGATATTTTAACAACTGCAATTTTATCATTCCTTTTCTATTTGTTATTAAATAAGAAATAATGTATACATTTATAGTAATAATGGTTTCTAGTTGCACGTGCCTGCTTACTGGTTTGCACAGGACCATATCCATTCTATTAACCCAAATGCTGACATCAAAAGTATAATAATTCATGCACTTGTTGAACTTATCTCTTCCTCTCTGCACAACTTGATTTATTTGAACTTTCATGATTTGTAGGCGTTGGAACTTTTTAGAAAGCAAGAAGTGGATTTTCTAATTGCTACTGATGTTGCTGCTCGTGTAAGTAGAAAGCTTATGCATTTATCTGTCAAAGCAATTTCAATTATATATTTGCAGGTTTGACCACCATTATCTTTCTTTAGAATTTTTCTATCATTTGCCAAACTAATATGATGGATGCTTGTGAGCATGCATTTGATTTCTTAAAATATGACTTTGATGCAATAAATATTAAATAATGTCATATTTCATTCTAAAGTTCCCACTGTTTATCTTGTTGTGCAGGGGATTGATATTGTTGGCGTACAAACAGTTATAAATTTTGCATGCCCTCGTGATGACAAAACGTTAGTGTGCCTTCCTCATTGATGTCTACTTTCTTAGAATCTTCTGTCTTTCTCATTACGTCATAAACAGAGCTGATTAATATTCTTAGTCTCTTATGCACTCTTCTAAGTTAATGCTGCCTGGTGTTTTGATGTCTAAATTACTATTTTGTTGGTCAAACTTTTGTACTCATCGACCTCCTTTTGCAGTTATATGTATGGCTGTTTAATAGTTTGTTCATGGTTTACTGTACATACTCTTTGGAACTTTTCCTACACATTCTGTAGTTCGTGATATACGAGTTGATTCTATGTGGGTTCTCGTGATGTCATATGCATGTGACTCACAACACCAGAGTAAATGGCAAACAAGTGTTTTGCTGCAATAGAAGTGAAATGTGTTATGATGTTTTTATCAGGATGATTTGGTTCCCTCTATTCTCTTATTTCAAACGCTTTATTTATACCACTTAGCCACTCTGCAGAACCTTTTACTTTTACCTTTCGTTCTTATTGTACATCTTTGCCCCATTATGTAGTTACCTTCATCGTGTGGGGCGTACTGCTCGAGCTGGGAGAGAAGGATACGCTGTGACATTTGTAACTGATGATGATAGATCCCTCTTGAAGGCCATTGTAAGCATTTATTCATTTCAATAATATTTTTAGTATTGCAGAGCTAAAGACAAAAATTAAGAATCTTACTGATTGAAATATCTATTCGTGAGGGAATGAAGAGAAACTAATTTGTTCTACCATTCTCTTATGCTTTAGTATGAGGCTCTTCGCAATTTTTCCAATTTGTTTGATTAATTTGTATAACCCTGAAGTTTGTATTAAACAGCAAGGAGTCATCGTGTTAATGAGATCTCTAAAGTTCTGCTTTTGTTTTTGCTATTTAATAAAAGTCAAGTTGCATTGTCAATAAAAAGTCCCTGTTCACTTCAGGAATAAATTTTCATTATTAAATAATACCACCTCTTATTTTAGAATGATAGCTAAGTATCATAATAGCCCTGTTATAAAATATAAATATTATTCATTAAATTACATATTATACCACACAATAATCACTTACTAATTTATCCTTAATATTTATCAAATTAACTATTTTATATCAAATCAAAATAGTATTTATTGTAATTTTATAATAAATAATTTTTTGATCCATTTTTTTATTTAATATCATATTAAAGATAATTAATACATTCTTATTCTAGAATAATAAGTGAACATAGAAATAATTATTCCTAGAATAAATATCTTATTTTGGTAATAATAAATAGGAATTGCTATTCCTATTTCAATCGTATTCCACATGTGAATGAGAATTAAAGGCATGGTTTTTTCATATTGAGATTGGAATTTTGTGGTACTTCTAGTGTTATAATGTGATGTGCAGTGTGCTTAATCCCGTTCAGTTCTGTTATAAGAGAAGTGTCATTAACTTGATTCTTTTATCTTGTGCATTATGGATATTGTGTATTGTTAAATATTACTTATGATTACAGGCAAAGAAAGCTGGTTCACAGCTAAAGAGTCGAATTGTTGCAGAAAAACCTATAGCTGAGTGGTCTGAATTAATTGAACAACTGGAAGAACAAATTTCTGCAATTCATCAAGAAGAAAGGTTTAATTTTAACAATTTATGCTGATGTCTTCAGGTAATTTTATATTAGGTTCATTGCTGAATAATATCTCTCTGCAGGGAAGAGATGGTGTTAAGGAAAGCTGAAATGGAAGCAACAAAGGTTTTGTGTACTTGATCTTGAATTTTGGTGATTTGTGAAATATTTTTCATTTATATGGAGATTATGTGGATTTTACCTTTTTATAGTGTTATCCTTATATTTGCTCTTGTCCAATATTTAGGCAGAGAATATGATAGCACATAAGGAAGAGATCTATTCACGCCCAAAACGGACCTGGTTCACGACTGAAAAGGAGAAGAAACTTTTAGCTAAGGCTGCAAAAGTAAGTTTTCCATTCATAATGATCGTTAAAATGACTTCTTGTCTAGGTAAAATAAAATCTATATTGAAGCTGACTTTACATCTTACATTATCATCTTGTTTGCACTTTTATCATGGTTAAGCACATCTATAATGATTATAAATTTCCTTTTAACAACAAGCTTAATGCTATGCTGGTACGAATTTTCTTATTATAGCTTAAGAATTAATACTGCCAGAGTTGTCTTGGTATTAGGATTTGGTATCCAAATCTCTAAAATGAATTCAAGAAATGATGGCATATCATAGTCCTCTGAAAAAACATATAATGAATGACCTACCAGTGCCCAACTTATTTGTATTTTTGTAATGAACTAAAAGGAGGTTTTACAAGTAATGTGGTATTTGTCCAAGAAAAGTGCTGATAATTTGAAAGATATTCAGGAAATTCAAGTTACTATTGTCTACTTATGCCTTATATTTCTTAAAGTGAAAATAAAAATGGTTTAAGAGCTTAAGATTTCTACCCAAGTTTGATAAGGCTCTCAAACAGATGCATTGATTTTTGAACCAGTTCCTCTATCATAAGCCTTATAAAAGAATTGCTGAAATCCCTAGCAAAGTGGATCAGACAAGGGGAATAATCTTCTTCAAAACCAAGAAATGCAGGCAAGGATCTACTGTCCAAAAGAAATGATAAAGAGTTCAATTCTACTCAATACCCATATTGAACATGGGTTAGGAAATGAGACTACTGTAGAGATGATCATACCATAAACTCAATAATCAAGTGAAACATGATCTTCTGATGTAGATTAAAATGCCATTGACTTGATGATGTTTGTATTTGTTCAACAATGTGGCTTTTGTCATAATAGAACCTCTGCTTCGCTCATATATATAATCATGGAATCAAATTACAAAGGACATACTTATTTTCTTGTTCATTATGATGCAACTCAAACATATCTTTGGAACCATCCCGGAAATTACCTTCTTTCACTGCATTCAACTGATGCAGCACTTGGACTTCTCTGGGCTTCAAGCTCTTCCCCCTTTCCTTGTAAGACTTAACTTCCATGTAGTCCTACCATTTTTTTCACCCAATACAGTTGAGTAATGGTTTATGGCTTTATACTAATGTTTGGAATTTAATTCAACTCTTTAGGTCCAATTCTCTGACTAAGATCATTTTGTTGTATGCAGTAGGACAGTAGTTATATTCAATCACTTGTGCAACAATTAGAGGTTGTAGACTTTATTAGGAATGAGGGGCTATATGAAATCTTGTGTATAATTGTAGCATGTAAAACGAGCTGCCTTTGGCTTCTCCATGTTCTCTTTGGCACTAATGTATGCTGAGGATCTATTGATCTTGGTCTTATCAATTATGATTCTTTGCAATGTTCTAAAAGTGTTTGATGGGTGTATAACAGTTAGTAGGTGCCCTAGTGAGTGCCTTGAGCCTAAAGCTTTTAAAATTTAGGGTTAATTATGCTTTACCACCTATTGTTTAGCTCAATTATACAAAACTTTTATATACTTTTAACTAAGCACTTTCCCTATGATCTTGACTAAAATGTAACTGTTAACTTTTTTATCGTATTCGACTAAACCAGAGGTCAAATTTAAAGATTTTTATTAGAGACAAAGTTATATAGGATTTAATGAGCTTTTTAATATATCTAAAATATTACCGATCAAATTTTAGACGATAAAGATATGACAAAAAAATATATTTGTTTAATATATTATCATATCTTTGTTATTTAAAATTCAATTAGTATTATTTTAGATGCGTTAAACAGCTTATCTAATTCTTTACAATTTTGTCTCTAATAAAAATTTTCAAATTTGACTCCTAACTTGGTCAAATATGATCAATAAGATAATAGTTGTACTTTAATTAAGATCATAGTAGAGTTAAGTGCTTAAGTTGAAATTATATGTAGGTTTTGTAAAATTGAGTAAAACCATAAGGAGATAACTTAAATTTCCCCTAAAATTTATAATTTTATGTTTATGGTTTGGATGAAAATAGAATTCATGTTTATGTTTTGGATGAAATAAGTCATGTCAAAGCACTACATTTTGTGAAGGATTTGAAAGAATAGAATAGAAAACAGTATAAGCAAAAGAGGCCTATAGTTTGAAGAAAAGTGTCGTCTATAAAATAATATCCTCATGACATGCTGGAAGCAAATTAACCTATAAAAGATGAACCGGGGGTACTCCTTTGGTTGACCAAGATATTTTTAAGGTGGTTGACACCATTAAAAGAAGCTGTGTTGGAACCAATCAACCTGAAAATAATTTCTTGAACAATGAATCTGCAGATCTGATAAGCTAGCCTTCAAGTAGGCATATTACTCACAATTTCTAGCTATGCACTTTTGTATGGAAGAAAAAAATTTGACATCTGGGTACTCTTATGGATTATCATTTTTTTCTTTTCCAGTAATTTTTCTTCATTAATTTATTTTCTCGAGGTTTTCAGGACTTCTCCATGGATAAAAATCGAAGTGGTTCTAAAGAGGTCATGAGTATTCAGCAAGCTGAAGAACTTAAACTTAAGGAGAAAAGGAGACGGGAACGTGAGGTAGTACCTTATTAAGTTCAATTTAATGGTTTGAAAGTTCTTGTTTTCTGTGATTCTTTGTTCCAGATTTGGTTTTTATACTGTTGCATTTATTTAACAGAAAAATCTTCCCCGTAAGAAACGTCGAAAATTGGAGGCAGCACGTGAGATGTTAGAGAATGAGGAAGAAGATAACAATGTAGATCAGGTTCATATGCCTCTTGTGCTTTATATTCTGAACATACTTTGTGTAACTTTTCTTATGAGTTTGCATATCAAATGGATACTTTCAGATGTGCATCCATTTTCTTAATTTACATTTTTTTTCTTCACTTTCACCTTTATTGTCTGTCTAAACTTGCTAGCTTTAGGATATCTGATTTTTTACAGTTTCCATTCATGACCATCTAATACAAAGAATGAAGCCGTGTGGGTTTTGATGAGAGCATTGACTGACTGCAGGAAACTGAAGCTGGCAAAAAGAAGAAAGGACAATCACTTGTTGATCTAGCTTATCGACGAGCAAAATCAGTAAAAGCCATGAAGAAAGGAAACGAAGGTGGGAAATTAAAAAATTCTGCCAAGAGGGTTAAAAAACCTTCTCAAAATGTTCAGACAAGGAAAGAAGAGATGCATGAACTATTTCAAAGTGATATGAGCGAAAGCAAACAAGATCGTAGCTTCAAGAAAAGTAATAGTGTTACGGGACGGAAAAAATCAAAGAGTTCCTTCAAGAGCAAATCAAGGTATGGCTAGAGCTTTCAGCAGACTTGTTTATTTTGTTTGACTGAATCCTCATCTCTTTGATGTTCTCATATATTGATAGAATTTTAGGTATTGGTGCTTCTATTCAACTTATGCTTTTGCCTGTTAAGTGACTTCGTGGTGTTTAATCTTCTAATAGTAGATTAACCAAAGGAGCTATTAACCATATGCACACACTATACCGGTAGCTGGGGTCTTGACAACCTTGTTTTGTGAACCCTTTTGTAAATAAATCAATTTATTCGAGCAATTAAGCAACGATGACTGTGCCATAGGCACGGACCGTGCCGACCCCATCTCTCTCGATCTCTCCATCTCTCGGGCTAGGGCACCCGACGAAGCGATGCTGACGGCGAGCGGCGATCGACAATGGGTAGCTCGATGGCGAGCGGTGAAGATATTAAGAGGGCTGTCGTGCGGCACCTCTCGTGCCACATGCCGGTACATTGCCGGCACGGCCATCCATGCAATGAAGTACAACTGGGTATTATAAATTAACAGATCTGGTTCTTGTTTCTTAATGTATGTTAAAGCTTTCTGAGTCTACTTATAGTACTCAAAAGGACAATTAGTCTTCAAATGTGCACTGATATATAGTTGCATTACTATATAATCCAAACTACTATTTTCCGACTTTACCTAAACAGGGTTTGTTGTTGGGTTTTGTGAATCAAGCTTTCAAGTTTCAGCGGCATGCATCATTTGCCGCCAACTTGTTTGGGTCAACTTTACATTCAATATTCAGCAGAGCTGAAGAAAATCTAATGTTAAATTTGCTAAAAGAATAGAATGACAAAGGTAGAAAAGAACTTCAATAATATGAGGAAATAATACTTTGAGGTTCTATTTTCATGACGGCTTATAAACCTGAGAGGTAGTATGAAATTTTGATGGAAATAATATAAACTTCAATATATCTGTACTGCCTGTACTTAAAGGTCATATTTTCACGGCGACTTATAAAATAGAGAGGAAGTATGAAGTTTTAATGGAAATTTAGTTTTATATGAAAATTATACTTAAGATTGTGTCTGTTTATATTGCTTCATATATTTTGCTTGAATCTTTCAGTAACTTTTTCTTTAAATCTACTCTGCTTATTATTCAACTTTCTCAGGTATAAGCGCCGGAAATAGGATACAAGTGAAAGGATGTATTGGCAGAGAGTCACGCGTTGTCAGTTGCTTATTCTAAAATCAAAGTCCCTTTTTTGTTACTAGTCCTCATTTTTGTGCACATCATAATATATTTGTGGAAAATTTTCTACTACTAGTATGATTCATTACATCCTAGTGTTGAGTTTACCAGTCATATCGACTATTTAGTCTATTTAGGTTTCAGTTATTTTTGTATCTGGGAACTGTCGCTGTGATGACTTTCTGGAGAGTAAAGATGCATGGAATTTCAACACAAGTGCATTGCCAAAAGCAAGTTCCAACTGTAAATGAAATTTTGGGCTTATAATATGAAGTCATTCTTTGACAAACTTGAGGCCTGCTAGTCTACGAGTGTGCTTTTCGTGACGCCATTATATTTATATCTTCGTAGTTACTGTCTGCATAGAATGAGATTAAACCATTTGTGGTGCTTCGTATATTAGTTATCAGTCAGAGGCTGGTCAAGAAATAATTAGCGAGCTATTTGGCCCTCCCTGGAACTTCTTACCGTTTCTCTCATTTAATTTGCCTACCGATTGAACTTGTCATTCCTAAACAGGTTTTATCGTCATCTACATTTCTCATCGTCTGTTCAATCGAAATCTATGCTTTCTAAAATATCTATGGGCCATGCTATTAATCTGGAAGCTTAGTTTCTCGAATCAGTAGTTCATTCTAGGTTGCTTGAGAATTGGTGATTAATCTGGATACTTCGAAGGAATAAAATATTATTTTGAAAATATCATGTGATTAATCTGGATACTTCAAAGGACATAATGTGAGGTTATAATCTCATATTTTATGTAAAATAATCATGCATTAGAGGATATAAATAAGCATCGCAAGATAACGTAGGATTGTATTAGAGGAAATAAAAAAGCATTACGAGATAATGCAGCTGTAAGCTCGTATTCTATGTAAAGTAAGAATGTACTAAAAGAAATAAAGAGGTATTGTGAAGTAATGCGGGAAGTGGACAAAGTCTACCTTAACGAGCCCATTCATTGGTGTATGTTACAAGTAGTGGAAAGGAATGACTTTGGAAGAGTAAAGTAGTGGAAAGGAGTGACTTTGGAAGGGTAAAGTGCTTCGGATTCATGAGGTTGTTAGAGAAGTAACTCTAACAAGATTGACGAAAGAGATGTTGGAAATTGCACATGACAATCCAGAGGTAATAGAATTGGGAGATGGTGCATCCATTCATAGAGGCAGTGGAACCTTACAACCTAGCATAGGTTCACGGCAGCTTCGCTAGCTCTCTCTTGTTGTTTGACAAGCAATTGTCATCTCTTACATACACAATGTTTCATCCAACTTCAGATTAATTATTAATTAGGGTTCTCTATTTTAGATATGCCAATATTAATAAGGTGCTCGATGCAGTGGCTGAGTTATTTAACTTGCATTATCTGGACTTCGATATACTAAAGTGAAGAATATCCCCAGATCGTTGGGGAAGCTTATGAACCTAGAGACGTTGGATCTCAGGGAAACTGCTGTAGAGATGTTGCTCAAGGAAGTTACCATGCTATCGATGCTAAGGCATCGTATTAAGATGTACTAAGTGAGTTAGTTAGTTAAGCCTAGTTAATTATAACGAACTCTCATAGCTGTCTGTATATATATCTCATCTGAAGTTGCAAAATGAGTAATGGAAAAGCTGATTTTCATTCTCTCTTCTCTTCCTCTCTATCTTCATCTCTCTTGAGCTACTCTCTCTCTCTCTCATTTCTCTTGAGCTTAACATGGTATCAGAGCGAAGCATTTGATTTGTTGTGAATTGAGATCAGTTTTTTTATTGTTTTTTTTACTGTGGTTAAGGATTCTTTAGCTTCTGTGAATATTCCTCTTGCTAGGAACAATTTAAGTAGATTTGCCGTTGAAGAGCCATCATTTGCATACTATCTTCATCATTATGATAGTCCTAGATTGCTTCTTGTCTCGCAACAGCTTACTGGAGAGAATTATGCCTCCTAGAGTCGTGCGGTGTTGATCGCTCTTTCAATGAAGAACAAATTGGGGTTTGTAGATGGATCAATTGGAACACTTGAAGGTACTGATCTAGAACTTATTAATCCTTGGATCAGAAATAAAAATGTTGTTATTTCTTGGATTCTGAACTCAGTATCAAAATTTTTTTTGCTAACGTTATTTTTTCCAAATCTACTCATGAAATCTGGCAAGATATTAAAGGAATGTTTTCAGCAATCTAATGGTCCTAGAATTTTCCAATTAAGGCAAGAGTTAATGAATCTGCACCAAGATCAAAATTCTGTTGGTGTTTACTTCAAAAAATTTGAAAACTATCTGGGAATGATTGAGCAATTATAGACAGCTTTGTAATTGTGTAAAGTGTACTTGTGGAGGTGTTAAGAATCTAAATTCTCCTTATCAAATTGAATACATCATGCCATTTCTTATGGGACTTCATGAATCATTTTCTTAAATCAGAAGACCAGCTGATGCTCATGGATACTCCTATCAATAAAGTTTTCTCTTTGATTTCAGCAATGATTCTATTTAGTGCTATGGCCTTTGCTATAAGATATGATCCCAATAAGTCTTCCAGTCTTTCTGATGCAAATACCAATTATCAGAATTATAATTCTAATGGCTATAAAAGCCAGAGAAAGGACCGTCCATATTGGACACATTGCAAATTTTGTGGACATATTATTGACAGGTGTTACAAGATCTATGGATATCCTCTAGGTTACAAATCAAGATATAAAGATGTCTCTTATACTAATGTTCATCAAAATTTGTGCCGAAGGCAAAGGTGATTTGTCCAATTCTTTTAGAGACTTGGTTCAAAAATCTCAATTCCACTCAATACCAATACTATCTAATTTACTCAGTACTTCTGCCAAATCAATAGTGATCAAGATACTTCTCATACTATCTGTCATGCAAGTATATATATTCTTTGATATCTTTACATCCTAATTTTTCATCCAATCAATTTTGGATAATTGATTCTAGTGCTACCAAGCACATATGTGCCATATCAAGTGCTTTACTTCTTTGAAGAAAACTTAACATGCCACAATTACTTTATCTAATCATACCCAAATTTTCAATCCACTTATGACATTCAATTAAATTCTATACTAGTACTTAGGTATTTTGTTTGTTCCTCACTTCAAGTTTAATTTGATTTCTACGAGTGCTTTATTGGATCTCAACTCACTATCAGTTTTATGAACCATGTCAGTTCGGATCATATCATAGGGATATTTGGCTCAATTGGTTGAGTCTATTTATTTTATCTGCTTTTATAGTTTAATGAGAGTCCTAATATGTTTGAAATTATTAGTTAGCTAAATGTAGCTCTATGCAATTTTGAAAAAATAATCATAAGATATTTATTAGAAATTCGAATATTATGAAATGACTTGGATAAGATCTATGATGTCCTGATCCAGAATGTTTATATTCAAAGTTTCCTCGACTTTATCTGTGGCAAAACAAAGAAATATTCTAAAAAAAATAAAGAAGACTAGTTTAGCTAAATTTATTAGTTTATTTAGGAACCAGATTGTTACCGCCAACTGGAGGTTATTTGTAGATAAAAAGACCATGGTGGATTAGGGATTAGAAGCTTCGAAGCAATAAACAAAGCTCATGCTTAAGATAGCTTGGCATATTCTGAATGGAAATCGTCTTTGGGCATTTATTCTTCATGCTAAATATTTTCATGGATCCTCTTTCTAGTGTGCTTCTCTTAAACCTGGAAGTTCTTGGGCTCGGCAAGCTATTCTTCAATGCCTTCGGGGTTTTAATCTTTCTCATATCTCCCTTCCACATTTGTATCTCGGTGGTGAAACATCTTGTCGCACCCAACGGAGGTTGGAACCGAGCTCTAGTTCTGTTAATTTTCCCTACTGAAATTGCTGGTCAGATCTTAAAGCTTCACATCCCTGCTGCACACTCATCAAGTGCTGACGAACTTATATATGGATGCATACTACCACTGGCATTTTTAGCTTAAAATCATCTTACCATCTTATAGCTGTAGGCAATTGGTCTTCCTCCTCCTCCTCGAATCAACTTAAATCATTGTGGCGAGCTGTTTGGAAGACTAAGGATATTCTGCCAAGGGTTAATGTATATATGTGACGGAGTCTAGTAGATGCTCTTCCAACAAGAGCCTCTCCTCTCTTGACAGGAGAATTTCTGCAATTGATGAGTTTGTCCTCGATGCAGTCGTATATGTTCTCTTTTTTTTACTGTCGACCTAGACTTAACAAGCATTTTCTAGAAAATTATGAAGATTATGTTTCATATGAATCTGTGCGTTTGAGATGTGTAAGGAGAGAAGTATACGACTAAAAAACTAAAGGAAAATTATTTGGACGATGATTGATCTTTCAATTAGGATAAAATTTAATGTTGTTTTAAATTTTTGGAAGGGAATAGTAGTAAACCAATTAAGTTTTACAAGTTGGTAGTTTTTTTTTTCTTATGCATGATATGTTATCTTTAGGGGGTGAATTGGTCGGATTAACTCCGACTCGACCTGCTATGATTAGATTTGTATCGAGTTCGATAAAAAATTTCTATCCGTTTAGGATACCATACATATAGAATTTTGGGAAATTTATAAATGAGACCTTGCTTTTTAGCTAAATTTGTATTTACACCCTATATTTTTACTATTTACAAATCGAGCCCTATAATTTAGGGAATATGTGCAAAAAATATCCCGAGTTAGATTTCAACTAATATTTTGAGAAAATTCCATTAATTAAAATTATTTTATTTCTAAAATACCTAAAATGCCCTTAGGTTGACCATTGACCCCTGGGAGGAGTATGTGGCCACAACCCTCGCCCGCGTCCCTAAGGTTGACCCCGATTCCGGTGGCGTAGCCAAGGAGATATTGCACTCGATGGGGCACCCAACATCCTCAACAGCGGATCTTGTGCTCGAGCAGACCCTAGTGTTCAACACCTCGTAGACGCCAGATCCCGGTAAGGAAGGTTGGGATGATGAGGGAGGAGTGAATGAGGAGGTAGGAGGAGGGAGGATAGAATGAGGCGGGAGGTGGGAGGAGTGTTAGGTGGGGGATGATGAGGAGGGAGGAGGGTTGGGTTTAGTTAGTTAGTGGGTTGGGTTGGATGTTAGCTGGTTAGTTAGTTTGGGTTGAGGGTATTTTTATAATCTTTATAGTATAATTAATTTAACTTAAAGGTTGAGTTAAATTTAACTAACAGATCTAACAGCAGGGTGTTTCTACACATATTTCCTAAATTATAGGGCTTGATTTAGAATGTATGGTGTAAATACAAATTTAGCCAAAAGGCAGAGTATTATCTACAAATTTTTGTAGAATTTTTGAAAAAAGCTCGGTTACGGATTTGGATACATGTTAGATGTAATTTTCGGATTCGGATATGGGTGAGATATAATTTTTAGTTTCGGATACGGATATCAGATATTTAGTTTACTTATTTAAATAGTAAATATTGATATTGTTACTAACGATAGATTACATATTATTTGTAGAGATTAATTTTTCTAATTTTATATGTATTTGACATACAAAAAATTAATTTTTTGTAAAACTCCTAATATGTTTGTGTTAATTATCACTAAATAAAATAACATAATTCGATTGAAATTCGATGAGCATCTATTTAAGATCTGATTCTCTATCCAAAAATTATTCGTACCATTTAATTAGGATATGGTTTTAAATTTTGTTTTCTGCCTAATATCCGTATCTGAATCTGTATCTGAATTAAAAATATGGATGTAAATATTGATTGAGCACTATTCGGTCCGTATCCGATCCGTTTTCACCCCTAGTTATCTTACATGCTCGATAAAGATCTTTGTAAACCACAATATGTAATTACTTCTACGCTTTTATTAACTACTATGCAACCATCTAATTACTAAATCAACATAATCTAAGATTTCTCTTTTCTCCATTACTTAGAATTTCTGACTTTTTGTGGAGGATTAGATCCAAAAATAGGGGTCTATGGTTGAGTGATATTGCATACCAACATATAGAATTGAATGTTAGAATATTATCAATTCTACAAGCAATTATTTATAATCTGATGTCTTGAGACACTAATCTTCTTTAAATCTCAACTGGGTTTTTAGAAAATCTTATAGAATTTTTTTCTGTAATACTTTTGTTTTCTTCTAACGGAAAGAAGTCTTTTGTTTCTCCTTAGTACTAATGATTGGTTAAGCTTCCCTCTAAGTAAGAACCAATAAGTATTTTTGTAATTACTCTCCAGATTAAATTTAAAATAAGCATATGAAGGACTCTGAGCTAGATTATTTCTTGCTTGGTAGAGCTAACTCTAATGCATCTTGGATATGAGAATGATTCATTAATAAGAGGTGAAGATGCCCCAAAATTTAATGTATCCGGTCACCTATTAGTTCATTAAATCTTATTAAGCCAGGTTTGATTTTTTTTTTTCCTGTTCTATAATTCTGACTTCCATGATATTTTCTTTATTAATTGATATAATTAATTGTATTGATGATTCATATAGACTATACTTTTAATAAATATGGCACTAGTAATTGATTAATACTTTTATTAGTGATTCTGTAATATGTTTTTCATTGTAAATTTTTTTATTGCTTAGATTGCAAATGGATCAAATAAACAATAGATGGATGGAAAATAAAGATAGATTAAGCAATGAGTATAAAGGAGCTTAGATATTTTTCAAATATTATATTTCAGCATAGTACATATGAAGATCAAATATTATGTCCATGTCGCAAATGCAATAATGCTTGCTTGAGGACTCAAAAAGAGGTTAAGGGTAATTTAATTATACATGTCAGGACTCAAAAAGTGGTCCATGGTAATTTAATTATACATGAGAGAATATTGCTGAATTTGACAATATAGAAGAAATTGATGATGACAAAAATGAGCATAATAATTTGGAGAGAATAATATATGATTTATATCGCAAAATAAGTGTAGAGCTAGAGAGGATGAGGAGGAACCAAATGAAAAGGCTCTAAGATTTTACATATTGTTGGAAAATGCTCGAAGACCTCTTTATCTGGGCTATGAGAAGTCCTCCAAAGCAAAGATCTACTGATAATGTTTTAAAATAGTTAGAGGATTTTGGAGAGAGTAAATTTGGAAAAATAATTAAGAGAAGTAAGTTAAAGAGACACTAATATAATTAGAAGACGAAATATATCGGCTTTCTCTTACCATACTAGAGAACACATTTTTTGTGCTATAACTTGGATATTATGCATATTGAGAAGAATATTTGTGACAATATTTTGGAGGGCATTGTTGAACATTAAAGGGAAGACTAAAGTTCACGTAAAGGCTCGTCTTGATTAGCAAGAGATAAATATAATGGAAGATCTTCACCTAGAACCACATGCTAACAAGTATAAACTATCAAATGCACTTTACACATTGAACACAAAGTAAAAGACTATATTACGCAAATTTTTCATCAAATATATATTATCGTGTGAATTTGAAAGATCATCAAATATATATTGCTATTGATTTGTAACATGATTTATATTGCCTTTCAGATCATCCTTGAGCAACTAAAGAGCAGCTTTCTTTTCGCTAGCCCAAGCCTTAGAGTTACATGTTATAGTGGACATATTGTGAATGGTTATATATCCTATGCAAAGAAAGCTAAAGAGCATGTCACGAAATAGCTAAATTGTTGTCAATAACATGAAGGAAGCTTCAAAGTGTGACTTGAATATGGTGAGAGATATATTGTTTTATTCAAATGTAATTGGTGCAACTATCGAAATGAGCATGAACATATTGGTTGCATTAAAGATGCATATGGGTTCATAAGTGTCAAAAGCAAATCCCCTTTAAAAACAAATAAACCATTTATAATAGCATGCCATGCTGAATAAGTCTTCTACGTGCCAAATAATAGCAGAAAAGATTGGTATCTTGTAGTGCTGACACCACCAAGAAATTATTTTAATATTTCATAAATGAACAAGTTAAAGTTAGATCGTGATGAGAACCCACAACAATGTGGCATTAAAGTTCATACTAACCATAACATTAAAGTTGCTGAAGAAGTGCTTAGATGGAATACCTTGGATGACTATCTTTGTTGATATGCTAGTAACAGCTGTGTTACGAACTAGATCTAAAACGATCTAAATGTAAGAAAATTATGATATATTTATAGAAAGAATCCTCGGAAGTCACAAATCTAATGGATTTGGTTCACGTGATTACGAGGCTTAAGTGAAAAGATAAAATTAAAATAATAGAGGAATGCCAGAATTGGATATATTAATAATTATCCGATGTTGCAACGGTCATCGGAGAGTGGTGGTGGATGGCCGTAAGATAGGTGGCCCGTGGAGGTGTTGATGGCTGTGGATTAGAGGTAGAACTAGGATTCTAACTTAGATCTACTCCTATAAAAATAAACGGCTATAATTAATTTACTTCTACCTCTAAATTATCTTATTCTTAATCCTCAGATAGTCTAAGGTTAAACTATAATTCTTAATTCTTCATTGAATGCTTAGATAATTAAACAAAAAAGCTCAACCGGTATATATATAGAGAAATGTTATAATGAGTTATACTCGGACTAGCCCTAAAGACTTATACAATTTAGACTAAGACTTGCCTTAAAAGCTTATATGATTTAACTAGACTTGTTTTAAGGGTTTACATGACATAACTAGACTTACGTTAAGAGCTTACATAAGAGATAAGCATGAATCAATTAAAGATAAATAGACTCAATCTATTGATCTCAATATCTTTATGATGCGATCCAATCTGACTTGGTTCTTATCAATCTACTATACTTCCAACCACCTTGTCCTCAAGGTGTCTATGGTGGTTTCCATACCTTTTGCCACTCTCAAACTGCATATCCTCGATCTTTATGTGGGTCTCATCTACCACGTGGAGGAGAGCCCCATGGTGGGTTATGCCTAGGGCCCACTTATTTGACCATGTTTTCTTAGCCGCTGGTGGCTTGGGCCAAATCCTAGCTACAGGTGTTTTGAGCCAAGGTCTTAGTACATGTAGTTTAGGCCATGGCTACAAAAGGTCCAAGGAAGTGACCAATCATGGTGGTTTGAGTCGATGGGGCCTGGATCACCGTTGGTAGAAAGCTAGAGTTTTCGGCTCTAGTTTCTATCGTAGGTGAGAAAGACGGCGTCACAGTCGTCACTATGGGATGCTCCAGTATTGCTGTGGTAGAGGGCTTAGTCTATAGGGATAAAGAGTGCTCCACCGTGGCCGGAGGTAGGGTGGTTGCCACGATTTGGAATGTCTCCACTCTTTCACCATTGTCAATGCTTGAAGGTGGAGGTGGCAGCTATACCACAATAGCTGATGGCGGTGGTGACATAAGGGGTTGTGCTAAGCTAGGAGAACTATCGTCAAGGCTTGAATCGCTTTCTCGACCCTCTCAGAGCTCTTCGTGGGTAGTTTATCATCGACGGTTGTCGGTGGTGTTGAGGAAACACCCACGGGAATGGATATAAGTTCCTAGTTTCTACGGTTGCTCCTTCCTCGTTCATCTTCTTCGATCTCGTGCTAACCATTAATCAAGGTACGCTAGCTCTGATACCAATATTACGAATCAAACTTGGAATATTCTGAATATAAGAAAATTATGATATTTTTATAGGAGGAAGCCTTAGAAGTCATGGATCTAATGACTTTAGTTTCATGTGATTCCGAGGTTGAAGTGAAAAGAGAGTGGAAAAATGTCAGAATTAGATAGATTAATAATTATCCAATGCTATGATGGTCGGCGGAGGGTAATGGATGACTAAGGGTTGTGATGGACAGCCGTAAAATAGAGTGGCTTATGGAGGTGATAGTGGTCATGGGCTAGAGGTAGAATTATAATTCTAAATTAGATCTCTACTCCTAGAAAATTAAATGGCTATAATTAATTTATTTCTACTATTAGATTATCTTACTCTTACTCATAAGATAGTCTAAAGCTAAAACATAATTCTTAATTCTTCGTTAGATACTTGGATGATTAAATAAAAAAAGCCCAGTCCCTCTATATATAGAGGTTGGGTCAATAAGTCCTATTCATGCTACTAAAGGCTTATATAACTCGAATCCATCAAACCCGATATCTTCATGATGCGATCTAATTTGACCCAGTTCATATCATTATAGATACAAATTGTCTTGACAGAGTTCAAGAAAACAATAAGGATATTAGTGATATTGATATTCATACTCTCCTCTTGTCTCTATCTTCCTCATGATCTCCCTATCTCTCTCAAGTCCTTTAACCTAGTTGTCGCCCACATCCAAGTCAATGCCCTCTTCCCTTCGTCTTCTGCTGATCCCCCTAGAGCCTTAGGGCTAGCCCCTTCTCCCTCTCTTCTCTTCTACTCTTAGATATGATCATTCACCATGTCCTTTCATTGTTCCCCCACGCAATAGCACCAACCATAGCCCTAAACAACACCACTACCTCAGAATCTTAATAGGGTCTAAATACTAAAAACATAGATTAAGACATTACAAGGCTAACCAATCTAGTTTCATAATTTTCCAACTTTGTATGATTATTTCGTAAATATTTTTTTTGAAACTGATTGTAAATTCCTGTAACATCAAAATTTAGACTAATTTCATATTTGGACTCAATCCAGACATAGATCATATCATTAAATCTAAGGGAGATTATTGGAGGACTATATCTAACAAATGCCATGAATACATTGTTAAGTCTAGCCTTATTAGATTATTAAGAGTCGATAAATCCATCAATTTCATTGAACATCAGTTGGTTCTCCACGTTCCAAATTTAAAATTTATTACATATATCAACTCTAGTTTTTCAATCAAGAGGAAAAAAACTCTAGTGTACATCTTCGTAATATAGAAGTCTCTGACCTTGCTAATGAAAATGAATTCTTGCTTTGGGAAGTTGTCCATCCTACCTTGTGAGTGTTTAGAATTAATTTATTACAAAATAGTGCATCCAGTTCTATGAACATCTACAATTAGCCATTGGTTTGAAAAAGAGATCACATTAAGAAAAATGCAAAGATTATATATTTTCTCAAAATAAAATGCATACATGGTATATGACTCCATGAAGAAAGCCCTCTAGTTTATAAAAGACTCCACACTTGTTATTCAGAGTAATGTCTTTCATTAAGAAAAGGAAAAAAATCAGAGTAATCCTAGCCTAAGATAGGCTAGAATTTCATACAATGTACAGGTAAAAGTATAATATATGAACATGTAGGTTGTGAATGATAAGTTGCACCGACGTCATGTACGAAGATCTTTCATAGAAAACGTTAATTTGCTTCTATGTTCGGTCTCAGTGCCTGACTAATCATAAATAATTAAATACAATTCCTAAATGAGCAGAAGCATTCTGACATGGTTTGCCTGTGAAGGAACAGATAAAAGGGTTAAATAAAAGGTATCATTCAATAGAAAGGGAACGGGGAATTGATATTCCAAGATACTTGTGAGGAATGTACAGGAATAATATTCCAAGATTCCACCATACGCAATTGCTACTATGAAAAAACAATGAGAAAGATAAGCAAATGAAAAATAATAATACCTACATTTTTCTGACAATTAATATCAAGACTATGTATAATCAGCATTATTTCTGCTTATCCAGAGTACCAAAAGGATGATTTGGTCCAACCTTCTTCAGGGGACCAAATATGTAAAACAACACTCCCTTAGATGAACCAAGGAACCTACAGAGAGTGGGGAACCTTGGTTGTGACTGTAGGTAAAACAAAAAAAAAAAACGCAAATCAAAAGAGAAGTGCCTACCCTTGAAACTATTGCCATGATGTCACCTGCTTGTAACCTAATGTACAAGGTTCCCATCCACAATCTGGCTCCTTGCGTTTCAGCGTTCCACCAGAACTTGAAGGCTGTGAGGCACCCATAGTATGTACATCAGCTCGACTAGTCTGTGCTGGCGCAAGGAATTGAAATAAACCCCCCGCTTCCCTGTTTCCCCTCTCCACTGTCATACTGGAATTCAAGTCTAAAGAAGACTGAGAAGATGCAATTCCAGTTGAAAGTGGGGGTGTACTAGTCATACTCATTAAGAAAGGCGGCACTGAAGCAGTTGTGCCAAGTATCTGTGGTACAACAGTCGTTCCTCTAGAATCTACCATGTAAGGGATAGCTCCAGATCCATAAACAGCAGGAGTGTAGGCCCAAGTAGGCTGACCATTCAACCCATATGCATGTGGGGGCATGTAAGCATAAGGATGAAAAGGCCTAGCTGGTACAGTGGATTCCACACTCAGTCCGTTCAACGAATATGGGTGTGGAGTTTGACAAGCAGAATCTTTTGTTTCCACAGCTATCCTTGACGCCCCAATTGAGGAAGCAGGATCATCAAGTTTAGGGCATGAAAACATGCTCAAGCTTTTTGAAAACGGTTTGCTGAGATTTTGCGAACCACCAATGTCAATGGATGATGGTTTGTCGTTCAAGTCAAAGTCTCTCTCTGAAGGATGCCTAGAGAATGACGACGAAGTGGAAAACAAGCTTTGATCTCCATTCTCATGATGAATATTCCAGTGCAATGATGATGGATAAGAAGCATCCTCATTTCCTAAGCGATTGAGGTCCAAACTAAGCTTGTCTGCTCTTCTTGGACTAGCTTCTACAGAAGAGCTCCTGGAGAAGTAGTCACGTTGAGGTGGTTTCATAGATGTTGGATCAGCTGCCAAGTTATTCTCATTCCCAGACAGATTCAAATCAATCTCTAGGATGCTCTTTTCCTGCTTTGAACCAGAATATGTATTCCTGCCATCAGGTGTCCTTCGAGGAGATGCAGGTCGGAAAGCACTTGTGGGTGCAGAACCCCTCCAACCCACTGTGCTTTCAGACTGTAGCCTACTAACTGTCAACTCTGGAATACCCTTCAAAGCAGAAACAGCTACAGGTGTAGATAAGTTAACTTGATTACTGAGGGCAAGATTCATATTATCCTCAGTAGAAACATCCTCATTTAGATCAAAATCAAACTTATTCTTGTCAATTTCAGAATCTATTTCTTTGACTCTAGTTGATATTTCTGTTGAATCCATTTCTTGTTCATTTTTCTCAGCACTAGTGTCAACTTTCTCTGATTTCAGTGAACTCTCATTTTTATGGTTAGAATCGCTGTCAGAAGAATCATTACCTGTTGTCATTTCATTGCCATATTCTTCAGTTGGTTCAGGTTCCTCCTTGCCATCTACCACATCAGGCAGATGGGAATCCACTACTCCTGCACTGATATCTGGAGAAGAGCTGCAGAATGGTTCTCGGTAATCAACAACTTCCCTCTCAACTTCTATAGCAACTTGCCTTGCAACTTCCAGAGCATCAATTTCTCCACTTTCCAGCTCCATATCTGCCCTCTGTTCGAACACACTGCTTACCTTATCCACTGGTTTAGATGAAACACTAGGGATAACACGATTTGTTTTCTTGCTTGTTCTCAAACAACCCTCACTCTGAAGATCTTTACTTTCACCATCAACTTTTGTGGCTTCTTGCCTCTTAAAAGCACTCCGGGAACCATCTCTCTTAGTCAACCTAAAACTACCTGATGCATCTACAACATCCCTTGTGACATTTAGAACAGAATTCAGTTCTTTCGTGTTTCGTAAGTTTTTTGGCAACCTACAACTAGCACCAACACTGATTAGTTGAAGCTCCTCATTTTTTGTCTTACAGGGCATGACCTCCTTTGAGTCAGTATTGCATGGTATAATGGATTCCATTACAGCCTTACCAGAAGGTGATAAAGCAATGTCAAGACTAGCTTTAGATGTGCTATTCTCCTCTGTTTTCAACTGAACATTCACATCTTTAACACCATCTTCTAAAGCTAAATCTTCATGAGGGTCATCAGATTTTAAATTGTCATTAGAAGCAGCACAAATGCTAGTGGAATTTTTCCCTGCACTGAGAGAAGACTCTTTTAAGACCTCCTGACAGGTACTTTGGGTGTCACCAGGTACGAAAGTATTAGTATCACTTGCACCTGCTGAGCTCCCTGAAGTCAACATAATTTGGTTTGGCACATATGTTTTGCCCTCAACAACAGCGCACAGATGAGAACTGCCAGAGAGCCCAGTTATCTTTGAGTTGCACAAATCACTGTCGGCAGATTGTACTTTACAACTTCCTTCCTCAGATGTGTTTTTATCAAAAGGAGGCTTCTGCTCCTCTTGGCATGACCTGATGTTATCCTGATTCTGACAGCCTAAATCACCAATTGTTGCATTATTCCACATCTCCAACAAAGTCCTTGCCTTCTCCTTGATGTTATGATTCTTGTGATTTAGCAGCTTTTCAACTGTCACAGAAATTTCTGAAACAGATGGCATTTCCCTCTCAAGTGGAAGCCTCTCGAGTGATCTTAATATTTCATTTACTAAATCATCTATAGTATCATCATCATCATCATTATTACATGTCAAAGATTCTTGAAGCCATTGATTAAGAAAGCAGAGCCCGTTTAACTCCACAAAATGACTAAGACAATCCATCTTGTCTGTTGCTGCTAGAGTGCCTGCACAGGTCGACCATTGTCTTGCAACATCGGCTACATTATTTATGATACATGCTTTCTGGTTTTTCATGATAGAAATAAGTTCTTCAACTCTTGCAAGAGTTGCAAGGCCATTCTTCATCTCAGTAAGAGTGAAGAAATCTTCTAGGGTCATACTGTAGCGCTCAAGAATATTTATAAGCTCCACCTATGTCATCCTTCCAACATGCTAATATTTATAAGCGACCCTTGACAAGAGCACTATGATGAAATTTCAACTAGTATCCCTAGCTCCTGTTCTGCAGTAACAAAAATATGGTATAATTTAAGCAGTTTGGTCAATATTAGAATAAGTTGACAATTAGTTTAGTCTAGAATATATGGGTAATATATCAATCCAGAATATGTTGATAACTATATAACATTAGGAAAAGTAACAAATTATTGACAACTAAAAGATAAGAAAAGCAATATAATTGTTTCTTGAAGCAAATTTATTGACTTGCAACTAGCAAATAATATCTAATAAGACACTTGTGACTAGTTAATAATATCTAACAAGACAAAACTTACAACCTCTAAGGAATAATCAATGAATAATCACATAGGAATTCTCAAATCATCATTGACTTGCTTCTAAGAGAATGTGACACCTTCGGTAAGATTTTTCTTTGGCATGTTACACAATAATCACTAGAAATGTGCATTTTCAACACAGAACAAGAATATCAAGTAAGAATACTCCAATATACGATATATCAATGTATAATGTGTGTAATGTAGATCTAGTTCAGTAGTTCTTCAACACTAAGTTTCTGCAATTATGAAAAGTTTGAATCAATGTACAAAGTATCTATTTGTGGATCATCTATCTTCAACATCACGGATGGTCCTCTGGATTTCCTCGAGGTGTGTTTATAGGTCATATGGTGATGATTAATATGTGTTGCATAGATAGGACTTGTCAAGTAAATTATGAAAGTAGACACTGGCAGAGATATTGTAGAGCAGTTGGAATCTAATGTCTGAACATACCAAATTGTCAACTGTCTATTAGGTATTAGCAATTGAGAATAACCAGCATGTTTTTCTGATCTTATAAATTGCCATCATAAAAAATCCAACCTCCACATGTTGTATATCCAGATATTATCTGCCATAGTTGGCATTGTATAGATTAGATAATTGATAATCAAGGATCAACAGTTCCATCCAGATGCATAGAACAGGAATAAGGCTTACATCAGACAAGTATTTCCCAAATGAAAAAATGATTTTAGTTACAACGACCAACAATGTTAATAATCATTGTTGCTCTCTAATCCTGGAACATCAATAAGGATTTCTAAATCATTATGAACTTTGGACATATGTATATTAATTATAAATTTCTGAAATAAGTGGCAAGACCTTGTTTCCACTAAGGCAAAAACTTCCATACCCTTCTTAAATTCCCTAGCTTGATCCAACGATTGTAATTGCCATTTTAGCCATTATTCCTTTATTTATGCCCGGTACCGGTCCCTTTGTACCAGTTTTAACTTAAATCATTAAGTGTTTAAAGGGCTAATAAGTAGGGTTGAAAACGGATCGGATACGGATCGGATAGTGCTCAACCCATATCTGGATCCGTATTTTTAGTTCGGATACGGATTCGAATATTGGACGGATAGAAAAATTTAAAACCATATCCTAACTAAACGGATACGGATAATTTTCGGATAAAGGATCGAATCTTAAACAGATATTGATTAAATTTAAAATAATTATAATATTTTATTTAAATATAATTAACACAAAATTATTAAAAGTTTTACAACAAATAATTTTTTTGTATGTCAAATATATAAAATTAGAGAAATTAATCTCTATAAATAATATATAACGTAATATTAATAATAATATTAATACTTACTATTTAAATAAGTAAACTAAAAATTGTAAATCATTTTAAAAAATATGCGGGTAAACAGATATCCGATATCCGTATCCGAATCCGAAAAATATATCCGATCCGTATCCGAATTTTTTTCAAAATTCTATCCGTATCCGTATCCGAATCCGAATCGGATAGAAATTTTTTATCCGAATCCGATCCGAGTCGGGTCGGATAGCGGGTCGGGTCGGAGTTAATCCGACCTGTTTTCACCCCTACTAATAAGTCATTAACTATATTAATTATGGAGAGAATTAAGGAAGAGAGAGGTTTGTATTATTGTATTAGAGAGATGAGAGAGAAAAGGATGTGGAATCCCTATCAATTAGGGAAAGATTTACTCACAAATAAATATAATCAGATAGATTTGAATTTGAAATTAAAGTAAATGAATTAGACTATAAATTATGCAAATCTAATCAATTTCGAACCAAATTTATTTACATGAAATTTTGAATTAAATTTGGAAGCTTATCTCTGTGAAGGGAGATAACTTGATCATAGTAAGATATTCTTTTTTTCATATATAAGCATACTGAATAATGAATTTAGAAATGAGATGGAGAGAGATAAGGATATAGGATATGTAGATGTTGATAAGAATCAGATTTATTTCATTATGAATGAGAGAGAGAAATACAGAGGAGAGTGATAAAATTCCCATACTAGAATTCTAATATGGAGATAACTGCCGTTTGAAAAGCTTACTATTATGATATCTCAATTTTACCATTGGTTCTGTCAATGGTTTGATCTTTCTTTCACCTTAAATAACCAATTTGAAAAAAGAGTCTGGATGAAAAGCTCTTCAGCCAACTATAAAAAAAGGTGTCAGATTGATACCTACAGCTTAAGGTACATCAAAAGATCATAAGAACATCTAGTTAAATAGTCTAGAATATTAAAAAGCAAAATTTGAATTGTTGCTCTCATGAAACCGGACATAAGATTCTACCTACTACAATTTTATTCTTAGATCATTTCCATAAATAAGAACCTTAAATAAGAGAGGCTACAGGTGGATAGGATTGACCTAGTTCTTACACCTAAAAATAATCAGAATTGGATTAAGAAGGTCTAGAACTACACAAAGAACAAAGTGAGAGTTTTCCCTGCTTCAAAGAATCCCATCCTGTGAAAGGTGCCATAGATGCCTATCTCATGATCACTGACCTCATAATATATGGATAAGATATTGAGGCCAAGATTTGAACTGACTGCTAAACCTGGCTCTACACATTTTACATGACCAGATCTTCACCTATAAATCATCATTTTTCATTTACCTATAAAGGACTATTGTATGGTTTTTATGAGGAATAAAAGTGCAAAAGAAATTCATATATTATGAGGTCAGCCAATAAGAAAATATTGATTTCAAGAACTGCATTAAAAGATATATTTGATAGGGGCTTGCATGCATTCTCTTATTTGAATATATACCCTTCAAAATTTTATGTATGTGTATATAACCTTCAAAACCTATGGTTTTTGCATGAGCATACTTCAAGTTACTTTCTGAAACAACAAGCCAGAATCTGAACCATTTAAAAAGTAAAATGACAATGATGCCCTTAAATGAGAGGATCTATGTAAAAAAAAATAAGGGTATCTGTCTTTTATTTTGAATGGATTATATTTTAACTGTTGGTTAGCTTTGGGAGGCATCCATGCCAAAAAAGCAAGGATTTAAGGGGTACCCATGCAAAAAAAAAAAAATCTTTTGAGAGATATACATACAAATATCAACTTTATAAGGGTATACAAACAAATAAGGGCTTTTAGAAGGGTATACATACCCAAAAAAAAAATACTTCTTTATATATTTGTCATATTCTCAAAATTACCATCTTTTTCTCAAAACCTCTTACCAATAGAGAATAATAGCACATGTATAGAGCATGTAGTTTCTTGTTGACGCTCAAATACAGAGGGCTTTTCGGAAAAGAAATTACTTTTATCATATTTTAAATGTTGGTAAATTGGTCCTATTTTTAATGGTTAATTAGCTTTGGAAGGCACCCATGCCAAAAGGGGAAGCTTTTAAGGAGTATCCATCAAAAAACCAAATGTTTTCAGGGATATACATGCAAATATCGATTTTATAGGGGTGTACATACAGATAAGAGATTTTAAATTGGTATACATACAACTATATATATATATATATACCTTGCCTTCTCTCAAATTCTCTTACTATTAAAGAACAATCATTTATCACCCACGTACAGAGCATGCATTTTCTTGTTGATGCTCAAACAATAAGGGGCTTTAAGAGTAGAATTACTTCCATAATATTGTAAAAGATTGAAATAGTAAACTAGATAGCAACTTATATTCTCACAAAAAGGATGAGGAGATAGAGTGAATGATAACATACAACATTATCAAGTTCATAACATTGGAAAGGACAGAGCTTTCAAAGCTAAGTCCTCCATGTTAGAAATTTGGTAGTAGGAAATTACAACTATTATTTTCTTCCACTCTTTCATATTAATCTTTTTACAAATAATATTGTGATTACATCTAAGTTCTACTCCATCTAGAATTGAACACCATAAATTTAATTCACAAATCATTATAAACTTTCTGCAGAAAAAAAAGATTATGCATAGAATTTATTTTGTAGTTAAACTTCCTAAGACATACACCTTAAAATACTTGTCCGAGTTACAAATCTAACGTCTCGTTTCATTTCCAAATCTATAATTACTCTAAAACATCTTAATGAAGAAACTCCTGAAATATTTATTTTGGTTTCTAGCTCAAATTAAAGTCAAACAAACCCTGAAAGATCCTAGATGCCAGTACTAGAGCTTCATCCTTGTCAGCATCTACTTCACTGAGTGAGAAGATATAACTTAAGAAGAGCTAAGTTATAAAAGATTTTCGAAATATTTTTCTATGCCAATCCCATGCTGGCATGGTTGCAAATATGCAATTGCTGCCTTCATATTTAAATATGCCAATGAACATGTAAGAAACAGTATCCAAACCAGGAAGCAAACTTATTGACTTTAAAGAGTATAATCTTGAGGACAATAATAATGACAAAAAAGTAAAAAAAAACTACTGGACAAGACAAAGGGAGTAGACACAAGAAGTTGACTTAGAAACACAATATAAGCGCTATATTTGACTGTACAAACATTCTGTTGATTGATATACTCATCCAAAAATTTCATCAAGTTTGCTGGTGACAAAGTGGAGATAACATTCTCAATCTAACTAATATGGGTGTTCAGAATCAGTCTATGTCTCTGCAATCAACTTATATAGAACAGCCAAAAGATGATATTGGGACATAGGAGGGTACAATGGCTTGATAGCATAAAAAAGGAGCCCCTAATTCATGAATCTACTGCAAGGCATTGATACTATATCATTTTGATTTCTTAACAAAGTAGTCAGAGTTCACATAAATGAATGAAAGAAAAAGGAAATGGAGGAAAAGTAATCTCAAAGATAAAGCTTTCATAAACAAAGATTCGCAAATGACAATAGTCTACTGAACCAAATAGCCAAATTTGCAGCCTTGACACCAAAAAATGAACTGAAAATACAAGCTAAAAGAAGAAAAGGTTTGCTAATTAAAATAACAACAAGGATGAAAGAAGAAAAAAAACAGTAGCCCTAATATGGCAGGTTTCCCCATGCGGTTGCACTGACAGAACAAACTGTCACATGCTCCTACTTTCCTATGATTTTTCTACAATCATCAACAAAATCTTACTCCAATCTCTACAAATGCTGACTACCAAGTCTAGTCTGCATACAGTCCACAGTTATACATTAAATAGTCTGTCATTTAATAAGCAAAAAGATGGAAAGACCTAAAAGCAGCAGACGGAAACCGATAGTGGATCAAAGTTTTGGAATTATACTCGCTCTAAAAATTTATTAATTTTAACGTATTCCATCTCTAACAAAATCAAACAACAAAAGATCCTTATCAAGCAACTAAGATCATAACTTATCTTCAAATATCCAAGATAATAACCCACAATTTATCAATTTGAAGATACGGAGAAAAAATTACTAAAATAATAACAGACGACGTGGTAAAAGAAATAAAGAAACTCTCGTTCCATATAAATATCACAAATTTCAGATCATCGGAAAAAAGAGGAAATCTATCCAGAACCTTTGAAGCTCAAATCCTACCTGATCCCCTTCCAGCATTAGACAAGGAACAAAAAGAAAAAGACAGAAACAAAACGAAATTACTCTAACATGGCTCAAGAATTGCATCTTTTAACATAAATCATATCATAGAAGTGGAATTGAACACAGCGACTATAGAATTACGAAGGAATAGCGAAGAGATCTAAGGAAAGGATCAGGAAAAAAGGACGTGAGATGAAATTACCCAGAATGAAGAAACCCTAGCAAACAACCAATCTCTCTCCTCTCCTCTTTTCGCTTCTCCTCTCCTCTCTTTCTCTCTATCGAGCAACCTCTCTCTCTCTCTCTCTCTCTCTCTCTCTCTCTCTCTCTCCGCTCTTTTTTTATCTTTCTTCTCCTCCAATTCCGTCTTGCTATATTACTTTTAGTTATTTTTATTTTATTTTCATGTGAATTCTCGTATCACACCTTTCGTCATCGACGTATTACCGATGATACCCCTCATGCTCTGGAATATTCTAAATGAGGAGTCTACTTTCTTAATTATCTCATAATAGGATGCTGTTACGTTAATTAATTAGGTAGAAGATTAATTATTAATTGACTTTGGCGTTGTCTCTTTCATCTATTTATCCCTATCTCCATAATCACAAAGTGATAGCGACGCCGGTGGACGATCCCAATAGGGACGTGAATATGATGTTGAATATATTTTGTAAGCATGATATTTACTCAAATTTATAGCATAGTTACTGAACTTGTATTTAAAATTCATATTTGGCATTCACATAAAAATTAGGAAATTAGGTTCCATCCTATTCTTATGTCGCTATTTTCATAATACGTCAAATTATATATATTCAGATAATATTCATCGTCAAAATATTTTTGACGACAATTTGTTTTTCCAATATGAAAAGGTCTTTCGGGGATGCAAAATCTATTAACTTCAATTAGATTTTATAAGTTTGATACATATATGAAATGAGATATATGTTAAAACAACCAACACCCGAAACACACAAGCACAACCGACTAGCTAATTATAGACCGTCATGAATCTTAAAAGTAGTATAGTGACTTTAGCTCCTTTAGTAATAGTAAGTTAATAAGAAGACAAATAGATAAAAACAATATGACAACTATTAAAACCATATCGTTACTACTGAAAGGGAAGGAGGAAGACTAGCCATGAATATCTTATCACCACTCACAAAATTGCACCAACCAATTCGAGTGAACCCCTTGGTGCTTTTAAAGGAAACACTAGCGGAGAGGCACTGGAGAGAGAGATCCAAGATGGTGGCAGAACAATAAGGGCAACTTATCGACAAGCAGACGAGAAGGGTCATGAGGGGAAGAATCGATAAAATCCTAAGGCAATGTTGGGTCTTTTGTCGACGCCTAAGAAAGAAAGAGAAAAAGACGAAAAAAAAGAAAAAAAAATATATAAAAAAAAACTTAATCACATAGAAGACCCTCCCATCCTCTAGGAGGAAGGCGGACAACAGAGCGGCCAAAACACTCGTGGCGCAAGAGAAGAGAAAAATAGAAGAGGAAATTCTAATAGAGCTAGGGCTAAAAAAGGAGAAACAATTTGTCTTTGATGAAAAGGTCTTAGCTAATCATTTATACTAGCTTTCAATAGTAATAAGTTGCTTCTTAGCATGCTTTACAGTAGTGGTCTATTTCTTATTAAGACTAAGTTTTTAGGTTAATAAATAAATATATTTTTAAGAGTTCTTTAAGTTTTTTCTATTTTTTTGAGAGAGAGAATAACCGGAGTCGTCGATATCAATGAATTAGCCACAAAATCATACTCTCTTATCCCTTATGAATCTTCATAAAAGCTTAAGCTTTACAGCCAATTGTTATTTAATATTGCTATGATTATAAAGATGGCATACATGGGAAAGGTATACTTTAAGAAAGGAATGATTGTACAAACGTTTCAAAATTATAGTCTTAACCTAATAAAGAGTATTTTATTATGACACATATAATAGTTTAACACGTTAACGTCTAGTTGGGGGCATTAAGGCTATGTTTGGAATCAATTGTAGATGGGATTTAGTTGATTTCATTTGGAAATGAATTTGGCTATTTGGAAAAGAATAAAATTGAATGAAATACATCTAATCATACTATTTGTAATCAGGTTGGAATTTATTTTATTATGTTTTCTATTCGTGAGCTTTAATAAGTAACAGATTGAAAGTAAATTAGGATTAAAATTGAACTTAGGTTCAGAAGATTATTTTGCCCTTGTATCAATTTCTCAAAAGATTAAAATTTTCTATTCTAAGCTTCAAGAAAGAAAAGGCAATTTAATTATTTACCCGTGTTTGTTAACCTTAACAATAATATGTTAAAAATATTCTACTAAGATTAACCATAATATGTTATGAATCGGCTTGATTCGATCCATAATAGTTTTGGACTAGATTAGGGACGTGACTTTCGAAGGAAGCTATAGATAATCTAACCGTTGGATCTTCCTAAATTTTGGATATATTGTAACTCTTGAAAAAGAGTTTTCCAACAAATCTAAGATCACAAGGTTTGGATAGCTAAATCTTGAGATATCGACTGAATAATGGCTGAATGTCAAATAAACTCTAGCTTAATAGCCTTTTAATGGCTAGATAGGTCCTAAGTTAATTCCTTGGTGTGAATATGGAGAAGTTGTTGTAAAAAAGGGGGATTAGAAGTTAGAGAAAGCCGGCCAACCAATGGCTAGAGATAGTTGAGAAGAAAATAAAGGCAAAATGCCGATTTCAATTGTCAGATTCTCACTCCAATTAGGGTTTCCTCCACATATTTATATTTATATAGGCTCATCCTAGGGACCCAAACAACTAAGTTAAAATCCTAACAAACTAACTAAACCAGTCTTCCTCATCTTCTCGGATTAACCCTTCGCAGATAGATTTTGAATCTAAAGAATTTGTGAATACCAAAGTTGTAGATCTGGAGGTTAGCGATCTTATCCAAATGTTATTCGAGCGTCTGTAGAATATTCTGTAAATATTTTTCTAAAACTGCACAGAGCTAGATTTAGCTAATTAAATAAAATTCTAACTTACTAAGGCTCTAACTAAACCAAATAGCAAATAAGATAACTAGACTTAATCCATTAAGTCTGATATCTTTCAAGGTGATCCGATCTAGTCCGAATTGCATCATAATGGTAATCCTAAATGAATAAAAATATTTTAGAATAATTATAATATTTTAGTACAACAAAAAAAAGTGATAGTTCAGGAGTCTAAGTAGAATTATCTCAAATTTTAAATGACACCCTACATTTTGACTATAATTATAAATAAAATTTTCTCTATTTAGTATATATAGAGACTCATATTTGTCAAAATAATACCGAGTAAGAGCTAATTTTAATTTAACAAGAATCTAACAAATAGAATAAAATTTAGATTAATTCATTAATTTTAAATGATATTTTTACATTTTATTAAAATTATTCTTATCTTACTTCTCTAATATGACATTTAAGATCCACTTTATCTTGGAGGTTTGATGTTTGATTTTAATATAAAAGCTTAATTTAATTTTATTTTGTTGGAAATAGTTGTTTTCCAAGCTAGGGGTTAAAATGGGTCGGATTAACCTTGAAATCATATATGGATGGGACTAAATATAAGTGCAAATTTGCTACCTATTTTGGATTCATATTTGGATATGGATAAAGAGATTCTTAAAAAAATAGAATCAGATTCGGATATGGATAGTATAATTTTTTTTTGGATACCAGATATTCGTTTACCTACGTAATTCTTAATTAACTTGTTATTTAAAGTATAGGTAAGGAACCTAACTTAGGGGTGATAAGCGAGTCGGGTTTGCTAGGTTTGGGTCAGATCTATAGTAATGCAAGCACGAACATTACTCCTTTATTAAATAGGTCGAATATTCTAAACATGTATACAACTCATTTATTATATGGGTTAGAATTTCTAAACACAAACATAATTAGTTTATTAAACAAATTAAATGTGTCAAAAAAATTATTAGGTGACACAAGTTATTCAAATTATATAAGTTATTTGGGTTATAAATAAAAAAAATTCATGTTATAAATCAATTATTTGAGTAATGAAAGAGTTGTTCAGATCATAATCCGGTTATCTCATTAGAAATGAGTTATCATGGGTTAGTGGGTTGTGTTACAAATAGGTTAACTAGGTTGATGTAATAAATATGAAAACAACTCATTAATAATCATATTAGAAAGATTGACTCATTTACAACTGAACCTAATTAGACTAAATCCAAACCTATGTAATATGGATTTTTATATCAAGTTATCAAGGCGGATCAATTTTTGGCACCCACCTAACCCAAGCAACCCATCACTCGCAACTTGTCCCACTTCTAATCTATGTATTATTTACCCTAACTCATAACCTTGTCATAGTTCATCTACCTCCAAATCATCATCATCATTATTGCCCATCACCTCCAAGTGGTCGCACGTTGTTCGTTGCCTCCAACTCGATCAATGTGTCTGATCTCAAAACTCACTCCTCTCGACGACAACAACAACTTTCCTTAATATTATTCTTTAACTTTAGTATTTGGAGGCGACATGATGAGTGGAAGAAGAGATAAGAAGTTTGGTTGTTTCTAAGTAGTATATCTAGGACACTTTAAACATAAGAGCTTTGACAAGTGATGCTGGTCTAGCACACCATTTAGTCTCATTTATGATTTATATGACTTCTTTTGTGTATTTTTTTATTTTTTATTAATTTACCAAATTTTGTTGTACTATGGTCTAGGGGTTAGATTTTGGAGTGAATGAAAGGATTTAGGATAGATTGAGGAGGGGTTTGATCATTAACAAATTCTAAGAGAACAAAATTTCCCTCTTAGGTCTGCTATTGATTTTTCCCATGGAAGTAGTCTTCCCCTTGGTTCCCTTAGTTGTTCACTCCTCTTGCTCCCTAACTCCTCTTCTCCTTCCCATGCTCCTTCTCTCTTACTCTCTTATCTAGTCTTGGGTGCAAGCATGAGCTTTTTATACTCGAGCCTCTTGAGGTTTTCTTATATCGACCACTTTCCTTCCACAAATGCTATCTTCTACCTCCCTTTTCTACTTTGTCCCTAACCAAGATAAGTCTTTTAGCCCTCTTTAACATACCTTGGCCCTAGCTAACTTGTTTTCTCCATTCTTTCTTGCCAAGCATATATAGGATCCTCTAATGAAGAGCTTATTCTCAACTTCTCAGAGCTTCTCTCAAACACAAAAAATAACATTGTCATCTATATGGAGAAAGATTATTTATTTTAGTCGCAGAAGCCCAGCCTCTCCTTAGTCGATAAACTTTTCTCTAATAAACCTTTAAACTCCATAGGGTTCACGTCGACGCTTCTTTGGGCTTGGAGTCTTAGAGGGCTCTATTAATTTTATGGAAACTGGTAGAAACTCGTTCCTTATTGTCTTCAGTAGGGCTGTCAAAATAAATAGGTGACTCAGGCTCAGCTTGAATGAAGCTCAAGGTTGACTTAGCTTGAGTAGAGCTGAGCCGAGCCTGAGCTGCCTTAGAAGGCTCAAAAATAATTTTGAGTCAAGCCAAGCTAGACCTGGCTCACTCAAGCTCGGCTCACTAGGCTCGGTATAAAAAGATAAGTTAAACTGTAAAACCCTAAATTCTTCCTATCCCAAATTCCCAACTTTCTAACCCAAGTCGACTGTCGCTTACTGCTCTCCCTGTCGATTGTCGCTTTCCCTATCACTCAAAGCTTCAACACGCCTTCTCCATCGTGGCCTGCCTCCTCCTTCAGTAAGCCAGCTCCTTCTCATCCTCCTCTTTAAGTCGCCGCACTCTGTTCATTTTCCTCCTTAAGCCGCCGTCTCCTCGTCCTCGTCCTCTTTCGCGAAGCCGCCACCTTGTCCTCCTCCATTAGCTTGGGCTCGATCTGGCTTGATCTAACTTGATCTGACTTTGACTTAAATGAGGCTTGGTAATAGACTCATTTAAAGCTCGAGCTCGACACGGGCTCGGTCAGGCCCGGCTTAAGTTCAACTCAAGTTGAGCTGAGCCAAGCCTGATCAGAATTATAAGGCTCAAAAGTAAATTCAAGCTGAGCTTGAGCTTGAGCCGAAGCTAGCTCGCTCAAGCTCAGCTCGTTTACACCCATAGTCTTCAAGCTCATTTGTGATAAGTGGCTGGCCTAGTCAAGCTCATAGTGTCCTTTAATGTGATCTCTTTGTGCTTGGTGAATAATGGTCTTTCCATATAGTAAATTTTAGATCTAGCTGCATACCCACTTGAATACTTCTCAGTCAAAATAGCTCTCTACATATCAAGGAAAGTGGGGATGCCTAAAGATTTGGGCTCCATTGACCCTTCCAAGTGGATGCAGTTCATTAGGGTTAAAATTAATAAGCAAATTAGACTAATTCGACTAACTCGACTGACTTGACCTATGTGGTTGGATCATAACAAAACTAAAGTGCAAAAACTCATGCACTATGCAAGCCCTCTCCTATCATATGCAAACCCACCTCCCACTACTTACATAACTTATCTCGCTTCTCTCGCCTCCCCCTCTCATGCCCTACCTGTTGTGACTCTTTCCACACTTAGATTAACCCAACTAGAAACTAGTACACTTTTACCCTTTTGGCCCACTCATCTCCTTAGGGAAAAGGAAAGCACCCTTTAAGATTACTACATCATCTAAATGTTATGCCTCACTAAGCCCCAAAAGACTTCTTATTAAGGAGTACATATATCCACCCGTATGTAAGGCGACCCGGCGTTCTAGGTTACCCCATGCAAAATGATAATTTTAGTCTAAAATTATCGAGGGTGTGGAGGCCGTATGACAATCCATAATTTGAAAAGCATCCTCTACGGCTCCCTTGCTAATTTGGTTTTCATTTCTGAAACCAAATATAGGGTGGCCTAAATATCTTGCTAATGTCTTCTCTATATCACTAAAGAATTGAGATGTAGTAAGCTTTAGCAGCTTAGCTAAGGGCATGTGGCTCCTCTAGATGATAACACGTGCCTAGAGATTCTAGAAGCTTTCCACTATTATATATTTTCTTTAGTTAAAGAGCTCCTCCTGGTCAAGATTGGATTTTGTGCGGGGGCTTTTGGTGGCCTTTACCAAAGTGATGATCTGCCATTTGGTTTTGCATTTCTTACTTCATAGACTCTACTTGTCTTCTCTGCTGCATTAGAGACTTCAACTCCATTGCAACTTGGCGTAGTTGTCTGGGCGTCTACACCCTACTTCCTCTAGAATGAGTGACTTCACTGATAAGGTCAACCATATTGGATTAATATATCTTAGCTATGTAGATCCAGCATTCACTTGGTCCAACAAAAGATCCCATCTAAAAATCGAGCCCTCTCTACTACATTTTAGTACACTGTCTTTCTAATTTCTCATGTCCTCCACCTCCCTATCATCTCCAGTGTTCACAACCCTTTGTTTCTCCTTACTTCCCTAACGTTTAAGACCAATGTTTGCTGTTTTCATTTCAAGAACTAGTAGTCGCAGGTGGACTCGTTTGCACCTTTATGTAAAATAGCTTGGTAGGAAAACTTCAAATCCAGCAAGGCCTCTCTGCTAACCTCCACTACCTCACTTGAAACATTAAAACTTAGGCTTTCCTCTCATGTAGGTAATCTCAGTCATCAAGTCCAAGCCATCAAGTTGGAAATCCTCGAGCTCCAAATCCAAACTCTCCTTGGACCCCACTAGGATGCATTAACATGTCTTTAGGAGCATGCACGAGGATCTCCTTCTTAAAGTTGAGGTGTATTGGCACCAAAGGACAAGATTGAGGTGGATAACTTGCGGTTATTGGAACACTAACTTTTTCTATTCTGTTGCCATGGCTAAGAAGATGAGGAACACTATTTCCTACTCTGTTGAGTTGATAGAGGCTGGACTTTTCCTTGACAAAGATTAGAGGATCATTTGTTTCCCACTTGAATGATATCTTTACCTCTTTTAAGCACCGCTCCATCTCAAGCTTCTCATAGTTCAATTGGGCCCTCCTCTTAAACTCTCGTTATTGGAGGTTGTCGGAATTTCTAACCCTCCTTCAGATAAGAAGATAATCGTTGTTCTCATAACCCTAGCCTCAAATTATACTCTTGGCCTAGATGGTCTCATTGTAGAAATTTCTTCTAAAAATCTGAGGACATCTTGCAGCCTACTATCTACGGAGCAACTAGTTGCTTGACCTCAACGACTGAATAAAATAATCATTATCCTCATTGCAAAGGAGTGTGCTACCTCAATTGGTGATTTTTGTCCTATCAGCTCGATCAACACTATAGACAAATTCATAACAAAAATCATTGCATCCTCTATGATGTCATTTATCTCATAGCTAATCTCAAAGGCTAAGATAGTGATGTGATTCCGGTTTGATCAGATCAACTCATGGGGACATTAGGCTTGATGGGTCAAGTCTATTTATCTTTTAATTAACTCATATTAAGTCTTTAAGACAAATATAATTAAGTAATATAAGTAATTAAGGTAAGTCTAATTAAATCATATAAATCCTTAAAATAAGTCTAATTAAGTCAAGTAAATCTTTAAGATAAGTCCAATTAAGGCATGTAAGTCTTTAAGGCAAATCCTAATTCAAGTTATGTCAGCTTTTAGGACTAATTCTAATAAGATTTATATACATAAGGGTTGGACTTATTTATTTATTTATTTATTTATTCATTGAAGAATTGAGAATTATATTTTAGCCTTAGAGTATCTTAGAAGTAAGAATATAAGTAATCTAGGAGTAAAAATAAATTAATCATAATCTAGGAGTAGAAATAAATTAATCTCCCTTCATCACCACCGTCGCTGTTCATCTCTTTTTCTCCATCGTACTCCATATTCTTCCTCCACCATCTCCATCGCCAGCGGCATCATTCCTCTTATAACCAAAATCCACCACCTTTCATCCTCTCCATTAACCATCATTCACCTAATTTAAGCCTAAATTCTTTGTTGTGAATCGATTTTAATCGGTCTGTAATAATTTGGTATCAGAGCCATCGTATCCTCGGACTAGACGATAACCACTTGAGGGATGGTAGCATAATTAGTCGGGAAGACTTCCATGGTTAGGGATTTATTAACGATGTCGACATGCAATAGAGATTGACAACTTACCATTAGAACTGCTAACTCCATCTCCACCTACTACTCAGCAGGTTTTTTTTATAGACTATATTAGTAATACTAGAAGCCATGGCAGAGATGGCATTGGCTCTCCACAAACTTTGCAGCCATCAAACATTGAGTGGGCAGATGAAGTGGAACAAGGTTAAACTATGGCCACTCGCATACACCATGACAGTAGAAATAGTGTGCACTTAATCAGTCGAGAAGAACGATCCATGAGCAAAATACAGTGAATCAACACCCTGTCGACTAGAAACCAAGGGCTGCTAAAGGGCCACCTTCTTAGCCTAGGAGTGACTTTGCAATCCAAGAACACGATCTATAGTCTAGCCTATTCGAACAAACTTATGTGCACACCCACAAGCCTATTAGGAGCTATCCCATGTGTTCAAGTCTTAACGGAGCCTTAACTTGGGTTGAGCCTTGGTCCAACATGCACCAAGGTCATTAATAGTCCAGTCATTTCACTTTCAAGTTTGGACGCACATACATTTGTCCTCAATGTGCCAAAATCTAATCCGGTCAACTCACGTGCAAGGCCTACACTAGACTTGAGTACATATTGGTAAGTCTAGTCCTAGCCCTGGATTAATTAGTCGAGCACCATTCAACGGGCCACATTGGGGTACACCTGAGTCATACCCTCTTCCACAAGTCTTGTGCTCTTGGATTTGGCTTGAATGTTGGAGGAAAATAATTTAAGAGTGACGGAATATTTGGAAACCACTATGGACACCTTGAGGACAATGTGGTTGAAAGCATGATGGATTGATGTGATTTGGGTCTAATCGGATCAACTCACAAGGACATTTGGATCAACAGATCGAGTCTATTTATTTTTTAATTAATTCATGATATAAGCCCTTTAGGCAAATCTAGTTAAGTAATGTAAACTATTAAAGCAAATCCAATTATGTCATGTATGCCTTTAAAACAGTCTAATTAAGTCAAGTCTTTAAGATAAATCTAATTAAGTCATCTAAGCTTTTAAAATAAATCCTAATTTAAGTTGTGTTAGTCTTTAGGACTAGTCCTAATAAAACTTATTGTACTCGACATCTATATATAAAGGAGTTGAGCTTTTTTATTTATTTATCTATTAAATAATTAAGAATTAAATTTTACTATTAGATTGTCTTAGGGGAAGAGTAAGAGTAACATAAGAGTAGAAAAAAATTAATTGTAATCTTGGAGTAGAAGTAAACTAATCGTCTTTCATCACCACCATCCATGCTCATCTCTCTCTCCATCGTACTCTATCTTCTTCCTCCACCATCATCATCGCCATCATTCCTTCTAAAATCGAATCTATCACTTTTCATCCTCTCCATCAACCATCATTCACCTAGTTGAAGCCTAAATTCCCTTGTTGTAGATCGATTCTAATCGGTCCGTAACAAATAGCTTTCGTGCTCGATGGGCAAATCATTAACAACCTTGTTATAGCCTAAGAAATTGTCACCATTCTCAACTCCTCTCAGGGCAAAAATGGCTCTTATATATTGAATGTGGACCTGCAAAAAGCTTTTGACATGATAGAGTGGTATTTCATCAATGACTTTCTCTTGAGAACTTCACAACCCTCATTTTTAAATGTATCTCAATGTCATCCCTCTTCGTAGACATCAACGGCCAAGCTAAGGGCACCTTCTGCCCATCACATGGGTTCTGACAGGGTGCACTCTATCTTCATATATTTTTACAGTAGGTCAACCATCCTTTTGTTTATTCTCAATCAAGTGATCTCCTCTAGTTCAATTAAGGGCCTTTGACTGGCTTGAGGAGCTTCGGTCTTAAGCCACCTTATGTTCACGAACAACTTACTCCTATGTGGGAAAGCAATCATTGAGGAAAAAGCCACTCTAGTTGCGCTTATTGGCTATCGAGCTAGAAAATTAACCTAGAGAAGTCCTTGATCCTATTCTATAAGGGTGCAAATGGAGACTGTAAGAATCATTAGAGCTACATAAAAGTCCAACAATTGTCTAAGGAAGATAAATATATGGAATCTCCTCTCCTTTTACCTAAATCAAGGACCAAGACCTACAAGTTTTTATTTGAGAGTTCCAAGCTAAAATTAGCTAGGTGGAAGAGCAAACTACTCTCCCACGCTACCCACCTTGTCCAGTTCTAGTATGTTCTGAGCACAATACATCTCTACTTTATGTCGTCCTCGATCTTACCTTGTGTGCTCGTAGATAAGCTCAAAGCAACCTTAAGGAATTGTTGGTGGGAATTTAATAGTGATAACCATCATTTGCATCTCAAAAGTCAGAGCAGCTTATGCAAACCCCTCCAATGTGGTGACCTAGGAATCAAGGACTTAGCCCTTGTAAACAAGATTAGGACTTAGCCCTTGTAAACAAGATTGGTACTTGGCCCTTGTAAATAAGAATGGTACTTAAGCATGCATGGAGGCTCGTCAATGACATGAACTCCCCTTGGGATCGTCTACTTAGGGCAAGATATTTTTGGTCCTCATTCTTTTGGTGTGACAAAGTAAATCCCAGAGCTTCGTGGGTGTGAAGAACAATAATGTAGATAAAAATTCTCCTACACAATAATATTAGATAGATTATTGGTGATGGTAGCTTCATTTCCATCATCAAAGACCCATGGCTTTCTTGCCAAGACCTCAATGATCTCTAGCTGCCCATCTCTATCTCAGTATTGAAAGATCTTATTCGTAACCATGACTAGGACTTACCGCTTATCCACAGGTTTTATGTAATTCGGTGACTGAGAGCATTATGTGTATTCCAATAAACTTGGCTACCACCTCTCACAAAGAAAAGCTTGTTTGGATGTCAACACCATATGCCACTTTTTTAACTAAGTCTGCCTACAATGTCCTATCTAAGCATCGCTGGGAGAGCTCCTCCTCCTCCACATTGGTCTCAGCTATGTGGGGTTATATTTGGAAGTGCATAACCACTATTCCAAGTATTTGGATATTTCTTAATGTGAACCGAATTAGGTAAATTCATAATGTAAGCTCTTACAGCAAATCTACTTAAGTAATATAAGATATTAAGACAAGTCTACTTAAGTCATGTAAGCCTTTAATATAAGTCTAGTTAAGTCAAGTAAGTCATGTAAATCTTTAAGATAATTTCTACTTCGAATTGTGTTAACTTTTGGGCAAGTTCTAGTAGAACTCATTGTATCCGATCTTTCTATATATAAGTGGTTGAGCTCCTTTGTTGAATCATCTATTGAAGAATTGAAAATTATATTTTAGACTTAGTCCATCTTAGGAGTAAGAGTAGTATAGGAATAGTCATAAAAGTAAACCATGAGTAGAAGTAAATTAATCTTCCATCATCACATCTATTGGCACCTATTTTCTCTTTCCAAACTTTAGCCACCATCTTCCTCCACAAGTTACCTACCTTATGCCTATCCCTACCACCATTGGTCATCCACCCCCCTCCAGTGACCACTACAATGTTAGATATTTATAATTCTTTTCAATTTTGACCTTTCTTCGCTATTTTATTTTCATCTTTTAACCCCGAACTCAATATCATCCACGAGTCGTGTTGGGTGGCGAACGATATCAACCACTTATTAGGCTCCATTTTTGCTTTTGCTGACGCTCTACCTCTGCCTACTTGTTATGAGCTACCAAAGGTGAATGCAACCTATTCTATGGGGGCCTCAGCTCCTCTTGACCTAATCCACTGGGTCAATGCAAGTTGGATCGGTCAGCCCAATAGGGGCTTGACATTGCTACTGATTTTCTGGCCCATAGCGTCATTGAAGGTATCTCTATCTTTGTTGATCATTGCCTGAATGCTTTATTTAGTGAAGTGTTGGCGCTTTGTGAATGTATCAAAAGACTTGCTAGCTCGGTGAAGCAAGGACAATCCTAGGTGTTTAGCGACTCGCTTACTCTTGTAAAATTCTTAAACGGTCTAGGTAATTCCACTCCTTGGATGGTCCATTTTATTATCCAAGAGTGCTCTAGGGACTCTCTATCATTCTATTAGGATCTATTTTACTTGGTGAAAAAAAAAAAATCACTACCCATAACTTTGCCTATCTATTTTACTTGTAGGTGAAACAATATCACTGCCCATAACCTTGCTAGATAGGCTCTTTCTCACTATGGTTGTAAAGTTTGGTGGCCTACCTTTGTGTGACTAGCCTGATCTAAAGACTATTTCTCAACCAAAAAAAAAAGGAGGGTCTGATATGGTGTCGTTTCACCCTTTTTTTCCCTCGGCTTTCATACACTATGTTTTGAAAGAATAGATTTGGGGTGGACGGAAGGATGAGTGGAAGGATGACAATTGGCATCTGGTCTAGCTATCTGCCATTCAACCTCTTTTCCTCAATTGCATTGTACAAATAGGAAAGAAACCGAAAGCAACTTCATTTATTTGATCCATTAGTCTCTTTTAACTGTGTGGAGCTTTATTCCTTTTCTCTTATAAATTGTTATCCTATTTGTGTCCATATTCACATGAGATTCATCTGTTTAGTTTGGATATTATTTTACATTTTAATATTCGTCTAACATTCGTATGTATTTATATCCAAAGAAAAAGTATAAATTCGCATGCTGTGATACAGGCTTATTTTAGTTCTATAATTAAGTTAATTGAATGGTCAGTTTAAATTATATCTATCAATCTGCATATTCGATTTTATTTTCAGCAAATTAAAGGTTTTATTTGTAAATACCAATAAGAGAGGGCTTTATTTGTAATATATTTAAAATATATAATTTATCTAAGAGATTCTTATAAATCACACTCAATATTTTACCTATTTTATGATTTACATTCGTCTTTGAGGATTTTGTAACCTGACTATTCATTTTTGTTATTATAATTCTCGTTTAATATCTTGGTATTATTATGACTAACTAATATTAACTAAGTTACTAAAATACTCCCACCATTCTATCCCATTTTCTGTATTTTTTCACTATCTTCCCCCACCTACTTTCTCTCTTGTCACCGTCATCGTCGTCGCTGTCACCGCCATCGCCACCACCTTTCCTCGTCTCTCTTATCCTCCTCTTTTTTTCTTATTTTTTTTCGGGAAGAAAAAAGAAGATGAAGAAGACGCGAGTAATTTAAGAATTTATAAATTATTTTTTTTACCATCTAAATTATCGTAAGGTATTAAACAAAAAATAATAGGAGAAAAGTAGAGGGTCCAGTTATAAAATTTTTAAAATCGAGATGTGAATTTTAAAATAATTAAAATATAGGATGTGATTTATAAAATATTATTTATTTAATTATCATTAATCAAAAGGATGATAAAATATAGAAAGGATGACGTGGAGTATACAGAGCGCACTGGGCCGAGACAGAGAGGGACCGTGCGAAAAGGACCACGGCAGCCGCAGAGAAAGTATGTGGGGGAGTGCGTGGGGAGTGCAGACAGTGGTCTGCTACTTTTCCTTTTTTAAGTTTGTACTCTTTTGGGATGGCAGGCTACGGTGGGACCGAGGGTGGCTCCAACTCGTCTTTTTCTTGAAAGGGACTCAAAAAGTAATAGTTGACCTAAGTATATGCTTAACTACATTTAACCCTACTGTTCACGTTTTACGTACATCACACCTGAATTTTATTTTCCTTTTTTTTTTTTTTCATATATACTTTGTGAACTAAATTAAAATTTACTACGGTACTCTTAATTGAAGGGTTTATCTGGATATTATTTTTGAGCTAAAGGGGTCGATATGGATATAGAAAAGGTTTAACATGTGCTTGGAAAATAGTGATAGTTTAAGAGGCTAAATTATATCTTAAATATATTTGAGTAATTTTTAAAAATGTACTCTATTTTATTTTGCATGAAAATCACACATAAAAATGTACGCCATGATGGTTTTGCCGATCAACCAAGGACCACAGAAGGAGACCACGCTCAAACTGAGGAAACATGAGCTTTGTCGGCAAGCGCAGTTTGTCGACAATGAAGAAGATGATCCTTAGATTGAGAGAAAGAAGAAGAAGATAGCATCATGGCTGCAGCAAGAGGATGCCATAGAGAGATGGCATGGCACGAGGAGCATTCTCCCCCGATTAGGGCTAGAGCTTGCTTCAATCTAAACCATGATACCGATATCTGCAGGCGAATGGTGTGATTGGAATTCCCCAAATCTAAGGAGGTGACTCGCTAGATTGGCTTTACCTCGTCGAGCAATTTTGCAACTTCTATGGCACTGAAGAAGATCAAAGGTACTCCTTCCATCTTTTCATTTGGAGGACTCGGCATTGTGGTGGTACCGCTTAGCGACGAAGCATAAAAGAATAGCAAATTGGATGGAGTTTTACCGTTTGATCTACAAACAGTTTGGATCATCAAGGTACAAGGATTTTGATGGTTTGTTGACGAAGGCGGTCCAGAGGACAACGGTAAGGGCTTACAAGAAGAATTCGAATAGGTGTCTAGTCATTATGTACTACCTTGGACGGATTGGCAACTCAAAGCCACCTTTATTGTTGGATTGAGGGAAGAAATTTAGGCTGATGTATGTGCCTTGCGACTACTAAACTAGGGAAAGCAGTGGAGGACGCTTTGCTTATGAAAGACAAACATTGAGCACTCAGAGAGCATAGGAAACATCCATGGGTTAACAACCAGCAGATAAAATCGGGCAACCCCAGTGGCTCGATTTACCCACCAAGGACCATCCCAAGTACAACTAGACCATGACCTTCTTTTTGTGCTTTTTCAAATGTGAAGATAGCTACTATGTCCCATGTACGGACTCTCGCACTTGTCTAGGTGGAGGAGCAAAGGGCTAAGGGGTTGTGTTTTAGATGTGACGAAAAGTTCACACCAAGACTTCGATGTACACGACAAATTGATTCAGTGATGCTTATAGATGGGGAGGCCAAGGAGGACCATCTGATTGATGATGAGGGTGTTGCGGAGGACATGATAGAAGAGCAATAGCAGATTGAGGTGCAAGAGACTAAGGCGGAGGAGATTAGAGCGGGCATTTCTCTACACACCTACTTCGGATTTGCAACACCTTTGAAGATTCTTCATGTGGACAGTTTGATAAGGAAGCATACAGTGCATATCCTTATTGACACGGGGAGTACGCACAACTTTTTTGACTAGTGCCTAGTTAGGCAGATTCGACTCACTTCCGAGGTGACGGTGGGGTTCGACGTCACATTTGGTGATGATACGACATTCAGAGCTAATGACATATGCAATGCAATTCAGGTTTGAGTTCAGGGCCATACCTTTGTCATGGACTTGTATTCGACTGCACATCATGGCATATGCATTGTATTGGAGACACAATGTTTGCGGAGTCTCGGGCCTATGACCTTTGATTTTCGTGAGATGTGCCTCACCTTCAAGCATAATAGTAGATGGGTCTAATTAGGTGGAGCACATCCACAATAGGGTGCCACCTTGCAACCTCTCTTGGGATTGCCTAGCCGCAATGATGATGCTTTTATGATGTAATTAGCCCTTATTAAACCGTCCAAGGTGTGGATATCGAGCACTCCAGCTGATTTATGGAGTTTGTTGTAGAAATTTGCGGCTCTTTTCGAAGAGCCGAAGGGATTGCTGTCGGTACAAGCTGTAGATCACCGCATTGAGAATGTACCGGGAGTAGGGCCAGTGAACGTAAGGCCTTACAGGTACCCTCACGTACAAAAGGAGGAGATTACATGGATGATGAAGGAGATGCTTACACAAGGGATTATACGGCCTAGCCATAGTGCATATTCTTCCCCCATTTTGTTGGTGTGGAAGATCGACAGTAGTTGAAGATTCTGTGTCGATTATAGGACCCTGAACTCCATTACCATTAAGGACTGGTATACTATTTCAGTTATTGAAGAGCTTTTTGATGAGTTAGTAAGGGCTACATATTTTGACAAGATCAACTCGCGAGCTACCATCAGATTCCAATACACTTGGCAGATGTGCACAAGACTGCCTTTCGGACACATGATGACCACTATGAGTTTCGATTTATACCTTTCATCCTGGCGAATGCTCCAGCGACGTTCCAAGGGTTGATGAATGATATGTTCCGACCACTCCTTCGTCGGTATGTGCTTGTCTTTTTCAACAACATATTAGCTTATGAAAAAACTTGGTTGGATCATCTACAACACTTGAAGGAGGTCTTGAATTTATTGCGGCAACATGAGTTGAAGGACAACCTGTCTAAATGTCTATGAGGAGAGCAACAAGTGGAGTACCTTAGGCATATCATTTCAGCCCAAGGTGTTGCAATCAACCTAGGAAAGATAGCTTGCATGATGGAGTGGCCGACGCTAAAGACCCCCAAGGAACTACAGGCGATTTGTAGCGAGTTACGGGAAGATTGCTGCTCGACTTGAGGAAGGGCGGCTTCATCTGGAGTGAAAAGGCCACGACATCCTTTGAAGCCTCAAGACTGCCATGACTGCAGCACCCATATTTGCATTGCTCGATGATAGGTTACAGAACGATTCCTTCAAGATCTGGATTTATTGTAGGAAGCAGTCCGCACAACCGGGAGAAAATATTTTCCCATAGTCAAAATTTTTTGAAACCAAGCGGAATCGATCCGTAACTTCCTGATCTACGTTTTCATATTCACGCCCTTCGTAAATTCGAACTACAACTGAGATGAAACTATGATATAGTGCGGATGATGGTGGTAGTGACAGGTGGAGTACATGTTAGGGTTATGGATGATAATGGAGATAGGGGTGGAGGGTTGATGTTGATTAAGGGACAAAGACGAAGGGAAAAAATTGGTCGAGATCCCAAAGAAGAGGAGAGACTTGACAGACGAGGGAGATTAGAAGTTAGGGGAGACTTTGCCAATGGTAGAGGTGGTAGGTTGGTGAAGAGGGAGGAGGGAGATTAGGGTAGAGAGAAGATAGAGAGGTAAGAAACCAATATTCCAATAGCATAATGATTTTGGCTGCCATCCACACCTTTATAGAGGCTAGCCAATAAGCTAAAATAATAATTATTAACCCTAATTCTAGTGGACTCCCGTCGATCGCGTTCAAACGCGCAGGATTGCGTTCAAACGCACAAAAGACGTTCTCTATTTTGCGAACTTGATGCAAGTGTTTGAACGCGCCCCCTTTTCGCTTTTGAACGCAACGTATAGAAAATTAATTTTAATAAAAATAAATAACTAATGCAATAAGAAAAAACTCTAACAAGGTGTATTAGCCCACCACACTTCCTCCATCTTGTCTTCAAGGTGTAAAGTTAGGGAAACGCTCAAGATATCCGTCTCCAACTCCCATGTCGCCTCACCGGAAGGCTTGCCAAGCCACTCAATTAGAAACTCCATCTCTAATTTGGTACCATGATGTTGTCGACGCCTAGTAAGTACACGAACTGGATCTATGATCTCTGTCTGCTCCAATGGCTCCAGTAGAACTGATCCAACGACCTCATGATTACCAATCCGCTCCTTCAGTAATGAAACATGGAAGACAGGATGCACTCCTAACCCCTCCGACAACTCTAAACGATATGTAACCGGACCATTACAGTCTAACACTAGAAACAAACTGAAGTAGCAATGTGTTAATTTCTAGTTTCACATCAAACGCAAGATCACCTGATGATACGATTATACCCTCACGAACACCCAACTGTCGATGTCGAACTCTTACTCCCGATAGCTGCGATCATAAACTTGCATCATACGATTTTGAGCAAGTTTAAGATGGGCAAACGACCTCCTTAATATGGCATCTCTATCCATCAAAGCTAAGTCCACCTCCGTTCGATCTACAGATACCACTAGGTCATAGGCGTGTAATGTCGGAGCTGTGTGCCCATACACCACCTCGAACAGGGTCATGCCAATGCTGCTATGGTAGGCAATGTTGTAAGACCACTCCACCCACGATAAGAACTCCAACCATTGTCTCAACATCTCTCTAACAAAGCACCTCAAGTACTGTTCAAGACCTCGATTGACCACCTCGGTTTGGCCGTCTGTCTATGGATGGTAGGCCGAATTAAAGTTCAATTGAGTCCCCTGTAATCTGAAAAACTTCATCCAAAAATCGCTCATAAATACACGATCACGATCTGAGACAATTGTGTGTGATATGCTATATAACCGAGCAATATCTCTAACAAAAATTTTAGCCACTGACTTAGTTGAAAATGGATGTGACAATACAAAAAAGTGCACATACTTGTTCAATCTGTCAACCACCATAAAAATAACGGAATAACCGCGTACCATCAAAAGGCCTTCTATAAAATCCATAAAAATATCTTCCCAAACATGGTCTGGTATTGATAGAGGCTGTAGTAATCTAGTCAGTTTCAATGTGGTTGCCTTAGCCCTTTGACAAATGTCGCAAGCTCAGACAAAACTCTTCACATCTCGCCTCAATCCTAGCCACGTGCAACTCTGAGATATCCTCCTATAATTCCTCATGACCAACCTTTGGAGTTCGGTGGAAGTGCTCCAACAATTTCTACTGTAATCCATTATTTGCGGGCACCCGAATGCATCCACGGTCTAGCAGCAAACTGCCTCGATTCTCCAATTCTAGATAGCGCTCGGGATCATCCAACACCTCCTGTAACAATCTAAAAATATCTAGGTCAGATGTACATGCATACCTCAGCTCATCAAGAAAAGAAAAGGTAGGAGAAGAATAGGCTACGAGATCGGCGATATCGGGTTGGCGTGATAGTGCATCCGCCGCTCTATTTTCCGTTCCTTTCTTGTATTGAATTTCATAATTATACCCCAGCAATTTGGTGACCCATCTTCATTGTGCAAGAGTGTGAATACGCTGTCCCATAAAATATGGAAGGTTCATTTGATCGGTTCGGATAATAAATCGCCTACCGATCAAATAAGGCCTCCACTTTGTCACCGCATGCAGAATTGCCAACATCTCTCTCTCGTAAGTCGATAATTGCTGAGATTTTTGTGATAAGGTCTTGCTAAGAAAGGCTATGGGACATCCTTCTTGTATTAGTACAGCTCCTATGCCAACTTTCGAAGCATCACATTCCACAACGAACGTTTTGGTGAAGTCTGATAGATTTAGAACGAGCGCCGTTGTCATTGCCGTTTTTAGTTTTTCAATGGTTATAAGGGTTTTATTTGTCCATCTAAAAGAGTCCTTCCTCAGCAAAGAAGTGAGAGGAGCAGCAATCTTGTCTTACCCGGCAATGAAGCGGTGATAATATCCGGTCGGCTCCAAGAATCTTCGCAATCCTGTGGTGCTACTAGGGATTGGCCAAGCGGTCATACATGTTACTTTTTAAGGATCCGTCGCTACACCTTCCATTGAGATGATGTGGCATAAATACCTCACTTGTGGTACTCCCCATAAGCACTTTGATTTCTTAATCTTTAACTAGTTTTGCTTTAATAATTTCAGCACATCCTCCAAATGCCGCCAATGCTTCATTTCAGTCCTGCTATACACTGAAATGTCGTCAAAGAATACCAAGACATACCTTCATAGTAGATAGCAAAAAATATCATTCATAAGGCATTAGTGAGACCAAAGGGTATCATCCGAAACTCGTAGTGCCCGTCTGGAGTCCAAAATGCAATTTTGTGCACATCTGTCGAGTGAACTCTAATTTGATGATGCCCAGCCCTCAAGTCAAGTTTACAGAATATGGTCATCCCTACAAGCTCATGTAGTAGCTCCTCTATGACCAGAATGGGATACTGGTCCTTGACGGTGATAGTGTTTAGTGCCCGGTAGTTGACACAAAAATACCATGTCATGTCCTTCTTTCACACCAATAGTATGGGCGATGAGTAAGAGCTATGACTTGATTGTATGAGACCTTGCTCTAACATCTTGGCTACCATTTTGGAGATAACTTTCTTTTGCACATGTAGATACCGATATAGCCTCACGTTCGCCAGTGCAGCTCCAGGTATAATCTCTATGCGATGGTCTGCCTTTCACCTTGGTGGCAACTCCTTTGGTTTCTCAAAAAGTCCAGCAAATTTATCTAATAAATTAGATAATTCAATACTAGTACTTGGACTCATTTGAGGCTTATCTCCTATTGGTCTGAATGGGGAGTTTTGTGCCTCGTCTAACATCGAAAGAAGGTCTCAAAAGTGGTCGTGGTCTAGTACTAGTAGCCACTATCTTTGAACATGTAGAATTTTCAGTTAGCGTTCTAGGCGCAAATCGCCTATATCGGTTGCCCAACTATTTTCGCTACCATCTTGAGAGTCTTATGCTGTCGCTCCATCCTCATGGCCTTCTCAAAAGTCTCCTCAAGAGTGATAGGATAGAGAGCACAAACATCTACCTGTATCTCCTCCCACAGCGCTGAAATGAATATGCTTATTAATATTGGTTTGGGTTAAGATGGCTTACAACGACTACTAACTCTTTCAAATTCTGCTTGGTACTCCAATACAGTCGTCCTTTAAACCATCTTGCTTAATGTGGCCATAAAATCTTCATATGTCGCTGTGCCAAATCTGCGTATAATCCTCCTATAAAAGTCAACCCAACCGGTAAATCTTCCATCATAAATAGCTGATCTATACCAATACAATGCCATTCTTTGGAGGTGAAAGTTTACCATCTGGACCTTTGCATTCTCTGTTGTCCCTTGACAATCAAAGTATTATTCCACTTGAAACACCTAATCCATCGGATCACTGCCTTGGAATTTTGGGAAGTCCAAGCATGCGGTTTTCCCTCAAACATCTCTACAATCAAAGATGGGTAGCTGAATTTTTGGGGTCGCATACTTGCACCTGCTATATCGAACTTTGACGGCAATTTTTAGAGTTACTTCCATGACACTCCTATAGCTATGCATGAAGAAGTGTTGAAAACATACAAGTGGCTGTCCTAAAGTTGTACTTGGTAAAGGATGAAGGCTGAAGTAAGGCGCTATGTCAATGAATGCCAAATTTGCCAACGCGCAAAACCAAAGTCATAAAACTCATTGGACTACGCCAACATTTGGCACTCATTGACGTAGCGCCTTACTTCAGCCTTCATCCTTTACCAAGTACAACGTTAGGACAGTCACTTGTATGTTCTCAACACTTCTTCATGCATAGCTATAGGAGTGTCATGGAAGTAACTCTAAAAATTGCCGTCGAAATATTTTGTGGTGTTGGTAGTTGTGGATTATCCTAGCAAATATGCTCATTTTCTGCCTTGGCACACCCCTTTTCAGCAAAGAGGGTTGCTAAAAGTTTTATTTGGGATGTTGCTAAATTACATGGGATGCCAAGGAGGATTGTATTTGATAGAGATCGTCTCTTCAACAATGAATTATGGTCAAAATTTTCAAATTGTAGGGTACGCGGTTGACATTGAGTTCAGCCTACCATCTAAATGGAGGTTATTAATTGTGGATTGGAGCAATATTTGAGATGTTTTGTAGCAGAGAAACCAAAGGAGTGGTTGAGGTACTTCCATAGGTGGAGTGGTCCTATAACACCGTATACTATCATTCTATTCAGATGACATCTTTCGAGGTGGTGTATGGACGGACAGCGCCGACGTTGTGGACATATGATAGAGCAGCAATAGCAAATTGATTGAAGGTTGACTTAGAGTTGATCGACAAGAATGAGACATTGAGAAGATTGAAGGAGTACCTCACAGCAGCTCAAAACTGCACGAAACTAATTTATGATTGAAGACATTGTGAGCGAGAATTTGCTATGAGTGAATGGGTTTATGTACAGGCACAGTCTTATCGACAAATTACTATAAGGCCCATAATGAACCAAAAGCTATCTTTTCAGTATTTTGCACCTTATAGGGTCGAGCCAAGGGTTGGGCTTGTTGCATATTTATTGAACTTACCTAAGGGGACACGAGTTTATTCAGTTTTTCATGTGTCAGTTTTGAAGGCGAAGATTGAACTTGATATCATAGTAGGGACTGACTTGCCCAAGCCGGTTGTAGAACAGGAAATAAATAAGCTAGTTTGAATCTTGGCCAAGCATAGGCAGCGATATGAGGAACACTTAGAGATAGAGGTTTTGGTGGAGTGAATGGGTCAACCCACTAACGAGGCGACATTGGAGTTGGAAGATGAATTGATGGATAGTTTTCCTCACTTTGCACCTTGAGGACAAGGTGAGGGTAGTATGGTGGATTATTGTGGTACTTGATTTAGGTTATAGTGAATATGATTAAACCACTTCAATTTGTATCAATTTCTATTTATATTTTAAGAAAATAAAATAGTTTCTAGCAGGTGAACGCAAATGATTGCATTGGAACGCAACATTTGAACGCCTAATTCATTGTTCGCACATACAGACAATACATTTTGGCCGTTCGAATGTCTGATCTCACGTTCACACATATAGAGAACGTGTTTTGGCCATTTGAACATGACCGAGGTGCGTTAGAACGCATGATAGGTAAGTTTTGTTATAATAGGATTTGTTTAGAGTTTTTAGATATTTGGCTAGCCTCCAAATATGTGAAAAAATAACCTCTTTGCATTATTGATTATTGGAACTTATTTTTCATCTAGGCTTGATCCAACTTCTCCCTCCTTCCTCTCCGTCGAAAACTAACCCGAGTTCTCGTCTACTGCCGGGGTTAATCCTCCGTCGCTTCTCCCTTCTTCCTCTAGTGACTAGCCATACTTGAAAGCTCTATTGTCTCACCTCATTTAGTTTGAAGCACTAATCCATTCACTATACCCATAATCATATCGCATAACCCTAATCACATATTTCACATCCATCTCGCTACCTCCTGACCTTCGGTCATTGTTTTCTATATAACTTTTGATCTACTGATTCAATCAGTGACATTTTGATTTTGTTGGATTTCTACCTCACAGAGGAATAACATATCCAAATGTCAAATCAATCCAACGGTTGGATTGATCCTAGTTACTTTCTCAAGTTCCATACTAAATTCTATCTAGATTATCAAATCGGATAGAAAATCATCTTTACTAAATGCGACTGTAACACAACTTCAACTGTGTCACGGATCATCCTTGCACGATAATGAATCTACCTTAATAATAAAAATAATATACATAAGCTTAAGCCTACCTAAATTAATTGATTAATTAATCCATGGTTTGCTATTAAGGTTTGGATATGTTCACCTTAGAATCCTTACATTTATTAATTAGATAGAATTGGTATATTAATTATGACAATCTGAACACTCTATTAAGGGTAATTAATACAATTATCATTACGACCACTATTCCTTTAATAATTGTCAATTGAAAGTAAATTAAAATAGAACGCATTAATTAACTTACTAATTGAATATTAAAGCATATTTAATATCATTATCATTTATTAATATTGATTATAAAAAATTACTAAACTTAACCAAAACTATCATCTAAAGATGATTGATAATTGAGGCTCAAGTTAACAAGAATAAATAAAAAAAAATAGTTAAAGTAAACTGAAACATATTAGAGAGTAATTAATCTACTTGAGCTAGCTCAAAGCCCAAAGACCCCAATGCAACCAACTCTAAAAGCCACTTGAGCTGGGCTGCAGACATGGGCTCGGGTAAGTTCAATTATTTATTTAGCCAAAATAACTATTAAGAATACCAAACCTAATAGTTATTATAAATAACTATTTAAATAAAATATTATTCATAATTACTATGGTTCATGACCTATAATATTCTAAAGAAATAAATTACCATTGCTAGAAAATTAAATTTATATGACTTAATTTAATAAAGTTAAGTTTAATAAAATAACTAAGAAAACTAGAAACTCAACTCAAATAATTGGGTTGGCTCAGAAGCCCAAATAAAGGGATAAGCTGTGGGTTGCCCACAGCCTACCACCAACAACTCTCGGGTTAGGCCCATGCCTCAACCCAAGCTTGCTAGTTGTCCAAGCTCGAAAGGAGGGGCTTTGGCTCAGCCGAAACCCCATCTCCTTCACCTTCTTCCTGACTTACTCGTTGAATTTCTCCAACCTTTTCTTATGTCGGAATATATATGGGTGGACATATCTATGTCATAGAACTTCTACCGTTGGTATATGGGTCCTCAACAATTTTTATTGTGGTAGACTAACTGAGTAAACATGCCCATCTTTTTTAGCTTTGGCACACCGTACTTCGCCAAATCGATAAGTAAATTCTTTTTCGAGATGTAGCAAAATTATGTGGTATGCTCCAATCCATCGTATCTGATAGAGATTATATCTTCCTCAGCGATTTAGGGGACTCGAGTAAACCTTAATTTTAGTCTATCATCTACAGATGGACAGCCTAAAATGAGGTTGTCAATTGGGGGATCAAGCAGTTCTTTAATGCTTTGTGGGTGAGAGACCGAAGGGTTGGTTGGAATCATCATCGTAGCATTTATACAATGCTATTTCAGACGATTATGGAAGGCTGACACTAGTTTTGAGGACTTTTGACCTGGTAGCATTATTGATAAGGACGAAAGCTAATTTGGACCTTATGGATTGAGACCATACCTTGATAGGACTATAGACAAACATGACACAAGCTCAGCATTGCATGTAGCAAATTTATAACTGAGGGCATCGTGACCAGGAGTTCAACAAGGGCAATCTAGTCTATGTGTGGGTTCAGCCATACTAATAGATTACTTTAAGACCCGTGCAGAACTAGAAGTTGGTGCACCAATTCTTTAGACCTTCTCGTATTTTTGGTACGGTTTAGCTAAATACGACTTGGACTTGAGAATAAAGATTTCTAGCAGTTGTGTTCGAACATTAGAAAGTCACATTTAAACACAGCGTTCGAATGCCTGCATAAGTTCCCAAATACAGAGAACGTATTTAGCGCGTTCGAATAGGCTCGACCAACATTCGAACATAATCGGAGAAGTTGCATTATTTTTAAGGCCATCTTTTGATTGTTTACTTGTTAGATTAGCCTTTAAAATATGTGAAAGGCAATCTTATTAAACAATTGATGAATTACTAAAGTTTTCCCTTCCTATACCTCTATCTCCTTTCTCCAACACCATCCATCATCAGATGTCATCACCTCCTTCAATTTGATCGTGCCCCCTTGCTTATTAAGGATCGGTCCACCTTCTAACCCTTTGTTTAGCTTAACGTTCTATCCTAACCATCTCTGCCATTGTCATTTTCCATTAGTAATTCTCCCATATCTTTTGATCTACACGTCTGATCAACGCGATTCTAGTGGCGTCAAATCCCTTAGTTCAAAAGAGCAGCCTATTAAAATCTTAGTTCTTTTGGATGGCTAGATTGTCCGTAGTTATTCTCAAAAGTTCCATCTTCGAAACCGAGCTGATTGATCATATATCTTAAAAAAAGCTATCATAACATTGGTATTAGAGCCAGGCTGATCTCAAACACACCATTGATGACAACGACTCAAGCTATGGTTGCTAAAAGGTAAATAGAAGATCTAAACGTAACGGAGGAAGGCGCAAATATCGAAACACCAAGGTGTGAAGCACGAAGGCACGAAGAATGGATCTTTCCTTGGAAAATCTAATGACCATAGAAGGTCTCGTGTTCACGTTAATGGCTACCTTAGCACCGACCAACATGATCGTAGAAAGGTTAGTGAAGGCTAGTGATAGAGAATAAGGAAGACCTTGCCACTCGCAAAGTGATTTGCGGTTTGATGATGGAACCCGACGAGACCTTAACACATCAGCGTCAACCATCGGTTCCAATTAGCCCTACCATAGGTCACGTCATCCATAATAATGAATTTCTCCTTCCGCACTCCACGGTGTGGTAGGTCACGGCTAGTTAGAGACTAGTGCAAACCAAATAGTACCCTAGGACACAGGTGCGAACTTTATATGAAGATAACGAGGAGTGGCTGGAATATGATGAGGTAGAACACCAATGTGATTTTATGCAGCAGAGAAGGGATGCATATCAATAGAAACAACACCCTCTCGTGGCTAAGCCAGGTCAATGCTACGATTCTAACAATGACTTTGGTGTATGGGGTTGATCGGTATGTCTTGATTTTCTAAAATTTTAAAGTGATGATCCTCTTGATTGAATATATAAGGCCGGATAATTTTTTGAGTTCCAAAAGTCGCCAAAAGACTCCAAGGTAATTGAGGGTTTGTTAAGGAGGATTGGATTGAAAACTAAACCAACCAATGCATTTGATGTAGCAATTAGCGATGGAACGAAATTGAGGGTTGACAATTTGTGTCACCAAGTGAAAATTTGGGTCCAAAGACATGAATTGAATGTCGATTTGTATCCTCTTGGTTTGTGAGTACTAATCTTATCCTAAGATCGGCGACGTTCAACTTTCTCGACGTGTGAATGATATTTCGACGAAATGGCAAGGTGGTGTGGCTAAATGGGGGTGAAAATGCAATCTAGCCCTACCTTGCAACTTATGGCAGGGCTGCCATGTCCAAGGGAGTTGGCCTATCTTTTTTAGATGTCCCCAACAGTAACTGAGCCTCCCTTAAGCTCAAGTAAACCTCAAAAATTATTGTAATTATTATCTCAATTGTTTGTGTTGTTTAAAGAGCCACAAAGACTACCGCCGTGCAAAAATTTAGACCATAAGATAGTTATTGTACCGGGGGCTAATGTGCGTCCATATCTAGGGGTGGCATAAATTAAGCCGACTTGATAACTCGACACAATAACTAGACTTATAATCGGGTTTAGGTTTAGTCTAATTGGGTTCATGTCATAAACGCGTCCAACCGACTAACCCATTTAATCATGTTTGGGTTTATACCACTGACTTGTTTTAACCTGTTTGACTCCTTTAAATATACAGATCAAATTGGGCCTGATCAACCCACTAACCCGAACACACACACACACACATATAACCCACTCACTCTCACTGCCTCACTTCACTTGTGGTCGCCTCCCATTCTCCCTCACACAATCGCCTTCTACTCCCACTCTTCCTCACGCTGTTGTCGCCCGCACTAAATTTCCTCTCTGCCCTGCTCCTTCCCCACCACTTCTCCTCCTCCGACAAACTCCTCATCCCCTTCACTAGCCACAAGATCGAGCCCCTTCTCGCTCCGTTGACACCACCCTCGGCGAGCTCCTCTCCTTCTTCCATACCATGTCCTTCACCTATCGCATGGAGATCACCGTCGACTCCCTCTACAAGGCCAAAACCCAGTTCATCTTGCTTATGCATAGTGATATCTTTGGCCTTGTCCCTAACCGTTCCAAGCTCGTGGGATTCGACTCCTACAACAACCTCATCGTAGAGTTCCCCTCCTAGATCTACGAGCCCATAGACATCACCTATTTCAATGCCTCTTCGAATGATTTCGTTGGGGAGCTTGGATTCTAGTGGATTAGAAGGTCTTTGAACGATCTCTCTAGCCTCAACCCCAGTTCATCTTATTGAACTATTGATAAATTATTGAAGTTTTCTCTTCCTATACCTCTATCTCCTTCCTCCAACGACATCTATCATCAGACTTGGCCAACTTGCCTCAAAAGAATTTTTTTTTTTTTTTGCTTTTTAAGAATAAAGATTTTTAGAAGTTGTGTTCAAATGTCAAAAAGTCACGTTTGAATGCCTATATATGTTTATAAATATAGAGAATATATGTAACACATTTAAACACACTCGACCCGCATTCGAACGCATCTTCGAATGCGTACATAGTTTACAAAATATAGAGAACGTATTTAACGTGTTCGAACGTGCTCGACCCGCATTCGAACGCAATCGACAAAGTTGCATTGTTTCTAGGGCTATCTTTTGATTGTTTTGCTTATTAGATTAGCCTCTAAAATTTATAGAAGGCAATCTTATTGAACTATTGATGAATTATTGAAGTTTTCTCTTCCTATACCTCTATTTCCTTCCTCCAACGACATCTATCATCAGATGTCATCTCCTTCCTCCTTCAATCTGACTGTGCCCCCTTGCCTATCAAGGATCGGTCTACTCTCTATCTCTTCGTCTAGCTTAAGGCTCTATCCTCACCATCGCTGCCATTGCCATCTTCTAATACCCTAACCATTGTTTCACCTTCTATTACCCATGTCCATCTTGCCACCATTTGACCAAAGGTCAATATTTCCCTCATATCTTCTGATCTACACCTCCAATCAACGTGATTCTAGTGGCGTTGGATCACTTACTTCAAAAGGAACAACTCATTAAAATCTCATATCTTTTGGATTGCTAGATTGCTTGCAGTTGTTCTTGAAAGTTTCATCTTAATTAAAACTAAGCTTATTGACCGTATCTCTTAAAGAAAGCCATCGTAACAGTGTTGGAGCGAGTTAGACTAGTTACATATTGGCTAGAGCTATCCATGGATCACAGGTTCACCCCATTTTTATGTATCACTTATACAAGCACAATCAGACCTAGTCAGGTTATAAGTGTTGATTTACTTAAGCCCATGGATGAGATCCATATTATGCAACAAGTTTGTGTCTTACCTCGATAATGATAATAACAAAGAGGGTGACTTGAGATGGAGATACTAGTCGAATGGCTTGGTAGACACTCATATGAGGTGATATAGGAGCTCAAGTTTGACATTGCATATTGCATCTCAAGACAGAAACATGGTGGACTGTTGTGGTTCAACTGGATTGAGCCTAGGCAGCCCACACACATTGGGCTCGGTGCCCAAGAGAGAGCCAGGAGTTTTCATTTTAGACTCTGATATTTATCTATTTGCTTTCTGCATCGTTTTGCTTATTAGTTGTTGCTTTACATTTTAGACCCTGGTCAAGTCATTTTCTCATACGACTTATGTGGACTAGAGTGTTAGTCTGACCTAAACCTGTAGGCTTGGCCGACCCGAGTTAGCAGATAGCCACTTATAAAACAATTGTGGTGCGCACCTAGTAAATTTCGATTTTTGAACTTGTCCCTCTCCTCCCTTCTTCGACCTAGCCTCTCCCTCCTTTCCTTCGGTCCAGGTGAGGCCGACCATTGCTGGTGGCCAAAATACCTTCCTCCTCGACGGTTCGTACCGTCTCGTCCCTGAGAAAACAACCCTCTTCTCCTCTTCTCTGTCGTGGGCAGAAAACCTACAGACCCTACGCACGCCACCACCTACGTCCACCTCCATCAGGCCTAGCTCGAGCACCACCAGCACCATTTGGCCTCCATACCTCCTATCCGCTCCGGTAGATCAACTCCTCCACCCCCAATCTACTACTCTCCCAAATTTCACCTGATTCCGACAGTCAGATCTATACTTAGCCTCCACCACCCTATCCGTGGATACTCTCGGCTTGCGCCACAAGCTCCCACCTCTTTTGCCCTCTACCTGCTCGACGAAATTTCCGCCGAAAGGTCGCTTCTTGATTCCTTGCGGAGATGTACGTGGTGAAACGAGATGGGCGGCAGGAGTCGGTTCACTTCGACAAGATCACGGCGAGGCTGAAGAAGTTGAGTTATGGGTTGAGCCAAGAACACTGCGACCCCGTGCTCGTGGCGCAGAAGGTGTGCGCCGGTGTCTACAAGGGCGTCACCACGAGCCAGCTTGATGAACTTGCGGCTGAGACTTCGGCCGCTTTGACCGCAAGCCACCCCGACTATGCTTCTGTATTCATCTCAATCTCTTCAAGCAAGAAGAATAATTGTCCTTTTTTTGTCTGGTAGACTTACTTTTTTTGTGTTTGGTTTTTGTAGCTTGCGGCAAGGATTGCTGTCTCGAATCTTCATAAGAACACAAAAAAATCTTTCTCTGAGACGTAAGTTTTTGTATATGGTTGTTTTAATTTTGGTTTTGATTTCAACGGATGCTAATGGGTGCAGGATTAAGGATATGTATAACCATTTTAATGAGAGATCTGGGCTGAAGGCCCCTTTGATAGCTGATGATGTTTATGAGATAATCATGAAGGTAAACATTTCTGGGGGGTTAAAAGGACGTCATTTTCTTGTTTGGTTATCGTTTAATTGGAAGATTGAAACAGTATCATCTTGTGCAGATTTATTTAGCTAGCCTTCACAATAAGCTGAAGTGATGTGTTATATTTATGTGTTGTTGAGATGGCCAGTAACTTGATACTGGTTCTCATTATATTTTGTTGTTAACTAAGGAAGACTTGCTTCTCAAATTTTATACATGATTCCATATGCTTCATATCATTTAACTGTAAATGCGAGATTTACCTTTTCTGAATCTAAGATGTTTAGTAATTCTGATGTAATTTGTTGTGATTATGAATGCTTCAGAATGCTTCTCGGCTGGACAGTGAGATAATTTATGATAGAGACTTTGATTATGACTATTTTGGTTTTAAGACTCTCGAGAGATCCTACCTCTTGAAGCTCTCTGGGAAGGTGGTAGAAAGGCCACAACACATGCTCATGAGAGTTGCGGTTGGAATCCACAAGGATGATATTGGATCTGTCATAAGAACATACCATTTGATGTCACAACGCTGGTTTACTCATGCTTCCCCTACACTGTTCAATGCTGGCACTCCGAGACCTCAAGTTCTGTTTCCTGTACTCATTTTCATTGTTTCACATATCTCAAAGATGTATATGAATCTATTTTCTTATTTGTCTTTGAATGGGATTGCAGTTGAGCAGCTGCTTCCTCATCTGTATGAAAGATGATAGCATTGAGGGAATCTATGACACTCTGAAGGAGTGTGCTGTCATAAGCAAATCTGCTGGAGGAATTGGTGTTTCAGTTCACAATATTCGTGCCACTGGAAGTTATATTCGTGGGACAAATGGAACTTCAAATGGTATTGTTCCTATGCTGCGGGTGTTCAACGATACTGCTCGTTATGTTGATCAAGGGGGTGGCAAGAGAAAGGGTAATTATGAGTATTATTTTTGTCTAGTGTATTTGATGGAATCCCAGAGCATTAACTTGCATCAGAATAACTTTAGGTGCATTTGCTGTGTATTTGGAGCCTTGGCATGCTGATATTTTTGAGTTCCTTGATCTCCGAAAGAACCATGGGAAGGTATAAACTCTGAAATCCATGGCTTTTTAAGTTAATAAGTTTCTCTTTGTCTGAAGATCTACTGTAATCAGATTCTTTTAATGTTTTCTCACAAAGAAGTCAGTTTCTTTTATATTAGTCAAGGTAAAATGTTGTTATTTAATTTCCTCATATTAAGGCTTCTTAAGTCACATGATTGTAAGCTAATACTGAAACTGTTCCAACAACTAGAGTATTTAGCTGAGAATTACACTCATTTGAAAATTTCCCTTGGCATTTTAGTTCCCTTCCCAGATTTAATGATTTTCTGTTATGGTTAAATGAGATAAAAATGGATGCTACATTGCTGCTGGATGGATATTGTTTTGATGATGTCCTTATCTTCAACAGTTCTGAGTAACTAGCATCACAAGCTTGTTTGTCAAAGAACAACTAGAATAAATGTGATATCATGGACTGCCATCATAGGAAAATTATTAACTTTAGTCAGAGTATTCTGATATTAATTGATTAGAAGCAAAGGACAAAGTAATTTGTTATGATCCGACTACATGGGTTAAGTCGAGTTAAGTTAGTTAGTTATCTTTATCTTATTGTTTTGAATTTCAAATAAATAGGATAATCCTCCGCATGTGGATCCGATCCGCTAGGACTCTACTCCTATAAATAGGAGTAGTCATTTGTTAATTAGAGGAGTTACAGAATAAAGATTAAGTTAAGTTATTTTATTATCTCTTTTTTATTTTTTACCATAACTATTTGATCGTCCTTACCTTTCTAGGAGTAGATCATAGCCGTAGAAATATTCTGACATTTCAAAACCTAGCTATTTTCCTCCTCCAGTAGCCTCTCTACTTTACGGCCTCCACTACTACCCTTGATTGTTCACCAATTTCCGACGATTGCCGCAACGTCGGATATTTACTGTTTTGCTCTATTTTACTTTACTCTACTATTGTATTAATATCTTTTCATCTAGATGTCGGATTCTCGTAAAACTAGATCCATTAGAACCCTAACTTTTGAGATTACCTCTATAATTTTCACAATTTTTTTATATCCAGATCGATCCAGATTTGTATTGTAACATAATATAATTGAAACTTAATGGCGCTAAGAAAATCATTGGTAGGTCAATAATTTTCTTTTCCTTGTTTTCTCCATCTATATGAAGGTGGATTTACAAGGAACAAAAGTTTGAGTTTTTCATCTCCACTCTATCTTGAAGCTTTGCAAAATTTAAATGTATGGATTATTTTAGCCCAAACCAATAAAAGAATCAAACCTTAGTTTAAATTCATTACTGGATGCTCTTTATAAGTTCAAAATATGGAATACCTTATCCTAAATTGGTGACAAAATATTGTTGTTCCACAATAAACCAATAATGGCTATCTATTGACCTAATAGATTGAAGCTAGAATTGGATTAGATTTTGAATTGACTACATTGGTGAAATTTTGTCAACTTACAGTGGCTTGATAAAATAGGTTTTGCAGCATAATTGGTTCGAAAGGTGGTCATATAGTAGGTTGGAATAGGATATGCCTTGCCCTCTTTTATTGTTGACCAAAAGTTTGTATAGGAAGCATTAATGGAGGTGACAAAAACTTACAGCACATTTCTTGGAAATCAGTCATTGACATGTTTTCTTGAATAGGAGATATCATATGGCTTATCTATGATTCTATAACTTTGGCAATGATTTGGGTGCTTTATGATAACCTGAAGTACACCAAATCAATTCTCTGTTTGGTTTGAATCTAAATACGGATTGTGATTAGTTGGCCTAAGAAACTCTTTGTCATGGTTTAGATAGCTTGAACTAAGCTAAGAAAATGTGACGTTTGGTTGTGAATTATGCTAAGAGTTTAATTATTACTTTTTATGTGATATGAAAAAGTAAAAATACGTTGGTTTTGAAGGGAACTAGATGATATATAAAATTAATAGACCAAAATACTTTTTAACTTTGATGATATTAGACGAAAATAATAATATTAAATGAAACCAATTAGTTGAAGTTTAAAAATATATGAAAATTTTTGTACTTTTTTACAATAAAAAGCCTTTTATTGTAGGCTTGCGGGTTTACATACTTGTAAGCCCACAAGTGCCTTGGATTTGCAGGCTTACAAGTGTTTACCTTTTCTTTCCTCTCCTACTAAGGTTGCAGGCTTGTAAGTTCGTTGTTGTCTTACAATCTCGCAACCATAGTATATAGAACATCATTATTATTTTTTTAAAGGGCGCACCTATAAGTTCACTTTTGGCTTACAAACCCTCATGTAATGCTACATTATTTTTTTTTATTTTTTTAAAAGTTTGTATTACTGTAAATTTTATTAAAAAACTAAATTAAGTTATTGTGGGCTAAATTTTATTAAAAAACTAAATTAAGTTATTGTGGGCTTCCAACTGCTTGCATACTTAAAAGCTCACAAGCTCCTAATGACCTTATAAGTCATTGTAGACTTAAAAATAAGGACATCGTTATTACTCTGATATCACATTTATATTTTACAAATTTAATAATGATATTTTGGTAGTATGTTAGTAACAAAATCTATTTTATTGAAAAATTAAACTTGTATTTTTTCTTTCCTTCGTTATCCTTGAATTTGGTTGGGAAAAAGTAGTGTTTGATTACTGAACGTGACTTGGGGTTTTTAACCAAGTTTAAAGTCTAACTTTGAACTCAAACCAAGTGCCACCTTAACAACTATAGTTATTTCTCAATTGTGATTGTGGCATTTTGCAAATCTTTATACTTTAGGCTCTTTAATAGTAGTGGTTGATGTTGTTTTCTTTCATCAATCTTCTTCTCCATTTGTTTTTATTGCTTTTTATACTTAAATGGAATATCATATTTGGTTAATAGTGTAATTTATGTTATTCTATCTTTAACCTCGTAGTGTGAATAGTTAATTTAGTAATTTACAGGAAGAACACCGTGCACGAGATCTCTTTTTTGCACTTTGGGTTCCTGATCTTTTCATGGAGAGGGTCCAGAGCAATGGACAATGGTCATTGTTTTGCCCCAATGAAGCTCCAGGTCTGTCTGACTGCTGGGGTGATGAGTTTGAAATTCTGTACAACAAATATGAAAGAGAGGTAATCCTTCTACTCAGATTTAAAATTTCATGCAACTTATATTTGAATTGACTCTCCTGATACTATCTGCACATATTCTAGGGCAAGGCAAAGAAAGTTGTTGCTGCACAGAACCTCTGGTTTGAAATTCTGAAGTCTCAGATAGAAACTGGAACTCCATATATGCTTTTCAAGGTACTCTACTGAGTATCAGAATCCTTCATTTCTTTTTCTGTAGAAAGGGAAATAACTTGTAGTTGCAAATTTCATCTTGCTCCATTGAAGCTGGCATCATATTACACTAATATCAATAAAATGGATTGTTTACATAATTGCCATTGAAAACTTTCAATATATCATAATTGCCAAATTATTCTTTAAAAATATCAAACTTGCCACTAAAATCTTTAGACTTTCAGAATTGCTATTATGGTTTATTTTTAATAGAATATTCCTTACAGATTATTATAGTAAACACAAATAAAGGATTAAAATACCCTCTTTTTTAAAGTTTAGAATGTAGAATATTTATCAACAATTTTTTTATCTAGCATAAAAGAAGACATTTTTTGTTGTACTATGGTATTGGGTATAGTATTTGATATCTTTAAATAATTTATGTAAGGGCAAACAAAGTCTTTTTTGAATCTAAGTTATGTTTTAATCATAATTAGTTAGATTTAACTAATGGAATGACATTTTTGAAGAACACAATAATTTTGGTGGCAATTATGATATTTTGAATAATGTAGTAGCAACGTGTTTTGAAAGTGTTCAGTGGTAATTATGTAAAAATTCCCTAATAAAATATGTTCCTCTATGGCTAGTGTTCCACACATGAAATTTTTTTAATCAATGGAAATGTGAGTTGGTATCTATAAACTTGTTCTTTTCTGTAGGATACTTGCAATAGGAAGAGCAACCAGCAAAATCTGGGCACAATCAAGTCTTCTAACTTATGTACTGAGATAATTGAGTTCACAAGTCCAACTGAAACTGCTGTCTGCAATTTGGCATCCATTGCTTTGCCACGTTTTGTAAGAGAGAAGGTATATCTTGCAGATCTTATTAATTCCTGTTGGTAAATTCCCATCTCAAGCTATTTATGCATAATCCATTCTTTTTTTCTTTCAGGGAGTTCCTATAGAGTCTCACCCATCTAAACTAGTTGGCAGCAGTGGATCAAAGAACAGATACTTTGATTTTGATAAGCTAGCTGAGGTTTGTTATGATCTTCTTATGTCAACGTGAGGGCATCCTAAGCACTCTTGACTGTGTTTCACTTATATTTTGTCTATTGTAACAGGTTACCTCAATTATCACATCAAACCTCAATAAAATTATTGATGTTAATTATTACCCTGTTGAAACTGCAAAAAGGTCAAATCTACGGCATAGACCAATAGGAATAGGAGTTCAGGGTTTAGCAGATACTTTCATCTTGCTTGGCATGCCATTTGATTCACCAGAGGTATTTCGTTCTGACTATTAAGGGCTTTAGGATATGTTATCCATCAATTCTTGATGTTGTCAGCTAATATCTTGTAAATTTATCTCCTATGCAGGCTCAACAGCTGAATAAGGATATATTTGAGACTATCTACTACCATGCCTTGAAATCTTCTGCTGAGATTGCTGCAAAGGAAGGCCCATATGAGACCTACAAAGGGAGTCCTGTCAGCAAGGTATGTGTTTGAAAGGCTTGCTCATCTAGAATATTTCGGTTTGTCATTTTTTCTAGCTAGCTATGTTAGTATATGTCTTTATGATAGAAATAATTTTTTTATATTATCCTTGGTAAATGTTGATTGATACAATTATTTCTGGTAATAAACAATATAGAATACACAATCAAACATATCCTTGGAAACAAACTAAGCTACATAAGTTCAAATAGATTCTTGAGAAAATTATATTAGAATTATTCATATTGTACACATCTTTTCTCCAAACATGTTCCAAATAGCTTACATAAGTTCATGACTTGTATTTCTGTAAGGCAGAGTAGGCCTTGTAAATTGTTTGTCGAAGGATATTGATTTCTTTCATTGTTATTGGAGATCTGGACATGTTATGAAAGATTGAAAGATAATCTTCATGCAAAATGATGCTATATAACTTGCACAATGATGCGATGTGACTGAAAATTTAAAGTTCTAAAATGGTAGCAGAAGAATACATGGGGGTTTCTCTTTTTTCTAGCTTGTGCATGCAATAGTACGAAAAAGTTGTGATGATATAATTCTTTCATGGCTCAAGTTTTAATCCTCTGCTTGTACAGGGGATTCTTCAACCTGACATGTGGAATGTAACTCCATCAGACAAATGGGATTGGCGAACTCTGAGGGAAATGATTTCCAAGAATGGACTGAGGAATTCCCTGCTTGTTGCTCCCATGCCGACTGCTTCAACTAGTCAGATTCTTGGCAATAATGAGTGCTTTGAGCCCTACACATCCAACATCTACAGTCGCAGAGTGCTGAGGTTTACATATATGCTGTGAATGATATTACATAACACCTTTGAAAGCATTCATATGCTAATATTTATATCATCTCTTAATATCAGTGGAGAGTTCGTTGTAGTGAATAAGCATCTCCTGCATGACTTGACTGAGATGGGTCTTTGGAATCCAGCACTTAAGAACCAGATAATTTATGAAGATGGCTCTGTTCAAAAGATTCCTGAAATATCAGAAAATTTGAAAGCTATTTACAGGTAAGCATATAAATATGGTACCAGCTAATTTGGAGCTATCTTCTTCTGTATTATGTATGCATAGAATCCTTATAATATTTTGTCAGGACGGTGTGGGAGATCAAGCAAAGAACGCTTGTTGACATGGCTATCGATCGTGGGTGCTACATTGATCAGAGTCAAAGCCTGAATATTCACATGGATCAACCCAACTTTGGAAAACTTACATCCCTGCACTTCTATGCCTGGTCCAAGGTGGTTTTGCTTTACCCTTTTAAACCATCATCTTGTGTTGTTACATTTCTTTTCTTTAAATTATGACATTTATGAAGTTGTGAGTTTTCTTCTTTACTAAAGGGTCTTAAAACTGGGATGTATTATCTTCGGACGCGTGCTGCTGCTGATGCGATCAAGTTTACTGTGGACACGTCGCTTCTCAAGGTGATTCTCTTGCATATTTTGACTACTTTTTCTTGCATTATTCTGCATTTCATATTAATTATGTCGTTCTTTTGGCATATAATGATCTAAAACATATGGAGGAATCACAGGACAAGGAGCCAGTGGAGGAAGAGGATGTTGAAGCCAAAATGGCCCAAGTTGTTTGTTCCTTGAACAACCGAGAAGAGTGCATTGCATGTGGAAGTTAGACCATCTACTTTAATGCATGTCTCAGCTCTACTAACTAAATCTTTCGGTGTTGCCAGCTTTCTTCTAAACTCTTGTTGGATGGAAGTGGGAATTAGGAGTTCAGATATTTATCAAGCATATGCTGCTCAGTAACTGCATCAATGCTTTTTGATAAGCATATTGCATAGTTCTCTTGTATGAAAAATTTAAGGATTCCTTTCTTTCCTTGTAAAATATGCTTGGACTAATGTAAAGCTATTTGAAAGTTGCTGGCTTTTGTTTACTTTATTTCTTTGTACGCAATGTGAGTATCTTATTAGGGTTGTTTGCACTGTAAATTTACTTAGTTTTCAATTTGGCGAGCTAGGGTTTATTTCGGTTTTCCTTGCACTTGAGATTTTTGTTTTTTTTTTAAATTTTACCCTTTTTGTCATTTAGTGCATTATTAAATATTGATAGGATATTACAAGAGAGAGAAATGACTCTGCACTTAATTGTTTTTTTTATCATCTTCTACTTCATATGCAGTTGTTAATTTTTCTTTTGTTGTTGTTAAATATAAAATTATGAATTACAGTTAAGATTTTGTACTTAAATGCAAAATTTTGTATTTAAACATAGAATTTAAGTTATTTATAGTTTTGAAAAAATATTCAAAAGATAATTATTTGATATCCAAAAATTATGAAACTAATTGTATTAAATTGGTAACACCATGATCTATAATTTTTGTATTTTAAGTTTCTTTAAATTATGAATCTATTTAGACAAAACGAATAATTATTAGTTTAAATGTAAAATTATGACGTTTAAAAATTATGAAACTAATTAAATAAAATTGGTGACATCATAATTTATAATTTTTGTACTTAGAGTTTCTTCAGATTATAAATCTATCAATCGAAATGAATAATTTTTAGTTTAATTATGAAATTCTATGTTTAAGTATGAAATTTTATGTTACAATTTATATAGAAATAAATAATAATTAAATCGTGATTGTAGAGACTTGAATAAAAAAATGAATAATTAATTAATGGAAAAAGAAGAAATGATTAATTAATGGGAGAAGAAACAATAACAGAAAAGAAGAAGTAGAATAAGAAGAATAAAATATATTAACAACTTTCGTAAATATAAGGAATGGAAAATATCATTCTATCACATCAAAGTATATGAGGGGAGCTATAATCCTTCATATGTGACTTTCTTATATATATGGCAAGTAAAGTAGCCACAACATTCTCTTTATATAGCTCCCATATCATTTGTATTATAGTAAAATAATTAGTGAAAATTAAAAGTTGTTTACTTTCTATTATTAACTATCAACTACTTAATCATCTCTCTATTGATCTAGTAGATCTCTAAAGTATCGTAATACATATGGCATCGGATTATGCTCAAAAGTCAAGCGACACTACCATTTTGCACCAAGTGGATCTACAGGTGAGGGTGTACAGGTGAGGGTGATACTACAGGTGGTCGGTAACCTTGGCCTCATGCTACTCAATATGATCACTAACTGCTATGATAGGAGGTGGGGAGCTTCTTCGGTAGTCCAACATATTGGCGTTCCCATGCCCAAACTTAATTTACCAATATATATATATATATATATATATATATATATATATATATATATATATATATAACAGACAAAACAAATAGAAGTAGATTATACATGTAACAAGACAAAGGGGCTAGCTATCTTTAATGCACCGAGCTTAGAAGCTTGACATAATTCTCAATAAAGTACTACTAATGTTGCACTGCCCTAGCTAACGGTGCTAGTGTATTATAATTCCCGTAGGAAAGGTAAATAAATTAATTAGACCGTAGCTCTTAACTTGTCAACCAAACTGTAGTTCCCAAAAGTGATAAAATATAGGCCTAAGCATAACTCTATACAGTTTGATCATTAGCATCTACGGGTAGCATTGCAAATGTGTCACGCAACTATTGCATCTAGATTAATGAACCTTGCATAGCAGCTTGAGGTGGCATAACTCCTGAAAGCTCTAGACACAATTCTGCCCATCTATAATCTATGCTACTAGTGACAGCTAGACCATGGACACACAAACCTATAAATATCGCCACATCTTGTAAAGTCATAGTAGCCTCCCGGATTGCGAGATGAAATGTGTCTCTTGTCTCCAACGTTGAACTAGAGTTGTAATCGTGCTTAGTCAATATTAATCTCTACTACTCTATAGGCAAAATAAAATTATCTTTGAACAAGAAGACGAAGAACTCGTGAATATGGTATCCACTGTCTCAAAGTTTATGTAAAACGATGTTGACAAGTGAGTCTACTCAGATCTTATAATTTGCAAAAATATAAATAAGTTATATGAACCACTTAGAAAATGTCATGTGAATCATCTATAACAAGGTTTTTAACCAATAAAAAATGGTAAGTAAAGAGATAGTAAATAAAGATAGCTCAAAACAGATGGTAAGTAAAGGTTTGTATTCCGTTTTCATTTAAGTCCTAAGAGAATGGAAAAGATGGTTAGTAAAGATAGCTTTTATCTCGCCTATCGAATAGCCTCATATCTATATTGTTTCAGCAATATTAAGACAGACCCATCTATAATAGGGCTTGGATTCTTATATACAACCATATCCTCACAACTGCAAGAAATTACATTCATAAGTATGCTAAAGGTCATGATATAAAAAAAGTAACATAACACATAAGATAATAAACATGCTAAACATTTAAGAAAGTGCAAACTTATTACATTTAATAGCAATGTTTGTGTTTAACTCTTTATATGTAACATGACAAATTTGTCGATTATGGTCTTGTTGTTTGCAATGCCCATATATGATTGCTTGGCGCCTTTCCTTTTCATTCATCTCATTATAAATTCTTGTTGATTTTGGCTGGCTTTACTAATTCGTTTCATTAATGGATTAGATAACAAGGTTGGATCATCATACTTGGGCTAATAACCTTGATCGCTAAGTGGTGTAAACTTAGGTCTCCATTTGTTCATATATGCTTCAATTGTGTATATCTTATCAACAAATTGCATCCAGTCAAGCTGAATGGACTTGCAAGCGGGAAGTACATGCATGCAAGGATATCAATATTGTTGCCAATTTCCACAAGTGTAGGTGTTATTGTTCAGATTAATTGTTTGACCATGCTCATCTCTTTCTGTATTTTACAAAGAACGTGTAGTGGTAACACCAAAAATACCTTGACGATGATGAAATCCCCGAACAGTATATAAGTTTGCTATCTCAAGATCTGCAATCATAGTAGTTGTGATGTTAGGCGCGAACTGTTGGTTGATTCTTAAATAATCTTCTCTTTATTTGCAGCTCGCATAGAAATAGTAGATTGAGCAATAAAATGTTACTTCCGCCAAATCTATTATGATAAGAATCGAGCATTAAATAATATATTATTAACCACTCAGATAAATTAGTAGTCATAAGTTCGGAACGATGTCTACCTTCGTGAGCTAGAGCCCACTTTTCAACTGGGATGTCATTAAGTCATTTTATTGCATCTAAATGTAACTGCTCAATTTGTGACATCTGAAAGTCAAACTTTTGGACTTGATTTTTCATAGTAGTTTGATAAACAAAATTCTTTAAAGTAGTATTGTGAAAGTGTTTATTAAAATTGTTAACCATATAGCGCAAACAAATGCCGTGATAAGCTATTGGCTTCTTCCAATTGAATAGATGTGATAAGCCAGTTGCTAATATCCTAGCATGCTGTTCTGAAATCAAATAAATTTCTTATCTTTAATGCACAATAAGATGACGCAAACATGCAAGAAATCAATCCCAACTCGACGCATTCTCGCCCTCTATAATAGCAAATGGAAGAGGAAATATCGAATCATTTCCATTAGTGCCTGTAACAATAATTAAGATACCTTCATATTTACCATATAGATGTATACCATCAATACTTATTACAGGCCTACAATGTTTGAATATATGAATTGAAGCTCCAAATGACTAAAAAACATGCTTAAACATCTCCGAATTTGGGTCATCCAATCTAGCTTTATCCCACTGAACCACTCTATCAGGATTTTTGCATTTCACTTCCATCATATATGAAAACAATAGCTTATATGATTCTACTCAACCACAAATAGGTTTGTCATGACTTTTTATTTTGCTCTCCAAGCCTTTAAGTATGAAATCAGATAATAATAAGTGTAACGCCTCCACTCGGTATGGGCAAATGCACGCTCATGCGCCCATGCGACACGTGACAGGTCAGGCGAGGTCCCTCATGTATAGATAAACTCTATGCCCAGATAATCATGACATCATCAAATAAAATTTGCTAACATATCCATTCACAAATCATAAATGCATATCTAAATCCATAATAACTAAACTAGACCACTACATAATCTAGCAAGGCCCACACAAGCCATGATAAGCCATCAAGATACAATTTATAACCATTGACACTTGAGTATAATATACTTCGACCTGTATTATGTAAATTACTTATTTGATACAATAAAGTACAAATATAACAAACGACGATACAACTCAATTTCTATACAAATTATCATCTATATCGTCTCGCACCTATACCTCACCTCATCATTCTAAAAATATCTTCTCAGGATAACTCAAGTCGCTATTACGCATCTTATATATAAAGGGGTTAGAAAAGAAATAAACAAAGTCATGAGCAAAAGGCTTAATGAGTAGACCTTACCCTGAATCAATGTGTCAAACAAAGAGTAAATTATATATTAGATAATATGAATCACATAGGAGCATTATTTAATGAATGAGAATATGAATGTATCCTCATTAATATATAAATAAAATATAGGTATCATCTCATAACTGATCAAAATATACAACTCTCGAGAATGTATAAATAATCTCCATATCATACCATCATCATAACTCTCTCTCAAATATAACACATATGATGCATGCCGACCATAATCATGCCATGATATCAAATATAACAATATATGATACATATTTATTACTTGATAATTAAGTATATTAGATGATAATAAAATCATATGCATTTCTCAACATTTTAGTCATCAAAGTCATCTCCCGAATGTCATCATCATATTAGACCACTTTGCACATTCAACATTCGGTACCCGATCTTAACATCATGGCCGAAGGCTCAAAACATACTTTGCCATCCATAAAGAGTATCTCAATTAGAAGTATACCCTACCATCCGCTAAGGGTATCAATATCCATCCAGACCGGGCACCCTTCTAATTGATAAAAATACATGAGGATAACTTGCCACATATGCCCTAGCGAATGGTACGTGTCCAAATGTCTGCTGTGCACACAGACTAATGACCTTGGACATAAGGCCATAGGATCGCGACTATATCGAGCGATCAATCATCCACCAAGCATGTTCTAACTCTCGTGCCCATTCGGGTATCCTCATACTTTCTACCATCTATTCTATTAATTAGATTTTATACTTTCCTTCTAAATGACAAATGATATACATTTTATCTAGTACTATAACAAGTTATGCATATTAAAAATTAATGTGGAAAAGGAGTCAAAAGAGATATATTGCGATGAAATCTCGAATCATACATATGTCGCATGTATACTCATTTTAGTCTATCACATGCATACTCATGCTAAGGATCATCTCGACATAAAGCCATAACAATATAGTCATCTCCAATCATCTCTATATATCACTAGCATACTCATATCTAAAATCAGCATAATCGAATGAATGATAAAATATGCTCGAGTAAAATCATCTCAAAATAAGATCATATAAATATATTGGAGGCCAAAATATGCATATACATAAATATATAATATATCTTAATTTGATAAAGGCGTCTAGGGGACCAGACTACTCACTATCTAATCAGAAGACCCAACACACGTATCCCTCACGTCCATCAATCGACCATAACTTATTGTTAGTAAGGTCCCCGGGGTCTCAAATAAGGGATTCTGAAAATATTTATGTAACAAATAATTAGTCGTTTATCTAATTGAAATCAGTTCATGTAAAAATATGATGATTTATTAGGTTTCAAATTTTCTACTTATCTTTATAACTAGTTAGATTTATAATTATAAATAAAAATATAAATATAGATAAAAACCTAATTATAGTTAAGTTGTGGTTCTCACTCTATCTTGAGTAATTAGGGACTATGTAGTCTTTACTTTATAAAAATAATAAATAAATAAGCCCCGGTATTTTATTTGTTACAAAATAATAATATATAATAAATTACTAGAATTACTTAAAATGTATATCATAAGAATATTAGAATATAAATCTAATAATTATATTTTACAAATCTATCTATTAATCTAATAGAAATATAAATAAATAAATAAACGTATTTCCTATATCTGTGTAATAGTTTATAACCTAATTAATCATTAAATATACTAATTATAATTAATAATAATCATATTGAAGAATATATATCATTATTAAAATAATTAATATCTAAATAATCTATATGCATTAATTAAGAAAAGAAATACCTAAATAAATAATATAAATAAAATAAAACAAAATAAAAAAGAATACTGCCACCATTGTCGGCCCAGCACTATTGCAAAAGGAGAAGGAGAAGAAACTGAGGAAGAAAAAGAAAAAGAAAGGAAGAAGAAGAAGAGAAGAGATAGAGGAGGGGAAGGAGGAGAGCCGGGTTGGCGGGGAGGGGCTTGGCCACTATTGGCTAGCCAGCGGCCGGCTCTCGTCGGTGGCTCTGTTCCGACAAAAGAGAGAGAGAGAGAGAGAGAGAGAGAGAGAGAGAGAGAGAGAGAGAGAGAGAGAGAGAGAGAGAGAGAAGAGGGGGACGGAAGAGGCTCACCAACGTCAATGGAGGTGGCAGCGGCAGTAGGCCGCGGTGTAAGGAACGAGAGAGAGAGAGAGAGAGAGAGAGAGAGAGAGAGAGAGAGAGAGAGAGAGAGAGAGAGAGTTTGATGGAGAGGAGAAAATGATATATATAAAGAGAGAGATTTAAAGAGACCAAGCTTGTAGCTAGGGCGCATGGTGTGCCATGCACTATAATTTTCTTTTTAAGATAGGTTGTTACAATAAGTATGAATAATCTCTTATTGGAGACTAACCATTTTTGTACTTATATTCTTTCTCATATAATCTGTAAGTTCATGCGCCGCAAATCTGATATCTAATTGATAATTATCCGCATTTAGTGATGGGTTGAGACAACTATGAGGACCAATATATTTTGTTATTTCCCATATCTCATAGTAATTGCGAATATATGCTTGTACTCTCCATTGACAAATATCATCTTGTTTACACTTTATATATAAAATGGTAAGAATAGAATATTTAATCTTCTATGAGCGATGGAGGTAATTATATATTTTTTTAAATACATCTACAACTCGTCTTTGCATTTAGATAATAGACCAACACATGGTTCACCACTAATATTTTGCAAAATGACTAATATACCTTGTACTTGGTTACTAATAACCATACGAGGTGCCTAATCTGTGTTACACCACTCTAGTGGAGGTTCAAATAAAGGTGGCACAAAATGATCTTGATCTGCCTCTAGTTATTGATCAACATTTGTAATGATCACCTTCCTAACCCCATGATCACTACGAATCCAAATTTGAAGACGAAACTAGATTTCGACTCACGAGTAAAAAGTTAGGGTTATCGTAGATCTCCAAAGTTAAGATGTAACTGTAGATCAAACGGTTAGATGGTAGAGTAATTTTGGGATTGAGATAGCTTCGAAATAGAGAACAAATCTAGGATGGATCGAAGAAAAGAGAAGCCGAAGAAGTGTGGTGGTGATCGGCTTAGAGTTGTGGTAAGGTGCTGGAGATTAGGGGTGACAATCGGGTTGGGTTAAGCGGGTTCGAGTCGGGTCAGATTCGGGTCGGGTCAACATTACCTTGACACGAATACGACCAGATTAATAAACAGGTTGCATTTGGTAAACACGAACATGACCCAATTAATAAATGGGTAACACGACAGGACCCGCCTAACTCGTTTAATAAACGGGTTGGGTTAACACGACCCGTCTAACCCGTATACTTAAACAGGTTATGTTGATCCGACATGTTAACACGACCCGTCTAACTCGTTTAATATAAATCCTATATAAAATTTAATATTTACTTATTTATTATATATAAATGGTGTATTACACAAATAAAATAACCTATTTTAAACTCAAAATTCATACTACATCAAAATTACAATCCTAATAATTTATTATAACAAAAGTACATACAATAGAGTTTAGAACAAAATTCCAATTCTTAAAAAGTGTATCATACATTCATATAAACAAAATAATACATTTCCAACTCTAAACTTATACAACATCCAAATTACAATCCTAATAATTTATCATAACAAAAGTTCATACAATAGAGTTTGGAACAAAATTCCAACAAAGTTTAGAACAAAGTCCATACAATCCCATGACAATTAGAACAAAATTTAGAGTTTACAATCTATTACAAATTACAAATAGTTTGAAATATGCAAACACTATCATTAAGCCCTCCATCTCCAAATATCATGACCCTGTCAAAAAGAACAAAAGGTAAACATCTAAAATATAAGATATATACAAAACTTCACTTACATTAGTTAATGAGCATTTACCAAATTTATATTTATGTGTTTGAGTATTCACCAGATTTTACAACTTCACTTGTATTAGCCATTAAGTCCAAATTTGTAATATTTTCCGTTAGCTCCTCCAATGCTACCAAATTATCTATCATAATATAATAAAATAATTAGTAGACTAAACTTTTTGAATATTTATATACGAAAATAATAATATACTTACCTCTAGTATGAAACAACCAATCTTGAGTATTCAGAAGCAACTATGGAGATAGGAATACTTAATATATCGCATGCCATGAGAAAAAGATCTGGATATCGAAATTGATTGGATTTTTAATAGTTAAGAATATCCAATTTAAAATTTTGATCAATTCGAGGCTCTTCATACAATTCTAATTGTGACTTTTGTGATTTACTCACAAACTCAAAACTCTCAAATGAATCAAACTCCAACATAAAAATAATTATAATTCTGAATATATAAAAAATATTAAATAATGATAAGAACATACTAATGACACTAAATTACCTTCATCATAGAGTTGTTATCTTCAGTATCATTTGAAACTTTACATAAAGTAGCTGAAGATGTCACATTGGAAATTTTAGAAGTGTTTTGAACATAGTGATAAAAAAGAGCAAACAACTTTTTGCGGATCTTTATCATCTCATAAGAAGAGCCATAGAGTTTGTTGTATGAGAATTTCACAAAATGTATTTTGAATCGTGGATTTAGGATGAGAGCTAGCGCTAAATTAATACTGTATTGTTTCCAATATTTCTCAAACTTCACATTCATCTGTGTGGTTATACAACTAATAAAATTATCTGAACTTTGTATGCCTTCCATTACATTTGATTGGATCAAAACAGCCCTAGGAAAGTATAAATTTATTGTAGGGTATATAGATCCAGAAAATAGAGATGTAACATTATAAAACAACTTCAAAAACTTACAAATCTTTTCAGCTTTACCCCATTCTTCTTGTGATGGACAATACTTATAATTTGAATCACTCAATTATAAATGAAGAAATGCACAACGATATATAATAGCACTGTCAAGCATTAGGTAAGTTGAATTTTATCTTGTAGGCACATCTTGTCTTAATTCTTTACTATTATTCAAAGAAACTTGTTTAATACACTCAGCAAATATTTGTTTTCTGACTTGTGACCCCTTAACATATTTGATGCTCTATCTGATTTTGAATACATAATCATCTATTTCTTTCAGACTTTCTTGCATTATTAAATTAAGAATATGAGCACAACAATGAACATGAAAGAAATCACCATTATATAATAAAGCATCATTCAACATAAGTTGACTTCTCAACAACTCAACAAATAAATCATTGGCAGATGCATTATCAAGTGTTATAGAAAATAACTTTTTTTCTATACCTCATTCAGTCAACAATGTATAAATCTTACCAGACAAAACTATTCAAATGTTTGGAGTTGGCATTACACAACAATTTATAATTTTTCTTGCAATACCCAATTTTCATCAATAAAGTGTGCCGTGAGACATAAATAACCATCAATGGTTATGGAAGTTCACAAGTCGGATGTTAAACTGATTCTTCCAGGAATAGAATGTAACCAATCTTTAAGTTTATCCTTCTTTCTTCTGTACATTTTCAAAACATCTACCTTGACTGTATTTCTACTAATATGTTTGACCTCATCACATAAGTAATTGTACAATATTCTAACTCCTTCGTAATCAATAAATTGAAAAGGCAATTCATGCTTAACAATTGTCATTGTCATCAATTCATAGTATTTCTCCTCATCAAACTTAGAAACTTGTAAAGACATCGATCCTTTTGATTTGGCAATGAATAATTGGTCTATATCTTTAGTTTTTAACTTTGGGCATATAGGTATATGGCGTTTCATATTTCTAGTCTTGTACTTACTATCTGATATGTATATAACACCACACAATTTACATTTGGCTCTTTTTAACCCATTTTCTCCTTTTGGTAGCTCCATAAACACTTTCCAAATACTAGATGTTTATTTTCTTTTTCTTTTGCTACTAGAATTTTCTCCACCTATATATCTTCATTACTATCATCACCCATAACTAAAATGAAAGCAAGAGAAATAATATCATGACATGGAACCAAAGTTATAAAACTAAATTAAATTAAACTAAAATCAAGTGAGATTGACTTTACTAAATAGATCTAACAAGAAATTAAAAAAATAATGCAGTAAAATAAGTAACTAAACAATAATCAGTAATTAAACACTTTAAACTAATTAAAAAGTTTGTATATAATTGATAAAAAAGCTAATGGATAAGATGCCATTATAAAATTAGTAAGATATTTAACAAGCAAATCTAAGTAAAAAAACACCCATAACTAAAATGAAAGCAAGAGAAATAATATCATGACATAGAACCAAAGCCATGAAACTAAATTAAATTGAACTAAAATCAAGTGAGATGGACTTGACTAAATAGATCTAACAAGAAATTAAAAAAGTAATATTGTAAAACAAGTAACTAAATAATAATCAGTAATTAAACACTTCAAACTAATTAAAAAGTTTGTATATGATTGATAAAAAGGCTAATAGATAAGATGCCACTATAAGATTAGTATGATATTTAACAAGCAAATCTAAGTAAAAAATACCCATAGTTAAAATGAAAGCAAGTGAAATAATATGTTGACATGGAACCAAAGCAGTGAAACTAAATTAAATTAAACTAAAATCAAGTGATCTAACAAGAAATTAAAAAATAATGCAGTAAAATAAGTAATTAAATAATAATCTGTAATTAAACAATAGTTTAGACTATGGAATTCTATCATAGGAGGGAGCATAGCTAAAATTACCATTAAAAGTGAACAATAACATATCAGATCTAAAATATCAATCAAATAAGCTAAACTACCATTAAAGGCACTAACAACTTTGCTATCTTCAAATGTATTGTGAAAGATGGCCTAGCTCAAAACTTGCCTAATAATCTTCACATCAGGAGAATAAGCACACTTAAGATAGAAAGGATCCAAGTCATAAAAGGAAAATTAGTATTACAGTGCTTAACAGCCAGGTGGAGGATGTCATAAAGACCACTAGTCTAAAAATCTAGAGTAGACTAATATTAAATAGCATGCACAAATAGCATGCACTAACAATTAAGTAGTCTAATATCAAATAGCATGCACAAACAGAAATCTAGTAGAACCTCAATGTATAACATTGAATTAATGTTAGTAACAAGCATAAATAAATTACCATTAAAGGCAGAGTCAGCCTAAACTATGTCTAGATTAATTTCTGATCTCATTCATACTTGACAAGATTCAACGACATGAGGCGACGACAACTAAGGAGGCGAGGAGCTCGGGTGTCTGGCTGCGCGAAGAGCCCGAGTGTCCGGTGGTGCGAGGAGCTCGAGTGTCCGATGGCGTGAGGACCTACCGATGTGAGGGGGGATCGGTGGCGTGAGTGAAGGGGATTGGCGAGCTCAGGCGGCATGAGGAAGCGTGAGTGAGAGGGGAGATCCGACGTGAGGATCTCGATCCTCGGGCGACGTGAGAAGCTCGGTTGTCGAGCGGTATGAGCAAGAAGCACCGGGGCAGTGAGAAGGCGATATGCCGATGTTACTCGGTGTGAAGAGTGAGGAGGGAAGGGGCGATGGCAAAGTGGGCTGCGAGGGAAGGGGGCGACGACATTGGTGTGAGGATTAAGGAAATGAGTTTGAGTCTTAGGGTATTAGGGTCAAATTAGAATATATATATATGCGTGTGTGTGTGTGGCGGGTCGACCCGACCCGACCCATTTACTTAAACGGATTAAACGGGTCTAGTGGGTTAGAGGTATAAACCCAAATATGACCTGATTAATAATCAGGTTAGACGGGTTGACCCATTTATGACTTGAACCCGATTAACCTAAACCCAAGCCTGATTAACAATTGGGTTATTGTGTCAGATTAATAATCGAGGAAGTTGGCAGGAAAAGGATAGAGAAGATGTGTCCTTAGGGTCAAGGGGGTTTAGCCAGATGAAAAGGAAGGCAGTGATGAAGATCCTAGATGATGGCTAGGATTTAAAAGCGTGGAGGTAATCAAACAAAGAGGAATAAGACAATCTTACAAATGAACTTTAATAGTCTAAGATAATTATCCAAGTGCACACATCTATTTATAGGTGGTTCCCTAATTCAATTATACTTGGCAATAGGATCAAACATTCTTGAATTTTATTTGCCTAACATAAGCAAAACCACTTAATTAAATTACCTAAACTAGGGTTCCTTGGTGCTGTTCGAACGCCACTTTATTTTTTGGCTCTCGGGAAAATACATTTGAATGACCTTAAGGGTGTTTGAATGCCTAATTTATCTTCTGGCTCTTGGGTAAATGTATTTGAACGGTCTTAACGGTATTTGAATGCCCCATCCCGAGATTTGCTCATTTGCCTAGCTGAAACTTTTGTCTTTTTCAAATAAACTATTAACTAACTGTTACAATATCCACATCAGATGCGAAAGCACATTCATCATTTGTTTTTACACCATGCATAACATCTACTATATGTGCAATATCATTATACTGATCTTCATTCTTGTTCGTATGTATTAGCGATTGAAATATCTCAAGGCTCACATTATGAAAACTTGACTGATTTACACCTACATAATATTTGTTCATGATAATTTAGATCAACTGATGCTTAAGATATTACTAGGCTGACGTTGTTAAAACTTGAATGACTTAAATATACATAATATTATTTATAAAAATTTAAGTTTACTGACGATTAAAATATCACTTGTTTATTAGATTATGTGAGCAAAGTAATGAATTTCATCGAGTCACTATGTACTCTATTATTTAGTGTAGACTCTATAAATAATTTATGAATCGCTTTTCCATAGAGCCTAATTGCTTTCTTCTTCTGAGAGAGTGATTAATCACTTTTTCCGAAAACGATTTACTTAGTTGCACAATAAGGCTATACTCATGAAATGCTTTTCCATAGAACGATTTATGGATCTCTTTCCCATAGAGCGATTTATTAATTACTTTCACTAAGTACTTAGAGGTGGGACTTAGTTAATTACGCGAGTATTAGTTTAAAAAATAGTTTAAACAGTGATATAATTTGGAAAATAAAATTTACTATTAGCAGCAGTAATTTGTTCAAAAACTCATTATTATTGCCTCCGTAAAAATAGATATCTCATGTGAGTGACATGCTCGATGCCCTAATATTCTCACTTTCGTCGGCACGACGCTTCTCCTCCTCCTCCACCGATAAACCCTAATAGGTCCTTGAAACCCTAAACCCATGGCGTCGGAGGACGAGATCAGTCGCCTTTTTCGTATCCGGCGGACGGTGATGCAGATGCTGAGGGACCGGGGGTACCTCGTCCTCGATGTGGAGGTCAACATGAACAAGCGCCAGTTCTTGGACAAGTTTGGCGAGGGTGTCAGGCGCGACGACCTCGTCATCAACAAGTCCAAGAAGAATGGCCCCTCGGATCAGGTGATTCTTGCACTTTGGGATCGTCGTGTCATCTTTGAAAGTTGAAACTACTCATGTTTTACAATTAACTGTGAAAGAGGCAACATTGGTCGAAAGGGCAATAAGGCTTTATTTATGATTCTTTTATCAAAATTTCAGAAATTTAGTATGATCTATCTTTAGAAATATCCTTGTCAGAAATCAATGAGTTTAAGTGAATTCAAGTTATATTGAATAATGTTTGAAACTTCTTATTAAACGCTCTCTGTTGAAAATATTTAGCATCATTGTAGCTGGTGAATGTTTATCTTACCAATTGGTTATAAACTGATAGGGAGCATCTCTCTTTACTCCTACTTGTTTTATTGAAATTTATGGTCTATGCACTATCACATAGATATTAGATGAGAAAATTTGTCCCGTGTTCCTAAATATTTACCTGATTATGAGAAACCAATGGTTATATTCGTACTTGTAAATTTCTGTTAATCAGTTCTCATAAGTATGGCACATAAACCCTAATATGCAATGCTAGTTAGCATTACAAATAACAAATAAGAAAGGTAACATATTTATTCCCTTCCTTTACCCCTTATCTTCACACCTTTTTGATTATCGGAAAGAAGAAAGGCATCCATAATGCAAATAATTTTGATGCCATTAAATAGTTTCTGATAACTGGTGTCTTATCAAAAAGCTATATATCTTCACAATCTTTGTTGTAAGTATCAAGGGTATGATAATTTCCATCTAGTTAAACTGCCGATTTGGAAAACTTATGTATAGCTTTTTCAATATAAAGTGGGGGGATATAAGGAGTTTTTATATTTTTATACTGAATAAGAGGGGGCCAAATATACCAATTTCCAAGACTGAGGTTTTCCCCTTTGATCAGAAATTTGTTGGTCTTTGTTCTTCAAGAGGGAGTAGAAGAAGGAAACTAATGTAGTGGAATTATTATGAAAATAATTAAAGATATAACAGCATGTGATTTGGCAGAACAAATTATTGCATTAAATAGAGATGAATGTAGAGAAAGGATCCATATAGTCAAACCAAATGATGTTTTGGTTCTTTAGCAAGAACTAGAACAGTTACCTCATTCAACTTTTTAGTGTATGTTCTTTTTCCATCACATGCGTTTTTGTTTCCCAATATTCCTACTATTTAGTTTATTGATTCAAATAAATTGTATGTATTTAACGGACATGTTTTATCCAATAATCCTCCCTTTTCTTTTATGAAGAACATCTAGTATGATTAGGATGTTCAATTCTTTATGATCTTGTGAAGTGGTTAAAAGCTGAATGATATAAGGATCAACAAGTTTTTGGTGTATTAAACTGGGCTTGACCATACATTTGTTTCTACCGAGGGCTACTTTCTCCTAGTAGAGCCATAATAAATGCTTAAATGCTCCCTCTAATTTAAGCCCTCTTATGATGGCTTACTTCCCTTTGTATCATAAAATCATTATATTTTATATGATTTTCCATAAATTAATTGGAAATAGGTAGCCCTGTGCATGCATATGGTTTAGAGTCGTATTGCACTTATATTGGCTTTCAATTTAATTCATTTTGTTGATGACCAGAATACAAGAAGAAAAAACCAATTCATTTCCTTTTGTACATAGAGATCTAGCATTTCTTTTGTGGCAAATATGAAGACCTTTACTATTTTAGTGTGCTGTAGTTTCTGCATAATTTATTTGTCATTAATGTACCGATACTTGGCATTCTCGTTCTGGTGCGCTTTCTGTGTTAATATTGGAATATATTGTATAAAAATGGTAATAAGAATCATTCTTTTATTTTTATGTTCAAAATTCACACAAAGAAGTCTTGTTTTACTTTTAGCATGAAGTCAGTAATAAGAAATTCTGTGTACGACATTTCTATGATGAATCTTTAAGTTAATAGACTATGTCATGACTACTTATAGTTAGACACTTCCATATTTTGATTGATGTGCGATTGTGCAACCACGGAGTACAGATTCTCTACGCCAGCTATTATGCTTTTTCTTTTTATATGAAATATATTTGATACCACTATATATATATTAAGATCTCTGGAAAACTTTATGGTTCTCTTTTGAAGAAATCTGATTGGACTTTAATATCTCTACTAATTAAAGACTAATCATTTTTGAAATACTCTTCTGTTTTGTTGAACTAGATTTATGTGTTCTTTCCAAATGAACCAAAAGTTGGTGTGAAGCAAATTAAGCAGTATGTTGAACGAATGAAATCGGATAACGTGATGAACGGAATATTAGTTGTTCAGCAAAATCTTACTCCCTTTGCAAGATCATCCATGCAAGAAGTTTCTCAAAAATATCATTTGGAGGTTTTTCAGGTGATTTTGCTTTCTCATTTTCTCATGACAATACACCTTAAGATAATAAATTGTGTTTGAATAGATGCCAAAAAGAAACTAAAAACTGAAATACTTTCATTGCAGTTTCATCTGCTGCATTTACTTGTATTTTATGTTGATGAGAAGTTACTAATGATACTTACATCAAGATATGCTAACTGTAGGAGACAGAGCTCTTGGTCAACATTAAGGATCATGTGCTTGTTCCAGAGCATCAATTATTGACTCCCGAGGAGAAGAAGACATTGTTGGAGCGCTATACCCTAAAAGAAACTCAGGTAGAGTAAGCTTATAGAACTTAACGTGCAATATATTATCTTTTCATTAGTTAGTGATGGTCTCTTTTCCAAGTACTTGAACTTTGTTAAGAGTTGCATATTGTCTACTCTGTACCTATATTCCTTAGCCCTTAAAGGTTTAGATTTTAGTTAGTTTTTATAGTGTCAACATTGTCCCTAATTTGATTCAATAACTTGTAGTACTTTAAACAAGATAGGCCCAAAGTTCTAAATATGTCTATAGCCCTATATCTAAGAAAAGAAATAGCACCCACTTAAACTTCTTGGTCTAGCCATAAGACCTACACCTAGTGATGGCCTGTATTGAGTATGCTTCTGTGCTCGTATTCCATTGTCAACACTAATAACAAGTATCTTGAGACTCCTTTGTTATGAGTTGTGTTGAGCCATTTCTCTCTTTCTTCAACAAATTCTATTCAATTCAATTTTATGCACTCATCAAGTGCATGTAGCTGTAGTCTGCTCCATTCATTGAGCAAGTATGTGCTAGTTACTAACTAGGTTCATATGTATTTATGAAGGTGAGATCAGGCACCAACATTGGAGCTTGTGCTCTTGCTAAGCTTAGTCTAATAATTGATAGTTGAGTGGAGCTTAAAATCTCTAGTTAATGGCTTGACTTGTCTTTGACAGTGACAAAATTTTGACCTGACATGCTAATGATACGGGTTGGATCAAACCAAGCTGCCTTTATTTGCTGCTTATTTCTTATTGCATTATAATCCTTTGCTTTAGTAATGTTTGCTTTTTTTGAGTGCTTGTGAGTCCAATCCGGACTAGCTAGCTAAATCGGCTCAATGTAGCCATCTATATAAGATTATGGTGCACACTGTATTGAATTTATGGAATGAATTGATCCTTTTCTACCCTTGCTCTCTCTTTTCTTCTCCTTTCTCGTTCTCTTTATCCACGACTGTAGCCACCCACAACTACGCCGCCTCTAACCTCCATTGATCGGCCAACTACCCTAGTTCTTTGGAGGTAGCCTACTCCTCCCCTTTCTTCCTTTCCTTCAACCGACGTTCTAAACCATCTCCACCTTCTCTAACATTCTATTACTACCATCTCTGTTGGTGCCACCTCATCACCGTCGGCCCATCACCTCCATTTGACACTTAGGAGTCCATGTCTCTACCCACTAAGTCTCCACAACCAGCTCAAGTCCTTCATCCTGTAGGTTCATCTTCTCCAACATTCGGCCACTTTTTGGTTGATATTTGAAGATCTAACTGGTCAAACCTTATGAACTTAGATTCGTTGGATTCTCTTTAAGAGCAATAATATATTCAAATTTTAAAAGGTTCCAATGGGTATATCTTCCCAAATCGCTCTCACAAGGTCTGCACTAAAATTTGTCAAGAGACCGATGCAGATTGGATTAAGCTGCTTCCCATCTGATAGACCGGTGCTCGTATTAGCCAAAATAACAATTTCCCATGACCTTTAAATGGATTTGGGTTATGGATTTGTTTCTTAAATGTGTTGACTGGCTTAATGAATTATTAGGTTGACTGACCTAATAAATTATTAGGTGTGTGATGTTTGTATTTGTGAACTTTGGATTTATTAAACTTAATCTGATTCTCCAAGTTGACATATTTTAGGTGTATTAGTCAGATATTTGAAGTATTCACTTAGCCAATTTAAAACTAATCATGCTATATAGGCAAGTAATGTGGCTAGGTAGGTCAGACGTATTGTATAACCTGTGTTGTTTGTAAATAAACAGATTGTGTTTGTTTTTTTCAGAGATAAGAAACTAACCTGTTCATTTGTCGGGTCTGGTTTGTATAGGTGTCTTACGGTGTTAGGTCTGATATTTTATAGTTAACCCAACGGAATTGATACCTAGCCACGTTAGTACAATATCTTATATGCTTTTGTTGTAAATTATTCAAGTTGTTTTCTCGAAGCATGTCTGAAGAAACATCATGACATTTAATCTTAGCTTTTGTTTCCTGACTGGTTGTACTCCAGCTTCCTCGAATTCAGGTGACAGACCCTGTAGCTAGATACTACGGCCTAAAGCGTGGACAGGTTGTAAAGATCATCCGACCCAGTGAGACTGCAGGCCGATATGTAACTTACAGATATGTTGTCTGATTATGCCAGTTTTGGGCCTGAGTCTTTTAGTAGCTAAAATCAAGCAGAACAATCTGTAGCTATATGTCACTGCTCTTGAAGATTAATGGGTATGCTCTACTTTCTGAGTTCTTACTGGAGACGCCTAATCACTAATCCTGTTCTTTAGTATTTTTACCCTGCTTGATGTCAATAGGTATCTAACCTGGTAGAGCAGTGGAAAATGAAAAAAAGAAGAAGAGTATGAACAAGATATTGAATTGGCCTTGTGATTCTTGTACCAAATTTGCTCATTATGGATTGAGCCTGAATACATTACAGGTTCAATAACTCTACTTGTTACAGTGCTATTATATCTGAGTTATCCTTTTGCTTTCAGAAAAGAAATGGGTTGGGATAATATGAAATAAAGATATAAAAACTATCTACCTTTTCCATCCATTGGAATTAAATTCTTCCACTTTGCTTTAGAATTTAAGAACTTGTAAATTATTAGCTGGACAATAGGATCAACTTTGCTTGCATAGAGATGGGCCAAGTTCTAGTTATTGTAAACGCTTACATGCAGGCCACCTATAGTTACTGTACACTCAAATGTAACCTCTTATTTAGCAAGAATTGTAACCCATTTATGCTACTGACTGGGCTTTCTCTCTTCCTCTTCCCTTTTGAATATGTATTTTTCTAGCTATCTGATCGGAAATAGCCCATCTTATCTTGGTAACAGTTCTCTATTTGAACCCTCTCTCAATTCTTGCCCTTGCAAATCTGCTTCTTGCTATACTTGTAGATCTGAGGTAGTGAAAAGTACTCACTTATAAGCAGCTTAAAATTTGGTCATACGAAGACAGGAGGTGGACACTGATTAAAGAGAAATTTTGTTGGTCCATTTGCAATAAAATGCTCAATACCAATAGCTCCCAATAAAGTTCAATTACACTATTTCCAACAAAGTAGCTAAATGTAAACATTTATAACAACAGTATATACTAATTAACCCTTCTTTTAAATGGAAAAAATCCCACCAGTTTAGAACTAAGATAGCTATCCAAAATGTCACCAGAATGAAATTCTAAAAAGATACCTACCAACTATCAATTCTATGTATCACAAGCATTTAAATCCTTAAGATAAGAAAGTGAATTAACATTTAGTTTACAAATAGTTTTCCCAGTGATCAAACCAATTAAATTAGTCATCCAACTAGATAACAAAAGCAGATATCCTAACCTCGTAGATCTTCTAAATTCTAAATGATCTTATCCGTCTATTCTCTAATCAACTATGGCTATGGCTAACTATCAGTGGACTAAATTTGCAATAGATTAGCACATTACATGTCCTTCCATAGCATGATAAGCATCATCTATTAAGAATACAAGACTCAAGCTAGTAAAATCACCTTATTAAAAGACTGTCAATTAAGGACAGATCTTGGAACTCCATTATTTTCAAAATCATCAATTTCTCTGTAAGCAACCCTTAAACCCTACTAGTTAACCAGGTATGCCAAAATCCAAATCAAATTCTTTCAATTTTTAGTCAGCATATTATATTCTACAAACCTACTTATCCCCACACAAATCTACCAACCATCTTCTATCTGAAATTGTAATCAACTAAGTAATTTGTTCTACCTGATCTCTAAGTCTAAAAATTTCGTCCTTGGATTTGATTTAAGCAAATTTCGGACTTATCATCTTTGGATCTGATTTGAAACACTTTTTGCTAACATGGAATTTTCATTTGACTTGGAGGATTTTATTTGGATCGACTTACTGGTAAGTTCTTAGTGATTCTAAAGCCAATAATATTTTTTTTTTGAGTTCAAATTCCAAATTTTATTCAAATAACTTCGGTATTATAGCAGTTTTGTGCACATCTTCCAGGTTGATGCAGATTTGATGGTACCTCACTCTTAAGTCAAGTTTGCTAAAGCAAGCTGACCTTGTAAGTTCGTCCAGCAACTCTTCGATCACCAGTATTAGGTACCGGTCATTTGCAATAGTAGAGCTTGGTCCCCTGCACATGGAAGTCCCAAAAGTAGTTGCAACATCAGCCCTTGTCGCGGTTGGTTTCCATCCAACAGCACTCTTCGACCAATCCTTCGAAATGTAAGTGTGAGATTTGAAAAATCAAATGTCATGGGCCCCAAGCTTTGAAGCTATTAGGTCCCCAAGACAATGTCGAAACCTCGCAAGGCCAACGGATAAAAATCTAATGTGAAAGTTTGGCTTTGCACCTTCAATTCCACACCTCCATAAATAAAATATGCCTGCAATGTGGTACCATCTCCAATCGTCACATTGAACCCATCCGTGGGTTCCAACTTGAGCCCAATCTTCCTAAGAAGCCTCTTATCAATGAAGTTGTGGGTGAACCCGGTGTCGATCAAGATTCTCACTATAGTATTCTTGGCTACACTATTCACCCGCAAAGTCTTTAAAACGGCTGTCCCTAAATATGCGTGAAGGGAGATTTCGGCTATCATGTCTTCCACAGGCTGCTCCTCAGCTACTCCTCCTTGCTATCCAACCACACCTTCATCTTCAGCGGCAATCTCATCCTCTACCTCCTCCAATCCGTCTATTAGCATCACCGATCCCATTGGTTTAGCGCAGCGATGTCCAGGTACAAACTTCTCATCACAACGAAAGCATAGTTCTTTGGCTCTTCGTTCCTCTAGTTGAGCAGGTGTGAGTGCTCGTCTCGGACCTTTAGGTGCGTACTTCACATCTTGGGAGGGCTTTAGGGGTGCTCGATGAGGCACCATTGCAATAACAGTTCTTAGTACACCGGTAATATTTCCTACCGCTATGGTTGGTTGAACTGGATTACGGCTTCCTTGGCTCATCCAGTTCTATTTGAGGTGTAACTTCATGGCTCGATGTTTGTCTTCCATGAGTACTGTATTTTCAAAAGCCTTGTTTAAGGTTCTAGGCCTTAAAGCCCTCACATCGGCTTGTATATCTCCCCGTAGCCCAGAGATGAAGGTGCTGCGAAGTTGTTTGACCTGTCCATGGAGATTGACATCGGCTATTTATCCTCTCAAATTCTTCTTGGTATGCCCCAACCTTGGTCCTTTGCACCATCTTTGAGAGGAGAGCATCGAAGTCTTCATACCCTGATGCTCCAAATCGCTGCATGATATCGGCGCAAAAGTTGACCTAAGTCTCAATCATCTCATGGGCATTGGCTGCTTGAAACCAATGAAGCGCCACATCTTCAAGGTGGAAGCTCACAAGCATCACCTTATATTCTTCCGTTGTACCCTAGTATGCGAAGAATTATTCTGCCTTATACAACCAATCGATCGGATCACCATCTTTAAACTTAAGAAATTTGAGATGTACGATTTGCCCATGGATACCGTTGTTTCGATCCGGATCATATCCCAGTCCTTGTCTAACCGAAGAAGGGTGCACCATGAATGGTTGATGATCCCTTCTTCGATTTTGGTTAACTCGACGTGGTTCTGGTTCGTATTACCCTGCCCACGGATCTAGATCTCCAAGACAATCTCCATAGTGGTTCACTCGTCGGATGAGCTCACCTACGACTGGGCCTAGTGAAACCATCCTTGCTTATCTCTGCCCATAGGGTGGTGGCAACAGAGGCTCTTGTTAGTGCAAATTCTGAACCGGTGGCGATGGGTTCATGGGGGTGGGTCGATAGTACATTTCTGTTCGCAATGGCTTCCCTTGTAGCTAGTAATTCCTACATCATCTTCATCATTATCTGGTTGTTGATGGCTATTTGTTCGGAAAGAGACCCAAACATGGTTTGAACGTTCGGCTCTTCCGTATTCAGGTTTGGTCGGGCGGTTCCGCAGGTGGAAGTCCCCACAATCGTATCCCCTTTTATTGGGAAAATATCTTCTTCCTCATCTCGCCATGCAGCCATGGCTCTGGTTATCTTCATAGGAAGCATGTGTCTAAGAAACGATGGCTCTAATACCACTCTCGGTAAGATCTCCCCTTAGGCTAAGGCTTGATCTATCCCGATTTTTAGATCTGGACAAGATTTAACACAGAACTTTGAGAATAGATCTTGAAATATGTAACCATCAGATCGATGTGAAATTTTGATATGTTGTAGCCCCAGAAAAGAGCTTTCCCATAAATCTAGTTTCAGGCAAATCGAATGATGGGATCTCAAGATATCGTCCGATTAGTAGACAAATATTAGGGAGTCCGTCTTTGGATCCATGGATGGAGGCACGAGATCCTAGGTGATGATGGATGGTGGTGGACTGGCGGCACCGGTGAATACGTGGAGGTGGAAGGGTTATGGGTGATGGTAGGGTTAGGACAAAGTGATAGATAGATTGAAAGAAGGGGGGGTGGGCCTAAGGGACTAGGGTGAGTGGCCGGTTGAGAGGGGTTAGAAGCGGCGTCGTCGAGGAACGAGAGAACGAGAGAGAAGAAGATGAAGGAGACAAAGACAAAACTCAATTTATTCAATAATGGTTCCATGGTTGCCATTCATATCTTTAGAGGCTAACCAAACAATTCAAAATAGTAATTATTAACCCTAAAACAGTAGATTTTTGTCGATCGCGTTCGAATGCACAATTCGCGTTCTCTGTATGTGTGAACGTGATGCAGACGTTCACAACCATGTTCGAACATGACGTTTGAACGCACATTTTGCACTCTCTGTATTTGTGAACCTGATGTAGACGTTCGCAAGCGCGTTTGAACGCACTCCACTCGCGTTCAAACACGACATACAGAAAATTTATTTTTCTATAAATTAAACACTAAAACAAGGATAATAGACACCCCTAAAGTGTATCCATGCTCGAGATAACATCGGTGAAGTCCGAATCGTATCAGGTTGCCCACAAAACTTTGTCATCACCATGGTAGAGATCTCCATAGACGCCACAAAATGCCCATTCGTCTTCGAGATCAAGTTCATGTATAGTCGCAATGATGTAGCTACTGTTGGTTTTGATCACCTTCACCTAGAGTGTATCGTCCTAGAGTAACTATAGACCTCTAGTGAAGCCAACAGTTCAACAATAAAACTATCCTTGAGAGGAAGAGAGAGAATGATTCTTTCGACCTTTACCTTTCCATATTTTGCTTCGGAAAGGAAGGCCAAGGATGAGCAGGCGCTGTAGAGGAGGTTTGTGAGGTTGCGAACTATCGAGACCCCTCAGCCGCCCTGATAGTTCCATGCCAATGCCCTCATTGGCGGCGTCATGACGAGTAGCTACTCATCGCGGGTTTTGAGATTGGTGCTTTATTTTGGACATTCTTTTGGCATGGCTTTAGTGATCTAATAGAGCTCTCGAGGTATGGATAAGGAGATATCTTTCTTTGCAATAGAGAAGAGGGGTTGGTGAGCTTTCTTTTTGTTTGGTGAGGCAGGATGGGTCACCACATGAGTAGAGGAGGAGTTGGGGCTGCGTCCTTTGCATGGACACTTGCATAGGGTTGAACAGGTGGCGTGTCAGCGTTTTGATGGGCTATAGGGCCAATAACAATCATCAATCCGTGTGTGCATCTTTGTCCTTGCCTTTCTTGTCATCAATAGTTGGTTTGTGTGTGCCTATCGCCTTCATTCCCCAGCTACCGTCAAAATGCACCGGGATGGAGAACAAACTACTCTCTTCATTAATGCGAACAGCTAACTTGAGTGGTGAGGTCGCCTTGTTGAGGCAAATATTGCCTTCAAGCAGGGATACCCCCACTAGGCCCTCAACAGGTGTATGTGGAGGAGTTGCAGGACTGACACCTTCCCTCACTAGTATTAGAGGGGATGACACGTCTTCTAACCTAGCAAGTCTTGTACCTTCAACACCATCGTTTCCCCTTCTAGGCTTAGGCAACTGTGACATTTGGCCGTGCAACCTCATGTTTGGCATGCCGGAGTTGGAATCTTCAAGGAAATGCCTAAGAGGAGGCTTGTTCCCTTCTCCCCCTTTGTAGGGGGATTCAGATTGAGTCGCCACCGCATTAAGACTAACAAACTTTGGTTTGAGGAGGCTAAGCAGCTGGGACCTTATATGGGGCGGGAACTCTGCTTTTGATTTCTCCTCAAGGGCTCCTTCTACATGCACTCAGTGAGCTCATGGCCGATTCATCCACAGAAGAAACAGTGTTAAGGAATCCTTTCGTATCTCAGTGTGACTTCTGCAGCGGAGCTGTTTAGAAGAGTGATGGAGATTAAGGGGGTCAGGGTCTAGTGATATCTACAAAGATTCTCATTCTAATGAAATAGGTCAATTTGCAACTATTGACTGTGTCCAAGGTGACCGGAGTCCCAACTCTTTCTACAAGGGTTATTTCAGTTCTCATCAACATGTATTCCAGAGGAAGCCCATGGAACTACACTTAGAACTCGTAGTGGGAGAAGGTCCATAGCTCGGTTGGGAGATTGGGCTGAAAAGGAGCAATAAAGAAGAGATCTCTGTTGAAAGACCAAGGTGAGCCTAAAAAAACCTTCCATGTGTCTATTTCTAGCTCAAAGGCTAGAAGGTAAACTCCTTTGTTAGCTTCTACGAAGTCAAGTTCACCTTCCAAGTTCCAAGCTCTAGTGAGGGTAGTTTTGAGGTCAATAGAGTTGAAACTTCTATTAGTGATGAGCTTGCCAGTGAGGTAAAGACTTGGTTTACGTTAGGAAACCATGCATTCTTTCACCATTGGGATCACCACCTCTATTTTCCCCTCGGAGAGAAGTTCTGAGAACTTCCAAAGAAACTCCTCGTCCAAAGAAGCCATCGTCAGTGAAGGAAAAGAAACTCTTTGATGGTTAGAGAGTAGGAGTGTAGGGCAACAAATACTAAGGTAGAGGAGAGCAGACCTGACGGCGAGAAAGCTTAAGGGAAGAATGGAGGTTGGCAACATATGAAAATTGATCAACCAACATTGTTTTTCTCTTTTCTCCCTTTCTTTTGGCATTCCATGTTTACCCTTTCTATTTTCTGAAAAAACGTCCATAGACATGGTATTATCAATAAGAAACTAGAATACATAGGAGGATCAGTCCAACTTTTACAAATATCATTTTAATTAGCTAAACTAGAAAAACCATAAGCTAAGGTGTTATTACACCTACTCATGGTACAATCTATCCCTCTATTTGGACAATGGGCCAGTCCAAATAGTCTTGTTTTAGTTTTTTTTTTCTTTAGTTTGACCTTATTAAATTGAAATTGAGACATTAAAATTTAATTTTTAGAAAATAATAATGTATTTGTTTATAATATTAGGAGGACAGGAACTATAGTAACTGTAAATAACATTGCATTTAGATTAATTATTCCTATAACTCTTGTGGGTTTATTCTTAATAGTTATTTTACTAACAAATAATTGAACATTTCTAAACTTGTGTGTTAGTTCTACAATATAATTTATTATTTAGTTTCTAAGTTATGTTTCTTTTACTTATATTGCAATTATATTCGTCATATTGATAGATCTGTTGCCATACATGGAGGATCTCGTGTTATAGGAGGAACATTTGTAGCAGTTAGATACACTTCAAATAAGTGACTGTTTTGTAATCTAAGGGTAGAGTAGCATATTGGGATGATGCATTTTGACATTGTAATAATATTATGATATTTATCTTCATGATTTTATTATTGGCATTTATATGCTATAAATTCATAATAATTAAATACATGCTTTATACATCATGCACTTTTAGTATGTTGATTATATCATATATGTTGTTAGATATTGTACCACATGCATGTATCCCCAATTAGTTAGATTCCATCTCGGTAGTACCATTTTACTCAGTTACCTAGGTTAGAGACAAAATTTATATCTATCCAAGCTTGAAATCTTTATAGATAAATCATTCAAAATGTATGTTGAGAGTAGGCATGAGTACTATCAAGTATGAAGGTCAACACTTGATGATCATAAAAATTAATGATTGTGAGGTAGTGTTCGTACTAGCAGTACTATTATGAACAAGATCTGGATCGATTTGTACGTCAAAAAATTATAAATATTTAGGTGGTGGTAGTTTCGTGAGTTAGGATACTAATAGCTTTGGTTTCACCTAAATTGGAGGTCAGAATAAATGGATATAAAAAAAAAGTGGAACAAGGTTAGAATAGAGCAGAAAGGTAAATATCCAATGTCGTGGCAATCGTCCAAGGGTGGTGGACGACCAAAGGTGGTAGTGGACATTCGTAAGGTAAAGTGGCCGCTAGAGGAAGATGGTGACTAAAATTTGAAAGATCAGAAGATTTTTACGATTATGATCTACTCCTAAAAATATAAACACGATCTAACAGTTATATGAAAAAATAAAGACGAAAAAAATAATTTAACTAAGTTCAAATTTATTTCATGATAATTATCAACACATATTCACTCCTATTTATAGGAGTAAAAATTCTAATATATCAATCCATATTCAATTTATCTACTTTATTTGAAATTTAAAGCAATAAGATAAATCTAACTTACTAATTCAATTTGACTCACCATGCTTCTAACCATCTTATCTTCAATGTATCCATGGTGGTTTTCATACCTTCCGTCACTCTTGAAATGCATGTCCTCGATTTTTATATAGATCTCGTTTGCCACGTGGAGAAGGGAATCCATAGTGGGATCTACTCTAGGGCCCACTTGTTTGAGCCATAGTTGTGCCCTAGTAATGGTTGGCTCAGACCAAATCTTAGTCATAGGTGGTTCGAGCCGAGGTCTTAGCGCATGCAATTTAGGGCATGGCATGGGTGCGAAAGGTCCAAGGAAGTGACCGGTCATGATGGTTTGGGCTGATGATACCTAGATCGCCACTAATGGAAAGCTAGGGGTTTCCACTATAGCTTCCACCACCGGTGGGGAAGACGACGTCACGACCGTTGCTGGGGGCTACTTCAGTGTTGCTACGATGGAGGGCTCAGTTTACAAGGATAGGGGGTGCTCTACTACGACCGGAGGAGGGATGGTTGTCGCTATTTGGATGATCTCCACGTTTTCACCATTATTATGCTTGAAAGTGGAGGTGGTGGTTGTTCTGTGGCGGCCAACGGCGGTGGTACTCGATGGCGGCTAGTATGACCTCTGTCAAGGCCTGAATTGAGTCCTTGAGGGAGGTTTGCATCTCCTTCAAGCTCTCGATGGACTCTATCACTACCTTCGCCCATGTGGGTGGCTTACGTTAGCAATTGCTAGTTGTGACATGGAGATGAATTCCTGATCCTCCATGATTGATCTTTCTTCGTTCGTCTTGGATCGCGTGATAACTATTGTCTAAAAAACGTCTGCTCTGATACAAATGTTATGAACTTGATCTGAACTGTTATTAAATTAAATAAATGAAATTGTCACAAAGATTTATTAAATTGGAAACGAATACAATAACACGAAACAAAAGAGCTTGTGCATTAGTGTGTTTTTCTAGAGTAAACAGACTCAGCAGCTCTAACTACGAAACAAGTATTCCAATTGTATGCTAATCAGAAAGAAGTATTCTACAACTTATTCCACTCAAACTGAATCATATAGTTAATTTGTTTTGGAATTAGAGGCAAAAATCAAACAGCTTAAATTTGCTCAAGGGTTGCATGAAATAGATTTATAACCAGGGAAAAATTTTGGACTTATCAACGGATGGTAAATATTTCTCTAACTTACATGACATTGTTTCAATGGAAGAATGCATCATATAGTCAAACCAATACAGTTCAGGAATAAGGTCCATAGTGTTGCAATTGTTGCCGCTTTCAATGGTTGTATATATTTGTTATCATCACCATACAAGAGATTAAAGAGAGTGGATTAGACATAAAACAGCTAAAGGCTCACATGATTGTCTCTGCTCAGATGGTTAGGATACTCGAATCAAGTTATGTAGAGCAGAATTACTAGCAAAGCTTCTCGAATTGCACAATCCGTTAGGGTTCCCTGTGAACTTCAAGGTCTCTGCTCTGTAATAGATTTGCATTTGCTTGAAAAATGACCCCTCTTCCAGAAAAATATGGGCACAGACATGCAATAATTTCAAATTATCGCAAATTGACTTCCTACTAACAACAATAATCATTCCCATCAAATAATGAACGTTCCAACATGTTGCCATAACCAACACCTTTTAGTAGTTCTGTCAATCCATCCAACACTGAATAGATCAACTCTGCCTGTTGATGCTCTTTTCCTCTTGCAATGAATACATGGACCTCCTTCATCACTTCAATCCAACTATAACCTGGCTCCTTAACTGCTCCAATTGAATCCATTTCCTCTCGCACCTTCTCCACATCAACCCACATCCCCTTGGAAGCAAGCATATTTGACAAGAGGACATGAGGGCCACTATCTGTGGGATCCATCAAAAGTGCCATTTTAGCTGCATATCTTCCTATTTCAATGTTGCCGAACACTCGACATGCATTGAGTAAGCTCCTCCACACAACTGCAGCTGGTTCAATTGGCATGTGTTCGATAAATTCTTTTGCCTCCTGCAGTTTCCCTGAACGACCAAAAAGACTAACTACGGAAGCATAATGTTCCATTCCTGGCTCAATGCTGTAATTTTCTTTCATCGAATTAAAATAATGTAATCCTTCATCAAGAAGCCCTACATGGGCACATGCTGATAGTACACCAACAAATGTAACATAGTTTGGTTCTACTTGCTTGTCTGTCATCATCTTGAAAACTTTGAGAGCTTCTTCTGCATAACCATGTTGCGCATACCTTGAAATCATGGAGTTCCAACACACAACGTCCTTCCCACAAGTCGACTCAAAGAGGACCCAAGCTTCTCTGATGCAACCACACTTTGCATACATGTCTATAAGAGCATTTGAAACATGAGGATCAAAGTCTACACCTGCTTTTATGATCTGGTTGTGAAACTGTAAGCCATGAAATATGCTTGCAAGATAACTAGCTACAGTAACAAGAGCAACAAATGTGAACTCATTAGGTACCATTGGAGAAACCTGCAATTGGTGGAAGAGTCTTATGGCCTCTTCACCTTGCTCATTTTGGGCGTACCCAAAAATCATTGCATTCCACACCACGAGATCTCTGTCTTCCATCTCATCAAAGACAGCTCTTGCATTTTCAGCAAGTGAACACTTTGAATAGACATCAACCAAAGCACTACCAGCATAAAGATCCAACGATATCCCTGCTCTAATGATAATACCGTGAATCTGCTTGCTCAAATCCACAGCCAATAGTGATGCTGATGCCCCAAGAAGGCTAACAAACGTCAAAAGGCTTGGACATAACGAGTGAGACCGCATTTTATTGAATAGATTGAACGCTTTTGTGAGCTCCCCGTGGCTTGCATATCCTTCAATCATGGCATTGTAAGAGATCACATTATCTTCTGACAAGACATCAAATACATCTCTTGCCTCGTCTAAAGAACTACATTTTGCATACATATCAATGAGGCCATTCTTTACATATTCATCAGACTCGATATTAGCTTTAATGGCATAACCATGTATCTGCCTCCCTTTCCACAAATCCATCAACGAGCCACACGAGCTCAGGATACTCGTACAAGCAAAACCATCGGGCTGCCACCCTGACTGACTCATTTCCAAAAATAAGACCATTGCTTCACTGTCATAGGAATTTTGCATGTAGCCTGCTATCATTGTGGTCCATGAGACAAGGTTCCTAGCAAACATCCAGTCGAATAACTTTCGTGCAGTATCCAATCTAGAGCACTTGGAGTATAAATCTATCAACACATTGTTCACAGAAATATCCATTTCTGTGGCACTTCTATATGCATAACCATGGATTTGCCTCCCTCCCTCTAGAAAATCAATTGCAGAGCAGGCACTAATGGCACTTGAAAGAACAAATCTATCAGGTCGAACCCCCTCATCCCTCATCAAGTTAAATAACTGCAATGATAGGTCGCTCTTCCCAATTTGTGAATAACCCGTAATTACTGCAGTCCAAGTCACAGAGTTCCTAATGGGGAGTGCATCAAATATCAAAGTAGCCTCGTCCATACATCCAATCTTTGCATATAAATTAATCAAAGAAGTACCAACATAGACATCGATATCAAAACCCAACTTGATGGTAAGATTATGAACTTGGATGGCAGGGCGAACAGCCTTTGACTGGACACATGCTCGCAGGACACTGGAGAGAATGAATTCATTCGGCATATCCAAAGAGACCATTCGGAAGCATGAAAAGAGGGAGAGGGCCTCTTCCTCTCGACCGTGCTGTGCATACATGGAGATCATTGACGACCAAGAGATCAAATTCCTGCGAGGCATTCTGTCGAACAGTTGGCGTGCAGAACGAAGTCTGCCGGATTTGGAATAGCCATTTAAGAAAAGGTTGCTCAAGAAGAGATCGGAGTAGAGGCCGGAAACGATGGATTGGGCGTGGATGGGTCGGAGATGGAGGTGGTGCGTTTGATCTGTGATGCATGACTGCAAGAGATGGGTTAGGGCTTGGGCTTTAAAGTGGGTGCTATGCTGAGAAGGAGATGGGAAAGCGCATGCGAAGGATTTAAATTTCATGCAGGCGGAACGGCTAGCTAGCTGAAGGATTTCCACAGCAATTGCTAGATTTGACGGGAGCTAGGGTTTCAAGATTAGGACTTGGTTTCGAAGTGAAGAGATGTAGCGGCATATCTCGTCTTCAATGTCTTTGATCTTTTACAACAAGGTCGTCATTATCGCCCCAGCTCTGGTGGTGGTCTTCGGCCCCCGCCTTCTCGATGTTCCCCTCCCGACGAAGGATAAGAGGAAATTACGAAAGTGTCACGGTGTACTGTGGGCCTTCATTAGGCTCTTTGGGCTGAAAACTGGCCACATACGTACGAAGCTTTTAGACCCCATTGTTGGATCCTATATAGTAGGGCTGTCAAATTAACAACTAACTTGGGCTCAATGTGAGCTGAGCTTGAGTTGAGTTGAGTAGATCATAAGCCGAAGTTTATTTCTCTTTTATATTTGATTTCATCTATAAAGCAAATTCAAGAATATATGCCTACTTACGAAATCATTTCCAAAAATCATTTACCTATCTACCAAATAGGAAACGATTCATACAACCCCTTTTAAATATCCATCCCCCTCACATGGTGCATTTCTATCTACCTGTGTGCAACTCAATTCAATCCATATTCTTCGACTGTGTTTTTCATGATTCGATTCCAAAAGGAGATTGCCAAGTAAGTGTATTTATGAATTCTTACAATCTAGGGTGTAGATGATCCGAGTATTGTCTTCCTAAACCTCACCAAAAACAACGATGAAGAATCTTCTCTCCTTGAGAGTGATGGGAAGAGCACCACCGGCCCCGGAAGGAGGAGAAGATGTCTCTCTTCGGAGAGCTTTATCATCTAAGTCGACTAAGGATAGACAACCAACGAGGCGATCCTAGGTAGATGTGGCAATAGGTCATCAAACACTCCCTTGGCACACAAGGGCACATACCAAAAGCAATAGACCCGAAGGTGTTGCAGGCATGTCGAGATAGGTGGAGACTTACCATGTTCAGGCGTTTTCTTGGCAAGGGCTTTCCCTTGACTAGGCTAATGTTCGTTCTAGCACAACTATAGAACGGGATTTCACGGGTTCTCCGTCTCAGACATGGAAGAAGGTTTCTACGTGTTCCAATTTGAAAGAGAGGCTGATCTTCAATACGTGTTGGCTAATGGTCCATGGACGGTCCAAGGGATGGTTCTCAATCTAATACCATGGCGAAACAACTTCCGACCAACAAAGGATGCCTTCGCTACCTCACCTGTTTGGATCTAGTTGCACAACCTACCAAAAGAGTACTAGAAGCTCGAGGCCCTCATCGCAATGGCTACTTACTTTGGAAAACCTTTGAGGGTGTGAATGAGACTACGCTAGACCATATGTGTAATAACTCAAATCTAAAAATAAAATAATAATAATAATAAATAACTATTAGTGATAATAAAATAATTACCATAATAATATATGATAATAAAATAATTACAATAATAATATGTGAAATAAATTAAAATTAAAATTTAAAAAAAATTAATTAATGAAGTGTGCATGGTCGGCCTCATGCCATGCATTGCCTGGCGTGCTGAGGGCTCCACGCGCCCCGGCCGCCCCTATCGCAACCAACCGGCTACAGCTAGCTAGCCATGGTGGGCCCTGTCGCTGCACCCCCCAACCGCCTCTCCTTCTCTCTCTCTCTCTCTAAACTCTTTCTCTCTTTCGGTCTCTCTCTCACTTTCTTCTTTCTCTCTCTCCTCATGGATGTGTCGCCACCGGAACCCATTGTCGCCACCTCCATTAAGCATCAGTGAGGTCCTCTCCCTTTCTATCTCTTTCTCGCTTTCTCTCTCTCTCTCGGGCTCACTAGAGCCGAGCCGTTGGAGAGAGGCTGGCCAGCAGCGGCCTGTACCCTCCTTGTCGGCCTGGGTTCGCACTCCCCTCCCTTCTCCTTCTTCTCTTCTCTTCTTCTTCTCCTTTCTTCTTTCTTCTTCTTCCTTCTTCTTCTTCTTCTTCTTCCTTAGTTTTCCCCCTTCTACAACAGTGCTGGGCTCGGCCTAGCACTGTAGCAAGGGGTTGCTCCTTTTTAATTTTTTTAAATTATATGATTTATTTTCTAAAATTTAGGTAAATTAGTTTATTCAGATGGTATATTATTTTGATAATTTACTCTCACTGGTATAAGTGTTAGCTAAATATTTTTAGTATAATAATTTAAATACTTGCATATAAATTTATTTATAGTTTAGCCATTAGATTAATACATGTAATCTTATTGATAACAATCTTATATTTTATATATTTAGTTTTATTAAAAATAATTAAATTAATAAGTTTCTATTAATGTTTATGTATACTTATGCATGCATATATTTAATATATATATATATAATGTATTTCTAGCACCTTATTATTATATATTATTTTATTTTCTATACAATAAAATGCTAAGTTCAGATAATTATTTTTATATTGATGGATAATAATTATTATATGTATAATAGTTATTAGTTAAGTAAAGGTAGTACTTCTAAACTAATTAAATTGTAATTAGATACAGTATATAATTTTATTTTATTTTTATTTGATACTTTTATCGTTTATATCAGAAGAGAATAATCATTAGAGTCTTTAGTAAATGAATATAATTTATAGTGATAATATGTTAAAGTTATCGTAACTATATATTAATAATATAAACTTGACTAATTAATAAAGTCTAATAAATTATTATATTTTACACGAATGAATTCTAAGTAGATAAACGATTAATTTCTTACTACTTAAATATTTTCAGATCCCAAACCACCCTATTTGAGACACTAGGAACCTTAGCGGTGAGTGATGATTAATTGATGGACGTGAGGAATATATATGTTGGGTCTTCTAATTAGATGGTGAGTAATTTTATCCCTTAAATGTATTTCTCAAATTAGGATATATTATATAATTATGTATATACATGTTGTCCCATAAGTTAAGATTCTAATGGCTTTCGTTTTACATGAATCTAGGATCAAGATGAAAAGTTATAAATAAAACAGTGGAGAAAGGTTAAAATGAGACAGAATTATAAATATCTAATATTGCGGTAGTTGTTGGAGGGTAGTGGTCGACCAAGGGTGGTGGTGGACGGCCATAAAGTAGGGTGGCTTAAGGATGAGGATTGTGGCTAAGGTTTGGAAGCTCGGAAAGGTTCCATATTTAAGATCTACTCCTATAAAGATAGAGACGATCTAAATGCTATGATACATGATAAAAACGATAAGAATAATTTGGCTGAAGTCAGATTTATTCAACAATGATAATCAACATATGTCCACTCCTATTTGTAGGACTAAAAATCCTAGCGGATTGGATCCACATATAGATTATCTACTTTATAAAATTAAAAACAATAAGATAAAACTAACTAACTCAACTTGACTTAAGTGACTCAACTGACCTAACCCACGTGGTCGGATCATATCAATTTATCATGCTTTTGACACCTTGTTCTCAAGGTGACTAATCTCTCGCGTCCTTGTACTCGTACAGCTTGTCATGCCAATAAGTAGACTTAGGTTCATCCTCTTTGAGTCTGTGTAGGAATATGGTATGGTCTGACTAGTGCTTATAGTCATCACAGTGAAAACACAAGCCTTTCCTTCTATAATCCTCCAAGTCATTGGGTACAAATGGCGTGAGATCTACTAATAGTTGGGCTAAGCCGTCTTTGTGGCCTAGGTCGGGGTAGCTGCAGTCTCTAATGGGCTATAGGCTTAGACCGTCTTTCTTTTCTCCTTTTTGCAGATCTGGTTCAACTGATCCAACTTGAACTCTAATGGCCTCATCAGAAGTAGTGAGCCTCAAAGCATTGATCTCAGCTAGGGGTGGCAATTGGGTAAGGTTAAGCAAGTTTGAGTCCGGTCATAAACTTTACTATGACACGAACACAAACACGAACCAATTAATAAATGGGTTGCATTCGATAAACATGAATACGACCCGATTAATAAATGGATAATATGATTCAACCCGTCTAACCTGTTTAATAAACCGGTCGGGTTAACATAACATGCTAACACAACCCGTCTAAATTGTATACTTAAACGGATTATGTTAACTCGACATGTTAACACGAACCATCTAACTCACTTAATATAAATCATATATAAAATTTAATATTTACTAATTTATCCTATATAAATGGTGTATTATACATACAAACTAAACTATTTTCAACTCAAAACTCATATGACATCAAAATTCCAATCCTAATACATATATGTCCATATCCTAAGACTACCTTAACTGTAATCGGTGGAAATCTCTATATTTTCATGATTAGCGTAGCTGAAATTGTAGCTAAATATTAAAGATAAACCAATTTTCCTTCTTCTTAGTGTAAATTTCACCATGCTAAGCCAAATACTCGAACAATTTTCCTAAATTAATCAAATAAATTAAGACCATTTTGATGGAACTTTCATAGGGGGCAGGAATGATGAAGGCAACGGTGAAGGCGGCAAGCAACAACGGTGGTAGTGAAGGCCACAAGTAGGCAGTGGCAGCAATGGCGATGAAGGCGACAACGACGAAGGCAGCAACCAACGATGGCACGACGAAGGCGGCAGGTAGTAGTGGCAGTGAATGTGGTAGGTAGGCAATGGCAGCAGCAGTGATAAAGGCGGCAAGCAACGGCAGTAAGGGTTAGAGTAGATAGGGAAGAGATCCGACGAGGGTGAGGGAGTTGGAGGGATTCAGAGAGAGAGAAGGTGGAAGGCACTCGGAGGGAGGTGGAGACAGAGGTAGGAGCTGGGAGGCACCGCGAACAGAGGCAGTTGGAGAGATTCGAAGAGAGCGGAGGCACTGCGGAGCAGAAGTAGAGACTAAATGAGAGGCATCGTGGAAGGTGGCAAATAACGACCGAAGAGATTGAGAGAGAGGAGGTGCGACGAAACATTTTTGCCCTTTTGGTGACCTTGATCCCTATTATGAGCCCAAGGATGACTTGTGGAACAACCTCGATCATGTAGCCTGGGCACAACATAAGCCGAACGCATGGGCTTATGGCCCACGTGACCAACCTCGATCATGTGGTCACTTGGCCCGCGATGACAGGCCACATTTTGGTATTCAAGCTCGAATCATCAAGCTTAATCTTCCAAAATTCTCTAGAGGAGTCCCGCTAGATTAGACCTATCTAGCAGAGCAATTTTTCACATATCATGGCACACCTGACCACCAAAAGGTCTAGCTAGAATCATTCCACTTGGAGGGCATTGCAATTAGGTGGTACCATTCAGTTGAGCATACTTGACCATTCGAGTCTTGGCAAGACTTCGCAGATGCAATTTATGCTCAGCTAAGTCCAACCTAACATTATGACTTCTATGCCATGTTAACTAAGTTGGCTTCAACAAAGTTCGAGCTTATGAGGATGAGTTCGAATAGATCTATAGTCCACTCACTAACTAATCCCTTGAAGAGCACGTTCATTATTGGGCTCAGGCTTGACATTCAGAATGAGATTAGGGGTGGAAAATCTTGTCCCGACAATAACCCGACATGATAACTTGGTTCTTAGCTTGCCTCAAAATTAGTGCACTTTATCGTCTCCATGCAAGTGCTTGAACCCTAACCCTATGGTTGAACTTATATTTCAGCCTAGGGGTGCCACAATAGGCTGCTATAGTCTCGGTGGCAACTAGGCAAGGTAGGAGGCTATTGACAATCGCCATCCAACGGGTCGTAATAGTAGAGAGGCGGCAAGTGGCAATCAAAATTGAGCTTGAGCTCGAGCTGGTACCTTGGTGACCAAGGGGCATCACCAATGGCTACGGAAGGAACCTATGGCCCTTTGCCATCGAGTTCGGCCACCTGACAGTTGTCGGCTACTACGACAACCACCACTAGCGGGCAGCTAGTCCAAGGAAGCCAGCTATGGCCATCGATGATCGTGGGAGCGACAGACCTACGGCCACTAACTGCTGGTTGGGTGCAGTGGTAGTGGCTATCGATAGTGATCTTTCGGACATCTCATGCAGTTGCTGTCAGACTAGCTTGATTGTAGGGGTCCCATGGAAGGGACTGGACATTGAGGTTGGGGCTGATGGAGGCTGGATCACCGCAAGTGGAAAGCAAGGATTTTTTGCCCTAGCTTCCACTGCAGGTGGAAAGACGACCCACGACCACTATTGTAGAGTGCAGGTGGCTTCGACGTGGCAACGTCATCTGGGAGGGTCTATAGGGCCAGAATGGTCTCTACCACAGCTGGAGGAGTATGGTGGCAGTTTGCCAACTCATCCCCTCTCCTATAGCTTGGATTAGCTTTGTCATGGGGGGCCATTTTGGTAATGGCCGGTGGCGCTGGCAATGTAGGGCGATAGAGGTCGCTTAGTAGGACATCTACCAAGGCCTAGATTGAGTCCTTGAGGATAGTTTGGATCTCCTTCGAGTTTTCTTTCAATTCGACTAAAAATTCTTTAAATATCAACTTAAGCCTCCTTAATGTCTCATCCCAGTCCACCAACTCTAGATCGATCTTGGTTCAGTTCATCACCGTAACCGGGTCATAGGCTTGTAGCGCCGGTGGGGTACAACCTTGAAGCAGCTCATGTCGGTGCTAGAGTGGTGAGCCATGGTGTAAGACCATTTAGCCTAAGAAACTTGACCCAATTCTTAAGTCTATCAGTGATGTGATTTGGACCACACTAAGTCATCTTGTGTATGGGTACAACCTATGGGATCTATTTCTTTTTTTGTTTTAGTTTTTTTTAAAAAAAAATAAGGATTCTAGATTTCACGTTCGAACGTGGGGAGGTCGCGTTCGAATGCCTCTTGCGAACGCCTACATACATTCACATCAACAGAAAATGCAAATTTTGCGTTTGAACGCGCTTGACCTCGTTCGAACACACACATGCAAACACTTGCATACGTTCGCATCGACAGTGAATGTGAATTGCGCGTTCGACTCTATTCAAACACAATTGGGAGAATATAATATTTCCAAGGTTATTACTTGTTAGTTTGGCTTGTTAGGTTACCCTCTTAAGATGTGGATGGCAACCTAAAGGGGGATTATAAATGAATATTGAATTTTCTTTTCTTTTTTCTCTACTCTAACTCTTCTCCCTTCTCGTTCAAGCCCTAGCCATGTGTCATATCGTCGCTGGTTACCTCTAAATCCCCCCTCGATTATCGAGCCCTCCCTCCTCCTTGGAATCTTGACCAATTTCTCCCCACTCATCCTTATCCCTTCAACTCCAAGTGCCACCAAATCCATCACTATTATCACCGCCTTTATTACCATCATCACCATCACCTGTCATCTCTACCTTCACCACAAAATTGCATATTTTTGCCTCAGGTGCAGTCAGAATCTTTGAAGGGCGTGAATATCAAAAACATGGACTAGGAAGATATGGAATGATCATTACTGGTTTCGTAATTTTCTGACTACGAAAAAATATTTTGAGATTATTCTTCTCCAACTGCGCGGATTGCTTCCCTATATCCGAGCTTGGTCAGGAACGGACGCACGATTCATAACAATCAGCCACAAGGCAACACAAGTACTGCTCGAGCTCGTGGTTCACCACTTCGATCTGGCCATCAATTTAGGGGTGGTACACTAAACTCAAATCGAGCCTCGTCCCTTCTAGCTGAAAGAACTCGAACCAGACTGCACTCATAAAGATCTAGTTCTAGTTTGATACAATGGACTGTGGCATCCCATGTAACCAAGCCACCTCCCTTACAAAGATTTCAACCACCTTCGTGGCTGAAAACGAATGGCCTAATGCAAAGAAGTGTGCGTATTCGCTGAGCCGATCCATCACCACAAAGATGACAGACAAGCTGTTAACCTCTAGCAAGCCTTCCAAGAAGTCCATAGACATATCCTCCCATATTTGCTTAGGTATAGGTAGTGGCTGCATCAATCTGCTCAACTTGAGTGTCTCCACCTTGGCTTGTTGGCACACTTGTTCCCAAGTATAATTTTGTAAAATTAATTCAACTTCACTATCAATAGCTTCTTTCCATTAAAGAGCTTCAGGAGTAAATATTGCTTCTTTAAAATTATGTGGTTCTTTTTCTAACAAATACATTAGAAAATCAGGACCAAAAGACGTAGAGCTCCTTGCCTTTTACTTTGTCTAGATTCATTATCATTTCCTTCTTACATTGACTCTTCGTTCTACTCATTTATTTCTACATTTTCATAAGTTCTTTTGAAGAAACTTATTTCTGATGTAGACTTATATGGAAATACATTCTCAAAATATGATGCATTCCTAGATTCTGTAATTATATTGTCATGTACCTTAAAATGATCCAATTTGGGAACCTAGAATCGATATGCAATACTATTATGAGCATAACCAATGAATATACAATCAAAAGTTTTATGTCTAAATTTTATCCTTTTATGAATTGAAATCGCAAACTTTGCTAGGCACCCTCACACTCTTAAGAATTTAAATCTAGTTTCTTTACCTTTTTATAACTCATAAGGTGTTTTATCCAATTTCTTATGAAGTAACCGACTAAGAATGTGATTTGCAGAAAACAAAAGGTAAATCAGAACATATTAATATAGCAATAATTATCTCTTTCAAAGTTCTATTTTTATGTTCAGCAACATCATTTTGTTATGAAGCATAAGAAGCCGTTATTTGATAAATAATTCTATTTTCTGTACATATTTGTGCAAATAGTGACATATTCACCGCATCTATCACTTCTTAGCATTTTAGTCATTTTGCTAAGTTAATTCTCTACCTCAGTTTTGAAATGTATAAACATTTCTAATACCTTATCTTTGCTTCTTAGCAAATGCACATAACAGTATCTTGTGCAATCATTAATAAAAATAATAAAATATTTTTTTCTCTAGTTTTGAACAAATTTTAAATTTCGTACATTGGTATTTATAAGTTTTAGAGGTTTTCTACTTTGTTCAATGGAATGAAACGAAGGTTTAGCCAATTTAGCTTCCACACATTTTTTCACATTTATTATTCAAATCAATATGGAAATTAGGCGGCATGTTAAGATTAATAAATATACGTAATATGCCATAATTAACATGTCTTAATCTATTATGCCAAGTTTCACAAGACTCAAGCAAGTAAGAGAAAAATGATTTATTTTAGGAGTCACAGTTATTACATTAATCTTAAAGAGGCTATTAGACAAGTAACCTCTTCCTATATACGTGCCATTTCTTATAAGTACAAATTTATCAAACTCAAATACCAACTTAAAATCTTCTTACTCATTAATGACCCTAAAACTAGATTCTTACAAATGTTGGGCACCTGCATCATATCATTGAGAGAAATCTTTTCCTAAAGACAATTTTAACATAACCTTCTCTATTCCTTTCACTTTAGAAGTTACTGAATTGCCTATGTAAAATTTTTTATTTGTCACAGTTTGATAAGATAAAAATATTGGCTTGTGGCTTCTTCTTCTCATAGTTCTTTTTACGCAAATGACAATCTTGAGCACGATGTCGTTGGTTGTCACAGATGTAGCATTTGCCCTAAAACTTCTTTATATTATCACCTTTATGTGTGCTTTCTCTTTTTGTCATTTATAAACTCCATAATATTTGCCTTTGACATGTACAGAATTTTACTTCTTCATTTTTAACAATATAATTATCTTATTTTATTCTCAATCTGATAATAAGTTCTTCAAGTAACATATCCTTATATTATTTTTAAAATCTTTTCAAGACGGTGGCAATTTTTTAATAATAACGGTCACTTAGAATAATTCATTAATCACTATTTCTTCAACGCAGATCTCATGAATTATCACTTAAAATTTTACACTTAGTTAATCGCTGCTTCAGTGAGTTTAAATCCCAAAATAATTAGACATATATAGGTTCAATTCTTTAATATATCCAACCGAATCAGATTAGATTACGCTCTTACTTTAAGGATATATGTAAAGAGTTACAATAGGGGTAACATTAAAAAAGGATGAGAGCTACATGCACCAAGGTGGTTATGCAACTGCTTAACATTTACATCATTACTTACAACAGTACATAGTTGTCTTAGGAATATAACTCTTTCTTTAAAAACCAATAACAGAAAGGTTAATTAAGAAGGAAGAACTCTTCCCCTCTCGTGAAACCACTACAAAGGGACCACCTTGACTAATTAAAAAAGATTAACCACACAATTCCGAATCCTTCCGGATCGTTCAGACAAAGGAAAGAAGATTTATCGATTGGGGAGTCGGTGAGAGTTCACATGTGACCCTCGCCGCTGCCGAACTATAAAACGTAAAGTTTCCTCGTGAACTCAACAGCTCTCTCCCCGCCCCCAAACCAAGCCAAAGATGTCTTCAAATGCCATGCAGACATTCGCAAGCTCTTAAAGCTACCCAAAGTCGGCTTTAACCTTCAATACTTTAGCCATCAACCAGCATGAGAGGGCATGCCACTGCCCTCTTTCTTTTGAAACTATTCGCATGGATGCAGTCGGGAAAGTTAATTCTAGCAGCTCTTAATGGTCAGTTGTATTGCATGCTTTCTTTCTCTTTTTCTCTCTCTGTAGAGAAGTTTTCAGACATGTAACCGTTGTTGTATTTTATTTTTTGGATGGCAGATGGGTGGTATGATTATACTGCTTCCACTGAGGTACGTACTTCTTTTGTTATGTGATTCTTTGAGCTAAGTGTAATTTTCCTGGTATATTTTCAGATATGCATCCGTTATCTTGGTGAGCATACACCAAGAACAAGAGTAACATGTGACTGCTAATTAATTTGAGTTCTTCAACAGTGCAAATCTTTACCTGAACCACCGCTTTATAATGGAGGGATCATGAAGGAGGGCAATGGCGAGATGAGATACCATACAACAGAGACAGGGGTATACTCACCCGCTTTTCTGCTGTACAATCTCAACCAGACTACAAGATACAGTTTCTCATGTGAGTTCTGTCACTAAGTTGGCTATATTCCAAACGTAATGGAAACACGATACTGTCTCCACTCTCACGTGGCATCTATCAAGATATTGTCTCTCTTTAGATACCCCTACTCTATTAAATCACACTATGGCGTTTCTGTCATTTTGAAATGATTCTTCTGTACATAACAATTTAGTTTTGCTCCATAAACATCATTTCCCAATATTAATTTATGGTTATCCTTCTACTTTCTTGTAGTTCTTTTCTTAAACAACTATATTGTTATCTCTATCAATGGTGTTCGAGTATTCTGTTCTAAAGCTCCAAACAGAGCATTACAGGCTAATGTGCAGTTCCTCAAAAGATTATTTCTGATTTAAACCATTATCTCCTAAAGGTTGGGTGAAAGTCAAGGGGGCAGACTCGGCTATTGTCACTGCTAGACTATCTACAGATAACTCAGGAACAAGATGCATAGGGACAGTATCAGCAAAAAGTGACTGCTGGTCATTCCTTAAGGGTGGATTCGTCCTCGACTCGTCCTCCCAGAACTCAGTACTCTTTTTTCAGGTGACGAAAACTATTATTGAAGATCTCAACTAAATCAAAGTTACCCATATATATTATATATATGATTCTGAAAAGAAAAATTCGTTCCTCTTTCCTCGTAATCAGAATGCAGACAGGAGTGCAATGAGGATCTCTGTGGAAAGTGCTTCACTGCAGTCATTCTCTGTCGATCAATGGTCAATGCACCAGAAAGAAAATATAAGGAAGGTATTCCTTCATTTACATGCTTGCTTAGTTTCAAACTATTTTGAATCAATTTCTTCACGTAATGTATTCACAGTTTCACTTAGTTTTGCCAAATTAGATCTCTTATAGAAGATTTTATTGAACAGAAGCGGAAGCGTGCGGCGACGATCCATGTGGCAGATTCAAGAGGTAATAGAGTGACCGGAGCATCAGTTTCTGTACAGCAGATCTCAAGAGATTTTCCATTTGGTTCTGCCATAGCTGACACCATCTTAGGAAGCTCATCTTATCAGGTACTTCGAGGGAAAAAGAAGAAAGAAAATTCTCTACAAGATATGTGATGAAAAGCTAATTAGGTCCGCCACAACTTCAACATATGAGATGCATGGATTTCTAAAACTTGTTTCCTTTCAACTGTATGTCATTGTAGGCGTGGTTCGTGGAGCGCTTCAATGCTGCAGTTTTCGAAAACGAGCTGAAGTGGTATGCAACGGAGCCAGTGGCGGGAACGTTGAACTATGATTCAGCAGACAAGATGCTAGACTTTGTCAGGGCCAACCGCATCATGGTTCGCGGCCACAACATCTTTTGGGAGAACCAGGAAGCCACCCCATCATGGGTCAGGAACCTCACAGGTGATGACCTTCGATCTGCTGTGAACTCTCGCATCCAGAGCCTGATGACCAGGTACAAGGGGGAATTCGCCCACTGGGATGTCAACAATGAGATGCTTCACTTCAACTTTTACGAGCAGCGTCTTGGACATAATGCCTCCTTAGAGTTCTTCGACACGGCTCAGCAAGCAGACCCTCTCGCGACTTTGTTCATGAATGAGTTCAATGTCATAGAGACTTGTGACGATATCTTTTCGACAGTGGATACTTATGTGTCCAGGCTGAAGGAGCTAAAGGAAGGAGGAGCTCTGTTGGAAGGGATTGGACTTGAGGGGCACTTTGGTAAGCCAAACATTCCTTTGATGAGAGCTATTCTAGACAAGTTGGCCACACTTGAACTTCCTATTTGGTTTACCGAAATCGACATAAGTAATCATTTTGATGAGCAAACTCAGGTAAGAAATCTGCTCAATTTCATTCAAAAACAAATCACTAGGTAGGTTCTCAGTCTGGTAATTCGTTTCATTTAATCTTTTGCAGGCTTTGTATCTGGAAGACGTCTTGAGAGAAGCCTTTTCCCATCCATCAGTGAATGGGATTATGCTATGGACTGCACTGCATCAAAAGGGCTGCTACGAGATGTGCCTCACGGATTGGAATCTTCGCAATCTGCTGACAGGAGATGCAGTTGATAGGCTCTTGCAAGAATGGCAAACGAAACAGGTAAATGGAGTGACAGATGAACATGGATCCTATAGTTTTGTTGGATATTTAGGGGAATACAAGATTTCTGCAAGTTATGGAAGCAAGTCAGCAGAGACAACGTTGTCCCTACCCCAAGGAGATGAGACTAGGCATTTAAACATTCAGCTTTGAGATTTCTGAGTATGTTTATGTATGTGAGCATGTAATGTTACATTAAACGAGATAAGGAAAAAAAAATAGAACACTGAGATTTATAATAATTCGGCCAATTGTCTATATCCATTCCTTAAGATTTCTTCTCTTATCGATGCATTATGCATTCAAAACATACTATACTAGTTCCCCAAAATGCTAATATTTTTACACAAGATATTTTCCCCAAAATTTCTCACTCACAAATCACCAAAGTTTTTCTATCATATCATAGATAAACAAGGCCCATGTTAAGCTACTACCTAATTACAGTTATCAAAGATATTTGGAATATCTCATGCTCTAGCGGTTACGGAAGGACGAATCCAATCTTCTAAAACAAATGATGAGATAGATTAAGTTGTGTACATTATTTTTGTCCTTTGGTTATTAACTGTTTATTGTTATTATAACTCTCTACACATTTCACATGGTTGAAGATATAACAACGAAACGCATCAATATAAATATATGTCACATGGTTAAAGATATGACAACCAAATGCATCAATATGAATATATGCAGTAAGCAACAAGCATGTTATCACTTTCTAAATAATTGTTTACTAATTTTACATGGTATCTGAGCTTCATTGCTCACAACCTGACAGCAATGGAGGTGAGTGGCACCCCCACGCACGCCGCACAACTTCATGGGCATGAGGCCAACCACATCATACCCATCTTTTTTTTTCTTTTTCTTTTTCTTTTTTTTAAAGCAAGGTTGTGTTAGTAATTTCATGTTTTTGACATGAATTTTTATTAACTTTGAGCTAAGTTTTAAGTGGAGCCCACACATTATTAATGATGGTTTAATGGTGGAATTAATTTAGCTCAAAGTGTACTTTATTGTCAAATATTCACTTAGTCAAATCCATGAAGAGAAGTGAATGAAAATTGGCTCTAAAGTGGGTATCAAGGCAATGGAAAATAAAGAAAATGAAGTTTAGTACCGTATTGGATATTTGAGAAATGTTAGTATGGTATATAAGTAACAAACTTCTTATGGGCTTTGGGCCCCAAAAGAGGTACCTATTTTGTGGGTAAAGGTTACTATGCAACTTAACTCACACACACACGCGCCGCCCGGCTCAGTTCGGTTCGCACGCATGGGTCAAGTCCAATTTTAATTTTTTGCCTGATACGGGTTCAAATCTGGTTTGGTTCGGGGTCGAAGTGGTGTGTCCCTTCGATAAACAGTTAATCAATTCAGTTAGTTGGGTTGGTTGAACTCAACCCAAATGGTGCATCCCTTCACAGTGTAACTATAAATTAGTTTCTGATCCGAATTGGTGCATCCATTCGGTGACTTTTTGCATCTTTTCGTCAAGCCTGTTTACCTCTATAAATAGGCTGTCAGTCTGCATAATTAAAAATATCATCAGAGAAGAATAGAGTCGAGTCTGCATCTGAAAGAGAGTACAGCACAGTTCTGGTTCAATCAAGGCATTAGAAAGCTGCTTCCTTTCCAGTGCAAGGCAGTCGTTGTATCCTGGGAGACCGACGTCCACTGTTCCAGAAGCAATCGGTGGAGGGCGAATTGGTCTTAAGGAGATAGTGTCCAACACTAGACTCGACTATTCAGAAATCTATATTCTGTAATCTGTAAGTTATTTATATTATTTTGATCGAATTTATTGTGACTCTTTGGAATCAGATTGTTACCGCCAACAGGTTGTTACAAAGGAAACAACCACTTTAAATAGATTTTGTTATCTGACAATAGGACCAATATTTGTTAAGCTAGCTTACTGCTACAATTACTGAAGCTACTCTCTTCTCTTCAGTTTATATGGTCTCAGTACCTCTCAGCAAGTTTGGAATCATCTTGCCTCATGATTTGCATCTCAGTCACGCGAATAGCACATTTGAAGTGCTAGCTGCAAACACAAACACTTCACCAAGGCAAAAAATCGCCAAAACTTGGTCTAATCAATTGACTATTATTGGAATATCAAGTTCACTTCGTCAAGAATATGTTAAATACAAAAATTAAATCTCTCCAATCTGATGGAGCGGGAGAATACACATCTCATCATTTTAAACAATTTCTTGAGTCTAGTGGCATTATTGAACGTCTATCATGTCTATGCACATCATAGAGAAATGGTGCAGCGGAGAGGAAACTTAAACATATAGTTGAAACAGGTTTAGCTTGCTTGCACATTCTCGTCTTCCAAAGACAAGTCACCTTTTCTGGTTTTATTGAACAGAAATCCAGATTATTCGATGATTAAAGCTTTTGGAGTACGTGTCTATTATCTTTTACTATATCCTTATAACAATCATGAGCTAATGTTCCGATAAAAAAAAAGTGCATTTTTAGGATATAATTTTGATCACAAGGGTTATAGGTAGTTAGATCCTATTGTTAACCATATCTAAATAAGTAGAAACATCATCTTTGATGAAATACAATTTCTAGGTGGTGCTAAAATTCTAGTCCTACAAGGCTCTCTCGCTTCAGAATCTGCAAAGCCGAGAGAAGGTTCTTTAACATCACCAATAGCAATCAGGGTTCCCTCCTTTCCTTTGCCTCACTCCTCTAAGTTGGTTCAATCTACTGATATTATGCCACATGGTTCAATTGCACCCACTCTGCCATGAAGTGATGTCCTTATTTCTCCTAGTCATAATGCCATTTTGCTCTTACTTCTCCACATCATTTTAGAACGTCTGATACATCTCATTCTACTTCATAATTGAATGAAACCTACAAGATCTCATTCACAACCCATTCATTCTATTGTCACTAGAAGTAAGGTAGGTCATCTTCATCTTACACATTTTCCAGACAACCATATATATTACTCCACCAAGCATCTAATGAATGGAGGAGTTTCAAGCTAGCTTTACAGGCTAATCAAATGTGGTCCTTATGTCCTTAAACACAAAATAGGAAAATCATAAACAACAAATGGGTGTATAACGTTAAGTAGAATGCAGATGCTCTATAGGAAGGTTCAAGGCATGCTTAGTGGAAAGAGATTTAACAAATGAATGGTTTGGATTACACAGAGAGTTTTTAGCCCTATAATTAAACCACGCATTGATGCGAAACGTGGTGGAGCAAGATGAAAGAAGAAAATAAGAAGGGAAGAAATGAGGTTTCACACCTCCACCCTAAGAAATGGTTTCACACCAAAATTCTTCAAAGAATAAAATCACATAAACTTTTATTAACCTCCAAAGAAAATATAACGGGTCTATATATAGACCTACAGTAGAATTAAGCAAAAACACCCTACATAAAAAATAAACAAAAGACACCATAAATAAATCAAAATCAGAACCAGATCCCTATAGGAGGGATCATCAACTGTCGGCGCCTCCTACGCTGGTACACACACCATCGCGTCCGATCAATGATGTCCGCATCATTCTCCCCTGGTAGGAGAGAAGTCGACTCCGTTGAGTGTGTTGCTCTGCTGTTCTCATACTGCTCTAAGGTATCAGGGTGATGCACCTCCAAATCATGACGATCAAGCCACGTGTCATCAGATGTAGGCCGTCCTTTCCAACGTACTAGATACCATTGGGATCCACATTTTCTAGTTAAAATAATTTTATCATCTAAAATTTAATCAATTTTGTCTGCTATGTTAGATAGAATATTAGGAAGTGAAGGTAAAAAGGGTCTCTCATAAACAGGCTCATTAGTAGGCTCAGTATCTAGTAGGTTATCTAGCGTAAAATTTGGACCTTTATAAGCTACTAGATTCTCAATATTAAAAGTAGAACTGATGCCGAAATCACTGAGGAGATCTAGAACATAAGCATTATCATTAATTTTTTGAGAACTTTAAAAGGTCTGGCACTTCATGCATGCAACTTTTTGACAGTTCCAAGTGGGAACCGTTCCGAACGTATCCAGACCATCACAAAGTCTCCAACATTAAATTCTTTAAATCTCTTTCTTAGATCAGCTCAAATTTTATAATTAGTATTATTTTGAATAATTCTATTACTGATTTCTTTATGGAAGTCATAAATATGTGATGCGAATGCAGATGCAGACTCAGACAACCTATGATAATGAGACATAGGAATGAGATCTATAGGTTGTTTAGGTTTATAACCATATACTACCTCAGTTGGACTCAGACCTATTGATCTATTAATAGAATTATTATATGCAAATTCAGCAATTGGCAATTTTTGATCCCAATCTCTTAGATTCTCGCCAACAAGAGTTCTCAGTAGATTACCTAAGCTCCTATTGACTACTTTAGTTTGCCCGTCAGTTTGTGGGTGGAAAGCAGTTGAATACTGAAGCTTGGTTCCCATCTTATGCTATAGAGTTTTCCAAAAATAACTAGTGAATTTTACATCCCTATCTGATACAATAGTTTTTAGTAGCCCATGCAACTTAATGATTTCATCAAAATAGATTTTAACAACTCGAGAGGCATCAAAAGTTTGGGAACAGGGTATAAAGTGGGCCATCTTTGAAAATCGATCTACCACCACAAAAACGGAATCATGCTTTCGGATGGTCTTTGGAAGTCCAAGTACGAAGTCCATACTAACATCTTACCAAGGATAATTAGGAACAGGTAAAGGCGTGTACAATCCTGTATTTTGCTTTCGTTGCTTAACGAGTTGACATGCATGACATCGACTAACAAGTCTCATAACATCTCTCTTTAGCTTGGCCAAAAAAATCGATGTTCTGTAGCTTCAATAGTTTTCGCATGCCCAAAATGTCTAGCTAAACCCCCAGCATACAATTCCCAAATTAAAAATTCCCTTAACAAGGTGCTGGGAATGCATAACTTTCGAGATTTAAATAGATAGCCATCCTACAAGATGAAACCATCTACTTCTTGAGTCGCTCCATCGCTTAATAAATTATAAACTTCATGAAAATCCGGACATGATTCATATTTAGTTTTGATTTTATTAAACCCTATTACTTCTACATTCATCCTTGAAAGAAGAATCATGTGACGACTCAATGCATTAGCCGCTTTGTTGTTTGCTCCAGACTTGTGTCACAAGGTGTATGTATAGTCCTGGAGAAATTCAACCCACCTGCCGTGTCTAGCATTAAGCTTCTTCTAGGAGTTAAGGTAGCGAAGAGCTTCATGGACAAAAGATTACGAATTCTTGAGGAAGCAAATAATGTCTCCAATGGCGAAGAGATTGAACCACAGCATAAAATTCCTTATCGTAAGTGGTATATCGTTATTTAGTTTCATTCAGCTTTTCACTAAAGTAGGCAATTGGATGACCTTCTTGGCTCAGGATTCCCCCTATACAAACTCTAGAAGCGTCACAAGTGACCTCAAAAACTTTATTAAAATTAGGGAGTCGTATGACAGGGGCTTCCACCATTTTCTTTTTGATTTCAGTAAAAGCTTTAGTAGCACTTGCTGACCACTTAAATTCACCTTTCTTGAGGCATTCTGTTATCGGAGCCATAATGGTACTAAACCCCTTGATGAATTGACGATAGACGGTAGCGAGCCCATAAAAACTTCTCACGTCTCTTATGGTACGGGGTTTAGGCCATTCTTTAATAGCTTTGACCTTATCAGGGTCAGTAGACACTCCTTCAAATGAAACAATGAAACCCAAGAAAACAACTTTGTTTGTCAGAAACGTATATTTTTTAGGGTTTGCATAGAGTTGCTCTCTCCTCAAGACAATGCAAACTTGACAAAGATGATCTATATGTTGCTCCCGAGATCGATTATAAATAAAGATGTCATCAAAGTATACGACTAAAAATTGTCCCATAAAAGGTCATAATATTTGAGTCATCACTCTCATGAAAGTACTCAGCATTAGTCAAGTCAAAAGGCATAACCGTCCATTCATATAACCCATCTTTTGTTTTAAACGCAGCCTTCCATTCATCGCCAGGGCGTATACGAATTTGGTGACAACCACTTTTATAATCTATCTTTGAAAAGATCGTGGCCCCTGCCATCATGTCCAACATGTCATCCAAATGAGGAATGGGAAAACGGTATTTTATCGTTATTCGATTAATAGCGCCGTTGTCGATGCACATGCGCCAAGTTCCATCTTTCTTTGGCGTTAACAATGCGGGAATTGCGCAAGGACTTAGGCTTTCTTTAAAAAAGCCTTTTCTCAATAACTCGTCAACTTGTCGTTTGAGTTAGCATGTTTAGTTGGGTTAACTCTATAATGAGGCAAGTTAGGAAGAGATGTGTTAGGTTTTTATTTGTTGGCAATTGTGTACAAAATATTCTAAGTGTATTTTTTACATGTATATGAGCTTTACACAAGTCTAGAATATCTCTCGTCTAAAGAATTGCAAGGTTATTGGAGAAAAGCTGTTGAGTTCACACCGCGTTCACAAACGCGTTCGAACGCGGTGCGTTCACAAACGAGTTCGAACGCGAAATCTGCGTTCACACAGACAGAGAGCCGCGTTCACAAACGCGTTCGAACGCGGGCACTGCGTTCACACAGACAAAGAGCTACGTTCACAAACGAGTTCGAACGCGGTGCGTTCACAAACGAGTTCGAACACGAAATCTGCGTTCACACAGACAGAGAGCCGCGTTCACAAACGCGTTCGAACGCGGGCATTGTGTTCACACAGACAGAGAGCCGTGTTCACAAACGCGTTCGAACGCAACCTGAAGAATTCAAGCTGTCGCGTTCGAACGCACTCGAGCCCGTTCGAACGCACCAACAAAGTTTAAAAATATTGGACTTTCATGAGTACGGATAAGATTCAGATTTGACTCTATCTTGAAGATCATGAGTACGGATAAGACTCGGATTTGGCTCTATCTTGAATATCATATATAAGGATTATGAAACCCTAACTCTAGGGTGGTGGAAGAAACATTATTGAGGGTGACTTCTTGAAGCTACATCGGTTCTTCTACCAACAAGGTTCCACTCATCTACAAGAATTTAATCTTTCGTCTTAAGGGTGATCTAGACGAAAGATCAATCTCGAGGGCTACTGAGATTGGACTTCAATCACAAGAAGCAGTGAATCGTGGGTTCTAGCGATCAAGACTGAGAGAAACAAAGTCGTTTGGATCGACGGGGTGTTTTGTGAGTCAGTCTTGTAACTGCTACTATTATAGTGATTGGTTTTGATCCGAGTTTGGATCCGTGGTTTTTTTCCCGTTTTGGGTTTTTCCACGTTAAAATCTTGGCGTTCATCTCTACTTTCGTTTTTAATATTTCTTCCGACTTTTACTTAAGCGAACGAGAAATATCATTGCCTAGAGGTTAAATACATACGTGTGTCTAGGTATTTATTTTTTTCAATTGGTATCAGAGCAGGTTCTCTCACTCTTTGAGAGAGATCAAATAGGCATGGATTTTCATAGAGATGGACAATTATCTATTAGACCTCCTATTCTAGATGGATCAAATTATGGATATTGGAAAGCTAGGATGAGAGCTTATTTGAAATCTATAGATGAGCGAGTATGGATGGCCATTATGAACGGTTGGAGTCCACCAATGTACATGGTGAATGAAAAACTTATTGAGAAACCGATTGACTCATGGGATAAGTCAGACTATGACAAAGTCGGCTGGAATAGCAAAGCAATAAATGCTATTTTTAGTTGTGTTTCCTCGGAAGAATTTAGAAGAATTTCTACGTGTGAGATAGCAAAAGAAGCCTGGACGATCTTAGAAACTACTCACGAAGGAACCATGGCTGTAAAACTTTCGAAACTTCAGAGGTTGACTACTAGTTTTGAAACCCTACGTATGGAGGAGAATGAGACATTTGATGAGTTCTATGCAAAGCTGAGTGATATAGTCAACTCTAGTTTGAACTTAGGAGAGAAACTTCCTGAAAATAGAATTGTCCGTAAGATCCTTAGGTCCCTTCCAGAAAGGTTTCTGGCAAAAGTTACAGCTATTGAGGAAAGTAAGGATATCGATTCAATGAAAGTTGAACAATTGGTAGAAAATTTACAAACATTTGAGTCCAGTCTTTCAAAACCGAGGAAGTCCAAAGGGATGGCCCTATCTACAGTTGAACAAAATTTAGAGGAGTCGGATGATGAAAGTGATTTAGATGTTGAGATGTTGACCATGTTTGTCAAAAAGTTCAATAAATTCTTTCGGAAGCCAAACAAGTTAAATGTTGAAAAACTTGAGAAAAGCAAAGCCTTTGTAAAAAGGAAGAATACTGTGAGTTCAAATACAGGTGGTACCAACAACAATGTCAAATAGAAAAATAAGAATTTTGAGAATAAAGTTCAATGTTTTGAATATTCTGGTTTTGGACACATCGCACAAGAATGCCCTAATCGTCTTAAGAGGAAGGGCAAAGCTATGAAAGTTACTTGGGATGACTCAGATGAATCTATTGATGATTCTGAAAAGGACGAAGAAAACTTTGTAGCTTTTACCTCTTCTCTACTTAATACTGACTCTATTGTTGATACTGATAGTATAGATGATCAGGATATGTTACCTGCTGAGGAAGATGAATCTGAAATCCAAAAGGCATATAATGACTTATACCTAGAGTCGTTTAAACTCAAGAAAAGCAATCTTAGACTACTTCAACGACTCAAGGTAATCGAACCAGAAATAATTCAATTTGAAGAGATGTACAAATTGAAGCTTGAACGTGTCAAAGACTTTTCTGAATAACTTGACAATGCAAAAAATAAAATAAAGGCTGATAAAATTGAACTAGAGCGATTGCATAAGGAAGTTACATTTCTGAAAGGGAAGAACAAACTTGACGAAATTCTAAAAGCTCAGATCTCTGGAAAAGACAGGTATGGTATTGGATACACTAGTAATTCAAATAATAATAAAACTGTATTTGTTTCTGCAGGTATACAAAAGGAAGAATACCTGAAGCCATCAACCGCATTTACAAAGTAATCGTGGATGAACCCTTCTAAACAGAACTTGAATATACAAACTGGTAAATCTTCGATGGTACCAAAGGTAAACTCTAATCACTCTCCTCGACATAAGGTGAGTAGAAAAAGGTTTGTTCCGACATGCTATCATTGCGGCATTCTAGGGCATATTCGACCACATTGCAAATTTTTGCAAAAACCTAGAAGTGCTTTTATTTATGGGATGAAAACAAAAGCCATATGGATCAAGAAATCTGATTTGAAATGTTATGTTGTGCATACTGCCTTGAAAGCCTTAAATTCTGAATTGTGGTATTTAGATAGTGGCTGTTCAAGACATATGTCGGGTGACAAGTCTTTATTTTCTAATCTCGAAAAACATGAAGGGGGAGTTGTGACATTCGGAGATGGTAACTCATCCAAGGTAATAGGTAAAGGAAAGGTAAGTACTCCAGGGATTCCTAGTCTCGAAAATGTTCTTTATGTTAATGGCTTGAAAGCAAATTTATTAAGCATCATTCAATTTTGTGATGAAGGTTATGAGGTAGAATTCTCTAAAAATGATTGTACTATTCTAGATCATGATGGTAATGTTATATGTTTTGGATCTAGAACATCTAATAATTGCTATATTGTTAGAACTTCACATAATCTGAAATGTAACAAGACAAAACAATAGCAATAGAACATGTTGAGACAGAGAAACAGTTGGGTGATTTGTTACAAAACTTTTTGATTTACAGAGATTTCAGTATATTCGCACTTCTTTAGTGATTTGTGCTTTGGATTGATTTGTGTTTTAGTTTGCGAGTTTCTTATTATTTTGTTTCATTTTTTTTAGGTTTTATTTTACTCTGAAATTTTCTTTGGTTTCAGTTTTAGATTTGTCGAGAGTTTTTGTTATAAAAAATAAATTGATGCACTCCTAGATTCAATAATATACTCTTGACATAAAAATATGATTTTTCTCTTGATTATGAGTTATTATAGTCAATTTGTCATCTTGTAGTATATTGTTTCAATTTTGATTTTGTCACTCCCTCGACTTCTATAATAATAAAATTTTAATGCACTCATAACGTATATATATTCTTGTGTGAGCATGATATCATGAATATTTTTTTAAATAGCTCACTATTAACTTTGATTTGCAAAGTTTGACCTCATACTTAGTTATCAAATATATTTTTATAAAAGATCAATGAAAAGGGCTACAATGAGTTAGTGTGAAAGCTGTCTTGTTTCGAGTCCAGTTTGACTCAATACATTATATGCAAATTCAAAAAAAATGATAGTTGTGAATTTCTTCTTGCATTTTATTTGATTTGTACTACAAGAAAAGGGCTACCTACTCATGTGTGAAAGCCATCATTACACCTATTTTTTTTAAAAAAAAATACAGGAAAAATTCCTGTTATGTTATGGAGAATAAGTCGAAAAGTGCAAAATTTCAATACTAAGTCGGTTTGACTACTGTGTTGCATCATTGTTTATATAGGAAAGTTTGTTTAAGAAGATTGGTTCATGTTATCTATGCTCATCTTGCATATGCGTATCGTTATGATCAATCAAGATTAATTTAATTTTGAGTGATGCATTAGAATTGATTATAATATGCTTTTGATGACTTGATTGATCTGTGTATGACTTATTTCATTTTATTGTCATATTCTATGTCTTGAATGTATTTTGAATTTCTAGAAGTGCATCTCCAAAGTCTATTGATCTTGATTGATTTCGTGTAGTTTCAAGTTTTGATCACGTTAAAGTTAATATTTGATGTTTTTTGTGCGATTGAACGTGATAACTTGCATTTTTAAGTGGAAGATGGATTTCACTTAGGGTCTTCATGGTTTCTAGAATTTTTGGATTTTTTTTTGTATTCTTTGGGCATATGTTGAATCTTGCGACTTTTTTCCTTCTCTAGAATGCCTAAAAAACAGCTACAGTTACCAAGAAACCAAGGCCCCATTCTTCACCTACCTCGACTCTGTGTTGACGATTCTTCATCGTCAGTTTCCTCCGAGTTCCTAATCTTTGGCATTTGTGTCAAAAAGGGGGAGAGTGTCTTAGTGTCTAGGTTAGTGTCTAGGTGTCTAGGTGTGTAGAGGGAGTATGTGCATAGGGGGAGTTTATGAGAGTCTTAAATACTTTTGAACTTTGCTTGAAGTAACTGTGAACTTTGTTTGCTTAAGTACTTTTGAATTTATGCTACATTGATAACTTGTGTTTAGATTGTTTATTCATTTCAAGTTATTTTCACTTGATCTTGGAGTGGTATATGTTTTATTTGCAGGGCTTGATGTGCAAAATATTCTAGACTTGTTGATTGCTCAATTTGAAGTCTTTGTAATATCTTGTAACCTAGGTGTTTTGTCACAAATTGCCAAAGGGGGAGATTGTTAGGTTTTTATTTGTTGGCAATTGTGTACAAAATATTCTAAGTGTATTTTTTACATGTATATGAGCTTTACACAAGTATAGAATATCTCTCGTCTAAAGAATTCGAAGGTTATTGGAGAAAAGCTGTTGAGTTCACACCGCGTTCACAAACGCGTTTGAACGCGGTGCGTTCACAAACGAGTTCAAACTCGAAATCTGCGTTCACACAGATAGAGAGCTGCGTTCACAAATGCGTTCGAACGCGGGCACTGCGTTCACACAGACAGAGAGCTGCGTTCACAAACGAGTTCGAACGCGAAATCTGCGTTCACACAGACAGAGAGCTGCGTTCACAAACGCGTTCGAACGCGGGCACTGTGTTCACACAGACAGAGAGCCGTGTTCACAAACGCGTTCGAACGCAACCTGAAGAATTCAAGCTGTCGCGTTCGAACGCACTCGAGCCCGTTCGAACACACCAACAAAGTTTAAAAATATTGGACTTTCATGAGTATGGATAAGATTCAGATTTGGCTCTATCTTGAAGATCATGAGTACGGATAAGATTCAGATTTGGCTCTATCTTGAAGATCATGAGTACGGATAAGATTCGGATTTGGCTCTATCTTGAAGAACATGAGTACGGATAAGACTCGGAGTTGGCTCTATCTTGAAGATCATGAGTACGGATAAGACTCGGATTTGGCTCTATCTTGAATATCATATATAAGGATTATGAAACCCTAACTCTAGGGTGGTGGAAGAAACATTATTGAGGGTGACTTCTTGAAGCTACATCGGTTCTTCTACCAACAAGGTTCCACTCATCTACAAGAATTTAATCTTTCGTCTTAAGGGTGATCTAGACGAAAGATCAATCTCGAGGGCTACTGAGATTGGACTTCAATCACAAGAAGCAGTGAATCGTGGGTTCTAGCGATCAAGACTGAGAGAAACAAAGTCGTTTGGATCGACGGGGTGTTTTGTGAGTCAGTCTTGTAACTGCTACTATTATAGTGATTGGTTTTAATCCGAATTTGGATCCGTGGTTTTTTTCCCGTTTTGGGTTTTTCCATGTTAAAATCTTGGCGTTCATCTCTACTTTCGTTTTTAATATTTCTTCCGACTTTTACTTAAGCGAACGAGAAATATCATTGCCTAGAGGTTAGATACATACGTGTGTCTAGGGATTTATTTTTTTTCAAGATGCACCCGGGACGAAATCAATAGCATGTTGAATATCTCTCATTGGTGGCAATTCATCCGGGAGATCCTCTGAAAAGACATCCGAGAATTCCTCAATCACAGTAGCGACTTCTAAAGGAATTGATTCACTAGGCTCATTCAGAATTTCTCGAGCAGCAAGAATTAGAATAGGAGTTCCTTTACGTATCTCGCATTCAATGCTTCTCACACTAATTAAGCTGACTTTACTGTCCGAGTGGATGGGATCAGACTTCTTTTCCATCTTACCACCTCTAGGCTGCGACGGAAGAATTTTGATTTTCTTACTCTCGTGTTCAAACATGTAGATATTTGAACGGCCATAAATATGCACATCATTATCAAATAGCCAAGGCCTCCCAAAGATAATTTGACCCACATCCATGGTCAATACATCGTACTAGATTTTATCCTTATAAGTCGTGAATTCAATTGGAACCAAACAACGCTCTTTTATTAGCATATCAAGATCATCTGTACTATCAGTATTATCATCAACAGAGTCAGTATTAAGCAGAGAAGAAGCAAAGGTTACAAAGTTTTCTTCGTCTTTTTCAGAATCATCATTAGATTCATCTGAATCATCCCAAGTAACTTTCATAGCTTTGCCCTTTCTCTTAAGACGATTAGGGCATTCTTGTGCGATGTGTCCAAAACCAGAACATTCAAAACATTGAACTTTATTCTCAGAATTCTTATTTTTCTATTTGACATTGTTGTTGCTACCACCTATATTCGAAGTCACAGTATTCTTCTTTTTCACAAAAGTTTTGCTTTTTTCAAACTTTTCAGTATTAAACTTGTTTGGCTTCCGAAAGAATTTATTGAACTTTTTGACAAACATGGTCAACATCTCAACATCTAAATCACTTTCATCATCCGACTCCTCTAAATTTTGTTCAACTGTAGATAGGGCCATCCCTTTGGACTTCCTCGGTTTTGAAAGACTGGACTCAAATGTTTGTAGATTTCCTACCAATTGTTCAACTTTCATAGAGTCAATGTCCTTACTTTCCTCAATAGCTGTAACTTTCGCCTGAAACCTTTCTAGAAGAGACCTAAGGATCTTACAGACAATTCTACTTTCAGGAATTTTCTCTCCTAGGTTGAAACTGGAGTTGACTATATCACTTAACTTTGCATAGAACTTATCAAATGTTTCATTCTCCTCCATACGTAGGGTTTCAAAATTAGTAGTCAACCTCTGAAGTTTCGAAAGTTTTACAGCCATAGTACCTTCATGAGTTGTTTCTAAGATCATCCAGGCTTGTTTTGCTATTTCACAAGTAGATATTCTTCTAAATTCTTCCGAGGAAACACAACTAAAAATTGCATTTATTGCTTTGCTATTCCAGCCAACTTTTTCATAATCTGTTTTATCCATGACTCAATCGGTTTCTCAACTAACTCATCATTCACCATGTACATTGGTGGACTCCAACCGTTCACAATGGCCATCCATACTCTCTCATTTATAGACTTCAAATAAGCTCTCATCCTAGCTTTCCAATATCTATAATTTGATCCATCTAGAATAGGAGGTCTAATAGATGAGGGTCCATCTCTATGAAAATCCATGCCTATTTGATCTCTCTCAAAGGGTGAGAGAACCTCTAGGCAATGATATTTCTTGTTCACTTAAGTAAAAGTTGGAAGAAATATTAAAAACGAAAGTAGAAATGAACGCCAAGATTTTAACGTGGAAAACCCAAACGGGAAAAAAACCACGGATCCAAACTCGGATCAAAACCAATCACTATCATAGTAGCAGTTACAATACTGACTCACAAAACAACCCGTCGATCCAAACGACTTTGTTCCTCTCAGTCTTGATCGCTAGAACCCACGATTCACTGCTTCTTGTGATTGAAGTCTAATCTCAGTAGCCCTCGAGATTGATCTTTCGTCTAGATAGCCTTTAAGACGAAAGATTAAGATTTGTAGATGCGAAGGGCCTTGTTTGTTGAAGAACCGATGTAGCCTCCAAAAAGTCTCCTTGAATAATCTTCTTCAACTACCCTAGGTTAGGGCAACACTATCCTTATATATGATCTCCAAGATAGAGCCAAATCCAAGTCATAATCGAACTCACGAAAATCCAATAAATTGCAAACTTCATAGGTGCGTTCGAACGCGGCTTGAGTGCGTTCGAACGTGGCTCGAGTGCGTTCGAACGGCCTAACTTAATCTCAGGTGCGTTCGAACGGGCCCGAGTGCGTTCGAACGCGACAGCTTGAATTCTTCAGGTTGCGTTCGAACGCGTTTATGAACGCTGCCCTCGGTCTGTGTGAACGTAGTACCCGCATTCGAACGCGTTTGTGAACGCGGCTCTCTGTCTGTGTGAACACAGTGCCCGCATTCGAACGCGCTTGTGAACGCGGCTCTCTGTCTGTGTGAACGTAGTGCCCGCGTTCGAACGCGCTTGTGAATGCAGATTTCGCGTTCGAACGCGTTTGTGAACGCGGTGTGAACGCGACGGCTTTTCTCCAATGATCTTGCAATACCTTTGGCCTCTCTAGTATGAGTGGCTGCCTTATAAGGTGGGTCACTAGTAGTAACCATCTTATCCTTGCCCTTGTCTGCCACAGAGATCTTTCGCTGATGACACTTTTCGTCCTTGGTAACCCTTGAGACAAGCTGAGCGGAGTGGTCTTCTTTGACGTGCAATGCAGGATAGCTCTTTTTTGTACCCTATTCCATGCATTTTTCCTTAGTGTGCCTATGCTTGCTGCCTCCTCATAGCTTGCGTGGTCATATCGCCATTCAGAGTCTCTCTCCTCGCCGCCATCTTTTGCACCATCCTCTTTGTCTTGCACTGCACCAAGCACCATGGGTTGTACACTGTCTGGTGTTCCTCTGGTGGAGTCCCCTCTATTGAGTCCGTCGTTGGCGTGGCACTGTTATCCTCCTCTTTCTTCGTCATTGAGTTTGCTTGAGCATGGGGACAATTCTCCACCGTGTGTCTATCAGCCTATAGTTATAGCAGAAGATTGGTATGTTTTCGTAGACTACTCTTAGGTCCACCCCTTTCTCCTTTGGTCCAATCCAAAAGATTTTCTTTAGAGGCTTTTTTAAATTGATTTCTATGCAAACTCGGTCAAATGTACTCTTGTTATGTATAAGCGTAGTCTCGTCTACACGTAGGGGTTTTCCAAAGTAAGCCGCCATGGACACCAGGCCTTGAGCTCCCAATATTCCTCGAGGAGATTGTGGAGCTAAATCTAGACGACCGCTGAAGTGAAAGCTTCAGCCATTGGCTTGAATTTATTTCTCTAAGGGATCAAACTGAGCACTCTGTTGAAGATGGTCCATGGCCCTTTGGTGAGCACATAGTTCATATCTTCTTCCTTCTCAAAATGAAAGACGTAGTATCCTTCTGTCATATTTGAGGCAGCAAAGCTGTTGATGCCACTCCAAAGCCTAACTAACATCTTCAAAGTCTCCAAGGGTAGACTTTTGCCTAAGAATCTCCCAAATAAGGTCAACCTCCATCTTTTGCAGCATGTCTCTAGCACCTCAGGGTCGAGTATGATGCAGTCATCAACTTGCTCTCGGAGCTTCGCTAGGATCTCCTTAGGGCTACGGCCACTAATCCTTGCTCCTATCGCAATCGATGTCTAGGTGCGTCTGGGGGTTCCTCCTTCTCCTTTGCATGTTTCGAAGAGGAGGCCCTTTTCAAGCTCACATCCTCCCCGCCAGCGGGGACCGGCGGTGCTTTCGCCCACGCTCTATCCTTTACGTTCCTCGCTTTGGAAAGTGGAGCCTTTGGTATAAGTTTGAGCGCAGGACTCTTTTGGTAAAACAAATTTCAAATGAGGCTATTTTGGTCAAAAACTTCTTCCTTTCCTGTCCTCTTTGCACGTGCCCAAAAGCCCTCGGCCTCTGGCGTCACCGGCGACCCCAACCTTTCCACACTTTGTCGTCGTCGGACCCAAATCCAGCGACACCGGCGATCTCAACCCTTTTATCTCTAATGAATCATATTTTTGTTACGTTTTAATATCTGTTTTCGTAAGGTATCTAACTTAGATGATTTTCATATTGGCCACTTGGACGACAAGATCCAGACAAAATGGAGAACTCCTACACTTTTCCTCTTCGCCCCTCGCATGCTTCTCTGAGGTGGAGCATTCTTCGCCGTTCGCTCCGTTCGCGCTCTCCTTCCAAAACCGGTAACCCTCTCTTTCCTTTTTTTTTTCCTAATATTTTCTTCTTTTTCAAGACTCCGATTCCTCTCTACTGTTTTCAATAATCTGAGTTATGGGACAACGATTTCTTTGGAATTCTCCACGAATAACAACTTTCTTATTCGCCACACATGATGTATCTCACAGAAAATCAATATACTTCATATCATATTTTAGTTCTGCTAAATGGATATGCTCAGAATTCTTGCTTCACGATCTTTATTATTAAAGCACTATTTTTGTTAAAAAAACTATTGGTGAGGTGATTCGATTTCTTTTTGGCAGTCTTCTTGAAGAAGTTTACATTTCCTTAATGGTGCTCACATGCTATCCTTTAGAAATGGAGTAAGAGTATAGGTGGCTATGGTGGAAATGCGTGAAGATTACATCCTCATAAGTTACTTCTTTAATGAGGCATAAGATGAATTATTTTTGGCAATCACGCATCTATCTCTGCTTGAATAAGTGGATAATAGGATTATTTGGAATGTGCGTTGGAGAGATATTGACATGACCACTAAGATTAATGACCTTTAGGCGTTAGAGATTGTATATTTGTATGTATGCGGTAGTGGTTTGATTTGTCTACCAACCCTAGCTTTTGTGTTTAGAGGTAAATCTAGGAGCTTATCACTTTACAATGTTATATGAGAAGCTTGTGGGGATGCTTCTGATGATGATATAGTTATAGCACTGTGACAATATTTATATCTTAGGGTTAAATTTGTGAGATTGGATCTCTAATATGCATAGTTAAATCCACCCATATCATCGACACACATGAACTATTGTATTGAGTAAAGTGAGAGAACTAACGGATCCATTCTATTGCATTCTTGGGACTAGACTTTTTTTTAAAAATTATATTATTTTAATAAAAAATGTATTTTTATAGTAGGTTCAAAATATTTACAAATTTAGGTTTCTCTATTATCACGTGGGGAAGATAACAATCAATGTGGTGCCGGTGTGGCGGTTTTAATTTAGGTGGTTGCTTGATCACAATGCTGAGGGATCAGTCTTATTATCTTATAAGCACAAAAGAAGAGAGTTAAGGTCCTTAAGGACACATTTTGATATTAGTGTGTTTGCTTTTGTGAGGAATCTAACATAATAAAGAAGGAGAGCATTAATTAACAATGCATGCTGTTATCAATCTAGTGTTTGAAGTGATGAATGCTCAAATAAATAAATAAATACCATTGAAATGATGGAGTATAGTAAATTTATCACAAAAGATATTGCACCAATGTAGGAAAAGGGCTAACTTCCTAACATAGATAACTGGCAAAATTATTGGATCATCTCACGTGAACATTGGGCTTGATGGATTGAGTTTATTTATTTTTAATTAATTTATATTTATCTTTTATATCAGCTTTTAAGGCAAGCCTAGTTAAGTCATATACGTCTTTAAGACAAGTCTAGTTAAATCATGTAAGCCTTTAAGATAAGTTCTAGTTAAGTCATGTAAGCCTTTAAGTCAAGTCTTAATTAAGTTATGTAAGCCTTTAAAGTAAATCCTAATTAAATTATGTAAGTTTTTAAGGTAAATTCTAGTTAAGTTATGTAAGTCTTTAAGACAAATCTTAGTTTGAATTTTAAAGCATTTAGGGCTAGTTCTAGTATGACTCATTATAATCGACTACTATATAAGAGGGGTCGATCTTTGTTATTTAATAATCTATTGAATCTAAGCATTCGGAATTATATTTTAGCCTTATGCTAAATAATATGGAGTAGCCATAGGAGTAATTTAGGAGTAGAAGTAATTTAATCCTCCTACACTATCATCGCCCTCCATATTCTTTCTCTTCATCGTGCTCTACCACCTTCCATCTTCATCGCCACCGTTGTCCACCTCTATCCGACTCCTAGACCCCCGTCGACAAGCCTAGTTAGTCCGTAAGACATATGTTGCCAGTTTTTTGCAACAGGCTTATAGCTAGGATAAAGCATTTTAGATTGTTGGAAGGATATAGAAAAATGATTCTCCCTATTAACAATTTGATTGATGGTGATAGAATAAGAAAAAAGTATTAATAAGTTCCTAGATAACAAAATTGTTTGGAAAATGATTCTATAGTGAAACCTAGTATAAGCAATTTAAATGTTGGAGTTACTACAGATCCCACACACTTTTGTTGGGTGCACCATTTATCTTTGGAAAATGTTTACGTGAGTATTGGTCAACACTTCAAAACTCAAAAATAAGGGTATTACATATAGTGTGCTAAACTGCTAATACTTCTGTAAGATTCTTCGTTATTCCCCATCTTAAACATCATATCCTTTGTCATAATTCCTGTCTTTGGAAACTCTGGACCTTGCAGGGTTGTAGCTATGCGTTTTTGCCTCGTAGCTATAGAGCATTTTGTATAATATAGTACTTTCTCATCTCTCTTATTTGCGTACTCAGTTTTAGAGAAGATAAGCCTCTTAACCTCCACTACTTAGTAAGAACAATCTTGAAAATCTAGAAATGCTTATTTATCCAAAGTACTATTTTCTATTTATACTTTATTTGGTTGTTATAGTTTTCATGTGATAGAATATAGAGATTATCACAATTTCAACCTGTCTAGCTATAGTTTTAACATGTATGTTTGTCAAGATATTTTATAATCTTTCACTAATTTGTAGTTTCCAGATTTAGAGTGGGTTTTGCAGTGAATAGCCACTAGGCACTAGCAATGTCAACCTTTTTCTCCATGCACATTGACCAATAAAATTATTTCTCTTCATTCTTTCTTGTTTGAAAACAACTTATTTACTCTTTTGTTTTCTATTTTTTGTTTATCCACTTATCAATCATGTTTTAACTTAAATTTAATAATTTGATAGGGGAATTATCTGTAGATAATCCAGAGGGCATCAAGAAAATATCTAGAAGGACATCAGGTGGCTTTAACCTGATTCCTTGTCATGCATTAGATTGTCAGTCAGCAGACTTTGTAGGGACTTCATTGCAGAGAAATGATATAGCTGGTCCAAGAGACATATATGTTTGCTACAAGTTGCCTGTTGGATGTGTTCCAGAACTTACTCTGATGTAAGTTATGTAGTTCTTTATTTTTCTCTGTTTCAATTGTTAGGTGCTTTTGATACATATTGCAGTACTGCTCTTAGATATTTAATTCCTTTTATAAAGGAAAATTACACCTCATATCTGAGTTTTGAGATTCTTTCTGAATTAATGAAGAATCATGTCCTTGAAGACTGCATAATGCTTAATGGATCTGACAACCAAAAGCATACTTCTTTGCTGTTTTTTTTAATTTTTTTTTTAATATCATCCTAGAGCATAAGTTTTGAAAAATGTATCCTCAAAATATGTAGCAAATATATTGGTTCACTTAGAAAAAGCTATACTCTGAGTCCTTAGGAAATTGATGTGATGTATTCTAGAGTAGCAAGGAGCATTTGGTAAGTATGTTGATTTTATTAAGGACACATAAGAGTAGCAGCATTGTGGTAGTAGTTCGTGTCAAGATAGTATAAACACGAGCATGACTTGTTTGTTAAACGGGTCAAATTTTTAAACACGGACACGATCCGTTTAACTTGTTTAATAAATGGGTTGTATTCTTTATACAACACAATCAAGCCGTTTACATGACACAATTAGCCCATTTACACGACACGATTCACCTACTTACACTGACTTGATTCACCCATTTACACTGACTTGATTCACCCATTTACAAGATTACTATAAAAACTTAATACAAGATTTAAAATATATACATCATCTTCTAAGCAAACTAATAAAAAACCTTAACGAGGACTCTCTTATCTGTGACATAGTTGAAGGCACGTGCAAGGATACAATGGACATCCATCCTCTTTGATCTATCTTTGAATATCAGGCATATAATACATACACAAATCTAGCAAAATTAGGCAATATTTAGCAACAATATTTAGTAACAATATTTAGTAACAAAGTCGTAGTATATTGCGACAATATTTAGTAACAAATCTAGCAGAATATAGACATTGGCTTACGACGGTGGAGGTGTCGTCGGAGTTGGTGAAGCGGCAACGGATATTGAGGTATTGATGACGATCAGGCTTCGGGAGTGGACCTCCATGGCGACAGAGTCCCAGCTTTGGCTCTCGTGGCAGCGAGGTGAGAATGTTTTGAGGCCAAGCTCCATCGGTTACTCAATGCTAGAGATGTTGTAGTACATGTGAGGGTTGCTTTTGCCGATGAGCACATAGCCGTAGCGAAGCAGCATCCGAAGAGTGGTAAAGCCGGGGAGTAGCCGCCGTGTTATTCACGTCAAATTGCACTCCTGCGCGATTTCCAATGCTGTAGACAATTAGTGTGAGGGATAGATTCTTACCAAGCTCCCACCTTACTGTTCCTATTGCCACGCCATTAATGATTAGCACTTCCTCACCATTGGGGAGCAAGATCATGTTACCTATCAGCCTTAGTGTAGGCATTGTCTCTAGTGTCCTCGAGATCGCCAAATTTGCTGAGGTCGAGGAAGACAAGGCAAAAGGGCGGGGATATTTTCCGGAAAGAAGGTTGCTCCTCTAGCGTCCCCCAAATCTCCGAATCTCCGGGTGGCAAGTGGCTGAAGAGACAATTCATGCTGAGGTGGGGAAAGACCGGTCAGCGCAACCGGAGAGTCAATCGGAGGAGAGTGAGAGGTAGCGGAGGGAAGAGGGGAGGGCGGGGGCACGGCTGGAGAGTCAGTTGCCGTTTGTGGCCTATGGGAGAGGACGAGGGTGGAGATAGTGATTTGGGAGAGGGAAAAGAATGGATTTGGGAAAGAGCCAAAGAGGAGACTGAGTGAGAAGTGAGAGAGTGAAGTAGGTTAAGTTAGGTTAAAAATTTAGTTTATATATACTAACAAGTTGGCGGGTTGACCTGACCTGACCATATATGTTTAAATGGGTTAAACGGGCTAAAACGGGTCACTGGTATAATCTGAATATGGCCCGATTATTAATCGGGTTAAACGGTTTGACCCGTTTATGATCCGAACCCGATTAGACTAATCCAAACCCAATTAAGAGCTGTGTTATTGTGTTGGGTTATCGGTTGGGTTAATATTTATCACCCCTATTTCTTAAGCAATGAATAAAGATATAAGAAAGTGATTTGCTCTTACTGTTTGTATATTACTTAAACATCCTGCAACTACCATCAAAGAGCACTTGAGAACACCAAGGAGTAAAGCTATGGAGCAGTAGTAACATACAAATAAAAACTTTGAAGCAGCAGGCAGTTCACTTATAGTTAAAGCGAGTGACTTTCCTCATGAGCATCTCTTTAGGAACAGTTACGCTGCAGCTGATACATCCAACTTGAGAATTATTAAACCTACACACATATACTCAAGAAAACATTTAATACAACTATCAAATGAAGATATCACAATGCTACAAGTCTACAATATACCATTATATCACAAATGTAAATGAGATACAAAATTTAAATGCTTTACATAACATGTATGCATAAAGAACATTAAGTCCATATTACATCATTACATGTATGCCAAAATGAAAGTCCATAGCTTTACAACTTCGTGACAATAGTGTTGCCACCATATAGATATATACTACCTCCCAGCACATAACATCGCAGCTTTAAAGTAGTAGATACAATTAACATATATATATATATATATATATATATATATATATATATATATATATATCTATGGATGGCCGTGTCGGTGGCGTACCGGTATGTGGCATGAGAGTGCCGCACGACACTCCTCATAATAGCATCACCGCTCACCATCGACCTCGTCATCGATCGCCGCCCGCCGCTCGCCGTTGTCGGGTGCCCTAGCCCGCCCGAGAGAGAAGAGAGATTGAGACAGAGAGATCGATCGATTGAGAAAGAGGGAGAGAGATCGGGAGAGAGGGGTTAAATTTAAGTTGCGGGTCTGGATCCGATCTCTCTCAGGCGAGCTAGGGCACTCGACGAAGCTATGGCAACGGCGAGCGATGGCGACGACGACGGCGACTGTAAAGGCAAATGTGAGTATCCCTTACTTCTTTTTCTTATTCTCTTACGGCACGGCTGGCCAGTGCCGCGGCACGTGCCGTGCCATACCAGCCGGTGGTCAGCACAGTTCGTGTCTGTGGCGGCCATCGTTGTATATATCCAATTGAAATTTGTTAATAATGAACTAAAAATAAGTATAGGTAGCTAAATAACATATGGTAAATCATCTTAATGAAAATCCTACCCAAATAGGATGATACTTTATAATTAGTTATGACCCCAAGAAGGATGAAACTTAGATTAAAGCCTAAATAGGCGTTAGTGGTGGAGTTACTAGTTTTGGTTTTATTTTTAGGGTATTTAAGTCTTAATTTGTTTTTCTGGTCACTGCTAGCAGTACTGCAGTTTCACTGTATCAGCCTAGCAGTGAACAATAGCCGATGCAATATCTTATTAACTTTTGGAATGTTAATCGAGAGGCTGAACATTGCAAGGAATGATGAATTTTTTTAAAAAAGTTTTTTTTGGCCAAGGGGTGGCTTGTTTTCTCTCTATTTTCTCTATTCATCTTCTAATTTTCTTTACTATCCCTAACCACCTCTCTTGTAGGTCCGTCATCACATCTTAGGACTTCCTACTTGTCCTACACCAGATTTCTTACCAAGACATAGTAGAAAATCTTGTCCTTTTTGTCTAGGATAAATTAGCGATGACTCAGGGTAATTGCTTACCACCATCATAACTCTTGTAGTTCCCTTTGCCAACGGATAAATAGTGATGAGCATAGTTCAAGGTTTCTGTTTTGGATTTGGTCCTAATTTCTGAATTTTGATCAGTTTTGGAGTTTCGGCTCTTTTTTGGTGTCATATATATAAAGATAAAAATTCAAATAGGTATATAAGATTCTAAGAATTAGCAAACAATTCTAAAAGGAGCAAGGAAAGATTAAATTTGAATAAGCTTACTGTCATTGAACAACAATTAGGAGAAACTAATATTGATGTTACCAAATTTATTGTCATTATTTAGAATAGTTACTATTGTTATCATAGTTTTAAATAAATTTGGGCTATACTGCTCATTTTACCAAATTTATCTCATGTGATGCCAGGATTAATTAATGCTATGCTACATAACATATTTATATACTGCCATTAGTAGGCAAAAGGATCAATTATATCTCTATAAAACACAATTATGTATGGTTTTGATTAATTTATGCTTAATGAGGCTCATGTTACCAAAAGAGATTTAAATGTTGCCATTATGGGGTATGAATAGATCCTGACTAGTAATGGAAAGAGACTAAAGTTAAGTAATCAATGCTGATATTAATGGAAAGCATAGGAATTAGGAGGAATAAATTTTGATTAGTATTGAAAAGAGATGAAAGTTAATGGAAAGCTTTTGATTGATTTTAAACTGAAAGCCCAATTAATCAATCATCTTAGCCTTCCATTCACTTTGAATTTATGGCTGTGATTATATCTCCTATTTGGCATGTAGAACCCGTTTTGGCTGATACCAGCTGAAATTGAGTCAATACCGCAACATTTTGGCCGAAAACCCGAAAATAACTTTAGCAAGCTGAAACTACTATATATACTGCGTATTTTTCAAATCATGGTAATAAGTGCTAGGTAGCACAATGCTGCAACAATTCCTATTTTTAATCTAGGCTGTATTATATTCTTAATTCAAGTCATTAAGAATGTGAAATTAAAAGGAATTTGCTGCAAACTCAGTTGAGATACTGTGATGCTTATATAGGTCGCACTCAAACTACTCCCTTTGAGTTGTGCCATGTTTTTGCCATTTTAATTCATAAATTTGTTCTGCATGTCCTTTTTGGGTATGTTTTCTCTTTGACATTCCAGATCTTGTTTGCACTATCTCAATCTATGGTAGTGCATGTCCTATCTCAACCAATCCAGCTTTCTTATAAATTTGTGCTGCATGTCTGTTTTCAATTTATGTTGAGAGGAATTATCTGATGTTGGTCTGCAATCTTACTGTTCATGTACCCTATCTTTCCTTCGATCTTAATATACAAGAAAGCTTATTCTGAGCTTGGAAGGTAATTGAGCCATCCAATTTAATCATTGTGATTTGGAGGGTTGAATTGTCAATAGAAGTCACATGACTCTCTAACCATCCTTCTGATACTTCTCTTATTCAATTCACCTCCACCTTGTGCTCACCATTAAAAGGTCAACCTGATAGCTCATAAGCACAAAGTATGGGCTTTACTATGCGTAAGTGGAACTAGGCCACTCAAATCATAAATAGACAAGGATCAAGTTGTTCATACTACAGTTTGACAGACGTAATGATGAAAATATATGCAGCAATGTGTGATTAAGAAGAGAATTAGTGGTGTACAACTACCAGATATGATGCCCTGCAACTCATGTGGTGCTCCCGTGAAAATTGGACTTCTTGCCAAGAAATAATCCACAAATTAGTGATTAGCTGAGATGTCTTTCTAACTCATAACAGATAAGGGATATGGAAGCCAGTGATGTAGAAGGATCTGCACTAATACCAAGACAGACACGTAAAAGAGTGCAACAGATTAGGGTTCATCTCGCCCACTAAAACAAATCTGCCAAGTGAAAGCTAGAACCCATTGGAATTGTTTTTTGAGTGAAGTCACTGAAATTTATGTTGAAAAAATTAGATTGTATAAATGAAGATTTCCATCAAGTTATAGTTTCACCAACTAAAGATAAAATTTTCTTATTTTTAGGTTGCTATGCTTGTCGACATGTTGAAGAAGCCAGCAGTATGGAATATAGATTCCTGTACCAGTAGTCATGGGTCATGCCTACAAGCACTTGCCTTGCTGGTCAAGGGGCAGCACAACAATCCTTAATATAGAAATGAATGTTAGCTAACATTTATCCTTCCTAGCATTTGGATGATGACTTGATTCAGATATACTACTACCATATAAACATATTTATATGTAAGACTATCAAGCATGGGAACAAAAATGGGGTACATAATATGCCCAAGGTTCCAAAAATCGGTATCGAGATCGAGATCGGCCGTCTGGAAAAACGATACGTATCGGCTGTCTGTATCGGATCGGACTATTTTAATTAAATAAAATTCTAAATATTATTAAAAATGTTGAAAAATTTCTAAAAATTTAGAAATAATTAAAAAAAAAAAAGAAATAATAATTACTCACATATAAAGCCTAAAAAGTTAAAATCTCTCTTCCTCCCTCTCTTCTTTTCTATCCCTCTAATTGTTAGTCAGAAATATCTATTCTCTTCTATACTTCTTTTTTTATCTTTTTCTCTCTCTCTCTCACCCTCTTTTTTTTTTAATCTCTCTTTCTCTCTCTTTGACAACTGCTGTAGCTAGCTACTGTCAGCAGCAGCTGACAGTTGCAGCCGCCTGCAGCAGCGGCTGTCTGCTGCAGCAGGTGGCTACTTGTACAGGCCGAAACCAGCCAATCCCGGCTGGTTTTGGCCCAGTATAGCCGATCCCGATCTGTTTCGGCCGATCCCACTCGGGATCGGCTGAAACTGGAAACTATGAATATGCCTATATCAATACGATGTGTATTTAGAATAGTGAATAAACTGAAGTAAACAATATGTAAATAATCATAAGTATGACTATGTTCCATTTGCTTGACACAAGATAGTACATTTATAAAGTAACGTACTCTGGAACTCATCTTAATCCTATTAAATTTACAAGATATATTCATAAATTATCAACAACATAAAATTTTAAGAAAGCTGGGATGCAAGGGAATAAATGAAAGTTATATTCGTTTCTCCAAATTTATTGACCACATAGTTCATATAAAACGCACAATCAACATCTTCTTTTAAAGGAATCCTTACCAAGCCTACATTAAAAAATAAAAAAATTTGTGCATTTCACCCTTTTCATAGGATTCATTATCATTTAGTGAATGTCGTAGTTTCCGTTATATCCAAGTGGGCAATACATCTCAAAGCTGAATCTAGAGGTTGACCATTTTGGAAGTAATTGGATGATTGAGAAATGCAATCCAACAAGTATTTGAGAAATATCACTTGTTGTTATTGATGTAAGGGAGTGGCTATGCTTCACAAATTTGTAGATTAACACCCTCTATATGTAGATATAGGGAACTCAATGCATCAAACTCTTTGTTTTGAGATTAATTTTCAATCATTGCCTAATGTCTAATGTCTATATAGTCAATCTTTTAGCTATCTTTTCGTTCATGCATAAAGTTTTTTAAGAATAATTTTATATACATATTTTAAATGTTAATTAGGTACATCTATAACTTTACTTACATTTTGTTGTTTGGTCATAAATTATAATGATTATCTTGAATAAGTTTATGTAAGAATTTACGTTTAGTTACCAACTGCAAATAAGTATGTTAATTGTAATAGAAATCTTACTTAGAAAATGTGCATAACTTAATCACATCTTCCTACCTATGATAGAATTTTGTGTATAATTTGTTATATGGTCAATGTTATACAAAATTTGACTAAAATATATATAAGCATATGTTTGGTTGTAAAATATATTTAAAGGAGTTCTAATTCATAAATAAATATCTCTTATATATGAACCAAATGCTACCTTAATGAATACCTTTATTCAATTAGTATGATAATTTAGTAGTCTTAACTTTTTAATCATATTGAATTATTTTACATAGGCTGAATGGAGATTATCTATCTAGCCTACTCGAATTATTTTTCACAAGGTCGAAGTTGTTATTGCATCTGTTCACTAGGAACTATTGTCTCTGGCTGTGCTTTTCTGAAGCAACAAGTATGTTTATATGATAAGGATGCCTACTTGTCAAACCTAGTAATCCCTTGCTCATTGCTAGTTGCTGAAGCTTTTTATCAAATTGTAATGCAGCCAAAGAAGGGAGGATTCTATTGAGTTAAATGACTTTGAAGTTTCTACAAGATTTGACATTGACACGACAGGGCTAGTATGTAAGTTTCCTATAGCCTCATGGGCTGTTGGAGAAGTAATGATTGAACAACTTTATGTCAGAATTCTATCGGTTGTATTCATTCCTCACATTTTCACATGTATTCCCAAAAATGAGACCTCATCTTTTGATTATCTTAGAATTTGTTTGAAATTTTTTTTTTTGTACTTGGGTTAATTTGGGTATTGCTTCCTGCTATCTGCATTGAATTTATGGATATGGAATCTTATTGCTTCAATCCTAGGAAAAACTTGATGATTTTAGACATACCAAAAGAGTTGATAAAACATTGTTTGTACATGACAACTTAGTAGGATGGGGAGGTGCATGCAATAATAGGAGGGAGGGAGACGAAAACGATATATTCCAAGATCAATAAAAAGGTCTTCTGAATGATAGAGATCCTGTGCGTTGCCTTACTACCACTTATGATTAGGATGTTCCTATTGCCTGAGCATATCTCATGCACATGGTGGTAACGGGTAAGGCCTACCATATACTGAATAACACCACCTCATTTATTAAGAGGACAATCATGGATACAATGATATATTGCAATGATGAAAAGCATGGTTAGTGACTTAGTTCTTAATATACTATTTTGTACTTCTTTGAGTATCAACTATTGAGAGTTTGTGAAAGATGAGAGTGAGGAAGTGCAAAAGAAATCAAAAGTAGCAGTATATCTACCTCTTGATTGGCAATTTACTTTTACCTGCCGAACCCTTTATCTCATATTGATGGAATCATACTGGTTCTTCTTTTCCCTTTGAGTAGTTTAAAGAGCTCCATATTTTCGTGGGTAAAGTATCACACAAACTTATCATCTTGTTCTTTGTCGTTGTTCAGACATTTCCTTTTTGGATATATTACATGATTGTCAAAATATTCAAGCTTTTCTGAAGATCATACTTGCCATTTCATGTGCATTTTTCTTGTCTTGTATAGCTGACTTTAGTGATAATTATATGCACATATATTTTCTGGTCTGCTAGTCATTTTTAGTGATAAATATTTGTTGATACACGTAAGAGTTCTAAGCTAATTGGTAACATGCTATTTCTCCGGTCTTTCATAGTTGTCTCTGAACATAAGGTATTTGGAATGGCATTGTATTTCAGAACTTTCAAACAGCTTGCACTCTGTTGGAATCTTACTATATTGTTTCTTTCCTAAGGTTGTTGGCCATCAGAAGATGTGCTTGCCTACTTTTGCTTTAACCATTCAGATATATTCAGGTATGTTGTATAGGATATCCTCCATCTTCAAATAAAAGTACTTGTAGTCACTTTAAGATTAAATCTCTTTCCATAGATTGTTTCTAATCAGGATAACATGCAATATATTTTATTTTTTTATTCATCTATTAAGAAAGAAAAGAATTTCCACAAGAGCCGTGCACGAATACATCCATAATGTATTTTGATCTATAGGATTGCCTATTTATGGCACTATGACTGGGTTCTAATTGTCTGACCAGTGATGTCAATGAGCATTTTGATACACTTAGTTAGAGTCTTTTCTTATTGCATTAGTTATTTATTCTTATTAAAATAAATTTTCTGTAGGTTGCGTTCGAACGTAGAAGGGGTTGCGTTCGAACGGCTTTGCGAACGCCTGCATCAAATTCGCAAAAATAGAGAATGCAAAATGCATGTCCGAACGTGGTTGGGCGCGTTCGAATGCCTACATCGCGTTTGCATCGATAAAGAACACCTTTTGTGCGTTCGAACGCGATTGAGCGCGTTTGAACACGATCGACGGAAGTTCACTAGAATTAGGGTTAATAAATATTATTTTGGCTTGTTGGTTAGCCTCTATAAAGGTGTGAATGGCAGCCAAAATCATAATACTATTAGATTATTGATTTTTTGTCTCTCTATCTTCTCTTTACCCTAATCTCCATCTCTTTACCAATCTACCACCTCTACTGTTGGCAAGGTCTCTCCTAATTTCTAATCTTCCTTGTCTGTCGAGTGCTCCTTCCTTGGGATCTCGACCACTTCTTCCCTTTCGTCTTTATCCCTTAAACAACATCAATCATCCACCTTCATCTCCATTATCATCTTTAACCCTAACATCCATTTCACCCTCACCACCAGCATTATCCGTATTTTATTGTGTTTTCGTCCCAGTTGCAGTTCAAATCTACGAAGGGTGTAAATAGGAAAAACGTAGATCAGGGAGTTACAGATCGATTCCACTTGGTCTTGTAATTTTCTAAACATAGGAGAATATTTGATGAATATTTTTTCTCGGTTGTGCGGATTGCTTTTTACAATCAATCTAGATCTTAAAGGAATCGTTCCGTAGCCTATTATTGGTATCAGAGCTTATCTTTTGGTACTGTAGAACCTATTATTGGTATCAGAGCTTATCTTTTGGTACCGTAGAACCTATTATTGGTATCAGAGCTAGGTGAACCTCAGACCTCCATTAATGGTGGAAACAAGGAAGATGACATCAACAAGGAGACCAATGGAAAACACATTGACAAGGGAAGACTCAATCCACGATAACCCTAACCGTGAGGTCGATTCCTTTAGGGCGACCATGGCAGGACTGAGTCAACCAACGTCCATGGGTGTGAACATAGACTTGACGGATGAACTTAGGAGCATGTTCCAAACATTGCTGCATAGAGTTGATGCAATGCAGAATGATCATAATGCTTTAAAGAAATATGTTATGAACTGATCGGCTTCGTTATCTCTCGACGAAGATTGGTGCCTCAAGAAGGACCAGCGGTGGGACCACACTGATCCGATACCCCATAGGTCCAGGTGCAACATGCTAATATCAATGATCCTCTTTTACCTATTCCTACACATCATCGCTCACCTCCGATACACAACCCAAGACCGGCAGTGGTGGAACCCGAGAGGCATGTACGAAAAAAGGCTAAAGATGGTGGCCGTGGTAGATTCTAGGATCTTACGCGGCTCCGCGAACTCTTCTATCGTCTTGCATTTCCTCTGGCGACGTAGCTGCACCCCCTCGATCCATCGTACTAGAGCGATCCGAGAAGAACGATTAGGGTCATATTCGATCCTTTCTACAATGCCAATAGACGAAGTGCTTCGTTTCAGGTCAATTTTTCGCTGCAATCGCTTCGATCCACCCCCTCGGTGAATGGTGCGCTTCATCGATAAAGAGGATTGGCACTTAGAGAATGATGTTGATCCCTTCGGAGATGGTGATAGACGTGCTCGATGATTTAGAGAAGGTGATCAACAAGTACAAAGGTTTAGACCTAAACCAATGATCTTTCGCGAACCTGACAATGCTATCCGAGGGAGAATCGCACGCTTAGGCTTCCCAAAATTCTAAGGTGGTGATTCGACAGATTGGGTGTTTCAAGTGGAACAATACTTTGATTGTCAAGGGACAATGGAGGACGCAAATGTCTAGATGGCAAGCTTTCACCTCCAAGGAATAGTATTACGTTGGTATAGATCGACTATTCGTGGTAGAGGATTTACCGGTTGGGCTAACTTTTGTAGGGAGATTACACGCAGATTTGAGATAGCAGCATATGAAGATTTTGCTGCCACATTAAGCAAGATGGTCCAGAGGATGACCGTTTTAGAGTATCAAGCTAAATTTGAAAGAGTTAGTAGTCATTGTGAGCCATCTTGGCCTAAACCGATATTGATGAGCTCATTCATTTTAGGGCTGTGGAATGAGATACGGGCGGATATTTGTGCTCTGTTTTACCACTCTTGAGGAGGCCTTTAAGAAGGCCGTGAGGATAGAGCAAAAGTATAAGACTCAAAATAGCAGCGAAAATAAGTTGGGGCTACCGAGATGGGTGGTTTGCACCTAAAATGTTGACTGAAAATATTGTGAGTTCGAAGACAGCGGCTGCTTATATTAGACCACGACTACCTTTGAGATATTCTTCCGATGTTAGAGGAGGCACAAGACCCTCCGTTCGAACTCACACCTGCCCAAGTGGAGGAGCGAAAAGCAAAGGGTTTTTGCTTTCGATGGGATGAATGTTTTACCCCTAGTCATCGGTGTTTCAAACCGATTGGGAGTGTGATGCTTATTGATGGTCTCGAGGAGAACGATGAGGTTGTTGGTGATGGAGAGTGTTTAGAGGAGGTCCATGAGGCTGTGGAGGAGGGCGTGAAGGAAGTTATTCAGGCTGAAATATCGATGCATACATATTCGGGTATTTTCGCACCGAAGACATTGCGGGTAGGTAGACTCGTTAGAAAGCATTGTGTGCACATCCTCATTGATTCCGGGAGTACTCAACTTTCTAGATGAGAGATTAGTGAGGAGATTGGGCTTGGAGGTTGAACCGACGACGGGGTTCGACGTTGCTATTGGAGACGACACGAAGCTTAGGACGTAGAGCTTGTGTCGTTGGGTCGGTATATGGGTGTAAGGACACGACATCATTGTGGACTTGTATCTGTTGGTGCTAGGAGGAGCGGACATTGTCTTAGACACTCAGTGGTTACAAAGCTTGGGACCCGTCATTTTTGATTTTCGGAGTATGTGGATGAAATTTAAATAAAGAAATAAAGATGTGCGGCTTGATGGCGTTTGATATTCGTCGATTCCTACGATGCAGCCGATGGTGGGGCTATCATGTGCGAGTGATTTGGCCTATATTCTTCAGTTAGGATCAGCAGGAGACGAGCCTCAAATGAGTCTAGATACTACTATCGCGTTGTCTAATTTATTAGATAAATTTGCTAGACGGTTTGAGGAACCAAAAGAGTTGCCACCAAGGCGAACGATGGATCATCGCATAGAGATTGTACCCAGAGCTGCACCGGCGAACGTGAGGCCATATCGATATCTACATGTGCAGAAGGAAGTTATCTCCAAGATGAGTATCCTATTTCGGTCATAAAGGAGCTGCTGGACAAGCTTGCATGGGCGACCATATTCAGCAAGCTTGACTTGAGGGCTAGGTATCATCAAATTAGAGTTTACCCGGCGAATGTACATAAAACTGCATTTCGGACTCCGGACGGACACTACAAGTTCCAAGTGATGCCCTTTAGTCTCACCAATGCTCTAGCTACTTTTCAAGGTCTCATAAATGATATTTTTCAGCCTCTACGTATTCTTTGACGATATTTTGGTGTATAGCAGGACTAAAATGGAGCATTGGCGGCATCTAGAGGATGTATTGAATTTGTTGAAGCAAAACCTGCTGAAGATTAAGAAGTCCAAGTGCCTATAGGGAGTACAATAAGTGGAGTATTTAGGCCACATCATTTTAACGGAAGGTGTAGCGGCGGATCCTCAAAAGATAGTATGCATGACTGCTTGGTCGATCCCTACTACCATCACAGGATTGCGAGGATTCTTGGGGCTGACCGAATATTATTGTCGCTTCATTGCCGGATATAGTAAGATCACTGCTCCTCTCACTTCTTTGTTGAAGGATTCTTTTAGATGGAAGGATGAAGCTACTATAGTTTTTGAAAAATTGAAAATAGCAATGACAACGACACTCTTTCTAGCTCTATCGGACTTTACCAAAGAGTTTATTATGGAATGTGATGCGTTAGGATTTTGCATAGGAGCTGTACTAATGCAAGGAGAACGTCCCGTAGCCTTTCTTAGCAAGGTTTTATCACAAAAAACTTAGCAATTATCGACCTATGAGAGAGAGATATTGGTAATTCTGCATGCGGTGACAAAGTGGATGCCTTATTTGATTGGTAGGCGATTCATTATCCGAACCGATCAAAAAAGCTTTCTATACTTTATGGGACAGCATATTCACATTCCGGGACAGCAAAGATGGGTCACAAAATTACTAAGGTATGATTATAAAATTCAATACAAGAAAGGAACGAAAAATAGAGCAGCGAATGCACTATCACGCCAACCCGCTACCGTCGAGCTTGCAGCCTATTCTTCTCCTACTTTTTCTTTTTTTGATGAGCTGGGGTATGCATGTACATCTGACCTAGATGTTTTGAGATTGTTACAGGAGGTGTTGGATGATCCAGAGCGCCATCTAAAGTTAGAGAATCAAGGCAGTTTGCTGCTGGATTGCGGATGCATTCGGGTGCCCGCAAATAATGGATTGCGGCAGAAATTGTTAGAGCACTTTTACCAAACTCCAAAGGCTGGTCATAAGGGTGTCTTGAGAACTTATAGGAGGATATCACAAAGTTGTACGTGACCAGGATTGAAACGAGATGTGAGGAGTTTTGTCCGTACTTGTGAAGTCTATCAAAAGGCTAAAGCAACCACATTGAAACCGGCCGGATTACTATAGCCTTTATTGATACCAGACCGTGTTTGGGAAGACATTTCTATAGATTTCATAGAAGGTCTTCCGCTAGTACGTGGTTATTTAGTTATTTTTGTGGTAGTTAACAAATTGAGCAAGTATGCGCACTTTTTTGCATTGTCACATCCATTTTCAGCCAAGGCAGTGGCTGAAATTTTTATTAGAGATGTTGCTCGATTACATGACATGTCATGAACAATTGTCTCGGATCTTGATCGTGTATTTATGAGCGACTTTTGGGCGGAGTTTTTCAGGCATGATATGCCACGCACGATTGTCTTCGTTACATGATATGCCACGCACGATTGCTTGGTTATATGTATTTACTCACCGGTGCCAACCCATTACCGCCGGCCTCCCACCTCCATAATTCACTTAGGATCCCGTGCCTCCATCCACGGATCCATAGAACGGACTCTCTGATGTTCGTCTACTTATCTGACAATATCTCCAAAGCCTATCGTCCGATTTTTCTGAAATTAGATTCGTTGGAAAGCTCTTTTCTAGGGTTACAACGTATCAAAATTTCATGTTGATCCGACGGCTATAACTTTCGGAATCCTCTTCTAAAGTTCTGTGCAAGATTCTATCCAAATATGAAAACGGGATAAATCAAACCTTAACCCAAGAGGAGACGTATCAAATAATAATAGAGTAAATCATATCTCATAACATGATTCGTGTCAATATGTTAAATTTTTTTCAATATTTATAATAATGTCATATGTCTTAACTTGGGACTTTGCTTGAGGATCCATATTAACTATAAGTCACCTCGATATGCAGTCAAGTCTTTTCCTTATAGTTAATCTAGTTAGGGTTATCAAGAGGTGTCTGATGGGTTATTGTACCAATTGATAGGCTTTGATACTAAATTGATGGGTTCTTTTACCAACTGATAGGCTCTGATACCAAATTGATGGTTTCTCGTACCAAAGATAAGCTACGCAACAATTCCTTCAAGATCTGAATGTATTACAAGAATCAGTTCGCGCAACCGTGGGAAAATATTCGTCAAATATTTTCTGATGGTCAGAAAATTACGAAATCAAGTGGATTAGATTCATAACTTCTTGATCTACAACTTTCGTATTTACGCCCTTCGCAGATTCAAACTACAACTGGGACGAAAACATAAAATAGTGCTGAGTGATGGTGGTGGTGACGGGTGGAGTGGATGTTAGGGTTATGGATGGGTGAAGGTAGATGGTGGATGTGATTAAGGGATATAGACGAAGAGGAAAAAATGGCCAAGATTCCAAAAAAGAGGAGTGGCTCGACAGACGAGGGAGATTAGAAGTTAGAAGAAATCTTGCCAACGGTAGAGGTGGAAGGATAGTAAAGAGGGAGGAGGGAGAGAGTCTAGAGAGAAGATAGGAGGCAAGAAATCAATAATCCAATTGCATAATTAATTTGGCTGCCATCCACATACTTATAGATGCTAGTCAACAAGTCCTAATGACAATAAGTAACCCTAATTCTAGAGGATTCTCGTCAATTGTGTTCGAACGCACAAAAGATATTCTCTGCATGTGTGAACGCGATGCAGACGTTCGAACGCGGGCGTTCAAACTCGCCCGACTGTGTTCGAATGCACAATATGCGTTATCTGTATTTACGAACCTGATACAAGCGTTCGTAAAGGCATTCGAACGTGACCTACAGGAATTTTATTTTCATGAAAATAAATAACTAATGCAATAAGAAAAGATCCTAACTAAGTGTATCAGTGTCACTATCTGATAAATTTACCTTATCTTTTCTATTAACCATAGAGAAGGATTAGAGTCACCTCAGAGAGATTTCTAATCTATCATGACTGTTTTTTAAGTACGCCAGAGTCACCAAAACGAATCATATGCTGATCAGGTATAGGTCTGTTCCCTAGATTGATCTCTAATAGTACCTGGGTCACCTGAATGGATTATATGCTGATCAAGAATAGGTTTGTCTCCTAAACTTCAAAGTAGTCTTGAGTCACCATAGGGACATGCACGAAAAATATCTAGCTAGTGCCTGTTCTCAAAGTCCTACCACGTATCAATTATATTTTTCTACTAATATTATCGATCATATAAATGACTATATGCACTAAGTATAGCAATGTAGTGAGTCTTATATTTTGCACATAGAACATAATAATGCATAAAAAAATATATTAATGTATTTGCATGCTGAATTATATGTGATCTGATAAAAAGCACAAAATACAAAATGAATAAATAAAATAAATACGTAAGTGAACCCACTCATGTATGTCTAGGTAAAACAACTGAAATTTCTAGTCCATGGGTTAAGAAAAATTACCACATTTAATAATAAATAAATAACGTATTTTAATTTAATTAATATTATAATTTTTAAAATTTAAAACTAATTAAATTATTTAAATGGGCTTGTTTAAGCCCAAATGGTTGGTTGGGCTGTGGTTGGCCTGCAGCACACCAAAATCCACTAAATAGTTTGGGCTTAAGGATCAAACCCATTATTATTCATGGGCTGGGCTGTAATCGGCTCAAAAATTCATTTAAATGGATTGGCTTAAGGCCCAATCCCACCAATTTAAATGGGTTGGGTTTGGTCTTTTGGATCTACAATCCAAATTCAAACCCAATTAACATAAATGAGTTGGCACGGGTCGAGCCCGACCTTATCTTGCTTCCTTCCTCGAGGGGATCGACAACTAGAAAAAAAAAATATTGGGGGGAGAGAGAGAGAGAGAGAGAGAGAGAGAGAGAGAGAGATAGACACCGGCAATCACCACCGTTAGAGGTCCATTGATGGTACCCGAGAAAGCCTCATGCTCGAAAAAGGAGGTTGGATCGATCATCGACGATCTGAGTGAACTTCATGGATAACGGCGATCCGAGCCACGAGGGCTCCAAAGGAAGTACCCACGGCTCGAGGCTGACGAGGTGAAGCTTTAGGAATAGGAGCGGTAGCAGCCCGAAGCCATCGGTTGGCGGGCTTCGCCGATCCGCAAACACCAAAATAATTAGGTAAATCTCTTCTAGCCTATTTAATTTTTAATTAACTTTGAGGGGTGGGAGAGCACTCATAGACGAGTTGAGTTGCAATGTCTGATTGCTTTGGCATGCCGATCCAAGGACACGACTCCAACGAGAAATAGAAGAAGAAGATGATGAGAGAAAGGGGAGGAGGAGGGTTTGGCGTGAGTCCCTCCCCAATTTAGGGTTAAGGTTTGATTTATAGGGCAAATTCCGATTTCAATTAGGATTTGGCCGAGGATTTCATGGCCTCCTCTTCCTCTTCTCCACATGGGTGAGAGAAGGAGAAGGGATCACACGTGTAGTGCACGTGAGCCCTTCCTTTTTTTTTTTCTTTTTCTTTTCTTTATTATACCTTCCACCGTATCCACATTATGCATGCATAATTTTGAAGGGTGGTTCTTCACGATATATTAGGGTTCATGGCCAGCCCTTGTCAATGATATGCCATTCCATACTTGTCATTGCCATATGAAAGAAAGCCATTCTTTCTATTGCCAGTTAGGAAGTTGGAAATTGTTTAGCTAGTATTAGTCTACATGCCATGTCCTGAACCAGCCCTTGTTTGCTGGCGACGTATACCTTAGTGATAGCTTATTGGTAGAGTGACATTGTGACAATATATTGCTTGTTTGATTTTAGTGCAAGTGCTTAATTAGAGGGACAACAGTGTTAGCAGAATTAACTACCATAGCCGCAAAACATGAACTTAGAATCAGCCTGCATTTGCAGTAATTTAGTCCAAGTCTTCTGTTTGAAACCTCCTTGTTGATACACTGAATTATGATATAAGTGATGAAATGAGTTCCTGTTTCCACATGAGGTACACTACAAAAAATTATACCATATACTAACCATGTATATAATTATTAAAGCTAGGTTGACCTATTAGTGAATAATGACTTATTACAACAATCTCTGAACAATGTAAAGCTGGCTGTGTAGTACTTGTCCTTGCTTGAATTCTCCAGCTGCTCAACTATACTTATATAAATGTAATGTCCAATCTTCTTATGGAGAATCTCTTTGGCTCTTTCTTTACTATCCAATGATTTTAGTATTTAGCCAACTTACCGTGCATATGGTCAAATGAGATCACATAATTAAAGTCGTAAGTATGGTTGACATCACTTCAAATCAAATAATGGCAGGTTTCTCTTTGGAGTTATCACTTCATAAAATCCTAAGCAGTAATTTCCAATATTGCATATTTAATGTAATCCATATCATATTTTTATTGACTGTCCAGCTATCCGCTCCCTATGAGTTGACCTCAACTGTTGCTTTGGTGGTCCTTCCTTTATGAACTAGTAAAGTCATTTTAAAGGTGGATAATTGACTGATTCAAACTTTTGTTATTAAGGTCCAAAAGAGTGCTCGAACTTGGATCAGGTTATGGATTAGCAGGATTTTCTATTGCGGTATGCTCAGATGCTTGTGAGGTAGTAATTTCTGACGGAAATCCACAAGTTGTTGATTGTATCCTTTTAACTAAACATTCCTTTTGGAGGGAAAGGAATAAAGAGTATCGGCAAGACCAGTTGTCGTAATATTTACTTGCTTCTGTGATTGTATATGCTTTTATTTTTCTTCATCTAGAAATTGTTGAGAGCACTTAATATAACATCACGTCTGCCATGGTAACATTCATTATAGTTATCTTCTTCTTCCTGATTAGTATTGTTTGCATAGAACTTTGGGAATGGCTTTTGACATCTAACTAATGTGAACCATGTGTGATTTTTCGTCTTACATCACACATGTGGATATACTAAGTCACCATATTAGGAAAAATAGTTTGATATCTACGGGAAATAAATTGTTCCTCTGCTAAACTTGTCTATGAATCCTGCTTTGCAGTTATTATCCCACATTTGTAAGTAAAACTGTCTTTATCAGTTTTATTCTAAGCCACCAAGAAAGAGATCTGCATGAAGTAAGAGTATTTGTCTGGATAACTGTAATGGTGCAGATTACAGAATTGATGCTCTTATCTGGATTTATAAGGCAATGCTCTTTTGTTAAATTGATACCCAGAATTACAGTAAGATCTTAGGGAAATTATTAAGAGGACCCTACTTTTGCCTTCATTAGTTATTATCATTCACATCCAACCATATGGATATTTATCATTTGACCCCTACAATTTTCTTTTAATACCTAAAAAATATCCTGAACTAATTTCAACCTAACAAATTTAATAAAAAAAAAAAACCTTCAACCTAACAACAATTGACAAAATAGAGAATATCTATTACTTTTGAAAATAAATAACTAAAATAAGATGGTTCCCTTTTTTACCTTAAATCTTAAAAATATTTACTCAAGGGTATTAAGGTCATTTTGCATTTATAGTTATGGTATTTTTTCAGTTAAAGAACTAACATCAGGGTGCTTTTGAGGCATTAAAAGAAACATGCGGGAGTCGAATGATACATATTCATATAGGAGGGTCTTAATGATAATAAAGGCAAAATTTAAGGCGATTTTGATAAATTTCTATAGATATAATTGTCTTAATAAGCTCTTATAAAGTATAGCTTTAGAAGATGGAAAACATTTTGGCAATAAAATTGCCGGTACTTATGTTAATTTACTAGCAATTGCTTGGATTGTAATGGAGAAGAGTTTCATGTGAGATATTGATATAGGAATATTGGTATAACCTTAATGATAATATAATTGACAATGAAATGCTATCTAAAACTGAAAGTACATTAGGACATTACCAGATAGTGCATAAGTCCTACAAAGCTTTTATCCTTCATGCAATAATATGATGCAAAGGTAATATTCATTAACTTTCAGACATTCAGCATAACATAGGAATCAATGCTGAAGCTTTTGGGGAAACAAAGGTGAAGTCAATGCTGCTGCATTGGAATCAAGAACAAGCTTCAGAGATGCTAAATGCCTTTGACATCATTGTTGCAAGTGACTGGTATGGCTTTATTATTTTGTCAATGCCATATTAAGCATTCATTATTTTGTTTTCTATTTGAAAAATAATGATTCACCGTTAGCGATCTACCAAAACATCAGTTTTTTTATTAAGGCCTTATCAAGACTTCAATATAGTACTTGTACAGACTGTTACTAAACTTATCAAGAGTCTTTTGACCAAAATGGCCTCCTTACCAAAATTATTTACCATACTGGTCCCCCTTTCAAATTTATTAACAACGGGGGTCTGTTTTGCCAGCTCAGCTGAAATCTCCCAATAGTTTAGCACTTTCCATTATAATTCAGCAGTTCATTTCTAGTCTTCACCGTGTAAGGAAAGATCTCACTTTTCTACTTTCGTTATTCAAGAGTTAAGCATTTTTTGTTATGGACCAAGCCTTCGGTGCGCGATCTAGATTGAATGCAGGAAAACAGCCTGCGTAGTCGGAGGAAAATAATCACCAAATATTTTACCATAGACAAAATTACGAAACCAGGGGTGGTCGATTTGTAACTTTCTGGTCTATGTTTTTGGTATTTACGCCCCTTGTAGATTCTGACTGCAACTGAGACGAAAATACATAAAAGTAGAGGTGATGGTGGGAGTGACGGGTAATGTTGATGATGAGGTGAGAAATGATAATGGTGATGGGATGGATGGATCGTGGTGTTAAGGGGATAAGAATTGTTAGGTTTTTAGTGTTGGCAATTGTGTACAAAATATGCTTAAGTGTTTTTATACATGTACATGAGTATTTATACAAGTCTTGAAAGTATTTGGATTGAAGAATTGCAAGATCAAAGTAGAAAGGTTTCTGCGTTTACACTGCGTTCGCATCGCTGCGGTTGCGGACAATCACAACTTAATATACAAAAAATAAAAAATAATTATATATAATATAAAATATATACTAATATAGCATTTATAAAATTTTAATAGTGCAATTCACAACCATAAAAATAATAGATTACAAATTTACAATTACAAATATGAATACATATTTTATTAACATCTTAATAATAAATTACCACGATCGAAAATAATGTTGAAATGCATTAAAAGCTTATTGATGGCAGTCTAACCTCTCTTTAATGGAGCACGTGGCACATGACAGAGTATGTTGCCTCTTTCCCACTAGCCAAAGCACAGAGAAAGTAGACAAAAGGAAAGACTTGGTGATTTCCAATATCAGAGAAAAAGAAAAGAATGAGAAAAGAAGAAAATTGGATAACAAAGATGTCTACCTTTTTATTTTGGAAAAATAAGAAAATTGGATGTTGTCCAAATATAGATGTCCGCAACTTGTGGTTTACTGACATCCAACTCTTCTATTGATTTTCCTCCCCTTTAGTAAAGTTGCGCATCATCTCTACTTCTCTATTGGATCCACGAGTGCTCGAGTATCATGCGCTTCAAGGAAAGGAGAGATAATGATGGTGGTGGCTCAATGAGATATATTAGTATTAGAACAGTATTTCAACTATTTATGATTTCTCTAATAAGTAGAGGTTTTGCATTATAAAGAAGCTGTCTTAAGGCTACCTAAAATCTTCCTAGTTAGGTGCATACCCTGTTTTCTCTAGGAGTAGGAGATCTCAAATAATTGTCCAAGAACCTAGGATATCAACATAAAGAAAAGAAAAAAAAGAAATGGAATTTTACCACTTTTGATAGATTTTCCTGAAAATTGATCCAGCATGTGTTGCACAAACTACTAATAAGATCTGTTGTAGATAATAGAGATACATTCAATCTAAAACTGCAAACTGAACCTGTATCTTGAGTTACTAAGTTAAACATTACAAACTTGCTAAACCCATGGCTGATACTTTTCCTTGGTCAAGTAAGATCATGTTTTCTTGTTATAGATACATATCTTACCAAAATTAATTCTAGTATTTAAACTTTAACATATCAGGTTCCTAGTTGTTTAAATTTCACAAAGTTGCATCTATTCAGCATGCTGGTGCTACTTCTGTTTCATGAAGACATATGTATAAGTCTCACATATGTATAAGTCAAACAGGCCAGCTGCACATTTATCTAACTTTATATGTTCTTATTTTCTCTAGTTGATGTATCTTTCCAAACTGGGACGCCTAATTTAGGAAGCTTCAATGGTGATTTAATATTAGTGAAATTTGAAACACTTGCATGAGGTGGCCCTCCATGCATTTATGTCAGCCAGCCATTTGACTATCTTATTTATTAATTAAGAAGTAACTTGTATACGTATCACATAGTCATCTCAAAAGCTGAGTCACTATATTACTTGAAATCTTTCACTGCATATATTTTAGTTTTTCACAAGGTTCAGATATTAAGGAGTTACTTATTTACTCTTGTTTTATCCTTTTAGTCTTATAACTTATTAATTAATGCAAGTCATCATGAAAAAGTGTGGTAAATTATGCATCATAATTTATTACATCATCTCTTACATTTCTTGTGTTTTAGCACTTTCTTTAAGGAATTCCACAAAAGTCTTGCCAATATGGTCAAATCCTTGTTGAAACGTTCTGAAGATTCGGAAGCCTTTTTCTTCAGCCCTAAGAGAGGTGATTCACTAGACAAGTTTCTACAAGAAATCACGGAGGCAGGCTTGCAGTACAATTTGATTGAAAATTACGACAGCACAGTCTGGAATCTTCATCACAAGTTTCTGAAAGGTGATGACACCTCTTGGCCTAACTATGATAAGGATCACTCCTATCCTCTACTGCTGAGGATTAATTTTCCGATGGAAGAATGATGTCCTGGTACCAAACATTCTAATTCCGTTGCAGCTGCATGCGCATGAAATGAATTTGAAGAGTTCTACTCATTTCTTCTACCTTTTTCCATTGAAGTTACTTTTTTTTAACTTATCTAAGCATTGGTTTATGTAATGATCCTTTGTACTTTTGACATGATTCCTTTTAGGAAAAATATCAATGTGCAAACTTGATGAACTCGTAACTGTGCTATTCTCTTGGTTAAATAAATTTTGATAACATATCAATTTTCCGATAGGGAAATCTTGGTTCTCCTGCAGACAATTCGGATGGGTCTATTTCTCCGTACTCTGGTAACTTTCTGCCAGAGCACTGAGACTGTCCCTCTCTCACTATCCCATTTCGCGTTCAAGATCTCGTGCTGGCAGACCACTGGCATAAGATCTGCCACTCTGTATAAGGACAACATCTAATGGAACTTAAATCCTTGTTGTCATACTGAACTTTCTTACTACCCTGCATCTCTTTGTTGATATTTGCGAGTACGTCAATCAGATTGGCCAATAAATAGATTGCTGTAAACCGTTACATCTGAGACAAACTTCCTGTAACTCTTTACTTTCTGTAAGAATCTCCATTTGCCTCTTCAAGAAGTCAAGTGTTGAGCCCTTCGAGGGTATCACTGGATTGTTTATAAACTAAATAGCATTACATTTTTAGAGTTGAGTTGTTACCAGCTTAAGCATTTCATTGCATCCTTTTGTGCTTATCATCTGATACTTTATCTCCTAGTCCTGGTCATTGCTCTCAACTTTTGACTCATAAGATTCCTTCTCTTCCTTTGTGCAATAACAGTCACATTTAAAACCAAATTGGTTTCTGTTCCATTAACAGCTGCACTCCATAAAAGGAACTGGTGCACGGTGATGCTCCTGGTTGGCCAAGGACAATTTTTTTTTAACAATGTACGGTTATTTGACATGCAAAGGAAATTATTGATCGGTGTTTAACAATAATATAAGTTCAAATTGATGTTGCATGATATCTTGTGGAGTTTGAATGACCAAGGATATGTTGCTTTCCATGGCATTTTGTTGGTTGTAGTTTATTATTGTTTGCCAGTGTATTTGGAATCTATTAAGTAGGTAGTACAGACTACTTGGCTAGTTTTGCTGGGGTTCAACATAGTTGCTGCTCATTCTTGTCTTATTTCTTGCCTTCTCTTATTCTGAAACTAACTGGATTTCTAGTCATGGATTGCAACTACTGCCAAGCAGTTCATGCGAATTGAATGTTTTTGGTAACTATGGATGGATGTCGAGTTGAAGATGACATTGTAAAAGGTGGATAATAAAAAATAAAAAAAAGTGAAGTTGCAACATCATTACTAATCTCTTTTGTTTTGCCTTGATTTGAGGTGGGTAAACCTTTTCCTAATCTTAAGTTTTCTTTTCTTTCAATATTAAGAGATGAAAGAACTTGGAACTTCCTTTTTCTGACACACACTAGTTAATAATATCCTGTCATGGGTAATGAATACCGTTAACTCCTAGTCATCTTTTAGCAGCTAAAATTGTCTGCTAGTATTAAGTTTATCCTCTTCCATAGCAGAGAGGACTTCTTTTTCCGGGATTTGGAAAATGTTCTAGAGAACTTTCAACTTTCAAGGACAAATGAATTATGGCCAATTATTACCATTACTTTTTTGAGAGAAGTGAGAATTTAATAGTGGCCCAATTAAATCGGTGTCGTTGGGATTTGAATCTGTGTACATTCATTCAATATGAGCCTCTTTAAATACCATCCCATTAGCACAGTCACCAAGAATTACTGGAAACTTAACCCCTCACTAGTTGGTTAAACATAAGCACAAGAAGGGCCATATCATATAACTTTCAGCCAATTGATTTGGACACCCAATTCATTCTAATGGTTGTCATTTCCCCATCACGAGTCCACTTTATAGTGTGAGGGTTATGTTATTCCCCACTCTACAAAAGCATAAGGCAACATTATCATACCCAAAAGGTTGTCTTCTCCTTTCTAGCCCTTTACCCCAGCACTATCCACAAGTTGGGCCAGAAGAGCTAACCACCACTAAAATCTTCTATAGCAAAGGGGGGAAAGAATCCAATCCTAACTATAATTCTTTTGGCTTGGCTTCTCTCTCTTTATCACACAAGCAAGTAACTTTCATCTTGTTGACACATTTGTTGGCACTTTGGGGAAGGGGGAAGGAATTAACTTTCGGACACAGGAGCTATTAGGTTATTTCAACTATCTCTTTTTAGGTGTTTGGGAGAATGACATTGTAGACGCATGTGGGATGCACGTGTTGACCAAAGGGATGGTACTCTTGAGGCTTTAAATAATGCAAAACTTTGTATGTGAATTTACAATTGGAACACCAATTCCACTCTTTTTATGATCATATCTTAAATAGATTTCTTTGTTTTTGAACAAATGCATTGCTATGGGATCAAAGTCAATCAAAAGTTTGTTTTATCTCCCATGGTTCAAGTAGGATACTATTAAATTTTTACTTCTCTCTTTCTCAAAAGTCTTCTATTGTATATAAGATTTCTTTATTTTTTTAACTAGAAAATTCGATACAGCTTCTCGTCTTACTTGTCATTCTTTTCATTCTATGGTCATCAAGTTCTTTACCGATATAATGTTTGTGAGTTGCACTGTTAGTGTTATATGTTTAATTGGCAAATCATGATCAAAATGAAGTTTATTTGCTGTATCTATTTCTAAAACTATGTTATATGAGCTGTAGCGCAAGCAATTGTGGAGATTGGTAGATGCTTTCATGTCAAAATCAAGAGGCCATTTAGTTTCATGTGTTTCAAGATCCAATATCTAAGTATTGTATTCTTTTTCTCTTTTCATTCCTTTCAAAGTTGAGGGAATGTGTTCTAATATCTACTTGATTAAAGTGTATATTAAGATGTCCTTGGAAAGGATAGTTTATAAGATCTAATAACTTAAAACTAATTTGTGTTACATCTTATATGTAGATGCAATTTTTCAAAACATATGGGCCAAACGGCTCAACAAGTATTGCATACTTTTCCACAATGACCATTCAAAGGCATGTCTTCCTGGCAGAGATGCACTCCATGTCTATTCGAATGTTTATAGAACAAAATTTAATGGAAAGAAAGTTAGCAAAACATTTGGGCTTCATTCATTTATTGAATAAGGCTAATTCTAAAATAATTATTATAATTTTTTATACTAAAAGAAGAGAGCTAGTACTGTTATAAGTTATTATAATATTTAGTCATAGACTAATACAAGGAGTAATAATTATATTTTATGTGACATAAAGTTGATATTAAAGTAATAAAGAATAGTAAAATTGTGCTGAGAATTATTAATATTTCATACTAAATAACCAAAATGCCTCTTAGTAGATAGAAAGAAGTACTAATACATAAATAATATTTCAATTAATCTTTACATGAGGAAAGTATGAGCCTTTTACCATTTAGTGCGAGGTTTTTGCCGTGTAGTATGGATTTTCTATCACGACATGCAGTGCAAACTTATATAGGTAGTGCAGACTTTTGCCTTATAGTGCAGGTTTTTGAAAGAAAGAGGAGAGTACGTCTAATGAGAGAGAGAGATGACAGTTTTATTTGAGTTTTATTCTCTCAAGGGCAAATATATAATTTTCTTGTTATTAATTTGATGATATAAAGTGAGAGAGAGAAATAGAAATTATTCTATGCTTATTTCATAAAAAAGCTAATTCTTATTCTATAATAACTGAATGGAGGCTTAAAAACCATTTGAACCCATTCAAACAAAAGGAATATTGCTCTAAAGGGATACTACTATATAGGGGTATTACTTATTTCAGAATGGTTTTATCACGCTTGATGTTATGATCCGATCACGAGAGTTAAATCAGTTAGGTTGAGTCTAGTTAATTAATTTTACATGTTGCTTTTAAATTTAAATTAAAATAAATAATCTATGTATGTAAACCCAATTAGGTGAATTGGATCCGACCCCTTATGACTTTACTCCTATCTTTACTCCTATAAATAGGAGTGAACATGGGTTATTTATCATTGTGGAATGAATATCGAGTTGAGTTAATATTATTATTCTGCATTTACCGTTTAATTGTAGCTATTTATTTTCTTAGGAGAAGATCTAGTCTAAAAATCCTAATCTACCTCTAAAATCTAGCCACCATATTCCTTCACAAACCAGTCACCTTACAGTCTACCTCCACCATCCCACGACCATCCACCACCCTTAGACGATCTCCGCAATGTTGGCATTTCCATTTTTCTCTAATTTTGACCTTCCTTCATTTTTTTTTCATTAATATCTTTTTACCCCGATCTTAGAATTACTTCATTCCAAAGCCATTAGATCCATGACTTTCGAGGCTACCACATATATATTTTTAGAATTTTCCGACGAATGGATCATTCTAAATTTGGTTTATAACAATAGTATCAAAGCCATCGTTCCTCGGTAATGGTGAGCACACCATTTAAGGCAAATCTGAGAGAGATTGCTACCATAGAGGACTAAGAACTTATCTCCATCTTCATTGAAGCTTAGCAGGCACTACCAACACCACCAGCTATTGCCATTGACGAATCACCGATGAGTGCGACGGTGATACCCGATTCTATAGAGGAATCCACAAGATCTACTAGGGAGAACATCAAGAAGCTCGCAAAAGTGATCTATAGAGCCATTTCATCGTAGTAGCAACACCGAAGTAGGCCCAAGGGACAGCACCCATGTTGTCTTCCCCAACCGTGATGGAAGCTAGGGCTCACAACCTTAGTTTTTCACCCAATGATAATAAATCTCTCCTAGCCCAAACCACCACTATCAATCTCTCTTGGGACCTTCGCACTCGAGCCACGACCATCTTTCACACTAGCATTGGCCTGTAGACTGCCATCGACAAACTTTCACGCTGTAGCAAACTTACAGTTGGTCACCTTGGGTCTGATACTTCCATAACCACTAGCAGCCATGGTTGGCTTTCTTTGCCCGGTTGCCAACTGGCTACCATAGCCGTCAACGACCATTAAGTAGCCAAACCTGATAACTACCTCTATTGTAAGCTATCCTTTCATTAAGGCTTTGTGTTGTTGTGAGTCTATTGTAGTTGGGCCTTGGGCACCTTGCACAGCCACTAGGAGTCGATGAGACTTTTGGATACGCATCATGGTCACACATGCAGCAAATCGAGCTCAAGCTTGATTTTCTTCCTCTACCATCACTCACCACCACAAAGACCTGTTGGATAGTGACCAAGGATCCTACCCAGTCGCCACCAAGGCTATAGTAGCTTAGGGCATTGCCCCCAAGTCCAAATAGAAATTTGGTCTTAAGGTAATGGTTAGTGGAGGAGATGAAGTGCATGTGTCTCGAGATGGGTTGAATTTTTGTGCACCAACTCGACCACCTTGCACGATCCAATTTTGTACCTATGAGCATGACTTTAGGCTCAAATACAAGCTTGATGACTATTGGTGAAACGACCTGATGGGCCCCTATCAACTAATTGAGCCAGACCTACATGCAGCCCTAGCTTGACACGAGCTAGACCCATGAGCTTTGACCCACTAGACTAGCATCCACCATGAGGTTGCTTAGATCGCTATGATGGACCATTTTAGAGAATTCAAGCTTGAAGTATCAAGCTTGGTTTTCCAAAATTCTCAAGAAAAGATCTACTAGATTGGACCTATCTAGTGAAATAGTTTTCACATACTATGACACTTGACTATCAGAAGATCTAACTTATATCATTTCATATGAAGGGCATGGCAATCAGGTGGTGCTAGTCGGTAAAGAAAACTCGATCATTCGAGTCTTGATAGGCTTTTGCTAACGCGATGTATGCTTAGTTTGGTCTGATCTAGTACGAGGACTTCTAGGCTATGTTGATAAGCTAACTGAGTTAACAATACTTCAGACTTACCGAGAGGAGTTTGAATGGATCTACAACTAGGTCAACAACTAATTAGACTCCACCCTAAAGAGCATGTTTATTAGTGGACTTAGGCTTGACATTCAAGTTGATATCAAAGCCTTGAGGCCCACTACTTCTAGGGAGGCCTTATGGCTAGCAGTTCCGATAGAGTTCAAATTGGATTAACTAAACTAGATTCGCAAGAAAGAGAGAGGGAAGATGACCCAACCCAAGGCCTACTAGAGACTACATCTACCGCTGCCTAGTAGAATTGACAACAAATCACGCATTGGTTTCTACCAAATAATTTGGAAGACCACAAGAAAAAGGGTTTGTCCTTCTATTGTGATGACTGCTTTACCCTACGTCACAAGTGCAAGCATCAGTTGACTCACATCATGTTCTTAGATAGTCTAGAAGAAGAACATGAGTTTGATTGGCACAAAGAGCTTTATGAATATAAGAATATGAATAACTAGCCACATTGAGGACAAGGTTGTTAGGTTTTTTAATTGTTGGTAATTGTGTATAAAATATTCTAAGCGTATTTATTATGTATATGAGCTTCATACAAGTTTAGAATATCTCTGGTTTGAAGAATTGCAAGATTAGTGGAGAAAAGCTGTTGAATTCACATCGCGTTCACAAACGCGTTTGAACATAGTCCGTTCACAAACGCGTTCGAACGCGGTACTGCGTTCACACGGACAGAGAGCCGCGTTCATAAACGCGTTCGAACGCGGGTACTACGTTCACACAGACTGAGAGCTGCATTCATAAACGAGTTCAAACGCAACCTGAAGAATTCAAGCTGTCGCGTTTGAACGCACTCGAGTCCGTTCAAACGCACTTGAGATTAAGTTGTGCCGTTCGAACGCACCCATGCCGTGTTCGAACGCACCTATGAAGTTTGCAATTTATTGGATTTTCGTGAGTACGGATAAGACTTGGATTTGGCTCTATCTTGGAGATCATATATAATGATTGTGATGCCCTATCTCTAGGGTGGTTGAAGAAGCATTATTGAACGAAATTTCTTAAGGCTACATCGGTTCTTCAACGAACAAGGTTCTACTCATCTACAAGAATTTAATCTTTCGTCTTAAGGGCTATCTAGACGAAAGATCAATCTCGAGGGCTACTAAAGTTAGACATTAATCACGAGAAGCAGTGAATCGTGGGTTCTAGCGATCAAGACTGAGAAGAACAAAGTCGTTTGGATCGACGGGTTATTTTGTGAGTTAGTCTTGTAACTGCTACTATCATAGTGATTGGTTTTGATCCGAGTTTGGATCCGTGGTTTTTTTCCCGTTTTGGGTTTTTCCATGTTAAAATCTTGGCGTTCATCTCTACTTTCGTTTTTAATATTTCTTTCGTCTTTTACTTAAGTGAACGAACGATATCATTACCTAAAGGTTAGATACATACGTGTGTCTAAGGGTTTTTTCAATTGGTATCAGAGCAGGTTCTCTCACTCTTTGAGAGAGATCAGATAGGCATGGATTTTCATAGAGATGGACCCTCATCTATTATACCTCCTATTTTAGATGGATCAAATTATGGATATTGGAAAGCTAGGATAAGAGCTTATTTGAAGTCTATAGATGAGCGAGTATGAATGGCCATTGTGAACGGTTGGAGTCCACCAATGTACATGGTGAATGATGAGTTTATTGAGAAACCGATTGAGTCATGGGATAAGACAGATTATGAAAAAGTTGGCTGGAATAGCAAAGCAATAAATGCAATTTTTAGTTGTGTTTCCTCGGAAGAATTTAGAAGAAATTCTACTTGTGAAATAGCAAAAGAAGGCTGGACGATCTTAGAAACAACTCATGAAGGAACTATGGTTGTAAAACTTTCGAAACTTCAGAGGTTGACTACTAGTTTTGAAACCCTACGTATGAAGGAGAATGAGACATTTGATGAGTTCTATGCAAAGCTGAGTGATATAGTCAACTCTAGTTTCAACCTAGGAGAGAAAATTCCTGAAAACAGAATTGTCCGTAAGATCCTTAGGTCTCTTCCAGAAAGGTTTCAAGCGAAAGTTACAACTATTGAAGAAAATAAGGACATCGACTCTATGAAAGTTGAACAATTGGTAGGAAATTTACAAACATTTGAGTCCAGTCTTTCAAAACCGAGGAAGTCCAAAGGGATGGCTCTATCCACTGTTGAACAAAATTTAGAGGAGTCTGATGATAAAGGTGATTTAGATGTTGAGATGTTGTCTATGTTTGTTAAAAAGTTCAATAAATTCTTTCGGAAGCCAAATAAGTTGAATACTGAAAAATTTGAAAAAAGCAAAGCCTTTGTGAAAAAGAAGAATATCGTGAGTTCGAATATAGGTGGTAGCAACAACAATGTCAAACAGAAAAATAAGAATTCTGAGAATAAAGTTCAATGTTTTGAATGTTCTGGTTTTGGACACATTGCACAAGAATGCCCTAATCGTCTTAAGAGGAAGGGCAAAGCTATAAAAGTTATTTGAGATGACGTAGATGAATCTAATGATGATTCTGAAAAGGACGAAGAAAACTTTTTAGTTTTTACCTCTTCTCTACTTAATACTGACTCTGTTGTTGATATTGATAGTACAAATATCAGGATATGTTACCTACTGAGGAAGATGAATCTGAAATTCAAAAGGCATATAATGACTTATATCTAGAGTCGTTTAAACTCAAGAAAAGCAATCTTAGACTACTTCAACGACTCAAGATAATTGAACCAGAAAGAATTCAATTTGAGGAGATGTACAAATTGGAGCTTGAACGTGTCAAAGACCTTTCTGAGCAACTTGATAATGCGAAAAATAAATTGAAGGCTAATGAAATTGAACTAGAGCGATTGCATAAGAAAGTTACATTTCTAAAAGAGAAGAACAAACTTGATGAGATTCTAAAAGCTCAGATCTCTGGAAAAGACAGGTATGGTGTTGGATACACTAGTAATTCAAATAATAACAAAACTGTCTTCGTTTCTGCAGGTATACAAAAGGAAGAATACCTAAAGTCATCAACCGCATTTACAAAACAATCCTGGATGAATGCTTCTAAACTGAAGTTGAATCTACAAACTGATGAATCTTCGACAGTACCAAAGGTAAATTCTAGTCACACTCCTCGACAGAAGGTGAGTAGAAAGTGGTTTGTTTCGACATGCTACCATTGCGGCATTCTAGGGCATATTCGACCTTATTGAGAATTTTTGCAAAAACCTAGAACTACTTTCATTTATGGGATGAAAACAAAGGTCATATGGGTCAAGAAAAGTGATTTGAAATGTTATATTGTGCATACTGCCTTGAAAGCCTTAAATTTTGATTTGTGGTATTTAGATAGTGGCTGTTCAAGACATATGTCGGGTGACAAGTCTTTATTTTCTAATCTTGAAAAATATGAAGGGGGAGTTGTGACATTCGGAGATGGTAATTCATCCAAGGTAATAGGTAAAAGAAAGATAAGTACTCCAGGGATTCCTAGTCTCGAAAATATTCTTTATGTTAAGGGCTTGAAAGCAAATCTATTAAGCATCAGTCAATTTTGTGATGAAGATTATGAGATAAAATTCTCCAAAAATGATTGTACTATTCTAGATCATGATGATAATGTTATATGCTATGGATCTAGAACATCTGATAATTGCTATGTTGTTGGAACTACACATAAATTGAAATGTAATAGTGCTTCTTTCAACATTGCAGATCTTTGGAATCAACGTCTTAGACATGTGAATTACAAGGAATTATTTAATCTGTCCAAACAAGAAGTGGTAAGAGGAATACCTAAGATGAAAGAAATGTTGAAAGAAGTGTGCGGTTTATGTCAAATTTGAAAACAAATTAGGATCTCACACAAGAAGGTAAATGCAGCTACCACTGACCGTGTGCTACAATTAGTCCACATGGACTTAATGGGTCCAACAAAATCAGAAAGTCTTAGAGGTAAACGTTATATATTCTTAATGGTTGATGATTACTCTAGATTTACCTGGGTTGCCTCTTTAAGTGAGAAGTCTGAAACCTTTGAAATTTTTAAAACATTATGCTTGAAATTACAGAATGAAAAATCTACTACCCTAGTTAGGATTCGTTCTGATCATGGTAGAGAATTTGAAAATAAAATTTTTTCCATATTTTGTGATTCTCTTAGTATTCAGCATGAGTTTTCAGCTCCTATAACTCCGCAACAGAACGGGATTGTGGAAAAGGAAGAATCGAGTTGTGCAGGAAATGGCTAGAGTTATGCTTCACGCTAAAAAGGTTCCTTAAAGGTTTTGGGCAGAGGCGGTCAATACAGCGGTACATGTTATAAATCGTGTTTATCTAAGACCAGGTACAAAAATGACTGCTTATGAAATCTGGAAAGGTAAGAAACCTAGTGTTACATATTTTCGAGTATTTGGTAGCAAATGCTATATCTTACGTGATCGAGAACATTTGACAAAATTTGACACTAGGAGTTGTGAGGGCATCTTCCTAGGGTACTCTAATAATAGCAGAGCCTACAGAGTATTCAATCTTGACACTTCAACTGTTATGGAATCAGCTAATGTTGTTATAGATGAATCCACTGCTGATATAATTGATGCTACTCCTATTTTTGTTTCTGTAGGTACACATGACGAAGACATTGGAAAAGAGTTTGAACTGGAAATTGAGAAACAAGACGAGGATAGGGTTAAAATGAACCAAGCTGACTACACCGTAGTAGAACCATCTGCTAGAGTGAAACTAAATCATCTACTATCATAAGTGATCGGAGATGTGAATGAACCAATGAAGACAAGACGACAAATCCAAAGTGAGGTATCATTTACTTGTTATACATTTTCTTTTGAACCTAAAAATATGAAGGAAGCATTGTTAGATGATTCTTGGGTTAATGCTATGCATGAGGAATTAGAGCAATTTTCTAGGAATTGTTTGGTATTTAGTTCCTAGACCTAAGAATGTGAACGTAATTGGAACAAAATGGATATATAAGAATAAAAGTGATGAACATGGCAATATAGTTTGAAATAAGGCCAGACTTGTAGCACAAGGATACACTTAGGTTGAGGGTATAGATTTTGATGAGACATTTGCATCTGTTGCTAGATTAGAGTCTATTCGTATACTGCTTACCATTGCTTGTCATTTAAAATTTAAATTATTTCAAATGGATGTTAAAAGTGCTTTCTTGAATGGTATCCTGAATGAAGATGTTTATGTGGAATAACCTAAGGGTTTCGAAGATCAAAAATTTCCTTCTCATGTTTATAAATTGAAAAAGGCTCTTTACGGGCTAAAACAAGCTTCAAGAGCTTGGTATGAGAAGTTGACCACCTTTTTAGTGGATACGGGGTTCACTCGAGGAGGAGTGGACAAGACATTGTTCATTAGACGTGAAAACAAGAGTTTAGTTGTGGCACAAATATATGTGGATGACATTGTCTTCGGGGCGACGAGTCAATTATTAGCTAAGGAGTTTGCTGATCTCATGCACAGTCATTTTGAGATGAGCATGATGGGTGAGTTGAAGTTCTTTTTAGGGCTTCAAATTACTCAATTGGAGAGAGGGATTTTTATCGCTCAAACCAAGTATGCTAAGGATCTTGTGACTAGATTCGGTTTAGAAAATACAAAACATGCTAAAACTCTTATGAGTACAACTACCCAACTTGGTAAGGATATTTCAAGAAAAAGTGTTAATCAGACACTATATAGGAGCATGATTGGGAGTCTTTTGTACTTAACTACTAGTAGACCTGACATTACATTTAGTGTCGGTGTGTGTACTAGGTTTCAGTCTGAATCTAAGGAGACACATTTGTTTGCTGTGAAACGTATCATAAAATATGTCAGTGGCACAGTTGATTTAGGTATCTGGTTTACTTATGACTCGGGTGCTATCATATTGGGATACACGGATTCTGATTGGGCAGGTTCATGTGATGATAGAAAAAGTACTTCAGGTGGATGCTTTTATGTTGGAAACAATCTGGTTGCTTGGCATAGTAAGAAATAAAACTCGATATCTTTATCTACTGCAGAGGCCGAGTACATTGCAGCAGGGAGTTGTTGTTCTCAGTTAATATGGATGAAACAGATGGTTAAAGATTACGGCATTGAACAAGATACTATGGTGCTTTATTATGACAACATGAGTGCTATTAATATATCGAAAAATCCAGTTCAATACTCGCGTACAAAACATATAGACATCCGACATCATTTTATATGCGAGTTAGTTAAAGACAAAATAATAGCACTGGAACATATTGAGACAGAGAAACAATTGGGAGATTTGTTCACAAAACCTTTCGATATATAGAGATTTGAGTATCTTCGTACATCTTTAGGGATTTGTGCTTTGGACTGATTTTATTAGGATTTGTGTTCTTTTTATTTTGTTTCTTTTTTTTAGGTTTTCTTTTACTCTGAAATTTTTTTTAGGTTTCAGATTTGTCGAGAGTTTTATTTTGTTTATAAAAAAAAATTTGATGCACTTCTTGATTCAAAAATATATTCTTGACATATAAGTATGATTTTTTACTTGATTATGAGTTATTATAGTCAATTTTGTCATCTTGAAGTATATTGTATCAATTTTGATTTAATCACTCCCTCGACTTCTATAATAATAAAACCAAATTTAATGCACTCATAACGTATGTGTATTCTTGAGTGAGCATGATATCATTAATTATTTTTTTAAATAGCTCACTATTAACTTTGATTTGCACAGTTTGACCTCATGCTTAGGGCTACAATGAGTTAGTGTGAAAACCGTCTTGTTTAGAGTCCAGTTTAACTCAGTACATTATTAGCAAACAAAAAAAATGACATATGTTAATTTCTTCTTTGACATTGTTTGATTTGTACTACAAGAAAAGGGCTACCTACTCATGTGTGAAAGCCATCACCTATATGTTTCAGTAAAAAAAAATAAAAGAAAAAATTCCTGTCATGTTATGGAGAATAAGTCGAAAAGTGTAAAATTTTTTATACTAAGTCGGTTTGACTACTATGTTGCATCATTGATTAAATAGAAATATTTGTTTTAGAAGATAGTTTCATGTTATCTATACTCAACTTGCATATGCATATTGTTATGATCAATCAAGATTAATTTAATTTTGAGTGATACATTAGAATTGATTATAATATGCTTTTGATGATTTGATTGATCTGTGTATGACTTATTTCATTTGATTGTTATATTCTATGTCTTGAATCTATTTTGAATTTTTTAGAAGTGCATCTCCAAAAAGATTTTTTTTGTTTTTACTGATTTAAAAAAAATAAAAGAACCTTCATTTTCTCCCTCCCAAATCTTCAAGATCTTCATCTTTTTCATCAAATTTTTCACTTCAAACCCTTTTAGAGGATAGTTCTCCTCCGGATCTAAAGTCTTTTGGCCGAAACTTCAAGATTTTCTTCACTTTTTGCGAGGTATGATCATTCATCAATTTTCTTATTTTTTATTCAATTAAATATCTTTATCTTGATTGATTTCATGCGGTTTCGAGTTTTGATCACGTTAAAGTTAATACATTGATGTTTCTTGTGCGATTGAACGTGATAACTTAGCATTTTCAAGTGGAAGATGGATTTCACTTAGGGTCTTCATGGTTTCTAGAATTTTTGGATTTCTTGTTATTTTTTTGTATGCTTTGGGCATATGTTAAATCTTGCGACTTTTTTCCTTCTCTAGAATGCCTAAAAAAGCTGCAGTTACTAAGAAACCAAGGCCGCCTTCGTCACCTACCCCGAGTTCCTAGTCTTTGGCATTTGTGTCAAAAAGGGGGAGAGTGTGTAGTGTGTGGTGTGTGGCGAGTTTAGACGTGAGTTTAAAGTTTAGGAGTTTACTAGTGTAGCGGGAGTGTTGGCATAGAGGGAGTTTATTAGAGTTTACTGGTTTATATTTACTGCATAATAACTTTGCTTAAGTACTTTTGAACTTATGCTTACTTGATAACTTGTGTTTGGATTATTATTCATTTCAAGTTATTTTCACTTGATCTTGGATTAGTATATTTTTATTATTTGCAGGGATTGAAGTGCGAAATCTTCTAGACTTGTTGAATGCTCATTTTGAATTATTTGTAATATCTTGTAAACTAGATGCTTTGTCACAAATTGTCAAAGGGGGAGATTGTTAGGTTTTTTAATTGTTGGCAATTGTGTACAAAATATTCTAAGTGTATCTTTTCATGTATATGAGCTTCATACAAGTCTAGAATATTTCTAGTTTGAAGAATTGCAAGATTAGTGGAGAAAAGCTGTTGAGTTCACACTGCGTTCGAACGCAGTGCATTCACAAACACGTTTGAACGCGGGTACTGCGTTCACACAGACCGAGAGCAGTGTTCACAAACGCGTTCGAACGCGGGTTTGCGTTCACACAGACAAAGAGCCGCGTTCATAAACGCGTTCGAACGCGGGTACTGCGTTCACACAGACCGAGAGCTGCGTTCACAAACGCGTTAGAACGCAACCTGAAGAATTCAAGCAGTCACGTTCGAACGCACTCGAGCCCGTTCGAATACACCTGAGATTAAGTTGTGCCGTTCGAACGCACCCGTGCCACGTTCGAACACACCTATGAAGTTTGCAATTTATTGGATTTTCGTGAGTACGAATAAGACTTGGATTTGGCTCTATCTTAGAGATCATATATAATGATTGTGATGCCCTATCTCTAGGGTGGTTGAAGAAGCATTATTGAGCGAACTTCTTAAGGCTACATCGGTTCTTCAACGAACAAGGTTCTACTCATCTACAAGAATTTAATTTTTCGTCTTAAGGGCTATCTAGACGAAAGATCAATCTCAAGGGCTACTGAGGTTGGACATCAATCACGAGAAGCAGTGAATCGTGGGTTCTAGCGATCAAGACTGAGAAGAACAAAGTCGTTTGGATCGACGGGTTGTTTTGTGAGTCAGTCTTGTAACTACTACTATCATAGTGATTGGTTTTGATCCGAGTTTGGATCCGTGGTTTTTTTTCCGTTTTGGGTTTTTCCACGTTAAAATCTTGGCGTTCATCTCTACTTTCGTTTTTAATATTTCTTCTGACTTTTACTTAAGCGAACGAACGATATCATTGCCTAAAGGTTAGATACATACGTGTGTCTAAGGGTTTTTTCAATGATGTCAGAAGCAGTGTGAATTATTATGATCTGACCACGAGTGTCAAGTCATTTTGGTTGAATTGAGTTGAGTCTAGTTAATTAATTTTGCTTATTACTTTTAAATTCAAATTGAAGCATATAATCTATGTACATAAGCCTAATAGGGCGAATTAGATCCAACTAGCTATAACTTTACTCTAATAAATAGGAGTGATCATAGATTATTTATCATCATGGAATTAATATTTGTATTTACTGTTTAATTTTAGCCGTTTATTTTTCTGGAAGTAGATTTAGCCCAAAAACTTTAATCCTACCTCCAAACCCTAGCTACCATTTTCCTCTACGAGCTACCCACCCTTACAACCGACCTCCGCCATCCCACAATCATCTGCCACCCTTCAGCAACTGCCCTAATGCCAAATATTTCCATTTTTGTCTAATTTTGACATTCCTCCATTATTTCATTAATATCTTTTCACCCTGACTTAGAATCACTATGCTCTAAAGCTATTAGATTTGTAACTCCCGATGCTAACACCCATAATATTTTTTACTAATTTCTTACTAACTAATCGTTCCAGATCTGGTTCATAATATTTAAACATTTCGACAAAATTCAAGTTTGCAACAACCTGAGTCATTTAAATGCACTCTATTTTTTTTAAAATAATTTGAGAAGGCTCTAATAAAATCATAGGGCAATTTTTGGCTTTTTTTTAAGTGAGAATATACAATGGGAAATATTCCAGCACATGGAATCTTCGACATTGCACTAGAAGTCCTATAGATTATTGAAAGGAATTCGGGAGCAATCCAAGGCTGAGCTGAGGAGGTTCTTTAGCGTTTTCCTTAGATGGACAATTAATTTTGCTGCTTCGTGATCGATCATTGCTATCTTGAGGGTTTAATTTTGCTGCTTCGTGATCGATCATTGCTATCTTGAGGGTCACTAAGCTTGATCGACTAGTTTCGAGAGTCATAGAGGATGATATTCAAGCATAGGAAGCAGCATATATTAAGAGAGAGTTGAGCAAAATAACTACAAACAGAGTTATTAGTATCAATGGCTAATTTATAAGTTATTTTATTACTGCTAGTTTCTTAGTGCTTGGTTCCTTTTGGAGATGATTCGTGAATTTTTATTCTATCTTTCATGTATTTCAATTGTTTTAACTTAGAAAATTTGTTAATAATATTTTTATTCACATATATTAATAATTTAGAAAAATATATATATATTTAGAGTTAATTACACCTAGGCTCCTAAAGTATTATCAATTTTTACAAATATGAATATTAATTTTCTTTTTTAATAATTAGACTTCCTCAACTATAGATAGGGGTGTCAAGCTTGTCGAGCAGCTCGGGCTCGGCTCGGGCTCGGCTCGACTGTAGCTCGAGTCCGGCTCAGCTCAGCTCTGAGCCGAGCCGAGCCCGAGCTACTGAAATAGGCTCGAAATCACTATCGAGCCGAGCCTGAGCTGAAGCCGGCTCGCTCAGGCTCGGCTCGATAGGCTCGGTATAAAAGTGAATAATAAAACCCTAATCCCCAAATCTCACCTTCCTTCTCCAAAAGACCAAAACTCCTGTCGGCTGCTGCATCGTTCTCCTCCCGCGAAGCTCCGCCTCACCTTCCTTCTCCAAGGCGTCGTCGCCGCGTCGTAGCCTCACCATTCCTTCTCTAAGCCGTCGCCTCACCTCCCTTCTCCAAGCCATCGTAGCCTCACCTCACCATTTCTTCTCCAAGCCATCGCCGACGCGTTGTCAGCCTCACCTCCCTTCTCCAAGCCGTCGTCGTCGCGTCGTCGCCTCACGTCCCTTCTCCAAGCCGTTGCCGCTCGTAGCCTCACCATTCCTTCTCTAAGCCGCCGCGTCATCCTCCTCCATCGACCGGCAAGAGGTATGATTTCTCTACTTACTCGTTTGTAGTATTATACTTTCTATATCATTTTAATGTTAAGGGCAGTTTAATCTTTCTGAATTAGGCATGATTTCTCTACTTACTAGTTCTTGTAGATATTAGGTTGTTTAAATCTACTGATGTTCCATTATACTCAATAAATGGATGATACATGGATATCTAGTACTGCTGCTCAAGCTTATCTTCAATGCTTAACTGAAGATAAACTTGAGCAATCTTCTATAAGTTCTTGTAGATATTAGGTACAAGGATCCTTACCTGTTCATGCCATCACAAAGCCAGGGCCAAAAGGCAAAAGTTTCTCTTATTACTCTAGTGTAGGGTTACCCTAATGGCCCAAAAATTGCTTCCTTCTGCCCTAGTGAGTTGGAATTAGTTGGCGCATCAATTCAGCTGGCCCTTTATTAGGCCTTGCAACCAAAACCAAAACATGCCTGTGTCGAGTAAGTTGTTGCAGCTAAAAGTAATGTAAATGAAATTGAATATTTTCATGAGAAATTAGATTCCCCAGACCATGGAGCATAATTGCAAATTTATTATGCCTAGTCAACACAATAACAGTTTTGCTTTTCTAGGGATTTGCACTGCCTCATTAAACCATGTACCAAAAGAGTTCTTTTTCTTTTCTTTCTTATGGTACTAAAGAATAGGAAATGGCACTTCTATGGTGGAACAAGTCCTCTTGGATGTTTAGATGCAGATATATATTTCAATGACTCTTTCCCTTCAGATAGTCCTTTTGTTTCAGCTAGCAATAATTTTTGTTTCAGCTAGCAATAATTTTATGTTTATATTTGAGAATGATAAAGTAGATAAAAAGTTAGTATAACTATTTCTCTTGGCTATTAAGTATTAACTGTATCCGTCACATCTATTTTTGTTTTTACTAATTAAGTATTATAAAAATTTAAGCAGTATTTCTGTTTCTGTTTTTTATTTTTTTATGTAGATGTCAGAGTCAGTAACTAAGAATCTTTCTAATGCTGTTAGTGAAAATGAACCTATTGAAATTGATATTGGTGAAGAGGATAATGAAACTAACAAGGAAGAAGAAAGTAATAGTCAAAAGAAAGGGAGAAGAAAAACTTCTGATGTATGGTTGTATGTCAAGCGGGTTAAGGTGAAAGAAAATGGAGAAGAGGTAGAAAAGTATCGATGTAATAATTGCCCGTCATTATTTAGTGTTCCTAAGCAAGGCACAACTTCACAAATAAAAAGACATGTGAAATTGCACTGGTTTGGTAGGCAAAGGACAAAAAAAAATTCCTTTTGCTTCTGCATCTAGTATTACTGGGACTTCAGCTATAGAAGAAAATTATCTCAAAACTATTTCATCAGGATACAACCAAAATGTGGTGAGAGAAATAATGGCAAAAATGATGATGGTACATGAGTATCCTTTTAATATGGTTGAGCATACATGGTTCAATATTCTTCTGAAGGTTCTTAACCCACATTATGAACGGATTTCTAGAAACACAATGAGAAGTGATGTTATGAAAGTATATGAATCTGCAAAAGAAGAAGTGAAATTGCTTTTGAAAGGAACTTATAGAATTAGTTTGACTTCAGATTTGTGGACCTCAAATCAAAATATTGGGTATATGTCTTTGACTGCTCATTTTGTTGATTCTGATTGGACTTTACAAAAACGCATTATCAACTTTTGTCAATTGGAACCTCCACACACTGGAGTTGCTATTTCAGATGCTATTATTGATTGTTTAATTGCTTGGGGAATAGAGGATAAAGTATCAACTATTACCTTAGACAATGCCTCCGCCAATGATGTTGCTGCTAAGACTATTATGAATAACTTTCAAGTTAGAGATAAATTGTACTTCAAGGGGCTTATTTTTCATGTTAGATGTTGTGCTCATATTTTAAATCTAGTTGTTCAAGATGGGATCCATGTCATTCAAGATGTCATTGAAAATATCAGATGCAGTGTTACTTACTTAAAAAAGAGTCCTTCGCGTATGTACAAATTTGGTGAAATTGCAAGACAACTCTCTGTTCCTACTTCTAAGGGTTTAGCTTTGGATGTTGCAACTCGTTGGAATTCTACATATGTTATGTTAGAGCATGCTTTTGTGTACCAAAAAGTTTTTGAACAATATGCAACGAGAGATGAAAATTACAAATGGCTACCTTCAGAAGATGATTGGTTTAAAGCTGCAAAAGTCTGTGAATATTTGAAAAAAATTTATGATGTTACTCAAATTATATCGGGAAGTTCATATCCTACTGCAAATCTATTTTTGATTGATTTATTGAAAGTGAAAGAAGCTTTAAATAAAGGATGTGAAAGTGAATTCTACTTTTTGAAGGATATGGCTATAGAAATGAGAAAGAAATTTGATAAGTATTGGGAAGAATGTGATATGTTATTGGCAGTGGCAGCAGTATTAGATCCCCGATACAAAATGAAGTTTATTAATTTTTGTTTTCCAAAAATATATTGCTTTGCAAAAGCTCAAATAAACATGCAAAGGATCCACAGAGTGTTGTATACTACTTTTGAATCATATAAACTTGAGAATGCATCAGGTGAAAATAATAGAATGAATGATATATCTCAACTTGATAAGAGTGATGACTTGATTGGTGCTAAAGGATCAGAAGGTCAAGCAGAGTTTAAAAATTTTTTGGAATCAACAAATGCAGTTGAACCTCTGAAATCTGAATTAGAAATATACTTAGAGGAGCAGACTACAAGTTTGATGCTCTAGAATGGTGGAGACTAAACATGTTGAAATTTCCTATTCTTTCCAAAATGGCTCGAGATATCCTTTCGGTTCCTATTACCACTGTTGCATCTGAATCAGCTTTTAGCGCCGGTGGTAGAGTTCTAAATGATTTTCGAAGCTCTTTATCTTCCGAGACAGTGGAGGCTTTGGTATGTGGAGGAAATTGGATTAGAGAATCATTGAAAAAACAAATCAACTCTTCTAGGGTATGTGTACTATACTTCTCATAATAAATTTTTTTCATTTTATGCTTTTATAAACTATTGCTGACTTCTTTTTTATAATCTTATTTTCTTTAGGTACCGGCGATGGATAATGTGTTTGTGAGGATTCCAAATGTAGTTTGATATTTAGGTATCATATATTGTATGTCTTTTCCTATTATTGTTTGTTTATACTAGTTGCATGATGTTTAAGTTGCAATTAACTTATTTCTTTTTTTTTTTTTTTGCAGTTCTAGGATGAAGCTTCTTTTTAGTGTTAAGACTTGAGAGTTGAGAGTGCCAAATAAATTTAGTTATAATATTTGGCATGTTATCAGATTTTATTGTAATATTTGGCAAGATATAAGTTAAGTACTTATATTGTAATATTTTGTAAGTGATAGACTTATGATTTGGATGTCATATCAAAATTTGGATTTGTTTTGAGCCAAATTTTGATGAATTACCATATGTTAATATTTTGCAATTAGTGTGTTAATTTGCTTGACTTTAGTAAATTTTGTATAATTTAAGTTAAATTCATTTGGTTGTCTTTTGTTATATTTACTAGTAAAATTTTTGAAATTGGTGTGATTATTTTGAGCCAAAATTTGATAAATCTATGTTAATATTTTATAATTGGTATGATAATTTGCTTGGTTTTAGTAAGGTTTTGTATAATTTAAGTTAAGTTCATTTGGTTGGCTTTTATTATATTTACCTGTAAAATGGGTGTGGTTGCTAATCAGAGATTAATTTTAAATTTTATAGTCAATTTGGTTGGCTTTTATTTTATCTACAGAGTACAGATAAAATTTGTTATTCATTTTAGCTTTTTTCACTTTAAATATGTTGTGGCTCGGCTTGGGCTCGATCCAGCTCGAGCCAGCTTGGCTCGAAATGAGGCTTGATAATAGGCTTGTTTCAGGCTCGGGCTCGACTCGGGCTCGATCAGGCTCGGCTCAGGCTTGGCTCGAGCTGAGGTGAGCCGAGCTTGAGCCCAATAAAGAAGCTCGAAATTAATTTCGAGCCGAGCCTGAGCAGCAGCCGGCTCGCTCAGGCTCGGCTCGTTTACACCCCTAACTATAGAATATCTCTCACCCTTACTATGGTTGTTAATAGAATCTTTCTAATAGTTTAAGGGGTTATATTTTATCCCTTGCAATTTAGCAAAAATTCAAACTATTGTTGTATGAATTTATATTAAGAACACTTAAACTCTTTTATAGTTCAGATCTATACAGCCGTCCTTCGACTTTATTGTATAGAAGCAGGTTCCAAATCTAGACCTAAAATCACTTGCGTAAATCATATCAATAATTTCTTAGCCATCGTTAATTTTAATCGAAAATATGAATTATACCCTCATTTGTTTACGTAATTAGTTGAAAATTGTTTTTTTATGAAAAAAATTATGTGTTTTACATTTCTTTCACCCTAAAATCCCACTTATTTTAAATTTTATATATTACAAACATCTTGAAAAGAAAAAAGATAAACAGAAAAATATCGATAATTTGACAATCTTGACAGAAAATTACTCTCACCATTGAAAGTTCACAAGGCATTTTATAATATAAGGAGGTGAAATGTATATTTTTCCTAGAAATTTAGAATAGTGCAAATAGAAGGATTCCCATCTCTCATATACTAGATTGCCCTCTTAGATGAAAAAGAAAAGTTTATACATAAGAAAAAGGAAGATATCCAATAATTAATTTCAGAGGCTCAGAGACATTATCTCGCATCCAATAATTGTATAGTTGTGAAGTTTTAGATACTATAGTAGATCATTTAATTAAGAGAAATTTGTATATAACACTATATTTTTTTTAATAAAATTATGGTTTATATCTTATATTTCACTATTTGTAAATTGAACCTTATGATTTAGCAAATATGTGCAACAAATATTCTGAGTTAGATTTGAACTAACATTATGATAATATTTCGTTAAGTAGAAATATTTTTATTTATATCATGACTAAAATACCCTTAGTATTACTTAGTTTGGAATATTTTTATATTTCTTTTAGTATAGTACCTTAACCCAAACGCTTAGTTAACTTTGATTAACAAATCTAACAGTATAGTATTTTCTGTATATATTCACTAAATTAGAAGGCTCGATTTGCAAATAGTAAAAATGTAAGGAGTAAATCATAATTTCGTTAAAAAATAGGGTATTATATGCAAATTCTAATGTGAACGGGTCGGATCACATCAAGGGGAGATTGGCTCAACGGATTAAATCTAATTATCTTATTTGATTATTTGGTTTAGTTTGAGCTTTAGTAGGTTAGAATTTTATTTAATTAGCTAAATTAAACTCTATACAATTTTGGAAAAATATTCGCAAAATATTCTACAAATATCCAAATAATATGAAACTAGTTGGATAAGATCATCAACCTCCATATCTACAATTTGGTATTTACAACTTTTCTAAATTCGAAATCTATCTACAACAAAACTAAAGGTTAATCGAGAAATAAGGAAGAATGGTTTAGTTGGTTTGTTAGGGTTTTAATTTAGTTGTTAATTTATTAGAATTTTAACTAAGTTGTTTGGGTCCCTAGGGTGGGCCTCTATAAATATGTAAAGGAAATCCTTTGAGTGGAATCTGATAATTGAATTCGGCATTGTGCCCTTATCTTCTTCTCAATTATATCTAGCCATTGGTGCCCTCTTCCACTTCCTACCTTCCGTCGCCCAAGTCTTTGATTAGCTTCCTCTAACTTTTAATCCCCCTCTTCTACAATAATTTTTTCTCTCTTCACACTAAGAAATTAAGATTTATCTGACCTTCAACCACTATTCAGCCGATATCTCAAGATCTAGTCATCCAAATCTTATGATATTGAGTTTGTTGGAAATCTCTTTTCAAGGGCGATAACATATCAAAAATTTAAAAAGATCCAATGATTAGATTATCCGCAGCTTCCTTCGAAAGTCATGCTCCTAATCTAGTTCAGAACCATTTCAGATTAGATCATTCGGTATAATCTATTTTCAAATTCTTGTGTTAAATCAAACTTTAAGAAAGATTGGGATTATGATAATTGTAAGATAACCCGCCTTAAAATTTTGACCACCAGTAAGCAACATGTGAAATTTATCACATTGTCTGTTTCTTAGAAAGTATCGGCATGATGTCCGTATACATTAATATGTCGGCAGGTAATAGTAGAGTTTTTTTATTATTTTAAATTCGCCACTAATTAATTTTATATATCTAATTCATTTTCAAACTTAAATACAAGATCATAAATGTTTGGAAATCAATAACCCAATCGGTTAACGATTAAATCTGACAAGTTTTAAGAAATTTTTTTATATAAAATTATTGTGGTTCAATCACTTACAAATATAAATTATTGACCGGATTAAAAATTTATGTATAAATCTCTCCTTTAGATTTGGTAATACTTTTAGAAGATTTAAAATCTTTATATAAGTCGCTAATCTAATTAACGGTTTTATATATATATATATATATATATATATATTTAAAATTCGCTGACTAGTTAAAGATTTCTAGAAATAATTACCCTACTATTTAAGTTTTGAAGTGTAGTTTGACACTTAAAATAAAATATTTGGCATGGCTAGTTTGGTCAAAAACTTGGTACACGTTTTTAAGAATAATTTCACTTGTACCCCTAAATTACTACTTATTTTCACATATAATCCTAAATTTTTTCTTGATAAATATAGATTTTATAAATCTCTAACCCCTCTCTTCTATTTAATATTTCTTGTTCTCCTTTTTTTCTTTTTCCAAAAAAATCTTTGCCTATGATACCATTACAAAATCCAAATTTATTCCGGAACATTTCTCTTAAGAGAATTTTAGTAATTCGACAAAAAGTATAATTTAATTATAGTGTAGTTAAGTGTAATAAAATAACATGCAAAAAGAAAGAGTAAGATTACATATAGCATAAAAACTATTTGTAGGCACATTGGATTCCTTATACACTCTCTCTCATCATTCAATGACTCTTAAATCAATTTAGCCCATACAGGGGAGAATATAAAGCAATTTATACATAAAAGAAACATTCTTTTTTTCTTTTTCTTCTTTTTTGACGAACAGAACAAAGAACGTTCTTATACTGATCCATTGTTGACATTGTTGGACAGCTAAAGATGTGAAATAATTAGTCACAGTTGCCAAGAATTAAAGATAGCAGACGACAGGGCAACGGCTACAGCGACCTCCAAGGAACGTATCATTACATCCAACAACCCCTTGCTTCCAGTTGCAGCAAAAGTATTGGTCAGAGAGAGTACCACCTCACTGTTGAAGTAGTAAACAATTTAAGATTCTTTAATTTCCTCCATTCCACCGCAAAGAGATACAAATTATGGAACTTATAAGGTGATTTTTTCCCCCACACACCATGTGCTCATCACTATACACATACCCACCTCTCTACCGCTATCAATAAACTAAACATTTCTCACAGTATCATCAATATAATAGAATACATCAAAACTAAGAGTAGATTACAATGATAGCTTCTTTGGACACCTCAGCCTTTGCTGGAGGGCAACCACCTCTTCATCCTTTAAAGGAGCCTTTTTTTCTTTTTCTTTTAATCTTGATCATTTAAAGAGCATTGGGAGTAATGGATACTATAGCAGCATGAGGAGGAGGAAGGAGGTGATGGCAACCATGAGGAAGGATTGGTGAAGGAAAGGGACTGTTTGCAAGGTAGCAGTTGCGTCTCCAGTGGCTAAACTTGCAAGCCAAGAGTCGTTGTTTTCCAGCATAACTCCCGTACCAGTTGCTCTCGGGGTGGGGGTGCTGCTTGTTGAAGAATCCCTGGATGACTTCTGGCTGCTTTGAGGATTTAAAAAGAGGAGAGAGATTTGGTTAATTTACACAATTCTATCATTTCTGGGCTTAATAAAGTAAAGAGAACAAGATTAATTCATATTATGAGTAAGCAAAAAAGAAAAAGCGAAAAAAAAGGCTACTCTTTTCCTCTTATTCAATATTATCTTTGTTCCTTTCCTCTTTCCCCTTCCCCTTTTTTGACTCATTTATTAAAGAAAAGAACCAATTGGTAATTCAATCGGAGTACCTTGGAGAGGATGAAGGGCAGAAGGTGATGGTGTAATCTGCTCCGCCGGAACAAGTGAACGTGCTGGTGGGATCATCGAAAGCGTAGCTATAAGACCTCGGACACGCGGATTTGAACATCTGAGAGTACACCGACGGTTTGCACGTCGCCGGACTCGAGAAAGCGCCGCTGCAGCAGTACTCCGGCTTGGCGAACGCCTCGCACGCGCTCCTGCACGCTTCGCCATCGCCTTCTCCTACCTTCAACTCCGCCGGACACCTCTGGTTCAGATCCACCACGCAACCAGTTGCCGTACAGCCATTGCTTGCTTCGACCACCATGGGGATGTTGTACCCGTCCACTAGGCTCACGTCGTAGAAGTCTTTACTTGAGGAGGAGGAGGAGGAGGCGAGGGTAAACTCGGCTAGGGTGGCCGGCGGAGCGGCGCCGGCGCCGTTGCATTCGACCGCGCCCGAGCCGCAGTCGCCGGTGGCGCACGAGCCGCGGCCGGAGGAGTCGAAGTTGCAGCCGGTGCGCGCCCAGAAGCGGCCCGACCACGCCGCCGGGGCTGGGAAGGCCCGCGACTCGCCGGAGCCGAGCTCGAAGCCTGTGGACGCCAGCTTCGAGCTGCCCGCGTTGGAGAGGATCCCCGGCCACACCGTGCTGCCGCAACGGTTCACGAACGTGAATGTGGTGGATTCCGCTGCACAGATTTCGTAGTTTGTTACAATCTATTCTTTCTTAAAAGAAAAACTGCACGAAATTTGTTCGATTAATTACCTCTGAGAAGGAAGAAGAGAAGGAAATGAAGAGTGAGAGCAAGAAACGAGTCCATTGGAGTGATACAATTGATGGTTCCTCTTTCTTAGTTCACAGGAAAGGAGAAGAGGAGCAGCAGTAGCCAAACCAAGGCAAGGCAGGGCTTCTACGAAAAGTTATAAATGGCAGCGAAGGAGGAGGAATGGGAGTAGAAATGGGAATGCAGAGGAGAGCAACCCACCGATATATTATTATCTGCTGAGCCGGGGGTGAGGGGGAAATCTTAGCATTGCCTTGTGACCTGTACTTATAGGAAGGAGTATGGGCACTCCCCTTTGCTTTTTTTAGTTTTCTTTGTATAAAGCTTCTCAATTAAAGGTGGAGGACAAAGATGCCCTTACAATTTAACTTTTGCATTTCTAATTGTCAGTTAGGTCGATATCACAGGGTGTGGGTGTAAGATATGGTTTGGTGCGAAATTATGCGTTTGCGATGTCATTTCGCTGTTGAGATGACGAATCTTAGCCATGATTAATGATATTAAATGAAATCTAAAGAGCAACCACGTTACGGTTGTTCATCATTTTATAGCATAAATCAGGCATTTACTTGAAGTAGAAAACCCGCTGCCAAATGCCAATTATGTCAAGTAAATGAAAAATCAAATGGTTTACATGTGTGCTCATAGCACCTCAACTGCTCCATAGACCTTGGCTTTGGATCTGGACTCGTAGCTAACCTGTGTGCATACAAAAGTTTATCATCAGTGTCAGGTGTCAGGCATAGTAAACCTGACTCCACCCTGCTGTGGACCAAAGGATCAAATGATCCATCAGTATTTAATTTGGTCCAGCTTGGGGTTGGGGAGCTCAATTTACCACTTGTGCTTAGAGGTGCGACCACTGCATCGTCCTACTCCCGTTGCTCCGCTTTTAGTAGCAAAATTAACAATGCAAGTCTATTGGATCTAAGATTCGTTGGCCCGGCTTTTATGTGGTCTAATTGGAGATTGAGCAACTCCCTAGTCGGTGAAAGACTAGATAGAATCTAGTCTCCATTCATTGGTGCTCGAAATTTTCCACCGCTCGAGTATACCGTCTTCCTGCAATTAGCAGAAATCACAATTCTCTCCTCTTGATGTTGCACTCAAAAGTCAGATGTTTTTCTCATCATTTTTATTTGAGCACCGGTGAACTCAACTCCATAACTCCACAACTTCATACCTTACTGTCACCCTACTATATGGTCGTCCACTAGTTTTATATAAAACCAAAACTACTAAAATCCTATCTTTCAAGACTACCGTTACCTAAATTTTATAATTTCTTACATTTGGATCGATCCAGATTTGATTCGTAACAATTTTCTAAAATCTTTAATAAGCAAAGAAGGCTATTTTATGCTCAAGGCCAATTTATCCAAGTCCTTCGATGGATTGGACTAGATATTCTTAGGGGATTGCCATGATCTCTATAGCTTTCCTAAAAGTTATCCAAGGCCTTTGATAGAATGGACTAGATGTTCTAGGATTGTCTTGATCTTATCTTTTAATGCATCTCCACTTCATCCTTGGATGTTAAAGTAAATAGTAATGCAAGTGGATTCTTCAAGCCTTTTAAGGGACTGAGGCAAGGATGCCTATTATCTCTTTATCTCTTCATCTTGGGGGACCAACATCCTCTCCTTCCTCTTCAAGATGATAGCAGAGGAAGACAAACTAAAACAAATCAAGATAGCCCGCAGTGCTCTAAGTCACTTACATCTTTTCTTTGCTGATGACCTACTTATATTTGGAAAAGCTACTAAAAAGGGAATTTCCTCTATCACCAACATTTTGAACCTCTTTTGAGCCATCTCAGGTCAAGAGCTAAACATTGATAGTTATCTATCTACTTTAGTAATCATATTGCTTAGGAGAGGAAAAATTATCATTTTTAATGCTCTAATCCTGAACCACTTTTTCTTGGTGATAGCTATCTGGGTAATCCTCTTCTTCTCCCTTCTTCTAAGCATCAAGCTTATCGTTTCATTTTGGAAAAAATCAAGTCTAGGCTGGCTTTGTGGAAGCGCAACCTCTTCTTCTATATAAGCCGTCTTACTCTTATCAAATTAGTGCTGTGCTATATTAGTCTATTTCACGGCATTAGTCACCTTGCCAAAACTTTTAATAAAGGAGATCCATGATATTCATTTGAAACTTTTGGTAGGGATTAATTAGAGGTGGCTGTCACCCTTTCCTACACAAATGGGAGCTTATATATCGTCCAACCTCGCTTGGTGGATTAGGAGTTTGACAACCACTGCTCATTAATAAGCTGCTCAACTTAAAGCTCGCATGGTGTCTTCTCTCTAACCCGTCCTCTAACTGGGCAACCTAGCTAAAAGCTAAATTCTTTCATAACTGTTCCCTTTGGCAAGCCAGCTTTAAACACTATGGTTTAGTCGTCTAGAATTTCATTATCAAAGTTAATGATATCCTTTCCAAGCATACACATTAGATGGTGGGCAATGTACTTCTATTTCCATTCTCTTGGATCCCTAGCTACCAATGGAAATCATTGAGGACACCCAACTATCTAGCTCTATAACCAAAATTTACGACCTCATTCATGACGATAGCTATAATCGAAGGCTCATTAAAAATGCTTTCTCATCGATGGTAGCCTCTCTCATTCCCAACTTCTACATTAGTCCCTACTCTATTACTCGGTTGAATAATATTTGTTGGACATCTGTGAAAAATGGCACCTTCTTTGCCAAAGGTGAATAGCTGAGCTCATCATTAGATGATAATAATAGGAAGCTTTGGTCTATTATCTAGAGGGCTAAAGACGTAATACCAAGGGTGAAACTTTTCTTTGGAGGTGTTTGGTTTGTGCCATCCCGGTTAGTGCTCATCTAGTATTGAGACAATCAACCATCTCCAACTCAGCTGCTCATTTGGTCGTACAATGTGGCTCTCCTATTCTTTGGAATTCAGATTTATGAATCTCTCCTCCTTAGATTTTTAGTTGATGGTTGTCCACTCATTACTCTCTCAAGAAGATGTAGTCTACTACTTTCACTTATGGTATATATAGAAAGTCTATTGTTAAAAGGTCTTCAGCAACAAGGTTGTACACCCTTGGGATGTAGTCCTCAATACGACCAAGCTCTACTTAAAGTTCTGGACTAAGCTCAATAGTACCCTTAGCTAGGTATTAGATTCGTCGTAGACAAATGAGCCTACTGTGGTGATCAATAGAGTTGGTTAGGTTGATGCAGCCTAGAACGTCATGCTCTATGGTAATATAGGAATCTACATTAAGCATATATCCCTCTTTACCACACTGGCAAAATCAATTTTCATTGATTAGTTTCTTCAGCCCCTTGCTTAGTGAAGCACATTCTATTCTAGTAGGCTTGATTGAGCTCTTAAAGCTTCATTCAAGTGACGAGATGTGGCTTTTCAATGATGGCTAGTTATCTGTTAACTAAATCAACGGTCTTGTTTCCAACCCTCACTAAGTAATATACCATATTATATTTGACTATAAACAACTACTCTCTATGTATCCTTGGATCAAACTAGGGTTTACTAGTAGGTTTAACAACTTCCACGCTTATTTTCTAGCTCAACATGTTGTTCACCTAAAGTCTTCCGACCTCTTATCAGGCGAATAGTTGGAAATAATTTGTAATCCAACCTAAATCTATGAAAATAATTTATAGATCTTCCAAAAAAGACATGGCTCAAAATCGTCGGCTTGGCCTACTTTCCCTTAAATTGAAATTTACATCCTCCTTCCATAGCAACCACAGGGTCACAACTTAGTCTAAATTTATATAATAGCAAATTTGTGGACATGAAACTCTTGAAATCATGTAGACAATCTATATGTATTTTTAAGATATATATTACTTTTGAAGGAGTAGACATGAAAAAATAATCGAAGAATAAGCTAATTCAAGTGAAAGGAAGCAATTTTAACATTCACTACGACAAAACCAGTATATGTTACAATACTTAATGCACACTGAGGTTTACGTAGGGTGTATATCGTAGAATAATAATTTCAAGATCACATATGGGAACTTAAGTGCAGTACGGATCTATCGCGCATAATTGATAATGAAAAGTTTAAAAATATTCTTATTGAGAATTTCCTTTTGTAAGTCATCTATTCCAAATTAAATATGTTATTCCTCGCATATAAAAGGACCTTAAAGTCTAGAAGAAGAAACACTACTTGAAGAAATTCAAGAGAGATTATGTTCTACACTTAGAGAGTTTTACATTCCCTCATGTACCATATTTTATATTAATTATAACAAAAGCTATATTTATATCTATTTATGTATTAGTTAACTGTGACATACTTACGGTATAAAACAAAGCTTAAATACTTAGACAAAAAATTGTCTAAGAGTTATAAGTACTTCTCACGTCTACGAATAATATTAAATAGATCAATCCAATTTGAGTGGGTCTATGATTTGTTTTTTTCCTCGACAACTAAGAAGGTTTCAACATTACAAAATTACATATGTTTCTTTGCCATGGTTTTACTTTTCCTATTCATATAGTTTTGTCTTTCTTCTACTTAGCTTTGATTTTTATAGTACTACTAATACTTAGTTTTTCTAGTGTTAGTAAGGAATCAATTCTCCTAATTCAAATTAAAATTTTCTATCTTCTAAACATAATTACACTGAGATTCCTATATCGCTCTCAAAATTTTAATTGGCATCAAAGCGGGTCACCCTCTGGTTAGAAAGGTTGTATTATTGTGGGAGAGAATTTATTTGCTTGATTTGATTTATTGTGTATTTGTTGTCAATTAGTTTCAAGCATTATATATAGATTATTACAGACTATTTCAATTCATTATAAGTTTACATTGTATGCAAAACTCTAAAGATGATAAGTGTTCTAGGTTCTTACTTGTTATCTATTGATGATTCTTATTGGATATCTTATATAAATAAACATGTTGAAAGACAGGATGACAAAGAATAACTATATGTACTAATGATTAATGGTGCCCCTTTCGACTTCAAATATAGTCTTGATTAATGGTGTCCCGTCCAACTTCTTTGGCATGGATGGGGCTTTTTTAGAACAACCCTTTATCGCCAACATTATCCACCATTCTTGAAAGCCTTCTTGTTCGTATGTTCATCCTGGCCAGGTCAAAGGCCTACTAGAAGCATTAGAAGAACATTTCTCCTATTCATTTGTAGACTATCTTGGTCTCTAACTTCATCGCTCATCCACCTATTTGAGTTTGTTTAAGGTTTCAAGATTAATTTTTAAAAATTGGCTATGCTTTTTTCTTGGATAATCCCAATTTTTATCAGTAGGTAACCATGCTGGACTGCCCTAGGGCAACCTTCCCAATCAAGTACCAGAGGTTTCATTTAAGGCTTGATTGATGCTTTCAAAATTGGACTTTCGAAAGTAAGTAGTACATTGAGGAACTTATTAGTACCAATCTGAAATGAAGATTAAACTTACATTCATCTCCTTACATCTAAGCTTATCTTAATGGTATGGGCCCATATTTTTGATAGTCTTAAGAAAAGAAGAATATTTTTGCTCTTGAAGAGGTTGGCACACGTCAAGACAGTTGTCCTATCCATTGAACTATTTTTGCTCTTGAAGAAGCTCATCATTGTATATCATCTTTTTTTATGATGTCTCAGTCTATTAAGGCAATGATTTTTTGTTTTTACTTTACATGAATAAACTCTTTCAATCGACGTACGCTTACTCTTCTTGGCTCAGACCTTTCGGCCATCTGTTCCTATTTCCTTTTAGTGTTTTTGAACTTTTCTAACATCCTATGTAAGATTGATTTTATCAGAAGATCTTTCTTATGGTAGGGCCGACAAAATTCCTTGGGCTTTTACTGTTTCATTAATTGGAAGGCTATTTGCAAGCCCAAAGACTAGAAATATTTATGAGTTATTAATCTTCGTAATCAAAATTTAGTTTTGCTAAGCAAGTGGTGGTAAAAGTTTTTCAACCTTCAAGCTAGCCCATGTTGGAAGAACTTAGTCCAAAAATTCTATTATAAATGATGCATTATGTTGAAAGATCTTATTTTCCAATGTCACATTTCTGGAGGGGTATCCTCAAATCTAAAGAGAGCTTTAAATACAATGTTTCGTACCAAATTAGCAATAGAGTTTGGGTTTATTTAGACGAAAAGATAGACTTCTCCACTTAACTCTAATGACCTCTTGCCTATCGACATTCTAGGCATTGGAAAACCTAGATTCCTCTATTGCTAAAGGGCTTAGAAGAGCGATATCTTGGGACATCTTCTTTGTTTTGGTATATAAAAGATTCAATCCAATTATTGCTCAAGAGTTGTTGGATATTAGAAACCTAACCTTTGGAGTCAGTATTGATGATTCTCTGTATAGGACTTGGTGGAGGTTCATTGTCAATAACACTTATTCAGTCAAATTCTACTATTACCTCATTAACTTCCCAATTGTGAAATTCGCTAATTTCTCCATGACTTAGCAATCCCACCCCCCATCAAAGATCAAAATTTCCCCCCCATTGGCTAGGCTCAACAAACTTTCTAATCTGACTTGTGACTTTTGTGATGAGAAACTTGAATTGATAGAAAATATCTTCTTTCATTGCCCTTATACTCTTATGTTAGTTAACAACTTCAGCTTCATGTTGGGGGTTCACTTCGACTACTAATTTGGGTTGTGACTTTTGTCCTCTTCTTCCCTTCATAAGCTATGGGAGTTTCTTCTCTTTCTCATATAGTAAAAATTTAGACAGAATGCAACGACAAAATCTTCAACTTTAAAGCTCTCACTCTAGGTAATTTTCTCCTTAAGCTAGCTAGTCGTTAGCAAAAATAGGAATTATACTAACCCTCCTCATGTTCCATTTTATAATTATCTTTTTCCTCTCTTTGTAATCTATATCTTGCTTTCTTGTTGAATTTTATTGTCCTCTTTTTCTCCCTCTAATCTCATAATTAGGCATTGCTCATTATTTCTCAAAAAAAGATGACTATATAAATGTTTAATCCACCTATAATGACCCTTTGAAGGGTCCTACAAATTAAAGAAGACAAATTTGAGACTCAATAGCAAAATGAAGAGCAGGACAAAATGATAACTAGCTAAGTGGAGTAATGAAATGAAACTTTAAAAAGAAGAAATAAGTTTTAACCACTTTTAAAAAATTCTATATCTCTCTCAATATTTAACTTCCGAAAAAGTTATCTGGATAAAATTAAGGTTTTAAAAGTTCGTGTGTATCAAAAAAGTTTCCTTGATAAAATTAAGGTTTTAGAAGTTCATGTGCATCGTCGTATAAATTCTAGGAAAAGTCTAGATAGGAGAATAAAAGAATTAGAATTAGATTTATTAAAGGTTAGTTGATCTCATAAAATTCATTGGAGAGCAATCAAAAGGATGAAAAGAAAGAGAAATAATTGAAATATCAAAGTGACACATCTACTTCCACTTCTTTAATGTTAAAGCAAAATTCTAAGTGGTGAAAAAATTCACCTAGATCTCAAAAACAATGGAGGAACAAAGGAAGGATATGACTACATGAGAAACACATCAACACATGCATCTACATAGAAAGAGCAAAGTGATGTTGTTTCTACTCCTTATTTGTGAAGCCTATTTATTTTGGTACGATTAGGTTAATCACTAGAACACATTTATTATTATATTAATATAGTTGTATGATAAAGTATATTTCTCATAATAATTGAGATAATAATGTATGTTGTATCATTAATAGAAACTCGAGATCGCTATTTTTAGTTGATAAAGTAATAGTACTATTTAATTTTAGGTCAATGCACATATCCTAAAAAGTGATGTACATATTTTAAATATATAATGCACATAAATTGAATAAAAGATGCACAACAAAATTTATATTTTAATAGAAAATTGATTGACATATTTTTTTAACTTGATGCATGTATTTTGAATAAATGATACATAAAAATAATAAGAAATGCTTATTAAAATCGATATTTCAATAGTGGATTATGTGACATATTTTCTTGATGCATATATTTTGGAAAGCAATTCGCACATCTTGAAGGAACGTGCATATAAATTAAATAAGAGATGAATACTAAAATAAAAACTTTAATAGAGGATTAATTAATATATTTTAAAGTTGATGCACAAATTTTAAATAAATGGTCCATATAAATTTAAAAAGAGATGTACACCAAAGCTGATATTTCAAAAAATAATTGATTGGCATATTTTAAGTCAATACACATATTCTAAAAAGCGATATAAATAGTGCACAAATTGAATACTAAATGCATACTAAAACTGAAACTTTAATAGATGATTAACTTCAAATATCCTTAAGTGTCTTTACCCAAGATTCCAATAGGATATAGTGATGCCAAAATTCTTTTGTATGAAAGTTTGGATGGGTTCGGTCCAAAATTTTTATTTGCAATAATTTGTTCATGTATTTCTTGTAGACTGGAATCACCTGATAACCATGTCCCAATATTAATTTGTTGCATGTATATTGGTCTATAAGCTTTTTAGTTGAACAAGTAGAAACCCTCCATAGTTTTCTTACTTTTATCATCCAATAATATTCAGGAGTGCTATAACGCGCTACTACTATGTCGGACTTATATGTCATGGGTTGGTAACTCGAAAAGTAGCATGCTTCCATATATTATAAGTGCACACTTGAACTCATACTGCCTATAAGGTTATCCAATATATGAATTTGACATAGACGTGTTAGGCTCAATCTTTGCTTTGGGAGTGTCAAAATGGGTAATAAATTTGTCATTAAAATCTTCAAAAGTTTCTTCAAAGAGAGTCTTAGATATATTTGTATATAAAGGTGCCTTCATACAAGGACAAGTTGAACTCTCTATTATCTTGGATATTAATACATGAGTTGAATATATTAATTAGGTAGAGGTATCTCATTTCAAAAATAAAATCATCATAATTGCACTGTATTAGGCTAACAATTACCTCCATTATATGAGGCTTTTTATGTTGAAAATATATATTTTCATCCTAATGAATGGATAGCAATATTCATCATAATCATTGATTGGAAAATATTTACATGGTAAGGGAAGAGAAAAATATAGTTTAGAAGAGATTAAGTGAAATAGGTTTTAGATAATCAGGATTTTACTTGCTTAAGATGAGGAATAATGTTGGTGGGATCGAAGAAGACGGGAGAGTGAGAGAGTGTCTTACAATTATCAGGGCTAAAATTGTAAAACGATCATTTTTGTCATTCTAATAAAAGACTTAGGATTAAGTTAAATTATCCTACAGGATCGATGAATACCATCTCTTTTTCTTTTTCCTGAAATTTTCTTATCATGCATTGATTGCAATCCAACAAAGCTCTCTATATTGTGGACTGTAGAAAAGCATGATGATGTTCCTTGTGAATATTCAATAAGAAATTGGCATATCAACCTAATAAATAGTTGAAAACTTCTGTCCAACAACAACAGAGGGTACAAGAAGATGACAAAATAAATTCGAACTCAAAGCTTCATAATGTATGTAGTCCAATCATGCATAGTTTTGCAATCTGCAGTACATATGTTAAACCCCATTGCATGCTAGTCTAACTAAGTCAATATACAAAGTTTTATATTTTCAAACAAAGATAGGTATGATAAAATTTGAATCTATAATTTCTGACTTTGATATCAAATTAATTCACCGAGTATTTTAAAATTTTAAACAGTTATATTTTTATATTCTAATATTAAAAGTATCTAAGTTGCCAAGCCTATTAGTGGACAGAATCTGTGAATATATATATATATATAGAGAGAGAGAGAGAGAGAGAGCCAAATCATTTGCCAGATTCGTGGGTTGCAGCGTCCCCATCATTGCAAACACTAAGAGACGTGGAGGGTGGTCCATCCGACGTCCAAAGTTTAGGTGGACAGCTCCTCGTGAAGAATTTTGGACGTCAAGTTGTGGAAAGAGCTTGGTCTGGGCGTGGAAGGGGACAAAATACATCAACGGTTGACGTGTGGAGAGCTTTGGACTGAGCTGGTGGAAGATGTGAGGGCATAACAGCGTGCATGAAAAGTGTGGAATTAATGTATATATGTGTATATTGTTTTACCATGCATGCATGTCGGCTACCTACTGGGTCCACGTATGGACGTCAAAAGGGTTGCCTTATCACTCATAAATGGGTACGGTTGGAATTCAAACATGAGAACAATCAGTGCAATATGTGCCCTTTTAAGTCATTGAGCACTATTTCATTGACATACAGTTTAAATTTTGTTACATGGGTTATTGGAGTTATAAACAATTTTATTCAGATTTTAAAGAAAAAAGGGTTTATTTAAGTTATGTTATAACTCTAAGGTAGGCTTCTCTAAAAAGAAATGAAGGTAGATCAACGCAACGAAAGAATGTGATCTTGACCTTAGGTGCCCTAATCTGGCTGACTAGGAGTGGCAAAAATTAATCCTATCGAATAACCCGACATGATAATCCGACTTTAATCAATTTTGAGTTTTGTTTAATTGGATTCGGGTCATAAATAGGTAAACCTGTCTAGTCCATTTAATAATCAAGTCGTGTTTAGGTTTAGAACACTGACTTGTTTCAACCCATTTAAGTATATGGGTCGAGTGAGTTAGGTCAGGTCAACCTGCCAACCCACTATATATATATATATAGCCCTCATCGAAACCCTCGTCGAATCTCTTCACGTTGATAGCCCTCATCGAAACCCTCGTCGAATCTCCTCACGCTTTGCCATATGCTACCCTTATCGAAAGCCCTAGGTAGAATCTCCTCACGCCTGCTACACTCATCGAATCTCCTCAACACCTATTGCTTGTCATAACTCTCCAGCTCACTCCGCCCACTAGAACCCTCCACCTCACTTCATCAGTTGAAACTGTCCATCTCAGGCAGAAACCCTTGTTGTCCAGTAAGATGTTTAGTTAGATAAATTTATGTTTATTGTCTTTTGGAATGTTTCAATTCACTATTTAGAGTGTTCAGTTCACTATTTCACAATAATGTGTATAGATTTGATTAATCTAGCTGTTTTGCAACTGTCTTTGCAAAAGATAAATTTAGCTTATCGTGTGAATTGGATTGAAATTCTAAATAATTTTATTGTATTTGTGTAGTATCTTATGACCCCCTATTTCATTTTTTATCTGTGCAATTTTCCATCATGTTCTATGCTATCTTTCGACTGAAGCATTGGTCAGGCTTTATGCTTAGGATTTACTTGGCCAATGATTATCTGGCCCAGCTATTCCTTTTATTTAGTTTTAGGACCAGAGGGTGAGCTAGGAGTTTGCTCACCTGTTAGCTTCTGCTTCTTAGCTGCCTTTAAAGTTGATGAGGTGTAACATTTTTCGTAATTTGATTTAGCTTGTATGAATTATGTCATGTTGAGCACTAGAGCAGGCAATGTGAGCTTTTGGTTGTAAGAGCAGTGTTGGGCTTTTCTTCTATGTAGGATTAATAACTTGGTAAATTTATGAGCATAACTTAGTTATTTACATTTTCTTTTCGGGTTTCTTTTGGTAGGATCGTGATAGTTGGACAATAAAAATAGAAAGCTCAATGTTATTATTTGCTTATTTCTAACTATTTGTAGTTTGTAATAGATTGTTAACTTAATGTTGGATATTGGTGCCTAAATTGTGAGCTTGAAATATATTGTAATTATCACATAATTGTTAGATTTGAAAGTTAACTAAAAGTAATAGTTAAATTTATTTACCTAATGTTAATTGTTGGTAGTTGAATTGGTATATGGATTTGTGTCTAATTGAAATTATGGTTGAATGCTTAGAATTGCGATTTTTATGTTGTGTAAGTTTTGAGTTGAAAAAAGACCATTTTATTTGTGTAATAATAGACCATTTATATAGGATAATCAGTAAATATCTTTATATAGGATACAAATTATTATGTTATTCGTATCATGCTAAATAGATTATCGTGTTGTGTAAATGTGTTGTGTTAACACAGCTCGTTTATTATAGGTTATACGGTTGTGCCATGTTACCCATTTATTAAATGAAATGTATTCATGTCTACTAAATGTAACATGATTAATAATTGGGTCATGTTCGTGTTAGGATAAAATCGACACAACCTGAATCTGACCCAACCCAACCAGCTTAACTTGACTTGATTGCCACCCTTACAACCAACTGGATTGAATTCTCCCCCCTTGTGAGTCTGGAACGGAAAATAGGTTTGATGGATAGGTCTAGACCTAGTAAAAATTGGTTATTAGGCTTGGAAAATAGTTTAAATGGAGAATGCTCTCGACTCGACAGATTTGTTAGGTGTGGTTAGATCTTTGGGACAGGCCCATAGGGTATGGAAACAATGCTAAATGTGTAAAAGCCCTAGTTGGCCCATAAGAGCCTACATAGCAGGGCCTTGGGCTGGCTAGGGTTTTAATGCTGCCAGTGTGTAGGGAGGCACATCCAGGGTAGTGGCATGGCCAACCTAGATAGGGGAGATTTAGGCTAGGGTTTTGTCTATGGTAGAGCAACGAAAAATGATAGCTTCTAGGTTGGCAAGATAAGTGAACCAAGAAAGTCTAGCGATGACTTAGTGGGTTGCAATAGCTTGGAGATGGTGGTGGTGCAGTCTAGAGTTGAAGAAGATGATTTGGCTAAGGATGAGGTGTCATGTCTATGGAAAAAGGCTAGTCATGGAAAGTGGTAATGAAGGTGGCAAGTTAGAGGCCAAGTCAAAATAGACGGGGAATTCAACGAGGAAGATGGTGGCGATAGAGATTAGGGGTCGTATGTTGACAATAGAGATGAAAGCCATGTGGAAGGTAGGAATAAGTGGGGGAAAGAAGGACAGGGAGGATAATTCAGAGTTAAACCCAATATAATAAGAAAATGACTCGACTTAGTCCCAACTCAATCTACTCAATCAGCTTGTTGGCTCGTGTTGTAGTTCTTAATTTATGTGCATAGTAAAACTACTTCAATTTATATCAATTTATATTTATATTTTAGGAAAATAAAATAGTTTCTAGTAGGTGCGTTCAAACGTAAATGGATAGCGTTTGAATGTCTAATTCGCGTTCGCACATTCAGAGAATGTATTTTAGCCGTTTGAGCATCTGATCTCGTGTTCATACATATAGAAAATGTGTTTCGGCTGTTCAAATGTGAACGGGGTGCATTTGAACGCATGACAAGAAAGTTAAGTTGTAATAAGATTTATTTAGGAATTTTTAGATGTTTGGTTACCCTCTAAAGCAACCTCTTTGGATTATTGATTATTGAATATTGGGATTAGTTTTCATCTAGGCTTAAGCCATCTTCTCTTTCCTCCTTATTTTCCGTGGTATCTAACCCAAGTTCTCATCTACGGCCGAGGTTATTCCTTTATTGCTTCTCACTTCTCCCTCTAGTGGGTAGCCATACTTGAAAGCTCCCTTCTCCCCTTTCATCTTGTTCCAAGTACTAATCTATCCACCATTTCATAATCATCTTCCATAACCCTAACCACGTATTCCACGTTCATCCCACTATCGTCTGACATTTAGTCATTATTTTATACGTAACTTTCGATCTACTCATTCGATCATCATGATTCTAGTTATGTTATATTCTGAACTCATAATGGAACAATATATCAAAATCTCATATTAATATAACGATTAAATCTTTCTCAATTAATTTCATAATTTTCGTACTGATTTTTGTCCAAATTACCAAATCAGATAGAAACTCATATTCACCAAAAGTGACAGTAGCAGCTCGTGCTAACTCAAGCTTAAACTTTGACTCAACTTGGGTTATAAGAAGATTTAGAAAGATTATTCAAATAACAATTATGAAAATTTAAATTATAATTAGGTTATCATGTCATAAATGAATAAAACTAGCATAGTTAATAAAATATAAACATGATCTATTTAATAATGAGTTTGCTTGGTTACCTCGTTTATAACCCGAACTCAATTATATTAAGTCTAAACCCACTTAAAGCCATTCGATTTATGCTAAATTATTACATCAAGTCAAAGTTTAGTTACAATCCGGCCACATTGTTAGGTTAGTCGAGTTGGTTGAATCGAGTCGAATCAACTTGAGTTAGTTAGTTAGCTTTATCTTATTATTTTGAATTTCAAATAAGTAAGATAATCAACATGTGGATCCAATCTGCTAGGATCTTACTCTTATAAATAGGAGTGGGCATGTGTTAATAAATTACCATTGAATGAATTTGAGTTTAGCCAAATTATTTTTTGTCTTTATCTTTTACCATAGTTATTAGATCGTTTTTATCTTTCTAGAAATAGATCATAACCGTAGAAACATTCCGACCTTCCAAATCCTAGCCATCTTCTTTCACTAGTAGCCACCCTATTAGCCGTTCACCGCCACCCTTAGCCATCCACCACCCTTTGACGATTATCGTAACGTTGGATATTTACCATTTTGCCCTATTATGATCTTTGTTGTACTATTTTAGTTATATCTTTTCATCAATTTATTTAATTTAGGTGAAACTAGAGACATTAGAACCCTATCTCATAAGGCTATCACTATATAAATTTTCATAATATTTTTATGTCCATATTCGTCCAAATTTGGTGCATAATATTAGTATTAGAGTTGACACTCCTTAGATGAAGATTAACACGCGATCTAAGATGAACGATAAGGGATCAACCATGGATGACTAGGAACTCATCTCTATTCTTGTGGGGGTTTCCCTAGTGCCACCAGCACTAGCACCAACCGTTGACGATGAGCCACTTACGTGGGCAAAGAAATTGATAGAGTTTGTCAACTCGTTGAGAGAATCATTGACGGAGAACTCGAAGGAGATCTAAATTGCCATCAAGAACTTGATCGAGGCCCTAGCAGCGGTTCTCCTAGCCCAGCATAGCCAACCTATGCTGCCATCACCATTGACCACCATGAATCAGCCGCCATCTCCACCTTCAAGCACTAAATAATCACGGTGGAGCAATCCCCCCCATTGCAAATCGAGTCCTTCATTGTCATTGGAGCAGCCTCCAGCAAACGTCATGACACTTTCTTCCCCACTCGTGGTGGAAGCTAGGGCCAAAATCTGTAGCTTTCCACCAGTAGCATTCTAGGCCCCACCGGCGCAAATCATCATGACTGGTCACTTTCTTGGACTTTCTACACTCGAGCTATGGTCTAAACTGTATGCATTAAGACCTCGAGTAGAATTACCCATGGCTAGAGTTTGATACGAGCCACTAGAAAAGACTATGGCTCAAATAAGTGGGCTCTAAAGTAGAATTCACCATAGGCTCCTCCACTACTTGGCATATAAGATCTACATGGAGATCGACGACATGCATTTCAAGAGTGACAAAAGGTATGAAAATAACTATGGACACCTTGAGGTCAAGGTGGTTGAAAGTGTGGTAGATTGTTATGATCCGACTACGTGGGTTAGGTTAGTCGAGTCTATTGAGTCGAGTTGAGTCAACTTGAGTTAGTTAGTTAGTTAGTTTTATCTTATTATTTTGAATTTCAAACGAATCAGATAATCTGCATATAGATCCGATCCACTAGGATGTTTATTCCTATAAATAGGAGTGGACATGTGTTAATGCATTATCATTTGATGAATCTGAGTTTAGTCAAATTATTCTTTTCATCTTTATCTTTTACTACACATTTATATATTTAGGAGAAAATCATAGTCGTAGAAGCAATTGGATCTTCCAAACCCTAGCTATTTTCCTCCACCCTTGGCCGTCTGTCACTCTTTGACAACTGCCGCAACGTCAGATATTTACCATTCTGCCCAATTATAATATTGGTCCACTATTTTATTTATATCTTTTTATCCAAATCTCTGATCTATACGAAACTAGAGTCATCAGAACCCTATCTGGTGAAGCTACCACTATTTAAATTTTCATAATATTTTTACATTTGGATTTGTCCAGATTTGATGCATAACAAAGTTGCCACCCACGAATCCTATTTGGAATCACCAACACTGTGATCATTGAATTCTAATTTTATCAAATAATGTTAAGAACCATTAAGTGATGAACTTTTAATTGATTTAAGTGGATTAAGATGTATGTAATAAAACCCATCGACTTGACATCATATATGGATGTACTTCATTTGCCATTTAAGTTAACTTTTACAAATCAAAAAATTAACTCTTAATCTGTTAAATTCTTATGAAACTCATGGAAAATAGAAAAAAGAAAGACACAATGAAATGAATTTCTATCTCGTTTCAAATAATAAGACTACATGAATTTCATTATCTTCTAAACAGTCAAATTGATTTCTAAAATAAAATCAATTGATTTCATTCCCAAGAGTTAGTTATTTATATGGAGGATTGGTGTTGCAAATGGGCTACAGAGGGGCTAGCCATCCTTGAACTAAATGTTTGGGCTCTGATGAGTTTGCATACAGCTATAGCTGCACTACAAATTTATATTAAAATTTTAAAAGAAGTTAGCACTTTTCTAATCCTTGGTTGTGCACTCGGATATTGGAATCTCATTCTCAAGATCAATTGTATGTGTTTAATTTTGGCGAGGTGCGTTGAAACGGCGGAAATGATGTTAGAATAAAACTTTAGGGAAATTTATCGAAAATATCCTACCTTTCATTTTTATTATCACTGATACCCTTTTATATAGATATTTATTATTAGACTCTATTTTACTTAAAATACCTCAAAATTTTCTTACAATTATTTTTCTTGACAAACAACTACCGTATAAAATGTTTTTAAAACTAAGATATAAATCGATGGAGAAATAAATTTTGAAGTCAAATGAGAAGTATTTTAGAATTTTTAATAAATAAAATATTCTCTATTTAGTTAGTTACTGAAGATTTCACCATGTTGTAAGGCATTAAGAAGTTTGTAGAGTCAAATGATATATAGAAACAAAAGCTATGATATTTCTGATAAATCTTTCAAATTTAATAGATTTTATTGTAAAATTTAAAGTTCTACCTAATATATATTTCTGTAGTAGTTTTCAGGTTTGAAACTCTCATGTATGCTTGCAACTTTCTACTTTTTACCTAATAGAATGTACCTTAATATGTCACTTAACAAGTTTTTAACCCATGTCATTTTTGGGACACTTGGATATCACATAGATTGCAGATAACTTGAAGACTCTAAAGCGGGTTTGAATTTAATATAATCATGTTCCAGTTATAAACAGGCCGTTTAACCTATTTATGATCCAACTAACCTCACTATGCCAAAATAGGTTTTTGCTGTCATTTTTATACGCCAGTGCAAACTGTTAAAGCATCAAAACAATATATACCTGTGTTTAAAAAAACACTAGGTACATCCCAACTACTAAAGGATTTTGCTGGCATTTTTCATAGACCCTAGAAAATATCTCCATACAGAATTTACAGAATTTACTAGATTAACAATATGACCAAAATAATAACAAAATAACTAGTCAATCTATTATTTTAATTTCCATAACTTCAAATAAAAATATAACAAATTTTACAAGCAGACATATATATCTAATAAATAATAAAAATGTATTAAATAAACTAGTCAATATCTCATTATTGGAATTTTCACTATAAATAGTAGGGTTATTTGCACCAAAAAACCTAGCTTGGTTTAATTTTGCGACCATGACATATTTTAAGTTTTCATTTGTAGATGAGGTATTTTCTCATTATAAGTTTGTCCATATGTCATTTAATACCTCATTAAATATTGATGGATACTATAAGAGAGAGAAGTGGCCCTGTACTTTTATTCTTCTCCATCTTCTTCTTTAGATGCTACTACTATTATTATTATTTGTTAGATTTTTAGTATTGGCAATTGTGTACAAAATATTCTAAGTATTTTTATACTTGTATATAAGCATTTATACAAGTCTAGAAAGTATTTGGATTGAAGAATTGCAAGATCAAAGGAGAAAAATTTTTGTGTTCACACTGCGTTCAAACGCGAGCACTAGCATTCGCATAGACATAGACTGGCATTCATAGCGCGTTCGAACGCAAGCACAAGCGTTCGCACAGACAGAGAGTGGCGTTCACAGCGCGTTCAAACGCTAGCACAAGCGTTTGCATAGACAGAGAGTGGCGTTCACAGTGCGTTCGAACGCGAGCACAAGCGTTCGCATAGACAGAGAGTGTTATTTTTGCGCACATGCGAACGTAGCCAAGGGCCGTTCGAATGCACCTTGCTACTTTCACAACGCGTTCACACATGTAGAGGAGTGTTCTTGCCCGTTCGAACGCAACCTGTGAAAATCAAGCCGTCGCGTTCGAATGCACTTAGGCCCGTTCGAACGCACTTGAGATCAAGTTAGGCCGTTCGAATGCACCCAGACGGCGTTCGAATGCACTCAGGCCACGTTCGTATGCACCTATGTAGTTTGCAATTTTTGGACTTTCGTGAGTTTGGATAAGACTTGGTTTGACTCTAACTTGGATACATATAAAAGCATTGTGATGCCTTAACTCTAGGGTGGTTGGTGAAGCAATTTGAAGGAGAATTCTTGAGCCTACATCATTTCTTCAACTAACAAGGTCCAACTCTTCTACAATGTTTAAACTTTCGTCTTAAGGGCTATCTAGACGAAAGATCAATCTCGAGGGCTACTGAGGTTAGATATCAATTACGAGAAGCGGTGAATCGTGGGTTTTATCAAGCAAGACTGAGAGGAACAAAGTCGAGGGGATCCACGGATTGTTTTATGAGTCAGTCTTGTAACTGTCATTATTCTAGTGATTGGTTTTCATCCGAGTTTGGATCCATGGTTTTTTTCCGTTTGGATTTTTCCACGTTAAAATCTTAGCGTTCATCTCTGCTTTTGCTTTTCAATATTTCTTTCGATTATTATTATTATTATTATTATTATTATTATTATTATATACTATTTTTTCTATCCCTTAATCTTTTTCTATATAACTCTCTCCAATAACTATTTAATTAAAAAAGTAATAAATTAGTTGAATATTGTAGTGAGATAATTAAAATTAGTTAAATAACTAAAAGCATGACTCTATATGATTATTATTTATTTTTATGCAAATTATAATAGTAAAGATTATAGTTCTACAATGTATAAAAATATATAATGAAAGTTGCTAATATATTTTCTTCTTTTTCTTTTCTGTTGTTACTTCTTTTCCTTTTTTTCTTTATCTCTTATTTTTTCAATACAAGTCTCTCTAATCACTCTTTAATTAATAAAGTAAGAGATTAATTAGATACAATTGCGAGATAATTAGAATTAGTCAAATAACTGAAAATATGACTCTATATGATTATTATTTATTTCTATGTAAATTATAACGGTGAATTACGTAAATTTTATAGTCTACAGAAAAAGTAATGAAATTTGTTAAAATACAATGAGAGTTATTAATATATTTGCTTTTTCTATGAATAATCATGAGAAAATTGTTATTATTTATTTCCTTTTTCTATGTAAATAATGTAAATTATTAACAACTTTCACCGTTATTAACAACTTTCGCAAATATATTATAATTTTCGTTGTTTTTTCTACACACTACAGAATTTACATACTTTACCATTATAATCTATATAGAAACAAATAATAATCATACATAGTCATATTTTTTTGTTATTTAATTAATTTAATTATCTCACTTCTATATGTGATCAATCTCTTGCTTCATTAATTAAAAAGCGACTAGAGATACTTATCTAGAAAAAAAAAGAAAGATTAAGGGATAGAAAAAGAAGAATAAGGATAAAAAACATATGAAGAAGAAGAAGAAACATATTAACAATTTTTATAAATATATAACAATCTGAATTAATTTTTCTATACACTATAGAACTTACATACTTCACATTATAATTTACATAGAAACAAATAATAATTATGCAAAGTCATACTTTCGTTATTAAATTAATTCTAATTATCTCACAAGTATCTTCGATTGATCTCATATTTTATTTAATTAAAGAGAGTATAGAGAGACTTATATAGAAGAAAAGTGAGAATGATTAAGTGACAGAAGAAAAACAAGAAGGAGAAAATATATTAACAAATTTCAAAAATATATAACAACTTTTATTATTATTTCTATACATTACAGAATTTAAATATTTCATCAATACAATTTACATAGAAATAAATAATAACCATACAGATTCATGCTTTTAGTTATTTAATTCAATTATCTAACAACTATATCTAATTAATTTCCTACTTTATTAATTAAAAAATGATTAAAAAGACTTGTATATAAAAAATATATAATGATTAAGAGAAGAAGAAAAATAAAAAAATATATAAAAAAAGAAAATATATGAACAACTTTTATTATTTCCTAGTTCTTTCATTATATTTTCTATATATTACAGAATTTACGTAGAAATAAATAATAATCTTGTAGAGAAAAAGAAGAAATATAAAAAAATATATTAACAACTTTTACAAATATATAACAACATTCATCATTTTTCCTATACATTAAAAAATTTATATAAAAATAAATAATAATTATGCAGAGTCATACTTTTGGTTATTTAACTAATTCTAATTATCTCACTACTATCTCTAATTAATTTCTTACTTTATTAATAATTATACAGAAGCATGCCTTACCATAGCACTAAAACAATGTATTGATACGCTAAAGTTTGCTATTCAATGATCTAATAGATTCTCTAATCTTTATTTCGAAAGAATATTAAGAACCAAACAAGTTAAATGGAATCAAGATTTGTCAAGTGATGCCATTTACAACCCCTACTCTCCTCCACTAGCTAGGGTATGTCAATGCCAATGATATGATCTACCCCGGACTAGAACTAATACATGGCACACTTGGTGGATGCGAGACCCCCTTTAGAACATCAAATATGCCACTCGTCCAAGTCGCTCTAGCATGTGAAAAGACCCAAAATAATGGTGTGCCAGCTTCTGGTTTCGCATCGGTCTAAGCATCACTTGCCAGTATGGCTGAACACACATGAATACAAGACTGTGAATCGCAAACTCTTGCTCATAATGTCGATAGTTATAGATCTATTTAATGTGCAACTGTGTTGTTACCATGTGTGCCCTCAATCTCCTAAAGATGACATCATGATCTGTTAGATCGAGGTTCGTCTCTATTTGCACCAAGGTCACCATCGAGTCATAGGTCTACAAGGTAGGTAGTGGCCTCCCACACAATACCTTAAAAGGAGTCATCTCAATGCTGATGTGAAAGGCAGTATTGCAAGACCAGTCTACCAAAGAAAGGAAGTCTAGGGCGCTCTACAACGAAGATATCACTTTATGCACCAGTTCACCACCTCAGTTTAGTTGTCTGTATGTGGGTGGTAATTCAAGCTGAGGTCCAACCAAATTCCCTAGATGTGTACTACTCCGTCTAGAAATCATTAATGAAGACGTTATCCCTATTAGAAACAATGGAGTGCCAACATGTCATGGAGCTTGACAACATCACACACAAATGCCTCCGCTATTGTTTTTGCTAAAAATGGGTGTGCTAGTGTTGAGAAATGAGCATATTTGCTCAACCGGTCTACCACAATGAAGATAACAAGGTACCTTCTTATCGTTAGCAGTCCCTCAATATAATCCATAAAGATATCCTATCAAACACACTCCGGAATCAGTAGGGGCTACAACAAACCAATTGGTCTTAAGGAATTAGACTTCACTCTTTGGCACTTGCAAGCTTGAAGTACTCCTTTAGTTCCTTCATTCTAGCCCATGTGCAGCTCTACAAAAGCCATTTTTAGGTCCTCAAAATGCCATCATGTCCAGCCTTGGGTATGGAACGGAAGTGATCCATAAGTTGGGTCTGTAATGCATTATTTGTGGTACGCAGATGCGCCTACGATTTGGCAGCAATCCATCGTGGCTCTCGAGCTCGAGATGGCTTGTGGGGCCATCCTTCAGCTCCTACAACAACCTCAACAACTCAAGGTCAGTAGTACCTGCCTTTTGCAAGTCCTTAAGAAGTGAAGAAGTCAATATAGTTATAGCTGCTAGCTCGGCCAGTGTAGGTTACCATGATAGCACATTTGCTGCCTTGTTCTCAACTCCCTTCTTATAGTACAGTTCAGAGTCCAACAGCTTGGTGACCGACCTCTACTGCGTCGGAGTGTGAATTCACTAGCCTATGCAGTATGATAGACTCTGTTGGTCTATTCAGATCACAAACCACCATTCAATCTAATATGATTATGATAAGCTACAGAATGATTTCTTCAAGATCTGCATTTATTGTAGAAAGCAGTCCGTGCAATTAAGGAAAAATATTTACCAAATATTATCCCGTAGTCAGAAAATTGAAACCAAGTGGAATCGAACCGTAACTCCCTGATCTACGATTTTTGTATTTATGCCCTCAGCATATTCGAAATGCAACTGGGACAAAATTATAATTTAATGCGGATGAAGGTGGTGGTGACGAGTAGAATGGATATTAGGGTTAAAGATGATAATGGAGGTGAGGGTGGATAGTTAATGTTGTTTAAGGGATAAAGATGAAAGAGAAGAAGTGGTCGAGATCCTAAGGAAGACGGAGGACTCGACAGATGAGGGAGATTAGAAGTTAGGAGAGACCTTATCAACAGTAGAGATGATAGATTGGTGAAGAGGGAGGAGGAAGATTAGAGTAGAGAGAGTAAAGAGAAGATAGAGAGGTAAGAAATCAATATTCTAATAGCATAATAATTTTGACTGCCATCCACACATTTATAGAGGCTAGCCAATAAGCCAAAATAACAATTATTAACCCTAATTCTAGAAGATTCCCACCGATCGCATTCGAACGCACAAAAGGTGTTCTTTGTCGATGGGAACACGATGTAAGCGTTCGAACACGTATTTCACGTTCTCTGGTTTTGCAAATTTGATGCAGGCATTTGCAAAGCCGTTTGAACATCTTTTGCATTTGAATGCGACCTATAAAAAATATATTTTAATAAAAATAAATAACTAATACAATAAGAAAAGACCATAACTAAGTGTATCAGCCCACCACGCTTCCCCCACCTTGCCTTCAAGATAAAAAGTAAAGAAAACGCTCCAAAATATCCGTCTCCAACTCCCATGTCGCCTCATTGAATGGCTTGCCAAGCCACTTGACTAAAATCTCTATATCTAATCTGATACCATGACGTCACCAGCGTCTAGCAAGTATACGTACTAGCTCTACGATCTCTGTCTCCTCCAATGCTCTAGCAGAGCTGATCCAATGACTTCATGATCTCCAATCCACTTTCTCAGCAAGAAAAATGAAAGACAAGATGCACTCTCGATCCTTCCGACAGCTCTAAATGATATGCAACCGGACCGATATGCTCTAACATCCAAAATAGACCAAAGTAGCAATGTGCTAACTTTTGGTTACGCATCGAGTGCAAGGCCATCTGTCGATATGGTTATACTCTCACAAACACCCAACTGTTGATGTTTAACTCCTGCTCCCGATGGCTACGATTATAATCATGCAGTTTTGAGCAAGTTTAAGATAGGCATGCAACCTCCTCAATGTGGCATCTTTATCCATCAAGGCTAAGTCCACCTCTGTTTGATTTACAGATGTCACTGGATCATAAACATGTAATGTCGGAGCCATGCGCCCATACACCACCTGAAATGGAGTCATGCCAATGCTGCTATGGTAAACGGTGTTGGAAGAACATCCCGCCCACAATAAGAACACCAACCATCATCTCGGTATCTCTCTAACAAAGCACTCTAAGTACTACTCAATGCCTTGATTGACCACCTCAATTTGGTCGTCCGTCTGTGGATGGTAGGCCGAACTGAAGTTCAATCGAGTCCCGTATAATCTAAAAAACTCCGTCCAAAAGTCACTCATAAATACACGATCACGATCTGAGACAATCATGCGTGACATGCCATGTAACTGAGCAATATCTCTCACAAAAATTTCAGCCACTAGTTTAGCTGAAAATGAATGTGACAATGTTGAAAAGTAGGCATACTTGCTCAACCTGTCAATGATCATAAAAGTAACTGAATTACCACGTACCAGTGGAAGACCCTCTATGAAATCCATAGAAATATCTTCCCAAACACGATCTAGTATAAGTAAAGGCTATAGTAATCCAGTCGATTTCAATGTGGTTGCCTTAGCTCTTTGACAGACTTCGCAAGCACGGAGAAAACTCCTCACATCTCGCCTCAATCCTGGCCACGTGCAACTCTGAGATATCCTCCTATAAGTTCTCATGACCAGCCTTTGGGGTTTGGTGGAAGTGTTCCAATAAATTTTGTCGTAATCCATCATTTGTAGGCACCCATATTCATCCATGATCCAACAGCAAACCACTTTGATTCTCCAACTTTGGATGGCGCTCCGAATCATCCAACACCTCCTGTAATAATCTCAAAATATCTAGATCATATATATATGCATACCTCAACTCATCAAGAAAAGAAAAGATGGGAGAAGAATACGCTACAAGCTCGGTTGTATCGGGTTGGTGTGATAGTGCATCCGCCACTTTATTTTTGGTTCCTTTCTTGTATAGAATTTCATAATCATATCCTAGTAATTTTGTGACCCATCTCTGCTGTGTTAGAGTGTGAATACGCTGTCCCATAAAGTATATAAGACTCATTTGATTTGTTCGAATAATGAATTGCCTACCGATCAAATAAGGCCTCCACTTTGTCACCGTATGCAGAATTGCCAACATCTCTCTCTCGTAGGTCGATAATTACTAGGATTTTTGTGATAAAGTCTTGCTAAGAGAGACTATGGGAAATCCTCCTTACATTAGTACAACCTCTATGCCAATTCTCAACGCATCACATTCCATAATAAACTCTTTGGTAAAGTCTGGTAAAGCTAGAACGGGTGTTGTTGTCATTATTATTTTCAATTTTTCAAAGACTATAGTATTGTCGGATTCGCAAAAGATCCTTGGTTCAGGTCTGAACCTTTGTGCATGTTGATCTCCTTCTCTAAGTCCTTGAGCACATCCATCACCATCTCCAAAGGGATCAACCTCATCCTTAAAGTGCCAATCCTCCTCATCAACGAAGCGCACTTGTCTCTCGAGTTCCACCACCACCGGTCTTGGGTTTTGTAACAGAGATGGGGGATGATGTGCATGCATAGGTAAAAGAGGATCATTAACACTAACATGTCACACTTGCACCTATGGGGTATCGGTTTGGTGTGGTCCCACTACTGGTCCTTCTTAAGGCATCGATCTTCGTTGAGGAAATGACGAAGTCGATCGGTTTATGACATATTTCTTTAAAGCATTATAGTCATTCTACATTGCGTCAACCCTATGCAGCAATGTTTGGAACATGCCCTGCCAAGCTCATGTTCATAGCCACGGACATTGGTTGACTCGGTCCTACCGTGGTCGCTCCAAAGGAATCAGCCTCATGATTAGGGTTATCGTGGATTGAGTCTTCTCTTGTCGGTGTGTTCTTCATTGATCTCCTTATTGATGCCATCTTCTTTGTTTCCACTATTAATAGAGGTTTGAGGTTCACTTGCCTTTGATACCAATGATAGGTTTTACACGGTACCAAAAGATAGGCTCTGATATCAATAATAGATTACGGAACAATTTATTCAAGATCTGAATTTATTGTAAGAAGCAGTTCGCGCAATTAAGAAAAGATATTCACCAAATATTTTTCGTTAGTTAGAAAATTATGAAACTAAATGGAATTAATTCATAATTATCTGATCTATATTTTTTGTATTTACACCCTTTACAGATTCGAACTACAACTAGGATAAAAATATAATATAGTGCAGATGATGGTGGTGGTGACAGGTGGAGTGGATGTTAGGGTTATGGATGATAATGGAGATGAGGGTGGATGGTTGATATTATTTAATGATTGATATTATTTAAGACATATAGATGAAAGGAAAGAAGTTGTCGAGATCCCAAGGAAAAGAGAAGACTCAACAGACGAGGGAGATTATAAGTTAGAAGAGACCTTGCTAACGGTAGAGATAGTAGGTTGGTGAAGAGAGAGGAGGGAGATTAGGGTAGAGAGAAGATAGAGAGGCAAGAAACTAATATTCCAATAGCATAATGATTTTAGCTGTCATTCACACCTTTGTAGAGACTAGCTAACAAGCCAAAATAACCATTATTAACTCTAATTCTAGTGGACACCCGTCGATCGCGTTCGAATGTACAAAAGTTGTTCTCTGTTGATGTGAATGTGATGTAGGCGTTCGAATGCGCATTTTGCGTTCTCTGTTTTTGCGAACCTGATGCAGGTGTTCGCAAAGGCGTTCGAACGCATCTTAAACTACGTTCGAATGCGACCTAAAGAAATTTTATTTTAATAAAAATAAATAATTAATACAATAAGAAAAGACTCTAACTAAGTGTATCAATCTCATTGAAAATGACACACATTTGAACCAAATACAGCCTTTTCTCAATCAAGAATAACTGTTTTCTAAAAGTTGTTCAAATGGACTTCAAATGTTAGATAGAATTTATTCTTGAGAAAATTCTATTCTAATGGATCAATCTCGTTCGAATGGATTCAAATCTCGGGCAGCCCCTCACCCTAGCCACTGGCCTAGGTGAAGAACTTTCTCATTGTTGGCTACCTTGGCTAGCCATGCGCCACCTTCTATGGTTTGTGCGTGTGCCTGTGGGAGGTTATGGGTGGTTAGCTAACACTGCTGGTGGCTTAGATCGCTGGCAGTATTTTTTACTCCCTGCCATTGAGCTCCTGTGTCGTGGTGGGCTTGTTTTTATCTCTTGTTGGGTCTGCACTTTGTGTGCTATACCGACCGTTGGTGCCAGCCAGTGTGTTGGCCTCAGCTCTCGATAGCAGTGTTTGCCGATTGTATTGCCTCTCTCTCGATCTCTAGTCAAGGGACAGGAGTTGGGTGTGTGGTGATGCTAGGTTAGGTGTGGCCTAGTCCATCTTGTTGGTGGGTTGGTTTTGGCTTGGGCCAGGTGCATACCAACCCTTTGTTTGGTGGTGCTAGGTCGGGTGCGGTCTAGTCCATATTGAGTTTGGGCTGGGTACAACTTAACCCCTTACTGGGTGGTGCTGGGCTGGGTATGGCCCATCCCATCTTGAGCTTGGGTTGGGTGCAACCCAGCTCTCTGTTGGGTGGTACAACACTAGGTATGGCCCAGCCTATCTTAGGCTTAGGGTGTGTGCAGCCCAACCCCTTGTTCGGTAGGGCTAGGCTGGGTATGGCCCAACCCATTTTGGGCTTGGGATGTGTATAACACAACCCCTGGTTTAGTGGGTTGGGTTATTGTCAATCAAACCCAATTTGGTTTAGGCTGGGTGCAATCCAACCCATAGTGTTGTTGTGGGTTGGGCTGTGTTCTAGCCCATATTATTCTAGGTTGGATTGTGGCCTAATCCAAGGGGCTTTTTTTTGGGTGTGTTGAGGTTTTTGGGCCTTAAGCAGGCCTAAGTAGCTTAATTGCTTGCTAATACATTTTAATTTACTTAAGTCATTTTATTTAATTATTGTTGGCAAGCTTGAGCCTCAATTATTAATCATCTTTAGATAACAGTCTAGTTAGCCATAATATGTCATAAATTAATGGTAACAGATAAAGCAATGGTAGGAGAGTAGTACTATTAATTGCTTTTAATGAAGATTTAGCTCTAATCAGAGTTTGGTAATTATATTAAATATGCTTTAATATCCGATAAAGTAAGTTAGGCGAATGTGGTCTATTGAACTTGTATTGGCAGTAATTAGTGCTATGGTAATTATGACAATAACAATATCAATCACCCTTATTAGTGCGTCAAGTCATTGTAATCAATATGTAAATCTACTTGATTTGTTATCCTAATTACTATGGAGAAATATGTTTGAGGTGGACTATTTTGATACTACACAAGTTGTTGATGTAAATTCATATACATGTAATTGCAGGCAGAGCTCTAAATAATATGTTTTTGCATGTTGATAGTTAATGCTCTATAAAATTTATTGTAAATAATAGTTAATATTCTGTAATGTGGATGTAGGATGTGGGACATCACTGGCATACCATTAGCAACTTTTATTTAAACAAAGAGGAACCAGAGTTATATCTCCACCCTTGCTATTCGAGAGAATCCTATTTGGCAACATTTAGCCATATGATAAATCCAGTGCCTGGCTAAACAGGATTGGGTAGATAGTGTCTACCACCATTAGTTCCTCCTATTTATGGGGGAGCCCCCAGGTAGACCTGAAATGCTTAGGAGAATGGAACTAGATGAGTCCACTTCCACCACAGTGACAAGAAAAAATAAATATACTGTATGTGCAAAATGCACAAAAAGAGCCCTAACAAGAGGTCTTGTAATGGTCAAATTCATCTCAAATCAAAAGTTGGTAAAGAGTGATTCCCCACACCCTCAGGTATCTTCTTCTCAGCCACAACAGGTAATACTTTAATTTGCCATTTTGATAGATTACACTTTTGTAATGCTTTGTATTGTTTTGTAATACAGCGTTATAGAGCAAAGCTACCCATTAAATCTTTATCCAAAACTACACTATTGCAAACTTCTACTTCTGCATATTAACCTAATAGGCTTACTGCTACAGCATCTCAGCTAGTGACGAGAAGAAATGCACATCAACCTTCTACTGCTACAGCATCTGAGTCTTCCATTACTAAGCCTTCCACAATAATAAAACCTCCAAAAAGGTTTTCTACAAGATTTGGTCTTAGAAAATGGCCTACTAGCTTATAACGTAGTATTAACTAGAAACTTGATTAGCTCATCCCTCTTAGCCATGGTTAACATTATTTGCGCTTTTTATAGCATCCAGTGAACACAAACAAGGCTGCAATGGAAAAGAAGAATAAGCGTTCAATTATTGAAGATATTTAACTTTTGTTTAGAACTTGTGTTTTTAATTACTGAAGATGTATGTTGAAATTTTGTGTTAGATACACCCGGAAGTGATGTATTTTTTTTTAATATTGTGTTGTTGCTGAACATGTGTTATTTAGAACTACTAAACATATATGTATCGTTTGAAACTACTGATAATGTGTTATTTGGAACCTTATATTAGAAAACTATGTTGAGAAAAATTGTGTTTGGAATATAAATTATACTAGAACTTGTGTTTAGAATCAAAATTATGAAAACTTGTGTTTGGAGCCAAGATTATGTTTGGAACAAGAATTGTGTTTAGAAGCTTCTCTTTTTGATGAACTCTTGTATCAAAATTATTTTGTATTAGAGTTATAGTGAGCATAAACACTGTAAACATCGACTAATTCTCAGCATTAAATATTAAACATCAACATAATTGCCTGTCAAAATTAAATATTAAACATCAATATAATTGATTGTCAACATTAAATATTAAACATCAAACATTCTATTCCCCTCACAATGCTCCTACTAAATCAAAGTTGAACATACAGAAAAAGAAACCATCAACATAACAATCACCAATGTCCAAAGTGCCTTACAATAGAACCTCTCCTTTTATCTTAAGGTTAGATATTTCATTCACGAACTTATCAATCTTCTGCAACGTCCTTGGCAATAATTCTCTGGTCCATTGACACAAAAATAGACCAACCCATTAAAAAATCATAATATGTGTGGTAAACCTACAAATCAAAAAATTAGTGAGATAACTATAACTATAACCAATTAAAAGAACTAGCCAATAAAATTAACCAAGTATATTTCAACTTACATATTGCAAGCAGTTTATGCAGTCCTCAAGGTGCTCTATTCACAAAAATACAGTACTACATTATTTGATGAATGCAATTATCCTCTATTGTTTGATGAATGTGGTTATTCCTATCCAACATTTGACAAAAAGGAAGTACACATGCTTATCCTCCAAGGTTTTATTGGTTGTCTTCTATGAGTCGTTGCTTTGGGTTCAATCAGTTGCATATGGTTGCCTAGGAGAAAGGTGGAGGTTGAATTTGGCTTTTGTCGGTTGGGAGAACTGTGGAGATTTTGGAGAAGAGATATCAGGGAGAGAGAGAGAGAGATCTGAGGGAAAAAAGTTGGAGGGATATAAAGGAGAAAGGTGGAGATTTCAGGTAAATTTGGTAGAGTGGGTTTTTGGTCTGGTTGAGGGAGAAAGGTGAATGAGCGATACTCATGGATGTTTTGGTCATATTAATTTAGTGTTCTGGTGGGAGAGGCAGGTCAATGGTAAACCATTATATATAATGGAAAAAAAAAAGTTATACTTTGGTCACCACCTCAAGGGAGTTTAGTGCTTGAGTTAAACGAATACGAAATTAGGTCAAACGATAGAGAGGATAAACTATGATTTTTCCATCAATTTACTAATAGAAAGATCGAAGAAGAATAGTATTTAATATACTTATTTCATTATTTCATGCAAATAGTTTTTCCTGTAAATTTCTGTGAAATAATTTAACATGTAAGTATCGGTAAACTTTCTCTTTAGTGCTCATGGCATTATTTCATATTGGCAATTGTTCTACGTACCTCCCAGTGCACATTAAAAGTCCAATAGCCGCCAGACCGTAAACAGTACCATAAGTTTCTTTGATTTATTTTCTTTTTGACGGCCGTGGACAGCCATCCTTTTGATCGACGATGACTGAACTCCTTTGCCACGTTGTCTCTAACTCTTTGCACGTAAGCAAGGAGACAGACACAGCTGAAGACCTTGTACAACCTAAGCAATGCGTTAGATAAGATGATATATAGATGATGGGATTGTCGTGTAAAGTGTTTCGGATAACGCATGAACTTTTCAACTTCCATCTGCATCCATCTCACCTCTTTCTCTTTTCTTCCTCTTTTCTAAAAGGCACCACGTTCATGCATGTCACCTCCCACTACGTTATAGCCATGCAGATTATAAAGAGAATTACGTACTATTTGCTTTCTACGTTGTGGTTATATATCTTATCTCATCTTTTCTCTTTATGACCATCCGCGTAGAAATAGGCTGTCTCATTGCCAACAAGGACCACAAAAGCTTAGCTAATGCTTTAAAGGATCGGATATCTTATGGCCTTGATATAGATAAGTGGAAGAAGTGACCTCATTGCCAATATGACAAAGCTTGCAATCCGGATGTAAAGCGAAAGGTGATATATATTTTGATCTTTATGTCTGCTAATGCACTGCTATTCTTTCTATTAGAGATCTTGCTTAGTTTACTACTTTTGTTAACTCTCATGGGAGCAAAAGACCTTTAAAATCGTCAACTCGTGACCTCACAATATCCATGATTTATATAACATATGACACTTTAAAGTTCATTATCTCTTCGCTATGGAATATTCCGGGTAACTATGAGACTTTAGATGAATTCCACAGTTTTGACTATTATAATTCATATTACCAAGAGAGAGATAAGATTTCCTAAAACTTTTTTGCCTTTTTGGCACTAAAAAAATTTGGAGGTAGGTGAATTTACACACCCCTTGTTAAATGAGTCAAACTGCACTTGCAACGCATTCGGATTTCCTTTATATTACTATTGTTGTGCATCCATGTAATATAAAAATTTTCTTTTCTTCGAATTACAATTTATCTCCCTGTGGTTTAATCCAATTTAAATTTACCCCTATATGCATACTTTAAGATTAAGTACTTAACCCTCTTGTGGTCCTGATTAAGTTGCAATTATTAGTAAGCCGTTCACAAGGATGTGAAAAACCTATTTACCCCCACGTAAGTATAATCTAATTAGATGATGAGAGGGTTAGTTTGGTCTAACAACTTGCGTGTGGCTAAAAATATCGGTACCAATGACAACAAATCTAACGGTTGCAACTTAATTGGTCCGAGGCGCATAAGAGTTCAATTCATAAATTTGAAGTACATAATTGTAAGTTAAAATTAGAATAAAGATGGCCAAGGGTAGGCTCTATCAATAGTCTTCTAAAGATTTAATGAGACAAAAGATGGTCTTGTAGTGCTATGTCAGAAATAGAATTTCTTTTGGGAAGTAAGAAAACATTGTTCATGTGTATAATAGATGATTAATGTGGCTGCCATGAAGAAGTAAGCTTTGGTTATAAGGCAAAATCTACTCGCTTATACGAGGATTTCAGGGACAACAATTTGGTGGCTTTGACGTATAGATAATTTATTTTTGGTTTACATAGTCATAAATAAGAATTTTAATCATCTTCATGTCTCCCATTTCCCTATCAAATTTTCGTTCAAATTTTGAATCAGTCATTGTTATGCATGCCTCGTTTCCTAGTAAAACTTGAATTCCAACACCACTTCGGCTACCAACTTCTAACCTATCTTAAATGCGATATCACCACAATCAGCACCACCACCATCATAACATAACTCGGCCTTTGGTCTTCGATCAAACAAAGAAAAAATTCAGAAATTTTAGAGTTTGTGCCCATAATCTTCTCTTGGTAATTAATTGAAAGTATTTCTTCTGGACCTCTAGGATTTAGACTCATTAAGATTGGTCGAGCAACTATAATCATTTGATAAAATCTTTCCAGAAGGTTAATTTCCATACATCTGATGGACATGGATTGCTACTCGCCTTGTATACATCATAGCTCAAATCTCAATCAATTCACTCACCCATTTGACCTTAGAAACATCCAACCTATTAGTTTGCCTTGAGTATCTCCATTTAACAACTGTCACTATAGAATGCAGACAATTGAACAATTCACCGGAACAAAACTAGATATTGCGGCAATTGTCTTCTACCGCTATAGATCCTTTACATCCAATTGCTAGAATGGCAGCTACGAATGACGAATTTTCTTGCAGTAATGTATCAGAGTTATTACACAAGAAATCTGGTGCTTATAAGACTGCGGTGGAGTAAAAGTAATTGGTGTAATTAGAAGAGGCCAGATTGTCAAACTTGTGTATGTGAACTTGGAAACAATGTATAGATTGATTGGAACGTAAAACCAGGAAAGATCGACTCAAAGATCCCATTCATGAACCTACTTTCGTCTTTCTTCCTCTCCCCCAGTTCCAAATGGATATAAATTCGGATAAGAAATCCCTTAACTTTGACTGTTCTAGCCAAGAGATCACTGTCAGCTATTAACACTTAGTTGCATGCATGGAGGAATGAATCCAACCATCAACTGCTTACTGCAGGCTGCAAATTAAAGAGGGGGTGCGTATATACGTATATATATACTATGTACTACGAAAGCCTTTAATTTTGTGATAATAGGAACCACGAAAATTAACGTGGTAGTTAAATTATTTTAGACTAACTGGATACCAGAATATAGGTTAGGTGATTAATTAGGAGACCAACTAATTACAGCCAAAGTCATGGATAAAGTGGGCCCGTTCGACTTGGCACCACCTCACCTTGTCGAGTTCTGAACGACTTGCCACCTAATTAGGGCAACAAAAGTCGCGTCTCCATTAACAAATTTACTTGCTAATTAAATTAGGGTTAAGTGCATGCACACCAACCCTACCTACCGGTTTTGGGTAGCTTTCTCACGTGGAAGATTTAGAGTTTTGACTCTGCAACAAATCTTTATATATATATATATATATATATCTTAAACTAAATAAATAAGTAAACACATAGGTTCAAGTGACAAACTAAATTGTCACTTGAACCTATATTTGAACATTAATATCACCGCTCTTTTGTTTATAAAAATTAAAATTGTACAAGCATGAATCAATATTAATAATTAATATTTTCTTAAAGTTAATTTGCATGTTTTTTACCTTTTCTAGAGTTTGAAAAACTCTCACGTCGCTATTGAGATTTTGAATTTGATGACTTTTGCATTTTAATTTTTTTTTATCTTATTTGGTTTCAAAATTATTTGAAAAGTTAAATAAGACATGTTAAGCTTTTCATCATCCTTCCCAAAGATTTTTTAAGTTTTAGCTGGAGCTCTAGCTCAATGTAGATAAGTATCTAAACTCTTGTAAACTAAATTTCAAATAATCATCAAGTGTGAGGCAAAAATAGGTTTAATTATGTAAAATTGATGTAGAAATAGCCCTCTATAAATACAGAGACACTTAGGCCCTATCAAACTTTAGCCAATATAGTAAGCTGTCTAGTCTAAGTTTTAAGCTATGTGTGTTACTGAATAATTGCTTCGAACGTCACTGAGATCTGCTTTAAGTTGTCGTATTGCCAAGTTGCCCCTCCAAGCCAACCGCACCGCCGAGTTATCAACCAAGTTAAGCTATTGAGTCAAGCCACCAAGCTACCAATATGCAAACCACCCAATAATTTTTCTCCATAATATTTATTTTCAGTTGGAGTTAATCCCATGACATCCTTGGTCATAAAGAAGTGTACCAAAATAACCCTCTTTTGAGCTGATGAAGAAATGCACTTGAATTGTTGGAGGGTATGTGCCAATGTGAATAAAGCATCAAAAGTATACATTTTCAAATATTGGTAAACAAAATTACTAGGACGCCGTTATAACTTTGCAAGACTTTGCATAGCGGTTTATATATGAGATATTAATTATTTGGAAATACTCTACTAACTTTCCAAAGCTTAATGAATAAAATATTTAGGCCACTCTTGCTGTAGTATATTTTGGTCATTTTTTATGACATTTTGGTGCTGAAATTATTGAGAACAATTTGTTGAGGGTGAAGATATCTAAATGTTTGTGGTGTGAGCTGAAGGGGAAATACTTGGAGCATGTGAATTTAGCTGAAGGTGTAGCGGTCAATCCAAGCAAGGTAAAGAGCATAATCGAGTGGTCGATTCCAAGGACCATGTGCAAATTGCATGGGTTCCTTAGCTTGACAGATTACTATCATTATTTAACTGCTAGGTATGGCAAAATTGTAGCACCCGTTATTGCTCTTTTGAGAAAGGATTCATTTATGTGGAGCGATAAGGCTACGATGGCATTTGAAGAATTGAATGCTGCTATGACTATGACACTGGTTTTGGCACTACTGGACTTCACCAAGGATTTCATTATTGAACGTAATGCTTCGGGGGCAGGTATAGATGTTAGTCTAATTCAAGGGGGGCAAACCTATAGCCTTCTTAAGCAAAGCATTGTCCAAGAAATCACAGCAACTCTCAACCTACGAAAGGGATATATTGACGATATTACATGCTTGTGACCAAATGGAGACCATATTTGATTGGGCGGTATTTCATCATCTGCACTGATTAGAGAAGTCTTTCATATTTCATGGGGTAGGGGATACATACACCGACACAACAACGATAGGTGAGAAAGCTCTTAAGATATGGCTATGAGTTACAATACAAAAATGGGTCATAGAATTGGGTAGCAAATGCCTTATCGCGCCAATCGAGGAGAGCGGAGTTTGTTGTCATTTTCATGCCATCTGTTCTCTTCCTTAAGAAGCCAAGGAGGGCGAGTATTGCTGACCCATGTGTTAGAGGGTTGTTGTAGGAAATCAAAACCAATCCAAAGAGCCATCTCAACTTAGAGGACCAAGACGACCTTTTACTTGACTGTGGGCGTATCCGGGTGCCCACAAGTGCATCATTACAGTCCAAGTTTTTGGAGCACCTCCATAACACTTCGGAGGCAAGTCATGAAGGTGTTCCAAGAACCTACAAGAGGATCTCTCAAAGCTGCACCTAGCTCGGAATGAAGAAAAACTTCAAGACTACGTGAAGGCATGTGAGACGTGCCACCAATAGGTGAAGATAGAGACATTAAAGTTGGTTGGACTCCTTTAACCTTTGCCCATGCCGGATCATATTTGGAAAGACATCTCTATGGACTTCATAGAGGGTTTATCGCTAGTGTGAGGGTACTCAGTTATCTTTGTTGTGGTGGATAGGTTAAGCAAATACGCTCACTTTTCTTTCTCTATCAAATCAGTAGTTGAATGCTTCGTCCAAAACATAGTGAAAGTCCATGGAATGCCTTGCACGATAGTTTCAAATTGTGACAAAGTCTTCGTCAGCAAGTTTTGGACTGAATATATTAGATTACAAGGCACCTGTCTAGACTTGAGTTCAACATATCATCTAGAAACTAATAGATAAATGGAGGTAGTGAATCAAGAAATTGAGCAGTACCTTCGGTGCTTCGTGGGAGATTGTCCAAGATGCTAGTTGGAATATCTTCCAAGGGTTGAGCGGTCATACAACACCATTCACCACAGCAGCATCAAAATGACTTTGTTCGAAGCAATGTATGGGCGCGCGACACTATTTTGCATGGTCAATAGGGCATTGATGGATCACAAGGAGTTCAATATGGGCAATACGGTGTTTGTGTGAGTTCAACCCTACCGCTAAGTCACTTTGCGCCCTATTTAAAACTAGAATTGTCGTTCAGTTTTGTTGGTCATTCTAGGTTGTAGAACGGGTTGGACTAATTGCCTATAAGCTTGAGCTACCATAGGGTACTCAAGTGCACTCGGTGTTCCATGTTTCCTTATTGAAGGCAAGGCTTAGGTCGGATCAACTCTTGGGTTCGGTTCTACCTAAATCGAAGGACAAGCTTCACACCATTAAATGTATTCGAGTGTTGGCACGACAACATAAGCGATGTGGCTCGAGGTTGGAGACTGAAATCTTACTCAAATGGTTAGGCAAACCATTTGATAAGGCCATATGGGAGCTCAAGATCGAGATCATTGATTAATTCCCCACATCACATCCCGAGGACAAGGTGGGAGAAGCAAGGTGGGCAGATACGGTTTAGCTTTGACTAAGCCTAAGTGAGGCATGGAGGCATTGGGTTTGATCCCCAGTGATCTAGTAGGGGAATTAAAATAAGACCCCTTTTTTTTATTTATATTAGCTTTTCCTTAGTTGTTTTCTCTTAAAATAAATTGTAATTTAGATTAGACCTTGGAGTCTAATCAATTGCTTTTGGGTCCTTAAGTGCTTCGGTCTTAAGCTAACCTAGCTAAGCCGACTTAGGTTTAGGAGTAGCAACTTATAAATCATTGTGGTGTGCACTCGAGTCCAATTAAATCGCCTTCTACCTTCTTCTTTCTTGTTCTTTCCTCCCAACTTGGCCGACCACCCTAAACTGACCTAGATACCTTCCTCTTCAACTAGTCAGTGCCACTTGCCCTTAGGTTATGGCTTACCTTCTCCCCCTTCTCTCTCTCTCTCTCTCTCTCTCTCTCTCTCTCTCTCTCTCTCTCTCTCTTAACTTACTACCGATCTTCCCTAGTCCATCCATACCACCACCCTACCGCCCAAGTCGGACCACCCTGTAACTCTGACCATCCCCATCCACCATCCATTCTGATAGATTTGTCCCCCATCCCAAATCTATCTAACCTTCAAAATTGTTTGCCAATTCGACCATTGAATCTGAAGGACCTCATTAATCTTGAACGTAGCCTTCCCCTCAAAGATCAAATCTCATATTCGAGGTTATCGTTAGACTCGTACGAACCGTGGGAGCAAATAGATACTTTCGAATCACCAATCAGAGGGGTGTCTGTCATGCAAGAAAATACAAGATAGTCTCAACCAATATATTGTTGATTTTTTAACTTGAAAACGAGATTAATAACTCAGAAAACTAAGATAGACAACTTACAAAAATTAAAGCATATATATATATACATATAATTATATGCATAAGCACACGGTTAGGACATACAAATAACCAAAACAAATTTTTCTAGCCAAAATATTCCACTAAAATATCGGGAAGTGGTGCCAAAAAAAAAACACTATTCTTAATCAACACATCTCTTATCTTTAGTTCACATCATCTTTATGAGATTCATATAAAGCACTAGATGTGGAAGCATATAAATAATTACGCTAGTCACTAATATTATTCAAAATACTACCTTTCATGAGCATACAAGTTATGGTACAGTGATTTGTGTGGTTCAAGGGACTATCAAGACGCAAGTGACGTTGAGACAAATCAAGTTCTTGGCACGTACGCCATAAAGTCATGAATATCCGGTAACAGTCTTAATGAGTCAAGATAATTTTTATAGAGTAAAATAAACTTTTCCTCTGGATCTTTACCCGTTTCAACTTTGTTTTGTTACTATGCACAATTCTGACTAAACTACAAAAACAAACATCACTGTTAAATTGTCATTCTATATATATATATATACACACACACGTGTGTGTGTTTAGAGAAAGAAAAAGTTAGAATATGGCTTAGTAATTAAAGAAAAAGTTAAGAGAGGATAAAATCATTTTTGTAGTAAGAATATTTAAATAGAAAACTCATGAACAATATTAACTTTGGTCGAAAACCATCAAAAAGTTATAATTTAGTCAAAACTAAGCGCAGGTAAAACTCAGAATAGTAATATAATTTTAATCGAAACTACATCTTTATTTCTCCCTGGAAGCCTTTCCTATCATCAAGCCAGCCGCCGACAATCCTCCTCCTCCTTCTCCTCTTCTTCTTCTTCTTCTTCTTCTTCTTCTTCTTGGTTTGCTGCCACCGACTGCTTGGGTTGGATGCGGCGGTGCCGGCGGCGGTGCCGGCGGCGGTGGCCGTTGAAATTGTGAGCAGGAGAAGTGATAACGACGACCTCGTTGAGAAGTATCCTGGAAGGAGAGTGAAGCAGTAAAGTCAAGCACAACATGGACCAAATAAAGACCGAATCAACGCAAGAGTGGTCGATTGTTCAACTATAATTCTTAATTAACATGTTTAAAAGTCCGAATAGTACAATGGTCAAATAACACGTGTCGCCAACCTGCTACGCTATTCAACCGGCGGCTTTTACGAAAAACCAGAGTTTCCACTCATGAGTGTCTCCCTTATCCACACCATTCTTCGGAAGAGGTGTATCTGGAGGCTGGAGCTGCCTTTTAATTAATATTAGTTATCTCATCATCCACGCTGATGTTATTTTAACTGTCAAAATTTCTTCACATATTTTGAAAATTTACGGAGATCGTCTACCGATCGAATCCACTAAGTGATTCTTTCCGGTTTCTGGATTGACTGACTCTCTGCTTGCTTCATTTATTTCCGGAAATTGACACAACTTGACCGTCTTCCAAATTGACTTTTGGTTACCAAAAAAGAAAAAAAAAATATTTTTTCTCATGTAGTGAATTAAGTAAATTGAGTTAAAAAGAGATCGTTTGTTCGTATACGGTTTAAGGTTTATGTCAGTAAGAGAAGTTTTTTTTAAATATTTTTTTGAGGAAAACTAAAAGAAATTTGCATTTAATACCCAATCTTTTAATGTATTTATAGTTTGGATAATTTGGAACAAAAACAAGACTACTGACTCAGTTTTAGTTTTCTTTTCATTATAAGTCATTTTCACTATTTCTTTTTGAAACTATCCTTTTACCGAGATTGATCGAATTTAATACAGTCACCTTCTAAAAGATACGGAGACTAATAAATATTTACTCTCTTTTACGTAATACATAAAATAATTATAAATTAAGTTCAATAACGAGGAACTACTTTAACTCAAGTTACTGTATTTTTATCTTTGGTCAGAGGAAGAAAAAATTATATTTTCAATTAATATAGAGTACTTGTATGCTTTCCTTCAGAAGAAGTAAAATACCAACATGCCTAATCTAGTATAAAATATATTTATTATATATAATAAATGACTTGTATAGTTCTCTCTCTCTTTGCATATAACTTAGTGCAGTTTGGAAGGACAAAAATACCTACAATTCAAGAAAAATATAAAGTTAACATTCCTTCCAAAAATGAAAATGCATTGAGTTTTCCTTGCAAATTACCCTAATAATTTACAATTTGTATTTTCAATATTTACAAATACACACCCTAAGTATGATATACATAGCCAATGTATCACATAAGAATTTAAACTTTTAGATTAACTGATTATCTAATGAGAAGACTATTGTCGTTAAGAACGACTTAGGCAGGGGAGATACCACAAAGAAGGGGGGCTAAGAATGTTTAGAGGAAAAGTTAAGAATGTCAAATATTTTAGAGAAGAATATGTTAGTAATACTCTCAATATGGCTAACTTAATCTACAAATTTAGTTAAATTAATTAATAGATCTAATGCAGAGTTTGTTTTGCAAATATTTTATAAAATATATAACAAATTATATTTTACTCTGTTATGGTATGGTTTGATTTTAACTTGCCCATGTGATTTAAATTTTAACCACTTTAACTCCTTTGTGATCCAGACAAATTGTCACTATTAGATTTTATATCCAAACTAGCTCAGAGAGTAACTAAATTACATCTCCTATCGTTCTGTATCAATAATTTTCAGTATAAGTAAGTTGACAAATAATCAAGCTATATTTCAATCTTCAAATCTGATTGTATTTTCGTGTGAGTGATTAAGTATTTTTAAAATATTTTTATAAATAATTGACTAATGGTTATAATTTGCTTTAAATCTTAGGAGGTTAAAGAGATTAAGTTTAAATATATGAGATAATCAGGCAAAATTATAGAAGGATAAACTATAATTTATCTAAAATATAATATGCATAAATATTATTAAATAAGCAAAACAAAAGTTGTTAAATGCAAACTTTCCGAAAGAAAAACTAGTAATTAATGATAAAAATAAGTTCATCGAAGTGTCTCGTTTTAATAATAATTTTTTTAATTTAAAAATAATTAGCTTTAATAAATAAAAAAGTCGCCTCTTTAATTTAAATTTTACCACGGAACATCAAAATTAAAGAACTTATGAAAAATAAGTACTTTCTTCGTAGTTTTTTATAGCAACCAAACATCAAATTAAAAAAGTTGAACGATTACAATAAAAAAAAAAAATAGAGAAACTCAGTTACCACTTTAGTTTCTTCCTCATAAAATAATACGTTTCTAAAAATATATCATATCATTATTTTTTTTTCTACTTTCAGCAATTAAATGCATCCTAACTTTAAGTAGTAATATCTAAAAATTAGTTAATTTTCCGTACAAACCAAACACCTCTCTGTTTGGCTCGGCAGAGAGACGTACTAGTCGGCAAGAGTAGTTAATCTTCCGACATACAACTCTGACTATAGCTGGACCCACTAATTAAAATTTCCAGCAACCCAAGAAGCTGACAGAAGATTACATTACCCTTATCCCCCCCCCACCCCCACCAATTCCCCTTCTATAAAAGGCCCACCCAAATGTTCATTCTCTGAACTCCCTCCCCCCTCCTCAACCTTCCACCGTCCACAATCATTCTCATTCTTCCTTCTATTCCTTTTCCTAAGGTTCTATTAATTCTCCGAAATGGCCAAGAACGCAGTTGTTCTTGGCTCCCTCCTCTCGCTTGTTTTCTTCTTGTTTACATCATGTAAGGAGATGGGATTCCAATACTATTTCAATCTTTTCTTTTATTTTCTTTTTATGTACTCTGTTTCTTAAATTGGTGGGCTAATTGAAGCTTATTCATTTTCCCATTTGTAGGTGCTCGATCGGCAACTTTCACGCTAACGAATAGCTGCGGGTACACGGTATGGCCGGGAATCCTGTCAGGAGCGGGGACGGCGCCTCTGGCCACGACGGGTTTCGCCCTGTCGCCCGGCGAGTCGAGAAGCCTCGACGTGCCGACGAATTGGTCGGGCCGCTTGTGGGGGCGAACCCTCTGCTCCACAGACTCGACCGGTAAGTTCACCTGCACCACCGGCGACTGCGGGTCGGGGACAGTCGAGTGCTCCGGCTCGGGGGCCACCCCGCCGGCCACGCTAGCGGAGTTCACCCTCGCCGGCAGTGGAGGGATGGACTTCTACGACGTGAGCCTGGTCGACGGGTACAACCTCCCGATGCTGGTGGTCCCCCAGGGGGGATCCGGATCCAACAACGGCAGCTGCAGCGCCACGGGGTGCCTGGTCGACCTCAACGGCGCGTGTCCGTCGGATCTCAAGGTCGTGCTCCAGAGCACCGACGGGGTGAGCGAGGGGGTCGCGTGCCGGAGCGCGTGCGAGGCGTTCGGATCCCCCCAGTATTGCTGCAGCGGGGCGTACGGGAACCCGAATACGTGTACGCCATCCACGTACTCGCAGTTCTTCAAGAACGCGTGTCCCAGGGCGTATAGCTACGCCTATGACGACGCTACTTCAACTTTTACTTGCACTGCTGCGAATTATATCATCACCTTCTGCCCCAGCACTACAAGGTAATTCCAATTAATTAATAACTATTCCTTAGTAGTCAACAGCTAAGAGAACTAGCTACTAACTTTATTCAATGTTTACAGTCAAAAAACGACGGGCGAGAATCCCGAGGCAGCCGGAGTACCGTTGACCAACGACACAATGGTCTACCTCGGCGGGCAACAAACCAGCCACGCTTCCTCCTCCCTCCTCAACGTCTCTCTCGCCGTCCTCGTCGCCGTCCTCCTCCCTCTCCTCTTTCTCTATTAGTTTTAGGTGAGACAGCATCACTTGGTGGGTCCCGACCGCAACGTCTCTTTTGTCTCGCTTCCCGAGGCGAACAGTACCGGTGGAGCTTACGGCTTACGAGGCGTGGGACTGCGAGCTGACAAGGCTTGTGTCAGTCTCTGTTTTTTTAACCGTTGGAGTTTAGAATTAGTTATAGGTGATTTTGTTTTATCTCTTTTGTATATTTCTTTTAGGGATTGATGGGCTTGGAGATGATTAATTCTTTATTTGTAACGGGTGCCATAGCTTAGATAGTTTACAAGATACAAAAGGTTAGTATTTATACGTTCTTTTTCTTAATTGGGTGCCTTGAAATTTACAAATAAAGTTTACTTTTATATGCATATGTGGGAGTCCCGTGTCTAGTTTGGTTTGTGGCTGAAGAGAGATTGGCAATGTATTTTAAAAAAGAGTTAACAATTGCAAATAGCAAATACAAAAGGCATCCAAGAACTACTTTCATACTAGTACGAAAGTGATGGAATTACTAAAAGTTAAGGTTAAAACCTAATAGAGCTTTTATATCACTAATTCAACTGCTCGGTTTTAGAAGAATAATAATGGAAATAAAATAAACCCATTTATTGGTTAGGTTCATTTTGATTTATTGTTACATATTGGATTTTTTTTATTTTTCTTTTCAATCTATTTTTTTTTAACTATCCTATCAGTTTTGAATGAAATAGAAATTTATGAATAAAATATTTAATAATTATGAATTCCGTAATATATCTATGAAACTTGCAAAAATAAAAGTGTTCAATAACTCAATAACTATAAAATCTATTATAAAAGTGTTCCATTATATGCAAATTTAAAAAAAAAATAGAAAAAAGGTTGATTGCAAAATGAGCCTAAATAATAAAAGTAAAAAATCAAATATATTTTTAGGGCAAAATCACTTTAAATTATATAAAATGTATACTCTTTTATTTTATTTTTTAGAATAAATATTCGTAACAATTAACTTGCTGAAACAGATTTTACCACAAAATAAATTGCTCGACGTTAAATTCAATTTCAAAATGTAACTTTTATTAGATTTTAAGAGAAGAGCTTCTTCTCTTATACATATTCAATATTCTAAGGGAAGTGAATCTCTCACTTATCTCCTAAAGAGATTTACTCTTATACATATATTTTTTTTTCAATCAAAAAAGATTTATTTTTGTAGGAAAATTAAAACAGTCAAAAGCTCAAACGACACATATATATATGGACTTTGAGGGTGATTTGTTTTTACCTAAAAAGTTTAACATGTTTCTCCCAAAATTTAACATTCACCTTGATCTCTAATCAATCTAAAAATAACTTAATTGACTATGAAATTATATAATGTAAACCACAAATAACGTATGTCCTAAGTAACAAATTTATAGAACTTGCCTTAAAACTTCAGAAATTTTATCACTACATCTAGCCATTAGTTATGCGATGTCACCAATCCACTAATAAAACCAAATAGCGATATTAATTACACTCTTCATCTTTATGGACCCTACTCCTTGGGTTTATTCTTTTTCTTTAGTTTTTTTATCCAACTTTTTGGGTAACCTCATCAGATTGGAGAATAAGAAGGGAAGACAAGGATAGAAACATCTGACAAAGAACTAGCCGCCTAGCTGTCTTCTTCTGAGCAACAGTGGAGTATTATTTGAAAATTACAAGAGAAAGAGATCGGATTACAAATAGCTTAAAATATTGTATGTTATTTAAGTATTTGATCCCTAAATTATTCATAAGTTTAGATGGTTGATGGATTTTTTATTATTACTTAACAAGGTCGGGTATATATCGTACTGCACCATGAATACGTACTCAGCAATATGAAGATATAATTATTTATTGGAATTTAATAATATTATATGTTTTGAAATATATTAACGTAGTCTGACTTGAATCGTATATATAAAAGAGCATATCGTGGTGGGTGGTAGATTTAGTTGAACTCGTCTCTTCAAAGCCATTCAGGAGTTTCAAATTTGTAGCCTTATTTTCATAATTGTCTTCAAGGGCGTTTGGTGTGTCTTTGTTGTCAGATGATGTATACACTCGATAATGAACAGGGATATCAAAATAATCAATACCTCAATCTCGATTTGTTTGATTTAGGTTCGCATCAAATGCGGCGAGGTTTAAATGAGCTTAATGTTTTTTGAAATTAATTTAAATCCAAGATTGATTAGTGACTGGCTTGGTTATTTATATTTTTTGGCTTAAATATATTTACTATCATGTATTTCAAAAAATTTAAAACCAGTTCCTATACTTATGACTAAAGTGAGATAGTTAATTTTTGTATCAAATTTAACTTAGTATTATGACTATTTTGATTATTTAGTAGCATTATCTAAAAAATCTGCATATTTTGTCTAACAAATACAAGTGAAGAGAGGAGAAATTTTGGTTATTTAGATAGCATTCAGTAAAATTTGATAGAAAAACTAAATATCTCACTATAATTATAAATAATAAAGACTAATTTAAGACTTTTAAAGTAAATAAGTGTAAAGTGATTTTAAGCATAAGTACAGAATAATAAAATATATTTAACTTTTAATTTCTTTTTTCAGAAGTTCATTGATAGGAGATCTATATATCATTGGGAATTAAAAGTAGGTATAAGACTCATATGTAGATCAGTAGTCCAATCATTACAAGCTTGATCACGAGAAGTAAGGTAAGCTAAACTATGTGTCACGATGTTGTTGCAGCAACTCATGCAAGAGAACCAAGCTTAGGAAATCTTTTCATATTGGCTAGGCGTCCATCCACTTAGTAGAAGAGTATTGCGCCAAACAAGGGAGGAACCAATGCCACCATGTTAGGACGTGCCAGAAACGACCTTGGTCTAAATCAGCAAAAGGGTATGTGAGTGAAATTATATACTAATGGAGCCTTAAAAGAGGATGCATGTCAGCTAAGTGCTAGAGCTCTTGTTCAAGATGTTGATGGGAAGCTTAAGTTAAGGGAAATGGGAACCAGTCCTTGTGTTGCCTCCCCTATTCTTAGAGGCACGGGCCATGATAATAGGTCTGAGGATGGTGGATCCTAACTCCAAAGTGGAGATGGTGTCAGACTCACAAACTCTTATGAGAATTTTGAGAGGAGAATGTGACTATCCATAGCAGGTTATGAATATAGTTAGTGATTGTAAGTCTATTTATATGAGTTTCATCGATTGTAAAATCGCCCATATTGGTAGAGAAGGTAATATGGTGACTTACTAGGCAGCGCACCAAGGTATGATCTCGATGATAGAGGTCTTTATAGGGTCAGGCAGGTCCATACCACCTAACCTGCAATTTTTTTTTTATTAACTTTGACCTCTTCACACAAGGGGGGCAATACTAGCTGAGCTCAACTCTCTCTTTTCAAAAAAAAAAAAAAAAGAGAAATCTTTCATACAAATAAGAAAGGACCAAACCCATGAAGGGTTTGCTCTAGCTTTGGCATTTCAAAAATAAATTAGAGGGAAATAACTTGCCTTTAGAATAGTAAGCTAAGTACTAGAGGGATGGTTAATTAGCCCATTCCAACTTAAGTACCAATGAGTTGTTCACTAGAAGGGACTTGCAGGTGCCGAACTGCATTGAAATAGGAGCAATAGATCAATCTCAACCCTAACACTAATCATCCTTACAAGCCCACCAAATGTCGTGAAGTAAACTATCGAACTTAGTAAAGAGATTTTTGGGGAGGAAGGTAGAAGCCACAAAAGAAATGATGACTTTGAGGTGACTTTTCAAAGCTAGTCCTAAGAGTTTGCTGTAGAGATTAATTAGCTCTTTGATGTCGCAAGACACCTTGGCATTGCCTTCAGTAGAAAAAGGCAAACTATCTACAAAAAGCAAATGCATGATAGACAACCATGATGCCTCATCAAAATTTTGGTTGAAATCAAAATGCTAAGAATATCTGAAAGCCTAGGCAATATCATAACAAGCATAGACTTGAGGAACACTATAGTAAATAGGCAAGACTGATACTCATCTGCTGCTGCTGTATTATTAAATGGATAAGTGGTAGCTTATTTTGTTGACTTTGGAGAAAGCCAAAGCCTCACATTGGTCTTAGCTCCCTAAATATCTAGAAAAGATATTTAGGAGTTTTGGTCTATCTAGATGCCTTCTAAATATTTTAGAGAAGATATTTAAGAATCTTAGTAGCCTTTTCTTTGAACTCTATATGAACACTTTACTTGTAAAGGGATCTAAAGATAGTGAATTAATATAAAAAGGAGAATTTTACAAAGAAAGGTTACCTTCTCTATATTGAAGTCTATTTTTCTTTTCTTGTCTCTACAGTATTTTTACCTTGAGGCTTACCTTATCTTGCGGAGAAGGTGGAGTGTTGCGCAGATTAACAAACCGATCAAGAAAGCTAAGTTCATGATAAGTGGTATTAGAGCCATTTGCGATTTGATGTTGTGATCAACGAAGTGCTGTTACAATGTCTTCTTCCAAAGGTGTCATCATTGATGTCATGCCGGAGAAGAAAGCAACCCAAGTGAGATAAAATTAAGGAGCCTCTAAGGGAGTTTGTATCCATAGAGGGCTATTTTGGGCCCCTTGGTGGTCGACCAGTGCTATTGGAGAATCTCAATATCGGCTTAGAGAAAAATATGCAATGAATGATCTCAAATCTCAATTTTGTGAGTTGAAGGTGGAGCTTCATCGACGAAATAATAAGAGAGTTGCTGAGATAACTACTTGTGAAGAGCCTCAGTCCAAAGTTGACAAGGTCAATGGTCTCAAGTGGAGAGTTAGTCTTCTTGAGTGGATTGTCGCACATGAAGGTGATATTGCGAAGAACCTACCTAAGCAAAGTATCTTAGAGCCATGACGGTTCTATGTGTGATGTGAAAGAGGTTGAGAACTTCTTTTGGAGCATGAAGTGTGGTATCTTAAGGCATTGTGCTTGAGGATAAAGGAGAGGATTTGGTCCAAACTGCATTTATGTGCTTCACTAACGATACCATGTTGTGGTGGCATTGATAATCAGTGGAGATCAAGAAGGACCTTTACCATATCGAGTTCTATCCCGAAAACATTGAGTTCTTGGCCTGGAAAGTCTTTCAGAGATTGAAGCATAGTGGTACTCTTGTCGACTACATCAAAGAATTCATCCGTTAAATAATGTCCATCTTAAATATGTCAAAAGATGATCACGTGTTTTTCTCCTTGACGGATTGCAACCATGGGCGTTGGAAGATGATCATGTTGCCGAGCCAAAATCATTGAACATATGAATAGTTAATTTTAGAATAAAGGACTCATTTTAGTAATAACAAATATGAGTTGTAATTCATATTTGAACCTTATTTCACATGTGAACGATGCCTAAATGTCACAAATTTAGGCATCATGCGACTTCATGCAAGATGGGGAAGATGGAGGATAAAACACATGATATGCAAGGATCAACATGGCTGCTACTTCTAGCTTTCGGGGAGATAAGCTAGAATGAGTTTCAGATTGAAGAAAAGTATGGTGGCAATAGTGAGAAAGGGGAGACATCGAATCAAAATTTTGAGTTGTTGATGCAAGTGTTATGGGTTAGAGGTAGGGTGAAAATACGTTTGATTAACTCCAACTCGACTCGCTACCAGATCCGGATCAGATCTGATATGAGTGCAATTTGCTATCTATTTTGGATTCGAATACGAATATGGATAGAAGTTCATAAAAAAGTCTATTATCAAGATTTGGATAAGGTTTTATATAAGTTATTTGGATACGGATCTAAGTATTGAATATCTATTAACCTGCTTATATATAAACAACTTAATCCCATTCCACCATTTCACGAATCCTAACTTTAGTCGTCAACTCCTATTTCCCTCTTCGCTTTCTCCCTTGCCTTGCTGCTCCCCACTATCACCATCCCCTCTTTTTGCTATCGTCCACTAGTAACCACTATTCTATCTTCTCCCCCTCAATCGCTCGCTGCTTTCTTCACCTTCGTGAACCATTAATCTCGTCCCCCTTTGCCCAGCGTAATCACAATACTGAGCTCTAGTATCTTCGATGTCGACGCTACTCCATCATTGATCTCTACCTATGCTTTGCTTCCCCTTGGCTTCTCCATAGTCCTTCCCTTCTTCTCCCACTGCTAGATTCCCAAAGTCAATTGCCTTCCCTTCTTCATTGATGAGAATTTCAAAGTACTAATTCACTTACTTTGATATGCCCCTCCTCTCCTATTTATTGTTGAAGTGACTCTATGAGTACTAAGACTAGCATCAATGTGGTCTTTGTTACAAACCAACTTGGCCCGATTTGAATTAGTTTCTGGATAGATATGAATATAGAAGTAGGAAGATCAATTTCAACTTATATAACTGTTCAAAAGACTTAAAACTCTGATAGGTTGTTCCTCTAGAAGGTAGAGAACCAACACAACTAAAGCATAAAGCTAGACGAAGGAGGAGAAGTGGACCATTGCTCTCAGGGACGAGAGGGGATGATCTAAAGTAAGGGAAGGGTGGTGGCGACGTTATCTGCGGTCATGGATGAGGCTCAGCGTTGAAGAACGAGGCTATATGAGAGAGAGGAGTTGAGAGAGAAGAGTCTTGCAGTAAAGCCAATTGATTCAATTCAATTCATTCAATCATAGAAGGATGGATGGATACCTTAGATACAAGCCATAATACTCTATTTGTAGAGATTAAATTAAAAAAGTCATAATCAAACTTAACTAAATCAAACTTTCTTATCTATCTCAGATTAGTCTTTCATTTCGTAGTAGATAGTGTCTAAATCTGGAAGAACCTTGAATACGAAAGTCGCAAATTAGGAGGTCATCAATCTTATCCAAGTGATGTCATAATATTTGGATCCCTGTCGAATATCTTCTAATATTTCCCTAAGACTGCCTAGAGTTGGATTTAGCTAACTAATAAATTCTAACCTACTAAGACTTGACTAAATTACATAAATATAATAATTAAGATAGGACTCAATTTATTGAGTCCAATGTCCCCTTGATATGACCTGGTTCATATCAATCTACCATGCATCCAATCACCTTGTCCTCAAGGTGTCCATGGTGATTTTAAAACTTTTCGTCGCTCTTGAATTGATTGCCCTTGATCACCGTGTGGGTCCTATCTCTTTTGTGGGGGGCTGCCCCATAGTAGGTTCTTCTCTATGGCCCACTGGTTTGAGCCATAGTCTATCTTAGGCCGATAAGATCTTTCCTCGAAGTGCCTCGTTTTGATCCGCAACTAGTTCTGGATAGATATTAGGATGGAAGTTACGAGAGATATCTCGAAAGATTTAGCCGTTGGATTGTCATGAAATTTGAATATGTTGTAGTTCTTGAAGAGAGCTTTCCAATGAATATAATATTTTGAGGTTTGATGGCTAAAGTGGAAAATCTATTTAAATCAATGGTCAGAGGTCGCAATTGACAGATCTGTAGAATGAAATTCTGAACTGGTTTTGGTTCAAACTCAAGTCCAGGTCGGACCATATGGGGGTGTTGTTGATGTTCCATGAGGTTCATTTCCATATTGTCTTGGTGTAGCTTGAGCTTGATTGGTTTAGACCAATCGTCATCTTCACCCAATCGATCTGGGTTCACCCGATATTTGGGTTCGTTGGAAACTGGTTTGGGTAGAACCATGGTGGCTGCCTTGTGCTCTTTGGGTTTAGGAAGCAAGGGGTCTTGAGAAATCAAATGTTGGGCTGGAATGGTATGAACTAGTGATGAAGAAACCGGTTGCGATGCACTTAGGTTGGCGAGTTGATCTACTAATCTTTCTGTCATCTACATTTGTTTTTGCGCCAACTCAGCATTTATTTGTGTAAAAAGATTTAATTGATGCATCATGGTTTCCATTGCTATAGAAAACATTTTGGCAGGGCCAGCTATGGTCATGGTAGTATGAGAAAAGGTAGCTATGATACCACTTGTTACGAATCGGATTGACCCAATTCAAATTAGTTTTTAGACAAATATGAATACAAAAGTTGGAATATCAATTTTGACTGATATAATCATACAAAAGACTTGAAATTCTGATAGGTTATTCCTCTAGAAGTCAAAGAACCAACATAACTAGAATCAAGTTGATTGGATAAGTAAATTAAGAGATATGATTGAAATATTGACCAAAGGTTAGGGAATGACGAGATGGATGTGGAAGGTGGATAATGAAGTTGTGGCTTGAATTGGGGATACAAAAGATGAAAGATATCAACGGTAGTGGGATAAAGCATAGAACTAGACGAAGGGGGAAAGTGGACCGTGCTCTCAAGAATGAGAGGGACTTTAAGGCAAATCCTACTTCGAGTTGCGTAAGCCTTTAGGGCTAGTCTAAGTGGGATTCATTATACCTAACCTCTATATATATGAGGGGTTGAGCTTCTTTGTTTAATCATCCAAGGCTTCTTTGTTTAATCATCCAAGCATCCAATAAAGAATTCATAATTATGTTTTTGTCTTAAACTATCTTAGGAATAAGAGTAAAATAATATAGGAGTAGAAGTAAATTAATTATAGCCGTTTATTTTCCTAGGAGTAGATTTAACTTAGATCTCTAATTTTACCTCCAAACTCTGGCCACTATCACCTAACAAGCCACCCTACTTTACGGCCATCTGCCATCCTCAGACGACCGCAGCAACGTTGGATAATTATCAATCTATCCAATTATGAGCTTTCTCAACTGTTTTAATTTTATCTTTTCACTTCAACCATTGAATCACATGAAACTAAAGCCATTAGATTTGTGACTTTCGAGGATTCTTCCTATAAATAATATTATAATTTTATTACATCCAGATTGATCTAGATCTAATTTATAACAATGATATCAGAGCTATCGTTATTCTTGGACCTGATGATAACCACTTGAGGGATGGCAGCACGATTGGTTGAGGATACTTCCATGGCTAGAGATCCACTGATGATCGCTAGTCAATAGATATTAGCAATTTACCATCAAAACTGTTGACTCCATCTCTACTAACTACTCAACTAGTGTTTTTGCAGACCCTACTAGCAATGCAAGAAGCCATGGTAGAGACGACATTCGCTCTCTACGAACTTTGTAGTGATCAAACACCACATGGGCAGACGGAGAGGTGCAGGCATGAACTGTGGCCGCTCACACACACCATGACAACAAAAATAGTGCGTAGTGAACCAGCAAAGGAATACGATCCAAGGGCAGAATATGGTGAACCAGCACCCTGTCAACGACAACAAGGGCTGCTAAAGAGCCACTTCCTCAGCCTTTTAGTGATGCTGCAATCTAAGAACATGCCTCTAGTCCAACAACCAACCTGTGTGAGCACCGACAAGACTAACCAGGGCTGTCTCATGTGATCAAGTCTTAGCCAAGCCTCAACTTGAGTCAAGCCTTGGTCCAGCATGCACCAAGGTCGTTGACAATCTAGTCATTGCTCTTCCAAGTCTAGACACACATATATTTATTCTCGATGTGCCAAAACCAAAACCAATTAGCCCATGCACAAGGCCTACATTACACTTGAGTCCACACTGGATTGCAGGTGGGTCTAGTCGTAGTTCTAGATTAATTGGTCGAGCACCATTCAGTTGGCCACATTGGGCTACACTTGGCCGAGTTGTAGCTTCCTTCACATATCTTGCACTCTTGGACTCGGCTTGGATTTAAGAGGAAACGATTCGAGAGTGACAAAAGGTATAAAAACCACCATGAACACCTTGAAAATAAGGTGGTCAGAAGCGTGGTGGATTGATACGAATCGGGCTTAGTCGGATCACATCATGAGGATATTAGACTCGATTGATAAAGTCTATTTATTTTTTAATTAATTCATTCTTATCTGTTATGTAAGCTCTTAAGGCAACTTTAGTTAAGTCAAGTAAGCTTATAAGGCAAATCCAATTAAGTCATGTAAGCCTATAAGATAAGTTCAATTAAGTCATGTAAGCCTTTAAAATAAATCCTAGTTGGAGTCATGTAAGCCTTTAGGGCTAGTAGATGTATGACTCATTGTACCCAACTTTTATATATATAAGGGATTAACCTCATTTGTTTAATCATCCAAGCATCTAATGAAGAATTTAGAATTATATTTTAGCCTTAGACTATTTTAGAAGTAAGAGTAAGATAATTTACAAATAGAAGTAAATTAGTCATGGCTGTTTATTTTTCTAGGGGTAGATCTAATCTAGAACCTTAATTTTATCTCCATACTCTAGCTATCATTACTTTCATGAGCCACCCTACCTTATAGTCGTACAGTACCACCCTTAGCCGTTCGCCACCCTACGACGAGCGCCGCAAGTCAGATAATTATCAATTTGTCCAATTCTGACCTTCCTCTACTGTTTTAATTTTATTTTTTTTAACTCTAACTGTTTTAATTTTATCTTTTCATTCTAACTTCCGAATCATGTGAAACTAAAGCCATTAAATCCATGATTTCTAGAGATTCCTCTTATAAAAAATATCATAATTTTTTTATGTCCAAATCATTCTAGATATAGTTTGTAATAGATTAATTCTCTTTAGTTATTAGACTAAAGACTCTAATCGTAAGATAACTCCATTATCACCACTCTAGTAAATCATCGTATATAATATAATCATCGGATATAGTGGGATTATCGCATATAGCGTGATCATCGCATATCGTAAAAATTAAGAGCGCACATTTTAGGGATGCCCTAATCTTTCATCATCGGATACCGCTAAGTCTATGATCCCTACCTCCCAATCATAATTTCAGATCACCTATCGCTAGTTTCCATAATCAGTAGTGTTATGCCTACTCAAATCAATGCACGCAATGTTTGATAGTCCCATCCTGACCTCACAATTTTAGGCATTGGCCGATATAATTATATGTAATATATACACACTACATATGCATGAGATTAATGCGATAAAATCATATAGTAAAATTTTACGTCGGCATTACACTACTCCTAGGCTATAGAGGCTTCACTTGTTTAACATTGCTTCTAAGTTAATCAACTCGAATTGCCTGCCCCATAGATCATTCTCGCATGATAATGAATATACCTTGATAATAAAAGTAATAAATTAAATAATCAACGGATAGCCATAACAGGTTTGGTGTATATCAACCTAAGAATTCTTACGTTTATTAATCATATAGAGTTAGTACATTATATCATAATGATCACTATTACCCTAATTATTGTTGATTCAAAGCAAAATAGAATAGACAACATTTTATTTACTTACTTTGTTAATTATTAAAGCATAATTTAAAATTTAATAATTAGAACTAAATTCCCATTATAAGCACTTAGTTGAGGTACACTCATACCATCGTCTAATTCATTAATACTGATTACTAAAAATTATTATAAATAACAAAGCTATCATCTAAAGATGATTAATATTTAAGATTCAAGTTGACAAATATACATAAATAAAATAATTAAATTATATTAAAGTAAATTAAAGAGTAGTTAATCTATTTAGGCCAACCCAAGGCCAAAATCAATGGGCTAGGCTATAACTAACCTATAAACCACAACACTAACAAACCAAGGTTGGGCATGAAGGCTAGGCTATCCAAGATAGCCGCTTAGGCTGAGCTACAACCCAACCCACAATAAATATGGGCTAGGTCGCAACCCAATCGACCACTTGGGTTGGGCTACGCCCAACCCAACAACACTCCACCTCCTTTCTTTCTCACCCTCGATAGAAGACCACTTGGGGGGAAAATACGGAGGAGTGGCTATTGGTGAATGCCACCATCGATAGTTGAGCCACATGCTTGTTAACCCTATCTAGCCAGAGAAAAGGCACATGAGGTGCCGATAATGTCGGAGATGAAGATGAGCTCATCCTAGCAGGAAGAAACTCAATGACGAGGAAGGGGGTGAACCGGTGAGTTACTGAGGAGACTAACGAGAAAACTATGTTAGAAGGATGAGGAAGTTGAGGGAAGTGTGCACGATGCATGGTGAATGACCATGCTAGTTGGCAATGAGGGAGAAAGCTCATCCGTTACCGACAACCATGGAGTGCCATCGGCTTCCCCTTGTGGAGGGGAAGCTTCCCGAAATACCAAGCGGGAGGAGATGACGAGAGCGATGGTCGAAAAATGTCTCAAAAGTCAACAAGGGGAGACTACAACGTGTAGCCTCCATTGAGGGATGGATTAGCCCACCAAGGGTATTATCGGTAAGAGTATGATGTAGAGGAAACATTTGGGACTAGCAAGCACAAGGCTGCTGGTTGGCCAAATTTTCACAAAACTAAGAGGAAAGAAAATTTAGGAGAAAATATTAAATACATGATTAAATCTAAATTACTCATACTTGGTTGAAGAGGATGCTCTGACGAGTCGATCAATGGGGTTGGCGTCCTCTAGCGACTCTTCGATGTGATGAGAGAAAGCAAAGATATAGCGAGTCTTGTGGGAGAGAAAAGAGAGAAGAGAGGAAGGGGGAGAAAGAATGGTAGTGGGGCACATGCCCCCCATGTGCTGGTCACATGTGCAATAGAATTATTATTATTATTATTATTATTATGGGATGTTACAATACTACCACTAAAGAGAAAATTTCTTCCTCGATATTAGAAGATAGATCGTAGTTGGAGCAAAAGTCAAGGATAGTAGAAAATCCAAGAATAACACCTTACGTGCTTAAATCCCAAACTATAGCTCCAATCAGCTCATAAAAATTAACACAACGATTAGGAAACCAAAAAGAAAATTTCATCCTCGAAATTAGAAGATAAATTTCTATCGGAGAAAAAGTCAAGGATAAAAGAAAATCCCCGAATAACACCTTATGTGCTAATATCACGAACTGTAGCTCTAATCTGCTCATAAAAATTAACACATCAATTAGGGAAAACAATTTTTTAAGGGAAAAAAAAATCACTTGTACCACAAAATTAACTCTCTTCTATAGATGACTACAATGGATACCATAAATTAAATAAAATACTCCTCGAAATAAGACTCCAAATTGAATTTTGCTCATTATCATTCTAGTAGGCGCCTTAGCTTAAGATATTACCCAACAAAATATTAAACAAAACATTAGTAATAATATCAACCTCAACTCTACTAATAGACATCATCACCCTAGGAAAGACAACTAAGGACCAAGAGTATTGAACTGACTAGTTGCAACAAAGAACTATAATCACTCGTTACCATCCGAAACTAATAGTTATACATCTCATCCTAATAAAACCCAACTATATATTTCTCTTCTAGTTGCAACTGATCCAATCATTTGCCAACCTCGATTTTCACTTTTCTAACTTACTTTTATCTATCTGTTTGCCAACAACATTAATTTACTAATAATATCATCGATCATGTAAATCTTCTAAATAATGGTTTGCTAAACTTTCTACAAAAGGAAGATTGATACTAATTACCAATGAATTAAGGAAAGAGAGCATACACTAATAATAAAATTATAACCTAATAGCCCATGAACATAGTTTAAAGAGTTTCACTTCTCCCATGATAAATACTTTGATATAATATCAGTCATATCAATTGGCAATCTCTTAATTTCCACTTGATTGAACTCTAATAATTTAAGCATCCTCAAAATTAGCAATTTATTAGTATTAATTCTCTATTATAATCTTCGTGTCCACTACCATAAGTCATTCCTATCCGTATAAGAATTTATAAGGCAACTCTATCACCACCAACAAAATAAAAATTCACTAGCAACTATATAACTCCAAGATAAGTCTCTAAATAAAAGATCAAATTTATGATATCATTCTTCATTCATCTCCATGAGTACTCAAATTAAATTACACAATTTTTTTTTGAGACCTTGAATACTCAATTCAATTATGATTAGTCACCAATCATTCACCAATAGAATTTCAGACATTATTGATCAATAAGTTTCTTATTAATGATTTATCTCATCTACAAGCATGAGAAAGATATAGCAATCTTCACTTCAAACAATAATAGCATTCATATTAGATAATACTAACATCACTTTCAATTATTATACAAAGCTATAATAAATTTATAAAAGCACAATCTAGAGAACATACTACAACCTATACCAATCCCCCTTTAATTACCTAATGAAGGAGAAACCTAAGCACCTTGAAATTAACTCCTCTAACAATCTTGTCATTAAGTAAAACTAATATATTTTTAAGTATCAATTTGACATTATCAACCCTCAATCAAAATATTAGAAAACAAAGGTGGTGAACATGCACCCTCTAAGGACTAGCTAATTGGTACTTAGGAAATGCTCTACGCTAAAATGATCTCTAACTAAACATTAATAAATTACTCCCAAATCACCCTTTCAACCTTAAATATCTTTAAGCCAACTACTAACCAAGCTTTGGTAAATCTGATACATGTACTTAGTAACTTGTCATAAAAGCAAATCCGTAAGAATATAGTAATTTTTTTAAAAAAAATGCAAAAATAAAAGAAAGAAAATAAATCTAAACAAATTTTGAAAAGCAATGCCGAAACAAATATGGTACACTATGAAATATTATATAAATAACAATAGCATCAATAATCAGTACACTACCTAATGTTTCCACTTTGACCTACTCGTCTCACAAGCAAATAATTTCAAGTAATTAAATGCACTAAGGTAAAATAAGGGCCAAATATATAAACTAACAAATACAATAATAACTCTATCATCAAAACTCAAGAATCTACATATAGATCTAGTCATCCAACCCTAACCACTCATCACACTAATGCGAGGTAATTTATAGACAATTACTATAGAATAGGCTCCAAAAAGCAACACATGTGAGCTAACTTTTTTTTTTTACTAATAACAAGGAAACCTATAAAAGCAACACATATGAAGATTGGGGAAAGTAATCATGATTAACTCACTTATTTTTTTACTAATAACAAGATCTCACCTTATAGCTTCGTATCATTTTCTATATGAATCATCACATGAAGGATGAAGATGCAAAATATTCAACTTTTATTCTCTAAGCCGGTTACATATCTAATACCCTAATGCTAAACATAATTAGCAAACCAATTACTTGATTTAAATGAGTAACAACACATTATTTATTTACCAATAACAATCTCTAAATTCATATTATTTATAAATTTCAAGTAAAACCTAGATGTCACTAATGTCAAACATAACCAACTATACGCAGCAGCCTTTAAGTTTTTCTACATGCCACTTGTATGGATAGTATTTTCAAAAGTTTAACGTACTATTCAGTGAAACCTAGGCTTTGATACCATATTGAAACACCCATTTCCAAATGTATATGCCCCTCATGTGGGTAGAACTCACATGATTTCTATATGACTTGTTAATCAATATTTTTACATAATATATAGGATAAAAATATAATACTTTCACAAACAATACAAGCTAAAAGAGTCCAAAATATCACAAGTAATTTGTCAATATGACCCTATTAAAAGTAATGTACAACCCTATTAAAAGTAATGTAAAATAGGATGCCACATGATACATATGTATACCAACATAATCCTAGTAATTTGTCAATACGAGTACTTATACTTATAGCTCATACGTATTAATAAAAGGACACATAATATGCACTATTTAAATTATCAAATCCTTTATCTCAAGTTCACACATAACCATAGTTGTAAGCTCTCATATTCTAAATTCATCATCATCGCTCTAGTAAATTATCGCATAGAGTAGATTCATTACTTATAGTAAAATCATCGCATATAACAAAATCATTGAATATAATAGAAAGTGGGAGCACACAGCTCATGGATGCTCTGATCCTATGTTATCGAGGCTAGGTCTACGACCCCTACCTCTCAAACATAATTTCAGATGATAAGATTTATTTACAACCCCTCCCTACACTTTAATGGCTAAATGATAAAGTAATCTCTTGAACAGAAATAGCATGATATTGCTGGCGACGTAGGACTAGGTTAAAAAGCAAGAGGGCAACTAGGGAGGGTGATATTGGTTGGTAGTGGCATAGCAAGAACGACTATGGTGGCCGAGAATCAAGTCAAAAGCCATCAGAGAGATTCATGGTAAATGAGAAAGAGAACTTTTAAGAAGCTAATTAATAGTACCAATGCAATGAGGACACCGAGGCAAAGCTTCTTAGGTAGACATGAGGTCGATTAAGAGATCATAGGCTCACAAATCACTTCATCAAGGCCCAGTTAATAGATCAATAATAGTATCCTATAGGTGGAAAGAATATGAAATTGGTTTTGAGGGGTGAAATAGAACTCACTTGCTATTTGTTTATTTGCTTACACTAGAGATGCTCTGATGACTTACTTCGACAATGGTAGCTCGACGAGGTAAGGATGTAGAAAAGACTAAGATGAGTAAGAACGATATGAAGTGTAGTTCAAAGGAGGAATAAGCTTGGGATTTTATAGGGGAAGAGTTAACAAGGTAAGGATGTGGAAAAGACTAAGATGAGCCGAGAAGTTCGCATTCCAAAAAGGAGAGAGAAGTAAAATAGGGGCGCATGAGCATAGCAAGTGCAGCCTCTTTCCCTTTTTAAGATTACATATCCTCTCACTATAAGAAATTTGACCTTTAGTGACATTTAAGTCAAATAAATACCACTAAAGATAAATTTCACCAGCATTTATCCCCGACTACTAGTATAAGTATTGTTTTAGTGACATTTTCTTAAATGCCACTAATTAGGAACAAAATGCCACTGTATCTAAGTTATACCGACATTTATAAATGTTGGAAAATACTTTATAGGCCTTCATAATTTTCGGCATTTTATAAATGTCGGTAAAAATGAAAATAAGTATTGGAAATATGGCTACTTTGAAGTGAAATGCGACATTATTTACCAATTACCGACATTGATAAATGTCGAAAATGCGCAAATATTAACTGGCAGTTGTGAAATGTCAGTAAATACTTAAAATAATAGACACAAATGGAAGGAATAGTAGTCAGTACCTAGATCCAAATTCGGACCCAAATCCAGAAAACAAATTTAAAACCCCTCCAAAATTTCACTGTGCGCTTCTTACGGTTTGTTCTTCAGGAAAAACCCTAAAAAATCCCTAATCGTCTTCCTGTCTCTAGTACTACAGCCGCTGTCCCCCTCACCATTCCTCTCCTCCTCTCCATCAATGCTAATTGAGTGCCTCATCGTCTTCCTCCTCCTCTATGACTCTAGCCGCTGTCCCCCTCATCAATCACCTCTCTATAGTTCCAATTCAATTCGGTTCTCCGAAGATAAATTGTTACTCTCTTTCTCTTTTCTTCCTATTTCTTTGAATCCCCTTTTCTAGTAACTTCCTTTATTGCTTTAGGGTTATCAGGGCAAAGGCATAGAGCTGAAGTGGAGGAGGGCTTCTTGGCGTCATGGTCAAGGGGGAAGAGGAGTCTTTCTTGCTACTGCCGCCGTGGAGGAAAGCGGAGGAGCACTCATCTCTTCTCTTCTCTTTTTTGGTTTCTACTCTTTGGTCTTTCTTCTCTTGACTCCCTTTGAAAAACTGAGCTCTCTCTCTCTCTCTCTCTCTCTCTCTTGTACACCTAGGAAGAACAGTGGAGCACTCATCTCTCATCCAAAGATCTGTAAAACCCTAGATTTTCTCAAACCCGAAGGTAATTTCTCTTCCTCCTCTCTCTTTCTCTCATCTTCTTTTTGTTCGTCGGTGCTACAAGCTGCAGTTGATTGAGCTATGGCTCACTATGTGTGATATGGATCTAGAGAGGAAGAAATTTGGAAGAGGTAGATATCCATTCTAAGTTGTTCTGTGTCATTTTCCTTTTCTTTTAATTAAGTTTTTCCCCAATATATTGGTAATTTCTTTCATAGGTTACTTTATTCTACAAATAAATTATTAAAGTTCAAAGATCTTAGATACTTAGGTACCAAGCAGATCATATTAAGCAAGACGCAACATGCAGGAAAATTTGTAAAGTAGTTTTGACTGCTACTTAGTACCAAGTAGATTATGATGATGCACTGCATTAGGATTGTGAGTTATATACCTCTGATATTTGTGGTTTGACTGCTACTATATTTTAGACACTTATTTGCTGTAATATTCTCACTTAAATGCATAAATTTAGCTGTGGGAATGCCATTTTAATAAAAAGGAATCACAAAATTAGCTCTCTGTTGCTGTTTGAGATGCTTAGTTTTGACTCACTGATCCTTCTGTGTGCAGGTTATTGAGCTACCACGGCAGCCACAGCCCACAAGTTTTGATAATTCATTTGTTGTATTAAGAAGAGGCAGAAGATTCAGTTCTCTTATTTGCCAAATTGTTGTTCATTACCAATTCTTATCTTTTGCTCTATGAATTGCTCTTAAAGAGAAGTAATTTTTTTTTGTTAGTATTTTCTGTTAAGTTAGTTCTTTCAATATTTCTAACTGACTAGTTGACTGGTATGTTGCTAAATAGTATTTTATTTTTAGTTTGAAAAGAACCTAGACACATATATGTATCTAAATCCTAGGCAATGATATCAATTCTTTGCTAGAATAAATTCGTAATAAATATTAAAAACTAAAGCAAAGATGAACACTAAGAATTTTACGTGGAAAAATCCAAATGGGAAAAAATTATCACGGGTCCAAACTCGGATCAAAACCAATCACTAAACTTACAGCAGTGACAAGATTGACTTACAAAACAATCTGTTGATCCCCACAACTTTATTTTTCTCAATCTTGCTCGCTAGAACTCATGATTCACCACTTCCCGTGATTGATCTTTAATCTTAATAGCCCTCAAGATTGATCCTTCGTTTAGATGACTCTTACGACGAAAGCTTGATACAATATAGAATAGACGGATCTTATTGGTAGAAGAATGTTGTAGTCTCAAGAACTCTTTAACAAAAGCATTCACCAACCACTCTAGAGTTAGGATATCACAACCCTTATATAGGTTAACAATATAAAGCTAAAACTAAGTCATATCGGACTCGTGTAACTCCAGAATTTTGCATATTATCTAGATGCATTCAAATGCTGTCTGTGTGCGTTTGAACGTGCTAACTTATTCTCAGGTGCATTTGAATGCGGCCCGAGTGCGTTCAAACACAATGACTTAATTTTCACTAGTTGAGTTTGAATGCGCAAATACACTCTTCTGTATGTGTGAACGTGGTGTGAACGTATGTAGGGTGCATTCGAACGGCCTGTGAGTGTGTTCGAACGACTAATATATGTTTTCTGTATTTGCGAACGCCTGAACGCGTGTTTGAACGGCTTGAATGCATTCTTTGTATTTGCGAACACCTAATCCTACGTTAGAACGGTCGAAACCCATTCTTTGTCAATGCGAATGCTTGAGTCCGCATTCGAACGTAGTGTGAACGCAGAAACTTTTTTCCTCTCAATCTTGAAATTCTTCAATCCGAATACTTTCAAAACTTGTATAGATGCTCATGTACATATATGAAAGTACTTGAAATATTTTGTACACAATTGCCAACACTAAAAAGCTAACAATCTCTCCCTTTAGCAATTTGTGACAAAATATATAGTTTACAAAAATTACAAAGAGTCCTAAATAAGCATTCAACAAGTCTACAAGATATAACACTTCAATCGTGCAACTAAAAACATATCAATCCAAGATCAAGTGAAAATAACTTGAAGTAAGATCATACAAAACTATAAATAGTAAAGGCATAGGATGAAAATAACTTGAAGTAAGATCATACAAAACTATAAACAGTTAACACATAGGATCTAAGCTTCAATTATCATCTAAGCAAATCAACACAAGTAACATATAATATCCAAACATTCAGCACAATTTACATAGTAATGTAAATAAAGCAAATGCAAATGCAACTCTTTTCTTACTCCCCCTAAACTAAATTCCCTACTACCCCATAAACTCGATCACTCGTCACTCACTCTCCCCCTTTTTGACATAAATTGACAAAGTCTAAGCACTAGGAGGAGGAAAGTGTTGATGAAGAATAGAAAGCACAAAATCAAGCATAATCCTCTGACGAGCTTGCTCAGCCTATATCTTCGCTGTAGCATCAGTAAACCCAGCAACTGTCAATTATAAATCCCTGACCTGATTGCTGAGTTAATCAAAATGCTCATGCATGAACTTAAACTCTCCCTCAAGTTCATAGGATTTATCATCATAATTGTCCTCAGAAGAAATGTCATGATATGATTTTGGTTCAGCAACGGAAGAGGAAGTCGATTTAAAAGGAGATGGAGGATTGTGAGGTTGACTCCTTTGTATAGTGATCCGATCCAATAATTTTTGCGACTTGACAGATGTTTTAGATGAATTAACTCACGCACCGCTCTGCATGCAAAGTTTGGTTATAAAGATCCCAAATGGCAAACCTTCACTAGGGGCCTATTTTAATGTTACTAACACAATGCTAACATACATGACTCAGGCGATGCCATTAGAAATGCCAGTAAGCATGGTGTGAAGATGAAACACCTGATCATGATTGATGCTGGAGTGCTGAGTCTTTGGAGGTGACATTGTAGAGACATATTAAATGCAACATGCGAGCAACTAAAGTCAACTTGGTATGAGGCATCATATTGCCTTGCCACTCTTCGCTTTGTGCTAAGATATCACTAACAATATATTGAACAGAGGGAAGCGGTTCGGAAGAAGGATAATCAAAGTCGCCCAACGGAAGATGAAACTCCACTAAAATAATGTCAAACTCTAGATAGGTAGACACATCTTGGACTATTGACCAAATACACTGGTTCAATTCAGTTGCATTACTAAAGAATTTATGGACAACCTCCACATAAGCAATTGCGTCTATTTTTCTAACCAGCCATGCTCAATAAATAATTTCTCAATCCCCAAGGGAGCAAAATCAGATAGGCCATTGGTCTCTCATAGATTACCGGGCGAGTCCCAAAATTATGCTTATATCTTCTTGCAGCAGTTGATGATGAAAATTTTGGGGAAAACGATGGTGAAGAAAGGGGCCTTGGCCTCCTAGAAACGGTTGCTTTTTTAGGCATTTTAAAGAGAAAACACATCTTAACATTCAAAGCATACTCGTAACGCATACCCAAATCAAAAAAAAAAAAAAAAATCCAAGAAACCATGAAACATAAGTGAAATCCATATTCTACTTAAAAAAAGTAAGTTTGTCATGTTCAATCGCTCAAGAAACATCAAAATAAAAAAATCTATCGTGATCAAAAACTCAAAAACACATGAAATCAACTAAGATCAAGAGGCTAATTTGAATAAAAAAATAAGAAATTATTCTCAATTCATGCATCGCCAAGGATGGTGAAGAACTTGAAGATCCATGCCAAAAACACTAGATCCGAAGTAGAAATACCCTTCGAGAGATTGTAGGGTGGACGATTTAGTAAAAAAACTTGGATTGAAGACAGGGAAGATGAAAATATTGGATTCGGACGCAATATATAAAGAACCCCGTGTGTGTCGAACACGCCAGGACCCACGTTTGAACTCAAAAGTCCTGCGTTTGAACGCGACCCTTTTTCTTTTAATCAGGAAATTCTAAATACTTTTGGAGATGCACTTCTAAGAATTCAGAGATAAATTCGAGATATAAGTATGTCAATCAAATAAAATAAGTCATACACAGATCAATCAAATCATCAAGAGCATATCATGATCAACTCTAATGCATCACACAAATTAAAAATTAATCTATTTTATTATAACACAATGCATATGCAAGCTGAGCATTGACAACATGAAATAATTTTCTTAAATAAACTTTCCTATTAAATGATAATACAATACAATAATCAAACCGACTTAGTATATATATTTATGCACTTTTCAACTTATTCTCCAAAACTTAACAGAAACTTTTCTTGTATTATTTTGATCATTGAAACCATATAGGTACAATGATGGCTTTCATTAGGTAGCCTTTTTCTTGTAATACATAATGAACAATGTATAAATATGTTTTTTGTTAATTTTCTAATAAAGTACTGAGTCAAACTGGACTCTAAATAAAATGGCTTTCACACTAACTCATTATACCACTTTTCATTGATCTCTTATGAATATAATGCTATTGACGAAGTATGAGGTCAAACTATGCAAATCAAAAGTTAGCTACCTAAGAAAATATTTCATAATATCATGGTCATTCAAGAATATACACATGCTATGACAGCATTAAATTTAATTATTACATTAGTTGAGAGAGTGAATAGATCAGAAATGACACAATATACTACAAGATGACAAAATTGACTATAATAACTAATAATCGAAAGAAGATCATATATATATCAAGAAAATATTTTTGAGTCTAGAAGTGCACCAAATTTTTCTTTTTAAAACTCTCAATGTAAAGAACCTAGAATTAAGAAAAGATAAATCAAAAGATTTGCAAAAAATCTAAAAACCCGAAAAAAACAAAAACATGTAGCCCATACACATAAGAAATCAGTCTAAAGCACAAATCCCTAAAGAAGTACGAAGATACTCAAATCTTTGTACATCCAAAGATTTTGTAAACAAATCGCCCAACTATTTTTCCGTCTTAACATGTCCTAGTGCTATTACTTTGTCTTCAACCAACTCATGTATAAAATAATGTTGGAATATCAATGTGTTTTATATGTGAGTGTTGAATAGGATTTTTTGAAATATTAATAGCACTCATATTGTCACAATAAAGCATCATTGTATTTTGTTCAATGCCATAGTCCTTGATCATCTGTGTGATCCGCAATAATTATGAACAACAATTGCTCGCTACATTATACTTGGTCTCTGTAGTGGATAAAAATATCGAGTTCTACTTTTTACTTTGCTAAGCGACCAAATTATTTCCAATATAAAAACAGCCACCTGAGGTACTTTTTTCTATCATCACATGAATTTGTCCAATCAGAATTTGTGTATCATAATATGATAGCACCTGAATCATACGTAAATTAGATACCCAAATCAATTGTGCTACTAAGATATTTGATGATATATTTCACAGCAGACAAATGTGTCTCATTAAGTTCAGATTGAAACCTAGCACACACATCCATAGTGAATGCAATGTCTAGTTTACTAATAGTTAAGTACAAAAGACTACTAATTATGCTTCTATACAATACCTAATCAACACTTTTTACTGAAATATCCTTTCTTATTTTAGTAGTTGTACTCATAGAAATTCTAGTATGTTTTGCATTTTCTAACCCAAATTTTGTCACTAGATTCTTAACATACTTGGTTTGAGCGATAAAGATCCCTTTCTCTAATTGAGTAATTTGAAGTCCCAAAAAGAACTTTAACTCACCATCATGCTCGTTTCAAAATGACTATGCATGAGATCTGCAAACTCCTTAGCTAAATTTTAACTCGTTGCCTCGAAGACAATATCATCCACATATATCTGTGCCACAACTAAATTCTTGTTCTCATGTCTAATGAACAAAGTCTTATCTACTCCCTCTCAAGTAAACCTCGCATCCACTAAAAAAGTTGTCAGCTTCTCATACCAATCTCTTGGATCTTATTTTGGCCCATAGAGAGCTTTTTATTTAAACACATGAAAGGAAATTTATGATCTTCAAAACCCTTATATTGTTCCACATATACATCTTCATTCAAAATACCATTCAAGAGGTAACATCTATCTAAAATAATTTAAATTTCAAATGACAAGCAATAGCAAGAAGTATATGAATCGATTCTAGTCTAGCAACATGTGCAAATATCTCATCAAAGTCTATATTCTGTACTTGAGTGTATCCCTGTGCTACTAGAATGGCTTTATTTTTAATTATATTTTCATGTTCATCACTTTTATTCTTATATATCCATTTTATTCTAATTATATTTACATTTTTAGGTCTAGGAACTAAATACCAATCATCATTTTTGGAAAATTGCTCTAGTTCCCCATGTATAGCATCGACCCAAGAATCATCCAACATAGCTTCCTCAACATTTTTAGGTTCAAAGGTAGATGTATATCGTGTAAATGATATCTCACTTTGGATTTGTCGTCTTGTCTTCATTAGTCATTCACATCTCTAATCACTTGTGACAGTGGATAATTTAATTTTACTTTGGCTGATGGTTCTAGTACACTACAATCATCTTTGTTCTTTCTAACCTTGTTCTTGTTCTTTTTCTTGATTGATAGATCTAACTCTTTTTCCCCATCTTCGTCAAGTGTACTTGTAGAAACAACAATAGAAGTATCTTCAGATTTGTCAACAGTGATATCATCAATAATAACATAACCAGATTCAATAACAATATAAGTGTTAAGATTGAATAAGATTCTTTCTCTCCACAATCTCATTCTGTTGTGGAGTTATAGGAGCTGAAAATTCGTGTTCAATACTAAGAGAATCACAAAATATGAAATAACTCTCATTTTCAAATTCTTTACCATGATTAGAACGAATCCTAACTAAGGTAGTAGACTTCTCATTCTATAGTTTTAAATATAGCAATTTAAAAACTTCAAAGGTTTCAGACTTTTCACATAAAAAAGCAACCCAGGTATATCTAGAATAATCATCAACCATTAATAATATATCGTTTACCTCCTAGACTTTTCATTTTTGTCTGTCCCATTAAGTCCATATGGACTAATCGTAAAACATGATTAGTGATAGCTACATTTACTTTTTTGTGTGAGATCCTTATTTGTTTTTCAATTTGACACGAACCACACACATCTTTTGACATTTTCTTCATCTTAGGTATTTCCTTTATCACTTCTTGTTTGGACAAATTAAATATTTCTTTGTGGTTCACATGTCCAAGATATTGATGCCAAAGATCTATAATATCAAAGGAAGTACTGTTACATTTCAGATTATATGAAGTTTCAACAACATAACAATTATCAGATGTTCTAGAATAGAACAATTATTTTTAGAGAATTTTATTTTATAATCTTATCACAAAATTGACTAATGCTCAGTAGATTTACTTTCAAACATTTAACATAAAGAATATTTTTAAGGATAGAGACACTTAGAGTACTTACCTTTTCCTTACTAATTACCTTCGATGGATTACCATCTCTAAATGTCATAACTCCCCCTTCATAACTTCGAGTTTAGAAAATATGGATTTGCCACCTGACATGTGTTCTTGAACAGCTATTATCTAAATACCATAAGTTAGAATTTAAAGCTTAGAAGGCAGTATGCACAATATAACATTTCAAATCGCTTTTCTTAACCAATATAGCTTTTGTTTTCACCCCATAAATGAAGGCACTCCTAGGTTTTTGTAGAAATTTGCAACTAGGCTTAATATGCCACGGAATGCCACAATGAAAGCATGTGGGAACAAATCCCTTTTTACTTACCTTTTGTTGAGGAGTGTGTCTAATGTTTACCTTTGGTGCCTTTGAGGATTCACCATCTTATTGATTTGAGTTCGATTTTGAGATGTTTATCTAGATTTGCTTTGAATGTATGATTGATGGTCTCAAGTTTTCTTTCTTTTGAAGACCTACAAAAACAAAGACAGTCTTTTTATTATTTAAATTACTCGTGTATCTAATTCCATACCTGTCTTTTTTAGGAATCTGAGCATTTAAAATCTCTTCAAGTTTGTTCTTCCCTTTTAGAAACGTCACCTCCTTTAGCAATCACTCTAGTTCAATTTCAGCAGTCTTTATCTTATCTTTAGCTTCATCGATACGATCTCCCCTTTAGGCCAAGGTTCGATCTATCACGATTTTCAGATCTAGACAGGATCTAACACAGAACTTTTAAAATAGATCCTAAAAGATGTAGCTGTCAGATCGACGTGAAATTTTGATATGTTTGATATGTTATAGCTTCGTAAAAGAGCTTTCTAACAAATCTAGTTTTAGGCGAATCGGACTATGGGATCTTGAGATATCGTCTGATTAATAGACGAACATCGGAGAGTTTATCTTTGGATCCGTGGATGGAGGCACGAGATCCTTAGTGATGGTGGAGGGTGGTAGACCGATAGTAATGGAGTGGCACCGATGAATACGTGGAGATGGAAGGGTTATAGGTGATGGTAGGGTTTAGGGCAAGGTGATAGATAGATTAAAAGAAGGGGCAGGAGTGGGCCGCCCCTAAGGGACTAGGGTGAGTGGCCAATCGAGGGAGGTTGGAAGCGGCGTCGCCGGGGAACGAGAGAACGAGAGAAAAGAAGATGAAGGAGGCTAGGGTAAAACTCAATTCATTCAATAATGATTCTATGATTGTCATCCATACCTGAGAGGCTAACCAAACAATTCGAAAATGGTAATTATTAACCCTAAAATAGTAGATTTTTATCGACTACATTTGAACGCGCCCGATCGTGTTTGAATGCACATTTTGCATTCTTTATATGTACGAACATGATGCAGGCGTTCGCAAGCACGTTCAAATGCACATTTTGCACTCTCTGTATTTGCAAACCTGATGTAGACGTTTACAAGTGCGTTTGAACGCGACATACAAAAAAACTTATTTTTCTATAAATTAAACACTAAAACAAGAATAAAAAATACCCCTAAAGTGTATCCAAGCTCGAGACGACATCAGTGAAGCCTGAACCATATCATTCATCGAGTTGTTGAGTGAGGTTTTTGACACGTTCAAGTTCCATTTTGTACTTCTCCTCAAATTGATTTCTTTTCGTTTCAATTACCTTGAGTCTCTAAAGTAGTCTTAGGTTGCTTTTCTTGAATTTGAACACTCTAGGTACAAATCATTATATGCTTTTCGTATCTCATATTCTTCTTCTTCAGGTGGTAACACTTTCTGTTCATCTGCACTATCAGAATCAATAATAGAGTCAATATTAAAAAGAGAGGAGACGAAAGCTACATAGTTCTCTTGGTCCTTCTCATAATCATCATCTGACTCATTTGAGTCATCCCAACTGACCTTCAAAGCTTTGTCTTCCTCTTGTGCCGATTAGGATATTCCTGTGCAATGTATCCAAAACTAGAATATTTAAAACATCGTACTTTACTATCATGATTTTTGTTTGTTTGTTTAATATTATTGTTACTCACCCCGACATTTCAACTCAGATGATTGTTCTTTTTCTCAAAAGTCTTTTTTTTCTCAAGTTTCTTAGCATTGAACTTGTAACAACCTATCCTAAAAAAATAAAAAAATTGTCTTGGCACAACATGGCCAACCTCGAGCTGAGCTTGGGGGGGCTGGCATGCGCTGAGGGGTTGGCCGGGCCAGCTGGCGCGACGGGCCCCACCGTCGTCACCAACACCCCGACCCTATTATCTCTCTCTCTTTTTTCTTCTCTCCCCTCTCTCTCTTCCAATCTCTCTCTCACTCTCTTTGTAATAGAGAGAGACTCTTCTCTTTTTCTTTCTTTCAAATTATTTATTTTATTTATATTAAATTTAAATGATCAATTAATTAGTTTAGAGATGTGTATATATAAATACTTAGTAATATAAAGCAGAAGTAGAACAAATATAATTAATTATAATTATAAGTATTTTGATATTTATAGCTTAATTATCATTATTAGATTTATATATTTAGTTTTATTAAAAATAATCAAATTATATAAGTTTCATTAATGTTCACGTATGTGTGTGTATATATATATATATATATATATATATATATATATATATAGATATATGTATATGTATATAATTCATTTCTAGCACCTTATTATTATATATATTATTTTCTATAAAATAAAATGCTAACCTCTGATAATTCTCTTTACATTAATGGGTAATGATTATTATATGTATAATTAGTAATTAGTAAAATAAAAGTAGTAATTATAAACTAATTGAACTATAATTATATATAGTAGTATATTTAATTTTATTTTTAATTATATTATTGTTTATTTGACCCCTTTATGTTTTATATCAAAAGAGAATAATTATTGTATGCCTAATAGATAATTAGAAAGTAGAGTCTCTAGTAAATGCATATAAATTATAGTGTTAGCATGTTAAGATTATCATAACTATATATTTATAAAATAAACCCAGTAAATTAATAAAGTCTAATAAACCATAATATTTTACGTGAACAGATTCTAATTGGATAAATGACTAACATCATGCTACTTAAATATTTTTAGACCCTAAACCTCTTATGTGAGACCTGTGGATCTGGTTAGCAATGAGTTGATCTTCGGTTGGCGGATGTGAGGGATATGTGGTTTGTGTCTTTTGAATAGACGGTGAGAATTCTTATCCCCTAGACGCCTTTATCAAATTAGGATTTATTATATAATTATGTTTATACATAGTTTGGCCACCAGCATGATTATATGACCTTATCTAGAGGTGATTTCGGTCGAGCATATTTTATCATGCATTTCATTAGATTGATCTGGGATATGAATACATTGATGATATATAAAGATGATTAGAGATGATCTACAGCATGAGTATGTATGTGATACATATATCAATGGAGATTTCATGGCATCATACATTTTTTTTACTCCTCTTCCACCCAAATTTCTGATATGCATGATTTTTTTATATTACTTGATATAATGCATATGATCTATCATATAATAGAAAATTATGGTAATACTTGTGTATGTGATGTGATGGCTGGAACGGCATCTGGTCCGAACTAATACTGGATATACACTTAGCGTATGACAGAGTATGATGATGGCTGATGATTGCACCCTTAACGTATGACAGTGTTCAACTATTATTGATATACCCTTAGTGTATGACAGGGTGTGATTATCTTTTGAGATATCCTTAGCGTATGACAATGTATGCTCTGAGCTTGTAGCATGATATGTATCGAGTTTAGGGCCGGGTACCGTGGTTCAACACGGTAGTTGATATTCAGAGTTGAGACAGATGACCATGATAGTGAGAGATGTGTGAATTATATTTGACTTTGATATATATGATTATCTAGTGGTTGGCATGCATCATGCATTATCATTGATGTGACTAAAATTACTAGATCATAATTGTTATACATCATATGTTGTTATATTATAATTTCATCATGAGATATATTTTTGGTCGAGGACATAATATGCCCATTCATGAGAATTAATTTTATTTATATATATGTTATCGAGGATATATATATACATGCTCATAAATGACATCATGCTTCTTCTGATTCATATTATTCAATACATGATTTACTCTCTATTTGGCATCACTGATTTGGGGTAAGGTCTATTCACTGAGCCTTTTGCTCATGATCTTCTTTATTTTTTTTCTAACCCCTCAGTGATACACCTAGTTAGGATCTTTTCTTTTTGTATTAGGTGTTTATTTTCATTAAAATAAAATTCCTGAAGGTCACGTTCAAAAGCAAGTGGAGTAAGGTTCGAACGCTTGTGAACGCTTTGTGAACGCTTGTAAATACCTTGTGAATGCCTTGTGAACACCTATGTTGCATTCGTAAATCCAGAGAAGGGCTTTTTGAGTGCATCGGGCGCGTTCAAACGTGATCGACGGGAATCCTCTAGAATTAGGATTTCATATTATCTTAGGACTTGTTGGCTAGCCTCTATAAATATGTGGATGGCAACCAACTTCAAAATGCTATTGGATTCTTGATTTCTTACTTCGTATCTTGTCTCTAGACTCCTCCCTCCTCCCTCTTCACCATCCTTCCACATCTACCATTGGCAAGGTTTCTCCTCGCTTCTAATCTCTCTTGTCTGTCGAGTCACCCCTTTTCTTTGGGATCTCGACCATTCTGTTCCCTTTGTCTATTTTCTTTAATCTCTTCCACAATTCACCCTCATCTCTATACCCATCCATAACCCTAATATCCACTTCACCTGTCACCACCATCATCACCCACGTTATTCCATGTTTTCTTCCCTGCTACAGTTCGAATCGGCGAAGGGCATAAATACAAAAGTTATAGATCAGGAAGTTACGGATCCAACCCAATTAGTTTCGTAATTTTCTAAATACCAAAGAATATCTAAAAAATATTTTCCTACAGTTGCACGGACTGCTTCCTACAATAAATTCAGATCTTAAGGAATTGTTCCGTAGCCGATCTTTTGATTATAGATCTTAATAATTTGGTATCAGAGCCTATCAAATTAGTATCAGAGCCTATCAGGTGGTATCAGAGCTTATCAACTGGGTATCAGAGCCTATCAAGTGGTATCAGAGCAAGCGAACCTTAGACCTCCATTAATGATTGAAACAAGGAAGATAACATCAACAATGAGAACTATGAAGAGCACACCGATAAGGGAGGACTCAATGCACGATGATCCTAACCGTGAGGCCGATTCCTTTGGAGTGACCACGGCAGTACCAAGTCAACCAACATCCATGGGTTCAAATATGGATGAACTAAGGGGCATGTTTCAAACATTGTTGCATAGAGTTGACAACATACAAAAGGATCACAATGAATTCAAGGAATATATCGTGAATCGATTGGGTTCGTCATCTCCTCGACGACGAACGGAGTTTCAAGAAGGACCAGCGGTGGGACCCCATAGAACCAATACCCCACAGGTCTAGGTGCATCATATGTGTCAATGATCCTCTCCTACCTATGCCTTCACATCATCCCCCACCTCCGTTACAAAATCCAAGACTGGTGGTGGTGGAACCCGAGAGGCGTGCGACACTAGTGCGCTTTATCGATAAGGAGGATTGGCATTATGATGATGAGGTTGATCTCTATGGAGTTGCTAATGGACGTGCTCGAGGATTTAGAGAAGGTGATCAACATGCACAAAAGGTTAGACCTGAACCAAGGATCTTTCACGAACCTGACAACGCTATTCAAGGGATAACTGCACGTTTGGACTTTCCAAAATTCCAAGGCAGTGATCTAATAGATAGATTGGGCATTTCAAGTTGAATAATATTTTGATTGTCAAGGTACAACGGAAGATGCAAAAGTCTAGATGGCAAGCTTTCACCTCCAAGGAACGGCATTGCATTGGTATAGATCGGTTATTCGTGGTGGTGGATTTATCAGATGGGCTAATTTTTGTAGGAGGATTACACGCAGATTTGGGATAACGATATATAAAGATTTTGCTGCCACATTAAGCAAGATGATTCAAAGGACTACCGTATTGGAGTACCAAGCTGAGTTTGAAAGAGTTAGTAGTTATTGTGAGCCACCGTGACCCGAACGTACATTGATGAGTACACTTATTTCAGGGTTGCGAGAGGTAATACAAGCGGATGTTCGTGCTCTATGTCCTACTACTCTTGAGGAGGCCTTTGAGTAGGCTGTGAGGATGGAACAAAAGCATAGGGCTCTAAAGATGGCAGCGAAAACTAATTGGGGCAACTGAGATGGGCGGGTTGTACCTAGAACGCTGGCTGAAAATTCTACGGTTTAAAAAACAGCGGCTATGACTACTAGATTATGACCACCTTTGAGACCTTCTTCCGACGTTAGGGGAGGCACTAGACCCCCCGTTCGAACTCTCACACCTGCCCAGGTGGAGGAGCGAAGAGCAAAGGGCCTTTGCTTTCGATGTAATGAGCGTTTCACCCCCGGTCATCGTTGTTTTAAACTGATCGGGAGTGTGATTCTTATCGATGGTCCGGCGGAGGATGATGAGATTAATGACGATGGAGATTGTCTAGAGGAGACCCATGAGGAGGCCGTTGAGGAGGGCGTGGAGGAAGAAATCTAAGCTGAAATATCGATGCATACATATTCGGTTACTTCCGCGCCGAGGACGTTACGGGTAGACGGACTCATTAGAAAGCATTGTGTAGACATCCTCATCGATTCGGGGAGTACACACAACATTCTAGACGAGAGGCTAGTAAGGAGATTGGGTTTGGATGCCAAACTAACTACGGGGTTTGATATTGCTATTGGAGATGGCACGAAGCATAGGGCGAAGAGCTTGTGTCGCCGAGTCGGTATATGAGTGCAAGGACACGACATCATTGTGGACTTGTATCTGTTGGCGCTACAAGGAGCGGACATTGTCCTTGGTGCTCAGTGGTTACAGAGTTTGGGACCCATCACAATTGATTTCCAGAGTATATAGATGAAATATAAATAAGGAAACAAAGATGTCTGGCTTGATGGTCTTCAGACTTTGCCGATTCTTGCCATGCAGCCTATGGTGGGGATGTTTGGTGCGCATGATTTGGCCTATCTTTTTCAGTTAGGACAAACAGGAGATGAGCCTCAAACGTGTTCAGGTACTACAATTGAATTGTCTAATTTATTAGATAACTTTTTTGGACTATTTGAGGAGCCACAAGAGTTACCACCGAGAAGAGCGGTGGACCATCGCATAGAAATTGTATTCAGGGATGCACCGACGAACGTGAGGCCATATCGGTATCTACATGTGTAAAAAAAAGTTATCTCAAAGATGGTAGCCAAGATGTTGGAGCAAGGCCTCATACAACCAAGTCATAGCTCATACTCATCCCCCGTGCTTTTGGTGCAAAAAAAGGATGGAACATGGTATTTTTGTGTCGACTATGGAGCACTAAATGCTATTACTGTCAAAGATCGGTATCCATTCCGATTATCGAAGAGTTGCTGGACGAGCTTGCAGAGGCGACTATATTTAGTAAGCTTGACTTGAGGGCCTAATATCATCAAATTAGAGTTTACCCGACGGATGTGCACAAAACTGCATTTCGGACTCTGGATAGGCATTACGAGTTCCAAGTGATGCCTTGTGGTCTCACCAATGCTCCAGCTACCTTCCAAGGCCTCATGAATGATATATTTTGGCCTCTTTTGTGAAGGTATCTCTAGGTATTTTTTGACGATATTTTGGTGTACAGCAGGACTCAATTGGAGCATTGGTGGCAATTGGAGGACGTGCTGAATTTGTTGGAGCAAAATCAATTGAATATCAAGAAGTCCAAGTGCCTATGGGGAGTACCAAAGGTGGAGTATTTAGGCCACATCATTTCAGCAGATGGTGTAGCGGCGGATCCTCAAAAGGTTGCATGTATGACCACTTGGCCTATTCCTATTACTACCACCAGATTGAGAGGATTTTTGGGCTGACTAGTTATTATCGTCGATTTATCGTTGGATATGGCAAGATCGCTGCTTCTCTCACTTCTTTGTTGAAAAAAGACTCTTTTAGATGGATGGATGAAGCCACTTTAGCCTTTGAAAAATTAAAAATAGCAATGACGACGGCACCCGTTCTAGTGCTACCGGACTTCACCAAAAAATTTATTGTTGAATGTGATACGTCGGGTGTTGGCATAGGAGCTGTACTAATGAAAGAAGGACGTCTCATTGCCTATCTTAGCAAGACTTTATCATAAAAATCTCAGCAATTATTGACTTATAAGAGAGAGATATTGGCAATTCTGCATACGGTGATAAAGTGGAGGTCTTATTTGATTGGTAGACGATTCATTATCCGAACAGAGCAAAGGAGCCTTCTATACTTTATGGGACAGCAGCGATGGGTCACAAAATTGTTAGATATTATTATGAAATCCAATATAAGAAGGGAACGGAAAATAGAGCGACGAATGCACTATTACGCCAACCCGATACCGTCGAGCTTGCAGCCTATTCATCTCCTACCTTTCCCTTCCTTGATGAGCTGAGGCATGCATGTTCATCTGACCCTGATATTTTGAGATTATTGTAGGAGGTGATAGATGATCTGGAGCACCATCAAGAATTGGAGAATCGAGGCGGTTTACTGCTGGACCGCGGATGCATTCGAGTGTTGGAGCATATTAGTCCGGCTGCATATCATTTGGAGCTGCCGGAGGGGTCGAGGGTGCACCCTGTCTTTCATGTTTCATTATTGAGAGAGCACATTGGAGATCATGAGATTATTGGAGATTCTAGTAGAGTGGCTTCGCAAGCCATCTGATTAGGCGACATGGGAGTTGGAGACTGATATCTTGGAGCATTTCCCTGAATTTTCACCTTAAGGGCAAAGTGGGGGAAGCGTGGTGGGCTGATACACTTAGTTAGGATTTTTTCTTATTGCATTAGGTGTTTATTTTCATTAAAATAAAATTTTTATAGCTCGCGTTCGAACGCTTGTGAACGCCTTGTGAATGCCTTGTAAACGCCCGTGTTTGTGAACACCTTGTGAACGCCGGCGTTCGAATGCCTTGTGAACGCCTGTGTCGCGTTCGCAAATCCAAAGAAGGGCATTTTGCGTGCGTTCAAACACGATCGGGCGCGTTCGAACGCAATCGACGGGAATCCTCTAGAATTAGGATTTTATATTGTTTTAGGACTTATTCGCTAGCCTCTATAAATATGTGGATGGAAACCAACTTTAAAATACTATTGGATTCTTGATTTCTTGCCTCCTGTCTTCTCTCTAGACTCCTCTCTCTTCCCTCTTCACCATCTTTCCACATCTACTATTGGCAAGGTTTCTCCTCGCTTCTAATCTCCCTCGTCTGTCGAGTCACCTCTCTTCTTTGGGATCCCGACCACTTCGTTCCCTTCGTCTACTTTCCTTAATCACTTGCACAATCCACCCTCATCTCCATACCCATCCATAACCCTAACATCCACTTCATCCGTCACCACCACCATCACCCATGTTATTCCTTGTTTTCATCCCTACTACAGTTCGAATCCGCGAAGGACGTATATACAAAAGTTGTAGATGAAGAAGTTATGGATACAACTCAATTAATTTCGTAATTTTCTGACTACCAAAGAATATCTGAAAATTATTTTTCCACTATTGCACGGACTGATTCCTGCAATAAATTCAGATCTTAGGGAATTGTTCAATAGTCGATCTTTGGATTACAGATCTTAACAATTTGGTATCAGAGCCTATCAAATTGGTATCAGAACCTATCAATTGGGTATCAGAGCCTATCACTCAGATATATGGTACGTGATAGCGACTTGAGATACTTAAGAAGATATTTAGAGTGATGATGAGGTGTGCTATAGATGTGAGACGGTATAGATGATAGTTTATATAGAAATTAAGTTGTACAAATATTAGATATTTATATTCTATTATATTAGATGATGATTTGTATGATACATATCGAATTATATTATACTCATGTATCAGTAATTTTAGTTGTATCTTAATGGTTTGTGATAAAGACGGAATGACTTCTTTAATATCTGGATTGATTGCAGGAAAATAGCCCACGCAGCCGAGGGAAAATAGTCACCAGATATTCTACCTTAGTCGAAAAATTCTGAAACTACATGTGGTCAATCCTTAACTTCATAATCTACGTTTTTGGTATTTACGCCCATTGCTGATTCGAACTGAAACTAGGATGAAAATATGCAAGAGTGGGGGGTGATGGTGGTGATGATGGGTGGAGATGATGATAAGGTTAGGGATGATAATAGAGATAAGGATGGATGGTTTGTAGAGTTTAGGAAATGAGGATGAAGGGGGAGAAGTCGCCAAGATCCCAAGGAGGAGGGAGGACTCGACAAACGAGGGAGGTTAGAAGAACACCGACATCAAGATGGCGCACAGTTAGGGCTTAAAGGAAGGTGAAAGGAGATTAGGGTAGAGAGGATGGAAAGGAGATAGAAATCAATATTCATTCATTATAATATTTTTAATAGCCACCCACACCTTAAGAGGCTAACTAAACAAGCTAAAAATGACAATTATTAGCCCTAAAAATAGTGGATTCTCACCAACCGCATTTGAACGGGGTCGACCGCGTTCGAACGCACAAATTGCATTATATGTCGATGCAAACGTATGCAGGCATTCGCACACGAGCGTTCAAATGCGACCAAGTGCCTTCTAACACACAACTTGCGTTCTCTGTCGATGTGAACATTCTTAAGGGTGTTCAAATGCAACATACAAAAACCATATTATTTTTAAATAAATAACTAGTATAATAAGAAAAGACTCCAGTAAGTTGTATCAGCCCACCACGCTTCCTCCATTTTGTCGTCAAGGTGCAAAGTCAGGGAAACGCTCCAAGATATCTATCTCTAGCTATCATGTTGCCTCGTCAGATGGCTTACCAAGCCACTCAACTAAGACCTTCATCTCCAATCTAGTACCATGACATCATCGGCGCCTTGCAAGTACACAAACAGGCTCCACAACCACTGCCTCCTCCAATGGCTCAGGTAAAACTGATCCCATGACCTGGTGATTGATATGATCTCCCCTTAGGCTAAGGTTCGATCCCTTCCAATTCACTGATCTAGACTGGATATGGCACGGAACTTTGAAATAAGATCTCGAAAGATACCACCGTTGGAACGACGTGAAATTTGTTGTAGCCCTTGAAAAAGAGCTTTCCAACAAATGTAGTTTCAAACGAATTGGATGTAGGAGTCTCGAGCTATCGTCCAATTAGTGGACGAAGGTCAGGGTGGTCTATTTAGGATCCGTGGATGGAGGCACATGATCCAAGGTGATGGTGGTTGGTGGAGGACTGGCGTTAATAGGGTGGCACCGTCGGGTTGAGGGGGGTTAGAAGCGGCATCGCCGGGGATTAAGGAAACGAGAGTGAAGAAGACGAAGGAGGCAAGGCAAAACTCAATTCTTCAATAATCAATAATGACCTCTGGTTGCCATCCACATCCTTTTAGAGGCTAACCAACATCTCAAAATTAACCCTAAACAATACAATTTTGCTGACCATGTTCGAACGTGCCCGACCGCAATCGAACGCACTGAGTTCGCTCTTCTCTGGAATTGCGAACGCGATGCAGACGTTCGAACGTGCGATCGAACGCGCTTGTTTCCCACTTCTCTGGATTTGTGAACGCGATGCAGGCGTTCACAGTGCGTTCGAACGGGGCGTTCAAATGCACAAAGCACACTCTTCACCCATGTTCACAGCCACGTTCACAACCACGTTCGAACTCACTCCACCCGCGTTCGAACGCGACTTATAGAAAATTTATTTTCATGGAAATTAAAAACTAAAACAAGAAACAAAAACACTCCTAAAGTGAATCAATGCTCAAGACGACATCGGTGAAGTCCGAATCGTATCATTGATCTCCAATCCACTCCCTCAGCAATGAAACATGAAAGACCGGGTGTACTCTCGACTCCGCGGGCAGCTCCAATCAATATACAACCGGACCGATATACTCCAACACTCGAAACGGATAGAAGTAGCGATGTGCTAACTTCTGGTTTCGTATCGAACGTAGAGTCACCTCTCGGTACAGTTGCACCCTAATGAACACCCAACTGCCGATATCGAACTCCTATTCTCAATGGCTGCAAACATAAACTTGTTTCATGCGGTTTTAAGTAAGTTTAAAATGGGCACCCAACCTCCTCATTGTGGCATCTCTATCCATCAATGCCAAGTCAGCCTCTGTCCAATCTGCAAATGCCACATGGTTATAGGTGCGTAATGTTGAAGTCTTGCGCCCATACACCACCTCGAACAGAGTCATGCCAATACTACTGTGGTGGGCGGTGTTGTAAGACCACTTCGTCCACAATAAGAAATCCAACCAATGTCTCGGTATCTCTCCAACAAAGCATCGCAAATACTGCTCAATGCCTCAATTTACCACCTCAGTTTCGTCGTCCGTTTATGGATAGTAGACTGAACTGAGGTTCAATTGAGTCCCCTGCAATCTTAAAAACTCCATCCAAAAGTTGCTAATAAATACACGATTACGATCGGAGACAATCATGCATGGCATGCCATGTAACCTAATAACATATCTCACAAAAATTTCAGCCACCAACTTGGTTGAGAATGGATCCGATAGTGTAGGAAAATGTGTAGACTTGCTTAATCTGTCAACCACCATAAAAATAACTAAGTAGCCATGTACCAGCAGAAGACCTTCTATGAAATTCATAGAAATGTCTTCCCAAATACAGTCCGATATCGATAGAGGCTAAAGTAATCTGGCCGATTTCAATGTGGTTGCCTTCGCCCTTTGACAGACTTTGCAAGCTCGAACAAAAATCCTCACATCTCGCCTCAGTCCTGGCCATATGCAGCTATGTGATAGCCTCCTATAAGTCCTCAAAACACCCTCATGACCAGCCTCCAGAGTTTGGTGGAAGTGCTCTAACAATTTCTGCCATAACCTGTTATTTGCGGGCACCCAGATGCACCCGATCGCCTGCTCTGATACCAATTTGATGGGCTTTGATACCAATTGATAGGCTCTGATACCAATTTGATGAGCTCTGATATCAAATTGATGGGTTCTTGTACTAAAAGATCGGCTACGGAATAATTTCTTTAGATCTGAATTTATTGTAGGAAGCAGTCCGCACAATCATGGGAACATATTCGTCGAATATTCTCTAGTAGTCAAAAAATTACAAAACTAATTAGGTTAGATCCGTAACTTCCTGATGTACAACTTTCATATTTATGCCTTTTGCAAATTTGAACTGTAGCAGGGACCAGAATATAGAATAATGTGGGTGATGGTGGTGGTGACGGGTGGAGTGGATGTTAGGGTTATGGATGGGTATGGAGTGTGGAAGTGATTAAGGTAAGTAGACGAAGGAAACGAAGTGGTCGAGATCCCAAAGAAGAGGGGTGGCTCGACAGTCGAGGGAGATTAGAAGCGAGGAGAAACCTTGTCGACGGTAGAGGTGGAATGATGGTGAAGAGAAAGGAGGGAGGAGTCTAGAGAGAAGATAGGAGGGAAGAAATCAAAAATCTAATTCCATAATGAAGTCGGCTACCTTCCACATATTTATAGATGCTAGCCAACAAGTCCTAAAACAATATGAAACCCTAATTCTAGGGGATTTTCGTCGATTGCGTTCGAACGCACCCGATCGTGTTCGAACGCACTCAGAAAGCCGCATCTCTGGATGTGAGAACGCAATACAGGCGTTCGAATGCAGGCGTTCGAACTCGCCCGACCGCATTTGAACAGACAATATGCGTTCTCTGTATTTGCGAACCAAATGCAAGTGTTCACAAGGGCGTTCGAACGCGACCCCACCTGCGTTCAAATGCGACCTACAGGAATTTTATTTTAATGAAAATAAACACCTAATGCAATAAGAAAAGATCCTAACTAAGTGTATCAACTATTCTTCTTTTTTTGATGTAATTCACCCTAATATTATTTGAGTTAGAGTTATATATCTTATCTTTATTTCATGGTCTTTGGTTTGTGTGACAACCTATCTTAAAAAGAAATGGTGCATGGCACAATGTGGTGGACCTTGTGCCATTGATACAATTAGTTATGATTTTTTTCTTATTCCATTAATTATTTATTTTTATTAAAATAAAATTTATGTAGGTTGTGTTCAAACACAGGAGGGGTCGCATTCGAACGCTCTTGTGAATAGGACATCATTAAATTGATACCCCACATATCTAGGTGCGTCATGTGAGTGTCAATAATCTCCTCTTACCTATGCCTACACATCATCCCCCACCTCTATTACAAAATCCAAGATCGGCGGTGGTGGAACCTGAGAGGCGTGCGGCACTAGTGCGCTTCGTCGATGAGGAGGATTGGCATTTTGAGGATGAGGTTGATCCCTTTGGAAATTGTGATGGACGTGCTCGAGGATTTAGAGAAGGTGATCCATATGCACAAAGGTTTAGACTTGAACTAAGGATCTTTTGTGAACCTGACAACGCTATTCGGAGGAGAACCGCATGCTTGGACTTTCCAAAATTCTAAGACAGTGATCCAACGGATTGGGTGTTTCAAGTTAAACAATATTTTGATTGTCAAGGTATAGCGAAAGCTGCAAAGGTCCAGATGGCAAGCTTTCACCTCCAAGGAACGGCATTGCATTGATATAAATCAGTTATTCACAGTGGTGGATTTATCGGATGGGCTGATTTTTGTAGAAGAATTACACGCAGATTTGGGACAGCGGCATATGAAGATTTTGTTACCACATTAAACAAGATGCTTCAAAAGATGATCGTACTAGAGTACCAAGCTGAGTTTGAAAGAGTTAGTAGTCGTTGTGAGCTACCTTGGCCTGAACAGACATTGATGAGCAAATTTATTTCAGGGCTGCGGGATGAGATACTAATAAGCTCTGATACTAATTTGATAGGCTTTGATACCAATTAATGGGCTCTGATATCAATTTGATTAGCTCTGATACCAATTTGATAGGATCTAGAACCAGAGATAGGCTACGCTAAGATTCCTTAAAGATTTGAATTTATTACAGGAATCAGTCCACGCAACCATGGGGAAATATTCGTCAGATATTCTCCGGAAGTCAGAAAATTATGAAACCAATTGGGTTGGATCCGTAACTTCCTGATCTTGATTTATAACTTTTGTATTTATACCCTCCGAAGATTCAAACTGTAGCAGGGACGAAAACACGGAATAACGTGGGTGATGGTGGTGGTGACGGGTGGAGTGGATGTTAAGGTTATGGATGGGTATGGAGATGAGAGTGGATTATGGAAGTGATTAAGGGAAGTAGACGAAGGGAATGAAGTGGTCGAGATCCCAAAAAAGAGGGGTGACTCAACAGTCGAGGAAGATTAGAAGTTAGGAGAAACTTTGCCAACGATAAAGGTGGAAGGATCGTGAAGAGGGGGAGGGAGAAGTCTTAAGAAAAGATAGGAGGCAAGAAATCAATAATCCAATTCTATAATGAAGTTGGCTACCATCCACATATTTATAGAGGCTAGCCAACAAGTACTAAAACAATATGAAACCCTAACAAACCAACTAAACCAGTATTCCTTATCTTCTCCGATTACCTTTCGGATTAAGCTTTCGTTTTGTCATAGATAGATTCTGAATCTGGAGAAGTCATGAATATCAAATTTGTAGATCTGGAGGTTGGTGACCTTATCCAACTAGTTTAATATTATTTGGACATGTGTAGAATATTCTACGAATATTTTACCAAAACTGCATAGAATTAGATTTAGCTAATTAAATAAAATCCTAACTAAGTATTTCAAATATAAGCGGATGTTCGTGCTCTTTGTCCTACTACTCTTGATGAGGCCTTTGAGAAGGCCGTGAGGATAGAACAAAAGCTTTAGGTTCAAAAAATGGCAGCGAAAATCAATTGGGGCAACCGAGATGGGCGATTTGCACCTAGAACACCGGCTGAAGATTTTGTGGGTTCAAGAATAGTGATTGTGAGTACTAGACCACGACCACCTTTGAGGCCTTCTTTCGATGTTAGAGGAGGCACAATACCCCCCATTCGAACTCTCACACCTGCCCAGGTGGATGAGTGAAGAGCGAAGGGCCTTTGCTTTTGATGTGATGAGCGTTTCAACCCCAGTCATCGGTGTTCTAAACCGATTGCAAGTGTGATGCTTATCGATGGTCTTGAGGAAGATGATGAGGTTGTTGATAATGGAGAATGTCCAAAGGAGGTCCATGAGGAGGGCGTGTAGGAAGATATTCAAGCTGAAATATCGATGCATGTATATTCAGGTACTTCCGTGCCAACGATGTTACGGGTTAACGGACTCGTTAAAAAGTATTGTGTGCACATCCTCATTGATTCAAGGAGTACACACAATTTTCTAAACGAGAGGTTAATGAGGAGATTGGGTTTGGATGCCGAACCGACCACGGTATTTGATTCAGGCTGATCTGGGATATAACTATATTGGTAATATATAGAGATGATTGGACATGACTATACTGTTATGCTTTTATGTTGAGTTAATTTGTAGTATGAGTATGCATGTGTGACACACCTTACGGGAGTCTTTTCTTATTATACTAGTTATTTAATTAAAGAAAATTATGTTGCTTTTGAATGTGGGAGGGGGCGCGTTCGAACGCCCTTACAAATGCCTATAGGCGTTCACATCGATAAAGAACGCAAATTGTGCATTCGAACGCACTCACTGCATTCGAACTCCCAGGTACAAACACCTGCATACGTTTGCATCGACAGATAACGCAAATTGTGCATTCAAACACGATCGACACCGTTCGAACGCAATCAGCGAGAATCCACTATTTCTAGGGTTAATAATTGTTATTTTTGGCTTGTTTGGTTAGCCTCGTAAGGTGTATACGGTAGCCAAAAATATTATGATGAATGAATATAGAGTTTAATCCTCTCTCTTGTCTCTCTACTCTAATCTCCCTTTCCCTTCGTTCAATCCCTAGCCGTGTGCCATCCCGACATTAGTGATCTTCTCGCCTCCCTCGTCTGTCGAGTCCTCCCTCCTTCTTGGGATCTCAGCCCCTTTTTTCCCTTTATCCTTATCCCCTGAACTCCGCATTTCATCCACCCTCATCTCCATTATTATTCCTAACTTTATCGTCACCACCACCCGTCACCACCACCATCACCCCACTTTTGTGTATTTTTGTCCCAATTGTAGTCAGAATCTGTGAAGGGAGTAAATACCAAAAATATAGATCCGAAAGTTATGGATTGACCACCCCTAGTTTCACAATATTCTGCTACCATAGAATATCTGGTAAATATTTTTCCTCGGCTGCACGAGCTGCTTTCTACAACTGATCCAGATCGAGAAGAGGACGTTCCGTTCTTAACAAGTGGTATCAAAGCCCAGCGAACCTCGGACCTCCATTAATGGTGGAGATAAGATTGATGGCATCAAGGAGATCAATCGAGGGTGAACCAATAGTGGAAGACATTAACATGAAAAGTAGCTCCACTACCATTGGCCTCTGGTTTTTAACCCAAAGGTGGAGGATGTTGTGTAGGAATAGGTAACAGAGGCTCGTTGACATTAACATAAAAATCCTAACCAAGGGGCCGAGCCCCTTAGTGCAGCCGCGGTAGGGCTGAGTCAATTGATGCTAGTGGGTATGAGCATGGGCTTGGCAAATGAACTTAGAGGCATGTTCCAAATATTGCTGTAGCGGGTGGATGCAATGCAGAACGATCATAATGCCTTGAAGGAGTACGTCATGAACCGATCAACTTCGTCATCTCCTCGACGAAGATCGGTGCCGCAAGAAGGGCCAATGGTAGAACCTCATCGAACTAACGCCACACAAATTCAGGTATGACATGTTAATGTCAATAAGCCACTTTTACCTATTCCTACACAACATCCTCCACCTTTGGGTTAGAAACTCGAGGCCAACGATAGTGGAACCTGAGAGGCGCGCGGCTCCGGTGCACTTCGTCATGGAAGAAGATTAGAACTTCGACGATTATGTCGATCCCTTTGGAGATGGTGTTGCAACTGTTCAAGGATTTCGAGAAAGAGAGCAGCAACCACAGTGGTTCAGACCTGAAACAAGGACTGAACCAAGGACCTTTCGCAAGCCCGACAATGCTATCCGAGAGAGAACTACACACTTGGACTTTCTAAGATTCTAAGGCAGGGATCCGATGGATTGTTTGTTTCAAGTGGAACGGTATTTTGATTATCACGATACAGTGAAGGACACAAAGGTGACGATGGCAAGCTTTCACTTCTAGGGAACAGCGTTGCATTGGTACCGATCGGCCGTTCGAGGTGGAGGATTTACCAGTTGGGCAGAATTTTATAGGAGGATTATACAAAAATTTGGCACAATGGTGTATGAAGATTTTGCTGCCATATTAAGCAAACTGGTTCAGAGGATAACCATGTCGGAGTGCCAAGTAGAATTCAAAAGAGTTACTAGTCAGTGCTAGCCAACTTGGCCCGAACCGACATTAATGAGCACTTTTATTTTAGACCCCTTGTTCGAACTCTCACACCTGCTCAGGTGGAGGAGTGAATGGTGAAGGGGTGTTGCTTTCGATGCGATGAACATTTCACCCCCGATCATCCGTGTTCCAAATCAATCGGGAGTGTAATGCTCATCGACGGTCTCAGGGAGGACGATGAGGTCGTTGGTGATGGATAGTTTGCAGAGATAGTCCATGGGGAGGACATGGAGGAGGGGGCGGAGGAAATATCCAAGCTGAGATATCGATGCATGTATATTTACGTATTTCCATGTCAAGGACATTGCAGGTTGACGGACTTGTTAGAAAGCATTGCGTGTACATCTTTATCAATTCTAGGAGTATACATAACTTTCTAGACGAGAGGTTGGTAAGAAAGATGGGCTTGGACGCTGAACTGACCGCAGGATTTGAGGTTGCTATTGGAGATGGCACGAAGCTTCGGGCGGAGAGCTTATGCTGTTGGGTTGGTATACGGGTGCAACGACTTGATTTCTAGAGTATGTGGATGAAATTTTAGTAAGGAAACAAAGAGGTGCGGCTTGATGGCGTTCGGTCCTTGCCGAGTCCAATGATGTAGTCGATGGTGGGGCTATCTTGTGCGAGTGATTGGGCCTATCTTCTTCAGTTAGGACTAGTAGGAGATAGCCTCAAATGAGTCCAAGTACTATAATTAATTTGTCTAACTTATTGGATAAATTTCCTAGACTGTTTGAGGAACCAAAAGAGTTGCTGCCGACATGAAATGCAGACCATCGTATAGAGATTGTGCCCGGGGCTGCATCGGCGAATGTGAGACTGTATCGGTATCCACAAGTGCAAAAGGATGTTATCTCCAACATGGTAGCCGAGATGTTGAAGCAAGAACTCATACAACCACGTCATAGCTCTTACTCATCATTCGTGTTATTGGTGCAAAAGAATGATGGGTCGTGGCGTTTTTGTGTTGATTACTGAGCTTTAAACGCTATCGCTGTCAAGGACCACTATCTCATTCCAGTCATAAAGGAGTTGCTGGACTTGAAGGTTGGGTATCATCAAATTAGAGTTTACCCGGCGGATGTGCATAAAAATTGCATTTCGGATTCCGGATAGGTACCACGAGTTCCGGGTGATGCCATTTAGCCTCACCGATGCTCTAGCAACTTTCCAAAGCCTCATGAATGTACTTTTTGGCCTCTACCGCAATGGTATGTCTTGGTATTCTTTAACAACTTTTAGTGTATAATAGGACTAAAATGGAGCATTTGTGGCATTTAGAGGATGTGCTAAATTTATTAAAGCAAAACTAGCTGAAGGTTGAAAAGTCTAAGTGCCTATGGAGAGTACCACAAGTAGAGTATTTAGACCATATCATAATAGTGGAAGGAGTGGCGGTAGATCCTCAAAAGGTGGTGTGCATGATAGCTTGGTCGATCCTTACTTCCACCACATGATTGCGCGGTTTCTTGGGGCTGATCGGGTATTATTGCCGCTTCATCGCCGAGTATGGTAAGATCGCTGCTCCTCTCACTTCATTGCTGAAGAATGACTTTTAAGTGGACGGAGGAAGCCACTGCAGCATTTGAAGAAATAAAAACAGCAATGAAATGGCACCTGTTCTAGCTCTACCAGACTTCACCAAAGAGTTCATTATAGAATGCGATGCATCGAGGGTTGGCATAAGAGCTATACTAATGCAAGGAGGATGTCCCATAGCCTTTTTAACAAAGGCTTTATTAAAAAATCCCGGCAATTATCAACTTACAAGAGGGAGATGCTAGCAATCCTCAACGTGGTGACGAAGTAGAGGCCTTATTTGATTGGTAGGTGATTTATTATTTTAACCGATCAAAAGAGTCTTCCATACTTTATGGGACAGCGTATCTACACTCCAGCATAGTAGAGGTGGGTCACAAAATTGCTAGGGTATGATTATAAAATTTAGTACAAGAAGGGGATCGAAAATAGAACGATGAATGCATTATCACGCCAACTCGATACTGCCGAGTTCATAACCTTCTCTTCTCCCACTTTTCCTTTTCTTGACGAGCTAAGGTATGCATCTACATCTAACCTAGAGCTGTTGGATAATCCGGAGCGCCAAACCGAGGTGGTGAATCGTGGACTAGAGCTACTTGCGAGAGCTGGAGAACCGAGGCGGTCTACTACTAGACCATGGGAGCATTCGAGCTCGTGGACGACGGATTACGGCAGAAATTGTTGGAGCACTTTCACCAAACTTCGGAGGCCAGTCATGAAGGTGTTTGAGGACTTATAGGAGGCTATCATAGAGCTGCACGTGGCCAAGACTGAGGCAAGATGTGAGGACTTTTGTCCGTGCTTGTGAAATCTGTCAAAGGGCAAAGGTAACCACATTGAAACCAACCGGATTACTTCAGCCTCTACCGATACCGAACCGTATTTAAGAAGATATTTCTATGGATTTCGTAGAAGGTCTTCCGCTGGTACATGGCTATTCAATTATTTTTGTGGTGGTTGACAGATTAAGTAAGTATGCGCATTTTTTCGCATTGTCATATCCATTTTTAGCCAAGTCAATGGCTGAAATTTTTGTGAGAGATGTTGTTGGGTTGCATGGAATGCTGCACATGATTGTCTTCGATCGTGATTGTGTATTTGTTACCGATTTTTGGATAGAGTTTTTCAAATTATAAGGGACTCAACTGAACCTCAGTTCGACCTACCATCCATAGACGAACGGTCAAACCGAGGTAGTCAATTGAGGAATTGAGTAGTATTTATGGGAGAGATGTTGAGACGTTAGTTAGAGTTTTTATCGTGGGCGGAGTGGTCTTACAACACCACCCACATAGTAGTATTAGCATGAGTCCGTTCAAGGTAGTGTATGGGCACATGGCTCCAACATTACACACCAATGACCTTGTGGCATCTACGGATCGGACGGAGGTGAACTTGGCATTAATGGATAGAGATACCACATTGAGGAGGTTGCAGGCCCATCTTAAACTTGCTCAAAACCGCATGAAGCAAGTTTAAGATCGTATCCATAGAGAATAGGAGTTTAACCTCAGCAATTGGATGTTTTGGAAGGTGCAACTTTATTGACAGGTGACTCTGCATCCGATACGAAACCAAAAGTTAGTATATCGCTACTTCAGTTTGTTTTAGGTGTTAGAGCATATCGATCCGGTTGCATATCGCTTGGAGCTGTCGGAGGAGTCGAGAGTATACCCGGTCTTTCATATTTCATTGCTGAGGGAGCAGATTAGAGATCACCATGTCATGGGATCAGTTCTACCCAAGCCATTGGAGGAGACAATAATTGGGGAGTCAATTTATGTACTCACTAGGCACCGATAATGTCATGGTACTAGATTAGAGATGGAAATTATAGTCAAGTGGCTTGGCTAACTATCCAACAAGGCAATATGGGAGCTAGAGACAGACATCTTGGAGCATTTCCCTGACTTTACACCTTGATGACAAGGTGGGGGAAGCAAGGTGGGCTGATACACCTTACGAGAGTCTTTTTTTATTATACTAGTTATTTAATTTTAAAAAAATTAAGGTTTCTATATGTCGCTATCAAACACGAGAGGGGGCACATTCGGACGCCCTTGCAAATGCCTATAGGCATTCATATCGACAGAGAATGCAAATTGTGCATTCGACCGTGCTCGGCTATGTTCAAACGCCCGCGTGCGAACGCCTGCATACATTCACATCGACAGAATGCAAATTGTGCGTTCGAAATCAGTCGACCCCGTTTGAACGTGATCGGCGAGAATCCACTATTTCTTGGGTTAATAATTATCATTTTTGTCTTATTTGGTTAGTCTCTTAAGGTGTGGATGGCAACCAAAAATATTATGATGAATGAATATTAAGTTCAATCCTCTCTTTTGTCTCTCTACTCTAATCTCCCTTCCCCTTCGTTCAAGCCCTAGCTATGCGCCATCCCGATGTTAGTGATCTTCTAGCCTCCCTCGTCTATCGAGTTGTCCCTTCTTCTTGAGATCTGGGCCTCTTCTCCCCCTTCATCCTTATCCCCTAAACTCCACAACCCATCCACCCTCATCTCCATTATTATCCCTAACCTTTTCATCACCACCACTATCACCCCACTTTTGTATATTTTTGTCCCAGTTGTAGTTAGAATCTGTGAAGGATATAAATACCAAAAATATATATCAATAAGTTTTGGATCGATCGGCCCTAGTTTGTAATATTCTGACTACGGCAAAATATCTGGTGAATATTTTTCCTCAGCTGCACGGGCTGCTTCCTACAACTGTTCCAGATCAAGAAGATGACGTTCCGTTCTTAACAATATGATACATGTACTATTAGAGATTTCATTACATCATATATTTTTTTTTTGACTTCCCTACCACCTAAATTTCTAATATACATGACTTATTATAGTATTGGATAAAATGCATATGATTTATCATTTAGAATGAAATGCATAAGTTCTCATAGATAGGATAGTTGGTAGAAAGCATGAAGATACCCGAGTGGGAGTGAGGATTAGAGCGTGCCTGGTGTTGATTGATCGCTCGATATAGTCGCAATCTTATGGCCTTATGTCCGATGTCAGTAGTTTGTGTTCGCAGTAGACATTTGGATACATGCCGTTCGCTAGGGCATATGTAGTGAGTTATCTTCATATAGTTTTTATCAGCTAGTTGAGTACCCGAGTCTAAATGATAATCATACCCATAACAGTTAGCAAGGTATGATTATTTGATTGAGATACCTTTAATGGTTGGCAAGTTATACTCTGAGCCTTCGAGCTAGATTTGGGACCGGATACTGGATGTTGACTGTGTACAGTGGTCTAGTATGATGATATTATACCGAGATGTTGATGATAATTATGATACTGAGAATTGTATATGATTATCGAGTAGTTATCATGCTTTAGATACCATTGCATTTAACATCTTGCCATGGTCATAGTTGGCATGCATCATATGTGTTATATTTGATAGTGATACGATAATAGTATGACATGAAGATTTATTTATATATTATCGAGAATTATATACTTAATTAGTTATGACATGGTATCTACCATGTATTTATATATTATTAAGGATACCTTCATATACTCATGCATAACATGATGCTCCTTAGTTATTCATATTATTTAATACATGATTTACTCTCTGTTTGGCATCACTGATTCGGGGTAAAGTCTATTACTGAGCTTTTTGATCATAACTCTCTTTATTTCTTTTTTAACCCCGTAAGATATATGGTATGTAATAGTGATTTGAGATATCTTGAAAAGATATTTAGAGTAATGATGAGGTGAGCTATAGATGCAAGACAGTATAGATGACAGTTTATATAGAAATTGAGTTGTACCATTATTAGATATTTGTACTCCATTATATTATATGATTATTTGTATAATACAAGTCAGATTATATTGTACTCATGTGTCAGTGGTTATAAGTTGTATCTTGATAGTTTGTCGTGACCTGTGTGGGCCTTACCAGATTATGACCTGTTAGCTTATATAGTTGTCTAGTATGATTATTATGAATTTAGATATGAATATGTTAACAGGTTTAATTTGATGATGTGATATTTTATTTTGTGATGAATTATGTGTGCACAGGAATTTATCTATGTGTGATGGGCCCCGGTTGTCCTATCCCGTGCGCCACACTTGTCGTGTGGGAGCGTGGGCTTGCACATACCTATGCCGGGCGAGGGCGTTACAGTTTGTGTCAGTGGATGAAAAACTAATTCTTTCAAAAAAAATTTCTCCAAATGTTTGGTATGATAAATGAAAAACTCACTTTTCCTTCATCATGTTTTGTTCCATAAATTGAATTTGTGTATTGATATCATTGTGTCTCTCCTCCTTAAATACCTATTTTCCTGTCAAATTTTACTTGTTTGAAATACAAAATCTGTATGTATCTTTGTGTTTTCTTCTATATATTTATTTTTCCAGGTTAATTGTTAATTGACGAGCTTTTCTTGCTAGTTTCTTCAGCTAGCCTTAGCGAAAAAAGCGTGACCAAAGCAGAGCTCAGGATGGCATACAATTTGCATACAATGTCTTCTTTGATGGGAACTGCACTATTTATCGCAGACAAATTTTGGATGTGTTTTATCTTTAATAAATCCCAGATTTTCTAAATGAATGATTTTAGCTATGAAATAATGTTATTTTTTTTAGATGGTTGTTGATGTGTGTATACTTCATAAACATTTGTATTTCCCTTTGGAAAGTCAATATACATATTATTTATGAACTTGCTATTTATAGGGTTATTTTTATTACATATATATAAATTTTTAATTTTATTTGTAGAAAATAATATTATGTATGATTGTACTATGTCACAAGATATTTGAATTTAACAAAAAGATAGTGCCAAAAAAAATTGCCATTAAATCAATTTTACTGATATATTTGCAAATGCTATTAAAACATGCAAAGCCAAACAAGAGCTACGCCGACATTTCTATAATTGCCATTAAAGATTTATTGGCATTTAAAAAAATATCACTAATTATTGGTTATTTATTTTGATCAAATGCCACGAATTACATCTACACTGACATTTATAAATGCCGCTATACATTTTACTGACAATTATTAAAATGCCATTAAATGTTAAGGCATTTATTGACATTTTTAATGATTGTTGGAAAAACCTTTCAAAGGCCATCAGAAATGCTGCTAAAAGTCATGTAAATGTCGCTGTTTACAACTTTCGTTAGGCATATATATTATATGCTGCTGAATATGAAAAAAATGCTGGTGTTATCCAACACTGACACAACTCTAACTCTAAGCGGCATTTCATAAAATACTGGTATTGATCTATAGTGGTAGCATTTTGACCACTTTTAGTGGCATTTTGTGACTGCTGTATAGCCTAAATTTCTTGTAGTGTCTTTAAATACCCTATTGGTCCTAAGTAGAGGATAAGGAGCAGGCATAATAAATGAGATCAAACTAAGCGATCAGAGGAAGCGTAGAGAGAAAGAAGATTAGAGGATATACGAACAGAAGGATACTATCGTGTTAAAGATCAGAGTGACAGATTTATGCTGGATGGGAACACCTCCAGAGGGTGAAAACGAGGTAGCTTCATAGAAGAAACTTCAATTGAAGAAGTTGATCAAATAACTTTTATATCCAAAGAGTAAATAAGATAATTAGAAGTCACATTAGTTTGAAAACGGTGTTTTTAAGATCAATAGATCAAGACAACACTGAATCTATTAGCATGCTTGGGATTTTGCTTGTGATCTTCACATCTAATGGACTTCTCCCAGAAAAGAAAAGGGGAAAAAGGGACAGCAAGCTGGCAAATGTTTAACTTTAATGTTTTACTTTTGAATGGATTAAATATAGCAGTAAAATAACGGAAATTTTTACATGGTATAAATTGGGATAATAATTAAATAATTGCTAATGTACGTGAAACCCTAATCCCATGTTGACCATTGGATGCATCATATTGAAAAGCTATAGTTCCTGACTAATCTGTTAGTATTATGAGTGAAGTATGATGGTTGATCTCTTCATGCTTAATATATGACTAGCCCAGCCATCATCAAATCAATTTATTCTGGGTTCTTTTGTTACTTCCACAATACTGTGCTGAGATACCGATCTGGAAGAAAAAAAAGAAAGTTTCGTGTGATTTGCCTTCCCAGTTCAGTTTTGTATTTATAGAGAAACTTCCTAAGCAGTACAATCAGCACAAGAAAGCTTACCTAATTTATGATACTACGTGCATAAGAATATGATGCCATATTGACTAGAGCAAAGAAGCACCCCCAGAGGCTTCCTATCAAGATTTATTATGTCTTAAATAAAAAGATCAATCTCAACTCTGGCAATTATCAGATACACACTTTATTCGAGACAAAGTTTATCACCTTTCCACCTAACTAATCGGATATTTGAATCACTTTTTAGTGGTGGTTCAACTGAGAAAAAGTTTGCATGAGCAAAAATGACTTGAAAACTCAGTCAGAAGCATAGATCGTGGCATTTTCCATAGTATAGAGATTTGTTATTCTTTCTGTTTAGCAAAAACGGTGTAAATTAGTGTTGGCCGGACAAATGGTTACTTTCTTTTATCATATTAAACAACTGACTTTCTGATCATCCACCCAGATGATTCTGACGAAGACTTGTACCACCAATCATCATCAGATAAGAGGCAAAGATTTCAATATCAAGTGCATTTGTTTGTGTTTCAGAATACCACACAACAAGGTAGATACTATTCAGATCAAGACTAGCACTAGCATTTCAACCTAGTTTCTAACATATGAAGCTGCTAGCTAGTGAAAACAACGGCACGAGCCATACTTGTGGCTGATTGGAATTGATTCCCCAAGTAGAACACTACTTTCAATAGAAGAAAGTTATGTAAAGTGTGTGATTCGCGATAAGCATATGATATAAAGTTTACCGAGGAACGTAGCCTTCTTTTTCAGCTTCAATTGCTTTAAAAGTAATGTAGAAATATTCAAATATATATGGACCAGAAGGAGTCATGATTTCTTTCAGGTGGATTCATATTCTCCTTTTAACGTTTTAGATCTAAACTTATTTTGTCAATTAATTAGTTATATGGAAAAGCTTGCAAGTTTATCAGTACCATATAAGAAGTTTCCTAGGGAATATATTCGTCTATAAGAAATGCCAATGCCTGCATACTTTCCAAAAGTCGTAAATAATGCCGTGTGAGAGGAATTCATGCAATGACATATGCTCTATCAAGTCATTAATTTGTACAAGCATATGAAAAGAACCTTAACTAGTTTGTGCACGTACGTCATTAATTCCAGCGTATACACTGTCGTACTCCCTGGGAACTTCAAAGAAGTTCCCATTGTTCTACTCGTATATCAATGTTTCCAATGTTGATATATATATATATATATATATATATATATATATATATATATATATATATATTTACTTCGGAAAGAAGTTTAGAATGTATATGTGAAAAATACGACCATAGTTCAGTGAATGGGGCTAAGTAAAATAATTCCTATTTCGTATTAGGAGACACTATTCTAGATTATAATGTAAATATCAATTAACTTTGTTCTAAATCAGAAATAATATTAAAATTATTTCATATAAAAGCCTAATTATAATTTTACTCTTAATTGCCTAAAATTATTATAAAAAATTTCTCCTCTCTCCTACTACCCATTTAAATATCTCATTCCATAGACTAAAACTTTAGTTTTAATTTTTTGAGCAATTTTCTCACTTAATTTTCCCACTTATATTTTCTCTGTTCCAACAAACATATTTTTATTGCACACTTACAACGCATTGGATACCTATGTTAAAAAATAAACAACAAATTATCTACATTCGAGATTTAAAAAAACTATTTAAATTATTTCACAGAAAAATCCAATTATAATTTTACCCTCGACTAAAGTAATTTTAAAAATTTCTTCTAATTTCCTATTACCCACTTACATCTCATTCTACAAACCAAAATTTAGATTTAAATTCTTCCACCCAATTTTCTACTTAATTTTCCCAATTATATTCTCTCTTACCACTCACATATTTTATTACATAATTACAAGTATGCATTGCACCTAAACAAAACAATGCATTGCTACAAATATGCATTGATCACATATATTAAATAATAACACTTTAATTTAAATTTATATGTCAAATAAATAGTATTTTAATCATTTTTTATTTTTTATTTATATTTTATGCTACATTAAAGATAATTATTATATGAATTTTTTAGATAACAAGTGAATCGTAGACATAGTTATTCTAGATTGACGACAAGATTAACTTTAGAAATAGACTTTTGATGCAGTTTGGCATATATCAAGAACGAGATGTTAAAACCAAACATCAATCATGCTACTGACTATTGTATCCTGTACGTTCACATCTGATAATCTTTTGTTATGTTTATCTCGTTGGTGACATTTGAAGAACATTTTGTCAAATAAGTTTGCTATTCTCTATTAAAAACATGTCAAACATACCTATTTGGATTCTGATATCATTCTTACTGTTTAGAGATTTTGAGATGCTACGTACCTCCTCTATAACAGAAGCTGATATATATATTAATGGTTTTGCAAGAGTAAGGTGTTTGCAATAGTAAGACTCTATAAGAGAAGAGGCGGGCTTGGTGAGGAGGCACGTACCGGTGGTCGAGTAGCTAGAGGAGACAGGGATGAGGCTTGGTATGATATCATAAAAGTGATGTTATGATACAATTTCTCTTGTAAAGACATGAAGGTACTATAGAAATATTGAAAAAGATGGCATATCTGTTGGTAATATTACAGGAGTTTAGGCCAACAGAATATGTAGATTAATAAAAAAGAAAAACAATCATACAATAGATACAGGATTTTTACGTGATTCAACCAATATGGGTTGTTTCCACCGAGATCTCCTAGGTTTCAATATATATGTGAATAACAAGAAGAGAAAATACAACAGAGAAATCACCACTTTTAACCAAGCCAACAACTCATGCTCTCTCTCTTTTCTTTTCTCTCTACAGTACACACACATCTTTACATTTGCACCCCAACCCTCTACAAGATTTTTTACAATCTCTTCTGATGCTAATTATTTCTTACAAGCTTTTCTGATGCTAATTAAGCTATATGTTGTGAGTTGTTGATTGAACCATCTAGCCTCTCATATTTATATGCTTTTATAGAGGGGAGTTCCAATAGGATTTGGTAAAATGACATAAAGTAGATATTTCTTTCTAAGGACAATTAGCAAAGGAAAGTAACACCAATAGAAAAACCTCCAATGAGAAATTATAATTAGATTAATTAGGTCCCTCAAATATTTCTAAAGCCTCTAAGAATTAATATAACAATTTGGAAAATCTGACTCTGATTTGGTCTCGACTTTATAACAATATAAGCTAAAATGGCAAAATGATCAAAGTGACATAAAAAAATAAAAAAATAAACTTGAATTGCTCTATACCTAGTCAAATTTGTTAAATTTCCCTTATGCGATAATGCCACTTTAAGTTTGTTGTACTAGGAAAATCAAACTATCCCTCCTAAACTTTCATTTGTATTGCATTTGCTATGCTATAGTCTAAATTAATGTGAAAAACTAAAAGACTTTTAATGGAGACATTGAATTACCATGGCAACTCTATAATATTAATTATCTTATTGTTTGAGCAATTATAAATCTTTCACCAATATTTTTAAGATGATTGAGATATTTCATTCCATAACAGTGAGATAGATAACTAAGATTTGAGACTTATAATTTTAGAAAGAAATGGGTAAAAGATAGACAAGACTTATTTCATTTTAAATCTGAGTGATAGGATATGGTGAGTAAATAGAGAATAATTATTATGATATTTTAATATCTCTTTTTGCGGAAGAAATTCATCTTTTGTTTAAAAAAAGAAGTTGGCACGTTTTATGTTATGTTTAGATGAAATATAAAAAAAAAAATTTAAGTAGTTTAATTTTAAACATAATTACAGTGAGCAATTCTTAATTTACCCTAAAAAGGAACTATAGTTAATTATTGAAAAATATTTACATAATGATACATTTTTCTCAAACTTTTTAGTTATAAAATGTTTGCTCAATATATAAAATGTTTATTATATATGTTTACTTCTCTGCTATGGACCTCCACGAGAGGAGGTGCATCTCGTTTTAATATATATATATATATATAATATTTTTTTATCATTAATGAGCATGAAGACTAGATATGAGCTGGACAAAGGGTCAACCCTCTGTAGATACAAAGGAACTTAGGTTCCACTAAGCTTTTTAGTAAACTACATGGTCTAGACTTCAAGCTATATGTATTATTGAGTTGCTTCTCCAAGTCAATCGCACTGTCGAGCTATCAATCTGTTATGATCCGACCATATAGATTAAGTCGAGTCAAGTTGAGTCAAGTTAGTTACTTAGCTTTATCTTATTGTTTTGAATTTCAAATAAATCGGATATCTGTATGTGGATCTGATCTGCTAGGAATTTTACTCTTATAAATAAGGGTGGACATATGTTGATAATTATTATTGAAGAAATATGAGTTTAGCCAAGTTATTATTTTCGTCCTTATCTTTTTAGCGTAGCCGTTAAATCGTTTTATCTTTTTAGTAGTAGATCATAGCCGTAAAACCTCCAATGCTTCCAAACACTAACCACCTTCAGGGTCGTCCGCCACTCTCTAACCACCGTCACAACGTCAAATATTTAACGTTCTACTCTATTTTGACCTATCTCCATTGTTTTATTTTTAACTTTTCTTTTCGATCTTCGGTTTAGGTGAAACTAAGTTTATTAAAACCTTAACTTATAAAGCTACCTCCACCTAAATTTTTATAAATTTCTTATATTTGGATCGGTCAAGATCTAGTTAGTAATATAACTACACTATTGAGTCGTTAAGCTAAGCCATCAAACCGTATTAAATAATTTTTTTCGTAATATTATTTAAAGTTGGAGTAGCAGGCATAGGTTTTTCGTCACAAAAAAGTTACCTAAACTCTATTTGGTTGGTATATACATAATATATGTATATATACATACATAGATTGAAATATTCTCCTGTTGTTATGTGTGTTCACGTGCATGGCGGTATCATGTGTCAGAGATTCTCCCATGCATTCAACTCGATCTGGTTCCAAGGTCGTCGAGAATTTTCATCCGGGCTGCAGGAATTTCCTGCAGAGTGTACCGCCATGTGGCTACCTATAATTGGCTACAACTGCGTAGAAAGTCGGTCTATGTAAAAAGAAGATCACAATAATACTCCCAAGAATTAAGCACGTATGCTTAACCAGTACACGTTTACGATGCCTGGCACAATTTCCCGTTGAACCAATCTGACGACCTATTTTGACTTACGTGCCATGAACCCACTTTTATATTTTATTTACTGAAAAGGATTTTGCCTTAAATTTAATATCAAGATGAGTCTCCGATATTTAATCATTAAATTTTTTTTATAAAATGTTTAATTATTTAGTATTTTATATTTAAAAAATACTAAAAAGTTAAACATCTTATCAAAATGAATTGAAAAAGAAATTTAAATAAATTTGAAGAAGTGATGGTCTTTCATTTGCTATTCTAAGCATAGTTGAGTTGAGAAAATAAAATTATATTTAAATTCGGCTACTTTTGAGGAGATGCAAGCAAATATTAACAATAACGCAGCCAAAGTTTATGATGCAATGTGTGATGCTACATAAGACGAAAAAAGCTTTTGTATAGTAACCGACTAAAAAAAGGGACCAAAATCCAACTACAAATGGATAACTATGAAGAAGAGGTTGGATATATTTTAATAGGCCACCAGTTGACAAACGCACTTAATAAGTGGGCAAGTGTGTGTGTGTGTCTGTCAGGAAGGATCTGGTGCTTTGTATCGATTTTGATACATATTGGTGCCATACGACAACTCTCGAGAATTGGAGACAGATAAGATATTAGTAGTTGGGTATGTGCCGAATTAATTGAATTCTTATCTGTTCATGATAAAGGTTATAAATTTAACTCGCATAAATATTGTGATTAATATTTAAGGGATGTTATTACCTAGAGAGTTATGTGCCTATTAATTTGAGCCTGTTATGATTTGTTTCTTAAATGCTAGGCTCAATTATTCAATTTATATAGTGAAGTGGGCGGCTAATCTTTTTGTCTAGCTTATGATCAATATGTTGATCTCATGATCTATTAAAAAATATAACAGTTGCAACTCCCCTTCAATATATTTAGTAATTTTATGATTAACATTCTAAATTTAAAATATCCATAAATTTGCATGTAATATTTATACAACACTCTACTATTATTTTAAGTAACTACTCTTAATTCTAAAATTATAATTTATTTAACTCTACAAATGAAGTTACAAAACTACCCTTAAGATGCTATCTAACCTAATTCCATACAAATTAAATTTATGATGAGGATTGGGTTTTGTAATAGTACTTTAGGCCTTAGAGGGAGACATTTAACCATAGTATTTACCATAAGGATACCTCATGGGTCCAGGAAACTTTAATGCATGGCTCATCTCCACATAACTAATTTTGTGGATGACTTGCAATTTTTGTGTTTGGCATTGTGGGAAGCACAGGGGGCATGAACATCGCATAAGGATTCTCAAGGTATTATTGTCACTTTAGCCTTAACCAACACCTACTTTCTTTAATATTTAATATTAATTTAATTTACTATCTCTATCATTTAGGAAATATTAGTTAGAAAAGTCTAAGAGAGACACCTACAAGAAAATTTCCATTATTTAGAAAACTATTTTATTATCTCTGTTGGTTTATGCATAACTATTATTTATACGTGTGGTACATAATTCAAATTTTATATAATATGTATTTTGAGCTTTATCAATTTTTATTTTTTTTCTTGTTAGTTTATCTAGTCTCTTCAAGAGCTTTCCTTTCCGACTCTCCTACTTTTGTGTCCTTTGCCTTTAATATTCTCCCTCCTATATAATTTTTTTCTCCTCTTAGTCGTCTCTCTCCCTCACCCTCCCCTTTGCCTCTATCCCACTTCTCCCATAGTAGCCACTAATAAAGAACTTCTTAAGTGCTTCTCCAAGTTCCTCTCTAAAAAAAGTTGGATGAATTAACATCCCTAACTAAGGAGAATATGATTTTATCTAGAAAATTCCTTTTGCTTGGTAGGGAGGCTGATAACCGGTAAATCCTACAACTCGGTTGGCCTTATGATGCAGAACAACGTCTTGATTGTAGAGTTGAGAAGAAAAAGTAGGGAGAAATAATTAAACCCGAGGAATCCACCAATCGGGGTGTCAGAATCCACCGACATTGGAATCCACCAACAAACACTCAATAGGCAAAAGCTCTCAAAAAATTTATTAACCCATAAAAGATGATTACAAGCCTTTATATAGGCTAAATAAAGTAAAAGACAAAAGATGAAAATAACCCTAGAAGGTGACTAAAAGATAAAAGAGGAAAAATAGCCCTAGAAGGTGACTAGTCACAACCCTCGTGAAGCCAAAGGGCCATGGGTGCAGCCCTTTTGTGCTTATGAGAATAAACGTGATGAAAAGTGGTGTCCCCACCAACTCTCCCGGGGTGGAAGAAACTCGACCCAGTCGAGTGGCTCTGATAGTACTCTAAAATGTCAGTGTCAAGCTGCTGTAACTCCTCACGAGTGATCCACGTACAATCAGACTCTAGTCGCCCGTGCCATCGAACAAGAAACGGTGAATCCCTCCTTCTGCAGTAGATGTTATTTGATCATCTAAAATAGCGTCTATCTTTTCGTGTGATATGGATGGGAAAGGAGAAGTGGTAGGTGGCACAGTAGGGATGTCTAGAAGGGTAGTAGATGTAGCATAGGGTTCAGTGAGGATGTGCATAGGTGGATGGTAGGTTGCTAGATCCTCAATATTAAAAGTACAACTAATGTCATAATCAGGGGGAATATCAATGACATAAGCATTAGCACCGACACGTTTCAGAACTTGGAAAGGACCTGCACTACGGGCATGCAACTTCCGAACAGCTCCCGAAGGGAATCGTTCGGGTCTGAGACGAATCATTACATGATCTCCAACATCAAACTCCTTGGTACGTTTGTGCAAGTCGGCATGTATTTTATATTGGTGATTACTCGCCTCAATTCGCTTAGTGATCTCTTCATGCAAAGAATGAACATGATGTGCAAATGCTTCGGCAAACTCAGAGACTCTAGAATGAGATGACATAGGCAACAGATCTAGAGGTTTGCGTGCTTTAAAGCCATGAACAACTTCAAATGGGCTCATGCCAATAGACCTATTAATGGAGTTATTATATGCAAATTGGGCTATAGGAAGAATGGCATCCCAGTTTTTGTTATGATTACCCACGAGACAGCGCAAAATATTTCCAAGACTATGATTAACGACCTCGGTTTGACCATCGATTTGAGGATGATAGGCAGTAGAAAATTTTAATTTTGTACCAACCATGTGCCATAAGGTTTTCCAAAAATAGCTCATAAAGCGAACATCCCGGTCGGAAACAATAGTTTTTGGAAGATCATATAACTTGACGATATTGGCAAAATATAATTTGGCCACTTGTGACGCATCAGAGGTCTTAGCACAAGGAATAAAATGTGCCATCTTAGAGAAGCGATCCACAACCACGAGGATTGAATCATGTTTTCTAAATGAGCGAGGCAATCCCAAGACAAAATCCATACTAACGTCCTGCCACAGGTGATCAGGCATAGGTAACGGAGTGTAAAGTCTAGTGTTTTGTTTTTTGTGCTTTGCTAACTGACAAGTCCTACATTGGCCAACTAATTTTGCGACGTCACGTTTGAGACTTGGCTAGTAGAATTAGCGCTCCACTTCCTCAATGGTCTTATCACGTCCAAAATGACCCGATAGGCCACTGGCATGGATCTCCCAAACAAGGAAGTCACGTAAAGACGTACGGGGAACACAAAGCTTGTTAGCCTTAAATAGGTAACCGTCTTGGAGGGAATAACTGTCCAAAGCTAAGTTCGGATCAGTCAGCAAAGTGAGAACGATTTCACCAAAGTCCAAACAAGTTGTATAATCCTCCTTCATTTTGTCAAACCCAGTGACTTTGATGCTAATGGCAGACAGAAGATTAACCCTTCGGCTAAGTGCATCAGCCGCCTTATTCTCAACCCTAGCTCTATGTTTGAGTACAAAAGTGTACTCTTGTAAGAACTCAATCCAACGAGCATGTCTCAAATTTAGTTTCTTCTGAGAATTTAAGAATCGAAGAGCTTCATGGTCAGAATAAAGCACGAATTCATGCGGAAGTAAATAATGGCGCCAATAGCGTAAAGCTTGAATAACCACATAAAATTCCTTATCGTAAGTGGAGTACTTTTGCTTAGCCTCATTTAGTTTTTTGCTGAAATAGGCAACGGGATGACATTCCTGGCTAAGGACACCGTTGATCCCGATGCCTGAGGCATTACATTCCACCTCGAAAGCTTTAGAAAAGTCAGGAAGACACATTACAGGAGCTATTGTCATTTTCTTCTTAATCTCTTCAAATGCCTTATTTGCTGCCTTACTCCAATGAAAATCTCCTTTCTTCAAGCAAGCAGTGATCGGCGACATGATAGTACTAAACCCTCGAATAAAGCGGCGATAAAAAGTAGCAAGGCCATGAAAGCTACGCACATCATGAATATTTTGTGGTTCCGGCCAATCAACAATTGCTTTGACCTTCTTAGGGTCAGCGCGGACTCCTTAAGAAGTAACCACAAATCCTAAGAAGATGACTTGATCGACAAGAAAAGAACACTTCTTCCTATTGCCAAAGAGTTGAGCAGCACGAAGCGCTAGACAAACTTGACGCAAATGGTCCAAATAAAGCTTTTTTGATCGACTATAAATCAAAATGTCATCAAAATACACCACAAGAAATTTGCCCATGAATGAGCGAAGCACTTGTGTCATAACACGCATGAAAGTGCTTGGGGCATTTGCTAAACCGAAAGGCATTACCAACCATTCATACAACCCGTCTTTCGTCTTAAAAGTAGTTTTCCATTTGTAATAACCCAAAAAAAAAAAAAAGAAAAGAAAAGAAAAGAAAAGAATAATAATAATAATATATAAATTGAAAAAAAAAATAATAAAAATAATAAATAAAAGAGACAAAAAGAAAGAAATAAAATAAAATAAAAAATATTGGCGTTGCATGGCACGAGCTCGTGCCATGCAACGTGGGCGCGTGTTGGGGGCGCCACGTGCGCCCACAACCGCTGGCCCGGCCAACCGGGCCGGACCAGCTAGCTGCGGCGGGCCCCGCCGCCGCCGCAGCCGCCGCCTTTCCCCCTCCTCCACCGCCTTCCCTCTCTCTCTTTATATATCTCTCTCTCTCTTTCTCTCTCACATATTCTCTCTCTCTCCCTCTCTCTCTCTCTGTTGAGCTCTCTCCCTTCTCTTATCAACGCCAGCCGCCGCTGTCGCTGTCGCCGTCGCCGTCGCCACCGCCGCAGCCTAGGTGAGCCTCCCTTCCTTCTCCTTCTCTTCTTCTTCTTCTTCTTCTTTCTTCTTTCTTCTTTCTTTCTTTCTCTTCTCCTTCCTCTCTTCTTCTTCTCCATTCTTGGCCTCCTCCTCCCTCTCTTCTTCTTCTCCATTCTTGGCCTCCTCCTCCTCTTGTTGTGTAGCAGACAGTGTTGGAAGAGGACTATTATTATTATTATTTTTTATATAATTACTTCCTAATGATAAGTAACATAGTCTATTTAGATAATTAATTATTTTGATAATTTATAACTAATATAATTTTACTAAGCATTTTAGTATAATAATTTATTAATTACAATTATAAATTTTGCCTATAAATTTATTTAGAGTTTTAGTTATTATTTATTAGTGAATATATGTAGTCTTATATTTATATTTAACTTATATTATATATGTCTATTTTTAGTATATTAGTATTGTCTAATAGTTTGTATAAAATGGAATACTAGAATTGCAGATTATTTTTATATAATAGGATAATGATTATTTTATGTATAATCTAGGATTAGTTAAATAAGAGTAAGTATTACAAAATAACTAGTAATAATATTATTCTATAATTATTTTTTTATTAAATCATATATATAGACGTCTTGGTTATTTATAAAAAGGAGATAAATTACTATATACTTATTTTCTATAATTACCAAATTAGGATTTTATTAAATAAATATAAATAGCATATTAATATTGCCATAATTAAATTTATCCTATAAATCTAATCAATATTAAACCTAATAAAATATCATATTTTACTCAAACGAATTATAATCAGATAAACAACTAACTTTATATTACTTAAACATTTTCAGACTTTGAACCCCCGTTATTTGAGACCCTGAGGATCTCACCAGCGTCGAGTGGCAGTTGATTGATGGACCCGAGGGATACGTGTGTTGAGTCTTCTGATAAGATGTGAGTAGTCTTATCCCCTAGATCCCTTTCTCAAATTAGGTTTTATTATATATTATGTACATGCATGTTTTGGCCTCCAGCATGATTATATGACTTTATATAGAGATGATTTCAGTCGAGCATATATTTTATCATGCATTTGATTAGACTGATTTGGGATATGAGTACATTGGTGATATATAGAGATGATTGGAGATGATTATGCTATTAAGGTTTTATGTCGGGATGATCTCTATCATGAGTATGCATATGATAGATTAGCATGAGTATGCATGTGTTAGATACATGGTTGGAGTTTGCATTACATCATTTTTCTCTCGGCTTCTTTACCACCTAAATTCCTGAGTTGTATGATCTGTTGTCATACTGGATATATGCATATGATTCATAGAAGTACATGTGTATGTGATGTGATGTGATGTGATGGTTGGAACGGTATCTGGTCCGGACTGGTACTGGACATACTCTTAACGTATGGCAGAGTATGGTGATGGCTGATAGTTGTACTCTTAGCGTATGACAAGGTACAATTATCATTGATATACCCTTAGCGTATGGCAGGGTATGATTACTTTCTTCAGAGATACCCTTAGCGTATGGCAGGGTATGATTTATCTACAGAGATACTCTTAGCGTATGACAGGGTATGCTCTGAGCTTGTGACATGATGTGTATCGAGTTTGGGGCCGGGTACCGTAGTCCAGCATAGTGGATGATATTCAGAGTTGAGACGGATGATTGTGATAGTGAGAGGTATGTGAATTATATCTGGCTCTGACATATATGATTATCTAGTAGTTGGCATGCATCATGCATCATCATTGTTATGACTAGTATCATTGGATCATAATTGTTATACATGATATGGTGTTATAGTCGGTGATGTTATATGGTAATTTCATCATGTTATATAATTTCGGTTGAGGATATAATATGGTCATTCATGAGAACTGATTTCATTCATATATATATGTCATTGGGGATACATATATATATATATATATATATATATGTTCATACATGACATCATACTGCCTTCTGATTCATATTATCCAGTACATGATTTACTCTCTGTTTGGCATCATTGATTCGGGGTAAGGTCTATTCACTGAGCCTTTTGCTCATGACTCTCTTTATTTCTTTTCTAACCCCTCAGATATGTGGTACGTGATAGCGACTTGAGAAGATATTTTAGAGTGATGATGAGGTGAGCTATAGATGCGAGATGGCATAGATGATAGTTTATATAGAAATTGAGTTGTACCAGTATTTGATATTTGTACTCTTTTGTATTAGACGATGATTTGTATAATACAGGTCGAATCATAGTACAGGTCGAATCATAGTGTACCCTTGTATTAGTTATTTTAGTTGTATCTTGATGGTTTGTTGTGGCCTGTGTGGGTCCTGCCAGATTATGTAGCGGTCTAGTGTGTATTATTGTGTATTTTGATATTCATATGTTAACAGGTTTATTTGGTTAAGAATATGATTTATTTGGTGATGGATTATGTGATCATGGATATGTTAGCAGGTGTTATTTGATGATGTCATGATTGTATGTGCACAGGAGTGTATCTGTGCGTGACGGGCCCCGCCTGACCTGTCGCGTGTGCCGCGCGTGCCGTGTGGGCGCGTGGGCGTGCACGTGTCCGTGCCGGGCGGGGGCGTTACACCATTCATCGCCTCGGCGAATTCTGATTTGGTGATAACAACTTTTAAGATCGATCTTAGAGAAAATTGAAGCTCCCGCCATCATATCAAGCATGTCATCAAGTCGTGGAATGGGAAAACGATATTTGACTGTTATTCTATTGATGGCTCGACTATCGACACACATATACCAGGACCCATCCTTCTTTGGCGTGAGCAAAGCAGGCACAGCACAAGGACTTAGGCTCTCGCGGATAAAACCCTTCATAAGAAGTTCATTTACCTGATGTTGCAGTTCAGCATGTTCTTTGGGGCTCATTCGATAATGTGGCAAGTTTGGGAGAGACGCTCCAGGGACAAAGTCAATTGCATGTTGGATATCGCATAAATGAGGCAATTGGTCCGGTAGATCATCTAGAAACACATCTTGAAACTCATTTAGTATAGGAGCAGATTCGTCAGATGATGGAGTGAGGGTAGTGCTCCCAACTTCACGAGCCACTAAGGCAAACACAATAGAGCCTTGGTTTGCTTCCTTTTCAAATTCTTTAGAATTTATTATGTGCAAACCCTTTTTACTTGGAGTATTTTTCTTGTTATCTTTATTAATTATTTTAGGACGCATAGGATTTATCTTAATCTTTTTGCCTTCAAAATTGAAAGAGCACGAGTTGGAGCGCCCAAAAATAGTTACATCATGATCAAATAACCAAGGGCGGCCTAAAATGATATGCCCTACATCCATCGGCACAATGTCACACCACACATCTTCCTTATAACAAAGGAAAGTGATAGGAACGAGGCATCTCTCATTTATAGCAATGGAAGAATCATTTACCCAAGATACCTTATAAGGATTCGGATGAGGTGTAGACTTTAACGCCAGGTGAGATATAACGTTAGAAGAGATGGCGTTAATACAACTCCCATTATCGATGATGACTTTGCAATCTTTAGTCCCGCATTTAATGTAAGTGTGGAATATTGCATTCCTTCTCCAATCATCGATCTCCCGAGGTTGCGTCAAAGCGCAACGAATGACACCAACAGTATGGTCTCCATATTCACGATCTTCGTCACTATCTTGGACATCATCAGGGTCAGGTTCATAAACTTGTTCATCGAGCTCAGTTTCTCCGATAATGTTATCCTGTTCCCCAAGATAAAGGGCCTTTCGAGGACAATTTGAGGCTACATGACCAACTTGTCTGCATTTGTAACATCGATGGGGGTCATTAGCAGGTGCAGTTTCATGGAGGGGCCCCTTCCCTTTGTCAGGTTGGGCAGGTGCGGTAGTTTGGGTAGTTCTGGTAGGTACCGATGGTGGTGGAGCTTTTACGCAAGTAGATGCGTAACTGGAAGGGGTGCGTCCAATTGGTCGCCTAGGCAATTGTTGCCTATTAACCATCTTGTAGTTCAACGCAAGAGTGTAAGCTTGGTCCAAGGAGGTAACCTCCCGGAAAACTAACTCTCTTCGAATGTCATCGTTAAGGCCACGCCTAAAACGACTCAGTGTCATTCTCTCATCCTCTACAACATTACATCTCAGCATATATTCCTCAAATTGAGAGACATAATCGCTCACAGGCCTATTTCCTTGTTTAAAATTATTCCATTGATCCAAAAGGTCACCAAGATAAGAATGTGGCAAATATTTTTCTTTTAATTTTTCTTTCATTTCATGCTTCATATGATATCGCGTGGAGGGCTGACACCAAAAGAACCCGTCATAACTACACCAGCGGCCAATCAAACTCCGCCGCCGACGAGAATTTCCCTAGGGTAGATGGACGCATTACTGCCCAACCTTCCTAGACCAAGGATACCCTAGCCGGCCACACTAGGAGTGAACCATCGCGTAGATGGAGGAAGAAATGAACACTATTAGGGCAGGGGCGAATTGGGAGCAGCATGGCCATATGAAGAAGAACATTTGATTGCCCATGAGGAAGAGGAAAGGAGATGTTGAGAATCGGAGATTCACATCCTTTATTTGCCAGTAATGAGGATGGATCCTCTAATGGACAATGGATGTGATTATGGTCTCTGTGGACGATCTGCTCGGTTGGAATTTCCAAAGTTTAACGGAGGTAATCCTATTGATTCGATTTTTCATGCCGAACAATACTTTTCATGTCATGGCATGCCGAAAGAGGCTAAGGTACCTATTGTGAGCTTTTATTTGGAATATGCAGCATTACATTGGTAACAATCAATGAATGTGCACCAACTGTTTGACAATTGGATGGCATTCACATATCTATTAGCTCGACGGTTTGGGACTATTGGATATGAAAATTATGGGGCCACACTCTCCAAATTGACACAAAAGACTACTATGGCAGCATATCAAGAAGACTTTGAGTGTCTCAACATCCGATGTTTTCCAAGGTGGCCACAAGAAGCATTGAAGAGTACATTTTTAGCGGGGCTATGCGAAGAGAGAAAAGCTGACGTCTATTCAATGCAACCACAAACTTTGATGGAGGCTTTTGAGATTGCCACAAGGATAGAATAGAAGTATACCACTTCAAAAGGAGTTACGAGGATGAATAAGACGTTGAAGGATAGCTGGTATATGCTACGGGCGACATCCATAATCGATAGTTCCAATTCTATGATGAAACCACTGGCGCCCTCTTTTGGACAGCGAGGTACCCCAAAATCAATGACCGAATTCAGAGGAGGAGGCATGCAACCCAAAGGCCGGTCCTTGTCCCAAGTGTAGGTGGAAAAAAATGAGCCAAGGGCTTGAGTTTTTGGTGTGACGAGCGCTACACTTAGGGGCATCCATGCGCCAAGGCTACAGATAGTGTCATGTTGACTGACGACTATGATGAAGAGGCGGAGGGGGACATCATAGAGGAGACAGTTGGAGAGGAGCTTGAGGAGATAGTGGAAGAGGATATGCAAGCCAAGATCTCGATGCATGCGTATTCCGGGTACTAGCGCCCCAAAGACCCTATGAGTAGATGGGTTCGTCTGAAAGCAATGTGTACACATCCTCATTGACACAAGGAGCACACATAACTTCTTGGACAAGAGATTGGTATAGAATATAGGACTGGAGGCCAAGCCTACTATTGGGTTTGACGTGATTATTGGGGATGGTATCCGCCTTAGAGTTGACAGCATCTGTCGAGGAGTAGTGGTACGAGTGTAGGGACATAGCTTCATCTTGAACTTATACCTACTAGCCAAGGAGCTGACATTGTGCTAGGCACCCAATGGCTACAAAGTCTCGGTTTTGTCATATTTGATTTTTCACAGATGTGGCTCGCATTTTGGAGAGATGGATGTGTGGTACGACTCGAGGGAGTTTGCATGCAAACGAGCCCCTCTTTGTGGCTATTGGTTGGCGCTCCACAGATAAGCGACGTTACCTACTTCTTGCAGCTGGTGCTCATAGAACCTGGAGTCGTCTCTGACTTAGGTATTTGTCATGATTTGGATTGCTTATTAGCTAACTTTTCTGTACTCTTTGAGGCTCCACGAGGGCTGCCTGCCACTTGCTAGGCATGCTGATCATATGATTGAGATTATACCAGGGGCTGAACCTGCAAATGTACATCCCTATCACTATCCACACATCTAGAAGAAAGAAATATCGAGGCTGATTGTGGAGATGTTGGAGCAGGCCATTATTCAACCAAGCCGAATTTCCTATGCATCACCAGTTCTATTGGTGAGAAAGAAGGACGGCAACAACATTTCTGCGTGGATTACCACACGCTGAATGCCATAACCGCTAAGGATAGGTACCCAATACTAGTCATCGAAGAGTTGTTGGACATGCTGACTAGAGCATCAGACATCAGCAAGTTGGACCTTCGTGCAAGGTACCACTAGATTCAAGTGCGTGTAGAGGACATCCACAAAACAACGTTCTGAACTCATGTTGGACACTATGAGTTTTAAGTGATGCCGTTTGGGTTAAGATTGCTTCGGCAACCTTCCAAGGGTTGATGAACGACATATTCCATCCACTCTTACAACGGTATGTGCTAGTATTCTTCGATGATATTTTGGTGTACAATAAGACTTGGAAGGAGCACTTGGATCATCTGCGGTCCGTGTTGGCGCTCTTGAGAGACCATTCCCTTAAGGTGAAGCAAAGTAAATGTCTATAAGGCGAATGACGAGTGGAGTACTTGGGGCACATCATTTCAGCCGAGGGAGTTGCGGCCAACCCAAGCAAGGTGGAGTGCATGCTCAGTTGGACATAATCGAGGGCGGTATGGGAGCTACGCGGTTTCCTTGGTTTAACAAGCTACTATCGCAGGTTTGTGGCCAACTATGGGAAGATTGCAGCACCATTGGCAACCTTGCTGAAAAAGGATGACTTTGAGTGGACTAATACAGCGACAAAGGCATTCGAGGAGCTGAAGATAGCAATGGCATCCGCATCGATATCCGCACTACTCGACTTCACCAAGCAATTCATGATTAAGTGCGATGTGTTGAGCATAGGTATAGGAGCTGTATTGATGCAGATAGGGAGGACCATTGCTTACCTTAGCAAGGCCTTGACCGAGAGGTGACAGTAGTTATCCACTTACGAGTGGGAGATGTTCACTATCTTACATGCTGTGACGAGGTGGAGACCCTATTTGATTGGGAGGCAATTTGTGATCTAAACGGGTCTGAAAAGCTTACCTTATTTTATGGGGCAACGGATTCACCATCCACACAGTAGAGGTGGGTCACCAAGCTATTGGGGTAGGACTAAGCTACAATACAAGAAAAGAGTAGAGAATAAGGTGGCGAATGCGCTATCCCGACAACCCGAACTAGCCTAACTGATGGCCTTGTACGTGCCTATCTTTCCTTTCTTAGATGACATACGAGCAGCGGGAGCTATTGATCCAAATATCTTGAGAATCTTGCAGGAGAAGGAGGATGACCCCACTAGTCATCCTAGGATGGTGAGCCGAGGCAGATTGCTCTTAGACCATGGACGCATTTAGATACCTGCAGATGTAGGCCTGCGATGAAGAATGATGAAACATTTTCATTCCATCCTTGAGGCAGGACACGAGGGACTCCTACGAACTCACAAGAGACCACTACAAAGTTGTACGTGGCTTGGAGTACGACAGGAGCTAAGGGCGTTCGTACGTACTTGCGAGGTATGCCAACGGGCAAAGTCCGACTCACTGAGGCCAACCAGACTACTCTAGTCATTGTCCATACCAGAGAGGATTTGGGAGGACATTTTCGTGGACTTAATTGAGGGCTTACTTTCTGTGAGGGGGTACTTGGTCACATTCGTGGTGGTAGATAGGCTGAGTAATTATGCTCACTTCTCAGCCCTAGTGCACCCATATTTAGCAAGGACGATCAAAGAGGTGTTCATGCGCGACATTGCTAGGCTTCACGACATGCTGTGTTCAATTGTATCCAACCGAGATCGAGTCTTCATTAGTGACTTTTGGACTGAGTACTTTGCACTCTAGGGAACCTCAATTCAGCCTATCAACAACAAATAGATGGCAAAATTGAGGTGATGAACAGGGGCATAGAGCAGTACCTATGGTGCTTTGTGGGCGAGAGACCTCCTCATTTGGCTCGACTACTTATCGTGAGTGGAATGGTCTCATAATACTACATTTCACAGTACCATTAAGATGACACTATTCGAGGCAGTGTATGGTAGGCCACCACATATCTTGAGGACATATCACCCTGAGGCATTAGTAGTAAGGATGGAGACAGAGATGGAGCTAGCAGATAGGAATGTGGTTCTATAGAGGTTACGGGACCACATGACGATGACCTAGAACCGTGTGAAGCAAGTGTATGATCGTCGACATCAAGAGTTAGAGTTTGAGGTTGAGGACCTTGTATTTGTGTGAGCCCAGCCATATCAACAAGTTACCCTACGTCCTGTATGCAATCCCAAGTTAGCGCATCGGTATTTTGGACAATTCCACATATTGTAGCGAGTGGGACCTATTGTGTACAGATTGGAGTTGCTGGAGGGATCTCGGGCTCATCCCATGTTTCATGTATCGCTACTACGAGTGAGAGTAGGGGCAGATCAAGCAGTGAGCACACAGATACATGATCCAGTAGAGGAGATATAGGCATACGAGCGGTGTGTCTATTGGCGAGATGGAGGTGACGTCGAGAAGGTGGACTAGAGACTGAAATCTTGGTGGAGTGGCTTGGACGGCATTCCGACGAGGTGACATGGGAGTTTGAAGAGGACATCATGGAACGCTTTCCGAACTTCTCACCTTGAGGTCAAGGTGACAGAAGGATGGTGGATTGATACAACTAGAGCTGGATCAAGTTGTATCAAGAGGAATAAATTTGTTTTGGAAGAAAATAAAGCTTTTTGTCATGGGGCATTTGAATGCAGAGGACCACGTTAGAATGCACTATGTGAACACATGTAGGCATTCACAAATATAGAGAATAGGATTTATGCGTTCGAACAGTCTCGAGCCCGTTCAAACACCTACACGCATTCGCAAAGATAGAGAATGAGAAATTCGCGTCCGAATGGCTACAGATGTATTTGAACACACTATAGCAAGACCACTTCATTTTTAGGGTTTTATTTCTATTGTTTGAGTCCAAAGGGTAGCCTTTAAGTATTGTGGAGTGCACCATAGTTGAGTTATGTTATGAAATCATATTTTCTTCTTCTATCTATCTCTCTATCTCTCCCTCCTCTTTTTCTTCCTTCTTGCCTCTAACTTCTCATCGTCCGCTAACCTTCATTAGTTAGATCATTCTCCTCATCTATCGCGGCCTACTTCTTCTAGGAGTGACCTCTTCTTCCCCTTCATCCTATTCCTATCTCTAATCGTAACTATCCCCATCCACATATCATCTTCTCCTCTCCTTCCATTTCTATGAAGATCTCCCTTCAATCCAAATAACCAACCCAACCCTCATCGGTCCTGTTCGTAACGTGCTCCTATACCACGGATGTCTTCCATTTGCTAGATGAGGATTCTCTATATGCAATGGTCTTAGGACAAACTTTTGAAGGGGATGAAAATTTAGGATTTTCACCACTATCGTACATAGTCTCTATCTCTATCGTTGAGAGGCTTTGTTGAAATAAGTGAAATTGTGATAAAAAATGAGTGAATTTGTTATCTATTTAAATATAAAAAAAAGTTGTAAAATGATGATTATCTCTTAAAAACTAGGGGTTTTATGGGTAAATAATACACTTATATTATAAATTATGATTTTACCCCTCAAACCAAATTTTTTTGCATCTAGAGATGGGCAAAATTGTAAAACAATTTAAATTTTGTTAGAGGTAAACTAACAAATTTAAAAGAGTCAAATTGCATAACCTTTGCATCTGTATACCTTTTTTTAGAAAAAAAAAATCATACAATCCTCTCTTTCCAATCTGGACGAAGTGATGAGGGCCAGTATTCAACAACAGTAATCGGCAAATAACTTGTGGACTATAAGCAATTTAAGAAATTAAATAGAATATATATAATTTATATCTAATGGAAAAATAGGCCAAACAAATTACGTGTGGACGAGTTAGACCCTAATGGATGGGTCAGACTTTATGGGCTTGGGCCGGGTACGACTTGATACGGTTAATTGAACCAATCCAATAGACTTTTGGGTTGAGTCAGAACGGGTCCAAAATGGGCTCGATTTGAACTTTAATCTAATTTTATTAGGTTGGACATGGACGGGCTTTTGGGCCTACGGGGTTTTTGAGCACCCCTATTGTTGCCCTTTTCTAAACTTTTTGTAAATAAATATTTCTTATATTTCTTTTACTGTTGAAGAAGATAAGAAGTAGGGTTAAAATTAAATAGAAATTATAATTTTATTTATATTAACATATGGTGATTATTTTGAAAATTTATAGCCAAAAAGTACTGAAACTTAATTCATCATAATTTACACAATATAAATAATAAACAAATAGCTTCACAAATGAATATCTCATTTTAAAACAGTTTTACTACAAACAAATTCTAATATATACTATTATGGTCATATTACAATTGGATAATATATTCTAGTATATTATAGTCATTACCAGAGTTAAATGTTAAACATGAGTTAGAGTTAAGCGCTCACACACTCTGGCTCGTGTAACTTAAACAGATTGATTAAAGTTAAATAAAGTTGTCATTTATTGAGATGGCTACGAAGAACCTCAGTATTCAGAACCAATCCCTGATCCAAAAGTTTTGCAACTCGCTATTCAACAATAGTTTGTGACCATATTTGTGTAGGCATTCATGGATGCATTTGTGGGCCAATATTTATATGTTTGCTAATGAGATCGAGATTCTATCTGTTTATTGTCAGGTGTGGAGGAGGGTTGAGTTCGTGATAGAAGCGGGCTCCATCTCCAGTTCACGCATATCGATCAGAATCAATTTTCTAGCCCCCCACTTAATTTATTTTTATAGGTTCTCCATCTTATTGTATTGATAGGTACAATTAACTGCCCACATATGTTTTCTTTTGTTCTTCTTAAGAGAAATTATTCAATAAACAGCCTTATTGTTAATTGTCTATCTAGTCAGTGATTTATATTAGGCTATTTGCAGAAAATAAATCTTTTAAGTTTTAGTAGCAGTAAGATTAGGTTCTTGAAACTAAATGTACTTATTTTTTTATATTAAATACATATATTTTATAAAAAAAATGTGCATAATTTGCACAAGAGAGGTGCACTAGGGTCAATTTTAACTATTTTGAAAACTAAAAGGTTTTTATGCAAAAGGGTTGATTTATATCATACCATTCATGACCAAACTTCAAAAATGCCTTGCTCTTATATATATCATATTGCCTCTCTTTTGTTAGGGAAATATAAGAGTCATATTTCAAGTAAAATAAGGTACGATAAAATCGAATTCAACTTAAAAGTATAAGCTAATAGGGGAAGATCCAAGAATTTATATAAATTCTTTCATTTTCTTTCTTTCTTTGTAATGTGGGACTAAACTTCACAAATCATTGTAAATTTACTTGTCTGAGTCCATGTGTCAATTCTATTTATTCTTGTCTTAAATTAGAAACACTACTCCAACAAGTGTAACTGGACTTGTATACCAAATCCATATACCTTGGCCCAATCTCAGTGCTTATATTTACTAGTTGCACCACACCATGAATATCCTGTTACCATGACTCTTCTAGAAGCCATCAAACAAGTTGCACAAAATTGCTACCAAGAGTAGGCTAGTATTGTTGAATTATTGGCTCTAATACCATGTGTTGTAGAGAAAGAGTAATTCTGATCCAAAAGAACACAATTTTGACACAAATCTTATAATCCAACTCAATTCAAAAATTTACACTATTAATTAAAAACTAGAGAATCTATAAAAACTATATTTAACAATCTTCATCAACTACTCTCCCCTAAATCTAATATACTACTCTTAACTAATCTTTCTATTCATTTTTTTCTCCAAAAATCCACTGGTCTAAAGAAGCTAGCATTTTAATACCATCAACTGCTCTTTAGGTGCCACCATGAACCTACTCATCCCAGCCCATGCATCAATTCTGCCCATCCTTGCTTAAACGGGGACTATTGCTCCGTCGATGCAATCAAGCTTCCATATCAATCATGTATGTCTAAGCCCAATCTTAAGGGTTTAGCTCCACTAGTCATACCACACCACAATTGCCATGTTACCATGACTTTTCTTGAAGAGGTTGTATGTCTATTAGATCCGTCAAATTGGTCACACTAAACCGCTTTAGATAGTAGTTCACGATCGCTGAACCATCACCTCTATTACCACTTGTAGTGGAGATAACGGAGTCCTAATCTAAGTGAAACAAGGTTTTACATAAATCTTAGAATATAATTCAATCCAAAAACTTAAGCTATTAGATGAAGATGATGGAGAAGGAAAAAAGGAGAATTTTTGTCTACTCAAAGGATCCAATATTAAAATCTAATCTATTGATCTATTCAAAGAGATAACGGTCTGAAATCAAATATTCTAAAGATATTTGTATTCAAAAAACGACCATTGCATGAATTTACAATTTGTATGGTTCTAGAAAAATAATCATAAAATATTTATATGATATTTGAAATAAATGAAACAAAATAGATTAATTCCTTAACTTTGAGAGCTATGTTTTTGGTATGTAATAGGAAGTCAAATTATGACTCTAATTTTGTCAACTTGGGATCTAGAATTTGAGATTGATTCAAAAATTTATTTAGTGGTTTAATTAGTTTGTTTCTTGTTCTATTTAAGATCAAACGTAATCTCATCCAATTAGTGATTTGAGTTATATTATGACTTTAGTTTGGTTTCTTCAATCATTGGGCCAGCTAGTTACAGTAGGCCTCGCTACTGCCACCACAGCAACCCCCTCCCAATCACCTCTCTCCCTCTTAATACACTTAGTTAGAGTCATTTTTTATTGCATTAGTTATTTATTTTCATTAAAATAAATTTTTTCTAGGTAGCGTTCGAACACGGTTAGAGTCACCTTCAGACGCCTATATCAGGTTGGCAAAAATAGAGAATGCAAAATACGCAGCTACGTTCGAATGCCGCATTCGAACGTCTACATCAGTTTGTATTAACAGAGAACGTCTTTTGTGTGTTCGAACGTGATTGGGCGCATTCAAACGCGATCAGCAGGAATCCACTAAAATTAGGGTTAATAATTGTAATTTTGGCTTGTTGGCTAGGCTCTATAAAGGTATGGATGGCAGCCAAAATCATTATGCAATTAAAATATTAGTTTTTTGCCTCTCTATCCTCTCTCTAATCTCTCTACCCTAATCTTCCTCCTTCCTTTTCACGAACCTACCACCTCTATCGTTGGCAAGGTCTCTCCTAACTTCTAATCTCCCTTATCTGTCGAGTCCTTTCTCTTCCTTAGATCTCGACCATTTCTTCCTTTTCATCTTTATCTCTTAAACAATATCAATCATCCATCCTCATCTCCATTATCATCCATAACCCTAACATCCACTTCACGCATCACCATCACCATCATCCGTACTATATCATATTTTTATCCCAGTTTTAGTTTGAATCTATGAAGGGCATAAATACGTAAAATGTAGCTCAAGGAGTTACGGATCGATCTCATTTAGTTTCATAATTTTCTAACTATGGAATAATATTTGGTGAATATTTTTCCTCGGTTGTGTGGACTGCTTCCTTTAATAAATTTAGATCTTGAATGAATTTTTTGTAACCTATTATTGGTATCAGAGCTAGGCGAACCTCAGATCTCCATTAATGGTGAAAACAAGAAAGATGGCATCAATAAAAAGATCAATGGAGAACACACCGACAAGGGAAGACTCGATCTACGATAACCCTAAGCATGATGTCGATTTCTTTGGAGTGACCACGGTAGGATCGAGTGATACATTTAGTTAGGATCTTCTTTTATTGCATTAGGTGTTTATTTTCATTAAAATAAAATTTTTGTAGGTCGCGTTCGAACGCAGGTGGAGTTGTGTTCGAACGCCCTTGTGAATGCCTTGTGAATGCTTGCGTTCGAACGCCTTGTAAACGCTTGTGTCACATTCGCAAATCTAGAGAAGGGGCTTTTTGAGTGCGTTCGAACGCGATTGATGGGAATCCTCTAGAATTAGGATTTCATATTATTTTAGGACTTGTTGGCTAGTCTCTATAAATATGTGGATGGCAAACAACTTCATTATGCTATTGGATTCTTGATTTCTTGCCTCCTATCTTCTCTCTAGACTTCTGCCTCCTCCCTCTTCACCATCCTTCCACATTTACCGTTGGCAAGGTTTTTCCTTGCTTCTAATCTCTCTCGTCTGTCGAGTCACCCATCTTCTTCGGGATCTCGACCACTTTGTTCCCTTCGTCTTCTTCCCTTAATCACTTCCACAATCCACCCTCATCTGATTGTCAAGGTATAGCGAAAGATGCAAAATTCCAGATGGTAAGCTTTCACCTCCAAGGAACGGCATTGCATTGGTATAGATCGATAATTCATGGTGATGGATTTATCGGATGGATTGATTTTTATAGGAGAATTACACGCAGATTTAGGACAACGGCATATGAAGATTTTGCTGCCACATTAAGCAAGATGGTTCAAAGAACTACCATATTGGAGTACCAAGCTGAGTTTGAAAGAGTTAGTAGTCATTGTGAGCCACCGTGGTCTGAACGTACATTGATGAGTATATTTATTTCAAGGCTACGAGAGGAGATACAAACGGATGTTCGTGCTCTTTATCCTACTACTCTTGAGGAGGCCTTTGAGAAAGCCGTGAGGATAGAACAAAAGCATAGGGCTCTAAAGACGGCAGCGAAAACTAATTGGGGCAATCGAGATGAGCAGTTTGCACCTAGAATGCCGGTTGGAAATTCTGTGATTTCAAAAATAGCGGTTGTGACTATTAGACTACGACCACCTTTATGACCTTTTTTCAACGTTAAAGGAGGCACTAGACCTACCGTTTGAACTCTTACACCTACCTAGGTGGAGGAGCGAAGAGCGAAGGGCCTTTGTTTTCGATGTGATGAGCGTTTCATCCCCGGTCATCGGTGTTCTAAACAAATCGGGAGTGTGATGCTTATCGATGGTCCTGAGGAGGATGATGAGGTAGTTAATGATAGAGAGTGTCCAGAAGAGACCCATGAGGAGACTATTGAGGAGGGCGTGGAGGAAAATATCCAAGCTGAAATATCGATGCATGCATATTCGGGTACTTCCATGCCGAGAATATTACGGGTAGACGAACTCGTTAGAAAGCATTGTGTGCACATCCTCATCGATTCGGAGAGTACACACAACTTTCTAAACGAGAGGCTAGTTAGGAGATTGGGTTTGGATGCCGAACCGACTACGGAGTTTGACGTTGCTATTGGAGACGGCACGAAGCTTAGGGCGGAAGGCTTGTGTCGCCGAGTCGGTATACGGGTGCAAGGACACGACATCATTATGGACTTGTATTCGTTGGCGCTGCAAGAAGAGGACATTGTCCTTAGTGCTCAGTGGTTATAGAGTTTGGGATCCGTCACGTTTGATTTCCGGAGCATGTGGATGAAATATAAATAAGGAAACAAAGATGTGCGGCTTGATGGTATTCGGACTTCGCTAATTCCTGCAATGCAGCCTATGGTGGAGCTACTTGGTGCGTATGATTTGGCCTATCTTCTTCAGTTAGGACCATCAGTATCCACATGTACAAAAAGAAGTTATCTCAAAGATGGTAACCAAGATGTTGGAGCAAGGCCTCATACAGCCAAGTCCTAGCTCATACTCATCCCCCGTGCTTTTGGTTCGAAAAAAGGACGGAACATGGCATTTTTTTGTCGACTATCGAACACTAAACGTTATTATCGCCAAGGACTGGTATCCTATTCCGATTATCAAGGAGTTGCTGGACGAGCTTACATGGGCGACTATATTTAGTAAGCTTGACTTAAGGGCCCAAGTATCATCAAATTAGAGTTCACTCGGCGGATATTCACAAAACTGCATTTTGGACTTTGAACGGGCATTATGAGTTTCGAATGATGCCTTTTGGTCTCACCAATGCTCTAGCTACCTTTCAAGGCCTCATGAATGATATATATAGGCCTCTCTTACGAAGGTATGTCTTGGTATTTTTTGACGATATTTTGGTGTATAGTAGGACTGAATTGGAGCATTGGCGACATTTGGAGGACGTGCTGAATTTATTGGAACAAAACCAATTGAAGATCAAGAAGTCCAAGTGCTTATGGGAAGTACCAAAGGTGGAGTATTTATGCCACATCATTTCAGCGGATGGTGTAGCGGCAAATCCTCAAAAGGTTACATGTATGACTGCTTGGTATATTCCTACTACTTCCACTGAATTGATAGGATTTTTGGGGCTGACCGGATATTATCGTCGATTCATCGCCAGATATGGCAAGATTGTTGCTCCTCTCACTTCTTTATTAAAGGAGGATTCTTTTAGATGAATGGATAAAGCCACTTCAGCCTTTAAAAAATTAAAAACAGCAATGACGACGACACCCATTCTAGCGCTACCGGACTTTACCAAAGAATTCATTATTGAATGTGATGTGTCGAGTGTTGGCATAGGAGTTGGACTAATACAAGAAGAACGTCCCATTGCATGTAGGTCGCGTTCGAACGCAGGTGGAGTCGCATTCGAACGCCTTTGTGAACGCCTTATGAACGCTTGTGAATGCCTTGTGTATGCTTGTGTCGCGTTCGCAAATCCAGAGAAGGGGCTTTTTGAGTGCGTTCGAACATGATCGGGCGTGTTCGAACGTGATCGACGGGAATCCTCTAGAATTAGAATTTCATATTGTTTTAGGACTTGTTGGCTAACCTATATAAATATGTGGATGGCAACTAACTTTATTATATTATTGGATTCTTGATTTCTTGCCTCCAGTCTTCTCTCTAGACTCCTCCCTCCTCCATCTTCACCATCCTTCCACATCTACCGTTGGCAAGGTTTCTCCTCACTTCTAATTTCCCTCGTCTGTCTAGTCACCTCTCTTCTTTGGGATCTCGACCACTTCGTTCCCTTCTTCTACTTCCCTTAATCACTTCCATAATCCACCTTTATCTCAATACCCATCCATAACCCTAACATCCACTCCACCCATCACCACTACCATCATCTACGTTATTCCGTATTTATGTCCCTGGTACAGTTCGAATCTGCGAAAGGTGTAAATGCAAAAGTTGTAGATCCAACCCAATTAGTTTCATAATTTTCTGACTACTGGAGAATATCTGAAGAATATTTTCCTACGATTGCACAGACTGCTTTCTACAATAAATTTAGATCTTAAGGAATTGTTTCGTAGTCGATCTTTTGATTCCAGATCCATCAAATTGGTATCAGAGCCTATTAATTTAGTATCAGAGTCTATCACCGAGTCAACCAACGTCCATGAGTGTGAACATAGGCTTGGCAGATGAACTTAAGGCATGTTCCAAAAATTGCTGCATAGGGTTAACACAATGTAGAATTATCATAATGCTTTAAAAAAATATGTCATGAACTGATCGGCTTCGTCATCTCCTCGACGAAGACCGGCACCTCAAGAAGGACCAACGGTGGGACTACACAGAACCAATACCCCACAGGTCTAGGGGCAACATGTTAGTGTCAATGATCCTCTTCTACTTATTTCTACACATCCTCCCCCACCTTCGATACATAACCAAAACCGGTAGTGGTGAAACTCGAGAAGTGTGAGGCACCAGTTTGCTTTATCAATGAAGAGTATTGGCACTTAGAGGATAATATTTATCCTTTCGGAGATGGTGATAGTCGAGCTCGAGGATTCAAAGAAGGAGATCAACAAGCATTAAGGTTCAGACCTAAACCAAGGATCTTTCGCGAACCCGATAATGCTATTTGAGAGAGGACTGCATGCTTGAACTTCTCAAAATTCTAAGGCGGCGATCTGACGGATTGGGTGTTTAAAGTGGAACAATATTTTGATTGTCAAATAGATTTTAATTTGATAAACGATTAACGTCATATTACCTAAATATTTTTAGATCGTGTTCTCTTATTTGAGACACCGTGGACTCTCAATGAATTGACGTTTGGTTGACGGACGTGAGGAATACGTGTTTTCTGTATTTTAATCAAATAGTGAATAGTCTTATTTCTTAAACAACTTTCTCAAATTATGATATATGATATATTTATATATATGCATTTTATTTTGGCTTCTAGCATGCTTATGTGATACTATATAGACATAATATGATTGGAGATGGATATATTACTGATGTTTTATTTATCAAATTGATCTCTAGTATGAGTAGGCATGTGATAAATATATGATTAGAAATTGTATCGCATCACTTTTCTCTTGTGTTCTCTACAGCCTAAATTCTTAATATATATGATTTGTTACAATACTAGATAAATACATATAATCTATTATTTAGAAATAATTTATGAAATTATAATAGTAGATAGTTAACAATAAAAGTATGAGGATACCTGAATAGGTGCTAGGATTATGAGTGCCTCATGAGATGATTATGGTCACCAATATGCAATATTTTATGGTCTACATCCGATGTCAATTGAATCTGATGTGTCTATTGTAACGCCGCTGCTCGACATGGGCACAGGCACATGCACGCCGACGTGCCCACACGACGTGCGCGCTGTAAGCGATAGGTCGGGTGGGGCTCGTCGCGCACAGATACATTATTGTGTCCATATAATCATGATATCATTGAATAAAATCTTCTAACATATTCATGCTCACACAATCCATCACCAAATAAATTATACTAATAACCGAATAAACTTGTTAAAATATGAATATCCTAGTCCACAATAATATACACTAGAACACTATATAATCTGGCAGAGCCCACATAGGCTACGACAAACCATCAAGATACAATTAAAACAACTGATACATGAGTACACTATAATTTGATATGTATTATACAAATTATTGTTTGATATAAAAAAATATAAATATAAAAAACAACGATACAACTCGATTTCTATATAAAATATTATCTATAATGTATCACACATATAGCTCACCTCATTATTCTAAAATATCTTCTTAAGATATCTCAAGTCGATATCACGTGCCACATATTTGAAGGGGTTAGGAAAAAAAATAGAGTCATGAATAAAAGGCTTAGTGAATAGACCTTACTCTGAATCAGTGATGTCAAACAAATAGTAAATCATGTACTGAATAATATGAATCACATAGGAGCATCATATCATAAATGAGTATATGATTATATCCTTAATAATATATAAATAAAATGTAGATATTATATCATAATTGATCAAAGTTATAATTCTTGATAATGTATAAACAATCTCCATGTCATACTATCATCATAATTCTCTTTCTCTCAAATATGACACATATGATGCATGCCGACCATGATTATACTATGATATCAAATGTAACTACATATGATATATATTGACCACTCGATAATCAGATATATCAAATGATAATTAAATTATATGCATTTCTTAATAGCTCAATCATTAATGTCATTCATATATGTCATCATTATACTAGACCATTGTGGATAGTGAACACCCAGTACCTAGTCTCATCAACATGCCCGAAGATAGAGCATAACTTGCCATCTACAAAGAGTATCTCAATCATAATCATACTCTGCCATCTACAAAGAAAATCAATATCCGTTCAGAGTAAGCTACCTTCTAGCTGATAGAAAGTACGTGAGGATACTCGCCACATATGCCTTAGTGAACGGCATGTGTCCGAATATCTGCTATGCATATAAACTAATGACCTTGGATGTAAGGCCAAAGGATCGCAACTATGTCGAGCAATCAATCATCTACCAAGCGTATCGTAACCCTCGCGCCTACTCGGGTATGCTTGCGTTTTCTATCAACTATCATATTAATCAAATTTTATGCTTTAATTTTTATAAATAAATTATATAATTAATAAAAAATAACAAAAGGGAGCAACTTCCCCTTGCTATAATGCTCGGCTCGACCCAACACCTCAACACTACAGGTGCTGGGCTGAGCGCAGCACCTTGTGCGCTGCGGGTGCTAGGCCGAGCCCAACACCACTACAGTTGAGGGCAGTAAGCTTGAGGAGAGAAGAAGAAGAAGAAGAAGAAGAAGAAGAAGAAGAAGAAGAAGAAGAAGAAGAAAGAAGAAAAGGGAAGGGAGGGGAGGGGGCTGGTCGCTGCTAGCTAGCCAGTGGCTCGGCTCTAGCGAGCCTAAGCTCAAGGCAAGAAAGAGAGAGGGAGAGAGAGATAGAGAAAGAAAAATAAAGAGAGAAGGAGTGAGAGATCTCACCGACAGCGACAATTCTTCGGGAGGTGGTGGCAGGTCGGTGTCGACAATGGAAGAGAAAGAGAAAGAGAGAGGTTTAAAGAGAGAGAGAAGGCAATGGAGGAGGGAGGATGGCTACGGTGGCTACGGGCCTCGTAGCACCTAGTTGGCCTACCCGAGTTGGCTGGCCCGATGGTTGGGTGCGCGCGGCGCGCCCAAAACCAGCTATAGTAGGTGTGAAAATTTCTCACCTGCTAGGCTTAGCTTGGGCATAAGGTCGCCTACGATGTGGTTGGTCATGTCGTGCCCAAATAGATTTGAATTTTTTTTAAGGGCTGGGTTGTTACATATAGACAACTAGACATATGCCGCTAGGGCATATGTGCAAGTTATCTTCATGTGAGTTCTTTCATTTGGTGTACACGATCAGTTAGATGGATGTTAATATACTCTTAGCACACGTATGATAGGGTTTGATTATAACTAAGTTTCCCAAGTGTATGATAACCTTCAAATATGGTTGTGAGATCGGGTATCCAATGTGAGTCATGCATGGTGGTCTAGTATACTTGTGTCATTTAGAGTTGACATTGATGATCAAGATATTGATAAATGCATTAATTTCATTAGTATCTGATATATATGATTATTGAGTAGTTGTTATGCATTATATATGATTGCATTAGAAATTATCATAATATGATCATAATTGTCATGCATCATATATTATTATATTTGGGAAGATTGTAGTATGATTATGTCGCAGAAGATATCTATATTATTGAGAATATATGATACACTTAGTTAGGATTTTATCTAATTAGCTAAATTCAGCTCTATGCAGTTTTGGAAAAATATTTGTAGAATATTCGACACATATCCAAATAATATCAAACTAGTTGGATAGGATCGACAATCTCTAGATATACAACTTTGATATTCATGATTTCACCAGATTCGAAATATATCTATAACAAAACGAAAGCTTAATCCAAATGGAATTCGGAGAAGATAAGGAATATTAATTTAGTTGGTTTGTTAGGGTTTCATATTGTTTTAGGACTTATTGGTTAGCCTCTATAAATATGTGGATGGCACCCAACTTTATATTGGATTCTTGATTTTTTGCCTCCTATCTTCTCTCTAGACTCCTCCCTCCTCCCTCTTCACCATCCTTCTACCTATATCGTTGGCAAGGTTTCTCCTCGTTTCTAATCTCCCTCGACTGGCGAGCCACCCGTCTTCTTTGGGATCTCGACCACTTTGTTCCTGTCATCTACTTCCCTTAATCACTTCCACAATCCACCCTCATCTCCATACCCATCCATAACCCTAACATCTACTCCACCCGTCACCACCACCAGCACCCACGTTATTCCGTATTTTCGTCCCTGCTATAGTTCGAATCTGAACCCAATTAGTTTCGTAATTAGGAAGATACAGATCAAACCCAATTAGTTTTGTAATTTTCTAACTACCAGAGAAAATCTGACAAATATTTTTCCACGGTTACGCGGACTACTTACTGCAATAAATTCAAATCTTAAGAAATTATTCCATAGCCGATCTTTTAGTTCTAGATCCCATCAACTTGGTATCCGAGCCTTAACAAATTGGTATCAGAGCCTATCAATTAGTATCAGAGCCTAACAATTGGTATCAGAGCAAGCGAACCTTAGACCTCCATTAATGGTTAAAACAAGGAAGATGACATCAATAAGGAGACCTATGGAGATCACACCAACAAGGAAGGACTCAATGCACGATGATCCTAACCGTGAGACTGATTCCTTTGGAGCGACCACGGTAGGACCAAGTCAACCAACGTCTATGGGTTCGAATATGGATGAACTAAGGGGCATGTTCCAAATATTGTTGCTTAGAGTTGACAACATACAAAAGGATCACAATGAATTCAAGGAATATGTCGTGAATCGATTGGTTCGTCATCTCCTCGACGACGAACGGAGTTTCAAGAAGGACTAGCGATGGGACCCCATCAAACCGATACCCCACAGTCTAGGTGCATCATATGAGTGTCAATGATCCCCTCCTACCTATGCCTTCACATCACCCTCCACCTCCGTTACAAAACCCAAGACCGACGGTGGTGGAACCCGAGAGGCGCGAGGCACCAGTGCACTTCGTTGATGAGGAGGATTGGCACTATGAGGATGAGCTTGATCCCTACGGAGATGGTGATGGACGTGCTCGAGGATTTAGAGAAGGTGATCAACATGCACAAAGGTTTAGACCTGAACCAAGGATCTTTCGCAAACCTAACAATGCTATTCGGGGGAGAACCGCACGTTTGGACTTTCCAAAATTCCAAGGCGGTGATCCAACGGATTGGGTATTTCAAGTTGAACAATATTTTTATTGTCAAGGTACCGCGGAAGATGCAAAAGTCCAGATGGCAAGCTTTCACCTCCAAGGAACGGTATTGCATTGGTATAGATCGATTATTCGTGGTGGTGGATTTATCGGATGGCTGATTTTTGTAGGAGGATTACACGCAGATTTGGGACAGCGGCATATAAAGATTTTGCTGCCACATTAAGCAAGATGGTTCAAAGGACTACTGTATTAGAGTACCAAGCTGAGTTTGAAAGAGTTAGTAGTCGTTGTGAGCCACCGTGGCCTAAACATACATTGATGAGTATATTTATTTCAGGGCTACGAGAGGAGATACAAGCGGATGTTCGTGCTCTATGTCCTACTACTCTTGAGGAGGCCTTTGAGAAGACTATGAGGATGGAACAAAAATATAGGGATCTAAAGATGGCAGCGAAAACCAATTTGGGCAACCAAGATGGGCGATTTGCACGTAGAACGCCGGTTGCAAATTCTGCGGTTTCAAAAATAACGACTACGACTACTAGACCACGACCACTTTTGAGACCTTCTTCCGATGTTAGAGGAGGTACTAGACCCCCCGTTCGAACTCTCGCACCTGCCTAGGTGGAGGAGCGAAGAGCGAAGAGCCTTTTGCTTTCGATGTGATAAGCGTTTCACCCCCGATCATCGGTGTTCTAAACCGATCGGAAGTGAGATGCTCATCGATGGTCCTAAGGAGGATGATGAGATTGATGATGATAGAGAGTGTCCAGAGAAGACCTATGAGGAGACCGTTGAGGAGGGCATTGAGGAAGTGGATGAAATATAAACAAGGAAACAAAAATGTGCGGCTTGATGGTGTACGAACTTCGTTGATTCCTACGATGCAGCCTATAGTGGGGCTGCTTGGTGCGTTTGATTTGGCCTATCTTCTTCAGTTAGGACCAGCAAAAGATGAGCCTCAAACGAGTTCATGTACTACAATTGAATTATCCAATTTATTAGATAACTTTTCTGGACTGTTTGAGGAGCCGTAGGAGTTGCCACCGAGGAGAGCGGCGGACCATCGCATGGAGATTGTACCCGGGGTTGCACTGACGAACGTGAGGCCATATCGGTATCCACATATACAAAAAGAAGTATCTCAAAGATGGTAGCCGAGATGTTGGAGCAAGGCCTCATACAACCAAGTCATAGCTTATATTCATCCACCGTACTTTTGGTGTGAAAAAAGAATAGGACATGGCATTTTTGTGTCAACTACCGAGCACTAAATGCAATTACCATCAAGGACCGATATCCCATTCTAGTTATCGAGGAGTTGGAGGGGCGACTATATTTAGTAAGCTTGACTGGAGGGTTGTCGGGTCTCATCAAATTAGAGTTCACCCGGCAGATGTGCACGAAACGGCATTTCGAACTCCGAACGAGCATTACGAGTTCCGAGTGATGCCTTTTGATCTCACCAATACTCCGGCTACCTACCAAGGCCTCATGAGTGATACAATTCGGCCTCTCTTGCATAGGTATGTCTTGGTATTTTTTGACGATATTTTGGTGTATAGTAGGACTGAATTGGAGTATTGGCGGCATTTGGAGGACGTGCTGAATTTGTTGGAGCAAAACCAATTGAAAATAAAGAAATCTAAGTGCCTATGGAGAATACCAAAAGTCGAGTATTTATGCCACATCATTTCAGCGGATGGTGTAGTGGCAGATCCTCAAAAAGTTGCATGTATGACCGCTTGGCCTATTCCTACTACTACCACTGAATTGAGAGGATTTTTGGGGCTGACTGGTTATTATCATCGATTCATCGCCGGATATGGCAAGATCGTTGCTCCTCTCACTTCTTTTTTGAAGGACTCTTTTAGATAGACGGATAAAGTCACTTTAGTCTTTGAAAAATTAAAAACAGCAATGATGATAGCACCCGTTCTAGCACTACCGGACTTCACCAAAGAATTCATTGTTGAATGTGATGCATCAAGTGTTGGCATGGAAGCTATACTAATGCAAGAAGGATGTCCCATTGCATATCTTAGTAAGGCTTTATCGCAAAAATCTCAGCAATTATCGATTTATGAGAGAGAGATGCTAGCAATTCTACATGCGGTGACAAGGTGGAGGTCTTATTTGATTGGTAGACGATTCATTATCCAAATCGATTAGAGGAGCCTTACATACTTTATGGGACAGCGCATACATACTCTGACATAGCAGCGATGGGTCACAAAATTGCTGGGGTATGATTATGAAATTCAATACAAGAAGGGAACGAAAAATAGAGCGGTAGATGCACTATCACGCCAATCCGATATTGCCGAGCTTGCAGCCTATTCATCTCCTACCTTTCCCATCCTTGATGAGCTAAGGTATGTATGTACATCTGACCCAGATATTTTGAGATTGTTGCAAGAGGTGATGGATGATCCAAAGCGCCATCCCGAGTTGGAGAATCAAAGCGGTTTGCTGTTGGACCGTGAATGCATTCAAGTGTTGAAGTGTATTGGTCCAGTTGAGAGCAAGGTGGGAGAAGCATGGTGGGCTGATACACTTAGTTAGGATTTTATCTAATTAGCTAAATCCAGCTCTACGTAGTTTCAGAAAAATATTTGTAGAATATTTGACACATATCCAAATAATATCAAACTAGTTGGATAAGGTTGACAACCTTAAGATCTACAACTTTGATATTCATGACTTCTCTAGATTCAGAATATATCTATGACAAAATGAAAACTTAATTTAAAAGGTATTCGGAGAAGATAAGGAATACTGGTTTAGTTGGTTTGTTAGGGTTTCATATTATTTTAGGACTTGTTGGCTAGCCTCTATAAATATGTGGATGGCACCCAACTTTATATTGTTATTGGATTCTTCATTTCTTGCCTCCTATCTTATCTCTAGACTCCTCCCTCCTCCCTCTTCACCATCCTTCCACCTCTACTATTGGTAAGGTTTCTCCTCGCTTCTAATCTCCCTCGACTGTTAAGCCACCCCTCATCTTTGGGATCTCGACCACTTCGTTCCCTTCGTCTACTTTTCTTAATCACTTCCACAATTCATCCTCATCTTCATACCCATCCATAACCCTAACATCTACTCCACCCGTCACCACCACCATCACCCACGTTATTTCGTATTTTCGTCCCTGTTATAGTTTGAATCTCCGCAGGGAGTAAATACAAAAGTTGTAGATTAGGAAGATACGGATCTAACCTAATTAGTTTCGTAATTTCTTAACTACTTGAGAATATCTGACAAATATTTTTCGACGGTCGTGCGGACTGCTTTTTGCAATAAATTCAGATCTTAAGGAATTGTTTCATAGCCGATATTTTGGTTCTAGATCCCATCAATTTGGTATCTGAGCCTTAACAAATTGGTATCAAAGCCTATCAATATAATTACATACTCATTCATGACATAATAGTTATTATATATTTATATATTATTATGGATATATTTAAATATTTATTCATGATATGATGCTACTTTCTGATTTATATTATTAAATACATTATGTACACTTTGTTTGGCAAAACTGATTTGGGATAAACGCTATACAATGAGTTTTTAGCTCATGACTCTTTTTATTTTTTTTAACCCTCAAAATATATAATGCTTAATAGTGACTTAAGATACCATGAAAAAATATTTTAGAGCAAAATTAAGTTGAGCTAGAACTGAGATAGTATAGAAGATAACTTAATTGGAAATTGAATTATACTAATATTGTATATTTATATGTTTCACTATATTAGACTTTGATTTGTAAAATACTGGCTGAATTATATTGTATTTATATATCAGTCATAACTTGATAGTTTGTCATGGCATGTGTGGAACTTCTAAATTATTAGTGGTCTAATATAGTTATTGTGGATTTAAATATTTATATATTAAAATATTTATTTGTATTACAGCATTATTTATCTTTGGAATAAATTATGTGAGTATATGTTTACTTTCATGTGACTGCCCTGCCCATCCTATCACGTGCATCTGGCCGTTACATGTTCGCTATTGTTAGTGCCCTATGTCTGGTATTCTCTTAAAGAATCAACAAAATAGAAAGGCTTCAGGCTATTATTTGTGCGTGAATCAATAGGTTGGATTAGATCTATTGTCTCCACACACAGCCCCGTTGCATCAGTTGGTATCAGAGTCTGCACCTATAATATGTCTAAGAGATGTGCCTCTAGTGTTTCTGTAGCTTGTGGTTGTGAACATGAAGAAACTATTTCTTACATAAGTTGACATGACAACATGAAGTAGATAAAGAAATAGATTAAATGGATGATACAATAACTCACTATTTGGATAGCTAAAGATCAGCATTGTCATCACCTTCAACAAGTAGTAAGTAAGGAGATTGTTAGTAAGAAATTCTACAATTAATCTCAGTGCAAACAATATTTCTTCATCAAGCTGTTATAAGAAATCATATATATATATATATAGAGAGAGAGAGAGAGAGAGAGAGAGAGAGAGAGAGAGAGAGAGAGAGAGAGAGAGGTTGATCCACAAGATTTAGAGGTAGGTACAGGGATTGAGTTTTAATAATGGCTTCCATCTAGAATGACTTTTTAAATGTAAAGAGGATGATATGATTGATGTAATTTGATCACCTATGATAATAATGACGATGATCAATTCGTTCATGATAGAGAACTCATGTTTATCCTAAAGAGCAATGTCTTATCATCAATCGAGACAAAAGGACAAATCCTTTAATTCAGAAAATTATGTTGAAGTCTAAAGCCTAAAAGAAGGATTAAACGTACGACATCATCAATGTCGTCCTAGCCACATAGATTTGAAGTTGCAAATTTGAAGTGCAGTAAATTCTAGAGTTGTTTATCCAAAAGATGTACTTTTAATTTATTGATCAAATAAATAACACTCAAATTTAAATACTGATGTGAACTTGGCTCCCTATATTGAGAAACTTTTCCTACGCCTCTTGTTCCGTGGTCCCGACCCCAATTCTAAAGCCTCTTGACCCACTTGATCCCTTTTTTTTTTTAGAGGAAGTAAATGCTTCTCCTACTGAGAAGGAAAGAAGCGTCGGGGGCTCTTAATGTGAGCCAATTACTAGCAACAAAGTGCCTTCTAAAGAAGCAAAAGAGATCGGTCAACTGTTTTCAGCATCCTGAGCCCAACTTTTTAAAGCTTCGCATTCTAACTCTGTAGCCTCTGGAGCGAATGCTCTCTTCGGTGACATCTTTCATCACATCCAAAAGGTGTCCACCTCATTGGTTGCTTTCAACCTGGAAAAATCCAAAAAAGTAAGTGGCAATTCAATTTAATTGGTAAGTTCTTAGGTCAGCCATTGCCGCTGTTGTACCTTTCGAAGGAAACGTTGAGATGGTGGAAGCCTACAGGTAACTTTCAAGTCATTGATATGGCGAGTGATATTTTTCATTTTTGAGTTTTCATTTGAGGGTGATATGGTTAACGTCCTCACGGGTGGCCTGTGGACGTTCTAGGGCATGGTGCTAAACCTTATACTATGGAGGCTAATTTTTTGCCCTCTAGTGGACGAGATCCTCTTCGCCCCTGTCTAGCTGCAACTAGTTGGCCTCTCGAGGGAGTACTAGATAGAGGACTTGCTTCTTGAGGTTGCCTCTAATCTATACCCTGGTAAGGACGAGGGGTAGATATGCAAGGGTGTTTATGAAAATCAACTTATCTAAACCTCTAAAGCAAACTACCTGGACCACCGGGGGAACAAGTCCATCAGGCTGTGGCATATGAAAATTTGTTGATGGTTTGTTTCCATTGTGGTAAGATTGGGCATCAGTTAGTTGCTTGTGCTGAGATCTCTCTTTGCAAGAATGCTGATGCGGGGTCTCAACCCTTGCCTTTGGAGGGAAATGCCAAGGATGTCAGCCTCAGGGTGCTTGAGTAGTAGATGCCGATGGATGTGGCAAGAGCTTTGGTTGTAGCTGAGTCGTACGAACCTTGGATCTATGTTCAAAAGGGCTAGAGTGGTCGTCCTCCAAGAGGCGCTATTAGAGACACAGCCAGGGAGGCCGAAGAGCCCCATGTCCCAAACGCTAAAAAAGGGCAACAAGTATACCGAGGTAGGAGGTGAATAAGACATATGTTTCTACTCTTGGTGGTAATGCTACCAGGGGCGGTAAGCCTATGAAAAAATAAATTCCTAGACACACGTATGTATCTAATCTCTAGGCAATGATATTTCTCGTTCGCTTAAGTAAAAGTCAGAAGAAATATTAAAAACGAAAGTAGAGATGAACGCCAAGATTTTAACGTGGAAAACCCAAACGGGAAAAAAACCACGGATCAAAACTCGGATCAAAACCAATCACTATGACAGTAGCAGTTACAAGACTGACTAACAAAACAACCCGTCGATCCAAACGACTTTGTTCCTCTCAGTCTTGATCGCTAGAACCCACGATTCACTGCTTCTTGTGATTGAAGTCCAATCTCAGTAGCCCTCGAGATTGATCTTTCGTCTAGATCACCCTTAAGACGAAAGATTAAGATTTGTAGATGCGAAGGGCCTTGTTTGTTGAAGAACCGATGTAGCCTCCAAAAAGTCTCCTTGAATAATCTTCTTCAACCACACTAGGTTAGGGCAACACTATCCTTATATATGATCTCCAAGATAGAGCCAAATCCAAGTCATATTCGTACTCACGAAAATCCAATAAATTGCAAACTTCATATGTGCGTTCGAACGCGGCCCGAGTGCGTTCGAACGACCTAACTTAATCTCAGGTGCGTTCGAACGGGCCCAAGTGTGTTCGAACGCGACAGCTTGAATTCTTCAGGTTGCGTTCGAACGCGTTTGTGAACGCTGCTCTCGGTCTGTGTGAACGCAGTACCCGCATTCGAATGCGTTTGTGAACGCGGCTCTCTGTCTGTGTGAACGCAGTGCCCGCGTTCGAACGCGCTTGTGAACGCGGCTCTTTGTCTGTGTGAACGCAATGCCCGCGTTCGAACGCGTTTGTGAACGCGGTGAGAACGCGAGGCTTTTCTCCAATGATCTTGCAATTCTTCACACGAGAGATATTCTAGACTTGTGTAAAGCTCAAATACATGAAAGAATACACTTAGAATATTTTGTACAAAATTGCCAATAAATAAAAAACCTAATAGCCTACATCCGACCTTGCTCCCTTGGCTATCCCCCACATGGCGAAGGGTGTGTCAACTTGGACCAAGTTGTCACGCATTGCTACGGGGAAAGCTATCGTTTCCCCTACTATTTCGTTCAAAGCGTGAGGCATCTGGCCACATGCCTTGTGCCCTGGTGTGTCTAATGCCTCACCCACTGTTCAGACTTCTATTATCTTGTAGTGTGCGCCATCTCTTGATCTCCCCCAACGGCTTCATCAACGGCTCTCTAGTCAGCCATGTTAGCCCTAGCCCATCACCCTTGCCTAGTGTGCACGTCAGTACAAATCCTAAAAAGCCGCCTTAAGGTCTCGAGGCCATTTCTCCTCTTTTTGATTTGGTGGCCATTGATGGTTCGGGACAACATCTGATACTCCATCCTTGAGGATACCACCTACCACCTTACCCTCAGTTATATCCAAACCCTCTTTGGTCCACCATTTGGAAAACTTATCCCCCTCACCTAAAAATCCTTTTCCCCTCCTACACCTTGAGTTCCTATCATTGTTCCCTCCTCCACCCCTCTAGCGGATAAACCTGCGGAGAGATTTTAGTTTCCACCTAACCTATCTATTTTACCTCCCCCCTTCTAGACCCTAACGGTAGACCAAATCATGCCAATATGGTGGCCATTGCCTCTCAGGCCATCCACCTTGCTCAAGAGCGAGTAGTGGTAGAGGTGGTGTTCATTCTTGAAGAGCTTCCAAATTCAGACCTTTGGCGACATGCGACCCTAAAGTCTTTTCGGCAGAGAAAGATCTAGAAGCCCTCCTCCTTGGTCAAGGCCGCTTCACTTTTAAAACCTCAAAGGAGAAATGCCAGGAAGTTCGCTAGGGAAGTTGATGTTGACTGGACTACAAATAGTACTTTGGTCTCTAACAAGCTGGATTTGCCATCTCCAATTGTTACTTAAATGAATATTCGTGCCTCTCCAAAAGGGAAGCTCAGATTTACCTCTTTAAACTTATTAATAGTCACTCTCTTGACAGTTTTGCTTTTGTTGAAACTCACAATGATGACCAATGTTCTTTGCGTTTCCTGCGCAAGCTTAAACCAGAATGGTCAAGGTGTTTTGTTCCATGGACGGGTACGGCTAATGAAATCCTGCTATGTTGGTGCACTGACCTATTACAAATTACCCTAGTGTATTCCTCGGCTCAAGCTTTACATGCCATTGTCTCCAAACCAAGTACTAAGACATGTTTAATTTCAATTATTTATGCTAATATGATTCCTATAAATCATAACTGGTTATGGCACAAATTAGGTCTCCTCGATATAAATTTTCCTTGGTTTCTTTTGGGTGATTTTAATTGCATCCTTAACCAAGAGGATAAAATTGATGGTAGATAGTTTTCTTTATCATACTTGGTTTTAGTTTTTCATTCTCTCATCAATAAACTACATCTACTAGATGTGGACTTTTTGGGTCTATCTTATACTTGGTGTAATAACCGACATGGCTCTGCTAAAATTTTGGTTCGATTGGATCGTGTGATTATTAACTTGGCCTTACTAGATGTTTTCTCTCAAGTTTCTGTTGAGCATATGCCAACGATTGCCTCTGACCATGCTCCTATTATGGTAACTCTAAGTTTTTTCAAAAAAACTAACTAAGCTACCTTTTCGATTCGAAATGTTTTGGTTTGAGTATTCACAAGTTTGTAATTTAATTTCCAATTATTGGGACTATAATATCTGTTTAGGCCTCCCTCCTCTTCAAACCTTTCCTTCTAAGCTTAACTCGGTTCATACTATAATCACTAAATGTAATCATTCTTGGTTGGGCCAATTGGAAGTCAACTTGGGTAAAGTTAAAAGAGAAATTGTTAGCTTGAGAGGAAGGAGAACCGAAGCCCTCTTTCTGTTTTGGACAGCTCTGTTCTATCGCTTCTAAACCGTAAATGTACTACTCTCCTTAGGCAAAAAAGTTTGAAATGGTGAAGTAAGTCTAGAGCTAAATGGCTCAATGATGGTGATGATAAGACAGTTTTTTCACCTCTCCACTAAAGTTAGAAGGCATAAAAATTTTATGGATAAAATTACTCTTTGCGATGGTTCTGACTGTTCGTCGATTCTGGTATTACTAATGCCTTTGTGTCATTTTATAAAGAGCTCTGGTGTGAAGAGGTCGGAGCCCCTATGGCCCCGAATTACTAGCCAGAACTCCCTAGCATATGCCCTGTCTACTGTGATGATCTCATCAAGCAGTTTATGATTGAGAAATTAGGAAAAGCTTTATGGTCCATATCGACCAGAAAGGCTCTTAACCCTAATGGTTTTCAAGTAGATTTTTCATCATAATTATTGAGATATTGTTAGTTTTGATCTGTTATAGTCTCTTATTGATTTTTAAATTTTAGCTTTTCTTTTGGCCCAATGAGGGCAAACTTATTTAACTTTTATTCTGATAAAGCACATTCTAGTCAGGTGGTAGACTATAGGCTGATCTCTCTTTGTATTGTGAACTATCGTGTCCTGGCTAAGATGTTAGTTGATAGGATTAAACCCCTCCTCTCGGGCCTAATCAATTCTGTGTAGACAACCTTTATGAAGGGCTGCCACATAAATGATAATATTGCTCTTGCACATGAGATTAGTAATTATATTAATTCCCCTAATTGTAAAAAGGATTATATAATGATTCAAGTAGACTTAAAAAAAAAGCTTATAATTATGTGAATTAGTTTGCTATTTCTTATGTTTTATGTGCAAAGAGCTTCCCTATTGTGTTTGTAAAATTGATTGGTGCATGTATTTGTTCTCCTGTGTTATCGGCCCTAATTAATGGGTCTCCTTTTGAATGGTTTATAGGGGAGAGGGCTATTCGGCAAGAAGACTATATATCTCTGTATATATTTATTATGGTTTTTGAAATTTTTACCTATCTTATGAAACATGAAATCTTGAGCGGCAATATTAGGCCCTTATGTTTTGGAAATGATGTCAAAATTAGTGTATGCCGATGACTTCCAATTGGTTACTAAGGCTTGTCTTCGAGCTTACTCTGCTCTGATTAACTTGTTTGATAATTACAAGAGGATTACTAATTTACAGATAAATAAGACTAAGTCTGAGATCTACTTTTCGGAGTGGGTTCCCTTAATTTATGCTTGGCTATCTTAAATAGCTTGCATATGACCGTTGGGGAGACTCCCTTTAATTACTTGGGGTCCAAGGTCTCCTCGAGTAGGATGCACATTAAAGATCATGAGGAGTTCATCTCCAAAATTAATGATAAATTGGTGGGATGGAAAAGATTCTATCTTAATCAGGCTAGACGAGTTATCTTAATTAACTTTGTCCTAAACTCTATGCCCATATATCTTTTGTCGTCTACATGGACTCATTTAGTAGTCGCAGATCACGTTGCCAAAATCTCCCAAAAATTTGTTTGGGAAAAAGGCAAATCTAACAAGAGCCTTCATCTCATTGGGTGGGAGACTTACCTAGCCCAAGGTTAATGGGGGCTTGACATCAGGGACCTCTGTTCTATTAGGATTTTTTTGTTAGCCAAGAGCCTTCATAAGATCCTAAATGGTGAGGTTGACATTTGGGCCCAAGTTATGAGGGCTTGATATGAGATCCTCACACTTGGGCTAAAAACAAGCATAAATATTGTTCTTGGGCTTAGAGGCTCTTACTCAATGCATCGCATGAGTTTAGAGACAGTTTTCTCAAGATTATTCGCAATGGTAGGGTTTCAGATATTTGGCAGGATCCTTGGATCTCACCCATTTATTTGAACCACTAGCCTACCTTTATTAACATAACTTATGTCTCGAAGCTCTCTAAGATTTTTGACTTGATTATACATGGTGAGTGGAATGAAAACCTAGTCTACTCTACCTTTGGAGCTGATCTCAGTCATTTGATTCTTAACATTCATATCCCTTTAAATAGGGGAATCGACCATTGGATATGGCGATTTCATCCATCGAGGCAGCCATCCTCTAAAATTGCCTATTGTTATCTCTAAAATTCGCTTGGTAAGGATTATTGCTGGGATGGTTGGAAGAGTCTCTAGTCTTTGAACATCCCAAAAATTAAAGTCTTTCTGTGCAAGCTTTGTTGGGGCAGACCACCTCTTAAGTGCTCTCTTCACCCCTTTGGGCTTACCCTTGATCCTTGCTGCTCAGTCTATGCTCTCCATGATAAGACCATTTCGCATGTGTTTTTCCACTATTGATTGGTTGTTACCCTTTGGGAATATGTTAACAAACACATACCTATTAGGTTGAGTTTTAGGGATCACTGGGCTAACGGTGAGTGGCTAAGGGAAAGCGATGGCCTTTCGGCCAAAGATAAAGCTTGAGTTAGGGCTTTGATTGTTGTCACCTATTGGCAAATTTGGAAGTACAGAAACCGGGTTGCCTTCTCAAATACTCGAGATAATCTAGATCTTGTTTGTTCTCAACTAATCCCTTTGACTAATGAATATACCAAACATCGTTTTGTCAAACTAGCAAAACCTAACTCCGCTAACCTCCTGATCTATTGGGATCCTCCACCACCCCTTTGGTGTAAGGTGTATATCGATGACTCTTTCAAGGGCTCTGAGGTCATTGGCAGAGTGGGGTTCATAGTTCGACAAGCTAATTATGCTCCAATCTTTGCAAGGGGTAGGTGTGGCTAGTATAAATCAGGACAAATGGTAGAATCAATCACGGTGCATGAGGTATTGCTATTTCTAAGGAACAAAAGGATTTCGAATATCATCATCGAGTCAGATTCACTTCTCCTAGTCAATGCGTTGAATGGTGTCATGAAACTAGCATGGGCCGTGGAGGATTTGGTTGCTAATATTAAATATCTTGCTTGCAATTATCAAAATTGTAAAGTCATTCATGGTTTTAGAGAGGCTAATCATGCTGCTGATTGGCTTGCTAATTATGGTAAAACCATAGGTTTTGATTGTACCTAGGATGATGGTTTCCCTAGCGAACTAATACAGTTCTTGGTCTCCGACTCTAATGAAGCATTTTGTAACCGTGGAAGCTAATTTCTAATATATTTTGTTTAAAAATAAATTACAATACTATCTATTTTATTGTAGTTATAAGTAAAATACTTAATTGATAAGTATTTTATTTAAAAAGATGATAATATTAGTATTTTTAAAGTAAAATGCTAATCTTATTAGTATTTTTATTAAAATGCTTTAGATAAAGCTTCATATTCCTTAGCCTCCTAAGCCTTTACTTAAAAAAAATGCTTAGTCATAAAGTATTTTAGTAAAATGCTTAATAGTTAAACGTTCTAGTTAGACTATAGTAAAATAGACCCTTTATAGTATTTAAGTTTAGGTATTATCTATTTCGATAAATAAACTTTAAGATTAATTACGCTGACATCCCCTGAAATATACCTGGTTTTCACAAAGACCCCCTAAACTTTAGAGAAATTCCAATGTCACCCTTCCTTTAGTGTACCGTGAGAAAAATTGGGCGAGTTAGCTTATGTGGCAGTCAATTAATCCCAAAATGACTTAGATGTCCTCATTGTGTATTTCAATCAAATTAATAGAGATTTAAATACAGCTTTATGTTAACCCTTTAATTAAATTAGGATAAAAAGAGATATAATTAGAATTAATTTATCATCTTCCTCGCTCAACCTCCCCTCACATATGTTCCCACGGAAGCCGATAGGGCCGAGATCACTGTTGCTGACATCGCTCCTTACCGTCGACTTGCGACAACCTAGCACTAATCAAACTAGGACCCTAAGCCGATCTCTTTCCCCTCCTTCCCCTTCCCTCACTTCATCGTTGCTAGCACTTCTACACGTGGTGAAGGCGGGGGCCAAGGATGAGAGTGGGGCGATGAGGGTGAGGGTGAGGGTGAGGGTGGTGAGGTTGATGACAGTGAGGGTGGTGAGGCGAGAGCAGAGGGTGAGGGCGATGAGAGCGAAGGCGGAGGGTGAGGGCGACAGTGGTGAGGGCAAGCGTGAGGGTGAGGACAATGACGACGAGGGACGAGGCAATGGGTTTCGCCTTTTGGTGAGCTAAGCTCGTCGTCCTGTCGTCGTTGCACTATCTAAAGGGCCATCTACGCTAGTGAGGAGGGCGAGTGGTTTGGGGAGGAGGAATAGCAGTGGATTTGGTTGAAGAGATGGGTGGTTTGTAATTTAATTATTTTATTTTGTTTTGCTGGTTATGCATTTTGCCATAGTTACCTATTTTATTTTGTCCCAAAGTTTAAGGCTGAATTGTAATCTAAACATGTTTAGGGGTCTCCATGAAAAACGAATATAGTTCAAGAGGGGTGTTAGCATAATTAACCTTAAATTTTAAAATAGAGTTAGTTTGGTCCAAAACTCTTAATATTCTTCTAGTAGAATTATTTTTTTAAATGGTTGATAATTTATATCTAATTGATGTTGAAAGTAAAACTCTCACAACTTGAACTAGAGGGTGAGTACTCTCCAACTAAGGATGGAGTAGAAAAAAAAGTACTTTTTGTCTACTCAAATAATCTAAGATAAATCAAATTTACTGATCTATTCAAGAGATAATGGTTAGAAATTAATTTCTTAAGATATTTGTATTCAAAACGAAATATTATAATATAGTTTATGAAGTTTTAAAAGAATAATCATAAATTATTCATTTGAGATTGGAAAAATATCAAATAAGATAATTGATTTCATAACATTGTGTAACTCTAGATATGATTGAAATTTTCATGCTATTCAAAATTGAGAAGATTATCATGTTCAAACATGTCTAGTATTCCTGCTTGAATTGATAATATGGATTGAATAAGGTTAGTCCAATTACAGCTATGTTTTCCTCTCCTCCATGGAGATCTTCCCCATCCACTCCCCTATGCTTGCTCACTACCACAAAGCCTTCCCCACCTCCTAAAATTTGCCCTTATCTTCCTTAACTTTCTTCTCTTTCCCACTCCTCATCTTCTAGAGGATATCCTCAAGCTCTTCCTCTTGACCAAAACCCCACTTGCACTCTCCCTTCGATGGACTCATCAGATGTAGATCTCTTAAAAAGTTCGCCAACATGCTGGTGGAGGATAAAATGGAAGAAATTGTCCTGCTGGCTGATGCTAATACTATCCCAACAAGGGAGCCCAACCTATGCTTAAGTAGGAAGCTCATAGACAAAACGGTAAACGACTCAGGATTAAAGGTTGCTCTCACCAAGGCTTGGAGTCCTAAACGAGCCCTAACTTTTGTTGAAGCCGGAAAGAACATCTTCCTCAGTGGCCTATTTTACTCCTAATAAACTAGTAGAAGCATGGAACTTCTCCTATTCAGAATTTTGGATCTAGCTCCACGGGCTTCCTCTAGAGTACTTCTCAATGAGAACAACCACAACCCTTACTGCCAAAGTTAGTCAACTTGTTCTTTCTGAAGGGCTCGACCCCACGAAATGGGCTAGATATATCCAGACCCTTCATTCCCACCCTCTCTGTCTCCCTGTCTAATGGAAGAAGTTAAGAGGTGCTAGTGAAATTAATCACATTGTTAGAGTCTTTTCTTATTGCATTAGTTTTTTTTTCATTAAAATAATTTTTTTATAGGTCGTGTTCGAACGCCTGCATCAGGTTCATAAAAATAGAGAACACATTTTATGCATTCGAACACGATCGGCGGGAGTTCACTAAAATTAGAGTTAATAATTATTATTTTGGCTTGTTGGCTAGCCTCTATAAAGGTGTGGATGGCAACCTAAATTATTATGCTATTGAAATGTTGGTTTCTTGCCTCTATCTTCTATCTAATCTCTCTACCCTAATCTCTCTCCACTCTCTTCACCAACCTACTACCTCTACCGTTGGCAAGGTCTCTCCTAACTTCTAATCTCCCTCGTCTGTCGAGTTCTCCCTCTTCTTTGGGATCTCGACCACTTCTTCCCCTTCGTCTTTATGATATGATCTTCCCTTAGGCTAAGGTTTATCTATTCCATTTTTAAAATATGGACAAGATCTGACACAGAATTTTAGAAAAGGATCCCAAAAGTTGCAATGGTTGGATCGACATGAAATTTTGATATGTTGTAGCTTTGGAAAATAGCTTTCTAATAAATCTAGTTTCAAAATAATCGGACTGTAGGATCTCGAGATATCATCCAAGAAGTAGATGAATGTCAGGGCATCCGTCTATGGATCTATGGATGGAGGCATGAGATCCTAGGGGATGATAGATGGTGGTAGACTGGCTATAATGGGGTGGCACTGGTGAATAAGTGGTGGTGGAAGGGTTATGGGTGATGGAAGGAGTTAGGGTAAGGTGATAGATTGGAAGAAGGGGGAGGAGTGGGCTGCTGCCCCTAAGGGACTAGGGTCGAGGGAGGCTAAAAGCGGCAATGTCGGGGAATGATAGAATGAGAGAGAAGAAGATAAAGGAGGCTAGGGCAAAATTTAATTCATTCAATAATGATTCAATGGTTGCCATCCATACCTTTAGAAGCTAACCAAATAATTCAAAAATAGCAATTATTAACCCTAGAAATAGTAGATTTTCGCCGACCGCATTCGAACGCGTCTGATTGCGTTCAAATGCACATTTGTGTTCTCTGTATGTGCAAACCTGATGCAGGCATTCACAAGTGCGTTCAAACGCACTCCACCCGCGTTCGAATGCGACATATAGAAAACTTATTTTTCTATGAAATAAAAACTAAAACAATAATAAAAGACACTTTTAAAGTGTATCCATGCTCGAGACGACATCGGTGAAGCCTGAATCATATCAATCCACCACGCCTCCGCAACCTTGTCCTCAAGGTGTGAAATTGGTAAAGCGATCCGTGATACCTGACTCTAACTCCCAGGTAGACTCGTCAGTGGGCTTGCCTAGCCACTTGATCAGCACTTTTGTCTCCAATCTAGATCCATGGTGTCTTCTCCTATGGCCTAAGACTCGGACTAGTTCAACTGGGCTATCTTCCTCCATTGGTTCAGGCAAGGCCGAACCCACCACATGGTTAGGCCCAATCTAGGCCTTCAATGCTGATACATGGAAAACCGGATGGATCCGGGCTCCCTCAGGTAGGTCCAATCGGTAAGCTACTAGACCGATTCATTGTAGCACTTGATACGGACCATAGTACTTGTGTCCCAACTTCCGGTTCAAAATTAGCCTTAGTGTGGATTGTCGACACAGTTGAGCTCGAACAAACACCAATTGATCCACCTCAACTCTTGCTCATGCCGGTCTTTGTCATGAGTCTGCTTCATGCAGTTTTGGGCTGATGTTAGGTGAATCTTGAGCCATCTCAAGGTTTCATCTCAATCTACAAGTTCTAAGTCGAGCTCGGTTCAATCCGTTGCCATGAGTCTATCGTAAGCATGCAAGATAGGGGGAGTGCGCACATAAACCGCCTCAAAGTGGGTCATATCGATGCAAAAGTGATGAGCTGTATTGTAGACCACTCGGCCCATGGAAGAAAATTGACACAATCCTTTGGTCAGTCTACCACAAAGCATCGCAAGTATTGCTCTAGTCCGCGATTCAACACTTCAGTTTGGCCATCCATCTTAGGGTGATAAGCTGAACTAAGGTTGTGACGGGTGGAGTGGATGTTAGGGTTATGGATTGGTATGGAGATGAGGGTGGATTGTGGAAGTGATTAAGGAAAGTAGACGAAAGAAACGAAGTGGTCGAGATCCCAAAGAAGAGGGGTGGCTTGATAATCAAGGGAGATTAGAAGCGAGGAGAAACCTTGCCAACGGTAGAGATGGAAGGATGGTGAAGAGGGAGGAGGGAGGAGTGTAGAGAGAAGATAGGAGGCAAGAAATCAAGAATCCAATAGCAATATAAAGTTGAGTGCCATCCACATATTTATAGAGGCTAGCCAACAAGTCCTAAAAAAATATGAAACCCTAACAAACCAACTAAACCAGTATTCCTTATCTTCTCCGAATACCTTTTGGTTTAAGTTTTCATTTAGTCATTGATATATTCCGAATCAGGAGAAGTCATGAATATCACATTTGTAGATCTATACGTTGTCGACTTTATCCAATGATTTGATATTATTTGGATATGCGTCGAATATTCTACAAATAATTTTCCAAAATTGCGCAGAGCTGGATTTAGCTAATTATATAAAATTCTAACTACGTGTATCAACCCACCACGCTTTCCCCACCTTGCCCTCAAGGTGAAAAGTCAGGGAAATGCTCCAAGATATCAGTCTCCAACTCCCATGTCACAACATCAGATGGCTTACTAATCCACTCAACTAGGATCTCCATCTCCAATCTAGTACCATGTCGTCGTCGGTGTCTAGTAAGTACTCGAACTGGCTTTACGATCTCTATCTCCTCTAATGGCTCCGGTAGAACCGATCCAACAATCTCATGATCTCCAATGCGCTCTCTCAATAATGAAACATGAAAGATAGGATGCACTCTCGACCCCTCTAGCAGCTCCAAATGATATGCAACCGGACCAATATGCTCCAACACCCGAAACGGACCAAAGTAGCGATGTGCTAACTTTTAGTTTCGCATCAGACGTAAGGTCATCTGTCAATACGGTTGCACCCTCACAAACACCCAACTGCCGATGTTGAACTCCTGCTCCCTTTGGCTACGATCATAAACTTGCTTCATGCAGTTTTGAGCAAGTTTAAGATGAGCACGCAACCTCCTTGATATGGCGTCTCTTTCCATCAATGCAAAGTCCACCTCCGTCCTATCTGCCGATGCCACTAAATCATAAGCACGTAATGTCGGAGCTGTGCGTCCATATACCACCTCAAATGGAGTCATACCAATGCTGCTTTGGTAGGCGGTGTTATAAGACCACTCCGCCCACAGTAAGAACTCGAACCATCATCTCGGCATCTCTCCAACAAAGCACCTCAAATACTGCTCAATGCCTCGATTAACCACCTCGGTTTGGTCGTCTGTCTGTGGATGGTAAGCCGAACTGAAGTTTAATCGAGTCCCCTGCAATTTGAAAAACTCAGTCCAAAGTTTGCTCATAAATACACGATCACGATCCGAGACAATCGTGCGTGGCATGCCATGTAATCGAGCAATATCTCTAACAAAAATTTCAGCCACCGTCTTAGCTGAAAATGGATGTGATAATACCGAAAAGTACGCATACTTGCTCAATCGGTCAACCACCACAAAGATAACAGAATAACCACATACCAGCGAAAGACCCTCTATGAAGTCCATAGAAATGTCCTTAGCAATTTTTTGACCCATCGCTGTTGTGCCGAAGTGTGTATGCGCTGTCTCATAAAGTATGGAAGGCTCCTCTGATCGGTTCGAATAATGAATCTTCTACCGATCAAATAAGGCCTCCACCTTGTCACCACATGTAGAATTGCTAGCAACTGTTACGATCCTTCCTCGGCTATAGGCTCTGATACCAGATTGATACGAACCCTCTTTTGGTGCTATGGCTTTGATTCAAGATTTATACGATCTTGCACGGAACTTTGAGATCAGATCCCGAAATATCCCGCCGTTGGATCGCTGTGAAATTTTGATATGTTGTAGGCCCGGAAAAGAGCTTTCCAACGGATCTAGTTTCAGGCGAATCGGAGATGGGGATCTCGAAATATCGTTCGTTTAGTGGACGAACGTCAGGATACTCTGTTTTTGGATTCCGTGGATGAAGGCACGAAATCCTAGGTAATGGTGGATTGTGGAGGGCCGGTGTTGATGGGGTGGCACCGGTGTAAAAGTGATGGTGGAAGGGTTATGGATGATGGAAAGGTTAGGGATAGCGATGGATAAATTGGAAGAAGGGGGAGAAGAGGGCCACTCCTAAGGGACTAGGGTGATTGGCCTGTCGAGGGAGATTAGAAGCGGCGTTGCCGGGGAGATTGAGGGAACGAGAGCGAAGAAGATGAAGGAGGCAAGGCAAACTCAATTCTCAATAATCAATAATAATTTTGGTTGCCCTACACATACTTTTATAGGCTAACCAACAACTCAATCTTATCCTAAAACACAATCTTATCCTAAAACTCAATCTTATCCTAAAACTCAATCTTATCCTAAAACTCAATCTTATCCTAAGGTAAATCCAAACTCGAGACGATGTCGGTGAAGTCCGAATCGTATCAGCAACTCTCTCTCATAAGTCGATAATTGCTTAGATTTTTGCAATAAAGCCTTACTAAGATAGGCAATGGGACGTCCTTCTTGCATTAGTACAGCTCCTATGCCAACACCCGACGCATCATATTCAATAATGAATTCTTTGGTGAAGTCTGATAGCGCTAGAACGGGTGCCGTCATCATTGCTGTTTTCAATTTTTCAAAGGCTAAAGTGGCTTCAACCGTTTATTTAAAAGATTCCTTCTTCAACAAAGAAGTGAGAGGAGCAGCGATCTTGCCATATCCGGCGATGAATCGACGATAATAAATAGTCAGCCCCAAAAATCCTCTCAATTCAGTGGTAGTAGTAGAAATAGGCCAAGCGGTCATACATGCAACCTTTTAAGGATCCGCCGCTACACCATCCGCTGAAATGATGTGTTAGGTTTTTTATTTGTTGGCAATTTTGTACAAAATATTCTAAGTGTATTTTTTTCATGTATTTGAACTTTACACAAGTCTAAAATATCACTGGTGTGAAGAATTGCAAGATCATTGGAGAAAAGCCGTCGTGTTCTCACCGCGTTCACAAACGCGTTCGAACACGAAATCTGCGTTTACACAGACAGAGAGCCGCGTTCACAAGCGCGTTCGAACGCGGGCACTGCGTTCACACAGACAGAGAGCCGCGTTCACAAGCGCGTTCGAACGCGGGCACTGCGTTCACACAGACAGAGAGCCGCGTTCACAAGCACGTTCGAACGCGGGTACTGCGTTCACACAGACCGAGAGCAACGTTCACAAACGCGTTCGAACGCAACCTGAAGAATTCAAGCTGTCGCGTTCGAACGCACTTGGGCCCGTTCGAACGCACCTGAGATTAAGTTAGGCCGTTCGAACGCACTCGGGCCGCGTTCGAACGCACCTATGAAGTTTGCAATTTATTGGATTTTCGTGAGTACGATTATGACTTGGATTTGGCTCTATCTTGGAGATCATATATAAGGATAGTGTTGCCCTAACCTAGGGGGTTGAAGAAGATTATTCAATGAGACTTTTTGGAGGCTACATCGGTTTTTCAACAAACAAGGCCCTTCGTATCTACAAATCTTAATCTTTCGTCTTAAGGGCTATCTAGACGAAAGATCAATCTCGAGGGCTACTGAGATTGGACTTCAATCACAAGAAGCAGTGAATCGTGGGTTCTAGCGATCAAGACTGAGAGGAACAGAGTCGTTTGGATCGACGGGTTATTTTGTGAGTCAGTCTTGTAACTGCTACTATCATAGTGATTGGTTTTGATCCGAGTTTGGATCCGTGGTTTTTTTTCCGTTTTGGGTTTTTCCACGTTAAAATCTTTGCGTTCATCTCTACTTTTATTTTTAATATTTCTTCCGACTTTTACTTAAGCGAACGAGAAATATAATTGCCTAGAGGTTAGATACATACGTGTGTCTAGGGGTTTTTCAATTGGTATCAGAGCGGGTTCTCTCACTCTTTGAGAGAGATCAGATAGGCATGGATTTTCATAGAGATGGACCTTCATCTATTAGACCTCCTATTCTAGATGTATCAAATTACGGATATTGGAAAGCTAGGATGAGAGCTTATTTGAAGTCTATAGATGAGAGAGTTTGGATGGCCATTATGAACGGTTGGAGTCCACCAATGTACATGGTGAATGATGAGTTAGTTGAGAAACCGATTGAGTCATGGGATAAAATAGATTATGAAAAAGTTGGTTGGAATAGCAAAGCAATAAATACAATTTTTAGTTGTGTTTCCTCGGAAGAATTTAGAAGAATATCTACTTGTGAAATAGCAAAACAAGCCTGGATGATCTTAGAAACAACTCATGAAGGTACTATGGCTGTAAAACTTTCGAAACTTCAGAGGTTGACTACTAATTTTAAAACCCTACGTATGGAGGAGAATAAAACATTTGATGAGTTCTATGCAAAGTTAAGTGATATAGTCAACTCCAGTTTCAACCTAGGAGTGAAAATTCCTAAAAATAGAATTGTCCGTAAGATCCTTAGGTCTCTTCCAGAAAGGTTTCAGGCGAAAGTTACAGCTATTGTGAAAAGTAAGGACATTGACTCTATGAAAGTTGAACAATTGGTAGGAAATCTACAAACATTTGAGTCCAGTCTTTCAAAACCGAGGAAGTCCAAAGGGATAGCTCTATCCACTGTTGAACAAAATTTAGAGGAGTCTGAAGATGAAGGTGATTTAGATGTTGAGATGTTGGCTATGTTTGTCAAAAAGTTCAATAAATTCTTTCGGAAGCCAAACAAGTATAATACTGAAAAGTTTGGAAAAAACAAAAATTTTGTGAAAAAGAAGAATACTATGACTTCGAATACAGGTGGTAGCAACAACAATGTCAAACAGAAAAATAAGAATTCTGAAAATAAAGTTCAATGTTTTGAATGTTCTGGTTTTGGACACATCGCACAAGAATGCCCTAATCGTCTTAAGAGAAAGGGCAAAGCTATGAAAGTTACTTGGGATGATTCAGATGAATCTAATGATGATTCTAAAAAAGACGAAGAAAACTTTGTAACCTTTGCTTCTTCTCTGCTTAATACTAACTCTGTTGATGATACTGATAGTACAGATGATCTTGATATGCTACCGGCTGAGGAAGATGAATCTGAAATTCAAAAGGCATATAATGACTTGTACCTGGAGTCGTTTAAACTCAAGAAAAGCAATCTTAGACTACTTCAACGACTCAAGGAAATTGAACCAGAAATAATTCAATTTGAGGAGAAGTACAAATTGGAGCTTGAACGTGTCAAAGACCTTTCTGAACAACTTGACAATGCGAAAAATAAAATGAAGGCTGATGAAATTGAACTAGAGCGATTGCATAAGGAAGTTACATTTCTAAAAGGGAAGAACAAACTGGACGAGATTCTAAAAGCTCAGATCTCTAGAAAAGATAGGTATGGTGTTGGATATACTAGTAATTCAAATAATAATAAAACTGTTTTTGTTTCTGCAGGTATACAAAATGAAGAATACCTGAAGCCATCAATCGTATTTTTAAAGCAATCCTGGATGAATCCTTCAAAATTAAAGTTGAATCTACAAACTGGTGAATCTTTGACGGCACCAAAGGTAAACTTTAGTCACACTCCTCGACAAAAGGTGAGTAGAAAAGGGTTTGTTCCGACATGCTATCATTGCGGCATTCTAGGGCATATTCGACCTCATTGTAAATTTTTGCAAAAACCTAGAACTGCTTTCATTTATGGGATGAAAACAAAAACCATATGGGTCAAGAAAAGTGATTTGAAATGTTATGTTGTGCATACAGCCTTGAAAGCTTTAAATTCTGATTTATGGTATTTAGACAGTGGCTGTTTAAGACATATGTCGGGTGACAAGTCGTTATTTTCTAATCTTGAAAAACATGAAGGGGGAGTTGTGACATTCGGAGATGGTAATTCATCAAAGGTAATAGGTAAAGGAAAGGTAAGTACTCTAGGGATTCCTAGTCTCGAAAATATTCTTTATGTTAAGGGCTTAAAAGCAAATCTACTAAGCATCAGTCAATTTTGTGATGAAGATTATGAGGTAAAATTCTCCAAAAATGATTGTACTGTTCTAGATCATGATGGTAATGTTATATGTTATGGATCTAGAACATCTGATAATTGCTATGTCGTTGGAACTTCATATAAACTGAAATGTAACAGTGCGTCTTTCGACATTGCAAATCTTTGGCATCAACGTCTTGGACATGTGAATCACAAGGAATTATTTACTCTGTCCAAACATGAAGTGGTAAGAGGAATACCTAAGATAAAAGAAATGTCAAAAAGAGTGTGCGGTTCGTGTCAAATTGGAAAACAAATTCGTATCTCACACAAGAAGGTAAATACAGCTACCACTGACCGTGTGCTACAATTAGTTCACATGGACTTGATGGGTCCAACAAAAACCGGAAGTCTTGGAGGTAAACGCTATATATTCTTAATGGTCGATGATTACTCTAGATATACCTGGGTTGCCTTTCTACGTGAGAAGTCTGAAACCTTTGAAGTTTTTAAATCACTATGCTTAAAATTGCAGAATGAAAAATCTACAACCCTAGTTAGGATTCGTTCTGATCATGGTAGAGAATTTGAAAATGAAAATTTTTCTATATTTTGCGATTCTCTTGGTATTCAACATGAGTTTTCAGCTCCTATAACTCCACAACAGAACGGGATTGTTGAACGAAAAAATCGAGTTATGTAGGAAATGGCTAGGGTTATGCTTCATGCTAAAAAGGTTACTCAAAGGTTTTGGGCAGAGGCGGTCAATACAGCGGTACATGTAATAAATCGTGTTTATCTAAGACCAGGTACAAATATGACTGCTTATGAAGTCTGGAAAGGTAAGAAACCTAGTGTTAAATATTCTCGAGTTTTTGGTAGTAAATGTTATATCTTGCATGATCGAGAATATTTGACTAAATTTGACACTAGAAGTAGCGAATGCATCTTCTTGGGGTACTCGAATAATAGTAGAGCCTACAGAGTATTTAACCTTGAAACTTCTACTGTTATGGAATCTGCTAATGTTATGATAGATGAATCCTCGACTGACTTAACTAAAGCTACTTCTATTTCTGTTTCTGCAGATACATATTACGAAGAAATAGGAAAGGAGCTTGATCTGGAAATTGAGAATCAGGACGAGGACAAAGTTGAAATGAACAAAAATGACTGCAACGTACCGGAACCATCTGCTAGAGTGAAATCAAATCATCCACTATCACAAATGATCGGAGACGTGAATGGACCAATTAAGACAAGACGACAAATCCAAAGTGAGGTATCATTTACTTGTTATACATCTTCTTTTGAACCTAAAAATGTGAAGGAAGCATTGTTAGACGATTCTTGGGTAAATGCTATGCATGAGGAATTAGAGCAATTTTCTAGGAATGATGTTTGGTATTTAGTTCCTAGACCTAAGAATGTAAACGTTATTGGAACAAAATAGATTTACAAAAATAAAAGTGATGAACATGGCAATATAGTTCGAAATAAAGCCAGACTAGTAGCTCAGGGATACACTCAGGTTGAGGGTATAGATTTTGATGAGACATTTGCTCCTGTTGCTAGATTAGAGTCTATTCGTATACTGCTTGCCATTACTTGTCATTTAAAATTTAAATTGTTTCAAATGGAAGTTAAAAGTGCTTTCTTGAATGGTATCCTAAATGAAGATGTTTATGTGGAACAACCTAAGGGTTTCGAAGATCAAAAATTTCCTTCTCATGTTTTTAAATTGAAAAAGGCTCTTTACGGGCTAAAACAAGCTCCAAGAGCTTGGTATGAGAAGTTGACCACCTTCTTAGTGGATGCGGGGTTCACTCGAGGGGGAGTGGACAAGACATTATTTATTAGACGTGAAAACAAGAGTTTAGTTATGGCACAAATATATGTGGATGACATTGTCTTCGGGGCGACGAGTCAATTATTAGCTAAGGAGTTTGCTGATCTCATGCATAGTCATTTTGAGATGAGTATGATGGGTGAGTTGAAGTTCTTTTTAGGGCTTCAAATTACTCAATTGGAGAGAGGGATTTTTATCGCTCAAACCAAGTATGCTAAGGATCTTGTGACTAAATTTGGTTTAGAAAATGTAAAACATGCTAGAACTCCTATGAGTACAACTACCAAACTAGGTAAGGACATGTCAGGAAAAAGTGTTGATCAGACAGTGTATAGGAGCATGATCGGTAGCCTTTTGTACTTAACGGCTAGTAGACCTGACATTGCATTTAGTGTCGGTGTGTGTGCTAGGTTTCAGTCTGAACCCAAGGAGTCACATTTGTTTGCTGTGAAACATATCATAAAATATGTCAGTGGCACAGTTGATTTAGGTATCTGGTTTACTTATGACTCGGGTGCTATCATATCGGCATACACGGATTCTAATTGGGCAGGTTCATGTGATGATAGAAAAAGTACTTCAGGTGGATGTTTTTATGTTGGAAATAATCTGGTTGCTTGGCACAGTAAGAAACAAAACTCGATATCTTTATCTACTGCGGAGGCCGAGTACATTGTAGCAGGAAGTTGTTGTTCTCAGTTACTATGGATGAAACAGATGGTCAAGGATTATGGCATTGAACAAGATACTATGGTGCTTTATTGTGACAACATGAGTGCTATTAATATATCGAAAAATCCTGTTCAACACTCGCGTACAAAACATATTGATATTCGACATCATTTTATACGCGAGTTAGTTGAAGACAAAACGATAGCACTAGAACATGTTGAGACCGAGAAACAGTTGGGTGACTTGTTTACAAAACCTTTGGATTTACAGAGATTTGAGTATCTTCGTACTTCTTTAGGGATTTATGCTTTGGACTGATTTTATTGGGATTTGTGTTCTTTTTAGTTTGCGAGTTTCTTTTGTTTCGTTTGTTTTAGGTTTTCTTTTACTCTGAAATTTTCTTTAGTTTTAGTTTCAGATTTGTCGAGAGTTTTTGTCTTAAAATAAATAAATAAATAAATAAATAATTGATGCACTCCTAGATTCAATAATATACTCTTGACATAAGAATATGATTTTTCTTTTGATTATGAGTTATTATAGTCAATTTTGTCATCTTGTAGTATATTGTTTCAATTTTGATTTTGTCACTCTCTCGACTTCTATAATAATAAATTTTTAATGCACTTATAACGTATGTGTATTCTTGTGTGAGCATGATATCATGAATATTTTTTTAAATAGCTCTCTATTAACTTTGATTTGCATAGTTTGACCTCATGCTTAGTTATCAAATATATATTTATAAAAGATCAATGAAAAGGGCTACAATGAGTTAGTGTGAAAGTCGTCTTGTTTCGAGTCCAGTTTGACTCAGTACATTATTTGCAAATTTTAAAAAAAAATGATATATGTGAATTTCTTCTTGCACATTGTTTGATTTGTACTACAAGAAAAGGGCTACCTACTCATGTGTGAAAGCCATCATTGCACATATATGTTTCAGTAAAAAAATACAGGAAAAATTCCTATTGTGCTATGGAGAATAAGTCGAAAAGTGCAAAATTTCAATACTAAGTCGGTTTGACTACTGTGTTGCATCATTGTTTATATAGTAAAGTTTGTTTAAAAAGATTGGTTCATGTTATCTATGCTCATCTTGCATATGCATATCGTTATGATCAATTAAGATTAATGTAATTTTGAGTGATGCATTCGAATTGATTATAATATGCTTTTGATGATTTGATTGATCTTGTATGACTTATTTCATTTGATTGTCATATTCTATGTCTTGAATATATTTTGGAATTCTAGAAGTGCATCTCCAAAAAGATTTTTAACTTGTTTTTAGTTATAAAAAAAAGGCGTTCGAATGAGAATTCTTGAGTTCGAACGCGACGCGTTCGAACGCGCGGACTGGTGCGTTCGAACGCACACGTGGGTTCTTTAAATATTGCGTCCAAACCCAAGGATTTCATCTTCCATTCTCCAAACCCTAAAAACCCTTCATTTTCCCCTTCTCAAATCTTCAAGATCTTGGTGTTTTTCATCGAATTTTTCACTTCAAATCCTTTTTGGGGGTAGATCTCCTCCGGATCTAGTGTCTTTCAACCAAAATTTTGAGTTTCTCCCCACATTTGCAAGGTATGATCATCCATTATTTTCTTAGTTTTTTTTCAATAAATATGCTTGATCTTGAGTGATTTGTGCATTCTCAACTTTTGATCACGTTAATGTTAAACTCTTGATGGTTCTTGAGAGATTGAACGTGATATCTTAGCGTTTTTCAAGTGCAAGATGTTTTTCCTTTTGGGGCTTCATGGTTTCTACCATTTTTTTTGGATTTCTTGCTATTTTTTGGTTGCTTTCGGCATGTATTGAATATTGAAACGTGTTTTCTTTTCAAGAATGCCTAAGAAAACGACAGTGACCAAGAAACCAAGGCCGCCTTCCTCGCCATCCTCGGCTCCCAAGTTTTCTTCAACAACGGCTGCGGGTCGTTACAAGCATAATTTTGGCACCCGTCCTGTTATCTGTGAAAGACCCATGGTTATATCTGATTTTTCTGAGTTGGGGATTGAATAGATCTTTACTGAACGAGGATGGTTATCAGTGTGTCGGATGAGCGGGACTGCTTATGTGGAAGTTGTTAGTGAATTCTTTAGTAATGCCACGATTTTCGATCACTGTATACGTTCTACTGTTCGTGGTGTATCTATATACCTGGATTCCGATGTTATTCGTGCTGAACTGAGTCTGCCTGATGGTGAGTTTCAGTATCCGACGTCTGCTCCACTCCCTGATATAAATGACTATGCCGGTACAGTCCTGATCAAAGGGGAACGTTGGAAAGGTAACATGATGCCGCATGCAAGGTTGACATCTGTGGCTCGCATGCTTCACCTCTTTTGTCTGTACAATGTCACCCCCAAGACTCGACATTCCAGCATTAGTCTGGATCGTGCGTTCCTTCTTCATGCCATGTTATTGGGAGTCTCTATTGACTTAGCTGCAATGATCTATGATTCGATTCTCTCAGCTGCACAGAAAGAAGCACCTCATGAGGGATTACCTTTTGGCATTTTTCTTACCAATTTGTGCACTCAGAGTGGGGTGCGAGTAGATGCTTCGGAACCTTCTCTTACTTCGCAGAAACCATTGGATCGGATTACTCTGAAGCAGAGTCAAGCTCACGACCAGACGTCTCCTCTCAAACCATCCTCTTCCGCCGCTGGTCGGTCATCGCATCTCGATAGTTCTGATGATAGCTCTGCCGATGACTCATCTCCCACTGAGGGGGAGTTACCACAGTACTCGGACCGGTTCGATCAACTTAGTACTCAAGTGCAGGATCTCCTTTCCGCGGTGCATGATCTACGTACTGAGCAAGTCCGTCAGGGAACTGTACTTGATTCCGTGTTGACGATTCTTCATCGTCAGTTTCCTCCGAGTTCCTAGTCTTTGGCATTTGTGCCAAAAAGGGGGAGAGTGTCTCAGTGTTTAGGTGTCTAGGTGTGTAGGGGGAGTATGGGCATAGGGGGAGTTTAGTGGAGTTTACTTGATGGTTGAACTTTGCTTTGTCTTAGTGTCGTTAGCATTTGAACTTAACTTGAAGTAATTCTGATAACGTGTGTTTAATCTTTGTCTGTTTAAATTTTTGCTCTTGTGATAACTTGTGTTTTGATTTTTTTATTTCAAGTTATTTTCACTTGATCTTGGATTGCTATATGTTTCCTTGCAGGGATTGATGTGCAAAATATTCTAGACTTGTTGATTGCTCAGTTTGAAGTCATTGTAATATCTTGTAACCTAGGTGTTTTGTCACAAATTGCCAAAGGGGGAGATTGTTAGGTTTTTTATTTGTTGGCAATTTTGTACAAAATATTCTAAGTGTATTTTTTCATGTATTTGAGCTTTACACAAGTCTAGAATATCACTGGTGTGAAGAATTGCAAGATCATTGGAGAAAAGCCGTCGCGTTCTCACCGCGTTCACAAACGCGTTCGAACGCAAAATCTGCGTTTACACAGACAGAGAGCCACGTTCACAAGCGCGTTCGAACGCGGGCACTGCGTTCACACAGACGGAGAGCCGCGTTCACAAGCGCGTTCGAACGCGGGCACTGCGTTCACACAGACAGAGAGCCGCGTTCACAAACGCGTTCGAACGCGGGTACTGCGTTCACACAGACCGAGAGCAGCGTTCACAAACGCGTTCGAACGCAACCTGAAGAATTCAAGCTGTCGCGTTCGAACGCACTTGAGCCCGTTCGAACGCACCTGAGATTAAGTTAGCCCGTTCGAACGCACTCGGGCCGCGTTCGAACGCACCTATGAAGTTTGCAATTTATTGGATTTTCGTGAGTACGATTATGACTTGGATTTGGCTCTATCTTGGAGATCATATATAAGGATAGTGTTGCCCTAACCTAGGGGGTTAAAATATTGGCGTTCATCTCTACTTTCGTTTTTAATATTTCTTCCGACTTTTACTTAAGCGAACGAGAAATATCATTGCCTAGAGGTTAGATACATACGTGTGTCTAGGGGTTTTTCAGACCCTCTATGAAATCCATAGAAATGTCCTTCCAAACACGTTTCGGTATAGGTAAAGGTTGTAGTAATCCGGCCGGTTTCAAAGTGGTTGCTTTAGCCCTTTGACAGACTTCGCAAGCACGGATAAAACTCCTCACATCCCATCTCAATCCTGGCCACGTGCAACTCTGAGATATCCTCCTATAAGTCCTCAAGACACCCTCATGACCAACCTCTAGAGTTTGGTGAAAGTGCTCCAACAATTTCTACCACAATTCATTATTAGCGAGCACTAGAATGCATCCGCCGCTCTATTTTTTGTTCTCTTCTTGTATTGAATTTCAAAATCATACCCCAACAATTTTGTGACCAATCGCTGCTGTGCTAGAGTGTGTATGCGCTATCCCATAAGTATGGAAGGCTCCTTTGATCGGTTCGGATAATGAATTGTCTACCGATCAAATAAGATCTCCACTTTATCACCGTATGCAGAATTGTCAACATATCTCTCTTATAAGTCGATAATTGCTGAGATTTTTACGATAAAGCCTTACTAAGATAGGTAATGGGACGTCCTTTTTGCATTAGTACAGCTCCTATGCCAACACCCGACGCATCACATTCTAGAATAAATTCTTTGGTGAAGTCTGGTGGCGCTAGAACAGGTGCCGTCGTCATTACTGTTTTTAATTTTTCAAAGGCTAAAGTGGCTTCAACCGTCCATCTAAAAGAGTCCTTCTTCAACAAAGAATTGAGAGGAGCAGCGATCTTGCCATATCCGGTGATGAATCGACGATAATAACCAGTCAGCCCCAAAAATCCTCTCAATCTGATGGTAGTAGTAGAAATAGGCCAAGCGGTCATACATGCAACCTTTTGAGGATCCGCCGCTACACTATCCGTTAAAATGATGTGGCCTAAATACTCCACCTTTGGTACTCCCCATAGACACTTGGACTTCTTGATCTTCAATTGGTTTTGCTCCAACAAATTCAACACGTCCTCTAAATACCGCCAATGCTCCAATTCAGTCCTGCTATACACCAAAATATCGTCAAAAAATACCAAGACATACCTTCGTAACAGAGGCCAAAATATATCATTCATGAGGCCTTGGAAGGTAGCTGGAGCATTGGTGAGACCAAAAGGCAACACTCGGAACTCGTAATGCCCGTCCGGAGTCTGAAATGTAGTTTTATGCACATCCGCTAGGTGAACTCTAATTTGATGATACCCGGCCCTCAAGTCAAGCTTACTAAATATAGTTGCCCTTGCAAGCTCATCCAGTAACTCCTCGATAACCAGAATAGGATACCAGTCCTTGACGGTAATAGTTTTTAGTGCTCGGTAGTCGACATAAAAATGCCATGTCCCATTCTTTTTTCGCACCAAAAGCACGGGGGATGAGTTTGAACTATGACTTGGTTGTATGAGACCTTGCTCCAACATCTCAGCTACTATCTTTGAGATAACTTCTTTTTGCACATGTGGATACCGATATGGCATCACGTTCGCCGGTGCAACCTCGAGTACAATCTCTATGCAATGGTCCGTCGCTCTCCTCAGTGGCAACTCCTACGGCTCTTCAAACAGTCCAAAAATATTATCTAATAAATTAGACAATTCAGTGGTAGTACCTGAACTCGTTTGAGGCTCATCTCCTACTGCTCCTAACTGAAAAAGATAGACAAAATCATACGCACCAAGCAGCCCCACCATAGGCTGCATCGCAGGAATCGGCGAAGTTCGAGCACCATCAAGCCGCACATCTTTGTTTCCTTATTTATATTTCATCTACATGCTCTAGAAATCAAATATGACGGGTCCTAAACTTTGTAACCACAAAGCACCAAGGATAATATCCGCTCCTCGCAACGCCAACGGATACAAGTCCATAATGATGACGTGTCCTTGCGCTCGTATACTGACTTGGCGACACAAGCTCTTCGTCCTAAGCTTCTTGCCATCTCTAATAGCAACGTCAAATCCCGTAGCCGGTTCGGCATCCAAACCCAATCTCCTCACTAACCTCTCATCTAGAAAGTTGTGTGTACTCCCCGAATCGATGAGGATGTGCACACAATGTTTTCTAACGAGTCCATCTACCTGTAATTCATTGTGCACACAATGAGGATGTGCACACAATATTGTCAACTCTATTTAACAATGTTTGGAACATGCCCCTTAGTTCATCCATATTCGAGCCCATGGATGTTGGTTGACTCGGTACTATCGTGGTCGCTTCAAAGGAATCGGCCTCACGGTTAGGATCATCATGCATTGAGTCCTCCCTTGTCGGTGTGCTCTCCATAGGTCTCCTTACTGATGTCATCTTCCTTGTTTCAACTATTAATGGAGGTCTGAGGTTCACCTGCTCTGATACTACTTAGTATCTTCTTGTACTAAAAGATAAGCTCTGATACTAATTTGATGAGCTATGATACCAAATGATAAACTCTGATACCAATTGATAGGCTTTGATACCAATTTGATGGATCTGGAATCAAAAGATTGGCTACGGAATAATTCCTTAAGATCTAAATTTATTATAGAAAGTAGTCTATGCAACTGTGATAAAATATTCGTCAGATATTCTCCGGTAGTGATAAAATTACGAAACTAATTAGGTTGGATCCGTGACTTCCTGATCTACAACTTTTGTATTTTCATCCTTTGCAGATTCGAACTATAGAAGGAATGAAAACACAGAATAACATGGGTGATGGTGGTGGTGATGAGTGAAGTGGATGTTAGGGTTATGAATGGGTATGGAGATGAGGGTGGATTGTGGAAGTGATTAAGGGAAGTAGACAAAGGGAATGAATTGGTCAAGATCCCAAAGAAGAGGGGTGACTCGACAGACGAGGGAGATTAGAAGCGAGGAGAAACCTTGCCAACGGTAGATGTGGAAAGATGGTGAAGAGGGAGGAGGGTGGAGTTTAGAGAGAAGATAGAAGGTAAGAAATCAAGAATCCAATAACATAATGAAATTGGTTGCCATCCACATATTTATAGAGGCTAGCCAACAAGTCCTAAAATAATATGAAATCCTAATTCTAGAGGATTCCCGTCGATTGCGTTCGAACGCGCCCGATCGTGTTCGAATGCACTCAAAAATCCCTTCTCTAGATTTGCGAATGCGACATAGGCATCCACAAGGCGTTCGAACGCGGGCATTCACTAAGCGTTCACAAATGCGGGCGTTCACAAGGCGTTCATAAATGTTCACAAGGCATTCACAAGCGTTCACAAGGGCGTTCGAACACGACTCCATCTACGTTCGAACACAACCTACAGGAATTTTATTTTAATAAAAATAAATACCTGATGTAATAAGAAAAGATCCTAACTAAGTGTATCAAGGAGCTGTACTAATGCAAGGAGGGCGTCCCATTGCCTTTCTTAGTAAGGCTTTAGCACAAAAATCCTAGCATTTATCGACTTATGAGAGAAAGATGTTGGCAATTCTACATGCGATGACAAAGTTGAGGCCTTATTTGATCGGTAGATGATTCATTTTACGAACCAATCAAATGAGCCTTCCATATTTTATGGGACAGCGTATACACACTTCAGCACAGCAGAGATGGGTCACAAAATTGTTGGGGTATGATTATGAAATACAATACAAGGGAATGAAAAATAGAGAGGCGGATACACTATTGTGCCAACCCGATATCACCGAGCTTGCTGTCTATTCTTCTCCTACTTTTTCCATCCTTGACGAGCTGAGGTATGCATATACATCTAACCTAGATGTTTTGAGATTATTATAGGAGGTGTTAGATGATCCGGAGCGCCATCTAGATTTGGAGAACCGAGGTGGTTTGTGCTGGACTGCGGATGCATTCGGGTGCCCGCAAATGATGGATTGTAGCAGAAATTGTTGGAGTACTTCCACCAAACTCTAGAGGTTGGTCATGAGGGTGTCTTGAGGACTTATAAGAGGATATCTCAGAGTTGCACGTGGCTAGGATTGAGGCGGGATGCGAAAAGTTTTATCCGTACTTGCGAAGTCTGTCAAAGGGCTAAAGTAACCATATTGAAACTGGTTGGATTACTTCAGCCTTTACCTATATCGGACCGTGTTTGGGAAGACATTTCTATGGGTTTCATAGAGAGTCTTCCGCTGGTACATGGTTATTCTATTTTTTTGTGGTGGGGGGGATGATGTATTGGAATAGGTAAAAAAGGATCATTGACATTAACATGTCATACTTAGACTTGTAGGGTATCAGTTTTGTGTGGTCCTTTTTGAGGCACTAATCTTCGTCGTGGAGATGACAAAGCCGATCGGTTCATGATATATTCCTTTAAAGCATTATAATCATTCTTCATTGCATCAACCCTATGCAGTAATATTTGGAACATACCCTTAAGTTCATCCGCCAAGCCCGTGTTCACACCCATGGACGTTGGTTGACTCAGTCCTATCGTGGCTGCCCCAAGTGAATCAATCTCTCGGTTAAGGTTATCGTGGAATAAGTCATTCCTTGTCAGTGTGCTCTCCATTGATCTTATTGTTGATGTCATCTTTTTTGTTTCCACCATTAATGGAGGTCCGAGGTTAATCGGTCTCTAATAACAATGGTATGGTGATGGATTCTTGTACCAAAAGATCGGCTATGGAATAATTTCTTAAGATTTGAATTTATTCTGGGAAGTAGTCCGTGTAACTATGATAAAATATTTGTCAAATATTCCTGGGTAGTCAGAAATTCCGAAACTTATTAGGTTAGATCCGTAGCTTCCTAATCTACAACTTTTATATTTACGCCCTTTGTAGATTTGAATCGTAATTGGGACAAAAATATGAAAGAACGTGGGTGATGGTGGTGGTGACGGGTGGAGTGGATTTAGGGTTATGGATGGGTATGGGAATGTAGGTGGATTATGGATGTGATTAAGGAAAGTAGACGAAGGGAACAAAGTGGTCAAGATCCCAAAGAAGAGTGGCTCGATAATCGAGGGAGATTAGAAGTCAGGAGAAACCTTGCCAACGATAGAGGTGGAAGGATGGTGAAGAGGGAGGAGGGAGAAGTCTAGAGAGAAGATAGGAGGCAAGAAATTAATAATCCAATTCCATAATAAAGTTGGCTACCATCCATATATTTATAGAGGCTAGCCAATAAGTCCTAAAACAATATGAAACCATAATTGTAGAGGATTCCGATTTCTGGATGTGCGAACGCAATACAGGCATTTGAACACGGGCGTTCGAACTCGTCCAACCGCGTTCGAACGCACAATATGCGTTCTCTGTATTTACGAAACTAATGCAGGTGTTCATAAGGGCATTCGAACGCGACCCCACCTGCGTTCAAACGCGACTTACAGGAATTTTATTTTAATAAAAATAAATACCTAATGCAATAAGAAAAGATTCTAACTAAGTGTATCATATGAGGCCTACGGAACGATCTCTTCAAGATCTGGATTGATTGTAGGAAGCAGTCTATGTAATTGAGGATAAATATTCACCAAATATTATTTCGTAGTCAGAAAATTACTAAACCAAGTTTGATCGATCCATGACTTCTTGATCTACGATTTTTGTATTTACGCTCTTCACAAATTTGAACTGTAACTGGGACAAAAATACAATAAAGTAGAGATGAAGGTGGTGGTGATGGGTGGAGTGGATGTTAGGGTTATGGATGATAATGGAGATGAGGGTGGATGGTTGATATAGTTTAAGGGATAAAAACGAAGGGGAAAAGTAGTTTTGATCCCAAGGAAGAGGGAGGACCCGACAGACGAGGGAGATTAGAAGTTAGGAGAGACCTTGCCAACGAAAGAGGTGGCTAGTTAGTGAAGATAGAGGAGGGAGATTAGAATAGAGAAACTAGAGATCGAATAGAGAGACAAGAAACCAATATTCATTAAGCATAATGATTTTGGCTGCCATCCACACCTTTATAGAGGATAGATAGGCAACAAACTGTAATAATAATTATTAACCCTAATTCTAATGGACTCTCGCCAATCGCATTCGAACACGCCTGACCGCGTTCGAACGCACAAAAAGCATTATCTACCGATGCGAACTGGTGCAAGCATTCGAATGCACATTTTGCGTTTTCTATTTTTGCGAATCTGATGCAGACGTTCGCAAAGGCATTTGAATGCTCCCCTTTCCGTATTCGAACGCAACCTACAAAATATTTATTTTAATAAAAATAAATAACTAATGCAATAAGAAAAGACTCTAACAAGGTGTATTAGACTTTTGTTAGAAAGAAACTAAGGTTGGTGTGGTGAGGTCTGAAACGCCGCAAGATAAGAAATGAAGATTTTATTCTAGAATTGCCAAGGTTGTAGAGGAGCCTCAACAATCAAGGATCTTAAACATATCCTCCTTAGCTCAGGCGCCCACTTGGCTTTTTTAGCGGAGATGAAGTGTAGTGAAATCTAGGCGAAAGCCATTCTCCTTTCGCTCCCTCACTGTAACCACCTTATCGTCCCTTCGGTCCATTTTGCTGGGGGTCTCTAGCCCCTTTAGGAAAATAATATCAAACTTGATGTTTTGAAAACCAATGTGAGCTTCATTTTTGCTAAGTGTTAGCGTCCTCTCTAACCCATCCATAACTAGATCTTTTGCGGTGGGTATTAGGACCCATACCACATTGACACGTCTGTCTGAACCTGTCTTACGTCTATCTCATTTGATGTTGACAAGGCATTCTACTGCGTTGGTAACTTTAATCACATCTCTTCCCCATCGAAAAAATACGGTGGCACTACTTCTTACTGCTAGATGGAGGACTTTGCTAGATGGATTAACAGATAAAGTTTGCACAACTTGTGCTTCACCAAACTAGCATATACTTGGTCCAACAAAGGAAGCGCTTGTAATCTTATTAGGGAACACCTTAACAAAGGCTTGGCCAATTTTCCTTGGTGCAACTTGTTCCCTTTTGCCAGAATTTTCCACCTTCCGGCCATCTCCTACGACCATCTTGTGCACCTCCCAAGCTCTCAGCTCAGGAGTAGAAGGTTTTGGACCGAAAACTAGTGGTTCTCCACTCAACCAGGTTCGGGAATCTAACAACCTTATTTCTCCTAAGATCAGCTTGTTTTGCCAGGACCTCAAAGGTTGGGCGAAAAATTAGCAAATTCTTCCATGCTTCTGTTATGGCTAAGCATTGCCGCAAGCATATCTCTAGTCTCTGTCTAGTGGAGAATGATTGGGCTTTTGACCAAGCAAAGATTTGCATAGCCTTTGTCCTTCACTTTAAAGAGCTTTTCAAGTCTACTTGCCCCAACCCCCTATCTTTGCCAGCCACGCTAGCCGCTTCCCCAATGTTCCCACCATTCCTGAGTTAGTGGAGCATGACTTCCTTGCTTGCTCGACTTTGGAGGAGATCAATCTAGTCATTAGAGGGCTCAGTGCCAATTGCGCTCCAAGATTGGATGGTCTCAACACTTATTTTGTCCAAAACCGTTGGCCCATCTTGAAGGAGGATGTTTCATCGACTATCAAAACCTTCTTCCAAATTTAAGTCATGGAGCCAACGCTGAACCACTCTACCATTGTGTTGATCCCGAAGGAGAGCCCTACTACTTTTGGAAACTTCTACCATATTAGTCTCTGTAACACTTTTTACAAGGTGATTGCCAAGCTACTTGCCAACAAACTCAAACCTGCCTCCCTAACATCATCTCTCACTATCAAAGTGCCTTCAGTCCAGGTTATCATGTTCTCCATAACTAGATTCTCGCCCAAGAGGTCATGCAATTTCTAAAAAGCTCTCACAAAGTAAGGTTAGCAACTTCACCTTCACAACCAAATGGAGTGGAGATTCATATGTGACTGTCTTAAGCTCCATGGATTTCTGGACACCTTCATTAATTGGATTTACAGTTGCATCGCCACCACCAGCTTAGCTGTGGACATCGACGACGAATCAAAGGCTTCTTCAAGCCATCAAGAGGCCTTTATCAAGGCTGCCCACTATCTCGCTATCTTTTCAACATAAGGTCTTATACCCTTTCCACCTTGACTCAGCCTCTACTTAAAAGGATATTTGGTCTAAAAATTGCAAGGTTTGCCCCAGCGCTAATGCACCTCATGTTCGCCAATGACCTCCTCTATTTTGACAAAGCTATCGTTCGAGAGGCTGGCCATATCCAGTAGATTCTATATCTTTATTGCTCACTTTCTGGGCAACAACTCAATTATGACAAATCTACCATTATTTTTAGTAGAGGGGAGGAGAATGAAATGAGATCTCAATTCATCTCGACCTCTAAGTTAAAATCCTTGAAGGGCAGACCATGTACCTAGGTAACCTCTCATCATGCACAGATCCAAGGCAATTGTTTACAAGTTCATTATCTAGAAGTTCTACAAGCGCTTGGCAAGGTGGAAAACTAAGCAATTCTCCCATGCAGGCAAACTGGTGTTGATCAAATCCACCCTGAGTTCTATCCCTATATATACCATGTCCTCTGTCCTATTGCCTAGATCAATCCTTAAAATGCTCAATGATCTTATGAGAAATTTCTAGTGGGGCTTCACCAGAGAAGACAAGAAAATCTATCTAAAAAGCTAGCAAGCTCTTTGTAAGTTTGTCGATAATGATGGTTTAGGTATCCGCTGCTTGGAATTGACTAACAAATTGCTGCTGCTAAAGCTGGGTCAGTGCCTTATCTCTACCCCGAGTAGCTTATAGGCCTCCTTACTAAAAGCCAAATGGCGTGTTCTAGGAGGCTCACTAATACACTTAGTTAGGATTTTTTCTTATTGCATTAGTTGTTCAATTTAATTAAAATAAAATTACTGTAGGTCGCGTTCGAACGCAAAAGGAGTCGCGTTCGAATGCCTATATGAATGCCTGCATCAGGTTTGCAAATACAGAGATCGCATATTGTGCGTTCAAACGCAGTAGGGTAAGTTCGAACGCCCGCGTTCGAATGCCTGCATCCCGTTCGCACATATAGAGGTGGAGCTTTTTAAGTGTGTTCGAACGCGATCAGGAGCGTTCGAATGCGATCGACGGGAATCCTCTAGAAATAGGGTTTCATATTGTTTCAGGACTTGTTAGCTTGCCTCTATAAATATGTTGATGGCAGTCAATTTCATAATGCTATTGGATTATTGATTTCTTACCTCCTATCTTCTCTCTAGACTCCTCCTTTGTCTCTCTTCACCATCCTTCCACCTCTACAGTTGGCAAGGTTTCTCCTAACTTCTTATCTCCCTCGACTCTCGAGCCACCCCACTTCTTTGGAATCTCGACCACTTTGTTCTCTTCGTCTACTTTCCTTAATCATATCCACAATCCACCTTCATCTCCATATCTATCCATAACCATAACATCCACTCCACCCGTCACCACCACCATCACCTACGTTATTCCATATTTTAGTCCCTAGTACAGTTCGAATCTGTAAAGGGCATAAATATAAAAGTTATAGATCAGGAAGTTACGAATCTAACCTAATTGGTTTCATAATTTTGTGACTACTGAAGAATACCTGATAAATATTTTCCTACGGTTGTATGAACTAATTCATGTAATATATTCAAATCTTGAAGGAATCGTAGCGTAGCCTATCTTTGGTACAAAAACCCATCAAATTGGTATCAGAGCAGGCGAATCTCAAACCTCCATTAATGGTTGAAACAAGGAAGATGACTTCAACAAGGACACCTATGGAGAGCACACCGATAAGGGAAGACTCAATCCACGATGACTCTAACCGTGAGGCCGATTCTTTTGGAGCAACGACGGTGGGACCGAGTCAATCAACATCCATGGGTTCGAATATGGATGAACTTAGGGGCATGTTCCAAACATTTTTGCATAAAGTTGACAACATGCAAAAGGATCACAATGAATTCAAGGAATATGTTATGAATCGATTGGGTTCGTCATCTCCTCGATGACGAACGAAGTTTCAAGAAGGACCAGCGGTGGGACCTCATCGAATCAATACCCCCACAGATCTAGGTGCGTCAAATGAGTCTTAATGATCCCCCCTACCTATGCCTTCATATCATCCCCCACCTTCGTTATAAAACCTAAGACCGGCGGTGATGGAACCCGAAAGGTGTGCAGCACTGGTGCACTTCGTCAATAAGGAGGATTGGCACTATGAAGATGAGGTTGATCCCTATGGAGATGGTGATGGACGTGCTTGAGGATTTAGAGAAGGTGATCAACATGCATAAAGGTTTAGAGCTGAACCAAGGATTTTTCACGAACCCGACAACGCTATTCGGGGGAGAACCGCTCGCTTAGACTTTCCAAAATTCTAAGGCGGTGATCCAACAGATTGGGTGTTTCAAGTTGAACAATATTTTGATTGTCAAGGTATAGCGAAAGATGCAAAAGTTCAGATGGCAAGCTTTCACCTCCAAGGAACGGAATTGCATTAGTATAAATCGGTTATTCATGGTGGTGGATTTACCAGATGGGCTAATTTTTATAGGATGATTACATGCAAATTTGGGACAGCGGCATATGAAGATTTTGTTGCCACATTAAGCAAGATGGTTCAGAGGACGATCATATCAGAGTACCAAGCTGAGTTTGAAAGAGTTAGTAGTCGTTGTGAGCCACCTTGGCCCGAACAAACATTGATGAGCACATTTATTTCGGGGCTGCGAGAGGAATAAGCGGATGTTCGTGCTCTATGTCCTACTACTCTTCAGGAGGCTTTTGAGAAGGCCGTGAGGATGGAACAAAAGCATAGAGCTCTAAGGATGGCAACGAAAAATAATTGGGGCAACCGAGATGGGCGGTTTGCACCTAGAACGCCAGCTAAAAATTTTACGGTTTGAAAAACGACGGCTACTAGTACTAGACCACGACCACTTTTGAGATCTTCTTCCGATGTTAGAGGAGGCACAAGGCCCCCCGTTCAAACTCTCATACCTGCTTAGGTGGAGGAGCGAAGAGCGAAGGGCCTTTTCTTTCAGTGTGATAAGCATTTCACCCCGATCATCGGTGTTCTAAACTGATCGAGAGTGTGATGCTTATCGACGGTCTTGAGGAGGATGATAAGGTTGTTGATGATGGAGAGTGTACAGAGGAGGTCCATGAGGAGACCATTGAGGAGGGCGTGGAGGAAGATATCCAAGCTGAAATATCGATGCATACATATTTGGATACTTCCGTGCCAAGGACGTTATGAGTAGATGGACTCGTTAGAAAAAATTGTGTGCACATCCTCATCGATTTGGGGAGTACACATAACTTTCTAGATGAGAGAGGTTAGTGAGGAGATTGGGTTTAGATGCTGAACCGACCACGGGGTTTGACGTAGCTATTGGAGACGGCATGAAGCCTAAGGCGGAGAGCTTGTGTCGCCGGGTCGGTATATGGGTGCAAAGTCATGATATCATTGTGGACTTGTATCCGTTAGCGCCGCAAGGAGCGGACATTATCCTTAGTGCTCAGTGGTTACAAAGTTTGGGACCCGTCATATTTGATTTCCGGAGCATGTGGATGAAATTTAAACAGGAAACAAAGATGTGCGGCTTGATGGTGTTTGAACTTCGCTAATTCCTGTGATGCAGCCTATGGTGGGGCTGCTTGGTGTGTACGATTTGGTCTATCTTCTTTAGTTAGGAACAGCAGGAGATGAGCCTCAAACGAGTTCAAGTACTACCATTGAATTGTCTAATTTATTAGATAACTTTTATGAACTATTTTTAGGAGCCGTAGGAGTTGCCACCAAGGAGAGCGGCAAACCATTGCATAGATATTGTATCCGGAGCTGCACCAGCGAACGTGAGGCCATATCAGTATCTACATGTGCAAAAAGAAGTTATCTCGAAAATGGTAGTCGAGATGTTGGAGCAAGGCCTCATTTAACCAAGCCATAGCTCATACTCAACCCCCGTGCTATTGGTGCAAAAAATGGACAGGACATGGCATTTTTTGGTCGACTATCAGGCACTAAATGCTATTATCGTCAAGGATCGGTATCCTATTTTGGTTATCGAGGAGTTACTGGATGAGCTTGCACAGGAGACTATATTTAGTAAGCTTAACTTGAGAGCTTGGTATCATTAAATTAGAGTTCACCTAGCAGATGTGCATAAAACTGCAATTCGGACTCTAGATAGGCATTACGAGTTTCAAGTGATGCCTTTTAGTCACACCAATACTCCAGCTACCTTTCAAGGCCTCATGAATGATATATTTCGGCCTCTTTTGTAAAGGTATGTTTTGGTACTTTTTGACGATATTTTGGTATATAGTAGACTGAATTGGAGCATTGGCGGCATTTGGAGGACGTGCTAAATTTGTTGAAGCAAAACCAATTGAAGATCAAGAAGTTCAAGTGCCTATGGAGAGTACCAAAAGTAGAGTATTTAGGCCACATCATTTCAGCGGATGGTATCACGACAGATCCTTAAAAAGTTACATGCATGACCACTTGGCTTATTCCTACTACAATCACTAGATTGACAAGATTTTTGAGGCTGACCGAATATTATCGCCGATTCATCACCGGATATGACAATATCGCTGCTCCTCTCACTTCTTTGTTGAAAAATGACTCTTTTAGATGGACGGATGAAGCCACTATAGCCTTTGAAAAATTGAAAACACCATTGACGACGGCACCCGTTTTAGCACTCCGGACTTCATGAAAGAGTTCATTATGGAATGTGATGCGTCGGATGTTGGCATAGGAGCTATACTAATACAAGAAGGATGTTCCATTACCTATCTTAGTAAGGCATTATCTCAAAAATCTCAACAATTATCAACTTATGAGAGAGAGATGTTGGCAATTCTACATGTAGTGATAAATTAAAAACCTTATTTGATCAGTATGCAGTTCATTATCGGAACCGATCAAAGGAGCTTTCAATACTTTATGGGACAACGCATACATACTCCAGCACAGCAGAGATGGATCACAAAATTGCTGGGGTATGATTATGAAATCTAATACAAGAAGGGAATGAAAAATAGAGCAGCGGATGCACTATCGCGCCAACCCGATATCGCCAAGCTTGCAGCCTATTCATCTCCTACCTTACCCTTCCTTGACGAACTGAGGTATGCCTGTATATTTGACCCAGATATTTTGAGATTGTTGCAGGAGGTGATGGATAATCTGGAGCACCATCCAGAGGTGGAGAATCGAGGCGGTTTCCTACTGGACTACGGACGCATTCGGGTGCCCGCAAATGATGGACTGCGGCAGAAATTGTTGGAGCACTTTCAGGATTAAGGTAGGATGTCTTGAGGACTTATAGGAGGATATCTTAGAGTTGCACGTGGCTAGGATTAAGGTAGGATGTGAGGAGTTTATTCCGTGCTTACGAAGTCTATCAAATTACTAAAGCAATCACATTGAAACCGGTCGGACCGTTTTTGGAAGGACATTTCTATATATTTCATAGAGGGTCTTATGCTAGTACGTAGTTATTCTGTTATCTTTGTGGTGGTTAACAGATTGAGCAAGTATGCGCATTCTGTTATCTTTGTGGTGGCTAAAATTTTTGTTAGAGACGTTGCTCGGTTACATGATATGCCATGCACAATTGTCTCGGATCGTGAGCGACTTTTGGACTAAGTTTTTTAGATTATAGGGGACTCGATTGAACTTCAGTTCAGCTTACCATCCATAGACGAAGGACCAAATCGAGGTGGTTAATCGAGGTATTGAGCATTATTTGAGGTGCTTTGTTGGAGAGATGCTGAGACGATGGTTGGAGTTCTTACTATGGGCGGAGTGGTCTTATAATACTGCCTACCATAGCAACATTGGCATGACTCCATTTGAAGTAGTGTATGGACGCACAGCTCCGACGTTACGCGTTTATGATCTAGTGGCATCTGAGACCGGACGGAGGTGGACTTAGCATTGATGGATAGAGACACAACATTGAGGAGATTGCGTGCTCATCTTAAACTTACTTAAAACCGCATAAAGCAAGTTTATAATCGTAGCCATAGGGAGCAGGAGTTCGACATCAGCAGTTAGGTATTTGTGAGGGTGCAACCGTATCGACAGGTGACCTTGCGTCTGATACATAACCAAAAGTTAGCACATCGCTACTTTGGTCCGTTTCGGGTGTTGGAGCATATTGGTCCAGTTGCATATTGTTTGGAGTTGTCGGAGGGGTCGAGAGTGCATCCTGTCTTCCATGTTTCATTGTTGAGGGAATGCATTAGAGATCATGAAATCGTTGGATCAGTTCTACCGGAGCTACTAGAGAAAATAGAGATTGTAGAGCCAGTTCGTGTACTTGCTAGACGCCAACGACAACATGGTACCAGATTGGAGATGGAGATTCTAGTAGAGTGGTTTGGCAAGTCATCTGATGAGGCCACATGGGAGTTAGAGACTGATATCTTAGAGCGTTTCCTTAACTTTTTACCTTGAGGGTAAGAGGGGTCGCGTTCGAATGCCCTTGTGAACGCCTACATCAGGTTCGTAAATACAGAGAATGCATATTGTGCATTCGAACGCGATCGGGCGAGTTCGAACGCCAGCGTTTGAACGCCTGTATCGCGTTCGCACATATAGAGATGGAGCTTTTTGAGTGCGTTCAAACGTGATCGGGCACGTTCGAACGCGATCGACAGAAATCCTCTAGAATTAGGGTTTTATATTGTTTTAGGACTTGTTGGCTTGCCTTTATTAATATGTGGATGGCAGCCAACTTCATAATACTATTAGATTATTGATTTTTTTTTGCCTCCTATCTTTTCTCTAGACTCCTTCCTCGAACCTCTTCACCATCCTTCCACTTCTACAGTTGGCAAGGTTTCTCCTAAAATCTCCCTCGATTGTCGAGCTATCCCTCTTTATTGAGATCTCGACCACTTTGTTTCTTTTGTCTACTTTCCTTAATCACATCTACAATCTACCCTCATCTTCATATCCATCCATAACCGTAACATCCACTCCACCCATCACCACCACCATCACCTATGTTATTCCGTATTTTAGTCCCTGCTACAGTTCGAATTTGTGAAGGGCATAAATACAAAATTTGTAGATTAGGAAGTTACGGACCTAACCTAATTAGTTTCATAATTTTCTGACTACTGAAGAATATCTGATAAATATTTTCCCACAGTTATACGGACTGATTCATGTAATACATTCAAATCATGAAGGAATCGTAGCGTAGCCTATCTTTGGTACAAAAACCCATCACTCGCCCTAGCAATTGCTTGTCTTGGACCTAGAGGTCCACTCTCGGTGTTTGAGAAGTGCTACGGAGAAATGTTAGATGGGAGGTTAGCGATGGCAAGTCTGTTTCCATCATGAAAGATCTTTGGATTCCCTCACTTCACCTCTTATACCTACCAATATCGGAGAACACCTCATTAGTATAGTGATATGATTCGGGCTTCACCGATATCGTCTGGAGCATAGATACACTTTACAGGTGTCTTTTATTCTTGTTTTAGTATTTAGTTTATAGAAAAAAAAAGTTTTCTGTATATTGCGTTTGAATGCAAGTAGAGTGCATTCAAACGCGCTTACGAATGCCTGCATCAGGTTCGCAAATACAGAGAATGCAAAATGTGCGTTCGAACGTAGTCGGTGAAAATCCATTATTTCTAGTGTTAATAATTGCCATTTTTGAATTGTTTAGTTAGCCTCTAAAGGTGTGGATGGCAAATAAGGAGTCATTATTGAATGAATTGAGTTTTGCCCTAGTCTCCTTGATCTTCTTCTCTCTCGTTCTCTCGTTCCCCGGTGCCACCGCTTCTAACCTCCCTCGGCCGACCACTCACCCTAGTCCCTTAGGGGCCCACTCCTCCCCCTTCTTCCAATCTATCTATTACCTTACCCTAACCCCTTCATCACCCATAACCCTTCCACCACCACTTATCCACCGATGCCATTCCATTACTACTGGTCTACCACCACCCATCATCACCTAAGATCTCATGCCTCCATCCATGGATCCATAGACAGACTTTCTAACGTTCGTCTACTAATCGGATGATATCTCAAGATCCCACATACCGATTTTCCTAAAATTAGATTTGTTGGAAAGCTCTTTTCTAGGGCTACAACATATCAAAATTTTACGTCGATCCAACAGCTGCATCTTACGAGATCCATTGCTAAAATTCCATGCTAGATCCTGCCCAGATCTAAAAAACGGGATAGATCAAACCTTAGCCCAAGTGGAGATCGTGTCATATAGGATCTTCTTATTTTTGAGAGAGCTTATTGGAACAAGGATCTTATTGAGCTGCTCTTTCATGCTATTGTAGCCAACGCTATCACCAAAAGTTTTGTCAGCCTAACCTCCCTCAATAGGCTAGATAGACTCATCTGGACAACTTCCAAGTTAGGTAAGTTTTCTATTTCCTTGGCTTTCAAAGCTCTTGCTAAAGGAAACTAAGGAGCTTCTACCTCGAGCCTTCAATCCTCCGCCTTCGAAGAGCAATCTAACAATGTAAACAAGCTATTCCTTAGGTTAGAACCTTCATATGGCAATGTGTTGTAGGTGCCATCTCATCAGAACTGCCCTCAATAGAAGAATGCCCTAAGTAGATCCGCTTTGCCCAGCCTGATCTGAATCTCTTGAATTTATTGAACATATCCTTCTCTATTGCCATTTGGTCTAAGCTACTTGGTTTGCTGGCCCCCTTGGTCTCAGGCTAGAGCCATGCAATCTCTCTCTCAAAGCTTGGATCCTCAAGTAGCTTTAGGAGCTTAGTCAGGTCCAACTTGCGTATGCCTTCTCCATTGCCTAGGCTATTTGGAATAACCGATGCAACCTTATTTTCAAAGGCAAGCCTATGCTCCCTGCCTTTATTAGTTCGCACATTAGACAACTTGTTCAAGATCCCTGGCTTCTGCCTTGCAGTCCAGATCTCTTGATCTCTTGGCATGTTGGGTTGACGCTTTATGGAGAGAGGGGGAGGGGAGGGGCTGGCATTGTCATTCAGCATGCAGCCTAAGGCACCTACTTTTCCAAATCCATCGCTATAAAAGGTTGCAGCAATGCTCTGAGGAGTGAGGAAAGAATATACAGGAAAGAGCACCTACTTTTCCAAATCCATCGCTGTAATTGCAGCAATACTTTTCCAAATCCATCACCAAAAATTTTTGAGAGACCAAGTGTGTTGTCTACAACGAACAATTGGTTGACAGTTGTCAAAGCCATTAACAGCCCTACCAAAGAGCTCGATTGGATTATCATGCCAATGATTAGAGAATGTGTTAGATGGATAAATATGTACTCATCCATCCAGATTTCTTTCACGAACAAAGCCAATAATGGTATGATCTTGTCAGTCTAGCCCTCAAAAATACTCCCTAGAATTAGACTGATCCACCATTTGAAACTTCCTTTTTTAATAAATTGTCTACGGATTTTACTCAAAAGAAAAAGAAAAAAAAAAGTTGGATTGAATCTATGGTCTCCTCACACAATCTTGTTGCATAAAGACATTATAATCTATATACATTCATTCACTTTTTAATTTGTTTTTAATATGAGATTAAACTCTCACATATAGTTATCAACATCTTCCATTAAATTGCAGAAATTAACTAACGAGATATCACTTCTTGACAAGTATGCCGGGGTGTAATCATGTGAATTTTAAAGCCTTAATCGCGCTCAAAATTAGATACAAACAGTTGTAAATTTAGAGCAGTCAGGATTAAACTCACCGGAATTGATAGTCTCAATCCCTATGTCTCATCATATCTCTAGATCTCCGTGCAATGCCCCATCACCTCCCTCCAGTTAGCTGCCCTTGAAAAGTTAAAACTTTGAGAATCTTTGGATAACATGGAAGATAATAATAACAATAGTAATAATAATAATAATAATAATAATTGCAGCCACTTTTTAATATAACTATTTTCTCTTGTAACTTGAAGCAAAGAGAGGGAAGCATGGATGCTTTCCTTGTTTGTTTTGCTTTCTTAGTTTCATGAGAGAACGGGCCCTTGAAAAGCTTACAAAGTAGAGGCGCAAAAGCCTCTTTATTTCTTAGCTTTTCTTATTCTTCTTGTAGATGATGTATGCCAATCCATGAAAAGAAGGGTGGTTCGAAATCTAGTGCCAAATGGACTCCTTGACCAGGGATTCCTTTCTGCTTCTCTTTACCAGACTGCCAAAGCAAAGGACGACTAACTGTCTTCTTCCTCTTTAATTTTCCAGTGGACACATCTCAAACGTTAGCTATTTCGCACCCGTGAGTCCAATCTCTCTACTTAACTAAGCTCCCCGCATTTGGACTATTGATCTCATAAATATAGGAAATTTATGAAAAACCACCCTATTTTCACTATTAACTTCTATAGCAATTACGATATTAATTGAAAAAAGTTTAGTTATAATTATATGAAGTATTCCAAAACATTAAAGCTTAGAATGTTTCATGAATAGTTTGCAGCAGGCAATATTTCCTTTTAAGGTTTTTCCTTTAAATGTATCCCATTATTAAATATGGTCAGGTAATGCCTAACAAGTAAGCATTGGGAACTTCAAAATTTTATATTGTTTTGCACTTCAGACAGCTGTTTTGCTGTCCACTGCGCAAAATATTGGGCATTGGGAAGGAGTAAAGCTTACAGTAACAGCAACCAAGCTATCCTCGCAGTGATAAATTAGCAGTACACGCAGTAAGCCCATAATGTTAGCAGCAACAAACGGTAAAAGTGGTCAGAATTAAGCATTGGAATAACAGAAGGGAAAAAGTAAAAGCCAACCCAGATCTTTAATTTATATAGTTCCATTCAACTTACAATATTCTTGACAAAGTAACAAGAAGATCACATACTTAACCTAATCACCTCATAACCTCGCTCTACTTACTGCCTCCTACTACTATAAACTTAGTAGCTAAAAACTTCTTCTCATGTAATTATATGCTGCTTTAGGCTTGAGAGCTCATCAAGGACAAGAAAGCATGCAGTTTGTTTTCAGCCATAACGGTGGTGAGGACGGTGAGAAAAGTAAGAAGGTGAGGGAGAAGGGGAGGGTGAGAGGCTAGCAATAGTTGGCATTGTTGTTGAGTTGTGAGCATTGCTTGGGAGTGGACTATTAGAAGGAAGAGGAAATGCAGGCGATAGTGGTGGTGGTGGTGGACATTGGTAACACTTGGTGAAGAGACCAAATGTGTCAATCTGGTGGATGAAGTTGGTCATGCTGGCCCAGCCACCGAACCCGAATCCAACCACTAGTACCCATCCCACCACGAATGCGTTTATCGTGTACGCGCCGATCCACCGTCCAGCAAACCTCGGTGGTGCCTCTACCGCGTTCTGCAATGCATTGTAAATTTAATATAACAAAATAGTATCAGAGCTAGTAGTTCGATGATCACAATGAAAAATTTATAAACAATCTCTAGAGAAGTTATGAAATTTTGTGAATCCTTTTTAATAATATCTGGAAAAGATGGAAAATGAGAGAAACACTATTGGTGTTAGACTTGGCAGTGTTAAATTATATGGTCACATTATATTTTATTATATCTAGCATTACTCTCTCTCTCCTAGTTAATACTAGACAAGCATGAACACCTACAAATTCCTTTCATGGATTTCAAAATTTCGAAAATTTCAAGCATCTTTTTCTTCGATTAAAACTTTACACCTTTTCTTTCAGACTATGGCATTTAGCAATTTGTCCAATTCCTTTTGCATGCGACAAGTAAATGTACGGGAACACTGTTCGTGTCTGGCCTATCATATATATGTACTATGGGACCACGTGTACTATTTTGTTTCCAAATTTTAGGCAGCCAACTACGTATAGAATTTGCAGTTATTTAGATAATAATTAAATGAAGCAGTAATTAAACAAGTCTTAGGTATATACCTCGCGGGCTTGGGCAGATCTGAAGGTGGCCATGTGGGCCAATGCAGGGATGATATAAACTGTAAAGCTAACGAGCAGTGAACCAACGGAAGAATTAATGGGCCCAAAGAATGGAAATATGATAGCCAAGAACCAAATAGGTATGACCACCGGCAGCCTTGCTGCTGCTCTCTTGCACAGGCTCCTGCAATCATGGAGTCCAATTGCCTTCTCCCACACGAAGTAGAGCGGTGTACACGCGAACCCAAACGTAATGAACTGGTGGATTAGCATCAGCACCACCGCCGAGTCGCGGAACCTCGTTCGCGGCAAAAGCGCGAACGCGTTCGCGTGCGTTAGCAGAGCGTCGCCGAACGCCCAGTAGACGCTTGCCGCCGATGGCAATGTCAGTGTGAGCACGTACAGCGTTGCCATTAGGTAGATCGCCTTGAACTTTTGCGGTCTCCACATTGCATGCATGATCTCCCTGCGCGCGTTAATATATGCGTTAAAGACGCATGCGATATGATAGACTTGGTTTTAGCAGCTGCAGGGGAAGACATGGTTGACTGTGCAAACTACGAATATGATAGAAGTATATAGCGAGTGACTGGTGACAATGTGATATAACAAACATGTGGACCCCAAACTAGGTGACCAATGTGAAGAAGGGGGATGGGGTTGGGTGTATTGAGAGTTGGTAACTGAACTATTTGCTTGCAAGTAAGACAGAAAGAAACAAAAGAGGAACAAGAATTACAGGCAAGTGTCTTTTCTCTATTGGGAATAATATAATCGAACAGAAAATAAATAAATAAATAATAATAATAATAATAATAATAATAATAAAGAAAAGGAAAGCACATGAAGAGGACAGCGACGACTACGTAGGAAAACCACGCACAGAGAAGAGCTCTTGTTGATAGTGAAAGAACAAGTAACATCTGCCTCGATGCTTGTTGTAAGGTTAGTAAATAAAGGTAGCAAGTGAGAATAACTAAAAGCTAGGGGTTAACAACACATGGGCAAGTGTGATTTGTTTTTGTTTCTGTTTTAAATTTAAGTGGTGTAGGGTTTAGAGAACCGAGAGCTTTGTCGCCTTACACTGTAACAGCGTGGCCTCCGAAAGTATAGAGAATGTTTGTTGCACCCGTAAAGTAGAGGACCATCTTGGTTGGACCCGAATGCTTGACTCCTTCCACCTGCCGCCCATTTATATATACCAAATCAGTGTAAACAAAGATAGCTCAAACAAGTATTCCTTCTGTTGTTGTTACAAATATCAGAGATACTTGTATACCTGGCCATGGAGGAGGGAGGCAATGGTGAGGTACCAAGCTGTGTAGGTGGTCATGACCAGGCCCAAGAAGGACCAGATCCTGTAGTTGTGGAAGGATGGGATGAAGACTGTGGTGGCACAGCATGCACCAAAGATGTAGGTCCATGTTCTCTTGTCCAGCTTGTCATTGATGTAGTATATGTTGCTGCATGCATGACACCCACAAAGACAAAGCTAACAATATCAGATCTCCAGTTACTATATATAATATCTATACCCATTATATTTACTTCCCAGTGGAGAAGAGTGGGTACCTAGCACAAGCAATGAGCTGAATGACAGATCCAAAGAGGAGGAAAGTGCAGTTGAAGGCCAATCCCACATTCCTCCAGTGCTTCCCAAGCAGTCCATCCAATACTTCAAACCACTATATTAACACAAAGATTAGAAAAAATATATATAACAAGTGGGAAAAATGTGTATTTTTAAAATGTTAAACCTTGAGAGAGTTTAAGTTACCTGGATGACATGGTTCCTGTAATCCACCTTCTCTCTCTCCTTTCTAGTCCTGTACTCTATATACAGAATACTGATGAGATAAGCCGTCCAGCTACCAAGCAAGCCATAAAAAAGTTGGAAAAGAATCCCACTCAACATCCCCAACTGTGAGAATGAGTAGGGCAGCGTAAGCAGCACCTGGGCTACCTGAGAACCAAACAAAACAAAACTCTCAAAGGCTTTAAATCCATGCACTTAAACCCAAGAATGAAGAGAAGAAGCAAAACAGAATAAAAAAATAATGGTATTAAACCTGGTTAGAGGCACAGCTGAACCAAGCATCATAAGCCGAGCCCCCGTGCCAGAGAAAGCCGGAGAGGCGTGATTTGACCGTTTTATCTGCACCTTCTTGCTCCATTTCCACGTATCTCCCACCCACCACTGTCTCCACCACCTTGTCGTCGCTCCCATTTGAGGTCGACTCCATTTCTTATTTCTCTTTTTACTTAGCTTCGACCACTTCTCCCTTAATGCTCTTCTTCTATATCTCTTCTTCCTTGTTTGAGAAGTAGATCGCGTATGTCTCTCCTATGAGGTGTGCTCTAAGAGGAAAGAAAGGGGCTAGTGTTATATTTATAAAGCCAATGGTGGGGTAGTGTTAAAGAAAGAGCTCTCTCTTTCTTAGGGGGTAAAAGAAAAGGTGCTTTGAGAGGTTAAACCGCTAACTTCTTGGGAGACGTTTTAGAAAGGTTGGGCGAAGGGAACAGTGGCCCTGGTTTTGCACCATTGGTCATTATTAGCTAGATTTAAAATTTTGTTAATCTAATTGTGGAAAAATAATATAATTTTGCACTCGTGCGGGCGTGGCTTTTTACTCTACTGCACGAGCCACTCGTCCTGTTCCCGAGTTAGTCTCTCCCACCGCTATAAGTTCGTGAATCGTGATTATAAATATTTTATCAGGAGAGCTGCGTCCATACTTAGAAATGTTATATCTGAAACTCTTATCTTAGTGTAGCTTTTCACTAGTGAATTCCTGTAACGTTCTCCCCCTTACCTATGAAATCTATCATAAATCACAACTGAAAACGTAGGGTGTGAAACAAAAGAGAAAAAATCTCAATCTTTAAACTAACATCCCAAAAGTTAAAGACTCCCTCTAAATACTTAAAACTCTCCAAGTATAAATTGAGGATTCTCGAAACTATCCCTTCGATTTACAATATAAGAGTTTGACAAGAGTCGAATCCCGGAAAGATCTCAGTCAAACTCAACTTGCTATATACTTTGACCAATAAGCCACAAAACCCAAGGTTTTCTTTACGACTATCTCGAAGTACAAGTCCGTAATAAGCAACCCCAACGAGGAGAGGAGCTCAGGAGTCTAGGCCTCCTAACATTACTCCAGGTCTTGGAGTAGGATAGCGTTAATTTAGAGAGTTAAAAGAGTAAAATACTGTAAGCAAGAAAGGGATTACGGAAAGGGGCCGGGGTGGGGGGAGAGAAGACCGCATGATTGCTTGTAAACGAGCGTGTTAGCTTTATGAGGAAGCGAGGAGGTGCGAAGGCTGCAAAGGCTCCCCACCCTATAGCTCACAAAGGTGCTTTAGCACATGGGTTGCTCTGTGGACTCACACATAGAGCTCAACAAAATAATAATTAACAAAAGAGATGGCCAGATTAAGTACTATATATATATATTAATTAGACACAGTAATACGATACAGTGAGTATTGGGGCCCATAGTTACATATGTCACAGTAGGGACCCACTGTGCAACCTAACGAGGGACATTCCCCCTCTCCATTCTTTTCTTTTGTTCTCTCGTGTTACTCCCATCTCACACATCCACATGATATTATTCCTCTTATATTTTCCATCTCCCAAGTTGTGCATAGGAGAATTTTTATAGAGATAAACTATTGGCACCATTTCCCATCTTTTTTTTTTCTTTTTTTTTTACATTACATGTTGGATTTGGATCTAGATAGTACTACTTATATTCTGATATGATTGTGCATGGAAATAAATGGAACTACTGTTTGGAAGTAGAGCAAATTAATAAGAGGAAAAGAAAATGTCCCACTAGTGAATTGAGTGGAGAATATTTAGTAGATATATCAATTCGATGTTCTACTACTATGATCATAGTAATAAAAGATTTGAGGCTGTTAATGACAAAGTTCGGCTTCAGTCTGTCAGATTAATGAAACATGGTATGTCGTTTAAAAATACCATCGTAAAGCAAGACATTGATAAATTTTTAATCCTTCTTTGCGTACTATAGTTCAATATCACAGCTGAGTAGTTCTTTTCCGCACCACTTGACTGATTGATCTGTGTTTAGCAAATGAAAGACAAAAAGACATAAGTAAAAACATAAATAAAACTTTGGTCTCCTGAATTATTATCCATTTTTACAGTCTATTATTTATTTTTTATTACACTTTGACACTCAATTATCTAAAAAATTTCTTCTTTATTGTAGTAGATGGAAAATATCAAAATAACAATATTATCTTTAGCATTTTTTTTCTTTATTTTCCTCTAAAATAAGTGTAAAACGGTTCTTTGAGTACCTAAAATCAATCACATGACTAACATATGTCATTTTCTTGATGGAAAAACTAAAATGATGGCTATAAAAAAAAGAGACATTTGAAATATTTTAGATAGCCAAGGGAGTTAAATTAAAACAATAATTAGATTAGGAGCTGCATGAGAAAATTGACATTAATTTAGGTGGATCTTTGGGCAATTAACCCTAAACATAACACTAAACATTTCTTTTATAGGATTATCTTGAAGCTTAGTATCATTAAATTGGCAAGAATTACATAGATGAAATAAATATTAGTTTAATTTTGAAAATGATTAACTCTTAATACTCTATATTATAGCTTTACTTTCCCTAATTTGGATCATAATAAAGTTTCATTATGATGTAGGAAAAAAGTAAGGTAAATTCACTCTACTGAAAAAATCTGACATTAAAATCTTATCTCTTAGTTTATTAAATGCTATGGAGATATCTGTACTTGAAAGAAAATAAATTGTACGTTGAATGAAAAATCAAACTATTATGGTTTCAGAATGTAATAAGATGCAGTATTTGATAAAAGATCGTGATTCTGATTAAAAAAAATAAGAAGCGATTACAACCAATATAAAAAAGATCACCTCATTATTTTTTCAACACCTACGTAAGAGCTCTACAAGATCTATCTGAAGCCTTGATAAGCTAACAAAATGTCATCAATATATATCAAATAACTAATATTTATATTATTACCAAAGCTTGAAGGGGTAATCTAACCCTTGTCCACAGTAGTCATCATAAAACTAGTTAAAAGAATAAAAGGTATGTAGGCTCAATCTCAGTCCTCAAGGAGGATAGAAGAGGATTGAAAATGGATAGGCGACTTAATAAGATCCTTATGCATAGTAGTCCAATACATGCTGTAAATCTCCACTTAAAATCTATCTAGATTAGGAGCTTTTTCTACCGGCATAGACTAGAGCCTTTCTCACTTCCGCAATATTGAACTATCTAACTAGTTCATCTCGTTCATCATTGTGGCAAGGATCACTGCATGGGATTTCTAGCTAACAATCCGTAGAAGCTTTGACACCCTTGTTCCAGAGCTCATTGTAAAAGGTCACGAAAGCTGCTTTATTATATAATAAGAAGAGATTGAAGAACTATCATCCAAAATAATATTTCTGATAAAGTTCTAACAAGTGAAAAAACTTAATATTTTCATAACTATCATTGATCCATTTAATCTGATCCTTACTCGTTCACTACAAATTAATCTGAACATCAAGCCTATTATTATCACAATCTAAAAGAATAGTACATTTTCGCACTTCCAATTAGAAAATCTCTTATTGGAATAGTCCAGATTCACTTCCAGTCCAGCCTAAACAAGTTCACATTTTCAAACTGATCTTTAGACTAAGGTCAATTTAGTCCACATAACAAGGCCATAAATTGTAATTAAATTAGACAATTCTTAATACTCAAACTAACCTATTCAAATCAAAACATAGAACAATCATTTTCTTTTCAAATTGCCCCGAATTAAGTAAAAATGGTATCGCTGTAACATTACCACTTGAGTGGATTGAGGGTCATCCATCAGCACATGCTCATCTTTGTTGTGGTAAATGCCAATTAGTGGAATGGTAGCAAAACCAAAATCTTTTATCCTCAAACAAATTTAAATGGAATAGCAATAATTAGGGTAAATTAAATATTAACAAAGCTGATATCAATACCAATACGAGAACTATAATTCCAAAATGCTAGCTGTAGTGAACTTCTAATACCCAAGTTAATCACAAATAGAAACTCTAAATGCAAACCATAAAGAGAAAATAGAGAGAGACAATATTTATATGGTTTGGCAATGTGTCTACGTCCATAGGCGAAGCAATATTTAATCTACAATGCAAATCACCAAATATAAAGAGTTTACAACTCTAATCTCACTTTAAATAATGGTGGCTCTCCCCTATAATTTTTCTCTTATGCAAAATGACTCACTAAATCCTAAAACCGAAACATTTCAATTATAGGGTTGACTAAAGCTGCTAAAAATCTCGTCTAGCATTCGAACGCCTGTGGGGCCAGTTCGAACACCAACAAAACTCTAATCTAGAGCACAAGAGGGCATTCAAACACCTGTGGGGTTGTTTGAATGCCTACAACATACAAATCCTTGCGAAAATGCATTCGAACGCCCCTAGGGCCTGTTAGAATGCCCAAGGACCTATTCAAACACCTATAGAGTGCAAATCCTTTCAGAAAATTGTGTTCGAATGCCTCAGCACGATAAGTCTGAAAAATCTAAATTTGAGCCAAATTTCAACAATCTTTATTGCGAAGACTATCCTAGAACCTCCTTAGCATCGTCCACAATGAATCCTCCTAAGCTCTTGAATTCAATGCCAAAAGGGCTTTGGTTCAATGTACAACACAAGAGGCTTTGACAATACTAGTGCCACACCCTATAATTAAACCGATCCAAGATCACTTAGCAAGGAAAGTCATCATGGTCGAGATAGATGGCCAAACGATGTCCTAGATGCCCACAATAGAAACACACGGTTGAAAGTATAGGCTACAACTTGCTTAACTTGCTATCTAGTAGGATCAACCAAGCTAGATTATTTAAGCAATTTAGATAAAATGATCTCCACAAACACCTTAGCAAGGTGGCAGCGAGTTCTTGTCAATGTTGAAGCATTGATCTTTAGAGGTCTACCCAGATCCAACCCCACCTCCATTAGCAAATTCTATAGCCAATACTCCTCAAGTAGATCAACTATCTCAACCCAAATGTGGCCGATGAGGATTTCTCTATTAATAGCTAAAAATATGGATGCCAAGGAATACAAATTAAGCACAAGACCATAGAAGGTCCAAGAACTACCCCATTAAAACAACAATTGAAGAAAATTTAAATATAAAAAATAACTGCTATATCTATCACTTGAAATCAATGGTTTTGGTATTTTTAAAATGTTTTGTTTTACTTATACTTTTTCATGTAGAACTCAAAATTTGATTTCTTTCATTCTATGCCTTTAGTTTAAGTTAAATTAGGGTTTCTTAAGTAGAAATCAAAACTTTCCATAAATGGAAGGTGCCTCTTTTTATTAGATTAGCATTTTGAGTCTTTTGTTAGTCTACATATAGTTTTATAGGTATGTGATAAAAATATTTCAAGTTATTTGCACTAAAAATCCGCTTGGTTTTTATTTTTGTGAGTCAAAATCTATTTTTGATTTTCTTTGCAGAAGAGGTATTTTCCATTTTTTTTATTCTAAGTTTATCTATAAATTATTTAATGTCTTATCAAATATTGATGAGGCACTATAAGAGAGAGAAGTGGCCCTGTACCGTTCTTCATCCACTTCTTTATATGCTACAAGATTAATATTTGTTTATATGTAAATAGTGTATTACATGATAGCGAAAGTTGTTAATAAATTTTTTTCTTCTTCTTTCTATTATTGCTTCTTCTTCTTCTTTTTCTTCTTTTATCCTTTAATCTTTCTCTCTTTTTCTATACAAGTCTCTCTAATCACTCTTTAATTAATAAATTAAGAGATAAATCGGAGATAGTAGTGAAATAATTATAATTATTTAACTAAAATTATGACTCTGCATGGTTATTATTTGTTTCTATACAAATTGTAATGATAAAGTTTGTATATGCTATAGTGTAAATAAAAGACAATAAAAAATTATTATATATTTACGAAAGTTATTAATATTTTTTTTTGCCGCGTTTCTTTTTTTTTTTTTTCTATTATTGCTTCTTCTTCTTCTTCTTCTTCTTCTTTTTCTTTTTTCTACATAGTTCTCTCTAATCACTTTTTACTTAATAAAGTAAAAGATTAATTGAAGATAGTGATGAGATAATTAAAATTAGCTAAATAACTAAAATTATGACTTCACATAATTATTATTTATTTTTATGTAAATTATAATGATGAAGTATGTAATTCTATAATGTATAGAAAAAATAATAAAAGTTGTCAAGATATTTTCTACTTATTCTTTTTCTTTTTCTATTATTACTTCTTTTTCTCCTATCCTTTAGACCTACTCTTTTTTTTTTCTATATAGATCTCTTTGATCATTTCAAAGTAACAGATTAATTAGAAATAGTGATGAGATAATTATAATTAGTTAAATAACCAACAACATGACTCTCTATGATTATTATTTATTTTTATGTAAATTATAATGTCAAATATGTAAATTCTGTAGTGTATAGAAAAAATAACAAAAGTTGTTATTATATTTGTGAAAGTTATTAATATATTTTCTTCTTCTTTTTTGTTATTGCTTCTTCTTATTCTATTGCTGCTTATTTTTTTATCTCCTAATCCTTTTTTTTATCTATACAAGCTTCTATAATCATTTTTTAAATTAATAAAGTAAGAGAATAATTGAAAATAGTGATGAGATAATTAGTCTCTTATTAATCCTAATTAAGATAAGAAGAATAGGAAAAAAAAAGACTACGGGTCACTTCTCCCTATTCTTATATTCTTCTATCTATATTTAGTGAGTACTAAATGACAGAAGATCACTTAGAAGAAAATGAGGAAAAATGACTCATATGTGAAAGAAACTCAAAACGGGTCTAACTTACAAAAGTAAAAATCAAGTGAATTTTTTTATGCAAATAACCCAAATATTTCAGTTTTGTTATCTATTAAATCTTGATAATTTTTTGTTATTTCTTGACTATTGTGGTTTAAAATTTGATGGCTTTAATTTGGTATTCGTTCGCGAATAAATAAATTAACTATTTTTTTACGCTTCCCTGCATCACATTAGCGTCTTCAAAGGAAGCCATTGATAATATTATCTATGTTTTTTCTTTCTTTCTTTTCGAAATAAAAATATTATGTAGGTATTAATAGCATGAATCATCGCATGACCATGAAATTATGAATCCAATTTACTTTCTATGATTGGTTCTTGCCCTATCTAACGTAGCATTTGAGTTGCCCTTTGTTAAAGTTATTACATCATGGATTCCAATTCAATCAACTAGAGTTATTTCATAAGCTATATATCTTGGTGAGGTTGTGCTCTTTATAGCTCAATACCTAGTTTGGCTACATAGACTTCAAATTATCTCGTTACGATGACCGACATTACCATCTTTACTAATCTTGCTTCCTTATTTTTCTCATCTGTTGGTATATTGTAAGCTAAGTATCTGGCAATAATTTAAGCAATGTTTGATGGTGAAAAACCAAAATGTGCATATATGGCTAAGCGAGGTTATATTAAAATCTTTGACATCACGGATAAAGGTTACCAGAAGTTTTTTAAGTTTTCTTTTCAAGATTATCTTTGTTAAGAATCCTTATGTATTTGCAGAGAAAGAGACCACCTTTTCTAAGAATCCTTATATTTATTTTCTTAGAAATATTGAGACCAAGCTACATCCCAACTTCCAAAACAGAATATGGTGTTTCAACTGCTAGTGAGATACCAGACAAGAAGGCAAACTAGTTCAGAAATTTATAAGTTAATTTGAACAGAAAAATTACCTGGAAGTTTGATCATGTAACTAAACAACTAATTGTTATATAGCTCTATCCCACTTAGTTTGAACTGTAGAATAAAGAATACACTATCTTGCAAAGTGCAGTGACCTTTGCATGATTCATGACTGGGAGTGGGTAAATGCTCTGAGCATCGGTTAAAGGTTCTTTAGCTTTTGGCGCATCAGCATCTGATGGCAATGAATAACTAAACAGCATGAGGTGTTTGAGCCATCAAGTTAGCTTGGGGTCTTGGGTGCAATCCTCTCACTTCACAGCAGCAACAGCAGCAGCAGTAGCAGCAGCTGCTCCTTTAGGCTTTCCCATGATGGTCCCAAAGCTCCACACAAAAAAAGCACCCAAACTTTGCCTCCTACCCGTATACAACAACATCATTTAATCTCTTGTCATCCCCTCTTCAACCAGGTATCATTTTGTCTTCCTGATCATTAGCTCTTTTCATCCTTTTCTACCCCAAAGCCAAGAATCTACTCCTCTAGTAAGTGAATTGGGTGGGAATTGTGGTCAAAGTCCTCTCTAGCCCTTGCTTTTTTCCTTTGCAGCAGTGTAATCCAATCGCTAGCTCTGGATTTTTCACAGATGTCTCACTGCTTTGATTTGTCTTAGTAGATCATTTTGACTTGGTATGCAGTCAGCTTACATCACCCGTGGGGACCCCAATGGAGAGCCTGAGGGCAAGAGTGGGGCAGTGTGATGCAAGCTGATGATGAGCTTTTATTACCCATGGAGGAATCTAATCGAAGAGGTAGCAAGCATTGACACCACCTTAGCAGCTTTCTCTCTTTCTTAGGGTGAGGGAGGACAACATAAGAAAACCATGTGACATTTGTCCTTCAAACTTCACCGGGGGCACAAAAGCTTGGATGTGGGTCTCACTATCTTTGTTCCCATATACCAGTTCTGTCTTACCGTAATATGAAAAAGGACTATATATTCATACATATATATATTTAACGAAATAAAAGGAATACCTTGATTAGAGAACCGTACGCGTTTAAATACCCAAGGAATTTTTAAAGTTGAAAAATAATTAAAAATTATTAGGAAGAATTGAAATAGAAAAATTATATTGTTGAATAGTGAAAGTAAAACTATTGCATATGAGCTCATTATGGGCATTGATGAAGGTAAGTAAAAAATATTAAAAATATCACTTTGAAAATATCGAATAGTTCTTTATATATTGTATATTTTAAGGTAAAGTGAGCTAAATTACCCAAGATGTTAAGTGGATATTTTTTGTAAAATGCAGGGCATTTTTTTAAAAGCAAAAGGGTAGAGTTTGAACAAAATAAATCGAAAGGTAAGGAGTTTATTGCAAATTTCTTTAGATTTATTTATTTTTTAAGGAGTAGATTTAACTTAGAACTCTAATCCTGTATCCAAACCGTAACCACCCTCTACTTTCATGAGCCACCCACTCATACAGCAGACCTGCACCATCTCATGGTCGTTCACCCATCTTTGATCATATTGCAATGTCGGATTACTAGTTCTATCTAGATTCGGCCCTTCTATACTATTTCCTTTATAAGTGGATCTCGAAATCATTTCATTCCAAAGAATATTTGTACTAGAACTCACAAAGCTACCTACAATACAATGGATTGATCCAGATCTAGTTTGTATCAAATGGTATCATAACCACCATTCCTTGGCTGATAGGGTTAATAATAAGAGATATTGCCGCTAAGAACTCATCTCCACCCTTATGGAAGCTTCCCTAGCACTACCACCACCACCACCACCACTAGCCACCAACGTTGATAAACCACCCTTGTAGGAAAGGGTGCTAATCGAATCTATGGAGACTTTGAAGGATCTAACAAAGAAAGCCACAAAATCAACCATGGAGAACACCGAATGGCTTGACAAATCGTTGCAAGTCTTGATAGATGTCCACCAGACCCAACACCACCGCCGTCACCTTCATGGCAAATAACGCCAACTCATGAAATAGGTGGAGAGGATCACCAAATCGCAGCCAAGGTATCTCCTTCAACCGTGGTGGAGCCCATACCACCTTTGCAGACCCATCTCGCCACTATAGCGATACTAGAGTAAACCCCAGCAAAACCCCGACATTATCTTTTTTCAACCATGGTGAAAAAAAATGCTCGAAATCCTATATCTCTATTAGTGCCGCTTCATGAGCTTCCAACCTAAACTGAACCACCATCGCCAACTTCTACCTTGGGTCCCTTGCACCTCAGCCATGGCTTAAACTGTATGCACTATGATACATTTAGTTAGGGTCTTTTCTTATTGCATTAGTTTGATACGATCACGCCTCGGGCTATGGAGCTCTGATACCAAATTGATACGATCTCCCCTTAGGCTAAGGTTCGATCTCTTCCAATTTTCTGATCTGGACTAGATCTGGCACGGAACTTTGAAATAAGATCCCAAAATATTCCGATGTCGGATCGACGTGAAATTTAGATATGTTGTAGCCCCGGAAAAGAGCTTTCTAATCAATCAAGTTTCAGGCGAATCGGAGTTGGGGATCTCGAGATATCGTTCGTTTAGTGGATGAACATTAGGATGATCTGTTTTGGATCCGTGGATGGAGGCACGAGATCCTAGGTAATGGTGATTGGTGGAGGACCGGCGTTAATGGGGTGGCACCGGTAAAAAGTGGTGGTGGAAGGGTTATGGTTGATGGAAGGGTTAGGGCAAGTGTTGGATAGATTGGAAGAAGGGGGAGGAGAGGGCCACCCCTAAGGGACTAGGGTGATTGGCCGGTCGAGGGAGGTTAGAAGCGGCGTCGCCGGGGATTGAGAGAACGGGAACGAAGAAGACGAAGGAGGCAAGGCAAAACTCAATCTCAATATTCAATAATCCATTCTGACTTTGGTTGCCATCCACATCCTTTTAAAGGCTAACCAACAACTCAAAATTAACCTTAAAAATACAATTTTCACCGACCGCGTTCGAACTTGTCCGACCGCGTTTGAACGCACGATCGAACGCACCTCTCGGTATTTGCGAACGTGATGCAGGCGTTCACAGTGCGTTCGAACGCACCGCGTTCGAACGGACAGTGCACTCTCTTCACCCACATTCACAACCCCGTTCACAAACCGCGTTCGAACTCACTCCATCCGCGTTCGAACGCGATTTACAGAAAACTTATTTTAATGGAAATTAAACACTAAAACATGAAATAAAAACACTCCTAAACTGAATCCATGCTCGAGACGACATCGGTGAAGTCCGAATCGTATCATAGTTATTTATTTTTAGTAAAATAAATTTTTTGTAGGTCGTGTTTGAAAGCGGTTAGGGCGTGCTCAAACGCCTGCATTAGGTTCGCAAATATATCGAACGCGAAATGCACGTTCGAACGCGATCGGCTGCATTCGAACGCGATCGGCTGTGTTCGAACGCCTGCATCGTGTTCACATATATAGAGAACGCCTTTTGTGCGTTCGAATTAGGGTTATATATAGAGATCAACGGGAATATTTTAGAATTAGGGTTAATAATTATATTTTAGCTTGTTGGTTAGCCTCTATAAAGATGTGGATGGCAGCTAAAATCATTATGTTGGATTATTAATTTTTTGCCTTCTATCTTCTCTCTATTCTCTCTGTCCTAACCTCCCTCCTCCCTCTTCACCAACCTACCACTTCTACCGTTGGCAAGATCTCTCCTAACTTCTAATATCCCTCGTCTGTTGAGTCCTCCCTCTTTTTTGAGATCTCGACCACTTTTTTTCCTTCGTCTTTATCTCTTAACAACATCCACCATCCACCCTCATCTCCATTATCATCCATAATCCTAACATCCACTCCACCCGCCACCACCACCATCACCCGCACTAAATTGTAATTTCGTCCTTATTGCAGTTTGGATCTACGAAGGGTGTAAATATAAAAAATGTAGATAAGAAAATTATGGATCAATTCTAATTAGTTTCGTAATTTTATGACTACGAGAGAATAATTGGTGAATGTTTTTCTTCGATTGCGTGGACTGCTTCCTATAATAAATCCAGATCTTGAAGGAATCGTTCCGTGGCCCTATCATTGGTATTAGAGTCAGGTGAACCTCAGACCTCCATAATGGTTGAGACAAGAAAGAAGACGTCGACAAGGAGACCAATGGAGAGCACATCAACAAGGGAAGACTCAACCCACGATAACCCTAACTATGAGGCTGATTCCTTTGGAGCGATGATGAGCTCTAGAATCAAAGATAGGCTACTTCAAGATATGAATGTATTACAGGAATCAATTCGCACAACTATGAGAAAATATTCGTCAGATATTCCCCGATAGTCAAAAAATTATGAAACCAATTGGGTTGGATTCGTAACTTCTTGATCCTTGCCAATGGTAGAGGTGGAAGGATGGTGAAGAGGGAGGAGGGAGGAGTCTAGAGAGAAGATAGGAGGCAAGAAATCAAGAATCTAATAGCATAATGAAGTTGGCTGCCATCCACAAATTTATAAAGGCTAGCCAACAAGTCCTAAAATAATATGAAACCCTAATTCTAAAGGATTCCCGTTGATCGCGTTCGAACGCGCCCGATCGCGTTTGAACGCACCCGATCACGTTCGAACGCACTCAAAAAGCTCCATCTTTGGATGTGTGAATGCGGGCGTTCAAACTCACCCGACCGCGTTCGAACGCACAATATGCGTTCTCTGTATTTGTGAACCTGATGCAAGGTTCACAAAGGCGTTCAAACGCAGCCCTTCTTACGTTCAAACCCACGTTAGAATGTGACATACAGGAATTTTATTTTAATGAAAATAAACATCTAATACAATAAAAAAAGATCCTAAGTGTATCAGCCCACCACGCTTCCCCTACCTTGCCTTCAAGATGAAAAGTCAAGGAAACACTCCAAGATATGAGTCTCCAACTCTCATGTCGCCTCATCAGATGGCTTACCAAGCCACTCAACTAGAATCTCCATCTCCAATCTGGTTCCATATCATCATCAGCGTCTAGCAAGTACTCAAACTGACTTTGCAATCTCTATCTCTTCTAATGGCTTTGGTAGAACCGATCCAACAATCTCATGATCTGTAATGTGCTATCTCAATAATGAAATATGAAAGACAGGATGCACTCTCAACCCCTTCGACAGCTCCAAATGATATGTAATTGGACCAATACGCTCCAACAATTGAAACGGACCAAAGTAGCGATGTGCTAACTTTTGGTTTTGCATCGGACGTAAGGTCACCTGTCGATACGGTTGCACCCTCATAAACACCCAACTACTGATGTCGAACTCCTGCTCCCTATGGCTACGATCATAAACTTGCTTCATGTGATTTTGAGCAAGTTTACGATGAGCACGCAACCTCCTCAATGTGGCATCTATCCATCAATGCTAAGTCCACATCATCCTATCTGCCGATGCCACTGGATCATAAGCGCATAACGTCAGAGTCGTGCGTCTATACACCACCTCAAATAGAGTCATGCTAATGCTGCTATGGTAGGCGGTGTTATAAGACCACTCCACCCACGATAAGAACTCCAACTATCATTTCGGCATCTATCTCACAAAACACTTCAAATACTGCTCAAAATGCCTCAACTATGGATGGTGGGCCGAACTGAAGTTCAATCGAGTCCCCTTTAATCTAAAAAACTCCGTTGAGAAGTCGCTCATAAATACACGATCATGATCCGAGACAATCGTGCGTGGCATGCCATATAATCGAGCAATATCTCTAATAAAAATTTTAGCCACCGACTTGGCTGAAACCCGATATGATAATACCGAAAAGTACACATACTTGCTCAATCTGTCAACCACCACAAAGATAACAGAATAACCACGTACCAACAGAAGACCTTCTATGAAGTCCATACAAATGTCTTCCCAAACACTGCCCGGTATAGGTAAAGGATGTAGTAATCCGACCTGTTTCAATGTGGTTGCCTTAGCCCTTTGACAGACTTCGTAAGTACGAACAAAACTCCTCACATCCTGTCTCAGCACATGCAACTCTGAGATATCCTCCTATAAGTCCTCAAGACACCCTCATAACCAGCCTCTAGAGTTTGGTGGAAGTGCTCCAATAATTTCTGCCGCAATCCATCATTTGCGGGCACTCGAATGCATCCGCGGTCCAGCAGCAAACTGCCCCGATTCTCTAACTCGGGATGGCACTCTGGATCATCTATCACCTCCTGCAACAATCTCAAAATATTTGGGTCAGATGTACATGCATACCTCAGCTCGTAAAGGAAGGGAGAGGTAGGAGATGAATAGGCTGCAAGCTCGGCGGTATCGAGTTAGCGCGATAGTGCATCCGCCACTCTATTTTCGTTCCTTTCTTGTATTGAATTTCATAATCATACCCCAGCAATTTTGTGACCCATCGCTGCTGTGCCGGAGTGTGTATGTGCTGTCCCATAAAGTATGGAAGGCTCTTTTAATCGGTTCAGATAATTAACCACCTATCGATCAAATAAGGATTCCACTTTATCATCGCATACAGAATTGCCAACATCTCTCTCTCATAAGTCGATAATTGCTAAGATTTTTGTGATAAAGCCTTACTAAGATAGGCAATGGGACGTCCTTCATTCATTAGTATAGCTCCTATGCCAACACCCGATGCATTAAATTGCATGATGAATTCTTTGGTGAAGTCCGGTAGCACTAGAACTGGTGCCGTCGTCTTTACTGTTTTCAATTTTTCAAAGACTGAAGTGGCTTCATTCGTCTATTTAAAGAGCCCTTCTTCAACAAAGAAGTGAAAGGAGCAGCGATCTTGCCATATCCGGTGATGAAGCGTCGATAATATTCGATCAACCCCACAAATCCTCTCAATCCGGTGGTAGTAGTAAGAATAGGCCAAGTGGTCATACATGCAACCTTTCGAGGATCCGCCGCTACACCATCTGCTGAAATGATGTGGCCTAAATACTCCACCTTTGGTACTCCCCATAGGCATTTGGACTTCTTGATCTTCAATTGGTTTTGTTTCAACAAATTCAGCACGTTTTCCAAATGTCACCAATGTTACAATTTAGTCCTGTTATACATCAAAATATCGTCAAAAAAACTAAGATATATCTTCGCAAGAGTGACCAAAATATATCATTCATGAGGCCTTGAAAAATAACTGGAGCATTAGTGAGACCAAAAGGCATCACTCGAAACTCGTAATGTACGTCCGGAGTCCGAAATGCAGTTTTATGAATATTCGTTGGGTGAACTCTAATTTGATGATACTCGGCTCTCATGTCAAGCTTACTAAATATAGTCGCCCCTCCAAGCTCATCCAGCAACTCCTCGATAACCAGAATGGGATATCGGTCCTTGACGGTAAGAGCGTTTGTTGCTTGATAGTCGACACAAAAATGCCATGTTTAGTCATTTTTTCGCATCGATATGGCCTCACGTTCGCCAGTGCAGTCTCGGATATAATCTCTATGCGATGGTCCGCCGCTCTCCTCGGTGGCAACTCCTATGGCTCCTCAAATAGTCCGAAAAAATTATCTAATAAATTAGGCAATTCAATGGTAATAGCCAAACTCGTTTGAGGCTCATCTCCTGCTGCTCCTAACTGTAGAAGATAGGCCAAATCATACGTACAAGGTAGCCCCACCATAGGCTGCATCGTAGGAATCGGCAAAGACCGAACACCATCAAGACGCACATCTTTATTTTCTTATTTATATTTCATCCACATGCTTCGAAAATCAAATGTGACGGATCCCAAATTGATGAGGAGGTGCACACAATGCTTTTAAACAAGTCCGTCCACTCGTAACGTCCTCGGCGCGAAAGTACCCGAATATGCATGCATCGATATTTCAGATTGGATATCTTCCTCCATACCCTCCTCAACGGTCTCCTCATGGGTCTCCTCTGGACACTCTCCATCATCAACAACCTCATCATCCTCCTTAGGACCATCGATAAGCATTACACTCCTGATTGGTTTAGAACACCGATGATCGGGAGTGAAATGCTCATCACATCGAAAGTAAAGGCTCTTCGCTTTCTGGTCCTCCACTTGGGTAGGTGTAAGAGTTCAATCGGGGGGGGGGGGGGGGGGTTTGGTGCCTCCTCTAACATTGGAAGAAGGTCACAAAGGTGGTCGTGGTCTAGTATTCACAGCCACTGTTTTTGAAACTGCAGAATTTCCAGTCGGCGTTCTAGGTGTAAACCGCCCATCTAGGTTGCCCTAATTATCTTTTGCTACCATCCTTAGAGCCTTATGCTTTTGTTCCATCTTCACAGCCTTCTCAAAGGCCTCCTCAAGAGTAGTAGGACATAGAGCACGAACACCTGCTTGTATCTCATCTCATAACCTTGAAATAAATGTACTCATCAATGTCCGTTCAGGCCAAGGGGGGCTCACAACGACTACTAACTCTTTCAAGCACAGCTTGATACTCCGATATGATCGTCCTCTAAACCATCTTGCTTAATATGGCAGCAAAATCTTCATATGCCGCTGATATGATCACGCCTCGGGCTATGGAGCTCTGATACCAAATTGATACGATCTCCCCTTAGGCTAAGGTTCGATCTCTTCCAATTTCCTGATTTGGACTAGATCTAGCACAGAACTTTGAAATAAGATCCTAATATATGCCGCCGTCGAATCGATGTGAAATTTTGATATGTTGTAGCCTCATAAAAGATCTTTCAAAAAAATCAAGTTTCAGGCGAATCGGGGTTGGGGATCTCGAGATATTGTCCATTTAGTGGACGAACATCAGGATGCTCTATTTTGGATCCGTGGGCACGAGATCCTAGGTAATGGTGATTGGTGGAGGACCGGCATTAATGGGGTGGCACCGGTGGAAAGGTGATGGTGGAAGGGTTATGGTTGATGGAAGGGTTAGGGCACGTGTTGGATAGATTGGAAGAAGGGGAAGGAGAGGGCCACCCCTAAGGGACTAGGGTGATTGGCCGGTCGAGGGAGGTTAGAAGCGGCGTCGCCGGGGATTGAGAGAACGGGAACGAAGAAGACGAAGGAGACAAGGCAAAACTCAATCTCAATATTCAATAATCAATTTTAGTTGCCCTACACATCCTTTTATAGGCTAACCAACAACTCAAATTAACCCTAAAACATAATTTTCGCCGACCGCGTTCGAACTCGCCCGACCGCATTCGAACGCACGATCGAACGCACCTCTCGGTATTTCTGAACGTGATGCAGGCGTTCACAGTGTGTTCAAACACACAGTGCACTCTCTTCACCCACGTTCACAACCCCGTTCACAAACCGCATTCGAACGCGACTTACAGAAAACTTATTTTAATGGAAATTAAACATTAAAACATGAAACAAAAACACTCCTAAAGTGAATCCATGCTCGAGACGACGTCGGTGAAGTCCGAATCGTATCAGCCGCTATTCCAAATTTGCGTGTAATCCTCCTATAAAAATCAGCCCATCCGGTAAATCCACCACCACGAATAACTGATCTATAATAATGCAATGTCGTTCCTTGTAGGTGAAAGCTTGCCATCTGGACTTTTATATCTTCTTCTGTACCTTGATAATCAAAATAACGATCAACGTAAAATATCCAATCCATTGGATCACCGCTTTGGAATTTTGGAAAGCGCATCGGTGCCGCACGCCTCTTGGGTTCCACCACCGCCGGTCTTGGGTTTTGTAACGGAGGTGGGGGATGATGTGAAGGAATAGGTAGGAGTGGATCATTGACACTCATATGACGCACCTGGACCTATGGGGTATCGGTTCGATGAGGTCCCACCGCTGGTCTTTCTTGAAACTTCGTTCATCGTCGAGGAGATGACAAACCCAATCGATTCACGACATATTCCTTGAATTCATTGTGATCCTTTTGCATGTTATTAACTCTATGCAACAATGTTTGGAACATGCCCTTATGTTTATCCATATTTAAACCCATGGACGTTGGTTGACTCGGTCCTACCGTGGTCGCTCCAAAGGAATCGACCTCACAGTTAGGGTAATCGTGGATTGAATCTTCCATTGTTGGAATACTCTCCATAGGTCTCCTTGTTGAAGTCATCTTCCTTGTTTCAACCATTAATGGAGGTCTAAGGTTCGCCTGATACCAAATTGATAGGCTCTGTGTTACGAACCCTCTTTTGGTGCTATGGCTCTGATACCAGCTTGTTACGATCCTTCCTCGGCTATAGGCTCTGATTCAAGATTAATACGATCTTGCACGGAACTTTGAGATCAGATCCCGAAATATCCCGCCGTTGGATCGCTGTGAAATTTTGATATGTTGTAGGCCCGGAAAAGAGCTTTCCAACGGATCTAGTTTCAGGCGAATCGGAGATGGGGATCTCGAAATATCGTTCGTTTAGTGGACGAACGTCAGGATACTCTGTTTTGGATTCCGTGGATGAAGGCACGAAATCCTAGGTAATGGTGGATTGTGGAGGGCCGGTGTTGATGGGGTGGCACCGGTGTAAAAGTGATGGTGGAAGGGTTATGGATGATGGAAAGGTTAGGGATAGCGATGGATAAATTGGAAGAAGGGGGAGAAGAGGGCCACTCCTAAGGGACTAGGGTGATTGGCCTGTCGAGGGAGATTAGAAGCGGCGTCGCCGGGGAGATTGAGGGAACGGGAGCGAAGAAGATGAAGGAGGCAAGGCAAACTCAATTCTCAATAATCAATAATAATTTTGGTTACCCTACACATACTTTTATAGGCTAACCAACAACTCAATCTTATCCTAAAACACAATCTTATCCTAAAACTCAATCTTATCCTAAAACACAATCTTATCCTAAAACTCAATCTTATCCTAAAACTCAATCTTATCCTAAGGTAAATCCAAACTTGAGACGATGTCGGTGAAGTCCGAATCGTATCACTCTGATACCAATTGATGAGTATCTGGAACCAAAAGATCGGCTACGGAACAATTCCTTAAGATCTAAATTTATTGCAGAAAGCAGTCCGCATAATCGTGGGAAAATATTCGTCAGATATTCTCCGATAGTCAGACAACTACGAGACCAATTGGGTTGGATCCATAACTTCCTAATCTACAACTTTTGTATTTATGCCCTTCATAGTTTCAAACTGTAGTATGGACGTATATACGGAATAACGTGGGTGATGGTGGTGGTGACGGGTGAAGTGGATATTACGGTTATGGTTAGGTATGGAGATGAGGGTGGATTGTGGAAGTGATTAAGGGAAGTAGACAAAGGGAACAAAGAAGAGGGGTGACTTGACAGACGAGGAAGATTAGAAGCGAGGAGAAACCTTACTAACAGTAGATGTGGAAGTATGGTGAAGAGGGAGGAAGGAGAAGTCTAGAGAGAAGATAGGAGGCAAGAAATCAACGATCCAATAGCATAATGAAGTTGGTTGCCTTCTACATATTTATAGAGGCTAGTCAACAAGTCCTAAAACAATATGATACCCTAATTCTAGAGGATTCCCATCGATCACGTTCAAACACGCTTTATTGCGTTCGAATGCGTCCGATCGTGTTCGAACGCACTCAAAAAGCCCCATCTCTATATGTGCGAATGCGATACAAGCATTCGAACACAGGTGTATACCGACTTGGTAGTAGGGGATCATTGACACTCAAATGACGCACCTAGACTTGTGGGGTATCGGTTTGATGGGGTCCCACCACTGGTCCTTCTTGAAACTCTGTTCGTCATCGAGGAGATGACGAACCCAATTGATTCATGACATATTCCTTGAATTCATTGTGATCCTTTTGTATGTTGTCAACTCTATGCAACAATGTTTGGAACATACCCCTTAGTTCATCCATATTCGAACCCATAGACGTTGATTGACTTGGTCCTGCCGTGGTCTTTCCAAGGGAATTGGCCTCACGGTTAGGATCATCGTGCATTGAGTCCTCCCTTGTCGGTGTGCTCTCCATAGGTCTCCTTGTTGATATCATCTTCCTTGTTTCAACCATTAATGGAGGTCTATGGTTTGCCTACTCTGATACCAATTTGTTAAGGATCTGATACCAAATTGATGGGATCTAGAACCAAAAGATCAGCTACGAAACAATTCCTTAAGATCTGAATTTATTGTAGGAAGCAGTCTATGCAATCGTGGAAAAATATTTGTCAAATATTCTTTGGTAGTTACAAAATTATGAAACAAATTGGGTTGAATCCATGTCTTCCTAATCTACAATTTTTATATTTACGCCCTTCATAGATTCAAACTGTAGTAGGGACGAAAATACGGAATAACGTGGGTGATGGTGGTGGTGACGGGTGGAGTGGATGTTAGGGTTATGGATGGGTATGGAGATGAGGGTGGATTGTGGAAGTGATTAAGAGAAGTAGACGAAGGGAACAAAGTGGTCGAGATCCCAAAGAAGAGGGGTGGCTCAACAGTCGAGGGAGATTAGAAGCGAGGAGAAACCTTGCCAACAGTAGAGGTGGAAGGATGGTGAAGAGGGAGGAGGGAGGAGTCTAGAGAGAAGATAGGAGGCAAGAAATCAAGAATCCAATAGAAATATAAAGTTGGGTGCCATCCACATATTTATAGAGGCTAGCCAACAAGTCCTAAAATAATATGAAACCCTAACAAACCAACTAAACCAGTATTCCTTATCTTCTCTGAATATCTTTTGGATTAAGCTTTCGTTTAGTCATAGATATATTCCGAATCTAGAGAAGTCATGAATATAAAAGTTGTAGATATCGAGGTTATCGACTATATCCAACTAGTTTGATATTATTTAAATATGTCAAATATTCTACAAATATTTTTCTGAAACTGCGCAGAGTTAGATTTAGCTAATTAGATAAAATCCTAACTATGTTTATCACTATGCAACATCCTTCTTGTATTAGTACATCTCCTATGCCAACTCCCGACGCATCACATTCAACAAATGAACCTTTCGGTGAAGTCTAGTAGAGCTAAAATGGGCGTTGTCTAAGGTACGACGCCTAAGGTTGTATAGGGCGGAGCAATTCTTCGCATACTAAGGTACGACGGAAGAATACAAGGTGACGCTTGCGAGCTTCCACCTTAAGGATGTGACGCTTCATTGGTTTCGAGCAGCCAATGCCATTGAGGATATCGAAAGTTGGGCTGACTTTTGTGCCGATATAACACGGCGATTTGGAGCATCGGGGTATGAAGACTTTGATGCTCTTCTCTCAAAGATAGTGCAGAAGACCACGGTTGGGGCATACCAAGAAGAATTTGAGAGGATAAGTAGCCGATGTCATCCATCATGGACGGATCAGCAACTTCGCAGCACCTTCATCTTCGGGCTGCGGCAAGACATACAAGCCGATGTGAGGGCTTTAAGGCCTAGAACCTTAAAGGAGGCCTTCGAAGATGCGGTGCTCATGGAAGACAAACATAGGGCCATGAAGTTACACCTGAAACAGAGTTGGACGAGCCAAAAGAGCCGCAATCAAGCTCAACCAATCATAGCGGCAGGAAATATTACTAGAGTACCAAGAACTGCTGCTGCGATGGTGCCTCCTTGAGCACCCTTGAAGCCATCCCAAGATGTGAAGCATGCACCTAGAGGTCTGGGACTAGCACTCACACCTGCTCAAGTGGAGAAATGAAGAGCTAAAGGCCTATGCTTTCGTTGAGATGAGAAGTTTGTACTCAAGCATCGCTGCGCTAAACCGATGGGATTGGTGATGCTAATCGACGGATTGGGGGAGGCTGATGATGGGTTTGCAACTGAAAATGAAGGTGTGGCTGCACATCAAGGAGAAGTAGCTAAGGAGAGCAACTCGTGGAGGACATGATAGCCGAAATCTCCCTCCACGCCTATTTGGGGACAGTTGTGCCAAAGACTTTGCGGATGAATGGAGTAGTCAAGAAAACCACAGTGAGAATCTTGATTGACACTAAGTCCACCCACAACTTTATTGACAAGAGGCTCCTTAGGAAGATTGGGCTCAAGTCGGAACCCACGGAAGGGTTCGATGTGACGATTGGAGATGGCACCACATTGCGAGCAGATTTTATTTGCGGAGGTGTGGAATTGAAGGTGCAAGGCCAAACTTTTACGTTGGATCTTTATCCTTTGGCCTTGCGAGGTGCCGACATTATTTTGGGGACTCAATGGCTTCAAAACTTGGGATTCGTAACATTTGATTTCTCAAACCTCACTCTAACATTTTGGAGGAATGGTCGAAGGGTGCTGCTAGATGGAAATCAACTGCGGTATGGGCAGACATTGCAACCACTTATGGGTTTTCCTTGTGCAGGGGACTGAGCTCTACTATTACAAATGGTTGTTGCTGAACCGAACATCCACCACCAAGGGAAATAGCTGCTGACATGCAAGAGCTAATGCAGGAGTTCAAAGATCTCTTCAAGGAACCCCAAGGACTACCGCCGACCCGTCGGCACAACCATCGCATCTAGATCATTCTAAGGACTGAACTAGCAAATGTCTGGCCCTATCGGTACCCGCATGTCCAAAAGGAAGAGATCAGTAAATTGGTGGTGGAAATGCTCGAACAAGAGATTATTCAATCAAGTAGAAGTGCCTACTTGTCGCCGGTGCTGCTGGCTCGGAAGAAAGACGGGAGTTGGCGGTTTTGCATCGACTACCGAGCTTTGAATGTAATTACTATCAAGGACCGGTATCCAATACCGGTGATCAAGGAGTTGTTGGATGAACTCACTGGGTCGACCTACTTTAGCAAACTTAACTTAAGAGCGGGGTACCATCAAATCCGCATCGACTCGGAAGATGTGCACAAAATGGCGTTCCGAACTCACGATGGCCACTATGATTTTCGAGTCATGTCGTTTGGACTCACCAATGCACTAGCCACCTTCCAAGGGCTGATGAATGACCTTTTCCGCCCGCTCTTGCTTCAGTACGTGCTCGTCTTCTTTGACGATATTCTAGTGTATAGCAGGAATTGGAACAAGCACTTGCGACATGTGTGGGAGGTATTAAAAATCTTGCGACAAAACCAGTTAAAAGTCAAGATAAGCAAGTGTCTTTGGGGAGAGTCACGAGTGGAGTACTTGGGGCATATAATCTTAGCAAGAGGAGTGGAAGCTGATCCAAGCAAGATCAAGAATATGGTGGACTGGCCAATTCCTACTAATCAGCGAGAATTGAGGGGATTCCTTGAGTTGACGGGGTACTCCCAGCGATTCGTTGCCAACTACGGCAAAATTGCTGTCCCGTTGACCTCCTTACTCAGAAAAGGTGGGTTTCAATGGACAGGCAGGGCGACGGAGGCCTTTGAAGCCTTGAAGACAGCTATGTCTACCGCTTTCTAGCACTACCGGATTTTAGCATTGTCGTGGAATGCGATGCTTCAGATGAGGGCATTGGAGCAGTTTTGATGCAAGAGGGCAGACCCATGGCATATACGAGCAAAGCATTGTCAACCCAGTCGTGACAACTATCCACCTACGAGCACGAAATGCTAGTGATTCTACACGCCATTACCAAATGGTGACCCTACTTGATTAACCAACGGTTTACTATCCGCACGGACCAGCGTAGCTTACCCTACTTCATGGAGCAACGTGTGCACACCCCAGCCCAACAATGGTGGGTCACAAAACTCCTTGGGTATGACTATGAATTAGTCTACAAAAGGGGGATCGAAAATCGAGCATCGAGCAACCGATGCCCTAACGCGCCACCCGAACACAAGTGAGCTTGCCTCTTTTTCAGCACCAACATTTCCTCTATTTTTAGATATGTGGGGAACCAATGCAGAAGATCATACCATGGAGGAACTAGAGTCAGATATCATGGATCGCTTTCCAAATTTCAAACCATGAGGACAAGGTTCCGGAAGCGTGGTGGATTGATATGATTCAGACTTCACCGATGTCGTCTTGAGCATGGATACACTTTAGGAGTGTCTTTGTTTCTTATTTTAATATTTAATTTCTAAGAAAATAAGTTTTCTGTACATAGCGTTCAAACACGGGTGGAGTGCGTTCGAACGCGGTTGTCAACGTGGTTGTGAGTTGTGCATTGTGCATTCGAACGCCGCGTTCGAACGCACTGTGAACGCCTGCATCGCGTTCGCAAATCCAGAAAAGTGGGAAACCGCATTCGATTGCATGTTTGAATGCCTACAGCGCGTTCGAACGCCTGCATCGTGTTCGCAAATCCAGAGAAGAGCGAACTCGGTGCGTTCGAACGTGGTCGACGAAATTATATTGTTTAGGGTTAATTTTGAGTTATTTGGTTAGCCTCTAAAAGGGATGTGGATGGCAACCAAAGAGTCATTATTGAAGAATTGAATTTTGCCTTGCCTCGTTCGTCTTCTTCGCTCTCGTTCTCTCAATCCCCGGCAACGCCGCTTCTAACCTCCTTCGACCAGCCAATCACCCTAGACTCTTAGGGGCAGCCTTCTTCTCCCCCTTCTTCCAATCTATCTAACACTTGCCCTAACCCTTCCATCAACCATAACATTTCCATCTCCACTTTTCACCGGTGCCACCCCACAAACGCCGGTCGGCCTCCAACCACCATCACCTAGGATCTCGTGCCTCCATCCACGGATCCTAAACAAACCATCCTGATGTTCGTCCACTAAGCGGACGATATCTCAAGATCCCCACATCCGATTCGCTTGAAACATGATTTCTTGGAAAGCTATTTTCTAGGGCTACAACATATCCAAATTACACATCGATCCAACAGCGACATCTCTCTATCTTATTACAAATTTCCGTGCTAGATCTAGTCCAGATCAGAAAATTGGAAGAGATCGAACCTTCGCCTAAGGGGAGATCGTATCACTTATCTAGAGATGATTTTAGTTAATCATATTTTATTACGCATATGGTTCGATTAATCTGGGATATGAGTATACTAGTGATATACAGAGATAATTAAAAATGACTATTTATCGAGATGATCTCTAACATGAGTATGCATGTGATAGATGTATGATTAGAGATTGTATCGTATTATATCTTGTTTTACTCTTCCACCTAAATTTATGATATGCATAACTTATTACAGTAATAAATAAAATACATATGATCTATCATTTAGAAGGAAAGCATGAAATCTGATTGATAGGATAGTTGGTAGAAAGTATGAGGATACCCAAGTGGGCGCAAGGGGTAGGGCATGTCTAGAGATGATTGATTGTTCAACATAGTCGCGATCCTGTGGCCTTACGTCTGCGATCAGTAGTCTATGTACGTAGTAGACATTTGGATACACATTGTTCGCTAGGATATATGTAGCAAGTTATCTGATATGATATCCCCTTGGGCTATGGTTTGATCTATCCCATTTTTAGATTTAGACAGGATCTGATATGGAACTTTAGAAGAGTATTTCAAAAATTATAGCCGTCAGAGCAACGTGGAAATTTGATATGTCGTAGCCCTAGAAAAGAGCTTTTAAATAGATCTAATTTTAGAAAAATTGGACTATGGGATATCGAGATATTATCAAATAATTAGACGAATATTAGGGAGTCCGTCTATGGATTCATGGATGGAGGCATGAGATGCTAGGTGGATTATGGAGGTTGTAGGCCGACGATAATAGGGTGGCACCGATGAGTAAGGTGGTGATTATGGGATTATAGATGATAAAAGGGTTAGGGCAAGGGAAGAGAAATTTGAAAAAGGGGGAGGAGTGGGCCGCCCCTAAGGGACTAGGGTGAGTGGCCGGTCAAGGGAGGCTAGAAGCGGCAGAGCCGTGGAATAAGGGAACGAGAGAGAAGGAGAAGAATATTAGGGCAAGAACTCAATTCATTCAATAATGCTTCTTTGGTTGCCATTCACACCTTAAGAGGCAAACTGAATAATTAAAAAATGATAATTATTAACCCTAGAAATAGTGGATTTTCGTCGATCGTGTTTGAACGGGGTCGAACGCGTTTGAAGACACAAAAAACGTTCTTTGTCGATGCGAACCTAATGCAGGCGTTCAAACGCAGAATGCACATTTCGCATTCTCTATTTTTGCGAACCTGATGCAGGTGTTCGCAAGCACGTTCAAATGCAGCTACCCTCATTCGAAAGGGGCCTACAGAAAACTTATTTTTCTCTAATATAAATACTAAAACAATAAGAAAAGACACTCATAAAGTGTATCGATGCTCGAGACGACATCAGTGAAGTCCGAATCGTATCAATCCACCATGCTTCCGCATCCTTGTCCTCTAGGTGTGAAATTAGGGAAGCGATCCTTGAATTCTGACTCAAGCTCCTGCATGACTTGATCCTCTGCACTAGCTCTCCACAGATCTGAAAATAGAGGAAAGATTGGCGCTGAAAAGGAAGCAAGCTCGCTTGCCTCCGGTTGGCGCAAAATGGCATCGGCAGCTCAGTTCTCGATCCTCTTTTTGTAAACTAGCTCATAGTCATACCCAAGGAGTTTTGTGACTCACCGTTGTTGTGCCAGGGTGTGCACACGTTGCTTTATGAAGTAGGGTAAGCTACGCTGGTCCATGCAGATAGTAAATCGTCGGCCAATCAAGTAGGGTTGCCATTTGGTGATGGCATGTAGAATTGCTAGCATTTCGCGCTCGTAGGTAGATTACTATCGCGACTCGTTTGACAATGCCTTGCTCATATATGCCATGAGCCTACCCTCCTATATCAAAATAGCTCTAATGTCCTTACCTGAGGTGTCGCATTCCACCACGAAGGGCCTGCTAAAATCTGGTAAAGCCAAAATCTATGCGGTAGACATGGCTATCTTCAATGCTTTGAAAGCCTCCGTCACCTTGTTTGTCCATTGAAACCCTCCTTTTTTGAGTAAGGAGGTCAGCGAGGCAGCGCATACGAATTGTCGATAGTATCCCATCAATCTAAGGAACCCCCTCAAATCCCGCTAATTAGTGGGAATCGGCCAGTCCACTATATTTTTTATCTTGCTTGGATCGATTTCCACTCCTCTCGCTGAGATTATGTGATCCAAGTACTCCACTCATGGCTCACCCCAAAGGCACTTGCTCATCTTGACTTTCAACTAGTTTAGTCGCAAAATATTCAACACCTCACACACATACTGCAAGTGTTCAAACCAATTCCTGCTATACACTAGAATGTCGCCAAAAAAGATGAGCACATACTGATGCAAGAGCGGGTAAAAAAAGTTATTCATCAGCCCTTGGAAGGTCGTTAGTGCGTTGGTGAGCCCAAACGGCATGACTCGGAACTCGTAGTGACCATCGTGAGTTCGAAATGCCATTTTGTGCACATCTTCCGGGTCGACGTGGATTTGATGGTACCTTACTCTTAAGTCAAGTTTGTTGAAGTAAGCTAACCCTGTAAGTTCATCCAATAGCTCCTCGATCCCTAGTATTTGGTACCGATCTTTGATGGTATTTGCATTCAAGACTCGGTAGTCGATGCAAAACTGCCAACTCCCGTCTTTCTTTTGAACCAACAGCACCGTTATGAGCAAGCACGCCTACTCCGCGGAATGATCTCTTACTCAAGCATCTCTACCACCAATTTGCTAATCTCCTCCTTCTGAACATATAGGTACCAATACGGCTGAACATTTGCTGGTTCAGTCCCTAGAATGATTTGAATTCGGTGGTCATGCCGATGGGTCGACGGCAGTCCTCAAGGCTCCTCGAAGAGGTCACTGAATTCCTATAGCAGCTCCTTCATATCAGCGGGTATTCCATTTGATGGTGGATGTTCTAGTTCAGCAATAGCCATTTATAAGAGTAGAGCTCGGTCCCCAGCACATAGAGTCCCAATAGAGATTGCAATGCTAGCCCTTGCCACGCTTGATTTTCATCCAGCAGCACTCTCCGACTATTTCTCCGAAATGTAAGTGTGAAAATTGTAAACTCAAATGTGACGGGCCCCATGCTTTGAAGCCATTAAGTCCTTAAGACAATGTCGGCACCCCACAAGGCCAGCGGATAAAGATCCAATGTGAAAGTTTGGCCTTGCACCTTCAACTCCATGCCTCTGCAAATAAAATCAGCCCGCAATGTGGTGCTATCTCCAATCATCACATCGAACCCGTTCGTGGGTTCCGACTTGAGCCCAATCTTCCTAAGAAGCCTTTTGTCAATGAAATTGTCAGTGGACCCAGTGTCGATCAAGATTCTCACTGTGGTTCTTTTTACTACACCGTTCACCCACAAGGTCTTTGGTGCGGCTGCCCCAAAATAGGCGTGGAGGGAGATTTCGGTCGTAATGTTTTCTACGGGTTGCTCCTCTGCTACTCCTTACTGTTCAGCCACACCTTCATCTTCAGCTACAACCTCATCCTCAGCTTCCTCCAATCCACCTATTAGCATCACCGATCCCATCGGTTTAGTGCAGTGATGTCCAAGTACAAACTTCTCATAACAGCGAAAGCATAGGCCTTCGGCTCTTCGCTCCTCCACTCGAGCAGGTATGAGTGCTCGACCAGGACCTCTAGGTGTGTACTTCACTTCATGGGAGGGCCTTAGGGGTGCTTGAGGAGGCACCATTATAGCAGCAGCTCTTGGTACTCTGGCCGAATTTCCTATCGCTTTGGTAGGCCGAACCGGGTTGCGACTATCTTGGCTCGTCTAGTTCTGCTTGATGTGTATCTTTATTGCTCGATGCTTGTCTTCCATTAGTACTTCATCCTTGAAATTCTCCTTTAAGATTCTAGGCCTTAAAGCCCTCACGTTGGCTTGTATGTCTCCCCGCAGCCCGAGAGATGAAGGTGCTGCGAAGTTATTGACCAATTCATGGAAGATTCAAGACCGCCTTTGAACTTGTCTTCCGCTCTATACAACCAATTGATCGGGTCACCCCCTTTGAACTTAAAAAATTTGAGACTTACGGTTCGCCCACAGATACCGTTGTCTCAGTTTGGATCATATCCAAGCCCTTGTCTACCCTGAGGAGGATGAACCATGAATGGTTGATGATTACTTCTATGGTTTATGTTAACTCAATGCAAATCCGATTCGTATTGTCCCGCCAAAGGGTCTAGATCTCCAAGATGATCTCCATTTAGGTTTGCTCGTTGGATGGGCTCACCAGCAACTTGGCCTGGTGGAACCATCCTTGCTTGTCTCTGGCCATAGGGTTGTGGCAGCAGAGGTTCTTGCTGGTGAAGATTCTAAACTAGTGGCGATGAGTTCATGGTGGTAGACTAGCGTCGGGGGGGTCGTTAGTGCATTTCCGATCGCCATAGCTTCTCTTGTCTCCCGTATTTCTTGCATCATCTCCATCACCATCTGATTATTGATGGCCATTTGTTTGGAAAGAGACCCAATTATGGCTTGAATGCTAAGCTCTTCCATATTCAGGTTCTATTGGGCGGTTCCGCAGGTAAAAGTTCCCGCAGCCGTTTCCCCCTCCTCAATTGGCAAAATCTCATCTTCCTCATTTTGCTGTGCAGCCATGGCTCTGGTTATCATTATAGGAAGCGCGTGTCCAAGAAACGGTGGCCCTGATATCACTCTTGATACGATCTCCCCTTGGGCTAAGGTTTGATCTATCCCACTTTTAGATCTGGATAAGATCTAGCACAGAACTTTAAAAGAGGATTTCAGAAATTATAGCCGTTGGATCAATGTGAAATTTTTATATGTTATAGCCCTAGAAAAGTGCTATCCAACGAATCTAAATTTAGGAGATGTAGAAAATTAGGGCAAGAACTTAATTCATTCAATAATGCTTCTTTGGTGGCCATTCACACCTTAAGTGGCTAACCAAACAATTCAAAAATGATAATTATTAACCCTAGAAACAGTGAATTTTTGCCAAACGTGTTCAAATGCACAAAAAATGTTCTTTGTCGATGCGAACTTGATGTAGGCGTTCGAATGTGCCCGATCACGTTCCAATGCACATTTCTCGTTCTCTATTTTTGCGAACCTAATGCAAGCATTCGCAAGCGCGTTCAAACGCACCCACCCGCGTTTGAACATGACCTACAGAAAAGTGTATCCATGCTCGAGACGACATTGGTGAAGTCCAAATTGTATCATTATCCTCATGTGGTTTCTATTAGCTAGTTAGTTACTGATTCACTTAGTTAGTATCTTTTTTTATTGCATTAGTTGTTTATTTTTATTAAAATAAAATTTCTATAGGTCGCGTTCGAATGCCCTTATGAATGCCTGCATTAGATGCGCAAATACAGAAAACGCATATTGTGCGTTCGAATGCGGTTGGGCGAGTTCGTACATCGCATTTGAATGCTTGCATCCCGTTTGCACATACAGAGAACGTCTTTTGTGCATTGAAACGCGATCGGGCATGTTCGAACGCGATCGACAGGAATCCTCTAAAATTAGGGTTTTTTATTATTATTAGGACTTGTTGGCTAGCATCTATAAGTATGTGGATGGCAGCCAAATTCATTAGGGAATTGGATTATTGATTTCTTGCCTCATATCTTCTCCCTAATCTCTCTCCCTCCTCCCTCTTCACCGTCCTTCTACCTCTATCATTGGTAAGGTTTCTCCTAATTTCTAATCTCCATTATCTATCGAGCCACCCCTTTTCTTTGGGATCTCGATCACTTCTTCCCCTCCGTCTACATCCCTTAACCACATCCACTATCTACTTCCATTTTCATACCCATCCATAACCCTAACATTCACTCCCCCGTCACTACCACCATCACCCACGTTATTTCATCTTTTTGTCTTAGTTGTAGTTCGAATCTGCAAAAGGCATAAATACGAAAGTCGTAGATCAGAAAGTTATGAATATTTGATGAATATTTTCCCATGGTTGTACAAACTGATTCCTATAATACATTTAGATCTTGAAGGAATCATTGCGTAGCCTATCTTTGGTATGAGAACCCATCAATTTGGTATCAGAACCTATTAGTTGGTACAAGAACCCATCAATTTGGTATCAGAGCCAGGCAAACCTTAGACCTCAATTAATGTTTGAAACAAGGAAGATGACAGTGATAGGCTCTGATATCAAATGATAAGCTCTGATACCAAATTGATAGGATCTTGAACGAAAGATAGGCTACACTAAGATTCCTTCAAGATCTGAATCTATTGCAGGAATCAATCCGTGCAACCGTGGGACAATAATCTTCAGATATTCTCTAGTAGTCAAAAAATTACATAACCAATTGTGTTGGATCCGTAACTTCCTGATCTACAACTTTCATAAACTTGCTTCATGCGATTTTAAGCAAGTTTAAGATGAGCATGCAACCTCCTCAGTGTGGCGTCTCTATCTCTTAATGCTAAGTCCACCTCCGTCCTATCTACCGATGCCATTGGATCATAAGCGCGTAACGTCGGAGCCGTGCGTCCAGACACCACCTCAAATGGAGTCATGCCAATGCTACTTTGGTAAGCAGTGTTATAAGACCACTCTACCGACGGTAAGAACTCCAACCATCGTCTCGGCATCTCTCCAACAAAGCACCTCAAATACTGCTCAATGCCTTGATTAACCACCTTGATTTGGTCGTCCGTCTATAGATGGTAAGCCGAACTGAAGTTTAATCGAGTCCTTTGCAATCTAAAAAACGCAGTCCAAAAGTTGCTCATAAATACACGATCACGATCCAAGACAAATCGTGGAGGCATGCCATGTAACCGAGCAACATCTCTAACAAAAATTTCAACCATCAACTTGGCTGAAAACGGATGTGACAATGTCGAAAAGTACACATACTTGCTCAATTTGTCAACCACTACAAAGATAACAGAATAACCATGCACCAACGGAAGACCCTCTATGAAATCTATAGAAATGTCCTTCCAAACACGGTTCGATATAGGTAAAGGCTATAGTAATTCGGCGGGTTTCAATGTGGTTGCTTTAGCCCTTTGACAGACTTCGCAAGCACGGACAAAACTCCTCACATCCCGTCTCAATCCTGGCCACGTGCAATTCTGAGATATCCTCCTATAAGTCTTCAAGACACCATCATGACCAGCCTTTGGAGTTTGGTGAAAGTGCTCCAACAATTTCTGCCGGAATTTGTCATTTGTGGACACTCGAATGCATTCGCAGTCCAGCAGCAAACCGCCTCGATTCTCCAACTCGGGATGGCGCTTCGGATCATCCATCACCTCCTGCAACAATCTCAAAATATCTGGGTCAGATATACATGCATACCTTAGCTTGTCAAGGAAGGGAAATGTAGGAGATGAATAGGCTGCAAGCTCGACGGTATTAGGTTGGCGCGATAGTGCATCCGACGCTCTATTTTCTATTCCCTTCTTGTATTGAATTTCATAATCATACCCCAACAATTTTGTGACCTATTGCTGCTGTGCCGGAGTGTGTATGCGCTATCCCATAAAGTATGGAAGGCTCCTTTGATCAGTTCGGATAATGAATCGTTTAGCAATTAAATAAGACTTTCACTTTGTCACCGCATACAGAATTACCAACATCTCTCTCTCATAAGTCGATAATTGTTGAGATTTTGTTGATAAAGCTTTGCTAAGATAGGCAATGAGACGTCCTTCTTGCATTAGTACAGCTCCCATGCCAACACCCGATGCATCATATTCAACAATGAATTCTTTGGTGAAGTCTGATAGCGCTAGAACGGGTGCCGTCGTCATTGCTATTTTTAATTTTTCAAAGGTTGAAGTGGCTTCATCCATCCATCTAAAAGAGTACTTCTTCAACAAAAAAGTGAGAGGAGCAACGATCTTGCCATATCCGACAATGAATTGACGATAATAACCAGTCAGCCCCAAAAATCCTCTCAATTCGGTGGTAGTAATAGGAATAGGCCAAGCGGTCATACATGCAACCTTTTGAGGATCCACCGCTACACCATCCACTGAAATGATGTGGCCTAAATACTCCACCTTTGGTACTCCCCATAGGCACTTGGACTTCTTGATCTTCAATTGGTTTTGCTCCAACAAATCCAGCACGTCCTCTAAATGCTGCCAATGCTAGAATTCAGTCTTGCTATACACCAAAATATTATCAAAAAATACCAAGACATACCTTCGCAATTCGCAAGAAAGGCCGAAATATATCATTCATGAGGCCTTGAAAGGTAGCTGGAGCATTGATGAGACCAAAAAGCATCACCTAGAACTCGTAATGCCTGTCCAGAGTCTGAAATGCAGTATTGTGCACATCCGCCGGTGACCTTTAATTTGGTGATACCTGGCCCTCAAGTCAAGCTTACTAAATATAGTCACGCCTACAAGCTCGTCCAGCAACTCTTTGATAACCGGAATGGGATACTGGTTATTGACGGTTTTAGCGTTTAGTGCTCGATAGTCAATGCAAAAACACCATATACCGTCCATTTTTCGCACCAATAGCATGGGGGATGAGTATGAACTATGACTTGGTTATATGAGGCCTTGCTCCAACATCTCGGCCACCATTTTTGAGATAACTTCTTTTTGCACATGAGGATACCGATTTGGCCTCACATTTGTCGGTGCAGCCCGAGGTACAATCTCTATACGATGGTCCGCCGCTCTCCTCGGTGGCAACTCCTACAGCTCCTCAAACAATCCATAAAAATTATCTAATAAATTAGACAATTCAATGGTAGTACCTGAAAAAGATAGGCCAAATCATACGCACCAAGCGGCCCCACCATAAGTTGCATCGCAGGAATCGGCGAAGTTCGAACACCATCAAGCTGCACATCTTTGTTTCCTTGTCTATATTTCATCCACATGCTCCGGAAATCAAATATGACGGGTCCTAAACTCTATAACCACTAAGCACCAAGGACAATGTCTGCTCCTCGCAGCGCTAACGGATACAAGTCCACAATGATGTCGTGTCCTTGCACCCGTATACTGACTCGGCGACACATGCTCTCCGCCCTAAGCTTCGTGCCATCTCCAATTGCAACGTCAAACCCCATAGTCGATTCGGCATCCAAACCCAATCTCCTCACTAACCTCTCATCTAGAAGGTTATGTGTACTCCCCAAATCGATAAGGATGTGCACACAATGCTTTCTAAGGAGTCCGTCCACACGTAACGTCCTCGGCGCGAAGGTACTCGAATATGCATGCATCGATATTTCAGCTTGAATATCTTCCTCAACGGTCTCCTTATGGGTCTCCTCTGGACACTCTCCATCATCAACAACCTTATCATCCTCCTTAGGACCATCAATAAGCATCACACTCTCAATCGGTTTAGAGCACCGATGACCGAGGGTGAAACGCTCATCACATCGAAAGCAAAGGCCCTTTGCTCTTCACTCCTCTACCTAGGCAGTTGTGAGAGTTTGAACGAGGGGTCTAGTGCCTCCTCTAATGTCGGAAAAAGGTTTAAAAGGTGGTTGTGGTCTAGTAGTCACAGCCGCTGTTTTTGAAACTGTAAAATTTCTAATCGGCGTTCTATGAGTAAACTGCCCATCTCGGTTGCCACAATTGGTTTTTGCTGCCATCTTTAGAGCCATATGCTTATATTCCATCTTCACGGCCTTCTCAAAGGCCTCTTGTTACGATCCTTCCTCGGCTATAGGCTCTGATACCAGATTGATACGAACCCTCTTTTGGTGCTATGGCTCTGATACCAGCTTGTTACGAACCTCCCTTTTGGCTATGGCTCTGATTCAAGATTAATACGATCTTGCACGGAACCTTGAGATCAGATCCCGAAATATCCCGCCGTTGGATCGCTGTGAAATTTTGATATGTTGTAGGCCCGGAAAAGAGCTTTCCAACGGATCTAGTTTCAGGCGAATCGGAGTTGGGGATCTCGAGATATCGTTCGTTTAGTGGACGAACGTCAGGATACTCTGTTTTTGGATTCCGTGGATGAAGGCACGAAATCCTGGGTAATGGTGGATTGTGGAGGGCCGGTGTTGATGGGGTGGCACCGGTGTAAAAGTGATGGTGGAAGGGTTATGGATGATGGAAAGGTTAGGGATAGCGATGGATAAATTGGAAGAAGGGGGAGAAGAGGGCCACTCCTAAGGGACTAGGGTGATTGGCCTGTCGAGGGAGATTAGAAGCGGCGTCGCCGGGGAGATTGAGGGAACGGGAGCGAAGAAGATGAAGGAGGCAAGGCAAACTCAATTCTCAATAATCAATAATAATTTTGGTTGCCCTACACATACTTTTATAGGCTAACCAACAACTCAATCTTATCCTAAAACACAATCTTATCCTAAAACTCAATCTTATCCTAAAACACAATCTTATCCTAAAACTCAATCTTATCCTAAAACTCAATCTTATCCTAAAACTCAATCTTATCCTAAGGTAAATCCAAACTTGAGACGATGTCGGTGAAGTCCGAATCGTATCAATCCACCACGCTTCCGCAACCTTGTCCTCAAGGTTTGAAATTTGGGAAGCGATCCATGATGTCTGCCTCTAGCTCCCATGTAGACTCGTCAGTAGGTTTGCCCAGCCACTCAATCAGCACTTCAGTCTCTAATCTGGATCCTTGGCGTCTTCTCCTACGACTTAGGACTCGAACCGGCTCATTGGAGCCATCTTCCTCCATTGGTTCGGGTAAGGTCGAACCCACTACATGGTTAGGCCCGATCTGGGCCTTCAATGCCGAGACATGGAAGACGGGATGTATCCTGGTTCCTTCAGGTAGGTCCAATCGGTAAGCTACTGGACCGATTCGTTGTAGCACTCGGTACGGACCATAGTACTTGTATCCCAACTTTTGGTTCAAAATGGGTCTCAATGTGGATTGTCGATACGGTTGAGCTCGAACGAACACCAATTGATCCACCTCAAATTCTCGCTCACGTCGGCCTTTGTCATGCGTTTGCTTCATGCGGTTTTGTGCTGTGGCTAGGTGAGTCTTGAGCCGTCTTAATGTTTCATCTCGATCAGCAAGCTCCAAGTCAAGCTCAGTCCTATCCGTCGCCGCGAGTCTATCGTAGGCACGCAAGACAGGGGGAGTGCGCCCATAAACCGCCTCAAATGGGGTCATGCCAATGCTTGAGTGATGAGCGGTATTGTATGACCACTCAGCCCAGGGAAGAAATTTGACCCAATCCTTTGGTCGATCCGCCACAAAGCATCGCAAGTATTGCTCTAGTCCACGATTCACCACCTCGGTTTGGCCATCCGTCTCGGGGTGATAAGCTGAACTAAGATTGATTTGAGTCCCTTGCAATCTGAAGAACTCGGACCAAAACTCACTTATGAAGATGCGATCCCGGTCTGACACGATCGTCCTAGGCATCCCATGCAAGCGTGCCACTTCCCGAACAAAAATTTCAGCAACCCTTTTTGCTGAAAACGGGTGAGACAATGTTATGAAATGTGCATACTTGCTTAGTCTATCCACCACAACAAACACCACCGATTGTCCTCGAACTTCCGGCAGCCCCTCGATGAAGTCCATGGAGATATCCTCCCAAATACGCTCTGGTATCGGTAGTGGTTGCAGTAGCCCGCTAGGCTTGAATGCCTCCGATTTGGCTCGTTGGCAGATTTGACATTCACGCACATACTTCTTCACGTCCGTCTTCATCCCAGTCCAAGTACAGTTTTGGGCCAGCCGCTTGTAAGTACGTAATACCCCTTCATGACCTGCTATAGGAGTATCATGGAAGTGTGCCATCAATAGCCTCCGTAGCTCTTCGTTTCGGGGTACCTTGATTCGCCCGTGCTCTAGTACTAACCCATTGCGCTCCTCGTGCTCGGGGTTGCTTGAGGGGTTCGCTCTCAACTCCTCCATGAGTCGGACCAGATCACTATCCTCTGCACTGGCTCTTCGTAGATCTGAAAAGAAAGGAAAAGTGGGTGCCGAGAAAGAAGCGAGCTCCCTTTCTTTTGAAAGTTCAAGCAGCGGTTTACTTCCATCCAACAACACTCTCTGATCATCTCTCCAAAAGGTCAATGTGAGGCTTATAAAATCAAAGGTCACGGGCCCCAAGCTCCGAAGCCATTGGGTCCCCAAAACAATATCGGCACCTTGCAAGGCCAACGGATAAAGATCCAATGTGAAAGTTTGGCCTTGCACCTTCAATTCTGCACCTCCACAAATAAAATCTGCTCGCAAAGTGGTGCCATCTCCAATAGTCACATCGAACCCCTCCGTGGGTTCCGACTCGAGCCCAATCTTCCTAGGGAGCCTCTTGTCAATGAAGTTGTGGGTGGACCCAGTGTCAATCAAGATTCTTACTGTGGTCTTCTTGACTACTCCGTTCACCCGCAATGTCTTTGGTGCCGCCGTCCCCGAATAGGCGTGGAGGGAGATTTTGGCCATCGTGTCCTCCGCGTGATGTTGCTCCTCAACTTCTTCTCCTCGATGTCCAGCCACATCTGCACTTTCAGCTGCCATGGGTGGAAGATCGTGGCCTTCTCCTTTGAGTGGTAGCTTGGCAGGGAGCTGCAACGTCATCGCTGGTGATGAAGCTGTCGTGGTCGACTGTCGATTGACCGAGGAGAATGGTAGAAGATCGCTGGAGGCCATATGCGATTTCTTCTTAGTTGCCGACTCACTATGGTTGCAAAGGGAGCTAGTGAAAGGCGGCCCAAGTGTCGAAATTCGCGATTTCGGATCATCTCCTTCACCACTGATGAGGATTCCTGATGAGGGATATCCAGCGACCAGGTGTGGGGTAGCCAGCACTTCGCGGTTTGTCGACGAGGTCTCCGGTGCATGGGAAGATGTGGAGGTTCCGAGGGCTGCTACAATGGTTGAGGATCTCATTGTAGCCGGTGGCAGTTCGTTGCGGCTGACCATGGGTCGAGGTGTAGAATCTCGATCTTGCCGGATAGCCGAACTCTCCCCTATTTTTGTGATGAGCGGGAAGGCCGTGGAGGATGTTGGGTATGTTGTGGAGGGTTCCCAATGCTGTCTTGTGATTGCCTTGCTTGTTGAAAAAGGTTTCGTCCATGCCCGTATTTCCTGCATCATCTCCATCATTATTTGCTTGTTGATGGCAATCTGTTTGGAAATAGACCCCAACATGGATAGAACGCTAGGTTCTTCCGTATTCCTATTAGATCGAGTGATCGTCATTGGAAGCGCTTGTCCGAGGAACGGTGGCTCTGATACCAGCTTGTTACGATCCTTCCTCGGCTATAGGCTCTGATACCAGATTGATACGAACCCTCTTTTGGTGCTATGGCTCTGATACCAGCTTGTTACGAACCTCCCTTTTGGCTATGGCTCTGATTCAAGATTAATACGATCTTGCACGGAACCTTGAGATCAGATCCCGAAATATCCCGCCGTTGGATCGCTGTGAAATTTTGATATGTTGTAGGCCCGGAAAAGAGCTTTCCAACGGATCTAGTTTCAGGCGAATCGGAGTTGGGGATCTCGAGATATCGTTCGTTTAGTGGACGAACGTCAGGATACTCTGTTTTTGGATTCCGTGGATGAAGGCACGAAATCCTGGGTAATGGTGGATTGTGGAGGGCCGGTGTTGATGGGGTGGCACCGGTGTAAAAGTGATGGTGGAAGGGTTATGGATGATGGAAAGGTTAGGGATAGCGATGGATAAATTGGAAGAAGGGGGAGAAGAGGGCCACTCCTAAGGGACTAGGGTGATTGGCCTGTCGAGGGAGATTAGAAGCGGCGTCGCCGGGGAGATTGAGGGAACGGGAGCGAAGAAGATGAAGGAGGCAAGGCAAACTCAATTCTCAATAATCAATCCTAATTTTGGTTGCCCTACACATACTTTTATAGGCTAACCAACAACTCAATCTTATCCTAAAACACAATCTTATCCTAAAACTCAATCTTATCCTAAAACACAATCTTATCCTAAAACTCAATCTTATCCTAAAACTCAATCTTATCCTAAAACTCAATCTTATCCTAAGGTAAATCCAAACTTGAGACGATGTCGGTGAAGTCCGAATCGTATCACCTCTTCAAGAGTAGTAGGACATACAGCACGAACATCCGCTTGTATCTTCTCTCGCAGTTCTGAAATAAATGTACTCATCAATGTATGTTCAGGCCACGGTGGCTCACAACGACTACTAACTCTTTCAAACTCAGCTTAGTACTCCAATACGATAGTCCTTTGAACCATCTTGCTTAATATGGCAGCAAAATCTTCATAGCTGCTGTCTCAAATTTGTGTGTAATCATTCTACAAAAATCAGCCCATCCAATAAATCCACCAGCATGAATTATCGATCTATACCAATGCAATGCCGTGCCTTAGAGGTGAAAGCTTGCCATATGGACTTTTGCATCTTCTGCTATACCTTGACAATCAAAATATTGTTCAACTTGAAATACCCAATCCATTGGATCACTGCCTTGAAATTTTGGAAAGTCCAAACGTGCGGTTCTCCCCCGAATAGCGTTGTCAGGTTCACGAACAATCCTTGGTTCAGGTCTAAACCTCTGTGCATGTTGATCACCTTCTCTAAATCCTCGAGCATGTCCATCACCATCTCCATAGGGATCAACCTCAACTTCAAAGTGCCAATCCTCCTCATCGACTAAGCGCACCGGTGCCGCACGCCTCTTAGGTTCCACCACCGCAAGTCTTGGGTTTTGTAACGGAGGTGGGGAATGATGTGAAGGCATAGGTAGGAGGGGATCATTGACACTCATATGACATACCTAGACTTGTGGGGTATCGATTCTATGGGGTCCCACCGTTGGTCCTTCTTGAAACTTTGTTCGTCGTCGAGGAGATGACGAACCCAATCGATTCATAACATATTCCTTGAATTCATTGTGATCATTTTGTATGTTTTCAACTCTATGCAACAATGTTTGGAACATGCCCCTTAGTTCATCGAACCCATGGACATTGGTTGACTTGGTCCTGCCACGGTCGCTCCAAGGGAATCGGTCTCATGATTAGGATTATCGTGTATTGAGTACTCTGATAGTCAAAAAATATCCTCTGATAGTCAGAAAATATTATTCAGATATTCTCTAGTAGTTGGAAATATATGAAACTAATTGGGTTGGATCTGTAACTTCCTGATCTCCAACTTTTGTATTTACGCACTTCGTAAATTCGAACTGTAATAGGGACAAAAACATGGAATAACGTGGGTAATGGTGGTGGTGACGGTAGAGTGGATGTTAGGGTTATGAATTGGTATGGAGATGAGGGTGGATTATGGAAGTGATTAAGGGAAGTAGATGAAGAGAATGAAGTGGTCGAGATCCCAAAGAAGAGGGGTGACACGATAGATGAGGAAGATTAGAAGCGAGGAGAAACCTTACCAATGGTAGATGTGGAAGGATGGCGAAAAAGGAGGGAGGAGTCTAGAGAGAAGATAGGAGGCAAGAAATCAAGAATCTGATACGAATCAGATCAAATTGGATCACATCAAAAGGATATTAGGCTCAATGGATTGAGTCTAATTATCTTATTTGGTTATTTAGTTTAGTTAGAGTCTTAGTAGGTTAGGATTTTAATTAATTAGCTAAATCTAACTCTGTGTAGTTTTGGAAAAATATTCATAATTTATCCAAATAATATCAAACTAGTTGAACCTCCAGATCTACAACTTTTATATTCATAACTTCTCCATATTCAGAATTTATCTGTGATAAAATGAAAGCTTAATTCGAGAGGTAATGGGAGAAGGTAAGGAATACTGGTTTTGCTGGTTTGTTAAGGTTTCATATTGTTTTAGGACTTGTTGGCTAGCCTTTATAAATATGTTGATGGCAGCCAACTTTAGAATGCTATTGGATTTTTGATTTCTTGCCTCCTATCTTTCTCTTTAGACTCCTCCCTCCTCCATCTTCACCATACTTCCACCTCTACCGTTGGCAAGGTTTTTCCTCGCTTCTAATCTCCCTCGTCTGTCGAGTCACCCTTCTTCTTTAGGATCTTGACCACTTCATTCCCTTCGTCTACTTCCCTTAATTACTTCCACAATCCACCCTCATCTCCATACCAATCCATAACCCTAACATCCACTCCACCCGTCACCACCACTATCACCCATGTTATTCCATGTTTTCATCCCTGCTAAAGTTTTAATCTATGAAGGGTATAAATACGAAAGTTGTAGATCAGAAAGTTATGGATCCAACCCAATTATTTTTGTAATTGTCTGACTACAAGAAAATATCTGACGAATATTTTACCACGGTTGCATGGACTGCTTCCTACAATAAATTCAGATCTTAAGGAATTGTTCCGTAGTCGATCTTTTGGTTCCAGATCTCATCAATTTGGTATCAGAGACTATCAAAAAGCCTATCAATTTGGTATCATAGCCTATCAGAACCCAATAGCATAATGAAGTTGGCTTGTCATCCACATATTTATAGAGGCTAGCCAACAAGTCCTAAAACAATATGAAACCCAAATTCTAGAGGATTCCCGTCGATAGTGTTCGAACGCGCTCAAAAAGCCCCTTCTCTAGATTTACGAACACGACACAAGCATCCGACCGCGTTCGAATGCACAATATGCGTTCTCTGTATTTGCAAACCTGATGCAGGTGTTCACAAGGGCGTTCGAACACAACCCCACCTGCGTTCGAATACGACCTACAGAAATTTTATTTTAATAAAAATAAACACCTAATGCAATAAGAAAAGATCCTAACTAAGTGTATCAGATATCAACAAGGAGACCTATGGAGAGCACACCGACAAGGGAAGACTCAACCCACGATAACCTTAACCGTGAGGCCGATTATTTTGGAGCGACCACGACAGCACCGAGTCAACCCACATCCATGAGTGTGAATATGGGTTTGGCAAATGAACTTAGGGGCATGTTCCAAATATTGTTGCATAGAGTTGACACAAATCAAAAGGATCACAATGATTTACAAGAATATGTCATGAACTGATTAGGTTCGTCATCTCCTCAACGACGATCGGTGCCTCAAGAAGGACAAGCGGTGGAACCTCATCGAACCAATTTCTGATAGATCTTGTTGTGACATGTGAGTGGCAATGATCCCCTCCTACCAATGCCTACACATTATCCCCCACCTCCGTTACAAAACCCAATTCCGGTGGTGGTGGAACCCGAGAGGCGTGCGACACCGGTGCACTTCATTGATGAGAAGGATTGACACTTTGAGGATGAGGTTGATCCCTTTGGAGATGGTGATGGATGTGCTTGAGGATTTAGAAAAAGGGATCAATATGCACAAAGGTTTAGACCTGAACCAAGGATCTTTCGCAAACCTGACAATGTTATTCGGGGTAGAACCGCACGCTTGGACTTTTTAAAATTCCAAAGCGATGATCCAACGGATTGGGTGGTTCAAGTTGAACAATATTTTGATTGTCAAGGGATAGAAGAAGATTCAAAGGTCCAGATGGCAAGCTTTCACCTCCAAGGAACGACATTATATTGGTATAGATCGGTTATTTGTGGTAGTGGATTTACCGGATGGGTTGATTTTTGCAGGAGGATTACACGCAGATTTGGGAAAGCGGCATATAAAGATTTTGCTACCACATTAAGCAAGATGGTTCAGAGGATGACCGTATTAGAGTACCAAGCTGAATTTGAAAGAGTTAGTAGTCGTTGTAAGCCACCTTGGCCCGAACCGACATTGATGAGCACATTTATTTCAGGGATGCAAGAGAAGCAGATGTTCGTACTCTATGTCCTACCACTCTTGAGGAGGCCTTTGAGAAAGTCGTGAGGATAGAGCAAAAGAATAAGGCTCTCAAGATGGCAACAAAAATAAGTTGGGGCAACCGAGATGGGCGGTTTGCACCTAGAACACTTGCAGGAAATTCTATGGGTTCAAAAGCAGTGGCTGCGAGCACTAGACCATGACCACCTTTGAGACATTCTTCTGACGTTAGAGGAGGCACAAGACCCCCCCGTTCAAACTCTCACACCTGCCTAGGTGGAGGAGCGAAGAGCGAAGAGCGAAGAGCGAAGGGCTTTTGCTTTTGATGTGACGAACGTTTCAGCCCCGGTCATTGATGTTCCAAACTAATCGAGAGTGTGATGCTCATCGACGGTCTCAAGGTGAACGATGAGGTTGTTGGCGATGGAGAGTGTTTAGAGAAGGTCCATGTAGAGGCTATAGAGGAGGGCACGGAGGAAGATATCTAAGCTAAAATATCGATGCATGCATACTCGAGTACTTTCGCGCCGATGACATTGCGAGTGGACGGACTCGTTAGAAAATATTATGTGCACATCCTTATCAATTCGGGGAGTACACATAACTTTCTAAACGAGACGTTAGTGAGGAAATTAGGCTTCGATGCTGAACCGATCGCGAGGTTTGATGTTGCTATAGGAGACAGCACATAGCTTTGGGCGGAGAGCTTGTGTTGCCGGGTCAGTATATGGGTGTAGGGACACGACATTATTGTGGACTTGTATCCTGCGAGGAGCAGACATTGTCCTTGCCAGTGATTTGGCCTTGTTAGGTTTTTTATTTATTGGCAATTTTGTACAAAATATTCTAAGTGTATTCTTTCATGTATTTGAGCTTTACACAAGTCTAGAATATCTCTGGTGTGAAGAATTGCAAGATCATTGGAGAAAAGCCTCGCGTTCTCACCGCGTTCACAAGCACGTTCGAACGCGGGCATTGCGTTCACACAGATAGAGAGCCGCGTTCACAAGCGCGTTCGAACGCGGGCACTGCGTTCACACAGACAGAGAGCCACGTTCACAAACGCGTTCGAACGCGGGCACTGCATTCACACAGACAGAGAGCCGCGTTCACAAACGCGTTCGAACGCGGGTACTGCGTTCACACAGACCGAGAGCAACGTTCACAAACGCGTTCGAACGCAACCTGAAGAATTCAAGCTGTCGCGTTCGAACGCACTTGGGCCCGTTCGAACGCACCTGAAATTAAGTTAGGCCGTTCGAACGCACTCGGACCGCGTTCGAATGCACATATGAAGTTTGCAATTTATTGGATTTTCGTGAGTACGAATATGACTTGGATTTGGCTCTATCTTGGAGATCATATATAAGGATAGTGTTGCCCTAACCTAGGGTGGTTGAAGAAGATTATTCAAGGAGACTTTTTGGAGGCTACATCGGTTCTTCAACAAACAAGGCCCTTCGCATCTACAAATCTTAATCTTTCGTCTTAAGGGCTATCTAGACGAAAGATCAATCTCGAGGGCTACTGAGATTGGACTTCAATCACAAGAAGCAGTGAATCGTGGGTTATAGCGATCAAGACTGATATCTTTATCTACTGCAGAGGCCGAGTACATTGCAGCAGGAAGTTGTTGTTCTCAGTTACTATGGATGAAACAGATGGTCAAGGATTATGGCATTGAACAAGATACTATGGTGCTTTATTGTGACAACATGAGTGCTATTAATATATCGAAAAATCCTGTTCAACACTCGCGTACAAAACATATTGATATCCGACATCATTTTATACGCGAGTTAGTTGAAGACAAAACAATAGCACTAGAACATGTTGAGATGGAGAAACAGTTGGGTGACTTGTTTACAAAACCTTTGGATTTACAGAGATTTGAGTATCTTCGTACTTCTTTAGGGATTTGTGCTTTGGACTGATTTTATTGGGATGTGTGTTCTTTTTAGTTTGCGAGTTTCTTTTGTTTCGTTTGTTTTAGGTTTTCTTTTACTCTGAAATTTTCTTTGGTTTTAGTTTCAGATTTATCGAGAGTTTTTGTTATAAATAATAAAAATAAAAAAAATAAAAAACAAAAAAATTGATGCACTCCTAGATTCAATAATATCCTCTTGACATAAAAATATGATTTTTCTCTTGATTATGAGTTATTATAGTCAATTTTGTCATCTTGTAGTATATTGTTTCAATTTTGAATTTGTCACTCCCTCGACTTCTATAATAATAAATTTTTAATGCCTCATAACGTATGTGTATTCTTGAGTGAGCATGATATCATGAATATTTTTTTAAATAGCTCTCTATTAACTTTGATTTGCACAGTTTGACCTCATGCTTAGTTATCAAATATATTTTTATATAAGATCAATGAAAAGGGCTACAATGAGTTAGTGTGAAAGCCATCTTGTTTCGAGTCCAGTTTGACTCCGTACATTATTTGCAAATTTAAAAAAAAATGATATATGTGAATTTCTTCTTGCACATCATTTGATTTGTACTACAAGAAAAGGGCTACCTACTCATGTGTGAAAGCCATCATTGCACATATATTGTTCAATAAAAAAATTACAGGAAAAATTCCTGCTGTATTATGGAGAATAAGTCAAAAAGTGCAAACTTTCTATACTAAGTCGGTTTGACTACTGTGTTGCATCATTGTTTATATAGTAAAGTTTGTTTAAGAAGATTGGTTCATGTTATCTATGCTCATCTTGCATATGTATATCGTTATGATCAATCAAGATTAATATAATTTTGAGTGATGCATTAGAATTGATTATAATATGCTTTTGATGATTTGATTGATCTTGTATGACTTATTTCATTTGATTGTCATATTCTACGTCTTGATTATATTTTGGAATTCTAGAAGTGCATCTCCAAAAATATTTTTACCTTGTTTTTAGTTTAAAAAAAAAAAAAAAGGGCATTCGAACGAGGATTGTTGAGTTCGAACGCGGCGCGTTCGAACGCGCGGACTGGTGCGTTCGAACGCACGCATGGGTTCTTTAAATATTGCGTCCGAACCCAAGGGTTTCATCTTCCATTCTCCAAACCCTAAAAACCCTTCATTTTCCCCTTCTCAAATCTTCAAGATCTTGGTGTTTTTCATCGAATTTTTCACTTCGAATCCTTTTTGGGGGTCGATCTCCTCCGGATCTAGTGTCTTTCAACCAAATTTTTTAGTTTCTCCCCACATTTGCAAGGTATGATCATCCATTATTCTTTTTCAATAAACTTGTTTGATTTTGAGTGATTTGTGCGTTCTCAACTTTTGATCATGTTAATGTTCAACTCTTGATGATTCTTGTGAGATTGAACGTGATATCTTAGCATTTTTCAAGTGCAAGATGTTTTTCCTTTTGGGGCTTCATGGTTTTTCCCATTTTTCTTTGGATTTCTTGCTATTTTTTTGGTTGCTTTCGGAGATGTATTGAATATTGAAACGTGTTTTCTTTTCAAGAATGCCTAAGAAAACGACGGTGACCAAGAAACCAAGGCCGCCTTCCTCGCCATCCTCGGCTCCCAAGTTTTCTTCATCAACGGCTGAGGGTCGTTACAAGCATAATTTTGGCACCCGTCCTGTTATCTGTGAAAGACCCGTAGTTATATCTGATTTTTCTGAGTTGGGGATTGAACAGATCTTTACTGAACATGGATGGTTATCAGTGTGTCGGATGAGCGGGACTGCTTATGTGGAAGTTGTTCGAGAATTCTTTAGTAATGCCACGATTTCTGATCACTGTATACGTTCTACTGTTCGTGGTGTATCTATATACCTGGATTCCGATATTATTCGTGCTGAACTGAGTTTGCCTGATGGTGAGTTTCAGTATCCGACGTCTGCTCCACTCCCTGATATAAATGACTATGCCGGCACAGTTCTGATCAAAGGGGAACGTTGGAAAGGTAACATGATATCGCATGCAAGGCTGACATCTGTGGCTCGCATGCTTCACCTCTTTTGTCTGTACAATGTCACCCCCAAGACTCGCCATTCCAGCATTAGTTTGGATCGTGCGTTCCTTCTTCATGCCATGTTATCGGGAGTCTCTATTGACTTAGCTGCCGTGATCTATGATTCCATTCTCTCAGCTGCACAGAAAGAAGCACCTCGTGAGGGATTACTGTTTGGCATTTTTCTTACCACTTTGTGCACTCAGAGTAGGGTGCGAGTAGATGCTTCGGAACCTTCTCTTACTTCGCAGAAACCATTGGATCGGATTACTCTGAAGCGGAGTCAAGCTCACGACCAGACGTCTCCTCTCAAACCGTCCTCTTCCGCCGCTGGTCGGTCATCGCATCTCGACAGTTCTGATGATAGCTCTGCCGATGACTCATCTCCCACTGAGGGGGAGTTACCACAGTACTCGGACCGGTTCGATCAACTTAGTACTCAAGTGCAGGATCTCTATTCCGCGGTGAATGATCTACGTACTGAGCAAGTCCGTCAGGGAACTGTACTTGATTCCGTGTTGACGATTCTTCATCGTCAGTTTCCTCCGAGTTCCTAGTCTTTAGCATTTGTGCCAAAAATGGGGAGAGTGTCTCAGTGTTTAAGTATCTAGGTGTGTAGGGGGAGTATGGGCATAGGGGGAGTTTAGTGGAGTTTACTTGATGGTTGAACTTGGCATTTGAAACTTAACTTAACTTGAAGTAATTGTGATAACGTGTGTTTAATCTTTGTCTGTTTAAATTTTTGCTCTTGTGATAACTTGTGTTTTGATTTTTTTTTATTTCAAGTTATTTTCACTTGATCTTGGATTGGTATATGTTTCCTTGCAGGGATTGATGTGCAAAATATTCTAGACTTGTTGATTGCTCAGTTTGAAGTCATTGTAATATCTTGTAACCTAAGTGTTTTGTCACAAATTGCCAAAGGGGGAGATTGTTAGGTTTTTTATTTATTGGCAATTTTGTACAAAATATTCTAAGTGTATTCTTTCATGTATTTGAGCTTTACACAAGTCTAGAATATCTCTGGAGTGAAGAATTGCAAGATCATTGGAGAAAAGCTTCGCGTTCTCACCGCGTTCACAAGCGCGTTCGAACGCGGGCACTGCGTTCACACAGACAGAGAGTCGCGTTCACAAGCGCGTTCGAACGCGGGCACTGCGTTCACACAGACAGAGAGCCGCGTTCACAAACGCGTTCGAACGCGGGCACTGCGTTCACACAGACAGAGAGCCGTGTTCACAAACGCGTTCGAACACGGGTACTGCGTTCACACAGACCGAGAGTAGCGTTCACAAACACGTTCGAATGCAACCTGAAGAATTCAAGCTGTCGCGTTCGAACGCACTTGGGCCCATTCGAACGCACCTGAGATTAAGTTAGGCCGTTCGAACGCACTCGGGCCGCGTTCGAACGCACATATGAAGTTTGCAATTTATTGGATTTTCGTGAGTACGAATATGACTTGGATTTGGCTCTATCTTGGAGATCATATATAAGGATAGTGTTGCCCTAACCTAGGGTGGTTGAAGAAGATTATTCAAGGAGACTTTTTGGAGGCTACATCGGTTCTTCAACAAACAAGGCCCTTCGCATCTACAAATCTTAATCTTTCGTCTTAAGGGCTATCTAGACGAAAGATCAATCTCGAGGGCTACTGAGATTGGACTTCAATCACAAGAAGCAGTGAATCGTGGGTTCTAGCGATCAAGACTGAGAGGAACAAAGTCGTTTGGATCGACGGGTTGTTTTGTGAGTCAGTCTTGTAACTGCTACTGTCATAGTGATTGGTTTTGATCCGAGTTTGGATCCGTGGTTTTTTTCCCGTTTGGGTTTTCCACGTTAAAATCTTGGCGTTCATCTCTACTTTCGTTTTTAATATTTCTTCTGACTTTTACTTAAGCGAACGAGAAATATCATTGCCTAGAGATTAGATACATGGGCGGAGTGATCTTACCACACCGCTCACCACAATATCATTCGCATGACTCCATTCGAGGTGGTGTATGGGTGCACGGCTCCGACATTACGTGCTTATGACCTCGTAGCATCTACATATCGGATGGAGGTGGACTTAGCTTTGATGGATAGAGATGCCACATTGAGGAGGTTGCGTGTCCATCTTAAACTTGCTCAAAATAGTATGAAGCAAGTTTATGATCACAACCATCAAGAGCAAAAGTTGGACCTCCTGCAACAATCTCAAAATATCTGGATCAGATGTACATGCATACCTCAGCTCGTCAAAAAAGGGAAAGGTAGGAAATGAATAGGCTGCAAGCTTAGCAGTATCGGGTTGGCGGGATAGTGCATCCGCCACTCTATTTTTATACCCTTCTTGTATTGAATTTTATAATCATACCCCAGCAATTTTGTGACCCATCTCTACTGTACTGGAGTGTGTATACGCTGTCCCATAAAATATAGAAGACTCCTTTGATTGGTTCATATAATGAATCATCTATCGATTAAATAAGGTCTCCATTTTGTCACCGCATGCAGAATTGCCAACATCTCTCTCTCATAAGTCGATAATTGTTGAGATTTTTATGATAAAGCCTTACTAAGAAAAACAATGGGACGTCTTCCTTGAATTACTACATCTCCTATGTCAACACCCGACGCATCACATTCCACAATGAACTTTTTAGTGAAGTCCGTTAGCGCTAAAATAGGTGCAGTTGTCATTGCTATTTTTACTTTTTCAAAGGTTGTAGTGGCTTCATCCGTCCATCTAAAAGAATCCTTCTTCAACAAAGAAGTGAGACGAGCAACGATCTTACCATATCCAACGATGAATTGACGATAATATCTGGTTAGCTCCAAAATCCTCTTAATCTGGTGGTAGTAGTAGGAATAAGCCAAGCGGTCATGCATGCAACCTTTTGAGGATCCGCCACTACACCATCTGCTGAAATGATGTGGCCAAAATACTCCACTTATGGTACTCCCCAAAGGCGCATGGACTTGTTGATCTTCAATTAATTTTTATAACAACCAAATCTTAGAAAAAAAATATCTTTACATGGGTACGACGTGGCTGGCCTCGTGCCTATCCAATGCGGCTACGTAGGGGAGGTGCCACGCAACCTCCTCGCGTCGCCGCAGCCACCGCCAACCCCTCCCACCGCCTCTCTTTCTCCCTGTATATCTCTCTTTCTCTCTTTCTCCCTCTCTCTCTCTCTCTCTCGTCGAGGTCGGCCTATCGCCGCCGCCGCCATCTTTGGAAATTGCCGCCGCCACCTCCACGAGCGTCGGTGAGCTCTTTCTCCTTCTCTCTCTTCTTCATCTCTCTCTCCCTTTCTCTCTCTCTCACTATCTCTCTCTCTTTCTCTTTTTCTTACTTTGGGCTCAGGCCCGTCAGAGCCGAGTCGCCAGCGAGAGGCCAGCAGCTAGCTGGCCACCAGCTGCCGGTGCCCTCCCAGTCGGCCCGGGTCCGCACCTCCCTCATCTTTCTTCCCTTCTTCTCTTCTTCTTCCTTTCTTTCTTTCTTCTTCTTTCTTCTTCTTCATCTTCCTCAGCTGTTTCCCTTCTGCAACAGTGTTGGGCTCAGCCCATCACTGTAGCAGACAGTGCCGAGCCTAGCACTATGACAAGGGATTGCTCCCTTTTAATTTGTTTATATTAATTATATGATTTAGTTTCTAAAATTTAGGTAAATCAATTTATCTAGATGATAGATTATTTTGATAATTTATACTCACTAGCATAAGTATTAGCTAAGTATTATTAGTATAATAATTTATTAATTATAGTTATAAGTACTTGCATATGATTATATATAGTTTAGCCACTATTTATTAGATTAATACATGTAATCTTATTGATAATAATCTTATATTTTATATAGTTAGTTTTATTAAAAATAATTAAATTATATAAGTTTCTATTAATGTTTATGTATGCTTATACATGCATATATTTAATATATTTGAATATACAATGTGTTTCTAGCACCTTATTATTATTATATATAATTTTCTATGCAATAAAATGCTGAGCTCAAATAATTATTTTTATATTTATGAATAATGATTAATATATGTATGATTAGTAACTAGTTAAGAAAAAGTAATAATTGCCAAATAATTGAATTATAGTTAGTTATTTTATGTACATATATTTTAATTATATTATTGTATATCTGATTCTTTTATGCTTAAAGAGATTAATTACTAGATGCCTAATATATAATTAGATATATATAATGTATATCAAGTTATTTAATAAAATCAAATAATTTATTATATTTTACACCAATGAATTCTAAATGGGATAAACTACTAACATCATATTATTTAAATATTTTCAGACCCGAAACCCCTTATGTGAGACCCCGTGGATCCTGACGATGAGTTGATGTTTGACTGACGGACATGAGAGATGCGTAGTTCATGTCTTCTAATCAAACTGTGAGTAGTCTTATCCCCTAGACGCCTTTCTCAAATTAGGATATATTATATCTTATGTACATGCATGTTTTGGCCTCCATCATAATTATATGACTTTATCTAGAGATGATTTCATTCAAGCATATTTTATCATGCATTTGATTATGCTGATCTGAGATATGAGTACATTGGTGATATATAGAGATAATTAGAGATGATTCTACTGCTATAATTGTATACCGATATGATCTCTAGCATGAGTGTGCATGTGATAGACTAGCGGGAGTATGCATGTGTTAGATACATGGTTGGAGACTTGATACGATTCGGACTTCACCGACATCGTCTCGAGTTTGGATTTACCTTAGGATAAGATTGAGTTTTAGGATAAGATTGAGTTTTAGGATAAGATTGAGTTTTAGGATAAGATTGTGTTTTAGGATAAGATTGAGTTGTTGGTTAGCCTATAAAAGTATGTGTAGGGCAACCAAAATTATTATTGAATATTGAGAATTGAGTTTGCCTTGCCTCCTTCATCTTCTTCGCTCCCGTTCCCTCAATCTCCCCGGCGACGCCGCTTCTAATCTCCCTCGACAGGCCAATCACCCTAGTCCCTTAGGAGTGGCCCTCTTCTCCCCCTTCTTCCAATTTATCCATCGCTATCCCTAACCTTTCCATCATCCATAACCCTTCCACCATCACTTTTACACCGGTGCCACCCCATCAACACCGGCCCTCCACAATCCACCATTACCCAGGATTTCGTGCCTTCATCCACGGAATCCAAAAACAGAGTATCCTGACGTTCGTCCACTAAACGAACGATATTTCGAGATCCCCATCTCCGATTCGCCTGAAACTAGATCCGTTGGAAAGCTCTTTTCCGGGCCTACAACATATCAAAATTTCACAGCGATCCAACGGCGGGATATTTCGGGATCTGATCTCAAAGTTCCGTGCAAGATCGTATTAATCTTGAATCAGAGCCTATAGCCGAGGAAGGATCGTAACAAGCTGGTATCAGAGCCATAGCACCAAAAGAGGGTTCGTAACAAGACTACATTGCATCATTTTTCTCTTAATTCCTGTTCCACCTAAAATTCTTGTTATGCATTGACTTGTTATCGTACTGGATATATGCATATGATCTAGCATTTAGAAGGAAAGCATGAAATGTGATTGATAGGATAGTTGATAGAAAGCGTGAGGATACCCGAGTAGGCGCCAAGGTTAGGGATGCCTGGAGTGATGATTATGGTCGCTGATATGCGATATCTCGTGGCCCATGTCCGAGGTCAATTGAGTCTGTGTACACAGACAATCGGACACATGCCGTTCGCTAGGGCATATGTGGCGAGTTATCCTCACGAGGTTTCTATCAGCTAGGTGGGTGCCTGATTTGGATGGATTTTGATATACCCTTAGCGTATGGTAGGGTATGATTATGACTGAGATACCCTTAGCGTATGGGAGGGTATGCTTTGAGCCTACGGGCAAGATATTGAGATTGGGTACCGGATGTTGACTGTGCATAGTGGTTTAGTATGATGATAATATATCGAGATGTCGATGATGATTGTGATGTTGAGAAATGCATGTGATTTCATTATCATCCGAGTACCTAATTATCGAGTGGTCAATATACATCATATATGGTTGCATTTGAAATCATAGCATGGTCATGGTCGGCATGCATCATGTGTCATATTTGAGAAAGAGTTATGATGATCATATGACATAGAGATTTATTTATTTATTATCGAGGATTATATAGTTTTATCAGTTATGACATATTATCTACTTTTCATTTATATATTATTGAGGGTACATTCATATACTCATTTATGACATGATGCTCTTTCTTATTCATATTATCAAGTATATGATTTACTTTCTGTTTCGCATCACTGATTCGGCGTAAGGTCTATTCATTGAGCCTTTTGCTCATGACTCTCTTTATTCATTTTCTAACCCCCCAAGATATTATGATACGTGATAACGACTTGAGATATCATGATGAGATATTTTAAAGCAAGGATGAGGTAAGCTATAGACATGAATCGATATAGAAGATAGTTTAACCAGACTTTGAGTTGTATTATTGTTTGTTATATTTGTACCTTATTGTATCAGATGATGGTTTGTATAGTATATGTCAGATTACAGAGTACTCGTGTAGCAATTCCTGTGGTTCCTTAAATAGTCCAGAAAAGTTATCTAATAAATTAAAAAATTTAATAGTAGTACCTGAACTCGTTTGAGGGTCATCTCCTACTAGTCCTAACTGAATAAGATAAGCCAAATCATACGCACCAGGCAGCCCCACCGTAGGCTGCATCGTAGGAATCAGCAAAAATCGAACACCATCAAGCCGCACATCTTTGTTATCTTATTTATATTTCATCCACATGCTCCGGAAATCAAATATGACAAGTCCCAAACTCTGTAACCACTGAGCACCAAGGATAATGTTCGCTCCTCGCAGCGCCAACGGATACAAGTCCACAATAATGTCGTGTCCTTGCACCTATATACTGGCTCGATGACACAAGCTCTCTGCCTTAAGCTTCGTACCATCTTTAATAGCAACGTCAAACCCCATAGTTGGTTCAACATCCAAACCCAATCTCCTTACTAGCCTCTCGTCTAGAAAGTTGTGTGTATTCCCTGAATCGATGAGAATGTGAACACAATGCTTTCTAGCGAGTCCGTCCACTCATAACGTTCTTGGCGCGGAAGTACCCGAATATACATGCATCGATATTTTAGCTTGGATATCTTGGTTGCCCCAATTGGTTTTCACTGCCATCTTTAGAGCCCTATGCTTTTGTTCCATCCTCACGGCCTTCTTAAAGGCCTCCTCAAGAGTACCATATCTGGCGATGAATCGACAATAATAACCAATTAGGCCCAAAAATCCTCTTAATCCGGTAGTAGTAGTAGGAATAGGCTAAGCGGTCATACATGAAACCTTTTGATGTAGCCTAAATGCTCCACCTTTGGTACTCCCATAGGCACTTGGACTTCTTGATCTTCAACTGGTTTTGCTCCAACAATTTCAACACATCCTCTATATGCCGCCAATACTCCAATTCAATCCTACTATACACCAAAATATCGTTAAAAAATACCAAGACATACCTTCGTAAGAGAGGCCGAAATATATCATTCATGATTGTTACGAACCCTCTTTTGGTGCTATGGCTCTGATACCAGCTTGTTACGATCCTTCCTCGGCTATAGGCTCTGATTCAAGATTAATACGATCTTGCACGGAACTTTGAGATCAGATCCCGAAATATCCCGCCGTTGGATCGCTGTGAAATTGTGATATGTTGTAGGCCCGGAAAAGAGCTTTCCAACGGATCTAGTTTCAGGCGAATCGGAGTTGGGGATCTCGAGATATCGTTCGTTTAGTGGACGAACGTCAGGATATTCTGTTTTTGGATTCCGTGGATGAAGGCACGAAATCCTGGGTAATGGTGGATTGTGGAGGGCCGGTGTTGATGGGGTGGCACCGGTGTAAAAGTGATGGTGGAAGGGTTATGGATGATGGAAAGGTTAGGGATAGCGATGGATAAATTGGAAGAAGGGGGAGAAGAGGGCCACTCCTAAGGGACTAGGGTGATTGGCCTGTCGAGGGAGATTAGAAGCGGCGTCGCCGGGGAGATTGAGGGAACGGGAACGAAGAAGACGAAGGAGGCAAGGCAAACTCAATTCTCAATATTCAATAATAATTTTGGTTGCCCTACACATACTTTTATAGGCTAACCAACAACTCAATCTTATCCTAAAACACAATCTTATCCTAAAACTCAATCTTATCCTAAAACTCAATCTTATCCTAAAACTCAATCTTATCCTAAAACTCAATCTTATCCTAAGGTAAATCCAAACTCGAGACGATGTCGGTGAAGTCCGAATCGTATCAATCCACCACGCTTCCGCAACCTTGTCCTCAAGGTTTGAAATTTGGGAAGCGATCCATGATGTCTGCCTCTAGCTCCCATGTAGACTCGTTGGCAGATTTGACATTCACGCACATACTTCTTCACGTCCGTCTTCATCCCAGTCCAAGTACAGTTTTGGGCCAGCCGCTTGTAAGTACGTAATACCCCTTCATGACCTGCTATAGGAGTATCATGGAAGTGTGCCATCAATAGCCTCCGTAGCTCTTCGTTTCGGGGTACCTTGATTCGCCCGTGCTCTAGTACTAACCCATTGCGCTCCTCGTGCTCGGGGTTGCTTGAGGGGTTCGCTCTCAACTCCTCCATGAGTCGGACCAGATCACTATCCTCTGCACTGGCTCTTCGTAGATCTGAAAAGAAAGGAAAAGTGGGTGCCGAGAAAGAAGCGAGCTCCCTTTCTTTTGGAAGTTCAAGCAGCGGTTTACTTCCATCTAACAACACTCTCTGATCATTTCTCCAAAAAGTCAATGTGAGGCTTGTAAAATCAAAGGTCACGGGCCCCAAGCTCCGAAGCCATTGGGTCCCCAAAACAATATCGGCACCTTGCAAGGCCAACGGATAAAGATCCAATGTGAAAGTTTGGCCTTGCACCTTCAATTCTGCACCTCCACAAATAGAATCTGCTCGCAAAGTGGTGCCATCTCCAATAGTCACATCGAACCCTTCCGTGGGTTCCGACTCGAGCCCAATCTTCCTAGGGAGCCTCTTGTCAATGAAGTTGTGGGTGGACCCAGTGTCAATCAAGATTCTCACTGTGGTCTTCTTGACTACTCCGTTCACCCGCAATGTCTTTGGTGCCGCCGTCCCCGAATAGGCGTGGAGGGAGATTTCAGCTATCACGTCCTCCACGTTTTGCTCCTCAACTTCTTCTCCTCGATGTCCAGCCACATCTGCGCTTTCAGCTGCAAGCTCATCCTCCGCTTCCTCCAATCCATCGATGAGCATCACCGATCCCATCGGTTTAGCACAACGATGCCCTGGTACAAACTTCTCATCACAACGGAAGCATAAGCCCTTGGCTCTTCTTTCTTCTACTTGGGCAGGTGTGAGTGCTCGCCCCGGACCTCTAGGTGCGTACTTCACATCTTGGGATGGCTTCAAGGGTGCTCGAGGAGGTATCAATGCAGCAGCAACTCTTGTTACTCCACTAGTATTTTCTGCCGCTATGTTTGATAGAGCTTGATTGCGGCTTCCTTGGCTTGTCCAACTCTGCTTCAAGTGTATCTTCATGGCCCTATGCTTATCTTCCATAAGCACCGCATCTTGGAAGGCCTCCTTTAAGGTTCTAGGCCTTAAAGCCCTCACATCGGCTTGTATGTCACCCCGCAGCCCGGAGATGAAGGTGCTGCGAAGTTGCTGATCCGTCCATGGTGGATAACATCGGCTACTAATCCTCTCAAATTCTTCTTGGTATGACCCAACCGTGGTCTTCTGAACCGTCTTTGAGAGGAGAGCATCAAAGTCTTCATAGCCCGATACTCCAAATCGCCGTGTGATATCGGCGCAAAATTCAGCCCAAGTTTCGATGGCCTCAATGGCATTGGCTGATCGAAACCAATGAAGCGCCGCATCCTCAAGGTGGAAGCTTGCAAGTGTCACCTTGTATTCTTCCGCCGTACCTTGGTATGCAAAGAATTGCTCCGCCCTATACAACCAATCAATTGGATCGCCACCTTTGAACTTGGGGAATTCGAGACGCACGACTTGTCCACGAATGCCGTTGTCTCGTTCCGGATCATGCCCAACTCCTTGTCTAACCGGCGGAGGATGCACCATGAAGGGTTGATGATCCCTCCTTCGGTTTAGATCAACTCGCCGTGGTTCCGGATCGTATCGGCCCGCCCATGGATCTTGATCTCCAATGTGGTCTCCATGGTGATTCGCTCGTCGGATGGGTTCACCTGCAACTGGACCTGGTGTAACCATCCTTGCTTGCCTCTGCCCATAGGGTGGTGGTAGCAGCGGCTCTTGTGGTTGCAAAGGCTGAACCGGTGAGGATTGATTCAAGGGGGTGGACTCGCGTCGTGGGGTCGATGGTGCCTTCCCGTTAGACATTGCTTCCCTTGACGCCCGTAGTTCCCGCATCATCTCCATCATCATCTGGTTGTTGATGGCAATCTGCTCTGAAATAGACCCCAACATGGATAGAACGCTAGGCTCTTCCGTATTCCGATTAGATCGGATGGTTCCGCGGGTGGAAGTCCCCGCAATCGTCTCTTCCTCCTCTATTGGGAGAATCTCTTCTTCATCATCACGCCGTGCAGCCATGGATCTAGTGGTCGTCATTGGAAGCGCTTGTCCGAGGAACGGTGGCTCTGATACCAGCTTGTTACGAACCCTCTTTTGGTGCTATGGCTCTGATACCAGCTTGTTACGATCCTTCCTCGGCTATAGGCTCTGATTCAAGATTAATACGATCTTGCACGGAACTTTGAGATCAGATCCCGAAATATCCCGCCGTTGGATCGCTGTGAAATTGTGATATGTTGTAGGCCCGGAAAAGAGCTTTCCAACGGATCTAGTTTCAGGCGAATCGGAGTTGGGGATCTCGAGATATCGTTCGTTTAGTGGACGAACGTCAGGATATTCTGTTTTTGGATTCCGTGGATGAAGGCACGAAATCCTGGGTAATGGTGGATTGTGGAGGGCCGGTGTTGATGGGGTGGCACCGGTGTAAAAGTGATGGTGGAAGGGTTATGGATGATGGAAAGGTTAGGGATAGCGATGGATAAATTGGAAGAAGGGGGAGAAGAGGGCCACTCCTAAGGGACTAGGGTGATTGGCCTGTCGAGGGAGATTAGAAGCGGCGTCGCCGGGGAGATTGAGGGAACGGGAACGAAGAAGACGAAGGAGGCAAGGCAAACTCAATTCTCAATATTCAATAATAATTTTGGTTGCCCTACACATACTTTTATAGGCTAACCAACAACTCAATCTTATCCTAAAACACAATCTTATCCTAAAACTCAATCTTATCCTAAAACTCAATCTTATCCTAAAACTCAATCTTATCCTAAAACTCAATCTTATCCTAAGGTAAATCCAAACTCGAGACGATGTCGGTGAAGTCCGAATCGTATCAATGATGCCTTGAAAGGCAGATGGAGCATTAGTGAGACCAAAAGGCATCACTTGGAACTCATAATGCCCGTCAATAGTCCGAAATGTAGTTTTGTGCATATCCGTCAGGAGAACTCTAATTTGATGATACCCGGCTATCAAGTCGACACAAAAAATGCCATGTTTCATCCTTTTTTCGCACCAATAGCATAGGGGATGAGTATGAACTATGACTTGGTTGTGTAAGGCCTTGCTCTAACATCTCGGCTACCATCTTTGAAATAACTTCTTTTTGCACATGTGGATACCGATATGGCCTCGCATTCGCCAGTGCAGCCCTGGGTATAATCTCTATACAATGGTCCGCCGCACTCCCCGGTGGCAACTCCTACGGCTCGTCAAATAGTCCAGAAAAGTTATCTAATAAATTAGACAATTCAATTGTAGTACCTGAACTCGTTTGAGGCTCATCTCTTGCTGGTCCTAATTGAAGAAGATAGGCCAAATCATACGCACCAAGCAGCCCCACCATAGGCTGCATCATAGGAATCGACGAAGTCCGAACACCATCAAGCTGCACATCTTTGTTTCCTTGTTTTAATTTTATCCACATGCTTCGGAAATCAAATGTGACGGGTCCTAAACTCTGTAACTACTAAGCACCAATGACAATGTCCACTCCTCACAACACCAACAGATACAAGTCCACAATGATGTCGTGTCCTTGCACCCGTATACCGACTCGGCGACACAAGCTCTCCACCCTAAGCTTCGTGTCGTCTCCAATAGCAACATCAAATCTCGTGGTCAGTTCAGCATCCAAACCCAACAACGCTATTCGAGGGAGAACTACACATTTGGACTTTCCCAAATTCCATGGTGGTGGTCCAACGGATTGGGTATATCAAGTTGAACAATATTTTGATTATCAAGTCACAGCGGACGATGCAAAAGTCCAGATGGCAAGCTTGGCAGGCTTCCACCTCCAAGGAACGGCATTGCATTGATATAGATCGATTATTTATGGTGGTGGATTTACAAGATTGGCTGATTTTTATATGAGGATTACACGCAGATTTGGGACAGTGGCATATGACGATTTTACTGCCACAATAAGCAAGATGATTCAGAGGACAACCGTATTGGAGTATCAAGTTGAGTTTGAAAGAGTTAGTAGTCATTGTGAGCCACTCTGGCCCAAACATACTTAGGGCTACAAGAGGAGATACAAGCGGATGTTCATGCTCTATGTCCTACTACTCTTGAGGGGACATTTGAGAAGGTTGTGAGGATGGAACAAAAGCATAGGGCTCTAAAGATGGCAGCAAAAACCAATTGGGGCAACCGAGATGGGCGGTTTGCACCTAGAACTCCGGCTGAAAATTCTACAGTTTCAAAAATAGTGGCTGCGACTACTAGACCACGACTACCTTTGAGACCTTTTGATATTAGAGGAGGCACAAGAGCCCCCCATTCAAACTCTTACACCTACTTAGGTGGAGGAGCGAAGAGGAAATGGCTTTTGCTTTCGATGTGATGAGCGTTTCACCCCCGGTCATCGGTGTTCTAAATCGATCGAGAGTGTGATGCTTATCGATGATCCTGAGGAGGATGATGATGTTGTTGATGATGGAGAGCACCCACAGGAGACCCATAAGGATACCGTTGAGGAGGGCGTGGAGGAAGATATCCAATCTAAAATATCGATGCATGCATATTCGGGTACTTCCGCGTCGAGGACGCTATGGGTAGACGGACTCGTTAGAAAGCATTGTGTGCACATCCTCATCAATTCGGGGAGTACACACAACTTTCTAAACGATAGGCTAGTGAGGAGATTAGGTTTGGATGCCGAACCGACTACAGGGTTTGATGTTACTATTAGAGACGGCACGAAGCTTAGGGCGGAGAGCTTATGTCGTCGAATCGGTATACGGGTGCAAGAACACGACATCATTGTGGATATGTATCCGTTGGCACTGCGAGGAGCGGACATTGTCCTTGGTGCTCAGTGGTTATAGAGTTTGGGACCTGTCACATTTGATTTCCGGAGTATGTGGATGAAATATAAACAAGGAAAAAAAGATGCGCGGCTTGATGGTGTTCGGACTTCGCCAATTCCTACGATGTAGCCTATGGTGGGGCTGCTTGGTGTGTATGATTTAGCCTATCTTCTTCAGTTAGGACCAGCAGAAGATGAGCCTCAAATGAGTTCAGGTACTACCATTGAATTATCTAATTTATTAGATAACTTTTTTGGACTATTTGACGAGCTACAGGAGTTGCCACCGAGGAGAGCAGCGGACCATCGTATAGAGATTGTACCCAAGGCTGCACCAATGAACGTGAGGCCATATCGGTATCCACATGTGCAAAAAGAAGTTATCTCATAGATGGTAGCTGAGATGTTGGAGCAAGGTCTCATACAACCAAGTCATAGCTCAAACTCATCCCCCGTGCTTTTAATGAGAAAAAAGGACGGAACATGGCGTTTTGTGTCAACTATCGAGCATTAAACGCTATTACCGTCAAGGACCAGTATCCCATTTTGATTATCGAGGAGTTGCTAGACGAGCTAGCAGAGGTGAATATATTTAGTAAGCTTGACTTGAGGGCTGGGTATCATCAAATCAGAGTTCACCCTACGGTTGTGCACAAAATTGCATTTCGGACTCCGAACGGGCATTACGAGTTCTGAGTGATGCCTTTTGGTCTCACCAATGCTCCAGCTATCTTTCAAGGCCTCATGAATGATATATTTCAGCCTCTCTTACGAAGGTATGTCTTGGTATTTTTTGATGATATTTTGGTGTATAGTAGGACTGAATTGGAGCATTAGCGGCATTTTAAGGACGTGCTAAATTTGTTGGAGCCAATTGAAGATCAAAAAGTCTAAGTGCCTATGGGGAGTACTAAAGGTGGAGTATTTAGGCCACATCATTTGAGCGGATGTAGTAGCGGCGGATCGTCAAAAGGTTGCATGTATGACCGCTTGGCCTATTCCTACTACTACCACTGGAATAGAGGATTTTTGGTCTGACTGGTTATTATCGTTGATTCATCGCCGGATGTGGCAAGGTAGCTGCTTCTCTCACTTCTTTTTTGAATAAGGACTCCTTTAGATGGACGGATAAAACCACTTCAGTCTTTGAAAAATTAAAAACAGCAATGACGACGGCACCCGTTCTAGCGCTACTGGACTTCATCAAAGAATTCATTGTCAAATGTGATGCATCGAGTGTTGGCATAGGAGTTGTACTAATGCAAGAAGGACGTCCCATTGCCTATCTTAGCAAGGCTTTATCACAAAAATCTCAGCAATTATCAACTTATGAGAGAGAGATGTTGGCAATTCTGCTACGGTGACAAAGTGGAGGCCTTATTTGATTAGTAGACGATTCATTATCCAAACTGATCAAAGAAGCCTTCCATACTTTTTGGGACAGTGCATACACACTCTGACACAACAGCAATGGATCACAAAATTGTTGGGGTATGATTATGAAATTCAATACAAGGAGGGAACGAAAAATAGAGCGGCGAATGCATTATCGCGCCAACCCGATATCGCCGAGCTTGTAGCCTATTCATCTCCTACCTTTCCCTTCTTTGATAAGCTGAGGTATGCATGTACATCCGACCCAGATATTTTGAGATTGTTGCAAGAGGTGATGGATGATCCGGAGCGCCATCCAGAGTTGGAGAATCGAGGCAGTTTGCTGCTAAACCGCGGATGCATATTGGTCCGGTTGCATATCGTTTGGAGCTACTAGAGGGGTCGAGAGTGCATCCTGTCTTCCATTTTTCATTGCTGAGGGAGCGCATTGGAGATCTTGAGATCGTTGGATCAGTTCTATCGGAGCCATTGGAGGAAATAGAGATTGTAGAGTCAGTTCGTGTACTTGCTAGGCACCGACGATGACATGGTACTAGATTGGAAAAGGAGATTCTTGTTGAGTGGCTTGGCAAGCTATCTGATGAGGCGACATGGGAGTTGGAGACTAATATCTTAGAGCATTTCTCTGACTTTTCACCTTGAGGGCAAGGTGCGGAAAGCATGGTAGGCTGATACACTTAGTTAGGATCTTTTCTTATTGCATTAGGTATTTATTTTTATTAAAATAAAATTCATGTAGGTTGCGTTCGAACACAGGTGGGGTCACGTTTGAACACCCTTGTGAATGCCTGCATCAGGTTCGCAAATACAAAGAACGCATATTATGTGTTCGAACGCTATCGGGCGAGTTCGAACACCCGCGTTCGAACACCTGTATCGCGTTCGCACATTCAGAGATGGGGCTTTTTGAGTGCGTTCAAACGCGATCGAGTGCGTTTGAACGCGATCGGGCGCATTCAAACACGATCGACAAAAATCCTCTATAATTAGGGTTTCATATTGTTTTAGGACTTGTTGGCTAGTCTCTATAAATATGTGGAAGGCAGCCAACTTCATTATGCTATTGGATTATCTCGCCTCCTATCTTCTCTCTAGACTTCTCCCTCCTCCCTATTCACCATCCTTCCACATTTACCGTTGGCAAGGTTTCTCCTCGTTTCTAATCTCTCTCGACTATCGAGCCCCCCTTCTTCTTTGGGATCTCGACTACTTCGTTTCCCTCTTCTACTTCCCTTAATCATTTCCACAATCCACCCTCATCTCCATACCCATCCATAACCCTGACATTCACTTCACCCGTCACCACCACCATTACCCATGTTATTCCGTGTTTTTGTCTCTGCTATAGTTTGAATCTGTGAAGAGAGTAAATACAAAAGTTGTAGATCAGGAAGTTATGGATCCAACCAAATTAGTTTCGTAATTTTATGAAGACTAGAAAATATTCAACAAATATTTTTCCACGGTTGTGCAGACTGCTTTCTATAATAAATTCAGATCTTAAAGAATTGTTCCGTAGCCGATCTTTTGGTTCCAAATCTAATCAATTTGGTATCAGAGTCCATCATTTAGTATCAGAGCCTATTACTTCCTTGCCTCGTCTAGTTTTGTTTGAGGTGTAACTTCATGGCTCGATATATGTCTTCCATGAGTACTGCATCTTCGAAGGCCTCCTTTAAGGTTCTAGGCCTTAATGCTCTCACGGCAGCTTATATGTCTCCCTGCAATCCGAATATGAAGGTGGTGTGAAGTTGTTGATTCGTCTGGCATCGACTACTTATCCTCTCAAATTCTTCTTGGTATGCTCCTACCGTGGTCCTTTGTGCCGTCTTTGAAAGGAGACCATTGAAGTCTTCATACATTGACGCTCCAAATCGCCGCGTGATATCAGCACAAAAGTCAGCCCAAGTTTCAATCATTTCATGGGCATTGGCTACTCAAAACCAATGAAGCGCCGCATCTTCAAAGTGGAAGCTCGCAAGCATCACCTTATATTCTTTTGCTATACCCTGGTATGTGAAGAATTATTCCGCCCTATATTACCAATCGATTGGATCACCACCTTTGAACTTGAGAAATTTGAGATGCACGATTTGCCAACGGATACCGTTGTCCTGATCCGGATCATATCCAAATCCTCGTCTAACTAGAGGAGAATGCACCATGAATGGTTGATAATCCCTCCTTCGATTTTGGTTAACCCGATGCGGTTCTAGTTCCTATTGCCCCGCCCACAAATCTAGATCTCCAAGACGATATCCATAGAGGTTCGCTCGTCGGATGGGCTCACTTGTAACTGAGCCTAGTGGAATTATCCTTGCTCGTCTCTGCCCATAGAGTGGTGGCAACAGAGGCTCTTGTTGGTGCAAATTCTGAACCGGTGGCGGCGGGTTCATGGGGGTGGACTCGCGTCGTGGGGTTGATGGTGTATTTCTATTCACCATGGCTTCCCTTGTTGCCCGTATTTTCTCGCATCATCTCTATCATCATTTAGTTATTGATGGCCATTTGTTCAGAAAGAGACCCAATCATAGCTTGAACGCGAGGCTCTTTCGCAAGTGGAAGTTCCCGCAGCCATTTCCCCCTCCTCTATTGGGTAAATCTCATCTTTTTCATTTTGCCGTGCAGTAATGGCTCTGATTGTTATCATAGAAAGCGTGTGTCTGAGAAATAGTGGCTCTAATACCACTCTTGGTACGATCTTCCCTTGGGTTAAGGTTAGATCTATCCCGTTTTCAGATCTAGAAAAAATCTGACACGGAACTTTAAAAATAGATCATGAAAGATGTAGCTGTCAGATTGATGTAAATTTTTGATATATTGTAACCCTAGAAAAGGGCTTTCCAATAAATTTAGTTTTAGGGAAATCGGATGGTGGGATCTCGAGATATCGTCCAATAAGTAGATAAACATCAGGGAGTCCATCTTTGGATCCGTGGATGGAGGCACAAGATCCTAGGTGATGATGGTTGGTGGTAGACCTGACGGTAATGGGGTGGCACCGGTGAATACGTGGAGGTCGAAGGGTTATGGGTGATGGTAAGGGTTAGGGCAAAGTGATAGATAGATTGGAAAAAGGGGGAGAAGTGGGTCGCCTAAGGGTCTAAGGTGAGTGGCCAGTCGAGAGAAGTTAGAAGCGGCGTCGTTGGGAAACAAGAGAACGAGAGAGAAGATGAAGGAGACTAGGGAAAAACTCAATTTATTGAATAATAATTCTATGGTTGCCATCCACATCTTTAGAGGCTAACCAAACAATTCAAAAATGGCAATTATTTTCGCCAACTGTGTTCGAACGCGCCTGATCACGTTTGAACACATATTTTCCATTCTCTCTATGTGCAAACTTAATGCAGGCGTTCGCAAGCGCGTTCGAACGCATATTTTGCATTCTTTGTATTTGCAAACTTAATGTAGGCATTCGCAAGTACATACAGAAAACTTATTTTTCTATGAATTAAACACTTCAATAAGAATAAAGGATACCCCTAAAGTGTATTTATGCTCGAGACGACATCGGTGAAGTCCAAATCGTATCATTTGCATCCTCCGCTATCCCTAGACAATTCAAAGTATTGTTCCACTTGAAATACACAATTCGTCGGATCACCGCCTTGGAATTTTGGGAAGTCTAAGCATGCGGTTCTCCCTCGGATAGCATTGCTGAGTTTACAAAAGATCCTTGATTTCCGTTTGAACCTTTGTACTTGTTGATCTCCTTCTCTGAATCCTCGAGCATGCACATCACCATCTCTAAAGGGATCAACATCATCCTCTAAATGTCAATATTCTTCATCGACGAAGCGCATCGGTGCCGCACGTCTCTTGGGTTCCACCACCACCGGATCTTAGGTTGTGTATTAGAGGTAGGGGATGATGTGTAGAAATAGGTAAAAGAGGATCATTAACATTAACATCTTGTACCTGGATATATGGGGTATCGGTTTGATGTGGTCCCACCGCTTCATTGACATTAACATCTTGTATCAATCTTCGTCGAGGAGATGACGAAGTCGATCGATTCATGACATATTCATTTAAAGCATAATAATTATTCTGCATTGCGTGAAACCTATGGAGCAATATTTGGAACATGCCCCTAAGTTCATCCGCAAAGCCCATGTTCACACCCATTAATGGTGGTCCAAGATTAACCGGGATCTGATACCAATGATAGGGCGTCTACGGAGAGATCCCTTCAAGATCTAAATTTATTATAGAAAGTAGTCCACACAATCAAGATAAAATATTCACCAAATATTCTTCTATAGTCAGAAAATTAGAAAACTAAATGGAATCGATCCGTATCCCCCTGATCTATGGTTTTTGTATTTACGCCCTTCACATATTCGAACTACAACTAGAACGAAAATACAATATAATACGGATGATGGTGGTGGTGACGAGTGGATTGGATGTTATGTTTATGGATGATAATGGAGATGAGGATGTATGGGTTGATGTTGTTTAAGGGATAAAGATGAAGGGGAAGAAGTAATCGAGATCGCAAGGAAGAGGAAGGACCCGACAAACGAGGGAGATTAGAAGTTAGAAGAGACCTTGTCAATGGTAGAGGTGGTAAGTTGGTGAAGAGGAAGGAGGGAGATTAAGGTAGAGAGACTAGAGAGAGGATAGAGAGGCAAGAAACCAATATTCCATAAGCATAATAATTTTGGCTGCCATCCACACCTTTATAGAGGCTAGCTAATAAGCCAAAATAACAATTATTAACCCTAATTCTACTGGACTCATGCCGATCGTGTTTGAACACGCCAAACCGCGTTCGAACGCACAAAAGGCATTCTCTGTTTTTGCGAACTTGATGCAAGCATTCGAACGCGACCTACAGAAAATTTATTTTAATAAAATAAATAACTAATGCAATAAGAAAAAACTCTAACAAGATGTATTACGAACAAAGATGGGTGTCCAAGGTACTTGGATACGACTACAATTTAGTGTACAAGGTATCTGAATCCAGCCAAGTTGGCAGCGATTTTGGCGCCAATTTTTCTATTTTTCCAGCAGCTGCGGGAGGCCTACAAGAAGGATCCCGACACTATGAGAATGATGGATTACCTTGCCACATATCCCAACAGAATGCAAGGAGTTTTGGTGAAGGACGAACTCATAGTGGACCATGGCAAGGTGGTCGTTCTAGCCAATCGCCGCTTACACAAGGAGTTGGTGCTCCATTTCCATGACACCCCTATGGCTGGACATGAAAGGGTGTTGCGCACCTATTACAGCTAAACCAGAGTTGCACATGGGCTGGAATGAAGAAGGATGTGCAAGCCTATGTTCGAGCTTGTGAGGTGTGTTAGAGAGCGAAGACCAAATCGGCTAAACCCACCGGCTTGTTTCAACCGCTCTCGATTCTAGAGCAGGTTTGGGAGGATGTCACCATGGACTTTATTGACGGTCTACCTAAGGCCAGATGTCATTCGGTGATCATGGTGGTGGTGAACCACCTCAGCAAATATGCACACTTTTCTGCCTTGGCGTATCTCTACATGGCAAAGAAAGTTGTAGAGGTTTATGTGCATGACGTGGCCAAGATGTCTGGTATGCCAAAATCAATTAGTTTAGATTGTGACCCTATATTTGTGAGTCAATTTTGGTAGGAATTCTTTGCTCTTCAAGAGCCTACCTTTCATAGGAATTCAAACGGACGGTTAATCTGAAGTGTTGAACCGATGCTTGGAGGAATTCTTGCAATGTTTTGCTGGCGAGCGACCGTGGCAGTAGCTATCTTATTTGCCATGGGCAGAATGGTCATACAATATGGCCTTCCACTCGACCATTGGCATGACTCCATTTGAGGCCGTCTATGGTCGACCGCCTCTGACCTTGCATATATACTTGCCATCGGCCCAAGCCGACTGAACCGAGATGGATACGATTTTGCGAGATCAAGATGATGTGTTGAGGAGACTCAAAATGCACCTAGTGACTGCCTAGAACTGAATGAAGCGAGTCTATGATCAAAAGCACCAGGAGAGGTGCTTCTCGGTTAGGGATTGGGTGTATGTCAAGCTCCAACCATATTGGTAAAGCTCGGTTAGACCCATCCTTAACCGGAAGTTGGCTCTAAAATTCTATGGACCTTATCAGGTGATCGAGTGGATTGGATCCGTGGCATACCACCTAGACCTACCCGAGGAGGTGTGGATTCATCCGATTTTTCATGTCCTAAGCCTTAAAGCTCGAGTTTCTCCTACCAAGCCAATTGGAGTTGTTCCACCCGAGCCGATAAGAGCTGATTTGGATGAGTCCAAAGTCGAACTAAGTACCTCTATTCTAGCTCGGATCCTAGCCAGACAACACACTCAAGTCTAGGGTGGCTTGGTGACTAAGGTTTTGGTAGAGTGGTGCGGAGGCACTGTGGGCTAGGCAACTTGGATGCCCAAATCCAACTTCATGGACCGCTATCTAGATTTGACACCTTGAAGACAAGGTGAACGAAAGTGTGGTAGAGTGATACGACTCGGTCGGATTGAATCTACTCGTGGCATTAGGTTCATTGGGATGGCCTATTTATCTAGTTTAATTTCTTGCATTTATTTTTGGCAGCTGCCTTGTTAGTTGAGCCATAAACTCAAGTATTTGCTAAATATGGACTCAACTTGTTAATTGGCTAATTGAGTCTAGACTAGTTAATAAATTATTTTAGTCGAGTCATAGGATGTATGGTGAACCTGAGCTCGACTCGAGCTAGTCGAGTTGAGTGGTTGATCAAGTCCTAATCAAAGTCGGTTTAGGGTGAGTCTCTATAAATATGTGGAGGAAACCTTAATTAGATTTTATTTAATAATTGCATTGGCATTGCTGCCCCTTTTCTCCCTCCTTCTTACTCTAGACATCGACGCCCTCTCCCACATCCTCCTTTCACTGCCCAAGTCCTTGGACAGCCTCCTCTAACTCCTAATCCCTCATTTCTATAGTAACTTCTCCCCCTTCAATCTAAAAGAAGAGTTTTTCTAGTACCTATCTAGTTATTGAAAGGCTAACAAGTTAGGATTCATCCAACCTTTGATCACAATTTGGTTGATATCTCTAGATCTAGCCATCTAAATCCTGAGATCTTAGATTCGTTGGAAAGCTCTCTTCACAAACAACAACATATCCAAATTTTAGTAGGATCCAACGGTTAAATTAACCATAACAACCTTCAAAAATTTTGTGCAAATTCTATCTAGAACCAGTTGTGAGACGATTAAACCCTTCAAAGATCGGATCGTAACAAAATAACTACATAACTAAAAGAAATGAAAAGGAGGGAAAAGATTCCTCTAGTACAGAGCTAGGCTTAACCTAACAGTGTTGCGGTGGAGGAGATAGTAAACCTAGGTAGAAGAAGAAGGAAGAGGAAGAAAGAAAGAAAGAAAGAAAGAAGAGAAGAGAATAGTAGAATAAGGAGTAGAGAAGGGAGCTGGGCCGACGAGGAGGGGCTCGGCCGCTACTAGCCAGTCAATGACTGACCTCTTGCTGGCAGCTTAGTTTCGGCAAACTCATGTGAGAGAACAAAAAAAGAGAAATAAAAGAGAAAACGAAATCTCAAGAGCGTGAGGTGGGGAAGAATGAGATATATATATATATATATATATATATGGAGAGAGAGAGGTGGTGGGAGCCACGGCTCCAACGATGGCAAGGTAGTGGGACCCCCAAGGCTGACTAGCCATAATTGGTTGGTTGCGACTAGTGACGAGGACACGTGGCATCCCCAGTCAAATATCTGCCCAAGCAGATGATGGCACAAGATGATACGATCTCTCCTTTAGGCTAAGGTTCTATCTTTTTCAATTCTCAGATCTTGACTAGATTTGAGCGTCTCCGATTTGACTTGTTGGCAGATTTGGCATTCACGCACATATTTCCTCACGCCCGACTTCATCGTTGTCCATGTACAGTTTTGGGCCAACCACTTATAGGTACGTAAGACCCCTTCATGGCCTACTATAGGAGTATCATGGAAGTGTGCCATCAATAGTCTCTGTAGCTCTTCGTCCATAGGTACCTTGATCTGCCCGCGCTCCAGTACCAACCCGTCGCGCTCCTCGTGCTCGAGGTGGCTTGATGGGTTCTCTCTCAGCTCCTCCATTAGTCAGACCAATTCACTATCCCCTGCGCTAGCTCTTCGCAGATCTGAGAAAAAAGGAAAAGTGGGTGCTGAGAAAGAGACGAGCTCACTTGCGTCCCCTACGCTGGGAAGTTTAATCCGCTATTGATTTCCATCAAGCAGCACTCTCTGGTCATTTCTTCAAAATGTTAATGAGAGGTTTGTAAAGTCAAATGTCATAGGCCCCAAGCTTCGAAGCCATTGAGTCCCCAAAACAATATTGGCACCTCGCAAGGCCAACGGATAAAGGTCCAATGTGAAAGTTTGGCCTTGCACCTTCAATTTTACACCTCCACAGATAAAATCTTCTCGCAATGTGGTACCATCTCCAATCGTCACATCGAACCCTTCCGTGGGTTCCGTGATATGATCTCCCCTTCGGCTAAGGTTCGATCTCTTCCAATTTCCTAATATGGACTAGATCTGGCATGAAACTTTGAAATAAGATCCCAAAATATGCTGCTGTCAGATCGATATGAATTGTTTATATGTTGTAACCCCAGAAAAGACCTTTCCAAAGAATCTAGTTTCAGGTGAATCAGATGTGGGGATCTAGAGATATCGTCCTATTAGTGGATGATGGTTAGGGTGGTCTATTTTGGATCCGTGGATGGAGGCACGTGATCCTAGGTGATGGTGCTTGGAGGTGGACCGGCGTTAATGGGGTGGCACCGATGAAAAGTGGTGGTGGAGAGGTTATGGTTGATGGAAGGGTTAGGGCAAGTGTCGGATAGATTGGAAGGATGAGGAGGAGAAGGCCGCCCCTAATGGTCTAGGGTGATTGGCAAGTCGAGGGAGGTTAGAAGCGGCGTCGCCGGGGATTGAGCGAACGGGAACGAAGAAGACGAAGGAGGCAAGGCAAAACTCAATTCTCAATTCAATAATCAATTTGGTTATCATCTACATCCTTTTAGAGGCTAACCACAACTCAAAATTAACCCTAACAATATAATTTTCGCCGACCGCGTTTGAACGCACCCGACCGCGTTCGAACGCACCGAGTTCGCTCCTCTCTAGATTTGCGAACGCGATGCAAGCGTTCGAACGCGCGATCGAACGTGCCTGTTTCCCACTTCTCTGGATTTGTGAACGCGATGCAGGCGTTCACAATGCGTTCGAACGCTGCACACTCTTCACCCACGTTCACAACCACGTTCGAACTCACTCCACCCACGTTCGAACGCAACTTATAGAAAACTTATTTTAATGGAAATTAAACACTAAAATATAACACAAAGACACTCCTAAAGTGAATCCATGCTCGAGACGACGTTAGTGAAGTCCGAATCGTATCAATCCACCACGCTTCCACAACCTTGTCCTCAAGGTTTGAAATTTGGGAAGCGATCCATGATATCTGACTCTAGCTCCCATGTAGACTCGTCAGTAGGTTTGCCCAGCCACTCAATCAGCACTTCAGTCTCTAATCTGGACCCAAGGCGTCTTCTCCTATGCCCTAAGACTTGGACCGGTTCAGTGGAGCCATCTTCCTCTATTGGTTTGGATAAGGCCGAACCCACCACATGGTTAGGCCCAATCTGGGCCTTTAATGTCAATACATGGAAGACCGGATGTATCCTGGTTCCTTTAGGTAGGTCCAACTGGTAAGCTACTGGACCAATTCGTTGTAGTACTCGGTACGAACCATAGTACTTATAACCCAACTTTTGGTTCAAAACTGGCCTCAATGTGGATTGCCGATACGGTTGAGCTCGAACGAACACCAATTGATCCACCTCAAATTCTCGCTCATGTCGGTTTTTGTCATGAGTTTGCTTCATGCAGTTTTGGGCTATGGCTAAGTGAGTCTTGAGCCGTCTCAATGTTTCATCTCGATCAGCCAGCTCTAAGTCAAGCTCGGTCCTATCCATAGTCGTAAGTCTATCATAGGCACGCAAGACATGGGGAGTGCGCCCATAAACCGCCTCAAAGGGGGTCATGCCGATACTAGAGTGATGAGCGGTATTGTTTGACCACTCAGCCCATGGAAGGAATTTGACCCAATCCTTTGGACGGTCCGCCACAAAGCATCGCAAGTATTGCTCTAGTCCGTGATTCACCACCTCGGTTTGGCCATCCGTCTCGGGGTGATAAGCTGAACTAAGGTTGATTTGAGTCCCATGCAATCTGAAGAACTCAGACCAAAATTTGCTGATGAAGATGCGATCCCAATCTGACATGATTGTCCTAAGCATCCCATGCAAGCGTGCCACTTCCTGAACAAAAATTTCAGCAACCCTTTTCGCTGAAAACGGGTGAGACAATGCTATGAAATGAGCATATTTGCTCAGTCTATCCACCACAACAAACACCACTGATTGTCCTCGAACCTCTGGCAGTCCCTCGATGAAGTCCATGGAGATATCCTCCTAAATACGCTCCGGTATAGGCAATGGTTGCAGCAGCCCGCTAGGCTTGAGTGCCTCCGATTTGATTCGTTGGCAAATTTGACATTCACGCACATACTTCTTCACGTTCGTCTTCACTGCTGTCCATGTACAGTTTTGGGCCAGCCGCTTATAGGTACGTAATACCCCTTCATGACCTACTATAGGAGTATCATGGAAGTGTGCTATCAATAGTCTCCGTAGCTCTTTGTTTTGGGGTACCTTGATTCGTCCACGCTCTAGTACTAACCCATCGCACTCCTCATGGTCAGGGTGGCTTAAAAGGTTCTCTCTCAACTCCTCCATGAGTCGGACCAGATCACTATCCTCTGCACTGGCTCTCCGCAGATCTGAGAAGAAAGGAAAGGTGGGTGCCAAGAAAGGAGCGAGCTCCCTTGCGTCCCTTTCGTTTGGAAGTTCAAGCAGCGGTTTACTTCCATCCAGCAGCACTCTCTGGTCATTCCTCCAAAATGTCAATGTGAGACTTGTAAAATCAAATGTCACGGGCCCCAAGCTTCGAAGCCATTAGGTCCCCAAAATAATATCGGCACCTTGCAAGGCCAACAAATAAAGATCCAATGTGAAAGTTTGGCCTTGCACCTTCAATTCCACACCTCCACAAATAGAATTCGCTCGCAATGTGGTGCCATCTCCAATCGTCACATCGAACCCTTCCGTGGGTTCCAACTCAAGCCCAATCTTCTTAAGGAGACTCTTATCAATGAAGTTATGGGTGGACCCGGTGTCGATCAAGATTCTCACTATAGATGTCTTGATTACACCGTTCACCTTCAAAGTCCTTGGTGCGGCTGTCCCGGATTAGGCGTGGAGGGAGATCTCGGCTATAATGTCCACCATGGTTTGCTCCTCAACTTCTTCTCCTTGATGTCCAGCCACACCTGCATTTTCAGCTGCAAACTCAACCTCAGCCTCCTCCAAATCCATCGATTAGCATCACCAATCCCATCGGTTTAGCACAGCGATGCCCGGGTATAAACTTCTCATCACAACGGAAGCATAGGCCCTTAGCTCTTCGTTCCTCTACTTGGGCAGGTGTGAGTGCTCGTCCCGAACCTCTAGGTGCGTACTTCACATCTTGGGATGGCTTCAAGGGTGCTCGAGGAGGTACCACTGTAGCAGCAACTCTTGGTACTCCGGTGATGTTTCCAGCCGCTATGGTTGGTTGAGATTGATAGCGGCTTCCTTGGCTCGTCCAACTCTGTTTCAGGTGTATCTTCATGGCCATATGTTTGTCTTCCATAAGCACCACATCTTCGAAGGCCTCCTTTAAGGTTCTAGGCCTTAAAGCCCTCACATCGGCTTGTATGTCACCCCGCAGCCGGGAGATGAAGGTGCTGCGAAGTTGCTAATCCATCCATGGTGGATGACATCGGCTACTAATCCTCTCAAATTCTTCTTGGTATGCCCCAACCATAGTCTTTTGCACTGTCTTAGAGAGGAGAGCATCAAAGTCTTCATACCCCGATGCTCCAAATCGCTGTGTGATATCAGCACAAAATTCAGCCCAAGTTTCGATAGCCTCAATGGGATTGGTTGCTCGAAACCAATGAAGCGTCGCATCCTCAAGGTGGAAGCTCGCAAGCGTCACCTTGTATTCTTCCGCCGTACCTTGGTATGTAAAGAATTGCTTCGCTCTATACAACCAATCGATTAGATCGCCACCTTTGAACTTGGGGAATTCGAGACACACGACTTGTCCACGGATGTCGTTGTCTCATTCCGAATCATGTGTAAGTCCTTGTCTAACCGGAGGAGGATGCACCATGAAGGGTTAATGATCTCTTCTTTGGTTTTGATTAACTCGCCGTGGTTCCGGATCGTATTGACCTGCCCACGGATCTTGATCTCCAAGGTGGTCTCCATGGTGGTTCGCTTGTCGGATGGGTTCACTTGCAACTAGACCTGGTGTAACCATCATTGCTTGCCTCTGCCCATAGGGTGGTGGTAACAGCGGCTCTTGCGGTTGCAAAGGTTGAACCGGTGGCGATGGATTCAAGGGGATGGACTCGCGTCGTGGGGTCGATGGTGCGTTCCCGTGCGCCATTGCTTCCCTTGTCACCCGTAGTTCCCGCATCATCTCCATCATCATCTGGTTGTTGATGGCCATTTACTCAGAAAGAGACCCCAACATGGCTTGAACGCTAGGTTCTTCCATATTCCGATTAGATCGGGCGGTTCCGCGGGTGGAAGTCCCCGCAACCGTTTCCCCCTCCTCTATTGGGAGAATCTCTTCTTCATCATCTCCCCGTGCAACCATGCTCTGTTGGTCATCATAGGAAACGCTTGTCCAAGGAACGGTGGCTCTGATACCAAGCTTGATACGATCTCCCCTTCGGCTAAGGTTCGATCTCTTCCAATTTCCTGATCTGGACTAGATCTGACATGAAACTTTGAAATAAGATCCCAAAATATGTCGCCGTCGGATCGACGTGAATGTTTGATATGTTGTAGCCCCAGAAAAAAGCTTTCCAAAGAATCTAGTTTCAGGCGAATCGGAGGTGGGGATAGTCAGGTGGTCTGTTTTGGATCCGTAGATAGAGGCACATGATCCTAGGTGATGGTGGTTGGAGGTGGACTGGCGTTAATGGGGTGGCACCGGTGAAAAGTGGTGGTGGAGGGGTTATGGTTGATGGAAGGGTTCGGGCAAGTGTCAGATAGATTGGAAGAATGGGAAGGAGAGGGTCGCCCCTAAGGGTCTAGGGTGATTGGCCAGTCGAGAGAGGTTAGAAGCGGCGTCGCCGGGGATTGAGAGAACGGGAACGAAGAAGACGAAAGAGGCAAGGCAAAACTCAATTCTCAATTCAATAATCAATTTGGTTGCCATCTACGTCCTTTTAGAGGCTAACCACAACTCAAAATTAACCCTAACAATACAATTTTCGCCGACCGCGTTCAAACGCACCGAGTTCGCTCCTCTCTGGATTTACGAACGCGATGCAGGCGTTCACAGTGCGTTCGAATGCACAATGCACACTCTTCACCCACGTTCACAACTGCGTTCACAACAGTGTTCACAACTGCATTCGAACTCAATCCACCCACGTTCCAACGCGACTTACATAAAACTTATTTAAATAGAAATTAAACACTAAAACATGACACAAAGACACTCCTAAAGTGAATCCATGCTCAAGACGACATCGGTGAAGTCCGAATCGTATCATTCCGACTTGAGTCCAATCTTCCCAAAGAGCCTCTTGTCAATGAAGTTGTGGGTAGACCCAGTGTCGATCAAGATTCTCACTGTGGTTTTCTTGACTACACCATTCACGCGCAAAGTCTTTAATGTAGCTGTCCCCGAATAGGCGTAGAGGGAGATTTCGGCTATCATGTCCTCCACGGGTTGCTCCTCAACTACTTCTCCTTGATGTCCAGCCACACCTTCATCTTCATCTATAATCTCGTCCTCAGCCTCCTCCAATCCATCAATTAGCATCACCGATCCCATCGATTTAGCGCAGCGATGCCCAGGTACAAACTTCTCATCACAACGAAAGCATAGGCCTTAGGACCTTCGTTCCTCCACTTGAGCAGGTGTGAGTGCTTGTCCCGGACCTCTAGGTGCGTACTTCACATCTTGGGATGGCTTTAGGGGTGCTTGAGGAGACACCATTACAGCAGCGGTTCTTGGTACTCCAGTAATATTTCCTGCCGCTATGGTTGGTTGAATCGAATTACGGCTTCCTTGGCTCGTCCAATTCTATTTCAGGTGCAACTTCGTGGCCCTATGTTTGTCTTCCATGAGCATCGCATCTTCAAAGGCCTCCTTTAAGGTTCCAGGCCTTAAAGCCCTCACATCGGCTTGTATGTCACCCCGCAGCCCGAAGATGAAGGTGCTGCGAAGTTGCTAATCCGTCCATGGTGGATGACATCGGCTACTAATCCTCTCAAATTCTTCTTGGTATGCCCCAACCATAGTCTTTTGCACTATCTTAGAGAGAAGAGCATCAAAGTGTTACGATCCTTCCTCGGCTATATGCTCTGATACCAGATTGATACGAACCCTCTTTTGGTGCTATGACTCTGATTCAAGATTAATACGATCTTGCACGGAACTTTGAGATCAGATCCCGAAATATCCCGCCGTTGGAGCGCTGTGAAATTTTGATATGTTGTAGGCCCGGAAAAGAGCTTTCCAACGGATCTAGTTTCAGGCGAATCGGAGATGGGGATCTCGAAATATCGTTCGTTTAGTGGACGAACGTCAGGATACTCTGTTTTTGGATTCCGTGGATGAAGGCACGAAATCCTGGGTAATGGTGGATTGTGGAGGGCCGGTGTTGATGGGGTGGCACCGGTGTAAAAGTGATGGTGGAAGGGTTATGGATGATGGAAAGGTTAGGGATAGCGATGGATAAATTGGAAGAAGGGGGAGAAGAGGGCCACTCCTAAGGGACTAGGGTGATTGGCCTGTCGAGGGAGATTAGAAGCGGCGTCGCCGGGGAGATTGAGGGAACGGGAGCGAAGAAGATGAAGGAGGCAAGGCAAACTCAATTCTCAATAATCAATAATAATTTTGGTTGCCCTACACATACTTTTATAGGCTAACCAACAACTCAATCTTATCCTAAAACACAATCTTATCCTAAAACTCAATCTTATCCTAAAACACAATCTTATCCTAAAACTCAATCTTATCCTAAAACTCAATCTTATCCTAAAACTCAATCCAAACTCGAGACGACGTCGGTGAAGTCCGAATCGTATCAATCCACCACGCTTCCGCAACCTTGTCCTCAAGGTTTGAAATTTGGGAAGCGATCCATGATGTCTGTCTCTAGCTCCCATGTAGACTCGTCAGTAGGTTTGCCCAGCCACTCAATCAGCACTTCAGTCTCTAATCTGGATCCTTAGCGTCTTCTCCTACGACTTAGGACTCGAACCGGCTCATTGGAGCCATCTTCCTCCATTGGTTCGGGTAAGGTCGAACCCACTACATGGTTAGGCCCGATCTGGGCCTTCAATGCCGAGACATGGAAGACGGGATGTATCCTGGTTCCTTCAGGTAGGTCCAATCGGTAAGCTACTGGACCGATTCGTTGTAGCACTCGGTACGGACCATAGTACTTGTATCCCAACTTTTGGTTCAAAATTGGCCTCAATGTGGATTGTCGATACGGTTGAGCTCGAACGAACACCAATTGATCCACCTCAAATTCTCGCTCACGTCTGCCTTTGTCATGCGTTTGCTTCATGCGGTTTTGTGCTGTGGCTAGGTGAGTCTTGAGCCGTCTCAATGTTTCATCTCGATCAGCAAGCTCCAAGTCAAGCTCAGTCCTATCCGTCGCTGCGAGTCTATCGTAGGCACGCAAGACAGGGGGAGTGCGCCCATAAACCGCCTCAAATGGGGTCATGCCAATGCTTGAGTGATGAGCGGTATTGTATGACCACTCAACCCAGGGAAGAAATTTGACCCAATCCTTTGGTCGATCCGCCACAAAGCATCGCAAGTATTGCTCTAGTCCACGATTCACCACCTCGGTTTGGCCATCCGTCTCGGGGTGATATGCTGAACTAAGATTGATTTGAGTCCCTTGCAATCTGAAGAACTCGGACCAAAACTCACTTATGAAGATGCGATCCTGGTCTGACACGATAATCCTAGGCATCCCATGCAAGCGTGCCACTTCCCGAACAAAAATTTCAGCAACCCTTTTTGCTGAAAACGGGTGAGACAATGTTATGAAATGTGCGTACTTGCTCAGTCTATCCACCACAACAAACACCACCGATTGTCCTCGAACTTCCGGCAGCCCCTCGATGAAGTCCATGGAGATATCCTCCCAAATACGCTCTGGTATCGGTAGTGGTTGCAGTAGCCCGCTAGGCTTGAGTGCCTCCGATTTGGCTCGTTGGCAGATTTGACATTCACGCACATACTTCTTCACGTCCGTCTTCATCCCAGTCCAAGTACAGTTTTGGGCCAGCCGCTTGTAAGTACGTAATACCCCTTCATGACCTGCTATAGGAGTATCATGGAAGTGTGCCATCAATAGCCTCCGTAGCTCTTCGTTTCGGGGTACCTTGATTCGCCCGTGCTCTAGTACTAACCCATTGCGCTCCTCGTGCTCGGGGTTGCTTGAGGGGTTCTCTCTCAACTCCTCCATGAGTCGGACCAGATCACTATCCTCTGCACTGGCTCTTCGTAGATCTGAAAAGAAAGGAAAAGTGGGTGCCGAGAAAGAAGCGAGCCCCCTTTCTTTTGGAAGTTCAAGCAGCGGTTTACTTCCATCCAACAACACTCTCTGATCATCTCTCCAAAAGGTCAATGTGAGGCTTATAAAATCAAAGGTCACGGGCCCCAAGCTCCGAAGCCATTGGGTCCCTAAAACAATATCGGCACCTTGCAAGGCCAATGGATAAAGATCCAATGTGAAAGTTTGGCCTTGCACCTTCAATTCTGCACCTCTACAAATAGAATCTGCTCGCAAAGTTGTGCCATCTCCAATAGTCACATCGAACCCTTCCGTGGGTTCCGACTCGAGCCCAATCTTCCTAGGGAGCCTCTTGTCAATGAAGTTGTGGGTGGACCCAGTGTCAATCAAGATTCTCACTGTGGTCTTCTTGACTACACCGTTCACCCGCAATGTCTTTGGCGCAGCTGTCCCCGAATAGGCGTGGAGGGAGATTTTGGCCATCGTGTCCTCCGCGTGATGTTGCTCCTCAACTTCTTCTCCTCGATGTCCAGCCACATCTGCACTTTCAGCTGCCATGGGTGGAAGATCGTGGCCTTCTCCTTTGAGTGGTAGCTTGGCAGGGAGCTGCAACGTCATCGCTGGTGATGAAGCTGTCGTGGTCGACTGTCGATTGACCGAGGAGAATGGTAGAAGATCGCTGGAGGCCATATGCGATTTCTTCTTAGTTGCCGACTCACTATGGTTGCAAAGGGAGCTAGTGAAAGGCGGCCCAAGTGTCGAAATTCGCGATTTCGGATCATCTCCTTCACCACTGATGAGGATTCCTGATGAGGGATATCCAGCGACCAGGTGTGGGGTAGCCAGCACTTCGCGGTTTGTCGACGAGGTCTCCGGTGCATGGGAAGATGTGGAGGTTCCGAGGGCTGCTACAATGGTTGAGGATCTCATTGTAGCCGGTGGCAGTTCGTTGCGGCTGACCATGGGTCGAGGTGTAGAATCTCGATCTTGCCGGATAGCCGAACTCTCCCCTATTTTTGTGATGAGCGGGAAGGCCGTGGAGGATGTTGGGTATGTTGTGGAGGGTTCCCAATGCTGTCTTGTGATTGCCTTGCTTGTTGAAAAAGGTTTCGTCCATGCCCGTATTTCCTGCATCATCTCCATCATTATTTGCTTGTTGATGGCAATCTGTTTGGAAATAGACCCCAACATGGATAGAACGCTAGGTTCTTCCGTATTCCTATTAGATCGAGTGATCGTCATTGGAAGCGCTTGTCCGAGGAACGGTGGCTCTGATACCAGCTTGTTACGATCCTTCCTCGGCTATATGCTCTGATACCAGATTGATACGAACCCTCTTTTGGTGCTATGACTCTGATTCAAGATTAATACGATCTTGCACGGAACTTTGAGATCAGATCCCGAAATATCCCGCCGTTGGATCGCTGTGAAATTTTGATATGTTGTAGGCCCGGAAAAGAGCTTTCCAACGGATCTAGTTTCAGGCGAATCGGAGATGGGGATCTCGAAATATCGTTCGTTTAGTGGACGAACGTCAGGATACTCTGTTTTTGGATTCCGTGGATGAAGGCACGAAATCCTGGGTAATGGTGGATTGTGGAGGGCCGGTGTTGATGGGGTGGCACCGGTGTAAAAGTGATGGTGGAAGGGTTATGGATGATGGAAAGGTTAGGGATAGCGATGGATAAATTGGAAGAAGGGGGAGAAGAGGGCCACTCCTAAGGGACTAGGGTGATTGGCCTGTCGAGGGAGATTAGAAGCGGCGTCGCCGGGGAGATTGAGGGAACGGGAGCGAAGAAGATGAAGGAGGCAAGGCAAACTCAATTCTCAATAATCAATAATAATTTTGGTTGCCCTACACATACTTTTATAGGCTAACCAACAACTCAATCTTATCCTAAAACACAATCTTATCCTAAAACTCAATCTTATCCTAAAACACAATCTTATCCTAAAACTCAATCTTATCCTAAAACTCAATCTTATCCTAAAACTCAATCCAAACTCGAGACGACGTCGGTGAAGTCCGAATCGTATCACAAAGTCTTCATACCCCGACGCTCCAAATCACCGTGTGATATCAGCACAAAATTCAACCTAAGTTTCGATAGCCTCAATGGGATTGGTTGCTCGAAACCAATGAAGCGCTGCATCCTCAAGGTGGAAGCTCGCAAGCGTCACCTTGTATTCTTCCGCCGTACCTTGGTATGCAAAGAATTGCTTCACCCTATACAACCAATCGATTAGATCGCCACCTTTGAACTTAGGGAATTCGAGACGCACGACTTATCCACGGATGTCGTTGTCTCATTCTGAATCATGTCCAAGTCCTTGTCTAACCGGAGGAGGATGCACCATAAAGGGTTAATGATCCCTCCTTCGGTTTTGATTAACTCGCCGTGGTTCCGGATCGTATTGACCTACCCACGGATCTTGATCTCCAAAGTGGTCTCCATGGTGGTTCGCTCGTCGGATGGGTTCACTTACAACTAGACCTGGTGTAACCATCCTTGCTTGCCTCTGCCCAAAGGGTGGTGGTAACAACGGCTCTTGTGGTTGCAAAGACTGAACTGGTGGCGGTGGATTCAAGGGGGTGGACTCGCGTCGTGGGGTCAATGGTGCGTTCCCGTGCGCCATTGCTTCCCTTGTCACCCGTAGTTCCCGCATCATCTCCATCATCATCTGGTTGTTGATGGCCATTTCCTCAGAAAGAGACCCTAACACGGCTTGAACGCTAGGTTCTTCCATATTCCGATTAGATCGGGCGGTTCCGCGGGTGGAAGTCCCCGTAACCGTTTCCCCCTCCTCTATTAGGAGAATCTCTTCTTCATCATCTCGCCGTGTAGCCATGGCTCTGGTTGTCGTCATAGGAAGCGCGTGTCTGAGGAACGATGGCTCTGATACCAGCTTGATACGATCTCCCCATTTAAGCTAAGGATCTGACACGAAACTTTATAAATAGATCTTGAAAGATTCTGCTGTTAGATCATTGTGAGATTTTGATATGTGGTAGCCCCGGAAAAGAGCTTTCCAGCAAATTAAGTTTTAGGCGAATCGGAGGTGGGGATCTCTAGATATCATCCAATTAGTGGAAAAACATCACGGGGTCTGATTAGGATCCGTGGATGGAGGCACGAGATCCTAGATGATGGTGGTTGGAGGTGGACTGGCGTTAATAAGGTGGCACCGGTGAAAAAGTGATGGTGAAAGGGTTAGGGCAAATGTTGGATAGATTGGAAGAAGGGAGAGGAGAGGGCCACCCCTAAGGGACTAAGGTAATTGGCCGGTCGAGGGAGGTTAGAAACAGCATCGCCGGGGATCGAGAGAACGAGAGGGAAGAAGACGAAGAAGGCAAGGCAAAAACTTAATTTATCAATAATGACTCTATGGTTATCATCCACATCCTTTAGAGACTAACCAAACAATTCAAAATTAACCCTAAATAGTACATTTTCGCCAATCGTGTTCGAACGCACCCGATCGCGTTCGAACACACCTATTGCTCTCTTCTCTGAATTTGCGAACGTGATGTAGGCGTTCAAACACGTGTCTGAACACACCTGTTTCCCACTTCTCTAGATTTGCGAACGTGATGCAGGCATTCACAACGCGTTCGAACGCGCAATTCACTCTCTGGATGTGTGAACGTGATGCAGGCGTTCATAACTGCGTTCGAACGCACTCCACCCGCATTCGAACGCGACATACAGAAAACTTATTTTCTTAGGAATTAAATATTAAAACAAGAAATAAAGACACCCCTAAAGTGTATCTGTGCTCAAGACGACATCGATGAAGTCCGAATCGTATCACAAGATCAGCCACAATATGGCCGGCAATAACATGCTTTATATTTATTTTAGGCTGAGTTGTTACACTTGACCTACTAACATATGAGTTCGTACATTAATTATATTGTGGTATGCGTCCTATTGTTCATGTATGGAATCCATAATTAATAAGTACGAAATATGGAGTTCATATATAATAATAAGATGCAAAAAATAATTATATTTATTAAAAACATGAATATAAGATTATTATCAATATAACTGTGTTAAACTAATAACAATGTATAAGATATCTAACCACATGGGTTAAGTCGCGTTGTTTGAGAGAAAAAAAATGAGAGAAAGAAAAGACGAAAGAGAGGAGCGAGCTTACCTTGGTAGTGGCAGCAGGTTAGCAGTGGCAAGAGAGAGAGAGAGAGAGAGAGAGAGAGAGAGATAGAGAGAGAGAGAGATAGAGAGAGAGACAGACAGAGAGAGGGGGAGGGGGGGAGGGAGGGAGGGAGGGAGAGGTGGTGGGAGCTGCGGCACTGATGACGGCGAGGCAATGGGACCCCCAAGGCCCATTGGCCTCAACCGGTTGGCTGTGACTAGTGACGGGGACACATGGCATCCCCAGCCAAATGTCTACTCACATAGATAATGGCACAAGGTTGGCTGCAATGTGGCCGGCCACGACATGCCTAATATTTTGTTTTATAGGAGTTGTTACACTTGCCATGCTAATATATGAGTTCATATGTTAAACTTATCCCATCGTTTGCATCGTATTATTCTTGTATTGAATCCATAATTATTAAGTATAAAATTTGGAGTTAGTATTTCTAGAATCTAGAGTATATATATAATATAAAGATACTAACTATAGAATTATATAAACTATATGTCACAATACTTTGCTATTGTGCATAAATGTTTTGGAAAGTAAGATTTAGGAATTATTTAAATTGTATGATGAAATACTCCTTTTTTGTACACAAGCAAATATATATTGATCTACATTTTTAATATTCTAGTGTTGTATGTCAAAAAATAATTTCATTATTCTATATACTCCAAAATTCAAATTGTTCCAAATGCAATTTAATCAGATATATCTATTGTTTACATAAATAGTATCTATAAATTTCCCAACTAAATGTATGCTAAAAGTATGTACCATACAATTTGTATCGTTTTTATACTCAACATTATTCAATGAGTTGTATCAATACCCAATAAAAATTAGTGGTGATATTACCTTGAAGCATTATATTAAAAGATAGTTTCATGCCCATATTACATACAAACTAAAAAGAATATAAATAATCACAACTCAGAAGATTTAGATTTAGTTTCTCTATAAAAAGGGGATGCTTTTACATAATTCACCTTACACTGTTTCTCGCACACTTCGCATCTCCACTTAGCTATCTGTGCACCAACAGATGTCCACTGCGGATTCTCCATTTGCCAACAACGGGCATTTGTTTATCTAAAATGCTAGCTATTTATGCCTTTATATTACTACTTAGATTTTTGGTAAACTGATTAACAGACAGAGGTCAAGTAGGTGGCATCAATTAAATTAGAGAGAGAGAGAGAGGTTAATAAATTCGAACAGTTCAAAACATGTCTACTTCATTTTGAGAACTCAAAATTAGTTTGGGGTACTCAAAGATTAGTTTGGGCATTGATTTAAACGTACAATTCAATCTTTAAGGAGAAAAAAGATTAAGAATTAAGTTGCTTGAAAAGTCCTGTAAATTTATGTCCATTTGCTAGCTCTTCTCGTCCGTGTTCAATAAAGAGTAAGATTAACAAGTTGGTAGATCTTTGGGAGGTGGTAGCAGTGACTCATTGGCACCCTTTCCATTGTCCACCAGAAACGCCATCTTTAATCCCCAAGTTGTGTGCACCTCCAAATGGCAATGCATGAACCAAACGCCTACATCAAATCCAACAGGCAATTATATAATCTTTATACGTATTAGATTATTTATATATATCTCGTTTGATAAAAACTTTGAGTTAATTCTTGGACACGATGATAACTTAATAAGCTTCGAAGAAATCTCCTGATCAGCTTATATGATTTCAAATTAGATATACCCTTTTAAAATCTCTGATTTGCATTTAAATCCTTAAAAACACTTGGCTTTTGTATCTATATCCCCCCTCAAAAGTAAAAAAAACATTGTTTCTTCTACGAATACACCACAAACATAATTAATTATTAAGATTTAATCAAGCTAACCATAAATAGGTATAAATACCCTCCTTTTTTATTTACATCCATTTCTTTCAGTTTAAGAGTGCTTATCTCTTTTCATCTAATTTATAACAGCATATTTTATAGAATATCCGAAAGATAACATAAAGGTCATCCACATAAAATCCATGAGCTATGAAGAGTATCTATATATAGATAATGAATTTAGAATTTTAGCAAGAAAAATACATTATATTTTATATTTATTATCATTCTACCTGACTATATAGATATTTATTAGTCGACTCCCGTAAATTGCTTAAAATACCTCCAAATCAAATAGGGTGTGAATTGCAAATAGTTAAAATGTAACTGTACATACCTGGATTATCCGCTCTGAATCTTATAGCAGTCCATCCTCCCGATGGAACTCCAATGGTGTTCCTCTCTACCGGATCTACGAGATTAAACTTAGAAGGAGAACTCTTAGGATTATAATTCCCAAGTCCTCTCCCTACAGCAAAGAAGTTATACCCATGCAAATGGATAGGATGATTCTCTGGTGCAATGATCCCCGTATCCTGCAGCACTAATTGCACCGTCGAATTATACGGCAGACGATAAACCCGAGTTCCGGTCATCGTCTGCAGGTTCTTCGGCCCGCCGCCGGTGTAGTTGAACGCCACGGGGGGGTTCGACGGAAAGTCGTCGGTGAACACCCCGCTGATGTTGAAGTAGTGCGCCTGGAGTATCGCCGTCGTCGGCATGACGAAGCTCACGTTGTTGATGTCGGCGACAATGCGGCTGCCGTTGGTGCAGGACGGGCAAGGGTTGACGCCGATGCCGACGGTGAAGAGGAGGGAGTGGTCGACTTTTAGGGGTACTCTGGCCGGATAAGTTCTTGAGTTCAGGCTTCGGAGGGAGTCCACGAAACTGGATGCTACCTGTTAAAGAGTATTAGATGAGTGTTAGAGGCTAAATAAAATATTAAGGAAGAACACCATATATTTTACTTTCGTTATTATTAACATCTTATCGTATTGAAATATGTTTTTTTTTTCCTACAGAAAGCTTACTATGGCAGTGCCTTTAGGCTAAATAAAATTTTCTTTTCTCTTGAGTTTTTTTGTAATTGGTGGATTAATATTACCGGAGTTGCATTCTGAGCCGGCGGATTAGCAGTGGTGAGAGCAGAGGTGGAGAGAGTGTTGGTGTAGTGAACGATGGCCATGGCAGTTTTATTGTCGACGGCGATGGGGGAGTCCATGAAAGGAGAGGCGGTGGCGAGGTACCGGCCGGCTCTTTGGTCGGTGGTGAGGAGGACGTTCGTCGTTTGGCCCGGTGCAACGAGGATAGCGTCAGTCTTGAAAGGTTTCGTGTAAACTGCGTCGACTTCGACGACGGTTAGTTTATGGCCGGCGACTTTGAAAAAAAGCTCCTCATTGAGTGCAGCATTAATGATACGTAGCATGTATGTTTTGCCACTGTCGACTTGTAATTTGAGACCATCTGTGAAGTAGTACCATGTCAATTAAGCTATGCATGTAATTTTGAGTTCATATCACTTAGAGAAATTTATTAAAACTACCTACTTTTCTCTATATTATCATTGACACTATCATATTGATATTTAATTATCACTCCTTTATTTTACTTCCAATGCCTCAAAAACATTCAAAATAAAGAATGTTATATTAACTTTCGAAATAAAAAAAAAGTAAAACACCCATCATTTGAGTAACCTTAAAATACTTACACTATATATTAAGGTTATATTTTGCAGGTTCACTTAAGAGAACTAATTTAGGGTGTTTTTAAGGCATTAAATATAGTGTCGAAAAACAATAAAGAAAATGTTAATTACCTTGTGAAGTTGCACAATTGGGCATAGAGCCTGGATGTCCATTGATGGTATGAGCATCAGAAACATTTGGTGGTAGACCAGCCCTCATGGCTTGATTGATCACAGCCTCAGTATCTGATTTCCACCATTCACCTATATTTTAATAATAACAAAAAAGTAATTATAAAAATCACAACTATAATTTATCTAATTAACAACACAATTATCCTAATCACGTACCTAAGATTACTACTTCCTCTTTATGGGGTGCAGGAAAGGGATAAGGAACGTTAGGTTTAGGTAGGATCACAATAGCACCATGAACAGTTGCCCTTAGCCATAGTATGTGAGCATGCCAAAAAAGTGTTCCCCTTTGCCCTTTGATGGTAAAATTATACACATAATTCTGGCCTGGTTGAATTGGGCACTGGGTGATGTAGGCCGGCCCATCGGCCCAGCCCGTTCTAAGCTGCCTCACTCCATGCCTGTGTGTTAAAAAGAAAAACTTATCAATTCTAGGGAACACTATGTATTCTATATTCTTAGAAAGACTTGCAAGGAGTCTGGCACGTTAATGGAGTTTGGAGAATATTTACCAGTGGATAGTAACATTGTATTTCACATGATTGACAACTTTCACAAGCACATTGTCGCCTTCCCTAGCATATAAGGTGGGCCCGGGGAACTGACCGTTAACAGTAACGATTGGCTTGGTGGAGCAGAGACGAGTTATATTACTCATTACCACCTATATGGAAAATAATTGATCAAGAAATAAACATTTAGTAACGACTAGTTACTATATAAACAAGTTAAATCAAGTATAAAGCAAAATGACCTTAATATCCTTGAGTATAAATAAAATGAGAACTAATTTTTAAATTCAAATGAAGGTATTTTAAGAAATGAAATGTTCTATGTTCTACCATCTGCTAGGTCAAAGTTGACTCGTATATTTTCTAGACATTAAAAGCAGCATAGGGTGTTTTTAGTAAATTTTCTCTTTTTTTGTGCTTGAATTAAAGTGAGATACTTACATTGAATTTATAATGCCGAGTCGTCGCATCAACAAGCACCGGAAGAATGCAAGCAACCAGCAAGAATGCACGAATCCATGATTCCATCTCTCTCTCTCTCTCTCTCTTTGTGATGAGACAAACTTTGTCTGGATGAGTTAGTGTGTGGACAATGAATTGTTCCTTATAAATAGAATGGAATGTAGCTGCTAAGTCGTTTTAAAGTTTAGGTAGGGGAGCCTTGATCTGCAAGGTTTTGGTAGAACGTTCACAAACTACAACTCCATGACTTGGATTCTACATAAAGCTCACATACCTTTATGTGAGCTTAGCAGCTACAATGGCATGTATCAGCATAATAAATTATCATTAAACGACTTGCTTCTAGTAACGACCTGGCAAACTATGCAACTTAATCCAAAATCTCCTCAGGGGCTACTTTACAAATTTGCAAAGTTTTGTCAGGAATTTGCATAGTTCCCAGTTTCACACAGTTTAGATACAGCAAGCATCGTGAAAAATTTCATGAATATTAGGTTTTATTTGGACTAATGTAATTAGCAAATTATGTTTTAATATATAATTTTTATTTTTGTAATGTGTCTAGATTTATGTACGAGAATATGCACAAGTTATGAAATATCTGAAAATTAATTTTGAAGCAAAATATTCGAAACGATTTTAGAATCATTATTGAAGTGCTTAAACGGTGTGTCATGATGGTTGAAAAAATATAAAATTTTATCCAAAGACACAAGAATAGGCACTCTGCATTCAACTATTTAGTCTGTCGTTTAAGCAGAGCGTTCAAACGCATTCTGAGCCTGTTCGAACACATCCTACAGCCATTCACACCTCGTTCACATATACAAAAAACTTGTTTTGGCAGTTCGAATGCACCCTACAGTTGTTTACATATACAGAGATGACGTTCACACATATAGAGGTTTATATTTGTCCATTCATAATGCATTCACACTTCAAATCATCGTATTCGCTACATTCGAACGCACCCACGTAACTTGCAATTTCTGGAGTTATATGAGATCTAATTTCACTTAGATTTGGCTTTATCTTTAAGCAATATTTATATTATCTCTAAGAGAATCCGTAGAGAATCTTTGAAGAGATATTTATCTAATATCTAAGAGATACTTATCTTATCTCTAATAAATATATATAAAGGATTATATTATATAATCTAACCCTAGGATAATTGCCGTCAAGTATAAAAGTAGATAATCATTTTCTACTTTAGCGAAACGTGCTGAATTATTCTCATTTCAATGTATCTACATCAGATCTCGAAGAACTACATTTTGAGGGTCATTGAGACAGAAGAATCAACCTTGAGTCACTGAGGTTTGGAAACCTATCACGAAAAGTAGTGCATCGTGGGGTCTAGCGAGCAAGGTCAGTATAGACTGAGTCCTTGGAATTGTCGGGTTATTTATAAGCTTCTTGTTAACTACTACAAGTTTTAGTGATTAGTTTTGATCCGAGTTTAGATCTATGGTATTTTACCTGGTTTGGAGTTTTTCTACGTAAAAAACTTTTGTGTTTGCAATTGTCTTTTTTATGCTTTAGTTTTCGAATATTATTATCGATAGTGTGTGATAGATCACTATCTCGTAGGCATTTCTTACATGTTTTAATAGGTATCTTAGTATATTTATGTATTCATGTAAGTTTTAATTTTTTTTTTCAATTGGCATTAGAGCAGGCTCTCTTAGCTTGGAGAGAGATCTTTTAGTAGATGAACTTTTTTAGAGAAGGTATTGATAAACTTTCTGTGTTAGATAAATTAAAAAATTATTGGAAAGATAAGATGTATGCTTTTCTAAAGTCAATGAGGATAATTATATTGATGTTGAATTGATGATCTTTATGAAAATGATTAAGGACTTTTTTTAAAATTCTAAATATGAAAAGAGAAGACATAGAAGCAAATATTAACGGGGAGTAATTCAATGTTATGAATGCAAGATTATGGCCATATTGCTCATGAATGCCCAAATCGCCTTAAGAAAAAGGGCAAGGCTTTACAGGCCACTTGGGATGATACTAATGATTTAGATGATAATGACTTGAAATCTGAAAAAGAAAATTAGATTACTTTCACTACTTCTTTGTTATTTGCTGAACTTTCTAATAGATTTTTAAGGGCAAATGAATTAGGATCCAGATGTGACAGATTCTAAATTACAAAGAGCTTACCATGAATTATGCAAAGAATTCTACAAGAGCAAAAAAGATTAATTTGAAATTTGCAGGACAATTCAGAGTAATGAAAGAAGAAAAAGCCAAGATGGCGAAGCATCATGTGGACATGTTGAAATATATAGAGCGTCTCAGAGAAGAAAATTTAAAGCTTCAAGAAAAATTGGATAACACTCATAAATTCAAATTTTTTAATTTCTAAAAATTCTTCATTACGTGATAAAATTAAATTTTTGGAGGTTGATTGGCATGAGTAAGTTTCATTGAGAAAAAGCTTATTTGAAAAGGTTAAGTTTTTTAAGATTAAATTAGAAAAAGTTAGGAGCTCATTTGATAAATTTATTATAGTGCTCAAAAGTTTGAATCAACTCCTTGGATCACAAAGGAATAGAAAGGAGAAAGAAGGGCTAGGATATGCTAGTAAATGATCAAATACCTCTTCTCCAAAAGTGCAATGTAGTAGAAATTCTTCTTCTTTTGTTTAATCATCCTGTCATTATATTAATACTTCTCATATTGAATATAAGACAAATATTAAGAAACACAATAAGAAATATAACATGAAAGCTAAGACATTTAGAAATAGATCTAAGGGTAGAATTTATGTTCCTAATTATCATCATTGTAAAGTTAAAGGACACATTAGCCACATTGTAAATTTGTGCAAAGACTTAAACATGCTTCTTATTATGGGTTGACAATTAAACAAGTTTTGGTTAGGAAAGAAGACATTTTGACACCCCTTCGAGATGGTGTTATTGAGAGATCTCTTAGTGGGATATGCTAGCTAGAGAGAGTTTAATTGCTTATTTATATTCCTTAATTATGTGCTTGGTGTATATATGATTTTTAGTTTAGATTATATTTTTTTGGATTGGTTGATAATTTGTGCATTCTAGGATTTTTTTTTTAGGTTTACGTTTTCTCATTTTCATTTTTATTTTGGATTATAGTTGGCTTATTTAAAAATAAAAAAAATAAGAAAATTAAAAAAACTTTGATGCATTTATTGAATAAGAGTGACTCTTGTGACATAAAGACGTCTTATTATAGAGCTATTATTAGAGTTATAGTCACTTATGTTAATATTTTATATATTATCTTTAAGTGTACTATTTACTTTTAGATATGTTTTATCATCTTCTATGCACATCCATTGTAGTTATTGTGGTTCAATATTTATATGAACATTATCTCATGTAGTGTTCTTTAGATATCTTACTTATTAGGTTGACGTTGACTATTTGACCTTTTGATTTAGTTTTACCCTTCTAATATTTCTCCTTATTAAAAGATCAATGAAAAGGATTACCATGTGATTATTGTGAAAGTCATCTTGAAAGTGTCCAATTTGACGCCGTGCATCTCTATATTAGTCATGAGTTATCTACATTGAAAAAACCCCTAGACACACGTATGTATCTAAACACTAGGCAATAATATCGCTCGTTCGCTTAAGTAAAAGATCGAAGAAATATTAAGAACGAAAGCAGAGATGAATGCCAAGATTTTAACGTGGAAAAACCCAAAACGGGAAAAAAAACCACGGATCCAAACTCGGATCAAAACCAATCACTATGATAGTAGCAGTTACAAGACTGACTCAGAAAATAACTCGTCGATCCAAACAACTTTGTTCTCTCAGTCTTGATCGCTAGAACCCACGATTCACTGCTTCTTGTGATTAAAGTCCAATCTCAGTAGCCCTCGAGATTGATCTTTTGTCTAGATAGCCCTTAAGACGAAAGATTCAGATTTTTAGATGAGAAGAACCTTGTTCGTTGAAGAACCGATGTAGCCTCTAGAAGTCTTCTTCAATAATGCTTCTTCAACTACCCTAGAGATAGGGCATCACAATCCTTATATATGATCTCCAAGATAGAGCCAAATCCGAGTCTTATCCGTATTCACGAAAATCCAATAAATTGCAAACTTCATAGGTGCGTTCGAACGCGGCTCGGGTGCGTTCGAACGGCCTGACTTAATCTCAGGTGCGTTTGAACGGGCCCAAGTGCGTTCGAACGCGACAGCTTGAATTCTTCAGGTTGCGTTCGAACGCGTTTGTGAACGCTGCTCTTGGTCTGTGTGAACGCAGTACCCGTGTTCGAACGCGTTTGTGAATGCGACTCTCTGTTTGTGTGAACGCAGTACCCGCGTTCGAACGCGTTTGTGAACGCGGCTCTCTGTCTGTGTGAACGCAGATTCCGCGTTCGAACGCGTTTGTGAACGCGGTGTGAACTCAACAACTTTTCTCCACTAATCTTGTAATTCTTCAAACCAAAGATATTCTAGACTTCTATAAAGCTCATATAAATAAAAAAATACACTTAGAATATTTTGTACACAATTGCCAACAAATAAAAACCTAACATACATTTTAATATGGTGCATTGTAAGAAAAGGGCTACCTAACTCGTGTGTGAAAATCATTATTACACCAAAATAGTTATTTGATATAAAAAAATAGAGAGAAAAATAAAAATAAAAATAAAAATAAAAGTAAATAAAAATGTTCTTGAATTAAAATAGGAGAATGTTAACTAAGTTTGGTTTGACTTTATTTTAGTGTCTTATTTTGATGTTTGATGTCTTATAATTATCTTATATTTTCGTGCTTCACTAGAGCGAGTTATCAAGACAATTGGATATTTTCTTTCAATAATTTTGAGTGATCAAACCGCTTAGTTTATAATATGCTAATGTAAATATTTGTGCATCTACTTTTTCTGACTTTATAATGAGTTTGACTTCTTTCATAAGTCAATTTAAAATTCTTGAGTGCATCAACCAAAAAATACTTGAATATAATATGTGAACTCAAATGTTAAATCTTTTGATTTGTGAATCGTTTTTGATTTTGAATACTTAAAAATTGGATTTGAGAATTATAATATTTTTGTACATTTTTGAAATTTACTAGCTAAAAAGTAATGTGAAATAGATTATGATTTTGAGGGGAGCATGAGTGTTATTTCATTCTTTGTCAATTTACAAAAATGGGGAGAGTGATATATAATGGAGTTAGTCATTTCAGTTTAGTTTATTATTTATTATTTAATTTATTTTAATTGTCTTACATGCATTTCACTTGGTATGAATGTTGAAGCAAACTTGTGATGCTTTATTATGATGTATACATTATTGTGAGTAGACATTTTGTATTTTAGGAAATAATATTTTGTCACAAATTGCCAAAGGGAGAGATTGTTAAACTTTATTTGTACTAATGTAATTGGCAAATTGTGTTTCAAAATATAATTTTTATTATGTAATATGTCTAGATTTTATATATGAGTATATGCACAAGTTATGAAATATCTAAAGTGAAAGATTAATTTTAAAATCAAAGTATTCAAAATGATTTTAGAATCATTATTGAAGTGCTTAAACGGTGTCATGATGGTTGATGAAGTATAAAATTTTGCCTAAAGGCATAGGAATAGGCATTCTACATTCAACTGTTTAGTTTGCCGTTTGAATAGGGCGTTCAAACGCACTCTGAGCCCGTTCAATTGCATTCTACAGCCATCCACACCATGTCCACATATACAGAGAGCTTGTTTTGGCCGTTTGAACACACCTATAAGCGTTCACACATACAGATGACGTTCATACATATAGAGGTTAATTTTTGGTTATTCACAGTGCATTCACACTTCAAGTTACTGTGTTTAAACACACTCGACCTGCATTCAAATGCACCTATGTAATTTAAATTTCTAGAGTTATGTGAGACCTAATTTGACATAGATTAGACTTTATCTCTAAAAGGTATTTATTTTATCTCTAAAAGAATCCATGGAGAATCTTTGAACATATATTTATCTTATTTCTAAAAGATTTTTATTTTACCTCTAAAAGATATTTATCTTATCTCTAGGAAAATATATAAAGGGTTTTAATCTAATCGTAGGAAAATTGCTATATTAGATTGGAGAACAGTTTTCTGCTTTAGATAAAACATGCTAAATCATTCTCATCTCAATGTATCTATATTGAATTGTAAAGAACTATGTTTTGAGGGTCATTAAGACGAAAGGATCAACCTCAAGGGTCACGAGAAGCAATGCATTGTGGGGTCTAGCGAGCAAAATTGATATAGATTGAGTCGTGAGAATCGGAGGGTGATTTGTAAGCTTCTTGTTAATAGCTACAAGTTTTAATGATTGGTTTTGATTTGATTTTGGATTCGTGGTTTTTTATCCGGTTTATAGTTTCTCCACATAAATTTTGTGTTTGCGATTGTCTTTTTCATGCTTTAATTTTCATATATTATTATTGATAGCATGTGATAGATCACTATCTCCTAGGGCCTTTTTTATGTTTTTCAATAGGTATCATAGTATATACAAGTATTCATGTAAATTTTAGTTTTTCTCAATGATGATCCGACATCATTGTCTAGGCTGAATCAAAGGATCCCAGGTGACATCATTGAATTGGGCAAGATACCTAATTTTGGGTGAAGACGCCACTCTGAGTAAAACTTGAAGAATTGAGTTTTTCACCAATTTTTCTATTTTAAAAAAGATTTTATTTACGTAATAACTATTCATAAAGATCTCATGTTGGGATGATTCTTTTAGATTTTGGATGTCTAGGATTAGCTTTATCTTCGATATTTGCCTTGTTTTGCTATTTTGGCAATGTTGAAAGATTATAATCTAGGATGATTAGAGATTGAATAAAATTATTAAAGTTTTGTTTTGTGTTGTTCTTGATATTCATTTGAATTAACAAAACTTTGATGTCTTAGTTCTAGGTATTTTCATTGGAAAATCAACAAGATCAAAAGTTGCTCTTGGTCCAGCTTGTAGGAGGTCAATAGAGACTCCTTGCATCAAGTTCCAAGTTAAGTTTCAACAAATTCTCTTACTTAGCCTTCTTTCCAACAATTTCTAATTTTAGAATAACTTCCTACTTTATCTCAAAATCATCTTAAATATAAATCATGCCTTGTTGGTAAGGGTGCCAAAAATTGACCCGACTCAATAATATAACATGATAACCCGGCTCGTAATCGGGTTTGGATTTAGTTTAATCGGATTTGGATTATAATCGGGTTATGTTCGGGTTTATACTACTAACTTGTTTTCACTCATTTGACCCATTTAAATATACGGGTTATGTCAGGTCAACACACCATCCCGCCAACCCAATAATATATATATATATACTCTAAACATAAGTCCGAACCTAACTCACACACCATCTCCACATCTAATTCTCTCATCCCATGTGCTTTTTTAGAGTAGCACGATTAAGGAATGGAATTAGTAAGCTTACTAATTTTGACTTCTTCTTTAAGGTAAGCATTATTGAAAGACCATTATGTTCCCTATTTGTTCACTTTTAGAGTGGTGCCGAATAGATGTAATTCTTTCGTTCTGTGTAGGAGTTGGAGAAGTTCAAACCTGTAACTCTAACTCGTGACCTTAATTGCGGTCATCAAGAGATTGACATCTATAATCTATTGTTGTTTACCATGGTCATCAAGACCTTAATTCCGGCTGTAAGAGATACATTTTTCAAAAAACCTATTGTTGTTTACCATGGGCTGTTAGTTTCCCTTAGTCAAATAAATTTTTTTTGGAAATGTCTTATTATGTGTCTGTCGAAATGTCTTGACCTCTAATATTCACCTCTTTACATAACTATTGTGCTTATTTAGAGTGGCTAGGAAATCTATGCCCTCTTATTTATTTCAAATAGGAACAGAGGGGTTAATAGCTTTTATTAATGTCATATGATATCTGTCTCTATTTAATTATCAGAGCTTTAATTTATTCATTTGAAAGTTGGTATGAGAATCTAAGCTTTTTCTTTCTCTCTATCTTCCCTATCTTAGTTATTTATTTTTTCCTTTCTTTTTGACAGGGTCGTGATCCTTAGACAGAAAAACTGAGTGCTCAATATTATTTCTTTTCTATTTATAGTTTATAATGGTATGAATTTAATGTTAGATGTTGGTGGTTGAGCTGTGAACTTAGAACTATGTTAGACTTGTTGTAATTGTTATGGAATTATGAGACTTGAAAGTTGGAACGTAGAGTTAAAATTAGTACTGAGATTTATTTACTTAATGCTAGTGACTGAGTTGTTGTATGGATTTGTTATGAATCGTATTTATGGTTGAATGCTTAAGCAACACTTTATCCGCCAGACGAGCCCTAGTTAAGGAACACTTTATCCACCAGCAGATGTCTCTTAAGCACATCTTTGATATCCGTCATGTTGGTACAACCTTTAAAAGTTTTTTATTGTTAAATTTGAAGTGCAACAAACCTTAGAATAACTCAATGTGCTCTCTCCAACTGATGTCAAATCAAGGGTTGCAGCGGCATATCTACTTAATTATTGTTTACTGTTTAATTACTTGTTTTACTGCATTGATCTGTTTAATTACTTGTTTTGCTGCATTGATTTGCAATGATTTCTCACTATCTATATCTTATATATTTAATATTGATGTTTGGTACGGAAATCTCAACTTTGTCTTTCACTTTATCTTAGAGGGCTTAATGTTGTTGTTTGTTTATTTTAAATTATTTATAATTTATAGCGAATTATAAATTTTAGACTTTATTCTAATTATCATGGGATTGTTAAATTTAAGAGTTGAAACTAAAATTTGTTGTAAGGATTTGTTCTAAACTTTGTTCTAAACTTTATTTTTATTTTATAGATTTAGGCTTAAGAGTTAGAACTTTGTTCTAAACTTTAAAATTTGTTGTATGGATGTGTTATGGCAAATTATTAGAATTGTTATTTTTACGTTATATGAGTTTTGAATTGAAAATAAGATATTTTGTTTATATAATATATCACTTATATAAGATAAATTAATAAGTATTAAATTTTATATATGGTTAACATTATTGTGTTATTCATGTTGTGCTAAATAGGCTATCATGTTGTGTTAACGTGACCCGTTTATTGAACGAGTTATCATGTCGTGTTAACACAACTCATTTATTAAATGAGTTAGATGAATTGTGTTCGTATCTATCTGGCCGTGTTCATTTTAGGGTAAAGTTAACCCAACCTGAATCTGAATCAACTCGAACCCGCTTAATATTATCCGATTGCCACACCTATTGGTTGGTATTGTATCAATACTAAGTTTATTGCATTTTTATCAATATTTTGTTATCCTATTCATATTTTGTGCAAAATCAAAATTTAGAAAGTTTATATTGAAATAGCTATTTCGTAAGATCAATTGGAGACGCCGCTACAAAGATGATAGATTAACATTATTTGCTTGGTAAAATTTTCTACAATAGGTATATGTTATGATCCGAGCATAGGTGTCGAGTCAGTTAGGTTGAGTCGAATCAAGTCTAGTTGGTTATATTTGTTTATTGTCTTTCATTTTGAAATAATGTTATGGACCAGATCTGTATTGATGTGGACATAAAAAAATTACAAAAATTTAGAAGATGTTAGCCTCACGAGATAGGGTTCTAATGGCTCTAGTTTCATGTCAATCAGATGTCTAGATGAAAAGATATAATAAAAATAGTGGAGCATGGTTAAAACGGGGCAAAATAGTAAATATCTGACGTTACGGCGGTCGTCGGAGGGTGGTGGATGGCCAAGGGCATTGGTGGACGGTTGTATAGTAGGGTGGCTATTGGAGGTGATGGTGGCTATGGGTTAGAGGTAGAATTTGAGTTTCTACCTTAGATATACTCCTAGGAAAATACATACGATCTAACGGCTATAATAGAAATGATAAATGTGAGAATAAGAAAATAACTAAATTCAATTAATTCTCAATTCTTGGATGCTTGGATGAATAAAACTCAGCCCCTCTATATATAGAAATCAGGTATAATGAGTCTTACTCGGATTTAGCCCTGAAAGCTTATATAACTCGAACTAGAACTTACCTTAGAGGCTCATATAACTTAATTGAACTTGTCTTAGAAGCTTAGATGACTTAATTAAACTTGCCTTAGTGGCTTACATGACTTAACTGGGCTTACCTTAAGGGTTTATATTAAAGATAAATATGACCTAGAAATAAATATGACTTAGTTAAATCAGCCTTCCTTATACTTCTCGAAATGTTTCTTCATTAGTCCATACATGGAGTCTTAATCTGGAGAAACCATGAATATTAAAGTTATAGATCAGGACGTCTCCAAGTGGTCTGATAAGGCTACGGAATGATTCCTTCAAGATCTGGATTTATTGTAGAAACCAGTTCGCACAATCGAGAAAAAAATATTCACCAAATATTCTCCTCCAGTTAGAAAATTATAAAACCAAGTGGAATCAATCCGTAACTCCCTAATCTACAGATAAAAATACGATATAGTGCGGATGATGGTGGTGGTAATGGGTGGAGTGGATGTTAGGGTTATGGATGATAATGGAGATGAGGGTGGATGGTGGATACTGTTAATGATAAAGACGAAAAGGAAGAAGTGGTCGAGATCCCAAAGAAGAGGGAGGACTTGATAGATTAGGGAGATTAGAAGTTAGGAGAGACCTTGCCAACGGTAGAGGTGGTAGGTTGGTGAAGAGGGAGGAGGGAGATTAGGGTAGAGAGAATAGAGAGAAGATAGGAAGCAAGAAATCAATAATCCAATAGTATAATGATTTTGGCTGCTATTCACACATTTATAAAGGCTAGTTAACAAGCCAAAATACAATTATTAACCCAAATTCTAGAAGATTCCCGCCAATCGCGTTTGAATGCACTCGACCACGTTCGAATGCGTAAAAGGTGTTCTCTATATGTGCGAATGCGATGCAAGCGTTTGAACACGCCCGACTGCGTTTGAACGCATATTTTGCGTTCAAATGCACCTCCCTCCGCGTTCGAATGCGATCTATAGAAATTTTATTTTAATAAAAATAAACAACTAATACAATAAGAAAAGGTCATAACTAAATGTATCAGCCCACCACGCTTCCCCCACCTTGTCTTCAAGGTGCAAAGTTAGGGAAACACTACAAAATATCAGTCTCCAACTCCTATGTCGCCTCATTGGATGGCTTGCCAAGCCACTCGACTAGAATCTCCATCTCTGAACTAGTAACATGTCATCGTCGACGCCTAGCAAGTACACGAACTAGCTCTACGATCTCTTGTTAGGTTTTTATTTGTTGGCAATTGTGTACAAAATATTCTAAGTGTATTTTTTCATGTATATGAGCTTTACACAAGTCTAGAATATCTCTGGTTTGAAGAATTGCAAGATTAGTGGAGAAAAGCTGTTGAGTTCACACCGCGTTCACAAACGCGTTCGAACGTGGTGCGTTCACAAACGCGTTCGAACGCGGAATCTGCGTTCACACAGACAGAGAGCCGTGTTCACAAACGCGTTCGAACGCGGGAACTGCGTTCACACAGACCGAGAGCAGCGTTCACAAACGCGTTCAAACGCAACCTGAAGAATTCAAGCTATCGCGTTCGAACGCACTTGGGCCCGTTCGAACGCACCTGAGATTAAGTCAGGCCGTTCGAACGCACTCGGGCCGCATTCAAACGCACCTATAAAGTTTGCAATTTATTGGATTCTCGTGAGTACGGATAAGACTCGGATTTGACTCTATCTTGAAGATCATATATAAGGATTGTAATACCCTATCTCTAGGGTAGTTGAAGAAGATTATTAAAGTAGACTTTTTGGAGGCTACATCGGTTCTTCAACAAACAAGGTCCTTTGCATCTACAAATCTTAATCTTTCGTCTTAAGGGCTATCTAGACGAAAGGTCAATCTCGAGGGCTATTAAGATTGGACTTCAATCACAAGAAGCAGTGAATCGTGGGTTCTAGCGATCAAGACTGAGAAAACAAAGTCGTTTGGATCGACGGGTTGTTTTGTGAGTCAGTCTTGTAACTGCTACTATCATAGTGATTGGTTTTGATCCGAGTTTGGATCCGTGGTTTTTTTCCCGTTTTGGGTTTTTCCACGTTAAAGTCTTGGCGTTCATCTCTGCTTTCGTTTTTAATATTTCTTTGATCTTTTACTTAAGTGAACGAACGATATTATTGCCTAGTGTTTAGATACATACGTGTGTCTAGGGGTTTTTTCAATTGGTATCAGAGCAGGTTCTCTCACTCTTTGAGAGAGATCAGATAGGCATGGATTTTTATAGAGATGGACCCTCATCTATTAGACCTCCTATTTTAGATGGATCAAATTATGAATATTGGAAAGCTAGGATGAGAGCTTATTTGAAGTCTATAGATGAGCGAGTATGGATGGCCATTGTGAACGGTTGGAGTCCACCAATGTACATGGTGAATGATGAGTTTATTGAGAAACCGATTGAGTCATGGGATAAGACAGATTATGAAAAAGTTGGTTGGAATAGCAAAGCAATAAATACAATTTTTAGTTGTGTTTCCTCGGAAGAATTTAGAAGAATTTCTACTTGTGAAATAGCAAGAGAAGCCTAGATGATCTTAGAAACAACTCATAAAGAAACTATGGCTGTAAAACTTTTAAAACTTCAGAGGTTGACTACTAGTTTTGAAACTCTACGTATGGAGGAGAATGAAACATTTAATGAGTTCTATGCAAAGCTGAGTAATATAGTCAACTCCAGTTTCAACCTAGGAGAGAAAATTCCTGAAAACAGAATTATCCGTAAGATCCTTAGGTCTCTTCCAGAAAGGTTTCAGGCAAAAGTTACAGCTATTGAGGAAAGTAAGGACATCGACTCTATAAAAGTTGAAAAATTGGTAGGAAATCTATAAACATTTGAATCCAGTCTTTCAAAACCGAGAAAGTCCTAAGAGATGACTCTATCCACTATTGAACAAAATTTAGAGGAGTCTGATGATGAAGGTGATTTAGATGTTGAGATGTTGACTATGTTTGTCAAAAAGGTGAGTAGAAAATGGTTTGTTCCGACATGCTATCATTGTGGCATTCTAGGGCATATTCGACCTCATTGCAAATTTTTGCAAAAACCTAGAACTGCTTTCATTTATGGGATGAAAACAAAGGCCATATGGGTCAAGAAAAGTGATTTGAAATGTTATGTTGTGCATACAGCCTTGAAAGCTTTAAATTCTGATTTGTGGTATTTAGACAGTGGCTGTTCAAGACATATGTCGGGTGACAAGTCGTTATTTTCTAATCTTGAAAAACATGAAGGGGGAATTGTGACATTTGGAGATGGTAACTCATCCAAGGTAATAGGTAAAGGAAAGGTAAGTACTTCAGGTATTCCTAGTCTCGGAAATGTTCTTTATGTTAATGGCTTGAAAGCAAATTTATTAAGCATCATTCAATTTTGTGATGAAGGTTATGAGATAAAATTCTCTAAAAATGATTGTACTATTCTAGATCATGATGGTAATGTTATATGTTTTGGATCTAGAATATCTGATAATTGTTATGTTAGAACCTCACATAATCTGAAATGTAACAAGACAAAACAATAGCACTAGAACATGTTGAGACAGATAAACTGTTGGGTGATTTGTTTACAAAACCTTTGGATTTATAGAGATTTGAATATCTTCGTACTTCTTTAGAGATTTGTGCTTCGGACTAATTTTATTGGGATTTGTGTTCTTTTTAGTTTGTGAGTTTCTTTCGTTTCGTTTTTTTAGGTTTTCTTTTACTATGAAATTTTCTTTGGTTTTAGTTTCAGATTTGTCGAGAGTTTTTGTCATAAAAAAAATTGATGCACTCCTAGATTCAATAATATACTCTTGACATAAAAATATGATTTTTCTCTTGATTATGAGTTATTATAGTCAATTTTGTCATCTTGTAGTATATTGTATCAATTTTGATTTTGTCACTCCCTCGACTTCTATTATAATGAAACTAATTTAATGCACTCATAACGTATGTGTATTCTTGAGTGAGCATGATATCATGAATTATTTTTTTCAAATAGCTTACTATTAACCTTGATTTGCACAGTTTAATCTCATGCTTAGTCATCAAAAATTTGTTCATAAAATATCAATGAAAAGGGATACAATGAGTTAGTGTGAAAGCTGTCTTGTTTCGAGTCCAGTTTGACTCAGTACATTACATGCAAATTCAAAAAAAAAATGATAGATGTGAATTTCTTCTTGCACTTTATTTGATTTGTACTACAAGAAAAGGGCTACCTACTCATATGTGAAAGCCATCATTGCACCTATTTTCTTTTATAAAAAAATATAGGAAAAATTCCTGTAATGTTATAGAGAATAAGTCGAAAAGTGTAAAATTTCAATACTAAGTCGGTTTGACTACTGTGTTGCATCATTGTTTATATAAGAAAGTTTGTTTAAGAAGATTTGTTCATGTTATCTATGCTCATCTTGCATATGCGTATCGTTATGATCAATCAAGATTAATTTAATTTTGAGTGATGCATTAGAATTGATTATAATATGCTTTTGATGACTTGATTGATCTGTGTATGACTTATTTCATTTGATTGTCATATTCTATGTCTTGAATATATTTTGAATTTCTAGAAGTGCATCTCCAAAGTCTATTGATCTTGATTGATTTCGAGCGGTTTCAAGTTTTGATCACGTTAAAGTTAATATCTTGATGTTTTTTTGTGCGATTGAACATGATAACTTAGCATTTTTAAGTGGAAGATGGATTTCACTTAGGGTCTTCATAGTTTCTAGAATTTTTGGATTTCTTGTTATTTTTTTTTTGGTACTCTTTGGGCATATGTTGAATCTTGCGACTTTTTTCCTTCTCTAGAATGCCTAAAAAAAAAAGCTACAGTTACCAAGAAACCAAGGCCGCCTTCGTCCCCTACCTCGACTTCGTGTTGACAATTCTTTATCGTCAGTTCCCTCCAAGTTCCTAGTCTTTGGCATTTGTGTCAAAAAGGGGGAGAGTGTCTTAGTGTCTAGGTTAGTGTCTAGGTGTCTAGGTGTGTAGGGGGAAGTATGAGCATAGGGGGAGTTTATGAGAGTCTTAAGTACTTTTGAACTTTGCTTGAAGTAACTATGAATTTTGTCTGCTTAAGTACTTTTGAATTTATGCTCCATTGATAACTTGTGTTTGAATTGTTTATTCATTTCAAGTTATTTTCACTTGATCTTGGATTGGTATATGTTTATTTGCAGGGCTTGATGTGCAAAATATTCTAGACTTATTGATTGCTCAATTTGAAGTCCTTGTAATATCTTGTAACGTAGGTGTTTTGTCACAAATTGCCAAAGGGGGAGATTGTTAGGTTTTTATTTATTGGCAATTGTGTACAAAATATTCTAAGTGTATTTTTTCATGTATATGAGCTTTACACAAGTCTAGAATATCTCTGGTTTGAAGAATTGCAAGATTAGTGGAGAAAAGCTGTTGAGTTCACACCACGTTTACAAACGCGTTCGAACGCGGATCTGCGTTCACACAGACATAGAGACGCGTTCACAAACGCGTTCGAACGCGGGCACTGCGTTCACACAGACCGAGAGCAGCGTTCACAAACGCGTTCGAACGCAACCTGAAGAATTCAAGCTGTTGCGTTCGAACGCACTTGGGCCCGTTCGAACGCACTTGGGCCTGAGATTAAGTCAGGCCGTTCGAACGCACTCGGGCCGCGTTCGAACGCACCTATAAAATTTACAATTTATTGGATTCTCGTGAGTACGGATAAGACTCGGATTTGGCTCTATCTTGAAGATCATATATAAGGATTGTAATGCCCTATCTCTAGGGTAGTTAAAGAAGATTATTGAAGGAGACTTTTTGGAGGCTACATCGGTTCTTCAACAAACAAGGTCCTTTGCATCTACAAATCTTAATCTTTCGTCTTAAGGGCTATCTAGACGAAAGATCAATCTCGAGGGCTACTGAGATTAGACTTCAATCACAAGAAGCAGTGAATCGTGGGTTCTAGCGATCAAGACTGAGAGAACAACGTCGTTTGGATCGACGGGTTGTTTTGTGAGTCAGTCTTGTAACTGCTACTATCATAGTGATTGGTTTTGATCCGAGTTTGGATTCGTGGTTTTTTTTTCCCGTTTTGGGTTTTTTCACGTTAAAATCTTGGCGTTCATCTCTGCTTTCGTTTTTAATATTTCTTCGATCTTTTACTTAAGTGAACGAGCGATATTATTGCCTAGTGTTTAGATACATACGTGTGTCTAGGGGTTTTTTTCATCTCTGTCTCCTCCAATGGCTCCGGTAGAACTGATCCAACAACCTCATGATCTCCAATCCGCTCCCTTAGCAATGAAACATGGAAGACATGATTCACTCTCGACCCCTCTGGCAGCTCTAAACGATATGCTACTGGACCAATACGCTCTAACACCCGAAATAGACCGAAGTAGCGCTGTGTTAACTTCTGGTTTCACATTAGATGTAAGGTTACCTATCGATACGGTTGCACCCTCACAAACACCCAATTACCGATGTCGAATTCTTGCTCCCTATGGCTACGATCATAAACTTGCTTTATGCGATTTTGAGCAAGTTTAAGTTGAGCACGCAACCTCCTCAATGTGGTGTCTCTATCCATCAATGCTAAGTCCACCTCCGTCCGGTCTGCAGATGCCAGTAGATCAAAAGCACGTAACGTCGGAGCCGTGCGTCCATACACCACCTCAAATGGAGTCATGCCAATGCTGCTATGGTAGGGGGTGTTGTAAGACCACTCCACCCATGATAAGAACTCTATCCATCATCTCAGTATCTCTTCAATAAAGCACCTCAAGTACTGCTCAGTGCCTCAATTGACCACCTCAGTTTGGCTGTCTGTCTATGGATGGTAGGCCGAACTGAAGTTCAATCGAGTCACTTATAATCTGAAAAACTTAGTCCAAAAGTCACTTATAAATACACGATCACGATCTGAGACAATCTTCCGTGGCATGCTAGCTCATCTAGAAAAAGAAAAGTAGGAAAAGAATAGGCTGCAAGCTCGGCGATATTGGGTTGGCGCTATAGTGCATCGACCACTCTATTTTCCGTTCCTTATATTGAATTTCATAATCGTACCTCAGCAATTTTGTGACCCATCTTTGTTGTGCCGGAGTGTAAATACGTTGTCCCATAAAGTATGAAAGGCTCCTTTGATCGATTTAGATAATAAATCGCCTATTGGTCAAATAAGGCCTTTACTTTGTCACCACATGCAGAATTGCCAACATCTCTCTCTCGTAGGTCGATAATTGCTAGGATTTTTGTGATACAGCCTTGCTAAGAAAGGCTATGGGATGTCCTCCTTGCATTACTAGAACTCCTATGCCAATTCTAAATGCATCACATTCCACAATGAACTCTTTGGTGAAGTCCGGTAGTCATTGTTGTTTTCAATTTTTCAAAAGCTATAGTGGCTTCATCCGTCCATCTAAAAGAGTCATTCCTCAGCAAAGAAGTGAGAGGAGCAGCAATCTTGCCATACCCGGCGATGAAGTGGCGATAATATCCAGTCAGCCCTAAGAATCCTCGCAATCTTGTGGTAGTAGTAGGGATTGGCCAAGCGGTCATGTATGCTACCTTTTGAGGATCCACTGCTACACCTTCCGCTGAGATGATGTTGCATAAATACTCCACTTTTGGTACTCCCCATAGGTACTTGGACTTCTTAATCTTTAGCTGGTTTTACTTCAACAAATTCAGCACATCCTCCCAATGTTGCCAATGCTCCATTTTAGTCCTATTATACACTAAAATATCGTCAAAGAATGCCAAGACATACCTTCACAGTAAAGGCCGAAAATTATCATTCATGAGGCCTTAAAAAGTAGCTAGAGCATTGATGAGACTAAAAGGCATCACCTAGAACTCGTAATGCCTATTCGGAGTCCGAAATGCAATTTTTTGCACATCCGCCAAGTGAACTCTTATTTGATGATACTCGGCCCTCAAATCAAGCTTGTTGAATATGGTTGCCCCTGCAAGCTCGTCTAGCAGCTCCTCTATGACTGGAATGGGATACCAGTCCTTGACGGTGAAAGCATTTAGTGCCCGGTAGTCGACACAAAAATGCCGTGTCCGATCCTTTTTTCGCACCAATAACACGGGTGATGAGTAAGAGCTATGACTTGGTTGTATGAGGCCTTGCTCCAATATCTCGGCTACCATTTTGGAGATAGCTTTCTTTTGCATATGTGGATACCAATATGGCCTCATGTCCGTCGATGCAGTCTCGAGTATAATCTTTATGCGATGATCCGCCGTTCGCCTTAGTGGCAACTCCTTTGGTTCCTCAAACAGTCTAGCAAATTTATCTAATAAATTAGACAATTCAATGGTAGTATCCGGACTCATTTGAGGCTCGTCTCCTACTGGTCCTAACTGAAAAAGATAGGCCAAATAACTCGCACAAGGCACCCCCACCATCGGCTGCATCGCTAGAATTAGTGGAGACCAAATGCTATCAAGCCGCACATCTTTGTTTCCTTGCTTAAATTTCATTCACATGCTCCAAAAGTCAAAAGTGATGGGTCCCAAGCTTTATAACTACTTAGTGCCTAGGACAATATTCGCTTCTCTGATAGGCTACGAAATTATTTCTTCAAGATCTAGATTTATTGCAAGAAGCAGTCTGTACAACTAAGGAAAAATATTTACCAAATATTTTTCCATAGTTAGAAAATTACAAAACAAAGTGGAATCAATCTGTAAGTCCCTGATCTACGATCTTTGTATTTACGCCCTTCATAGATTTGAATTGAAAATGGGATAAAATTACAATTTAGTGTGGATGATGGTGGTGGTAATAGTGGAGTGAATGTTAGGGTTGTAGATGTTAATGGAGGTGAGAGTGGATGGTAGATGTTGTTTAAGTGATGAAGACGAAGGGGAAGTAGTAGAGATCCCAAGAAAGAGGGAGAACTCGGCAGACGAGTGAGATTAGAAGTTAAGAGAGATCATGCTAATGGTAGAGGTGATTGGTTGGTGAAGAGGGAGAAGAGAGATTAGCATAGAGAGAATAGAGAGAAGATAGGAGGCATGAAATCAATAATCTAATAGTATAATAATTTTGGCTACCATCCACACCTTTATAGAGGCTAGCTAATAAGCCAAAATACAATTATTAACTCTAATTCTAGAAGATTCTCACCGATCTCGTTCAAATGCGCCCAATCGCGTTCGAATGCACAAAAGGCGTTTTTTGTTAATGCGAATGCGATATAAGTGTTCGAACGCCGCATTTGAACGCGCCCGACCGTGTTCAAACCTGATACATCTATTCACAAATATGTTCAAATGCGCCCCCAACCTCCTTCGTACGGGACTTACAAAAAATTTATTTTAATAAAAACAAATAACTAATGTGTTACGAGCCAACCTGATCCGATCCACAACGGTTCTGGACTCAATGAAGCACATAACTTCCAAGAGAATCTGTGAACAATCTAACCAATGGATCCTCCTAAATTTTAGATGTGTTGTTGCTCTTGGAGAGAGATTTCCAACGAATCCAAGAGCACAGAATTTGAATGGTTAGATCTCAAGATATCCACCAAATAGTGGTCAAAAGTCAATTAGATACTAGCTTGATAGCCCTCCAATGGTTAGATGGATGCTAGGTTTAGTTCTTTGTGTGAAGGGGAAGAAGTTGTTGTCAAAGAGGAGGATTAGAAGCTGGAAGAGGCCAACTAAAGACTTGGGCGGTGGAAGAAAAAAGGTGAGAGAGGGCGCCAATGGCTAAAGTCAAGTAGAGGAGGAGATAAAGGCCAAAGCCAATTCCAATATCATCATCATTATCATACTCCAATTAGGGTTTCCTCCACATATATATATATAGAGGCTCACCCTAGGGACTCATCAACTAAATTAAACAACTCTAACAAATCATAACAAATCAACAACTAAGTTAAAACCCTAACAAACCAACTAAACCAATTTTCCTTATCTTCTCGGATTAACTCTTGCATTAAGCTTTCATTTCGTCATAGATAGATTCTAAATCTAATGTTGTAGATCTAGAGGTTGGCGACCATATCCAATTTGTTTGATATTATTTGGATATGTGTATAATATTCTATGAATATTTTCCCAAAATTGTATATAGTTGGATTTAGGTAATTAAATAAAATCCTAACCTGCTAAGACTCTAACTAAACCAAATAACCAAATAAGATAATTAGACTCAATCCATTAACCCTAATATTAGGTTTTTATTTGTTGGCAATTGTGTACAAAATATTCTAAGTGTATTTTTTCATGTATATGAGCTTTACACAAGTCTAGAATATCTCTGGTTTGAAGACTTGCAAGTTTATTGGAGAAAAGCCGTTGAGTTCACACCGCGTTCACAAACGCGTTCGAACTCGGAATCTGCGTTCACAAACGCGTTCGAACGCGGGTACTGCGTTCACACAGACAGAGAGCCGCGTTCACAAACGCGTTCGAACGCGGGTACTGCGTTCACACAGACAGAGAGCCGCGTTCATAAACGCGTTCGAATGCGGGTACTACATTCACATAGACCGAGAGCAGCGTTCACAAACGCGTTCGAATGAGGGTACTACGTTCACACAGACCGAGAGCAGCGTTCACAAATGCGTTCGAACGCAACCTGAAGAATTCAAGCTGTCACGTTCGAACGCACTTGGGCCCGTTCGAACGCACCTGAGATTAAGTCAGGCCGTTCGAACGCACCCGGGCCGCGTTTGAACGCACCTATGAAGTTTGCAATTTATTGGATTTTTGTGAGTACGGATAAGACTTAGATTTGGCTCTATCCTGGAGATCATATATAAGGATTGTGATGCCCTATTTGTAGGGAAGTGGAAGAAGCATTATTGAAGGAGACTTCTTGAGGCTACATCGGTTCTTCAACGAACAAAGTTCTTCTCATCTACAAATCTTAATCTTTCGTCTTAAGGGCTATCCAAACGAAAGATTAATCTCGAGGGCTACTGAGATTGGACTTCAATCACAAGAAGTAGTGAATCGTGGGTTCTAGTGATCAAGACTGAGAGGAATAAAGTCGTTTGGATCAACGGGTTGTTTTGTGAGTCAGTCTTGTAACTGCTACTATCATAGTGATTGGTTTTGATCTGAGTTTGGATCCGTGGTTTTTTTCCCGTTATCGGTTTTTCCACGTTAAAATCTTGGCGTTCATCTCTACTTTCGTTTTTAATATTTCCTCCGACTTTTATTTAAGCGAACGAACGATATCATTGCCTAAAGGTTAAATACATACGTGTGTTTAGGGGTTTTATCAATTGGTATCAGAGCAGGTTCTCTCATTCTTTGAGAGAGATTAGATAGGCATGGATTTTCATAGAGATGGACCATCATCTGTTAGACCTCCTATTCTAGATAGATCAAATTATGGATATTGGAAAGCTAGGATGAAAGCTTATTTGAAGTCTATAGATGAGCGAGTATGGATGGCCATTGTGAACGGTTGGAGTCCACCAAATTTAGAGGAGTCTGATGATGAAGGTGATTTAGATGTTGAGATGTTGGCTATGTTTGTCAAAAAGTTTAATAAATTCTTTCGGAAGCCAAACAAGTTGAATGCTGAAAAATTTAGAAAAAGCAAAACTTTTGTGAAAAAGAAGAATACTGTGAATTCGAATATAGGTGATAGCAACAACAATGTCAAACATAAAATCAAAATTCTGAGAATAAAGTTCAATGTTTTGAATGTTCTGGTTTTGGACACATTGCACAAGAATGCCCTAATCATCTTAAGAGGAAGGGAAAAGCTATGAAAGTTACTTGGGATGACTCAGATGAATCTAATGATGATTCTGAAAAGGACGAAGAAAATTTTGTAGCTTTTACCTCTTCTCTTCTTAATACTAACTCTATTATTGATACTGATAGTACAGATGATCAGGATATGTTACCTGCTGAGGAAGATGAATCTGAAATCTAAAAGGCATATAATGACTTATACCTAGAGTCGTTTAAACTCAAGAAAAGCAATCTTAGACTACTTCAACGACTCAAGGTAATTGAACCAGAAAGAATTCAATTTGAGGAGAAGTACAAATTAGAGCTTGAACGTGTCAAAGACCTTTCTGAACAACTTGACAATGCAAAAAATAAAATGAAGGCTGATGAAATTGAACTAAAGCGATTGCATAAGGAAGTTACATTTCTTACAGGGAAGAACAAACTGGACGAGATTCTAAAAGCTCAGATCTCTGAAAAAGACAGGTATGGTATTGGATACACTGGTAATTCAAATAATAATAAGACTGTTTTTGTTTCTACAGGTATACAAAAGAAAGAATACCTGAAGCCATCAATCGTATTTTCAAAGCAATCCTAGATGAATCCTTCTAAACTGAAGTTGAATCTACAAACTGGTGAATCTTCGACGGTACCAAAGGTAAACTCTAGTCACACTCCTCGACAATAGGTGAATAGAAAATGGTTTGTTTCGACATGCTATCATTGCGGCATTCTAGGGCATATTCGACCTCGTTGCAAATTTTTGCAAAAATTTAGAAATGCCTTCATTTATGGGATGAAAACAAAGGCCATATGGGTCAAGAAAAGTGATTTGAAATGTTATGTTGTGCATACAGCTTTGAAAGCTTTAAATTCTGATTTGTGGTATTTAGACAGTGGCTGTTCAAGACATATGTCGGGTGACAAGTCGTTATTTTCTAATCTTGAAAAACATGAAGGGGGAGTTGTGACATTCGGAGATGGTAATTCATCAAAGGTAATAGGTAAAGGAAAGGTAAGTACTCTAGGGATTCATAGTCTCGAAAATGTTCTTTATGTTAAAGGCTTGAAAGCAAATCTACTAAGCCTCAGTCAATTTTGTGATGAAGATTATGAGGTAAAATTCTCCAAAAATGATTGTACTATTCTAGATCATGATGGTAATGTTATATGCTATGGATCTATAACAATTGATAATTGCTATGTTATTGGAACTTCACATAAACTGAAATGTAACAGTGCCTCTTTCGACACTGCAGATCTTTGGCATCAACGTCTTGGATATGTAAATCACAAGGAATTATTTACTCTGTCCAAACAAGAAGTGGTAAGAGGAATACCTAAGATGAAAGAAATGTCAAAAAGAGTGTGCGGTTCGTTTCAAATTGGAAAACAAATTCGGATCTCACACAAGAAGGTAAATTCAGCTACCACTAACCGTGTGCTTCAATTAGTTCACATGGACTTGATGGGTCCAACAAAAACGGAAAGTCTTGGAGGTAAACGCTATATATTCTTAATGGTCAATGATTACTCTAGATATACTTGGGTTGCCTTTCTACGTGAGAAGTCTGAAACCTTTGAAGTTTTTAAATCACTATGCTTAAAATTGCAGAATGAAAAATCTACAACCCTAGTTAGGATTCGTTTTGATCATGGTAGAGAATTTGAAAATGAAAATTTTCTATATTTTGCGATTCTCTTGGTATTCAACATGAGTTTTCAGCTCCTATAACTCCACAACAGAACGGGATTATTGAAAGAAAAAACCGAGTTGTGCAGGAAATGGCTAGGGTTATGCTTCACGCTAGAAAGGTTACTCAAAGGTTTTGGGCAGAGGCGGTCAATACAACGGTACATGTGATAAATCGTGTTTATCTAAGACCAGGTACAAAAATGACTGCTTATGAAATTTGGAAAGATACATATTACGAAGAAATTGGAAAGGAGCTTGATTTGGAAATTGAGAATCAGGACGAGGACAAAATTAAAATGAACAAAAATGACTGCAACGTACCGGAACCATTTGCCAGAGTGAAATCAAATCATCCATTGTCACAAGTGATCGAAGACGTGAATGAACCAATTAAGACAAGACGACAAATCCAAAGTGAGGTATCATTTACCTGTTATACATCTTCTTTTGAACCTAAAAATGTGAAGGAAGCATTGTTAGACGACTCTTGGGTTAATACTATGCATGAGGAATTAGAGCAATTTTCTAGGAATGATGTTTGGTAGTTAGTTCCTAGACCTAAGAATGTGAACATCATTGGAACAAAATGGATTTACAAGAATAAAAGTGATGAACATGGCAATATAGTTCGAAATAAAGCCAGACTAGTAGCACAAGGATACACTCAGGTTGAGGGTATAGATTTTGATGAGACATTTGCTCTTGTTGCTAGATTAGAGTCTATTCGTATACTACTTGCCATTGCTTGTCATTTAAAATTTAAATTGTTTCAAATGGATGTTAAAAGTGCTTTCTTGAATGGTATCCTAAATGAAGATGTTTATGTGGAACAACTTAAGGGTTTCAAAGATCAAAAATTTCCTTCTCATGTTTTTAAATTGAAAAAGGCTCTTTACGGGCTAAAACAAGCTCCAAGAGCTTGGTATGAGAAGTTGACCACCTTTTTAGTGGATTCGGGGTTCACTCGAGGGGGAGTGGACAAGACATTATTCATTAGACGTGAAAATAAGAGTTTACTTGTGGCACAAATATATGTGGATGACATTGTTTTCGGGGCGACGAGTAAATTATTAGCTAAGGAGTTTGCAGATCTCATGCACAGTCATTTTGAGATGAGCATGATGGGTGAGTTGAAGTTCTTTTTAGGCCTTCAAATTACTCAATTGGAGAGAGGGATTTTTATCGCTCAAACCAAGTATGCTAAGGATCTTGTGACTAAATTTGGTTTAGAAAATACAAAACATGCTAGAACTCCTATGAGTATGACTACTAAACTAGGTAAGGACATGTCAGGAAAAAGTGTTAATCAGACACTGTATAGGAGCATGATTGGTAGTCTTTTGTACTTAACGGCTAGTAGACCTGACATTGCATTTAGTGTCGGTGTGTGTGCTAGGTTTCAGTCTAAACATAAGGAGTCACATTTGTTTGCTGTTAAACGTATCATAAAATATGTCAGTGGCACAGTTGATTTAGGTATCTGGTTTACTTATGACTCAGGTGCTATCATATCGGGATACACGGATTCTGATTGGGCAGGTTCATGTGATGATAGAAAAAGTACTTCAGGTGGATGTTTTTATGTTGGAAACAATCTGGTTGCTTGGCACAGTAAGAAACAAAACTCGATATCTTTATCTACTGCGGAGGCCGAGTACATTGCAGCAGGGAGTTGTTGTTCTCAGTTACTATAGATGAAACAGATGGTCAAAGATTACGGCATTGAATAAGATACTATGGTGCTTTATTGTGACAACATGAGTGCTATTAATATATCGAAAAATCATGTTCAACACTCGCATACAAAACATATTGATATCCGACATCATTTTATATGCGAGTTAGTTAAAGACAAAACAATAGCAATAGAACATATTGAGACAGAGAAACAGTTGGGTGATTTGTTTACAAAACCTTTGGATTTACAGAGATTTGAGTATCTTCGTACTTCTTTAAGGATTTGTGCTTTAGACTGATTTTATTGGGATTTGTATTTTTTTTAGTTTGCGAGTTTCTTTTTATTTCGTTTTGTTTTGTTTAAGGTTTTCTTTTACTCTAAAATTTTCTTTGGTTTTTATTTTAGATTTGTTGAGAGTTTTTGTCATAAAAAAAAATTTGATGCACTCCTAGATTCAATAATATACTCTTGACATAAAAATATGATTTTTCTCTTGATTATGAGTTATTATAGTCAATTTTGTCATCTTCTAGTATATTGTATCAATTTTGATTTTGTCACTCCCTCGACTTCTATTATAATGAAATTAATTTTAATGCACTCATAACGTATGTGTATTCTTGAGTGAGCATGATATCATGAATTATTTTTTTAAATAGCTCACTATTAACCTTGATTTGCACAGTTTGACCTCATGCTTAGTCATCAAAAATTTGTTCATAAAAGATCAATGAAAAAGGCTATAATGAGTTAGTGTGAAAGCCGTCTTGTTTAGAGTCCAGTTTGACTCAGTACATTATTTGCAAATTTAATAAAAATTGACATATGTGAATTTCTTCTTGCACATTGTTTGATTTGTACTACAAGAAAAGGGCTACCTACTCATGTGTGAAAGCCATCATTGCACATATATGTTTCAGTAAAAAAAATACAGAAAAAATTCCTGTTATGTTATGGAGAATAAGTCGAAAAGTGCAAAATTTCAATACTAAGTCGGTTTGACTACTGTGTTGCATCATTGTTTATATAGGAAAGTTTATTTAAAAAGATTGGTTCATGTTATCTATGCTCATCTTGCATATGCATATTGTTATGATCAATCAAGATTAATTTAATTTTGAGTGATGTATTCAAATTGATTATAATATGCTTTTGATGATTTGATTGATCTGTGTATGACTTATTTCATTTGATTATCATATTCTATGTCTTGAATATATTTTGAAATTCTAGAAGTGCATCTCCAAAAAGATTTTTGATTTGTTTTAGTTTAAAATTAAAAAAAAAGAAAGGGCGTTCGAACGCAGATTTTTGAGTTCGAACGCGATGACTGGCACGTTCGAACGCGCAGACTGGCGCGTTCGAACGCACTCGAGGGTTCTTTAAATACTGCGTCTGAACCCAAGGGTTTCATCCTCCATTTTCCTAACCCTAAAAACCCCTCATTTTCTCATTCTCAAATCTTCGAGATCTCGGTGTTTTTTATCGAATTTTTCACTTCAAATCATTTTAGAGGGTAGTTCTCCTCCGGATCTAGCATCTTTCGGCCGAATCTTTGAGTTTTTTCTTCACTTTTGCAAGGTATGATCATCAATCATTTTCCTATTTTTTTATTCAATAAAGTTGCTTGATCTTGATTGATTTTGTGCGTTTTCACGTTTTGATCACGTTAATGTTAACACCTTGATGTTTCTTGTGAGATTGAACGTGATATCTTTGAGTTTTCAAGAGAAAGATGGGTTTCATTTAGGACCTTCATGGTTTCTAAAATTTTTTGGAATTCTTGCTATTTTTTTGTTTGCTTTGGGCATGTATTGAATCTTGCAACTTGTTTCTTTCTCAAGAATGCCTAAAAAAGCTACAGTGACCAAGAAACCAAGGCCGCCTTTGTCACCGTCTTTGGCTCCAAAATTTTATTCATCAACGGCTGCTGGGCGCTACAAACATAATTTTGGCACTCGTCCTATTATCTTTGAAGGACCCGTGGTTATTTCTGATTTTTTTGAATTGGGGATTGAACAGATCTTTACTAAGCGTGGATGGTTATCTATGTGTCGAATGAGCGGGACTGCTTATGTGGAAGTTGTTCGAGAAATTTTTAGTAATGCCACGGTTTTAGATTGCTGTATACGTTCTACTGTTCGTGGTGTGTCTGTATACTTGGACTCAGATGTTATTCGCGCTGAACTTCGTCTTCCTGATGGTGAGTTCCAGTATCCAACGTCTGCTCCACTTCCTGATGTCATTGAATATGCTGGTACTGTACTGATCAAAGGGGAACGTTGGAAGGGAAACATGATAACGCATGCGAAGCTGACATCCGTGGCTCGCATGCTTCACCTTTTTTGTCTATACAATGTCACCCCCAAGACTCGACATTCCAGTATTAATCTGGATCGTGCATTCCTTCTTCATGCGATGTTATCTGGAGTCTCTATTGATTTGGCTGCCATGATTTATGATTCGATTCTTACAGCTACACAGAAAGAAGCACCTCGTGAGGGGTTACCATTTGGCATCTTTATTACAAATTTGTGTACTCAGAGTGGGGTGCGTGTGGATGTTTCGGAACCTTCCCTTACTTCGCAAAAACCGTTGGATCGGATTACTTTTAAGCGGAGTCAAGATCACGACCAGTCGTCTCCTCTCAAGCCATCCTCTTCCGCTGCTGGTCGTTCATCGCACCTTGACAGTTCTGATGATAGCTCTGACGATGACTCATCTCACACGGAGGGAGAGTTACCACAGTACTCTGACCGTTTCGATCAGCTTAGTACTCAAGTGCAGGATCTCCATTCGGCAGTGAATGATTTACGAACTGAGCAAGCTCGTCAGGGGACTGTTCTTCACTCTGTGTTGACGATTCTTCATCATCAGTTTCCTCCGAGTTCCTAGTCTTTGGCATTTGTGTCAAAAAGGGGGAGAGTGTCTAGGTGTCTAGGTGTGTAGGGGGAGTATGGGCATAGGGGGAGTTTATTAGAGTCGGAGTTTATGAGAGTCTTTAGAGTCTTAGTAATTGTGAACTTTGTCTGTGAATTTTGTCTGCTTAAGTACTTTTGAACTTATGCTCCATTGATAACTTGTGTTTAGATTGTTTATTCATTTCAAGTTATTTTCACTTGATCTTGGATTGGTATATGTTTATTTGCAGGGATTGAAGTGCAAAATATTCTAGACTTGTTGATTGCTCAATTTGAAGTCTTTGTAATATCTTGTAACCTAGGTGTTTTGTCACAAATTGCCAAAGGGGGAAATTGTTAGGTTTTTATTTGTTGGCAATTGTGTACAAAATATTCTAAGTGTATTTTTTTTTCATGTATATGAGCTTTACACAAGTCTAGAATATCTCTGGTTTGAAAAATTGTAAGTTTATTAGAGAAAAGCCGTTGAGTTTACACCGCGTTCAAATACGCGTTTGAACTCAGAATCTGCGTTCACACAGACAGAGAGCCGCGTTCACAAATGCGTTCGAATACGGGTACTGCGTTCACACAGACAGAGAGCAGCATTCACAAACACGTTCGAACGTGGGTACTGCGTTCACACAGACAGAGAGCCGCGTTCACAAACGCGTTTGAACGCGGGTACTGCGTTCACACAGACCGAGAGCAGCGTTCACAAACGCGTTCGAACGCAACCTGAAGAATTCAAGCTGTCGCGTTCAAACACACTTGGGCCTGTTCGAATGCACCTGAGATTAAGTTAGGCCGTTCGAACGCACCCGGGTCGCGTTCGAACGCACCTATGAAGTTTGCAATTTATTGGATTTTCGTGAGTACGAATAAGACTTAGATTTGGCTCTATCTTGGAGATCATATATAAGGATTGTGATGCCCTATCTCTAGGGAAGTGGAAGAAGCATTATTGAAGGAGACTTCTTGATGCTACATCGGTTTTTCAACGAACAAGGTTCTTCTCATCTACAAATCTTAATCTTTCGTCTTAAGGGCTATCTAGACGAAAGATCAATCTCGAGGGCTACTGAGATTGGACTTCAATCACAAGAAGTAGTGAATCGTGGGTTCTAGCGATCAAGACTGAGAGGAACAAAGTCGTTTGGATCGACGGGTTGTTTTGTGAGTCAGTCTTGTAACTGCTACTATCATAGTGATTGGTTTTGATCTGAGTTTGGATCCGTGGTTTTTTTCCAGTTATCGGTTTTTCCCCGTTAAAATCTTGGCGTTCATATCTAGTTTCGCTTTTAATATTTCCTTCGACTTTTATTTAAGCGAACGAACGATATCATTGCCTAAAGGTTAGATACATACGTGTGTCTAGGGGTTTTATCACCTAATCTCCCTTTGATGTGATTTGATCTGATTTGGTTCGTATCATAATGCAATAAGAAAAGACTCTAAGTGTATCAGCCCACCACACTTCCCCCACCTTGTCCTCAAAGTTAAAAGTCGGGAAATCGCTCCAAAATATTTGTCTCCAACTCCCATGTCACCTCATCGGATGGCTTGCCAAGCTACTCGACTACAATCTCTATCTCTAATCTGGTACCATGACGTGGTCGGCGCCTAACAAGTACGAAAACTGGTTTTACGATCTCTATCTCCTCCAATGGCTATGGAGGAATTAATCAAATGACCTCATGATCTCCAATCTGCTCCCTCAGCAATGAAAAATGGAAGACATGATGCTCTCTCGACCCCTCCGGTAGCTCCAAATGATATGCAACCGGATCAATACACTATAACACCCGAAACATACCGAAGTAGTGATGTGCTAACTTCTGGTTTCGCATCGGACGCAAGGTCATCTGTTGATACAGTTGCACCCTCATAAACACCCAACTGCCGATGTCGAACTCTTTCTCCCTTTGGCTACGATCATAAACTTGCTTCATGCGATTTTAAGCAAATTTAAGATGGGCATGCAACTTCCTTAATGTGGTGTCTCTATCCATCAAAGCTAAGTCTACCTCCGTTTGATCTGCAGATGCTACTAGGTCATAAGAGCTTAATATCGGAGCCATGCATCCATACACCACCTCAAATGGAGTCATGTCAATGCTACTATGGTAGGCGGTGTTGTAAGACCACTTCGCCTACGATAAGAACTCCAACCATTGTCTCGGCATCTCTCCAACAAAGTACCTCAAGTACTGCTCAATGCCTCGATTGACCACCTCGGTTTGGCCGTCTGTCTATGGATGGTAGGCCGAACTGAAGTTCAATCAAGTCTCCTGTTATCTAAAAAACTCTATCAAAAAGTTGATCATAAATACACGATCACAATCCAAGAGAATCGTGCGTGGCATGCCATATAACCGAGCAACATATCTAATAAAACTTTCAGCCATTAACTTGGCTAAAAATGGATATGACAATGCAGAAAAGTGTGCATACTTGCTCAACCTGTCAACAAACAGAAAAATAACTAAATATCTATATACCAGCAGAAGACTCTCTATGAAATCCATAAAAATGTCTTCTCAAACACGGTTTGGTATCTGTAGAGGCTGTTGTAATCTGGCTGATTTCAATGTGGTTGCCTTAGCCCTTTAATAGACTTCACAAAAACGGACAAAACTTCTCACATCCCACCTCAATCCTAGCCACGTGCAACTCTGTGATATCCTCCTATAAGTCTGATACATTTAGTTAGGGTCTTTTCTTATTGCATTAGTTATTTATTTTTATTAAAATAAAATTTTTATAGGTCGCGTTAGAATGCGGAAGGAGTCGCAATCGAACGCCCTTGCAAACGCCTACATTAGGTTCACAAAAACAGAGAACGTAAATGCGCATTCGAATGCGGTCGAGCGACTTCGAATGTCGCGTTCGAATGCTTGCATCGCTTTCGCACATATAGAGAACACCTTTTGTCAAGTTGAACAATACTTTGACCTCCAAGGAATGGCATTGCATTGGTATAGATCAATTATTCATGTTGGAGGATTTACTGGTTGGGCTGACTTTTGTAGGAGGATTACACGCAGATTTGGGACAGCGGCAGATGAAGATTTTGCTACCACATCAAGCAAGATGGTTTAGAGAATGACCGTATTAGAGTACCAAGCAGAATTTGAAAGAGTTAGTAGTCATTATGAGCCACCTTATCTCGAACCGTCATTGATGAGCGCATTCATTTCAGGGTTGCGAGATGAGCTACATACGGATGTTCGTGCTCTTTGTCCTTCCACTCTTGAGGAGGCCTTTGAGAAGGCCGTGAGGATGGAGCAAAAACATAAGGCTCTCAAGATGATAGCAAAAATAAGTTGGGGCAATCATGATGGGCGGTATGCACCTAGAACGCCGGCTGGAAATTCTACGGGTTAAAAGACAACGGCTACTTGTACCAGACCACGACCACCTTTGAGACCTTCCAATGTTAAAGGAGGCACAAGATCCCCCATTCGAACTCTCACACCTGCCTAGGTGGAGGAGCAAAGAGTAAAGGGCCTTTGCTTTCGATGCAATGAACGTTTCACCCCCGGTCATCGGTGTTCCAAACCGATTGGGAGTGTGATGCTCATCGACGGTCTCGAGGAGGATGATGAGATTGTTAATGATGGAGAGTGTCCAGAGGAAGTCCATAAGGAGGCCATTGAAGAGGGCGTGGAGGAAGATATCCAAACTGAAATATCGATACATGCATATTCGAGTACTTCCGCACCGAGTACTTTACGGGTAGACGGATTTGTTAGAAAGCATTATGTGCATATCCTCATCGATTTTGGGAGTACACACAACTTTCTAGATGAGAGATTAGTGAGGAGATTGGGCTTAGATGCTAAATCGACCACGAGATTTGATGTTGCTATTGTAGACGGCACGAAGCTTAAGGCGGAGAGCTTGTGTTGCCGAGTCGGTATTCAGGTGCAAGGACACGATATTATTGTGGACTTGTATTCGTTGGCACTGCAAGGAGCAGACATTGTCCTAGGCACTCAGTGGTTATAAAGCTTGAGACCCGTCACTTTTGATTTCCGGAGCATGTAGATGAAATTTAAGCAAGAAAACAAAGATGTGCGACTTGATGGCATTCAGTCTCCGCTGATTCCTGTGATGCAGCTGATGGTGGGGCTACTATGTGTAAGTGATTTGGCCTATCTTCTATAGTAAGAATCAGTAGGAAATGAGCCTCAAATGAGTCTAGTTGCACCGACGAATGTGAGGCAATATCGGTATCCCCATGTGCAAAAGGAAGTTATCCCCAAGATGGTAGCCGAGATGTTGGAAGAAGGCCGCATTCAACTAAGTCATAACTCATACTCATCCCCTGTGCTATTGGTGCGAATAAAGGAAAATGGTATTTTTGTGTCGACTATCAGGCACGTGGCTAGGATTGAAGCGAGATGTGAGGAGTTTTGTCCATGCTTGCGAAGTCTATCGAAGGGCTAAAGCAACCACATTGAAACCGGTCGGATTACTTCAGCCTTTACCTATACCTGATCGTGTTTGGGAAGATATTTCTATGAATTTCATAAAGGGTCTTCTGCTGGTACGTGGTTATTCTATTATCTTTATGGTAGTTGACAGATTGAGCAAGTATGCGCATTTTTTGGCATTCTCACATCCATTTTCAGCCAAGTCAGTGGCTAAAATTTTTATTAGAGATGTTGCTCGATTACATGGCATGCCACGCAAGATTGTCTCAGATCGTGACCGTGTATTTATGAACAACTTTTGGACAGAGTTTTTTAGATTACAGGGGACTCGATTGAACTTTAGTCCGGCCTACCATCTATAGACGGATGGCCAAACCAAGGTGGTCAATCGAGACATGCAGTAGTACTTAAGGTGCTTTGTTGGAGATATGCCGAGACAATGGTTGGAGTTCTTACCATGGGCGGTGTCATCTTACAACATCGTTTACCATAGCAGCATTGGTATGACTCCATTTGAGGTGGTGTATGGACGCATGGACGCACATACTATATTAGAGATGGAGATTCTAGTCGAGTGGCTTGGCAAGCCATCGGATAAGGTGACATGGGAATTGGAGACTGACATTTTGGAGTGTTTCGTTGACTTTTCACCTTGAGGGCAAGGTCGAGGAAGCATGATAGGCTGATACATTTAGTTAGGATCTTTTCTTACTGCATTAGTTATTTATTTTCATTAAAATAAAATTTCTGCAGGTTACGTTCGAACGCAAGAGGGGTCGTATTCGAATGCCCTTGCGAATGCCTACATCAGGTTCGCAAATATAGAGGACACGAATAGCGCGTTCGAACGCGGACGGGCGCATTCGAACACGGACGGGCGCGTTCGAACGCCTGCATCACGTTCGCATATACAAAGAACGTCTTTTGTGCATTCGAATAAGATCGGGCACGTTTGAACGTGATCGGCAAGATTGCTCTAGGATTAGGGTTAGTTATTGTATTAGGGCTTATTGGCTAGCCTCTATAAAGGTGTGGATGGCAGCCAAATTTATTATGCTATTGGATTATTGATTTCTTGCCTCCTATCTTCTCTCTATTCTCTCTACCCTAATCTCCCTCCTCCCTTTTCACCAACCTTCCACCTCTACCGTCGGCGAGGTCTCTCTTAACTCCTGATCTCCCTCGTCTATCAATTCCTCCCTCTTCTTTGGGATCTTGACCACTTTTTCCCCTTCGTCTATATCCCTTAACCACATCCACCATCCACCTTCATCTCCATTATCATTCATAACCCTAATATCCACTCCACCCGTCACCATCACCATCACCCGCGTTATTTCCTATTTCCGTCCTAGTTTTAGTTTGAATTTGCAAAGGGCGTAAATGCAAAAATTGTAGACCAAGGAGTTATGGATCTAATTTATCTTGATTTCGTAATTTTATTACTAGAGTAGAATATTTGAAAAATATTTTCCCACAGATGCACGAACTAATTCCTGTAATAAATTTAGATCATGAAGGAATCGTTCCGTAGCCTATCTTTTGGTACTGTAGAACTCATCAACAACCTCATCATCCTCCTCAAGACCGTCAATGAGCATCACACTCTCGATCAGTTTGGAACACCGATGACCAGGGGTGAAACGTTCATCACATCGAAAGCGAAGGCCCTTCGCTCTTCGCTCCTCTACCTGGGCAGGTGTGAGAGTTCGAACGGGGGGTATTTTTCCTCCTTTAACATCAGAAGAAGGTCTCAAAGGTGGTCATGGTCTAGTACTAGCAACCGCTATCTTTGAACCTACAGAATTTCTAACTGGTGTTCTAGGTGCAAACCGCCCATCTTGGTTGCCCCAACTTGTTTTTGTTGCCATCTTAAGAGTCTTATATTTTTGCTCCATTCTCATGGCCTTCTCAAAAGCCTATTCTAGAGTTGTATGACAAAGAGCATGAACATCCACCTATATCTCATCCCGTAGCCCTGAAATGAATGTGCTCATCAATGTTGGTTCGAGCCAAGGTGGCTCACAACGACTACTAACTCTTTCAAATTTAGCTTGATACTCCAATACGGTCGTCCTCTGAACCATCTTGCTTAATGTGGCAGCAAAATCTTTATATGTCGCTATCCCAAATCTGCATGTAATTTTTCTACAAAAATCAGCCCAACCGATAAATCTTGTACCACGAATAATCAATCTATACCAATGCAATGTTGTTCCTTGGAGGTGAAAGATTGCCATTTGGATCTTTGCGTCCTCCGCTGTCCCTTGACAATCAAAGTATTGTTCACCTTGAAACACCCAATCCTTTGGATCACCGCCTTGGAATTTTGGAAAGTCCAAGTGTGCGGTTCTCCCTCGAATAGCATTACCGGGTTTGCGAAAGATCCTTAGTTCAAGTTTGAACCTTTGTGCTTGTTGATCTCTTTCTCTAAATCCTCGAGCACGTCCATCACCATCTCTAAAGGGATCAACATCATTCTCTATATGCCAATCCTCGTCATTGACGAAGCGCACTAGTGCCGCTCGCCTCTCGGGTTCCACCACAGCCATTCTTGGGTTTTGTAACGTAGGTGAGGGATGATGTGTAGGAATAGGTAAAAGAGGATCATTAACAATAACATATCACACCTGGATTGGTGGGATATCAATTCGGTATGGTTCCACTGCTAGTCTTTCTTGAGGCACCGATCTTCATCGAGGAGATGACGAAACCGATCAGTTCATAGCATATTCCTTTAAAGCCTTATGATCTTTCTGCATTGCGTCAACTCTATGCAGCAATGTTTGGAACATTTCCCTAAGTTCATCCGCTAAGCCCATATTCACACCCATGGACGTTGGTTGACTCGGTCCTGCCGTGGTCGCTCCAAAGAAATCAGCCTCACATTTAGGGTTATCATGGGTTGAGTCTTCCCTTGTCGGTGTGCTCTCCATTGGTCTCCTCATCGATATCATCTTCCTTGTTTCCATCATTAATGGAGGTCTGAGGTTCGCCTAGCTTTGATACCAAATTGCTAGGCTCTGATACTAGTGATAGGCTACGGAACGACTCTTTCAAGATCTAGATTTATTGTAGGAAATAGTCCACGTAACCAAGAAAAAATATTCACCAAATATTTTACCATAGTCAGCAAATTACGAAACTAAGTGGAATTGATCCGTAACTCCCTGATCTATATTTTTTGTATTTATGCCTTTTGTACATTCAAACTGCAACTAGGACAAAATTATGATTTAGTGCGGATAATGGTGCCGGTAACGGGTGGAATAGATGTTAAGGTTATGGATGTTAATAGAGATGAGGGTGGATGGTAGATGTTGTTTAAGTGATGAAGACGAAGGGGAAGAAGTGGTCGAGATCCCAAGGCAAAGGGAAGACTGGATAGACAAGTGAGATTAGAAGTTAGGGGAGACCTTGCTAATAGTAGAGGTGGTAGGTTGGTGAAGAGGGAGGAGGGAGATTAGGGTAGAGAAGATAGTGATACTTCGGACTTCACCGATATTGTCTCGAGCATGGATACACTTTAGGTGTGTCTTTTATCCTTATTTTAGTGTTTATTTCATAGAAAAATAAGTTTTCTGTATGTCGCATTTGAACATAGATGGAGTGCGTTCGAACGCGCTTGCGAACGCCTCTATCAGGTCCGCAAATACAGAGAACGCAAAATGTGCGTTCGAACGCGATCGAACGCGTTAGGCAAAAATCCATTATTTTTGGGGTTAATAATTGCTATTTTTAAATTGTTTGGTTAGCCTCTAAAGGTATGGATGACAATTAAGAAGTCAGTATTGAATGAAAGAGTTTTGCCCTAGTCTTCTTCTTCTTCTTCTTCTTCTCTCTCATTCTCTCATTCCCTAGTGCTGCCGCTTCTAGCCTCCCTCGACTGACCACACCCTAGTCCCGTAGGGGCGGACCACTCCTCCCCGTTCTTCCAATCTATCTATCACCTAGCACTAACCCCTTCCATCATCCATAATCCTTCCATCTCCACTTACTCACCGGTGCTATCCCATTATCGCTGATCTACCACCATCCATTAACACCTAATATCTCGTGCCTCCATCCATGGATCTATAGACGAACTCCCTAATGTTCGTCTACTTTTCAAACTATATCTTAAGATCCCATCATCCAATTTCCTTGAAATTAGATTTATTGGAAAGCTCTTTTCGAGGGCTACAACAAATCAAAATTTTACGTTGATTCGATTACTACATCTTCTAGGATCCATTGCCCAAGTTCCATGTTAGATTCTGTCCAAATCTAAAAATGGAATAGATTGAACCTTAGCCTAAGGGGAGATTGTATTAAGAGTGGTATCAGAGGACCCATTTCTCAGACACGCGCTTCCGATGACAACCCCCAGAGCTATGGCTGCACGGCAAAACGAGGAGGAAGAAAGAGATCTCCTCAATAGAGAAGGGGGACATGGTTGTGGGGACTTCCACCTACGGAACCGCCCGATCAAATTGGAATATGGAAGAGCCTAGCATTCAAGCTATGTTTAGGTCACTTTTCGAACAAATGGCCATCAATAACCAGATGATGACGGAGATGATGCAGGAATTACAGGCGACAAGGGAAGCCATGGCAAATGGAAATGCACTATCAACCCCACGATGCGAGTCCACCCCCATTGCCACCGGTTCAGAATTTGCAACCATAAGAGCCTCTGCTGCCACCACCCTATGGGCAGAGATAAGTAAGGATGGTTCCACCAGGCCAAATTGTAGGTGAGCCCATCCGATGAGCGAACCACTATGGAGATCGTCTTGGAAATCTAGATTCGTGGGATAAGCAATACGAACCAGAACTGCATTCAGTTAACCAAAACCGAAGGAGGGATCATCAACCATTCATGGTGCATCCTCCTCCGATTAGACAAGGACTTGGATATGATCCGGATTGAGACAATGGTATCCGTGGGCAAATCGTGCATCTCGAATTTCCCAAGTTCAAATGTGGTGATCCAATCTATTGATTGTATAGGGCAAAACAATTCTTTACGTACCAAGGTATAGCGGAAGAATATAAGGTGACGCTTGTAAGCTTCCACCTTGAAGATGCGGCACTTCATTGGTTTCAAACAACCAATGCCCATGAGATGATTGAAACTTGGGCCAATTTCTACATCGATATCACGCGGCGATTTGGAGCGTCGGGGTAATAAAGACTTCGATGCTCTCCTCTCAAGGATGGTGCAAAAGACCACGGTTGGGACATACCAAGAAGAATTTGAGAGGATAAGTAGCCGATTCTAACCTCCATGGATAGATCAACAACTTCGCAGCACCTTCATCTCCGGGCTGCGGGGAGACATACAAGCCGACATAAGGGCTTTAAGGCCTAGAACCTTAAAGGAGGCCTTCAAAGATGCAGTACTCATGGAAGACAAACATCGAGCCATGAAGCTACACCTCAAACAGAACTGGACGAGCCAAGAAAGCCGCAATTGAGTTCAACCTACCATAGCAGCACGAAATGTTATCGGCGTACCAAGAGCTACTACTGCAATGGTGATTCCACGAGCACCTCTGAAGCCCTCCCAAGATGTGAAGTATGCACCTAGAGGTCCGAGTCGAGCATTCACACCAGCTCAAGTGGCGGAACGAAGAGCCAAAGGACTATGCTTTCACTGTGATGAGAAGTTTGTACCCAGACATCGCTGCGCTAAACCAATGGGATTGGTAATGCTAATAGACAGGTTAGAGGAGGCTGAGGACGAGATTGCAGCTAAAGATGAGGGTGTGGCTAGACAGCAAAGAGGAGTAGTTGGGGAGCAACCTGTAGAGGACATGATGGCCGAGATCTCCCCCCATGCCTATTCTAGGACAGCCGCACTAAAGACTTTGCGGGTGAACAATGTTGTTCAGAAAACCACAGTGAGAATCTTGATCGACACCGGGTCCACCCACAACTTTATTGACAAGAGGCTTCTTAGGAAGATTAGGCTCGAGTCAGAACCCACAAACGGGTTCGATGTGATGATTGGAGATGGCACCACCTTGAGGGCAGATTTTATTTCTGGTGGTGTGGAGTTGAAGGTGCAAGCCCAAATTTACATATTGGATCTTTATCTGTTGGCCTTGCGAGATGCCAACATTATCTTGGGGACTCAATGGCTTTAAAGCTTACGGCTCGTAACATTTGATTTTTGAAACCTCACACTTACATTTCAGAGAAATGGTCGAAGAGTGCTGCTAGATGGAAATCAACCGTGACAAGTGCCGACGTTGTAACCGCTTTTGGGACTTTCATGTACAGGGGACAGAGTTCAACTCTTACAAATGGTTGTTGCTGAACTAGAACATCCACCATCAAGTGAAATACTCGCTGATATACAAGAGTTGCTGCAGGAATTCAGGGATCTCTTCGAGGAGCCCCGAGGACTGTCGTTGACCCGTAGGCATGACCACCGCATTCAAATCATTCCAGGGGCTAAACCAGCAAATGTTCAACTATATCGGTACCCATATATTTAGAAGGAGGAGATTAGCAAATTGGTGGTGGAGATGTTAGATCAAGGGATCATTCAACCGAGTAGGAGTGCCTATTCATCGCCGGTGTTGTTGGTTCGAAAGAAAGACAGGAGTTGGCGGTTTTGCGTCAACTATCGAGCCTTTAATGCGATCACTGTCAAAGACTGGTACCTAATACCGATGATTGAGTAGCTGCTGAATGAACTTACAAGGTCGGCCTACTTCAGCAAGCTTGACTTAAGAGCAGGGTGCCATCAAATCCGAGTTGACCCAGAAGATGTGCACAAAACGACATTTCAGACTCACCATGGCCACTACGAGTTTTGAATCATACCATTTGGACTTTCCAATGCACCGGCGACATTCCAAGGGCTGATGAATGACCTTTTTCACCCGCTCTTGCATCAGTATGTGGTCATCTTCTTTGACGATATCCTAGTGTATAGCAAGAATTGGAGCGAACACTTGCAGCATGTGCGTGGGGTGTTGAATATCTTGCGACTACACTAGTTGAAAGTCAAGATGAGTAAGTGCATTTGGGGTGAACCACGAGTGGAGTACTTGGGTCACATAATCTCAACAAGAGGAGTGGAAGCCGACCCAAGCAAGATCAAAAACATGGTGGATTGGCTGATTCCCACTAATCAGCGGGAATTGGGAGGATTCCTTGGGATGACGGGGTACTATTGACAATTCATTGCCAACTATGACAAGATCGCTGCCCCGGTGACCTCCTTACTCAGAAAAGGATGGTTTCAATGGACAAGCAAGGCGAAGGAGGCTTTCGAAGCATTGAAGACAGCCATGTCTACCGCACGAGTTTTGGCTCTACCAAATTTCATCAAGACCTTTGTGGTGGAATGCGACGCTTCGGGTGAGGGCATTGGAGCTGTTTTGATGCAAGAAGGAAGGCCCGTGGCATATATGAGCAACGCATTATCGAACCAATCGCGACAGCTATCAACCTACGAGTGTAAAGTGCTAGCAATTCAACACGCCGTCACCAAATGGCAACCCTACTTGATTAGCCAATGGTTTACAATCCGCACGAACCAACGTAGCTTACCCTACTTCATGGAGCAACGTGTGCACACCCCGGCACAACAACAGTTGGTCACGAAACTCCTTGCGTATGACTATGAGCTAGTCTACGAAAAGGGTATCAAGAACTGAGCGGCCGATGGCCTTTCGCGCCAACTGGACACAAGTGAGCTCGCTTCTTTTTCAGCACCAACCCTTCCTCTATTTTCAAATCTATGAGGAACTAGTGTAGAGGATAGAGTCATGGAGGAACTTGAGTCAGAGTCCAATCATCGCTTCCCCAATTTCACACCTTTAGGATAAGGTTGCGGAAGTGTGGTGGATTGATACGATTCGAACTTCACCAATGTCGTCTCGAGCATGGATACACTTTAGGGGTGTCTTTTATTCTTGTTTTAGTGTTTATTTCATAGAAAAAGAAGTTTTCTATATGTCACGTTTGAACACGGGTGGAGTGTGTTCGAACGGGCTTGCGAACGCCTGCATCAGGTTTGCAAATATAGAGAATGTCAAATGTGCATTCGAACGCGATCTAGTGCGTTCGAATGCAATCGAGCGTGTTCGAACGCGGTCGACAAAAATCCTCTGTTTCCAGGGTTAATAATTGCCATTTTTGAATTGTTTGGTTAGCCTCTAAAGATGTGGATGGCAACCAAGGAGTCATTATTAAATGAATTGAGTTTTGCCATAATCTTCTTCTTCTTCTCTCTCGTTCTCTCATTCCCCGGTGCCGCCGCTTTCAATCTATCTATCACCTAGCCCTAACCTCTTCCATCATCCATAATCCTTCCATCTCCACTTACTCACTTGTGCCATCCTATTATCGCCGGTCTACCACCATCCATCAACATCTAGAATCTCGTGCCTCTATCCACGGATCCATAGATGGACTCCCTGATGTTCATTTACTTCTCGGACGATATCTGGAGATCCCACCGTCTAATTTCCCTAAAATTAGATTTATTGGAAAGCTCTTTTCTAGGGCTACAACATATCAAAATTTTACATTGATCTGATGGCTGTATCTTCCGGGATCCATTGCCAAAGTTCCATGCTAGATTCTATCCATATCTGAAAATGGAATAGGTCAAACCTTAGCCTAAGGGGAGATTGTATCACTCTACCATTGGCAATGCCTCTCCTAACTTCTAATCTCCCTCATCTATCGAGTCGTCCCTCTTCCTTGGGATCTCGACCACTTCTTCTCCCTTTGTCTTTGTCCCGTAAATAATATCAACCTTCCACCCTCATCTCTATTATCATCCATAACCCTAACATCCACTCCACCCATCACCACCACCATTATCCTCACTATATCGTGTTTTCACCACAGTTGCAATTCGAATCTATAAAGGGCGTAAATACTAAAAATGTAGATTAGGGAGTTACAGATTGATTTCACTTGGTTTGTAATTTTCTAACTACAGGAGAATATTTGGTAAATATTTTTCCTCGATTGCGCGAACTGCTTCCTACAATAAATCCAGATCTTGCAGGAATCGTTCTGTAGCCTATCACAATGGAGGTTTGAGCTGTAGGAAACTTGCAGTTGGTGGCCACGGGTTCGGCACTTCCATGACCATCGGTACAACAACTAGCTTCCATAAGCTGACTTCCAGCTAGTGGTGATCGTTGGTGACCGTCGAGTGGCAAAAACCAATAGCCACCATCGTGAGAAGCTACCCGTATGTCAAGGTGGCTCAGCGACAGCTTTCCACTACCGTCGCTCCTATGCAATCGGGCCATGGGTCCTTTCCGTAGTCACCGAGGGCCGAGGGACCTGCCGGCGACACGTCATAGCTGTCGTTTGATACGATTCGGACTTCACCGATGTCGTCTTGAGCTTGGATTCACTTTAGGAGTGTTTTTATTTTATATTTTAGTGTTTAATTTCCATTAAAATAAGATTTTTGTAAGTCACGTTCGAATGCGGGTAGAGTGAGTTCAAACGCGGTTTGTGAACGGGGTTGTGAACATGGGTAAAAAGAGTGCATTGTGCGTTCGAATGCCTTGTTCGAACGCATTGTGAACGCCTGCATCGCGTTCACAAATCCAGAGAAGTGGGAAATAGGCGCATTCGATCGCGTGTTCAAACGCCTGCATCGCGTTCGCAAATCCAGAGAGGAGCGAAGTTGGTGCGTTCGAACGCGGTGGGCGAAAATTATATTATTAGGGTTAATTTTGAGTTGTGGTTAGCCTCTAAAAGGATGTGGATGGTAACCAAACTCAGTATTGATTATTGAGAATTGAGTTTTGCCTTGCCTCCTTTGTCTTCTTCGCTCCCGTTCTCTCAATCCCTGGCGACGCCGCTTCTAACCTCTCTCGACCGGCCAATCACCCTAGACCCTTAAGGGCGGCCCTCTCCTCCCCCTTCTTCCAATCTATCCATCACTTGCCCTATCCCTTCCATCAACCATAACCCTTCCACCTTCACTTTTCACCAGTGTCACCCCATTAACGCCGGTCCAACCACTATTACCTAGGATCACGTACCTCCATCCACGGATCCAAAACAGACCACCCTGACCATTATCCACTATTCGGATGATATCTCGATATCCCTAGATTCGATTCGCCTGAAACTAGATTTGTTGGAAAGCTCTTTTCGGGGGCGACAACATATCAAAATTTCACATCGATCCGACAGCGGAATATTTTGGGATCTATTTTTAAAGTTCCGTGCTAGAATCAGTCCAGATCTAAGAATTGGAAGAGATCGAACCTTAGCCTAAAGGGAAGATCGTATCATCGTTGCACTAGCTCAATCCCGACCTCAAGTTTAGCCTTCAACCAAAGCTCACCGCCATTCTACCAACGCATGGACCTACCGGATGGAGATTGCCGCCAGCCACCTACCCTGCCTAGTTGCCACCAAGGCTATAGTGGCCTGTCATAGCGCCCCTAAGCCGAAATTCAATTTTAGCCCTAGGATTAGGGCTAGGTCAAGTCCATGAAGATGATGAAGTATACCATTTTTGAGGTAGGCCAAATTTAAACGAATCAATTCAACAACCTCATGCAAACCAGTTTGGATCCTATAAACATGAGCCCAAGCATGAGTACAAGCCCGAGGATGAATGGTGGAATGACCCAGTGGCCCACACCATCAGATTAAGCTGAGCTCGTGGGGGACATGAGTCATATGCGTGGGCCCATATCAAACGTGACCAGCCTCCACCACAAGGTCATTTGGCTCATGATACAGACCACATTCAAGCTCGAATCATCAAGCTTGATTTCCTAAAATTCTCTAGAGGAGATCCACTAGACTAAACCTATCTAGTAGAGCAATTTTTTACGTACCATAGCACGCCAGAACACTAGAAGGTCTAGCTAGCTTCATTCCACTTAGAGGGCGTAGCGATTAGATGGTACCAATCAGCAGAGCGGACTCAACCATTCGAGTCTTGGCAGGACTTTGCTTATGTGATTTGTGCTCGATTCGGTCTGACCCAATATGAGAACTTTTAGGCCATGTTGACTAAGCTAACTCAGTCAACAACAATTCAAGCTTATCAAGGAAGTTTTAGCAGATCTACACCCGGGTCACTGACTAGTCTAACTTAGCCCTAAACAGTACCTTCATTAGTGGGCTCAGGCCTGACATTCAAGTTGAGGTCAAGACTTTGAGGCCCACTATTTCTGATGAGGCTGACATTTAGTTGAACCAAATCTGCAAAGAGGAGAGAAGAATGATGGCCCAAGCCCACGGCCCACTAGAGACGGCATCTCGCCCAACTCATCTTGCGCCGATGGTTCAGCCTAACCGAGAGATGATCTCACGTTGCTTTGTACCCTATGACTTGGAGGAGTGCTAAAGAAAAGGCTTATATTTTTTTATCATGATGACCAATTTACACCGGTTGTAAATGCAAGCAACAGCCAGCCCATGTCATATTCCTATATGAACTCAAGGGGATGAACCCGAATCCACTAATTGGCATGACAAGCTGTACGAGTACAATAACATATCATAAGCTCTGATACCAATTGATGAGAACTGAAACCAAAGATAGGCTACGGAACAATTCTTTAAGATCTGAATTTATTACAGAAATTAGTCCACGCAATCATAGGAAAATATTCGTCATATATTCTCCAATAGTCATAAAATTATGAAACTAGTTGGGTTGGATCCGTAACTTCCTGATCTACAACTTTTGTATTTACACCCTTCACAGATTCAGACTGTAAAAAGGAATAAAACAGGGAATAATGTGGGTGATGGTGGTGGTGACGGGTGGAGTGGATGTTAGGGTTATGGATGGGTATGGAGATGAGGGTGGATTGTGGAAGTGATTAAGGGAAGTAGACGAAAGGAAAGAAGTGGTCGAGACCCCAAAGAAGAGGGGTGACTCAACAGACAAGGGAGATTAGAAGCGAGAAAAAACATTGCCAATGGTAGATGTGGAAGAATGGTGAAAAGGGAAGAGGGAGAAGTCTAGAGAGAAGATAGGAAACAAGAAATCAATAATCCAATAGCATAATAAAGTTGACTTCCTTCCACATATTTATAGAGTCTAGCCAATAAGTACTAAAATAATATGAAACCGTAATTCTAGAGGATTCTTGTCAATCGCGTTCCAACGCACCCGATCGCGTTCAAATGCACTCAAAAAGCCCCATCTTTGAATGTGGGAACACGATACAGGCATTCGAATGTGGGCGTTTGAACTCGCCCAACCGCATTCAAACGCACAATATGCGTTCTCTATATTTGCAAACCTGATGTAGGCGTTCACAAGGGCATTCGAACGTGACCCCACCTGCGTTCAAACGCAACCTACAGGAATTTTATTTTAATAAAAATAAATACCTAATACAATGAGAAAAGATGCTAACTAAGTGTATCAACATAAGAAACTAGTCACCTTGAGGACAAGTTGTCAAAAACATAGTAGATTGTTACGATCCGACGACATGGGTTAAGTCAAGTCAAATTGAGTCGAGTCAAGTTAGTTAAATTTATCTTATTATTTTGAATTTCAAGCCAACCGCTCTACCTTATTTGGCCTTGCTCCACTATTTTATTAATATATTTTCATCCAGATGTTGGGATCTCATGAAACTTAGTCCATTAGAACCCTAACTTCTAAGTCTACCTCCATAAAAATTTCATAATTTTCTTACATTCAAATCGGTCTAGATCTGGTTTGTAACAGCACCCAAGTCCAAGCTTGGGTACGCTACACTGAGTCTAAGCCCCAGACCTCAGGCTGGACTACACCCAACCTGAGCCCAAGCTGAGCTATACTACACTCAACCCAAGCCCAAACCATAGGCTAGGCTAGAGCTAGCCTGAGCCTAAGCTGGGCTAGGCTGCACTCTGCCCAACCCACCACCCCTGCATCCTCCCTTATCTCAAATGAGAGGAAGGAAGGTGCGATGATTGTCAAAGCCAATAGGCCAACTGACACCCCACCAGCAAAGGAAGACACCCACGATGCCTACCTAGCCGGCGGAAGACAACAATCACCCACTAAGGGCAAGAACCCAATCGATGAAGGGGAGCTATCAACAAACCCAATTGTTGACAAACTTAGCTAACCCCACTGACATGCATCCCTCAACAAGCACAAGCTAGCCAAGTGGAAGTCCAACTACTAGAGGCGACCGACAGTGAGAATCCATCTCGCCTCGGTCGCTGGCCAAGGTAAGGGCCGCTCGGCAGCTCTAGCCACGAGGGTGTCAAAGGAAGCCACCGAGGGCTTTCACATGAGGAGAGGAAGCCATCAGACTAACACAGCAAGGCACGAGGCCATTGGCTGGCCGGATCATGGCTAGACTAAGAGAAGGAAACTTCGGAGAAAAAAATATAAGTCACTAACATATTTTTAAATTGAACTTACTTGACGAGGGAGGGAGCTCCAACGCTTCGATCCTCGTGGTTAGCAAGCTCAGTGTAGCTCCAGCCCAACTACATCATCTAAGGGGAAAAAGGTTAGTTGGCAAGGAGACGGAAGAAAAGAAGAAGAAAGAGAGAAAAAGAAAGAGGGAGGGAAGGAAAGAGAGAGAAGGGGTGCACATGCCCTACACGTGCGCACCCTAGTTATAGTGCACGCGCGGGTCACATGTGTGCTAATTTTTTTTTCTTAGGATGTTACAGTAGTCATCGTCCAACAAATCCTTGCAATAGCAAAGCAGTGAGTAGTGGAGGAAGAAAATTAAGCTTGTGTTTGGTTTATCGTGGGGGCAGCCATGGTGTGTTGCCAACTGTCCTGCCAACCCCTAGTAGTCACAATTGGTACCTAAAGCTCCACTGTGATGGAGTCGTGGCAGCGAAGCTGCCTGAGGAAGCCATTCTGACATGGTATGGCTCGAGCACAACCAAAGGGAAGGTGGCTGTCAAGTTTGGTGTTACAATTTGACCACATGGGCCAAGTCAGTCGAGTCGAGTTAGTTAGTCAAATTTTTTTTATTTATTTTAATTTTAAATAAAGTGGATGTAAGCCTAATAGAGAACATGGGATCTGAATCACTATGATTCTACTCTTATGAGAGGTCATGGGTTATTTCAAGGTGTGGAATGAATATTGAGTTTAGTCAATTTATTATTTTGCCTTTATCTTTTATCGTAGCAGATATATTATCTTTATCTTCATAAAAGTATATCTTAACCCAAAAATCCTTTCAAGCTTTTAAACTCTAACCCCTATCTTCCTCCACTAGCAACCCTACTCTACCACCGTCCCCTATCACCTTAATCATCCATCACTCTCGAACAACAGTTGCAATGTTGAATAATTACAAAGCTATTGAGTTTCGACCTTCCTTCACTGTTTCAATTCCAACATTTCACCCCAACCTCGGAATCACATCATACAACCAAAAGAACTCTAACTCGTGAGATTACCACCCAAAAAACTTTCATACTTTTTTCATGAACAAATCGGTTCAGATCTGATTCGTATTAGTGGTATTAAAGTCATTGTTCATTGGCCGATGGTTAACACAAGATCGAGGAAGACGAATGACAAAGGAGGAACCATAGAGGACAAGAAACTCATCTCTATCCTAGTGGGAGTTTCTCTGGTGGCACCACCACCACTAGCAACTACCAGCGATGAGCCACCAGCATCGGCAATGACATTTTTTAAATAAATTTTGGCCAAGTTGAGAAAGATGTTGATACGATCTCCCCTTGGACTATGATTTGATCTATCCCATTTTTCAGATCTGGATAGGATTTGGCATGGAACTTTGGAAATGGATCTTAGAAGATACAACCATTGGATCGACGTAACCTTTTGATATGTCGTAGCCCTAAAATAGAGCTTTCCAACAAATCTAATTTTAAGAAAATCAGATGGTCGGATCTCGAGATATTGTCCGAGAAGTAGATGAATATCAAGGAGTCTGTCTATGAATCCGTGGATGGAGGCATGAGATCCTAGGTGATGATGGGTGGTGGTAGACCAGCGGTACTGGGGTGGCATCGGTGAATAAGTGGAGGTGGAACGGTTGTGGGTAATGCAAGGGGTTAGGGTAAGGTAACAGATAGATTAGAAGAAAGAGGAGGAGTGGGCTGCCTCCTAAGGGACTAGGGTGAGTGGCCGGTTGAGGGAGGCTAGAAGCGACAGAATCAGAGAACGAGAGAACGAGAGAGAAGAAGAAGAACACTAGGGAAAATCTCAATTCATTCAATAATCACTCCATGGTTGCCATCCACACCTTTAGAGTGATATTGTCTCCCCTTAGGCCAAGGCTCAATTTATCCCGTTTTTCATATTTGGATAGGATCTCACACGGAACTTTGAAAAAAGATCTCGAAAGATGCAACCGTCGAATCGATGATGGATAGTGGTGGACTGGTAGTAATGGGGTGGCACTGGTGAATACATGGAGGTGGAAGGGTTATGGGTGATGTTAGAGGTTAGGGCAAAGTGATAGATAGATTGGAAGAATGGGGAGGAGTGGGCTGCCTCTAAGGGACTAGGGTCAGTGGCCGGTCGAGGAAGGTTAGAAACGGCGACGCCGGGGAACGAGAGAATGAGAGAGAAGAAAATGAAGGAGACTAGGGCAAAACTCAATTCATTCAATAATCATTTCATGGTTTCCATCCACACCTTTAAAGGCTAACCAAACAATTCAAAAATGGCAATTATTAACCCTAAAATAGTAGATTTTCGCTGACCGCGTTTGAATGCGCCGAATCGTCCGAACGCACATTTTGCGTTCTCTGTATGTGCAAACGCGATGCAGGCATTCGCAAGAGCGTTCAAACGTGGCATTCAAATGTACATTTCGCACTCTATATGTGCGAACCTAATTTACGCGTTCACAAGCACGTTCAAACACACTCCACCCACGTTCGAACACATACAGAAAACATATTTTTCTATGAATTAAACACTAAAATAAGAATAAAAGACATCCCTAAAGTGTATCCATACTCGAAACGACATCGGTGAAGCCCGAATCGTATCATAGAGGCTAACTAAATAATTCAAAAATGGCAATTATTAACCCTAGGAACAATGGATTTTCGTTGACCGTGTTCGATCACGTTCATATGCATATTTTGCATTCTCTGTATTTGCGAACCTAATGCAGGCATTCGCAAGTGTGTTCGAACGCACCCCACTTGCGTTTGAATGCGACATATAGAAAACTTATTTTTTTTCTAAACTAAACACTAAAATAAGAATAAAAGACACTATTAAAGTGTATCCATGCTCGAGACATCGGTGAAGCCCGAATCGTATCAATCCACCACGCTTCCACAAACTTGTCCTCAAGGCGTGAAATTAGGGAAGCAATCCATGATATCTAACTCGAGCTCCCATGCAGACTCGTCAGTGCGCTTGCCTAGCTAGTCGATTAACACTTCTATCTCCAACCTGGATTCATGGCGTCTTCTCCTACGGCCTAAGACTCGGACCGGTTCAGCTAGGCTATCTTTCTCCATTGATTCAGGCAAGGCCGAATCCACCACATGGTTAGGCCCGATCCTGGCCTTCAATGCCAACACATGGAAAACCAGATAGATCCAAGTTCCCTCAGGTAGGTCCGTCCGATAACCGGTCCGATTCATTGTAGCACTTGATATGCCCCGTAGTACTTGTGACCAAACTTTTGGTTCAAAATTGGCCTTAATGTGGATTGCCAATATAGTTGAGCTCAAACAAACACTAATTGATCAACCTCAAACTCTCGCTCGCGCTGTTCTTTGTAATGAATGTACTTCATGCGATTTTGGACTGATGCTAGGTGAATCTTGAGCCGTCTCAAGATTTCATCTCGGTCCAAAAGTTTCAAGTCGAGCTCGGTCCAATCCACCGCTGCGAGTCTATCATAGACACGTAAGACAGAGAGAGTGCGTCCATAAATCACCTCAAAGGGGGTCATGCCGATGCTAGAGTGATGACCTATATTATAAGACCACTTGGCCCATGGAAGGAATTTGACTCAATCCTTTGGTCGGTCCACCACAAAGCAACGCAAGTATTGCTCTAGTTCGCAATTCACCACCTCGATTTGGCCATCCGTCTCAAGGTGATAAGCTAAACTAAGGTTGACTCGAGTCCCTTGCAATCTAAAGAACACAGACCAAAACTCGCTGATGAAGATGTGATCCCGATCTAACACGATCGTCCTAGGCATCCCACGCAAGCGCACCACTTCTCGAACAAAAATCTCAACAACCTTCTTCGCTAAAAACGGGTGCGTCAATGCTATGAAATGAGTGTATTTGCTTAGCCTATCCATCACAACGAACACCACCGATTAGCCTCGAACCTCCAACAGCCCTTTAGTGAAGTCCATAGAGATGTCCTCCCAAATATGCTCTGGTATAGGCAATGGTTGCAACAGCTTGCTTAGTTTGAGCGTCTCTGATTTGACTCAATGGCAAATTTGGCATTCACGCACATATTTCTTCACGTTTGACTTCATCGTTGTCTATATATAGCTTTGGGCCAACCGCTTGTAGGTACGTAAGACCCCTTCATGGCCTACTATAGGGGTATCATGGAAGTGTGCCATCAATAATTTTCGTAGCTCTTCGTTTCTCTCTCAACTCCTCCATGAGTCAGACCAGATCACTATCCTCTGCACTGGCTCTTCGTAAATCTGAGAAAAAGAGAAAAGTAGGTGCTGAGAAAGAAGCAAGCTCACTTGCGGTCTATGCTTGGAAGTTCAAACAGCGGTTGCAACGCTAGTTCTTACCGCGATTGATTTCCATCCAGCAGCACTCTTTGGTCATTCCTCCAAAATGTCAATGTGAGGTTTGTAAAGTCAAATATCACGGGCCCCAAGCTTCGAAGCCATTAAATCCCCAAGACGATGTCGGCACCCCGTAAAACCAACGGATAAAGATCCATTGTGAAAGATTTGCCTTGCACCTTCAACTCCACACCTCCCTAAATAAAATTTAACCGCAATGTGGTGCCATCTCCAATAGTTATATCGAACCTGTCCGTGGGTTCCGACACGAGCCCAATCTTCCTAAAAAGTCTCTTGTCAATGAAGTTGTGGGTGGACCCGGTGTCGATCAAGATTCTTATTGTGGTTTTCTTGACTACACCATTCACTCGCAAAGTCTTTGGTGCGGCTGTCCCGAAATAGGCAAGGAGAGAGATTTTGGCCATCATGTCCTCGATGGGTTGCTCCTTAGCTACTCCTCCTTGCTGTCCAGTCACACCCTCATCTTCAGTTGTAATCTCATCCTCAACCTCATCCAATCTGTCTAACATCACCGATCCCATCGGTTTAGCGCAGCAATGTTTGGGTACAAACTTCTCATTACAGCAAAAGCATAAGCCTTTGGCTCTTCGTTCCTCCACTTGAGTAGGTGTGAGTGCTCGACCCGGGTCTCTAGGTGCATACTTCACATATTGGGAGGGCTTCATGGGTGCTCGAGGAGGCACCATTGCAGCAGTGGCTCTTGGTATGCCGGTAACATTTCCTGCTGCTATGGTAGGCAGAAGTGGATTGTGGCTTTCTTAACTCGTCTGGTTCTACTTGAAGTGTATCTTCATGGCTCAATGTTTGTCTTCCATGAGTACTGCATCTTCAAAGGCCTCATTTAAGGTTCTAGGCCTTAAAGCCCCCACAGCCCAGAGATGAAGGTATTGCGAAGTTGTTGATCCATCCATGGAAGTTGGCATCGGCTACTTATCCTCTCAAATTCTTCTTGGTATGCCCCGACCAAGGTCCTTTGCACCGTCTTTGAGAGGAGAGCATCGAAGTCTTCATACCCCGACGCTCAAAATTGCAGCGTGATATCGGTGCATAAATCTGCCCAAGTTTAAATCGTATCATAGGCATTGGCTGCTCGAAACCAATGAAGTGCCGTATCTTCAAGGTGGAATCTCTCAAACGTCACCTTATATTCTTCTGCTGTACCCTAGTATGCCAAGAATTGTTCCACCCTATACAACCAATCGATTGGGTCATCACCTTTGAACTTGGAAAATTTGAAACACACGATTTGCCCACGGATGTCGTTGTCTCGATTCGGATCATATCCAAGTCCTTGTCTAACCGGAGGAGGATGCACCATGAATGGTTGATGATCCCTCCTTCGATTTTGGTTAACTCGACGTAGTTCCGGTTCGTATTGCCCCGCCCAAGGATCTAGATCTCCAAAATGATCTCCATATTGTCTAATACTCGATTGTTTGAGGAAACAATCTAGTAAATTTGTCTAATAAATTAGACAACTCGATAGTAGTGTCTAGACTCATTTGAGACTTATCTCCTACTGGTCCTAACTATAGAAGATAGGCCAAATCACTCGCACATGGCAGCCCCACCATAGGGTGCATCGCAGGAATCGGCGGAGATCAAACGCCATCAAGCTGCACATCTTTGTTTCCTTGCTTAAATTTCATCCATATGCTCTAGAAATAAAAATTGACGGATCCCAAGCTTTGTAACCACTGAATGCCAAGGACAATGTCTGCTCCTTGCAGTGTCAACAAATATAAGTCCACAATGATGTCGTGTCCTTGTACTCGAATACCAACCCGGCGACACAAGCTCTCCGCCTTAAGCTTCATGCCGTCTCCAATAGCAACGTCAAATCCCGTGATTGATTCAGCATCCAAACCCAATCTCCTCACTAACCTCTCATCTAGAAAGTTGTGTGTACTCCCGAAATCGATGAGGATGTGCACACAATGCTTTCTAACGAGTCCGTCTACCCGTAACGTCCTCGGCGCTAAAGTACCCGAATATGCATGCATCGATATTTCAGCTTGGATATCTTCCTCGGTGCCTTTTTCAACGAGCCTCCTCATGGACCTCCTCTAAACACCCTCCATCATCATCAACCTCATCCTCCTCCTCGAGACCGTCGATGAGCATCACACTCTCGATTGGTTTGGAACATCGATGACCAAGGATGAAACGTTCATCGCATCGAAAGCAAAAACCCTTCACTCTTCGCTCCTCGCTCCTCCACCTAGGCAGGTGTGAGAGTTCGAATGAGGGGTCTTATGCCTCCTCTAATATCGAAAGAAGGTCTCAAAAGTGGTCGTGGTCTAGTACTAGCGGTCGCTGTCTTTGAAATTATAGAATTTCCAACTGGCGTTCTAGGTGCAAACCGCCCATCTCGGTTGCCCCAACTTGTTTTTGCTGCCATCTTGAGAGTCTTATGTTTTTGATCCATCCATGCGTCCTTCTCAAAGGCCTCCTCAAGAGTGGTAGGACAAAGAGCACGAACATCCGCCTGTATCTCCTCCCACAGCCCTGAAATAAATATGCTCATCAATATCGGTTCGGGCCAAGGTGCCTCATAATGACTACTAACTCCTCCAAATTCTGTTTGGTACTCTAATACGGTCATACTCTGAACCATCTTGTTTAATGTGGTAACAAAATCTTCATACGTCGCTATCCCAAATCTATATTTAATCCTCCTATAAAAGTCAGCCCAACTAGTAAATCCTCCACCACGAATAACCAATCGATACCAACTGAATATCGTTCATATAAAAGTCATCTCCACTATCCCTTGACAATCAAAGTATTGCTCCACTTGAAACACCCAATTCATTGGATCACTACCATGGTCGCTCCAAAGGAATCGGCCTAATAGTTAGGGTGATCATGAATTGAGTCTTCCCTTGTTGGTGTGCTCTCCATTGGTCTCCTTGTCGACGTCATCTTCCTTGTTTCAACAATTAATAGAGGTCTAAGGTTCGCCTAGCTCTGATACCAAATTGATGGGTTACGGTACTAAAAGATCGGCTACGGAATGATTCTTTTAAGATCTAGATTTATTATAGGAATCAGTCTGCTTAACTATCGGAAAATATTCGTCAAATATTCTCCTATATTCATAAAATTATGAAACTAATTGGAATAGATCAGTAACTCCCTGATCTACAATTTTTGTATTTACCCTTCACAGATTCAAAATAAAACTGGGATGAAAATACAAAATAACATGGGTGATGGTGATGGTGATGGTGATGGTGATGGTGATGGTGATGGGTGGAGTGGAAGTTAAGGTTATGGATGATTATGGAGATAAAGGTGGAGGGTGGATGTGGTTAAGGGATATAGACGAAGGGAAAGAAATGGTCGAGATCCTAAAAAAGAGGGAGGACTCGACAAACGAGGGAGATTAAAAATTAGGAGAGACCTTGTCAACGGTAGAAGTGGAAGGATAGTGAAGAGGGACGAGGGAGAGAGAAAATAGAGAGAAGATAGGAGGCAAAAAATTAATAATCTAATAGCATAATAAATTTGGCTACCATCCACGCCTTTATAGAGGCTAGCCAACAAGCCCTAATATAATAACTAACCCTAATCATAGTGCAATCCCGCCGATCATGTTCGAACGCGCCCGATCGCATTTGAACGCACCTAATCGCGTTCGAACACACAAAAGGCGTTCGTTGTATGTGTGAATGCCATGTAGACATTCGAACACAACTTTTGAACGTGCTCAACTATGTTCGAACGCACTTTTTGCATCCTCTGTATTTGTAAACTTGATGTAAGCGTTCATAAAGGCGTTCGAACGCGACCCATTCCACGTTCAAACGTGATCTACAAGAATTTTATTTTAATAAAAATAAGCAACTAATGCAGTAAGAAAAGATCCTAACTAAATGTATTAGAAGGCAATTTTAGGGCCATCGTTAGGGGGTTGCTTTGTCTTCACTACTGTGGCAAGGATGGTCTCTAAAGGTAGTAAGGGATCCACCAGGGCTGGAGGAGAGGTTATGCCAGTGGTTTATGGCTCCTTTCCATCGCCTTCATGGATAGAAAATGGTGACCGCGAGTTCGAAAATTCCATTGTGACCGGTGATGGTAGGCAATGGTGCTAGGTCAAGAGAGCCTCTATCAAGGCCTGGATCACCTTTTCGAGCCTCAGTGTTCTCCTTAGTGGATCTTGTGGCTTTCTCCATGGATTCATGTATCGCCCTCGACCACATGAGTGGTTAATCAACAATGGTGGCTAGTTGTGGTGGTGGTACCGGAGAAGCTTCCATCGGGAGGAGATGAGTGTTTAATCCCTCGTTGCAACGATCTCACTCAAATTTACCTTGGTTTGCATGTTCACCATTGGTCGAAGAACAATTGCTTTAATACCACTATTACGAACTAAATTTGGATCGATTTCATTCACAAGAAAATTCTAAAAATTTTATCAGTGGTTGCCTCATGAGTCTTGGATCTAATGGCTATGGAATGACATCATTTTGAGGTTGGAGCCAAAAGATATTAATAAAACAATAGAGAAAGGTTGAAATAAGGTAGAAATGAGAATACTAATGTTTTGGCAGTCGTCGAAGGGTGGCGGTGACTGTTTGATGGTGGAGGTCGACATAAGGTGGGTGCCTCATGGAGGTAGATGGTAGCTACGGTAGTTTGGAAGTAGAATTAGGCTTACTACGTTAGATCTACTCATATGAAAATTAACGGCTATGATTAAAAAAGTCAATGCGATATATAATATCTTTAATGTCTAAATAAACCATGATCACTCATATTTATAAGAGTAGAGTCATAGCGGGTTGAATTCAATTTGCCCTGTTAAGTTACATATGTGGAGAATCCATTTCAATTTAAATTTTAAAGTAATAAGCAAAATCAATTAATTAAACTCCACTCGACTCAACCTAATTTAAAGTTTATCGAGGCTAGCCAACAAGTCCTAATACAATAACTAACCTTAATCATAGTGCAATCCCGTCGATCACGTTCAAACGCGTCCAATCGCGTTCGAACGCACAAAAGAGGTTCTCTGTATGTGCGAATGCGATGCAGACGTTCGAAAGCGACTTTCGAACGCGCTTTTCGCGTCCTCTGTATTTGCGAACCTAATGCAAGCGTTCGCAAAAGCGTTCAAAAGCGACCCCTTCCGCGTTTGAACGCGACCTATAGGAATATTATTTTAATAAAAATCAGTAAGTAATGCGGTAAGAAAAGATTCTAACTAAATGTATTAGAAGGCAATCTTGGGGCCATCGTTAGGGGGTTGCTCCGACTTCACTATTGTGGCAAGGTTTCTCCTCGCTTCTAATCTCCCTCGTCTATCGAGTCACCCCACTTCTTTGGGATCTCAATCACTTCGTTCCCTTAATCACTTCCACAATCCACCCTTATCTCCATACCAATCCATAACCCTAACATCCACTCCACCCGTCACCACCACCATCACCCACGTTATTCTATGTTTTCGTCCCTACTACAGTTCGAATCTGTAAAGAGCGTAAATACAAAAGTTGTAGATTAGGAAGTTATGGATCCAACCCAATTGGTTTCGTAATTTTATAATTAGGAGAGAATATCTGACGAATAGTTTTCCACGATTGTGTGGACTGCTTCCTATAATAAATTCAAATATTAAGGCATTGTTCCATAGTCGATCTTTTGGTTCTAGATCCCATCAATTGGTATTAGAGCGTATCAAATTGGTATCAGAGTAGGCGAACCTCAGATCTCAATTAATGGTTGAAACAAGGAAGATGACATCAACAAGGAGACCTGTGGAGAGTACACCGATAAGGGAGGACTCAATGCCTGATGATCCTAACCGAGAGGACCGAGTCAACCAACATCCATGGGTTCAAATATAGATTAACTAAGGGGCATGTTCCAAACATTGTTGCGTAGAGTTGACAACATACTAAAGGATCACAATGAATTCAAGAAATATGTCGTGAATCGATTGGGTTCGTGATCTCCTCGACGATGAATGGAGTTTCAAGAAAGACCAACGGTGGGACCCCATCAAATCGAATACCCCACAGGTCCTGGTGCGTCAAATGAGTGTCAATGATCCCCTCCTACCTATGCCTTCACATCATCCCCCACCTCCGTTACAAAACTCAAGACCGGCAGTGGAGGAACCTGAGAGGCGTGCAGCACCGGTGCGCTTCATTGATGAGAAGGATTGGCACTATGAGGATGAGGTTGATCCCTATGGAGATGGTGATGGACGTGCTCGAGGAATTAGAGAAAGTGATCAACATGCACAAAGGTTTAGACCTGAACCAAGGATCTTTTGCGAACCTGACAATGCTATTCTGGGGAGAACCGCACGTTTGGACTTTCCAAAATTCCAAAGCGGTGATCCAACGGATTGGATGTTTCAAGTTGAACAATATTTTGATTGCCAAGGTACAGCGGAAGATGCAAGAGTCCAAATGGCAAGCTTTGACCTACAAGGAACGGCATTGCATTGGTATCGATCTGTAATTCGTGGTGGTGGATTTATCGGATGGGCTGATTTTTGTTGGAGGATTACACGCAAATTTAGGACAGCGGCATATGAAGATTTTTCTACCACATTAATTAAGATGGTTCAAAGGACTACCATATTGGAATACCAAGCTGAGTTCGAAAAGAGCTAGTAGTCGTTGTGAGCCACCATGGCCCGAACGGACATTAATGAGTACATTTATTTCGGGACTACGAGAGGAGATATAAGTGGATGTACATGCTCTATGTCCTACTAATCTTGAGGAGGCCTTTGAGAAGGCCATGAGGATGGAACAAAACCAAAGGGCTCTAAAGATAGCAGCAAAAACCAATTGGGAAAACCGAGATGGGCGGTTTGCACCTAGAACGCCGGTTAGAAATTCTGCGGTTTCAAAAACAGTGGCTGCGACTACTAGATCAAAACCACCCTTGAGACCTTCTTCCGATGTTAGAGGAGGCACTAGACCCCCCGTTCGAACTCCCACACTTGCTCAGGTGGAGGAGCAAAGAGCGAAGGGCCTTTCCTTTCGATGTGATGAGCGTTTCATCCCCGGTCATCGATGTTCTAAACAGATCGGGAGTGTGATGCTTATCAATAATCCTGAGGAGGATAATGAGATTAATGACGATGGAGAGTGTCCAGAGGAGACCCATGAGGAGGCCGTTGTGGAGGGCGTTGAGAAAGGTATCCAAGATGAAAAATCAATGCATGCATATTCGAGTACTTCCGCGCCGAGGATGTTATGAGTAGATGGACTCGTTTGAAAGCATGGTGTGCACATCCTCATCGATTCAGGGAGTATACACAACTTTCTAGATGAGAGACTAGTAAGGAGATTGGGTTTGGATGCCGAACCGACTATGAGGTTTGACGTTCCTATTGGAGACGGCACGAAGCTTAGGGTGGAGAGCTTGTGTTGCCGAGTCGGTATACGGGTGCAAGGACACGACATTATTGTGGACTTGTATCTGTTGGCGTTGTGAGGAGCGGATATTGTCCTTGGTGCTTAGTGGTTACAGAGTTTGGGACCCGTCACATTTGATTTCAGGAGCATGTGGATGAAATATAAACAAGGAAACAAAGATGTGCGGCTTGATGGTGTTCGGTCTTCGCTTATTCCTGCAATGTAGCCTATGGTGAGGCTGCCTTGTGCTGCACCGATGAACGTGAGGCCATATCGGTATCCATATGTGCATAAAGAAGTTATCTCAAAGATAATAGCCGAGATGTTGGAGCAAGGCCTCATACAACTAAGTCATAGCTCATTCTCATCCCCCGTGCTTTTGGTGCAAAATAAAGATGGCACATGGCATTTTTGTGTCGACTATCGAGCACTAAACGTTATTACCGTCAAGGACCAGTATCCCATTCAGATTATCGATGAGTTGCTTGATGAGCTTGCAGGGGCAACTATATTTAGTAAGCTTGACTTGAGGGCCGGGTATCATCAAATTAGAGTTCACCCGGCAGATATGCATAAAACTGCATTTCGAACTCCGGACGGACATTACGAGTTCCGAGTGATGCCTTTTGGTCTTACCAATACTCCAACTACCTTTCAAGGCTTCATGAATAATATATTTTGACCTCTCTTGCAAAGTTTTGTCTTGGTATTTTTTTACGATATTTTAGTGTATAGTAGAACTGAATTGAAGCATTGGCGGCATTTGGAGGACGTGCTGAAATTGTTGGAGCAAAACCAATTAAAGATCAAGAAGTTCAAGTGCCTATGGGGAGTACCAAAGGTGGAGTATTTAGGCCACATCATTTCAGCAGATGGTGTAGATCCTCAAAAGGTTGCATGTATGACCGCTTGGCCTATTCTTACTACTACCATCGGATTGAGAGGATTTTTGGGGCTGACTGGTTATTATCATTGATTCGTTGCCGGATATGGCAAGATACTGCTCCTCTCACTTCTTTATTGAAGAATGACTTTTTTAGATGGACAGATGAAGCCACTTTAGCATTTGAAAAATTAAAAACAGCAATGACAACGACACCCGTTCTAGCGCTACCGGACTTCACCAAAGAATTCATTGTTGAATGTGATGCATCGGGTGTTGGCATAGGAGCTGTACTATTATAAGAAGGACGTCCTATTGCCAATCTTAATAAGGCTTTATCATAAAAATCTCAGCAATTATCGACTTATGAGAGAGAGATGTTGACAATTCTACATACGGTGACAAAGTGGATGTCTTATTTGATCGGTAGACGATTCATTATTTGAACCGATCAAAGGAGCTTTCCATACTTAATGGTGTTGGAGCCTATTGGAGAATCAAGGTGGTTTGCTGCTGGATTGCAGATACATTCGGGTGTTAGAGCCTATTGGTCTAGTTACATATCGTTTGGAGCTGCCGGAAAGGTTGAGAGTGTACCCTGTTTTTCATGTTTCATTGTTGAGAGAGTGCATTGGAAATCATGAGATTGTTGGATCATTTCTATTGGAGCCATTGGAGGAGATACAGATCGTAGAGTCAGTTCGAGTACTTACTAGATGCCCACGACGACATGGTACCAAATTGGAGATGGAGATTCTAGTTGAGTGGCTAGGCAAGCCAACTAATGAGGCGACATGGGAGTTAGAGACTGATATCTTGGAGTGTTTTCCTGACTTTTCACCTTGAGGGCAAAGTGGGGGAAGCGTGGTAGGTTGATACACTTAGTTAGGATATTTTCTTATTACATTAGGTGTTTATTTTCATTAAAATAAAATTCCTATAGGTCGTGTTCGAACGCCGATGGAGTCGCGTTCAAACGCTTGTGAACGCTCGCGTTTGTGAATGCCCACGTTCGAACGCCATATGAACGCTTGTGTCGCATTCGCAAATTCAGAGAATGGGCTTTTTGAGTGCGTTCGAACGCGATCGGGCGCGTTCGAACGCGATCGACGGGAATCCTCTAGAATTAGGATTTCATATTATTTTAGAACTTGTTGGCTAGCCTCTATAAATATGTGGATGGCAACCAACTTCATAATGCAATTAGATTCTTGATTTCTTGCCTCCTATCTTCTCTCTAGACTCCTCCCTCCTCCCTCTTCACCATCTTTCCACCTCTACCGTTGGCAAGGTTTCATCTCGCTTCTAATCTCCCTCGTCTGTCAAGTCACCCCTCTGCTTTGGGATCTCGACCACTTCGTTCCCTTCGTCTACTTCCCTTAATCACTTCCACAATCCACCCTCATCTCTATACCCATCCATAACCCTAACATCCACTCCACCCGTCACCACCACCATCACCCACGTTATTTCGTGTTTTTATCCCTGCTATAGTTTGAATCTACGACCGGCGTAAATACAAAAGTTATAGATTATGAAGTTATGGATCCAACCCAATTAGTTCTGTAATTATTTGACAACCAGAAAATATCTGACGAATATTTTCCAATGGTTACGCGGACTACTTCCTACAATAAATTCAGATCTTAAATAATTATTCCGTAGCCGATCTTTTGGTTCCAGATCCCATCAATTGGTATCAGAGACTATCATGACTGTGAGAGCGAAAATTCCACTGTGACCGATGATGGTAGGCAATCGTGCTAGGTCAGGAGAGCCTCTATCAGGGCCTGGATCACCTTTTCGAGCCTCTCGATGTTCTCCATAGCGGATCTTGAGGCTTTCTCCATGGATTCATGTACCGCCCTCGACCACATGAGTGGTTAATCAACAATGGTGGCTAGTTGTGGTGGTGGTACCGAAGAAGCTTCCATAGGGAGGAGATGAGTGCTTAATCCTTCATTACAACAATCTCACTCAGATTTACCTTGGTTTGTATCTTCACCATTGGTCGAAGAACAATGGCTCTAATAACACTATTACGAACCAAATTTGGATCAATTTCATTCACAAGAAAATTCTAAAATTTTTATCAGTGGTTGCCTCATGAGTCTTGAATCTAATGGCTATGGAATGACATTATTTTGAGGTTGGAGCCAAAAGATATTAATAAAACAATAGAGAAAGGTTGAAATAAGGTAAAAATGAGAATACTAATGTTGTAGTGGTCGTCGAAGGGTGGCGGCGGCTGTCAAATGCTGGAGGTTGACATAAGGTGTGTGCCTCATGGAGGTAGAAGGTAGCTAAGGTAGTTTGGAAGTAGAATTAGGGTTACTATATCTACTCATATGAAAATTAACGGCTATGATTAAAAAAGTCAATGCGATATAATAAAATTTAATATGGTTAACCTAATAGTTCTTTAATGTCTAAATAAACCATGATCACTCATATTTATAAGAGTAGAGTCATAGCAGGTTGAATTCAATTTGCCCTGTTAAGTTACATATGTGGAGAATCCATTTTAATTTAAATTTTAAAGTAATAAGCAAAATCAATTAATTAAACTCGACTTGACTCAACCTAATTTAAATTTTATAGAGGCTAGCCAACAAGTCCTAATAAAATAACTAACCCTAATCCTAATGCAATCCCACTGATCGTATTCGAACGGACTCGATCGCGTTTGAACGCACATAAGAGGTTCTATGTATATGCGAACGCGATGCAGACGTTCGAACGCGACTTTCAAACGTGGCCAACCGCGTTCGAACACGCTTTTCACGTCCTCTGTATTTGCGAACCTAATGCAAGCGTTCACAAGGGCGTTCGAACACAACCCCTTCCGCATTCGAACGCGACCTACAGGAATTTTATTTTAATAAAAATATACAACTAATGCAGTAAGAAAAGATCCGAACTAAATGTATTAGAAGGTGATGTTGGGGCCATCGTTAGGGGGTTGCTCTGACTTCACTACTGTGGCAAGGATGGTCTCTAAAGGTAGTAAGGGATCCACCGGGACTGGAGGAGAGGTTATGCCCGTGGTTTATGGCTCCTCTCCATCTCTTTCATGGATGGAAAGTGGTGACATAATACACTTAGTTAGGATCTTTTCTTATTACATTAGATGTTTATTTTTATTAAAATAAAATTCCTGTAGGTCGCGTTCGAACGCAGGTGGAGTCGAGTTCGAACGTCCTTGTGAACGCCTTGTGAACGTCTTGTGAACCCCTTTTAAACACCCGTATTTGTTAACGCCTGTGTCACGTTCGCAAATCCAGAGAATAGGCTTTTTGAGTGTGTTCGAACTCGATCGAGCACGTTCAAACGCGATCGATGGGAATCCTCTAGAATTAGGATTTCATATTATTTTAGGACTTGTTGGCTAGCCTCTATAAATATGTGGATGGCAACCAACTTCATAATGCAATTTGATTCTTGATTTCTTACCTCCTATCTTTTCTCTAGACTGCTCCTTCCTCCCTCTTCACCATCCTTCCACCTCTACCGTTGGTAAGGTTTCTCCTCGCTTCTAATCTCCCTCATCTGTCGAGTCCCTCTTCTTTAGGATCTTGACCACTTCGTTCCCTTCGTCTACTTCCCTTAATCACTTTCACAATCCACCCTCATCTCCATACCAATCCATAACCCTAACATCCACTCCACCCGTCACCGCCACCATCACCCACGATATTTCATGTTTTCGTCCCTACTACAGTTCGAATCTATGAAGGGCATAAATACAAAAGTTGTAGATTAGGAAGTTATGGATCCAGCCCAGTTAGTTTCATAATTTGCTAACTACCAGAGAATATCTGATGAATATTTTTCCAAGGTTGTACAGACTGCTTCCTATAATAAATTCAGATCTTAAAGAATTATTCTAAGCCGATCTTTTGGTACAAGAACCTATCAAATGGTATCAGAGCTTATTATTGGTATCAGAGCCTAACAAATTGGTATCAGAGCAGGCAAACCTTAGACCTCCATTAATGGTTAAAATAAGAAAGATGACATCAACAAGGAGACCTATGGAGAGCACACCGACAAGGGAGGACTCAATGAATGATGAGCCTAATCATGAGGCCAATTCCTTTGGAGCGACCACGGCAGGACCAAGTCAACCAACATCCATGGGTTCGAATATGGATTAACTAAGGGGCATGTTCCAAACATTGTTGCATAGAGTTGACAACATACAAAAGGATTACAATGAATTCAAGGAATATGTTGTGCATCGATTGAGTTCATCATCTCCTCGATGACGAATGGAGTTACAAGAAAGACTAGTGGTGAGATCCCATAGAACCGATACCCCACAGGTCCAGGTGCATCATATGAGTGTCAATGATCCCCTCTTATCTATGCCTTCACATCATCCCCCACCTCCGTCACATAACCCAAGACTGGCGGTGGTGGAACACGAGAGGCGTGCGGCACCGGTGCGCTTCGTTGATGAGGAGGGTTGGCACTATAAGGATGAGGTTGATCCCTATGGAGTTGGTGATGGACGTGCTCAAGGATTTAAAGAAGGTGATCAACATGCACAAAGGTTTAGACCTGAACCAAGGATCTTTCGTGAACCTGACAACGCTATTCGGAGGAGAACCGCACACTTGGACTTTCTAAAATTCCAAGACGGTGATCCAACGGATTGGGTATTTCAAGTTGAACAATATTTTGATTGACAAGGTACAGCGGAAGATACAAAAGTCCAGATGGCAAGCTTCCACCTCCAAGGAACGGTATTGCATTAGTATAGATCGGTTATTCGTGATGGTGGATTTATCGGATGGGCTGATTTTTGTATAAGGATTACACGTCGATTTGGGACAGCGGCATATGAATATTTTGCTACGACATTAAGCAAGATGGTTCAAAGGACTATCGTATTGGAGTACCAAGCTAAGTTTAAAAGAGTTAATAGTCATTGTGAGCCACCATAGCCCGAACGTACATTGATGAGTATATTTATTTCAGGGCTGTAATAGGAGATACAAGCGATAGTTCGTGCTCTATGTCGTACTACTCTTGAGGAGGCCTTTGAGAAGGCCGTGAGGATGGAACAAAAGCATTGGGCTCTAAAGATGGCAGCGAAAACTAATTGGGGTAACCGAGATGCGCAATTGCACCTAAAACGCCGGCTGGAAATTCTGTGATTTCAAAAACAGCGGCTGCGACTACTAAACCATGACCACCCTTGAGACCTTCTTTTGACGTTAGAGGAGGCACTAGACCCCCCGTTCGAACTCTCACACCTGCCCAAGTGGAGGAGCAAAGAGCGTTTCACCCCCGGTCATCGGTGTTCTAAACCGATCGAGAGTGTGATGCTTATCGATGGTCCTGAGGAGGATGATGAGATTAATGGCGATGGAGAGTGTCCAGAGGAGACCCATGAGAAGGCCATTGTGGAGGGCATTGAGGAAGATATACAAGCTAAAATATCAATGCATGCATATTCGGGTACTTCCGCGCCGAGGACATTATGAGTAGATGGACTCGTTAGAAAGCATCGTGTGCACATCCTCATCGATTCGGGGAGTACACACAACTTTTTAGACGAGAGGCTAGTAAAGAGATTGGGTTTGTATGCTGGACCGACTATGGGGTTTGACGTTGCTATTAGAGACGGCACAAAGCTTAGGGCAGAGAGCTTGTGTCGCTAAGACGGCACGAAGCTTAGGACACGACATCATTGTGGACTTGTATCCATTTGCGTTGCAAGGAGTGGACATTGTCCTTGGTGCTCAGTGGTTATAGAGTTTGGGACCCGTCACATTTGATTTCAGGAGCATATGGATGAAATATAAACAATGAAACAAAGATGTGCGGCTTGATGGTGTTCTGTCTTCACCGATTCCTGCGATGCAGCCTTTAGTGGGACTGCTTGGTGCGTATGATTTGGCCCATCTTCTTCAGTTACGACCAACAAGAGATGAGCCTCAAACGAGTTCAAGTACTACAATTGAATTGTCTAATTTATTAGATAACTTTTCTAGAATATTTGAGGAGCTGTAGGAGTTGCCACCGAGGAGAGCGACAGACCATCGTATAGAGATTATACCTAGGGCTACACCGACGAACTTGAGGCCATATTGGTATCCACATGTGCAAAAAAAAGTTATCTCAAAGATGGTAGCCGAGATGTTAGAGCAAAGCCTCATACAACCAAGTCATAGCTCATACTCATCCCCCGAGCTATTGGTGAGAAAAAAGGACAGAACATGGCATTTTTGTGTCGACTAACGGGCACTAAACGCTATTACTGTAAAGGACCGGTATCCCATTCCGGTTATCGAGAAGTTGCTAGCGAACTTGTAGGAGCGACTATATTTAGTAAGCTTGACTTGAGGGCCGGGTATCATCAAATTAGAGTTCACCCGGCAGATGTGCACAAAACTGCATTTCAAACTCCGAACGGGCATTATGAGTTCCGAGTGATGCCTTTTGGTCTCACCAATGCTCTAGCTACTTTCGAAAGCCTCATGAATGATATATTTCGGCCTCTCTTGCGAAGTCATGTCTTGGTACTTTTTGACAATATTTTGGTGTATAGGAGGACTAAATTGGAGCATTGGCGGCATTTGGAGGATGTGTTGAATTTGTTGGAGCAAAACCAATTGAAAATCAAGAAGTCCAAGTGCCTATGGGGAGTACCAAAGGTGGAGTATTTAGGCCACATCATTTCAGCGAATGGTGTAGCGGCGGATCCTCAAAAGGTTGCATGTATGACCGCTTGGCCTATTCCTACTACTACCACTAGATTGAGAGGATTTTTGGGGTTAACTGGTTATTATTGTTAATTCATCGCCAGATATGGCAAGATCGCTGCTCCTCTCACTTCTTTTTTGAATGACTCTTTTAGATGGACGGATGAAATGACTTTAACCATTGAAAAATTGAAAACAGCAATGACAACGGCACCCGTTCTAGCGCTACCGGACTTCACCAAAGAATTTATTATGAATGTGATGCGTCGGGTGTTGGCATAGGAGCTATACTAATGCAAGAAGGGTGTCCCATTGCCTATCTTAGCAAGGCTTTATCACAAAAATCTCAGCAATTATCGACTTATGAGAGAGAGATGTTGGCAATTCTACATGCGGTGACAAAGTGGAGGCCTTATTTGATCCATAGACGATGCATTATCCGAATCGATTAAAGGAACTTCCCATACTTTATGGGACAGCGCATACACACTCCGGCACAACAGCGATGAGTCACAAAATTGCTGGGGTATGATTATGAAATTCAATCCAAGAAGGGAACGAAAAATAGAGCGGCGGATGCACTATCACGCCAACCCGATATCGCCGAGCTTGCAGCCTATTCATCTCCTACCTTTCCCTTCCTTGATGAGCTGAGGTATGCATATACATCTAACCCATATATTTTGAGATTGTTGTAGGAGGTGATGGATGATCCGGAGTGCCATCTCGAGTTGGAGAATCGAGGCGGTTTGCTACTAGACTGCGAATGTATTCGAGTACCCGCAAATGATGGATTGCGACAGAAATTATCGAAGCACTTTCACCAAACTCCATAGGCTAGTCATGAGGGTGTCTTGAGGACTTACAGGAGGATATCTCAGAGTTGCACGTGGCCAGGATTGAGACGGGATGTGAGGAGTTTTGTCCGTGCTTGCGAAGTCTGTCAAAGGGCTAAAGCAACCACTTTGAAATCGGCCAGATTACTACAGCCTTTACCTATACCAGACCGTGTTTGGGAGGATATTTTTATGGACTTCATAGAGGGTCTTCCGCTGGTACGTGGTTATTTTGTTATCTTTGTGGTGGTTGACAGATTGAGCAAGTATGCGTACTTTTCAGTATTGTCACATTCGTTTTCAGCTAAGACGGTGGCTGAAATTTTTGTTAGAAATATTGCTCGATTATATGGCATGCCACGCACGATTGTCTCCGATCATGATCGTGTATTTATGAGGGACTTTTGGACTGAGTTTTTCAGATTGCAAGGAACTCGATTAAACTTCAGTTCGGCCTACCATCCACAGACGGACGACCAAACCGAGGTGGTTAATTGAGGCATTGAATAGTATTTGAGGTGCTTTGTTGGAGAAATGCCGAGATGATGGTTGGAGTTCTTACCGTGGGTGGAGTGGTCTTATAACACGGCCTACCATAGCAGCATTGGCATGACTCCATTTGATGTTGAGGTGGTGTATGGACGCACGGCTCCGACGTTACGCGCTTATGATCCAATGGCATCGGCAAATAGGACGGAGGTGGACTTAGCATTGATGGATAGAGATGCCACATTGAGGAGGTTGTGTGCTCATCTTAAACTTGCTGAAAACTGCATGAAGCAAGTTTATGATCATAGCCATAGGGAGCAAGAGTTCGACATCGGCAGTTGGGTGTTTGTGAGGGTGCAATCGTATCAACAGGTGACCTTACAGCCGATGCGAAACCAAAAGTTAGCACATCGCTACTTTGGTCTGTTTCGAGTGTTGGAGCGTATTGGTCCGGTTGCGTATCGTTTGGAGCTGCAAGAGGGGTCGAGAGTGCACTCTATCTTTCATGTTTCATTGTTGAGAGAGCACATTAGAGATCATTAGATTGTTGGATCGGTTCTACCGGAGCTATTGGAGGAGATAGAGATCGTAGAGCCAGTTCGAGTACTTGCTAAATGCCAACGACGACATGGTACCAGATTGGAGATGGAGATTCTAGTTGAGTGACTTGGCAAGCCATCTGATGAGGCGACATGGGAGTTGGAGACTGATATCTTGGAGCATTTTCCTGACTTTTCACCTTGAAGGCAAGGTGAGGGAAGCGTGGTTGGTCGATACACTTATTGCATTAGGTGTTTAATTTCATTAAAATAAAATTCCTGTAGGTCGCGTTCGAATGCAGGTGGAGTCACGTTCGAACGCCCTTGTGAACGCTTGTGAACACCCTATAAATGCTCACGTTTGTGAACATCTTGTGAACGCTCGCGTTCGACCGTCTTGTGAACGCCTGTGTCACATTCGCAAATCCAAAAAAGGGGCTTTTTGAGTGCGTTCGAATGCATTCGAACGCGATCGACGGGAATCCTCTAGAATTAGGATTTCATATTATTTTAGGACTTGTAGGCTAGCCTCTTTAAATATGTGGATGGCAACCAACTTCATAATCTATTGGATTCTTGATTTCTTGCCTCTTATCTTTTCTCTAAACTGCTCCCTCCTTCCTCTTCACCATCTTTCCACCTCTACCGTTGGCAAGGTTTCTCCTTGCTTCTAATCTCCCTCGTCTGTCGAGTCACCCCTATTCTTTGGGATCTCGACCACTTCATTTCCTTCATCTACTTTCCTTAAATCACTTCCACAATCCACCCTCATCTGTATACCATCCATAACCCTAACATCCACTTCACCCATCACAAACACCATCACCCACATTATTCCATATTTTTGTTACTACTACAGTTCAAATATACGAAGGGCATAAATACAAAAGTTGTAGATAAAGAGGTTGTGGATCCAACCCAATTGGTTTCATAATTGTCTGACTACCGGAGAATATCTGACGAATATTTTCCTACAGTTGTACGGACTACTTCTGATAATAAATTCAAATCTTAAAGAATTGTTTTGAGCCGATCTTTTAGTACAAGAACCTATCAAGTGGTATTAGAGCCCATCAATTTCGTATCAAAGCTTATCATTGTTATTAGAGCCTAACATGGTACCAAAGAAGCTTCCATAGGGAGGAGATGAGTGCTTAATCCTTCATTGCAACGATCTTGGCTCTAATACCACTGGTACGAACCAAATTTGGATCGATTTCTTTCACAAGAAAATTCTAAAATTTTTATCAGTGGTTGCCTCATGAGTCTTGGATCTAATTGCTGTGGAATGACATTATTTTGAGGTTGGAGCCAAAAGATATTAATAAAACAATAGAGAAAGGTTGAAATAAGGTAGAAATGAGAATGCTAATGTTGCAGCAGTCGTCGAAGGGTGGTGACGGCTTTGAGATGGTGGAGGTTGACATAAGGTGGGTGCCTCATGGAGGTAGATGGTAGTTAGGGTAGTTTGGAAGTAGAATTAGGGTTACTACGTTAGATCTACTCATATGAAAATTAACGGCTATGATTAAAAAATTCAACGTGATATAATAAAATTTAATATGGTTAAACTAATATTTCTTTAAGGTCTAAATAAACTATGATCGCTCATATTTATAAGAGTAGAGTCATAGCGAGTTGAATTCAATTTGCCCTATTAAGTTACATATGTGGAGAATCCATTTTAATTTAAATTTTAAAGTAATAAGCAAAATCAATTAATTAAACTCGACTCGACTCAACCTAATTTAAATTTTATAGAGACTAGCCAACAAGTCCTAAAAAAATAACTAACCCTAATCCTAGTGCAATCTCGTCGATTGCGTTCGAACTCGCCCGATCGCGTTCAAACGCACAAAAGAGGTTCTTTCGATGTGCGAACGTGATGCAGACGTTCGAACGCGACTTTCGAACACGCCCAACCACGTTCGAATGCGCTTTTCGCGTCCTCTGTATTTGAGAACCTAATGCAGGCGTTCGTAAGGGCATTCGAATGCGACCCCTTTCGCGTTCAAATGCGACCTACAAGAATTTGATTTTAACAAAAATAAGCAACTAATGCAGTAAGAAAAAATCTTAACTAAATGTATTAGAAGGCGATGTTGGGGCCATCGTTAGGGGGTTGCTCCGACTTCACTATTGTGGCAAGGATGGTCTCTAAAGGTAGTAAGGGATCCACCGAGGCTGGAGGAGAGGTTATGCCCGTGGTTTATGGCTCCTCTCCATCTCCTTCATGGATGGGAAGTGGTGACAAACGGAAATTCCATTGTGACTGGTGATGGTAGGCAATGGTGCTAGGTTAGGAGAGGCTCTATCAGGGCCTGGTTCACCTTTTCGAGCCTCTCGGTGTTCTCCTTAGCAGATCTTGTGGCTTTCTCCATGGATTCATGTATCGCCCTCGACCACATGAGTGGTTAATCAACAATGGTGGCTAGTTGTGGTGATGGTACCGAAGAAGTTTCCATAAGGAGAAGATGAGTGCTTAATCCTTCATTGCAACGATCTCACTCAGGTTTACCTCGGTTTGCATGTTCACCATTGGTCAAAGAACAATGGCTCTAATACCATTGGTACAAACAAATTTGGATCGATTTCATTCGCAAGAAAATTCTAAAATTTTTATCAGTGGTTGCCTCATGAGTCTTAGATCTAATGGCTATGGAATGACATTAATTTGAGGTTGGAGCCAAAAGATATTAATAAAACAATAGAGAAAGGTTGAAATAAGGTAGAAATGAGAATACTAATGTTGCAGCAGTCGTCGAAGGGTGGCGACGGCTTTGAGATGGTGGAGTTCGACATAAGGTGGGTGCCTCATGAAGGTAGATGGTAGCTAGGGTAGTTTGAAAGTAGAATTAGGGTTACTACATTAGATCTACTCATATGAAAATTAACGGCTATGATTAAAAAAGTCAACGCGATATAATAAAATTTAATATGGTTAAACTAATATTTCTTTAATATCTAAATAAACTATGATCACTCATATTTATAAGAGTAGAGTCATAGCGAGTTGAATTCAATTTGCCCTATTAAGTTACATATGTGGAGAATCCATTTTAATTTAAATTTTAAAGTAATTAACAAAATCAATTAATTAAACTCGATTCAACTCAACCTAATTGATTCAACTCTTGGTCGTGATCATATGAGGTCAACTATGACCTTTTCTCTCCACATGAACTTTATCATTGGTTAAAAGTTAAACGAAGAGAAAGTAATTCTAACCGTTATGCACATGCATAGCAATAAAATGATCTAAAAAAGGTTAAATAGCAAAAAAACTTAGTCCAAGAACAAGTGCATATAGAATACGTTAAAATTATAGTTTATTTTAATCCATGAACAAACACATGTTCATCAAATTAAAATATGAGATGAAAATATACACTGAATATAGTATGATATGAAAATTTTACTTATCTCGAGTCAAGCCAACGCTAGCTCCGGCACCATTAGTTGGAAGATTTTGATAGAGCTGAGGTAATGAAAGTAGGATTTTTTATGCAGACGAAGAAAGGCTTGAATATAAGATAACGATCAACTAGATGTATAGATAATTTATTCCAAGGCTGTTTTCGAACTACACCACATCGAGCAAGAATGACAGATTGATTCACCCTAAAATCCCTTACTGCATCTAGCCTTCAGATCTCTCTGTCAAAGATTTAAAAGTACTTAAAGCTCTCTTTTCCATATTGATCCAAGATAAGTTTTGACGAGTTCTTCTTTTCCCTCACCACTTTGTTACATCTTTAATCGCTCACTCATTCCATGTTCTCCTTAACTGTGGCCCTTTCTTTTGAATAAATATAAGTGGTCTAAGCCCACTTTTGAAGAAAAGAAAAGGAGGTTTTCGTTTGATTCCCTGAAGGCAAGCAGCAATGAATTTGACCAGATCAGCATATAAGAAAACTAGAACTAAACCAGACAAGCTCCATTAGCTAGAACGAGCCAAACTAGCAGCTAAACTTAAATAGGAAACGGACCCAATTCAGTTGACCAATAGCTTAATTTTTTTTTCGCATGTTACTTTCTGTGGTCTGATGGCCCTAAATGAGTTAGCTAGTTAGCTTTAATTTTTTTTTAAAAAGAAATCTTTTGAGATGATAGCTTTTTAATGTTAATAAATAAGATGTTTGTCTTTCTGGCTTAATGCGGACTATTCCTTCCTTTGTTTTATCCCCAGAAGTTATAGCTGATGGAGACCAACAAGAGAGATAGGTAGCTAGCGATCTCGATCGACAAGTGGTTATATGTATCTGACAGAAAAAATAATTTAGGTAGAAAACGAAGAATAACTCAGTGGACAGTCAATATCCCCGTGTTGCAAAGGATTCCAAATCACAGCCGGTGTATTATGCCATATCTTTCGTTTTCGAGTATGATAGCTTTGTGGAGAAAACTTATGAAGTTCGATTCTGAAGCATAAAAGCTCCACTAGTATTCCAGATAACAACCGAACCTAGAATTAACATGCAAGACGAAACCACCTAAATGATGCAGTGCACTGGACAAAAGCAATTGCTCAACGGTTGTAAAGCATAAAGGATCCCCTGGGAACCAAAATATGCTAATTGCATTAGTAAAATATTAATTAAGACTGCTTTTTATCCTCTCAAGGACTCAAAACACTGGTGCTCATTAAAGCATATCTTACAGAAAGGTAGAATATCACTGTCAAAATTTTAGGCCCAATAAGAGGTCTTTTCATTTTTGATATGTCCCAAGTACCTTCAAATTTTGACGGCTATTTGACTGTTCCCCTTAGTCAAGGAATGCAGTTTTTAAATTAAGAACCCGATGAAGAACAGGTCTAAGAAATACTAGTCGATCCACGTGCAATTTTAAATTTAGATCGACTAGCCAAGCAGCCAGCTATGATGCGACTCTACACCAGCAACGGAGGTATTAGGTTTCCAAACTCCAATCAGTGGGAGAGCGTTAGACATGAAGTTTGTCAGCTGTAGATAATTCCATGATGACCACTAAACAAATTGATCAGATGATAGTGTGGTTGGTCGATCGTCGCAATGATTGTCCCTTATGATAGTTGTCGTGATTGAGTACAAGAAGACCTAACCTCTCATAAATAATAAAGAAAGAGAGGAGATGAAATGGCAAATTCATAAATAAAAACACATTCTTTTATAATGTACAAACATTAGGCCTCATTTATTTAGCTGGTGTATAAGACTAAAACGTGAATAAAAAATTTAAGCACATTCTAATAAGAAAATTAATATAATAACATTATCACAACCCTATACCTAAAATATAAATATGTGCGTAACTTAAAATTATGCACATTGATCACATTAGGCACAATAAGCGATAGAGAGTGATGTTTGAGTGCTATTTACAAATAAATTTTTCATAAATAAGAGGGGCTTATGCAAATGACTATGTTTGAAGCAGATTTGATTCACTAGGTTCAACTTCCACTTTCAGTTAGAACGTTTCATGCGATCCCTGTCCCATTTAAATGCTGAGAAAAAAACTCTAGCACTCTAGAAGTTGATGTTCATTGTTCAAATAAGTGTGCGAACAACAAAAAGAAGCCAGCTTGCCACAATTTAAGTAGCTTTCAAATGCCAAAACAGCATTCTATATAGGCTAAAGTATAATTATTATTTTTAATGTGACGTAAAAATATTATATATTTAGCCTAGTTCATAACTAAATAGTATATTTTTTTAGCTTAGTTCATAACTAAACACTATATTTTCTTTTAGCCTAGTTTAAGGTACTCATAGGGTAAGTAATTAAGTTCAGGACTTAGCCTCAAATCATACACAGCCTTAGATCCTTGGTTAGCATGCTATTACTGAGATAGAGATTTCACCTAATAAAATTTTGTACAACGCCTCATTATCTCATACTAACGTCAGTCCTCTTAGAGTCTACACCATAGACATAACTTAAAACAATACAATAGAATTGCATAACATGGCCAAGCATGCTACGCAAGCTCCTCTCTCTCGCTGCTGCACTATTTTTCAACATGAGAATCCACTACGCGTATACACGTCCAACTCTTCTATAGGGCCAACCACAATGACGTTAAGTAAATATCACTTAACAATAACTCCCCTTGAAAGTACTCTACATTCAAGCGCTCCAATGCCATTTAGTCCCAAGCACAACTATGCCCTCAAACCAAGTACTGAACTTTCAAGTCGTAGCCTAGACTTAATGCCCCTTATTAGTTGCTCTACAAAGCTGACCTCCAAGATGCACAGTCTATGTTCCCAAAATAAGGCTTCGTAGCATAGAGTTTCACGAAGGACCCTTAGACAACCATTGCTATATAGGAACATCCATACAGCAAGCTTGGTCGCTCTTCTATTCACAACATGCCATTCATTTTTACATACTAACATATCCTCCAATCGATGCAACATTCCTTCGCAAACCCATGTGATAAGATCTGAAACCAAAGAAAGACTACGCTACGATTCCTTCAAAATCTGAATATATTATAGGAATTAGTCTGTGCAACCGTAGGAAAATATTTGTCAGATATTCTCCGGTAGTCATAAAATTACTAAACCAATTGACTTAGATCCATAACTTCTTGATCTACAACTTTTGTATTTATGCTCTTCGCAAATTCTAACTACATCAGGGACTAAAATACGGAATAACATGGGTGATGGTGGTGGTGATGGGTGGAGTAGATGTTAGAATTATGGATGGGTTTCGAGGTGAAGGTGGATGGTGGATGTGATTAAGGGAAGTAGACGAAGGGAACGAAGTGGTCAAAATCCCAAAGAAGAAGGGTGGCTCAACAATCGAGAGAGATTAGAAGTTAGGAGAAACTTTGCCAATTGTAGAGGTGGAAGGATGGTGAAGAGGGACGAGTGAGAAGTCTAGAGAGAAGATAGGAGGCAAAAATCAATAATCCAATAGCATAATAAAGTTAGTTGTCATTCACATATTTATAAAGGCTAGCTAACGAGTCCTAAAATAATATGAAATCCTAATTCTAGAGGATTCTCGTCGATCACATTCGAACGCACCCAATCGCGTTCGAACGCACCCAAAAAGCTTTATCTCTGTCTGTGTGAATGCAATGCAGGCGTTCGACCTCACCCGACCGCGTTCGAACGCATATTATGCATTCTTTGTATTTGCAAACCTGATGCAGGCATTCGCAAGGGCATTCGAACGCGACCCATCCTGCGTTCGAACGTGACCTATAGGAATTTTATTTTAATGAAAATAAGCACTTAATGCAACAAGAAAAGATCCTAACTAAGTGTATCACCATTCTATGCCATCAAACCATTGAAGTCTTCAAGCATTCCCAAAGCCTTCTAACGCGCTCCACTCATCATCACTCTGGATTCTCATGCTCATGGGTTGTCTGCACAACTCATGCTCTTCGCCTTTTAGTCATTGCCATAACTTCATCTAACCTGCCTTACATTTGTTGTAACAGTTGCAACCAAATGCACTTGCCTCCTCACATGTGAGGTCCATGTGACATGTTGATCAATGTTTCAACATAATAAATAAGAGAAAGGCTTATATTTTTACAAATAATATAAAATAGCATGAAATCCATAGTACCACAGGCCACAATAAGCCACAAAATAGAAACCATAGACAGATCCTGATGCTCATACAAGGGCTACAAGTCATCTAGCTTATTTACAAGAATAAAATTAAAAAAAACTAAAATTAGTCTTCACCAGATCTTCCACAAACTCGGGCCATTTCTTGATCAGAAAAATATTTTCACTAGAAGGTGGTGAGCATAAAGCTCAACAAGTATCTAGCTATAGTCTAAAAGTAGTACAACCAATGATGCAACAATAAATAAATATGAATATGCATATTATGATCAAAACAGTGCATCAGTATCTCATACTCATCATGTTCATCTAATGCGCATATGCAATAGCAAATCAATAACTTACCATACATTAACCCAGACTATCAAGTTCTCAAACTCGATCGATAGTAAATCGCCCATCGCCCGACGAAATGGCTATCTAATTGTCTATGATCAATAGACTAAGATTTTAAGTGTGGGTCCTAATATATAAGTATGATAATATCTCCCATCCCTAACTCTTGCTAAAAAGATATTAAGTATTGTCGAGACGTAACAATCACCTCATTTATAGTTATAAACATATATAAGTGGCATGATATTATATAGCAAAACACATAATAAAGCACGCATCATTATCATATATTACATGCTATCACACATGATCATGTCCAATAGATATACATACAAATCATAACATGCGTAATCTTACTAAATATCAAATAAAATTTACATACACGAAACTCTTTTTCTTCCACGTAATAATACGAAGTAAGATTATCACTCTCAACATTAGCAATTTAAACATCTCAATTCTCTATTAGAATCTTCATGTTAACTACTATAAGTTCCAAGCTATTACAAGAATTTATGAAGTAACTCTTTTCACCACTAACAAACTAGATCTTCTAGCAACCACAAAACTCTCATATAACTAAACCATTAAAAATAAGAATCACACTCCTAATATCATTCCTCATTCACCCCACAACTATTTTATTAATTACACAGGATTTTAAGAGTTTTATTACTTAGTTCAATCATGACTAATCATTAGTCATACACCAATAGAGATTCAAACCTCACTAATCAATAACTTTCCTACTAATGATTATCACAACTGTCGACTCAGATATGTCATTAGATAATACTCACATCACGCTGCTTCCAATTATTAAATAACTATATAATCATTAAATCCAAATACAGATTGAATAGTAATCCACAACTTAAGGCCACCCTTTTTTTGAATTAACCAAGGAGTAAGCAACATAAAGCCATCTCCTCTAACCTCCTTATTAGCCAATAACATAAACATAATTTTAATTAACAAAAGGACATTAACTAATCAAGTACCAAATATCTAGGGAGGTTAGAAAAGAAATAAAAAAAGTCATGAGCTAAAAACTCAGTGAATGGATTTTACTCAAAATTAGTGATATTAAATAGAGAGTAAATCATACACTATATAATATGAATCAAAAAGGTGCATCGTGTCATACATGAGTATATAAATATCCTCAATATTATATAAATGTATAGTGGATATTATGTCATAACTGATTAAGTATATAATTCTTAACAATGTATAAATAAATCTTCATGTCATACCATAATTATAACTCTCTCAACAATGAAACATATGATGCATGCCAACCATGACTATATTATGACATCAAATGCAACCACATATGATACATAATAATCACTCGATAATCTAATATATCATATGATAATGTAATCATATGCATTTTCTCAATATTTTAATCATCAATATCTACTCTAAGCATCATCATGCTCAAAGGTTCAAAGCATACCTTGTCATCCGTAAATGGTATCTCAAACATAATCATACCCTACTATCCACTAAGGGTATTAACATCTATCTAGACCGGACACCCTTCTAGCTGATAGAAATCACATGAAAATAATGCACTACATATTCTCAGGCGAACGACATGTATTCGAATATTTGCTACACACACAAACTAATAATCTCAGACAAAAGCCCACAGGATCACAACTATGTCAAGTGATCAATCATCTACCAAGCGCGCCCTAACTCTTGCGCCCACTCGGGTATCCTCACGCTTGCTATAAACTATCCTATCAATCATATTTTATATTTTCCTTTTAAATGACAAATCAAATGTATTTTATTCAGTACTATAACAAGTCATTCATTTCCTTCACATTCTTGTAATCAAGGTGATTAGTCCTTCACGTTCTTGTACTGTAACTTATTATCAAGGTGAATAGTCCTTCACGTCCTTATAATAATCCACCACGTGAAAAATAGTTTCGTTAGGTAGGTCTTCTAGCAGGTCTCCTCTAATGCCCCCGCCCAACACGGGCACGTGCATGCCCATGCGTCCACGCGGCATGCACAGCACACGTGATAGGTCGAGCGGGGTCCATCACGCACAGATACATTCCTGTGCATATATAATAATGACATCATCAAATAAAACTTGCTAACATATCCATGCTCACATAATACATTACCAAATAAATCCATACATAATATAATTCATCTCAGAGATCAATCATACTATCAACCAAATAAACCTGTTAACATATGAATATATAAGTCTACAACAATCATACTAGACAGTTACATAATCTGGTAGGACCCACACAGGCCACGACAAATCATCAAGATACAACTAAAACAACTAATACAAGAGAACACTATGATTCGACTTGTATTATATAAATTATTGTCTAATACAAAGGAGTACAAATATCAATACTTGTACAACTCAATTCATATATAAACTATCATCTATACTGTCTCGCATCTATAGCTCACCTCATCATTACTCTAAATATCTCCTCAAGATATCTCAAGTCGCTATCACGTACCACATATCTAAAGAGGTTAGAAAAGAAATAAAGGGAGTCATAAATAAAAGGTTTAGTGAATAAATTTTACCCCAAATTAGTGATACAAATAGATTGTAAATTATGTACTGAATAATATGAATTAGAAAGAGCATCATGTCATGAATGAGTATATGAATGTATCCTCAATAATATATAAATGAAAAGTAGATAACATGTCATAACTGATAAAAGTATATAATCCTCGATAACGAATAAACATATCACCATGTCATACTATTATCATAACTCTCTTTCAAATATGACACATGATGCATGCCGACCACGACCATGCTATTATACCAAATGTAATCATATATGATGTATATTGACTACTTGATAATCAGATAATCACATGATAATAAAATCATATGCATTTCTCAACATATTAGTCATCAATGTTAGCTTTATATGTCATCATCATACTAGACTAATGTGCACAGTCAATACCCGATACCCAATCTCAGTATCATGTTCAAAGGCTGAGAGTATACTCTGCCACCCTCAAGGAGTATTTCAAATATAACTATACCTTGCCACCCGCTAGGGTATCAACATCCATCTAGATCAAATACCCTTCTAACTCACCACATATGCCCTCGCGAATGGCATGCGTCTGAATGTCTACTCTACACACAGACTAACGACCTCAGACGTAAGGCCACAGGATCACGACTATATCGAACGATCAATCAATCACCAACAGCGTCCTAACCCTCGTGCCCACTCAAGTATCTTCACGCTTTTTATCCACTATCCTATCAATCATATTTCATACTTTCCTTCTAAATGACAAATTATATACATAAATATAGTATAATAATAAGTCAATGCATAACAGGAATTTAGGTCGAATAAGAATCAAGAAAAAAATGATGTAATGTAGTCTCCAACCATGTAATCAACACATGCATACCCATGCTAATCTATCACATGCATACTAATGCTATAGATCGACTGGACATAAAATTATACTAGTATAGTCATCTTTAATCATCTCTATTTATCATCATCATACTCATATCTAAGATCAGCTTAATTACATGCATAATAAAAATATGCTCAACTGTAATCATCTCTAGATAAAGTCATATTATCATACTGGATGCCAAAATATGCATATACATAAATATATAATATATCTCAATTTGAGAAAGGCGTCTAGGGGATAAGACTACTCACCCCTGATCAGAAGGCACAAACCACATATCCCTCACATCCGTCAATCAACCGAGTAACAACTCATTGCTAGTAAGGTTTACGGGGTCTCAAATAAGAGGTTCGGGATCTAAAAATATGTACGTAGTATGATGTTAGCCGTTTATCCAATTAGAATTAATTTATATAAAATATGATGATTTATTAGGTTTAGAATTCCTCTTTTTATATTTTATTAAATATCTAGATTTAATTATAGATATAATTCTGGTAATATAAATATGCTATTATTATACAATGCTATCTATGGAATAAGAATAAAAGGTTTGTTCTTTTTATATAAAAGTAGTCTAAGTATATAATTATAAAATAATAATAAGAGGATTATATATATAATTATAAAAATCTAAGTATAGATAAAACCTAATTATAGTTAGTCTTTGCAGTTCTTACTCTTTACTTTAATAATCGCTAAATATAGGTAAAATAATTATTATTCGGTCATATAAAAATGATTATCAAAGTTTAGTATTTTACTTTTATACAAAATAGTATATATCAATAAGGTGCTAGAAATACATTATATATATATATATATATATATGTATGTATATATAATAAAGGGTATATTTATAAATCTCACGACTATATATGCAAGTAATATTATATGTAAATAATACAATTAGGTGTCTATAATATAATAAACTATTAAATCTACTAATTATAATTAGCTAATAATTATATTACTGTGTGTATATATATATATATATCAATATAATTAATTTTCTATTTAAACTAATTGCATTAACTACATAAGATACTTAGTTAAAAAGGAAACGAAATAAAGCTAAAATAAAAACCTTAACACAGTGCTAGGCCAAGCCCAACACTATTGTAGTCAGGACACATCAATCGAGGTGGGAGAAGAAGAAGAAGGAAGAAGAAGGCGAAAGGAAAAGAAGAAAGGAGGAAGAAGAAGAAGAAGAAGAAGAAGAAGAAGAAGAAGAAGAAGAAGAAAGGAAGGAAGGGGAGGAGGAGCCGGGTCAGCAGGGAGGGGCTCGGTCGCTGCTGGCCAGCCAGCGGCCAGCCTCTCGCCGGCAGCTCAGTTCGACGAACCCAGGTCATGGGCCCATAGTCTAGGTTACATTATGCTCGAGTTGCATGTAGGTCTAGTCAACTAACGCAGACCCACCTAGTTTTTCTACCAATCATCCTTGGGTTCATACTTAGGCCTAAAGTCATGCTTATGAGTTCGAAATCAAGTCAAGTGAGGTGATTGAGCTAGTTCACCAAAATTCAATCTACCTCAAAAAGTGTGCACTTCCATTCCATGTTTGCCCTAACCCTAACCTTAGGGTCGAATTACTATTTTGGCCTAGCGGCACCGCCATAGGCCATTGTAGCCTCGATGGTTGTAGGGCAGAGTCCTTGGTCGACAATAGTTGGTGCCTAGTGTGTCCTTGCGGCGGTGGAATAGCAGCAAGCAACGGTGGAAGAAAATTATCGAGCTCGGGCTTGACTTGCTACTTAAGTAGCTAGGATGCTTCTCTGGTGGTCCCATCGACCCCTAGCGATTGTGGTTGATGCCTAGGGCCCTATTGTAGTAGAGCCGAAGTGGTGGAGAACCCCAAGGAAGCCATCGCGATAAGGTATGGCTCGGGATATCTCATAGTGAAGGTGGCCATAGTTTAGCCACCCAATAGTCGTCGGCTGGCGGCCACCACTAGCTAGTAGTCAAGTAGAGGAAGCCAATTGTGGTTGTTAGTGGTCGCGAAAGGGCTGGCACCGAGGCCCCCAACCGAAAGTTTGCCACAACATGGAAGGCTATGGACAATAGTCTTCTGACTAGCACTAAAGTGAATTGTGGCCATGGCTTGAGTATGGAGGACCCAAGGAAGAGGTGGTAGTGGTGGTTTGGGCCGGAAGCTCATGAAACTACTCGATGAAAAGCTAGGGTTTTGCATGTCATTTTCCACCACAGCTGGGGAAGAGGATGTTAGGGCTGTCGTTGGGCCTACTCCGGTGCTGCTATAGCAATGGGTTTGCAAAAGTTGTAGGGGATCCAAGAGGAGATGTCTTGGCTATGGTTTGGTGGTCCTCTCCACATCGTTCATGAGTTGGAGATATTGGCTATGAGTGGGCGATTCCACAATGGTCAACGGTGGTGGGCAGTGGTGCTAGGTCAGGATGGCCTTTATCAATGTTTGCAAAACATTGTCGAGCCATTCGGTATACTCTATTAAATCATTCCCGCAGCCTCCATGGATTCGAGTAGCACCTTCACCCATAAGGGTGGTTCGTTAACGATAGTAGCTAGTGGTGGTGGTGGTGCCGAGGAAGCTTTTATAGGGATGTAAAGGAGTTCATAGCATATTCACCATTGATCAAGAAATGGTAGCTCTGATACCACTGTTACGAACCAGATTTAAATTGATTCATTTCATAGGAAAAATCTAAATTTTTTATAGTGGTAGTCTCGTGAGTGTCGAATTAATTTGATGGCTTTGGAATAAAGTAATTTTGAGGTCAGAACAAAAGGATATGAAATAAATAATGGAGAAAGGTCAAAATTGAATAAAAATAGAAAATCTAACATTCGTGGCGATCATCGGAGGGTAGAGACAAGTCGTATGAGTGTGTGGGTGGGCTCATGAAGATAGAAAGTGGCTAGTGTTCAAAGGTAGAATGAGGATTCTAACTTAGATCTACTCCTAAAAAAATAAACGGCTATAATAAAAAAGTAAATACGAAATAATAAAATAGCTAAACCAATATTTATTTCATGATAATAAATAAACAATGATCACTCCTATTTATAAGAGTAGAGTCATAGCTTGTCGGATCTAGTTTGCCATATTGAGCTTACATATGCAGATTATCTTATTTATTTTAAACTTAAAAATAATAAGTAAAATTAATTAATTATACTCGACCTTCGTGGTCGTATTATATTACAAATCAACACAATTGCAATATTGACCCCATGCATCCACTAATATTGCGAATGACATTCACATTATCACTTCCCTTATGACTCTAATCGGCATTCTGCAATCTACAACCCAAGAGGTTCAAAGGTGTTGTGGGCCATTATGTTTTTCCACACATTTATAACTTCTCGATAACATATCAAGAAAATATCACAATGTAACAATGTATGCCAAAAGTATATCAAACATGTGTTTGTAGTATTTGTTATTGTTCCACTTAGAGATATAATTTACAAATTTTTACCCTTCTCTAGCTTCAATAAACTTTTCAGTTGACACTTTAGTGCTTTGGATAATAATGTTCTGGCAATTGGTATCAGAGCTTAGAGCTTTGGATATCTACGTTCAAACAGCTTTATTACCGACTTTCTTAAGTAATTCTGGAGAGAGAAATAAAACGCTGAGCTATTTTTCAATATTACTTAAAAATTGACACTCTAATATTTGATTTTTCAGCTCTTCTTCCATACCATCCTTCTCAGTCAAGTACCGGTCTTAGAATAGAGATTTAACCTTTGATCAACCTAAGAGCATAAAAGGGAATTCGCAATCCTCAGGTCTTATACGCGTTCAACAGGTATGGGGATGAAAGATATTGCTATATGATATCAAAATAGTAACAAATAGGGATGAAAGAGATTGCTATTTGATAACAAAATAGTAACAAAGGGAGATGACAACTCTAGAAAGCTACTAAAACAGAGACGTCCAGTTTATTGAGAAGAGGCGATCATGTTAATCTTAATATAATGCCAAAATAATAGGGAGAAGGGGGAGAAGATTTGATGCTACCCCTAAAAGATGTCTACTAAATGACTAATTTGTCCTCCGATAGAGTATTAGAAGGGATCGAAACCGGTGCTGGGGAAGTGATGCCAGGTGTGGAAAAGTAATTGTGAGGGGCTAGTTTAGCCTTTGAATCTATTATTCAAAATCTAAAGTTTCCTTTTTGAAACAAAGGGACCTCACGGTGTCCCAGGTAAATCATTAATGACCAATATCTCAATCACTGGCATACCGGTGAAGAGAAGAGATCACTTAGAATATTTTGATTGCCTTGCAATTTATTTGCTTCATCCTTCTCAATATATATTAGGCACAATTATTAGTTTCCATCTGAAATTGTACACTTACCTCGATATAAAACTTAGGTATATATCAGAGTACACGTTCAGCTATTTTAAAAGTCAACCAAGAAGTAGTCGGTCTTAAATGGCAGCGCAAGCTACTTGAGCAAATAGTATTAAAAGACTAGCAATATAAAAGCATTATATGTCAACTATAAATAAACACATGGAAGACTACTTCAGCCATCGATGAAGTCAAATGCTAACTTATACCAAAAGATTCAACGATTTACTTGTACCTATGGCACGCTCTTCTGCCCCAGTGTACCAACCGCGAAGTAGAAAACCAATTGCCATTCGATAAGGAACAACCGGATCTTCGTCAAAGCTAGCTGCAAACTATTCTCAATGGGTTCAGAAACCACATGTTTCTCTGGATCATCATAGCGTTTGAAGAAATGATATCCGATGCCCGTTGAAACTCTTTATTGTTTGAGGAAGAGATCTTCTGAAATCAGAAGAGGTTAAAATACAAAATGATTGATGGATCAAAAGGAATTGATGTCTTCATAGTGTGTAGATTAACATTCTGGTAAAAAGAACATAAAATATATAAAATTACTGTTTAATAACAGCTTAAACTTTTATAGTAAGTAATTGGTAAAAATTTACAGCCCTAACTGGTTCACTGAAACAGAGTTGTACAAGTCTTTTGCTTCGCCGATCCAGACTGGAGCTCCCAAACTAAAGAGGATGGCGAGATTAAGAACTAAACAGTTGAAGAAATACACATCTCAACAGTCATTAATCAGCAAAAGCAAAAGGAAAAAAATTCTTAGAATCAAATCTAAGACGCGATGCCTGTACAAGTGTCCATTCCGGATCAATTGGAAGAACTTCGTACTCAGAAAGAAAAAAAAAATGGAAGAAGTCGATCATCTAGAGGCTATGGACTGGAAGAGCTCTATTCTTGCTCTGGCTTCCGAGAGCAATGCCTCCAACCTGGGATCCTGACCCAGCTGCTCCTGCTTCGAAGCCCAGAGGAGAACGCCGAGCACTCCGGCCTGTTGAAGCTCCTCGCTATCGGGCACATGGAGAGCAATGTAGCACAAGAGTACCAAAGCTTCCATCTGAACTTGGCCATGGAGATACACGAGCTGGACCAGGGGTGTCGCCCCTCCGGCTTCGATGATAGCCTTGGAATGATTGAGATGAAGGTGGTTCTCGGTGTAGACAAATTTGGTGAGAGCGACCACCGCCTCCTTCGTCACCTCCATTTCCATCTCCGTCTCGGTCGCCTCGAGCAGCAGCACTAGTGGCCGGATGATTCGTGTCTCGCTCGCTTGGAATGTCCGGGATAAGCTGCCGAGGGCCGTGATGCATGGCAATAGGAGATTATCGTAAGCCCCATTGCGGACGATGTAAAGGAGCTGGTCGACGACGGCTTTCGCAGTGGGAGAGCTGGGTTTGAAGGCCGATTGACGAAGAGCGATGTTGTGCTCCGCAACGCGGGCGATCTCCATTAGTGCCATGGCGGAGTAGTACCGGACGTCGCCGACGCCCTTCTCGAGGAGCACTGCGAAGCAGAGGAGCGCGCGGGACTCGGTCATGCTCTTGCAGATGCTGATGCTGCCCTTCGCCAATTTCCACAAGGCATAGGCGGCCATGGCCTTTAGCTCTGCTTTCGTCTCCTCGCTCTCCAACTCGCGCCCCTTCGAGCTCGGCGCGTGGTGTTGCCTAGTGGCGGATTGGACGACCGAAAGCATGTCGTTCGGATTCCTGTTCTTGTTGGGTTTCTCAGCTGTGGCCGTGTTATTTGCGGCTCGCATGCTCTTGGTATGGGCAAGGACGGCGGAATGAAGAGACATACCCTTGGATTGACCGACGGCGTATTTGATGTGTTCTTGCACGGTTTCGAACGCGAGGTGGCCGACGAGGAGGCGGGCAACGTTGCTCTGCTCGAAGAGCTCTTGGCAATTGGGATGGCGATCCACGAGCTCGGCCACGGCTTGCGCGACCAGGGCTTGCACTCTCATAGACCCGTCTTTTAGGACCTTGGCGAAGACGGAGCACATCCCGGCCCGCACAAGCTTGTCGACGCTCTCCGCGTGGCGGCCGAGGTAGCGGATGGCTCCAGCCGCGCTCTCCTGGCCCTCGTCGCGCCCCTCCTTGAGGAGGCGAAGGAGAGGGCCAACGCCGTCCTCCTCAATTATTCGATTGGCGAAGTGATCATTGTCGCGGGCGAGGGACGCGAGGTAGAAGGCGGATTCCTCGCGGGCATCCGGGGAACCCGCCTGCAAGCGTGCGATGTGCTCCCATATGAGAAACAGAATCGGCTCACCCTGGGCGATATTGGGGAGCCCATGGAGGTCTCCGTCGTTGGATTCAATAGACGAGATGCGGAGGAGCCAGGAGACGTTGGCCATGGAGTTGTCGAGGTTGGTGGACATGCGGGGGAAGCTAGCGGCGGGGATGATGGTGAAGAGGCGGTGGACAAGGCCGTGGTTCCGGCATTTGTCGACGAGGGACAAGACCTTCGTGAGGACTTGGGCGGTGTCCCCCAATATGCGAACAGCGGGGCGCTCGTAGAGATCGGCGCGGGCGGCTTGACGGAGGAGCCCGGCGAGCTTCTCCGCCTTCACCTTCAGCTCAGCGCACTCCGCCCGGAACGACTCAACGTCTTCAGCGAGCTTCGCGACCTGATCGGCCAGTTGAATTGGTTTCGCCAACATAGATTTTACCCCCTCCCCTATCATCATCTTGATCAAAGAGTGGGTAGCTGGGGAGGGTTGCTTGTGAGATTTCTCCCCACCTTTCCTATGAAATTGCTTATCTCTAATTTGTTTCTCCCTTCTTCCTCTGGTTGTAAAAGGGGCATACAAGCGGAAAAGATACTAATTGTAGTGCTCTCTTATTCGTTTTGGTAAAGGTGTCTCTTTCTTAGACCAAAGAGTGGGTATACGGAGAAGGTTGCTTCTGAGATTTTTTCCCCACCTTTTCTAATGGAAATTCTTATTAATAAATTGAGGAGGGGAAGGAGCGAACAGGTTTCCCAGGTCAAATTGTGTGTCCCTAACCAAAAAAAAAAGGTGTCCCAACTTTACTTACCTCAGCTAATTGTTGACTAGTCTTTATTGTTTCAATCAAGAAAAACAATTTATCAAAAACACCCCACATGTTATCTTTATTGTTATTCACATCCTACCATATTAATATAAATTTTTTTAGTTACATATATTTTATACTCCCACTTTTATACTTATGTCTAAAATCACTTTGTCCCCGATACTTCAAAAAATCTTAAACCTCCCTCTACTTATAACTAAAGTGAGGTACTTCAAAAAATCTTAAACCTCCCTCTACTTATAACTAAAGTGAGGTAGTTAATTTTTTTTGTCTAAAATAAGAGAGCATGCCAAGAAAAAGTCTAAAATTGAATGAGAGCTGCAAGCTACATCCCTTCACTTCTGTTTTCTATGGATAAAAATATTATTTCCCTCTTATACAAATATTTCTTTCAATTTAAATAATACAAACATATTTTCTTTTCTTACTTTTTAAATTGTGTCAATTGTAGAGTAAGTATTATTAATTATGGGATTTTATTATATTTAGTAGTTAGATCACATCCATGAGAAATACAAATACCGGTTAAAAAAATTAATCAAAACCCAAACAATTTTGCCTAATAAAAATGATAGGATATTTTAGTAATATAGGCCTCAATTAATTTTAACAGAATAACAAACGGTTTCACTTTAATCGTAAGTACATGGACTAGTTTAAAACTTTTAAAAGCATAAAGGATAAAGTGATTTTAGATATAAGTACAGAAGTTAAAATATATTTAACCTAATTTTTTATAATTAAAAATTAATAATATTATTATTGTCACTGCATTCTTTAAAATATCATAATTATAGTTGCATCATTTAAAATATTTTAATTATCACTAAAATCTTTTGACCTTTTCGAATAGCCATTATTTAATAAAATACTCTAATAGATTATTATTAAAGTTAATAAAATACATGTAATGAGTAAAATATCCCTTTTTTAAGTTTTTAGTGTAAATTTTTTATCTCACATAAAGTAAGACATATTTTATTACACTAAGTGTTACACGAATCATTTTGAAATGATCTGAATATAAGAAATTTATGAGAATTTTTGTGATGGTAGCTTCACGGGTTAGGAATATTATGTTTTTCATTTCATGTAAATTCAAGGTCAACATGAAAAGTTAAAAAATAAATAAGTGAAGAAATGTCAGAACGGGACAGATTAACGACGATAGTCAGATGGTGCTAGACGGCCAAGGGTAATGGTGGACTTGTTACAAACCGACTTGATTTGATTCGTAGCAATTTTAAATAGATTTAATGATGTAAATTCTTTAAGGAAATTTTGGTGGATCTAACCGTTAGATCTTACTGAATTTTGGATATATTGCCGCCTTTGAATAGAGTTTTCCAACAAATTTAAGATCGTAGGGTTTGGATAACTAGATCTTGAGATATCAGCCAAACATTGACCAAAGGTCGAATGAACCCTAGCTTGTTAGCCCTTCAATGGCTAGATAAGTGCCAGGAGAACTCTTTTGGTGTGAAGGCGGAGAGTTACTATAGAAGAGAGAAATTAGGAGTTAGAGTAAGCCGACCAAGGACTTGGGCGATAGAAGAAAAGAAGTGAGATAGGCGCCAATAGCTAGAGTAAGAAGGAGGGAGATAAGAGCAACAATGCCGATCTAATTATTAGATAATCTCCAATTAAGATTTCCTCCACATATATATAGAGGCTCACCCTTGTGACCAAACAACCAAATTAAAACCCTACCAAAACAATAACTCTCACCGCAATGCGTTTAAACACGTTTGATCATGTTCGAACATGCAAATATCGTTCTTTGTCATTGCGTGATACGATTCAGGCTTCACCGATGTTGTCTCGAGCATGAATACACTTAGGGATGTCTTTTATTCTTGTTTTAGTGTTTAATTCATAGAAAAATAAGTTTTCTATATGTCACGTTCGAATACGGGTGGAGTGCGTTCGAACGCACTTGCAAATGCCTACATTAGGTTCGCAAATATAGAGAGTGCAAAATGTGCATTCGAATGCTGCGTTCAAACGCGCTTGCAAACGCCTACATCACGTTCGCACATACAGAGAATGCAAAATGTGCGTTCGAACGCGATCGGACGCGTTCAAACGTGGTCGGCAAAAATCTATTGTTTGAGGATTAATAATTACCATTTTTGAATTGTTTAGTTAGCCTCTAAAGGTGTGGATGGCAACCATGGAATCATTATTGAATGACTTGAGTTTTTTCCTAATCTCCTTTATCTTCTTCTCTCTCATTCTCTCGTTCCCCGACGTCGCTGCTTCTAACCTCTCTCGGCTGGTCACTCACCCTAGTCCCTTAGGGGCGGCCCACTTCTCCCCCTTCTTCTAATCTATCTATCACCTTGCCCTAATCCCATCCATCACTCGTAATCTTCCCATCTCCACTTACCCACCGATGCCACCCTATTATCGTCCACCACCATCTTCCATCACCTACGATCTCGTGCCTCCATCCACAGATCCATAGACGGACTCCCTGATGTTTGTCTATTTCTCGGATGATATCTCGAGATCCCACCATTCGATTTCCCTAAAACTAGATTTGTTGGAAAGCTCTTTTCCATGGCTACAACATATCAAAATTTTACATCGATCCGATTACTATATATTTTGGGATCTATTTTCAAAGTTCTCTGTCAAATCCTGTCCAGATCTGAAAATGGGATAGATCAAACATTAGCCTAAAGGGAGATCGTATCAATTTGTTATCAGAGCCACCGTTTCCCGGACATGCACTTCCTATGATGACAACCAGAGCTATGGCTGCATAGCGAAATGAGGAAGACAAGATTTCCCCGATAGAAGAGGGGGAGACGGTTGTAGGAACTTCCACTCGCGGAACCGACTGACCAAATCTAAATACCGAAGAGCCTAGCATTCAAGCCATGATTGGATCTCTTTCTGAGCAAATGGCCATCAATAACCAGCTGATTATGGAGATGATGCGAGAAATTAGGGCGACAAGAGAAGCCATGGCGAATGGAAATGCACCATCGACCTCACGACACGAGTCCACCCCCATGAACCCACCACCACCGGTTCAGAATTTGCACCAACAAGAACCTCTGCTGCCACCACCCTATGGGCATAGACAAGCAAGGATGGTTCCACCAGGCCTAGTTACAAGTAAGCCCATTCGACGAGCGAACCACTATGGAGATCGTCTTAGAGATCTAGTTCCGTGGGCGAGGCAATACGAATCGGAACCACGTTGAGTTAACCAAAATCGAAGGAGGGATCATCAACCATTCATGGTGCATCCTCCTCCGATTAGACAAGGACTTGGATATGATCCGGATCGAGACAATGGTATCTGTGGGCAAATCATGCGCCTCGAATTTCTCAAGTTCAAGAGTGATGATCCGATCAATTGGTTGTATAGGGCGGAATAATTCTTTGCGTACCAAGGTACAGTGGAAAAATATAAGGTGACGCTTGCGAGCTTCCACCTTAAAGATGCAGCGCTTCATTAATTTCGAGCAGCCAATGCCCATGAGATGATTGAAACTTGGGGCAACTTTTGCACCGATATCATGCGACAATTTGGAGCGTCGGGGTATGAGAACTTCGATGCTCTCCTCTTAAAGATGGTACAAGGGACCACGGTTGGGGCATACCAAGAAGAATTTGAAAGGATAAGTAGCCGATGCCAACCCTCATGGATCGATCAGCAACTTCGCAACACCTTCATCTCCGGGCTACGGGGAGATATACAAGCTGATGTGAGGGCTTTAAGGCCTAGAACCTTAACGGAGGCCTTCGAAGATGCAGTACTCACAGAAGACAAACATCGAGCCATAAAGTTACACCTCAAACAGAACTGGACGAGCCAAGAAAGCCACAATCCAACTCAACCAACCATAGCAGCAGGAATGTTACCAGCGTACCAAGAACCGCTACTACAATGGTGCCTTCTCGAGCACCCTTAAAGCCCTCCCAAGATGTTAAGTATGCACTTAGAGGTTCAGGTCGAGCACTCACACCTACTCAAGTGGAGGAGCGAAGAGCCAAAGGCCTATATTTTCGCTGTAATAAAAAGTTTGTACCCAGACATCGCTGTGCTAAATTGATATGATAGGTGACGCTAATAGACCAATTGGAGGAGGCTAAGGATGAGATTGCAGATGAAGATGAGGTTGTGGCTGGACAGCAAGGAGGAGTAGCTGAGGAGCAACCTATGGACATGATGACCGAGATCTCCCTCCATACCTATTTTAAGAAAGCCATACCAAAGACTTTGCGGGTGAACGGTGTAATCAACCACAGTGAGAATCTTGATCGACACTGAGTCCACCCATAACATCATTGACAAAAGGCTTCTTAGGAAGATTGGGCTTGAGTCGGAACACACAGAAGGGTTCGATGTGACAATTAGAGATGGCACCACCTTGCGAGCAGATTTCATTTGTAGAGGTGTGGAGTTGAAGGTGCAAGGCCAAATTTTTACGTTAGATCTTTATCCGTTAGCCTTGCAAGGTGTCGACATTGTTTTGGGGACTCAATGGCTTCGAAGCTTGGGGCCTGTGACATTTGACATTACAAACCTTACATTGACATTTTAAAGGAATGATAGGAGAGTGCTGCTAGATGAAAATCAACAGTTGTTTGAACTTCCAAGCATAGGGGACGCAAGTGAGCTCACTTCTTTCTCGGCACCCACCTTTCTTTTTTCTAAGATCTACGGAGAGCCAGCGCAGAGGATAGTGATCTAGTCTGACTCATAGAGGAGCTAAGAGAGAACCCATCAAGCCACCCCGAGCACAAGGAGCGCGACAGGTTGGTACTCGAGCACGGGCAGATCAAGGTACCCGTGGACGAAGAGCTACAGAAACTATTGATATAGCACACTTCCATGATACTCCTATAGTAGGCCATGAAGGGGTCTTACGTACCTACAAGCGGTTGGCCCAAAACTGTACATGGACAGTGATGAAGTCTGATGTGAAGAAGTATGTGCGTGAATGCCAAATCTGCCAACGAGTCAAATCAGAGACACTCAAGCCTAGTGGGTTGTTGCAACCACTGCCTATACCGGAGCATATTTGGGAGGACATCACCATGGACTTCATCGAGGGGATGCCGGAGGTTCGAGGATAATCGGTGGTGTTCGTTGTGGTGAATAGGCTGAGTAAATATGCTCATATCATAGCATTGACGCACTCGTTTTCAGTGAAAAAGGTTGCTGAAATTTTTGTTCGAGAAATGGCGCGCTTGCATGGGATGCCTAGGACGATCGTGTTAGACCGGGATCACATCTTCATCAGCAAGTTTTGGTTCGAGTTCTTCAGATTGTAAGGGACTCGAGTCAACCTTAGTTCAGCTTATCACTCCGAGACGGATGGCCAAACCGAGGTGGTGAATCGTAGATTAGAGCAATACTTGCGATGCTTTCTAGCTGACCGACCAAAGGATTGGGTCAAACGATACAACTCATCACTCGAGCATCGGCATAACCCCCTTTGAAGCGGTTTATGGGTGCACTCCCCCTGTCTTGCATGCCTACGATAGAGTCGCAACGGCGAATCAGATCGAGCTCGACTTGGAACTTGCAGATTGAGATGAAACCTTGAGACGACTCAAGATTCACCTAGCATCAGTCCAAAACTGCATGAAGCAGACTCATAACAAAGACCGGCGTAAGCAAGAGTTTGAGGTGGATCAACTGGTGTTCGTTCAAGCTCAACCGTATCAGAAATCCATATTAAGGCCAATTTTGAATCAGAAGCTAGGTCACAAGTACTACAGGCCATATCAAGTGCTACAATGAATCGAACCGGTAGTTGACCAATTGGACCTACCAGAGAGAACCCGGATCCATCCGATTTTCCATGTATCGACATTGAAGGCCTAGATCGGGCCTAACCATGTGGTGGGTTCGGCCTTGCCCGAACTAATGAAGGAAGATAGCCCAGCTGAACCGGTCTGAATCATATGCCATAGGAGAAGACGTCATGGATCCAAATTGGAGACAGAAGTGTTGATCGAGTGACTAGGCAAGCCCACTGACAAGTCTACTTGGGAGTTAGAGTCAAATATCATGGATCGCTTCCCCAATTTCACACATTAAGGACAAGGTTGCAGAAACGTAGTGGATTGATACAATTTGGGCTTCACCGATGTTGTCTCGAGCATGGATATACTTTAGGGGTGTCTTTTATTCTTATGTTAGTGTTTAATTTATAGATAAATAAGCTTTTTGTATGTCGCGTTCGAACGCGGGTGGAGTGCGTTCGAACGCACTTGCGAATGCCTACATCAAGTTCGCAAATACAGAGAGTGCAAAATATGCATTCGAACGCACTTGCGAATGCCTGCATCACGTTCGCACATACAGAGAACGCAAAATGTGTGTTCGAACGCGATCAGGCGCGTTCGAACGCGGTCGATAAAAATCTATTATTTTAGGGTTAATAATTGTCATTTTTGAATTGTTTAGTTAGCCTCTAAAGGTGTGGATGTCAACCATGGAATCATTATTGAATGAATTGAGTTTTGCCCTAATCTCCTTCATCTTCTTCTCTCTCATTCTCTCATTCCCTGGCGTCGCTGCTTCTAACCTCCCTCGACCAGCCACTCACCCTAGTCCCTTAAAGGCGGCCCACTCCTCCCCCTTCTTCCAATCTATCTATCACCTTGCCCTAATCCCTTCCATCACTCGTAATCTTTCCATCTCCACTTACCCACCGGTGCCACCCCATTATCGTCGGTCCACCACCATCTACCATCATCTACGATCTCGTGCCTCCATCTATGGATCCATAGACGGACTCCCTGACGTTTGTCTACTTCTCGGATGATATCTTGATATCCCATTGTCCGATTTCCCTGGAACTAAATTTACTGGAAAGCTCTTTTTTATGGCTACAACATATCAATATTTCATGTCGATCCGACAACTATATCTTTCAAGATCTATTTTCAAAGTTCCATGTTGGATTTTGTCCAGATCTGAAAATAGAATAGATCGAACCTTAGCCTAAGGGGAGATCGTATCATTGCTAACGCGTGCAGGCGTTCAAACGGTTACGTTTGAATTGGCCTGTGGCTGTTCGAACGAACAAATCATGTTCTTTGTTTTGTGAATGCATGCAAGCGTTCACATGGCCCGTTCTAACGCGGTCCTAGCGTTCGAACGCCCCCGGCAAGAAAAACTTTATTTTCTCAAGCAAAATTAAACTAGATAAATAAGCTTATCTCAATGAACCCAATGTCGCAAGTGGATCCAATTTGACCGAGTCATATCAGAACTATTGCATAGTAGGATGGCTTATGGTGTATGATGGTAGTTAGGATTTAGAAGCTTAAAAGGTTATATTATTATGATCTACTCTGATGAAGATAAAGATGATTGTATGGCTACATAAAAGATAAAGGCAATAATAATAAATTGACTAAACTCAAGATTTCATTCAACCATAATAATCACTCACGGCCACTTATTTATAAGAGTAAAGTCTTAGCGAATCGAATCCATATACAAATTAGACACTTTATTTAAATTTAAAAATAATAAATAAATTTAACTAACTAATTTGACTTGACTTGACTAACTCAACTAATCTAACCCATGTGGTTGGATCATAATAATCTAACATATTTTCGCCACCTTGTCATCAAGGTGACTAGTCCCTTATGTCCTTATACTCAAACAGGTAGTCATGCCAATTAGGGGTGGCAATCGGGTCGGGTCAGATTCGGGTCGGGTCAACATTACCTTGACACGAACACGACTCGATTAATAAACGGGTTACATTTAGTAAACACGAACACGACCTGATTAATAAACGGGTAACACGACACGACCCGCCTAATCCGTTTAATAAACGGGTCAAGTTAACACGACACGCTAACACGACCCGTCTAGACCATATACTTAAACGGGTCATGTTAACTCGACACATTAACACGACCCGTCTAACCCGTTTAATATAAATCCTATATAAAATTTAATATTTACTAATTTATTATATATAAATGGTGTATTACACAAATAAAATAACATATTTTTAACTCAAAATTCATACAATATCAAAATTACAATCCTAATAATTCATCATAATAAAACCCATCCAATTGAGTTTAGAACAAAATTTCAATTTTCAAAAAGTGTATCATACATTCATACAAACAAAATAATACATTTCCAACTCAAAACTTATACAATATCAAAATTACAATCCTAATAATTCATCATAACAAAACTCATACAATAGAGTTTAGAACAAAGTTCCAACTCTAAAAAAATGCATCATACATTCATACAAACAAAATAATACATTTCCAACTCAAAACTTATACAATATCAAAATTACAATCCTAATAATTTAACATAACAAAAGTCCATATAATATAGTTTAAAATAAAGTTCCAACAAAGTCCATGCAATCTCATGATAATTAGAACAAAATTTAGAGTTTACAATCCATTACAAATTACAAATAGTTTGAAATATGCAAACACTATCATTAAGCTCTCCATCTCCAAATATCACAACCCTGCCAAAAAGAACAAAAAGTAAACATCTAAAATATAAGATATATACAAAACTTCACTTACATTAGTTAATGAGCATTCACCGGATTTAGATTTATGCATTTGAGCATTCACCAGATTCTACAACTTCACTTGCATTAGCTATTAAGTCCAAATTTGTAATATCTTCCGTTAGCTCCTCCAAAGCTATCAAATTGTCTATCATAATATGATAAAATAATTAGTAGACTAAACTTTTTGAATATTTATATAAGAAAACAATAATATACTTATCTCTAGTATGAAACAACCAATCTCGAGTACAAATTAAAGCTTCCACAGTTTCAGGCTTTAAAACACTTCTATATTGATCAAGTACTCTACCACCAACACTAAAAGCAGATTCAGAAGCAACTGTGGAGATAGGAATACTTAATATATCGCATGCCATGAGAGAAAGATATGGATATCGAAATTGATTGGATTTCCAATAATTAAGAATATTCAATTTAGAACTTCGATCAATTCGAGGCTCTTCAAGATACAATTCTAATTGTGACTTTTGTGATTTGCTCACAAACTCAAAGCTCTCAAATGAATCAAACTCCTACATAAAAAAAAATTTATTATGAATATATAAAAAATATTAAAAATATATATAATGATAAGAACATATGAATGGCATTAAATTACCTTCATCATAGAGTTGTTATCTTCAGTATCATTTGAAACTTTACATAAAGTAGCTGAAGATGTCACATTGGAAACTTTAGAAGTATTTTGAACATAGTAATCAAAAAGAGCAAATAACTTCTTGCGGATCTTTATCATCTCATAAGAAGAGCCATAGAGTTTGTTGTATGAGAATTTCACAAAATGTATTTTAAATCGTGGATCTATAATAATAGCTATCGCCAAAATAATACTGTATTGTTTCAAATATTTTTCAAACTTCACATTCATTTGTATGGCTATATGACTAATAAAATTATCTGAGCTTCGCATGCCTTCCATTATATTCAATTGGATCAAAACCATCTTAGGAAAATACAAATTTGTTGTAGGGTATATAGATCCAGAAAATAGAGATGTAACATCATAAATCAACTTCAAAAACTTGCAAATCTTTTCAGCTTTACCCTCATTCTTCTTGTGATGGACAATACTTGTAATTTAAATCACTCAATTGTGAAAAACCCCTAGACACACGTATGTATCTAACCTCTAGGCAATGATATTTCTCGTTCGCTTAAGTAAAAGTCGGAAGAAATATTAAAAACAAAAGTAGAGATGAACGCCAAGATTTTAACGTGGAAAACCCAAACGGGAAAAAAACCACGGATCCAAACTCGGATCAAAACCAATCACTATGATAGTAGCAGTTACAAGACTAACTCACAAAACAACCCGTCGATCCAAACGACTTTGTTCCTCTCATTCTTGATCGCTAGAACCCTCGATTCACTGCTTCTTTGATTGAAGTCCAATCTCAGTAGCCCTCGAGATTGATCTTTCGTCTAGATAGCCCTTAAGACGAAAGATTAAGATTTGTAGATGCGAAGGGCCTTGTTTGTTGAAGAACTGATGTAGCCTCCAAAAAGTCTCCTTGAATAATCTTCTTCAACTGCCCTAGGTTAGGGCAACACTATCCTTATATATGATCTCCAAGATAGAGCCAAATCCAAGTCATATTCGTACTCACAAAAATCCAATAAATTGCAAACTTCATAGGTGCGTTCGAACGCGGCCCGAGTGCGTTCGAACGGCCTAACTTAATCTCAGGTGCGTTCGAACGGGCCCAAGTGCGTTCGAACGCGACAGCTTGAATTCTTCAGGTTGCGTTCGAACGCGTTTGTGAACGCTGCTCTCGGTCTGTGTGAACGCAGTACCCGCGTTCGAATGCGTTTGTGAACGCGGCTCTCTGTCTATGTGAACGCAGTGCCCGCGTTCAAACGCGCTTGTGAACGCGGCTCTCTGTCTGCGTGAACGTAGTGCCCGCGTTCGAACGCGCTTGTGAACGCGGCTCTCTGTCTGTGTGAACGTAGTGCCCGCGTTCGAACGCGTTTGTGAAGCGGCTCTCTGTCTGTGTGAACGCAGATTTCGCGTTCGAACGCGTTTGTGAACGCGATGAGAACGCGACGGCTTTTCTCCAATGATCATGCAATTCTTCACACCAGTGATATTCTAGACTTGTGTAAAGCTCAAATACATGAAAAAATACACTTAGAATATTTTATACAAAATTGCCAACAAATAAAAAACCTAACAATCTCCCCCTTTGGCAATTTGTGACAAAACACCTAGGTTACAAGATATTACAATGACTTCAAACTGAGCAATCAACAAGTCTAGAATATTTTGCACATCAATCCCTGCAAGGAAACATATACACATCCAAGATCAAGTGAAAATAACTTGAAATAAAAAAAATCAAAACACAAGTTATCACAAGAGCAAAAATTTAAACAGACAAAGATTAAACACACGTTATCACAATTACTTCAAGTTAAGTTTCAAATGCCAACGACACTAAGACAAAGCAAAGTTCAACCATCAAGTAAACTCCACTAAACTCCCCCTATGCCCATACTCCCCCTACACACCTAGACACTTAAACACTGAGACACTCTCTCCCTTTTTGACACAAATGCCAAAGACTAGGAACTCGGAGGAAACTGACGATGAAGAATCGTCAACACGGAATCAAGTACAGTTCCCTGACGAACTTGCTCAGTACGTAGATCATTCACTGCGGAATGGAGATCCTGCACTTGAGTACTAAGTTGATCGAACCGGTCCGAGTACTATGGTAAGTCCCCCTCAGTGGGAGATGAGTCATCGACAGAGCTATCATCAGAACTGTCGAGATGCGATGACCAACTAGCGGCGGAAGAGGATGGTTTGAGAGGAGACGTCTGGTCGTGAGCTTGACTCCGCTTCAGAGTAATTCGATCCAATGGTTTCTGCGAAGTAAGAGAAGGTTCCGAAGCATCTACTCGCACCCCACTCTGAGTGCACAAATTGGTAAGAAAAATGCCAAAAGGTAATCCCTCACGAGGTGCTTCTTTCTGTGCAGCTGAGAGAATGAAATCATAGATCACTGCAGCTAAGTCAATAGAGACTCCCGATAACATGGCATGAAGAAGGAACGCACGATCCAGACTAATGCTGGAATGTCGAGTCTTGGGGGTGACATTGTACAGACAAAAGAGGTGAAGCATGCGAGCCACAGATGTCAGCCTTGCATGCGGCATCATGTTACCTTTCCAACGTTCCCCTTTGATCAGGATTGTACCGGTATAGTCATTTATATCAGGGAGTGGAGCAGACGTCGGATACTGAAACTCACCATCAGGCAGACTCAGTTCAGCACGAATAACATCGGAATCCAGGTATATAGATACACCACGAACAGTAGAACATATACAGTGATTGAAAATCATGGCATTACTAAAGAATTCACGAACAACTTCCATATAAGCTGTCCCGCTCATCCGACACACTGATAACCATCCTCGTTCAGTAAAGATCTGTTCAATCCCCAACTCAGAAAAATCAGATATAACCACGGGTCTTTCACAGATAACAGGACGGGTGCCAAAATTATGCTTGTAACGACCCGCAGCCGTTGTTGAAGAAAACTTGGGAGCCGAGGATGGCGAGGAAGGCGGCCTTGGTTTTTTGGTCATCGTCGTTTTCTTAGGTATTCTTGAAAAGAAAACACGTTTCAATATTCAATACATACCGAAAGCAACCAAAAAATAGCAAGAAATCCAAAAAAAATGGTAGAAACCATGAAGCCCCAAAAGGAAAAACATCTTGCACTTGAAAAACGCTAAGATATCACGTTCAATCTCACAAGAACCATCAAGAGTTGAACATTAACGTGATCAAAAGTTGAGAATGTACAAATCACTCAAGATCAAGCATGTTTATTGAAAAAAAAACTAAGAAAATAATGGATGATCATACCTTGCAATTGTGGGGAGAAACTCAAAATTTTGGTTGAAAGACACTAGATCCAGAGGAGATCTACCCCCAAAAAGGATTTGAAGTGAAAAATTCGATGAAAAACACCAAGATCTTGAAGATTTGAGAAGGGGAAAATGAAGGGTTTTTAGGGTTTGGAGAATGGAAGATGAAACCCTTGGGTTCGGACGCAATATTTAAAGAACCCACGCGTGCGTTCGAACGCACCAGTCCGTGCGTTCGAACGCGCCGCGTTCGAACTCAAGAATCCTCGTTCGAACGCCCCCTTTTTTTTAACTAAAAACAAGGTAAAAATCTTTTTGGAGATGCACTTCTAGAATTCCAAAATATAATCAAGACATAGAATATGACAATCAAATGAAATAAGTCATACAAGATCAATCAAATCATCAAAAGCATATTATAATCAATTCGAATGCAATACTCAAAATTACATTAATCTTGATTGATCATAACGATATGCATATGCAAGATGAGCATAGATAACATGAACCAATCTTCTTAAACAAATTTCACTATATAAACAATGATGCAACACAGTAGTTAAACCGACTTAGTATAGAAATTTTGCACTTTTCGACTTATTCTCCATAATACAGCAGGAATTTTTCCTGTATTTTTGTTTATTGAAACATATATGTGCAATGATGGCTTTCACACATGAGTAGGTAGCCCTTTTCTTGTAGTACAAATCAAACGATGTGCAAGAAGAAATTCACATATATCATCATTTTTTTTTAAATTTGCAAATAATGTACTGAGTCAAACTGGACTCGAAACAAGACGGCTTTCACACTAACTCATTGTAGCCCTTTTCATTGATCTGTTATAAAAATATATTTGATAACTAAGCATGAGGTCAAACTGTGCAATTCAAAGTTAATAGATAGCTATTTAAAAAAAATATTCATGATATCATGCTCACACAAGAATACACATACGTTATGAGGCATTAAAAATTTATTATTATAGAAGTCGAGGGAGTGACAAAATCAAAATTGAAACAATATACTACAAGATGACAAAATTGACTATAATAACTCATAATCAAGAGAAAAATCATATTTTTATGTCAAGAGTATATTATTGAATCTAGGAGTGCATCAATTTTTTTTTATGACAAAAAACTCTCGATAAATCTGAAACTAAAACCAAAGAAAATTTCAGAGTAAATGAAAACCTAAAAAAAAACGAAACAAAAGAAACTCGCAAACTAAAAAGAACACAAATCCCAATAAAATCAGTCCAAAGCACAAATCCCTAAAGAAGTACGAAGATACTCAAATCTCTGTAAATCCAAAGGTTTTGTAAACAAGTCACCCAACTGTTTCTCCGTCTCAACATGTTCTAGTGCTATTGTTTTGTCTTCAACTAACTCGCGTATAAAATGATGTCGGATATCAATATGTTTTGTACGCAAGTGTTGAACAGGATTTTTCAATATATTAATAGCACTCATGTTGTCACAATAAAGCACCATAGTATCTTGTTCAATGCCATAATCCTTGACCATCTGTTTCATCCATAGTAACTGAGAACAACAACTTCCTGCTGTAATGTACTCGGCCTCCGCAGTAGATAAAGATATCGAGTTTTGTATCTTACTGTGCCAAGCAACCAGATTGTTTCCAACATAAAAACATCCACCTGAAGTACTTTTTCTATCATCACATGAACCTGCCCAATCAGAATCCGTGTATGCCGATATGATAGCATCCGAGTCATAAGTAAACCAGATACCTAAATCAACTGTGCCACTGACATATTTTATGATACATTTCACAGCAAACAAATGTGACTCCTTGGGTTCAGATTGAAACCTAGCACACACACCGACACTAAATACAATGTCAGGTCTACTAGCCGTTAAGTACAAAAGGCTACCGATCATGCTCCTATACACTGTCTGATCAACACGTTTTCCTGACATGTCGTTACCTAGTTTGGTAGTTGTACTCATAGGAGTTCTAGCATGTTTTACATTTTCTAAACCAAATTTAGTCACAAGATCCTTAGCATACTTGGTTTGAACAATAAAAATCCCTCTCTCCAATTGAGTAATTTGAAGCCCTAAAAAGAACTTCAACTCACCCATCATACTCATCTCAAAATGACTATGCATGAGATCAGCAAACTCCTTAGCTAATAATTGACTCGTCGCCCCGAAGACAATGTCATCCACATATATTTGTGCCACAACTAAACTCTTGTTTTCACATCTAATGAATAATGTCTTGTCCACTCCCCCTCGAGTGAACCCCGCATCCACTAAAAAGGTGGTCAACTTCTCATACCAAGCTCTTGGAGCTTGTTTTAGCCCGTAAAGAGCCTTTTTCAATTTAAAAACATGAGAAGGAAATTTTTGATCTTCGAAACCCTTAGGTTGTTCCACATAAACATCTTCATTCAGGATACCATTTAAGAAAGCACTTTTAACATCCATTTGAAACAATTTAAATTTTAAATGACAAGCAATGGCAAGCAGTATACGAATAGACTCTAATCTAGCAACAAGAGTAAATGTCTCATCAAAATCTATACCCTCAACCTGAGTGTATCCCTATGCTACTAGTCTGGCTTTATTTCGAATTATATTGCCATGTTCATCACTTTTATTTTTGTAAATCTATTTTGTTCCAATGACGTTCACATTCTTAGGTCTAGGAACTAAATACCAAACATCATTCCTAGAAAATTGCTCTAATTCCTCATGCATAGCATTTACCCAAGAATCGTCTAACAATACTTCCTTCACATTTTTAGGTTCAAAAGAAGATGTATAACAAGTAAATGATACCTCACTTTGGATTTGTCGTCTTGTCTTAATTGGTCCATTCACGTCTCCGATCACTTGTGACAGTGGATGATTTGATTTCACTCTAGCAGATGGTTCCGGTACGTTGCAGTCATTTTTGTTCATTTCAACTTTGTCCTCGTCCTGATTCTCAATTTCCAGATCAAGCTCCTTTCCTATTTCTTCGTAATATGTATCTGCAGAAACAGAAATAGAAGTAGCTTTAGTTAAGTTAGTCGAGGATTCATCTATCATAACATTAGCAGATTCCATAACAGTAGAAGTTTCAAAGTTAAATACTCTGTAGGCTCTACTATTATTCGAGTACCCCAAGAAGATGCCTTCGCTACTTCTAGTGTCAAATTTAGTCAAATATTCTCGATCAAGCAAGATATAACATTTACTACCAAAAACTCGAAAATATTTAACACTAGGTTTCTTACCTTTCCAGATTTCATATGCAGTCATATTTGTACCTGGTCTTAGATAAACACGATTTATTACATATACCGCTGTATTGACCGCCTCTGCCCAAAACCTTTGAGTAACCTTTTTAGCATAAAGCATAACCCTAGCCATTTCCTGCACAACTCGATTTTTTCTTTCAACAATCCCGTTCTGTTGTGGAGTTATAGGAGCTGAAAACTCATGTTGAATACCAAGAGAATCGCAAAATATAGAAAAATTTTCATTTTCAAATTCTCTACCATGATCAGAACGAATCCTAACTAGGGTTGTAGATTTTTCATTCTACAATTTTAAGCATAGTGATTTAAAAACTTCAAAGGTTTCAGACTTCTCACGTAGAAAGGCAACCCAGGTATATCTAGAGTAATCATCGACCATTAAGAATATATAGCGTTTACCTCCAAGACTTTCAGTTTTTGTTGGACCCATCAAGTCCATGTGAACTAATTGTAGCACACGGTCAGTGGTAGCTGTATTTACCTTCTTGTGTGAGATACGAATTTGTTTTCCAATTTGACACGAACCGCACACTCTTTTTGACATTTCTTTTATCTTAGGTATTCCTCTTACCACTTCATGTTTGGGCAGAGTAAATAATTCCTTGTGATTCACATGTCCAAGACGTTGATGCAAAAGATCTGCAATGTCGAAAGACGCACTGTTACATTTTAGTTTATGTGAAGTTCCAACGATATAGCAATCATCAGATGTTCTAGATCCATAACATATAACATTACCATCATGATCTAGAACAGTATAATCATTTTTAGAGAATTTTACCTCATAATCTTCATCACAAAATTGACTGATGCTTAGTAGATTTGCTTTCAAGCCCTTAACATAAAGAACATTTTCGAGACTAGGAATCCCTAGAGTACTTACCTTTCCTTTACCTATTACCTTTGATGAATTACCATTTCCGAATGTCACAACTCCCCCTTCATGTTTTTCAAGATTAGAAAATAACGACTTGTCACCCGACATATGTCTTGAACAGCCACTGTCTAAATACCATAAATCAAAATTTAAAGCTTTCAAGGCTGTATGCACAATATAACATTTCAAATCACTTTTCTTGACCCATATGGTTTTTGTTTTCATCCCATAAATGAAAGCAGTTCTAGGTTTTTGCAAAAATTTACAATGAGGTCGAATATGCCCTAGAATGCCGCAATGATAGCATGTCGGAACAAACCCTTTTCTACTCACCTTTTGTCGAGGAGTGTGACTAAAGTTTACCTTTGGTGCCGTCAAAGATTCACCAGTTTGTAGATTCAACTTCAATTTTGAAGGATTCATCCAGGATTGCTTTGAAAATACGATTGATGGCTTCAGGTATTCTTCCTTTTGTATACCTGCAGAAACAAAAACAGTTTTATTATTATTTGAATTACCAGTATATCCAACACCATACCTGTCTTTTCCAGAGATCTGAGCTTTTAGAATCTCGTCCAGTTTGTTCTTCCCTTTTAGAAATGTAACTTTCTTATGCAATCGCTCTAGTTCAATTTCATCAGCCTTCATTTTATTTTTCGCATTGTCAAGTTGTTCAGAAAGGTCTTTGACACGTTCAAGCTCCAATTTGTACTTCTCCTCAAATTGAATTCTTTCTGGTTCAATTTCCTTGAGTCGTTGAAGTAGTCTAAGATTGCTTTTCTTGAGTTTAAACGACTCCAGGTACAAGTCATTATATGCCTTTTGAATTTCAGATTCATCTTCCTCAGCCGGTAGCATATCAAGATCATATGTACTATCAGTATCATCAACAGAGTCAGTATTAAGCAGAGAAGAGGCAAAGGTTACAAAGTTTTCTTCGTCTTTTTCAGAATCATCATTAGATTCATCTGAATCATCCCAAGTAACTTTCATAGCTTTGCCCTTTCTCTTAAGACGATTAGGGCATTCTTGTGCGATGTGTCCAAAACCAGAACATTCAAAACATTGAACTTTATTTTCAGAATGGTGGTCAAGGCTTGCATTGCCTTCTCGATCCTCTCGAAGCTCTCCTTCATCATCGCAGATGCTACTGGTGGTGGCGGCGCTGGAGAAACTCCCACAAAAATAGAGATGAGTTCCTAATCCTCCCTGGTTGCTTCTTCCTCATCCATCAACTTTAATACCTCTATTTATGAATCAAATTTGGACCGATTTGGATGTAAGATATTTATAGAAATTTTTGTGGTCCTACCTCATGAGGTAGAGATCTAATGCTTTGGTTTTATCTAAATCTAAGGTTAGGGTGAAAAGTTTAAAAATAAAAGAGTGAATGAAGGTCGTAATAGGGTAGATAAGTAAATATACGATGTTACTGCGGTCATTGAAGGGTGGCGAATAGCCAAGGGTGATGATGGATGACTGTATAGTAGGGTGGCCATTGGTGGATAGTGGTAGCTAGAGTTTGGAAGCTTGGAAAGGTTCTACGATTATGATCTACTCCTATAATATAAATATGATCTAATGATTATGGTAAAAGATAAAAGCGATAAATGCATAAACTCAAGTTTCATTCAAGAGTTAAATATATTTTATCCCCCTGTACATATGCCCCAAATCACTTTACCATCATATAGTTCAAAAAGTCTCAAACCAATTCATGTGCTTACAACTAAATTGAAACCGTCAATTTTTCTATTAAAGTTAATGGAGCACACCCAAATGACCAAAATACACTCATTATATTTATTAGGCAAAATAAATAGGTTTATTTATCTAATTTTTTTAACCTATATTTGTCTTATTTCTAGATGTGATATAACTATTAAACTTCATAAAACTCAGGTTTAATAAAACTTATTATATAATTGGCACAATTTAGAAAGTGAGAGAATAAACATATGAGTATTTTTTTCAAGAGAAATAGATGTTTATGTAAAGGGGGAATGACATTGTTGTCCATAGAAAACATTTAAAAAAATGAGGCAATTAAGCCTGCCATTTAATTTTAAAATTTTTTGGGCATGCTTCGTTAATGTTGATTGAAAAATTAATGGTGTCACTTTAGTCGTAAGTATATGGATTGATTTGAGACTTTTTAAAGTACATAAGGGTAAAGTGATTTTAGGCATAAATATAGGAGTGTAAAATATATTTACCATTCATTCAACCATAATAATCAACTCATGATCACTCCTATTATAGGAGTAAAGTCCTAACAAACCATATCCGCATACAGATTATCTATTTTATTTGAATTTAAAAATAATAAATAAATCTAACTAACTGAGTCGACTGACAAAACCCTATGTGGCCACTGTTACGAACTAGATTTGGACAAATATGGAATAGGAAATTTATGATATTTTTATAGATTGGTAGCCTCACAAGTTAGGAATCTAATGACTTTGATTTCATGTAAATCTAGTGTTGGAGTAAAGCGTTAAAAATAAAAGAATGTAGGAAGGTCAGAAAAGAGAAGATTGGTAAATATCCAATATTGCGGCCGTCATTGGAAGGTAGCAGAAGCCCAAGGGTGTTGGACAGCTATATAGTAGTGTTGCTCATGGTAGAGGGTGGTGGTTAGGGTTTGGAAGCTTCGAAGAGTTGTATGGTTACGATCTGCTCCTATGAAGATAAATACAATTTAATGGCTACGATAAAAGATAAATGCAATAATAATATATTTGCTAAACTCAAGATTCATTCAATCATAATAATCAACACACGAACACTCGTATTTATAAGAGTAAAATCCTAACGGATCAAATCCACATACAAATTACCACTTTATTTAAATTAAAAAATAATAAATAAATCTGACTAACTAACTCGACTTAACTCGACTGACTTAACCCACATAGATTGATCATAACACTGTGATATTGGATATAATATTTAATAGCTTTTAAATTATTTTTAATAACATATGCAAAATTAAAATAGTTTTTTTTTTAGATCTAAGTTTGTTTTAATCATGTTACTCGTTAGATTTCACTAATGGAATGACAATTTTAAAATATCACGGTAATTTTGGTAGCAATTATGATATTTTGAAAAATGCAATAAAAATTCTTACTAATATTTAGCAAATTGCGTTCTACCTCCTAGCTGAATTGCACAAAGCCTAATGTAATTTCAACTTAAAAATTTAATTCTTATAATTTGGACTAAAGTGCCACTGTTATTCATCATAATTGGTCAAATTATAGGTTGAATTTGAAGATAATCACTAGAGACAAAGTTATAGAGAATTAAATAAGTTTTCTAACTCGTCTAAATATTGATTGGTATTATTTTAGATTTATAAAAAAATTTATCCAATCATCTATAACTTTATTTCTAGGAATGATCTTCAAATTTAAACTTTAATTTGTTCAAATATAATATAAAAATTAATTATTTTATTTTATTCAGATCATAGGAGGTTTAAGTACCGAAAGTTGAAAGTTGAAAGTTGAAAGTTGAAAGTTGAAAGTTGAAAAGTGGTTTCGTGTAACAGAGCTAAACCATAGAGGGAATACCATATCGTTAGTTTCTTAATAATAAGTAAATAAATGAGTTAAAGAAACTATGATATATAATGACCTTAATATTTTTAATAAATTTTTTAGATTAAAATAAAATAAATAGGAAAGTTCTATGTCAAATGACGAGTTTTTTTTAAGTATGTTGATTTTTTTTTTAATTTCAGAAGTATTAAAATATTTTCTAATCAGTTAGTTGTTATTAGGGTAAGACCATCTGTTATTGTTTTTTAATTATTAATCATAAAATGCTAGAATTGACTAATAATTATCCATAAAATAGGATGTAATTAACAATAAAAGAAAATGATCGTTTTTTTTTTTCGACAGATTTCTCAAAAACACAAAAGTAATTAACTCTATGTACAGAATAAGACCTTACTTGGAGTTATAGATTTGGTAGCCGAAACGTTTTTATTGGCAGTTGTTTATTGGTCAAATAACTATTAGCTTGTCCCTCCGATTGATTGTGAAATTTGTGACTTGCTAGAAAGTTGTGGCAATTGATATTATTAAAAAAAAAACAATCCATGCATTACTTTCTTTCTTCGCCGTACTTTTGAGCAATTAGACCTTGTGTTAAATGAGTATTTAAAAACTTGTATTATATTTATATACAAAATATATTACTATGACTTAAAGGAATGGTATGTGTTCAATTGTTTTTGCAAATTAAACTCAATTGATCTCGGACTTGGGCTTCGAGATATCACTTATCAGCAACAATAATCATCTCATCATGCACCTCTACGCCTACTTGAGTATCCCGATGCTTTTATCATCAACTTCCTATTAATATGACTGAATTTTTTTCTATGTAATATATATAATATATGAATTTAGGTGGTAAAGAAGTCAAAAAAAAATTATGATGTAATACAATCTCCAATCATACATCTATTACATACATACTTATACTAGAGATCAACTCGACAAATAAAATATTGAATAATATATCTATCTCTAATCATCTTTATATATCATCTGCATACTTATATGTTAGACTTATCTAATAAATTAATGATAAAAGTATGCTCATCCTTAATTATCTATATATATATGATTATATAATCATGCTAAAAACTAAAGTAGAATGAATAAATATAAAAAAATATATCCTAATATAGGAGAGCTATCTAAAGGATAAAACTACTCACAAAATATGTACTCCTCACGTCCGTTGACTAAACATCAACTCAATGCTAAAAGAGTCAAGGGAGTCTTAAATAAACGGTTCAAGGTCTGCAAATATTTAGGTAGCACAAAGTTAGCCGTTTATTCAATTAGAATTTATTTATATAAAATATGATAGTTTCTTAAGTTTAGAATTACTTCTTTTATTTTTATTAAATAAATAGATTTATATTATAAATATAATTCTAATACTATAAATATATTATTATTGTAAAATGCTAGTTATGAAATAAGAAGAAAATGATAACTCTTTTTATATAAAAATAGTTTAAGTATATAATTATAAAACAAGAATAAAAGGAAAAATATAAGTATAGGGCAAAATCTAATTAAGATTAATTTTGTGATTGTTACTCTTACTTGATTAATTAGTAACTGTATGTAAAATAATCGTTGAATATTCAATCATGTATAATAAATAGGTAATTGTACTATTTTACTTTATACACAATAATATATGTTGTCATGACCCAATTTGTGGGTGTAGCAATTTTTGCTTTTGGATTGTGTGTTAATGACGATAAAATTCTTAGGGAATCATTGTCTTGGGCATAGGATGCCCGCCCAAGAGTGGAGATGGACTTAATGCCCGATGTTGAGATCAATCTGTGTTAGGGTAAATTTAAATATTTTGAATTTTGGATAGTCTTTAAGTATATGAACGGTAGTCATTATTAGTTTTATCAAATATTTGGACTTTCTCTTCCTATATGTCTCTCCCTCCATCTTAATCCTCTCTCTTCTTCTAGCCTTCAGCTAGAACTCTCCCTTCCTCGCCTGTCTAACTCCCCTACTCCTCTAGGAACGAACATCTTCTCCATCCTCATCCTATTCTCAATTCGAACCACCCATCTACCATCTCCACCACTCCCTAAAGTAACCTTACCTCCTACCTCCATTAACTTCCACCACCATATCAACCTAACCGAGCACCTCCATCCATCTAAAACCCTTCCATCAACCTTTTTTGAACAGAGATCATAACATATATGTTAGATGCTAAAATTACAAATAGATGAGCATGAATACAAGTATACAAGAATTTGATCATAATTAATAAAACTATAAGTATCAATCTAACAATAATAATACATAAGCTATATATATATTTATGTAAATGCTTATAATCATAGTTAATAGTTAATTACTAATTGTACTAATTATATATAGCTAATAATTATTTTAGTGAGTGCGTAATCTTAAAATTCTTAGTTGCCTAATTAATCTAATTTACAATGATTAAATAAAATAAATAAATAAAAGAAGAGAAAGCATCCACCGCACAATACTTAGAATCAGCACTAACCATGCTTGATTGGTTTAGGCATACATTATTGAAATGCGCGCACTCTAATAAATATCAATCGAGCACATTCAATTACTTCCATTGTTTCCCCTCAATTTTTTTTTAGAAAAAAAAATATATTAGAAATTAACTTCCAAAGTTACAAAATGCTTCGTTAGAATCCTTGACCAAAAGTTGTAATAGCTCATTAAGAAACCACCATTCTAGATACAACCATAATCTATAATTCTACCATAATTAGCAAGTGAATCAGCAACATGATTAGCCTCTCTAAAAACATGAGTGACTTTATAATTTTGATAATTACAAGTAAGATATTTAATATCAGCAACCAAATCCTCCACGACCCATGCATGTTCCGTGACACCATTTAAAGTGTTGACTAGGAGAAGTGAATCTGACTCAATGATGATGTTCGAAATTCTTTTGTCCCTTAGAAATAGCAGCATCTCACGCATTGCGATCGTTTCTGCCATTAGTACTGATTTATACCAGCCACACCTAGCCTCTATAAAGATTGGAGCATAATTAGTTTGTCGAACTACAAACTCCGCTTCGCCAATAACCTCAAAGCTCTCAAAAGAGTAATCGGTATTCACCTTCCACAAAAGGGGTGGTGGAGGATCCCAATGGACTAGGAGGTTGGAGAAGTCAGGTTTCGCCGGTTCGACAAAACGATGTTCGATATATTCATTAGTCAAAGGGATTAGTTTAGAGCAAAATTGATCTAGATTATCTCGAGTATTTGAAAAGGCAACTCGATTCTTGTACTTCTAAGTCCGCCAAAAGGTGACATCAATTAAAGCCCTGACCCGAGCTTTATCTCTGCCAAAAGTTCGTCACCTTCCCTTAACCACTCACCATGAGCCCAATGATCCCAAAAACTCAACCTAATAGGTTTTTAACATATTCACAAAGGGTAATAGCACTCGATAGTGAAAAAACACATACGAAGAGATCTCATCATGGAGCGCACAAACCAAGCAGCAAGGATTAAGGGTAAGACCAAAGGGACGAAGAGAGCTTTTAAGAGGCAGTCTGCCCTAGCAAAGCTTCCATAGGAAGACTTTAGTTTTTTATGGGATGCTCAAGGACCAGAGCCTCTTCCAACCATCCCAATAATGATCCTCACCAAGTGAATTCCAAAGATGATAATAGGCAGTTTTAGAGGAAACCTACCCAGAACGTAGAAACCGTCATATCGACTAGTCTGTTTTCTTATTTAAAAGGATATGAATGTTGAGAATTTGATGACTAAGCTCAACCTCAAAGGCAGAATATACTAGGTTTTTATTCCACTCACCATTTATAATCAAGTCAGAAACCTTAGAGAGTGACGGGACACAAGACATGTTAATAAAGGTAAGCTAGTGGTTCAATAGAACAGGTGAGATCCAAGGATCTCGCCAAACATCCGAACCCCTACAATTGTGAATAATTTTTAGGAATCCACCTCTAAGCTCGCGCAAGGCATTGAGTAAAAGTCTCCAAGCCCAAGAATAATATATATGCTTGTTTTTAGCCTAGGGGTGAGGGGTCCCATATCGAGCCCTCATAACTTGAGCCCAAATGTTTGAAGGCTTTTGGCTAACAAGGAAATCCTAATAGAATGTAGGATCCTGATGCCGAGCCACCCATTAACCTTAGGCTGGGTAATAGTGTCCCACTTAATGAGATGAGGCCCTTATTAGATTTGTCTTTTTCCTAAAGAAAATTCTGAAAGATTTTGGCAATGCGATCCACAATAGCTAAAAAGTCCAAGTGAACGACTGAAGATGTACGGGCATAGAGTTAAGGATAGAGTTAATTAAGGTAACTCGTCCAGCTTGATTAAGATAGGATCCTTTCCATCCCCCCAATCTATCGTTAATTTTAGAGAGAAACTCCTCGTGATCTTTAATGCGCATACTACTCGAGGAGACCTTGGACCCTAAGTAAGTAAAGGGAGTCTCCCTAGTAGTCATATGAAGGCTAAGCGCAAATTAAAGGGAAACTACCCTAGAAAATAGACCTCAGACTTAGTCTTTATTCATTTGTAAATTAGTCATCCTTTCGTAATTATCAAATAAGTTAACCAAAATAGAGCAAGCCTAAGGACAAGCCTCAATAACTAATAGGAGGCCATCGGCATACATTAAGTGGCTAATTTTCACATAATTTCCATAAAATAGGGGTCTAATGTTACCACTCAAGATTTCATGTTTCATAAGATAGGTAAATATTTTAAAGATCATAATAAAAATATAAGGGGATATAGGATCTCCGTACTGAATACCCCTCTCCTTTTAAACCATTCGGAAGGTGACCCATTAATCAGGATCGAGAACATAGGGGAACAAATACATGCATTAATCCATTTTACAAACACAGTAGAAAAACTCATTGCACATAAAACATGAGAAATAGCAGACCAATTAACACGATCATAAGCTTTTTCTAAGTCTATCTTAATCATTATATAGTTCTTTTTGCAATTAGAGGAATTAATATAATTACTAATCTCATAAGCAAGAGTAATATTATCATATATGTGTCGGCCCTTCATAACCTTAGAATTGATCAATCCTGAAAGGAGGGGCTTAGTCCTATCAGCTAATATCTTAGCCGAGATACGATAGTTCACATTACAGAGAGAGATCAGCCTATAATCCACCACCCAAACTGGATTATACTTTTTTGAAATAAAAGTTAAATAAGTTTGCCCCCATTGGGCCGAAAGAAAAGCTGAGGTTTGAAAATCAATGAGAGACTATAACATATTAGAACTAACAATATCCCAATAATTACGATAAAAATCACCATCAAGGTCAAGAGCCTTTTTAGTCGGCATGGACCATAAAGCTTTTCTCAATTTCTCACTAGTGAATTGCCTGATGAGATCATCACAGCGGATAGGGTTAATTTTAGGGAGTTCTGGCTAGTAATCCGGGGCCATAGGGGCCTCGACCTCCTCACACTAGAGCTCTTTATAAAATGACACGAAGGCATTAGTAATACCACAATGTGAAGAACAGTCAAAACCATCGCAAAGAGTAATTTTATCTATAAAATTTTTATGTCTTCTAACTTTAGTGGAAAGGTGAAAAACCTTTGTATTTATCATCACCATCATCGAGCCATTTAGCTCTAGACTTACTATGCTATTTCAAACTTATTTGCCTAAGGAGAGCAGTACATTTACGGTTCAAAAGAGATAGAGCAAAGCTATTCAAAACAAAAAGAGGGCTTAGGTTCTCCTTCCTCTCAAGCCTAACAATCTCCCATTTAACTCTATCCGAGTTAACTTCCAATCAACCAAATTCAGAACGATTCTAGTTGGTGACTGCAGTCTGAACTGAGTTAAGCTTAGAAGGAAAGGTTTGGAGGGAAGGGAGGCTTGAACAGATATTGCAATCCCAACATTTGAAAATCAAGTCACGAACTTGCGAATACTCAAACTGAAACATTTCGAACCGAAAATGCATGTTAGTTAGTTTTCTGAAAAATCCCAATATTCCGTAATAGGAGCATGGTTAGAGGCAATCCTAGGCATATGCTCAACAGAAAACATCCGGTAATGTTCAGTTGATAAACACACGATCTAATTGAACTAAAATTCTAATAGAGCCATGCTTGTTATATACCAAGTATAAAGCAGACCCGAAAAGCCCACATCCACAAGACCTAGTTTACTGATGAGAGAATGGAATGGAGTATGATAAGGAGAACTATCAACCACTAATTTTATCCTCTTGGTTAATGATGCAATTAAAATCACCCAACAGAAGCCTAGGAAAATTTATATCGAAGTTACCTAGTTCGTGCCATAACTAGTTAAGATTTATAGGAATCATACTAGCATAAATAATCGAAAGTAAACATGTCTTAGTACCTAGTTTAGAAACAATGTCATGTAAAGCTTGAGCCGAGGAATGCACCAGGGTAATTTGTAATAGGTTAGTGCGCAAATAGAGCAGGATTTCGCTGGTCGCACTTGTCCCTTAGACAAAGCACCCCTACCAATCCGGTTCAAGCCTATGTAGGAAACACAAAGAACATTGCTCATTAGTGCAAGTTTCAATAAGAGAAAAGAATGTTAGGAGAGTAACTATTAATAAGTTTAAAGAGGTAAATCTGAGCTTCCTTTTTAGAGAGGCTACGGATATTCCAATAGATAATCCGCATTAAATAACCATAGGAGATGGCGGATCTTGCTCGACAGAGTCAATATGACTATTTGTAGTCTTGTCAGCATTTCTTCTCTAGGGTTTTAAGAGAGAAGCGGCTTTTACCAAGGAGGAGGGGTTATGTATCTTCCTTTGTCAAAAAGACTTTGGGGCTGCATGCGGCCTAAAGTATAGATCCAGGAGCTCTTCAAGGATGAAAGCCGCCTCAACAACTGCTCTCTCTTGAGCAATGTGGATAGTCTAAGAGGCAATGACCACTATATTGGCATGAGTTGGTTCACTATTGGGGTCCGAAAGGGGGGGAGGTAAAATAGACAGGTTAGGAGGGAAGTGAGATCCCTCAGCAAGTTTATCCACTAGAAGGGTGAATAGAGAACAATGATAGGGAACTTAGGGTGCAGGAGAGGAAAAGGATTCTCGAGCAAGGGGGATAAGTTTTCCAAATGATGGACCAAAGAGGGTTTGGATAGAGGTGAGGATAAGGTGGTAGTCAATATCATCAAGGGTGACGTATCAGAGATGGGTGGTATTGCTCTATCAATGGCCATAAAATCAAAAGGGGGGAGAAATGGCCTCAGGACCTTGAGGCGGCATTTTAGGATTTGTATCGACGCACATGTGATGGGCTAGAGATGACGTGGCTGACTATAGAGTTGTTGATGAAGCCGTTGGGGAGATCAAGTGGTGGCGTGCACTATAAGATAGCAGAAGTCTGAACAGCAGGAGAGGCATTAGGCACACCAAAGCATAAGGCGAGATACCTCGCACTTTGAACAGAATAGTAGGGGAGCAATAATTTCCCTTTAGTGCATGATAACCTGGCCCGAGTAAGCACATCCTTCGCCACGTGGAGACAATTAGAGGAGCAAAGTGGGATGTAAGCATACCGTCCCCGGTAACATTACCACCAAGAGTAAAACCATAGGTTTTAGTCTTATCCCCCACCTCGATATACTTACCACCCTTTTCTGGCATCTGGGACATGGAGCTCTTTGGCCGATCATCTAAAATTCGTATGGCTTGGATAAGATTGAAGCCCTCACCACATCCATCGGCATCTGCTGGTTAGGCACCCCAAGGCCGGAATCCTTAGCATTCACCTCCAAAGGCAAGGGTTGAGACCTCGCATCGGCATCCCTGTAAGGAGAGGTCTCAACACAAGCAATTAATCGATACCCAATCTTACCACAACAGAAATATACCACTAGCAAATTTTTATAGGCTACAGCCTAATGGACTTGTTCCCCTTGTGGTCCGACAAGGGTAGTTTCCTTTAGGGGTTTAGATAGGTTAATTTCCATACACATCCTTGCATATCTACCCCTCATCCTCGTTAGGGTATAACTATCAATCTTGAGGGGTCTCTTGAGGTCAGAGGCAACCTCTAGAAACAGGTCCTCCCTCTAGTACTCCCCTAGGAGGCCAACAAGTTGCATCCAAACGGGGGTAGAAAGGATCTCCTCCACTAGAGGGTAGAAATTTGGCTTCCATAGTATAAGGTTTAACACCATGCCTTGGGAAGTCTAGGGGCCACTCGTGAGGATGTTAACCATATCACCCTCAAACGAAAACATAAAAGTAAAAAAACCATGTGCCATATCAATGACTTGAAGGTTACCTGCAAGCTTCCACTATCTCACCGTTTTCTTCAAAAAATACAAGAGTAGCAGCGGTTGACCCAAGAACTTATCAATTAAACTGAACCTCCACTTTGCACGACTTTCTTAGATTTTTTCGAGGTCGAAAGCAACCGATGAGGTGGACCCCTTCTGGATGCGATGAAGGATGTCATCGAAGAGAGCATTCGCTCCCGAGGTTGTAGTGTTAGAATGCGAAGCTTTAAGAAGTTAGGCCTAGGACGCTGAAAATCTTTCGTTGCTTTAAAAGACGCTTTGTCACTAGTAGGTCACTTACGAGCCTCGAACGCTTTTTTCCTTCTTAGTAGAAGAACGTTTACTTACTCCAAGGGGAAAAGAGAGATCAAGTGGGTCAGGCTTTAGAGTTGGGGTTAGGACCACAAGAACCATACGCGTAGGTTTCACTCATCTCCTAACTAGCCTGTGTTTGGTTGATCTTTCCCAATTAGCCCCCCTTGTATTTCTCTCTTTAATGCACAATCAATAATTATGAATATAGTTTAGATTTTTCTTTCTAGTAGAAAGAATTAGAATTAATATTTTTAAACTTCATTCATTTATGGAATATGTATGACATTTTTCTAAAGTAAGCCTCCTTATTCTAATATAGTAATTGAATAACGAGTAAACTTGTTTTGCTATACCAATTCATTATTCTCTCTCTTATTCCATAATTTATCAATTTAATAGTAACCCAAAATTATTATTTTGTTTTTAGATAAATATATATTATTACTACTACGTTACATCCAACCAGAGAAATTTCATTATTTGGTATAAAATATTAATTAGTCTAAATAAAAATTTAGTATTATTATTACTAAAATATTAATTTTATATCACATCAAAATATAATTATTACTTCTTGTATTAAAATTTAATTTCTAGCCGTTATTAGCTCTTTTCTTTTGGTATTAAAACTTAAAATATTTTTTTTAAGGAACCGGACTGTATCCATCGAACGGCGCGCCTCAGCCGAGTGGCACGAAATCCGCGCTCAAGTCATGCTTGCTGGCCTGGGTTACCTATTTTTGGCGCAGGCGGTCGGGCTCGGGTCTGACCCGAGAAATGCTAACGCGTCGGTATATTCGTAAGAAGTGAATCTAAACCCTTGTAAGAAAGCCCGATCGTTTCCCTCCATCTCTTCTCTACGGCAGCAACGTCCAAGGCGGACGGCGACGGCTCCAAGGCTCACCATCCACTCTCACTTCTTGGATTCAATCCCCTTCTCTGTGGAAGCTCGTCTCGATTGCTTACATCGTACCTCCTTTAGCTGAGCTAAGAGATGCTTTCGTTGCTTCCCCATGCTGTTTCCATTGTTCCTCTACCATACCCGAGACGAGGACAGGCATTCCTGGCTCGAAGAAGGGGATCTATAAGAGCCGTCGTAGATGAGAAGCTTGAAACGTCTGCTGCTGTCGTTGCTTCTCGGAAAGTCTCCTTCCCGATCCTGGTATGAACCCTGAGCTTTTGATCTCTCTGATCGATCTAACGTAAAGTTGTCATTTTGATCCCAAATGAGTGTTTTATGATCGTTTCACTACTACCCATCCGTTTAGTAATACACGAGCGCTTCGTCCTTGTTGGGTGTTCCGAGGTCCTGCTCTGGGTTTAGGGTTTTGCTGCCAAATATTCAATGAGAGAATCCATGATCTTGTGTTTAGATGAATATATGAAAGGGAAAAATAATGACAAGGAAAGGGAGTAAGGTTTTAACTTTTTTGAGGCGATGTTCTATAAAAAGGTTGTGCATAATCTTTTGCTTATTCAACCCGATGATTTGTTATGTGATGGGAGCAAAAAAGTTTAACAACTCGTTTGTTGGAGATCACTGAAGAGGAGTTAGCCAAATTTTTGAGTATGAAGAGATGTGGGAAGTATGAAAAAAGATATTCCTGTGAGTGTGAAATTTTGTGCTTATCAATATTCTCCTTGTGGCTTAGTACGTCTGAAATTTGTGTTTCATGAAAAAGGAGTATCCTCTTTCTTTGATCCATAACTGTGGAAATCTCATTCCCTTATCTTTGATTTTTCTCCCTTATACTTCCTATGGGCGGGAACCATCTCATCTACTAGTGAAGTTACTGTTGCCTAATTTCTGCTACGCTACTACTACCTTGTTCTTGTGTACCATCTTCACATTGAGCACACTCCCATTTTTCAGTCCTCTTTCCTTCTCACATAAGTTTGTTCCACCAATCAAAGAATATGTAGCAACCAACAGGTCCTTACATCATTGTTGGACAATTATGAAAAATCAAAGGTTGATGCTTGGCTTTCAATCATGGATCAATGTAATATAAATGGATTCCGGTCTTGGGGTTTATGGAGTGTGCTAGATGGACATATGCTTGGTTTACCAAATGGAAGACAGTAGGAGAAATTTGGGGCTTTTTTTTAGACTGTAAATTCCTGCAGTTAGTAATCAAATTCCTGATAGGAGATTAAGAATACAGGCTAGTGAAGAGTATTCAACAGTGCAAACTAATCTGCTGCAGAAATATTCAGTCAAGAATCAAGGGAGTCCATTTCTGCTCTGAAGGCTTGGGTTGTTGCTTCTGCACTCTAGGATGGCAGAAATTTCTTGTAGGTAGCAATTTCAGCAGGTCTTTGCTAGGTTAGATCAAGTTGTTAAAGCCATGGTTAATATGGAACTATGAGATTTTGATTCACTTGGGACGATCTACGAGCATATTTTCCTTCTTTATGGGAAAAGAAACTAGGCTAAAGAAATTTGAAGGTTATGTTTTTATGAGTAATTATAGATCAATATCAGGTTTCAGCCATGGTTTGCCGGTTTGACCGATCTCGATACGGATCGGCTGATGTGGTTCGATCTGAACTCTCTCTCTTTTTTTCTTTCATTCTTTCTTCTCACTCTCTCTCTCTCTCTTACTTTCTTTATTTCTTTCACTCTTTTTTTTTTTATCTCTTTACCATATAACTATCGTTTTTCTTACAGAGAGATCTAGCTCCGGCAAACTCTGATGCATGGTTCGTCGGATTGGCCTATTCCGATACGGATCTGGATCAGCCAAATCTGATCCCGTTCCAAACTCTCTCTTTTTCTCTTTCACTCTTTTTTCTCACTCTCTGTCTTACTCTTTTTCTTTCTTTCACTCTTTCTTTTTTTTTTCCTCTCCTTACATATAATCATCGTTTTTCTTACGAAGAGATCTAGCTCTAGTGAACTTCGATGAACTCCGACGAACATCGACGAACTCCGTTATATAATTTTTTAATTTATTTCTTTATTTCTCTCAGTTTTTTTTTCATTTCTTCTACTCTCTCCCTTTTTCTTCTCTTTTCTTCTCTTTTCTTCTTCTTCATTGCATCATGGTGTTTCTTTCTTTTGTTTGATTTTCTTCCACTCACTCTCTTTTTAATCTCTTCTTCGTTTCAATTTTTATTGCACCATAATTTTTCTTTCTTTATTTTTTTTATTTTTGATAAACTTTTTTCTAAATTTTTAGAAGTTTTCCAACATTTTTAAATAATATTTAGAATTTTGTGTAATTAAAAAGTCTAATTTGATCTAGGCGATCATTACGGCCGATCCGATCGATACGTATTGATCTTGATTTTTTGAACCTTGCTTCGATGAACTCCGGTATATAATTTTTTAATTAATTTTTTTATTTCTCTCTTAGTTTGTTTTCATTTCTTCCACTCTCTCCATTTTTCTTCTACTTTCTTCTTCTTCTTCTTCTTCTTCACTGCACCATGGTTTTCTTTCTTTTGTTTGATTTTCTTCCACTCACTCTCTTTATAATCTCTTCTTTTCAATTTTTCTTGTATCATAATTTTTCTTTCTTTATTTTTTTATTTTTGGTAAACTTTTTTCTAAATTTTTAGAAGTTTTTGTTCATTTTTAAATAATATTTAGAATTTTACGAAAATTTAAAAGTTCGATCTATATGGCCGATACGTATCGTATTTTCGGAAGACCGATCCCGACGATGATCTCGATTTTTTGAACCTTGGTTTTAGTAGGAAAAATAAGTTTGAATCCCAAAGACAACAAAGAAAAGAAGAAGAGAGCAAGGATCTGAATATCGGAATTGGTATTGGTGTCGGCATTGGTATGGGTATCAATCGTCAGAAAATACCCATTGGACATTTTGTCCACTGTATTAGTCATTTCGATTTTATACTATTTTTTAATTACTTAAAACTAAAAAATGATATAAAACATAGGAAAATCCTAAAAGTTTAGAAAAATGTCGAAGGTAAGATAATCAAGATTACTCACATAAGATAACAACAACATAATATGAAGAGTGCAAGGACCATAGTTTCAAAAGGCCTTTTCGGTGACCGCTTTGGTGAGGCGGTGCACTGACTATCCCTCAAATCGGCAATGCAGCCGGCACAAGACAGGAGGGCAACCTTGGTGCTTTTGGTGGGCCCACGGTCTGCTTAGGTATTGCGGGTTTTAAGCTAACAAGGGAGGAAAAGGGAGAGACCACGTGCTTCTTCTCTTCTTTTATTCTTCTTCTACTTCCCTTCTTTTTCAACTTTTCTTTCTCTCTCTACATTGGGGACCCCCTTTTTTCAAAACATTGTGATCCTTGACATGTACTAGACTACTAGTGAGTGGGTGCATCTCATATGCTTGACATGCCCCCATTTCCTCTTATTTCTATAATTTTCACCAACGATTGCCGTGCTGGTCGACAAAGGTAGGAGCCATGCCAGTGATGTGCTGACATCTAGGATGAGGTGTGCCTGATGGACTAGTTTGCCACTAGCACATTGGAATGCCTATTCCTGTTGGCGCGCACCATGCCACTGACATGCCTTTTTTCTGTTATTGTTTGACGCTTTAGCTATGTCCAAGCTCAAGCTGAAAACAACTATTCTATCTTTCTTCCGAATCCATAAGAATGTACTTCTATTATTGAGGTCATAACTTTGGTGGTAACATTCTTATTTATTATGTGTTTCCTTTTTCCGACCACCTCTCATTTATTTTTCCTTTATTTGTTGCTGTATTTCAAGATTAACAGCTGAAGGCAACCTTCCTATCATCTTGTAGCATTCCTTTTCCACTTGCACGTAAGCCTTTGGTAGTTCATCTTCCTTTTACTCAGAATCTGTCACATCAGAGTTCATATCAGTCTGTTAGATTGTAAGGATTTAATTCCTACCTTTAAGATTTGGGTATATTTATAGTTTATACATTTAGTTTCCAACATGGAAGTACTTGTCAAGTTTCAACTTTGCACATCCATGCCATTCTTATTCAATATTGGTTATACTCATGGAAGGGAATTCTAGCTGATCTTGGTTCAACCTTGAAATCAGTCAATTTTCAGTCATGCTTCAACCCTGAAACTAATCAATTGACTGGTTTTAGGTGAGGATTAGCTGAGCTAATTGAAATGCAGTTGAAGTGGGCATGAATTGTTCGGATTGACCGAAATAACCGATCCCACACATCAGGTTGTTGTTTTGGATCCGGTCTATTAGGATCAAATTCGACCCGGATCCGATCAGGGACATCAATAGTTCATGTTCTTGACATCTCTCTTCCCTCACATTTTACTCTCTCTATCTCTCCCACTCATCTTCCCCTCGTAGTGATCGGTAAATCCCAAGACTTCGACATTCAGTGACCAGCTTCGATGACTTTAGCAACCTTCGCCGACATACAACGTCTATGGTGTGTCCTATCTTTCTGTCTTTCTCATTTTTCATTGTTTTTCTTTTCTTCCCTTTCTCCTCTCGCTCATTAGCGACTGCTCTTCTACCTTTCACCCGCTCTCAACAATCTCTTTGTATGATGCTCTTCTTTTCTCCCTCTTTCACGTCTTCCTACTCCCATGATTGTTGAGACTTAAAAGTCCGTAGATAGAATTGGATTCCAACTCTCATGGAGAAAGTTAGAGTTATCGTGGATTGTCAAAGTTAAGATGTAACCGGAGACCCAATTGTTAGATCATAGTGTGGTTTTGGGTTTTGATAGATTTGGGATGGAGGAACAAATCAGAATGGATCATGGAAAGAAGGTTGAGGCAGTGGTGTGATTGGCCTAGGGTAGAGTGGTAATGGAGATGGTGGGCGGTGGTGATGTTGAGTGGTTGTGGTCGGTGGAGAAGATGATAGAGAATTATGGGCTATTTCTTAGGGTTAAGGGAGTGAGGTTGGACACGGATGTAGGCAGCGGGTAGTCGGCCCCGTGGCTTGGAGATCGTCGAACGAGGAGGAAGAAAGTCGATCCTGCAAATTAATCAATAATCCAAGATAGTTCAGATTAGGGGCGCACCATATGTTATATAGTAGCTCCCTAATTGACTTGGTCAACCTAGCTACTATTAGCTTAGGTCTAACCGATTCAAACTAGCACTCTAATGCACCAAATTAAGGTTGCAAAAATCGGTATTGAGATCGGGATCGGCCTTTCGAAAAAATGATATGTATCGGCTGTATCGGCCGCCTGTATTAGATTGGACTATTTAATTAAATAAAATTCTAAATATTAAAAAATTTAGAAAAAATTATAAGAAAATAATAAATAATAATTACTCACATATAAAGCCTAAAAAGTAAAAATCTCTTTTCCTCCTTTTCTTTTTTCCTATTCTTTTAATTGTTACTCTGAGCTATCCCACTCTCTCCCTCACTCTTTTTTTTGAAATTTTTTTCCCTCTCTCTCCCTTACACACACACACTCTCTCTCTCCCTGATTGGCTGATTCCCTCTTCCTCTTTCCTTCAGTAAGCAGCAGTTGGCCAGCAGGGTCAAAATTTATCAATCGGCTGATTTCAGCTCGGATCGAGATCGGCTATGGCCAATCCAGATCCGTTTCGGCTGATCCATTGGTATCGGCCGAAACTGGTAACTATGCACCAAATCAAAAGATTAGGCTTGAGATCTATCCGATTACAACTCTAAGAAGCAAATAAGGTAAAAGTAGTTAAAGAAAACATAATCTAAGATAAACTTCTTAACTTAGCCTTTAGGCGCTGAGCCCAAGGTCTCCACGCCCTAATTTGGCTCGGTTCTGAATGGAACCATATCAATTTTCCTCTCTTACTCTTATACTCTCTCCAATCAATCTCTCTCTCTCTCCCTCCCTCATTCTCTCTCCTTCACATTTTTCAATTTTAAGACGCCACATGAGCAATTTATTATTTTATAATTTCTATTAATTTTCTTATTTTTAAAGATTTTTCCTGCATTTTATAACAATTTTTAGCATTTTATATAATTAAAAAATAATCTATTGTCGAAACATTTAATACGATGACCAATACAACTGATATGCCTAATATATATAATATTTCTAGGTGGTTGATCCCGATTCCTAAACCAATATCTCAAAACTTGGCAAAAGCTTTTACCTCAAAAAGTGAAACAAGTTTATTAGTTAAGAAATTTCTTTGATGTTATTATAGATAGTATGCTGATTGTATAGAAAAGTTAGATTTTAGTGTATTATGGTCATCCACTTTAAGTGTAGTTCACAAATAGATACTACATGTTGGGGGGCTTTCCCTCGTAGATAGATAGGACGTAGTCTTGCTCGATCCGGACCCTGTTCATGAAACATTTATCACAAAGGGATTTTCTAGTGAGATTGTAACTTTGGTACCTCTTGGTTCTTGCAGATTACCTTAATAACTAAATCTGCGAATTGTCTAAGGTGTCCTTACTTTATCTGCAATACTATGTTTAATGCTTGAAGCAATTCTAGGTTATGAGAGATTATATATGTATGCGATCCTCCTCCATTGGTCACTACAAAATTTTATCATGTTTAGACTTTAGATTCATCAGGAAAGTATCGTATTCATTGTTATTCTTACTCATGTTGGTCATGAGTGCAACTTACCTCATGTTACATAGTTTCCATTATTTGGAGTGTACAAGCTCTAGTAGGTCAAACTGATAGATTATAGATATATCTTCCATTGCCATATCCATATCATTACGGATTAGTTCTTTGTGATTTTTTATTTTTTAAACCGGCATGGTGTAGTTTGGTACCAAAGCTAGATGTATTCATTCACTATTCACTTGATGTCTTGAATAGTTGAATCTGGATGCTTTCCTAGTGATGCAACATAGGAGCCAAACTACTTATAAAACATACTTAGATCACCAAAAATTGTACTTATCCTCTCTAATTTGAAGGGGATGTGCATTCTACCATGTAGAACATAAATAGATTATCCAAAGAATAGTTAACTTAAATTGAAATTCAATCAAGCTATAAAAAGTGTAACTTGTTTGAATTTTTTTTTAATCTTTTTTCATCTAAGCATCTTATCTTTTTTGAATTCTTTTTATTAGGTGAATAGTTGTAGTGGGAAGATGGGGAGTGCTGTTGCCGAAGCAGCAATTTCTGCTGGGCTTCAATTAGTTCCTACCTCATTCAGCAGCACAGAGAAGCCTGGTACAACATTACATGTTCGTGGTACAGACATCAAGATACATGACCCATCTGAAACAGAACATGTCCTTTCCTCAGTAATTGATGAATTCCCAAATGTTGTAGTAGTTGACTTTACTATACCTGACGCTGTGAATGGTAAATCTTATTTCTTACTTTCATGTACTTCTAACATTTACCAAAGAAAGTAATTAGTTGCATGTTTCATTCATATGGTGTACATGAGAAGCACTTTCAGATGGGTACATATGCAAAAGGTGCCTTCCTATTGGTTTTTTTTTTAAGTTTTAATTTCACATTTCAGTTATGAACATTACAATAGTAATATATAAGAAGAATTTAGAGGTTATTATTTAATCTTGATTCATAGTTTGTGTCATAATCCAAATTCGGAATAATGACTGACCATGTATCTCAATAAAATATACAAAGCCTTAAGATATAAGAGAACTAATTATAGCAATAAGTCCTTTAAAAGAATCCCCATATGTAGAGAAAGTCAAGGATTAAGCAATCGATGCCATACAAAATAAAGTTAAAGCCACTAATGGTTTCCAAATTGAAAGTAAAACACCTAGTATGACTAAAAGGGAAAAACTAAAATCCTAACTGGAGATAGAGTCGTGGTGCACCACATTCATTCGCCAATGGTATTATTTGTGCTATATTATTCTTCGTTCTCTTTTTTTCTTCATGCAAAAGTTTAAATATATTGATCATGTTTTGAGAACAGTTTCAGATCAGGTTAAAAGAGACTTGAGTCTATTTTGAAGTCGAGGGAATAAACTTATTTTAGATCACTATAGTGACCTGTTTAGGTAACTTTAGTAGGATTAGAGAACGGTCCTTGATTAGCTAATAAAACTGACTTTTATCTCTCTCAATGACTAGAGGAAAAGACATGGTGTATTTAACACTTAATGACACCCCACGGTGACCTGACTAGATCAACTATGAGGAAAAGACTCAAGTACTATCTTGATGGTGATATTTTGTTAATGTAAATCCACGGGCATGGACCCAAGAAAGAGAAATATGTCATTTAGTAGAGATTGAGAGGTTTTGCATAATGATATTTGAGCATCTTATTAGTTTGTTACTCACATTGCTATTACTTATGTTATTATTCATGTTTTGAGCATGCTTGGTTTTATGTTAAATACTAAGTTTAATTACATTAACACTCTCTGAATTATAGGCTAATATCGAGTGACCTCTTCTTGTTTAAAACACTACAACAAGAAACTCTAAACTAACAAGGGGTCCGGAGCAGACAATATTAAATGAAAATAACAGATTGCTCTTTTCTCCTTATCCATGTCGCATATTCTGAATTACTATTGGTTATTATTAGAGAGAATGCAAATACCTTTTTTAACCTTCACTATTAATTGATTGGACATGATTTAATTGATTTTAGGTTTGGGTTAGGGTTGGGGAAGGAAGAAGGATTTGGGTTTAGGTTTGGTTTGGATTTGAGGGAGAAGAAGGGTTTGGGTTGGGGTTAATGAAGAAGTATATGGGTTGGGGTTGAACGAAGATGAAAGCTTTTGACTGGGGGAGGAGGAAGAAGAAATGAAAGGAATGAAGAAGAAGAAATAAATGAATGAAGAAGAAATAAAGAAGGTAAAAGAAGGTATTTCGGCCCTAATTTAAAATATATTTATATTCTAAAGGCATATTTTTTACAAATTCCACACATGAACTACATGTGATTATTTTTAGTCAAAAAATGGGATGCCAGTATAATGGACAGACAGCACTGCAATGCCCAATTAGTTTAGGAGGTTGGATTATAGCGTTTTAAATGGTAGGGAGTTACTGTAATATTAACCTATAATTCAGAGGGTGTTAGTATAATGAAACCTAAATATTATTCGTGTATTACAAATTGTTGAACATTGGGTTGTAAAATCATGCTTTATGGATTCTGATTTTCACTTGCTATTATATCTGTATAGAGTAGGTCCAGTTATAGAGCTAACGTGGTTGCTTATCAAATTCTTTAATATTTTCATATGATGATCTGCGTGGTGAATTTATGTGGTGCACCGGGACGTTATCTCCATTTAGGATTTTAATTTTCCACCTGGTCGTACTAGTTGTTTTAGTTTCACTTTGGAAACCATTAGTTGTTTAACTTTATTTTGTATGACCTCGGTTGCCTAATCCTTGACTTTCTACATTGGAGTTTATTTTAAATTGGAGTTATTGCTATAATTAGTTCAAGACTTTATGTATTTCAAGGTATATGGCCAGTTATGATTCCTAATTCCACGTTGCTAAATTTTTTGAGTGTAATCTACATATATGTATTTCAAGGTATATGGCCAGTTATGATTCCTAATTCCACGATACTAAATTTTTTGAGTGTAAGCTACATACGAGCGAAAACAAGGACGTAGGTACCAATACATTATATTATCACATTTTTTTTTGATTTAAAGTGACATCAGGCAACATAAATAGTATTAATAAAGGCAAAGTAATTTTCAGGGTTCTTTACATTGTCTTTTGAAATGTTCTGTTAAAAAAGATTGGCTTCATTCTAAAGCATGCCTTTTTGATTTAATATCCAGCTAATGCTGAACTTTATTGCAAACTTGGTGTTCCCTTTGTAATGGGCACAACTGGTGGGGACAGGCTGAAGCTTTATAGAACTGTCGAAGATACAAATACTTATGCAGTCATATCTCCACAGATGGGAAAGCAGGTAATGTTTAGTCTTATAAGGAACCACATGTCATTATATAAATAGAGATGTAACGTAGAGATGTAAAGTAGAGATGCCTCCTTGTTATTCTCCTAAGGTTTTATCTTTTCTTTTTGCACTAGGTTGTTGCATTTCTTGCAGCCATGGAAATCATGGCCAAGCAGTTTCCTGGGGCTTTTTCAGGTTATAAGTTGGAGGTACAATTTTACTATTGAGATTCTCATATATGAAACATCCGAGTTCAGATTTACTGCTTCTGGGAAGAAATACAAAAAAAAAACAGATATCATGTAATGCGCTCTTCATTGAATGTTCTAAATTTCTAATAATATCCTGTTGAACTGCTTCTCTGCATGCTTGCAAACTAAAAATATTTTACTCCTTAATTATAGAACCATTAGTGGATATTTTAAGTTAAAAAAGTATTTGTCTTTGCATTTTCTTGCCCATTGCAGACATTCCTCTACCTGTCAAATTGAGGCCCTCATATAATTTTTATTTATTTATCCACATTGTTGACTTTCCATTATGAATGGAAAGGTTCTTTTTTTCCAACAATGGAAGAAGTAACTTGTAAATAATTGAACTTCGTGCTAACTTAGCAGAAAAAAGTGCCAAGTGCATATTTATTTAATTTCTTCAAGATTTTCATTCAAGCTTTGTGATCATTGAATTTCTCTTAAGTATTTTTGAGGTGTTATGAAATTCTTATTTTACTTGTGCTTTCATATGGCATGCTGGTTAGTGTATGTTATTTGCCTAACAATTGCCTTTTTTTGATGTGAAATAATTAGATTCTTAGGATTCTAGTAACGATGATAGTGAAAGAAAGAGAAAATGAATATGATTTTACACCAGCATTCTCAACTAGGGTTTCACACCCAAAACTCTCATTAGAGATCTCAAATTTTTTTAATTTCTTTATTAACTCCAATTGAGTAAAAAGCTAGCCTATATATAGACCTTACAAATGACAATAAACAAATAACACCATTTGCGAAAAAACAAATATAACCCTAAACACCACAAATATCAAATGTATAATAAAAATAATTGACTTAAGATTAATTTCCTGAATGAGGAACCACATTGATACATACGTCTGTGTAATATGTCATTGATGTTCACATCGTATTTCCTGAATGGGAGAGAACTCGACTCTATTGAGCATGTTTTTCTACAACATTCAAATTGTTCCAATCTCACAAGTTCCTGACACTCCAAGTCACTTCAATTAAGCTAAATATCGTTATATTCGAGGATAGGTTTCACATTTTCATCCTCAAGCAAGTGTTTCACACCCAAGTTTTTCTAATGACAGGACTTGTACTTAGTGATTTCGGGTAATGAACTGAGATTTTCCTCATATTGCTTGAGCATTCAGATTGCTTTTACCGTTCTCAATCAAGCTAAGTATTATAATGCTTAGGGATATGTTTCACACCTTCACTCTCAAGCTAAAGTTTCACTCATTAAGCTAGGGTTTCACACCTAAGTCTTCATGATGTCAAGACTTGTCATCAGTTTAAGAAAGGGCACTGATCATGGGGACGAGAGAAGAAGTTGATGGGGACGTAATAGCGATGGATTGGGGTTGGTGGCTACAAACAGGCAACGGAGTTCAAAGATGGCATTGGCTGTGGCGGAGAGCGGGGTTGGCAATGTCGGCGTCCATGGAGAGCGACACTGGTGATAACGACATTAGCGGAGAGCACTATTGATGACGACAATATCGGTGGAGAAGTTGCTGACTATGGAGAGTTTGGTGAAGGAACATATTGGGTTAGGATTAAGATAGATTTAGTTATGTTGAGGTTAAAGATGACTTAAGGCTAAGGTGGGAACAGGGTTGGAGTAAAGCTAATGGGTCGGATTGGGTTAGGTGCTAATAGATTTGGATAAGGTTGAGTTGGTAAGTTGAATTAGTTTGAATTTAGGTTAGTTTGGGTTCAAGTGGGTTTGAGTTTACTAGGTTGGAGAAGGTGAGATCATTTTGGTATTTTGTAAGTTAAAATTTGAAAGTTTGGTAGATATGGTAAGGAAGAAAAGAGAGGGGAATTTGATACTTTGGTGGAAAAATTTAAAATTCAAATTTTGGTATAGGCTTTGGTAGTTTTTGGATAGTTAGGATTTGTTGAGAGGGTTAGAAAAAAAGATTCATTAAAATCCCACAAAAAGCATAAGCAACTAGAATCTGAAATTTAAAAATTCAAAAATTCAAAATTCATGAAATTCAAAACTTCAAAAAGTTGAAATTTGAAAATTCAAAATTCTTTCAGGTGTGATTTTTTTTGTTCACCTATGATAAAGAAGGTTGATTTAGGTAATGATGGACTATTGGATGATGCACGAACACTTCACGTTTGGTCGGATCTTGCTTTTCAATTTCGGAATGATGATTGATTCTTCTCATTCCTTCACAACGGCAATCTCCTCATGCGATGATTCGCCATTCGTGATGCAATTGTCGAACAAAGGACAAGTGTGGAGCGACATAGAATTTGGAAGGTGCTGTCTATACACAATGGAATTGGTGATAAAAGTTAGGGAAGATGAGTAGTACGGGTAAATTAATGGGCAACAGAGATGGAAAATATGGTTTGAAAAAAATTTGAATCCTAAAAAACTATTGCTTTGATACCAAAATGATATGAAATAATTGGATCATTAGGATTCGAGGAATGATGATGGTAAAAGAAAGAGATAAAGAATGGGGTTTCACACCTCCATTCTCAACTAGGTTTCACACTCAAAACTCTCATTGGTGATCTAAAAGAAAATTCATTTCTTTATCAACCCCAATTGAGTAAAAAGTGGGCTTATATACCTCACAAATGACAATAAGTAAATAACACCTTAAACAATTGCGAAAAAGTAAATATAATTTTAAACACCATGAATAGAAAATGTATAATAAAAATAATTGACTTAAGATTAATTTCCTAAAGGAGGAACTGTACTGATACATGCGCCTGTGTAATGTCACTAATGTCCGCATCACTTTTCCTTTCAAAGTGTAACAACTCTATCAGAGATGTATGCTATATATCCACTGAAAAACAAGTGAGGAACACAGTTGCGATCTACTTTGTACTTAATACATAATTTTTATCTTTTATGTCTTCTTTTAGGAAATGTGGCACTAATAAAAGGGGGCTATTAATTTTCTTAGGTTCTCATTTTCAATTTTCCTAAATTCTAAGTGCTGAGTAGAGGTAAAAATGGATCCGATACGGGTCAAATAATGCTCAATCCACATCGAATTCATATTTTTGGTTTGGATATAGATGTTGAACGGATAGAAGGTTTATGTTAAGTTGTAAAATATCTGTACTCTCTTGGAATCAACACAACTCCTAAGTGTACATTAGTGTATTCTTAGAAGCAAGTTGATGATATGACAAGATAATGTTACTAGATTAATGAGCGCATGATACAACTAGATTTCTCGTGATGAGAACTTTCAGAACCAATATATGAAATTCAATTCTATCCCCTTTTTGTTTTAAATGAAACCATAAAATTATTGTCTCAAACTGGTATGTCATCACAATCATCAATAAAGCTCTATATAGACAAGATGTGACTAGGAAAAAAAAAATTCAAACTTTCATTAGTACATAATGGGTGCTCATTAATTCTCTTTTCTATAATTCTGAACTACTCTTTAGGATTTGCGTAAGTGTAGAAATCTTACAATCTTACTTCAAGAACAAGAACCTGAAATTAAATTGGAAGGAGTTCATAGACTTACCAATTTATGACCACTTAGTATGTCAAAGTCCATGTAATATTTTCATATTCGTATTTGGAATTCTTAAGTTCCATAATACACTGATATTTTTATGCCAATTTGAAGCCACGGTCAAAACTCGGAATACTTATAGTTTTGATCAGATTTTGGTGGTATTAGTTGATACTAGGCCTTTCAGGCCACGTATTGGTCAAACAGATCTTGATGATGTTATGTATAGCAATACCAGCAAGTTCTATATATCCGAGGAAGTCCTGTAAGGAAGCAAAAATAATTTTCTCAAACAAATATATTAATGAAGTTCAGCATTTCGATATACTTTTCTGTTACTAAAGAGTTTATTAGTTCGAAGCAGTACAGTAGCTAGCTATTCCTCTATGATTGCAATGAAATTTTCACCACCTAAGATAAGTATGACTGATGGCAAGATGCCTTGATCCAATGATGGGAATTTCAATTCTCATCAAAAGATATATTTTACTTACTTTCTATTCCTATTTTCTTTGGTTTAGAAACCAAATCCAACATTAATCATCTTAGGTAGCAAGATGAAGCTAGATTTTGTAAGGGTTATTCAATTATTCCATGTGGAGATAACATTCTGTGCTATATCTATGTAAGATACTCTAAAATGTAGGCTTTTGGGGTAGATGATAGATCATTTACTTCGACTCCTATGGCACTCTTAACCTGGTAGATCTATTTTCTATCTATTCTTGACAATTGAAACAATTTTGGCCCCTAAATTGAATTAACTAATGCCAATTAATGCATGTGTTGACTAATATAATTGCTAATCTTAACAAAATAGATGTTTTACAATATAATGTAATGTTAGAAGACCCTAATGTAAGCTTTGATGGCTATTTGGGAACCTAAGACATTCAAGAACATATTTAGAAGCAAGCTACTGCATGCCAATGTGCCAGAGTCACACTTATATCTAGTCTTGTCATGGCACATGCCATTGGCTCCACAATCCTTAATATCAACTAAATTTAGGATGTTGTTGAAGGATATATGAGAGCCTGAAACTTATCTAAGGAGATAATAAAAGAAATGAAAGGCAAATTTGGGAGGGTACTTACAATATCTGTATAGACTTGTGTAGGGGCAACATGGGACACTAGTTATGGACTCGGTATCTATCTACTGTTCAAATGGGGCTGGTGGTAATGTCATATTCTGGAAAAAAATGGACATGAATTGTTCACCATGAGGGATTTTCACTTGCTTGATCTTTTACCTATTGTAAATGAGGCCCCACATAAGATAAGAACTTGATGATGACCCTTAATTGTGCTATTAGTCATAAAATGGGTTGTCTGTGTTTTGTTGAAGAGAAATTTAGTTTTCTGTGCTTGGATTTCTTTTCATAGATTTTTGTGTTATCTTTATGCTGTCTTACCTCCACAAGTTGCTGAATTGAAACTTCTGACAGGTGATGGAGTCGCATCAGGCAAACAAGTTGGACACATCTGGTACAGCTAAAGCTGTTGTTTCCTGCTTTCAAAAGTTAGGTGTATCATTTGATTTGAAAGAGGTATTTAAGAACATTATCTCTATCCTAATATTCATCTTTTCTTTTTGTAGTCAACTGGTAGGTTTCTTCAGCTTACTTCATTAATTATTTCATTGCCATTTGAATCAACCGCAAAATTAGTTCTGATCCCATCAGTTATTTTGAATTTATTTTCACAATTCTTGATAGAAGACAAGTAATTAGCTTTCAAATATAATGACTGCTTATACTGAAGATAAGCTTTTGTCTGTGAAACAATGTATTTCAGTAAGAACTTCTGAAACATTTTGTGCTTTAATCTCAATATCTTCATGCTTAATTGAGTGGTTCCGCTGCTTATAATTTGAGTGGTTCCTGATGGCACTTAAATCCTTGGGTATGATTATAGGGTGAAGTTCTGTATATTTGATATAGTACTTCCACCTCTTTGCAGTTGTCCAGGTTCTATTGAAAAAAGATAAGGTTATTTCTTTTTCTGACAAAAAGGCCACAACCCTGTTTTATTGAAACTTAAAAACTAACTTCCATCACAAAATAGAAGTCAACACAAAGAAACCTGTAGAGTGTCCCCAATTACAACAGAGCTTCCTAACAACAACGAAAATACCACCACCACAAAGCCTATCTCAAGGCTAGAAAACAAACCAAACAACACAGCAATTTCCCCTGAAATAGAAGTCAACGCAAAGAAACCTGTAGAGTGTCCCCAATTACAACTGATAGCTTCCTAACAACAACCAAAATAACACCACCACAAAGCCTATCACAAGTCTAGAAAATACACCAAACAAAACAGCAAGTTTCCCTGAAAACACAAAACACCCACCCTACTCACCAGACCAGCAAGACAAGTTACATCAGTATCTTTTAACATCCAAAGTCCAACAACAGTAAAGCAACTAATCAATGACACATCAAAATGACAAAATATAGCACACACGTGTCAACACGGCAAATTTTGAAAATAGAGGACACGGACATGGTGAAATAAATAAATAAAAAAATAAAAAAATATATATTATTGATATATCTAAAGTAAAAGTTTGTAATCTAATAGTATTAAATACACATACATCAAGCTATAAGAACTAATAAGTATCATTCAAAAAACTAAGAAGTATACATCAAGCTATAAGAACTAATTTAAAGATAAGAACAAAATTGAAAGACAATTAAAAGTGTACAAAATTTTAAAAAGGTATCAGATTATTATTACAAGCCCTAAAAGTACACAAGCCCTAAAAGTACAAAACATGTCCAACTGTCCAAGTAATTGAGTTCCACGGAAGTTTAAAAACTAACAATCATTACAAAATAGCAACATAAGGTAGATCATTCATCTTCAACTGCCTCATTGCCTTCATCAACAAACATTATAGTCTCCAAATCCGGTTCATCAATTGAAAGATTAACAAACTCCAACATTCCTGCACAAAGGAATCATAAAAATCTCCTCCGACATCTCACATCTTGGTGTCCTCTCTCAAATAATCTAGAGACCTCCTTGCTAGAAGATGAATATTAGTATGCATATATACTAAATCTTCAACTCCCTGTGGAATTATGTTGTTCCTTTTCAATGAATGGATGAAAGAATATGTGCTCTAGTTCCTCTCACAACCTGAAGAAGAGTAAGATTGCCCAAGTAATCTAAGTGCTAAATTATGAAGAATAGGAGCAGAAGTACCATGAGCAACCCACCACATGTTTGGATCAAACTCATTTCTATTTATTATCGAATCATACTCAGCAAAACTTTTGGTTGATATGGAGAAACTAGTATACTCTTGGTATGCCATTTTTCGTTCTTTTGCATTTGGAAATAACCTTCTTAAGCATTTATTTCTCATATTAGAAATTTTTAAATCTTTATGCGATGGTACATAATTTGGATCCTCTTGAATCCATGATGAGCTATAATACCTATTAACATAATTATCTAATTAGTAAACAATAGCAATGAAAGAACAATACAATTTTTAATCATAAGAATGAAGACTATAGAAATTAAATTAACCTTGGATTCGAAGAATGTGCTAAGCAATGTAATGGTGTATTGCTCTTGTCCCATCTATCCGCTAGGATCTTGTGCACCACTGAATAAAAAATCGATTCCTCGCTTTCTTTCTTGTTTTCATGTATAAATATGACTGTCTTTACCTTTTCAATCATTGTATCCCACATTTTATATATCAAATGTAAGCATGGTTTATCTGTGTCTGCAACCCGTAGTATATTGTATATAGGCTTTGTGAAGGCAAGTATATATACAATTTTATCTCACCAAACGTCATCGAGGACTTTATCTTTGATAAATTTTGCTTTGCCAATACTATCTTTCCTATAAGAACTCTATTTATCACTGATTACCATTGATTGGACACCCTTCTTGATCTTTCTGAATCTTTTTAACATTATAATCACTGAAGCAAAACGAATCTCCGTAATAGCAAGCAATTTTAAGTTGACAAATTCATTAAAAATAGCCAACCTAATTGAATGTTGCATGATAAAATTTTTTATGCACATTACATCCCCTGTAATTACTGTAATCCAGCTACACTCATCAAACACAATCTCATTTGTGTCAGTGTTTTTTGCTGCACATATGTTCTTTAAAGCTAGGTTGAGAGTGTGAACTACATATGGAGTCCAAAAAATGTGAGAAAATCTTGCTTCAAGAAGCATCCTTACTGCCTTACAAACAGGTGCATTATCCGTAACCACTTAGACTATATTATGAGGTCCAACATCTTTAATGATTTTAATGATCAAATTAGAGAAAAAAATTTTATTTTACAATTCACAGCTCTCAAGAACATAGGCCCACTCTTAGTACCGCTAAAAAATTTATAAGCGGTCTCCTCTGTGCATCAGTCCAAACATCACATACAATACTCAGCCTTTTCTCCCCCATGTGCTTCTAATAGGGTTTAGCAACATTTCAATATTTGCTCTCTTATTGAAGTAGTGTAGTTATAAACATATTGTAGACAGGGGGCACAAATCCAGAAATATTATTATTTGCTGCAAATTGAAAGACTCTTACATAGTAAGGGTTCTCTGCCAGATGAAAAGGCAACCCAGCTGAATAAAACATTCTTGCAATCTCATAATATACTTGATTGCGAGCACCAGAATTAAATGACTTCTCAATAGGTGATGTAAATATAGTATGAATGCAATGTTTTGGAGAACAATCGAACCAAACAAATAACTAAAGAAAAATATAGTAAGCAATAACTGATAAGAAGTTAATTGATTAAAAGGATCACTACTATATGGAAGGAGGAAAACCACTCAGATAAGACAGTAGCTTTCTCAACTCTTAACTAGGTACGTTGATAGTAGAAAGCCTTAAAATATGGTGTAAGAAAAGACTTTAGAGTTTAGGTTTACCAATAAAAGCAATAGTAATGTTTTTACTTTGAAACCAAATTCTCTTCACGTTCGGGCACCCAAAGATTCTCTTTCACTACTGGAATCTTCTGGATAGCAGTAGTAACCAACGAAAAAGTAGAGATTGAAGAAGGAGAGAGGTTTAGAGAGGAAGTAGATGAGATTAGAGAAGAATCTTAAGATAGAGTAGAAGAAAGAGAGAGAAAGAAAGAGAGAGAGAAGAAGAAAACTGCAGGAGAGAAAATAAGTGATTTTAAATAAATCTTGTTCCAAATCGTTCCTTGTTTCTCATGCAATAATCCTTAAATAAGTTAACAACTTTGATTATAGCTGATTCTAATAGGAACTTATTTCCTAATAAGACTCTAATTGATCATCTTACCTAAATTGACTAACCCAATTTAGGTAATAAATTAATGTGGACATCTCTTACATATAAACTTACCATAATTATCAATTGAGATTCTAATAGGAATTTATTTTCTAATAAGATCCTAATTGATAAGGTCTTACCTAAATTGATTAACCGAATTTAGGTAATAACTCAATGCGGACATCCCCTGCATATAGGCTTACCATATCTATCAATTGACTAATTAAATTGATTATTTGAATTAAGAATCAACTCAACAAATTAAATGTAAAAATAAGTTGAGCCTAATTAAATCAATTGGACCAAAATTCGACTCAAGTAACTTTATTTTGGTCAAATTGAAGATTATGCCCACATCAATAGGTGTCAGTCCTGTTGCTTTTTTTTTTTTCTTAATGTCCCTCCTATATCAAAACCTACACCTCCAACCGAGTTACTAGAAGATGTCGTTTGTCCAAATTTTGGCAAAGGAATTTGTTTAGGCATCGAATTTTTAATTCTCAACTCGGCCATATCAACAACCCTTTTCATTTCCATAACATGTTCACTACTCACTTTTGGACAACCTCTAATTCCATGCCCACTAATTTTTAGCAAATGAGCCTTTACTCATGATATGATCCCTTGTAGACTTGTTGACAATAATTGCATCTAAAATTATGATTTCCTCCACCTTCTCTCAATTTCTCCATCTTAGTAACATATCTCCATAAAGGAGTATTATCATCCACAGAAGATGTAGTATTTTGATTAGAATCAGGACTATTTTCAGATTTTATTTTTTTTAACTGCAATAAAACTATATTAGTAAAGAGATATGTATTAGCAGATTAACAATTTAACAGATAGAGAAGCTTTAATATAATTTAACAATTTAATAACAGAGATTAAAATAACTAATATAAATTAAAATAATTTAACAGAGAGAGAGTGAGATAGCGAGAGAATGAGAGAGAGATCGTGAGAGAGAGAGAGAGAATGAGAGACAACGAGAGAGTGAGACATCGAGAGAGAGAATGAGAGAAAGGGAGGGAGGGAGGAAGAGACAGAGACAAAGACAGAGAGAGATAATGAGAGAGGGAGGGAAGGAGGAAGAGACAGAGAGAGAGAGATAGCAAGAGAGACAGAGAGAGAATAAGATAAAAGGAGGGAGGAAGAGACAGGGAGAGACAGAGACAGGGAGGGAGGAAGAGACAGAGAGAGACAGAGACGGAGAGAGAACCTGCGTCCTTGCCGTGCTCAGCTTGCCGCGCTCGCTCAGCAGCTTGTCGCGCCTTGTATTGTTGCTTAACAGCTGCTCGAGGGTTATAGGGCTTAGATCGGACGATTCGTCGCTCAATAGTGAAGGTGAGAACGACGATTTGAGTTTCAGGTTTTATTATCGTGTTTGGATCGGGTTGATAACATTTGACCGAATCTGACCCGACCTGATCTGTTAAACATTATTTAAAATACCGTGTGTCCTTGCCCGTGTCCCAACAGTGTCCGATATTTTTTATTTTGGAAACTCCGGACATGTGTCCGACACGTGTCGGACATGGACACCTCCTGGGGGAGGTGTCCGTGCTTCATTGCACAAAGACAGCAGTTCTAAAGACTATCTTTAGTTGTCACAGGGTCCTCCATTGCATCTCCTAGTAGCAGCCTCCTAGCCCTTTTGCAGCCCTCTTCATCTTGAATTTCTGCCGAGCAAAGAAAAAGAGAGGTAATGTAAGAGAGCTCCCTCCAAGAGTTTGAATAGTTCTTAAAACTTCTCCTAATCCTTTTCAACCAGGTACTCCACACAACAGTTGCCAACCAGTTCTTAACATTCTTATTTAATTCTCTATTGTAAGAACAAATATGAATCCTCATAAGACCAGTCATCTGCTGCAAAGTCTGCTTAACATATGTCTGAGGAAAAGATGATCCACATGCTTATCTTTGGCGCATAGCACACATTGTGAACTTCTGGACCACCCCCTTCTCAGCAAATTATCCCTAGTCAATATTTGAATATGGCAGACTAACCACAAAAAGGCTCTGACCTTAACAAGTACTTTCATCTTCCACAGTTTTGGTAGGGATTTATTAGAGCCCCACAACTAATCACATTATTAATCATCTGTTGCTCTTCCAACAGTAAAGAATCAGAATTTCCTATATCTCAGATTTTAGGTATGACCATCCCATTCCTCAGCAATGACCAGAACCTCATCCTGCACCACAACAAATAGATTAGTAAAACTAGTAACTAAACTCACTCATTAATCCAGACGTCAGTCCATAATTGAATTTTTTTCTCATCTTTAAATAGCCAACTGAGCCCAGCTTTGAACATCCCACCTGTCTATAGAACGCCCCTTCAAAAGGGGGAAATTCTATTTGAATTACCTAGTTTAAAAGAGTCCTGTTTAAATTTCCTATAATATCTTTCCATCACAATAGAAGCCTAGGGCTAATTTTCCAAATTCAACAGTCTCACACCATTTAGGAAGTAGTCTATTATTCATAACCTGTAAATAAGTAATCCCTATCCCTCCGTACTCTTATGTTTTTTTTCCAACTTCCAATTGACTAAAGAATAATCCTTCTTCTCTTCACTACTTCCTTTCCGCAGAAAAGTACTTACTGATTTTATCAATTCTATTTTTGACCCAAGCTGGCATATAAAGGAGAAATAATATATGTAACTGGAGCTTAAAACCAAGTTGATAAGAGTACTTCTACCTCCAAGAGATAGCATAGCAATTTCCTCTTCCAGCCTGATAGTCCTTTTTCAATTTTCTCAATCACATAAGCCAATATGGCTTCCTTAGTTTGCATTATGCAATGGTAACTTTCAAATATTCTATAGGCAACTGTTCAGTTTTACAATTCAAAAGCTCAGCAAATTCCAAGCCTTTGTCATGGTCATTGTCCAAATAGATCAAACAAATTTTGTCAGAACTATTTTCAGTCCTGAAACTGCCTGAAAGTAGGGAAAAAAAAAATAAAGTTCAGCACCATAGCCTCCCTCTTATAAGCCTTTTGTTAAAATCAAAGTTTTATCAACATATTGGAGATTGATGATCCCTCTCTGTTTGATATCTTTCCCAAACCTACTTATCGAACCACTTTGTTTAGGCTTCTTAATCATCACCCTGTTCAAGCTATCTGCCACCAACAAAAATAGGTTGGGGAAAAAAGGATTCCCCTACGGTAAGCCTTTTTTACATCTGAAATACTTGCCAAGTTCGCCATTAAAGTTAACATTTGAAGATTTTGTCGACATTGCTTGCATTATCAAACACTGGTCGGCCAGTCTTCTGTCCTCTGTCCTCCGTCTATTTGAAATCAATCCACCCATTTTTCAGGGAACCCTCTTCATCTAAGAACATCAGCCAGAAAATCCTATGTAATATTATCATAGGTTTTCTTAAAGTCCAACTTAACCAAAATGCCAGCACATTTCTTCTTCTTATTCCACATATCAACTCATCGGGCCATACATCATGCCATCAAGGATAAATCTCCTTTTTCTTATATAGAATTTTGATAATCATCTATCAGTTGCCCAATTACCCTACTTAGTTTATTTGTAAGCACTTTGATCACAATCTTATTACTGCAATTTAGCAGATTGATAGGTCTGAACTTCTCTATCTTCTTAGCTCTATTCTTCTTAGGAATTAAATAAAGCATAGCATAATTAAGGCTCTGAAGATTCCAACTTGCCTCAATAAAACTCACTAAACAAATTTATCACATCTTGCTTAATCAGAGCACAAAAGTGATGGTAAATTTTGATTGGGTTTGGGTTTGTTTCTTTCCTCAAGTGGATAGTTTGATTAGGGAACTATATATGCTATTTTACTTTGACTTTGGAAGGCCATAAAGTATTTTCTTCTCTCTCAAGTTGGCCAAATTAGCCAGGGGGTTAGGGTTTCTCGATTTCTTCTCTTTTGGTCTATTAAACTGCTGTGGTGTTGCTTATTATGATTTGTCAGTCCGGAACCTATCAGATTTCCATTACTGCACTCACACACCGGGCCAAACCACTTCATCCTCTCCATGGGCCAAGGAGAAGAGGGATCATGAATTTGGACGCTTTCCGATGCATGGCATAAAAGGTGTTGCTGCATCTTGAGATCCTACTTGCCATGTTCCGCAGCATTGTCCTCCAATGGATCTTGAATATGAACCCGCAAAACCGTCATAACTCATAACTCTCATCTCCAAAAGATGAGGTCATAAACTATGACATGGTTTATATCAGATTCTTGTGCCACAAGCACAACCCTTGCTAATCAATGATGGGCACATTGCATGGCCATTGGTAAGGTTTGACATGCCCTAGAATAGGATTCTTCTTTTTTCTCCTCTAAATGGCCTAACTTGCTATCCATTGAGTTAATACATATCAGTTGGGCTATAAAATATGGAAATATACATTTAAATCTACATATTGTCTTAAAATAAATTTCCTCTACTGGAAGCATGCTAATGGACATCTAAGAAAATTGGATTGAGATGAATCTTTGTTGACCTACTTAATCCTAATCTCAGTTTTCCAATGTTTCACAAAGTTCATAAAGATTCATAGTTTGTTCAAATGTATGTTGAAATGATTGGGGAAATAAGTTTACCACATCTCTTATCTGAAATTTGATTCCTAATTTCCCTGTATCTAGTTTTAAATGCTTGATTAATTAAGGAACCTCACTCACCACATCCTAGGTTCAGTTTCTTTGGTTTCAAAACATGTACTCACCTGTATTTTTCTGTTTTTAATTGAAAAAAGAAAACTTGATATCTGAGCAAACTTATGGCCAAGTTGGTGGTGCAGGTATGGCACTTGATATGGGCCATGTCACTTGGCACTCCTTGCTTGATATATTACTTACAGATCATGCCATCATGGGTTCTTTATTTATTAATGTTTCTTGGTGTAACATTGTCATAAACCTCTAAATTTTAAAATCTTTGTTTTGAAAGTAATTCAAAGCATAATTTTACCATAACATGTTCTGTCCTATACAAACAATTCTGATGTTAGCATTTCAAAATATTTAACTGTCTTAAACCATAAGAAGCTTTTATCTGCCTGCCTGAATAGCATCAGCTAGCTTTAGATTGATAGTTTTACTCAGTTTTGACTGAAAATTTTAAAATATTGATGCTTCCAACACTACGTGTTGTGGTGATGCTTTTATTGTGTAGAAAAAAACAGCACACAGTTTATAAACTATAGTACATTTGACAGCATGTTCTGATTTTCTATTGATTTGTTACATATATATTTTATAATCCTTTTCCTTTTCCTGTTTACCAGATAAAACAAATCAGAGACCCTAAGAAGCAACTTGACATGGTTGGTGTACCTGAAGAGCACCTGGCAGGGCATGCATTTCACCTATATCATCTCACTTCACCTGATGAAACGTAATTTCACGTCCCATAAAAATTTAATTCTTCTTAATAATAGTTTCTAGTACCTCCAACACTTCGCTGCACATAAAAATAAATTTGTTTATCAGAGTTTCATTTGAGTTCCAACACAATGTTTGTGGGCGTTCAATATATGCTGAGGGAACCATTGATGCTGCCATCTTTCTTCATAAGAAGGTATTCAGTCAGTTTGTTCTTAGTTACTATTTAGATATATTTTGTGGTTTTTTTAATGATATTAGGAAACAACTAAGTTGAAGCTCTTGTGCTCGGGCAGGTTAAATCTAAGGCTAATAAGAGAATATATGATATGATTGATGTACTGCGAGAAGGTGACATGCGTTGAGCTCTTATTAATTTGTACTCAGGTAAATACAAAATACAACTGTGTACTTTTTAGTGTTGATCTCCATTTTACATTTTCAGCGATCATATTGACTTTTCTGTCTTGCAGATCAGACATGTTTACTGATGTCTCTCTTTAAATCTTTAATCTTATATCTCAGTGATAAATTCCTGACTGACCGAAGGCAGTGAAGTTGTTCTATATAGACTTATCGGTAGTAGATTGGCAATCTTGTAATATCATCCACCATCTTTCTGGTTGTCTGCATGTTATGAGGTGTTATCAAAACTTAAAGGGATATCTTTGAAGGTTTTGTTACTTCATTTTATTATATTACTAAGGCCAGTTCCAAATCTTTTTATCTAGCAATCTTTTTATATTTTACTTGTTGCGTCCGTGTTTATAGCTTAGCACAACGATTTGTGATTGGAGTTGCACTAATGCTCTCCATACTGCCATAGCTGAATTTTCATAGAGCATATTTCTCTCCTTTGGACCTTTATTTTCTTAGTGTAGATGGCAGTTGGAAATAACTTTTTAATATCGTCTATTTGAGAGATCTATGGTTATTTTCAGTTTTCTGCAAAAATAATTGTTTTCTTCCTAAACTAGAGTTGTTGACCAAACTAGCACTCTTTTAAATTTTATTTACTCAAATGTACCGCACCTAAAATTTGATAACCAAAAGTGATTTATTTTACTGTAGCTTTAAGTAAAATATTAAATTGCTAAAGGTTTACTTTTATGTAGGAACATCGAAAATTTTCTTTTATAAAAGGCTATTACATTTTATAAAACGATGAGCAATGCAGTCCATCTCCACCATCAAACGTCTCTTCTTAAGTCCAATATCTCTTCTTAATTACTTGATCTATAGAAGTCCATCTCCACCATCAAACATACTTATCATCCAATTAGTACCAGTCCACCAGCATCTCCTTAAGGTCTAAAGGTAAGCATGGCTACAGCCAGCATCTTCCTATTACCTCTTGAACTGACTTCCCCTCTGGCACTTGCTTCCGATCCTAGTCCAAGACTTCTGCGTTGCTGATGAGATGCCTCAAGGTACTTTAACTGACCTATATATATATATATATATATGCTGTCATTAATTCGAGCCTATAATTTTGGACATTTAAGTTTGTGACTCTTTCGAAAGTTCTAATTAATTCATGTCAACAGTTTCATGCAGTGTTTGTTAACGGATTCATCTGCAAAGATCCAAAGCTAGTGAAAGCTGATGATTTCTTTTACTCTGGCCTTGATAAGCTATTATGAATTAGATCTGGACTCAACTGGAAGTAAGAAAATTATGAGATTGTTGAGTGGTAGCCTTGGAGGTTAAGATTTTGATGGCTTTTATTTTACGTAAATCGGAGATTGGGATGAAAAATTAAAGTAAGATAGTGGAAGTATGTCTAAACATGATAGATTTGTAGATATTTGATGTTGTGGTACTCATCGGAAGATAGCAAACAACTCTATAGTAACTTTATAGTAGGGTGGTTCGTGGAGTAAAATAGTGGTTAGGGTTTGAAAGTTTTAAATGAATTTATAGTTAAGATTCCTACGAAGATATAAACGATTTAATTGCTACAATGAAAGATAAAGACAATAAGAATAAATTGGTTAAATTTAAATTTCATTCTACGATAATAATCAACAAATGACCACTCCTATTTATAGAATTAAAGTCCTAGTGGATCTGTTCCACATATGGATTATTCACTTTATTTTAATTTAAAGATAATAATAAATCTAACTTACTAACTTGACTGACTCAACTGATTTAATCCACGTCATCAGATTATAATAATTCACCGTACTTCCAACATCTTGTCCTTAAGGCGACTAGTATGTGAGCTAGATCTTTTGACTCATATCTTGCTCATGGGTCCATAGGTCTACATGCAGGTCTAGCTTAGTCCCTTGACGCGGGTCTGCCGAGTTGTTTCACCGGTCGTCCTTGAGCTCATACTCTGGCCCCAAGTCGCACTCATGGGTTTCCAACTAGTTCATGTGATATGGTTGAACCGGAATGCGAAAAAATTCAACATCCTTTGAGGTACGTGCACTTCATTTCTCCCAACTATTTGCCTTAACTCTAGCTCTAGGGTTGAAATAGGATTTTGTTCTAGGGGCCCATTTGCCCTAATAGTAACCCTAGGATTGAAATAGGATTTTGGCCCAAGGGCGATACTATGGGTTGCATAGGCTCCGATGGCAGCTAGGTTAGGTAGTTAAGTAGTGGGCTGTTAGGAGTTGACTTCTAGGTGATCCTTGCAGCGGTGGAAGCTAATTATCGAGCTTGGGCTCAGGTTGCAGCAGTGACGGCCATGGCGCTTTGCCAGTGGGCCCACTAGGCCCTAGTGGTTGCGGTTGGTGGCCATTGCCCCACTGCAATGGAGCCCCGGTGACGAAAAGATCGACGAAAGCCACCCTGACGTTCCTTAGCTTAGGAAAATTTGATGCAATCGTGGCTATTGGGTTCGGCCATGCAGAGGTCTTCGGTGGACATAGTGGCTACCACTGGATGGTAATTGGCTCGAGGAAGCCGATCGTGATTGTCAGTGGTCGCTGGAATGCCGGAGTAGGAGTTGTGGTTCGTGGACCGCAAGCTGAATTCATCCACTCTTTTGCTGGCTCGGTTGAGGCAGGGTCAGCCCTTGAAGTTGAAGCCCAGGTGCTACTCAAAGCCATTATAGCTGCTCTTAATATAAAGCTCAAGAAAATGGTTTCTTAAAGTGATTCGTTAATTGTCACCAACACTATGAATGAAACGGAGGAAACACTGTGGACTTTCCGTAATTGGATTGCCCGTTTTGATAGATGTGATACGTCTAATCTAAAGTGGATTCTCAGGTCTTTTGATAAAGGACCACTTTATTATATTTAAAGATGTGTCAGTAGTTAACAGTATTGAAATTGATAGGTGGCATCAACTAAGGACATTGAAATTGATTGGTAGGTGGCAACAGAGAATAATCTAGCATTGAAGTTGGTAAGTGGGATCAATCGGGAGCTCAAACCTAAGGAACTATATTAGGTGGTGTCTATAATTTATCTATATTATTATAATAAATAGGCTCAATTCAGTGAACCCAATCTTCTCTATAAGATGATTCGATCAGACTTGGATTATATCAAAAAGTTACAAAAGTGTGGGAATATATTTAGGTGGTCAACAATTTTTGAAAAGTCTTAAGGCATTGATATTGTTAATTCATATGACAATTCTAATAGTTTTACTTTAATCACAAGTATAAAAAAATTTAAACACTACGAAAATAAATATAAGAAGCTAAAGTGATTTACACAAAAGTAGGGAGGTAAACTACATTTAACTCTATTTATTATTAAAGTGGATGATTAAATCTTAATAAGAGTAGCTTAAGTGGAGATTGTCTCGTTGAATGTAATAAGTTAGGATCATCTAAAATTCTAGAAAACATGGAACCTTATAATGTCGTGATCTCCTTTTGAATTATTTATATCTAAATATACAACAAAACTGATTAGTAAACAAGTATTAAAGTTATAACCATATTAGATAAATTCTCTAGCTCTCCTAGTGGCATCATAAACTATAACACATCGGTAACGTTTGAACGAGATTTTAACAACAATTTCACTTTTTTCCTATTTGAGAACACAGAATATTTAATGCGACACCTACTCTGTATTCAATATACGGCGGCAGAAATAATGAATTGGGACAGTTGGGAGATAAAAAAAGGCCCCATTTACAATTATTCCCCACGTTCTCCCTTCCCACTTTTAATTCTCCCTTCCCACTTTTAATTCTAAAACACTAACTTACCAATTAAAAAACCTAAAACCCTACATAATTACATTCGATACTTCCCCATTAATCTCAAGTTTTTGACCAAAATAGACCCATTTTATATAATTTTTTTTTATCGAAATAGACTTACTCAAACTTATTACAAAATGAGATCTAATATAATGTAGCCTTAACAAAAATGCTGAACTAATTAACATTTTTAAAAACTCTAATCTATTCAGTGTTTTTATTGTCAGGCATTTTTTGTCTTAATTACTGAAAGGCTAAGTTAAAAAGATTTATATACATAAAATGATGATCAGTTCAATGTTTTAGGATCAAATAAAAGCACTAAATTGATCGGCATTTTTGTTTAGAGAAAAATAGCTGACGAGTTCAACGTTTTTATTAGGGCTACAGTAAATTATACAATTAATTAGATTCTATTTAGTAATAAATCAAAGGGTAAACCATTTCGGTATTAAAAATTTAGAAGAGTACTAGTTTGGTTAAAAACTCGTGATTTTCCACCCAATTTCTCTCAAACCCCTTGAACATTAATTCTTCCTCGTTGTCCTTCACTCATGAAACATGATAGTTAACTATAGTTATTAAAACCGGACAGATTGGGCGTCAGATCGGTGTCGATTCGGTTATGAGACTAAAAATGTAATTGACCTAGTAAAAGCGGACCAATCCAATGGTTCAAACAGCTAGGAAAAAACCGACCTGATAATAACTTGTGCTTTACAAATAGATTCCTATAAACCGATTAAATTGCTCTTTTTTTTAAAACAAATTAACTATTTCTCCTTAATAATCAACTACTATTATTTACACTTAGGGTAATTTAAGACTAAAATTAAAACACTTATATTTTTAAAAAATAAAAGTGTAATTAAGAATGATTTTGTCCGTCATATGATTTGATGTATTTAAATCAGAATATACTTAAACATGGCTAAACTTGGATGACTATAATTGTATTTGTTTATAGATATTTTTTTAGCCTTTAAGATTATTTAGAACTATAAATATATTGTTTAAATATTTAAAATAATTTTTAATAAACCAACGATGCTCTTAACCTCTGATTGAAAATATTCAATGGTTTAATCACACAACACATGGAATGAGACCTGCACCTTTAATTTACGGCGGTGGGAAAGTAATAATTGGGACAGTTGAACACGCCAACCTCATTTACTAGCTCCGTGGTCCCCTTGCCTACAATTACTTATACTCAATCCCTCCCACTCCACCACATCCCTACTTTCCACCCTGTTTCTCTGCTCTCAACCAAAACCACTTCCAACCTCGTTTACACCAAATGGGTTGCATTATGAAGCTGTTCCTATTGTTAACAGCTGCTACTGCCGCGCAAGTTAACGCTGATACACTGGTGACTGGCACAATATTCTGTGACCAATGCAAGGATGGGGAACGCAGCATCTTCGACTATCCTCTATATGGTAGTTCTTGACTACGTCACATATTCTTGGCTCTTGAAGTTTGTTGCATTGCTAATAATATCGTTATGTTGCAAGGAGCTAAGGTGGCAGTCGAATGTGGCGGCGGCATTGGCGATTTGGCGAGGACATTAACGGAGGACACCACCAACTGGCTCGGATGCTACGCGATGAGGTTGGATGGAAGCGTGGATCTCAATGGCTGCAGTGCGCGGGTCTTGCAGGGCCCGACATCTTGTGGAGTTACGGGGCCGGCACGGGGGATGACGTTGATGTTTCGGATGCTGGGGATGGCGATGTACACGGTGGAGCCGCTGTTCTCGCAGCCTCAGGAGCCAACTTGGTTCTGCCCACGGGATGACCACTCTGCGCTGCCATCGTTGCCGCCTCCTTTGGGCCCAGCGTGGCCGCTGCCGTCCCCTCCACCGCCATCGGTACCCATATTAGAGGCCTCGGCTTGCCCTTACGAGTACGCCCTGTTATCTTCTATTCTCGTGCTTTAATCCAGTGATTTCTGCTGCTTTTTTCTTTCTTTCTTTTTGTCTTCCTTTCTTTCCTATTAGTAATTTCAATCGTAGTATCGACTAGTAGCCAACACTGCAGGACTTTCATATTATCCGTACTCTATTTTTCGGATAATTTATTGAGCTCGAATAAGATACGAGCTGGATAAAACATTACTTGGTAGTTGGTGGTAATTTGCAAACCTCTGATTTGCTATCCTAGTAAAAATTATTGGTTGCAGTACAGTCTGCAGGAATTTATTGACCGTATAATTATAAGAAGTTTCTATATTGGCTGATAAACACTTTAGTGGACAAAAGGGTAATAAACAACCAAAAATATTTAAGAATAATGATATATCCACAAACACATTAACGTAGAATAATAATTGTCATAAGATGAAAAGAGAAATTATTAATAAATAAAATCATACTACATCGTTATTGTTTGTAAATTATTTATAGAGTTTGCGAGCTAGCATTACTCAACATTTAACTGGCTTGGCAACTAAACCACATGCACTCTTCTTAGTATTCCTGACTACTAAACTCCCCATTCATATATAGGGGGGTTGATCGTATTTTTTTGACATATTTAACTGTCAATTTTTGGCTATTGTAACAATTGTGTCTCGCTTTGTTGGATGACTACCAAATAACAACAATTGTGTCTGGCTTTGTTGGATGACTACTAAAGCTCACTATCCTTAGATTTAAAGTTGCGATCAAGTATACTCTTAACCATCTAAGGCAGTCAAATGTAGAGACCGACAAAATTGGTGCTAAAAATATGTTTTCTTTTTAATCCCTCTTTTTTAGTTAAAAAAAAGTTTTGTTTCATATATTCTACAAACATTCTACAAAGAAGACACATGCATGGCAGCGCATGTTTATTGATAGTGATAGTTATGAGATTGAACAAAAAAAAAAAATATCAGTGAACATGATGATACCAAAATATTAGTAAAGTCTTTATAAGCATAATACTACTCTTGAAGGTAATTACTGTTATAAATGTTAAAAAAGACCACCCTGGATCATTAACGAACTTATTTAGAATAGTGGTCCTTGCCACATTACTAATGATAACATTCTGATTTTGAGAAATAACATAAATAGTTACATTCAAACTCATCTAGATCATATATCAATAGTTAATGTAGGAAAAAAGTAGCACAAATAGGTCATGATTATGGTAAAAAGTCATTGTATGATGTAATGATTATTTGGTTTTACTTGAATCTTGTTTTATTAAATGGTCATTATAATATCAATAGTGTTGAACTTAAATTTGTTATAACATTGCAAAAATGCCTAACCTTTCATGAGCAAATTCAATGAATAGGAAGTGGTTGATGCCAGAATACAAATGCTACTGGAAGGTGGTGAGTCCGGATACAACTGTTGCTTTGGCATTTGGACCTATTGCAGCTGAGAGATATGGGATAGAAATAACTTTGTGGGATGGACTCCACGGAAGGGGGGAGATCTATTACACGTTGCTTAGGGAAGGGATTACATCCCTCCTAAATTCCTTTAATACCATAACATTCTCCCATTCCACTGTCAGTGTGATTGACTACATGAACCAAGCCTTGCTTGATTCTCCTCAGCAAGCTCTAGTAACAGCGTTAAGATTTAGAAGGGCTAACTTGGGCAATTATGGTCCAACTAATGTCAGCTGCAATTTCATCGCTTGTTCCTAAATGAGATTGTAGTAGCTAATTAGTATATTGTTAGCCCTAATTATTGATTTCATGTAACCCTTAAAAATGATCATATGCTATATAATATTGGTGGATATTATTGTGACTAATTTTGTTGTAGTAGAGCCAGCATAACATATTTCTTCTTTTAATATAATAAATTTTCAACCAACAATACAAATAGATTTTTAGAAATTCTACTTATAACTTAGACAAATTATTCAAACAAAAAAGAAATTTATTGTTCTTGTTGAAGGGAGGATTTTTCTTTACGAAGATCCTAATCTATTATCTGATCACAGTTTTTATTTATTTATTTTTTTAGAGTAGTTTTTGATTAAAATTTTATTAGTTTAGTCTAGAAACAATTTGCAAGATGTCTCGAAGATATAATGCCTTCACTGTTAAATTTCTAAGAACTATATTTCGAATGAATTTAGGGACCAATCACTAAACCTAAATATTAAGAACAAAGATTGGAAACAATAACTTTTTATAAGAAATAAGAAGAATCCATTTAGGGAAATAGCACCTTTTAATCCATTTCAATACTTTATTTTTGATAAATTTGTGGGCATATTTAATGATATTATGAGCCCTTTTGTGTATTTGTAGAGTTACTATGGGGGTTTTTTTTTTCTTACCATATTTCATAGTTGTTTGATTTGAGATTTAGGAGCTTTGTGCATATTTGATAGTCTTTGTCACATTAGTGATATAGTAACTATTTACTTCATGGAGCTTCTTTGCTAGTATAATGGTTTATTTAGTTGTGAAATAAGAAAAAATTATGAGTGAGATAAAATGAGGACTTATGCTGGTATAAAGGACATTTTTTTTATCCCAATTTCTTAATGTTTGTCACATCAGAGATATAATAACTTTTAATTTCAAGCAGCTTACTTGCTTATATTAAAGATCCATTTAGTTGTGAGATAACAAAAATTAGCATTGAGATAGAATAAGGATTATTGAGGATAAAGAAAATTTTCATCCTAATTTCTTATTAGGTATTTGGTTGCATAAAAAAAGCATAAGTATTAGAATTAAAATATGAGATATATAGTGTTTGGTGATAGTAGTTGAAAAAAAGTATAGAAATGATCAAATTGACCTTAATAATCCTTTTCTATTTTAATTTAAATAGATATTTATTATTTATTTTCTTGGAGAAAGATAGGAAATAAGTTTGAAATAAAATATGAATTATAATCTTATTTATTAACTCATGTATTATCATATCATTATCATTTTTAGAATTTCTTGTTGAAAAATGATGCAATCCAACTAAACAACTAATCATGTTACCCGGTGAAGGGTTGCAATTGAATTATCCTTAGACCGTAAAAGGATTCTCTTGCCTGATATCTGGATGCGGTGCACATCGATCTTGCTAGGTGCGCATTGAGCTCAAGTTGGTGTAAATTTCTAAAAAAAAAATAGTATTCCTTCTCCTTGTATGCAATATTAAAAACGTAGATCATGATGTCAGAGATTCAATCTCCTGATTTCATATATTTTGAACATCATATAAATATTTTCTGACTATTTTTTTAAAACTGCATAGAATATAAATTTGTACAATTCAAAGACTCATTCAAATTCAAACTTGGACTTAATTTAAACTTAAAATGTATCAATCAACCATACTTCCATTCACTTTGGCTGTAAGGTGAGAACTGAGGAAATCCAGATATGCAAGCACAGAGCTCACGTAGGTGTCGCCTCTCCTCTAGATGACCTTGATCTCGTATTCCATCGAGGGATTATGTTGTGTTATATATGGTGTCGAAGAATTTGAATCAGTCATATTCATTCTCCTAGTTACGACTCTGACTGAGAATATCAAGGAACGATGATTCTAATATTAAATTGATGCAACTTGGCAAAGAGCTGCACTCACACCCAAATAAGCCCAAGACAACAAAGAGGGTGCTTTGCTGTTTTACTTGATGTGGTGTACATTGGCCTTCGTCCAAAAGCTGCTTGGGGACTTTTGAAGTGCTGAGCATCAAGTATAGTGGGTGCGCACGGACGCAGGCCGGTGAACCTTTTTAGGGCTGAACTGGAAGGCTAACGTAGATGAGGCTTTAGATTAAACTTCTATCCCCTCTTTTGTTTGACTTCAAGGGGTGTCATAGGTTTAGTAACCAAACAATTTTTTATTCCTAACTAAATTCACTCCACAATAAAGAGATGGAGAAAAAAAAAAATTTAATTTGAATTCAAATAGATTCTAATTTTACCCTTCAAATGATGTATATCTATCATTTTCATGTCTTATCAACATTTTCTTTTCTTCTCTCCCTCTCCTCTCTCTTCTAAATAACTCATCAGTTAAAAAAATTAAAATTAAATCATAATAAACGGTTAAATGGCTTAAAAGAGAAGCCTATTAAAAAATTCTAAATAGAAAGTTATTTGTGCCAAAATTTTCACTTTTGCTAGGTTAGAAAGCTGGGTGCCATCTTAGTGATTTTTGTGAGCTTACATCCTAGCAAGCCCCCAATGTAAGGCACTTTTGCGGCCTTACAAGGTTATAAAGAGGGGAAAAGTCTAATTAAGTATACAAATCAAGGGTTGTGTAACGTCTTGTAGTTAGAAATTTGCTTGCCATCCTAGTCTGATTTTATGGGCTTATAAGCCACAAGCCCCCAAAACAAATTGTATCTAAGCTTATAAATATGTTTGAAAGCTTACGAGTTTGCCACGCACTGCATAGCTATATGTTTATATTGTCACACACTACATAACTATATATCTACACTACACTCTATATATCTAGATTACCACGCACTACATGCTATATGCTTGCACTATAATATTATATAGCTATATATCTATATTACCACGCACAACATGCTATATACCTACACTATGATATAATATCATGCATTATATGGTTATATATCCATACTTTCATATAATATATGTATATATTCCACACTATTACGTACTAATAAATTTATATTTATCCTAATAGAGATATATAAAGCATTTTAAACCCACATTTGTAGTAAAAAATATTTTAGAAAAATATATATATTATTACTAATACATTATATCCAATTACTAGTATTTTTATTATTTGGTATAAAATATCACCAAAGAGTGATCACACATCTTTACAAAGACTAACGGTGAAAGATTAAATGAAATGTAGGAAAGTGAAAAGGAACATGGAGGCCACTTGTGGTCGAATTTATACGACCTTTACCTTTAAAGGAAACTCTATGCCTGCTGTAAAGGTGGGTAGGGTTCATCTAAAGTTGCTTATTCTAGCTTGATTAGCCGGTAACCTTTCACCGACTTTACCCATCCACGCGCGTCAAATCAGACGACGCAATCTTTCAAACCCTTGCATAGGTCGCTCTCTTGCCTTGGTGTTTTCACTCCCCACTCTCCACCTTCCTCAGCCCAAATTATTATCCGAGATCCGAGGGGAACCGCAACCTTGATAGATTGTTCTCGGTCTCAGCTAAGGGCCTCTTCGCATCATCTTTTAACAGGATTTCTGCATGTTAGTCTTTCCTAAAATTAAGTTTCTTTAGATAATGGGTACGGAGAGATGAAAGAAGAGCCAAAAAGTTCTCCAAAAAAAAAGGAATTATTTAAATGATGAGTGCAGCAACAAAACAATATAATCGAAGCATCTTCTACTCATAAATAAAGGAATTGTTTCACAGTTATTTCATGGCAGCAAAGAGTAATCAGACAGGTACGGCGCCCTCTGCAATTTAGATGGTAAGTTGCGGAAGACTTGGGCGGGGTGGCCAAATTTATAGGGCTAAGTTTCAGCTATAAAATGCTGCACTCACAGAAAATAAAAAGGAACCAGCAAAAGTTTGATGGAAGTAACACATACTAAATACTAACAAGGAACTAATCTTACAGATCTGAAAAAGGGGGCATTCTTGGTCAACAAAGAAATGGGAAAACGGACACGACATTTACATGCATGTAAGATTATGATTGTTACTGATGTAACAATTCTGGGTATTGAAGAGCTATTATCTGCTTTAGTGACTTCAGCGATGATTTGAATTTTGAGTGCTGTTCAGCCACTGCAATACGTGAATAAAGTTCAAAGTTGATGGGATTAGATGAACTGGAATTATTTGTAATAAAGCACTTTAAAAGGGAAGAGGACCAAACACATACCATGCATCATAGCTTTGATTTCCTTGGAAAAATCTTCAATCCGACCCAAAACTGGTCGGATCCCACAAGACTGGGATACACAAAATTCCAGGTACACAGATTTTTCCAGAATCTGTAACAACAGGAGGCACACATTCTCTGTTTCCACAGGAAGACATTTTGATCTGTTGCCCTCGCACATGTCAGTGATTATGGCAGTTGTTTGATCCTAAGCAAGACAATCGCCACCCAATTAAGAAATTCAATGATAAGGCACAAACATAAAAAATGCAAAACTGAATTCAACTTATAACAGGGTGTCTGACTTGTTCTCCAAACAGAGACAATAAATACAAATGGAACCTCCAAATATTGTTGCTAACTAAATTGATTTTTCTTGGGATCATGTTATTTAATAATGGTGACAACATTTAGTGATAATTTAATAGTACCAAATACAAGAAACTGTTGGAAGTCTGGACTTAGAGAAATCAAATTTCACAATTCCCTGCACTTAAGAATTCAGATGATTTAAGTTAAATTTATTCAATTATGTTTGCTCTATAGATTCGCAGGATCTGGAGTCTCACAGACTCAAATTCTCCAATTCTACACAGCTCTATGCAGGCACTTAGGCATAAGATACGGGAACATCAAATATAGTTTTTTTTTTCTCTTTCTGCAAAAAATCAAATGTAAGTCTTTCATGTAGAAACTAGTAAACTAAATTTAAGGTGATACAAGTATTAACTATCAAATATATTTGAAAGCTATAAATAGATACGTAATTACTGCTAATGTAATTAATACCTGTAATCCATGCAGAATCTCAGGCATAGGAAGCTCAGGGAAATGGGCAAGATCAATAAAAGCCACCTCTTCTGCCCTTTTAACTGCTGCTTTAGCTTGCATGCACAGGAACTTCAAAATTAGAAAAGCAATTTTATAAATCTGTGTAGCAACCATGTTGGTAAAAAGAGTTGGCCAAACCAAATCAGAATCTTCATTAGCCTGATCTTTGTTAACTAATGGCAATCCTGCATGTGTCTGATCAGAAACAGTTGCATTTCTCATGGAACAGAGAGAGAGAGAAAACCATCCTTGTTTACTTTTCATTGCTGATGGAATCTCATCAAAGTCCACCTCCTCCTTGACAGTTGGTGGACATTCAAAATGTAAGTTGAAATTCGAGGACTCTCCACCTCTCAAATTTCCCTTGCTTATAAAGGCTAAAAGGTGGATAATTGTCTCATTTAGTCCAGAAGTTATTTCCTTCATACCCATGCTCCACAAAGCGTGATGTTTTGCAAGCTCACATATTAGCATGAGAGTGTGTTCAGTTAGAATCAGATCTCCAAGGGATGTCTTTGATTTTTGGAGTATTCCTCTATTCTTGCTCTGATCATCAACAGGAACATTTGGTGCAGAAAGAGAAAAGGAAAAAATAATGTGTGCCTTCTCCGAAAGAAAACGTATTGAATTGTCCACAATATCTATATAAGAATCATCACCAATGCAATAAATCACTGATGTCATAATAGCCAAGCCAAGTTGCCAGAGGTGCACATGCTTTCCTTGGCTAATACTGCTAGTTCCATCACTAAGTAAAGGATCACCAATATTTAGCTGACTTAAAAGCACCTTTAAGGAAGAAAAAATATCAGCCAAATGAAGCATCTTAGCACCATCTTTTGTGCGCGCCAAGGTCAAACAAAAATTAAAGATCACATGAGCAGAAACTGAAGCGTCCTTCATTAGAACCTTTCGGAGGATAACCTGTAGTCGAAGGTGCTTTTGTAGGACGGGAAACCAAATATTAGGAGTCAAATAACCCTTCAGCATTAAATCCAATGATGCCACAGAGGGGTTAGAGTATTCACTGTTCTCTGCATACTTGCAGAGAACAGGTAACACTCCAATACTTGAAATAGACACTTCAGAAAAGAGGTTTAATTCAAGATCAGGTTCATCTTTCATATTCTCTACAGAATAAGTGAACCGAAGTGAAGTCAGAAGTAACATAAGAAGAAGCTTCACTACTTTGTTAGGGGCCAGATTGAATGGCCTGATATCAGATAAAATTTGAATGACTGATCCTGAAGTTTTTATAAGAAGTGCAAGGATAGGAAAGAACTCTCTCCTGCATTTCCTTTGCTCAAAATGGATTCTTGTGAGAGTAAGTAACAGTTCAGCATGAGCTGAAAGGAACTGAAGCAAAACCTCATTCGTGTTAGAATGTGGAATTGCTGAATCTACTGTTTCCTGCAGAGTCTTGCAAACATATCGGATACCTGATAAGACGAGCTGGTCAGACATCCCTTCAACAAGTAATTTCGACTTCCGTTCATCACTCTGTAAAATTTTACAACATCAGCATCATGAAAAATGATTCAGAGATAAGAAGGATAAAGGTAAAATAGAAACCCTTCTATCATGAAAAAGGTAAAGTGTGAAAAGACTAACTCTTCCCATGTAGACAGATAAAGCTGCTATTAAAGATTTCAAAGCAAAATGCTTTGAAGCTGATTCCGACATCATCAAATTTGCATTATGGATAATCATTAACATCTTCTCAGCTATTTCTTTGGATTCCTTCCAACCAGAACCAGAATAACACCATAAATCAATCCCGAGTTCGCGTCGTATGTGTAAAACATCAAACATACAAGAGTCCTTGACAACTTGTGCGGAGCTCTTATCCTTTCTCCGCTCCTCATTCTGAAAAGCTTCTAAAGAAAGTAGGAAATGTAAAAGCTCCTGAAATGGACCTGACGTAATTTCACGACCTTCAAGCTCTCCTTGTAGATGGTAATAAAGATCATTCATTACAAGATTGCTGAGTTCTTTTCTACCACTGCAGCCATAAAATCTCAAGTTACCATACATAAGCACAACGATACATTTTATTAGTACTATGATTACTGTAAAAATATGAAGGACCTACTAAATATAAAAGAAGCAAACCCTCCGTTATAACAAATCCTAGATAAATCAATTATAAGAATACAAGATGTTTCCCAAAAAAGCAAACTGCTCATCACTCTAAATATTTGAATGCCTATTTTATCTCACTCAAATTATTTGAATGCCTAAACATATACCGAATCACTCTAAATTTTTTAATGCCTAAACATATATTAAGAAGTTCATGCCAGTACTTAATTAGGTAGGGTTTTACAGCAGTTTTATTTAGAGATAATGACATAAAACCAAATAGGTCAAGACTCTAGCTTCAAGATACATAAACTTCTGATTTAGAAATATGCCAGCAAAGGGAAATCCCCCTTTTACACTTTCCAAGCAATCAGTTAAGGCTCGGGGTTGTAAAAAGTTGTCCCATGTGGAGAGGTAAGTACCTATCTTTATTTTGACTCATTTTGAGCTTTTCCAAATATAGAAGGTATCCAACGGCTACAAAATTGTCCAACCAAAGGATAATCAATGGCTACAAAATTGTCCAAACAAAGGATAATCAATGGCTACAAATTTTCCTGTTCTTTTTGAAAAGATTTAACATAGAGCTTTTGTGTGTGTGTGTATGTGTGTGTGTGTGTCTCAGTTTATTTATGGATATATACACAGAATCATGTTGATCCAAACAAAAGCATGTATCTGCATGCGTATTTTCCATAACGAACCATTCGATGACTTTGATGTCTTTCTTGAGGGATGTCTTAAGTTTGTCTGACTAAAATCCAAATGATAAATTAGAAAAATGCATATCATCCATAGATTCAAACTGATTTATGACAAAGTAAATTTTACACAACAATAAAAAGAAATTGTTCACGTAATCTTTTAATGTAGCACAAGATGTAATAAACAATTCAAATTTCTAGTGAAAATTTCAAATGTCTAGATAATGGATGATACTTATAACTGATTTAAAAGTCAGATCATGGTTACCTGCTTGGAGTAACCTAGTTAGTATTACAATAAAACTATGCTTCTACTCAATAAAGTCATGGCAATTCCTAAGAAAAGATGTTTTTAGAATCTTATATTTCATTATGGCAGTAAAGCCAAAATTCTGAGCTGAGAGCAAGAGTTCGAGAAAATGACACGTATTGCCGGTATCAGCCTAGCAGTATTAGAGCAATTTTTAATTATGTCAAGTTCCAAAAAATTATTTTAATTTGCAGGAAATATCTTAAACCCTTAAAATAATAATAAGTCTAAAATCTAAAAAAAAAATACTACTTTCTCAATTTCACTCCAACTCATTCTCTTTTCTCTCTCACACAAATTAAAAAAAAAATCTCCTTTTGTTCCACTCTCCCACTCTCCTCCACTGCTCACTTCATCTCTCATCCTCTATCAAAAAAATAATAATAATAAAAAAAATAAAAAAAATAAAAAATCTCAATCTCACTTCCTTTCTCACATGCAGCCCCCTCACAGCCTTCACTGATCCAATCTTTGTCAACCCCAATGTCCAACTCCTCAATTCACACTTGACTACGCTCACCAGCCCAACCACACTAGCCACATTGACATCTCTTTCATCTTCTGCAGTCTCGCCATTCTTCCTTTATTAGGTCTTATCATATATGCATTTTATTATTTCTCTCATATGCTCCTCTCCCTCGAGATCATGGGCAATCGATTGATCCGATGACTGAAATGGGTTCAATGGACCGGGATCAGCTGATCCAACCGATAACTCACTGAAACCAATCTACCAATCTGTTTCTCATGAAGCAGATAATGCTCATTTTGGAGGGGTGCCATTTATGTCTTCATGGTAAGTGCCGTCCGGTACCAGCCCGGTTGGTAGACACACAACAATCCATGGTATGAAGACTGATAAGATATTTCAAACTAGAGAGTTGATAATTGGTCTTTAGGTGTTTTTAGTAGGTCAATGCTTGAGTTATGTTTCAAATTTCAGTATTTATTTGGCATATTTACATATTTTTTTGTACCTTTCATGTTTGGTCGTCTTAGGCTTAATTCAAGTCAATTCTGAAATGTTGAAAAGACCAATTCCAACAGTACAAGAGACAAGATTGTCCACATAGTTCAGAGATGATATGCCAAACTAGGCACATGATAGAGCAACTTATTTTGCTGATATTAGCTATAGAAAGATACAATGATGCACTCTTAACAGGTCTGCAGTACTTATATGGGAAAGAACCTTTTTGATCTAATCTTACGAAGAAGCGGAGTTTCTTATCCACCCCTTGTTAAAAAATGGGAGGAAAGTCTCTTGTAACAATCATTATGGTTTTGTTTCAAATCAATAAAGAAAAGAGATCTTCTCCTTCCTTCATGTGAAGCAAACCCTACAGTGTGATTCTGATAAGCTTGGGTGAGTCTGATAATTATGCCTTTCCTTTAATCTATTATTTTCTTCTCCTTCTTTTCTTTCTTTTATATTATCTTTCTTCTCCTCTAACTACACTTTCTGATTTTCTTTTTTTTATCTTCATTGCAAAAAGTAGAGAATGGTTTACTTCAGATTCACTACTATAGTGATATCGGTAGTACTATAGCACCATGCAACCTTTTTCTTAAAAAAAGTTCATATTTCAGATCAGAGATCTTTTCTCTTGTTTCTCATTTTTCTACTCTATCGCATTCTCACTATTGAATACTATTTCTTTTCTTATATTTGATTTCTCTTCCTTGAAACCATACCTTCCCTATATCTGTCCTACATGAGTTTGGTAGCTTCCAATTGTCCATTTTGTTCTATCATAAAGGTTGATCCAAAGTGCACAAATATAGATCTAGTGAAGAATTTCATCAAAAGCCTATTCATAATCTAGTTTCTGATGATCCACGAGAGAAATATCAAGGTTTTATGATCTTTCAAAATATTGTTCTTATTCAGATTTATACGACAATACAAGGCAAAGTGACTGGTTTACAAAATGGATGAGCAAGGAAGCGTACCAACGGTGGCAAAAACTGCAACAATTTTCAACTGGAAAGTTGCATAAAGGGTTTTCTAAGGCTACATATTTAGAACTTGCTGTGTAGTATTACATACAACAGCAAAAAGGACATAAAATACCTATATCTAGGTTTTACATTACTCCCAAGGAATATTTAATCATAGCTGGTAGCCTGGTATAATACATGTTTCATTTAGAAGGCTGTCAAACAAACTGTGTCCAATCTTTTTGAGCTCTAGATTTCATAATTAGAGGCAAATGCATGATATCCAGATATGTTTGACATGAAAATGAGAGCAATGGCAAGCTGTATGCAATATTCATTACATGTTCAAATTTTAATTATTAAGGCTCTGCCCACCTCATCCACAGGACCAAAACTACCCTACCTTCCCCTCATAATGGTAAGTGTCCTAGTAAGACACTTCAGTAGTTAAACAATCACCTGAGCTTACATTAAAAATATTGGTGAAAAATTTCATATTCAATGCAAACATGACTTCTCTTGTACTATTTCTCAACATTAGATTTCCCAAAATTAGATTCACAGATTAAGAATAGTAATAAGTTTTTCACTTAACATGACAGTAGAAGTATATTTATTCTGATAGTCATGTTCAGGAACATACCTATACCCACATAATGAATATTGTGATAGAAGAGCAGAAAATGCAGGATGTTGGCTCAACTGCAAAGGTAGATAATTGAGATGTGAAACAAAGAGATACTGATATAAGGTTTAAAATGTTGAACAAATAAAATTGGCAGATATTTTACTCCACAACCATCTGAATATGATATGAAATTACAATTATAATTTAACATAGACTGACCTTAGCGGATATGACATGTAACTGCTTAACTAGTGGCATGGACAAGCTTCCCATATCACCAGTTGATACCTTTGTTATTAGATGCACAATGCAAAGGCAAACGACAACCTAAAGAGAATTGATATCATCAATCATCAATTACTACTCAGGCAGAAAAGAAAATGGAAAAAAAAAACTCATTTGACTCATAAATGTTAAAGATTGCATCATAGTGATCCAAAGAAAGTTTATAGAGCAGAATAAGGTAAAACATAATTGTCAAAAGCATGATATACATTGTTGATCTATTACCCCTATCAACTTAAGCCTTTGAGTCAAATGGTTACCTAACATGGCATCAGGGCAGAGATCCTGAGTTCAAATCTTGTTAAGTCTGTATCATTTAAAATATAAAATCTCAACCCATTTAAGACAAGTCCATTTGTTAGGTTTATCATAATATTTCAAACCTAGAAGAGGAGTTTTAGAATATAAAATCATTATTCTTTAACAGTTTAAGCTTTTAAGGTAGTTGATGAGTTAATGTAGTATTAGAATTAATTTAATAGAGGTCATAAATTCAAACCTTATTAGCTCGCTTTTATTCCGTATTCTCTAAAATTGTCGTGTGGTAGGTTGATTATGAAGCACGAATATAGATTCGAGATACGAAGATATGATAAATTCTTAATCGAATATGGATACGACAATAAATAAATTAGTAAATAATATATTGCCAACTAATATAACATATGGTAAAAAATGCATATCTCTCCAAAAATACATAGAAAAATCCAAGTTCCATGATAAATTGACCTACCTTAGTTACCTCACTAGCTCTGCTCCGAGCGCAAAGAGAGATGTGGAGCCCTAAGTGCAAAGAGAGAAAGAGAGAAAGAGAGAGAAAGCAGTGGAGCCTTAGTTTAGTCATGTCGTGAAGGCAGAGAGAAAAAGAGAGGGGCAGTGAAGCCCGACCTCATTGTCGATTATCATGTGAGGGAGGAAGCTAGAGTTTTCTCCTTGTCATCGCCATTCGCTTAGTGTCACCATCGCATGAGGAAGGGCTATGCCTTTCTCATTGTCATCATAGTCGCTGTCGACTATTATGTGAGGAGAAAGCAAGAGCTTTTCATCGTCGCGTACAGAGGAAGTTGGTTTGATTGATTCAGAACTGTATGGAAGGGTAAACGAAATATCTATGCTTTAGAGTGTCATTTATTATGTACCTAGGTGTCATATTAGGGGCCGCATATGAAATGGTGTTAATTGCTAAAAGCATAATATACATTATTGCTCCATCACCTATCAACATGAGCTTTTGGATCAACTGGTTGTCTAACAGTATAACCAAAATTGCAGTAGAAGTTCACCAAAGAGTACGAAATGAAACGAGCCTCTCACAAGACTAGGTCTAGGGTATAGAAAATGCATTGGCAACTGAATAGCAAAAATAAAGATAACCAAGATAGTACCGGTGGCTATAATTATTAAAAATCACGATAACCAAGGTAGGTCAAATTGACTAAAAGGAAATAAAGAGCGTAAATGATAGAAATAACTGAATTCAAATCATCGTAGGGTAAAACTAAATTCTAACCTAGAGTCGAGGCCTATTCGCTCTAATTATGACTCTGTTTATTGACCATAATTATCATGACTCATGCGCCTTAGAAAAGGGTGTAACCAAAGTAGAAGAGCAGGAAGGATCCTTAACACGAACATTTCTTAAAAGGTTATGGCAAAGATGAGGGACATGTATTGTAAGTTAGTCAAGCTAGAAATGAAAAATGCAAGTTAACGATCTCAAGAAGTGACGACTCCACTAGAACTAATTATTGATACAAAGTATATAAAAAAAAAGGATGTTTCAAGTAAAGAGCAAGATGGTCAAATTATAGCAGCACGTTTGGTGCTTGTCATAATACAAACACCCAAGCTAGAATTGTCTTACTCATGACTGATCAAAGAGCAGCTTTTTGTAGGTTAGATTGTCAACCATTTAGAAAGCAAACATAGATTCAAGAAATGAACATTCTCAGATGAAAATGCAAAGTAAGTTAATAATCATGAAAGAAAGAGAACATATAAGTAAAGAATATTCTCATTGCCATGCTTGAAAAGCACCTGGGAAGAGGAAAATCCCATCTGGGTGCATGAATTAATACTCGTCTCAATACCCAAACTTTTATAATTGATTGCCAAACACCATCAGCCATCTAAAGGTTATTTTCTTCTGCTCGAAATTGTAATCACTGCCTAGATTATTAGTCTTGTTAATCCAGTCTTGTCTACAAAATGGAATGCATTAACAATATTTGCTAAATTTTACTTGTGTAATACAGTTTGAACTTATATATTCTTAGACTAGTCATATGCAGCATTTTGAATGCTACATTTGGCCTGAGATATCGAACATTCTTTGTTCTTTGTGTTCTTCAAAGTCATAGGGAAAACATGACAATTCGAAAATCATCATATGGCTACTGGTCATAGGATGTGCCATGTTTACAATTTCTTCATTACATGTAAATGTGTATACAAGATCCAAAAATATATACATTAATGAAAGATATATGTATCTGAGAACAGTGGTTTAAAGATTTAAACAACCCAGATCATTGAAGAAACCTCTGCGGTTATTAAGCCAACCACATGCCATATGTATGTTCCCAACATGTTGATGGGCAGCATATACGACTGCACCAGGCAATTGCACAAGCCCACTAACTATGATTGTAAGTGCGCAATCATGTTAGAATAGTTCGAGACTTCAAGGCCGATGAGATGATTAACGACTTTACTACAGCATATTTCTTTATAATAGCCTAGACAATATAAGATGCTAAAAGGTTTTAGAGAAATTTAATCTAGATAAATGCCTTCTCTGCATGCTCCCAATGTGCATGCATTAAACTACTAATAAATGACCTAGTCATGATTCTCAAAATTGGCTGATCCTGAGTTGGATCGACCGAACCCAACTCGAAACCAGTCTAGTGACAGGGATTGGCCAGTTTTGGCCATATCAGCTAGATCACCTGATCCGTCTCGACCATATTGGCCGAAACTCACTTTGATTGACGGAAACTAATTTTTTTATGTATATACAATTATCCAATCTTTCATAATACTTAAGGCTTTGTTTATTTGATAATAAATTAAACATATAACTTGAAAGCTATTTAAAGATCCAAATTAATTATAGATTAATAGTAAAATTAGGTTTTAATATTCCAATAACATTTTGAGTTATTAGTTTCCATTATAATATTACTTTAAAATTCTAAGCATGTAGATACTAAATCTGTAGTTTTCTTTTCTTTTATGTTATTATTTCTAAGATAATTATTTTCTACCATATGTTCTATTGGTTGACATTAGATTGAGAATATATTATTTATTAGCGTTTCTATGCCGTATCCATATACAACAATGTTTTTGATGTTAGAACTCAAAAATATAAGGTTGGATTTGTAAATACAGATATAGGGTGTGGGTGTGAATTATTGTCGAAAGGTAGACTAAATTGAATTTACCCAAAATTACAAAGGTTCTGTGTGAGTGTTATGCTTCATTATCATTAAGTATCTCTACTAATTGACATTGGAAGTTCCCCTTACCATTAGTCTACTTAGTAGTGCAATAGGTCAAAGATGCACCAGGTCTAGTTAGAAAGAGTACAAGCGAAAATGACAAAAAACCTAGACAAGACAGGAACCTGGGAGTTAGATGATACATAAAGTCCTAGACAAAATAAAAGAATTCCACATGGTAAGGAAAAAAGTCAGTAGCAATAAGGTCCTGATTCAAGATAAATTCATGAAGAAGTAGTACCTTTTAGGATCAACTCTAGCTTCAGGCAGCTCGGACGTCTGCAGGGTGCAACCGAGAGGTATGAAGGATGGCCCTTGAAGGATGCTACTTGGGAAGGTTTTGAAAACTTGAAGTATGTTTTCTACATTTGACCCTTGAGGATAAGGTTCACCTTCTAGGGGAGGAGAATAATAGGAATGGACATGCAATTAGAAAAGACCGACAAAGATTTAGGTGTTTGCAAGCTTTTGAACAGCCAAACAGGCATTCGATCGCCCTTTCATGTGTCGCCAAACCATTTGAACAACTTCATGACTCCAGGCTAAGAGCAAAATTCGCCAATGCATTTGGACACCCTTCCAACCATTTGAATGCTTGATGACATAGAATTAGGGTTAGGGGTTTACTTTTAAGAGTTTGTTTGGTTTAGGAAATTGTTTTCTTTCCCTAAGTAATTACTCCAATTAGGAGACTATTTATAGACTACTTTAATTATGTTCGGAGAGGAATAAAGCATTTTTTTCGCCACTACCTCCTCTCAGGTCAGTCAAACTATCTAGGGGGCTAGGATTTATTGATTTCTTCTCCTTTTGTCCATTAAAACTTTAGTAGTATTACTTGATAAATCTGTTTGGTCGGATCCTATCAATATGAAACATCAAAACAAAAAATAAAATAATTCTCAATATTGCCAGAATATTTGAAGATGAATAAACAGAAATGCAAACAAATATGCAAGTGATCATTATGTTGGTATTAATAATGTCTAAGGAACAGGTGGTTATCACTTCTCTTTTGAAAAGGAGAAATTGCCACAAGTCCTTGTTCTTCTACAAGTTCTAAGAGAGTGGCAAGTAAATCACCTTAGCTTGTCGAACAAGCTCTCTGTCATATCCAGTGGATGAGTAAGACTTTATTAGGGATTCCATAATAGAACTGTGGCACCAGGTTTTCAAAATACCTTCTGAGTCGAGCATATTTGATGATCTAATTTGACCATCCAAAGAACGAGTCTTCTTTGCAGGTTTCTCATCTTGAAGTCTTTTCTGCAGGAACAATTCACATGCCATGATCTCTAACACTGTACCCTGGCAAAGGTACCTGCACACCGAGTGCAAAACCTTAGCTAATAAAAGTAGAAAATGGCTCTAAATGAAATACTTGCAGAAGTCGGTTTCTGTAACTGAGAATGAAGTAAAAAACTATTCCACATTATACCTTATAGAGATGTACTGGCTATCATCATCATTCTGACTTCCAACTGGAAAAACGTTCCTATCAGGGATAGAAGATATACATGCTGACAAGTTCTCCCAGAAGTTTTTGGTGCTTCTAATCCTCTCTAAAATATCAACATATTGGAGACCCCCCTCCCAAAATGCCTTCAGGAGGTCAAGGACACTCAACAGTAAACGAGGAAAACTGGAAAACCAAATGTTTAAGTTATGCCTCATCATCTGATAGGGTTATGGAATCTAAGAGAAATCAGAAGAGAATAGAACCAGATAAAAAAGACAATATACTCAAATAACAACAGATATTATTCCATCAGATAGTACTGCATTAATGACTCCATTAACAACTAAGAATGTGTTAGGCAATAAGGAAAACCTCAAAAAAGTCATCGTCATCAAGCACCCAGCATCATATCAGACTTCATTACCTATTAAACAGATCCTTGGATCTTTCAATATATTTCATAATTAGGTCAATTAGTTTAGCATCCTTAGAGCTTGAAATCTGGATAATAGGACTGGCAGCCAGTTGATCCGTATTGCCATTTGCATTTAATTCTGTCTTTGCATTTTCCTCCTTCAATATCAATGAAACAAGGAGAGCAGGCTGCAATAAAATAAACAATGTCAGAGATTTGAAATTATAGTTATTTACATCTTTAGATAAAAGGTTATAGCATACAGAAACATGGATGACAGCTTAAAAATGATAAGAATAAAACAACTAAAAGAGACAGTAGAGACCAAACAGATGCAAAAGTTCAAGGTTCAGAAATAGTTAGCGTTTCCAGTTCAGAGATAAATAATTCCTACCCGCACTTTAATGAATGCACTTCGCCTAAGCAAAGTGATGCAAAACGTGGTGGAAAAAGATGAAATAGGAAAATAAGAAAGGAAGAAATGGGGTTTCACACCTCTACCCTAAGAAATGGTTTCACACCAAAATCCTCTAGTGAACAAATCACATAAATTTTTCATTAAGTTCCAAAGAAAATATAGCGGGTCTATATATAGATCTACAATGGAATTAAGCAAAAAACACCCTACATAGGAAATAAACAAAAGACATTCTAAATAAATCAAAATCAGAACTAGATCCCTATAGGAGGGATCATCAACTGTTGGCGCCTCCTGCGCTGGTACACACGCCATCGCGTTCTATCGGTGATGTCCGCATCACAAAGCCATGCCTAGTACATCAAGCACCTACCAGTAGAGAGTGTAGGAAGGTCAGGATGTAAGCACTGACTTGAACCTGCAACCACAAGGTGCACGGTGGCAACTGGCAGGTCTTACCACTGAGTGGTGCTTCTAATCCAACAAACTTATTGTTATCAAAAGGGCTACTAAATGCAAAGGAGGATATTAACTCTCTTTGATCACAAAAAGCAAGATAAGACTGGGAAGATTGTAAAAGTACCATATTTGCAATAATTTTAAAAATAAAAACATACAAAACATACGCTAGTGGGAGTGACGACGCAGCCCTAGCCTTTTCCGTCGCTGCTGCCCCAACGCCGCCCCAAGTCAGTGCAGCCCCGAAGACGCCACCCGACGACGCGGCCCCGGCTCTGTCTTGCCCCTACGACGCCACCCGATGCCATCACTCCACCCGACAACGCCGCCCCGACTCTGCCCCGCCCTGACGACGCCATCACTCCACCCGACGACGCCATTCCTTTGACGCCTACAGCCATCACTAACGACGCTGTCACTCCCACAAGTGTATGTTTTGTATGTTTTTATTTTTAAAATTATTGCAAATATGGTACTTTTACAATCTTCCCAGTCTTATCTTGCTTTTTGTGATCAAAGAGAGTTAATATCCTCCTTTGCATTTAGTAGCCCTTTTGATAACAATAAGTTTGTTGGATTAGAAGCACCACTCGGTGGTAAGACCTGCCAGTTGCCACCGTGCGCCTTGTGGTTGCAGGTTCAGGTCAGTACTTACATCCTGACCTTCCTACACTCTCTACTGGTAGGTGCTTGATGCACTAGGCATGGCTTTGTGATGCGGACATCACCGATAGAACGTGATGGCGTGTGTACCAGCGTAGGAGGCGCCGACAGTTGATGATCCCTCCTATAGGGATCTAGTTCTGATTTTGATTTATTTAGGATGTCTTTTGTTTATTTCCTATGTAGGGTGTTTTTTGCTTAATTCCATTGTAGATCTATATATAGACCCGTTATATTTTCTTTAGAACTTAATGAAAAGTTTATGTGATTTGTTCGCTAGAGGATTTTGGTGTGAAACCATTTCTTAGGGTGGAGGTGTGAAACATCATTCCTTCCCATCTTATTTCCCTATTTCATCTTTCTCCATCACGTTTTGCATCATTTTGGTATCAGAGCGAAGGATCCTAGTTTATGGACATCCCTCCTCCCGGGTTCTACGCCGCTTCACATTTGTTCTTCGCACAACCAATTGCTCCACAAACACCAGAACGTCAAGAAATCCGGCGTACAAGGAGTAAAGAAATTACCGTCGACGAGGAACAACAAGAATCTGTTGTCATAGCAGAATTGTTACTGCGTAATTGTTGTTGCATTATTTAGTAATCTATTGTTCCATCGTTATTTTTATTTTTTTTTAGATTGAAAAAAAAAATAAAAAAAAGAAGAAAACAACATGTCTCTTTTGCTGTAAAAAAAAAAATCAGTGTTTCAAATTTTTGAAAATTTCATTTTTTGCTTTTAATTTCTATTAAATTCCAACCAATTCCTTCTTTCCTTAAACTTCCTACCAAATTTCCTATTTCTTCTCTAACAACCCAACAAATCCTATCTTTCCTAATTTTCCTCCCTCCAATATTTCCAATTTTTGAATTCCCTCCCCAACTTGAAACCAACCCAATCCCACTAAACACATTAAACCCATCAAACCTAAACCCAAAACCCATTAGCCCAAAACCCAAACCTTGTTAGACTAAACCCACAGCTCGTTAATCATTTTCTCCCAACCTGTTACCCAATTTCATCCCTAACCTCCCTCTCACCTCACACCAAGCCCTAGCCTTTCCCGTCACTGCTGCCCCAACGCTGCCCTGAGTCAGTGCAGCTCCGAGTCAGCGCAGCCCCGAAGACGCCACCTGACGACGCCGCCCCGGCTCTACCTCGCCCCGATGACACCACCCGATGCCGTCACTCCACCCGACGACGCCATTCCTTCGACGCCTGCAGCCATCACTAACGATGCCGATGCTCGTGCGTGATCTCCCATGCTTCGTTCCCTATCGTAGCTCTAACTGCGACCATCACTGCTGGACCGTCCGATCTCTCCACTGTTTCGCACTTTGCTACCGACGTCGCCGATATCGCTGCTGACCACTCCCTGATGCTGACGGAGAGGACATGAACAGTAACACATTGTGAGGGGAGGAAGAAGAAGGGTGAAGACAAATTAATTAATTTCAATTCTTTTTTTTTCTCAGATGGTTAGGTACATGCTCTCGTCAATGTATTAAATATTTTTTGGGCCATTCTTTTCTAGTATCATCTCTAAACTGTTATCAGTTCCTGCTGTTCACATATAGTGAGGGAGAGACTACATAGAAACCTTATATGCTTTAGTCCTGATATTAAGAGATGAGTTGTGCCAAATAGAATCTTAGTATTATGTTAATTTTTGGAAAGAAATTTACAAGATTTGGCATTTATTAAATGTGACTTTTGTTTAAAAATCATTAAGTCTTGACATTAGTCTTTGAATCTCCTAAATAGAAAATCTAAATTCAATTAAGTATTCATTTTTAAGATTTTCTTGATAGCATAGCATATCATTTCATATCATTTAGATTAAGACATTTGTATTTGGATTAAATATAGGAGACGTTTGCATTCCATTAGGTTAGAACATTATTTAATTTTATTTAAATTAGCAAGCATAAAATTTATAAATTAAAAAAAATATATACATATACATATATATATAAAATATATAAAGCAATACCTAACTCACTCATTGTATATTAGTGTATGCCAACACGTAGAGGTAAGACTTATCTCCTCAGTGATTCTAGTGAGTTCAGCAGTAGCAGTATGGATCCCGAACTTGTCAGAGATACTCAAGATACTTTGCTTGGGTATCAACGGGTGACCGATCAACGACTATATAGGGTAGAAAGACCCCATGAGCACACCGCGCCTCAAAATAATCACCGCCTTGACCTTGAACATGGTGAATCTCCTACTCCTTTACCTCGTCAGTATTTTCAAGAGAATGAGCGAGATCCTGATGAACGATACCTTCGAAGCATTAAAATTGATGCTCCGATGTTTGATGGTCGTCTAGATCCGCAACACTTCTTGGACTGGATCAAAGACATGGACCATTACTTTAAATGGTATGATATGTCGGAAATCCGTAAGTCAGGTTTGCTGCCATGAAATTGACTGGGACAAATCAGTACTGGACCAACGTTAAGACTCTTCATGAAATTAGGGGTGAGCTTCCAATTGAAATTTGAGTTGACATGAAAAATGAACTAAAACGTAAGTATCTTCCACCTTCCTATTACCCTAAGCTTCTAGACAGATTAAACCGACTTACCTAAGGGAGTAAGTCAGCTAAGGATTATGTTGCGGCCTTTAATGAATTGCTTGTTCGGTGTAGCATGATCGAATCAGAAACCCCTATGCAAATCTTGTCCAGATTTAGGGCTGGCCTACGTGAAGAATTGAGAAGTGAACTTTTTGCTCGTAATATCGATACTTTGGAAAAGGCCTACAGCTTAGTTCAAGACTTAGAGGAGTCTAAACCTAACCACATCTCAAGAAATTACGAAACAAAACCTCAAATTTATAAATCCTCCATAGGTCCTCATCAAGCCAAATCTACTAATCAATCTTTTAACCAATCTACCCCTAGCCCTTCACAATCCAAGGTAGAATACAAAGGTAAAAACGTCGAGAAAGACTTTTCCAAGACCAATCCTCGAGTCAAATGCTATAAGTGTCAAAGCTATGGACATGTTGCTGCAAATTGTGCGAGCTCATATAAAATAAGTTTAATTGAGGAACCCTACGAAGAAGACTCCGAGCAAGACTTTGATGGATATGTTCACCATGTAGACGGTGAAGAAGAAGATTTTGAAGATGAAGAGGAAGAAAATACCCTAGAATGCTTGAGGCACATAGATTCCACAAGGTTACATGTTGTTAGATGTGCCCTCTATCAACCTAAATTCAATGATGATTGGAGGCGCAGCTCCATTTTCCACACGTTCACGAAAATTGGAGATAAAAATTATAAAATAATTGTGGATAGTGGCAGCTGTATAAATGCCGTGTCCTCCACCATCATTTCAAAACCAAACCTAAGAGCGGTTTCCCATCCTAATTCATACAAGGTTTCGTGGATAAATTCAACCATGCTGGAAATAAAAGAGTGCTGTTTGGTTCCAATTGAATTCATGACTTATAAGGATAAAATCTGGTGCGATGTATTGACCATGGATGTGGGTCAAATTATCCTTGGAAGGCCTTGGCTATTTGATAATGATATGCATATTTATGGCCGTTCAAATATCTGCATGTTTGAACACGAGGGTAAGAAAATCAAGATTCTTCCATCGCAGCCTAGAGGTGGTAAGATGGAAAAGAAGTCTGATCCCATCCACTCGAACAATAAAGTCAGCTTGATTAGTGTGAGAAGCATTGAACGCGAGATGAGTAAAGGAACTCCTATTCTGATTCTTGCTGCTCGAGAAATTCTGAAAGAGCCTAGTGAATCGATTCCTTTTGAAGCCACTGCTGTGATTGAGGAATTCTCGGATGTCTTTCCCGAGGATTGCCCGGATAAATTGCCACCAATGAGAGATATTCAACATGCTATTGATTTCGTCCCGAGTGCATCTCTTCCTAACTTGCCTCATTACAGACTTAACCCAACTGAACACGCTGAACTCAAACGGCAAGTTGACGAGTTATTGAGAAAAGGCTTTCTGAAGGAAAGCCTAAGCACTTGCGCAGTTCCCGCATTGTTAACGGCAAAGAAAGATGGAACCTGACGTATGTGCGTCGACAGCTGCACTATTAATCGAATAACAATAAAATACCGTTTCCCCATTCCTTGTTTGGATGACATGCTGGACATGATGGCAAGGGCCATGATCTTTTCAAAGATAGGTTTAAAAAGTGGCTATCACCAAACCCGTATACGCCCTAGCGATGAATGGTAGACTGCGTTTAAAACAAAAGATAGGTTATATGAATGGACAGTTATGCCTTTTGGCTTGACTAATGCTCCGAGTACTTTAATGAGAATGATGACTCAAATATTAGGACCTTTTATTGGACAATTTTTAGTCGTATACTTTGATGACATCCTTATCTATAGTCGATCTCGGGAGCAACATATAGATCTTCGTCAAGTCTGCGCTATCTTGAGGAGAGAGCAACTGTATGCAAACCCTAAGAAATGTACGTTTCTGACAAACAAAGTTGTTTTCTTGGGTTTCATTGTTTCATCTGAAGGAGTGTGCTGACCCTGATAAGGTCAAAACTATTAAAGAGTGGCCTGAATCCCGTACCATAAGAGATGTGAGAAGTTTTCATGGACTCGCTACCTTCTATCGTCGGTTCATCAAAGGGTTTAGTACCATTATGGCTCCAATAACAGAATGCCTCAAGAAAGGTGAATTTAAGTGGTCAGCAAGTGCTACTAAAGCTTTCACTAAAATCAAAAAGAAAATGGTGAAAGCCCCTGTCATGCGACTCCTCGATTTTATTAAAGTTTTTGAGGTCACTTGTGATGCTTCTGGAGTTGGTATAGGGGGAATCCTGAGCCAAGAGGGCTATCCGATTACCTACTTTAGTGAAAAGTTGAATGAGACTAGACAACGATATACCACTTACGATAAGGAATTTTATGCTGTAGTTCAATCTTTTCGCCACTGGAGACATTATTTGCTTCCTCAAGAATTCGTAATCTTCTCTGACCATGAAGCTCTTCGCTACCTTAACTCCCAGAAGAAGCTTAGTGCTAGACACGGTAGGTGGGTCGAATTTCTTCAGGACTATACGTACACCTTGCGACACAAGTCTGGAGCAGACAATAAAGCGACTGATGCACTGAGTCATCGCATGATTTTTCTTTCAAGGATGAACGCAGAAGTAATAGGATTTGATAAAATCAAAACTGAATATGAATCATGTCCGGATTTTCATGAAGTTTACAATTTATTAAGCGATGGAGCGACTCAAGAAATTGATGGTTTCATCTTGCAGGATGGCTATTTATTTAAGTCCTAAAGGTTATGCATTCCCAGCACCTCGTTAAGAGAATTTTTAATTTGGGAATTGCATGCTGGGGGTTTAGTTGGACATTTTGGGCACGCAAAAACTATTGAAGCTAAGGAACATCGATTTTTCTGGCCAAGCTTAAAGAGAGATATTATGAGACTTGTTAGTCGATGTCATGCATGTCAACTCGCTAAGCAGCGAAAGCAAAATACAGGATTGTACACGCCTTTACCGGTTCCTAATTGCCCTTGGCAAGATGTTAATATGGACTTCGTACTTGGACTTCCAAAGACTACCCAAAAGCATAATTCCGTTCTTGTGGTGGTGGATCGATTTTCAAAGATGGCCCACTTTATACCCTGTTCTCGAACTTTTGACACCTCTCGAGTTGCTAAAATCTATTTTGACGAAATCGTTAAGTTGCACGGGCTACCAAAAACTATTGTATCAGATAGGGATGTAAAATTTACTAGTTATTTTTGGAAAACCCTATGGCATAAAATGGGAACTAAGCTTCAGTATTCAACTGCTTTCCACCCACAAACTGACGGGCAAACTGAAGTAGTCAATAGGAGCTTAGGTAACCTACTGAGAACTCTTGTCGACGAAAATCTAAGAGACTGGGATCAAAAACTGCCAACTGCTGAATTTGTATATAATAATTCTGTTAATGGATCCATAGGTTTAAGTCCAACTGAAGTAGTATATGGTTACAAACCCAGACAACCTATAGATCTCATTCCTATGTCCCATTATCATAGGTTGTCTGAGTCTACATCTGCATTCGCATCACATATTCATGACTTGCATAAAGAAATCAGTAACAGAATTGCTAAAAATAATACTAATTATAAAATTCAAGCTAATCTAAGAAGGAGATTGAAAGAATTTAATGTTCGAGACTTTGTGATGATCCGGATACGCCCAGAACGGTTTTCACCTGGAACTGTCAAAAAGTTGCATGCACGAAGTGCCGGACCTTTTAAAATTCTCATAAAAATTAATAATAATGCTTATGTTCTAGATCTCCCTAGTGATTTCGGCATCAATTCTACTTTTAATATTGAGGATCTAGTAGCTTATAAAGGTCCATATTTTACTCCAGATAACCCACTAGATACTAAGCCTACCTATGAGCCTATTTATGGTTTATGAGAGACCCTCTTTACCTCCACTTCCCAATATTCCACCTAACACAGCAGACGAAATTGATAAAATTTTAGATGATGAAATTATTTCAACTAGAGAAGGTGGATCCCAACAGTATCTAGTACGTTGGAAAGGACGGCCTACATCTGATAACACATGGCTTGGTTGTCACGATTTGGAAGTGCATCACCCTGATACCTTAGAGCAGTATGAGAGCAGCAGAGCAGCACACTCGACGAAGTCAACTTCTCTCCCACCCGAGGAGAATAATGCGGACATCACTGATAGGACGTGATGGCGTGTGTACCAACACAGGAGGCGTCGACAGTTAATGATTCCTCCTATAGGGATCTGATTTTGATTTTGATTTATTTACGGTGTCTTTTGTTTTTTTCCTATGTAGGGTGTTTTTTGCTTAATTCCATTGTAGATCTATATATAGACCTGTTATATTTTCTTTGAAACTTAATGAAAAGTTTATGTGATTTGTTCGCTAGAGGATTTTGGTGTGAAACTATTTCTTAGGGTGGAGGTGTGAAACCCCATTCCTTCCCTTCTTATTTCCCTATTTCATCTTTCTCCACCACATTTTGCATCATTTTACTATTGGCAACCAAATTGAGAGATGGCTACCGAGAGTGAAAAGGGAAGAAAAGAAGGGTTTGAAATGTACCTCACTTGCTACCGTCCATCTCACCAACATCGACTTCTCGCTATTGTCGACTTCTCGGAGATGATTGAGAGAGGGAGATGATTGACAGGGAGCGTTTTTAGAGCTTACGATAGATTGAGCAGAGATGCTATTTGAGATGTTCTAAAAATTATGGTTTTCGAGTATTTGAATTTCCTAGATTGATGCGTACATTAATTCTCCTACTTTTTCTATCCTTCCTACACTACCAGAGCTATGCCAGCAAGAAGAGCCCCAGGAGATTGACGCTAACCCCACCCAATCTCCCGACAGAACCTAAAGTTGACATTTTCAGGAGGAGATGCAATCAATACCACCAGCGCGAGACCTCATCTCTGTGTCCATCATGTTAAGCTCTACCCTTGCTGAGTTGAAGATGATCGTTGCGGAGAAAGCTCGCATAAGAAGCAACAGCAAATCCAGGCGTACCGTCGGATCGCTAGTTAGCATGCCAGTGCACAGCCCTAAGCTGCCACCTCCACTACTACCCAATGAAATGCCTCTTGGGGACCCTTTTTTGCCTTATTAGTTCATTAATGTGTGCGCAAATGCTTTCTAGACTGTTAGATCATGAAATGGAATCTGGTATGCTGGATGGGCTGAATATTGATAGCAATACTGAATTGTGTGTCATCTTATGCTTATTGATGATATTATTATTGTCACAAAAGTTGATAATATTAACTGTGGTGCAAATTAGTATTCTTGGATAATTATCATGCTCTAACTAATCAATGTGTTAATCGGACCAAATTAACTTTCTACCTCGCTACTTGGGCTAGTCCTATCCTCTAGAATATGCTAAGTTCTGTGCTCTATATTCCTCAAGGGTCCTATACTCCTATCCTTTCACCTATTTAGGGGTTAGCATGCAATCTGTTAGGGCTCTTTTGTGGGGTAAAGGGAAGACTAACAAGGAGCTTCACCTTATTTAGCATCCTATCATGTTGGTGGGATTGGTATTCATAATTTGAGGGATGGTCAAATTGGGCTTGTTGGGCCTCCTGCAATGGATTTGCTGAATAGGCCTGATAAGCTTTGGGTTCAGTTTATGCTTTAAGTATGGGTACATAATTTGTGGACTCTTAGGGCCCGGGCTAATAAGCCATTGATGTTAAACAATTTGTTTGATTCCTTGTTGGCCTTAAGGGGGGGTTTCATAAGTCCATTGGGAAAGAAAGATGACTGCAGGAAATTACTGCAGGATTTGAGGCTGCAGATGTGAGATGACTGCAGGAAATTCCTGCAGTCAGTAGTTTCCTTCCTACTTTGCTGCAAGCAAGCATTATTCTGCTTCTGACTCTTCAGCTCGGATGGACAAACAAAAGAAGCTGACTTTCCTGAACCAGAAAACTATTGGTCCCTTTAAGTTTCCAATTTGAATATCTAGTAAATCACATTTTGCATGTTTTCTCGTTTCTCTTCTAATATTACATTTTTAGGATGTTCAGCAGAATATCTTAGTTGCATGAAGTTCATGCTGCTATTCTTTTATGATGTTAATTTTGTTGGATGTTTTGATACAAATGCTTATTTACATGGTTTTCTTTTTAATTGATTATATGAAGAAAGATAGTAAGCTATGAAGCATGGATATTTCGTTTACCTCTTCGTATCGGTATCTAGTGGGGCGTAAACTAGTCGAGCTGGGTTCGGCTTGAAAATGATTAACATTTAGCTAGGCTCGAGCTTGAGCTTGAGTTCAAGATGAGCCTAATAATATAGGCTCGCTTGGCTCGATAACATTATTGAGTTAGCACGACTCAGATCAAGCTACCTCGGTTTTAAAACATTTTATTGTATATTTTATTTTTAGCTATAATAATATAACCTTTTGAGTATTGGGTACATATAAAGATGATTTCCTACTCTTCATTTTCCAATGTGGGACTAAGAGTCATCCAACCAAGTTAAAAACTTAATCTTTTACATTTCAAATCTAGGATTCAAACCCATATTATCCTATTTGAAATTAAAGTGCACTACTGTACTATAATATATTAATTTAAATAATATATATTATAATGTATTAAAAAATATATATATCAAACAAATTAGAGCCAAGCTTGAGCGAGCAAAGACCAGCTCGGCTCAACTCGATTAGTATTTCGAGCTAGAAAATTTAGCTCAACTCAGCTCATTTAGAGCTCGAGCCAAGCTCATGAGCATCGTGAACTGGCTAGCTTTTTTAGAAGCCCTATTAGTATCTGATACATAAGAAACCTTGATACGACATCGATATAGCTGAATACGGAATTGATACAGATACATATCGGATATAGTTGGAGGAATATTCAAATTTTAAAAAAAAGTGATTTTAATTTTTTGATATGGTGCTGATATGACTCCGATATAGTTACATTTCTTGATTATCCAATCCTTTTTTTTCGCTGATAGATGATATAAAACATATATTTCATATGTTTATACAATTACTCAATCCTTCTTGATAGTGTGAAGCTTTGTTTATTTGATAACAAATTAAACATATGAAAGTCATAAATTAATTATAGATTAATAGCTGAATTAGATTTTAATGTTTCACTAACATTTTGAATTTTATATCAGTTTCTATTACAATATCATTCTAAAGTATTAGGTATGTAGATACTAAATCTATAGCTTTCTTTCTTTATCTTATTATTTTTGAGATGTAATTATTTTTTACTATATGTTATATAGGTTGACAACAAATTGAAAATATATTACTTATTTATTTATTGGTGTATCCATGCCGTATCCGTAACCTACTTTTAAGAATATCATATCCCCATATTTGTATCTCCATATCTATGTATCCTGTATTCATGTTCCATAGATGGTAAGGTGTGCCTATTGCAGCCAAAGGTCATGGGCTCAACTCTTGAAAACAACCTCAGACCATGAATAAGTCGGAATTTCGTGGTGCAGCAGTTATATGTGACTAACAGCATATGGGTTGCATATCTGGACTGCATACACATATGTGCCCACCTATTCACTGCAATTATTGGCCAATGAGTGCTTAGGCACCAGATATGCACATATGTGCCGCATATGTATATGTATATGTGCCTATGCATATGCATATGCATATGATGATGATATATTGTAATATCGAGACATCTATTGTTCTTTGTAGCAATTTTTTTTGATTCATTTTGTTTGTGGTAATCATCAACTTATCGTACTTGGAAATATTTACTGATCTTTAAAGTAAGGAACACACTTTCACAAAGTATTAAGGGATTTATTGTCAGAAAGTAACTTTTACATTGCTTGATGCCTTGTCAACATTTCTTGTTAATGAGAAATATATTCTGAAGCTTTCATTATTATGAGATATTTCATGTGTTGAGAAGAAAAGTACCTGATAACAAGCAGCAGAATGCAGGAGGTTGAACATGCTAACAATTAAGGTATCATCTTGGTTTTTTTTCCCTTCCAAAATGCAATAGATAGCCGCTCTTAGTTTGCTATTCTGAAGATATAAAGAAAGATTGAAAAGAGATAAGATAGCTAGAAATAGCACATAAAATCTTAGCCATAAACAACCCTATAATATTAAGAATCAGCTTCTACAGTTAACATTTGACCTGCATAGCATCAGCAACAAGATTAGCATTCTCCATGGACTGTATTCGTGAAGCTATAAAACATATTTTGGAAAATACTCTTGAAGCAGCTGCTTGTATTGCCTTCACATAAAAACTGTGTCAGTGTTAAAGCTTGAAGAATGAGCAAGCAGCTGTCTATGAAAGTTGTAATTTAATATAAATTCAGATCATGATTCAATAAAACACAGCTGTCTATGAAAGTTGTAATTTAATATAAATTCAGATATCATGATCCAATAAAACAATCGATTGTTCACCTGCAATATTTTCTCCTTAATGATCCTGCAAATCAATCAATGTTGACATTTTCTTAATTTCACCATGCATAAGAGTGACAACAATGTGCAATTACACAAAATCTCAGAAATAACAGTCCTGATAGGGTTACCAATTCAATCTTGCAGGATAGCTACTAGCATGAATTCATTTCTTACAGAACAACAATCAGACAAATAGGGGTTTGTGTGTGACTGAGAGTGAGAGGGAGGGAGGGATGGATGGAAGGAGAGAAATAAACCACTAGTACTTCAAGAGTGAAGAGCCCTATTGCAATCAAAAATTTATGAATGACACATTGAAAGTATGGCAAAACTTAGTGTGAGTTATCTAGCAAATACATAGCAGATATAATAGTACTATACTACTATTGTAGTACAATAAAAATAAGAAGTAACAATATTCAAATCCACAAAATCTAATAATAAACTATATCTTTTCATGACATCATTTATGCAGAAACCAAGTAAAAACAATAAAAGCTACATTAACAAAGTTCTTTTATTATTCCTTTCTTTTCTCCTTTTGTTTAAATTTTGGACATTGAATGGTTATTCAGCCCTCCACCTCGAGATAACCCACCTTAAACTTTAACAGAAGCTAGAAGGCTCAATCAAGAAAGGGGTTATACCCAATTATATCGAAGAAAAAGGATATACTGAGAGAACGGAAATAGGAATTAGAGAGCAGGGAGGGGTGGAGAAAGTTATAGATTAGAAGCACCAGAACAAGGTAAAGACTTCAAAAGTAGTGGAACCCTTAGAAAGATAATAGGGCTCCAACTTCCTCCACAGGTGAGAGATGTCTATAAGAGAAAACCTGATGGAGTTAAGAGTCGAGAAATTAAAAATTCTGTTGTAGCCTCAAAATCTTCCACAGATGATTGCAAGCAGCATTTCAAGACCTTTCCTTAAAAGCGAGGGGATACAGTGAGCCTTCCAAAAATGGTAGTGCTCCCAAGAAGTTGGCCATCTCTGAAGACCCAGTCTTGAAGAAAGATGGCTGTAAATTCCTTTTGATGTATTTGTATTCGAAGAGGATGTAGGCAATGGATTTTGGATGTTCTTTGCAGAAGGCACAGATCATCGTACTCATAAATCACTTATTTGCTAGGTTGTCCCTAGTGTGAAGTCTGTTGAGATAAGCTAATCAGAGGAAGATTGTGAAATGATATTGTAGAGAGATTTAACAGTGTAAAATCCACCAAGAGTAAATTTCCAAATAATCCAATCATGATCATTAGTCAAATAGTTTCCTGTAGTCAGATTCTGAATTTCCTGAAGATCTTCCAACAATTGCAGGTCATTTTTTTGAGGAGCACTGAAGGATGAGGATAGACAATGAAGCATGGATACTTCAATTCTCCCTCCATATCAGTATCCGATACATATCGGATACCGATATGGCCCGATATGTATCGGATACAGCTGAAGAAGTATCTAAATTAGAAAAAAAAATTAATTCCCCAATATGGCGGCAATACGGCTCCTATATGGCAAAATACAACACTAATACGGCTCTGATATATTTCTTGATCATCCAATCATTTATTTTTTCTTGTTTTGCTAAAAAATGATATAAAACATATATTTTATATATAGGATTATCCAATACTTCATGATATTTTAAGGCTTTGATAATGAATTAAACATGTAACTTGAAGATCATTTAAAGATCCAAAATAATTGTACATTAATAGTTGAATTACATTTCAATGTTCCACTAACATTTTTAGTTTCATTTTGTTACAATATTATTTTAAAATTTTAAGCATGTAGATATTAAATCTATAGCTTTCTTTCCTTTCATGTTATTATTTCTAGGATAATCATTTTTTACCATAAGTTGCATTGGTTGATAACAAATTGAAAATATATTATCTATTTATTTATTAGCATATCCATGTAGTATTTGTATCCTACTTTTAAGATTTGTCGTATCCCCATATCTGTGTCTTCGTATCTCGTATCCATATCCTCGTATCTCATATTTGTATCCATGCTTCATAAAAGGTGGATCATCTGAACTAGATATTCTTACAATGGAGGCTAAGCTTTCATGACCTCTATTGAGGGCCTGGTATGCCAAATGGAAAAAAGTGGCAAAGAAGGTATTTGTAGCCCATCTATCCATCCAAGGATTTATTCGTTCTCCATTGCCAACAATGTATTTGACATCGATTGTGAAAGAATTCTTAGCCTTCATAACACCTTTCCATATGAAGGAATATAGGATAAGATCTCTCCAATGTGGGACTCTCTTCTTTCTTCAAGTATATAAACCTATCGAGATTGAGCTTAAGGTTGCAAGCAACAATTTAAGTGCCACATGGCACTATGTATGCAGGGCAGCACATTTGCATCCAAGAATTTTGATGGTTTACGTAGAGAAAAATCATTGTTTGCTATCATCCTCCACCATTTGCATCCCTCACCCACCATTGTCATTAACCTCCAACATTTAGCTCTGTCATCTTCAGCATTTTCTTTTGTGTCAAAAGCAAAAGGGAATTTGAAACCAAGATTAATATGTATTGGTTTTGGGTTCGAAATCGGCTGCCCAAAAACATGAAATGTATGAACTGTATTGGCCGATTCATTTCGGACAATTTCGAGTCAAGATCGGCTGAATCTACTGACTAATTCATTTCAGCTAATCCAGATAGGGATCAGCTGAAACTTCAATCCATGATTGAAACATGAGAGAAGAAGCCCTAAAAGGTTAAGATCCAAATGTGAGCTGGGCCACACTTTCCAATTAAGCTGATCCAATTGTCTAATACTCAATAGGCTATAGATTTAACCTATTGAAAACCTAATTGCAATCTTGAGCTATCCTCATTCCTGACGCAGGTTTTCTAACTCTTCCCTCCCTTCTCTAAATGAGAACAATGACAATGTAGCTTCTCTCTCACTCCCCGCTAGTAATTTTTCAGTCTCTCTATCTAGTACCTCATTGACGGCACAACTTCTGAAAATATGGCACTTGTTTTGCTGCCTGAAGCTTACCATTTGCAACGAGTGGATACAGCAACCTGGATACTAGAAACTAACCTAGAATCCAGAGTTGGAAAATCTCCACAAGCTAAAATTTACATAAGAAAATGCTTGCACAAAGAGAGGTAAACATGGTTTTCAGAAACACTAATAGACAAAATGGATTGATCCTATTCCTAATTGCTCAAAAACAAAAACAAAAAATCTGTGCAGGTTAGAAATTTCAGTTGGGCACAAAAAACGTTTGTTGCATGGAAAGTTGAAACATGAAAAAATAGCCTTACAGGATTGTGGAAGAACGAAACTAATGATGTCACAGCTGTAATGAACGGCATAGGTTTTGATGCTGATGACAGAACCATATTGACAAAGGCTGGCTGATCCGTAAAAGATTCCTGAAAATTTCAAGAAGTTCTAGTGTTCAGTATTAGTTTTCAAAAAGTAAAAGGTTAAATTATGCAGCACAAATAATAAGTGCAAAGTATGTGCTAAAAGAGGAGAATAAAGGGGAATATAGATATGAATGCTAATTGTTATATCCACACATTATGAATAAGATTAAATTATTTTTTCTAATAGTTAGATATTATGTTAGTACTTCGTTAGATTTGCTTTTCCATAGAGTACTGAAGAAAAGAAACAATAGCACCATCCTCACATCCAGAACAGCTTATGGAGTATAGGGTCCTTCATGGTCTCATAATTATCAGACAACATCAAAATTAATCCATGTGGTGGTATCATTTTCAGTCTAGTTTTTGTTATGGAAATAGGACTACTTTATAAATAATTAATAATAAGAATATATGCTGCTATATACCAAATGATCATGTAAAGTATATGATATAATGATGCAACTTAAAAAAGCTTCACAAAGATTAAGTTGAAGTTGAGAAGTTCCTAATAAGCTAATGTAAGAAATAAGTATATAAGATTAATAATATATAAATAATATCTTGTGCTTAGGCTTCAAAATCTAAGTATTTGCAGCCTTTGTGTAACCCAAATCATCACACATCTAACTGGTATGCAGTCCGACAATCTGTGTGTGTGCGCGCACAAGTCTGTGTCTGTATTGGGGCAGCAAGATGATGACTGCAAACACAAATATGTTGCACATAAAGGTGCAGAAACCACAGTTCAGGATGGCAATACAAGATGTCCTTGTCTTCAGGGGTTAATCAGGTAATCAACACTATTCACGGTGACTGACTGATAAGATGTTTTGTATCATGGCATAGTGATTTGTAAGATACCCAGGTTACAACCCCAATAACCAAAATAAATATCATTGGTTTCTAGAAGACTAGAATATTAGTTTGTAACAGGAGAACATCCAAATGCAAGAACAGGGAATTACCTCAGACAGAGCAGCCAACATGGAATGTACAATGTCAAGTGCCAAACAGATGACAAGGTGTAGATCCTCTATCTCCTTCAACTCACGATGGTGACTAGCATATAACATCTGGATATGTTTTATCAGTTGATTGCAACAAAAAGTATAGAATTATGGAAGTAGAAGTGATATGCACAATGAAAATAAAACAGTATCAAATTACCAACCTCTAATGATTGTGTTGACATAAACATAATCCGCAAAAGAATGTTGTGAACTGATGAATCATACAGTAAAATGTCCTGAATGATGCCACCAAGCGTACTAGAAACTGGGATAGTTTTAATACAACTTCTCAGCAATTCCAAAATCTACAAATAAGAATATAAATCAAATGTGAAAGCCTTGTTATTTCTCTGCTTAAAATTATTAGAAGAGAATAGTGCAGTAATCTAAACAAAGAAGATCCCCTTTCAATTTAACAAGGTAAGTCAAAATTTGTCCAAAGGTTTTAGATATTAATACAAATTTCCATACAAAATTATTATCTTTTCAGCTAACAGGGCAATAGCAATACTAGAATAGAAGTACAAGATCCTGCAAAATATGGTAACAAATGAGATGACACTAATGAGTCTAAGATATACCTTGAGAGTTGCTTTCCAACGAGAATGTTTTTTGTACTTCCAGTGCATATGATTAACCAGGACAAATTGAAGAAAAAATTCGATAAGTGCAGAAAGCACACTATCCTCTGCCCCTTTCTCTAAAACCTGAATAATGAAATCTAGCACTGGGAGGCATCACAATTTCTCAGAGAACAATTGGAGGAAATATAGGTAGAGAAAAAATCACAGACATTAATTAGTTACATCTGATAATAATAACAAATATCTAAAGAACATATGGTGTTTTCAAGTAACTACAGGGTTTCATGGAAGTTATGAGATATCTTCACTAACGGAAGTAAGTACTTACCCAGATAAATGATGTAAGACATTAAGACATGGACCAGTTACTTTTGAAGAAAAGAAAAGACAGCTCATGTATTCAGCATTATTCTTGTAAAATATGATGTTTTTCATGTTCTCAATAGAAATTCTACAATAGTAAAGGCATTACATGCAATCAAGAAAACTGATGGTCTAAAGATCAACTGACTATAAACCACAGAAGAGCAGATCTCAAATTATCCAAATATATTGGTAACTCAGGCATCATCTAGATTCTGCACCAGTTCAAAATATTTGAATCAAGATGAATATTAAGATTGTACAGCCATGTGTTGAAATGGAGAAAAAGAACTGAGATTAGTCCATCAAGAGTCCTAACAAATATATATAAGCACCACAATGAATGATAGTGCTCAACTATGAAGCATGAATACGGATATGAGATATGAGGATACGAAGATATAGATATGGGAATATGAAGATACGGATATGGGGATACGAAGATACGGATATGGGGATACAACAAATACTTAAAAGTAGAATACGGATATAGTATAAATACGCCAATAAATAAATAAATAATACATTTTCCATCTACCGTCAACTATTACAACATATGAAAAAAATATGATTATCTTAGTAGTGATAACATAAAGAAAGCTACATATTTAATATCTACATGCCTAAAATTTTATAATAATATTATAAACAAATCTTATATGAAATTCAAAATGTTGGTAAAACATTGAAACCTAATTCAACTATTAATCTACAATTAATTTAGATCTTTAAATAGCCTTCAAGTTATATGTTTAATTCATTATCAAACAAACAAAACCTTGAAGAATCATAAATGATTGGATAATCCAATATATAAGTATATGTTTTATATCATCTTTTAGCAAAAATAAGAAAAATGATTGGATGATCAAGAAACGTATTAGAGTCATATCACATTGTATCAAAGCTACATCCTACCGTATCTGAGCCATATCAGCGCCATATCAGAACATTAAAATTAATTTATTAAATTTAGATACTCCTCCAATCATATCCGATACGTACCAGGCCATATCGATGTTGTTTTGATATCCATTACTTATCAGATATCGGTATGGAAGGACAAACAAAGTATCCGTACTTCATAAGCACCTAGACTTGTGGTTGAATGCAAATTCTAAACAATTGCATAGCAGTCGATAGCAAAAACGAGAAAATAAAAATCATAAGAGAAAACATGCCTGAAATTGTCAATAGGCAGCAATCCCTCTCCTCTTCACAGGCAGCAAAAAACATCTTGGCAAGACCACATGAAAGAAACCATGAACCACTGAAATGTAAAAGAAAAAAAGAAGCCTCCTCTTAGAAAGATGATACCATCATTTTCTTAAACTTCACTGAAAATATCAAACAAAACAGATACCACATGTGACAACCCATAATTTATAAAATAAATAAATAAATAAGAAATCAGAGATAATCATTTAAATAATGAAGGATTTAGTTTTATCCTTTGTCTTTCAGCAATTAAATAAATTAAAATCTTAAATTACCTAATTAATAAGAAAGGAGATTAAATCATACCTTTTTTTAAAACCTATTTGGGATTATCTTTTTGAGAAGTAAGGAAAACAGAAAAGAAGATTCGAAAGTAAGGAAAAAAAATTAATTTTTCGCCTCAAAATCCATGAACACTATGATTAAGATTCGAAAATAAAATTATTTGGGATTAAACAATTACAGCAAGTTCCGACTCATATTTTCTTAAATTCTCTATTATTCCAAATAATATAAAATTGAGCTGAGTGGAAGTTATTTTACTAAAGAATATTCTATTAAATCTATTTCATAATGTCCAGTCTACTTACATAAGAAATTTAATTCAGATAATGTTAATTATATTACATGCTTAAGAAATTCACTATTCAAAAACATTTATTAAGAAATTAGAGATATCAAAATTTATATTGATTTTATAGAAAACCCTGTTTATTATAGATTATTATTTCTTTATATTACTAACATATTAGAAATATCATACTTAAATAGAATTTCAAATTTTCTGAAAATATATAGAGTTATCTTTTATTTCCAGAAAATAAGAAATACAAAGAAATCTTTATTTGTAATATTTTATGAATAGATAGAATATAAGAGATCTATGAATTGAGAAAATTAATGGCATCAAATCTTTGATTACTATTTTTTTATGTTTTATATACATGAATTGTAAAGATGATTTGAGATGTATATATCTTAAAAAATATTAGCATCCACATGTCATATAGTTTTGGACAATTCATATATAAATTTGTGAAGAGCTAAATCTAAGTCACCATATGGATCACTATGGAATGGTTCCACTTAGTTTTATTCTGCATAGTATTTTACAAAAAATATATGTATACTATTTGTTATAAATTACCATATTCTCGATGCAATAGTATTTTTCATTCTATATTATTCTTCATGTTATTTATCCTTCGTGCAATGTTATAATTCTTAGAATGTTTTTGTGCATCTAGTGAAACCTGATTATGACTAGGTATGACTGTGAGAACAATCTCTAGACTAGATCAAAAATCTTTCTATGGTAATTTAAGTCATCTTAAAATTTAGGAAATTTACATATTCTTGATCACTATGTGATCCTTTTGGGTAATTCTAGTGGGGTTATGGAAAAGTCCTAAGCTAGACCAAAAATCTTTCTAATATAACTCTAATCTCTCTCAACAATTAGAAAAAAAAAAAACATGGTGCATTTATAACTCAATAATACCTCTTGGTGATCCTAACTGAATCAGTTATGAGAAAAAAAATTGAACATCATCTCGAAGATGATTTCTAATTAATATGAATCCACGAGCACAGATTCAAGAAAGATGACATTTACTTGTGTCTTGTTATTCATGTTATGAACACGATTAGCATTATTCATGCACTACAAAATATTCAACTTGAATTTTAAATCATGTTTTATGTATTATGGTTTTCAATTACTATTACATCTATATAGAGTGGGTTCACCAACCGATGCAATATGAGATATTATAAATGAATTATAATTCAATTTACTATGTATTGAACTTTGAAATGGAGACAAGAAAAAGAAATTCTCATTTTCTGAGACGACTTTTGTATACCATTATGATTCATGTCTTGCTTTTATATGTATCATATATTGATCTTTTTTTTGTTAAAACATATTCATGGCAGAGTTGGTTTACTTGCTAAACTTATAGTTCATTATGATTTATTAACTTTCAAAAAATTAAAAAGCCAATTAGAAAGAACTATAAGTCCCCGTTCACTTCTAGAATATCTTTTATTTTTTAATTCTAGAATATCTTTTCTTATTCTAGAACAACAACTAAACATCATAATAGCTCTATTCCAGAATAAAAACAATATTAATTACTATTTTACCCATAGATTCAACTACAGTCATCTCACGTCATGTCAACTCTCTCTGCTATCTCTCTCTCCTCTCTCTTAATCTTCTCTTGTACAGTGCAAGTAAAATCGAGAATGGGGGATTTTTTATCTCATCCACCATCTCCCTTTCCTCAATCTCTTCCAGCATCTCTCTCTCTCGATCTCTTCCACCATATCCCCTCTCTCGATTTCTATCGAGCTTCCCTATTCCCATCATTCACATATTGGTGCTGAGAAGACAATAACCGATTGCAATCATCAAAGTGGACGATTACTAAGAACTTGCGCCTGTTAGGCATCACCGTTCGTCGTAACAATAGGTCCATTTATTCAATTGAGAGAGATTAGCAATCGTGAAGAGCTCTCTGGCCAACCAACGGCTAAAGTGAATGGGGTCGTAAGACCATAGGATCTTTCTGTTCTGGAAGATATCATCCATAAATGCCCGATGTTATTAGTACCGGTGCTCTTTTTGTTGGGGAATATTTATTAGGTGCCAATATGCAAGTGGACAAACATGGGAAGTGTACTCGTTATCCAAGAAGCAAAATTACATCATGTTAAAGCTAATTTTAAAATCACTCATATCACACATGCACAATTTGAAATATTGTATAAACACCAGATCAACAGCCAATTCCTGGGACTCTGTTTATTCACTCTGATACTGCTAGCGCAAGACAATGAAACAGCTCCTTAGGACCTCTTTGACCATTCCTTTCTACTTCACTACAATTCTTAATGGTTATGTAATGCTGAATTTCAAATAATCATGATTCATTGATTAACCTCTTGACTGAATTTCTGTGAGAAAAACATAATAACTCTATAAGACTAGTCTTTTATATTAGCGATATCCTAAGCACCATAAGCAAGTCTGCCATATTAGACTCATGAAGGATTACAAGAATGATCAAATATAATCTAGCGAATTCAGAAGACTAAGAAAAAACCACTGTTATTGTTTGCATGTAATTTGAATAGAATAGCTTATATCATAGGCACTTCTGAGTGTAAGTTATCCATATCTAACCAGTAAATGAGAAAACAGGCATGAAAGAACTAATTCACAAAATAATGTGAAGAAACCAAGCATAAAATGCTATTAAAGTTTGAAGTGAAATAGCCAAAGGGATCAATTACAAGAATAAGTTAAAATTGGTGACTACTATTGAAAGATGTAAGCTACATAAGAACCCAATTCATTGGAATCTGCAGTACCTCAGCAGAATGCATGCCAAGGTTCCACATACAGAATTCGTGCAATAAGGTACCTTGGAGCAGCATGCACTTGAAGTTCTCCGCAATAACATTGGTAAAAATATACTTACAATCCTAATTTATTAAGCCTAACCCATATGAACAATGAAATCACAAATTCCCAAGGATTTAAATGCTTCCACTGTGCTATGCGACAACCAATTTCATGCTGGCGCTAAGCCACTAACACTTATTCACTATAGTACATGCAAGGCAACATGGCCCATGTCTTGCAGCATAGAATTTCATGTTAATTATTGTTTTATCTTGAAAATGCAAGCCCACCTTTCAGCTGCCATAGTTCACAAATGGACAAAAATGGTAGTAAAGATCTTCATGTATAATAGTCTAAATTGACGAAACTAGAAAGTAACACAAAATCAAGAGCTTTTCAATAATGCCACCACCAGTAATGGAAATTGTCACCATTCAACTAGAATGTAAGAGAATAATATAATAACACAAATTCACAATGTATTCACCTTGATGGACCATTTATTTCTGTTGCGAAGACGGGAGATTTCAGTGCCAACTCAAAGACATGAGAAGGTGCACTACATCAACAACAAAGCAGCATTACCATTATGTGAACTATTTTGATTAAGAACTATTGATGACAAAACTTAACGAAAATTCAAGCTAAAGTTATATTTACTTATGATAAAACATAAAGATAAGTTCTAATAGATCCAGAAAAGAATATTATTCCTGCTGTGAGATTTTCCAAAGAATTCAAATTAGATCCAGAAAAGAATATAACCATTTTCTAACATAAAGATGATTCCATGTAGCAGTCTCTTACATAGAAGATATTCTCTCTCATATTTTTCAAAAAAAAAAATAAATTCTAGGACTGTACAAAGAGGGATAACATGGAAAACTCCAAGCATAATATGTAATCTCCAAATGATACGGTCCAACTAGCTCTGGTACCAAGCGGATCTTACCCAACTGAGGATCGCAGTCAAAAGAGCCCTAGACAGCTAATAAGTTCTTTTGTTGCTACCTAGATGCAGCGCACACCACGCTCGGTCTGGCACTCAGCTGCTTACGGATATTTAGAAGTGGTGCACACCAATGCAGGCTACTGAGTATGGACAACCCAATCAGGTGATTTTTTTCAATTGAAACTTTAAGAGAGACTTCCTAGGATTGTAAGGGTTCATGAGGTAGTGTCTAGACTGAAAGGAAAATCGTGATAAGGCATAGCTTAGCGATTGGTTGATCTAGGGTTTAGATGTAGTAAATGGTAAATGAATTAAGGCCAGGGTTGATATGGGTGATGGTGAAATGTGAGTAATGGTTCTGGTACAGTTGGGTGCAGTGTGAAAAAATACCATTGCTGTGAAGAGGAAAGCCACTAAATGGAGAGGGTTACAGGGGGAGAGGACTTACTAAATGAAAGCTTTGGTCTTACAAGTATTTGGTCATGTAAACACTTGCAAGCACTCATAGACATCACTTATCACTCACAAAAACAGGAAACTTAATTATCTAAATTAAGATATTCCCAAATGAAGTGCCACCACTCATTCTTGAATTGTTCAAACATAACATAAGTTATGTAACATTTACTTTCGCAACTTCAAAATACACAACATATAAAATATTGTTTGCCTCACGAAAAAGAGGAAGAAATAAAGAACTAAATAACTGCCAAAAAGCAATAAGCATGAACCATCTTCATCAACTGGGTAAAGATTCAGTTACAAATCTGATATTGTTGGTACATAAAGACCATAATAAGACGGCAATATGATTGCCAACAAACAAAACTAGTCTAACTGAGAGACTAAAAAGATTTCTTGTGAACAACTAGAAAGAAGGTTAAAATATAAGATGGTTTGAAAATCAACGCATACCAATTCAAAAATTCTGCCAACATTTTGAAAAAATTGGAGACCACACTGATATTGTTCACATCTTGGATTAAATTGAACATCGAAGTGCAAATAATGTTGACAACATCAATCCTGGCAGAGCAAAAAAGAAGTAAACTTTTAGACAAAAGAAACCATGTAAAGTTTTGGGCAAAAGAACATTATACCATGTATAGAACTTTAGCATATTTTGTTATTTACCAACCTAACATCCTTCTCAATTTGCCCTAACTCTTTTGAAACTCCAACAGCTAACGACTTCTCAGCATGTAGCAAAGAAAGACACAATGCCTACAAGAGATTATTTGGATAAAAAATGGAATATTATGGGAAACACAAAAAGAAATAAGAAGTACAAACAAAAAGGAATAAAAAATAGACCTCAAATAATAAAGAACTATGAAAAATCAAGAAATCTTGAAGTTCATTTTAGCATGACTTACAAGGGCAAAGTGAAAGTAAATGTTAATGTAGACCATTTGCTCGTAAGACTAACTTGTTCCACTTAATGATTGCAAATAAAAAATATCTACATGCTCCAACATGCCACTATATTCTTATAAATAACCATACAATATTCTGTTTCTTAATAAGTGACCAATTTTAGTCGTAAAAATCCTTAATGAACTCAAATTTCAATTCTTAATCTACAGGATAATGTTCAATAATTAATATATAATTTACATTGCGAACATCTCGATATACCATCTATCTAAACCTAAATACAGACATTATATGGCGCTGTATCATGCGTAAGATCTAACAATTTTTTTATATAATGTGGCAGTTATCATATTTGTGGATGGCATCCAAAGAATACAACTACATGGGCTAATAGCTACATTCACGTAAGAAAATAAAAGAAGTAATATCGCATATACACATCACAAACATGCAAGAAACTACGAAGCATGGATAGGGAGAAAAGATATATTTGTGCATGTGTGCCAACTTGTGTACATGCACTGAGAAATTATATATTAGGCAAATTTGCATTTAACACCCTATATTTTGTCGTATATGTGGTTTGCACCCTGCACTTCTTATATTTGCAAATTGAACCCTGCATCCTGTGTTTTACCAAATATTTGTAGTACGCACACTACCATTAGCTTCATTAACTAGACTTAATGAAACGCCTAGATTAAGTTAATTACAATAAGGACATCACCAAAATAAGATTACCTAACCTAAAAGGTCACAAGAAATGTCCATGTATGCTTCTAATCAAAACTCCAAGTGAACCTCTGCCCAAATGGCATCACCAGATACCAAGACAGAGATCACATCAGTCATTGGTAATTATACTATGTGCCCTCCAAGATATATTTGCACGACATCATCTTACTCAAAAGAAAACAGAGCAACCAAAAATACATCCCAGAAAAAAGTCTGAATCCAAGTGAGCTTTATAATCTTAAGCCCAATACGAGCGAGAAATCTAAGACCATATTATCCTATTCCTAACTATGTTGTATCTCGTATCATGAAAATTTTGAGGTTGGCTCAAAAAGACAACCTAATGGAGGACACGGGCGAGCCTAGAGCGAGGAACCAGCTTTCCCTTACTGAAGAATTTATGCTTGGTAAACCTAACAGTCAAGACGTCTATATCCATCAGATAAATAATTTCATATCTGGAGCTAATTAAGCAGTGTTATGGCTCTTCTTGTCCACACACCAAAGACTGCATTTGACAAGCTGGTGGCACTTCAAAACTACAAAGAGAATCCTGGTACAGCATATACGTATAGCAAACTTTTCATGTGTCCTAATTAAGACATTTTCATATTAAAGAATATATGACAGGAAGAAAATACAGAAGAAAAAAAAACAATACAGACAAAAGAATATTTTATTTATATAGGCATTTTTACAGCTATAACAGACAACAGATGTAAACTCAGGAAACAACAAACAGAAAAATATACAAATGCTTATCCACATGGCTGTCAGGTAGATACAAGGTTGACATAGCATCGTGAAAAATAAATGAGAGCATGGAAAAGAAAGTAACAAATCAAATGATTACCTTATTAGAAGATATTAACCGACAAAGTAGGTCAACAATATGATAGACTTCCTCAAAATTGTATGAATGGAGCCCTTGTACCAGTTTAAACAGAAAAAGAAGAATTCCAGAGTGTGCGCACTAGTAGATACGGAACTTGTTAGAAATTATAAAAAAAATCCAGAAAAACTGATACTAGAAAGAAAAAACGGACAAAGCAATGCTAATCTCAATCTCAATAACAATTAATTTGCTAAATCAAGCTTTTCAATTTAAGAAGAAACTATATACATCATACATTTGTCTAGAGAATTTTTTTTAATATATATTATCTACTATACACAACCAACAAGGACATTAAAAATAAAGGAAGGAATACACTATATAACATGAAAAATATTCCAGATTATGAATTATCATCAACACCAATACACTGGGAGAGTTATATGTGTTGACATGAAAGAGCTATATGTGTTGACTTTTTGCTCAAAATGATCTTGATAGTTTAAGGCTTTGTAGAGCTATATGTTGGATAATGACTTGAAAATCAATCTTAAAGTCATTTAACAGGAACCATATATTATATGGCTTGGTTAGTGCCTTAATGGACTAATGGTAACATGAGATCACACAGGACTGAAACCCGGAAACTATAATATTTCAGACTATAAAAGGGACAGGCCATGTTACAGCTAGGGTTGATATGGCCAGCCCGATTGGTATGGCCAAAACTGATACTCTAGTACCTGGAAATTAAAATAGGACAGACAGTCAATGGCCAATACTGATCATGATTTCCTGAATTAAAATGTATTTGAGATGCTAAGAATATCCTAATTATGTGATATGTGATGTGGTTTTGATTATGATACATAACTTCCCATTTGTGCTCTGAACCTTTAATTTGGAATTATGCTTATTTGCTTACATCAATTTGGATAGCACACTAGTAGTTATCTCACACTGTGATTCATACCATTTTATATCCTACCAGTTTAAGGTTAGCTATTTAGACCGATGCAGGATATATATCCAATTCTCTATTATTATTTGATATGCAGATGTTGGCTAATGTGCCACAGCTTACTAGATTGTAGCCCATAGATAGACCGACTATCATGGCAAAAAGTTTGTAGACCTTTCACTTTTATTAGGCACACTCTCAATGCGTTTGCAGCCAGCCACACCCATCTACTATACTGTTAATTAATAGTAGGAACTGTGACAATATGAGCATGACATACTTCAATTTACCATGCATGATCGCATATTTCTGATGTTATTGTTTACATGGCTTGGTGTCATTGAAATATACACTTTCCTGTTCTTTTTTTGTGCTCTCTCTTGATGGTCCTTGTAATTGCATAATTTGCAATATGAAAAAATTAGCTTGCATTCCACTATCCATATACTCCTTGAGTACCCACAAAATGAAGATAGATGCTTGAGATCAAAGAAAATGTTAATGTAACATACACTTATCCAGCATTGCCTTAGATATCCAAGCTCAACCTGTAAATCTTTCTATGTCATTCTACCCTAGCAATAGATTAATCAGCCATGCAAGATGGCACATCTTGTCTTGATAGCAGCTAGCATGAGAATGTCAATCTCCATGTGATACAAAAAATGAAACAGGCAGGCAAGCAAAGAGGAGAGAGAACAAAAGAGAAACAGAGGAAAAATGTAGGGCAAGCAGAGATTGGAAGAGAGAGGTTGAGAGTGTACGACGAAGAAATTACACCAGACGAGAGAGCGAGAGAAAGATTGTTGGCATCCTCACAAAGAGAAGCATGACAAGATGTTCAACACGGATCAAGGTCTTGTCCAACACAACCAATCTCAAAAGTCCAATTATCCAAAACTAGTAACATTTTCATTCCACAATTTATACACCTAACCTATGTTAACATGTTTTAACTTGCATAACTCATTTACACAACCTGAATTATATAATGTAGCTACTTTTTGGTCGGCCTAGAAGTTTAATACTTAGTACCTCAAAGTCTACAACAAAGCAGCCTAATAATCTAATATGTGTGTTATACTTATACCAGCCAACTTTTTCATGAGAAAAGGAATATATATCAAACTCAAAACATGTTTATAAAGGTCTCAAGTGGTTTTGGATTGCATATCAGCTCAAAAATGTCACCCTTAACTACATAGAATTCCATTGGACCTTGCACCAGTTGATATGAACTTTTTCCCAATGACCAATTCAGGCATGATGTACCTGAACCAACCCTATTAACTTAAGTTAGAAGGCTATCAGACTGGGTTCATGTTAAGGCCAGAAACTACCAAGAGTGAACACCTCTCTCTCTCTCTCTCTAGGTTTTTAGCAGGCAAATCCAATTGAATAAAAACACAACCCTCACCAGATCCCTAAAAATTCCTAATCCATGATTCCCTTCTTCCCAAACCATGTGCATCGTTCTCCTCTCGACAACAGCAATCTCTCCCCTCTCAACAAGGGTCTCTCCTCTCAAAGGTTAATGGTATCTCCCCTCACTTATCTCTCTTTCTGTCTCCCGCTCTCTCACCCTAACACACCGACCACTGACACACTTTTCTCTCCCTCTTCCTCTCCTCTGCATAACACCCTTCTTGTCACATGTTGCCACCACCTTTCTGCCCCCTCATTCACTGCCACCTCCTACTTTCCCTTGGTCTCTTTCTATGGGTCCACCATCTCTAACCTCTACACTATGTCAAATAGATAATATCAATTAGTATGATTATGTGATATATGAATTTTTAATACTGTAGTATTGAGTGAATTAGTGTAATTTGATTGTGGTCATGTCATTTGTACATTACATAATATATGTGTACATATATATACATATGTATAATTGTATATATTTATGTACATATGTATTGTACACATAGATATATACATAGATATTTTCTTACTACTAAAATTTTATATAATATATTATTTATCATATATAAATAAATTTTATACATTATTCAAAAGGCTGGACAACCTAAGCATACTCTAACAACCCAACTCCCCTCTCTCTGTCAGTCCCTCTCTCTCTATAACAACTTATCCTTAAAAAAAATAATAATAATAAAAATAATAATTTTTGCATGACACGATGTGGCCGATCTCTTGCCATGCTGGGGTGGCGTGAGCTAAGGGTGCCACGCACCCCAGCCGCCAGCCCGGCCAACCAGGCCGAGCCAGCTAGCTCCGATGGGCCCACCAGCGCCGCAGCCACAGCACCGACATCCCCACCACCTCTCTCCCTTTAAATCTCTCTCCCCCTCAAGCCGGCGCCAAGCCGCCGGCGAGAGACCGGCTGCTGGCTAGCCACCAGCGGCCGATGCCCTTCTCGGCGGCGCTAGTCCTCCCCTCCCTTCCTTTCTTCCTCTCTTCTTCTTCTTTTTCCTCCTTTCTTCTTTTTCTTTCTTTCTTGTTCTCCTTTCTTAGCTTCTTCTTCTATTTCTACAACAATGCCAGGCTGAGCCCTGCACCGATGACATTACTTTTATTATTTATTTTATTTTATGTTTGTTTATTTATTTAGTTAGGTATTGCTTTCTTAATTAATGTAGATAAATTATTTAGACATTAATTATGCTCATAATAATATATATTCTTCAACATGATGATTATTAATAATAATTAGTATAAGTAATGATTAATTAGGTTATAACTATTACGCATAAATATAGGTAACACTTTTATTTATTTATTTATTTATATTAGATTTATGTACTAATATTCATAGTATATGCATTTTAAGTAATTTTAACAATTTATTGTATACTATTGTGTGTAAAATGAGATACTAGTCTTATTAATTTATTTATTATTTTGCATAATTAAGTAAATACTATATAATTTCTGATTAATCAAGATAGAGTAAGAATTATAAATTATCTATACTTATATCTTATTTATAATTATTTAGCTTTTACTTTATAATTATATATTTAGAATATTTTAAATAAAAAAGAAAAAAACATTTCTCTGTATGTTATAACTAGCATTTTCTGATAATAGTATAATTATAGTATTTAAATCATATCTATAATATAGATCTAGTTATGTAATCAAAAATAAAGAAAAGTGATTCTAAACCTAATAAACCTTTATATTATACTTGAATTAATTCTAATTAGATAAACGACTAACTTTATAGTACTTAAATATTTTTCAGATCCCGAACCCCCTCATGTGAGACCCCGTGAACCCTGTCGATGAGTTGACGTTTAATTGACGAATGTGAGAGATACGTGGTTTGTGTCTTCTGATCATACTGTGAGTAGTCTTATCCCCTAGACACCTTTCTCAAATTAGAATATATTATATGACCTTATCTAGAGATGATTTCAATCGAGCATATTTTATCATGTATTTGATTAGACTAATTTGTGATATGAGTATGCTGGTGATATATAGAGATGATTGGAGATAACTACACTGTTATAATTTTATGTCCAGTTGATCTGTAGCATGAGTATGCATACGATAGATTAGCATGGATATGCATGTGTCGACTAAATGGTTGGAGACTACATTGTATTATTTTTCTCTTGATTCTCCACCTAAATTCCTATTATATATTGACTTGTTATCATACTGGATATATGCATATGATCTGTTATTTAGAAGAACGGCATTAAATGTGATTGATAGGATAGTTGATAGAAAACGTGAGGATATCCGAGTGGATGCGAGGGTTAAGACGCGCTTAGTGGATAATTGATTACTCAACATAGTCGCTATCCTATGGCCTTACGTCCGAGATCGTTGATCTGTATACGCAGCAAACATTCGGACACATGTCATTCGCTAGGATATATGTGGCGAATTATCCTCACGAGGTTTCTATCAACTAAAAGGGTGCCCGGTCTAGATGAATATTGATACCCTAGCGGGTGGCAGAGTATGGTTATATTTGAAATACTCGTTGCGGGTGGCAGAGTATGTTTTGAGCCTTCCGACATGACGTGAAGACCAAGTACCGGGTGTTGACTGCGCATAGTGCTCTAGTATGATGATGACATATAAAGATGACATTGATGACTAAGATGTTAAGAAATGTATATGATTTCATTATCATCTGATTACCTAATTATCGAGTGGTCAATATACATCATATATGATTGCATTTAATATCATAGTATGGTCATGGTCGGTATACATCATATGTCATATTTGAGAGAAAGTTATGATGATAGTATGACATAGAGATTTATTTATTCATTGCCGAGGATTATATATTTTTATTAGTTATAACATGTTATCTACTTTTCATTTATGTATTATTGAGAAATATTCATATACTCATTCATAACATAATGCTCTTTCTGATTCATATTATCCAATACATTATTTACTCTCTGTTTGATATCACTAATTCGATGTAAAGTTTATTCACTAAGCCTTTTGCTCATGACTCTCATTATTTCGTTTCAAACTCCTCAGATATTATGGTACGTGATAGCGACTTAAGATATTTTGAAAAGATATTTTAAAGTAAAAATGAGGTGAGCTATAGACGTTAGATGGTATAAAAGATAATTTAACCAGATATTAAGTTATACCATTATTTGATATTTGTACTTCATTGTATAAACGATGATTTGTATAATATAGATCAGATTATAATGTACTCATATAGTAGTGATTCTAGTTATATCTTGATGGTTTGTCGTGACCTGTATGAGCCATGCCAGATTATGCAGTTATCTAATATGGTTGTTGTGAACTTAGACATTCATATATTAACAAACTTATTTGGTTGATAGTATGATTGATCTCTGAGATGGATTATATTGAGTACAAGTGTATCTGTAGGTGACGAGCCCCGCCCGTTCTGTCGCATGCATCATGCGTGTCGTGTGGACGCGTGGGCGTGCACGTGCTCATGCTGGGCGAGGGCATATCCTGTATCCCATGTCCGTAACTGTATTCATATCTGTGCTTCATAGCTCTGCTACGTGTCCAATTTTATAAAACGAAAATAAAAATGAGGATAGAACTTGAGTATATATGAAATTTAATAATTCTATTTTTGTAAGAAATGTTGACTAGCAATTTTAAGGACATATTTATGAATTTGCTAGCCTTATGTTTGGAATTCGTAGGAGACATGCTATAACAACATAGTATACTATTAATTTAAACATCAACATGTATACAAGATTTTGGTCTATATACATATACAAGTGCAAGTATCTTAAATGTATTGTATCTTTTCTTTAAATGTTTGTCGTATTGGTGCATTTATATAATGTTGTATCCTTATCATTATTCTTAAATGTATCAGTATTCATGCTTCATGGACTAAAAGGCACAATGGCTCAAACATCATAATGAACCAAAATTAACACATTAGAATGGAAGATTCAGGTGTCAAATATGCCTAACAGCTACACAATAGAATTCAGAGGAATAAGAATCTTTGAAGTTACTTACCTCCCAACGAACTAATACAGCATTCTCGCCAATAACTTTTAACACATGTCCATGTGTTCCATTAGGAATTACATGACCTTCGATACCAGGTATCGTCATCTGGTAATCAATCTCTATTAGATGGTGGATGTTCACAGCAACAGAATCATCGGGAATCTCATATAATGTTGTTATACTGCTCATCTTCTCTAGATAGTTGTATCTAAAAAAATGATAACCATAAGGAGACTCGAGAGAAAATTTACGATGATGCTATAAGGAAAACGAGTAATGTAGTAAATACTAGGTCTTCAAGAACTTATTATACTGCTCATATAACTGTAGAAGTTCAATAAAGGAGGATAACATTTTAGAGTAGAGATAAAAAAAAAAGCAAGAAAATCCACATCAGAAAATAGAAACAGAAAGATAATAAAAACTACTAAATCAACCACCAGACAAGATAGTCATATAAAATCCAAAGACTATGATAAAGTAAATTGGATGAAAGTATGAAACTCTTCTATTATAAACTAAAAGTAGTCTCTGTAATTTGTTGATACAATTTACTTGTTTTAGCTTAGTTTTTCGGTGTTCTGGAACAATAGATAAACTTACATCAATAAAATTCAGGCCAGTTCCCTTCCCTTGATCCTCTTTTCAAACTTCACATGCAAGACTTTTGTACAATTTGGTTTCCTCTTTATTTACATTTTCTTTTCTAGATAAACATAAGGCAACTGGCCAAGTAATGTCATGCCCCAAGAAATAGTTTCCCTGTTTGAGTTCACTTTCTTTACTGGATAGATATGAAAATAGCAGATACCTTCTCAATTTGAAATATGTATTGGAATGCCTAGGCCTTTGTGCAGACATCTACCTCATGATACAGTTTAACATGATTTTTATTTGTTGGTGTCACCAAACCCTTACTCTAATACCAGCAGTTGAAAATACCATGGGACTGTAAGAGAACAATATACGAGAGAAAAAAAAACAAAAAGGCTATCACACAAGAGACACAAGATTTTTATGTGGTTCACCAATGTGGGTTTTGCCTACAAAGATCCTGCAGTTTTACTATGTAGATCATAGAAAGCGAATTCAAGAGAGAAATTACTCTAACTCAACCCAAGAACTCACATTTGCTCTCTTCTCTCTCAACTAGACTCACACCCTCTACTAGATCTCTCATAAGTTGTTGCTCTTCTAAGCTCTTGTTGTGTTATGTTGTGTGTTGTCTGTTAAATCCTCCTACTCCCCTCATATTTATAGGTTCTTATAAAGAGGAGATAAGAGAGTTCAAAAAGGCTTAGGATAGGATAAATAACAGATGTTAGGTTTTCCTTACGTAAAGGAGAACCTCTAAAACGGAAATCCTCAAAAAGAAAGACCTCAAAAGGAAACTAAGAGAAATAGGAAAGTCTCCAAGTAAGAATCCTAAAAAGATTAGGAATCTCAAATATTCCTTAAGAGGAATCAATGCAAGAAATTTAGCAGAGACGAGTCCAATTGGGTCTCCACTTCGACATCTATTATATTCTTTCTTGCATCCACATTAAACCATGATCCCTTCCTTAATCCAAAAAGGGAAGCATGAAAATAGTCGAAGCTTTGAACTTTAAAAGCAATATGATATTCATACAGTGAAAGTCTAAAATAAATGGTATATACTTGTGAGAAATTTACAAAAAGAAGACCATATCTTATGAGTCTATTATGGTTTCCGAAAGAGCCTCTACCTTTTAAATAAAATATTCATTTAAAACCTTAGATTAATTTTAGCTCATCTCATCCTTCTCAAGTCCGCCTAGAAATATGATATGAGCTGGCTAGCGCTTGCATTTATGACCAGAGGCAAATCAGTCATCATAATAAAAACACAAATCATTCCTTCTGTGCTCCTCCAAGTCATTGGGTACAAAGCTATGAAACACGGACACTTCAAATAGCATGCCGTGTCCGTGTCCGACACTTGTCGGACACCGACACTCGTCGGACACTCATTGGACACGTGTCGAATACTTCTACGACATATTCCATATTTAAAAAATTATAGAATAAATTAGGACACTCCATAGACACTTTTAGACACTCTTGAGAAACTTTTTGGACATAAGATTTATCGATTTTAGGAAATTCCTGCATATGCTAGAGAAATATAATGCAACAATCACAAGTTAGTACACACAAGAAAATTAATATTAATGCAAATTATTGTAAAATCACAGATTCGCCTATGCCATCCACTGTAGTTAAGTAATGATAGTTATTTATTCTCAGGTAGTTAGATATTTATTCTTATAATATAGAATTTTATTATCACATATTAGCATTATCATTTTTGGCTTTGTAGTATTGTAGACGTTTTGTTTTTCTCTCATGAATAATTTATGCATGCTTATGTATTTATACTATAAGTTTAGAAAAATATTTCTTTAAACGTATCGATAATATATATAATGCTTTTATTTATTTATTTTGCCGTGTCCTAAATGTATCGTGTCCTGTTTTTTTAAGATTTGTCGTATCCCCGTGTCCGTATCGTGTCATATCCTTGTCCCGTATCCGTGTCTGTGCTTCTTAGGTACAAAGCGACGTGAGATCATCTATTGGATAGGCTTTGTCGTAGGCGCAGGCTGGGTTGAGGCAGATGCAATCTCTAGTAGGCTATGGGTTTGTGCCGTCTTTCTTCTTTCCTCCTTAAACTCCATCAAAATAGCTTCAAAAATGGCCTCGTCAGAAGTAGTAGGCCTCAAAGCCTTAACCTCAGTCTGAATGTCAGGCTAAAGCCCACTAATAAAGGTACTCTTCAAGGCCTAGTCAAACCAGTTAGTGGTCCGATTGTAGATCCGCTTGAACTTCTCCCGATAAGCTCGAACTGTTGTTGACTGAGGCAGTTTAGTCAATATAGCATAAAAGTCCTCGTATTGGGTCTGACCGAACCAAGCACAAATCGCATATGCAAAATCCTACCAAAACTCAAATGGTCTAATACGACTATTTATCTAGTTTGATTTCTTGCATTTATTTTTGGCAACTACCCTATTAGTTGAGTCATAAACTCAAATACCTGCTAAATATGGACTCAACTTGTTAATTAACTAATTGAGTCTAGACTAGTCAATAAATTGTTTTAGTCGAGTCATGAGATGTATGGTGAACCCGAGCTCAACTCGAGATAGTTGAGTTGAGTTGGTTGATCAAGTCTTGATCAAAGTTGATTTGGGGTGAACCTTTATAAATATATGAAGGAAACCCTAATTGGGTTGAATCTGATAATTGCATTGGCATTACTGCCCCTATCTCCCTCCTTTTTGCTTTAGCCGTTGACGCCCTCGCCTACCTCCTTCCTTCCACAGTCGATGTCCTTGGACGGCCTCCTCTAACTATTAGATCTTTCGCAATATCTCTTAAAAGTTACGTCCTCAAATCTATTCAAAACCGTTACGAATCTAATCAAGCCGATTCATAACATGGTCGAGTTCACTCAGCCAACTGGCACCATCTAATCATCACGCCCTCCAAGTGGAATGAAGCTAGCTAGACCTTCTAGTGGTTTTGCGTGCGATAGTATTTGAAAAAACTACTCTGCTAGATTAGTCCAATCTAGCGAGTCTCCTCCAAAAATTTTGAAAAATCAAACTTGACAGTCCGAGCTTGGATCCCAAAATGCGGCCAGTCATTACGAGCCAAGTAACCTCGTGATTGAGCCTGGTCACATGGGACATGGGCCGACAAGTCCGGCTAATGTCACACTCGAGCTGTATGCAGGTTCGGCTCAATCCGGTAGTGCTGGCCCACCAAGTAATTTCACCATTCATCCTCGGGCTCATACTCGTGCTTAGGGTTATGTTTATAGGTTCCAAACTGGTTTGCACGAGGTGGTCGAACTAGTTCACAAAAATTAGGCCTGCCTCGAAAATATGCACTTTATTATCTTGATGAACTTGCCCTAACCCTAACCCTAGGGCTAAAATTGGATTTCAACCTGTAGGCGCCGCCACAGGCGGCTATAGCCTCGACGGCGGCTAGGCAGGGTAGGTGGCCAACAATAGTCACCAACCGACATGTCCACACGATGACGAGCGGCGGTGTAAGGCCAAACTTGAGCTGGTGCAGCAACAGCGGCCATGGTGCGTCGCTGACGAGTCTATCGACCCCCGACAGTTGCCAAAGGGACCATGGCCCCACTGCAGGTGAGTGGCAGCGATGGGAAGCCACGACGGAGCCACCCCGACGTAAGGGTAGCTTCCTACAGTGGTGGCTGTCGGGTTCGACCACCGGTCGGCAACCTCGTGCCTCCCTTTGCCCATTTGGGAAGCTTACCCTTCACAAGGGGAAGCCGAGGGCACATCATCTCTTAGAAAATCTTTCCGGTCATCTATCTTTCTCTACAGCCTGCTTGGTATGTCCTTTCCTAATAGCAGAATCTGAAGAACCTCAACCATTAGATTTCCATCCTTGATCTCCAAGGTCAGATCCTCTGTTCTCATTCCATGGGTTTGTATTCAACAATCTTTCATTATCTGGATTATCAAAGTTCCTACTATTCAAATTATTTGAGTGGAAGATGTATTTACATTCCACTGGCTACCCATTTCGCATGAACTATTTCTTACACTACTATCCATATGTTGACTTGGTGATTCTATCACTTCAGTCCACTCCAGTTCATTCTAACTTTTGCAAATACCATCTTATCACAAGGCATATATAGTCCAATCTCCTTTATTGACTTTTCAGATTCAATGGTATTTCATTGCACTTTTATAGAACTCCAACTGGACAAAGCTCCATAGCTGCTATTTATTGTTCATTGTTCCATGATTTGGCTGCTACTAAACTTTTTCATCTCCCAAGATAATACTTTTCCAAACATTGTAATCATCTTTAGTATTATCCTTAAATGTGGGCTTACCAAAACCACCATCACATTCAAGGGATAAGCATTCTTTAAAATCATTCTCCTCCTCAAGGTCATCAAAATCTTTAAAACATGCACTATTTGACTTTCTTTGACTGGATGTTGTCCTTACCAAAGACAAGTCATGTAAGACTTTCTAGTGTCTTTTTCATCTACCTTGCTACTTGCAACAAGAATTAGGTGAAAAGGATCACGATAATATAATATATCAAGTTTACCTGATTAATAAATGTAAGGCTTCTTAGGTGGATATACCCCAAACCTAAAATAACTATCCGTGGATTAATTAATTAATTTAGGTAGGCTTGTACTTATGTTTATTATCAAAGTAGATTCATAATTGTGCGGGGATGATGTCAGGCAAATGAATTCTCTGTAGTATAAGAATAGTGTAATATTGAAGTAATGTTTACTTTATGAGTTCATCGCATTTATATTATACATAGGTAGATGTTTATTCACCGTTCAGCATACTTCATAATTATTCATGGATTATTGGGGCATTTTTTATTATAATATCTTCGATGTGCATGTCTTATGATTGATGATATTAATCACTGCACCATCTGCACGTATCACCTTGTAGTTAAGTTTCGTCTCGGTAGTGCCCGTTTACTCGCTCAGCCCAAAGTTGAGGTAGAGTGTATATTTATTACCTATATTTATATCGGCCAATGCCTGAGATCGTGAGGTCAGGAGGGGACTATCAAGCACTGCGTGCGCCGATTTGAGCAGGCGTAACACTGCCGAGTACTGAGACTAGATACTAGGTGATATGAAATTATGATTGAGAGGTAGTGGTCATAGACCTAGCGGTACCCAATGATGCAGGGTCAGGACGTCTATTGAACTGTGAACTCTTTCCCACTGTATGCGATGATTTTGCTCTGTGCGATGATTCAACTACAAGTAATGATTCTGTTCTGTGCGATGGTTTACTAAAGCAGTGATGATGTTGATGATAATGGGCCTACAATTGTGGTCTTTAGTTTGGTAGCCACAAATAACCAATCATATGCAGCATCGTCAGGCATGTACGGGCGGCATTTCTGCTAGTTCTCTATCCCTCCTTAATATTTGAGATGATGTTTGAGGCTATGTTTATTATGTGATGGATAGCTCTTTGAGCATATTATGATAATTATGACTATGGTTCAGTGTGAGCTTGATAAAAATGACTTAATAGTTTAAATGTACATATCATGCATTTTTTATTTAATACATATGAGCTATTGATATGTTATATGTTGCATGGACGCATTACTATAATCATGTTGGCATACATATGTACAATAAGACATCCTTCGTTATCTTATTTTTAGACTGTAGAGATGTATGTTTGCTGGGCTTCATGCTCACCACCTTTTAGTAGAAATATTTTTTAGATCAGTAGATGACCCCGAGTCTGTGGAGGAGCTGGTGAAGATTTAATTATACTTTTCTTTATTTATTTTAGTATTGTAAAATAAATTATATGGATTGTAGCCCCTATGCGGGCATTTATCTTGATGAAGTGTGTGGATACGTATTTTGAGACTTGTTGCAGCTTGTGTTAATTTTAACTCCATTTAGCTTGTTTTTATTTGTGAAAATATTGAATTTTATCCTGTATATTATGTACAAATATTAACCATCAAGTCGCATGGAAACCACATGGGTTTTACTCACGTGGGGAGCACATGTATTTCGAGGTAGGTGTTTCAGGTACCATAGCCACTAGCCGAAGCTTTACTACAGCAAAAATTGCTGCTAGTAGCAGTCTTCCAATGGACATTGGCGCGAAAGGAGGCCACATATCTAGTGTGGGTGGTCCAAGCAATGTGTTGAACGTGGAGTTTGGCGTCGGTAGGGCCTAGATTGTCGCTAGTGGGAAGCTAGGGTTTTTGGCCCTAGCTCCCACCATGGGTGGGCTAGATGATGTCGAGACCGTCGTAGCCAGCTGCTCCGACATCGCATCGGCGATATTTTGTGTTTGCAGTGGGGAGGGGCCTCCACCATGGCCAGAGTCGTGGTTGCCAAAAATGAATTGACTTCTCGATCCTTTCAGAACTCTCCTTCGACTTGGTCGAAAATTCTTTAGAAAATGCTTTTGCCCACGCTGATGGCTCGTCGTTGCCAATTGATAATGAAGGAAGGGTTGAAGAACTCCCACAGGAACAAAGATGAGTTCCTGATCCTCCATGGTCGCCTATTCCTCGTTCATCTTGGATCGCATGTTAATCATCGTACAAAAAACGTCAACTCTAATACCAATGTTACGATCCAAATCTAGACCGATCTAGAGATAAGAAATTATGATATTTTATATGGTGATAGCCTCGTGAGTTAGGGCTCCAATGGTTCTGATTTCACGAAAATCCAATGTTTGGATGAAAATATATTAATAAAATAGTGTGGCAAAGTCAAACAGAACGATAAATAACTGATGTTGCGGAGATCGTCGGAGGGTGACGGATAGCCAAGGGTGGCTGCTAGTGGAGTAAGATAGTTAGGGTTTGGAAGATTGAAATGTTTCTACGGCTATAATCTACTCCTAGAAAAATAAAGGTGATCTAACGGCTATGGTAAAAGATAAAGATGAAAATAATGATTTAACTAAACTCAAATTCATTCATGAATAATTATCAACACATATCTACTCCTATTTATAGTTATAAAAATCCGTAGTGGATCGAATCCACATGCGGATTATCTGACTTATTTGAAATTTAAAACAAGATGATAAAGTTACTAACAAACTCAAGTCGACTCGACTAACCTAACCTACATGATCGGATCATAACACTAGAAGTAGAGAGAAATGAGAGAGATAGGACACCGGTGAGAGAAGAAATAAAAAAATTAGAAAGAGAAGAGAGAGGGGGGGGGCCATTATCAGGCGGGATCGGATCAGCCGATATGACTGATCCGGCCAATACTTGGACAAGTTCGGCCATGTATGGCCGATCTCAATCCGTTTCAACCGATCCCACTCGAGATCGGTCGAGAGTTAGAACCATGCTTCAAACTTCAAAGCTTAAGCCTTACTTAGAACTGAGAACAGCACTGAATAATTCAAACTGAAAAAATGTCAAATACGAAAAGCTCATTTAACAATTGGCCCGACAAGAATATCCTACTGAAAAGCAATATGTTGGGAACCATGTTTTGTTTCATACTTTTATCAGAATAACAAGTGACTTCATCCGTCACCAATTGAGCAACATATCATAGAGAGGTATGGTTTCTACATAATGACACAATTACAGTATCCAGATTCTAGAGATCATAAAAACCAGGGGAATCTAGTAAGCAAAGCAGCAAAAAAGGGAGGATCACATACACGCACTGTGCAGCCCAACTTCCTTCACAAACAGCTGATAGAAAGCGAATAAACTCAACCGTTTGGAGAGGGTACTCTTTCTCTAACATATAAAGGAGAGATCGAATTGGGCCATCAACAAAACTATCTTTATCCCAGAATTGCATACAAAGTGATTCCTGAATTTTACAAGAGAATAACTAAGTAATTATAATGGCTATCATGTTTGTAATCTTAACTACCACTGAAATCATTAAGCTTGCTTTCAAACCTCGCAACGATAAATTTGGCACAGAATATCTAGAATCATACTCAGGTAGTTGTCTTCTGTCTGAGAAGAGGAAAGAATAATTGGATCAGTCAATGCAGTTCATCACATAAAATTTGGCATGAAAGTAGTATTAACAAAATGGTGTAAGCTAAGATTACCTGAAGAGATAGTTCATAGGAGGCAATGAAAGCTGAAAGTAAAGTTCTAAAGATGCTCAAAAAACCAGAAACAGGACCCTGCAAAGATAATTTCATCAGCTTGTTTAAAAGTTAAAAACTTAAAAATTTAAAACTAATCATTGATATTAATTAATTCAACTCAAGGTATTTAAACAGAGCAAAACATTACCTAGATTACAATAATCCAATGCTACAGAAAAAAAAAAAAAGTAGTTTTGGTTCATAGTGATATATGTACACAAGGAACAGATAATGACATGGCAAGATATATTTATCAAAACTACAGCACTAGAAAATGCATGCATTTTTTGGAGAAAGAACGTTATTGCAAAATAATGATCAGAATGGATAATGAGCTGGAGAGAAACCTGAAAGGGCATAAGCAAAGAAATTAAGGATCTAAGTTTCAGCCAATAGACAATTTTGATCCATGGCCGAAACCAATCTTGCAATTGGGATTATCGGCGTGGTATTGGCCAATCCGATCTGTATTGGGTCGGGATCAGCCGTCTACTCCAATTAATTGGGTCAGATCTGAGAAGTGACCCGGCAATATCGAATAATTGATAATCCTAAGCGCAGTGACAAATTCGTTTCTTCTCTCTCATTCTCTTCCATTACTCCGATGGACACCCAATGTAAATCACCTCGATGTCCAGCAAACTCCTCAGCCAAGATACGACCACCTCAGATAAGTATTTTTCTTTTTTTCCCTTTCTTCACTTTCCTTCCCTTTTTTGTTCAACTTTGTTCAACATTATTCGTGCAATGTTATACTTTGTGAAATGTTAATCTTAGAGCATCTAGCGGAACATTGATTATAGGCAGGTATGACTTAGAGTTAATCCCCGTATAGGCTGCTCTACGACTTTTTGTGGCAAATCAAGTCTGCCTAAAAAGTCTAAAAATAATACTTACTTAAAATCACTACAGTGATTTTCCTAAGTGACTAGCAATGTAAGAACCAGGAAAAAATTAATTACCTCCCCTCTCCCTCTTCGGCATGCGACGAGGCACAACAGATCGGCCGAATCCAAATCTGTTTCGGATTTGGATCTTTACCCTATAAATAAAAATCCTAAATCTCTCTCTCTCCTCAACCCCCCCAGCCTCCTTTTTCCTTTCCTTCTTCTCCTTCGTTTCCTTCTTTCTTACCGTCAAAATCGTGACGTGGGTTCGGCTCGTCGAAGCATCGCCGGAGGAAATTGGGACCACCACACTCCTCCCTGGTAAGTCCTCTCTCATCCCTCTAGTTTAATTTCAATTTAATAAAGTAAATTAGAAATACATAATTTGGAGATTTCAGCTTCGCCGGCAACTCTCGCCGGCCGGCGGCTTTGGGCTGCTGCTGCTAGTGCTCGAAAGCTCCAAGCCGTTGGCCTTGCGCCATGGTTGCCTTCTGGAAGAGCCCTCGTGGCTCCAGTCGTCGTCGGCTTTAAAGTCGGCTGTCGGTGGTGGGTTCTCCTCCACTTCGTGAGGACAACAAAGTAGAGAGAAAGAAAGAGAGAGTAGGTCGTGAACAAGGTTCCCAGTATCGGGATCGGAATCGGTATCGGCCGTCCAGAAAAACGATACATATCGGCCGTATCAGCCATTCGTATCGGATCAGACTTTTTTTTAATTATATAAAATTCTAAATATTATTTAAAAATGCAGAAAAATACAGAAAAATTTAAAAAAATGAAAAAAAATAAGAAAACAAAAATTACTCACATATGAAGTCTAAAAACTTAAAAAAATGTATTAACTTACTCAAAATTTAAAACTTTGTTAAATACCGAGCTGGTTCTCGTAAATTTCTATAGTCTTCATCATCATAATCACCATAAGTTTGTAAATGTTGATGTCTGGGACCTGATGCTCCAAAAAGTGATTCCATCATACTAGTCATATTGTATGGATCTTGTTGTGTGACTTGCGTTTGAGGAGGATAATAATCAACATTTGGATCTTGTGCCTGAGAATACTGAGGATACTGAGGATAATAACTAGTATCTGGATCTTGTGATGGCTCTAAACAATAAATACTCGATGTACCATAATCATAGGAACCAAAATGCATCTCATGACGTCGCTGATATGTATATATATTCTCAATTTCTCTGTTTTAACTCCTTATACCTCCTTGACTTTCCTCAACAAATGTAGATGGAATGATCTCACCACCATATGTATTATTAGAACTATGACTAGTACTAATAGATATATTACCTCTCGCTGTTGAATAACTCGTACCAGCCTCTGCCCTCGTCGTGGTCTTTCCCAATATTTCATCTAACCATGAGTTATCTCTGTCATCTAATACCCTGTCCTCTATCTCTCTGATCCATGGAGTCAAGGAGTCTTCTTCATCAAAAACATGATTTAAATCAATCAGTTGTTCATTTTCTGCCTTCCTTCTTAAATTTCTCTCCCTCAATCTCATATTATAATAACAAAAAACTAACTTCTTCAATCTTTCCATTATCAATCGATCGCGTGTTTTTGTGTGGATTAAGGAAAAAATAGTCCAATTTCTTTCACACTGAGATGAAGACACAGTTTGACTTAAAATCTTCTTTGCTATTGGCGTCAAATTTGATGCCTCCTCCCATCCATAAATAGACCACCATTCAGCTGGAGTGTTATGAGATATAGCTGCAGCAACTTTAGCAGTACTGAATTGCTCAGCTCTCAATCTATAACTCTCCATCTGAAATCAAAATATATTATTAGCTTATTGATTATATTGATTATTCAAAGTTAAAACTTGAAACAAATAATAATAAAATTATTTAATTGAATCATAACTTACTTCTTTATCGCACAGGATTTGTTTATGAATATCGGGCTCAAGCTTGCTGATTACCTTTCTAACCCCCAACAAGACTTTACTATCATTATTGACATTTTTAGAGAATTGAAATCTTGGATTAAGAAAATACCCTGTAAAAATTTAAAAATTGTAAGCATTCAAATTTTTAAATATTCATAAATAAAAGTAAATTAAAACTTAAAACTTAAAAACATGCTTACCAGCAGCGTGTATATCTCTATGTAGTTGTTTGTTCCATCTAGAATCAATCATCTTCCACCACTTTCTATAACTTTAGCCCACATTTTCTTTATTGATTCTTTAGCTATGTCCATTGCCTCATATAAGAAACCCATCTCAGACTTGTCATCACTGTCTACAAGTCTTAATACTTTGACAAGAGGCTCAAATACTGCGTTGGCAATTGTAATATTATCCCAAAATGTATTTTCAAGAGCCATATTTTTCAAAGTTTCACCTAAAGATTTATCTTTAGGTTTTATATTCTTAATTTTCATAGACCACTCATGTGATGTAAACATCCGTATAATATCATCCTTGTAGCGCATGATGCTCTCCAAGGCTAAAACGTGAGTGGCAAATCTAGTGACGCCGGGTCTGATGATCTCCCTACCACCAGTCATCTGCCTGGGTAAATTAAGAACCCAACCATGGTTATATATAAAATTTGTTAACCTCTGACCTTCACATATGACCATATCAATTTCAGGCTCTTTTACAATATCCTCTGACATCAGATCAATACAATGTGCAGCACATGGCGTCCAATATAAATGAGGTCTTTTAATCATCAGTAAATTTCCAGCAGCTTTATAATTTGCCCCATTATCAGTAACCACTTGGACTACTCTTTTTTCACCAATTTCTTGTACTACCTCATCCATCAACTGACAAATATAATCTGCACTTTTAAAATAAGCAGTAGCATCCACAGACTTCAAAAATATTGTCCCCATGCCAGAGTACACTAAGAAATTAATTATATTTCTTCTGTTTTGTGTACTCCACCCATCACACATCAGTGTACAACCAAATTCATCCCAATACCGTTTAAATGTCTCAATATAAGTATGAAGTTCATCTACCTCTGAGTCAAGATATTTAGTAGCAATATCATTTGAACTAGGAGGGGGAACACCAGGCCCTACTGATTGTATAGTATCCACCATAGTGTGATAGTAAGGGCTATCAGCTACATTGAAAGGAATATGATTGTAGAAGAAAAATTTAGAGATAGCTCTACCAATGTGTTTCTTTGCATTTTTAATTCCTTTGAGAGCTGTCTTGATTGAAGTCTGTGTACGACCCTTTTTTTTCTGAAGATATGTATCCATTGGTTCAATATTTTCAGAATCTGCTGTAACACCAGGAGTCCTATGGGTAGAATTGCTGCCCCCATATTCTCTCTCTCCTCGTATATTAACTGATCTAAATCTCTGAAAGTTACTACCAGTGCTTCTTCTTATCTCTTCCTCTTTTCTATGCATATTTCTACTCTCTTTCATTGCCCTCCTCATCTGTCTCTCCTCCTCATCCTCCTCACTTTGCTCACTGCTATCATCATCAATCTGTACAGGATTATGCATCAATTATTCACGAATCATTGACTCTTTTTGCTGTGCAAATTGTTTATCCTTCTTTTTGCCAATTAAATGAGCCAACATCTGTTTTCTAACTTCCAAAGACACTTGAGTGCAAGCTGCTACATTTCCTTGTCTTCCAGCTAAATGTTCTTTCAAACGACTGACACCACCACTCATTTCTTTTCCACACCAGTTGCATTTAACGCGTCTTTTATCTTGCCCAATAATGCTACAATGTTGCCACCCAATATCGGTATCATATGACTTCTCTTTTGGAGCCATTGATATTTTAGCTCTGCAAGACTGCAACTAAAAAACATAAACAAAAATCAAAATAAAATATAAAATAATTTAAAATGAGACATAATTGCATAAGGCCATAAGCAGCACCAGGTGCTGCTGCAGCAGAGAAGCTGCTGCTGCCGCTTCTGCAGCTGCTGCAGCACCTGCAGCTTGCTGCTGCTGCTACTGCAGTGCTGCTATAAAGGGGGAAAAAAAGTAAAAAACTGAAAAAAAAAACTTACCGAAGGTCGCCGGAAATCAAGGTCGTCGGAGAACGTCGCCGGAGGTCAAGGTCACCGGAGAGACGGAGATCTACTCAGTACTCAGTCGCCGGGGAGAAAGAGAGTAAGAGATCCGTGAGAAAGAGAGAAAAAAAGAAATAAAGAAAAGAGAGAAAAAGACTAAGAGAGAAAAAGACTAAGAGAGGAAAAGAGAGAAAGAGAGAGAGAGAAAAGGGAGAGAGGCAGGTGAGGATGGGGACATCAATTATTGATGTCCTCCAGGTCGGATCCGACCCGTTCCCACCCGTTTCGGTCGGGATCGGCCGTTTGGTTTTGGCCGAAACCGATTGGTTTCGGCTGGGATCGGGATCAGCCCTGGCCGATCCCGATCCGTTTCGGCCGATCCCACTCGGGATCGGCCGAAACTGAGAACCTTGGTCGTGAACCGCCGCCTATAGGGTCGCTAGCAGCCACTCTCTCTCTCGATCCTTCTCTTCCTTGCGTCGGTCGCGGGAAGAAAAGGTTATGGGTGAGGCTCGGGTTTAACTCGAGCCAACCCTTTTCTATTAAGTTTCGGGTTTGGGTTCGGGTTGAATTTCGGATCCAAAGACCCGACCCAAATCGAACCACTTAAGTGGGTAGGCTACGGGTTAGCCCGTAGCCCAATCCACTTAATTTTGGCTAGGCCTCGGCCCAACCCGATTAATTAAATTTCTTTTTTTGGAATGGGCCGAGCCAGCAGTAGCCCAACCTAATCCAATGGGTAATTTAATCCATTTTAGTTCTTTTTAGTTTTTAAATTTTAAAAATATTGATATTATTCAAATTAAAAATTTTATTATTATTTATTATTAAATGTGGTGATTTTTAATACGTGAGCTAGAGATTTGAGATTTCGGTTGTCTTGCCTAGACTTAGGTGAGTGGGTTCACTCACATATTTATTTTATTATATTTCGTACCTTTGTCAGACCATGTAAATTTTCTGTGTGCAAATTTATTTATTTCATTCGTATGTGCAAAAATTTAATTGTTACATTTTCTGTGTACATTTAATCATTATACTCAGTGCATCACTATAGTTTGTGCAAATATTAAAATTAGTGAAAAGAAAAACGAGACTAATATTGGTACGACTTAGATAACAGTCCCAGTATAAATCATTTGCGATTTTTCGTGGTAACTCAAGTCTATCTGGAAGTCCAGAAGAAAGTTCTAAATCAAATCACTATGATGACTTTCTTAGGTGACTCTGACGGAGTTAGGGTACAATCTTAGGATAAATGAGAAATTCCTAAGTGACTCTAACTTCTCTCGACGGTTAGTGGAAAAGACAAAATGTGTTAATCACATAGTGATACCATCTGATGACCCTAATCGGATCAGCTATGAAGAAAAGTCACGAGCGTCATCTCGAGGTGACTTCTAGTTGATGTGGATCCATAGAGTTTAGACCCATTGAGACATATGACAGTATAAATATTGAAAATATGTTAATACGTTGAAATTGTGCAAGATTACAAGTTGTGACTCTCTATTGTTATCATTGTCATTATTTAAAGAGCATGTTTATTACAAATTATTATGGATATTGTTGCTTTTAGTTTAATCTTATTCAGCATTAATATAATTTAGAATTAATATAATTTAGAATTTATTTGGTTTTCGAGTGGATTCCACTAACTGAGCTATAGTTGTTGGCTCATGGATTCTTTTTTTGTATTTATTTATCTATCTCAGGTAATAGTCAACGAGGCGACTGAGCGAGATGTACTCGGACTCCACCTCCACTTAGGATTCACCTATTTACTTTTCCGCTCTTTTAAAATTTATGCTTTAAATTAGAAGTTTTATTTATTTCGTTTAGAGACTCAAAAACATTAACATTGTTTTATGTTTATTACAATTAGTTTTAAATTTAATAAAGCATATCTTTATTTTATTTATTTATTTTGCCATCATACACGTAGAAAGTATTAATAAGGCTTCGTGTATCTCAAACATATTAAGATGCATGGCCGGTCATGATTCCTATTTCGGGTCGTGACAAGCAAGGTTAGAAAACAATCTCAAGCTATATCGAAAGACTTTTTATGATGACTCTAATCTCTCACAATAGTCAAAGAAAAAGAGTAGGTGTGGTGCGTTTATCATCTAGTGACACCTAGTAACTTTAAGTAGATCGACGAGGAAAAGACTTGAACGTCATCTCAAGGATAATGGGTCGTCGATGAAAACAAAATACAAAATACAAAAATAAAATACTAACTCAAGCTCACCGGATTTGATTGAAGGGTGATATCATGGTTACCAAGATCTATGTTGGGTGTCACCAACTAAGAGGGAGAGAGAGAAGAGAGCGTTGTCAATTATAATTGATACTGGTTGGATCCATCCCATACCAATAGAAATATATCTGTAACGAGCTGGATCGACCGATACTAGGCTGAAACCAATCGTTGGACTGGTTTCGATCATGGTTTGGACCGATCTTGATCCATTTCAGCCGATCCAACTCGAGACTGACCAAAACTTGGATCCATGGTTTTATTAAACTTTTATTAATTATATTGAGTTCTTTATATTGTGGATTTCGAAAGTTAAAGCTTCGTGTATCTCAAGTTCTATTAGGATACATGATCAGTCATGATTTTGATTTCGACAATGATATATGTAAATCACATAAAACAAAAATAACACAAGAAAAAGCCAACGATAGCCTAGATAGATGTTCTAAAAGGCGCTATCATATGCTGGTAGTAAAGCCACCAATGGTGTAATTGTCCTCCATTAAAAAATCTATGTATAAATCTGCAGTTCAAAAGATATACAGAACATATGAGCATCCATATTTATTCAGGCTTATGATCTTATCGAAATCGCAAAATGAAAAGAATATGAAAGCAAAATGTAGACATGGCATACTATGCAGTATGCAACTATTAAAAACAATAATGACATGTAGTCATGTTCATGTATTCGTTCTATGATTGCATTCTGCAAAGATACAAATGTTTACCTTATATGCACGCCTGGGTCCCTTGAGCTTTGCAGAATATGCCTAATTGTCTAACACAAACTAGTTGCTTATGCTCAAGATGCAGGAGTGATGTGCATCCAGTAGGTCTATTACAGTAGTTTCTATTATCTGTGTTCAATTAGTCGAATTTCATGATTGATACATAACAACAATATCATGTGTTTACCACATATATTGTTGTGCGGGCATATGCAGCAGCACACGAGGTTCATCCACAACATGGTTTTGAAATTTGACCAAACCAGATCCAGAAAAGCCCAGCCAACACACAGAAAATGTAGATTATCGCCTTATCAGATCCATACAGTTTGTTTCAAAATTATAACATTTCAGTCAAAACTGCAATTCTTTCAGCCAAAACAAGTCCAGACCAGAGAAACTGGCCTACGTAAACCTGGATCCAACCAATTCACTTATTACTAACCTGTGACAGACATAATAATTTAAGAAGGCCCCTTTTCCTCATCTCCCATGATCGAAGAAGGATATTGCAGGCCCTAACCCTCTACTTTTATTCTACTCTAACCATGACTCTATGATGCAGGAAACACTCCTCCATTGCAGACTTGAGAAGAAAAAATAAGAAAAGTAACCAAACCCAGGAAATCCACTAATCGAGGTGTTGAAATCTACTGACGTTGAAATCCACCAATAAACACTCAATATGTGAAAACTCAAAACTCTCAAAATAATCTGATCGGAACACTACTATTCGTTACGTTTATTCTCGTAGGCACAAAAGAGCTGCACCTATAGCCTTTAGCTTAACAACGATTATGACTAGCCACCTTCTAGAGCTATTCTCATCTTTTTGTCTTTTTTTTTATTTTGCCTATATAAATACATGTAATCCTCTTTATTAATTAATGAATATTTTGAGAGTTTTCATATATTTAATTTTTGTTGGTAGATTCCAACGTCAGTGGATTTCGACACTCTAGTGGTGGATTTTTCAATTTTGATTATTTTCCCTATTTCTTCTTCTTAAATCTGCAATCGAAAAGTCATTCTGTATCGGCTTTGGTATCAAAGTCAATCATTTCCTAATTTATGGATGCTCTAGCGCCTAAATTCTACGTCACGCCACATTAGATCAATTGCCCCACGAACATGGAGCACTATGAGGTCCATCACCCGACAACATCAAGATCTAGATCCGAGTTACACGAGATCACCCTCAACGAGGAAAACAAGAAACTATTACCATCGTCAAATCTCCACATAAAGTTAGAATATCATCAAAAGTAAGCTTTATTCAATAGATCTTCCTTCCCCGTTGTAGATAAAAAAAAAAATCAAATTTCAAAATTTAGTTTATTTATTTCCTTTTTTATCTCTAGTTTTAAATTTCAAAATTTTGAAATTTTGATTTAGAAGATAATTTTTTTATATTTATCTCAATTAGTTTCCATCATTTTGGAGAATTATTTTCCATAATTTTTACGATTAATACCTGACTTATCATAACTTCCTAACTCTTTCCAAACTTCCTAAATAGCCTTTTCGAATTCTAAATTCTTATCTACTCTCCCTCCAAATCAAACCCAAAACCTAAAGCCATTAACCCATCAACTAAATCAAACACTTTAAACCCCAAATTCATTAGCTTAAACCAAATTCATCATTCCAAAGCCCAAAGCCCACTAGCCAACTTAGCCCACCAGCCCAAAATAGCCTTTCTTTTAACCATAGTGGATCGGTATTCGTACCCAAAGACCGACCCATTTACCCATAATCCACATCAATTTAACTTAACCCATTCACCACCAAATCTTCTCCTACCCGATTCCACCTCCAATCCCATCGTCTTCTTCCTCTTTAGCCCTAGCCTTCACCTTCACTCACATCCTCACCTCATCTTCACCGACATCGCTACGTTTGCTAATGTCACCACCGATCTCCACGAGCAACACCACCACCCTCCACCATTTTCACCGCCGTCTCCGCCTCCCTTGCTACTATCACTATCGCCGTCTGTCGCAACAATTACTGTCACTGCTGCTACCGCAACCACTACTGCTGCTACCGCAACCACTACTGCTACCACCGCCGCCACTTACCGCTGCAACTGCAGCCCCTACCGAAGCCACCCCTGCCACTGCAACCCCTGCCGCTGTTGCCAGTGATTCCGTCGCCTGCCATTGCAGCCCCTACCGCTACAGTCGTTGTCGCTGCAACCCCTACCGTTTAGCAAAGCACAGAAAATAAAACACTAGACTTTGCACCCCGTTACATGTGCCTGATGACCCGTGGCAAGACGCAAGTATGAATTTTAGAAAATATGATTCAATCCCCGTGGTCGTGGATCACTTCTATAAGATAGCCCATTTCATTTCTTATGCTAAGATATTTGATGCTTCACATGTGGCAAAATTATATTTTACCCATATAGTCAAGTTATATGGTCTTCCAAAAACTATTGTATCCGATCGAGATGTTTGCTTTATAAGTTATTTTTGAAAAACCTTATGGCACATGGTTGGCACAAAGTTAAATTTCTCTACAGCCTATTATCCTCAAACCGACGATCAAACTAAGGTCGTTAACCGTAGTCTTAGAAATCTTTTGCGATGTCCCGTGGGTAATCATAACAACTGGGATGCCATTCTTCCTATAGCCCAATTTGCATATAATAACTCCATCAATAAGTCTATAGGCATAAGTCCATTTGAAGTTATTCATGATTTTAAGGCACGCAAACCTCTAGATCTATTACAAATGTCATCTCATGCTAGAGTATCTAAATCTATCGAAGCATTTGCACATCATGTTCATTTTTTGCATCAGGGGATCACTAAGTGAATTGAGAAGAATAATTGCCAGTATAAAATACATGCTGACTTGCACAAACGTGCCAAAAAGTTCAATATTGGAGACCATATTATGAATCATGTCTCTCGAACGAATCCCTTTAGGAGCTGTTTTGGAATATTGATTTTCTTTTTTTTGTTAACAAGGACATTCTCTCTTCTACATTTTTTTTTAATCTACAACAAGAAGAGAAGATGATCTATTGAATAAAACTTACTTTTAATAATTTTCTAACTTCACGTGGAGATTTAGTGAGGGTAATATTTTTTTCTGTCCCTTGCTAATGGTGATCTCGTGCAACTCGAATCTGAATCTTAATGTTGACGGGCAACGGATTTCATAGTGCTCCGATGTTCATGGAGCGATTGATCAAACGAAGAAAAGATATGGCATGGCATGGAATCTAAGAGGTAGAACATCTATAAATCGAGAATTGATTGGATCTGATACCAAAGCTAATACACGACAAACTCTTCGATTGCAGATTTGAGAAGAACAAGTAGGAAAATTAATCAAACCCGAGAAATCACCAACCAAGGTGTCAAAATCTACCAATGTTCGAATCCACTAACGAACACTCAATATGTGAAAACTCTCAAAATATTCATTAATCAATAAAAAGAGGATTACAAACCTTTATATAGGCAAAGCAAAGTAAATGACAAAAATAGCTTAATAAACAAAAATACAAAAATAACCTTATAGGAGTAGACAAAACCCTCGTTAAGCTAGAGAGCTACGTGTTCAACCCTCTTGTACCTACAAAAGTATACATGAAAAATAGTGGTGTCCATACCACTTTATCTCTCCATTCTTCTTCTCTACTCATATCCTTCGATGGTTTTCATCTCCCATGAGCAACCTCTCCAATTTATTCTCCAACGATCTCCATAGTACATGGCTGCCACAAAATAAAAGGACAAACTTCACATCTCTTAAGTCTGTTAATTTTAGCATTTTTATACTTTTCTTAAATTTCTGCTAGTTTTAGAATTTTCTAGGGAAAATACGTAGTATTAGGCATTTTGCCGTCTCCTAATTCTCATAGAGTTCTTAATATTAATAGTTTTCTAATTTTCATAGGAGTCCTATTCTCAAAAGTTTCCTAATTCTTATAGAATTCCTAATCTTGAAGGAGTTTCCTATGTGGCTTTCCTATTCCAAGTGGCTTTCCCAATTATTTTGTTTCATAAGCCCCATTAACTTCAAGAATAACTTTTTACTTATTCTAGAATACAACACCTTATTTTAAAATACAACACCTTATTTTGGAATACAATTCCTTATTCCAAAATAACAGCTAAGCATCATAATAACCCTATTCTAATATACAATCACTATTCGTTAAAATCACATCTCATACCACAAACTAACTTAATAACTAATTTTCTCTTAATATCTATTACATCAACCTACTTTATATCAAACCAGATAGTATTCATAGTAATTTCATAGAAAACAAAACACATTTTTCTTGTCTTTTCCTTTCTTTAATATCACAACAAAGGTAATTATTACACCCTTATTTTCTAATACAAGTGAGTATAAAAATAATTATTTATAGAATAAAGATCTCATTTTGAGAATAACAAAAAGGAATACATATTCTAGAATTCATCTTATTCCTAAAATAAATGAGGCTTAATAATTATCATTTCTTTTCTGCATTAGATTCCCAGTAGTTTTAGGAGAATTTGCATGGATCTAGACCCAAAATGTTATATTTACATAGAATAACTCTTGGATATGATAAATCAAACTTCATTTTACTAGATTTGTCACTTGTAATATTGGATTTGGTTTGTAATTTATAAAGTAAATCAAAAAAATTACCCAAGAGAATGTAAGAAAAACATATAACTTAATGGGATTTGAAGTTCCTAATATTGGATCAGCCTTCCCCTCGTGCCAGCAACCTATCCACTTAGACTCTGCCAACTAGCACGACCATCTTTACTTTAGCATAGCATCATGAAAAGTAGACTATGGCATAAACAATATGAACTAACAGACTAAAAGCAAACCCAATAAGCAAAGATGTTACCATCCATGAGAAAATGCAAATACTAACAAAGGAAGATAAGAACAAAATGAAAACTAGTTTTTAATTTCTAAAACTTACATCTGATTCCCTCATAGTATCACTACAAAGAATATCCATCAAATATCTGAAAGGTGCAACCTCAAAGGCTTGACGGACATAACCAGTATGATCAATTTCCTAAGTACAGAAATTAAGTGTCACCATAAGAGATTAGACATTACTAAACAGAACCAAATTATAAGATGAGAAGTTACCATGAACAAACTGGTAGTACTTTCTGGAAGTGACGAGAGTAAACAAAGAAAAACAGCCCATGCAAGCACTAAAGGACCTGATTCTACTATCCGCAATTCAGATAAGCTTGAGACTTCAGCATCTATCTCTTGAATATCTGATAAAGAAAATGCAGAAAAGCCTTCCCTGATGGACAAGTTGTACAACAAAATCTGAGCTAGAAATAAACCGTGATAATGAATTTTTAAAAAAAAAATTATGGCTTAAAGGTACATTGTTGTAGGCATCTTTCTTAGATTCTATAATAGGAAAATATATATTAGATCTCCCTAACAAAAGAGAAAATCCTGAGATTCATGACTAACCTGAAAGGTACTTCATCATGAACCATGCGAAGAAGATTTTCCAAGTCTAGAGTCTCAATAAGAATAAGGAGTAGCTGAGCTTTTGCATGACAAAATGTATCTTTTGCCTCTACTGTTACAGCTAGTTTTCCAACATCAAATGGACCACATAACATGCCCTGTAAATTTCAAATTAATTTTGATGCAACAAACAATGATTCTCTTTAAACAAAAGTGCCATAAATTGCCACAAAATTGAAAGAATATCACTTACCTTGAAAAGTGAGCATAAGGTTTTCCATTGGCCAACACTACAAGTAGAGAAGTTATCATAGAATATAAGGAACAAAATATCCAAAATTAAGGTTTCTTCAATCAAAGTCTCTTCTACCCACAAGACTGTGAATTCAGCTTCCTACACAGAATGAAAGCATTGTATACATTGACAAAGGAAACAATTAGTTTCTCAAGTAAACCGATGTGAAGCAGAATGCTGGAAAAGCAATTGATCTTAAGTTGCTCTTAAGTTTACTTTAAGTTGAAGTAGAATAGACGAGACGAGCTAGTTTCATGTAAAAACAGAAGTAGCTTCCAGCAATGCTACCCTTTACAAGAAATGACTGGAATATGACAAGTAGACTACAATAACGGTGCAAAAAAGGGAAACTAAACAATATATAATTAAAACAACACATAACTTGCCTGTAAAGCTTTTCTAAGAGTAGCAATTACCATGACTCAGATGCTTGTAAGGACAAAGAAAGGAATACTATTTTAGTATGTATTGCTAAATATATACTATTACAAATATATATATGTATGTGTGTATGTGTGTAGGGGTGAAAACAGATCTTAATTCGGATACGGATAGCAAAATTTAAAACTATATCCTAACTAAACTGATACAAATGATTTTCGGATAGAGTATCAAATCTTAAATGGATGATGATCAAATTTTAAATGAATTATGATCTTTTATTTAGAGATAATTAACACAAAAATATTAAGAGTTTCAAAAAAAAATATTTAAATGTCAAATACATATTAAATTAGAAAAATTAATCTCTACTAATAATATATAAGACATCATTAGAAATAATATCAATATTCATTATTTAAATAAGCAAACTAAAAACTATAAATCATTCAAAAAGCATGCGGGTAAATGGATATCTGATATCTGTATCCGAATCCGAAATTTATATCTAACACGTATCCGAATCTGTATTTGAATCCACATCCGAATTTTTTTCAAAAATTCTATCCATATTCAAATCCATATCCGAATCAGATAGGAAATTTTATCCTAATCTGATCCGACTCAGGTCGGATATTGGGTCTGGTCGAAATTAATCCGACCCATTTTCACCCCTATGTGTGTGTCTATGTATTTATATAGTTCAAATTATTAGGAAATTCTCTTTCTTTTTGCGAATCTCTATTTCCTTTTCTAATATATTGTGCTATAGCTTTGAGTAATTTAGCATTTTCCATTTATAATTAAGATATGGATAAATCTTCATAAGAACGATAAGGGATACCGATATGGTTTCACCGCTATCCAGTCTGTATGACCATATTAGATCAATATACACCCCCTAATTAGAAGATAGTTGATTTTATAACTAAATGTATAGAGGCTTCTTTCAACAATTAAGCATAATTTATTTTTCTTTGCTCGAGTTAAATATTCTAGCACTTGAACAAATATGAATCAATCTCATGTGTAACGATCATGGCTTAAAGTATCGCCCAACCCCAATATATATCAGTATCAGCCTTTAATCCGAACCAGTTTTTCCTCGGTTGTATTGGTTGAAAGAACAAACCTCTGAAATATCTTTATGCTGACTATATGTATACCATACCATAAGTTGCATCAACCTAAATAACTCAAGACATCAATTACTGGTCTTTTGATGTCTTAAAGGCCACATGTTATGTTTCCTTCTTATTTTTCTCTCTTTTCTTTTTCTTACTAGTTTATTAGTTTTTCCTTTAACACCCCTAAGCTCACCTCTGTTGCAAAGTTGGTTGCTAACCTCATCTACAATAGGCTTCCTACAACCCCTGTAGTAAAGGTGATGATAACGATGAGCACGTGTATTTATTGAATCCATCTGGAATACAATATTATTCTTGGTACTTTCACTTTTTGTATTATGTTAGATTCCAAAACTCGGGATCGAAATCGACCACCAAAAAAAAATGATAAGTATAGGTCATATCGGTTATATTAGCTTATTGGACTATTTTTTATTATGTAAATTCTAAATATTATTTAATAATGTAGAAAAAATTTTAAATATTTAGAAAAAGTGATAAAAACTAAAAAAATAAAAATTACTCACACAAAGGGGCATTTGCACCAAAAAGCCCTTTAATCTTATGTAAATTGTGTGCACATCATTATAAAAAGGTGGGTATCTAGTATAAAAAATAAATGTTCAATTTCAAAAGCCCAATCTTTCTATTGTTAAAACTGAATGATTATTTTATGCAAATAGCCCCATATATGAAACTTAAAAACTAAAATTTGTACTCATTCAAAACCATACTAAACTCAAGATGGATCGTAAATTACTCTTGTAGAAGTGAGATAAAGAGAGCGAGATCGCTATCTCTCTTCACTGTTGTATTTACAAAAAAAAAAAAAAGGAATAAAAGAGCAGGTGAGAAAGTGAAGGGAAAATAGAAATGAAAACAAAAACAACTTACCCGAGTTCACTAGAGTGCAAGCAAACGGAAGAACTTGTTGGTTTGACCATTGGATGAGCTCGATCAAATATGAGGAATGGAAAGTGATTTGTGTATGAGAGATAGAAATTAAAATTTAAAAACATAAAAAGAAGGCAATTATGGACAAGGTTCAAAAATTTGGAACGGCTGTCTAAAAAAAGGGAGAGTGAATAAAATGAAAAAAACTAAGAGAAAAATAAAGAAATAAGTTAAAAAATTATATATCGAAGTTCGTCGGAGTTCGCCGGAGTTAGATCTCTCCATAAGAAAAACAATGGTTATATGGTAATATGGTAAAAAGAGAAAAAAGAAAAAAAAGTGAAAGAAAGAAATAAAGCAAAAGAGAGAGTGAGAAGAGTAAAAGAGAGAGAGAGAGTCCAAATCGGGATCGGGTTCGGCCAATCCGGTGAACCATTGTTATGGATATCAATTACTGATTTTCCAAGTTGGATCTATTTATATCCAACCTAAATCTTTAAAAAAAAACCATTTCAACCAATTTTGATTGATATTGTCAAGACGAATTGGCTGATGCAACCAAACTAGCTAATCCTAGATCAAAACCATTCACCAAACTAGTTCATGTTAGGATCAATGTTGGCTATGGTCAATCCCAGTCTGTCTCAAGATTGGCCAAAATTAGGATCCATGGTGTTACAATCTTATGTGAGTAATCTAAATTTTCTTATCTTTGTTTTCCTCAACATTTAAGATTTTTCTATATTTTACCTATCTTTTAGAATTTAAGTATTTAAAAGATAGTTTAAAACTGAAATAATTTGATACGATGGCCAAAATGGTTGATATGTACCATTTCTCTAAAGATTTTCAACTACATCAGGATTGCAATATGATAGTTGAACCTTGATCAAGAAAATATTCATAATAATTTTGTCTAGACTCTAGAGGTGCATATTTCATCTTCTAGAGTAATCTCATCAAGCACAACAAGGGAATGATGAGAGTAATTACCAAATTTTAAGTTTATTAACTTATCAAAATAAAAATAAAAAGCACAACGAATACTATATTATTATTTCAGGGTGCAATCACACTATAAAAGGTTACTATTTAGCTTATCTCGAAGATGAACATATCAAATTAACAAGATGCATATCTTGATTAGTTTCACTAACCAGTAGAACCATAAAATTACAAAGGAATACCAAATCAACCAGATCATTTTCAGCAGCAATATGGATATTATCTTCTTATAGCTTGAAAACTGATATTTCAACCATTACATAAATAAAAATCTTATAATCAGCATCAAGGAAGAAATCAGTATGAATGTCACAGATTCACTAAAATGTATTGTTGATGTTTCTTTATAACACCATAAAACTGTCTCTAGATTTTCAATGGAGAAGAATGGAGATATCAGATAAAAACAAAATATTGTCAAAGAAGCATCTAATTCTATCAGGAGGAAAACCATGATGCAGCATATATCAGTTATAGAACATGCCATATCTCTTAACCTGGATATGACGAGTTCTAAACAACTATGTGGTTATAGTCAAAATCAAGAATTAATTAAAAGAACAAAACCATATGAGCAGGTATGTTGCAATTGTCAGAGCTCAAACTGAATTTATGTCAAAGACAAATATGGAAAAAGGGAAGATTAGTGAACTTGTTGTGATGTTGGGAATCAATTTTTAAATTTCTCTCAGACATAAGTCATGCACAAGAAAAATATGAATATCCCTCTTAAGTGCCAATGTATTGAAAGACGGCCGTGGGTGGTGGGCGGTCACCCCACCGCCTAGCGCCTAGACGGAAGGCGGGCGACAAGGCGGATGACAAGATGGTTTAGCATTTTTAATATAAAAAAATAAAAATAAATAAATAAACATATATAATATACATTACATACTTATATGTAATTACTAACAAACAAACTAATAGACTAATTACTAAGTGATTAACATTTAACAAATTAAAACATTTCAACGGATTAAGTGATTAATAGATAATTACTGATTTACAACTTTATAAGCATTTATTCTTCAACAAAAAATTAATTTAGTTGACTTTTGACTTGTCATTTTGTCTAATTGCCTATCATAACTGATTAACTGATTAAAACAGATTTGAAAAAAAAGGACATTCGATCTGTTCGATTAAGAGAGTGAGACTGTGAAGGGGGGAGTGAGAGAGAGAGAAAGAGTGTGAGGGAGAGAGTGAAAGAGAGGGAAAGAGGATCGTACCTCTTTCACTTCTCGCCGTCCACTTCTCACTCCCTGCTAACTCGTCTGCTTCTTGCTGTTGTTGCACAATGTCGCAAGCCGCCACTTTAGCTACCTTGGAGCTCGCTGTTGGCGGTCATGGACGGGAGAGCTGAAGAGGATCGAAGGTTTAGGCCCTTTAGGGTTTCTAATTTTTCTGTCGAAACTCGGGAGAGGAGAGCAGCGAAAGAGAGAGAGAGAAGAGAGTTTTTATATTAAGGTTAATGAGTTAGTTATCTTAGTGGATAATAACCCGACCCTATACCCATTTGTAACTCAATAAGGCGGGTTAGCGGGCCAAACCGCCATTCCGCCTTATCGAGTGAACGGCCCGCCTAGCGCCTTTTGGCGCTCAGGCAACTCACCAAGGTAGCAGCCCACCTTATGCGAGCGCCATATCAAATGGTCAGGCGATCAGTGCACCACCCTGCCATGGCGGCCGCCTTTTCCGATTTTCAAAATACTGCTAAGTACATCACCAGTGACATAATTAAGTGACAATAGTTTAAAAGAAAATCTATTTCATTTAAGATTGTAGGAAGCAAAATAAAAGTTGGTGCCAAATGAACTTTAAGTACATCACTAGTGATATAATTAAGCGATATGCATTCAATGAGGATTGACCCTCACATATCCTTGAAATGCAAACCTACATGCATTTTAAGAAGATAAGATAAATTCAATGTCAATTCCAAGGACGGAGATAATCAAGAAGATTAACAATGCAATTAAAAATAATAGATATGACTCCCAATGCTACCATCATTACAAAGAAAAATGAAATTTTACAATTATGTAATCTAGATGCTACACTATCTAGTTAGATTTACCATACCAGATTAACTGGAGTGCTTTACTTGGTGTGACCGTAAGGCTTGCCTCTTCATATTGGATTAACTAGGTTATAGAGTATAGTGAGAGGAAGATAGGGAGATCATGTCCAATACAGGTGGCTAAAATAATGAACTTGAGGTTGTAGATAAGTGCTCTGGGTCCTTTGGGATTTATGGAACCTTCAATAGAAGGTGTGGAAGTTTTTAAACAACTTTCTTCATCTACTGAAGTACAAGCAAGGTCGATGATCAATGATGACTTGTCAAAAAGGACATCATAGATGAGAATAGACGAAAGACTTCACCAACAATAAAGATCAAGGGCACATAAGATGATCAATATTATTATTATAGCCTGACGTAGGCAAGGAAGATTTGGAAAAAACAGTCGAGTGAAATAGTAAGGAAAAACATTGATCATCTCCTACTGATTCGCTGTGCATTACAAACATTGTGCATGGCAGTGAATCATGTAACAATATTAAAATAATTTCAGAAACAAGCTTTCAAATAATAACTGAACTAAAGAAAAGAAATCCCAAGACTCAATTACTGATTAGAGTGCTAAAAGCACAATAAACTGATATAATAGTAGTCAGCATTACAGAGGCAAATAAACCACTTGATTAAAATTTCAGCAAATAAAAACTAATATTGTAAAATTACTTTGACAAAAATTTTTAAAATGCTTTTCTTAAGAACAAACATACATTTCTCACAGAAAATACAGTTGAAAGCAGATCTTCGAATATGGAAATTAGCCTCTTTTCCAATCCATTATTAACTAACTGCAAGGCCTCTCGCCTGATGGCAGATCCATTGCTCGCATATACTGCCCAAGAAATTGTTATTGTTAAGTAGGAAAAAAAAACAGAGAAAATAATCTCATACATATTAGTCAGCAATGTAAAATCAATAGTACCTCAAACTGAAAAATTAAATTCTTAACTTATTACCACCGATGCAGTTAAACCTATGAATAAACAAGTACGGGGTAATTCGGCCACGGGGCTGATTCACACTCAACACGGATGAAGTCCGGACAATATCATGAGATATGTTGTAAATGAGGAAACAGAAGGGTGGTACCACGAGCTTAGTACTAACAGTTTCTCTAAACTAATAACAACATCATGCAACCAATAATGATGAGCAAGTTAAGCAAGAATTGAGAATAATCTTTCCATATTGAGCTGTTGGTAATTGACCTAGAGTCTATTTGCCAAGGATTCTCGGAATTGTACAATTTAATGGCATGGAACTTGGAAGATTTAGCAGCAAAAATATTATAAGTATCTGATACATTTAGTTAGAATCTTTTCTTATTACATTCGTTGTTTATTTTTATTAAAATAAAATTTCTATGAGTCGCGTTCGAACGCAAGAGAGGTCGCATTCAAATGCCTTTGCGAATGCCCGCATCAGATTCGCAAATACAGAGGACACCAAATGCGCGTTCGAACATGGTCGACCGCATTTGAACACCGCTTTTGAATGCCTGCATCGCGTTCGCACATACAGAGAACTTCTTTTGTGCGTTCAAACGTGATCGGACGAGTTCGAACGCGACCGGCGGGATTGTACTAGGATTAGAGTTAGTTATTGTTATTAAAACTTGTTGGTTAGCCTCTATAAAAGTGTGGATAACAGTCAAATTTATTATACTATTAGATTATTGATTTTTTGCCTCCTATCTTCTCTCTATCCTCTCCCTCCTCCATCCTCCCTCCTCTCTCTTCACCAACCTACCATCTCTATCATTGGCAAAGTCTCACCTAACTTTTAATCTCCCTCGTCTGTAGAGTCCTCCCTCTTCTTAGGGATCTCGACCACTACTTCCCTTTCGTCTTTATCCCTTAAACCATATCAACCATCCACCCTCATCTCTATTATCATCCATCATAACCTTACATCCACTCCACCGTCACCACCACCATCACCCGCATTATATCGTGTTTTCGTCCTATTTGCAGTTTGAATCAGCGAAGGGCGTAAATACGAAAATTATAGATCATGGAGTTACAGACCGATTCCACTTAGTTTCGTAATTTTCTAACTACCGGTGAATATTTGGTGAATATTTTTCCTCAGTTGCGCGGACTGCTTCCTACAATAAATTTAGATCTTGAAGGAATCATTCCGTAGTCTATCATTGATATCAAAGCCTATCTTTTGGTAGCGTAGAACCTATCAATTTGGTATCAGAGTCAGGCGAATCTCAAACCTTCATTAATGGTTCAAATAAGGAAGACGACGTCGACAAGGAGACCAATGGAGAGCACACTGACAAGGGAAGACTCAACCCACGATAACCCTAATCGTGAGGCCAATTCCTTTGGAGCGACTACAGTAGGACCGAGTTAACCAATATCCATGGGTGTGAAAATAGACATGGCAGATAGACTTAGGGGCATGTCCAAACGTTGCTGCATAGAGTTGACACAATGCAAAACAATCATACTAGACCACGAACAACTTTGAGACCTTCCGATGTTAAAGGAGGCACAAGACCCCCCATTCGAACTCACACCTATCTAAGTGGAGAAGCAAAGAGCGAAAAGTCTTTGCTTTCCATGCGATGAACGTTTCACCCCCGATCATCGGTGTTCCAAACCGATCGGGAGTGTGATGCTCATCGACAGTCTCAAGGAGGATGATTAGATTGTTGATGATGGAAAGTGTTCAGAGGAGGTCCATGAGGAGGCCATTAAGGAGAGCACGGAGGAAAATATCCAAACTAAAATATCGATGCATGCATATTCGGATACTTCCGCGTCGAGGATATTGCAGATAGATGGACTCGTTAGAAAACATTGTGTACATATCCTCATCGATTCGGGAAGTACCCACAACTTTCTAGACGAGGGGATAGTGAGAAGATTGGGCTTGGATGCTGAACCGACTACGAGATTTGACGTTGCTATTGGAGACGGCACGAAGCTTAAAGTAAAGAGCTTGTGTCGCTGGGTCGATATTCGGGTGCAAAAACACGACATCATTGTAAACTTGTATCCGTTAGCGCTGCGAGGAGCAGACATTATCCTTAGCACTGAGTGGTTACAAAGCTTGGGACCCGTCACTTTTAATTTCCAAAGCATGTGGATGAAATTTAAGTAAGGAAACAAGGATGTGCGGCTTGATGGCGTTCAATCTCCGCTGATTCCAGCGATGCAGCCGATGGTAGGGCTATCATGTACGAGTGATTTGGCCTATCTTCTTCAATTAGGACCACCAGCAGAAGATGAGCCATAAATGAGTCCAAATACTACCATCGAGTTGTCTAATTTATTAGATAAATTTGCTGGACTGTTTGAGGAACCAAATGAGTTGCCACCAAGGACGGACCACCGCATTAAGATTGTACCTGAGGCTACACCGACAAATGTGATGTCATATCGGTATCCGCATGTGCAAAAGGAAGTTATCTCCAAGATAGTAGCCGAGATGTTGGAGCAAGACCTTATTCAACCAAGTCATAGCTTATACTCATCTCCCGTGCTATTGGTGCGAAAAAAGGACGGGACATGACGTTCTTTTGTCGACTATCAAGCACTAAACGCTATTACCGTTAAAGACCGGTACCCCATTTGGGTTATAGAGGAGCTGCTAGATGAGCTTGCAGGGGCGACTATATTCAACAAGTTTGACTTAAGGGACGGGTATTACCAAATTAGAGTTCACCCGACGGACGTGCATAAGACTACATTTCACACTCCGGATGGACATCACAAGTTCCAGGTGATGCCCTTTGGTCTCACCAATACTCCAACTACTTTTCAAGTCCTCATGAATGATATATTCTGCCTCTATTACGAAGATATGTTTTAGTATTTTTTGACAACATTTTGATATATAGCAGGACTGAATTAAACCATTGGCGGTATTTGGAGGATGTGCTGAATTTGTTGAAGTAAAACTAACTGAAGATCAAGAAGTCCAAGTGCCTATGGAGAGTACCATAAGTGGAGTATTTAAACCACATCATCTCAATGGAAGGTGTAGCAGGGGATCCTCAAAAGGTTGCATGTATAACCGCTTGGCCTATTCCTACTACCACTGGATTACAAGGATTTTTGGGACTGACCGGATATTATCGCCGCTTCATCACCGGATATGGCAAGATCGCTGCTACTCACTTTTTTGTTGAAGGATTCCTTTAGATGGACAAATGAAACCACTACAGCCTTTAAAAAACTGAAAACAGCAATGATGACGGAGCCTGTTTTAGTGCTACCAAACTTCACCGAAGAATTCATTATGTAATGTGATACGTCGGGAGTTGGCATAGGAGGTGTACTAATGCAAGGAGGACGTCCCATTACCTTTTTTAGTAAAGCTTTATCACAAAAATCTCAACAATTATCAACTTACGAGAGAGATGTTGGCAATTCTACATGTGGTGACAAAATGGAGGCCTTATTTGATCGGTAGACGATTTATTATTTGAACCGATCAAAAAAGCCTTTCATACTTTATGGGACAACATATATACACTCCGACACAGCAGAGATAGGTCACAAAATTGCTGAAGTATGATTATGAAATTCAATACAAGAAAGGAACGGAAAATAAAACGACGGATACATTATCACGCCAACTCGATACCACCGAGCTTGCAGCCTATTCTTCTCCCACTGTCAAGTCCTCCCTCTTCTTTGGAATCTCGACCACTTCTTCCCCTTTGTCTTTCTTCCTTAAACCACATCAACCATCCACCCTTATCTCCATTATCATCCATAACCCTACATCCACTCCACCACCACCATCACCCGCATTATATCTTGTTTTCGTCCCAGTTATAATTCGAATCTGCGAAGGGCGTAGATACAAAAATTGTAGATCGGGGAGTTACAAACCAATTCCACTTGATTTCGTAATTTTCTAACTACCAGAGAATATTTAGTGAATATTTTGCCTTGATTGCGCAGACTACTTCCTACAATAAATCTATATTTTGAAGGAATCGTTCTGTAGCCTATCATTGGTATCAAAACCTATCTTTTGGTAGCGTAAAACCCATCAGTATCACAATCTCAAATTCTACATGTAGGAAGCAAGGACAACTATAAAATATGCTATGTTTATAAGTTTGCAGCACATGTGACATGATGTAGAATGTAACATTAATATTTGAGGACAAAAAGGCAATTCTTGGTTTATTAATATCAAAGTGTACTAAAATGTATTACAGTCCTATAAGTAGCTACAACATCATTCTACTTATGAAAACTTATCTACTATCGGTAAAGAACATTTCATAACATCAAAGAGATGGGTTTGACATATGAACAATACACTTTATTTTACTTTGCATTAACTACAGTACTTAATTTTCTACATATGATGGAAACAATTACTAAAAATTGCATGCCACTAATTTTAAAAATCATAAAGTTAACTATGAATGCTTTTCTTTACAAAGAAACGAGAATGAGAAACTACATTCAACAATAGGAAACTTATATAACAGTTGCACTTAAAATTAAAATGATAATTGAATATTTAGAAAGACAAAGACCAAAGTTATTTTTGCAACAGATCCCAAGTCTTACAAGCATGCACAAGAATTCTCCTCACACACTTCAACAAGCATTGCCGCTCAAGGTAATAGCGCAACAGTACCTTCAAAATTGTAAGAAAAGCATTAATTCAAAGCAAGATGCCAGAAATACAATCTATGTAAACTAAAATTCTTGTCAGCAATGCTTCGTTTTAGCAGTATGTGATGTAAATCTGGAACAAGACAAAACCAGAAGCAAAAATGGTGCTATATGCACAAACGCCAACTATAACAATTGTACTATGAAGAAAATTTCACACAAAAAGATTAAGAATCTATGAAGCAACAGCTAACATTTGCATTACGCACAATGGCAAGGAAAGCTAAAAAGTTAAATTACAAAAATTACTTGAAATGCACATATATGCAAGGTATTCCTTGCATTGATAAGTTATCTTTTTCTCTTCTTTTATAAGAAAAGTGGAATATCTCCCTGCATCATTTATCAAACCAGAAAATGTGACATTCTACCTCCCATGTAAGAGTTAGTTTTTGTGTAGCCAAACTGCTGAACAGAGAGTTGCAAAACCCATACCCCACTCCTTTCATTGCAGTTTCTTTATTTATTCTCCACCATTCCTTCGACATCACTTTAACTGATTTTGGCCTTTTTCCTGAAACCAGACTTCTGTTTCAGCCAATCTCAGATTTCCTTAACAGCTTTGCACCTCAAAACCAAATGTTGAACAGACTTATCTTTGTTACAAAAAAAGAAACCACAACATTCACTACCTACCAAACTCTTCCTTCTTATATTGCATTAGTAATTTGTAGCTTAAGACGGGGGCTTGGATACTTTAAATTTGCAAGAAATGAAGATCGCTCAGGTAGCGAAGTGATGGTGGAAACTACTTGCCTCCCCGACCCCGAGTCATCTTTGGGCTAAGAGATTCAAGAAAGAGGATTCTAAATTACAACTTTCTAGCAGGGCCCCTCCTTTCTGAAGAGGAGATTTAACTATTGGTCCAGTCTTCATAGCTAGCCTAGCCTATTAACAAAACTGGATGATGGGCAAAACTTAAAATTCTGGGCTGACGTTTGGGTGGGGAAAGTACACTGGACAACAGATTTCCAAATCTTTTTGCCATCACCTTAATATGAAAACAGAAATGTTATGGAAGCTTGGGTTGGAAGTGGTTGGCGATTGATGTACAGAAGAGGGATTAATGATTGTTTGGTGGCTGAGGAACAGCAGATGTTTCAGCTCATTTCTGATACTTGTGTTTTGAATGCAAATGTAAGAGATGGCCATGAATAGCATTTTGATTCCTCTGGCATATGTACATGAGATCCTTATAACAATTTTTAAATGATAGGGGTAGAATTGTCATTGAAGGTTACGGCTTTTCTTTGGTTGGCTTGTAATAATAGGAATCTCACTAAAGATAACCTAATCAAAAGAAACTAGCCCAGCTAATCCTAGATGTGTTTACTGCAGCAATGATGAGAGTGTGGCACATCTTTTCCTGAGGTGCCAAGATGCAAAGAGTAAAGGGATTGGGAAAGATAAGAAGTGTGGGTGGAGATTGTGGTTGTTGGCTTGTATCTGGTGCATTTGGCTAAGAGATAAGTAGTAAATTTTCCAATCTCCCAACAAGAAGGGACTTGTAGCACTTCTACATCAGATTAATGCTCTGTTCCTTTGATGGGCATGGACGAAGAATGTGGAGGCTTAGAAGCAGGCGAAGCAAATGCTTCAAGGAAAGAACCAGAAGAATTTATTCTACTAATCTCTGGAATTGTGATCTCAGATGCTTATGTGTAGTTTTATGTCAATGGTGATACTAATTTGTTTGCTTTAGTTTGTTTAGTTTTGTGGTGAAGTAATGTTGTAGGGCCCATATATTAAATGTTGAACTCTATTTTGATGTGGAGTTGTGTTTAAACAGTGGCTTGTCTATTTGGTTGAAAGAACAGGCTTTTTGTTTCTCAAAGAAATTGAGCCTCTGTGGACTTCTGTTCAAAAAAAAAGAAGGAAAAAAGTTCTAGCTTAGGTAACATGAAACATGAGAATCTGAGATACAACAAAAACACTTATGAGGACAGAAATCCAACACCCAGTAACCATAAAAGAATCGACAAGGTTTTCAAGATCAAACGCATTCCAACAACTTGGCAAAGTTTCCCTTGATTTGCATGAGTTAATATGTTTATCATCTAATGAAATCACAACACCAAGAAAAACATTCCAACTACATAGAATTGGCCTATGCCATTTCATAACAAATAATATGTATAATAAGTGATGTGATCTGGGCCAAATTCCACCTCGTGGATATTAGACTCATGGCTTGAGCCACTTATCTAGCTAATTTATTTAATTCAACATTTGTTTTAGTTTAATTTTAGCTTGTGTTAGTCAATTTGGTTAAATGTTGGACTTGATATAGACTTAGTTAATTCGTGCGGTTTGGGTTAACCAGGTAGCCTCCAATATATAATGTGGAGGGCAACCTAGATTAAGTAATGTGGAGGACAACCAAAATTGATCATTCCTTTAAACTCCTCTCTCCTTCAACTTAGCTCATTCCTCCCCTTTCCTTCAACCTAGCTGCTAGCCTTCCTTCTGGCCACCAACAAACCTCTCTCCTCCGTCAGATTTCTCCTCCCTTTTGGGCACCGATCACATCCTCCCCCCTCTTTCCCTATCTCCCTACCACGTCCAACTACCAACTGGATAGGCCCTACCTCACCCTTGATCACCATCTTCCTAGGCGGAGTTAGAGAACAGTCCTAGGATGAATGAGAAATTTCCTAGGTGACTCTAACTTCTCTCAACGATTAGTGGAAAAGACAGAGTGTGTTGATCACATAGTGATACCATCTGATGACCCTAACCGGATCAGCTATGAAGAAAAATCTTGAGCATCATCTCAAGATGACTTTTAGTTGATATAGATCCACAAGGTATAGACCCATTAAGACATATGACAGTACAAATATTGGAAGGATGTTAATATGTTGAAACTAAGCAAGGTTACAAGTTATGACTCGCTATTGTTATCATTATCATTATTTAAAAAGTATGCCTATTGCAAATTGTTATGAATATTGTTGTTTTTAGTTTAATTTTATTCAACATTAATATAATTTAAAATTTATTTAGTTTTCGAGTGGATTCCACTCACTGAGCTATAGTTGTTGGCTCATAGATTTGTTTTCTTTTATTTATTTATCTATCTTAGGTAATAGTCAATGTGGCGACTGAACGAGATGTACCCGAACTCCACCTCCACTTAAGATCCACCTATTTACTTGTCCGTTCTTTTAGATTTTATACTTTAGATTAAATGTAAATTTTATTTCGTTTTGAGACTCAAAAACAATAACATTGTTTTACGTTTATTGCAATTTGTTTTAAATTTAATAAAACAGATCTTCGTTTATTTATTCTTACCATTGTACACTTAGAAAGTATTAGTAAGGCTTCATGTATCTCAAGCATATTAAGGTGCATGGCTGGTCACGATTCCTATATCGAGTCGTGACAATGAGTGAAGTATAATTTACGGATACAACTCAAGAAGCACTCAATTACCTCTGGAAGCAGCAAAAAGCTCCTACTTATTAGGATGATCTCAGAAAAAAAGCATGGGAAGCTCTACAAGACAGATATAATAAGGTTCATAATATAGTAATTACCATTTGCAACTTAATTAAAGGGTAATAATGTTCATCATCTCTTCCTTATAAATAAAAAACAGAGGATTTCAACTTATGGTAAAATGGCAAATGTTATGAGCTCATTCTACAATACGTAGTGTAAATGGCAAGTATAATATGATAATCACAATTCACAATGTCATATTATAGTGCTGTGACTTATTTTCTATCAAACATAGATACCTTATATAAGTCGTGCTAAACGTGGTCTGATACAGCATCAGTATGTATTAGATATGCCCAAAGGAGTATTCAAATAAAAAAATAACTTTAATTGTTGAATACGGCGTGGATACACCCCGACACGTAAGGGATACATTAGGATACGGCATGGATACATTTTTGACATACTTTTTGTCCCAACTCTAACAATTTTGGTCATTTGGTGGTAAAATACATGAATTTATTTAATATATATTATCTAGTGGGTTGCTTATGAACTTTTGGCCCTATGAATTGCTTATTGTGGATGAAATTATGTGCATTTTTTACCATATATTGTACTAGTAGACAGTAGATCATAAATGTATTTTTTTCACTATTTATTTACTGACATATCCTTGCCATATATGTACCTTGCTTTTTTAAGAATTTGGCATATCCCTTATCTATATCCTAACATATATGTGTCCCATATCTATATTCGTGCTTCACTACTTATTCCCTATAGGGAATATACCAAATAAAAAGTTTGTCAACAACAATATGTTTACATAAGCTCTCAAACCAAGCTTTGACCTAATCACAAGTTTTTAGGAAAAATACAGAATTACAGATAAAGCAACAAAATTGAAAACTAAGCAAGAAAGTGCGCCATCCACTAGATTGGACATCAATAAAGAACAACTATATTGTCAAACATCATGTAAGCATCAGCCTATCATTCATGAGATCGGAAAGGATCAAGCCCAACTTGATGGTTTTCAACAAGAAAAACTACATACCATATGGCATATTTCGAATTACATTAATTTAGCCATATAATTCCTAATACAAATTAAAAACAAAAAGAGGGTTGTTAGAATATCTGCTGCAGAAAATGATATTGAGAATTTACCGAATGAAGAAATTCTCGATCTTCAACATCAACAACTGATATGTTGAACTCTGAAGATCTTTCAATAAGAATGTACGACTGCACCTCATCTAAGCTCTACAAGTAACAAAGCTATTAGTTCAAGTATAGTAATGTCATCCTTTGGCAAGAAAAAGAATCAGGTAGTGCAGCATGATTCAAAATATGATCAGACAGCGAAAGACAAGTTGTGTTAATAGGAAATTCATTGAAGACAATATCAGAAAATCTGTCATATCATTACAAAATTGTTCTATATGCACTACAAATAGCATTTATACTATACTTCTCACAAAACTGAATCAAGCTTTCGGTGGCATACAAACTATATGCAAATCCAGCAAATTGTGATGTCAACCCATAATTTGCGACAGTATATACAGTATATATTCAAGCAAATTCTCTATCTAAATGGTCACACATATTGACAAATTATCATATCAATGTTTAATTCCATATTGTTACGAACATGGTACAAGTGAAGACCCAGGTAGCTCAATTGTAACTCGATTTTTTTAACTACCTACCTTTCTGCAGCACTTTATCGGTCAAAACTACTTTCTAGATTTATAATCCCAAAGACACAAGAGATTCAGAAGTATGAGCCTACAGAATTAAGACTGACAGGTTGTTGAACTCAGATATCAATTTCATGTCCATTCATCTATCAACTTTATTTATAAATAGAAGTGTATGAACTTCAGGAGTTCCCGTACACTTATCTCACAAGAACACCTTTCAAGCACAAAGGGCAATATTAGAAGACACATTAAATTATGATGTGATTAGAGCAAATTACCAGGCATTTGCAAATACGGAGGGCGGCTTCTTTTATCTCAGATCGTATGCCCAGACGATTGGATCCTGCGATTATGTCGGTAGATTCTAGAGCTAACCTGGAAGCCTCGTCTGGAGGCTTAAAGCGAGAGACCGAGTCCAAGAACCACGAGTGATTGCTCCTAAGGACTTTTACCTAAATGAACTCAAAGTGAATGCATGAGCGTTTTCTTGGAGGAAACAAATAGTAGGTATGAGGAAACTATAGCTACCAGGTGGTCGGGGAGGTCGTCGGAGAGAGGAACGCGATCGAGTTCTTCGAAGAGAAGGACATAAGAATCCCACCAGAGGGAATCGTCCACGGGCTTGGGGCTCGCAGCTTGATTGATGGCTGCAGCGGCGCTCGCCATCGGCGAAGTCTTTTGCTCCAAAACCTAGAGGGAAAAGGGAGCGATCCCGCGCTTTTGTTCTTCGAATAGGGTTCCTACATGAAGGCTCTTGGGTCGTCCAGGACTTTGAGCAAGGGCGTAGCTAGCACTCTTCACTCTTCAAGGTCGTCGGGTCGGTTTTGGGTCGGGATCAACTCAGAAGCCCGACCAATTTACCAAAATGGACTACCGCCCAAACTTATTACCAAAAGTGGTCAGATTAACTATAGCCCTACTAAAATTACTTATAAGTTAAAATGCTGAACAGTTAAACATTTATCTACATTAACCAGATTAAAGAGTTGCCTAAATATTGAAGTTAAGCATCATATATTGATTAACTATAGTAGTTAAAATGCTAAATATTTTGGCGTTTTACTTTTGAAAATAAAGGAAATAAAACATTGAGTAGGTAAGTGTTTTTCGTCTAAAACGCTGAACCTATCAGCGTTTTACGTATTTCATAAAACGCCGAAAAGTTTAGCATTTTATATCTGGCACAAAGAACTGTTCCGAAATATCTGATACACCACAAATAATCACAAATTATAAATTCTCAGCCTAGTGCAGCGCACTACAAATGCACAATTACAAAAAAAAATTTATAAATAAACAATCATTAGAAAACTTCCAAACTCATAACAATTAAACAATCATTAGTCAACTCTAAAGAAAAATATATTCACACATTTACAATAATAAGATATTTTGGTGATAACATAACATCTACATATATTTAAGGATCCACAAAACACATGTAAAACTAGTAAATTCATATCAAACCATATTAAAAGTAAAATCATTAAATAACATATATTTATATTAAAATATTTCAAGTTCCTAAAGCAAGTATAAAATCGTAATTGTCATAATTTCTTTCTTTTTTTCTTAAGCAACCTTGGGTTACGAGATGTAGATGGCTCATGTGTAAGCTGTGAAGTAAGCATGTTTATATCTGCTGATTTCTCTACTGTAGTGTACTCTATAGTCGGCTCCTCTGTAGTCGCCTCCTTTATAGTCGACTGATGTATAGTCTCCTCTTCTATGGCTTGCTCTGTAGTAGTTATCCCCTTCTCTCTCCCTCTACCTCTTACTCTACCTCTACCTCTACCTCTACTTCTAACTACAGAAGATGGTAATGGCTGATGCTCTGCAGGAGCTAACATTGGACTATGCACTATAGGAGGAGCATATAAATATCACGACTCATCAACCATCTGCAATGCACTAGCACACATGTTAACAATTGCGCTCTACGATGCTCGACCATCACTGCTACTCCATGCGGCAAGTGCATCTGAGTCTCAATGATGAATATCGGATAAAGTATGAACCTACACCAAATATTATGTAGTTAGTTCATTTTTTTGGTAAATCTCAAACCTTTTAGGATATTACAATTTATAATAAACATACCACAGCCTCAATAGTCGTGCTAGAGAGCAAAACTCGCATGTGTGGCCTATTTAATAATGAACAAATCAATCGTCGTATAATCCTCTTATACCACAACATGTATAGACACATGGTGAGCCTACCAATCATAAGTACTCTTATCACACTTACTGACAATGTGGAGTTTGTCTTCAATATTGCATGGAGTAGGGATTTATTGAGTCTGACCAAACTGACGTATGACTCGATTTGGAAAATGCTACTCAATAATATCAAAACAACTAAATGGTGCCCTCATCCTCCATATATTGCTACCTACTGTATATATTGCTAGTAATTCAGGCAATACTTCTTCTATATATGGCTCCGATATAATCTGCACATTAGATAAATAAGTTAAACATATCATGTTAAAAGTAATTTTACATATTTTCAAATATTACCTGATCATCGCGTTGCTGGTCTAGTTGATCTTAATAAAAATGCAACATATGCGGTGTCAAATTTTGGTCATAACTTTGCTTGCACTTCCATCTGGCACCAAGTGCATCACCAAAATTATTATGCTATTAGATTATTAATTTCTTAGCTCCTATCTTCTCTTTATTCTCTCTATCCTAATCTCCCTCCTCCCTCTTCACCAACCTACCACCTCTATCATTGGCAAATTCTCTCCTAACTTCTAATCTCCCTTGTCTATCGAATCCTCCCTCTTTCTTGGGATCTCGGCCACTTCTTCCCATTCATCTTTATCCCTTAAACCACATCAACCATCCACCATCATCTCAATTATCATCCAAAACCCTAACATCCACTCCACCCGTTACCACCACCATCATCCGTAATATATCATATTTTCATCCTAGTTGTAGTTCGAATCTGCGAAGGGCATAAATATAAAAAACATAGATCAAGGAGTTAGAGATCGATTCCACTTTGTTTCATAATTTTCTAACTATAGGAGAATATTTCATAAATATTTTCCCTTGGTTGCACGCACTGCTTTCTGTAATAAATTCATATCTTAAAGGAATCGTTCTGTAACCTTATCATTGGTATCAGAGCCTATCTTTTGCTAGCATAGAACCCTATCATTGTGATTAGAGCCAGGTGAACCTCAGACTTCCATTAATGGTTGAAACAAGGAAGATGACGTCAACAAGGAGACCAATGGAGAGCACACTGATAAGGGAAGATTCAACCCACGATAACCCTAACCGTGAGGCCGATTCCTTTGGAGCGACCATGGTAGGACTGAGTCAACCAACGTCTATGGGTGTGAATATGGGCTTGGCGAATGAACTTAGGGGCATGTTCCAAACATTGCTGTATAGAATTGACGCAATATAGAACGATCATAATGCTTTAATAATATGTCATGAACCGATCGACTTCGTCATCTCCTCAACGACGATTAGTTCCTCAAGAAGGACCAGTGGTGGGACCACATTAAATCGATACCCCACAGGTCTAAGTGCGACATGTTAGTGTCAATGATCTTCTTTTATCTATGCCTACACACCATACCCCACCTCCGTTACAAAACCCAAAACTAGTGGTGATGAAACCCAAAAGGTGAGCGGCACCCGTGCGCTTCGTCGAAGAGGAGAATTGATACCTTGAAGATGATGTTGATCCCTTCGGAGATGGTGATGGACGTGCTCGAGGATTTAGAGAAGGAGATCAACACGCACAAAGGTTCAGACTTGAATCAAGAATTTTGCGAACTCGACAATACTATTCGGGAGAGAACCGCATGCTTAGACTTTTCAAAATTTCAAGACGGTGATCCAACCGATTAGGTGTTTTAAGTTGAATGATTCTTTGATTGTCAAGGGACAGCGAAGGACACAAATGTCCAGATGGCAAGCTTTCACTTCTAGGAACAACATTGCATTGATATAGATCGGTTATTTGTGGTGGTGGATTTATTGGTTGGGCTGACTTTTGTAGAAGGATTATACGCAGATTTGGGACAGCGGTATATGAAGATTTTGCTGCCATATTAAGCAAGATGGTTTAGAGGATGACTGTATTAGAGTACCAAACTGAATTTGAAAGAGTTAATTGTTGTTGTGAGCCACCTTAGCTTGAACCAACATTGATAAGTATATTTATTTCAGGGCTGTGAGATGAGATGCAAGCGGATGTTCGTACTCTTTGTCCTACCACTTTTGAAGAGGCCTTTGAGAAGACCATGAGGATAGAGCAAAAATATAAGGCTCTCAAGATGGCAGCAGAAACAAGTTGGGCCAACCGAGATGTGATGATATCTCAGAGTTGCACGTGGCCAGGATTTAGGCGGGATGTGAAGAGTTTTGTGCATGCATGCAAAGTCTGTCAAAGGGCTAAGGCAACCATATTGAAACTGATCGAATTATTACAACCTTTACCTATACCGGACCGTGTTTGGGAATGTTAGGTTTTTAATTATTGGCAATTGTGTATAAAATATTCTAAATGTATTTTTTATATGTATATGAGCTTTACACAAGTCTAGAAAATCTCTGGTTTGAAGAATTACAAAATTATTGAAGCAAAGTTGATGAGTTCAAATCATACTAACGAAGTTTGAAAATCTTGGACTTTCGTGAGTACGGATAAGACTCGGATTTGGCTCTATCTTGAAGATCATAAGTACGGATAAGACTCGGATTTGACTCTATCTTGAATATCATATATAAGGATTATGAAACCCTATCTCTAGGGGGGTGGAAAAAGATTATTGAAGGAGACTTCTTGAGGCTACATCGGTTCTTCAATGAACAAGGTTCTACTCATTTATAAAAATTTAATCTTTCATCTTAAGGGCTATCTAGACGAAAAATCAATCTCGAGGGATACTGAGATTGGACTTCAATCACAAGAAGCAGTGAATCGTGAGTTCTAGCGAGCAAGACTAAGAGGAACGAAGTCGTTTGGATCGACGGGTTGTTTTGTGAGTCAGTCTTGTAACTGCTAATATTCTAGTGATTGGTTTTGATCCGAGTTTAGATCCGTGGTTTTTTTTCCCGTTTGGGTTTTTCCACGTTAAAATTTTGGCGTTCATCTCTGCTTTCGTTCTTAATATTTCTTCGGACTTTTACTTAAGCGAACAAGCGATATCATTGCCTAGTGTATAGATACATATGTGTGTCTAGGGGTTTTTTTAGGGAAGATATTTCTATGAATTTTATAAAGGGTCTTCCGCTGGTATGTGACTATTCAGTTATTTTTGTGGTCGTTAACAAATTGAGCAAGTATGTGCATTTTTAGTTATTGTCACATCCCTTTTCAGCCAAGTCAACGGCTGAAATTTTTGTGAGAGATATTGCTGGGTTACATGGCATGCCACGCACAATTGTTTCGGATCGCAATCGTGTATTTATGAGCGACTTTTGGATGAAGTTTTTTAGATTTCAAGGGGCTCGATTGAACTTTAGTTCAGCCTACCATCCACAGACGGACGACCAAACCGAGGTGGTCAATCAAGACATTTAGCAATACTTGAGGTGCTTTGTTAGAGAGATTCTGAGACGATGATTGGAGTTTTTATCGTGGGCGGAGTGGTCTTACAACACTGTCTACCATAGCAGTATTGACTTGACTTCATTTCAGGTGGTGTATGAACACACGGCTTTAACATTACGCGCTTATGATCTAGTGGCATCTGCAGATTGGACAAATGTGGACTTAGCTTTGATGGATAGAGACGCCACATTGAGGAGGTTGCGTGCCTATCTTAAACTTACTCAAAATCGCATGAAGCAAGTTTATGATTGCAGTCATAAGGAGCAGGAGTTTGACATTGACAATTGGGTGTTTGTGAGGGTGCAACCGTATCAATATGTGACCTTCCGTCCGATACGAAATCAAAAGTTAGCACATCGCTATTTCGGTCCGTTTCGGGTGTTAGAGAGTATTTGTTTGGTTGCATATCGTTTGGAGCTACCGGAGGGGTCGAGAGTGCATCATGTTTTCCATATTTCATTGCTGAGGGAGCGGATTGGAGATCATAAGGTCGTTAGATCAGTTCTATTGGATACATTAGAGGAGATAGAGATTGTAGAGCTAGTTCGTGTACTTGCTAGGCCCCGACGATGACATGGTACCAGATTAGAGATGGAGATTCTAGTTGAGTGGCTTGGCAAGCCATCCGATGAGGTGTTATAGGAGTTAGAGACTGATATTTTGGAGCGTTTCTCCGACTTTTTACCTTGAGGATAAGATGGGGGAAGCATGGTGGGCTCATACATTTAGTTAGAGTCTTATCTTATTGCAATAATTATTTATTTTCATTCAAATAAAAATTTTGTAGGTCGCGTTCAAACGCGGAAGGGGTCGCGTTCGAACGCCCTTGCGAACGTCTGTATCAGGTTCACAAAAATAGAGAACGCAAAGTGTCCGTTCAAATGCGGTTGGGCGCGTTTGAACGCCATGTTCGAACGCCTACATCGCGTTCGCATATACAAAGAACGTCTTTTATGTGTTCAAACACGATCGAGCGCGTTTGAACGCGATCGACGGGAATCTTCTAGAATTAGGGTTAATAATTGTATTTTGGCTTATTGGCTTGCCTCTACAAAGGTGTGGATGGCAGCCAAAATTATTATGCTATTAGATTATTAATTTTTTACCTCCTATCTTCTTTCTATTCTCTCTACCCTAATCTTCCTCCTCCCTCTTCACTAACTTACTACCTCTATTGTTGGCAAGGTCTCTCCTAACTTTTAATCTCTCTCGTCTATCGAGTCCTCCCTCTTTCTTGGAATCTCAACCATTTTTTCCCCTTCATCTTTATTCCTTAATCACATCAACCATCCACCATCATCTCCATTATCATCTATAACCCTAACAACCACTCCACCCGTCACCACCACTATCATCTCCATTATCATCCATAACCCTAACATCCACTCCACCCGTCACCACCACCATCATCTGTCATATATTGTGTTTTTGTCCTAGTTGCAGTTTGAATCTATGAAGGGCATAAATATAAAAAAAACATAGATCAGGGAGTTACGGATCGATTCTACTTAGTTTCATAATTTTATGACTATAGAAAAATATTTAGTGAATATTTTCCCTTAGTTGTGCGTACTGTTTCCTACAATAAATCCAGATCTTAAAGGAATTGTTTCGTAGCCTTATCATTGCTAATATAGTTCAAGTCTCATAATAGTGGAAGATACATCAACTACACTATATCTCCAGAGTTGTTTGCAAAAAATTAAGCCCCCCATGATCGCCAAAATGTAAACCTTAGCAAACTGTGTAATTATCTGGACATCAGCATCTACAAGAAGGGCACCAAATGTCTCCCTCAACCAGTGTATGCGTAGCGATGAACCATGTCTAGCTGTCTGAGGTGGGATGACTCCTAGGAGCTCATGACATAGATCAACCTACTAAATAGTTGTGGTCCCCATGACGACAAGTTCATGAATGCATGGACTTAACAGTATAGCAACATATTGTAATGTAATTGTGACCTCTCCAACCTTCATATGGAATGTGTGTGTCTCTGGTTGCCAGCTCTATTATTGCAGTGATCAACGCCCAATCAGTATATATCATGACAAGTCGATATACATAGTAGAATCCAATATGCACTAAGATATTAATTATCCGAGGATTAGGCTCCCAATGTTTCATAGTATGCGTAAAATGGTGCCTACGTACCCGAAGCCTTAGATCCTAGAAATAAAAATGTAAACTATAAATTAGAAAGTTGAGCCTAAAAATAAAATTTAAAAGTAAGGCATAATTTTCAATATGAACCTCGCCCCTCCATATCAACTCAGATCATGGTGTCTCTACAACCTCAACATGGATGCATCGATAGGCCCTAGGTCCTCGTGTATAGCCATCAGAAGTCTATATAACATAAAGTAGTGTGCATAACATAAGCATTTTATTCAATGTGAAATGCAAGATAATTCTATAAGTATTTTTATAAACATAAAAATAACATAATATAATAATCTACTAATAATCTAGGATGACCTAGCAATAGTACTTTTACCTTTACAACTACGTCAATTATGCCCTTCTTACCTACAAATACTGCATAAGTTTTTTTTGGCTGGCTCCTACTTGTCCATCTCATTATGAAACTTTGATATTTTTGGTCTTCCTTCGTCGACTCGCTTTGTAGCTGGATCAAGTAATAATGTTGGACCTTGATAAGGTAACCAATAATCTTTGTCACGAATAGGATGAAAGTTAGGCTCCCATGTACTCACATATGTTTGCACCATATATATATAATCGATAATCTAATCTAAGTTGACAATTTTGCAAGCAGCAAGTACATGGGTGCATGGGTATTATATTGTTGCATTTTGTCACACGTGCAAGCCTAACTATTTAGATCAATAGTTTAAGATCGTTCACCTCTCAAGTTGCTCAAATTGGGCTATGTAGTAGTAATCCCAAAAATACTACAACGATGATTAAATTCATGAACTGTATGCATTCTAACATTCTCATCAGAACTTGCCTTAATAGCAATGATAGAAGGAGAGAAATCTTGATGGTTGGTTATTGCTTCATCTCCTGATTTTCGTTTAGTATATGAGAAACATACTGTACGATAAAAAGATATTTCCACCGACGCATTTATTGGCAAACCCCGTGCACCTTTCATTACTTTGTTAAATATATCTAAAAAGTTTGTAGTAGTGACACCATATCGATGACCATCGCCATGAGCTAAAGACCACTTCTCTAGTGGAATATCATCAAGCCATTTTTCTGCATCTGAATTACATTGAGCTATTCGGCCCATGTGAAAGTTAAACTTTCGAATCTAATTTTGTAAAGTAGTCATATAAACATAGTTCTTTAAGCTTCTATCCTGGAATTCCTTATTAAAGTTGCTAACCAAACGTCGGAGACAAACGGAGATACGCTAAAGGTTCAGTCCATCTATTTCTTTCATCATTGATTGCTACTATAATTCCGATGTGACGATTTGAAATCAAACATATGTTTTCCTTCCGAAGTATAACCTTAGAGCGTAAGCAAGCAAGGAACCAATCCCAACTATCAGCATTCTCACTCTAGATAATAGTATATGAGAGAGGAAACATACCATCATTCGCATTAGTGGTGACTGTAATAAGCAAAGTATATTTATACTTTTCATAGAGATGTGTGTTATCAATACTTAACACCGGCTTATAATGTGCAAATTCCTCAATGGAAGGACCAAATGACCAAAAACATATATTTAAATAACTCTATATTTAATTTTGGCGAATGAACTTTTTTCCACAATACAATGTTACCCCGATTTGTATGTTGTAATTCATGTATGAATGACAGCAATTAGTTATAAGAATCAGCCCAACCACCAAATGCATATTTAATGACCTTTTGTTTTGCCTTCCAAGCCTTTTGATATGAAATTTGATAGTAATACTTTTCAAAAATGTGAGTTTGTAGCTGAGCAATATTGACGGTTGTGTTGTTACTGACAAACCTTTTAATCTCATGTGCAAAATTTTATATCCAACTGATAGTGGTCTTTATTCAAATTGAAGTAAGCATGTGGACTATTATATTTAGTAATTTCTCACATTTCATAGCTCTTACAAAAAACTGTTCGTAACCTCCATTGGCATACATCCTCTTACGTGCACTTAACATATAAAATTATAGATTTAGAAGCCTTAACTTTGAATAAATGTTGTGTGCTAATAGTATTTCTTTTTAGACATATTTGGGCTTCTTCTTTGCTCATAAATAGCATCCCAATATGCAAATCACCGCCAGTATACCTCAAAGGAGTAGGTAGGCCGATAAGTGGATTAATAACATCAACACTTTGTGTCAAATCTATATTGTACAATTGCATCATCAGGTCAAAATTACCAATTGCAATTCCATCAGACTCATCATCAGTTGAATTTGAATGACTCTTTAACAATGCATCAATATCTTCTTCATCAGATGTTTCAAATGGTTCACTATCCCATAGTATATTGGTAAACACACCATTATTTTGTTTATTAATGCGTGCAACAGTTGTATCAATAAATTGATCATCCAAACCTATATGTGATGGTTGACTACAGTCTTCATTACTTATATCAGCAACTTTATTAATTCTAGCGACTCCAAGTGGTTTACTAGGGCCTTCATGACTTGGTTGAGTAGAGCCTCTATTATTGGTTGACTGGGTCTTTCATTACATATTTATGTAACTTCAACTGGTGTATTAGTATAATTGTATAGTGGAGCTTCAATTCATGTATCAGTATGGTGTTTTCTTTGCCAGCAATTGGTGTACCCTCAATATAAACTTCCAACATACCTTAATGTTGTTCTGTAATATTAAGCAAAGCATCAGCATCGTAGTCATCATCAATTCCAATGAGCTAAAGTTTTCCTCCTTGGCAAACTCTACTGCATACTAATTTTATACTCCAATGCTCTGTACTCATTTTAGTCGCTTTTGATATTTTTTTTGATCAATTGATCATAACTACAATTTCTATCGACTTTAACAAATTTTCTCGACTCACCTTTGTAATTTACTGTACCATCTTGCAATAACATTGCCATCTCGAATACATGTAATTGTTATAAATATCTAAGGCAATTTCTAAATAAAAAAAATATATATATAAGAGTTTATTAGCATATCTTCTGTTTGCCAGCTTGGAGTGCAAGAAATTCAAATATGGATTATCGAAGATAATACATATAATAGAGGGATTAGGAAAGAACTTTCTATATAAAATAACCATTTTAGTTTATTTTCTCAGGCTGTAAAGATTTCACCACTTCGATAATTATTTTCTTTGAGGTGATAATTTTTGTTATTGCTAATCAGGCATAATATCCAAGGCACATGCCATATTAAGGATGATCTGGAGACCATTAAGAACAAAGTAGATCAAAAATAAATGGACATCAACAAGACATTAGCAAGTTTCAAACTCTTCACCTACAAATATTCAAATTCTACTATCATTCAAATAACTAAATAATAAATAGTTTAAACTTACAAATGATAGTAGGGTGTATGAATAATCTTAGTGATACGATCTCCCCTTGGGCTAAGTTTTGATCTATCCCGATTTTCAAATCTAGACAGGATCTGACATGAAACTTTGGAAAAGAATCCCTAAAGTTGTAGCTATCAGATCAACGTAAACTTTTGTTATGTTGTAGCCCCAAAAAAGAACTTTCCAACAAATCTAATTTTAGGAAAATCGGATGGTGGGATCTCGAGATATCGTCAGATAAGTAGATGAACGCCAGGGAGTTCATTTACGGATCCATGGATGGAGGCACGAGATCATAGGTGATGATGGATGGTGGTAGACCGACGGTAATGGGGTGGCACCGATGAGTAAGTGGTGGTGGAAGGATTATGGATGATGGAAGGGGTTAGGGCAAGGTTATAGAGATTTGAAGAAGAGGGAGGAATGAGCCGCTCTTAAGGGACTAGGGTAAGTGTCCAGTCGAGGAAGGTTAGAAGCGGCAGAGCCGGGGAATGAGGGAACGAGAGAAGAAGAAGAAGAAGAATAGGATTAGGACAAAATTCAATTAGTTCCATAATGACTCTTTAGTTGCCATCCACACCTTTAGAGGCTAACAAAATAATTCAAAAATGATAATTATTAACCCTAGAAATAGTGGATTTTTGCCAACCGCGTTCGAATGCACTAAAAGCGTTCTCTGTCGATGCGAACTTGATGTAGGCGTTCAAATACGGGCGTTAGAATGCACATTTCACATTCTCTATTTTTGCGAACCTGATACAGGTGTTCACAAGTACGTTCGAACGTACCCATCCGCGTTCAAACGCGACCTACAGAAAACTTATTTTTCTCTGAAATAAAATACTAAAACAATAAGAAGAGATACCTATAAGGTATATCCGTGCTCGAGACGACATCAATGAAATTCGAATTGTATAAATCCACCAAGCTTCCGCAACCTTGTTCTCAAGATGTGAAATTGGAAAAGCGATCCATGATATTTGACTTGAGCTCCTAGGTAGACTCATCAGTGGGCTTGCCTAGCCACTCGATCAACACTTCTGTCTCCAATCTGGATACATGGCGTCTTCTTCTACAGCCTAAGACTCAGATCAGTTCAGCTTGACTATCTTCCTCCATTGGTTCGGGTAAGGCCGATCCCACCACATGATTAGGCCCAATCTTGGCCTTCAATGCTGGCACATGGAAAACCGAATGGATCCGGGTTCCCTCAGGTAGGTCCAACCGGTAAGCTACTGGTTCGATTCGTTGTAGCACTCGATATGGCCCGTAGTACTTGTGACCCAATTTTTGGTTCAAACTTGGCCTCAATGTGGATTGCCAATACAGTTGAGCTCGAACGAACACCAATTAATCCACCTCAAACTCTCACTTGCATCGGCCTTCGTCATAAGTCTTCTTCATGCGGTCTTGGGCTAATGCTTGGTGAATCTTGAGGCATCTCAAGGTTTTATCTCGGTCTGCAAGTTCCAAGTTGAGCTCGGTCTGATCCATCGCCACAAGTCTATCGTAGGCATGCAAGACAGGGGGAGTGCATCCATAAACTGCCTCAAAGGGGGTTATGCTGATGCTAGAGTGATGAGCTGTATTGTAAGACCACTCAGCCTATGGAAGGAATTTGACTCAATCCTTTGGTCGGTCCGCCACAAAGCAATGCAAGTATTGCTCTAGTCCGCAATTCACCACCTCGGTTTGACCATCCATCTCGGAGTGATAAGCTGAATAAGGTTGACTCAAGTCCCTTGCAATCTGAAGAATTCAGACCAAAACTCGTTGATGAAGATGCAATTTCGGTCTGACACATCGTCCTAGGTATCCCATGCAAGCGTGCCACTTTTCGAAGAAAAATTTCAGCAACCTTTTTTGTTGAAAACGAGTGCGTTAATGCTATGAAGTGAGCATATTTGCTCAGTCTATCCACCACAACAAACACCATCGATTGGCCTCGAACCTCTAGCAGCCTCTCGATGAAGTCCATAGAGATGCCCTCCCAAATATGCTCTGGTATAGATAGTGGTTGTAGCAGCCTGTTTGGTTTGAGCGTCTCCGATTTGACTCGTTGGCAGATTTGGCATTCATGCACATATTTCTACACGTCTGACTTCATCATTGCCCATGTATAGCTTTGGGCCAGCCACTTGTAGGTGCGTAAGATCCCTTCATGGCCTGTTATAGGAGTATCATGGAAGTGTGCCATCAATTATCTCCGTAGCCCCTCGTCCGCTGGTACATTGATCTGCTCATGGTTGAGTACCAACCCATTGCGCTCCTCGTGCTCAGGGTGGCTTGATGAGTTCTCTCTCAGCTTTTCCATAAGTCGGACTAGATCACTATCCTTCGCGCTGGCTCTCCACATATCTGAGAAGAAGGAAAAAGTGGGTGTTGAGAAAGAAGTGAGCTCACATGGATCCCCTACACATGGAAGTTCAAACAGTGGTTGCAACGCTGGTTCTTGTCATGGATAATTTCCATCCAGCATAAGTCTCCTATCATTCCTCCAAAATGTGAATGTGAGGTTAGTGAAGTCAAATGTCACGAGCCCTAGGCTTCGAAGCCATGAGTCCCCAAGACAATGTCAGCACCCCGCAAGGCTAGCGGATAAAGATTCAATGTGAAAGTTTGGCCTTACACCTTCAACTCCATACCTCCACAGATAAAATCTGTCTGTAATGTGGTGCCGTCTCTAATCATCACATTGAACCCGTCCGTGGGTTCTGACTCGAGCCTAATCTTCCTAAGAAGCTTTTTGTCAATAAAATTGTGAGTGGACCCGGTGTCGATCAAGATTCTCCCTGTGGTTTTCTTGACTCTATTGTTTATTCGGAAAGTCTTTGGTATGGCTATCCCGAAATAGGCATGGAAGGAGATTTCGGCCATAATGTCCTCCACATTTTTCTCCTCCACTACTCCTTCTTGCTGTTCAACCACACTCTCATCTTCAGCTGCAACCTCATCCTTAGCCTCCTCCAACCCGTTTATTAGCATTACCGATCCCATCGATTTAGCGCAGCGATATCTGGGTACAAATTTTTCATCACAACGAAAGCATAGGCCTTTAGCTCTTCACTCCTCCACTTGAGCAGGTGTGAGTGCTCAACTCGGACCTCTAGGTGCATACTTCACATCTTAGGAGGGCCTCAGGGGTGCTCGAGGAGGCACCATTGTAGAAACGGCTCTTGGTACATCGGGAACATTTCGTGCCGCTATGGTAGGCCAAACCAGATTGTGGCTTTCTTGGCTCGTAAAGTTCTATTTGAGGTGTATCTTCATGGCTTGATGCTTATCTTCCATTAGTACTGCATCCTCGAAGGCCTCCTTTAAGGTTCTTGGCCTTAAAGCCCTTATGTCGGCTTGTATGTTTCCCCGTAGCCCGAAGATGAAGTTGCTGCGAAGTTGTTGATCAGTTCGTGGAGGTTGGCAACAGCTACTTATCCACTCAATTTTTTCTCGGTATCCCCTAACTATGGTCTTTTGCAAAATCTTTGAGAGGAGAGCATCGAAGTTTTCATACCCCGATGCTCCAAATCGCCGCGTGATATCGGTGTAGAAATCGACCCAACTTTAAATCGTTTTATGAGCATTGGCTGCCCAAAACTAATGAAGTGCCGCATTTTCAAGGTGGAAGCTCGCAAGCGCCACCTTATATTCTTCTGTTGTACCTTGGTACGCGAAGAATTATTTCGCCCTATTTTGAGATGCACGGTTCGCCTAGGGATACTGTTATTTCGGTTTAGATCATATCCAAGCCCTTGTCTAACTTGAGGAGGATGCACCATGAATGGTTGATGATTCCTCCTTTGATTTATGTTAACTCGGTGCGGCTCCAGTTCGTATTGCCCCACCTAAGGGTCTAGATCTCCAAGATGATCTCCATTTAGGTTTGCTCGTCGGACGAGCTCACTCGTAACTTGGCCTAGTGGGACCATCCTTGCTTATCTAGGACCATAGGGTTGTGGTAGCAGAGGTTCTTGCTGGTGCAGATTCTGAATCAGTGGCGACGGGTTCATGGTGGTAGACTCGTGTCAGGGGTGTTAGGTTTTTTATTTGTTGGCAATTTTGTACAAAATATTCTAAGTGTATTTTTTCATGTATTTGAGCTTTACACAAGTCTAGAATATCACTGGTGTGAAGAATTGCAAGATCATTGGAGAAAAGCCGTCGCGTTCTCACCGCGTTCACAAACGCGTTCGAACGCGGGTACTGCGTTCACACAGACAGAGAGCCGCGTTCAAAGTCGTTTGGATCGACGGGTTGTTTTGTGAGTTAGTCTTGTAACTGCTACTATCATAGTGATTGGTTTTGATCCGAGTTTGGATCCGTGGTTTTTTTCCCGTCTGGGTTTTCCACATTAAAATCTTGGCGTTCATCTCTACTTTCGTTTTTAATATTTCTTTCGACTTTTACTTAAGCGAACGAGAAATATCATTGCCTAGAGGTTAGATACATACGTGTGTCTAGGGGGTCGTTGGTGCATTCAGATCTGGATAAGATCTAGCATAAAACATTAGAAAGAATCCCTAAAGTTGTAGTCGTTGGATCAACGTGAAATTTTGATATATTGCAGCCCTAGAAAAGAACTTTCCAACAAATCTAGTTTCAAGAAAATCGGATGGCGGGATCTCGAGATATTGTCAGATAAGTAGATGAATGTCAAGGAGTTCGTCTATGAATTCATGGATGAAGGCACGAGATCCTAGGTGATGATGGATAGTGGTAGACCGACGATATTACGGTGGTGCCGGTGAGTAAGAAGTGGTGGAAGGATTATGGATGATAGAAGGGGTTAAGGCAATGTTATAGAGATTTGAAGAAGGGAGAGGAGTGGGCTGCCTCGCCCCTAAGGGACTAGGGTGAGTGGCCGGTCGAGGGTGGCTAGAAGTGGCAGAGCCGGGGAATGAGGGAACGAGAGAGAAGAAGAAGAAGAGGATTAGGGTAAAACTCAATTCATTTCATAATGACTCCTTGGTTGCCATCCACACCTTTAGAGGCTAACCAAACAATTCAAAAATGACAATTATTAACCCTAGAAATAGTATATTTTTGCCGACCGCGTTTGAACGGGGTCGGGCGTGTTCAAATGCACATTTCGGGTTCTCTATTTTTACGAACCTGATGCAGGCATTCGCAAACGCATTTGAACTTACCCACCTGCGTTCGAATGCAACCTATAGAAAACTTATTTTTCTCTGAAATAATATAATAACCCAAGGTTAAAAAAAATTTCCTCACTACAAGGCACGACAGCTTCGTGCCATGCGGTGGCAGCTAGGAAGGGCACCACGCGCCCCAAGCGCTAGCTCGGCCAACCTGGCCCAGCCAGCTGGCGTAGTGGGCCCCCACCCTCACCACCGCCGCCGCAGCCTCCCTCCCCACCGCCTCTCTCCCTTTTCTTCCTCTCTCTCTCTTTTGAGCTCTCTCTGACCTTTCTCTCTTTCTCTCTCTCAAACACTCTTCTCTCTCTCTTTACCCGCTACCGCTGACACTCCGTCGGCGTGCCGCTGCCGCCGCCACCTCTATTAATGCCGGTGAGCCTCCCTACTTCTCTTCCTATTTCTCTCTCTCTCTCTCTATCTATCTATCTATCTATCTCTTTTTCTCTCTTGGTCGGCTTTTTGTCGTGACCGCCGGAGGATTAAGCCGTCGGGGAGAGGCCGGCCGCTGAGTGGCCACACCCCTCCCCCACGGCCCAACCCTCTCTTTCCTTCCGCGTTCTTCTTCTTCTTCTTCTTCTCCACCACCACCTCCTCCTCCTCCTCCTTCCCTTCTTTCTTCTTAGACTGCCCATGGCAAGGCGTTGGGCTCGGCCTAGCGCCCTTGCAGCGCATGGCGCTGGGCTGAGCCTAGCACTATGTGTAGTTTATATATATATACATATATGCACATTTCTATTTCTAATTATATTTGAGTATGTTATTAGTTATTCAATTAGTTTAGTTAATTTAATGTATTTAATTTGTATAAATTAAATATAATTATATCATAGTTATTAAATAATTCTAATTATATCATGTTTAGCAAAACAACTGCAATATAAATTACTATTTTAAATCTTAGTAGGTAATAGTAATTATTAGGGTTATGTACGTATATTCTTACGTAATTATTTGCAGTAACTTAATTCTTACTTTCTTAATTATCAAGGAGAATAATAGGCAGATAATTATGTTTTAAATACACTATTAAATAATATAATTATGATTAATAAATAACGAAACAAATATAGAAATGAAGAGTACATAATTACAACAAGAAACTGTCTTTTTGTTGGGTTAATTTTAATTAATAGAAAGATTGACATATTTGTTATAAATAATTTCAGATCCCGACCCCCCTGTTGAAGACCCCGTGGACTTAGCTATCGAGGCTTGATCGTTATTGTAGCAGCGTGAACGAGTGGTGGTTTGGTATTTGCAGTGGAGTGAGTAGTCTTATCCCCTAGACGCCCATGGCAAGACGCTGTGATGGCATCATACTGCTTTCTGATTCATATTATCCAGTATATGATTTACTCTCTGTTTGGCTTCACTGATTCGGAGTAAGGTCTATTCACTGAGCATTTGGCTCATGACTTTCTTGTTTTCTCTTTCCAAAAACCCAGGTGAACGAGAGGAGCAGGATACTCTCTTAAGAAGTCTTTTCGATAAGTGAGGAGTAGAGTGTGGTTAGTGTTTTCTGCCATATGAGTTATCTTATCTAATGTACTAGTGGACATTCTCCAAAGTGTATCTGTATCCTTGTCTTATATTTTAGTAGGTGACATTGTACTTGTATAATTATGTATATGCTATCGTTGTGTATATGTAGTTGTGAAAAGCTTGTGATAATGTGTTGTGGTCTGTGTAGGGCCCCTATAGAGTTATTTGTATGCTGTTGATAGTTAAACTTGAGTTATCCTTAGTTTAGATGTTGTGGATAAAATTATGATGTTGCTACAGGTTTATTTGATTGTCAGTATCTAACCAAATGGTCAGGTGCTACGCACATGCTGTGTGGGCTCGTGCCGTGCACGTGTTTAGAGTTGGGTGTTACAATTTAGAGTGTTATCAGAGCCTAGGTTTGTTAAGTATCCGGCATATCATCAAGAGCTTTTGTACATTGTCACCTAGAGTCTAGAGAAATGTTGTGGTCTTAGGGTTATGCAAGAGATAAATTTTAGAATTGTACTTGATCACTAATTAGTTGACGAATTTGACTATTTTCACAGAAAAATGCCGCCCTATCGCAGAGGTTCACAGTCTAGGGTGACCTCCATAGCTGAGGCCCTTATTGAGACCCCAGAAGTTCCTCCATCTATAGAGGAGCGTGATCCTATTTCGCGCCTCCTAGACAGTCAAGAAAGACTTATTGAGGAAATCTTTCGAAGCAGAGGAGCTGGCATATCAGCAGAGAGTTCTAAGCCACCTCCTACAGTGGGCATCACCTTAAATAAGTTTATGCAGTTAAACCCCCCGATTTGCAGTGGAGGTGTTGATCCACTAGAGGCTAGTGGATGGTTATCGGACATAGAGAAAATGTTGGATACTCTAGGATGTAATGATCAGCATAAGGTAGCTTTTGCTGCCTTTATGCTCAGAGGTGAGGCAGAACAATGGTGGAAAGCTATAGAGAGACTGATAAAATCAAGGATAGGGGACGCAGTCATCACTTAGGAGTTATTTCTTGATGCCTTTGATCAAAAGCATTTCCTGGAGGAAAGAAAAGATGTAAGAAGAGTTTCTACATTTACGCCAGGGTCCTATGACGGTGGTAGAGTACGAGGTCAAATTTAATGCTTTAGCCCGTTTTGTACCCCATCAAGTTCCAAATGAAGCAGCCAGAACTCGACGCTTCAAGCATGGGTTGAATTATGCTATACGTCAGAGCTTGGAGGCGGCAGGCCTCATTCCTTATATTGATACAGTAGAGAGGGCTATGGCACTTGAGGGGGTGATTCAAGAAAAGAGGGCTATGGATGCTTGGAGATCTGGGACACAGTCTGGGCGAGGCGGGAGTTCTAGGGTTCCTTTTGCAAGCCAGAGCCTACCGCCTTCGCAATCACAGCGCCGCCTTTCCTACCATCCTTATCGGGGAAGTTCTAGCACTAGTTCATCTGCTAACCGATCTGATTCACGAGGATCTGGAGGACTTAGCCAAGCAGTGTCTCAGGTCAGTGTGAGTGGGCCATCCTTAGTTGGTAGAGGAAGCAGATTTCCTAGAGGACTGCCAAATCAAGGTCGTCCTTGCTTCGGATGTGGTAAATATGGTCATCATCTTCGAGATTGCCCTAACCCACGTTTATGCTATGAGTGTGGGCAGCTTGGTCATATCCGTTGTGACTGTCCGCGTGCTGCCACCGCCCCCACTTTTGCTGCTGCAGCATCTTCTAGAACTGTATCTATTAGGGTTTCTGCTACAGCTGGCCGAGGCAGAAGAGTTAGTGGGGCAGGTTCCTTTCAGCCTGGGCGAAAGTCTAGAGGTGGCCGGATCTTCGCGATGACGGAGCACGACGCTTTGGCATCCAATGATGTGGCCACAGGTACTCTGAATTTATTTTTTTCATACAGCAAAAGTTTTATTTGATTCGGGTGCCACGCATTCCTTTATTTCAAATTCTTTTGCTTGCCATGCCGATATACTTATGGAACCTTTTGAGGATATTCTGTTGATTGCCACACCAGTAGGAGAGACAGTTGTTATTGATTCTGCTTATAAATCTTGCACAGTTAGCTTTGGGGATAGTTCAAAGTAGATCTTTTGCCACTAGAGCTGACAGATTTTGATGTTATCTTGGGGATGGATTGGTTAGCTGCATATCACGCCAACATTGATTGTTATAGAAAGGAAATTATGATGAACTTAACTGATAGGGCAGAATATAGAATTAAGGGCAATAAATCTAGCAACCATATGGAGATAATCTTCGCATTTGAAGCTTACAGATTATTAAAGAAAGGATGCACAGGTGTCTTAGCTAGCCTGTCAGGGGATACTGATAAAAAGATCAAATTAGAAGATGTCCGAGTTGTTAGAGAGTTTCCTGATGTTTTTCCAGATGATCTCCCTGGATTACCCCCGGATAGGGAAGTAAACTTTTCAATTGATTTAGCTCCTGATACTTCACCTATTTCTAAAGCTCCCTATAGAATGGCACCAATATAATTGAAGGAACTTAAGGTACAGTTAGAAGAACTACTACAGAATGGCTTTATAAGACCTAGTGTCTCACCTTGGGGAGCGCCTGTTCTTTTTGTTAAGAAGAATGATGGAACACTTAGGCTGTGTATAGATTATAGACAATTGAACCAAGTGACAATAAAGAATAAATATCCTCTATCTCGCAATGATGATTTGTTTGACCAGTTAAGGGGAGCTAGAGTATTCTCTAAAATAGACTTGAGGACTGGTTACCATCAGTTAAAAGTCTGTGAGGAGGATATTTCTAAAATTGCCTTTCGTACTAGGTATGGACATTATGAGTTTTTGGTCATGCCATTTGGATTGACCAATGCCCCAACTGTCTTCATGGATCTGATGAATAGAGTTTTCCAACCTTATTTGGATCAGTTTGTAATAGTTTTCATTGATGATATACTAATATATTCAGCTAGTGAGGAAGAACATGAGTATCACTTGAGGTTAATTCTCCAGATCTTGAGAGAAAAGAAATTATTTGCCAAAATTTCAAAATGTGAGTTCTGGCTAGATCAGGTGGTCTTCCTAGGACATATAGTATCACAGGAAGGGATCAATGTGGATCAGTCCAAAATAGATGCTATATTGAAATGGAGTCAAACAACTAATATCACGAAAGTGCGTAGCTTTCTTGGTTTGGCTGGATATTATAGGAGGTTTGTAGAAGGATATGCAAAGATAGCTATGCCTCTTACCAGGTTGACTCGAAAGAATCAAAGGTTTGAGTGGAATGAAGAGTGTGAAAATAGTTTTCAAGAATTAAAAAGAAGATTGACTTGTGCACCAATTCTGATTATTCCTTTCAGCAGAATAGGATTTCAAGTGTATTGTGATGCCTCACGCAAAGGACTAGGTTGTGTTTTAATGCAGAATGGTAATGTAGTGGCTTATGCATCTAAGCAGTTAAAAGATTATGAACAGAATTATCCTACTCATGATTTGGAGTTGGCTGCTGTAGTGTTTGCTTTAAAGATTTGGCGACACTATCTATATGATCTATATGGGGGAAAATGTGAAATTTTTACGGATCATAAAAGTCTTAAATATTTGTTTACTCAGAAAGAACTTAATTTGCAGCAAAGGAGATGGTTGGAATTAGTGAAGGATTATGGTTGTACCATAAATTATCATCCAGGTAAAGCAAATGTTGTTGTAGATGCCTTAAGTAGGAAGTCAGCTGGGAGTCTAGCAGTTTTAATTACCCAACAAACTATGATACGTAAGGATCTACAAAGGCTAGAAGTTCCAATTGTGACCAAGGGTGGCGGAGTTGGTTTATTTGCACAATTTACTATCAAACCTACATTGATAGATAGAATTAGTGCATCTCAGAAGACTGATATTAAGGCTATGCAAATTGTGAAATAAGTACAAAATTCCAGTAAATCAGATTTCTCTATAGACTCTACCGGGATACTGCATTTTAGAGGCAGATTATATGTTCCTAATTGTGAAGAACTTAGAAATGAAATTTTAAATGAAGCTCATACTTCTGCTTATGCTATGCACCCCGGGGGAACAAAAATGTACCATGAGTTGAAGAAGAAATTCTGGTGGGAAGGAATGAAAAGAAATATTGGGGAATTTGTGGCTAAGTGTTTGACTTGTCAGCAAGTCAAGATTGAACATCAAAGGCCTGCAGGCGTATTACAACCTTTGCAGATTCCTTAATGGAAATGGGAACATATTAATATGGATTTTGTGATAGGATTACCAAAGACACAGAAAGGGAAGAATGCAATTTGGGTGATTATTGATAGACTAACCAAATCAGCACACTTTTTACCAGTTAGTACTACTGATTCAATGGAAAAGTTAGCTATCTTGTTTAGAGATGAAATTTTTGCTCACCATGGAATTCCTGTTAGTATCACTTCAGATAGAGATCCTCATTTGTGTCTAGATTTTGGAAGCAATTTCATCAGTCTTTTGGAACAAAACTACATTTTAGTACAGCTTATCATCCTCAGACAGATGGTCAATCTGAGCGTACTATTCAATCATTAGAGGATATGTTGAGAGCATGTGTAATTGATTTTGGATTGGGCTGGGACAAATATCTACCCTTGATAGAGTTTGCTTATAATAACAGCTATCATGCTAGTATTGGTATGCCTCCCTATGAAGCATTATATGGCAGGAAATGCAGATCACCAATCGATTGGGAAGAAGTTGGAGAAAAGAAGGTTGAAAACTCAATACTAGTGCAAGCTACAGTTGAGAAGATAAAGATAATTAGAGAACATATGAAGGTGGCACAAAGTAGACAGAAAAGTTATGCTGATAATAGGAGGCGTGATTTGGAGTTTCAGGTTGGAGATAAAGTATTCTTAAGAGTTTCACCTTGGAAGGGTGTGTTTCGCTTTGGAAAGAAAGGAAAGTTAAGTCCTAGGTATATAGGACCTTATGAGATTCTTGGTCGAGTGGGGCCTGTAGCTTATAGAGTAGCTTTACCCCCCGACTTAGCACAAATTCATAATGTGTTCCATGTGTCAGTACTAAGGAAATATATATCAGATCCTTCGCATGTGATTCATTATGAACCAATTTAGCTGCAACAAAATTTAGCATATGAAGAGCAGCTTGTGAAAGTCCTTGCTAGAAGAGATAAAGTACTAAAAACAAAAGTTATACCTTTAGTAAAAATCCTGTGGAGGAACCATGCTGTAGAAGAGGCGTCTTGGGAATGTGAAGATGAGATACGATCCAAATATCCAGAATTGTTTAGAGGTATGTAAATTTCGAGGTCGAAATTTTTATGAGGGGGGAAGAAAAATGTAATAACCCAAGGTTAAAAAAAAAAATTCCTCACTACATGGCACGACAGCCTCGTGCCATGTAGTGGCAGCTAGGAAGGGCGCCACGCGCCCCAAGCGCTAGCTCGGCCAACTTGGCTGGGCCAGCTGGCGCAGTGGGCCCTCGCCGCCGCAGCCTCCCTCCCCATCGCCTCTCTCTCTCTTTTCTCTTTCGAGCTCTCTCTAACCTTTCTCTCTTTCTCTCTCTCAAACACTCTTTCTCTCTCTCTACCCGCTACCACCGACACTCCGTCGGCCTGCCGCTGCCGTCGCCACCTCTACTAACACTGGTGAGCCTCCCTACTTCTCTTCCTCTTTCTCTCGTGACCGCCGGAGGATTGAGCCGTCGGGGAGAGGCCGGCCGCTGAGTGGCCACCAGCGGCCGCACCCCTCCCCCACGGCCCAACCCTTTCTTTCCTTCCACATTCTTCTTCTTCTTCTTCTTGTCCTCCTCCTCCTCCTCCTTCCCTTCTTTCTTCTTAGAAAGCCCATGGCAAGGCGCTGGGCTGAGCCCAGCACTATGTGTAGTTTATATATATATATATATATATATATATATATATATATATATATATGCACATTTCTATTTTTAATTATATTTGAGTATGCTACTAGTTATTCAATTAGTTTAGTTAATTTAATATATTTAATTTGTATAAATTAAATATAATTATATCATAGTTATTAAATAATTCTAATTATATCATGTTTAGCAAAACACCAGCAATATAAATTACTATTTTAAATCCTAGGTAGGTAATAGTAATTATTAGGGTTATGTACGTATATTCTTACGTAATTATTTATAGTAACTTAATTCTTATTTTCTTAATTATCAAGAAGAATAATAGGTAGATAATTATGTTTTAAATACACTATTAAATAATATAATTATGGTTAATAAATAACGAAACAAATATAGAAATTAAGAGTACATAATTACAACAAGAAACTATCTTTTTATCGGGTTAATTTTAATTAATAGAAAGACTGACATATTTGTTATAAATAATTTCAGATTCCAACTCCCCTGTTCAAGACCCTGCGGACTTAGCTATCGAGGCTTTGATCATTATCGTAGCAGCATGAACGAGTGGTGGTTTAATATTTGCAGTGGAGTGAGTAGTCTTATCCCTTAGACGCCTTTCTCAAATTAAGATATATTATATATTATATACATGCATGTTTTGGCCTCCAGCATGACTATATGACTTTATATAGAGATGATTTTTGTTAAGCATATTTTATCATGCATTTAATTAGGAGGATTTGAGATATGAGTATATTGGTGATATTTAGAGATGATTGAAGATGATTATACTGTTATGGTTTTATGTCGGGATGATCTTTATCATAAGTATGCATGTGATAGACTAGCAGAAGTATGCATGTGTTAGATACATGGTTAGAGTCGGCATTGCATCATTTTTTTCTTAGCTTCTTCACCACCTAAATTCCTAAGTTGCATGATTTGTTACAGTACTAGATATATGCATATGATCTATCATGTATAAGAAATTATGACAATAGTTGTGTATATGATGTGATGTGATGGCTGAAATGGTATCTGGTCCGGACTGGCACTGGACATACTCTTAGCGTATTGTTAGGACCGTTTTGTTCGCAATGTCGGTCCTATTGTATTTTTCGCTTTTTGAGTATGTAATGGGATGTCAACCCCATGTCTTTTGCATGTTTTTTAGTATTTTTTGGTTTCCTTCAAGAGCTCCTTGCGAAACAACCTTGGGATCGCAATATTAGTGTCGTCGCAACACTAGTTTGGGTTTTTCCCCGCACGTGGCTATAAAACTCATGGGCCAAAACCCAAATGGGGCTTACTTTCAAAACGTAACGCCCCACAAGACCTTTGAACCCCCCGGGTTGCAGAATTGAGGATGCTCATACTTAGTAGTATAGGAGAACTATCGAGAAGCATTAAGTGAGCCAGCTTCGCAACCGAAGTGCCACTGGTTCAATGGTGTTCATTTTGCCCTCGATGGCTATCCTGCCCTTTTAAATTTCTTGTTGTTGGCATGTCTTGTAACTTCTTTTCCAATTAATAGAGAATCGCAAACTTGTTTGCCAAACATTGTATTTTGCTTATCTTTGCTTTGTTGCAATCCAAAACAGGTGCATCGCTTGGGAAGCGAACGGCTGACTTAACTTTGCTACTTGAAAGTTGAGTGCCGCGCGGTCTTTGTCTATCTCAAAGACTTAGTCCGTGACAGTATGGCAGAGTATGGTGATGGCTGATAGTTGTATTCTTAGCGTATGACAGGGTACAACTATCATTGATATACCCTTAGCGTATGGCAGGGTATGATTACTTTCTTCTGAGATACCCTTAGCGTATAACAGGGTATGATTTTTCTACAGAGATACCCTTAGCGTATGGCAGGGTATGATTTATCTCCAGAGATACTCTTAGCGTATGACAGGGTATGCTTTGAGCTTGTGACATGATGTGTATCGAGTTTGGGGCCGGGTACCATAGTTTAGCATGGTGGATGATATTCAGAGTTGAGACGGATGATTGTGATAGTGAGAGATATGTGGACTATATCTGGCCCTGACATATACGATTATTTAGTGGTTGGCATGCATCATGCATCATCATTGATGTGACTAGTATCATTGGATCATAATTGTTATACATGATATAGTGTAATATTCGGTGATGTTATATGGCAATTTCATCATGTTACATATTTTCAGTTGAGGATATAATATGGTTATTCATGAGAATTGATTTCATTTATATATGTCATTGAGGATACATACATATATATATATATATATATGTTCATACATGGCATCATACTTCTTTCTGATTCATATTATCCAGTATATGATTTACTCTCGGTTTGGCTTCACTGATTCGGGTAAGGTCTATTCACTGAGCATTTAGCTCATGACTTTTTTATTTTCTCTTTTCCAAAAACCCAGGTGAACGAGAGGAGCAGGATACTCCTGTAGAGGTCTTGCCGATGAGTGAGGAGTAGAGTGTGGTTAGTGTTTTCTGCTAGATGAGTTATCTTATCTGATGTACTAATGGACATCCTCCAAAGTGTATCTGTATCTATATCCTTGTCTTATATTTTAGCAGGTGACATTGTACTTGTATAATTATGTATATATACTACCGTTGTGTATATATAGTTGTGAAAAGCTCTTGATGATGTGTTGTGGCCTGTGTAGGGTCCATGTAGGATTATTTGTATGCTGTTGACAGTTAAACTTGAGTTATCCTTAGTTTAGATGTTGTGGATAAAATTATAATATTGCTACAGGTTTATTTGATTGTCAGTATCTAACCAAATGGTCAGGTGCTACGCACGTGCTGTGTGGGCTCATGTCGTGCACGTGTTTAGAGTTGGGTGTTACAAATAAAATACTAAAATAATAAAAAAAGTCACCCATAAGGTGTAACCATACTCGAGACGACATTGGTGAAGTCTGAATCGTATCACTCAGCCAAACATAAGAGGAGAATATCAATGGTATTGCAAATCATTTGTAGTATTTAAGAGGTATACTTCGTGATGTGCGTGATAGAATTATGAATAAGTGGCATTCCTTTCGGTTAAATCATAGTAGATTAGTTGTAGTACGTAGTAAGCACAAAACAAAAATTCCAACCTAGCGATCATTTACCGTAGATTTCTTATGGAAGAACATAAGAAAAAAAAGAAAATCTAAAGCTAATATGAGATAGCTAAAACTTTAATATGCCTCGTTATAAACAAAACTACACATTTTGTAAACTTCACAACTCTAGAGTAATGGTGGCTAACGGCAACTAAATAAGAACATCTTGTAGGAGTCTAATGAAGATCACATAATAAACAAGTAATAAGATAAAGGACTTTGATACTTGAGACGCCTAAGCGGAACCGCGGGCGTAAATGGTACGCTGGAGACACAATGGCAGGGCCGCGAGCGTCGAAGGATCACCGGAGACACAATGGCGAGCCTGCAAGCATCAATGGATTGCTGGAGAAAGTGAGTGAGGGAGTAAACGCGCCGATAGATCGCTAAAGAGAGAGAGTGTGAGGGGATAAAACATAGTGCGACGGCTATAAGTGTTGACTAGAGACGCTTTTAGTGATGAAACCATGTAGTTTCATATGGGAGAAACCCTAGTAAAAACGTTGAACTGTTTAGCATTTGCTAGTCCGAAAATGCTCAACTGTTTAACGTTTTATGTGTAACACACCCACCAACCTTTATTTTGCAACTACCTTCATGCACTGCACCAGAAATCAAGCGCTCAGGTTTGAGAAACCCTACTAAAAATGCTGAATTTCAGCGTTTCATTAGGGTGAAATGCTGAACTATTCAACGTTTTCAATATTTTTCTCCGAAAATGCTTATCTGGTCAGCATTTCAATTAGAAAAGTAAAACGTCAAATATTTTAGCATTTTAAGTACTATAGTTAATCTAGACAACGTTTCTTTAATGCTTAACTCTAATATTTAGGCAACTCGTTATCTGATCCTTTCTGGTAATAAGTTTGGGCGGTAGTCCATTTTGGAAAATTAAATTTTAAAGAGTGCTAGTTTGGTCAAAAACTCACTTTTATAATACCTAATCTCTAGTCACATGCATAACACGAGCCCACATGACACATATGGCAAATATGGCAACTTGGTTGATTGCCGAAATCAAATAAATCATATATCAATACTATAATTTATCTACAATCATCTAAATCATGAATCATTTGTATTACAATACTAACAATTTTAACGGAGCCCACACAGGCCATAATATATCATCAAGAGCATATCATTATTACGTATACACCAAAGTTTAATATACATAATGAACATATTTTTTACTATAAACATATAGGTTTAAAATTAAATATAAATTAATAATTTTACTATAAACATATTTTAATATATTATTAAATAAATTATATTTATATTATATTGTTCAACATGATTCTAAATCATAATTTATCATCATAGATAGTACATAAATAAAAGTCCAACAAATATATGATAATATTAATATGCAAGCATCGAATATCTTGGAGGAGTAAAAGAAACCACAAACATATAAATGCCTAAACACATACAATACCAAAAGATAAGAGAGGATAAAAATTAGTAAAAGAAGATAGAACAAACACCAAGCAAACTCTAGTCTTTAAATCATGAGATTACCAAAACACAAAAGGTAAAAAAAGAAAAAAAAATCCAATTTTGATACCTTTAGAGAAGGAACCAAAGCTCAAAGATAAAGAACTTCAAACTATGGAGAAGACAAAAAAAAATAGAATTCTCACAACTCCAAAACAGCAAATCACACCACCACCACAACTCTAGGAATCCCAAATAAAGTTATCTTTTTTTTCCCATAAATCTTCATTAGATGGAACACAAAACTCACTTAAGTCATGATAAAAACCAAAAAGCCACTATAAACCTAAGTGAGAAGAAACAAATACGATAATTGGAGAAACCATATTTAGCAAATTCCAATCTTACGATGGATTGCTGGATTGATGGTGCATACATGTCAATTGATTACTAGATCAGTAGTACACAGAAATTAATGGATTTGTGTTGTTGATGCGTAAAAGTTGATGGATCTTTAGATTGATGGAGCAATCGAGTTGTCTGTGATAGAGATGATAAGGCAAGTGTTACATCCCTAGGTTAGGGTCTTATTAAATGGACCAAAGGTCGATCAAAGAAGGAAGAAAAAATAGAACTCGACCTAAGGCACCCAAGGCTAGCCAGCATAACTAGATCTAGCCGGTTAAGGCTTTTGAGTGTTATGTCTTATTTTGGTGTGAATTTGCGTCTACCACTTGACTCGAGGGTAGATTTAGGTCTTATTAAGAGAGATTAAAACACCCACCTCTAAATATACGTGTCTTTTACGTGAGGACAACCTCACATGGTTCTCACACGATCTATTGATATAATGCTTTTTCATAAAGTATCCAATAATTTTTAAAATACCATAAATAATCCAAGCAAATAAATCTAAAATTAAGTACTACAAGTCTTAACAAGTCTCTAGAGATACATATCCAATATACAAAACTCAAAAAATAGAACTCTTTTAGGGGCTAAATCCAACTAGATAGTAAAGTAAGTAAAGACTAGTAGAGAAATAAATCAGATACTTTTTGATATTCACATCCTCTTCTCTAACTATGAAATGTTTCTATTAAAAAGCAGTAACGAGCACACATGCCAACATGTATAATCCAAAATAGTCTACAAACAAAATGCATGAGAAATATTCCAATATATACTCGTAATTATCAATGTAGTAAAAAAAAATCTAAAATAATTTGCAATGAATTCAATATACAAAGAATGCAAAGTTATATTATAACTTAAATTAACTCCTCATTTTATCAAGATAAGTTCTCACAGAATATATCTTTGTAATCAGGTCCTCGGGATTATTTGGCCGTAGGCAACACAAAGGATGCATGGATCTGGCAGCCCCAACCCTTAGGAAAGGCTACGTCTAAATCTACCTACTGCTTTTTGAGATCCAATATTTTTCGCCCTTCTCCCTCTTAAAAAGGGTGGAAAATGATCTTGATGCTCCCTTCTCTACGTAAAATGAAGTTTTTCTTTTTCATGGAAGCTCAGCTAGGGCCGGTTGCCCACTAGCGACTATCTCTACTCTGAATTAGTCCTGCAAATACTTGTCCTAATTGTGAGCTTGCAAATGAGTCAATCAAGCACCTTTTCTATTTCTGCTCATTTGCTGCCCATATCTGGGCTCATATCCACATCTGGTTTAACATGGCCACCTCGATCACTCACTAGCCCATAGGTGTTTGGCTTCTAGAAGGAGCCCTCCTGCCTAGAGAGGAGAATGTTCCTCCTAGTGCTAATTGGCATAGTTCACTAGTTAATATGGAAACATATATCACAATAATTGCATTTTTAATGGGACTATCGAGGTTCCAATTAAGGAATGGGATCGTACCATAAATCTAACTTATGGATATTTTGAAGTGTTGTACACCGGTGTTTCCAAAAACTACAAGCTCAACATTTTAGTTAGTTGGGTACCTCCACCTTTGGAATGGCTTAAGATAAACACTGACGGATCCTTTAAAGACCCGATTTGAGTTGGGCAGTGTTGGGCTTCTAGCCCGGTAGTCTAATGGCTCTCCTCTTATTACAGGATCTAGATGTCGTAAACTTTAGTCCACTATAAAAGCTAAAGCATGGGTGGTGAGAGAAGCGCTACTCTATGTTCTGCAGTACCTCTCAACCAATTTGGATAGAGACTGACTCCCTACAGCTTGCAAATGTGTTGAATCGGATTCATGAATTCGGATGGGCTATCAAATGCATTATCAATAACATCTTTATCCTTTTACAACATTTTTCACAATGTAAACTCTCTCATGTGTTCCGTGAGGCCAATCGCGCTAGTAAGCAAACACAGGACGCTTCAAGGTTTTGGGTGGGTGATCTTAGGGAGGCTACTTCCTAGCTCCTCTTCTGTAGCTGTTGGTCGCTGATAGTAGCGGTTCTCTTTACAATCATGACTAAGTTCGAATATACTTTCTTCTTTTTCAAAAAAAAAAAGTACAAACAGGATATAAGATTATATAACATTTCTCTTTGCTCACATAGAGTCATAAATAATTATATCTCAACATACTTAGAGAAAGTCATAGTTCACATAACAAACATAAAAATGAGAAGAGATAGTCATCTAGTGGTAATATCACTAAAACATGCTTGACAACACTATATATGGTTAGTTGTCTATAGCTATCAGACTAAGGACCTTAGTAGTAAGCACATATTCGCATCTATATTATTATTGCTCTAGCATTATAACAAAATAGAATCATTACTTATAGCGAAATCATCACATAGCATATGGCGGGAACATTAGCACACAACTCAATAGATGTCGTGACACTACGTCATCAGGTATTGCTAGAGCTATAATCCTCCATCCTCCTTGGGATATTGACCCCTTCTCCTTCTTCATTCTTATCCCCTAAACACCACAAACCATCCACCCCCATCGCCATTATGATCCCTAACCTCATCATCACCACCACCCGTCAGTTCCACCATCACCCCACTTTTATGCATTTTCGTCCCAATTGTAGTTAGAATCTGCAAAGGGTGTAAATATCAAAAACGTAGATCAAGAAGTTATTAATCGACCACCCCTAGTTTCGTAATATTCTAACTATTATAGAATATCTGATGAATATATTTTCTTGACTGCACAGGCTGTTTTCCTGCAATCGATCTAGATCGGGAAGCGAACGTTCGGTTCATAACAAGTGGTATCAGAGCCTGGCAAACCTCGGACCTCCATTAATGGTGGAGACAAGGTTAATGGCATCAAGGAGATCAATGGAGGGCACACCAACAGCGAAAGACTCGACCAACGAAAATCCTAACCGAGAGGTCGAGCCCCTTGGTGCGACAGCGGTAAGGTTGAGTCAATCGACGCCAGTGGGTATGAGCATGGGCTTGGCGGATGAACTTAGGGCATATTCCAAACGTTATTGCAGCAAGTGGACGCAATGCAAAATGATCATAATGCCTTGAAAGAGTACGTCATGAATTGGTCAGCTTTATCATCTCCTTAACGAAGATCGGTGTTACAAGAAGGACCAGTGGTGGAACTACATTAAACCGACGTCCCACAAGCCTAGGTACAACATGTTATTGTCAATGAGCCGCTATTACCTATTCCTACACAACACCTCCACCTCCGATACACAACCCGAGGCTGACGATGGTGGAACCTAAGAGGTGCGGCTCTGGTGCGCTTCGTCGATAAAGAAGATTGAAACTTTGATGATTATGTCGATCCCTTTGGAGATGCTGTTAGACATGTTTAAGGATTCTAAGAAGGAGAGCAACAACCACGACGGTTCAGACTTAAACCGAGGACCTTTCGCGAGCCCGATAATGCTATTCGAGGGAGAACCACACGCTTGAACTATTTAAATTCTAAGGCTGGGATCGGACGATGTTGTATTGGTACCAATCGATCGCTTGAGATGAAAGACTTATCAATTGAGCATAATTTTATAGGAAGATTACACACAGATTTGAGACGGCAGTGTATAAAAATTTTGCTACCATATTAAGCAAAATGGTTCAGGGGACAATCATGTCAGAGTATTAATAAGTTACGAAACATCCTCTTTAATATCTGAATTGATTGTAGGAAACAATCCACGCAACCGCAAAACCAAGGGTGGTTGATCTGTAACTTCTTGATCTATATTTTTAGTATTTACACCATTTACAGTTTCAGACTGCAACTAAAACGAAAATACGCTAAAGTATGGGTGATAATAGTGGTGACAAGTATAGAGGGTGATAGAATTATAGATAATAATAGAGATGAAGATGGATGGTTGATATAATTTTAGAAATAGGAATGAAGGGGAAGAAGTGATCGAAATCCTGAGGAAAGACTTAATAGACAAGAGAAATTAAAAGATAGATAAGACCTTACCAATGTTAGAAGTAGCTAGTTGGTGATGAGAGAAAAGAGAGATTAGACCTAAATAAGGTAGCTTACTCTGTAATAAGCCTATTCTAATTCCACAAGTGAATAGGAAGACAAAGTCAGCGAGACACGCTATGTACAATCAGGGATAAATAAATATGCGTAGTCTTCTGCAGAATCCAACTCTCCAACAAATAAGTTCACTAACTCAGCAGGTTCTTCCACATCTAAAGGTATGGTTTCTTCACCAAAAGTTCACCGTAGCAAAGCCGACCTCCAAATTGTTGACACGACGGATTTTTCCTGTTGTGTTAGCCTCTATCAAACCTAAATAGATGCAATGGGCAATGCTGGTGAAAAATATGATTCGGACATCTTTAGGACTACCACAGCATGCCAACGGAACACTCTTTAAGCGCTAAACAAATTTATTAGACAAATATCAAGTTTCAGGTCTCTTTCTCTCGAAATCTTTTCCAAGACCTAAAAGTCAACAACTGAAGGAATCTACTGTATACCAAAGCAAGCTTCGAGGAAGAAGATTTGGGATCATAATAACCAATTTGTACATTTTGCAAAATCTATTCCAACAGCATCATCTCACTTGTCCATTGTATAACTCTCTTCAATTCTCCTTCATGATGCTGAAAATTGACTGCAAATTCGCTGCAAAATACCAACCCCGTTACTACAGGATAAACATGATAAAGCTTAAATATCGAGATATTAGTTTTACCAAACACAAATAATTTTAAGGTCTGGGCCTAATCAAACTACCAGGATAATGTTTAATGCATTCATCTAGGAGAGTTGCTGTGATAAGAAGAAAGAGTTGAGAACTACTATATTCGAGAAAGAGCATTATCAGTTCAGTGACTGATTCAAAGATAAACAAGTCGGAACTTTTATTTTCCAAAATGAGCACTTCAGCAGGAGACTCTGCATAAATTCTGAAGATTGTTACCTTGTAAAGAACAAGTAATAATTCATGGCTGAGATCAATAGAGGTGTCCATACAAATATTATATGATACCAATAATACAGTAAGTCTTAGAAAAACAAAGATAAAATACGCTAAGGATATTAAGGCATAAATATGCAGAAATAAATGTGTAAAACAGCTTAAGCAGAACAGTGGATATCACTGAGTGACTTCCTAAGTAAAACTCTTTTAACTCCCCCCAAATCAAGTCTTGTAAATAATACATACGATAAATTCACAGAATAAACTTGCTTAGATATCGAAGTATAGTAGTTATCAATCCTTAATCATAAGTAATGATTAGCACACCCTCAAATTTTTTTTTTCTCTATTGCTCTCAATATATGAGTAATTTTTCAAATTAATAAAGGTATTATATAGCTGTAGACCATAGGTGGGCAGCAAAGGTTATACTACCATCTAGCATCAGGCCGGTGTCTAGGTGAGCATCTAAAATTAAGGCAATAATGTATAGTAAAAATGATACTACACTAGGTTAGGGTCCCCTCAAATAGGTAAGGATGGGCCAAAACAAGGTAAGAAGTTGACCTCGACCTTGGGCATCTGAATCTGGGACTGGATATAGCCGGTTATGACTTTCGAGTGTCACACGTCTTATTATTTTGAATCTGGACTTGAGAATTGATTGGATGATGGGTCTGGGCCCTCGTGAGAGGTGTCTAATAGTTTAGTCAAATGAGCAAGAGCTTTGGACTAGACAATCTGATGCGAGCTTGTCAAGCTAACTAAAGCTTTGGGCCTTTAGGAGTGTAGTCCGAGGATAAAATTTGGTGTGGAAGTGAGTTAACATTGTCGGCATAATGATTAAAAACCCTGGCAGGAGCGAGAGCACAGCAGCCAGTATAGCTGGTCCTTGGGCCTGCTAGGGTTTTGGTGACCCAAGTGTAAGGGGAGGCACCTCAAAGACAGGGTGTGCCCGACTTGGATAGGGAAGGTCCAATAGAGTCTCTGGCTGTGGTGGAGTAGGGGAACATATGGCTAGGTGTTGGGGATGAACCAACAAATTGAGAAGACTGACTGTGGAATAGGTGGCTGTGGTGGCTTGGAGTTGGTAGGCTCGATAATGGTGGCAGCGAGGGTGGTGCTATAGGTGATAATGAAGTCGATCACATGTCGGAAGAGAAGAGATGGGAGATGTTGGGGCTAGGGAGAGTCGGCAAACAAAAGAGGGAAGGAGAAGAGATTAGGGTTAGGGTAGAGATTAATTCAATGCTTGCTTAATATTCATTGAGGTGCTCTACATATTTATAGAGGTTAACCCAACTCAGACTCGAATTATGATTCCTAATGTAATAAGTAAATGATTAGGACACTATCCAAATAAGAAATGACTAAATCAGCTAGGACTTTATAACTCCTAATGTAATAAGTAAATGACTAAGCCAAATAGGTAGATGACTTAATCGACTATGACTCTATCCAAATAAGAAATGACTTAATCAACTAGGACTTTATCCAAATAAGCAAGTGACTTAATCAAATAGGGCTCTAACTAATCCACTTAAATTAAAAGGTCAAATAAGGCACCACCCTCTCTATAGACACCTCACTAGAACCCAAACCCATCTTCCAACTATGTTTTAGGCCTACATTCGAAGTAAAAAGGCACGTGAAACTCGAAAGCCATAACCGGCTAGATCCAGTCCATCTGGTCAGATTCAACTGCCTAAAGTAGAGTTTGGCTTCCTTCCTTGTTTTGGCCCATCCTTGACATATTTGAGAGGATCCTAACCTAGAGTCAATTAAAAATCTTGAGTATTTCATATTTATCACCAAATATTCCTCATATTGATAGGCGACATCCACAAAAAGCTAAAGAAAAATAATAAATCAGCAATCTAATAGCTAGTCTTCCTATGGAGGCAAGTTGTTGATGTTGCTAATCCTCAATGGGGAAAGAAAAGAAGACAACAAATTGACAAGGAGAATCACACCTTCTCTAACAAATGATGGACCCAATTGCCTTATCACCTAGTGCTAGTGCTCGTCTCGCCATCTTAGGAGCAAATTGACTACTCAAATGGACACCAGTTTCAAAACACCTAAAAGGCATGCCTATAAATAGGGGACCTTGGTGACCACCCCGCCAAGGCACCCACCTACACAACTAACTTGACCATTTCACAAGACTTTGCAGTAACTACTACTAAAACGGCTGGTCCTCTTATGTTCTTGTGGCTCCATCTCAAGCATACATAAGAGAGGCCACAGAATTCCTGATACCTACCAATTAAAACAATCCTCTATGTCATGGGAAGGAAATTAAATATTTTTTGCCTTAATATTCAATTTAGGGGTGACAACAATTTCGATCAACTGACTAAGGAAGATCCATGCTATAACAATACTCTAAAGTCAAACCATCATGTAATATGCGAAACATACTACATAAGTTAGATAGCAGCAGGAAGGTTCAAGCCCTTAAGATAAAAGTATAAACTACATCAAACCTTGATAAGATATTTCAATATCATCTTTGTAGTTTTTGTTCGGATTAATTACACTTACACCACCTGAACTATACCCAATTTTCATATTAACTCCTATACTATTTTTTGCCTTCTAAACTTTGGTCAAAGTGAAATGACCAACGATAGTGACAAAAATGCCTAATGATTATTATACCTCTAATAAGTATACTATCTCTTCAACCAATCTCCAACTTTGCCGACGACACCACCGGCGATATACCCAATGATCTAGAGATTACCCTTCTTTGCTGAAGGATATTACTGATAAAATAGTCAATCGTGCCGTCACGTTAGTAGCCGGTGGTGAAAGCGGAGAAGTGCCATTTCACCACCTTCTACAGCAGCAGCATCAACAGCTGCAAGAGCTTAGAAATCACCAGCAATAGGAGATCAAGCACACTGGCGAGGATCTATAAGATCATGAAGGCCAACGATGGCGTGCATGGTATTGAAAAGCGGTTTTGACGGCCGCTTTGATGAGGCAGCACTTCGACTACCTTGCCAACACAATATGCACCTAGAGTATGCAGTTGAACCGTATAATCAGGCTACGGGGGTCAATTTAGAGCTCAACGAGCCTGGTGGGCCGATATGGCAGATATCAGGTTGGGCAAAAATGGGTCGGGCACAAACAATAGGTCATGTATTAGTTAAAAGAGGAAAAGAAAACTCACCGTGCCCTAACTCTTCTCTCTCGATCATTCTCTCTCCTCTCTCAACAATGGATGATGTTAAGTGACATAAGGCGGTGTGCGGAGATCTCCAACTCATGCGATGGAGTGGAGGTCGGCCTCGTGCGGTGTCGTGAAGGCCATGGTCATGCGATGTGTGGACGCCATGAAGGTTGGCCTCATATGGCGTCGTAGAGTAAACACGGCGGCTTAGATCCCCTTCTCTTCTCTTCAGTGGAGCAAACACAGCAGCGCGTAGATGCCATGAATGTTTCCCATCTCCTGCCTTCTCCTCACCTCTTCACTAAATGGACAAAATGAGAAGATTGGAGTATTCTCCCCTTCAGTGAAGTGATGGACATGAGTGAGGGATAGATGTCTCTTCAGTTCGTGGAGTGATGACAAATGGAGTTATTTATTTATTTATTTATTTTTGAGATATAGTTATATTTTCATTGATATTTTATGTTCTATTTTACCATTAAATTGTATCAAGTCATAGTTTTAAGAATCGTTATAAACCATTGTTAATGTATTTTGGTGAGTAGACTATTAAATAAATAAATATATATATATATATATATTATATCATGTATAATTATTTTTAATTTTTTATATAAAATGCTAGGTCGTCTTGGCGCTCACCTTTCGCCTAGGCGCTAAGCGATGGGGTGACCGCCCACCATCCGCAGTCGACTTTCAATACACTGATGATATGCGCATGATCTCTCGAGGTGGGCTCGAAATCAATGAACTTGAGCAAGAGCTCCATGAGCAGCACCGGAAGCTACGACGATCGCCACCGCTCAAGCTTCTCCCTCAACTCCTTGCCCACAAGCAGCGACTCTTGGCCGCATCGCTCCTCCGACCCAACCTAGGCAACAATCCGATTGAGTCAAGCCCAATGGACTTTCAAGCTAATGAGCCTTAAGAGAGCGACGGTGTATTTGTGCCAGCTACGTGGTGAGAGCATGCTGCGCCATGCGTATGCAATGAAGGAGATGAATAAGCTAGTGATAGCGAAGAAGAATAAGTTAGAGAGGGCCACAACAAAGAAGTAGAAACTTGAAGTTCTAGACCACCCCTTCCTCCCCACCTTATATGGGGTTTTGATGCATCTTTGCATTATTCATGCATCGTCATTGAGTACTACAATGGAGGAAAGTTGTCAGCGGTGTAGGAGGTGGTGGAGAGTGGATGATAAATGTGGTGATGCCGTGATGGTGATAGAGATGGGAAAAGGATGAGAGAAAATGAAAGGAGGGCATCTTAGTCATTTTGTATTTGATAAACTCTTATATAATTGTTATTTAAGTTAAATCGCCTAATTTAGCTAACGGTAGACTAACAAAAGAGTGACATTAAAATTGTTCCAAAGTTTAAAAGAGACATTGTAATAAAAAATAATTTAAGAATTTATGTGAAAATCGAATATAGTTCAAGAGGTGTAAGCATAATTAACCATTTTTTTATTGAATAAATATTTAAAAATATGTAAAAATCAGGTATAGTTCAAGGGGTGTAAGCATAATTAATCAATTTTGTTATTGGATACATATTTAAAAATAAGAGGTTTTATTTAGGTCTACAATGCATCAAATAAGGGTGTAACCAAATCGGATTCGGTCAGATATGTACAAATAATGGATACATATCAATTTAATTTTGTCGAATTCAGATTCAAATCAGATTATAAATGGACAGGCAATTGTAATATCCATATCCAATCGATCTATTATCAGTTCAAGAAACTATGTAAAGCAGCAAGAGAACTTCAGGCCATGAAGTTCTCATGCTGCCTCTACATAGTTTCTGAACAATGATTTCCAAAATAGACTATCAATTCATAAAGTCCAAGATGTAGGTGCAATTATCAGTAGCGTGAATGTTTCAAAAAGTCGTAAGCCATAAATAAGAGAAGGAAAAATGCAACTCCTACACAGGCACTATGGCCAACATGGGCTAGAAACACAGAAATATAACAGAACAATAGATTAACTTCATACATGTATAACTAAATATTCATTAAATGAAAAAAAAGTCAAATCATTTGGTGCCATCATATACTATTTAAAATTTTCAATCTTGTACTCAAACAAAACAAAAGAAAAAAAAAAGTATATGTAGGTTTATTTATAAGTACAATATACCTAGTTGGGCAAAAGAGTCTATAATAGGCAGACAGAGAGTGTCTACAAGAATAAACTGAAAAAAGGAAAAGAGTCTATCATAGGCCAACATAGGGTCCTAGAACCCTATCTAATCAATGAGGTAGCATAGGGCTTTTGAGTCCCTATGTCGCTTGAAGAAGCCTTGGAGAGTGGAGGCCCCCTAGCAAGGTTCTGAAGTGGCGCAAGTGGGCTCACAGCCAATTGTAGGCTTAAAGCCCTTGCACTATACCTGCCATGATGATGAATGTATAGCATTTTAATCCTCGCTTTAGATATTTAAAATATGTCCAAGCAGCAAAAAAAACTGCTTGCAGTCAAATGAGATCAGCTTGGACTGCAAAAGTTTGTCCTTAATACTTAAGCCCCTGTTCATTTCAGGAATAAATTTTTTCTTATTCCAGTATAGAACTCTTTATTCTAGAATAATAACTAAACATCACAATAACTCCATTTTAGAATATAACACTTAATCAAAATTACAGTTTATACCGCATACCAACCTATTCACTAATTTACCCTTAATCTCTATCCCATCAATCTATTTTATATCAAATCAAAGAGCATTTATAGTAATTCCATTAAAAAACACAATTTTCCAATCTTTTTCTTCGCTTTATATCATATTAAAAGCAATTATTACATCATTATTCTAGAATACAAGTGAACATAAAAATAATTATTTCTTGAATAAAAACCTCATTTTGAAAATAACAAAGAGGAATATATATTCAAAAATTAACCTTATTCCTAAAGGAAAAGAGGCCCAAGAATTCTAGATAGAATTTAGTGCATCACGTATAAGACAGATTATTATTTATCTGAATAATAGGTTTAGAACAGTCTTTCTAACAGAAAACATAATTGAGTTAAATTACCAATTTTATTTATCACATCATTTCAGAACTTGAAAGTACTTAATAATTTGCTTACCTCCTTCCATTAAGTAGGTTGACATATAAATATTTATGGCTTCAAGTTTAGTTGATCATTTAATAAACCTAAACAAAATTTCTCACTTCTAGTTACAACATCATTTACTCCAACAGTCAGGTAAATTTTAAATAATTAATTAATCATGACTAACAAATAAACATCAGATACTAGTACATGTTGGATATGGAATGAGTTAGTGATGGCCACCCCCTTGTAAGGAGTTCAAATATTACAAAGAAATAAAAGAATTAAATAGAGGTCCAACTAATGAGGCATTTCAAGATGGCTCAGTAGAAGGAAAGATGACTCCGACTTGAAATGATCAACCACAACTCAGGCAGTTCTAAATACTAAAAAATGGTATAAAATGTAGAAAAATCTCAAAACTTCATAAAAACGAAAAAGATAAGAAAATCTAGATAAGTCACATAAGTTAGTAACAACATAACATGAAGAGTGAAGTACTAAGAACGATATCAATTTTCTAAAGGATTCAATAAATGCATGAGCACGCTATTGTCATCACCTCATAATAGAGGTGGCAGGATACCGCTTATAGATGAGGCTAACAACTACCTTGGCAACCGTGATTGTAGAAGGTTTTAAAAGAAAAGATAGCAAGCATAAACTGAAGATAAAAATAGAAACAAAAGGAAAAAGAGAGAAAAAATGAGAAGAAAATGTAAAGTGTGGCATCCAAGACATTAGGACATCAATAATTGATGTCCCCAGTTAGAGTCAAGTTAGATCCAACTTACGATACAATCTACATATAGTTACATGAAAAAGAAAATTAAAATTTTGTATTTACAGCTCATTCGACCAGTACATTTCAATCAATACTGGAACGATACAACCAATACTAGGCTGAAACCATGGAAAGATTGTTTTCAACCTTGATTTCAGATCGGTAATGGTCGATATGAATATCAGGCGATACTTCAAATCATAGGTAAGGTTGCATAACCTCATTCACTAGGATGCTCCTTTTATACAAATCAGTGATACAAACCAACTTATTCTTTTATTGTACAAAGTTGTGTAACAATGTACATACTTCATATAATTAATACTTGTTTGTATGATGTCTCTAGCACAAATATGCATTCATACTTAGTAGATTATATTTAAGTAGGACACATTGGATTATATTTAAGTAGGAGACGGAAGCAGACACATTCAATGTTTATCTATTCCATGTGTTCACTAACCTTAACCTATTAGTATTCTACTATTCTTTCTCAAAATATTACATATGCACATACATGTAGATGACACAAATTGTTAAATGCAGTCTCTTGGTAGCCAGCATACCGGAGTAATTTTTTGGAAAATTATATTAGAACTATGTCACAATCCTATCTGTTGAAATATGAAACTTACTTATTCTTACATTTTTGTAAATGAAAGTTTGAACTCTTAAATTTACTACATTATAAATGAGAATATATTAGGGACGCAAGGGACGCAGATAATGGTTAATTCAGCCTAACTATTATTGTCTTACTAGCCCTCAAAATTCTCATCATCCCCAATTTCACTTCCTCAAATCCAGATACTATTATGTTCCCACCAATAACTGCCAGAAGCAAGTATTTCACGTGAGCTTTTCTCACTTCCTGCATCTCAGGCATGGACAATATGGAAAGATCCCCCTACCACAAAAAGAAGAAATAAAAGGAAAGAGAAAAAAAAGAAACCCCAAAATTGGATGATGCAAAAGTTGCAAACATGACAAACTAGACTCATAGTTGCAGCATAAATTATGAAATAAGAACATTCATACAACAGCACAACAGAAATGCTAGAAACAAGAATATCAGTACAAGGCTACAAAATCTGCTAATATAAAAAATTGCAGATAAATAGCAATACTAAATGCTACTGGACCACTTAAATATTCATCAGTTTTCCTGCACATTTCAAGATATCCACCCTTAAAAGCAGTGACCTAAAACAAGCATTTAGCATTTTGTATCTTCTAACTAACCTATGGCATGAGAAAACTACTGCAATCTAATACGTTTGTGCTCATTCAAACAAAACACTTTCCAAAACATAAACATGAAGAGATAATATTCAGCAGCTAAATTTCACTTACCCACAGACAACTAGGTTTCATGTTTGTTGCTGATGTTGCAGCTCTCTCATCTACAGGTTTCTCCAGTTACATGAACTCTGAAGAATTAAACAGTACCCTTTTGATGTTTCTGAATATTGGAACAAGGGCAATCAATGCCATCTGAAGCTGATCTGAGCTATTTAGCCGAATACCAACTTGCCCAGTCCCCTTATTGCTCAAGTTTGCATGACCTATCACATTGGTTCCTCTTCCCACGGGAAATTGAGACTGAATATTGCAACCAATTGCTAGGTCCCCATGCCAATCCACAACAGAAAGTGCAAGAGTTGATAGCATCCGTCCAAGTGGATAATCTTTATCTCTTAAAGTTGCCTCAAGACGGCCTCCATAAGCGACATCACCCCGTCCAGTCATTGCACCACCGCTAGCTAGCAATCTAAACTGTCTGGTGATGATCAATTTGTCTTCCATCTTCAGGCCTGCTGATATTGAATCCCCAAGGAGAGTAACTGAAAGTCCAGCTGCTGTATTGTTTCGTTTAAAATTATTAAATCTAGTTTCACCACGTAAAGTATATGCTGTGTCCTTCCCTACAGTTTGCACATCGACACCTAATGACGTTGCTGTTCCTTCAGAATGCTTAATTGAACTAGCCAACTCCATTTGCAGAGTGCATTCCTTCTTATCCTTTGTAAGCTGGCCAGAGACAGATAGAGGAATTTTATCTTTCACTATAAATAACCTTTCCACATTCAGACCCTCATAACCAACATCATGATCCCAACCCTGGGTCTCCAGCACAGGCCTGACAAGCCATTGGTTGGAGGAATCTAGAAAACGATAGCGATGAGTAGGATTGTCAGAATCGAAAGAAGTGGGTAGAACCAAATCAGGCATTGGTACTGGAACAGATGCAGGACCACTGTTTTCATCTTCAACATTCTCATTAGTGTAATCATTTGGCAGATCTTTGGCCTCTGCTGCCATTTTCTTCATAAATTTGCGACGCCTCTTCTCTTCCTTTAACTGCTTTTTATAGAAGAGCTTCTCCCTGTAGTCTAGCTCCTCATAGTAAGCCTTCTTCTGTGCCCTGCTCAGCTTTGCCAGTTGTGACTTTGTAAGACTCTTAAAGGGAGGTAGCTCATCATAATCTGACCCATCATCTGAATCAGATGCTTCACCCAAGTCCTCTTCCAAGGGATCACCATCACCAAACTGATCTTCTGGCAGCTTCAGTTGAGGTCTTGACTGGAGAAGAGAAGAAAGGAAGAACGGCAATGGAGGAACTCTGACACGCCCAAATGGTTTACCAGGTGGACTGTCCTGCAACTTAAGAAGCATGTTTGCCTCTGCTAAAATTTTTGAAGCAAATGAGAGTAGTAACAACTGTGGCTTCCAAACCTGACCATTTGGCAATACTCGCTGCCCCGCTCTGTTCATTCTGCATGCTGAGTGGTTCTCCACCAGTGAAACTGGGTTCATAAGCCGCAGATCACCGGCAGCTTGCCGAATAGCTTGCTGAACAACATGGGACCTTTGTGTCACAAACATCTCATAACTCAAAGGGATGCCATTTGGACCATCCGGGGGGGCAGATGCAGCATGAGTTAAGACAACAATTGCATTAAACCAGATGGAAGCACCGAAAATGTCAGTGATGGTTCGCAACAGCGGAACATCCCCATAGTCCCTGCTCTGCATATCTAACCTATCGAAGTAAAGAACAATATCAGGAGGAGTCTTATTAATAAATCTCTTCACAGATTGAAGGATCTTCTCATTGTGCCGCTGGTCTGAAGAGGAAGAAAAAAGCCCAGGTGTATCAATCACACGAACCTTTATGCCCTGAACTTTCCCAACTATTTCTTGAACTTTTTTAGTACCCACTTGAAAGGCATCAGTCCGCAGCTTAGCCTCGTCAAATATAGAATTGATAGTAGCACTCTTTCCAACCCCAGTTTTACCAATAACCATAATTGTACAAGAGAAATCAAGCGGCTCCTGTCCACCTGCCTCGAGTTGTTCTGCCATAACACTGGCTCGGTCAAAGCTGAAAACGCCGGGCCTAGTTGTGTTTCTCCGGAGCTGTTCAGCTAGTCCAAGTCTGTACAGAACTTGCGCAACAACCACATTGTGGGGTGTTTGGCCAAGCCTATGAGCAAGACGCAGGAACTTAACCCTGATCATCTGGAGCTTCTCACGGATCTCATCATTCTCCTCTGCATCATCATTAGATGGCTCTTCAGATGGTTGAGATTGCCTGTGCGAGACAGAACCATTTGGCTTGGGTTGTTGAAGAGAACGTGCTGAAGGTTCCAATAGGGGAGCTGATGTTCCAAGGCCTGCGGGCCGAGATGCCAGAACTGGACCTCCAGAACTTTCAGAATGTGAAGCAGCAGAGGATGCTGGCAGAATACTAGGAGTTTTGTTGTCGTCATCATCAGAGGAACTCGAGTCACCAACTTCTTCCACCAAAACAGATTCATCTTCAAACTGCAATATATCTGCAATTCTGTTATTTATGCCAGAATCCTCTGCCCTGCCCTCATTTGGGTGATCTTGACCTTCACTGCTAGTCATGAGGATGCCAGCAGACCTGTCATCTGTAATCACCGTAGCTCCAGTATCAGTGGTAAAACCATTATCATGAGGACCAGTTTTATTATCATCATTATTGGCCACCTTGTCAGTAAGTTCAGCCTGATTGACGGAATCATTCTTTGTTTGTTGAGCCTTGTCATCATAGGAAATATCATTTTTGGAGGCAGTACCATGATACAACCCGAACTTATCATAATTTACCTTGACAGCCTCTCCATTTTCTGGTTCTTCCTGAACAACAGTGTGCATCCCATTTGACTTCACTGTATTTTGTGGATCCCCATCTTCAGTCTTTTCACTGATAGATTGATTGGCACCATCCCCAGGAATTACCTTCCCATCATTGACAACAGCAGAAGAACTTTCCACTATATCTTTACCATCTTCAGTAACCCCATCTAGTTCTCGACCATTCAATTCAGCCAAGAGAACTTCTTTTGCATATTCTGGTTCTTTCTGAACAGTGTGATCTAATACATCAAGTGCTTCAATCTTTTCCGCAACAGATTGTTCAGTGTAGTCTGGAGGAACTACTATGATGTTATTCACAATAGAAGGATTATCGACCACATCTCTTCCGCCACTTTCAGCCACACCATCGGTTTCCATGCCATTCGATTCAATTGGGACAATATCTACCTTTTGAATATCTCCTTCCTGAACAGTTGGATCTATTGCAAGAGGAGCTTCAGTCTTTTCCAAAACTATTTGCTTGGCATGGTCCATAAGAATTACTTCTCCATCATCCACGACAGAAGAAGACCCTTCCACATCTCCTAAGCCATCTTCAGTCACACCCTCTGCTTCCACACCATTTGAATCAGCCAGAAAAATTTCCTTCTTCTCGTCCTCTCGTCCTTCAGTAACAGTTTCATTCATTCCTTCTGAATCTTCTTTTCCTCTGCCAGCACTATTGTTAAGCTCTGCATCAATATATACATCAGGATTCTCATCTACAAGTGCATCACTGTCCTCGTCAGCCTGATTGCTATCTTGATAATCCGCTAAGATATCCAACTGCTCGGTAGCAGTTTCTGGAACCTCCGCACTCTGGTCGACTACTTGCATATCGATCGACTCAACAAACTTTTCGTCCTCAAAAGTCCAGTCTTCGCCTTTCTCCCTTCCATCTGATGCATCAATCTCAGAAGTCGAGAGGCCATCGTGCGGCAGAGCCTCCAATGCCTCATCAAAAACCTCATTCTCTTCAGAATCCTTCAACCCCTCATTCGAGTCAAGGGAATCGTCACCAACTCCGTCTACAGATTCGAGCTTCAGAGCACCGCCTTCCGCTGCCACCTCCACCTTCCCCTCCACCAAATGATGCTCTCCTTCCACAATCTCCCCTTTGTTCTCCATCAAAACTTAAAGATCGAGAACCCTAAAACGGAAGACTACACCAGAATCGAGAATAGAACCTGATTCCAAATATGATATCAACGAAGACACCGTTAAACAACGTAAAAGCATTTTTTTGAAAAAATCGGAGAAGGAAAACAAGGGTTATGAGATCGACGATGAATCCATATCTAGGGGTTTCGGCAAATCGAATACGAGTTACTAACCTGGCGATCGAGGAGATGGGGTTCGAAAACCCTAATTTATAGCCGCCATTGCGAACATGGGGAGGATCGCCTCTCTCTTTCGCTATCTCTTTATATAATATCGTCTTCGATTTAGAGTAACAAATAGACATCGTGGGATGGACGGCTGAGATGAGGAGAGATGGAGATCCAATCGGGTAGATGGGTACTTTGTTCATCTGCGCAGGGCTTCGACGGCAACGCCAAAATTTAAAAAATAAAAATAAATATAAAAAAATAAAAAGAAGAAAAGAAAAGAAAAGGATGGCAATGGGGCGGAGAAAAAGCATATAAAAGTGGGGTAGGTGTAGCTTCGCGTTGACGGGCCGAATCTGTAACGAGAAAGCTCCAGTATCGTCTTGGAAATAATATTGCCATTGCATTCATTATGTGTGTTTGGTTACATGTAAGTAAGAGATTGCTTCTGAGTTTTTTAGGGCATCACGAAGTTACCAAACATTAAATTACCCGCTCTTCAAATAAATATTAATCTATAAATTTTAATAATATTTTGAAGGTTTTTTTATAAATCACATCTTATATTTTAATTTACACCCTTTGATGATTTTATAACATCTTTTTTTCTATAATTCTTATTTAACACATTGGGTTAACTTAAATGATACTAAAAAAGAAATATTTCATTATAATATATAAATTAATTTATAAATACCTAAATTACTCCAGTCTTCCTTATTCTTTTTTTTTTCTTCCAAAACAGAAGAAAAAAAAGGAGGCAAAGGGGGAGGAGGTAAGGAAGGGCAACCCGACAGCGACGATGGCGACGGCAATGGTAGAGAAGATAGGTGAGAAAGATGGTGGAGTGATATAGAAAATAAAGGGGAATGGTGAGAATTATAAATGACAATAATGTGTTAAATGAGAATTATAAAGAAAAATGAAGGGTATAGGTAAAATCCTTAAAACGGGTGTAAATCACAAAATAAGTAAAATATAAGGTGTGATTTATAAAATTTCCTTATTTTAAACTAATTCTAATTTTACTTTCAATATATAAGTACGCAAATATTCACTTAAACTCCAAATAACTATTATAAACATACAAATATGTACTTTAAGCCGACAAATACATATTTATAATATTATAATATTATAATATTATAATTTTTATATATTATAATATATTATATCATAGTTATATATTATGATAATGACCACCATCATGATATATAAAAAGTCTTTGTCCACTGATGGGTTACGGTACTAAAAGATAGGCTACGGAATGATTTATTCAAGATATGAATTTATTACATAAATCAATTCGTGTAACTATGAAAAAATATTCATTAAATATTCTCCTATAGTCATAAAATTATGAAAATAAGTGGATTAGATTCGTAACTCTCTAATCTACAATTATCATATTTACACCCTTCGCAGATTCGAACTACAACTAGGACGAAAATATGAAAGAATACGAGTGATGGTGGTGGTGACGAGTGGAGTAGATATTAGGGTTATGGATGATAATGGAGATGAAGGTGGATGATGGATGTGGTTAAGAGATATAGACGAATGAGAAGAAGTGGTCGAAATCCCAAAAAAGAGGGAGGACTCGATAGACGAGTAAGATTAGAAGTTAGGAGAGACATTGCGAACGATAGAGGTGGAAGGATGGTGAAGATGGAGGAGGGAGAGAGAATAAAGAGAAGATATGATGCAAGAAATCAATAATCCAATAGTATTATGAATTTGGCTGCCATCCACACCTTTATAAAGGATAGCCAATAAGCTCTAATACAATAACTAACCCTAATCCTAGTGCAATCCCGCCGATCCCATTCGAACGTGCCCGATCATATTCAAACGTATAAAAGACGTTTTTATATGTGCGAATGCGATATAGGCGTTCGAACGCAACATTCAAATGTGCCCCACCGCGTTCGAACGTACTTTTCGCGTCCTCTGTATTTGCGAACCTGATGTAGGCGTTCGCAAGGGCGTTCAAACGTGACCCTTCCGGCGTTCAAACGTGACCCTTCCTGCGTTCAAACGCGACCTACAAGAAATTTATTTTAATGAAAATAAGCAACTAATGCAATAAGAAAAGATTCTAACTATATGTATCAGCCCACCACGCTTTCCCCACCTTGCCTTCAAGGTGAAAAGTCGGAGAAACACTCTAAAATGTCATTCTCCAACTCTCATGTCATCTCATCGGATGGCTTACCAAGCCACTTGACTAGAATCTCTATCTCTAATATGGTACCATATCGTTATCAACGTCTAGCAAGTACACGAACTGGCTCTACGATCCTTATCTCCTCCAATGGCTCTGATAAAACTAATCAAACGATCTCATGATCTCTAATCCGCTCCCTCAATAATAAAACATGAAAGACAAGATGCACTCTCGACCCCTCCGGTAGCTCTAAACGATATACAACCGGACCGATATGCTCTAACACCCGAAATAGACCAAAGTAATGATGTGCTAACTTTTGGTTACGCATCGAATATAAGGTCACTTGTCGATATAGTTGCACCCTCAGAAACACCCAACTATTGATGTCAAACTCCTGCTCCCTATGGTTGCGATCATAAATTTGCTTCATGCAGTTTTAAGCAAGTTTAAGATGGGAATGCAATCTCCTCAATATGGCGTCTCTGTCTATTAAAGCTAAGTCCACCTTCGTCCGATCTGTAGATGCCACTGGATCATAAGTGCGTAATGTCGGAGTCATGCGTCCATACATCGGCTCAAATAGAGTAATGCTAATGCTACTATGGTAGGCGGTGTTGTAAGATCACTCCGCCCACGGTAAGAAATCCAACCATCGTCTCGACATCTCTCCAATAAAGCACCTCAAGTACTGCTTAATGCCTCGATTAACCATCTCGGTTTAGCCATTTATCTATAGATGGTAGGCCAAACTAAAGTTCAATCGAGTCCTCTATAATCTGAAAAACTTCATCCAAAAGTTGTTCATAACTACACGATCACTATCCAAGACAATCGTGCGTGGCATACTATATAATCAAGCATCATCTCTAACAAAAATTTCAGCTACCAACTTGGTTGAAAACAGATGTGACAATGCTGAAAAATGCACATACTTGCTCAATCTGTCAACCACCACAAAGATAACAAAATAACCATGTATCAGTAGAAGACCCTCTATGAAATTCATAGAAATATCTTCCCAAACACGATCCAATATAAGTAAAGGCTATAGTAATCTGACCGGTTTCAATGTGGTTGCCTTAGCCCTTTGACAGACTTTGTAAGCATGGACAAAACTCCTCACCTCCCGCCTCAATATTGGCCACGTGCAACTTTGAGATATTCTCCTATAAGTCCTCAAGACACCCTCATGACCAGCCTTTGGAGTTTGATGGAAGTGCTCCAATAATTTATGCCGCAATCCATCATTTGCGGGCACCCGAATGCATCCACGGTCCAACAGCAAACCGTCTCGATTCTCCAACTCTAGATGCTACTCCGGATCATTCAATACCTCCTATAACAATCTCAAAATATCTGGGTCAGATGTACATGCATACCTCAGCTCGTCAAGGAAGGAAAAGGTAGGAGAAGAATAGGCTACAAGCTCGGCGGTATCAGGTTGGCGCGATAGTGCATCCGCCGCTCTATTTTCCATTCCCTTCTTGGATTGGATTTCATAATCATACCCCAACAATTTTGTGATCCATCTCTATTGTGCCGAAGTGTGTATACGCTATCCCATAAACTATGGAAGGCTCTTTTGATCGGTTCAGATAATGAATCTCCTACCGATCAAATAAGACCTTCACTTTGTCACCGCATACAGAATTATCAATATCTCTCTCTCATAAGTCGATAATTGCTGAGATTTTTGTGATAAAGCTTTACTAAGAAAGGCAATGGGACGTACTCCTTGCATTAGTACAACTCCTATACCAACTCTCGATGCATCACATTCCACAATGAACTCTTTGGTAAAGTTTGATAGTGCTAAAACGGGTGCCGTCGTCATTGCTGTTTTCACTTTTTCAAAGGTTGTCATTGCTTCATCCATCCATCTAAAAGAATCATTCTTTAACAAAGAAGTGAAAGGAGCAGTGATCTTGCCATGCCTGGTAATGAAGTGACGATAATATCCGATCAGCCCAAATAATCCTCGCAATCCTGTGGTGGTAGTAGGAATAGGCCAAGCGGTCATGCATATTACCTTTTGAAGATCTGCTGCTATAGCTTCCATTGAGATGATGTGGTCTAAATACTCCACTTGTGGTGCTGCCCATAGGCACTTGGACTTCTTGATCTTCAACTAGTTTTGCTTCAACAAATTCAGCACATCCTCCAAATGCCGCCAATGCTCTAATTCAGTCATATTATATACCAAAATGTCATCAAAGAATACCAAAACATACATTCGCAATAGAGGCCAAAATATATCATTCATGAGGCCTTGAAAAGTAGCTAGAGCATTGGTGAGATCAAAAGGTATCACTCGGAACTCGTAATGCTTGTCTAGAGTCCGAAATGTAGTCTTGTGCTTGTGCACATCCGTCGGGTGAACTCTAATTTGATGATACCCGGCCCTTAAGTCAAACTTGCTGAATACAGTCGCCCCTACAAGCTCGTCCAATAGCTCCTCTATAACCGGAATGGGATACCAGTCCTTGATAGTAATAGCATTTAGTGCTTGATAGTTGACACAAAAACGCTATATCCCGTCATTTTTTCGCACCAATAGCACGAGCGATGAGTATGAGCTATGACTTGGTTGAATAAGGTCTTGCTCCAACATCTCAGCTACTATTTTGGAAATAACTTCCTTTTGCACATGTGGATACTAATATAGCCTCACATTCGTCGGTGCAGCCCCGAGCACAATCTCTATGCGGTGGTCCACTATTCTTTTTTGGTGGCAACTCCTTTGTTTCCTCAAATAGTCTAGCAAATTTGTCTAATAAATTAGACAACTCAATGGTAGTATGTAGAATCATTTGAAGATCATCTCCTCCTGATCCTGACTAAATAAGATAGGCCAAATCACTCGCACATGACGGCCCCACCATTGGCTGCATTGCAGGAATCGATAGAGATCGATAGCAATCAAGCCGCACATCTTTGTTTCCTTACTTAAATTTCATCCACATATTTCAGAAATCAAAAGTGACGGGTCCCAAGCTTTGTAACCACTAAGTGCCAAGGACAATATCCGCTCCTCGCAGTGCCAATGAATACAAATCTACAATGATGTTGTGTCCTTGCACCCGTATACCGACCCGGTGACACAAGCTCACCACCTTAAGCTTCGTGCCGTTCTCAATAGCAACGTCAAATCTTGTGGTCAGTTCGGCATCCAAACCCAATCTCCTTACTAACTTCTCATCTAGAAAGTTATGTGTACTCTCGAAATCGATGAGGATGTGCACACAATGCTTTCTAACGAGTCCGTCTACCCGTAACGTCCTTGGTGCGAAAGTACCTAAATATGCATGCATCGATATTTCAGCTTGGATATCTTCCTCCACGCCCTCCTCAGCAGCCTCCTCATGGACCTCCTCTAGACACTCTCCATCATCCACAACCAAATCATCCTCCTCAAGACCGTCCATGAGCATTACATTCCTGATCGGTTTGGAACACTAATGACCGGGGGTGAAACGTTCATCGCATCGAAAGTAAAGACCCTTCGCTCTATGCTCCTCTACCTGGGCAGGTGTGAGAATTCGAACAGGGGGTCTTGTGCCTCCTCTAACATCGAAAAAAGGTCTCAAAGGTGGCCGTGGTTTAATGCTTGCAGCCGCTGTTTTTGAACCCGTAGAATTTCCAACCGGCATTCTAGGTGCAATCCGCCTATCTCGGTTATCTCAACTTATTTTTGCTGCCATCTTGAGAGTCTTATATTTTTGCTCCATCCTCATAGCCTTCTCAAAGGCCACTTCAAGAGTAATAGGACAAAGAGCACGAACATCCACTTGTATCTCATCTCGCAGCCTTGAAATGAATATGCTCATCAATGTCAGTTCGGGCCAAGGTTATAATGCCCCCGCCCGGCATGAGCACGTGCAAGCCCACGTGCCAACACGTCATGCGTGGCGCATGCGATAGGATGGGCGGGCGGGGCTCGTCATGCACAGATATACTCTTGTGCACATATAATCATGACATCATCAATAATACCTGCTAACATATGCATACTCATATAATCCAACACTAAATAAACTTATATTAATCAACCAAATAAATTTGTTAACATCTAAATATCCAAGTCCATAATAATATATACGAGACCACTACCTAATCTGGTAGGACCCACACAGGCCACAACAAACCATCAAGATACAACTAAACAACTGATACACGAGTGCTCTATAATCTGACATATACTATACAAATTATCATATGATATAATAAGGTACAAATATAACAAACAATGATATAACTTAATGTCTGGTTAAACTATCTTTTATACCGCTTCACGTCTATAGCTCACCTCATCCTTGCTTTAAAATATCTCATCAGGATATCTCAAGTCGCTATCACGTATCATAATATCTGGGGGGTAAGAAAAGAAATAAAGAGTGTTATGAGCAAAAGGCTCAGTGAATAAACCTTACCCCGAATAGTGATACCAAACAGAGAGTAAATTATGTACTGGGTAATATGAATCAGAAAGCAGCATGATGTCATGTATGAGCATGTATATATGTACCCTCAATGACATATAAATGAATGATATCAATTCTCATGAATGAGCATATTATATCATCAACTAAAAAATATATCACATGATGAAATTACCATATAACCTCACCGAATACCACTGAATGTATCGACATATGATGTATAACAATCATGATCCAATGATACTAGTCACAATAATGATGATGCATGATATATGCCAACCATTAGATAATCGTATATGTCAGAGGTAAATATAATCCACATATCTCTCACTATCATAATTATCCATCTCAACTCTGAATATCATCCACCATGTTGGATTACGGTACTCGATCCCAAACTCGATACACATCATGTCACAACACAAGCTCAGAGCATATCCTAGCATACGCTAAGAGTATCTCTGTAGATAAATCATACCCTACCATATGCTAAGGATATCTTAGAAGGAAGTAATCATACCGTATCATACGCTAAGGGTATCTCAGAAAAAAGTAATCATACCCTGCCATACGCTAAGGGTATATTAATGATAATTGTACCCTGTCATACATTAAGAGTACAACCATCAACCATCACAATACTCTACCATACGCTACGAGTATGTCCAGTACTAGTCCGGACCAGATACCGTTCCAACTATCACATCACATCACATCACATACACAACTATTGCCATAACTTCCTATATATGATAGATCATATGCATATATCCAGTACTGTAACAGATTATGCAACTCAAGAATTTAGGTGGTAAAGAAGCCAAGAGAAAAATGATGTAATGCAGACTCCAACCGTGTGTCTAACACATGCATACTCCTGCTAGTCTATCACATGCACACTCATGCTAGAGATCATTTCGGTATAAAATCATAACAGTATAATCATCTCCAATCATCTCTATATATCACCAATGTATTCATATCTCAGATCAACCTAATCAAATGCATGACTAAATATGCTTGACTGAAATCATCTTTAGATAAAGTCATATAATCATGCTGGAAGCTAAAACATACATGTACATAATATATAATATATCATAATTTGAGAAAGGCGTCTAGGGGATAAGACTACTCACCACCACTGTAAATACTAAATAACCACTCGTTCACGTTACCACGACAATGATCAAGCCTTGATAGCTAAGTCTACGGGATCCTGAATAAGGGGGGTCGGAATCTGAAATTATTTAAGTAGTATGATGTTAGCCGTTTATCTGATTAAAATCTGTTCATGTAATATATGATGATTTAGAAGGTTTTAGAATTTCTACTTATCTTTATAACTAGCTAGATTTTTAATTACAGATAAAAGTAAAAATAAAAATATAGATGAAAACCTAACTATAATTATATCTTGATTAATTAGAGATTACTTTATAAAATAATAAATAAATACATAAGCCTAGTATTTTATTTGTTACAAAAATAACAATATATAATAAATTAATAGAATTACTTAAAATGTATATCATATGAGTATTAGAATATAAATCTAATAATTATAATTTACAAATCTATCTATTAATCTAATATACATATAAGTAAATAAATAAATAAATATAAGTATTACCTATATTTATGTGTAATAGTTTATAACTTAATTAATCATCAATAAACTTTAATTAATAATAATCATAATGATGAATATGTATTATTATTAAAATAGATAATGTCTAAATCTATTTGTATTAATTAAGACAGAAATACCTAAATAAATAAATAATAAAATTAAAAAGAAAATGGATCACTAGTACTAGTACTAGGCTTGGCCCAGCAATGTTGCAGAAAAATAAGAAGAGAGGAAGCAGTTGAGGAAGAAGAAGAAGAAAAGAAAAGAAGAAGGAAGAAGAAGGAAGAAGAAGAAGAGAAGAGAAAAAGGGAAAGAAGAGGAGGGAGGTGCGGACCCGGGCCAGTGGGGAGGGCACCGGTCGCTGGCCGGCCTCTTGCTAGCAGCTTGGTTTTGGTGAACCCGAGCTAAGGAGGAAGAGAAAGAGAGAGAGAGAGAGAAAGAGAGAGAGAGAGAGAGAGAAAGAGAGAGAGAGAGAGAGAGAGAGAGAGAGAGAGAGAGGAGGAGAAAGAGCTCATCGGCGCTCGCGGAGATGGCGGCGGTGGTTTCCAAGGACGGCGGCGGCGGCGATAGACCGGCCTCGGCGAGAGCGAGTGAGAGAGAGAAAAGATATAGAGGGAGAAAGAGAGGCGGTGGGAGGGAGGCCACGACGGGGCCCACCGCGCTAGCTGGCTAGGCCAGCACCTGGGGTGCGTGGAGCGCTCCCCTCCTGCCACTGCATGGCACGAGGCCGGCTACACTGGCCGGCCACGTCGTGCCATGTAATTTTTTTTTTTTTTTGGGATTGGGTTGTTATAAAGGTGGTTCACAACGACTACTAACTCTTTCAAATTCTGCGTGGTACTCTAATACAGTAGTCCTTTAAACCATCTTGCTTAATGTGGTAGCAAAATCTTTATATGCCACTGCCTCAAATCTATGTGTAATCCTCCTACAAAAGTTAGCCCAACCGGTAAATTCTCCACTACGAATAACTGATCTATACTAATGCAATGCCGTTGCTAAGAGGTGAAAGTTTGCCATCCAGACCTTCGCGTCCTCTGCTGTCCCTTGACAATCAAAATATTATTCAAATTGAAGCACTTAATCTGTTGGATCACCACCTTGGAATTTTGGAAAGTCTAAGAGTACGGTTCTCCCTCGAATAGCATTGTTGGGTTCGCGAAAGATCCTTGGTGCAGGTCTAAACCTTTGTGCATGTTGATCACCTTCTCTAAATCATTGAGCATGTCCATCACCATCTCCGAAGGGATCAACCTCATCCTCAAAGTGCCAATCCTCTTTATTGACGAAGCGCATTGGTGTCGCATGCCTCTCGGGTTCCACCATCGCCGATCTTGGGTTTTGTAATAGAGGTGGGTGGGGGATGATGTGTACGCATAGGTAAGAGGGGATCATTGATACTCACATGTCGTACCTGAACCTGTGGGGTATTAGTTCGATGAGGTCCTACCGCTATGATAGGCTCTGATACCAAATTGATAGGCTTTGATACCAATTTGATGGATTTGGAATCAAAAGATCGGCTACGGAATAATTCCTTAAAATCTGAATTTATTGTAGGAAGCAGTCCGTGCAATCATAAGGAAATATTCCTCAGATATTCTTTGATAGTCAGAAAATTACGAAACTAATTGGGTTGGATCCGTAACTTCCTTATCTACAACTTTTATATTTATGCTCTTCAGAGATTCAAACTGTAGCAGGGGAAAAACACAGAATAACGTGAGTGATGGTGGTGGTGACGGGTGGAGTGGATGTTAGAGTTATGGATAGGTATGGAGATGAGGGTGGATTGTAGAAGTGATTAAGGAAAGTAGACGAAGAGAACAAAGTGGTCGAGAACCCAAAGAAGAGGGGTGACTCGACAGACGAGGGAGATTAGAAGCGAGGAGAAACCTTGCCAATAGTATAGGTGGAAGGATAGTGAAGAGGAAGGAGGGGGGAGTTTAGAGAGAAGATAGGAGGCAAGAAATCAAGAATCCAATAGCATTATGAAGTTGGTTGCCATCCATATATTTATACAGGCTTGCTAACAAGTCCTAAAATAATATGAAATCATAATTTTAGAGGATTCCCATCGATCGCATTCGAATGCACTCAAAAAGCCCTTTATCTGGATTTGCGAACGCGACACATGCGTTCATAAGTCGTTTGAACGCGGGCGTTCACAAACGCGTTCACAAGCGTTCATAAGCGTTCATAAGGCATTCACAAGGGCTTACAAGAGTTCGAACGCGACTCCATCTGGATTCGAACGCGACCTACAGAAATTTTATTTTAATGAAAATAAACACCTAATGCAATAAGAAAAGATCCTAACTAAGTGTATCAGCCCACCACGCTTGCCCCACCTTGCCCTTAAGGTAAAAAGTTAGGGAAACGCTCCAAGATATCAGTCTCCAACTCCCATGTCGCTTCATCAGATGGCTTGCCAAACCACTCAACTAGAATCTCCATCCCTAATCTGGTACCATGTCGGCATCGGCGTCTAGGAAGTACTCTAACTGACTCTATGATCTCTATCTCCTCCAATGGCTCCAGTAGAACCGATCCAATAATCTCATGATCTCCAATGCGCTCTCTCAACAATGAAACATGAAAGACAGGGTGCACTCTCGACCCCTCCGGCAGCTCCAAACGATATACAACGGGATCAATATGCTCCAACACCCAACAACAAACCGCCTCGATTCTCCAACTCGATATGGCGCTCCGAATCATCCATCACCTCTTGCAACAATCTCAAAATATCTGGGTCAGATGTACATGCATACCTCAGCTCGTTAAGGAAGGGAAAGGTAGGAGATGAACAAGTTGCAAACTCGGCGGTATCGGGTTGGCGCGATAGTGCATCCACCGCTCTATTTTTCGTTCCCTTCTTGTATTGAATTTCATAATCATACCCTAGCAATTTTGTGACCCATCGCTGCTGTGCCAGAGTGTGTATGCGTTGTCCCATAAAGTATGGAAGGCTACTTTGATCAGTTCGGATAATGAATTGTCTACCAATCAAATAAGGTTTCCACTTTGTCACCGCATGTAAAATTGCCAACATCTCTCTCTCATAAGTCGATAATTGCTCATATTTTTATGATAAAGCCTTGCTAAGATAGGCAATGAGACATCTTTCTTACATTAGTACAGCTCTTATGCCAACACTCGACGCATCACATTCAACAATGAATTCTTTGGTGAAGTCTGGTAGCGCTAGAACGGGTGCCGTCATCATTGCTGTTTTCAATTTTTCAAAGGCTGAAGTGGCTTCATCCGTCCATCTAAAAAAAATCCTATTTCAACAAATAAGTGAGAAGAGCAGCGATCTTGCCATATCCGGCGATGAATCAATGATAATAATCAGTCAGCCCCAAAAATCCTCTCAATCCGGTGGTAGTAGTAGGAATAGGCCAAACGGTTATACATGCAACCTTTTGACACGTCCTCCAAATGCCGCCAATGCTCCAATTCAGTCCTGCTATACACCAAAATATCGTCAAAAAATACCAAAACATACCTTCGCAAGAGAGTCCGAAATATATCATTCATGAGGCCTTGGAAGGTAGCTGGAGCATTGGTGAGACCAAAAGGCATTACTCGGAACTCGTAATGCCAGTTCGGAGTCCAAAATACAGTTTTGTGTACATCTGCCGGGTGAACTCTAATTTGATGATACCCGACACTCAAGTCAACTTACTAAATATTGTCGCCTGTGCAAGCTCGTCCAGCAACTCCTCGATAATCGGAATGGGATATCAGTCCTTGACAGTAATAGCATTTAGTGCTCAACAGTCGACACAAAAACGCTATGTTCCGTTTTTTTCGCACCAATAGCATGGGGGATGAATATGAACTATGACTTGGTTGTATGAGGCTTTGCTCCAACATCTCTGCTACCATCTTTGGGATAATTTCTTTTTGCACATGTGGATATCGATATGGCCTCACGTTCGTCGGTGCAGCCTTGGGTACAATCTCTAAGCGATGGTTCGCCACTCTCCTCGGTGGCAATTCCTGCGGCTCCTCAAACAGTCCAGAAAAGTTATCTAATAAATTAGACAATTCAATGGTAGTACCTAAACTCGTTTGAGGTTCATCTCCTGATCGTCCTAATTGAAGAAGATAGGCCAAATCATACGCAAAAGACAGTCCCACCAAAGGATGCATCGCAGGAATCGACGAAGACCGAACACTATCAAGCTACACATCTTTGTTTCCTTGTTTATATTTCATCCACATGCTCCGGAAATCAAATGTGATGAGTCCCAAATGTAACCATTGAGCACCAAGGACAATGTCCGCTCCTTGTAGCGCCAACGGATATAAGTCCACAATAATGTCGTGTCCTTGCACTCGTATACCGACTCAACGACACATGCTCTCCCCCCTAAGCTTCGTGTCGTCTCCAATAGCACCATCAAACCCCGTAATCTGTTCGGCATCCAAACCCAATCTCCTCACTAGCCTCTCATCTAGAAAGTTGTGTGTACTCCCCGAATCGATGAGGATGTGCACACAATGCTTTTTAACGAGTGTATCTACTCATAACATCTTCGGCGCGGAAATATCCAAATATGCATGCATCAATTTTTCAGCTTGGATATCTTTCTCAACGCCCTGCACAACGGCCTCCTCATGAGTCTCCTCCGGACACTCTCCATCATCATTAATCTCATCATCCTCCTTAGGACCATCGATAAGCATCACACTCTCGATCGGTTTAGAACACCGATGACCGGGGTGAAACGTTCATCACATCGAAAGCAAAGGCCCTTCGTTCTTCGCTCCTCCACCTTGGTAGGTGTGAGAGTTCGAATGGGGTCTCTAGTGCCTCCTCTAACATCTGAAAAAGGTCCCAAAGGTGGTCGAGGTTTAGTAGTCGCAGCCGCTATTTTTAAAACCGTAGAATTTCCAGCCGGCGTTCTAGGTGCAAACCGCCTAACTCAGTTGCCCCAATTGATTTTCGCTGCTATCTTTATAGCCTTATATTTTTGTTCCATCCTCACGACCTTCTCAAAGGCCTCCTCAAGAGTAGTAGGACATAAAGTGCGTACATCCGCTTGTATCTCCTCTCGCAACTCCGAAATAAATGTACTCATTAATGTCCGTTCGGGCCACAGTGGCTCACAACGACTACTAATTCTTTCAAACTCAGCTTGGTCCTCCAATACGGTAGTCCTTTGAACCATCTTGCTTAATGTGGCAGCAAAATATTTATATGCCGCTGTCCCAAATCTGCGTGTAATCCTCCTACAAAAATCAGCCAAATCGATAAATCCACCACCATAAATTATCGATCTATACCAATACAATTAAAATATTGTTCAACTTGAAATACCCAATCTGTTGGATCACTGCCTTGGAATTTTGAAAAGTCCAAGCTTGCGGTTCATCCCCGAATAGCGTTGTTGGGTTCGCGAAAGATCCTTGGTTCAGGTCTAAACCTTTGTGCAGATTGATCACCCTCTCTAAATCCTCGAGCACATCCATCACCATCTCCATAGGGATCAACCGCATCCTCAAAGTGCCAATCTTCCTTATCGACGAAGCGCACCGGTGCCGCATGCCTCTCGGATTCCACCACCACTGGTCTTGAGTTTTGTAACAGAGATGGGGGATGATGTGAAGGCATTGGTAGAAGGGGATCATTGACAATCTATGACGCACCTGGACCTGTGGGGTATTGGTTCGATGAGCTCCCACCGTTGGTCCTTCTTAAAACTCTGTTCGTCGTCAAGGAGATGACGAACCCAATCGATTCACGACATATTCCTTGAATTCATTGTGATCCTTTTGTATGTTGTCAACTCTATGCAACAATATTTGGAATATGCCCCTTAGTTCATTCATATTCGAACCCATGGACGTTAATTGACTCGGTCCTGTCGTAGTCGCTCTAAAGGAATCGGCCTCACGGTTAGGATCATCGTGCATTGAGTCCTCCCTTGTCGGTATGCTCTCCATAGGTTTCCTTGTTGATGTCATCTTCCTTATTTCAACCATTAATGGAGGTCTAATGTTCGCCTGCTCTGATACCAATTTGTTAAGGCTCTAATACCAAATTGATCAGCTCTGATACCACTTAATAGGGCTCTATTACCAATTGATAAGTTCTGATACCAAATTGATAGGCTCTGATACCAATTTGATGGATCTGGAATTAAAAGATCGGCTACGGAATAATTCCTTAAGATCTGAATTTTTTGTAGGAAGTAGTTCATGCAACCATGAGATAATATTTCTTAGATATTCTCCGATAGTTAGAAAATTTTGAAGTTTGATCCGTAACTTCCTGATCTACAACTTTTGTATTTACGCACTTCGTAGATTCGAACTGTAATAGGAACGAAAATACGGAATAACGTGGGTGATAGTGGTGGTGACGGGTAGAGTGGATGTTAGAGTTATGGATGGGTATGGAGATGAGGGTGGATTATGGATGTAACGCCCCCGCCCGGCACGGGCACGTGCACGCCCACGCGCCCACACGGCACGCGTGGCGCACACGATAGGTCGGGCGGGGCCCGTCACGCACAAATACACTACTGTGCACATGTAATCATGACATAATCAAATAATACCTGCTGATATATCTATACTCACATAATCCAACACCAAGTAAATTATATTATCAACCAAATAAATCTGTTAACATCTGAATATCCACGTCTACAATAATATACACCAGGCCACTATCTAATCTGATAGGACACACACAGGCCATAACAAACCATCAAGATACAACTAAAATAACTCATACAACACTACACTATGATTCGACCTATATTATACAAATCATCGTCTAATACAAAAGAGTACAAATATCAAATACTGGTACAACTCAATTTCTATATAAACTATCATCTATACCGTCTCACATCTATAATTCACCTCATTATCGCTCTAAAATATCTTTTCAAAATATCACGAGTCGCTATCACCGTACCACATATCTGAGGGGTTAGAAAAGAAATAAAGAGAGTCATGAACAAAATGCTCAGTGAGTAGACCTTATCTCGAATTAGTGATATTAAATAGAGAGTAAATTATGTACTGGATAATATGAATTAGAAAGCAGCATGATGCCATGTATGAGCATGTATATATGTATCCTCAACGACTTATATATGAATGAAATCAATTCTCATGAATGACCATATTATATCCTCAACCGAAATTATATAATATGATGAAATTACCATATAACATCATCGAATATAACACCATATCATGTATAAAATTATGATCCAATGATACTAGTCACATCAATGATGATGCATGATGCATGCCAACCACTAGATAATCGTATATATCAGAAGTAGATATAATCTATATATCTCTCACTATCACAATCATCCGTCTCAACTCTGAATATCATCCATCATGTTGAACTACGGTACCCTGCCCCAAACTCGATACACATCATGCCACATGCTCAGAGCATACCCTGTCATACGCTAAGATTATCTTTGGAGATAAATCATACCCTACCGTACGCTAAGGGTATCTCAGAAGAAAGTAATCATTCCCTACCATACGCTAAGGGTATCTCAGAAGAAAGTAATCATACCCTACCATACGCTAAAGGTATATCAAGTATGTCCAGTACCAGTCCGGACTAGATACCGTTTCAGCCATCATATCACATCATATACACAACTATTGTCATGATTTCCTATACATGATAGATCATATGCATATATCCAGTTCTGCAACAGATCATACAACTCAAGAATTTAGGTGGTAGAGAAGCTAAGAGAAAAATGATGTAATGCAGACTCCAACCATGTATCTAACACATGCATACTCATGAAAATCTATCACAAGCATACTCATGATAGAGATCATCCCGGCATAAAATCATAACAGCATAATCATCTCCAATCATCTCTATATATCACCAATGTACTCATATCCCATATCAGCCTAATCAAATGCATGATAAAATATGCTTGACTGAAATCATCTATATATAAAGTCATATAATCATGCTGGAAGCCAAAACATGCATGTACATAATATATAATATATCCTAATTTGAGAAAAGCGTCTAGGGGATAAGACTACTCACTCTTGATCAGAAGACACGAATCACGTAACTCTCACGCCCGTCAGTTAGACATCAACTCAACGTCAGAGTCCACGGGGTCTCACATAAGGGGTTTGGGGTCTGAAAATATTTAAGTAGCATAAAGTTAGCCGTTCATCTAATTAAAATCCGTTCATATAATATAAGATGATTTAGTAGGTTTTAGAATTTCTACTTATCTTTATAACTCGCTAGATTTTAAAAATGAAACTATAAATATAGATAAAAACCTAATTATAATTATATCTTGATTAATTAAAGATTACTTTATAAAATAATAAATAAATACATAAGCCCAGTATTTTATTTGTTACAAAAATAACAATATATAATAAATTAATAGAATTACTTAAAATGTATATCATAAGAATATTAGAATATAAATCTAATAATTATAATTTACAAGTCTATCTATTAATCTAATATACATATAAGTAAATAAATAAATAAATAAATAAATATAAGTATTACCTATATTTATGTGTAATAGTTTATAACCTAATTAATCATCAATAAACTTTAATTAACAATAATCATAATGATGAATATGTATTATTATTAAAATAAATAATGTCTAAATCTATTTGTATTAATTAACACAAAAATACCTAAATAAATAAATAATAAAATTAAAAAGGATAATGGACCACTAATACTAGTCCTGGGCTTGGTCCAGCATTGGCCTGCCATAGTGCTGGGCTGAGCCCAGCACTGTTGTAGAAAAATAAGAAGAGAAGAAGCAGCTGAGGAAGAAGAAGAAGAAAAGAAGGAAGAAGAAGAAAAGAAGGAAGAAGAAGAATAGAAGAGAAGAATGGAAGGAAGAGGAGAGAGGTGTAGACCCGGGCTGGTAGGGAGGTCACCGACTGCTGCTGGCCAGCCAACGGTCGGCCTCTCGCCGGCGGCTCGGCTCCGACGAGCCCGATCTCTGGGCAAGAAAGAGAGAGAGGGGGAGAGAGAGAGAGGAAGAAAAGGAAAGAAAGGGCGAATGAGGGATCTCACTGGCGATGGCAGCTTCAGGGAGGTTGCAGAAGGCCGACGTCGGCAACGAGGTGTGCGAAAGAGAGTGGAGAGGGAGTAGAGTTAGAGGGAGTTCGAGAGAGAGATAGATAGAGAGAGAGAGAGATTTAATGAGAGAGAGGGAAGATAGTGGAGGAGGAGTAGCGGCGACGTCAGGGCCCGCCGCGGCCAGTTGGTCGCAGCCGATTGGCTACGACAGCGGCAGTGGGTGCGTGGTGCCCCACCACGCAAGCTGCATGGGCACGAGGCCAGCCATAGTGTGGCTGGCCACGTCGTGCCCAAAAACTTTTAAAATTTTTTTTATCTTTTATTTTTTTTCTTTCTTTTTGTCTCTTATTTATTTATTTATTTTATACATTATTATTTATTTATTTATTTATTTATTTTTCTCGGTTATTACAGTGGAAGTGATTAAGGGAAGTAGACGAAGGGAACGAAGTGGTCGAGATCCCAAAGAAGAGGGGTGACTCGACAGACGAGGGAGATTAGAAGCGAGGAGAAACCTTGCCAACGATAGAGGTGGAAGGATGGTGAAGAGGGAGGAGGGAGGAGGGAGGAGTCTAAAGAGAAGATAGGAGGTAAGAAATCAAGAATCCAATAGCATTATGAAGTTGGTTGCCATCCATATATTTATAGAGACTAGCCAACAAGTCCTAAAATAATATAAAATCCTAATTCTAGAGGATTCCCGTCGATCGCGTTAGAACGCGCCCGATCGCGTTCGAATGCACTCAAAAAGCCCCTTCTGCGGATTTGTGAACGCGACACAGGCGTTCACATATCGTTCGAATGCGGGCATTCACAAACGCGTTCACAAGGCGTTCACATGGTGTTCACAAGGCGTTCAAAAGTGTTCACAAGGCGTTCAGAAGTGTTCACAAGACGTTCACAAGGGCTCACAAGCATTCAGACACGACTCCACCTGCGTTCAAACGTGACTTCACCTGCGTTCGAACGAGACCTATAGGAATTTTATTTTAATAAAAATAAACACCTAATGCAATAAGAAAAGATCCTTACTAAGTTTATCACGCTGGTCCTTCTTGAGGCACCGATCGTCATCTAGGAGATGTTGAAGCCGATCGGTTCATGACATATTACTTTAAAGCATTATGATTGTTCTACATTGTATCAACTCTATGCAACAATATTTGGAACATGCCCCTAAGTTCATTCGCCAAGCCCATATTCACACTCATGGACATTGGTTGACTTAGTCCTGCTGTGGTCGCTCCAAAGGAATCGGCTTCACAGTTAGGGTTATCGTGAGTTGAGTCCTTCCTTGTCGGTGTGCTCTCCATTGGTCTCCTTGTGGATGTCATCTTCCTTATTTTAACTATTAATGGAGGTCTGAGGTTCGCCTGGCTCTGATACCAAATTGATGGGTTATGATACCAAAAGATAGGCTACGGAACGATTCTTTCAAGATCTGAATTTTTTACAAGAATCAATCTGCACAACTGTGGAAAAGTATTCGCCAAATATTCTTCGGTAGTCAAAAAATTATGAAACTAAATGGATTAGATTCATAGCTCCGTAATCTACAATTTTCAAATGTGCCCAATCGCGTTCGAACGCACTCAAAAAGCTCCATCTTTGGATGTGCGAATGCGATATATGCGTTCGAATGCGAACGTTCGAACTCGGCTAATCGCGTTCGAACGCAAAATATGCGTTCTTTGTATTTGCGAACCTAATGCCGGCATTCACAAGGGCGTTCGAACGTAAGCCCACCTGCGTTCGAACGCGACATACATGAATTTTATTTTAATAAAAATAAATACTTAATACAATAAGAAAAGATCCTAATTAAGTGTATTAACCCACCACGCTTCCCCCACCTTGTCCTTAAGGTGAAAAGTTGAGAAAACGCTCCAAGATATCAGTCTCCAACTTCCATATCGCCTCATTAGATGGCTTGCCAAGCCACTCAACTAGAATCTCCTAACTAGGTGATACTATGTCGTCGTCGACGTCTAGCAAGTACTTGAACTGGCTCTGTGATCTCTGTCTCCTCTAATGGCTCTGGTAGAACTGATCCAACAATCTCATTATCTCCAATGCGCTCTCTCAACAATGAAACATGGAAGACAAGATGCACTCTCAACCCCTCCTGCAGATCCAAACGATATGCAACCGGACCAATACTCTCCAACACCCAAAACAGACCAATGTAGCGATGTGCTAATTTTTGGTTTCGCGTCAAATGTAAGATCACCTGTCGATACAGTTACACCCTCACAAAAACCCAATTACCGAAGTCGAACTGCTGCTCCCTATGGCTACGATCATAAACTTGCTTCATACGATTTTGAGCAAGTTTAAGATAAGCACGCAACCTCCTTAATATGGCATCTCTATCTATCAACGTTAAGCCCACCTCTGTCCAATCTACAGATGACACTGGATCATAAGCGCGTAACGTTGAAACTGTGCGTCCATATACCATCTCAAATAGAGTCATGCCAATGTTGCTATGATAGGCGGTGTTATAAGACCACTCCACCCACAGTAAGAACTCCAATCATCGTCTCAGCATCTCTCCCACAAAGCACCTCAAATACTGCTCAATACGTCGATTGACCACCTCGGTTTGGCTGTCCGTCTGTGGATGGTAGGCCGAACTGAAGTTCAATCAGATTTCCTGCAATCTGAGAAACTCAGTCCAAAAGTCGCTTATAAATACACGATCACGATTTGAGACAATCGTGCGTGGCATGACATGTAACCAAGCAACATCTCTAACAAAAATTTCAGCCACTGACTTGGCTGAAAACGGATGTGATAATGCCGAAAAGTGCACATACTTACTCAATCTGTCAACTACCACAAAGATCACAGAATAGCCACGTACCAGCGGAAGACCCTCTATGAAGTCCATAGAAATGTCCTCCCAAACACGGTCTAGTATAGGTAAAGGCTATAGTAATCCGGCTGGTTTCAAGGTGGTTAGTTTAGCCCTTTGATAGACTTCACAAGCACGGTCAAAACTCCTCACATCACGTCTCAATTCTAACCACGTGCAACTTTAAGATATCCTCCTATAAGTCCTCAAGACACCCTCATGACCGGCCTCTGGAGTGTGGTGGAAGTGTTCCAATAATTTTTGCCGCAATCTATCATTTACGAGCACTTGAATGCATCTACGGTCCAGTAGCAAACCGCCTTGATTCTCCAACTCTGGATGGTTTTCTAGATCATCCATCACCTCCTGCAATAATCTCAAAATATCTGGGTCAGATGTACATGCATACCTTAGCTCGTCAAGGAAAGGAAAAATAGGAGATAAATAGGCTGCAAGCTCGGCGGTATCGGGTTGGCGCGATAGTGCATCTGTCGCTATATTTTCCGTTCCCTTCTTGTATTGGATTTCATAATCATACCCCAGCAATTTTGCAACTCATTGCGGCTGTGCCGAAGTGTGTATGTGTTGTCCCATAAAATATGGAAGGCTCATTTGATCGGTTCGGATAATGAATCGCCTACCGATCAAATAAGGCCTCCACTTTGTCACCGCATGCAGAATTGCCAACATCTTTCTCTAATAAGTCGATAAATGCTGAGATTTTTGTGATAAAGCCTTACTAAGATAGGCAATGGAACATCCTCCTTGCATTAATACAGCTCCTATGCCAACACCCGATGCATCACATTCCACAATGAACTATTTGGTGAAGTCTGGTAGCGCTAAAATGGGTGCCGTCGTCATTACTGTTTTTAATTTTTCAAAGGCAAAAGTGGCTTCATCTGTCCATCTAAAAGAGTCATTTTTCAACAAAGAAGTGAGAGGAGCAGCGATCTTTTCATATCCAACAATGAATCGGCGATAATATCCGGTCAGCCCAAAAAATCCTCTCAATCCGGTGGTAGTAGTAGGAATAGACTAAGCGGTCATACATGTAACCTTTTAAGGATCCGCCGCTACACCATCCGCTGAAATGATATGGCCTAAATACTCCACCTTTGGTACTCTCCATAGGCATTTGGTGTAATAACCCAAGTAGGGTAAAAAAAAAACTAAAGCTTGTTAGGCACGACGTGACCGGTCACACTGTGGCCGGCCTCTTGCCTAGCATGCCATGCATGCCATGGCAGTGGTGGGGGTGCCACGCACCTCCACCAAGCCACTCTTCTCTATGGCACAGCGACGTGTGGAGGTGGGACCTGGTCCATCGGCCACTCCGCCGCCACCGCGTGACCTTCTCTTTCTCTCTCTAATATTTTTTTCTCTCTCTTTCTCTTCTCCACATTCTCTCGATCTCTCTCTAGCTCTGTCCCTCTCTCTCCCTCTAGTTCACAAGCAATCACCGATAGCTGGGAAGAGCCGTTATTGGCCCTTCTATCCACCGATGAGTCTCTCTCCCTCTCTCTCTCTATCTCTCTCTTTTTTAGTTTCCTCTCGGGACTGTCGGAGGTTTGAGCCGTCGGCGAGAGGCCGACCATTGAGTGGCCACCAACGGCCGTACCCCTTCCCTACGGCCCAACCCTCTTCCCCATTTCTCCTTCTTCTCCTCCTCCTCCTCGTCCTCCTCCTCCTCCTCCTCCTCCTCCTCCTTCTTCTTCTTCTTCTTCTTCTTCTTCTTCTCCTTCCCTTTTTTCCTCCTCTCAGATTGCACCCTACTACGCATGGTGCTTGGCTCAGCCCAGCACATGCTATGTTAAGGTGCTAGGCTGAGCCTAGCACTATGTACAGTTTATATATATATGCATATTATTGATTACTAATTATATTTGATTATGTTATTAATTATTCAATTAGTTTAGTTAATGTATTTAATTTATATGAATTAAATATAATTATATCATAGTTAGTAAATAAATCTAATTATATCATGTTTAGAAAAATACCTACAACATAAATTACTATTTTAATCCTAGGTAGGTAATAGTAATTATTAGGGTTATGTACGTATATTCTTGTGTAATTATTTACAGTAACTTAGTTCTTATTTTCTTAATTATCAAAGAGAATAATAGGCAGATAATTATGTTTTAAATACACTATTAAATAATATAATTATGGTTAGTAAATAACAAAACAAATATAGAAATAAAGAGTACCTGATTACAACAAGAAATTATCTTTTAGCCGGGTTAATTTTAATTAATAGAAAGATTGATATTATTTGTTATAAATAATTTTATATCCCGACCCCCCTGTTTAAGACCCCGTGGACTTAGCTATCGAGGCTTGATCGTCGTCGTAGAAGCGTGAACGAGTGGTTGTTGGTAATTACTGTAGTGGTGAGTAGTCTTATCCCCTAGACGCATTCTCAACTTAGGTTATATTATATATTATGCACATGCATGTTTTGGCCTTCAGCATGATTATATGACTTTATCTAGAAATGATTATAGACGAGTATATTTTTATCATGCATATGATTAGGCTGATCTTAGATATGAGTATGATGATGATAAATAGAGATGATTATACTATTATGATTTTATATCAAGATGATATCTAGTATGAGTGTGTATGTGATAGACTAGCAGGAGTATGCATGTATTAGAAACATGGTTGGAGTCTGCATTGCATCATTTTTCTCTTGAATCCTGTTCCATCTAAATTACTATTATGCATTGACTTATTATCGTACTGGATATATGCATATGATCTAACATTTAGAAGGAAAGCATGAAATATGATTGATAGGATAGTTGATAGAAAGCGTGAGGATACCCGAGTGGGCGTGAGGGTTAGGGCGTGCCTAGAGATGATTGATCGCTCGACATAGTCACGATCTTGTTGGCCTTACGTCTGAGGTCATTAGTCTGTGTGTGCAGCAGACATTCGAACACATGCCATTCGCTAGGGCATATATGGCGAGTTATCCTTACAAGGTTTCTATCAGCTAGGAGGGTGCCCGATCTGGATGGATGTTGATACCCTAGCGGGTGACGGGGGTATAGTTATATTTGAGATACTCTTGCGGGTGGCGGAGTATGCTTTGAGCCTTCAGACATGATATTGAGATTGGGTACCAGGTGTTGACTGTGCACAGTGGTCTAGTATGATGATGACATATGGAGCTGATATTGAGGACTGAGATGTTAAGAAATGCATATAATTTCATTATCATCTGATTTCTTGATTATCGAGTTGTCAATATACATCATATATGATTGCATTTGATATCATAGCATGGTCATGGTCGGCATGCATCATGTGTCATATTTGAGAGAAAGTTATGATGATAGTATGACACGGAGATTTATTTATTCATTGTTGATGATTATATACTTTTATCAGTTATGACATGTTATCTATATTTCATTTATGTATTATCGATTGCACATTCATTTACTTTTTTATGACATGATAGTCTTTCTGATTCATATTATCCAATACTTAATTTATCCTCTATTTAGCTTCACTGATTCGGGGTAAGGTATATTCACTGAGCCTTTAGCTCATGACTCTCTTTGTTTTTCCCTTTTCAAAAACCTAGGTGAACGAGTGGAGCAGGATACTCTCTTAGAGGTCTTGCGAGTGGGTGAAGAGTAGAGTATGGTTAGTGTTATACGCTAGATGAATTATCTTATCTGATGATTAGTGGACATCCTCCAACGTGTATCTATATCTTTGTCTTATATTCTAACAAGTGACTTTGTACTTGTATAATTATGTATATACCACCGTTGTGTATATATAGTTGTGAAAAGCTCTTGATGATATATTGTGGCCTGTGTGGGGCCCAAGTAAGGTTATCTATATGCTTTTGATAGTTAGACTTGAGTTATTCTTAGTTTAGATGTTGTGGATAAAATTATAATGTTGATATAGGTTTATTTGATTGTCAATAACTAATCAAATGGTTAGGTGCCACGCACGTGTCGTGTGGGCTCGTGCCATGCGCGTGTTTAGGGTTTGGGTATTACATTTTAGAGTGGTATCAGAGCCTAGGTTTGTTAAGTATCCGACATATCATCAAGAGCTTTTGTACATTGTCACCTTAAGTCTAGGGAAGTATTGCGATCTTAGGGTTAAGCAAGAGATAAATTTTAGAGCTTTACTTGATCACTAATCAATTTATGAATTTGACTATTTCAATAGAAAGATGCTGCTCTGTTGCAGAGGTTCACAGTCTAGGGCGACCTCCACAACTAAGGCCCCTACTAAGAACCCAGAAGTTCCTCCATCTGTAGAGGAGCACGATCCTATTTTGCGTCTCTTGGACTGTCAAGAAAGACTTATTGAGGAGATCCTACGAAGCAGAGGGGCTGGCATATCAGCAGAGAATTTTGAGCCACCTCCTTCAGTGAGCATCACCTTAAATAAGTTTATGTAGTTAAACCCCCCGATTTACAGTGGAGGTGTTGATCGGTTGGAGGCCAGTGGATGGTTATTGGATATAGAGAAAATGTTAGATACTCTAGGATGTAATGATCAGTAGAAGGTAGCCTTTGCTGCCTTTATGCTTAGAGTTGAGGCGAAACAATGGTGGAAAGCCATAGAGAGACTGATAAAATCAAGGATAGGGGACGCCATCATCACTTGGGAGTTATTTCTTGATGCCTTTGATCAAAAACATTTTCCAACCTGGAGGAAAGAAAAGATGGAAGAAGAATTTCTACATTTACGTCAGAGTTCTATGATGGTAGCAGAATATGAGGTCAAATTTAATGTTGTAGCCCGTTTTGTGCCCTATCAAGTTCCAAATGAAGCAGCTAGAGCTTGACGTCTCAAGCATGGACTGAATTATGCTATATGCCAGAGCTTGGAGGCAGCAGGCCTCATCCCTTATGCTGATACAGTGGAGAGGGCTATAGCACTTGAGAGGGTGATTCAGGAGAAGAGGGCTATGGAAGCTCGACGATCTGGGACCCAGTCTGGGCGAGGTGGAAGTTCTAGGGTTCCTTTTGCAAGCCAGAGCCTACCGCCTTCGTAGTCACAGCGTCGTCTTTCCTACCATCCTTATTGGGGAAGTTCTAGCGCTGGTTCATCTGCTAACCGATCTGATTCACGGGGATCTAGAGGACTTAGCCAAGCAGTATCTCAGGTTAGTGTGACTGGACCACCTTCAATTGGTAGAGGGGGTGGATCTACTGGAGGTCAGACTACTTGGAGAAGTCACTGCTTTGGATGTAGGAAGTTTGGTCATCATCTGCGAGATTGCCCTAACCCACATTTGTGCTTTGAGTGTGGACAGCCTTGTCATATTCGTTGTGACTGTCCACACGCTGCCACCGCCCCAATTTCTGCTGCTGCAGCATCTTCAAGAACTGCACCTATTAGGGTTTTTGCTACGGCTGGTTGAGGCAGAGGAGTTGGTGGGGCAGGTCCCTCTCAGCCTGAGCAAAAGTCTAGGGGTGACCATATCTTCGTGATGACGGAGCACGACGCTTTGGCATCTAATGATGTGGCCACATGTACTCTGAATTTATTTTCTCATATAGCAAGAGTTTTATTTGATCTAGGTGCCACACATTCCTTTATTTCAAGTTCTTTTTCTTGCCATGTCGATATACTAATGGAACCTTTAGAGGATATTCTATTGATTGCCACACCAATAGGAGAGACAGTTGTTATTGATTCTGCTTATAAATCTTACACAATTAGTTTTGGGGATAGGGACTTCAAAGTAAATCTTTTGCCACTAGAGCTAACAGATTTTGATGTTATCTTGGGGATGGATTGATACGAACTGGGTCAAATCAGATCACATCAAAGGGAGATTATGCTCAATGGATTGAGTCTAATTATCTTATTTAGTTATTTGGTTTAGTTAGAGTCTTAGTAGGTTAGGATTTTATTTAATGAGAGTCTACGCAGTTTCGGAAAAATATTTGTAGAATATTCTATAAATATCTAAATAATTTCAAACTAGTTGGATAAAGTCAGAAACCTCTAGATCTACAACTTTGATATTCATGAATTCTCCAGATTTGGAATTTATGACAAAACGAAAGTATAATCCGAGAGTTAATCGAAGAAGATAAAGAAGACTGATTTAGTTGGTTTGTTAGAGTTTTAACTTAGTTGTTGATTTGTTAGGATTTGTTATAGTTGTTTAATTTAGTTGATGAGTCCCTAGGGTGAGCCTCTATATATATGTGGAGAAAACCCTAATTAGAGTATGATGATGATAATGCTATTGGATTCTTGATTTATTGCCTCCTATCTTCTTTCTAGACTCCTCCCTCCTTCCTCTTCACCATCATTCCATATCTACCGTTAGCAAGGTTTCTCCTCACTTCTAATCTCTCTTGTCTGTCGAATCACCCCTCTTCTTTAAGATCTCGACCACTTCGTTCCCTTCGTCTACTTCCCTTAATCACTTCCACAATCCACCTTGATCTCCATACCCATTCATAACCTTAACATCCACTCCACTCGTCACCACCACCATCACCCACGTTATTCCATATTTTTTTCCCTGATACAGTTTGAATATATGAAGGGAATAAATATGAAAGTTGTAGATCAGGAAGATACGGATCCAACCCAATTAATTTTATAATTTTCTGACTACTGGAGAATATTTGACGAATATTTTTCTACGGTTGCGCGGACTGATTCTTATAATAAATTCAGATCTTGAAGGAATCTTAGCATAGCCTATCTTTGGTTTTAGAACCTATTAATTTGGTACCAGAGCTTATCAATTGGTATCAGAGCCTATCAATTGGTATTAGAGCCTATTAAATTGGTATTAGAGCCTAGCAATTTGGTATCAGAGCCTATCAAAGTGGTATTAAATTGTATCAATTTGGTATCAGAGCTTAACAATTGGTATTAGAGCCTATCAATTTGGTATCAGAGCCTAACATGGATTGGTTAGCTACGTATCATGCCAAGATAGATTGATATAGAAAGGAAATTGTGATGAATTTAGCTGATGGGGGCAGAATATAGAATTAAGGGCAATAAATCTAGCAACCCTATGGAGATAATCTCTGCATTTGAAGCTTGTAGGTTATTAAAGAAAGGATGTACAGGTGTCTTAGCTAGCCTGTCAGGAGATACTGATAAACATATCAAATTAGAAGATGTCCGAGTTGTTAAAGAGTTTCCTGATGTTTTCCTAGATGATCTCCCCAGATTACCTCCGGATAGGGAAGTAAACTTTTCAATTGATTTAGCACCTGATACTTCACCTATTTCTAAAGCCCCTATAGAATGGTACCAATAGAATTGAAAGAACTTAAGGTACAATTGGAAGAACTACTACAGAAAGGCTTTATAAGGCCTAGTGTCTCTCCTTAGGGAGCGCCTGTTCTTTTTGTTAAGAAGAAGGATGGGACACTCAGGCTGTGTATAGACTATAGACAGCTGAACCAAGTGACTATAAAAAATAAATATTCTCTACCTCGCTTGATGATTTGTTTGACCAGTTAAACAGAGCTATAGTATTCTCAAAAATAGACTTGAGGACTGGTTACCATCAGTTAAAAGTTTGTGAGGAGGATATTTCTAAAACTGTTTTTCATATTAGATATGGACATCATGAGTTTTTGGTTATGCCATTTGGATTGACCAATGGTTCAACTGTTTTCATGGATCTGATAGATAGAGTTTTCCAACCTTATTTCGATCAATTTGTAATAGTTTTCATTGATGATATACTAATATATTCAACTAGTGAGGAAGAACATGAGTATCACTTGAGGTTAATTCTCCAGATCTTGAGAGAGAATAAGTTATTTGCCAAATTTTCAAAATGTCAGTTCTGGCTAGATCAGGTGGTCTTTCTAGGACATATAGTATCATAGGAAGGGATCGGTGTGGATCAGTCCAAAATAGATGCTGTATTGAAATGGAGTCAACCAACTAATATCACGGAAGTGCGTAGTTTTCTTGGTTTGGCTGGGTATTATAGGAGGTTTATAGAAGGATATGCAAAGATAGCTATGCCACTTACCAGGTTGACTCGGAAGAATCAAAGGTTTGAGTGGAATGATGAGTGTGAAAATAGTTTTCAAGAATTAAAAATAAGATTGACTTGTGCACCAATTCTGATTATTCCTTGTAGTGGAATAGGATTTCAAGTGTATTGTAATGCCTCACGCAAATGATTAGGTTGTGTTTTAATGCAGAATGGTAATATAGTGGCATATGCATCTAGGCAGTTAAAAGATTATGAACTAAATTATCCTACTCATAATTTGGAGTTGGCTGCTGTAGTGTTTGCTCTAAAAATTTAGCGACACTATCTATATGGGAAAAAATGTAAAATTTTTACAGAACATAAAAGTCTTAAATATTTGTTTACTCAAAAAGAACTTAATTTGTGGCAAAAGAGATTGTTGGAATTAGTGAAGGATTATGATTGTACCATAAATTATCATCCAGGTAAAGCAAATGTTGTTGTAGATGCCTTAAGTAGGAAGTCAGCTGGGAGTCTAGCATTTTTAATTATCCAACAAACTATGATACTTAAGGATTTGCAAAGGCTAGAAGTTCCAATTGTGACCAAGGATAGTGGAGTTGGTTTACTAGCACAATTTACTATCGAACCTAGATTGATCGATAGAATTAGTGCATCTCAGAAGACTAATATTAAGGCTATGCAAATTGTGAAACAAGTACAGAATTCCAGTAAACAAGATTTCTCTATAGACTCTACTGGGATACCGCGTTTTAGAGGCAGATTGTATGTTCCTAATTGTAAAGAACTTAGAAATAAAATTTTAAATGAAGCTCATACTTCTGCTTATGCTATGCACCTCGGGGGAACAAAAATGTATCATGAGTTGAAGAAGAAATTCTGATGGGAAGGAATGAAAAGAAATATTGGGGAATTTGTGGCTAAGTGTTTGACTTGTCAGCAAGTCAAGATTGAGCACTAAAGGCCTGCAGGCGCATTACAACCTTTGCAGATTCCTGAATAGAAATGGGAACATATTAATATGGATTTTGTGATAGGATTACCAAAGACACAAAAAGGGAAGAATGCAATTTGGGTGATTATTGATAGACTAACCAAATCAGCACACTTTTTACCAATTAGTACTATTGAATCAATGGAAAAGTTAGCTATCTTGTTTAGAGATAAATTTTTTGCTCACCATGGAATTCCTGTTAGTATCACTTCAGATAGAAATCCTCGTTTTGTGTCCAGATTTTGAAAGCAGTTTCATCAATCTTTTGGAACAAAATTACAGTTTAGTACAGCTTATCACCCTCAGATAGATGGTCAATCTGTGCATACTATTCAATCATTAGAGGATATGTTGAGAGCATGTGTAATTGATTTTGGATTGGGTTAGGACAAATATTTACCATTGATAGAGTTTGCTTATAATAACAGCTATCATACTAGTGTTGGTATGCCTCCCTATGAAACATTATATGGCAGGAAATGCAGATCACCAATTGATTGGGAAGAAGTTGGAGAAAAGAAGGTTGAAAACTCAATACTAGTGCAAGCTACAGTTGAGAAGATAAAGATAATTAGAGAATATATGAAGGTGGCACAAAGTAGACAGAAAAGTTATGCTGATAATAGGAGGCGTGATTTGGAGTTTCAGGTTGGGGACAAAGAATTCTTAAGAGTTTCACCTTGGAAGGGTGTGTTTCGCTTTGGAAAGAAAGGAAAGTTAAGTCCTAGGTATATAGGACCTTATGAGATTCTTGGACGGGTGGGGCCTGTAGCTTATATAATAGCTTTATCACCTAACTTAGCTCAAATTCATAATGTGTTCAATGTATCAGTATTAAGGAAATATATATTAGATCCTTCGCATGTGATTCATTATGAAGCAATTCAGTTGCAGCAAAATTTATCATATGAAGAGTAGCCTATGAAAGTCCTTGCTAGAAGAGATAAAGTACTGAGAACCAAAGTCATACCTTTAGTAAAAATCTTATGGAGAAACCATGCAGTAGAAGAGGCTTCTTGGGAACGTGAGGATGAGATACGATCCAAATATCCAGAATTGTTTAGAGGTATGTAAATTTCGAGGTCAAAAATTTTTTAGGGGGGGAAGGAAAATGTAATAACCCAAAGTAGGGTAAAAAAAAACTAAAGCTTGCTGGTCACGACACGATCGGCCACCCTCTGGCCGGCTTCATGCCCAGCATATGCCATGCATGCTGTGGCAGCAGTAGGGGTGCCACGCACCTCCACCGAGCCACTCTTCTCCATGCCACGGTGATGCGTGGAGGTGGGACCCGGCCCACTGGCCACTCCGCCGCCGCTGCTTGACCTTCTCTTTCTCTCTCTAATATTGTTTTTTTTCTCTCTCTCTCTTCCCCACATTCTCTCGATTTTAGTCCTGCTATACACCAAAAATATCGTCAAAAAATACTAAGACATACTTTCACAATAGAGGCCAAAAAATATCATTCATGAGGCCTTAGAAAGTAGCTGGAGCATTGGTGAGACCAAAAGACATCACTCGGAACTTGTAGTGCCCGTTCGGAGTCCGAAATGTAGTATTGTGCACATCCACTGGGTGAACTCTAATTTGATGATACCCGGCCCTCAAGTCAAGCTTGCTGAATATGGTCGCCCTTGCAAGCTCGTCCAGCACCTCTATGACTGAAATAGGATATCGATTCTTGACGGTGATAGCATTTAGTGCTCGGTAGTCGACATAAAAATGCCATGTCCCATCCTTCTTTCGCACCAATAGCACAAGCGATAAGTAAGAGCTATGACGTTGTATGAGTGATACACTTAGTTAGGATCTTTTCTTATTGCATTAGGTGTTTATTTTCATTAAAATAAAATTCTTATAAGTCGCGTTCGAACGCAAATGGAGTCGCGTTCGAACGCCCTTGTGAACGCCTTGTGAATGTTTGCGAATGCCTTGTGAACGCGTTGTGAACGCTCACGTTTGTGAACGCCCGCGTTCGAACACCTTGTGAACGCCTGTGTCTCATTCGCAAATCCAGAGAAGGGGCTTTTTTAGTGCGTTCGAACACGATCAGGAGTGTTCGAACGCGATCGACCGGAATCCTCTAGAATTAGGATTTCATATTGTTTTAGGATTTGTTGGTTAGTCTCTATAAATATGTGGATGACAACCAACTTCATTATGCTATTGGATCCTTGATTTCTTGCTTCCTATCTTCTCTCTACACTCCTCCCTCTACCCTCTTCACCATCCTTCCACCTCTACCGTTGGCAAGGTTTCTCCTCGCTTCTAATCTCCCTCATCTGTCGAGTCACCCCTCTTCTTTGGGATCTCTACCACTTTGTTCTCTTCGTCTACTTCCCTTAATCACTTCCACAATCCACCCTCATCTCCATACCCATCCATAACCTTAACATCCACTCCACCTGTCATCACCACCATCACCCACGTTATTACGTATTTTCGTCCCTATTAAAGTTCAAATCTGCAAAGGGCGTAAATACAAAAGTTGTAGATTAGGAAGTTACTGATCCAACTCAATTAGTTTGTAATTGTTTGACTATCAGAAAATATCTGACGAATATTTTCCCACAGTTGCGCGAACTACTTCCTGTAATAAATTGTTCCGTAGCCGATCTTTTGGTTCTAGATCCTATCAATTTGGTATCAGAGCCTATCAAGTGGGAAAATCAATGAGGATGTGCACACAATGCTTCTAACGAGTCCGTCCTCCTGTAATGTCCTAGGCGCGAAAGTATCCGAATATGCATGCATCGATATTTTCACTTGGATATCTTCCTCCGTGCCCTCCTCCATGGCCTCCTCAAGGACCTCATCTGAACACTCTCCATTACCAACAACCTCATTGTCTTCCTCGAGACTGTCGATGAGCATCACACTCCCGATCGGTTTGAAACACCGATGATCAGGGGTGAAATGTTCATTGCATCGAAAACAAAGGCTCTTCTCTCTTCGCTTCTCCACCTGGTTAGGTGTGAGAGTTCGAACGGGGGGTCTTGTACCTCCTCTAACATTGGAAGAAGGTCTTAAAGGTGGTCGTGCTTTAGTACTAGCAGCCGTTGTTTTTGAACCCGCAGAATTTCCAACCGACGTTCTAGGCGCAATTCGCCCATCTCGGTTGCCCCAACTTATTTTTGCTGCCATCTTGAGAGCCTTGTGCTTTTGCTCCATCCTCACGGCCTTCTCAAAGGCCTCCTCAAGAGTGGTAGGAAAAAGAGCATGAACATTCGCTTGTATCTCATTCCGCAGCCTTAAAATGAATGTGCTCATCAATATCGGTTTGGGCCAAGGTAGCTCACAACGACTATTAATTCTTTCAAATTTAGGTTGATACTCCAAAATGGTCATCCTTTGAACCATCTTGCTTAATGTGGTAGCAAAATCTTCATATGCTACTGTCCTAAATCTGCGTGTAATTCTTCTACAAAAGACAAAGATGGAGCTTTTGAGTGCGTTCGAATGCGATTCGGTGCGTTCAAATACGATTGACAGGAATCCTCTAGAATTAGGGTTTCATATTGTTTTAGGACTTGTTGGCTAGCCTCGATAAATATGTGGATGGCAGCCAACTTCATTATGGAATTGGATTATTGATTTCTTGCCTCCTATTTTCTGTCTAGACTTCTCCCTCCTCCCTCTTTACTATCCTTCCATCTCTACATTTGGCAAGGTTTCTCCAAACTTCTAATCTCTCTCGTTTATCGAGTCACCCCTCTTCTTTGGAATCTTGACCACTTCGTTCCCTTCGTCTAAATCCCTTAATCACATCTACCATCGACCTTCATCTCCATACTCATCCATAACCCTAACATCCACTCCACCTATCACCACCACTATCACCTACGTTCTTTCATGTTTTCGTCCCATTTGTATTTCTTTTCTATGAAGGACGTAAATATGAAAGTTGTAGATTAGGAAGTTATGAATCTAACCTAATTAGTTTTGTAATTTTCTAACTATCGAAGAATATCTGATAAATATTTTCCGACGGTTGCACAGACTGATTCTTGTAATACATCCAGATCTTAAAGGAATCGTTGAGTAGCCTATCTTTAGTACAAGAACTCATCAATTTGGTATTAGAGCTTATCATTTGGTATCATAACTTATCATTTGGAATTAGAGCAGGCGAACCTTAAACCTCCATTAATGGTTGAAACAAGGAAGATGACATCAACAAGAAGACCTATGGAAAGCACACCGACAAGGGAGGACTCAATGCACAATAATCCTAACCGTGAGGCTAATTCCTTTGGAGCGACCACAACAGGACCAAGTCAACCAACGTCCATGGGTTTGAATATGGATGAACTAAGGGGCATGTTTCAAATATTGTTGCATAGAGTTGACAACATATAAAAAGATTATAATGAATTCAAGGAATATGTCATGAATCGATTGGGTTCATCATCTCTTCGACGACGAACGGAGTTTCAAGACGGACCAGTATTGGGACCTCATAGAACCGATACCCCACAGGTCCAAGTGTGTCATATGAGTGTCAATGATCCCCTCCTACCTATGCCTTCACATCATTCCCCCACCTCCGTTACAAAACCCAAGACCGGCAGTGGTAGAACCTAAGAGGCGTGCGGCACTGGTGCGCTTCGTCGATGAGGAGGATTGGCACTTTCACGATGAGGTTGATCCCTATGGAGATGGTGATAGACGTGCTCGAGGATTTAGAGAAGGTGATCAACATGCATAAAGGTTTAAACCTGAACGACGGATCTTTTGCGAATCTGATAACGCTGTTCAGGGGAAAACTACACGTTTGGACTTTCCAAAATTCTAAGGCGGTGATCCAACGGATTGGGTATTTCGAGTTGAACAATATTTTGATTGTCAAGGTACAGCGGAAGATCCAAGGAACGACATTGCATTGATATAGTCGGTTATTCGTAGTGGTGGATTTATCGGATGGCTGATTTTTGTAGAAGGATTATACACAGATTTGGGACAGCGGCATATGAAGATTTTGCTGCCACATTAAGCAAGATGGTTCAAAGGACTACTGTATTATAGTACCAAGCTGAGTTTGAAAGAGTTTATAGTCGTTGTGAGCCACCGTGGCCCGAACGTACATTAATGAATACATTTATTTCAGGGCTACGAGAGAAGATACAAGAGGATGTTCATGCTCTATGTCTTGCTACTTTTGAGAAGGCCTTTGAGAAGGCCATGAGGATGGAACAAAAGCATATGGCTCTAATGATGGCAGTGAAAACTAATTGGGGCAACCGAGATGGGCGGTTTGCATCTAGAATATCAGCTGGAAATTCTGTGATTTCAAAAACAGCGGCTGCGACTACTAGACCACGACCACCCTTGAGACCTTCTTTTGATGTTAGAGGAGGCACTAGACCCCCTGTTCGAACTCTTACACTTACCCAGGTAGAGGAGCAAAGAGCGAAGGGCTTTTGCTTTTGATGTGATGAGCGTTTCACCTCCGGTCATCGGTATTCTAAATCGATCGAGAGTTTGATGCTTATCGATGGTCCTAAGGAGGATGATGAAGTAGTTGATGATGGAGAGTGTCCAGAGGAGACCCATGAGGAGACAGTTGAGGAGGGTGTGGAGGAAGATATCCAAGCTGAAATATCGATGCATGCATATTTGGGTACTTGCGCGCCGAGGATATTACGGGTAGACGGACTCGTTAGAAAGCATTGTGTGCACAACGTAATGATTTCTTTAAGATCTGGATGTATTATAGGAATCAATCTGTGCAACCGTGGGAAAATATTCATCAGATATTCTCTGGTAGTCTGATATTTACAAAACCAAGTGGGTTGGATCTATAACTTCCTGATCTACAAGTTTCATATTTACGCCCTTCATAGATTCAAACTACAACTGAGACAAAAATACGAAAGAATGTGGGTGATGGTGGTGGTGACGGGTGGAGTGGATGTTAGGGTTATGGATGGATATGGAGATGAAGGTGGATGGTGGATGTGATTAAGGGATATAGATGAAGGGAACGAAGTGGTGGAGATCCCAAAAAAGAGGGGTGGCTCGACAGTCGATAGAGATTAGAAGTTAGAAGAAACCTTGCCAACGGTAGAGGTGGAAGGATGGTGTAGAGGGAGGAGGGAGGAGGAAGAGAGTCTAGAGAGAAGATAGGAGGCAAGAAATCAATAATCCAATAGCATAATGAAGTTGGCTGCTATCTACATATTTATAGAGGCTAGCCAACAAGTCCTAAAATAATTTATAACCCTAATTCTAAGGGATTCTCGTCGATCGCGTTCGAAAGCGCCCAATCGCGTTCGAACACACCAAAAGCTCAATCTCTGTATATACGAACGCGATGTAGGCATTCGAACGCGAGCATTCGAACTCGCCCGACCGCGTTCGAAGGCACAATATGCGTTCTTTGTATTTGGAAACCTGATGCAAGCGTTCGCAAGGGCGTTCGAACGCGACCCCTCCTGTATTCGAACACGACCTACAGGAATTTTATTTTAATGAAAATTAATAACTAGTGTAATAAGAAAAGATCATAACTAAGTATATCAAAGGCTGAGGATGAGATTGTAGATGAAGATGAATGTGTGGCTGGACAGCAAGGAGGAGTAGTTGAGGAGCAACCCGTGGAGGACATGATAGTCGAGATCTCTCTCCACGCCTATTCCGGGACAACCGCACGAAAGACTTTACGGGTGAATGGTGTAATCAAGACAACCATAGTGAAAATCTTGATTGACACCGGGTTCACCCACAACTTCATTGACAAGAGGCTTCTTAGGAAGATTGGGCTTGAGTCGAAACCTACGGAAGGGTTCGATGTGACGATTCGAGATGGCACCACCTTGTGAGCAGATTTCATTTGTGGAAGTGTGGAGTTGAAGGTGTAAGGCCAAATTTTCACATTAGATCTTTATTTGTTGGCCTTGCGAGGTGCCAACATTATTTGGGGACTCAATGGATTCGAAGCTTGAGGCCCGTAACATTTGACTTTACAAACCTCATATTGACATTTTGGAGGAATGACCAGAGAGTGCTGCTGGATGGAAGTCAACTGCTGTTTGAACTTCCAAGCGTAGGAGACGCAAGAGAGCTCGCTTCTTTCTTGGCACCCATCTTCCCTTTCTTCTCAGATCTGTGAAGAGCCAACTCAGAGGATAGTGATATGGTCCGATTCATGGAGGAGCTGAGAGGAGCGCGACGGATCTGTGAAGAACCCATCAAGCCACCCTGAGGACGAGGAGCGCGATGGATGGTACTCGAGCGTGGGCGGATCAAGGTACCCGCGGATGAAGAGCTACAGAGACTATTGATAGCACACTTCCATGATACTCCTATAGCAGGCCATGAAGGAGTCTTACGTACCTACAAGCGGCTGGTCCAAAACTGTATATGGACAGCGATGAAGTCAGACGTGAAAAAGTATGTGCGTGAATGTCAAATTTGTTAACGAGTCAAATCGGAGACACTCAAGCCCAACGAGCTGTTGCAATCACTACCTATACCAAAGCATTTTTGGGAGGACATCTCCATGGACTTTATCAAGGGGTTGCTGGAGGTTCGAGGACAATTGGTGGTGTTCGTTGTGGTAGATAGGCTGAGCAAATATGCTCATTTCATAGCATTGACACACTTGTTTTCAGCGAAAAAGGTTGCTGAAATTTTTATTTGGAAAGTGGGGAGCTTGCATAGGATGCCTAGGACGATCGTGTCAGACTGGGATCGCATCTTCATGAGCGAGTTTTGGTTCGAGTTCTTTAGATTGCAAGGGACTCGAGTCAACCTTAGTTCAACTTATCACACTGAGATGGATGGCCAAATTGAGGTGGTGAATCGTAAACTAGAGCAATATTTGCGATGCTTTGTGGCAGATCGACCAAAGGATTGGGTCAAATTCCTTCTATGGGCTGAGTGGTCATACAATACATCTCATCACTCTAGCATCGGCATGACCCCCTTTGAGGCAGTTTATGGGCACACTCCTCTATCTTGCATGCCTACGATAGACTCGCAGTGGCAGATAGGACCGAGCTCGACTTGGAACTTGCTGATCGAGATGAAACTTTGAGACGACTCAAGATTCACCTAGCAACAGCCCAAAATCGTATGAAGCAGACTCATGACAAAAGCCGGCGTGAGTGAGAGTTTGAGGTGGATCAATTGCTATTCATTCGAGCTCAACCATACCGGCAATCCACATTGAGGCCAATTTTGAACCAGAAGTTGAGTCACAAGTACTATAGTCCGTACCGAGTGCTATAACGAATCGGTCTAGTAGCTTACCGATTGGACCTACCTAAGGGAACCAAGATCAATCCGGTTTTTCATGTATCGACATTGAAGGCCCATATCGAGCCTAACCATGTGGTGGTTTCGGCTTTGCCCGAGCCAATGGAGGAAGATGGCCCAGCTGAACCGGTCTAAGTCTTAGGCCATAGGAGAAGATGCCATGGATCTAGATTGGAGACAAAAGTGTTGGTTGAGTGGCTAGGCAAGCCCACTAATGAGTGTACCTGGGAGTTAGAGTTAGATATCATGGATCACTTCCCATATTTCATACCTTGAGGACAAGGTTGCGGAAGCATGGTGGATTGATACGATTCGGGCTTCACCAATATCGTCTCAAGCATGGATACCCTTTAGGGATGTCTTTTATTCTTGTTTTAGTGTTTAATTCATAGAAAAATAAGTTTTCTGTATGTCGCGTTCGAATGAGGGTGGAGTGCATTCAAACACGCTTGTGAATGCCTACATTAGGTTCGCACATACAGAGAGCCTGCGAATGCCTGTATCACGTTCGCACATACAGAGGACGTTAAAAGTGCATTCCAACGCGATCAAGCACATTCGAACACGGTCGGCAAAAATCTACTATTTTAGGGTTAATAATTGTCATTTTTGAATTGTTTAGTTAGCCTCTAAAGGTGTGGATGGCAACCATGGAATCATTATTGAATGAATTGAGTTTTGCCCTAGTCTCCTTTATCTTCTTCTCTTTCGTTCTCTCGCTCCCCGTCTTTATCTATGTTTGCGAAGTCTATCAAAGTGCTAAGACAACCACATTGAAACCGGCCAGATTACTACATTCTCTACCGATAATGGACCATGTTTGGAAAGGCATTTTTACGAATTTCATAGATAGTCTTCCACTGGTACATGGTTATTCTATTATTTTGGTAGTGGTTGACAGATTGAGTAAGTATGCGCACTTTTTAGCATTGTCACATCTATTTTCAGCCAAGTTAGTGGCTAAAATTTTTGTTTGAAATGTTGCTCGGTTGCATGGCATGCCACGCACGATTGTCTCAGATCGTGATCGTATATTTATGAGCAACTTTGGGATGGAGTTTTTTAGATTATAGGGGACTCGATTGTATTTCAGTTCGGCCTATCATCCACAGATGGACAGCCAAACTGATGTGGTCAATCGACGCATTGGGCAGTACTTGTGGTGTTTTATTGGAGAGATGCCAAGACGATGGTTGGAGTTCTTACCATGGGCGGAGTGGTCTTACAACACTGCCCATCACAACAGTATTGGCATGACTCCGTTCAAGGTTGTGTATGGGCACACGGCTTCGACATTACGTGCTTATGACCCACTGGCATCTGCAGATCAGATGGAGTGATAGGTTACAAAACAATTCCTTTAAGATCTAGATTTATGGTAGGAAGCAGTCCGTGCAACCGAGGGTAAAATATTCACCAAATATTCTTTCATAGTTAGAAAATTACAAAATCAATTGGGATCAATTTGTAACTCCCTGATCTACGTTTTTTGTATTTATTCCCTTTGCAGATTCGAACGATAACTGGGATAAAAACATGAAAGAGTGGGAATGAAGGTGGTGGTGATGGGTGGAGTGGATGATAGGGTTATGGATGATAATAGATATGAGGGTGGATGCTTGATGTTATTTAAGGGATAAAGATGAAGGGGACGAAGTGGTCGAGATCCCAAGGAAGAGGGAGGACTTGACAGACAAGAGAGATTAAAAGTTTGGAGAGACTTTGCCAACGATAGAGGTGGTAGGTTGGTGAAGAAGGAGGAGGGAGAGACTAGAAAGAAGGTAGAGAGGCAAGAAACCAATATTCCAATAGCATAATGATTTTGGCTGCCATCCACATCTTTATCGAGGCTAGCCAATAAGCCAAAATAATAATTATTAACCCTAATTCTAGTGGACTATCACTGATCGCATTTGAAATGCCCGATCGCGTTCAAATGCACAAAAGGCGTTCTCTATCGATTTGAACGTCGTATAGATGTTCGAACGTGCCCGACCGCATTTGAACACGTATTTCGCGTTCTCTATTTTTGCGAACCTGATGCCGGTGTTAACAAAGCATTCGAATGCTTCCCCTACCTTGTCCTCAAGATGTAAAGTTAGGAAAACGCTCCAAGATGTCCGTCTCCAACTCCTATATCGCCTCATCGGATGACTTGCCAAGCCACTCAACTAGAATCTCTATCTCTAATCCGGTACCATGACGTCATCGACACCTAGCAAGTATATGAACTGGCTCTATGATCTCTGTCTCCTCCAATAACTTTGATAGAACTGATCCAACGATCTCATGATCTCTAATCCACTTCCTCAGCAATGAAAAATGGAAGACAAGATATACTCTCGACACCTCTACCAGCTCCAAACAATATGCAACTAGACCAATACACTCTAATACTCGAAACGGACCGAAGTAGCGATGTGCTAACTTCTAGTTTTGCATCGGACACAAGGTCACCTTTCCATAATGCGCAAATCACGTTCTCTGTTTTGTGAATGCGTGCAGGCGTTTGCATAGTCCGTTTGAATGCAATCCTTGCGTTCGAATGCCCCGGACAAAAATCTTTTATTTTCTTCAAGCAAAAATCAAATTAAATAAATAGACTCATCCCAATGAACCTTACATCGTGAGTGGAACTAATATGACTGTGTCGTATCACTATTGTGTTGTTGCCTTTGTGTTTTCTTCATATGGATTCTCCTATATACACGTACTATTCCAAATAATGCCACTTGGTGAAAAGAGCGGCTGGTATGGAAAGATGGAAACTTTAGTACGATTGTATATGCATGGGTAGTACTTGGTTATATATAATCCTAATTGGTGTTATACTGATACTAAAACTTATGTGCGGCTGAGTTTTAATTATAATGTAGGTTTACTTGTATTGTGGATTAAATTGAAATAATTTTCACGTGCGCATTATGTAGAAGGGGTTCGTGCCTTCGTGGCAATTGTGTTAAAATACTATTAAAACCAGGGGGGGTCGCTATTGTTATGACTTGCGGTAATTAATTCAACTAAAATTGGTAACCATAATGAATTGTGTTTGTCGAAAAGCACCATCGACAAACCCGAAGTTTCACTGGCATTCTGCTCAAACCCCAACTATAAAGCGCTGGTAATCATAATTATGTGTTGTAGTAGTTAAACGTTAATCTTCACAGTATGTCCCATTGATTTGCATTGCCCTCTTCAGCACCTTTATCTAGTTTCTTAGCACGTAATTGAATGCAAGAGTTAGCTGATCAGGTTAGTTTTCCTTTATTTTGGTTCTATGTGCACACAAACACATCGAAAGGACGAGAGAAAAAAGGTAACTGCTTCTTAAATGGTTGAAAATGAGTTACTCATTAATACAAGTAGTACATATATAACGCAACAAATGAAATACACAATACAAGGTGGCATACTTGCACTTTTCACAGCTCACAACTCACAGCTCACGATCACATGACTTAAAACATTTTTTTTCTACATCACATCCCCTATGACAAATTGACAAAGCAACACAACCTCAGAAGCTGAAACCATGGACGAGTAAAGTAAGGAGCAGCCCAAGTCCCAAACTAACCAAGTACTCTTCTCTGGAGCAGCCACTATCATAAGGACTATTATCCACAAGCGGCTGGCTGTTAAACCCAAACGCTTGAGTCGCCGCCCCATTCAACGGTTTCTGCGGCTGCTGTTCCTGGTTACCCAAATCAGCCGGCTGCTCCTGGTTACCCAAATCAGCCGGCTGCGGCAGCTGCTGCTGCACTTGTCCACCCTGCGGCTGCTGCCCAAACGGAAGGTTCTTGTCAAGACCGATGGGCTGCGCAAATGGCGGTAACCCGGGAGCCAATCCAGGCGACCCCGGCAATCCACACCGTTGGTTCACACGCGGCTGGTCACTCGCCTTCCAAGCAAGCTCCCCATCCTTATCTATTATCCGCATGTCTCCCTCGTCCACCAGTTCCAGAGTCTCCAAGAAGGTGTTGTCGTCCGACTGCGCCCCGCAGTCCCACACAGAGTTGCTCCCATCGAAAATCTCAAGCCCGTTCCACGAGAACATGAGCACGCACGTGTTGACGGTGCTCACCGAAGAGCACTCCGACTCCCACATGCTCTTCCCGGAGGACGTCTCCTGGACTTGAACGTAGCAGAACTCGTTGCCGAAACCGCCGGCTCCGGGGGCGGTCTCGCGGCGGAGGAAGTAGGCGGTGTACTTGCCTGATGGGGAGGTGATGAAGGGGATCGAGTTCTGTTGCCCGTTTGGAGGAATGGTGGCCAGGATTTGTTGCTTTGTGATCCTCTGGATTTTGCCTGGTGGTAGGGTATCGGCAGCTTGTGACGTTGGTGCGAGGAGGAGTGAGATAAATAGAGAGAGGATAAGAGAGGTTAGGAGCTCCATGGCTTAATGGTTGGCTAATGGTAAATACTGATTTGTTGTGGGGAAGTGCTTCGCATTGTGCTGGTTTTATAGAAGTCCTATGATGGAGTTGGAGGTGCATGATTCGTACGTTGCTGTTTTGGTGGGGTTAGTGTGTACCACCTGTTCCAGTAGTAAGGGGATTAGGAGAGGATACGCGAGATTACTATTTTATTTGTGTCGTCGAATAAGATCAGGTGCTTCCAAAATTGGTGGGGCCACCCTTAGCGTCTGACTTGACTCTTGTGAGTTCCTTAGATTATGTTAACTCGGTCCGAATTTACTATATGATATGGTTTATAATCTAGCTTATTTTGCTCGGTCAGAGTTTGATATTTTAGGGCCTAGTAGGCAAATAAATACTCAAAATATCCAACCCAAATTAGGCTCGGCACGACTAATTATATCACCTCTACTCGCTTCACATGTGCTTGCTTCCGCATTTCTAATAAGAACATTATATCATTAAGTGAAAGTAGTGATTAAATCATGAAGGTATATTTGCTAGCACCTTCAGACGTCATACTTGCCATCATCTGTACATATCTCCACACAAAAGTTTTTGGTAAGTAACAGTTTGCCTTGGCTCAACCTAGCTTTTTTTCTTCTTTCTGATCGCTTCCGATAAATATCTCTGCTTAACAAGTGTGTTAAGGTTAACTTTCATAAGCCAAAGGCCTCCATCTCAAAGGAAAAAAAGGTAACAACAAAAGGAAAAATAATAAAAGAATTACTCTTGTTAGGATTCCATCCAGTCATAGCAAGAAGTTTGAAAATGAGAATTATACTATGTTTTGTGACTCTCTCATAATTAAACATGAATTTTCAGCACCCATCTTTAAATAAAATGATATTATCGAAAAAAAAAACCGAGTTGTATAAGAAATGACAAAAGTAATACTTGACCCGAAAAAGGTTTCTCAAAAGTTTCACGCAAAAGCGGTAAAAATTGTTGTTCATGTTATCAACTTTATTTATTTTAGACTAGGTAATAAATAGATTGCATATGAATTGTCGAAAGGTAAGAAACCTAATATCAAATATTTTCGAGTGTTTGCTAGTAAATACTATATTACCTGCTAGAGAACATTTTATTAAATTTGACTCTAGGAGCAACGACAACATCTTTTTAGGATATTCTTAAAATGGTAAGAATGGTAGAGCATATTGAGTTTTTAATTTTGATATATCTACTGTTATTGAATCTGCACATATTGTAACAGACAATAATATTTGTAAGAAGTCCAAAGTCTCTCTTGTCTTTGTTTCTAAAGGTACATCCGATGAAGACATGGAGAAAGAAGATACTAAAATTATTGAAAGTTCAAATAATGATATAGTGACAGCGGAGAAGAGTGACAAAAGAATTTTGGAACCTTAGTGAGAGTTAAACTGTAATACCGAAACTCTAAACATGTACATGGCATGAGCCCACACGGCATGTGCGTGGCACCTAACCATTTGGTTAGTTGCCGACAATTAAATAAATCTGTATCAACATCATAATTTTATCCATAATATCTAAACTAAGAATAACTCAAGTCCAACTATCAATAACATACAGATAACTCTACTAGGGCCTCACATAGGCCACAACATATCATCAAGAGCTTTTCACTACTATATATATACAACGGTAGTATATATATAATTATACAAGTATAAAGTCACTTGCTAGAATATAAGATAAGGATAAAGACACACTTTGAAAGATATCAACTGATACATCATATAACACAACTAATCTAGCATATAACATTAACTACACTATACTTTTCACCGACTGGCAAGACCTCTAAGGAAGTATCCTGCTCCACTCGTTCACTTCGATTTTCGGAAAGAAGAAAACAAAGAGAGTCATGAGCTAAAGGCTCAATGAATAGACCTTACCTCGAATTAATAAAGCCAAATAGAAAGTAAATCAAGTACTAGATAATATGAATTAGAAAGAAGCATCATGCTATGAATGAATATAATAAGCAAGTTCTCAATAATCCCAGATTTATAGTAAATGTCATGTTATAACTGATCAAGAACACAAACTCTTGACAATACATAAATAAACCTCTATGTCATTCTATCATCGTATCACCCTCAAATATAACACATATGATGCATGCCAACCATATCATGATGTTAAATGTAATGGTATATGAATTATGATAATTACTCAATAATCATATAAAATTTTTAGTATCACAATCATCACCGACATCTTGGTAGAACATCATCATACTGGATCACTATGCACAGTCAACACCCAATACCTGATCTCAACATCATGTCCGAAGACTCAGAGCATACTCTGCCACCTATAAGGAGTATCTCAAATAAAACCATACCCTGCTACCCGCTAAAGGTATCATCATCCATCTAGATTGGGCACTCTTCTAGCTAATAGAAACCTCGTGAGGATAACTCGCCACATATGCCCTAGTAAATGGCATATATCCGAATGTCTGCTGCGCATACAGACTAACGACCTCGGACGTAAGGCCAACAAGATCGCGACTATGTCGAGCAATCAAGCATCTCCAAGCATGCCCTAACTTCGCGCCCACTCGGGTAATCCCACACTTTCTATCAATTACATTTCATACTTTCTTTCTAAATAATAGATCATATGCATATATCCAGTATGATAACAAGTCAATGCATAACAGGAATTTAGGTGGAATAGAAATCAAGAGAAAAAATGATGCAATATAGTTTCCAACCATGTAGTCAACACATGTATACCCATGCTAATCTATCACATGCATACTCATGCTACATCAACATAAAATTATAACAGTATAATCATATATAATCATTTCTATTTATCGTCATCATACTCATATCCTAGATCAACCTAATTACGTGCATGATAAAATATGCTTAATTGTAATCATCTCTAGATAAAATTATATAATCATGCTGGAGGTCAAAACATGTATATACATAAATATATAATATATTTTAATTTGATAAAGGCGTCTAGGAGATAAGGCTACTCACCACCACTGTAATTATCAAACAACCACTCGTTCACACTACTACGACAATGATCAGGCCTCGATAGCTAAGTCCATGGGGTCTTGAACAAGGGGGTCGAGATTTGAAATTATTTATAACATATAATGTTAGTCTTTCCACTAATTAAAATTAACCCGGCTAAAAGATAATTTCTCGTTGTAATCATATACTCTTCATTCCTATATTTGTCTTTTTATTAACCATAATTATATTATCTAATAGTGTATTTAAAACATAATTATCGACCTATTATTCTCTTTGATAATTAAGAAAATAAGAATTAAATTAATGCAAATAATTACATATAAATATACATACATAACTCTAATAATTACTATACCTAGCTAGGATTAATATAGTAATTTATATTGCATGTATTTTGCTAAACCTGGTATAATTAGATTTATTTACTAATCATGATAATATTAGATTCAAGTCATATACACTAGATTAACTACAATAATTAAATAACTAATAACATAATCAAACATAATTTAAATAGTAATAAATAGTTTTTTTTTTTAAAACAAAATTTACCATACAGAGTGTTGGGCTCAGCCTAGCACCTCAACATTGTAGGTGCTAGGCCGAGCCCAGTACCTTGCAACTAGGGCAAACTGCCCGAAGAGAGAAAAGAAAGGGATGAGGAGAAGAAGAAGAAGGAGAAGGAGAAGGAGAAGGAGAAGAAGGAGAGGGGAAGGGGGGTCTGGGCCGTAGAGGAGGGGAATGGCCGCTTGTGGCCACTTAGCGGTCGGCCTCATGCTGGCAGCTCAATCCTCCGGCGGCCCTGAGAGGAAATCGAGAGAGCTAGAGAGAGAGAGAGAGAGAGAGAGAGAGAGAGAGAGAGAGAGAGAGGGAGAAGGAAGGAGAGAGAGAGGCTCACCGACAGGTATAAGGGCCAATGGGGGCTCTTTTCGGCAGTCGGTAACTACTAGAAAACTAGAGGAAGAGAGAGTAAGAATGAGGGGAGGAGAAAGAGAAAATTATAGAGAGAGAAATGGTTACGCGGCGGCGGTAGAGTGGCCACCGAGCTGGGTCCCACCTTAATGAGGCTGGTTGGTCACGTTGTGCCGAGCAAAAATTTATTTTTACTACTTGGGTTATTACATAAACTGAACCGTCTATTATCACAAATAATTGAGAATATGACTAAATTAATGAAGCCGATGAGAGAAATGTAAAATGAGGTAACCTTTAACTGTTACACTTCTACATTTGGGCAGAATAATTTACTAAAAATGATGTATGGTACTAGCTCCTAAACTCGAGAACCTGAACTTAATTGGTAAAAAAAAAATGCATTTACAAGATAAGAGTGATGTAAATAATAATATTATTAAGAATAATGCTAGGCTAGTAGCTTAGGGATACACTGTTGAGAGTACTTTGACAAAACATTTGCATCTATTGCTAGACTAGAATTTATTTGTATTCTTCTTGCCATTGTTTGTCACAAAATTTTTTTATTTTTTAAATGGATGTAAAAAGTACTTTCTTGAATAGTGTTTTGCATGAGGACAAATATGTTGAAGAACCTAAAGGTTTCGAAGATCCTCAATTTTCTTCTTATAATTATAAACTAAAAAGACTTTTTGTGGGCTAAAACAAGTTCCACGAGTTTGGTATGAGAAATTGACCACTTTCCTAGTTGATTTAGAGTTCACTCAAGGGTGAGTGGATAAGACATTATTCACCAAACATGAAATAGGAGTTTTCATTTTGGCACAAATTTATGTTGATGATATTTTCTTTGGGGCAACTGATTTGAATTTAGCTAGAGAGTTTGCTTCACTCATGCATAGTCATTTTGAGATGAACATAATGGGTGAATTAGAATTATTTTTTAGACTTTAAATTACTCAATTGGATAGAAGGATAGTTATGGTACAATTCAAATATGATAGGAGTCTAATGACTAAATTTGGTTTAGAAAATGCAAAATATACAAGGACTCTTATGAGCATAAATACAAAAGTAGGAAAAGAGAATTTTGGAAAAAACGTTGATCAAACACTTTACCGTAGCATGATTGGTAGCATACTTTAGCTGCTAGTAGACTAGATATTGCTTTTAGGGTAGAGGTGTATACTAGATATCAATTTAAAGTTAAGGAATTACATCTGTTTGCTGTAAAACATATTATAAAATATGTCATTGGGAGATCATAGTATTTACTCAAATTCAAATTAGGCAAGTTCTTGTTATGACTGAAAATGTACTTCTAGCGAATGTTTTTATATTGGAAACAATCTTATTACCTATCATAGTAAGAGATAGAATTCAATCTTTTTATCTACTATAGAAGTAGAGTATATTGCAGTAGGCAATTGTTACGTACAACTACATTGGATGAAATGGACTTGATTAGAATACAATACCATTATATTGTAATAACTAAAGTCTTATCAACATATAAAAAAATTCAGTTCGACACTCACTTATAAAACATATTGATACACGACATCACTTCATGCATGAGTTAGCTGAAGATAAAATGATAATACTGAGTACATTGAGACAGAAAAACAGTTAGTGATTTGCTCACAGAGCATTTGGATATTCAAATATTTGAGTATATCTAAACATCCTCTAGGGTTTGTACTTTAGACTGATCTTTTACTGGTTGTAGTTTAGTCTCTATTTGTTTTTAATTTTTAGCTATGCTTTTAAATTAGGCTTTTATAGTTTTTTTGTGTGTATTTTTGCATTTTTATCCCTCTATTTTGCGTTACTTCGTGTTTAGAGTCATATCTAAATACAAAAACAAATATTAAAATAAAAATTGATGCATTCCTTGAATTCGAAATATTTTTCATGGTAGAAATATAACTTTCTTAAATTTGAGTGTATTTGAGTAAAGCATGTCATCTTGTAGTATATTATATCTAAGCTAGTATTTATGACAATTGAACCTTAATATTGTGTTTTGTGACCATTTCTTTCCTTGAGTGAGCATAGTTTTATAAAACCTTTTTTAGATAGCATATTGTTAGAAGTAATTTGTTCTGTTTGACTATTAACTTAAGTCAAATACTTTTATACGTGAAGGAACAATGAGTTTAGAGTGAAAGTCATCTTGTTAATGTCTAGTTTGACTTAATACTTTATACTTTTAATTGGTGCAAAAAGATTTATGAATTATATTATGTTTTGTAAGAAAATGACTACCTAATTTATGTGTGAAAGCCTTCAGTGCACTTAAATTTGGATTGTCAAAAATAAAACAAGGAAAATTCTTTTATACTATAGTTGAATAAGTTGAAAAGTGTATATAATTTGTCTATGAAGTTTAATGATAAACTAAGTCGGTTTGACTATAGTAATAAATTATTTTTGTTGATTGAGTGTACCTAAGAATTATTCTTTATGGGAGGTCTATGCTCAACTTGAATATGCTTTTAGTCATTATTGTCTTGAATTTCTATGTTTTTGAGTTACAAATTAGCTTATGATTTTAATATGCCCTTGATAATATTTATTGATCTAGATTCACTTCAGTTCTATTGATTATTGCTTTTTGAAAATTAACATACTTACGTAAATCATTAGGTATGCTCTGATATCAATTGAAAAACATAAAAAATGCCCTACGAGATAAGATCTATTTCATACGTTATCAATAATAATATATAAAAAACTAGAGCGAAAGACAATTGCAAATACAAAACTTTTTACATGGAAGGTCTCTAAACTTGCTTCTCGTGATAGGTGTCTAAACCTTAGTGACCCTTGAGACATAGTTCTTTTAGATCTAATATAGATGCGATGAGATTAGAACTATCCATTCCGTCTAAAGTAAAGAAGTAATTTCCAAAGCTTTTAAAAGATGATATCAAAATAATTATAGATGACTTCTCAAAAAGATGATCTTCAAATTAATACTTGATGGTGCTACCACCTAGGGTTAGATTAAACTCATTTATACTTCTTAGAGATAAAGTATATATCTCTTCAAAGATTCTGCACGGATTCTCTTAAATATGAGATAAATATCTCTTAAAAATAAAGCCAAATCTAAGTCAAATTAGGTTTCACAAAATGTAGAATTTAGCATTTTGTGGGGGTGCGTCTAAACGTGATGACTTAAAATGTGAACGCACTACAAACATCTAAGTATGCACTTCTGTATATGTGAATGCATTGAGAACGACTGCATAGTGCATTCAAACGGCCCTAGAGTGAGTTCGAACAACCCTAGAGTCCGTTCAAATACGTCAAAATATAGCAGAATAGATAGTTAAATACAGAGTAGTCATTATTATGCCCTTGGGTATTTTTTTCATACTACTCTAACCTTCATGGCACTGTTTGAGCACTTCAATAACGATTCTAAAAGTCGTTTCAAATACTTTGACTTTAAAATTAATTTCCCACTTTAATATTCTTTATCAAATATCTCATAATTTGTCATAACTTATGCATATACTCATACATAAAATTTAGACAAATTATATGAATATAAATTATATTTTTAGATATAATTTGTCAATTACATAAGTATAAATAAAACCTAATAATTTCTCATTTTGACAATTTGTGAGATAACATAATTTTCTAAAATACAAAGTGTTTACCCATAATAATGTACACATTCTAATAGAGCATAGCACAAGTTTTGTTTGCTATTAGATATCCTATACAACTTCAACATTTATACAAAGTGAAATGTATATGAGATGAAAAACCAATTAAGCAATCTATAGCAAACTAAACCCAAATAACTAACACATTATATATCACTTTCCCCCTTTGTTATAAATTGACAAAAGAATGTAAGCAAACACTCATGCTCTCCTCAAATGAAGTTTTTTCCACATAATTTTTGAGCCAATAAATTTAAAAAATGCACAAAAATATTCAAAGTCTCAAATCTATATTGCAAATATTCAAAGTCAAAAAGGGTTCACAAATAAAAAAAATTAACATTTAACTTCACATATATTTTTCATTGATGCATTTAAGAACTTCAAATTGACATATGAAAAGAAGTCAAACTTATTATAAAGTTAAAGAAAATAGAAGCACAAATATTTATATTAACATATTATAAACTAAGCAGTTTGATTACTCAATATTGTTAAAAGAAATATCCAATTGTAGTTTCTTGATAATTCACTCTATAAGGCAATTCTAAGAAATCAAACATCAAAAGAAGACATTAAAATAAAGTCAAGTCGAACTTATTTTACAATTTCCCCTTTCAATTCAAAAATATTTTTTACTTTTCATTTCTATTTTTCTCCACTTGTTTTTTATATCAAATAATCAATTTAATACGATGACGACTTTCACATACGAGTTAGGTAGTCTTTTCCTTACAATGCATCATATTAAAAATGTAAATAACTCATGAATGATATAGATGTGCATAGTATCAAACTGGACACTTTTAAAGCGGTTTTCACATTAATCACATGGTATCTCTTTTTATTAACCTTTTAATAAGGAGAAATATCAAGAAGGTGAACAAAAGTCAATTGGTCAAACATTGAATATCAACAAAATGAGTAAGATATTTTAAGAACACCATATGAGATAATGCTTCTACAAAACTTGAATTATAATAACTACAATAAATGCGCATAGAAGGTGATAAAAAATATCTAAGAGTAAACAAGATACTTATAATCAATATAACAAATATTTGCATAATATATAATAAGACAAATTTATGTCATAAGAGTCTTTCTTATTCAATAAGTGTATTTTAATTTTTCTCCTTTTTTTTTGTTTTTAAACAGAGCCAACTATAAACCAAGGCAAAATAAAAATGAGAAACCCAAAATAATTAAACCTAAAAAAAATCCTAAAATACAAAACTTATCAACCAATGCAAAAATATATCTAAAACTCAAAAACAAAGTATGCACAAAAGATAGAAACAACTGTAATTGATGCGATTCAGACTAGATCGAATAATCTCGAAAGACATTCGGCTCAATAAATTGAGTCTAGTTATCTTATTTGCTATTTAGTTTAGTTAGAGCCTTTATAGGTTAGGATTTTATTTAATTAGCTAAATCTAGCTTCTGCGTAATTTTGGAAAATCGGTATACGGGTGCAAGAACACGACATCATTGTGGACTTGTATCCGTTGGCGCTGTGATGAGCAAATATTGTCCTTAGTGCTCAATGGTTACAGAGTTTGGGACCCATCACATTTGATTTTTGGAGCATGTGGATGAAATATAAACAAGGAAATAAAGATATGCGGCTTGATGGTGTTCGGTCTTCATCGATTCCTGTAATGTAGCCTTGTGCGTATGATTTGACCTATCTTCTTTAGTTAGAACTAGTAGAAGATGAGCCTCAAAGGAGTTCAGGTATTACCATTGAATTGTCTAATTTATTAGATAACTTTTCTGGACTGTTTGAGGAGCCGTAGGAGTTGTCACCGAGGAGAGCGGCGGATCATCGCATAGAGATTGTACCCGGGGCTGCACCGGTGAACGTGCGGCCATATCGATATCCACATGTGCAAAAAGAAGTTATCTCAAAGATGGTAACCGAGATGTTGGAGAAACCTTGCCAATGATAGATGTGGAAGGATGGTGAAGAGGGAGGAGGGAGAGAATCTAGAGAGAAGATATGAGGTAAGAAATCAATAATCCAATAGCATAATGAAGTTGGCTGCCATCCACATATTTATAGAGAGTAGCCAACAAGTCCTAAAATAATAAATAACCCTAATTCTAAAAGATTCCCGCTAATCGCTTTCAAACGGGCCCGATTGGGTTCGAACACATCAAAAGACGTTCTCTATATGTGCGAACGCGATGTAGGCGCGGGCATTCGAACTCACCCGACCGCGTTCGAACGCATAATATGTATTCTTTGTATTTGCGAACCTGATGCAGGAGCGAGTTCGAATGCATAATATGCGTTCTTTGTATTTACGAACCTAATGCAGGCGTTCGCAAGGGCGTTCGAACGCAACCTCTCCTATGTTTAAACGCAACCTACAGGAATTTTATTTTAATAAAAATAAACAACTAATGCAATAAGAAAAGATCCTAACTAAGTGAATTAGTCCACCACGCTTCCCTTACCTTGCCCTCAAGGTGAAAAGTCAAGAAAATGCTCTAAAATGTTAGTCTCCAACTCCCATGTTGCCTTATCGGATGGCTTGCCAAGCCACTCAACTAGAATCTCTATCTCCAATCTAGTACCATGTCATCGTCGGTGCCTAACAAGTACACGAATTGGCTCTACGATCTCTATCTCCTGTAATGGTTCCGGTAGAACTAATCCAATGATCTTATTATCTCCAATGCGCTCCCTCAGCAATGAAATATGGAAGACAAGATGCACTCTCGACCCTTCTAGCAGCTCCAAATGATATGCAACTGGACCAATACGCTCCAATACCCGAAACAGACCAAAATAGCGATGTGCTAACTTTTGGTTACGCATCGGATGCAAAGTCATCTGTTGATACGGTTGCACCCTCACAAACACCCAATTATCGATGTCGAACTCCTACTCCCTATGACTACGATCATAAACTTGTTTCGTGCGGTTTTAATCAAGTTTAAGATGAACACACAGCCTCCTCAATGTAGCGTCTCTATTCATCAACGCTAAGTCCACCTCCGTCCGGTCTACAGATGCCACTAGATCATAAGCGCGTAATGTCAGAGTCGTGTGTCCATACACCTCCTAAAATGGAGTCATGCCAATGCTGCTATGTTAGGCGGTGTTGTAAGACCACTCTGCCCACGATAAGAACTCTAACCATCATCTCAGCATCTCTCCAACAAAGCACCTCAAATACTGCTCAATGTCTTGATTGACAACCTCGGTTTGGCCATCCGTTTGTGGATGGTAGGCCGAACTAAAGTTCAATCGAGTCCCTTGCAATCTGAAAAACTCCATCCAAAAGTCGCTCATAAATACACGATCACAATCTGAGATAATCGTGCATGGCATGCCATGTAATCGAGCAACATCTCTAACAAAAATTTTAGCCACCGACTTGGCTAAAAACGAATGTGACAATGCCGAAAAATACACATACTTGCTCAATTTGTCAACCACCACAAAGATAACGGAATAACCACGTACCAACGGAAGACCCTCTATGAAGTCCATAGAAATGTCTTCCCAAACCCGGTCCAGTATAGGTAAAGGCTGTAGTAATCCGGTCGGTTTTAATGTGGTTGCCTTAGCTCTTTGACAAACTTCGCAAGCACGAACAAATCTCCTCATATCTCGTCTCAATCCTAGCCATGTGCAACTCTGAGATATCCTCATATAAGTCCTCAAGACACCCTCATGACCAGCCTATAGAGTTTGGTGGAACTGCTCCAATAATTTCTGTCGCAATCCATCATTTGCGGGCACTCAAATGCATCCATAGTCCAACAGCAAACTGCCTCGATTCTCCAACTCTGGATGGCGCTCCGGATCATCCATCACCTCCTCCAATAATATCAAAATATTTGGATCAGATGTACATGCATACCTTAGCTCGTCAAGGAAGGGAAAGATAGGAGAAGAATAGGCTACAAGCTCGGCGGTATCAGGTTGGCGCGATAGTGCATCCGCCGCTCTATTTTCCATTCCTTTCTTGTATTAAATTTCTTAATCATACCCCAGCAATTTTGTGACCCAACTCTGCTGTGTCGGAGTGTGTATGCGTTGTCCTATAAAGTATGGAAGGCTCTTTTGATCGGTTCGGATAATGAATCATCTACCGATCAAATAAGGCTTTCACTTTGTCACCGCATGTAGAATTGCCAACATCTCTTTCTCGTAAGTCGATAATTACTGAGATTTTTATGATAAAGCCTTACTAAGATAGGCAATTGGACATCCTCCTTGCATTAGTATAGCTCCTATGCCAACATCCGATGCATCACATTCCACAATGAATTCTTTGGTGAAGTCTGGTAGCACTAAAATGGGTGCCGTCGTCATTGTTATTTTTCGTTTTTCACAGGCTGTAGTGGTTTTATCCATCCATCTAAAGGAGTCATTCTTCAACAAAAAAGTGCGAGGATCAGCGATCTTGCCATATCCGGCAATGGAACGACAATAATATTTGATCAGCCCTAAAAATCCTCTCAATCCGGTGGTAGTAGTAGGAATAGGCCAAGTGGTCATGCATGCAACCTTTTAAGGATCTGCTGCTACACCCTCCGCTAAAATAATGTGGCCTAAATACTCCACTTGTGGTACTCCCCATAGGCATTTGGACTTTTTGATCTTCAATTGGTTTTGCTTCAACAAATTCAGCACATTTTCCAAATGCCGCCAATGCTCCAATTCAGTCCTACTATACACCAAAATGGCGTCAAAAAATACCAAGACATACCTTCACAATAGAGACCGAAATATATCATTCATGAGGCCTTGAAAAATAGTTGGAGCATTGGTGAGATCGAAAGGCATCACTCGGAACTCGTAATGCCTGTCCGGAGTCCGAAATACAGTTTTGTGCACATCCGCCGGGTGAACTCTAATTTAATGATACCCGGCCCTCAATTCAAGCTTACAAAATATAGTCGCCCCTGTAAGCTCATTTAGCAACTCCTTGATAATCGGAATAGGATACCAATCCTTGACGGTAATAGCGTTTAGTGCCCGATAGTTGACACAAAAATGCTATGTCCCATCCTTCTTTCGCACCAATAGCACGGGGGATGAGTATGAGCTATGACTTGGTTGAATGAGGCCTTGCTCCAACATCTCGACTACCATCTTTGAGAAAACTTCTTTTTGTACATATAGATATCAATAAGGCCTCATGTTCATCGATGCAGCCTCGGGTACAACTCTTGTGGCTCCTCAAACAGTTCAGAAAAGTTATCTAATAAATTAAACGATCCAATAATAGTACCTAAACTTATTTGAGGCTTATCTCCTGCTGGTCCTAACTGAAGAAGATAGGCCAAATCATACGCATAAGGCATCCTCACCACAGGCTGCATCGCAGGAATTGGCGAAGAGCGAATACCATCAAGCCACACATCTTTGTTTCTTTGTTTAAATTTTATCCACATGCTCCTGAAATCAAATGTAACGGGTCCCAAACTCTGTAACCATTGAGTACCAAGAACAATATCCGCTCCTCGCAATGCCAATGGATACAAGTCCACAATGATGTCGTGTCCTTATATGCGTATACCGACCCGGCGACACAAGCTCTCCGCCCTAAGCTTTGTGCCGTCTACAATAGCAACATAAAATCCCGTGGTCGGTTCAGCATCCAAACCCATTCTCCTCACTAACCTCTCATCTAGAAAGTTGTGTGTACTCTCCAAATCGATGAGGATGTGCACACAATGCTTTCTAACGAGTCCATCTATCCGTAATATCCTCGGCGTGGAAGTACCCGAATATGCATGCATCGATATTTCAGCTTGGATATCTTCCTCCGCACCTACCTCAACGGCCTCCTCATGGACCTCCTCCAGACATTCCCCATTATCAACAACCTCATCATCCTCCTCAAGACCGTCGATAAGCATCACACTCCCGATCAGTTTAGAACACCGATGACTGGGGGTAAAACGCTCATCACATCGAAAGCAAAGGCCCTTCTCTCTTCACTCCTCCACCTAGGCAGGTGTGAGAGTTAGAATGGGGGGTCTAGTGCCTCCACTAACATCGGAAGAAGGTCTCAAAGGTGGTCGTGGTCTAGTGCTCACAACCGCTGTTTTTGAACCCATAGAATTTCCAGCCGGCGTTCTAGGTGCAAACTGTCCATCTCGGTCGCCCTAATTGATTTTCGCTGCTATCTTTAGAGCTTTATGCTTTTATTTCATCCTCATGGTCTTCTCAAAGGCCTCCTCAAGAGTAGCAGGACGAAGAGCACGAACATCCACTTGTATCTCATCCCGTAACCCTGATATAAATATGCTCATCAATATCGGTTCGGGCCAAGGTGGCTCACAATGACTACTAACTCTTTCAAACTCAGCTAGGTACTCCAATACGCTCGTCCTCTGAACCATCTTGTTTAATGTGGCAGTAAAATCTTCATATTCCACTGTCCCAAATTTGTGTGTAATCCTTCTATAAAAATTAGTCCATCCGATAAATTCACCACCATGAATAATCGATCTATACCAATGCAATGCTGTTCCTTGGAGGTGAAAGTTTGCCATCTGGACCTTTGCATCATCTGCTGTACCTTGACCATCAAAATATTATTCAACTTGAAACATCAAATCCGTTAGATCACCGCCTTGAAATTTTCAAAAGTCCAAGCGTGCGGTTCTCCCCCGAATAGCGTTGTCAGGTTCGTGAAAGATTCTTGGTTCAAGTCTAACCATTGTGCATGTTGATCACCTTCTCTAAATCCTTGAGCATGTCCATCACCATCTCCAAAGGGATCAACCTCATCCTCAAAGTGTCAATCCTCCTCATCGATGAAGCGCATCGGTGCCGCACGCCTCTCGAGTTCCACCACCGCCAGTCTTAGGTTTTGTAACGGAGGTGGGGGATGATGTGTAGGTCATAGGACTCTGATACTAATTATAAGCTCTAATACCAATTTGATAGGATCTAGAACTAAAAGTAGGCTATGCTAAGATTCCTTCAAGATCTGAATATATTATAGGAATCAATTCGTGCAAATGTGGGAAAATATTTATCAGATATTCTCTGGTAGTCATAAAATTACGAACCCAAAGGCTAAAGTGGCTTCATCTATCTATCTAAAGAGTTCTTCTTCAACAAAGAAGTGAGAGGAGCAGCGATCTTACCATATCCGACGATGAAGCATTGATAATATCCGGTCAACCCCGAAAATCCTCTCAATCCGGTGGTAGTAGTAGGAATAGGCCAAGCGGTCATGCATGCAACCGTTTGTGGATCCACCGCTACACCATCCGCTAAAATGATGTGGCCTAAATACTCCACCTTTGGTACTCCCCATAGGCACTTGGACTTCTTGATCTTCAATTGGTTTTGTTTCAAGAAATTTAGCACGTCTTCCAAATGTCGCCAATACTCCAATTCAGTCCTACTATACACCAAAATATCATCAAAAAATACTAAGGTAGCTAGAGCATTGGTGAGACCAAAAGGCATCACTCGGAACTCGTAATGCCCGTCCAGAGTCCGAAATACAGTTTTGTGAACATCCGCTGGGTGAACTTTAATTTAATGATACTCGACCCTCAAGTCAAGCTTACTAAATATAGTCGCCCCTGCAAGCTCTTCCAGCAACTTCACAATAATTGGAATGGGATACCGATCCTTGACGGTAATAGCGTTTAGTACTCGATAGTCGACACAAAAATGCCATGTCCTATTATTTTTTCGCACCAAAAGCACGAGGGATGAGTATGAGCTATGACTTGGTTGAATGAGACCTTGCTCCAACATCTTGGCAACTATCTTTGAGATAACTTCTTTTTGTACATGTGGATACCGATATGGCCTCACATTCGCCGGTGCAACCCCGGGTATAATCTCTATGCGATGGTCTGCCGCTCTCCTCAGTGGCAACTCCTACAGCTCCTCAAACAATCCAGAAAAGTTATCTAATAAATTGATAGGATCTGGAACCAAAGATAGGCTACACTAAGATTCCTTCAAGGTTTGAATTTATTACAGGAATCAATCCATACAACCGTGAGAAAATATTTGTCAAATAGAAGGCAAGAAATCAAGAATTCAATTCTATAATGAAGTTGGCTACCAGCGACATATTTATAGAGGCTAGCCAACAAGTCCTAAAACAATATGAAATCCAAACAAACCAACTAAACCAGTATTCCTTATCTTCTCCGATTATCTCTCGGATTAAGCTTTCATTTTGTCACAGTTAGATTCTGAATCTGGAGAAGTCATGAGTATCAAAGTTGTCAATCTAGAGGTTGGCAACTTTATTCAGTTGGTTTGATATTATTTGGATATGTGTAAAAAATTCTACAAATATTTTCCTGAAACTGCGCAGAGTTGACCTACTAAGACTCTAACTAAACAAAATAACCAAATAAGATAATTAGACTCAATCCATTAAGCCTAATCTCCTTTTAATGTGATCCGATTTGATCCGATTCGTATCATCCTCCTCATCGACGAAGTGCACTAGTGTCGCACGCCTTCTTGGGTTCCACCAATGCGGATCGTGGGTTTTGTAATGGAGGTGAGTGATGATGTGAAGGCATAGGTAGGAAGGGATCATTGACACTCATATGATGCACCTGGACCTATGGGGTATCGATTCGATGAGGTCCCACCTGGAGCTATGGTGGTGGTGACGGATGGAGTGGATGTTAGAGTTATGGATGGGTATGGAGATGAGGGTGGATTTTGGAAGTGATTAAGGGAAGTAGATGAAGGGAACGAAGTGGTCGAGATCCCAAAGAAGAGGGTTGACTCGATAAACGAGGGAGATTAGAAGCGAGAAAAAAACCTTGCCAACGGTAGATGTGGAAGGATAGTGAAGATGGAGGAGGGAGAAGTCTAGAGAGAAGATAGGAGGCAAAAAATCAAAAATCCAATAGAATAATAAAGTTGGCTGCCTTCCATATATTTATAGAGGCTAGCCAACAATTCCTAAAACAATATGAAACCCTAATTCTAAAGGATTCCCATCGATCGCATTCGAACGCGCTCGATCATTTTCGAACGCACTCAAAAAGCCCTATTTCTGGATGTGTGAACGCGATGGAGGCGTTCAAACTCGCTCGACCGCGTTCGAACGCACAATATGCGTTCTCTGTATTTGCGAACCTAATGCAAACATTTACAAGGGCGTTCGAACGCGACTCCACCTGCATTTGAACGCGACCTACAGAAATTTTATTTTAATGAAAATAAACACCAAATGCAATAAGAAAAGATCCTAACTAAGTGTATCAATAGGCATATATAAGAGGGGATCATTGACACTCACATGACGCACCTAGACCTATGGGGTATCGGTTCGACGAGGTCCCACCGCTGGTCCATCTTGAAACTCTGATCGTCATCGAGAAGATGACGGACCCAATTGGTTTATGACATTCCTTGAAATCTTTGTGATCCTTTTGAATTGTGTCAACTCTATGCACCAATATTTGGAGCATGCTCCTAAGTTCATCTGCCAAGCCCTATTCACACCCATGGATGTTGATTGACTCGGTCCTACCGTGGTCGCTCAAAAGGAATCGGCCTCTCGGTTAGGGTCATCGTGGATTGACTCCTCCCTTGTCGGTGTGCTCTCCATAGGTCTCCTTGTTATGTCATGATACGATTCGGACTTCACCGACGTCGTCTCAAGCATGGATTCACTTTAGGAGTGTTTTTATTTCATGTTTTAGTGTTTAATTTCCATTAAAATAAGTTTTCTGTAAGTTGCGTTCGAACGCAGATGGAGTGAGTTCGAACGCGGTTTGTGAACGGGGTTGTGAACGTGAGTGAAGAGAGTGCACTATGCGTTCGAACGCGGTGCGTTCGAACGCACTATGAACGCCTGCATCGCGTTCACAAATATCGAGAGGCGCGTTCAATCGTGTGTTCGAACGTGGTGCGTTCGAATGCGGTCGGCGAAAATTTTATTTTTAGGGTTAATTTTGAGTTGTTGGTTAGCCTTTAAAAGGATGTGGATGGCAACCAAAGGGAAGAATTGATTATTGAATATTGAGATTGAGTTTTGCCTTGCCTCCTTTGTCTTTTTTGTTCCCGTTCTCTCAATCCCCGGCGACGCCGCTTCTAACCTCCCTCGACTGGCCAATCACCCTAGTCCCTTAGGGGTGGCCCTTTCCTCCCCCTTCTTCCAATCTATCCAACACTTGCCCTAACCCTTCCATCACCCATAACCCTTCCACCACCACCTTTTCACCGGTGCCACCCCATTAACGCCGGTCCTCCACCAATCACCATTACCTAGGATCTCGTGCCTCCATCCACGGATCCAAAACAGACCATCCTAATGTTCGTCCACTAAACGAACGATATCTCGAGATCCCCAACTCTGATTCGCCTAAAACTTGATTTGTTGGAAAGCTCTTTTACGAGGATACAACATATCACAATTTTACGTCGATCCAACGATGGAATATTTCGGGATCTTATTTCAAAGTTCCATGTCAGATCTAGTCTAGATCAAAAAATTGGAAGAGATCGAACCTTAGCCTAAGGGGAGATCGTATCAATTTGGTATCAGAGCTCCATAGCCCGAGGCATGATCGTATCATGTCATCTTCCTTGTTTCAACCATTAATGGAGGTCTGAGGTTCACATGCTCTGATGTTACGATCCTTCCTCGGCTATAGGCTCTGATACCAGATTGATACGAACCCTCTTTTGGTGCTATGGCTTTGATTCAAGATTTACACGATCTTGCACGGAACTTTGAGATCAGATCCCGAAATATCCCGCCGTTGGATCGCTGTGAAAGTTTGATATGTTGTAGGCCCGGAAAAGAGCTTTCCAACGGATCTAGTTTCAGGCGAATCGGAGATGGGGATCTCGAAATATCGTTCGTTTAGTGGACGAACGTCAGGATACTCTGTTTTGGATTCCGTGGATGAAGGCACGAAATCCTAGGTAATGGTGGATTGTGGAGGGCCGGTGTTGATGGGGTGGCACCGGTGTAAAAGTGATGGTGGAAGGGTTATGGATGATGGAAAGGTTAGGGATAGCGATGGATAAATTGGAAGAAGGGGGAGAAGAGGGCCACTCCTAAGGGACTAGGGTGATTGGCCTGTCGAGGGAGATTAGAAGCGGCGTTGCCGGGGAGATTGAGGGAACGAGAGCGAAGAAGATGAAGGAGGCAAGGCAAACTCAATTCTCAATAATCAATCCTAATTTTGGTTGCCCTACACATACTTTTATAGGCTAACCAACAACTCAATCTTATCCTAAAACACAATCTTATCCTAAAACTCAATCTTATCCTAAAACACAATCTTATCCTAAAACTCAATCTTATCCTAAGGTAAATCCAAACTTGAGACGATGTCGGTGAAGTCCGAATCGTATCAATCCACCACGCTTCCGCAACCTTGTCCTCAAGGTTTGAAATTTGGGAAGCGATCCATGATGTCTGCCTCTAGCTCCCATGTAGACTCGTCAGTAGGTTTGCCCAGCCACTCAATCAGCACTTCAGTCTCTAATCTGGATCCTTGGCGTCTTCTCCTACGACTTAGGACTCGAACCGGCTCATTGGAGCCATCTTCCTCCATTGGTTCGGGTAAGGTCGAACCCACTACATGGTTAGGCCCGATCTGGCCTTCAATGCCGAGACATGGAAGACGGGATGTATCCTGGTTCCTTCAGGTAGGTCCAATCGGTAAGCTACTGGACCGATTCGTTGTAGCACTCGGTACGGACCATAGTACTTGTATCCCAACTTTTGGTTCAAAATTGGCCTCAATGTGGATTGTCGATACGGTTGAGCTCGAACGAACACCAATTGATCCACCTCAAATTCTCGCTCACGTCTGCCTTTGTCATGCGTTTGCTTCATGCGGTTTTGTGCTGTGGCTAGGTGAGTCTTGAGCCGTCTCAATGTTTCATCTCGATCAGCAAGCTCTAAGTCAAGCTCAGTCCTATCCGTCGCCGCGAGTCTATCGTAGGCACGCAAGACAGGGGGAGTGCGCCCATAAACTGCCTCAAATGGGGTCATGCCAATGCTTGAGTGATGAGCGGTATTGTATGACCACTCAGCCCAGGGAAGAAATTTGACCCAATCCTTTGGTCGATCCGCCACAAAGCATCGCAAGTATTGCTCTAGTCCACGATTCACCACCTCGGTTTGGCCATCCGTCTCGGGGTGATAAGCTAAACTAAGATTGATTTGAGTCCCTTGCAATCTGAAGAACTCGGACCAAAACTCACTTATGAAGATGCGATCCCGGTCTGACACGATCGTCCTAGGCATCCCATGCAAGCGTGCCACTTCCCGAACAAAAATTTCAGCAACCCTTTTTGCTGAAAACGGGTGAGACAATGTTATGAAATGTGCATACTTGCTCAGTCTATCCACCACAACAAACACCACCGATTGTCCTCGAACTTCCGGCAGCCCCTCGATGAAGTCCATGGAGATATCCTCCCAAATACGCTCTGGTATCGGTAGTGGTTGCAGTAGCCCGCTAGGCTTGAGTGCCTCCGATTTGGCTCGTTGGCAGATTTGACATTCACGCACATACTTCTTCACGTCCGTCTTCATCCCAGTCCAAGTACAGTTTTGGGCCAGCCGCTTGTAAGTACGTAATACCCCTTCATGACCTGCTATAGGAGTATCATGGAAGTGTGCCATCAATAGCCTCCGTAGCTCTTCGTTTCGGGGTACCTTGATTCGCCCGTGCTCTAGTACTAACCCATTGCGCTCCTCGTGCTCGGGGTTGCTTGAGGGGTTCTCTCTCAACTCCTCCATGAGTCGGACCAGATCACTATCCTCTGCACTGGCTCTCCGTAGATCTGAAAAGAAAGGAAAAGTGGGTGCCGAGAAAGAAGCGAGCTCCCTTTCTTTTGAAAGTTCAAGCAGCGGTTTACTTCCATCCAACAACACTCTCTGATCATCTCTCCAAAAGGTCAATGTGAGGCTTATAAAATCAAAGGTCACGGGCCCCAAGCTCCGAAGCCATTGGGTCCCCAAAACAATATCGGCACCTTGCAAGGCCAACGGATAAAGATCCAATGTGAAAGTTTGGCCTTGCACCTTCAATTCTGCACCTCCACAAATAGAATCTGCTCGCAAAGTGGTGCCATCTCCAATAGTCACATCGAACCCCTCCGTGGGTTCCGACTCGAGCCCAATCTTCCTAGGGAGCCTCTTGTCAATGAAGTTGTGGGTGGACCCAGTGTCAATCAAGATTCTTACTGTGGTCTTCTTGACTACTCCGTTCACCCGCAATGTCTTTGGTGCCGCCGTCCCCGAATAGGCGTGGAGGGAGATTTTGGCCATCGTGTCCTCCGCGTGATGTTGCTCCTCAACTTCTTCTCCTCGATGTCCAGCCACATCTGCACTTTCAGCTGCCATGGGTGGAAGATCGTGGCCTTCTCCTTTGAGTGGTAGCTTGGCAGGGAGCTGCAACGTCATCGCTGGTGATGAAGCTGTCGTGGTCGACTGTCGATTGACCGAGGAGAATGGTAGAAGATCGCTGGAGGCCATATGTGATTTCTTCTTAGTTGCCGACTCACTATGGTTGCAAAGGGAGCTAGTGAAAGGCGGCCCAAGTGTCAAAATTCGCGATTTCAGATCATCTCCTTCACCACTGATGAGGATTCTTGATGAGGGATATCCAGCGACCAGGTGTGGGGTAGCCAGCACTTCGCGGTTTGTCGACGAGGTCTCCGGTGCATGGGAAGATGTGGAGGTTCCGAGGGCTGCTACAATGGTTGAGGATCTCATTGTAGCCGGTGGCAGTTCGTTGCGGCTGACCATGGGTCGAGGTGTAGAATCTCGATCTTGCCGGATAGCCGAACTCTCCCCTATTTTTGTGATGAGCGGGAAGGCCGTGGAGGATGTTGGGTATGTTGTGGAGGGTTCCCAATGCTGTCTTGTGATTGCCTTGCTTGTTGAAAAAGGTTTCGTCCATGCCCGTATTTCCTGCATCATCTCCATCATTATTTGCTTGTTGATGGCAATCTGTTTGGAAATAGACCCCAACATGGATAGAACGCTAGGTTCTTCCGTATTCCTATTAGATCGAGTGATCGTCATTGGAAGCGCTTGTCCGAGGAACGGTGGCTCTGATACCAGCTTGATACGATCCTTCCTCGGCTATAGGCTCTGATACCAGATTGATACGAACCCTCTTTTGGTGCTATGGCTTTGATTCAAGATTTACACGATCTTGCACGGAACTTTGAGATCAGATCCCGAAATATCCCGCCGTTGGATCGCTGTGAAATTTTGATATGTTGTAGGCCCGGAAAAGAGCTTTCCAACGGATCTAGTTTCAGGCGAATCGGAGATGGGGATCTCGAAATATCGTTCGTTTAGTGGACGAACGTCAGGATACTCTGTTTTGGATTCCGTGGATGAAGGCACGAAATCCTAGGTAATGGTGGATTGTGGAGGGCCGGTGTTGATGGGGTGGCACCGGTGTAAAAGTGATGGTGGAAGGGTTATGGATGATGGAAAGGTTAGGGATAGCGATGGATAAATTGGAAGAAGGGGGAGAAGAGGGCCACTCCTAAGGGACTAGGGTGATTGGCCTGTCGAGGGAGATTAGAAGCGGCGTTGCCGGGGAGATTGAGGGAACGAGAGCGAAGAAGATGAAGGAGGCAAGGCAAACTCAATTCTCAATAATCAATCCTAATTTTGGTTGCCCTACACATACTTTTATAGGCTAACCAACAACTCAATCTTATCCTAAAACACAATCTTATCCTAAAACTCAATCTTATCCTAAAACACAATCTTATCCTAAAACTCAATCTTATCCTAAGGTAAATCCAAACTTGAGACGATGTCGGTGAAGTCCGAATCGTATCATCTGATACCAAATTGATGGGTTCTCGTACCAAAAATAGGCTACGCAATGATTTTTTTCAAGATTTGGATGTATTACAAGAATCAATCAGCCCAACTATGGAAAAATATTTGTTAAATATTCTTTAATAATCAAAAAATTATGAAATTAAGTAGGTTAGATCCGTAACTTCTTGATCTACAACTTTCATATTTACACCCTTCGTAGATTCGAACTAAAATTGGGACAAAAATATGAAATAACGTGGGTGATGGTGGTGGTGACAGGTAGGGTAGATGTTAGGGTTATGGATGGGTATGGAGATGAAGGTGGATAGTGGATATGATTAAGGGATATAGACGAAGGGAAGGAAGTGGTCGAGATCCCAAAAAAGAGTGGTGGCTCGATAGTTGAGGGAGATTAGAAGTTAGGAGAAACCTTACCAACGGTAGAGGTGGAAGGATGGTGAAGAGGGAGGAGGGAGAGAGTTTAGAGTGGCGGATCATCGCATAGAGATTATACCTGGGGCTGACCGGCGAACGTGAGGCCATATCGGTATCCACATGTGCAAAAAGAAATTATCTCAAAGATGGTAGCCGAGATGTTGGAGAAACCTTGTCAATAGTAGAGATGGAAGGATGGTGAAGAGGGATGAGGGAGAGAGTCTAAAGAGAAGATAGGAGGCAAGAAATCAATAATCCTAGTGCAATCTCGCCGATTACGTTCGAATGCGCCTGATCGCGTTCGAACGCACAAAAGACATTCTCTGTTTGTGTGAACGTGATGTAGGCGTTCAAACTCACCCGACCGCATTCAAATGCACTTTTCACGTCCACTGTATTTGTGAACCTGATGCAGGTGTTTGCAAGGGCTTTCGAATGCGACCCCTTCTACGTTCGAACACGACCTACAGGAATTCTATTTTAATGAAAATAAACAACTAATGCAATAAGAAAAAATCCTAACTAGATGTATCAACGAAATTGTTAGAAAGCATTGTGTGCACAACCTTATTGATTCTTGGAGTACACACAACTTTCTAGACGAGAGGTTAGTGAGGAGATTGGGTTTGGATGCTGAATCGATCACGGGGTTTGACGTGGCTATTGGAGATGGCACAAAGCTTAAGGCAGAGAGTTTGTGTCAGCGGGTCGGTATACGGGTGAAAGGATGCGACATCATTATGGACTAGTATCCATTGGCACTGCGAGGAGCGATCCTTGGCACTCAGTTGTTACACAGCTTGGAACCCATCACTTTTGATTTTCGGACCATGTGGATGAAATTTAAGCAAGGAAACATAGATGTGCTACTTGATGGCTTTCGATCTCCACCAATTCTTGTGATGCAGCCGATGGTGGGGCGGCCATATGCGAGTTATTTTGCCTATCTTCTACTGTTAGGACCAGTAGGAGACGAGCCTCAAATGAGTTCAAATACTACCATCGAGTTGTCTAATTTATTAGACAAATTTGCTAGACCGTTTGAGGAACGAAAGGAGTTGCCACCAAGGAGAACGACAGCGCCCATTTTAGCGATACCAAACTTCACTAAAGAGTTCATTGTGGAATGTGATGCGTCGAGAGTTGGCATAGGAGCCATACTAATGCAAGGAGGATGTCCCATTGCCTTTCTTAGCGAAGCTTTATCACAAAAATCTCAACAATTATTGACTTACGAGAAAAAGATGTTGGCAATTCTGCATGCGATTACAAAGTAGAGGTCTTATTTGATCGGTAGGCGATTTATTATCCGAATCGATCAAAGAAGCCTTCCATACTTTTTGGGACAACATATACACACTCTGGCATAGCAGAGATGGGTCACGAAATTGCTAGGGTATAATTATAAAATTCAATACAAAAAAGGAACGGATAATAGAGCGGCGGATGCATTATCACGCTAACCAGACACAGTCGAGCTTGCAGCGTATTCTTCTCCCATCTTTTATTTTCTTGATGAGCTGAGGTTTACATGTACATCTGACCCAGATGTTTTGAGATTGTTACAGGAGATGATGGATGATTCGGAGTGCCATCTAGAGTTGGAGAATCGAGGCGGTTTGTTGCTGGATCACGGATGCATTCAAGTGCCCCCAAATGATGGATTGCAGTAGAAATTGGTGGAGTACTTCCACCAAACTCTAGAGACTAGTCGTGAGGGTGTCTTGAGAACTTATAGGAGGATATCTCAGAGTTGAACGTGGCCAGGATTGAGGCACGATATGAGGAGTTTTGTCCGTGCTTGCGAAGTCTGTCAAAGGGCTAAGGCAATCACATTGAAACCGGCTGGATTACTACAGTCTTTATCTATATCATACCATGTTTGGGAAGACATTTCTATGGATTTCATGGATGGTCTTCCGCTGGTACATGGGTATTCAGTTATTTTTGTGGTCGTTGATAAGTTGAGCAAGTATGCACACTTTTAGGCATTCATTCATTTACAGCCAACTTAGTGGCTAAAATTTTTGTTTGAGATGTTGCTCGATTGCATGGCATGCCACGCACAAATCGATTCCACTTAGTGTCGTAATTTTCTGACTACAGGTGAATATTTGGTGAATATTTTTTCTCGGTTGCGTGGACTACTTTCTACAATAAATCTAGATTTTGAAGGAATTATTCCATAGTCTTTTCATTAGTATTAGAGACTATTTTTTGGTAGCGTTGAACCCATCAAATTTGTATCAGAGCCTATCAATTTGGTACCGTAGAACTTATCACAATATCTAGATAAACTATCTTTTATACCATCTCACGTCTATAGCTCACCTCATCTTTACTCTCAAATATCTACTCAGGATATCTCAAGTCGCTATCACATACCATAATATCTGGGAGGTTAGAAAGAAAATAATGAGTCATGAGCAAAAGACTCAGTGAATAGACTTTATCCCGAATCAGTGAAGCCAAATAGAAAGAAAATCAAGTACTAGATAATATAACTCAGAAAGAATCATCATGCTATGAATGAACACATAAGCAAGTCCTCGATAATCCCAGATTTATAGTAAATGTCATGTTATAACTGATCAAGAATACAAACTCTTGACAATGTATAAATAAACCTCTATGTCATACTATCATCGTATCACTCTCAAATATAACACATATGATATATGTCGACCATGTCATGATGTCAAAAGCAATGGTATATAAATTAACATCAACTATTGAAACACTTAGTTAGGATTTTTTTATTACATTAGTTGTTTATTTTTATTAAAATAAAATTTCTGTAGGTCACATTCGAAAGTATGCATTGCGTTCGCACATCCAGAGATGGAGATTTTTAAGTGCGTTCGAACGTGATCGGGCGCGTTCGAACACGATCGACATAAATCCTCTAGAATTAAAGTTTCATATTATTTTAGGACTTGTTGATGGCAGCCAAATTCATTATGCTATGAGATTATTGATTTCTTACCTTCTATCTTCTCTCTAGACTCTCTCCCTCCTCCCTCTTCTCTCTTCACCATCCTTCCACCTCTACCGTTGGCAAGGTTTCTCCTAACTTCTAATCTCCCTCAACTGTCGAGTCACTCCTCTTCTTTGGGGTTTCGATCAGTTCGTTCCCTTCGTCTACTTCCCTTAACCACATCCACAATCCACCCTCATCTCCATACCATCCATAACCCTAACATCCACTCCACCCGTCACCACCACCATCACCAACGTTATTTCATGTTTTCATCCTAGTTTCTGTTTGAACCTGAGACTGGCTTAAATACGAAAGTTGTAGATCAGAAAGCAATGGATCTAACCTACTTAATTTTATAATTTTTTGACTATCAAAAAATATCTGACAAATATTTTCCCACGGTTGCACGGACTGTATCCTACAATAAATTTAGATCTTAAGGAATTATTTCGTAGCCAATCTTTTGGTACAAAAACCCATCAATTTGGAATCAAAGCATATCAATGTGGTATCAGAGCTAGGCAAACCTCAGACCTCCATTAATGGTTAAAACAAGGAAGATGACATCAACGAGAAGACCTATGGAGAGCACACCAACAAGGGAAAACTCAATCCACGATGACCCTAATCATGAGGCCGATTCCTTTGGAGCTACCATGGCAGGATCAAGTCAAACAACGTCCATGGGTGCAAATATGGATGAACTTAGGGGCAAGTTCTAAACATTGTTGCATAGAGTTGACAACATGCAAAACAATTACAATAAATTCAAGGAATATGTCGTGAATCGATTGGGTTCATCATCTCCTCGACGACGATCGAATTTCAAGAAGGACCAACGGTGGGACCTCATCGAACCGATACCCTATAGGTCTAGGTGTGTCATATGAGTGTCAATGATCCCCTCTTACCTATGCCTACACATCATCCTCCACTTCCATTACAAAACCTAAGACCGGCTGTGGCGTGCAGCACTGGTGCGCTTCATCAATGAGAAGGATTGGCACTATGAGGATGAGGATGATCCCTATGAGGATGATGATGGACGTGCTCGAGGATTTAGAGAGGATGATTAACCTGCACAAAGGTTTAGACCTAAACCGAGGATCTTTCGCAAACACGACAATGCTATTCGATGGAAACCGCACGCTTGTACTTTCCAAAATTCCAAGGCGGTAATCCAATGGATTGGGTATTTCAAATTGAACAATATTTTGATTGTCAAGGTACAGCGGAAGATGCAAAAGTCCAAATGGCAAGCTTTCACCTTTACGGAACGGCATTGGAGTGGTATAGATCGGTTATTCGTGGTGGTGGATTTACTAGATGGGCTGATTTTTGTAGGAGGATTACACGTAGATTTGGGACAGCGGCATATGAAGATTTTGCTGCCACATTAAGCAAGATGGTTCAGAGGTCAATCATATTGTAGTACCAAGCTGAGTTTGAAAGAGTTAGTAGTCGTTGTGAGCCACCATGGCTTGAACGGACATTGATGAGTATATTTATTTCAAGGTTGCTGGATGAGATACAAGCGGATATTCGTGCTCTATGTCCTACTACTCTTGAGGAAGCCTTTGAGAAGGCCGTGAGGATGGAACAAAAGCATAGAGTTCTAAAGATTGGGCGCGTTCGAACGTGATCGACGGGAATCCTCTAGAATTAGGGTTTCATATTATTTTAGGACTTGTTGTCTAGCCTCTATAAATATGTGGATGGCAACCAACTTCATAATGCTATAGGTATCAGAGCTCATCAATTTGGTATCAGAGTAGGCGAACCTCAGACCTCCATAAATTGTTGAAACAAAGAAGATGACATCAGCAAGGAAACCTATGAAGAGCATACCGATAAAGGATGACTCAATGCACGATGATCTTAACCATGAGGCCGATTCCTTTGGAGCGACCACGGTAGGACCAAGTCAACCAACGTCCATGGGTTCGAATATGGATGAACTAGGGGCATGTTCCAATCATTGTTGCATAGAGTTGATAACATACAAAACAATCATAATGAATTCAAGGAATATGTCGTGAATCGATTGGGTTCGTCATCTCCTCGACGACAAACGGAGTTTCAGGAAGGACCAACGGTGGGACCCCATAGAATTGATACCCCACAGGTCCAGGTGCATCATATGAGTGTCAATGATCCTCTCCTACCTATGCCTTCACATCATCCCCCACCTTCGTTACAAAACCCAAGACCGACGGTGGTGGAACCTGAGAGGCGTGAGACATCGGTGCGCTTCGTTGATGAGGAGGATTGGCACTATGAGGATGAGATTGATCCCTATGGAGTTGGCAGTGGACGTGCTCAAGGATTTAGAGAAGGTGATCAACATACACAAAGGTTTAGACCTGAACCAAGGATCTTTTGCGAACCCGACAGTGCTATTCGGGGGAGAACCGCACGCTTGGACTTTCCAAAATTCCAAGGCGGTGATCCAATGGATTGGGTATTTCAAGTTGAACAATATTTTGATTGTCTAGGTACATCGAAAGATGTAAAAGTCCAGATGGCAAGTTTTCACCTCCAAGGAACGGCATTGCATGGGTATAGATCAGTTATTTGTGTTGGTGGATTTATCGGATGGACTGATTTTTGTAGGAGGATTACACGTAGATTTAGGACAGCGGCATATGAAGATTTTGCTGCCACATTAAGCAAGATGGTTCAAAGGACTACCGTATTGGAGTACTAAGCTAAGTTTGAAAGAGTTAGTAGTCGTTGTGAGCCACCGTGGCTCGAACGTACATTGATGAGTATATTTATTTCATGGCTGCAAGAGGAGATATAAGCGGATGTTCGTGCTCTATGTCCTACTACTCTCGAGGAGGCCTTTGAGAAGGCCGTGAGGATGGAGCAAAAGCATAGGGCTCTAAAGATGGTAGTGAAAACCAATTGGGGCAACCGAGATGGGCGGTTTGCACTTAGAACGCCAGCTGGAAATTCTGCGGTTTTAAAAACAACGGCTGCGACTATTAGACCACGACCACCTTTGAGACCTTATTTCGATGTTAGAGGAGGCACAAGAACCCCGTTCGAACTCTCACACCTGCCTAGGTAGTGGAGCGAAGAGCGAAGGGCCTTTACTTTGTATGTGATAAGCGTTTCACCCCCGATCATCGATTTTCTAAACCAATTGGGAGTGTGACACTTATCGATGGTCCTGAGGAGGAGGATGAGATTGATGATGATGGAGGGTATCCAGAGGAGACCCATGAGGAGGCTATTGTGGAGGGTGTTGAAGAAGATATCCAAGTTGAAATATCGATGCATGCATATTCGGGTACTTCCACGCAAAGGACGTTACGGGTAGACGAACTCGTTAGAAAGTATTGTGTGCACATCCTCATCGATTCGGGGAGTACACACAACTTTCTAAACGAGAGGCTAGTGAGGAGATAAAGTTTGGATGCCGAACCGACTACGGGGTTTGACGTTGCTATTGGAGACGGCACGAAGCTTAGGGCGGAGAGCTTGTGTCGTCGAGTTGGTATACGGATGCAAGGACACGACGTCATTGTGGACTTGTATCCGTTGGCGTTGTAAGGAGCGGACATTGTCCTTGATGCTCAGTGGTTACAGAGTTTGGGACCCGTAACATTTGATTTTCGGAGCATGTGGATGAAATATAAACAAGGAAACAAAGATGGTGGCTTGATAGTGTTCGATCTTTGTCGATTCCTGCGATGCAGCCTATGGTGGGGCTGTTTGGTACATATGATTTAGTCTATCTTCTTCAGTTAGGACCAGTAGGAGATGAGCCTCAAACGAGTTCAGGTATTACCGTTGAATTATCTAATTTATTAGATAACTTTTCTAGACTGTTTGAGGAGCCGCAGGAGTTGCCACTAAGGAGAGTACCTAGGGCTGCACCGACGGACGTGAGGCCATATCGATATCAACATGTGCAAAAACAAGTTATGTCAAAGATGGTAGCTGAGATGTCGGAGCAAGGCCTCATACAACCAAGTCATAGTTCATACTCATCCCCCATGCTATCGGTGCAAAAAAAGGTAGAACATGGCGTTTTTGTGTCGATTATTGAGCACTAAACGCTATTACCGTCAAGGATCGGTATCCTATTCTGGTTATCGAGGAGTTGCTCGACAAGGTTGTAGGGGCGACTATATTTAGTAAGCTTGACTTGAGGACCGAGTATCATCAAATTAGAGTTCACCCGGTAGATGTGCACAAAACTGCATTTCGTTCCATTTGTCTACTTCCCTTAATCACTTCCACAATCCACCTTCATCTCCATACCATCCATAACCCTAACATCCACTCCACCCATCACCACCACCATCACCCACATTCTTTCGTGTTTTCGTCCCAGTTGCTGTTCGAATCTCTATATATAATAATTATTAGTGTTATGTACCTATTTTTATATGTAATTATTTGCAATAATTTAATTCTTATTTTCTTAATTATTAAAGAGATTAAGAAGCATATAATTATTTCTTAAATAAATTACTGGATAATATAACTATGGTTAATAAATAACAAAACAAATATAGAAATTAATAGTATATGATTATGACGAGAAATTATCTTTTAGTCAGTAGCCTTACCCCCTAGACTAACATTATATGTTATAAATAATTTTAGATTCTGACCCTTCTGTTTAAGACCCCATCGACCTAGCTATCGAGGACTGATCGTTGTTGTAGCAACGTGAACGAGTGGTTGTTTGGTAATTATAGTTTTGGTGAGTAGCCTTACCCCCTAGATGCCTTTCAAATTAAGATTTATTATATAATTATGTATACACATGTTTTAGTCTCCAGCATAATTATATGACCTTATTTAGAGATGATTTCAGTCAAGCATATTTTATCATTCATTTGATTAGACTAATTTGGTATATGAGTATGCTGATGACATATAGGGATGATTGGAAATTGTTATATTGTTATAACTTTATATCAAGATGATCTCTAGCATGAGTATGCATGTGATGGACTACTAGGGATATGCATGTGTTAGATATATGGTTGGAGACTACATTGCATTATTTTTTTCTTGACTTCTTTATCACCTAAATTCTTGATATGCATGACTTATTATAGTACTAGATATATGCACATGATCTATTATATAGAAGAAAATACATAAATCTCATTGATAAGAAAGTTAATAGAAAAAGCATAAATGCACTCGAGTAGGTGCTAGGGTTAATGGTGCCTGGAGTAATGATCATGGTCAATGATATGTGATATCTCATGGCCCATGTCTGAGGGCAGTTGAATCTGTGCGCATAGACAATCGAACACCTGCCGTTCATTAGGGCATGCATGTGGCAAGTTAGCCTCATGTGATTTCTATTAACTAGTGAGGTCTTCGATCTAGATGGATATTGATATACCCTTAACATATGGTAGGGTATGCTTCGTGCCTACGGGCAGGATGTTGAGATCGGGTACCTAGTGTTGAATTATACCGAGATGTCGATGATGATCATGATGTTAAGAAATGCATATGATTTTGTTATTCTAATATACCTGATTATCGAGTGGTCAATATGCATCATATGTGGTTGCACTTGATATCATAGCATGGTTATGGTCGGCATGTATCATATGTGTATATTTGAGAGAGAGTTATGATGATGGTATAATATGAAGATTTATTTATACTAATAGGCTCTAATACCAATTTAATAGGCTCTAATACCAATGATAGGCTTTGATACCAAATTGATAAGCTCTGTTACCACTTTGATGGGTTCCTCTACCAAAAGATCGGCTACGGAATAATTCCTTAAGATCTGAATTTATTGCGGGAAGCAGTCTGCGCAACCGGGGGAAAATATTTGTCAGATATTCTCTAGTAGTCAACAAATTATAAAACCAAGTGGGTTGGATCGCATTTGAACGCACTCAAAAGGCCCCATCTCTCGATGTGCAAACGCGATATAGGCATTCGAACGCGGGCGTTCGAACTCGCCCGACTGCGTTCGAACGCACAATATGCGTTCTCTGTATTTGCGAACCTGATGCAGGCGTTCACAAGGGCATTTGAATGCGACCCCACCTACGTTCGAACGCGACTTACAGGGATTTTATTTTAATAAAAATAAACACCTAATGCAATAAGAAAAGATTCTAACTGAGTGTAGCATATATATTGTCGAAAATTATATACTTTAATTAGTAATGATATGATATCTACATTTTCATTTTTATCTTATTGATGATACATTCATATATTCATTCATGACATAATGCTCCTATGTAATCCATATTATTCAGTATATAATTTACTTTCTATTTGGCATCACTAATTCGGGATAAGATCTACATTGAGATTTTAGCTTATGACTCTCGTTGTTTTCTCCCTTCCAAAAACCTAGGAGAATAAGTGGAGCAAAATACTCCCTGAGAGGTCTTGCCAGCGGGTGAAAGTAGAGTGTAGTTAGTGTTATACTCTAGATACGTTATGTTGTATGTTGCATCAGTTGATATATTAGAGTGTTTTTTTATCCTTGTCTTATATTTTAGTAGATGACTTTGTACTTATTGAATTATGTATATACCACCATTGCGTATACGTAATAGGAAATACTCTTGATGATGTATTGTAGCCTATGTAGGGCCCTATTAGGGTTATCTATAAGTTGTTCATAGTCAGACTTGAGTTATTTTTAGTTTAGATGTTGTTGATAAAATTTTGGTGTTGATACAAATTTATTTGATTGTCAGCAACTAACCAAGTTGCTAGGTGTCTTTCACATGCCATGTGTGCTCGTGACATGCATGTGCTTAGGGTTTGGGTGTTACACAAAGGAAGACTAAGTACCTGCTAATCTGTCCACCTTACTGAAGGAATTTAGCAAGGTGTTTGAAGAACCACGCGGCTTGCCGCTGGCGTATCAGCAGAGAGTTCTAAGCCACCTCCTACAATGGGTATCACCTTAAATAAGTTTATGCAGCTGAACCCCCAGAGGCGTTGATCCACTAGTGGATGGTTATTGGACATGGAGAAAATGTTGGATACTCTAGGGTGTAATGATTAGCAGATGGTAGCCTTTGCTACCTTTATGGTCAGGGGTGAGGCAGAACAAAGGTGGAAAGCCACAGAATTACTAATAAAATCAAGGATAGGGGACGCCATCATCACTTGGGAGTTATTTCTAGATGCCTTTGATCAAAAACATTTTCCAGCCTCGATGTAACAACCTATTCTAAAAAAAAACAAAAAAAAAATCTGTGTTATGGGCACGATGTGGTCGGCTACAGTGAGTGTAACGCCCCCGCCCGGCACGGGGACGTGCATGCCCACGCGCCCACACGGCACGTGCGGCGCACGCGACAGGTCGGGTGGGGCCCGTCACGCACAGATACACTACTATGCACATATAATCATGATATCATCAAATAATACCTGCTAACATATTCATACTGACATAATCCAACACCAAATAAATTATATTATCAACCAAATAAATCTGTTAACATATGAATATCTAAGTCCATAATAATATACACTAGACAACTACCTAATCTGGCTGAACCCATACAGGCCACAACAAACCATCAAGATACAACTAAATAACTGATACACAAGTGCTCTATAATCTGACATGTACTATACAAATCATCATCTGATATAATAAGGTATAAATTTAACAAACAACGATACAACTCAATGTTTGGTAACTATCTTCTATACCGCTTCACGTCTATAGCTCACCTCATTCTTGCTTTAAAAATATCTCATCAGGATATCTCAAGTCGCTATCACGTACCACATATCTGAGGGGTTAGAAAAGAAATAAAGAGAGTCATGAGCAAAAGGCTCAGTGAATAAATCTTACCCCGAATCGGTCATGCCAAACAGAGAGTAAATCATGTACTAGATAATATGAATCAGAAAGCAGCATGATGCCATGTATGAGCATGTATATATGTATCCTTAATGACATATATATGAATGATATCAATTCTCATGAATGAGCATAAGTAAATCATGTACTAGATAATATGAATCAGAAAGCAGCATGATGCCATGTATGAGCATGTATATATGTATCCTTAATGACATATATATGAATGATATCAATTCTCATGAATGAGCATATTATATCCTCAACTAAAAAATATATCGCATGATAAAATTACCATATAACCTCACCGAATATAACAATATATCATGTATAACAATTATGATCTAACGATACTAGTCATATCAATGATAATGCATGATGCATGCCAACCACAGATAATCATATATGTCAGAGGCAGATATAATCCACATATCTCTCACTATCACAATCATCCATCTCAACTCTGAATATCATCCACCATGCTGGACTACGGTACCCAGCTCCAAACTCGATATACATCATGTCACAAGCTTAGAGTATACCCTGTCATACACTAAGAGTATCTCTGGAGATAAATCATACCCTTTCATATGCTAAGGGTATCTCAGAAGAAAGTAATCATACCCTACCATACGCTAAGGGTATATCAATGATAGTTGTATCCTGTCATACGCTAAGGGTATATCACCATACTCTGCCATATGCTTTGAGTCACCCCTCTTCTTTGGGATCTCAACTATTTCGTTCCCTTTGTCTACTTCTCTTATTCACTTCCACAATCTACCCTCATCTTCATACCTATTATAACCCTAACATCCACTCCACCCGTCACCATCACCATCAGCCATGTTATTCCGTATTTTTTTCCCTGTTATAGTTCGAATCTGAGAAGGGCGTAAATACAAAAATTATAGTTTAGGAAGTTATGGATCCAACCCAATTAGTTTTGTAATTTTCTGACTACCGTAGAATATCTGACGAATATTTTTCCATGATTGCGCGGACTGATTCCTACAATAAATTCAGATCTTAAGGAATTGTTCTGTAGCTAATCTTTTGGCTCCAGATCTTATCAATTGGTATCGAAGCCTATCAATTTGGTATCAAAGCTCTATCATGCCGAACTGACCATGGGGTTTGACGTTACTATTGGGAATGATCGTATATTATTGTCGTTTCATCGCCGGGTATGCAAGATCGCTACTCCTCTCACTTCTTTGTTGAAGAAAGACTCCTTTAGATAAACAAATGAAGCCACTATAGTCTTTGAAAAACTAAAAACAGCAATGACGATGGTGCCCGTTTTAGCGCTACCGGATTTCACCAAATAGTTTAGTGTGGAATGTGATGCGTCGGGTGTTGGCATAGGAGTTGTACTAATGTAAGGAGGATGACTCATAGCCTATCTTACTAAGGCTTTATCACAAAAATCTCAACAATTATCGACTTAAAAGGAAGAGATGTTGGCAATTCTATATGCGGTGACAAAGTGGAGGCCTTATTTGATCGTTAGGCGATTCATTTTCTGAACTGATCAAAGGAGCCTTCCATACTTTATGGGACAGCATATATACACTCTGGCACAGCAGAGATGGGTTACAAAATTATTGGGGTATGATTATGAAATCCAATATAAAAAGGGAACGAAAAATAGAGCGGTGGATGCACTATCGCGCCAACTTGATACCACTGAGCTTGTAGCCTATTATTCTCCTACCTTTCCCTTCTTTGACAAGATGAGGTATGCATGTACATCTGACCTAGATATTTTGAGATTTTTTTAGAGGTGATGGATGATCCGGAGCGCCATCCAGAGTTGGAGAACCAAGGCGGTTTGCTGTTGAATTGCGGATGCATTCGGATGCCGGCAAATGATGGATTGTGCCAGAAATTGTTGGAGCACTTCCACCAAACTCCGAAGGCTAGTCATGGTGTCTTGAGGACTTATAGGAGGATATCTCAGAGTTGCACGTGGCTAGGATTGAGACGACATGTGAAGAGTTTTGTCCGTGCTTACGAAGTTTGTCAAAGAGCTAAAATAACCACATTGAAACCGGCTAGATTACTTCAGCCTTTACCTATACCAGACCGTGTTTGGGAAGATATTTCTATGGGTTCCATAGAGGGTCTTCCATTGGTACGTGGTTATTCCGTTATCTTTGTGGTGGTTGACAGATTGAGTAAGTATGCGCACTTTTCAGCATTGTCATATCCATTTTTATCCAAGTCAATAGCTGAAATTTTTGTGAGGGATGTTGTTCGGTTACATGGCATGTCATGCACGATTGTCTCGGATCGTGATCGTGTATTTATGAGCAACTTTTGGATAGAGTTTTTAAGATTACAGGAAACTCGATTGAATATTAGTTCGGCCTACCATCCACAGACGAATGGCCAAACCGAGGTGGTCAATTGAGGTATTAAGCAGTACTTGAGGTGCTTTGTTGGAGAGATGTTGAGAGAATGGTTGGAGTTCTTACCGTGGGCGGACTGGTCTTACAACATTGCCTACCAAAGCAGAATTGGCATGACTCTATTTGAGATAATGTATGGACGCATGACTTCGACATTATGTGCTTATGATCTAGTGGCATCTGCAGATCGAACGGAGGTCAACTTAGCGTTGATGGATAGAGACGCCACATTGAGGAGGTTGGGTGCCCATCTTAAACTTGCTCAAAACCGCATGAAGCAAGTTTATGATCGTAGCCATAGTGAGTAGGAGTTCGACATCGGCAGTTGGGTGTTCGTGAGGGTGCATCCCTCGACAGGTGACGTTATGTCTGATGCGTAACCAAAAGTTAGCACATCGCTAATTTGTCCGTTTTGGGTGTTAGAACATATTGGTCCGGTTGCATATCATTTGCAGCCGACGGAGGGTCGAGAGAGCACCTTATCTTCCATGTTTCATTACTGAGGGAGCGGATTTAAGATCATGAGGTCGTTGGATCAGTTTGATACACTTAGTTATGATCTTTTCTTCTTGCATCAGTTTGATAAAATTCCTGTAGGTCGCGTTCGAACGCCATTTCAAATGCCTGCATCAGGTTCGCAAATACAAAGAACGCATAATGTGTGTTCGAACACAGTCATGCGAGTTCGAACGCTGCGTTTGAACGCCTGCATCGTGTTCGCATATACAGAGAACGTCTTTTGTGCATTTGAACGCGATCGGCGGGAATCCTCTATAATTAGGGTTACTTATTGCTATTAGGACTTGTTGGCTAGCATCTATAAGTATGTGGATGGCAGCCAAATTCATTATAGAATTGGATTATTAATTTTTTGCCTCTTATCTTCTCTCTAAACTCTCTCTCTCCTCCCTCATCACTATCCTTCCACCTCTACCGTTGGCAAGGTTTTCCCTAACTTTTAATCTCCCTTGTCTGTCTAGTCACCTCTCTTCTTTGGGATCTCGACCACTTCATTCTCTTTATCTACATCCCTTAATCACATCCACCAACCACCTTCATCTCCATAATCATCCATAACCCTAACATCCACTCCACTAGTCACCACTACCATCACCCACATTATTTCATGTTTTTGTCCCAATTGCAATTTGAATCTATGAAGGGTATAAATACAGTAATTGTAAATCATGGAGTTACGAATCTAATCCACTTAGTTTTGTAATTCTTTGACTATAGAAAAATATTTGATGAATATTTTCTAACGGTTATGCTGATACATTTAGTTAGGATCTTTTCTTATTACATTAGTTATTTATTTTCATTAAAATAAAATTTCTGTAGGTTGCGTTCGAACGCAGGAGGGGTCGCGTTCGAACGCCTTGCGAACGCTGCATTAGATTCGCAAATACAGAGGACACAAAAAGTGGGTTCTAACGCGATCGGGCAAGTTCGAACGCCACGATCGAACACCTGCGTCGCATTCACACATACACGTCTTTTGTGCATTCAAATATGATCGGTGGGATTGCACTAGGATTAGGGTGACTTATTGTTATCAAGTATTTTAGCTAGCCACTATAAATGTGTGGATGGCAGCTAAATTTAGAATGCTATTGGATTATTAATTTCATACCTCCTATCTTCTTTATTCTTTCTCCCTCCTCCCTTTACACCATCCTTCCACCTCTACCGTTGGCAAGATCTCTCCTAAATTCTAATCTCCCTCGTCTTTTGAGTCCTCTCTCTTCTTTGGGATCTCGACCACTTCTTCCTCTTCATCTATATCCCTTAACCACATCCATCATCCACCTTCATCTCTATATCCATCCATAACCCTAACATCCACTCCACCCGTCACCACCACTATCACCCACATTATTTTGTGTTTTTGTCTTAGTTGCAGTTCAAATCTGTGAATGCCATAAGTACAAAAATTGTAGATTAGGGAGTTAAAGATCAAATCCACTTGGTTACATAATTTTCTAACTATAGGAAAATATTTGATGAATATTATCCTATGGTTGTGCGGACTAATTTCTATAATAAATCCAAATATTGAAGGAATTATTCCGTAGCCGATCTTTTAGTAATATAACCCATCAGGGGCCTCATCTGCTGCTGGGGGAGACAGGGAAACTTGAGGGAAGGTCCCTCTCAGCTTGGGCGAAAGTCTAGAGGTTGCTGATTCTTCGCAATGATGGAGCACGACTCTTTGGCATCCAATGATGTGGACATAGGTACTCTAAATTTATTTTCACATACAGCGAGAGTTTTATTTTATTTAGGTGCAACACATTTTTTATTTCAAGTTATTTTCCTTGCCATTCTGATACACTAATGGAAGCTTTCGAGGATATTCTTTTTATTGCCACACTAGTAGTTGAAATAGTTGTTATTGATTCTATTTATAAATCTTGCATAGTTAGTTTTGGGGATATGGAGTTTAGTGTAGATCTTTTGCCATTAGAGCTGACAAATTTTGAGGTTATTTTGGGGATGGACTAGTTAGCTGCAAATCATGCCAATATAGATTGCTATAGAAAGGAAATTGTGATGAACATAGCTGATGGGGCAGAATATAGAATTAAGGGCAATAAATCCAGTAGCCCTATGAAGATTGAAAAAACACCTAAACACACGTATGTATCTAAACTCTAGGCAATGATATTACTTGTTTGCTTAAGTAAAAGTCGGAAGAAATATTAAAAACGAAAGCAGAGATGAACGCCAAGATTTTAACGTGGAAAAACCCAAATGGGAAAAAACCACGGATCCAAACTCGGATCAAAACCAATCACTAGAATAGTAGTAGTTACAAAACTGACTCAAAAGACAAACCGTCGATCCTCACGACTTTTTTCTTCTCAGTCTTGCTTGCTAGAACTCACGATTCACTGCTTCTTGTGATTGATTATTGTAACAACCCAACCAAAAAAAAAAAAATTAATTTTGCATGGGCACGACGTGGCCGGCCACAGTGTGACCGGCCTCGTGCCCATGCAGTGGGGCTGCGTGGGGGAGGTGCCACGCACCCCCCCCCCCTCGCGTTGCCGCAGCCAACCGGCTGCGGCCATCTGGCAGCGGCGGGCCCCAGCGCCGCCGCAGCCACCGCCAACCTCCCACCGCCTTCCCTCTCTCTCTTTAAATCTCTCTCTCTCTCTCTCTCTGGATGCTCTCTCTCTATCTCTCTCTCTCTCTCTCTCTCGCCGAGGTCGGTCGTCGCCGTCGCCACCTCCTCGAGCGCCGATGAGCTCCTCTCTCTCTCTCCCTCTCTCTCTCTCTCTCTCTCTCTCTCTCTCTCTCTTTCTTGCCCGAGGGTGGGCTCGTCGGAGCCGAGCCGCCGGCGAGAGGCCGGCCGCTGGCTGGCCAGCAACGACCGGTGCCCTCCCCGCCGGCCTGGGTCCGCAACCTCCTCCCTCACCTCCTCTCTTTCTTCTCTTCCTCTTCTCTTCTTCTTCTTCTTCTTCTTCTTTCTTCTTTCTTTCTTTCTTTCTTTCTTTCTTTTTCTCCTTCTTCCTGAGCTCCTCTTTTCTCTTTCTGCACAGTGTTGATGGCAGTTGTAATTAAATTATTAATTAATTAGTTTATTTATGTTATTTATTTAAGTATTTTGCTTCTTAATTAATGCAAATAGATTATTTAGACATTAACTATTTTAATAATATTATATATCCTTCAATGTAATTTTATTAATGATAATTTTTATAATTAATGATTAATTAGGCATAAATATAGGTAATACTTATATTTATTTATTTACTTACTTATATGTATATTAGATTAATAGATAAATTTGTAAATTATAATTATTAGATTTATATTCTAATATTCTTATGATATACATTTTTTAAGTAATTCTATTAATTTATTATACATTATTATTTTGTAACAAAGAAGATAATGGCTACATAGTCCCTAATTAATCAAGATATAATTTAATTATAATTAGGTTTTTATCTATATTTATATTTTATTTATAATAAAAATCTAGCCAATTATAAAAATAAGTAGAAATTCTAAAATCTAATAAATCATCATATTTTACTCGAACGGATTATAATGGGATAAACAACTAACTTTATGTTACTTAAACATTTTCAGACGATCCCGAACCCCATATTTGAGACCCCGTGGACCTTGCTAGCGATGAGTGTCACTCTGTTACCTGACGGACGTGAGAGATGCGTAGTTTGTATCTTCTGATCAGACGGTGAGTAGTCTTATCCCCTAGATCCCTTTCTCAAATTAGGTTATATTATATATTATGTACATGCATGTTTTGGCCTCCAGCATGATTATATGACTTTATCTAGAGATGATTACCGTCGAGCATATTTTTATCATGCATGTAATTAGGCTGATCTTTGATATAAGTATGATAATGATAAATAAGGATGGTTGGAGATGATTATACTGTTATGATTTTATGTCGAGATGATTTCTAGTATGAGTGTGCATGTGATAGACTAGCGAGAGTATGCATGTGTTAGATACATGGTTGGAGACTACATTGTAGCATTTTTCTCTTGATTCCTGTTCCACCTAAATTCCTATTATGCATTGACTCGTTATTGTACTGGATATATGCATATGATCTGTCATTTAAAAAGAAAGTATGAAATATGATTGATAGGATAGTTGATAGAAAGCGTGGGGATACCCGAGTAGGCGCCAGGGTTAGGGGTGCCTGGATTGATGATTATGGTCGCTGATATGCGATATCTCGTGGCCCATGTCCGAGGTCAGTTGAGTCTGTGCGTACAGACAATCGGACACATGCCGTTCGCTAGGGCATATGTGGCGAGTTATCCTCACGAGGTTTCTATCAACTATGTGGGGTGCCCGGTCTGGATGTATGTTGATACCCTTAGCGGATGACAGGGTATGGTTATATTTGAGATACTCCTTGCGGATGGCAGAGTATGCTCGGAGCCTTTGGGCATGATGTTCAGACCGGGTACCGGTTGTTGACTGTGCACAGTGGTCTAGTATGATGATATTATACCGAGATGTCGGTGATGATCGTGATGTTGAGAAATGCATATGATTTCATTATCATTCGGTTACCTGATTATCGAGTGGTCAATATGTATCATATATGGTTGCATTTGATATCATAGCATAGTCATGATCGGCATGCATCATGTGTCATATTTGAGAGAGAGTTATGATGATAGATGACATGGAGATTTGTTTACTCATGGTCGAGGATTATATACTTTTATCAGTTATGACGTGTTATCTACTTTTCATTTATATATTATTGAGGATACATTCATATACTCATTCATGACATGATACTCTTTCTGATTCATATTATCCAGTATATGATTTACTCTCTGTTTGGCATCACTAATTCGGGGTAAGGTCTATTCACTGAGCCTTTTGCTCATGACTCTCTTTATTTCTTTTCTAACCCCCTCAGATATGTGGTACGTGATAGCGACTTGAGAAGATATTTTAGAGCGATGATGAGGTGAGCTATAGATACGAGATGGTATAGATGATAGTTTATATAGAAATCGAGTTGTACCAATATTTGATATTTGTACTCTTTTGTATTAGACAATGATTTGTATAATACAGGTCGAATCATAGTGTACCCTTGTATTAGTTATTTTAGTTGTATCTTGATGGTTTGTTGTGGCCTGTGTGGGTCCTGCCAGATTATGTAGCGGTCTAGTGTATATTATTGTGGACTTTGATATTCATATGTTAACAGGTTTATTTGGTTAAGAGTATGATTTATTTGACGATGGATTATGTGATCATGGATATGTTAGTAGGTGTTATTTGATGATGTCATGAACGTATGTGCACAGGAGTGTATTTGTGCGTGACGGGCCCCGCCCGACCTGTCGCGTGCGCCACACGTGCCGTGTGGGCGCGTGTGCGTGCACGTGCCCGTGCCGGGCGGGGGCGTTACAATTATCCAACCTCAGTAGCCCCGAGATTGATCTTTCGTCTAGATAGCCCTTAAGACGAAAGATTAAGCTTTTTAGAAAAGTAGGACTTTGTTTTAGTTGAAGAACCGATGTAGCCTCAAGAAGTCTCCTTTAAAATTGCTTCTTCAACCACACTAGAGTTAGGGCATCACAATCCTTAAATATGATTGTCAAAATAGAGCCAAATCCAAGTCTTATCCGTACTCATGAAAGTCCAAAAATTACAAACTTCTTAGGTGCGTTCGAACGTGGCTCAAGTGTGTTCGAACAGCCTGACTTAATCTCATGTGCGTTCGAACGGGTCATGACTACGTTCGAACACGCACAGAAACTGCACTTTCTGTGTATGTGAATGCCTGTACCTGCGTTCGAACGCACTTATGAACACGGTGTTTCTGTCTGTGCAAACGCTTGTACTCACGTTCAAATGCGCTTCTAAACGCGGTGTTTCTATCTATGCGAACGCTTGTACCCGTGTTCGAACGCGCTTGTGAACGCGGTGTTTCTGTTTGTGCGAATGCATATGCCTGCGTTTGAACACGCTTGTGAACGCGATGTTACTGTCTGTGCGAACGCATGTGCCCACATTCGAACGCACTTGTGAACGCGATGTTACTATCTGTGCGAACGCATGTGCCTGCATTTGAATGTGCTTGTGAACGCTACTGTCTGTCTGTGTGAATGCCCTGTGAACACGATGTGAACTCGTAACCTTTTCACCATTAATCTTGCAATCCATCAAAACAAATATTTTCTAGACTTGTATAAAAGCTCATGTACATGTATAAAAACAGTTAGAATACTTTATACAAAATTGCCAACAATAAAAACCTAACAATCTCCCCCTTTGGCAATTTGTGACAAATCATCTAGATTACAAGTTATTACAAAGAATCCTAAATGAGCATTCAATAAGTCTAGAAGATTTAACATTTCAATTCCTGCAAATAAAAAATATACCAATCTAAGATCAAGTGAAAATAACTTGAAGTGAAAAATAATTCAAACACAAGTTATCAAGCAAACATAAGTTCTCAAGCAAACACAAATTCACAAGTTCTCAAGCAAACACAAATTCACAAGTTCTCAAGCAAACAAAAGTTATCAACCAGTAAACTCCCCCTACACCAGTAAACTCCCCCTATACCAATAAACTCCCCCTAAAACTCCTAATAAACTCACTCCGATCACATCTAACTCTCCCCCTTTTTGACACAAATTTCCAAAGACTAAGAACTAGGAGAAAACTTACAATGAAGGATCGACAACACAGAGTCGAGCATGGTCCCCTGACGAGTTTGCTCAGCCCGTAAATCATTCACAGCCAAATGTAAGTCCTGCACCTGAGTGTTAAGCTGATCAAACCGGTCAGAGAACTATCGTAACTCCCCCTCAGGGTGATATGAATCATCGTCATAATTGTTAGCAGAACTGTCACGGTGTGATGGACGTCCAGCGATGGAAGAGGAGGTCGGCTTGTAAGGAGACGGTTGATCATGAGCTTGACTCCTCTTAATTGTTATCCGATCCAATGGTTTTTGTGTAGTAAGCGAAGCTTCTAAGGCGTCCACTCTCACCCCACTCAGAGTGCATAGTTTGGTAATAAAAATACCAAATTGCAAACCTTCGTATATTATGGCAGCCAAATCAATAGAAATCCCTAACAGCATGGCATGAAGGAGGAAGGCCCGATCCTGACTGATACTTGAATGTCGAGTCTTGGGAGTGATATTGTAGAGACATATAAGGTGTAACATGCGAGCCACTAATGTTAATTTCGCATGTGGCATCATGTCATCTATCCACTCTTCCTCTTGTATTAACATAGTACTAGCATATTCTTGAACATCAGGAAGAGGATTAGAAGAGGGATACTAGAACTTGCAATCAAGAAGGTGAAATTCAGCACGGAAGATGTCAGAATCCAAGTATACAGCAACCCCACGTACGGTGGACCGTATAAAACATTCCAAAATAGTGGCATTGCTAAAAAACTCCCGAACAACCTCTACATATGCTTTCCCGTCCATCCGACATACTGACAGCTATCCTCACTCAGTAAATATCTGTTCTATCCCCAAGGCGCAAAAATCAGAAATGACAACTGGCCTTTCACAGATAATCGGACGAGTGCCAAAATTTTGTTTGTATCTCCTTGCAGTAGTGGATGAAGAAAACTTGGGAGCCGAAGTTGGGGAGGAAGGTGGCCTTGGCCTCTTGGAAACTGCAACTTTTTTAGGCATTCTAGAGAGAGAAACAAGGCGCAAGATTCAAACTATGCCCAAAGCATACAAAAAAATAACAAGAAAACCAAAAATCCTAAAAAACCATGAAAGCCCTAAGTGAAATCCATTTTCCACTAGAAAAATCAAATTTGACACGTTCAATCGCTCAAGAAATAGTAAGATATAAACCCTAATGTGATCAAAACTTGAAAATGCACGAAATCAATTAAGATCAAGAGGCTAAAATGAATAAAAAATAAGAAATTTGATGAACGATCATACCTCGCAAAAAGTGAAGAAAAACTTGGAAGTTTCGACTAAAAGACTCTAGATTCGGAGGAGAACAACCCTTTAAAAGGGTTTGAAGTGAAAAAGTTGATGAAAAAGGTGAAGATCTTGAAGATTTGGGAGAGAGGGAATGAAGGGTTTCTAGGGTTTGGAAGATGGAAGATGAAAACCCTTGGGTTCGGATGCAATATTTAAAGAACCTCCGAGTGCGTTCAAACGCGCCAGCCACCGCGTTCGAACTCAAAAATCTTTCGTTTGAATGCCTTTTTTTTCTTTTTTAAATCAGTAAAAACTCTAAAAAGATCTTTTTGGAGATGCATTTCTAAAAATTCAAAATAGATTCAAGACATAGAATATGACAATCAAATGAAATAAATCATACATATATCAATCAAATCATCAAGAGCATATTATAATCAATTCTAATGCATCACTCAAAATTAAATTAATCTTGATTGATCATAATAATATGCATATGCAAGTTGAGCATAGATAACATGAAACAATCTTCTTAAACAAACTTTTCTATTTAAACAATGATGCAATACAGTAGTCAAACCAACTTAGTATTTAATTTTGCACTTTTCGACTTATTCACCATAACATGATAGGAATTTTTTCTGTAATTTTTTTTACTGAAATCATATAGGTGCAATGATGGCTTTCACACATGAGTAGGTAGCCCTTATCTTGTATTACATATCAAATAATATGCAAGTAGATATTCACATATATCATTTTTTTAATTTGCAAACAATGTATTGAGTCAAACTGGACTCAAAACAAGATGGCTTTCACACTAACTCATTGTAACCCTTTTCATTGATCTTTTATGAACACACTTTTGATGACTAAGTATGAGGTCAAACTGTGCAAATCAAAGTCAATAGTGAGCTATTTAAAAAAATATTTCATGATGTCATGCTCACTCAAGAATATACACACGTTATGAGAGTATTAAATTTAGTTTAATTATTATACAAGTCGAGAGAATGAATAAATCAGAAATGATACAATATACTACAAGATGACAAAATTGATTATAATAACTCATAATCAAGAAAAAATCATATTTATATGTCAAGAATATATTTTTGAATCTAGAAGTACATCAATTTTTTTTATAGAAAATAAAACTCTCGACAAATCTGAAACTAAAACCAAAGAGAAAATTTCAGAGTAAAAGAAAACCTAACAAAAAACGAAATGAAATAAAAAAAACTCGCAAACCAAAACACAAATAAAAAAAAATCAGTCCAAAGCACAAATCCCTAAAGAAGTACGAAAATACTCAAATCTCGGTATATCCAAAGGTTTTGTAAATAAATCTCCCAACTGTTTCTCTGTCTCAACATGTTCCAGTGCTATTATTTTGTCTTCAACTAACTCACGTATAAAATGATGTCGGATATCAATGTATTTTGTACACGAGTGTTGAACAGGATTTTTCGATATATTAATAGCACTCATGTTGTCATAATAAAGCACCACATAGTATTTTATTCAATGCCATAATCCTTGACCATCTGTTTCATCCACAATAACTTAGAATAACAACTCTCTACTGCAATGTACTCGGCCTCTGTAGTAGATAAAGATATCGAGTTTTGTTTCTTACTGTGCCAAGCAACCAGATTGTTTCCAACATAAAAACATCCACCTGAGATACTTTTGCTGTCATCATATGAACCTAACCAATCAGAATCCGTGTATCCCGATATGATAGCACCCGAGTCATAAGTAAACCAGATACCTAAATCAACTGTGCCACTGACATATTTTATGATACGTTTCACAGCAAACAAATGTGTCTTCTTAGGTTCAGACTGAAACCTAGCATACACACCGACGCTATATGCAATGTCTGGTCTACTAGCAGTTAAGTACAAAAGGCTACCAATCATGCTCCCATATAGTGTCTGATCAACACTTTTTTCTAAAATGTCCTTACCTAGTTTGGTAGTTGTATTCATAGGAGTTCTAGCATGTTTTGCATTTTCTAAACTGAATTTAGTTACAAGATCCTTAGCATATTTGGTTTGAGTGATAAAAATCCAATTTTCCAATTAAGTAATTCGAAGTCCCAAAAAGAACTTCAACTCACCCATCATGCTCATCTCAAAATGACTGTGCATGAGATCTGCAAACTCCTTAGCTAAAAATTGACTCGTTGCCCCGAAGACAATGTCATCTACATATATTTGTGCCACGACTAAACTCTTGTTATCACATCTAATGAACAATGTCTTGTCCACTCCCCCTCGAGTGAACCCCGCATCCATTAAAAAAGTGGTCAACTTCTCATACCAAGCTCTTGGAGCTTGTTTTAGCCCGTAAATAGCCTTTTTCAATTTAAAAATATGAGAAGGAAATTTATGATCTTCGAAACCCTTAGGTTGTTCCACATAAACATCTTCATTCAGGATACCATTCAAGAAAATACTTTTAAAATCCATTTAAAATAATTTAATTTTAAATGACAAGCAATGGCAAGTAGTATACGAAATGACTCTAATCTAGCAACAGGAGCAAATGTCTCATCAAAATCTATACCCTCAACCTGAGTGTATTCCTGTGCTACTAGTCTGGCTTTATTTTAAATTATATTGCCATATTCATCACTTTTATTCTTATATATCCATTTTGTTCCAATTACGTTCACATTCTTAGTTCTAGGAATTAAATACCAAACATCATTCCTAGAAAATTGCTCTAATTCCTCATATATAGCATTAACCCAAGAATTGTCTAACAATGCTTCCTTCACATTTTTAGGTTCAAAAGAAGATGTATAACAAGTAAATTATACCTCACTTTGGATTTGTCATCTTGTCTTCATTTGTTCATTCACGTCTCCGATTACTTGTGACAGTGGATGATTTAGTTTCACTCTGGCAGATGTTTCTAGTACGTTGCAATCATTCTTGTTCATTTCAACCTTGTCCTCGTCCTGTTTCTCAATTTCCAGATCAAGCTCCTTTTCAATGTCTTCGTCATGTGTACCTTTCTAGATTTCATATGCAGTCATTTTTATACCTGGTTTTAAATAAACACGATTTATCACATGTACTACTTTCTAGATTCAACTTCAATTTTGAAGGATTCATCCAGGATTGCTTTGAAAATGCGATTGATGGCTTCAGGTATTCTTCCTTTTGTATACTTGCAGAAACAAAAACAGTTTTATTATTATTTGAATTACTAGTATATCCAACACCATACCTGTCTTTTCCAGAGATCTGAGCTTGTAGAATCTCGTCCAGTTTGTTCTTCCCTTTTAGAAATGTAACTTCCTTATGCAATTGCTCTAGTTCAATTTCATTAGCCTTCATTTTATTTTTCGCATTGTCAAGTTGTTCAGAAAGGTCTTTGACACGTTCAAGCTCCAATTTGTACTTCTCCTCAAATTGAATTGTTTCTGGTTCAATTTCCTTGAGTCGTTGAAGTAGTCTAAGATTGCTTTTTTTGAGTTTAAACGACTCCAGGTACAAGTCATTATATGCCTTTTGAATTTTAGATTCATCTTCCTCAACTGGTAGCATATCAAGATCATTTGTACTATCAGTATCATCAGCAGAGTCAGTATTAAGCAGAGAAGAGGCAAAGGCTACAAAGTTTTCTTCGTCTTTTTTAGAATCATCCCAAGTAACTTTCATAGCTTTACCCTTTCTCTTAAGACGATTAGGGCATTCTTGTACGATGTGTCCAAAACCAGAACATTCATAACATTGAACTTTATTCTCAGAATTCTTATTTTTCTGTTTGACATTGTTGTTGCTACCACCTGTATTCGAACTCACAGTATTCTTCTTTTTCACAAAAGCTTTCATTTTTTCAAATTTTTCAACATTCAACTTGTTTGGCTTTCGAAAGAATTTATTTAACTTTTTGACAAACATAGCCAACATCTCAACATCTAAATCACCTTCATCTTCAGTCTCCTCTAAATTTTGTTCAACAGTGGATAGAGCCATCCCTTTGGACTTCCTTGGTTTTGAACGACTGGACTCAAATGTTTATAGATTTCCTACCAATTGTTCAACTTTCATAGAGTCGATGTCCTTACTTTCCTCAATAGCTGTAACTTTTGCTTGAAACCTTTCTGGAAGAGACCTAAGGATCTTATGGACAATTCTATTTTCAGGAATTTTCTCTCCTAGGTTGAAACTGGAGTTGACTATATCACTCAGCTTTGCATAGAACTCATCAAATGTCTCATTCTCCTCCATATATAGAATTTCAAAACTAGTAGTCAACCTCTGAAGTTTCGAAAGTTTTACAGCCACAGTTCCTTCATGAGTTGTTTCTAAGATCGTCCAGGCTTCTTTTGCTATTTCACAAGTAGAAATTCTTCTAAATTCTTCCGAGGAAACACAACTAAAAATTGCATTTATTGCTTTGCTATTCCAGCCAACTTTTTCCTAATCTATCTTATCCCATGACTCAATCGGTTTCTCAACAAACTCATCATTCACCATGTACATTGGTGGACTCCAACCGTTCACAATGGCCATCCATACTCGCTCATCTATTGACTTCAAATAAGCTCTCATCCTAGCTTTCCAATATCCATAATTTGATCCATCTAGGATAGGAGGTCTAATAGATGAGGATCCATCTCTATAAAAATCCATACCTATCTGATCTCTCTCAAAGAGTGAGAGAACCTGCTCTGATACCAATTGAAAAAATCTCTAGACACATGTATGTATCTAACCTCTAGGCAATGATATTTCTCGTTCGCTTAAGTAAAAGTCGGAAGAAATATTAAAAACGAAAGTAGAGATGAACGCCAAGATTTTAACGTGGAAAACCCAAACGGGAAAAAACCATGGATCCAAACTCGGATCAAAACCAATCACTATGATAGTAGCAGTTACAAGACTGACTCACAAAACAACCCGTCGATCCAAACGACTTTGTTCCTCTCAGTCTTGATCGCTAGAACCCACGATTCACTGTTTCTTGTGATTGAAGTCCAATCTCAGTAGCCATCGAGATTGATCTTTCGTCTAGATAGCCCTTAAGACGAAAGATTAAGATTTGTAGATGCGAAGGACCTTGTTTGTTGAAGAACCGATGTAGCGTCCAAAAAGTCTCCTTGAATAATCTTCTTCAACTGCCCTAGGTTAGGGCAACACCATCCTTATATATGATCTCCAAGATAGAGCCAAATCCAAGTCATATTCGTACTCACGAAAATCCAATAAATTGCAAACTTCATAGGTGCGTTCGAACGCGGCCCGAGTGCGTTCGAATGGCCTGACTTAATCTCAGGTGCGTTCGAACGGGCCCAAGTGCATTCGAACGCGACAGCTTGAATTCTTCAGGTTGCGTTCGAACGCGTTTGTGAACGCTGGTCTCGGTTTGTGTGAACGCAGTACCCGCGTTCGAATGCGTTTGTGAACGCGGCTCTCTGTCTGTGTGAACGCAGTGCCCGCAATTGAACGCGCTTGTGAATGCGACTCTCTGTCTGTGTGAACGCAGTGCCCGCGTTCGAACGCGCTTGTGAACGCGGCTCTCTGTCTGTGTGAACGCAGATTTCACGTTCGAACGTGTTTGTGAACGCGGTGAGAACGCGACGGCTTTTCTCCAATGATCTTGCAATTCTTCACACCAGTGATATTCTAGACTTGTGTAAAGCTCATATACATGAAAAAATACACTTAGAATATTTTATACATAATTGCCAACAAATAAAAACCTAACAAAGTTCAAATTTGTACTTCTCCTCAAATTAAATTCTTTCTGGTTCAATTACCTTGAGTCATTGAAGTAGTCTAAGATTGCTTTTCTTGAGTTTAAACGACTCTAGGTATAAGTCATTATATGCCTTTTGGATTTCAGATTCATCTTCCTCAGCAAGTAACATATCCTGATCATCTGTACTATCAATATCAACAATAGAGACAATATTAAGTAGAGAAGAGGTAAAATCTACAAAGTTTTCTTCGTCCTTTTCAGAATCATCATTAGATTCATCTGAGTCATCCCAAGTAATTTTCATAGCTTTGCCCTTCCTCTTAAGACGATTAGGGCATTCTTGTGCGATGTGTCCAAAACCAGAACATTCAAAACATTAAACTTTATTCTCAGAATTCTTATTTTTCTGTTTGACATTGTTATTGCTACCACCTGTATTCTAACTCACAGTATTCTTTTTTTCCACAAAGGTTTTGCTTTTTTCAAATTTTTCAGCATTCAACTTGTTTGGCTTCCGAAAGAATTTATTTAACTTTTTGACAAACATAGTCAATATTTCAACATCTAATCACCTTCATCATCAGACTCCTCTAAATTTTGTTCAACTGTGGATAGGGCCATATCTTTTGACTTCCTTGGTTTTGAAAGACTGGACTCAAATGTTTGTAGATTTCCTACCAATTATTTAACTTTCATAGAATCGATGTCCTTACTTTCCTCAATAGCTGTAACTTTTGCCTAAAACCTTTCTGGAAGAGACCTAAGGATCTTACGGATAATTCTGTTTTCAGGAATTTTCTCTCCTAGGTTGAAACTGGAGTTGACTATATCACTCAACTTTGCATAGAACTCATCAAATGTCTCATTCTCCTCCATACGTAGAATTTCAAAACTAGTAGTCAACCTCTGAAGTTTCAAAAGTTTTACAGCCATAGTTCTTTCATGAGTTGTTTCTAAGATCGTCCAGGCTTCTTTTGCTATCCCACAAGTAGAAATTCTTCTAAATTCTTCCGAGGAAACACAACTAAAAATTACATTTATTGCTTTGCTATTCCAGCCAACTTTTTCATAATCTGTCTTATCCCATGACTCAATCGATTTCTCAATAAACTTATCATTCACCATGTACATTGGTGGATTCCAACCGTTCACAATGGCCATCCATACTCGCTCATCTATAGACTTCAAATAAGCTCTCATCCTAGCTTTCTAATATCCATAATTTGATCCATCTAAAATAGGAGGTCTAATAGATGAGGGTCCATCTCTATGAAAATCTATGCCTATCTAATCTCTCTCAAAGAGTGAGAGAACCTGCTCTGATATCAATTGAAAAAAACCCTAGACACACGTATGTATCTAACTTTTAGGCAATGATATTGTTCGTTCGCTTTCGAAGAAATATTAAGAACGAAAGCAGAGATGAACGCCAAGATTTTAACGTGGAAAAACCCAAAACGGAAAAAAAACCACGGATCCAAACTCGGATCAAAACCAATCACTATGATAGTAGCAGTTACAAGACTGACTCACAAAACAACTGGTCGATCCAAACGACTTTGTTCCTCTCAGTCTTGATCGCTAGAACCCACGATTCACTGCTTCTTGTGATTGAAGTCCAATCTCAGTAGCCCTCGAGATTGATCTTTCGTCTAGATAGCCCTTAAGATGAAAAATTAAATTCTTATAGATGAGTGGAACCTTGTTTGTTGAAGAACCGATGTAGCCTCAAGAACTCTCTTTCAATAATGCTTCTTCAACTACCCTAGAGATAGGGCATCACAATCCTTATATATAATCTCCAAGATAGAGCCAAATCCAAGTCTTATCCATACTCTCGAAAATCCAATAAATTGCAAACTTCATTGGTGCATTCGAACGCGGCCCGGGTGCGTTCGAACGACCTGACTTAATCTCAGGTGCGTTCGAACGGGCCCAAGTGCATTCGAACGCGACAGCTTGAATTCTTCAGGTTGTGTTCGAACGCGTTTGTGAACGCTGCTCTCGGTCTATGTGAACGCAGTACCCGCGTTCGAACGTGTTTGTGAACGCACCGCGTTCAAACGCGTTTGTGAACGCGGTGTGAACTCAACAGCTTTTCACCACTAATCTTGTAATTCTTCAAACCAGAGATATTCTAGACTTGTGTAAAGCTCATATACATGAAAAAATACACTTAGAATATTTTGTACACAATTGCCAATAAATAAAAACCTAACACTAATGAAGTGCCGCATCCTCAAAGTGGAAGCTCGCAAGTGTCACCTTGTATTCTTCTACCGTACCTTGGTATGTGAAGAATTGCTCCACCTTATACAACCAATCGATCGGATCGCCACCTTTGAACTTGGTGAATTCGAGACGCACGATTTGTCCACGGATGTCGTTGTCTCGTTTTGGATCATGTCCAAATCCTTGTCTAATAGGAGGAGGATGTACCATGAAGGGTTGATGATCCCTCCTTCGGTTTTGATTAACTCACCGTGGTTCCGAATCGTACCCGCCCACGGATCTTGATCTCCAAGGTGATCCCCATAGTGGTTCGCTCGTCGGATGGGTTCACCTGCAATTGGGCATGGTGGAACCATCCTTGCCTGCCTCTACTCAAAGGGTGGTGGCAACAGCGGCTCTTGTGGTTGCAAATTTTGAACCGGCGGCGGTGGGTTCATGGAAGTGGATTCGCATCGTGGAGTCGATGGTGCATTCCCATTCACCATGGCTTCCCTTGTCACCCGTAATTCCCGCATCATCTCCATCATCATCTGATTGTTGATGGCCATTTGTTTGGAAAGAGACCCCAACACAGCTTAAACACTAGGTTCTTCTCTATTTCGATTAGATCGGGCGGTTCCGCGGGTGGAAATCCTCACAACCGTTTCCCCCTCCTCTATTGGGAGAATCTCTTCTTCCTCATCTCTCCGTGCAGCCTTGTCTCTGGTTGTCGTCATAGGAAACACGTGTCCGAGGAATGGCGGCTCTAATAATGGAGCATGATATGATCTCCCCTTAGGCTAAGGTTCGATCTCTTCCAATTCTCGGATCTAGACTAGATTTGGCATAGAACTTTGTAATAAGATCCCAAAATATACCTCTGTTGGATTGACGTGACATTTGGATATGTTGTAGCCCTAGAAAATAGTTTTCCAACAAATCAAGTTTCAGGCGAATCGGATGTGGGGATCTCAAGATATTGTCCGATTAGTGGACGAACATCATGGTGTTCTATTTAGGATCCGTGGATGGGGGCATGAGATCCTAGGTGATGGTGATTGGTGGAGGAGTGGCGTTAATGGGGTGGCACCGGTGAAAAGTGGTGGTAGAAGGGTTATAGTTGATAGAAAGGTTAGGGCAAGTGTTGGATAGATTGGAAGAAAGGAAAGGAGAGAGCTGCCCCTACGGGTCTAGGGTGATTGGCTAGTTGAGGGAGGTTAGAAGCGGCGTCACCGAGGATTAATAGAACAAGAGGGAAGAAGATGAAGGAGGCAAGGCAAAAGTTAATTCTTCAATAATGACCTCTGGTTGCCATCCACATCCCTTTTAGGGGCTAATCAAACAACTCAAAATTAACCCTAAACAATACAATTTTGCCGACCGCGTTCGAACACACCGAGTTTGCTCTTCTCTGGATTTGCGAATGTGATGCAAGCGTTCGAACGTGCCTGTTTCCCAATTCTCTGGATTTGTGAACACGATGCAGGCGTTCACAGTGCGTTCGAACACACAATGCACACTCTCACAACCGCGTTCACAATCATGTTCAAACGCACTCCACCCGCGTTCGAACGCGACTTATAGAATACTTATTTTCTTAGAAATTAAGCAATAAAATAAGAAACAAAAACACTCCTAAAGTATATACATGCTCAAGACAACATCGGTGAAGTACGAATCGTATCAATGCAAAAACATAAAGCTCTAAAAATGGCAACGAAAACTAATTGAGGCAACCAAGATGGATGGTTTGCACCTAGAACATCGGCTGGAAATTCTACGGGTTCAAAAATAGTGGCTGCGAGCACTAGACCATGATCACCTTTGAGACCTTCTTCTAATATTAGAGGAGGCACTAGACCGCCATGTTCAAATTCTCACACCTACCCAGGTGGAGGAGCGAAGAGCGAAGGGCCTTTGCTTTCGATGTGATGAGCGTTTTACCCCCAGTCATCGATGTTCTAAACCGATCGGGAGTGTGATGCTTATCAACGGTCTTGAGGAGGATGATGAGGTTGTTAAAGATGAAGAGTATCTAGAGGAAGTCCATGAGGAGGCTGTTGAGGAGGGTATGGAGGAAGATATCCAAGCTGAAATATCAATGCCTGCATATTCGACTACTTCCACGCCGAGGATGTTATGGGTAGACAAACTTGTTAAAAAGCATTATGTGCACATCCTCATCGATTCGGGGAGTACACACAACTTTCTAGATTAGAGGTTTGTGAGGAGCGGTTTGGATGCCGAACCAACCACGGGATTTGACATTGCTATTGGAGATGACACGAAGCGTAAGGCGGAGAGCTTGTGTCGTCGGGTAAGTATACGAGTACAAGGACATGACATCATTGTGGACTTGTATCCGGTGGCACTGCGAGAAGCAGATATTGTCCATGGTACTCAATGGTTACAGAGTTTGGGACCTGTTACATTTGATTTTAGGAGCATGAGGATGAAATTTAAACAAGGAAATAAAGATGTGCGGCTTGATGGTGTTGGGTCTTCGCTGATTCCTACGATGCAGCCTATGGTGGGGCTGCCTTGTGCGTATAATTTGGCCTATCTTCTTCAGTTAGGACCAGTAGGAGATGAGCCTCAAACGAGTTCAGGTACTACCATTGAATTGTCTAATTTATTAGATAACTTTTTTGGATTGTTTGAGGAGCCATAGGAGTTGCCCACCAAGGAGAGCGGCGGACCATCGCATAGAAATTATACCCGGGGTTGCATCGACGAACGTGAGACCATATATAGATATCCGCAATTGCAAAAAGAAGTTATCTCAAAGATGGTAGCCGAGATGTTAGAGCAAGGCTTCATTCAACCAAGTCATAGCTCATACTCATCCCCCGTGCTATTAATGCGAAAAAAGGATGGAACATGGCATTTTTGTGTCAACTATCGGGCACTAAACGCTATAACCGTCAGGGACCGGTATCCCATTCCGGTTATCGAGGAGTTGCTGGACGAGCTTGCAGAGGTGACTATATTTAGTAAGCTTGACTTGAAAGCCGGATATCATCAAATTAGAGTTTACCCAACGGATGTACACAAAACTGCATTTCGGACTCCGAACGAGCATTATAAGTTTCGGGTGATGTCTTTTGGTCTCACTAATGCTCCATCTACCTTTCAAGGCCTCATGAATGATATATTTCAGCCTCTATTGCGAACGTATATTTTGGTATTTTTTGACGATATTTTAGTGTATAGTAAAACTGAATTGGAGCATTTGGAGGATGTGTTGAATTTGTTAAAGCAAAACCAATTGAAGATCAAGAAGTCCAATTGTTTATGCGGAGTACCAAAAGTGGAGTATTTAGGACACATCATTAGAGCAGATGGTGTAGCGGCGGATACTCAAAAGGTTGCATGCATGACTGCTTGGCCTATTCCTACTACTACCACTGGATTGAGAGGATTTTTGGGGCTGACCGGATATTACTGCCAATTCATCGCCGAATGATAGCACTCGTTTTAGCGCTACCGGACTCCACCATCAATTCCAAAATTGATTTCGTAATTTTCTGATTATGGGAGAATATTTAGTGAATATTTTCCCTTGGTTATGCGGACTGCTTTGTGTAATAAATCCAGATCTTAAAAGAATTGTTCCATAGCCCCTATTATACTCATTAATCATTCTAAAACTAGATTCTTTCAAATGTCGAGCAGATATATTACATCATTAAGACTAAGTTATTTTCTTGAAGTAAATTTTAACATGACCTTCCCTATTCCTTCCACCTTGGAAGTTGCTGAATTATTCATATAAAGCTTTTCATCTGTCACGGTTTGATAAGATGAAAACATCAACCTATTAGCACAAATGTGTCAAGTAGCCCCAATGTCTACTCACCATTCTTTAGGATTACCACCAATCATCTTTACTTTGGAGACAACAATGGAAAGGTGCATGTCATCGACATCAAAACAAAGGGTTTCTACTTTAGTTACATTAGCTTGTAGCTTCTTATTCTATTTCTTGGAGTTCTCCTTCCTTTTGCATGTGCTAACACCAGTCCTGAGCACAATGTCCTTGTTTGACACAAACGTAATATTTGCCCTTGAATTTCTTTGTATCACCACCTTTAGAACCTTCGTCAATGTGCTTCCTTATCCTATTCTTTGTAGATTGTACAAAATTTGCATTTGACACATACTAGCTCCTAATTTTCTTTTTAGTAGAACAATTTCTTCTTCTATCCTCAACTTGACAATTTGACAATAAGTTCTTCAACTGTTATCTCCTTGAGCTTGTGTTTTAGATAATTTTTTAAATCCCTCCAAGACGGTACAATTTTTTAATAATAGCCACCACTTGGAATGATTCATTAATCACCATTCCTTTAGTGCAAATATCATAAATTATCATTTGAAGATCTTGCACCTGGTGAATCACTAATTTAGTGTCAACCATCTTGTACTCAATAAATTTATAGACTACAAATTTCTTCGCACTAACATCTTCTGTCTTGTACTTCTTATCTAAGGATTCTTATAATTTCTTAGACATTTTCACTAAATTGTATATGATGTACAACGAGTTGTCCAGTTTGTTTAGGATATAGTTTCGGCAAAGAAAGTCCGCATACTTCCATGCATCCACTACAGCCACTACTTGCCTATCTATTTTCTCCTTTCAGAGTTTAGTCATATCTTCACTATTTCCACAATTTTTTGTCTTGTACTTCACTTACATCAGACTTGAGTTGGATGAACAAAAAACAGTGAAAAATAATACTGACTAGGAACCTATTTATAGGATTAAACAGGCTCAATAAAGAGATGCAAATGGTTGGGTTAAATTGATGCACCATTTCAAGTCCGAACTGATTAATAATCTTATTGCGATGGAATGCACCATTTCATGTTCAACTAACCAACTGATTAACTATTCTAATCGAAGGGACACACTACTTCAGGTTGAATGATACTAACTTGGTCGGATCGGATCCATTCTTGGCATATTGGGCTCACTTAGGTTGAGTCTAGTTATCTAGTTTAGTCATTTATATTTTTTAGCACCTGCTATTTTAGTTGAGCCATAAACTCAAAGTACTTACTAAATATGGACTCAACTTGTTAATTAGGTTTAGGTAAGTCATTTTGTATTTTATTCAAGTTAGGACATGTATCATGAGTCCTAGTACCACTTGGACTCGCCAAGTCACCTTCGTTGTAAAAGTCCAAATTATCATTAAGCAAAGATTATTTGGCTAAGGCTTGTCGCCCCCTATCTCCTCTCTTCTTCTCTCCTTAATATCCTCGTCAATCTCTATTCTCTAATCTTCATCGAAGAGCACATCAATTTGTACAGCAATCTAGCCATTAAGGGCAGCAAGGGTGCAAACCAATCCAAGTGATTCAGTTCGGATCATTATCCCACAGGTCTGTCTCTCTGACCTTCATCCACTGAATCGACGATATTTTTAGATTTAGCAATCCAAATCTTATGATATTTGATTCGTTGGAAGGTTCTCTTCCTTATCTATAATATGTCAAAATTTTCCATTAATCAAATGGCTAGATCCACTGGAGAATCTCTTGAAAGTCCCGTGCAAATTTGTTTAGTATTACACCTTGTTACAATTTCATCTTCCTCGAAGGTGATCGTGCATTGAATAGAACCCAAGCCGAATCAGACCAGATCTAAGCATGTGTTAGGTAGAAAATAATTTTGCGCTTGACCGGTGTGCAAGCCGAAATAAGTGGCACGTATATGAGTTAATTTACATAAATACCCTTTACCTATAAAATAAATATCCCTTTTAGAGCCAAAAACTTATAAAAAATTTGACAATTATATACCATACTAATATTTCTCAAATATCAAATATAGTGCTAAACTCTAAAGTGCGTATTATAGTAATAAAAAAATAAAGAATTTAAATAAATGAAAATATAACAATAAAATATTCTTTAAGCTAAATTAGTTATAGTAATAGAAGAGCACATCAATTTATACAGCAACCTGGCCATTAAGTGCAGCAAGGGTGCAAACCAATCCAAGTAGATTCACTTCGGATCATTATCCCACTGGTCTGTCTCTCTGACCTTCATCCACTAAATCGACGATATTTTCAAATTTAGAAATCCAAATCTTACGATATTTGATTCATTGGAAAGTTCTCTTCCTTATCTATAATATGTCAAAATTTTCCATTAATCAAATGGCTAGATCCACTGGAGAATCTCTTGAAAGTCTTGTGCAAATTTGTTCAGTATTACACCTTGTTACAATTTCATCTTCCTTAAAGGTGATCGTGCATTGAATAGAACCCAAGCCAAATCAGACCAGATCTGAGCATGTGTTAGGTAGAAAATAATTTTGCGCTTGACCGGTGTGTGAGCCAAACTAAGTGGCACGCATATGAGTTAATTTACATAAATACCCTTTACCCATAAAATAATTATCCCTTTTAGAGCCAAAAGCTTATAAAAATTTTGACAATTATATACTATACTAATATTTCTTAAATATCACATATTGTGCTAAACTTACTTCTCTTTATTTTTCTATTACTATAATATGCACTTTAGAGCCATTTTTTATTCAGTTCTCTTTATAAATTTAAATAAATAAATATATAACAATAAAATATTCTTTAAGCTAAATTAGTTATACCGTTAATCTATTATTAATAATATATAGAGCTTACTTATAAGTGCCTCAAAGTTAATAAAAATTCATATAAAATACACTGCAACAATTAATTCTACACCTGCAACCAATACAGAAAGACATCTACAGTAGTGGACCAATGATAGGGATCAGTTAAACTGAACCCAAGGATTATTGACTTTGTAATAGGCCCCTAATTTTTTTTTTATTATCGACTTAGCTAAGGTTTACATCCCGGGCTATTCCTTTTCCCAATCTATCAGAATACAATATAGTTTTAAGTTCTAGAGGAATTACATCTAAACTATTCCATACTCTCCTTAAGGCTGTCTGTTTCCTTCCCTGTACGTGTGCAGGAACCTAATCCTCTTGAAGGACATCAGCATCTTGCAACAGTTCTGCAAGGCCCCCCTAAGACGCCACATACAACTGTCCTCGTCTCTGAACATCCTAATGACAGACAAAGCATCCGTTTCAACAATCACCTGCTCCCATCTCCCATATGCTTCTCTTAACCCTGCCTACAGTGCCCATACCTCACTATAGTTGGCAGAATCGGCAATGGTTGGCTCCGTTGCTTTCCGCAAAAGGTTACCAAACTCATCCCTAATTATAAAGCCGGCTCCCCCCCGTGATACTCACCTGCCTTCCAAGAGCCATCAACATTAATTTTAATCCACCCCTCTGGAGGACATTCCCACTAAACTTTAACTGTGTTCTTCTTGAATCCCGCCAAAACCTCTCTATCCTTGAAGTATTCTTGAGCTAGCATAATAGCCTTACTAGCCACCGCCTTTGCCATTGCACTCTTCCCTTGAAAAATTCTTAGATTGCGTTCTTTCCAAATCCCCCAAATCATAGCCGCCATAATCGACTTAATTCTAATATTAGATTTCGGATCTGTTTCCTATTTTCGCTCTAACCAGTCTGGACCGATCATGAAGCTTGGCCTTCTACTTGACTCAACCAATTCAGCACAGTAGGCCCACACTTCCTTGGCAAACCTGCACGTATAAAATAGGTGTGTAGCCACTTCTGGGAAAAGCCCACACATGGTGCATGGGTCATTAGGCCCACAATTGAGCCCATGTAGATATGCTTTCGTCGGGACCCAGTTCCAAAACAGCTTCCAAACAAATAAATGGACGCGAGGTGCCATGGTCAGCTTCCAAAGCTCAGCCCACCCCTCCCAATGCTGCCCCTCGCTCCCCTTCGAATATTTATAAATGGACTTAGCTGTTACTTCCCCATTGGTCGTTGGCGCCCATACCCATAGGTCCTCCATTTGCGCACCCCCTACCTCCAACGTGGCCACGTCAAATGTTAGATCTCTGCTGAATGCAGCATGCACCTTCACCTCATCCCATGTTCCATTCGCCACCAGCGAAGCTACCCGGGATCTGCTCGTGAAACTGTTCACATTCATTAGACAAGGCTGCCAGCCAAGCGGGATCGACGACACCCAAGCCTCATCTAACACTGCGGTGCTGTGCCCATCGCCGATGCTCTTCTAAAACCCTTCCTTAAGCTCAGCTACAGTTTGGCTCAATGCTCTCCATAGCCACGAGTGCTTAGGGGCAAATCTGGCCTCCCACGGGTTGAGCATCCCATACTTCTTCTGGAGGATATTAACCCACGGTGTCGCTCGTCCGCGGAGGACACTTAGTATGTGTTTACCCAGTAGAGCCCTCTTCGCAGTACGTAGACACCGCAACCCCATCCCTCCTTCAACCTTGGGTTTGATCAAAGTATCCCAGCTAAGCAAGTGCAGTCCTTGCCGATTCTCCCCTTTTGCCCATATAAAAGACCTCACTATTCACATGATGTTCTCAAGAATAGAGTCTTGGATCCACATGAACCCCATCCAATAGTAAGGGATGCTCGTAAGAGTTGCTTGAACCAGAGTGATGCGGCCAGCCAGCAACAAAGTATTCAGCTTCCATCCGGCAAGTCTGCTCCTCACCCTGTCCACGACTTCCTGCTGCCCAGCCACTATGATCCGCTGCCCCGAGATCTTTACTCCAAGATACGTGAATGGCATCTTACCCTGTTTGAGCTGTAGAGTACCACCAATGTCCTTCCTAACATCTTCATGAATCCCGGAAGGGAGGTACAGTTCAGACTTCTCTATATTCACCTTCTGGTTCATCATCCCGGAGTATTGATCCAATGCATCCACCAACGCCTTTGCATTCTCTTTCGTCGCTCTCACCACTAGTAGCAAGTCATCAGCATAAAGGAGGTGTGTAACGTCCCCTTGGTCCGTCATGTAGCCTTCCAATAGACCTGCCTCCACCTTTGCATTCAGGATAGATGGTAGAACTTGTGAACAGATTATGAACAGGTACGGCGATAGTGGGTCGCCTTGCTGCAGCCCTCGGTGGGGCATGATCCACTCCATCGGAGAGCCGTTAATTAAGATACCAAATCTAGGCAACTTAATGCAGGCACAGATCCAGTTAATCCACTTTGTAGGGAAGTTCATAGCCTTGAGTGTTCGAGCCACCGCCTCCTACAATAGACGATCATAGGCCTTCTCCATATCCATCTTCGCCATCATCAATGGAGCCTCCGCTTGGTCGTTCACCAAGAAATGCGCTAGTTCTTGAGCGGCTAGCGTGTTGTCCTGAATGGATATCCTCGCCACGAATGCCGACTGCTCCGGATCGATGAGTTTGCACAGAAGCGGCTTCAGTCTTGCAACAAGGAATTTGGTGATGACTTTATAAGCAGTGTTGCACAGCGATATTGGTCGGTAATCCTTGACAGAAGTAGGAGAGTTCTTTGGGATAAGGGTGATAAAGGTCTCCCCCCACTTATTTGGCAATCTACCTTTCTCAAAAAAAGCAAGTCCGATGGACTCTCAGTATGTAGTGTACACCTCTACTTGCAATCTGTCTGGTCCCGGAGCTTTGCCATGCGGTAAGCTCCACACTGCTTGACGTATCTCCTCGACTGATATTGGCGTGATTAGCTGCAGTCAGTCTCTATCCGATATAGCTGGTAGTACTGGTAAATGGTTCCACAGTTCGGCTCCACAGTTCAGGTAAATGGTTCCACAGTTCGGCTCCACAGTTCATGTTTCCTTTCCTACCGTTACTCAGATTTTCTTTCTTATTATTGCTCATGTTTCCTTATTATTATTCAAGACTTTTTATTTTGTACGTTTTCTCGAATTTTCACTATTGCTACAAAGTTGGAAACGGTCAAAATATAACCCAACGCCTTTTCACCCTGCCCGAAGTAGCAAACTGCTAATTTGGAACAAGGAGAACACAAAAACTAGCCCCTGTTCTATGTATTCCACTGCTTTACATATTACTACGTTACGCTCTAGTATCAGCACACGAGAATTACAACAAATACGTTAATACATGTCACTTGATCTCCACGTCAATGACCTTGTGCTCCACCTGGGTCTTCGGAATGGCGACCAAAAGGACCCCGTTCTTCAACTCCGCCGTTACCTTGCTCTTGTCGCAGCTGTCCGGCAGCAGCAGCCGGGTGTCATAAGAGCTCACGCTACGTCCTTTCCACCAGGCGTCCTCTTCGGTGCTGCCTTCCTCCTTGTGCGCCCCTCGGATCACCAGTACGTCGTCCTCCACCGACACCTTTACCTCCTCCTTCGACAGCCCAGGCATGTCGAACCTCATCCTCACCTCCTTCTCATCCTCCATGATGTCCCACGGCGTCCTCATTTCGCCGACGGAGCTCCTGCTCGACCCCGGAAACGACATGACGTCGTCGAATAGTCGGTCCATGGTGTCAAGCATCTGCCTCATTGTCCTCACCGGCGAAAGAGGATCAACCAAACCTGCAATTATAGATCAAGATCTAGATTCGGGAGAGTAACCGAGAATTTAGAAATAAAAGTTAAACTATTAGTTTGACTTGCCCACCAAAGGGAGACACGTCCAAGGCAGCGACTCGAGGCCTCCGTTCCACAACGGTGCCTTTCTTCTTGGCGTTCTGGTCAACGTGCACGTCGATGGAAGAATCGCCCTTGTTCTTGTTCTCTGGTGTTGCAGAGGCTAGGACGAGGGAACGGGGTTTCCCAAAGGTAGTGGAAGGCGGAAATTGTACAATATTATCTCTTGCTGCGCGCCATGAACTAGTGGTCGGCAATCGGGGAGCAGAAGAGAGGCGGCTCGTAACAGTGCATAGAGCGGCTGCAGTCATCTCTGAGGAACGATGGAATAAGCTTCAAAGTATTTGTTGAAGTGAAGGGGAATTGGAAGCTCTTGGTGTCTTTAAAGAGCAAACGATGGGTAGAGGTGTCTACATCGGAATGTTCTGGGCGGTGCTCCAAAGGAGGATGGACGGGACACGTGGATATCTAGATAGTTCCTTCCGCATGCTTTCTCCATCTTTCAAGAAATCGCTAGTACCTTCCCACTTTGATCTTCAGCACTTTACTCAGTTTGCTAGTAGGTTTTGGGTTCGGATTGATCTGATGATGTTTCATACCAGATTGGATTTGATTATATTTGGGGGCTATGAAAATATTGGGGCAGCTAAAAGCGCGCAGCTCGATCTGTATGTGAGATTGGACTCAATTGAGCTTGGCTCCGGTTTTGACTATCAGAGCTTGGTCGAACATCTCAGACTCGAAATTTCTTGTGTATTTTGACTATCGGCATCACAACTTATTTTATTTTATCCTCACTCGATTCTATCTTAAACTTGAAGGGAATATTGTGTCACAGTCATTCTTTTGAGCAGCAGATCAAGTCTTGTGTGTAATCGCAAAAGTAAGAAGCGGAACCAAATTTGTGGTTGATTATCGATTATATGCCCAAGCAGTCGAAATTAGTGTCAAGGCACACTTAGTCAGAATAAGAATCGATCATTCAGTTATTGTGACTTGTAACCTGGTGTTTCTGGTAAGCCTCGCAGCTCGGAAACAGTGCTGACCACACCGAGAGACACGAAATCACAGGTAATGCCAGTTGGCGAAGTGTCTTAAGCATCCAATGCGGTATGCAAGATAGGTCGTGATGATATCATTTTCCAAGGAGCGAATCTTGGGCCAATCAATAACTTTGGTAAATAATATATAATCGAGAATTTGTATCAAAAATGCATTTAGTTTTTGTTTTTGATACTTGAGCCTATTTTGGTTTTCTTTTTCACAAGTCAGACATTTTTTATTTTTTTCTTCTAAATTTGTCTTTCTACTATTTGATGTCTTACTAAATGTTTGATAGGGCATTGTCAAAGATAGAGAGAAGTGTTACCATACTCTTCTTCTTTTCTATACAAGTCTATAAAAAATTCTTATACTACTCTTCTGCTTCTTCTTCTCTCCCTCCACCATTTTCTTTGCCTTCTTTTTCTTCCACTCAAACAAATTTATACAAATATCTCATACAAAGAAAGTATCATAGAGACTATGATCTATTTGGTGGGGATAACCCTAAAAGTGGCTCTGATTGATCCAATGGGGAAGACAACTTGACCTGATTCACAATGGTCTCTATAATGATTCTAGAGTAGACCTTGCAAGGGTGATTATGAAAGATCTACTTATTGGAAACTATTGAAATTTGAATATATTGTCACTTTGAAAGAGAGATTTCAGCAGATCCGAGATCTCAAAGTTTGGCCGGTCAGATCTTGAGATATCAACCAAATAGTGGGCGAAGGTCAAAAAGGATAATAAAATGATGGTAACCGGTGGTGGAGATCCTACCATTGGAATGGAGATTCGAGATAGTGGAATTGTAAATTGAGGATGGAAATGTGATTCTACAGCAGTGGATTATGGAACTAGGTAGCCACCAATGGTGGTGGTGGTTTAGCTAGGGTAGGCTGGTACGGAGGTGGAGGTAAGGGTAATGGTGGTTTCGATTGGGCTAGAGTGGAGTGGGGGGGGGGGAGGCAACAAAGATGGCATGGTGGAGAATGGTCAAGCTTAGGCGAGTGAACAAGGAGAAAGAAGAAGATGAACAAGGAGATTTCAAATTCAATTGACCAAAGATGCCTAACTCGGGGGCCCACCATGATATGATCTCCCCTTAGGCTAAGATTTGATCTCTTCTAATTTCCTAATCTGGACTAGATCTGGCACGGAACTTTGAAATAAGATCCCAAAATATGCCGCCATCGTAAAATTTTGATATGTTGTAGACCCAGAAAAGAGCTTTCCAACAAATCTAGTTTGAGGCGAATCGGATGTGGGGATCTCGATATATCGTCCAATTAGTGGATAAAGGTCAAGGTGGTCTGTTTTGGATCCGTGGATGGAAGCACATGATCCTAGGTTATGGTGGTTGAAGGTGGACCGGCGTTAATGGGGTGGCACTGGTGAAAAATGGTGGTGGAAGGGTTATGGTTGATGGAAGGGTTAGGGCAAGTGTTGGATAGATTGGAAGAAGGGGGAGGAGGAGAGGGCCGCCCCTAAGGGTCTAGGGTGATTGGCCAGTCGAGGGAGGTTAGAAGCGGCGTCGCCGGGGATTGAGAGAACGGGAGCGGAGAAGATGAAAGAGGCAAGGCAAAACTCAATTCTCAATAATAAATAATGACTTTGGTTGCCATCCATATCCCTTTTAGAGGCTAACCAACAACTCAAAATTAATCCTAACAATACAATTTCGCTCCTCTGGATTTGCAAACCGAGTTCGAACCGCGTTCGAACGCACTGAGTTCGCTCCTCTGGATTTACGAACGCGATGCAGGCGTTCACAGTGAGTTCGAATGCCCCGTTCGAACGCATAGTGCACTCTCTTCACCCACGTTCACAAACGCATTCAAACTCACTCCACCCGCGTTCGAACGTGACTTACAGAAAACTTATTTTAATAGAAATTAAACACTAAAATATGAAAGAAAAACACTCCTAAAAATCTTCAGGGTCGACTCGGATTTGGTGGTACCCCGCTCTTAAGTCAAGTTTGCTGAAGTAGGCCCTGTGAGCTCATCCAGCAACTCCTCGATCACCGGTATTGGATACTGGTCCTTGACAGTAATTGTATTCAAGGCTTGGTAGTCGACGCAAAACCGCCAACTCTCGTCTTTCTTCCGAACCAGCAGCATCGGCGACGAATAGGCACTTCTACTTGGTTGAATAATCCCTTGCTTGAGCATTTCCACAACCAATTTACTGATCTCTTCCTTCTGGACATGCGAGTACCGATAGAGCCGGACATTTGCTGGTTCAGCCCATGGAATAATCTGGATGCGATAGTCGTGTCGACGGGTTGGCGATAGTCCTTGGGGTTCCTCGAAGAGATCCTGAAACTCCTGTAGCAGTTCTTGCATGTCAGCGGCTATTTTCCTTGGTGGTGGATGTTCTGGTTCAACGACAGCCATTTGCAATAGTAGAGCTCGGTCCCCTGCACAAGGAAAGCCCACAAGTGGTTGCAATGTCGGCTCTTGCCATGGTTGATTTCCATCCAGCAGCACCCTTCGTCCATTCCTCCGAAATGTCAGTGTGAGGTTTGAGAAATCAAATGTTACGAGCCCCAAGCTTTGAAGCCATTGAGTCCCCAAAACAATGTCGGCCTCTCGCAAGGCCAATGGATAAAGGTCCAATGTAAAAGTTTGGCCTTGCACCTTCAATTCCACACCTCCACAAATAAAATCCGCTCGCAAGGTGGTGCCATCTCCAATCGTCACATCGAACCCTTTCGTGGGTTCCGACTCGAGCCCAATCTTCCTAAGGAGCCTCTTGTCAATGAAATTGTGGGTGGACCCAGTGTCAATCAAGATTCTCACTGTGCTTTTCTTAACTACACCGTTCACCCGCAAGGTCTTAGGCACAGTTGTTCCCGAGTAGGCGTGGAGGGAGATTTTGGCTATCATGTCCTCCACGGGTTGCTCCTTAGCTTCTTCTCCTTGATTTCCAGCCACACCTTCATTTTCAGCTACAAACTCATCCTCAGCCTCCTCCAATCCATCGATTAGCATCACCGATCCCATCGGTTTAGCATAGCGATGCCCGGATACAAACTTCTTATCACAATGGAAGTATAGGCCCTTGGCCCTTCGTTCCTCCACTTGGGTAGGTGTGAATGCTCGTCCCGGACCTCTAGGTGCGTATTTCACATCTTGGGATGGCTTCAAGGGTGCTCGAGGAGGTACCATTGCGGCTATGGTTGGTTGAGATTGATTGCGACTTCCTTGGCTCGTCCAACTCTGTTTCAGGTGTATCTTCATGGCCCTATGTTCGTCTTCCATAAGCACCATATCTTCGAAGGCCTCCTTTAAGGTTCTAGGCCTTAAAGCCCTCATATCGGCTTGTATGTCACCCCGCAGCCCGGAGATGAAGGTGCTGCGAAGTTGCTGATCCGTCCATGGTGGATGACATCAGCTACTAATCCTTTCAAATTCTTCTTGGTATGCCCCAACCATAGTCTTTTGTACTGTCTTTGAGAGGAGAGCATCAAAGTCTTCATACCCCGACACTCCAAATCGCCGTGTGATATCAACACAAAATTCAGCCAAGTTTTGATAGCCTCAATGGCATTGGCTGCTCAAAACCAATGAAGCGCCCCATTCTCCAGGTGGAAGTTCGCATGCGTCACCTTGTATTCTTCCGCCGTACCTTGGTATGCAAAGAATTGCTCCGCCCTATACAACCAATCGATCGGATAGCCACATTTAAACTTGAGGAATTCGAGACGCACGACTTGTCCACGGATGCCGTTGTCTCGTTCCGGATCATGTCAAGTCCTTGTCTAACCGGGGGAGGATGCACCATGAAGGGTTGATGATCCCTCCTCCGGTTTTGGTTAACTCGCTGTGGTTCCGAATCGTATTGACCCGCCCACGGATCTTGATCTCCAAGGTGGTCTCCATAGTGGTTCACTCATTGGATAGGTTCACCTGCAACTGGACCTAGTGTAACCATCCTTGCTTGCCTCTACCCATAGGGTGGTGGTAGCAGCGGCTCTTGTGGTTGCAAAGGCTAAACCGGTGGCGGTGGGTTCAAGGGGGTGGACTCGCGTTGTGGGGTCGATGGTGCATTCCCGTTCGTCATTGCTTCCCTTGTCACCCATAGTTCCCGCATCATCTCCATCATCATCTGGTTGTTGATGGCTATTTTCTCGGAAAGAGACCCCAACACGGCTTGAATGCTAGGTTCTTCTGTATTCCGATTCGATCGGGTGGTTCCGCGGGTGGAAGTCTCCGCAACAGTTTCCCCCTCCTCTATTGGGAGAATCTCTTCTTCATCATCTCGCCGTGCAGCCATGGCTCTGGTGGTCGTCATAGGAAGCGTTTGTTCGAGGAACGGTGGCTCTGATACCAAGCTTGATACGATCTCCCCTTAGGCTAAGGTTCAATCTCTTCCTATTTCTTAATCTAGACTAGATCTAGCACGGAACTTTGAAATAAGATCTCGAAATATGCCGCCATCAGATTGACATGAAATTTTGATATGTTGTAGCCCCAGAAAATAAAAAATCTAGTTTCAAATGAATCGGATATGGGAATCTCGAGATATCGTCCGATTAGTGGACAAAGGTCAAGGTGGTCTGTTTTGGATCCGTGGATGGAAGCACGTGATCCTAGGTGATGGTGGTTGAAGGTGGACTGGTGTTAATGGGGTGGCACCGATGAAAAGTGGTGGTGAAAGGGTTAGGACAAGTGTTGGATAGATTGGAAGAAGGGGGAGGAGAGGGCCGCCTGTAAGTGTCTAGGGTGATTGGCCGGTCGAGGAAGGTTGGAAGCGTTGTCGCTGGGGATTGAGAGAACGGGAGCGAAGAAGACGAAGGAGGCAAGGCAAAACTCAATTCTCAATAATCAATAATGACTTTGGTTGCCATCCATATCCCTTTTAGAGGCTAACCAACAACTGAAAATTAACCCTAACAATACAATTTTCGCCGACCGTGTTTGAACGCGCTCGACCGCGTTCGAACGCACCGAGTTTGCTCCTCTGGATTTGCGAATGCGATGCAGGCATTCAAATACGCGATCGAACGCGCTTGTTTCCCACTTCTCTGGATTTGTGAACGCGATGCAGGCTTTCACAGTGCGTTCGAATGCATAGTATACTCTCTTTACCCACGTTCACAACCCCGTTCACAAACGCGTTCGAACTCACTCCACCCGCGTTCGAATGTGACTTAGAGAAAATTTATTTTAATGGAAATTAAACACTAAAACATGAAACAAAAATACTCCTAAAGTGAATCCAAGCTCAAGACGACATCGGTGAAGTTCGAATCGTATCACACCACAAACTATATAAATTGCTACCCTTGACTTAAGTCAATTTAGCCTAACTGGGCTCTAGCCCGACTAACACATTAAATTAATAGGACAAAGTAGCAATTGATTAGACTCGAAGGTCTATTATGAATTATATTTTTATTTAAGAAAAAATAAAATAGAAATAAATAAATAAAAGCTAGGGCCTTATTTGGAATTCTTGGTTCATGCGTTGGGCATCGAGCCTAGGTTCCTCACGCTCCCAATGGAGCTCAGTCTGGCTGAACCGTATCATGTTATCATATACATTATGTTCAATACATCTTTTCCTAAGGTTATCCATCTAAACATTTTACATAACTCTATAATCAATTCTCAAGCTTTTTTATTGTTACAATTCATTATTATCATCTTATCTTTGTAAACAGACATGACTTTAAATCACAATTATTTGAAGTAAATTCACATTTGGTATTAGTAATGAATAAATTAGTCTTTAAAAGTTTGAATAGGATAGTATTTTTGTAACACCCCCACCCAGTACAGGCACATGCTTACCCATGCACCCACGCGCCCACACGACATGCGTGGTGCATATGACAATGCGAACGAGGCCATCACGTAGAGATCCAACTGTACTTATATAATCTATCTTAAGATAAATTATATCGTCATTCAAATAAATATACTAGCATATGAAATGCAAATTTACAACAACCATACTAAACCACTATATAATTTGGCAGGATCACACAAGCCACGACAAACTATCAAGATATAAATAATACAACTAATACAAAATCGTACAATCTCCAAGAGCTTGGTATGAGAAGTTGACCACCTTTTTAGTGGATGCGGGCTTCACTCGAGGGGGAGTGGACAAGACATTATTCATTAGACGTGAAAACAAGAGTTTAGTTGTGGCACAAATATATGTGGATGACATTGTCTTCGGGGCGACGAGTCAATTATTAGCTAAGGAGTTTGCAGATCTCATGCACAGTCATTTTGAGATGAGTATGATGGGTGAGTTGAAATTCTTTTTAGGGCTTCAAATTACTCAATCGGAGAGAGGGATTTTTATCGCTCAAACCAAGTGTGCTAAGGATCTTGTGACTAAATTTGGTTTAGAAAATGCAAAACATGCTAGAACTCCTATGAGTACAACTACCAAACTAGGTAAGGACATGTCAAGAAAAAGTGTTGATGAGACAGTGTATAGGAGCATGATTGGTAGCCTTTTGTACTTAACGGCTAGTAGACCTGACATTGTATTTAGTGTCGGTGTGTGTGCTAGGTTTCAGTCTGAACCCAAGGAGTAACATTTGTTTGCTGTGAAACGTATCATAAAATATGTCAGTGGCACAGTTGATTTAGGTATCTGGTTTACTTATGACTCGAGTGCTATCATATCGGCATACACGGATTCTGATTGGGTAGGTTCATGTGATGATAGAAAAAGTACTTCAGGTGGATGTTTTTATGTTAAAAACAATCTGGTTGCTTAGCACAGTAAGAAACAAAACTCGATATCTTTATCTACTGTGGAAGCCGAGTACATTACAGCAGGAAGTTGTTGTTCTCAGTTACTATGGATGAAACAGATGGTCAAGGATTATGGCATTGAACAAGATACTATGGTGCTTTATTATGACAACATGAGTGCTATTAATATATCAAAAAATCCAGTTCAACACTCGCGTACAAAACATATTGATATCCGACATCATAAAAAAAAATTTTGATGCACTCCTAGATTCAATAATATACTCTTGACATAAAAATATGATTTTTCTTTTGATTATGAGTTATTATAGTCAATTTTGTCATCTTGTAGTATATTGTTTCAATTTTGATTTTGTCACTCCCTCGACTTCTATTATAATGAAACAAATTTAATGTATTCATAACGTATGTGTATTCTTGAGTGGGAATGATATCATGAATTATTTTTTAAATAGCTCACTATTAACCTTGATTTGCACAGTTTGATCTCATGCTTAGTCATCAAAAATTTGTTCATAAAAGATAAATGAAAAGGGCTACAATGAGTTAGTGTGAAAGCCGTCTTGTTTCGAGTCCAGTTTGACTCAGTACATTACATGCAAATTCAAAAAAAAATGATAGATGTGAATTTCTTCTTGCACTTTATTTGATTTGTACTACAAGAAAATGGCTACCTACTTATGTGTGAAAGCCATCATTGCACCTATTTTCTTTTAAAAAAAAACTACAGGAAAAAATCTTAGTTATGTTATGGAGAATAAGTCGAAAAGTGCAAAATTTCAATACTAAGTCAGTTTGACTACTGTGTTGCATCATTGTTTATATAGGAAAGTTTGCTTAAGAAGATTTGTTCATGTTATCTATGCTCATCTTGCATATGCGTATCGTTATGATCAATCAAGATTAATTTAATTTTGAGTGATGCATTAGAATTGATTATAATATGCTTTTGATGACTTGATTGATCTGTGTATGACTTATTTAATTTGATTGTCATATTCTATGTCTTGAATATATTTTGAATTTCTAGAAATGCATCTCCAAAGTCTATTGATCTTGATTGATTTCAAGCGGTTTCAAGTTTTGATCACGTTAAAGTTAATATCTTGATGTTTTTTTGTGCGATTGAACGTGATAACTTAGCATTTTTACGTGGAAGATGGATTTCACTTAGGGTCTTCATAGTTTCTAGAATTTTTGGATTTCTTGTTATTTTTTTTGTACTATTTGGGCATATGTTGAATCTTGCGACTTTTTTCCTTCTCTAGAATGCCTAAAAAAAAAAGAAAAAAAAAGAAAAAGAAAAAAAAAAACTACAGTTACCAAGAAACCAAGGCCGCCTTCGTCACCTACCTCGACTTCGTATTGACAGTTCTTTATCGTAAGTTCCCTCCGAGTTCCTAGTCTTTGGCATTTGTGTCAAAAAGGGGAAGAGTTTCTTAGTGTCTAGGTTAGTGTCTAGGTGTCTACGGGGAGTATGAGCATAGGGGAAGTTTACGAGAGTCTTAAGTACTTTTGAACTTTGCTTGAAGTAACTGTGAACTTTGTCTGCTTAAGTACTTTTGAATTTATGCTCCATTGATAACTTGTGTTTGAATTGTTTATTCATTTCAAGTTATTTTCACTTGATCTTGGATTGGTATATGTTTCCTTGCAGGGATTGATGTGCAAAATATTCTAGACTTGTTGATTGCTCAGTTTGAAGTCATTGTAATATCTTGTAACCTAAGTGTTTTGTCACAAATTGCCAAAGGGGGAGATTGTTAGGTTTTTTATTTGTTGGCAATTTTGTACAAAATATTCTAAGTGTATTTTTTCATGTATATGAGCTTTACACAAGTCTAGAATATCACTGGTGTGAAGAATTGCAAGATCATTGGAGAAAAGCCGTCGCGTTCTCACCGCGTTCACAAACGCGTTCGAACGCGGGCACTGCGTTCACATAGACAGAGAGTCGCGTTCATAAGCGCATTCGAATGCGGGCACTGCGTTCACACAGATAGAGAGTCGCGTTCACAAATGCGTTCGAATGCGGGTACTACGTTCACACAGACCGAGAGCAGCGTTCACAAACGCGTTCGAACGCAACCTGAAAAATTCAAGCTGTCGCGTTCGAACGCACTTGGGCCCGTTCAAACGCACCTGAGATTAAGTTAGGCCGTTCGAACGCACTCGGGCTGCATTCGAACGCACCTATAAAGTTTGCAATTTATTGGATTTTCGTGAGTACGAATATGACTTGGATTTGGCTCTATCTTGGAGATCATATATAAGGATAGTGTTGCCCTAACCTAGGGGAGTTGAAGAAGATTATTCAAGGAGACTTTTTAGAGGCTACATCAGTTCTTCAACAAACAAGGTTCTTCTCATCTACAAAAATCGAATCTTTCATCTTAAGGACTATCTAGACGAAAGATCAATCTCGAGGGCTACTGAGATTGGACTTCAATCACGAGAAGCAGTAAATCGTGGGTTCTAGCGATCAAGACTGAGAGGAACAAAGTCGTTTGGATCGACGGGTTGTTTTGTGAGTCAGTCTTGTAACTGCTACTATCATAGTGATTGGTTTTGATCCGAGTTTGGATCCGTGGTTTTTTTCCCGTTTGGATTTTCCACGTTAAAATCTTGGCGTTCATCTCTACTTTCGTTCTTAATATTTCTTCGATCTTTTACTTAAGCGAACGAGCGATATTATTTCCTAGTGTTTAGATACATACGTGTGTCTAGAGTTTTTTCAACCCCGAGGGCTGCCGTCGACCCGTCGGCATGACCATCGCATCCAGATCATTCCAGGGGCTGAACCAGCAAATGTCCGACCCTATTGGTACCCTCATGTCCAGAAGGAAGAGATCAGTAAATTGGTGGTGGAAATGCTCGAGCAAGGGATTATTCAACTGAGTAGAAGTGCCTACTCGTCGCCGGTGCTGCTGGTTTGGAAGAAAGACGATTGTTGGCGATTTTGCGTCGACTACCGAGCCTTGAATGCGATTACCGTCAAAGATCGATATCCAATACTGGTAATCGAGGAGTTACTGGATGAACTCACAGGGTCGGCTTACTTCTACAAACATCACTTAAGAATAGGGTACCATCAAATCCGCGTCGACCCGGAAGATGTGCACAAAACGACATTCCGAACTCAAGATGGCCACTATGAGTTTCGAGTCATGCCGTTTGGGCTCACCAATGCACCGGCCACCTTCCAAGGGTTGATGAATGACCTTTTCCGCCTGCTCTAGCATCGGTACGTGCTCGTCCTTTTTGACGATATTCTAGTGTATAGCAGGAATTGGAGCGAGCACTTGCGGCATGTGCATGAGGTGTTAAATATCTTGTGACAAAACCAGTTAAAAGTCAAGATAAGCAAGTGTCTTTGGGGAGAGCCACGAGTGGAGTACTTGGGGCATATTATCTCAGCAAAGGAGTGGAAGTCGATCCAAGCAAGATCAAGAATATGGTGGACTGGCCGATTCCTACTAATCAGCGGGAATTGAGGGGATTCCTTGGGTTGACGGGTACTACCGGCAATTCGTTGCCAACTACAGCAAAATTGCTGCCCCGCTGACCTCCTTACTCAGAAAAGGTGGGTTTCAATGGACGGGTAAGGCAACGGAGGCCTTCGAAGAATTGAAGACAGTTATGTCTACCACTCTAGTTCTAGCACTATCAGATTTTAACAAGCCCTTTGTGGTGGAATACGATGCTTTGGGTGAGGGTATTGGAGCAGTTTTGATGCAAAAGGGTAGACCAGTGGCATATATGAGCAAGGCATTGTCAAACCAATCACGACAGCTATCCACCTACGAGTGCAAAATGCTAGCAATTCTACATGCCGTCACCAAATGGCGACCCTACTTAAATGGCCAACGGTTCACTATCCGCACGGACCAGCGTAGGTTACTGAACTTCATGGAGCAACATGTGCACACCCCAACCCAACAATGGTGGGTCACGACACTCCTTGGGTATGACTATGAATTAGTCTACAAAAAGGGGATCGAGAATCGAGCGGCCGATGCCCTTTCGCGACAGCCGGACAAAAGTGAGCCTGCCTCTTTTTCAGCACCAACCTTTCCTCTATTTTCAAATATGAGGGGAACCATTGCAGAAGATCAAATCATGGAGGAGCTTGAGTCAGAGTTCAAAGATTGCTTTCCTAATTTCAAACCTTGAGGACAAGATTGCAGAAGCGTGGTGGATTGATACAATTCATACTTCACTGATGTCGTCTCGAACACGGATACACTTTAGGGGTGTCTTTGTTTCTTGTTTTATTGTTTAATTCTTAAGAAAATAAGTTCTCTGTAAGTCGTATTCGAACGCGGGTAGAGTGCGTTCGATCGCGGTTGTGAACGCCTGCATCAAGTTTGCATATCTAGAGAGTGTGAATTGTGCATTCGAACGCTGCATTCGAACGCGCTGTGAAGGCCTGCATCACGTTCGCAAATCCAGAGAAGTGGGAAACAAGTGCATTTGGATGTGCATTCTGTTAGGTTTTTTATTTGTTGACAATTTTGTACAAAATATTCTAAGTGTATTTTTTCATGTATATGAGCTTTACACAAGTCTAAAATATCACTGGTGTGAAGAATTGCAAGATCATTGGAGAAAAGCCGTCGCGTTCTCACCGCGTTTACAAACGCGTTCGAACGCGAAATCTGCGTTCACACAGACAGAGAGCCACGTTCACAAGCGCGTTCGAACGCGGGCACTGCGTTCACACAGACAGAGAGTCGCGTTCACAAGCGCGTTCGAACGCACGCACTGCATTCACACAGACAGAGAGCCGCGTTCACAAACGCGTTCGAACACGGGTACTGCGTTCACACAGACCGAGAGCAGCGTTCACAAACGCGTTCGAACACAACCTGAAGAATTCAAGCTGTCGCGTTCGAACGCACTTGGCCCCGTTCGAATGCACCTGAGATTAAGTCAGGCCGTTCGAACACACTCGGGCCGCGTTCGAACGCACCTATGAAGTTTGCAATTTATTGGATTTTCGTGAGTACGAATATGACTTGGATTTGGCTCTATCTTGGAGATCATATATAAGGATAGTGTTGCCCTAACCTAGGGCAGTTGAAGAAGATTATTCAAGGAGACTTTTTGGAGGCTACATCAGTTTTTTAACAAACAAGGTTCTTCTCATCTACAAGAATCGAATCTTTCGTCTTAAGGGCTATCTAGACGAAAGATCAATCTCGAGGGCTACTGAGATTGGACTTCAATCACGAGAAGCAGTAAATCGTAGGTTCTAGCGATCAAGATTGAGAGGAACAAAGTCGTTTGGATTGACGGGTTGTTTTGTGAGTCAGTCTTGTAACTGCTACTATCATAGTAATTGGTTTTGATCCGAGTTTGGATCCGTGGTTTTTTTCCGTTTGGGTTTTCCACGTTAAAATCTTGGCGTTCATCTCTACTTTCGTTTTTAATATTTCTTCCGACTTTTACTTAAGCGAACGAGAAATATCATTCTCTAGAGGTTAGATACATACGTGTGTCTAGGGATTTTTCAATTGGTATCAGAGCAGGTTCTCTCACCCTTTGAGAGAGATCAGATAGGCATGGATTTTCATAGAGATGGACCCTCATCTATTAGACCTCCTATTCTAGATGAATCAAATTATGGGTATTGGAAAGCTAGGATGAGAGCTTATTTGAAGTCCATAGATGAGAGAGTTTGGATGGCCATTATGAACGGTTGGAGTCCACCAATGTACATGGTGAATGATGAGTTAGTTGAGAAACCGATTGAGTCATGGGATAAAACAGATTATGAAAAAGTTGGCTAGAATAGCAAAGCAATAAATGCAATTTTTAGTTGTGTTTCCTCGGAAGAATTTAGAAGAATATCTACTTGTGAAATAGCAAAAGAAGCCTGGATGATCTTAGAAACAACTCATGAAAGTACTATGGCTGTAAAACTTTCGAAACTTCAGAGGTTGACTACTAATTTTGAAACCCTACGTATGGAGGAGAATGAAACATTTGATGAGTTATATGCAAAGTTGAGTGATATAGTCAACTCCAGTTTCAACCTAGGAGAGAAAATTCCTGAAAATAGAATTGTCCGTAAGATCCTTAGGTCTCTTCCAGAAAGGTTTCAAGCGAAAGTTACAGCTATTGAGGGAAGTAAGGACATCGACTCTATGAAAGTTGAACAATTGGTAGAAAATCTACAAACATTTGAGTCCAGTCTTTCAAAACCGAGGAAGTCCAAAGGGATAGCTCTATCCACTGTTGAACAAAATTTAGAGGAGTCTGAAAATGAAGGTGATTTAGATGTTGAGATGTTGGCTATGTTTGTCAAAAAGTTCAATAAATTCTTTCGAAAGCCAAACAAGTTGAATACTGAAAAGTTTGAAAAAAACAAAGCTTTTGTGAAAAAGAAGAATACTGTGACTTCGAATACAGGTGGTAGCAACAACAATGTCAAACAGAAAAATAAGAATTCTGAGAATAAAGTTCAATGTTTTGAATGTTCTGGTTTTGGACACATCGCACAAGAATGCCCTAATCGTCTTAAGAGAAAGGGCAAAGCTATGAAAGTTACTTGGGATGATTCAGATGAATCTAATGATGATTCTGATAAAGACGAAGAAAACTTTGTAGCCTTTGCCTCTTCTCTGCTTAATACTGACTCTGTTGATGATACTGATAGTACAGATGATCTTGATATGCTACCGGCTGAGGAAGATGAATCTGAAATTCAAAAGGCATATAATGACTTGTACCTGGAGTCGTTTAAACTCAAGAAAAGCAATCTTAGACTACTTCAACGACTCAAGGAAATTGAACCAGAAAAAATTCAATTTGAGGAGAAGTACAAATTGGAGCTTGAACGTGTCAAAGACCTTTCTGAACAACTTGACAATGCGAAAAATAAAATGAAGGCTGATGAAATTGAACTAGAGCGATTGCATAAGGAACTTACTTTTCTAAAAGGGAAGAACAAACTGGACGACATTCTAAAAGCTCAGATCTGGAAAAGACAGGTATGGTGTTGGATATACTGGTAATTCAAATAATAATAAAACTGTTTTTGTTTCTGCAGGTATACAAAAGGAAGAATACCTGAAGCCATCAGTCGCATTTTCAAGGCAATCCTAGATGAATCCTTCCAAATTGAAGTTGAATCTACGAACTGGTGAATCTTTGACGATACCAAAGGTAAACTTTAGTCACACCTCTCGACAAAAGGTGAGTAGAAAAGGGTTTGTTCCGACATACTATCATTGCGGCATTCTAGGGCATATTCGACCTCATTGTAAATTTTTGCAAAAACCTAGAACTGCTTTCATTTATGGGATGAAAACAAAAACCATATGGGTCAAGAAAAGTGATTTGAAATGTTATGTTGTGCATACAGCCTTGAAAGCTTTAAATTCTGATTTATGGTATTTAGACAATGGTTGTTCAAGACATATGTCGGGTGACAAGTCGTTATTTTCTAATCTTGAAAAACATGAAGGGGGAGTTGTGACATTCGGAGATGGTAATTCATCAAAGGTAATAGGTAAAGGAAAGGTAAATACTCTAGGGATTCCTCGTCTCGAAAATGTTCTTTATGTTAAGGGCTTGAAAGCAAATCTACTAAGCATCAGTCAATTTTGTGATGAAGATTATGAGGTAAAATTCTCCAAAAATGATTGTACTGTTCTAGATTATGATGGTAATGTTATATGTTATGGATCTAGAACATCTGATAATTGCTATGTCGTTGGAACTTCACATAAACTGAAATGTAACAGTGCGTCTTTCGACATTGCAGATCTTTGACATCAACGTCTTGGATATGTGAATCACAAGGAATTATTTACTCTGTCCAAACATGAAGTGGTAAGAGGAATACCTAAGATAAAAGAAATGTCAAAAAGAGTGTGCGGTTCATGTTAAATTGAAAAACAAATTCGTATCTCACACAAGAAGGTAAATACAGCTACCACTGACAGCGTGCTATAATTAGTTCACATGGACTTGATGGGTCCAACAAGAACGGAAAGTCTTGGAGGTAAACGCTATATATTCTTAATGGTCGATGATTACTCCAGATATACCTGGGTTGCCTTTCTACGTGAGAAGTCCGAAACCTTTGAAGTTTTTAAATCACTATGCTTAAAATTACAGAATGAAAAATCTGCAACCCTAGTTAGGATTCGTTCTGATCATGGTAGAGAATTTGAAAATGAAAACTTTTCTATATTTTGCGATTCTCTTGGTATTAAACATGAGTTTTCAGCTCCTATAACTCCACAACAGAACGGGATTGTTGAAAGAAAAAATCGAGTTATGCAGGAAATGGCTAGGGTTATGCTTCATGCTAAAAAGGTTACTCAAAGGTTTTGGGCAGAGGCGGTCAATACAGCGGTACATGTGATAAATCGTGTTTATCTAAGACCAGGTACAAATATGACTGCTTATGAAATCTTGAAAGGTAAGAAACCTAGTGTTAAATATTTTTGAGTTTTTGGTAGTAAATGTTATATCTTACATGATCGAGAATATTTGACTAAATTTGACACTAGAAGTAGCGAAGGCATCTTATTGGGGTACTCGAATAATAGTAGAGCCTACAGAGTATTTAATCTTGAAACTTCTACTGTTATGGAATCTGCTAATGTTATGATAGATGAATCCTCGACTGACTTAACTAAAGTTACTTCTATTTCTGTTTCTGCAGATACATATTACGAAGAAATAGGAAAGGAGCTTGATCCGGAAATTGAGAATCAGGACAAGGACAAAGTTGAAATGAACAAAAATGACTACAACGTACCGGAACCATCTGCTAGAGTGAAATCAAATCATCCACTATCACAAGTGATCGGAGACGTGAATGAACCAATTAAGATAAGAGGACAAATCCAAAGTGAGGTATCATTTACTTGTTATACATCTTCTTTTGAACCTAAAAATGTGAAGGAAGCATTGTTAGACGATTCTTGGGTTAATGCTATGCATGAGGAATTAGAGCAATTTTCTAAGAATGATGTTTGGTATTTAGTTCCTAGACCTAAGAATGTGAACGTCATTAGAACAAAATGGATTTACAAAAATAAAAGTGATGAACATGGTAATATAATTCGAAATAAAGCCAGACTAGTAGCACAGGGATACACTCAGGTTGAAGGTATAGATTTTGATGAGACATTTGCTCCTGTTGCTAGATTAGAGTCTATTCGTATACTGCTTGCCATTGCTTGTCATTTAAAATTTAAATTGTTTCAAATGGATGTTAAAGGTGCTTTCTTGAATGGTATCCTAAATGAAGATGTTTATGTGGAACAACCTAAGGGTTTTGAAGATTTTGGGGGTAGATCTCCTCCGGATCTAGTGTCCTTCAACCAAATTTTTGAGTTTCTCCTCACATTTGCAAGGTATGATCATCCATTATTTTCTTAGTTTTTTTATTCAATAATCAAGCTTGATATTGATTGATTTTGTGCGTTCTCAACTTTTGATCACGTTAATGTTAAACTCTTGATGGTTCTTGTGAGATTGAACGTGATATCTTAGCGTTTTTCAAGTGAAAGATGTTTCTCCTTTTGGGGCTTCATGGTTTCTACCATTTTTTTTTTGAATTCTTGCTATTTTTCGGTTGCTTTGGGCATGTATTGAATATTGCAATGTGTTTTCTAGGCTGCCTTCGTCGCCATCCTCGGCTCCCAAGTTTTATTCAACAACGGTAGCGGGTCGTTACAAACATAATTTTGGCACTCGTCCTGTTATCTGTGAAAGACCTGTGGTTATATCTGATTTTTCTGAGTTAGGGATTGAACAGATCTTTACTGAACGAGGATGGTTATCAGTGTGTCGGATGAGCGGGACTGCTTATGTGGAAGTTGTTCGAGAATTCTTTACTAATGCCACGATTTTCGATCACTGTATACGTTCTACTATTCGTGGTGTATCTATATACCTGGATTCTGATGTTATTCGTGCTGAACTAAGTCTGCCTGATGGTGAGTTTCAGTATCCGACGTCTGCTCCACTCCCTGATGTAAATGAATATGCCGGTACAGTCCTGATCAAAGGGGAACGTTGGAAAGGTAACATGATGCCGCATGCAAGGCTGACATCTGTGGCTCGCATGCTTCACCTCTTTTGTCTGTACAATGTCACCCCCAAGACTTGACATTCCAGCATTAGTTTGTATCGTGCATTTCTTCTTCATGTCATGTTATCGGGAGTCTCTATTGACTTAGCTGCAGTGATATATGATTCAATTCTCTCAGCTGCATAGAAAGAAGCACCTCGTGAGGGATTATCATTTGGCATTTTTCTTACAAATTTGTGCATTCAGAGTGGGGTGCGAGTGGATGCTTCGGAACCTTCTCTTACTTCACAGAAACCATTGGATCGGATTACTCTGAAGCGTAGTCAAGCTCATGACCAGTCGTCTCCTCTCAAACCATCCTCTTCCGTCGCTGGTAGGTCATCGCACCTCGACGGTTCTAATGATAGCTCTGCCGATGACTTATCTCCCACTGAGGGGGAGTTACCACAGTACTCGGACCGGTTCGATCAACTTAGTACTCAAGTGCAGGATCTCCATTCAGCGGTGAATGTTTTACGTACTGAGCAAGTCCGTCAGGGAACTGTACTTAATTCCGTGTTGACGATTCTTCATTGTCAGTTTCCTTCGAGTTCCTGGTCTTTGGCATTTGTGCCAAAAAGGGGGAGAGTGTCTTAGTGTTTAGGTGTCTAGGTGTGTAGGAGGAGTATGGGCATAGGGGGAGTTTAATGGAGTTTACTTGATGGTTGAACTTTGCTTTGTCTTAGTGTCCTTGGCATTTGAACTTAACTTGAAGTAATTGTGATAACGTGTGTTTAATCTTTGTCTGTTTAAATTTTTGCTCTTGTGATAACTTGTGTTTTGATTTTTTTTATTTCAAGTTATTTTCACTTGATCTTGGATTGGTATATGTTTCTTTGCAGGGATTCATGTGCAAAATATTCTAGACTTGTTGATTGCTCAGTTTGAAGTTATTGTAATGTCTTGTAACCTAGGTGTTTTGTCACAAATTGCCAAAGGGGGAGATTATTAGGTTTTTTATTTGTTGGCAATTTTGTACAAAATATTCTAAGTGTATTTTTTCATGTATATGAGCTTTACACAAGTCTAGAATATTACTGGTGTGAAGAATTGCAAGATTATTGGAGAAAAGCCGTCGCGTTCTCACAGCGTTCACAAACGTGTTCGAACGCGAAATCTGCGTTCACATAGACAGAGAGCCGCATTCACAATCGTGTTGTTAGGTTTTTTATTTATTGGCAATTTTGTACAAAATATTCTAAGTGTATTCTTTCATGTATTTGAGCTTTACACAAGTCTAGAATATCTCTGGTGTGAAGAATTGCAAGATCATTGGAGAAAAGCCTCGCGTTCTCACCGCGTTCACAAACGCGTTCGAACGCGGGCACTGCGTTCACACAGACAGAGAGCCGCGTTCACAAGCGCGTTCGAACGCGGGCACTGCGTTCACACAGATAGAGAGCCGCGTTCACAAATGCGTTCGAACGCGGGTACTGCGTTCACACAGACCGAGAGCAGCGTTCACAAATGCGTTCGAACGCAACCTGAAGAATTCAGGCTGTCGCGTTCGAACGCACTTGGGCCCGTTCGAACGCACCTGAGATTAAGTTAGGCCGTTCGAACGCACTCGGGCCGCGTTCGAACGCACATGTGAAGTTTGCAAGTTATTGGATTTTCGTGAGTACGAATATGACTTGGATTTGGCTCTATCTTAGAGATCATATATAAGGATAGTGTTGCCCTAACCTAGGGTGGGGAAAGAAGATTATTCAAGGAGACTTTTTGGAGGCTACATCGGTTCTTCAACAAACAAGGCCCTTCGCATCTACAAATCTTAATCTTTCGTCTTAAGGGTGATCTTGACGAAAGATCAATCTCGAGGGCTACTGAGATTGGACTTCAATCACAAGAAGCAGTGAATCGTGGGTTCTAGCGATCAAGACTGAGAGGAACAAAGTCGTTTGGATCGACGGGTTGTTTTGTGAGTCAGTCTTGTAACTGCTACTGTCATAGTGATTGGTTTTGATCCGAGTTTGGATCCGTGGTTTTTTTCCCGTTTGGGTTTTCCACGTTAAAATCTTGGCGTTCATCTCTACTTTCGTTTTTAATATTTCTTCCGACTTTTACTTAAGCGAACGAGAAATATCATTGCCTAGAGATTAGATACATACGTGTGTCTAGGGATTTATTTTTTTTCAATTGGTATCAGAGCAGGTTCTCTCACTCTTTGAGAGAGATCAAATAGGCATGGATTTTCATAAAGATGGACCCTCATCTATTAGACCTCCTATTCTAGATGGATCAAATTATGGATATTGGAAAGCTAGAATGAGAGCTTATTTGAAGTCTATAGATGAGAGAGTTTGGATGGCCATTATGAACGGTTGGAGTCCACCAATGTACATGGTGAATGATAAGTTAGTTGAGAAACCGATTGAGTCATGGGATAAAACAGATTATGAAAAAGTTGGCTGGAATAGCAAAGCAATAAATGCAATTTTTAGTTGTGTTTCCTCGGAAGAATTTAGAAGAATATCTACTTGTGAAATAACAAAACAAGCCTGGATGATCTTAGAAACAACTCATGAAGGTACTATGGCTGTAAAACTTTCGAAACTTCAGAGGTTGACTACTAATTTTGAAACCCTACGTATGGAGGAGAATTAAACATTTGATGAGTTCTATGCAAAGTTAAGTGATATAGTCAACTCCAGTTTCAACCTAGGAGAGAAAATTCCTGAAAATAGAATTGTCCGTAAGATCCTTAGGTCTCTTCCAGAAAGGTTCCACGCGAAAGTTACAGCTATTGAGGAAAGTAAGGACATTGACTCTATGAAAGTTGAACAATTGGTAGAAAATCTACAAACATTTGAGTCCAGTCTTTCAAAACCGAGGAAGTCCAAAGGGATAGCTCTATCCACTGTTGAACAAAATTTAGAGGAGTCTGAAGATGAAGGTGATTTAGATGTTGAGATGTTGGCTATGTTTGTCAAAAAGTTCAATAAATTCTTTCGGAAGCCAAACAAGTTGAATACTGAAAAGTTTGAAAAAAACAAAACTTTTATGAAAAAGAAGAATACTGTGACTTCGAATACAGGTGGTACCAACAATAATATCAAACAGAAAAATAAGAATTCTGAAAATAAAGTTCAATGTTTTGAATGTTCTGGTTTTGGACACATCGCACAAGAATGCCCTAATCGTCTTAAGAGAAAGGGCAAAGCTATGAAAGTTACTTGGGATGATTCAGATGAATCTAATGATGATTCTGATAAAGACGAAGAAAACTTTGTAGCCTTTGCCTCTTCTCTACTTAATACTGACTCTGTTGATGATACTGATAGTACAGATGATCTTGATATGCTACCGGCTGAGGAAGATGAATCTGAAATTCAAAAGGCATATAATGACTTGTACCTGGAGTCGTTTAAACTCAAGAAAAGCAATCTTAGACTACTTCAACGACTCAAGGAAATTGAACCAGAAAAAATTCAATTTGAGGAGAAGTACAAATTGGAGCTTGAACATGTCAAAGACCTTTCTGAACAACTTGACAATGCGAAAAATAAAATGAAGGCTGATGAAATTGAACTAGAGCGATTGCATAAGGAACTTATTTTTCTAAAAGGGAAGAACAAACTGGACGACATTCTAAAAGCTCAGATCTGGAAAAGATAGGTATGGTGTTGGATATACTGGTAATTCAAATAATAATAAAACTGTTTTTGTTTCTACAGGTATACAAAAGGAAGAATACCTGAAGCCATCAGTCGCATTTTCAAGGCAATCCTAGATGAATCCTTCCAAATTGAAGTTGAATCTACGAACTGGTGAATCTTTGACGATACCAAAGGTAAACTTTAGTCACACCTCTCGACAAAAGGTGAGTAGAAAAGGGTTTGTTCCGACATGCTATCATTGCGGCATTCTAGGGCATATTCGACCTCATTGTAAATTTTTGCAAAAACCTAGAACTGCTTTCATTTATGGGATGAAAACAAAAACCATATGGGTCAAGAAAAGTGATTTGAAATGTTATGTTGTGCATACAGCCTTGAAAGCTTTAAATTCTGATTTATGGTATTTAGACAGTGGTTGTTCAAGACATATGTCGGGTGACAAGTCGTTATTTTCTAATCTTGAAAAACATGAAGGGGGAGTTGTGACATTCGGAGATGGTAATTCATCAAAGGTAATAGGTAAAGGAAAGGTAAATACTCTAGGGATTCCTCGTCTCGAAAATGTTCTTTATGTTAAGGGCTTGAAAGCAAATCTACTAAGCATCAGTCAATTTTGTGATGAAGATTATGAGGTAAAATTCTCCAAAAATGATTGTACTGTTCTAGATTATGATGGTAATGTTATATGTTATGGATCTAGAACATCTGATAATTGCTATGTCGTTGGAACTTCACATAAACTGAAATGTAACAGTGCGTCTTTCGACATTGCAGATCTTTGGCATCAACGTCTTGGACATGTGAATCACAAGGAATTATTTACTCTGTCCAAACATGAAGTGGTAAGAGGAATACCTAAGATAAAAGAAATGTCAAAAAGAGTGTGCGGTTCATGTCAAATTGGAAAACAAATTCGTATCTCACACAAGAAGGTAAATACAGCTACTACTGACCGTGTGCTACAGTTAGTTCACATGGACTTGATGGGACCAACAAAAACTGAAAGTCTTGGAGGTAAACGCTATATATTCTTAATGGTCGATGATTACTCCAGATATACCTGGGTTGCCTTTCTACGTGAGAAGTCTGAAATCTTTGAAGTTTTTAAATCACTATGCTTAAAATTACAGAATGAAAAATCTACAACCCTAGTTAGGATTCGTTCTGATCATGGTAGAGAATTTGAAAATGAAATTTTTTCTATATTTTGCGATTCTCTTGGTATTCAACATGAGTTTTCAGCTCCTATAACTCCACAACAGAACGGGATTGTTGAAAAAAAAAAAATCAAAACACAAGTTATCACAAGGGCAAAAATTTAAACAGATAAAGATTAAACACACGTTATCACAATTACTTCAAGTTAAGTTAAGTTTCAAATGCCAAGTTCAACCATCAAGTAAACTCCACTAAACTCCCCCTATGCCCATACTCCCCCTACACACCTAGACACTCTCCCCCTTTTTGGCACAAATGCCAAAGACTAGGAACTCGGAGGAAACTGACGATGAAGAATCGTCAACACGGAATCAAGTACAGTTTATTGACGGACTTGCTCAGTACGTAGATCATTCACCGCGGAATAGAGATCCTGCACTTGAGTACTAAGTTGATCGAACCGGTCCGAGTACTGTGGTAACTCCCCCTCAGTGGGAGATGAGTCATCGGCAGAGCTATCATCAGAACTGTCGAGATGCGATGACCGACCAGCGGCGGAAGAGGGCGGTTTGAGAGGAGACGTCTGGTCGTGAGCTTGACTCCGCTTTAGAGTAATCCGATCTAATGGTTTCTGCGAAGTAAGAGAAGGTTCCGAAGCATCTACTCGCACCCCACTCTAAGTGCACAAAGTGGTAAGAAAAATGCCAAACGGTAATCCCTCACGAGGTGCTTCTTTCTGTGCAGCTAAGAGAATGGAATCATAGATCACGGCAGCTAAGTCAATAGAGACTCCCGATAACATGGCATGAAGAAGGAACGCACGATCCAAACTAATGCTGGAATGGCGAGTCTTGGGGGTGACATTGTACAGACAAAAGAGGTGAAGCATGCGAGCCACAGATGTCAGCCTTGCATGCGGCATCATGTTACCTTTCCAGCGTTCCCCTTTGATCAGGACTGTACCGGCATAGTCATTTATATCAGGGAGTGGAGCAGACGTCGGATACTGAAACTCACCATCGGGCAAACTCAGTTCAGCACGAATAATATCGGAATCCAGGTATATAGATACACCACGAACAGTAGAACGTATACAGTGATCAGAAATCGTGGCATTACTAAAGAATTCTCGAACAACTTCCACATAAGCAGTCCCGCTCATCTGACACACTGATAACCATCCACGTTCAGTAAAGATCTGTTCAATCCCCAACTCAGAAAAATCAGATATAACTACGGGTCTTTCACAGATAACAGGACGGGTGCCAAAATTATGCTTGTAACGACCCTCAGCCGTTGATGAAGCAAACTTGGGAGCCGAGGATGGCGAGGAAGGCGGCCTTGGTTTCTTGGTCACCGTCGTTTTCTTAGGCATTCTTGAAAAGAAAACACGTTTCAATATTCAATACATCTTCGAAAGCAACAAAAAAAAAATAGCAAGAAATCCAAAGAAAAATGGGAAAAACCATGAAGCCCCAAAAGGAAAAACATCTTGCACTTGAAAAATGCAAAGATATCACGTTCAATCTCACAAGAATCATCAAGAGTTGAACATTAACGTGATCAAAAGTTGAGAATGCACAAATCACTCAAAATCAAACAAGTTTATTGAAAAAGAATAATGGATGAGCATACCTTGCAAATGTGGGGAGAAACTCAAAATTTTTGTTGAAAGACACTAGATCCGGAGGAGATCGACCCCCAAAAAGGATTTGAAGTGAAAAATTCGATGAAAAACACCAAGATCTTGAAGATTTGAGAAGGGGAAAATGAAGGGTTTTTAGGGTTTGGAGAATGGAAGATAAAACCCTTGGGTTCGGACGTAATATTTAAAGAACCCACGCGTGCGTTCGAACGCACCAGTCCGCGCGTTCGAACACGCCGCGTTCGAACTCGACAATCCTCGTTCGAACGCCCTTTTTTTTTTTTTAACTAAAAACAAGGTAAAAATATTTTTGGAGATGCACTTCTAGAATTCCAAAATATAATCAAGACATAGAATATGACAATCAAATGAAATAAGTCATACAAGATCAATCAAATCATCAAAAGCATATTATAATCAATTCGAATGCATCACTCAAAATTACATTAATCTTGATTGATCATAACGATATACATATGCAAGATGAGCATAGATAACATGAACCAATCTTCTTAAACAAACTTTACTATATAAATAATGATGCAACACAGTAGTCAAACCGACTTAGTATAGAAAGTTTGCACTTTTCGACTTATTCTCCATAATACAACAGGAATTTTTCCTGTAATTTTTTATTGAACAATATATGTGCAATGATGGCTTTCACACATGAGTAGGTAGCCCTTTTCTTGTAGTACAAATCAAATGATGTGCAAGAAGAAATTCACATATATCATTTTTTTTATTTTTAAATTTCAAATAATGTACGGAGTCAAACTGGACTCGAAACAAGACGGCTTTCACACTAACTCATTGTAGCCCTTTTCATTGATCTTTTATAAAAATATATTTGATAACTAAGCATGAGGTCAAACTGTGCAAATCAAAGTTAATAGAGAGCTATTTAAAAAAAATATTCATGATATCATGCTCACTCAAGAATACACATACGTTATGAGGCATTAAAAATTTATTATTATAGAAGTCGAGGGAGTGACAAATTCAAAATTGAAACAATATACTACAAGATGACAAAATTGACTATAATAACTCATAATCAAGAGAAAAATCATATTTGTATGTCAAGAGGATATTATTGAATCTAGGAGTGCATCAATTTTTTTTTGTTTTTTATTTTTATTTTTTTTTTATTATTTATAACAAAAACTCTCGATAAATCTGAAACTAAAACCAAAGAAAATTTCAGAGTAAATGAAAACCAAAAAAAATGAAACAAAAGAAACTCGCAAACTAAAAAGAACACACATCCCAATAAAATCAGTCCAAAGCACAAATCCCTAAAGAAGTACGAAGATACTCAAATCTCTGTAAATCCAAAGGTTTTGTAAACAAGTCATCCAACTGTTTCTCCGTCTCAACATGTTCTAGTGCTATTGTTTTGTCTTCAACTAACTCGCGTATAAAATGATGTCGGATATCAATATGTTTTATACGCGAGTGTTGAACAGGATTTTTCGATATATTAATAGCACTCATGTTGTCACAATAAAGCACCATAGTATCTTGTTCAATGCCATAATCCTTGACCATCTGTTTCATCCATAGTAACTGAGAACAACAACTTCCTGCTGCAATGTACTCGGCCTCTGCAGTAGATAAAGATATCGAGTTTTGTTTCTTACTGTGCCAAGCAACCAGATTGTTTCCAATATAAAAGCATCCACCTGAAGTACTTTTTCTATCATCACATGAACCTGCCCAGTCAGAATCCGTGTATGCCGATATGATAGCACCCGAGTCATAAGTAAACCAGATACCTAAATCAACTGTGCCACTGACATATTTTATGATACGTTTCACAGCAAACAAATGTGACTCCTTGGGTTCAGACTGAAACCTAGCACACACACCGACACTAAATGCAATGTCAGGTCTACTAGCCGTTAAGTACAAAAGGCTACCGATCATGCTCCTATACACTGTCTGATCAACACTTTTTCCTGACATGTCCTTACATAGTTTGGTAGTTGTACTCATAGGAGTTCTAGCATGTTTTGCATTTTTTAAACCAAATTTAGTCACAAGATCCTTAGCATACTTGGTTTGAGCGATAAACATCCCTCTCTCCAATTGAGTAATTTGAAGCCCTACAAAGAACTTCAACTCACCCATCATACTCATCTCAAAATGACTGTGCATGAGATCAGCAAACTCCTTAGCTAATAATTGACTCGTCGCCCCGAAGACAATGTCATCTACATATATTTGTGCCACAACTAAACTCTTGTTTTCACGTCTGATGAATAATGTCTTGTCCACTCCCCCTTGAGTGAACCCCGCATCCACTAAAAAGGTGGTCAACTTCTCATACCAAGCTCTTGGAGCTTGTTTTAGCCCGTAAAGAGCCTTTTTCAATTTAAAAACATGAGAAGGAAATTTTTGATCTTCGAAACCCTTAGGTTGTTCCACATAAACATCTTCATTCAGGATACCATTTAAGAAAGCACTTTTAACATCCATTTGAAACAATTTAAATTTTAAATGACAAGCAATGGCAAGCAGTATACGAATAGACTCTAATCTAGCAACAGGAGCAAATATCTCATCAAAATCTATACCCTCAACCTGAGTGTATCCCTGTGCTACTAGTCTGGATTTATTTCGAACTATATTGCCATGTTCATCACTTTTATTTTTGTAGATCCATTTTGTTCCAATAACGTTCACATTCTTAGGTCTAGGAACTAAATACCAAACATCATTCCTAGAAAATTGCTCTAATTCCTCATGCATAGCATTTACCCAAGAATCGTCTAACAATGCTTCCTTCACATTTTTAGGTTCAAAAGAAGATGTATAACAAGTAAATGATACCTCACTTTGGATTTGTCGTCTTGTCTTAATTGGTCCATTCAAGTCTCGAGAGCAGCGTTCACAAACGCGTTCGAACGCAACCTGAAGAATTCAGGCTGTCGCGTTCGAACGCACTTGGGCCCGTTCGAACGCACTTGAGATTAAGTTAGGCCGTTCGAACGCACTCGGGCCGCGTTCGAACGCACATGTGAAGTTTGCAAGTTATTGGATTTTCGTGAGTACGAATATGACTTGGATTTGGCTCTATCTTGGAGATCATATATAAGGATAGTGTTGCCCTAACCTAGGGTGGGGAAAGAAGATTATTCAAGGAGACTTTTTGGAGGCTACATCGGTTCTTCAACAAACAAGGCCCTTCGCATCTACAAATCTTAATCTTTCGTCTTAAGGGTGATCTAGACGAAAGATCAATCTCGAGGGCTACTGAGATTGGACTTCAATCACAAGAAGCAGTGAATCGTGGGTTCTAGCGATCAAGACTGAGAGGAACAAAGTCGTTTGGATCGACGGGTTGTTTTGTGAGTCAGTCTTGTAACTGCTACTATCATAGTGATTGGTTTTGATCCGAGTTTGGATCCGTGGTTTTTTTCCCGTTTGGGTTTTCCACGTTAAAATCTTGGCGTTCATCTCTACTTTCGTTTTTAATATTTCTTCCGACTTTTACTTAAGCGAACGAGAAATATCATTGCCTAGAGATTAGATACATACGTGTGTCTAGGGATTTATTTTTTTTCACGTGTTCGAACGCGGGCACTGCGTTCACACAGACAGAGAGTCGCGTTCACAAGCGCGTTTGAACGCAGGCACTGCGGTCACACAGACAGAGAGCCGCGTTCACAAACGCGTTCGAACGCGGGTACTGCGTTCACACAGACCGAGAGCAGCGTTCACAAACGCGTTCGAACGCAACATGAAGAATTCATGCTATCGCGTTCGAACGGACTTGGGCCCGTTCGAACGCACCTGAGATTAAGTCAGGCCGTTCGAACGCACTCGGGCCGCGTTCGAACGCACCTATGGAGTTTGCAATTTATTGGATTTTCGTGAGTACGAATATGACTTGGATTTGGCTCTATCTTGGAGATCATATATAAGGATAGTGTTGCCCTAACCTAGGGCAGTTGAAGAAGATTATTCAAGGAGACTTTTTAGAGGCTACACCGGTTCTTCAACAAACAAGGCCCTTCGCATCTACAAATCTTAATCTTTCGTCTTAAGGGCTATCTAGACGAAAGATCAATCTCGAGGGCTATTGAGATTGGACTTCAATCACAAGAAGCAGTGAATCGTGGGTTCTAGCGATCAAGACTGAGAGGAACAAAGTCGTTTGGATCGACGGGTTGTTTTGTGAGTCAGTCTTGTAACTGCTACTATCATAGTGATTGGTTTTGATCCGAGTTTTGATCCGTGGTTTTTTCCCGTTTGGGTTTTCCACGTTAAAATCTTGGCGTTCATCTCTACTTTCGTTTTTAATATTTCTTCCGATTTTTACTTAAGCTAACGAGAAATATCATTGCCTAGAGGTTAGATACATACGTGTGTCTAGGGGTTTTTCACGTTCGAACGTCTACATCACGTTCGCAAATCCAGAAAAGAGAGAACTAGGTGCGTTCGAACACGATCGGGCACGCTTGAACGCGGTCGATGAAAATGTATAGTTTAGGGTTAATTTTCAATTGTTTGGTTAGCCTCTAAAAGATATGGATGGAAACTATAGAGTCATTATTGATGAATTGAGTTTTTGCCTTGCCTCCTTCGTCTTCTTCGCTCTCGTTCTCTCGATCCCCGACGACGCCGCTTCTAACCTCCCTCGACCGGCCAATCACTAGTCCCTTACGGGTGGCCCTCTCCTTCCCCTTCTGCCAATCTATCCAACACTTGCCCTAATCCTTCCATCAACCATAACCCTTCTACCATCACTTTTCACTGGTGCCACCCAATTAATGCTGGTCCACCACCAACCACCATCATCTAGGATCTCGTGCCTCCATCCATGGATCCTAATCAGACCCCTTGATGTTTATCTACTAATCGGATGATATCTCGAGATCCCCACATCCATTTCACCTGAAACTTGATTTGTTAGAAAACTCTTTTCTGGGGCTACAAGATATCCAAATTTCATGCCGATCTGATAGCAACATCTTTTGAGATCTATTTTTGAAGTTTTGTGCTAGATCCAATCCAGATCTAAGAACCAGAAGAGATCGAACCTTCGTAAAAAGGAGAGATCGTCTCATTCCTATAATACATTCAGATCTTGAGGGAATCATAGCGTAGCCTATCTTTGGTTCCAGATCTAATCAATTTGGTATTAGAGCACATTAAAGTAATATCAGAGCCTATCAAATTGGTATCAGAGCCCGTCACACTCAAGATCATTCATCACCTCCTGCAACAATCTAAAACCATCTGGGCAAGATGTACATGCATACCTTATCTTGTCAAGGAAGGGAAAGGTTGCAAAAGAATAGGCTGCAAGCTCAGCGGTATCGGGTTGGTGCGATAGTGCATACGCCGATCTATTTCCATTCCCTTCTTGTATTAGATTCCGTAATCATACCCCATCAATTTTGTGACACATCTCTACTGTGTTGGAGTGTGTATACACTATCCTATAAAGTATGGAAAGCTCCTTCGATCGGTTTGTATAATGAATTGTCTATTGATCAAATAAGACCTCCACTATGTCACCGCATGCAGAATTGTCAACATCTCTCTCTCAGAAGTCGATAATTGCTGAGATTTTTGTGATAAAGCCTTGCTAAGAAAGGCAAAGGGACATCTTCCTTGCATTAGTACAGCTCCTATGCCAACTCCTGACGCATCACATTACATAATTAACTCTTTGGTGAAGTCCAGTAGCGCTAAAATGGGCGCTGTCGTCGTTACTGTTTTTAGTTTTTCAAAGGCTTTAGTGACTTCATCCGTCCATCTAAAAGAGTCTTTCAACAAAAAACTGAGAGGAGCAGCGATCTTGCCGTACTCGGCTATGAAGCGGTGATAATATTCGGTCAGCCCCAAAAATCCTCGAAATCCGGTGATAGTAGTAGGAATAGGCTAAGCAGTCATGCATGCAACCTTTTGAGGATTCGTCGCTACACCTTCCGTTGAGATGATGTGGCCTAAATACTCAACTTATGGTACTCCCCACAGGCACTTGGACTTCTTGATCTTCAATTAGTTTTGCTTCAACAAATACAGCACATCCTCCAAATGCCTCTAATGCTCCAATTCAATCCTACTATACACTAAAATATCATCAAAAAATACCAAGACATACATTTGCAATAGAGGCCGAAATATATCATTGATGAGGCCTTGAAAAATAGTTGAAGCAATGATGAGACCAAAAGGCCTCACCCAAAACTCATAATGCCTGTCAGGAGTCCGAAATGCAATTTTGTACACATCCGCTGGGTGAACTTTAATTTGATGATACCTGACCCTCAAATCAAGCTTGCTGAATATAGTCGCATCTGCAAGCTCGTCCAACAACTCCTCTATAACCAGAATGGGATACCAGTCATTGACGGTAATAGCGTTTAGTGCTCGATAATCGACACAAAAATGCCATGTCCCGTCCTTTTTTCACACCAATAGCTCAGGGGATGAGTATGAGCTATGACTCGGTTGTCGGAGGCCTTGCTCCAACATCTTGGCTACCATCTTGGAGATAACATCCTTTTGGATATGTGGATACCGATATGGCCTCACATTCGTTGGTGCAGCCTCGGGCACAATCTCTATGCGATGGTCCGCCATTCTCCTTGGTGCCAACTCCTTTGGTTCCTCAAAAAATCCAGCAAATTTGTCTAATAAATTAGACAACTTGATGGTAGTACCTGGACTCATTTGAGGCTCATCTCCTACTAGTCCTAATTGAAGAAGATAGGCCAAATCACTCGCACATGGCAGCCGTATCATCGATAGCATTACAGGAATTAGTGGAGATCGAACATCATCAAGCCGCAAATCTTTGCTTCCTTGCTTAAATTTCATCCACATGCTCCAAAAATTTAAAGTGACGAGTCCCAAGCTTTATAACCACTGAGTACCAAGGACCATTTCTGCTCCTCGCAGCACCAACGGATACAAGTCCACAATGATGTCATGTCCTTGCACCCGTATACCGACCCGGTGACACAAGCTCTCCGCCTTAAGCTTCGTGTCCTCTCTAATAGCAACGTCAAATCCCATAGTCGGTTCAGCATCTAAACCCAATCTCCTCACTAACCTCTCGTCTAGAAAGTTGTGTGTACACCCTGAATCGATGAGGATGTGCATACGATGCTTTCTGATGAGTCCGTCTACCCGTAACGTCCTCGGCGCAGAAGTACCCGATCAATACCCTCCTCAATGGCCTCCTCATGGACCTCCTCTGAACACTCACCATCATCAACAACCTCATCATCCTCCTCTAGACCATCAATGAGAATCACACTCTTGATCGGTTTGGAACACCGATGACCGAGGGTGAAATGTTCATCGCATCGAAAGCAAAGGCCCTTCGCTCTTCGCTCCTCTACTTGGGCAGGTGTGAGAGTTTGAAAGGGGGGTCTTGTCCCTCCTCTACTATCAGAAGAAGGTCTCAAATGTGGTTGTGGTCTAGTACTCACAGCCACTGTCTTTGAATTTGCAGAATTTCAACCAGCGTTCTAGGTGCAAACCGCCCATCTCGGTTGCCCCAACTTGTTTTTGCTGCCATCTTGAGAGCCTTATGTTTTTGCTCCATCCTCACAGCCTTCTCAAAGGCCTCCTCAAGAGTGGTTGGACATAGAGCACAAATATCCGCTTGTATCTCCTCTTGCATCCCTAAAATAAATATGCTCATCAATGTCGATTCGAGCCAAGGTGGCTCACATCAACTACTAACTCTTTCAAATTCAGCTTAGTACTCTAATACGGTCATCCTTTGAACCATCTTGCCTAATGTGGCAACAAAATCTTCATATGCCGCTGTCCCAAATCTACGTGTAATCCTTCTACAAAAGTCAGCCCAACCAGTAAATCCTCCACCATGAATAACCGATATATACCAATGCAATGCCATTCCTTGGAGGTGAAAGGTTGCCATCTGCACTTTTGCATCCTCTACTGTCCCTTGATAATCAAAATATTATTTAACTTGAAACACCCAATCCGTTAGATCACCGCTTTGGAATTTTGGAAAATTCAAGCATGCGGTTCTCCCTCAAATAGCATTGTCGGGTTTGCAAAAGATCCTTGGTTCAGATCTGAACCTTTATGCATGTTGATCACCTTCTCTAAATCCTCGAGCATGTTCATTACCATCTCCAAAGGGATCAACCTCATCCTCAAAGTGCCAATTCTATTCACCGACGAAGCGCACCGGTGCCGCCTGCCTCTCAGGTTCCACCTTTGCCAGTCTTGGGTTTTGTAATGAAGGTATAGGATGATGTGTAGGCATGGGTAAGAGGGTATCATTGACACTCACATGTCGCACCTGGACCTATAGGGTATCGGTTCTGTGTGGCCCCATCACTGGCCCTTCTTGAGGCACCAATCTTCATCGAGGAGATGGCGAAACCGATCGGTTCATGACATATTCCTTTAAATCATTGTGATTCTTTTACATTACATCAACTCTATGTAATAATGTTTGGAACATACCCCTAATTTCATCCGCTAAGCCCGTATTCACACCCATGGACGTCGGTTGACTCGGTCCTGCCATGGGCGCTCTAGAGGAATCAGCCACACGGTTAGGGTTATCATGGATTGAGTCTTCCCTTGTCATTGTGCTCTCTATTGGTCTCCTTATTGATGTCATCTTCCTTGTTTCCACCATTAATAGTGGTCTGAGGTTCGCCTGACTCTGATACCAAATTGATGGGTTATGGTACCAAAAGGTCAGCTACGGAATGATTCCTTCAAGATCTGGATTTATTATAGAAATTAGTCCACGCAATCTTGGAAAAATATTCATAAAATATTATATTGAAGAAAGAAAATTATAAAACTAAGTGGATTAGATTTATAACTCCCTGTTCTACAATTTTTGTATTTACGCCCTATGCAAATTCAAACTACAACTGGGACAAAAACACAAAATAACGTGGGTGATGGTGGTAGTGATGGGTGGAGTGGATATTAGGCTTATGGATGATAATGGAGATGAAGGTGGATGCTGAATGTGTCTAAGGGATATAGACGAAGGGGAAGAATGATACACTTAGTTAGGATCTTAACAAGATTTTGCTGCCACATTAGGCAAGATGGTTCAGAGGATAATCGTATTGAAGTACCAAGCAAAATTTGAAAGAGTTAATAGTCGTTGGGTGCCACCTTGGCCTAAACTGACATTGATGAGCATATTTATTTTAGGGCTACGAGAGGAGATACAAGCGGATGTTCGTGCTCTATGTCCTACTACTCTTGAGGAGTCCTTTGAGAAGGCCGTGAGGAAAGAGCAAAAGCATAAGGCTCTCAAGAAGGCACAAAAAATAAGTTGGGGCAACCGAGATGGGCGGTTTGCACCTAGAACGCCGGATGGAAATTCTGCAGATTTAAAAATAGCGGTTGCAAGCACTAGACCGCGACCACCTTTAAGACCTTCTTCCAATGTTAGAGGAGGCACAAGACCCCCCGTTCTAACTCTCACACCTGCCTAGGTGGAGGAGCGAAGAACAAAGGGCCTTTGCTTTCAATGCGATGAGCGTTTCACCCTTGGTCATCGCTGTTCTAAACCGATTGGGAGTGTGATGCTCATCGATGGTCTCGAGAAGGATGATGAGATTGGTGATGAAGGAGAATGTCCAAAGGAGGTCCATGAGGAGGTCGTTGTGGAGGGTGCGGAGGAAGATATCCAAACTGAAATATCGATGCATGCATATTTGAGTACTTTCACACCGAGGACGTTACGCATAGATGGACTAGTTAGAAAGCATTGTGTGCACATCCTCATTGATTCGAGGAGTACACACTACTTTCTAGATGAGAGATTAGTGAGAAGATTGGGTTTGGATGCCAAACCAACCACGAAACTTGACGTTGCTATTGGAGATGGCACGAAGCTTAGGGCGAAGAGCTTGTGTTGTCGGGTTGGTATATAGGTTCAAGGAGACAACATCATTGTGGACTTGTATCCGTTGGCACTACAAAGGGCAGACATTGTCCTAGACATTTAGTGGTTATAGTGTTTGGGACCCATTACATTTGATTTTCAGAGCATGTGGATGAAATTTAAACAAGGAAACAAAGATGTGCGGCTTGATGGTGTTCGGTCTTCACCGATTCCTGCGATGCTGCCTATGATGGGGCTACCTTGTGCGTATGATTTGGCCTATCTTCTTTAGTTAGGACCAGTAGGAGATGAGCCTCAAATGAGTTCAGGTACCACAATTGAACTATCTAATTTATTAGATAACTTTTTTGGACTGTTTGAAGAGCCACAGAAGTTTCCACCGAGGAAAGCAGTTGACCATCGCATAGAGATTGTACCCGGGGCTACACTGATGAACATGAGGCCATATCGGTATCCATATGTGCAAAAAAAAGTTATCTCCAAGATGGTAGCCGAGATGTTGGAGCAAAGCCTCATTCAACCAAGTCATAGCTCATACTCATCCCCCGTGCTATTGGTGCGAAAGAAGGATAGGACATAGCGTTTTTGTGTCGACTATTGGGTACTAAACGGTATTACCGTCAAGGACCGGTATCCCATTCCGATTATAGAGGAGCTGCTGGACGAGCTTGTAGGGGGGCGACCAAATTTAGTAAGCTTTTCTTGAGGGTCGGGTATCATTAAATTAGAGTTCACCCAGTGGATGTGCACAAAACTACATTTCGGACCCCAGACAGGTATTACAAGTTCCGAGTGATGCCTTTTGATCTCACCAATAATCCAGATACTTTTCAAGGCCTTATGAATGGTATATTTTGGCTTTTATTGCGAAGGTATGTCTTAGTATTTTTTGACGATATTTTGGTATATAGCAGGACTGAATTGGAGCATTGGCGGCATTTGAAAGATGTGCTGAATTTATTAAAGCAAAACCAATTGAAGATCAAGAAGTCCAACTGCCTATAGGGAGTACCACAAGTGGAGTATTTAGGCCACATCATTTCAGCAGAAGGTGTAGCGGCGGATCCTCAAAAGGTTGCATGCATAACCGCTTGGCCTATTCCTACTACTACTATCAGATTGAAAGGATTTTTGGGGCTGACCGGATATTATCGCTGATTCATTGCCGAATATGGCAAGATCGCTACTCCTCTCACTTTTTTGTTGAATAAGGACTCTTTTAGATGGACGGATAAAGCCACTTTAGCTTTTGAAAAATTGAGAACAGTAATGACGATGGCACCCATTTAGCGCTACCGGACTTCACCAAAAAGTTCATTGTGAAATGTGACGTATCGAAAGTTGGCATAGGAGCTGTACTAATGCAAAGTGGATGTCCCATTGTCTATCTTAGCAAGGCTTTATCACAAAAATCTCAGCAATTATCAACTTACGATAGAGAGATGTTGGCAATTCTGTATGCGGTGATAAAGTGAAGGCCTTATTTGATCGGTAGACGATTCATTATCCTAACCGATCAAAGGAGCCTTCCATACTTTATGGGACAGCGTATACATACTTTGATACAGCAAAGATGGGTCACAAAATTGCTGGGGTATGATTATGAAATTCAAAATAAGAAGGGAATGGAAAATAGAGCGGCGGACGCACTATCGCGCCAACCCGATACCGCCGAGATTGCAGCCTATTCTTCTCCTATCTTTCCCTTACTTGACGAGCTGAGGTATGCATGTACATCTGACCCAGACATTTTGAGATTGTTGTAGTAGGTGATCGATGATTCAGAGCGCCATCCAGAGTTGGAGAATCGAGGCGGTTTGCTGCTGGACCATAGATGCATTTGAGTGCTCGCAAATGATGGATTGCGGCAGAAATTGTTCGAGCAGTTCCACCAAACTCCAGAGACTGGTCATAAGGGTATCTTAAGGACTTATAGGAGGATATCTTAGAGTTGCACATGTCCAAAATTGATGCAGGATGTGAGGAGTTTTGTCTATGCTTGCGAAGTCTATCAAAGGGCTAAAGTAACCACATTGAAATCAATCGGATTACTATAGTCTTTACCTATACCAGACCGTGTTTGGGAAGACATTTCTATAGACTTCATAGATGGTCTTCTGCTGGTACGTGGTTATTCTGTTATCTTTGTGGTGGTTGACAGATTAAGCAAGTATGCGCACTTTTCAACATTGTCACATCCGTTTTTAAACAAGTCGGTGGCTAACATTTTTGTTAGAGATGTTGCTTAGTTACATGGCATACCACAAATAATTGTGTCGGATCGTGATCGTGTATTTATGAGCGACTTTTGGACGGAGTTTTTTTAGATTGTAGAGGACTCGATTAAACTTCAGTTCGGCCTACCATCCACAAACGGACAGCCAAATCAAGGCGGTCAATCGAGGCATTGAGTAGTACTTGAGGTGCTTTGTTGGAGAGATACGGAGGCGATGGTTGGAGTTCTTGTCATGGGCGGAGTGGTCTTACAACACCGCCTACCATAGCAGCATTGGCATGACTCCCTTTGAGGTGGTGTATGGACACACGACTCCGACATTACCCACTTATGATCTAGTAGCATCTGCAGATTGGACGGAGGTAGACTTAGCATTGATGGATAGAGACACCACATGGAGGAAGTTGCGTGCCCATCCTAAACTTACTCAAAACCGCATAAAGCAAGTTTATGATCGCAGCCATAGGGAGCATGATACGATCTCCCCTTAGGCTAAGGTTCGATCTCTTCTAATTCTCTGATTTGGACTAGATCTGGCATAGAACTTTGTAATAAGATCTCAAAAGATGACGCCGTTGGATCGACATGAAATTTGGATATGTTGTAGCCCCAGAAAAGAGCTTTCCAACAAATCATGTTTTAGGTGAATCGAATGTGGGGATCTGGAGATATCGTCCGATTAGCGGATGAATGTTAGGGTGGCCTGTTCAGGATCCGTGGATGGAGACACGAGATCCTAGGTGATGGTGGTTGGAGGTGGATCGGTGTTTGTGGGGTGGCACTAGTGAAAAGTGGTGGTAGAAGGGTTATATTTAATAGAAGAATTAGGGCAAGTGTTGGATAGATTGGAAGAAGGGGGAGGAGAGGGCCGCTCCTAAGGGTCTAGGGTGATTGGCCAGTTGAGGGAAGTTAGAAGCGGCGTCGTTGGGGATTGAGAGAATGAGAGCGAAGAAGATGAAGGAGGCAAGGCAAAACTCAATTCATCAATAATAATCTCTAGTTGCCATCCACATCCTTTTAGAGGCTGACCAAACAACTCAAAATTAACCCTAAACAATATAATTTTGCCAACCGCGTTCGAACGCACCGAGTTCGCTCTTATCTGGATTTGCGAACATGTGTAGGTGTTGGAGCGCACAATCGAACACGTCTGTTTTCCACTTCTCTGGATTTGCGAACGCGATGCGAGCGTTCACAGTACGTTCGAACGCGGTATTTGAACGCATGATGCACACTCTCACAACCACGTTCACAACCACGTTCGAACGCACTCTACCCACATTCAAACACGACTTACAAAAAACTTATTTTCTTAGAAATTAAACATTAAAATAAAAACAAAGACACTCCTAAAGTGTATCCATGCTCGAGACGACGTCGGTGAAGTCCGAATCGTATCAATCCACCACGCTTCCGCAACCTTGTCCTCGAGGTTACTCGAGTCAAGCTTGCTGTGTTCAATGGGTCATCCTCAGTCGAGCTTGGATACTTGTACTCCTACTAGCCCAAGGGGAAATTCAGATCCGTCTACATTGAGTCCACTTGGCCTCGAGTGGTCAAACCAATTGACTCAATGTCAGTTCAGCAATAGAAATTTCGTGCAACTAATTGAGCTCGGGTGGTCGAGTTAGATGTAGTTGGAATGACCACGGCAAGACCAAGTCAACCAATGTCTATGGGGTCGAATATGGATGAACTAAGGGGCATGTTCCAAACATTGTAGCATAGAGTTGACAACATACAAAAGGATCACAATGAATTTAAGGAATATGTCGTGAATCGATTGGGTTCGTCATCTCCTCGATGACAAACGGAGTTTCAAGAAGGACTAGCGGTGGGACCCCATCGAACCGATACCCCACAAGTTCAGGTACGTCATATGAGTGTCAATGATCCCCTCCTACCTATGCCTTCATATCATACCCCACCTCCGTTACAAAACCTAAGACCGGCGGTGGTGGAACCCGAGAGGCGTGAGGCACCAGTGCGCTTCGTCGATGAGGAGGATTGCCACTATGAGGATGAGCTTGATCCCTATGGAGATGGTGATGGACATGCTCGAGGATTTAGAGATGGTGATCAACATGCACAAAGGTTTAGACCTAAACCAAGGATCTTTTGCGAACCTGACAATACTATTCGAGGGAGAACCGCACGTTTGGACTTTCCAAAATTCCAAGGCGGTAATCCAACGGATTGGGTATTTCAAGTTAAACAATATTTTGATTGTCAAGGTATAGCGAAAGATGCAAAAGTTCATATGGCAAGCTTTCACCTCCAAGGAACGGCATTGCATTAGTATAGATCGATTATTCATGGTGGTGGATTTACTGGATGGGCTGATTTTTGTAGAAGGATTACACGCAGATTTGGGATAGCGGCATATGAAAAATTTTGCTACCACATTAAGCAAGATGGTTCAAAGGACTATCGTATTGGAGTACCAAGCTGAGTTTGAAAGAATTAGTAGTCGTTGTGAGCCACCGTGGCCTGAACGTACATTGATGAGTACATTTATTTCAGGGCTGCGAGAGGAGATACAAGCGGATGTTCGTGCTCTATGTCCTACTACTCTTGAGGAGGCCTTTGAGAAGGCCGTGAGGATGGAACAAAAACATAGGGCTCTAAAGATGGCAACGAAAACCAATTGGGGCAACCGAGATGGGCAGTTTGCACCTAGAACGCCGGCTGCAAATTCTGCGGTTTCAAAAACAGCGGCTGCGACTACTAGACCACGACCACCTTTGAGACCTTCTTTTGATGTTAGAGTAGGCACTAGACCCCTAGTTTGAACTCTCACACCTGCCCAGGTGGAGGAGCGAAGAGTGAAGGACCTTTCCTTTCAATGTGATAAGCGTTTCACCCCCGGTCATCGATGTTCTAAACCGATCGAGAGTGTGATGCTTATCGATGGTCCTAAGGAGGATGATAAGATTGATGATGATGGAGAGTGTTCAGAGGAGACCCATGAGGAGATCGTTGAGGAGGGCGTTGAGGACGTTACGAGTAGATGGACTCGTTAGAAAGCATTGTGTGCGCATCCTCATTAATTCGGAGAGTACACACAACTTTCTAGACAAGAGGTTAGTGAGGAGATTGGGTTTGGATGTCGAACTAACTACAGGGTTTGACGTTGCTATTGGAGACAGCACGAAGATTAGGGTGGAGAGCTTGTGTCGCTAAGTCGGTATACGGGTGCAAGGACATGACATCATTGTCGACTTATATCCGTTGGCGCTACGAGGAACGGACGTTGTCCTTGGTGCTCAATGGTTACAAAGTTTGGAACCCGTCACATTTAATTTCTAGAGCATGTGGATGAAATATAAACAAGGAAAAAAAGATATGCGGCTTGATGGTGTACGGACTTCGCCGATTCCTACGATGCAGCCTTTGGTGGGGCTGCTTGGTGCGTATGATTTGGCCTATCTTCTTCAGTTAAGACCAGTAGGAGATGAGCCTCAAACGAGTTTATGTACTACAATTGAATTGTCCAATTTATTAGATAACTTTTCTGGACTGTTTGAGGAGCCGCAAGAGTTGCCATTGAGGAGAGCGGCGGACCATCGCATAGAGATTGTACCCGGGGCTACACCAGCGAACATGAGGCCATATCGGTATCCACATGTGCAAAAAGAAGTTATCTCAAAGATGGTAGCCGAGATATTGGAGCAAGGCCTCATACAACCAAGTCATAGCTCATACTCATCCCCCGTGCTTTTGGTGCAAAAAAAGAATTGGACATGGCATTTTTGTGTCGACTATCGAGTACTAAACGCTATTACCATCAAGGACCGATATCCCATTCCGGTTATCGAAGATTTGCTAGACGAGCTTGCAGGAGCGACTATATTTAGTAAGCTTAACTTGAGGGCTGGGTATCATCAAATTAGAGTTCACTTGCCAGATGTGCACAAAACAGCATTTCGGACTCCGGATGGGCATTACGAGTTTCAAGTGATGCCTTTTGGTCTCACCAATGCTCCAGCTACCTTCCAAGACCTCATGAATGATATATTTCGGCCTCTCTTGCGAAGGTATGTCTTGGTATTTTTTGACGATATTTTGGTGTATAGTAAGACTGAATTGGAGCTTTGGCGGCATTTGGAGGACGTCCTAAATTTGTTGGAGCAAAACCAATTGAAGATCAAGAAGTCCAAGTGCCTATGGGGAGTCCCAAAGGTGGAGTATTTAGGCCACATCATTTTAGTGGATGGTGTAGCGGAGGATCCTCAAAAGGTTGCATGTATGACCGCTTAGCCTATTCCTACTACTACCACTGAATTGAGAGGATTTTTGGGACTGATTGGTTATTATCGTCGATTCATCACCAGATATGGCAAGATCGCTGATCTCTCACTTCTTTGTTGAAGAATGAATCCTTTATATGGACGGGTAAAGCCACTTTAGCCTTTGAAAAATTAAAAACAGTAATGATGGCGGCACCCGTTCTAGCGCTACCGGACTTCACCAAAGAATTCATTGTTGAATATGATGCGTCGGGTGTTGGCATAGGAGCTGTACTAATGCAAGAAGGATGTCCCATTGCCTATCTTAGTAAGTCTTTATCACAAAAAGCTCAGCAATTATCGACTTATAAGAGAGAGATGCTAGCAATTCTACATGCGGTGACAACGTGGAGGTCTTATTTCATCGGTAGACGATTCATTATCCGAACCGATCAGATGAGCCTTCCATACTTTATGGGACAGCGCATACATACTTCGGCACAGCAGCGATGGGTCACAAAATTGCTGGGGTATGATTATGAAATTCAATACAAGAAGGGAACGGAAAATAGAGCGGTGGATGCATTATCGCGCCAACAGGATATCGCCGATCTTGCAACGTATTCATCTCCTACCTTTCCCTTCCTTGACGAGCTGAGGTATGCATGTACATCTAACCCAGATATTTTGAGATTATTGCAGAAGGTGATGGATGATCGGGAGTGCCATCTAGAGTTGGAGAATTGAGACAATTTGCTACTAGACCGCGAATGCATTCGAGTGTTGGAGCGTATTGGTCCGGTTGCATATCGTTTGGAGCTACCAGAGGGGTCGAAAGTGCACCCTGTCTTTCATGTTTCATTATTGAGAGAGCGCATTGGAGATCATGAGATTGTTGGATCGGTTCTACCGGAGCCATTGGAGGAGATAGAGATCGTAGAGCTAGTTCGAGTACTTACTAGACGCCGACGATGAGATGGTACCAGATTGGAAATGGAAATTCTAGTTGAGTGACTTGGCAAGCCATTTGATGAGGCGACATGGGAGTTGGAGACCGATATCTTGGAGTGTTTTCCTGACTTTTCACCTAGAGGGCAAGGTAGGGGAAGGCGTGGTGGGCTGATACACTTAGTTAGGATTTTATCTAGTTAGCTAAATTCAGCTCTGCGCAATTTCAGAAAAATATTTATAGAATATTCGACATATATCCAAATAATATCAAACTAGTGGATAAGGTCTACAACCTCTAGATCTACAACTTGGATATTCAAGACTTCTCCAGATTCGGAATATATCTATGAAAAAATGAAAGCTTAATCCAAAAGGTATTCGGAGAAGATAAGGAATACTAATTTAGTTGGTTTGTTAGGTTTTCATATTATTTTAGGACTTGTTGGCTAGCGTCTATAATTATGTGGATGACACTCAACTTTATATTGCTATTGGATTCTTGATTTGTTGCCTCCTATCTTCTCTCTAGACTCCTCCCTCCTCCCTCTTCACCATCCTTTCACCTCTACCATTGGCAAGGTTTTTTCTCGCTTCTAATCTCCCTCGACTATCAAGCCACCCCTCTTCTTTGGGATCTCGACCACTTTGTTCCCTTCATCTACTTCCTCTAATCACTTCCACAATCCACCCTCATCTCCATACCCATCCATAACCCTAACATCCACTCCACCCATCACCACCACCATCACCCACGTTATTCTGTATTTTCGTCCCTGCTACAGTTCGAATATGCAAAGGGCGTAAATATGAAAGTTATAGATTAGGAAGATACGGATCCAACCCAATTAGTTTTGTAATTTTATAATATTGGAGAATATCTGACGAATATTTGCCTACAGTTGCGCGGACTGCTTTCTACAATAAATTCAGATCTTAAGGAATTATTCCGTAGCCGATCTTTTGGTTCTAGATCCCATCAATTTAGAATCCAAGCTTTAAAAAATTAGTATCAGAGCTTATCATTTGGTATTAGAGCTTATCAATGGTATCAGAGCCTAACAATTTGGTATCAGAGCGTATCAAATGGTATCAAAGCTTATCATTGGTATCAGAGCCTATCAGTGCCTCACAACGACTTATTAACTCTTTCAAATTCAGCTTGATACTCCAGAATGGTCATCTTCTAAACCATCTTGCTTAAAGTGGTAGCAAAATCTTCATATGCCGCCGTCCCAAATCTACGTGTAATCCTCCTATAAAAGTCAGCCCAACCGGTAAATCCTCCACCATAAATAACCGATCGATACCAATGCAATGCCATTCCTTGGAGGTGAAAGCTTGCCATCTGGACTTTTGTGTCCTCCTTTGTCCCGTGACAATCAAAGTATTGCTCCGCTTAAAACACCCAATCCGTTGGATCACCGCTATAGAATTTCGGAAAGTATAAGCATGCGGTTCTCCCTCTAATAGCATTGTCGGGTTCATGAAAGATCCTTGGTTCAGGTCTGAACCTTTGTGCATGTTAATCTCCTTCTCTAAATCCTTGAGCATGTACATCACTATCTCTGAAGAGATCAACCTCATCCTTAAAGTGCCAATCCGCCTCATCGAGGAAGTGCATTGGTGCTGCTCTCCTCTTGGGTTCCACCACTGCTGGTCTTGGGTTTTGTAACGAAGCTGGGGGGTGATGTCTAGGCATATGTAAAAGAGGATCATTGACACCAACATGTAACACCGGGACCTATAGGCTATCGCTTCGGTGTGGTCCCACCACTAATCCTTCTTGAGGCACCGATTTTCATCGAGGAGATAAGGAAGCCGATTGGTTCATGACATATTTCTTTAAAATATTATGATCATTTTGCATTGTGTCAACTCTATGTAGCGATGTTTGGAATAAGCCCATATTCACACTCATGGACAATGGTTGACTCGGTCCTATCGTGATCGCTCCAAAGGAATCGGCCTCAAGATTAGGGTTATCGTGGATTGAGTCTTTCCTTATCGGTGTGCTCTCTATTGGTCTACTTATCGACGTCATCTTCCCTGTTTCAACCATTAATGGAGGTCTGAGGTTCGCCTGGCTTTGATACCAATGATAAGTCACGAAACAATTCCGTCAAGATCGGGATTTAGTGTAGAAAGCAATCCGTATAATCGAGGAAAAATATTCACCAAATATTCTCTCGTAGTCAAAAAATTGAGAACCCAAGTAGAATCAATTTGTAACTTCCTGGTCTATGTTTTTTATATTTATGCTCTTTGCAGATTCGTACTAAAACAGGGAGGAAATTACGATTTAATGCGGATGCTGGTGGTGGTGACGGGTGAAGTGGATGTTAGTGTTATGGATGAAAATGGAGATGAGGGTGGATGATGAATGTTGTTAAGGGATAAAGATGAAGGAGAAGAATTGGTTGAGATTCCAAGGAAGATCGAGGACTCGATAGACGAGGGAGATTAAAAGTTAGGAGAGACCTTGCCAATGGTAGAGGTAGTAGATTGGTGAAGAGGGAGGAAGGAGACTAGGGTAGAGAGAACAGAGAGAAGATAGGAGACAAGAAATCAATAATCCAATAGTATAATAATTTTAGCTACCATCCACACCTTTATAGAGGATAGCCAACAAGCCAAACTAACAACTATTAACCCTAATTCTAGAAGATTCCCATCGATCACGTTCAAACGCACAAAAGTTGTTCTCTATATGTGCGAACGCGATGTAGGCCTTCGAACGCGACATTCGAATGCACCCAATCGCGTTTGAATGCACATTTTTCGTTCTCTATTTTTGTGAACCTGATACAGGCATTCGAACGCGACCTACAGGAATTTTAGTTTAATAAAAATAAAGAACTAATCGAATAAGAAACGACCCTAACTAAATATATCATCTGGCAAGGCTCACACAACCCACGATAAACCATCAAGATACAACTTAAATCACTAATACATGAGTACACTATAATCTGACATGTATTATATAAATTATCATCTATACAATGGAGTACAAATATCAAATAATGGTACAACTCAATTTTTATACAAATTATCATCTATACCGTCTCACACCTATAGTTCATCTCATCATTCTAAAATTATCTTCTCAGGATACCTCAAGTTGCTATCTTACACCACATATTTGAGGGGTTAGAAAAGAAATAAAACGAGTCACAAGCAAAAGGCTCAATGAATAGAGATTACCCTAAATCAGTAATGCCAAACAAAAAGTAAATCATGTACTGGATAATATGAATGAGAAAAAGCGTTATGTCATGAATGAGCCTTTTGGTATCAGAGCCTATCAAATTGGCATCAGAGCCCATCAAAAGAATCTTTTACATGGACGGATGAAGCCACTACAGCCTTTGAAAAATTGAAAACAGCAATGACGACGGCACCCATTTTAGCGCTACCGGACTTCCACCATCATCCACGTTATTCTGTATTTTCATCCCTGCTACTCTTCGAATCTACTGAAGGCGTAAATATGAAAGTTGTAGATTTGGAAGTTACGGATCCAACCCAATTAGTTTCATAATTTTCTAACTACCAGAGAATATCTGACAAATACTTTTCCATAGTTGCACGGACTACTTCCTACAATAAATTTAGATATTAAGGAATTATTCCGTAGCCGATCTTTTAGTTTCAGATCCCATCAAATTGGTATTAGAGCCTATCATTTGGTATCAAAGCCCATCAATTTGGTATTAGAGCCTATCAAGTGGTATCATAACCCTATCAATTTGGTATCAGAGCTGCGAGAGGAGATACAAGCGGATGTCCATGCTCTATGTCCTATTACTCTTGAAGAGGCTTTCGAGAAGGCCGTAAGGATGGAACAAAAGCATAAGACTCTAAATATGACAGTGAAAACCAATTGGGACAACCAAGATGGGCGGTTTGCACCTAGAACGCATGGTTGAAAATTCTGCAGTTTCAAAAGCAGTGGTTGTGACTACTAGACAACGATCACCTTTGAGACCTTCTTCCGACGTTAGAGGAGGCACTAGACCACAACAACCTTTGAGACCTTCTTTTGACATTAGAGGAGGCACTAGACCCCACATTTGAACTCTCACACCTACCTAGGTGGAGGAGCGAAGAGCGAAGGGCCTTTGCTTTCGAAGTGATGAGCGTTTCACCCCTGGTCATCGGTGTTCTAAACCGATCGGGAGTATGATGCTTATCGATGGTCCTAAGGAGGATGATGAGGTAGTTGATAATGGAGAGTGTCTAGAGGAGACCATTGTGGAGGTCGTGGAGAAAGATATCCAAGCTGAAATATCGATGCATGCATATTTCGGTACTTTCGCGCCGTGGACATTATGAGTAGATGGACTAATCAGAAAGCATTGTGTGCACATCTTCATCGATTCGGGGAGTACACACAACTTTCTAGACGAGAGGCTAGTGAGGAGATTAGGTTTCGATGCCGAACCGACTACGGGGTTTGACGTTGCTATTGGAGATGGCACGAAGCTTGCGGAAAGCTTGTGTCGCCGAGTCGGTATACGGGTGCAAGAACATTACATCATTGTGGACTTGTATCCATTGGCACAACGAGGAGCGAACATTGTTCTTGTTGCTCAGTGGTTACAGAGTTTGGGACCCGTCACATTTGATTTTCAGAGCATATGGATGAAATTTAAACAAGGTAACAAAGATGTGCAGCTTGATGGTATTCGGTCTTCGCTGATTCTTACGATGCAGCCTATGGTGGGGCTGCCTTGTGCGTATGATTTAGCCTATCTTCTTCAATTAGGACCAGTAGAAGATGAGCCTCAAACGAGTTCAAATAGTACTATTGAATTGTCTAATTTATTAGATAACTTTTCTGGACTGTTTGAAGAGCCACAAGAGTTGCCATCGAGCAGAGCGGCGGACCATCGCATAGAGATTATACCCGGGGCTGCACCGGCGAACATAAGGCCATATCGGTATCCACATGTGCAAAAAGAAGTTATCTCAAAGATGGTAGCCGAGATATTGGAGCAAGGATTCATACAACCAAGTCATAGCTCATACTCATCCCCATACTTTTGGTGTGAATAAAGGATGGAACATGAAATTTTTATGTCTATTATCAAGCACTAAACGCTATTACCGTCAAGGACCGGTATCCTATTCCGGTTATCGAGGAGTTGCTGGATGAGCTTGTAAGAGCGACTATATTTAGTAAGCTTGACTTGAGGCCCAGGTATCATCAAATTAGAGTTCACTCAGCGGATGTGCACAAAACTGTATTTCGGACTCCAGACGGTCATTACGAGTTCCGATTGATGCCTTTTGGTCTCACCAATGCTCCAGCTACCTTTCAAGGCCTCATGAATGATATATTTCAACCTGTATTGTGAAGGTATGTCTTGGTATTTTTTTGACGATATTTTGGTGTATAGCAGGACTGAATTGGAGCAATGGCGGCATTTGGAGGATGTGCTGAATTTGTTGGAGCAAAACCAATTGAAGATCAAGAAGTTCAAGTGCCTATGGGGAGTACCAAAGGTGGAGTATTTAGGCCATATCATTTCAGCAGATGGTGTAGCGCGGATCCTCAAAAAGTTGTATGTATGATCGTTTGGCCTATTCCTACTACTACCACCGGATTGAGAGGATTTTTGGGGCTGACCGGATATTATCAATGCTTCATCGCCAGATATAGCAAGATCGCTGCTCCTCTCACTTCTTTGTTGAAAAAAGACTCTTTTAGATAGACAGATGAAGCCACTTTAGCCTTTGAGAAATTAAAAACAGCAATGACGAAGGCACCCGTTTTAGCGCTACCGGACTTCACCAAAGAATTCATTGTGTTATGTGATGCATCGTGTGTTGGCATAGGAGCTATACTAATATAAGAAGGACGTCCCATTGCCTATCTTAGCAAGGCTTTATTGCAAAAATCTCAGCAATTATCGACTTATGAGAGTGAGATGTTGACAATTCTGCATGGAGTGACAAAGTGGAGGCCTTATATGATTGGTTGGCGATTCATTATTCGAACCAATCAGAGGAGCCTTCCATACTTTATGGGACATCGTATATACACTCCGGCACAGCAAAGATGGGTCACAAAATTGCTAGGGTATGATTATGAAATCCAATACAAGAAGGGAACGGAAAATAGAGCGGCGAATGCACTATCGCGTCAACCCGATACCGCTGAGCTTGCAGCCTATTCATCTCCTACCTTTCCCTTCCTTGATGAGCCGAGATATGCATGTACATCTGACCTAGATATTTTGAGATTGTTGTAGGAGGTGATGGATGACCCGAAGCTCCATCCAAAATTGGAGAATCGAGGCGGTTTGCTGCTAGACCGGTGATACATTTGAGTGTTGGAGCATATTGGTCTGGTTGTATATCGTTTGGAACTGCAGGAGGGGTCGATAGTACATCCTGTCTTTCATGTTTTATTGCTGAGGGAGCGCCTTGGAGATCATGAGATCATTGGATCAGTTCTACCAGAGCCATTGGAGGAGATAGAGATTGTAGAGCCAGTTCGTGTACTTGCTAGGCACCGACGACGACATGGTACCAGATTAGATATGGAGATTCTAGTTGAGTAGTTTGGCAAGCCATCTGATGAGGCGACATGGGAGTTGGAGACTGATATCTTGGAGCGTTTCCCTAACTTTTCACCTTGAGGGCAAGGTAGGGGAAGCGTGGTGGACCGATACACTTAGTTAGGATCTTTTCTTATTTTATTAGGTGTTTATTTTCATTAAAATAAAATACATGTAGGTCACATTCGAACGCAGGTGGAGTTGCGTTTGAACGCCCTTGTGAACGCTTGTGAACGCCCGCGTTCGAATGCCCTATGAACACCTTGTGAACGCTCGCATTCGAATGCCTGTGTCGCATTTGCAAATCTAGAGAAGGGGATTTTTTGAGTGCGTTCGAACGCGATCGGGCCCGTTCAAACGCGATCGACTAGAATCTTCTAGAATTAGGGTTTCATATTGTTTTAGGACTTGTTGGCTTGCCTCTATAAATATGTGGTTGGCAACCAATTTCATTATGCTATTAGATTCTTGATTTTTTGCCTCCTATCTTCTATCTAGACTTCTCCCTCCTCCCTCTTCACCATTCTTCCACCTCTACCGTTGGCAAGTGGTATCAAAGCCTATTAATTTGCTATCAGAGCCTAACAAATTGGTATCAGAGCCTAACAGATTTCTATCATGAGTGTGCATGTGATAAACTAGCAGGAGTATGGAGTATGCATGTATTAGATATATGGTTGTGTGTGATTATGACTGAGATACCCTTAGCGTATGGTAGAGTATGCTCTAAGCCTATGGGCGGGATGTTGAGATCGAGTATCGGGTGTTGACTGTGCACGGTGGTCTAGTATGATGATAATATACCGAGATGTCGGTGATGATCGTAATGTTGAGAAATGCATATGATTTCATTATCATCTGACATACCTGATTATTGAGTGGTCAATATGTATTATATATGGTTGCATTTAATATCATAGCATAGTCATAATCGGCATGCATCATGTGTCATATTTGAGAGAGAGTTATGATGATAGTATGACATGAGATTTGTTTACTCATTATCGATGATTATATACTTTTATGAGTTATAACATGTTAACTTTTCATTTATATATTATTGAGGATACATTCATATACTCATTCATGACATGATGTTCTTTCTTATTTATATTATCTAGTATATGATTTACTCTTTGTTTTGCATCACTGATTCGGGGTAAGATCTATTCACTAAGCCTTTTGCTCATGACTCTCTTTATTTTTTTTCTAACCCACTCAGATATGTAGTACGTGATAGCGACTTGAGATATTTTGAGAAGATATTTTAGAGCGATGATGAGGTGAGCTATAGATGCGAAACGGTATAAATGATAGTTTATATAGAAATTGAGTTGTACTAGTATTTGATATTTGTATTCTTTTGTATTAGACGATGATTTGTATAATACAAGTCGAATCATAGTGTACTCTTGTATCAGTTGTTTTAGTTGTATCTTGATAGTTTATTGTGGTCTGTGTGGGTCCTGCCAGATTATGTAATGGTCTAGTGTATATTATTATAGACTTAGATATTCATATATTAACAAGTTTATTTGGTTAATAGTATGATTTATTTGGTGATAGATTATGTGATCATGGATAGATTAGCAGGTTTTATTTAATGATGTCATAATTATATGTACACAAGAGAGTAACTGTGCATGACGAGCCTAGCCCGACTTGTCGCGTGCACCGTGCGTGTCGTGTGGGCGAGTGGGCGTGCACGTGTCTGTGTCGGGCGAGGGCATTACAATGCTATTGGATTATTGATTTCTTGCCTCCTATCTTCTCTTTAGACTCTCTCCCTTTTACCTCTTCACCATCCTTCCACATCTACCATTGGCAAGGTTTCTCCTAGTTTCTAATCTCTCTCGACTGTCAAGCCACCACTCTTCTTTGGGATCTTGACTACTTCGTTCTCTTCGTCTACTTCCATTAATCACATCTACAATCCACCTTCCTCTCCATACCCATCTTTAACCCTAACATCCACTCCACCCGTCACCATCACCATCACCCACGTTCTTTCGTGTTTTCGTCCTAGTTTCAGTTCGAATCTATGAAGGACATAAATAGATTTGTTGGAAAGCTGTTTTCTAGAGCTAAACATATCAAAATTTCATGTCGATCTAATGGCGGCATATTTCGGGATCTTATTTCAAAGTTCCGTGCTAGATCTAGTCCAGATCAGAAAATTGGAAGATATCGAACCTTAGCCTAATGGGAGATCGTATCACTCAGTATACAGGTACAAGGACATGACATTATTGTGGACTTGTATCCGTTGGCGCTGCGAGAAGCGGGCATTGTCCTTGGTACTCAGTGGTTACAGAGTTTAGGACCCGTCACATTTGATTTCTGGAGCATGTGGATGAAATTTAAATAAGGAAACAAAGATGTGCGGCTTGATTGTGTTCGGTCTTCGCTGATTCCTAAGATGCAGCCTATAGTGGGGCTGCCTTGTGCGTATGATTTGGCCTATCTTATTCAATTATGACCAGTAGGAGATGAGCCTCAAATGAGTTCAGGTACTACCATTGAATTATCTAATTTATTAGATAACTTTTCTAAACTGTTTGAGGAGCCACAGGAGTTGCTACCAAGGAGAGCGGCGAACCATCGTATAGAGATTATACTTGGGGCTGCACCGACGAACGTGAGGCCATATCAGTATCCACATGTGCAAAAAGAAGTTATTTCAAATATGGTAGCCGAAATGTTGGAGCAAGGCCTCATTCAACCAAGTCATAGCTCATACTCATCCCCTATGCTATTGGTGCAAAAAAAGGACGAGACGTAGCGTTTTTGTATCGACTATTAGTCACTAAATGCTATTACCGTCAAGAACCAGTATCCCATTCCAAGTGCCTATTGGGAGTACCAAAGGTGGAGTATTTAGGCCACATCATTTCAACAGATGGTGTAGCGGTGCATCTTCAAAAGGTTGCATGCATGACCGCTTGGCCTACTATTCCTACTACTACCACCGAATTGAGAGGATTTTTGAGGCTGACCGGATATTATTACTGATTCATTGCCGGAGTTTGCAAGATCGCTGCTCTTCTTCTTTGTTGAAGAAAGACTCTTTTAGATGGAAAGATGAATCCACTTCAACCTTTGAAAAACTGAAAACAGTAATGATGACGGCACCTATTTCAGCACTACCGTACTTCACCAAAGAGTTCATTGTGGAATGTAATGCGTCGGGTGTTGGCATAGGAGCTATATTAATGCAAGAAGGACATCCCATTGCCTATCATAGCAAGGCTTTATCACAAAAATCTTAGCAATTATCGACTTACGAGAGAGAGATGTTGGCAATTCTGCATGCGATGATAAAGTGGAGGCCTTATTTGATCGGTAGATGATTCATTATCTGAACCGATCAAAGGAGCCTTCCATACTTTATGGGACAGCGTATACACACTCCGGCACAGCAAAGAAATATCACAAAATTGCTGGGGTATGATTATGAAATCCAATACAAGAGGGGAACAAAAAATAGAGTGGCGGATGCACTATCGCGCCAACCCGATACCGTCGAGCTTGCAGCCTATTCTTCTAATACCTTTCTCTTCCTTGACGAGGTGAGGTATGCATGTACATCTCACCCAGATATTTTGAGATTGTTGCAAGAGGTGATGGATGACTCGGAACGCCATCCAAACTTGGAGAATCGAGGCGGTTTGCTGCTAGACCGTGAATGTATTTGGGTGCCCGAAAATGATGGATTGTGGCAGAAATTGTTAGAGCACTTTCACCAACCTCCAGAGGGTGGTCATGAGGGTGTCTTGAGGACTTATAGGAGGACATCTAAGAGTTGCACGTGGCCAGAATTGAGGTGAGATGTGAGGAGTTTTGTCCGTGCTTGCGAGGTCTATTAAAGGGCTTGCGAGGTTTATTAAAAGTGAATTGAGGTGAGATGTGAGGAGTTTTGTTCGTGCTTGCGAGGTCTATTAAAGGGCTAAGGCAACCACATTGAAACCGGTCAGATTACTACAGCCTTTACCTATACCGGACCGTGTTTGGGAAGATATTTCTATGGACTTCATAGAGGGTCTTCCTCTAGGACGTAATTATTCCATTATCTTTGTAGTGGTTGACAGATTGAGCATGTATGCGCATATTTCGGCATTATCATATCCGTTTACAGCCATGTCGATGGCTGAAATTTTTGTTGAAATGTTGCTTGGTTACATGGCATGCCACGCACGATTGTCTCGGATCATGATCGTGATACAATTCGAACTTCACCGATGTCATCTCGAGCACGGATACACTTTAGGTGTATCTTTGTTTCTTGTTTTAATATTTAATTCCTAAGAAAATAAGTTTTCTATATGTCGCGTTCGAACGCGGGTGGAGTGCATTCGAACGCGGTTGTGAACGCCTGCATCATGTTCGCACATCCAGAGAGTGTGAATTGTGCATTCAAATGACGCATTCAAACGCGCTATGAACGCCTGCATCGCATTCGCAAATCCAGAGAAGTGGGAAACAGGTGCGTTCGGACGCGCGTTCGAATGCCTCCATCGCGTTCATAAATCCAGAGAAAAGAGAAATAGGTGCGTTCAAACACGGTCGGCGAAAATATACTATTTAGGGTTATTTTTGAATTATTTGGTTAGCCTCTAAAGGATGTGGATGGCAACCATGGAATCATTATTGATGAATTGAGTTTTGCCTTGCCTCCTTCGTCTTCTGCGCTCTCGTTCTCTCGATCCTCGGCGACGCCGCTTCTAATCTCCCTCAACTGGTCAATCACCCTAGTCCCTTAGGGGTGGCCCTCTCCTTCCCTTTCTTTCAATCTATCCAACACTTGCCCTAACCCTTCCATCAACCATAACCCTTCCACCACCACTTTTTGTCGGTGCCACCCCATTAACGCCGGTCCACCTCCAACCACTATCATCTAGGATCTCCTGCCTCCATCTATGGATCCTGATCAGACCTCTCGACGTTCATCGACTAATCAGACAATATCTCGAGATTGCCACATTCGATTCGCCTGAAACTTGATTTGTTGGAAAGCTCTTTTCCAGGGCTACCACATATTAAAATCTTACATCAAGATGATGAAGAAGAGATTCTCCGAATAGACGAGGGGAGACGGCTATGGGAACTTCCACCCGCAGAACCGCCCAATCTAATCGGAATACGGAAGAAACTAGTGTTCAAGCTGTATTGGGATCTCTTTCCGGACAAATGGCCATCAACAACTAGATGATGATGGAGATGATGCGGGAATTACGGGCGACGATGGAAGCCATGGCAAATGGGAATGCACCATCGACCCCACGACGCGAGTCCACTCCCATGAACCCATCGCCACTGGTTCAGAATTTGCAACCACAAGAGCCGCTGCTGCCACCACCCTATGGACAGAGGTAAGCAAGGATGGTTCCACCAAGCCCAGTTGTAGGTGAACACATCCGACGAGCGAATCACTATAGAGATCACCTTGGAGATCATGATCCGTGGGCGGGGCAATACGACCCGGAACCACGGCGAGTTATTCAAAACCGAAGGAGGGATCATCAACCATTCATGGTGCATCCTCCTCCGGTTAGACAAGGACTTGGACATGATCCAGAACAAGATAACGGCATTCATGGACAAATCATGCATCTCGAATTCCCCAAGTTCAAAGGTGGCGATCCGATCGATTGGTTGTATAGGGCAGAGCAATTCTTCGCATACCAAGGTACGGCGAAAAAATGCAAGGTGACACTTGCGAGCTTCCACCTTGAAAATGCAGCGCTTCATTGGTTGCGAGCAACCAATGCCAATGAGGCTATTGAAACTTGGGCTGAATTTTGTGCTGATATCACGCGGCGATTGGGAGCGTCGGGGTATGAAGACTTCGATGCTCTCCTCTCAAAGACAATGCAAAAGACCACGGTTAGGGCATACCAAGAAGAATTTGAGAGGATAAGTAGCAGATGTCATCCCCCATGGACGGATCAGCAACTTCGCAACACCTTCATCTCCGGGCTGCGGGGAGATATACAAGCCGATGTAAGGGCTTTAAGGCCTGGAACCTTAAAGGAGGCCTTCAAAGATGCGGTGCTCATGGAAGACAAACATAGGGCCATGAAGCTACACCTGAAATAGAGTTGGACGAGCCAAGGAAGCCGTAATTCGGTTCAACCAACCATAGCGGCAGGAAATATTACCGGAGTACCAAGAACCGCTGCTGCAATGGTGCCTCCTCGAGCACCCCTAAAGCCATCCCAAGATGTGAAGTATGCACCTAGAGGTCCGAGACGAGCACTCACACCTACTCAAGTGGAGGAATGAAGAGCCAAAGACTAATACTTCTGTTGTGATGAGAAGTTTCTACCCGGGCATTGCTGCGCTAAACCAATGGGATCGGTGATGCTAATAGATAGATTGGAGAATGTGGAGGATGAGTTTGCAGCTGAAAATGAAGGTGTGGCTAGACATTAAGGAAAAGTAGCTGAGGAGCAACCCGTGGAGGACATTATAACCGAGATCTCCCTCCACGCATATTCAGGGACAGTCGTGCTAAAGACTTTGCTGGTGAACGGTGTAATCAAGAAAACCACAATGAGAATTTTGATCGACACCGGGTCCACCCATAACTTCATTCACAAGAGGCTCCTTAGGAAGATGGGGCTCGAGTCGGAACCCACGGAAGGGTTCGATGTGACAATTGGAGATGGCACCACATTGCGAGCAGATTTTATTTGTGGAGGTGTGGAATTGAAGGTGCAAGGCCAAACTTTCACATTGGATCTTTATCCGTTGGCCTTGCAAGGTGCCGACATTGTCTTGGGGACCTAATGGCTTCAAAGCTTGGAACTCGTAACATTTGATTTCTCAAACCTCACACTGATATTTTGAAGGAATAGTCGAAGGGTGCTGCTGGATGGAAATCAACCGCGGCAAGGGCCGACATTGCAACCACTTGTGGGCTTTCCTTGTGCAGAGGACCGAGCTCTACTATTGCAAATGGTTGTTGCTAAACTAGACATCCACCACCAAGGGAAATAGCCGCTGACATGCAAGAGCTGCTGTAGGAGTTCAAGGATCTCTTCAAAGAACCTTGAGGACTACCTTCGACTCGTCGGCAAGACCATCGTATCCAGATCATTCCGGGGGCCGAACCAGCAAATGTCCGACCCTATCGATACCCGCATGTCCAGTAGAAAGAGATCAGCAAATTGGTGGTGGAAATGCTCGAGCAAGGGATTATTCAACCGAGTAGAAGTGCCTACTCATCGCTAGTGTTGCTGGTTTGGAAGAAAGAAGGGAGTTGGCAATTTTGCGTCAACTACCGAGCCTTGAATGCGATTACCGTCAAAGACTAGTATCCACTACCGGTGATCGAGGAGTTGCTGGATGAACTCACAAGGTCGGCTAATTTCAGCAAACTTGACTTAACAGCGGGGTACCATCAAATCCGCGTCGACTTGGAAGATGTGCACAAAACGGCGTTCCAAACTCACGATGGCCACTAGGAGTTCCGAGTCATGCCGTTTGGGCTCACCAATGCACCGGCCACCTTTCAAGGGCTAATGAATGATCTTTTCTGCCCGCTCTTATGTCGGTACGTGCTCATCTTCTTTGACGATATTCTAGTGTATAGTAGGAATTGAAGCGAGCACTTGCGGCATGTGCGTGAGGTGTTGAATATCTTGCGACAAAACCAGTTAAAAGTCAAGATAAGCAAGTGTCTCTGGGGAGTGCCACGAGTGGAGTACTTGGGACATATAATCTCAGCAAGAGGAGTGGAAGCCGATCCAAGCAAGATCAAAAATATGGTGGACTGGCCGATTCCTACTAATCAGCGAGCATTGAGGAGATTCCTTGGGTTGACGGGGTACTACCGGCGATTCGTTGCCAACTACGGCAAAATTGCTACCCCGCTGACCTCCTTACTCAGAAAAGGTGGGTTGGACGGGCAAGGCGACGGAGGCCTTCGAAGCCTTGAAGACAACTATGTCTACCGCTCCGATTCTAGCACTACCAGATTTCAGCAAGCCCTTTGTGGTGGAATGCGACGCTTCGGATGAGAGCATTGGAGTAGTTTTGATGCAAGAGGGCAGACCCATGGCATATATGAGCAAGGCATTGTCAAACCAGTCGTGACAGCTATCCACCTATGAGTGCGAAATGCTAGCGATTCTACACGCCGTCACCAAATGGTGACCCTACTTGATTGGCCAACGGTTTACTATCCGCACGGACCAGCGTAGCTTACCCTACTTCATGGAGCAACGTGTGCACACCATAGCCCAGCAACGGTGGGTCATGAAACTCCTTCGGTATGACTACGAATTAGTCTACAAAAAGGGGATTTTGAATCGAGCGGCCGATGCCCTTTCACACCAACCGGACACAAGTGAGCTTGCTGCTTTTTCAGCACCAACCTTTCCTCTATTTTTAGATATGTGGGGAATCAGTGCAGAAGATCAAATCATAGAGGAGCTTGAGTCAGAGTTCAAAGATCGCTTCCCTAATTTCAAACCTTGAGGACAAGGTTGCGGAAGGTGGATTGATATGATTCGGACTTCACCGATGTCGTCATGAGTATGGATACACTTTAGGGGTGTCTTTGTTTCTTGTTTTAATGTTTAATTCCTAAGAAAATAAGTTTTCTGTATGTCGCGTTTGAATACGAGTGGAGTGTGTTCGAACATGGTTGTGAATGCATGCATCACGTTTGCACATCCAAAGAGTGTGAATTGTGCGTTCGAACGCCACGTTCGAATGCGCTGTGAACGCCTGCATCGCGTTCGCAAATCCAGAGAAGTGGAAAACAGGTGCGTTTGGATGCGCATTCGACCGCCTGCATCGCATTCGCAAATCTAAAGAAGAGAGAAATAGGTGTGTTCGAACGCGATCGGGCGCGTTCGAATGTGGTCGGCGAAAATGTAATGTTTAGGGTTATTTTTGAATTGTTTGGTTATCCTCTAAAGGATGTGGATGGCAACCATGGAGTCATTATTAATGAATTGAGTTTTTGCCTTGCCTCTTTCGTCTTCTTCGCTCTCGTTCTCTCGATCCCCGGCGACGCCTCTTTCAATCTCCCTCGACCAGCCAATCACCCTAGTCCCTTAAAGGTGGCCCCCTCCTCCCCTTTCTTCCAATCTATCCAACACTTGCCCTAACCCTTCCATCAACCATAACCCTTCCACCACCACTTTTCACCTGTTCCACCCCATTAACGCCGGTCCACCTCCAACCACCATCATCTAGGATCTCGTGCCTCCATCCACGGATCCTGATCAAACCCTCTGATGTTCATCTACTAATCGGACTATATCTCGAGATCCCCACATCCGATTTGCCTGAAACTTGATTTGTTCGAAAGCTCTTTTTCGGGGCTACCACATATCAAAATATCATATCGATCTGGTAGCAGCATCTTTCAGTATCTATTTACAAAGTTCCATGCCAGATCTAGTTCAGATGTGAGAATTGGAAGGGATCGAACCTTAGCCAAAAGGGGAGATCGTATCAGATAGTGTATTTATGAGCGACTTTTGGACTGAGTCTTTCAGATTGCAGGGGACTCGATTGAACTTCAATTCGGCCTACCATCCGTAAACGGACAGTCAAACTGAGGTGGTCAATCAAGACATTAAGTAGTACTTGAGGTGCTTTATTGGAGAGATGTCGAGACAATGGTTGGAGTTCTTACCGTGAGCGGAGTGGTCTTACAACACCACCTACCATAGCAGCATTGACATGACTCCATTTGAGATGGTGTATGGACGCATGGCTCCGATGTTACACACTTATGATCTAGTGGAATCTACAGATCGGACGAAGATGGACTTAGCGTTGATAGATAGAGATGCCACATTGAGGAGGTTGCGTGCTCATCTTAAACTTGCTCAAAACTGTATGAAGTAAGTTTATGATCACAGCCTTAGGGAGCAAGAGTTCGACATCGGTAGTTGGGTGTTTGTGAGGGTGCAACCGTATCGACAGGTGACATTATGCCTGATGCGTAAACAAAAGTTAGCACATCACTACTTTGGTCTGTTTCGAGTGTTAGAGCGTATTGATCTCGTTGCACATCGTTTAGAGCTGCCGGAGGGGTTGAGAGTGCATCATCTCTTTCATGTTTTATTACTGAGAGAGTGGATTGAAGGTCATAAGGTCGTTAGACTGGTTTTACCGGAGCCATTGGAGGAGATAGAGATCATAGAGCTAGTTTGAGTATTTGCTAGGCGACAACGACGGCATGGTACCAGATTATGGATGGAGATTCTAGTTGAATGGTTTGGCAAGCCATCCGATGAGACGACTTGGGAGTTGGAGACTGACATTTTGGAGCGTTTCCTCGACTTTATACCTTAAGGGCAAGGTGGGGGAACCGTGGTGGGCTGATACACTTAATTATGATCTTTTCTTACTGTAATAGTTATTTATTTTTATTAAAATAAAATTCCTATAGGTCGCGTTCGAATGCAGGTGGGGTCACGTTCGAACGCCCTTACAAACGCTTACATCAGGTTCACAAATACAGAGAACACATAATGTGTGTTCAAACACGGTTGGGCGAGTTCGAACACCTGCATCGTGTTCGCACATACAGAGAACGTCATTTGTGTATTCGAATGCAATCGGGCGCGTTCGAATACGATCGATGGGAATCCTCTAGAATTAGGGTTACTTATTATTATTAGGACTTGTTGGCTAGCATCTATAAGTATGTGGATGGCAGCCAAATTCATTATGTTATTGGATTATTAAATTTTTGCCTCCTATATTCTCTTTAGACTCTCTCCCTCCTCCCTCTTCACCATCCTTCCACCTCTACCGTTGGCAAGGTTTCTCCTAACTTCTAATCTTCCACGACTGTCGAGCCACTCCTCTTCTTTGGGATCTTGACCACTTCATTCCCTTCGTCTATATCCCTTAACCGCATCCACCATCCACATTTATCTCCATACATATCCATAACCCTAACATCCACTCCACCAGTTACCACCACCATCACCCACATTACTTCGTGTCTTCATCCCAGTTTTTGTTCGAATCTACAAAGGGCATAAATATGAAAGTTACAGATCGGAAAGTTATAAATCTAATCCACTTGGTTTTATAATTTTCTGACTGTAGAAGAATATTTGACGAATATTTTTCCTCGGTTGCACGGACTGCTTTTTGTAATATATCTAGATCTTATAGGAATTGTTCCGTAATCTATCTTTTGGTACTGTAACCCACCATTATCTTCGTTGAAACTCTCAGAATCTACCTGGTTCTCATGCTCGCCATCGGACAATTTTTGTAGACCAACATTTGCTACTCTAGCGATACATAGATGGGAGGTATTTGAGAACCTTACAAGGCCGGTGTGGTGTTGGAACGGTATGAAGTAGAGGTGAAGAAACAAGTTGTGGTTTACTTGGGCTAGCGAGTTAATTTGCCAATCTTTGCGTCAACTCCATATGTCTTTAAGCTATCACTTTATGCCTCCTCTGTGTTTTTGTGTCATAAGAATTAATTGTTGCATCAAGGTTTCCGACGATGTCAAAGGGGTTTCATTGAGGCTTGGGGTTATTAGAGTATCCTTCGATCTCCCACTAATTGGATCTTGATTCGCGGCAGCCATGTCGCTCTCCATGTGAGTCGTTTCTTCCGCATTCTTTCTCAATCTTGTGTTCTAATATGATCCAGGTGAGTAGGGACAGTCTAGAAGATGGGCTTTAGGCCAATTGGTCCACTAAAAAGGTATTGGGCTAGGCTCAATACAGTTATCTACTTTATTTGCTTATTTACTTATTGCATTTGCTTTAGTTTAGTCCTATATTAGGTAATGGGCTAAGCCCACTTGTATCTCCCTTTTTTAAATAGGAGGGCTGATCTTCACTTGAGGATCATGGATGAATTATTATAAAACTTCTGGCTTGAGCTCACTTCTCCCTGTTCTATCAGTCTAGGACTTGACTCGTCATGGTTATGTCCCTCTCCCCCATATTTGAGTAGTCGTTCCCTCTCGACCCTGAGAGCCGACTCCCTTCTCCCTCATCTTCTATGTCTTGTGCAGCACCCTAATCTAGCCCACACCATCTTATTCATCTCCTCCACGTCCTAAGGTCTTTCCCATGCCCATAGGCTTTCTACTATCCATCAACGACCTCCATCTCGTCGATCCGTAAGTTCCACCTTTCACATCCATCTCGCAACCATCTAACCTTCGGTCAATATTTTCACCGTAACTCTTAATCTACTCATCCGATCGACCTAATTTCAATTTTGTTGGATTGCTGACATCTAGGGGAACAACCTACCAGAATATTAGATCTTTTGGATGGTTAGATCGATCATAATTTATCACAAAATATCCATCTCTAGATCTATTCTGATCCACCGGAGTATTTGGTAAAACCTTGATATCTAGAAATCCACATATCACCTCAAATCTCATAACCCTATTCCGGAAAGCTGACTCAGAGATCTATCTTTCATCCAAATTTGATAAGTATCTAACAGTCGGATCATTTATAAATCAGCCTAGAAGATACAGCTATATTTAGATCCAAATTAGACCTCAATCATCATCTATTTCGAATTCTTTCCTATATTTCCTTAAATATCCTTCCATATCTTCCCTATTCCCTTCCATCATATTTCATCTATCATTCATAGTCATTCCATCTCCACCATTCATCCTTAATCCTCCATAATCATCCTCCATCTAACCAATCATCCACCATATCCAAGAACCGACAGTTGGATTCGATACGTTCTATGGACGCCTAGATCCGTGATCGTATCATGTTCACCATTACTGAAGATCTGATGTTGTCCAAGGTTCGCCCACCTATGATACCACTTGGCACTCTCCAATTAAAAACATATTGGGGTTAAATCAATCTAGATTGTAGTTCTAGAAATTATGTATAATGAGGTTAGGGCAATGCGTAGAATATGATTTTAGTGGTAGAATTGGGCATGTGAGTGGGCTAAAATCAATGAAAAGAATGAGAAGAATGCGTTGGTGGTGGTGATTTGGTAAAGGACATAGTTTAATAGATGATAACCCTAGGTAAATGTTACATGGTAAATTATGAAAAATTATGTAGATGATGATAACTTAGTAGAACAGAAGATAGGATGAGGGAAAAGTCGAATCGTTCCTTAGGGAACCCAACAACCCAACAATTGAGGAGGAAGGAAACAATGACGTCTCTAGATCAACTAAATTGGCAAAGACTTGGAGTTAGACGAACTAGAGAGATGAGATAGAGATCAATATTTTTCAAAATAATCAATGCATAATCAAAAGGGGTTGTCTCAACAATTAGTTATAGGCTAACCCATGTTCTAGAGCAATTAAAGAGTCTTAATGCAAGGAAAACACATAAAGAAATCAAGTTATAATAGGTTTCATCATCAGGTGTTGGAACGCCAAGGATGGTCTTCTGCTTTCGGGAATTGGTGAATGCCCTACCTAAGTGTTCAAATGTCTGGGCCCGAGAGTGATGATTCAGACTGATTTTGGTCCATATCAATCGCCCTTGCAAGTTGTCCTCGAATCTGTCCCAAATGGTTATGAATTCGACCAAACCGATTCGTATCTTTTTTTTATATAGATATAAAATTTGTTGGTAGTAGAAAGTAGTATTTTTTTTATTGCAATATGCCATAAGATATTTTATTTCAGCACAATTATAGTGCTACAAAAATAAAAAATAGTAAAACAAATGTCAATAAGCTTTAACGATAATTTTGCAAATGCCACTAAAGCTTATAAAAGTAATTCAAGACCTACATCAATATTTGTCTGAATGTCATTGAACTAAATTTGATGTAACAAAGTTTTTCAATTGCACTTTTGTAAATCCCAGTATTACTTTAATAACATTTTTAGAAATGTCACTATTTTTTTATAAACATTTACTGAAATCACTATTTCGTTACTAGCATTTATTCAAATGTCAATATTGCTTTATCGACATTTACTCAAGTGCCACTAACTTTTTTTTCGTCATTTTTGCAAAATGTCGCTAAAAGGGCAACAAATGCAATTGTTTGGCTCATTCATTAGCACATAGGAAAATGCCGCCGAATAAAATACAAATGCTGCTGTTGACCAAGCATTGACATAACTTTAAGAAGCAAATATAGCCTAAATTTCTTACGGTGTCATTGCAACTATTAACCACATCAAGACCTCACTACAAATACACCTTTAGCTCAATCCATATTAATTCCATCCCGTTAAAATTAATCTGAGGACTTATTAAAAAAATGAATCGATTTAAATAAAGTGGATAAATGAGGGGCCAAAAAAATTTCCCCTTTTTGATGTTTCTATGATTGAAAGCACAATTTCAAAATTGCATGAATTATATGTTTAATAATGACTCTAGTACTCGCTATGTCTAGTAGATTACATGTCATATTTTGATCTTAATAAATTAACCTACAGTTTTAGTGCAATTGCATGTTAGAAAAGAAAAAGTTTAACTGCAATAGAAATAGTTATCTTAAAAGATAGGAGTCAAAAGCACATGAATGTGAGCATAAGTAAAATTTTACTCATTGTTGCGTTTCAAAGTGAAAAATTCCCCAAAAATAAAAAGAAAAGAAAAAAAATGAAAAATTGATTTTGCATGAAACATGGTTCCAAAATTTCAAAGAAAATACCATCTTATTTTATAAGTGTGAAAGTTACCACTGCATATCAAAAATGTATTTGACATAAGTTGATCTGATTTTAAATGTTAATCTTCCAATAATTATCACAATATAAACAATACAATCCTATTAATTACGTATTCTTGTCGGGCACATCAGCAATTTAAATTGTGATCATTCTAAAAATTTGTCCAAATAACTTAAAAAGCTCAAGATTAAGCTGGCAGAAAGGGAGTTTATGAGCAGATTGGACAGAGCACCAATCCATTCTCGTTACACTCGGTACATCTCTCTACCTTCCCCTTCCCAATTATTGCCATCTTCTCGTTCGACAGTCCCTCCGTTGCCATAACCACCTTTCGGCTTCCATTGCACAGAAAGCAGGGAAGGAACCGCATCCCACCACAGCCATCGCAGACCCCTCCTGTGCACAAGCTCGGAAGCCCCTCCACAAGATCAGCAAGACCACCCTCTTCGTGGATCCTTAGCACTGCCTCGGCTCCCCCGATGTGGCGGCCCCTCACGAACAATCTGGGCACGGTGGGCCCCTCTGGCGACCCTTTCATGAGATGGCGGAGCTCCTCCCTGAACCCCATGTCCATGGAGACGTCGCGCTCGCGGATCCACACACCGAGCCCCTCGAGCGCCGCACGGACGGCGTTGCAGTCTTCAAACGTCTTCCGTATTCCGCGAAGGGTCGTGGTGTAGAGCACCGCCGCCTGCGCTCCATCAGGTGGGCACCGCTTCTCGAAGGCTTCGAGCGAGTAACATCTGAGGTTATTCTGACAAGGAAGCTGAGTTCTGATCGCACTGATCTCCCGGAGTGCGTAGGCTTGTCCGCACGGCTGGAATCGGAGCGCGCGGTGGGCATTCTCCTTTCCGGGGCTCCGCACCAGCTTGCGAGATTGTAGGACTGCGGACTTGCTTGGAGTGTTGGCATCGAGGCCAGCCATTAGCTCCCAGGAGTTGATCACCTCAGGCTCGGAGAGAGACGTTACTGGAATGCGAATGGAAGAGGTCGGCGGTGGTGGTGGAGGAGGAGGTGGTGGTGGTGGTGAAGGAGGAGGAGGAGGTGGTGGTGGTGGTGGTGATGTGGCTGTTGTTAGTGGTGGGACTTGGGGATCGGGCTGATCAAGGGTAGTGAGGAGGCCGTAGGTAGTGGAGGTAAGAGAGACGATGTGGTGGCCGAAGCCGCCGCCGACGATTCGCTCCTCGTCTTCAAGGAAGCTGGAAGAGACGCAACCCATAGCTAGACGTCAGGGGATTTCAAACTTTCGAATTGGTCGGTGTGGGTTTACTCTTTTTTGTCATCTTCTTTTAAAAGAGTCGGGATGGAATGGCCCGTTTCGGTTTGAGAGCTAAGTAACGTGTGACAGTGTGTCACGATTCACAAGACACGGAAGCATGCACTGTGTCAAGTTTTGGAGTACGGTGAAAGTGATATTTACTGACATTTATTTGGCTCGTAGCTGTGGGGGTAACAGTTTTCGCGCCAAGTATTTCAAAATTTAATTTGGAAGTTGAAATTAAGCAACACTTGCTGCTAGGGGTGAAAACGAGTCGGATTAACTCTGACCCGACCCGCTATCCGATCCGACTCGGATCGGATTCGGATAAAAAATTTCTATCCGACTCGGATACGGATTTGGATACGGATAGAATTTTTGAAAAAAATTCAGATACGGATTCGGATATGGGTCGGATACATTTTTCGGATTTGGATACGGATATCGGATATCCGTTTATCCGCATATTTTTTTAAATGATTTATAGTTTTTAGTTTTCTTATTTAAATAGTAAATATTAATATTGTTACTAATAATACTTCATATATTATTTATGGAGATTAATTTCTCTAATTTTATATATTTGACAAACAAAAAAAATTATTTGTTGTAGAACTCTTAATAATTTTGTGTTAATTATATGTAAATAAAATATTATAATTATTTTAAATTCAATCAATATCCGTTTAAGATCCGATCTTTTATCCGAAAATTATTCGTATCCGTTTAGTTAGGATATGATTTTAAATTTTACTATCTGTTAAATATCCGTATCCGAATTCGTATCCGGACTAAAAATATGGATCCAAATATGGGTTGAGTACTATCCGATCCGTATCCGATCCGTTTTCACCCCTACTTGCTGCAGGTATGAGTGTATTAGAGCCTTAAAATTGGGCTCGGCTCATCTTAACCCGAGCCAAACGATCCCGAGTTGAGCTCAAGCCTAAAATAAGTCTATTATCAAGCCTCATTTAAGTCGAGCTGGCTCGAGCTAAATCGAACGAGATCAAGCCCAAGCTGAGCACCACAACAACTTGAAGAGGACGAGGCAACCAACAGCTTGAGGAGGAGGAGGAGGCGGTCGGCACTTTGACATCACTGCCCTTTAGAACGCCGATCTGGTCAACGAGACGGTTCCGGAACAAATCCATCTTGGCGGGCAGATAGAGGAGTTATCACATCCTTGTCACCGCTGTTGTAACCCGATCGACGCTGCCTTTGTCGTTGAAATCTCCCTTGAGCTTGGCAAAGGAGGAAGAGACGGCCAACAACTTGAGGAGGAGGAGGAGGCGACCAGCATTACGGCCTCATTGCCCTCTAGAACGTCGATCCGATGACGAAGGAAGAAGATGAGGAGGCGTGCTAGGGACAGATGTGAGATTTGGACATTCGTGAATAGGGTTTTATAAGAACCTTTTTTATACCGAGCCTAAATTATAGGAATATGCATGCATTATATGTTGGGTCATAGATGAGAATAGTGGATTTAGCTTTCGGGTCAAGCCGGGTGGGCAAAAGCTTAGCCCATGCCGCCCACTACCATCTTGGGCTTAGGTCGGGCCAAGCCTAAATCAAGCTCGTGCCGGGCTTACCCAAATTAAAATCGAGCAGGTTTGGGCCGAGTTTGGATAGGTCGAGCCTAATGATCATATCTAACTAGAGGTGATCATCATCATGGGTTTGAGTCGAGTTCGGATGAAATTAAGCTCCTATTCACTTTAGAAATAATAAAATTTTATTTCATGATACAATCTTTTATTTAAAAATAACAACTAAACATCATAATAGTCATATTCTAAAATATAAATACTATTTATCAAAATTATATCTTATACCACACATAAACGTAATTACCAATTTACCCTTGATTTTACAATAACATCTCTTAAATATCTTATTATAATTTACCACTCATTTCATCTTATATCTTACAAACATCTTATCATAATTTATTACTCCACTCTTCTCTCTCTTAAATATTTTATCTAACATCTCATCATAATTTATGACTCCGTTCTACTTTGTCTCCTCTCTTATAATATTTTTTTATTTTATACTAAATAAATTGTTTTGATCCGAGTTGAACTAGGTCAGTCTAGAGAATGGGCCATAGGCCAAGTTGGTCTACTCAAAGGGTATTGGACTAGGCTCAATACAGTTATCCACTCTATTTCCTTATTTACTTATTGCGTTTTCTTTAGTTTAGTCCCACATTAGATAATGAGCTAAGCCCACTTGTATCTCTCTCCTATAAATAGGAGGGCTAGTCTTCACTTGTAGGCATCACGGATAAATTATTATGAAATTTCTCGTTTGAGCCCACTTCTCCTCCTTTTATCAGTGTAGGACTTGACTCATCATGGTTATGTCTTTCTCCCCCATATTCGACTAGTCATTCCCTTTCAGCGGGAATCTTCTAAAATTAGGGTTAATAATTGTATTTTGGCTTGTTGGCTAGCCTCTATAAAGGTGTGGATGGTGGCCAAAATTTTTATGCTATTAGATTATTGATTTCTTACCTCCTATCTTCTCTCTATTCTCTCTACCCTAATCTGTAACACCCCAATTTAAAAAAAAAAAAAAAAAATTTCCTGACCGACGCACATGCCGAGCACGTGCGTCGGCCTGCCACCCTGCCACCCTCCCTCTTTTCTTTTCTTTTCTTCTTCTCTTCCCTTCCTTGCCGTGCACGCCACCCTCCCCCCATCTCCCTTATCTCTTCCTTCCCTCACCACAGCCTCCTTTCTTCTCTCTCTCTCCCTCGTGGTTGCCGACAGCCGCCGAAGCCACCGACTCGCCGACCCCCCTCCGGTAAACCTCCTTCCTTTCTTCCCTTTCTCCTTCCCCTCCTCGACCTCGTGCTGTGCCGGACCCTTGCCGCCGCCGCCCCTGCGCTGCGCCGCCGTCCCTGCGCTACGCCGCCGGCCTCGTGCCGCGCCGTCGCAGCCCCGCGTCCCCGCAGCCTTGTGGGCGCTTCCCTCCGCCTCACCCTCCTTCCATCGGTGGTGGAAGGAGATGTGGTGGAGGGGTGGGGGGGGGGGGGGTTAAACCCCACCCATTTTCCCCCCCTTAGTGGGCTGCAGACCACTGCAGCCCACTAATCCTTTGGGGTGGGCTGCAAACCGCAGCAAACCAAGACTCGGGTGGGCTGCAAACCGCAGCCCACCAGCCCAGTTTGGGTGGGCTGCAGGCTGCAGCCCATTAGCCCATTGTGGAGTGGGCTGCAGTCTGCAGCCCACTATTCCAACCTTGGTGGGCTATGGCTGGGCCCCCAGCCCACCAAGGCCTTATTGCTTGTGGGTTGGGTTTGGGCCTACCCTCCTTTTGCCTCTAGCCTAGCCCATTTGGGGCCATTTGGACCCTATAACCCTGTTTACCATTTTCACCTAATTTGATTAGCCTGATCCTTAATTTTGGGATAATACAAGATTCCTAGGATGCCCTTGACTCGTACCAAACATAAATGTGCTAATAAGATAATTAATTTTATTAGTTCGCTAATGACTTTACTTGCTTGAATTAATAGGATTGACACCGCGTGAGGAAAATTTTGGGATTCCGGACTAGCTGACGAGTTTTACCACACCGTGGAGACCCCCAAGGCGAGTAGAGTTATACAAATCTAGAATAACATGATACAGTAGGAAATGTTAGTATTAATGCATGCAGTTGGTACTCCCTGTTATATCTTTTGCATATGTAGTTATTTATAACCTGTTCATCATAGTATCATGAGAATGTTAATGTGTATGATAATGCTTTACATGTGTCCTGTATGGTATACCGTTGCATAGATGTATGATTGCTGTGAATATGGACTGTAATGATCATGATGACTATAACATGCTTTATACACGCATGAACACTGCACCACTTCCACCTATCATTAGTAGTCAAATTCTGATTAGGCAGTACCCCTACTCACTCAGCCCAGGGTTAAGGGCAGAGTGTATCATATATGTCTATACTATTGGCGGCCTACACCTGAGGTCGGGAAGCCTATGTGGCATTCAGGTAGTTATACTGTATAGTTAGGACTAGATTATGATGATAGAAGAACATGATTGTAAGGCGGGGATATAACTCTAGCGGTACCCAACGACGCAGGGTTAGGGCGTCTGTTGATGAGCCGAGGGCTCCCGATTCTCCCGCCGAGGGCGGTGATGATTTAGAGAGAGTGAGATATGGGCTTACGACCGGGGTCTTGAGTCTGATGGCCATAGACAACCGGTCACATGTATTGTCGCCATACACGTGTAGGTGACATTACCGCTAGATGTGTATATATCCCCCCCTCGATGTATGTGATGATGGATGATTGTTTCGTAAGAGTATTTACCCTGTGTGGTGAATAACTCGGTGAGCGATGATAAGTATGATTATTGTTTTGGTAGACATGAGATGACTAAACTGCTATTTTATTGCTATGCATAACATGTAAACCTATGATTGAGATGTGTACAAATAAGAGATTGTCTCAAACTTTATATCTGTGTGAACTGATCATAATATGTTTGGTAAACTAGCATGTTCCAAGATAGTGATTGGTAATCTTTATCAACTGCATTGACTTAGTAAATTGTGGTAAGTCATTTTAATAAGCATGTCGTTATCGTTAGTAAATTTAGGCATACATTGGATATACACCTGTGATGTCATTATTTTAGATTGTATGGATCCTACTCGCTGGGCTGTAAGCTCACCCCTCGTGGCGTATTATTTCAGAGCTAGGGGACGCAGGTGCGGGTAGCGAGGAGTAGCCGCTTTCTTTCTTTTTAGTACGTATGTTAGTTGTATTAAGCCCCTGCGAGGGTATGATGATGACGTTGTATCTTTTTGGACTTTAACATAGTATTTTGGATGTATATTTGGAACGCTTGTTGTGGCCTGTGGAACTTGTATTCGGACTCCTTTAGTTGAGTTATTTATGGTGAAATTGTGTGGTTGTGTGCCTTGTGAAATCCTTGTACTGACAGGTCATGTGATGTACCGCGTGGGAGGATTTATCCACGCGGTTTACACGTGTATTTGGAGGTTTGGGTGTTTCAACTTGGTATCAGAGCCTAGGTTCACCATAAATCCGGCAAGTCCTCCTAGATATCATTCAAATACATAGGAAATGAATAATAATAATGAATCACTAGGAGTAATGAATAATATAGTCACTCACGACTTGTGCTATACTTGTGAATTAAGAGCTAAACTGCTTTGAACTTAGCAGGAATGCCGCCTAGACGTGCTCGGTCTGTTCGTGCGACTGGTCGTGGACGGGCTCCAGGCCCTGTCGACGAACCAGCAGCCGGTGCTTCAGCTAGCATTGAGGCCCTGGGACAGCTTGTCAGACAGCAAGAGAGGCTCATCGAGGAGTTAGTGCGAGAGCGCATGGCAGCCATGTCTGGGATGCACATACCGAGGGAGCCGCCAGGGCATTTTACCCCAGCTGAGCAGACTGGAGGTGGGTCCGCCTGGTCGCTGAACCGGTTCATGCAGCTTAGCCCCCCTTTGTTCAGCGGCACGATAGACCCCATGGAGGCTAATAGGTGGATGGTGGATGTACGGAAGATCCTGACTGTGTTTGAGTGCCCGGAGAGCCGTCAGGTGACCTTTGCCACCTTCCTTCTCCGTGGGGAGGCGGAAGAGTGGTGGAGAGCCACTGAGTGCCTGATGCCAGATCGCTTGGCTGGGGAGTACATCACTTGGAGGGCATTTTCGGACTCCTTCGACCAGAAATATTTCCCTGCATCCCTATGTTTCGAGCTGACGAGGGAGTTTACCCAGTTGAGGCAGGGAGATATGACAGTGGCTCAGTACGAGGACAGATTCAATGCCTTGTCCCGTTTCTGCCCTAGAGTTATACCGGATGATACTACTAGGGCTGACCAGTTCAAGATGGGCCTCCGAATCGAGATCCGCAAGCAGGTGAACATGGTGAAGAACCTGACATATGCAGAGCTGGTAGAGAATGCTGGGATAGCGGAGAGGGACTTACTTGAGAAGCGCTCACAGCATCAGGAGCGGGCAGTAAGTCGTTCAGGCCGCTTTGATGGGCGTCCGCGTGGAGGCCATTCTGGTGGGACCTTCCTACGACCGAGGTGTCACCCTTATGCGGGTGGCGCGGGATCTAGTGCTACCCCGAGTAGACCCAGCCCTCAGGGTTTAGGCGGGCCGAGTAGGGCCCGACCTTCAGTTGGTGGCGGGAGGTCAGCAGCAGTCTTGAGCAGTGCGGGCAGTGGTGGTTTCGCACGGCCGTCTACTCCTGAGGGTCGGGTTTGTTTTGCTTGCGGCAAGAGGGGTCACATATCTCATGACTGCCTCGGGGCTTGCGTTACCTGCTTCCAGTGTGGAGAGTCCGGGCATATCTGCACGCAGTGTCCCCTGTTGGGCAGAGCGCCAGCCACTCCTACCACGCCTGCTATATCTGGAGCATCGGGAGCCAGTACTGCCGCGAGTAGGGGTCGTGGGGGCGCGCGATCGGGACCTCCTAGCAGAGGGCGGGGCGGACGTACCGGCCGGGTTTTTGCTATGACCCTGCGGGATGCCGAAGCATCCAATGACGTGGCCACAGGTAACCGAGTAAATTAAGCATGTTTTAAGTTTTACGTATGTCCTATTCATACATAATATTATATCCTCCTTCCTAACCATATGCAAATTTACATATTGCGAAAACTGTGTTTCCTAATTTTTTTTAGTTAAGGCTTATATACGTAATGGCAGGTACTATGACTTTATTTGCACACACCGCTAGGATTTTATTTGACCCCGGGGCCACCCATTCCTTTATTTCTACATCCTTCCTGGAAAATACGGATGTGGCGCCGGGACCTCTTGTGGAGCCCTTAGTCATAGCCACCCCACTTGGAGATTTCCTGGAAGTCCGCCATGTTTATCGCTCTTGCACCTTGACTTTTGGCGAGTGGGACTTTAAGGCGGACCTCCTACCTCTCGAGATGCAGGACTTTGACCTAATCCTGGGGATGGATTGGTTAGCCGCCTACCATGCCAGTATCAACTACTACAGCAAGGAGGTCATCTTACAGCTTAATGATGGCATGGAGTGTCGATTGTGTAAGGATCGACAGGTGGACCGATCATAGTTGGTGGCAATCATGTCTATCGAGTCAGCTGGGACCCAAACCCTGACTGACTTACCGGTGGTGCAGGAGTTCCCAGATGTTTTTCCTGAGGACATTCTGGGGCTTCCCCCAGACAGAGGAGTTGAGTTCATCATTGACCTGATCCCGGGGGCGGGACCAGTCTCCAAGGCACCCTACCGTATGGCTCCGAAGGAGATGGAAGAACTGAGAGAACAGATTGATGACCTACTGAGTAGGGGACTTATCCGACCTAGCTCATCTCCTTGGGGCGCTCCTGTCTTGTTTGTGAAGAAGAAGGATGGTACCCTCCGCCTTTGCATTGATTATCGGCAACTGAACCAGCTGACTGTGAAGAACAAGTACCCATTGCCTCGCATTGAGGACTTGTTTGATCAATTGCGTGGAGCTCACGTCTTCTCGAAGATCGATCTGAGATCTGGGTATCATCAGTTGAGGATTAGGGAAGCGGATATCCCAAAAACCGCTTCCCGTACCCGGTACGGGCTGTATGAGTTTTTGGTTATGCCTTTCGGCTTGACCAATGCACCAGCTATCTTTATGGACTTGATGAACCGAATCTTCCGCCCTTTCTTGGATCGGTTCGTGGTGGTATTCATTGATGACATCTTGATTTACTCTGCCTCAGAACAGGAGCATGATGAGCACCTTCGTTTGGTACTGCAGATGCTAAGGAGAGAAAAGTTATTTGCTAAGTTCTCCAAGTGTGATTTTTGGCTGGAGGAGGTGGTGTTCCTTGGGCATGTGGTCTCAGGAGAGGGCATCCGGGTTGATCAATCCAAGATCAATGCTGTTCTCAATTGGAGGCAACCGAGTACCGTCTCGGAGGTCCGTAGTTTCTTGGGTTTGGCCGGGTATTATCGGCGCTTTGTGGGAAGATTTTCGAAAATTGCCAGTCCCCTCACTAAGCTAACCCGAAAGGATCAGTGTTTTGAATGGACAGCTGATTGTGAGGAGAGCTTCCAAGAGCTGAAGAAGAGACTTACATCTGCACCCGTCCTTGTAGTTCCTCGCAGTGGAGGAGGCTACCAGGTCTACTGTGATGCTTCATACTCAGGCTTGGGTTGTGTGCTCATGCAAGAGGGCGGAGTTGTCGCTTATGCATCCAGGCAGCTCAAGAACCATGAGCGGAACTACCCTACCCACGACTTGGAGCTAGCAGCGGTAGTGTTCGCCCTGAAGATTTGGAGGCATTATCTTTATGGGGAGAAGTGCGAGATCTTCACTGACCACAAGAGTTTGAAGTACCTATTCACCCAGAGGAAAGGGGTATTTCGGTTTGGAAAGAAGGGCAAGCTGAGCCCTCGTTATTTAGGCCCTTATGAGATCTTGGCACGGATAGGACCGGTTGCTTACCGGGTGGATTTGCCATCAGAGCTATCACAGATTCATAATGTATTTCATGTGTCAGTGTTGAGGAAGTACCTACATGACCCGTCACATGTTTTGAGGGAAGAACCTATCCAGCTAAATCGGGACTTGTCCTATGAGGAGCAACCAGTACGGATCATTGATAGATGCGTGAAGACGCTCCGAAGAAGAGTCGTACCACTGGTCAAGGTTCTTTGGCGGCATCATGGGACAGAGGAAGCTACATGGGAGCCTGAGGAAGAGATTCAGTCTACCTACCCTCATTTATTTATCGACTCAGGTGCGTAATTTCGAGGGCGAAATTCCTTGTTGTTGGGGATAGTTGTAACACCCCAATTTAAAAAAAAAAAAAAAAAAATTTCCTGACCGACGCACGTGCCGAGCACGTGCGTCGGCCTGCCACCCTCCCTCTTTTCTTTTCTTCTTCTCTTCCCTTCCTTGTCGTGCATGCCACCATCCCCCCATCTCCCTTATCTCTTCCTTCCCTCACCGCAGCCTCCTTTCTTCTCTCTCTCTCTCTCCCTCGTGGTTGCCGACAACCGTCGAAGCCACCGACTCGCCGACCCCCCTCCGGTAAACCTCCTTCCTTTCTTCCCTTTCTCCTTCCCCTCCTCGGCCTCGTGCTGTGCCGGACCCTTGCCGCCGCCGCCCCTGCGCTGCGCCGCCGTCCCTGCGCTGCGCCGCCGGCCTCGTGCCGCGCCGCCGCAGCCCCGCGTCCCCGCAGCCTCGTGGGCGCTTCCCTCCGCCTCACCCTCCTTCCATCGGTGGTGGAAGGAGATGTGGTGGAGGGGTGGGGGGGGGGGGGTTAAACCCCACCCATTTTCCCCCCCTTAGTGGGCTGCAGACCACTGCAGCCCACTAATCCTTTGGGGTGGGCTGCGGTCCCAGTTTGGGTGGGCTGCGGGCCGCAGCCCACCAAGACTCGGGTGGGCTACAGACCGCAGCCCACCAGCCCAGTTTGGGTGGGCTGCAGGCTGCAGCCCATTAGCCCATTGTGTAGTGGGCTGCAGTCTGCAGCCCACTATTCCAACCTTGGTGGGTTGTGGCTGGGCCCCCAGCCCACCAAGGCCTTATTGCTTGTGGGTTGGGTTTGGGCCTACCCCCCTTTTGCCTCTAGCCTAGCCCATTTGGGGCCATTTGGACCCTATAACCTAATTTGATTAGCCTGATCCTTAATTTTGGGATAATACAAGATTCTTAGGATGCCCTTGACTCGTACCAAACATAAATGTGCTAATAAGATAATTAATTTTATTAGTTCGCTAATGACTTTACTTGCGTGAATTAATAGGATTGACACCGCGTGAGGAAGATTTTGGGATTCCGGACTAGCTGACGAGTTTTACCACACCGTGGAGACCCCCCAGGCGAGTAGAGTTATACAAATCTAGAATAACATGATACAGTAGGAAATGTCAGTATTAATGCATGCAGTTGGTACTCCCTGTTATATCTTTTGCATATATAGTTATTTATAACCTGTTCATCATAGTATCATGAGAATGTTAATGTGTATGATAATGCTTTACATGTGTCCTGTATGGTATACCGTTGCATAGATGTATGATTGCTGTGAATATGGACTGTAATGATCATGATGACTATAACATGCTTTATACACGCATGAACACTGCACCACTTCCACCTATCATTAGTAGTCGAATTCTGACTAGGCAGTACCCCTACTCACTCAGCCCAGGGTTAAGGGCAGAGTGTATCATATATGTCTATACTATTAGCGGCCTAAACCTGAGGTCAGGAAGCCTGTGTGGCATTCAGGTAGTTATACTACATAGTTAGGACTAGATTATGATGATAGAAGAACATGATTGTGAGGTGGGGATATAACTCTAGCGGTACCCGACGACGTAGGGTTAGGGTGTCTGTTGATGAGCCGAGGGCTCCCGATTCTCCCGCCGAGGGCGGTGATGATTTAGAGAGAGTGAGATATGGGCTTACGACCGGGGTCCTGAGTCTGATGGCCACAGACAACCGGTCACATGTAGTGTCGCCATACACGTGTAGGTGACATTACCGCTAGATGTGTATATATCCCCCCGTTGATGTATGTGATGATGGATGATTGTTTCGTAAGAGTATTTACCCTGTGTGGTGAATAGCTCGGTGAGCGATGATAAGTATGATTATTGTTTTGGTAGACATGAGATGACTAAACTGCTATTTTATTGCTATGCATAACATGTAAACCTATGATTGAGATGTGTACGAATAAGAGATTGTCTCAAACTTTATATCTGTGTGAACTGATCATAATATGTTTGGTAAACTAGCATGTTCCAAGATAGTGATTGGTAATCTTTATCAACTGCATTGACTTAGTAAATTGTGGTAAGTCATTTTAATAAGCATGTCATTATCGTTAGCAAATTTAGGCATACATTGGATATACACCTGTGATGTCATTATTTTAGATTGTATGGATCCTACTCGCTGGGCTGTAAGCTCACCCCTCGTGGCGTATTATTTCAGAGCTAGGGGACGCAGGTGCGGGTAGCGAGGAGTAGCCGCTTTCTTTCTTTTTAGTACGTATGTTAGTTGTATTAAGCCCCTGCGAGGGTATGATGATGACGTTGTATCTTTTTGGACTTTAACATAGTATTTTGGATGTATATTTGGAAGGCTTGTTGTGGCCTGTGGAACTTGTATCCGGACTCCTTTAGTTGAGTTATTTATGGTGAAATTGTGTGGTTGTGTGCCTTGTGAAATCCTTGCACTGACAGGTCATGTGATGTACCGCGTGGGTGTATTTGGAGGTTTGGGTGTTTCATAATCTCTCTCCTCCTTCTTCACCAACCAATCACCTCTATCGTTGGCAAGGTCTTTCTCAACTTTTAATCTTCATCGTATGTCGAGTCCTCCCTTTTTCTTGGAATCTCGACCACTTTTTCCCCTTCTTCTTTATCTCTTAAAGAACATCAACCAGTCTCCATTATCATCCATAACCCTAACATCCACTCCACCCATCACCACCACCATCATTTGACATATATCATATTTTCGACTTAGTTGTAGTTCGAATCTACGAACGGAATAAATACAAAAAACGTAGATCAGAGGGTTACGGATCAATTTCACTTAGTTTTATAATTTTATAACTACGAAATAATATTTGGTGAATATTTTCCCTCGGTTGCGCAGATTACTTTCTACAATAAAGCCAGATCTTAAAGGAATCCTTTCATAGCCTTATCATTGGTATTAGAGCCTATCTTTTTCTACTGTAGAACCCTATCATTAGTATCAAAGCCAGGCGAATATCAGACTTCCATTAATGGTTGAAACAAGAAATATGACGTCAACAAAGAATTCAATGGAGAGCACACCTACAAGGGAAGACTGATGCAGAACAACGTCTTGATTGTAGAGTTGAGAAGAAAAAGTAAGGAGAAATAATCAAACGCGAGGAATCCACCAATCGGGGTGTCGGAATCCACCGACGTTGGAATCCACCAACAAACACTCAATAGGCAAAAGCTCTAAAAATATTCATTAACCCATAAAAAATGATTACAAGCCTTTATATAGGCCAAATAAAGTAAAAGACAAAAGACGAAAATAGCCCTAGAAGGTGACTAAAAGACAAAAAATGAAAAAGCCCTAGAAGGTGACTAATCACAACCCTTGTGAAGCCAAAGGGGAATGGGTGCAGCCCTTTTGTGCTTACGAGAATAAACATGACGAAAAGTGGTGTCCCCACCAACTCTCCCGGGGTGGAAGAAACTCGACCCAGTCGAGTGGCTCTGGTACCACTATTATTTTATTTTATTTTATTTTGAGAGCTCTTTCTTTTTTTTTCTCTTTCTTTTTTTTAATCTAAAATGGGGAAAGAAAATATATTGAATAAAACATTCTTGTGATTATCTCTTTGTGATGGTAATGGTTTATTGTTTTCCTCCTTGAGGGTGATCTTCTCGCGTAACTCGAATCCGGATCCTAATGTTATCGGGCGACGGATCTCGTAGCGATCTAGTGTTCGTGGAGCGATTAATCTAATGAAGAAAAGATGAGGCGCTGCATAGAATCCAGGCGGTAGAGCGTTCATAAACTAGGAAACGATCCGCTTTGATACCAAAGCTGATGCAGAACAACGTCTTGATTGTAGAGTTGAGAAGAAAAAGTAGGGAGAAATAATCAAACCCGAGGAATCCACCAATCGGGGTGTCGGAATCCACTAACGTTGGAATCCACCAACAAATCTCAAAATATTCATTAACCCATAAAAAATGATTACAAGCCTTTATATAGGCCAAATAAAGTAAAAGACAAAAGACGAAAATAGCCCTAGAAGGTGACTAAAAGACAAAAGATGAAAAATAGTCCTAGAAGGTGACTAATCACAACCCTCGTGAAGCCGAAGGGCCACGGGTGCAGCTCTTTTGTGCTTACGAGAATAAACGTGACGAAAAGTAGTGTCCCCACCAAAGACTCAACCCATGATAACCCTAACCGTGAAGCCGATTCCTTTGGAGCAACCACGGCAGGACCGAATCAACCAATGTTCATGGGTATGAATATGGGCTTGGGAGATAAACTTAGGGGCATGTTCCAAACATTATTGCATAGAGTTGACGCAATACCGCATGATCATGATTCTTTAAAGGAATATATCATGAAGTGATCAGCTTCATCATCTCCTTGACGATGATTGGTGCCTCAAGAAGGATCAGTGGTGGGATCACACTGAACCAATACCCCATAGGTTCAAGTGCGATATATTAGTGTCAATAATCCTCTTTTACCTATGCCTACACATCATCCCCCACCTCTGTTACAAAACCCAAGAACCCAAGAACGGTGGTGGTGAACCCGAGAGGTGTGCGGTACCGGTGCACTTCGTCGATGAGAAGGATTGTCACTTTGAGGATAAGATTGATCCCTTCGGAGATGGTGATAGACGTGCTCGAGGATTTAGAGAAATAGATCAACATGCACAAAGGTTCAAACCTGAACCAAGGATCTTTCGTGAACTCGACAATGCTATTCGGGAGAGAACCGTACTCTTAGACTTTCCAAAATTCTAAGGCAATGATCCAATGGATTGGGTGTTTCAAGTTGAACAATACTTTGATTGTCAAGGGATAGTAGAGGATGCAAAGGTCTAGATGGCAAGCTTTCACCTCCAAGGAACGACTTTGCATTAATATAAATCGGTTATTTATTGTGGAGGATTTATCGGTTGGGCTAACTTTTGTACGAGGATTACATACAGATTTAGGACAGCGGCATATGAAGATTTTGCTGCCACGTTAAGCAAGATGGTTCAGAGGACGACCATATTGGAGTACCAAGCTGAATTTGAAAGAATTAGTAGTCACTATGAGTCACCTTGGTCCGAACTGACATTGTTGAGCACATTCATTTTAGGGCTGTGGGATGAGATACAGGCAGATGTTCATGCTCTTTATCCTACCACTCTTGAAGAGGCCTTTGAGAAGGCTATGAGGATGGAGCAAAAACATAAGGCTCTCAAGATGGCAGCAAAAATAAGTTGGGGCAACGGAGATGGGCGGTTTGTGCCTAGAACACCAGTTGGAAATTTTGTGAGTTCAAAGACAACGGCTATGAGTATTGACCACGACCACCTTTAAGACCTTATTCTAATGTTAGAGGAGGCACAAGACCCCCCCATTTGAACTCTCACGCTTTCCCAGGAGGAGGAGCGAAGACCGAAGGGCCTTTACTTTCGATGCGATGAAAGTTTTACCCCTGATCATCAATGTTCCAAACCAATCGGGAGTGTGATGCTTATCGACAGTCTTAAGGAGGATGATGAGGTTGTTGATGATGAAGGCTGTTCAAAGGAGGTCTATGAGGAGGCCGTTGAGAAGGGTGCGGAGAAAGATATCCAAGCTGAAATATCGATGCATACATATTCGGGTATTTCTGCGCCGAGGATGTTACGGGTAGACAGACTCGTTAGAAAGCATTGTGTGCACATTCTCATCAATTTTGGGTACACACAACTTTCTAGACGAGAGGTTAGTGAGGAGATTGGGTTTAGCGCTGCGAGAAGCGGACATTGTCCTAGGCACACAATGGTTACAAAGATTGGGACCCGTCACGTTTGATTTTCGGAGCATGTGGATAAAATTTAAGCAAGGAAACAAAGATGTGCGGCTTGATGGCATTCAATCTCTGCCAATTCCTACAATGCAGTCGATGGTGGGGCAGCCATGTGTGAGTGATTTGGCTTATCTTCTTCAGTTAGGACTAGCAGGAGACGAGCCTCAAATGAATTCAGATACTAGTCTAATTTATTAGACAAATTTGCTGGATTGTTTGAGGAACCAAAGAAGTTGCCACCAAGGAGAACGGCGGATCATCGCATAGAGATTGTGCCCGGGGCTGCACCAGCAAATGTGAGGCCATATTAGTATCCACATGTGTGAAAGTAAGTTATCTCCAAGTTGGTAGCCGAGATGTTGGAGCAAGAACTCATTCAACCAAATCATAGCTCATACCCATCACCCATGCTATTGGTGCAAAAAATGGATGAAATATGACATTTTTGTGTTAACTATCGGGCACTAAATGCTATTATTGTCAAGGACCGGTATCCCATTCCAGTTATAGAGGAGTCGCTGGACGAGCTTGTAGGGGCGACTATATTCAGCCAGCTTGAGTTGAGGGCTAGGTATCATCAAATTAGAGTTTACCCAACGGATGTCCACAAGACCGTATTTCGGACTCCACACGGCCATTACGAGTTCCAAGTGAGGCCTTTTGGTCTCACTAATGCTCTAGCTACTTTTCAAGGCCTCGTGAATAATATATTTCAGCCTCTATTGCGAAGGTATGTTTTGGTATTCTTTGACAACATTTTGGTGTATAGCAGGACTAAATTTATGCATTGATGGCATTTGGACGATATGTTGAATTTGTTGAAGCAAAATCAGCTGAAGATCAAGAAGTCCAAGTGTCTATGGGGAGTATCACAAGTGAAGTATTTAGGCCACATCATCTCAACGAAAAGTGTAGCGGTGGATCTTCAAAAGGTAGCATGCATGACCACTTAGTCTATTTCTACCACCACCACATGATTGTGAGGATTTTTGGGGCAAACCAGATATTATCGCCGCTTCATTGCCGGGTATGGCAAGATAGCTGCTCCTCTCACTTTTTTGTTGAAGAATGACTCTTTTAGATGGACGGATGAAGCCACTACAGCCTTTGAAAAATTGAAAATAGCAATGATGATAGCGCTTGTTTTAGCGCTATTGGACTTCACCAAAGAGTTCATTGTAGAATGTGATGCGTTGGGAGTTGGCATATGAGTTGTACTAATGCAAGAAGGACGTCCCATTGCCTTTCTTAGGAAAGTGTTATCACAAAAATCTCAGCAATTATCGATTTATAAGAGAGATGTTGGCAATTCTGTATGCGATGACAAAGTGGAGACCTTATTTGATCGATCGGCGATTCATTATCCGAATTGATCAATGGAACCTTCCATACTTTATGGGATAGCGTATACATACTCCGGCACAGCAGAGATGGGTCACAAAATTACTGGGGTATGATTATGAAATTCAATACAAAAAACGAACGGAAAATAGAGTGGTAGATGCACTATCACACCAACCCGATACTGCCGAGCTTCCAGCCTATTCTTCTCCCACTTTTTCTTTTTTTGATAAGCTGAGGTATGTATGTACATCTGACCCAAATATTTTGAGATTGTTACAAGATGTGATGGATGATTCGAAGCACCATCTAGAGTTGGAGTATTTGATAAGTTCTATAGTACCAAATTGATAGGCTCTGATACCAATGATAGGTTTAAGGTACCAAATTGATAGGCTTCCATACCAATGATAGGTCTAAGGTACCAAATTTTAGGCAGTTTCTGATTGTCAGCGAACTACATGTCCTCAACAGATATGCTGCTGCAGATACTAATGATAAGGCTATGGAATGATTCCTTCAAGATCTGAATTTATTGTAGAAAATAGTCCATGCAATCGAGGAAAAATATTCACCAAATATTCTTCCGTAGTCAGAAAATTACGAAACCAAGTCAAATCGATTCATCACTTTTTGATCTACGTTTTTTGTATTTATGCCCTTTGCAGATTCACACTACAACAGGGACGAAATGAAGTTTTAGTGTGGATGATGGTGGTGGTGATAGGTGGAGTGGATGTTAGGGTAATGGATGATAATAGAGATGAGGGTGGATGGTGGATGATGTTAATGATAAAGACGAAGGGGAAGAAGTGGTCGAGATCCCGAAAAAGAGGGAGAACTCGACATACGAGGGAGATTAGAAGTTATGAGAGACCTTGCCAACGATAGAGGTAGTAGATTGGTGAAGAGGGAGGAGGGAGATTAGGATAGAGAGAATAGAGAGAAGATAGGAAGCAAGAAATCAATAATCGAATAGCATAATAATTTTGGCTGCCATCCACACCTTTATAGAAGCTAGCCAACAAGCCAAAATACAATTATTAACCATAATTCTAGAATATTCCCGCCGATCACGTTCGAACGTGCCCGATTGCGTTCGAACGCACAAAAGGCATTCTCTGTATGTGCGAATATGATACAGGTGTTTGAACGCGCTTGACTGCGTTCGAACGCACATTTTGCATTCTTTGTTTTTGTGAACCTGATGCAAGCGTTCGCAAGGGCGTTCGAACGCGACCTCTTCCGCATTCAAACGCGACCTACAGGAATTTTATTTTAATAAAATTAAATACCTAATAGAATATGAAAAGACCCTAACTAAATGTATCAGCCCACCACGCTTCTCTCACCTTGTCCTTAAGGTGAAAAGTCAGGAAAACGCCCCAAAATATCAGTCTCCAACTCCCATGTCGCCTCATCAAATAGCTTGCCAAGCTGCTTGATTAAAATCTCCATCTCTAATCTAGTACCATGTTATCGTCGGCGCCTAGCAAGTACACGAACAGGCTCTACGATCTCTATCTCCTCCAATGGCTCCGGTATAACTGATCCAACGACCTCATGATTTCCAATTCGTTCTCTTAGTAATGAAACATGGAAGACAGGATGCACTCTCGACCTTTCCGGTAGCTCCAAACAATATGCAACCGAACCAATATACTCTAACTCTCGAAACGAACCAAAGTAGTGATGTGCTAACTTTTGGTTTCACATCAGACGCAAGGTCACTTGTCGATACGGTTGCACTCTCACAAACACCCAACTGTCGATGTCGAACTCTTACTTTCGATGGCTACGATCATAAACTTGTTTCATGCGGTTTTGAGCAAGTTTAAGATGAGCACGCAACCTCCTTAATGTGGCATCTCTATTCATAAGCATTTAATGTCAAAGTTGTGTACCCATACACTATCTCTCCAACAAAGCACTTCAAGTATTGCTCAATGCCTCGATTGAACACCTTAGTTTAACCGACCGTCTATAGATGGTAGGCCAAACTAAAGTTCAATCGAATCCTCTATAATCTAAAAAATTCCGTTCAAAAATTGCTCATAAATACCGAATCATGATCTGAGACAATCGTGCGTGGTATGCCATGTAACCGAGCAACATCTCTTACAAAAATTTCAGCCACTAATTTAGCTAAAAGTGGATATGACAATGCCGAAAAGTACGTATACTTGCTCAATCTGTCAACCACCATAAAGATAATGGAATAACCACGTACCAATGGAAGACCCTCGATGAAATCCGTAGAAATATTTTCCCAAACACGGTCCAAATATAGGTAAAGCCTGTAGTAATCCGGCCGATTTTAATGTGGTTGCCTTAGCCCTTTGACAGACTTCGCAAGCACAGTCAAATCTCCTCACATCTCGCCTCAATCCTGGCCACGTGTAACTCTGAGATATCCTCCTATAAGTCCTCAAGACACCCTCATGACCACCCTCTGGAGTTTGGTGAAAGTGCTCCAATAATTTTCGCTGCAATCCATCATTTGTGGGCACCCGAATGCATCCGTGGTTTAGTAGCAAACCGCCTTGATTCTGATATATTTAATTAGGGTCTTTTCTTATTCCATTAGTTGTTTATTTTCATTAAAATAAAATTTCTAAGCGTTCGAACACGGAAAGGGTCACGGGATGAGATATAGGTGGATGTTCGTGGTCTTTGTCCTACGACTCTTGAGGAGGCCTTAGAGAAGGCCGTGAGGATGGAGCATTGGCATGACTCCATTGAGGTGGTGTATGGACGCACGGCTCCGATATTATGCACTTATGATCTAGTGACATATGTAGATTGGACAGAGGTGGACTTAGTTTTGATGGATAGAGATGCCATATTGAGGAAGTTGCGTGCCCATCTTAAACTTACTCAAAACAGCATGAAGTAAGTTTATGATCATAGTCATAGGGAGCAGGAGTTCAACATCGGTAATTGAGTGTTTGTGAGGGTGCAACTGTATTGACAGGTGACTTTGCATCCGATACGAAACTAGAAGTTAGCACATCACTACTTTGGTCCATTTTGGGTGTTAGAGCGTATTAGTTCGGTTGCATATTGTTAGGTTTTTATTTGTTGGCAATTGTGTACAAAATATTCTAAGTGTATTTTTTCATGTATATGAGCTTTACACAAGTCTAGAATATCTCTGGTTTGAAGAATTGCAAGATTAGTGGTGAAAAGCTATTGAGTTCACACCGCGTTCACAAACGCGTTCGAACGCGGATACTACGTTCACACAGATAGAGAGCCGCGTTCACAAACGCGTTCGAACATGGGTATTGCGTTCACACAGACAGAGAGCCGCATTCACAAGCGCGTTCGAACACGGGTATTGCGTTCACACAGACCGAGAGTAGCGTTCACAAACGCGTTCGAATGCGGGTACTGCGTTAACACAGACCGAGAGCAGCGTTCACAGACGCGTTCGAACGTAACCTGAAGAATTCATACTGTCGCGTTCGAATGCACTTGGGCCCGTTCGAACGCACCTGAGATTAAGTCAGGCCGTTCGAACGCACCCGGGCCGCGTTCGAACGCACCTATGAAGTTTGCAATTTATTGGATTTTCGTGAGTACGGATAAGACTTGGATTTAGAGGAGTTTGATGATGAAGGTGATTTAGATGTTGAGATATTGGCTATGCTTGTCAAAAAGTTTAATAAATTCTTTCGGAAGCCAAACAAGTTGAATGCTGAAAAATTTGAAAAAAGCAAAGGTTTTGTGAAAAAGAAGAATACTGTGAGTTCGAATACAGGTGTTAGCAACAACAATGTCAAACCAAAAAATTAGAATTCTGAGAATAAAGTTTAATGTTTTGAATGTTCTGGTTTTGGACACATCGCACAAGAATGCCCTAATCGTCTTAAGAGAAAGGGTAAAGCTATGAAAGTTACTTGGGATGATTCAGATGAATCTAATGATGATTCTGAAAAAGACGAAGAAAACTTTGTAGCCTTTGCCTCTTCTCTGCTTAATACTGACTCTGTTCTTGATACTAATAGTACAGATGATTTTGATATGCTACCAGTTGTGGAAGATGAATCTGAAATTCAAAAGGCATATAATGACTTGTACCTAGAGTCATTTAAACTCAAGAAAAGCAATCTTAGACTACTTCAACGACTCAAGGTAATTGAACCAGAAAGAATTCAATTTGAGGAGAAGTACAAATTGGAGCTTGAACGTGTCAAAGACCTTTCTGAACAACTTGACAATGCGAAAAATAAAATGAAGGCTGATGAAATTGAACTAGAGCGATTACATAAGAAAGTTATATTTCTAAAAGGGAAGAACAAACTGGATGAGATTCTAAAAGCTCAGATCTCTAGAAAAGACAGGTATAGTGTTGGATATACCCGTAATTCAAATAATAATAAAATTGATTTTGTTTCTGTAGGTATACAAAAGGAAGAATACCTAAAGCCATTAATCGCATTTTCGAAGCAATCCTGGATGAATCCTTCTAAACTGAAGTTGAATCTACAAACTGGTGAATCTTCGACGGTACCAAAGGTAAACTCTAGTCACACTCCTCAACGAAAGGTGAGTAGAAAAGGGTTTGTTCCGACATGCTATCATTGCGGCATTCTAGGGCATATTCGACCTCATTGCAAATTTTTGCAAAAACCTAGAAATTCTTTCATTTATGGGATGAAAACAAAGGTCATATGGGCATGCTATCATTATGTTGTGCATACAGCCTTGAAAGCTTTAAATTCTGATTTGTGGTGTTTAGACAGTGGCTGTTCAAGACATATGTCAGGTGACAAGTCGTTATTTTCTAATCTTGACATATGTCAGGTGACAAGTCGTTATGTTAAGGGCTTGAAAGCAAATCTACTAAACATCAGTCAATTTTGTGATGAAGATTATGAGGTAAAATTCTCCAAAAATGATTGTACTATTCTAGATAATGATGGTAATGTTATATGTTATGGATCTAGAACATCTGATAATTGCTATGTCGTTGGAACTTCACATAAACTGAAATGTAACAGTGCCTCTTTCGACATTGCAGATCTTTGGCATCAACGTCTTGGACATGTGAATCACAAGGAATTATTTACTCTGTCCAAACATGAAGTGGTAAGAGGAATACCTAAGATGAAAGAAATGTCAAAAAGAGTGTGCGGTTCATGTCAAATTGGAAAACAAATTCGTATCTCTATGCAGCTACCACTGACCGTGTGCTATAATTAGTTCACATGGACTTGATGGGTCCAACAAAAACGAAAAGTCTTGGAGGTAAACGCTATATATTCTTAATGGTCGATGATTACTATAGATATACCTGGGTTGCATTTCTACGTGAGAAGTCTGAAACCTTTGAAGTTTTTAAATCACTATGCTTAAGATTGCAGAATGAAAAATCTACAACCCTAGTTAGGATTCGTTCTGATCATGGTAGAGAATTTGAAAATGAAAATTTTTCTATATTTTGCGATTCTCTTGGTATTCAACATGAGTTTTCAGCTCCTATAACTCCACAACAGGACGTGATTGTTGAAAGAGAAAACCGAGTTATGTAGGAAATGACTAGGGTTATGCTTCACGCTAAAAAGGTTACTCAAAGGTTTTGAGCAGAGGCGGACAATACAGCGGTACATGTGATAAATCGTGTTTATCTAAGACCAGGTACAAAAATGACTGCTTATGAAATCTGAAAAGATACATATTACGAAGAAATAGGAAAGGAGCTTGATTTGGAAATTGAGAATCATGACGAGGACAAAGTTGAAATGAACAAAAATGACTATAACGTACCGGAACCATCTGCCAGAGTGAAATCAAATCATCCACTGTCACAAGTGATCGGAGACGTGAATGAACCAATTAAGACAAGACGACAAATCCAAAGTGAGATATCATTTACTTGTTATACATCTTCTTTTGAACCTAAAAATGTGAAAGAAGCATTGTTAGACGATTCTTGGGTTAATGCTATGCATGAGGAATTAGAGCAATTTTCTAGGAATGATGTTTGGTATTTAGTTTCTAGACCTAAGAATGTGAACGTCATTGGGACAAAATGGATTTACAAAAATACAAGTGATGAACATGGCAATATAGTTCGAAATAAAGCCAGACTAGTGGCACAGGGATACACTCAGGTTGAGGGTATAGATTTTGATGAGACATTTGCTCCTGTTGCTAGATTAGAGTCTATTCATATACTGCTTGCCATTGCTTGTCATTTAAAATTTAAATTGTTTCAAATGGATGTTAAAAGTGCTTTCTTGAATGGTATCCTGAATGAAGATGTTTATGTGGAACAACCTAAGGGTTTCGAAGATCAAAAATTTCCTTCTCATGTTTTTAAATTGAAAAAGGCTTTTTATGGGCTAAAACAAGCTCCAAGATCTTGGTATGAGAAGTTGACCACCTTTTTAGTGGATGCGGGGTTCACTCGAGGGGGAGTGGACAAGACATTATTCATTAGACATGAAAACAAGAGTTTAGTTGTGGCACAAATATATGTGGATGATATTGTTTTCGGGGCGACGAGTCAATTATTAGCTAAGGAGTTTGCAGATCTCATGCACATTCATTTTGAGATGAGCATGATGGCTGAGTTGAAGTTCTTTTTAGGGCTTCAAATTACTCAATTGGAGAGAGGGATTTTTATCGCTCAAACCAAGTATGCTAAGGATCTTGTGACTAAATTTGGTTTAGAAAATGCAAAACATGCTAGAACTCCTATGAGTACGACTATCAAACTAGGTAAGGACATGTGAGGAAAAAGTGTTGATCAAACACTGTATAGGAGCATGATTGGTAGCCTTTTGTACTTAACTGCTAGTAGACCTGACATTGCATTTAGTGTCGGTGTGTGTGCTAGGTTTCAGTCTGAACCTAAGGAGTCACATATTTTGCTGTGAAACGTATCATAAAATATGTCAGTGGCACAGTTGATTTAGGTATCTGGTTTACTTATGACTCGGGTGCTATCATATCGGGATACACGGATTCTGATTGGGCAGGTTCATGTGATGATAGAAAAAGTACTTCAGGTGGATGTTTTTATGTTGGAAACAATCTGGTTGCTTGGCACAGTAAGAAACAAAACTCGATATCTTTATCTACTGTGGAGGCCGAGTACATTATAGTAGGGAGTTGTTGTTCTCAGTTACTATGGATGAAATAGATGGTCAAGGATTATGACATTGAACAAGATACTATGGTGTTTTATTGTGACAATATGAGTGCTATTAATATATCAAAAAATCCTGTTCAACACTCGCGTATAAAACATATTGATATCCGACATCATTTTATACGCGAGTTAGTTGAAGACAAAACAATAGCACTAGAACATATTGAGACGGAGAAACAGTTGGGTGATTTGTTTACAAAACCTTTGGATTTACAGAGATTTGAGTATCTTCGTACTTCTTTAGGGATTTGTGCTTTGGACTGATTTTATTGGGATTTGTGTTCTTTTTAGTTTGCGAGTTCTTTCGTTTCGTTTTTTTTAGGTTTTCTTTTACTCTGAAATTTTCTTTGGTTTTAAGTTTCAGATTTGCCGAGAGTTTTTGTCATAAAAAAAATTTGATGCACTCCTAGATTTAATAATATACTCTTGACATAAAATTATGATTTTTCTCTTGATTATGAGTTATTATAGTCAATTTTGTCATCTTGTAGTATATTGTATCAATTTTGATTTTGTCACTCCCTCGACTTCTATTATAATGAAACTAAATTTAATGCACTCATAACATATGTGTATTCTTGAGTGAGAATGATATCATGAATTATTTTTTTAAATAGCTCACTATTAACCTTGATTTGCACAGTTTGACCTCATGCTTAGTCATAAAAAATTTGTTCATAAAAGATCAATGAAAAGGGCTATAATGAGTTAGTGTGAAAGCCGTCTTGTTTAGAGTTCAGTTTGACTCAGTACATTATTTGCAAAATTAAAAAAAAATGACATATGTGAATTTCTTTTTGCATATTGTTTGATTTGTACTACAAGAAAATGGCTACCTACTCATGTGTGAAAGCCATGATTGCACATATATGTTTCAATATAAAAAAAAATACAGGAAAAATTCCTGTTATGTTATGGAGAATAAGTCGAAAAGTGCAAAATTTCAATACTAAGTCGGTTTGACTACTGTGTTGCATCATTCTTTATATAGGAAAGTTTGTTTAAGAAGATTGGTTCATGTTATCAATGCTCATCTTGCATATACATATCGTTATGATCAATCAAGATTAATTTAATTTTGAGTGATGCATTCGAATTGATTATAAAATTCTTTTGATGATTTGATTGATCTATGTATGACTTATTTCATTTGATTATCATATTCTATGTCTTGAATATATTTTGAAATTCTAGAAGTGCATCTCCAAAAAGATTTTTGATTTGTTTTAGTTTTAAAAAAAAAAAGTGGGCGTTCGAACGCAGATTTTTGAGTTCGAACGTGATGACTGGCGCGTTCGAACGTGCAGACTGGTGCGTTCGAACGCACTAGTGGCTTCTTTAAATACTGCGTCTGAACCCAAGGGTTTCATCTTCCATTTTCCAAACCCTAAAAACCATTCATTTTCCCCTTCTCAAATCTTTAAGATCTTGGTGTTTTTCATCGAATTTTTCACTTCAAATCCTTTTAGAGGGTAGTTCTCCTTCGGATCTAGCGTCTTTCGATCAAATCTTTGAGTTTTTCTTCACTTTTGCAAGGTATGATCATCCATCATTTTTTCTATTTTTTATTCAATAAACATGCTTGATCTTGATTGATTTTGTTCGTTTTCACGTTTTGATCACGTTAATGTTAACACCTTGATGTTTCTTGTGAGATTGAACGTGATATCTTTGACTTTTCAAGAGAAAGATGGGTTTCATTTAGGGCCTTCATGGTTTCTAAATTTTTTTGAAATTCTTGTTTTTTTTTTGGTTGCTTTGGGCATATATTGAATCTTGCAACTTGTTTCTTTCTCAAGAATGCCTAAAAAAGTGACAGTGACCAAGAAACCAAGGCCGCCTTCGTCACCGTCTTCGGCTCCAAAATTTTCTTCATCAACGGCTGCCGGGCGCTACAAACACAATTTTGGCACTCGTCCTGTTATCTGTGAAAGACCCGTGGTTATTTCTGAATTTTCTGAATTGGGGATTGAATAGATCTTTATTGAGCGTGGATGGTTATCTATGTGTCGGATGAGCGGGACTGCTTATGTGGAAGTTGTTTGGGAATTTTTTAGTAATGCCACGGTTTTAGATCGCTGTATACGTTCTACTGTTTGTGGTGTGTCTGTATACTTGGACTCAGATGTTATTCGCGTTGAACTTCGTCTTCCTGATGGTGAGTTCCAGTATCCAATGTCTGCTCCACTTCCTGATGTCAATGAATATGCTGGTACTGTACTGATCAAAGGGGAACGTTGGAAGGGAAACATGATGCCACATGCGAAGCTGACATCCGTGGCTCGCATGCTTCACCTTTTTTGTTTGTACAATGTCACCCGTAAGACTCGACATTCCAGTATTAGTCTGGATCGTGCATTCCTTCTTCATGCGATGTTATCTGGAGTCTCTATTGATTTGGCTGTCGTGATTTATGATTCAATTCTTACAGCTGCACAGAAAGAAGCACCTTGTGAGGGGTTACCGTTTGGCATCTTTATTACAAATTTGTGCACTCAGAGTGGGGTGCGTGTGGATGTTTCGGAACCTTCCCTTACTACGCAAAAACCGTTGGATCGGATTACTCTTAAGCGGAGTCAAGCTCACGACCAGTCGTCTCCTCTCAAGCCGTCCTCTTCCGCCATTGGTCGTTCATCGCATCTCGACAGTTCTGATGATAGCTCTGACGATGACTCATCTCACACTAAGGGGGAGTTACCACAGTACTCTGACTGTTTCGATCAGCTTAGTACTCAAGTGCAGGATCTCCATTCGGCAGTGAATGATTTCCGAACTGAGCAAGCTCGTTAGGGAACTGTACTTGACTCTGTGTTGACGATTCTTCATCGTCAGTTTCCTCCGAGTTCCTAATCTTTGGCATTTGTGTCAAAAAGGGGGAGAGTGTCTAGGTGTCTAGGTGTGTAGGGGAGTATGGGCATAGGGGGAGTTTATTAGAGTCGGAGTTTATGAGAGTCTTTAGAGTCTTTAAAACTTTGTTTATAACTTTGCTTGAAGTAACTGTGAACTTTGTCTGTGAATTTTGTCTGCTTAAGTACTTTTGAACTTATGCTCCATTGATAACTTGTGTTTGGATTGTTTATTCATTTCAAGTTATTTTCACTTGATCTTGGATTGATATATGTTTATTTGCAGGGATTGATGTGCAAAATATTCTAGACTCGTTGATTGCTCAGTTTGAAGTCTTTGTAATATCTTGTAACCTAGGTGTTTTGTCACAAATTGCCAAAGGGGGAGATTGTTAGGTTTTTATTTGTTGGCAATTATGTACAAAATATTCTAAGTGTATTTTTTCATGTATATGAGCTTTACACAAGTCTAGAATATCTCTGGTTTGAAGAATTGCAAGATTAGTGGTGCAAAGCTGTTGAGTTCACATCGCGTTCACAAACGCGTTCGAACGCGGGTACTACGTTCACACAGATAGAGAGTCACATTCACAAACGTGTTCGAACGGGGGTACTGCGTTCACACAGACCGAGAGCAGCGTTCACAAACGCATTCGAACACGGGTACTGCGTTCACATAGACTGAGAGCAGTGTTCACAAACGCATTCGAACGCATCCTGAAGAATTCAAGCTGTCGCGTTCGAACACACTTGGGCCCATTCGAACGCACCTGAGATTAAGTCAGGCCGTTCGAACGCACACGGGCCACGTTCGAACGCACCTATGAAGTTTGCAATTTATTGGATTTTCGTAAGTACGGATAAGACTTGGATTTGGCTCTATCTTGAAGATCATATATAAGGAATGTGATGCCCTATCTCTAGGGTGGTTGAAGAAGCATTATTGAAGGAGACTTCTTGAGGCTACATCGGTTCTTCAACGAACAAGGTTCTACTCATCTACAAGAATTTAATCTTTCGTCTTAAGGGCTATCTAGACGAAAGATCAATCTCGAGGGCTACTGAGATTGGACTTTAATCACAAAGAAGTAGTGAATCGTGGGTTCTAGCGATCAAGACTGAGAGGAACAAAGTCGTTTGGATCGACGGGTTGTTTTGTGAGTCAGTCTTGTAACTACTACTATCATAGTGATTGGTTTTGATCCGAGTTTGGATCCGTGGTTTTTTCCCGTTTTGAATTTTTCCACGTTAAAATCTTGGCGTTCATCTCTGCTTTCGTTCTTAATATTTCTTCCAACTTTTACTTAAGCGAACGAACGATATCATTGCCTAAAGGTTAGATACATACGTGTGTCTAGGGGTTTTTTCACATATAATTTGGAGCTAGCGGAGGGGTCGAAAGTGCATCCTGTCTTCCATGTTTCATTATTAAGGGAGCAGATTGGAGATCATGAGATTATTGGATCAGTTCTACCGGAGCCATTAGAGGAGACATAGATCATAAAGCTAGTTTATGTACTTGCTAGGCATTGACGATGACATGGTACTAAATTAGAGATGGAGATTCTAGTCGGGTGGCTTGGCAAGCCATCCGATGAGGCGACATGAGAGTTGGAGACTGATATTTTAGAATATTTTCTTGGCTTTTTACCTTAAGGGCAAGGTGGGGGAAGCGTGGTGGGTTGATACATTTAGTTATGGTCTTTTCTTATTGCATTAGTTGTTTATTTTTATTAAAATAAAATTCCTATAAGTCATGTTCGAATGTGGCCACTTCCGCGTTCGAACATCCTTGTGAATGCCTGCTTTAGGTTCGCAAAAATAGAGAATGCAAACTGTGCATTCGAACGTGGTCAGGCATGTTCGAACACCTAACTCGCGTTTGCACATACAGAAAACGCTTTTTGTGCGTTGGAACGCAATCGGGCGCGTTCGAACGTGATCGGTGTGAATCTTCTAGAATTAGTGTTAATAATTATATTTTGGCTTATTGGCTAGCCTTATAAAGGTGTGGCTAGGAGCCAAAATCATTATGCTATTAGATTATTGATTTCTTGTCTCATATCTTTTCTCTATTCTCTTTATCCTAATCTCCCTCCTCCCTCTTCACCAACCTACCACCTTTATCATTTGCAAAGTCTTTCCTAACATCTAATCTCTCTCGTCTATCGAGTCCTCCCTTTTTCTTGGGATCTCGACCACTACTTGTCCTTCATTTTTATTCCTTAAACAACATCAACCATCCACCCTCATCTCTATTATCATCCAAAACCCTAACATCCACTCCACTCGTCACCACCACCATCTTCCGCAATATATTGTATTTTCGTCCTAATTTTAGTTTGAATATGTGAAGTGCGTAAATACAAAAAATGTAAATCAAGGAGATATGAATCGATTCCACTTGGTTTCATAATTTTATGACTACGGGATAATATTTGGTTAATATTCTCCCTCGGTTGCATGGACTGCTTCCTACAATAAATTCAAATCTTAAAGGAATTGTTCCATAGCCTTATCATTCGTATCAGAGCCTATCTTTTGCTAGCGTAGAACCCTATCATACTAATGGAAGATAACTATCGAGCCATGAAGATATACCTCAAATAGAATTGGATGAGCCAAGAAAGCTACAATCCAGTTCGGCCTATCAAAGCGACAGAAAATGTTGCTGGCGTACCAAGAGCGGCTGCTGTAATGGTGCCTCCTCAAGCACCTTTGAAGCCCTCCCATGATGTGAAGTATGCACATAGAGGTCTGGGTCAAGCACTAAAAGAAGAGGGGGAGGCTAGACAGTCAAGGGAGATTAGAAGTTAGAAGAAACCTTGCCAACTGTAAAGGTGGAAGGATGGTGAAGAGGGAGGAAGGAGAAGTCTATAGAGAATATAGGAGGCAAGAAATCAATAATTCAATAGCATATTGAAGTTGGCTACCATCCACATATTTATAGAGGCTAGCCAACAAGTTCTAAAATAATATAAAACCCTAATTTTAGAGGATTCCTATCGATCGCGTTCAAATGCGCCCGATCACATTCGAACGTGCTCGATCTCATTCGAACCCACTCAAAAAGCTCCATCTCTAGATGTGCAAACGCGATAATATGCATTCTCTGTATTTGTAAACCTGATGCAGGCGTTTGCAAGGGCATTTGAACGTGACCCCTCCTGTGTTCGAACGTGACCTATAGGAAATTTATTTTAATGAAAATAAACACCTAATGCAATAAGGAAAAATTCTAACTAAGTGTATCAGCCCACCACGCTTCCCCCACCTTGCCCTCAAGGTGAAAAGTTAGGGAAATGTTCCAAGATATCAGCCTCCAACTCCCATGTCGTCTCATCAGATGGCTTGCCAAGCCACTCAAGTAGAATCTCCATCTCCAATCTGTTACCATGTCGTCGTCGACGTCTAGCAAGTACAAGAACTGGCTCTATGATCTCTATCTCCTCCAATGGCTCCGATAGAGCTGATCCAACGATCTCATGATCTCCAATGCGCTCCCTCAGTAATGAAACATGGAAGACAAGATGCACTCTCGACCCCTCCGACAGCTCTAAACGATATAGTCGCCCATGCAAACTCATCCAGCAACTCCTCGATAACTGGAATAGGATATCGGTCCTTGACGGTAACAGCATTTATGCTCGATAGTCAACACAATAATGCCATGTTCCATCCTTTTTACACACTAATAGCACGGGGGATGAGTATGAACTATGAGTTGGTTGTATGAGGCCTTACTCCAACATCTCGATTACCATCTTTGAGATAACTTCTTTTTGCACATGTGGATACCGATATGGCCTCACGTTTGTCGGTACAGTCCCGGGTATAATCTCTATATGATGGTCCGTCGCTCTCCTCGGTGACAACTCCTACGGCTCCTCAAATAGTCCAAAAAAGTTATCTAATAAATTAGACAATTCAATGGTAATACCTAAACTTGTTTGAGGCTCATCTCCTACTGGTCCTAACTAAAGAAGATATGCCAAATCATACAAACCAAGCAGCCCCACCATAGACTGCATCGTAGGAATCGGCAAAGTTCGAACACAATCAAGCTACACATCTTTATTTCCTTGTTTATATTTCATCCACATGCTCCGAAAATTAAATGTGATGGGTCCCAAACTCTGTAACCACTGAGCACCAAGTACAATATCCGCTCCTCGCAGCGCCAACGGATACAAGTCCACAATGATGACGTGTCCTTGCACCCATATACCGACTCGGTGACACAAGCTCACTGTCCTAAGCTTCGTGCCGTCTCCAATAGCAACGTCAAACCCCATAGTTGATTTGGCATCCAAACCCAATTTCCTCAATAGCCTCTCGTCTAGAAAGTTGTGTGTACTCCCCGAATCAATGAGGATGTGCACACAATGCTTTCTAATGAGTCCGTCTATTTGTAACGTCCTCGGCGCGGAAGTACCCGAATAGACATGCATCGATATTTCAACTTGGATATCTTCCTCCACGCCCTCTTAAACGGTCTCCTCTAGACACTCTCCATCATCATCAATCTCATCATCTTCCTCAGGACCATCGATAAGCATCATACTCCTAATCGGTTTAGAACACCGATGACCGGGGGTAAAACACTCATCACATTGAAAGCAAAAGCCCTTCGCTCTTCGCTCTTCGCTCCTCCACCTAGGTAGGTGTGAGAGTTCAAACTGAGGGTCTAGTGCCTCCTCTAACGTCGGAAGAAGCTCTCAAAGGTGGTTGTGGTCTAGTAGGCGCAGTCGCTATTTTTGAAACCGTAGAATTTTCAACCGGCGTTTAAGGTGTCTCCTCTCGCAACTCTGAAATAAATATACTCATCAATGTACGTTTAGGCCACGGTGGCTCACAACGACTACTAACTCTTTCAAACTCAGCTTGGTATTCTAATACGGTAGTCCTCTGAACCATCTTGCTTAATGTGGTAGCAAAATCTTCATATGCTGCTGTCCCAAATCTGCATGTAATCCTCCTACAAAAATTAGCCCATCCGATAAATCCACCACCACGAATTATCGATCTATACCAATGTATTGCTGTTGCTTGGAGGTTAAAGCTTGCCATCTGGACTTTTGCATCTTCTGCTGTACCTTGACAATTCAAAATATTGTTCAACTTGAAATACCGAATCCGTTGGATCACCGCCTTGGAATTTTGGAAAGTCCAAACGTATAGTTCTCCCTCGAATAGCGTTGTCAGGTTCGCGAAAGATCCTTGGTTAAGCTCTAAACCTTTGTGCATATTGATCACATTCTCTAAATCCTCGAGCACGTCCATCACCATCTCCATAGGGATCAACCTCATCCTCATAGTGCTAATCCTCCTCATCGACGAAGCACACCGGTGCCGCACACCTCTCGGGTTCCATCACCACCGATTTTGGGTTTTGTAACGGAGGTGGGGGATGATGTGTAGGCATAGGTAGGAGGGGATCATTGACACTCATATGATGCACCTGGACCTGTGGGGTATCGGTTCTATGGGGTCCCACCGCTTGTCCTTCTTGAAACTCCGTTCGTCGTCAAGGAGATGACGAGCCGAATCGATTCATGACATATTCCTTGAATTCATTATGATTCTTTTGCATGTTGTCAACTCTATGCAACAATGTTTGAAACATGCCCCTTAGTTCATCCATATTCGAACCTATGGACGTTGGTTGATTCGGTCCTACCATGGTCGCTCCAAAGGAATTGGCCTCATGGTTAGGATTATCGTACATTGAGTCATCCCTTGTCGGTGTGCTCTCCATAGGTCTCCTTGTTGTTGTCATCTTCCTTGTTTCAACCATTAATGGAGGTCTGAGGTTCACCTGCTCTAATACCAATTGATGAGCTTTGATACCAAATTGATAGGATCTGGAACCAAAGATAGGCTACGCTAAGATTCTTTTAAGATCTGAATTTAATATAGGAATCTATGTCACGTAACCGTGGGAAAATATTCGTTGGATATTCTGCAGTAGTTAGAAAATTATGAAACTAATTTTGTTGGATTTGTAACTTCCTGATCTACAACTTGCATATTTATGTCCTTTCAGATTCAAACAATAGTAGTGACAAAAATACGAAATAATGTGGGTGATGGTGGTGGTGATGGGTGGAGGGGATGTTAGGGTTATGCATGGGTATGGAGATGAGGGTGGATTGTGGAAGTGATTAAGGGAAGTAGACAAAGGTAATGAAGTGGTCGAAATCCTAAAAAAAAGGAGTGACTCGATGGACGAAGGAGATTAGAAGCAAGGAGAAACCTTTCCAATGGTAGATGTGGAAGGATGGTGAAGAGGGAGGAGGGAGGAGTCTAGAGAGAAGATAGGAGGCAAGAAATCAAGAATCCAATAGCATAATGAAGTTGGCTACCATCCACATATTTATAGAGGCTAGCCAACAAGTTCTAAAACAATATGAAACCCTAATTCTAGAGGATTCCCGTCGATCGTGTTCAAACGTGCCCGATCATGTTTGAACGCACTCAAAAAAGCCCCATCTTTGGATGTGCGAACGCGATACAAGCATTCAAACTCAATTGACCGCATCCGAACGGCATAATATATATTCTCTGTATTTGTGAACCTGATGTAGGCGTTCACAAGGGCGTTCAAACACGACTCCACCTGCGTTTGGACGCGCCCTACAAAATTTTTATTTTAATGAAAATAAACACCTAATGCAATAAGAAAAGATCCTAACTAAGTGTATCAATGCATCACACTCCTAATCGGTTTAGAACACCGATGATCAGGGGTGAAACGCTCATCACATCAAAAGCAAAGGCTTTTCGCTTTTTGCTCCTCCACCTATGCTAGTGTGAGAGTTTGAACGGGGGTCTAATGCCTCCTCTAACATCGGAAGGTCTCAAAGATGGTCGTGGTCTAGTGCTCGCAGTCGTTGTCTTCGAAACCGCAGAATTTTCAACCGGCGTTCTAGGTGCAAACCGCCCATCTCGGTTGTCCCAATTGGTTTTCGCTGCCATCTTTAGAGCCCTATCCTTTTATTCCCTCATCATAGTCTTCTCAAAGGCCTCCTTAAGAGTTGTAGGAGATATAGCATGAACATTCGCTTGTATCGCATCCCACAGCCCCGAAATAAATGTGCTTATCAATGTCTGTTTTGGCCATAGTGGCTCATAACGACTACCAACTCTTTCAAACTCCGCTTGGTACTCCAATACGGTTGTCCTCTATACCATCTTGCTTAATGTGATAGCAAAATCTTCATATGCCGCTGTCCCAAATTTGCATGTAATCCTCCTACAAAAATTAACCCATCCGATAAATCCACCACCACGAATAACCGATCTATACTAATGTAATGCCGTTCCTTGGAGGTGAAAGCTTACCATTTGGATTTTTGCATCTTCCGTTGTACCTTGACAATCAAAACATTGTTCAACTTGAAACACCTAATCCATTGGATTACCGCCTTGGAATTTTGGAAAGTCTAAACGTGCGGTTCTCCCCCGAATAGCATTGTTGGGTTCGCGAAAGATCTTTAGTTTAGGTCTAAACCTTTGTGCAGGTTAATCACCCTTTCTAAATCCTCAAGCACGTCCATCACCATCTCCATAGGGATCAATCTCATTCTCATAGTGCTAATCGTCCTCATCGATGAAGTGCACCGGTGCTGCACGCCTCTTGGGTTCCACCACCGCCGGTCTTGTAACGGAGGTGGGGGATGATGTGAAGGCATAGGTAGGAGGGTATCATTGACACTCATATGACGCACTTGGACCTGTGGGGTATCGGTTCGATGGGGTCCCACCGCTGGTCCTTCTTGAAACTCCGCTCGTCGTCAAGGAGATGACGAACCCAATCGATTCACGACATCTACCTTGAATTCATTGTGATCCTTTTACATGTTGTCAACTCTATGCAACAATATTTGGAACATGCCCCTTAGTTCATCCATATTCGAACCCATGGATGTTGGTTGATTCGGTCCTGCCGTGGTCGCTCTAAAGGAATCGGCCTCACGGTTAGAATTATCGTACATTGAGTCCTCTCTTGTCGATGTGCACTCCAAAGGTCTCCTTATTGATGTCATCTTTCTTGTTTCAAGCATTAATGGAGGTTTGAGGTTCTCCTGCTTTGATACCAATTGATGATCTCTGATACCAAATTGATAGGATATGGAACCAAAGATAGGCTACGGTAAGATTCCTTCAAGATCTGAATTTAATATAAATCAGTCTCGCGCAACTGTGGAAAAATATTCGTAAGATATTCTTCGATTCTCTGGTAGTTAGAAAATTATGAAACCAATTGGGTTGGATCCGTAACTTCCTGATCTACAACTTACATATTTACGCCCTTCACAAATTCAAACTATAGCATGGATGAAAACATGTAATAACGTGGGTGATGGTGGTGGTGACGGGTGGAGTGGATGTTAGGGTTATGGATAGGTGTGGAGATGAGGGTGGATTGTGGAAGTGATTAAGGAAAGTAGACGAAATGAACGAAGTGGTCGAGATCCTAAAGAAAAAGGGTGGCTCGACAGTCGAGGGAGATTAGAAGTTAGAAAAAACTTTACCTACTGTAGAGGTGGAAGGATGGTGAAGAGGGAGGATGGAGAAGTCTAGAGAGAAGATATGAGGCAAAAAAATTAATAATCCAATAGCATATTGAAGTTGGCTGCCATCCACATATTTATAGAGGCTAGCCAATAAGTCCTAAAATATTATGAAACCCTAATTCTAAAGGATTCCCGTCGATTGTGTTTGAACGTGCTTGATCGCGTTCGAATGCACTCAAAAAGCTCCATCTCTAGATGTGCCAGTGCAATACAGGTGTTCGAACACAGACGTTCGAACTCGCCCGACCACGTTCGAATGCACAATATGTATTCTCTGTATTTGTGAACCTGATGAAGGCATTCGCAAGGGTGTTCAAATGTGACCCCTCCTACATTTGAACGTGGCCTACATGATTTTATTTTAATGAAAATAAACACCTAATGCAATAAGAAAAGTGCCTAACTAAGTGTATCAATTGGGCTTGAGTCAAAACCCACAGATGGGTTCAATGTGACGATCGGAGGTGGCACCACATTGCGGGCAGATTTTATTTGTTGAGGTGTGGAGTTGAAGGTGGTGCAAGGTCAAACTTTCACATTGGATTTTTATCTGTTGGCCTTGCGAGCTGCCGACTTCATTTTGAAAACTCAATGGCTTTGAAGTTTGGGGCCCGTGATATTTGACTTTACAAACCTTACACTCATATTTTGGAGGAATGACCGTAGAGTGATACTGGACAAAAATCAACCGCGGCAAGAACCAGTGTTGCAACAACTATTTGAACTCCCATGAGTAGGGGGTGCAAGTGAGCTCGCTTCTTTCTCAACACCCACTTTTCCCTTCTTCACAGATCTGCGGAGAGCCAGCTCAGAGGATAATGATCTGGTCTGACTCATGAAGGAGCTGAGATAGAACCCATCAAGCCACTCCGAGCATGGGTGGATCAAGGTATTCGCGGATGAGGGGCTACGAAGACAATTGATGGCACACTTCCATGATACTCCTATATTAGGCCATGAAGGGATTTTACGCACCTACAAGCGGCGGGCCTAAAGCTATACATGGGCAGTGATGAAGTCGGACAGGAAGAATTATATGCATGAATGCCAAATCTGCCAACGAGTCAAATTGGAGACGCTCAAACCAAGTGGTTGATACATTTAGTTATGGTCTTTTCTTATTGTATTAGTTGTTTATTTTTATTAAAATAAAATTCATGTAGGTCACGTTCGAACGCGGAAGGGGTCACGTTCGAACGCCCTTACGAATGCCTGCATCAGGTTCACAAAAATAGAAAACGCAAAATGTACTTTCGAAGGCGGTTGGGCACGTTTGAACTTCCGTGTTCGAATGCATGCATCGCGTTCGCACATACAGAGAACACCTTTTGTGAGTTCGAACACGATTGGGAGCGTTCGAACGTGATTGCAGGATTCCACTAGGATTAGGGTAAATTATTGTAATTAGGGCTTGTTGGCTAGCCTCTATAAAGGTGTGGATGGCAGCCAAATTCATTATGGCAGCCAATTTCATTTCGATATGATGAACGTCTCACCCCCGGTCATCGGTGTTCCAAACCGATCGGGAGTGTGATGCTCATCGACGATCTTGAGGAGGATGATGAGGTTGTTGATGATGGAGACTGTTCAGAGAAGGTCCATGAGGAGGCCATTGAGGAGGGCACGGAGGAAGATATCCAAACTGAAAGATTGATGCATATATATTCGAGTCCGCACCGAGGATGTTATAGGTAGACGAACTCGTTAGAAAGCATTGTGTGCACATCCTCATTGATTTCGGGAGTACACACAATTTTCTAAATGAGAGGTTAGTGAGGAGATTGGGTTTTGATGCTAAACCGACCATAGGGTTTGACGTTGCTATTAGAGATGGCACAAAGCTTAAGGCGAAAAGCTTGTGTTGTCAAGTCAATATACGGGTGCAACGACACGACATCATTGTGGGCTTATATCCGTTGGTGCTGCGAGGAGCGAACATTGTCCTTAAACCTCAGTGCTTACAAAGCTTGGACTCATCACTTTTGATTTCTAGAGCATGTGGATGAAATTTTAGTAAGGAAACAAAGATGTGCGGCTTGATGGCATTCGATCTCCGCCGATTACTGTGATGCAGCCAATGGTGGGGCTGCCATGTGCTAGTGATTTGGCTTATCTTCTACAGTTAGGACAAGTAGGAGATGAGCCTCAAATGAGTCCAAATACTATCATTGAGTTGTCTAATTTTTTAAACAAATTTGTTGAATTATTTTAGGAACCAAATAAGTTGCCACCAAGGAGAACAACGGACCATCGCATAAAGATTGTGCCAGGGCTGCACCAACGAATGTGATGCCATATCGGTATCTACATGTGCAAAACGGAAGTTATCTCCAAAATGGTACCTGAGATGTTAGAGCAAGGCCTCATTCAACCAAGTCATAACTCATACTCATCACTCGTGCTATTAGTGTGAAGAAAAGGATGGGAATTGCGCTGTGAGGTTAGTGAGAATGAGACATAGGGTTGCGAGGTTAGTGAGGAATCCTCATCGATTCTGGGAGTACACACAACTTTCTAGATAAGAGGTTAGTGAGAAGATTGGATTTAGCGCTGCGAGGAGTAGATATTCTCGGAGGCACACAATGGTTACAAAGCTTGGGACCTGTCACTTTTGATTTTCGGAGCATGTCGATGAAATTTAAGTAAGGAAACAAAGATATGTGGCTTGATGGCATTCGATCTCCACCGATTCCTGCGATGTAGCCGATGGTGGGGCAACCATGTGTGAGTGATTTGGCCTATCTTCTTCAGTTAGGACCAGCAGGAGACGAGCCTCAAATGAATCCAGATACTACCATCGAGTTGTCTAATTTATTAGACAAATTTGTTGGATTGTTTGAGGAACCAAATGAGTTGCCACCAAGGAGAACAGTGGACCATCGCATAGAGATTGTGCCCGGGGCTGCACCAGTGAATGTGAGGCCATATCGGTATCCACATGTGCAAAAGAAAGTTATCTCCAAGATGGTAGCCAAGATGCTGGAGCAAGGCCTCATTCAACTAAGTCATAGCTCTTACTCATCGCCCGTGCTATTGGTACGAAAGAAGGACGGGATATGGCATTTTTGTGTCGACTATCTAGAACTAAATGCTATTACCGTCAAGGACCAGTATTCCATTTTGGTTATAGAGGAGTTGCTGGACGAGCTTGTAGGGATGACTATATTCAACAAGCTTGACTTGAGGGCTGGGTTTCATCAAATTAGAGTTCACCCAACGGATATGCACAAGACTACATTTCGGACTCCTTATGGGCATTACGAGTTCAGGGTGATGCCTTTTGGTCTCACCAATGCTCCAACCATGTTTCAAGGCCTCATAAATGATATATTTTAGCCTCTATTGAGAATTTATGTTTTGGTATTCTTTAACGACATTTTGGTGTATAGTAGGACTGAGTTGGAGAATTGGCGGTATTTGGAGGATGTGCTGGATTTGTTGAAGCAAAACCAGCTGAAGATCAAGAAGTCCAAGTGCCTATGGGGAGTATCACAAGTGAAGTATTTAGGCCACATCATCTCAGCGGAAGGTGTAGCGACGGATCCTCAAAAGGTGGCATGCATGACCGCTTGACCTATTCCTACTATCACCACCGGATTGAGAGAACTTTTGGGGCTGACCGGATATTATCGCTGCTTCATCACCAGTTATGGCAAGATTGCTGCTCCTCTCACTTTTTTATTGAAGGACTCTTTTAGATTGATGGATGAACCCTTTACAGCCTTTGAAAAATTAAAAACAACAATGACGATGACTCCCGTTTTAGCGCTACCAGACTTCACCAAAGAGTTCATTATGGAATGTGATGCATCGGGAGTTGGCATAGGAGCTGTACTAATGCAAGGAGGACGTTCCCTAGCCTTTCTTAGTAAGGCTTTATCACAAAAATCTCAGCAATTATCAACTTACGAGAGAAAGATGTTGGCAATTTTACATGCGGTGACATAGTGGAGGTCTTATTTGATCGGTAGGCAATTCATTATCCGAACTGATCAAAGGAGCCTTCCATACTTTATGGGATAATGTATACATACTCTGGCGGAGCATAGATGGGTCATAAAATTGTTAGGGTATGATTATAAAATTTAATACAAGAAAGGAACTAAAAATAAAGCGGCGGATGCATTATCATGCCAACCAGATACTGCCAAGCTTGTAGCCTATTCTTTTCCCACTTTTCTTTTTCTTGATAGGCTGAGGTATGCATGTACATCTGACCTAGATGTTTTGAGATTGTTACAGGAGGTGATAGATGATCTGGAGCGCTATCTAGAGTTGGAGAATCGAGGTAGTTTGCTGCTGGACCGCGGATGCATTTGGGTGCCTACAAATGATTGGTTGAGACAAAAATTATTGGAGCACTTCCATCAAACTCCAGAGGCTGGCCATGAGGGTGTCTTGAGGACATATAGGAGGATATCACAGTTGCACGTGACTAGGATTGAGGTAGGATATGAGGAGTTTTGTTCGTGCTCGCGAAGTTTGTCAAAGGGCTAAGGCAACCACATTGAAACCGGCCGGATTACTTCAGCCTTTACCTATACCAGACTATGTTTGGGAAGACATTTCTATGGATTTCATAGAGAGTCTTTCGCTGGTACATGGTTATTCCATTATCTTTGTGGTGGTTGACAGATTGAGTAAGTATGCACACTTTTCAACATTATCATATCCATTTTCAGCCAAGTCAGTGGCTGAAATTTTTATCAGAGATGTTGCTCGATTAAATGGCATGCCACGCACGATTATCTCGGATCGTGATCATGTATTGATGAGTGACTTTTGGATAGAGTTTTTCAGATTGTAAGGGACTGGATTGAACTTCAGTTTGGCCTACCATCCACAAACGGACGGCCAAATCGAGGTGGTCAATTGAGGCATTCAGCAGTACTTGAGGTGCTTTGTTGGAGAGATGCCGGGACGATGGTTGGAATTCTTACCATGGGCGGAGTGGTCTTACAACACTGCCTACTATAGTAGCATTGGCATGACTCCATTTGAGGTGGTGTATGGATGCACGGCTCCACCATTATGCGCTTATGATCTAGTGGCATTTGCAGATCGGACGGAGGTGGACTTAGCTTTGATGTTGGACATGAAGAAATATGTGCGTGAATGCTAAATTTGCCAACGAGTCAAATTGGAGACCCTCAAACTAAGCAGCTGATACAATTAGTTAGAGTTTTTTCTTATTGCATTAGTTATTTATTTTAATAAAAATAAAATTTTTGTAGGTTGCGTTCGAACGCGAAAGGGGTCGCGTTCGAACGTCCTTGCGAATGCCTACATTATGTTCGTAAAAATAGAAAACATAAAATGTGCATTCGAACACCTGCATTGCGTTTGCACATATAGAGAATGTCTTTTATATGTTTGAACGCGATCGACGGGATTCCACTAAGATCAGGGTTAATTATTATTATTAGGGCTTATTAGCTAGCTTCTATAAAGGTGTGGATGGCAATCAAATTTATTATGCTATTGGATTATTGATTTCTTGCCTCCTATCTTCTCTGTATTCTCTCTATCCTAATCTTCCTCCTCCCTCTTCACGAACCTACCACCTCTACCATTGTAAAGGTCTCTCCTAACTTCTAATCTTCTTCATCTATAGAGTCCTCCCTCTTCTTTAGGATCTCAACCACCTCTTTCCCTTCGTCTTAATCACTTAAACAACATCACCCATCCACCCTCATCTCCATTATCAACCATAACCTTAACATTCACTCCACCCATCACTACAATCATCATCCGCACTAAATCATACTTTCGTCCCTGTTGTAGTTCGAATTTTTGAAGGACATAAATATAAAAAGCGTAGAACGGGATGTTACGAATCGATTCCACTTGATTTTATAATTTTATGATTACGAGAGAATATTTGGTAAATATTTTTCCTCGGTTGCATAGACTACTTCCTATAATAAATTCAGATCTTGAAGGAATCATTCTGTAGCCCTATCATTGGTATCAGAGCCTATCAATTTGGTATTGGAGACCCTATCAGCGGGCTACTGTAACCACTACCTATATCGGAGTATATTTGGGAGGACATCTCCATGGACTTCATCAAGGGGCTACTAAAGGTTTGAGGCCAATTGGTGGTGTTCGTTATGGTTGATAGACTGAGTAAATATGCTCACTTCATATCTTTGACACACTTATTTTTAGCGAAAAAGGTTGTCGAAATTTTTGTTTGGGAAGTGGCATACTTGCATGGGATGCCTAGGAAGATCATGTCAGACTAGAATCGCATCTTCATCAGCGAGTTTTGGTTCGAGTTTTTCAGATTGCAAGGAACTCGAGTCAGCCTTAGTTCAGCTTTTCACCCCAAGATGGATGGCCAAATCGAGGTGGTGAATCGCGGACTAGAGCAATACTTACGTTGCTTTGTGGCAAACCAACCAAAGAATTTGGTCAAATTCCTTCCATGGGCCGAGTGGTCTTACAATACAGCTCATCACTTTAGCATCGGCATGACCCCTTTTGAGGCGATTTATGGGCGCACTCCCCTTGTCTTATGTGCCTACGCATGGGCACAAGGCCGGCCACGTCATGCCCAAATTTTTTTTTAAGGTTGGGTTGCTGTAATGACAAACCATCATTAAGGTACAACTAAAATAACTAATACATGAGTAATATGTATTACACAAATTATCGTCTGATAAATAAAAATAAAAATATAAAAAACAACGATACAGCTCGATTTCAATACAAAATATTATCTATACTGTCATGTACCTATAGCTCACCACATTATCCTAAAATATCTTCTTAGGATATCTCAAGTCGCTTTCATGTACCACATATTTGAGAGGGTTAGAAAAGAAAATAAAGAGAGTTATGAGTAAAAGGCTCAGTGAATAGACCATACCCTAAATCAGTGATGCCAAACAGAGAGTAGATCATGTATTGAATAATATTAATTAGAAAGAGTATCATATCACTAATGAGTATATAAATGTATCCACAATAATATATAATTGTATAGTGGATATCATGTCATAACTCATTACAAATATATTTCTCGATAATATATAAATAAATCACCATATCATACCATCATCATAACTCTGTCTCAAATATGACACATATGATACATGCCCAATCATGACTATGCTATAATATCAAATGCAACCACAAATGATATATATTGACCCCTCAATAATCAGGAATATCAGATGATAATGAAATCATATGCATTTCTCAATATCTCAATTATCAATGTTATCTTTAAATGTCATCATCATACTAGACCACTATGTATAGTCAACACTCGTTACCTGGTCTCAATATCATACCCGAAGGCTCAGCGCATACTCTGCCATCCACAACAAGTATCTTAATCATAACCATACCTTGCCATCCGCTAAGGGTATAAACATTCATCCAGACCAAGCACCCTTCTAGCTGATAGATACACGTGACCATAACTCACCACATACCCTAGCGAACGGCATGTGCCTGAATGTCTACTATGCACAGAGACTAACGACCTTAGACGTAAGGCCACACGATTACGAGTATATCGAGCGATCAATCATCCACCAAGTGTATCCTAACTCTTGTGCCCACTCAGGTATCCTCACGCTTTCTATCAACTATCATATTAATCAGATTTCATGCTTTCCTTCTAAATGATAGATCATATGCATTTTATCCAGTACTATAACAAATCATGCATATCATAAATTTAGGTGGAAAAGTAGTCAAAAGAAATATATGATGTGATGAAATCTCTAATGGTACATGGATCATATGCATACTCATGCTAGTCTATTACATGCATACTCATGCTATAGATCAACTAGACATAAAATCATAACAGTATAGTCATCTCTAATCATCTCTATATATCATCATCATGCTCATATCCAAGATCAGCCTAATTACATACATGATAAAATATTCTCGATAATAATTATCTCTACATAAAGTCATATAATCTATCATTTAGATTATAGGGATATTGGAGGCCAAAATATGCATGTATATAATATAAAATATAACTTAATTTAAAAAAGACGTCTAGGGGATAAGATAACTTATCGTTTGATAAGAAGATACAAAACATATATCCCTTATATCCGCCAATCGAGGGTCAATTCATCGCTAACAAGGTCCACAGGGTCTCACATAAGGGGTTCGAGATCTAAAAATATATAGGTAACATAAAGTTAGTCGCTTATCCGATTATAATTTGTTCGAGTAAAATATGATATTTTATTAGGTTTAAAATTAATTAGATTCATAGGATAAATTTAATTGTGATAATATTAATATTCTATTACTATTTTAATTAATCAGAAAATATACACAAAATAGTCATTATCCTATTATACAAAAATAATATGAAAGCTTAATATTCCATTTTATACAAAGTAGTATATACTAAATATAGTTATATGAAATATAAATATAAATATAAGATTATTATCAATAAGACTACATGTATTAATGTAATAAATAATAACTAAACCATGAATAATTTATAGGCAATATTTATAATTATAACTAATAAATTATTATACTAAAAATACTTAGTAAAATTATATTAGTGAGTGTAAATTATCAAAATAATTAATTATCTAAATAAACTAATTTACCTAACATTAGAAAATAATTATATAATTAACTAAAAAGAAAAAAAATAATCCTCTTTGCTATAGTGTTGGGCCAAGCCCAGCACTGTTGCAGCAAGAGGAGGAGGAACCAAGAAGGGAGAAGAAGAAAGAAAAAAAAAAGAAGAAAAGAAGAGAAGGAAGAAGAGAAAAGAGAGAGGGAAGAGGCGAGGGGCTCGGTCGCTGTTGGCCAGTCGGCAGCTCAGTTCCAGCAAACTCGAGAGAGAAAGAGGAAGAAAGGGAGAGAGAGAGAGAGAGAGAGAGAGAGAGAGAGAGAGAGAGAGAGAGAGAAATGGGAGGAGGAGGAGGAAGAGGAAAAGGAAGGCTCATTGGTGCTTGGTGAAGGTGGCAGCAGTGGCGGCAGGCCAACGGGGTTCCAAGGATGGCAGCGGTAGGTTGGTGTCGGTAAGAAGAGGGAAAAGATAGAAAGTGAGAGAGAGAGACAGAGAGACGAGAGAGCGTTTTAGAGAGAGACGGTGGGGGGGAGACCGGTGGTGGCGGTTGGGTGGGGCCCACTGTGGCTAGCTGACCTAACCTAGCTGGTCAGGCTTGCGATGCATGGTGCCCCCATGCAGTGCCAAGCTGCTTGGGTGGCGCTACACATCGTGCCCAAAGTTAAATTTTTTTAAATTCTTTTTAATTTTTGGTTATTACATGATATCTACCATACATTAATATATTATTGAGGATACATTTATAAATTCATTCATGGCATAATGCTCTTTCTTATTCATATTATCTAGTATATGATTTATTCTCTATTTGGCATTAAAGATTTGGGGTAACGTTTATTCACTGAGCCTTTAGATCATGACTCTCTTTATTTCTTTTCTAATCCCTTTAGATATATGGTATGTGATAGTGACTTAAGATATCTAAAGAAGATATTTAGAGCAATGATGAGGTGAGCTATATGTGCGAGACGGTATAGATAATAATTTATATAGAAATTAAGTTGTACCATTATTTGATATTTGTACTCCTTTGTATTAGACGATGATTTGTATAATATATGTTGAATTATATTATATTCGTGTGGTTAGTAGTAATAGGTAATATCTTAATAGTTTGTCGTGGCTTGTGTGGTTGTAGCTATCATATTATGACTTGCTAGATTATGTAGTTGTCGAGTATGGTTGTTGTAGATTTAGATATGGATATGTTAATATGTTTAACTTAATATTGTCATGATTTTATTTGTGATGGATTATGTTTACACAAGGGTGTATTTATGCGTGACGGGCCCCGCCCGTCCTGTCACGTGCGCGTCCCCATGCCGTGCGGGCGCGTGGGCATGCACGTGCCCGTGCCAAGTAGGGGCGTTACAATCTCGACACCATGGATTTGGTTGTTGGCATGGTGTCTGAGGAATGGTGGCTCTGATACTACTTGATATGAACCAAGCGTCCGTTATCTGATCAAGCTTAGAAATAGAGAAGCAATCCGTATAGGCAGAGTAAAATATTCTCTAAATATTATGTCATCATCAAAAAATTACAAAACTAATTGGGATAGTTTCGTATCTTCTTGACCTAAGTTTTTTATATTTGCACCCTTTATAAATTCTAAACGTAGCTAGGACACAAGTAGACAATGTTACGATGGAGGTGGAGATAATGGATGATGGTGATGGATATGGTGGCATAAGGTGCTTGATACATTTAGTTAGAGTCTTTTCTTATTGCATTAGTTATTTGTTTTCATTAAAATAAATTTTCTGTAGGTCGCGTTCAAACGCGAATGAAGGAACGTTCGAATGCATCAGTTTTGCAAACACAGAGAACGCGAAATGCGCGTTCAAACGTGGTCAGGCATGTTCGAACATGGCGTTCGAAAGCCTGCATCATGTTTGCATTGATAGAGAATGTCTTTTGTGCATTCGAACGCGATCGGGTGCGTTCGAATGCGATCGGAGAAAATCTTCTAGAATTAGGGTTAATAATTATTATTTTGGCTTGTTGGCTAGCCTCTATGAAGGTGTGGATGACAACCAAAATTATTATGCTATTGGATTGGTTTCTTGCCTCCTATCTTCTCTCTATTCTCTCTATCCTAATCTCCCTCCTCTCTCTTCACCAACCTACCACATCTACCATTGGCAAGGTCTCTCCTAATTTCTAATTTCCTTCGTCTGTCTAGTCCTCCCTCTTATTTGGGATCTCGACCACTTCTTCCCTTTCGTCTTTATTCTTTAAACAATATCAACTATCCACCCTCATCTCCATTATCATCCATAACCCTAACATCCACTCCACCCGACACCACCACCATCACCCGCACTATATCGTGTTTTTGTCCCAGTTGTAGTTTGAATATGTGAAGGGCATAAATACGAAGATCGTAAATCAGGGAGTTATGGATCAATTTCACTTGGTTTCGTAATTTTCTGACTACAAGAGAATATTTGGTGAATATTTTCCCTTGACTGTGCAGATTGTTTTTTGCAATAAATTCAGATCATGAATTAATCATTCTGTAACCTATCATTGGTATTAGAGCCTATATTTTGGTAGCGTAGAACCCTATTAGTGCTGTTGGGAGAAGGATGAAGGGAGAGAAGATGGTCGAGATCCTAAGGAGAAGGGAGGACCCGACAATCGAAGTGGATTAGGAGTAACCTGCATCGAGGTGGCACACGGCTAGGGTTTGAGCGAGGAAGGAGAAGAGTTAAAGTAGAGGAAGAAGGAAGGAAAACACAATATTGATTGATTATCACAAATTGGTTGCTTCCACATATTAAGCGGCTAACCTAACAAGCAAAACTAACAAATGATAAACTTGAAAATAAGGCATTCTCGCTAAGCATTTTAAACGCACAATTCACATTCTTTATATGTGCGGATGTATGCAGGCATTTAAATAGGTGCATTCGAACCTGACCTCCTCGTGTTCGAACGCAACAGCCATAATTCTTATTTTTTGAAGAAAACTAAAATGAACAAAATAAAAAAAGAGTTCATAGGTTGTATCCATGCACGAGATGACTTAGTGTGGTCCAAATCACATCACCAATTAAATAAAAATAATATGTAAGAATAATATTTCTTTCAAAAAACTACTAGAAAATTAATAAGATGCTAAAAATAATTATATAAACATGAATATTAGATTTTTATCAATATAACTATATCTTAATCTAATAACAATGCCTAAATTATAGATACATTTATATTTATATTTATTCAATTATTATACAAATTATACTTAGCTAATAATTATACTAGTGAGTGTAAATTATCAAAAGAGTTAACTATTTAAATAAATAATACACTTAGTTAGGATCTTTTCTTATTGTATTAAGTATTTATTTTCATTAAAATGAAATTCCTGTAGGTCGCGTTCGAACGCAAGAGGGGTCACGTTCGAACGCCCTTGTGAATACTTGCATCAGGTTCGCAAATACAGAGAACGCATATTGTGCGTTCGAACGTGATCGGGCGAGTTCGAGCGCCCGCGTTCGAATGCCTGTATTGTGTTGGAACATCTAGAGATGGAGCTTTTTAAGTGCGTTCGAACACGATCGGGCACGTTCGAACGTGATCGATGGGAATCCTCTAGAATTAGGGTTTCATATTATTTTAGGACTTATTGGCTAGCCTCTATAAATATGTGGATGACATCCAACTTCATTATGCGGAAGTGATTAAGGAAAGTAGACGAAGGGAATGAAGTGGTCGAGATCCCAAAGAAGAAGGGTAGCTCGACAGTTGAGGGAGATTAGAAGCGAGGAGAAACCTTGCCAACGGTAGAGATGGAAGGATAGTGAAGAAGGAGGAGGGAGGAGTCTAGAGAGAAGATAAGAGGCAAGAAATTAAGAATCAATAGCATAATGAAGTTGGATGTCATCCACATATTTATAGAGGCTAGCCAATAAGTCCTAAAATAATATGAAACCCTAAATCTAGAGGATTCCCATCGATCACGTTCGAACGTGCCCGATCGTGTTCGAACGCACTTAAAAAGCTCCATCTCTAGATGTTCCAACACAATACAGGCATTCGAACGTGGGCGCTTGAACACGATCGGGCACGTTCGAACGTGATCGATGGGAATCCTCTAGAATTAGGGTTTCATATTATTTTAGGACTTATTGGCTAGCCTCTATAAATATGTGGATGACATCCAACTTCATTATGCTATTGATTCTTAATTTCTTGCCTCTTATCTTCTCTCTAGACTCCTCCCTCCTCCTTCTTCACTATCCTTCCACCTCTACCGTTGGCAAGGTTTCTCCTCGCTTCTAATCTCCCTCAACTGTCGAGCTACCCTTCTTCTTTGGGATCTCGACCACTTCATTCCCTTCGTCTACTTTCCTTAATCACTTCCACAATCCACCCTCTTCTCCATACCCATCCATAACCCTAACATCCACTTCACCCATCATCACCACCATCACCCATGTTGTAGATCGGGAAGTTATGGATCCAACCCAATTAGTTTCGTAATTTTTTGACAACCAGAGAATATCTAACAAATATTTTCCTACGGTTGCGCGGACTAATTCATATAATACATTCAAATCTTGAAGGAATCTTATGGTAACCAATTTTTGGTTCCAAATCTTAACAATTGGTATCAGAGGTTATCAAAGTGGTATCAGAGCTACATCAATTTGGTATCAGAGCGTATCAATTTAGTATCAGAGTAGGCGAACCTTAGACCTTCATTAATGGTTGTAATAAGGAAGATGACATCAATAAGGAGACCTATGGAGAGCACACCAACAAGGGAGGACTCAATGCACGATAATCCTGACCATGAGGCCGATTCCTTTGGAGTGACCATGGCAAGACCGAGTCAACCAACGTCCCTAGGTTGTTGCATAGATGAATTTAGGGGCATGTTTCAAACGTTGTTGCATAGAGTTGGCAACATGCAAAAGGATCACAATGAATTGAAGGAATATGTCGTGAATCGATTGGGTTTGTCATCTTCTCGATGACGAACAGAGTTTCAAGAAAAACTAGTGGTGGGACCTCATCGAACCGATACCCTATAGGTCCAGGTATGTCATATGAGTGTCAATGATCCCTACCTACCTATGCCTTCACATCATCCCCCACCTCCGTTACAAAACCCAAGATTGGCGGTGGTGGAATCCGAGAGGCGTGCGGCACCGGTGCACTTCGTCGATGAGCATGATTGGCACTTTGAGGATGAGGTTGATCCCTATGGAGATGGTGATGGACATGCTTAAGTATTTAGAGAAGGTGATCAACGTGCACAAAGGTTTAAACCTGAACAAAGGATCTTTTGCGAACCCGACAACGCTATTTGTGGGAGAACCGCACGCTTAGATTTTCTAAAATTCCAAGACAGTGATCCAATAGATTGGGTGTTTCAAGTTGAACAATATTTTGATTGTCAAGGTACAACGAAAGATGCAAAAGTCTAGATGGCAATTTTTCACCTCCAAGGAATAGCCTTGCATTGGTATAGATCAGTTATTCGTGGTGGTGGATTTATCAGATGGGCTGATTTTTGTAGGAGGATTACACGTAGATTTGGGATAGCGGCATATGAAGATTTTGCTGCCACGTTAAGCAAGATGGTTCACAGGATGACCGTATTAGAGTATCAAGCTGAATTTGAAAGAGTTAGTAGTTGTTGTGAGCCACCGTGGCCCGAACGGATATTGATGAGTATATTTATTTCAGGGCTGCGAGAGGAGATACAAGCGGATATTCTAGCTCTATGTCCTACTAGTCTTGAGGAGGCCTTTGAGAAGGCCGTGAGGATGGAACAAAAGAATAGGGCTCTAAGGATGGCATCGAAAACCAATTGGGGCAACCGAGATGGGCAGTTTGCACCTAGAATGCCGATTGGAAATTCTACGGTTTCAAAAACAGCAGCTGTGAGCACTAGACCAACAACCTTTGAGACCTTCTTCTGATGTTAGAGGAGGCAATAGACTCCCCATTCGATGTGATGAGCATTTCACCCCCGGTCATCGGTGTACTAAACTGATCGGGAGTGTGATGCTTATCGATGGTCTTGAGGAGGATGATGAGGAGTGTCCAGAGGATGTCCGTGAGGAGGCCGTTGTGGAGGGCGTTGAGGAAGATATTCGAGCTGAAATATTGATGTATGCATATTCGGGTACCTCCGCGCCGAGGACGTTACGGGTAGACGAACTCGTTAGAAATCATTGTGTGCACATCCTCATCGATTCGGAGAGTACACACAACTTTTTGGACGAGAGGTTAGTGAGGAGATTGGGTTTGGATGCCGAACCGACCACGGGGTTTGACGTTGCTATTGGAGACGACACGAAGCTTAGGGCGAAGAGCTTATGTCGCCAGGTAGGTATATGGATGCAAGGACACGATATCATTGTGGACTTGTATCCATTGGCGCTGCGAGGAGCGGACATTGTCCTTGGTGCTCAGTGGTTACAGAGTTTGGGACCCGTCACATTTGATTTTCGAAGCATGTGGATGAAATATAAATAAGGAAACAAAGATGTGCGGCTTGATGGTGTTCGGTCTTTATTGATTCCTACGATGCAGCCTATGGTGGGGCTGCCTTGTGCATATGATTTAGCCTATCTTTTTCAGTTAGGACTAGTAGGAGAGAAGCCTCAAACGAGTTTAGGTACTACTATTGAATTGTCTAATTTATTAGATAACTCTTTTGGACTGTTTGATGAGCCATAGGAGTTACCACCGAGGAGAGCGATGAATTATCACATAGAGATTATACCCGGGGTTGTATCGGCGAACGTGAGACTATATCGGTAACCACATGTGCAAAAAGAAGTTATCTCAAAGAGGGTAGCCGAGATGTGGGAGTAAGACTTCATACAACCAAGTCAAAGCTCATACTCATCCCTCGTGCTATTGGTGAGAAAAAAGGACGGGATGTGGCATTTTTGTGTCGACTATCAAGCACTAAACGCTATTACCGTCAAGGCCCGATATCCCATTCCGATTATCGAGGAGTTGCTGGACGAGCTTGCAAGGGCGATTATATTTAGTAAGCTTGACTTGAGGACCGGATATCATCATATTAGAGTTCACCCGACGGATGTGCATAAAATTGCATTTCGAACTCCGGACGGGCATTACGAGTTCCAAGTGATGCCTTCTGGTCTCACCATTGATCCAGCTATCTTCCAAGGCCTCATGAATGAAATATTTCGGCCTCTTTTACGAAGGTATGTCTTGGTATTTTTTGACGATATTTTGGTATATAGCAGGACTGAATTGGAGCAATGATAGCATTTGGAGGACGTGCTGAATTTGTTGAAGCAAAACCAATTAAGATCAAGAAGTCCTAGTGCCTATGGGGAGTACCAAAGGTGGAGTATTTAGGCCATATTATTTCAGCGAATGGTGTAGCGGCGGATCCTCAAAATGTTTCATTTATGACCGCTTGGCCTATTCCTACTAATTCCACCGGATTGAGAGGATTTTTGGGGCTGATCGGATATTATCGACGCTTCATCGCCGGATATGACAAGATTGCTACTTTTCTCACTATTTTGCTGAAGGACTCTTTTAGATGAACGGATGAAGCCACTTTAGCCTTTGAAAAATTGAAAATAGCAATGACGACGACATCCGTTCTAGCGCTACCGGACTGCACCAAAGAATTCATTGTGGAATGTGATACATCGGGTGTTGGCATAGGAGTTGTACTGATGCAAGAAGGACGTCTCATTGCCTATCTTAGTAAGGCTTTATCACAAAAATCTCAGCAATTATCGACTTATGAGAGAAAGATATTGGCAATTCTGCGTACAGTGACAAAGTGGAGGTCTTTTTTGATCGGTAGGCGATCTATTATCCGAACCGATCAAAGGAGCCTTCCATTCTTTATGAGACAGCGCATACACACACCGGCATAGCTGCGATAGGTCACAAAATTGCTGGAGTATGATTATGAAATTCAATACAAGAAGGGAACGGAAAATAGAGTGGCGGATGTACTATCGCGCCAACCCGATATCGCCGAGCTTGCAGCCTATTCATTACCTACCTTTCCCTTCCTTGATGAGTTGAGGTACGCATGTACATTTGACCTAGATATTTTGAGATTGTTGCAAGAAGTGATGGATGATTCAGAGCCCCATCCCGAGTTGGATAATTAAGGCGGTTTGCTCCTGGACCGCGGATGCATTTGGGTACTCACAAATGATAGATTGCGGTAGAAATTGTTGGAGCATTTCCACCACACTCCACAAGTTGATTATGAGGGTGTCTTGAGGACTTATAGGAGGATATCTCAGAGTTGCACGTGGCTAAGACTGAAACGGGATGTGAGGAGTTTTGTCTGTGCTTGAGAAGTGTGTCAAAAGGCTAAAGCAACCACCTTAAAACCGGTCGGATTACTACAGTCTTTACCTATACCGGATTGTGTTTGAGATGATATTTCTATAGATTTCATAGAGGGTCTTGATACGATTCGGACTTCACCGACATCGTCTCAAGTTTGGATTTACCTTAGGATAAGATTGAGTTTTAGGATAAGATTGAGTTTTAGGATAAGATTGAGTTTTAGGATAAGATTGAGTTTTAGGATAAGATTGTGTTTTAGGATAAGATTGAGTTGTTGGTTAGCCTATAAAAGTATGTGTAGGGCAACCAAAATTATTATTGAATATTGAGAATTGAGTTTGCCTTGCCTCCTTCATCTTCTTCGCTCCCGTTCCCTCAATCTCCCCGGCGACGCCGCTTCTAATCTCCCTCGACAGGCCAATCACCCTAGTCCCTTAGGAGTGGCCCTCTTCTCCCCCTTCTTCCAATTTATCCATCGCTATCCCTAACCTTTCCATCATCCATAACCCTTCCACCATCACTTTTACACCGGTGCCACCCCATCAACACCGGCCCTCCACAATCCACCATTACCTAGGATTTCGTGCCTTCATCCACGGAATCCAAAACAGAGTATCCTGACGTTCGTCCACTAAACGAACGATATTTCGAGATCCCCATCTCCGATTCGCCTGAAACTAGATCCGTTGGAAAGCTCTTTTCCGGGCCTACAACATATCAAAATTTCACAGCGATCCAACGGCGGGATATTTCGGGATCTGATCTCAAAGTTCCGTGCAAGATCGTATTAATCTTGAATCAGAGCCTATAGCCGAGGAAGGATCGCAACAAGCTGGTATCAGAGCCATAGCACCAAAAGAGGGTTCGTAACAATCTGGTATCAGAGCCACCGTTCCTCGGACAAGCGCTTCCAATGACGATCACTCGATCTAATAGGAATACGGAAGAACCTAGCGTTCTATCCATGTTGGGGTCTATTTCCAAACAGATTGCCATCAACAAGCAAATAATGATGGAGATGATGCAGGAAATACGGGCATGGACGAAACCTTTTTCAACAAGAAAGGCAATCACAAGACAGCATGGGGAACCCTCCACAACATACCCAACATCCTCCACGGCCTCCCCGTTCATCACAAAAATAGGGGAAAGTTCGGCTATCCAGCAAGAGCGAGATTCTACACCTCGACCTATGGTCAGCCGCAACGAACTGCCACCGGCTACAATGAGATCCTCAACCATTGTAGCAGCCCTCGGAACCTCCACATCTTCCCATGCACCGGAGACCTCGTCGACAAACCGCGAAGTGCTGGCTACCCCACACCTGGTCGCTGGATATCCCTCATCAGGAATCCTCATCAGTGGTGAAGGAGATGATCCGAAATCGCGAATTTCGACACTTGGGCCGCCTTTCACTAGCTCCCTTTGCAACCATAGTGAGTCGGCAACTAAGAAGAAATCGCATATGGCCTCCAGCGATCTTCTACCATTCTCCTCGGTCAATCGACAGTCGACCACGACAGCTTCATCACCAGCGATGACGTTGCAGCTCCCTGCCAAGCTACCACTCAAAGGAGAAGGCCACGATCTTCCACCCATGGCAGCTGAAAGTGCAGATGTGGCTGGACATCGAGGAGAAGAAGTTGAGGAGCAACATCACGCGGAGGACACGATGGCCAAAATCTCCCTCCACGCCTATTCGGGGACGGCGGCACCAAAGACATTGCGGGTGAACGGAGTAGTCAAGAAGACCACAGTAAGAATCTTGATTGACACTGGGTCCACCCACAACTTCATTGACAAGAGGCTCCCTAGGAAGATTGGGCTCGAGTCGGAACCCACGGAAGGGTTCGATGTGACTATTGGAGATGGCACCACTTTGCGAGCAGATTCTATTTGTGGAGGTGCAAAATTGAAGGTGCAAGGCCAAACTTTCACATTGGATCTTTATCCGTTGGCCTTGCAAGGTGCCGATATTGTTTTGGGGACCCAATGGCTTCGGAGCTTGGGGCCCGTGACCTTTGATTTTATAAGCCTCACATTGACCTTTTGGAGAGATGATCAGAGAGTGTTGTTGGATGGAAGTAAACCGCTGCTTGAACTTTCAAAAGAAAGGGAGCTCGCTTCTTTCTCGGCACCCACTTTTCCTTTCTTTTCAGATCTACGAAGAGCCAGTGCAGAGGATAGTGATCTGGTCCGACTCATGGAGGAGTTGAGAGCGAACCCCTCAAGCAACCCCGAGCACGAGGAGCGCAATGGGTTAGTACTAGAGCACGGGCGAATCAAGGTACCCCGAAACGAAGAGCTACGGAGGCTATTGATGGCACACTTCCATGATACTCCTATAGCAGGTCATGAAGGGGTATTACGTACTTACAAGCGGCTGGCCCAAAACTGTACTTGGACTGGGATGAAGACGGACGTGAAGAAGTATGTGCGTGAATGTCAAATCTGCCAACGAGTCAAATCGGAGGCACTCAAGCCTAGCGGGCTGCTGCAACCACTACCTATACCAGAGCGTATTTGGGAGGATATCTCCATGGACTTCATTGAGGGGCTGCCGGAGGTTCGAGGACAATCGGTGGTGTTTGTTGTGGTGGATAGACTGAGCAAGTACGCACATTTCATAACATTGTCTCACCCGTTTTCAGCAAAAAGGGTTGCTGAAATTTTTGTTCGGGAAGTGGCACGCTTGCATGGGATGCCTAGGACTATCGTGTCAGACCGGGATCGCATCTTCATAAGTGAGTTTTGGTCCGAGTTCTTCAGATTGCAAGGGACTCAAATCAATCTTAGTTCAGCATATCACCCCGAGACGGATGGCCAAACCGAGGTGGTGAATCGTGGACTAGAGCAATACTTGCGATGCTTTGTGGCGGATCGACCAAAGGATTGTGTCAAATTTCTTCCCTGGGCTGAGTGGTCATACAATACCGCTCATCACTCAAGCATTGGCATGACCCCATTTGAGGCGGTTTATGGGCGCACTCCCCCTGTCTTGCGTGCCTACGATAGACTCGCGGCGACGGATAGGACTGAGCTTGACTTGGAGCTTGCTGATCGAGATGAAACATTGAGACGGCTCAAGACTCACCTAGCCACAGCACAAAACCGCATGAAGCAAACGCATGACAAAGGCCGACGTGAGCGAGAATTTGAGGTGGATCAATTGGTGTTCGTTCGAGCTCAACCGTATCGACAATCCACATTGAGACCCATTTTGAACCAAAAGTTGGGATACAAGTACTATGGTCCGTACCGAGTGCTACAACGAATCGGTCCAGTAGCTTACCGATTGGACCTACCTGAAGGAACCAGGATACATCCCGTCTTCCATGTCTCGGCATTGAAGGCCCAGATCGGGCCTAACCATGTAGTGGGTTCGACCTTACCCGAACCAATGGAGGAAGATGGCTCCAATGAGCCGGTTCGAGTCCTAAGTCGTAGGAGAAGACGCCAAGGATCCAGATTAGAGACTGAAGTGCTGATTGAGTGGCTGGGCAAACCTACTGACGAGTCTACATGGGAGCTAGAGGCAGACATCATGGATCGCTTCCCAAATTTCAAACCTTGAGGACAAGGTTGCGGAAGCGTGGTGGATTGATACGATTCGGACTTCACCGACATCGTCTCAAGTTTGGATTTACCTTAGGATAAGATTGAGTTTTAGGATAAGATTGAGTTTTAGGATAAGATTGAGTTTTAGGATAAGATTGAGTTTTAGGATAAGATTGTGTTTTAGGATAAGATTGAGTTGTTGGTTAGCCTATAAAAGTATGTGTAGGGCAACCAAAATTATTATTGAATATTGAGAATTGAGTTTGCCTTGCCTCCTTCATCTTCTTCGCTCCCGTTCCCTCAATCTCCCCGGCGACGCCGCTTCTAATCTCCCTCGACAGGCCAATCACCCTAGTCCCTTAGGAGTGGCCCTCTTCTCCCCCTTCTTCCAATTTATCCATCGCTATCCCTAACCTTTCCATCATCCATAACCCTTCCACCATCACTTTTACACCGGTGCCACCCCATCAACACCGGCCCTCCACAATCCACCATTACCTAGGATTTCGTGCCTTCATCCACGGAATCCAAAACAGAGTATCCTGACGTTCGTCCACTAAACGAACGATATTTCGAGATCCCCATCTCCGATTCGCCTGAAACTAGATCCGTTGGAAAGCTCTTTTCCGGGCCTACAACATATCAAAATTTCACAGCGATCCAACGGCGGGATATTTCGGGATCTGATCTCAAAGTTCCGTGCAAGATCGTATTAATCTTGAATCAGAGCCTATAGCCGAGGAAGGATCGCAACAGGTCTTTCGCTTGTATGTGGTTATTCTATTATCTTTGTGGTGGTTGACAGATTGAGCAAGTATGCGCACTTTTCAGCATTGCCACATCCGTTTTTAGCCAAGTCAGTGGTTGAAATTTTTATTAAAAATGTTGCTCGGTTACATGGCATGCCATGCATGATTGTCTCGGATCGTGATCGTGTATTTATGAGTGACTTTTGGACTGAGTTTTTCAGATTGCAGGGGACTCGATTGAACTTCAGTTCGGCCTACCATCCACAAACAGACGACCAAACCGAGGTGGTTAATCGAGGCTTTAAGCAGTATTTGAGGTGCTTTGTTGGAGAGATGCCGAGGTGCTTATGATCCAATGGCATTCGGTAGATAAGATGGAGGTGAACTTAGCATTGATGGATAGAGACGCCACATTGAAAAGGTTGCGTGCTCATGTTAAACTTGCTCAAAACCGCATGAAGCAAGTTTATGATCGTAGCCATAGGGAGCAGGAGTTTGACATCGGCAATTAGGTGTTTGTGAGGGTGCAACCATATTTATAGGTGACCTTACGTCCAATGCATAACCAAAAGTTAGCACATCACTACTTTGGTCCGTTTCGGGTGTTGGAGCATATTGGTCCGGTTGCATATCGTTTGGAGCTGCTAGAGGGGTCGAGAGTACATCCTGTCTTTCATGTTTCATTATTGAGAAAGCACATTGGACATCATGAGATTGTTGGATCGGTTCTATCGGAGCTATTGGAGGAGATAGAGATCGTAGAGCTAGTTCGAGTACTTGCTAGACGCCAACGACGACATTGTACTAAATTAGAGTTGAGTGGCTTGGCAAGCCATCTGATGAGGTGACATGAGAGTTGGAGACTGATATCTTTGAGCGTTTCTCTGACTTTTCACTTTTGGGGCAAGGTGGGGAAAGCGTGGTGAACTGATACACTTAGTTAGAATCTTTTCTTATTGTATTAGGTGTTTATTTTCATTAAAATAAAATTCCTATAGGTCACGTTCGAATGCAAAAGGGGTCACGTTCGAACGACCTTGGGAACGCTTGCATCAGGTTCGCAAATACAGAGAACGCATATTGTGCGTTTGAATGCGATCAGGCAAGTTCGAACGCCCGCGTTCGGATGCCTATATCATATTCGCATATCCAGAGATGGAGCTTATTAAGTGCGTTCGAACGCGATCGGGCGTGTTCGAACGTGATCGACGGGAATCCTTGTGAAGGGCGTATATACGAAAGTTGTAGACTATGAAGATACGGATCCAACCTAATTGGTTCCATAATTTTCTATCTACTAGAGAATATCTGACTAATCTTTTTCTACGGTTGCATGGATTGCTTCTCGCAATAAATTTAGATCTTAAGGAATTGTTCCGTAGCTGATCTGTTGGTTCTATATCCCATCAATTTGGTATCCGAGCTCTAACAAATTGGTGTCAGAGCCTATAGTAATCTCCCTTGAGTGTCGAGCCACCACTCATTTTTTGGGATCTCGACTGTCGAGCCACCCGGCAGATGTGCACAAAACAGTATTTCGGACTCCGGACGGGCATTATGAGTTCCGAGTGATGCCTTTTGGTGTCACGAATGATATATTTCGACCTCTTTTGCAAAGGTATGTCTTGGTATTTTTTGACGATATTTTGGTGTATAGCAGGACTGAATTGGAGCATTGGAGGCATTTGGTGGACGTGCTGAATTTGTTGGAGCAAAACCAATTGAAGATCAAGAAGTCCAAGTGCCTATGGGGAGTACCAAAGGTGGAGTATTTAAGCCACATCATTTCAGCGGATGGTGTAGCGATAGATCCTCAAAAGGTTGCATGTATGACCGCTTGGCCTATTCTTACTACTACCACTGAATTGAGAGGATTTTTGGGGCTGACTGGTTATTATCGTCGATTCATCGTCGGAAATGGCAAGATCGCTGCTCCTCTCACTTCTTTGTTGAAGAAGGACCCTTTTAGATGGACAGATGAAGCCATTTTAGCCTTTAAAAAAATTAAAAACAATAATGACGACGGCACCCATTCTAGCGCTATCGGACTTCACCAAATAATTCATTGTTGAATGTGATGCATCGAGTGTTGGCATAGGAGCTGTACTAATGCAATAAGGACGTCCCATTGCCTATCTTAGCAAGGCTTTATCATAAAAAGTCTCAGCAATTATCGAGTTATGAGAGATAGATGTTGGCAATTCAGCATGCGATGACAAAGTGGAGGCCTTATTTGATCGGTAGATGATTCATTATCCGAACCGATCAAAGGAGCCTTTTATACTTTATGGGATAGCGCGTATACACTTCGGCATAGCAGCGATGGGTCACAAAATTGCTGGGAGTATGATTATGAAATTCAATACAAGAAGGGAACGGAAAATAGAGCAGTGGATGCACTATCACGCCAACCCGATACCGCCGAGCTTGCAGCCTGTTCATCTCCTACCTTCCCCTTCCTTGACGAGTTGAGGTATGCATGTACATCTGACCCAGATATTTTGAGATTATTGCAGGAGGTGATGGATGATCCGGAGCGCCATCTAGAGTTAGAGAATCGAGACGGTTTGCTGCTGGACCGCGGATGCATTCGGGTGTTAGAGCGTATTGGTCTAGTTGCATATCGTTTAGAGCTACTAGAGGGGTCGAGAGTGTATCATGTCTTCCATGTTTCATTACTGAGGGAGCGCATTGGAGATCACGAGATCGTTCGATCAGTTCTACCGAAGCCATTGGAGGAGATAGAGATCGTAGAGCCAGTTCGAGTACTTGCTAGACGCCGACGATAACATCGTACTAGATTGGAGATGGAGATTCTAGTTGAGTGGCTTGGCAAGCCATCTGATGAAGCGACATGGGAGTTGGAGACTGATATCTTGGAGCGTTTCCCTGACTTTCACCTTGAGGGCAAGGTGGAGGGAAGCGTGGTGGGCTGATACACTTAGTTAGGATTTTATCTAATTAGTTAAATCCAGCTCTACGTAGTTTTGGAAAAATATTTTTAGAATATTCGACACATATCCAAATAATATCAAACTAGTTGGATAAGGTCGACAACCTCTAGATCTACAACTTTGATATTCATGACTTCTCCAGATTTGGAATATATCTATGACAAAACGAAAGCTTAATCCAAAAGGTATTCGGAGAAGATGAGAAATACTGGTTTAGTTAGTTTTTTAGGGTTTCCTATTGTTTCAGTACTTGTTGGCTAGCTTCTATAAATATGTGGATGGCACCCAACTTTAGATTGCTATTGGATTCTTGATTTCTTGCCTCCTATTTTCTACTCCTCCCTCCTCCCTCTTCACCATCCTTCCACCTCTATCGTTGGCAAGGTTTCTCCTCGTTTCTAATCTTCCTCGACTGTCGAGCCACCCCTCTTCTTTGGGATCTTGAGCACTTCTTTCCCTTCGTCTACTTCCCTTAATCACTTCCACAATCCACCCTCATCTCCATACCCATCCATAACCCTAACATCCACTCTACCCGTCACCACCACCATCACTCACGTTATTCCGTATTTTCATCCCTGCTACAGTTTGAATCTACGAAGGGCGTAAATACAAAAGTTATAGATTAGGAAAATACGGATCCAACCAAATTAGTTTCGTAATTTTACAACTATTGAAGAATATCTGACGAATATTTTTTCACGGTTGCACAAACTGCTTCCTGTAATAAATTCAGATCTTAAGGAATTGTTCCGTAGCTGATCTTTTGATTCTATATCCCATCAATTTGGTATCCGAGCTCTAACAAATTGGTATCAGAGCCTATCATAATCTCCCTCGACTATCAAGCCACCGCTCTTTTTTTGGATCTCGACCACTTCGTTCTCTTTGTGTATTTCCCTTAATCACTTTCACAATCCACCCTTATCTCCATACCTATCCATAACCCTAACATCCACTTCACCCGTCACCACTACCATCACCCACATTATTCGATGTTTTCTTCCCTGCTACAATTTGAATCTGCAAAGGGTGTAAATATGAAAGTTGTAGATCAGGAAGTTACGGATCCAAACCAATTAATTTTATAATTTATGACTTCCAGAGAATATCTGATGAATATTTTTCTATGATTGTATGGACTGATTCCTGTAATACATTCAGATCTTGAAGGAATCTTAGTGTAACCTATTTTTGGTTCCAGATCTTAACAATTGATATCAGAGCTTATCAAAGTGGTATCAGAGCTACATCAATTTGGTATCATAGCGTATCAATAAACTAATTCACCTTAACTTTAGAAAATAATTTCATAATTAATAAAAATTAAAAAGAGGGAGCAACCCCTTTGCTACAATGTTAGGCTAAGCCTAGCACTATGGTACAAACAGGAGGAGGAAATGAGGAAGAAAAAGAAGAAGAAGAAGAAAGGAAGAAGAAGAAAGAAAGAAAGAAAGAAAGAAAGAAGAAGAAGAAAGAAAGAAAGAAGAAGAGAAGAAGGAGATGGGAAGGGAGTCGAGCTGGTGGGGAGGGGCCCAACCACTACTAGCCAACAATCGACCTCTCGCAGGTGGCTCGGGTTTGACAAACCTAAGACAGCTAGAGAGAAAGCGTGAAAGAGAGAGAGAGAGAGAGGAGAAAAGAGAGAAAGAGGAAGAGAAGAGAAGTAAGGAGAAGGGCTAACCTCAACGGCAACGACGATAGTAGGCCAGTGTCGGCAAGAGGGGGAGAGAGAGAGAGGGGAGAGTGAGAGAGAGAGGGACTAAAAGAGAGGGAGGCATTGAGGAAATGCAGCGGCACTGACGCGCGATAGTGGTTGGGTCCACCATGCTCAGCTAGCTTGGCCTGATTGGTTGACTCAATGGCTGGGGCGTGTGGCACCCTCCTTGTGACTGACCATGTCATGCCATGAAAAATTTGTTTAGGTTGTTACAACACCACGTTCATCAACCCCAACTGAGCTCAACCACGTCCACCACTCAGCCACAATTTTGCCTATTTGTTAAGATTCGATCCTTCATCCTAGATCTAGCAAACCTCTAAATATTAATCCAATCAATCCATTGAATCCCAACATCTAACATTGAAGGTTCGTAGTAGACCTAGCTTCAAGTCTGGAGGTCTAATTATGAATTGGAGGCTAGATTCGTATTTGCCATTCGTGGGAGTAGGAAGACTCCTTTGAATAGTCGATTAAAGGTGGACCATAACTGTAGGTGAGCGAAGCCCTAGCCGCTTATTTATTTTGATAGCCCTTGTCTTTAGACTAATTTTTTTACTATTCTTATCATACCTATTAGTACCTATCTCTTTTCGTCCCAAAATGACAGACAAATATGAAGAATGTATAAAAAGAGCTCTCGACAATGATAGCAGAAACAGAGATATTGAACCATCTGTCAGTACATTTTCAGGCGTCTGTCTAATTTTACATTGTTGTATAACGTGAGCAAGATAAAAACGAAAGCAACAAATGACACTTAATGATCTCCTAGGATGTAACTCATCAAACACTTTTTCAAATGAATCTTTGTCCTCCTCCAAAACGTGCAAGGACAATCACTCACCTACACAGGAAAGCCAAACCAGCTTTTAAGCTTCTGAGATTCCTTCTCTTCACTTATTTACTTTCTTCTTCAAAGAAAAGAAAAACGGGAAATGAAAAGGAATAAAGGACAAACCCCACATGCAAACCATGATACCGAGAGGGCACATGACCATCCAGCAGATAAAAGAAAGCCAGATGAGCAAACTACAGAAAAACAAATTAAAGTGTAGACTACAAATACCAAATCCTCCAAACAGAACTACAAGACCTGCCATTAAATGTTAATACTGACACTCATTATCGTGTCGCTCAGTAGATTGATCCACGTTCTCCGACTATACCTTCCTACTGCTCGCCAGGCTCCACTGGTCCGAGCTAGCCACCGAGGACGCTGCCGCGCCATTCCCACATTTGGCTACCGTCCTAACACTCTCTATCAACACCTCTGTTCGTGAATCCTGAGATAATATCTCATTCAGCTGATCCGGACTTATCACCAACTTCACCTTCCACACTCCACCAACGCCACTTCCTCCGGCGTAGTTATGCAACGTTTGCGTCGACATATCTTGTAGCCTTCCCCACAGCCTCTGGTGGTCGAATGATATCCGGTAAGGAGCAGCGAGCGATGGCAGGCCTGAGGGTGGACGGTTGAGGGGGCGCAGATAGTAAAGTTCACCGCCGAGGAGCTCCTCTTTATGGAGAAGTGGCTCGGAGAAGAGATCAAGACTTCGAAAGATACGGTGGCCTGGGAAGCCATTGGTGATGCATTCGGCAGTGACCGGTGGACAGAGCTCCATCATGCCGCCATTGCATGTCACGACCTTTATCGTTGAACCACCAGCCTCTCCGAAGCCTCGGAATGCACAGTTGCCCATCTTTAATTTTACCTTACTAATTCTCTCAACCTCCTCTGGAGACAGCAAAATAGCCAGAGAAGGGAAGTACTTTATCAGTGCACATTATAAGGGAAAGGTAGGAGTGAAACCGCGTCACTTTGGCCTCTTGTTGGTCCCACGGGGGATCCGGCTGTTCTCAAAAGATGGTGAGATTTGGTAGGATGCTAATCCTTTCATCGGATTTGTCTTCGTGTCTATTATCTATAGCTTAGAGAGTATAAAGAAACAAAAGAGGGCTGTATATTGGTAAGGTCAGAAGAGAAAAAGTTATACAAGTTTGTGTATGAAGTATTCATATAGATGCTATAGTTGCTGATTTCTCATGGGCCAACCATCCGCGTTTCATGGGCTACTAACTATTTTCCACCGACTGCAGTGGAGACCATACTCATGTAAGTGAGTTTCATCTTTCAACCATTTGAAAAAGGAAAGTTGTGGCAGATTCTCTAAAACCCAGTTTAAAGAAAATTTCAATAGGCCCTCGATACAATTCCTGGTAGAAGCAACCATTGAGGTTATGCCATTACCGTACTTCAGAAAATTTATTCAGTGTGGTTTTTAATTCACGCTCGGGGAAGGGAAATGAATTTCATGAAGACACTGCTTTCATGTAAAGTTGGGATCATATATATAGGTTGAAATGGAGTGAACGTTTCAGTTTGGGGGTAATAATAGAGACACAAGAGAATATTGAGGAGTTGAAACTAACGGAGTTGGAGAAGGATTTCTTCTTCTCAGGACCACACACTAGCCATGATTGATTCCAACACTATAAGAGCAACCATTCCGCCCACGATCTTGAATGTTTGCGTTGTTACAGCGCTTCCACACGAGATTTGATATGTTGCCTTACTTGGGTTGCACTCCATAGGATCGTTCTTATATTGGATTAATGATCGTCAGAATCATACAAAGTATTATTATTTTCTTCACTTTGGTTGTTTTTTTTCCTTTTGCTGATTGGTGTGTTCTTAGTCATAAAACAAAAAGCATTCCATAATTAATGCCATTGGCATGAGCTAGGCATGCGTAAGGGCCAGAGCGCCGGTCTAAGCTAGGTCGAGTTTGGACTAAAGTACTCGTATTGCCTTAGATAGGAAAAGAGAAAAAGTTGACCTTGGCTGTATGTGTGGGCTATGGGTATCAATCGGGTTGTGGGTTGTGTCGAGTGAGTTAACAGCGCACGATAAATTTAACACGACATAAATGATACGATCTCCCCTTAGGTTAAGGTTTGATCTTTTCCAATTCTCTGATCTGGACAAGATCTGGCACGGAAATTTAAAATAAGATCTCGAAATATGCCGCCGTTGGGTCAATGTGAAATTTGGTTATGTTGTAGCCCAGAAAAGAGCTTTCCAAAAAATCAAGTATCAGGCGAATCGGATATGTGGATTTCGAGATATCGATCAATTAGTGGATGAACATCAGGGTGGTTTGTTCAGGATCCATGGATGGAGGCACGAGATCCTAGGAGATAGTAGTTGGAGGCGGACTAGCATTTGTGGGGTGGCACTGGTGAAAAGTCATGATGGAAAGGTTATGGTTGATGGAAGGGTTAGGGCAAGTGTTGGATAGATTGAAAGAAGAGGAAGGAGAGGGCCGCCCCTAAGGGTTTAGGATGATTGGTCAGTCGAGGGTGGTTAGAAGCGGCGTCGCCGGGGATTGAGAGAACAAGAGCGAATAAGACAAAGGAGGCAAGGCAAAACTCAATTCTTCAATAATGACCTCTGGTTGCCATCCATAACCCTTTTAGAGGCTAACCAAACAACTCAAAATTAACCCTAAACAATACAATTTCACCGACCGTGTTCGAACGCACCGAGTTCGCTCTTCTCTGGATTTGTAAACGTGATGCAGGCGTTCACAGTTTCACAACCCGTTCACAACCGCGTTCATAATCGCGTTCGAACGCACTCCACCCGCGTTTGAACGCACTCCACCCGTGTCTGAACGCACTCCACCCGCGTTTGAACGCGACTTACAGAAAAATTATTTTCTTAGAAGTTAAATATTAAAACAAAAAACACTCTTAAAGTGTATCCATGCTCGAGACGACATCGGTGAAGTCCGAATCGTATCAATCCACCATGCTTCCGCAATCTTGTCCTCAAGGTTTGAAATTTGGAAAGCAATCCATGATATCTGACTCTAGCTCCCACATAGACTCGTCAGTAGGTTTACCCAGCCACTTAATCAGCACTTCAGTCTCTAATCTGGATCCATGGCGTCTTCTCCTACGGCCTAAGACTCGGACCGGTTCAGTAGGGCCATCTTCTTCTATTGGTTCGGGTAAGGCCGAACCCACTACATGGTTAGGCCCGATCTGGGCCTTCAATGCTGATACATGGAATATCGGATGTATCCTGGTTCCTTCAGCTAGGTCCAACCGGTAAGCTACTAGATTGATTCGTTGTAGCACTTGGTACGGACCATAGTACTTGTAGCCCAACTTTTGGTTCAAAATTGACCTCAATGTGGATTGCCGATACTGTTGAGCTCGAACAAACACCAATTGATCCACCTCAAACTCTCGCTCATGTCAGCCTTTGTCATGAGTCTACTTCATGCGATTTTGGGTTATTGCTAGGTGCATCTTGAGCCGTCTCAAGGTTTCATCTTGTTCAGCAAGTTCCAAATCAAGCTCGGTCCTATCCTCCGCCGCGAGTCTATCGTAGGCATGCAAGACAGGGGAGTGCACCCATAAACTGCCTCAAAGGGGATCATGCTGATGCTAGATGAGTGGTATTGTATGACCACTCGGCCCATGGAAGGAATTTGACCCAATCCTTTGGTCGATCCGCCACAAAGCATCGCAAGTATTGCTCTAGTCCGTGATTCACCACCTCGGTTTGGCCATCTGTTTCGGGGTGATACACTGAACTAAGGTTGATTTGAGTTTCTTGCAATTTGAAGAACTCGGACCAAAACTCACTGATGAAGATGCGATCCCGATCTGGCATGATCGTCCTAGGCATCCCATGCAAGTGCGCCACTTTTTGAACAAAAAATTTTAGCAACCCTTTTTGCTAAAAACGAGTGAGACAATGCTATGAAATGAGCATATTTGCTCAGCCTATCCACCACAACAAACATCACCAATTGTCCTCGGACCTCTAGCAGCCCTTCGATGAAGTCCATGGAGATGTCCTCCCAAATATGCTCCGGTATAGGTAGTGGTTGCAACAGCCCACTGGGTTTGAGCATCTCCGATTTGACTTGTCGGTAGATTTGGCATTCATGCACATATTTCTTCACGTCCGACTTCATCGCTGTCCATGTACAGTTTTGGGCCAGCCGCTTGTAGGTACGTACTACCCCTTCATGACCTACTATAGGAGTATCATGGAAGTGCACTATCAATAGTCTCCGTAGCTCTTCGTTCGGAGGTACCTTGATTCGCCCGTGCTCTAGTACTAACCCGCCACGCTCCTTGTGCTCTAGGTGGCATGATGGGTTCTCTTTTAACTCCTCCATGAGTCAGACCAGATCACTATCCTCTGCACTAGCTCTCCACAGATTTGAGAAGAAAGGAAAGGTGGGTGCCGAGAAAGAAGCGAGCTCCCTTGCATCTCCTTCGTTTGGATTTCAAGCAGCAGTTGACTTCCATCTAATAGCACTCTTTGGTCATTCCTCCAAAATGTCAATGTGAGGCTTGTAAAATCAAATGTCACGGGCCCCAAGCTTTAAAGCCATTGAGTCCCCAAAACAATGTCGGCATCTCGTAAGGCCAACGAATAAAGGTCCAATGTGAAGACTTGGCCTTGCACCTTCAATTCCACAGCTCCATAAATAAAATCCACCCGCAATGTTATGCCATCTCCAATCATCACATCGAACCCTTCCATGGGTTTCGACTCGAGCCCAATCTTCCTAAGGAGCCTCTTGTCGTTGAAGTTGTGGGTGGACCCGGTGTCAATCAAGATTCTCATTATGGTTTTCTTGACTACACCGTTCACCCGCAAAGTCTTTGGCTCAACTGTCCCCGAATAGGTGTGAAGGGAGATTTCGGCTATCATGTCCTCCACGGGTTGCTCCTCAGCTACTTCTCCTTGATGTCCAGCCACACCTTCATTTTCAGCTGCAAACTCATCCTCAGCCTCCTCCAATCCGTCGATTAGCATCACTGATCCCATCGGTTTAGTGCAGCGATGCCCGGGTACAAACTTCTCATCACAACGGAAGCATAGGCCTTTGACTCTTCGTTCCTCAACTTGAGCAGGTGTGAGTGCTCGTCCTGGACCTCTAGGTGCATACTTCACATCTTGGTATGGCTTCAAGGGGAGAAGGCACCATCACAGCAGCGGTTCTCGATACTCTAGTAATATTTCCTACCGCTATGGTTGGTTAAGCTTGATTGCGGCTCCCTTGGCTCGTCCAACTCTATTTTCAGGTGTAACTTCATGGCTCTATGTTTGTCTTCCATAAGCACCGCATCTTCGAAGGCCTTCTTTAAGGTTCTAGGCTTTAAAGCCCTCACATCGGCTTGTATGTCACCCCGCAGCCCGTAGATGAAGGTGCTGCAAAGTTGCTGATCCGTCCATGGTGGATGGCATCGGCTACTAATCCTCTCAAATTCTTCTTGGTATGCCCCAACCCTGGTCTTTTGCATCGTCTTTGAGAGGAGAGCATCAAAGTCTTCATACCCCGACGCTCCAAATCGTCGTGTGATATCGGTGCAAAAGTCAGCCCAAGTTTCGATAGCCTCAATGGCATTGGTTGCTCGAAACCAATGAAGCGCCGCATCCTCATGGTGGAAGCTAGCAAGCGTCACCTTGTATTCTTCCACCGTACCTTGGTATGTGAAGAATTGCTCTGCTCTATACAACCAATCGATCGGGTCACCACCTTTGAACTTGGGGAATTCGAGACTCATGACTTGTCCACGGATGCTGTTGTCTCGTTCCATATCATGTCCAAGTCCTTGTCTAACCGGGGGAAGATGCACCATGAAGGGTTGATGATCCCTCCTTCGGTTTTGATTAACTCGCTGTGGTTCCGGATCGTATTGACCCACCCACGGATCTTGATCTCCAAGGTGATCTCCATAGTGGTTTGTTCATCAGATGGGTTCACCTGCAACTGGGCCTGGTGGAACCATCCTTGCTTACCTTTGTCCATAGGGTGGTGGCAGCAGTGCCTCTTGTGGTTGCAAATTTTGAACCGGTGGCGGTGGGTTCATAGAAGTGGATTCACATCGCGGGTTTGATGGTGCGTTCCCATTCGCCATGGCTTCCCTTGTTGCCAGTAATTCCCGCATCATCTCCATCATCATCTGGTTGTTGATGGCCATTTCTTCGGAAAGAGACCCCAACACGGTTTGAACGCTAGGTTCTTTCGTATTCCGATTAGATCGGGCGGTTCCGCGGGTGGAAGTCCCCGCAACCGTTTCCCCCTCCTCTATTGGGAGAATCTCTTCTTCATCATCTCGCCATGCAGCCATGGCTCTGGTTGTTGTCATAGGAAGTACGTGTCCGAGGAATGGTGGCTCTAATACAAAGGCTTGATACGATCTTCCCTTAGGCTAAGGTTTGATATCTTCCAATTCTCTGATCTGGACTAGATCTGACACGAAAATTTAAAACAATACAATTTTGCCGACCGCGTTCAAACGCGCCCGACTGCGTTTGAACGCACTGAGTTCGCTCTTCTCTAGATTTGCGAATGCGATGTAGTTGTTCGAACGCACGATCGAACATGCCTGTTTTCCACTTCTTAGGATTTGCGAATGCAATGCAGGCATTCATAGTGCGTTCGAACGCACAATGCACACTCTCACAACCCGTTCACAACCGCGTTCGAACGCGTTAAACATTAAAGCAAGAAACAAAGACACTCCTAAAGTATATCCATGCTCGAGACGACATCGGTGAAGTCCGAATCGTATCAATAAATAACACATTAATATTAACCGTATGTAAAAATCAATATTTATTAATTTATCATTTTTAAATAGTGCAGTATACAAACAAAATAGACTTTTCTAACTCGAAACTCATACAATATAAAAATAATAATTCTAATAAGATATCGTAACACAAATTCATACAACATAGTTTTAATTCTTAATGACAATTATAACATAGTTTCTAACTTCAATCCATGATGGAACCTTTAAAGCTTGCTTGTTTGTCCATATCTTGTATACTCTAATAAATCTAACTAACCTTTCTAAAACTTAAATTGATTGAAACAATGGGTTTGATACTTGATTTAATCCTAATATAATTCCTATCAACGTTTCACCATGCAAGAGTACTACCGGCTCTTGGCAACCAAGGTTGTTGTCCCCCTTAACAAGGTTCTACAGAACGAGTCGACAACCTCCTCCACGACTAGCTCTAGTGGATTATGTTCCATGATGGTCAGCTTGTAACACCCACCACCAAACACGTGCCCCTCACGTGGATAGAACGCACGTCATTACCACATCATCTGCTGATAAACGTTTAAACACAATATATAAGTGAAACCTCTATATTTCCATAAATAATATAGACAAAATAAGCCCATAACACCAAGGCCACAATGATACGATCTCTCCTTCGGCTAAGGTTTAACCTATTCCGTTTTCAAATTTGGACAGAATCTGGAATGAAACTTTGGAAATGAATCTCGAAAGATGTAGCCATCAGATTGACATGAAATTTGATATGTTGTAGCCCTGCAAAAGAGCTTTTCAACAAATCTAACTTTAGGAAAATCGGATGGTGGGATCTCGAGATATTGTCCAATTAGTAGACGAACATTTAGGAGTTCGTCTATGGATCCGTGGATGGAGGCACAAGATCCTAGGTGATGATGGGTGATGGTAGACCGGTGAAAAAGTGGTTGTGGAAGGGTTATGGGTGATTGAAGGGGTTAAGGTAAGGTAATAGATAGATTGGAAGAAGGGGGAGGAGTGGGTCGCCCTAAGGGACTAGGGTGAGAGGTCGGTTGAGGGAGGTTAGAAGCAGGGGTGTCGGAGAATGAGAGAACGAGAGAGAAGAGGAAGAAGAAGTCTAGGGCAAAACTCAATTCATTCAATAATAATTCCTTGGTTGCCATCCACACCTTTAGAGGCTAGTCAAATAATTCAAAAATGGCAATTATTAACCCTAGAAGTAGTGGATTTTGCGATATCTGTATTTGTGAACCTGATGCAAGCATTCGCAAGCACGTTTAAATGCACTCCATCCGCGTTCGAATGCGACATATAGAAAACTTATTTTTCTATAAAATAAACACTAAAATAAGAATAAAAGACACCCCTAAAGTGTATCCATACTCGAGACTATATCGGTGAGGCCTGAATTGTATCACACAACAAGCCCGAAACACATTCATAAAAAAATAAAGTAATGCCTACGAAGGAGCAACAAGTCATCTAGCTTAATTTACTTAATTTACATTATTAGAATAAGATAAGTAGTAGAAGACTAAACACCAGTCTTCGCCATATCCTCCATGGGCTCGTGGTTATCTACTAATCTAAAAATAATTCCACTAGACACTGGTGAGCATAAAGTTTAGCAAATATCCACTACTATAGTCTAAACGTAGTGCAATGAAAGATGCAACAATAAGTAAATGTGAATACGCGCATCATGATCAAATAGTATGCATTAGTACCACATACTCGTCATGCTTATCCAATGCACATATGTATTAGCAATCGATAGCCTACCAAGCAAAATTATGGACTATCCAGTCCTTAAACTCGAGCTCACACCGAGTTTCGTCTAGAGGGCATATCAATGCTACACTACATAACATGCATCCTCTTAGACTAAGTTTGTAACTTATACAGCTACGCCCGTAGGCCACATCATCATCTCACACCCGACCACACACATACCCCCAAAGGAGGGTAGATCTAAGCGGTAGAATCATCAGCCCATCACCCGACGAACAGCATGATAAGGTAAGGAACTTTCTCTTGAATATCTGGTTTAGTTATAGGAAGCAGTCCACGCAGCTGAGGGAAAATATTTACCAAATATTTTTCCATAGTCAAAAAATTACAAAACTAAGAGTGGTTGATCTATAACTTCCTAATCTGTGTTTTTGGTATTTACACCCTACGTAGATTCGGACTACAACTAGGGAGAAAATATGCTAGAGTGGGGTGATGGTGGTGGTGACGGGTGGAGATGATGGTAGGGTTATGGATGATAATAGAGATGAGGATGGATGGTTGATGTAGTTTAAGGGATAAGGATGAAAGGGGAGAAGTGGCCGAGATCCCTAGGAGGTGGGAGGACTCGACAAACGAGGGAGATTAGAAAATAAAGGAGACCTTGCCAAAGGTACAAGTGGCTAGTTGGTGAAGAGAGAGGAGGGAGATTAGGATAGAGAGACTAGAGAGAGGATAGAGGAAGATAAAAACTAATATTTATTAATCATAATGATTTTGGCTGCCATCCACACCTTTACAGAGGCTCTAGCCAACAAGCTAAAATAACAATTATTAACCCTGATACTACTAGACTTTCACTGATCGTGTTCATACGGGGTTGATCGCGTTCAAACTCACAAAATATGTTATCTGTGGATGCGAACTAATGCAGGCATTCGCACGCAGCTATTCGAACAAGCCCAATCGCGTTCGAATGCACATGGAAGACCGAATGTACTCTCGACTCCTCAAGCAGCTCCAAGCGATATGCAACCGGACCGATACACTCTAACACCCAAAACGAACAGAAGTAGCGATGCGCTAACTTCTAGTTTCATATCGGACGCAAGGTCACCTATCGGTATGGTTGCACCCTCTCGAACACCCAGCTGCCAATGTCGAACTCTTATTCCCGATGGCTGTGATCATAAACTTGCTTCATACGGTTTTGAGCACGTTTAAGATAGGCATGCAACCTCCTCAATATGGCGTCTCTATCCATTAGAGCTAAATCCATCTTCGTCCGATTGATACATTTAATTAGGAACTTTTCTTACTACATTAGTTATTTATTTTCATTAAAATAAAATTTTTGTAGGTTGCGTTTGAACGCCCTTGCGAAAGCCTACATCAGGTTTGCAAATACAGAGGACGCAAAAAGTGCATTCAAATGCACCCGAACGCCTGCATTGTATTCGCACATATAGAGAATGCCTTTGGTGCATTTGAACGCGATTGGGCGCATTTGAACGTGATTGGGCGCATTTGAACGCGATCAGTGGGATTCTACTAGGATTAGGGTTAGTTATTATTATTACGGCTTGTTGGCTAGCATCTATAAATGTGTGGATGGTAGTCAAATTCATAATGCAATTGGATTATTGATTTCTTGCCTCTTATCTTCTCTCTATTCTCTCTCCCTCCTCCCTCTTTACCAATCTATCACCTCTACCATTGGCAAGGTCTCTCCTAACTTCTAATCTCTATCTTCTGTCGAGTCCTCTCTCTTTTTTTGGATCTTGACCACTTCTTCCCCTTCGTCTTTATCCCTTAACCACATCCACCATCCACCTTCATCTCCATAATCATCCATAACCTTAACATCTACTCTACTAGTCACCACCACCATCAACCACATTATATCGCATTTTTGTCCTAGTTTCAGTTTGAATTTGTAAAGGCTGCAAATACAAAAATTGTAGATCAAGGAGTTACGGATTTAATCCAATTAGTTTCATAATTTTATGATAATAGGAGAATATTTGCTGAATATTTTTCTATGATTGCACGGACTGATTTATATAATAAATTCAGATTTTGAAGAAATCATTCCGTAGCCGATCTTTTGGTATCGTAACCCACCAATTTGGTATCAGAGCCAAGCGTACCTTAGACATCCATTAATAGTGGAAATAAGAAAGATGACATCAATAAGGAGACCAATGGAGAGCACACCAATAAAGGAAGACTCAACCCATGATAACCCTAACCGAGCAGTCGATTCCTTTGGAGCGACCATAGTAGGACCGAGTGAGCCAACGTCCATGGGTGTGAATATGGGCTTGGCAGATGAACTTAGGGGCATGTTTCAAACATTGTTGCATAGAGTTGACGTGATGCAAAAGGATCATAATGATTTAAAGGAATATGTCATGAACCAATCGGCTTCGTCATCTCCTCGATGAAGATCGGTACCTCAAGAAGGACCAGCGGTGGGACCACACTGATCCGATACCCCACAAGTCTAGGTGCAACATGTTAGTGTCAATGATCCTATTTTACCTATGCCAACACATCATCCCCCACCTTCGATATAATACCCAGATTCCTCCCAGCCTAGGCGAAAGTCTAGAGGCGTGCAGCACCGCTGCGCTTCGTCGATGAGGAGGATTGACATTTTGAGGATGTGGTTGATCCCTTCAGAGATGGTGATGGACGTGCTCGAGTTAGCTCTAGTGGCAAAAGACCCTATCTAAATGGCATGATATGTAGCTAACCAGTCCATCCCCAAAATAACATCAAAATTAGTTAGCTCTAGTGTTAAAAGATCTACTTTGAACTCCCTATCCCCAAAATTAATTGTGCAAGATTTATAAGCAGAATCAATAACCATTGTCTCTCCTACTAGTGTGACAATTAAAAGAATATCCTCTAAAGGAAATAAATTCAAAGTACCCGGATCAAATAAAGGAATCTGCCCTTCCAACTTGAAATAAAGGAATGTGTGGCACCCAGATCAAATAAAACTCTCATTGTATGAGGAAATAAATGTAATGTACCTGTGGCCACATCATTGGATGTCGAAGCATCGTGCTTCGTCATCGCAAAGATCCGGCCACCTCTAGACTTTCGCCTAGGCTGGGAGGAATCTGCCTCTCCAACTCCTCTGCCTCGGCCAACTGTAGCAGAAACGCCAATAGGTGAAGTTCTAGAACATGCTGTAGTAGCAGAAAGTCAGGGCGGTGGCAGCACATAGACAGCCACGACGGATATGACCAGGTTGCCTATGCTCATAGCACAAACGTGGGCTAGGGCAATCTCAAAGATGATGACCATATTTGCCACATCCGAAGCAAGGACAACCTTGACTTGGCGGTCCCGTAGGAAATCCACTTCCTCTACCATCTAAGGATGGCCCACTCACACTGACCTAAGACACTACCTGGCTAAGTCCTTTAGATCCCAGTGAATCAGACCTCTTAGCAGATGAACCCGCACTGGAACTTCCTCAATAAGGATGGTAGGAAGGGCGACGTTATGACTGTGAAGACGGCAGGCTCTGGCTAGTAGGAGAAGTTCTAGAACTCACGCCTCGCCCAGAACATGTCCCAGATCGCCAAGCCTCCATGGCCCTCTTCTTTTGAATCAGTCCCTCAAGTGCCATAGCCCTCTCCACTGTATCAGCATAAGGAATAATGCCTGCTGCCTCCAAGCTCTGACGTATAGCATAATTCAGCCTATGTTTGAATTGTCGAGATCTTTTGGAACTTCATGGGGCACAAAATGGGCTAATGCATTAAACTTGACCTCATACTCTGCCATTGTCATAGGACCCTGATGTAAATGCAAAAATTCTTCATCCATATTTTCTTTTCTCTAAGCTGGAAAATGGTTTTGATCAAAGGCCTCAAGAAATAACTCCCAAGTGATGACGGCATCCCTTGTTCTTGATTTTATCATTCTCTCCGTGGCTTTCCACCATTGTTCCGCCTCACCTCTCGCAGTCCCAAGAGAACCAAAGAGAGAGAGAGAGAGATAGAGAGAGAGAAAGAAGGAGAGAGAGGAAGGCTCACCGGTGGATAGAAGGGATGACGGTGGCTCTTCCTGGTCGTAGGTGACTGCTGGGGAACTAGAGGGAGGAAGTGAGAGAGAGTGTGAGAGAGAGCTAGAGAGAGAGAGAGAGATCGAGAGAATGTGGGGACGAGAGATAGAGATGGTCATGCGGCGACGGCAAAGTAGCCGGTGGGCCGGGTCCCACCTCCATGTGTCATCGTGGCCGTGGAGAAGAGTGGCTTGGTGGAGGTGCATGGCACCTCCACTACTGCCATGGCATGCATAGCATGCTAGGCACGAGCCGGCCATAGTGTGGTCGGTCGCGTCGTGCCTAGCAAATTTATTTTTTATTTTTTATACTACTTGGGTTGTTACATTTTCCTCCCCCCTTATAAAAATTTTGACCTCGAAATTTATATACCTGTAAACAATTCTGGATATTTGGATCATATCTCATCCTCACATTCCTAAGAGGCATCTTCTACTGCATGGTTGCTCCACAAGATCTTTACTAAAGGTATAACTTTGGTTCTTAGTACCTTATCTCTTCTAGTAAGGACATTCACAAGCTACTTTTCATATGATAGATTTTGCTGAAGCTAAACTTGTTCATAATAAATCACATGCAAAGGATCTAATATATATTTTCTTAATACTGACTAATACACTTAGTTAGGATCGTTTCTTATTGCATTATGTGTTTATTTTTATTAAAATAAAATTCCTGTAGGTCGCGTTCGAACGCAGGAGGGGTCGCGTTCAAACGCCCTTGTGAAAGCTTGCATCTGATTCACAAATATAGAGAACGCATATTGTGTGTTCGAACGCGGTTGGGCGAGTTTGAACGCCTGTATCGCGTTCGAACATCTATAGATAGAGCTTTTTGAATGCGTTCGAACGCGATCGACGGGAATCTTCTAAAATTAGGGTATCATATTATTTTAGGACTTGTTGGCTGGCCTCTATAAATATGTGGATGGCAGCCAACTTCATTATGAAATTGGATTATTAGTTTCTTGCCTCCTATCTTCTCTCTAGAGTCTCTTCCTTCACCCTCTTCACCATCCTTCCACCTCTACCGTTGCCAAGGTTTCTCCTAACTTCTAATCTCCCTCGACTATCGAGCCACCCCTCTACTTTGGGATCTCGACCACTTCGTTCCCTTCGTCTACTTTTCTTAATCACATCCATAATCCACCTTCATCTCCATACCCATCCATAACCCTAACATCCACTCCACCCGTCACCACCACCATCACCCATGATATTCCATGTTTTTGTCCCTTCTACCGTTCGAATCTGTGAAGAGCATAAATATAAAAGTTGTAGATCGGGAAGTTACAGATCTAACCTAATTGATTTCGTAATTTTATGACTATTGGAAAATATCTTACGAATATTTTTACATGATTGAGCGGACTGCTTCTACAATAAATTCAGATCTTGAGGAATTGTTCCGTAGCCGATCTTTTGGTACAAGAACCCATCAAAGTGGTATTGGAGCTCATCAATTTAGTATTAGAGCTCATGAAATTGGTATCAGAGTAGGTGAACCTCAGACCTTTATTAATGGTTGAAACAAGGAAGATGACATCAACAAGGAGACCTATGAAGAGCATACCGAGAAGGGAAGATCCAAAACACGATGACCCTAACCATGAGGACGATTCCTATGGAGCGACCATGGTAGGACCGAGTCAACCAACGTCCATGGGTGCAAATATGGACGAACTTAGGGGCATGTTCCAAACGTTGTTGCAGAGAGTTGATAATATGTAAAAGGATCACAATGAATTCAAGGAATATGTCGTGAACCGATTGGGTTCATCATCTCCTCGATGACAATCGGAGTTTCAAGGACCAATGGTGGGACCTCATGGAACCGATACCTTATAGGTCCAGGTGCGTCATATGAGTGTCAATGATCCCCTCTTACCTATGCCTACACATCATCCTCTATCTCCGTTACAAAACCCAAGACCGACGGTGGTGGAACCCGAGAGGCGTGCAGCACCAGTGCGCTTTGTCGATGAGGAGGATTGGCACTTTGAGGAGAGGTTGATCCCTATGGAGATGGTGATGGGCGTGCTCGAGGATTTAGAGAAAGTGATCAACATGCACAAAGGTTTAGACTTGAACCAAGAATCTTTCACAAACCTGACAATGCTATTTGGGGGAGAACCGCACGCTTGGATTTTTTAAAATTCCAAGGCGGTGATCCAATGAATTGGGTGTTTCAAGTTGAACAATATTTTGATTGTCAAGGTACAGCGGAAGATGCAAAGGTCCAAATGGTAAACTTTCATCTCCAAGGAGCGGCATTACATTAGTATAGATCGATTATTCGTGGTGGTGGATTTACCGGATGGGTTGATTTTTGTAAGAGGATTACACGTAGATTTAGGATAGTGGCATCTGAAGATTTTGCTGCTACATTAAGCAAGATGGTTTAGAGGATAATCATATTGGAGTACCAAGCTGAGTTTAAAAGAGTTAGTAGTCGTTATGAGCCACCATGGCCTGAACGAATATTGATGAGTACATTTATTTCAGGGCTGTGGGATGAGATACAAGCGGATATTCATGCTCTATGTCCTGCTACTCTTGAGGAGGCCTTTGAGAAGGCTGTGAGGATAGAACAAAAGCATATGGCTCTAAAGATGGTAGCGAAAACCAATTGGGGCAACCTAGATGGGCGGTTTGCACCTAGAACACCGGCTGGAAATTCTACGGTTTTAAAAACAGTGACTGCAAGCACTAGACCATGACCACCTTTGAGACATTCTTCCAATGTTAGAGGAGGCACTAGACCCCCCGTTCGAACTCTCACACCTTCCCAGGTGGAGGAGCGAAGAGCGAAGGGTCTTTGCTTTTGATGTGATGAGCGTTTCACCCCCGGTCATCAGTGTTCTAAACCAATCGGGAGTGTGATGCTTATCGACGGTCTTGAGGAGGATGACGAGGTTGTTGATGATGAGGAGGCCGTTGTGGAGGGTGTCGAGGAAGATATCCAACCTGAAATATCGATGCATGCGTATTCGGGTACTTTAGCGCCGAGGATATTACAAGTAGATGGACTCCTTAAAAAGCATTGTGTGTACATCCTCATCGATTCGGGGAGTACACACAACTTTCTAGATGAGAGGTTAGTGACGAGATTGGGTTTGGATGCTGAACCGACAATGGGATTTGATGTTGCTATTGGAGATAGCACGAAGCTTAAGGCGGAGAGCTTGTGTCGCCGGGTTGGTATACGGGTGCAAGGACACAACATCATTGTAGATTTGTATCCGTTGGCACTGCGAGGAGCGGGCATTGTCCTGGGTACTCAGTGGTTACAGAGTTTGGGACCTGTCACATTTGATTTCTGGAGCACGTGGATGAAATATAAACAAGGAAACAAAGATGTGCGGCTTGATGGTGTTCAGTCTTCGTCGGTTCCTATGATGCAGCCTATGGTGGGGCTACCTTGTGTGTATGATTTGGCCTATCTTCTTCAATTAGGACCAATAGGAGATGAGCCTCAAATGAGTTTAGATACTACTATTGAATTGTCTAATTTATTAGATAACTTTTCTGGACTGTTTGAGGAGCCATAGGAGTTGCCACCGAGGAGAGCAGCGAACTATCGCATAGAGATTGTACTCGGGACTGCACCGACGAATGTGAGGTCATATCATTATACACATGTGCAAAAAGAAGTTGTCTCAAAGATGGTAGTTGAGATGTTGGAACAAGACCTCATTCAACGAAGTCATTGCTCATACTCATCCCCCGTGCTATTGGTGCCAAAAAATGACGGGACATGGCGTTTTTGTGTTGACTATCGGGCACTAAACGCTATTACCGTCAAAGACCGGTATCCCATTCCAGTTATCGAGGAGTTGTTGGATGAGCTTGCAGGACCAACTATATTTAGTAAGTTTGACTTGAGGGCCGGGTATCATCAAATTAGAGTTCACTTGGCAAATGTGCACAAAACTGTATTTCGAACTTCGGACAAGCATTACGAGTTCCGGGTGATGCCTTTTGGTCTCACCAATGCTCTACCTACCTTTTAAGGCCTCATGAATGATATATTTTGGCCTCTATTGCAAAGGTATGTCATGGTATTTTTTGATGATATTTTGGGGTATAGCAAAACTAAATGGAGCATTAGCGACATTTGTAGGACATGCTGAATTTGCTGAAGCAAAACCAATTGAAGATCAAGAAGTCCAAGTGCCTATGTGGAGTACCAAAGGTGGAGTATATAGGCCACATCATTTCAGTGGATGGTGTAGCGGCGAATCCTCAAAAGGTTGTATGCATGATCGCTTAGCTTCTTCCTACTACTACCACCGAATTGAGAGGATTTTTGGGGCTGATCGGATATTATCGCCGATTCATCGCTGGATATGGCAAGATCGCTACTCGTCTCACTTCTTTGTTGAAAAATGACTCTTTTAGATGGACAAATGAAGCCACTATAGCCTTTGAAAAATTGAAAACAGTAATGACGACGGCACCCGTTTTAGTGCTACCAGACTTCACCAAAGAATTCTATTAGGTTTTTATTTGTTCGCAATTGTGTACAAAATATTCTAAGTGTATTTTTTACATGTATATGAGCTTTACACAAGTCTAGAATATCTCTGGTTTGAAGAATTGCATGGTTATTGGAGAAAAGCTGTTGAGTTCACACCGCGTTCACAAACGCGTTCGAACGCAATGCGTTCACAAACGAGTTCGAACGCGGTGCGTTCACAAACGAGTTCGAACGCAAAATCTGCGTTGACACAGACAGAGAGCCGCGTTCACAAACGTGTTCAAATGCGGGCACTGCGTTCACACAGACCAAGAGCTGCGTTCACAAACGCGTTCGAACGCAACCTGAAGAATTCAAGCTGTCGCGTTCGAACACACTCGAGCCCGTTCAAACGCACCAACAAAGTTTAAGAATATTACACTTTTATGAGTACGGATAAGATTCGGATTTGGCTTTATCTTGAAGATCATGAGTACGGATAAGACTCAGATTTGGCTCTATCTTGAAGATCATGAGTACGGATAAGACTCGAATTTGGCTCTATCTTGAAGATCATATATAAGGATTATAAAACCCTATCTCTAGGGTAGTTGAAGAAGATTATTGAAGGAGACTTCTTGAGGCTACATTGGTTCTTCAACTAACAAAGTTCCACTGATCTACAAAAACTTAATCTTTCGTTTTAAGAGCTATCTAAACGAAAGATCAATCTTGAGGGCTACTGAGATTGGACTTCAATCACGAGAAACAGTGAATCGTGGGTTCTAGCGAGCAAGACTGAGAGGAACAAAGTCGTTTGGATCGATGGGTTGTTTTGTAAGTCAGTCTTGTAACTGCTAATATTCTAGTGATTGGTTTTGATCCGATTTTGGATCCGTGGTTTTTTTTTCCCGTTTTGGGTTTTTCCACGTTAAAATCTTAGCGTTCATCTCTACTTTTGGTTTTAATATTTCTTCTGACTTTTACTTAAGCGAAGGAACGATATCATTGCCTAGAGGTTAGATACATACGTGTGTCTAGGGATTTTTTCAATTGGTATCAAAGTAGGTTCTCTCACCCTTTGAGAGAGATCATATAGGCATGGATTTTTATAGAGATGGATCATCATCTATTAGACCTCCTATTCTAGATGGATCAAATTATGGATATTGGAAAGCTAGGATGAGAGCTTATTTGAAGTCTATAGATGAGCGAGTATAGATGGCCATTGTGAACGATTAGAGTCCACCAATGTACATGGTGAATGATGAGTTTATTGAGAAACCGATTGAGTCATGGGATAAGACAAATTATGAAAAAGTTGGCTGGAATAGCAAAACAATAAATGCAATTTTTAGTTATGTTTCCTCAGAAGAATTTAGAAGAATTTCTACTTGTGAGATAGCAAAAGAAGCCTGGACGATCTTAGAAACAACTCATGAAGGAACTATGACTGTAAAACTTTCGAAACTTCAGAGGTTGACTACTAATTTTGAAACTCTGCGTATGAAGAAGAATGAGACATTTGATGAGTTCTATGCAAAGCTAAGTGATATAGTCAACTCCAGTTTCAACCTAGGAGAGAAAATTCCTGAAAACAGAATTGTCCGTAAGATCCTTAGGTCTCTTCTAGAAAGGTTTCAGGTGAAAGTTACAGCTATTGAGGAAAGTAAGGATATCGATTCTATGAAAGTTGAACAATTGGTAGGAAATCTACAAACATTTGAGTCCAGTCTTTCAAAACCAAGGAAGTCCAAAGGGATGGCCCTATCCACAGTTGAACAAAATTTAGAGGAGTCTGATGATGAAGGTGATTTAGATGTTGAGATGTTGACTATGTTTGTCAAAAAGTTTAATAAATTCTTTCGAAAGCCAAACAAGTTGAATGCTGAAAAACTTGAGAAAAGCAAAGCCTTTGTGAAAAAGAAGAATTCTGTGAGTTCGAATACAGGTGTGAGCAACAACAATGTCAAACAGAAAAATAAGAATTCTGAGAATAAAATTCGATGTTTTGAATGTTCTGGTTTTGGACACATCGCACAAGAATGCCCTAATCGTCTAAAGAGGAAGGGTAAAGCTATGAAAGTTACTTCGGATGACTCAGATGAATCTGATGATGATTCTGAAAATGATAAAGAAAACTTTGTAGCATTTGCCTCTTCTCTACTTAATACTGACTCTGTTGTTGATACTGATAGTACAGATGATCTTGATATGTTACCAGCTGAGGAAGATGAATCTGAAATTCAAAAAGCATATAATGACTTGTACCTAGAGTCGTTTAAACTCAAGAAAAGCAATCTTAGACTACTTCAATGACTCAAGGTAATCGAACCAAAAAGAAATCAATTTGAGGAGAAGTATAAATTGGAACTTGAACGTGTCAAAAACCTTTCTGAACAACTTGACAATGCAAAAAATAAGATGAAAGCTGATGAAATTGAACTAGAGCGATTGCAGAAGGAAGTGACATTTCTAAAAGGGAAGAACAAACTTGATGAGATTCTAAAAGCTCAGATCTCTGGAAAAGACAGGTATGGTGTTGGATACACTAGTAATTCAAATAATAACAAAACTGTCTTTGTTTCTGCAGGTATACAAAAGGAAGAATACCTGAAGCCATCAACCGCATTTACAAAGCAATCCTGGATGAATGCTTCTAAACTGAAGTTGAATCTACAAACTAGTGAAACTTCGACGGTACCAAAGGTAAACTCTATTCACACTCCTCGACAAAAGGTGAGTAGAAAAAGGTTTGTTTCGACATGCTATCATTGCGGCATTCTAGGGCATATTCGACCTCATTGCAAACTTTTGCAAAAACCTAGAAGTGTTTTTATTTATGGGATGAAAACAAAGGCCATATGGGTCAAGAAAAGTGATTTGAAATGTTATGTTGTACATACTGCCTTGAAAGCTTTAAATTCTGACTTGTAATATTTAGACAGTGGCTGTTCAAGACATATGTCAGGTGACAAATCCTTATTTTCTAATCTCGAAGAACATGAAGGGGGAGTTGTGACATTTGGAGATGGTAACTCATCCAAGGTAATAGGTAAAAGAAAGGTAAGTGATCCAGGTATTCCTAGTCTCGAAAATGTTCTTAATGTTAATGGCTTGAAAGCAAATTTATTAAGCATCATTCAATTTTGTGATGAAGGTTATGAGGTAAAATTCTCTAAAAATGATTGTACTATTCTAGATTATGATGGTAATGTTATATGTTTTGGATCTGGAACATCTGATAATTGCTATGTTGTTAGAACTTCACATAATCTGAAATGTAACAAGACAAAACAACAGCACTAGAACATGTTGAGACGGAGAAACAGTTGGGTGATTTGTTTACAAAACCTTTGGATTACAGAGATTTCAGTATCTTCGTACTTCTTTAGGGATTTGTGCTTTGGATTGATTTGTGTTTTAGTTTGTGAGTTTCTTATTATTTCGTTTCATTTTTTTAGGTTTTATTTTACTCTGAAATTTTCTTTGGTTTTAGTTTCAGATATGTCAAGAGTTTTTGTTATAAAAAAAAATTGATGCACTCCTGAATAATATACTCTTGACATAAAAATATGATTTTTCTCTTGATTATGAGTTATTATAGTCAATTTTGTCATCTTGTAGTATATTGTTTCAATTTTGATTTTGTCACTCCCTCGAAATCTATAATAACCAAATTTAATGCACTTATAACGTATGTGTATTCTTGAGTGAACATGATATCATTAATTATTTTTTAAGTAGCTCACTATTAACTTTGATTTGCACAGTTTGACCTCATACTTAGTCATAAAAAATATGTTCATAAAAGATCAATGAAAAGGGCTACAATGAGTTAGTGTGAAAGCCGTCTTGTTTCAAGTCCGGTTTAACTTAGTACATTATATGCAAATTCAAAAAAATGTATGTGAATTCCTTCTTGCACTTTGTTTGATTTGTATTACAAGAAAATGGCTACCTACTCATGTGTGAAAGCCATCATTGCACCTATTTGTTTTTTAAAAAAATACAGGAAAATTCCTGTTATGTTATGGAGAATAAGTCGAAAAGTATAAAATTTCAATACTAAGTCGGTTTGACTACTGTGTTGCATCATTGTTTATATTAAAAAGTTTGTTTAAGAAGATTAGTTCATGTTATCTATGCTCATCCTGCATATACGTATCGTTATGATCAATCAAGATTAATTTAATTTTGAGTGATGCATTAGAATTGATTATAATATGCTTTTGATGATTTGATTGATCTGTGTATGACTTATTTCATTTGATTGTCATATTCTATGTCTTGAATCTATTTTGAATTTCTAGAAATGCATCTCCAAAGTCTATTGATCTTGATTGATTTCGTGCGGTTTCAAGTTTTGATCATGTGATACAATTCGGACTTCACCGACGTCGTCTCGAGTTTGGATTGAGTTTTAGGATAAGATTGAGTTTTAGGATAAGATTGTGTTTTAGGATAAGATTGAGTTTTAGGATAAGATTGTGTTTTAGGATAAGATTGAGTTGTTGGTTAGCCTATAAAAGTATGTGTAGGGCAACCAAAATTATGATTGAATATTGAGAATTGAGTTTGCCTTGCCTCCTTCATCTTCTTCGCTCTCGTTCCCTCAATCTCCCCGGCGACGCCGCTTCTAATCTCCCTCGACAGGCCAATCACCCTAGTCCCTTAGGAGTGGCCCTCTTCTCCCCCTTCTTCCAATTTATCCATCGCTATCCCTAACCTTTCCATCATCCATAACCCTTCCACCATCACTTTTACACCGGTGCCACCCCATCAACACCGGCCCTCCACAATCCACCATTACCTAGGATTTCGTGCCTTCATCCACGGAATCCAAAACAGAGTATCCTGACGTTCGTCCACTAAACGAACGATATTTCGAGATCCCCATCTCCGATTCGCCTGAAACTAGATCCGTTGGAAAGCTCTTTTCCGGGCCTACAACATATCAAAATTTCACAGCGATCCAACGGCGGGATATTTCGGGATCTGATCTCAAAGTTCCGTGCAAGATCGTATTAATCTTGAATCAGAGCCATAGCACCAAAAGAGGGTTCGTATCAATCTGGTATCAGAGCCTATAGCCGAGGAAGGATCGTAACAAGCTGGTATCAGAGCCACCGTTCCTCGGACAAGCGCTTCCAATGACGATCACTCGATCTAATAGGAATACGGAAGAACCTAGCGTTCTATCCATGTTGGGGTCTATTTCCAAACAGATTGCCATCAACAAGCAAATAATGATGGAGATGATGCAGGAAATACGGGCATGGACGAAACCTTTTTCAACAAGCAAGGCAATCACAAGACAGCATTGGGAACCCTCCACAACATACCCAACATCCTCCACGGCCTCCCCGTTCATCACAAAAATAGGGGAAAGTTCGGCTATCCAGCAAGAGCGAGATTCTACACCTCGACCTATGGTCAGCCGCAACGAACTGCCACCAACTACAATGAGATCTGCAACCATTGTAGCAGCCCTCGGAACCTCCACATCTTCCCATGCACCGGAGACCTTGTCGACAAATCGCGAAGTGCTGGCTACGCCACACCTGGTCACTGGATATCCCTCATCAGGAATCCTCATCGGTGGTGAAGGAGATGATCCGAAACCGCGAATTTCGACACTTGGGCGGCCTTTCACCAGCTCCCTTTGCAACCACCGTGAGTCGGCAACTAAGAAGAAATCGCATATGGCCTCCAGCGATCTTCTACCATTCTCCTCGGTCAATCGACAGTCGACCACGACAGCTTCGTCACCGGTGATGACGTTGCAGCTCCCTGCCAAGCTACAACTCAAAGGAAAAGGCCACGATCTTCCACCCATGGCAGCTGAAGGTGCAGATGTGGCTGGACATCGAGGAGAAGAAGTTGAGGAGCAACAACACGTGGAGGACACGAAGGCCGAAATCTCCCTCGACGCCTATTCGGGGACAGCCGCGCCAAAGACCTTGCGGGTGAACGGTGTAATCAAGAAAACCACAGTGAGAATCTTGATTGACACTAGGTCCACCCACAACTTCATTGACATGAGGCTCCTTAGGAAGATTGGGCTCGAGTCGGAACCCACGGAAGGGTTCGATGTGACGATTGGAGATGGCACCACCTTGCGAGCAGATTCTATTTGTGGAGGTGCAGAATTGAAGGTGCAAGGCCAAACTTTCACATTGGATCTTTATCCATTGGCCTTGCAAGGTGCCGATATTGTTTTAGGGACCCAATGGCTTCGGAGCTTGGGGCCCGTGACCTTTGATTTTACAAGCCTCACATTGACTTTTTGGAGAGATGATCAGAGAGTGTTGTTGGATGGAAGTAAACCGCTGCTTGAACTTCCAAAAGAAAGGGGGCTCGCTTCTTTCTCGGCACCCACTTTTCCTTTCTTTTCAGATCTACGGAGAGCCAGTGCAGAGGATAGTGATCTGGTCCGACTCATGGAGGAGTTGAGAGAGAACCCCTCAAGCAACCCCGAGCACGAGGAGCGCAATGGGTTAGTACTAGAGCACGGGCGAATCAAGGTACCCCGAAACGAAGAGCTACGGAGGCTATTGATGGCACACTTCCATGATACTCCTATAGCAGGTCATGAAGGGGTATTACGTACTTACAAGCGGCTGGCCCAAAACTGTACTTGGACTGGGATGAAGACGGACGTGAAGAAGTATGTGCGTGAATGTCAAATCTGCCAACGAGTCAAATCGGAGGCACTCAAGCCTAGCGGGCTGCTGCAACCACTACCTATACCAGAGCGTATTTGGGAGGATATCTCCATGGACTTCATTGAGAGGCTGCCGGAGGTTCGAGGACAATCGGTGGTGTTTGTTGTGGTGGATAGATTGAGCAAGTATGCACATTTCATAACATTGTCTCACCCGTTTTCAGCAAAAAGGGTTGCTGAAATTTTTGTTCGGGAAGTGGCACGCTTGCATGGGATGCCTAGGACTATCGTGTCAGACCGGGATCGCATCTTCATAAGTGAGTTTTGGTCCGAGTTCTTCAGATTGCAAGGGACTCAAATCAATCTTAGTTCAGCATATCACCCCGAGACGGATGGCCAAACCGAGGTGGGGAATCGTGGACTAGAGCAATACTTGCGATGCTTTGTGGCGGATCAACCAAAGGATTGGGTCAAATTTCTTCCCTGGGCTGAGTGGTCATACAATACCGCTCATCACTCAAGCATTGGCATGACCCCATTTGAGGCGGTTTATGGGCGCACTCCCCCTGTCTTGCGTGCCTACGATAGACTCGCGGCGACGGATAGGACTGAGCTTGACTTGGAGCTTGCTGATCGAGATGAAACATTGAGACGGCTCAAGACTCACCTAGCCACAGCACAAAACCGCATGAAGCAAACGCATGACAAAGGCAGACGTGAGCGAGAATTTGAGGTTGATCAATTGGTGTTCGTTCGAGCTCAACCGTATCGACAATCCACATTGAGGCCAATTTTGAACCAAAAGTTGGGATACAAGTACTATGGTCCGTACCGAGTGCTACAACGAATCGGTCCAGTAGCTTACCGATTGGACCTACCTGAAGGAACCAGGATACATCCCGTCTTCCATGTCTCGGCATTGAAGGCCCAGATCGGGCCTAACCATGTAGTGGGTTCGACCTTACCCGAACCAATGGAGGAAGATGGCTCCAATGAGCCGGTTCGAGTCCTAAGTCGTAGGAGAAGACGCCAAGGATCCAGATTAGAGACTGAAGTGCTGATTGAGTGGCTGGGCAAACCTACTGACGAGTCTACATGGGAGCTAGAGACAGACATCATGGATCGCTTCCCAAATTTCAAACCTTGAGGACAAGGTTGCGGAAGCGTGGTGGATTGATACAATTCGGACTTCACCGACGTCGTCTCGAGTTTGGATTGAGTTTTAGGATAAGATTGAGTTTTAGGATAAGATTGTGTTTTAGGATAAGATTGAGTTTTAGGATAAGATTGTGTTTTAGGATAAGATTGAGTTGTTGGTTAGCCTATAAAAGTATGTGTAGGGCAACCAAAATTATGATTGAATATTGAGAATTGAGTTTGCCTTGCCTCCTTCATCTTCTTCGCTCTCGTTCCCTCAATCTCCCCGGCGACGCCGCTTCTAATCTCCCTCGACAGGCCAATCACCCTAGTCCCTTAGGAGTGGCCCTCTTCTCCCCCTTCTTCCAATTTATCCATCGCTATCCCTAACCTTTCCATCATCCATAACCCTTCCACCATCACTTTTACACCGGTGCCACCCCATCAACACCGGCCCTCCACAATCCACCATTACCTAGGATTTCGTGCCTTCATCCACGGAATCCAAAACAGAGTATCCTGACGTTCGTCCACTAAACGAACGATATTTCGAGATCCCCATCTCCGATTCGCCTGAAACTAGATCCGTTGGAAAGCTCTTTTCCGGGCCTACAACATATCAAAATTTCACAGCGATCCAACGGCGGGATATTTCGGGATCTGATCTCAAAGTTCCGTGCAAGATCGTATTAATCTTGAATCAGAGCCATAGCACCAAAAGAGGGTTCGTATCAATCTGGTATCAGAGCCTATAGCCGAGGAAGGATCGTAACATCATGTTAAACTTAATATATTTATGTTTTTTGTGCGATTGAACGTGATAACTTAGCATTTTCTAGTGGAAGATGGATTTCACTTAGGGTCTTCATGGTTTCTAGAATTTTTGGATTTCTTGCCTTTTTTTTGTATGCTTTGGGCATATGTTGAATCTTGCGACTTTTTTCCTTCTCTAGAATGCCTAAGAAAAAAAAAGCTACAGTTACTAAGAAACCAAGGCTGCCTTCGTCACCTACCTCGACTTTGTGTTGACTATTCTTCATCGTCAGTTTCCTCCGAGTTCCTAATCTTTGGCATTTGTGTCAAAAAGGGGGAGAGTGTCTTAGTGTCTAAGTGTCTAGGTGTGTAGGGGGAGTATGACATAGGGAGAGTTTACTTGACATTTAAACTTTGCTTGAAGTAACTGCGAACTTTGTCTATGAACTTTGTCTGCTTAAGTACTTTTAAATTTATGCTCCATTGATAACTTGTGTTTGGATTGTTTATTCATTTCAAGTTATTTTCACTTGATCTTGGATTGGTATATGTTTATTTGCAGGGCTTGATGTGCAAAATATTCTAGACTTGTTGATTGCTCAATTGCCAAAGTCTTTGTAATATCTTGTAACCTAGGTGTTTTGTCACAAATTGCTAAAGGGGGAGATTGTTAGGTTTTTATTTGTTGGCCATTGTGTACAAAATATTCTAAGTGTATTTTTTACATGTATATGAGCTTTACACAAGTCTAGAATATCTCTGGTTTGAAGAATTGAAAGGTTATTGGAGAAAAGTTGTTGAGTTCACACCGCGTTCACAAACGCGTTTGAACGCGATGCGTTCACAAACGAGTTCGAACGCGGTGCGTTCACAAACGAGTTCGAACGCGAAATCTGCGTTGACACAGACAGAGAGCCGCGTTCACAAACGTGTTCGAACGCGGGCATTGCGTTCACACAGACCGAGAGCTGCGTTCACAAACGCGTTCGAACGCAACCTGAAGAATTCAAGCTGTCGCGTTCGAACGCACTCGAGCCCGTTCGAACGCACCAACAAAGTTTAAGAATATTGGACTTTCGTGAGTACGGATAAGATTCGGATTTGGCTCTATTATGAAGATCATGAGTACGGATAAGACTCAGATTTAGCTCTATCTTGAAGATCATGAGTACGGATAAGACTCGGATTTGGCTCTATCTTGAAGATCATATATAAGGATTATGAAACCCTATCTCTAGGGTGGTTGAAGAAGATTATTGAAGGAGACTTCTTGAGGCTACATTGGTTCTTCAACTAACAAGGTTCCACTCATCTACAAAAACTTAATCTTTCGTTTTAAGAGCTATCTAAACGAAAGATCAATCTTGAGGGCTACTGAGATTGGACTTCAATCACGAGAAGCAGTGAATCGTGGATTCTAGCGAGCAAGACTGAGAGGAACAAAGTCGTTTGGATCGACGGGTTGTTTTGTGAGTCAGTCTTGTAACTGCTAATATTCTAGTGATTGGTTTTGATCCGAGTTTGGATCTGTGGTTTTTTTTCCGTTTTTGGTTTTTCCACGATAAAATCTTAGCGTTCATCTCTACTTTCGTTTTTAATATTTCTTCCGATTTTTACTTAAGCGAACGAACGATATCATTGCCTAGAGGTTAGATACATACGTGTGTCTAGGGATTTTTTCAAATTCATTGTGGAATGTGATGCGTCGGATGTTGGCATAGGAGCTATACTAATACAAGAAGGACGTCCAATTGCGTATCTTAGCTAGGCTTTATCACAAAAATCTCAGCAATTATCGACTTATGAAAGAGAGATGTTGGCAATTCTGCATGCGGTGACAAAGTGGAGGCCTTATTTGATCGGTAGACGATTCATTATCCGAACCGATCAATAAAGCCTTCCATACTTTATGGGACAGCGTATACACACTCTGACACAGTAGAGATGGGTCATAAAACTATTGGGATATGATTATGAAATCCAATATAAGAAGGGAAGGGATAATAGAGCGGCGGATACACTATCGCGCTAACTCGATACCGCTGAGCTTGCATCTTATTCTTCTTCTACATTTCCTTTCCTTGACGAGCTGAAGTATAGATGTACTTCTGACTCAAATGTTTTGAGATTGTTGCAGGAGGTGTTGGATGATCTAGAGCGCCATCTAGAGTTGGAGAATCGAGGAGGTTTGCTGCTGGACCGCGGATGCATTTGGGTGCCTGCAAATAAGGGATTGCGACAGAAATTGTTAAAGCACTTCCATCAAACTCCAGAGGCTGGTCATGAGAGTGTTTTGAGGTCTTATAGGAGGATATTTCAAAGTTTCACGTGGCCAGGATTGAGGCGGGATGTAAGGGTGCAACCATATCGATAGGTGACCTTGCGTCCGATGCGTAACCAAAAGTTAGCATATCGCTACTTTTGTTCGTTTCAGGTGTTGGAGTGTATTGGTTCCATTAAATATTGTTTGGAGCTGCCGGAGGGGTCGAGAGTGCATCTTGTCTTCCATGTTTCATTGTTGAGGGAGCAGATTGGAGATGACGAGGTAGTTGGATCGGTTCTACCAGAGCCATTGGAGGAGATAGAGATAGTAGAGCCAGTTCGAGTACTTGCTAGGCACCGCCGAAGACATGGTATCAGATTGGAGATGGAGATTTTAGTTGAGTGGCTTGGCAAGCTATCTGATGAGGCGACATGGGAGTTGGAGACTGATATCTTAAAGCGTTTCCCTGACTTTTCATCTTGAGGGCAAGGTGGGAGATACATGGTGGGCTGATACACTTAATTAGAATCTTTTCTTATTGAATTAGGTGTTTATTTTCATTAAAATAAAATTTCTGTAGATCGCGTTCGAACACAGGAGGGTTCACGTTCGAACGCCCTTGTGAACGCCTGCATTAGGTTCACAAATACAGAAAACACATATTGTGCGTTCGAACGTAGTCAGGCAAGTGCATTACTGACACATGGAACACATTATGAATTTGTTCTAAGTCAAGTGGTAAAGCTACTTTATAAGCTATAGGCCCCACCTATCCAAGAATCTCACAAGGTCATATATACCTAGGACTTAACTTTCCTTTATTTCCAAAATGAAACACACTCTTTCAAGGTGAAACTCTTAAGAATACTTTGTCCCCAACCTCAACTTGAAACTCCAAATCATGCCGCCTATTATTAGCATAATTCTTCTATCTACTTTGTGTCACCTTCATATGTTCTCTAATTATCTTTATCTTCTCAACTGTAGTTTACACTAGTATTAAGTTTTCAACCTTCTTTTCTCCAACTTCTTCCCAATCAATTGGTGATCTACATTTCCTGCCATATAATGTTTCATAGGGAGGCATACCAATGCTAGCATGATAACTGTTATTATAAGCAAACTCTATCAACAGTAAATATTTATCCCAATCCAATCCAAAATCAATTACACATGCTCTCATCATATCCTCTAATGATTGAATAATACGCTCAGATTGACCATCTGTTTATGGATTATAAGCTATACTAAATTATAATTTTGTTTCAAAAGACTGATGAAACTGCTTCCAAAATCTGGACACAAAATGAGGATCTCTATCTGAAGTGATACTAATAGGAATTCCATAGTGAGCAAAAATTTCATCTCTAAACAAGATAGCTAACTTTTCTATTGGATTAGTAGTACTAACTGGTAAAAAGTGTGTTGATTTGGTTAGCCTATCAATAATCATCCAAATTGCATTCCTCCCTTTTTGTGTCTTTGATTATTTGATAGGGCTCTGATACTAATTTGTTAAAGCTTGGATACCAAATTGATGGGATCTAGAACCAAAAGATCGGCTACGGAACAATTCCTTAAGATCTAAATTTATTGCAGGAAGCAGTCTGCGCAACCGTGGGAAAATATTTGTCAGATATTCTCTAGTAGTTAGAAAACTACGAAACAAATTGGGTTGGATCCTTATCTTCCTAATCTACAACTTTTATATTTACGCACTTCGTAGATTCGAACTGTAGCAAGGACGAAAATACAGAATAACGTGGGTGATGGTGGTGGTGACGGGTGGAGTGGATGTTAGAGTTATGGATGGGTATGGATATGAGGGTGGATTGTGGAAGTGATTAAGGAAAGTAGACAAAAGGAAAGAAGTGGTCAAGATCCCAAAGAAGAAGGGTGGCTTGATAGTCAAGGGAGATTAGAAGCGAGGAGAAACCTTGCCAACAGTAGAGGTGGAAGGATGGTGAAGAGGGAGGAGGGAGGAGTCTAGAGAGAAGATAGGAGGCAAGAAATCAAGAATCCAATAGCAATTTAAAGTTGGGTGCCATTCATATATTTATAGAGGCTAGCCAACAAGTCCTAAAACAATATGAAACCCTAACAAACCAACTGAACCAGTATTTCTTATCTTCTCCGAATACCTTTCGAATTAAGTTTTCATTTTGTCATAGATATATTCCGAATCTGGAGAAATCATGAATATAAAAGTTGTAGAGCTAGAGGTTGTAGACCTTATCCAACTGTTTGATATTATTTGGATATGTGCCAAATATTTTACAAATATTTTTCCAAAACTGCGCAGAGCTAGATTTAGCTAATTAGATAAAATCATAACTAAGTGAATCATTATCCTGTTACAAAATCTATATTAATATATTTCCATTTCCATTCAGGAATCTGCAAAGGTTGTAATATGCCTATAGGCCTCTAATGCTCAATCTTGACTTGCTGACAAGTCAAACACTTAGACACAAATTCCCTAATATTTTTTTTCATTCCTTCCCACTAGAACTTCTTCTTTAACTCATGATATATTTTTGTTCCCTCGGAGTGCATAGCATAAGCAGAAGTATGAGCTTCATTTAAAATTTCATTTCTAAGTTCTTCACAATTAGGAACATATAATCTGACTCTAAAATATAGTATCCCAGTAGAGTCTATAGAGTAATCTAGTTTACTGGAATTTTATACTTTGTTTCACAATTTGCATAGCCTTAGTATCAGTCTTTTGAGATGCACTAATTCTATCTATCAATGTAGGTTTGATAGTAAATTGTGCTAATACACCAACTCCACTACTCTTGGTCATAATTGGAACTTCTAGCCTTTACAAATCCTTAAGTATCATAGTTTGTTGGGTAATTAAAAATGCTAGACTCCCAGTTGACTAACTACTTAAGGCATCTACAACAACATTTACTTTACCTGGATGATAATTTATGGTATAATTATAATCTTTTACTAATTTCAACTATCTCCTTTGCCACAAATTAAGTTCTTTCTGAGTAAACAAATATTTAAGACTTTTATGATCCGTAAAAATTTCACATTTTTCCCCATATAGATAGTGTCGCCAAATTTTTAGAGCAAACACTATAAGAGCCAACTCCAAATCATGAGTAGAATAATTCTGTTCATAATCTTTCAACTGCCTAGATGCATATGCCACTACATTACCATTCTATATTAAAACACAACCTAATCCTTTGCGTGAGGCATCACAATACACTTGAAATCCTATTCCACTACAAAGAATAATTAGAATTGGTGCACAAGTCAATCATCTTTAATTCTTGAAAACTTTTTCACACACTTCATTCCACTCAAACCTTTGATTCTTTCAAGTCAACCTGGTAAGAGGCATAGCTATCTTTGCATATCCTTCTATAAATCTTCTATAATACCTAGCCAGACCAAGAAAACTACGCACTCTCGTGATATTAGTTAATTGACTCTATTTTAATACAGCCTCTATTTTGGACTAATCTAAACTGATCCCTTCCTATGATACCACATGTCCTAGAAAGATCGCCTGATCTAGCCAAAACTCACATTTTGAAAATTTGGCAAACAATTTCTTCTCTCTCAAGATCTGGAGAATTAACCTCAAGTGATACTCATGTTCTTTCTCACTAGCTTAATATATTAGTATATTGATACACTTAGTTAGGATCTTTTCTTATTACATTAGTTATTTATTTTTATTAAAATTCCTGTAGGTCACATTCGAATACAGGAGGGGTTGCGTTCAAAAGCCTTTACGAACGCCTGCATCGGGTTTGCAAATATAGAGAATGCATATTATGCGCTCGAACGCGGTCGGGCAAGTTCGAATACTCGCGTTCGAACGCTTGCATTGCGTTTGCACATATAGAGAACGTTTTTTGTGTGTTCGAACGCGACCGGGCGTATTTGAATGCGATCGGCAGGTATCCTCTAGAATTAGGGTTACTTATTGTTTTAGGATTTGTTGGCTAACCTCTATAAATATATGGATGGAAGCCAAATTTATAATGATATTGGATTATTGAATTCTTGCCTCCTATTTTCTCTCTAGACTCTCTCCCTCCTCCCTTTTTACCATCCTTCCACCTCTACCGTTGGCAAGGTTTCTCCTAACTTTTAACCTCCCTCGTCTGCCAAGTCACCCCTCCCTCTTCTTTGGGATCTCGACCACTTCGTTCCCTTCATCTACATCCCTTAATCACATCCACCATCCACCTTCACCTTTATACCCATCCATAACCCTAACATCCACTCCACCCGTCACCACCACCATCACCCACGTTATTTCATATTTTTGTCCTAGTTGTAGTTCGAATCTATGAAGGGAATAAATATAAAAGTTGTAGATTAGAAAGTTATAAATCTAATGCATTTGGTTTTGTAATTTTCTAACTACCGGAGAATATTTGCCAAATATTTTTCCATGGTTGCGTGAACTGATTCCTATAATACATCCAGATCTTAAAGGAATCGTTGCGTAGTCTATCTTTGGTACCGAGAACCCATCATTTTGGTATTAGAGCCTATCAGTTGGTACAAGAACCCATTATATATCATCAATAAAAACTATTACAAACTGATCCAAATAAAGTTGGAAAACTCTATTCATCAGATGCATGAAAATAGCTAGAGTATTGGTCAATCCAAATGGCATGACCAAAAACTTGTAATGTCCATATTTAGTACGAAAAGCAGTTTTAAAAATATCCTCCTCATGGACTTTTAATTGATGATAACTAGTCTTCAAGTATAGTTTTGAGAATACTCTAGCTCCCCTTAACTGGTCAAACAAATCATCAATGCGAGGTAGAGGATATTTATTCTTTATAGTCACTTGGTTCAGCTATTTATAATTTATACACAGCTTGAGTGTCCCATCATTCTTCTTAACAAAAAGAACAGGTGCCCCCAAGGAGAGACAATAGGTCTTATAAAGCCTTTCTGTAGTAGTTCTTCCAACTATACCTTAAGTTCCTTCAATTTTATTGGTGCCATTCTATAAGGGGGCTCTAGAAATAGGTGAAATATCAGGAGCTAAATTAATAGAAAAGTTTACTTCCATATCCGGGGGTAATCCAAGGAGATCGTCTGGGAAAACATCAGGAAACTCTCTAACAACTCAGACGTCTTCTAATTTGATCTTTTTATCAGTATCTCCTGATAGGCTAGCTAAAACACTTATACATCCTTTCTTTAATTATCTACAAGCTTCAAATGCAGAGATTATCTTCATAGGGCTGTTGGATTTATTGCCCTTAATTCTATATTATGCCCCATCAGCTAAGTTCATTACAATTTCCATTCTATAGCAATCTATATTGGCATGATATGCAGCTAACCAGTCCATCCCCAAAATAACATCAAAATTTGTCAGCTCTAGTGGCAAAAGGTCTACTTTGAACTCCCTATCCCTAAAACTAATTGTGCTAGATTTATAAGAAGAACCAATAACCACCATCTCTCCTATTGGTGTGGCAATGAAAAGAATATCCTTTAAAGGTTCCATTAGTATATTGGCATGGTGATACGATCTCCCCTTGGCTAAGGTTTGATCTATCCCGTTTTTCAGATCTGGACAAGATTTGGCATTGAACTTTGGAAATGGATCTCGGAGGATGCAATCGTCGGATCAACATGAAATTTGATATGTTGTAGCCCTGGAAAAGAACTTTCCAACAAATCTATTAGGAAAATCGGACGGTGGGATGGAGGCATGAAATCCGGGAGTAGATGAACATTAGGGAGTCCGTCTATGGATCCGTGGATGGAGGCACGAGATCCTAGGTGATAATAGATGGTGGAAGAATTATGGATGATGGAAAGGGTTAGGGCAAGGTATTAGAGAGATTGAAAGAAGGGGGAGGAATAGGCCACCCCTAAGAGACTAGGGTTAGTGGCCGATCGAGGAAGGCTAAAAGCGGTGATGCCACAAAACAAGAGAATAAGAGAGACGAAGAAGAAGAAGACTAGAGCAAAACTCAATACATCCAATAATGACTCTTTGGTTACCATCCACACCTTTAGAGGCTAACCAAATAATTCTAAAATGGCAATTATTAACCCCATAGAAATAGTGGATTTTCGCCGACAGCATTTGAACGGGGTTGAATGCGTTCGAACGCACAAAAAACTTCTCTATCGATGCGAACCTCATCCAGGCGTTCGAACACGGGCGTCCGAACGAGCTCGATCGCGTTCAAGTGCATATTTTAAGTTCTTTGTATTTGTGAACCTAATGCAGGCATTCGCAAGCACGTTCGAACACAATCCACCTGCATTCGAACATGACATACAGAAAACTTATTTTTCTATGAAATAAACACTAAAACAAGAATAAAAGACACCCTTAAAGTGTATCCATGCTCGAGACAACATCGGTGAAATCTGAATCGTATCAATCCACCATGCTTCCACAACCTTATCCTCAAGGTGTGAAATTGGGGAAGCGATCATTGAACTCTGAATTAAGCTCCTCCATGACTCGATCCTCTACACTGGTTCCCCACAGATATGAAAATAGAGGAAGGGTTGGTGCTGAAAAGGAAGCTAGCTCACTTATGTCTGGTTGGCGGGAAAGGGCATCAGCAGCTTGGTTCTCGATTCCCTTATTGTAAACTAGCTCATAGTCATACCCAAGGAGTTTCGTGACCCACTGTTGTTGTGTCGAGTGTGTACACGTTACTTCATAAAGTAGGGTAAGCTATGCTTGTTCGTGCGGATAGAAAACCGTTGGCCAATCAAGTAGGGTCGCCATTTGATGACGGTGTGCAGAATTGCTAGCATTTTATGCTCGTAGGTGGATAGCTGTTGCAACTGGTTCGATAATGCCTTGCTCATATATGTCACGGGCTTGCCCTTTTGCATCAAAATAGATCCAATGCCCTCACCTGAGGCGTCGCATTCCACCATGAAGGGCTTGCTAAAATTTGGTAGTGCCAAATTCGGTACGGTAGACATGGCTGTCTTCAATGCTTCGAAAGCCTCCGTCGCCTTGCTTGTCCACTAAAACCCTCCTTTTATGAGTAAGGAGGTCAGTGGGGCAGCAATCTTGCTGTAGTTGGCAACAAATCATCGATAGTACCCTGTCAGCACAAGGAATCCCCTCAATTCTCGCTAATTAGTGGGAATCGGCCAATCCACTATGTTTTTGATCTTGCTTGGATCGACTTTCACTCCTCTTGCTGAGATTATGTGACCCAAGTACTCCACTCATGGCTCACCCCAAAGGCACTTTCTTATCTTGACTTTTAACTAGTTTTGTCTCAAGATATTCAACACCTAACGCACATGCCGCAAGTGTTCGCTCCAATTTTTGTTATACACTAGAATATCATCAAAGAAGATGAGCACATACCGACACAAGAGTGGGTAAAAAAGGTCATTCATTAGCCCTTGGAAGGTAGACAGTGCAATGGTGAGCCCAAACAGTATGACTCGGAACTCGTATTGGCCATCGTGAGTCCGTAACGTTGTTTTGTGCACATCTTCTAGGTCGACATGGATTTGATGGTACCTCACTATTAAGTCAAGTTTGCTGCAGTAAGCCGACCTTGTAAGTTCGTCCAACAACTCCTCAATCACCGGTATTGGGTACCGATCTTTGACGCTGATCGCATTCAAGGCTCGGTAGTCGACGCAAAACTGCTAATTCCCATTTTTCTTTCGAACCAGCAAGACTGACGATGAGTAGGCACTCCTACTCGATTGAATAATCCCTTGCTCTAGCATTTCCACCACCAATTTGCTGATCTCCTCCTTCTGGATATGTGGGTACCTATATGGCCAAACATTTGCTGGTTTAGCCCCTAAAATGATCTAAATGCAGTGGTCATGCCGACAAGTCGACAGTAGTCCTTGGGGTTCCTCGAAGAGGTCCCTGAATTCCTGCAGCAACTCCTTCATGTCAGCATGTATTTCACTTGATGGTGGATGTTCTGGTTCAGTAATAGCCATTTGCAAGAGTAGAGCTCGATCCCCTGTATATGGAAGTCCCAACAATAGTTGCAATGTTGGCCCTTGCCGTGGTTGATTTCCATCCAGCATCACTCTTCGACCATTCCTTGGAAATGTAAGTGTGAGGTTTGTAAAATCAAATGTTACGGCCCCCAAGCTTTAAAGCCATTGAGTCCCTAAGACAATGTCAACACCTCGCAAGGCCAACAGATAAACATCCAATTGAAAAAATTTGGCCTTGCACCTTCAACTCCACACCTCCACAAATAAAATCTGCCTGCAAGGTGGTGCCGTCTCTAATCGTCACATCGAACCCGTCCGTCGTTCCGACTCAAGCCCAATCTTTCTAAGAAGCCTCTTGTCAATGAAGTTGTGGGTGGACATGGTGTCGATCAAGATTCTCACTATGGCTTTCTTGACTACACCATTCATGCGGTTGTCCCATAATAGGCATGGAGGGAGATTTCGACCATCATGTCCTCCAAGGGTTGCTCCTCAACTACTCCTCCTTGCTGTCCAGCCACACCCTCATCTTCAATTACAATCTCATCCTCAGCCTCCTCCAATCCATCTATTATCATCACCGATCCCATCCGTTTAGCGCAGCGATATCCGGGTACAAACTTCTCATCACATTGAAAGCATAGGCCTTTGGCTCTTCGCTCCTCCAATTGAGCTAGTGTGGGTGTTCGACCCAGACCTCTAGGTGTGTACTTCACATCCTGGGAGGGCTTTAGGCGAAACACCCACTTCCAAAATTCACATGTTCCTCACGTGGAGAATTTCCACGTGATTCTCACATGACCTATTAGTGAAATAATCTCACCAAGTATCTGAATAAGCCAAGAAAATACCATAATAATCCAACAAATAATCCAGAATTATAATATCACAGGCCTCAACAAGCCTCTAGGAATACAAGTCCATCACAAATTGTTAAAACATAAATACCCTCGCAGGGGCTAAGTCCAACTGAAATAATAGAATAAACAAATGCTAAAAATAAAGGAATGAATCTGCTACTCCTCGATGTCCGCATTCTCTATAATCAACTCTGAAATATTTCCACCAAAAAGGCGGTGAGCACGGGGCCCAGCAAGTAAAATCTAATAATAATCTACGAATATTATATGATAATTGAAAAAATGCAACTCATAACATGTCAAGGGAAAATGCATATTATGACTTTTAATAACTTTCATCATTATAGCTCATTTCACATAGAAATCCACACAGGAGTCAAGTCACGATAACATATCTCACAAAGCACCATAAAAATCGAGGGGGACTAGTCAATTAGCAGTATTATCACCCATACATGCCTGGCGACACTACATATGACCGGTTGTCTGTGACCATCAGACTAAGAACCCTAGTCGTAGGCCCATCAACACCGTTCTAGTAATCATCGCACAGAGCGAAATCATCACATACGGCTGATAAGAGCACAGAATAGACGCCCTGATCCTACGTCCTCGGGTACCGCTAGAACTACAATCCCTACCTCTCAATCATCTTTTCTAATATCATACTAGTCTAGTCTCCAACTAGGGCAGTGTAATCACCTGAATGCTCCACCAGCTACCGACCTCAGGTGTGGATCGCTAATATAATACTATATAATATACACTCTACCCTTAACCCCAGGTTGAGTGAGTAAAAGGGCACTGCCTAACTGGGACTTGACTAACAGTGATACGTGCACGTGGTGCCATGACCTTTATTATTTATTTAACATAATCATCACAATAATAGATATTATAAACAATCATAGAGTCTATCATACATGTGCATTAAGTAATAAATAATGTAAGTAAAAATTGACATGTAATTAAATGCAGATATAAAATGTCATATAAGTTTCACAAGTAAGAAAACGACATGTAATTATTACAGGTAAAAAAAATGACATAAATATGCATTTTTCATATTCTATTATAGAATTCTACTCACCTGAGTTATTTCTGGAATCTGTCTTACTCTCCTAATCAGTCGGCTCTTCTTGATTTTCGAGATCCTTCTCGCATAATAATCTAATAATTTATAAATAAAATAAACATAAGATTAATGGACTTATAGACTAACTATCTGGTTGTATGAATTTAAGTTTGATTTTCTAGGTCCGAAATATTATTTGTCTTAAAAAAAAAGAAAAACAACGATCATTTAGAGTCGTTTACAATGTAAGTGTCGAAGATAAATGAAGGACTAATAAATTCAAATGTCTAATTTAATTATGTACAAATCCTAATTTTATTAATAACATAGTTGAGAAAATTTTAATTAATTACAACTTATGTAGCTAACAGAATTTTTCTAAAAAAATAAACAGACTAATAATTAGATTAGTCTTAGGGTTAATGGTTGGGCTGGGCTCAAGGCCCAGCAAATTAGGTGAGAGAGAGAGAGAGAGTGGGCTGTAGACCTACCTGCAGCCCACTGTACTAGAGATAGTGGATTGGGCTTAAAAGCCCAGTCCAACAGAATGAGGAGGTGGGTTGTGGCCCACCAAAAACTAAGGGGGGTGGACTGGGCTCCAGAGCCCAGTCCATTAAGGCCTTAGAGAGGGTCTGAGGACCTAGGCTGCAGCGCAGCCCATGCCACAGCCCATAGAGAGCAGTGGGGGTTGGCCCAACCCCCACCTTCTCTTCGTCTCCTTGCTAGAGAAGGAGAAATAGAGGAGAAAGGGATGATGCTACCGGTGATCCTCGTCACCGGCAGCCCCTGGCTCCGGCAACTCCTCCCCAAGTCGACTAGCTCAACTTGGGTGCAGGAGTGATCAGATCCTCCGGCTAGTGCGGCCAGAGAGAGAGAGAGTTGAGGAACTCCATGGCAAGCGGCCATGGAGTTTCCAACTCAGTGCTAGGTGGGCTCGAAGCCCTCTTCTCGGGTACCTACCTCTTCCAAGTGAAGAGGTGGTCAGCCAAGGTTGACGAGTGAGGCCACCACTGCCAGTGGTGGCCGCTTGTGCAAAAGAAACGCGGCGGTGGGAGGCGACATGGCATCGCCTCCCTCACGCCCCGTGGGGACCCAATTTGGGAACCCACAGCAAGGGGTTGAAGCGGGGGAACTTCTCGGACCGGTGGGTGGTTGACCCGAGGTCGTCGGTCGGCGAATTTCCCCAGCGAAAGCAAACGAAAATAAAATCCTAATTACGCATGATTAACTAGGCTATTTTCAAATTGAACTGAAGAGGGGATGAAGGCTAACCTGAGGATCGAGGTGAGGGGGTTTTGGTTGATTACCGGCGCTCCGGTGACTTGCTGCCCGCGACGAGGACTTCGACGGCTCGGGAGAGAAAAGAAAGGAAGGTAGAACAAGAGGGAGAGGAATTTTGAAGAGTGAAACCATTCTAGAAGGTGAGTGGGGAGGGGTTTAAATAGGGTGAGGCCGAGAGGGCTGCGGAGTGGAGTTAGCTCCACTTCGGTGCACTCCTCTCCCACCTCTCGTAACCAACTGCGAGAGAGGTGGGGAGGAGGAAGAAAGGGTCAGCGCACGTGCTAAGCGCGTGTGCTGCTGTTAGGGTGCACGCGCATGGCGCGTGCGCTAACAATTTTTTTTTTAATTAATAAAAAAAAACGGGTGTTACATTAGGGGTGCTCGAGGAGGCACTATTGTAGCAGCGACTCTTGGTACGCCAATAACATTTCCTACTGCTATGGTAGGCCGAACCGGATTGCGGCTTTCTTGGCTCGTCTAGTTCTGTTTGAGGTGTATCGTCATGGATTGATGTTTGTCTTCCATGAGTATTGCATCTTCGAAGGCCTCTTTTAAGGTTCTAGGCCTTAAAACCCTCACGTCAGCTTGTATGTTTCCCTGAACTCGAAGATGAAGGTGCTACGAAGTTGTTGATTCGTCCATGGCGGTTGGCATTGACTACTTATCCTCTCAAATTTTTCTTGGTATACCCCGGCCGTGGTCTTTTGCACCGTCTTTGAGAGGAGAGCATCGAAATTTTCATACCGCGATGCTCCAAATCGCGACGTGATACCAGTGCAGAAATTGGCACAACATTCAATCGTATCATGGGCATTGGCTGCTCGAAACCATGTTACGATCTCCCCTTTTGGGCTAAGGTTTGATCTCTTCCAATTTCCTGATCTGGACTAGATTTGGCACGGAACTTTAAAATAAGATCGCGAAATATTCCGCTCTTGGATCAATGTGAAATTTTAATATGTTGTAGCCCCAGAAACAAGCTTTCCCACGAATCTAGTTTCACACGAATCGGATTTGGGGATCTCAAGATATCATCCGATTAGTGGACAATGGTCAAGGTGGTTTGTTTTGGATCCGTGGATGGAGGCACGTGATCCTAGGTGATGGTGGTTCATGGAGGACCGGCGTTAATGGGGTGGCACCAGTGAAAAGTGGTGGAGGAAGGGTTGTGGTTGATGGAAGGGTTAGGGCAAGTGTTGGATAGTGTAACACCCCAAAATAAATAAATAAAAAAAAAAAATTTCCCCGACGCACGCGCCGAGCGCGTGCGTCACGGAAGCCTACGCACCCCATCCTCCCTTCTCCTTCTTCTTCCCTTTCCCTTGCCGTGCAAGCCACTTTCCCCATCATTTATCTCTTCCCCCTCACCGCAGCCATCCCGTAGCCCCCTCCATTCTCTTCTCCACCTCACTACCCCTATTCCTTTTCTCTCTCTCAAGTTGCCGACGCCGGTGCCGACGGAGCCCGGACCGAGAGACTTCAAGCTTGCCGACCCCCCCCTCCAATAAGCCCTCCTCCCTCCCCTCTTTCCTTTCTCCCATTTTCCTTCCCTTCCTCGACCTCGTGCTGCGCCACCGCTGGCCCCGTGCTGTGCCGCCGGCACCGTCGGCCTCGTGCCGCGCCGCCAGCGTCGCAGGCCCTCGGGCTTACCGCCCTCCCTTCAGCCTCCCTTCTGTCTCCCTCCCCCAAAAGAAATGGGGGTGGGAGATGGGTGTTGGTGGGCTACAGGCCGCAGCCCACCTGGATTGGTTACGGGTGGGCTGCAAGCCGCAGCCCACCTGGACTGGTTAAGGGTGGGCTGCAGGCCGCAACCCACCTGGTCTTGGACTCGGGTGGGCTGTAGGTTGTAGCCCACTAACCCAAATGTTGGGTGGGCTGCAGCCTGTAGCCCACTAACCCAAATGTTGGGTGGGCTGCAGCCTACAGCCCACTAATCCAACCCCGAGCCCACCAAGGCCCTCTTGCTTTTTGGGTTGGGTTTGAGCCTACCCATTGCCTCTAGCCTAGCCCATTTAGAGCCATTTGGACCCTATAACCCTGTTTATCTTTTTCACCTGATTTAATTAGCCTGATTCGTCGTAATGATAATTTAGTATCATGTGAATTTTAGGATGACATAAGACTCGCCCTAGGAGACCCCGACTCATGTATTTGTCAAGCATAAATGCGCTAACAAGATAATTAATTCTATTAGTTCGCTAATCTTAAGTATGACGTTACTTGCATGAATTAATAGGATTGACACTACGTGAGGAGGATTTTGAGATTCCGAAGGAGCCGGCTAGCTGACGAGATTTACCATAGAGACCCCCGCAAGGCGAGTAGAGTTATACAAATCTAGAATAGTATAATTACAGTCATTATATGATACGATCATGCCTCGGGCTATGGAGCTCTGATACCAAGCTTGATATAATGACGCCTCGGGCTATGGAGCTCTGATACCAAATTGATACGATCTCCCTTTAGGCTAAGGTTCGATCTCTTCCAATTTCCTGATCTGGACTAGATCTGGCATGGAACTTTGAAATAAGATCCCGAAATATTCCGATGTCGGATCGATGTGAAATTTTGATTGTTGTAGCCCCGAAAAAGAGCTTTCCAACAAATCAAGTTTCAGGCGAATCGGAGTTGGGGATCTCAAGATATCGTCCGTTTAGTGGACGAACGTCAGGATGGTCTGTTTTGGATCCGTGAATGGAGGCATGTGATCCTAGGTAATGATGGATGGTGGAGGACCGGCGTTAATGGGGTGGCACCAGTGAAAAAGTGGTGGTGGAAGGGTTATGGTTGATGGAAGGGTTAGGGCAAGTGTTGGATAAATTGGAAGAAGGGGGAGAAGAGGGCCACTCCTAAGGGACTAGGGTGATTGGCCGGTCGAGGGAGGTTAGAAGCGGTGTCGCCGGGGATTGAGAGAACGGGAGTGAAGAAGACGAAGGAGGCAAGGCAAAACTCAATCTCAATATTCAATAATCAATTCTGGTTGCCCTACACATCCTTTTATAGACTAACCAACAACTCAAATTAACCCTAAAAATACAATTTTCGCCGACCGTGTTCGAACTCGCCCGACCGCGTTCGAATGCACCGCGTTCGAACTCACGATCGAACGCGCCTCTCGGTATTTGCGAACGTGATGCAGGCGTTCACAGTGTGTTCGAACGCACAATGCACTCTCTTCACCCACGTTCACAACCCCGTTCACAAACCACGTTCGAACTCACTCCATCCGCATTCGAACGCGACTTACAGAAAACTTATTTTAATGGAAATTAAATACTAAAACATGAAATAAAAACACTCCTAAAGTGAATCCATGCTCGAGACGACGTCGGTGAAGTCCAAATCGTATCATTATACTTGTCATAATACAGTAGGAAATGCCAGTATTAATGCATGCATTTAGTACACCATGTTATATCTTTGCATATGTAGTTATTGATAACTTGCTCATAATAACATTATGAGAATGTTAATGTAGCAGAAACATTAGTGTGATAATACTTTACATGTATCCTGTATGATATACCATCGCATAGAAGTATAATTGTTGTGAATATAGAATGTAACGATCATGATAACTATGATATGCTTTATACACTTATAGACACTACACCACTTCCACCTATCATTAGTAGTCGGATTCTGACTAGCAATACCTTTACTCACTTAGCCTAGAGTTAAGGATAGAGTGTATTTTATATGACTATACCATTAGCGGCCTACACCTGAGGTCGAGCCTACGTGGCATTCAGGTAGTTATACTGCATAGTCAGGACTAGCTTATGATGATAGAAGAACATAATTGTGAGGCAGGGATATAACTCTAGCGGTACCCGACGATGCAGGGTTAGGGCATCTGTTGATGAGCCGAGCGCTCCTGATTCTCCCGCTGAGAGCGGTGATGATTTAGAGAGAGTGAGATATGAGCTTACGACTAGGGTCCTTAGTCTGATGGCCACAGACAATCGGTCACATGTAGTGTCGCCATACACGTGTAGGTGACATTACCGTAAGATTTGTATATATCCCCCCTCGATGTATGAGATGATGGATGATTATGTGATGGATGATTGTTTCTTGAGAGTATTTACCCTGTGTGGTGAATAGCTCGGTGAGCGATGATAAGTATGATTAATGCTTTGGTAGGCATGAGATGACTAAACTGCTATTTTATTGCTATGCATAACATGTAAAACCTATGATTGAGATGTGTACGAATAAGAGATTGTATCAAGCTTTATATCTGTGTGAACTTATCGTGATACGTTTAGGAATTAGCATGTTTTAGGATAGTGACTGGTGATCTTTATCAATTGCATTGATTTAATAATTTATGGTAAGTCATTTCAACAAGCCTATCGTTATTGTTAGCAAATATAGGTATACATGGGATATACACATGTGATTTTATTATTTTAGATTGTATGGATCCTACTCGCTGGGCTGTAAGCTCACCACCTCGTGGTGGCATTAATTCAGAGCTAGGGGATGTTGGTGCGCGTAGCGAGGAGTAGCTGCTTTTCCTTTTCAGTTTGTTTGTTGTTGTGTTAAGCCCCTACGAGGGCGTTATGATGATGTCGTATTTTGGACTTTAGCTTTGTATTTTGGATGTATATTTGGAAGGCTTGTTTTGACCTATGGAACTTGTATCCAGACTCTTATGGTTAAGTTTATTTATGGTGAAATTGTGTTGTTGTGTACCTTGTGAAATCCTTGTACTGACAGGTCATGTGATGCACCGCATTGGGGGATTTACCCACGCGATTTACACGTGTATTTGGAGGTTTGGGTGTTTCAACTTGGTATCAGAGCCTAGGTTCACCATAAATTCGGCAAGTCCTCCTAGATATCATCCAAATACATAGGAAATGAATGATAATAATGAATAACTAAGAGTAATGAATAATAGAGTCACTCAGGACTTTTGATATACTTGTGAATTAAGAACTAAACTGCATTGATTATCGGCAACTGAACCAGCTGACTGTGAAGAACAAGTACCCCCTTGCCTCGCATTGAGGACCTGTTTGATCAATTGCGTGGAGCCCGCGTCTTCTTGAAGATTGATCTGAGATCTAGGTATCATCAATTGAGGATTAGGGAAGCGGATGTCCCAAAAACCGCTTTCCATACCCGGTACGGGTTGTATGAGTTCCTGGTTATGCCTTTCAGCTTGACCAATGCACCAGCTATATTCATGGACTTGATGAACGGAGTCTTTCGCCCTTTCTTGGATCGGTCCGTGGTGGTATTCATTGATGATATCTTGATTTACTCTGCCTCAAAACAGGAGCATGAAGAGCATCTTCGGTTGGTACTACAGGTGCTAAGGAGAGAAAAGTTATTTGCTAAGTTCTCCAAGTGTGAATTTTGGCTGGAGGAAGTGGTGTTCCTTGGGCATGTGGTCTCAGGAGAGGGCATCCGGGTTGATCAATCCAAGATCACCGCTGTTCTCAATTGGAGGCAACCGAGTACCGTCTCGGAGGTCCGTAGTTTCTTGGGTTTGGCCGGGTATTACCGACGTTTTGTGGGAGGATTTCCAAAAATTGCTAGTCCCCTTACTAAGCTAACCCGGAAGGATTAGTGTTTTGAATGGACAGCTGATTGTGAGGAGAGCTTCCAAGAGCTGAAGAGGAGACTTACATCTGCACCTGTCCTTGTAGTTCCTTGTAGTGGAGGAGGCTACCAGGTCTACTGTGATGCTTCATACTCGGGCTTGGGCTGTGTCCTCATGCAGGAGGGCGGAGTTGTCGCTTATGCATCCAGGCAGCTCAAGAACCATGAGCGGAACTACGCTACCCACGACTTGGAGCTAGCAGCGGTAGTGTTCGCCCTGAAGATTTGGAGGCATTATCTTTACGGGGAGAAGTGCGAGATCTTCACTGACCACAAGAGTTTGAAGTACCTGTTCACCCAGAGGGAATTGAACATGAGACAGCGCAGGTGGCTTGAGCTGGTGAATGATTATGATTGCACCATTAACTACCACCCTGGGAAGGCAAATGTGGTGGCTGATGCCTTGAGCAGGAAGTCGATGGGGAACTTGGCTAGTTTGATTACTTAGCAACAGGACATCCTACGAGATCTACAGAGGATGGACACGCATATCATAGCCAAAGATGTGGGTGCTGGACTACTGGCCCAGTTAACTGTGAGGCCGACTCTAGCGGAGAGGATTAGAGTTGCACAGGCAGAAGACCCCTATTTATTGCAAATCCTCCAGCAAGTTCGAGACTGAGGTAAAAAGGGTTTTTGCCTTGATGGATTGGGAACCCTGAAGTTTGGAGATAGATTTTGTGTACCTGACGTGGGCGGACTCCGTCGGGAGATTTTAGAGGAAGCTCACCAGACATCTTATAGTGTGCACCCTGGGGAGACGAAGATGTACCATGATGTTCGTAGATACTTCTGGTGGCCGAGATTGAAGAAGAGATTGAAGAAGAGCATTGCGGAGTTTGTAGCTCGATGCTTGATTTGTCAGCGGGTCAAAATTGAACATCAGAGGCCGACTGGGACACTCAGGCCATTACCTATTCCTGAGTGGAAGTGGGAGCATATCACTATGGACTTTGTGGTGGGTCTGTCGAAGACCTTGAAGAAAAAGGATTCTATATGGGTGATTGTGGATCAATTGACCAAGTCAGCTCACTTCCTCCCAGTCAGTACCACTGATTCTATAGATCATTGAGCCACCTTATTCCGGAATGAGATCTTTGCTCGCCATGGGGCACCAGTTTCTATAACTTCTGACCGTGACCCCAAGTTCACCCCTAGGCAGTGGCACCATTTTGCCAAGTCACTGGGTACTAAATTGCAATTTAGCACTGCCTATCATCCTCAAACTAATGGTCAATCAGAGCGGACGATCCAGACCTTAGAGGACATGCTATGTGCCTTAGTTGCAGACTTCAGACTCAGTTGGGACCGACACCTTCCCCTAATTGAGTTCGCCTATAATAATAGTCATCACTCCAGCATTGGGATGCCCCCCCTATGAAGCTTTATATGGACGGAAATATCGGACACCTGTTAGTTGGGATGAAGTGGGGGAACAGAAGATAGAGAGCTCAGAGCTGATATAGGAGACCGTGGACAAAGTGCGGAAGGTGCGGGAACACTTGCAGGTTGCCCTGAGTCGACAGAAGAGTTATGCTAGCCGTCGATGTCGAGACCTAGAGTTTCTAGTCGGGGACAAAGTCTTCCTCAAGGTCTCGCCGTGGAAAGGGTTATTTCGGTTTGGGAAGAAGGGCAAGCTGAGCCCTCGATATATAGGCCCTTATAAGATCTTGGCACGGATAGGGCCGGTTGCTTACCGGGTGGATTTACCATCAGAGCTATCTCAGATTCATAATGTATTCCATGTGTCGGTGTTGAGGAAGTACCTGTATGACCCGTCACATGTTTTGAGAGAATAACCTATCCAGCTGAGAAAGGACTTATCCTATGAGGAGCAACCAGTGCGGATCATTGGCAGATGTGTGAAGATGCTCCGAAGAAGAGTCGTACCTTTAGTCAAGGTCCTTTCGCGGCATCAGGGAGTAGAGGAAGCTACATGGGAGCCCGAGGAGGAGATACAGTCTACTTACCCTCATTTATTTATCAACTCAGGTGCGTAATTTTGAGGGCGAAATTTCTTATTGTTGGGGATAGTTGTAACACCCCAAAATAAATAAATTAAAAATAAATAAAAAAAAATTTCCCAGACGCACACGCGTGCGTCACGAAAGCTTGCACACCCCGTCCTCCCTTCTCCTTCTTCTTCCCTTTCCCTTGTCGTACACGCCACCTTCCCCATCTCCCTTATCTCTTCCCCCTCACAACAGCCATCCCGCAGCCCCCTCCATTCTCTTCTCCACCTCACTACCCCTCTTCCTCTTCTTTCTCTCGGGTTGCCGACGGAGCCCGGACCGAGAGCCTTCAAGCTTGCCGACCCCCACCCCCCCCACTGGTAAGCCCTCCTCCCCTCTTTCCTTTCTCCCCGTTTTCTTCCCCTCCTCGGCCTCGTGCTGCGCCGCCGCCGACCCCGTGCTATGCCGCCGACACCATCGGCCTCATGCCGCACTGCTAGCGTCGCAGCCCCTCGGGCTTTCCGCCCTCCCTTCAGCCTCCCTTCTTTCTCCCTCCCCCGAAAGAAATGGGGGTGGGAGATGGGTGTTGGTGGGCTGCAGGCCGCAGCCCACCTAGACTTCGTTTTGGGTGGGCTATAGGCCGCAGCCCACCTGGTCTTGGACTCGGGTGGGCTGTAGGCTGCAGCCCACTAACCTAAATGTTGGGTGGGCTGCAGCTTGCAGCCCACTAATCCAACCTTGGTGGGCTGTGGTTGAGCCCCGTGCCCACCAAGGCCCTCTTGCTTTTTGGGTTGGGTTTGAGCCTACCCATTGCCTCTAGCCTAGCCCATTTGGGGCCATTTGGACCCTATAACCTTGTTTATCTTTTTCACCTGATTTAATTAGATTGATCCGTCGTAATGATAATTTAGTATCATGTGAATTTTATGATGACATAAGACTCACCCTAGGAGACCCCGACTCATGTATTTGTCAAGCATAAATGCGCTAACAAGATAATTAATTCTATTAGTTTGCTAATCTTAAGTATGGCGTTACTTGCGTGAATTAATAGGATTGATACCGCGTGAGGAGGATTTTGAGATTCCGGAGGAGCCGGCTAGCTGACGAGATTTACTATACTATGGAGACCCCCCTAGGTGAGTAGAGTTATACAAATCTAGAATAGTATAATTACAGTCATTATACTTGTCATGACACTGTAGGAAATGTCGGTATTAATGCATGTATTTAGTACACCATGTTATATCTTTGCATATGCAGTTATTGATAACTTGCTTATCATAACATTATGAGAATGTTAATGTAGCAGAAACATTAGTGTGATAATGCTTTACATGTATCCTGTATGGTATACCATTGCATAGATATATAATTATTGTAAATATAGAATGTAACGATCATGATGACTATGACATGCTTTATACACTTATAAACACTGCACCACTTCCACCTATCATTATTAGTCGGATTCTGACTAGGCAATACCCTGACTCACTCAGCACATGGTTAAGGGTAGAGTGTATTTTATATGACTATACCATTAGCGGCCTACACCTAAGGTCGGGAGCCTACGTGGCATTTAGGTAGTTATACTGCATAGTCAGGACTAGATTATGATGATAGAAGAATATGATTATGAGGCGGGGATATAACTCTAGCGGTACCCGACGACGTAGGGTTAGGGCGTCTGTTGATGAGCCCAGGGCTCCCGATTCTCCCGCTAAGAGCGGTGATGATTTAGAAAGAGTGAGATATGAGCTTACAACTGGGGTCCTTAGTCTGATGGCCACAGACAACCGGTCACATGTAGTGTCGTCATATACATATAGGTGACGTTACCGCTAGATGTGTATATATCCCCCCTCGATGTATGAGATGATGGATGATTATGTGATGGATGATTGTTTCTTGAGAGTATTTACCCTGTGTGGTGAATAGCTCGGTGAGAGATGATAAGTATGATTAATGCTTTGGTAGGCATGAGATGACTAAACTGCTATTTTATTGCTATGCATAACATGTAAAACCTATGATTGAAATGTGTACGAATAAGACATTGTATCAAGCTTTATATCTGTGTGAACTTATCGTGATACGTTTAGGAACTAGCATGTTCCAGGATAGTGACTAGCATGTTCCAGGATAGTGACTGCAGATCTTTATCAATTGTATTGATTTAATAATTTGTGGTAAGTCATTTCAACAAGCGTATCGTTATTGTTAGCAAATATAGGCATACATGGGTTATACACATGTGATTTCATTATTTTAGATTGTATGGATCCTACTCGCTGGGCTGTAAGCTCACCACCTCGTGGTGACATTATTTCAGAGCTAGGGGACGTAGGTGCGGGTAGCGAGGAGTAGTTGCTTTTCCTTTTCAGTATGTTTGTTGTTGTGTTAAGCCCCTACGAGGGCGTTATGATAATGTCGTAGTTTGGACTTTAGCTTTGTATTTTGGATGTATATTTGGAAGGCTTGTTATGGCCTGTAGAACTTGTATCCGGACTCTTATGGTTGAGTTTATTTATGGTGAAATTGTGTTGTTGTGTGTCTTGTGAAATCCTTGTACTGACAGGTCATGTGATGCACCGCGTGGGGGTATTTACCCACGCGGTTTACACGTGTATTTGGAGGTTTGGGTGTTTCAGATAGAATGGAAGAAGGGGGAGAAGAGGGCCACCCCTAAGGGACTAGGGTGATTGGCCAGTCGAGGGAGATTAGAAGCAGCGTCACTGGGGATTGAGAGAACAGGAGCGAAGAAGATGAAGGTGGCAAGGCAAAACTCAATTCTCAATAATAAAAAATTGACCTATGGTTGCCATCCACATCCTTTTAGAGGCTAACCAACAACCCAAATTAACCCTAACAATACAATTTTTGCCGACCGTGTTTGAACGTGCCCGACCGCATTAGAACGCACAGAGTTCGTTTCTCTGGATTTGCGAACGCGATGCAGGTGTTCAAACGCGCGATCAAACGCGCCTGTCGGTATTTGCGAACGTGATGCAGGCATTCACAGTGCGTTCAAAACCGTGTTCGAACTCACCCACCCGCGTTCGAACGTGATTTATAGAAACTTATTTTTCATGGAATTTAAACACTAAAACAAGACACAAAGACACTCCTAAAGTGAATCCATTCTCGAGACGACGTCGGTGAAGTCCAAATCGTATCAAACCAATGAAGTGCCGCATCTTTGATACATCTAGTACATGATTTACTCTCTGTTTACTATCACTGATTCGGAGTAAGGTTTATTAACTGAGCCTTTTGCTCATAACTCTCTTTATTTCTTTCCTAACCCCTCAGATATTATGGTATGTGATAGTGACTTGAGATATCCTGAGAAGATATTTTAGAATGATGAGGTGAGCTATAGGTATGAGACGGTATAGATAATATTTTGTATAGAAATTGAGTTATATCGTTGTTTGTTATAATTGTACCTTATTGTATCAGATGATGATTTGTATAATACATATCAGATTATAGTGTAGTCATGTATCAATCATTTTAGTTGTATCTTGACGATTTGTTGTGGCCTATGTGGGGCCTACCAGATTATGTAGTGGTCTAGTGTATATTATTGCGGATTTGGATATTCATATGCTAACATGTTTATTTGATTAATAGTATAATTTATTTAATGATAAAATATGTGAGTATTTAATGTTAGCAGGTTTTATTTGGTGATGTCACGGGCACATGAGTGTATCCATGCATGACGGGCCCTGCCTGACCTGTTACGTGCGCCACGCGTGCCGTGTGGCTGCGTGGGAGTGCATGTGCCCCTGCCGAGTGGGGGCCTTACAGGGACCACCCACCAACAGGTGAGAACCCAGTCGGTTGAGGGAGGGGGAAGAGTTGCTAGCGAACCCGGTAGACACCATCGACATGCTCCCCTCTGCAAGCAAAAGCAAAGCCTAGCTTCCAGAGGCGGCCAGCAGCGAGAATCTACCTCGCCTTAGCCGTCGACCATGAGGGCATCAAAGGAAACCACCGAGGGCGTCCTTGCGAAGAGGGGAAGCTCATCGGACCAGTGAAGCAAGGCATGAGGCTGTAAGCCAGTCAGATCACAGCGAGATCTAGAGGGGGAAACTTCGGAGAAGAAAACCCACCACACTAACACATTTTAAAATTAAACTTACCTAACAAGAGAGGGAGCTTTGGCGCTTCGATCTAGGGGGTCAATGGCTCTGGTGGTGCTCTGGTGTGGCGGGAAGAAGAAGGAGAAAAGACTACTAGCGAGGAGAAGAAAGAAGAAAGAAGGAAAAAAGAAAAGAAGGAAAGAAATAAGAGAAGAAAGAAAAGAGAGAGGGAGGGAGAAGGAAAGGAGCGCACGCCCCCTTAAGTTTGAGGCACGTGCCAGGCATGTGCGCACCCCATTTGAGGCACGTGCCGGGCATGTGCGCACCCCATTTTTTATTATGGATGTTACAACACGCCCACCAAAAAACAAATTTCATCCTTGAAATTAAAAGATGAACCGCTACTAGTGCAAGATTGATCAACATATCCAAAAATAAAAGTCCTTTTATAGCTAATATCCCAAGTTAAAGGTCATAACCAACTTACAAAGATTAACGAGCAATTAGGAGGAATATTGGCGATAAAAAAATTAAATATATTAAGAACTTACTCTTATACTACAGGCGACTATGAAACTACACTTATTAAAACTCCTCGAGATAGGACAAAAACTAAAATTTGCCCACAATTGGTCACTATAATGCACACCCTAGCTTGGGATACTACACCACCAATCCTTAAACTAAATTTTAGTTATAAGATCTAATTAGATATCACAGGAACCACAGTCACTTGGTATCAATCACATCTAAAGGTCATCATACTGATCCAGACAATGTCAAAATATACACTTCTGTCGTAAATTAAGGTGATCCAATAATTTGCAAACATTTATTTTCACTATCTAGCTTGTTTCTATCTATCTATCTACCAACACATTAATTTACTAATAACATGGCATCTATAATTTGAATCTTTTAAACAACTATCTATTAACCTTTCTACCAACACAAGGTTTATACTAACGACCAAACGATTAAGGAAAGAGGCCACTCACTATCAATAAAATGATGGCTTCACATTATAATAGCTCTAGCCCACAGTCACCATTGAGAGAATTTCATTTCACAAAAGCACATTTCAAATAATTTATAATATCTACTCTTCAAGTTTTAGCTAATGTCTAGTAAGATAAATTTGAAACACATATTCTGTCACTACAATACTCATCTTTAGTTAATTAAAATTTTATATACGTATACTCCAATTGCTACCTCATGGCAAAACTATTAGATCACTAGCTAGCATCTCCTAAATAAGAAAATTACTAAAGAATGGTTAGCTCTTTTCTAGAAGACAGTCAATTCATATTTAATCATTTTATACTCATGACCTTGCTATCGTATCATCAAGACAGTGACTATCACAACTCCAAATCTAGAGTGATAAGGAGGTCATCTAAAAGTTGAAAGAAATTTAAATATTATCGTTTTCAACATTGGTCATTTAATAATTTATTCAATCGTTATAACGCCTCTTCTAACATTTTTTGTGAACTAATGAAATCCTCATTAATAGTACAATTCTACACATCTAGTTCATCTTCACTAATTATTTATCTTTAGATGTATCAGATCTATAAAGTATGCAGGCATGAAAACCATAGGGCAGTCTCAAACTATATGCTGATTCCCACATCCTTGCATCACATTTTCTTCCCTCTTCTAATATTTCTCTCTTTCTGTCTCTTCGCACATGCAACGCTCATCATCATCATCCTATTAATGACTAACCTATACCAGAAAAGTGAGCAACTCATAGCTAATACTACTCTTCACCAAGCTATCCATGTCCTATTTAGTTTCAAATTTTATGTAATATCCACCCCATAATTAGGATGCATAACAAAGAAGAAATAACACATTTTAATAATCTCATCACTTCACTAAATCAACAGTCTAGCGCCGCTTACCTTCATTGCCACAAACATTATTACATAATAATAAGGAAAACTCAAACATGGAATACTCAACTAAGTTATTCTAGAAATCTAGCTATCTGGAAGACTAATAATTCATAAATTGTAGTAAACATAATTATTGCAAGGCTTACATAGTGTTCCATTTCACTTGTTCTTCAAATATTACAATGCAAAATCTTACAATAATTGAAAGTTAGAATTATGCTCCCTCAAGATTTATATTTGCAGAAGTTCTGACAACTCAATTATTTAAATACAACAATTACTCACTAAAGGTTTAACTATGCATGTAACCAATTAATTTTTTTTTACTCCCTTGTAGCCTCCTACCTCAATTATTAGAAGAATAAAAGTACAACAATGTCATGATGTAATACTTAGAAATTTCACCCACAAATTTGTATTAATCGCGAGTTTGCTTTCACTCATCGACAAAATTATGTAATCCCAATTTAATATTAGACATCTTGAAGACAACTCCTCTAATATTCTTATTAGTAAAAAAAGGCAGGTAAAAGAAACTTAATTACATCTAGACATTTATCATCACGTGACTAAACCTTTTGACAACTAAAGTAATGAACACACACTCATTAATGGATAGGTGACAAGTACTGAAAACAAGCCTGTGCCAAAGTGATCACTAAACATTAATAATAACTCACTCATAGCTAATGTCTAAGCTGTTTCGTAAACATGAAGCGTGCACTTAGTCACTTGTTATAAAAGCCCAATCCGTTAGAACACACAATATTTTTCTTTTTGAAAAACAAAAGGAAAATAAAATAAAACTAAACAACTAAAAGGCTCATCAAAACAAATATGGTGCATATTGAAATATCAAACAAGTGACAATCGTGCCAACAATCAATTTACAAACTGATTTCTGCTCCGACCAACTCACCTCCCAATGGATGACTTGCACTACTCTACATTTGAGTTACTCACAAAACCTCCAAATTGAAGACCTAAACACATTACAGTATAATAAGGGTCAATTACCAATGCTGACCAAGACAATTAACATCTCTAACATCAAAACTCAAGAATTTGAGCACTAAACTACTCATCGAACCACAATCACTCACTATACTAACGTGAGATAATTTAGATCCGCTTAATTATTAGAATAAACTGAAAATAGAATAGGGTCTACACATTATCGAGGAACGTCCTAATAATGACACATGCTCATCACTAAACACGTACCACTCATGTTGGTAGATGTGATTAGACATGTTGGTCAATGTTTCAATACAATATACAAGCAAAAACCCCACATTTCACAAATATTATAGAAAAAAGAAGCCCATATGATGTGATTCAGACTTCACCGAGTCGTCTCAAGCATTGATACACCCTATGGGAGTCTTTTCTTATTGTGTTTAGTTATTTACTTTAGAAAAATAAGGATTCTATAAGTCGCATTCGAATGCCTGAGGGCATTAGAACGCCTTTGCAAATGCCTACATGCATTCACATCGACAGATAATGCAATTTATGCATTCGAATGTGTAGACCATGTTCGAACGCCTTTATGCAAACGCCTGCATATGTACGCATTGGCAGAGAATGTGAAATACACGTTCGAACACGCTAGACCCCGTTCAAACGAGATTGGCAAGAATTCACTATTTCTAGGGTTAATAATTATTATTTTTGGTTTGTCTGGTTAGCCTCTTAAGGTGTGGATGGTAACCAAAAAGATTATGATGAATGAATATTAAAGTCTATCATCTCTCTTGTCTATCTACCCTAATCTCCCTTCCCCTTCGTTCAAGCCCTAGCATGCGCCATCTAGACGTACATGATATTCTAACCTCTCTCGTCTATCGAGTCCTCCCTCCTTCTTGGGATCTCGATCCCTTTTCCTTCTTCATCTTTATCTCCTAAACACCACAAAACCATCCTAATACAATTTGAATTTCACTGATATTGTCTCGAGCATTGATACACTTTAGGAGTGTCTTTTATTCTTGTTTTAGTATTTATTTCATAGAAAAATAAGTTATTTGTATGTCGTGTTCAAACACGGGTGGAGTGCATTCGAACACGCTTGCAAACGCCTACATCAGGTTCACAAATACAAAGAACGCAAAATGTGCGTTCGAACTCTTACAATAGGTTTGCATCGACAAAGAATATATTTTGTGCCTTTGAACACATTTGATCCCCTTCCACTATTTCTAGGATTAATAATTGCACTTTTGAATTGTTTGGTTAGCCTCTAAAGGTGTGGACGGCAACCAAGGAGTCATTATTGAATGAATTGAGTTTTGCCCTAGTCTTCTTCTTCTTCTCTCTCATTCTCTCGTTCCCCGATGCCACCGCTTCTAGTCTCCCTCGACCGACGACTCACCCTAGTTCCTTAGGGGCGGGCGGTCCACTCCTATCCCTTCTTCCAATCTATCTATCACCTTGCCCTAACCCCTTCCATCACCCATAATCCTTCCATCTCCACTTACTCACCGATGCCACCCCATTACTGTCGGTCCACCACCATCCATCATCACGTAGGATCTCATGTCTCCATCCATGGATCTATAAATGGACTCCCTAACATCCATCTACGTCTCGGATGATATCTCAAGATTCCACCATCCGATTTTCCTAAAATTAGATTTGTTGGAAAGCTCTTTTTTAGGGCCAACATATCAAAATTTCACGTTGATCCGACAGCTGCATCTTTCTGGGATCCATTTTCCAAACTCTCGTGCCAAATCCTATCTAGATTTGAAAATGGGATAGATCAAACCTTAGCCTAGGGGAGATCGTACCAAGAGTGGTATTAGAGCCACCATTTCTCGGACATGGGCTTCCGATGACAACCACCAGAGCAATGGCTGCACCGCAAAACGAGGAGGAAGAGATCTTCCCAATAGAGGAGGGAGAGACGGCTGCGGGAACTTCCACCCCTGGAACTGCCCGACCAAATCTAAATACCAAAGACCCTAACATTCAAGCCATCATGGGGTCTCTTTCCAAGCAAATGGCCATCAATAACCAGATGATGATGGGGATGATGCAAGAAATATGGGCGACAAGGAAAACCATGGCAAACGGGATTACACCAATGACCCCACGACACGAGTCCCCCCCCATGAACCTACCGCCACCGGTTTAGAATCTTCGCTGGCAAGAGCTTCTACTGCTACAACTCTATGGGTAGAGACAAGCAAGGATGGTTCCACCAGGCCAAGTTGTGGGTGAGCCCGTTTGATGAGCAAACCTAAATGGAGATCATCTTAGAGATCTAGATCCTTGGGTGAGGCAATACGAATCGGAACCGCATCGAGTTAACCAAAACCGAAGGAGGGATCATCAACCATTCATAGTGCATCCTCCTACGGTTAGACAAGGACTTGGATATGATCTAGATTGAGACAATGGTATTCGTGGGCAAACTATGTGTCACAAATTTCCCAAGTTCAAAGGTAGTGACCCGATCGATTAGATGTATATGGCAAAATAATTCTTCACGTACCAAGGTACAGCGGAAGAATATAAGGTGACGCTTACGAGCTTCCACCTTAAAGATGTGACACGTCATTGGTTTCGGGCAGCTAATGCCCATGAAATGATTGAAAGTTGGGTTGATTTTTGCACCGATATCACGCGGCGATTTGGGGAGTTGAGGTATAAACACTTCAATGCTCTCCTTTCAAAGATAGTGCAAAGGACCACGGTCAAGACATACCAAGAAGAATTTGAGAGGATAAGTGGCCGATGCCAACCTCCATGGACGGATCAACAACTTCGCAACACCTTCATTTCCGGGCTGTAGGAAGACGTACAAGTCGACGTGAGGGCTTTAAGGCCTAGAATTTTAAAGGAGGCCTTCAAAGATACAGTACTCATGGAAGACAAACATCGAGCCATGAAGATACACCTCAAACAGAACTAAACGAGCTAAGAAAGCCGCAATCTGATTCGTCCTACCATTGTAGTAGGAAATGTTACCAGTGTACCAAGAGCCGTTGCTGCAATGGTGCCTCGTCAATAACCCATGAAGCCCACCCATGATGTGAAGTATGCACTTAGAGGTCCGAGTCGAGCACTCACACCAACTCAAGTGGAGGAGAGAAGAGCCAAAGACCTATACTTTCACTATGATGAGAAGTTTGTACCCAGACATCGCTGCACTAAACTGATGGGATTAGTGATGCTAATAGATGGATTGGAGGAGGCTGAGGATGAGATTGCAGTTGAAGATGAGGGTGTGGCTGGACAGCAAGGAGTAGCTGAGGAGCAACCCATGGAGAACATGATGGCTGAAATCTCCCACCACGCTTATTCTGAGACAGCCGCGCCAAAAACTTTGTAGGTGAATGATGTAGTCAAGAAAACCATAATAAGAATCTTGATCGACATCAAGTCCACCCACAACTTCATTGACAACAGGCTTCTTAGGAAGATTGGGCTCGGACGAGTTCGATGTGACGATTGAAGATTGCACTACCTTGCGAACAGTTTTTATTTGTGAAGGTGTGGAGTTGAGGTGCAAGACAAAATTTTCGCATTGGATCTTTATCCGTTGGCCTTGCAAGGTGCTGACATTGTCTTGGGGACTCAATGGTTTTAAAGCTTGGGGCCCGTAACATTTAATTTTACAAACCTCACATCGATATTTTGGAGGAATGGCCAGAGAGTATTGTTGGATGGAAATCAACCGCGACAAGAACCAGCATTGCAACCGCTGTTTGAACTTCCAAGCGTAAGGGACGCAAGTGAGCTTGCTTCTTTCTCAGCACCCACTTTTCCTTTTTTTTCTCAGATCTGCGGAGAGCTAGCATAGAGGATAGTTATCTAGTCGGACTCATAGATGAGCTGAGAGAGAACCCATCGAGCCACCCCGAGCACAAGGAGCATGACGGGTTGGTGCTCGAGCGTGGGCAGATTAAGGTACCCTCGAATGAAGAGCTACAGAGACTATTGATGGCACACTTTTATGATACTTCTATAGTAGGCCATGAAGGGGTCTTACATACCTAAAAACGGCTGGACCAAAGCTATACATGGACAGCGATAAAGTCGGACATGAAGAAATATGTGCGTGAATGCCAAATTTGTTAATGAGTCAAATCGGAGATGCTCAAACCAAGTAGGCTGTTGCAACCACTACCTATATTTGAGCATATTTGGGAGGATATCTCCATGGACTTCATCGAGGGGCGGCTAGAGGTTCGAGGCCAATCGGTGGTGTTTGTTGTGGTGGATAGGCTAAGCAAATATGCTCATTTCATAGCACTAATACACCCATTTTCAGTGAAGAAAGTTGCTAAAATTTTTGTTCAGAAAGTGGCGCGGTTGCATGGGATGCCTAAGACAATCATGTCAGACCGGGATCGCATCTTCATCCTCGAGTTTTGGTCCGAGTTGCAAGGGACTCAAGTCAACCTTAGTTCAACTTATCACCCTAAGACAGATGGCCAAACCGAGGTTGTGAATCGCGGACTAGAGCAATACTTGCATTGCTTTGTGACGGACCGACAAAGGATTGGGTCAAATTCCTTCCATGGGCCGAGTGGTCTTACAATATAGCTCATCACTCTAGCATTGGCATGACCCCCTTTGAGGCGGTTTATGGATGCACTCCCTCTACCTTGCGTGCCTACGGTAGACTCGCAGTGGCAGATCAGACCAAGCTCGACTTGGAACTTACGGACCGAGATGAAACCTTGAGATGGCTTAAGATTCACCTAGCATCAGCCCAAAACCGCATGAAGTAGACTCATGACAAAGGTTGACGGGAACGAGAGTTTGAGGTTGATCAATTGGTATTCATTCGAGCTCAACCGTATCGGCAATCTACATTAAGACCGATTTTGAACCAGAAGCTAGGTCACAAGTACTATGGGTCATATCGAATGCTACAACGAATCAAACCGGTAGCTTACCGGTTGGACCTACCTAAGGGAACCCAGATCCATCAAGTTTTCCATGTATCGGCATTGAAGGCCGAGATCGAGCCTAACCATGTGGTGGGTTCGGCCTTGCCCAAAACCAATGGAGGAAGATAGCCCAGCTGAACCGGTCTGACTCTCAGGCCGTTGGAGAAGATGTCATGGTTCCATGTTGGAGACAGAAGTGTTGATTGAGTGGCTAGGCAAGCCCATTGACGAGTTTACCTAGGAGCTCAAGTCAGATATCATAGATCACTTCCCTAATTTCACACCTTGAGGACAAGGTTGCGGAAGCATGGTGAATTGATATAATTCGGACTTCACCGATATTGTATTGAGCATGAATACACTTTACGGGTGTCTTTTATTCTTGTTTTAGTGTTTATTTCATAGAGAAATAAGTTTTCTATGTTCGATCGCGAGTAGAGTGCATTTGAACACACTTCCGAATGCCTGCATTAGACTCACAAATATAGAAAAAGCAAAATGTGTGTTCGAACGCCAACATCAGGTTCACATCGACAGAGAATGCTTTCTGTGCATTCGAATGCATTCAACACCATTCGAACGCGGTCGGCAAAAATCCACTGTTTTTAGGGTTAATAATTGCTATTTTTGAATTGTTTGGTTAGCCTCTAAAGGTGTGGATGGCAACCAAAGAGTCATTATTGAATGAATTGAGTTTTGCCCTAGTCTTCTTCTTCTTCTTCTTCACTCTCGTTCTCTCGTTCCCCGGCTATAACACCCGTGTATAAAAAAAAAATCAGCGCACGCACCATGCACGTGCACTCTAATCGCAACGCACACACTTGGCACATGTGCTGACTCCTTCTTCCTCCTCCCCCACCTCTCGTAGTTAGTTATGAGAGGTGGGAGAGAAGTGCGCTAGAGTGGAGCTAACTCGACTCCGCTGCCCTCTCCGCCTCATCCCTATTTAAACCCCCATCCCCTCACCTTCAAGGTTTTGTTTTACTCTTTGAAATTCCTCTCTCTCGTTTTTCCTTCCTCTCTTTTCTCTCCCGAGCCGTCGAAGCTTTCGTCACAGGCAGCGAGTCACCTGAGTGCCGGCAACCAACCAAAACCCCTCACCTTGATCCTTGAGTTAGCCTCCATCCCCTCTTTAGTTTAATTTGAAAATAGCCTAGTTAATCATGATTAATTAGGAGTTATTGGTTTCTACCTTCACCGAAGAAATTCACCGGCTGGCGACCTTGTGTTGACTACCCACCAGTCCGGGGAGTTTCCCCGCTTCAACCCCTTGTTGTGGGTACCCAAATTGGGTACCCATGGGGCGCGAGGGAGGCGATGCCATGTTGCCTCCCACCGTTGGGTTTCTTGTGCTGAATTGGGAAGCTCCATGGCGGTCGGCCATGGAGTTCCTTAATTCTCACCCACAGGCCGCACTGGTCGGTGGTTCAAATCACTCTTGCACCCAAGTCGACCTCGCCGACTTGGGGAGGAGTTACTAGAGCTGGGGGCTGCCGACGATGGGGATCACCGACAGCAGCCCCCTTTGATGATTGAACTATGTGGGGGTTGATCAAACCCCCACCAGTTGTGTTGGCTACGGGGTGGGCCATAGCCCACACCCGTAGCCAGCAGTGGACCGGGCTCATCCACCCGACTTGTGATAGCTACGGGGTGGGCCATAGCCCGCGCCCGTAGCCAGCAGTGGAGTAGGCCCATGAGCCCAGTCCACCCGACTTTTATAGCCTACGGGTGGGCCTCGACCCATGCTCGTAGCTAGCGGTGGGCTGGGCTTGTGAGCCCAGTCCACCCGACGCTGTAGTTTTATAGTATGGGCCGCAGCCCACACTTGTAACTAAGGGTGGATTGGGCTCAGCCCAGTCCACCCCAAAGTTGTTTCTATTTAGCTATTTTGATGGGTTGGGCTCTCAAGCCAGCCCACCTAAACCCTAGGCAACTACAGTGTGGGCCAAGGCCCACACCTGTAGTTAACCTTTTGCTTTAGCCTTGTGGGCTGTGGGTAGGCCCACAACCCACTTCTTCAGCATAATGCTGACTCGGCTTTGAGCCCAGCCCAACCTTAATCCATAGAATAATTTATTATTAGTCTATTTTTTTTAATTCTGTTAGTTACATAAATTGTAATTATTTTAATTTTTCTCAACCATGTTATTAATAAAATTAGGATTAATACATAATTAAAATAGGTATCTGAATTTTTAGTCGTTTCAATTATCTTCGACACTTACAAATGTGAACGACTCTAAATGACCATTTTTTTAAATTAATACAAAATAATATATTCGGACCTAGAAAATCAAACGTAATTTATACAACAAGATAGTTAGTCTTATAAGTTCATTAATCTTATGTTTATTTTATTTATAAATTATTAGACCCATTATTGTGTGAGAAGTATCTCGAAAGTCAAGAAGAGCTGACTAATTAGGAGAGTAAGATGAATTCCAGAAATATCCCAGGCGAGTAGAATTCTATAATACTCTACGAAAATGCATACTTATGTCATTTCTTACCTACATTAATTAAATGTCATTTCTTACTTGTAAAAATTACATGTTATTTCATACTTGCATTAATTACATGTCAATTCTTACTTGCATTATTTATCACTTAATGCACATGTATGATAGACTCTATGTTTTGTTTATAATACCTATTATTTTGATGATTATGTTAAATAAATAATAGAGGTCATGGCACCACGTGCACCTATCATTGTTAGTCAAGTCCCAGCTAGGTAGTGCCCCTATCACCCACTCAACCGAGGGTTAAGGGTAGAGTGTATTATATAATATTATATTAGCGATCTATACCTGTGGTCGGTAGCTAGTGGAGCATTCAGGTGATTATACTGCCCTAGTTGGAAATTAGTCTAGTATGATATTAGAAAAGATGATTGAGAGGTACGGATTGTAGTTCTAGCGGTACCCAAGGATGCAGGGTCAGAGCGTCTATCGAGCTGTGTTTTCTTAATCGTCGTATGTGATGATTCCGCTTTGTGCGATGATTACTAGAGCGGTGTTGATGGGCCTACAACTGAGGTCCTTAGTGTTATGGCCATAGACAACCGGTCATATGCAGCATCGCCAGGCATGTATGGGCGATAATACTGCTAGATGACTAGTTCCCCTCAATTTTATGGTGCTTTATAAGATATGTCATTGTGACTCAGTTTCTGTGTAGATTTCTATGTAAATTGAGCTATAATGATGAAAGTTATTAAAAGTCATAATGTACACTTTCCCTAACATGTCATGGGTTTGCATTTCTATATATCATGTAATATTCTTAGATTACTGTTGGATTTTACTTGCTGGGCCTCGTGCTCACCGCCATTTTGGTGAAAATATTTCAGAGCTGATTATGGAGGATGCAGATATCGAAGAGTAGCAGATTCATTCCTCTATTTTAGTATTTGTCTATTCTATTATTTCTAGTTGGACTTGGCCCTTACGAGGGTATTTATGCTTTAAACTTGTGTTGGACTTGTATTCCTAGACTTATCCAGATACCTTGTGAGATTATTTCACTAACAGGTCACGTGAGAATCATGTGAAAATTCTCCATGTGAGAAACACATGATTTTTGGAACTGGGTGTTTCACCGTTGCCGCCGCTTCTAGCCTCTCTCGACTGACCACTCACCCTAGTCTCTTAGGGGCGGCCCACTCCTCCCCCTTCTTCCAATCTATCTATCACCTTGCCCTAACCCCTTTTGAAAAACCCCTAGACACACGTATGTATCTAACCTCTAGGCAATGATATTTCTCGTTCGCTTAAGTAAAAGTCGGAAGAAATATTAAAAACGAAAGTAGAGATGAATGCCAAGATTTTAACGTGGAAAACCCAAACGGGAAAAAAACCACGGATCCAAACTCGGATCAAAACCAATCACTATGATAGTAGCAGTTACAAGACAGACTCACAAAATAACCCATCGATCCAAATGACTTTGTTCCTCTCAGTCTTGATCGCTAGAACCTACGATTCACTGCTTCTTGTGATTGAAGTCCAATCTCAGTAGCCCTCGAGATTGATCTTTCGTCTAGATAGCCCTTAAGACGAAAGATTAAGATTTGTAGATGCGAAGGGCCTTGTTTGTTGAAGAACCGATGTAGCCACCAAAAAGTCTCCTTGAATAATCTTCTTCAACAACCCTAGGTTAGGGCAACACTATCCTTATATATGATCTCCAAGATAGAGCCAAATCCAAGTCATAATCGTACTCACGAAAATCCAATAAATTGCAAACTTCATAGGTGCGTTCGAACGCGGCCCGAGTGCGTTCGAACGGCCTAACTTAATCTCAGGTGCGTTCGAACGGACCCAAGTGCGTTCGAACGGGCCCAAGTGCGTTCGAACGGGCCCAAGTGCGTTCGAACGGGCCCAAGTGCGTTCGAACGCGACAGCTTGAATTCTTCAGGTTGCGTTCGAACGCGTTTGTGAACGCTGCTCTCGATCTGTGTGAACGCACTACCCGCGTTCGAACGCGTTTGTGAACGCGGCTCTCTGTCTGTGTGAACGCAGTGCCCGCGTTCAAACGCGCTTGTGAACGCGGCTCTTTGTCTGTGTGAACGCAGTGCCCGCGTTCGAACGCGCTTGTGAATGCAGATTTCGCGTTCGAACGCGTTTGTGAACGCGGTGTGAACGTGACGGCTTTTCTCCAATGATCTTGCAATTCTTCACACTAGTGATATTCTAGACTTGTGTAAAGCTCATATACATGAAAAAATACACTTAGAATATTTTGTACAAAATTGCCAACAAATAAAAAGCCTAACAATCTCCCCCTTTGGCAATTTGTGACAAAACACCTAGGTTACAAGATATTACAATGACTTCAAACTGAGCAATCAACAAGTCTAGAATATTTTGCACATCAATCCCTGCAAGGAAACATATACCAATCCAAGATCAAGTGAAAATAACTTGAAATAAAAAAATCAAAACACAAGTTATCACAAGAGCAAAAATTTAAACAGACAAAGATTAAACACACGTTATCACAATTACTTCAAGTTAAGTTTCAAATGCCAACGACACTAAGACAAACCAAAGTTCAACCATCAAGTAAACTCCACTAAACTCCCCCTATGCCCATACTCCCCCTACACACCTAGACACCTAAACACTGAGACACTCTCCTCCTTTTTGGCACAAATGCCAAAGACTAGGAACTCGGAGGAAACTGACGATGAAGAATCGTCAACACGGAAGAGGATGTGGTAACTCCCCCTCAGTGGGAGATGAGCCATCGGCAGAGCTATCATCAGAACTGTCGAGATGCGATGACCGACCAGTGGCAGAAGAGGATGGTTTGAGAGGAGATGTCTGGTCGTGAGCTTGACTCCGCTTCAGAGTAATCCGATCTAATGGTTTCTGCGAAGTAAGAGAAGGTTCCGAAGCATCTACTTGCACCCCACTCTGAGTGCACAAATTGGTAAGAAAAATGCCAAAAGGTAATCCCTCACGAGGTGCTTCTTCTGTGCAGCTGAGAGAATGGAATCATAGATCACTGCAGCTAAGTCAATAAAGACTCCCGGTAACATGGCATAAAGAAGGAACGCACGATCCAGACTAATGCTGGAATGTCGAGTCTTGGGGGTGACATTGTACAGACAAAAGAGGTGAAGCATGCGAGCCACAGATGTCAACCTTGCATGCGGCATCATGTTACCTTTCCAACGTTCCCCTTTGATCAGGACTGTACCGGCATAGTCATTTATATCAGGGAGTGGAGCAGACGTCGGATACTGAAACTCACCATCAGGCAGACTCAGTTCAGCACGAATAACATCGAAATCCAGGTATATAGATACACCACGAACAGTAGAACGTATACAGTGATCGAAAATCATGGCATTACTAAAGAATTCACGAACAACTTCCACATAAGCTGTCCCGCTCATCTGACACACTGATAACCATCCTCGTTCAGTAAAGATCTGTTCAATCCCCAACTCAGAAAAATCAGATATAACCACGGGTCTTTCACAGATAACAGGACGGGTGCCAAAATTATGCTTGTAACGACCCGCAGCCGTTGTTGAAGAAAACTTGGGAGCCAAGGATGGCGAGGAAGGCGGCCTTGGTTTCTTGGTCACTGTCGTTTTCTTAGGCATTCTTGAAAAGAAAACACGTTTCAATATTCAATACATGCTGAAAGCAACCAAAAAATAGCAAGAAATCCAAAAAAAATGGTAGAAACCATGAAGTCCCAAAAGGAAAAACATCTTGCACTTGAAAAACGCTAAGATATCACGTTCAATCTCACAAGAACCATCAAGAGTTGAACATTAACGTGATCAAAAGTTGAGAACGCACAAATCACTCAAGATCAAGCATGTTTATTGAAAAAAAAAACTAAGGAAATAATGGATGATCATACCTTGCAAATGTGGGGAGAAACTCAAAATTTTGGTTGAAAGACACTAGATCCGGAGGAGATCTACCCCCAAAAAGGATTTGAAGTGAAAAATTCGATGAAAAACACCAAGATCTTGAAGATTTGAGAAGGGGAAAATGAAGGGTTTTTAGGGTTTGGAGAATAGAAGATGAAACCCTTGGGTTCTGACGCAATATTTAAAGAACCCATGCGTGCGTTCGAACGCACCAGTCCGCGCGTTCGAACTCAAGAATCCTCGTTCGAACGCCCCCTTTTTTTTTTATAACTAAAAACAAGTTAAAAATCTTTTTGGAGATGCACTTCTAGAATTCCAAAATATAATCAAGACATAGAATATGACAATCAAATGAAATAAGTCATACAAGATCAATCAAATCATCAAAAGCATATTATAATCAATTCGAATGCATCACTCAAAATTACATTAATCTTGATTGATTATAACGATATGCATATGCAAGATGAGCATAGATAACATGAACCAATCTTCTTAAACAAACTTTACTATATAAACAATGATGCAACACAGTAGTCAAACCGACTTAGTATAGAAATTTTGCACTTTTCGACTTATTCTCCATAATACAACAGGAATTTTTCCTGTATTTTTTATTGAAACATATATGTGCAATGATGGCTTTCACAATTGAATAGGTAGCCCTTTTCTTGTAGTACAAATCAAACGATGTGCAAGAAGAAATTCACATATATCATTTTTTTTTAAATTTACAAATAATGTACTGAGTCAAACTGGACTCGAAACAAGACGGCTTTCACACTAACTCATTGTAGCCCTTTTCATTGATCTTTTATAAAAATATATTTGATAACTAAGCATGAGGTCAAACTGTGCAAATCAAAGTTAATAGAGAGCTATTTAAAAAAATATATTCATGATATCATGCTCACTCAAGAATACACATACGTTATGAGGCATTAAAAATTTATTATTATAGAAGTCGAGGGAGTGACAAAATCAAAATTGAAACAATATACTACAAGATGACAAAATTGACTATAATAAGTCATAATCAAGAGAAAAATCATATTTTTATGTCAAGAGGATATTATTGAATCTAGGAGTGCATCAATTTTTTTTTTTATGACAAAAACTCTCGATAAATCTGAAACTAAAACCAAAGAAAATTTCAGAGTAAATGAAAACCTAAAAAAAATGAAACAAAAGAAACTCGCAAACTAAAAAGAACACAAATCCCAATAAAATCAGTCCAAAGCACAAATCCCTAAAGAAGTACGAAGATACTCAAATCTCTGTAAATTCAAAGGTTTTGTAAACAAGTCACCCAACTGTTTCTCCGTCTCAACATGTTCTAGTGCTATTGTTTTGTCTTCAACTAACTCGCGTATAAAATGATGTCGGATATCAATATGTTTCGTACGCGAGTGTTGAACAGGATTTTTTGATATATTAATAGCACTCTTGTTGTCACAATAAAGCACCATAGTATCTTGTTCAATGCCATAATCCTTGACCATCTGTTTCATCCATAGTAACTAAGAACAACAACTTCCGGCTACAATGTACTCGGCCTCCGCAGTAGATAAAGATATCGAGTTTTGTTTCTTACTGTGCCAAGCAACCAGATTGTTTCCAACATAAAAACATACACCTGAAGTACTTTTTCTATCATCACATGAACCTGCCCAATCAGAATCCGTGTATGCCGATATGATAGCACCCGAGTCATAAGTAAACCAGATACCTAAATCAACTATGCCACTGACATATTTTATGATACGTTTCACAGCAAACAAATGTGACTCCTTGGGTTCAGACTGAAACCTAGCATACACACCGACACTAAATGCAATGTCAGGTCTACTAGCCGTTAAGTACAAAAGGCTATCGATCATGCTCCTATACACTATCTAATCAACACTTTTTTCTGACATGTCCTTACCTAGTTTGGTAGTTGTACTCATAGGAGTTCTAGCATGTTTTGCATTTTCTAAACAAAATTTAGTCACAAGATCCTTAGCATACTTGGTTTGAGCGATAAAAATCCCTCTCTCCAATTGAGTAATTTGAAGCCCTAAAAAGAACTTCAACTCACCCATCATACTCATCTCAAAATGACTGTGCATGAGATCAGCAAACTCCTTAGCTAATAATTGACTCGTCGCCCCGAAGACATTGTCATCCAGATATATTTGTGCCACAACTAAACTCTTGTTTTCACGTCTAATGAATAATGTCTTGTCCACTCCCTCTCGAGTGAACCCCGCATCCACTAAAAAGGTGGTCAACTTCTCATACCAAGCTCTTGGAGCTTGTTTTAGCCCGTAAAGAGCCTTTTTCAATTTAAAAACATGAGAAGGAAATTTTTGATCTTCGAAACCCTTAGGTTGTTCCACATAAACATCTTCATTCAGGATACCATTTAAAAAAGCACTTTTAACATCCATTTGAAACAATTTAAATTTTAAATGACAAGCAATGGCAAGTAGTATACGAATAGACTCTAATCTAGCAACAGGAGCAAATGTCTCATCAAAATCTATACCCTCAACCTGAGTGTATCCCTGTGCTACTAGTCTAGCTTTATTTCGAACTATATTGCCATATTCATCACTTTTATTTTTGTAAATTCATTTTGTTCCAATAACGTTCACATTCTTAGGTCTAGGAACTAAATACCAAACATCATTCCTAGAAAATTGCTCTAATTCCTCATGCATAGCATTAACCCAAGAATCGTCTAACAAAGCTTCCTTCACATTTTTAGGTTCAAAAGAAGATGTATAACAAGTAAATGATACCTTACTTTGGATTTGTCGTCTTGTCTTAATTGGTCCATTCACGTCTCCGATCACTTGTGACAGTGGATGATTTGATTTCACTCTAGCAGATGGTTCCGGTACGTTGCAGTCATTTTTGTTCATTTCAACTTTGTCCTCATCCTGATTCTTAATTTCCAGATCAAGCTCCTTTCCTATTTCTTCGTAATATGTATCTGCAGAAACAGAAATAGAAGTAGCTTTAGTTAAGTCAGTCGAGGATTCATCTATCATAACATTAGCAGATTCCATAACAGTAGAAGTTTCAAGGTTAAATACTCTGTAGGCTCTACTATTATTCGAGTACCCCAAGAAGATGCCTTCGCTACTTCTAGTGTCAAATTTAGTCAAATATTCTCGATCACGCAAGATATAACATTTACTACCAAAAACTCGAAAATATTTAACACTAGGTTTCTTACCTTTCCAGATTTCATAAGCAGTCATATTTGTACCTGGTCTTAGATAAACACGATTTATTACATGTACTGCTGTATTGACCGTCTCTGCCCAAAACCTTTGAGTAACCTTTTTAGCATGAAGCATAACCCTAGCCATTTCCCGCACAACACGATTTTTTCTTTCAACAATCCCGTTCTGTTGTGGAGTTATAGGAGCTGAAAACTCATGTTGAATACCAAGAGAATCGCAAAATATAGAAAAATTTTCATTTTCAAATTCTCTACCATGATCAGAACGAATCCTAACTAGGGTTGTAGATTTTTCATTCTGCAATTTTAAGCATAGTGATTTAAAAACTTCAAAGGTTTCAGACTTCTCACGTAGAAAGGCAACCCAGGTATATCTGGAGTAATCATCGACCATTAAGAATATATAGTGTTTACCTCCAAGACTTTCAGTTTTTGTTGGACCCATCAAGTCCATGTGAACTAATTGTAGCACACGGTCAGTGGTAGCTGTATTTACCTTCTTGTGTGAGATACGAATTTGTTTTCCAATTTGACACGAACCGCACACTCTTTTTGACATTTCTTTTATCTTAGGTATTCCTCTTACCACTTCATGTTTTGACAGAGTAAATAATTCTTTGTGATTCACATGTCCAAGACGTTGATGCCAAAGGTCTGCAATGTCGAAAGACGCACTGTTACATTTCAGTTTATGTGAAGTTCCAACGACATAGCAATTATCAGATGTTCTAGATCCATAACATATAACATTACCATCATGATCTAGAACAGTACAATCATTTTTGGAGAATTTTACCTCATAATCTTCATCACAAAATTGACTGATGCTTAGTAGATTTGCTTTCAAGCCCTTAACATAAAGAACATTTTCAAGACTAGGAATCCCTAGAGTACTTACCTTTTCAAGACTAGGAACATAAAGAACTTCCCCTTCATGTTTTTCAAGATTAGAAAATAACGACTTGTCACCCGACATATGTCTTGAACAGCCACTGTCTAAATACCATAAATCAGAATTTAAAGCTTTCAAGGCTGTATGCACAACATAACATTTCAAATCACCAGTTTGTAGATTCAACTTCAATTTTGAAGGATTCATCCAGGATTGCTTTGAAAATACAATTGATGACTTTAGGTATTCTTCTTTTTGTATACCTGCAGAAACAAAAACAGTTTTATTATTATTTGAATTACCAGTATATCCAACACCATACCTATCTTAAAAAGAACACAAATCCTAATAAAATTAGTCCGAAGCACAAATCTCTAAAGAAGTACGAAGATATTCAAATCTCTGTAAATCCAAAGGTTTTGTAAACAAATCACCCAACAGTTTATCCGTCTCAACATGTTCTAGTGCTATTATTTTGTCTTGTTACATTTCAGATTATGTGAGGTTCTAACATAACAATTATCATATGTTCTAGATCCAAAACATATAACATTACCATCATGATCTAGAATAGTACAATCATTTTTAGAGAATTTTACCTCATAACCTTCATCACAAAATTGAATGATGCTTAATAAATTTGCTTTCAAGCCATTAACATAAAGAACATTTCCGAGACTAGGAATACCTGGAGTACTTACCTTTCCTTTACCTATTACCTTGGATGAGTTACCATCTCCAAATGTCACAACTCCCCCTTCATGTTTTTCAAGATTAGAAAATAACGACTTGTCACCCGACATATGTCTTGAACAGCCACTGTCTAAATACCACAAATCAGAATTTAAAGCTTTCAAGGCTGTATGCACAACATAACATTTCAAATCACTTTTCTTGACATATATGGCCTTTGTTTTCATCCCATAAATGAAAGCAGTTCTAGGTTTTTGCAAAAATTTGCAATGAGGTCGAATATGCCCTAGAATGCCACAATGATAGCATGTCGGAACAAACCATTTTCTACTCACCTTTTGTCGAGGAGTGTGACTAGAGTTTACCTTTGGTACCGTCGAAGATTCACTAGTTTGTATATTCAACTTCAGTTTAGAAGGATTCATCCAGGATTGCTTTGAAAATGCGATTGATGGCTTCACGTATTCTTCCTTTTGTATACCTGCAGAAACAAAAACAGTTTTATTATTATTTGAATTATTAGTATATCCAACACCATTCCTGTCTTTTCCAAATATCTGAGCTTTTAGAATCTCGTCCAGTTTGTTCTTCCCTTTTAGAAATGTAACTTCCTTATGCAATCGCTCTAGTTCAATTTCATCAGCCTTCATTTTATTTTTCGCATTGTCAAGTTGTTCAGAAAGGTCTTTGACACGTTCAAGCTCCAATTTGTACTTCTCCTCAAATTGAATTCTTTCTGGTTCAATTTCCTTGAGTCGTTGAAGTAGTCTAAGATTGCTTTTCTTGAGTTTAAACGACTCCATGTACAAGTCATTATATGCCTTTTGAATTTCAGATTCATCTTCCTCAGCCGGTAGCATATCAAGATCATCTGTACTATCAGTATCATCAACAGAGTCAGTATTAAGCAGAGAAGAGGCAAAGGCTACAAAGTTTTCTTCTTCTTTTTCAGAATCATCATTAGATTTATCTGAATCATCCCAAGTAACTTTCATAGCTTTGCCCTTTCTCTTAAGATGATTAGGGCATTCTTGTGCGATGTGTCCAAAACCAGAACATTCAAAACATTGAACTTTATTTTTAGAATTCTTATTTTTCTGTTTGACATTGTTGTTGCTACCACCTGTATTCGAAGTCACAGTTTTCTTCTTTTTCACAAAAGTTTTGTTTTTTTTCAAACTTTTCAGTATTAAACTTGTTTAGCTTTCGAAATAATTTATTGAACTTTTTGACAAACATAGCCAACATCTCAACATCTAAATCACCTTCATATTCAGATTCCTCTAAATTTTGTTCAACAGTAGATAGAGCTATCCCTTTGGACTTCCTCGGTTTTAAAAGACTGGACTCAAATGTTTGTAGATTTCCTACCAATTATTCAACTTTCATAGAGTCAATGTCCTTACTTTCCTCAATAGCTGTAACTTTCGCCTGAAACCTTTCTAGAAGAGACCTAAGGATCTTATGGACAATTCTATTTTCAGGAATTTTCTCTCCTAGGTTGAAACTGGAGTTGACTATATCACTTAACTTTGCATAGAACTCATCAAATGTTTCATTCTCCTCCATACGTAGGGTTTCAAAATTAGTAGTCAACCTCTGAAGTTTCAAAAGTTTTACAGCCATACTACCTTAATGAGTTGTTTCTAAGATCATCCAAGCTTGTTTTGCTATTTCACAAGTAGATATTCTTCTAAATTCTTCCGAGGAAACACAACTAAAAATTGCATTTATTGCTTTGCTATTCCAGCCAACTTTTTCATAATCTGTTTTATCCCATGACTCAATCGGTTTCTCAACTAACTCATCATTCACCATGTACATTGGTGGACTCCAACCGTTCATAATGGCCATCCAAACTCTCTCATCTATAGACTTCAAATAAGCTCTCATCCTAGCTTTTCAATATCTATAATTTGATCCATCTAGAATAGGAGGTCTAATAGATGAGGGTCCATCTCTATGAAAATCTATGCCTATTTGATCTCTCTCAAAGGGTGAGAGAACCTGCTCTGATACCAATTGTAAAACCCCTAGACACATGTATGATAGGAGGTCTAATAGATGAGGGTCCATCTCTATGAAAATCCATACCTATTTGATCTCTCTCCAAGGGTGAGAGAACCTGCTCTGATACCAATTGTAAAACCCCTAGACACACGTATGTATCTAACCTCTAGGCAATGATATTTCTCGTTCGCTTAAGTAAAAGTCGGAAGAAATATTAAAAACAAAAGTAGAGATGAACGCCAAGATTTTAACGTGGAAAACCCAAACGGGAAAAAAACCACGGATCCAAACTCGGATCAAAACCAATCACTATGATAGTAGCATGATACGATTCGGACTTCACCGACGTCGTCTCGAGTTTGGATTGAGTTTTAGGATAAGATTGAGTTTTAGGATAAGATTGAGTTTTAGGATAAGATTGTGTTTTAGGATAAGATTGAGTTGTTAGTTAGCCTATAAAAGTATGTGTAGGGCAACCAAAATTATTATTGAATATTGAGAATTGAGTTTGCCTTGCCTCCTTCATCTTCTTCGCTCCCGTTCCCTCAATCTCCCCGGCGACGCCGCTTCTAATCTCCCTCGACAGGCCAATCACCCTAGTCCCTTAGGAGTGGCCCTCTTCTCCCCCTTCTTCCAATTTATCCATCGCTATCCCTAACCTTTCCATCATCCATAACCCTTCCACCATCACTTTTACACCGGTGCCACCCCATCAACACCGGCCCTCCACAATCCACCATTACCCAGGATTTCGTGCCTTCATCCACGGAATCCAAAAACAGAGTATCCTGACGTTCGTCCACTAATCGAACGATATTTCGAGATCCCCATCTCCGATTCGCCTGAAACTAGATCCGTTGGAAAGCTCTTTTCCGGGCCTACAACATATCAAAATTTCACAGCGATCCAACGGCGGGATATTTCGGGATCTGATCTCAAAGTTCCGTGCAAGATCGTATTAATCTTGAATCAGAGCCATAGCACCAAAAGAGGGTTCGTATCAATCTGGTATCAGAGCCTATAGCCGAGGAAGGATCGTAACAATCTGGTATCAGAGCCACCGTTCCTCGGACAAGCGCTTCCAATGACGATCACTCGATCTAATAGGAATACGGAAGAACCTAGCGTTCTATCCATGTTGGGGTCTATTTCCAAACAGATTGCCATCAACAAGCAAATAATGATGGAGATGATGCAGGAAATACGGGCATGGACGAAACCTTTTTCAACAAGCAAGGCAATCACAAGACAGCATTGGGAACCCTCCACAACATACCCAACATCCTCCACGGCCTTCCCGCTCATCACAAAAATAGGGGAGAGTTCGGCTATCCGGCAAGATCGAGATTCTACACCTCGACCCATGGTCAGCCGCAACGAACTGCCACCGGCTACAATGAGATCCTCAACCATTGTAGCAGCCCTCGGAACCTCCACATCTTCCCATGCACCGGAGACCTCGTCGACAAACTGCGAAGTGCTGGCTACCCCACACCTGGTCGCTGGATATCCCTCATCAGGAATCCTCATCAGTGGTGAAGGAGATGATCCGAAATCGCGAATTTCGACACTTGGGCCGCCTTTCACTAGCTCCCTTTGCAACCATAGTGAGTCGGCAACTAAGAAGAAATCGCATATGGACTCCAGCGATCTTCTACCATTCTCCTCGGTCAATCGACAGTCGACCACGACAGCTTCATCACCAGCGATGACGTTGCAGCTCCCTGCCAAGCTACCACTCAAAGGAGAAGGCCACGATCTTCCACCCATGGCAGCTGAAAGTGCAGATGTGGCTGGACATCGAGGAGAAGAAGTTGAGGAGCAACATCACGCGGAGGACACGATGGCCAAAATCTCCCTCCACGCCTATTCGGGGACGGCGGCACCAAAGACATTGCGGGTGAACGGAGTAGTCAAGAAGACCACAGTAAGAATCTTGATTGACACTGGGTCCACCCACAACTTCATTGACAAGAGGCTCCCTAGGAAGATTGGGCTCGAGTCGGAACCCACGGAGGGGTTCGATGTGACTATTGGAGATGGCACCACTTTGCGAGCAGATTCTATTTGTGGAGGTGCAGAATTGAAGGTGCAACGCCAAACTTTCACATTGGATCTTTATCCATTGGCCTTGCAAGGTGCCGATATTGTTTTAGGGACCCAATGGCTTCGGAGCTTGGGGCCCGTGACCTTTGATTTTATAAGCCTCACATTGACCTTTTGGAGAGATGATCAGAGAGTGTTGTTGGATGGAAGTAAACTGCTGCTTGAACTTTCAAAAGAAAGGGAGCTCGCTTCTTTCTCGGCACCCCCTTTTCCTTTCTTTTCAGATCTACGGAGAGCCAGTGCAGAGGATAGTGATCTGGTCCGACTCATGGAGGAGTTGAGAGAGAACCCCTCAAGCAACCCCGAGCACGAGGAGCGCAATGGGTTAGTACTAGAGCACGGGCGAATCAAGGTACCCCGAAACGAAGAGCTACGGAGGCTATTGATGGCACACTTCCATGATACTCCTATAGCAGGTCATGAAGGGGTATTACGTACTTACAAGCGGCTGGCCCAAAACTGTACTTGGACTGGGATGAAGACGGACGTGAAGAAGTATGTGCGTGAATGTCAAATCTGCCAACGAACCAAATCAGAGGCACTCAAGCCTAGCGGGCTACTGCAACCACTACCGATACCAGAGCGTATTTGGGAGGATATCTCCATGGACTTCATCGAGGGGCTGCCGGAAGTTCGAGGACAATCGGTGGTGTTTGTTGTGGTGGATAGACTGAGCAAGTACGCACATTTCATAACATTGTCTCACCCGTTTTCAGCAAAAAGGGTTGCTGAAATTTTTGTTCGGGAAGTGGCACGCTTGCATGGGATGCCTAGGACTATCGTGTCAGACCGGGATCGCATCTTCATAAGTGAGTTTTGGTCCGAGTTCTTCAGATTGCAAGGGACTCAAATCAATCTTAGTTCAGCATATCACCCCGAGACGGATGGCCAAACCGAGGTGGTGAATCGTGGACTAGAGCAATACTTGCGATGCTTTGTGGCGGATCGACCAAAGGATTGGGTCAAATTTCTTCCCTGGGCTGAGTGGTCATACAATACCGCTCATCACTCAAGCATTGGCATGACCCCATTTGAGGCGGTTTATGGGCGCACTCCCCCTGTCTTGCGTGCCTACGATAGACTCGCGGCGACGGATAGGACTGAGCTTGACTTGGAGCTTGCTGATCGAGATGAAACATTGAGACGGCTCAAGACTCACCTAGCCACAGCACAAAACCGCATGAAGCAAACGCATGACAAAGGCCGACGTGAGCGAGAATTTGAGGTGGATCAATTGGTGTTCGTTCGAGCTCAACCGTATCGACAATCCACATTGAGACCCATTTTGAACCAAAAGTTGGGATACAAGTACTATGGTCCGTACCGAGTGCTACAACGAATCGGTCCAGTAGCTTACCGATTGGACCTACCTGAAGGAACCAGGATACATCCCGTCTTCCATGTCTCGGCATTGAAGGCCCAGATCGGGCCTAACCATGTAGTGGGTTCGACCTTACCCGAACCAATGGAGGAAGATGGCTCCAATGAGCCGGTTCGAGTCCTAAGTCGTAGGAGAAGACGCCAAGGATCCAGATTAGAGACTGAAGTGCTGATTGAGTGGTTGGGCAAACCTACTAACGAGTCTACATGGGAGCTAGAGGCAGATATCATGGATCGCTTCCCAAATTTCAAACCTTGAGGACAAGGTTGCGGAAGCGTGGTGGATTGATACGATTCGGACTTCACCGACGTCGTCTCGAGTTTGGATTGAGTTTTAGGATAAGATTGAGTTTTAGGATAAGATTGAGTTTTAGGATAAGATTGTGTTTTAGGATAAGATTGAGTTGTTGGTTAGCCTATAAAAGTATGTGTAGGGCAACCAAAATTATTATTGAATATTGAGAATTGAGTTTGCCTTGCCTCCTTCATCTTCTTCGCTCCCGTTCCCTCAATCTCCCCGGCGACGCCGCTTCTAATCTCCCTCGACAGGCCAATCACCCTAGTCCCTTAGGAGTGGCCCTCTTCTCCCCCTTCTTCCAATTTATCCATCGCTATCCCTAACCTTTCCATCATCCATAACCCTTCCACCATCACTTTTACACCGGTGCCACCCCATCAACACCGGCCCTCCACAATCCACCATTACCCAGGATTTCGTGCCTTCATCCACGGAATCCAAAAACAGAGTATCCTGACGTTCGTCCACTAATCGAACGATATTTCGAGATCCCCATCTCCGATTCGCCTGAAACTAGATCCGTTGGAAAGCTCTTTTCCGGGCCTACAACATATCAAAATTTCACAGCGATCCAACGGCGGGATATTTCGGGATCTGATCTCAAAGTTCCGTGCAAGATCGTATTAATCTTGAATCAGAGCCATAGCACCAAAAGAGGGTTCGTATCAATCTGGTATCAGAGCCTATAGCCGAGGAAGGATCGTAACATAGCAGTTACAAGACTGACTCACAAAACAACCCATCGATCCAAACGACTTTGTTCCTCTCAGTCTTGATCGCTAGAACCCACGATTTACTGCTTCTCGTGATTGAAGTCCAATCTCAGTAGCCCTCGAGATTGATCTTTCGTCTAGATAGTCCTTAAGATGAAAGATTCGATTTTTGTAGATGAGAAGAACCTTGTTTGTTGAAGAACTGATGTAGCCTCCAAAAAGTCTCCTTGAATAATCTTCTTCAACTCCCCTAGGTTAGGGCAACACTATCCTTATATATGATCTCCAAGATAGAGCCAAATCCAAGTCATATTCGTACTCACGAAAATCCAATAAATTGCAAACTTTATAGGTGCGTTCGAATGCGGCCCGAGTGCGTTCGAACGGCCTAACTTAATCTCAGGTGCGTTCGAACGGGCCCAAGTGCGTTCGAACGCGACAGCTTGAATTTTTCAGGTTGCGTTCGAACGCGTTTGTGAACGCTGCTCTCGGTCTGTGTGAACGTAGTACCCGCATTCGAACGCGTTTGTGAACGTGGCTCTCTGTCTGTGTGAACGCAGTGCCCATGTTTGAACGCGCTTGTGAACGCGGCTCTTTGTCTGTGTGAACGTAGTGCCCGCGTTCGAACGCGCTTGTGAACGCAGATTTCGCGTTCGAACGCGTTTGTGAACGCGGTGTGAACGTGACGGCTTTTCTCCAATGATCTTGCAATTCTTCACACCAGTGATATTCTAGACTTGTGTAAAGCTCATATACATGAAAAAATACACTTAGAATATTTTGTACAAAATTGCCAACAAATAAAAAACCTAACACCTTTCATCACTAATAATCCTTCTACCACCACTTACTCACCGGTGCCACCCCATTACCGCCGGTCCACCACCATCCATCATCACCTAGGATCTCGTGCCTCCATCCATGGATCCATAGACGGACTCCCTGATATCCGTCTACATCTCGGATGATATCTTAAGATCCCACTATCCGAATTTCCTGAAATTAGATTTATTGCAACGCTCTTTTCTATGGCTACAACATATCAATATTTTACGTTGATTCGACGGCTGCATCTTACGAGATCCATTTCCAAATTCCTATGCCAAATCCTGTCAAGATTTGACAACGAGATAGATCAAACCTTAGCCAAGAGGAGAATGTACCACATCCACCCTCATCACCAACATCATCCCTAACCTAAGTCATCACCACCACCCGTCACTTTCACCATCACCTTCACTTTTAAGTATTTTCGTCCCAGTTGTAGTCAAAATCTGCAAAAATCATAAATACTAAAATCATAGATCAGTAAGTTATGAATCGAGCACTCTTAGTTTCATAATATTCCGACTATGGTAGAATATCTGGTGAATAGTTTCCCTTGACTGTGTGGGCTACTTTCCTACAATCGATCCAGATCGGGAAGCGAACGTCGGGCTCCAACAAGTGGTATCAGAACCATCGTTCCTCGGCCACCATGCCCACCACCAGATCCGTGGCATCAAGACCTAATGAAGACACCTCTGCTGAGGGAGAAGCCACGGAGATTATTAGATCAGATGCTAACTGTAACTCATCGATTAAAATGTCTCCAACGACCTCTATGATCAACTCAGATCTAATCAAGATCTTGCGATGGAGACACAACAAGCCAAGCAAGCATCAATGGAAGTCATGACTCAAGCCCTTTTAGGCACACCAAGGGGTATGGCGGCGACCGAGTTCCCTACTCAAGCCCAAGCTATCTCACCATGGGAACTGCATTTTTGCCAAAAGACACCGCACCACCTCCACCATTCCATACCAAGCGGGAGGAAGACCATGATAATCCCATGGGTGGACACGCTAGAAGGCCCTTGCTACCCACGCTGCCCGAAAGGCGCACTGTACCACTTCCGATCTTTCACCACAACACCATCCTAGGGCTGTTGGATTCAATCCAAGAGAAAGGAGGCCTAACCATTATGAAGAAGAAGAATAAGGCATCCATGCAGCGACGTTTGCCTCAACTTCCCACCCTTCAATGGAGGAGACCCACTCGATTAGGTTTATCGAGCGGAGCAGTTCTTCAAATATAAAAGAACACCTAATGCCCAAAAGGTGTTGTTAGCATCTTTCCATCACAAGGACACCGCTATTCGATGGTACTAGACCACTCATCAAGCCCAACCCTATCGATCGTGGAAAGAGTTTGCTGACGCGATTTACGTCACCATTTGGACCCTCCAGCTATGAGGAATTCCAAGCTGCTCTTACCAAGTTAACTCAAAGGACTATGGTGAGAGCATATCAAGAGGAGTTTGACCATGTTAGCAATCGAGTGCAGGGCTGGTCGGATTCTCAACTCAAGAGCACCTTCATTAGTGGCCTTCAATAGGACATTCAAGCCGAAGTGAAGGCCCGCCCAATCAACTACATTATTGGAGGCTTTTGCAACAGCTCAGTTGATGAAAGAGAAGCTTCAAGAGCTACAGATAGCAGCAAAATGGGGTTGGGGCACCACGGAGTCTATAGGAGTGCCTCGGCAAATAGCAGCCACACATCTTGTGTCGGCGCCTCCACCAAGAGCAATGGGTGCAAGAATACCTCCACGACCACAACCGGAAGTGAGGGGACCTTCCCAAACTACCATGAGGAGACTTACTCCAGCCAAAGTTGAAGAGAGAACACTAAAAGGGTTATGTTTTTACTATGATGAGTGATTCACTGCCGGCCACTGTGATGGTGTTGGACGAAGTAGAGGATGTGGAAGAAGAGGAGATAATGGAAGCTGAACAAGAGGATGCGATGGAAGACCAAGAAGCATTAGAGGGCAACGAGATCCATGCCGAGATATCCATGCATGTCTACACCGGCGTCAATGCACCTCGGACAATGCGAGTCAATGGCACTATGAAGAATCAAATGGTGAGGATCTTCATCGACACTAGGAGCACCCACAACTTCATGGACGAGCGTGTAGTCAAGAAGATAGGGATGGCTATAGATGCTACTTTGGGATTTGATGTAGTATTGGGAGATGGCATGACACTCCGGGCAAATGGCGTATGTTGAGGGGTTCTTTTGAAGATTCAAGATAATTCCTTCACCTTGGATCTTCACCCATTGGCCTTATGAGGGATTGACATCATATTGGGGACGCAATGGACACAAAGTTTGGGCACGGTGACCTTTGACTTCTCGAAGATGTGGATGGACTTCAAGAGAAGTGGCAAGCGGGTGCGGTTAAACGAAATTTGATCGCGGCTCGAAGCGTAACTTCAACCGATGGTGGGACTGCCAAAGGCCGGATGTCATGGACGTTTAATGCAACTAATCTAGGGTCAAGAAGGCTAGGCCAAGGAAGAAATACCCACTGATTTATCCGTCTTACCAGAAGAGTTCAACGAGGTATTTGAGGGGCCACGTGGCATGCTGCCAGCTCGACCCCAAGACCACTACATTGAGATTACTCCCGGAGTGGAACCGGCTAATGTGCAGCCCTACCGGTACCTATTTGTGCGAAAGGAGGAGATCACAAGACTTGTCAAGGAGATGCTGGACAACAGAATCATCCAACCAAGCCAAAGCTCTTACTCCTCACTGGTGCTCCTAGTGCAAAAGAAAGACGGGACATGGCATTTTTGCGTGGATTATCATGCACTCAATGTCATCATGGTGAAGGATAGATATCCTATACCGATCATTAAAGAACTCTTGGATGAGCTTTCGAGGGCATCTTACTTCAGTAAGTTAGACTTGCGAGCCAGCTACCATCAAATCCATGTGAGGCCCGAGGATGTGCACAAGACTGCATTTCACACCCATGATGGGCATTATGAGTTCAAGGTCATACCTTTTGGACTCACTAATACCCCCTCCACCTTCCATGGTTTGATGAATGGTGTTTTTAGGGCGTTATTGAGGCAGTTTATGCTAGTCTTCTTCGATGACATTCTTGTGTACAGCCACTTGATACGATCTCCACTAGATTAGGTTTAATCTATCTCGTTTTCAAATCTAGGCTCCTTGCACGAAAATTTAGACAGAGATTTCTGAAGATATATCGGTCGAATCAACGTGAAATGTTAATAGGTCGTAGACCTAGAAAAGAGATTTCCGACGAATATAGTTTCAAGTGATTCAGACGACGGGATCTGAAGATATCTTCAGATAAGTGGGCAAACATCAAGGAGTCTGATCTGCAAGATTCAGACCAAAATGTGATTTTGGATTCGTGGATGGAGGCATGGAATCTTAGGTGGAATATGGAGGTGATAGGCTGGAGGTAATGGGTGGGACTAGTAAGGAAGGTGATAGGGAAAGATTATGGATGGTGGAAAGGTTTAGGGCGCAGGTAGAGGGAGATTTGAAGAAGGGGGAGGAGTGGGCCGCCCCTAAAGGATAAGGGTGAGTGGCCGGTCAAGGGAGGTTAGAGGGGGCAGAGCCGTGGGATGAGGCAACGAGAGAGGAGAGGAAGAAGATTAGGGAAAGAAACTTAATTCATTGATCATCCTCTTTTTGGTTACCATCCACACCTTAAGAAGCTAACTAAACAAATCAAAAATGACAATTATTAACCTTAGAAACAGTGGATTTTCGCCGACCACATTCGAACGCACAAATTACATTCTCTGTTGATGCGAACATATGCAAGCGTTTGAACGGGGTCGAGCGCGTTCGAATGCACAATTTGCGTTCTCTTTCGATGTGAATGCCTACAGGCGTTCGCAAGCGCGTTCGAACGTACCCACCCGTGTTCGAATGCAACCTACAAAAATTTTATTTTTCTCTAAATAAAATACTAACACAATAAGAAAAGACACCCACAAGGTGTATCCATGCTCGAAATGACTCAGTGAAGTCTAAATCGTATCAATCCACCATGCTTCCACCACTTTATCCTCAAGGTGTGAAATTGGGGAAGCAATCCATGATATCTGACTCGAGCTCCTAGGTAGACTTGTTAGTGGGCTTGCCCAGCCACTCGATCAACATTTCTGTCTCCAATATGGTTCTGTGGCGCCGTCTCCTACGGCATAACACTTGGACCGGTTAAGCTGGGCTATCTTCCTCCATTGGTTCGGGTAAGGCCGAACCCACCACATGATTAGGCCCGATCTGGGCCTTCAATGCCAACACGTAGAAGACTGGATGGACTCGGGTTCCTTCAGGTAGGTCCAACCGGTAAGGTACTAGATCGATTCGTTGTAACACTCGATATGGCCTGTAGTACTTGTGACCTAACTTTTGGTTCAAAATCGACCTCAATGTGGATTGCCAATACGGTTGGGCTCAAATGAACACCAATTGACCTACCTTAATCTCACTGTAACAACCCAACCAAAAAAAAAAAAAAAAAATTTGCATGGGCACGACGTGGCCGGCCACAGTGTGACCGGCCTCGTGCCCATGCAGTGGGGCTGCGTGGGGGAGGTGCCACGCACCCCCCCCCTCGCGTCGTCGCAGCCAACCGGCTGCGGCTATCTGGCAGCGACGGGCCCCAGCGCCGCCGTAGCCACCACCAACCTCCCACCGCCTTCCCTCTCTCTCTTTAAATCTCTCTCTCTCTCTTTAAATCTCTCTCTCTCTATCTCTCTGGATGCTCTCTCTCTATATCTCTCTCTCTCTCTCGCCGAGGCCGGTCGTCGCCGTCGCCACCTCCTCGAGCGCCGGTGAGCTCCTCTCTCTCTCTCTCCCTCTCTCTCTCTCTCTCTCTCTCTCTCTCTCTCTCTCTCTCTCTCTCTCTTTCTTGCCCGAGGGTGGGCTCGTCGGAGCCGAGCCACCGGCGAGAGGCCGGCCGCTGGCTGGCCAGCAGCGGCCGGTGCCCTCCCCGCCGGCCCGGGTCCGCAACCTCCTCCCACACCTCCTCTCTTTCTTCTCTTCCTCTTCTCTTCTTCTTCTTCTTCTTCTTCTTCTTCTTTCTTCTTTCTTTCTTTCTTTCTTTCTTTTTCTCCTTCTTCCTCAGCTCCTCTTTTCTCTTTCTGCACAGTGTTGGGCTCGGCCCAACACTGTAGCAGACAGTGCTGGGCCGAGCCCAGCACTGATGGCAGTTGTAATTAAATTATTAATTAATTAGTTTATTTATGTTATTTATTTAAGTATTTTGCTTCTTAATTAATGCAAATAGATTATTTAGACATTAACTATTATAATAATATTATATATCCTTCAATGTAATTTTATTAATGATAATTTTTATAATTAATGATTAATTAGGCATAAATATAGGTAATACTTATATTTATTTATTTACTTACTTATATGTATATTAGATTAATAGATAAATTTGTAAATTATAATTATTAGATTTATATTCTAATATTCTTATGATATACATTTTTTTAAGTAATTCTATTAATTTATTATACATTATTATTTTGTAACAAAGAAGATAATGGCTACATAGTCCCTAATTAATCAAGATATAATTTAATTATAATTAGGTTTTTATCTATATTTATATTTTATTTATAATAAAAATCTAGCTAATTATAAAAATAAGTAGAAATTCTAAAATCTAATAAATCATCATATTTTACTCGAACGGATTATAATGGGATAAACAACTAACTTTATGTTACTTAAACATTTCCAGACGATCCCGAACCCCTTATTTGAGACCCCGTGGACCTTGCTAGCGATGAGTGTCACTCGGTTACCTGACGGACGTGAGAGATGCGTGGTTTGTATCTTCTGATCAGACGGTGAGTAGTCTTATCCCCTAGATCCCTTTCTCAAATTAGGATATATTGTATATTATGTACATGCATGTTTTGACCTCCAGTATGATTATATGACTTTATATAGAGATGATTTCAGTCGAGCATATTTTATCATGCACTTGATTAGACTGATCTGGGATATGAGTACATTGGTGATATATAGAGATGATTGGAGATGATTATGCTGTTATGGTTTTATGTCGGGATGATTTCTATCATGAGTATGGATGCGATAGATTAGCATGAGTATGCATGTGTTAGATACATGGTTGGAGTTTGCATTACATCATTTTGCTCTTGATTCCTATTCCACCTAAATTCCGGTTATGCATTGACTTGTTATTGTACTGGATATATGCATATAATTTGTCATTTAAAAAGGAAAGCATGAAATGTGATTGATAGGATAGTTGATAGAAAGCGTGAGGATACCCGAGTGGGCGCGAGGGTTAGGACGCGCTTGGTGGATGATTGATCGCTCGACATGGTCGCGATCCTGTTGGCCTTACGTCCGAGGTCGTTAGTCTGTGTGCGCAGCAGACATTCGGACACATGCCGTTCGCCAGGGCATATGTGGCGAGTTATCCTCACGAGATTTCTATCAGCTAGAAGGGTGCCCGGTCTGGATGGATGTTGATACCCTAGCGGATGGCAGGGTATGGTTATATTTAAGATACTCCTTGCGGATGGCAGAGTATGCTCTGAGCCTTCGGGCATGATGTTGAGACCGGGTACCGGGTGTTGACTATGCACAGTGGTCTAGTATGATGATATTATACCGAGATGTCGGTGATGATCATGATGTTGAGAAATGCATATGATTTCATTATCATTCGGTTACCTGATTATCGAGTGGTCAATATGTATCATATATGGTTGCATTTGATATCATAGCATAGTCATGATCGGCATGCATCATGTGTCATATTTGAGAGAGAGTTATGATGATAGATGACATGAAGATTTATTTACTCATGGTCGAGGATTATATACTTTTATCAGTTATGACGTGTTATCTACTTTTCATTTATATATTATTGAGGATACATTCATATACTCATTCATGACATGATACTCTTTCTGATTCATATTATCCAGTACATGATTTACTCTCTGTTTGGTATCACTGATTCGGGGTAAAGTCTATTCACTGAGCCTTTTGCTCATGACTCTCTTTATTTCTTTTCTAACCCCCTCAGATATGTGGTACGTGATAGCGACTTGAGAAGATATTTTAGAGCGATGATGAGGTGAGCTATAGATACGAGATGGTATAGATGATAGTTTATATAGAAATCGAGTTGTACCAATATTTGATATTTGTACTCTTTTGTATTAGACAATGATTTGTATAATACAGGTCGTATCATAGTGTACCCTTGTATTAGTTATTTTAGTTGTATCTTGATAGTTTGTTGTGGCCTGTGTGGGTCCTGCCAGATTATGTAGCGGTCTAGTGTATATTATTGTGGACTTTGATATTCATTTGTTAATAGGTTTATTTGGTTAAGAGTATGATTTATTTGGTGATTGATTATGTGATCATGGATATGTTAGCAGGTGTTATTTGATGATGTCATGAACGTATGTGCACAGGAGTGTATCTGTGCGTGACGGGCCCCGCCCGACCTGTCGCGTGTGCCGCGCGTGCCGTCTGGGCGCGTGTGCGTGCACGTGCCCGTGCCGGGCGGGGGCGTTACAGATCAGGTGGTATCAGAGCTTAGGTTTAAGGATGATTTGGCAAACCATCAAGTATAGTAGTCGTCAATTTGGTTTAGGGTTACGCTAGTAGTCGATCTCGATGAGTTTGATTTGAATTAGTTGAGATAGGAATCTAGGTTGTGATGTTAAGATTATTAAGTTTTAATACTTGTCGATATTGATAGAAATAATTTGTGATATTGGTATATTGAGAATTTATCTGAGCGACTAATGAATAGGAAGAGGTATTATTAAAATCATGTATTGATATTGATATTGAGGTGTCATAGTCTGTGGAGCATAATATTGGATATATAGAGTTGTTCATATGTTGTGATAAAGTGTAGAAATTTGTAAATATGTGGAGATATGTATTTTGTACAAAAGAATTATTATAAGTAGATTTGAAGTTATTCTGAGCAGATATAGCATATTTTTGGATTTTTGATCTTTTATGGATATATTTGATATTAGGAGATTGATGTAAAGAGATATATGTGCAGAGAGACTATTTTGATCTTTATGAGGGTTATAATTATGGATGGCGGATGGATGAGTAAGACATATGATGATTTTGTATAGTGGAAAAGAAATTATGTGTTGTGATATAGATGATTATAGATTGTATATAAAAAATAATTTTCGGATGACTAGTATGATAAATTATGTTTGCAAGATATTTGTATTAGTAGGTATGAAATTTTGATTGTATCGATAAGATGGGTGATTTAGTAGGGATATGTGTAGCTAACAATATTGTTAAAGGATTAACATCTCGTTTAAACCTTTGAGTTGATTACAAAATAGGGTAATAGGTATAAGAAATATGACATAGATACAGTTATTGGTTTGTGAGTGATGTCAGTAATTGAGAAGTAATGTATATCTTTCTGGATGACATGATAGTAGGTTTAGTTTAGAAGTTGCTGACTGTGTGAATTTGATTAGATAGAAAGAATGATAATGAAAGGAATTATATATGGTGATGATAGTTGCTAAAGTTGATAGTCTCATGATATATCTTGTATGACAGTGAAAATATATTATGGTTATTAGTTTAGTTTTGAAAATTGATTTAGAGGATAAGAATATTATAGTCTAAAAATAATGTATGTTGGGTGACGAATTTTAATTACAATTATACAGACTTATTTTATTATGATTATTAGGTGATATTAATGATGTTATAGAAGGATGTTGATGATACTATACGATTAAATTGTGTAGTATATATAATAGACTTTGTATAGAGGATGTGATAGAATATTAAATTGAGACTCTTGAAGAAGTATGAGGTTTCAGTGATTTAATTAGGAATGAGATATGGTGGTATAGATGTTAAATTGAGATATTATATGTTTTGACATGTTAGTTGTTTCGATGATACTAATTGGTGAGATAATTTGATAGCGTTATTCGTAGAGCCTATAGACTTGATTATTTGTTATGACTGAGAGATGGTTTGGAAGTTGAACTAATTGCTTCATAGGACGATAATGAAAGGAATATAGAGGACTATGATATTTCATGTACAATGTATCGATGGATGTTTATTATACTGCTAGATGATAAACAGATAATGATATATAGGAAAGTGATTATATTAGCAATTGTTTAACCATTGACTTGCATGCTCGATTATTACTAGAGGTTATTGAGCAAGCCTTTTTGAATGATTAGATTGATTTAATGATTGTAAAGACTTACAGGTTTACATTTAAGTCTTAAGGTAAAGATATTTGATTGTGAGATAATGATTTCATGATTGGTTCTATTATGGTTTGTAGAAATTTGATCGTTTAATGAATTGCAAAGTTAAGGATGTGAGAAAGTTGTTATCTATATTTTTGGATGTCTTCTAATCTATAGGAATCAGTTAGTGTCAGTTAGTTTATTAGTAGATCGTAATAGCATTATGAATTCGGGAGGTTAATCTTAGTAACTTTAGTTCATTTATAATGATTTTATGGATTTGTTTAAGATGTGTTTATGTATTTTTAAAAGATCAAGTATGATGGATTAACAAATATTTGTGTGGCAATGGATTAATATTATGAACTGAATATTTTATCTGTCAAGATATTGAAAGGATTATTGGATTACTTCGTAGAACTCAGTAAATAGTCTCTGGATCTGAATACCGATATCATTAAATGATATTTTGGTGGATATGCTAGTAGTGATAGTAATTAAATAGATATTGATCAAACTGGAGTTATGTGAATCGAGGAATGAATAGTTTGGATATAGAAGTGATGGATAGAAAGATCATTATAAAGTTTATCATGTATGTTTCTTGAGATAGTTCGGATTTAACCTTTTAGATATTGCAGATTACGAAAGAAGATAATGTGGAGAATTAGAAGAGGATATAAATTTCGGTTGAGGTTGCATTAGGATTTACATTGATAGGTCGGATTTGATGCACTGTATGTTATTTTGAAGAATGTATTATGAATACACGTTGTAGTCTTATATGGATAGGTATGATCTCTTGTATTGATTTACCTAGTAATTTGTATAATAGTTTAAGCATATGAGTAGTGCACTTTAACTAAGAGTTTGTGCTATCGCCTAAATTTTATGAGGATATCGGATGATGCTGAGTATGTTTAGATCAGTGAGATTATTTGTTTAGGAAGAGGAGCATAAGTTAAAGTATTTCGGATGTTTTTGAAATAACTTGTATTTATCGTTCTACCTGGTATTAGTGATTGTATTGAGGGATAATCCATTGTGTATGTTGATATCGGAATATATATTTAGCAGATTGGAGATAATTTACTTAAATAGGTTGTATTGTCTAATCATAGGTGATTATGGCATTACGATGCGTATTGTGGTAGTTAGCGGGAAAAGTGATAAAATTGGGATAGCTTGAGGTATTTTGGAGTAGAATATGATTTACTTAATAGATGACAACACCTTTTTATATTGTAGAATGAATGTACGCTTCTTTGTAGACCAGTGGTATTATTGATGTTTATAGACATGGTATAATTACCTGACTCACCTAGATCTAAAATTTTTAATTTTGTATGGGAGTTACTTGGGGTTGTGGAATGTTAAGAGTTAGTAAACGAAGTATGAGTTATTGATTTGAAAAGTAAGATTGTGTAGTTGTCGATTTCTTAAGATTGTGTAGTTGTCGATTTCATTAGAAGGTACTAGAACTAGATTTGTAGATTTTCTTACAATACCAGTGTGATTTAAATTTCGGAGTCGAAATTTTTATAAGGGGGGAAGGAAAATGTAACAACCCAACCAAAAAAAAAAAAAATTGCATGGGCACGACGTGGCCGGCCACAGTGTGACCGGCCTCGTGCCCATGCAGTGGGGCTGCGTGGGGGAGGTGCCACGCAACCCCCCCCCCCCTCGCGTCGCCGCAGCCAACCGGCTGCGGCCATCTGGCAACGGCAGGCCCCAGCGCCGCCGTAGCCACCGCCAACCTCCCACCGCCTTCCCTCTCTCTCTTTAAATCTCTCTCTCTCTCTCTCTCTCTCTCTCTGGATGCTCTCTCTCTATCTCTCTTTCTCTCTCGCCGAGGCCGGTCGTCGCCGTCGCCACCTCCTCGAGCGCCGGTGAGCTCCTCTCTCTCTCTCTCCCTCTCTCTCTCTCTCTCTCTCTCTCTCTCTCTCTCTTTCTTGCCCGAGGGTGGGCTCGTCGGAGCCGAGCCACCGGCGAGAGGCCGGCCGCTGGCTGGCCAGCAGCGGCCGGTGCCCTCCCCACCGGCCCGGGTCTGCAACCTCCTCCCTCACCTCCTCTCTTTCTTCTCTTCCTCTTCTCTTCTTCTTCTTCTTCTTCTTTCCTCTTTCTTTCTTTCTTTCTTTCTTTTTCTCCTTCTTCCTTAGCTCCTCTTTTCTCTTTCTGCACAGTGTTGGGCTCGGCCCAGCACTGTAGCAGACAGTGCTGGGCCGAGCCCAGCACTGATGGCAGTTGTAATTAAATTATTAATTAATTAGTTTATTTATGTTATTTATTTAAGTATTTTGCTTCTTAATTAATGCAAATAGATTATTTAGACATTAACTATTATAATAATATTATATATCCTTCAATGTAATTTTATTAATGATAATTTTTATAATTAATGATTAATTAGGCATAAATATAGGTAATACTTATATTTATTTATTTACTTACTTATATGTATATTAGATTAATAGATAAATTTGTAAATTATAATTATTAGATTTATATTCTAATATTCTTATGATATACATTTTTTTAAGTAATTCTATTAATTTATTATACATTATTATTTTGTAACAAAGAAGATAATGGCTACATAGTCCCTAATTAATCAAGATATAATTTAATTATAATTAGGTTTTTATCTATATTTATATTTTATTTATAATAAAAATCTAGCCAATTATAAAAATAAGTAGAAATTCTAAAATCTAATAAATCATCATATTTTACTCGAACGGATTATAATGGGATAAACAACTAACTTTATGTTACTTAAACATTTTCAGACGATCCCGAACCCCTTATTTGAGACCCCGTGGACCTTGCTAGCGATGAGTGTCACTCGGTTACCTGACGGACGTGAGAGATGCGTGGTTTGTATCTTCTGATCAGACGGTGAGTAGTCTTATCCCCTAGATCCCTTTCTCAAATTAGGATATATTGTATATTATGTACATGCATGTTTTGGCCTCCAGTATGATTATATGACTTTATATAGAGATGATTTCAGTCGAGCATATTTTATCATGCACTTGATTAGACTGATCTGGGATATGAGTACATTGGTGATATATAGAGATGATTGGAGATGATTATGCTGTTATGGTTTTATGTCGGGATGATTTCTATCATGAGTATGGATGCGATAGATTAGCATGAGTATGCATGTGTTAGATACATGGTTGGAGTTTGCATTACATCATTTTGCTCTTGATTCCTATTCCACCTAAATTCCGGTTATGCATTGACTTGTTATTGTACTGGATATATGCATATGATTTGTCATTTAAAAAGGAAAGCATGAAATGTGATTGATAGGATAGTTGATAGAAAGCGTGAGGATACCCGAGTGGGCGCGAGGGTTAGGACGCGCTTGGTGGATGATTGATCGCTCGACATGGTCGCGATCCTGTTGGCCTTACGTCCGAGGTCGTTAGTCTGTGTGCGCAGCAGACATTCGGACACATGCCGTTCGCCAGGGCATATGTGGCGAGTTATCCTCACGAGATTTCTATCAGCTAGAAGGGTGCCCGGTCTGGATGGATGTTGATACCCTAGCGGATGGCAGGGTATGGTTATATTTGAGATACTCCTTGCGGATGGTAGAGTATGCTCTGAGCCTTCGGGCATGATGTTGAGACCGGGTACCGGGTGTTGACTATGCACAGTGGTCTAGTATGATGATATTATACCGAGATGTCGGTGATGATCATGATGTTGAGAAATGCATATGATTTCATTATCATTCGGTTACCTGATTATCGAGTGGTCAATATGTATCATATATGGTTGCATTTGATATCATAGCATAGTCATGATCGGCATGCATCATGTGTCATATTTGAGAGAGAGTTATGATGATAGATGACATGGAGATTTGTTTACTCATGGTCGAGGATTATATACTTTTATCAGTTATGACGTGTTATCTACTTTTCATTTATATATTATTGAGGATACATTCATATACTCATTCATGACATGATACTCTTTCTGATTCATATTATCCAGTACATGATTTACTCTCTGTTTGGTATCACTGATTCGGGGTAAGGTCTATTCACTGAGCCTTTTGCTCATGACTCTCTTTATTTCTTTTCTAACCCCCTCAGATATGTGGTACGTGATAGCGACTTGAGAAGATATTTTAGAGCGATGATGAGGTGAGCTATAGATACGAGATGGTATAGATGATAGTTTATATAGAAATCGAGTTGTACCAATATTTGATATTTGTACTCTTTTGTATTAGACAATGATTTGTATAATACAGGTCGAATCATAGTGTACCCTTGTATTAGTTATTTTAGTTGTATCTTGATGGTTTGTTGTGGCCTGTGTGGGTCCTGCCAGATTATGTAGCGGTCTAGTGTATATTATTGTGGACTTTGATATTCATATGTTAACAGGTTTATTTGGTTAAGAGTATGATTTATTTGGTGATGGATTATGTGATCATGGATATGTTAGCAGGTGTTATTTGATGATGTCATGAACGTATGTGCACAGGAGTGTATCTGTGCGTGACGGGCCCCGCCCGACCTGTCGCGTGCGCCGCGCGTGCCGTGTGGGCGCGTGTGCGTGCACGTTCCCGTGCCGGGCGGGGGCGTTACACTCACGCTCACATCGGCCCTTGTCATGAGTCTGCTTAATACGGTTTTGAGCTGATGTTAGGTGAATCTTGAGCTGTCTCAAGGTTTCATCTCGGTCCGCAAGTTCTAAGTCGAGCTCGGTCCAATTCGATGCCGTGAGTCTATCGTAGGCACACAAGACATGGACAATGTGCCCATAAACCGCCTCAAAGAGGTTCATGCCGATGCTAGAGTGATGAGCCATATTGTAAGACCACTCAACCCATAGGAGGAATTTGACCCAATCCCTTGGTCGGTTCACCACAAGCGTGGCACTTCTCGAACAAAAATTTTAGCAACCTTCTTTAATGAAAATGGGTGCGTTAATGCTATAAAATGAGCGTATTTGCTCAACCTATCCACCACCAACTGGCCTCAAACCTCCGGTAGCTCCTCAATGAAGTCCATGGAGATGTCCTCCCAAATATGCTCCAGTATAGGCAACGGTTGCAACAACCTGCTTGGTTTGAGCATCTCCAACTTGACTCTCTAGCAGATTTGGCATTCACACATATCATCACTGTCCATGTACAACTTTGGGCCAGCCGCTTGTAGCTGTGTAAGACCCCTTCGTAGCTTACTGTAGGGGTATCATGGAAGTGTGCCACCAATAGTCTCCGTAGCCCCTCGTCCACGGGTACCTTGATCAGCCCGCGCTTGAGCACCAACCCATCGCGCTCCTTTTGCTCGGGGTGGCTCGACGGGTTCTCTCTCAGCTCCTTCATGAGTTGAACCAGATCTTGATCCTCTGCACTGGCTCTCCTCAGATCTCAAAAGAAAGGGAAGGTTGGCGCTAAAAGAGAAGCGAGCTTGCTTGCATCCGATTGGCACGAAAGGGCATCGACAACTCAGTTCTCGATCCCCTTTCTGTAGACCAGCTCATAGTCATACCAAGAAGCTTTGTGACCCATCGTTGCTGTGCCGGGGTGTGCACATGTTGCTCCATGAAGTAGGGTAAGCTTCGTTGGTCCATGCAGACAGTAAACCATTGGCCAATCAAATATGGTCGCCATTTGGTGAAGGCGTGCATAATTGCAAACATTTCTCGCTCGTAGGTGGATAGTTGTCGTGACTGGTCCGACAATGCCTTGCTCATATATGCCATGGGCCTGCCATCCTGCATCAAAACAGCTCCAATGCCTGCACCCAAGGCATCGGCTTTCACTCCTCTCGCTGAGATTATGTGACCCAAGTACTCCACTCGTGGCTCACCCTAAAGGCACTTGCTCATCTTGACTTTCAACTGGTTAAGTCGTAAGATATTCAACACCTCTCGCACATGCCATAAATGTTTGCTCCAACTCCTGTTGTACACTGGAATATCGTCAAAAAAGACAACACATACTATAACTCTCCCCACCCGGCATAAGTACGTGCACGCCCACGCACCCACACGGCACGCACGATGCACACGACTGGTTGGGCGTGGCCCGTCATGCACAAATACACTCCGTTGCACATATAATCATAACATCATCAAATAAATCATACTATTAACCAAATAAATATGTTAACATATGAATATTCAAGTCCACAATAATATACTAGACCACTACATAATCTAGTAGGACCCAACAAGCCATGATAAACCATCAAGATATAACTAAAACAACTAATACAAAAGTGCACTATGATTCGACCTGTATTATACAAATCATCGTCTAATAAAAAGGAGTACAAATATCAAATACTAGTACAACTCAATTTCTATATAAATTTATTTTGGAGCTGCGAGAGGAGATACAAGCGGATGTTCGTGCTCTATGTCCTACTACTCTTGAGGAGGCCTTTGAGAAGGCCGTGAGGATGGAACAAAAGCATAGGGCTCTAAAAGATGGCAACGAAAAATAATTGGGGCAACCGGGATGGGTGGTTTGTACCTAGAACGCTAGCTAGAAATTCTGTAGTTTTAAATACAGCAGCTGCAAGTACTAGACCACGACCACCTTTGGAGACCTTCCAATGTTAGAGGAGGCACTAGACCCCCCCCCCCCCCCCCCCCCCCCGTTCAAACTCTCACACTTGCCTAGGTGGAGGAGCGAAGAGCGAAGGGCCTTTACTTTCGATGTGATGAGCGTTTCATCCCCGATCAAAGGTGTTCTAAACCGATCAGGAGTTTAATGCTCATCGACGGTCTTAAGGAGGATGATGAGGTGGTTGATCATTGAGAGTATCTAGAGGAGACCTATGAGGAGGCCGTTGAGGAGGGCATGGAGGAAGATATCCAAGCTGAAATATCGATGTATGCATATTCGGGTACTTCCGTGCTGAGGACATTACAGGTAGATAGAGTCGTTAGAAAGCATTGTGTGCACATCGTCATCGATTCAGGGAGTACACACAACTTTCTAAATGAGAGGTTAGTGAGGAGATTGGGTTTGGATGCCGAATCGACCACGGGATTTAACATTGCTATTAGAGACGACACAAAACTTAGGGCAGAGAGCTTGTGTCGCCGGGTCGGTATACGGGTACAAGGACACGACATCATTGTGAACTTGTATCCGTTGGCGCTGTAAGGAGCGAACATTGTCCTTGGTGCTCAGTTGTTATAGAGTTTAAAACCCATCACATTTGATTTCTAGAGCATGTGGATGAAATATAAACAAGGAAACAAAGATGTGCAGCTTGATGATTTTCGGTCTTCGCCGATTCCTACGATGTAGCCTATGGTGGGGCTGCCTTGTGCGTATGATTTGGCCTATGTTCTTTAGTTAGGACTAGCAAGAGATGACCCTCAAACGACTACTATTGAATTGTCTAATTTATTAGATAACTTTTCTGGACTATTTGAGAAACCACAAGAGTTGCCACCAAGGAGAGCGGCAAACCATCGCATAGAGATTGTACCCGAGGCTGCACTGGCGAACATGAGGCCATATCGGTATCCACATGTGTAAAAAGAAATTATTTCAAAGATGGTAGCCGAGATGTTGGAGCAAGGCCCTATAATACCAAGTATAGCGCATACTCATTCCCCGTGCTATTGGTGCGAAAAAAGGATAAAACATGGCATTTTTATATTGACTATCAATTACTAAACGCTATTACTATCAAGGACCGGTATCCCATTTCGGTTATCGAGGAGTTGCTGGACAAGCTTGTAGGGGTTACTATATTTAGTAAGCTTGACTTGAGGGCCAGGTATCATCAAATTAGAGTTCACCCGGCGGATGTACACAAAACTATATTTCAGACTCCGGACGAACATTATGAGTTCCAAGTGATACCTTTTGGTCTCACCAATGCTCAAGCTACCTTTCAAGGCCTCATTAATGATATATTTCGGCCTCTATTGCGAAGGTATGTCCTGATATTTTTTGACAATATTTTAGTGTATAGCAGAACTCAATTCGAGCATTGGCGCCATTTGGAGGACGTGTTGAATTTATTGAAGCAAAACCAATTAAAGATCAAGAAGTCCAAGTGCCTATGGGGAGTGCCAAAAGTGAAGTATTTAGGCCACATTTCTTTAGCGGATGGTGTAGCGACGAATCCTCAAAAGGTTGTATGCATGACCGCTTGGCCTATTCCTACTACTACCACCGGATTGAGAGGATTTTTGGGGCTGATCGGATATTATCGTCGATTCATCGCTGGATATGCAAGATCGTTGCTCCTCTTACTTCTTTGTTGAGAAACAACTATCGAGTCACCCCTCTTCTTTGGGATCTCGACCACTTCATTCCTTTCATCTACTTCCCTTAATCACATCCATAATCCACCTTCATCTCCATACCCATCCATAACCCTAACATCCACTCCACCCGTCATCACCACCATCACCCCCGTTATTCTGTATTTTTGTCACTGTGAAAAACCCCTAGACATACGTATGTATCTAACCTCTAGGCAATGATATTTCTCGTTCGCTTAAGTAAAAGTCGGAAGAAATATTAAAAACGAAAGTAGAGATGAACGCCAAGATTTTAACGTGGAAAACCTAAACGGGAAAAAAAAACCACGGATCCAAACTCGGATCAAAACTAATCACTATGATAGTAGCAGTTACAAGACTGACTCACAAAACAACCCGTCGATCCAAACGACTTTGTTCCTCTCAGTCTTGATCGCTAGAACCCACGATTTACTGCTTCTCGTAATTGAAGTCCAATCTCAGTAGCCCTCGAGATTGATCTTTCGTCTAGATAGCCTTTAAGATGAAAGATTCGATTCTTGTAGATGAGAAGAACCTTGTTTGTTGAAGAACCGATGTAGCCTCCGAAAAGTCTCCTTGAATAATCTTCTTCAACTCCCCTAGGTTAGGGCAACACTATCCTTATATATGATCTCCAAAATATAGCCAAATCCAAGTCATATTCGTACTCACGAAAATCCAATAAATTGCAAACTTCATAGGTGCGTTCGAACGCGACACGAGTGCGTTCGAACGGCCTAACTTAATCTCAGGTGCGTTCGAACGGGCCCAAGTGCGTTCGAACACGGCAGCTTGAATTCTTCAGGTTGCGTTCGAACGCGTTTGTGAACGCTGCTCTCGGTCTGTGTGAACGCAGTACCAGCATTCAAACGCGTTTGTGAACGCGGCTCTCTATCTGTGTGAACGCAGTGCCCGCGTTAGAACGCGCTTATGAACGCGACTCTCTGTCTGTGTGAACGCAGTGCCCGCGTTCGAACGCGCTTGTGAATGCGGCTCTCTGTCTGTGTGAACGTAGTGCCCGCGTTCGAACGCGTTTGTGAACGCGGTGAGAACGCGACGGCTTTTCTTTAATGATCTTGCAATTCTTCACACCAGTGATATTCTAGACTTGTGTAAAGCTCATATACATGAAAAAATACACTTAGAATATTTTGTACAAAATTACCAACAAATGAAAAACCTAACAATCTCCCCCTTTGGCAATTTGTGACAAAACACCTAGGTTACAAGATATTACAATGACTTCAAACTGAGCAATCAACAAGTCTAGAATATTTTGCATATCAATCCCTACAAGGAAACATATACCAATCCAAGATCAAGTGAAAATAACTTGAAATAAAAAAATCAAAACACAAGTTATCACAAGAGGAAAAATTTAAAAAGACAAAGATTAAACACACTTATCATAATTACTTCAAGTTAAGTTCAAATGCCAATGACACTAAGACAAAGCAAAGTTCAACCATCAAGTAAACTCCACCTGAAGTAAGACACTCTCCCCCTTTTTGACACAAATGCCAGACTAGGAACTCGGAGGGAACTGACGATAAAGAATTGTCAACACGAAGTCGAAGTAGGTGACGAAGGCGGCCTTGGTTTCTTGGTAACTGTAGTTTTTTTTTCCTTTTTCTTTTCTTTTTTTTTTAGGCATTGTAGAGAAGGAAAAAAGTCGCAAGATTCAACATATGCCCAAAGAGTACAAAAAAAATAACAAGAAATCCAAAAATTCTAGAAACTATGAAGACCCTAAGTGAAATCCATCTTCCACTTAAAAATGCTAAGTTATCACGTTCAATCGCACAAAAAATCATCAAGATATTATCTTTAACGTGATCAAAACTTGAAACCGTTCAAAATCAATCAAGATCAATAGACTTTGGAGATGCACTTCTAGAAATTCAAAATATATTCAAGACATAGAATATGACAATCAAATGAAATAAGTCATACACATATCAATCAAGTCATCAAAAGTATATTATAATCAATTCTAATACATCACTCAAAATTAAATTAATCTTGATTGATCATAACGATACGCATATGCAAGATGAGCATAGATAACATGAACCAATCTTCTTAAATAAACTTTCCTATATACGCAATGATGCAGCACAGTAGTCAAACCGACTTAGTATAGAAATTTTGCACTTTTCGACTTATTCTCTATAACATTACAGGAATTTTTCCTGTAATTTTTTTCTTAACAAAACAGGTGCAATGATGGCTTTCACACATGAGTAGGTAGCCATTTTCTTGTAGTACAAATCAAACAATGTGCAAGAAGAGATTCACATATATCATTTTTTTTAAATTTGCAAATAATGTACTGAGTCAAACTGGACTCGAAACAAGACGGCTTTCACACTAACTCATTGTAGCCCTTTTCATTGATCTTTTATAAAAATATATTTGATAACTAAGCATGAGGTCAAATTGTGCAAATCAAAGTTAATAGAGAGCTATTTAAAAAATTATTCATGATATCATGCTCACACAAGAATACACATACGTTATGAGGCATTAAAAATTTATTATTATAGAAGTCGAGGGAGTGACAAAATCAAAATTGATACAATATACTACAAGATGACAAGATTGACTATAATAACTCATAATCAAGAGAAAAATCATATTTTTATGTCAAGAGTATATTATTGAATCTAGGAGTGCATCAATTTTATTTTATGACAAAAACTCTCGACAGATCTGAAACTAAAACCAAAGAAAATTTCAGAGTAAATGAAAACCTAAAAAAAACGAAACGAAAGAAACTAGCAAACTAAAAAAAAACTCAAATCCCAATAAAATCAGTCCAAAGCACAAATCCCTAAAGAAATACGTAGATACTCAAATCTCTGTAAATCCAAGGGTTTTGTAAACAAGTCACCCAACTGTTTCTCCGTCTCAACATGTTCTAGTGCTATTGTTTTGTCTTCAACTAACTCGCGTATAAAATGATGTCGGATATCAATATGTTTTGTACGCGAGTGTTGAACAGGATTTTTCGATATATTAATAGCACTCTTGTTGTCACAATAAAGCACCATAGTATCTTGTTCAATGCCATAATCCTTGACCATCTGTTTCATCCATAGTAACTGAGAACAACAACTTCCTACTGCAATGTACTCGGCCTCCGCAGTAGATAAAGATGTCGAGTTTTATTTCTTACTGTGCCAAGCAACCAGATTGTTTCCAACATAAAAACATCCACCTGAAGTACTTTTTCTATCATCACATGAACCTGCCCAATCAGAATCCGTGTATGCCGATATGATAGCATCCGAGTCATAAATAAACCAGATACCTAAATCAACTGTGCCACTGACATATTTTATGATACGTTTCACATCAAACAAATGTGACTCCTTGGGTTCAGACTGAAACCTAGCACACACACCGACACTAAATGCAATGTCAGGTCTACTAGCCGTTAAGTACAAAAGGCTACCGATCATGCTCCTATACACTGTCTGATCAACACCTTTTCCTAACATGTCCTTACCTAGTTTGGTAGTTGTACTCATAGGAGTTCTAGCATGTTTTGCATTTTCTAAACCAAATTTAGTCACAAGATCCTTAGCATACTTGGTTTGAGCGATAAAAATCCCTCTCCAATTGAGTAATTTGAAGCTCTAAAAAGAACTTCAACTCACCCATCATACTCATCTCAAAATGACTGTGCATGAGATCTGCAAACTCCTTAGCTAATAATTGACTCGTCGCCCCGAAGACAATGTCATCCACATATATTTGTGCCACAACTAAACTCTTGTTTTCACGTCTAATGAATAATGTCTTGTCCACTCCCCCTCGAGTGAAGCCCGCATCCACTAAAAAGGTGGTCAACTTCTCATACCAAGCTCTTGGAGCTTGTTTTAGCCCGTAAAGAGCCTTTTTCAATTTAAAAACATGATAAGGAAATTTTTGATCTTCGAAACCCAAGAATCGTCTAACAATGCTTCCTTCACATTTTTAGGTTCAAAAGAAGATGTATAACAGGTAAATGATACCTCACTTTGGATTTGTCGTCTTGTCTTCATTGGTCCATTCACGTCTCCGATCACTTGTGACAGTGGATGATTTGATTTCACTCTAGCAGATGGTTCCGGTACGTTGCAGTCATTTTTGTTCATTTCAACTTTGTCCTCGTCCTGATTCTCAATTTCCAGATCAAGCTCCTTTCCTATTTCTTCGTAATATGTATCTGCAGAAACAGAAATAGAAGTAGCTTTAGTTAAGTCAGTCGAGGATTCATCTATCATAACATTAGCAGATTCCATAACAGTAGAAGTTTCAAGATTAAATACTCTGTAGGCTCTAATATTATTCGAGTACCCCAAGAAAATGTCTTCGCTACTTCTAGTGTCAAATTTAGTCAAATATTCTCGATCACGCAACATATAACATTTACTACCAAAAACTCAAAAATATTTAACACTAGGTTTCTTACCTTTCCAGATTTCATAAGCAGTCATATTTGTACCTGGTCTTAGATAAACACGATTTATCACATGTACCGTTGTATTGACCGCCTCTGCCCAAAACCTTTGAGTAACCTTTTTAGCATGAAGCATAACCCTAGCCATTTCCTGCACAACTCGATTTTTTTTTTCAACAATCTCATTCTGTTGTGGAGTTATAGGACCTGAAAACTCATGTTGAATACCAAGAGAATCGCAAAATATAGAAAAATTTTCATTTTCAAATTCTCTACCATGATCAGAACGAATCCTAACTAGGGTTATAGATTTTTCATTCTGCAATTTTAAGCATAGTGATTTAAAAACATCAAAGGTTTCAGACTTCTCACGTAGAAAGGCAACCCAGGTATATCTGGAGTAATCATCGACCATTAAGAATATATAGCGTTTACCTCTAAGACTTTCCATTTTTGTTAGACCCATCAAGTCCATGTGAACTAATTGTAGCACACGGTCAGTGGTAGCTGCATTTACCTTCTTATGTGAGATACAAATTTGTTTTCCAATTTGACATGAACCGCACACTCTTTTTGACATTTCTTTTATCTTAGGTATTACTCTTACCACTTCATATTTGGACAGAGTAAATAATTCCTTGTGATTCACATGTCCAAGACGTTGATGCCAAAGATCTGCAATGTCGATAGACGCATTGTTACATTTCAGTTTATGTGAAGTTCCAACGACATAGCAATTATCAGATGTTCTAGATCCATAACATATAATATTACCATCATGATCTAGAACAGTACAATCATTTTTGGAGAATTTTACCTCATAATCTTCATCACAAAATTGACTGATGCTCAGTAGATTTGCTTTCAAGCCCTTAACATAAAGAACATTTTCGAGACTAAGAATCCTTAGAGTACTTACCTTTCATTTACCTATTACCTTTGATGAATTACCATCTCCGAATGTCACAACTCCCCCTTCATGTTTTTCAAGATTAGAAAATAACGACTTGTCACCCGACATATGTCTTGAACAACCACTATCTAAGTACCATAAATCAGAATTTAAAGCTTTCAAGGCTGTAGGCACAACAAAACATTTCAAATCACTTTTCTTGACCCATATGGTTTTTGTTTTCATCCCATAAATGAAAGCAGTTCTAGGATTTTGCAAAAATTTACAATGAGGTCGAATATGCCCTAGAATGCCGCAATGATAGCATGTCGGAACAAACCCTTTTCTACTCACCTTTTGTCGAGGAGTGTGACTAAAGTTTACCTTTGGTGCCGTCAAAGATTCACCAGTTTGTAGATTCAACTTCAATTTTGAAGGATTCATCCAGGATTGCTTTGAAAATGCGATTGATGGCTTCAGGTATTCTTCCTTTTGTAAACCTGCAGAAACAAAAACAGTTTTATTATTATTTGAATTACCAGTATATCCAACACCATACCTATCTTTTCCAGAGATCTGAGCTTTTAGAATCTCGTCCAGTTTGTTCTTCCCTTTTAGAAATGTAACTTCCTTATGCAATCGCTCTAGTTCAATTTCATCAGCCTTCATTTTATTTTTCGCATTGTCAAGTTGTTCAGAAAGGTCTTTGAACTTTTGCTTGAAACCTTTCTGGAAGAGACCTAAGGATCTTACGGACAATTCTATTTTCAGGAATTTTCTCTCCTAGGTTGAAACTAGAGTTGACTATATCACTCAACTTTGCATAGAACTCATCAAATGTTTCATTCTCCTCCATACGTAGGGTTTCAAAATTAGTAGCCAACCTCTAAAGTTTTGAAAGTTTTACAGCCATAGTACCTTCATGAGTTGTTTCTAAGATCATCCAGGCTTCTTTTACTATTTCACAAGTAGATATTCTTCTAAATTCTTTCGAGGAAACACAACTAAAAATTGTATTTATTGCTTTGCTATTCCAGCCAACATTTTCATAATTTGTTTTATCCCATGACTCAATCGGTTTCTCAACTAACTCATCATTCACCATGTACATTGGTAGACTCCAACCGTTCATAATGGCCATCCATATTCTCTCATCTATAGACTTCAAATAAGCTCTCATCCTAGCTTTCCAATATCCATAATTTGATCCATCTAAAATAGGAGGTCTAATAGATGAGGGTCCATCTCTATGAAAATCCATGCCTAGACACACGTATGTATCTAACCTCTAGGCAATGATATTTCTCGTTCGCTTAAGTAAAAGTCGGAAAAAATATTAAAAACGAAAGTAGAGATGAACGCCAAGATTTTAACATGGAAAACCCAAACGGGAAAAAAAAACCATGGATCCAAACTCGGATCAAAACCAATCACTATGATAGTAGCAGTTACAAGACTGACTCACAAAACAACCCATCGATCCAAACGACTTTGTTCCTCTCAGTCTTGATCGCTAGAACCCACGATTTACTGCTTCTCGTAATTGAAGTCCAATCTCAGTAGCCCTCGAGATTGATCTTTCGTCTAGATAGCCCTTAAGATGAAAGATTCGATTCTTGTAGATGAGAAGAACCTTGTCTGTTGAACAACCGATGTAGCCTCCAAAAAGTCTCCGTGAATAATCTTCTTCAACTCCCCTAGGTTAGGGCAACACTATCCTTATATATGATCTCCAAGATAGAGCCAAATCCAAGTCATATTCGTACTCACGAAAATCCAATAAATTGCAAACTTCATAGGTGCGTTCAAACGCGGCCCGAGTGCGTTCGAACCGCCTAACTTAATCTCAGGTGCGTTCGAACGGGCCCAACTGCGTTCGAACGCGATAGCTTGAATTCTTCAGGTTGCGTTCGAACACGTTTGTGAACGCTACTCTCGGTCTGTGTGAACGCAGTACTCGCATTCAAACGCGTTTGTGAACGCGGCTCTCTGTCTGTGTGAACGCAGTGCCCGCGTTCGAACGCGCTTGTGAACGCGGCTCTCTGTCTGTGTGAACGCAGTGCCCGCGTTCGAACGCGTTTGTGAATGCGGTGAGAACGCGACGGCTTTTCTCCAATGATCTTGCAATTCTTCACACCAGTGATATTCTAGACTTGTGTAAAGCTCATATACATGAAAAAAATACACTTAGAATATTTTGTACAAAATTGCCAACAAATGAAAAACCTAACACACTGCTACAGTTTGAATCTATAATGACCATAAATACAAAAGTTGTAGGTCAGGAAGTTACGGATCTAACCCAATTAGTTTTGTAATTTTCTAACTATCAAAGAATATCTGAGGAATATTTTACCATAGTTATGTGAACTTTTTCCTACTATAAATTCAGATCTTAAAAGAATTATTCCGTAGGTGACCTTTTGGTACAAGAGCCTATTAATTTGGTATTAGAGCCCATAAATTTTGTATCAGAGCCCATCAAATTGGTATCAGAGCTTATCATTTGTATCAGAGCGCATCAGATTATGCCCAGGGTTGCATCGGCAAATGTGAGGCCATATTGGTATCTACATGTGCAAAAGGAAGTTATCTCTAATAAGATGGTAACCAAGATGTTGTAGCAAGGCCTCATTCAACCAAGTCATAGCTCATATTCTTCCCCCGTGCTATTGGTGCAAAAAAAGGATGGGACATGGCATTTTTTTATCGACATCGAGCACTAAATGCTATTATTGTCAAGGACCGGTATTCCATTCCGGTTATAGAGGAACTGCTAGATGAGCTTGCAGGAGCGACCATATTTAGTATGCTTGACTTGAGGCCTGGGTATCACCAAATTAGAGTTCACTCGGTGGATGTGCACAAAACTACATTTCGAACTCCGAACGGACATTACGAGTTCCAGGTGATGCCTTTTGGTCTCACCAATGCTCTAGAAATGATATATTTCGGCCTCTATTGCGAAGGTATGTCTTGATATTTTTTACGATATTTTTGTGTATAGCAAGACTAAATTGGAGCATTAGTGGCATTTGGAGGACATACTGAAATTGTTGAAGGAAAACTAATTGAAGATCAAGAAGTCCAAGTGCCTATGGGGACTACCACAAATGGAGTATTTAGGCCACATCATTTCAGCGAATGGTGTAGCGGCGGATCCTCAAAAGGTTTCATGCACGACCGCTTGACCTATTCTTACTACTACCGTCGGATTGAGAGGATTTTTGGAGCTGACCGGATATTATCGATGCTTCATCGCCAGATATGGCAAGATCGCTACATCCAATTGAAGATCACGAAGTCCAAGTGCCTATAGGGAATACCAAAGGTGGAGTATTTAGGCCACATCATTTCAGTGGATGGTGTAGCGGCGGATCCTCAAAAGGATGAATACATAACCGCTTGGCCTATTCCTACTACTACCACCGGATTTAGAGGATTTTTGGGGCTGACCGGATATTATCACCGATTCATCGCTTGATATGGCAAGATCACTGCTCCTCTCACTTCTTTATTGAAAATAGACTCTTTTAGATGGACAGATGAAGCCACTATAGCCTTTGAAAAATTAAAAACAGCAATGACGACAATGCCCGTTTTAGCGCTACCGGACTTCACCAAAGAATTCATTATAGAATATGAAGCATCGGGTGTTGGCATAGGAGCTGTATTAATGCAAGGAGGACATCCTATTGCCTTTCTTAGTAAGGCTTTATCACAAAAATCTTAACAATTATCAACTTACGAAAGAGAGATGTTGGCAATTCTCCATGCGATCACAAAATGGAGACCTTATTTGATCGGTAAGCGATTCATTATCCGAACCGATCAAAGAAGCCTTTCAAACTTTATGGGATAGCATATACACACATCGACACAGCAGAGATGGGTCACAAAATTATTGAGGTATGATTATGAAATATAATACAATAAGGGAATGAAAAATAGAGCGACGGATGCACTATCGCGCCAACCTGATATCGCCGAGCTTGCAGCGTATTCTTCTCCTACCTTTCCCTTCCTTGACGAGCTGAGGTATGCATGTACATCTGACTAAGATGTTTTGAGATTGTTGCAGGAGGTGATGGATGATACGATTCGGATTTCATCGATGTCGTCTCGAGTATGGATACACTTTAAGCGTGTCTTTGTTTCTTATTTTAGTGTTTAATTCATAGAAAAATAAGTTTTCTATATGTCGTGTTCAAACATGGGTGGAGTGCATTCGAACACGCTTGTGAACACCTGCATCAATTTCGCACATATAGAAAATGTGAAATGTACGTTCGAACGCCGTGTTCGAATGCGCTTGCGAACACCTGCATCGTGTTCACACATACAGAGAATGCAAAATGTGCATTCGAACATGATCGGCGCATTCGAATGCAATCAGGTGCGTTCAAACGTAGTCAGCGAAAATTTACTATTTTAGGGTTAATATTGCCATTTTTGAATTATTTGGTTAACCTCTAAAAATGTGGATGGCAACCATAGAATCATTATTGAATGAATTGAGTTTTGCCTTGTCTCCTTCGTCTTCTTCTCTCCCGTTCTCTCGTTCCCCGACGTTACCGTTTCTAGCCTCCCACGACCGGCCACTCACCCTAGTCCCTTATGGCGGCCCACTCCTCCCCCTTCTTCCAATCTATCTATCACTTTGCCCTAACCCTACCATCACCCATAACCCTTCCATCTCCACGTACTCACTGGTGCCACCCCATTAACGTCGGTCCACCAATCTTCACCATCACCAAGGATCTCGTGCCATCATCCACAGATCCTAAGGTAGACTCCCTGACGTTCACCCACTAATCAGATAATATCTCGAGATCCCACTGCCTAATTCGCCTAAAACTTAATTTGTTGGAAAGCTCTTTTTTGGAGCTACAACATATCAAAATCTCACGTCGATCCAACGACGGCATCTTTTGGGATCTATTTTCAAAGTTCCATGTCAGATCCTGTCCAGATCTAAAAATTAGAATAGATCGAGCTTTGGCCTAAAGGGGAGATCGTATCAAGCTGATATCAGAGCCACCGTTCCTCGCACACGCGCTTCCTATGACGACAACCAGAGCCATGGCTGCATGGCGAGATGAGGAAGAAGAGATTCTCCCAATAGAGGAGGGGGAAACGGTTGTAGGGACTTCCCTGGTAATCCAGAAGAGCCCGGGTTCCGCGGGTGGAACTGCCCGACCATATCGGAATACAGAAGAGTCTAGCGTTCAAGCTATGTTTGGGTCTCTTTCTGAACAAATGACCATCAACAACTAGATGATGATGGAGATGATGCGGGAATTACGGGTGACAAGGGAAGCCATGGCGAACGGGAATGCACCATTGACCCCATGACGCGAGTCCAACCCCATGAACCCACCGCCATTGGTTCAAAACTTGCAACCATAAGAGCCTCTACTGCCACCACCCTATGGGCAGAGACAAGCAAGGATGGTTCCATTCCACCCGGCCCAGTTGCGAGTGAGCCCATCCGACAAGCGAACAACTATGGAGATCGTTTTGGATATCTAAATCCGTGGGCAGGGCAGGGCAATACGAACAACAACTGCGTCGAGTTAACCAAAATTGAAGAAGGGATCATCAACCATTCATGGTGCATCCTCCTCCGGTTAGACAAGGGCTGGAATATGATCCAGATCAAGACAACAGTATCCATGGGCAACTCGTGCATCTCAAATTTCCCAAGTTCAAAGGTGGTGATCCCATCGATTAGTTGTATAAGGCGGAACAATTCTTCATATATCAGGGTACAATGGAAGAATATAAGGTGATGCTTGCGAGCTTCCACCTTGAAGATGCGGCGCTTCACTGGTTTTGAGCAACCAATGCCAATGATACGATTAAAACTTGGGCCGACTTTTGCGCCGATATCACGCGACGATTTAGAGCGTCGAGGTATGAAGACTTCGATGCTCTCCTCTCAAAGACGATGCAAAGGACCACGGTTAGGGCATACCAAGAAGAATTTGAGAGGATAAATAGCCAATGCCAACCCCCATGGACAGATTAGCAACTTCGCAGCACCTTCATCTCCAAGTTGCGGGGAGACATGCAAGCCGATATGAGGGCTTTAAGGCCAAGAACCTTAACTGAGGCCTTCGAAGATGCAGTACTCATGGAAGACAAACATTGAGCCATGAAGTTACACCTCAAACAGAACTAGATGAGCCAAGGAAGCCGTAATCCAACTCAACAAATCATAGCGGTAGAAAATGTAACCGGCGTACTAAGAACCGCTGCTGCAATGGAGCCTTCTCGAGCACCCCTAAAGCCCTCCCAAGATGTGAAGTACATGCTTAGAGGTCCGGGACGAGCACTCACACCTGCTCAACTAGAGGAACGAAGAGCCAAAGGCCTATGATTTCATTATGATGAGAAGTTTATACCCGGGCATCGCTGCGCTAAACAGATGGGATCGGTGATGCTAATCGACAGATTGGAGGAGGCTGAGGATGAGATTGCAGATAGAGATGAGGGTGTGGCTGGACAGCAAGGAGGAGTAACTGAGGAGCGACTTTTGGAGGACATGATGGCCGAGATCTCCCTCCAGGCCTATTTCGGGATAGTCGCACCAAAGACTTTACGGGTGAACGGTCTAATCAAGACAACCATAGTGAGAATCTTGATCGACACCGGGTCCACCCACAACTTCATTGACAAGAGGCTTCTTAGGAAGATTGGGCTTGAGTCAAAACCCACGAAAGGGTTGGATGTGACGATTGGAGATGACACCACATTGCGGGCAGATTTCATTTGTGGAGGTGTGGAGTTGAAGGTGCAAGGCTAAATGTTCACATTGGATCTTTATCCATTGGCCTTGCGAGGTGCCGGTATCATTTTGGCGCCCATGACATTTGACTTTACAAACCTCACATTGATATTTTAGAGGAATGATCGGAGAGTGTTGCTGGATGGAAATCAACCATTGTTTGAACATCAACGCAAGGGAGCTCTCTTCTTTCTCGGCACCTACCTTTCCTTTCTTCTCAGATCTGCGGAGAGCCAGCGTAGAGGATAGTGATCTGATCTGACTCATAGAGGAGCTCAGAGAGAACCAATCAAGCCACCCCGAGCATGAGGAGCGCGATGGGTTAGTACTCGAGCGTGGGCAGATCAAGGTACCTACAGACGAAGAGCTACGAAGACTATTAATAGCACACTTCCATGATACTCCTATAGCAGGCCATGAAGGGGTCTTACGTACCTACAAGAGGCTCACCTAAAATTGTACATAGACAGCGATGAAGTCGAACGTGAAGAAGTATGTGCGTGAATGCCAAATCTGCCAACGAGTCAAATCGGAGACACTCAAGCCCAGCGGGCTATTGCAACCACTGTCTATACCAGAGCATATTTGGGAGGACATCTCCATGGACTTCATCGAATGGCTACTGGAGGTTCGAGAACAATCGGTGGTGTTTGTTGCGGTGGATAGGTTGAGCAAATATGCTCATTTCATAGCATTGACGCACCCATTTTCAGCGATTGAAGGTTGCTGAAATTTATATTTGGGAAGTGGCGTGCTTGCATGGGATGCCTAGGACGATCGTGTCAAATTGAGATCACATCTTCATCGGTAAGTTTTGGTCTAAGTTCTTCAAATTGCAAGGGACTCGAGTCAAACTTAGTTTAGCTTATCATCCGGAGACGGATGGCCAAACCGAGGTGGTGAATCACGGACTAGAGCAATACTTGCGATGCTTTGTGGCGGACCGATCAAAGGATTGGGTCAAATTCCTTCCATGGGCCGAGTGGTCATCCAATATAACTTATCACTCTAGTATGGGCATGACCCCTTTGAGGCAGTTTATGGGCAAACTCCCCCTGTCTTGTATGCCTACAATAGACTTGCAGCGGTGGATAGGACCGAGCTCAACTTGGAACTTGCTGATCGAGATGAAACCTTGAGACGGCTCAAGATTCACCTAGCAACAGCCCAAAACCGCATGAAGCAGATTCATGACAAAGGCCGGTGTGAGCGAGAGTTTGAGGTGGATTAATTGGTGTTTGTTCGAGCTCAACCGTACTGGCAATCCACATTGAGGCCAATTTTGAACTCGAAATTAAGTCACAAGTACTATGGTCCATAACGAGTGCTACAATGAATTGGTCCAATGGCTTATCGGTTGGACCTACCCGAGGGAATGCGGATCCATTTGGTTTACCATGTATCAACATTGAAGGCCCAGATCCTAACCATATGGTGGGTTCGGCCTTGCCCGAACCAATGGAGGAAGATGGCCCAGCTGAATCGGTTCGAGTCTTAGGCCATTAGAGAAGACTCCAAGGATCTAGATTGGAGACAGAAGTGCTGATCAAATGGCTAGGCAAGCCCACTAACGAGTCTACCTGGGAGTTAGAGTCATATATCATGGATCGCTTCCCCAATTTCACACCTTGAGGACAAGGTTGCAAAAGCGTGATAGATTGATACGATTCGGACTTCATCGATGTCATCTCAAGCATGGATACACTTTAGGGGTGTCTTTGTTTCTTATTTTAGTGTTTAATTCATAGAAAAATAAGTTTTCTGTATGTCGCGTTCGAACGCGAGTGGAATGTGTTCAAACGTGCTTGTGAACGCCTGCATCAAGTTCGCACATACAAAGAGTGTGAAATGTGTGTTCGAACGCGCTTGCGAATGCCTGCATCACGTTCACACATATAGAGAACTCGAAATGTGCGTTCAAACGCAATCGAGCATGTTCGAACGCGGTCGGCAAAAATCAACTGTTTTAGGATAAATAATTGTCATTTTTGAATTATTTGGTTAGCCTCTAAAGGTGTGGATGGCAACCATGGAATCATTATTGAATGAATTGAGTTTTGCCTTGTCTCCTTCGTCTTCTTCTCTCCCATTCTCTTGTTCCCTAGCGTCGCCGCTTCTAGCCTTCCTCGACAGGCCACTCACCCTAGTCCCTTAGAGGCGACCCACCCCCCCCCCCCCCCCTCCCCCCATTCTTGCAATCTATCTATTACTTTGCCCTAAATCTACCATCACCTATAACCCTTCCATCTCACGTACTCACCAAGGATCTCTTGCCTTCATCCACAGATCCTAAGGTAGACTCCCTAACGTTTGTTCACTAATCGAATGATATCTCGAGATCTCACCTCCCGATTTGCCTAAAACTTGATTTGTCAGAAAGCTCTTTTCCGGGGCTACAACATATCAAAATTTCACATCGATCCGATAGCAGCATCTTTCGAGATCTATTTTCAAAATTCTATGTCACATCTTGTTCAGATCTAAAAATCGAAATAGATCGAGCCTTGGCCTAAAGGGGAGATCGTATCAATGGATGATCTGGAGCGCTATCTAGAGTTGGAGAATCGAGATGGTTTGCTACTGGACCGCGGATGCATTAGGGTGCCCACAAATGATGGATTGCAGTAGAAATTATTAGAGCACTTTCACCAAACTCCAGAGGCTAGTCATGAGGGTGTCTTGAGGACATATAGGAGAATATCTCAGAGTTGCACATGGCTAGGATTGAGGCGGGATGTGAAGAGTTCTGTTTGTGCTTGCAAAGTCTGTCAAAGGGCTAAAGCAACCATATTGAAACCGGCCGGATTACTACGGCATTACCTATACTGGAGCCATTGGAGGAGATAGAGATCGTAGAGCTAGTTTGTGTGCTTGCTAGGCGTCGATAACGACATGGTACCAGATTAGAGATGGAGAATCTAGTCAAGTGGCTGATACGATCACGCCTCGGGCTATGGGGCTCTGATACCAAATTGATACGATCTCCCCTTAGGCTAAGGTTCGATCTCTTCCAATTTCCTGATCTGGACTAGATCTGGCACGGAACTTTGAAATAAGATCCCAAAATATGTCACCATCAAATTGATGTGACACTTTGATATGTTGTAGAACTAGAAAAGAGCTTTCCAACAAATCTAATTTTAGGCGAATCGGATATGGGGATCTCGAGATATTGTCCGATTAGTGGATGAAGGTCAAGTGGTCTGTTTTGGATCCGTGGATGGAGGCACGTGATCCTAGGTAATAGTGGTTGAAGGTAGACCGACGTTAATGGGGTGGCACCAATAAAAAGTGGTGGTGGAAGGGTTATGGTTGATGGAATGGTTAGGGCAAGTGTTGGATAGATTCGAAGAAGGGGGAGGAGAGGGCCACCCCTAAGGGACTAGGGTGATTGGCCGGTCGAGAGAGGTTAGAAGCGGCGTCGCCGGGGTTTGAGAGAACGGGAGCAAAGAAGACGAAGGAGCAAGACAAACTCAATTCTCAATAATCAATAATCAATCCTCCTTTGGTTGCCATCCACATCCTTTTAAAGGCTAACCAACAACTCAAAATTAACCCTAAAAATACAATTTTTGCCGACTGCGTTCGAACGCACCGAGTTCACTCCTCTGGATTTGCGAACGTGATGCAGACGTTCGAACGCGCTGCAGGCGTTCGAACGCGCGATTGAACGCCCCTCTCGGTATTTGCAAACGTGATGCAGGCGTTCACAGTGCGTTCGAATGCACCGCGTTCGAATGCACCGCGTTCGAATGCATAGTGCACTCTCTTCACCCACGTTCACAACCCCGTTCACAAACCGCGTTCGAACTCACTCCACCCGCGTTCGAACGCAACTTACAGAAAACTTATTTTAATGGAAATTAAACACTAAAACATGAAATAAAAACAATCCTAAAGTGAATCCATGATCGAGACGACGTCGGTGAAGTCCGAATCGTATCAGTGGCTTGGCAAGCCATTCGATGAGATGACTTGAGAGTTGGAGACTGACATTTTGGAGTCTTTCCCCGACTTTTCACCTTGAGGGGAAGGTGGGGAAAGCATGGTGGGCTGATACATTTAGTTAGGATCTTTTCTTATTGCATTAGTTATTTATTTTTATTAAAATAAAATTCTTATAGGTCACGTTCGAACACCCTTGCGAACGTCTACATTAGGTTCACAAATATAGAGGACGCGAAAAGTGCGAACCCGGTTGGGCAAGTTCAAACGCGGTTGGGCAAGTTCGAATGCCTTCATCACATTCGCACATACAGAGAAAGTCTTTTGTACGTTAGAACGCGATCGGACGCGTTCGAACACGATCGGACACGTTCGAACACGATCGGCAAGAATCCTCTAGAATTAGAGTTACTTATTGTTATTAGGACTTGTTGGCTAGCATCTATAAGTATGTGGATAGTAGCTAAATTCATTATGGAATTGGATTATTGATTTCTTACTTCCTATCTTCTCTTTAGACTCTCTCCCTCCTCCCTCTTCTCCAACCTTCCACCTCTACCGTTGGCAAGGTTTCTCCTAACTTTTAATCTTCCACGTCTATTGAGTTACCCCTCTTCTTTGGGATCTCGACCACTTTTTTCTCTTTATCTACATTCCTTAATCACATCCACCATCCACCTTTATCTCCGTACCCATCCATAACCCTAACATCCACTCCACCCATCACCACCACCATCTACTTCACATTTTTATCCTAGTTTTAGTTCGAATCTATGAAGGATGTAAATGCAAAAATTGTAGATCAAGAAGTTACGGTTCTAACCCACTTGGATTCATAATTTTCTAACTATAGAAGAATATTTAATGAATATTTTCGTACAGTTGCGCGAACTGATTCCTGTAATACATCCAAATCTTGAAGGAATCATTGCGTAGCCTATCTTTTGGTACCGTAACCCATCAAACCTATCAGAGGCTGCGGTGGCAGTGGGGCTTGCTGCCATAGCAAATGACCTACCATAGCAGGTTGGGTGCTCGTGGCACACCTAAGACCTACCATAGCAGGTGAGAAAACTTTCTCACCTACTTGACTTGGCTTGGGCACAAGGCCGACCATAATGTGGCTAGTCACGTTGTGTCAAAACTTTATTTTTTATATTTTATATTTTTATTTTTATTATTTTTTTGGTTAGGTTGTTATAGCTAGTCTAGAGACATGCCCTATCCTTGGCCTCTTCACACTCATGTGGATCCTCGTTAGTTTCCTCCTTACTGTCCTCTATATCGCCACTAGCTTCCTCCTCCCCATGCACCACATTTCACCCGCTTTGTTCCTCCTCGGCATCCTTATCATCGTCCTCAGTGCCCTTTCACTTCCCCTCCCCAAAACACCTTCGTCGACATCCCCTTCACTTGTTCCCATCGGACTCTCCTTGACCCCGTCTTCACCTCCATCGCCCTCCACCGCCCAATTACCGCCATAACCTACTCCATATTTGACTTCTCCTAGATCCTCTCCCTGATTTGTATCTTCGACCTCAACCATGACTAAAGGGATTGGAAATTTGAGATATTTCGTAGACGGCTGGGTGAGTAGGTGTGACGGTGAGGCGGTGAGAGATTAGTGTGAGGTAGGGTTTTTAGAAGTTTAGTCTATATATTAATGGGTTAGCGGGTTGACCCAACTCAACCAACCTATATACTTAAATGAGTTAAAGTGGTCAAAATGGATTATTAGTATAAACCCAAATATGATTCGATTATTAATCGGATTAGGTAGGTTGACATACTTGGGACACAAACTTGGTTTAATATTTGCCACTCCTAGTGTAGACAGAGCAAATGGATAATTAATTTTAAGTGTTTCCAAAAGCATATAGTGGCGTTAAACTATTGGCAAGGTAATGAATCCATAGGAAGACATTAATTTTCACACTTGACCATACCCTCATCCCCTATTTTAACACTGAACTGGAAAATTTAAGTAAATAATTGTAAAACTGCACGAAGGTATAACTGAATTGAGGTGCATCATTATTTTGAAATCACTACTTTTTAATTTGGGTAATTTGCAACAAAAAGAAAATCTAGTATAACTATGATTTGATAGGACCACAATTTTTTTATCATATAAAGTCAAACACATTAGTTTCTTTCCTAATAATCCTTTGCTTATATATAGTGAAGAGAAGTTTCTGTTTTGCATTTAATGCTCGCGTCACTTTCTGTCATCTTTATCTTAGGAGAGGTGCGTCATTATTTTGAAATCACTACTTTTTAATTTGGGTAATTTGCAACAAAAAGAAAATCTAGTATAACTATGATTTGATAGGACCACAATTTTTTTTATCATATAAAGTCAAATTCATTAGTTTCTTTCCTAATAATCCTTTGCTTATATATAGTGAAGAGAAGTTTCTGTTTTGCATTTAATGCTCGCGTCACTTTCTGTCATTTTTGTCTGAGGAAAGAAAATGATACACGATAATTCTTCTTGATATTACTCAGCCCAAGGGTGACCTTTGAGTACAGTTAATTTTAGGAATAATAAAATTTTTTATTTCAGAATACAATCATTTATTTCAGAATAATAGCTAAATATTATAATATTATTTCTAGAATATAAATATAACTTAGTAAAATTATATCTTATACTACACACTAATCCAATTACCAATTTACCCTTAATTTGACTACAACCTGTCTTAAATATTTTATTATAATTTATCACTCATATCTTATCTCGTTCGAACATCTTATCATAATTCATTATTCATCTTTTCTCTCTCTTAACCATTTTATTAATATCTTACATAATTTATCACATATCTCTACTCTCTCCCCTCTCTTATTATATTCTTTTATCTTATACTAAATAAATAAAATTTAATTTAAATAGCATAAATGTTAATAATTTAATATTTTATAAGGGTAAGCATATTTTAAAAGGTATTACTATTATTGAATATTATTTTAATTTTATATGCTTAAATATAAATATAAATATTATAAAATTCTTAATAATATACTATTTAATTGATATAATAATTTTTCTATAAATTGTCTCATTATTAAAATAATTTTTATACGTACTAATAACATCAAAATATAACATTGAACTAATATTTTATCGAATTAAATATTAACTCATAGATAAAATAATAAATTTACTATTTAAACTATATATTAACATAATTAAATCTTTTATTCTTTAAAATAGTAAAATAAGGAATTTTGGAAAAAAAATATTATTATTAGTAGTCTCATGCTTTAAACTAAAATAAAACATATGAAAGTGCAAATATTTTAATATTATTAATAATCTCATTTTGGAAAGATTATTAAAAATATATGTTCCTTGTAAAATAAAATTTTATTATTTTTGACTACAAAATATGTTAATATTTTAAATATTATAAAAATAATCAGATTTAAAATATTTTGAAATATAATAATATTTTAAATATTATAAAATATAATAATAATTAAAAATTTCAATATTTATAATAATAAAATATTATTTTGACTATAACGTACGTAGGATTAAATGTAAAAAATAAATAAATATTAATGAACCAATATTTTACAAAATTAAAATATATTCAAATTGCATTGTATTGTATATTCATTTCCCTAGCATTGCATTCAAGTATTGCATGTATATCTCCATAGCATTGCATTGCATATCTATATCTCTAGCATTGCATTTAAGTATTGCATACTTATCTATATAGCATTGCATATCTATCTCCCTAGTCTTGCATTATATATCTATTTTCTAGGATTGTATTGCATTGCATATTTATTTTTCTAGCACTGTATTGCATGTTAATATTATTTTAATTTATTGACTTAAATATATAAATATAAAAATTATAAAATTCTTAATAATATAATATTTAATTTATATAATAATTTTCTTATATTTATTGTTAAAAATAATTTTTATATGTACTAATAACATAAAAAATATAATATTAATTAACTAGTGTTTTATCGAATTAAATATTAACTCATAGATAAAATAATATATTAATTGAATTACTATGAAAACAATATATTAACCTAATTAAATCTTTTTTAAAATAATAAAATAAGAAATTTGGTTAAAAATTAATATAATATTATTAATAAATCTCATGTTTTAAGCTAAAATAAAACATATGAAATTGTATTTGAATATTATTAATAATATCATTTTGCAAAGACTATTAAAAAATATATTACCATGTAAACTAAAATTTTATTATTTTCAATTATTAAATATAATTATAGTTAAAATATTATTATTAATTAATATTATTTTCTACTATAAATATGTAGAATTATTGCACATTATCTCTGCATTCGACCATTGTATATTTATCTCCCTAACATTGCATTCTATTGCATTCCATGTCTCGCCTTAGATTGCATATATAACACTCTAGCCTAGCATTACATATGTAATGCCCTAGCCTAGCATTGCATATGTAATGACCTAGCCTAGCATTGCATACGTAACTCCAAGCATTGCATACATAACTCTAAGCATTATATATGTAAATCATTTATTCCATACTTTAAATCAAATCGAAAGGTATTTTAGTAATTTATTTTTATTGTCACTTTATATCACATCAAATATAATCATTACACCCTTATTTCAAAATACAAGTTAATATAGGAATAGCTATTTCTAGAATAACAAATTAGACTTTGTTATTCCTATTCCACTCTATTTCCAATGTCACATCTAGAATAGGGAGAAATAGGAATAGCGAAACCTAATTTGTTATTCCTAAAATGATAGCTTTATTCTAGGAACAGTTATTTCTATGTTTACTTATATTTTGAAATAAGGATGTAATGATTATATTTGATGTAATATAAAGTGAAGGTAAAGAAATTTTTTTTTATTAAAATGACCTTCTATAACAACCTAATCTTTAAAAAAAAATTAATTTTTGGGCACGACGTGGCCGGCCACATTGTGGCCAGCCTCGTGCCCATGTGGCTAGCTGCATGAGGCAGCTTGCATGGTGCGGCGCCACACGCCCAACGCCGCTGCAATAGCCAACTGGCCGCAATAGGGCTCCGGCATTGCCGCCCTTTTCCACTCCACCGCCTGTCTTTCTCCCTCTCTCTCTTTTCTCTCTCTCTCTCTCTCTCTCTCTCTCTCTCTCTCTCTCGCTGAGGCCAGCCTACCGCCACCGCCGTCGTCATCCTTGGAAACCACCGTCGCCACCTCCTTAACCATCGGTGAGCTCCTTTCCCTCCCTCCCCTCCGCCCCCCCTCCTCCCTCTCTCTCTCTCTCTCTCTCTCTCTCTCTCTCTCTCTCTCTCTTTCTCGCTTACACCCGAGCTCGAGCTCATTGGCCCGGGTCCGCACTTCCCTCCCCTTCTCTTTCTCCTCTTCTTCTTCCTTGTTTTCTTTCTTTCTTTCTTTTCTTCTTCCTTTCTTCTTCTTCTTCTTCTTCTCCATTATGAGTTCCTCCTCCTTCTCCTCTTGCTGCAATAGTGCCAAGCCTAACATTATAGCAAAGATGATTATTATTTTTTATTTCTTTTGTGTTAATTATATAATTATTTTCTAATGTTAGATAAATTAATTTATTTACATAATTAATTATTTTGATAATTTACACTCACTAATATAATTTTACTAAGTATTTTTTAGTATAATAATTTATTAACTATAATTATAAATATTGCCTATAAATTTATTTATAGTTTAGTTATTATTTATTAGATTAATGTATGTAGTCTTATTGATAATAATCTTACATTTATATTTAAATATTGTATAACTAGTTTTAGTATATTATTATTGTCTAATAGTGCATCTTATTTTTGTATAATAGGATAATGACTATTTTGCATATAATTTATGATTAATTAAATAAGAGTAGGTATTACAAAATAAGTATTAATAATAATATTTTTATTAAATCATATATATAGTTGTCTTTGGTTATTTACATAAAGGAGATAAATTACTATATACTTATTACGTATTCTATAATTAGCATATTACTTATTCTATAATTAGCAAACTAGGATTTTTATTAAATAAATATAAATTATGGTAATAACATATTAATATTATCACAATTAAATTTATCCTATGAGTCTAATCAATTTTAAACCTAATAAATATCATATTTTACTCGAACGGATTATAATTGAATAAACAAACAAATTTATGCTACTTAAATATTTTCAAACTCCGAACCTCCTTATTTGAGACCCCGAGGATTTCACTAGCGATGAGTGGCGGTTGATTGATGGACGTGAGGGATACGTGTATAATATACTTAGTTAGAGTCTTTTCTTATTGTATTAGTTATTTATTTTTATTAAAATAAATATTCTGTAGGTCGCATTTGAATGCGGAAGGTTCGCGTTCGAACGCCTGCATTAGGTTCGCAAAAACAAAGAATGCATTTTGTGTGTTCAAACATGATCGAATGCGTTCGAACGTGATCGGTGGGAGTCCACTAGAATTAGGGTTAATAATTATTATTTTGGTTTATCGGCTAGCCTCTATAAAGGTGTGGATAGCAGCCAAAATTAGAATGCTATTGGAATATTGGTTTCTTGCCTCTCTATCTTCTCTCTAATCTCTCTACCCTAATCTTTCTCCTCCATCTTTACCAACCTACCACTTATACCGTTAGCAAGGTCTTTTCTAACTTCTAATCTCTCTCATCTATAGAGTCATCCCTCTTTCTTGGAATTTCTACCACTTCTTTCCTTTCATCTTTATCCCTTAAACAACATCAACCATCCACCATCATTTCCATTATCATCCATAACCCTAACATCCACTCCACCCATCACTACCACCATCATCCGCACTATATCATGTTTTCGTCCTAATTGTAGTTCAAATCTGTGAAGGCATAAATACGAAAAATGTAGATCAAGAAGTTATGGATCGATTCCACTTGGTTCCGTAATTTTTTGACTACAAGAGAATATTTTCCTTCGGTTGTGCGGATTGCTTCTTGCAATAAATTCAGATCTTGAAGGAATTATTCTGTAGCCTATCATTGGTATCGGAGCTAGCCGAACCTCAGACTTCCATTAATGGTGAAAGCAAGGAAGATGGCATCAACAAGGAGATCAATCGAGAACACACCGACAAAGGAAGATCAATCCACGATAACCCTAACCGTGAGGCCGATTCCTTTGGAGCGACCATAGTAGGACCGAGTCAACCAACATCCATGGGTATAAACATGGGCTTAGCGGATGAACTTAGGGGCATGTTCCAAATATTGCTGCATAGAGTTGATGCAATGCAGAATAATAATAATGCTTTAAAGAAATATGTCATGAACCGATCGACTTCATCATCTCTTCGACGAAGATCAGTGCCTCTAGAAGGACTAGCGGTGGAATCACACCAAACCAATATCCCACAGGTCCATGTGCGACATGTTAATATCAATGATCTTCTTTTACCTATTCCTACACATCATCCCCCACTTCTGATACACAACTCAAGACCGGTAGTGGTGGAACCCGAGAGGTGTGCGGCACCGATGGGCTTTGTAGATGAAGATGATTGGCACTTAGAGGATGATGTTGATCCCTTCGGAGATGGTGATGGATGTGCTCAAGGATTTAGAGAAGGAGATCAACAAGCACAAAGGTTCAGACATAAACCAAGGATCTTTCGGAAACCCAACAATACTATCTGGGGGAGAACCACACGCTTTGACTTCCCAAAATTCCAAGGTGATGATCCGACGGATTGGTTGTGTAATGGCCCCACCAGGCACGGGCACGTGCAGCGCACGCGATAGGTCGGACGGGACCCGTCACGCATAGATACACTCGTGTGCACATATAATCATGACATCATGAAATAATACCTACTAACATATCCATGCTCACATAATTTAACACCAAATAAATCATACTATCAACTAAATAAACTTATTAACATAAAAATATCAAAATCCACAATAATGTACACTAGACTACTACATAATCTGGCAGGACCCACATAGGCCACAACAAACCATCAAGATACAACTAAACAACTGATACACGAGTACACTATAATCTGACATATATTATACAAATCATCATCTGATACAATAAAGTACAAATATAACAAACAACGATACAACTCAATTTTTATATAAATTATCATCTATACCGTCTTGCACATATAGCTCACATCATCAATCTAAAATATCTTCTCGGGATATCTCAAGTCGCTATCACGTACCACATATTTAAGGGGGTTAGAAAAGAAATAAAGAAAGTCATGAACAAAATGCTCAGTGAATAGACCTTACCTCGAATCGGTGATGTTAAACAGAGAGTAAATCATGTACTGGATAATATGAATAAAAAAAGCATCATGTCATGAACGAGTATATGAATGTGTCCTTAATAATACGTAAATGAAAGGTAGATATTATGTCATAACTGATAAAAGTATATAATTCTTAGCAATGAATAAATATATCTCTATGTCATATCATCATTATAACTCTCTCAATATGACACATATGATGTGTGACGATCATGACCATATTATGATACCAAATGTACTCACATATGATGTATATTGACCACTTGATAATCAGGTAATTAGATAATAACGAAATCATATGCATTTCTCAATATCTCTGTCATCAATGTCATCTATGTATGTCATCATCATAATAGACCACTTTGCACAGTCCACACCTAGTACCCAATCTAAATATGTTAGGTGTTTAGTGTTGGCAATTGTGTACAAAATATAATAAGTATTTTTATACATGTACATGAGCATTTATACAAGTCTAGAAAGTATTTGGATTGAAGAAAGATTTCTGCGTTTACACCACGTTCACACTGCATTCGAACGTCGCGTTCGAACGCACTCTCAAGAGTTCACATATACAGAGAATACGTTCAGGTCGTTCGAACGCGAGCACAGGCGTTTGAACGCGTTCACATATACAGAGAACACATTTAGGCAGTTCAAACGTGTGTGCAAGAGTTCGCACATATAGAGAATATTTTTCTATTGTTCGAACATAGTCAAGGGTCGTTCGAATGCACCCTACATACGTTCACAGCACGTTCACGCATATAGAGGAGTGTATTTGCCCGTTCGAACTCAACCAGTGAAAATCAAGTTACCACGTTTGAATACACTTGGGCTCGTTCGAACGCACCTGAAAATAAGTCAAGCCGTTCGAACACACTCGGGCTGTGTTCCAACGCACCTTTGTAATATGCAAATTTTAGACTTTCGTAAGTTTGGATATGACTTAGATTTGGCTCTATCTTGGGTATATATATAAGCATTGTGATGCCCTATCTCTAGGGTGGTTGGTGAAGGTAATTGAAAGAGAATTCTTGATGCTACATCGTTTCTTCAACCAACAAGGTCCGTCTCTTCTACAAGGCATTAAACTTTCGTCTTAAGGACTATCTAGACTAAGGATCAATCTCGAGGGCTACTGAGGTTGGATATCAATCACGAAAAGCAATGAATTATGGGTTCTAGCAAGCAAGACTAAGAGGAACAAAGTCGTGGGGATCGATAGATTATTTTGTGAGTCAGTCTTGTAACTGTTACTATTCTAGTGATTGGTTTTGATCCAAGTTTGGATCCGTGGTTTTTTTCTATTTGGGTTTTTCCATGTTAAAATCTTGGCATTCATCTTTGCTTTTGTTTTTTAATATTTCTTCCGCTTTTACTTAAGCAAAGGAGTGATATTATTGTGTAAGGTTTAGATACATATATGTGTCTAGGTGTTTTTTAATTAGTATCAGGGCAGGTTCTCTAACCTATAAAGAGAAATCAGCTAGGTATGGATTTTTATAGAGATGGACAATCGTCTATTAGACCTTCTATTCTAGATGGATTAAACTATGAATATTGGAAAGTTAGGATGAGAGCTTACTTGAAGTCTATAGATGAGTAAGTATGGATTGTCATTGTGAACGGTTGGAGTGCACTAATATACATAGTGAATGATAAGCTTGTTGAGAAACCGATTAAGTCGTGGGATAGGGTAGATTATGAAAAAGTTGGCTGAATAGCAAGACAATAAATGTAATTCAGCATTCGCAAAAGCATTCAAACGTGCCCCCAACCACGTTCAAACGTGACTTATAGAAAATTTATTTTAATTAAAAAATAAATAACTAATGCAATAAGAAAAGACTCTAGCTAGGTGTATCAATCCACCACGCTTCCGCTAACTTGTCCTCAATGTGTAAAGTTGGCTCCAAGATGTCCGTCTCCAACTCCCATGTCGCCTCATCGGATGTCTTTGCTAAGCCACTCAACTAGAACCTCTATCTCTAATCTGGTACCATGACGTCGTCGGCACCTAGCAAGTACACGAACTGGCTCTATGATCTTTGACTCCTCTAATAGCTTCGATAGAATTGATCCAACGACTTCATAATCTCCAATCCGCTCCCTCAGTAATGAAACATGGAAGACAAGATGCACTCTTGACACATCAGGCAGCTCCAAACGATACACAATCGGACCGATACGCTCCAACACACGAAACGTACGGAAGTAACGATGTGCTAACTTCTGGTTTCACATCGAATACAAGGTCACCTGTCGATACGGTTGCACCCTCATGAACACCCAACTGTCAATGTCGAACTCCTGCTCGGCTACAATCATAAACTTGCTTCATGCAGTTTTTAGCAAGTTTAAGATGGGCGCACAACCTTCTCAATGTGGCGTCTCTATCCATCAAAGTTAAGTTCACCTCCGTCCGATCTGTAGATGCCATTAGATCATAAGCATGTAATGTCGGAGTCGTGCGCCTATACACCACCTTGAACGGAGTCATGCCAATGCTGTTGTGGTGAGCGGTGTTGTAAGACCACTCCGCCCATAGTAAGAACTCTAACTATCGTCTCGACATCTCTCCAACAAAGCACTACAAATGCTGAAAAATGCCTCGATTGACCACCTCAGTTTGCTCGTCCATCTGTTGATGATAGGCCGAACTAAGGTTTAATCGAGTCCCCTATAATCTAAAAAACTCCATATAAAAGTCGCTCATAAATATACTGTAACGCCCCCGCCCGGCACGGCACGTGCACGCCCACGCGGCCGCACAGCATGTGCGACGCACGCGACAAGTCGGGCGGGGCCCGTCACGTACGGATACTCTCTAGTGCACATATAATCATGACATCAGCAAATAAAACCTGCTAACCTATCCATGATCATATAATCCATCACCAAATAAATCATACTCTTAACCAAATAAACCTGTTAACATATGAATATCAAAGTCCACAATAATATACACTAGACCGCTACATAATCTGGCAGGACCCACACAGGCCACAACAAACCATCAAGATACAACTAAAATAACTAATACAAGAGTACACTATGATTCGACCTATATTATACAAATCATCGTCTGATACAATAAGGTACAAATATAACAAACAACGATACAACTCAGTGTCTGGTTAAACTATCTTCTATACCGTCTCGCATCAATAGCTCACCTCATCACCACTCTAAAATATCTTCCCAAGATATCTCAGGTCGCTATCACGTACCACAAATTTGAGGGGGTTAGAAAAGAAATAAAGAGAGTCATGAGCAAAAGGCTCAGTGAATAGACCTTACCCCGAATCAGTGATGCCAAACAGAGAGTAAATCATGTACTGGATAATATGAATCAGAAAGAGTATCATGTTATGAATGAGTATATGAATGTATCCTCAATAATATATAAATGAAAAGTAGATAACATGTCATAACTGATAAAAGTATATAATCCTCGACCATGAGTAAACAAATCTCCATGTCATACTATCATCATAACTCTCTCTCAACTATGACACATGATGCATGCCGACCATGACCATGCTATGATATCAAATGCAACCATATATGATGCATATTGACCACTCGATAATCAGGTATGTCAGATAATCAGGTATCATCATACTAGACCACTGTGCACAGTCAACACCCGGTACCCGGTCTCAACATCATGCCCGAAGGCTCAGAGCATACTCTGCCATCCGTAAGGAGTATCTCAAATATAACCATACCCTGCCATCCGCTAAGGGTATCAACATCCATCCAGACCGGGCACCCTTCTAGCTGATAGAAATCTCATGAGGATAACTCGCCACATATGCCCTGGCGAACGGCATGTGTCCGAATGTCTGCTGCGCACACAGACTAACGACCTCGGACGTAAGGCCAACAGGATCGCGACCATGTCGAGCGATCAATTATCCACCAAGCGTGTCCTAACCCTCGCGCCCACTCGGGTATCCTCACGCTTTCTATCAACTATCCTATTAATCACATTTCATGCTTTCCTTTTTAAAATGACAAATCATATGCATATATCCAGTACGATAACAAGTCAATGCATAATAGGAATTTAGGTGGAATAGGAATCAAGAGCAAAATGATGTAATGCAAACTCCAACCATGTATCTAACACATGCATACTCATGCTAATCTATCACATGCATACTCATGATAGAAATCATCCCGACATAAAATCATAACAGTATAATCATCTCCAATCATCTCTGTAACGCCCCCGCTCGGCACGGCACGTGCACGCCCACGCGCCCACACGGCACGCGCGGTGCACGCGACAGGTCGGGCGGGGCCCGCCACGCACGGATACACTCCTGTGCACATACAATCATGACATCATCAAATAACAGCTGCTAACATATCCATGATCACATAATCCATCACCAAATAAATCATACTCTTAACCAAATAAACCTGTTAGTATATGAATATCAAAGTCCACAATAATATACACTAGACCGTCACATAATCTGACAGGACCCACATAGGCCACAACAAACCATCAAGATACAACTAAAATAACTAATACAAGGTTACTCTATGATTCGACCTGTATTATACAAATCATTATCTAATACAAAAGAGTACAAATATCAAATATTGGTACAACTCGATTTCTATATAAACTATCATCTATACCATCTCGCATCTATAGCTCACCTCATCATCGCTCTAAAATATCTTCTCAAGTCGCTATCACGTATCACAAATCTGAGGGGTTAGAAAAGAAATAAAGAGAGTCATGAGCAAAAGGCTCAGTGAATAGACCTTACCCCGAATCAGTGATGCCAAACAGAGAGTAAATCATGTACTGGATAATATGAATCAGAAAACAGTATGATGTCATGTATGAACATATATATATATATATGTATCCTCAATGACATATATATGAATGAAATCAGTTCTCATGAATGACCATATTATATCCTCAACCGAAATTATATAACATCACCGAATATAACACCATATCATGTATAACAATTATGATCCAATGATACTAGTCACAACAATGATGATGCATGATGCATGCCAATTACTAGATAATCATATATGTCAGAGCCAGATATAATTCACATATCTCTCACTATCACAATCATCCGTCTCAACTCTGAATATCATCCACCATGCTGGACTACGGTACCCGGCCCCAAACTCGATACACATCATGTCACAAGCTCAGAGCATACCCTGTCATACGCTAAGAGTATCTTTGTAGATAAATCATACCCTGCCATACGCTAAGGGTATCTCTGAAGAAAGTAATCATACCCTGCCATACGCTAAGGGTATCTCTGAAGAAAGTAATCATACCCTGCCATTTTGTTTTTTTTTTATAGATTGGGTTGTTACATTTTCCTTCCCCCCTTATAAAAATTTCGACCCCGAAATTTAAATCACATTGGTATTGTAAGAAAATCTACAAATCTAGTTCTACTACCTTCCCATCAAATCGACAACTGTATAATCTTACTGTTTCAAATCTATTACCACCACAAGTAACTCTCTTACAAAATTAAATTTTCTAGATCTAAGCCATATTCTACTCCAAAATACCTCAAGCTATACCAATTTATCACTTTTCCTCCTAACTACAATAATACACATCGTAATGCCATAATCACCTATGATTAGACAATACAACCTATTTAAGTAAATTATCTCTAATCTGCTAAATATATATTCCGATATCAACATACACAATGGATTATCCCTCAATACAATCACTAATACCAGGTAGAACGATAAATACAAGTTATTTCAAAAACATCAGAAATACCTAACTCATGCTTCTCTTTCTAGACAAATAATCACACTAATCTAAACATACTCCGTATCATCCGATATCCTCAAAAAATTTAGGCGATACAACCAAAACTCAATATCTTCAATATCTCGACAGATGTAATATTCAATTCATAATATTGATCTATTGCTACACAATTATTTACTAATCCATCATACTTGATCTTTAAGAACACATAAACATATCTTAGACAAATCCACAAAATCCTTGTACATGAACTAAAGTTACTAAGCTTAATCTTCCGAATTGGTAATGCTATTATGATATGCTAACAAAATAACTAGCACTAACTAATTCATATAGATCAGAAGACATCCAAAAATATAAATTCTAACATTCTCGCAACCTTAACTTTGCAATTTACTAAAAGATCAAACTCTCACAAACTATAATGGAACCAATCATGAAGTCATTATCTTCCAATTATGAACTCATTATCTCCCAATCAAATATCTTTATCTTAAGACTTAAATGTAAACCTGTAAGTATTTATAATCATTAAGATCAATCTCATCATTCTAAAAGGCTCGCTCAATAACCTTTAGTAATAATCGAACATATAAGTTAACGGTTAAACAAATACTAATATAATCATTTTCCTATACATCATTATCCGTTTATCATCTAGCAGTATAATAAACATCCATCGATACACTGTATATGAAATATCATAGTCCTTTATATTCCTTTCATTGCTATCTTATGAAGCAATTAGTTCAACTTCCAAACCATCTCTCAGTCATAACAAATAATCAAGTCTATAGGCTTTACGAATAACGCTATCAAATTATCTCACCAATTAGTATCATCGAAACAACTAACATGTCAAAACACATAATATCTCAATTTAACATCTATACCACCATATCTCATTCCTAATTAAATCACTTAAACCTCATACTTCTTCAAGAGTCTCAATTTAATATTCTATCACATCCTCTATACAAAGTCCATTATATATACTACACAATTTAATCGTATAGTATCATCAACATCCTTCTATAACATCATTAATATCACCTAATAATCATAATAAAATAAGTCTGTATAATTGTAATTAAAATTCGTCACCCAACATACATGATTTTCAGACTATAATATTCTTATCCTCTAAATCAATTTTCAAAACTAAACTAATAACCATAATATATTTTCACTGTCATACAAGATATATCATGAGACTATCAACTTTAGCAACTATCATCACCATATATAATTCCTTTCATTATCATTCTTTCTATCTAATCAAATTCACACAGTCAACAACTTCTAAACTAAACCTACTATCATGTCATCCAGAAAGATATACATTACTTCTCAATTACTGACATCACTCACAAACCAATAACTGTATCTATGTCATATTTCTTATACCTATTACCCTATTTTGTAATCAACTCAAAGGTTTAAACGAGATGTTAATCCTTTAACAATATTGTTAGCTACACATATCCCTACTAAATCACCCATCTTATCGATACAATCAAAATTTCATACCTACTAATACAAATATCTTGCAAACATAATTTATCATACTAGTCATCCGAAAATTATTTTCTATATACAATCTATAATCATCTATATCACAACACATAATTTCTTTTCCACTATACAAAATCATCATATGTCTTACTCATCCATCCACCATCCATAATTATAACCCTCATAAAGATCAAAATAGTCTCTCTGCACATATATCTCTTTACATCAATCTCCTAATATCAAATATATCCATAAAAGATCAAAAATCCAAAAATATGCTATATCTGCTCAGAATAACTTCAAATCTACTTATAATAATTCTTTTATACAAAATACATATCTCCACATATTTACAAATTTCTACACTTTATCACAACATATGAACAACTCTATATATCCAATATTATGCTCCACAGACTATGACACCTCAATATCAAGATCAATACATGATTTTAATAATACCTCTTCCTATTCATTAGTCGCTCAGATAAATTCTCAATATACCAATATCACAAATTATTTCTATCAATATCGACAAGTATTAAAACTTAATAATCTTAACATCACAACCTAGATTCCTATCTCAACCAATTCATATCAAACTCATCGAGATTGACTACTAGGGTAACCCTAAAATAAACCGACAACTACTATACTTGATGGTTTGCCAGATCATCCTTAAACCTAGGCTCTGATACCACCTGAACTGTAACGCCCCCGCTCGGCACGGCACGTGCACGCCCACGCGCCCACACGGCACGCGCGGCGCACGCGACAGGTCGGGCGGGACCCGCCACGCACGGATACACTCCTGTGCACATACAATCATGACATCATCAAATAACACTTGCTAACATATCCATGATCATATAATCCATCACCAAATAAATCATACTCTTAACCAAATAAACCTGTTAGTATATGAATATCAAAGTCCACAATAATATACACTAGACCGTCACATAATCTGGCAAGACCCACACAAGCCACAACAAACCATCAAGATACAACTAAAATAACTAATACAAGGTTACTCTATGATTCGACCTGTATTATACAAATCATTATCTAATACAAAAGAGTACAAATATCAAATATTGGTACAACTCGATTTCTATATAAACTATCATCTATACCATCTCGCATCTATAGCTCACCTCATCATCGCTCTAAAATATCTTCTCAAGTCGCTATTACGTATCACAAATCTAAGGGGTTAGAAAAGAAATAAAGAGAGTCATGAGCAAAAGGCTCAGTGAATAGACCTTACCCCGAATCAATGATGCCAAACAGAGAGTAAATCATGTACTGGATAATATGAATCAGAAAACAGTATGATGTCATGTATGAACATATATATATATATGTATCCTCAATGACATATATATGAATGAAATCAGTTCTCATGAATGACCATATTATATCCTCAATCGAAATTATATAACATCACCGAATATGACACCATATCATGTATAACAATTATGATCCAATGATACTAGTCACAACAATGATGATGCATGATGCATGCCAACTACTAGATAATCATATATGTCAGAGCCAGATATAATTCACATATCTCTCACTATCACAATCATCCGTATCAACTCTGAATATCATCCACCATGCTGGACTACGGTACCCGGCCCCAAACTCGATACACATCATGTCACAAGCTCAGAGCATACCCTATCATACGCTAAGAGTATCTCTGTAGATAAATCATACCCTGCCATACGCTAAGGGTATCTCTGAAGAAAGTAATTATACCCTGTCATACGCTAAGGGTATATCAATGATAGTTGTACCCTGTCATACGCTAAGAGTACAACTATCAGCCATCACCATACTCTGCCATACGCTAAGAGTATGTCCAGTACCAGTCCGGACCAGATACCGTTCCAGCCATCATATCACATCACGTCACATCACATACACATGTACTTTTATGATTTCCTATACATGATAAATCATATGCATATATCCAGTACGACAACAGATCATACAACTCAGGAATTTAGGTGGTAAAGAAGCCGAGAGAAAAATGATGTAATGCAAACTCCAACCATGTATCTAACACATGCATACTCTTGCTAATCTATCATATGCTTACTCATGATAGAGATCATCCCGACATAAAACCTTAATAGCATAATCATCTCCAATCATCTCTATATATCACCAATGTACTCATATCCCATATCAGTCTAATCAAATGCATGATAAAATATATGCCCGACTGAAATCATCTCTATATAAAGTCATATAATCATGTTGGAGGCCAAAACATGCATGTACATAATATATAATAAATCCTAATTTGAGAAAGGGATCTAGGGGATAAGACTACTCACCGTCTGATCAGAAGATACAAACCACGCATCTCTCACGTCTGTCAGGTAACCGAGTGACACTCATCGCTAGCAAGGTCCACGGGGTCATGCATGTACATAATATATAATAAATCCTAATTTGAGAAAGGGATCTAGGGGATAAGACTACTCACCGTCTGATCAGAAGATACAAACCACGCATCTCTCACGTCCGTCAGGTAACCGAGTGACACTCATCGCTAGCAAGGTCCACGGGGTCTCAAATAAGGGGTTCGGGATCGTCTGAAAATGTTTAAGTAACATAAAGTTAGTTGTTTATCCCATTATAATCCGTTCGAGTAAAATATGATGATTTATTAGATTTTAGAATTTCTACTTATTTTTATAATTGGCTAGATTTTTATTATAAATAAAATATAGATAAAAATCTAATTATAATTAAATTATATCTTGATTAATTAGGGACTATGTAGTCATTATCTTATTTGCTACAAAATAATAATGTATAATAAATTAATAGAGTTACTTAAAAATGTATATCATAAGAATATTAGAATATAAATCTAATAATTATAATTTACATATTTATCTATTAATCTAATATACATATAAGTAAGTAAATAAATAAATATAAGTATTACCTATATTTATGCCTAATTAATCATTAATTATAAAAATTATCATTAATAAAAATACATTGAAGGATATATAATATTATTAAAATAGTTAATGTCTAAATAATCTATTTGCATTAATTAAGAAGCAAAATACTTAAATAAATAACATAAATAAACTAATTAATTAATAAATTAATTACAACTGCCATCAGTGCTGGGCTCGGCCCAGCACTGTCTGCTACAGTGCTGGGCCGAGCCCAACAATGTGCAGAAAGAGAAAAGAGGAGCTGCGGAAGAAGGAGAAAAAGAAAGAAAGAAGGAAAGAAAGAAGAAGAAGAAGAGGAAGAAGAAGAAGAAGAAGAACAAAAGAGAAAGAGAAGAAAGAGGGGAGGTGAGGGAGGCGTGGACCCGGGCCGGCGGGGAGGGCACCGGCAGCTAGTGGCCAGCCAGCTGCCGGCCTCTCGCCGGCGGCTCGGCTGCGACGGGCCCGAGCCCAAGGTAAGAAAAAGAGAAAGAGAGAGAGAGAGATAGAGAGAGAGAGAGAGAGAGAGAAGAGAGAAGAAGAGAGAGGAGGAGAAAGAGCTCACCGGCGCTCGTGGAGGTGGCGGCGGTGGCGATAGTCCGGCCTCGGCGAGAGAGAGAAAGAGAGAGAGAGGTTTAGAGAGAGATCAACCGGGAGAGAGAGAGAGAGAGAGAGAGAGAGAGAGAGAGAGAGAGAGAGAGATTTAAAGAGAGAGAGGGAAGGCGGTGGGGGGGGGGGCGGTTTGCGGCGGCGCCGGGGCCCGCCGCGGCCAGCTGGTCACAGCCCATTAGCTGCGGCAGCGGCAGCGGGCACGTGGCGCCCCCACCACGCAAGCTGCATGCGCAGCTTGCATGGGCACGAGGCCGGCCACAGTGTGGCCGGTCGCGTCGTGCCCAGAAATTTTTTTTTTTTTTTATAGATTCGGTTGTTACAATCTCTATATATCACCAATGTATTCATATCCTAGATCAGTCAAATCAAATGCATGATAAAATATGCTCGACTGAAATCATCTCTAAATAAAGTCATATAATCATGTTGGAGGCCAAAACATGCATGTACATAATATATAATATAACCTAATTTGAGAAAGGGATCTAGGGGATAAGACTACTCACACTGATCAGAAGATACAAACCACGTATCCCTTACATCCGCCCATCAACTGTGTGACACTTCTCGCTAGCAAGGACAACGGGGTCTCAAATAAGGGGTTCGGGATTTGAAAATGTTTAAGTAACATAAAGTTAGTTGTTTATCCCATTATAATCTGTTCGAGTAAAATATGATGATTTATTAGATTTTAGAATTTCTACTTATTTTTATGATTGGCTAGATTTTAATTATAAATAAAATATAAATATAGATAAAAACCTAATTATAATTAAATTATATCTTGATTAATTAGGGACTATGTAGTCATTATCTTATTTGTTACAAAATAATAATGTATAATAAATTAATAGAATTACTTAAAATGTAGATCATAAGAATATTAGAATATAAATCTAATAATTATAATTTACAAATCTATCTATTAATCTAATAGATATGTAAATAAATAAATAAATATAAGTATTACATATATTTATACCTAATTAATCATTAATGATAAAAATTATCATTAATAAAATTATATTGAAGGATATATAATATTATTAAAATAGTTCCTGTCTAAATAATCTATTTGCATTAATTAAGAAGAAAAATACCTAAATAAATAACCTAAATAAACTAATTAATTAATAAATTAATCACATCTGCCATCAGTGCTGGGCTCGGCCCAGCACTATCTGCTACAGTGCTGGGCCGAGCCCAACACTGTGTAGAAAGAAAGAGAAGGAGCCGAGGAAGAAGGAGAAAAAGAAAGAAAGAAAGAAAGAAGGAAAGAAAGAAGAAGAAGAAGAAGAGGAAGAAGAAGAAGAAGAACAGAAGAGAAAGAGAAGAAAGAAAGAAAGAAAGAAAGAAGAAGAAGAAGAAGAGGAAGAAGAAGAAGAAGAACAGAAGAGAAAGAGAAGAAAGAGAGGAGGTGAGGGAGGCGGTTGCGGACCCGGGCCGGCGGGGAGGGCACCGGCCGCTGCTGGCCAGGCAGCGATCGGCCTCTCATCGGTGGCTCGGCTCCGACGAGCCCACCCTCGGGCAAGAAAGAGAGAGAAAGAGAGAGAGAGAGAGAGAGAGAGAGAGAGAGAGAGGAGCTCACCGGCGCTCGTGGAGGTGGCGACGGCGACAGCCGGCCTCGGCAAGAGAGAGCATCGAGAGAGAGAGAGATAGAGAGAGAGAGCATCGAGAGAGAGAGAGAGATTTAAAGAGAGAGAGGGAAGGCGGTAGACGAGAAGTAGTGGCGGCGCCGGGGCCCGCCGGGGCCCACCGCGGCCAGCTGGCCGCAGGCGCGTGGCGCCCCACCAAGCTGCATGAGCAGCTGGCATGGGCATGAGGCCGGCCACAGTGTGGCCGGTCGCGTCGTGCCCATGATAATTTTTTGTTTTTTTTGGATTGGGTTGTTACATTTTCCTTCCCCCCTTATAAAAATTTCGACCCCGAAATTTAAATCACACTGGTATTGTAAGGAAATATACAAATCTAGTTCTAGTACCTTCTAATCAAATCGACTACTGAGCCATCTCACTTTTTCAGATTTATAACTTATACTTCACTTATTAGTTTACTCATTAACTCCTAACATTAGACAACCACAAGTAACTCACTTACAAAATTTAAATTTCTAGATCTAAGTGAGTCAGGTAATTATACCATGTCCAGAAACATCAATAATACCACTGGTTTGCAAATAAGCGTACGTTCATTCTACAATATAAAATGTGTTGTCATCTATTAAGTAAATCATATGTTACTCCAAAATACCTCAAGCTATCCCAATTTTATCACTTTTCCTACTAACTACCACAATACACATCGTAATGCCATAATCACCTATGATAATACTATACAACCTATTTAAGTAAATTATCTCCAATCTATTGAATTAATACTCCGATTCCAAACATACACAATGGATTATCCCTCAATACAATCACTAATACCAAGTAGAACGATAAATACAAGTTATTTCAAAACATCCGAAATACTTAACTCATGCTTCTCTTCCTAAATAAATAATCTCACTAATCTAAACATACTCAGCATTATCCGATATCCTCATAAAATTTAGGCGATAGCACAAACTCTCTTATTTAAAGTGCACTTCTCATATGCTTAAACTATTATACAAATTACTAGGTAAATCAATATAAGAGATCATACCTTATCCATATAAGACTACAATATCAACGTGTATTCATAATACATTCTTCAGAATAACATACAGTGCATCAAATCCGACCTATCAATATAAATCCTAATGCAACCTCAACCGAAATTTATATCCTCTTCTAATTCTCCACATTATCTTCCTTCATAATCTGCAATATCTAAAAGGATTTAACTATCTCAAGAAACATACATGATAAACTTTATAATGATCTTTCTATCAATCACTTCTATATCCAAACTATTCATTCCTCGATTCACATAATTCCAGTTTGATCATTATCTATTTAATTACCATCACTACTAGTATATCCACCAAAATATCGCTTAATGATATCGATATTCCGATCCAAAGACTATCCATGGAGTTCTATTAAGTGATCCAATAATCTCTTCAATATCTCGACAAATATAATACCAATATATACTAATCCATCATACTTGATCTTTTAAAAATATAGAAACACATCTTAAACAAATCCATAAAATCATTATAAATGAACTAAAGTTACTAAGATTAACCTCCTGAATTCATAATGCTATTATGATCTGCTAATAAACTAACTGACACTAACTGATTCCTATAGATTAGAAGACATCCAACAATATAGATAACAACATTCTCACATCCTTAACTTTGTAATTTATTAGATTTTAGAATTTCTACTTATTTTTATGATTGGCTAGATTTTAATTATAAATAAAATATAAATATAGATAAAAACCTAATTATAATTAAATTATATCTTGATTAATTAGGGACTATGTAGTCATTATCTTATTTGTTACAAAATAATATTGTATAATAAATTAATAGAATTACTTAAAATGTAGATCATAAGAATATTAGAATATAAATCTAATAATTATAATTTACAAATCTACCTATTAATCTAATAGATATGTAAATAAATAAATAAATATAAGTATTACATATATTTATACCTAATTAATCATTAATGATAAAAATTATCATTAATAAAATTATATTGAAGGATATATAATATTATTAAATAGTTCATGTCTAAATAATCTATTTGCATTAATTAAGAAGAAAAATACCTAAATAAATAACCTAAATAAACTAATTAATTAATAAATTAATCACATCTGCCATCAGTGCTGGGCTCGGCCCAGCACTGTCTGCTACAGTGCTGGGCCGAGCCCAACACTGTGCAGAAAGAAAGAGAAAGAGCTGAGGAAGAAGGAGAAAAAGAAAGAAAGAAAGAAAGAAGGAAAGAAAGAAGAAGAAGAAGAAGAGGAAGAAGAAGAAGAAGAACAGAAGAGAAAGAGAAGAAAGAGAGGAGGTGAGGGAGGCGGTTGCGGACCTGGGCCGGCGGGGAGGGCACCGGCCGCTGCTGGCCAGGTAGCGATCGGCCTCTCGCCGGTGGCTCGGCTCCGACGAGCCCACCCTCGGGCAAGAAAGAGAGAGAAAGACAGAGAGAGAGAGAGAGAGAGAGAAAGGAGCTCACCGGCGCTCGTGGAGGTGGCGACGGCGACAGCTGGCCTCGGCGAGAGAGAGAGAGAGATAGAGAGAGAGCATCGAGAGAGAGAGAGAGATTTAAAGAGAGAGAGGGAAGGCGGTAGACGAGAAGTAGTGGCGGCGCCGGGGCCCGCCGGGGCCCACCGCGGCCAGCTGGCCGCAGGCACGTGGCGCCCCACAAAGTTGCATGAGCAGCTGGCATGGGCATGAGGCCGGCCACAGTGTGGCCGGTCGCGTCGTGCCCATGATAATTTTTTTTTTTTGGATTGGGTTGTTACATATACAATCACGATCAAAGACAATCGTGCGTGGCATGCCATATAACCAAGCAACATCTCTAATAAAAATTTCAGCCACTGACTTGGCTGAAAATGGATATGACAATGCAAAAAAGTGCGTATACTTGTTCAATCTATCAACCACCACAAAAATAATGAAATAACTACGTACCAGCAGAAGATCCTGTATGAAATCCATAAAAATATCTTCCCAAACATGGTTCGGTATCGATAGAAGTTGTAGTATTCCAGCCGGTTTCAATATGGTTGCTTTAGTCCTTTGATAGACTTCGCAAGTACGGACAAAACTCTTCAGATCTCGCCTCAATTCTAGCCACGTGCAACTCTGTGATATCCTCCTATAAGTCCTCAAGACACCCTCATAACCAGCCTCTGGAGTTTGGTCAAAGTGCTCTAATAATTTCTGTCGCAATTCATTATTTGTGGGCACCCAAGTGTACCCATGATCCAGCAGCAAACCGCCTCAATTCTCCAACTCTAGATGGTGCTCCAGATCATCCAACACCTCCTGTAATAATCTCAAAACATTTGGGTCAGATGTACATGCATACCTCAGCTCATCAAGAAAAGACAATGTGGGAGAAGAATAGGCGGCGAGCTCGGCGGTATCAGGTTGGCGCGATAGTGCATCCGTCACTCTATTTTTCGTTCCTTTCTTGTATTGAATTTCATAATCATACCCTAGAATTTTGTGACCCATCTCTACTATGCCGAAGTGTGAATACGCTGTCCCATAAAGTATGAAAGGCTTCTTTGATTGTTTCGGATAATGAATCGCCTACCAATCAAATAAGGCTCACCACATGCAGAATTGCCAACATCTCTCTCTCGTAGATTGATAATTGCTGGGATTTTTATGATAAGGCCTTACTAAGAAAGGCTATGGGACGTTCTCTTTACATTAGTATAGCTCCTATGCCAACTCCCGACACATCACATTCGAATGAACTCTTTGGTGAAGTCCGGTATAGCTAGAATGGGCACCGTTGTCATTGCTATTTACAATTTTTTAAAGGCCGTAGTGGCTTCATCTGTCTATCTAAATAAGTTATTCCTCAATAAAGAAATGAGAGGAGCAGCAATCTTGTCATACCTGGCAATAAAGTGGCAATAATATCTAGTTAGCCCCAAAAATCCTCGCAATCCCATGGTGGAAGTAGGGATCGGCCAAGCGGTCATGTATGCTACGTTTTGAGGATCTGCCGCCACTCCTTCCGTTGTGATGATGTGGCCTAAATACTCCACTTGTGGTACTTCCCATAGGCACTTAGACTTCTTAATCTTTAGCTGGTTTTGCTTCAACAAATTCATCACATCCTTCAAATGCCGCCAATGTTCTATTTCAGTCTTGCTATACACCAAAATGTCGTCAAAGAATACTAAGACATACCTTTACAGTAAAGGCCAAAAATTATCATTCATGAGGCCTTGAAAAGTAGTTGGACCATTAGTGAGACCAAACGGTATCAACCAGAACTAGTAGTGCCTGTTTAGAGTCCAAAATGTAATTTTGTGCACATCCGCCAGATGAACTCTAATTTGATGATACCTGGCCATCAAGTCAAGCTTGCTGAATATGGTCGCCCCTACAAACTAGTCTAACAGCTCTTCTATGATCGAAAAGGGATACCAGCCCTTGACGGTAATAGCATTTAGTGCCCGGTAGTTGACACAAAAACGCCATGTCCCGTCCTTCTTTCACACCAATAGCATGAGCGATAAGTAAGAGCTATGATTTGGTTGTATGAGGCCTTGCTCCAATATCCTGGCTACCATCTTGGAGATAACTTCCTTTTGCACATGTGGATATCGATACGACCTCACATTCGTCAGTATAGCCCTGATCACAATCTCTATGCGATGGTTCGTCGTTCACCTTAGTAGCAACTCTTTGGGTTTCTCAAACAGTCTAGCAAATTTATCAAATAAATTAGACAATTCAATTATAGTACCTGGACTCATTAGAGGCTCATCTCCTGCTGGTCCTAACAGAAGAAGATAGGCCAAATCACTAGCACAAGGCAGCCCCACCATTAGCTGCATCGTTGGAATTAGCAGAGATCGAACGCCATCAAGCCACACATTTTTGTTTCCTTGCTTAAATTTCATCCACATGCTTCGAAAATTAAAAGTGACAGGTCCTAAGCTTTGCAACCACTGAGTGCCGAGGATAATATCCACTCCTCGCTGCACCAGCGGATACAAGTCCACAATGATGTCGTGTCCTTAAACCCATATACCGAGCTTACCGAGAGGAGTTCGAGCGGATATGCAACCGAGTCACTAACTGGTTTGACTTGGCCCTGAAGAGTACCTTCATTAGTGGGATTAGGTCTGACATTCAGGCTGAAGTCAAGACTTTGAGACCCACTACTTTTGAAGAGGCCTTCTCATTAGCTATTTTGATGGAGTCCAAGTTGGATCAACTGAACTAGATCCACAAGGAGGAGAGAAGAAAGGCGGCCCAAGGTGTCGAAAGCATGGTGGATTGTTACGATTCGACCACATGGGTTAAGTCGAGTCAAGTCGAGTCGAGTCAAATTAGTTACTTAGCTTTATCTTTCTGTTTTGAATTTTAAATAAATCAAATAATATGCATGTGGATCCGATTTGCTAGGGATTAGTTACTCAGCTTTATCTTTTTGTTTTGAATTTCAAATAAATCAAGTAATCTACATGTGGATCTGATCTGTTAGGAATTTTACTCCTATAAATAGGGGTGGACATGAGTTGATAAGGAGCATTGAATTGAGAGAAATCTAAGTTTAGCCAGTTATTATTCTCGTCCTTATCTTTTTACATTAACCGTTGGATTGTCTTTATCTTCATAGGAGTAGATCATAACCGTAGATCCCCTTTAAGCTTCCAAACCCTAGCCACCTCCTACCTCTAGCAACCACCCTAACCCTTGGCCGTCCACCACCCTCCGACGACCACCACAATGTCAGAAATTACCGTTCTGCCCTCCTAACCTTTCTCCACTATTTTATTTTTATCTTTTCATCCTGATCTCCAATTTAGGTGAAACCAGAGCCATTAGAACCCTAACTCATGAGGCTAACTTCACATAAATTTTTATATCATCCTATGGACATATCATTCTAGATCTGATCCGTAATATTGGTATTAGAGCCAAGTTCCCGCAGAAGATGGTTAACACGCGTTCCAAGGCCAACGAGGAGGCATCAACCATAGAGGACCATGATCTCATCTCCGTTCCTATGGGAGTTGATCTGGCACCCCCTTCAATCCCAACATTTATCGACGACGAGCCACCAATGTGGGCAAAAGCTTTTTTTAAAGCATTTTCGATCGAGTTGAAGGAGAATGCGAAGGAGATCCAAAAGATCCAAACCACCCTCAAAGACTCGATCTAGGCCTTGACAGAGGCCTTACTAGCCGCCCTCCATCGATCTACGCTGCCAGCACCGCCGGCCACAACGAGACAAAGCCAAACGTAGCCACCATTATCAACCCGTGAGTAAGGGGATGAGCTGGCCCAAATCGGGGCCTCAACCCCTCCTCCGACCGCGATGGGGACCCCTCCGGCCCTACAGACCTTCCAAATGCCACTGCCATGCTAGAACTGCCCGCAACACTGTCCGCGAGATCATCTTGCCCATCCGCGGGCGGCTATCCAGATGCTCACGGCCACTATTGCCACGACCGATCTCTTCCATGAGGCCCCCGCACCCGAGCCTAGGTTGCCTTTCGCGCTGGCACCGGCTAGAAGATCGCCAACCTCGGTGGTTCGTGCTACAGCAAATCCACGGCTGGTGGCCGCAAGTTCGATGCTCCCATGGCCACCGACGGCCACGGTTGGCTTCCTAGGGCCGATTGCCGGCCAGTGGTGGTCGTCGCAACTGCCAGCGATCATCGGGTGGCTAAACCAGACAGCCACAACCGCGGGAAGCTTCCCTTACGTCGGGGTAGCTCTGCCGCCACTACTCCATTACAGTGGTGCCACTGGTCCCTTCCGCAACTATCGGCGTCGATGGACCAACTAGCGACACACAAGGACCACCGTCGCTCATTGCCGTTCCACCGCCGCGAGGACTAGTTAGGGGTCGACTGCTGGTGATCCTCGACCGACCCAGACGTCGCCGCCCCCCATGCACATTGTGGCAGCACCCCTAGGCTGAATTCCAAATTCAGCCCTAAGGTTAGGTTATTGGAATAAAGGAGATGAAGCGCATAATTTTCGAGGCAGGCCAAATTTTTGTGAACCAGTTTGCAACTCATGAACAAAACCCCGAGCACAAGTACGAGCCCAAAGATGAATGGTGGAATGAACCGGTGGGCCCGCATAGTCAGACTAAGCTGAACCCGCGTGTAGCCCGGGGGCGACATGAGCCAAACCCATGGGCCTATGACCCACGAGACTAGCCTCAACCCTGAGGTCAGTTCGCTCGTGATGACAGACCACATTTTGGGATCCAAGCTCGGACCGTCAAGCTTGATTTTCCAAAATTTTCTAAAGGAAACCCAATAGATTAGACCTATCTAGCATAGCAGTTTTTCACATACCATGGCACGCCCGACCACCAGAAGATCCAAATAGCCTCATTTTACTTGGAGGGAATGGCGATTAGGTGGTACCAGTCGGCTGAGCGGACTCGACCATTTGAGTCTTAGCAGGACTTTGCGAATGTGATTTGTGCTCGATTCGGTTCGACTCAGTATGAGGACTTTCAGGCCATGTTGACTAAGCTGACTCAGTCAACAATAGTTCGAGCTTACCGAGAGGAGTTCGAGCAGATATGCAACCGAGTCATTAACTAGTTTGACTCAACCCTGAAGAGTACCTTCATTAGTGGGCTTAGGCCTAATATTCAGGCTGAGGACAAGGCTTTGAGGCCCACTACTTCTAAAGAGACCTTCTCCTTAGCTATTCTGATGGAGTCCAAGTTGTATCAACTGAACTGGATCCGCAACGAGGAGAGAAGAAAGGCGGCCCAAGCCCACGGCCTACTAGAGACGGTATTTGTCCCGACTCAGACTGCACCAACGGCTCAACCTAACTGATAGATGATCACGCGCCGCTTTGTACCCAATGACTTGGAAGAGCGTCGAAGAAAAGGCTTGTGTTTTTACTGTGATGATCGATTTACCCCCGATCATAAATGCAACCGCCAGCCAGCCCACGTCATGTTCCTAGGCGGACTCGAAGAAGGCGAACCCAAATCCACTAATTGGCACAACAAGTTATATTAGTACAAGGGCGTGAGAGACTAGTCACCTTGAGGACAAGGTGTAGAAAGCGTGGTATATTGTTACAATCCGACCACATGGGTTAAGTCGAATCAAGTTGAGTCAAGTCAAATTAGTTACTTAGCTTTATCTTTCTATTTTAAATTTTAAATAAATCGGATAATCTGCATGTGGATCTGATCCACTAGGGATTAGTTACTTAGCTTTATCTTTCTGTTTTGAATTTTAAATAAATCGGATAATCCTCATGTGGATCCGATCTGTTAGGAATTTTACTCTTATAAATAGGGGTGGATATGAGTTGATAAGGAGCATTGAATTGAGAGAAATCTGAGTTTAGCTAGTTATTATTCTTATCTTTATCTTTTTACATTAACCGTTGGATTATCTTTATCTTCATAGGAGTAGATCATAACCGTAGATCCCCTTTAAACTTTCAAACCCTAGCCACCTGCTACCTCTAGCAGCCACCCTATTACACGGCTGTCCACCACCCTCCGACAACCACCACAATGATACACTTAGTTAGGATCTTTTCTTATTGCATTAGGTGTTTATTTTTATTAAAATAAAATTCGTATAGACCACGTTCGAAAGCAGGTGGAGTCGTGTTCGAACGCCCTTGTGAACGCGCGTTCGAGCGCCTTGTGAATGCCTATGTCGTATTTGCAAATCTAGAAAAGGGGCTTTTTGAGTGTGTTCGAACGCAATTGGGCACGTTCGAACGTGATCGATAGGAATCCTCTAGAATTATGGTTTCATATTATTTTAGGACTTGTTGGCTAGCCTCTATAAATATGTGGATGGCAACCAACTTCATAATGCTATTGGATTCTTAATTTCTTGCCTCCTATCTTCTCTCTAGACTCTTCCCTCCTCCCTCTTTACCATCCTTCCACCTTTATCGTTGGCAAGGTTTCTCCTAACGTCTAATCTCCCTTGTCTCTCGAGTCACCCCTCTTATTTGGGATCTCGGATCTTGACCACTTCATTCCCTTTGTCTACTTCCCTTAATCACTTCCACAATCCACCCCCATCTCCATACCCATCGAGAACCCTAACATTCACTCCACCCGTTACCACCACTATCACCCACGTTATTCCGTATTTTCGTCTCTACTACAGTTTGAATCTGTGAAGAGAATAAATACGAAAGTTGTACATTAGGAAGTTACGGATCCAACCCAGTTGGTTTCATAATTTTATGACTATTAGAGAATATTTTTCTATAGTTGCGCGGACTGATTTCTATAATAAATTCAGATCTTAAGAAATTGTTCCGTAGCCAATCTTTTGGTTTTAAATCCCATCAATTTGGTATCAGAGCCTATCATTGGTATTAGAGCCTATCAAATTAGTATCAGAGCTTATCAATCGGTATTAGAGCCTATCAGATAGCCTCTATAAATATGTGGATGACAGCCAACTTCATTATGCTATTGGATTCTTGATTTCTTGCCTCCTATCTTCTCTCTAGACTCCTCCCACCTTCCTCTTCACCATCCTTCCACCTCTACCATTGGCAACGTTTCTCCTCACTTCTAATCTCCCTCGTTTGTCGAGTCACCCCTCTTCTTTGGGATCTCAACCATTTCGTTCCCTTCGTCTACTTCCCTTAATCACTTCCACAATCCACCCTCATCTCCATATCCATCTATAACCCTAACATCCACTCCACTCATCACCACCACCATCACCCACGTTTTATTCTATGTTTTTGTCCCTACTACAGTTCGAATCTGTGAAGGGCATAATACGAAAGTTGTAGATCAGGAAGTTACGAATCCAACCTAATTAGTTTCATAATTTTCTGTCTACCGGAGAATATCTGATGAATATTTTCCTATAGTTGCACGGACTAATTCTTATAATAAATTCAGATCTTGAAGGGATCTTAGCATAGTTTATCTTTGGTTCCAGATCCTATCAATTTGGTATCAGAGCCTATCAACTAGTACCAGAGCTCATCAAATTGGTATTAGAGCCTATCATATAATATCAAAAATTACCGTTCTGCCCTCTCTGACCTATCTCCACTATTTTATTTTTATCTTTTCATCCTGACTTCCGATTTAGATAAAACTAGATCTATTAGAACCCTAACTCACGAGGCGGATCATTCCAGATTTGATCTGTAACACACGCCTCTCGGGTTCCACCATGGATTGTGTATCGAAGGTGGGGGATGATGTGTAGGAATAGGTAAAAGAGGATCATTGACATTAATATGTTGCACCTGGACCTATGGGGTATTGGTTCAGTGTGGTCCCACCATTGGTCCTTGAGGCACCGATCTTCGTCGAGGAGATGACGAAGCTGATCGGTTCATGACATATTCCATTAAAGCATTATGATCATTCTACATTGCATCAACCCTATGCAGCAATGTTTGGAACATGCCCCTAAGTTCATCCGCCAACCCATGTTTCACACCCATGAACGCTGGTTGACTTGGTCTTGCCGTGGCCACTCCAAAGGAATCGGCTTTATGGTTAGGGTTATTGTGGATTAAGTATTCCCTTATTGATGAGTTCTCCATTGATCTCTTTATTGATGCCATCTTCCATGTTTCCACCATTAATGGAGGTCTGAGGTTCGCTTGGTTCTGATAACAATGGTAGGATACGAAACGATTTCTTCAAGATTTGGATTTATTATAGGAAAAATACGAAAACTGAGCAACTAAGAAAAAATATTTTCCAAATATTCTTCCATAGTCAGAAAATTACGAAACCAAGTAGGATCGGTCCGTAACTCCCTAATCTATGTTTTTTGTATTTATGCCCTTAGCAGATACGAACTAAAACTGGGATAAAAATATGATATAGTGCGAATGATGATGGTGGTGATGAGTGGAGTGGATGTTAGGATTATAGATGATAATGAAGATGAGAGTGTATTGTTGATGTAGTTTAAGGGATAAAGACAAAGGGAAAAAAGTGATCAAGATCCCAAAAAAGAGGGAGGACTCAATAGATGAGGGAGATTAAAAGTTAGGAGAGACCTTGCCAACGGTAGAGATGGTAGGTTGGTGAAAAGAGAGGAGGGAGATTATGGTAGAGAGACTAGAGAGAGGATAGAGAGGCAAGAAATCAATATTCCATAAGCATAATAATTTTGGCTGCCACCCATACCTTCATAGAGGCTAGCCAACAAGCCAAAATAATAATTATTAACCCTAATTCTAGTAGACTCCCACCGAGCGCATTCGAACGCGCCTGATCACGTTCGAATGCACAAAATGCGTTCTTTGCTGATGCAAATCTAATGTAGATGTTAGAATGTGGCGTTTGAACGTGCCCAACCGCGTTCAAACACAAATTTTGCATTCTCTATTTTTGTTAACCTGATGAAGGTGTTTGCAAAGGCATCCAAACGCGCCCCCAACCGCATTCAAATGCAACCTATAAAAAACTGTATAAGTTTATCTTGATAGAATAGGGAGTTGGTATGGTCAAGGACAATATTATGCATTCCTTATATCTTGCAATTATAGGGGAATTCATTGTAAGTCATTTTAGACATGCTTACTTTATTTGTTGGTATTCATATTGTTTATAGACTATTTAGGTTATATTCAGTGGGCTGTGTGCTCACCATCTCTTGTATTTTAGAATTAGAAGAAGTGGATGTGGGTATGTAGCGAGGAATAGCAACTGTTACTTCTTGTTAAAGTTAATCATTATTACTATTTAGTTACACTTAGCCCTTACGAGGGTTTTATGATCTAAGTTGTATTTTGGATATGTATCTTTGAAGGCTTATTGTGACATGTGGAATTTGTATCTGGACGTAGTTTGCTTGGGATTGTTTATAGTATGGAACATTTTTTGTATACTTTGTGGAAATATTTTATTAACAAGTCATGTGATGTCCCATGTGGGGATTTATCCACGTGATAAGTATATGTATTTAGAGGTGGTTGTTTAAAATTGATTATCAAAACCTATGGCTGGCATAGTAGCTCAATAACCTGCACACTGAAGGCTAACTAAGTACATTAGAAGCACATCACAACTCCAATTTGCGAGAATCAACAGAATACATCAGTTTAACCTTATATAATCAAGAGGTAGTACACGACAACAGATTGATGAAGCATTCATAGTTACTATTGCTTGTTTTGAGTTTAATATGGCTAAATGTAGCAACCTAAGGCTGCCAAATGGTGCAACAAGAATCAAGATAAGAACAAGAATACAATAAATCAACTTAAAATCCTACTTCAACTTGCCGAATTAAGACCAAGAAAACCCACATTGCCCATGAGATCACTTACCCAAATCTTCGAAGCAATGATGCCTTAATCTCAACGGAGAGCTCCAGAATGCTCTTCTTTGATCAATTTACCTTCGGGTTGGAGAAATTGCAATAGTTAATAGGGGAAGAGAAATTACCTTTGGGTTTGAGAGAATCTAGGGCTTTTGTAGATCTCTGAATGACATCTGAGTGCTCCATTGCTCTTCCTAGGTAAACGAGAGAGAGAGAGAGATAGAGAGAGAGAGAGGGAGAGGGAGGAGAGCTCATTATTCAAAGGGAGTCCAGAGAAGAAAGCCCAAAGAGTAGAAACAAAAAATAGAAAAAAAGGTAAGATTAAGCACAAGCTCATCCTCCTTTGCCACCCGCTTCTTCATACGGAATTTTTGAGCATTTTGCTTGTTTTGCTCTTTATTGAAAAATGTGCAATCATCATTTAAACACTTACCAAATGTATCCTGATCGCCCTAGGCCATTTGAATGGTTCTTTGGCCATAATAGTTACCTTTCTTCACTGATAATTTCCACTCATATCTACAGGTCATACAATAAAAAAAGTATCACCAATTTACCAATTGCAAAATAAACTAAGGAAAATAACATTTCACAATTACTAATATTGAACCCTCATATTTCCTTCATTTTCCTACCAACCATTGGCCTTATTAGGTTACACTGCAACATAATGCGATGGCAAACAAGCCACGTAGTTCCATTGATAGAATATTAGTGAGTATTTTACAAGCCATTCTCCTCCTTTCCATATATCAACCTAATTATTCACTCCAACATATATAAGAGCTTCTCATTTGGTTAACATCAAAGGTGCAGCAAGCACCGCAAGGATATCCCCTCATCAAGTAATTGAAATGCTTTGTTTATCTCTGCAAAGGGTAGCTCATGTGTTATGAAACCATCTAGATTGATATTAATTTCCTGCAAGCAATTCACAAAAAATTGATAAGGAACTTGACTATGATTAGTACTGAAAACAACAGTGAAGCGTATATAGTAGCAGGACCCCTTTCATGCACTTGTCGACAATATTTGGCAGCTCGGACTTCCCTTTGAAATCCCCAAATACACAACCTATGATCCTCCTACCATCAAAGAGCTCCATTGGATGCAATGGAAGCAATCTGGGAGAGAGATGGATCCCTAGAACAACCGTGAACCCCCATCCCTATAAGAAATGTAAACGAAAAGCTCATTTATATTATAATCTTTTAAAAGCAATGCAGAGAAGTGCTAAAAGTTTGGTGTTCGAATAACTTTTCTAGACTAAAATTTACATCATGCGTAGATACAAAAGCTTCCCGTAGCACACCCAAATTTCCAGTGCACTCAAAGCTGTAATCAACGCCTCCCTTTGTCATTTCCTTTATTATCTGTGAGATAAATATTGTCACCTGTTTGTATTCGCAAAAAGATTGATAATTGTAATAGTAGGCATGTTATAGAGCAGAGAAGGAAACCTTTAGGACCAACAAAAAATTTTGTTCGAAAAATTTTATTCTAAAATTTTGCTTGATCAAGAATTTATGAAATGAAATGCAACTAAATCTATAGAACGGCACTTTGGTAAACATTATATCCAACTACTTTATCAATGGCAAACAATTTTAATCGAGTAAAATCTATTTATCATAGTTACATGTATTCCTCTAAATATTTGGGTTTGGGTTGCACAACAATGGTTGATAGTAGAGAGAAGATGAATTGGATTTTTAACAAAGGAATCATGATAATGTAATTGTATTACAATGTCCATTATTATGTTTCACTCATATGGCAACTTTTGTTAGCACTACATAATGTATCTAAAAGGTACATATTTAGAAGGGCTTAATTATTCTTTGCTCTCATGTATTTTGACTCTATATCACTTTGCTCTTCCTGTACTATAAAAGCGTACAAATACCCTCCTATACTTTTGAAATACTACAATTAAATCCATCTGTTAGCATTTCGTGAGTTAAAACTCACGTGACAAGCACGTGAACGATAGATTACTTACATATAGATGAAATTACTTTCATGTTGGTCCAAAGAATATGTTTTAGATAATTTTGCCCTCATCTCCTTTCTTGGATGAATTACAAAATGGCTTTCACTCTTTCTTTCCAGCCCATTTCTTTCCCCAAGCCCTAAGTTTCTTCATCCTGTTTTTCTACATCTTCCCAACAACATGACTATTACAAAGCAAAAAAAAAAAAAAAAATCTGCATCTTTTTCCTTTCTTTGGACTGCAATAAACTGAATCAACAATTCTTCATTCATCTTTCTCATCTCTTTGTTGGCTCCTTCCATGGTAGATAATTTTTTTTAATCTCCATAATTTATAATTCTAGCTTATCAATCCTCTCTACATTTTGGCCAAAATCCTTAACTCTAAGAGATATAGGAGGATCAATCCAAGAAAAGAAATCATAAGAGTTTTCTTTTTGCACATACAACAAATCTAACATTTGATTAAAAAAATATATAATAGGATATGCAACTATCTATCATCTACCTTAAAACGCATGCAGCCGAAAAATCTCCTCCCCGAGTTGTTCTCAATGTGAGAGGTCTTAATAACAACTCTTACTTCACAATGACAAAAGACATCTTCAAGAGAGGAGTATTTGGTGTTACTACTACTTGTGCTCGAAGCCATGTTATTGGAAAGACGTAGAAAAACAAGATGAAGAAACTTAGGGCTTAGAAAGAAAATAGGCTGAAAAGAAAGAGAGTGGAAGTCATTTTGTAGTTCATCCAAGAAAGGATGTTTTGTGTCTTCTCCAATGTTTGAGTGCTTTGACAACCTTGAGAGGAAAGAATTCAAGGGATAGGAGTGACAGGAAGAAAAGTGGAAGAACAAAGGGAAGAAGAAGAGAAGAAGATGAGATGATAAGGTGTCATTCTCTTTTCTTTCCTCTCTTATATGGACAATGTGGGCGATGTAACCGTGCAAGTAGAGTTGTCCAATCAGTGGTAGGTGACGGTAAATATGTAATTTTATTTTTTAGCTAATAAATCATAATAATGCCGTACAACTACAAAGGGATAGAAAGGTAATTTTATGACTTCTGTTAACGGCGTCTAAGGGGTTGTAGTATTTCAAAAATATAGAGGGATATTTGAACGCTTTTATAGTACAAAGGTACAAAATGATACAGGGTCAAAGTATAGGAGGGCAAAGTGTAATTAAGCCTATTTAGAAGTAATAATTTGCTTCCGTCCAATATATACTATGCAATTCCTACTTAGTTTTTGTTTTACTGAAAATTATATTAAAAATATCATTTATTTTATCTTTATTATTATTCATACCATATCATATAGATATTTATTATTCAACCATACACTTTACTTTTCATGCATCAAAAACAAACTTAAAAACTTATAGTTACTATATAAATGGTGGAAATTAACTATAGATTTAAAATAACTTTAATATACCTAAGTAAGTTTCTTAAAATTAAGGTAAAGATAAAGAGAACCAGACTTTGATGTCAAAAAAGAGATGTCATAAGTAGTTAAAAGTTATAACTCACAATGTTTTTGAAGTATAAAAATGAAAAATCGGGATCAAATAATAAATATCTATATAGTAAGATTTGAATAATAATAGAGAAGAAGGTATTTCAAATATATTTTTCTATTATTTATGTGTTTTCTTATTAGAAGTAATTACTGCAGAATAGTTTTTGTTTAACTCTTTCTTTTAGGTCAATCGCGTAGGCAAAAATATGACTTGTTTGATTAGACAAAAATAAATGAATTTGTCAATTTCAATCCTACCTCATTTGCAGGTTTGCTGCACTCTTTTGGGTTGACAAAATCCGTGATGCCCATCTCCCGGCCTGAAATTTGTCAAAAAATATCTCCACTTAACCTAAATCTAACAACAGATAATTAAATAAAAAAAACTGACACTTTTATAAATAAAAAATTAAAAAAAAACCCAAAATGTTTCTCTTTTAATTTTAAAAGTTGATCCCTTTCATTATTTATCTTTTAAAACTTACTCAAGCACATTAGGATTATTTTGTAAATATGGTTAGTTTAGCTCATCTCTATACCAACTACCAGTAAAATAGTTAACGATAGGATATTTTTAAAGCAAGTGTTTTTAATAAATTTCACTTCAAGCAGATGTTAGTCTATGTCAGGAATTAATATTAGTCACAGATCTAAGATTCAACAGTCTGGCATACTTTATGATATTTGACGTGGTATAATTAAAAAGTAAACAGAGTATCATGTAATTATTTTTGCCCTGTATTACTTGGTAACTGATACTTAATAGCAAATAGTGAATTTTTGCTCCGACTCTAAACCTAAATCGGATTAGTCATATGCCGATTTGGTTATCTACGTCAATCCTTCGGCAAGTCATATGCTAATTTGGTGCTTAATATAGTTAGTCAAGGTAAGACAAATATAGATTAACTTAATAACTAACTGGTGCTCTCGATTCACACGTTAATAGATTATTGAAAGCCATACCTTTGGCGAATTTATCAGGGTTGATGTCAACCCCAATGATCTGAGAGGCACCACGCAACCGTGCTCCTTCGGCAACCTATAATATGATTTTTTTTTTAATTAGAAAGATGTAAGCATGGAAAGGGAGGAATAATAAATTGCATTTCTTTGGTCTTTTAGCTAAGATTATTATTGTAATATATTCCTGACCGCAAGGCCAACAGCACCGAGCCCAAATATCGCCACGCTTGAGCCCTTTGTCACATCGGCCGTATTCCACGCAGCTCCCAGACCTGCTTGTTTTAAATAATTGAGGGGACAAAGATATATCTCAAGAAACAAATCATGATCCCAAAAAGTAATTCAGGTTACCATATTTAATTTATTTTTTATAATTCTTGGCTTAGTTATCGTACATCTCCTGCTCTAATATATATATATATATATATATATATTAACTTATCAATCACTTTAACAGTTCAATATACCTTACGACTATCAAATAATGCAACAATGCAGATGCAAGCATCAGTAGGGCCACCCTAAGTCTATTATTGGAGTGAAGAGCCGGACAAAGCATGATGCAACTAGTCATTTAACGGAAAATAATTGAAGATCAGAATTTCTCAGTTTTCACGTATTATTCGAGAATGAATGAGAGCCCGTTTGATTTTGTACTGTCTGGTTGTTTTACCTAAAGGTCAAAACTTTTATTTGGCTGGTTGTATACTGTTAAGTTGTTTAGGAGTACCTTAGAGGTTGAAAGATATGCATTTGAAATTGTTTGATTGTTAAAAATAGGATTAAAAGTACAAATTGAGGATATGTTATGTTAAATGATAGTGGTCGGATAGAGTAGGAATAATATAATAAGAAGAATTTATTACCTATGTCCTCTACTGATCTACACTCTTCATGACAGCATATGTATCACTCGGAAAAAGCATATGCAATGGTAGTTCCAACGTATAAAATTCATATCACGTGGGTTGAGAACAATGCTATTGCGTACCTGTGGATATACCGCAGCTAAGCAAGCACATCTTATCAAGAGGCGCCTCTGGGTTGATCTTAACCACACAAGCGAAGTCAACAACGGTGTACTCCGCGAAGGTGGAGGTGTTAAGAAAATGGTACACCGGCCGGCGCTCTCCGTTCCTGCGATCTACTACCGAGAATCTCGTCCGACCATCGCCGACCATGACACTCTTGAAAGGGTTCACTCGGAATTTATTGCACAGGTTCGTCTTCTCGGAATGACAGTAGGCGCAGTCGCCGCACTCTCCGTTGAAAATGGGCACAACATGATCCCCCTCCTTCATGTCCTCCACTCCTTCTCCCACGCTCTCTACCACTCTATACATATCCATCGAGAAATTAAAGATGCATATAGCTAAATCTTGGTTTCCAAATAATTTACATAAACTAATTATTCATCTTAATTTCATGACTCCTTACCCGGCTGCCTCGTGGCCCAGAATCCGCGGAAAAGCACGTTGCAGTTCGTTCTTAGGCACAACGATAAGACGATCGATTCATAATAATATATATAGATATATTTATCACTACACCAAAACTTTTGTAGTTTAGATTCAAGAAATTGTACTAATAAATTCTGATACCTCGCCCTTCCAAGCACTGAGATCAGTGTGGCATATGGAAGCAAAGAGGATCTTGATTCGGACCTCCATTTTGTGGGGAGGTTCGACTTCCACGTCTTCTAGAATGAATGATTCTCCGGGAGCCCATACAACAGCGGCTAATTCACAAGATGAGAAAAGAGGTCGGATTATTAAATAAAAATCACAAGAGATTATCAACAATGAATCAGTAATAAGAGATTAAATTACCTTTGCACGTGATGACTTTGGATTGTGCACTGCTTGTTTGTTGACCATTTGAAGTTGCCTCGGAAATTCCTTCCATATCTCTGTAGACAGGAGAGGCTAGACAATCGTTTGGAGGTAAGAATGGAGTACAGGAGATGGCTCTTTAGGTCGTCTTATGGACGTACTAGTAGGAAAGGAATCGACGCTAGCTGTTTGAAGACTATATTAATTGTTTTCGTTGTTCAACGCAGTAATAAGAAACTTTTAGCATAAGAATATTTTATTTCATGACGCGAGCACCGAAGGAAACGGTATAGACCCTGATTCTTTAACCATAAATTTCTCCTTTTGCATTAAATATAAATGTCTTCAATATAATTATAATTTTTCTGTCTTAACTAAGAACGACACTATTAACCTAATAAAACATATTAAAAATAAATAAATAAAGATTAACTTAATATAGTTAAATATTACTTAATTAAGGTGCTTTAGACAATCTTTCTAATTTTCGACGGAATTTTAAAAATGCTCGTAAAGATAATATATTATTCAAAGAAATAAATCTTTCGCTATGAGTGATGATCCGAAACTTAAAGGTTGTTTACAAAAAAGTTTTAATCCGGCTTTTAAAATAATTTCTCGTCACACAATTAGAATAGATGTTTTAAAATATTTTGCTAAAGAAAAAGAAAAATTAATTTTATATTTTGTAAAACTGAAATTTAGAATTTTTTTTACTAGTGATATTTGGAATTCATACCAAAGTCGGTCTTCTATTTATATAATGGCACATTTTATTAATGATAATTAGAAAATACAAACAATAAATCATTTCTTTTGGAAAGCTTGATGAGAGAGTTATACTATGAATATCTTTCTTATACTATTATTTAAGAGTTAACAAATTATAATATCCAAAATAAGGTTTTTTTCTCTCTCTCTTGATAATGCTTCTAATAAAAATTCCATAATTTCTTAATTTTTTATGTTTTCTTTCTTTACTTTATAATAGTGAATTATTACATAATACGTACATGTGTTATATTATAACTTTAATTATATAAGGTTGTCTAAAAAATTGTTGAGATAATTTATAAAATTAGAGAAATTATACATCTTTTAATTATAAATATGTGTAAAATGTGTGAATTAAAAGCTAAATGTTAGAATTAGTACTCGAATATCAAAAAGCTATAATTTTTTATGTGTTTTTAGATATTAATAATGAACAAGAATGTCCTACTAATTTAGAGTGGGAAAATTGATACGACTCAGTCCATATTGGCTCCATTCGCGACATTGGGTTCATTGGGATGAGCCTATTTATCTAGTTAATTTTTGTTTGAAGAAATAAAATAATTTTTGCCAGGAGCATTCGAACGCAGGGACTGCATTCGAACGAGCCATGTGAACTGATAGGTCTACGGAATGAGTCTTTCAAGATTTGGATTTACTATAGAAAGTAATCCGTGCAACTGAGGAAAAATATTTACCACATATTTTTTCATAGTAAAAAAATTATGAAACCAAGTGGAATCGATCCGTAACTCCCTGATCTACGTTTTTCGTATTTTGATATGATCTCCCCTTAGGATAATGTTTGATCTATCCGTTTTCATATCTAGACTGGCACAAAACTTTGACAAGGAATCACGGAAGATGCAGCCATTGGATCAATGTGAAATTTTGATATGTTTATGTATCCCTAGAAAAGAGATTTCCAACAAATCTAATTTGAGGGAAATTAGACGGTGGAATCTTGAGATATCATCCGAGAAGTGGAGATGGAAGGATTATTGATGATGGAAGGGGTTAGGATAAGGTGATGGATAGATTGGAAGAAGGGGGAGGAGTGGGCCGCCCCTAAGAGACTAGGGTGAGTGGTCGGTCGAGAGAGGCTAGAAGTGGCGGCCTCGGGAAATGAGAGAACGAGAGAGAAGAAGAAAGAAGAAGACTAGGGCAAAACTTAATTCATTCAATAATAACTCCTTGGTTGCCATCCACACCTTTAGAGGCTAACCAAATAATTTAAATATGGCAATTATTAACCCTAGAAACAATAGATTTTTGCGGACCATGTTCGAATGCACTCGAACGCACATTTTGCGTTCTCTGTATATGCGAACCTAATGCAGGCGTTCGCAAGCGTGTTCGAACGCGCTCTACCCGCATTCGAATACGATATACAGAAAACTTATTTTTCTATAAAATAAATACTAAAACAAGAATAAAAGACACCCCTAAAGTGTGTCCATGCTCGAGATGATATTGGTGAAGTCCGAATCATATCAATCCACCACGCTTCTACAACCTTGTCCTCAAGGTGTAAAATTGGGAAAGCGATCATTGAACTATGACTCAAGCTCCTCCATGACTCGATCCTCTGCACTGGTTCCCCATAGATCTGAAAATAGAGGAAGGGTGATGGGTTACGGTACCAAAAGATAGGCTACGTAACGATTCCTTCAAGATCTAGATGTATTACTGGAATCAGTCTGCACAACTGTGGTAAAATATTCGTCAAATCTTTTCCAATAGTCAGAAAATTACAAAACAAAGTGGATTAGATTCCTAGCTTCCTGATATGCAACTTTCGTGTTTACGCCCTTCGTAGATTCAAACTGCAGCTAGGACGAAAATATGAAACAATGCGGGTGATGGAGGTGGTGACGGGTGGAGTGGATGCTAGGGTTATGGATGGGTATGGAGATGAATGTGGATGGTGGATGTGATTAAGAGATATAGACGAAGGGAACGAAGTGGTCGAGATCCCAAAGAAGAGGGTGACTCAACAGACAAGGGAGATTAGAAGCTAGGAGAAACCTTGCCAACGGTAGAGGTGAAAGGATGGTGAAGAGGGAGGAGGAAAAGAGTCTAGAGAGAAAATATGAGGCAAGAAATAAAAAATCCAATAACATAATGAAGTTGGATGCTATCCACATATTTATAGAGGCTAGCCAACAAGTCCTAAAATAATATGTAACCCTAATTCTAGAGGATTCCCGTCGATCGTGTTTGAACGCACCAAAAGACGTTCTCTGTATGTGTGAATGCGATGTAGTCGTTCGAACTCGCCCGACCGTGTTCGAAAGCACAATATGCGTTCTCTGTATTTGCGAACTTGATTTAGGTGTTCGCAAGGGTGTTTGAATGCGGGGCTCCTGCGTTCGAACGCAACCTACCGGAATTTTATTTTAATAAAAATAAACAACTAATGTAATAAGAAAATATCCTAACTAAGTATATTCGCCTACCATGCTTCCCCCACCTTGCCCTCAAGGTGAAAAGTCAAAGAAATGCTCCAAAATGTCAGTCTCCAACTCCCATGTCGCCTCATCGGATGGCTTGCTAAGCCACTCAATTGAAATCTCCATCTCTAATCTGGTACTATGTCGTCGTCGGCGTCTAGCAAGTACATGAACTAGTTCTACAATCTCTATCTCCTCCAATGACTCCGGTAGAACTGATCCAACGATCTTATGATCTCCAATGTGCTCCCTCAACAATGAAACATGGAAGACAGGATGCACTCTTGACCTCTCTGACAGCTCTAAACGATATGCAACCGGACTAATATGCTCCAACACTCGAAACAGACCAAAGTAGCGATGTGCTAATTTTTGGTTACGCATCGGACGTAAGGTCACTTGTCGATATGGTTGCGCCCTCACAAACACCCAACTACCGATGTCGAACTCCTACTCCCTATAGCTATGATCATAAACTTCCTTCATGCGGTTTTGAGCAAGTTTAAGATGAGCACGCAACCTCCTCAATATGGCGTCTCTATCCATCAACGCTAAGTCCACCTCCATCCGGTCTGTAGATGCCATTAGATCATAAGCGCGTAACGTCGGAGCCGTACATCCATACACCACCTCTAATGGAGTCATGCCAATGCTGCTATGGTAGACAGTGTTGTAAGACCACTCCGCTCACGGTAAGAATTCCAACCATCATCTCGGCATCTCTCCAACAAAGCACCCCAAATATTGCTCAATGCCTCAATTAACCACCTTGGTTTGGCCGTCCGTCTATGGATGGTAGGCCGAACTGAAGTTCAATCGAGTCCCTTGCAATCTGAAAAACTCCATCCAAAAGTCGCTTATAAATACACGATCACGATCCGAGACAATTGTGCGTGGCATTGCATATAACCAAGCAACATCTCTAATAAAAATTTTAGCCACTAACTTGGTTGAAAACGGATGTGACAATACCAAAAAATGCGTATACTTGCTCAATCTGTCAACCACCACAAAGATAATGGAATAACCATGTACCAGTAGGAGACTTTCTATGAAGTCCATAGATATGTCTTTCCAAACACGGTCCGGTATAGGTAAAGGCTGTAATAATTCGGCCGATTTCAATGTGGTTGCCTTGGTCCTTTGACAGACTTCGCAAGTACAAACAAAACTCCTCACATCCTGTCTCAATCCTAGCCACGTGCAACTCTGAGATATCCTCTTATAAGTCCTCAAAACACCCTCATGACCAGCCTCTAGAGTTTGGTGGAAATGCTCTAATAATTTCTGCCGCAATCCATCATTTGCAGGCACCCGAACGCATCCGCGGTCCAGCAGCAAACTGCTTGGATTTTCCAACTCTAGAGTCCGAAATGTAGTTTTGTGCACATCCGTCGGGTGAACTCTAATTTGATGATACCCGGCCCTCAAGTTAAGCTTACTAAATATAGTCGCCCCTGCAAGCTGGTCCAACAACTCCTCGATAACAAGAATGGGATACCAGTACTTGACGGTAATAGCATTTAGTGTCCGATAGTTGACACAAAAACATCATGTCCCATCCTTTTTTTGCACCAATAGCATGGGGGATGAGTATGAGCTATGACTTAGTTGAATGAGGCTTTGCTTTAACATCTCGACTACTATTTTTAAGATAACTTCTTTTTGCACATATGGATATTGATACGGCCTCACGATCGCCGGTGTAGCATCAGTTATAATCTTTATGCGATGCTTCACCGCTGTCCTCGGTGGCAACTCCTATGGCTTCTTAAATAGTACAGAAAAGTTATCTAATAAATTAGACAATTCAATGGTAGTATCTGAACTCATTTGAGGTTCATCTTCTGCTGGTCCTAACTAAAGAAGATAGGCCAAATCATATGCGCAAGGTAGCCTGACCATAGGCTACATCAGAGGAATCGGCGAAGACGGAACATCATCAAGCCGCACATTTTTGTTTCTTTGTTTAAATTTCATCCACATGCTTCAAAAATTAAATGTGACGGGTCCCAAACTCTGTAACCACTCAGTGCCAACGCCAATGTCCACTCCTCGCAGCGCCAACGGATAGAAGTCCACAATGATGCCGTGCCCTTGCACCCGTATACCGACCTGGTGACACAAGCTCTCCGCCTTAAGTTTCGTGACGTCTCTAATAGCAACGTCAAATCCCGTGGTCAGTTCGGCATCTAAACCCAATCTCCTCACTAACATCTTATCTAGAAAGTTGTGTGTACTCCCCGAATCAATGAGGATGTGCACACAATGCTTTTTAACGAGTCTGTCTACCCATAACGTCCTTAGCGCAGAAGTACTCGAATATGCATGCATCAATATTTCAGCTTGGATATCTTTCTCCAAGCCCTCCTCAACAGCTTCCTCATGGACCACCTCTGGACACTCTCCATCATCAACAACCTCATCATCCTCCTCAAGATCGTCGATAAGCATCACACTCCCGATCTATTTGGAACATCGGTGACCGGGGGTGAAACATTCATCACATCGAAAGCAAAACCACTTCGCTCTTCACTCCTCCACTTGGGCAGGTGTAAGAGTTCGAACAGGGGATCTATTGCCTCCTCTAACATTAGAAGAAGGTCTCAAAAGTGGTCGTGGTCTAGTGCTCGTAGTCATTGTTTTTGAACCTGTAGAATTTCCAGGCAGCGTTCTAGATGGAAATCGCCCATCTCAGTGTGCTCTCCATAGGTCTTTTTATTGATGTTATTTTTCTCTTTTCAACCATTAATGGAGATCTGAGGTTAACCTGCTCTGGTACAAATTGATGGGTTACGGTACCAAAAGATAGGCTACGCAACGATTCCTTCAAGATCTGGATATATTATAGGAATCAGTCCGTACAACCGTAGGAAAATATTCATAAATTATTCTCTAGTAGTCGTAAAATTGCCAAACTAAGTGGATTAGATTCATAACTTCCCGATCTACAACTTTTGTATTTACTCCATTCACAGATTCGAACTACAGCTGGGACGAAAATATGAAATAATGCGGGTGATGGTGGTGGTGATGGGTGGAGTGGATGATTGGGTTATGGATGGGTATGGAGATGAAGGTGGATGGTGGATGTGATTAAGGGATATAGACGAAGGGAATGAAGTGGTCGAGATCCCAAAGAAGAAGGGTGACTCGACAGACGAGGGAGATTAGAAGTTAGGAGAAACCTTGCCAACGGTAGAGGTGGAATAATGGTGAACAAAGAGGAGGGAGAAAGTCTAGAGAGAAGATAGGAGGTAAGAAATTAATAATCCAATAGCATAATAAAGTTGGCTGCCATTCACATATTTATAGAGGTTAGCCAACAAATCCTAAAATAATATGTAACCCTAATTTTAGAGGATTCTCGCCGATCGCGTTTGAACGCGCCTGATTGCGCTCGAACACTCCAAAAAACGTTCTCTGTATGTGCGAACGTGATGTAGGCGTTCGAACTCGCCCCATGGTGTTCGAACGCATGATATGCATTCTTTGTATTTGCAAACCTAATGCAGGCGTTCGCAAGGGCGTTCAAACGCGACCCCTCCTACGTTCGAACGCGATCTACAAGAATTTTATTTTAATAAATATAAACAACTAATACAATAAGAAAAGATCCTAACTAAGTGTATTAGGTTGGTGTTGAAATGGAAGCAAGCTCACTTGTGTCCGGTTGGCGCGAAAGGGTATTAGCCGCTCAGTTCTCGATCCCCTTTTGTAGACTAGCTCGTAGTCATACCCAAGGAGTTTCGTGACCTATCGTTGTTGTGTTGGGGTGTGCACACGTTGCTCCATGAAGTAGGGTAAGCTATGCTGGTTCGTGCAAATAGTAAACTATTGGCCAATCAAGTAGGGTCGCCATTTGGTGATGGCGTGTAGAATTGCTAACATTTCGCACTCGTAGGTGGATAGTTGTCGCGACTGGTTCAACAATGCCTTGCTCATATATGCCACAAACTTGCCCTCTTGCATCGAAACAGCTCTAATGCCCTGAAGCGTCGCATTCCACCATGAAGGACTTAATGAAATTCGGTAGAGCCAAAACTGGTGTGGTAGACATGGCTGTATTCAATGCTTCAAAAGCCTCTATCGCCTTCCTCATCCATTGAAACCTTCCTTTTATGAGTAAGGAGGTTAGCAGGGCAGTGATCTTGCCGTAGTTGGCAACAAATCGCTGGTAGTATGCCATCAACCCAAAGAATCCCCTCAATTCCCGTTGATTAGTGGGAATCGGCCAATCCACCATGTTTTTGATCTTACTTGGGTCGGCTTCCACTCCTCTTGTTGAGATTATGTGACCCAAGTACTTTACTCGTGGTTCACCCCAAAGGCACTTGCTCATCTTGTCTTTCAACTGGTTTAGTCGCAAGATATTCAACACCTCACGCATATGCTACAAGTGTTTGCTCCAAGTCCTGCTATACACTAGGATATCGTCAAAGAAGACGAGCACATTATGATGCAAGAGCGGGAAAAAAGGTCATTCATCAGTCCTTGGAATGTCGCCGGTGCGTTGGTAAGTCCAAATGGCATGACTCGGAACTCGTAGTGGCCATTGTGAGTCTGAAACGTCGTTTTGTGCACATCTTCTCGATCAACTCGGATTTGATGGTACCCTACTTTTAAGTCAAAACTTACCGAAGTAGGCTGACATTATTAGTTCGTCCAGCAGCTCCTCGATCACCGGTATTGGGTATCGATCTTTGACGGTGATTGCATTCAAGGCTCGATAGTCAACGCAAAACTGCCACCTCCCATCTTTCTTTCGAGCCAACAACATCAGCGATGAATAGGCACTCCTACTCGGTTGAATGATCCATTGATCTAGCATCTCCACCACCAATTTGCTGATCTCCTCTTTTTGAATATATGGGTATCGATACGGCCGAACATTTGCTGGTTTAGCCCCTGGAATGATATGTATGCGGTGATCATGCCGACGGATCGACGGCAGTCCTCAGGGCTCCTCGAAGAGATCCCTGAATTCCTACAGCAGCTCTTATATGTCAACAGATATTTGATACATTTAGTTATGGTATTTTTTTATTACATTAGTTGTTTAATTTTCTTAAAATAAAATTATTGTAGCTCACGTTCGAATACGGAATAGGTTGCGTTCAAATGCTCTTGCGAACGCCAGTATTAGGTTCGCAAAAATAGAGAACTCAAAATGTACATTTAAACGCAGTTGGGCGCGTTCAAACGTCGCATTCGAACGCCCTTGTGAACGCTTGCATTGCGTTCGCACATACAGAGAACGCCTTTTGTGCGTTCAAACACGATCGGGTGCGTTCAAACGTGATTAGCGGGAATCTTTTAGAATTAGAGTTAATAATTATATTTTGGCGTGTTGGCTAGCCTCAATAAAGGTGTGCATGGTAGCCAAAATTATTATGCTATTGGATTATTGATTTCTTGCCTTCTATATTCTCTCTATTCTCTTTACCCTAATCCCACTCCTCTCTCATCACCAACCTACTACCTATAGTGTTGGCAAGGTCTCTCTTAACTTCTAATCTCCCTCGTCTATTGAGTTCTCCCTCTTCTTTGGGATCTCAACCACTTCTTTCCCTTCGTCTTCATTCCTTAAATAATATGAACCATTCACCATCATCAAATATAACCCTAACATCCACTCCACCTGTCACCACCACCATCATTTGCAAAATATTATATTTTCGTCTCAGTTTCAGTGCAAACCTGTGAAGGGCATAAATATAAAAACCGTATATTAGGGAGTTATGGATAGATTCCATTTCATTTCATAATTTTTTGACTACGAGAGAATATTTGGTGAATATTATTCCTCGGTTGCGCAGAGTGCTTTCTACAATAAATCCAGATCTTGAAGGAATCGTTCCGTAGACTCATCATTAGTATCAGAGCCTATCAAATTGGTATCGTAGACCTTATCATTGGGATCAGAGGATATCTTTTGGTACCGTAGACCCTATCATTTGGTATTAGAGCTAGGCAAACCTCAGACCTCCATTAATGGTTGAAACAAGGAAGATGACGTCGACAAGGAGACTAATGGAGAGCACATAGATAAGGGAAGACTCAACCCACAATAACCCTAATCGTGAGGCTGATTCATTTGAAGCGACCACGGTAGGACTAAGTCAACCAACGTCCATGGGTGTGAATATGGGCTTGACGGATGAACTTAGGGGTATGTTCCAAACATTGCTATATAGAGTTGACACCATGCAGAATGATCATAATGCTTTAAAGGAATATGTCATAAATCAATCGGTTTCATCATCTCCTCGACGACGACCGGTGCCTCAAGAGGGACCAGCAGTGGGACCACATTGAATCGATACCCTATAGGTCCAGGTCCGACATGTTAGTGTCAATGATCCTCTTTTACCTATGTCTACAGATCATCCTCCACCTCCGTTACAAAACCCAAGACCGGCGGTGGTGGAACTCGAGAGGCGAGCGGCACTCGTGCGCTTCGTCGAAGAGGAGGATTAGCACTTTGAGGATGAGGCTGATCCCTTCGGAGGTGGTGATGGATTTGTTTGAGGATATAGAGAAGGAGATCAACATACGCAAAGGTTCAGACCTGAACCAAGGATCTTTCGTGAACCCGACAATGCTATTCGGGGGAGAACCTGGCAAGCTTTCACCTCCAAGGAACGATATTGCATTGGTATAAATCGGTTATTCATGGTGGAGGATTTATTGGTTGGGCTGACTTTTGTAGGACAATTACACACAGATTTGGGACAGCGACCTATGAAGATTTTGCTGCCACATTAAACAAGATGGTTCGGAGGACAACTGTATTGGAGTACCAAGCTGAATTTGAAAGAGTTAGTAGTCGTTGTGACCCACCTTGGCTCGAACTGACATTGATGAGCACATTCATTTCAGGGTTGCAGGATAAGATACATGCGGATATTCGTGCTCTTTGTCCTACCACTCTTGAAGAGGCCTTTGAGAAGGCAGTGAGGATGGAGCAAAAATATAAGGCTCTCAAGATGGTAGCAAAAACAAGTTAGGGAAACCAAGATGGACGGTTTGCGCTTAGAATGCCAGCTGAAAATTTTACGAGTTCAAAGACAGCGACTACGAGTATTAGACCACGACCCCCTTTGAGACCATCTTCCGATGTTAGAGGAGGCACAAGACCCCCTGTTCGAACTCTCACGTCTGTCCAGGTGGAGAAGCGAAGAGCGAAGGGTCTTTGCTTTTGATGCAATGAACGTTTCACCCCTAGTCATCGTTGTTCCAAATCGATCGGGAGTGTGATGCTCATCGACGTCTCGATGAGGATAATGAGGTTGTTGATGTTGGAGAGTGTTTAGAGGAGGTCCATGAGGAGGCCATTGAGGGTGTGGAGGAAGATATCTAAGCTAAAATATCGATGCATACATATTCGGATACTTCTGCGCCAAGGATTTTACGAGTTGACGGACTCGTTAGAAAGCATTGTATGCACATCCTCATAGATTCTGGGAGTACACACAACTTTCTAGACGAGATGTTAGTGAGGGGATTGGGCTTGGATATTGAACCGACCACGAGGTTTGGCATTACTATTGGAGATGACACAAGCTTAAGGCGGAGAGCTTGTGTCACCGGGTTGGTATACAGGTGCAAGAACACGACATTATTGTAGACTTATATCCATTGGCGTTGCGAGGAGCAAACATTGTCTTAGGTACACAATGGTCACAACTTGGGACCTGTCACTTTTAATTTCTGGAGCATGTGGATGAAATTTAAGCAAGGAAACAAAGATCTATGGCTTGATGGCGTTTGATCTCCGCCAATCTCTACGATGCAGTCGATGGTGGGGCTGCCATGTGCGAGTGATTTGACCTATCTTCTACAATTAGAACCAGTAGGAGACGAGCCTCAAATAAGTCCAAATACTACCATCGAGTTGTCTAATTTATTAAACAAATTTGCTGGGCTGTTTGAGGAACCAAAGGAGTTGCCACCAAGGAGAACGTCGGATCACCGCATAGATATTGCGCCCAGGGCTGAACCGGCGAATGTGAGGCCATATTAGTATCCACATGTGGGAAAGGAAGTTATCTCCAAGATGGTAACTGAGATGTTGAAGTAAGGCCTTATTCAACCAAGTTATAGCTCATATTTATCGCCTGTGCTATTGGTACAAAAAAAGGATGGGATATGATGTTTTTGTATCGACTATTAGGCACTAAACGCTATTATCGTCAAGGACCAGTATCCCATTCCAATTACAGAGGAGTTGCTGGACGAGCTTGTAGGGGCGACTATATTTAGTAAGCTTGACTTGAGGACCGAGTATCATCAAATTAGAGTTCACTCGGCGGATGTGCACAAGATTGCATTTCGAACTCTAGATGGGCATTACAAGTTTCAGATGATGCCTTTCGGTCTCACCAATGCTCCAGCTACTTTTCAAAGTATCATGAATGATATATTTCGGCCTCTATTGCGAATGTATGTTTTAGTATTCTTTGACGATATTTTGGTGTATAGCAGGACTAAATTGGAGCATTGGCGGTATTTGGAGGATGTGCTGAATTTGTTGAAGCAAAACCAACTGAAAATCAAAAAGTCCAAGTGCCTATGGGGAGTACCACAAGTAGAGTATTTTGGCCACATCATCTCAGCGGAAGGTGTAGTAGCAGATCCTCTAAAGGTAGCATGTATGATCGCTTGGCCCACTCCTACTATCATCACAGGACTGCGATGATTTTTGGGGATGACCGGATATTATCGCCGTTTCATCGTCAGGTATGGCAAGATTGCTGCTCCTCTTACTTCTTTGTTGAAGGACTCTTTTAGATGGACAGTGGAAGCCACTATAGTCTTTGAAAAACTAAAAATAGCAATGGCGACGGCACCCGTTTTAGCACTACCGAACTTCACCAAAGAGTTCATTATGGAATGTGATGCGTCGGGAGTTAGCATAGGAGCTGTACTAATGGAAGGAGGACGTTCTATTACCTTTTTTAGCAAAGCTTTATCACAAAAATCTCAGCAATTATCAACTTACGAGAGAGAGATGTTAGCAATTCTATATGTGGTGACAAAGTGGAGGCCTTATTTGATCAGTTTGCGATTCATTATCCGAACCGATCAAAGGAGCCTTCCATACTTTATCGGACAGTGTATACACACTCCGGCATAGTAGAGATGGGTCACAAAATTGCTTGGGTATGATTATGAAATTCAATACAACAAAAGAAAAGAAAATAGAGCGGCAAATGCATTATCATGCCAACCGAGACAATGGTTGGAGTTCTTACCGTAGGTAGAGTGGTCTTTTTCTAGCCATTGGCACCTTCTCTCAGCTCCTTCATTCCACTACCCAAGTCTTTGGTCGTCTTCCTCTAACTCCTAATCCCCCTCTTCTATAACAACTTCTCCCCCTTCACACCAAGGAATTAATCTAGCACTTATCTAGCCATTGAAGGGCTATCAAGCTTTGGTTTAACTAACCTTCGGTCACTGTTTAGCCGATATTTCAAGATGTAGCCATCTAAACCTTGTGATCTTAGATTCATTGGAAAGCTCTTTTCAAGGGCGACAACATATACAAATTTTAGAAAGATCCAATAGCTAGATCATCCGCATATTCTTTTGAAAGTCACATCCTCAATCTACTCCAAAATCGTTACGGATCGGATCAAGCCGATTCGTAACAAAAATGTATAAAAATAAAAGATTATTTGAAAACATCTTTTAATATTACTAATATGTTGTCAAGCTCTTTACATAATATTTTACAAAAAAAATAGAAACTAAATATGCTAAATATTTGAAAAATTTTCTTATTGGTTTTGGCATTTTATTAGAACCTCAACTTAAAGAGACTAATATTTTTGATATTCATAATGGTTTATATGAGATAAACAAGATGATTATGTTTCTCATGTTGTAACTATTAAAAGTTATTTTGAAAGGTTTTTTTTAATGATTATTCTATTATATATGGTTCTTTTTTCTCTATGCCTTTATCTTTATTATTTCTTCTGAAAGTGGTAGTACTAAAAAGTCATTACTTGCTCAACTTAAAATGAGGAGAACTTCTTCATCAATGTTAGGGGAAATCACTTGAAGCATATTACAATCATTTTGTAAGAGAGGATAAAATAGATACTTTAGCATGATGAAAAATAAATAAGACGAGATTTTCAATTATTGCGACCCGTGATATATTAACCACTATGTCTACTGTATCTTTGAAATCTGTTTTAAGTACAAGTGAGCGGTTGATTGATCGACATAGATTATATTTTGGAAAAGATGCAATTGGAGCACTGATGTGCCTATAAGATTGATATGTTGCCGAATCTAAATGGCAAGAAGATATTCATTTTGCAAGAGAAAATATAGGATTTGAGTTTTTAAATCTCAATGAATAATTTTATTTTATTTATCTTTTATCATTACCGGATGTATTATGAAAATAATAGATAGACAGGTAGGTGCCAACCTAGTTGGTTTGTGCTCATTCTATAGTGTTGCAAAAAAACTCCTCCTATTTTGGGTGTAACTATCTGTTTAATTATGAAATTTTTTCTATTGACTCATTTTTTTAACTATTTTTTTATAACTTCTCATTTATTTCCATTTTCTTTGTTTCCAATTTTCCATTTACTTCATTTATTTTTTTTGTTACGAGTTGTAGTATGCAATTGGGTCAATAATAATAGGCTTAATTACACTTTGCCCCCCATATACTTTGACTCAGTATCGCTTTACCCCATTGTAATATAAAAGCGTATAAATACCCCTTTAGACTTTTGAAAAGCTATAACTAAACTCATCTATCAGCCTTCTGTAAGTTAAAAGTAAAGTGCGAAGCATGTGAATGGTAAGTTATTTTCAAATAGACTAAATTACCCGCACAAAGGTCAAAAAAATAATTCTTAAATTTTACCCCCGTCTCCTTCCCTAAATTGAACTAGAAAAGGTTATATGCCTCCCACACTATCAAGTTCATCCTATCCCTCTTCGCCTCCGTGTTCAGCATTGAATTCACCAGTGTCGGCAACCCAAGCCAGAACATAGGCGCCGACACCGGCAAGAGCAGTGACCTCACCGCCCACCTCAATTCACCTAATTGCTCCCTGTAGTTCGTAGAATTGGTGGAATGCAGCACGTGCCCATGGTAGAGGAATCAGATGATATTGGACTCCAATAAGGATGTTTCGCCAAACTATGCATCCAACAACCAAAGCAATTAACTTTTGTTGTACCCTTCCCTAATGGCGAAAGAACCAAAGTGGAAAGGACTAGTTTATACAACTAGGCACAAACCGGTAGCGTTTAGATTTTAGCCTACATAAATTCCAAGTCAAATTCTCATTAAGAAATCTCTAGGTTTTCAATTAGAAAGATGAGATACATGATATACTGCCTATTGTGATCTTGGTTTTAATGGGGAATAATAGGGTGTAAAGGAGAGTAAAAGATGGGGAAAAAGTGGGCCTTCCCTAAGGGGCTAGGGGGACAAGCTAGTCAAGGAGATTATAGGCGGCATAGCCATGGTAGGAGAGAAGAGAGAGAAGGAGAGGAGAAGATTTAGGGAAGAAACTCAATTCATTCAATAGTAATCGTAAGGTTGCCTTTCACATATTTAGAGGCTAACCTAACAAGCAAAACAGTCAAAAGATAGCCCTAGAAATAGTGCAGATTCACCAATCGCGTTTGAACGTGCTAAATAAGTTCTTTGTATTTGCGAATGTATGTAGGCCTTGAAACAGGGGCGTTCGAACACGACATCGAATGTGCTAAACACGTTTTCTATATTTGTGAACGTATGTAGGAGTTCGAATGCGACTTCCCTGGGTTCGAACGCGACAATCAGAAAAGTTTTTATTCCAGAAAGAAAATAAAAGAAACTCAGCTTGAGATAACTAGGTCCAATCCCAATCATATCAATTCGCCATGCTCCGCCACCTTGTCCTCAAGGTGTGAAATGAGGAAAACGATCAATAATATCCAACTCGTTGGACGGCTTGCCAAGCCACTCCACCAGGATCTCTATCTCTAGTCATCTTGCTCGCCATCTCCTAGCCAGTACACGAACTGGCTCTAGAACACTCATCTCTTCAATCAGCTCTAGTATATCTAACCCCACCATCTGGTCGATGCCTACTCTAGCCTGTAGCAAGGACACATGGAATATGGGATGCACTCGCAACCCCTCCAGAAGCTCCAATCTATATGCGATGGGGACAACTTGCTCCAATACATGAAATGGCCCAAAGTAGCGGTGCACCAACTTTTGATTGCGCATCAGTCTCAACGTCACTTGCTAATAAGGCTGAACGTGCACAAACACAAGATCTTTGACCACAAACTCCAACCCGCGATGTCGGCGGCCGTAGATTTGTTTCATGTAGTTTTGTATCGATGTATAGGTTACGGAACAATTCCTTCAAGATCTGAATTTATTGTAAGAAGTAGTCTACGCAAATGAGAAAAAATATTCACAAAATATTTTTCCATAGTTGGAAAATTACGAAACCAAGTGGGATCGATCCATAACTCCCTGGTCTTTAATTTTTACATTTATGCCCTTCACAGATTCGAACTGAAACTAAAATGAAAACACAAAATAGTGTGGATGATGGTGGTGGTGACGAGTGGAGTGGATATTAGGGTTATGGATGATAATGGAGATATGAGGGTGGATGGTTGATATTTTTTAAGAGATAAAAAAGAAGAGAAAGAAGTGGTCAAGATTCAAAGAAATAGGGAAGAGGTGATAGGCTATGATACCAATTTGATAAGATCTAAAACCAAAGATAGGCTACGCTACGATTTCTTTAAGATCTGAATGTATTATAGGAATCAGTCTGCGTAATCATGGGAAAATATTTATCATATATTCTCCGGTAGTCTGAAAATTACGAAACGAATTAGGTTACATCCATAACTTCCTGATCTACAACTTTTGTATTTATGCCCTTCACAGATTCGAACTGTAGAAGGGACAAAAACACAGAATAACGTGGGTGATGGTGGTGGTGACGGGTGGAGTGGATGTTAAGGTTATGGATGAATATAGAGACAAGGGTGGATTGTGGATGTGATTAAGGGAAGTAGACGAAGGGAGTGAAGTGATCTAGGTCCCAAAGAAGAGGGGTGGCTCGACAGTCAAGGGACATTAGAAGTTAGGAGAAACCTTGCTAATAGTAGAGGTGGAATGATGGTGAAGAGAGAGGAGGGAGAAGTCTAGAGAGAAGATAGGAGGCAAGAAATCAACAATCCAATAGCATAATGAAGTTGGCTGCCATCCACATATCTATAAAGGCTAGCCAATAAGTCCTAAAACAATATGAAATCCTAATTCTAGAGGATTCCCGTCGATCGCGTTCAAACGCGCCCGATCGTGTTCAAACGTGCCCGATCGCGTTTGAACGCGCCCGAAAAGCTCCATCTTTGGATGTGCGAATGCGATACAGGCATTCGAACACGCAATATGCATTCTCTATATTTACGAACCTGATGTAGGCGTGTTCACAAGGGCGTTCGAACGTGACCCCTCCTGTGTTCGAATGCGACCTACAAGAATTGTATTTTAATGAAAATAAACAAGTAATGCAATAAGAAAAGATCCTAACTAAGTGTATTAGCTCACCACGCTTCTCCCACCTTGTCCTCAAGGTAAAAAGTCAAAAAAATGCTCCAAGATATTAGTCTCCAACTCCCATATCCCTCATTAGATGGCTTCCCAAGCCACTCAACTAAAATCTCCATCTCCAATTTGGTACCGTGTTGTCGTCGGCATCTAGTAAGTACTCGAACTGGCTCTACGATCTCTATTTCCTCCAATGGCTCCAGTAGAACTGTTCCAACAATTTTATGATCTCCAATGCGCTCTATCAACAATGAAACATGAAAGACAGGATGTACTCTCGACCCGTCCGGCAGCTCCAAATGATATGCAACTGGACCAATACACTCCAACACCCGAAACGGATCAAAGTAATGATGTGCTAACTTTTGGTTTTGCATCGGACGTAAGGTCACCTATCGATATGGTGTCACCCTCACAAACACCCAATTGCCGATGTCAAACTCCTGCTCTCTAAGGCTACGATCATAGACTTGCTTCATGTAGTTTTGAGCAAGTTTAAGATGAGCATACAACCTCCTCAATGTGGCGTCTCTATCCATTAACGCTAAGTCCACCTCCGTCCAATCTGCAGATGCCACTAGATCATAAGCACGTAACATCAGAGTCGTGTCAATGCTGCTATGGTAGGCGGTGTTATAAGACCACTCCGCCCACCATGAGAACTCCAACTATCATCTTGGCATCTCTCCAACAAAGCACCTGAAATACTGCTCAATGCCTCGATTGACCACCTCGGTTTGGCCATCCGTCGATAGATGGTAGGCCGAACTGAAGTTCAATCGAGTCCCCTACAATCTGAAAAACTCCATCCAAAAGTCGCTCATAAATACATGATCACGATCCGAGATAATCGTGTGTGGCATGCCATGTAACCAGCAACATCTCTAACAAAACTTTTAGCCACCGACTTGGTTGAAAATAGATGTGACAATGCCGAAAAGTGCGCATACTTGTTTAATATGTCAACCACCACAAAGATAACAGAATACCCACGTACCAACGGAAGACCCTCTATGAAGTCCATAGAAATGTCTTCCCAAACACAGTCCGGTATAGGCAATGGCTGTAGTAATCCGGCCGGTTTCAAGGTGGTTGCTTTAGCCCTTTGACAAACTTTGCAAGTACGGACAAAACTCCTCACATCCCATCTCAATCTTGGCCACGTGCAACTCTAAGATATCATCCTATAAGTTCGCAAAGACACCCTCATGACCAGCCTCTGGAGTTTGGCATAAGTGCTCCAATAATTTTTGCCACAATCCTTCATTTACGGGCACTCGAATGCATCCGCAGTCCAGCAGCAAACCACCTCAATTCTCCAACTCGGGATGGTGCTCCAGATCATCCATCACCTTCTGCAACAGTCTCAAAATATCTAGGTCAGATGTACATGCATACCTCAGCTCGTTATGGACGAGAAAGGTAGGAGAAGAATAAGCTGCAAGCTTGGCGGTATCGGGTTGGCGTGATAGTGCATTTGTCGCTATATTTTTCGTTCCCTTCTTGTATTGGATTTCATAATCATACCCCAACAATTTACCGAGATTTTTATGACAAAGCCTTACTAAGAAAAGCTATGGGATGTCATCCTTTCATTAGTACAGCTCCTATGCTAACACCCAAAGCATCACATTCCACAATGTACTCTTTAGTGAAGTCCGATGGCACTAAAACGGGTGCCGTTCAATTTTTCAAAGGCTGAAGTGGCTTCATCCATCCATCTAAAAGAGTCCTTCTTCAACAAAGAAGTGAGAGGAGCAGCGATCTTGCCATATCTGGCGATGAAGCATCGATAATATCCGGTCAGCCCCAAATATCGTCTCAATCGGGTGGTAGTAGTAGGAAAAGGTCAAGAGGTCATGTATGCGACCTTTTGAGGATCCGCCGCTATACCATCCGCTGAAATGATGTGGCCTAAATACTCCACTTTTGGCACTCCCTATAGGCCATTGGTTTTGCTTCAACAAATTCAGCATGTCCTCCAAATGCTGCCAATGCTCCAATTAAGTCCTACTATATACCAAATATTGTTAAAAAATACCAAGACGTACCTTCGCAATAGAGGCCAAAATATATCATTCATGAGGCCTTGAAAAGTAGCTGGAGCATTGGTGAGACCAAAAGGTATCACCCAGAACTCGTAATGCCCATCCGGAGTCCGAAATACAGTTTTGTGCACATTCGCCGAGTGAACTCTAATTTGATGATACTTGGCCCTCAAGTCAAGCTTACTAAATATAGTCGCCCCTACAAGCTCGTCCAACAACTCCTCGATAACCGGAATGGGATACCGATCCTTGATAGTAATAGCGTTTAGTGCCCGATAATTGACACAAAAATGCCATGTCCCGTCCTTTTTTTGCACCAATAGCACGAAGGATGAGTATGAGCAATGACTTGGTTAAATAAGGCCTTGCTCCAATATCTCGGCTACCATTGTTGAGATAACATTTTTTTGAACATGTGGCTAGCGATATGGCTTCATGTTTGTTGGTGCAGCCCAAGGTACAATCTCTATGTGATGGTCCGCCGCTCTCCTCGGTGGCAACTCCTGTAGCTCCTCAAACAGTCCAGAAAAGTTATATAATAATTAGACAATTCAATGGAAGTACCTCAACTCGTTTGAGGGTCATTTCCTGCTGGTCCTAAATGAAGAAGATAGGCCAAATCATACGTACAAGGCAGCCCCACCATAGGCTGCATCGTAGGAAACGGTGAAGATCGAACGCCATCAAGTCGCACATCTTTGTTTCTTTGTTTATATTTCATCCATATGCAAAAGAAATCAAATGTGACGAGTCCCAAACTCTTTAACCACAGAGCACCAAGGACAATGTTTGCTCCTCGTAGCGCCAACGGATACAAGTCCATAATGATGTTGTGTCCTTGCACCCGTATACCGACCTAGTGATACAAGCTCTCCACCTTAAGCTTTGTACAGTCTCTAATAGCAACGTCAAATCCTATGGTCGGTTTGACATCCAAACCCAATCTCCTCACTAACCTATCGTCTAGAAAGTTGTGTGTACTCCTTGAATCAATGAGCTTTCTAACAAGTTTGTCAACTCGTATCGTCCTCGACGCGGAAGTACCCGAATATGCATGCATCGAATTTCAGCTTGGATATCTTCCTCCACGCCCTCCTCAACGGTCTCCTCATGGACCTCCTCTGGATACTCTCCATCATCAGCAACCTCATCATCCTCCTCAAGACTGTCGATAAGAATCACACTCCTGATCAGTTTAGAACACTGATGACCGAGGGTGAAACGCTCATCACATCGAAAGCAAAGGTCATTCGCTCTTCGCTCCTCCACCTGGGCAGGTGTGATAGTTCGAACGGAGGGTCTTGTGCCTCCTCTAACATCGAAAGAAGGTCTCAAAGGTGGTTGTGGTCTAGTACTCGCAGCAACTCCTCGACGGTAATAGCGTTTAGTGCTTGATAGTCGACACAAAAATGTCATGTTCCGTCATTTTTCGCACCAATAGCATGGGGGATGAGTATGAACTATGACTTGGATGTGTGAGGCCTTGCTCCAATATCTCGGCTGCTATCTTTAAGATAACTTCTTTTTGTACATGTGGATACCGATATGGCCTTACGTTCGCCGGTGCAGTCTCGGGTACGATCTCTATACGATGGTCTGCCGCTCTCCTCAGTGGCAACTCCTACGGCTCCTCAAACAATCTAGAGAAGTTATCTAGTAAATTAGACAATTCAATGGTAGTACCCAAACTCGTTTGAGGCTCATCTCCTACTAGTCCTAACTGAAGAAAATAGGCCAAATCATACGCACCAAGCAGCCCCACCATAGGCTGCATCGCAGGAATCGGCAAAGTCTGAACACCATCAAGTCGCACATCTTTGTTTTCTTGTTTATATTTCATCCACTTGCTCCGGAAATCAAATGTGACGGGTCCCAAACTCTATAACCACTGAGCACCAAGGACAATGTTTGCTTCTCGCAGCATCAACGGATACAACTCAACAGTGATGTCGTGTCCTTGCACCCGTATACCAACTCGGCGACACAAGCCCTCTGCCCTAAGCTTCGTGCCATTTCCAATAGCAATGTCAAACCCCATAGTCGGTTTGGCATCTAAACCCAATCTCCTCACTAGTCTCTCGTCTAGAAAGTTGTATGTACTCCCCGAATCGATGAGAATGTGCACATAATGCTTTTTAACGAGTCCGTCTACTCGTAATGTCCTCAGCGCGGAAGTACCCAAATATGCATGCATTGATATTTCAGCTTGGAAATCTTCCTCAACGCCCTCGTTGTCCCTCGACAACGGCCTCCTCATGGGTCTCCTCTGGACACTCTCCATCATCATCAATCTCATCAACCTCCTTAGTACCATTGATAAGCATCACACTCCCAATCGATTTAGAACACCTTTGATCAGAGGTGAAACGCTCATCACATCGAAAGTAAAGGCACTTCGCACTTCGCTCCTCTACCTGGGCAGGTGTGAGAGTTCGAACGGGGGGTCTAGTGCCTCTTCTAACATCGAAAGAAGGTCTCAAAGGTGGTCATGGTTTAGTACTCGCAGTTGCTGTTTTTGAAATCGTAGAATTTTCAGCCAGAATTCTAGGTGCAAATCGCCATCTCGGTTGCCCCAATTAGTTTTTGCTGCCATCTTTAGAGCCTTATGCTTTTGTTCCATCCTCACGGCCTTCTCAAAGGCCTCCTCAAGGGTAGTAGGACATAAAGCACGAGCATCCGCTTGTATCTTCTCTCGCAGCACTGAAATAAATGTATTCATCAATGTACGTTCGGGCCATGGTGACTCACAACGACTACTAACTCTTTCAAACTTAACTTGGTACTCCAATACGGTAGTCATTTGAACCATCTTGCTTAATGTGGCAGTAAAATCTTCATATGTCACTATCCTAAATCTGTGTGTAATCCTCCTACAAAAATCAGCCCATCTAGTAAATCCACCATCACAAATTATCGATCTATACCAATGCAATGCCGTTCCTTGGAGGTGAAAGCTAACCATCTGGACTTTTGCATCTTCCGATGTACCTTGACAATCAAAATATTGTTCAACTTGAAATACCCAATCCGTTGGATCACCGCCTTAGAATTTTGCAAAGTCCAAACGTGCGGTTCTCCCACGAATAGTGTTGTCAGGTTCGCGAAAGATCCTTGGTTCAGGTCTAAACCTTTGTGCATGTTGATCCTTGGTTCAGCAAAATCTTCACAGACTTTGCAAGCACGGACAAAACTCCTCACATCTCACCTCAATCCTTGTCATTTGCAACTCTGTGATATCCTGCTATAAATCCTCAAGATACCCCAAGACTAACCCTTGAGTTTGGTGGAAGTGCTTCAATAATTTTTGCTGCAATCCATCATTTGCGGGCACCCGAATGCACTCGTGGTCCAGCAACAAACCGCCTCGATTCTCTAACTCTAGATGGCACTCCAAATCATCCAATACCTCTTGTAACAATTTCAAAACATCTGGGTCAGATGTACATGCATACCTTAGCTCGTCAAGAAAAGGAAAAGTGAGAGAAGAATAGGCTACGAGCTCCGCAGTATCGGGTTGGCATAATAGTGCATCCGTCACTATATTTTCTATTCCTTTCTTATATTGAATTCTATAATCATACCCTAGCAATTTTTTTTCCATCTCTGTTGTGCCGGAGTGTGAATATGCTCTCCCATAAAGTATGGAATACTCCTTTGATCGGTTCAGATAAATAATCACCTACCAATCAAATAAAGCCTCCACTTTGTCACCGCATGCAGAATTGCCAGCATCTCTCTCTTGTACGTCGGTAATTACTAGGATTTTGGTGATAAGGCCTTGCTAAGAAAGGCTATGGGACATCCTCCTTGCATTACTACAGCTCCTTTGCCAACTCCCGATGCATCACATTCCACAACGAACTCTTTGGTGAAGTCTAGTAAAGGTAGAATGGGCGAGATCGTCATTGCTATTTTCAGTTTTTCAAACGCTATAGTGGCTTCATCCATACATCTAAAAGAGTCATTCCTTAGCAAAGAAGTGAGAGGAGCAGCGATCTTGCCATACCCTCGGCGATAATATTTGGTCAGCTCCAAGAATCCTCAAAATCTTATAGTGGAAGTACAGATCGACCAAACAATCATGCATACTACCTTTTTAGGATCCGCCGCCACTCCTTCCGCTGTGATGATGTAGCATAAATACTCCACTTGTGGTACCCCCGAAAAGGCACCTTAATACACCTTGTTAGAGTTTTTTCTTAGTGCATTTTAATTATTTCTTTTCATTAAAATAAAATTCCTATAGGTCATCTTCGAATGCAGAAGGGGTTGTGTTTGAATGCCTACATCAGGTTTGTAAATATAGAGGATGCGAAAAGCACGTTGGAACGCGGTCGAGCGCGTTCGAATGCCGCGTTTGAACGCGTACGTCACGTTCACATGTACAGAGAACATCTTTTGTGCGTTCGAACGGGATCGGGCGCATTCGAACGCGAGCAGCGGGATTCCACTAGGATTATGATGGGTTACGGTACCAAAAGATCAACTATGCAACGATTCCTTCAAAATCTAGATGTATTATAGGAATCAGTCCGCGCAACCATAGCAAATATTCTCCGTAGTCAAAAAATTATGAAACTTAGTGGATTAGATTCATAACTTCCTGATCTATAACTTTTGTATTTACACCCTTCACAGATTCGAACTGGAATGAAAACACTGAATTTGGCTGTCATCCACATATTTATAGAGGCAAGCCAACAAAACCTAAAATAATAAGTAACTCTAATTCTAGAGGATTCCCACCGATTGCGTTCAAACGCGCCCGATCGCGTTCGAACGTACAAAAGACGTTCTCTGTATGTGCGAACGTGATTCAGGCATTTAAACGCGGCATTCGAACTCGCCCGACCACATTCGAACGTGCATTATGCGTTCTCTATATTTGTAAACCTAATGCAGGCGTTCTCAAGGGCGTTCGATCACGACCCCACCTGCGTTCGAACGCAACCTATAGGAATTTTAGTTTAATGAAAATAAACAACTAATGTAATAAGAAAAGACCCTAACTAAGTGTATTAGATTAGGGTTAGTTATTGTTATTAGAGGTTATTGGCTAGTCTCTATAAAGGTGTGAATGGCAACTAAATTCATTATGCTATTAGATTATTGATTTCTTGCCTCCTATCTTCTTGCTATTCTCTCTCCTTCCACCTTTTCACCATCCCTTCACCTCTACCGTTGCCAAGGTCTCTCCTAACTTCTAATCTCCCTTGTCTATCATGTCATCCCTCTTCTTTGGGATCTCGACCACTTTTTCCCCTTCGTTTATATCCATTAACCACATCCACCATCCACTTTCATTTCCATTATCATCCTGTTATGATCATGCCTCGGGCTATGGAGCTCTGATACTAGCTTGATACGATCTCTCCTTTAGGGCTAAGGATCGATCTCTTCCGATTCTCAGATCTGGACTAGATCTGGCACGGAACTTTGAAATAAGATCCCAAAATATTCCGCCATCGGATCGACGTGAAATTTTGATATGTTGTAGCCCCGGAAAAGAGATTTCGAAAACATTAAATCTCAGGCGAATCGGAGTTGGGGATCTCGAGATATCGTCCGTTTAGTGGACAAACATCAGGATGGTCAGTTTTGGATCCGTGGATGGAGGCACGAGATCCTAGGTAATAGTGATTGGTGGAGGACCAGCGTTAATGGGGTGGCACCGATAAAAAGTGGTGGTGGAAGGGTTATGGTTGATGGAAGGGTTAGGGCAAGTGTTGGATAGATTGGAAGAACGGGGAGGAGAGGGTCACTCCTAAGGGACTAGGGTGATTGGCCGATCGAGGGAGGTTAGAAGCGGCGTCGCCGGGGATTGAGGGAACGGGAGCGAAAAAGACGAAGGAGGAAAGGCAAAACTCAATTCTCAATATTCAATAATCAATAATAACTTTGGTTGCCCTACACATCCTTTTATAGGCTAACCAACAACTCAAATTAACCCTAAAACACAATTTTCGCCGACCGCGTTCGAACGCACCGTGTTCGAATGCACGATCGAACGCGCCTCTCGGTATTTGTGAACGTGATGCAGGCATTCATAGTGCGTTCGAATGCAAAGTGCACTCTCTTCACCCACGTTTACAACCCCGTTCACAAACCGCGTTCGAACTCACTCCACCCGCGTTTGAACGCGACTTACAAAAAACTTATTTTAATGGAAATTAAACACTAAAACATGAAACAAAAATACTCCTAAAGTGAATCCATGCTCGAGACGACGTCGGTGAGGTCCGAATCGTATCACATCCATAACCCTGACATCCACTCCACCCGTCACCACCACCATCACATGCGTTATTTCATATTTTTGCCCCAGTTTCAGTTTGAATCTGCAAAGGGCATAAATAAGAAAATCTAGATCAGGGAGTTACGGATCTGATCCATTTAGTTTCATAATTTTTTGATAACTGGAGAATATTTGGAGAATATTTTCCCACGATTGCATGTACTAATTTATGAATAAATCCAGATCTTGAAGGAATCATTTCGTAGCCTATTTTTTGGTACCGTAGAACCCATCAATTTGGTATCAGAGCCAGGCGAATCTCAGACCTTTATTAATGGTTGAATCAAAGAAGATGACATCAACAAGAAGACCAATAGAGAGCACACCGATAATGGAAGACTCAACCCACGATAACCCTAACTGTGAGGCCAATTCCTTTGGAGCGACCACAGCAAGACCAAGTCAACAAACATCCATGGGTGTGAATATGGGCATGGCGGATGAACATAGGGGCATGTTCCAAATATTACTACATAGAGTTGACGCAATGCAAAAGGATCATAATGATTTAAAGAAATATGTCATGAACCGATCGGTTTCGTCATCTCCTCGATGACAATCGGTGCCTTAAGAAGGACTAGCGGTGAGACCACATCGAACCGATACCCCACAGGTCCAATGGCGACATGTTAGTATCAATGATCCTCTCTTACCTATGCCTACACATCATCCACCACCTCCGTTACAAAATCCAAGATCGACGGTGGTGGAACCCGAGAGGCATGCGGCACTAGTGCGCTTCGTCGATGAGGAGGATTGGCACATTGAGGATGAGGTTGATCCCTTCGAAGATGGTGATGGACGTGCTCGAGGATTTAGAGAAGGAGATCAACATACACAAAGGTTCATACCAGAACCAAGGATCTTTCGCGAACCCAACAATGCTATTCAGGGGAGAACAACATGCTTAGAGTTTCCAAAATTCCAAAGCGGTGATCCAATGGATTAGGTGTTTCAAGTTGAATAATACTTTGATTGTCAAGGGACAGTGGAGGATGAAAAGGTCCAAATGGCAAGCTTTCACCTCCAAGGAACGGCATTGCATTAGTATAAATTGATTATTCATGGTGGAGGATTTATCGAATGGGCTGACTTTTGTAGGAGGATTATAGCAGATTTGGGATAGCGGCATATGAAGATTTTGCTGCCACATTAAGCAAGATGGTTCAAAGGATGACCGTTTTGGAGTACCAAGCTGAATTTAAAAGAGTTAATAGTCAATGTGAGCCACCTTGGTCCGAACCGACATTGATGAGCATATTTATTTTAGGGCTGCGGGATGAGATACAATCGGATGTTCGTGCTCTATGTCCAACCACTCTTGAGGAGGCCTTTGAGAAGGCCATGAGGATGGAGCAAAAGCATAAGACTCTCTAGATGGTAGTGAAAATAAGTTGGGGCAACCGAGATGGGCGGTTTGCATCTAGAATGCTGGCTGAAAATTTTGCAGGTTCAAAGACAGTGGCTGCTAGTACTAGACCACGATCATCTTTGAGACATTCTTCCAATGTTAGAGGAGACACAAGACCCCCCATTCAAACTCTCACACTTGCCCAGGTAGAGGAGTGAAGAGTCTTTGCTTTTAATGAGATGAACGTTTCACCCTAGTCATCGGTGTTCCAAACTGATCGGGAGTGTGATGCTCATCGACGGTCTCGAGGAGGATGATGAGGTTGTTGATGCTGAAGAGTGTCTAGAAGAGGTCCATGAGGAGGCTGTTAAGGAGGGCGTGGAGGAAGATATTCAGACTGAAATATCGATACATGCATATTCAGGTACTTTCACGCCGAGAACATCAAAGGTAGACACACTTGTTAGAAAGCATTATGTGCACATCCTCATCGATTCCGGGAGTACACATAACTTTCTAGATGAGAGGTTACTGAGGTGATTAGGTTTCGATGCTCAACCGACTTGATGGATTACGGTACCAGAAGATCAGCTATGGAAAATTCCTTCAAGATCTGGATGTAGTATAGGAATCAATCCATGCAACCGTGATAAAATATTTGTCAAATATTCTCTGGTAGTTATAAAATTATGAAACTAAGTGAGTTATCTTCACAACTCCTAGCCCTTTCTTCACCCTCCCTATGACCGCTATCAAAGATAAGCTTTTTCCGATAGTTGCTAATTGAATTGTTTGTTGTGTTTTTTGGAATTAGGGGAAGCAAAGCTTCAACAAGCAAGTAGAAGCTTCCTGGCAAAGCTTCAAACAAAGAGGTTGGGATCTGAACTTCATTGATTTGAGTCCACTTTACTTATGAAAGAAGAAAGATAGGGGCCGGGTGGCTTATTGATCAAAGGAAGGCTCTTTTGTATTTACGCATTTCATAGATTTGAACTGCAGCTAGGGCAAAAACATGAAATAACGTAGGTGATCGTAGTAGTGACGGGTGGAGTAGATGTTAAGGTTATGGATGAGTATAGAGATGAAGGTGGATGGCGGATGTGGTTAAGGGATGTAGATGAAGGGAATAAAGTGGTCAAGATCCCAAAGAAGAGGGGTGACTCGATAGACAAGGGAGATTAGAAGTTACGAGAAACCTTGCCAACGGTAGAGGTGGAAGGATGGTGAAGAAGAAGGGAGAGAGAGTCTAGAAAGAAGATAGGAGGCAAAAATTAATAATCCAATTCCATAATGAATTTGGCTAGCATCCACATACTTATAGATGCTAATCAACAAGTCCTAATAACAATAAGTAACTGTAATTCTAAAGGATTCCTGCCAATCGCGTTTGAACACGCCTGATCACGCTCTCACGCACAAAAGACGTTCTCGATATGTGCGAACACGATGTAGGCGTTAGAACTCGCCCAACTGCATTCGAATGCACATTATGCGTTCTCTGTATTTGCAAACCTGATGTAGCTATTCGTAAGGGCATTCGAACACGACGCCCCTACGTTCGAATGTGACCGACAGGAATTTTATTTTAATAAAAATAAACAACTAATGCAATAAGAAAAGATCCTAACTAAGTGTATCAGCTCACCACGCTTCCCCCACCTTGCCCTTAAGGTGAAATGTCGAGGAAACGCTCCAAAATGTCAGCCTCCAACTCCCATGTCGCATCATCGGATGGCTTGCCAAGCCACTTGACTAGAATCTCTATCTCTAATCTAGTACCATGTCGTCGTCGGCACCTAGCAAGCACAGAAATTGGCTCTACGATCTCTATCTCCTCCAATGACTTCGGTAGAACTGATCCAATGATCTCATGATCTCCAATGCATTCCTTCAGCAATGAAACATGGAAGACAGGATGTACTCTCGACCCATACGGCAGCTCTAAACGATATGCAATCAGACCAATATGCTCCAACACCCGAAACGGACTAAATTAACGATGTGCTAACTTTTGGTTACGCATCGGACGTAATGTCACCTGTTGATACGGTTGCACCCTCACAAACAACCAACTGCCAATGTCAAACTCTTGCTCCATATAGCTGAGATCATAAATTTGCTTCATGCAGTTTGGAACAAGTTTAAGATGGGCACGCAATCTCCTCAATGTGGCGTCTCTATCCATCAACGCCAAGTCCACCTCCGTCCGATCTACAGATGCCACTGGATCATAAGCGTGTAATGTTGGAACTGTGATACGATTCGGACTTCACCGATGTCGTCTTGAGCATGGATACACTTTAAGGGTGTCTTTGTCTCTTGTTTTACTATTTAATTCTTAAAAAAATAAGATTTCTTTATGTCGTGTTCGAACGCGATTGTGAATGCCTGCATCAGGTTTGCACATCCAGACAGTGCACGACCCCCCTACGTTCGAACGCAACCTATATGAATTTTATTTTAATGAAAATAGACAACTAATGCAATAAGAAAAGATCCTAACTAAGTGTATCAGCTCACCTTGCTTCCCCCACCTTGCCCTTAAGGTGAAATGTTGGGGAAACGCTCCAAAATGTCAGCCTCCAACTCCCATGTCGCCTCATCGGATGGCTTGCCAAGCCACTTGACTAGAATCTCCATCTCTAATCTAGTACCATGTCGTCATCGGCACCTAGCAAGCACAGAAATTGGCTCTACGATCTCTATCTCCTCCAATGACTTCGGTAGAACTGATCCAATGATCTCATGATCTCCAATGCTTTCCCTCAGCAATGAAACATGGAAGACAGGATGCACTCCCGACCCATACGGCAGCTCTAAACGATTTGCAATCGGACCAATACGGCCCAACACCCGAAACGGACTAAAGTAATGATGTGCTAACTTTTGATTATGCATCGGACGTAATGTCACCTGTTGATACAGTTGCACCCTCACAAACACACAACTGCCAATGTCGAACTCTTGCTCCGTATGGCTGAGATCATAAATTTGCTTCATGCAGTTTTGAACAAGTTTAAGATGGGCATGCAATCTCCTTAATGTGGCGTCTCTATCCATCAACGCTAAGTCCACCTCCGTCCGATCTACAGATGCCACTGGATCATAAGCATGTAAGGTCGGAACCGTGATACGATTCGGACTTCACCGATGTCGTCTCGAGCATGGATACACTTTAAGGGTGTCTTTGTCTCTTGTTTTACTATTTAATTCTTAAAAAAATAAGATTTCTTTATGTCGTGTTCGAACGCGATTGTCAATGCCTGCATCAGGTTTGCACATCGAGACAGTGCACGACCCCCCTACATTCGAACGCGACGTATAGGAATTTTATTTTAATGAAAATAGACAACTAATGCAATAAGAAATGATCCTAATTAAATGTATCAGCTCATCATGCTTCCCCTACCTTGCCCTTAAGGTGAAATGTTGGGGAAACGCTCCAAAATGTCAGCCTCCAACTCCCATGTCGCCTCATCGGATGGCTTGCCAAGCCACTTGACTAGAATCTCCATTTCTAATCTAGTACCATGTCGTCGTCGGCACCTAGCAAGCACAGAAATTGGCTTTACGATCTCTATCTCCTCCAATGACTTCGGTAGAACTGATCCAACGATCTCATGATCTCCAATGCGTTCCCTCAGTAATGAAACATGGAAGACAGGATGCACTCTCGGCCCATACGGCAGCTCTAAACGATATGCCATCGGACCAATACGCTCCAACACCCGAAACGGACTAAAGTAATGATGTGCTAACTTTTGATTACGCATCGGACGTAATGTCACCTGTTGATACAGTTGCACCCTCACAAACACCCAACTGCCAATGTCGAACTCTTACTCCGTATGGCTGAGATTATAAATTTGCTTCATACAGTTTTGAACAAGTTTGAGATGGGCATGCAATCTCCTTAATGTGGCGTCTCTATCCATCAACGCTAAGTCCACCTTCGTCCGATCTACAGATGCCATTGGATCATAAGCGTGTAAAGTCGGAACCGTGATACGATTCGGACTTCACCGATGTCGTCTTGAGCATGGATACACTTTAAGGGTGTCTTTGTCTCTTGTTTTACTATTTAATTCTTAAAAAAATAAGATTTCTGTATGTTGTGTTCGAACGCGATTGTGAATGCTTACATCAGGTTTGCACATCCAGATAGTGCACGACCCCCCTACGTTCGAACACGACCTACAGGAATTTTATTTTAATTAAAATAAACAACTAATGCAATAAGAAAAGATCCTAATTTTTATTTATTGGCAATTGTGTACAAAATATTCTAAGTGTATTTTTTCACGTATATGAGCTTTACACAAGTCTAGAATATCTCTGGTTTGAAGAATTGCAAGTTTATTGGAGAAAAGCCGTTGAGTTCACACCGCGTTCACAAACGCGTTCGAACTCGTAATCTGCGTTCACACAGACAGAGAGCCGCGTTCACAAACGCGTTTGAATGCGGGTACTGCGTTCACACAGACACAGAGCCGCATTCACAAATGTGTTCAAATGCGGGTACTGCATTCATACAGACAGAGAGCTGCATTCACAAACGTGTTCGAACGCGGGTATTGCGTTCACACAGACCGAGAGCTACGTTCACAAATGCGTTCGAACGTGGGTATTGCGTTCACACAGACCGAGAGCTGCATTCACAAACGCGTTCGAACGCAATCTGAAGAATTCAAGCTGTCGTGTTCGAACGCACTTGGGCCTGTTCGAACACAGCTGAGATTAAGTCAGGCCGTTCGAACGCACCGGGGCCGCGTTCGAACGCACCTATGAAGTTTGCAATTAATTGGATTTTCGTGAGTACGAATAAGACTCGGATTTGGCTCTATCTTGAAGATCATATATAAGGATTGTGAAACCCTATCTCTAGGGTAGTTGAAGAAGATTATTGAAGGAGACTTCTTGAGGCTACATCGGTTCTTCAACGAACAAGGTTCTACTCATCTACAAGAATTTAATCTTTCATCTTAAGGGCTATCTAGACGAAAAATCAATCTCGAGGGCTACTGAGGTTGGACTTCAATCACGAGAAGCAGTGAATTGTGGGTTCTAGCGAGCAAGACTAAGAGGAACAAAGTCGTTTGGATCGACGGGTTGTTTTGTGAGTCAGTCTTATAACTGCTAATATTCAAGTGATTGGTTTTGATCCGAGTTTGGATCCGTGGTTTTTTTTTCCCGTTTTGGGTTTTTCCACGTTAAAATCTTGGCGTTCATCTCTGCTTTCGTTTTTAATATTTCTTCGAACTTTTACTTAAGCAAACGAGCGATATCATTGCCTAGTGTTTAGATACATACGTGTGTCTAGGGGTTTTTTCAATTGGTATTAGAGCAGGTTCTCTCACTCTTTGAGAGAGATCAGATAGGCATGGATTTTCATAGAGATGGACCATCATCTATTAGACCTCCTATTCTAGATGAATCAAATTATGGATATTGGAAAGCTAGGATGAGAGCTTATTTGAAGTCTATAGATGAGCGAGTATGGCTGGCCATTGTAAACGGTTGGAGTCCACCAATGTACATGGTGAATGATGAGTTTATTGAAAAACCGATTGAGTCATGGGATAAGACAGATTATGAAAAAGTTGGCTGGAATAGCAAAGCAATAAATGCAATTTTTAGTTGTGTTTCCTCGGAAGAATTTAGAAGAATTTCTACTTGTGAAATAGCAAAAGAAGCCTGGACGATCTTAGAAGCAACTCATGAAGGAACTATGGCCGTAAAACTTTCAAAACTTCAGAGGTTGACTACTAGTTTTGAAACCCTACGTATGGAGGAGAATGAGACATTTGATGAGTTCTATGCAAAGCTGAGTGATATAGTCAACTCTAGTTTCAACCTATGAGAGAAAATTTCTAAAAACAGAATTATCCGTAAGATCCTTAGGTCTCTTCCAGAAAGGTTTAAGGAGAAAGTTACAGCTAGTGAGGAAAGTAAGGACATCGACTCTATGAAGGTTGAACAATTGGTAGGAAATCTACAAACATTTGAGTCTAGTATTTTAAAACCGAGGAAGTCCAAAGGGATGGCTCTATCCACTGTTGAACAAAATTTAGAGGAGTTTGATGATGAAGGTGATTTAGATGTTGAGATGTTGGCTATGTTTGCCAAAAAGTTCAATAAATTCTTTCGGAAGCCAAACAAGTTGAATGCTGAAAAATTTGAAAAAAGCAAAGCTTTTGTGAAAAAGAAGAATACTGTGAGTTCGAATACAGGAGGTAGCAACAACAATGTCAAACAGAAAAATAAGAATTCTGAGAATAAAGTTCAATGTTTTGAATGTTCTGGTTTTGAACACATCGCACAAGAATGCCCTAATCGTCTTAAGAGGAAGGGCAAAGCTATAAAAGTTACTTGGGATGACTCAGATGAATCTAATGATGATTCTGAAAAGGACGAAGAAAACTTTGTAGCTTTTACCTCTTCTCTTCTTAATACTGACTCTATTGTTGATACTGATAGTACAGATGATCAGGATATGTTACCTGCTGAGGAAGATGAATCTGAAATCCAAAAGGCATATAATGACTTATACCTAGAGTCGTTTAAATTCAAGAAAAGCAATCTTAGACTACTTCAATGACTCAAGATAATTGAACTAGAAAGAATTCAATTTGAGGAGAAGTATAAATTGGAGCTTGAACGTGTCAAAGACCTTTCTGAACAACTTGACAATGTGAAAAATAAAATGAAGGTTGATGAAATTGAACTAGAGCGATTGCATAAAGAAGTTGCATTTCTAAAAGGGAAGAACAAACTGAACGAGATTCTAAAAGCTCAGATCTCTGGAAAAGACAGGTATGGTGTTGGATACACTGGTAATTCAAATAATAATAAAATTGTTTTTGTTTCTGCAGGTATACAAAAGGAAGAATACCGGAAGCCATCAATCACATTTTCAAAGCAATCCTAGATGAATCCTTCTAAATTGAAGTTGAATCTACAAACTGGTGAATCTTCGACGGTACCAAAGGTAAATTCTAGTCACACTCCTCGATAAAAGGTGAGTAGAAAAAGGTTTGTTCCGACATGCTATCATTGTGGCATTCTAGGGCATATTCGACCTCATTGTAAATTTTTGCAAAAACCTAGAACTGCTTTCATTTATGGGATGAAAACAAAGGTCATATGGGTCAAGAAAAGTGATTTGAAATGTTATGTTGTGCATACAGCCTTGAAAGCTTTAAATTCTGATTTGTGGTATTTAGACAGTGGCTGGTCAAAACATATGTCGGGTGATAAGTCGTTATTTTCTAATCTTGAAAAATATGAAAGGGGAGTTGTGACATTCGGAGATGGTAATTCATCAAAGGTAATAGGTAAAGGAAAGGTAAGTACTCTAGGGATTCCTAGTCTCGAAAATGTTCTTTATGTTAAGGGCTTGAAAGTAAATCTACTGAGCATCAATCAATTTTGTGATGAAGATTATGAGGTAAAATTCTACAAAAATGATTGTACTATTTTAGATCATGATGGTAATGTTATATGCTATGAATCTAGAACATCTGATACTTGCTATGTTGTTGGAACTTCACATAAACTGAAATGTAACAGTGCCTCTTTCGACACTGCAGATCTTTGGCATCAACGTCTTGAACATGTGAATCACAAGGAATTATTTACTCTGTCCAAACAAGAAGTGGTAAGAGGAATAGCTAAGATGAAAGAAATGTCAAAAAGAGTGTGCGGTTCGTGTCAAATTGAAAAACAAATTCGGATCTCACACAATAAGGTAAATTCAGCTACCACCGACCGTGTGCTTCAATTAGTTCACATGGACTTGATGGGTCCAACAAAAACGGAAAGTCTTGGAGGTAAACATTATATATTCTTAATGGTCGATGATTACTCTAGATATACCTGGGTTGTCTTTCTACATGAGAAGTCTGAAACCTTTGAAGTTTTTAAATCACTATGCTTAAAATTGCAGAATGAAAAATCTACAACCCTAGTTAGGATTCGTTCTGATCATGGTAGAGAATTTGAAAATGAAAATTTTTTCTATATTTTGCGATTCTCTTGGTATTCAACATAAGTTTTCAGCTCCTATAACTCCACAACAGAATGTGATTGTTAAAAGAAAAAACCGAGTTGTGCAGAAAATGGCTAGGGTTATGCTTCACACTAAAAAGGTTACTCAAAGGTTTTGGGCAGAGGCAGTCAATACAGCAGTACATGTGATAAATCGTGTTTATATAAGACTAGGTACAAAAATGACTGCTTATGAAATCTCGAAAGGTAAGAAACCTAGTGTTAAATATTTTTGAGTTTTTGGTAGTAAATGTTATATCTTGCGTGATCGAGAATATTTGACTAAATTTGACACTAGAAGTAGCGAAGACATCTTCTTGAGGTATTCGAATAATAGTCAAGCCTACAGAATATTTAATCTTGACACTTCTACTGTTATGATAGATGAATCCACGATTGACTTAACTGAAGCTACTCCTATTTCTGTTTCTGCAGATACATATTACGAAGAAATAGGAAAGGAGCTTGATCTAGAAATTGAGAATCAGGACGAGGACAAAGTTGAAATGAACAAAAATGACTACAACGTACCGGAACCATCTGCCAGAGTGAAATCAAATCATCCACTGTCACAAGTGATTGGAGACATGAATGAAATAATTAAGACAAGACGACAAATCCAAAGTGCGGTATCATTTACCTGTTATACATCTTCTTTTGAACCTAAAAATATGAAGGAAGCATTATTAGACGATTCTTGGGTTAATGCTATGCATGAGGAATTAGAGCAATTCTCTAGGAATGATGTTTGGTAATTAGTTCCTAGACCTAAGAATATGAACGTCATTGGTACAAAATGGATTTACAAGAATAAAAGTGATGAACATGGCAATATAGTTCGAAATAAAGCCAGGCTAATAGCACAGGGATACACTCAGGTTGAGGGTATAGATTTTGATGAGACATTTGCTCCTGTTGCTAGATTAGAGTCTATTCGTATACTGCTTGCCATTGCTTGTCATTTAAAATTTAAATTGTTTCAAATGGATGTTAAAAGTGCTTTCTTGAATGGTATCCTGAGTGAAGATGTTTATGTGGAACAACCTAAGGGTTTCGAAGATCAAAAATTTCCTTCTCATGTTTTTAAATTGAAAAAGGCTCTTTATGGGCTAAAACAAGGTCCAAGAGCTTGGTATGAGAAGTTGACCACCATTTTAGTGGATGCGGGGTTCACTCGAGGGGGAGTGGACAAGACATTGTTCATTAGACGTGAAAACAAGAGTTTAGTTGTGGCACAAATATATGTGGATGACATTGTTTTCGGGGCGACGAGTCAATTATTAGCTATGGAGTTTGCAGATCTCATGCACAGTCATTTTGAGATGAGCATGATGGGTGAGTTGAAGTTCTTTTTAGGGCTTCAAATTACTCAATTGGAGAGAGGGATTTTTATCGCTCAAACCAAGTATGCTAAGGATCTTGTGACTAAATTTGGTTAGAAAATGCAAAACATGCTAGAACTCCTATGAGTATAATTACCAAACTAGGTAAGAACATTTCGGGAAAAAGTGTTGATCAGACACAATATAGGAGCATGATTGAGAGTCTTTTGTACTTAACTGCTAGTAGACCTGACATTGCATTTAGGTATCTGGTTTATTAATGACTCGGGTGCTATCATATCGGAATACACGGATTCTGATTGGGCAAGTTCATGTGATGATAGAAAAAGTACTTCAGGTGGATGTTTTTATGTTGGAAACAATCTGGTTGCTTGGCAGAGTAAGAAACAAAACTCGATATCTTTATCTACTACGGAGGTCGAGTACATTGCAGCAAGAAGTTATTGTTCTCAATTACTATAGATGAAACAGATGGTCAAGGATTATGGCATTGAACAAGATACTATGGTGCTTTATTATGACAACATGAGTGCTATTAATATATCAAAAAATCCTGTTCAACACTCGCGTACAAAACATATTGATATTCGACATTATTTTATACGCGAGTTAGTTAAAGACAAAACAATAGCACTAGAACATGTTGAGACTGAGAAACAGTTGGGTGATTTGTTTACAAAACCTTTGGATTTACAGAGATTTGAGTATCTTCGTACTTCTTTAGGGATTTATGTTTTGGACTGATTTTATTGGGATTTGTGTTCTTTTTAGTTTGCGAGTTTCTTTCATTTCGTTTTTTTTGGGTTTTTCTTTTACTCTGAAATTTTTTTTGGTTTTAGTTTCAGATTTGTCAAGAGTTTTTGTCATAAAAAAAATATTTGATGGACTCCTAGATTCAATAATATACTCTTGACATAAAAATATGATTTTTCTTTTGATTATGAGTTATTATTGTTAGGTTTTTATTTGTTGGCAAATATGTACAAAATATTCTAAGTGTATTTTTTCATGTATATGAGCTTTTCACAAGTCTAGAATATCTCTGGTGTGAAGAATTGCAAGATCATTGGAGAAAAGCCGTCACGTTCACACCGCGTTCACAAACGCGTTCGAACGCGAAAACTGCGTTCACACAGACAGAGAGCCGTGTTCACAAGCACGTTCGAACGCGGGCACTGCGTTCACACAGACAGAGAGCCGTGTTCACAAAAGCGTTCGAACGTGGGTACTGCGTTCACACAGACCGAGAGCAGCGTTCACAAACGCATTCGAACGCAAACTGAAGAATTCAAGCTGTCGCGTTCGAACGCACTTGGGCCCGTTCGAACACACCTGAGATTAAGTCAGGCCGTTCGAACGCACCCGGGCCGCGTTCGAACGCACCTATGAAGTTTGCAATTTATTGGATTTTCGTGAGTACGGATAAGACTCAGATTTGGCTCTATCTTGAAGATCATATATAAGGATTGCAAAACCCTAACTCTAGGGTGGTTGAAGAAGATTATTCAAGAAGACTTTTTTGAAGGCTACATCGTTTCTTCAACAAACAAGGTCCTTCGCATCTACAAATCTCTATCTTTCGTCTTGAGGGCTACTGAGATTGGACTTCAATCGCAAGAAGCAGTAAATCGTGGGTTCTAGCGATCAAGACTGAGAGAACAAAGTCGTTTGGATCGACGGGTTGTTTTGTGAGTCAGTCTTATAACTGCTACTATCATAGTGATTGGTTTTGATCCGAGTTTGGATCCGTGGTTTTTTTCCCGTTTTGGGTTTTTCCACGTTAAAATCTTGGCGTTCATCTCTACTTTCGTTCTTAATATTTCTTCGTTCTTAATATTTTTCGATCTTTCATCATATCGAACGAGCGATATTATTGCCTAGTGTTTAGATACATACGTGTGTTTGTATACTTGGACTCAGATGTTATTTGCGCTGAACTTCGTCTTCCTGATGGTGAGTTCCAGTATCCAACGTCTGCTCCACTTCTTGATGTCAATGAATATGCTGGTACTATACTGATCAAAGGGGAATGTTGGAAGGGAAACATGATGCCGCATGCGAAGCTGACATCGGTGGCTCGCATGCTTCACCATTTTTGTCTATACAATGTCACTCCCAAGACTCGACATTCCAGTATTAGTCTGGATCGTGCATTCCTTCTTCATGCGATGTTATCTAGAGTCTATTGATTTGGCTGCCGTGATTTATGATTCGATTCTTACATCTGCACAGAAAGAAGCACCTCGTGAGGGGTTACTGTTTGGCATCTTTATTACAAATTTGTGCACTCAGAGTGGGGTGCGTGTGGATGTTTCGGAACCTTCCCTTATTTCGCAAAAACCGTTGGATCGGATTACTCTTAAGCGGAGTCAAGCTCACGATCAGTCGTCTCCTCTCAAGCCATCCTCTTCCGTCGCTGGTCTTTCATTGCACCTCGACAGTTCTGATGATAGCTCTGACGATGACTGATCTCACAATGAGGGGGAGTTACCATAGTACTCTGACCGTTTCGATCAGCTTAGTACTCAAGTACAGGATCTCCATTCAATAGTGAATGATTTATGAGCTGAGTAAGCTCGTCAGGGGACTGTACTTGACTCTGTGTTGACGATTCTTCATCATCAGTTTCCTCCGAGTTCCTAGTCTTTGGCATTTGTGTCAAAAAGGGGGAGAGTGTCTAGGTGTCTAGGTGTGTAAGGGGAGTATGGGAATAGGGGGAGTTTATTAGAGTCTTTATAACCTTGCTTATAACTTTGCTTGGAATACTTGGAGTAATTGTGAACTTTGTCTGCTTAAGTACTTTTGAACTTATGCTCCATTGATAACTTGTGTTTGGATTGTTTATTCATTTCAAGTTATTTTCACTTGATCTTGGATTGGTATATGTTTCTTTTCAGGGATTGATGTGCAAAATATTCTAGACTTGTTGATTGCTCAGTTTGAAGTCTTTGTAATATCTTGTAACCTAGGTGTTTTGTCACAAATTGCCAAAGAGGGAGATTGTTAGGTTTTTATTTGTTGGCAATTGTGTACAAAATATTCTAAGTGTATTTTTTCATGTATATGAGCTTTACATAAGTCTAGAATATCTCTGGTTTCAAGAATTGCAATTTATTGGAGATAAGCCATTGAGTTCACACCGCGTTCACAAACGCGTTCGAACTCGGAATCTGCGTTCACACAGACAGAGAGCCGCGTTCACAAACGCGTTCGAACGCGGATACTGTGTTCACACAGACAGAGAGCCGCGTTCACAAACACGTTCGAACGCGGGTACTACGTTCACACAGACAGAGAGCTGCATTCACAAACGTGTTCGAACGCGGGTACTGCGTTCACACAGACCGAGAGCTGCGTTCACAAATGCATTCCAACGCAGGTACTGCATTCACATAAACCGAGAGCTGCGTTCACTAACGTGTTCGAACGCAATCTGAAGAATTCAAGTTGTCGCGTTCGAACGCACTTGGGCCCGTTCGAACGCACCTGAGATTAAGTCAGGCCGTTCGAACGCACCCGGGCCACGTTCGAATGCACCTATGAAGTTTCCAATTTATTGGATTTTCGTGAGTACGGATAAGACTCGAATTTGGCTCTATCTTGAAGATCATATATAAGGATTGTGAAACCCTATCTCTAGGGTAGTTGAAGAAGATTATTGAAGGAGACTTCTTGAGGCTACATCGATTCTTCAATAAACAAGGTTCTACTCATCTACAAGAATTTAATCTTTCGTCTTAAGGGCTATCTAGACGAAAAATCAATCTCGAGGGCTACTGAGGTTGGACTTCAATCATGAGAAGCAGTGAATCGTGGGTTCTAGCAAGCAAGACTGAGAGGAACAAAGTCGTTTGGATTGACGGGTTGTTTTTGTGAGTCAGTCTTGTAACTGCTAATATTCTAGTGATTGGTTTTGATCCGAGTTTGGATCCGTGGTTTTTTTTCCCGTTTTGGGTTTTTCCACGTTAAAATCTTGGCGTTCATCTCTGCTTTCATTTTTAATATTTCTTTGGACTTTTACTTAAGCGAACAAGCGATATCATTGCCTAGTGTTTAGATACATACGTGTGTCTAGGGGTTTTTTCAATTTGTGTTCGAACACGCTGCGAATGCCTGCATCGCGTTCGCAAATCCAGACAAGTGAGAATAATGTTCGTTCGAACACAATCGGGTGCGTTTGAACGCGATCGGTGAAAATGTACTATTTATGGTTATTTTTGAATTGTTTGATTAGCCTCTAAAGGTGTGGATGGCAACCATGGAGTTATTATTGATGAATTAAGTTTTTGCCTTGTCTCCTTCGTCTTCTTCTCTCCCGTTCTCTCGATCCCCGGTGACGACACTTCTAACCTCCCTCGACCGGCTAATCACCCTAGTCCCTTAGGGCGGCCCACTCCTCCCCCTTCTTTCATTCTATCCAACGCTTGCCCTAACCCTTCCATTACCCATAATCCTTCCACCACCACTTATTCACCAGTGCCACCCCACTAATGCCGATCCACCACCAACCATCATCATTTGGGATCTCATACCTCCATCCACGAATCCTAAGACAGACACCCTGATGTTTGTCCACTAATCGGATGATATCTCGAGATACCTATATTTGATTTGCCTAAAATTAATTTGTTGGAAAGCTCTTTTCTAGAGCTACAATATATCAAAATTTCACATCAATCCGACGGCGGCATCTTTTGGGATCTATTTTTAAAGTTCCATATCAGATTTGGTTCAGATCTGCAAATCGGAATAGATAGAGCCTTGGTCTAAAAAGGGGAGATCCGATTCAGTTTTTCAAAGGCTGAATTGGCTTCATCTATCCATCTAAAGGAGTCCTTTGAAAAAGAAGTGAGAGGAGCAGCGATCTTGCCATATCCGGCGATGAATCGCTAAGGCAAAGGTAAGTCTGTCAAAAGGCTAAGGCAAGTCTATCAAAGGGTTAAAGCAACCAAATTGAAATCGGCCGGATTACTACAGTCTTTACCTATATCGGACTGTATTTGCGAAGATGTTTCTATAGATTTTATAGAGGGTCTTCTGCTGGTACGTGGTTATTCTGTTATCTTTGTAGTGGTTAACATATTGAGCAAGTATGCGTACTTTTTGTCATTGTCACATCTATTTTTAGCCAAGTCAGTGGCTAAAATTTGTATGAGAGATATTGCTTGGTTACATGGCATGCCATGCACGATTATCTCAAAGCGGTCTTACAAGACCGCCGACCATATCAGCTTGACATGACTCCATTTGAGGCGGTGTATGGGCGCACAACTCCAACATTACATGCTCATGATCTAGTGGCATCTGTAGATTGAACGAATATGGACTTAGCTTTCATGGATAGAGATGCCCCATTGAGGAGGTTGTGTGCCCATCTTAAAATTGTTCAAAATCGTATAAAGCAAGTTTATGATCGCAGCCATAGGGAGCAGGAGTTCGACATCGGTAGTTAGGTGTTTGTGAGGGTGCAACCGTATCAATAGGTGACATTGCGTCCAATGTGAAACCAGAAGTTAGCATATCGCTACTTCAGTCCGTTTCGGGTGTTAAAGTGTATTGGTCTGGTTTCATATCATTTAGAGCTGCCGGAGGGGTCGAGGGTGCATCCTATCTTTCATGTTTCATTGCTGAGGGAGCGGATTGGAGATCATGAAGTCGTTGGATCGGTTCTACTGGAGCCATTAGAGGAGACAGAGATCATAGAGCTAGTTCATGTACTTACTAGGCGCCGACAACGACATGGTACCAGATTTGAGATGGAGATTCTAGTTGAGAGGCTTGACAAGACATCCGATGAGGCGACATGGGAGTTGGAGACTGACATTTTGGAACATTTCCCCGACTTTCACCTTAAGGGCAAGGTGGGGTAAGCATGGTGAGCTGATACACTTTGTTAGAGTCTTTTCTTATTACATTAGTTATTTATTTTTATTAAAATAAAATTTCTGTAGGTTGCATTCGAACACAAGAGGTTCAAATGCCCATGCGAACGCCCGTATCAGGTTCACAAATACAGAGGACGCAAAAAGCGCGTTAGAACGCGGTCAGGCACATTCGAACGTCGTGTTCAAACGCCTGCACCACATTCGCACATACAGAGAACGTCGGTGCATTTGAATTGCTTTGCGACTGCCTGTGATAGGCTACGAAACGATTTCTTCAAGATCTGGATTTATTGTAGGAAGCAATCTACACAATCAAGGAAAAATATTCATCAAATATTCTCCCATAGTCAAAAAATTATGAAACTAAGTAAAATCGATCCACAACTCCCTTACCTATGATTTTTATATCTACGCCCTTCATAGATTCGAACTACAACTTGGACGAAAACACGATATAGTGCGGATGATGGTGATGGTGATGGTGACGGGTGGGGTGGATGTTAGGGTTATGAAAGATAATGAAGATTAGGGTGGATCGTCGATGAGTTTAAGCGATAAAGATGAATGGGAAGAAGTGGTCGAGATTCCAAGGGAGGACTCGACAGACAAGGGAGATTATAAGTTAGGAGAGACCTTGCCAACGGTAGAGGTAATAGGTTGTTGAAGAGGGAGGAGGGAGATGTGTAGAGAGAATAGAGAGAAGATAGGAGGCAAGAAACTAATAATCTAATAGCATAATGATTTTAGCTGCCATCCACACTTTTAAAGATGTTTGCCGACAAGCCAAAAAAATAATTATAAACCCTAATTCTAGAAGATTCCCACCGATCGTGTTTGAATGCGCCCGATGATTTTGCATTTGAACGCGATATACAGAAAATTTATTTTAATGAAAATAAATAACTAATGCAATAAGAAAAGATCCAAACTAAGTATATATGTAACAACCCAACCTTAATAATAATAAATAATTAATTAAAAATTTAATTTTGGGCACGACATGGCCGGCCTCGTGCCCATGCAAGTTGCGTGAGCAGCTTGCGTGCCGGAGAGGGGGGGTGTGTGCCACGCGCCCTAGCTGCCGTTGCCGTCGGAGCCTCCCTCCTCCATCGCCTTATCTCTCTCTTTAAATCTCTCTCTCTCTCTATCTCTCTCTCGGTCACTCTCTCACTCTACTCTCTCTCTCGCACTCCATCCTCTCCTCGTTGCCGACGTTGGCCCGCCGCCACCTCCCTGAAGCCGCCGTCGATGAGATCCCTCATTCCCCCTCTTTTTCCTTTTCTTCCTCTCTCTCTCTCTTTCTCTTTCTCTCTCTCTCTCTCTTTCTTGCCCTGAGCTCGGGCTCATCGGAGCCAAGCCGCCAATGAGAGGCCGACCGCTGGCTGGCCAGCAATGGCCAGTGCCCTCCCCGCCGGCCTAGGTCTGCACTTCCCTCCCCTCCTCTTCTCTTCTCTTCTTCTTCTTCTTCTTTCTCCTTCTTCTTCCTCGGTTGCTCCCCTTTCTGCAACAATGCTGGGCTCAGCCCAGCACTGTAGCAGATAGTGCCGAGCCCTGCACTGTGTTAAGGGATTGCTCCCTTTTAATTTGTTTACATCAATTATGTGTTTTAGTTTCTAAAATTTAGGTAAATCAATTTATCTAGATGGTAGATTATTTTGATAATTTACCCTCACTAGTATAAGTATTAACGAAGTATTTTTTAGTATAATAATTTATGAATTATAGTTATAAATACTTGCATATGATTATATATTGTTTAGCCATTGTTTATTAGATTAATACATGTAATCATATTGATAATAATCTTATATTTTATATAGTTAGTTTTATTAAAAATAATTAAATTATATAAGTTTCTATTAATGTTTATGTATGCTTATACATGCATATATTTAATATATTTGAATATACAATGTGTTTCTAGCACCTTATTATTATTATATATTATTTTCTATGCAATAAAATGCTGAGCTCAGATAATTATTGTTATATTTATGGATAATGATTATTATATGTATGATTAGTAACTAGTTAAGTAAAAGTAATAATTGTCAAATAATTGAATTATAGTTAGTTATTTTATGTACATATATTTTAATTATATTATTGTATATCTGATTCTTTTATGCTTAAAGAGATTAATTACTATATGCCTAATATATAATTAGAATAAGGTTGTCATAATTATATATATATATATAATGTATATCAAGTTATTTAATAAAATCAAATAATTTATTATTTTTTCCACCAATGAATTCTAAATGGGATAAACGGCTAACATCATATTATTTAAATATTTTCAAACCTCGAACCCCTTTATGTGAGACCCCATGGAACCTGACGATGAGTTAATGTTTGACTGACGTACGTGAGAGATGTGTGGTTCATGTCTTCCGATCAGACTATGAGTAGTCTTATTCCCTAGACGCCTTTCTCAAATTAGGATATATTATATATTATGTACATGCATGTTTTGGCTTCCAGCATGATTATATAACTTTATCTAGAGATGATTACAATCGAGCAAATTTTTATCATTCATATAATTAGGCTGATCTTGGATATGAGTATTTGATATTTGTACTCTTTTGTATTAGACGATGATTTGTATAATATAGATCGAATCATAGTATACTCTTGTATTAGTTGTTTTACTTATATCTTGATGGTTTGTTGTGGCTTGTGTGGGTCCTACTAGATTATGTAGTGGTCTAGTGTATATTATTATGGATATGTTAACACATTTATTTGGTTAATAGTATGATTTATTTGCTGAAGGATTATGTGATCATGGATAGGTTAGCAGGTTTTATTTGATGATGTCATGATTATATGTGCATAGGAGAGTATCTGTGCGTGACGAGCCCTGCCCGACCTGTCACGTGCACCGCGCGTGCCATATGGGCGCGTGGGCGTGCACGTGCCTATGCCAGGCGGGGGCGTTACAGTATCAGCTCACCACGATTTCCCCACCTTGTTCTCAAGATAAAAAGTTGAGGAAACGTTTCAAAATATCTGTCTACAACTCCCATGTCACCTCATTGAATGGCTTGCCAAGCCATTCGACTAAAATCTCCATCTCTAATCTAGTACCATGACGTCATCAGCACCTAGCAAGTACACGAAGTGACTCTATGATTTCTATCTCCTCCAATGTCTCTAGTAGAATAGATCCAATGACCTCATGATCTACAATCCACTCTCTCAGCAATGTAATATGGAAGACAGGATGCATACTTGACCTCTCTAGCAGCTCCAAACGACATGCAATTAGACCAATATGATCTAACACCCGAAACGGACCAAAGTAGCGATGTGCTAACTTCTGGTTTCGCATTGGACACAAGGTCGCCTATTGATACGGTTGCACCCTCACAAACACCCAACTGCCGATATCGAATTACTACTACTGATGGTTGCGATCATAAACTTGCTTAATGCAATTTTGAGCAAGTTTAAGATGGGCAGGCAACCTCTTCAATATGACATCTCTATTTATCAAAGCTAAGTCCACCTCCGTCTAATCTATAGATGCCACTAGATCATAAGCGTGTGATGTCGGAGCCGTACACCCATACACCATCTGAAACGGAGTTATGCCAATACTACTATGGTAGGCGGTGTTGTAAGACCACTCCTGTAACAACCCAATTCCAAAAAAAAAAAAAAATTTCATGGGCACGACGCGACCGGCCACACTGTGGCCGGCCTCGTGCCCATGCCAGCTGCTCATGCAGCTTGGTGGGGCACCACGCGCCTGCAGCCAGCTGGCCGCGGTGGGCCTCGGCGGGCCCCGGCACCGCTACTACTTCTCCTCTACCGCCTTCCTTCTCTCTCTTTAAATCTCTCTCTCTCTCTCTCTCTCTCTCTCTCTCTCTCTCTCTCGATGCTCTCTCTCTCTATCTCTCTCTCTCTCGCCGAGGCCGGCCGTCGCCGTCGCCACCTCCACGAGCGACGGTGAGCTCCTCTCTCTCTCTCTCTCTCTTTCTTGCCCGAGGGTGGGCTCGTCGGAGCCGAGCCACCGGCGAGAGGCCGACCGCTAGCTGGCCAGCAGCAGCCGGTGCCTTCCCTGCCGGCCCGGGTCCGCAACCGCCTCCCTCACCTCCTCTCTTTCTTCTCTTTCTCTTCTGTTCTTCTTCTTCTTCCTCTTCTTCTTCTTCTTCTTCTTCTTTCTTTCCTTCTTTCTTTCTTTCTTTTTCTCCTTCTTCCTCAGCTCCTTCTCTTTCTTTCTGCACAGTGTTGGGCTCGACCCAGCACTGTAGCAGACAATGCTGGGCCGAGCCCAGCACTGATGGCAGATGTGATTAATTTATTAATTAATTAGTTTATTTATGTTATTTATTTAGGTATTTTTCTTCTTAATTAATGCAAATAGATTATTTAGACATGAACTATTTTAATAATATTATATATCCTTCAATATAATTTTATTAATGATAATTTTTATCATTAATGATTAATTAGGTATAAATATATGTAATACATATATTTATTTATTTATTTACATATCTATTAGATTAATAGATAGATTTGTAAATTATAATTATTAGATTATATAAATATTTATAATTAAAATCTAGCCAATCATAAAAATAAATAGAAATTCTAAAATCTAATAAATCATCATATTTTACTCGAACGGATTATAATGGGATAAACAACTAACTTTATGTTACTTAAACATTTTCAGATCCCAAACCCCTTATTTGAGACCCCGTTGTCCTTGCTAGCGAGAAGTGTCACACGGTTGATGGGCGGATGTAAGGGATACGTGGTTTGTATCTTCTGATCAGTGTGAGTAGTCTTATCCCTTAGATCCCTTTCTCAAATTAGGTTATATTATATATTATGTACATGCATGTTTTGGCCTCCAGCATGATTATATGATTTTATCTAGAGATGATTACAGTCAAGCATATTTTTATCATGCATATAATTAGGCTGATCTTGGATATGAGTATGATGATGATAAATAGAGATGATGAGATATGATTATACTGTGGTGAGGTTATGTCTAGTTGATCTGTAGCATGGGTATGCATATAATAGATTAGCATGAGTATGCATGTGTTGACTATATAGTTGGAGACTACATTGCATCATTTTTCTCTTGATTCCTATTCTACCTAAATTCCTGTTATGCATTGACTTGTCATCGTACTGGATATATGCATATGATCTGTCATTTAGAAAGAAAGCATGAAATGTGATTGATAGGATAGTTGATAGAAAACGTGAGGATACCCGAGTGGGCGCGAGGGTTAGGGCGTGCCTAGAGATGACTGATCGCTCGACATAGTTGCAATCCTGTTGGCCTTACGTCTGAGGTCGTAAGTCTGTGTGCACAGTAGACATTCGGACACATGCCGTTCGCTAGGGCATATGTGGCGAGTTATCCTCACGAGGTTTCTATCAACTATGTGGGTGCCCGGTCTGGATGGATGTTGATACCCTAGCGGGTGGCGGGGTATGGTTATATTAGAGATACTCTTGTGGGTGGCGGAGTATGCTCTGAACCTTTGGATATGATGTTGAGACCGGGTACCGGGTGTTGACTGTGCACAGTGGTCTAGTATGATGATATTATACCGAGAGGTCGGTGATGATTATGATGTTGAGAAATGCATATGATTTCATTATCATTTGATTACCTGATTATCGAGTGGTCAATATTTATCATATATGGTTGCATTTGATATCATAGCATGGTCATGATCGGCATGCATCATGTGTCATATTTAAGATAGGGTTATGATGATAGTATGACATGGAGATTTGTTTACTCATGGTCGAGGATTATATACTTTTATCAGTTATGACATATTATCTACTTTTCATTTATATATTATTGAGGATACACTCATATACTCATTCATGACATGATACTCTTTCTGATTCATACTATCCAGTACATGATTTACTCTCTGTTTGGCATCACTGATTCGGGGTAAGGTCTATTCACTGAGCCTTTTGCTCATGACTCTCTTTATTTCTTTTCTAACCCCTCAGATTTGTGGTACGTGATAGCGACCTGAGATATCTTGGGAAGATATTTTAGAGTGATGATGAGGTGAGCTATTGATGCGAGACGGTATAGAAGATAGTTTAACCAGACATTGAGTTGTATCGTTGTTTGTTATATTTGTACCTTATTGTATCGGACGATGATTTGTATAATATAGGTCGAATCATAGTGTACTCTTGTATTAGTTATTTTAGTTGTATCTTGATGGTTTGTTGTGGCCTTTGTGGGTCCTGCCAGATTATGTAGCGGTCTAGTGTATATTATTGTGGACTTTGATATTCATATGTTAACAGGTTTATTTGGTTAAGAGTATGATTTATTTGGTGATGGATTATATGATCATGGATAGGTTAGCAGGTTTTATTTGATGATGTCATGATTATATGTGCATAGGAGAGTATCTGTGCGTGACGGGCCCCGCCCGACTTATCGCGTGCGTCGCGCGTGCCGTGCGGCCGCGTGGGCGTGCACGTGCCGTGCCGGGCGGGGGCGTTACAGTTCAGGTGGTATCAGAGCTTAGGTTTAAGGATGATCTGGCAAACCATCAAAATAGTAGTTGTCGGTTTATTTTCGGGCTACCGCAGTAGTCAATCTCGATGAGTTTGATATTAATTGGTTGAGATAGGAATCTAGGTTTTGATGTTAAGATTATTAAGTTTTGATACTTGTCGATATTGATAGAAATAATGTGTGATATTTATATATTGATAATTTATGTGAGCGCCTAATGAATAGGAAGATGTATTATTAAAATCATGCATTGATATTGATATTGATGTATCATAGTCTGTGAAGCCTAATATGGGATATATATAGAGTTGTTCGTTTGTTGTGATAAAGTGTAGAAATTTGTAAATATGTGGAGATATGTATTTTGTACAGATGAATTATTATAAGTAGATTTGAAGTTATTCTGAGCAGATATAGCATATTTTTGGATTTTTGAGTATGGATATATTTGATATTAGGAGATTGATGTAAAGAGATATATGCGCAGAAAGACTATTTTGATCTTTATGAGGGTTATAATTATGGATTGTGGATGGATAAGTAAGACATATGATGATTTTGTATAGTGGAAAAGAAATTATGTGTTGTGATATAGATGATTGTAGATTGTATATAGAAAATAATTTTCGGATGACTAGTATGATAAATTATGTTTGCAAGATGTTTGTGTTAGTAGGTATAAAATTTTGATTGTATCGATAAGATGAGTGATTCAGTAGGGATATTTGTAACTAACAATATTGTTAGAAAATTAACGTCTCATTTAAACCTTTGAGTTGATTACCAAATAGGGTAACGGGTATAAGAAATATGTCATGGATACAGTTATTAGTTTGTGAGTGGTGTTAGTAACTAAGAAGTAATGTATATCTTTCTGGATGGCATGATAGTAGGTTTAGTTTAAAAGTTGCTGACTGTGTGAATTTGATTAGATAGAAAGAATGATAATGAAAGGAATTATATAGGGTGATGATAGTTGCTAAAGTTGATAGTCTCAGGATATATCTTGTATGGCAGTGAAAATATATTATGGTTATTAGTTTAGTTTTGAAAATTGATTTAGAGGATAAGAATATTATAGCTTGAAGATCGTGTATGTTGGGTGATGAATTTTAATTACAAGTATACAGACTTATTTTATTATGATTATTAGGTGATATTAATGATGTTGTAGAGGGATGTTGATGATTCTATACGATTAAATTATGCAGCATATATAGTGGACTTTGTATAGAGGATGTGATAGAATATTAAATTAAGACTCTTAAAGAAGTATGAGGTTTAAATGATTTAATTAGGAATGAGATATGTTGGTATAGATGTTAAATTGAGATATTATGTGTTTTGACATGTTAGTGGTTTCAATGATACTAATCGGTGAGCTAATTTGATAGCGTTATTCATAGAGCCTATAGACTTGATAATTTGTTATGACTGAGAGATGGTTTGAAAGTTGAACTAGTTGCTTCATAGGACAACAATGAAAGGAATATAGAGGACTATGATATTTCATGTACAATGTATCGATGGATGTTTATTATACTGCTAGATGATAAACAGATAATGATGTATAGGAAAGTGATTATATTAGCAATTGTTTAACCATTGGCTTACATGCTCGATTATTACTAGAGGTTATTAAGCGAGCCTTTTTGAATAATTAGATTAATTTAATGATTGTAAAGACTTACAGGTTTACATTTAAGTCTTAAGATAAAGACATTTGATTGGAAGATAATGATTTCATGATTTGTTCTATTATAGTTTGTGGAAATTTGATCGTTTAATGAATTACAAAGTTAAGGATGTGAGAATGTTGTTATCTATATTGTTGGATGTCTTCTAATCTATAGGAATCAGTTAGTGTCAGTTAGTTTATTAGTAGATCATAATAGCATTATGAATTCAGGAGGTTAATCTTAGTAACTTTAGTTCATTTATACTGATTTTATGGATTTGTTTAAGATGTGTTTCTGTATTTTTAAAAGATCAAGTATGATGGATTAGTATATATTGGTTTATGAATTGAATATTATATCTGTTGAGATATTGAAGAGATTATTGGATCACTTAATAGAACTCCATGGATAGTCTTTGGATCGGAATATCGATATAACTAAGCGATATTTTGGTGGATATACTAGTAGTGATGGTAATTAAATAGATAATGATCAAACTGGAATTATGTGAATCGAGGAATGAATAGTTTGGATATAGAAGTGATTGATAGAAAGATCATTATAAAGTTTATAATGTATATTTCTTGAGATAGTTAAATCCTTTTAGATATTGCAGATTAAGAAGGAAGATAATGTGGAGAATTAGAAGAGGATATAAATTTCGGTTGAGGTTGCATTAGGATTTACATTGATAGGTCGGATTTGACGCACTGTATGTTATTCTGAAGAATGTCTTATGAGTACACGTTGATATTGTAGTCTTATATGGATAGGTATGATCTCTTATATTGGTTTACTTAGTAATTTGTATAATAGTTTAAACATATGAGCAGTGCACTTTAAATAAGAGAGTTTGTGCTATCGCTTAAATTTTATGAGGATATCGGATGATGCTGAGTATGTTTAGATTAGTGAGATTATTTATTTAGGAAGAGAAGCATGAGTTAAGTATTTCGGATGTTTTGAAATAACTTCTATTTATCGTTCTACTTGGCATTAGTGATTGTATTGAGGGATAATCCATTGTGTATGTTTCGAATCAGAGATAATCCATTGGAGATAATTTACTTAAATAGGTTGTATAGTATTATCATAGGTGATTATGGCATTACGATGTGTATTGTGGCAGTTAGCAGGAAAAGTGATAAAATTGGGATAGCTTGAGGTATTTTGGAGTAAAATATGATTTACTTAATAGATGACAACACATTTTATATTGTAGAATGAACGTATGCTTATTTGCAAACCAGTGGTATTATTGATGTTTATGGACATGGTATAATTACCTGACTCACATAGATCTAGAAATTTAAATTTTGTAAGTGAGTTACTTGTGGTTGTCTAATGTTAGGAGTTAATGAGTAAACTAATAAGTGAAGTATAAGTTATAAATCTGAAAAAGTGAGATGGCTCAGTAGTCGATTTGATTAGAAGGTACTAGAACTAGATTTTTATATTTCCTTACAATACCAGTGTGATTTAAATTTCGGGGTCGAAATTTTTATAAGGGGGGAAGGAAAATGTAACAACCCAATTCCAAAAAAAAAAAAAAAAAATTTCATGGGCACGACGCGACCGGCCACACTATGGCCGGCCTCGTGCCCATGCCAGCTGCTCATGCAGCTTGGTGGGGCGCCACGCGCCTGCGGCCGCTGCCGCAGCCAACCGACTGCGGCCAGCTGGCCGCGGTGGACCCGGCGGGCCCCGGCACCGCTACTACTTCTCCTCTACCGCCTTCCCTCTCTCTCTTTAAATCTCTCTCTCTCTCTCTCTCTCTCTCTCTCTATGCTCTCTCTCTATCTCTCTCTCTCTCGCCGAGGCCGGCCATCGCCGTCGCCACCTCCAGGAGTGACGGTGAGCTCCTCTCTTTCTCTCTCTCTCTCTCTCTCTCTCTCTCTCTCTCTCTCTCTCTCTCTCTCTCTCTCTCTCTCTCTCTCTCTCTCTCTCTTCTTGCCCGAGGGTGGGCTCGTCGGAGCCGAGCCACCGGCGAGAGGCCGACCGCTGGCTGGCCAGCAGCAGCCGGTGCCCTCCCCGCCGGCCCGGGTCCGCAACCGCCTCCCTCACCTCCTCTCTTTCTTCTCCTTCTCTTCTATTCTTCTTCTTCTTCTTCCTCTTCTTCTTCTTCTTTCTTTCCTTCTTTCTTTCTTTCTTTTTCTCCTTCTTCCTCAGCTCCTTCTCTTTCTTTCTGCACAGTGTTGGGCTCGGCCCAGCACTGTCTGCTACAGTGCTGGGCCGAGCCCAGCACTGATGGCAGATGTGATTAATTTATTAATTAATTTGTTTATTTATGTTATTTATTTAGGTATTTTTCTTCTTAATTAATGCAAATAGATTATTTAGACATGAACTATTTTAATAATATTATATATCCTTCAATATAATTTTATTAATGATAATTTTTATCATTAATGATTAATTAGGTATAAATATATGTAATACTTATATTTATTTATTTATTTACATATCTATTAGATTAATAGATAGATTTGTAAATTATAATTATTAGATTATATAAATATTTATAATTAAAATCTAGCCAATCATAAAAATAAGTAGAAATTCTAAAATCTAATAAATCATCATATTTTACTCGAACGGATTATAATGGGATAAACAACTAACTTTATGTTACTTAAACATTTTCAGATCCGGAACCCCTTATTTGAGACCCCGTTGTCCTTGCTAGCGAGAAGTGTCACACGGTTGATGGGCGGATGTAAGGGATACGTGGTTTGTATCTTCTGATCAGTGTGAGTAGTCTTATCCCTTAGATCCCTTTCTCAAATTAGGTTATATTATATATTATGTACATGCATGTTTTGGCCTCCAGCATGATTATATGATTTTATCTAGAGATGATTACAGTCGAGCATATTTTTATCATGCATATAATTAGGCTGATCTTGGATATGAGTATGATGATGATAAATAGAGATGATGAGATATGATTATACAGTGGTGAGGTTATGTCTAGTTGATCTGTAGCATGGGTATGCATATAATAGATTAGCATGAGTATGCATGTGTTGACTATATAGTTGGAGACTACATTGCATCATTTTTCTCTTGATTCCTATTCTACCTAAATTCCTGTTATGCATTGACTTGTTATCGTACTGGATATATGCATATGATCTGTCATTTAGAAGGAAAGCATGAAATGTGATTGATAGGATAGTTGATAGAAAGCGTGAGGATACCCGAGTGGGCGCGAGGGTTAGGGCGTGCCTGGAGATGACTGATCGCTCGACATAGTCGCGATCCTGTTGGCCTTACATCTGAGGTCGTTAGTCTGTGTGCATAGTAGACATTCGGACACATGCCGTTTGCTAGGGCATATGTGGCGAGTTATCCTCACGAGGTTTCTATCAACTATGTTGGTGCCCGGTCTGGATGGATGTTGATACCCTAGCGGGTGGCGGGGTATGGTTATATTAGAGATACTCTTGCGGGTGGCGGAGTATGCTCTGAACCTTTGGATATGATGTTGAGACCGGGTACCGGGTGTTGACTGTGCACAGTGGTCTAGTATGATGATATTATACCGAGAGGTCGGTGATGATTATGATGTTGAGAAATGCATATGATTTCATTATCATTTGATTACCTGATTATCGAGTGGTCAATATTCATCATATATGGTTGCATTTGATATCATAGCATGGTTATGGTCGGCATGCATCATGTGTCATATTTGAGAGAGGGTTATGATGATAGTATGACATGGAGATTTGTTTACTCATGGTCGAGGATTATATACTTTTATCAGTTATGACATGTTATCTACTTTTTATTTATATATCATTGAGGATACACTCATATACTCATTCATGACATGATACTCTTTCTGATTCATACTATCCAGTACATGATTTACTCTCTGTTTGGCATCACTGATTCGGGATAAGGTCTATTCACTGAGCCTTTTGCTCATGACTCTCTTTATTTCTTTTCTAACCACTCAGATTTGTGGTACGTGATAGCGACCTGAGATATCTTGGGAAGATATTTTAGAGTGATGATGAGGTGAGCTATTGATGCGAGACGGTATAGAAGATAGTTTAACCAGACATTGAGTTGTATCGTTGTTTGTTATATTTGTATCTTATTATATCAGACGATGATTTGTATAATATAGGTCGAATCATAGTGTACTCTTGTATTAGTTATTTTAGTTGTATCTTGATGGTCTGTTGTGGCCTTTGTGGATCCTGCTAGATTATGTAGCGGTCTAGTGTATATTATTGTGGACTTTGATATTCATATGTTAACAGGTTTATTTGGTTAAGAGTATGATTTATTTGGTGATGGATTATATGATCATGGATAGGTTAGCAGGTTTTATTTGATGATATCATGATTATATGTGCATAGGAGAGTATCCATGCGTGACGGGCCCCGCCCGACTTGTCGCGTGCGTCGCGCGTGCCGTGCGGCCGCGTGGGCGTGCACGTGCCGTGCCGGGCGGGGGCGTTACAGTTCAAGTGGTATCAGAGCTTAGGTTTAAGGATGATCTGGCAAACTATCAAAATAGTTGTTGTCGATTTATTTTAGGGCTACCCTAGTAGTCAATCTCGATGAGTTTGATATTAATTGGTTGAGATAGGAATCTAGGTTGTGATGTTAAGATTATTAAGTTTTGATACTTGTCGATATTGATAGAAATAATGTGTGATATTTATATATTGATAATTTATCTGAGCGCTTAATGAATAGGAAGATGTATTATTAAAATCATGCATTGATATTGATATTGATGTATCATAGTCTGTGAAGCCTAGTATGGGATATATATAGAGGTGTTCGTATGTTGTGATAAAGTGTAGAAATTTGTAAATATGTGGAGATATGTACTTTGTACAGAAAAATTATTATAAGTAGATTTGAAGTTATTCTGAGCAGATATAGCATATTTTTGGATTTTTGATCTTTTATGGATATATTTGATATTAGGAGATTGATGTAAAGAGATATATGTGCAGAAAGACTATTTTGATCTTTATGAGGGTTATAATTATGGATTGTGGATGGATAAGTAAGACATATGATGATTTTGTATAGTGGAAAAGAAATTATGTGTTGTGATATAGATGATTGTAGATTGTATATAGAAAATAATTTTCGGATGACTAGTATGATAAATTATGTTTGCAAGATGTTTGTGTTAGTAGGTATGAAATTTTAATTGTATCGATAAGATGAGTGATTCAGTAGGGATATGTGTAACTAACAATATTGTTAGAGAATTAACGTCTCATTTAAACCTTTGAGTTGATTACCAAATAGGGTAACGGGTATAAGAAATATGTCATGGATACAGTTATTAGTTTGTGAGTGGAGTTAGTAACTAAGAAGTAATGTATATCTTTCTGGATGGCATGATAGTAGGTTTAGTTTAAAAGTTGCTGACTGTGTGAATTTGATTAGATAGAAAGAATGATAATGAAAGGAATTATATAGGGTGATGATAGTTTAGTAGAAGTGCTGTGACAATTTCTACCGCAATCGATCATCCGCGGTCCAATAGCAAACAGCCACGATTCTCCAACTCTAGATGGCGCTCCGGATCATCCAACACCTCCTGTAACAATCTCAAAACATCTGGGTCAAATATACATGCATAGCTCAGCTCATCAGGAAAAAGAAAAATAGGAGAAGAATAGGCTACAAGCTCGGCAGTATCAGGTTAGCGTGATAGTGCATCTACGGCTCTATTTTTCGTTCCTTTTTTGTATTGAATTTTATAATCATCCCCTAGTAATTTTGTGACATATCTCTGCTATGCTCGAGTGTGTATACATTGTCCCATAAAGTATGGAAGGCTCCTTTGATCAGTTCGGATAATGAATCACTTACCGATCAAATACGGCCTCCATTTTGTCACCGCATGCAGAATTGCCAATATGTTTGTAAGTCGATAATTGTTGAGATTTTTGTAATAAAGCGTTACTAAGAAAGGCTATGGAATGTCCTCTTTTCATTAGTACAACTTTTATGCCAACTCCCGACCCATCATTGCTATTTTCAACTTTTTAAAGGCTATAATGCTTCATTTGTCTATCTAAATCCTTCAACAAAAAAGTAAGAGGAACAACAATCTTGCCATACCCGGCGATGAAGCGACGATAATATCCTATTAGCCCCAAGAATCCTCGCAATCCTATGGTGGTAGTAGGAATCAGCCAAGAGATCATGCATGGTACCTTTTCATAATCCGCCGCTACACCTTCCGCTGAGATGATGTGGCCTAAATACTTCACTTGTGATACTCCCCATAGGCACTTGGTCTTTTTCATCTTCAAGTAGTTTTACTTCAATAAATATAGCACATCCTCCAAATGCCGCCAATGCTCCAATTCAGTCCTACTATACACCAAAATGTAGTCAAAGAATAACAAAACATACCTTCGCAATAGAGGCCGAAAAATATCATTCATGAGACCTTGAAAAGTGCTAAAGCATTGGTGAGACCAAAAGGCATCACCCGAAACTCGTAATGCCCGTTTGGAATCCGAAATGCAGTCTTGTGCACATCCGCTGGGTAAACTCTAATTTGATGATACCTGGCCCTCAAGTCAAGCTTACTGAATATAGTCTGATGGGCTCTGATACCAATTTGATGGGCTCCAATACCAATTTGATGGGTTCTCGTAACAAAAATAGGCTACGCAACTATTCCTTCAAGATTTGGATGTATTATAGGAATCAGTCCGTACAACCGTGGGAAACGCTCCAAAATGTCAGTCTCCAACTACCATGTCGTCTCATTGGATGGCTTGCCAAGCCACTCAACTAAAATCTCCATCTCCAATCTGGTACCATGTCGTCGTCAGTGTTTAGCAATTACATAAACTGGCTCTACAATCTCTATCTCCTCCAATGGCTCCGGTAGAACTGATCCAACGATCTTATAATCTCCAACGCACTTTCTCAGCAATAAAACATGGAAGACAGGATGCACTCTCAACCCCTCCTGTAGCTCCAAACGATATGCAAGCAGACCAATACGCTCTAACACATGAAACAGACCGAAGTAGCGATATGCTAACTTTTGGTTACGCATCAAACGCAAGGTCACCTGTCGGTACGGTTGCACCCTCACAAACACCTAACTGTTGATATCGAACTCCTGCTCCCTATGGCTACGATCATAAACTTGCTTCATATAGTTTTGAGCAAGTTTAAGAAGAGCACGCAACCTCCTTAATGTGGCGTCTCTATCCATCAACGCTAAGTCCACCTCCGTCCAGTCTGTAGATGCCACTAGATCACAAGCGTGTAATGTTGGAGTCCTGCATCTATACACCACCTCAAATGGAGTCATGCCAATACTGCTATGGTAAGCGGTGTTGTAAGACCACTCTGCCCACTATAAGAACTCCAACCATCATCTCGACATCTCTCCAACAAAGCACCTCAAATACTGCTCAATGTCTCAATTAGCCACCTCGGTTTGACCGTCCGTCTGTGGATGGTAGGCCGAACTGAAGTTCACTCGAGTCTCTATAATCTGAAAAACTTAGTCCAAAAGTTGCTCATAAATACACAATCATGATTCGAGATAATCGTGCGTGGTATGCCATGTAACTGAGCAATATCTCTAACAAAAATTTCAGCTACCGACTTGGCTGAAAGCGGTTGTGACAATGCTAAAAAATGTGCATATTTGCTCAATCTGTAAACCACCATAAAGATAACAGAATAATCACATACCAGCGAAAGACCCTCTATGAAATCTATAGAAATCTCTTCCCAAACACGGTCTGGTATAGGTAAAGGCTGAAGTAATTTGGCCGGTTTCAAGGTAATTACCTTAGCCCTTCAACAGGCTTTGCAAGCACGGACAAAACTCCTCACATCTCGCGTGGAGCACTCTCCATCCTTGTAGATTGAGCCCTTCATTGTAGCAACACCGGAGCAGCCCCTAGCGACAGCCCCATTGTCATCTTCCCCGGTCGAGGTGGAAGATAAACATCGAAACCTTAGTTTTCCACCGATGGTGATCCAAGCACTTTTAGTCTAAGACACCACCATTAGCACCTTCCTTGGACTAGCTGCACTTGAGCCATGACCTAAACCTCATGTGCTAAGACCTTGGCTCAAGCCAACCATGGCTAGGATGGACTATGGCTCAAAACGATGGGCCCTAGAGCAGCACCCATTATGGGCCCCTCTTCTTTGTGGTAGACGAGACCCACATGAAGATAGAGGACATAAAGTTTGAGAGCGAACGAAGGCTTGGAAACCACCATGGACACCTTGAGGACAAGGTGATCGGAAACGTGGTGGATTGATACGAACCGGGTCAGATCGGATCACATCAAGGGGAGATTAGTCTCAATGGATTGAGTCTAGTTATTTTATTTGCTTATTTGGTTTAGTTAGAAGGTTAGGATTTTATTTAATTAGCTAAATTTAGCTCTGCGCAGTTTGGAAAAATACTCACAGAATATCCTATAGACGTCCGAATAATATCAAACTAAGGGATAACATCGCCAACCTCTAGATCTACAAATTTGGTATTCACAACTTCTCTAGATTCAAAATCTATCTATTGCAAAACGAAGGATTAATCTGTGAAGGATAAAGAAGGCTGATTCAGTTAGTTAGCTAGCTTTATCATGTTGTTTGAATTTCAAATAAATCGGATAATTCGCATGTGGATCTGATCCTCTATGGATTTTTACTTCTATAAATAGAAGTGGACATGTATTGATAATTTTATGGAATTGAATCGAGAAAAATCTGAGTTTAGCCAGTTATTATTCTCATCCTTATCTTTTTACATTAACCATTGAATTGTCTTTATCTTCATAGGAGTAGATCATAACCGTAGATCCCCTTCAAGCTTCCAAACCCTAGCCATCTCCTACCTCCAGCAGCCACCCTACTACACAGCCGTCCACCACCCTCCAACGACCGCCACAACATCGAAAATTATCTCCACTATTTTATTTTTATCATTTCATCCCGACCTCCGATTTAGGTGAAACTAGAGCCATTAGAACCCTAACTCACGAGGCTAGCTCCATCTAAATTTTCATAATCATCCTACAGACGGATTATTCTAGATCTGGTCCGTAACATTGGTATCAAAGTCGACATTCCTCAAAAGATGGTTACCACGTGTTCCAAGACCAACAAGGAGCCATCGACCATGGAGGACCATGATCTCATCTCTATTCCTGTGAGAGTTGATCTAGCACCCCTTCCAATCCCAGCAATGGTCGATGACGAGCCACCGGCATAGGCAAAAGTTTTTTTTAAACCATTTTTGATCGAGTTGAAGGAGAACACGAAGGAGAACGCGAAGGAGATCCCAACCGCTCTCAAGGACTCGTTTCAGGCCTTGACAGAAGTCCTACTAGCCGCCCTCCACCACTTACCACCTATGCCGCCAGCCACTATGGAACATGCACCACGACCACCCTTGGCCGTCCACCACTCTCCGAAGACCGCCACAACATCAAAAATTCCTGTTCTACCCTCCCTGACCAATCTCAACTATTTTATTTTATCTTTTCATCTCGACCTCCGATTTAGGTGAAACTAGAGCTATTTGAACCCTAACTCATGAAGCTACCTCCACCTAAATTTTCATAATCATCCTACGGATGGATTATTCCAGATCTGGTCTGTAATAGCATGCAACCTCCTCAATGTGGCGTCTCTATCCATCAACGCTAAGTCCACCTCCGTCCGGTCTGCAGATGCCACTGGATCACAATCGGGTAATGTTGGAGCCATGCGTCTATACACCACCTCAAATGGAGTCATGCCAATACTGTAATAACCCAAAAAAAATAATAATAATAATAAATAATATAATAATAATAATAAATAATATAATAACCTAGAAATAAATAATAATAATAATAATGTATAAAATAAATAAATAAGAGACAAAAAGAAAGAAAAAAAATTAAAAGTTTTTGGGCACGACGTGGCCGACCACTGCCACTATGGGGCGTCACGCACCCACTGCCACTACCGCAGCCAACCGGCTGCGGCCAGCTGGCCACGGCGCCGCCGCTACCCCTCCTCCACCACCTTCCCTCTCCTTCTTTAAATATGTCTCTCTCTATCTATCTCCCTCTCGATCTCTCTCTCACTCTACTCTCTCTCTACTTTTTTTTCGCACTGCTTCCTCTCCTCGTTGCCGACGTCGGCCCGCCGCCACCTCCCTTGAAGCCATCGCCGCCGGTGAGATCTCTTATTTCCCCCTCTCCTTCCTTTTCTTCCTCTCTCTCTCTCTCTCTCTCTCTCTCTCTCTCTCTCTCTCTCTCTCTCTCTCTCTTTTTTCTTACCCCGAGCTCGGGCTCGTCGGAGCCGAGCCGCCAACGAGAGGCCAGCCGCTGGCTAGCCAGAAGCGGCCGATGCCCTCCCCGCCGGCCGGGGTCTGCACCTCCTTCCTCTTCCTTCCCTTCTTCTCTTCTCTTCTTCTTCCTTCTCCTTTCTTCTTCCTTTCTTCTTCTTCTTCTTCCTCAGCTGCTTCTTCTCTTCTTATTTTTCTACACCAGTGCTGGGCTTGGCCCAGCACTAGTACTAGTAATCCAATTCTTTTTAATTTTATTATTTATTTATTTAGTTATTTCTATCATAATTAATACAAATAGATTTAGACATTATTTATTTTAATAATAATATATATTCATCAATATGATTATTGTTAATTATAATTAATTAATGATTAATTAGGTTATAAACTATTACACATAAATATAGGTAATACTTATATTTATTTATTTACATATATGTATATTAGATTAATAAATAGATTTGTAAATTATAATTATTAGATTTATATTCTAATATTCTTATGATATACATTTTAATTAATTCTAATAATTTATTATATATTGTTATTTTTGTAACAAATAAAATATTAGGCTTATGTATTTATTTATTATTTTATAAAGTAATCTCTAATTAATCAAGATATAATTATAGTTAGGTTTTCATAGATATTTATATTTATATTTTTATCTGTAATTAAAAATCTAGCTAGTTATAAAGATAAGTAGAAATTCTAAAACCTTCTAAATCATCATATATTACATGAATAGATTTTAATTAGATGAACAACTAACTTCATGCAACTTAAATATTTTCAGACCCCGAACCCCTTATTTGAGACCCCCTGGACTTTGCTAGCGATGAGTGTCACTCGGTTAACTGACGGACGTGAGAGATGCGTGGATTGTGTCTTCTGATCAGACGGTGAGTAGTCTTATCCCCTAGACGCCTTTCTCAAATTATGATATATTATATATTATGTACATGCATATTTTGGCCTCCAGCATGATTATATGATTTTATATAGAGATGATTTCAGTCAAGCATATTTTATCATGCATTTGATTAGGCTGATCTGGGATATGAGTACATTTGTGATATATACAGATGATTGAAGATCATTATACTGTTATGGTTTTTTGACGAGATGATCTCTATTATGAATATGCATGTGATAGACTAACAGGAGTATGCATGTGTTAGATACATGGTTGGAGTAGGCATTGCATCATTTTTCTCTTAGCTTCTTCACCACCTAAATTCCTGAGTTGCATGATCTGTTATAGTACTGAATATGCATATGATCTATCATGTATAGGAAATCATAAAAATACATGTGTATGTGATGTGATGTGATGTGGTGGCTGGAACGGTATCTGGTCCGGACTGGTACTGGACATACTCTTAGCGTATGGCAGAGTATGGTGATAGCTGATGGTTGTATTCTTAGTGTATAACAGGGTACAACTATTATTAATATACCCTTAGCGTATGGTAGGGTATGATTTATCTACAGAGATACCCTTAGCATATGGCAGGATATGATTACATCCTTTTGAGATACCCTTAGTGTATGGTAGGGTATGATTTATCTACAGAGATACTCTTAGCATATGACAGGGTATGTTCTAAGCTGGTGACATGATGTGTATCGAGTTTGGGGCCGGGTATCGTAGTCCAGCATGGTGGATGATATTCAGAGTTAAGACGGATGATTGTGACAGTGAGAGATATGTGGATTATTTCTGGCTCTAACATATACGATTATCTAGTTGTTGGCATGCATCATACATGATCATTGATGTGACTAGTATTATTGGATCATAATTGTTATACATGATATGTTGTCATATGGTAATTTCATCATGTGACATATTTTTGGTTGAAAAATATAATATGTTTATTCATGGTAATTGATTTCATTCATATATATGCCATTGAGGATACATATATACATGTTCATACATGGCATCATGCTGCTTTCTAATTCATATTATCTAGTACATGATTTACTCTCTGTTTGGTATCACTAATTCGGGGCAAGGTCTATTCACTGAGCCTTTTACTCATGACTCTCCTTATTTTCTTTTCTAACCCCCACAGATAATATGGTACGTGATACCAACTCGAGATATTCCGAGGAGATATTTTAGAAAGATGAGGTGAGCTATAGACACGATATGGTATAGAAGATAGTTTAATTAGATATTGAGTTGTACCATTATTTTATATTTGTATTTCATTGTATAGACAATAATTGGTATAATACAGGTCATACTATAGTGTACTCTTGTATCAGTTGTTTAGTTGTACCTTGATGGTTTGTTGTGGCCTGTATGGGTCCTACCAGATTAATTAGTGGTCTAGTGTATATTATTGTGAACTTAGATATTCACATGTTAACAGGTTTATTTGGTTGATAGTATGTTTTATTTAGTGTTGGATTATGTGAGCATGGATATGTTAGCATGTAGTATTTGATGATGTCATGATTGTATGTGCACAGGAAAGTATATGTATGTGACGGGCCCCGCCCGACCTGTCGTGTGTGCGACCGCGTGCCGTGTGGACGCTTGGGCGTGCACGTGCCCGTGCCGGGCAGGGGCATTACAAATACTGCTATGGTAGGCGGTGTTGTAAGACTACTCCGCCTACGGTAAGAACTCCAACCATCGTCTCGGCATCTCTCCAATAAAGCACCTCAAATACTACTCAATGCCTTGATTAACCACCTTGGTTTGACCGTTCGTCTATGGATTGTAGGCCGAACTGAAGTTCAATCGAGTCCTTTGCAATCTGAAAAATTCAGTCCAAAAGTCGCTCATAAATACACAATCACGATACGAGATAATCGTGCATGGTATGCCATGTAACCGAGCAACATCTCTAACAAAAATTTCAGCTACCGACTTGGCTGCAAACGGATGTGACAATGCCAAAATATACGCATAGATGCTCAATCTGTAAACCACCATAAAGATAACGAAATAACCACTTACCAACGGAAGACCCTCTATGAAATCCATAGAAATGTCTTCCCAAACACGGTCCGGTATAGGTAAAGGCTGAAGTAATCTAGCCGGTTTCAAGGTGGTTGCCTTAGCCCTTTGACAGACTTAGCAAGCACAGACAAAACTCCTCACATCTCGCCTCAATCCTAGCCACGTGCAACTCTGAGATATCCTCCTATAAGTCCTCAAGACACTCTCATGACCAGCCTCTGGAGTTTGGTGGAAGTGCTCCAATAATTTTTGCCGCAATCCATCATTTATGGGTACCCAAATGCATCTACGGTCCAGCAGTAAACGGCCTCGGTTCTCCAACTCTGGATGGCGCTTCGGATCATCCATCATCTCCTACAACAATCTCAAAATATATGGGTCAAATGTACATGCTTACCTCAGCTCATCAAGAAAGGGAAAGGTAGAAGAAGAATAGGCTGCAAGTTCGACGGTATTGAGTTGGCGCGATAGTACATCCGCCGCTCTATTTTTTGTTCCCTTCATGTATTGGATTTCATAATCATATCCCAGCAATTTTGTGACCCATCTCTGCTGTACTAGAGTGTGTATACGCTGTCTCATAAAGTATGGAAGGCTCCTTTGATCGTTTCGGATAATGAATCGTCTACCGATCAAATAAGGCCTCCACTTTGTCACCGTATCTAGAATTGCCAACATCTCGCTCTCATAAGTCGATAATTGCTGAGATTTTTATGATAAAGTCTTGCTAAGATAGGCAATGGGACATCCTCCTTGCATTAGTACAGATCTTATGCTAACACCCAACGTATCACATTCCACAATGAATTCTTTGGTGAAGTCCGGTAGCGCTAAAATGGGTGCCGTCGTCATTACTGTTTTTAGTTTTTCAAAGGCTATAGTGGCTTCATCTGTCCATCTAAAAGAGTCATTTTTCAATAAAAAAGTGAGAGGAGCAGCGATCTTGCCATATCAAGCGATGAATCGGTGATAACATCTGGTCAGCCCCAAAAATCCTCTAAATCCGGTGGTAGTAGTAGGAATAGGCCAAGCGGTTATGTATTCATCCTTTTGAGGATCCGCCGCTACACCATCCACTGAAATGATGTGGCCTAAATACTCCACCTTTGGTATTCCCCATAGGCACTTGGACTTCTTGATCTTCAATTGGTTTTGCTTCAACAATTTTAGCACATTCTCCAAATGCCGCCAATACTCCAATTCATTCCTGCTATACACCAAAATGTTATAAAAAAATACCAAGACATACCTTCACAATAGAGGCTAAAATATATCATTCATGAGGCCTTAAAGGCAGTTAGAGCATTGGTGAGACCAAAAGGTATCACCTAGAACTCATAATGTCCGTCCGGAGTTCGAAATGCAGTTTTGTGCACATCCACCGAGTGAACTCTAATTTGATGATACCTAGCCCTCAAGTCAGGCTTACTAAATATAGTCGCCTCTGCAAGCTCATCCAGCAACTCCTCGATAATCGGAATGGGACACCGGTTCTTGACGGTAATAGCGTTTAGTGCCTAATAGTCGATACAAAAACCCCACGTCCCGTCCTTTTTTCGCACCAATAGAACAGGGGATGAGTATGAGCTATGACTTGGTTAAATGAGGCCTTGCTCTAACATCTCGGTTACCATTTTGAGATAACTTCCTTTTGCACATGTGGATATCGATATGGCCTCACGTTCACTAATGCAGCCCCGGGTACAATCTCTATGCGATGGTCTACCGCTCTCCTCGGTGGCAACTCCTGTGGCTCCTCAAACAGTCTAGAAGAGTTATCTAATAAATTAGACAATTCAATGGTGAACTCATTTGAGGCTCATCTTCTGCTGGTCCTAACTAAAGAAGATAGGCCAAATCATATGCACAAGACAGCCCCACCATAGGCTGCATCGCAGGAATTGACAAAGAGCGAACACTATCAAGCCGCACATCTTTATTTCCTTATTTATATTTCATCCACATGCTCCGAAAATTATATGTAATGGGTCCAAACTCTGTAACCATTGAGTATCAAGGACGATGTCCGCTCCTCGCAGTGCCAATGGATACAAGTCCACAATGATGTCGTGTCTTTGTAGGGTGTATACTGACCCAGTGACACAAGCTCTCCGCCCTAAGCTTTGTGCCGTCTCCAATAGCAACGTCAAATCCCGTGGTTGGCTTAGCATCCAAACCTAACCTCCTCACTAACCTCTCATCTAGAAAGTTGTGTGTACTCCCAAATCGATGAGGATGTGCACACAATACTTTCTAACGAGTCCATCTACCTGCAACGTCCTCGACGCGGAAGTACCGGAATATGCATGCATCGATATTTCAACTTGGATATCTTCCTCTACACTCTCCTCAATGGCCTCCTCTAGACATCCTCCTCAAGACCGTCGATAAGCATCTCACTCCTGATCGGTTTAGAACACCGATAACCGGGGGTGAAACGCTCATCACATCAAAAGCAAAAGCACCTCGCTCTTCGCTCCTCCACCTGGACAGGTGTGAGAGTTCGAAGGAGGGGTCTAGTGCCTTCTTTAACATTGGAAGAAGGTCTCAAATGTGGCCATGGTCTAGTGCTCGGAACCACTATTTTTGAACCCATAGAATTTTTAGCCAGCATTCTAGGTGCAAACCGCCCATGTTTCCCTCACATCCGTCAATCAATCGAGTGACAACTCATCGCTAGCAAGGTCTACAGAGTCTCAAATAAGGAGGTTCGAAGTCTGAAAATGTTTAATTCACATTGGTTAGTTCTTTATCCAATTAGAATTAGTTTAAATAGAATATAAAAATTTATTAGGTTTAGAATCACTTCTTTTATTTTGTACATAACTTGATCCACATTATAGGTACGATTCAAATACTATAACATACTATTATCATAAAATACTAGTTATAACATAAGGAAAAAGGTTTGTTTCTTTTTATTTAAAATATTATAAATATATAATTATAATGTAAAAGCTAAATAATTATAAATAAGATATAAGTATAGACAAGATCTATTTTATAATAAATTTTATAATTCTTACTCTATCTTGATTAATCAGAAATTATATAGTATTTACTTAATTATGCAAAATAATAAATAAAATAATTAATTAATTAATAAGACTAGTATCTTATTCTACACACAATAGTATACAATAAATTGTTAAAATTACTTAAAATACATATACTATGAATTTTAGTGCATAAATCTAATATAAATAAATAAATATAAGTATTACCTATATTTATGCGTAATAGCTTATAAACTAATTAATCATTAATTATACTAATTATAATTAATAATCATCATGTTGAAGAATATATATTATTGTGAAAATAATTAATGTCTAAATAATTTATCTGCATTAATCAAGAAAGCAACACCTAATTAAATAAATAAACAAACATAAAATAAAATAAATAATAAAAGCAATGCCACCATTGCTTAGCTGAGCCCAACACTATTGCAGAAACAGAAGAAGAAAGGAAGAACAAGGAAGAAGAAAGAAGAAGAAAGAAGAAGAAAGAAAGAAAGAAAGAAAGAAAGAAGAAGAAGAGAAGAGAAGAAGAAGAGAAAGAGAGGGGATCGAGCTGGCGGGGAGGAGGCTCGGCCACTGCTGGCTAGCCAGCAGCCAGCCTCTCACCGGTGGCTCGATTCCGATGAACCCGAGAGAGTGAGAGTGATAGAGAGAGAGAAAGAAAGAAAGAGAAAGGAGGAGAGGAGAGAGGAAAAGATGCTCACCTTGGCCACCGTGGCGACGGCGGGAGCGGTGGTTCGACGGTGGTAATAGTGAAAGAGAGAGAGAAAGAGAGTTTGAGAGAGGGAGGTCGAAAGAGAGAGAGGGGAGAGAAATAAAAGAGAGAGAGAGAGGTGGTGGGGGTAGGGGGGCTGGCAGTGGTTGCGGCGGCGGCGGGGCCCACTGCGCCAGCTTGGTCGGGTCAATGGCTGGTGTGCGTGGTGCCTTCAACACACACCAGCGCCTAAGCCTTCTTGGCACAAGGTCGACCATGAAATGGCCGGCCACATTGTGCCATGAAATTAAATTTTTTTTTTTGTTTTTTTAGATAGGTTGTAACCTGCCGTAGCCAGCTGGCCCGGCCATCGGAGGAGACAGCGGATTGAAGATCACTAAGTCGTTGGATCAATTCTACTAGAGCCATTCGAGGAGATAATGATTGTGGGGCCGGTTCGTGTACTTGCGAGGCGCCGACGACGTCATGGTACCAGATTGGAGATGGAAGTCCTAGTTGAGTGGCTTGGCAAACCATCCGACAAGGCGACATGGGAGCTGGAGACGAACATCTTGGAGCGTTTCCCTCGACTTTACACCTTGAGGACAAGGTAGGGGAAGCGCGGTGGGCTGATACACCTTATTAGAGTTTTTTTCTTATTGTATTACTTGTTTATTTCTAAAGAAATGAGGTTTATGTAAGTCGCGTTCAAACGCAGGAGGGGGTGCATTCGAACACTCTTACGAATGCCTGCAGACGTTCACACCGATAGAGAACGCAAATTGTGCGTTCGAACGCGCTCGGCCACATTTGAACGTCCATATGCAAATGCTTGCATACGTTCGCATCGATAGAGAATGTATTTTGTGCGTTCAAACGTGATTGACCCTATTCGAACGTAATCGGCGAGAGTCTACTATTTTTAGGGTTAATAATTGTCATTTTGGCTTGTTTGGTTAGCCTCTTAAGGTGTGGAATATAACCAAAATCATTATGATGAATGAATATTAATTTCTATCTCCCTTCTATCCTCTCAAACCGTAATCTCCCTTCCCCTTTTTTCAAGCCCTAGCCGTGCGCCATCTCGACATCGATGTTCTTCTAACCTCCCTCATTTATGGAAAGACGTTTCTTTAGTAACCTCGAAAGACATTGGGCTTGATAGATCAAGTCTAGTTATCTTATTTATTTTTCCTTTTTAGTTTAGTCAAAGTCTTAATATTTTAGGATTTTATTTAATTAGCTAAATCAAGCTCTATGCAGTTTTTAAAAAATATTCACAGAATATTCTACAAATATTAAAATAATATCAAACTAATTGGATAAGATCGCAAATCTCTAGATCTATAACTTTGGTATTGATGACTTTTCCATACTTAGAATCTATCTATGGAAAAATGAAGGGTTAATCCGAGAAGATAAGGAAGACTAGTTTAGTTAAATTTGTTTTAGACTTTTTGATTTAATCTCTATAAATAGGGCCTTATGGCTTGTATCTTAGGCATGCTTGGAATTAAAAATTAAATAGCTTTTACCCTAGCATCTCTCTCAACTAGGCCGTCGGCCTCTACATCTTTCTCCTCCTCCTTTTTATCAACCAGTGCCACCTCTTCCTTTGGCACGATCTCGTCTAGCTTTTAATCTCCTCTTCCACCGATCTCCCTAGTCCCATTGAGCAGGCCTACTTCTCCCCCTTCGTCTCCCTATCTTAACCGTCTTTATCTCCCGTACGGTTTTTACTAAAGTTGTAGGCCAATTATAGCCTTCAATCATCTATTTCATCTACATCCGCAAACCACCACCACCATCATCGATTGTCGAGCCACCTCCATCAAGTACTCGGCCTCTACTCCATCATCACCTCCATGGATCCCAAATCTCGTGTAGATCTGAATCTCAACCGCTACAAATCGGATCAAGCTGATTTGTAACACGGTGGTTTATCATTAATAGTTGCTCGTGGTGGAGGGGACGTCGGAGATACTCCCACTAGAACGAAAATGAGTTTCTAACCCTCCATGGTCGCTCCTTCCTCGTTCATCTTGGATCGCATGTTAACCATCGTCCAAGGAACGTCCGCTCTGATACCAATGTTATGAACTAGATCTAGAATGATTCGTCCGTTAGATGATCCTAAGATTTTGAAGGGTAGTAATATCGGAGGTTAGGATTCTAATGGATTTGGAATGAATCAATCAGATATCCGAATTAAAAATTATGGTTAAAATAGTGGAGCAAGGTCAAAGTAGAGCAGAATAATAATTAACCGACGTTGCGGCGGTTGTTGGAGGATGGCGGATGGCCAAGGGTGGTGGTGGACGACTGTAAGGTAGGGTGGCTACTGGTGGTGGAAGGTGGCTAAGGTTTAAAAGATTGGGATGTTTCTATGGCTATGATCTACTCTTAGAAAGCTAAAAATAATCTAATGACTACGGTAAAAAAATAAGGACGAAAATAATAATTTGGCTAAACTCAAATTCCTTCAATGATAATTATCAACATATGTCCACTCCTATTTATAGGAGTAAAAATTTCTAGCAAATCAGATCCACATGTGGATTATCCGATATTCGATTTATTTGAAATTTAAATAATAAGATAAAACTTACTAACAAACTAACTTGAATCGACTCAACTTAACCCATGTGGTCGGCTCTTAACAACTTCTTGGGTTGAAGAAAGCCTAATTTGATGAAGTCCTTTCTTTCTGTATATAACAATTGATAAATTCAAAGGGATAGATTTAACTGAAAAATACTTGGGAAGAAAATGACATGGAAAAGAAGAAAACCATAAGAAAGGAGATTAGGGCAAAATTATTTTAAAAAAAAAAGTTTAGCTTTCATGAGGGTAATTTAGTCTTTCTAAAAATAATATAGTGTTCACATGCTTGATTTCTGGAAGACTAATAGATAAGTTTAATTGTAGCATTTCAAAATACTAAGGAGATTTTATAGTGCAGAGACAAAGTGTAATTAAGTCTTAATTTATTTAGCTATTCCCTTTGGTCTTTTATCTATGAGAGACTGCTTGATTGGATGAATGTGTATGATTGAACTATTCCTTCTTTAATTTGCATGATTGCGTGAGGCCTTAAACCTCTCTATGTTTCATAGCTGGGTTCCAGCTATGGTCCCTTTAACAGATGTTGGTCAGTGTAATCGATCGAGTGCAACGATAAAATGAGCTGGAGTCTCTTCCAATCACTGGGCTCGCGTGCTATTGCCAAGGAACGATGTGATACTCACAGACTAAGACTATTGAATCAACTCGCAGTTTGATCTTTCGAAAGATGACGAGAGAGAGATTTGACAGCCTGAGAGAGGAAAATATTTAAGTTTTCTGAGGAATAACATCCACAGGGAAAGAGCGAAGACGAGCTTTGAGTCTTTGACCAACAAGGGACGGTCCTAAGTCCATGGCTTTGTTATAGCGACAATGACTCAATTCCTGCATCTTTTTTTATTTATTTCTCCCTAGTCTCTACAGTAGGAACTAATCCGATGCCCCTAACGGCTTTTAACCACTGCGTTTTCCCTTCTCTGTGTCCCTACACCTGTAGCACGAGAGAGACATCCTGCTCTTCCCTTCGAGACTATTGTTAACAATAGTAGTATTCAGAAAATTATGAGTAGATATAGAGATTAAGAAAAAAGAAAGAAGGAGAAGGATTGGGATGATGGTCTATGTCCAGAATCCTCAGTCTCTGCTGCTACAATGCATGAATAACCGACCATCACTTTCCATTTGCACAAGGCTGCAGAGGTTTTAGGCCACCGCAGGACCAAGGTCAGTAGCTGCAACCAAATAACCCCACCCGTGTAGTTTAATCATGGCACAGACAGAGCAAATCAAGAGAATTAGTCAACAAGGGGCATGCTTCCTTCCTTCCACCACATCCTATGGCCAACTCACTCCCACCACCCCGTCCCCCCCCAACTCTATGTGCCTTCACGTAACATCTTAATGTAAAGTTCACATCCAGCGAGGCACGCATCAAACCCTCCCTCTCCCCCACAAACTTCCCCATTATTATATGCACCCGGACAGCTCTTCCTTCGGACGTCGACCTGTCCTACTCCTTGTCGTGGGCTCCATCTCTTCTCCTCCCCTCCCTAAACGCAGAGAAAGGAAGCAAGCAATATATATACATACATCGTGGACTATTCCCTTTTTCTTGTCTACTTAATCCTTGTTTCTCTCCACTGCTATTCTACGGATGGCAGGATACCCTCGCCAATTACCTATGGGCAGCGGCAATGTCGACACCACCTTCACCAAGATCTTTGTCGGCGGTCTCGCCTGGGAGACGCAGCAGGACAGCTTACGAGGCTTCTTTCAGCAGTTTGGCGAGATCTTGGAGGCCGTCGTCATCACCGATAGGAACACTGGCCGTTCTAAAGGATATGGCTTTGTATGCGCCACCCTTCGCTTTACGAATGCCTCAAATGTATCTTATTGTTTCACATTAATTTTGCTCGTGTTATCAGGTGACCTTTAAGGATCCACACTCTGCAACGATGGCATGCCAGGATCCTGAACCAATGATCGACGGGAGGAAGACTAATTGTAACTTGGCAGCGTTTGGCTCTGGACAGCGCTTTCGGCCCCCTACCCCTCAATTTGGTTAATGTTCTTGGAATCAGTCTAGTTACAAAATATTTTTGGAGAATTGAATGGAAAAGTGAATGCTTTCTGTTTAGATTTTGCAGGTATTGCACGGTTTAGACCTGCAGTTGGTTCCAGCATTGCTTCCTCTGCTTACCATGGAAATGCCGCAACTTCCTCTTACTTTCCCCATCCTGCTCAATATGCCTATCCTTATTCAGTTTATGGGTATACTAATGCTGCACTTCTCTTTTGATTTTTAGTCCTCTAGTTCTCTTTTAATTTCTCTTTCGTTACTTATCAATGATCAGGTACTCTGGAGGGTACTCACAAGAGAACATCTATCCAATGGTTAGCATTCTAAATTGCATAAGAATAGTTGAAAAAAATAGGTAATTCAACTACAATGACTGATTTAGATATCCATCCTTGCAGAGCTACTATGGTTTATATAGTGGTGGAGAATCTCAGCATCCCCAATTTTCTGCATACTACACAGCTGGGCCAGGAGTTCAGCAGAACCTCCACCCCTATTATGCCCAGTACGTACAGAACCACCATTCACAAAGTGCATATGGGCTGCCTTATGCTCAAATGCTGCAGTACTCTTACTTGCCCCAGCAACAATTTGGTTCCGGAATCATCTCCATGCCTGCTTCTATGTCAGCAGCAAACACAGGTCAAGATCCATCTCTGAGACTAAAATCATCTGCCTAGGTTTCTAAAAGTGCACTATATCCTTGAGTGGGTGGCACCGAAATCAGTAACACTAAGTATTTGATGTCTCAGGTGCACCGGGTGTTGCTGCATTTGGGGTTGCGTCCAGTTCTTCGCAGCTTTCTCCAAGAAGCAACTCCGAACAGAGGCCATGATCCTAATTCTCACATTGGTTACATTATTTCATGCATTTTCCTATCAGATAACTAACATGGATATAAAGAGTTAAAAATGAGTCACCTCTTAATTCTCCTCTAATTGCAATTCATGATTCATGAGAGGAACAAGCGGTCGATTGAGATCTGTCACTTGCTTTCTTAACCTCTATGGCCTTCATTTCATCGTCTAGGTTGTTGCATTTTTTTATTGTTCAATTAGACTTGCTTGGTAGCGGGAATAATTGTTGAACTATCTAAACCAGCCTTAAGCGGAAATCTGTTATGATCCAGAGAGACAATTTTAAGTCTTGAAGCTAATCCAGCTGAAGATAGCAGCAGATGCCACTTGGATCCATGGCGCGGTAACTTGTAATAATCTTCTGAATTCCGCATAATACTATTGATATTAAGTAATTGATACACTAATGTATTTGAGTAAGATAAACATGTTCATGATTCTTTCATAAACATGTTCATGATTCTTGCTCTCCTCTCCTTACTGTCTTCAATAATAAGCCCTTTTTTTTTGCTTGCGGGGATTCTCTCTTTCTTGATTGTTTTGTGGTCTTCTGGTGATGGGAAAAACTTGTGAGGTGGAACCAAAAGGAAGGAATGCCTTTAGCGTGTGTTGTGTGATGTACAAGAGGAAAGGTTGTCAATGATAGAGGAATCCAAAGAGTAACTTTAGCTGGTGCAATGAGAGCTCCAACAAAGGGTAGTTCTTGTGTGCTTGCAAAAGGAAGCAAGCCAATTCTTTGGGTATTCGTACTGTTTCAGTATGCACCTAATAAGAAAGGAGGCATGTGAAAGAACGTGGGTTGGGTGACGTGACATTGACCATTGGTTTGACTGGGAATTGTTCTTTCCTAAAGATGGTAGTGCGAAGCAGTCACAGGAACACGATTCCGAAGCAACTGTAATAACGTCGCACTCGTCCGAGGCCAGAATTAGTCCGTGAACTGGTTAGAATTCCCAACCATTTTTAGTAATCAAATATCATTTTATCTTTTAACCAAATTCATTACCAAAGAGAGATAAAAAAGTAATTTAGTCTAAATTTATATTCAAATCATATTATAAATATACCCTAAAATAATTTATATATTTTTTATTATCTTATTAATGTCCTCTCTCACCGTCGTGAAAAAGAAAAAGTCGGTTTACACTGGGGTAAACATAAAAAATAATAACGAAAATATTTACTTAATAGTATACACCAATGCACAAAAAATGTTAAAAAAATAAATAACTCATCAGCTTAAGCTGGTGAAGTTGTATAGTCTTCAAATTGGTAGTGTAGTTGTATTGCTTATATAGCATGGAAGACAAGCTTGTAAGTGATGTGAATTGGATTAGGGTGTACTTGAGCTCTGATATCAGTTGAAGTATGATATACTGGGCCTACTCAGGTCACCTCATGGAAGAGATTGGGTTCGCTGGGTCGAACTTATTTTTCGTAGTATTAGTTATTTACTATTTTTAATAAACTTTTGGCGTTGAGCTCACATGGTCAAATGCCCAGCCAACGGTGTTTGGATAGCTAGTGAGTTAATTAAGTAGCCATCAAATCTCCTACGGTGCGCACCTAATAATTTTAATTACTGCACTAGTGTCTGGTTAAGTTAGTTGGACCTAAGCTAATCAAGCTAGAACGGACCTGGTCGATTAGGGACACTATAAATTATGTGGTGCATCCCTAATCAAACTATCTTAGATTATTGAATTAATTTGCAAGATCATTTTCTTTCTCCTTATTCGACTATCTCTAAGCCATGGAAACCCTAGCCATCATCTAGGTCGACCACTGCTGCTTACCTTCTTGTCTGGCCAGCACCTTCAACCTTGAGAGATGGCCCACCTGCCTTATCTATACCTTTCTCAGTTATTCGGCAATTACACCTATTTCGCCCCCATTTCCACCATCCCGCCCTACCTTGCTTGACCACCACCACATCCTTGCCGATCAACTTTCATTCCACTAACCATTCCAATAGATTCGTCCATCATCTAGAATCAACCAAACCTCTAAAATCATTTCCTGATGCGGCCATTGAATCTCAAGGGTGCCATTAACCTTAACCTAGCTTTCGCCATGGAGATCGGATCTCATATCTGATGTTATCATTGGGTTCATTTAGATCGTGGGAATTGGTGGAAGCCTTCGGATCACCAAACAAAGGAGGATCTATCAAGTGGTATCAGAGCCGGTCGATCTCAGACCACCATTAGTGGCTAATACTAGATCCATGGCTGCAAGGAGAACTAATGAAGATCTCGTGGATTAAGAGGAGGAGATCTTTACCGATGTTCCTAATCAAGATGAAAGAAGGATTGCACAAACAATAATGGAGACAGATCAAATTGAATGGAGGCTAGGGCTACCACCCATGGACATAATCCTCCTCCAATTGATTGATGAGATATGTGTGGACCGAGAGGTGCATAGAACAGCACAAGAGAAGGCTCAAGTCACACAAAGGAGGATTTAAGGCCTTCTTGTGGAGACAATAACTGGTTATCCTATCCATTGGAATGGTACTTTTGCCCTTGAGGAAGATGATTGTGATTTGAGTTACAGTTCTGGATAGAAATTAACACATAACTTTTAAAGGCAATAGAGATCGATCTAACCGTTGAAATGATTTAATATTTTTATATATTTTTTCTCTAGAAGCTAAAAATCTAATGTTACCAGAATCTCATCAATCAGATTAGTAGATAAGAAGATATGATAGAAATACTAACCAAAGGTCACGGTTGGCGGGATGGACGTGGATGATACAAATTGGTGATGTGGGTAAGTTTAGGGTTATGGAAGTAGAAGATGGCTATGGTGGATGGATTAGTACCTTGAACAAGTTAAAGGGAGGATAAAGAGGCTTCTAGGTGGAATTGATTGCCAGAGCGAGGAGGGAGAAGCAGCGGAGTTGTAACCTCAGCCATGGGTTGAATCTTAGAGTGGTTATCGAGAGGGAGATAGGGGAGGGAGAAGGTTTGCTTAACCCTAGATGCAAAACAAATGCCAAATGTTCAGTAATATCAAAGTGATTGCCATTCCGCATATTTAGAGGCTAGCTATATATCCAAAAATAACAAATAAACCCTATTATGACATAATTCAACCCTTAGGTGTCTGAACAACCTCGTGAAGCCGTTTGAACAACCAAAATAGTAACTCCTTATGTAAGAACACAATGCAGGTATTGAAACACCATGTTTGAAGGGTCCTTCCTAGCATTCAAATGCCAAACTCAAAAGTCATTATTCTTCAAAAATAAAAATGGGACAATTTGAGGCGGGTTAGTCAGGTTCAATCCATATAATAATACATATCATAATCACAAACCGTAACAATCCATCATGCTTCCCTTACTTTGTCCTCAAGGTGCAAAGTGGATAATATGGTCCATTAAGTCATCCTCCATCTCCTACGTTGCCTTATCCTTAGGTCGTCCTAGCCCCTCCACCAGAACCTCTATCCCTAAGTGATAAGTCGGTTCCTATGGCTAGATCGAGTTGATCCTAGGTTTTAGAACTGAGACATAAAAGACTAGATGTACCAGTGTCCCTTTAGGTAGTTCCAAGCAATAGTCTACGAGTCCAATATGCTCCAACACCTTGTATGAGTTGTAGAACTAATAAGACAACTTATGGTTTTGCATAGGCCGCAAGGTCACCTAGCAATATGGCTGTGCCCACACAAAGATCCAATTACCATTGCAAACTAGCACTTGTGATGTTCCTGATCATAGACCTATTTCATCTGGCTTTGAGTTGCAGTGATATGCTCTCCAAGTCATCTCAATGCCTTATCCTAGTCCATCAGCTCTAAGTCCACCTCCGACCTCTCTACGACTACCAACCTATCATATGTTTGTAGAATGGGGGCCATCTGTCTATACACCGTCTCAAATGGAGTCATTTAAATATTGTGGTGGTTAGGGTTGTCAATTTAAACGAGCGGCTTGGGCTCGAGTTCGGCTCGGCTTGATTAGAGATGAGCCAAGACCAAGCAGTCGAAATCAGCTCAAAATTAATGTTGAGCTGAGCCTGAGCTAGAGCTGGCTCGATCTGGCTCGGCTCAATAAGCTCAGTATAAAAGAGGTGAGAAACCCTAATCCCCAAATCTAACATCCCACATCCCTGCCTCCTCCTCCTCCTTCGGCAGTAGGCACCCATGCTCGTCTCCTCGAGCTATCATAGTGCCACCTTGTCCTCCTTCGCCAAGACGCCACACCTCCTCCTCCTCCTTTAGCAAACGGCACCCATGCTCATCTCCTTGAGCTGTCGCGGTGTCGTCTCATCCTTCTTATCCAAGACACAAACTGTCGCCTCCTCCTTCGGCAGTCGGCACCCGTGCTTGTCTTCTTGAGCTACCGTGGTATTGCCTCATCCTCCTCCAAGACGCCAAGTCGTTGCCTCCTCCTCCTACTACTTTGACAGTCGGCACCCGCGCTCGTCTCCTTAAGCTGCTATGGTGCTGTCTCGTCCTCCTCCTCCAAGTTGCTAAGCCACTGCAGTACCACTACCTCCTCCTCCTTCGGCACTAGCAAGCCATCGTGGTGCCTCCTCGTCAAGCTGCCGCCTCACCCTCCTCCAAGTCGCCACCACATCGTCCTCCTCCATCAGTCAGCAAGAGGTATCCTCTATCGTCCTCCTCCATCGGTGCATGGAGAAGAAAGTGTGAAGTTTAATTTGTCATGTTTGTCAAAACAGTTATTTTTCTTTTAATTTTATAATAGTTACTTTAATTTGTCATGTTTGTTAGAAAAGATTCTCTATTATTTATTTATATCGCATAAGCTAACATAAAAAGTATTATATCTCTTTTACCATTTTATTTCAAGCTCAATTACTAGCGGATGTGATTTGTTTTAGATCTCCCTAGTTACACTTTCTCACCTTTAGAAAGGAAAAGAGAAAACAGGGAAGAAAGAGGGTAGGAGGATGTTATCCTCTTCCTTGGCAATTCTCCTCCACCACCTTGTTTTGTTCATCATCATTACTATTTTTTCCACCCAGCTCTGTGCTACAGAGCACCTTCAAATATGCCCTGATATAGTGATATCCCTCGTATGTGGTCTTTTGTCAATTAAGGAGTGTTAAAATGGAAGAAAGCTAATTATAATATTCTTCTTCTTCCTTTTCTTTTTTTTTTTCTGTGGATAAAAACCCAAAAGTTCTGTTCTCTTACCTTGTGTGTAATGGTCTTGTAATACTTACAGATTTATGAATTTAATAAGTTTTTGAAGATTATTCTGTTCTTATTTTTGCTACATTTAAGAAGGCATTTTTGCTGCATTTAAGAACCCTTGTGTGTAATGGTCATACTTACAGATTTATGCATTTAAAAAGTACATGGAAAGAACCTAAAGTCTTCTTTGGTTGTTTTATTAATTTCTCCTAGAGATTCTATTTGTCATGTTTCCCTTTTATTTTATTCTATTAACTATCCCCTGTTGTATCTGTCATTTGTGATTTGTTCTTGTTTTATACTAATTAAATATTATAAGAATTTAAGTAATACTTTTGTTTTTATTTTTTATTTTTTTATGTAGATGTCACAGTCAGTAACTATGAATCTTTTTCAATCATCTGTGATACGATTCGGACTTCATCGACGTCGTCTCGAGCATGGATTCACTTTAGGAGTGTTTTTATTTCATGTTTTAGTGTTTAATTTCTATTAAAATAAGTTTTCTGTAAGTCGCGTTCGAACGCGAGTGGAGTGAGTTCGAACGCGGTTTGTGAACGGGGTTGTGAACGTGGGTGAAGAGAATGCACTGTGCGTTCGAACGAACTGTGAACGCCTGCATCGCGTTCGCAAATACCGAGAGGTGCGTTCGATTGTACGTTCGAATGCGGTGTGTTCGAACGCGGTCGGGCGAGTTCGAATGCGGTCGACGAAAATTGTATTTTTAGGGTTAATTTTGAGTTGTTGGTTAGCCTTTAAAAGGATGTGGATGGCAACCAAAGGGAAGAATTGATTATTGAATATTGAGATTGAGTTTTGCCTTGCCTCCTTCATCTTCTTCGTTCCCGTTCTCTCAATCCCCGGCGACGCCGCTTCTAACCTCCCTCGACTGGCCAATCACCCTAGTCCCTTAGGGGTGGCCCTCTCCTCCCCCTTCTTCCAATCTATCCAACACTTGCCCTAACCCTTCCATCACCCATAACCCTTTCACCATCACCTTTTCACCGGTGCCACCCCATTAACGCCGGTCCTCCACCAATCACCATTACCTAGGATCTCGTGCCTCCATCCACGGATCCAAAATAGACCATCCTAATGTTCGTCCACTAAACGAACGATATCTCAAGATCCCCGACTCCGATTCCCCTAAAACTTGATTTGTTGAAAAGCTCTTTTACGAGGATATAACATATCAAAATTTCACATTGATCCGACGACGGCATATTTCGAGATCTTATTTCAAAGTTCCGTGCCAGATCTAGTCTAGATCAGGAAATTGGAAGAGATCGAACCTTAGCCTAAGGGGAGATCATATCAATTTGGTATCAGAGTTCCATAGCCTAAGGCGTGATCGTATCAAGCTTGGTATCAGAGCCACCGTTCCTCGGACAAGCGCTTCCTATGACGACCACCAGATCCATGGCTGCACGACAAGATGATGAAGAAGAGATTCTCCCAATAGAGGAAAGAGAAACGGTTGCAGGGACTTCCACCCATGGAACCGCCCGATCTAATCGGAATACGGAAGAACCTAGCGTTCAAACCGTGTTGGGGTCTCTTTCCGAGCAAATGGCCATCAATAACCAAATGATGATGGAGATGATGCGGGAACTACGGGCGACAAGGGAAGCAATGGCGAACGGGAAAGCACCATCGACCCCACGACACGAGTCCACCCCCTTGAACCCACCGCCATCGGTTCAGCCTTTGCAACCACAAGAGCCGCTGCTACCACCACCCTATGGGAAGAGGCAAGCAAGGATGGTTACACCAGGTCCAGTTGCAGGTGAACCCATCCGACGAGCGAACCACCATGGAGACCACCTTGGAGATCAAGATCCATGGGCGGGCCAATACGATCCAGAACCACGGCGAGTTAATCAAAACCGAGGGAGGGATCATCAACTCTTCATGGTGCATCCTTCTCTGGTTAGACAAGGACTTGGACATCATCCAGAACAAGACAACGACATACGTGGACAAGTCGTGCATCTCGAATTCCCCAAGTTCAAAGGTGAAGATCCGATCGATTGGTTGTATAGGGCAGAGCAATTCTTTGCATACCAAGGTACGGTGGAAGAATATAAGGTGACGCTTGCGAGCTTCCACCTTGAGGATGCGGCGCTTCATTGGTTTCAAGCAGCCAATGCCATAAAGGCCATCAAAACTTGCGCTGAATTTTGCGCCGATATCACACGACGATTTGGAGCATCGGGGTATGAAGACTTTGATGCTCTCCTCTCAAAAATAGTGCAAAAGACTACGGTTGGGGCATACCAAGAAGAATTTGAGAGGATTAGTAGCCGATGTCATCCACCATGGACGGATCAGCAACTTCGCAGCACCTTCATCTCCGGGCTGCGGGGTGACATACAAGCCGATGTGAGGGCTTTAAGGTCTAGAACCTTAAAGGAGGCCTTCAAGGATGCAGTGCTTATGGAAGACAAACATAGGGCCATGAAGATACACTGAAACAGAGTTGGACAAGCCAAGGAAGCCGCAATCAATCCCAACCAACCGTAACGGCAGGAAACATCACCGGAGTACCAAGAGTTGCTGCTATAGTGGTACCTCCTCGAGCACCTTTGAAGCCATCCCAAGATGTGAAGTATGCACCTAGAGGTCCAGGACGAGCACTCACACCTGCCCAAGTAGAAGAAAGAAGAACCAAGGGCCTATGCTTCCGTTGTGATTAGAAGTTTGTACCCGGGCATCGCTGCGCTAAACCGATGGGATCGGTGATGCTAATAGATGGATTGGAGGAAGCTGAGGATGAGTTTGCAGCTGAAAGTGCAGATGTGGCTGGACATCAAGGAGAAGAAGCTGAGGAGCAACCCGTGGAGGACATGATAGCCGAAATCTCCCTCCACGCCTATTCGGGGACAGCTGCGCCAAAGACCTTGTGGGTGAACGGTTTAGTCAAGAAAACCACAGTGAGAATCTTGATTGACACCGGGTCCACCTACAACTTCATTGACAAGAGGCTCCTTATGAAGATTGGGCTCGAGTCAAAACCCACGGAAGGGTTCGATGTGACGATTGGAGATGGTACCACATTGCGAGCAGATTTTATTTGTGGAGGTGTGGAATTGAAGGTGCAAGGCCAAACTTTCACATTGGACCTTTACCCTTTGGCCTTACGAGGTGCCGACATTGTTTTAGGGACTCAATGGCTTCAAAGCTTGGGGCCCGTAACCTTTGATTTCTCAAACCTCACACTGACATTTCGGAGGAATGGACGAAGGGTGCTGTTGGATGGAAACCAACCGCGGCAGGGGCCGACATTGCAACCACTTGTGGGCTTTCCTTGTGCAGGGGACCAGGCTCTACTATTGCAAATGGATGTCGCTGAACCTAACTCGAGTCATTGGGAGGACCTAATCCGGATCCACCAACTGCATATAACTCGACCTCCCGAGCGTAATCGGATGCAGCAGATTTCTATTGCTGAACTGACATCGAGTCAAGTGGTTCGACCACCCGAGACCAAGTGGACTCAATGTAGATGGGTCAAATTCCTTCCATGGGCTGAGTGGTCATACAATACTACTCATCACTCTAGCATCAGCATGACCCCCTTTGAGGCGGTTTATGGGCGCACTCCCCCTGTCTTGCGTGCGTACGATAGACTCGCGGCGGCGGATAGGACTGAGCTTGACTTGGAGCTTGCTGATCGAGATGAAACATTGAGACGGCTCAAGACTCACCTAGCCACAGCCCAAAACCGCATGAAGCAAACTCATGACAAAGGTCGACGTGAGCGAGAATTTGAGGTGGATCAATTGGTGTTCGTTCGAGCTCAACCGTATCGGCAATCCACATTGAGGCCAATTTTGAACCAAAAGTTGGGTTACAAGTACTACGGTCTGTATGGAGTGCTACAACGAATCGGTCCAATAGCTTACCGGTTGGACCTACCTGAAGGAACCAGGTTACATCCGGTCTTCCATGTATCAGCATTGAAGGCCCAGATCGGGCCTAACCATGTGGTGGGTTCGGCCTTACCCGAACCAATGGAGGAAGATGGCCCAACTGAACCGGTCCGAGTCTTAGGTCATAGGAGAAGACGCCATGGGTCCAGATTAGAGACTGAAGTGCTGATTGAGTGGCTGGGCAAACCTACTGACGAGTCTACATGGGAGCTAGAGTCAGATATCATGGATCGCTTCCCAAGTTTCAAACCTTGAGGACAAGGTTGCGGAAGCGTGGTGGATTGATACGATTCGGACTTCACCGACGTCGTCTCGAGCATGGATTCACTTTAGGAGTGTTTTTATTTCATGTTTTAGTGTTTAATTTCGATTAAAATAAGTTTTCTATAAGTCGCGTTCGAACGCGAGTAGGGTGAGTTCGAACGCGGTTTGTGAACGGGGTTGTGAACATGGGTGAAGAGAGTGCACTGTGTGTTCGAACTGCATCGCGTTCGCAAATACCGAGAGGCACATTCAATCGTGCGTTGGTGCGTTCGAACGCGGTCGAGCGAGTTCAAACGTAGTCGACGAAAATTATATTTTTAGGGTTAATTTTGAGTTGTTGGTTAGCCTTTAAAAGGATGTGGATGGCAACCAAAGGGAAGAATTGATTATTGAATATTGAGATTGAGTTTTGGCTTGCCTCCTTTGTCTTCTTCGTTCCCGTTCTCTCAATCCCTGACGACGTCGCTTCTAACCTCCCTCGACTGGCCAATCACCCTAGTCCCTTAGGGATGGCCTTCTCCTCCCCCTTCTTCCAATCTATCCAACACTTGCCCTAACCCTTCCATCACCCATAACCCTTCCACCACCACCTTTTCACCGGTGCCACCCCATTAACGTCGGTCCTCCACCAATCACCATTACCTAGGATCTCGTGCCTCCATCCACAGATCCAAAACAGACCATCCTAACGTTTGTCCACTAAACGAACGATATCTCGAGATTTCCAACTCCGATTCGCTTGAAACTTGATTTGTTGGAAAGCTCTTTTATGAGGCTACAACATCAATTTACGTCGATCCGACGGAGGCATATTTTAGGATCTTATTTCAAAGTTCCGTACCAAATCTAGTCCAGATCAGGAAATTAGAAGAGATCGAACCTTAGCGTAAAGGGAGATCGTATCAATTTGGTATCAGAGCTCCATAGCTCGAGGCGTGATCGTATCAATCTGATGCTGTTAGTGAAAATGAACGTATTGAAATTGATATTGGTGAAGAGAATAATGAAACTAACAAGGAAGAAGAAAGTAATAGTCAAAAGAAAGGGAGGATCATGGGTTACAGTACTAAAAGATAGGCTACAGAACGATTCCTTCAAAATCTAAATTTATTACCGGAATCAGTCTGCGCAACCGTGGGAAAATTTTACCAAATATTTTTCTGTAGTCAGAAAATTACGAAACTAAGTGGATTAGATCTGTAACTCTCTGATCTATAATTTTACTATTTACGCCCTTCACAGATTTGAACTGCAACTAGGACAAAAATATGAAATAACGCGAGTGATGATGGTGGTGATGGGTAGAGTGGATGTTAAGGTTATGGATGGGTATGGAGATGAAGGTGGATGGTGGTTGTAGTTAAGGGATAAAGAAGAAGGGAAAGAAGAGGGAGGACAGACGAGGGAGATTAGAAATTAGGAGAGAACTTGCCAACGATTGAGGTGGAAGGATGGTGAAGAGTGAGGAGGGAGAGAGAATCGAGTGAAGATAGGAGGTAAGAAATCAATAATCCACACAGCATAATAAATTTTGCTATCATCCACACCTTTATAGAGGCTAGCCAAAAGCCCTAATAACAATAACTAACCCTAATCCTAGTGCAATCCCGCCGATCGCGTTTGAACGCACCCGATCGCTTTCGAACGCACAAAAGACGTTCTCTATATGTGCGAACGTGATGTAGGCGTTTGAACGCACCCAACCGCGTTCGAACACGCTTTTCACGTCCTCTGTATTTGCGAACCTAATGCAAGTGTTTGCAAGGGCGAATGCGATCCCTCCTACGTTCGAACGCGACTTACAGGAACTTTATTTTAATGAAAATAAATAATTAATGCAATAAGAAAAGACTAACAAGGTGTATCAACCCACCATGCTTCCCCTACCTTGCCCTCAAGGTGTAAACTTAGGAAAACACTCCATGATATCAGTCTCCAACTCCCATGTCGCTTCATCGGATGGCTTGTCAAGCCACTCGACTAGAATCTCCATCTCTAATCTGGTACCATGTCGTCGTCAATGCCTAGCAAGTACATGAACTAGCTCTACGATCTCTATCTCCTCTAATGGCTCCCGTAGAACTGATCTAATGACCTCTTGATCTCTAATCCGCTCTCTCAATAATAAAATACGGAAGACAGGAAGCACTCTTGACCCCTTCAATAGCTTCAAACGATATGCAACTGAACCAATACGTTCTAACACCCGAAACAGATTGAAGTAGCAATGTGCTAACTTCTAGTTTTGCATCGGACGCAAGGTCACCTATCAATACGGTTTCACCCTCACAAACACCCAACTACCGATGTCAAACTCCTGCTCCCTATGGCTGCCATCATAAACTTGCTTCATGTGGTTTTGAGCAAGTTTAAGATGGGCACGCAACCTCCTCAATGTGGCATCTCTATCCATTAAAGCTAAGTCCACCTCCGTCCGATCTGTAGATGCCACTAAATCATAAAAGCGTAATGTCGGAGCTATGCATCCATACACCACCTCAAATAGAGTCATGTCAATGCTACTGTGGTACGCAATGTTTGTAAGACCACTCTGCCTACAGTAAGAACTCTAACCACCATCTCAGCATCTCTCCAACAAAACATCTCAAGTACTACTCAATGCCTTGATTGACAACCTCGGTTTGACCGTCCGTCTGTGGATGGTAGGCAGAACTGAAATTCAATCGAGTCCTTTGCAATCTGAAAATCTCTGTTTAAATGTCGCTTATAAATACACGATCATGATACGAGACAATCGAGCGTGGCATGCAATGTAACCGAGCAACATTTCTCATAAAAATTTTAGTGATACGATTCGGACTTCACCGACATCGTCTCGAGCATGGATTCACTTTAGAAGTGTCTTTGTGTCCTGTTTTAGTGTTTAAATTCCATGAAAAATAAGTTTATGTAAATCGCATTCGAACGCGGGTGGGTGAGTTCGAACGCGGTTGTGAACGTGGGAGAAGAGTGTGCATCGTGCGTTCAAACGCCCCATTCGAACGCACTGTGAATGCCTACATCACGTTCGCAAATACCGACAGGCACGTTAGATCACGCGCTCGAATGCCTGCATCGCGTTCACAAATCCAGAGGAGTGAACTCGGTGCGTTCGAATGTGGTCGGTGAAAATTGTATTGTTAGGGTTAATTTTGAGTTGTGGTTAGCCTCTAAAAGGATGTGGATGGCAACCAAAGTCATTATTAATTATTAAGAATTGAGTTTTGCCTTGCCTCCTTCGTCTTGTTCGCTCCTATTCTCTCAATCCTCGGCGACGCCGCTTCTAACCTCCCTTGACCGACCAATCACCCTAGACCCTTAGGGGCGGCCCTCTCCTCCCCCTTCTTCCATTCTATCCGACACTTGCCCTAACCCTTCTATCAACCATAACCTTTCCACTACCACTTTTCACCGGTGCCACCCCATTAACGCTAGTCCACCTCCAACCACCATCACCTAGGATCACGTGCCTCCATCCACGGATCCAAAACAGACCACCCTGACCATTGTCCACTAATGGGATGATATCTAGAGATTCATACATCCGATTCACCTGAAGCTAGATTCTTTGGAAAGATCTTTTCTGGGACTACAACATATCAAAAATTCACATTGATCTGAGAGCGGCATATTTTGGGATCTTATTTCAAAGTTCCGTGCCAGATTTAGTCCAGATCAGGAAATTGGAAGAGATCGAACCTTAGCCTAAAGGGGAAATCGTATCAAGTTTTGGTATCAGAGCCCCCGTTCCTTGGACAAGCGCTTCTTATGATGACCACCAGAGCCATGGCTACACGGCGAGATGATGAAGAAGATATTCTCCTAATAGAGGAAGGAGAAACGGTTGCAGGGATTTCCACCCACAGAACCACCTGATCTAATTGGAATACGGATGAACCTAGCGTTCAAGCCGTGTTGGGGTCTCTTTTCGAGCAAATGGCCATTAACAACCAAATGATGATGGACATGATGCGGGAACTACAGGCGACAAGGGAAGCAATGGCGAACGGGAACGCACCATCGACCCCACGACGCGAGTCCACCCCCTTGAACCCACCGCCACCGGTTCAGCCTTTGCAACCACAAGAGCCGCTGCTACCACCACCCTATGGGAAGAGGCAAGCAAGGATGGTTACACCAAGTCCAATTGTAGGTGAACCCATCCGACGAGCGAACCACTATGGAGACCACCTTGGAGATCAAGATCCGTGGGCGGGTCAATACGATTCGGAACCACGGCGAGTTAACCAAAACTGGAGGAGAGATCATCAACCCTTCATGGTGCATCCTCCCCCGGTTAGACAAGGTCTTGGACATGATCCGAAATGAGACAACGGCATCCATGGACAAGTCGTGCGTCTCAAATTCCCCAAGTTCAAAGGTGGCGATTCGATCGATTGGTTATATAGGGCGAAGCAATTCTTTGCATACCAAGGTACGGTGGAAGAATACAAGGTGACGCTTGCGAGCTTCCACCTTGAGGATGCGGCGCTTCATTGGTTTCGAGCAGCCAATGCCATTGAGGCTATCAAAACTTAGGCTGAATTTTGCGCTGATATCACACGGTGATTTGGAGCGTCGAGGTATGAAGACTTTGATGCTCTCCTCTCAAAGACAGTGCAAAAGACTACGGTTGGGGCATAACAAGAAGAATTTGAGAGGATTAATAGCCGATGTCGTCCACCATGGACGGATTAGAAACTTCGCAGCACCTTCATCTTCGGGCTGTGGGGTGACATATAAGCCAATGTGAGGGCTTTAAGGCCTAGAACCTTAAAGGAGGCCTTTGAAGATGCGGTGCTTATAGAAGACAAACGTAGGGCCATGAAGATAAACCTGAAATAGAGTTGGACGAGCCAAAGAAGCCGCAATCAATCTCAACCAACCATAGCGATAGGAAACATCACCGGAGTACCAAGAGTTGCCTCCTCGAGCACCCTTGAAGCCATCCCAAGATGTGAAGTACGCACCTAGAGGTCCGGGACGAGCACTCACACCTGCCCAAGTGGAGGAACGAAGGGCCAAGGGCCTATGCTTCCGTTATGATGAGAAGTTTGTACCCGAGCATTGTGCGCTAAACTGATGGGATTGGTGATGCTAATCGATGGATTGGAGGAGGCTGAGGATGAGTTTGTAGCTGAAAATGAAGGTGTGGCTGGACATCAAGGAGAAAAAGCTGAGGAGCAACCCGTGGAGGACATGATAGCCGAAATCTCCCTCCACACCTATTCGGGGACAGCTGCGCCTAAGACCTTGCGGGTGAACGGTATAGTCAAGAAAACCACAGTGAGAATCTTGATTGACACCGGGTCTACCCACAACTTCACTGACAAGAGGCTCCTTAGAAAGATTGGGCTTGAGTCGGAACCCACGGAAGGGTTCGTTGTGACGATTGGAGATGGCACTACATTACGAGCAGATTTTATTTATGGAGGTGTGGAACTGAAGGTGCAAGGCCAAACTTTCACATTGGCTCTTTATCCGTTGGCCTTGTGAGGTGCCGACATTGTTTTGGGGACTCAAAGGCTTCGAAGCTTGGGGCCCGTGACATTTGACTTTACAAACCTGTCATTGACATTTTGGAGGAATGACAAGGGACTGCTGGATGGAAATCAACTGCTGAATGAACTTCTAAGCGAAGGGGACGCAAGTGAGCTCATCTCTTTCTCAGCACCCACTTTTCCTTTTTTCTCAGATCTGTGGAGAGCCAGCGCAGGGATAGTGATCTGGTCCGACTCATGGAGGAGCTGAGAGAGAACCCATCAAGCCACCCCGAGCACGAGGAGCGTGACGGGTTGGTACTCGAGCGTAGGCGGATCAAGGTACCCGCGGATGAAGAGCTACGGAGACTATTGATGGCACACTTCCATGATACTCCTATAGCAGGCCATGAAGGGGTCTTACGTACCTACAAGCGGCTGGCTAAAAACTGTACATGGACAACGATGAAGTCGGATGTGAAGAAATATGTGCGTGAATGCCAAATCTGTCAACGAGTCAAATTGGAGACGCTCAAACCCAGCGGGCTATTGCAACCACTGCCTATACCAGAACATATCTAGGAGGACATCTCTATGGACTTCATCGAGGGGCTGTCGGAGGTCTGAGGACAATCGGTGGTGTTTGTTGTGGTGGATAGGCTGAGCAAATATGCTTATTTTATAGTATTGTCGCACCCGTTTTTAGCAAAAAGGGTTGCTAAAATTTTTGTTCGAGAAGTGGCGCGCTTGCATGGGATGCCTAGGACGATCGTGTCAGACTAGGATCGCATCTTCATCAGCGAGTTTTGGTCCGAGTTCTTCAGATTGCAAGGGACTCAAATCAACCTTAGTTCAGCTTATCACCCCGAGACGGATGGCCAAATCGAGGTGGTGAATCGCGGACTAGAGCAATACTTGCGATGCTTTGTGGCGGACCGACTAAAGGATTGGGTCAAATTCCTTCCATGGGCCGAGTGGTCATATAATATCGCTCATCACTCTAACATCGACATGACCCCCTTTGAGGTGGTTTATGGGCACACTGCCCCTGTCTTGCGTGCCTACAATAGACTCGCGGCGGCAGATAGGACCGAGCTTGACTTAGAGCTTGCTGATTGAGATGAAATATTGAGACGGCTCAAGACTCACCTAGCCACAGCCCAAAACCGTATGAAGCAAACTCATGACAAAGGCCGACGTGAGTGAGAATTTGAGGTGGATCAATTGGTGTTCGTTCGAGCTCAGCCGTACCGGCAATCCACATTGAGGCCAATTTTGAACCAAAAGTTGGGTTACAAGTACTATGGTCCATACCGAGTACTACAACGAATCGGTCCAGTAGCTTATCGGTTGGACTTACCCGAAGGGACCAGGCTACATCCGGTCTTCCATGTATCAGCATTAAAGGCCCAGATCGGGCCTAACCATGTGGTGGGTTCAGCCTTACCCGTACCAATGGAGGAAGATAGTCCCACTGAACCGGTCCGAGTCTTAGGCTGCAGGAGAAGATGCCATGAGACCAGATTGGAGACCGAAGTGCTGATCGAGCGGCTGGGCAAACCAACTGATGGGTCTACATGGGAGCTAGAGTTAGAAATCATGGATCGCTTCCCAAATTTCAAACCTTGAGGACAAGGTTGCGGAAGCATGGTGGATTGATACGATTCGGACTTCACCGACGTCATCTCGAGCATGGATCCACTTTAGGAGTGTCTTTGTGTCTTGTTTTAGTGTTTAAATTCCATGAAAAATAAGTTTCTGTAAATCGCGTTCAAACACGGGTGGGTGAGTTCGAACGCGGTTGTGAACGTGGGAGAAGAGTGTGCATTGTGCATTCGAACCCCTCGTTTGAACCCACTGTGAACGTCTGCATCGTGTTCGCAAATACTGACAGGCACATTCGATCACGCATTCAAATGCGGTCGGCGAAAATTGTATTGTTAAGATTAATTTTGAGTTGTGGTTAGCCTCTAAAAGGATGTGGATGGCAACCAAAGTCATTATTGACTTTTGAGAATTGAGTTTTGCCTTGCCTCCTTCGTCTTCTTCGCTCCCGTTGTCTCAATTCCCGGCGACGCCGCTTCTAACCTCCCTCGACCGGCCAATCACCCTAGACCCTTAGAGGCGGGCGACCCTCTCCTCCCCCTTCTTCCAATCTATCCGACACTTGCCCTAACCCTTTCATCAACCATAACCCTTCCACCACCACTTTTCACCGGTGCCACCCCATTAACGCTGGTCCACCTCCAACCACCATCATCTAGGATCACGTGCCTCCATCCACGAATCCAAAACAGACCACCCTTACCATCGTCCACTAATCGGACGATATCTAGAGATCCACACATCCGATTCGCCTGGAACTAGATTCGTTGGAAAGATCTTTTCTGGGTCTACAACATATCAAAAATTCACATCGATCCGACAGTGACATATTTTGGGATCTTATTTCAAATTTCCATGCCAGATTTAGTCCAAATAAAAAAATTGGAAGAAATCGAACCTTAACCTAAAGGGGAAATTGTAACAACCCAATCCCCAAAAAAAAAAAAAAAAAAAAAAAAATTTCATGGGCACGACACGACCGGCCACACTGTGGCCGGCCTCGTGCCCATGCCAGCTGCTCATGCAGCTTGGTGGGGCGCCACGCGCCTGCGGCCAGCTGGCCGCGGTGGGCCCTGGCGGGCCCCGGCGCCGCCACTACTCCTCCTCCACCGCCTTCCCTCTCTCTCTCTTTAAATCTCTCTCTATCTCTCTCTCTCTCTCTCTCTCGAGGCTCTCTCTCTATATATCTCTCTCTCTCTCTCTCGCCGAGGCCGGTCGTCGCCGTCGCCACCTCCACGAGCGCCGGTGAGCTCTTTCTCCTCCTCTCTCTTCTTCTCTCTTCTTCTCTCTCTCTCTCTCTCTCTCTCTATCTCTCTCTCTCTTTCTCTTTTTCTTACCTTGGGCTCGGGCCCGTCGCAGCCGAGCCGCCGGCGAGAGGCCGGCAGCTGGCTGGCCACCAGCTGCCGGTGCCCTCCCCGCCGGCCCGGGTCCACACCTCCCTCACCTCCTTTCTTCTCTTTCTCTTCTATTCTTCTTCTTCTTCTTCTTCTTCTTCCTCTTCTTCTTCTTCTTCTTTCTTTCCTTCTTTCTTTCTTTCTTTTTCTCCTTCTTCCTCAGCTCCTCTTTTCTCTTTCTGCACAGTGTTGGGCTCGGCCCAGCACTGATGGCAGTTGTAATCAATTTATTAATTAATTAGTTTATTTATGTTATTTATTTAAGTATTTTGCTTCTTAATTAATGCAAATAGATTATTTAGACATTAACTATTTTAATAATATTATATATATCCTTCAATGTATTTTTATTAATGATAATTTTTATAATTAATGATTAATTAGGCATAAATATAGGTAATACTTATATTTATTTATTTACTTACTTATATGTATATTAGATTAATAGATAAATTTGTAAATTATAATTATTAGATTTATATTCTAATATTCTTATGATATACATTTTTAAGTAACTCTATTAATTTATTATACATTATTATTTTGTAGCAAATAAGATAATGACTACATAGTCCCTAATTAATCAAGATATAATTTAATTATAATTAGATTTTTATCTATATTTTATTTATAATTAAAATCTAGCCAATCATAAAAACAAGTAGAAATTCTAAAATCTAATAAATCATCATATTTTACTCGAACGGATTATAATGGGATAAACAACTAACTTTATGTTACTTAAACATTTTCAGATCCCGAACCCCCTTATTTGAGACCCCGTGGACCTTGCTAGCGATGAGTGTCACTCGGTTACCGAACGGACGTGAGAGATGCGTGGTTTATAGCTTCTGATCAGGGTGAGTAGTCTTATCCCCTAGATCCCTTTCTCAAATTAGGTTATATTATATATTATGTACATGCATGTTTTGGCCTCCAGCATGATTATATGACTTTATCTAGAGATGATTACCGTCGAGCATATTTTTATCATGCATGTAATTAGGCTGATCTTTGATATAAGTATGATAATGATAAATAAGGATGGTTGGAGATGATTATACTGTTATGATTTTATGTCGAGATGATTTCTAGTATGAGTGTACATGTGATAGACTAGCGAGAGTATGCATGTGTTAGATACATGGTTGGAGACTACATTGCAGCATTTTTCTCTTGATTCCTGTTCCACCTAAATTCCTATTATGCATTGACTCGTTATTGTACTGGATATATGCATATGATCTGTCATTTAAAAAGAAAGCATGAAATATGATTGATATGATAGTTGATAGAAAGCGTGGGGATACCCGAGTAGGCGCCAGGGTTAGGGGTGCCTGGATTGATGATTATGGTCGCTGATATGCGATATCTCGTGGCCCATGTCCGAGGTCAGTTGAGTCTGTGCGCACAGACAATCGGACACATGCCGTTCGCCAGGGCATATGTGGCGAGTTATCCTCACGAGGTTTCTATCAACTATGTGGGGTGCCCGATCTGGATGGATGTTGATACCCTTAGCGGATGGCAGGGTATGGTTATATTTGAGATACTCCTTGCGGATGGCAGAGTATGCTCGGAGCCTTCGGGCATGATGTTAAGACCGGGTACCGGGTGTTGACTGTGCACAGTGGTCTAGTATGATGATATTATACCGAGATGTCGGTGATGATCGTGATGTTGAGAAATGCATATGATTTCATTATTATTCGGTTACCTGATTATCGAGTGGTCAATATGCATTATATATGGTTGCATTTGATATCATAGCATAGTCATGATCGGCATGCATCATGTGTCATATTTGAGAGAGAGTTATGATGATAGATGACATGGAGATTTGTTTACTCATGGTCGAGGATTATATACTTTTATCAGTTATGACGTGTTATCTACTTTTCATTTATATATTATTGAGGATACATTCATATACTCATTCATGACATGATGGTGCTTTCTGATTCATATTATCCAGTACATGATTTACTCTCTGTTTGACATCACTGATTCGGGGTAAGGTCTATTCACTGAGCCTTTTGCTCATGACTCTCTTTATTTCTTTTCTAACCCCTCAGATCTGTGGTGCGTGATAGCGACCTGAGATATCTGGAGAATATATTTTAGAGTTATGATGAGGTGAGCTATTGATGCGAGACGGTATAGAAGATAGTTTAACCAGGCATTGAGTTGTATCGTTGTTTGTTATATTTGTACCTTATTGTATTAGACGATGATTTGTATAATACAGGTCGAATCATAGTGTACTCTTGTATCAGTTGTTTAGTTGTATCTTGATGGTTTGTTGTGGCCTGTGTGGGTCCTGCCAGATTATGTAGCGGTCTAGTGTGTATTATTGTGTATTTTGATATTCATATGTTAACAGGTTTATTTGGTTAAGAGTATGATTTATTTGGTGATGGATTATGTGATCATGGATATGTTAGCAGGTGTTATTTGATGATGTCATGATCGTATGTGCACAGGAGTGTATCTGTGCGTGACGGGCCCCGCCCGACCTGTCGCGTGCGCCGCGCGTGCCGTGTGGGCGCGTGGGCGTGCACGTGCCCGTGCCGAGCGGGGGCGTTACAGAAATCGTATCATTTAGCCACTGACTTGGTTGAAAATAGATATGATAATGTCAAAAAGTGCGCATACTTGTTCAATCTGTCAACCACCACAAAAATAATGAAATAACCACGTACCAATGGGAGACTTTCTATGAAATCCATAGAAATGTCTTCCCAAACACAATCCGGTATAGGTAAAGGCTGTAGTAATCCGGTCGGTTTTAATGTGGTTGCTTTAGCTATTTGACAGACTTCTCAAATACAGATAAAACTCCCCACATCCTGCCTCAATCCTGGCCACGTGCAACTCTGAGATATCCTCCTATAAGTCCTCGAAACACTCTCATAACCAACCTTTAGAGTTTGGTAGAAGTGCTCCAATAATTTCAGCTACAATCCATCATCTACAAGCACTCGAATGCATATGTGGTCCAGTAGCAAACCGCTTAGGTTCTCCAACTCTGGATGGCGCTCCGGATCATCCAACACTTCTTGTAACAATCTCAAAACATCTGGGTCAGATGTACATGCATATCTCAGCTCGTCAAGAAAAGGAAAAGTGGGAGAAGAATAGGTTGCAAGCTCAGTAGTATCGGGTTGACACGATAGTGCATCCACCGCTCTATTCTCCATTCCCTTCTTGTATTAGATTTAATAATCATACCCCAGCAATTTTGTGACCCATCTCTGCTATGTCGGAGTGTGTACGTGCTGACCCATAAAGTATGGAAGGCTCATTTGATCGGTTCGGATAATGAATTGCCTACCAATTAAATAAGGCCTCCACTTTGTCACCGTATACAGAATTACCAACATCTCTCTCTTGTAAGTCGATAATTGCTGAGATTTTTATGATAAAGCTTTGCTAAGAAAGGCAATGGGACGTCCTCCTTGCATTACAGCTCCTATGCTAATTCCCGACGCATCACATTCCACAATGAACTATTTGGTGAAGTCCAGTAGCGCTAGAACAGGCGCAGTCATCATGCTGTTTTTAGTTTTTTCAAAGACTGTAGTGGCTTCATCTGTCCATCTAAACGAGCTCTTCTTCAACAAAGAAGTGAGAGGAGGAGCAATATTGCCATACTCGACGATGAAACAACGATAATATCCAGTCAACCCCAAAAATCCTCTCAATTTGGTAGTGGTAGTAGGAATAGGCTAAGCGGTCATGCATGCTGCCTTTGAGGATCCATCGCTACACCTTCCGCTGAAATGATGTGGCCTAAATACTCCCCTTGTGGTACACCTCATAGGCACTTGGACTTCTTGATCTTCTGATGGGATCTAATACAAAATTGATACGCTCTAATACCAATTGATAGGTTCTGATACAAAATTAATAAGCTCTGATACTAATTGATGGGATCTGGAACCAAATTGATATCTGAATTTGTTATAGGAATCAGTCCGCACAACAGTAGGAAAATATTCTTCTGATATTCTTTAGTAGTTAGAAAATTACGAAACTAATTATGTTGGATCCATAACTTCTTGATCTACAACTTTCATATTTATGGCCTTTGCATATTCGAACTGTAACAGGGACAAAAATACGGAATAACATGGGTGATGGTGGTCGTGACGGGTGGAGTGGATGTTAAGGCTATGGATGGGTATGGAGATGAGAGTAGATTGTGGAAGTGATTAAGGGAAGTAGATGAAGGGAATGAAGTGATCGAGATCCCAAAGAAGAGGGGTGACTCGACAGATGAGGAAGATTAGAAGCGAGGAGAAACCTTGCCAACGGTAGAGGTGGAAGGATGGTGAAGAGGGAGGAGGGAGGAGTCTAGAGAGAAGATAGGAGGCAAGAAATCAAGAATCCAATTCCATTGTGAAGTTGGCTGCCATCCACATATTTATAGAGGCTAGCCAACAAGTCCTAAAACAATATGAAACCTTAACAAACCAACTAAACTAGTATTCCTTATCTTCTCCGATTACCTCTCGGATTAAGCTTTCGTTTTGTCATAGATAAATTCTGAATCTGGAGAAGTCATGAATATCAAAGTTATAGATCTGGAGGTTGGCAACCTTATTCAAGTAGTTTGATATTATTTGGATAAGTGTAGAATATTCTATGAATATTAGAATATTTTTCTAAAACTATGCAGAGTTAGATTTAGCTAATTAAATAAAATCTTTACCTACTAAGACTCTAACTAAATCAAATAACCAAATAAGATAATTAGACTCAATCCTTTTGATGTGATCCGATTTGATCTGATTCGTATCAATCCACCACGCTTCCCCCACCTTGCCCTCAAGGTGAAAAGTTACGGAAACACTCCAAAATATCAGTCTCTAACTCCCATGTCGCCTCATCGAATGGCTTGTCATGCCACTTAACTAGAATCTCCATCTCCAATTTGGTACCATGTCATCGTCGGCGCCAAGCAAGTATACGAACTGGCTCTACAATCTCTATCTCCTCCAATGGCTCCGGTAGAACTGATCCAACAATCTCATGATCTTCAATGCGCTCCCTTAACAATGAAACATGAAGATAGGATGCACTCTCGACCCCTCCAGCAGCTCCAAATAATATGCAATCGGACCAATACGCTCCAACACTCGAATGCATCCGTAGTTCAGCAGCAAACCGCCTCGATTCTCCAACTCTAGATGGCACTCCGGATCATCCATCACCTCCTACAACAATCTCAAAATAACTGGGTCAGATGTACATGCTTACCTCGGCTCATTAAGGAAGGGAAAGGTAGGAGAAGAATAAATTGTAAGCTCAGCTATATCGGGTTGGCGCGATAGCACATCCACCACTTTATTTTCTGTTCCCTTCTTGTATTGGATTTCATAATCATACCTCAGCAATTTTGTGACCCATCTTTGCTGTAATGGAGTGTGTATACGCTGTCCCATAAAGTATGGAAGGCTCCTTTGATCGATTCGGATAATGAATCGCCTACTGATCAAATATGGCCTCCATTTTGTCACCGCATGCAGAATTGCCAACATCTCTCTCTCATAAGTCGATAATTATTAGGATTTTTGTGATAAAGCCTTGCTAAGATAGGCAATGGGATGTCCTTCTTGCATTAGTACAGCTCCTATGCCAACACCCGATCATCACATTCAACACTAAATTCTTTGGTGAAGTCCGGTAAGGCTAGAACGGGTGCCGTCGTCGTCGTTGTTTCAATTTTTCAAAGGCTGAAGTAGCTTCATCCGTCCATCTAAAAGAGTCCATCTTCAACAAAGAAGTGAGAAGAGCAATGATCTTGTCATATCCGGCGATGAATCAATGATAATAACTAGTCAGCCCCAAAAATCCTCTCAATCCTGTGGTAGTAGTAGGAATAGGCCAAGTGGCCATACATGCAACATTTTGAGGATGTGGCTTAAATACTCCACCTTTGGTACAACCCATAGGCACTTATACTTGCAATGCCCATCCGGAGTCCGAAATGCAATTTTGTGCACATCCGTCGGGTGAACTCTAATTTGATGATACCCGACCCTCAAGTCAAGCTTACTAAATATAGTCGCCCCTACAAGCTCGTCCAGCAACTCCTCGATAATCAGAATGGGATACCAGTCTTTGACGGTAATAGCATTTAGTGCTCGATAATTGACAAAAAAATGCCACGTCTCGTCATTTTTTCGCACCAAAAGCACAGGGGATGAGTATGAGCTATGACTTAGTTGTATGAGGCCTTGCTCCAACATCTCCGCTACCATCTTTGAGATAACTTCTTTTTGCACATGTGGATACCGATATGGCCTCATGTTCGCCAGTGCAGCCCCAGTTACAATCTCTATATAATGGTCTACCACTCTCCTCGGTGGCAACTCCTGCAGCTCCTCAAACAGTCTAGAAAAGTTATCTAATAAATTAGATAATTCAATGGTAGTACCTAAACTCGTTTGAGGCTCATCTCCTACTAGTCCTAACTAAAGAAGATAGGCCAATTCATGCACACCAAGCAGCCCCACCATAGGCTGCATCGCAGGAATCGGCAAAGTTCGAACACCATCAACCCACACATCTTTGTTTTCTTGTTTATATTTCATCCACAAACTCCGAAAATCAAATGTGACGGGTCCCAAACTTTGTAACCACTGAGCACCAAGGACAATGTCTGCTCCTCGAAGCTCCAATAGATACAAGTCCACCATGATGTCATGTTCCTACACCCGTATACCGACTCGGTGACACAAGCTCTCTACCCTAAGCTTCGTGCCGTCTTTAATAGCAAAGTCAAACCCCATAATTGGTTCAGCATCCAAACCCAATCTCCTCACTAGCCTCTCGTCTAGAAAGTTGTGTGTACTCCTCGAATCGATGAGGATGTGCACACAATGCTTTCTAACGAGTCCGTCTACTCATAATGTCCTCAGCGCGAAAGTACCCAAATATGCATGTATCGATATTTCAGCTTGGATATCTTCCTCCACACCCTCCTCAACGGTCTCCTCATGGGTCTCCTCTAGACACTCTCCATCATCATCAATCTCATCATCCTCCTAAGGACCATCGATAAGCATCACACTCCCGATCGGTTTAGAACACCGATGACCGGCGGGGGGAAACGCCCATCACATCGAAAACAAAGGCCCTTCGCTCTTCGCTCTTCACTCCTCCACCTGGGCAGGTGTGAGAGTTCGAACGGGGGTCTAGTGCCTCCTTTAACATCGGAAGAAGGTCTCAAGGGTAGTCGTGGTCTAATAGTCATAGCCACTATTTTTGAAACCGCAGAATTTCCAATCAACGTTTTAGGTGCAAACCGCCCATCTCGGTTGCCCCAATTGGTTTTCGCTGCCATCTTTAGAGCCCTATGCTTTTGTTCCATCCTCACGGCCTTCTCAAAGGCCTCCTCAAGAGTAGTAGGACATAGAGAACGAACATCCGCTTGTATCTCCTCTCGTAGCCCTGACATAAATTTACTCATCAATGTACGTTCGGGCCACGATAGCTTACAACGACTACTAACTCTTTCAAACTCAGTTTGGTACTCCAATATGGTAGTCCTCTAAACCATCTTGCTTAATGTGGCAGCAAAATCTTCATATGCTGCTGTCCCAAATTTGTGTGTAATCCTCCTACAAAAATCAGCGCATCCGATAAATCCACCACCACGAATAACCGATCTATACCAATGCAATGCCGTTCCTTGGAGGTGAAAGCTTGCCATTTGAACTTTTGCATCCTTCGTTGTACCTTGACAATTAAAATATTATTCAACTTGAAACACCCAATCCGTTGGATCACCGCCTTGAAATTTTGGAAAGTCCAAACATGCGGTTCTCCCCCAAATAGCGTTGTCGGATTCGCGAAAGATCCTTGGTTCAGATCTAAACCTTTGTGCATGTTGATTACCTTCTCTAAATCCTCGAGCACGTCCATCACCAACTCCATAGGGATCAACCTCATCCTCATAGTGCCAATCCTCCTCATCGACGAAGCGCACCGATGTCGCATGCCTCTCGGGTTTCACCACTGCCGATCTTGGGTTTTATAACGGAGGTGTGAGATGATGTGAAAGCATAAGTAGGAGGAGATCATTGACACTTATATGACGCACCTAGACCTGTGGGGTATCGGTTCTATGGGGTCCCACCGCTGGCCGTCTTGAAACCCCGTTCATCGTCGTCGAGGAGATAACGAACCCAATCGATTCATGACATTTTCCTTGAATTTATTGTGATCCTTTTGTATATTGTCAACTCTATGCAATAATGTTTGGAACATGCCTCTTAGTTCATCCATATTCGAACCCATGGACGTTGGTTGACTCGAAACTGTCGTGGTCGCTCCAAACAAATCAGTCTCACAGTTAGGATTATCGTGCATTGAGTCCTCCCTTGTCAGTATGCTCTCCATAGGTCTCCTTGTTTCAACCATTAATGGAGGTCTGAGGTTCGCCTACTCTAATACCAATTTGATGGGCTCTAATACCAATGATAGGCTCTAATATCAAATTGATAGGCTCTGATACCAAATTGATAGGCTCTGATACCAATTGATAGGCTCTGATACCAATTTGATAGCTCTCATATCAATTGATAGGCTCTGATACCAAATTGATAGGCTCTGATACAAAATTGATAAGCTCTGATACCAAATTGATAGCAACTGATACAAAATTGATAACCTCTGATATCAAATTGATGGGATCTGGAACCAAATATATGCTACACTAAGATTCTCTCAAGATCTGAATTTGTTATAGGAATCAGTCGGTGCAACTATAGGAAAATATTTGTTAGATATTCTCCGGTAGTCATAAAATTACAAAAGCAATTGGGTTGGATCCATACTTCCTAATCTACAACTTTTATATTTACGGCCTTTGCAGATTCAAACTGTAGCAGAGATGAAAACACGGAATAACATAGGTGATGGTGGTGGTGACGGGTGGAGTGGATGTTAGGGTTATGGATAGGTATGGAGATAAGGGTGGAATGTAGAAGTGATTAAGGGAAGTAGATGAAGGGAACAAAGTGGTCGAGATTTCAAAGAAGAGGGGTGACTCGACAGACGAGGGAGATTAGAAGCAAGGAGAAACCTTGCCAACAGTAGAGATGGAAGGATGGTATAGAAGGATGAGGGAGGAATTTAGAGAGAAGATATGAGGCAAGAAATTAAGAATCCAATTTCATTATAAAGTTGACTGCCATTCACATATTTATAGAGGCTAGCCAATAAGTCCTAAAACAGTATGAATCCTTGACAAACCAACTAAACCAGTATTCCTTATCCTCTCCGATTACCTCACGGATTAAGCTTTCATTTTTTCCTAGACAAATTCCGAATCTAGAGAAGTCATGAATATAACAGTTGTAGATCTGGAGGTTGTTGACTTTATCCAATTGGTTTGATATTATTTGGATATGTGTAGAATATTCTATGAATATTTTCTCAAAACTGCGCAGAGTTGGATTTAGCTAATTAAATAAAATCCAAACCTACTAAGACTCTAACTAAACCAAATAACCAAATTAGATATTTAGACTCAATCCATTAAGCCTAATCTCCTTTTATTGTGATCCGATTTGATCCGATTCGTATCATCTTCAATTGGTTTTACTTCAACAAATTCAGCACATCCTCCAAATGCCGCTAATGCTCCAATTCAGTCCTACTATACACCAAAATGTCATCAAAGAATACTAAGACATATCTTCACAATAGAGGCCGAAATATATCATTCATGATGCCTTGAAAAGTAGCTTGAGCATTGGTGAGACCAAAAGGTGTCACCCAGAACTCATATTGCCCGTCCGAAGTCTGAAATGCACACTTGTGCACATCCATCAAGTGATCTCTAATTTGATGATACCCGGCCCTCAAGTCAAGCTTGCTGAATATAGTTGCCCTTACAAGCTCATCCAGCAACTTCTCTATAACTAGAATGGGATATCGGTCCTTAACGGTAATAGCGTTTAGTGCTCGATAGTCAACATAAAAACGCCATGTCTCGTCCTTCTTTTGCACCAATAGCATGGGTGATGAGTATGAGCTATGACTTGATTGAATAAAGCCTTGCTCCAACATCTCGGCTACCATCTTTAAGATAACTTCGTTTTGCATATATGGATGCCGATATGGCCTCACATTCGCCGATGCAGCCCTAGGCACAATCTCTATGCGATGGTCCATTGTCCTCTTTGGTGGCAACTCTTTTGGTTCCTCAAATAGTCAAGCAAATTTTTCTAATAAATTAGACAATTCGATGGTAGTATGTAGATTCATTTGGGGCTCATCTCATGCTGGTCCTAACTGAAGAAGCCAAATCATTCGCACATGGCAGCCCCACTATCGGCTGCATCGCAGGAATCGGTAGAGATCGAATGCCATTAAGCCGCACATCTTTGTTTTCTTGCTTAAATTTCATCCACATGCTCCGGAAATCAAAAGTGACGAGTCCCAAGCTTTGTAACCACTTAGTGCCAAGGATAATGTTCACTCCTCGTAGCACCAACGGATACAAATCTACAATGATGGCATGTCCTTGCACCTGAATATCGATCCGACGACACAAGCTCTCCGTCTTAAGCTTCGTGCCATCTCCAATAGCAACGTCAAACCCCATGGTCGATTCAGTATCTAAACCCAATCTCCTCACTAACCTCTCATCTAGAAAGTTGTGTGTACTCCCTGAATCGATGAGGATGTGCACACAATACTTTCTAGTGAGTCCAGTCCGTCTACCCGTAACGTCCTCGGCGTGGAAGTACCCGAATATGCATGCATTGATATTTCAGCTTAGATATCTTCCTACACGCCCTCCTCAACGGCCTCCTTATGGACCTCCTTTGGACACTCTCCGTCATCAACAACCTCATCATCCTCCTCGAGACCATCGATGAGCATCACACTCCCGATCGGTTTGGAACACTGATGACTGAAGGTGAAACACTCATCACATCAAAAGCAAAGGCACTTCGCTCTTTGCTCCTCCACCTGGGCAAGTGTGAGAGTTCGAACGAGGGTCTTGTGCCTCCTCTAACAACGAAAGAAGGTCTCAAAGGTGGTCGTGGTCTAGTGCTCGCATTCACTATTTTTGAACCAGTAGAATTTTCAGCCGGCGTTTTAGGTGCAAACCGCCCATCTCGATTGCCCCAACTTATTTTTGCTGCCATCTTGAGAGCCTTATGTTTTTGCTCCATCCTCACGACCTTCTCAAAGGCCTCCTCGAGAGTGGTAGGACAAAGAGTACGAACATCTGCTTGTATCTCATCCCGCAGCCCTGAAATGAATGTGCTCATCAATGTCAGTTCGGGCCAAGGTGGCTCACAACAACTACTAACTCTTTCAAATTCAGCTTAGTACTCCAATATTGTCATCCTCTGAACCATCTTGCTTAATGTGGCAACAAAATCTTCATATGTTGTTGTCTTAGATCTGTGTATTCCTCCTATAAAAGTCAACCCAACTGGTAAATCTTCCACCACGAATAACCGATATATACTAATGCAATGTCGTTCCTTGGAGGTGAAAGCTTGCCATCTAGACCTTTGCATCCTCCATTGTCCCTTGACAATCAAAGTATTGTTCAACTTGAAACACCCAATCCGTTGGATCACACCGTCTTGGAATTTTGGAAAGTCCAAGCGTGCGATTCTCCCACGAATAGCATTGTCGGGTTCGCAAAAGATCCTTGGTTCAGGTCTAAACCTTTATGCATGTTGATCTCCTTCTCTAAATCCTTGAGCACGTCCATCACCATCTCCAAAGGGATCAACCTCATCCTCAAAATGCCAATCCTCCTCATCGACGAAGCGCACTAGTGCCACATGCCTCTCGGGTTCCATCACCGCCAGTCTTGGGTTTTGTAACGGATGTGGGGGATGATGTATAAGCATAGGTAAAAGGGGATCATTGATACTAACATATGCACCTAGACCTGTGGGGTATCGGTTTGGTGTGGTCCCACTACTGGTCCTTCTTGAGACACCGATCGTCATCGAGGAGATGACGAAATCGATCGGTTCATGACATATTCCTTTAAATCATTATGATCATTTTGCATTACGTCAACTCTATGCAGCAATATTTGGGACATGCCCCTAAGTTCATCTGCTAAGCCCATATTCACACCTATGAACATTGGTTGACTCGATCCTACCGTGGTCGCTCCAAAGGAATCGGCCTCACGGTTAGGGTTATCGTGGGTTGAGTCTTCCCTTATTGGTGTGCTCTCTATTGGTCTCCTTATTGATGTCATCTTTCTTGTTTCCATCATTAATAAAGGTCTGAAGTCTACTTGGCTTTGATACCAAATTGATGGGTTACGGTACCAAAAGATAGGCTACGGAATGATTTATTATAGGAATCAGTCTGTACAACCGTGGATAAATATTCACCAAATATTTTTCGGTAGTAAGAAAATTATGAAACTAAGTGGATTAAATCTATAACTATTTGATCTACAATTTTTGTATTTATGCCCTTCATAGATTTGAACTGAAACTGGGACGAAAACACGAAATAACATGAGTGATGGTAGTGGTGATAGGTGGAGTGGATGTTAAGGTTATAGATGGGTATGGAGATGAAGGTGGATGGAGGATGTGGTTAAGGGATAAAGACGAAGGGCAAGAAGTGGTCGAGATCCTAAAGAAGAGGGAGGACTTGATAGATGATGGAGATTAGAAGTTAGGAGAGATCTTGCCAACGGTTGAGGTGAAAGGATGGTGAAAAGGGAGGAGAGAGAGAGAGATAATAGAGAGAAAATATGAGGTAAGAAATCAATAATCCAATAATATAATAAATTTGGCTGCTATCCACACCTTTATAGAGGCTAGCCAAATGCCTTAATAACAATAACTAACCCTAATCCTAGTACAATCCCGTCGATCATGTTCGAACGCACAAAGGACGTTCTCTATATGTGCGAATGGGATGCAGGCGTTCGAATGCGGCGTTCGAACACGCTTGACCACATTCGAACGTGCTTTTCACGTCCTTTGTATTTGTGAACCTTATGCAGGCGTCCGTAACGGCATTCAAACGCAACCTACAAAAATTTTATTTTAATAAAAATAAACAACTAATGCAATAAGAAAAGACTCTAACAAGGTGTATCAGAGGAGAAGAACTTCTAATGTAAGGCTGTATGTTAAACGGGTCAAAGTTAAAGAAAATGGACAAGAGGTTCTACATCTGGTGTTACTAAGGCTTCAACTATGAAATAAAATAATCTCAAAACTATTTCATCAGGATACGACCAAACTATGGTGAGAGAAATAATGGCAAAAATGATGATGGTACATGAGAATCCTTTTAATATGGTTGAGCATACATTGATATGATCTCTCCTTAGATTAAGGTTTGATCTATCCCGTTTTTAGATCTAGACAGGATTTTGCATAGAACTTTAGAAGAGTATTCCTGAAGATGTAGCCATTGGATCATTGTGAAATTTTGATAGGTCATAGCCCTAGAAACGAGCTTTCTAACAAATCTAATTTAGAAGAATCGGACGGTAGGATATAGAGATATCTTCAGATAAGTGGGTAAACATCTGGGAGTCTATTCTTTGGATCTGTGGATGGAGGCACAGGATCCTAAGTAGATTATGGATGTGGTATCGGTAAGTAAGGTGGTGGTGGAAGGATTATGGATGATGAAAAGGGTTAGGGCGAGGGTAGGGAAAGATTTGAAGAAGGGGGAGGAGTAGGCCGCCCTTAGGGGACTAGGGTGAGTGGTCAGTCAAGGGAGGCTAGAAGCGGCGGAGCCAGGGGATGAGGGAACGAGATAGAAGGAGAAGAAGAAGATTAGGGCAAAAGCTCAATTCATTTAATATCCTCTTTTTGGTTGCCATCCACACCTTAAGAGGCTAACCAAACAATTAAAAAATGGCAACTATTAACTCTAGAAATAGTAGATTTTTGCCGACTGCGTTCGAATGCACCACCTACGTTTGCAAGCGCGTTCGAACGCACTCACCTACGTTCGAATGCTTAATTCCCATTCTCTGTATTTGTGAATGCCTGCAAGCATTCGCAAATGCGTTCGAATGTACCCACCCGCGCTCGAACGCAACCTACAGAAATCTTATTTTTTTTCTGAATAAAATATTAAAACAATAAGAAAAGATACTCATAAGGTGTATCCATGCTCGTGACGACATCAGTGAAGTCTGAATTATATCATACATGGTTCAATATTTTTTTGAAGGTTCTTAATCCACATTTATCTAGAAACACAATGAATAGTGATGTTATGAAAGTATATGAATTTACAAAAGAAGAAGTAAATTGCTTTTGAAAGGAATTAATAGAATTAGTTTGACTTCAGATTTGTCAACCTCAAATCAACATATCTGGTATATGCCTTTGACTGCTCATTTTGTTGATTCTGACTGGACTTTATAAAAACACATTATTAACTTTGGTCAATTGAAACCTCCACACACTAAAGTTGTTATTTTAGATGCTATTATTGATTGTTTAATTGCTTGGGGGATAGAAGATAAAATATCAACTATTACCTTAGACAATGCCTCCACCAATGATGCTAATGCTAAGACTATTATGAATAACTTTCAAGTTATAGATAAATTGTGCTTCAAAGGGCTTATTTTCATATTAGATGTTGTGCTCACATTTTAAATCTATTTGTTCAAGATGGGATCCATATTATTCAAGATGTCATTGAAAGTGTTAGATATAGTGTTACTTAAAATAGAGTTCTTCGTGTATGTATAAGTTTGGTGAAATTGCAAGACAACTGTAATAACCCAAATAAGGTTAAAAAGAAAAAACTAAAACTACTGGGCACGACGCGACCGGCCACACTATGGCCGGCCTCGTGCCCAACATGCCCTGCATGCCGTGGCAGCATTGCGGGTGCCACGCACCTCCACTAGCCACACTTCTACACGCCACGGCGATGCCTGGAGGTGGGACCCGGCCCACCGGCCACTTCGCCGCCGCTGCGTGACCTTCTCTCTCTCTCTCTAATATACTTTTTCTCTCTTTCTTCCCCACATTCTCTCGACCTCTTTCGCTCTCTAGCTCTCTCTCTCTCTCTCTCCCCCTCTAGTGCACCAGCAGTCACCGACCGCCGAGAAAAGCCTCCGTCGGCCCTTTTGTTCACCGGTGAGCCTCTCTCTATCCTTCTCTCTCTCCCTCTGTCCTTTCTCTCTCTCCCTCTCTCCTTTCTCTCTCTCTTGCTCCTTCTCTTTGTCATTTTCCTCTCAGGACTACCTGAGGTTTGAGCCGCCGACGAGAGGCTAGCCACTGAGTGGCCACCAGCAGCCGTACCCCTCCCCTGCGACCCAACCCTCTTCCCCTTTTTCTCCTTCCTTTTCTTCTTCTTCTTCTCCTTCTTCTCCTTCTCCTTCTCCTCCTTCCCTTCTTTCCTTCTCTCAGGTAGCACTACTGTGAGGTGCTGGGCCAAGCCTAGCACCCTTACAATGTAAGGTGTTGGGCTCAACCCAGCACCTGCTAAGTTAAGGACAGTTTATAGTTGTATATATATATCGATATTATTGATACTATTCAAATTATATTTGATTATGTTATTAATTATTTAATTAGTTTAGTTAATCAATGTATTTAATTTATATGAATTAAATCTAATTACTTCATAATTACTAAATAAATCTAATTATATCATGTTTAGCAAAATACCTACAACATAAATTACTATTTTAATCCTAGGTAGGTAATTGTAATTATTAGGGTTATGTACGTATATTCTTGCGTAGTTATTTGCAGTAACTTAATTCTTATTTTTCATAATTATCAAAGAGAATAATAGGCAGATAATTATGTTTTAAATACACTATTAAATAATATAATTATGGTTAATAAATAACAGAATAAATATAGAAATGAAGAGTACATGATTACAACAAGAAATTATCTTTTACCCGGGTTAAGTTTAATTAATAGAAAGACTGACATTATTTGTTATAAATAATTTAAGATCCCGACCCCCCTGTTCAAGACCCCGTGGACTTAGCTATCGAGGCTATATCATTGTCCTAGCAACGTGAACAAGTGGTTGTTTGGTAACTGCTATGGTTGTGAGTAGTCTTATCCCCTAGACGCCTTTCTCAAATTAGGATATATATATATATATATATATATATATATATATATATATATATATACTTTATCTAGAGATAATTTCAGTCAAGCATATTTTATCATACATTTGATTAGGCTCATCTGAGATATGAGTACATTGGTGATATATAGAGATGATTGGAGATGATTATACTGTTATGGTTTTATACCGAGATAATCTCTAGTATGAGTATGCATGTGATAGATGTATGATTCGAGATTGCATTGTATTATTTTTCTCTTGACTTCTTTACCATCTAAATTCCTGATATGCATGACTTGTTATGGTATTGGATATATGCAAGTGATCTATCATATAGAAGGAAATGCATAAATCTCATTGATAGGAAAGTTAATTAGAAAAAGCATGTAGGTACCCAAGTAGGCGCCAGGGTTAAGGGTGCCTGGATTGATGATTATGGTCGCTGATATACGATGTCTCGTGGCCCACATCCGAGGTCAATTGAGTTTGTGCGCATAGACAATCAGACACCTGTCGTTCGCTAGGGCATGTGTGTGGTAAGTTACTCTCATGTGATTTCTATTAATTGGTGGGGTACCTGATCTGGATGGATTTTGATATACCTTTAGTGTATGGTAGGGTATGATTATGACTGAGATACTCTTAGTGTATGGCAGAGTATGCTTTGAGCCTACGGGCAAGATGTTGAGATCGGGTACCGAGTGTGGACTGTGCATAGTGATCTAGTATGATGATATTATACCGAGACGTTGATGATGATCATGATGTTGAGAAACGCATATGATTTTATTATCATCTAACATACCTGATTATCGAGTGATCAATATGAATCGTACGTGGTTGCATTTGATATCATAGCATGATCATGATCGGCATGCATCATATGTGTTATATTTGAGAGAAAGTTATGATGATAGTATGACATGAAGATTTATTTATACATTGTCGAGAAATATATACTTTGATCAGTTATGACATGATATCTACCATACATTTATATATTATTGAGGATACATTCATATGCTCATTCATGATATGATACCCTTTTTTATTTATATTATCTAGTACTTGATTTACTCTTTATTTGGATTCACTAATTCGAGGTAAGGTCTATTCACTAAGCCTTTAGCTCATGACTTCTTTGTTTTTCTCCTTTCCAAAAACCCAAGTGAACGAGTGGAGCAGGAGACTTCCTTAGAGGTCTTGCCAGTGGGTGAAGAGTAGAGTGTAGTTATTGTTATACGCTAGAATAGTTATCTTATCTGATGTATTAGTGGACATCCTCCAAAGTGTGCCTTAATCTTTGTCTTATATTCTAGCAGGTGACTTTGTACTTGTATAATTATATATATACTACCGTTGTGTATATGTAGTTATGAAAAGCGCTTGATGATGTGTTGTGGCTTGTGTGGGGCCCAAGTAGGGTTATCTGTATGCTGTTGACAGTTAAACTTGAATTATTCTTAGTTTCGATGTTGTGGATAAATTATGATGTTGATACAGGTTTATTTGATTGTCAATAACTAACCAAATAGTCAGGTGCCACGCATGTGCCGTGTGGGCTTGTATCATGCACGTGTTTAGGGTTTGGGTGTTATATTTTCGAGTGGTATCAAAGCTTAGGTTTGTTAAGTATCCGACATATCATTAAGAGCTTTTGTACATTGTCACCTTGAGTCTAGGTAAGTATTGCGATCTTAAGGTTACGCAAGAGATAAACTTTAGAAGTTTACTTGATCACTTATAAGTGGATGAATTCGACTATTTCTATAGAAAGATGCCGCCCCGTCGTAGAGGTTCACAGTCTAGGGTGACCTCCACAACTAAGGCCCCTACTAAGACCCCAGAAGTTCCTCCATCTATAGAGGAGCGTGATCCTATTTCATACCTCCTAGACAGTCAAGAAAGACTTATTGAGGAGATCCTACAAAGTAGAGGAGTTGGCATATCAGTAGAGAGTTTTGAGCCACCTCCTACAGCGAGCATTACCTTTAATAAGTTTATGCAGTTAAACCCCCCGATTTACAGTGGGAGTGTTGATCCACAGGAGGCTAGTGGATGCTTATCGGACATAGAGAAAATATTGGATACTCTAGGATGTAATGATCAGTAGAAGGTAGCCTTTGCTGCCTTTATGCTTAGAGGTGAGGCGGAACAATGGTGGAAAGCCACAGAGAGACTGATAAAATCAAGGATAAGGGACGCAATGATCAACTTGGGAGTTATTTCTTGATGCCTTTGATCAAAAATATTTTCTAGCCTAGAGGAAATAAAAGATGGAAGAAGAATTTCTACATTTACGTTAGGGTCCTATGACGGTGGCAGAATATGAGGCCAGATTTAATGCTTTAGCCCATTTTGTGCCCCATCAAGTTTCAAATGAAGCAGCTAGAGCTCGACGTTTCAAACATGGGCTGAATTATGCTATATGTTAGAGCTTGGAGGCAATAGGCCTTATTCCTTATGCTGATACAGTAGAGAGGGCTATGACACTTGAGGGGGTTATTCAGAAAAAGAGGGCTATGGATGCTCGGCGATCTGGGACACAGTTTGAGCGAGGAGGGAGTTCTAGATCTCCTTCTGCTAGCTAGAGCCTACCGTCTTCACAATCACAGTGTCGCCCTTCCTATCATCCTTATGGGGGGAGTTATAGTGCCGGTTCATCTACTAATCAATTTGATTCATGAGGATCTGGGGGGCTCAGCCAAGCAGTATTGTAGATTAGTGTGACTAGGCCATCATCAAGTGGTAGAGGAGGTGGGATGGCCAGGGGATCATCAGGGCAGAGTCGGCCTTGTTATGGATGTGGCAAGTTTGGCCATCAGCTTTGTGAGTGTCGCAAACCTTTCTTATGCTATGGGTGTGGACAACCGGGTTATATGCGCCGTAATTGTCCTCGGGTCGCCTCCATTTTTATCCCTGCCGCTGTGGTATCTTTAGGTGTTGCTCCTTCTAGGGCCTCAACTACTACTGTGCGGAGTAAGGGAACTGGAGGGGCTGGACCCTCTCAGCCTAGGCGAATGTCTAAGAATGGTCAGATCTTCATGATGACGGAGCACGATGCTTTGGCATCTAATAATGTGGCCACAGGTACTCTGAATTTATTTTCTCATACAGCAAGAGTTTTATTTGATCCGGGTGCCACACATTCCTTTATTTCAAGTTCTTTTGCTTGCCATGCCGATATACTAATGGAACCTTTAGAGGATATTTTGTTGATTGCCACACTAGTAGGAGAGATAGTTATTATTGATTCTGCTTATAAATCTTGTACAGTTAGTTTTGGGGATAGGGAGTTCAAAGTAAATCTTTTACCACTAGAGTTGATAGATTTTGATGTTATCTTAAGGATGGATTGGTTAGCTGCATATCATGCCAACATAGATTGCTATAGAAAGAAAATTGTGATGAATTTAGCTGATGGGCAGAATATAAAATTAAGGGCAATAAATCCAGCAACCCTATGAAGATAATCTCTGCATTTGAAGCTTGTAGGTTATTAAAGAAAGGATGTACCGGTGTCTTAGCTAGCCTGTCAGGAGATACTGATAAACAGATCAAATTAGAAGATGTCCGAGTTATTAGAGAGTTTCCTGATGTTTTTCCAAATGATCTCCCCGGATTACCCCCAGATAGGGAAGTGAACTTTTCAAGTGATTTAGCTCCTGATACTTCACCTATTTCTAAAACTCCCTATAGAATGGCACCAATAGAATTGAAAAAACTTAAGGTACAGTTGGAAGAACTACTATAGAAAGGCTTCATATGACCTAGTGTCTCTCCTCGGGAAGCACCTGTTCTTTTTATTAAGAAGGATGGGACACTCAAGCTATGTATAGACTATAGACAGCTGAACCAAATGATAATAAAAAATAAATATCCTCTACCTCGCATTGATGATTTGTTTGACTAGTTAAGGGGAGCTAGAGTATTCTCTAAAATAGACTTGAGGAGTAGTTACCATCAGTTAAAAGTCTATGAGGAGGATATTTCTAAAACTGCTTTTGTACTAGATATGGACATTATGAGTTTTTGGTCATGCTATTTGGATTGACCAATGCACCAGCTGTTTTCATGGATCTGATGAATAGAGTTTTCCAACCTTATTTGGATCAGTTTGTAATAGTTTTTATTGATGATATACTAATATATTCAGCTAGTGAGGAAGAACATGAGCATCACTTGAGATTAATTCTCCAGATCTTGTGAGAGAAGAAGTTATTTGCCAAATTTTAAAAATGTGAGTTTTGGCTAGATCAGGTGGTCTTTCTAGGACATGTAGTATCACACGAAGGGATCAGTGTGGATTAGTCCAAAATAGAGGCTGTATTGAAATGGAGTCAACCAACTAATATCACAGAAGTGCGTAATTTTCTTGGTTTGGCTGGGTATTATAGAAGGTTTGTAGAAGGATATGCAAAGATAGCTATGCCTCTTACCAGGTTGACTCAGAAAAATCAAAGGTTTGAATGAAATGAAGAGTGTGAAAATAGTTTTCAAGAATTAAAAAGAAGATTGACTTGTGCACCAATTCTGATTATTCCTTGTAGTGGAATAAGATTCCAAGTATATTGTGATGCCTCGCGCAAAGGATTAGGTTGTGTTTTAATGCAGAATGGTAATGTAGTGACATATGATTATGAACAGAATTATCCTACTCATGATTTGGAGTTGGCTGTTGTAGTGTTTGCTCTAAAAATTTGGCGACACTATCTATATGGGGAAAAATGTGAAATTTTTACAGATCATAAAAGTTTTAAATATTTGTTTACTCCAAAAGAACTTAATTTGCGGCAAAGGAGATGGTTGGAATTAGTTAAAGATTATGATTATACCATAAATTATCATCCAGGTAAAGCAAATGTTGTTGTAGATGCCTTAAGTAGAAAGTCAATTGGGAGTCTAGCATTTTTAATTACCCAACAAACTATGATACTTAAGGATCTGCAAAGTCTAGAAGTTCCAATTATGACCAAGGGTAGTGGAGTTGGTTTACTAGCACAATTTACTATCAAGCCTACATTGATAGATAGAATTAGTGCATCTCAGAAGATTGATATTAAGGTTATGCAAATTATGAAACAAGTACAGTAAACTAGATTTCTCTCTAGACTCTACTAGGATACTGCGTTTTAGAGACAGATTGTATGTTCCTAATTGTGAAGAACTTCTAAATGAAATTTTAAATGAAGCTTATACTTTTGCTTATGCTATGCACCCCGAGGGAACAAAAATGTATCATGAGTTGAAGAAGAAATTCTGGTGGAAAGGGATGAAAAGAAATATTGGGGAATTTGTGGCTAGGTGTTTGACTTGTTAGCAAGTCAAGATTGAGCATCAGAGGCCTGCAAGCATATTACAACCTTTGCAGATTCCTGAATGGAAATGGGAACATATTAATATAGATTTTGTGACAGAATTACCAAAGACGCAAAAGGGGAAGAATGCAATTTTGGTGATTATTGATAGACTAACCAAATCAGCACACTTTTTACCGGTTAGTACTACTAATTCAATGGAAAAGTTAGCTATCTTGTTTAGAGATGAAATTTTTGCTCACCATGGAATTCCTGTTAGTATCACTTCAGATAGAGATCCTTGTTTTGTGTCCAGATTTTGGAAGCAGTTTCATCAGTCTTTTGGAACAAAACTACAGTTTAGTATAGCTTATCATCCTCAAACAGATGGTCAATCTGAGCGTACTATTCAATCATTAGAGGATATATTGAGAGCATGTGTAATTAATTTTGGATTGGGTTGGGACAAATATTTACCATTGATAGAGTTTGCTTAAAATAACAGCTATCATGCTAGCATTGGCATGCCTCCCTATGAAACATTATATGGCCGGAAATGCAGATCACCAATTTATTAGGAAGAAGTTGGAGAAAAGAAGGTTGAAAACTCAATACTAGTGCAAGCTACAGTTGAGAAGATAAAGATGATTAGAAAACATATGAAGGTGGCACAAAGTAGACAGAAAAGTTATGCTAATAATAGGAGGCGTGATTTGGAGTTTCAACTTGGGCACAAAGTATTCTTAAAAGTTTCACCTTGGAAGGGTGTGTTTCGCTTTGGAAAGAAAGGAAAATTAAGTCCTAGGTATATAGGACCTTATGAGATTCTTGGACGGGTGGGGCCTGTAGCTTATAGAGTAGCTTTACTACCTAACTTAGCTCAAATTCATAATGTGTTCCATGTGTCAGTACTAAGAAAATATATATCAGATCTTTCGCATGTGATTCATTATGAACCTGTTCAGCTGCAGCAAAATTTATCATATGAAGAGCAGCCTGTGAAAGTCCTTGCTAGAAGAGATAAAGTACTAAGAACCAAAGTTATACCTTTAGTAAAAATCCTCTCGAGAAACCATGTAGTAGAAGAGGCTTCTTGGGAACGTGAAGATGAGATACGATCCAAATATCTAGAATTGTTTAGAGGTATATAAATTTCGAGGTCGAAATTTTTATAAGTGGGGAAAGAAAAATGTAATAATCCAAATAAGGTAAAAAAAACAAACTAAAACTACTGGGCACGACGCAACTGGCCACGTTGTGGCCGGCCTTGTTCCCAGCATGCCCTAATTGTCGTGGCAGCGATTGGGCTGCCATGCACCTCCACTGAGCCACGCTTCTACACACCACAGCGATGCGTGGAGGTGGGACCCGGCCCACCGGCCACTTCGCCACCACCGTGTGACCTTTTCTCTCTATCTCTCTCTCTCTAATATACTTTCTCTCTCTCTTTTCCCCATATTTTCCCAACCTCTTTCTCTCTCTAGCTCTCTCTCTCTCTCCCTCCCTCTAGTGCACCAGTAGTCATCAGTCGCCTGGAAAAGCCGTTGTCGGCCCTTCTGTCCATCGATGAGCCTCTCTCTCTCTCTCTCTCTTTCTCTCTCTCTCTTGCTCTTTCTCTTTGTCAGTTTCCTCTTGGAACCACCGGAGGTTTGAGCCACCGGCGAGAGACCGACCATTGAGTGGCCACCAGCGGCCATACCCCTCCCTTGCGGCACAACCCTCTTCCCCATTTTCTCCTTCCTTTTCTTCTTCTTCTTCTTCCCCTTTTTCTCCTTCTCCTTCTCCTCCTTCCCTTCTTTCCTTCTCTCGGGTAGCACTGCTGCGAGGTGCTGGGCCCTGGGCTCAGCCCAGCACTTGCTAGGTTAAGGTGCATATTATTGATACTATTCAAATTTTTTATTATATTATTAATTATTTAATTAGTTTAGTTAATCTAATGTATTTAATTTATATGAATTAAATCTAATTACATCATAGTTACTAAATAAATCTAATTATATCATGTTTAGCAAAATACCTACAACATAAATTACTATTTTAATCCTAGGTAGGTAATTGTAATTATTAGGGTTATGTACGTATATTCTTGCGTAGTTATTTGCAATAACTTAATTCTTATTTTTCGTAATTATCAAAGAGAATAATAGGCAGATAATTATGTTTTAAATACACTATTAAATAATATAAGTATGGTTAATAAATAACAGAATAAATATAGAAATGAAGAGTACATGATTACAACAAGAAATTATCTTTTACCTGGGTTAAGTTAATTAATAGAAAGACTGACATTATTTGTTATAAATAATTTAAGATCCCGACCCCCCTGTTCAAGGACCCGTGGACTTAGCTATCGAGGCTAGATCGTTGTCCTAGCAGTGTGAACGAGTGGTTGTTTGGTAACTGCTATGGTTGTGAGTAGTCTTATTCATTGATTTAGGGTAAGGTCTATTCACTGAGCCTTTAGCTCATGACTCTCTTTGTTTTCTTCTTTTCAAAAATCCAAGTGAACGAGTGGAGCAGGAGACTTCCTCAGAGGTCTTGCCAATGGGTAAAGAGTAGAGTGTGGTTAGTGTCATACGCTAGATGAGTTATCTTATTTGATGTATTAGTAGACATCCTCCAAAGTGTGTCTTATCAGAAAATGATTGGTTTAAAGCTGTAAAAGTATGTGAATTTCTGAAGAAATATTATGATGTTACTCAAATTATCTCGGGAAGTTCATATCCTATTGCAAATCTATTTTTGATTGATTTATGGAAAGTGAAAGAAGCTTTAAATAACCATCAAAACCATTGAGTACCCTCAGACCTCAAGCTCTATGAAATCCATTGATATGTCCTCTCAGATCTACTCTGAAATTAGCAATGTTGGAGTAATTCAGCTAGCTTGAGAAACTCCATCTTCACTTGTTAGCAAATTTGACACTCCTTAATGTAATGCTTTACATCCGCCTTCATTCTCATTCAACTACAGCTTTGAGAAACCGCTTGTAGATATTAGCATCCCTTTGTGGCCTATGGAAGTGTTGGAGTGTCATGGAAATGTTCCAACAGCCAGCGATGTGCCTTCAAGTCCCTAGGCATGTGGGCCCATGATCCAAAATTAGCCCACCAGTGATGTCGCATCGAGTTAGTATGATCTCCTGTACCAGCTCAAAATAATCCTAGTCAATTGTACCTACATGCCTCAGGTCTCTAATACGACCCAACTTGGTTCGATTTGTAACAACTTAGCCCTAAAAAAATAATAAAAATATATTAAATTATTGCATGGCACGACGTGGCAGGAGGGGAGGGTGCCACGCGCCCCAGCCGCTGGCCCGACCAAACTAGCCAAGCCAGCTGGCACGGTAGGCCTTGTAGCCGCCGCCGCGGCCTCCCTCCCCACTGCCTCTCTCTCTTTAATTTCTCTCCTCTCTCTCTTTCGATCTCTCTCTCTCACTCTCCTCTCTCTCTCTCTCTCTCTCTACTACTGCCATCGCCCCATTGGCTTGCCACCGTCGTCGCCACCTCCACTAATGCCGGTGAGCCTCTTTCCTCCTCCTCCTCCTCCTTCTCCTCCTCCTCTCTCTCTCTCTCTCTCTCCTTTTCTTTCTCTTTCTCTCTCGGGTTCGCCGAAACTGAGCCGTCAGTGAGAGGCTAGCCGCTGGCTAGCCAGTAGCGACTGTGATACGAACCCTCTTTTGGTGCTATGGCTCTGATACCAGCTTGTTACGATCCTTCCTCGGCTATAGGCTCTGATACCAGATTGATACGAACCCTCTTTTGGTGCTATGGCTCTGATACCAGATTGTTACGATCTTGCACGGAACTTTGAGATAAGATCCCGAAATATCCCGCCGTTGGATCGCTGTGAAATTTTGATATGTTGTAAGCCCGGAAAAGAGCTTTCCAACGGATCTAGTTTGAGGCGAATCGGAGTTGGGGATCTCGAGATATCGTTCGTTTCGTGGACGAACGTCAGGATACTCTGTTTTTGGATTCCGTGGATGAAGGCACGAAATCCTGGGTAATGGTGGATTGTGGAGGGCCGGTGTTGATGGGGTGGCACCGGTGTAAAAGTGATGGTGGAAGGGTTATGGATGATGGAAAGGTTAGGGATAGCGATGGATAAATTGGAAGAAGGGGGAGAAGAGGGCCACTCCTAAGGGACTAGGGTGATTGGCCTGTCGAGGGAGATTAGAAGCGGCGCCGCCGGGGAGATTGAGGGAACGAGAGCGAAGAAGATGAAGGAGGCAAGGCAAACTCAATTCTCAATAATCAATAATAATTTTGGTTGCCCTACACATACTTTTATAGGCTAACCAACAACTCAATCTTATCCTAAAACACAATCTTATCCTAAAACTCAATCTTATCCTAAAACACAATCTTATCCTAAAACTCAATCTTATCCTAAAACTCAATCCAAACTCGAGACGACGTCGGTGAAGTCCGAATCGTATCAATCCACCACGCTTCCGCAACCTTGTCCTCAAGGTTTGAAATTTGGGAAGCGATCCATGATGTCTGCCTCTAGCTCCCATGTAGACTCGTCAGTAGGTTTGCCCAACCACTCAATCAGCACTTCAGTCTGTAATCTGGATCCTTGGCGTCTTCTCCTACGACTTAGGACTCGAACCGGCTCATTGGAGCCATCTTCCTCCATTGGTTCGGGTAAGGTCGAACCCACTACATGGTTAGGCCCGATCTGGGCCTTCAATGCCGAGACATGGAAGACGGGATGTATCCTGGTTCCTTCAGGTAGGTCCAATCGGTAAGCTACTGGACCGATTCGTTGTAGCACTCGGTACGGACCATAGTACTTGTATCCCAACTTTTGGTTCAAAATTGGCCTCAATGTGGATTGTCGATACGGTTGAGCTCGAACGAACACCAATTGATCCACCTCAAATTCTCGCTCACGTCTGCCTTTGTCATGCGTTTGCTTCATGCGGTTTTGTGCTGTGGCTAGGTGAGTCTTGAGCCGTCTCAATGTTTCATCTCGATCAGCAAGCTTCAAGTCAAGCTCAGTCCTATCCGTCGCCGCGAGTCTATCGTAGGCACGCAAGACAGGGGGAGTGCGCCCATAAACCGCCTCAAATGGGGTCATGCCAATGCTTGAGTGATGAGCGGTATTGTATGACCACTCAGCCCAGGGAAGAAATTTGACCCAATCCTTTGGTCGATCCGCCACAAAGCATCGCAAGTATTGCTCTAGTCCACGATTCACCACCTCGGTTTGGCCATCCGTCTCGGGGTGATAAGCTGAACTAAGATTGATTTGAGTCCCTTGCAATCTGAAGAACTCGGACCAAAACTCACTTATGAAGATGCGATCCCGGTCTGACACGATCGTCCTAGGCATCCCATGCAAGCGTGCCACTTCCCGAACAAAAATTTCAGCAACCCTTTTTGCTGAAAACGGGTGAGACAATGTTATGAAATGTGCATACTTGCTCAGTCTATCCACCACAACAAACACCACCGATTGTCCTCGAACTTCCGGCAGCCCCTCGATGAAGTCCATGGAGATATCCTCCCAAATACGCTCTGGTATCGGTAGTGGTTGCAGTAGCCCGCTAGGCTTGAGTGCCTCCGATTTGGCTCGTTGGCAGATTTGACATTCACGCACATACTTCTTCACGTCCGTCTTCATCCCAGTCCAAGTACAGTTTTGGGCCAGCCGCTTGTAAGTACGTAATACCCCTTCATGACCTGCTATAGGAGTATCATGGAAGTGTGCCATCAATAGCCTCCGTAGCTCTTCGTTTCGGGGTACCTTGATTCGCCCGTGCTCTAGTACTAACCCATTGCGCTCCTCGTGCTCGGGGTTGCTTGAGGGGTTCGCTCTCAACTCCTCCATGAGTCGGACCAGATCACTATCCTCTGCACTGGCTCTTCGTAGATCTGAAAAGAAAGGAAAAGTGGGTGCCGAGAAAGAAGCGAGCCCCCTTTCTTTTGGAAGTTCAAGCAGCGGTTTACTTCCATCCAACAATACTCTCTGATCATCTCTCCAAAAAGTCAATGTGAGGCTTGTAAAATCAAAGGTCACGGGCCCCAAGCTCCGAAGCCATTGGGTCCCTAAAACAATATCGGCACCTTGCAAGGCCAATGGATAAAGATCCAATGTGAAAGTTTGGCCTTGCACCTTCAATTCTGCACCTCCACAAATAGAATCTGCTCGCAAGGTGGTGCCATCTCCAATCGTCACATCGAACCCTTCCGTGGGTTCCGACTCGAGCCCAATCTTCCTAAGGAGCCTCATGTCAATGAAGTTGTGGGTGGACCCGGTGTCAATCAAGATTCTCACTGTGGTTTTCTTGATTACACCGTTCACCCGCAAGGTCTTTGGTGCGGCTGTCCCCGAATAGGCGTCGAGGGAGATTTCGGCCTTCGTGTCCTCCACGTGTTGTTGCTCCTCAACTTCTTCTCCTCGATGTCCAGCCACATCTGCACTTTCAGCTGCCATGGGTGGAAGATCGTGGCCTTCTCCTTTGAGTTGTAGCTTGGCAGGGAGCTGCAACGTCATCACCGGTGACGAAGCTGTCGTGGTCGACTGTCGATTGACCGAGGAGAATGGTAAAAAATCGCTGGAGGCCATATGCGATTTCTTCTTAGTTGCCGACTCACGGTGGTTGCAAAGGGAGCTGGTGAAAGGCAGCCCAAGTGTCGAAATTCGCGGTTTTGGATCATCTCCTTCACCACCGATGAGGATTCCTGATGAGGGATATCCAGCGACCAGGTGTGGCGTAGCCAGCACTTCGCGATTTGTCGACAAGGTCTCCGGTGCATGGGAAGATGTGGAGGTTCCGAGGGCTGCTACAATGGTTGCAGATCTCATTGTAGTTGGTGGCAGTTCGTTGCGGCTGACCATAGGTCGAGGTGTAGAATCTCGCTCTTGCTGGATAGCCGAACTTTCCCCTATTTTTGTGATGAACGGGGAGGCCGTGGAGGATGTTGGGTATGTTGTGGAGGGTTCCCAATGCTGTCTTGTGATTGCCTTGCTTGTTGAAAAAGGTTTCGTCCATGCCCGTATTTCCTGCATCATCTCCATCATTATTTGCTTGTTGATGGCAATCTGTTTGGAAATAGACCCCAACATGGATAGAACGCTAGGTTCTTCCGTATTCCTATTAGATCGAGTGATCGTCATTGGAAGCGCTTGTCCGAGGAACGGTGGCTCTGATACCAGCTTGATACGAACCCTCTTTTGGTGCTATGGCTCTGATACCAGCTTGTTACGATCCTTCCTCGGCTATAGGCTCTGATACCAGATTGATACGAACCCTCTTTTGGTGCTATGGCTCTGATACCAGATTGTTACGATCTTGCATGGAACTTTGAGATAAGATCCCGAAATATCCCGCCGTTGGATCGCTGTGAAATTTTGATATGTTGTAAGCCCGGAAAAGAGCTTTCCAACGGATCTAGTTTGAGGCGAATCGGAGTTGGGGATCTCGAGATATCGTTCGTTTCGTGGACGAACGTCAGGATACTCTGTTTTTGGATTCCGTGGATGAAGGCACGAAATCCTGGGTAATGGTGGATTGTGGAGGGCCGGTGTTGATGGGGTGGCACCGGTGTAAAAGTGATGGTGGAAGGGTTATGGATGATGGAAAGGTTAGGGATAGCGATGGATAAATTGGAAGAAGGGGGAGAAGAGGGCCACTCCTAAGGGACTAGGGTGATTGGCCTGTCGAGGGAGATTAGAAGCGGCGCCGCCGGGGAGATTGAGGGAACGAGAGCGAAGAAGATGAAGGAGGCAAGGCAAACTCAATTCTCAATAATCAATAATAATTTTGGTTGCCCTACACATACTTTTATAGGCTAACCAACAACTCAATCTTATCCTAAAACACAATCTTATCCTAAAACTCAATCTTATCCTAAAACACAATCTTATCCTAAAACTCAATCTTATCCTAAAACTCAATCCAAACTCGAGACGACGTCGGTGAAGTCCGAATCGTATCAGACTGAGCCCCTCCTTTCCTTTCTCCTTCTTCTTCCTTTCTTCTTTTCCTCCCACCTCGATTGCTGTCTCCTAACTGCATGTGTCAAGGGCTTTATTTTAGCTTTATTTCTTTTTCCTTTTTAACTAAGTATTTTATATAGTTAATGCAATTAGTTTAAATAGAAAATTATATATATATATATTGAGTAATATTATTCTTAGCTAATTATAATTAGTAGAATTAATAGTTTATTATATTATAGACAACTAATTGTATTATTTACATATAATATTACTTGCATATAATAGATTAATACTTAGCTTCTTTAATTATAGTCATGAGATTTACAAATATACCCTTCATAATATACATATATATATATATAATGTATTTCTAGCACCTTATTGATATATACTATTTTGTATAAAAATAAAATACTAAACTTTGATAATTATTTTTATATGACCAGATAATAATTATTTTACCTGTATTTAGCGATTATTAAAGTAAAGAGTAAGAACCGCAAAGATTAACTATAATTAGGTTTTATCTATACTTATATTTTTATAATTATATATATAAGCCTCTTATTACTATTTTATGATTAAATACTTAGACTACTTTTATATAAAAAGAACAAACCTTTTATTCTTATTCCATAGATAGCATTTTATAATAATAACATATTTATATTACCAAAATTATATCTATAATTAAATCTAGATATTTAATAAAATATAAAAAGAGGAATTCTAAACCTAATAAATCATCATATTTTATATAAATTAATTCTGATAAATGGCTAACATCATACTACTTAAATATTTTCAGATTCCAAACCCCTTATGTAAGACCCCGTGAATCCTGTTAGCGATGAGTTGTCACTCGGTTGCCAGATATGAGGGATACGTGGTTTGCGTCTTCTAATCAAGAGTGAGTAGTCTTATTCGCTAGACGCCTTTCTCAAATTAGGTTATATTATATATTATGTACATGCGTGTTTTGGTCTCTAGCATGATTATATGACTTTATCTAGAAAGGATTACAATCGAGCATATTTTTATCATACATGTAATTAGGCTAATCTTAGATATATGTTTGATGGTGATATATATAGATGATTAGAGATAATTATACTGTTATAATTTTACGTCCAGTTGATCTATAGCATGCGTATGCAGTTGATCTACATTGCATCATTTTTCTCTTGATTCCTGTTCCACCTAAATTCCTATTATGTATTGACTTGTTATCGTACTAGATATATGCATATGATCTGTCATTTAGAAAGAAAACATAAAATGTAATTGATAGGATAGTTGATAGAAACCGTGAGGATACTCGTGTAGGCGCGAGGGCTAAGGCATGCCTAGAGATAATTGATTACTCAACATAATCGCGATCATGTTGGCCTTACGTCCGAGGTTATTAGTCTGTGTGCGTAGCAGACATTCGGACACATACCGTTCACTATGGCATATGTGGCGAGTTATCCTCACGAGGTTTCTATCAGCTAGAAGGGTGCCTGGTCTAAATGAATGTTGATACCCTAGCGGGTGGCAAAGTATGGTTATATTTGAGAAAATACTCCTTGCGGGTGGTAGAGTATACTCTGAGTCTTCAGGCATGATGTTGATACCGGGTACTAGGTATTGACTATGCATAGTGGTTTAGTATGGTGATGACATATAGAGCTGACATTGATGATTGAGATGTTGAGAAATGCATATGATTTTATTATCATCTGAAACCTAATTATTGAGTGGTCAATATACATCAGATAATAAATAAATAGGAGTTAATATCATTCCAATTGCCATTACAAGTGTAGGGCGGAAGAAAGGGGAGAGCTCTCCCTTCTTGGTTCTCCTGTAGCTGGATTCTCCAGAACCACAAGAATCCTTAGGAGTCCGACCACAACGACCAAATTTATTATCTTCATGCATAAGGATAATAGCTTACCTAGTAGAAAAGATTTCAAAATCATCACAAACCTCCCTTTTTCTTTTCTATTGCAATTTCTCAAAAATAGAAATAAAATGTATATTTATAATAATAATAATTATAGAATTTTATAGTGTAGTTCTAAATTTAGATAAATATAATTTAATTATAATTAGTGTATAGTCAAATTTTATTCAATTATTCAACCATTTCATTTTACCAAGTTCACCCCCAAAAAACCAAACTCTGCCTTACGTAAAGTTGCCGGAGTACAATTAACCTTTGGATTTGAAATCACTACTTATATACCTGGTATTGGCCATAATTTACAAGAACATTCTGTAGTATTAGTAAGCGGAGGAAGGGTTAAGGATTTACCCTGATTTAGCCCTTCTAAAAGGAACATCTGCTCTCACAATTCACTCTTCATCTACCAAAATTACCGGAAATGTTTAAAAAAAACGTAGGCATACGACGTAAAGAAAGCTCACGCCCTTCTTTATCTTTAAAGATGGGGTGTCCTAACCATCCAACAGCTATTCCATCCCCATTGCTGGTACTTCTAGATTCAAAGGCACAAGAAGAGGAACATCCTATGCTGCTCAAGCCGCAGCGGTAAATGCTATAAGTACAGTAGTTGATCAGGGTATGTAATGAGAAGAAGTTATGATAAAGGGTCTCGGCATCCCCCTCCTTGTGGTTAAGGTAATGACTTCGGGCATGGCCAGCTCCCATAGTGTGATGGGCAGTGTGTACAAGGCTCGAGAACGAATTCACCGTCGTATGGCTGACCGACGATTACTAGCAATTCTGGCTTCTTCACTTAGCTATTTTTATTTAAGTCCCCAGCAAGACAAAATGCATGTCACAACTATCATTTTCATGATTCTCATGCTATCTTGATTTAAGCATAGATCCGGAGATTCCCAAATAGGTTTGAAAAGAAAATGTTCCATACTAACGGATTTGGGTCCCTAACCATGAGTTCCAATCCACGAGATTTTATACTAAAACATTCCTGGAAAAATTATGTCACTTTATGGTATGCAGATTTATAACTATGCTCACATGATTTTTTAGGAAGTTAGCGTGGATTTATTTTATATAGTGCTTAGTATTTATTAGTAATATTATCTGGTGCGGACTTATTTTATAATTTATAGGTATGCATGCATGAATTTTTTGGTAGTTAGTGTAGGCTTATATTTTCCGGCAGTGCGGACTTATTTTATATAGTGATTGGTATGTATCAATAAAAATATGCAGTGCAAACTTATTTTATGATTTATAAGTATGCACGCATAAATTTTTGGATAGTTAGTGCAGGCTTACATTTCCCTATAGTACAGACTTATTTTATGTAGTGCTTAGTATTTATCAATAAAAATATGTAGTGCAGACTTATTTTATGATTTATAAGTATGCATGCATAAATTTTTGGATAGTTAGTGCAGGCTTACATTTCCCTATAGTGTAGACTTATTTTATGTAGTGCTTAGATCTATCAGTAACAATATGTAGTGCAGACTTATTTATCCGTAGTGCAAAGGAATACGTGGGTACCAGAAGTGCGGCAGGATACATGGATATTTACCCGCAGTGAAAAGGAATGCGTGGGTATTCACTAGCAGTATGGCAAAATGCATGGATATTTACTAGGAATACAAAAGCAAAGCGTGGGTATTCACCAGTAGTTTAGTAGAATATGGGGAAATGGCCAGTGCGAAGAAGTAGGATTGTTCAATGTATGGTTGTAAGTTTTATTTTTTACAGGGGGGGTGGGGCAAGTGTAAAATATATTTTGATCCCAGAAATGTGAGGAAGTGTTTATTAAATACAATAATTGCAAGTATATAGAGTTCAGTAAAACCGCAATTATAATAAAAAATTATAACCCCGGTGTGTGAGGTTATTTTTCCGCAGTGCAGACTTATAACCCCACATTATTCCATAGTATATAATTATTTCATCGCAATGCATGATTATTTTACATAGGGTGCGATGTTCATTTCTATAATGCGGGCTTATAACCTCGCATTACATTGTAGTGCAATAGATTTTTTCCTTTCTTTATGGGTATATCAAGTTTTTTACGTCCACAATTATAATAAAAAATATTAAAATTTTAGATAAATATATATATTACTAGTACTACAATAAGCCAATCAAGGGTACTTTTGTCATTTGATACAAAACATCACCAATTACCAATACAAATTTATTATTCTTCAATACTTAAATATTAACTTTATGTCACATCAAATATAATTATTACTCTTATATTAGTATTGAACTAAATATTATAATAGCTTATACTAGTATTAGCTCTCTTCTTCTAGTATTAAAGAATTAGAATACTTATGCCTATTCTACCCTTATTCTATAAGCCCACATTCACTTTAGAGATAACAAAATTGCTTATTTCAAAATATCTCTTCTTATTCTAGAATATCAGCCAAACATCATAATAATACTATTCCAGAATATTACTACTATTCATCAAAATAACATTTTAAACCTACTTTTATATAATGACTATTTTACTCTTCAATTTACTACAATCAAATCCCACGTCTTGTCAACTCTCCTCTTTCTACTCTCTCCTCTCTCTCTCTGTATCTTCTCTCGTATGGTGCAACTGATAGAGAATGGGATTCTCGATCTCTTCCAGCATCTCCCCTCTCTCAATCTCTTCCAGCATCTCCCTTTTCTCGTTCTCTTCCACTATCTCCCCTCCCTCGATCTCTACTGAGCTTCCCTATTCGCATTGTTCATGTACTGGTGCTAAGAAAACGACAAGCGGTAGCGATCATCAAAGTGGACGACCACTTGGAAGTTGCCAGTAATGCCTCACCGGTCGTTGTAACAACAACTCCATTAGTTCAACCGAGGGAGATTTCTTGTCGTGAAGACCTCTCGGACCAAGGAACGGCTAAAGTGAATAGCATCGTACAACAATTACTAAGGTCGTAGCTATTCAACATACTTACTACAGTCCCACATGATTGGCGCAAGAGAAGAAATAGATCGATATGGTTAGATCTAGTTCCAACAACGACGGCCTTATCTACTACTAGAAGGAGAAGTCCCTCAGACACTTCCATTGAGCCAAAGTAAATTTTTTTTCAACAAAAAATCCTTATTTTATAGATTTTGATGATTAGTTGTAATTTGTTTTCTATTTGATATTTTTCTTACTATCATCATAGTGAGTATATCTATTTTGATTATATATATTTCTATCATATTTTACTATCTGAATTTTATTTGTGATTCAGTCAATTTAGCTGGCTGCTAAATTGTAAGTACTGCTTATGTGTAGCACTGTGATATTTTCCCGGCAAATACTTCAATGCAACTTTAAAAATTATAATCTTAATCCAACGGCTATAATAGCCAGTTTTCATACCCGGTACCGGTTCCAAAACCACATTACATAAGAAAAAGAGTATATTAGTTAAGAAGATTAATTTCGTGTGCTTAACTTCCCGATTTTCTTATTATATCCTTGAAGATCTTAACCATTATATCTTCATCAAAGTGATTGATAAACAATTAACTTTACGGTACGGAAGAAGCGCTCTACACGTTTTTTTTTCTTACGTTAAGATTTCTCTCTTAAATATAATTATGCCTTAATTATAGGAGATATCATTTAATATTAAATAATTTAAATTTGATTATTTAGAGATAAACTTCAATTTAAATATAATTCTCTATCTCTATCTATTAAAATTTAATTTAAATCAATCTTAAACTAATGAGGGATATATGTAAATAATAAAAAATAATCAAAAAGATAAAATATAATTAAATTTTCATCAAGTTAATTATAAAAGACATCAATACCCTTATTTTGATATATATACATTACTCTTAGTTAATGATATATATGTCTTTTACTTAATAAAATATTAAAATAATATAATTGTTAAAAAATAATGTGCAAGATTATATATCTAAAAAAAATTACTTGCTGAACCGGTAATATCTTTCATTCCTATTATACCCTTAAAGATCTTAACCGTTAGACCTTCATCAAATTGATTGATAAAGAATTAATTCTATTGCACGGAAGAAACCCTCAATTTTCCCATACAAATTTTTATTGACAATGTGGTCATTAGGGCTAAGTTGCCAAAGAAGAAAGATGGTGCATAATCAAGTACAAGGCATGATAATTACTAATGAACAAGATGCTAGTATATTCGATCTCCTTCGTGAACAACATGACGCAGGGAGAAGGAGTGCTAAGACCTTCACAAAAGATGGTTGGAATATAGTACACATTGGTTGGGTACAAAAGATGGGTGATGAGATAAGTAGAGAACAAATAAAAAGTAAATGGAAAACACTATGTAGCATCTTTAGACAATACAAGGGGCTAAAAAAGAAAAGCGGATAGGGTTGGGATGATATATTGCAGAAACTGGTGGCACCTAAGGATGAAGCATGGGAAGAGATGATAGAGGTATATATTTATTTTAGTATTTATATATCAATTTTATATATTGAATGGATAAATATATGTTTCTAATATGTATTTTTGAACTTTTGACTAGTTGAGGAAATGTTATGGACGATGTCAGGAGAAAGGTTTTGTACATTTTGAAGATATTGCTTTTTCTTGTGGGTAACGACACTGCTACAAGCAATTGTGCTTTTGCCTCCAACTAACCGTTTGCGCAAACAACAATTTAAAGCAGTGATTCTTCTGATACACTAATACTAAATGAAGTTAAATTGGAACACGATGACACCTTGCAGTGTGGTGATGGCATGTTCAAATTAAACTTTACTACTAGCCAGGAGACTTCTTCTGAGAGTAAGAGGCTACATCAAAGTGGATCAGGTAGGCGAGGTAAGAAGAAGTCAACCCCTAGTGATGATACATGCCTAAAATTGGTAGAAGGCCTTTTAGAAAGAAATAGAACAAATGATAGTGTTAGGTTTTTAATTGTTGGCAATTGTGCACAAAATATTCTAAGTATATTTTTTACATGTATATGAGCTTTACACAAGTCTAGAAAATCTCTGGTTTGAAGAATTGCAAAATTATTGGAGCAAAGTTGATGAGATCAAGTCATGCCGTTCGAATGCATCCGAGCCGCGTTCGAATGCACCAACGAAGTTTAAAAATCTTGGACTTTCGTGAGTACGGATAAGACTTGGATTTGGCTCTATCTTATACTTTTGTGAGTACGGATAAGACTTGGATTTGACTCTATCTTGAGATCATATATAAGGATTGTGATGCCCTATCTCTAGGGTGGTTGAATAAGCATTATTGAATGAGACTTCTTGAGGCTACATCGGTTCTTCAACTAACAAGGTCCTTCTCATCTACAAATCTGAATCTTTCGTTTTAAGGGCTATCTAGACGAAAGATCAATCTCGAGGGCTACTGAGATTGGACTTCAATCACAAGAAGCAGTGAATCGTGGGTTCTAACGAGCAAGACTGAGAGGAACAAAGTCGTTTGGATCAACGAGTTATTTTGTGAGTCAATCTTGTAACTACTAATATTCTATTGATTGGTTTTGATCCGAGTTTGGATCCATGGTTTTTTTTCCGTTTGGGATTTTCGACGTTAAAATCTTGGTGTTCATCTCTACTTTCGTTTTTAATAATTCTTCTGACTTTTACTTAAGCGAACGAACGATATCATTGCCTAAAGGTTAGATACATATGTGTGTGTAAGGGTTTTTCAATTGGTATCAGAGCAGGTTCTCTCACCCTTTGAGAGAGATCAGATAGGCATGGATTTTCATAGAGATAGACTATCATCTATTAGACCTCTTATCCTAGATAGATCAAATTATGGATATTGGAAAGCTAGGATGAGAGCTTATTTGAAGTCTATAGATGAGCGAGTATGGATGGCCATTGTGAACGGTTGGAGTCCACCAATATACATGGTGAATGATAAGTTTATTGAGAAACCGATTGAGTCATGGGATAAGACAGATTATGAAAAGTTGGCTGGAATAGCAAAGCAATAAATACAATTTTTAGTTGTGTTTCCTCGGAAGAATTTAGAAGAATTTCTACTTGTGAGATAGCAAAAGAAGCCTGGACAATCGTAGAAACAACTCATGAAAGAACTATGGCTGTAAAACTTTCAAAACTTCAAAGGTTGACTATTAGTTTTGAAACTCTATGTATGGAGAAAAATGAGACATTTGATGAGTTCTATGCAAAGCTGAGTGATATAGTCAACTCCTGTTTCAACCTAGGAGAGAAAATTCCTGAAAACAGAATTGTCCATAAGATACTTAGGTCTCTTCTAGAAAGGTTTCAAGTAAAAGTTACAACTATTGAGGAAAGTAAGGACATCGATTCTATGAAAGTTGAACAATTGATAGAAAATCTACAAACATTTGAGTCCAATCTTTCAAAACCGAGGAAGTCCAAAGGGATGGCCCTATCCACAGTTGAACAAAATTTAGAGGAGTCTGATGATGAAGGTGATTTAGATGTTGAGATGTTGGCCATGTTTGTTAAAAAGTTCAATAAATTCTTTTGGAAACCAAACAAGTTGAATGTTGAAAAACTTGAGAAAAGCAAAGCCTTTGTAAAAAAAAAGAATTCTGTGAGTTCAAATACAGGTGTGAGCAACAACAATGTCAAATAGAAAAATAAAAATTCTGATAATAAAGTTCGATGTTTTGAATGTTCTGGTTTTGGATACATCACACAAGAATGCCCTAATCGTCTTAAGAGGAAGGGTAAAGCTATGAAAGTTACTTGGGATGACTCAGATGAATCTGATGATGATTCTGAAAAAGACAAAGAAAACTTTATAGCTTTTGCCTCTTCTCTACTTAATACTGATTCTGTTGTTGATACCTATAGTTCAGATGATCAGGATATGTTACCAGCTGAGGAAGATGAATCTGAAATTCAAAAGGCATATAATGACTTGTACCTGGAGTCGTTTAAACTCAAGAAAAGCAATCTTAGATTACTTCAACGACTCAAGGTAATTGAACCAGAAAGAAATCAATTTTTAGAGAAGTACAAATTGGAACTTGAACGTGCCAAAGACCTTTCTGAACAACTTGACAATGCAAAAAATAAGATGAAGGCTGATAAAATTGAACTAGAGCGATTGTAGAAGGAAGTGACATTTCTTAAAGGGAATAACAAACTTGACAAGATATTAAAATCTTAGATTTCTAAAAAAGACAGGTATGGTATTTGATACACTAGTAATTCAAATAATAATAAAACTGTCTTTGTTTCTACAGGTATACAAAAGGAAGAAAACCTGAGATCATCAACCGCTTTTTTAAAACAATCCTGAATAAATATCTCTAAACTGAAGTTCAATCAACAAACTGGTAACTCTTCAATGGCACCAAAGGTAAGCTTTAGTCATACTCCTCGACAAAAGGTGAGTAGAAAAGGGTTTGTTCCAACATGCTTTCATTGCGGCATTCTAGGGCATATTCGACCCCATTGTAAATTTTTGTAAAAACCTAGAATTGCTTTCATTTATGGGATGAAAACAAAGGCCATATGGGTCAAGAAAAGTGACTTGAAATGTTATGTTGTACATACTACCTTGAAAGCTTTAAATTCTGACTTGTGGTATTTAGACAGTGGCTGTTCAAGACATATGTCAGGCGACAAATCCTTATTTTCTAATCTCGAAGAACATGAAGAGGGAGTTGTGACATTTGGATATGGTAACTCTTCCAAAGTAATAGGTAAAGGAAAGGTAAGTACTTCAGGGATTCCTAGTTTCGAAAATGTTCTTTATGTTAAGGGCTTGAAAGTAAATCTACTAAGCATCAATCAATTTTGTGATGAAGGTTATGAGGTAAAATTCTTCAAAAATGATTGTACTATTTTAGATCATGATGGTAATATTATATGTTTTGGATCTAGAACATCTAATAATTGCTATGTTGTTAAAACTTCACATAATCTGAAATGTAACAATGCAAAACATGCTAGAACTCCTATAAGTATAACTACCAAACTAAGAAAATACACTTTAGGAAAAAGTGTTAATCAGACACTATATAGGAGCATGATTGATAGTCTTTTGTACTTAATTGCTAGTAGACCAAATATTGCATTTAGTATCGGTGTGTGTGCTAGGTTTCAGTCTGAACCTAAGGAGACTCATTTGTTTGTTGTGAAACGTATCATAAAATATGTCAGTGGCACAGTTGATTTAGATATCTGTTTTACTTATGACTCGGGTGCTATCATATCGGGATATACGGATTCTGATTGGGCAGGTTCATGTGATGATAGAAAAAGTACTTCAGGTGGATGTTTTTATGTTGGAAACCATCTGGTTGCTTGGCACAATAAGAAACAAAACTTGATATCTTTATCTACTGCGGAGGCCGAATACATTGCAGTAGGGAGTTATTGTTCTCAGTTACTATAGATGAAACAGATGGTCAAAGATTACGGCATTGAACAAGATACTATGGTGCTTTATTGTGACAACATGAGTGCTATCAATATATCGAAAAATCCTGTTCAACACTCGCGTACAAAACATATAGACATCCGACATCATTTTATACGCGAGTTAGTTGAAGACAAAATAATAATACTGGAACATGTTGAGACAGAGAAACAGTTGGGTGATTTGTTTACAAAACCTTTGGATTTACAGAGATTTGAGTATCTTTGTACTTCTTTAGGGATTTGTGCTTTGAACTAATTTTATTGGGATTTGTGTTTTTAGTTTGCGAGTTTCTTTTTATTTCGTTTTCGTTTTTTTTAGGTTTTCTTTTACTCTGAAATTTTCTTTGGTTTTAGTTTCAGATTTGTCGAGAGTCTTTGTCATAAAAAAATTGATGCACTCCTAGATTCAATAATATATGCTTGACATAGAAATATAATTTTTTACTTGATTATGAGTTATTATAGTCAATTTTGTCATCTTGTAGTATATTGTATCATTTTTTATTTTGACTCCCTCAACTTCTATAATAATAAAACCAAATTTAATGCACTCATAACGTATGTGTATTCTTGAGTGAGCATGATATCATGAATTATTTTTTTAAATAGCTTACTATTAAATTTGATTTGCACAGTTTGACCTCATGCTTAGTCATCAAAAATATGTTCACAAAAGATCAATGAAAAGGGCTACAATGAGTTAGTGTGAAAGCCGTCTTGTTTAGAGTCTAGTTTGACTCAGTACATTGTTTGCAAATTCAAAAAAAATGAATAATATATGTGAATATCTTGTTACATATTGTTTGATTTGTATAACAAGAAAATGGCTACCTACTCATGTGTGAAAGCCATCATTGCACCTATATGTTTCAGTAAAAAAAATTACAGGAAAAATTCTTGTCACATTATGGAGAATAAGTCGAAAAGTGCAAAACTTTCTATACTAAGTCGGTTTGACTACTGTGTTGCATCATTGGTTAAATAGGAAAGTTTGTTTAAGAAGATAGTTTCATGTTATCTATGCTCAACTTGCATATACTTATTGTTATGATCAATCAAGATTAATTTAATTTTAAGTGATACATTAGAATTGATTATAATATGCTCTTGATGATTTGATTGATCTGTGTATGACTTATTTCATTTGATTGTCATATTTAATGTCTTGAATCTATTTTGAACTTTTTTTAGAAGTGTATCTCCAAAAAGATTTTTTTTGTTTTTACTGATTTAAAAAAAATGGCGTTCGAACTCAAGATTTTTGAGTTCGAACTCAGCGCGTTCGAACACGCAGACTAGTGTGTTTGAATACACTCGGGGGTTCTTTAAATATTACGTCCGAACCCAAGGGTTTTCATCTTCCATCTTCCAAACCCTAGAAACCCTTTATTTTCTCCCTCCCAAATCTTCAAGATCTTCATCTTTTTCATCAAAATTTTCACTTCAAACCCTTTTAGAGGGTAGTTCTCCTTCGGATCTAAAAGTCTTTTGGCCTAAACTCCAAGATTTTCTTCACTTTTTGCGAGGTATGATCATTCCTCAAATTTCTTATTTTTTATTCAATTAAGTGTCTTGATCTTGATTGATTTCGTGCGGTTTCGAGTTTTGATCACGTTAAAGTTAATATCTTGATGTTTCTTGTGCGATTGAACGTGATAACTTAGCATTTTCAAGTGGAAGATGGATTTCACTTAGGGTCTTCATGGTTTCTAGAATTTTTGGATTTCTTATTATTTTTTTGTATGCTTTGGGCATATGTTGAATCTTACAACTTTTTTCCTTCTCTAGAATGCCTAAAAAAAAGCTACAGTTACTAAGAAACTAAGGCCGTCTTTGTCACCTACCTCGACTCCGTGTTGACGATTCTTCGTCTACCTCGACTCCGTGTTAACGATTTGTGTCAAAAAGGAGGAGAGTGTGTAGTGTGTGGTGTGTGGTGAGTTTAGACGCAAGTTTAAAGCTTAGGAGTTTACTAGTGTAGGGGGAGTTTATTAGAGTTTACTGGTTTATGTTTACTGCATAATAACTTTGCTTAAGTACTTTTGAACTTATGCTTGTTTGATAACTTGTGTTTGGATTGTTATTCATTTCAAGTTATTTTCACTTGATCTTGGATTGGTATATTTTTATTATTTGCAGGGATTGAAATGCGAAATCTTCTAGACTTGTTGAATGCTCATTTTGAATTCTTTGTAATATCTTGTAATCTAGTTGTTTTGTCACAAATTGCCAAAGGGGGAGATTGTTAGATTTCTAATTGTTGGCAATTGTGTACAAAATATTCTAAGTATATTTTTTACATGTATATGAGTTTTACACAAGTCTAGAAAATCTCTGATTTGAAGAATTGCAAAATTATTGGAGCAAAGTTGATGAGATCAAGTTATGCCGTTCGAATGCATCCGAGCCGCGTTCGAATGCACCAACGAAGTTTAAAAATCTTGAACTTTCGTGAGTACGGATAAGACTTGGATTTGGCTCTATCTTATACTTTTGTGAGTACGGATAAGACTTAGATTTGGCTCTATCTTGAGATCATATATAAGGATTGTGATGCCCTATCTTTAGGGTGGTTGAAGAAGCATTATTGAATGAGACTTCTTGAGGCTATATCGGTTCTTCAACTAACAAGGTCCTTCTCATCTACAAATCTGAATCTTTGTCTTAAGGGCTATCTAAACGAAAGATCAATCTCGAGGGCTACTGAGTTTGGACTTCAATCACGAGAAGCAGTGAATCGTGGGTTCTAACAAGCAAGACTGAGAGGAACAAAGTCATTTGAATCGACGGGTTGTTTTGTGAGTCAGTCTTGTAACTGCTAATATTCTAGTGATTGGTTTTGATCCAAGTTTGGATCCGTAGTTTTTTTTCCGTTTGGGTTTTTCCACGTTAAAATCTTGGTGTTCATCTCTACTTTCATTTTTAATATTTCTTCCAACTTTTACTTAAGCGAACAAACAATATCATTACCTAAAGGTTAGATACATACATGTATCTATGGGTTTTTTTCAGATAGAAAGGTGAACTATAAGTTGGAGAAGATATATTTTGAAAAGATGAAGTTTGAACAACATACATGCCATATTTAGGACATAAAAGAAATTATGTCCGTAGCACAGCAACTTCTTGGTATGGGTATTAAATTTACTTGTTAATCGACAAATATAGGAAATTACTCACATGGAATCCTACCTTTGCACTCGAGGGCCAATCTCCGTCCAGTCTGAGGAAACCTTTGCACGCCTCCGTTACCTTTTGGGAAATATAGGAAATTACTCACATGGAATCCAATCAAGAAGAAGTGGATATGCATTATAATACAGAAAGTAGCCCATCAGATACTGAACCATCAGTTAGTACTGTGAATACAGACTCATTAATATCAAATCAACTTGATAAATTTGTAGAACAACTTGTAGAGGATATTAGTTCCTCCCACCATAGGCCTAAACCTAGGCCTTGCAAAAAAAACAATAATAATAATAATAATAATAATAATAATAATAATAATAATTGCTGGGCATGACACGACCGTCCTCGTGCCCAGCATGCTGTGCATGCCGTGGTAGCGATAGAGCTGCTACACACCTCCACTGAGCCACTTTTCTCCACGTCGTGGCGATGTGTGGAGATGGGACCTCGCCCACTGGCCACTCCGCTGCTGCCGCATGACCATCTCTCTCTCTAACTTCCTCTCTCTTTCCTTCTCTTTCTCTCTCTCTCTCTTTGGTTCTCTCGGTTTCCTCTCGGAACTATTAGAGGTTTGACCTATCGGTGAGAGGCTAGCAACTGAGTGGCCACCAGCAACCGTACCCCTCCCCTACAGCCCAGCCCCCTTCTCCTTTTCTTCTTCTTCCTCTTCTTCTTCTTCTCCTCCTCCTCCTCCTCCTCCTCCCCTTATTTTCTCCTCTCGGGTAGCACCCTACAACAAGGAGCTAAGCTCAACCCAGCACCTGCTACGTTGAGGTGCTAGGCTGAGCCCAGCACTATGTATAATTTTTTTAAATATAAATATAAATATATACATATTATTGATTACTATTTAAATTATATTTGATTATGTTATTAGTTATTTAATTAGTTTAGTTAATCTAATGTATTTAATTTATATGAATTAAATCTAATTATATCATGTTTAGCAAAATACCTACAACATAAATTACTATATTAATCCTAGCTAGGTATAGTAATTATTCTTGTGTAATTAATTGTAGTAACTTAATTCTTATTTTCTTAATTATCAAAGAGAATGATAGGTAGATAATTATGTTTCAAATACACTATTAGATAATATAATTATGGTTAATAGATAACAAAACAAATATAGGAATGAAGAGTATATGATTACGAGAAATGATCTTTTAGCCGGGTTAATTTTAATTAATAGAAAGATTGATATTATATGTTATAAATAATTTCAGATTCTGATCCCCTTGTTCAAGACCCCTTGGACTTAGCTATCAAGGCCTGATTGTTGTAGTAGCAGTGTGAACGAGTGGTTGTTTAATAAATACAATAGTGGTGAGTAGTCTTATTTCCTAGACGTCTTTCTCAAATTATGATATATTATATAATTATATATATGTATGTTTTGGCCTCTAGCATGATTATATGACTTTATCTAGAGATGATTTTAGTACAGAATATTTTATCATGTATTTGGTTAGGCTGATCTAGGATATGAGTACATTGGTGATATATAAAGATAATTGAAGATGACTATACTGTTATGGTTTTATGTCGAGATGATTTCTACCATGAGTGTGCATGTGATAAACTAGAATGAGTATGTATGTGTTAGATGCATGATTGGATTTTGCATTGCATCATCTTTCTCTTGGCTTCTTTACCTTCTAAATTTCTGAGTTACATGATCTGTTGTAGTACTGGATATGCATATGATCTATCATATATTAGAAAATTATGAAAATATTGATGTATGTGATGTGATGGCTGGAACAGTATTTGATCCGGACTGGTACTGGACATACTCTTAGCGTATGACAGAGTATGGTGATGATTGATGGTTGTACTCTTAGCGTATGATAAGGTACAACTATCATTGATATACCTTTAGTGTATAGTAGGGTATGATTTATCTCCAGAGATACTCTTAGCTTATGACAAAGTATGTTTTGAGCTTGTGGCATGATGTGTATTGAGTTTGGGGTTGGGTACCGTAGTTCAGCATGGAAGATGATATTTAGAGTTGAGACAAATGACTATGCTAGTGAGAGATATGTGGATTATATCCGGTTCTGACATACACAATTATCTAGTGGTTGGCATGCATTATGCATCATCATTTATGTGACTCGTATCACTACATCATGGTTGTTATACATCATATGTTGTTATATTCGATTATGTTATATTATAATTTCATCATGAGATATATTTTTGGTTAAGGATATAATATGGCCATTCATGAGAATTGATTTTATTTATGTATATATCATCGGGGATATATATATATGTACATGGCATCATGTTTCTTTTTTATTCATATTATCTAGTACATAATTTACTCTTTATTTAGCATCATTGATTCGAGGTAAGATTTATTTACTGAGCTTTTAGCTCATGACTCTTTTTATTTTTGTCCTTTCCAAAAACCCAAGTGAGCGAGTGGAGCAAGATACTCTCTTAGAGAGTGTGGTTAATGTTATACGCTAGATACGTTATGTTATATGGTGTATCAGTTGACATTTCAGAATGTCTTTACCTCTATCTTATATTTTAGCAGGTGATTTTGTACTTGTTAAATTATGTATATATGTATATGTAATAGTGAAATACTATTGATGATGTGTTGTAGCCTGTGTGGGGCCCTATTAGGAATTATCTGTATATTGTTGGTAGTCTTGAGTTCTTCTTGGTTTATATGTCGATAAAATTATGGTGTTGATACAAGTTTATTTAATTGTCGACATCTAACTGAGTTGTCATGTGTCTTGCATGTGCCGTGTGGGCTCGTGTCATACACGTGTTTAGGATTTGGGTGTTACAACTAGGCCTTTTATTGGTCAAGATTTATTGATTGATATCTTACGTGGTCATCCAAATCGTTGTATTGATGAGTATCGAAAGACCATGGAAACTTTTACATTATTGTGTTAAGCCTCGGAAGAAAGAGGTTTGATTCGAAACACACAAATCTTGACCAATGAGTAACTAGGTATTTTTTTATATTGTGTAGCACATGGTGTATCAAATAGAACTCTTTCAGAGAAATTTCAACACTCAGGAGCCACTATTAGCTGATATTTTAATGAAGTTCTTGATGGTATTTGTGCTATGGGTCATATTTTTATTCAACTACCACCCCCTGATGTTGCTGTTCATCCAAGGATTGTGTCAAGTTCTTTATTCTATCCATACTTTATGGTAATAAAAATTATTATTTTTTGTCTTATTACTTGTTTTATCATGTTTTCATAAAGATGATATATTGTTGAGCTAATTAATAGTTATATACGGAATACTATTGGCAATAGACGGCACTTAATATAAAAGGGATTGTTAGTAGAGATCGGCAATCTGTAACATGCAATTGTAAAGGGGAAACTTTTCAAAATGTGATGGGTGTAGTAAATTTCGATATGAAATTCTTATTTCTATTACCATGTTAGGAAGGTAGTGCTTCTGATATGGCAGTTTTACGTGATGTAATATCAATATGAAATTTCACTATGCTTGTCAGTATGCATAGTTTATAATAAAGTCAAAATTCTTTATATTTGGCATCTATTTTCGATGACTAATTAATAAGTAATATATTTAAAGGAAAATATTATCTTGTTAATGCTGGCTATACAAACACAAAAGAATATCTGGCTCCTTATAAAGGAACTAGATATCATTTAAGTGAGTATCAATGTCGATAAAGTTTTCACACAAGCCCAAGAGATTTATTTAATCATCGCCACGCCCAACAACATAATGTTGTTGAGAGGACATTTTGCATATGGAAGCAACGCTTTAAGATATTAAAAAGAATGCAACCATTTGCGTGGGAAACTCAAGGAAAAATTGTTATGGCATGTGCTGTGGTACATAATTTTATTAGTAGAAATACACGTGAACATGATAGATATTTGGCTAGGGATTTAACAAGTCAAACTTTAGAAAGCGATGATTAATGACTACCTTTAAGATAAGAATCAAATGAATATACATTTGATAGTAATCAACTCAGAAATAATATCACAGCTCAGCTGTGGAAAGGACGGGACGAAGGTATCATGTATTGTTGTTGGATTAATTTATTACAATTTACATATATTACATTTTGTAATCAATTGTTATTTACATATTGAAAGAAGGACCAACGTGTTTAATACTTGGCCTGAGTGTCATGCACAAGTGAATAGATATTCTAGTGCTTGCTTCTGCTCATTTCCAAACTTCAATGCTGCAATGAGTTCGTTTTCTGCATATGTTAAATTACATGAGAAAAAACTGCCTACAACATACACTGCAGCACATCGTGATTTCCAATGTGATGTTCTTAAAATGTTGAAATGTTGTATGGTCTGTTGTTTTCTATTATTCATGTTGGTTATATTCTGTAAATATATTTGAAGTTGAGAACTTCTTGGTTGTATTTTGTACTATTATTTGAATTGTTACGGAAACTTTTTGTAAATCTATTTTGTTGAATGGTAATGTTTGTATATTGTATAAAATTGTTGCAAAAATATTCATTGTAAGATGTTGCTAGAAGGTAACTTTTGTGTTTATGGTAGAAATATTCATTGTTCTATGTGTTTTTGTAATTTTTGTGTAAATTTTGTAATTTTTTGTTGCAGAAATATATGTTCGTAGGTTAAGTATCCATTTTAACTTGTCTAGATTTTTTGTTGCAGAAATATTCATTATTGTAGAAATGTTTATTAGTAATATTGCATATGTTAAACACAAGAATTGCATGCGTATTACAGTAGCACTATATATATCTAGCCCCTGAACATTACATAGAATGAGTGTTACATAAGTATTGCTTACTATTGCATACATAGTGCCCTATATATGCAACGCTAGTGCACGATCATTGTATAGAAAGAGCGTTACATAGCTTTGCGGATCATTATATATATAGAACTCTATATATGTAATGCTAGTACATGAGCATTACATAGCTTTGTGGATCATTGCATACATAAAGCCCTAAATAAGCAACACCAGTGTGCTACCATTGCATAAAAAGAGTGTTACATATATTTACGAATCATTGTATACATAGAGCCCTATATTTGCAATACTAGTGCATGATTATTACATAGAAAGAGTGTTACATAGCTTTGTGGATAGGGGTGACAAATCTTGACCCGACCCGATAATCCGACATGATAATCCGGCTCTTAATCGGGTTTGGATTTAGTATAATCAGGTCCGGGTCATAAATGGGTCAACCCGTCTAACCAGTTTAATAATTCGATCGTGTTCAGGCTTATATATATATATATAAAAGGTAATAAAAGTCTAAAACCTAAATCGTTCACCCATTCTCTCTGACTCTCCGGCACAGCCCCGCAGCCGCCTCATCTCACCGCAAAAAATTTTCGCCGCGCCTCCTCTCTCTCCAACCTCTCCGGCCGCCGTCTGCCGCCTGCCGCGGTGCCTTCCACTTAGTCTCCACCTGCTGTCTGCCCCGAGAGTTTGCCGGTGTCCGTCCGCGGTGACTCCGCTCTTCCTCTCTCTCCGAAACTCTCCAACCGCCTCCTCTCTCTCTGTTCAAGGTCGGGACTTCCTGGACCTTGAACTTGACGAAGAGCTTGCTCGACCTGTGTGGCTTCGGCAAGGCGTCGCCGCCATGGAGCCTCCACGGTCGACGCAGACTTGTGCTTGGGTAACCCTAGCATGAGGAGCCGGAGCTTGGTGGCAGAATTCAGGAAGGAGACGGGAAAGTTGTTATGGTGCTTATGGAGGGGCGACGTCTTGCCCGGCAGCAACGACGATGGAGGACTCCAAGGAGACGAGCTTACCCTTGAAGAAGAGGTCATCGGACGAGGAGACTGGGTCGAATCGGAGTCCTTCGTTCGATGAAGCCAGAAAGTTGAACTCCCTCTTGTCGTCGTCTTCCTCCTCCTCGTCGGAGACATCCTTCTCATGTCCGCTGGCGTCGTCTTTGTGGACGGAGAACTCGACATCGAAGAAGGGCCCATCGTCGTCGTGGTCGCCGGCATCTTCGTCGTCGTCGTCGTCAGTGTTTGGCGGAGGATGGAGGAGGCAACGACGGAGTTGGGGGCGGAGGTGGTGCGCGGCTCTGCCGCACCAGTACTTGAGGATCATAGGTACTTCCTGCTAACTTCAAAAAATCTCTTGGTAGGTAAAAATTCCTTTTAATTTTTTCTTCAATTTTTTGTCCAATATGCATCTGCTTCGAAGCATCATAGGTACTTTCAGAACTACTTGATATTGCCAATTATAATTTTAAATTTCTTCTCTCAGAAGGCCTCTGAAGAATATATGTAGCAAAGTATCAGTACTTCTCACATGCAACCTGGAAAATTTTTAAAGCTGAACGGTCTATTGTGTTCACTATTGAACGGGTAACTTCAATTATCATTACTGAATTTAGTGTGCTGGCCCTTTTTCCTAGTTTAAAAAATAAAAGATGTATGCTTGTTTGATGACTGTGTATGATGAACTCTACATTCTTATTTTGAAGTTACATAATACAGGTTGTCTTTTATTGCTGATTTGTACAGGCAAAGCCACATGCCATTTTTCGAGAAGTCAGATTTGTTCTTTATATGCATGCTGCATCCCCTTTCATTTGACATTCAAAAGCAGGAATCAGAAATTGAGGCAGCCGAGGTATTCAACTTCATTCGTTTAAGCAGTTAATTTTCTCCTCCTCAGTTGAAGTATGGAACAAGATATTTGAAGTACTACTAGCACGTTGAGTCAGTTAATGCCTTAATGCAGTTCACAAGCTGCACATAACCTTATGAAAGTTTTCTCATCAAATGTAAAGTGGTTCTCTCTGAAGGGATATGCCAAAAGCAAATCAATTTCTTATTTTAGGACTTAGTTTAGTTGGATGATGAATCTATTTTTTGATAAAGTGTGTTCCCATCTATTTTGACTTTCTTGTTAATGTCAGTAATGAAAGTGGGTTGCAAATGAAGTAGCATTATGCGGATGAAAATATGCTAGGGAAGTTAGGTTTTTCTTTGGATGATATTTAAAAATGCGATGGAATGAAATGAGGTCTTTGGAGTCTTCAAACTCATAACCAATTGATATTTTTGGCGTATGGCCCCATCTTGAAATTTCATGCAATTCTAATTGGAACTAAACTCCTACTGTCTGAGTTGCTAGTTGCAGGCAATAGAGGTTGTTGATATGGACCAGAAAACAAAAATGGTTACAGAACTTGATGGTCATGTGATGCGCTTTGTAGGTGATCAAAATGGGAACCATGTTATTCATAAATGTATCCAGTGTATCCCTGCTGCAAAGATCATAGCTGATATGATACGATATTATATGAGTTTTGAGTTGAAAATATATTATTTTGTTTATATGATATACTATTTAAGAGTTAGAACTTTGTTCTAAACTCTATTGTATATTTGTATGGATTTTTGTAATGGTTCGTTATTAGGATTGTAATTTTAATGTTGTATGAGTTTTGAGTTAGAAATATATTATTTTGTTTATATAATACACCATTTATATATGATAAATCAGTAAATTAGTAAATATTGAATTTTATATATGATTTATGTTAAACAGGTTAGACGGGTCATGTTAACTGTCGAGTTAACATGACCCATATAATTATACGGGTATGACGGGTCGTGTTAACGTGTCTTGTTAACTTGACTCGTTTATTAAACGGATTAGGCGAGTCGGGTCGTGTTTGTATTTACTAGATGCAATCCGTTTATTAATTGGGTCGTGGTCGTGTTAAAGTAAAATTGACCCGATCCGAATTTGACCTGACCTGAACCCACTTAATCCGACTCGATTGCCACCCTATTTGCGGATCATTGTATACATAGAACTCTATATATGCAACACTAGTGCACGAGTGTTACATAGCTCTATATAAGCAACGCTAGCGCGCGCTACCAGTGCATAGAAAGAGCGTTACATACCTTTGCGGACCATTGCATATATAGAGCCCTATATTTGTAATGCCAGCGAGCGATCATTGCATAGAAAGAGCGTTACATACCTTTGTGAATCATCGTATACATAGAACTCTATATATGCAATGCTAGTGCACGAGCATTATATAGCTTTGTAGATCATTGCATACATAAAGCTCTATATAAGCAAAGCCAATGCGCTACCATTGCATAGAAAATGCCTTACATACCTTTGCAGACCATTGCATACATAGAGCCCTATATATGTAACGCCAGCGCATGACCATTATATATACTCGAGCATTGCGTACTTATTAGATCGTGCTCTTCGCCATGACTGCTCAACGCGAACTAACGCCAGCGAGGAGCATTGCACACCTATAGGTATGTTTTATTTAACCGTTTCTGTATATTTGAAAGATGAACTGCTGGAATCTAACCACCTCCCTCTTCCCTATTCTCTGTAGAGTTCTTCGAAAATATACACAACATATTTCGCACTCTCTAACCTCCAAGACGAAGACATTGTCCCTTGGATTCATCAAGATTTTGGCTTTTTTTTACTGATAATATGTCGGGAGCGGTCCGAGACAATAAGAAGAATTTGGCGATTGAGGCTGTGCAAATGGATCTTCTCAAAGAACAGGTTAGGGTTCTTTTGATCAAATATATTTCCAAATTTTTGTCTGAGATTATAGAAGGGTTGATTATGTAGCAAAGTTTATTTTCTGAGATTAAGTAATCTTCTCTGTGCAAAGCCCTTTTTCGAAATTTTGTAGATTTATAGCAAATTTTTTCTTTTTCGAAATTTTGTAGATTTATAGCAAATTTTTTGTACTAAATTTTTTGTTAATAAACTTGTAGGAGTAGGAGTATAGATTGTTTTTCATGTTGGTTTATCTTTGCGATGTAGGGATTCAATTTATGTAGTAGATGTTTTAAGCTTGTCTATAGCAGATTTTTTGTACTATTTTTTTTTTAATAAACATAGTAGGATATGTGTTTGTTTATACTACAATATAAGGCTTCAATTATAGCATATTTTCTCGTCTTCTAACTGCAAGTATCTTGTTCACAGGCTACTTGTTCTCTTGAATGCACGGATATTGTGCCGCGCAAAAGGGCCCTTATTTCAAGTAATTAAGATTTATCAATCTCAATATTTTTTTAATATAAGAGTAGTAGTAATATTTCTTGATTTATTGTTTGTAGTACCTTGAAGTCGTATACAAAATCGAAGAGTTGATAACCAAAAATTCGATGTAAAAGGTTACAAGAGGAGGATGAATGTTTAATACTAGGTGAAGTCAATATGAAACTAACCTCTAGTGATGTGACTATGTTTTTGGGGCTTCCATTACAAGGGAAGCCAATATCCCTTAGTAGCAATGAGGATGTAGCTCCTTGGGTTCGTGATATATTTAGTTAGGTCTTTTCTTATTCCATTAGTTGAATATTTTCATTAAAATAAAATTTTTATAAGTTGCGTTCGAACGCGGAAGGGGTCACGTTTGAACGCCCTTGTGAACGTTTGCATCATTATGCTATTGGATTATTGATTTCTTGTCTCCTATCTTCTTTCTATTTTTCTCTACCCTAATCTCCCTCATCCCTCTTCACTAATCTACCACCTCTACCGTTGGCAAGGTTTCTCTTAACTTTTAATCTCTTTCGCCTGTCGAGTCCTCCATCTTCTTTGGGATCTCGACCATTTCTTTTCTTTTATCTTAATCACTTAAACAACATCACCACCTCATCTCCGTAATCATTCATAACCCTAACATCCACTCCACCCATCACCACAACCATCATCCACACTATATCAGGTTTTCGTCCCAGATGCAATTCGAATATGCAAAGGGCATAAATACGAAAATAGGAAAACCATTATCCTTTAAACAACATCTACCATTTATCCTCATCTTTATTATCATTCATAACCTTAACATCCATTCCACCCGTCACCACCACCATCATCCGCACTATATTGTATTTTTGTCCTAGTTGCAGTTCGAATCTGCAAAGGGCGTAAATACAAAAAACATAGATCTAGGAGTTACAGATCGATTCTACTTGGTTTCATAATTTTATGACAATAGGAAAATATTTGGTGAATATTTTCTCTCGTTTGCGCGGACTGCTTCCTAGAATAAATCCAGATCTTGAAGGAATCGTTCCGTAGCCTATCAATTTGGTATCGTAGACGCTATCGTTGGTATCAGAGCCTATCAATTTGGTATCGTAGACCCTATCATTGGTATTAGAGCCGATCAATTTGGTATCGTAGACCTTATCATAATAATTATGATTGAATCAAATTATGCAAGGAGCTATACTTGTATTTTAATGATGTTTTTTGTGTTATCTCTATTATTTGACAGTTTGGATTACATTTGGAATGATGGAGTCATGCATTGCATAAGAAAACATGTGATGGATCTACTAAAGGGTTACATGATTTTCGATGATATCATTTGTGCACGGCAAATGATGTATCATAATCGTAGCCAAGTTTCCGAAGAATTTGCTCAATGTTGTTTTATGGATACAGACTTACATGTAAGTTATTTTCTTTTTAGCATTTTTACTTCTTACAATATATTTGAACTTAACAATACTTTTTAAAACATTAAAGAGGTCTTTGAGCATGAAGTCAGATTCAATGATTGAACATTGTTTATCTGGTGCTCTTGAAAATGGAAGACTACAAAAGTGTGCTTATTAGATGATTCTATTGAATACATCCTTACATTGGCACTTTCTTATTATTGATTTAGAAAATGATATTCAAAAACATTATTCTTTAATAGAAGCAGAAGACTATTTGGAGGAGGCGACAATAGTGGTACAACATATATTGTGGATATTATTCATATTCATCTAGTACTATTTGCAATAACATAACTCATATAAATCTATATTTGCAATAGGGGAAATGGGCAGAAGACATCTTGAAAGATTGTTTTTTTGACATATATCAACATGGAGTCCAAGCTGGCGGCAATTGAAAAGTTATGTAAGTTAAATATATTCCAAGGGAACATCAAAGTATGGATTGTGGTGTATTTGTCTTGAAATATGAAGATCGAATTCAAAGGAATGCCAAAGTCGTTGATTTTGGACAAAAGGATATGAAAATGCTTCGGGTTAAGCATGCCATAAAGCTAGCAAGTGATGATTTTCTAAAGAATGGTAAATACATTTACTTGTATATCCTTACACAAAATTGACTCATCTAGACTACGTATAATAGATTCTTGATAATGTATTACATTTTTTGCAGAGTGAAGGCTTCATCAATTGTAGTTCTTAGTTATTTATCATCCTACTTGCATATGCTTCTATACATAACTCGAGGTGATACCTGAATTGTTTGGCATAGAAGATGTAGTTAGTAAACTAAAAAAGGTCAATACCCTAATAAGGTGATATTTAGGCATCTATTTCTTGGTTGCTTTTTGTGTATGTATGATAGGAGTTGTTATAATTTTTAGCTGTCATCTGATTTGGTGCAAGTCTAATGGTAAAAGAATGCGTCTATGGGATTGACCCAAGATTATGATGCTCTTGATGTTGCAAACATAATTGGTATCATCTAGGGCTAGAGATGATGCCGGTAGCTAGCTATATGCTTTTGCTTTGAATGAAAATTTCTCATGATGTTTAACATGCCACTTTGCGGCACATTTTGAGTTGTAGAATTTGGACCTTGTGTTCTATATTTTATATATGTTAATTATTGTGGAGTATATTATATTTAATTATTATGTAAGATGCCTCATATATTTTTTTCGTTAGATAAATTGTATTGAGGTCTGATAAATTATACGTAGGGGTAAATTAGACATAGGGATAATTTCTGATCTTATTTATTACTTTTTTATCTTGCTTTTAAATGTTAATACATAATGGAGGAGTGGAGATGATATGTTGCTTTTAAATGTTAATACATTATGGAGGAGTGATGATTTGTTGCTTTACAATTATATGCAATGAGTTGCTTTTGAATGTTATAAAGTTTGCTTATGTGACCTATTTTTTAGCACCACTTTGTAATGGTGAGGAGTTTTAATAAGTAAAATATAGCTTCATTGTCTTATAAAATATTTTATTATATAAAAAGATTACAAAATTTTTTGTAGAGTTTGATGACAATGTTGTTAGCCACTAATTTTTCAAGAATTTTGGCATAATTTTTTTACTATAAATATGTTTTACATACCTACCAGCTCAAAATGGATATGTATGCTCCCACCATAGTAATGGGGATTGGTAGGGGTATTGTTATGATAATGTTTGATATTGTTTAGCAACGGTAATGCATATATACATTCCCACCATAGTAATGAGTGTTGGTAAATACGTAAAGCATGGTAATGCTTAATATTGCTTGCCAAAAGTAATGCATATATACATATGTACGTTCCCACCATAGTAATGAGCGCTTAATGCTTGATATTACTTGCTAGAAGGTAAATGCATTTATTACATATGTACCAGCACCTATTACTACTCCCACCATAGTAATGAGTGCCGGTAAATAGGTAAAGAATGGTAATACTTCATATTGCTTATTAAAAGGTGATGTATTACCTACATATCAGCACCCATTACATATATACACTCCCATCATAGTAATGCACGCTGTTAAGTGTGTAAAGCATGATAATGCATAATAATGCAATATTTCATGCATGCATTGCATACCTATAATATTATAATCCTCTCTTCCTCCATCCCATCAATCTATTTTACATCAAATTGAAGGGTATTATAGTAATTTTTCCCATTATTTCATTCACTTTATATTATATCAACAATAATTATTACACTCTTATTCCAGAATATAGGTAAACTAGGAATAGCTATTCCTACAATACAAACCATTATTTTACGAATAGCAAATTAGCTTTTGCTATTCCTATTCCTCCCTATTCCAGATTTGAACATGGCCTTCAGGAATAACAAAAATCCTTATTCCAGAATACAACCATTTATTCTAGAATAACAGCTAAACACCATAATAGACATATTCCAGAATATAAATACTATTTATCAAAATTTTATTTTATATCTTACACTAACCCAATTACTAATTTACTCTTGATTTGACTACAACCTCTCTTAAATATCTTATTATAATTTATCACCCATATCTTATCTCTTTCAAACATCTTATCATAATTCATTAGAGCATCTCCAAAGGCTCCAAATATGGAGCTAAAAATGGAGTAAGAGCTCGGTGCACTCCAACGCATCGGGCTCCATATTTATTAAAATAATAATAAATATATATATTTATATTAGCTATTTTTAATTACTTAATATGTCCTCTTAGTGTTATTATTTTTTAATAAAAATATGTGGTTAGAAAACTCTCATCGAGATCTTTAAAACAAGACTAATATTCAATAGTTTCAGAAGTAATTTTAAATTACTAATTTTTTAATTAAACGTAGAAATTATATTATACGAAATAAACATTGAAATAAGAATTACATGTTATTAATTAAAAATATCAAAATTATATTACATAAAATAAGCAAAAATTAACATTTCATAATAAAAATAATATGACTTATGTGATACTACACAATATGACTATGGAGGATGAACGGGACGTGGAACCTGATATTGTTAATTCTACTCAACCTCTAGTCATTAAAGAGCTAGAAGCCAATGATGATGAACGATTTCAACGATTTCTTGCTCGACATAGGAAGATCCAAGATAGATAAGCTCATTTTGAGTTTCAAAATGTATTGATTGAACACTTATAGCAGAGGCACGGGAATGGAGGAATATGAATTTTAATGTAATTTTTATTTGATGTATTTCATATTTGATGTATTTTAATATTTACGTTAGGAAATAATTTTGAGTAATTATATTTTAGGACACAATTTATTAGACTCATTTTTATAGATAATAAAAAATTTAAAATTTAAATTAACTCAAAAATAATTTAATATTAGACTCATTTTAAAGGTCTCGATGAAACCTTTCGAATGGTATTATTTTTGTTAAAAACCAATTAGTAAAACTAATTATATACTTAATTTAACTAACTAGATTATTTAATAAAGGATACTAATAAAATTAAAATTATTGAATGAAATAATTATTGAGTAAATTTGGTATTTTTAAAAAGCTGAAAAGATAACCCATTTTTTTGGTGGGGCTCCAAATTTAGAGCCCCATTGTTGCTAGCTCCAAATTTGCAAATTTGGAGCTAGCATTGGAGCCCGGTTGGAGCTTCATCGGGCTCCAAATTTGAAATTTGGAGCCCGATTAAAGTTGCTCTTATTCATCTTTCTCTCTCTTATCAACATCTTATCATAATTTATTACTCCTCTACTCTCTCTATATCACTTATCATACTCTTTTATTTTATACTAATAAATAAATTTAATTTAAACAACATAAAATATCAATAATTTAATATTTCATAAACTTAAGCACGTTTTAAAAGGTATTATTATTAAACATTATTTTCATTTTATATACTTAAATATAAATATAAATATTATAAAATTCTTAATAATATAATATTTAATAGATATAATAGTTTGTTTATAAATTATCTTATTATTAAAATAATTTTCTATGTACTAATAACATCAAAAATATATTAATTAAACTAATATTTTATTGAAATAAATATTAAATCATAGATAAATAATACATTTACTATTTAAATATGAAAGTGTAAATAGTTTAATAGAATTAATAATTTCATTTTGGAATGATTATTAAAAATATATGTTCCATGTAGTATAAAATATGGTAATATTTAAAATATTATAAAATATAATAAAATTTAAAATATTTAAATATAATAATATTTATAATATTATAAAATATAATAATATTTATTATAATAATGTTTATTATATTATAAAATATAATATATGTAGGATTAAATGTAAAAAAGGATAAATATTAATAAACCAATATTTTACAAAATTAAAATGTAGTCAAATTACATTCAAGAATTGCCTATTTAGCTCCTTAGCATTGCATTGTATATTTATCTCTCTAACATTACATTCAAGCATTACATATTTATCTTCATAGCATAGCATTACATTGCATATCTCCCTAACATTGCATTGTATTACATATCTATTTTCTAGCATTGTATTGTATTGCATATTTATTTCTTGTTACATATTAATATTATTATTAAATATTATTTTAATTTTATATACGTAAATATAAATATAAATATTATAAATTATTTAATATAGTATTTAATTGATATAATAATTATTCTAAATTATATTATTGTTAAAATAATTTTTATATGTACTAATAAATCAAAAATATAATATTAATAAACTAAAATTTTATCAAATTAAATATTAACTCATAGATAAAATAATATATTTACTATTTAAACTATGTATTAACATAATTAAATCTTTCTTTCTTAAAATGATAACCTAAGAAATTTTTGGAAAAAAGTAATATAATATTATTAGTAATATCATGTTTTAAGCTAAAATAAAATATATGAAAGTGTAAATATTTTAATATTATTAATAATCTCATTTTGGAAAGATTATTAAAAATATATATTCATCTAAAATAAAATTTTATTATTTTCGACTACAAAATATAATAATATTTAAAATATTATATAATATAATAATATTTAAAATATTATTAATAATAAATATTATTTTTGACTATAAAATATGTAGAATTAAATGTAAAAAAATAAATATTAATAAACTATTATTTTGTAAATTTAAAATATATTTATATTACATTGTATTGTATATTTATCTTCATAAATTGTTTGCATATCTCTCTAACATTACATAGCATATCTGTTTTTTTATATTGCATATATATATAATGGCTTAGCCTAACATTGCATATGTAACGCATTACTATAATATTACATAGGTAAATCCATATGTAAATCCAAGCATTACATACATAAAATATATTAATTTATTTACCATATATTTTATCAATCTATTTTAAATCAAATCGAAGGGCATTTTAGTAATTATTTCTTCTTTACTTTCAATTTATATCTCACTAGATCATTACAATAATATTTATTTCAGAATATAAGTAAACATACGAATAGCTATTCTTAAAATAAAATCATCATTTTAGGCTAATAAGATTAAAATTTTATTTCATTAACTTACAAATATAAACATTAGACTTGTTAGTGTTTTTATCTAAAGGTAAAATCCTGATTTTATTAGTGGTTTACTATAAAAGATACATCGGGAAAAACCCTTTTGATATTAAGTTTGGATTGTAGCCCATTTCAAAAAGAAATAATAATTAAACTAGGGCTAATTTGGTCAAAACTTGAACTACTTGGCCTCTAACCAAACGAGGCCAGGTGAAAACCATAGATGTTCATAGAAAATTAAATAAAATTTTCTTTGAAGTACAATAAGTAGTAAACCATTGAACCCCATACGATAACTATCTTTTCTGAAAAAAACCAGAAACCGGAAGGAACAGTTTGATAATTGGTTTAGATATATATTGTTGAGACCAAAAATAAAAATGAAATTGGCAACCAATTGGATGCTCCAGACAATGGCACTCATCAATGGCAGTATAACTGCTGTTGAGGAAAATATTCCACCTAGTCCTACCCAAGATCCTGGCGTCCCAATTTCATTTGTCCAAATAAGCGACTAGATTAAGGTACTCAGTGATTCTTTCTGAGCCTTCACAGAAGTGAATTTCATATTTCAAATGGATAAAAGTACAGATATCTTAATATACCAGAAGTATGAAATGCAATAGAAAGTTCAAAACTTCTTTGTCCACTTTGTTAGATATGCCTCGATGGTACGAAGCAACGAAAATCCAGACTACTCCAAGGGAACTTCTACTCTGTGGTCACAAAGGAGATATGACGAGCAAGCAAAAATAACAATGCTAAGAAAGTATGATCGACACATTAACAGATCTTTTGCAATTCACAGCTCAGACAATCCATTAAAAGAATCGAAAATTTCTGTGACAGAACAACGAGAATAGCATAGTATATGGAAAAAAAACAAAACCTCGTCTTCATTTTGTTACAAATACTGCTATTCGTACATGAGCACCACCCAGGGTAATTCATTTACATGTAATACAATTATATCAAAACCATCTCTAGATGGGAAGAGAAAAAAATTGATAACCTCTAACTGAGTTAATTTCCCAATGACTACAAAAACCACAAAATTAATAAAATGGAGAACGAATGACCTTAATCTGCTTCAGCAACTACCTTGAACTATAAGATTACCTCCGTGTCTATTATGCAAGCTTGTGGGCGACCTCAAGTAAAAGCTAACTCGAAACTCTCCAGTGCTTCACTGTTTACTAAGGGCCCCACAACTATAAACAACACTGTAAGATGAAAGACAGGACCGAGCCATCTTTTAAGTGCATCATAGTAACGAAAATGTTAAAACTTACTCTACTCCAAGCCTTGCATAAAGAAACTTGGTGAATTTGTGCAGGATGAAACTTCTTCATTCTCTATCTTGGAATTACTTTCGACTCGCTGATAGAATAGCACATAAGCTGCAGATGTCCTAATTTCTTCCTCACTTACTGGGGAAACATGACTGTCATCAAAATGGTACCACTTGTCCTCCTCTATTAACTGAAGGGACAAAAAACAAATTTATTAGGAAATTCTAACAGGCTACATCTAGTGAAATCTACAGCATCAGGAAGATAGACAATTCAGTGATACTTATAAGCATGGACTAACCAACCGTGATAATCTATATACTCTCATACTCACTCTTTCATCTTCAGATGAAATGGAAAGAAGAAACAAGGATGATGGTTGACACCCATACAATATATTTTACCTTTGCATAGGAAGAGTAATGACCACCACCTAATCCACCATAGTGATTGCTCACAGCATAAAGTTCATATACATGAGACTGCACAGAGGAGGCCCTGTGTTTTATGTACTTGCTTAAATCAAGATTGTGAAGAGGGAAGTTCACAAAGGTATCAAGCTTGTTCTTCATGAATCGGCTGTAAGAAAACCGTTTCAGGTGAACAACTAAAATCTCAGGCAGCCTCCACAAGTCCAACTTCTTAGTTGCTTGTCTATGTTGCTTGCAGCTAGGGCAATACCTAATATGGATGATGAGAAGAATGACAAGTTAGCAGAATGAAAATGTTAAGCTATGGACACATTTCTCATGCAATGAAAGAGAGAGAACACTAACCACATATCATCGGGGCCCAGAGGTTCTTCCTTCAGAAATGTTTCCAAGCATGAAAATAAAGTAACTGCCTCTTGCCTTGTTTTCTTCAACATAAATCCAGACTTGAAGACTTCTGGGAGATCCTCAAGGAAGTTAAAATCATATGTCTCATGCTCTCTGTCAGACCACTCCATCAGTAACCTCATGCTAGATCCTGTGAAATGACAAGGATCAGAATCCAATGCAGTTCTGCTGACACCCTTTTCATCAGTCAAGGCAAGCTGAAAGGGTGGAAGCTGATCAGGAACCTCTTCAACTTCCATGATAGATGTAAACAGTTCTTTCTCACTTGGAATGCCATTTTCTGTCAATGCAATGGCATCCAAGCTTGGCCCGCAGCCATTACTTTCACTCAATTTTGTATGGTTTACAGGAAATGCTTTTTCTCGCAGCAGTGGTACCAGCACAGAAGAAACAGCAGCATAGATATCAGCTCTTGTTACAGAATCCACGTCAATACATGTAATCAGCGGTGTCCCTATAAGCTTTCTCTGAAGATTATACTGAGGCTCCAATAAGAATCTGGAAAAGAAAAGGTAATGCCGCATGGGCATCTCAATGGACTAATACACAATATACTGAATAACAAGATTATCTTTTATGTTATTATACATCATGTAATTTGTATGAAATGACCTTATGTGCATTATTTAGTACTTGGTACAAAAGAACTGCACTCATCTTGAATATGATTACAAAGATTCGTGAAAGCAGATAAAAATGTTTATTATATGGGCAGCAACAAACAAAACAAAAGCTTCACTTAGTTAGGTAAAACCATAAAAAAATTATTGTTAAAAACCATAGATAATGAGGACAGTCACAAAATCTAACAGATACAAGTCGTGAAAAAGCAAGTGCTACCACTCCAATATAGTTCCAACAACGGGGTAAATAATGACTGCACACATTAGGAGAAATCCAAACTAAACATGATCCGGCAACTGGACTTGCATAATATTTTAGACCATCTTGAATTTATATCATGAAGTTACTTATGACCATATAGAAAGACCATGCTAACATCTCTTGAAAACCTTAAAATATGTGCAGCTCAGAATAACATTAAACATCTTAAATAAAAATTTGCAGTGGATCTCGGCAATAGGGCAGCAAGTAAAGATGCTGATTCTCAACAACAAAAACATAGAGGATATCCAAAAAATAAGCAGCATGCATAAGTATGATGCTGATATAATAATAAAAAAGATTAGGTATGCAGGTGAAATTTGAGAAAGTTCTATGTAGCCTAGTAGTCATTGATGTGAGAAATGCAAGTTTTGAGATGACCAGGGGGAAGTTGGCTGATGATCCAATAAAGCGGAGCATTACAACTTGACAATATGCTTCTGTAGCAACAAACAAAACTATAGAGGGACGCTCATCATCATCGGCAACTGCAATGTTAGATCTTACATTTATAGGATATTTTTCGCTTCCTTTGTATTCTAGGTATTCTTCTTTTATATAATATTTATTCTTTTTTTGTAGATGATGTTCTTTCTTAGACTATTAGCATCAGTTGCTCACAGTACTTTATATTCTTTCAACTCTTTCACAAAATATAATGGTCACAACATGAATTATGTATATTTAAAAGGTCCTCCTTGGGCTCAAGGCACCAACTATGGCATCATTAATTATACTGGCAACCCCATACAGCCATCAAATGATTTTTGGAACAGTAGTGCTATCCATTTCCTTCCTTCAGGTGTACCGTTTCATGCTGATCTACATTGCAATCCATGCTTTGGAGAAGCACTCTCTACATGAGGCTTCTATTTGGAGAAACGATAGGGCTTGCCACTGTCCATTGGAGGCAAGACTTCGAGACATAGCAATACTCTCTAATTATAGAAGCACGGACACAAATATGGGACATTGATACGACACGATACAAACAGGGGGAGACAACAAATCTTGAAAAAAAATGACAATATATTTAGGATAGGCAAAATAAATAAATAAAAAATTACATATATTATTGATACATTAATATATAATATAAATACAGGCATGCATAAATTATTCACGAGAGAAAAACAAAATGTATCATTATTTAACTATAGTGGATGATGTAAGCGAATCTTTGACTTTACAATAATTTGCATTAATATTAATTCTCTCAGATGCACAAACTTGTGATTGTTGCATTATGTTTCTATAGCATATATATAAAATCCCTACAATAGATAATTTCTATTATAAATTTTTATAGCATATGATAAATCTTATGTCAAAAAAGCCTCTCAAAAATGTCTGAATTTACTGTATAATTTCTTAAATATCGGATACATTGTAAAAGTGTCTAACACGTGTCCGAGTGTCCAACGAGTGTTAGATATGAACACGACATGCTATTTCAAGTGTCCATGTTTTCTAGATAGAAGTTTGTACATCTCACACCTCCATGACACTAAACATCAGCAAGAATGTCAGGCAAGGATTGCCATCATTTTATTTCTCTATTTGTATCAGCTATTTCTTATTAACAAGAGCTATCTCTGGGGGCCATTCTGTCTGTTGATAGAGTTGAACTCACTACTCAACTTACATGTTTGATTTAAAGCATGGCACCAACTTAGAGGATACAACCAAGTAAGCTATGTAATATATTACATTCCATGAAAACCACTCCAAACAATTTTAGCAAAGAAAATAGCAACTTATCATGTGCAAAACATTTACTAGATCTTCTATTGAAGATGATAATTTGGTGGCCAAGCAATAACATTAATTAGAACAGTAACAAAGTGAACTAGATTAATAAATAGGCCTTGTGAGATATTAGCTATGGAAAGATAAATTGGAGACAACTTGTAAGGAGAAATCATAGCCCTCCTAAATTCAAGTACTCAAAATGTTTGTTACTAGTGGATGTACATCTTCAAGGATCCAAGAATACTTAAGATATTCAACTGGCTATGTCCCATTGTAAAAGATGTTCAACATAAAATTTAAGTTTTTTCATAGAAATGCTATAATAGAATATCCAAGTTTGAAAGGCAATAAGCTAGCCCGGTGGCCTAAGAAGCACAGACACGGATACGACATGATACGGACACGGGGATACGACAAATCTTAAAAAAACAGGACACGATACGTTTAGGACACGGCAAAATAAATAAATAAAAGCATTATATATATTATCGATACGTTTAAAGAAATATTTTTCTAAACTTATAGTATAAATACATAAGCATGCATAAATTATTCATGAGAGAAAAACAAAACGTCTACAATACTACAAAGCCAAAAATGATAATGCTAATATGTGATAATAAAATTCTATATTATAAGAATAAATATCTAACTACCTGAGAATAAATAACTAACTATCATTACTTAACTACAGTGGATGGCATAGGCGAATCTGTGATTTTACAATAATTTGCATTAATATTAATTTTCTTGTGTATACTAACTTGTGATTGTTGCATTATATTTCTCTAGCATATGCAGGAATTTCCTAAAATCGATAATTTATATTATCAACTTTTATATTATATGATAAATCTTATGTTCAAAAAGTTTCTCAAGAGTGTCTAAAAGTGTCTATGGAGTGTCCTAATTTATTCTATAATTTTTTAAATATGAGATATGTCGTAGAAGTATCCGACATGTGTCCAATGAGTGTCCGACGAGTGTCGGTGTCCGACAAGTGTCGGACACGGACACGGCATGCTATTTGAAGTGCCCGTGTTTCATAGCTGGTGGCTTAAACCAGGTGCAACTACACAAGATCAAAGAACTATTAAAATGATGTAAAGTGTGTCAGCTTGTGTAATAAACACATGTCTGTACTGGCACCTCTTTATGATTCTGAATATTTGATCTTTTCAAAAAGAATAATGAAAGTTCTCCAAGAGAGCAGTGAAAATTGTGAACTCAGTAGTAAGGTGGTCCTAGATAGAAGTGATAAAACAAGAAACCCAAGTGATGTATGTAATACAGCATCCAACAAAATAACTGAAGACAAATAGCTTATTCTTACATACCTTATTACTAAGAATAAAATACATAATAGTTGCCTATGGACTACTATCCACCAATATGTGGACAACCTCACCTGTCGGTTCTCCTGTGCATCATTTCTAGCCTCAAAAGTCTCTCATGGCCAGTAGGAAGCCTGTAAGCCACAATTTGCTCCTCATCCTTTATATCAGAAAGTGACTCAAAAGGACTCTCTATATAACGGAATATGCGATGGTCATAAACCTGGATAATGGCAAGATCTTGTTTCAAATATGGAGATGACATTTCAAATTTGACAATCATATAGGAAGTGACAAACCATAAATCATACCTCTGCAAGTAACAATTCTTCAGAAGCTTTTAGGCAACAAGCAACAGCCAAAGCTTTGACAAGATCTTTGCAAGAACCATTCTTTGGCACTGTTACAGTGTAAGGCATGGGAAGAGCATCCCCTTTACCACTGAATACAGTGACTGTCATTGTTCTAGTAATTGTTGACGGTAATGGCAATGACAAGTACATGAAGGGATCAAAGGTCACAGAAACTTTGCTGCAGACTGGGCAGACCAGTGTGGATTTGTATTGTCCCTAAAGTTTAACCACCATAAAAGAGAAATGAAAATAGGTTCTTCCACTACTTTACCTTTACTGCAAAACTGAGCAATGCAATGGCAAGGCAAAAGAGATTCATTATGAAGTTGGGAAATTGGTCAGAGCAAGGTCCACTATATGGCAGATTAATCAAACTTCGAATTATCATCAAGGAACAAGCAAGAAACATGTCACAAGAATACTACTTGTACAGTCCCTCTACAAATGCCAACAAGATTGTAACAAGAGTGGCAGATAACAGTAATCATAATATGGAGTCATAAACACAATATTTTAAACAAACTTGAGGGAAAAAATGCATTATCTTATCTAGCAACCTGTAAAATGGATATACCAAAGTCCTATGACTCATCTTGTAACCATGGTTTCCAGTTTGAGCCGATCCCGAGTGGGATCGGCCGAAACGGATCGGGATCGGCTGGCAAACAGCCAATCCCGACCAAAACGGGTGGGAAAAGGTCAGCCTCTCCCTTTTCTCTTTCTCTTTTCTTTTTTTCTCTTTTCTTTCTTTTTCTCTTTTTTATGGGACTCTTACTCTCTTTCTCACCGGCAACTGAGTAATGAGTAGATTTCCGATGACCTCGACCTCCGGCGACGTTCTTCGATGAAGATTCAATAACCTCGATCTCCGGCGACCTTGGGTAAGTTTTTTTTTTAGTTTTTTTTTTCATTGTGTAGCAGCTGCACCTGTAACAGGTGCTGCTGCTACTGGTAGCAGCACCTGGTGCTGCTTATACAGTTATGCCTCATAAATTTTAAATTATTTTATATTTTATTTTAATTTTTGTTTATGTTTTTTAGTTGCAGAATTAAAATATGAATGGCTCCAAAAGAGAAGTCATATGATACCGACATTGGGTGATAACATAGCAGCATTATTGGGCAAGATAAAAGACGTGTTAAATGAACTGATATGGAAAGAAAATGAGTGGTGGTGTCAGCCATTTGAAAGAACATTTAGCTGAAAAACAAGAAAATATAGCAGCTTGCACTCAAGTATCCTTGAAAGTTAGAAAGCAGATATTGGCAAAAAGAAGGATAAACAATCTGCACAACAAAAAGAGTCAATGGTTCATAAAGAATTGATGCATAACCCTGTACACATTGATGATGATAACAGTGATCAAAATGAGGAGAGATAGATAAGGGTAATGAAAGATAGCAAAAATATGCATAGAGAACAGGAAGAGATGAGAAAAAACACTGGTGGTAACTTTTAGAGATCTAGATCAATTAATATACGAAGAGAGAGAATATAGGGGCAGCAGTTTTACCCATAGGACTCTTGGTGTTACAGCAGAGTCTGAAAATATTAGACCAATGGATACATATCTTCAGAAAAAAAGAGGTCGTACACAGACTTCCATCAAGACAGCTCTCAAAGGAATTAAAAATGCAAAGAAACACATTGGTATGACTATCTCTAAATTTTTCTTTTACAACCATATTCTTTTCAATATAGCTGATAGTTCTTACTATCACACTATGGTGGATGTTATACAATTAGTAGGGCCTGGTGTTCCGCCTCCTAGTTCAAATAATATTGTTACTAAATATCTTGACTCAGAGGTAGATGAACTTCATACTTATATTAAGATATTTAAACAGTATTTGGATAAATTTGGTTGTACACTGATGTGTGATAGGTGGAGTACACAAAACAGAAGAAATATAATTAATTTCTTAGTGTATTCTAGCATGGGGATAATATTTTTGAAGTCTGTGGATGCTACTGCTCATTTCAAAAATGCAGATTATATTTATCAGTTGATGGATAAGGTGGTATAAGAAATCGATGAAAAAAGAGTAGTCCAAATGGTTACTAATAATGGAGCAAATTAACTACTAGAAATTTACTGATGATTAAAATACCTCATTTATATTGGACGCCATGTGCTGCACATTGTATTAATCTGATGTTAGAGGATATTGTAAAAAAGCCTGAAATTGACGTGGTCATACGTGAATGTCAGAGGTTAACAAATTTTATATATAACCATGGTTGGGTTCTTAATTTACTCAGGCAGATGACTGGTGGTAGAGAGATCATCAGACCCGGGATCACTAGATTTGCCACTTACTTTTTAGCCTTGGAGAGCATCATGCGCTACAAGGATGATATTATGCGGATGTTTATATCACAAGAGTGGTCTATAAAAATTAAGAATATGAAACTTAAAGATAAATTTTTAGGTAAAACTTTGAAAAATATGACTTTTGGAAATACATTTTGGGATAATATTACAATTGCCACCGCAATATTTGAGCCTCTTGTTAAAGTATTAAGACTTGTAGACAGTGATGACAAGTCTGAGATGGGTTTCTTATATGAGACAATGGACATAGCTAAAGAATCAATAAAAAAAAATATGGGCCAAAGTTATAGGATGTGGTGGAAGATGATTGATTCTAGATGGAACAAACAACTACATAGAGATAAACACGCTACTGATAGGCATGCTTTTAAGTTTTAAGTTTTAATTTACTAATTTACTTTTATTTATGAATATTTAAAAATTTGAATGCTTAAAAATTTTAAATTTCTACAGAGTATTTTCTTAATCCAAAATTTTAATTATCTAAAAATGTCAATAATAATAGTGAAGTCTTGTTGGGGGTTAGAAAGGTAATCAGCAAGCTTGAGCCTAATATTCATAAACAAATCATTTGCGATAAAGAAGTGAGTTATGATTCAATTAAATAATTTTATTATTATTTGTTTCAAGTTTTAACTTTCAATATAATCAATAAGCTAATAATATATTTCTGATTTCAGATGGAGAGATATAGATTGAGAGCTAGGCAATTCAGTATTGCTAAAGTTGCTGCAGCTATATCTCATAACACTCTAGCTAAATGGTGGTCTATCTATGGATGGGAGGAGACACCAAATTTGACGTCAGTAGCAAAGAAGATTTTAAGCCAACATGTGTTTTCATCATAGTGTGAAAGAAATTGGACTACTTTCTCCTTAATCCACATAAAAACACACAACCGATTGACAATGAAAAGATTAGATAAATTAGTTTTTTGTCATTATAATATGAGATTGAGAGAGAGAAATTTAAGAAGAAAGATAAAAAATAAACAACTGATTGATTTATAAATCATATTTTTGATGAAGACCCTTTGACTCCATGGATCAAAGAAATAGAGGACAAGTTATTAGATGACAGAGATAACCCATGGTTAGATAAAATATTGGGCGAGACCACGACGAGGGCAGATGCTGGTACAAGTCATTCAGCAGCGAGAGATAATATACCTACAAGTACTAGTCATAGTCTTGATGATACATATGGTAGTGAGATCATTCCATCTACATTTGTTGAGGAAAATCAAGGAGGTATAAGGAGTGAAGACAGAGAAACTGAGGATATATATACATATCAGTGACGTCATGAGATGCATTTTGGTTCCTATGATTATAGTACATCAAGTATTTATTGTTTAGAGCCATTACAAGACCCATATGCTAGTTATTATCCTCAGTATCCTCAATATTCTTAAGCACAAGATCCAAATGCTGGTTATTATCCTCCTCAAACGTAAGTCACACAATAAGATCCATACAATATGACTAGTATGATAGAATCACTTTTTGGAGCATCAGGCCCCAGACATCAATATTTACAAACTTATGGTGATTATGATGATGAAGACTAAAGAAATTTACAAGAACCAACTCGACATTCATCAAAGTTTTAAATTTTGAGTAAGTTAATACATTTTTTAAGTTTTTAGACTTCATATGTGAGTAATTTTTGTTTTCTTATTTTTTGTCATTTTTTCTAAATTTTTCTGTATTTTTCTGTATTTTTAAATAATATTTAGAATTTTATATAATTAAAAAATAGTCCGATCCAATACGAACGACCGATACGTATCGTTTTTCTGGATGGCCGATACCGATTCCAATCCCGATACTAGGAACCTTGCTTATAACAACTCAATAGATGTTCATTTCGCATGAAGAAATGACATATATTAGTTAGCCTTCCAAATACTATAAGCATGATAGGCTATTCGAGGATAGTATTTATCCACACAAGTTAATCAGGACATAAATACACTCAAGAGAATAGAGACGACTAAGCGGAGACCATTATGCTTTCTTGTCTCTCTTTTTCAAATTCTCCATTATATTGATGTAAATGAGACAAACTCAGGTGGTCTAAGTTGGCTCAGCTCACCTTGATACTATTAGAAACAGAGCTCAAACTTGGCTTGAGCTAGAGTAGACAAAATAGATATGATATATTGAATATATTGATACCAAGAACCTACCTTTTGATGCCTAAACTTCAGTTTAAATCTCAAAGAATTAATCAAGAAAAGAGTATCAACTACATATAGTTCCCATCTTCGTATATCATAGCATATCTAGTTTGTGAGTGCATTTAGGTCATATACATTGGGTCTAACTCCAAGGTTGTCCTACATCGGGTTGTGCTCTATATGTAAGTTTTCTTCTTCTATGCTCTTTTTCTTTATCACTAACATTGGAATAAGAAGTCCTAATCTCCTTACAACCTTGCGAAAAAACGCACATAATATACTGGTAGCACCCTAGCACCTAGTGCATGGTGGTATGTGAGCACAAATATGGGTACCTATATAGTATAGCACTTTAATATATGAAAATCATTATATATGGTATTAAATATATTTTTTGTAAAATTTTGTTAGTAATATACTACTATAATGTAATGAATGATATTTGCAGAACCATATTATATGCACACAAATACCATTTAGTACCATCACACCATCATGTTTACAAAATACCAAACTACAAGCTATAAATGGTAATCAACCAAGAAGTTAATAGAGAAGTGAAAGAACACTAGCCATTTCAACAAAAAACTAGTAGTAAAGAAATAGTAAATACAATGATCACTTAAGTGGCCCACCTGCCTTTCTAGACTGCAAATGCTCAAAGCAGGATGGTCTATTGCCCTACTAGGTGGCTACCAAAACCGCCTTTCACAACACTAGTTCCTTTGTTACCATTAGTTTACAAAGTTTTATAGAACATGTGGTTCATCCAGATTATAGAAGTAGAAGGATTTTGTGTCTTAGTGTGAACCAATTAAGAGGAGTGCCAAAGATCTAGCAAATAAGATAGAGAATCTTTTATTTTTATTTTCTAAAAAAGTGTGTCAAATTATTCAAGAATGCCGGAATTAACCAATTGTTTTAAAAAATGACTGTCTTATTATGTCTTTCTAGATGTCCAGCTCACTTATATTTATCATGATTTAGTATGTAGATAGGCCTAGAATTTTAATTTAATTTAAACATGGATTGAACTATCAGCCGACGCTGATCTAGAACCACGGCTGGAACAAGGAAGATTTCTAGTTTCAATCGGGTTTTGATGGCATCAGCCAATACTAGACCACATTGGCTGAAATGGCTGAAATACATTTTTCTTCTTTGTATCAGATCCAAATGGATTTTCTTGGATCCAACCCAAATCCTACCTTGGACATTATCCCACCTCTTGTCGGATCTGAATCAGACTTATCTGAGTGTAAACATTGGAAAATTTGATTAATCATAGATTAATCTAAAAAATGAGAGCTAGATTCAACTAATTAATAGGAGATTCAGCAAGTTTGAAGCTCAACCAAAGTGTTTTCTTTCAACCAAACCTTGGAGCTAACACCAAAATAAAATGGAGAAACAACTCCTGCTAAGGAAAATAAACATACAACTTTGAATAATCAAGACAGTAACATAGAAAGAGATACCTGGCAAATATCTACAATGACAGAGTCATTTCGAGCCTTGTGATTCTTCCAACATTCATCAGAAAATTCCTCATCAGGACGACCATCTGCATCTTTTGCTTCAATATATGGCTTATTTTTCACACGATTTAGATCTTCATGTAGGCCATCCAACAAAAAGGCAAGAAGTTCCTAAAAGGAAAGGAAACTTATATATTCATGTCAAAAGAGCACTACCACGTAAAGATCATGCAATAAGAAATGCAGTAGGAGTTTAGAACCGTTGAGGACAAGATGAGACCATATTGACTTGATTGTAGCATAAAATTTTCCTAAATTTACAGAAGTCCAAAATATGCAGTGGAACAGATTGAAAACCTAAATGATATATACTAAGGAACATGATTTTTCAAATCACAGACTCATTCACAGAACTGAGACATTTTGAATTGTCTAAGTATCATATGCCTTCAAGCTAATAAAATCAGAAGATCTGGCATCATCGAATCAACCATGGATACTACACACGAGTCGAAGATATGGCAATTATGATAATTAGTTATTTATCTAGATATAGACATGCCAAATACATATACATATATATTTGTCTTTTGTGCTTCTAAGCTGAGCTTCTATTTTTGTGTATAGAGATTAGAAGCTCCTAGAAATAATTTGCCGGCCAGGAAACATGTGTGCTAGGCTGTTAGAATGCACAATAAATAATTTTCTTAGATACACACAAGCTAAAAATAAGGTACATGTTGCTTCCACTTCAATTTTGTCAACAACCTTTATGCTTCTGTGTGTCACAAAGAAGCTGCAAGCAAAACTAAACTGACCTTCAGATACAAATTCAGAAAAAAATCTATGCATAAAAATGACAATCATGATGCTGATGTGGATGCTACTACCAACCTGTGAATCATGCTGATTATATCCACTAAATTGAGGAGCAAACCGAGCAAGTTTAGCTTTAAATGAACGAGGCGCAATTGATGTACGTCCCGATGACCATAATTTTCTTAATAATTCTCCAAATGCTAGTGCGAGTTCACCCTGAACAATAAAGAAATAATACATATAATCTGCAATTAGATGCACTGCCAATGGTACTGATGCAAATATAATGGAAAACTTCCTGAAAGAGTAATGAGTAAAAATGAGATGATAGTCATACTTGCATCCCCAAAGGGTTTTCTTTGTTTATCTCCTCAGTATAATCTTGCAAGAAGTACTCTACCAGAGGAGGCGTGTGTGCTAAACATTGTATGGCACTATTCATGAAACATGTGTTACCCAGGTTATGCAGTCCAGTCAGGCCTTGGCCATCTACTTTTACTCCATTATTCAGATTATCATCAGAATCTTCTACATCTCTTAGTGCAGAACTAAAACTACTCCCCTGAAGGAAATTGGAACCAAATCCACTTGAATAATCCTTTGATGTTGGCCCTCCAGCAATTGTCATAGATGAAGTTGAAGGCTCTAGTGGAACCAAAGCCAACTCATTCCCCGCCGAACTCGTGCCAAAATCAGAAGACCAAAGCTTGTTAGCTTGCACCTCCAAAAGAATCTGCACAGGTTTATAATAGGATGGATGAAGTGCCAGATACAAACTAGGAGGTTAAGCTATAGATTATTTTATTCATATCAAACTATGCAAAAATAAACACCATGCCTACTTTACCAAAACACCTAGAAATGATAACAAAAACACAGGATTCATCTGAAGCTTACAACTTAGCCTGCAAGAGTGAACATACTTAGGTTTTATACATAATATTTTGTAGTCGCATTTATCTCATCTAGCAGACAAATATATATTTCTGGCTTTAAGCAAACCATGATCTACATAAGGTTTGCAGGAAAAGAAAATGCAAGATGCGGAATTGCAAGTATCCGGTTTTACTAGCCACATAAGTCATGATGGAACTGCAGCTTTCAGAGCTCTGGAAAACAAGAATTCTTTTGTTCTTAAAAAATCATACAAGTATACCATTTTCAGTGCGCTCAGTTCTTCTTGAATATATCACAGTTTTATAGTATCATATCAAGCATAATGAGATGGAAAAATACAACACCAAAAAGGACAAGAAGTGAGATATTTCACAAAACAATAGCAGTTTCCACAACAGATAGACAGGTGAAGGAAATATTTTCATCAGCCAGCTTTTAATATTGCATAACCTTACCTCCTGGTCCATTTGTAACTGAGCTTCCTCTAGTGTCTGATCAAAATTAGTCAACTTATGATGCTTAGTCTGGAAGAAGTAGTCCCAAATATGTACCTAACAGAAGACATAATCAAAGGAAATAAGATGGAACTCTACATTGCAACAGGTGATATTTCAACAAATCTAATGAGGTACCTCATGTACCTTTGTCTTCTCTACTGCAAGAAGTGCGCAAACCATGCTGTAAAGCTCACCTACTGAAGCCTGGAAAAAAGAAAACAATGATTAGTGCTGGCATCACTTTCACAGAAAGCATTAAACTAACTATCTATAAGTTCTTAACTTATCAACAAGCTCCACAAAGAACTATAGGAATCATGGGTAATTTATCTTTCATATTATTGCACTGGACAAAGATAAAAGAAGCACACATTCATCATACTCTCCACTGCAGTATAGACCAATGTATCAAAACAAACATAAGGAATAGGGAAAAAAAAATCCACACATTTGTATAATTCCTAGAAGTAGACCTTGAGCTTAACCTTACCCGTATAGAATTAGGGGTGCAGCATTAAGCATCAGGAACAAGTAGCCCCATTATTATTCATATTTGGGTTTTAAATTGATCTAGGTTAGTTTTCTTTCATTGTCATGTTGAAATATCTACTATGGCAATTTTTTATTCCCCCAATTTGACCTGGTTTGTGTTATTCTAGGTGTGATGATTGCCCACAAAATTCAATTGACCCGTTGGTCAATCATTAGGCTAGGTGCCAATTTGGATTGTATCAGCGAGAGTCTGCTATGTCCTATTACCTTGTTTAGAGTGGCAATTTCCTATTTGATCCCTATTAACTTCTACTTGAATATAATTGCCTCTTATAAGGAATCTAGATTAAGTCAAAAAAAGCTAACCAAGAAGAGGATATGTAGCAAATCTAAAGGCAAACATAAAGAGCAAAGAAATTGGCACTAAAACTTCTTTGAGTAACATACTTACCATTTTTCCCTCCCTAAGCCCTATCCCATGTGATGCCACAAGGAGCCTTGAGATTTCTTAATGTGGCAAGAAATGAGAAACATACTTATACAATAAAAAAATAAGGAGATAGATTCACACCTAAAGGTGATAAAATATAGGGCATCCGTGAACCTTTTTTCCCATCTCCAAGTAGAGTTGTCAAAACAGCTCGCTACCTTGTGAGCTCGGAGCTCTAAACAAGCCGATCCAAGTGGAACTAAGTTTTTTAGCTCAAAAATTTAATCAAGCTGAGCTGAGCCACAGTTAGCTCGGCTCAATTAGGGCTCAAATACTTTAGTTGTAATATATACAAATATATATATATATATAATAATTGGAGTTAATAGAATTGTTGGATCTAAGATCCAATGGATAGTAAGAAATACTTATATGCCCTCTAAAAATCCTAAATCACTCAAAACCTGTCTCTTCCTCTCGGCTCCACGAGCAAACTCTTTCTTTTTTGATGCAATTCTAATATGAATGCAATGTTTTGGTATACAATCAACCCAAATAAGTAACTAAAATAAAATATAGTAAGCAAAAACTGATAAAAAGTTAATTGATTAAAAAGATCACTACTAGATAGAATGAGAGAAAATCACTCAGATAAGACAGTAGCTTCCTCAACTCTCAAATAGGTACGTTGATAGTAGAAAGGCCTAAAATATGGTGTAAGGAAAGACTTTAGAGTTTAGATTTACCAATAAGTGGAATAGTAGTGCTTTTACTTTGAAACCAAGTCCTCATCTTCACGTCCGGCCACCCAAAGATTCTCTTTCACTATTGGAATCTTTTGGACAGCAGCAATAACCAACGAAAAAAATAGGGATTGAAGAAGGAGAGAGGTTTAGAGAAGAAGTAGAAGAGATTAGAGAAGAATCTTGAGACAGAGTAGAAGAAAGGGAGAGAAAGAAAGAGAGAGAAAAGAAGAAGAAGACCGCACGAGAGAAAATAAGAGATTTCTAATAAATCTTGTTTCAAATCGTTCCTTGTTTCTCATGCAAGAACCCTTAAATAGGTTAATAACTTCGATTCTAGTTGATTCTAATAGGAACTTATTTCCTAATAGGACTCTAATTGATTATCTTACGTAAATTAACTAACCCAATTTAGGTAATAAATCAATGTGGACATCCCCCACATATAAGCTTACCATAATTATCAATTAAGATTCTAATAAGAATTCATTTCTTAATAGGATCCTAATTGATAAGATTTTACCTAAATTGACTAACCCAATTTAGGTAATAATTCAATGCAGACATCCCCCGCATATAGGTTTACTATATCTATCAATTGACTAATTCAATTGATCATTTAAATTAAAAATCAACTCAACAAATTAAATCTGAAGATAAGTTGAGTCTAATTAGACCAATTAGACCAAAATTGAACTCAAGCAACTTTATTTTGGTCAAATTGAAGATGATGCCCATATCATTTTTCTTCATCTCGCCTCCGATAGTTTTCTTCTTCTTCATCTCACATCCATCGACCTTCTTCTTTCTCTCACCTCAAGTTCTTATACCTCCACCAACCACTTTCTTCTTCTTCCTCTCTCCTTCACTAGCCTTTTTCTTCCTCCTCTCGCCTCCTCCGGTGAAGAGTGCATGAAGGAGAGCATCTACAAAGAAAGAAAATCTAATCGGGAACTAGGAAAGAGAAGGAAGGCGACGGGACTCCACTACCACTTCAATTAGATATAGATTTAATTTTCTCTAGTTCTACTAATGTTTAATTTTTTTCTCTAGTTCCTCAAGATCTCATGAAATTCTTCAACAAATATTTAGCTGGACTTCTTTTCCTCTCCTCAAAAATGTATTGGATTGATTGAGAATATATTGGATTTGGTGATTTTTTCAATGTCCATGGTCATGAAACCCATTATCGAGCTACCGAGCCGAGCTGGCCTTATCTGACTCATCTCGAGTTCGAGCCGAACTTGAGCTAAGAAAAAAAATACTATCTAGCAGAGCCAAGCTAGGCCTAGTTCGGCTCATTTACACCCCTATCCCCAAGTACCTTTTCTATACTAGTATGACTATATAGATAAGAGAGGAATATAAGCAACCTTGCTGTGGGGAAAGGAAGGCAACCCACCTGACCCACAAGGGAAATATAGAACGTGGAATCCACTACAAAGAGAAGAGAGGAGGACGAGAGACAAAATACAAGTAGAATCCTCGACAAAATATTCCATGATTAATTCTCTTATTTTGGGAATTCTTCACTACACAATACTAGTATGAATTTATAGAGAGGTGAGGAGATAACATTAAATCACAGTCTAAAATAATCAGAACCATTCCTAATATAATATATAACTAAACTAGGACTCTTTGAACTTTCAAAATCAACCACTCCTAACAAAACTTACCTCTTAACAAATTAACAATAAATCCTAGATCTTAGGAGTTTTAGACCAAATAAAATACTCTAGAATAAATCTAACTTTCAGCTAAAATTACATCTGAAAATAAAAAATAAATAAATCCCATCAGTTCCTTCCCTGGATGCGAACAAGCCTAATTGCAACTTTGTTGAAGCTTATCTTGAGCTCGCTCACTCATTTAATGAGCAAAGCTCAAACCGAAATTTCAAATTAAAATATGCCTTAGCTAAGTCCAGCCCGACTCCTATGAAGTGCATATGTATGATATATGCTTTAAGGAGTAACATTATGCTCAGGCACTAGCAACATAACTGGTGAGACTCTAACATATAAATATTTTATAAGGTTCAACAAATTGCAACCCCATAGTCACAAGAGAATTATCATTTTCTTTCTCCATTAACCTACCACCTTTAGGTCATTTGCTTTTCTGAAACACAGAGTCAAGCCAACCTCAAGTAGGTTTGGAATTAGATTGCCACGATCTAGTGAATTATGAGCTCATCTCGAGGTCAAACAGTCAGCTAGACATTTAATAGCTCTGAGATGAGTCCAGCCAAACTCAAGTAACTCTAGTTAAGGTAGTTACCTCTTTCCATGTGTAAAACCTCTGCCTTCTGGTTCTGCGCTACCATGTCTCCTCAATCTCTCCAATGACACCTAGAACCCTATTGTACATCCTAGAATAAGACCTTACAATTCACTCTCTCCTATTTCTCTATATAAATTTCCGACATCACTAGAGGCTATCATCTACTCTTCTTTTATCTATTCTTTTTCGACCCTGATCCAGATATCTATCACACCTTAAGGATCCTTCTGATGATTGAAGTCATTTCGGAGCAAGAACTTGAAGAAAAAGGAATGGCTTAGATAGTTAGATGTTTTAGTTCCAAGCTACCAACTGGGTGTGAGTGTGACACCTATCTTACATTGCCCCTTTTTGCCTTTTCTGTCAAGAAATATTCACTGCCAGATAACATACCTTTTAGAACCCAAATTACTGTTCTAAAAAAGTGGTCGATGCCCTCACAAAGGCAGTCTCTTAGGGGTTCACAATCCCTATGCCGGCCCATATAGGGTTTACCTCATACCACCAGCATTTGACTTATTGGAGCATTTTAAATATTATATTTTAACTACAAATATTGCTAGACATGTAAAATAAGTTATTTCATAGAGAAGTGTCTATTTTTCATATTTCATTGTTAGGATTTGACTTGTGGTTTTATTTCTTATATAATTTTTAGTTTTCCTTAAAAAATAAAGTTTCTGGCAAGTTCGTTCGAACATTGAGAAGGGGCGTTCGAAAGCAGCCATTCGAACGCCTAAATGCATTCGCAAAGACAGAGAATGCTTAAACTGCGTTCAACAACTACGTTCACATATACAAAGACCACTCAAAGCACGTTCAAACACAATCGACGAGGGGGCTTGTATTGGGACAAAATTATTATGTTGTTTTTGCTAGGTTAGCCACCAATACATAATGTGGATGGTCGTGCACCATCAACATTTTTTTCTCCCCTTTAAACTAAAAACTTCTCCCTCCTCCCTCAAGCCCTAGTCGTGCACCATCAACACCGACTACCCCTAGCCTCCCTCGTCCGTCGGACCCTCCCTCCCTCTTGGAAAACCGACTCACTTCTCTCTCACCTTCCAGCACTCTACAGCCCTATAGCCCTCGGGCAACCCTATCATAACCCACATTCATTTCATTTCCACCATTATCATCACTTCTTGTCACCAACCCTTCCACCAAGATTCTACCGTATTTTATGGATCAAATCCAACCCGGATCGAATCCAACTGGTTTCATAATTTTCTGACAACAAAACAATATCTAGTGAATGTTCTCCTCAAACTGCGCAGTCTATCTTCCTGCACTTGAGGTTGATCTGGGCTGAGTTCGATTCATATCATTTCTGGTATTAGAGCCGGTCGAACCTTGGCCACCCATGGCTAATATGGCCAGAAGAAGCGAAGAAGACGATCATGTGGGAGAAGCTCCTCAAAGGACTCGAGCGAACACACCTCCACCCGAGGTTGAAGCACGACGCGAGGAAGTGACTCCATCACCATTCTACTGAAGCGCCAACAATCTAGATCCCTGATGGCAACCATCTCATCCTTAACCTTATCACAAGCACTATTAAGCCATGTACTTGAGGCGGATAAGCGAGTGGCAAGACCGTTTGTTGGAGGGACTCGAAAGGTTAAACCAGAGAGCTCTACCCAACGAACGATCCCAAATACTCGACGAGATGAGAACACCATGTACTTGAGACGGATGAGCGAATGGCAAGACCGTTTGTTGGAGGGACTCAAAAGGTTAAACTCAGAGAGCTCTCCCAACAAACAATCCTAAATCCTCAACGAAATACTATCGATGACCTCCAAGACGTGAGGGGTTGCTGCCCAACCCTAAGAAGCATCGTCAACCTTAAGAAGCATCGTCCAAAGGCCCAAAGGCATCAAGAATATCACAGCCCGAAGGTGATAGGGCTGAATCATCAACTAGCACCACTTGGACACCACCTAAGAGGTGAACTGGTGATTGGACGGACTCTGATCACGATGACTTCCTATATGACGTTCCTGACCGGAGGAGACCTATCCATAGACATGAGCAACACCCTCAACCCATTAGAGGAGGTTTGGGCTTGGACCCAAACCAAGATAACGCCATTCAGGGCCGGACCACGCGTGGAATTCCCAAAATTCAAAAACAACGACCCAACCGAGTGGATATATATGGCATGAGGTACTTCACTTAGCAAGGTTTCTACTAGCCTCGATTCATTGGAGGAGTCAGCCCTTCGCTGGTTTAAATCAACGGATGCACAAAACAAGGTGAACATGTGAAAAAAATTTAGCACTGAAATTTATCGATATTTTAGTACCTCCGGATATGAGAATTACTATCTTGCTGACCAAGACCATCCAAAAGACAATAGTAGACACTTTCAGAGATGAGTTCGAGAGGATAACTGGCAAGTGTGTTCCTCCTTAGTCAAACCTACAATCAAAATCCACCTTTATTGCTAGATTGCGGCGTGACATCCGTGCAGATGTGAGGGCATTGCGTCCGACCACACTAAAGCAAGCAATCGAGGATGCTCTCTTGATGGAAGAGAAATACACGGAGTTGCGATTGATAACAAGGAGTTCATGTTCAAAAGGACTGAGAAGTTAAGAATTACACATCTCATAAAAGAACCAAGTGCCCACTTCTAAAGGAAACACTATGAAGAGTGATGAATCATGAGACTAAAATTATAGTGATGTTGAACTGATGTGGAATGAAAGAAAGAGAACAAGCATTAAGGGAAGGGACAACAAGGAGGTAGATGATTGACAAGAGATGGTAGTGGCAGCTTGCAAATGTGGTAGATGGTTGAAGGTTATAATTGGCCTACGGCTATGGTTAAGGCAAATACAAGAATCGCACGGGAGATAGAGACAACTAAGACAAAAGAAGAATAAAGGAAAAAGTTAAAGTCGAAAGATGAGACTATAGCAAAGAAAAATAGAGACATAGAGAGATTGACAAAAGGAGTATATATTCAATAAAATCAATTCAATAATTCAATACATGCCTAAAATACAAACAATAAGACTCTATTTATAGGAAATAAAATAAAGACTCAAAATAACCAAAACCTAATAAGAAACAAACTAATACGATTATCTAAACCTATCTCAATTTGCAAATATATTTAAAGTTTTAAAATGAGAGGTTAAATAGAACATAGATAGAAAGTCATTAGAATTGGTCATGCTAGCAAACATGTGATGGCATACTACGATGACCCTAATGATTGCCCATTCATAGTTTCACACACAATCTCAAAAATGAATAAAAAAAATAGGTAAATAAGGAAACATCCATAGACTAAAATTTTTATTGGAAAAATCGCACTTTACTTCCTTGTGGATTGGCCCAATTACATGAAACTCCCCTATGTTTTCAACTTAAGCACTTAACGGGTCCTATATGTATGTACCAAAATATAACTATTATTTTAACCATCATATTTAATAGTACCAACCATAAACCAACTTCTTCCTCCATAAGATTATATTTATATGATAAAAGCACCACTCCCATCAAAAGGAAAACACAATTCACCCATGACTTAAATACATAGGGGCAAAATTATTATTTCACCTTCCCGTTAATGGTAGATTAATAATCACACTTTAGTCCAAACCACAAAGGAGTTTAATGCGTAAGTACAAAAGGTTACATGAAATTAGGCCAAAACCAGAGGGTAATTTCCTCAATTTTGTATAATTTATCTACAACTGCTTGCCAAATTTTTTAGCAAAAGATTAGTAACCTTTGATAATGCTCAAAGCAATCCAATTGTGAGAAAAAGAACATATACAAACTAACAATGGCCGTGCCAAAGACATGTGAGATCTCCGATCGCCACGACATATTCCGATCAACAAGGGGCATGCCAACCAGCATGCCCTGGTGAGCACCTTTGTGTGCCACTGGCATGCATTGATATTTTTAGGATAGTTAAGAAATGTTTTTGGGTTTTCGGCACAAAAACATTTCTGTAAATGACCTATTTAATTAAACATATAGCAATAGCCAAATAAAAACAATATTCAACACATAATATGATTGAATATATTCATTAGAACTAAGATTAATGATTGAACTCTCCATAATAATTGAAATAAGAAAAGTCAAAAAATATGGACCCAACATGGCATATCATATTTGTCACATAATAAATAAAAGGCCTTATAGAATATTTTAAGTTTATCACTTAACAGATCTATTTTGGACTAATAAATTCATTTCAAACTTCACATAACCCATGCCAATCGACAAAGCTCAATATAGATGTGTGCCACCAGCACAGGTGTTATGCCACCATCAAAAGGGCAAGCACCGATTGGCATAGGGCGTGCCAGTGGCAGGGCTATTATTGATACAAACCAACTAATTAAGCAATAGAAAATATTAGGTAAGGATGGAAAATGGAAATTAATTAATAAACTATCATGTTAAAAAACCCAAGAGTGTAGAAAATATTACTTGATAGTGATATGAACAAATTTAACAAAGATCAATCATTCCCCAAGCATTCCAAATGCATACTAAGCACAAAAAGGTAGCACCACTTAAGTGCAGTTAACTTGCAGCTTCTTCGCTGGAGAAAAGATTATTATCCAATATCAACAAGTTTAAGAATCTACTTAAATAGTACATAGGCTAGGACATTACCTTTTTTAAGGTCAATAAGTTAATTCTTATTAAACTAGTTGGTGCACCAGACAATATTAACCCTATGTGCAGGGAAATGCGTATGTAGTTGTCGGAATTTGGGTCAACACAGAAAACAATTAGATTGGACTAAGAGTAACCCACATTAGCTGGCCAAACATATTGACCTTATTTAGGACCAGGAAAGGAGGTTTATTTCCTTAATGAAGTCCAAAATAGTTCTGATATAGAGTTTAACCAATGCTTAATTTAGATCCACAATTATTTCAATTAGGATGCAGATTTATTCTTAAATTTTAAACCCTTCAAAATTGAGTTCCAAGTCCCAACTAAGACTCTTGATTTTGTTCCAATTTAGGAACCCAACCACAGCTATGGAATCATACAAAGATAACTAACCTTACAAAATTGTTCACTTCAGGTCCAATTTTGTCATCTTGTATAGCTGAATCTTAAATAATTCTTTTCAGCGGTAGTATAAGTGGTATATTTCAGAGAGAACTAGAGGAATGTCCATAAACAGAGCTTGTACTGTACCTTTTTGCTTATCCTGATAATTCTCTGGGAATTGTCTCTTTCATCAACAAGTTGAAGACAAAGGGGGTACACTTCTACGATGTAGTTCTTGGATATAGAACCCTCAGAAATCACTCTTCGAGGGAGTTCTGGTCCTCCTTTATACCTGCAAAAACAACAAACAGCATGAATATATGTCTATTATCTTTATATGAGACCAAAGATGCATAGACTCACGTACCCACAAAGTAAGGAATCAATACATTATCAATCTGCATCCTTTGAGCAAGTGTAGCCCCATTCTAGCTAATAATATTAAAGCATAATTAACCTGAACTAAATTGGTGAGACTGCCTCAAGATACAATGTAAAAAGAGGATTTGAAGTTCAAACCATGGTTTCCAGTTTCGGCCGATCCCGATCCCAACCGAAACCAACCGGTTTGCTAGTTTCAGCTAGGGTTTCGGCCGTTTCGGCCAAAACAGATGGGAACGGGTTGAATCCGACCCAGATTTGAACCACGGGATATCAATAATTGATGTCCCCACCCCCCACCTACCTCTCTCCCTTTTCTCTCTCTTATTATTTCTCTCTTTCTCACGGGTCTCTTTTTCACCGGCGACTAAGTAGATCTCGAGTGACCTCAACCTCCAGCAACATTCTCCGACGAAGATTCAACGATCTCGATCTCCGGCAACCTTGGGTAAGTTTTTTTTCAGTTTTTATTTTTATTTTTTCATTGTGCAGCAGCTGCACCTGTAGCAACACTGCATCAACAGCACCTGCGCTGCTGCCAGCAGCACAGCACCGACACCACTGCTGGTGCTGCTGCAGTTGCAGCAATGGTAGCAGCACCTAGTGCTGCTGCTGCTTATGTAGTTATGCTGCTCGCAGCTGCAGCAGCAACACTATTGGGCCTAGTGTTCCATCTCATAAATTTTAAATTATTTTTTATTTTATTTTAATTTTTATTTATGTTTTTCAGTTATAGAGTTAAAATATCAATGGCTCCAAAAGAGAAATCATATGATACCGACATTGGGTGACAACATTGCAGCACTATTGAGCAAAATAAAAGACGTGTTAAATGCAACTGGTGTGGAAAGAAAATGAGTGGTGGTATCAGCCGTTTGAAAGAACATTTAGCTGAAAAACAAGAAAATATAGCAGCTTGCACTCAAGTATCCTTAAAAGTTAGAAAGCAGATATTGGCTCATTTAATTGGCAAAAAAAAGGATAAACAATCTGCACAACAAAAAGAGTCAATGGTTCATGAAGAATTGATGCATAACCCTGTACACATTAATGATGATAATAGTGATCAAAATGAGGATAAAGAGAAGAGACAAATGAGGAGGGCAATGAAAGATAGCAGAAATATGTATAGAGAACAGGAAGAGATAAGAAAAAACACTGATGATAACTTTCAGAGATCTAGACCAGTTAATATACGAGGAGAAAGAGAATATGGAAGCAGCAGTTCTACCCATAGGACTTCTAGTGTTACAGCAGAATCTGAAAATATTGGACCAATGAATACATATCTTCAGAAAAAAAAGGGTTGTACATAAACTTTCATCAAGATAGCTCTCAAAGGAATTAAAAATGCAAAGAAACACATTGGTATGACTATCTCTAAATTTTTCTTCTACAACTATATTTTTTTCAATGTAATTGATAGTCCTTACTATCACACTATGGTGAATGCTATACAATCAGTAGGGCCTGGTGTTCCACCTCCTAGTTCAAATGATATTGTTACTAAATATCTTAACTCAGAGGTAAATGAACTTTATACTTAAATTGAGACATATAAACGGTATTGGGCTGAATTTGATTGTACAATGATGTGTGATAGGTGGAGTACACAAAACAGAAGAAATATAATTAATTTCTTAGTGTACTCTGGCATGGGAATAATATTTTTTAAGTCTGTGGATGCTATTGCTCATTTCAAAAATGCAGATTATATTTGTTAGTTGATGGATAAGGTGGTACAAAAAATCGGTGAAAAATGAGTAATCCAAGTGGTTACTAATAATGGGACAAATTATAAAGCTGCTAAAAATTTACTGATGATAAAAAGACCTCATTTATATTGGACGTCATGTGCTACACATTGTATTGATCTAATGTTAGAGGATATTGCAAAAGAGCCTGAAATTGACATGGTCATACGTGAAGGTCAGAGGTTAACAAATTTTATATATAACCATGATTGAATTCTTAATTTACTCAGATAGATGACTGGTGATAAAGAAATCATCAAACCCGATGTCACTAAATTTACCACTTACTTTTTAGCCTTGGAGAGCACCATGCCCTACAAGGATGATATTATGCGGATGTTCACATCACAGAAGTGGTCTATAAAACTTAAGAATATGAAACTTAAAAATAAATCTTTAGGTGAAACTTTAAAAAATATGGCTCTTAGAAATACATTTTGGGATAATATTACAATTGCTACCGAAGTATTTGAGCCTCTTGTCAAAGAATTAAGACTTGTAGACAGTAATGACAAGTTTGAGATTGGTTTCTTATATGAGGTAATGGACATAGCAAAAGGATCAATAAAAAAAATATGGGCCAAAGTTATACGAAGTCTGAGATTGCTTTTAAATTTTAAGTTTTAATTTACTAATTTACTTTTATTTATAAATATTTAAAAACTTGAATGCTTACAAATTTTAAATTTCTACATAGTATTTTCTTAATCCAAGATTTTAATTCTCTAAAAATATCAATAATGATAGTAAAGTCTTATCGAGGGTTAGGAAGGTAATTAGTAAGCTTGAACCCGATATTCATAAACAAATCATTTGTAATAAAGAAGTGTTATGATTTAATTAAATAATTTTATTATTATTTGTTTCAAATTTTAACTTTTAATATGATCAGTATGCAATAAGCCAATAATATATTTCTGATTTCAAATGGAAAAATATAGATTGAGAGCTGGGTAATTCAGTACTGCTAAAGCTGCTGCAGCTATATCTCATAACACTCCAACTAAATAGTGGTCTATCTATGGATGGGAGGAGGCACCAAATTTGACGCCAATAGCAAGAAAAATCTTAAGTCAAACTGTGTCTTCATTACAGTGTGAAAGAAATTGGACTACTTTCTCCTTAATCCACACAAAAACACGCAATCGATTAACAATGAAAAGATTGGAGAAGTGAATTTTTTATCATTATAATATGAGATTGAGGAAGATAAATTTAAGAAGAAAGGCAGAAAAAGAACAACTGATTGATTTAAATCATGTTTTTGATAAAGAAGACCCCTTTAACTCCATGGATCAGAGAAATAAAGGACAGGTTATTAGATGACAGAAATAACCCATGGTTAGATAAGATATTGAGAGAAACCACGACGAAGGCAGAGGCTGATACGAGTCGTTTAACAGCAAGAGATAGTAAACTTACTAGTACTAATCATAATCCTGATGATATATATGGTAGTGAGATCGTTCATCTACATTTGTTGAAGAAAGTCAATGAGGCATAAAAATTGAAAACAAAGAAACTGAGGATGTATATACATATCAGCGACGTCGTCATGAGAATGTTGTTTCCTATGATTATGGTACATTGAGTATTTATTATTTGAAGTCATCACAAAATCCATATGCTAGTTATTATCCTTAATATTCTCAGTATTCTTAGGCACAATATCTAAATGCTAGTTATTATCCTCCTCAAACGCAAATCACACAATAAGATCCATACAATATGATTAGTATGATAGAATCACTTTTTGAAACATTAGATCCTAGACATCAATATTTACAAACTTAAGGTAATTATGATGATGAAGACTATAAAAATTTACGAGAACCAGCTCGGTATTCATCAAAGTTTTAAATTTTAAGTAAGTTAATACATTTTTTAAGTTTTTAAACTTCATATGTGAGTAATTTTTGTTTTCTTATTTTTCTGTCATTTTTTCTAATTTTTTCTGCATTTTTCTACATTTTTAAATAATATTTAGAATTTTATATAATTAAAAAATAGTCCGATCCAACACGAACAGTCGATACGTATCGTTTTTCTGGACAACTGATACTGATTCCAATCCCAATATTGGAAACCTTGGTTGAAACATCAAACAAGAATCTAGAAAGTTAGTCAAGTCTGAATAGCAAGCTGAATTATGTTGATAAAATAAAGTCAATTTCATAGTCGAGAGTTGGATCCCCTGAACTCTCATCCTTGTATAGTTTCATGGCCTAATGCTTTATTTCTAAAGGTGAGATAGTTCCATCAGTGATCTTTACTAATGTCGAAATGGCTCTAGAGATGTTATCTTATTAACTTATTATCAAACATAAAAATCACAAGTTTTCATATAAAACTTACTATCTAGAAAGTAAGAATGTTGACACTTACTTAACATTGACTAACAAATTTCTCATCAACATATATTCACAAGAATATGTTAAAGAGAATATTGTTTGATGTGATCTGGGTCAAACCAGACCACCTTATGGACATTGCCGTGAAAATTAGGCTCATAGCTTAAGTCATTTATCGAGCTGATTATTTATTTCAGAATTTGGTTTAATTTTATTTCAATTTGAGTCAGTCGGTTTGATTGAATGTTGGATTAGTCATAAACTTGGTTTAATTAAGTGATCTGGGTTAACTAGTTAGCCTCCAATATATAATGTGGAGTATAACCTAGATTAGGCATGAATTGAGAAAATTGGAATTATCCTCCCTAGTCTCCCTTCTCTTCTCTTCAACCTAGCTTCCTCCCTAGCCGCAAGCCCTCTTTCTAGTCATCAACAAACATCCCTCCTCCGTTAGACCTCCCCTTCCCTTTGGGCACCGACCACCTCCTCCCCCTTTTTCCCTATCTCCCACATCTAGCTACCACCAAGATAGGCCTTACTCGCCCTTGATCACCATTTTTTCATGCTCCCCAACCTTCGGTCACTCTTTTGATCATATCTCCCAATCTAGATAGCCAAACATCATGATCATGGATCCATTGGCTTCCTCTCTTCTAAGGGAACAACATAACCAAATTACACATGATTCCAATAGGTAGATCTTCCACAATCACCCTCAAAATGTCTGCCCTAGAATCTACCACCAACCAACCACACACCTCAACCACTGCCACCATCATCTCTACCCTTTGAACCATCAACCACACCTTCACCACATCATGGACACCATTAGAGACCTACAACATCCACTGATCCACAAATCCACCTAGCTACCATTATAATGGTATCATCGAAGTCTAAACCTCGTCTCTAATCTGTCCTCCACCAAACCCTGTCAGCACCACATTCCTAGACCACCTTACCACATCCCAAATCTGCCTTAATTCCATTACCCATGCCCAAGCTCTTGATCCCACCAGAACCTCAAGTCGATCCACCAAACAGCACCACTTGGTAGACCAACACCTCCAATAGAACTTCGTCGAGATTAGACCCAGATACGGTCTGAATCTGAGAAGGTTGTGAATATCAAAATCGAAAATCAAGAGGTTATGGAACAAACTCTAGTTTTGTAACTTTCTAATGTCGGACAAGTTTCAAGCGAATATTCTCCACTGGCTGAGTGTGCAAACTATTCCTGCACCAAATCTTGAGTAGATAGCCAAGATTGGTCCATAACATTATTCTTTTTAATTAGATATTGAGATTATTAAGAGTAACTAGATACATTTAACGGTTACTAAGGAATTCTAACTAGGGAACTTTTGTCGACAAACTTGAGGTTTTACCATTTGTCCAAAAGAGAGTAACTGGCAACCAAGAAGTACTTTAGTCTTTGTTGAATTGATGGAATTTAATGAAAATAGGAAAAGAAAGCACAATACTTCTCTTAGGACCATGATCACCCTAGAAAAAAAAAACACCAAAATTCACTAGATAATGCTATATATGTAAAGTCACTAACTAATAGTTAGCAGAATTCAAGGTGCAAGGTACATGGCTCCAGCCAAATGCAAAGAAAAGTAGGAAACCCAATATTCGTAGAGTGCTATATCTACTAGTCCCAATTATTAACATTCTTCATTCCATCATAAAATGTAGAATAGCAAACATCACAATGAATTATGGAGAATTTTACTTCAGCATGATTGAGCTTTCCCTCTTAATAGGGAGCTTAACAATCAGCTAAATCATTACTTAATAATCCTTAATCTATTATTTTTTTATGTTTAAAAATATGATGAAAAAGATTAGGATATTTAGCTGCTTAATGAATTACTGTAATTTGAAGGAAAAAGAAGCCCCGGATGGAGCAAATTGTTGCCAACGTAATGATGAATAAGTACTTCCAGTATTATTTCAGATCATGTACATAGACAATAATCACAGAAATACACACTTTTATATGAAATAGATCAAACAAACAAAGATCTTAATCTATTCTATGAAATATATCAATCAAACAAAGATCTTATTCTATCAATGGGGTGGAAATTTCGAAAATCAGTATTTTAATAAATCACCAAAGCATAATGTCACCTCATGCAACCGTGCTCCATTCTCCAAAATTTTAGCTAAGAGAACAATGGACAAAAGTTACAAAAAGGAGGAAATTCAACAATATGAAGTAGATTGCTTATTCTTATAAACTTTAATATAAATGGCAGGATAAGAATAACAACAGTACGCTCCTCTAAGATCCTTTCACAGTGTGGTGCTTATCAGACAGCTTTCCAAAATAAAACATTTTAATTTTAGCAACTCCCCTTAGCTTTGAGTTGACCACCAAAATTAGGAGTTACAAATCATATGAGTTCAAAACATCAGCATGTTACATAAATAAACATCAATGATTTCTTTCTCCTTCCCTCCTCTCTAAATTGTAACTTTCAAAATTAGATAGCTCTAGTAAGAAAGGTCTTACAAAGATAAAATATAAAAACATGATTTACCATTCGAAAAGCTTTCTCCAAACTTCTTGGGGCACCAAAGTGTAATCTTCCCCTTCCTGCAAGTTTCTTTGAAGATCAGGTTCATCTTCCACCTTTGTTCCATCCAATACAAGCTTTGAGTTATCAATCTCTCCAGGTCTAAATGGAATGTGCAGAAGGCTCTCACTGCAACTCTCCTCACCCTTGTCCAAACCTACATACTTTTGCCAATCTGTCCACCATCTGCAAATTTACAAGTAGTACACAAGCTCAAAATCATCGCATAGTACTTTTAAATTCATGAATGAAATTAATAAGATGAATTGCTACTGCTTTCTAAGGAATTAAAATTAAGTCACATCGAGGGCCACAAATGGGTATAAATGGTCCAAAATTGCAGGAGTTTGGTTTTTCTAATATAATGTAGGCATCCAGATCCATTACTCGCTTCACATGTTCAATTTAAAGATATGAAATATGATCAGATTTCACATCATAAGTTCTATCTAATCTGTTATGGTAGATCTCCACCGACATTGCAGGATACATCCTGCACTAAAGTTCATGATAGCAAGCATCAAACCATATTGCGCACTTGCTATTCAAAATGCTACCAAATCAGTATCTATCTAAGCCTCACAAGCAAAACAAATAACAGATCAAAAGACTCAGAGACATCAATCAAAGAGGACTCAAATTGAGACAGCGATCACCTATAAGAAATGAGGTAATACAGATCGCCGTCTTTGACATTATCCTCGGCCTCCCTCATTAACTCACTGATGGTCTCCTTCTCTTCCTCCGGTGTGCACGGCAAGCAACTGCCGGCCGAGAGGAAGTCCTCTGAATTGGGAATCGTCATCGAGAACCACAAGAAACCGTAAAAGAAACTAAGAAAGAGAGAACGGTATCACCAGGAGAAAGAGATTTGAAGAGTAAAGTAATCGATTTAAGAAGGCGAGATTCGAAACCCTAGAACTCGGACAATAAAAAGGGTTAGGAGTAGGTCCCTCGGAGAGAGGGGATTTGAGATCCCGGAAATGGAAAAGAAGAATAAGGAAAAGAAGAGAAGGCGAAAGGATGAGGAATACGCCTCGGACCCGGCTTTCTTGATCCCCTTTTCAACGATCTTTCTGGACGATGGGTTCTCGAGTTAATACTAACATTAGAATAATGAGAGAGGTATTGCGGCTTGTAGACGTCGAATGGAAATAAAATTTGTATCCTGATTTTGTTTATTTCTGGATGTTGGCGTGTAAAAATAGTGAATTAGAAAAGTGTTGGACGAAAAATGCAACGGTTTGGGAACACCGACTACGTGGCAAAAGCTCAGATGCTGATGTTAGAGAGGATTTCACAAGACAGCGGCTTAGATGAGACCACGTAAAAACAATTAGTAAACGTTAGTCTGTTAACAAGCATAGTTATTAGGCATAGTTATTAGAATCGAACCGATCTGATTGGGGTTCGGATAACTGAGTAATTAGTTTAACCAAATCGGATTGCTAATATTTTAAAAATATTTAAATAATCTATAAATAGATCTAAATAATTATAAAAATAAATAAATATCTATAAAAGTATGTATATCCCCGGGAACAAATATTATTTATATAGATACCTTCATGATTATTTTAAATTAAGTTATTTACTATTAAAGATAAAAATACTATTGAAATACTTGAAACAATAATAATGATACTTTTGTCTTTTTATATTTAAAAATATTCAAATTTTAATTAAAGCTATTCCAAATAGTATTTAAAGAATAAGAATTTTAAAAGGTATACGTGCAAAAGATTTATATTTTGAGAGATATACATATAAATATGGTAGATAGAGAGGGTGAAAGAAGGGATGATGGCAATGGTGATGGTGAGGAAGGTGATGGGCAGCAATGGCGGTGATGAAAGGATATTAATTTACGTCTACTCCTAAGTTATCTTACTCTTACTCCTAAAATAAACTCAAAGCTAAAATACTTTCTCAATGCTTATGTAATAACCCAAGTAGGGTAAAAAAAAAGAAACTAAAACTGCTAAGCACGACGCGACCGGCCACGCTGTGGCCAGCCTCGTGCCCAGCATGCCCAGCTTACTATGGTAGTGGTGGGGTGCCACGCACCTCCACCGAGCCACGCTACTACATGTCGCAGCAACGCGTGGAGGTGGGACCCGGCCCACTGACCATCCCGCGCCGCGGCGTGACTAGCTCTCTCTCTCTAATATTCTTTCTCTCTCTCTCTCTTCCTAGCATTCTCTCGACCTATTTCTCTCTCTAGCTCTCTCTCTCCCTCTAGTGCACCAGCAATCACCGGCCATCGGGAAAAGTCATCGTTGGCCCTTTTGTCCGCCGGTGAGCCTCTCTCTCTCTCCTCTCTCTCTCTCCTTCTCTCTTTCTCTCTCTCTCTCTCTCTCTCTCTTGCTCTTTCTCTTTGTCAGTTTCCTCTCGGGACACTAGAGGTTTGAGTCGCCGGCGAGAGGCCGGCCGCTGAGTGGCCACCAGCAGCTGCGGCCCAACCCTCTTCCCCTTCCTCCTCCTTCTTCTTCTTCTTCTTCTTCTTCTTCTTCTTCTTCTTCTTCTTCTTCTTCTTCTTCTTCTCCTCCTCCTCCCTTCTTTCTCCTCTTGGGTAACACTATAGTGAGGTGCTGGGCTTGACCCAGCACCATACTGCGCATGGTGCTAGGCTTGGCCCAACACCTACTAGGTTAAGGTGTTGGGCTGAGCCCAACATTATTTATAGTTTTATATATATGCATATTATTGATACTATTCAAATTATATTTGATTATGTTATTAATTATTTAATTAGTTTAGTTAATCTAATGTATTTAATTTATATGAATTAAATCTAATTACATATCATATTTAGCAAAATACCTGCAGCATAAATTACTATTTTAATCCTAGGTAGGTAATAGTAATTATTAGGGTTATGTACGTATATTCTTGCGTAATTATTTGCAGTAACTTAATTCTTATTTTTCTTAATTATCCAAGAGAATAATAGGCAGATAATTATGTTTTAAATACACTATTAAATAATATAATTATGGTTAATAAATAACAAAACAAATGTAGAAATAAAGAGTACATGATTACAACAAGAAATTATTTTTTAGCCGAGTTAATTTTAATAAATAGAAAGACTGACATTATTTGTTATAAATAATTTCAAATCCTGACCCCCCTATTCAAGACCCCGTGGATTTAGCTATAGAGGCTTGATCGTTGTCGTAGCAGCGTGAACGAGTGGTTGTTTAGTAATTGTTGTGGGGTGAGTAGTCTTATTCCCTAGACGCATTTCTCAAATTAGGATTTATTCTATAATTATGTATATGCATGTTTTGATCTCCAGCATGATTATACGACCTTATTTAGAGATGATTTCAGTTGAATATATTTTATTATTCATTTGATTAGACTGATTTAGGATATGATTATGCTGATGACATAAAGATGATTGGAGATGATTATAATATGACTTTGTGTCGGGGTGATCTCTAGCATGAGTATGCATGTGATAGACTAGTAGTGATCTACATGTGTTAGATATATGGTTGGAGACTGTATTGTATTATTTTCCTCTTGACTTTCTTACCACCTAAATTCCTGATATGCACGACTTGTTATAGTACTGGATATATGCACGTGATCTATCATATAGAAGGAAATGTATAAATCTCATTAATAGGAAAGTTGATAGAGAAAACATGAGGGTATCCGAGTAGGCGCCAGGGTTAGGGGTGCCTGGAGTGATGATTATGGTCACTGATATGCGATATCTCATGGCCCATGTCCGAGGTCAGTTGAGTCTATGTGCACAGACAATCGGACACCTGTCGTTCGCTAGGGCATGTGTGTGGTGAGTTACCCTCATGTGATTTCTATTAACTGGTAAGGTACCCGATCTAGATGGATTTTGATATACCCTTAGCATATGGCAGGGTATGATTATGACTGAGATACTCTTAGCGTATGGTAGGGTATGCTTTGAGCCTATGGGCAGATTTTAAGATCAGGTACCGGGTGTTGACTATGCATAGTGGTCTAGCATGATGATGACATATAGAGCTGACTTTGATGACTGAGATGTTGAGAAATGGATATGATTTCATTATCATTTGTTATACGATTATCGAATGGTCAATATGCATCATAGGTGGTTGCATTTGATATTATAGCATGATCATGATCGACATGCATTATATTTGTTATATTTGAGAGAGAGTTGTGATGATGGTATGACATGGAGATTTGTTTACTCATTGTCGAGGATTATATATTTTATTAGTTATGACATGATATGTTATCTATTTTTCATTTATGTATTGTTAAGAAACACTCATATACTCATTCATGATATGATGCTCTTTCTAATTCATATCATCCAGTATATGATTTACTCTTTGTTTGGCTTTATTGATTCTGGGTAAGGTCTATTCACTGAGCATTTAGCTTATGATTCTTTGTTTTCTCCTTTCCAAAAACCCAAGTGAATGAGTGGAGCAGAATACTTCCTTAGAGGTCTTGCTAGTGGGTGAAGAGTAGAGTGTGGTTAATGTTATACACTAGATGAGTTATCTTATCTGATGTATTAGTAGACATCCTCCAAAGTGTGTCTTTATCCTTGTCTTATATTATAGCAGGTGACTTAATACTTGTATAATTATGTATATACCATAGGGGTGAAAACGGGTCGGATTAACTCCGACCCGACCCGCTATCCGACCCGACTCGGATCGGATTCGGATAAAAAATTTCTATCCGACTCGGATTCGGATTCGGATACGGATAGAATTTTTGAAAAAAATTCGGATACGGAGTCGGATACGGGTCGGATAAATTTTTCGGATTCGGATACGGATATCGGATATCCGTTTACCCGCATATTTTTTTAAATGATTTACAGTTTTTAGTTTGCTTATTTAAATAGTAAGTATTAATATTATTACTAATAATACATTATATATTATTTATAGAGATTAATTTCTCTAATTTTATATATTTGACATACAAAAGAATTATTTGTTGTAAAACTCTTAATAATTTTATGTTAATTATATTTAAATAAAATATTATAATTATTTTAAATTTAATCAATATCCGTTTAAAATCCGATCCTTTATCCGAAAATTATTTGTATCCGTTTAGTTAGGATATGGTTTTAAATTTTACTATCCGTCCAATATCCGTATCCGAATTAAAAATACGGATCCGGATATGGGTTGAGCACTATCCGATCCGTATCCGATCCGTTTTCACCCCTAATATACCACCGTTTTATATATGTAGTTGTGAAAAACTCTTGATGATGTGTTATGGCATATGTGGGGCCCAAGTAGGGTTATCTGTATGTTGTTGACAGTTAGACTTGAGTTATTCTTAGTTAGATGTTGTGGATAAAATTATGATATTGATACATGTTTATTTGATTGTCAAGAACTAACCAAATCGTCAGGTGCCATGAACATGCCGTGTGGGCTCGTGTCATGCACGTGTTTAGTATTTGGGTGTTACAGCTTGGATGCTTAACAAAGTAGCCGAACCCCTCTATATATAGAGGTCGATTACAATGAGTCCCACTAAGACTAGCCTAAAGGTTGACATGACTCGAATTGGGATTTACGTTAAAGGCTTACATGACTTAATTGGAGTTACTTTAAAGGCTTACTTGACTTAATTAGACTTGCCTTAAGGGTTGTCATAACTTATTTGGACTTGTCTTAATGGCTCACATGACTAAACTAGACTTGCCTAAAAGGCTTACATCATGAAATAATTTAAAGATAAATAAACTCGATCAATCAAGTCTAATGTCTACATGAATGGATCCGATTAGAATCGGATCACTTCACTCCACCACACTTTCAACCATCTTGTTCTCAAGGTGAGAAGTCTGGGAAGCGCTGCATCAACTTGAACTTAGACTCCCAAGTCGGATCTCTCGTTGGTCCGTTGGACCACTCCACTTGTACTTGTGTGATCAATCTTTTATCTACCTGAATCCTTCTCTTGGCTACAACCCGAAGTGGCATGGCTCTTGGTTATGTGTGGTTGATCGGGTATGTTGGTCACAACAGCTGTCTCTGCTGCAAACTCGGGCTTGCAAAGCTAAAACATGGATCACTGGGTGCATCTGCGAGTCATCTAGAAGATCAAGTAGGCCACCTCCCTACCCATTCAATCACTCGGTACGACCCAAAGTACCTATGTGCTAGCTTTTGGTTCATGATGGGCCAAATTGAGGTCTAGCGGTAGGGCTGGAGTTTGATGTAGATCTAATCTCCTATTACGAATGTCTCCTCCTAGTGTTGCTAATTGTAGATTTGCTTCATCTGATTCTATGCAATTGCCAAGTTGGTCTTTAGCCGTCAGACCTGAGCATCCCTATCCACAAGGGTTTCCTCGATGTCCGTGTGTTTTGTTCGTCGAGTCGATGTGTAGGAGACCAAAGTAGGAGGCGGCCTCCCATAAACTGCCTCAAAAGGCGTGTGTCTATGGTTGAGTGGTGGGCAGTGTTGTAGGCTCACTCCGCTCATGGTAAGAAGTTGAGCCACCGCCTTGGCTGCTCTTCGGCATAGCACCATAGGTATTACTCTAAACACTGGTTCAAGACCTTTATCTGCCCATCTGTCTATGGATGGTATGCCGAGCTCATTCGGAACGTCGTGCCCTATAGACGAAATAATTCTTGCCAGAACTAACTAGTGAACACCGAATATCGGTCGGACACAATAGATCATGGTATCCCGTGAAGTTTAGCCCCGTCGTGAACAAAGACCTCCTCAACCTTTCATGTAGTGTAGGGGTGGGCGAGCGTTGAGAAGTGTGCATACTTGGAGAGGCAGTCAACCACCACCATGGTAACCAATCGTCCTTGGACAGTCGGTAGGCCTTCAATGAAGTCCATTAAAATATTTTCCCAGATCTACTTGGGCATGGGAAAGGGTTGGAGAAGGCCGGCTGGTCGAGTTGAATCTGCTTTGGCTTGTTGGCAGACTTCACATGTTCAGATGTAGTTGTGCATGTCTTTCTTCATGCTGGTCGACCAACTTTGAGGCATAATCGCTTGTGGGTTCGAAAGATGCCCTCGTGGCCCACGAGTGAGTCATGGAAATGGCTAGTCAAGGCGGTTCGTAAGTCTGGATTAATTGGGATTAGGATCCGGTTCCCTTTGAGCACTAGTCCGTCTTTCGTGCTGTATGCGATCTGACTTGATGGGTCTTGAGTCACCTGAGCCGCAAGTTCCACTAGGCTTGGGTCCTTCAAGGTGGCATCCCTAATCTGGTCCAACAAGGGGAGGGTAGGAATCGATAGGGTGGCTAGCTCGGCGACATCAGGTTTTATTGCTGTAGTCGGGTCAAACCAAGCCCTAGCCGTTGGATGGGGAGGGGTTTCAGTGCGCCGAACTCCATCTCGTGTGCCTATCTGTGGTGGGTTCGTTCATTTGTGTGCACGCCCAAGGGATGGATGTCGCCCTACAATATCCTCCTCTTCAATTGGTTCTGCGTTCATAGATTCAGGAGCTGCAACACTCCTCTCTATTTGTGCTCGTGAAGTCTGTTCATCACAGAGTTCGCGAATAGCGCACACCATCTTAGCCATGAATGCTTGTATTGATTGCAAGGATTAAACCACCTCTGGTTGAGATGTCGAGGGTGGTGGGGTCGGAGAGGTCTTGAACCCAGGTTTGGAGCAATATCTACAGTGCTACGCCGGAGAGCAGCCAAAGCGGTAGCTCCACTTCTTACCATGGGTGGAGAGGGCCTACAACGCTGCCCACCACTCAGCCACAGCATCACGCTGTTTGACGCTCCTACCTCGGTATGCTACACTACGACTTGACGAATGGAAAGTACAAACATTGAGGAAACCCTTGAGGATAGGGATGCTCAGATTCAACGGCTGAAAGCTAACATGGCAGTTGCACATAACCGGATGAAGTAGATCTACAATCGGTGCCACCAGGATCGGACGTTTGCAGTAGGAGCTTAGGTCTACATCAAACTCCAGCCCTATCGCTAGACCTCGCGACCCATCATGGACCAAAAGTTGGCACAAGGGTACAAAGGGCTGATGGACCGATCATGGACCAAAGGTACAATGGGATTCTCGACCCATCATGGACCAAAAGTTGGACCAAAAGTTGGCACAAAGGGCTAATGGACAATGTATTTAGCGCGCTCCATTGACGGTACGTTTTGGCGTCTTTTGACGACATCCTCGTTTACAGTCGATCGATAGAGGAGCACCTACACCACCTTCGGACAGTTATGGAGATATTACAGGCCCACAGGTTGAAGGTTACGAAAGGCAAGTGCCGTTGGGGGCGGCAACGAGTTGAGTACCTAGGGCACTTCATCTCTCCCACAGACCCCTGTAAAGGTGGCTAGCAAGGTGCAATGGCCATGACTGAAGATGCCCAAGGAGCTCCAAGACTTCCTTGGCTCAACAGGCTACTACTGTTGGTTCATTCAGGGCTACGGGAAGATTGCAGCCCTGCTGACCACCCTACTCCGCAAAGGTGGGTTCGAGTGGGACGACACAGTGGAATGCGCATTTGACGATCTCAAGCAAACCCTACTCGAGGCGCCCATGTTAGCACTACCAAATTTCATCAAGACCTTTATTGCTGAGTGTCACACATCTGGGATCAGGGATCGGCGCAATTTTGATGCAAGAATAGAGACTCGTAGCATACATGAACAATGCCCTCTCACAACGGTCGCGCCAATTGTGGACGTACGAGCAAGAGATGTTAGCCCGTGGTCCACGCTGTTAACGAGTGTCACCTATACCTGATCGGAATGCGGTTCATAGTGCGCACCAATCAAAGAAGTCTGCCCTACTTACTCGAGCGGCAAATCCAAGATAGATATATCTAGTAACAAAGTATAATTAGTGATGAGGGGATATTAATTTACTTCTACTCCTAGGTTATCTTACTTTTTCTCCTAAGATAAACTTAAGGCTAGAATACTTTCTCAATGCTCGGATGCTTAACAAAGTAGCCCAACCCCTCTAATATATAGAGGTCGGTTATAATGAGTCCCACTAGGACTAGCTCTAAAAGTTGACACAACTCGAAATAGGATTTGCATTAAAGGATTACATGACTTAATTGGACTTGCCTTAAAGGCTTACTTGACTTAATTAGACTTACCTTAAGGGCTGTCATAACTTATTTGAACTTGCCTTAATGGCTCATATGACTAAACTAGACGTGCCTAAAAGGCTTATATCATGAAATAATTAAAAGATAAATAGACTCGATCAATCGAGCTCAATGTCCCTATGAATTGATCCGATCAGACCCAGATCACATCATGGGGTCAGTTGTCAAAAGAAGCTCTTCCATTGCCCTACGAAGTCGGTGAGAGGATCACTAGGTGGTAGGAACTTCCCTCCTTGAGGTTGAGTGGGAGGACCAAATCCAGCATTGCTTGGAGCCGGCCGGGATCCTCTCCAGTCCGTAGGGCTCCTTCGTAGTTCCTTGACCTTCTCCTCCTTGCTATAGAAAAGGCCTCCAACAATGTCCAAGGCCTCATGGCCTTGACCTCCGCTTGTATGTCGGACCTGAGTCCACTGATGAAGGTGCTGCGGTGGGCTGAGTCTGACCAACCCGGTACAATTCTCTCAAATTGTTCTTGATAAGTTCGGACCGTGGTCCGTTGAGTTAGCTTAGTCAAGATTGCTTGGAAGTCTTCATACTATGTCAGACCGAACCGAGTACATAGGGTGGATGCAAACTCATCCCAAGATGGTGACATCCTCCAAGTGGAATGAGGCTATTAGGACCTTCTGGCGGTCTGGAGTCCATTGGTAGGTGAAGAACTGATCCGCTCGATAGACCCAGTCTAGTTGATTTCCTCTTGCGAACTGGGGAAATCGAGTTGTATGGTTCGAACTTGAGCCCCACAAATGGCTCATCTTCATGGATGGCATATCCTCGTTACCTGCATGGGTCTCTTTTGCCATGTGGAGGGGGCCCCATTGTGGCATTGGTTCCATGACACATTGGTTCGGAACATTGCCTGCCTTAGCCGTACGTGGCTCGAGCCAATCTCTAGCCGTAGGTCGCTCAAGCCCTGGTCTTGGTGTAGGCAGTTCATGCCAGGGTCTACCTCACTCTATTTTGGGCTAGACTCTAGCTACGGGTGGCTCGGTTTAAGCCCTAGGCACAGGTGGTTCGGGCCAAGCCTTAGGTGCCGTCTAGTTAGACCAAGACCTAGCCGTTGAATGGGGTGGAGTTTTAGGGTGCTGAACTCCATGTCGTGTGCCTAACCCTGGTGGGTTCGTCCATGGGTCCACCACAAAACCTATGACATCTTCCTCTTTAATTAGTTCCGCGGTCATAGGTTCAGGAGCCGCAACACTCCTCTCTATTTGTGCTCATGAAGTCCGTTCATCATGGAGTTCGCGAAGGTGGACACTAACCATCTCAACAATGAATGCATGTATTGATTGCAAGGATTGAAGCACCTCCGGCTAAGATGTTGAGGGAGGTGGGGTCCGTGGTTCTGGCAGTGGATCGGCATGAATAAAGACGTGCGCAACTACATCCGCACATGCGAAGTATGCCAACGAGCCAAAGCAGATAAGAATAGACCAGCCAGCCTTCTCCAACCCCTTCCCGTGCCCGAGAAAATCTAGGAAGATATTTCGATGGACTTCATTGAAAGCCTATCGACCGTCCAAAGGCGATCGGTTATCATGGTGGTGGTCGACTACCTCTCCAAGTATGCGCACTTCTCAGCTTTCGCGCACCCCTACACCGCACGGAAGGTCGTGGAGGTATTCGTTAGCGACGTGGCTAAACTTCAAAGCATACCACGATCTATTGTATGAGCTCGGTATACCATCCCCAGAGGGACGGGCAGACAGAGGTCTTGAACCTGGGTTTGGAGCAATATCTACAATGTTGCGCTGGAGAGGAGCCAAGGCGGTAGCTCCACTTCTTACCATGGGCAGAGTGGGCCTACTTAAACTTCCAGATGACTCGCGGGTGCACCAAGTGTTCCATGTTTCAGCTTGGCAAGCCTGAGTTGCAGCTGAGACAGCTGTTGTGGCCAACATACCCGATTCAGCCACACCAAGTCAGGATACTAATTGACTCTGGCTTACATTGAATCCGATGGTCACCCGTCACCCCCAACCCAATTTGTCGCACCAACTTCTCATCCATGAAATCATCTGTGCAGATCCTAGGTGAGATGTTCCGGTTGGACCTATACCGTTTGCCTCTCAAGGGGGCCGACTTGGTGCTAGGAGTTCAATGGCTTCAGGGTTTTGGCCCAATCCAAGTTGATTTTGGCTTGATGCGGATGGACTTCGAGACCAATTCAACTCAAAGGGTTGTGACCGAACACCAGCGCTAGCCTTCAAGCCCTAATCGGGTTACTACAAGCTGGCTGCCATGGCTTATTGATGTGGTTGGTCTCAACCACAGAGGAACCTAACCCAGGTAACACAATAGAGATCACACTTCTTCAGGGGTTTTATCAAGTCTTTGAAGAGCCACAAGGACTACCGCTAATCTGAGACCACGATCATCAGATAGAGATCACACCGAGAGCCGGACCAGCGAATGTGAGGCCTTACCAGTATCCACATGCCCAAAAGGATGAGATCACATGGCTGGTGCGAGAGATGCTCGACAGAGACATCATCTAGCCATGCCATAGCGCCTACTCTTCGTCGGTGCTCCTAGTGCGAAAGGACAACTCATTGGGATTCGGCGTGGATTGCCGAGCACTTAATGCCATCACCATCAAGGACCAATATCTGATACCGTTATTGAGGAATTATTGGACGAGTTAGCTGGTGCCAACATCTTCACCAAGCTAGATTTGTGGGCCAGCGCAAGATCAAGGTCTGGGCAACCAACATTCACAAGACAGCCTTTCGAACCCATGACGGATATTACGAGTTCTTTGTAATGCCCATTGGGTTGACTAATGCCCCGGCAACTTTTCAAGGGCTGATGAATGATGTATTTAGCCCACTCCATTGACGGTAAATTTTGGCATCTTTTGATGACATATCGTTTACGGTGTCGATCGAGAGAGGAGCACCTACAACACCTACAGATAGTTATGGAGATATTACAGGCGCACGGGCTGAAGGTTTTTATGAAAGGCATGTGCCTTTGGGGGTGGCCACAAGTTGAGTTCCTAGGGCACTTCATCCCTCCCACAGATCCCGCAAAGGTGGCTAGCATGGTGCAATGGCCATGACCGAAGATGCCCAAGGAGCTTCAAGACTTCCTCTACCCTGCAAAGGTAGGTTCAAGTGGGATGACAAGGCAGAACGTGCATTTGAAGATCTCAGGCAAGCCATGATCGAGGTGCCCATGTTTGCACTACCAGATTTCACCAAGACCTTTGTTGCCGAGTGTGACGCATCTGGCATCAGGGATCGACGCAATTTTGATTCAAGAATGGCAACCCGTATCCTACATAAGCAATGCCCTCTCACAACGGTTGCGCCAATTGTTGACGTACGAGCGAGAGATGTTAGCCTGTGGTCCACGCTGTTAGCAACTGGCACCTATACCTGATCGGAATGCAGTTCGTAGTGCGCACCAATCAAAGAAGTCTGCCCTACTTACTCGGGCGACGGATCCAAACTCCTACGCAACATAGGTGCTCTCCATATTGCTCGGGTATGATTGTCTATGACTTGGTTTACAAAAAGGGTTCAGAGAACAACGTAGCCAATGCACTCTCGTGCCAACCTAAAGCTGTTGAGCTAGGCACGGTAATGATTCCAACCCTCCCCCTTGTTAGACTAGGTCATGGATGCCACCTTGAAGGAACTAAGCCTAGTGCAACTTGTGGCGCAGGTGACTCAAGACCCATCAAGTCAGATCGAGTAAAGCACAAGAGACGGACTAGTGCTCAAGTGGGACCAGATCCTAATCCCAAACAATGCAGACCACCTTGATTAGCAACATCCACGGCTCAGCGCTCACGGGCCACGAGGACATCTTCCGGACCCACAAGGGACTATGACTCAATTCCTGGTGGACCGGCATGAAGAAAGACGCGCGTAACTATATCCACACATGCAAAGTCCGCAACGAGCCAAAGCAGATTAGAATTGACCAGACCATCTCCAACCCCTTCCTGTGCCCGAGCAAATCTGAGAAGATATTTCAATGGACTTCATTGAAGGCCTACCGACCATCCAAGGGCGATCGGTTTATCATGGTGGTGGTCGACCGCCTCTCCAAGTATGCACATTTCTCAGCGCTCGCCCACCCCTACACCGCACGGAAGGACGCGAAGGTCTTCGCTAGTGACATGGCTAAACTTCACAGGATACCACGGTCTATCAGATGAGCTCAGCATACCATCCACAGAGGGATGGGCAGATAGAGGTCTTGAACCCGGGTTTGGAGCAATCTACGCCGGAGAGCAGCCAAAGCGGTACCTGCACTTCTTATCATGGGCGGAGTGGGCCTACAACTCTGCCCACCACTCAACCATAGACATCACACCGTTTGAGGCTGTTTATGGTAGGCCGCCTCCTACCTCAGTCTCCTACACACCAATTCGACGGAGAAAAAGTGCAAACACTGAGGAAAACCATTGAGGATAGGGATGATCAGATTTGACGGCTGAAGGCTAACTTGGAGGTTGCACAGAATCGGATGAAGCAGATCTAGAGTCGGCGCACCAGTATCGGACATTTGGAGTAGGAGCTTAGGTCAACATCAAACTCCAGCCCTATCGCTAGACCTCAATTCGACCCATCGTGGACCAAAAGTTGGCACAAAGCTACTTTGGGCCGTACCAAGTGATTGAACGGGTAGGCAAGGTGGCCTACCGATCAAGGCGCCCATGTTAGCCCTATTAGATTTCACCAAGACCTTTGTTGCCGACTGTGATGCATCTGGGATCAGGGATTTGGCACAATTTTGATGCAAGAATGGCGACCCGTAGCCTACATGAGCAATGCCCTCTAACAATGGTCGCAGCAATTGTGGACGTATGAGCGAGAGATATTAGCCCAAGGTCCACGCTGTCGGCGAGGGCTATACTTGATCGGAATGCGATTCATAGTGCGCACCAACTGAAGAAGTCTGCCCTACTTACTCGAGCGACGGATCCAAACACCAACGCAACAAAGGTGGCTCTTCATGTTGCTCCAAACACCAACGCAACGGGTGCAGCCGATGTACTCTCGTGCCAACATGAAGCTGCCAAGCTAGCCACCCTATTGATTCCAACCCTCCCATTGTTGGACCAGGTCATGGCTGCCACCTTGAACGAACTAAGCCTAGTGCAACTTGCAGCTCAGGTGACTCAAAACCCATCAAGTCAGATTGAGTATAGCACGAGAGATGGACTAGTGCTCAAGTGGGACCGGATCCTAATCCCAAACAATGCGAGTTGTAGACCGCCATGATTAGCAATTTCCATGACTCAGCCCTCGCGGGCCACGAGAGCATCTTTCGGACCCACAAGCGACTATGACTTGATTGCTGGTGGGCCGGCATGAAGAAAGACGTGGCAATTACATTCGCACATGCGAAGACCGCCGACAAGCCAAAGAAGGTTAGAATCAACCAAATTTGGGATGATATTTCAATAGACTTCTTTGAAGGTGTATTGACCGTCCTATGGCGATCGGTTTATCGAGGTGGTGGTCGACCGCCTCTCCAAGTATGCACACTTCTCAGCGCTTGCCCACCAAACACCATACGGAATGTTGCGGGGATCTTCGTTATCGCTTGCCCACCCCGACATTGACCAGACAGGCCTTTGGCTTCACTAATTCCTCGTTTATAGTCGATCGACAGGCACATGGGCTGAAGGTTTTGAAAGGCATGTGCCGTTCGGGGCGGCCATTAGTTGAGTACCTAGGACACTTCATCTCTCCTGCAGACCCCACAAAGGTGGCTAGCATGGTGCGATGGTCATGACCGAAGACGCCAAGGAGTTCCAAGACTTCCTCGACTCAACCGGCTACTACCCTTGGTTCATCCAGGGCTATGAGAAGATTGCAGCCCCGCTGACCGCCCTACTCCGCAAAAGCTGGTTCGAGTGGGATTACAAGGCGGAATGAGCATTTGAAGATCTCAGGGAAGCCCTGATTAATGCACCATATTAGCACTACCAAATTTCACCAAGACCTTTGTTGCCAAGTGTGATGCATCTGGGATCACGGATCAGCGTAATTTTGATGCAAGAATGGCGACTTGTAGCCTACATGAACAATGCCCTCTCAAAACGGTCGCGCCAATTGTCGACATACGAGCGAGAGATGTTAGCCCAAGGTCCACGCTGTTAGCGAGTGACACCTATACCTGATCGGAATGCCGTTCGTAATGCCCACCAATCAAAGAAGTCTGCCCTTCTTATTCTGGCGACAGATTCAAACTTCTGCGCAACAAAGGTGACTCTGCATGTTGTTCAGGTATGACTGTGACTTGGTTAACAAAAATGGTGCAGCCGATGCACTCTAGTGCCAACCTAAAGCTACCGAGCTTGCCACCCTATTGATTCCAACCCTCTCATTGTTGGACGGGGTCACGAATGCCACCTTGAAATAAGCGATCCTAGAGCAACTTGTGGCTCAGGTGAATCAAGACCCATCAAGTCAGATCGAGGACAGCACGACTGACAGACTAGTGCACAAGTGGGATCGGATCCTAATCCCAAACAATGCAGACTTGTAGACCGCCTTGATTAGCAAGTTCCACGACTCAGCACTCCAGGGCCACGAGGGCATCTTTCAGACCACAAGTGACTATGATTCGATAGTTGGTGGACCAGCTTGAAGAAAGACGTGTGCAACTACATCCGCACATGCGAAGTATGCACACTCCTCAACGCTCACCCACCCCGACACCGCATGGAAGGTCGCACCTACCGAACTTCCAACGGCAATCGGTTTATCATTATAGTAATCCGATACCGGAGGACTTATTGGACGAGTTAGCTGGTGCCACCAACTTCACAGCAAGCTAGATTTGTGGGCTGGCGGCTCTCACAAGATCAGGGTTCAGGCAACCAACATTTGCAAGACAGCCTTTCGAACCCATGACGGGTATTAAGAATTCATTTTAATGCCCATTGGCTTGACTAATGCCTCGGCAACTTTTCAAGGGCTGATGAACGATGGATTTAGCCCACTATATCAACGGTACATTTTGGCGTCTTTTGATGACATCCTCATTTACAGTTGATTGACAGAGGAGCACCTACCCCACCTATGGACAATTAAGGAGATATTACAAGCACAGGGGTTGAAGGTTATGAAAGGCAAGTGCCTTTGTGGACGACCACGATTTGAGTACCTAGGGTACTTCATCTCTCCCACAGATCCCAAAAATGTGGCAAACATGGTGCGATGGCTACGACCGAAGACGCCCAGTGAACTCCAAGACTTTCTCGGCTCAACTGGCTACTACCGTCGGTTCATCCAGGGCTATGGGAAGATTGCCGCCCCGTTGACCGCCATACTCCTGAAAGGCAGGTTCAAGTGGGACGACAAGGCGGAACGACCATTTGAAGATCTCAAGCAAGCCCAGATTGAGGCGCCCATATTGGAACTACCAGATTTTCACCATGACCTTTGTTTCCGAGTCTGACGCATCTGGGATCACGGATCAGTGCAATTTGAATGCAAGAATGTCAACTCGTAGCCGACATGATCAATGCCCTCTTAGAACGGTCGCATTAATTATCAACGTACGAGCGAAAGATGTTAGCGTGTGGTCTATGCTGTTAACCAGTGGCACCTATACCTGATCAAAATGCGGTTCAGAGTACGCACCAATCAAAGTAGTCTGCCCTACTTACTGAGGCGACGGATCTAGACTGCTGCGTAACAAAGGTGGCTCTCCATGTTGCTCGAGTATGACCGTGGCTTGGTTTACAAAAAGGGTGCAGCCGATGTACTCTCATGCCAACTTGAAGCTGCCGAGCTAGCGACCCTATTGATTCCAACCCTCCCATTGTTGGACCGAGTCATGGATGCCACCTTGAACGAACCAAGCCTAGTGCAACTTGCGGCTAAGGTGTCTCAAGACCCATCAAGTCGGATCGAGGACAGCATGAGAGGCGGACTAGTGCTCAAGTGGGACCGGATCCTAATCCCAAGCAATGCAGACTTGCAAATAGCCTTGATTAGCAACTTCCACGACTCAACACTTGCGGGACATGAGGGCATCTTTTGGACCCACAAGCGACTGACTCGGTTACTGGTGGACCGGCATGAAGAAAGACGTGTGCAACTATATCCACACAAGCGAAGACCGCCGACGAGCCAAAGAAGATTAGAATCGACCAGCAAGCCTTCTCCAAACCCTACTCATACCGGAGCAAATTTGGGAAGATATTTCAATGGCCTTCTTTGAAGGCCTACCGACCATCCTACGGTAACAGGTTTATCATGGTGGTGATCGACTGCCTCTCCCCAAGTATGCGCACTTCTCAGCACTCGCCCACCCCGAAACCACACGGAAGGTCGCAGATGGTTTTGTTGGTGACGTGCCTAAACTTCATGGGATACCACGATCTAACGAATGAGCTTAGCATACCATCCACAGAGGGACGGGTAGACAGAGGTCTTGAACTCGAGTTTAGAGAAATACCTATAGTGGTACGCCAGAGTTTGGAAGCTCCACTTCTTGCCATGGGCGGAGAGGGCCTCCAACGTTGCCCACCACTCAACCACAGACATCACGCCGTTTTTGGCTGTTTACCGTAGGCCACCTCCTACCTCGGTATCATACACACCTACTCGACGGACGGAAAGTACAAACATTGAGGAAATCCTTGAGGATAGGAATTCTCAGATTCGACGGCTGAAGGCTAACTTGGCGGTTGCACGGAACCGGAGCTTGGGTCTACATCAAACTCCAGCCCTATCGTCAGACCTTGGTTCGACCCATCTTGGACCAAAAGGTTGCACAAAGGTATTTTGGGCTGTACCAAGTGATTGACCTCGAGACCAATTGAACTCGAAGGGTTGTGACTGAACACTAGATGCGGATGGACCTCAAGACCAATTGAACTCGAAGGGTTGTGACCGAACACTAGGGCTAGCCTTCAAGCCCTTATCGAGTTACCACAAGCCGGCTGCCATCGCTTGTTGATGCGGTTGGTCTCAACTACAGAGGAACGAAGCCCAAGTAACACAACTGTCATTGATTTGGACTCACATCTCCAGCGGTTTGATCAAGTTTTTGAAGAGCCACATGGACTACCGCCGATCTGAGACCACGATCATTGGATTGAGATCACACCGGGAGCTGGACGAGCAAATGTGAGGCCTTACCAGTATGTATCACACGGCTGGTGGAGATGCTGGACAAAGCCATCATCCTGCCAAGCCAAAGCGCTTACTCTTCATCAGTGCTCATGGTGTGGAAGAAGGACAACTCATTGCGATTTGCCATGGATTAACCGGCACTTAATGCCATCACCATCAAGGACCAATATCCGATATTAGAGGAATTATTGGATGGGTTAGCTGGTGCCACCATCTTGACACCAAGCTAAATTTGTGGGCCGACTATCACAAGATCAAGGTCCGGGCAACTGAAATTAACAAGACAGCCTTTCAAACCCATGAGGGGTATTACGAGTTCCTCAAAATGCCCCAAAAACTTTTCAAGAGCTGACAAATGATGTATTTAGCCCACTCCATCGACGGTACATTTTGGCATCTTTTGACGACATCCTCGTTTACAGTCGATTGAGCGAGGAGCACCTACGGACAGTTATGGATATTACATGTGTAGGGGCAGACTTGGTGCTAGGAGTTCAATGTCGTCAGTGCTCTTGGTGCAGAACAAGGACAACACATTGCGATTCGCCATGGATTACCGTGCACTTAATGCCATCACCATCGAGGACTGATATTCGATACTGAAGGAATTATTGGACGAGTTAGCTGGTGCCACCATCTTCACCAAGCTAGATTTGTGGCCCGGCTATCACAAGATCTGGGTCCAAACAACCGACATTCACAAGACAGCCTTTGAAACCCATTACCTCCTACCTCGGTATCCTACACGTCGACTCGATGGACGGAAAGTACAAACATTGAGGAAAACCTTGAGGATAGGGATGCTCAGATTTGACAGCAAAAGGCTAACCTTGAGGATAGGGATGTTCAGATATCTACAATCGGCGCCACAAGGATCGGACATTCGCAGCAAGAGCTTGGCTCTACATCAAACTCCAGCCCTATCCCCAGACCTTGGTTCGACCCATCATTGATCATATGCTGTCACAATGATATTTTGGGCCGTACCAAGTGATTGAATAGGTAGGCGAGGTGGCCTACCAACTTGATCTTCCAGATGACTCGCGAGTGCACCCAGTGTTCCATGTTTTAGATTTGCAAACCTGAGTTGCAGCCAGGGCAACTGTTCCGGCCAACATACCCATACCAGCCACACCGAGTCGAGATAATAACTGACTCTGGACTACATCTAATCCGATGGATGAAGTCACCCCTAACCCAATTTGTCGCATCAACTTCTCAACGATGAAACTATGTGCGCAGATCCGAGGTGAGATGTTCTGGTTGGACTTGCACCCTTAGGCATTCTAGGTGGCCGACTTGGTGCTAGGAGTTCAATGGCTTATGGGCTTACGTCCTAGTTGACTTTGAGACCAATTCAACTTGAAGGGTTGTGACAGAACACTAGGGCTACCACGGCTTGTTGATGCAATTGGTCTCAACTATGGAGGAATCGAGCCAAGGTAACACAACTGCCACTGATTTGGACTCACATCTCTAGGGGTTTGATTAGACGAGCGAACGTGAGGCCTTACCGGTATGCACATGCCCAAAAGGATGAGATCACACGGCTGGTGTGAGTGATGTCGGAGGGAGCCAGCATCCCGCCAAGCCATCGCGCTTACTCTTCGTTGGTGCTCCTGGTGTGGAAGGACAACCATTACAATTCGCCGTGGATTGCCGAGCACTTAATGCGATCACCATCAAGGACCGATATCCGATACCAGAGGAATTATTGGATGAGTTAGCTACTGCCACCATCTTCACCAAGCTAGATGTGAGCTGGTCGGCTATCACAAGATCTAGGTCCGGGCAATCGACGTTCACAAGACAGCCTTTCAAAACCAGGATGGGTATTAGAAGTTCCTTGTAATGCCATTTGGCTTGACTAATGCCCCGGAAACTTTTCAAGCGCTGATGAACGATGTATCTAGCCCACTCCATCGACGGCACGTTTTAGCGTTTCTTAATGACATCCTTGTTTACAGTCGATCAAGAGAGGAGCACCAACACCACCTACGGACAATTATGGAGATATTACAGGCGCAGGGGCTGAAGGTTATGAAAGGTAAGTGCCTTTGGGTACGGCCATGAGTTTAGTACCTAGGACACTTCATCTCTCCCACAGATCCCACAAAGGTGGCTAGCATGGTGCGATGGCCATGACCAAAGATGCCCAGGGAGCTCTAAGACTTCCTCGGCTCAACCGGCTACTACCGTCGGTTCATCTAGGGCTACGGGAAGATTGCAGCCCCGCTGACTGCCCATTTCTGCAAACGTGGGTTTGAGTGGGACGATAAGGAACGCGCATTTGAAGACCTCAGGCAAGCCCTGATTGAGGCGCCCATGTTAGAACTACCAGATTTTCACCAAGACCTTTGTTGCCGAGTGTGACACATCTGGGATCAAGGATCAATGCAATTTTGATGCAAGAATGGCAACTCGTAGCCTACATGAGCAATGCCCTCTTAGAACGATCGCACCAATTGTCGACGTGTGAGCGAAAGATGTTAGCGCGTGGTCCACGCTGTTAGCCAGCGGCACCTATACCTGATCGGAATGCGGTTCGGAGTATGCATCAATCAAAGTAGTCTGCCCTACTTACTCAGGCAACGGATCCAAACTCTTGTGCAACAAAGGTGGCTCTCCATGTTGCTTGGGTTTGACTGTGACTTTGTTTACAAAAACGGTGGAGCCGATGAACTCTCGTGCCAACTTGAAGCTGCCGAGCTAGCCACCCTATTTATTCCTACCCTCCCAGTTTTGGACCAGGTCACGGATGCCACCTTGAACGAACCAAGCCTAGCGCAACTTGCGGCTCTGGCGACTCAAGACCCTTCAAGTCAGATCGAGGACAGCACGACAGATGGACTAGTGCTCAAGTGGGACCGGATGCAAATCCCAAAATATGCAGACTTGCAGACCAACTTGATTAGCAACTTCCACGACTCAGCGCTTGCGGGCCACGAGGGCATCTTTCGGACCCACAAGCGACTATGACTCGTGTGCTGGTGGACCGGCATGAAGCAAGACGTGCGCAACTACATCCGCATATACGAAGACCGTTGATGAGCCAAGGTAGATTAGAATCGACCAGCCGGCCTTCTCCAACCCCTTCCCGTGCCCGAGCAAATCTAGCAAGATACTTTAATGGACTTCTTTGAAGGCCTACCGACCATCCTACAGTGATCGGTTTTTCATGGTGGTGGTCGACCACCTATCTAACTATGCATACTTCTCAGCGCTCACCCACCCCAACACAGCACGGAAGGTCACGGAAGTATTCGTTAGCAATGTGCCTAAGCTTCACGCGATACCACGTTCTAACAGATGAGCTCAGCATACCATCCACAGAGGGATGGGCAGACAGAGGTCCTGAACCCAGGTTTGGAGCAATACCTACAGCGCTACACTGGTGAGCAGCCGAAGCAGTAGCTCCACTTCTTACCCTGGGCGAAGAAGGCCTCCAATGCTGCCCACCACTCAGCCACAGACATCACGCTATTTGAGGCTGTTACGGTAGGCCGCGTCCTATCTCAGCATCCTACACGCCGACTCGATGGCAGAAAGTATGAACATTGAGGAAACCCTTGAGGATAGGGATGCTCAGATTTAAAGGCCAAAGGCTAACTTGGGGATTGCATAGAACAGGATGAAGCAGATCTTCCAGATCTTCCAAAAGTTGACACAAAGGTACTTTGGGCCGTACAAAGTAATTCAACGGGTAGGCGAGGTGGCCTATTGACTTGATCTTCCAGATGATTCGTGGGTGCACCCAGTGTTCCATGTTTCAGCTTTGTGAGCTTGAGTTCTAGCTGAGGCAACTGTTCCGGCCAACATACCGATCCAGCCACACTGACTCTGGCTACATCGAATCCAATGGTGAGATGTTGTGTCACCCCCACCACAATTTGTCGCACCAACTTCTCAACCATGAAATTATGTGCGCAGATCAGAGGTGAGATGTTCTGGTTGGACCTGCACCCTTTGGTGCTCTACGGGGCCGACTTGGTGCTACGAGTTCATTGGTTTCAGTGCTTAGGTGCAATCCTAGTTGATTTTGGCATGATGCAAATGGACCTCAAGACCAATTCAACTCGAAGGGTTGTGACCGAACACTAGGGCTAGCATTCAAGCCCTAATCGAGTTACCACAAGCCGGCTGCCATACCTTGTTGATGCGGTTGGTTTCAACTACGGATGAACCGAGCCCAGGTAACACAACTGCCGCTGATTTGGACTCACTTGCCCAGGGGTTTGATCAACTCTTTGAAGAGCAGCATGGACTACCACTGATCCAAGACCACAATCATTAGATCGAGATGACACCGGGAGCTGGACAAGCGAACGTCATGCGTGACCGGTGTGTATCCATATGCCCGAAAGGATGACATCACATAGCTAGTGCGAGAGATGCTGGACAGAGCCATCATCGCGCTAAGCCATAGCGGTTACTCTTCGTCTGTGTTCCTGGTGCAGAAGAAGGACAACTGATTGCGATTCCCCCTGGATTACCGAGCACTTATTGCCATCACCATCAAGGACCGATATCCGATACCGGAAGAATTATTGGACAAGTTAGCTGGTGCCACCATCTTCACACGAAGCTAGATTTGTGGCTCGGCGGCTATCACTAAATCGGGGTCCGGGCAACTGATGTTCACAAGACAGCTTTTTGAACCCATGACGGGTATTACGAGTTCCTTTTATAGACCATTGGCTTGACTAATGCCCCGATAACTTTTCAAGGGCTGATGAACGATGTATTTTGCCCACTCCATCGACGGTACGTTTTGGCATCTTTTGACGACATCGTCAATTACAGTCGATTGAGAGAGGAGCACCTGCACCACCCACGGATAGTTATGGAGATATTACAAGCGTAGGGGCTGAAGGTTATGAAAGGCAAGTGCCTTTGGGGATGCCCATGGGTAGAGTACGTAGGGCACTTCATCTCTCCCACAGATCCAGCAAAGGTGGCCAGCATAGAGTGAGGGCCACGACCGAAGGTGCCCAGGGAGCTCCAAGACTTCCTTGGCTCAACCGGCTACTACCGTCGGTTCATCCAGGGCTACGGGAAGATTGCAGCCCCGCTAACCGCCCTACTCTACAAAGGCCAGTTCGAGTGGGACGACAACGCGGAACACCTATTTGAAGATCTCAGGCAAGCCCTAATCTCGGCTTTGTTGCCGAGTGTGATGCATCTGGGATCAGGGATCGATGCAATTTTGATGCAAGAATGGCGACCCGTATCCTACATGAGCAATGCCCTCTTTGAACGGTCACACCAATTGTCGACGTACAAGCGAGAGGTGTTAGCTCGTGCTCCATGCTGTTAGCGAGTGGCACCTATACCTGATCCAAATTCCTGCGCAACAAAGGTGGCTCTCCATGGTGCTTGGGTATGACTGTGATTTGGTTTACAAAATGGGTGCAGCCGATGCACTCTCGTGCCAACCTGAAGTTGCCGAGTTAGCCACCCTATTGATTCTAGCCCTCCCATTGTTGGACTGGGTCACGGATGCCACCTTGAACGAACGAAGCCTAGTGCAACTTGCGGCTCAGGTGACTCAAGACCCAGCAAGTCAGATTGAGGACAGCACGACTAGCGGACTTGTGCTCAACTGGGATTGGATCCTAATCCCAAACAATGCAGAATTGCAGACCTCCCTTATTAGCAAGTTCCAATACTTAGTGTTCGTGGGCCACAAGGGCATCTTTCGGACCCACAAGTGACTTTGACTGGATTGCTAGTGGACCGATATGAAGAAAGTCGTCCGTGACTACATCCGCACATGCGAAGACCGTCGACGAGCCAAAGCAGATTATAATCGACCAGCCGGCCTTCTCCACCCCTTCTCGTGTCCGAGCAAATTTGGGAACAAATTTCAATGGACTTCTTTGGCCTACCAACCATCCTACGGCAAATCGATTTATTATGGTGGTGGTTGACCGCCTCTCTTAGTATGCGCACTTGTCAGCGCTTGCCCACCCCGACACTGCACGGAAGGTCACGCAGGTCTTCGTTAGCAACATGCCTAAACTTCATTAGATACCACGATCTATCAGATGATCTCAGCATACCATCCATAGAGGGATGGGCAGATAGACGTCTTGAACTGGGGTTTGGAGCAATACCTACAGTGCTACGCCGGAGAGCAGCCAAAGCGGTAGCTCCACTTATTACCACGAGTAGAGAGGGCGTCAAACGCTGCCGACCACTTAGCCACAGACATCATGCCGTTTAGGCTGTTTACGGTAGGCCGCCTCCTACCTCGGTATCCGACACGTCGACTCGACGGATGGTAAGTACAAACATTGAGGAAATACTTGACGATAGGGATGCTTAGATTCGATGGCTGAAGGCTAACTTGGCGACTACACAGAACCGAACGAAGCAGATCAACAATCAGCGTCACCTGGATCAGACGTTCGCAGCTGGAGCTTGGGCCTACATCAAACTCCAGCCCTATTGCCAGAGCTCGGTTCGACTCATCATGGACCAAAAGTTGGCACAAAGGTTCTTTGGGCCTTACCAAGTGATTGAACGGGTAGGCGAGGTGGCCTACCAACTTGATCGTCTAGATGATTTGAGAGTGCACCTAGTGTTCCATGTTTCACCTTTGTGAGCTAGAGTTGCAGTCGAGACAGCTGTTCCAGCTAACATGCTCGATCCAGCCACACTGACCCTGGATACATGGAATCTGATGGTTGAAGTCAACCCCAACCCAATTTGTCGCACCAACTTCCCAACCATGACATTATGTTTGCAGATCCGAGGTGAGATGTTCCGGTTGGACCTGCAATCTTTGGCATTGTAGGGGGCCAACTTAGTGCTAGGAGTTCATGCTTAGGCCCAGTCCTAGTTGGTTTTGGCATGATGCGGATGGATGTCGAGACCAATTCAACTAAAAGGGTTGTGACTGAACACTAGGGCTAGCCTTCAAACCCTAACCGGGTTACCACAAGTGGGCTGCCATGGCATGACGATGCGGTTGGTCTCAACTACGGAGGAACCGAGCACAGGTAACAGAAGTGTTGCTGAGACTCACTTCTCCATCGGTTTGATCAAGTCTTTGAAGGCCCCCATGGACTACCGTTGATCCGAAACCATGATCATTGGATCAAGATCACACCGGGAGGCTGACGAGAGAACGTGAAGCCTTATCAGTATGTATGCACATGCCCAAAACGATGAGATCACACAGCTCGTGCTAGAGATGGTGGACAGAGCCATCATCCTGCCAAGCCATAACACTTACTCTTCGTCGGTACTCCTTCTGAGGAAGAAGGAAAACTTGTTGCAATTCGCCGTGGATTACCAAGCGCTTAATGCCATCACCATCAAGAATCGATATCCGATACCTGAGAAATTATTGGACGAGTTAGCTGGTGCAACCATCTTCACACCAAGCTATATTTGCGGGCCGGATATCACAAGATCAGGGTCCGGGCAATCGACGTTCACATGACAGCCTTTCGAACCCATGATGGGTATTACGAGTCTTTGTAATGCCCTTTGGCTTGACTAATGCCCCGACAACTTTTGAAGGGCCGTTGAACAAAGTATTTAGCCCATTCCATTGACGGTATGTTTTGACTTCTTTTGACGACATCCTAGTGTATAGTCGATCGAGAGAGGAGCACCTACACCACCTACACCACCTACATAGAGATATAGAGATATTACAGGCGCAGCGCCAGAAGGTTATGAAAGGCGAGGGCTTGTTGGGACGGCCACGAGTTAAGTACCTAGGGCACTTTATCTCTGCCAAAGATCCCGGAATGATGGCTATCTTACTGCGATGGCCACGACCGAAGACGCCTAGGGAGCTCCAAGACTTCCTCGGCTGAACCGGCTACTACCATCGGTTCAGACTGGGCTACAAGAAGATTCGATTGCAGCCCCGCTGACCGCCCTACTGCGCAAAGGCAGGTTCGAGTGGGACGGCAAGGCGGAACGCGCATTTGAAGATCTAAGGCAAGCCCTGATCGAGGCGACCATGTTAGCGGTACCAGATTTCCCCAAGACCTTTGTTGCCGAGTGCCACGCATCTGGGATCGGGGATCGGCACAATTTTGATGCAAGATTAGTGACCCGTAGCCTACATGAGCAATGCCCTCTTAGAACAATCACGCCAATTGTCAATGTACGAGCGAGAGATTTTAGCCCATGGTCCACACTATTAGCGAGTGGCAGCTATACCTGATCGGAATGCGGCTCGTAGTGCGTACCAATCAAAGAAGTCTGCCCAACTTGCTCGGCCAACGGATCCAGACTCTTGTGCAGCAAAGGTGGCTGTCCATGTTGCTCGGTTATGACTGTGACTTGGTTTACAAAAAGGGTTCAGCCGATGCACTCTCGTGCTAACCTAAAGCTGCCGAGCTAGCCATCCTATTGATTCTAACCCTCCCATTGTTGGACCAGGTCCCGGATGCCACCTTGAACGAACAAAGCCTAGTGCAACTTGTAGCTCAGGTGACTCAAGACCCATCAAATCAGATCGAGGACTGCACGAGAGATGGACGAGAGCTCAAGTGGGATCGGATCCTAATCCCAAACAATGCAGAGTTGCAAACCACCATGTTTAGCAAGTTCCAAAACTCAGCACTCACGGGCCTTGAGAGCATCTCACGAACCAACAAGCGAATATGACTCGATTGCTTGTGGACCGGCATGAAGAAAGACATGCACAACTACATCCGCACCTGCGAAGGCCACCGACAAGCGAAAGCATATTACAATCGACCAGCTGGCCTTCTACAACCCCTTCTCGTGCGCGAGCAAATCTGGGAAGATATTTCAAAGAAATTCTTTGAATGCCTAGCGACCGTCCTACAGCGATCGGTTAATCATGGGGTGGTCAACCGCCTCTCAAAGTATGCGCACTTCTCAGCACTCGCCCACCTCGACACCGCACGGAAGGTCGCGGTGGTCTTCATAAGCGATGTGCCTAAACTTCACGGGAGACCACGATCTATCGAATGTGCTCCGCATACTATCCACAGATGGATGGGCAGACCGAGGTCTTGAACCTGGGTTTGGAGCAATACCTACGATGCTACGCCAGAGAGCAGTTAAAGTGGTAGCTCGACTTCTTACCACAGGCAGAGAGGGCCTCCAACGCTGCCCACCACTTAGCCACAGACATCACGCTGTTTGAGGCTATTTGCGGGTAGTCTCCCTCCTAGCTCGGTATCCTACATGCTGAACTGACAGATGGAAAGTACAAACATTGAGGAAAACCTTGAGGATAGGGATTGCATAGAACCGGACGAAGCAGACCTACAATTGGAGCCACCAGGATCGGACGTTTGCCAGACCTCGGTTCGACCCATCATGGACCAAAAGTTGGCACAAAGTTACTTTGGGCCGTACCAAGTAACTAAACGGGTAGGTGTGGTGGCCTACCGACTTGCAACATGACTCACGGGTGCACCCAGTGTTCCATGTTTCAGCTTTGTGAGCCTGAGTTGCAGCCGAGACAGCTATTCCGACCAACATACCTGATCCAGTCACACTGACTCTGGTTACATCGAATCTGATGGCTGAATTCTCCCCCAACCCAATTTGTCGCACCAACTTCTCAACCATGAAATTATGTGTGCAGATCCCAGGTGAGATGTTCCGGTTGGACCTACACCCTTTGGCACTCTATGGGGCCGACTTGGTGTTAGGAGTGCAATGGCTTCAATGCTTAGGCCCAATCCTAGTTGATTTTGGCATGATGCGGATGGACATGGAGACTAATTCAACTTGAAGGGTTGTGACTGAACACTAGGGCTAGCCTTCAAGCCCTAACTGGGTCACCACAAGCCGGCTGCCATGGCTTGTTGATGCGGTTGGTCCCAGCTATGGAGGAACCGAGCCCAGGTAACAAAACTGCCGTTAATTTGGACTCACTTCTCCATGGGTTTGATTAGGTGTTTGAAGAGCCGCATGGACTACTGCTGATCTAAGACCACGATCATCGGATAGAGATCACACCGGGAGCTGGATGAGAGAACGTGAGGCCTTCCTGATAAGTATCCGCATGCTGAAAAGGATGAGATCACACTGCTGGAGAGCGAGATGCTGGAAAGAGCCATCATCCCACCAAGGCATAGCTTTTACTCTTCGTCGGTGCTCCTGGTGTGGAAGAAGGACAACTCATTGCGATTGGCCATCGATTACTGAGCACTCAATGCCATCATCATCATGGACTGATATCTGATTTGGACGACTCGTGCCACTATCTTAACACCAAGCTATCACAAGACAGAGCCTTTCGAACCAATGAGGGGTATTACGAGTTCCTTGTAATGCCCTTTGGCTTGACTAATGCCCCGACAGCTTTTGAAGCGCTGACAAACGATGTATTTAGCCCACTCCATCGACGGTACGTTTTCGCATCTTTTGATGAGATGCTCATTTACAGTCGCATGGCACCAAGGATGCCCAGGGAGCTCCATGACTTCCTCGGCTCAACTGGCTACAACCGTTAGTTCATCCAAGGCTACGAGAAGATTACAGCCCCGCTGACCACCCTACTTCGCAAATGCGAGTTTGAGTGGGACATCAAGGCAGAATGCGCATTTGAAGATCTCAGGCAAGCCCTGATCGAGGCGCCCAAGTTAGCACTACAAGATTTCACCAAGACCTTTGTTGCCGAGTCTGACACATCTGGGATCAAGGATCGGTGCAATTTTGAAGCAAGAATGGCAACCCGCAGCCTACATGAGCAATGCCCTCTTAGAACGGTTGGGCCAATTGTCGACGTACAAGCAAGAGATGTTAGCTCGTTGTCCATGCTGTTAGCAAGTTGCACCTATACCACCAGTTGAGTACCTAGGGCACTTCATCTCTTCCACAGATCCCGAAAAGGTGGCCAACATGGTACGATTGCTACGACTGAAGACTCCTAAGGAACTCCAAGACTTTCTCGGCTCAACTGGCTACTAGCATCGGTTCATCCAGGGCTACGGGAAGATTGCCGCCCCGTTGACCACGCTACTTTGCAAAGGTAGGTTCGAGTGGGACGACAAGGCTGAACGCCCATTTGAAGATCTTAGGCAAGCCCTGGTCGAGGCGCCCATATTAGAAGTATCAGATTTCACCAAGACCTTTGTTGCTGAGTTTGACACATTTGGGTTGAGCGATCGGTGCAATTTTGATGCAAGAATGTTGACCTGTAGCCTACGTGAGCAATGCCATCTCAAAACAGTCACACCAATTGTTGACGTACAAGTGAGAGATGTTAGCGTGTGGTCCACACTGTTATCCAGTGGCTCCTATAATTGATCGGAACGATGTAGCTACCCACTCCATCGATGGCTCATTTTGGTCTCTCTTGATGATATCCTCGTTTACAGTCGATCGAGAGAGGAGCACCAACACCACCTACAGACAATTATGGAGATATTACAGGCGCAGGGGTTGAAGGTTATGAAAGGCTTGGGTACAGCCACGAGTTTAGTACCTAGGACACTTCATCTCTCCTACAAATCCCACAAATGTGGCTAGCATGGTGCGATGGCCACGACCGAAGATGCCTAGGGAGATCTAAGACTTTCTCGGCTCAACCGGTTACTACCTTCGGTTCATCCAAGGCTACCAGAAGATTGCAGCCCCGCTGACTATCCTACTCTGCAAAGGTGGGTTCGACTGGGACAACAAGGTGGAGCGCGCATTTGAAGACCTCAGGCAAGCCCTGATTGAGGCGCCCATGTTAGCACTACCAGATTTCACCAAAGACCTTTGTTGCTGAGTGTGACACATCTGGAATCAGGGATCTGTGCAATTTTGATGCAAGAATAGCGACCCGTAGCCTACATGAGCAATGCCCTCTTATAACGGTCGCGCCAATTGTCGACGTACGAGCGAGAAACGTTATAGCCCGTGGTCCACGCTGTTAGCGAGTGGTGCCTATACCAGATTGGAATGCGGTTCGTAGTGCAGACCAATCAAAGAAGTCTGCCCTACTTACTCGGGCAATGGATCCAAACTGTTGCACAACAAACATGGCTCTCCATGTTACACAGGTTTGACTGTGACTTGGTTTACAAAAAGAATGCAGCCGATGAACGCACGTGCCAACCTAAAGCTGTCGAGCTAGCCACCCTATTTATTCCTACCCTTGCAGTTTTGGACCGGGTCACGGATGCCACCTTGAACGAACCAGGCCTGGCGCAACTTGCGGCTCAAGTGACTCAAGACCCGTCAAGTCAGATCGAGGACAGCACAACAGACGGACTAGAGCTCAAGTGGGACTAGATCCTAATCCCAAACAATGCAGACTTGCAGACCGCCTTGATTAGCAATTTCCACAACTCAGTGCACGCAGGCCACTAGGGCATCTTTCGAACCCACAAGCAACTATGTCTCGAGTGCTGGTGGACCGGATTGTAGCAAGACATACGCAACTACATCCGCATATGCAAAGACTGTTGACGTGCCAAGGCAGATTAGTATTGACCAGCCGGCCTTCTCCAACCCCATCCCGTGCCCGAGCAAATCTGGCAAGATATTTAAATGGACTTCTTTGATGGCCTACTGACCGTCCTACGGTGATCAGTTTATCATGGTGGTGGTTGATTGCGCTTGCCCACCCCGACACGGTACGGAATGTCACAGTGGTCTTTGTTAGCAATGTGCCTAAGCTTCACGGGATTCCACGTTCTATCAGATGAGCTCAGCAAACCATCCACAAAAGGATGGGCAGACAGAGGTTGAACCTGGGTTTGGAGCAATACCTTCAATGCTAACCCGAGGAGCAGCCAAAGTGGTAGCTCCACTTCTTCCATGGGCAGAGAGGGCCTCCAATGCTGCCCACCACTCAGCCACAGACATCACGCTGTTTGATGCTGTTTATGGTAGGCCGCCTCCTACCTCGACATCCTACACGCCGGCTCAATGGAAGAAAGTACGAACATTGAGGAAACCCTTGAGGATAGCGATGCTCAAATTTAAAGGCCAAAGGCTAACTAGGCGGTTGCATAGAACATGATGAAGCAGATCTATAATCGGCGGCACCGGGATCGGACGTTTGCAGTAGGAGCTTGTGTCTACATCAAACTCCTACCCTATCGCAAGATCTCGGTACGACCCATCATGGGCCAAAAGTTGGCACAAAGGTACTTTGGGCCGTATCAAGTAATTGAACGAGTAGGCGAGGTGGCCTATCAAATTGATCTTCCAGATGATTCGTGGGTACACCTAGTGTTCCATGTTTCAGCTTTGCGAGCCTGAGTTCTTGCTCAAACAACTGTTTCGGCCAACATACCCGATCCAGCCACACTGACTCTGGCTACATCGAATCCGATGCTTTAAGTCACCCCCAACCCAATTTGTCGCACCAACTTCGCAACCATGAAATTATGTGCGCAGATCAGAGGTGAGATGTTCTGGTTGGATCTGCACCCTTTGTGCTCTAGGGGCCGACTTCGTGCTAGGAGTTCATTGGCTTCAGTGCTTAGGAGCAATCCTAGTTGATTTTGCCATGATGCGGATGGACCTCGAGACCAATTCAACTCAAAGGGTTGTAACCGAACACTAGGGCTAGCCTTCAAGCCCTAATTGAGTTACCACAAGCCGGCTGCCATGCCTTGTTGATGCGGTTGGTCTCAATTACGGATGAATCGTGCCCAAGAAACACAACTCCCGCTGATTTGGACTCACTTGCCCAGGGGTTTGATAAAGTCTTTAAAGAGCCGCATGGACTACCGCCGATCCGAGACCACGATCATTGGATCGAGATGACACCGCGAGCTGGACAAGCGAACGTCAGGCCCTACTGGTATGTATCCACATGCCCAAGAGGATGAGATCACACGGCTAGTGTGAGAGATGCTGGACAAAGCCATCATTGCGCAAAGCATAGCGCTTACTCTTCGTCGGTGCTCCTGGTGTGAAAGAAGGACAACTGACTGCAATTCGCCGTGGATTACTGTGCACTTAATGCCATCACCATGAAGGACCGATATCCAATACATGAGGAAATATTGGACGAGTTAGCTGGTGCCACCATCTTCACACAAACCTAGATTTGTGAGCCGGCGACTATGATAAAATCATGGTCCGGGCAACTGATGTTCACAAGACAGCCTTTTGAACCTATGACGGGTATTACAAGTTCCTTTTATCGACTATTGGCTTGACTAATGCCCCAGCAACTTTTCAAGGGCTGATGAACGATGTATTTAGCCCACCCCATCTACGGTACGTTTTCACGTCTTTTCACGACATCCTCGTTTACAGTCAATCAAGAGAGGAGCACATGCACCACCTATGGACAGTTATGCAGATATTACAGATGTAGGTTATGAAAGGCAAGTGCCTTTGGGGACGACCACGGGTTGAGTACCTAGGGCACTTCATCTCTCCCACAGATCCCGGAAAGGTGGCTATCGTGGTGCGACGGCCACAACTAAAGACACCTAGGGAGCTCCAAGACTTCCTCGGCTGAACCGGTTACTACTGTCGGTTCAGCCAGGGCTACGGGAAGATTGGATTGCCGCCCGGCTGACCACCCTACTCCGCCGAGGCAGGTTCAAGTGGGACGACAAGGCGGAATGCGCATTTGAAGATCTAAGGCAAGCCCTAATCGAGGCGACCATGTTAGCAGTACCAGATTTCACGAAGACCATGTTAGCAGTACCATGTTACACATTTGGGATCGGGGATCGGCAAAATTTTGATGCAAGAATGGTGACCCATAGCCTACATGAGCAATGCCCTCTTTGAACGGTCACACCAATTGTTGACGTACAAGAAATAGATGTTAGCTCGTGGTCCACGCTATTAGTGAGTGGCGGCACCTATACCTGATCCAAACTCCTGCGCAACAAAGGTGGCTCTCCATGTTGCTCGGGTATGACTATGACTTGGTTTACGAAATGGGTGCAGCCGATGCACTCTTGTGCCAACCTGAAGCTGCCGAGCTGGCCACCCTATTGATTCTAACCCTCCCATTGTTGGACCGGGTCACAGATGCCACCTTGAATGAACAAATCCTAGTGCAACTTGCTGCTCAGGTCACTCAAGACCCATCAAGTCAGACCGACCTGAAGAAAGACGTGCGCGACTACATCCGCACATACGAAGACCGTCGACGAGCCAAAGCAGATTAGAATCAACCAGCTGGCCTTTTCCACCCCTTCTCGTGCCCGAGAAAATTTGGGAACATATTTCAATGGACTTCTTTGCCCTACCAACCATCCTACGGCAATCGATTTATCATGGTGGTTGTCGACATTCTCTCTTAGTATGTGCACTTCTCAGCGCGCGCCCACCCCGACACTGCATGAAAGGTCACGTAGGTCTTCGTTAAAGATATGCCTAAACTTCATTGGATACGACGATCTATCGGATGAACTCAGCATACCATCCATAGAAGGATGGGCAGATAGACATCTTGAACCGGGGTTTGGAGCAATACCTACAATACTATGCCAGAGAGCAGCCAAAGCGATAGTTCCACTTCTTACCACGAGTAGAGAGGGCGTCCAACGCTGCCGACCACTTAGCCACGGACATCACGCCGTTTAGGCTGTTTACAGTATGCCGCCTCCTACCTCGGTATCCTACACGCTAACTCGATGGACGGTACGTACGAACATAGAGGAAACACTTGACGATAGGGATGCTTAAATTCGACGGTTGAAGGCTAACTTGGCGATTGCACAGAACCGAACAAAGCAGATCTATAATTGGTGCCACCAAGATCGGACGTCCGCAGCAGGATTATGGGTCTACATCAAATTCCAGCCCTATTGCCAGACCTCGGTTCGACCCATCATGGACCAAAAGTTGGCATAAAGGTACTTTTGGGCCATACCAACTGATTGAATGGGTAGGCGAGGTGGCCTACCAACTTGATCTTCCAGATGATTTGCAAGTGCACCAAGTGTTCCATGTGCGAGCCTGAGTTGTAGCCGAGACAGCTGTTCCGGCCAACATGCCCGATCCAGCCACAAAGACTCTGGCTACATGGAATCCGATGGTTGAAGTCAACCCCAACCCAATTATTCGCACCAACTTCTCAACCATGAAATTATGTTTGCAGATCCCAAATGACACTTTAGCCCACTCCATCGATGGTACATTTTGGTGTCTTTTGACGACATCCTATTGTATAGTTGATCGAGAGAGGAGCACCTACATCATCTACGGACAGATATGGAGATATTACAGCCGTAGGGGCAGAAGGTTATGAAAGGCAAGTACCTCTTGGGACAGCCACGAGTTGAGTACCAGGGCACTTCATCTCTCCCACAGATCCCGCAAAGGTGGCTATTGTGGTGCGATGGCCACGACCGAAGACGCCTAGGGAGCTCCAAGACTTCCTCGGCTGAAATGGCTACTACCGTCGATTCAGCCAGGGCTACGGGAAGATTGGATTGCAGCCCCGTTGACTGCCGTACTCTGCAAAGGCAGATTCGAGTGGCATGACAAGGCAAAATGCGCATTTGAAGATCTTAGGCAAGCCCCGATCGAGGCGACCATGTTAGTAGTACCAGATTTCACCAAGACCTTTGTTGCCGAGTGTGAGACATCCGGGATCGGGGATAGGCACAATTTTGATGCAAGAATGGTGACCCGTAGCCTACATGAGCAATGCCCTCTAAGAACAGTCGCGCCAATTGTCAATCTATGAACGAGAGAAGCCCATGGTCCACATTGTTAGCGAGTGGCACCTATACCTGATCAGAAGTGGCTCGTAGTGCGTACCAATCAAAGAAGTTTGTCCTACTTGCTCGGCCGATGGATCCAAACTCCTGCACAGCAAAGGTGGCTGTCCATGTTGCTCAGGTATGACTATGACTTGGTTTACAAAAAGGGTGCAGCCAATGCACTCTCATGCCAACCTAAAGCTTCCGAGCTAGCCATCCTATTGATTCTAACCCTCCCATTGTTGGACCGGGTCACGGATTCCACCTTGAACGAACCAGGCCTAGTGCAACTTGCAGCTCAGGTCACTCAAGACCCATCAAGTCAGATCAAGGACAGCACAAGTGACGGACAAGAGCTCAAGTGGGATCGGATCCTAATCCCAAACAATGCAGACTTGCAGACCACCATGATTAGCAAGTTCCACGACTCAGCACTCACGGGCCACGGGAGCATCTTACGAACCAACAAGCGAATATGATTCGATTGCTGGTGGACCAGCATGACGAAAGACATGCACAAACTACATTCGCACATGCGAAGACCGCTAACGAGCGAAAGCAGATTAGAATCGACCGCCTTCTCCAACCCCTTCCCGTGCCCGAGCAAATCTAGGAAGATATTTCAACGAACTTCTTTGAACGCCTACCGACCGTCCTACAGCGATCAGTTAATCATGGTGGTGGTCGACTGCCTCTCTAAGTATGGTCGTGGTGGTCTTCGTTAGTGACATGCGTAAACTTCACTGGATACCACGATCTATCGAATGAGCTCAGCATACTATCCACTGAGGGACGGGTAGACAGAGGTCTTGAACCCAGGTTTGGAGAAATACCTACAGTGCTACGCTGGAAAGCAGCCAAAGTGGTAGCTCCACTTCTTAACACAGGCAGAGAGGGCCTCCAACGCTGCCCACCACTCAGCCACAGACATCACATCGTTTGAGGCTATTTGTGGTAGGCTCCCTCCTAGCTCGGTATGCTACGTCAACTCGACGGAAGAAAAGTACGAACAATGAGGAAAACCTTGAGGATAGGGATTGCATAGATGCAGATGGACTTGGAGACTAATTCAACTCGAAGGGTTGTGACCGAACACTAGGGCTAGCCTTCAAGCCTAAACTGGGTTAGCACAAGCCGGCTGCCATGGCTTGTTGATGTGGTTGGTCCCAACTACGAAGGAACCGAGCCCAAGTAACACAATTGCCGCTGATTTGGACTCACTTCTCCGTGGGTTTGATCAAGTGTTTGAAGAGCCGCATGGACTATTGCCGATCCAAGAATAAGATCATCGGATCAAGATCACACCGGGAGCCGGACGAATGAACGCAAGGCGTTACCGATAGGTATCCACATGCCGAAAAGGATGAGATCACACGGCTGAAAAGCGAGATGCTGGAAAGAACCATCATCCCACCAAGCCATAGCTTTTACTCTTCGTCGGTGCTCCTGGTACTGAAGAAGGACAACTCATTGTGATTCGCAGTCGATTCAATGCCATCACCATCAAGGACCGATATCCGATATTGTAGGAATTATTGGATGAGTTAGCTTGTGCCACTATCTTAACACCAAGCTAGATTTGCGAGCGAGCTATCACAAGACACCTTTCGAACATTGGCAAATGCCCTTTGATTTGACAAATGTAAGGGCAACTTTTGAAGGGCTGACGAACGATGTATTTAGCCCACTCCTTCGACGGTACGTTTTGGCATCTTTTGATAACATCCACTTTTACAATCGATTGAGAGAGGAGCACCTACACCACCAACATATAGTTATGGAGATATTACAGGCACAGGGGCAGAAGGTTATGAAAGGCAAATGCCTTTCGGGATGGCCACGAGTTGAGCACCTAGGGCACTTCATCTCTCCCACAAATCCCGCAAAAAGTGGCTAGCAGTCTGCAGTGGCCATGACCAAGAACGCCAAGGGAGCTCCAGGACGGAAGTCGGCTCAACTGGCTAGTACCGTTAGTTCATCTAAGGCTACGAGAAGATTGCAGTCCTGCTGACCAACCTACTTCACAAATGCGAGTTTGAGTGGGAAAACAAGGCGGAACGCGTAGTTGAAGATCTTAGGCAGGCCCTAATCGAGGCGCCCATATTAGCACTACCAGATTTCACCAAGACCTTTGTTGCCGAGTGTGACACATCTGGGATCAGGGATCGGTGCAATTTTGAAGCACGAATGGCGACCCGCAGCCAACATGAGAAATGCCCTCTCAGAACGGCCGTGCCAATTGTCGACGTACGAGCAAGAGATGTTAGCCCATTGTCCACGCTGTTAGCGAGTTTCACCTATACCACAAGTTGAGTACCTAGGGCACTTCATCTCTCCCACAGATCCCGCAAAGGTGGTTAGCATTCCGCGATGGCCATGACCAAGGACGCCAAGGGAGCTCCAAGACTTCCTCAGCTCAACTGGCTACTACCGTTAGTTCATCTAGGGCTAGGAGAAGATTGCAGTCCTGGTGGTCTACACAAATGTGAGTTTGAGTGGGACAACAAGGCGGAACGCGCATTTGAAGATCTCAGGCAAGCCCTGATCGAGGCGCCCGTATTAGCACTACCAGATTTCACCAAGAGCTTTGTTGCCGAGTGTGACACATCTAGGATATGGGATCGACGCAATTTTTATGTAAGAATGGTGACCCGCAGCCTACCTGAGCAATTCCCTCTCAGTATGGTCGCGCCAATTGTCAACGTACGACCAAGAGATGTTAGCCTGTTGTCCACGCTGTTAGCGAGTGGCTCCTATACCTAATCAGAATGCTGTTCATAGTGCACACCAATCGAAGAAGTCTGCCCTACTTACTGGGGCAACGGATCCGAACTCCTACGCAACAAAGTTGGCTCTCCATGTTGCTCGGATATGACTACGACTTGGTTTACAAAAAGGGTGCCACCGATGCACTCTTGTGCCAACCTAAAGCTGCCGAGCTAGCCACCCTATTGATTCTAACCCTTCCATTGTGGGATTGGGTCACCGATGCCACCTTGAATGAACCAAGCCTAGTGTAACTTGCGGCTAAGATGACTCAAGACCCATCAAGTCAGATCGAGGGCAGCCGGACAGGCGGACTACTGCTCTAGTGGGATCGGATCGTAATCCCAAAGCAATGCAGACTTGCAAACTGCCTTGATTAGCAAGTTCTACGACTCAGCGCTCGTGGGCCACAAGGGCATCTTTTCGACCCACAAACGACTATGACTCAATTGCTGGTGGACTGCCATGAAGAAAGACATGCGCAACTACATCCGTACATGCGAAGACCGTCGAAGAGCCAAAGCAGATTAGAATCGACCAGCCACCCTTCTCCAACCCCTTCTCGTGCTAGCAAATCTGGGAAGATCTTTCAATGGACTTCTTTGAAGCCCTACCGACTGTCCTACAGCGATCAATTTGTCATGGTGGTGGTCGACCACCTCTCCAAGTGCTTGCGTGCCACGAGGGCATCTTACGGACCCACAAGCGACTATGATTCGATTGCTTGTGGACCGACATGAAGAAAGACGTGCGCAATTACATCCGCACTTGCGAAGACCCCCGACGAACCAAAGCAGATTAGAATAAAACCAGCCGGCTTTCTCCAATCCATTCCCGTGCCCGAGCAAATCTGGGAAGATATTTCAATAGACTTCATTGAAGGTCTAACGACCATCCTATGGCGATCGGTATATCATGGTGGTGGTCTACCACCTCTCCATGTATGCACACTTCTCATCGCTCACCCAACCTGACACCGCATGGAAGGTCGCGGAGTTCTTCGTTAGCGACGTGCCTAAAATTCACAGGATACCACAATCTATCGAATGAGCTAAGCATACGATCCACAGAGTTCTTGAACCCGGGTTTGGAGCAATACATAAAATGCTACACCGGAGAGCAACCAAAGTAGTAGCACCACTTCTTACCACGGGCGAAGAGGGCCTCCAACGCTGCCCACCACTCAGCCATAGACATCATGCCATCCACTCAACGGATGGAAAGTACGAGCTTTAAGCAAACCCTTGAGGATAGGGATGCTTAGATTCGACAATTGATGGCTAACTTGGCGATTGCACAAAATCTGAAGAAGCAAATCTAATCGTCGCCACCAGGATCGGACGTTCAGAGCCAGAGCTTGGGTCTACGTCAAACTCCAGCCCTATTGCCAGACCTTGCTTCGACCCATCATAGACCAAAAATTGGCACAAAGGTACTCTAGGCTGTACCAAGTGATTGAACGTGTAGGCAAGGTGGCCTACCGACTTGATCTTGCAAATGATTCGTGGGTGCACCCCGACTTCCATGTTTCAGCTTTGCGAGCCTGAGTTGTAGCCGAGACAGCTGCTCCGGCCAACATGCCCGATCCAGCGACACTAACTCTGGCTACATCAAATTCGATGGTTGAAGTCACCCCCAACCCAATTTGTCGAACCAACTTCTCCAACATGAAACTATGTGTGCAGATCTCAGGTCAGATGTTCTGGTTCGACGTACACAATTTGGCGCTCTAGGAGGCTGGCTTGGTGCTAGGAGTTCAATGGCTTCAGTGCTTAGGCCCAATCCTAGTTGATTTTGGCATGATGTGGATGGACTTCGAGACTAATTCAACTAGAAGGTTTATGACCGAACACTAGGGCTCGCCTTCAAGCCCTAACCGGGTTCCACTAGCCGGCTGCCATGGCTTGTTAATGCGATTGGTCTCAATTACAGAGGAACCAAGCCCAGGTAACACAACTGCCGCTGATTTGGACTGACATCTCCTGGGATTTGATCAAGTCTTTGAAGTGCCGCATGGACTACCGCCGATATGAGACCACGATCATCGGATCGAAATCACACTGGGAACCGGACGAGTAAACGTCAGGCCTTACCGGTATGTATCCACATGCCCAAAAGGATGAGATCACACGACAGGTGCGAGAGATGCTGGACAAAGCTATAATCCTGCCAAGCCATAGCGCTTACTCTTCGTCAGTCCTGTTGGTGCAGAAGGACTACTACTTGTGATTCGCCGTGGATTACCGAGCACTTAATGCCATCACCATCAAGGACCGATATCCAATACCGAAGGAATTGTTGGACGAGTTAGCTGGTGCCACCATCTTCACTTCAACCTAGATTTGCGGGACAGCTATCACATGATTAGGGTCCGGGCAACTGACGTTCACAAGACAACCTTTGGAGCCCATGACGGGTATTACGAGTTCCTCGTAATACCCTTTTGATTGACTAATAATGCCCGACAACTTTTCAAGGGCTGACGAACGATGTATTTAGCCCGCCCCATCAACGATACGTTTTGGCGTCTTTTGATGAGATCCTCATTTATAGTTGATCGAGAAAGAAGCACCTACACAACCTACAGACAGCTATTGAGATATTACAAGTGGAGGGGCTAAAGGTTATGAAAGGCAAGTGCGTTTGGGGACGGCCACAAGTTTAGTACCTTAGGCACTTCATCTCTCCCACAGATCCCGCAAAGGTGGACAGTATTCTGCGACGGCCATGACCGTACACGCCTAGGGAGCTCCAAGACTTGGCTTAACCGGCTACTACCGTCTGTTCATCCAAGGTTACGAGAAATTTCCAGCCCCGCTGACATCCTACTTCGCAAAGGTAGTTTCGAGTGGGACGACAAGGCGGAACATGCATTTGAAGATCTCAAGCAAGCCCTGATCGAGGCAGCCATGTAAGCACTATCAAATTTCACCAAGACCTTTGTTGCCAAGTGTTACGCATCTGGGATCAGGGATCGGCACAATTTTAATGCAAGAATGGCGACCCGCAGCCTACATGAGCAATGCCCTCTCAGAACGGTCGCACCAATTGTCGATGTAAGAGCGAGAGATGTTAGCCTGTGGTCCACGCTTTTAGCAAGTGGCACCTATACCTGATCGGAATGCGGTTCGTAGTGCGCACCAATCATAGAAGTCTGAACCACTTACTCGAGCGACGATCCAAACTCCTGCGCAAAAAAGGTGGCTCTCCATGTTTCTCGGGTATGACTACGACTTGGCTTACAAAAAGGGTGCAACTGATGCACTCTCATGCAACCCTGAAGCTGTCGAGCTTGCCACCCTATTGATTCTGACCCTCCCATTGTTGTACTGGGTCACGAATGCCACCTTGAACGAACCAAGCCTAGTGCAACTTGCGGCTCAGGTGACCCAAGACCCAGCAAGTCAGATCGAGGACAGCAGGAGAGACGGACTAGTGCTCAACTGGGATCGGATCCTAATCCCAAACAATGCAGACTTGCAGACTACCTTAATTAGCAAGTTCCACGACTCAGCGCTCACGGGCCACAAGGGCATCTTACGGGCCCACAAGCGACTATGACTCAATTGCTGATGGACAGGCATGAAGAAAGATGTGCGCAAGTACATCCGCATGTGCAAAGACCGCCAATGAGCCAAAGCATATTAGAATCAACCAGCTGGCCTTCTCCCACCCCTTTCCCTGCTCGAGCAAATCTAGGAAGATATTTCAATCGACTTTTATGACAGCCTACCAACTGTCCTACGGCAATCGGTTTGTCATGGTGGTGGTCGACCGCCTCTCCAAGTATGCACATTTCTCAGCGATAGCCCACCCCAATACTGCACGGAAGGTCACGGAGGTCTTAGTTAGCGACGTGCCTAAACTTCACGGGATACCATGATCTATCGGATGAGCTCAGCATACCATCCAAAGAGGTATGGGCAAATAGAGGGCTTGAACCTGGGTTTGGAGCAATACCTACACAATGCTACGACGGAGAGCAACCAAAGCGGTACCTCCACTTCTTACCACAGGTGGAGAGGACCTCCAACGCTGCCCACCACTCAGCCCCAGACATCACACCGTTTGAGGCTGTCTACGGTAGGCCGCCTCCTACCTCGTTATCCTACATGTCAATTCAACGAACGGAAAGAACGAACATTGAGGATAGGGATGCTCATATTCGACGGCTGAAGGCTAACTTGGCATTTGCACAGAACTGGATGAAACACATCTACAATCAGCGCCACCAGTATCGGACATTCGCAGTAGGAGCTTGGGTCTACATCAAACTCCAGCCCTATCAGCAGACCTCGGTTCGACCCATCATGGACCAAAAGTTGGCACAAAGGTACTTTGGGTTGTACCAAGTGATTGAACGGGTAGGCGAGGTGGCCAATCGACTTGATCATCTAGATGACTTTTGGGTGCACCCAGATTTCCTTGTTTCAGCTTTGGGAGCCTGAGATGCAGCAGAGACAGATGTTCTGGCCAACATACACGATCCAATCACACGAACTCTGGCTACATCGAATCCGATGGTTGGAGTCACCCCCAAGCCAATTTGTTGCACCAACTTCTCAACCATGAAATTATGTGTACAGATCCCAGGTGAGATGTTCCGGTTGCACCTGCACCCTCTGGCGCTCTATGGGGCCAACTTGGTTCGGCCTAATCCTAGTTGGTTTTGGCATGATGCGGATGGACTTCAAGAGCAATTCAACTCGAAGGGTTGTGACCAAACACTAGGGCTAGCCTTCAAGCCATAACCGGGTTACCAAAAGCCGGCTACCATGGCTTGTTGATGCAGTTGGTCTCAACTACGAAGGAACCGAGCCCACGTAACAAAACTGCCGCCGATTTGGACTCACTTCTCCAGGGGTTTGATGATCATCGGATCGAGATCACAGCTCATTGCGATTCACCGTGGATTACCGAGCACTTAATGCCATCACCATCAAGGAACGATATCCCACACTGGAGGAATTATTGGACACGTTAGCTGGTGCCACCATCTTCACACCAAGCTAGATTTGCGGGCCGGCTATGACAAGATCAGGGTCCTGGAAACTGACGTTCACAATACACCCTTTCGAACCCACGACGAGTATTACAAGTTCCTCGTAATGCCATTTGGCTTGACTAATGGCATGGCAAGTTTTGTAGGGCTGACGAACGATATATTTAGCCCACTCCCTCGACCGTACATTTTGGCGTCTTTTAACGACATCCTCATTTACAGTCGATCGAGTGAGGAGCACCTACAACACACACGAGAGGAGCACCAACACCACCTACGGACTGTTATGGAGATATTACAGGGTCTGAAGGTTTTGAAAGGAAAGTGCCTTTAGGGACAACCACGAGTTGAGTACCTAGGACACTTCATCTCTCCCACAGATCCCGCAAAGGTGGGTAGCATGGTGCGATGGACACGACCGAAGTGCCGAGGGAGCTCCAAGACTTCCTCAGCTCAACCAGCTACTACCGTCGGTTAATCCTGGGCTACGGGAAGATTGCAACCCCACTGACCACCCTACTTCGCAACGGCGAGTTCGAGTGGGACGACAAGGCGGAACGCGCATTTGAAAATCTCAGGCAAGCCCTGATCAAGGCGCCTATGTTAGCACAACTAGATTTCATCGAGACCTTTGTTGCCGAGTGTGATGCATCTGGGATCGAGGATCGGCGCAATTTTGATGCAAGAATGGTGACCGGCAGCCAACATGAGCGATGCCCTCTCAGTACGGTCGCGCCAATTTTCGACTAACGAGCGAGAGCCCGTGGTCCACGCTGTTAGGGAGTGGCACCTATACCTGATCAGAATACGATTCATAGTGCGCACTAATTATGGAAGTCTGCCCTATTTACTCGGGCGACGGATCCAAATTCCTGCGCAACAAATGTGGTTCTCCATGTTGCTTGGGTATGACCGTGACTTGGTTTACAAAAAGGGTGCAGTCGATGCACTCTCGTGCCAACCCGAAGCTACCGAGCTGGCCACCCTATTGATAATAACCCTCCCATTGATGCACCGACTCACAGATGCAACCTTTAACAAACGAAGCCTAGTGCAACTTGTGGCTCAGGTGACTCGAGACCTATCAAGTCAGATAGAGGACTGCATGAGAGACGGACTAGCGCTCAAGTGGGATCGGATCCTAATCCCAAAAAAATGCAGACTTGCAGACCGCCTTGATTAGCAAGTTCCACGACTCAGCACTCGCAGGCCAAGAGGGCATCTTCCAAACCCACGAGCGACAATGACTTGATTGTTGGTGGACTGGCATTAAGAAACACATGCGCAACTACATCCTCACATGCAAAGACCACTAACGAGCCAAAGCAGATTACAATCAACGAACCAGCCTTCTCCAACCCCTTCCCGTGCCCGGGCAAATCTGGGAAGATATTTCAATGGACTTCTTTGAAGGCCTACCCACCGTCCTACGGCGATCAGTTTATCATGGTGGTGGTCGAACGCGTCTCCTCGTATGCGCACTTCTCAGCGCTCGCCCACCCCGACACCGCTCGGAAGGTCGCAAATGTCTTCGTTAGCGACGTGCCTAAACTTCGCGGGATACCTCGATCTATCGGATGAGCTCAGCATACCATCCACAGAGGGACAGGTAGACAGAGGTCTTGAAGCCGAGTTTGGAGCAATAACTACGGTGCTCCGCCGAAGAGCAGCTAAAGCGGTAGCTCCACTTCTTACCACGGGCGGCGAGGGCTTCCAACGCTGCCCACCACTCAGCCACAGACATCACACTATTTGAGGCTATTTACGGTAGGCCGCCTCCTACCTCTGTATCCTACACACCGACTCGACGGATGGAAAGTATGAACATTGAGGAAACCCTTGAGGATGGGGATGATCTGATTCAACGGCTGAAGGCTAACTTGCCGATTGCACAAAACCGGACGAAGCAGATGTACAATCGACGCCACCGGGATCGGACGTTCGTAGCAGGAGCTTGTGTCTACATCAAACTCCAACCCTATCGCTAAACCTCAATTCGACCCACAAGGGACCAAAAGTTTGCATGTAGGTACTTTGGGCCGTACCAAGTGATTGAACGAGTGGCGAGGTGGCCTACCGACATGATCTTCCAGATGACTTGTGGGTCCACGCACTATTCCATGTTTCTGCTTTACATGCCTGAGTTGCAGCCGACATAGCTGTTCCGGCAAACAATCCCGATCCAGCCACACTGACTCTAGCTACATCGAATCCGATGGTAGAAGTCACCCCCAACCCAACTTCTCAACTATGAAATTGTCTGCAAATTCCGGTTGGACCTGCACCCTTTGGCGCACTAGGGGCCCGACTTGGTACTAGGAGTTCAATGGCTTCAGTGCTTAGGCCCAATCCTACTTGATTTTGGCATGATGCGGATGAACTTCGAGAGCAATTCAACTCGAAGGGTTGTGACCAAACACTAGGGCTAGCCTTCAAGCCCTATCCAGTTTACCAGAAGCCGGCTGCCATGGCTTGTTGATGCAATAGGTCTCAACTACGGACGAAGTGAGCCCAGGTAACACAACTACCGCTGATTTGGACTCACTTCTCCAGAGGTTTGATCAAGTCTTTGAAGAGCCGCATGGATTACCGTCGATCTAAGACCACGATTATCGGATCGAGATCACACCGGGAGTCAGACGAGCGAACGTGAGGCCAATTCAACTCGATTTTGGCATGATGCAGATGGACTTCGAGACCAATTCAACTCGAAGGGTTGTGACCAAACACTTAGGCTAGCCTTCAAGCCCTAACCACGTTACCACAAGCCAGCTGCCATTGCTTGTTGATGCGATTGGTCTCAACAACGGAGGAACCAAGCCCAGGTAATACAACTGCCGCTGATTTGGACTCACTTCTCCAAAGGTTTGATCAAGTCTTTGAAGAGCTGCACGGACTACCACCGATCTGAGACCATGATCATCGGAACGAGATCACACCAGGAGTCAGACGAGCAAACGTGAGGCCTTACTTGTAAATATCCACTTGATGAGATCACATGGCTGGTGCGAGAGATACTGGACAGAGCCATCATCCGGCCAAGCCATAGCGCTTACTCTTCGTCGGTGCTCCTGGTGTGGAAGTAAGACAACTCATTGTGATTCGCCATGGATTACCGAGCACTTAATGCCATCTCCATCAAAGAGCGATATTCAATACCGGAGGAATTATTGGACGAGTTAGCTAGTGCCACCATCCTCACACCAAGCTAGATTTGCGGGCCAGCTATCACAAGATCAGGGATCGGGCAACTAACGTTCACAAGACAGCCTTTCAAGCCCATAATGGGTATTACGAGTTCCTCGTAATGCCCTTTGGCTTGACTAATGCACCGACAACTTTTCAAGGATTGATGAACGATGTATTTAGCCCACTCCATCGACGATACATTTTGGCGTCTTTTGACGACATCCTTGTTTACAGTCAATCGAGAGAGGAGCACCTAAACCACCTACGGATTATTATGGAGATATTACTGGCGCAGCGACTAAAGGTTATGAAAGGCAAGTTCCGTTGGGAACAGCCACGTGTTTTAGTACCTAGGGCACTTCATCTCTCCCACAGATCCCACAAAGGTGGTTAGCATTCTCGAATGGCCACGACCGAAGATGCCCAGGGAGCTCCAAGACTTCCTCGGCTCAACCAGCTACTACCATCTATTCATCCAAGGCTACCGGAAGATCGCAGCCCCACTGATCTCCCTACTTCGCAAAGGTGGGTTCGAGTGGGACGACAAGGCGGAACGCCCATTTGAAGATCTCAGGCAAGCCCTGATTGACACGCCCATGTTAGCACTACCAGATTTCACCACGACCTTTGTTGCCGAGTGTGACGCATCTGTGATTAGGGGTCGGTGCATATTTGATGCAAGAATGGTGACCCGCTCCCTACATGAGCAATGCCCTATCAGAATTGCAATTGCCGCGCCAATTGTTGACGTACGAGCAAGAGATGTTAGCCCGTGGTCTATGCTGTTAGCAAGTAGAACCTGTACCTGATTGGAATGCGGTTTGTAGTGTGCACCAATCAAAGAAGTCTGCCCTACTTATTGGGGCAACGGATCCAAACTCCTGCGCAACAAAGGAGGCTCTCCATGTCGCTTGGGGTATGACTGTGACTTAGTTTACAAAAAGGGTGCAGCTGATGCACTCTTGTGCCAACCTGAAGTTGCCGAGCTAGCCATCCTATTGATTCGAACCCTCCCGGGTCACGGATGCCACCTTGAATGAACCAAGCCTAGTGCAACTTGCAGCTAAGATGACTCAAGTAGGATCAGATCGAGGACAGCACGACTGACGGACTAGTGCTCAACTAGGATCAGATCCTAATCCCAACAATGCAGACTTGCAGACCGCTTGATTAGCAAGTTCCACGACTCAGCGCTTGTGGGCCACGAGGGCATCTTTCGGAACCACAAGTGACTATGACTTCTCGTGCACAACTACATCTGCACATGTGAAGACCATCAACTACATCTCTGCACATGTGAAGACCATCAACAAGCCAAGTAGATTAGAATCGACCTGCCGACTTTCTACAATCCCTTCTCGTGCCCGACTAAATCTGGGAAGATATTTCGGTGGACTTCTTTGAAGGCCTACCGACCATCCTACGGCGATCGATTTATCATGGTCGTGGTTGATCGCCTCTCCAAGAATGCACATTTCTCAGCGTTTACCCACCCCGACACCACACGGAACGTCACGCAGGTCTTCGTTAGCGATGAGCCTTAACTTCGTCGGATACCACGATCTATCGGATGAACTCAGCTTAGCATCCACAGAGGGACGAGTAGATAGATGTCTTGAACCGGTGTTTGGAGCAATACATACAGTGCTACACCGAAGAGCAGCCAATGCGGTAGCTCCACATCTTACAATGGGCGAAGAGGGCCAACAACACTGCCGACCATTCAGCCACAAACGTCACACCATTCGATGTCGTTTACAGTAGGCCACCTCCTACCTCAACATCCTACACGCCGACTCGACGGACGGAAAGTACAAACAATTAGGAAACACTTGAGGATAGGGATACTTAGATTTGACAGCTGAAGGTTAACTTGGCGATTGCACAGAACCGAACAAAGCAGATCTACAATCAGCGCCACCAGGATCGGACGTTTGCAGCAAGAACTTGGGTCTACATCAAACTCCAGCCCTATCACCAGACCTCGGTCCGACCTATTAAGGACCAAAAGTTGGCACAAAGGTACTTTGGGCCGTACCAAGTGATTGAATGGGTAGGAGAGGTGGCCTACTGACTTGATCTTCTAGGTGATTCATGGGTGCACCCAGTGTTCCATGTTTCACCTTTGCGAGCCTGAGTTGTAGCCGAGACAGCTGTTCCGATCAACATGCTCGATCTAGCCACACTAACTATGGCTACATCGAATTCGATGGTTTAAGTCACCCCCAACCCAATTGGTTACACGAACTTCCCAACCATGAAATTATGTGTGCAGATCCTAGGTTAGATGTTCCGGTTGGACTTCCACCCTTTGGCGCTATAGGGGTCCGACATGGTGCTACGAGTTCAATAGCCTCAGTGCTTAGGACCAATCCTAGTTGATTTTGGCACGATGCGGATGGATTTCGAGATCAATTCAACTCAAAAGATTGCCGCCGAACACTAGGGCTAGCCTTCAAGCCCTAACTGGGTTACCACAAGCCAGCTGCCATGGCTTGTTGATGCGATTGGTCTCAACAACAGATGAAGTGAGCCCAGGTAACACAACTACTGCTGATTTGGACTCACTTCCCCGGAGGTTTGATCAGGTCTTTGAAGAGCCGCATGGATTACCGTCGATCTAAGACCACGATTATCGGATCGAGATCACACCGGGAGTCAGACGAGCGAACGTGAGGCCATACTAGTAAGTATCCACATGCCCAAAATGATGAGATCACACGGCTGGAGAGTGAGATGCTGGACAGAGCCATCATCCAGCCAAGCCATAGTGCTTACTCTTCGTCAGTGCTTCTCGTGCGAAAGTAGGACAACTCATTGCGATTCGCTGTGCACTTAATGCCATCACCATCATAGTTGGTGCGACCATCTACACACCAAGCTAGATTTGCAGGCCGACTATCACAAGATCAGGGTCCGGGCAACTGACATTCACCAGACAACTTTTCGAGCCCATGACGGGCATTACGGGTTCCTCGTAATGCCCTTTGGCATGACTAATGCCCTGGCAACTTTTTAAGGGCTGACGAACGATGTATTTAGCCCACTCCATCGACCATACATTTTGGCATCTTTTGACGACATCCTCGTTAACAGTTGATTGAGAGAGGAGCACCTAAATCACTTACAGACAGTTATGGAGATTTTACAAGCACAAGGGCTGAAGGTTACAGCACCTAAATCTTTTGGGACGGCCAGGAGTTTAGTACCTAGGGCACTTCATCTCTCCCACAGATCCTGCAAAGGTGGCTAGCATTCTGCGACGGCCATGACCAAAGATGCCCAGGGAGCTCCAAGACTTCCTTGGCTCAATCGGCGACTACCGTCTATTCATCCAAGTCTATGAGAAGATTGCAGCCCCGCTGACTGTCCTTTTCTACAAAGGTGGGTTTGAGTGGGATGACAAGGTGGAACGCGCATTTGAAAATCTCAAGCAAGCCTTACTTGAGCGATGGATCCGTACTCCTGCGCAACAAAGGTGGCTCTCCATGTTGCTCGGGTATGACCGTGACTTGGTTTACAAAAAGGGTGCAGCCGATGCACTCTCGTGCCAACCTAAAGCTACCGGCTGGTTGTGTTACATTGGCTAGCCTTCATGCCCTAACCGGGCTACCACAAGCCGGCTGCCATGGCTTGTTGATGCGATTGGTCTCAACTACGAAGGAACCGAGCCAATGTAACACAACTGCCGCTGATTTGGACTCTCTTCTCCAGGCGTTTGATCATGTCTTTGAAGAGCTTCCTCCACTATCGCGGATCTGAGATCACAACTCATTGCGATTCGTCGTGGATTACCGAGCACTTAATGCCATCACCATCAAGGACCGATATCTGATACCGGAGGAATTATTGGATGAGTTAGATGGTGCCACCATCTTGACACCAAGCTAGATTTACGGGCCAGCTATCACAAGATCAGGGTCTGTGTCAGTTCACAATTACGAGTTCCTGTAATGCCCTTTGGCTTGACTAATGCCCCGGCAAGTTTTCAAAGGCTGACGAACAATGTATTTAGCCCACTCCATTGACGGTACGTTTTGGCGTCTTTTTATGACATCCTCGTTTACAGTATCAGGAGAGGAGCAGCTACACCATCTACAGATAGTTAATGGAGATATTATTGGCGCAAGGGCAGAAGGATATGAATGGCAAGTGCCTGTTGGGACGGCCACGAGTTAAGTACCTAGGTCACTTCATCTCTCCCACAGATCCCACAGAGGTGGCCACGACTGAAGACGTCCAGGAAGCTCCAAGACTTCCGCGGCTCAACCGGCTACTACCGTCGGTTCATCCAGGGCTATGGGAAGATTGCAGCCCTGTTGACCGCCCTACGCCGCAAAGGCAGGTTTGAGTGGGACGATAAGGTGGAACATGCATTTGAAGATCTAAGGCAAGCCCTGATCGAGGCAACCTTGTTAGCACTCTAGATTTCACCAAGACCTTTGTTGCCGAGTGTGACAACATCTCGGATCGGGGATCGGCACAATTCTGATCTAAGAATAATGACCAGTAGCCTACAAGAGCAATGCCCTCTAAGAACGGTTGCACCGATCGTCAACATACGAGCGAGAGATGTTTGCCCATGGTCCACACTATTAGCTCCACTTCTTACCACAAGCAGAGAGGGCCTCCAACACTGCCACCACTCAGCACAGACATCACACCGTTTGAGGATATTTGCGGTCGGCGGCCTCCTAGCACGGTATCCTACAAGCCGACTCGACGAACAAAAAGTACGAACAATGAGGAAAACCTTGAGGATAGGGATGCTCAGATTCGACGGCTGAAGGCTAACTTGGCGATTGCACAGAAGTGGACGAAGCAGAACTACAATCGGCACCACCAGGATCGGACATTCACAGCCGGAATTTCGGTCCACATCAAACTCCAGCCCTATCGCCAGACCTCGGTTTCACCCTTCATGGACCAAAAGTTGGCACAAAGGTACATTGGGCCTTACCAAGTAACTAAACGAGTACGCGTGGTGGCCTACTAACTTGATCTTCCAGATGACTCGTGGGTGCACCCAGAATTCCATGTTTCAGCTTTGCAAGCCTAGGTTCTAGCCGAGACAGCTGTTCCGGCCAGCATACATAATCCAGCCACACTAACTCTGGCTACATCGAATCCAATGGTTGAAGTCACCCACAACCCAATTTGTTGCACCAACTTCTCAACAATGAACTTATGTGTACAGATCCCAAGTGAGATGTTCCAGTTGCAGCTGCACCCTTTGGTGCTCTATGGGGCCGACATGGTTTGGCCCAATCCTAGTTGATTTTGGCATGATGCAGATGGATTTCGAGACCAATTCAACTCGAAGGGTTGTGACCGAACACTAGGGCTAGCCTTCAAGCCATAACCGAGTTACCACAAGCCGGCTGCCATGGCTGGTTGGTGCCGTTGGTCTCAACTACGAAGGAACCGAGCCCACGTAACACGACTGCCGCTGATCCGAGACGACGATCATCAGATCGAGATCACAACTCATTGCGATTCGCCGTGGATAACCGAGCACTTAAGGCCATCACCATCAAGGACCAATATCTGATACCGGATGATTATTGGGCGAGTTAGCTGGTGCAACCATCTTCACACCAAGCTAGATTTGCGGGCCGGCTATCACAAGATCAGGGTGTGAGCAACCGACGTTCAAAAAACAGCCTTTCGAACCTATGACGAGTATCACGAGTTCCTCGTAATGCCCTTTGGCTTGACAAATGCCCCAGCAAGTTTTCAAGGGCTGATGAACGATGTATTTAGCCCACTCCATCGACGGTACGTTTTGGTGTCTTTTAACGACATCCTCGTTTACAGTCGATCAAGAGAGCAGCACCTACACCATCTACGGATAGTTATGGAGATATTACAGGCGCAGGGGCTGAAGGTTACGAGTTGAGTACCTACGGCACATCATCTCTCCCACAGATCCCGCGAAGGTGGCTAGCATGGTGCGATGGCCATGCCCGAAGCGCCTAGGGAGCTCCAAGACTGCCTCAGCTCAACCTGAAGCTCCCGAGCTAGCCACACCCTATTGATTCTAACCCTCCCATCATTGGACTGGGTCACGGATGCCACCCTGAACGAACCAAGCCTAGTGCAACTTGCGGCTTAGGTGACTCAACACCCCCCAAGTCAAATAGAGGACAGCACGAGAGACGGACTAGCGCTCAAAGTGGGATTGGATCCTAATACCAAACAATGCAAACTTGTAGACCGCCTTGATTAGCAAGTTCCACCACTCAGCGCTTGTGGGCCATGAGGGCATCTTACGGACCCACAAGCAACAGTGACTCGATTGTTGGTGGACCAGCATTAAGAAAGACGTATACAACTACATCAACACATGCGAAGACCGCCGACGAGCCAAAGCAAATTAAAAATCGACCTACCGGCCTTCTCCAACCCCTTCCCGTGCCCGGGCAAATCTGGGAAAATATTTCAATAGACTTCATTGAAGGCCTACCGACCGTCCTACAACGATTGGTTTATCATGGTGGTGGTTGACTGCCTCTACAAGTATGCGCACTTCTCAGCACTCAACCACACCCTAACATTGCTCGGAAGGTCGCAAAGGTCTTGGTTAGCGACGTACCTAAACTTCACAAGATACCACGATCTATCGGATGAGCTCAGCATACAATCCACAGAGGGATGGGCAGATAAGGTCTTGAAACCGGGTTTGGAACAATACCTATGGTGCTACGCCGAAGAGCAGCCAAACCAGTAGCTCCACTTCTTACAACGAGCGGAGAGGGCCTCCAACGCTGCCCAGCACTCAGTATCCTACACGCCAACTCGATGGACGGAAAGTATGAACATTGAGGAAACCCTTGTGGATAGAGATGCTCAGATTCGACGGTTGAAGGCTAACTTGGCGATTGCACAGAACCGGACGAAGCAGATCTACAATCGGCGTCACTAGGATGGACGTTCGCAATAGGAGCTTGTGTCTACATCAAACTCCTGCCCAATCACTAGACCTCGGTTCGACCCATCATGGACCAAAAGTTGGCACTACGGTACTTTGGTCCATGCCAAGTGATTGAACGGGTAGGTGAGGTGGCCTACCAAAATGATCTTCCCAGATGATTTGCGGGTGCACCCCTCGTACTAATTTTCAGTTTTGCGAGCCTGAGTTGCAGCCGAGATAGCTGTTCTGGCCAACATACCCGATCCAGCCATACTGACTCTTTTACATCGAATTCGATGGTTGAAGTCACCCCCAACCCTATTTGTCACACCAACTCCTAAACCATGAAATTATGTGTGCACCCTTTGGCGCTCTAGGGGGCCGACTTGGTGCTAAGAGTTTAATGGCTTCAGTGCTTAGGGCCAATCATTGTAGATTTTGGCATGATGCGGATGGACTTCGAGACCAATTCAACTCAAAGTGTTGTGACCGAACACTAGCGCTAGCCTTCAAGCCCTAACCGAGTTACCACAAGCTGGCTGCTATGGCTTGTAGATGTAGTTGGTCTCAACTACGAAGAAACCGAGCCAAGGTAACACAACCACTGCTGATTTGGACTCACTTCTCCAGGGGTTTGATCAAGTCTTTGATGAGCCACATGGACTACCGCCGATCCAAGACCACGAACATCGGATCGAGATCACACGGGGTGCAGGACGAGCGAACATCAAGCCTTATCGGTAAGTATCCACATGGCCAAAAGGAATAGATCACAAGACTGGTGAGAGAGATGCTGGATAGAGCCATCATTCCGCCAAGCCACAGCGCTCACTCTTCGTTGGTCCTGCTGGTGTGGAAAAAGGACAACTCATTGCGACTCGCCGTGGATTATCGAGCACTTAATGCCATCACCATCAAGGACCGATATCCAATACCGGAGGAATTATTGGTTGAGTTAGCTGGCGCCACCATCTTCACACCAAGCTAGATTTGCGGGCCGGCTATCACAAGATCAAGGTCCGGGAAACCGACATTCACAAGACAGCCATTCAAACCAATGATGAGTATTATGAGTTCCTCGTAATGCCCTTTGGTTTGACTAATGTGCTGGCAAATTTTCGAGGGCAGACGAACGATGTATTTAGCCCACTCCATTGATGATACGTTTTGGTGTCTTTTGATGACATCCTCATTTAGAGTCGATCGAGAGATGAGCACCTACACCACCAACGGACAGTTATGGGGATATTACAAGCATAGGGGCAGAAGGTTATGAAAGACAACTGCCTTTGGGGATGGCCACGAGTTTAGTATCTAGGGAACTTCATCCCTCCCACAGATCCCACAAAGGTGGCTAGCATGGTGCGATGGTCACGACCGAAGATGGCCAGGGAGCTTCGAGACTTCCTCAGCTCAATCGGCTACTACCGTCAGTTCATCCAGGGCTACGGGAGGATTGCAACCCACTGACCACCCTACTTCGCATAGGCGGGTTCGAGTCGGACAACATGGTGGAACACGCATTTGAAGATCTCAAGCAAGACCTGATCGAGGCGACCAAGTCAGCACTACCAGATTTCACCGAGACCTTTGTTGCTGAGTGCAAGGTATCTGGGATTAGGGATCGACGCAATTTTGATGGAAGAATGGCGACTCGCAGCCTACATGAGCAATGCCCTCTCAGAACGGTCGCACAAAGAGTGAGATATGTTAGCCCATGGTCCATGTTATTAGGGAGTGGCAGCTTAACCTGATCAGAATGTCATTTGTAGTGTGCACCAATCAAAGAAGTCTGCCTTACTTACTTGGATGACGGATCCAAACTCCTGCGCAACAAAGGTGGCTCTCCATGTTGCTCGAGTATGAGTGTGACTTGGTTTACAAAAAGGGTGCAAGTGATTCACTCTCGTGCAAACCTAAAGATGCCGAGCTAGCCACCATATTGATTCTAACCCTCCCAATGTTGGACCGGGTCATGTTTGCCACCTTGAACGAACCAAGCCTTGTGCATCTTGCGGCTCAAGTGACTCAAGACCCTTCAAGTTAGATCGAGGACAGCAGGAGAGACGGACTAGTGACCATGACTTGATTGCAGGTGCACAGGCATGAAGAAAGACGTGCGCAACTACATCCACCCATGCGAAAACCGTCGACGAGCAAAAGCAAATTAGAATCGACCAGCCTTCCTGTGCCCGAGCAAATTTGGGAAGATATTTCAATGGTCTTCTTTGAAGGCCTACCGACCATCCTACAGCGATCGGTTATCATGGTGGTGGCCTACCGACCATCCTACGGCGACCGGTTATCATGGTGGTGGCCTACCGACCATCCTACGGCGACCGGTTATCATGGTGGTGGCCTACCGACCATCCTACAGCGACCGGTTATCATGGTGGTGGCCTACCGACCATCCTACGGCGACCAGTTATCATGGCGGTGGCCTACCGATATGATCTTCCAGATGACTCGCAGGTGCACCCAGTGTTCCATCTTTCTAACCCATTTATCTTTATTTCTTGTAATTTATATTTTGATAATATTTATATCTTTATAGTTGAATTAGGTTTTATTTCAAGCTTGATTCAAGTCTAAATTAATTCAAACTTGCTCAGGCTCAAAAATAGTTTGAAATTGATAAAGCTTGAAATTGCTAATTGAGTAGCTCGTTTAAGCTCGTTTAAGCTCGTTTAAGCTCGAAATTGGCTCGTATTGAAATTATTTCAATTCAAGCTTAATCACAAAGACGGGCTTGAAATTAATTTCAATCCAAGCTTGATTAGATCTAGGCTCGATCAGACTTGGCTCATTTACACCCCTAGATATTACAGGCGCAGGGCTGATGGTTATGAAAGGGAAGTGCCTTTGGGGACGGCCACGAGTTTAATACCTAGGGCACTTCATCTCTTCGATAGATCCCGCAAAGGTGGCTAGCATTGTGCGATGGCCATGATCGAAGACACCTAGGGATCTCCAAGACTTCCTTGGGTCAAGCAGCTACTACCGTCGGTTCATCCAGGGCTACGGGAAGATTGCAATCCCACTGACTACCCTACTTCGCAACTGCGGGTTCGAGTGGGACGACAAGGCGGAACGCGCATTTGAAGATCTCAGGCAAGCCCTGATCGAGGCGGCCATGTTAGCAGTACCAGATTTCACTAAGACATTTGTTGTTGAGTGTGACACATCTTGGATAAGGGATCAGTGCAATTTTGTTGCAAGAATGGCGACCTACAGCCTACATGAGCAATGCCCTCTCAGAACAGTCGCACCAATTGTCGACGTACTAGCGAGAGATGTTAGCCCGTGGTCCACGCTATTAGCGAGTGGCACCTATACCTGATCGGAATGCGGTTCGTAGTGCACACCAATCAAAGAAGTCTGCCCTATTTACTCGGGAGACGGATCCAAACTCCTGCGCAACAAAGGTGGCTCTCCATGTTGCTTGGGTATGACTGTGACTAGCTTTACAAAAAGGGTGCTGCCGATGCACTCTCGTGCCAACCTGAAGCTGCCGAGCTAGCCACCCTATTGATTCTAACCCTCGCATTGTTGGACAGGGTCACAGATGCCACCGTGAACGAACCAAGCCAAGTGCAACTTACGGCTCAGGTGACTCAAGACCCATCAAGTTAGATAGAGGACAGCATGTGAGATGGACTAGCGCTCAAGTGGGATCGGATCCTAATCCCAAAAAAATGCAGACTTGCAGACCGCCTTGATAAGCAAGTTCCACGACTCAACACTCGCGGGCCAAGAGGGCATCTTCCGGAGCCACGAGCGATAATGACTTGATTGTTGGTGGACTGGCATTAAGAAACACATGCGCAACTACATCCTCACATGCGAAGACCACTAACGAGCCAAAGCAGATTACAATCAACGAACCGGCCTTCTCCAACCCCTTCCCGTGCCCGGGCAAATCTGGGAAGATATTTCAATGGACTTCTTTGAAGGCCTACCGGTTTATCATGGTGGTGGTCAACCGCCTATCCAAGTATGCGCACTTCTCTGCACTTGCCCACCCCAACACCGCTTGGAAGGTCGCAAAGGTCTTCGTTAGCGATGTGCCTAAACTTCACGGGATACCACGATTTATCGGATGAGCTCAGTGTACCATCCATAGAGGAACGGGCAGACAGAGGTCTTACAGCCGGGTTTGGAGCAATACCTACGGTGCTACGCCGGAGAGCAGCCAAAGCGGTAGCTCCGCTTCTTAGCACGGACGGAGAGGGTCTCCAACGTTGCCCACCTCTCAGCCACAGACATCACACCGTTTGAGGCTGTTTACGGTTGGCCGCCTGCTACCTCGGTATACTACACGCCAACTCGATGGACAGAAAGGATGAACATTGAGGAAACCCTTGAGGATAGAGATGGTTAGATTTGATGGCTGAAGGCAATGAAGGCTAACTTGGCGATTGCACAGAACCGGACGAAGTAGATCTACAATCGGCGCCACCGAGATCACACGTTTGCAGCAGGACCTTCGGTCTACTTCAAACTCCAGCCCTATCACCAAACCTTGGTTCGACCCATAATGGACCAAAAGTTGGCACAAAGGTACTTTGGGCCGTACCAAGTGATTGAACGAGTAGGCGAGGTAGCCTACCGACATGATCTTCTAGATGACTATCGGGTGCACCTAGTGTTCCATCTTTCAGCTTTGCAAGCTTGAGTTGCAGCCGAGACAGCTATTTCGGCCAACATACCCGATCCAGCCACACTGACTCTGACTACATCGAATCCAATGGTTGAAGTCACCCCCAACCCAATTTGTCGCACCAACTTCTCCAACGATGAAATTATGTGTGCAGATCCCAGGTGAGATGTTCCGATTGGACCTACACCCTTTGGCGTTCTGGGGGGCCGACTTGGTGCTACGAGTTCAATGGCTTCAGTGCTTACGCCCAATCCTAGTTGATTTTGGCTTGATGCGGATGGACTACGAGACCAAGTCAACTTGAAGGGTTGTGACCGAACACTGGGGTTAGCCTTCAAGCCCTAACCGGGTTACCACAAGCCAGCCGCCATGGCTTGTTGATGCGATTGGTCTCAACAACAAAGGAACTGTGCACAGGTAACACAACTGCCACTGATTTGGACTCACTTCTCCAAAGGTTTGATCAAGTCTTTGAAGAGCCGAATGACTACTACAGATTTTAGACCACGATTATCAGATTGCGATCACATCGGGAGTCAGATGAGCGAACGTGAGGCCTTACCGGTAAGTATCCACTTGCCCAAAAGGATGAGATCACACAGCTAATGCGAGAGATGGTGGACAGAGCCATCATCTAGCCAAGCCATAGCGCTTACTCTTCATCGGTGCTTCTTGTGCCGAAGTAGGACAACTCATTGCGATCAGCCGTGGATTACCGATTACTTAAGCCATCACCATCTAAGAGCGATATCCAATACAAGAGGAATTATTGGACTAGTTAGCTGGTGCCACAATCTTCACACCAAGCTAGATTTTCGGGCCAGCTATCACAAGATCATGGTCTGGGCAACTGACGTACACAAGACAGCCTTTCGAGCCCATGATGGGTATTACGAGTTCCTCATAATGCCCTTTGGCTTGACTAAAGCTCCGGCAAGTTTTCAAAGGCTGACGAACCATGTATTTAGCCCACTCCATCGACGATACGTTTTGGCGTCTTTTGATGATATCCTTGTTTACAGTTGATCGAGAGAGGAGCACCTACACCACCTACGGACAGTTGTGGAGATATTACAGGCACAGGGGCTAAAGGTCATGAAAGGCAAGTGCCTTTGGGGACAGCCACGAGTTTAGTACCTAGGGCACTTAATCTCTCCGACAAATCCCACAAAGGTGGCTAGTACTCTGCGATGGACACAACCGAAGATGCCTAGGGAGCTCCAAGACTTCCTCGGCTCAATCGGCTAATGCGGTTCATCCATGGCTATGGGAAGATTGCAGCCCTGCTGACCACCCTACCTTGTCAAGGAGGGTTCGAGAGGGACAACAAGGCGGCACACGCATTTGAAGATCTCAGGCAATCCTTGATCGAGGCGGCCATGTTAGCACTACCAGATTTTACCAAGACCTTTGTTGCCGAGTGTGACGCATCTGGGATCAGGGATCGGCATAATTTCGATGCAAGAATGGCGACTCGCAGCCTACATGAGCAATGCCTCTGAGAACGGTCGCGCCAATCGTCGACGTATGAGCGAGAGATGTTATCCCATGGTCCACACTGTTAGCTAGTGGCACCTATACCTGGTAGGAATGCGGTTCGTAGTGCGCACCAATAAAAGAAGTCTGCCCTACTTACTCGGGCGACGAATCCAAACTCCTACGCAACAAAGTGTGGCTCTCAATGTTGCTCAGGTATGATTCTGAGTTGGTTTACTAAAATGGTGCAGCTGATGCACTCTCGTGCCAACCTAAAGCCGCCAAGCTAGCCACACTATTGATTCTAGCCCTCCCATTATTGTACCGGGTCACGGATGCCACCTTGAACGAACCAAGCCTAGTGCAACTTGTAGCTCAGGTTACTCAAGACCCATCAAGTCAGATTGAGGACAATGCAACCAAGCCTAGTGCTCAACTGGGATCGAATCCTAATACCAAACAAAGCATACTTGCAGACCACCTTGATTAGCAAGTTGCACGACTCAGCGCTTGCGTGCCACGAGGGCATCTTACGGACCCACAAGCGACTATGACTCGATTGCTTGTGGACCGACATGAAGAAAGACGTGCGCAATTACATCCGCACTTGCGAAGACCCCCCGACGAACCAAAGCAGATTAGAATAAAACCAGCCAGCTTTCTCCAATCCATTCGCGTGCCCGAGCAAATCTGGGAAGATATTTCAATAGACTTCATTGAAGGTCTAACGACCATCCTATGGCGATCGGTATATCATGGTGGTGGTCTACCACCTCTCCATGTATGCACACTTCTCATCGCTCGCCCAACTTGACACCGCACGGAAGGTCGCGGAGGTCTTCGTTAGCGACGTGCGTAAAATCCACAAGATACCACAATCTATCGAATGAGCTCAGCATACGATCCACATAGTTCTTGAACCCGGGTTTGGAGCAATACATAAAATGCTACGCCGGAGAGCAACCAAAGTAGTAGCACCACTTCTTACCACGGGCGGAGAGGGCCTCCAACGCTGCCCACCACTCAGCCATAGACATCATGCTATCCACTCAACGGATGGAAAGTACGAGCTTTGAGCAAACCCTTGAGGATAGGGATGCTTAGATTCGACAATTGATGGCTAACTTGGCGATTGCACAAAATCTGAAGAAGCAAATCTAATCGCCGCCACCAGGATCGGACGTTCGGAGCCAGAGTTTGGATCTACATCAAACTCCAGGCCTATTGCCAGACCTTGGGTCAACCCATCATGGACAAAAAATTGGCACAAAGGTACTCTAGGCTGTACCAAGTGATTGAATGTGTAGGCGAGGTGGCCTACCGACTTGATCTTGCAAATGATTCGTGCGTGCACCCCGACTTCCATGTTTCAGCTTTGCGAGCCTGAGTTGTAGCCGAGACAGCTGCTCCGGCCAACATGCCCGATCCAGCGACACTAACTCTGGCTACATCAAATTCGATGGTTGAAGTCACCCCCAACCCAATTTGTCGAACCAACTTCTCCAACATGAAATTATATGTGCAGATCCCAGGTCAGATGTTCCGGTTCGACCTACACAATTTGGCGCTCTAGGAGGCTGGCTTGGTGCTAGGAGTTCAATGGCTTCAGTGCTTAGGCCCAATCCTAGTTGATTTTGGCATGATGTGAATGGACTTCGAGACTAATTCAACTCGAAGGTTTATGACCGAACACTAGGGCTCGCCTTCAAGCCCTAACCGGGTTACCACTAGCCGGCTGCCATGGCTTGTTAATGCGATTGGTCTCAATTACAGAGGAACCAAGCCCAGGTAACACAACTGTCGCTGATTTGGACTGACATCTCCTGGGATTTGATCAAGTCTTTGAAGTGCCGCATGGACTACCACCGATATGAGACCACGATCATCGGATTGAGATCACACTGGGAGCCGAACGAGCAAACGTCAGGCCTTACCGGTATGTATCCACATGCCCAAAAGGATGAGATCACACGACGGGTGCAAGAGATGCTGGACAAAGCTATAATCCTGCCAAGCCATAGCGCTTACTCTTCGTCAGTGCTGCTGGTGCGGAAGGACTACTACTTGTGATTCGCCGTGGATTACCGAGCACTTAATGCCATCACCATCAAGGACCGATATCCAATACCGAAGGAATTATAGGACGAGTTAGCTGGTGCCACCATCTTCACTTCAACCTAGATTTGCGGGACAGCTATCACATGATCAGGGTCCGAGCAACTGACGTTCACAAGACAACCTTTCGAGCCCATGACGGGTATTACGAGTTCCTCATAATACCCTTTTGCTTGACTAATAATGCCCGGCAACTTTTCAAGGGCTGACGAACGATGTATTTAGCCCGCCCCTTCAACGATACGTTTTGGCGTCTTTTGATGAGATCCTCATTTATAGTTGATCGAGAAAGGAGCACCTACACAACCTACGGACAGCTATTGAGATATTACAAGCGTAGGGGCTAAAGGTTATGAAAGGGCAAGTGCGTTTGGGGACGGCCACAACTTTAGTACCTTAGGCACTTCATCTCTCCCACAGATCCCGCAAAGGTGCATAGTATTCTGCGACGGCCACGACCGTACACGCCTATGGAGCTCCAAGACTTGGCTTAACCGGCTACTACCGTCTGCTCATCCAAGGTTACGAGAAATTTGCAGCCCCACTGACATCCTACTTCGCAAAGGCAGGTTCGAGTGGGACGACAAGGCGGAACATGCATTTGAAGATCTCAAGCAAGCCCTGATCGAGGCAGCCATGTAAGCACTATCAAATTTCACCAAGACCTTTGTTGCCGAGTGTTACGCATCTGGGATCAGGGATCGACGCAATTTTAATGCAAGAATGGCAACCCGCAGCCTACATGAGCAATGCCCTCTCAGAACGGTCGCACCAATTGTCGACGTAAGAGCGAGAGATGTTAGCCTATGGTCCACGCTTTTAGCAAGTGGCACCTATACCTGATCGGAATGCGGTTCGTAGTGCGCACCAATCAAATAAGTTTGAACCACTTACTCGAGCGACGATCCAAACTCCTGTGCAAAAAAGGTGGCTCTCCATGTTGCTCGGGTATGACTACGACTTGGCTTACAAAAAGGGTGCAACTGATGCACTCTCATGCAACCCTGAAGCTGTCGAGCTTGCCACCCTATTGATTCTGACCCTCCCATTGTTGTACTGGGTCACGAATGGCACCTTGAACGAACCAAGTCTAGTGCAACTTGCGGCTCAGGTGACCCAAGACCCAGCAAGTCAAATTGAGGACAGCAGGAGAGACGGACTAGTGCTCAACTGGGATCGGATCCTAATCCCAAACAATGCAGACTTGCAAACTACCTTAATTAGCAAGTTCCACGACTCAGCGCTGATGGGCCACAAGGGCATCTTACGGGCCCACAAGCGACTATGACTCGATTGCTGATGGACAGGCATGAAGAAAGATGTGCGCAAGTACATCCGCATGTGCAAAGACCGCCGATGAGCCAAAGCAGATTAGAATCAACCAGCCGGCCTTCTCCCACCCCTTTCCCTGCTTGAGCAAATCTGGAAAGATATTTTAATCGACTTTTATGACAGCATACCAACTGTCCTACGGCGATCCAATCACACTAACTCTGGCTACATTGAATCCGATGGTTGGAGTCACCCCCAAGCCAATTTGTTGCACCAACTTCTCAACCATGAAATTATGTGTACAGATCCCAGGTGAGATGTTCCGGTTGCACCTGCACCCTCTGGCGCTCTATGGGACCAATTTGGTTCGGCCTAATCCTAGTTGGTTATGGCATGATGCGGATGGACTTCGAGACCAATTCAACTCGAAGGGTTGTGACCAAACACTAGGGCTAGCCTTCAAGCCATAACCGGGTTAGCACAAGCCGGCCACCATGGCTTGTTGATGTAGTTGGTCTCAACTACGAAGGAACCGAGCCCACGTAACAAAACTGCCGCTGATTTGGACTCACTTCTCCAGGGGTTTGATGATCATCGGATCGAGATCACAACTCATTGCGATTCACCGTGGATTACCGAGCACTTAATGCCATCACCATCAAGGAACGATATCCCACATTGGAGGAATTATTGGACAAGTTAGCTGGTGCCACCATCTTCACACCAAGCTAGATTTGCGGGCCGGCTATGACAAGATCAGGATCCTGGAAACTGACGTTCACAATACAGCCTTTCGAACCCACGACGAGTATTACAAGTTCCTCATAATGCCCTTTGGCTTGACTAATGGCATGGCAAGTTTTGTAGGGCTGACGAACGATATATTTAGCCCACTCCCTCGACCGTACATTTTGGCGTCTTTTAACGACATCCTCATTTACAGTCGATCGAGTGAGGAGCACCTACAACACACACGAGAGGAGCACCAACACCACCTACGGACTGTTATGGAGATATTACAGGGTCTGAAAGTTTTGAAAGGAAAGTGCCTTTGGGGACAACCACGAGTTGAGTACCTAGGACACTTCATCTCTCCCACAGATCCCGCAAAGGTGGGTAGCATGGTGCGATGGACACGACCGAAGCGCCCAGGGAGCTCCAAGACTTCCTCATTTGAAAATCTCAGGCAAGCCTTGATCAAGGCGCCATGTTAGCACAACTAGATTTCATCGAGACCTTTGTTGCCGAGTGTGATGCATCTGGGATCGAGGATCGGCGCAATTTTGATGCAAGAATGGTGACCGGCAGCCTACATGAGCGATGCCCTCTCAGTACGGTCGCGCCAATTTTCGACTAACGAGCGAGAGCCCGTGGTCCACGCTGTTAGCAAGTGGCACCTATACCTGATCAGAATACGATTCATAGTGCGCACTAATTATGGAAGTCTGCCCTATTTACTCGGGCGACGGATCCAAATTCCTGCGCAACAAATGAGGTTTTCCATGTTGCTTGGGTATGACCGTGACTTGGTTTACAAAAAGGGTGCAGTCGACGCACTCTCGTACCAACCTGAAGCTACCGAGCTGGCCACCCTACTGATAATAACCCTCCCATTGATGCACCGGCTCACAGATGCCACCTTGAACAAACGAAGCCTAGTGTAACTTGCGGCTCAGGTGACTCGAGACCTATCAAGTCAGATAGAGGACTGCATGAGAGACGGACTAGCGCTCAAGTGGGATCGGATCCTAATCCCAAACAATGCAGACTTGCGGACTGCCTTGATTAGCAAGTTCCATGACTCAGTGCTCGCGGGCCACCAGAGCATCTTATGGACCCACAAGCAACAATGACTCGATTGTTGGTGGACCGTCATTAAGAAAGACATGCGCAATTACATCCACACATGTGAGGACTGTCAACGAGTCAAAGCAGATTTGAATCGACCAACCGGCCTTCTCCAACCCCTTCCCATGCCCGTCCAAATCTGGGAAGATATTTCAATGGACTTCTTTGAAGGCCTACCCACTGTCCTACGGCGATCAGTTTATCATGGTGGTGGTCGAACGCGTCTCCACGTATGCTCACTTCTCAGCGCTCGCCCACCCCGACACCGCTCGGAAGGTCGCAAAGGTCTTCGTTAGCGACGTGCCTAAACTTCGCGGGATACCTCGATCTATCAGATTAGCTCAGCATACCATCCACAGAGGGACAGGCAGACAGAGGTCTTGAAGCCGAGTTTGGAGCAATAACTACGGTGCTCCGCCGAAGAGCAGCTAAAGCGGTAGCTCCACTTCTTACCACGGGCGGCGAGGGCTTCCAATGCTGCCCACCACTCAGCCATAGACATCACACTATTTGAGGCTATTTACGGTAGGCCGCCTCCTACCTCTGTATCCTACACACCGACTCGACGGATGGAAAGTATGAACATTGAGGAAACCCTTGAGGATAGGGATGATCTGATTCAACGGCTGAAGGCTAACTTGCCGATTGCACAAAACCGGACGAAGCAGATGTACAATCGGCGCCATCGGGATCGGACGTTCGTAGCAGGAGCTTGTGTCTACATCAAACTCCAACCCTATCGCTAAACCTCAATTCGACCCACAAGGGACCAAAAGTTTGCACGTAGGTACTTTGGGCCGTACCAAGTGATTGAACGAGTAGGCGAGGTGGCCTACCGACATGATCTTCCAGATGACTTGTGGTTCCACGCACTATTCCATGTTTTTGCTTTACATGCCTGAGTTGCACCCGACATGATCTTCCAGATGACTTGTGGGTCCACGCACTATTCCATGTTTCTGCTTTACATTCTGGCAAACATACCCGATCCAGCCACACTGACTAGCTACATCGAATCCGATGGTAGAAGTCACCCCCAACCCAACTTCTCAACTATGAAATTGTCTGCAAATTCCGGTTGGACCTGCACCCTTTGGCGCACTAGGGGGCCGACTTGGTACTAGGAGTTCAATGGCTTCAGTGCTTAGGCCCAATCCTACTTGATTTTGGCATGATGCGGATGGACTTCGAGACCAATTCAACACGAAGGGTTGTGACCGAACACTAGGGCTAGCCTTCAAGCCTTAACCGGGTTACCACAAGCCGCTGCCATGGCTTGTTGATGCAGTTGGTCTCAACTACGGAGGAACCGAGCCCAAGTAACACAACTGCCGCTGATTTCAACTCACTTCTCCAGGGGTTTCATCAAGTCTTTGAAGAGCTGCATGGACTACCGCCGATCCGAGACCACGATCATCAGATTGAGATCAAACGGGGAGTAGGACAAGCGAACGTGAGGCCTTACCGGTATGTAGCCACATGCCCAAAAGGATGAGATCACATGGCTGGTGCGAGAGATTTTGGACAGAGCCATCATCCCGCCGAGCCATAACGCTTACTCTTCGTCGGTGCTCCTGATGCGGAAGGACAACTCTTTGCGATTCACCGTGGATTACCGAGCACTTAATGCCATCACCATCAAGGACCGATATCTGATACCGGAGGAATTATTGGACGAGTTAGCTGGTGCCACCATCTTCACACTAAGCTTGATTTGTGGGCCGACGATCACAAGATCAGGGCCTGGGCAACTGACGTTCACAAGACAGCCTTTCGAACCCATGACGACTATTATGAGTACCTTGTAATGCCCTTTTGCTTTACTACTGCCCTGCAAGTTTTCAATGGCAGACGAACAATGTATTTAGCCCACTCCATCGACGGTATGTTTTGGTGTCTTTTGACGACATCCTTGTTTAGAATCGATCGAGAGAGGAGCACCTACACCACCTACGGACAGTTATGGACATATGACAGGCGCAGGGGTTGAAGGATATGAAAGGCAAGTACATTTGGTGATGGCTATGAGTTGAGTACCTAAGGCACTTCATCTCACCCACAGATCCCGCAAAGGTGGCTAGCATGGTGCGATGGCCACGACCGAAGATGCCCAGGGAGCTCCAAGACTTCCTGTATTCAACTGGCTACTACAGTCGATTCATCCAGGGCTACAGGACGATTGCAACCCCACTAACCACCCTACTTCGCAAAGGCATGTTCGAGTGGGACGACAAGGCGGAACACACATTTGAAGATCTCAGGCAAGCCCTGATCAAGGTGCCCATGTTAGCACAACCAGATTTCACTGAGACCTTTGTTGCCGAGTGTGACGCATCTGGGATCAAGGATCCGCGCAATTTTGATGCCAGAATGGTGACCCGCAGCCTACATGAGCAATGCCCTCTCAGAACGGTCACGCCAATTGTCAACGTACGAGCAAGAGATGTTAGCCCGTGGTCAATGCTGTTAGCGAGTGTGATCCAAACTCCTGTGCAGCAAAGGTGGCTCTCCATGTTGCTCAGATATGACTGTGACTTGGTTTACAAAAAGGGTGCAGTCGATGCACTCTCGTGCCAACCTAAAGCTGCCGAGCCAGCCACCCTATTGATTCTAACCCTCCCATTATTGGACCGGGTCACGAATGCCACCTTGAACGAACCAAGCCTAGTACAACTTGTGGCTCTGGTGACTAAAAGACCCATCAAGTCAGATCAAGGACAACACGAGAGATGGACTAGTGCTCAAGTGGGATCGGATCCTAATCCCAAACAATGCAAACTTGCAGACCGCCTTGATTAGCAAGTTCCACGACTCAACGCTCGTGGGCCATGAGGGCATCTTACAGAACCACAAGCAACTATGATTCGATTGCTAGTGGACTGTCATGAAGAAAGACGTGCGCAACTACATCCACACATGCAAAGACGGCCGACGAGCCAAAGCTAATTAGAATCGACCAACTGGGCTTCTCCAACCCTTTCCCGTGCCCGAGCAAATCTGGTAAGATATTTCAATCTTGAAGGCCTACCGACAGTCCTACGGCGATCGGTTTATCAAGGTGGTGGTCGACCGCCTCTCCAAGTATGCAGACTTCTCAGCGCTCGCCCAACCCGATACCGCACGGAAGGTTGCGGAGGACTTCGTTAGCGACATGCCTAAACTTCACGGGATACCACAATCTATCGAATGAGCTCAACATACCATCCATAGAGGGACGGGCAAACAGAGGTCTTGAACCCGGGTTTGGAGCAATACCTACAGGGCTACCAAGTGATTGAACGGGTTGGCGAGGTGGCCTACCGACATGATCTTCCAGATGACTCACGGGTGCACCTAGTGTTCCATGTTTCTGCTTTGCAAGCCTGAGTTGCAACCAAGACAGTTGTTCTGGCCAACATACCCGATCCAGCCACACTGACTCTGGCTACATCAAATCCGATGGTAGAAGTCACCCCCAACCCAAATTGTCGCACGAACTTGTCAACCGTGAAATTATGTGTGCAGATCCCAAGTGAGATGTTCCAGTTGAACCTGCACCCTTTGGCACTCTAAGGGGCCGACTTGGTGCTAGGAGTTCAACGGCTTCAAATCTTAGGCCCAATCCTAGTTGATTTTGGCATGATGTGGATGGACTTCGAGATCAATTCAACTCGAAGGGTTGTGACTGAACACTAGGGCTAGCCTTCAAGCCCTAATCGGGTTACCACAAGCTGGCTGCCATGGCTTGTTGATGCGGTTGGTCTCAACTACGGAGGAACTGAGCCCAGGTAACACAACTGCTGCTAATTTGGACTCACTTCTCCAGGGGTTTGATCAAGTCTTCGAAGAGCCGCATGGACTACTACCGCCTATCCGAGACCACGATCATTTGATCGAGATCACACCGAGAGCAGGACAAGCAAACGTGAGGCCTTACCGATAAGTATCCACATGCCCAAACAGATGAGATCACACGGCTAGTGTGAGAGATGCTGGACAGAGCCATCATCCCACCAAGCCATAGCACTTACTCTTCGTTGGTGCTGCGGGTGCTGAAGACGGACAACTCATTGCGATTCGCCGTGGATTACCAAGCACTTAATGCCATCACCATCAAGGACCGATATACGATACCGAAGGAATTATTGGACGAGTTAGTTGGTGCCTGCAACTTCACACCAAGATAGATTTGCAGGCCGGCTTTCACAAGATCAGGGTTCGGGAAACCGACATTCACAAGACAGCCTTTCGAACTCATGATGGGTATTACGAGTTCCTCATAATGCCCTTTAGCTTGACTAATGCCTCGGCAAATTTTCAAGGGCTGACAAACGATGTATTTAGCCCACTCCATCGACGGCAGGTTTTGGCGTCTTTTGACGATATTGTTGTTTAGAGTCGATCGAGAGAGGAGCACCTAGACCTACGGACAGTTATGGAGATATTGCAAGCACAGGGGATAATGGTTATGAAAGGCAAGTGCCTTTGGGGACAGCCACGAGTTGAGTACCTAATGTACTTCATCTCTCCCATAGATCCCATAAAGGTGGCTAGCATGGTCCGATGGCAACGACCGAAGATGCCCAGGGAGCTCCAAGACTTCCTCGGCTAAACCGACTACTACCGTCAGTTCATCCAAGGCTATGAGAAGATTGCAACCCCACTGACCACCCTACTTTGCAAAGACGGGTTCGAGTGGGACGACAAGGTGGAATGCACATTTGAAGATCTTAGGCAAGCTCTGATCGAGGCACTACTAGATTTCACCGAGACCTTTGTTGTCGAGTGTGACGCATCTGGGATCAGGGATCAGCGCAATTTTGATGCAAGAATGGCGACCCGCAACCTACATGAGCGATGCCCTCTCAAAACGATCGCGCCAATTGTCGATGTATGAGTGAGAGATGTTAGCTCGTGGTCCATGCTGTTAGCGAGTGGCACCTATACCTGATCGGAATGCAGTTCGTAGTGGGCACCAATCAAAGAAGACTACCCTGCTTAATCGGGCGATGGATCCAAACTCCTACGCAACAAAGGTGGCTCACCATGTTGCTCAGGTATGACTGTGACTTGGTTTACAAAAAGTGTGCAGCCGATGCACTCTCGTGCCAACCTAAAGCTGCCGAGCTAGCCACCCTATTGATTCCAACCCTCCCATTGTTGCACCGAGTCACGTATGCCACCTTGAACGAACCAAGCCTAGTGCAACTTGCCGCTCAGGTGACTCAAGACTCATCAAGTCAGATCGAGGACAGCACAAGAGACGGACTAGTGCTCAAGTGGGACCAAATCCTAAGCACAAACAATGCATACTTGCTGACTGCCTTGATTAGCAACTTCCACGACTTAGCGCTCGCGGGCCACAAGGGCATCTTTAGGACCCACAAGCGACTATGACTCGATTGCTGGTGGACCGGCATGAAGAAAGCCGTGCGCAACTACATCCGCACATGCAAAGACCGCCGACAAGCTAAAGTAGATTAGAATCGACCAGCCGGCCTTCTCCAACCCCTTTTTGTGCCCGAGCAAATTTGGGAAGATATTTCAATGGACTTCTTTGAAGGCCTACCGATCGTCCGAGGGTGATCAATTTATCATGGTGGTAGTCGATCGCCTCTCCAAGTATGCGCACTTCTTAGCGCTCGCCTACCCTGACACCGCACGTCGCGGAGGTCTTCGTTAGCGACGTGCCTAAACTTCACGGAATACCACAATCTATCGGATGAGCTCAGCATACCATCCATAGAAGGATGGGCAGACAGAGGTCTTGAACCCGGGTTTAGAGCAATACCTATAGTGCTACGCCGGAGAGCAGCCAAAGCATTAGCTCCACTACTTACCATGGGCGGAGAGGACCTCCAACGCTGCCCACCACTCAGCTACTGACATCACGCCGTTTGAGGCTATTTATGGTAGGCTGCCTTCTACCTCGATATCCTACACACTGACTTGACGGACGGAAAAGTACGAACATTGAGGAAACCCTTGAGGATAGGGATGCTCAGATTCGACGGCTGAAGGCCAACTTGGTGGTTGCGCAGAACCGCACAAAGCAGATGTACAATCAGTGCCACCAGGATCGGATGTTCGCAGTAGGAGCTTGGGTCTACATCAAACTCCAACCCTATCGCCAGACCTCGGTTCAACCCATCATGGACCAAAAGTTGTCACAAAGATACTTTGGGTTGTACCGAGTGATTGAATGGGTAGGCGAGGTGGCTTACAGACTTTGATTTTCTAGATGACTCGTTGGTGCACCCATTGTTCCATGTTTCAGCTCTACGAGCCTAAGTTGCAGCCGAGACAGCTGTTCTGGCCAACATACCCGATCCAGCCACACTAACTCTGGCTACATCGAATCTGATGGTTGAAGTCACCCCCAACCCAATTTGTACTATTGCCTAAATTTTATTAGGATATTGGTTGATAGTAAGTATGTTTAAGTTAGTGACATAATTTGTCTAGAAAGATAAAAATGAGTTAAGTATTTTGGATGTTCTTGAAATAACTTATATTGATTGTTTTACCCAATATTAGTGATAGTATTGAAGGATAATAGTTTAATGCATGTTTGAGATCGGAGTATATATTCCATAGATTTTAGAGATAATTTATTTAAATAAGTTGTATTGTATTATTATAGGTAATTATGTCATTTCATTATTATATGGTTGCAGTTTAGCAGGAAAAGTAATAGATTTGGACAGGTTCAGGTACCTTGGAGTATAACATGTTGTAATTAATTGATGTCAACACTATCAATACTTCAGTATTAGTGTATGTTATTAGTTAGCATAAAAAAAAATTCTTTGTTAAGGACGAGTATTATTATAAATATTTTTCTAGAATTGATGTTTGCAAAACAATAGTACAATTACCGGATTGGCTTATGTAACAACTCATTAAAACATAAATAAATAGAAATATACAGTTGAGATAATGAGGAATTTTATCATATCAAAGAGAAGAAAAGGAAAGAAAAGACAATCATGGAATGCTTTGGAATTCGTGCATATTAAGATTAAGATGCGAAAATTAAATTATTTTGGATTGAGCGATCAAGACAAGTTCCCACTCATATTTTCTTAAATTTTTAGTATATAAAAATAGAATTGATGAATTGTAAATATCTTTTTATGTTTATTCTTATCTTGTTTAATTTTATAAGATAAGAAACTTTACAATACGATGATGTCAATCATGCGAGAAGTTAAAAAATTTGTTGTTTTAAGAATTTTCAATAAAGAATTAGAAATGTTAAAATTTTGTATTTTCTAGAAAATTCATATTTATCATTCTTAGAAAAAAAAAGGGATTTTATTGTTTATTATTTTTAAGATTTCAAAGTATTTAATTTTATTGCAGAAAATAAGAAATAAACTAGGAATATTTCAATTTAAATGAATTTTAGATTTCTGAAAATAATTAATACCTATTTCTATTGCAGAAAATAAGATATAAATTAGGAATATTTCAATTTATATAGATTTCAGATGCCTAAAAATAATTAATATTATTTTATTTCTAGAAAATAAGATATAAATTGGAATTACTTCGATTTAAAGGAATTTCAAATTGTAAAAAAATATTTATTATTATATTTTATTTTTAGAAAATAACATACGAAATCTTTATGCTAATATATTTTATTTTCTATAAATAAAATATAAGAGATCTTTATTTTTTTTAGAGTATGATCAAAAATAAATATAATTTTTGAGACGTGAAATTTTGCAAGATCAAATATTATATTATTATTTATTTGTGTTTTCTGACTTATTAAGAATGATTTATATTATATATATATATATTAGAGGAAATAGTAGTATTTGAATTTATGGATTATTTGTGTATATTTTGTATTTAAAAAATTGAGAATTTTGGTGATTAAGGAATTACTTGAGATTCAAAATGAATCAATATAGGTGAATATGGATAAAAGTGAGATATGGAACCTAATTTGTTTCCAAGAAGATAAATCTAGGGAAAAGATTCTTGGAATGTAACATTGCGATGTGCTACCAAGTGACTCTAGCGAGATTAGGGAAAGATTCCTGGATTTTTGTTCTGATGACTCTAATTTTTCTCAACGACTAGTGAAAAAATAAGTAGGGCACTGTATAGTACCTACTATGACTCTAGATTGATCGACTATCTAGAAAAGTCTCGGACGTCATTCCTATGGTGATTAGGTAGTGTGATGTGGCCACGGGTCAGAGTACTCATTAATGAGACAATATGACATTTTATCAGTTTTGGCGGGTTTCCATGATTATACAATTTTGGCATAGATAGAGACTGCTTTTATATTGATTTATTCAAATTGAGATATTATGAATAATTTACAATTCGATTTCCATGAGAGTACATTTTTAGTAGAGATTGATTTGTTTTATATTAATTTATTTAAAATTAGATATTATAAATGATTTATAATTCGATTTCCATGATAATACACTTTAGTGGAGATTCGTTTTATGCTGATTTATTCGAATTGTGTTAATATGAATAATTTATGATTTTACTTCTATGAAAATACATTTTTAGCAAAGGTTGATTCATTTTATATTGATTTATTCAAAATGAGTTAATATGAATAATTTATGATTCTAATTTAGTGTATATGGATTTTAAAATTCAATATAAGAGACAAGAAAATTATTTATTTTTCAAGACGGCTTATATATTATTATGATTATTTTTCTGCTACTATATGTATCACATGTTAATCTTTGTCATTAGACATATTATTAGTAGAGTTGGTTAGTTGCCGAGCGTTTAGCTCATAAGGACTTATTATTTTGTAGAAATTTAAGAAGCCGCTTAATGAGGACTCTGAAGACTAAGTACCGTTTTCGTAGTGTCAATCTATTTTAGGATTTGATTACAATTTGGGATTTCGTGTTTTCTCCGGGTTTTATCGTAAATATTCACGGTCATCATGTTCCCAGATCGGGGCGTGACAGAATAGTATCAGAGCCCAGATTTTTGATTTACCTAGTAGATTAATTATGGAAATTCAATACTCAAAGTCCTTTAGATTAACTAGTCTAGATTTTTAAGACAAATATTTTCTTATAAAATTATTTAAGTTAGGTAATTAGATGTATGTGATTATCAGAGTAGCTAGCGGAAGCGTGGAAAAATAGATTTATTTCTGATGTTGTGAGAAGATAGTTGAATTGCTTATGATGATGACGACATGGATACATGAATTATTATAATTTAGCGGCTTTAATTTAGATTTATTACGGAGATAAATACAAATTAGATGACTATTTGGAATTGGTGTTATAGTATTTAATTAAAGATCTAGTCACTTCTAAAAAGGATCGAGATTTGTTTTTTAATGTTTGAAAATAATTGAAATAATTTTTGGATTATTACTTCAGAAATTCATCTAATGGAATTATATTTGAGGATTTGAATCTTATATTTTGGATTGAACAAATAAATGAGATTTGACTATGATAGTTCGGAAATACTTGAACTTATGTTTGGATTATTATATTTTGGAATTTTATCTATAAAATGATTGACACATTTTGATTATAGAATAAGAAAATTATAGAAATTGGGGAAAATGATACTTGAATGAGAATATTATATAGATGAAATTTCTAATATTAAGATTGTATCATGATTTTGAGATTTAGTATTTAAAATAATAAAATAATAATAATATTATTATGAATGTGCAAAAGAAAGTGATTATATTTAACCTTTCGGTTTAGTATGATTTTGGCAATTCTCATGTAGACTTGATCGATAAGAATATTTGGAGAAATTAGATAATAGCATAACTCAATATCTTTAAAAGTATTTTATAGTGGAAAATTTTTAGATGACTTAATTTTTATTTTGGAAAGATGAATTATATTGGTCATACAATATTAATGCTTTGGAGGCAAAAGATGAATTATATTAGTCATGTAATATCAATGATTTGAAAGAAGCACATGTAATATTTTTTTAGCCTATATTGATTACTTGATAAAGTATATTATTACTCATTTGGATGTTGATGTGAATTTTGGTGAGAACAAAATAATCAGATAATTTTCTATGATAGATGAGTCATTAGAATTTTGATTTATAAATCTAATGTTAAAATGAGAAGATATTTTAGTTGAAATTTGTTTAGCTTAAATTGTGGATGACTTATAATTGGAAGAGAATATTAAGTTTATTTATTTTTTAGGAGATGATACAAGGATTTATGTTTAGATATCAATCATAATACACGAAAAGAGATAGTATTGATATTATTATTAGTAGATCTAAAATTTCCTATCCTCTGCATACCTTTGATAATTTATATTGGTGATCAATTATGATTCGGATGTTGAAAATTATGTGAGAAATTTTTAGAGGAACTAAATTAGCAAGATATATATTTGATAATAGTATCTTTTGAAATTATTCGATTATGATCATAACAATTTAAATTTCATGAAATCGTATAGAAGCTTTATGTTAATTATTAGTTGATCAACTTTTAACCTTTGTATTGATAAAAGAAAATTTTGAGTGAGCAATAGAAAAAAAAAAGATTCTAACATATGAAAGAAATTTTAAATTGTAAGTTTAATTGGAGGATAAAGATCAAAGCCCAGCTATTATCTAGATATTTAGTTAAATAAAAGTAACAAATTATATGAAGATTATTTTACATGTTCAAAAATTTTAAAATTTTGATAGAAATTTGATGTAATTATTAGAATGTCCGAACTAGCTCAAGCATCGATACTATATATATGGATTGACCATTATCTATTAAAGTTCTAAGTTTCGAGGATGAAACTTGTTTTAAGAAGAATAGAATATAACAACTGAGAATTTTAAAACATAAATAAATAAAATAAATAGAAGTATACAGTTTAGATAATGAGGAATTTTATTTTATCTTTTATATTTTAGGATTTTTATTAAATTGAATTAAATATTTAGATATATATCTTTAGGATATAAAAATCTTTATTCTATAGGACACTTATTATATATTTCTTTCAATTATAAAAGTGAGGCTTAGAAGGAAACCCTACGAGAGATTTTTTTTTAGGAGATAAATTAGGTGGTACTGTAGCAATTGAGCGAGATTAGAGAGAAAAAAAAGAATAAAAAATAGATAGAAAAATATTTTATCATATCAAAGAGAAGAAAAGGAAAAAGAAGACAATCATTGAGCGTTTTGAAATTTGTGCAGATTACGATTAGTATGCGAAAATCAAATTATTTTCGATTGAGCGATTAAGTTAAGTTTCCACTCATATTTTCTTAAATTTTTATTATATAAAAATAGAATTGTTGAATTATAAATATCTCTTTATGTTCATTCTTATCCTATTTAATTTTATAAAATAAGAAACTTTACAATACGATAATGTCAATTATGTGAGAAGTTAAGAAATTTATTGTTTTAAGGATTTTCAATAAAGAATTAGAAATGTTAAGATTTTCTATTTTATAGAAAATTCATATTTATCATTGTTTGAAAAAAAGGGATTTATTGTTTATTATTTTTCACATTTCAAAGTATATATTTTTATTGCAGAAAATAAAAAATAAACTAGGAATATTTCAATTTAAACCAATTTTAGATTTCTGAAAATAATTAATACCTATTTCTATTGCAGAAAATAAGATATAAATTAGGAATATTTCAATTTATATGGATTTCGTATTTTTGAAAATAATTAATATTATTTTATTTCTAGAAAATAAGATATAAATTGGAATTACTTAGATTTAAAGGAATTTTGGATTTGTAAAAAAAATATTTATTATTATATTTTATTTTTAGAAAATAACAGAGGAAATCTTTATGCTAATATATTTTATTTTCTATAAATAAAATATAAGAGATCTTTATTTTTTTAGAATATGATCAAAATAAATATAATTTTTCAGACATGAAATTTTGCAAGATCAAATATTAGATTATTATTTATTTGTGAATTTTGACTTATTAAGAATGATTTATATTATATATATATTAGAGAAAATAGTAGTATTTGAATTTATGGATTATTCATGTATATATTGTATTTGAAAATTTGAGAATTTTGGTGATTAAGAAATTACTTGAGATTTAGAATGAATCAGTATAGCTGAATACTGATAAAAGTGAGATTTGAAACCTAATTCGTTTTCAGAAACATAAGTCTTGGGAAAAGATTCTTGGAATGTAACGTTGCGACGTGCTACCAAGTGACTTTGCTGGAATTAGGGAAATGATTCCTGAATTTTTGTTCTGATGACTCTAATCTTTCTCAATGGTTAGTGGAAAAGTTAGTACACTGTATAATACTTACTGTGACCCTAGACTGATTGACTATCTAAAAACGTCTTGAGTGCCATTCCGATGGTGATTAGATAGTGCGATGTGGCCACGGGTCAGAGTACCCATTAATGAGACAATTTGGCATTTTATCAATTTTGACGGGTTTCCATGATAGTACCAATTTGGTAGAGATCGAATGCTTTTATATTGATTTATTCAAATTGAGATATTATGAATGATTTATAATTCAATTTCCATGGTAGTATATTTTCAGTAGAGATTGATTTATTTTATATTAATTTTTTAAAAATGAGATATTATAAATGATTTATAATTCGATTTTCATTATAATACACTTCAGTGGAGATTCATTTTATGCTGATTTATTCAAATTGTGTTAATATGAATGATTTATAATTTTATTTCTAAGAAAATACACTTTTAGTGGAGATTGATTCATTTTATATTGATTTATTCAAAATGAGTTAATATGAATAATTTATGATTCTAATTTAGTGTATATCGATTTTGAAAACTGAGCACCGTTTTCGCTATGTCAATTTATTTTAGGATTTAATTACTATTTGGGCTTTCATGTTTTCTACGGGTTTTATCGTAGAGATCACAACTATCATGTTCCCGGATCGGGGCGTGACAGAATGGTATCAGAGCCCATATTTTTTATTTACCTAGTAGATTAATTACGGAAATTCAGTACTTAGAGTCATTTAAATTAACTAGTCTAGATTTTTAAAACAAATATTTTCTTATAAAATTATTTAAGTAAGATAATTAGATGTATGTGATTATTAGAGTAGCTAGTGGAAGCGTGGAAAATAAATTTATTTATGATGTTGTGAGAAGATAGTTGAATTGCTTATGATGATGATGACATGGATACATGAATTATTATAATTTAGTAGTTTTAATTTAGATTTATTATCGAGATAAATAAAAATTAGATGACAATTCGGAATTGGTGTTATAGTATTTAATTAAAGATCTAGTCACTTCTAGAAAGGATCGAGATTTGATTTTTGATGTTTGAAAATAACTGAAATTATTTTTGGATTATTAGTTCATAAATTTATCTAATGGAATTATATTTGAGGATTTGAATCTTATATTTTGGATTGAACAAATAAATGAGATTTGACTATGATAGTTCGGAAATACTTGAACTTATGTTTGGATTATTATATTTTAAAATTTTATCTATAAAATGATTGATACATTTGGATTATAGAATAAGAAAATTATAAAAATTAGGGAGAATGATACTTGAATGAGGATATTATATAGATGAAATTTCTAATATTAAGATTGTATCACAATTTTAAGATTTAGTATTGAAAATAATAAAATAATAATAATAACAATGTGAATGTGCAAAAGAAAGTGATTATATTTAACCCTTTGGTTTAGTTTGATTTTGGCAATTCTTATGTAAACTTGATCGATAAGAATATTTGAAGAAATTAGATAATAGCATAACTCGATATCTTTAAAGGTTTTTTATAGTGGAAAATTTTTAGATGATTTAATTTTTATTTTGGAAAGATGAATTATATTAGTCATACAATATTAATGCTTTGGAGGCAAAAGATGAATTATATTAGTCATACAATATTAATGCTTTGGAGGCAAAAGATGAATTATATTAGTCATGTAATATCAATGATTTGAAAGAAGCACATATAAGATTTTTTTTAGCCTATATTGATTACTTGATAAAGTATATTATTACTCATTTGGATGTTGATGTGAATTTTGGTGAGAACAAAATAATCAGATAATTTTCTATGATAGATGAGTCATTAGAATTTTGATTTATAAATATAATGTCAAAATGAGAAGATATTTTAGTTGAAATTTGTTTAGCTTAAATTGTGGATGACTTATAATTGGAAGAGAATATTAAGTTTATTCACTGTTGAGGAGATGATACAAGGATTTATGTTTAGATATCAATTATGATACACGGAAAGAGATAGTATTGATATTATTATTAGTAGATCTAAAATTTCTAATCCTCTACATACCTTTGATAATTTATATAGGTGATCAATTATGATTCGAATGCTAAAAATTATGCAAGAAATTTGTAGAGGACTTGAATTAGCAAGATATATATTTGATGATAGCATATTTTGAAATTATTGGATTATGATCATTACAATTTAAATTTCATGAAATCGTATAGAAGTTTTATGTTAATTAGTTGATCAACTTTTAACCTTTGTATTGATAAAAGAAAATTTTGAGTGAGCAATAGAAAAAAAAAGGATTCTGACTTATGAAAGAAATTTTAAATTGTAAGTTCCATCGTAGGATAAAGATAAAAAGTCCAGCTATTATCTAGATATTTAGTTAAATGAAAGTAACGAGTTATATTAAGATTATTTGATATGTTCAAAATTTTTAAATATTTGATAGAAATTTGATGTAACTATTAGAATGTCCGAACTAGCTCAATTATAAAATGGGGGCCTAGAAGAAAACCTTAGAGAGATTTTTTTTTTAGGAGAGAAATTAGACGGTACTATAGCAATTGAAAGAGAAGACAATCATGGAGCGCTTTGGAATTCGTGTAAATTACGATTAGGATGCAAAAATCAAATAATTTTTAATTGAGCAATCAAGGCAAGTTCACACTCATATTTTTTGAAATTCTTATTATATAAAAACAGAATTGATGAATTGTAAATATCTCTTTATATTTATTCTTATCCTGTTTAATTTTATAAGACAAGAAACTTTATAATACAAGAAGTTAAGAAATTTATTGTTTTAAGGATTTTTAATAAAGAATTAGAAATGTTAAGATTTTATATTTTATAGAAAATTCATATCTATCATTCTTGGAAAAAAATGGATTTTATTGTTTATTATGTTTTAGATTTCAAAGTATTTATTTTTATTACTGAAAATAAGAAATAAACTAGGAATATTTCAATTTAAATGAATTTTAGATTTCTGAAAATAATTAATACCTATTTCTATAGCAGAAAATAAGATATAAATTAGGAATATTTTAATTTATATGGATTTTGGATTCCTGAAAATAATTAATATTATTTTATTTCTAAAAAATTAAGATATAAATTGAAATTACTTCAATTTAAAGGAATTTCGGATTTGTACAAAACATATTTATTATTATATTTTACTTTTAGAAAATATAAGAGATCTTTGCTTTTTTAGAATATGATCAAAAATAAATATAATTTTGAGACGTGAAATTTTGCAAGATCAAATATTAAATTATTATTTATTTGTGTTTTCTGACTTATTATGAATGATTTATATTATATATATATATATATATATATTAGAGGAAATAGTAGTATTTGAATTTATGGATTATTCGTGTATATATTGTATTTGAAAATTTGAGAATTTTAGTGATTGAGAAATTACTTGAGATTCAGAATGAATCAGTATAGTTAAATATTGATAAAAGTGAGATTTGGAACCTAATTTGTTTTTAAAAAGATAACTCAAGGGAAAAGACTCTTGATTCTTGAAATGTAACGTTGCGACGTGCTACGAAGTGACTCTGGCGAGATTAAGGAAAAGATTGTTGGATTTTTGTCCTAATGACTCTAATCTTTCTCAACAACTAATAGAAAAGTAAGTAGGGCACTGTATAGTACATACTGTGACCCTAGACTGATCGACCCTAGACTGATCGACTATGTAGAAAAGTCTCGGGCGCCATTCTGATGACGATTAGGTAGTGTGATGTGGCCACGAGTTAGAGTGTCCATTAATGAGACAATATGTTATTTAATATATTTTGGTGGGTTTTCATGATAGTACACTTTTGGCGAAGATCGACTGCTTTTATATTGATTTATTCAAATTGAGATATTATGAATGATTTATAATTCGATTTCTATGATAGTACATTTTCAGTAGAGATTGATTTGTTTTATATTAATTTATTTAAAATGAGATATTATAAATGATTTATAATTCGATTTTCATGATAATACACTTTAGTGGAGATTCGTTTTATGCTGATTTATTCGAATTGTGTTAGTATGAATGGTTTATGATTTTATTTCTATAAAAATACACTTTTAGTGGAGATTGATTCATTTTATATTGATTTATTCAAAATGAGTTAATATGAATAATTTATGATTCTAATTTAGTGTATATTAATTTTCTTCTACTATATGTATCACATGTTGATTTTTGTCATTAGACATATTATTAATAAAGTGGGTTACTTGCCGGACATCTAGCTCATGAGAACTTATTATTTTGCAGTAATTTAAGAAGCCGCTTAGTGAGGACTCTGAAGACTGAGTACTATTTTCGCTATGTCAATCAATGATAGAATAAGAAAATTATAAAAATTGGGGAGAATGATACTTGAATGAGAATATTATATAGATGATATTTTTAATATTAAGACTGTATCTTGATTTTGAGATTTAGTATTGAAAATAAAATAATAATAATAATAATAATAATAATAATAATAATAATAATAATAATAATAATAATAATAATAATAATAATAATAATAATAATAAAGTGAATGTGCAAAAGAAATTGATTATATTTAACTTTTTGGTTTAGTATGATTTTGGCAATATATTTGGAGAAATTAGATAATAGCATAATTCGATATCTTTAAAGGTATTTTATACCGGAAAACTTTTAGATGATTTAATTTTTATTTTGGAAAGATGAATTATATTGCTCATATAATATCAGTGCTTTGGAGGCAAAAGATGAATTATATTATTAATGTAATCTCAATGATTTGAAAGAAGCACATGTAAGATTTTTTTAGCCTATATTGATTCCTTGATAAAGTATATTATTACTCATTTGAATGTTGATGTGAATTTTTGTGAGAACAAAATAATCAAATAATTTTCTATGATAGATAAGTCATTAGAATTTTGATTTATAAATATAATGTCAAAATAAGAAGACATTTTAGTTGAAATTTGTTTAGCTTAAATTGTGGATGACTTATACTTGGAAGAAAGTATTAAGTTTATTTATTATTGAGGAGATGATACAAGGATTTATGTTTAGATATTATTATTAGTAGATCTAAAATTTCTTATCCTCTACATACCTTTGATAAATTATATAGGTGATTAATTATGATTCGGATGCTGAAAATTATGCAAGAAATTTCTAAAGGAACTGAATTAGCAAGATATATATTTGATGATAGTATGTTTTGAAATTATTGGATTATGATCATAACAATTTAATTAGTTGATCAACTTTTGACCTTTGTATTGATAAATCCAGCTTTGCGCAATTTCGGAAAAATATATATAGAATATTCTAGATACGTCCAAATAATATCAAACTAGCTGGATAAGAACGCCAACCTCCAGATTGACAACTTTGTTATTCATGACTTCTCCAGATTCGGAATCTATCTATCGCGAAATGAAGGATTAATCTGAGAAAGAAAAAGAAGGCTGATTTAGTTTTTTAGCTAGTTTTATCTGGTTATTTGAATTTCAAATAAATTGAATAATCCGCATGTGGATTCGATCCGCTATGAATTTTTACTCTTTTAAATAGGAGTGAACATGTATTGATAAGAAGGGAATTGAATTGAGAGAAATCAGAGTTTAACAAGTTATTATTCTCGTCCTTATCTTTTTACATTAACTGTTGGATTGTCTTTATCTTCATAGGAATAGATCATAACTGTAGATCCCCTTCAAGCATCTAAACCTAGCCACCTCCTACCTCCAACAACCACCCTACTACATTGTCGTCCACCACCCTCCAACGACCGCTACAACGTCAAAAATTATCGTCCTGCCCTCCCTGACTTATCTTAACTATTTTATTTTTATCTTTTCATCTCAACCTCCGATTTAGGTAAAACTAGAGTCATTAGAACCCTAACTCATGAGGCTATCTCCACCTAAATTTTTATAATCATCCTACAAACGAATTGTTCCAGATCTGGTCCGTAACATGTTTGCATCGATAGAGAACGGAATTGGCGCGTTCGAACAGAAACGGGTGCGTTCTAACGCCTGCATCACGTTCATATTGACAGAGAATAGAAATTCTGCATTCAAACGTAATCAGACGCATTCGAATGCACCGCGGCAAAAGTGTGGGTTAAGTTAGGGTTGTTTGGAGTGTTTTTATATTCATTATGAAGTCCTTAGGGTGAGAGCCTTTATATATATGTGGAGGAAACCTTAATTGAGATTTTTTTATCTGGATTGGAATTGGCTTTAGCCTAATCTCTTTCTCTCTTAATTCTAGCCCTTGGCGCCCTCTCCCACCTCCCTTCTTCCATCACTTTCAGCCTCTAACCTTCCTCTTCCATAACAACTTCTCCCCCTTCACACTAAGATCTAACCCTAGCATCCATCTAGCCATTGGTGGGCTATTAAGCTTGGACCTAAGTTTCAGAACCGTTGTGGATCGGATTAAGCCAGCTTGTAACAATTGGTATCAGAGCCAACTTTCCTCGGACCATTATGGCTACCACAAGATCCAAGGCGGCTAAGCAAGTAAGTGATCAAGGTGTGGAGACGGACCACCTGGCTATTTCAAGATCCCCATCCCCTTAGAGTTCTCAAGAACGGACAAAAAGCCCGCTTGATCTCATGCAAACCCTAGTGCTTATGGCACAAACATTGTTGGAGATCAAAGCAACCCTTGCTGATAAGAATGAATACCCTCCAAGGCATACACCTGAGCATCATTGAAGACATGAAGAACCCCCCTTACCTAGAGAGGGGAATCGACGAGGACCGATCCTGGAGGCACCTTGGAGACAACGCGATGAGCCGCACGGGTGCCGGGCCGACTTACCTCCCTTTCACCCGAGGGAACCTATGGCCCCACCCCTAGAGGAGGAGCCTTGGGATGAGTGAGAGGAACTCCCTCATCAGCCAAGGGCCCAACATTAAGGGCTGCTTCGTCGAGGATATGAGAACGGGCGCGACCAAATGCTACAACCCCGCATTATTCGAATCGATTTTCCTAAGTTCAGCGGTGGGGACCTATTGGATTAGATTTATAGAGTGGAACAATTCTTCACATATTAAGAGACACCTAATCATTAAAAGGTGTTATTGGCCTCATTCCACCTTGAAGATGTAGTGGTGAGGTGGTATCAAGCAACACATCGAGCTCATCCCTTCGCCACGTGGGAGGAGTTCACCGATATGCTTTGTATGCATTTTGGACCATCAGACTATGAAGACTTCCAAGCCACCTTGACAAAGCTAACCCAAAAGACTTCTGTAAGAGCCTATCAAGAGGAGTTCGAAAGGATCAGCAATAGAGTCCATGGGTGGTCGGACTCGGCCCTTAAAAATACTTTCATCTCCGGGCTTCTTTGTGATATCCAAGCGGAAGTCAAGGCTACCTGTCCTACATCCTTACTAGAGGCCTTCTCAGCGGCTAAAATGATGGAAGAAAAGATAAAGGAATTAAAGGCTACTCACTGCCCCAATTGGAGCATTGCAGACCAGTATGTTAACACCAGACAGTTGATTTCGGGAGTGGCACGTTCAAGGTGGGCTCGGCCAAACCTTAATTGGCCAAATCCTCCACGTACAGGTCTTGATTCTCGGGGACAGCCAAGGGTGACAGGGCAACGCCTCACACCAGTAGAGGTCGAAGATCGGCGTTCGAAGGGGTTATGCTTCTATTGCGACGTGCGCTTCACACCAGGCCACAAATGTGCCAGACAGTCTGCAGCCATCATGCTCATGGAAGAGATGATTGAGGAAGATCCTATTGAAGATCTTGAAGGGGAGCAAGTGAAAGAAATGAATCACATTGAGGAAGACAACTCGCTAGAAGTTCAAGTTGAACTCTCCCTCCATTCGCTTATCGCGAGTCAACTTTGAAAACCCTTTAGGTCGAAGGTATGATTAAGAAGAAAAATGTGCTAATTCTTATTGACTCAGGAAGAACCCACAACTTTGTGGATCTACGGATGGTTAGGCGGTTGGGTTTAGAATCGGAACCTTCTAATGGCTTTGATGTGATCATCGGGGATAGCACTGTGTTGAGGACTGAGGGAATATGCTGCAAGGTACAGCTGCAAATTCAAGGCCACACCTTCCGAATTGACTTCTAGCCGTTGGCTTTTTGAGGGGTTGACATGGTGCTTGGGGTGCAATGGCTACGGAACCTTGGACCGATCACCTTCAATTTCACCACCATGGCAATAGAGTTTAGATATGAAGGTAACCCGATCCAATTAACGGCAGCATCAAACAAGGAACCTTTTGGAGCACTACAATCTCTAGAAGGATTGCCGAAACCTAGGTACCGTAGGTTCCTCATGCAACTCATCGAGGGGACCCAAAACATGGAGGATTCAGCACCCTTATCCGCTGACTTAAAAGCTGTTTTGTAGGAATTCGAAGATGTGTTCCAACAACTCCATGGACTGTCACCGCCTAGAGCGCAAGACCATCGCATCGATATCTTGCCAAGGGCGGGTCCAGCCAATGTGAGGCCATATCGATACCCATTCATCCAATAGGAGGCTATATTAAAGATGGTCTAAGAGATGTTGTCCAGCGGGATGATAAGGCCAAGTAGAAGCTCCTATTCTTCACCGATCTTACTTGTGCAGAAGAAGGACAGGTCATGGCGGTTTTGTGTGGACTATCGAGCTCTTAATTTCATCACCGTCAAGGATTGGTACCCCATTTCGGTGATTGAAGAGTTGTTGGATGAACTAGCTAGTGCATGTTATTTTTCGAAGTTGGATTTGAGAGCTGGATACCATCAAATCAAAGTTAAACCATTCGATGTGCACAAGACGATGTTTAGAACTCATGATGGACACTATGAGTTCTTGGTCATGCCTTTCGGTCTTACCAACGCCCCAGCCACTTTCCAGAGTTTAATGAATGATATCTTTAGGCCTCACCTAAGGCAATATGTGCTGATATTCTTTGATGATATATTGGTATATGGCTCATGGAAGGAACATTTGGGACATCTTAGGACGATTCTTGGACTACTTCGACAGCATGAGCTAAAGGCAAAGGACTCCAAGTGTTTATGGGGGCAGCAAAGGGTCGACTACCTAGGTCACATCATAACAAAAGATGGAGTGAAAGCAGACCCTAAGAAGATCCAAAGCATGATGGATTCGCCGTTGCCAAAGACTACCAAGGAACTGCGTGATTTCCTTAGTTTAACCGGCTACTATCGTCGGTTTGTAGCGAACTACGGCAAGGTGGCAGCTCCACTCATGGCCTTGCTACGAAAGGGGGCATTCTCATAGACGGACAAAGCCAGGGAAGCATTTGAAGCCTTGAAGAAGGCAATGGTCTCAGCCCTAGTCTTTGTCTTAGCAGATTTTACCAAACCGTTCACCATTGAGTGCGATGCATCCGAAGTCGGTGTGGGGGCAGTTTTAATGCAAGAAGGAAGGCTTGCAGCCTACATGATCAAGGCTCTTTCTGAGCGTTCACAGTTGCTATTAACCTACGAAAGAGAGATGCTCACCATCATTCATGCTATCACCAAATAGAGGCCTTATCTCATTGGGCGGCGCTTTACGATCCGCACGAATCGAAGGAGTTTATCATATTTTCTTGGGCAGCGCAATCACACACTAGCCCAACAAAGGTGGGTGTCTAAGCTACTCGGATATGACTACAAGATCATGTACAAAAGGGGGACTAAAAACAGCGCCGTCGACGCCTTATCTAGATGCCCGAACCCAGCCGAGTTGGTAGCCATTTCAGCACCAATTTTTCTGTTTTTCCAACAGCCGCGGGAGACCTCCAAGAATGATCCAGAAGCCAAGAAGATGATGGACGACCTTGTTGCATATCCTAATTGTAAACAAGGGGTGTTGATGAGGGACGAACTCTTGTTAGACAAAGGGAAGATCATTGTTCCAGCTGATCATCAATTGCGCTTGGAGTTGATGCGCCACTTCCATGACTCTCCTATGGCTAGACATGAAGGGATGTTATGCATCTACAAAAGGTTGAGAAAGAGTTGCATATGGGCTGGGATGAAGAAGGATGTGTAGGCCTATGTCAAGGCTTGTGAAGTGTGCACAAGGACAAAGATGAAGTCGGCCAAACCTACTGGATTGCTTCAACCGTTTTCCATTCCAACCAAGGTTTTGAAGGATGTCGTCATGGATTTCATTGATGGCCTATCTAAAGCCAAGGGACATTTTATTATGTTGGTGGTGGTATATCACCTCAGCAAGTATGCGCATTTTTCAGCCTTAGCATGTCCTTACACGGCGAAAAGGGTCATTGAGGTCTATGTGCGCGACGTGGCCAAGATGCATGGTATGCCAAAATCAATTGTTTCAGATCGTGATCCTATATTTGTGAGTCAATTTTGGCAGGAATTATTTGCACTTCAAGGGACTACCTTTCGGATGAGTTAGCCTATCATCCTTAAATAGATGGGCAATCCGAAGTGCTGAATCGTTCCTTAGAGAAATATTTAAGGTGTTTTGTGGGTAAGCGACCACGACGGTGGATATCTTATTTGCCATGGGCAGAATGGTCGTACAATACAACTTTTTATTCGGGCATTGGCATGACTCCATTTGAGGCCGTTTATGGACAACCCCTTCCTACCTTTCAAACATACTTGCCATCAGCCTGAACAGAGCAAACCGAGGTAGATGTTGTTTTGAGAGACCGCGATGAGGTATTGAGGAGACTCAAAATATACTTTGCGGCTACCCAAAATAGGATGAAGCAAGTTTACGACCAGAGGTACCAAGAAAGGTCCTTCTCGATTGGGGATTGGGTCTTCATCAAGCTCCAACCATATCGGTAAAACTCGGTTAGACCAACTCCCAATCAGAAGTTAGCTCCAAAATTTTATGGACCATACTAGGTGACGAGAGGATTGGATCGGTAGCCTTATGCCTTGACTTACCGGAGGAGGCGCGGATACACCCAGTATTTCATATTTTGAATCTCAAGGCTCGAGTTCCCCCTATCGAACCTATCGGAAGTGTTCCACCCGAACCAACGATGACGGAGGTCAAAGAGTCTGAATCCGAACCAAGTACCCCTACTCCAGTTCGGATCCTAGCTTACCGACACACTCGAGTTTAGGACAAGTGGATGACTGAGATTTTGGTGGAGTGGCAATGATGCCTAGTGAAGGAGGCAACATGGATGCATGAAGCTGACTTCATGGACCGTTACCCTAAGCTGACACCTTGAGAGCAAGGTGCACGGAAGCGTGGTGGAGTGATACGATTCAATCCATATTGGCTCCACGCGTGACATTGGATTCATGGGAATGAGCCTATTTATCTAGTTGAGTAAGTAGAATTAATAAAATTTATTTTTGTTAGGGTGCGTTTGAACGCAAGGACCTCATTCGTATGCCTTCCATCGACAGAGACCGGAATTAGTGCATTTGAACGGAAACGAGCGCGTTTGAACGCAGCCGTTCGAATACCTACATCACGTTCGCATCGACAGATAGAGAAAATTTCGCGTTCAAACGCAATCGGGGGCACGTTCGAACGCACCGCGACGAAAGTGTGGGATAAGTTAGGGATTGTTAGGGTTGTTTGGGGTGTTTTTATGTTCATTATGGAGTTCTTAAGGTGAGCCTCTATATATATGTGGAGGAAACCCTAATTGAGATTTTTTTATCTGGATTGGAATTGGTTTTAGCCTCATCTCCTTCTCTCTTGATTTTAGCCATTGGTGCCCTCTCCCACCTCCCTTCTTCTACCGTTTAAGTCTTTAGTCGGTTTCTTCTGACCTCTAACCTCCCTCTTCCACAACAATTTCTCCCTCTTCACACCAAGATCTAACCCCAGCATTCATCTAGCCATTTGTGGGCTATTAAGCTAGGATCTAAGTTTCAGAACCGTTGCGGGTCGGATTAAACCGATTCATAACAAAATATCTCTTTATGGTTATTCTTATCCTATTTAATTTTATAAGATAAGAAAATTTATAATACGATGATGTCAATTATGCGAGAAGTTAAAAGATTTGTTGTTTTAAGGATTTTCAATAAAGAATTAGAAATGTTAAGATTTTGTATTTTATAGAAAATTCATATTTATCATTCTTGGAGAAAAAGGGATTTTATTGTTTATTATTTTTCAGATTTCAAAGTATTTGTTTTTATTGCAAAAAATAAGAAATAAACTAGGAATATTTCAATTTAAATGAATTTTAGATTTCTGAAAATAATTAATACCTATTTCTATTGCAGAAAATAAGATATAAATTAGGAATATTTAAATTTATATGGATTTAAGATTCCTGAAAATAATTAATATTATTTTATTTCTAGAAAATAAGATATAAATTTGAATTACTTCAATTTAAAGGAATTTCGGATTTGTAAAAATATTATTTATTATTATATTTTATTTTAAAAAAATAACAGAGGAAATCTTTATTCTAATATATTTTATTTTCTATAAATAAAATATAAGAGATCTTTATTTTTTTAGAATATGATAAAAAATAAAGATAATTTTTGAGTCATGAAATTTTGCAAGATCAAATATTAGATTATTATTTATTTGTGTTTTCTGACTTATTAAGAATGATTTATATTATATATATATTAGAGGAAATAGTAGTATTTCAATTTATGGATTATTCGTGTATATATTGTATTTGAAAAATTGAGAATTTTGGTGATTGAGAAATTACTTGAGATTCAAAATAAATTAGTACAGTTGAATACTGATAAAAGTGAGATATGGAACCTAATTTGTTTTCAAGAAGATAAGTCCAGGGAAAAGATTCTTGGAATGTAACATTGCGACGTGCTACCAAGTAACTCTGGTAGGATTAGGGAAAAGATTCCTGGATTTTTGGCCTGATGACTCTAATCTTTCTCAACGGCTAGTGGACCCTAGACTAATCGACTATCGAGAAAAATCTCGAGCGCCATCTTGATGGTGACTAGGTAGTGAAATGTGGCCATGGGTACCCATTAATGAGATAATATTGTATGTAATCAGTTTGGCAGGTTTCCATGATAGTATACTTTTGGCAGAGATTGACTTCTTTTATATTGATTTATTCAAATTGAGATATTATGAATGATTTATAATTCGATTTCCATGATAGTACATTTTCAGTAGAGATTGATTTATTTTATATTAATTTATTTAAAATGAGATATTATAAATGAGTAATAATTCAATTTCCATGATAATACACTATAGTGGAGATTCATTTTATACTGATTTATTCGGATTGTGTTAATATGAATGATTTATGCGGACTTATTATTTTGCAGAAATTTAAGAAGCTGCTTAGTGAGGACAATAAATACTGAGTACCATTTTCGCCGTGTCAATCTATTTTAGGATTTGATTACTATTTGGGCTTTTGTGTTTTCTCCGGGTTTTATCCTAGAGATTCACGGCCATCATGTTCCCGGATTGGGGCGTGATAGAGTGGTATCAGAGCCCAGATTTTTGATCTATCTAGTAGATTCATTATGAAAATTCAGTACTCAAAGTCCTTTAGATTAATTACTCTAGATTTTAAAGACAAATATTTTCTCATAAAATTATTTAAGTAAGATAATTAGATTTATGTGATTAGCGGAAGCGTGGAAAATAGATTTATTTCTAATGTTGTGAGAAGATAGTTGAATTGCTTATGATGATGATGACATGGATACATGAATTATTATAATTTAGCAACTTTAATTTAGATTTATTATGGAGATAAATACAAATTAGATGACTATTTTGAATTTGTGTTATAGTATTTAATTAAAGATCTAGTCACTTCTAGAAAAGATCGAGATTTGATTTTTGATGTTTGAAAATAATTAAATTATTTTTCGATTATTGCTTCATAAATTCATCTAGTGGAATTATAATTGAGGATTTGAATCTTATATTTTGGATTGAACAAATAAATGAGATTTGACTATGATAGTTCGAAAATACTTGAACTTATGTTTGGATTATTATATTTTAGAATTTTATTTATAAAAGGATTGACACATTGGGATTATAGAATAAGAAAATTATAAAAATTTGGAAGAATGATACTTAGAATGAGAATATTACATAGATGAAATTTCTAATATTAAGATTGTATCATGATTTTGAGATTTAGTATTCAAAATAAGAAAATAATAATAATAGTAATAATAATAATAATAATAATAGTAATAATAATAATAATAATAATAATAATAATAATAATAATAATAATAATAATAATAATAATAATAATAATAATAATAATAATAATAATAATAATAATAATAATAATAATAATAATAATAATAATAATAATAATAATAATAATAATAATAATAATAATAATAATAATAATAATAATAATAATAATAATAATGATAATAATAATAATAATAATAATAATAATAATGATAATAATAATAATAATAATGATAATGATAATAATAATAATGATAATAATAATAATAATAATGATAATAATAATAATGATAATGATAATAATAATAATAATAATAATAATGATAATAATAATAATAATAATAATAATAATAATAATAATAATAATAATAATAATAATAATAATAATAATAATAATAATAATAATAATAATAATAATAATAATAATAATAATAATAATAATAATAATAATAATAATAATAATAATAATAATAATAATAATAATAATAATAATAATAATAATAATAATAATAATAATAATAATAATAATAATAATAATAATAATAATAATAATAATAATAATAATAATAATAATAATAATAATAATAATAATAATAATAATAATAATAATAATAATAATAATAATAATAATAATAATAATAATAATAATAATAATAATAATAATAATAATAATAATAATAATAATAATAATAATAATAATAATAATAATAATAATAATAATAATAATAATAATAATAATGATAATGATAATGATAATAATAATAATAATAATAATAATAATAATAATAATAATAATAATAATAATAATAATAATAATAATAATAATAATAATAATAATGATAATAATAATAATGATAATAATAATAATAATAATGATAATAATAATAATAATAATGATAATAATAATAATATTATAATAATAGTAATAATAATAATAATAATAATAATAATAATAATAATAATAATAATAATAATAATAATAATAATAATAATAATAATAATAATAATAATAATAATAATAATAATAATAATAATAATAATAATAATAATAATAATAATAATAATAATAATAATAATAATAATAATAATAATAATAATAATAATAATAATAATAATAATAATAATAATAATAATAATAATAATAATAATAATAATAATAATAATAATAATAATAATAATAATAATAATAATAATAATAATAATAATAATAATAATAATAATAATAATAATAATAATAATAATAATAATAATAATAATAATAATAATAATAATAATAATAATAATAATGTGAATGTGCAAAAGAAAGTGATTACATTTAACCTTTTGTTTTAGTATGATTTTGGCAATTCTTATATAGACTTGATCCATAAGAAGATATGGAGAAATTAGATAATAGCATAACTCGATATCTTTAAAGGTATTTTATAGTGGAAAATGTTTAGATGATTTAATTTTTATTTTGGAAAGATGAATTATATTGGTCATACAATATCAATGCTTTCGAGGCAAAAGATGAATTATATTAGTCATGTAATATCAATGATTTGAAAGAAGCACTTGTAAGATTTTTTTTTAGCCTATATTGATTACTTGATAAAGTATTTTATTACTCATTTGGATACTGATGTGAATTTTGGTGAGAACAAAACAATCAGATAATTTTCTATGATAGATGAGTCATTAGAATTTTGATTTATGAATATAATGTCAAAATGAGAAGATATTTTACTTGAAATTTGTTTAGCTTAAATTGTGGATGACTTATAATTGGAAGAGAATATTAAGTTTATTTATTGTTGAGGAGATGATACAAGGATTTATGTTTAGATATCAACTATGATACACCAAAAGAGATAGTATTGATATTATTATTAGTAGATCTAAATTTTCCAATCCTCTACAAACCTTTGATAATTTATGTAGGTGATCAATTATGATTCGGATGCTAAAAATTATGCGAGAAATTTCTTGAGGAACTGAATTAGCAAGATATATATTTGATGATAGTATCTTTTGAAATTGTTGGATTATGATCATAACAATTTAAATTTCATGAAATCGTATAGAAGCTCTATGTTAATTAGTTGATCAACTTTTAACCTTTGTATTGATAAAAAAAATTTTTGAGTGAGCAATAGGAAAAAAAAAAAGATTCTGACTTATAAAAGAAATTTTAAATTGTAAGTTTCATCGGAGGATAAAGATAACGCCCAACTATTATCTCGATATTTAGTTAAATGAAAGTAACGAGTTATTTGAAGATTATTTGATATGTTCAAAAATTTTAAATATTTGATAGAAATTTGATGTTAACTATTAGAATGTCCGAACTAGCTCAAGCATCAATACTATAGATATTGATTGACCATGATTATCTATTAAAGTTCTAAGTTTCGAGGACGAAACTTGTTTTAAGGACGAAACTTGTTTTAAGGACAGTAGAATGTAACAAACTAGAATTTTAAAACATAAATAAAATAAATAGAAATATACATTTAGATAATGAGGAATTTTATTTTATACTTTAAATTTTAGGATTCTTATTAAATTAAATTAAATTTTTAGATATATATCTTTAAGATATTAGAATCCTTATTCTAATAGTACTTTTATTATATTTTTTTCAATTATAAATGGGGGGCCTAGAAGAAAACCCTAGAGGGATTTTTTAGGAGAGAAATTATGCTATTACTCAATACCAAGAAAAAAAAAAGAAAAAGAGATTATTTTTGAGGGAGATTAGAGAGGAAAAAAGAATAAAAAATAGATAGAAAAAGATTTTATCATATCAAAGAGAAGAAAAAGAAAGAGAAGACAATTATGGAGCGCTTTGGAATTCGTACAGATTACGATTAGGGTGCGAAAATTAAATTATTTTGGATTGAGCAATCAAGACAAGTTCCCACTCATTTTCTTAAATTTTTATTATATAAAAATAGAATTGATGAATTGTAAATATCTCTTTATGTTTATTCTAATCCTATTTAATTTTATAAGATAAGAAACTTTACAATATGATGATGTCAATTATGCGAGAAGTTAAAAAATTTGTTATTTTAAGGATTTTCAAAAAAGAATTAGAAATGTTAAAATTTTGTATTTTATAGAAAATTCATATTTATCATTCTTGGAAAAAAATAGATTTTATTGTTTATTATTTTTTAGATTTCAAAGTATTTATTTTTATTGCAGAAAATAAGAAATAAACTAGGAATATTTCAATTTAAATGAATTTTAGATTTCTGAAAATAATACCTATTTCTATTGCAGAAAATAAGATATAAATTAGGAATATTTCAATTTATATGGATTTCGATTCCTAAAAATAATTAATTTTATTTTATTTCTAGAAAATAAGATATAAATTGGAATTAATTCGATTTAAAGAATTTCGGATTTAATAGGTTTATTTGATTGATAGTATGATTTATTTGGAGTTAGATTATGTGAGCATAGATATGCTAGTATGTTTTAATTGATGATGTCATGATTATATGTGCAAAAGAGTGTATCTGTGCGTGATGAGCCCCACCTGTCCTATTGCGTGAGCTGCACATATCTTATGGGCGTGTGGGCGTGCTCATGCCTATATCGGGCGGGGGTGTTACAATTTAGGTGGTATCAGAGCTTAGATTTAAGGATGATTTAGCAAACCATCAAGTACACTAGTTGACGATTTGGTTTAGGGTTACGCTAGTAGTCGATCTTGATGAGTTTGATATTAATTGATTGAGATATAAGTCTAGGTTGTGATGTTGAGTTTCTAAAATTTGGATACTTGGTGATATCGATAGAAATTACAATTTAGGATCATTATAGATTGACAATTTATCAGAGCTTCTAATATTGATGTGTTATAATCTATGGAGTGTAATATTGGTGATGTATATATGTTCTTATATGTCATAGATAGTAGAAATTCATAAACATGTGAAGATATTTATTTTATGCAGAAGGATTATTATTAGTAATTTGAGGTTATTTTGAGCAGAAATAATATATTTTGGATTTTTGATCTTGTATGGATACATTTGAGATTAGGAGATTGGTGCAAGAAGATATATGTGCAAAAAGATTATTTTGATTCTTTATGAGGGTCATAGTTATTGATTCTGGATGGATGAGTAAGATATGTGATGATTTTGTATAATGGAAATGATATTAGGTGATGTAATGTAGATTATTGTTGATTGTATGATAAATTATGTTTGCAAGATACTTGTGTTAGTAGGTATAAAATTTTGATTATATTGACAATACGGATGATTTAATAGGGATATGTTTGTCCAATAGTATTACTAGATGCTAATGTCTCATTTAAATATTTAAGTTGATGATTACTAAGTAGGGTAATGAGCATAGAAAATATGACATGGATATAGTTATTAGATTATGAATGATTCTAGTAGTTGAGATTTAATATATGTATTTCTAGATGACATGAAAGTAGGTTTAGTTTAGAAATGTCTAACTATGTGAATATGATTAGATAGAGAGAATGAGAATGAGAATGAGAATGAGATGAACTATATAGGGTGATAGTAATTTGCTAAGATGGTAGCATTATTGATATACCTTATATGATAGTGAAAAATGCTTTACTGATTTATTTTTGACATCGATTTAGAGGATGAGAATGTTATAGCAAGTTGATTGTGTGTTTTTGATGATATCGGATTTGAGTCGAAAATTTGTAAATTTATATTTCATTTGCGATTATTATGTGGTACTAATGATGTTGTAGAATAATTTTGATCAATGCTATAAGATTAAATTATTCAGTATATGTGGTGAACTTTGTTTAGAGGATGTAATACAATATTAGAACTTTTGAGGGACTATCAGGTTTAGGTGATTTATTTACTAGAAATGTGATGATTTTTTTTTAACATGGATATTAAATTGGATATTACGATATTGTCTTAATGATACAACTAGAGAGGTACTTAAATGAAATTGTATACGGAGTATATAACAGATATGTCTGTGCATTATGATCGATTTGGAAGTTGAACTAATTGTTTCATAGGACGGTAATGAAAGGAATACAGAGAGCTATGATATTTCATATATAGTGTATTGATAGATGCTTATTATACTACTAGATGATAAATAGATAATAATGTATAGAAAGTGGCTATATTGGCATTTATATAACTTTTGGCTTACGTGTTAAATTATTATCAGAAGTTATTGAGCGGGTTTTTTTTTAATGATGAGATTGATCTTAATAATTGTGATGACTTATGAGTTTGTATTTGAGTTTTAAGATAAAGATATTTGATTGGGAGATAATGATTATAGGATTGATTAATTCTAATATGATTTGTGAATTTTTGATTTGTAATGAATTATAGAATTGAGGATATGAGTTGATTTAAAATAAAAGAAAAGATATGTTTTTGAGATTGATAATTATTATTCTTGGGCGTCCTGTTATCCATATGAATAAATTGATTTTAGATGTTTTATTAGCAGATCAGTTTATAATAGTATGAATAACTCAGGAGATTGATCTTAATAGCTTATTAGTTCATGGATAGTACCTTTGTGGATTTATCTAAATTGTGTGTATGTATGTAGTCTTAAAGATCGAGTATGATGGATTAATAAATACTTTAAACTGTATTAGTTACTTAATGTCACGTTGATGTCATTGAGTATATGTTAATAGCCCTTGGATATGGATTGATATTATGGATGGAGTGCTATATTGTCAAGTGATTAAAAGGATTGTTGGATTATGTGGCAGAATTTACCAGAAAGTCATTGCATTTGAATATCATTAAATAAATATTTTAGTGAATATTCTAGTAGCAATAGTAATTGAGTTGATCATGATTGAATTGGAACTATATGAATCAATGGATAGATAGTTTGGATACGGAAAACAATTGATAAAAAAAAGAGCACTATAAATTTTTATCATGTATGTTTCTTGAGGTAGTTTGAATTTAACCATTAAGATATTGCAGGTTAAAGAGGAAGATAATGTAGGGAATCAGAAGGTTATTTAGAATTTTATTTGATGTTGTAATATGATTAACATTGATAGGTTGGATTTGATGAGTTGTGTGTTATTTTGAAAAATGTATTATGAACTGTGATTTTGTAGTCTTATATAGATAGGTGTGATCTCTTATATTGGTTTGTTTGGTAATTGGTATAATGGTTTAAGCATCTAAGCAATACATTTTTAAATAAGAGAGTTTGTACTATTGCCTAAATTTTATGAGGATATCGGTTGATGGTAAGTATGTTTAGGTTAGTGACATAATTTGTCTAGAAAGAGAAATATGAGTTAAGTATTTTAGATGTTTTTGAAATAACTTGTATTTATCATTCTACCCAATATTAGTGATAGTATTGAGGGATAATAGTTTAATGCATGTTTTAGATCAGAGTATATATTCCATAGATTTTAGAGATAATTTATTTAAATAAATTGTATTGTATTATTATAGGTAATTATGTCATTTCATTATTATATGGTTGCAGTTTAGCTGGAGAAGTAATAGATTTGGATAGGTTTAGATAACTTGGAGTATAACATGATGCAATTAATTGATGTCAACACTTTCCATACTTTAGTATTAGTGTACGCTATTAGTTAGCATAAAAAAAAATTCTTCGGTTAAGGACGAGTATTATTATAAATATTTTTCTACAACTAATGTTTGCAGAACGAAAGTACAATTATCGGATTAGCTTAGATTTAGAAAATTGATTCTTATGTTGAGATTATCTTTGATCATGCAAAAGTAAGAGTTAGAGATTAGAGAGCAGTAAACGATGTACTAGTTATGGATCTAAGGGAGTTACATTAGAATTGTTGATTTACGGAGAAAGTTGTGAGACCAGTAATGTTGATTTTGTATTTTTAGTATGATCTAAATTTCGGGGTCGAAATTTTTTATAAGGGGGGAAGGAAAATATAATAACCCAGATAAAAATAAATAAATAAATAAAAAAAAAATAATAATATTAATAACAATAATAAAAATAATAATAATATATATAAAAAAAGAAGAGACAAAAAGAAAGAAATAAAAAAAAAATTTGGTGTTGCATGGCACGAGCTCGTGCCATGTAGATTATAGGTGCACGTTGAGGGCGCCACGTGTGCTCACAACCGTCGGCCTGGCCAATCGGGCTGGGCCAGCTGGCTGCGGCGGGCTCGGCGCCGCCGCAGCTGCCACCTTACCTCCTCCACCATCTCTCTCTCTATAGCTCTCTCTATCTAACTCGCTCGTTCTCTCTCTAACTCTCTGTTATGATCCGACCACATGGGTTAAGTCGAGTTAAGTAAAGTCGCGTCAAATTAGTTACTTAGCTTTATCTTTCTGTTTTGAATTTTAAATAAATCGGATAATTCGCATGTGGATCTGATCCGCTAGGATTAGTTACTTAGCTTTATCTTTCTATTTTGAATTTCAAATAAATCGGATAATCCGCATGTGGATTCGATCCGTTAGAGATTTGACTCCTATAAATAGGGGTGGACATGAGTATAATGATTATTGAGAGAAATTTGAGTTTAGCCAATTATTATTCTCGTCCTTATCTTTTTTACATTAACTGTTGGATTGTCTTTATCTTCATAAGAGTAGATCTTAATCGTAGATCCCTTTCAAGCATTCAAACCCTAGCCACCTTCTACCTCCAGTAGCCACCCTACTACACCGCCATCCACCACCACCTTTGGCCGTCCACCACCCTCCGACGACCGCCACAACTTCAAAAATTACTGTTCTACCCTCCCTGATCTATCTCCACTATTTTATTTTTATCTTTTCATCCCGACCTCCGATTTAGGTGACATAGAGCCATTACAACCCTAACTCACGAGGCTACCTCCACCTAAATTTTTTGAATCATCCTACGGGTAGATCATTCCAGATCTGGCTTGTAACATTGGTTTTAGAGCCGACGTTCCTCGAAAGATGGTTAACACGTGTTCTAAGGCCAACGAGGAGGCATCGACCATGGAGGACCATGATCTCATCTCTGTTCCCATGGGAGTTGATCTGACACCCCCTCTAATCCCACCAATAGTTGACGATGAGCCACACTAGTGTGGGCGAAGGCGAGTTTTAAAATTTTTTCTAACGAGATCACTAGATCCATTATGGAGAGGATGTACAAAGCTATTCAAACCTTGGCGACAACCCTCTTGACTCACAACGGCCACCTTGCGCCGCCAGCACTTTCGACCACAACGGGACAAAGTCAAACGCAGCCATCATTATCAACCCGTGAGGGAGGGGATGAGACGGCCCAAATTGCGGCCTCCATCCTCCAATAGTAGTGGGGACCCTTCTACCCTGCAGATCTTCCCAAATGCCGCTACCATGTTGGAACCGCCCGCAATAGTGTCCGCAAGATCATCTTCCCCACCCGTAGTGGGAGCTAGGGTCGAAAACCCTAGCTTCCCACCGGCGACTGTCCAGACGCTTACGGCCCCTATCGCCACAACCGGTCTCTTCCATGAGGCCCCCACACCCAAGCCTAGGCTACCTTTCACGCTGGCACCGGCTGGAAGATCGCCAGCCATGGTGGTTTGTGCTGTAGCAAATTCGTGGCTGGTGGTCGCAGGTCCGATGCTCCCACACCCACCGGTGGCCACGGTTGGCTATCTAGGGCCGACTGTTGGCTAGTGGTGGCCGCCGCAGCCGCCGGCGACCATCAGGTGACCAAACTCGATAGCCACAGCCGTAGGAAGCTACCCCTACGTCGGGGGGTAGATCCGTCGTAGTTTTTCGCCGCCATTGCTCCATTGAGTGGGGCCACTAGTCTCTTCCGCAGCTGTTGGGGTTCGGTGGACTGGTCGGTGACACACCAGGACCGTCGTTGCAACAGCTCGAGCCCGAGCTTGAGTTTGGCCCTCCACCGTCGCTCACCGCCGTTCCACCACCGCAAGGACCAGCCAGGGGTCGACTACCGATGATCCCCGATCGAGTCCAACCATCGTCGCCCCCCATGCACCCTATGGCGACACCCCTAGGCCGAATTCCAAATTCAGCCCTAGGGTTAGGTTATTGGAATGAAGGAGATGAAGCGCACGATTTTCGAGGCAGGCCAAATTTTTGCGAACCGGTTCGACCACCTCATGCGAACCAGTTTGGAACCCATGAACAATACCCTAAGCACGAGTATGAGCCCAAGGATGAATGGTGGAATGAATCGGTGGGCCCGCATCGTTAGACTGAGTCGAACCCGCATGCAGCCCAGGGGCGACATGAGCCAAACCCATGGGCTTATGACCCATGAGACTAGCCTCGACCTCGAGGCCACTTCGCCCGTGATGATAGACCACATTTTGGGATCCAAGCTCGGACCATCAAGCTTGATTTTCAAAAATTTTCTAGAGGAGACCCACTAGATAGACCACATCATGCTCGACCACCAGATGGTCCAGCTAGCCTCATTTCACTTGGAGGGCGTGACGATTAGGTGGTACCAATTGGCTGAGCGGACTCAACCATTTATGTCTTGGCAGGACTTTGCGGATACGATTTGTGCTCGATTTGATCTGACTCAGTACGAGGACTTTCAGGCCATGTTGACTAAGCTGACTCAGTCAACATCAGTTCGAGCTTACCGGGAGGAGTTCGAGCGGATATGCAACCGAGTCACTAATTGGTTTGACTCGGCCGTGAAGAGTACCTTCATTGGTGGGCTTAGGCCTGACATTCAGGCTGAGGTCAAGACTTTAAGGCCCACTACTTCTGAAGAGGCCTTCTCCTTAGCTGTTCTGATGGAGTCCAAGTTGGATCAACTGAACCAAATCTGCAAGGAGGAGAGAAGAAAGGTGGCCTAAGCTCACGGCCCACTAGAGACGGCATCTGCCCCAACTCAAATTACACCAACGACTTAGCCTAATCGACAAATGATCACGCGCCGCTTTGTTACCAACGACTTGGAAGAGCGTCGAAGATAAGGCTTGTATTTTTACTGTGATGACCGATTTACCCCTGGTCATAAATGCAAGCACCAGCAGCCCACGTCATATTCCTAGGCGGACTCGAAGAAGACAAACCCGAATCCACTAATTGGCACGACAAGTTATATGAGTACAAGGGTGTGAGAGACTAGTCACTTTGAGGACAAGGTGTCGTAAGCGTGGTGGATTGTTACAATCCGACCACATGGGTTAAGTCGAGTCAAGTCAAGTCGAGTCAAATTAGTTACTTAGCTTTATCTTTCTAGTTTGAATTTCAAATAAATCGGATAATCCGCATGTTGATCTGATCCGCTAGAGATTAGTTACTTAGCTTTATCTTTTTGTTTTGAATTTCAAATAAATTGGATAATCCTCATGTGGATTCAATCCGTTAGAGATTTTACTCCTATAAATAGGGGGGTGGACATGAGTTGATAACGATCATTGAGAGAAATTTGAGTTTAGTATTATTCTCGTTCTTATCTTTTTTACATTAACCGTTGGATTGTCTTTATCTTCATAGGAGTAGATCTTAACCGTAGATCCCTTTTTAAGCATCTAAAGCCTAGCCACCTTCTATCTCCAGCAGCCACCCTACTACACGGCCATCCACCATCACCCTTGGCCGTCCACCACCCTCCGACGATCGCCACAATGCCAAAAATTACCGTTCTACCCTCCCTAACCTATCTCCACTATTTTATTTTTATCTTTCCATCCCAACCTCCGATTTAAAGATCCATTAGAACACTAATGCACGAGGCTACCTCCACCTAAATTTTCACAATCATCCTATGGGCGGATCATTCCAAATCTGGCCCATAACACTCTCCATCTTACCCTCCTCTCTCTCTCTAGCATCTCTCTCTTTCTCTCCTTCTCGCCGACGGCTTCTCGCTGTTGCCATCGCATCCTTCATCGCCTCTCTCTATCTAACTCTCTTATTCTCTCTCTCACTCTCTCTCTTACCCTCCTCTCTCCCTCTCTCTATCACCTCTCTCTTTCTCTCCTTCTCGCCAACGGCTTCTCATCGTCGCCGCCGCACCCCTCACCACCTTCTCTCTTTTTAGCGCTTTCTCTCTAACTTTCTCGTTCTCTCTCTATTACCCTCCTCCTCTCTCTCTCTCTCTCAATCACCTCTCTCTCTCGAGCTCCTTGACCCTTCTCTTACCGACGCCAGCTTGCCGCCGTCGTTGCCGCCACCGCCGGATCCCCTCACCGCCTCTCTCTCTAAGACTCTCATGCTCTCTCTCTAAGACTCTCTCTCACTCTCTACCCTCCTCTCTCAATCACTTGCCTACCTCTCTCTCTCTCTCTCTCTCTTTCTCTCTCTCTCTCTTACCGACGCCAGCCTACCACTATCGTTATCGCCGTCATCGCCGCCACCGTCGTAGCCTAGGTGAGCCTCCCTCCCTTCCCTTATCTTCTTCTTCTTCTTCTTCTTCTTCTTCTTCTTCTTCTTCTTCTTCTTCTTCTCCTTCTTCTTCTTCTCTTCCTCTACTTCTTTTTCCTCTCTTCGTTTTACCTTCTCAGGCAATAAAAGACATGTCTAAATTACTTATGTTATTTAGTTAATCTAAATTAGATTTTTAGATATTTAAATTTTCAAGAATATATATTTAGTACATGGTTATTAGATAAGTGTAATTGGTGTAATTTCAATTGATTATAATTATAGATATTTGTACATAATTATACTTATAGCTTCATGTATTTTTATGAGATTAATAGATGTCTTTATAATTAGGGGTATATATATAGATATACAACTTATTATATATTATGCATGTAATAAAATAGTAGGCTTACTTAATGTTTATATTACTTGATTAAGTAAAGATGATTTATATGCAACTCTTAATTTGTTTAGTAAGAGTAGTAGTGACATAATAAGTAAAGTATAATTATATAATATATGTACATGTATTTTAAATTATATTATTGTACATGTAACTGTTTTACATTTTTTTTCTTATCAAAATTATATACTTAATATATAATTAGCAAACTATGGTTTTATAAATAAATCTACAATTAGAATAATAACATATTAATATTATTATAATTAAATATATGATGCAAATCAAATTATTTAATAAAAAAGAAGAAATTATAAACCTAATAAATTATCATATGTTACACAAACGGATCCTAACTAGATAAATAACTAACTTTATACTACTTAAATATTTTTAGATCCCAACCCCCTTATTTGAGACCATAGGGACCTTGTTAGTGTTTTGTGATGATTGATCGATGGACATGAGGGATACGTGTATTGGGTTTTTTGATTAGACGGTGAGTAGTCTTATACCCTTGATGCGTTTATCAAATTATGATATATTATATATTATGTACATGAATATTTTAGCCTCCAGCATAATTATATGACTTTATCTATAAATTTATCATGCATTTGATTAAGCTGATTTGGGATATGAGTACATTGATGACATATAGAGATGATTAGAGATGATTAAACTGTTATGGTTTATGTCGAGATGAGCCCAGCAGCGATGGTGGTGCCACGCACCTCTACCGAGCCACTCTTCTCCATGCTGCGGCGACGCGTGGAGGTGGGACTCGGCCCACCGACCCGTGACCTTTTCTCTCTCTTTAATATTCTTTTTCTCTCTCTCTTCCACGGATTCTCTCGATCTCTCTCTTTCTAGCTCTCTCCCTCTCTCTCCCTCTAGTTCACTAGTAGTCACCGACCGCCGGGAAGAGCTACCGTCGACCTTTCTATCCACCGATAAGCCTCTCTCTCTCTATCTCTCTCTCTCTCGATTTCCTCTCAGGACCGTTGGAGGTTTGAGCCGCCGGTGAGAGGTCGGCCGTTGAGTGGCCAACAGCGGCCGTACCCGTCCCCTACGGCCCAACCCTTTTGCCCTTTTTCTTCTTTCTATTCTTCTTCTTCTTCTTCTTCTTCTTCTTCTTCTTCCCTTCTTTCCTCCTCTTGGATTGCACCCTACAAGAGGTGCAGCGCAAGGTGCTGGCTCGGCCTATGTGCGGCACCCTCTATGTTAAGGTGCTAGGCTAAGCCTAGCACTGTGTATAGTTTATATATATATATACATATATGCATATTATTGATTACTAATTATATTTGATTATGTTATTAATTATTTAATTAGTTTAGTTAATTTAATGTATTTATTTTATCTGAATTAAATCTAATTATATAATGTTTAGCAAAATACCCGCAACATAAATTACTATATTAATCTTAGATAGGTAATAGTAATTATTAGGGTTATGTACGTATATTCTTGTGTAATTATTTCCAGTAGCTTAATTCTTATTTGTCTTAATTATTAAAGAGAATAATAGGCAAATAATTATGTTTTAAATACACTATTAAATAATATAATTACGGTTAATAAATAACAAAACAAATATAGGGATGAAGAGTATATGATTACGACAAGAAATTATCTTTTAGCTGGATTAATTTTAATTAATAGAAAGATTGATATTATATGTTACAAATAATTTCAGATTCTGATCCCCCTGTTCAAGACCCCGTGAACTTAGCTATCGAGCCTTGATCGTTGTGGTAGCAGCGTGAACGAGTGGTTGTTCGGTAATTATAGTGGTGGTGAGTAATCTTATCTCGTAGATGCCTTTCTCAAATTAGGTTATATTACATATTATATATATGCATGTTTTGGCCTTCAGCATGATTATATGACTTTATCTAGAAATGATTATAGTCGATCATTTTTTATCATGCTTGTAAATTAGGCTGATCTTGGATATGAGTATGATGATAATATATAGAGATGATTAGAGATGATTATACTATTATAATTTTATGTCCAGTTGATCCCTAGCATGAGTATGCATGTTGTGATAGATTAGCATTTGTATGCATGTGTTGACTACATGGTTGGAGATTATATTACATCATTTTTCTCTTAATTTTTATTCCACCTAAATTTCTGTTATGCATTGACTTGTTATCATATTGGATATATGCATTTGATCTATCATTTAGAAGGAAAACATGAAATATCATTAATAGGATAGTTGATAGAAAACGTGAGGATACTCGAGTGGGCACAAGGGTTAGGACGCGCTTGGTGGATGATTGATCACTCGACATAGTCGCGATTCTGTTGGCCTTACATCCGAGGTCGTTAGTTTATGTGCGCAGCAGATATTCGGACACATACCGTTCACCAGGGCATATGTGGCGAGTTATCTTCATGAGATTGCTATCAGCTAGAAGGGTGCCCAGTCTGGATAGATGTTGATACCATTAGTGGATTGTAGGGTATGGCAATATTTGAGATACTCCTTGCGGATGACAAAGTATGCTTTAAGCCTTCGAGCATGATGTTGAGACCGGGTACCGAGTATTAACTGTGCACAATCAAAATTTGCACCTATTTGTATCTATTTAGTGAGCAGTGGTTTAGTATGATGGTGATATACCAAGATGTCGGTGATGATTGTGATACGGAGAGTTTCATATGATTATTGAGTAATTATCATAATTTATACACCATTGCATTTGACATCATAACATAGTCGGCATGCATCATATGTCATATTTGAGAGAGATTTATGATTCTATATGACATGGTGATCTATTTATTCATTGTCGAGGATTATATACTTTTATTAGTTATGATGTTATCTACTTTTTAATTATGTATTATTGAGGAACATTCATATATTTATTCAGACATGATACTTTTTTTTTATTCATATTATTCAGTACTTGATTTACTCTCTGTTTGGATTCACTGATTTGGGGTAAGGTCTAGTCACTGAACCTTTAGCTTATGACTCTCTTTGTTTTCTCCTTTCCAAAAATCTAGGTGAACGAGTGGAGCAGGATACTCCCTTAGAGGTCTTGCTAGTTGGTGAAGAGTAGAGTGTGGTTAGTGTATTACGCTAGATGAATTATCTTATCTGATGTATTAGTCGATATCCTCCAAAGTGTGTCTTTATCCTTGTCTTATATTTTAGTAGGTGACTTTGTACTTGTATAATTATGTATATACCACCGTTGTATATATGTAGTGGTGAAAAGCTCTTGATGATGTGTTATGGCCTATGTGGGGCACAAGTAGGGTTATCTATATGCTATTGATAGTTAGACTTGAGTTATTCTTAGTTTAGATGTTGTGGATAAAGTTATGATGTTGATATAGGTTTATTTGATTGTTAGTAACTAACCAAATGGTCAGGTGCCACGCATATACTGTGTGGGCTCGTGCCATGCACGTGTTTAGGGTTTTGGTATTACAGTTAAGGGTGCCTGGATTGATGATTATGGTCGTTGATATGCAATATCTCGTGGCCCACGTCCGAGGTCAGTTGAGTCTATGCGCATAGACAATTGGATACTTGCCATTCGCTAGGGCATGTATGTGGTGAGTTACCCTCATGTGATTTCTATTAATTGGTGGGGTACCCGATCTGGATGGATTTTGATATACCCTTAATATATGACAGGATATGATTATGATTGAGATACCCTTAGCGTATGGCAGGGTATGCTTTGAGCCTACGGGTAGGATGTTGAGATCGGGTACCGAGTGTTGACTGTGCACAGTGGTGTAGTATGATGATATAATACCGAGATGTCGGTGATGATTGTGATATTGAGAATGCATATGATTTTATTATCATCTAATATACTAGATTATCGAGTGATCAATATGCACTATATGTGGTTGCATTTGATATCATAGCATGATCATGGTCGATACGCATTATATATGTTATATTTGATAGAGAGTTATGATGATAGTATGACATGGAGATTTATTTATACATTGTCGAGAATTATACATTTTGATCAGTTATGACATGATATCTACCATACATTTATATATTATTAAGGAGACATTCATATACTCATTCATGATATGATGCTCTTTCTGATTTATATTATCCAGTACATGATTTACTCTCTATTTGACATCACTGATTTAGGGTAAGGTCTATTCACTGAGTTTTTTTCTCATGACTCTATTTCTTTTCTAATTCCCCTAAGATATGTGATACATGATAGCGACGTGAGACATCTCGAGAAGATATTTTGGATTGATAAGGTGAGCTATAGGTGCGAGACGGTATAGATGATAATTTTTATGGAAATTGAGTTATATCGTTGTTTATTATATTTGTAGTTTATTATATCAAACAATAATTTGTATAATACATGTCAGATTTTAGTGTACTTGTGTATCGGTTATTCTACTTGTATCTTGATGGTTTATCGTGGTCTGTGTGGGTCTTACTAGATTATATAGTGATCTAGTATATATTATTATGGAATTGGATATTCATATGTTAACAAGTTTATTTGGTTGATACTATGATTTATTTGGAGTTGGAATATATGAGCATGGATATGCCAGCATGTTTTATTTGATGATGTCATGATTATATGCAAAGGAGTGTATCTGTGTGTGATAGGCCCCGCCCGTCCTATCGCGTGAGCCGCACGTGCCGGACTAGTACTCAAGTGGGATCGGATCCTAATCCCAAACAATACAGACTTGTAGACCGCCTTGATTAGAAACTTCCATGACTCAACGCTCGTGGGACACGAGGGCATCTTTCGGACCCACGATCGACTATGACTCAATTGCTGGTGGACTGGCATGAAGAAAGACGTGTGGAACTACGTCCACACATGCGAAGTCCGCCAATGAGCCAAAGCAAATTAGAATCGACCAGCCAGCCTTCTCCAACCCCTTCCCGTGCCTAAGAATATCTGGCAAGATATTTCAATGGACTTAATTGAAGGCCTACCGACCGTCTAAAGGCGATCGGTTATCATGGTGGTGGTCGACCGCCTCTCCAAGTATGCGCACTTCTAAGCACTCGCACACCCCTACACTAGACGGAAGGTCGTAGAGGTCTTCGTTAGTGACGTGGCTAAGCCTAGTGCAACTTGCGGCATAGGTGACTCAGGACCCATCAAGTCAGATCAAGTATAGGGAGAGACAGACTAATGCTCAAGTGGGCCCGGATCCTAATCCTAAACAATGAAGACTTGCAAACTACCTTGATTAGCAACTTCCACGACTTAGCGCTCGCGGGCCACGAGGGTATCTTTCAGACCCACAAGTGACTATGACTCAATTGCTGGTGGACCGACATGAAGAAATACATGCGCAATTACATCCGCGCATGCAAAATCTACCTACGTGCCAAAGCAGATTAGAATCCACTAGCCGGCCATCTCCAACCCCTTCCCATGTCCAAGCAAATCTGGGAAGATATTTCAATGGACTTTATTAAAGGCCTACCGACCATCCAAGGGCGATCGGTTATCATGGTGGTCATTGACCGCCTCTCCACGTATGCGCACCTCTCAGCACTCGCCCACCCTGACACCACACGGAAGGTCACGAAGGTCTTCGTTAGCGACATGCCTACACTTCATGGGATACCACGATCTATCGGATGAGCTTAGCATTCCAACCACAGAGGGACGAGCAGACAATGTCTTGAACCTAGGTTTGGAGCAATACTTACAATGCTACGCTGGAGCAACCAAAGCGATAGCTCCACTTCTTACCTTGGGTGGAGTGGGCCTACAACCCTGCCCACCACTCAGCCATAGACATCACACCGTTTGAGGCTGTTTATGGTAGGCCGCCTCCTACCTTGATCTCCTACACATTAACTCGACGAACGGAAAGTACGAACATTGAGGAAACCCTTAGATGCTCAGATTCGACGATTGAAGGCTAAGTTGGCGGTTGCACAGAATCGGATGAAGCTGATCAACAATCGACGCCACCAAGATTGGATGTTCGCAGTAGGAGCTTGGGTCTACATCAAACTACAGCCCAATGGCCAGACCTCGGTTCGACCCATCATGGACCAAAAGTTGGCACATAGGTATGTTGGGCCGTACCAGGTGATTGAACGGGTAGGCGAGGCGGCCTACCAACTTGATCTTCTAGATAACTCGCGGGTGCACCCCAGTTTTCCATGTTTCAGCTTTGCGAGTTTGAGTTACAGCCGAGATAGCTGTTGTGGCCAGCATACCCAATCCAGCCACACCGAGTCAAGATACTAACTGACTCTAGCTACATCGAATTTGATGGTTGAAGTCACCCCTAAGCCAATTTGTCGCACCAACATCTAAATCATGAAATTATGTGTGCAGATCCCAAGTAAGATGTTCCGGTTGGACCTGCGCCCTTTTGCGCTCAAGGGGGTCGACTTGGTGCTAGGATATCAATGGCTTCAGGGCTTAGGCCTAATCTAAGTTGATTTTGGCATGATGCAGATGGACTTCGAGACCAGTTCAACTCAATGGGTTGTGATCGAACACTGGGGCTACCCTTCAAGCCCTAACTAGGTTACCACAAGCTGGCTGCCATTGCTTGTTGATGTGGTTGGTCTCAACCATGGAGGAACCGAACCCAAGTAACACAACAGCCGTCGATTTCGACTAACTTCTCTAGGGTTTGATTAAGTCTTTGAAGAGCCGCATGGACTACCGCTGATCCGAGACCATGATCATCGGATCGAGATCACATCGGGAGTCAGACTGGCGAATGTGATGCCTTGCCAGTATCCACATGCCCAAAAGGATGAGATCACAAGCTTGTGCGAGAGATGATGGACAGAGGCATCATCCCGCCAAGCCATAGCGCGTACTCTTCGTTAGTGCCCCTGGTGTGGAAGAAGGACAACTCATTACGATTCGTCGTGAATTATCGAGCATGTAATGTCATCAACATCAACGACCTATATTTGATACTGGTTATCGAGGAATTATTGGATGAGTTAGCTAGTGCCACCATATTCACCAATCTAGATTTGTGGGCCAGCTATCACTAGATCAGGGTCCGAGCAACCAATGTTCACAAGATAATGTGGGACGACAAGGCGGAATGCGCATTTGAAGAACGAGGCAAGCCATGATCGATGCACCCATGTTAGCCCCACCAGATTTCACCAAGACCATTGCTGTCGAGTGTGATGCTTCTGGGATCAGGGATTGGCGCAATTTTAATGCAAGAATGGTGACATGTAGCCTACATGAGCAATGCCCTCTCTCAACGATCGCGCCAATTATTGACGTACGAGCGAGAGATGTTAGCTCGTGGTCCACGCTGTTAGCGAGTGGCACCTATACCTAATCGGAATGCGGTTTATAGTGCGCACCTATCAAAGTAGTCTGCCCTACTTACTCAGGCAAAGAATCCAAATTCCTGAGCAATAAAGGTGGCTCTCTGAGTTGCTCGGGTATGATTGTGACTTGGTTTAAAAGATGGGTTCAGAGAACAGCATGGCCGATGCACTCTCGTGCCAACCTGAAGCTGCTGAGCTAGCCACCCTATTGATTCCAACCATCCCCTTGTTGGACCGGGTCACAGATGCTACCTTGAAGGAACCAAGCCTAGTGCAACTTGCGACTTAGGTGACTTAAGACCCATCAAGTCAGATCTGAGTATAGCACGAGAGATGGACTAGTGCTCAAGTGGGATCGGATCCTAATCCCAAATAATGCAAACTTGCAGACCACTTTGATTAGGAACTTCCACGACTCAGTTCTCGCGGGCCACGAGGGCATCTTTCGGACCCACAAGCGACTATGACTCAATTACTGGTGGACCAACATGAAGAAAGACGTGCGCAACTACATCCGCACATGTGAAGTCTTCCAACAATCCAAAGTAGATTAGAATCGACCAGCCGGCCTTCTCCAACCCCTTCCCATGGCCGAGCAAATCTGGGAAGAAATTTCAATGGACTTCATTGAAGGCCTACCATCCATCCAAGGGCGATCGATTATCATGGTGGTGGTCGATGCCTCTCCAAGTATGCGCACTTCTCAATGCTCACCCACCCTTACACTGGACAGAAGGTTGCGGAGGTCGTCATTAGTGATGTGGCTTAACTTTATGGGATACCACGATCTATCGGATGAGCTTGGCATACCATCCAGTAAGGGACGGGAAAACAGAGGTCTTGAACTCGGGTTTGGAGCAATACCTACAGTGCTATGCGGAAGAGTAGCCAAAGCGATAACTCGACTTCTTACCATGGGCAGAGTGGGCCTACAACGCTGCCCACTACTCAGCCCTAGACATCATGCCATTTGAGCCTATTTACGGTAGGCCGCCTCCTACCTTGATCTCTAACGCATCGACTCGACGAACGGAAAGTACGAACATTGAGGAAACCCTTGGACGGCAGTTTTCTCAAATTCGACAGTTGAAGGTAAATTTGGCGGTGGCATAGTACCGGATAAAGCATATCTACAATAGGCTCCACTAGGATCGGACATTCGTAGTAGGACCTTGGGTCTACATCAAACTCTAGCCCTATCGCCAGACCTCAGTTCAACCCATCATGGACCAAAAGTTGGCACATAGGTAGTTTGTGCCGTACTAAGTGATTGAATAGGTAGGAGAGGTGGCCAACCGACTTGATCTTCCATATGAGTCGGGGTCACCCAGTGTTCAATGTTTCAGCTTTGCGAGCATGAGTTGCAGCTAAGACAGCTGTTGCAGCCAACATACCCGATCCAGCCACACCGAGTCGAAATACTAACTAGCTCTGGCGACATCAAATCCGATGATTGAAGCCACCCGCAACCCAATTTGTCGCACCAACTTCTCAACCATGAAATTATGTGTGCATATTCCAGGTGAGATGTTTCGGTTGGACTTGCACCCTTTGGCGCTCAAGAGGGCCCACTTGGTGCTAAGAGTTCAATGGCTTCAGAACTTAGGCCCAATCCTAGTTAATTTTGGCATAATACGGATGGACTTCAAGACCAGTTCAACTCGAAGGGTTGTTGATGCAGTTGGTCTCAACCACGGAGGATTCGAACTCAGGTAACACAGTAGCCGCTGATTTGGACTCACTTCTCTAGTGGTTTGATCAAGTCTTTGAAGAGCCGCATGGATCGAGATCACACCGAGAGCTGGACCAGCGAACGTGAGGCGTTACCGGTATCCACATGCCCAAAAGGATGAGATCACATGACTAGTGCAAGAGATGCTATATAGAGGCATCATCCAGCCAAGCCATAGAACCCACTTGTCGTTGGTGCTCCTAGTGTGGAAGAAGGACAACTTATTGCGATTTGGCGTGTATTACCGAGCACCTAATGCCATCACCATCAAGGACCGAATATCCGATACCGATTATTGAGGAATTGTTGGATGAGTTTGCTAGTGCCACCATCTTCACCAAGTTAGATTTGTGAGCTAGCAATCACCAGATTTCACCAAGACCTTTGTTGTCGAATGTGACGCATTTGGGATCAAGGATCGGCATAATTTTGATGCAAGAATAGTGACCCGTAGCCTACATTAGCAATGCTCTCTCGCAACGGTCGCGCTAGTTATCGACGTACGAGCGAGAGATGTTAGCCCATGGTCCATGTTGTTAGCGAGTCCCTATACCTGATCGTAATGCGGTTTATAGTATGCACCAATCAAAGAAGTCTACCCTACTTACTTGGGCAAAGAATCCAAATTCCTGCACAACGAAGGTGGCTCTCCAAGTTGCTCGAGTATGATTGTGACTTGGTTTACAAAAAGGGTTCAAAGAACAGTGTGGCCGATGCACTCTCGTGCCAACCTAAAGCTACTGAGCTAGCCACTCTATTGATTCCAACCCTCCCCTTGTTGGATCGGATCACGGATGCCACCTTAAATGACCCAAGCCTAGTGGAACTTGTAGCTCAGGTGACTCAAGACGCATCAAGTCAGATCGAGTACAACACAAGAGACGGACTGGTGCTCAAGTGGGATCGGATTCTAATCCCAAAAATGCAGACTTGTAAACCGCCTTGATTAGCAATTTCCATGACTCAGTACTCGCAATCCACGAGGGCATCTTTTGGACCCACAAGCGACTATGACTCAATTGCTGGTGGACTGGCATGAAGAAAGATGTGCGCAACTACATCCACACATGCAAAGTCTGCAAATGAGCAAAAGCAGATTTGAATCAACCTACCAGTCTTCTCCAAGCTCTTCCCGTGCTTGAGCAAATCTGGGAAGATATTTCAATGGACTTCATTCAAGGCCTACTACCGACCGTCCAAGGGCGGTTGATTATCATAGCAGTAGTCGACCATCTCTCCAAGTATTATAGATACGATGCAAATACTATAATTATATTATTATCATAAAATGTTAGTTATAACACAAGGAGAAGAGTTCTGTTTCTTTTTTTTCATAAGAGTATTTCTAAATATATAATTAAAAAAATAAAATAAAAGGCTAAATAACTATAAGTATAGACAAGGTCTAATTATAATTAATTTTATAATTCATACTCTATCTTGATTAATTAGGGACTATGCAATCTTTACTCGATAAAATAATAAATAAATAACTAAATAAGCCTAGAATTTTATTTGTTGCAGAATAATAATATATAATAAATTAATAGAATTACTTAAAATATATATCATAAGAATATTAGAATATAAATCCAATAATTATAATTTACAAATCTATCTATTAATCTAATAGACATATAAAAAAATAAATATAAATATTACCTATATTTATACCTAATTAATCATTAATTATACAAATTATAATTAATAATAATCATATTGAAGAATATATATTGTTATTAAAATAATTAATGTCTAAATAATCTATTTGCAATAATTAAAAAGGAAAAACATAAATAAATAAATAATTAAATAATTAAATAATTAAAAGGAGAAGAAATCGAGGAAGAAAAAGAAAAAAAGAAGAAAGAAGAAGAAGAAGAAGAAGAAGAAAAGGAGAAGAAGGGAGGAGAGGAGGGAGGGGGGTTGCGGACCTGGGCCGGTGGGGAGGGCATTGGCCGCTAGTGGCCATCCAGTGGCCGGTCTCTCGTCGGCGGCTCGGCTCTGGCGAGCCTGAGCTCGGGGCAAGAAACAGAGATAGAGAGAGAGAGAAGAAGGAAGATGAAGGAGGAGGCTCACTTGTGGTAGCACAGCGATAGCGGTGGCGAGTCGACAGTGGGAGAGAGAGAGAGGGAGAGAGAGAGGGAGAGTTTGAGGGAAGGAGGAGAGAGAGGAAGACTGAAAGAGAGAGTGGGGAGAAGAAAAAGATAGAGAGAGAGGTAGTGGGGAGGGAGGCTCTGGCTATAGCGGCGGGGCCCACCACGCTAGCTGGCCCGGCTAGGTTGGCCGGGCTGGCGGTTGGGACGCGTGGCGCCCTCCCCTCCTACCACTACATGGCACGAGGCCGACCACACTATGGCCGGCCATGTCGTGCCATGCAATAGAATTAGTTTGTTTTTTTTAAGGTTGGGTTGTTACATGATCCAGACTAATACTGGACATACTCTTAGCATATGGCAGAGTATAGTGATGGCTCTTAGCGTATGATAGGGTATAACTATCATTAATATGCCCTTAGCGTATGGTTGGCTATGATTATTTTCTTCTGAGATACCCTTAGCGTATAGCAGGGTATGATCTATCTCTAGAGATACTCTTAGCGTATAACAGAGTATGCTTTAAGCTTGTGACATGATGTGCCGAGTTTAGGGTAGAGTACCGTAGTCCAACATGGTGGATGATATTTAGAGTTGAGACGGATGATTAAGATAGTGAGAGATGTTGATTATATCTGGCTCTGACATATACGATTATCTAGTGGTTGGCATGCATCATGCCTTATCATTGATGTGACTAGTATCATTGGATCATAATTATTATACATCATATGTTATATTGCAATTTCATCATGAGATATAATTTTGGTTGAGGATATAATATGCTCATTCATGAGAATTAATTTTATTTATATATATGTCATTTAGGATACATATATACATGCTCATACATGGCATCATGCTTTTTTCTGATTCATATTATCCAGTACAGGATTTACTCTCTGTTTGGTATCACTGATTCGGGGTAAGGTCTATTCACTGAGCATTTTGCTCATGACTTTCTTTATTTCTTTTAACCATCTCAGATATGTGGTACATGATAGCAACTTGAGATATCTTGAGAAGATATTTTAGAGCGATGAGGAGGTGAGCTATAGATGTGGGACGATATAGATGATAGTTTATATAGAAATTAAGTTGTACTAGTAATTGATATTTGTATTCCTCTGTATTAGACGATGATTTGTATAATACAAGTCAAATCATAGTGTACTCTTGTATTAGTTGTATTAGTTGTTTTAGCTGTATCTTGATGGTTTGTCAGGGCCTGTGTAAGTCTTGTCAGATTATGTAATGGTCTAGTATATATTATTGTGGACTTGGATATTCATATGTTAACAGGTTTATTTGGCTAATAGTATGATTTATTTGGTAATGGACTATGTGAGCATGGATATGTTAGCATATTTTATTTGATGATTTCATGAATATATGTGTATAGAAGTGTATCTGTGCATAACGGGCCCCGCCCAACCTGCCGCGTGTGTCGTGTGAGTGCGTGGGCATACACGTGCCCATGTTGGGCGGGGGCGTTACAATTCAGGTGTATTAGAGCTTAGGTTTAAGGATGATCTAGCAAACCATCAAGTACACTAGTTGTCGATTTTGTTTCCGCTGGTAGTCGATCTCGATGAGTTTGATATTAATCGATTGAGATAGAGGTCTAAGTTGTGATGTTGAGTTTCTAAAATTTTGATACTTGGTGATATCGATAGAAATTATAATTTAAGATCTTTGTAGATTGAGAATTTATCTGAGCTATTAATGAGCTGGGAAGAATTATTACTATATCATGCATTGATGTACTATAGAGGACATATATTAATATTGATGTGTTATAATCTATGGAGCGTAATATTAGAGATGTATACATATTCATATGATGTCATAAAGTGTAGAAATTCATAAACAGATAGAGATATTTATTTTATGCAGAAGGATTATTATTAGTAAATTTGAGGTTATTTTGAGCAGAAATAATATATTTTGGATTTTTGATCTTTTATGAATACATTTGTGATTAGGAGATTGATGCAAAAATATATATGTGTAGAGAGACTATTTTGATTCTTTATGAGGGTCATAATTATTGATTGTAGATGGATGAGTAAGATATGTGATGATTTTGTATAGTGGAAAAAATATAAGGTGATGTAATATAGATGATTGTATATTGTATATGAAAAAGAAGTTTTTGGATGACTAGTATGATAAATTATGTTTGCAAGATACTTGTGTTAGTAGGTATAAAATTTTGATTGTACTGACAAGATAGATGATTTAATAGGGATATAAATGTCCAATAATATTACTAGAGGATTAGCGTCTCGTTTAAATCTTTATGTAACGCCCCCGCCCGGCACGACACGTGCACGCCCACGCGCCCACACAGCATGCGCGGTGCACAAGACAGGTCGGGCGGGGCCCGTCACGCACAGATACTCTCCTGTGCACCTATAAACATGACATTATCAAATAACACCTATTAACATATCCATGATCACATAATCCATCGTCGAATAAATCATACTATCAATCAAATAAATCTGTTAACATATGAATATCCAAGTCTACAATAATAAACACTAGACCGCTACATAATCTGGCAGGACCCATACAGGCCACAACAAACCATCAAGATACAACTAAACAACTGATACACGAGTGCTATAAAAATTTGACATATACTATATAACTCATCATCTGATACAATAAGGTACAAATATAGCAAACAACGATACAACTCAATGTCTGGTTAAACTATCTTCCATACCATCTCGCATCAATAGCTCACCTCATCATCACTCTAAAATATCTTCTCAAGATATTTCAGGTCGCTATCACGTACCACAAATCTGAGGGGTTAGAAAAGAAAAATAAAGAGAGTCATAAGCAAAAGGCTCAGTGAATAGACCTTACCCCGAATCAGTGATGCCAAACAAAGAATAAATCATGTACTGGATAATATGAATCAGAAAGAGTATCATGTTATGAATGAGTAAATGAATGTGTTATCAATACTACATAAATGAAATATAGATAACATGTCATGTCATAATTGATAAAAATACATAATCCTCGACAATGAATAAATAGATCACCACGTCATATGATTATCATAACTCTCTATCAAATATGACACATGATGCATGCCGACTATGACAATGCTATGATATCAGATACAATCATATATGATGTATATTAACCACTCAATAATCAGGTATGACAGCTAATAATGACATCATATGCATTTCTTAACATCACGATCATCACCGACATCTCGGTATAATACCATCATATTAGACCACTGTGCATAGTCAATACCCGGTACCCGGTCTCAACATCATATCCAAAGGCTCAGAGCATACTCCGCCACCCGCAAGAGTATCTCTAATATAACCATACCCCGCCACCCGCTAGGGTATCAACATCCATCCAGACCGGGCACCCACATAGTTGATAGAAACCTCGTGAGGATAACTCGCCACATATGCCCTGGCGAACGGCATGTGTCCGAATGTCTACTACGCACACAGACTAACGACCTCAGACGTAAGGCCAACAGGATCGCGACTATGTCGAGCGATCAATCATCTCCAGGCACACCCTAACCCTCGCGCCCACTCGGGTATCCTCACGCTTTCTATCAACTATCCTATCAATCACATTTCATGCTTTCCTTCTAAATGACAGATCATATGCATATATCCAGTACGATAACAAGTCAATGCATAACAGGAATTTAGGTGGAATAGGAATCAAGAGAAAAATGATGCAATGTAGTCTCCAACTATATAGTCAACACATGCATACTCATGCTAATCTATTATATGCATACCCATGCTACAGATCAACTAGACATAACCTCACCACAGTATAATCATAACTCATCATCTCTATTTATCATCATCATACTCATATCCAAGATCAGCCTAATTATATGCATGATAAAAATATGCTCGACTGTAATCATCTCTAGATAAAATCATATAATCATGCTGGAGGCCAAAACATGCATGTACATAATATATAATATAACCTAATTTGAGAAAGGGATCTAGGGGATAAGACTACTCACAGTCTGATCAGAAGATACAAACCACGGATCTCTCACGTCCGTCAGGTAACCGAGTGACACTCATCGCTAGCAAGGTCCACGGAGTCTCAAATAAGAGTGTTCGGAGTCTGAAAATATTTAAATAATATGATGTTAGCCGTTTATCCCATTTAGAATTCATTGGTGTAAAATATAATAAATTATTTGATTTTATTAAATAACTTGATATACCTTATATATATATATAATTATGATAACCTTATTCAATTATATGGCAATTATTACTTTTACTTAACTAGTTACTAATCATACATATATTAATCATTATTCATAAATATAAAAATGATTATCTGAGCTCAGCATTTTATTGCATAGAAAATAATATATAATAATAATGATAAGTTGCTAGAAACACATTGTATACTCGAATGTATTAAATATATGCATGTATAAGCATACATAAACATTAATAGAAACTTATAAAATTTAATTATTTTTAATAAAACTAACTATATAAAATATAAGATTATTATCTATATGATTACATGTATTAATCTAATAAACAGTGGTTATATTATATATAATCATATGCAAGTACTTATAACTATAATTAATAAATTATTATACTAATAATACTTAACTAATACTTATGCTAGAGAGTATAAATTATTAAAATAATCTATCATCCAGATAACTGATTCACCTAAATTTTAAAAACTAAATCATATAATTAATATAAACAAATTAAAAAGGGAGCAATCCCTTGTCATAGTGCTGGGCTCGGCACTGTCTGCTACAGTGCTGGGCCGAGCCCAGCACTATTGCAGAAGGGAAATAGCTGAGGAAGATGAAGAAGAAGAAAGAAGAAGGAAGAAAGGAAGAAGAAGAAGAAGAGAAGAAAAGAAAAGAGAAGAAGGGAAGAAGGAGGAGGGAGGTGCGGACCCGGGCCGGCGGGGAGGGCACCGGCAGCTGGTGGCCAGCCAGCTGCCGGCCTCTCGCCAGCGGCTCGGCTCCGACGGGCCCGAGCCCAAGGTAAGAAAAAGAGAAAGAGAGAGAGAGAGAGAGAGAGAAGAAGAAAGAAGAAGAGAGAGGAGGAGAAAGAGCTCATCGGCGCTCGTGGAGGTGGCGGCGGCGGCGATAGTCCGGCCTCGGCGAGAGAGAGAGAGAGGTTTAGAGAGAGACCAAACGGGAGAGAGAGAGAGAGATTTAAAGAGAGAGAGGGAAGGCGGTGGGGGGGGGGGGGCGGTTTGCGGCGGCGCTAGGGCCCACCGCGGCCAGCTGGTCGCCCCCACCACGCAAGCTGCATGCGCAGCTTGCATGGGCACGAGGCCGGCCACAGTGTGGCCGGTCGCGTCGTGCCTAGAATTTTTTTTTTTTTTTTTTTTTAAGATTGGGTTGTTACACTTTAAGCTGATGATAACCAAATAGGGGAATGAGCATAGGAAATATGACATGGATACAGTTATTGGATTATGAATTATTTCAGTAGCTGAGACTTAATGTATGTATTTCTAGATGGCATGATAGTAGGTTTAGTTTAGAAGTTTCTAATTACATGAATATGATTAGATAGAAAGAATGATAATGAAAGGAAGTATATAAAGTGATGATAGTTACTAAGTTGATAGCCTCATGACATAACGGGTATGATAGTGAAAATATATTTTGATTATTAGTTTAGTTTTGGGCATCAATTTAGAGGATAAGGATATTATAGCATGACGGTCATGTATTTTGGATGATGAATTTTAATTACAAATATAGAGACTTATTTTATTATAATTATTAGGTGATATTAATGATGCAATAGAAGGATTTTGATGATGCTATAAAATTATATTGTTCAGTATATATGATGGACTTTGTATAGAGAATGTGATAGAATATTAAATTGAGACTCTTGAAGAAATATGAGGGGGTTTAAGTGATTTAATTAGAAATGGGATATATTGATTTTTTTAATCATAGATATTAAATTGAGGTTTCATGTGCTTTGACATGTTAGTTATTTTGAGGGTACTAATTGGAGAGATAACTTGATAGAATTATTCACATAGTCTATAGATATGATTATTTATTATGACTAATAAATGTTTTGGAAGTTGAACTAATTGCTTCATAGGACGTTATCGAAAAGAATACGGAGGACTATGATATTTCATATATAGTGTATCGATCCAGGTTTATTATACTATTTAATCGCAAGCAAATAATAATGCATAGAAAGTGATTATGTTAGCATTTACTTAACCGTTAGCTTACATGTCTAATTATTACTAGAAGTTATTGAGCGAGCCTTTTAGAATGGCGAGATTGATCTTAATAATTATAATGACTTACAGGTTTGCAATTGAGTCTTAAGATAAAGGTATTTGATTGGGTGATAATGATTACATGATTGGTTCCATTATAGTTTGTGGGAATTTGATCTTTCAATGAATTGTAAAGTTAAGATTGTGAGTTGATCTAAAGTAAAATAGAAGATATACTAATAAGGTTATAATTTATATTTTTGGATGTCTTCTCATCTATATGAATTAGTTAGTGTCAGTTATTTTATTGGCAGATCATAACAGCATGACCAATTCGGGAGATCGGTCTTAGTAGCCTATTAGTTCATGGACAGTACTTTTATGGATTTATCTGAATTATATTTATGTATTCTTAAAGATCAAGTATGATGGAATAGTAAATAGTTGTGTAACAATGGATTGATATTATGAATTGAGTATTATATTTGTCAAGATATTGAAGAGATTATTGGATTACTTGGTAAAACTTAGTAGATAGTCTTTGGATTTGAATAGCATTATCATTAAGTGATATTTTGGTAGATATACTAGTAGTGATAGTAATTAAATAGATAATGATCAAATTGTAATTACGTGAATTGAGGAATAAATAGTTCGAATACAGAAAATGATTGATAGAAAGATCATTATAAATTTTATCATGTATGTTGCTTGAGGTAGTCTGAATTTAATTATTCAGATATTGCAGGTTAAAAAGAAAGAAAATGTGGAGAATCAGAAGAGTGTATAAATTCGTTTGAGGTTGTATTATGATTAACATTGATAGGTTGGATTTGATGATCTGTATGTTATTTTGAAGAATGTATTATAAATACAAGTTAATACTATTATCTTATATGGATAGGTGTCATATCTTATATTAATTTATTTAATAATTTGTATAATGGGTTAGGCATATGAGCAGTGCACTTTAAATAAGAGAGTTTGTGCTATTGCCTAAATTTTATGAGGATATCGGATGATGTTGAGTGTGTTTAGATTAGTGATGTTATTTGTTTAGAAAGAGAAGCATGAGTTACGTATTTCCGATGTTCTTGAAATAACTTGTATTTATCGTTCTACCCAGTATTAATGATAATATTGAGGGATAATAGTTTAAGCATGTTTTGGGATCGAAGTATACATTTTGTAGATCTTAGAAATAATTTATTTAAACAAGTTGTATTGTATTATTATAGATAATTATGTCATTTGATTTTTTTATGGTTGCAGTTTAGTAGAAGTTATAGATTTGGACAGGTTCAAATACCTTGGAGCATAACATGATGCAGTTAATTGATGTCAACACTTTTCATATTTTAGTATTAGTGTATGCAATTATTTAGCATTAATATTCTTTGTTAAGGACTATATTATAAACATTTTTCTAGAATTGATATTTGTAGAAGGATAGTACAATTACCTAATTGGCTTAAATTTAGATAATTGATTCTCATATTGAGATTATCCTTGATTGTGTAAGGTTAGGAGTTAGGGATTAGAAAATAGTAAATGATATACGAGTTATTGATTTAAGAGAGTTACATTAGACAATTGTTGATTTGTGGAGAAGGTCGTGAGATTAGTAATATTGATTATATATATATATACATATATATATTAGTATGATCTAAATTTCAGGGTCGAAATTTTTACAAGGGGGAAGGAAAGTGTAATAACCCAGATCTTAAAAAATAATAATAATAATAATAATAATAATAATATATAAATTAAATTAAGAAAAAGAGACAAAAAGAAAGAAATAAAGAAAAAAAATTTTAATTTAGTGTTGCTCTCGTGCCATGTAGGTTCTGAGCGCACATTGAGGGCACAGCTGCTGCCTTACCTCCTTCACCGCCTCGCTCGTTCTCTCTCTCTCTAACTTGCTCATTCTCTCTCTCTCTCTCTCTCTCTCTATCACCTCTCTCTTTCTGTCCTCGCCGTCACCATCGTCGCCGCCGCACCCTTTACCGCCTGTCTCTCTAACTCTCTCGTTCTCTCTCTCTTACCTCCTCTCTCTCTTAATCACCTCTTTCTCTCGAGCTCCCTCTTTCTCTCCTTATCTTACTAAGGCTAGCCTGCCATCGTCGCACCCCCCTCATCGCCTCTCTCTCTATAGCTCTTTCTCTCTAAGAGTCATGCTCTCTCTCACTCTCTCTTACCTTCCTCTCTCTTAACCACCTCTCTCTCAAGCTCTCTCTTTCTCTCTTTCTCTTACCGACATCGGCCGACTGCTGTCACCGTCTTCACCGTCGCCGCCGCCACCGCCATAGCCTTGGTGAGCCTTCCTCCCTCCCCTCCTCTCTTTCTTCTCTTCTTTTCTTCTTCTTTCTTCTTCCTTTCTTCTTCTTCTTTCTTCTTCCTTTCTTCTTCGTCCTCAACTGCTTCTCCTCTTTATTCTGCAATAGAGCTGGGTGCAGGCCAGTGTTGGGCCAAGCCCAACACTAGTGCGAGTACTCCTTATTTTTATTTTATTATTTATTTAGATATTTCTTTCTTAATTAATACAAATAGATTTAGACATTAATTATTTTAATAATAATATGTATTCATCAATATGATTATTATTAATTATAATTAATTAATGATTAATTAGGTTATAAACTATTACACATAAATATAGGTAATACTTATATTTATTTATTTATTTACTTATATGTCTATTAGATTAATAGATAGATTTGTAAATTATAATTATTAGATTTATATACTAATATTCTTATGATATACATCTTAAGTAATTCTATTATTTTATTATATATTATTATTCTAAACAAATAAAATACTAGACTTATTCAGTTATTTATTTATTATTTTATTATTTTATTGAGTAAAGACTGCATAGTCCCAAATTAATCAAGATAGAGTATGAATTATAAAATTAATTATAAATAGACCTTGTCTATACTTATAATTATTTAGCAATTTATTTTATTTTATAATTATATATTTAGAAATATTCTTATATAAAAGAAACAGACCTCTTCTCCTTATATTATAATTAGCATTTTATAATAATAATATAATTATAGTATTTGAATCGTATCTATAATATAGATCTAGTTATGTAATCAAAAATAAAAAGAAGCTATTCTAAACCTAATAAACCTTTATATTTTATTTGAATTAATTATAATTAGATAAATGACTAACTTTTTGCTAGTTAAATATTTTCAGATCCCAAACTTCCTTATTTGAGACGTCGTGGATCCTGTCAATGAGTTGACGTTTGATTAATGGATGTGAGGGATACGTTGTTCAAGTCTTCTAATCAGATGTGAGTAGTCTTGTCCTCTAGATGTCTTTCTCAAATTAGGATATATTATATAATTATGTATATGCATATTTTGGCCTCCACCATGATTATATAACTTTATCTAGAGATGATTTCAGTCGACCATATTTTTTCATGCATTTGATTAGGCTGATCTAGGATATAAGTATATTGGTGATATATAGAGATGATTAGAGATGACTATAATGTTATGATTTTATGTTGAGATGATTTTTATCATGAGTGTGCATATGATAAACTAGTAGGAGTATGCATGTGTTAGTTATATGGTTGGAGTCTACATTACATCATCTTTCTGTTGGCTTCTTAACCACATAAATTCCTAAGTTGTGATATGATTCGGACTTCACCGGTGTCGTCTCGAGCACGGATACACTTTAGGGGTGTCTTTGTTTCTTATTTTAATGTTTAATTTCTAAGAAAATAAGTTTTCTATAAGTCGCGTTCGAACGCGGGTGGAGTGCATTCGAACACAGTTGTGAGCACCTACATTACGTCCAGAGAGTGTGAATTGTGCGTTCGAACGTCGCATTCGAACGTGCTATGAACGCCTGCATTGCATTCGCAAATCCAGAGAAGTGGAAAACAGGTGCGTTCAGTCGCACGTTTGAATGCCTGCATCGCATTCGCAAATCCAGAGAAGAGAGAAATAGGTGCATTCGAACGCGATCGGGCGTGTTCGAACGCGATCGACGAAAATGTACTATTTAGGGTTAATTTTGAATTGTTTGGTTAGCCTCTAAAGGATGTGGATGGCACTAGAGAGTCATTATTGATGAATTGAGTTTTTGCCTTGTCTCCTTCATTTTCTTCGCTCTCGTTCTCTCAATCCCCGGCGACGCCGCTTCTAACCTCCCTTAACCGGCCAATCACCCTAGTCCTTTAGGGGTGGCCCTCTCCTCCCCCTTCTTCCAATCTCTCCAACACTTGCCCTAACCCTTCCACCACACTTTTCACCGATGCCATCCCATTAACGCCGATCCACCGCCAACCACCATCATCTAGGATCTCGTGCCTCCATCTACGAATCCTGATCAGACCCCCAGATGTTTGTTCACTAATTAGACGATATCTTAAAATCCCCACATCCGATTTGCCTGAAACTTAATTTGTTGGAAAGCTCATTTTTGGGGCTACAATATATCAAAATTTTATGTTGATCCGATGGCAGCATCTTTGAGGATTTATTTATAAAGTTCTGTGCTAAAATCAGTCCAAATCTGAGAATTAGAAGAGATCGAACCTTAGCCTAAAGGGGAGATCGTAACAAGCTAGTATCAGAGCCACCGTTCCTCTAACACGCACTTCCTATGACGACAACCATAGCCATGGCTGCACGGTGAGATGATGAAGAAGATATTCTCCCAATAGAGGAGGGGGAAACAGTTGCGAGGACTTCCACCCGCGGAACCACCCGATCTAATTGGAATACGAAAAAACCTAGTGTTCAAGCCGTGTTGGGGTCTCTTTCTGAACAAATGGCCTTCAACAACCAAATAATGATGGAGACGATGCGAAAATTATGGGCGACAAGGGAAGCCATACCGAACGGGAATTTATTTGATGATGTCATGATTATATGTGCATAGGAGTGTATCTGTGCATAACAGGCCCTGCTCGACCTGTCGCGTGCGCCGCGTCTGTTGTGTGGGCGTGTAGGCGTGCACATGCCCATGCGGAGCTGGGGCGTTATAGGGATCGGATCTTAATCCCAAACAATGCAGACTTCCAGACCACCTTGATTAGCAACTTCCATGACTCACTGTTCGCGGGCCATGAGGGCATCTTTTGGATCCACATGAAGAAAGACATGCGCAACTACATCCGCACATGTGAAGTTTGCCAACGAGCCAAAGCAAATTAGAATCGACCAACCGGCCTTCTCCAACAACTCCTTCCTATAACAATGCAAATCTGGGAAGATATTTCATTGGACTTCATTAAAGGCCTATCGATCGTCCAAGGGTGATCGGCTATCATGGTGGTGGTTGACCGCCTCTCTAAGTATGCACACTTTTCAATGCTCACCCACCCGTACACTGTACGAAAGGTCGCAGAGGTCTTCATTAGCAACGTGGCTAAACTTCACGAGATACCACGATCTATCGGATGAGCTCAGCATACCATCCAAAAATGATGGGCAGACAAAGGTCTTGAACCGGTGTTTGGAGCATTACCTACGGTGCTGCGTCGAAGAGCAGCCAAGGTGGTAGCTCCACTTCTTAACATGGGCAAAGTGGGCCTACAATACTGCCTACCACTCAGCCATAGACATCACGCCGTTTGAGGCTGTCTCCTACCTTAGCCTCCTACGCACCGACTCAACGGACGAAAAGAACGAACATTGAGGAAACCCTTGAGGATAAGGATACTCAGATTCGACGGCTGAAGGCTAACTTGGCTGCTGCATAGAACCGGATGAAGCAGATCTACTATCGGCACCAATAGGATTGGACGTTCGTAGTAGGAGCTTGGGTCTCCATCAAACTCCAACCCTATCACCAGACCTCGGTTCAACCCATCATGGACTAAAAGTTGGCATATAGGTACTTTGGGCCATACCAAGTGATTGAACGGGTAGGCGAGTTGGCCTATTGACTTGATCTTCCAAATGACTTGTGGGTATGCCCAGTGTTCCATTTTTAGCTTTGCGAGCCTGAGTTGCAGCTAAGACAGTTGTTGCAGCCAACATACTCGATCCAGCCACATCGAGTTGGAGTCACCCCCAACCCAATCTGTCGTACCAACTTCTCATCCATGAAATTATGTGTACAGATCCTAGGTGAGATGTTCCGGTTGGACCTGCATCTGGGTCAGGGATAGTTGTTCTAGATTTCACTAAGATAGTTGTTGAGTGTGGCGCATCTGGGTCAGGGATCAGGGTAATAATGCGCACCAATCAAAGAAGTCTGGCTTACTTACTTAAGCAAAAGATCCAAACTGTTGTGCAATAAAGGTGGCTCTCCATGTTGCTCGGGTATGACTATGACTTGGTTTATAAAAAGGGTTCAGAGAATAGCGTAGCCAATGCACTCTTGCACCAATCTAATGCTGCCGAGCTACCACCCTATTGATTCCAATCCTTCCCTTGTTGGACCGAGTCAAGGATGCCACCTTAAAGGACCCAAGCCTAATGGAACTTGCGGCTTAAGTGACTCAAGACCCATCAAGTCAAATCTAGTATAGCACGAGAGACGGATAGTAGGCCACCTCTTACCTTGATCTCCTATGCACTATCTCAACAGATGGATCACATGGATATTGAGGAAACCCTAGTGGATGGATACTCAGATTCGACAATTGAGGGCCAACTTGGTGGCTGCATGGAACCGGATGAAGGAAATCAATAATCAGCGACACTAGTATCGGACATTCCTAGTAGGAGATTGGGTCTACAACTCCAGCCCTACTATCCAACCTCCTTTTGACCTATCATGAACCAAAAGCTGGCACATAAGTTCTTTGGGCCGTACCAAGTGATTGACAGGGTAGGTGTGGTGGCCTACCAACTTATTCTTCTAGATGACTCATAGGTGCACCCATTGTTCCATGTTTCAGCTTTGCGAGCTCGAGTTACAGCCAAGATAAATAGCGCTACCAACATACCCAATCCAGCCACACATAACCAAGAGCCCATGCCACTTTGTGTTCTTGCCAAGAGAAGGATTTGGGTAGACGGAAGATTGATCACTGAAGTACAAGTGGAGTGGTTGATACGATCTCCCCTTTTGGCTAAGGTTCGATCTCTCCCGATTTCCAAATTTGGACTATATCTGACACAGAACTTTGGAAATAGATCCCGAAAGATGCCACAATCGGATAGACTTGAGATTTTTTATATATTGTAGCCCCAAAAAAGAGCTTTTCAATAAATCAAGTTTCAGGCCAATCGGATGTAGGGATCTCAAGATATCGCCCGATTAGTGGACGAACATCAGGGGTCTGTCTTAGGATCCGTGGATGGAGGCACGAGATCCTAGGTGTTGGTGGATGGTGGTGGACCGGTGTTAATGGGGTGGCACCAGTGAATAAGTGGTGCTGAAAGGGTTAGGGCAAGTGTTGGATAGATTGGAAGAAGGGGCCGCTAAGGGACTAGGGTGATTGGTCGATCGAGGGAGGCTAGAAGCGGCGTCACTAGGAATCGAGAGAACGGGAGCAAAGAAGACGAAGGAGACAAGGCAAATATTCAATTCATCAGTAATGACTCCATGGTTCCCATCCATACCTTTAGAGGCTAAGCAAACAATTCAAAAATAACCCTAAATAGTACATTTTCACCGACCGTATTCTAACGCGCCAGAGCGCGTTCGAACGCACCAGATCGTGTTCGAACGGACATATTTCTCACTTCTCTGGATTTGCGAATGTGATGTAGGCGTTCATAGGTGCGTTCAAACGCATAATTCGTATTCTCTTGATGTGCGAACCTAATGTAGGCATTCACAATCATGTTCGAACACACTCCACCTGCGTCCGAACACGATATACAGAAAACTTATTTTTTTAAAACTAAACACTAAAACAAGAGACAAAGACATCCCTAAGTATATCCATGCTTGAGACGACATCGGTGAAGTCCGAATTATATCAATCCACCACGCTTCCGCAACCTTGTCCTCAAGGTTTGAAATTTGTGAGGCCATCCATGATATCTTACTCTAGCTCCTAGGTAGACTCATTAGTGGGCTTGCCTAGCAACTTAATCAGCACTTTGGTCTCCAATCTGGATCCATGGCGTTTTCTCCTGCGGCCTAAGAGTCGGACCAGTTCAGTTGGGCCATCTTCCTCTATTGGTTCGGGCAATGCCGAACCCACCATATGGTTAGGCCTGATTTGGGTCTTCAATGCCGATACATGGAAAACCGGATGGATCCTGGTCCCCTCAGGTAGGTCCAATCGGTAAGCTACTGGACTGATCCGTTGTAGCACTCAGTATGGACCATAGTAGTTCTGACCCAACTTTTGGTTCAAAATTGGCCTCAATGTGGATTGCCGGTATGGTTGAGCTCTAACGAACACTAATTGATCCACCTCAAACTCTCGCTCATGTCGGCCTTTGTCATGAGTTTGCTTAGTGCGTTTTTGGGCTATTGCTAGATGTATCTTGAGCCGTCTCAAGGTTTCATCTCGATCAGCAAGTTCCAAGTCAAGCTTGGTCCTATCCGTCTTCACGAGTCTAACGTAGGCATGCAAGATAAGGGGGAGTGCGCTCATAAACCGCCTCAAAGAGGGTCATGCCGATGCTAGAGTGATGAGTGGTATTGTATGACCACTCAGCCCATGGAAGGAATTTGACCCAATCCTTTGGTCGGTACGCCATAAAGCATCGCAAGTATTGCTCTAGTCCGCGATTCACTATCTCGATTTGGCCATTCGTCTCGGAGTGATAAGCTGAACTAAGGTTGACTTGAGTCCCTTGCAATCTGAAGAACTCGGACCAAAACTCGCTAATGAAGATGCGATCCCGGTCCGACACGATCATCCTAGGCATCCCATGCAAGCGCGCTACTTCCCGAACAAAAATTTTAGCAACCTTTTTCGCTGAAAATAGGTGCGTCAATGCTATGAAATGAGCATATTTGCTCAGTCTATCCACCACAACAAACACCACCGATTGTCCTCGAACCTCCGGCAGCCCCTTGATGAAGTCCATTGAGATGTCCTCCCAAATACGCTCCGGTATAGGCAGTGGTTGCAACAGCCTGCTGGGCTTCAATGTTTTTGATTTAATTTGCTGGCAGATTTGACATTCACGCACATACTTCTTCATGTCCCGTTCACCATGGCTTCCCTTGTTGCCCATAATTTCCGCATCATCTTCATCATCATCTGGTTGTTGATGGCCATTTGCTCAGAAAGAGACCCCAACACGGCTTAAACACTAGGTTCTTCCGTATTCCGATTTGATTGGGCGGTTTCGTGGGTGAAAGTCCTCGCAACCGTTCCCCCTCCTCTATTGGGAGAATCTCTTCTTCCACATCTCGCTGTGCAGCCATGGCTTTGGTTGTTGTCATAGGAAGCACATGTTCGAGGAACGGTGGCTCTGATACTAGCTTGATACGATCTCCCCTTTAGGCTAAGGTTCAATCTCTCTCAATCTCCAGATTTAGACTAGATCTAACAAGGAACTTTGAAAATAGATCCCAAAAGATTCCACCGTCAGATTGACTTGAGATTTTGATATGTTGTAGCCCTGGAAAAGAGCTTTCCAAAAATTTAAGTTTCAGGAAAATCAGATGTAAGGATCTCAATATATCGCTCGATTAGTGGACAAACATTAGGGGGTCTATCTTAGGATCCGTTGATGGAGGCACGAGATCCTAGGTGTTGGTGGATGGTGGTGGACTGGCGTTAAAGGGGTGGCACCAGTGAATAAGTGGTGATGGAAGAGTTAGGGGTGATGGAAGGGTTAGGGCAAGTATTGGATAGATTGGAAGAAGGGAGAGAAGTGGGCTGTGCCCCTAAGGGACTAGGGTGATTGGCCGGTTGAGGGAGGCTAGAAGCGGTATTGACGGGGATCGAGAGAATGGGAGCGAAGAAGACGAAGGAGACAAGGTGAATACTCAATTCACCAATAATGACTCCATGGTTGCCATCCACACCTTTAAAGGTTAACCAAACAATTCAAAAATAGCCCTAAACAATACATTTTCGCCGACCACATTCGAACGCACCCGATCACGTTCGAACGCACCCGATCGCGTTCGAACGCACATATTTCTCACTTATTTGGATTTGCGAATGCGATGCAGGCGTTCACTGCGCGTTCGAACGCACATATTTCTCACTTCTCTGGATTTATGAACGCGATGCAGGCGTTCGCAGGCGCGTTCGAACACATAATTCACATTCTTTGGATGTGTGAACCTAATGCATGCATCCACAACGGCGTTCGAACACACTTCACCCGCGTTTGAACGCACTGCACCCACGTTCGAATGCGACATGTAGAAAACTTGTTTTTTTTTTAGAATTAAACACTAAAACAAGAGACAAAGACATCCCTAGGTGTATCCATGCTCGAGACGACATCGGTGAAGTCCGAATCGTATTAGTGGTCCAACGGACTAATAGGAGATCCAACTTGGGAGTTCTGAGTTCTCACCTTGAGGATGAAGTGATCGAAAGTGATCGTAAGCATACTGGAGTGATGTGACCTAGGTCTGATTAAGATCTATTCACAGGGATATTTGTCGACTAATCGAGTCTACTTAATCCTTTTATTATTTCTTGATGTAAACCTTTTAGGCAAGTTTAGTTTAGTCATGTGAGCCACTAAGGTAAATCCAAGTAAGTCATAACAGCCCTTAAAGTAAGTCTAGTTATTTTAAAGCAAATCCAATTAATTCATTTAAGTCTGTAAGGCAAATCCTAATTCAAGTCATGTCAGTCTTTAAGGCTAGCCTTGAGTTTATCTTAGGAATAAGAGTAAGAAAACCTAGGAGTATAAGTAAATTAATCTCCCTTCATCACCGCCATCACTGCCCATCATCTTCCTCACCATCACCACCGCCATCATCCCTCCTTCCACTCTCTCCGTCTACCATCATTTATCCTAATTGAAGCCTACACTCCCCTGTTGTAGATCTTCTCTAGTTGGTCTGTAACATGACAATCATGTCTAATGAGTCTAGTGGAACTAATCTTAATTGACTCGCTAGTGGTTCAAGAGTTTTCGGATGTTTTTCTTGAGGACATTAAAGGGCTTCCTCCAGACAGGGGAGTCGAGTTCACCATCGACCTAATTCTAAGAGTTGGACCAGTCTCCAAGGAGCCTTATCACACGGCTCCAAAGGAAATGGAGGAACTTAGAGGACGGATTGATGATTTGCTAAATAGAGGTCTCATCAGGCCACCAGTCCTCTTTGTAAAGAAGAAGGCCGGTACCCTTTGTCTTTGTATTGGTTATCGGCGACTGAACCAACTAATAAGAACAAATATCCTCTACCTCGCATTGTCGATCTTTTCAATTAGTTGCGTGGAGCTTGAGTCTTCTCGAAGATTGATATGAGTTCTAGTTATCATTAGTTGAGGATTATGGAAGCGGATGTCTCCAAAACAGTCTTCCGTACTTGTTATGTTTTGTATGAGTTCTTCGTTATACCTTTTGGGCTAACCAACGCACTAGCTATTTTCATGGATTTTAATGAACTGAGTCTTTCGTCCTTTCTTGTATCGGTTTGTTGTGTGGTCTTCATTGATGACATTTTGATATATTCAACTTAAGAGCAAACATGAGGAGCATCTTCAATTAGCACTACAGACCTTGAGGAGAGAAAGTATGTTTGTCAAGTTCTCGAAGTGTTAGTTTTGGCTGAACAAGGTAGTGTTCCTAAGGCATGTGGTGTTAGGAGAGGGCATCCGAGTTGACTAATCCAAGATCACTGTAGTCTTCGGTTAGAAATAGCCGAGCACCATGGCAAAAGTCTGCAATTTTCTTGGACTGGCTAGATATTATTGGTGCTTTGTGGAGGGGTTTCCAAATATCTCAAGACCTCTTACCATGCTAACTCGAAAGAATCAATGTTTTATGTGGACTTGATGATTGCGAAAAAAGCTTTCAAGAGTTGAAGAGGAGACTTACTTTTGCACCTATTATTATAGTGTCTAGTGGGTCTATTGTTAACCCTCACACTTAGGCCTGGGTTATGTTTTCATGCAGAAGGGCAGAATCATCGGTTATGCATCACGGCTACTCAAGGATTTCAAACGTAATTACCCCAACTTCAATCTCATAGGTGGGTGCATTTGGGTACAAGCAGACTTGACACTTCAGTCTCATTTGTTAGAGTACTTCCATGACACTCCCACAGCGAGTCACGAGGGTGCATATAGGAGCATGTCTCGCAGCTATACTTGGCCTAGGATGGAAGCTGATGTGAAGAAGTATGTGAAGGAGGAGTGTCAAATCTGTCGACGTGTAAAAGCTAAAATATTAAAGCCTATGGGATTGTTGCAGCCATTATCAATACCAGAGCAAGTTTGAGAGGATATTTCTATAGATTTCATCGAGAAATTACTGGAGTTCAAAGGCTTTTCCAACTTTGTGGTGGTCGATCAACCAAGAGTGCTCATTTTTCACCATTGAAGCACCCGTTGTTAGCTAGGACGTTTGTCAAGACTTGTTCATGATGTCACCAAACTACATCGATTGCTAAGGACTATTATTTTAGATTGTGACTGCATTTTCAACAGCAACTTTTGGACACAATATTTTAGATTGAAAGGTACTCAATTGAACCTTAAATTGGCCTACCATCCTTAAACAGATGGCTAAACCGACGTTGTCAATCAAAGTATGGAGCAATAACATCATTGTTTTGTTTGAGATCAACAAAAGACATGGATGACTTATTTTCCTTAGGTGGAGTGGAATAACATTGCCTATCACAACAGCATGAGTATGACTCCCTTCAAAGCGGTGTATGGGAGAGGTCCACACATGTTACAAACGTAAGATTGGTTGACGGCGATGGATGGGACAGAGCTACATATTAGATTGATGGACTGAGGTGACTTAGACGACTAAGAGCAGACTTAGCAGTAGCTCAAAGTTGAGTGAAGCAAGTATACAACAAAGGCCATAGAAAATTCATGGTGGGGTGACTTAGTGTTTGTGAGAATGCAACCATACAGACAAACAATGTTGCAACATCTTCAAAACAAGAAATTGTCACACAAATTATTTGGGCCTTTTCGAGTGGTAGAGCGAGTTGGACCAGTGGCATATCGCCTCGACTTGCCATAGGGAACTCAGGTGCATCTGGTTTTTCATGTTTCGGTTCTCAAGGCTAGAATCAGTTCTAATATAACCATGGGAACCAACATACTCGAGTCCTAGAGGAGAATTTGAATACGGTTGAACCCATACAAGTATATTGCCCAAACAAAGATGAGGGCATGGAGCTAGACTCAAGATTAAGGTGCTAATCGAGTGGTTGGGTCGAATCCACCAATGAGGCAACTTGAAAGCTTGAGGAGAAAATATTGGGTTGTTTTCCTCACTTTACACCTTAAGGACAAGGTTGGGGAAGTGTTGGTAAATTGATACGAATCGGTAAGCTCGGGTCACATCTTAGGGACATTGGGCTCAATGGATTGAGTCTATTTATCTTTCTGCTTGTATAGTTTACTGAGAGACCTAATAGGTTAGAAATTGTTTAGTTAGTTGAATTCAGATTTGCGTAGATTTGGGAGAACAATCATAAGATATTCATCTAACGTCAAAACATTATGAAACTAATTGGATAAGGTCAACGACATCATGGCCTATAATTTTTGTGTCAAAGTTTTTCTAAATTCGGACACTATCTAGGACGGAATGAAGAGCAAACTTGATGTTGAGTTTGTTTCATATTTCTAAATGTGTTTTCTATTTATTTGGTCTCTTTAGGGTCGACATGGGCTAGCCTATATGTGTTTAGGTAGCCTCTTTTGATTAAGCATTGAATATTTGATTGAACTATCTTCCTCCAACCCTCCAAAGACTTTCTCCCTCAATTCTCTTCTCTTAGCTTAAATCCTCTTTTGTTTGGTTGTTCCCCTTGATCCTTGAGGCCAACCTACTTCTCTCTCTTCATCCTTTCACCCTCACAAACTCCCACAAGTATCCCAAAATATCCATTAACCTACTTCACAATTCTGCCCTAGTTGATCAACCATAAACTCTAGATTTGACGTTTTCATGATTCAGACCCTTAAGACGGTTCGTATCAAATTGCAGCTAGCTTAGCTGAATTTGGTTGACGTGAAAGAGCATTGACAACACTATTTTCGATCCCCCTTGTACACTAACTCATAGTCATAGCCAAGAAGTCTAAATACTCATCTTTGCTGTGCCGGTGTGTGGGTGTGTTGCCTAGGGAATAAGGTAAACTTCGTTGATCAGTGCGTATAGTAAAGCGCCGCCTGATAAGATATGATCTTCACTTGGTTATTGTGTGGATGATCACAAGCATCTCCCTATCATAAGTGGATACAGCTGTGAATGCTCTTAAAAGGACATCATCATGTATGCTACAAGTCTACGCTCTTGCATTAAAATAGCCTTAATATCAACACTAGATGCATCGCACTCAATAACAAAGAGTTTAGTGAAGTCGGCCAAGGCTAGGACGAGGCCTGAAGTCATAGCTTTCATTAATTCATCAAATGCAGCTCTTGCCTTGTTCATCCACATGAATTCTAGCTAGGGAAGACAATGTTGGAGCGATTGCTAAGGGCTTCCCCGGCACGACAGAGGCAGCTGGGAGGGTCTATAAAGATGGTAGGGACTCCAACATGGCTGGAGTGGCTGTGACAATTTGGAGCTCTCCTCTATCTCTTTCAAGGGTGGAGTTTGTCTCAATGTGGGTGGCCAATTTCAATTGGCTGGCGATGCTAGCGACGTAGGCAGAGCTGGATGGTGTTGGGCAGCTAGTAGGACCTTTGCTATTAGATCAAGTCCTTAAGGGTATTTTGGATCTCCTTCAAGTTCTTAAATTTGGCCGAAAGTTTTATGAATAACGCCTTCGTCCATGTTGTTATCTCGTCGTTGGCAGTTGTTGGTGGTGCTGAGGAAACCTCCACAGGGATGAAGATGAGTTCTTGGTCCTCCATGACCGCAATCTCCCTAGGTTAGCTTTAGATCATGTGTTCACCACTGTCCGAGGAACGTCAGCTTTGATACCAATTCGATACGAACTAGCTTGGCCCTATTCAAATTAATTTTTGGACAATAATTTGTACGAAACTTTTAAGAGAGTTTTCAGTAGATCTGGTTGTTGGATCAATATGAAACTTTGACAAGTCGTTGCCTTAGAAATGACTTTCTACTGAATCTAATTTCCCGTAGATTGGATGGCTAGATTAGAAGATATCTTCAGAATAATGGATGAAGGTCGGAGGGTTAGCTCTGATACCAATGTTATGGACCATATCTAGATCGATCGGATATAAGATGTAGTAGCCTCATAAATTAGGGTTCTGATAACTCTAGTTTTACTTAAATTAGAGGTTTGAAAAAATGATATAAATAAAAAAGTGAAGGGAGCTCGAAATAGGGTAGAATGGTAAATATCTGATATTGTGGCAGTTGTCGAAAGGTGGCGGACAGCCAAGGGTGGTGGTGGATGGTCATAAGTAAGGTGGCTGCTGGTGGAAGATGGTGGCTAGGGTTTGGATGCTTGGAAGGGTTCTACAGTTACGATTTACTCCTATGAAAATAAAAGTAATTTAATGGCTACGATAAAAATGGTAAATGTGATAATAAGAATATAACTAAACTGAATTAATTCTCAATACTTAGATACTTGGATACTTGGATACTTGGATGAATAAACAAAGAAATCCAACCTCTCTATATATAGAGGTCGGGTATAACGAGTCATACTCGAACTTAGTCCAAAGGCATAACAACTCGAACTAGAATTTGCCTTAGAGGCTTATATAACGTAATTAAACTTACTTTAGTGGCTTACATGACTTAATTGAACTTGTCTTAGTGGCTTAATGACTTAACTAGACTTGCCTTAAAAGCTTAAATAAGCATGAATCAATTAAAAGATAAATAGACTCGATTTGACTGGTCTCGACTTAACCCACGTAGTCAGATCGTAATAGTCTAGGTAGCAATGTTTGCTAATACTTGAATTATTTCATTACTTGATAGATCTATTACCATATGGGGAGGATCATGAGATATAGGAGGAGATTTACATTTAAGGAGAGCTCATCATCGTCTAGATATATATTTTTTTAGTCAAGGAATCTTCCATTGTCTAAGAATAATGTAGACTTCAACATGATGTGGCGAGTATTATAATAATGTAGATATATTGTGGCATGCATCATATTCATATGCTCTTATTGTTTATTATATGTGTTTACTATATTTTTGATGTTATGATTTATGCATTTTAGAATCATGTGTGCTATGATATAGTGAATATGACATGACAATATAGATAAACAAAGTAATATATGTGAGGATGAGATATTCTCATTAGACCTAGCAGTACCCGATGATATAGGGTTAGGACATCTTTTGAGTTGCGTGCTCTTTACTTGTGTGATTTGAGTTGCATGCTCCTTATTTCACCACGTGCGATGATGTAGAAATATGGCTTATGAGCTTATGACTAAGGTCTTTAATCTAATGGGTACAAACTATCTATCATATGTAGTATTACGAGGCATATATGGGTGATGTTACCACTAGATACGTAATCCCTCCTCATTGTGTGTATACAAGATTTGATATAAGCTCTATGTGAGCCTTTATTATGACATGCAAATTGCATGATAAATTAAAACATAGTTTTTGGATATCTGACGGGCATAACTTTAGTTATTTTCTTTCGTTCAATATTTTGCTTACTGCCTTGTTCATTTAATTATGAAATGTTCCTCTACTATTATTACATTATCTTTAGACTATTTTAGATTGCACTTGCTGAGCATTTATACTTACTAACTTTTAGTGGAATATATTGTAGATCTAAGGGATGACCACATGCTTATCACGGAGAAGTTACAGTTTAATTATTAATTATTTATGTTTACTTTGTTTAAACAAATGGTCACTTCTGCGTGGGCTTAATGTTTTAAGTTGTATGAATATCCATCTCTAAAGGCTTATTATGACTTGTGTTTTATGTTATGTATCAAAATTATATTTTAATAAAACTAACTATGATTTTAGTACTTTATGAAAATGCTAAGCATTGGGTCATGTGTGAGTACCACGTGGATACTTCCACATCAGAAGCACGTATATCCTGTAGTGGGTGCTTTAATTTTAGACTTCTGGATTTCCAATATAGCTCCTGTGCTCTTGCAGTTCCACCTAGCCTATGCCTTCACTGTTCTATGGTTGGTTTATTTGGAAGCTCCGAATTGAAAAAATGTTCGAGGTCGTGGACGCCTCACCTCGTAAGGTGGTGGAATAGGCGACCAATTTGAGGACGACGAGAGTAAGACGAGGGCCTCAGATTTATTTTCTCCGTTGTTACATTTGTCGCTGGATGCTTCATTTGTTTCGGTGCCAATTGCATGGGTGGATGCTAGCTTGACAGGCGACGCAGAGGGCGATATGGGCATTGCGATTGGTTTTTTGGCGAAGGATATTAATCAGGGTTCTCAATTTATGTGGACTATTGCTTATATATCCTGTACGGTGAAGATCTCACCCTGCCTGAAGGCGTGATGAAACTCTAGAATCTAGAGGGAGCAGTGCATTTGTGGCTCTAACTTGCTAAACTTGCTAAAAATAATTAGTGGCTCTAATTATATTATTTTTTGTGTAAACTTTCTGTAGTCCAAGAATTCTTTAGATGGTTAATCATGTACCTTCTATTCGGGTCAATTTTACGAAAGGCAAAATAATTTAACAGCCCATAATCTCAGACTCTTCCCAACTGTAGTTGTAAAGCCTCTGATCCATCGCTCGATAACTTACATAACCCTGATCATGAATGAATCCGGTCTACGGACCTCATTTGAAAACAGAAAGAAGTCACGAACAGTAGTTGTTAGATGCTCAAGATGTTCGAAAGTGACTGAAGTACTGGTTTATAAAGAAAGTTTGTCTGATCCGACAATTAGCAAGCTGCCAAATACCTATTACCAAAATTTCTTAGAAAAGAAAAGCATTTGCCTGGAAATCACAGTTTGGACCTCAAATATCAAAATTTTCATTGGTTTGATTGCTAGATTAAAGTCCCAAAAGAAAGAAGATGCGATCAATCAAACGATTCTACCGAAACAAAAGTCGTAGCCATCTCACGCTACTTAATAATCATAGCCACCCTTAAATTTACATTAAAAGCTCCTTCACAAATTAGATACCAAAATCTATAAAATCGAACAAAGGAATCAAACTTGAATCCCTTAATAAGATTATCAAATACAGTAGCACAAAGAGGTGATCTTCCATCACCTATGCGCCGTTACAAGGGTCTCGATAAATCTCAAACCATCAAATCTCGGGGCAAATTTCTCCTCCATTCCCCTTCTCGATCCGGATCCTTTCTCTTTCCCCTTCGATCTCTGAATTCCACCAAAAGTTTTGGTAAGAAACCTCAACTTTTAACAAATTAGACATTTGGTTCAAAGTTTGCGAGAATACCTCATCATTGGATGGAGAGTCGTTAGGGTGTGCTGTTGTGGAAAAGGAGGCAAGAGCGGCAGCCGTGACGGAGGCGGCGATGACTCCGGCTTTCTTCATCTCCTCCGACGACCACCTTGCTTTTTGACAATTGATTATTTGGGTCTGGGCTCCTTCCGTTTCTTTCATGTTCCATTTTATAGCTAACCCCATCAAATTATGAATCGAAACTAATATTTCGTTTCGGGTCCGGCATGGAACCTTTAGGTAGGACCTCAGCAAGGGATTCGACAAAGAGGAACCAATAGAAACGGGGCGCGTGTGAGATGAAATTAATGAAATACGTGGCGGAAGCACGACGCCGTCCCATGATTACAATTTCGCGCAAGCGCTTGCGTAGTTGACGTGACAGCGTAAGCAATATTTATTCTACTAATAAATCGGACGAGCGGGATAGTTGCAGCACCCACTGTAGGAACTTAATGCATCTGAAAGATGGCACTTTCTCATTGGAAATTCCACTACTTGTGGAGAGAGCCGTCAAGACCTTACGACGAGGTCCTCTATTTCGGCGCACCAAGATACAATGCGTCCACATAATTGTCGAAGATCTTTTCTTTAAAATTTCTTAATCTTTTAAAAGGTGTGGTATAGGTTGAAGCAAGTGATAGGTGGTTGTTATTCAAAGGAGAACCAAGATTTGATATTTTATTCATTTTAAGATAGTGCGACCGGTCCATTTTAAGCAGGGATTCTGTAGAGATAGTGAATATAACTTGAAATGAAAGCATAATACATGTTGATTCTATAATAGGATATTTATGAAACTAAATACTCACCAAGGAATAAAATCTTTATAAGACCATGCACCAAAGTTTAAAGAATAAGAACTTTTTGGAATTTTTATAAGACCATAAGACGAGCATTAAGCGGAGCCACCCTAAATTTTAAAAGTTAGTGCTATTTTTTCAGCTAAAATCCAATATAATTTAAAATTACATATGGGAAATATTACTTGGCTCCCTCTATATGTGAAGTCCGGCTTTGTCTTTGACGTCAAGGATTAAAGAACAAGAACTATAATCTTTATAAGCCCATTGGTGGTGTTGAAGATATCTCCGCACCGTCACTTAGGAATCTGTCATTGGGAAGAGTACTATAAAGGATTAAAACCCATGCATGTAAGATTATGCTATGGGCCGAACTGGTCCAATTGGATCTGAGTCACCCAATCACATGGCCTGAATCCATCTATCTTATTATATCACGTTCTGTTGATAACAGGTAGGAAGATCTATGTCCATCTACCATGAATCCACTGTAGATGATAGAAGCATGTTGAAATTCTTCTGTTGCAACTTGCAATACTATCATGGCAGATTGATGCACAAATTTTGTTTTAGAATGACAGATCACTAATTTATATCTAATTTCAAATTATCATAGCTCGCGACTTATTATTGTGATATTTGCATGCATAGAATTCTGATACCGTTGAAAAGAATAGAGGATAGGGTGAAAATGGGCGGATGAAATCTACCTCCTTTGGTTCCGCATTAGAGGTTTATAAAAAATAGATTGGGATTTTCCTACCTATCTTGATATCCAAAATCATATTCATATTCTATATTGTTACAATCCTACCGTGGCCAAGCTGGATCAATAAATATGGGAATGCTGGGTTCAAACATAGAAGACTCGTCAGATTACAGTAAGGACCCCGAGATTTAATTTATTAGATTTTGGATGATGGTTTACTTAGTCAATTGTAACCGATTGGGCCTACAAGTCTAATCTTCATTTTAGCACTTGATTGTTAGGTGTTATCTAGGCCTATGCTCACCAAGCGAGGGGTCAATCTAGTCTATCGAGTCAATTCATCGAGTGAGTCTATAATTTGATCAGGGTAGCCACCTATAAGAGTTGTGACGTGCACCTTATTGGATTACCAGTTGATGAACATGATTCCTTTTTGCTTGGGAATAGAGGTAATATAGCTTTGACCTCCATTTCCTCTCCATCCTCTACTACCACCGAGCACTACCACCATGCATGGCCACCCTCTCGAGTCTATCGAGAGCCCTAATCAAGCTAGTATCCTATAATGATCGGACCTTAGCATCACAAATTTCATGTGTATTCAATTGCTAAAATCCAATTATAAAAATTAACTTGGGATTTGATTTAGAAGTTATGTATGAAATTGATTTTATATTATATCCTCGCTTTTTCAAAGGTTTCTAGCTTTTGTTTTTACAAGAGCTTTCTTAATTTGAAGTAAATGCATTGTCTAGGATAATTGTAATGTGTAGAGTATTATTTAGGTTTAGACTTTCATCATGAAATTGCCAAGAAGAAAATTATTAGTGTAAATTATTATATGGATATATTCATAGACACAAAACAATAAGTATTTATAATGTATAATATATGAATTATGTATAATCAAGATACATTACTTATAGAAGAGTGTTATGTGTGAAGAAATCAAAGAATCAAGTGAAAAGAGAAAAAAAAACTAAAATTCAGCATTGTTACAATCTTTTTTGTACAGGATGATCGGAATATGTCATTTAAGGAAACTTAAGTGATGTGACAACACTCAAATGGCGTCCGAATGAAAATTTTGAAATTTGATCAGTCTTGTAGTTCCCTTAGGTCGATAATCCTAGTTCGAAATAAAATATTCATAAACTATATATAAGTAATCCAAACACTTAGAAAAAATCATCCAATTCAAGGGAACTACATGTAAATCATCTACGAGTTCTAAAATTCCGCATGCAGAATATTTCCTATTAATTGTGAGAAGAGTCATCTATATATGTCAGAGAGCATGTGCTTCAACACAAGATGATCCAAAAGAATCAAAGAAACTGAATAGACATTGTCTACATCATCAACTTGTTATAATCTGACCACGAGAGTGAGTAAAATTGAGTTAGTTAGTGGTGGAGACACTACTTTTCGTTACGTTTATTCTCGTAGGCACAAAAAGGCTGCACCCGTGACCGTTTGGCTTAACGAGGGTTATGACTAGTCACCTTCTAGGGCTATTTTTGTCTTTTATCTTTTACTTTATTTTGTCTATATAAAGGCTTGTAATCATCTTCTATGAATTAATGAATATTTTGAGAGCTTTTGCATATTGAGTGTTTGTTGATGGATTGCAACGTCGGTGGATTCCGACACCCCGATTAGTGAATTCCATGGATTTGATTATTTTTTCCTATTTCTTCTTCTCAACTCTACAATCAAGACATTGTCCTACATCAGCTTTGGTATCAGAGCAGATCATTTCCTAGTTTATAGACGCTACACTGCTTGGATTCTACGCTGCGCCTCATTTTTTCTTTGTTAGATCAATCGCTCCACAAACTCCAGATCGCTACGAGATCCGTCGCCCGATAACTTTAGGATCCGGATCCGGATCCAAGTTATGCAAGGATATCACCCACAACGAGAAAAACAATAAACCATTACCATCACAAAATCTCCACACAAAGAGATCATCACAAGTAAGCTTTATTCAATATATTTTTTTTTCCCCGTTTTAGATCCAAAAAAAAGAGAAAAAAAAGAAAGAGCATCTCTGAAAAAAAAAACTCAAATTTCAAAATTTAGTTTATTTGTTTCATCTTTATCTTTAATTTTGAATTTTGAACATTTCAAAATTTAGAAATGCAGATTTACAAGATAATTTTTTTTCATTATCTTTCCTTTTGGGAAATTAGTTTCCACAATTTTGGAATTAATTTTTATAATTTTAGGGATTAGTTTCCATAATTTTAGGGAGTAGTTTCCATAATTTTGGAAATTAATTTCCACAATTTTAGGAGTAGTTTTTATAATTTTTGTGAATTAGTTTCCATAATTTTAGGATTGATACCTATCTTATCTACCTTTCTAACTTAATTCCAACCAACTCGAAACCTAAACCCATTAACCCACTAACCAAAACCTCTCATCATTCTAAAACCCAAAGACCACTAACCAACTAAGCTCACCAGCCTAACCTAGCCCATCTTTTAGCCTTAGTGAATTGGTAGAAACCTACCCAAACCCGACCTGTTTACTCACAACCCACACCCACCTAACTAAACCCAATCTCCTCCAACCTAACCAACCCGATCCAAACCCATCATCATCTTCCTCCTCTTAGCCCTAGCCGTCACTCACATCCATCATCCCATCTTCCTTTATTTGCCGACGCTGCCGCTGACCTCCACGAATGACACCGCCACCGATTTCCACGGCCCTTGCTCTGCTGTGCCACTATCTTCACCAACGCCGATGCCTACCACTCCCACTACAACCCCCCTAACCGCTACAGTCCCTACTGTAGCCACTCACTGCTACAGCCTCGTTGCAGCCATCCCTGTCGCTGCACCTCACCACAGCCTCCCTTGCTGCTACTCCCTACCACTACAGCCCCTGTCACAACCACCCACCGCTACAATTTCCTGTCACAATTGCCCATCTACAGCCATCTCTGCTGCTGCGACCACTACTGTCATCGCCGCTGTCCCTGCCACTACCGCTGTTGTTATATTACGGCCACCGTCATCACGACCACCATCTTCAGTGGATGTGCGACATTAGGTAACAACATCCTTCCTTTCTTTACTGTTATTTGTTAGTCTTAAAATAGCAACTGTCGTTCTGTTGGTGTGGATCATAACCATATTGAGCCTGTTATTGCCTGCTATTGCCTACCTATTTATATTACTTAATTCATTTGTTTCATTTTGACAAGCGCTTGAGCTTGCTATTGCCTACTTACTTCTTTTTGCTTGTTAAAAAAAATAAAATAAAACAATTAATATTAACGGTAGAACTAGCTAGGTTAGAGGGAAAGTCTTGACATATATGCAGTCCTCATCTCGATCTCAGGAGCTTGCACTACTAGTTTGCAATTTTTCTACTGAGTCTGACTGGCTCTGAGGACAAGGTGGTCAAAAGCGTGGTGGATTGATGCAAATCGGGTTAGATTGGATCACATCAATGAAAGATTTGGCTCAATAGATTGAGTCTAGTTATCTTATCTGCTTATTTAGACTCAATCCATTGAGCCAAATCTCCCTGCTACAGTGTTGAGCCCAGCATTGTAGCCAGCAGAGAGGTGAACAAAGAGGGGAGGAAGGAAAGAAGAGGAAGAAGATAGGAGAAAAAAAAAGAAAAGAAATAAAGAAAGAAAGAAGAACAAGAAGAGAAGAGAAGAAAGAGAAGGGAAGGGAGGAGGAGGCAGGCTAATAGGGAGGGGCACAACTACTGCTGGCTAGCCAGCGGTGGACCTCTCACCGGCAGCTCGGTTTCGGCGAACCCGAGAGAGAGAGGGAGTGAGAGAGAGAGAGAGAGAGAGAAAGAGAAAGAGAGAGAGACTCACCTTGGTGGCGATAGGTCGGCAGTAGGCTAGTAGCGGCAAGAGGGAAAAAGAGGGCGTGAGAGAGTGACAAAGAGAGAGAGAGAGGAAGAGAGAGGTTTAAAGATAGAGAAGACGGTGGAGGAGGGGGATGGTGGCGGCAGTGGAGCCCGCCGTGCCAGCTGGCCGAGCCACAGCGTGTGGTGGCCCCACGACTTGCCATAGTAGGTGATAAGTTTCTCACCTGCGCTAGGCTTGACTTGGGCACAAGGCCGGCCACAATGTGGTTGGTCACGTCGTGCCCAAATTAATTATTTTTTTTGGGTTAGGTTGTTACATTTTCCATCCTCCTTGATGGAAACTCAACATGCTTAGTTCCACCATCTTTTAATCGAATCAACAATTATCTAATCTCACTTTTTCAGATCCATAACACAAATTTCATTTACTAATTTAATTATTAACTCCTAACATTACACAACCACAAGTAACTCCATACAAGATTTAAATCTCTAGATCTAGGTCAGCCAGATAATTGTACTATATCCATAGACATCGATAATACCACTAGTTTGCAAGCAAGAATGTACACTGATTCTACAATATAGAAAGCGTTGTAATCTATTAATTGTATCATGTTCTATTTCAAAATACCTCTACTTGTCAAATCTATCACTTTTTATTGTAACTGCAACCATATAATAATGAAATGACATAATTACATATGATAAAATGAAATTATATCCAAGATCTAAAGAATGTATACTCCAATCCCAAACATGCTTAATGGATTATCCCTCAATACTATCACTAATACCGGATAGCACAATAAATAAATAATATTTTAAGAACATCAGATATATTTAACTCATGTTTCTCCTTCTAGACAAATTATGTCGCTAATCTAAACATATTCACCATAATCTAATAACATCATAGAATTTAGGCAATAGTACAAACTATCTTATCCAAAGATACAATACTCATATACTTAAACCATTATGCACTTTATCAAGACAATAACATAATACGCAATTTAATATCCATGTCAAAAAAAGTCATCATATCTCATTTTTAATAAATAATCACCTAAACCTGATGAATCCTCAAAAGTTTTAACTTCATATTCTATTACATCCTCCGAATAAAGTCCACCACATATACTAAATAATTTAGTCTTATAGCATTGTTCAAAATTATTCTACAACCTCATCAATACCACATAATGATTGTAAATGAATATAATCTACATATTTTCGAGTCAAACCCAATATCATCAAAAACACATAATTGACATGCTATAACATTCGTATCCTCTAAATCAATGTCAAAACTAAATCGGTAAAACATTTTCCACTGTCACACAAGTAATGCTACAATCTTAGCAAATCACTATCAGATATAGTTCATCTCATTCTCATTCTTTCCACTTAATCATATCCACATAATTAGCAGTTTCTAAACTAACTTTCATGTCATCCAAAAATTACATTAAATCTCAACTACTAAAATCATTCATGATCCGTAATCTTAGTTCATGTCATATTTTCTATTTTTATTATCCTCTTTGAATCATCAAGTTAATAATGTAATAGAGACGTTAAACATCTATTTGCTAGTACAATCAGAACTTTTATAACTACTAACACAAGCATCTTGCAAAGACAACCTATCATATCAATCATCGTAAAATTTTATAATCCCTGATCATATCATATCGTCTAACATATTTTCACAGTATAAGATCATCCAACTACAATCAATGATTAAAATTCACATAAAGATTCAAAATGGTCTTCTTGCACCTATACCTTTTTACATCATCTCCTAATCCCAAGTGTATCCATAAAAGAATCAATATCCAAAATATGCAATATCTATTCAAAATAATCTCAAATATACTGATAATAATCCTTCTACACAAAATACATATCTCCACATGTTTACAAATTTTTACATTTTATCACATCATATGAACATATCTATATCTCTAATATTATGCTCCACAAACTATAACACCTCAGCATCAATACATGATTTAGTAACATTTCTTCCTATTCATTAATACCATAGATAAATTCTCAATACACCAATATTTAAAATTATTTCTATCAATATTGTCAAGCATCAAACTTAATAACCTCAACATTATAACTCACGCATCTATCTCAATCAATTAAAATCAAACTCATCGAGATCAACTACTAGCGTAACCTTAAACAAAATCGACAACTAGTGTACTTGATAGTTTGCCAGATCATCCTTAAACTTAGGCTCTAATACCACCTGAATTGTAAATCCCCCCCATACGCCCGGTACGGGCACGTGCACGGCCACGCGCAGCCGCATATGAAAGGTCGGGCGGGGCCCGTCAAGCACAAATACGCTCCCATGTTGACATAATGCATCATATTATAAATCATAATGTCAACCAAATAAATATGTAACATATCTATATCTAAAACCACAACAGTCATACTAGACAGCTACATAATCTGGCAGGGCCCACATAAGCCATGACAAACCATTACGATGTAACTAAAACAACTGATACATGAGTGCACTATAATTTGACATGTATTATATAAATCATCATCTGATATAATAAAGTATAAATATAACAAACGATACAACTCAATTTCTATACAAGTTATTATCTATACCGTCTCGCACCTATAGCTCATCTCATCATCACTTAATATTTTCTGAGGATACTCAAGTCGTTATCATGTACCACATATCTAAGGGGGTTAGAAAACAAATAAAAAGAGTCATGAGCAAAAGACAGTGAATAGACCTTACCTCGAATCAGCGATACTAAACAAAGAGTAAATCATTTACTGGATAATATAAATCACATAGAAGCATTATGTCGTGAATGAGTATATGAATGTATCCTTAATAATATATAAATAAAATATAGATATCATGATATAACTGAGCAAAGTATATAATTTTTGACAATGTATAAACAATCTCCGTGTCATACTCATAACTTTCTCTCAAATATGACACATATGATGAATGCCGACTATGACCATGCTATAATATCAAATACAACCACATAGGATATATATTTTGACCAGTCAATAATTAGGTATATTAGATGATAATAAAATTATATGCATTTCTCAATATCTCAGTCAATACTAGACCACTATGCATAGTCAATACTCGGTACCTAATCTCAACATCACGACCGAAGGCTTAGAGCATATTCTGCCAGTCGCAAAAAGTATCTCAATCATAACTATACCCTACCATTCGTTAAGGGTATCAACATCCATCTAAATCGGGCACATTTCTAGCTGATAGAAACACGTGAGGATAACTCACCACATATGCCCTAGCAAACGGCATGTGTTCGAATGTTTATTGCGTACACAAACTAACGACCTTAGACGTATGGCCATAGGATCGAGACTATGTCGAGCGATTAATCATCCACCAAGCGCGTCCTAACTCTTGCACCCACTTGGGTATCCTTACACTTTCTATTAACTATTCTATTAATCAGATTCCATACTTTCCTTCTAAATAATAGATCATATATGTTTTATCTAGTACTATATGAAGTCATGCACAATAGGAATTTAGGTGGAAAAGGAGTAAAAAAATATATATATGATGAGATGAAATCTCCAATGGTACATGTATCACATACATACTCATGCTATAGATCATCTCGACATAAAATCATAATGATATAGCCATCTCTATATATCATCAAGATACTCATATCCAAGATCAGTCTACTCACATGAATGATAAAATATGCTCGACTGAAATCATCTATAATTAAAATTATAAAATCATGATGGAGGTCAAACATACATATACATAATTATATAATATATCCTAATTTGAGATAGGCTTATAGGGGATAAGACTACTCATATCTGATCAGAAGACATAAACCATATATCCCTCTCATCCAGCAACCAAGTGTCAACTCATCGCTAATAGGGTCTGGGAGGTCTCACATAAGGGGTTCAAGATTTGAAAATGTTTAAGTAGTATAAATTTAATCGTTTATCCCATTAGAATCTATTCGTATAAAATATAATAATTTATTAAATTTTATTAAATAACTAGGTTTATAATATATATATATATATATAATTATGATAACCTTATTCTAATTGTATATTACGCATATAATAATTAATCTCTTTTGATATAAAACCATAAAAGAATCAAATATGAAATAATATAATTAAAAATACATGTACATAAAATACTTTTACTTAACTAGTCACTTGTTATACATAAATTAATTATTATTTGTTTATATATAAAAATAATTATCATAGCTTAGCATTATATATATATATATATATATGCATACATGAACATTAATGGAAACTTATATAATTTGATTATTTTTAATAAACTACATACATTAATCTAATAATGATAATTACGCAATAAATACCAAAATTCTTACAATTACAATTAATTATATTTGTCCTACTTATGCTTAGCTTAATAATTATATTAGTGAGTATATATACTTCTTTAAACTAATTAATTTTTTTCTTTAAATTTAATGTAAATAAAATAAATAAATTATAAGAAACGAAAAGAAAAATTCCTAACCAACACTATAGATAGCAGAGAGGAGAACAAAGAGCGGAGGAAGGAAAGAACATGAAGAAGAAAGAAGGAGAAAAGAAGAAAAAAAAAGAAAGAAAGAGGAAGAAGAGAAGAGAAGAGAGGAGAAGAAGGAGAAGGGAAGGGAGGAGGAGTCGGGCCAAGTAGGGAGGGGCGTGGCCGTTGCTAGCCAGCCAGTGATCGGCCTCTCGCCAACGACTTGGTTCCGGCGAACCCAAGAGAGAGAAAGATAGATAGAGAGAGAGGGGGGGGGGGGGAAGGGAGAGAGACTCACCTTGGTCGCGATAGGCCAGCAACGACAAGAGGGAAAGAGAGGGCGTGAGAGAGTGACCGAGAGAGAAAGAGAAGGCGGTGGAGTTTGGGGATGGCGGCGACGATGGGGCTCATCGCGCTAGCTAGCTAGGCAGTAGCGTTTGGCGGGCCCATGGCTTGCCATAGTAGGTGAGAAATTTCTCACCTGCGCTGGGTTTGACATGGGCACAAGGCCAGCCACAACGTGGTCGATCGCGTCGTTCCCAAATTAATTTTTTCTAGGGTTTGGTTGTTACATTGATACCCTTAGCAGATGACAGGGTATGATTATTGATTGAGATTTTCTTTGTAGATGGCAGGATATGCTCTGAGCCTTCAGACATGATATTGAGACTAGATACCAGATGTTGACTATGCAAAGTAGTCTAGTACGATTATGTTATTCACAGTCGATATTCATGACTGAGATATTGAGAAATACATATGATTTTATTATCATCTGATATACCTAATTATCGAGTGGTCATTATGCATAATATGTGATTGCATTTGTTATCATAACATGATCATGGTCGGCATGTATCGTATGTGTCATATTGAGAGAGTTATGATGATGGTATGACATAGATATTTATTTATTTATTATCAAGAATTATATACTTTTATTAGTTATGATATGATATCTATCTTTCATTTACATATTATTAAGGACACATTCATATACTCATTCATGACATGATGTTTTTTCTGATTTATATTATTCAGTACATGATTTACTCTCTATTTGGTATCACCGATTTGAAGTAAGGTCTATGAGCTTTTTGCTTATGACTCTCTTTATTTTTTTTTGTAACCCCCCTAAGATATTATGGTATGTGATAGAGACTTGAGATATTCCGAGAAAATATTTAGAGCATTGATGAGGTAAGCTATAGATGCGAGACGATATATATGATAGTTTATATAGATATTGAGTTGTATAATTATTTGTGATGTGAACCGCGTCTGATCAGATTACATCAAGGGGAGATTTGGCTCAATGGATTGAGTCTAGTTATCTTATCTGCTTATTTGCTTTAATTAGAGTCTTATTAGGTTAGAATTTGTTAGTTAACTAATTCAACTATGCGTAGTTTCGGAAAAATATTCAAAGGATGTTCCATAGATGAGTAAATATTACGAAACCACTTGGAGAAGATCGAAGACATCTTGATTTACAAATTCCGTATTCAAGGTTTGCCCAGATTCGGACTATATCTGTGGCATTATGAAGAATCAATCTAAGAAGGATAAGGAAGGCTGATTTATCTAAGTCATATTTATCTCTAGGTTATGTTTATTTCTTATGTAAGCTCTTAAGGTAAGTTTAATTAAGTCATATAAGCCATTAAGGCTAGTTTAATTAAGTTATATAAACCTCTAAGTCATGTCCTCGTTCAAATCGTATAAGTCTTTAGGGTTAGTCTAAGGTAAGTCCTAGTTCGAGTCATATGAGCCTTTAGGGCTAGTCCGAGTAGGATTCATTGTACCTTACCTCTATATATAAAGGGCTGGGCTTTTTTATTGGGTAATCCAAGAAAATCCAAGCTTTGAGAATTAATTGAGTTTAGTTATTTTCTTATTACCGCATTTACCATTTTATCATAGCCATTAGATCGTCTTTACCTTTCTAGGAATAGATCGTAGCACTAGAACCTTTCCACCTTCAAACCCTAGCCACCATCTTCCTCCAGCAATCACTCTACTCTATTATGCGACCGTCCACCATCACCCTTAGCTGTCCGCCACCCTCCGGTGACCGTTGCAACGTTGGATATTTACTATTCTGCCATGTTTTGACCTTGCACCACTATTTTAATTATATATTTTCATCCAGCCACCCGATTGACGTGAATCCAAAGCCCATTAGAACCCTATCTCGTGAGGCTACCACCACCTAAATTTTCATAATCATTTTACGGATGGACCGTTCCAGAATTAGTCCATAACGTTGGTATTAGAGTCGACGTTCCTTTGAAGATGGTTAACACGCGTTCCAAGGCCAATGAGGAAGGATCAACCATAGAGGATCACGATCTCATCTCCATTCCTGTGGGAGTTGATTTGGCGCCCCCGCCACCACCACCAACAATAGATAACGAGCCACCAGCATGGGCGAAGGCATTTTTTAAAGATCTTTCTAACGAGGTCACTAGATCCATCACAAAGGCTATTCAGGTCTTGGCATCAGCCCTCCTGACTCAGCACGGTCACCTCGCGCTACCAACACCGTCGGCCACCATGGAACAGGCACCACCTCCACCTTTCTAGAAGTAGATCATAGCCTTAGAATCTTTCCACCTTCAAACCCTAGCCACCATCTTCCTCTAGTAACCACCCTACTATACGACCGTCCACCACCACTCTTGGCCGTCCGCCACCCTCCGACGACTGTTGCAACATCGAATATTTATTATTCTACCTTGTTCTGACCTTGTTCCAGAATACAATCAAAAATCCTTATTCCAGAATACAACCTCTTATTCCTAAACATCACAATAGCCATATTCTAGATATAAACACTATTTATCAAAATTATATCTTATACCACACGCTAACCCAATTACCAATTTACCATTGATTTGACTATAATCTCTCTTAAAAATCTTATTATAATTTATAATTTATATTTTATCTCTTTCAAACATCTTATCATAATTCATTACTCCTCTCTTCTCTCTCTTAAACATCTTATCAATATTCTATTACAATTTATCACTCCTCTCTACTCTCTTTCCTCTCTTATCATATTTTTTATTTTATACTAAATAAATAGAATTTAATTTAAACAGCATAAATGTCAATAATTTAACATTTCATAAAAATAAAAACATTTTAAAAAGTATTATTGTTATTAAATATTATTTTTGTAAACGTAAATATTATAAAATTCTTAATAATATAGTATTTAATTGATATAATAATTATTTTATAAATTATCTTATTATTAAAATAATTTTTATATGTATTAATAACATCAAAAATATAATATTAATAAACTAATATTTTATCAAATTAAATATTAACTCATATATAAAATAATTTATTTACTATTTAAACTATGTATCAATCTAGTTAAATATTTTGAAGAAAAATAAAATAGAAAATTTGGAAAATTAATATTATATTATTAATAATCTCATCTTTGAAGATAAAATAAAACATATGAAAGTATAAATATTTTAATATTATTAATAATCCTATTTTGCAAAGATTATTTGATACACTTAGTTATGATCTTTTCATATTGCATTAAGTGTTTATTTTCATTAAAATAAAATTTCTGTAGGTCGCGTTCGAACACAAGTGGGGTCGCGTTCGAACACAAGTGGGGTCGCGTTCGAATGCCCTTATGAACGTCTGCATCAGGTTCGCAAATATAGAGAACGCATATTATGCATATGAACACAGTCGAGCAAGTTCGAACGCCCGCGTTCGAACGCTTGTATCGCGTTCGCACATCCAGAGATGGAGCGTTTTGAGTGCGTTCGAACGTGATTGGGCGCGTTCGAACGCGATCGACGGAAATTCTCTAGAATTAGGGTTTCATATTGTTTTAGATCTTGTTGGCTAGCCTCTATAAATATATGGATGGTAACCAACTTCATTATGTTATTGAATTATTGGTTTCTTGCCTCCTATCTTCTCTCTAGATTTTCTCCCTCCTCTCTCTTCACCATCCTTCCACCTCTACCATTGGCAAGGTTTCTTCTAACTTCTAATCTCTCTCGACTGTCGAGCCACCGCTCTTCTTTGGGATCTCGACCATTTCGTTTCCTTGGTCTACTTTTCTTAATCATTTCCACAATCCACCCTCATCTCCATACCCATCCATAACCCTAACATCCACTCCACCCGTTACCACCACCATCACCCATGTTATTCCGTGTTTTCATCCCTGCTATAGTTCGAATCTGTAAAGGGAAAAAAAACAAAAGTTGTAGATTAGGAAGTTACAAACCTAACCCAATTGGTTTCATAATTTTCTAACTACCAAAGAATATCTGATTAATATTTTTCCACGATTGCACGGACTGATTCATGAAATATATTCATATCTTGAAGGAATTGTAGCGTAGCCTATCTTTGGTACAAGAACCCATCAAAGTGGTATCAGAGCGTACCAAAGTGGTATCAGAGCAGGCGAACCTCAGACCTCCATTAATGGTTGAAATAAGAAAGATGACATCAACAAGGAGACTTATGGAGAACACACCGATAAGGGAGGACTCAATTTACGATGATCCGAACCGTTAGGCTGATTCCTTTGGAGCATCCACGGCAGGACTAAGTCAACCAACGTCCATGGGTTCGAATATTGATGAACTTAGGGGCATGTTCCAAACGTTGTTGCATAGAGTTGACAATATGCAAAAGGATCACAATGAATTCAAGGAATATATCATGAACTCATTAGGTTCATCATCAACTAGACGACGATCGAAGTTTCAAGAAGGACCAGCAGTGGGACTTCATCGAACCTGTCCAGGTGTGTCATATGAGTGTCAATGATCCCCTCTTACCTAGCCTACACATCATCCTCCACCTCCATTACAAAACCCAAGACCGAAGGTGGTGGAACCCGAGAGGCGTGTGACACCAGTGCGCTTCGTCGATGAGGAGGATTGGCACTATGAGGATGAGGTTGATCTCTATGGAGATGGTGACGAACGTGCTCGAGGATTTAGAGAGGGTGATCAACCTGCACAAAAGTTTAGACCTGAACCAAGGATCTTTCGCGAATCTGACAATGTTATTCGGGGGAGAACCGCACGCTTGGACTTTCCAAAATACCAAGGCGGTGATCCAACGGATTGGGTGTTTCAAATTGAACAATATTTTGGTCGTGGACTACTAGACCACGACCACCTTTGAGACATTCTTCCGATATTAGAGGAGGCACTAGACCCCCTGTTCGAACTCTCACACCTACCCTGGTGGAGGAGTAAAGAGCGAAGGGCCTTTGTTTTCGATGTGATAAGTGTTTCACCCCGAGTCATCAGTGTTCTAAACTAATTGGGAGTGTGATGCTTATCGATGGTCTTAAGGAGGATGATGAGGTTGTTGATAATGAGAAGTGTCCAGAGGAGGTCCATGAAGAGGTCGTTGTGGAAGGCGTTGAGGAATATATCCAAGCTGAAATATTGATGTATGCATATTCGGGTACTTCCGTGCCGAGGATGTTACGGGGTAGACGAACTCGTTAGAAAGCATTGTGTGCACATCCTCATTGATTCGGGGAGTACACACAACTTTCTAGATGAGAGGTTAGTAAGGAGATTGGGGTTGGATGCTAAACCGACCACGAAATTTGACATTGCTATTGGAGATGGCACAAAGCTTAGGGCGGAGAGCTTGTGTTGCCAGGTCGGTATACGGGTGCAAGGACACGACATCATTATGGACTTGTATCCATTGGCGCTGCAAGGAGTGGACATTGTCCTTGGTGCTCAGTGGTTACAAAATTTGGGACCCGTCACATTTAATTTTTGGAGCATGTAGATGAAATATAAACAAGGACACAAAAATGTGCGGCTTGATGGTGTTCGGTCTTCACCGATTCTTAGGATGCAGCCTACGGTGGGGCTGTCTTGTGCGTATGATTTGGCCTATCTTCTTTAGTTAGGACCAATAGAAGATGAGCCTCAAACAAGTTCAAGTACTACTATTGAATTATCTAATTTATTAGATAACTTTTCTGGACTGTTTGAGAAGCCATAGGAGTTGCCATCGAGGAGAGCGACGGACCATCGCATAGAGATTGTACTCGGGGCTGCACCGGCGAACGTGAGGCCATATCGGTATCCACAAGTGCAAAAAGAAGTTATCTCAAAGATGGTAGCCGAGATGTTGGAGCAAGGCCTCATTCAACCAAGTCATAGCTCATACTTATCCCCCGTGCTATTGGTGCGAAAAAAGGACGGGACATGACGTTTTTCTGTCGACTATTGGGCACTAAATGCTATTACTGTCAAGGACCGGTATCCCATTCCGGTTATCGAGGAATTGCTGGACGAGCTTGTAGGGGCAACTATATTTAGTAAGCTTGACTTAAGGGCCGGGTATCATCAAATTAGAGTTCACCCGGCGGATGTGCACGAAACTACATTTTAGACTTTAGACGATCATTACGAGTTTCGGGTGATGCCTTTTAGTCTTACCAATGCTCCAGCTACCTTTCAAGGCCTCATGAATAATATATTTTGGCGTCTATTGTGAAGGTATGTCTTGGTATTTTTTTGACGATATTTTGGTGTATAGCAGGACTGAATTGGAGCATTGGCGGTATTTGGAGGACGTGCTGAATTTGTTGAAGCAAAACCAATTAAAGATTAAGAAGTCCAAGTGCCTTTGGGGAGTACCAAAAGTGGAGTATTCAAGCCACATCATTTCAGTGAATGGTATAGCGGCGGTTCCTCAAAAGATTGCATGCATGACCGCTAGGCCGATTCCTAATACTATCACCGGATTGAGAGGATTTTTGGGGTTGATCGGATATTATCGTCGATTCATCGCCGAATATGGCAAGATCGTTGCTCCTCTCACTTCTTTATTGAAGAAGAACTCTTTTAGATGGACAGATGAAGCCACTATAGCCTTTGAAAAATTGAAAACAGCTATGACGATAGCACCTATTCTAGCGCTACCGGACTTCACCAAACAATTCATTGTGGAATGTAATACGTCGGGTGTTGGCATAGGAGCTATACTAATGCAAGAAGGACGTCCCATTGCCTATCTTAGCAAGGCATTATCAGTAATTATCGACTTACGAGAGAAAGATATTGGCAATTCTGCATGCGGTAACAAAGTGGGTGGCTTATTTGATCTGTAGGCGATTCATTAATCGAACCGATCAAAGGAGCCTTCCATACTTTATGGGACAGCGCATACACACTCCGGCCAAGCAGCAATGGGTCACAAAATTGCTGGGATATAATTATGAAATCCAATACAAGAAGGGAACGAAAAATAGAGCGGCGGATGCACTATCGCGCCAACTTGATACCACAGAGCTTGCAGCCTATTTATCTCCTACCTTACCCTTCCTTGACGAGCTAATGTATACATGTACATCTGACTCATATATTTTAAAATTGTTGCAGGAGGTGATAGATGATTTAGAGCGCCATCCCGAGTTGGAAAATCAAGGCGGTTTGTTGCTGGACCACGGATGCATTCGGGTGCCCACAAATGATGGATTGCGACAGGAATTGTTATAGCACTTCCACCATACTCTAGAGGCTGGTCATGAGGGTGTCTTGAGGATTTATAGGAGGATATCTCAGAGTTGCACGTGGCTAGGATTGAGGCGAGATGTGAGGAGTTTTGTCCGTGTTTGTGAAGTCTGTCAAAGAGCAAAGACAACCCACCTTGAAACCGACCCGATTACTACAACCTTTACCTATACCGGACAGTGTTTGGGAGGACATTTCTATGGATTTCATAGAGAGTCTTCTGCTAGTACGTGATTATTCTGTTATCTTTGTTGTGGTTGACAAATTGAGCAAGTATGCGAATTTTTTGGCATTGTCACATCCTTTTTTAGCTAAGTCAGTAGCTAAAATTTTTGTTAGAGATGTTGCTCAGTTACATGGCATGCCATGCACAATGGTCTCGGATCGTGATCATGTATTTATGAGCGACTTTTGGACGGAGTTTTTCAAATTACAAAGGACTCGATTGAACTTCAGTTTGGCCTACCATCCACGGATGGACGGCCAAACTGAGGTGGTTAATCGAGGCATTGAGTAGTATTTGAGGTGCTTTGTTAGAGAGATGCCGAGACGATGGTTGGAGTTCTTACCGTGGGCAGAGTGGTCTTATGACACTGCCTACCATTGTAGCATTAGCATAACTCCGTTTGAGGTGGTGTATGGACGCACGGCTTCAACATTATGCGCTTATGATCTAGTGGCATCTGTAGACCGGACAAAGGTGGACTTAGCGTTGATAGATAGCGACGTCATATTGAGGCGGTTGCGTTCCCATTTTAAACTTGCTCAAAACCGCATCAAGCAAGTTTATGATCGTAGCCATAGGAAGCAAGAGATCGACATCGGTAGTTGGTTGTTTGTGAGGGTGCAACCGTATCGACAGGTGACCGCGTCCGATGCATAACCAAAAGTTAGCACATCGCTACTTTGGTCTGTTTCGGGCATTAGAGCATATTGGTCCAGTTGTATATCGTTTGGAGCTGTCGAAAGTGCATCCTATCTTCCATGTTTCATTACTGAGGGAGCGGATTGGAGATCACGAGGTAGTTGGATCGGTTCTACTAGAGCCATTGGAGGAGATAGAGATCGTAGAGTCAGTTCGAGTACTTTCTAGACGTCGACGATGACATGGTACCAGATTGGAGATGAAGATTCTAGTTGAGTGGTTGGGCAAGCTATCTGATGAGGTGGCATGGGAGTTGGAGACTGATATCTTGGAGTATTTCTCCGACTTCTCACCTTGAGGGCAAGGTGAGAGAAGCGTGGTGGGCTGATACAGTTAGTTAAAATCTTTTCTTATTACATTAGGTATTTATTTTCATTAAAATAAAATTCCTATAGGTCGCGTTTGAACGTAGGTGGGGTCGCGTTCAAACGCCCTTGTGAACGCCTACATCAGGTTCGCAAATACAAAGAACGCATATTATGCGTTCGAACGCGGTCGGGCGAGTTCGAACGCCCGCGTTTGAACGCCTGTATTGCGTTCGCACATCCAGAGATGGAGCTTTTTGAGTGCGTTCGAACGCGATCGGGCGCGTTCGAATGCGATCGACCGAAATCCTCTAGAATTAGGGTTTCATATTATTTTAGGACTTGTTGGCTAGCCTCTATAAATATGTGGATGGCAGCCAACTTCATTATGCTATTGGATTATTGATTTCTTGCCTTTTATTTTCTCTCTAGATTTCTCCTTCCTCCCTTTTCACTATCTTTGCACATCTACCGTTGGCAAGGTTTCTCCTCGCTTATAATCTCCCTCGACTATCGAGTCACCCTTCTTCTTTGGGATCTCAACCACTCTGTTCCCTTCGTCTGCTTTCCTTAATCACTTCCACAATCCACCCTTATCTCCATACCCATCCATAACCCTAATATCCACTCCACCCGTCACCACCATAATCACCCATGTTATTCCGTGTTTTCATCCCCTCTATAGTTCCAATCTAGGAAGGGCGTAAATATGTAAGTTGTAGATCAAGAAGTTACAGACCTAACCCAATTGGTTTCGTAATTTTTTGACTGCCGACGAATATCTGACGAATATTTTCTCATGGTTGCGCGGACTGATTTCTAAACTACATTCAGATCTTGAAGGAATCGTAGCGTAGTCTATCTTTGGTACAAGAACCCATCAAAGTGGTATCAGAGCGTACCATTATTAAAAAATATATGTTCCATGTAAAATAAAATTTTAACATTTTTTACTATTAAATATAATAATATTTAAATATAACATTATTTTTGACTAAAAAATATGTAGTATTAAATATAACAAAAGACTCATATAAATAAATTAATATTTTAATACATATGTACCAGTACATAATATATATGTAAGCTCCAACTATAGTAATGGGTGCTAGTAGATAGGTAAAGCATGGTAATGATTGGATATTGCTTGCCAAAATGTAATGTATTACATACGTACCATCACATAATATATATGTATACTCCCACCATAGTAATGAGCGTTGATCGATAGATAAAGCATGCTAATGATTGATATTGCTTGCCAAAATATAATACATGCTAATGATTGATATTGCTTGCCAAAATATAATACAATAGATACGTACCAACACACAATGCATAGGTATGCTCCCACCATAGTAATAGACGCTGGTAGATAAGTAAAGCATGATAATGATTGATCTTGTTTGCCAAAAAGTAATACATTATAAACGTACCAGCACACAATCTATAGATCTGCTTCTAACATAGTAATAAGCGCTGGTAGATAAGTAAAGCATGGTAATAATTAATATTGCTTGTAAAAAGATAATGCATTACATACATATCAGCACACAATGCATATATACGCTCCCACAATAGTAATACGTGCTTGTAGATGCGTAAAGCATGATAATGCAATATTTCATGCATTGCATATTTATAATATTATAAGCTTTTCTCCCTCTATCTCATCAATCTATTTTAAATCAAATTGAAGGGTATTATAGTAATTATTTCCATCATTTCATTCACTTTATATCACATCAAAAATGATTATTACACCCTAATTCCAGAATACAAATAAATATAGGAATAGCTATTCCTAGAATACAGCTATCATTTTAGGAATAACTAATTAGGTTTTGCTATTTCAGTATATGTGGTGGAGTTTGTTCGGAGGATGCAATAGAATATTAAGTTGAGACTTTTGAAGAATTACCAGGTTTAGGTGATTATTTATTAGAAATGAGATATGACGATTTTTTTTACATAGATATTAAATTAGGTATTACGATGTTGTCTTGATGATACAACTAGAGAGGGAATTAGATACAATTATATTGAGTATAAGACAGATACGACTATCCATTAGGATCGATTTGGAAGTTGGACTAATTGCTTCATAGGGCGGATCATATTTAGTGTATCAATGGATGTTTATTATACTACTAGATGATAAACAGATAATAATATATAGAAAGTGATTATATTAGCATTTATATATAGCCGTTGGTTTACATGTTAAATTATTAGTAGAAGTTATTGAGTGAGCCTTTTAAAATGATGAGATTGATTTTAATAATTGTAATGAGTTATAGGTTTGCATTTGAGTTTTAAGATAAAGATATCTGATTGGGAGATGATGATTATATGATTGATAACTCTATTATAGTTTGTGAATTTTTAATTTATAATGAATTACAAAATTGAGGATTTGAGTTGATTTAAAATAAAAGAGAAGATATGCCAGGTTGATGATTATTATTCTTGGGCGTCTTGTTATCTATATGGATAAATTGGTTTTAGTTGTTTTATTGGTAGATCAGATCATATTAACATAAATAACTCAGGAGATTGATTTTAGTAGTCTATTAGTTTGTGGATAGTACTTTCATGGATTTATTTGAATTATGTGTATGTATTATTAAAGTTCAAGTATGATGGATATGGATTGGTATTATGAATAGATTATTATATTGTCAAGTTATTAAAAAGATTGTTGGATTACTTTGCAGAATTTACGAGAAAGTAATGGCATTTGAATATCATTAACTGAAGATTTTGGTGGATATTATAGTAGCAATAGTGCTTAAGTTGATGATGATTGGATTGGAACTATATGAATCAATGAATAGATAGTTTGGATATGGAAAACAATTAATAGAAAGATCATGAGTTAAATATTTTAGATATTCTTGAAATAATATGTATTTATCGTTCTATTCGGTATTAGTGATAGTATTGAGAGATAATTCATTGCATGTTTGGGATCAAAGTATACATTCAGTAGATGGGAGATATTTTACTTAAATAGGCTGTATTGTAATATCATAGGTGATTATAGCATTAAATTATTATATGATTGCAGTTAGCAGAAGAAGTGATAGATTTGGATAGATTGAGGTATTTTGGAGTCGAACATAATACAATTAATAGATGACAACACTTTCTATATTGTGGAATTAGTGCACATTATTTCTTGCAGGCTAGTGGCATTACCAATGTCTACGGATATAGTACGATTACTTGACTGACCTAGATCTAGGAATTTATTTTTTATATGTGAGTTACTTGTGATTGTGTAATGTCAGGAGTTAATGAGTAAATTAGCAAACAAATTATGAGTTATGGATCTGAAAAAGTGTGGTTAGACAATTGTCGATGTGATTAGAAGGTAGTGGAACTAGATATGTTATTTTCTTACAATATTAGTGTGATTTAAATTTCGTGGTCGAAATTTTTATAAGAGGGAAGGAAAATGTAACACCCCAACCTTTAAAATAAATAAAATTTAAAAATGAAATTTTTTATGGGCACAATGTGTGTAGCCTGCCTCATGCCCACGCAGCTAGCTTCATGAGCAATTGGCGTGGAGGGTGCCACGAGCCCCACCGCCACTGCCGCAGCCACTCGCGACCTCCATCCCCACCATGGTCTCTCTCTCACTCTCAAACACACACTCTCTCTCTCTCTACCACCACCACTACCGCGCTGGGTTGCCGCCACCTCCGTAGTCACCTCCACTAACGCCGGTGAGCCTCTTCTCTCATCCTCTTCCGCCTCTCTCTCCCCCCTCTCTCTCCTCGCCCCCCTCTCTCTCTCCCTTTCTTTCTCTTTCTCTCTCAAGTTCGCCGAAATTGAGCAACTAGAGAGAGGTAGGTCACTGGCTGGCCAACAGCACCCAAGCCCCTCCCCACTGGCCAGGCTCCTCCTCACCTCCCTTCCTTTCTTCTTCTCTTCTCTACTTCTCCTCCTTTCTGCTTCTTCTTCTCCTTCTTCTTCTTCCTTTGTTCTTCCTCCTACAATAGTGCTAGGCTCGGCCTAGCACTGTAGAAAGGGATTTGCTCCTTTTTAATTTTTTTATTATTTATTTTTCTAAAATTTAGGTAAATTGGTTTATTTAGATGGTATATTATTTTGATAATTTGCACTCACTAGTATAAGTATTAGCTAAGTATTTTTAGTATAATAATTTATTAATTATAATGATAAATATTTGCATATGAATTTATTTATAGTTTAGCCTTTATTTTTTTAGATTAATACATGTAATCTTATCGATAATAATCTTATATTTTATATATTTAGTTTTATTAAAATGATCAAATTATATAAGTTTTTATTAATGTTCATGTATACTATATATATATATAATGCATTTCTAGCAACTTATTGTTATATTATATTATATCCATAAAATAAAATGGCTATGATTATTATTTTTATCTAAACAAATAATTATTATTTTATGTATAACTAGTGACTAATTAAGTAATAGTAATTGCCAAATAATTGACTAGTACTTAGTTATTTTATGTACATGTATTTTTTATTATACTATTGTATATCTGATTCTTTTATGTTTTATATCAAAAGAGATTAGTTAGTTTATGCCTAATATATAATTAGAATAAGATTATCATAATATATATATATATATATTAATATAAACTCAGTCAGTTAATAAAATCTTATTAACTATTATATTTTACACCAATGAATTCTAAATAGGATAAATGGCTAGTATCATTTACTTAAATATTTTCAAATCTCGAATCCCTTATTTGAGACCCTATGGACATTGCTTGCGATAAGTTGACACTCGATTGACGGATACATGGGATGCGTGGTTCATATGTTCTGATCAAAAGTGAGTAGTCTTATCTTCTAGATGTCTTTATCAAATTAGGATATATTATATAATTATGGAAATGCATGTTTTGACCTCCAATATAATTATATGATCTTATCTAGAGATAATTTCAGTTGAGCATATTTTATTATGCATTTGATTAGACTGATCTAGAATATGAGTATACTGATGACATATAGAGATGATTGGAAATGATTATACTGTTATGACTTTATGTCGAGATGATCTCTAATATAAGTATGCATTGATAAACTACTAGGGGTATGCATGTGTAAGATATATGATTGGAGACTTTATCGCATCATTTATTTCTTTTGACTCCTCCTCTACCTAAATTTCTAATATACATGATTTGTTATAATACTGGATAAAATACATATGATTTGTCATTTAGAAGGAAAACATAAAATTTGATTGATAGGATAGCTAGTAGAAAGCTTGAGGATACCTGAGTGGGCACAAGGGTTAGGATGTGCTTGTTGGATGATTGATCCCTCGACATAGTCGTGATCCTGTGACCTTATGTCCGAGGTCGTTAGTCTATGTGCACAGTAGACATTCGGACACATATCGTTCGCTAGAGCATATGTGGCGAGTTATCTTCACATATTTCTATCAGCTAGAAGGGTGCTCGGTTTGGATGAGTATTGATTACTTAGTGGATGGCAATGTATAATTATTTATTGAGATAGCCTTTGTGGATGGCAGGTACGCTCTGAGCCTTTGAGCATGATGTTGAGACCGATTACCGAATGTTGATTGTGCAAAGTGGTCTAGTTTGATGATTGAAACACCCAAACCTCCAAATACACGTGTAAACCGCGTGGGTAAATCCTCCCACGCGGTACATCACATGACCTGTCAGTACAAGGATTTCACAAGGCACACAACAGCACAATTTCACCATAAATAACTCAACTAAAGAAGTCCGGATACAAGTTCCACAGGCCACAACAAGCCTTCCAAATATACATCCAAAATACTATGTTAAAGTCCAAAAAAATACAACGTCATCATCATACCCTCGCAGGGGCTTAATACAACTAACATACGTACTAAAAAGAAAGAAAACGGCTACTCCTCGCTACCCGCACCTGCGTCCCCTAGCTCTGAAATAATACCACCACGAGGGGTGAGCTTACAGCCCAGCGAGTAGGATCCATAGAATCTAAAATAATGACATCACATGTGTATATCCAATATATGCCTATATTTGCTAATGATAACGACATGCTTATTGAAATGACTTACCACAATTTACTAAGTCAATGCAATTGATAAAGATTACCAATCACTATCCTGGAATCTACTAGTTCCTAAACATATTATGATAAGTTCACACAGATATAAAGCTTGAGACAATCTCTTATTCGTGCACATCTCAATCATAGGTTTTACATGTTATGCATAGCAATAAAATAGCAGTTTAGTCATCTCATGTCTACCAAAGCAATAATCATACTTATCATCGCTCACCGAGCTATTCACCACACAGGGTAAATACTCTTACGAAACAATCATCCATCATCACATACATCGAGGGGGGATATATACACATCTAGCGGTAATGTCACCTACACGTGTATGGCGACACTACATGTGACCGGTTGTCTGTGGCTATCAGACTCAGGACCCCGATCGTAAGCCCATATCTCACTCTCTCTAAATCATCACCGCCCTCGGCGGAAGAATCGGGAGCCCTCGGCTCATCAACAGATGCCCTAACCCTGCGTCGTCGGGTACCGCTAGAGTTATATCCCCGCCTTATAATCATGTTCTTCTATCATCATAATCTAGTTCTAACTATGTAGTATAACTACCTGAACGCCACACAGGCTTCCTAACCTTAGGTGTAGGCCGCTAATAGTATAGACATATATGATACACTCTACCCTTAACCCTGGGCTGAGTGAGTAGGGGTACTGCCTAGTCAGAATTCGACTACTAATGATAGGTGGAAGTGGTGCAGTGTTTATGCGTGTATAAAGCATGTTATAGTCATCCTGATCATTACATTCCATATTCACACTAATCATACATCTATGCAACGGTATACCATACAGGACACATGTAAAGCATTATCATACACATTAACATCCTCATGATACTATGATGAACAGGTTATTAATAACTACATATGCAAAAGATATAACAGGGAGTACCAACTGCATGCATTAATACTGACATTTACTACCGTATCATGACAGGTATAATGACTGTAATTATGTTATTCTAGATTTGTATAACTCTACTCGCCTGGGGGTCTCCACGGTATGGTAAAACTCGTCAGCTAGTCCGGAATCCCAAAATCTTCCTCACGCGGTGTCAATCCTATTAATTCACGCAAGTAAGCCATTAGCGAACTAATATAATTAATTATCTTATTAGCACATTTATGTTTGCTACGAGTCAATGGTATCCTAGGAATCTTATGTTATCCCAAAATTAAGGATCATGCTAATCAAATCAGGTGAAAAAGATAAACAGGGTTATAGGGTCCAAATGGCCCCAAATGGGCTAGGCTAGAGGCAATGGTAAGGCCCAAACCCAACCCACGAAGCAATAGGGCCTTGGTGGGCTGGGGGCCCAGCCACAGCCCACCAAGGTGGGAATAGTGGGCTGTAGACTACAGCCCACTCCACAATGGGCTAATGGGTGCAGCCTACAGCCCACCCGGATCCAAGGCTAGGTGGGCTACGGCCTGCAGCCCACCCAAGCCTAGGTGGGCTGCAGCCTGCAGCCCACCCAGACCGGGCTGGTGGGCTACGGTCTGTAGCCCACCTCAACAGATTAGTGGGCTGCAGACCACTGCAGCCCACTAAGGGGGAAATGGGTGGGGGTTTAACCCCCACCCCTCCACCCCATCTCCTTCCACTCCCGATGGAAGGAGGGTGAGGCGGAGAGAAGAGCCCACGAGGCTGCGGCGGCGCGGCACGAGGCCAGCGGTGCGGCACGAGGCCGGCGGCGCAGCGTGGGGACGGCGGCGGCATGGGTCTAGCACAGCACGAGGCCGAGGAGGGGAAGGAAGAAGGGAAGAAATGGAGGAGGGGAAGGAAAGCTTACTGGAGGGGGGGGGGGTCGGCGAGCTCGGCGGCTGGCGGCAACCATGAGGGAGAGAGAGGAGAACGGAGGGGCTGCGGTGAGGGAAAGAAGAGATGAGGGAGATGGGGGGAGGATGGCGTGCACGGCAAAGGAAGGGAAGAAGAAGAAGTAAAGGGAAGGGCAGGGTGGCAGGTTGGCAGGCTGAGGCACGTGCGTCAGTTAGGGTTTTTTTTTTTATATTGGGGTGTTACAACTATCCCCTACAACAAGGAATTTCGCCCTCGAAATTACGCACCTGAGTCGATAAATAAATGAGGGTAGGTAGACTGAATCTCTTCCTCAGGCTCCCATGTTGCTTCCTCTACTCCATGATGCCGCCAAAGGACCTTGACCAGAGGTACGACTCTTCTTCAGAGCGTCTTCACGCATCTATCAATGATCCGTACTGGTTGCTCCTCATAGGACAAGTCCCTTTTTAGCTGGGTAGGTTCCTCCCTCAAAACATGTGACGGGTCATATAGGTACTTCCTCAACACTGACACATGAAATATATTATGAATCTGTGATAGCTCTGATGGCAAATCCACCCGGTAAGCAATCGGTCCGACCCGCGCCAAGATCTCATAAGGGCCTATATAACGAGGGCTCAGCTTGCCCTTCTTCCCAAACCGAAATACCCCTTTCCACGGCGAGACCTTGAGGAAAACTTTGTCCCCGACTAGGAACTCCAGGTCTCGACGTCGACGGTCAGCGTAACTCTTATGTCGACTCTGGGCAACCTGTAAGTGTTCCCGTACCTTCCGCACTTTGTCCACGGTCTCCTGTATCAGTTCTGAGCTCTCTATCTTCCGTTCCCCCACTTCATCCCAACTGACAAGTGTCCGACATTTCCGTCCATATAACGCTTCATAGGGGGGCATCCCAATGCTGGAGTGATGACTATTATTATAGGCGAACTCAATTAGGGGAAGGTGTCGGTCCCAACTGAGTCCGAAGTCTGCAACTGAGGCACGTAGCATATCCTCCAAGGTCTGAATCGTCCGCTCTGACTGACCGTCAGTCTGAGGATGATAGGCAGTGCTGAATTGCAATTTGGTACCGAGTGACTTAGCGAAATGATGCCACAGCTTAGAGGTGAACCTGGGGTCACGGTCAGAAGTAATGGAGACTGGTGCCCCATGGCGAGCAAAGATCTCATCCCGGAATAAAGTGGCTCGATGATCCATAGAATCAGTGGTACTGACTGGGAGGAAGTGAGCTGACTTCGTCAATCGATCCACAATCACCCATATAGAGTCCCTTTTCTTCAAGGTCTTCGGCAGACCCACCACAAAGTCCATGGTGATATGCTCCCATTTCCACTCAGGAATAGGTAATGGCCTGAGTGTCCCAGCCGGCCTCTGATGTTCAATTTTGACCTGCTGACAAATCAAGCATCGAGCTACAAACTCTGCAATGCTCTTCTTCAATCCTGGCCACCAAAAGTATCTACGAACATCATGGTACATCTTCGTCTCCCCAGGGTGCACACTGTAAGATGTCTGGTGGGCTTCCTCTAAAATCTCTCGACGGAGTCCGCCCACATCAGGTACACAAAATCTATCTCCAAACTTCAGGGTTCCCAATCCATCAAGGCAAAAACCCTTTTTACCTGAGTCTCGAACCTACTGGAGGACTTGCAGTAAATAGGGGTCTTCTGCCTGTGCAACTCTGATCCTCTCCGCTAGAGTCGGCCTCACAGTTAACTGGGCCAGTAGTCCAGTACCCACATCTTTGGCTATGATGTGTACGTCCATCTTCTGTAGTTCTCGAAGGATGTCCTGCTGCTGCGTAATCAAACTAGCCAAGTTCCCCATCGACTTTCTGCTCAAGGCATCCGCCACTACATTTGCCTTCCCAGGGTGGTAGTTAATAGTGCAGTCATAATCATTCACCAGCTCAAGCCACCTACGCTGTCTCATGTTCAGCTCCCTCTGGGTGAATAGGTACTTCAAACTCTTGTGGTCAGTGAAGATCTCGCACTTCTCCCCGTAAAGATAATGCCTCCAAATCTTCAGGGCGAACACTACCGCTGCTAGCTCCAAGTCGTGGGTAGGGTAGTTCCGCTCATGGTTCTTGAGCTGCCTGGATGCATAAGCAACAACTCCGCCCTCCTGCATGAGCACACAGCCCAAGCCTGAGTATGAAGCATCACAGTAGACCTGGTAGTCTCCTCCACTGCGAGGAACTACAAGGACGGGTGCAGATGTAAGTCTCTTCTTCAGCTCTTGGAAGCTCTCCTCACAATCAGCTGTCCATTCAAAACACTGATCCTTCCGGGTTAGCTTAGTGAGGGGACTGGCAATTTTCGAAAATCCTCCCACAAAACGCCGATAATACCCGGCCAAACCCAAGAAACTACGGACCTCCGAGACGGTACTCGGTTGCCTCCAATTGAGAACAGCAGTGATCTTGGATTGATCAACCCGGATGCCCTCAACTGAGACCACATGCCCAAGGAACACCACCTCCTCCAGCCAAAAATCACACTTGGAGAACTTAGCAAATAACTTTTCTCTCCTTAGCATCTGCAGTACCAAACGAAGGTGCTCTTCATGCTCCCGCTCTGAGGCAGAGTAAATCAAGATGTCATCAATGAACACCACCATGAACCGATCCAAGAAAGGGCGGAAGACTCGGTTCATCAAGTCCATAAAGATAGCTGGTGCATTGGTCAAGCCGAAAGGCATAACCAAAAATCATACAGCCTGTACCGGGTACGGAAAGCGGTTTTTGGGACATCTGCTTCCCTAATCCTCAACTGATGATACCCAGATCTCAGATCGATCTTCGAGAAGATGCGCGCTCCACGCAATTGATCAAACAAGTCCTCAATGCGAGGTAATGGGTACTTGTTCTTCACAGTCAGCTGGTTCAGTTGCCGATAATCAATGCAAAGGCGGAGGGTACCATCCTTCTTCTTCACGAACAAGACTGGAGTGCCCCAAGGAGATGAGCTAGGCCGGATAAGTCCCCTACTCAGTAGGTCATCAATCTGCTCTCTCAGTTCTTCCATCTCCTTCGGAGCCATACGGTAGGGTGCCTTGGAGACTGGTCCCGCCCCGGGGATCAGGTCAATGATGAACTCAACTCCTCTGTCTGGGGAAAGCCCCAGAATGTCCTCAGGGAAAACATCTGGGAACTCCTGCATCACTGGTAAGTCAGTCAGGGTTTGGGTCCCAGTTGACTCGATATACATGATTGCCACCAACTGTGATCGGTCCACCTGTCGATCCTTACACAATCGACACTCAATGCCATCATTAAGCTGCAAGATGACCTCCTTGCTGTAGCAGTTGATACTGGCATGGTAGGCGGCTAACCAATCCATCCCCAGGATTAGGTCAAAGTCCTGCATCTCGAGGGGTAGGAGGTCCACCTTAAAGTCCCACTAACCAAAAGTCAAGGTGCAAGAGCGATAAACATGGCGGACTTCCAGGAAATCACGAAGTGGGGTGGCTATGACTAAGGGCTCCACAAGAGGTCCCGGCGCCACATCCCCCTTTTCCAGGAAGGATGTAGAAATAAAGGAATGGGTGGCCCCGGGGTCAAATAAAATCCTAGCGGTGTGTGCAAATAAAGTCATAGTACCTGCCATTACGTATGTAAGCCTTAACTAAAAATAGGAAATACATTTTCCATAATATGTAAATTGCACATGGTTAGGAAGGAGGATCTAATATTATGTATGAATAGGACATACGTAAAATTTAAACATGCTTAATTTACTCGGTTACCTGTGGCCACGTCATTGGATGCTTCGGCATCCCGCAGGGTCATAGCAAAAACCCGGCCGGTACGTCCGCCCCGCCCTCTGCTAGGAGGTCCCGATCGCACGCCCCCACGACCCCTACTCACGGTAGTACTGGCTCCCGACGCTCCAGATATAGCAGGCGTGGTAGGAGTGGCTGGCACTCTGCCCAACAGGGGACACTGCGTGCGGATATGCCCGGACTCTCCACATTGGAAGCAGGTAACGCGAGCCCCGAGGCAGTCACGAGATATGTGACCCCTCTTGCCGCAAGTAAAACAAACCCGACCCTCAGGAGTAGACGGCCGTACAAAACCACCACTGCCCGCACTGCTCAAGACTGCTGATGACCTCCCGCCACCAACTAAAGGTCGGGCCCTACTCGGCCCGCCTGAACCCTGAGGGCTGGGTCTACTCGGGGTAGCACTAGATCCCGCGCCACCCGCATAAGGGTGACACCTCGGTTGTAGGAAGGTCCCACCAGAATGGCCTCCACGTGGACGCCCATCAAAGCGGCCCGTACGACCTACTACCCGCTCCTGATGCTGCGAGCACTCCTCAAGTAAGTCCCTCTCCGCTATCCCAGCATTCTCTACTAGCTCTGCATATGTCAGGTTCTTCACCATGTTCACCTGCTTGCGGATCTCGATTCGGAGGCCCATCTTGAACTGGTCAGCCCTAGCAGTATCATCCTGTATAACTCTAGGGCAGAAGCGGGACAAGGCATTGAATCTGTCCTCGTATTGAGCCACTGTCATATCTCCCTGCCTCAACTGGGTAAACTCCCTCGTCAGCTCGAAACGTAGGGATGCAGGGAAATATTTCTGGTCGAAGGAGTCCGAAAATGCCCTCCAAGTGATGTACTCCCAAGCCAGGCGATCTGGCATCAGGCGCTCATTAGCTCTCCACCACTCTTCCGCCTCCCCACGGAGAAGGAAGGTGGCAAAGGTCACCTAGCGACTCTCCGGGCACTCAAACGCAGTCAGGATCTTCCGTACATCCACCATCCACCTATTAGCCTCCATGGGGTCTGTCGTGCCGCTGAACAAAGGGGGGTTAAGCTGCATGAACCGGTTCAGCGACCAGGCGGACCCACCTCCAGTCTGCTCGGCTGGAGTAAGATGCCCTGACGGCTCCCTCGGTATGTGCATCCCAGACATGGCTGCCGTGCGCTCTCGCACTAACTCCTCGATGAGCCTCTCTTGCTGTCTGACAAGCTGTCCCAGGGCCTCAATGCTAGCTGAAGCACCGGCTGCTAGTTCGTCGACAGGGGCTAGAGTCCGTCCACGACCAGTCGCACGAACCGATCGAGCACGTCTAGGCGGCATTCCTGCTAAGTTCAAAGAAGTTTAGCTCTTAATTCACAAGTATAGCACCGGTCGCGAGTGACTATATTATTCATTACTCCTAGTTATTCATTATTATTATTCAATTCCTACGTATTTGAATGATATCTAGGAAGACTTGCCGGATTTATGGTGAACCTAGGCTCTGATACCAAGTTGAAACACCCAAACCTCCAAATACACATGTAAATCGCGTGGGTAAATCCTCCCACGCGGTACATCACATGACCTATCAGTACAAGGATTTCACAAGGCACACAACAACACAATTTCACCATAAATAACTCAACTAAAGAAGTCCGGATACAAGTTCCACAGGCCACAACAAGCCTTCCAAATATACATCCAAAATACTATGTTAAAGTCCAAAAAAATACAACGTCATCATCATACCCTCGCAGGGGCTTAATACAACTAACATACGTACTAAAAAGAAAGAAAACGGCTATTCCTCGCTACCCGCACCTGCGTCCCCTAGCTCTGAAATAATACCACCACGAGGGGTGAGCTTACAGCCCAGCGAGTAGGATCCATAGAATCTAAAATAATGACATCACATGTGTATCTCCAATATATGCCTATATTTGCTAATGATAACGACATGCTCATTGAAATGACTTACCACAATTTACTAAGTCAATGCAATTGATAAAGATTACCAATCACTATCCTGGAATCTGTTAGTTCCTAAACATATTATGATAAGTTCACACAGATATAAAGCTTGAGACAATCTCTTATTCGTGCACATCTCAATCATAGGTTTTACATGTTATGCATAGCAATAAAATAGCAGTTTAGTCACCTCATGTCTACCAAAGCAATAATCATACTTATCATCGCTCACCGAGCTATTCACCACATAGGGTAAATACTCTTCCGAAACAATCATCCATCATCACATACATCGAGGGGGGATATATACACATCTAGCGGTAATGTCACCTACACGTGTATGGCGACACTACATGTGACCGGTTGTCTGTGGCTATCAGACTCAGGACCCCGGTCGTAAGCCCATATCTCACTCTCTCTAAATCATCACCGCCCTCGGCGGGAGAATCGGGAGCCCTCGGCTCATCAACAGACGCCCTAACCCTGCGTCGTCGGGTACCGCTAGAGTTATATCCCCGCCTTATAATCATGTTCTTCTATCATCATAATCTAGTTCTAACTATGTAGTATAACTACCTGAACGCCACACAGGCTTCCTAACCTTAGGTGTAGGCCGCTAATAGTATAGACATATATGATACACTCTACCCTTAACCCTGGGCTGAGTGAGTAGGGGTACTGCCTAGTCAGAATTCGACTACTAATGATAGGTGGAAGTGGTGCAGTGTTTATGCGTGTATAAAGCATGTTATAGTCATCCTGATCATTACATTCCATATTCACACTAATCATACATCTATGCAACGGTATACCATACAGGACACATGTAAAGCATTATCATACACATTAACATCCTCATGATACTATGATGAACAGGTTATTAATAACTACATATGCAAAAGATATAACAGGGAGTACCAACTGCATGCATTAATACTGACATTTACTACCGTATCATGACAGGTATAATGACTGTAATTATGTTATTCTAGATTTGTATAACTCTACTCGCCTGGGGGTCTCCACGGTATGGTAAAACTCGTCAGCTAGTCCGGAATCCCAAAATCTTCCTCACGCGGTGTCAATCCTATTAATTCACGCAAGTAAGCCATTAGCGAACTAATATAATTAATTATCTTATTAGCACATTTATGTTTGGTACGAGTCAATGGTATCCTAGGAATCTTATGTTATCCCAAAATTAAGGATCATGCTAATCAAATCAGGTGAAAAAGATAAACAGGGTTATAGAGTCCAAATGGCCCCAAATGGGCTAGGCTTGAGGCAATGGATAGGCCCAAACCCAACCCACGAAGCAATAGGGCCTTGGTGGGCTGGGGGCCCAGCCACAGCCCACCAAGGTGGGAATAGTGGGCTGTAGACTGCAGCCCACTCCACAATGGGCTAATGGGCTGCAGCCTGCAGCCTACCCGGATCCAAGGCTAGGTGGGCTGCGGCCTGCAGCCCACCCGAGTCTAGGTGGGCTGCGGCCCACAGCCCACCCAGACCGGGCTAGTGGGCTGCGGTCTGTAGCCCACCCCAACAGATTAGTGGGCTGCAGACCACTGCAGCCCACTAAGGGGGAAATGGGTGGGGGTTAAACCCCCACCCGTCCACCCCATCTCCTTCCACTCCCGATGGAAGGAGGGTGAGGCGGAGAGAAGAGCCCACGAGGCTGCGGGGCTGCGGCGGCGCGGCACGAAGCCAGCGGCGCGGCACGAGGCCGGCGGCGCAGCGCGGGGACGGCGGCGGCATGGGTCCAGCACAGCACGAGGCCGAGGAGGGGAAGGAAGAAGGGAAGAAAGGGAGGAGGGGAAGGAAAGCTTACCGGAGGGGGGGGTCGGCGAGCTCGGCGGCTTCGGCGGCTGGCGGCAACCACGAGGGAGAGAGAGGAGAACGGAGGGGCTACGGTGAGGGAAAGAAGAGATGAGGGAGATGGGGGGAGGATGGCGTGCACGGCAAACGAAGGGAAGAAGAAGAAGAAAAGAGAAGGGCAGGGTGGCAGGCTGACGCACGTGCTCGGCACGTGCGTTAGTCAGGGTTTTTTTTTATTTTATATTGGGGTGTTACAATGATGTTATTCAGAGTCGATATTGATGACTGAGATATTGAGAAATGCATATAATTTTATTATCATCTAATATACCTGATTATCGAGTATTCATTATGCATCATATGTGATTGCATTTGTTATCATAACATGATCATGGTCGGCATGCATCATATGTGTCATATTGAAAGAGTTATGATGATGGTATGACATTGAGATTTGTTTATTCATTATCAAGAATTATATACTTTTATCAGTTATGACATGATATCTACCTTTCATTTATATATTATTGAGGACACATTCATATACTCATTCATGATATGATGCTTTTTCTTATTCATATTATCTAATACATGATTTACTCTTTATTTGGCATGACTAATTCGGGGTAAGGTCTATCCATTAAGCCTTTTACTCACGACTCTCTTTATTTCTTTTCTAAACCCTAAGATATTATGGTACGTGATAGAGACTTGAGATATCCTGAGAAGATATTTAGAGCATTGATGAGGTATGCTATAAATGCGAGACGATATAGATGAGAGTTTATATTGAAATTGGGATTTATAATTATTTAATATATGTACTCTATTGTATTCGATGATGATTTGTATAATACATGTCAGACTATATTGTACTCGTGTGTCAGTGGTTATAAGTTATATCTTAATGGTTAATCATGGCCTCTATGGGCCTTGCTAGATTATTTAGCTGTCTACAATGGTTGTTGTGGATATAGATATAGATTTGTTAATAGGTTTAACTCAATGATGTCATGATTTATTTTGACTATGATATTCATATGTTAACAGGTTTACTTGGATTAATAGTATGATTTATTTGGTGATGACATTATGTGTGCATAAGTGTATCTGTGCGTGACAGGCCTCACCTGTCATGTCACATGTGCTGCGCATGCCGTGTGCGCACATGGACTTGCACGTGCCCGTGCCGGGCGAGGGCATTATAAGCATACTATGCTAGCCACCTTTGTAGGATTGGCTTCCACACCTGCGGAAGAGATGAAGTGCCTTAGGTTCTTAACTTGTGGCTGCCCCTAAAGGCACTTGCTTTTTTCTTCATCTTCAACCCGTACGCCTTGAGTATCTCCATGATTGTCCATAGGTGGCGTAGGTGCTCCTCCCTCGATCGGCTATAAATGATGAGAGTTTATATAGAAATTGAGTTTTATAATTATTTAATATATGTACTCTATTGTATTAGATGGTGATTTATTTAATACATGTTAGATTATATTATACTCGTGTGTCAGTGGTTATAAGTTGTATCTTAAAGGTTTGTCATGGCTTATGTGGGCCCTGCTAGATTATGTAGTAGTCTACTATGGTTGTTGTGGATATAGATATGGGTTTGTTAACATGTTTAACTTGATAATGTCATGATTTATTTTGACTTACATATTCATATGTTAACAGTTTACTTGGATTAATAGTATGATTTATTTGGTGATGAAATTATATGTGCATAGGTGTATCTGTGCGTGACGGGCCACGCCCGTCCTGTCACATGTGCCGCGCATACCGTGTAGGTGCGTGGACTTGCACGTGCACGTGCCCATGTCGGGCGAGGGCATTACAAGCATACCATGCTAGCCACCTTCGTAGGACTGGCTTCCACACCTGCGAAAGAGATGAAGTGCCCCAGGTTTTCAACTTGTGGCTGCTCCTAAAGGCACTTGCTTTCTTCATCTTCAACCCGTACGCCTTTAGAATCTCAATGATTGTCCGTCAATGGAAGGTGCTCCTCCCTTGATCGGCTATAAATAATGATGTTATCAAAAAAACACCAAAACATATCATCAAAGGAGTGGCCAATACATCGTTCATCAGCCCTCAAAAAGTTGTCGGGGCATTGATGAGGCCAAAGGGCATTACAAGGAACTCGTAATGCCTATCATGGGTTTAAAAGGGTGTCTCGTGGATGTCAGCAACTTGAATCCTAATCTAGTGAAAGTCAGCCCGCAAATCTAGCTTGGTGAAGATGATGGCATTGGCTAACTCATCCAATAATTGATCGATAGTCGGTATTTGATACTGGTTCTTGATGGTGATAGCATTTAGTGCATGGTAATCCACGCAGAATCGCTATAAGTTGTCCTTCTTCCACACCAAGATGGTTAAGATAATCAGCTTTTCAAACTTCGATGCTCTTCTCACTAAGATGGTTTAGCAAATAAGCACTTGATTGTTTTCACCATGGTTACAGGAGCTGTTGAAGAATATATTCATAGCGGGGCTATAGAGCAAAATCCAAGCACTTTGACTACAAACCTTGGAGGAGGCCTATTGTAATAACTCAAACCTAAAAAGAAAAATAAATAATAATAATAATAATAATAATAACAATAATAATAATAATAAATTACTCTTTAATGATAATAAAATGATTACCATAATAATATATGATAATAAAATAATGACAATAATAACATATGAAATAAATTAAAATTAAAAAGAAAAGAAATTAAGTAATTAAATGTGCATGGCAAAACATGGTCGGCACTGTGGCAGGCCTCATGCCATGCATTTTTTGGCGCACTGAGGGGGCCACGCGCCCCCAGCAACCCGTACTACGACCAACCGGCTGTAGCCAACTAGCCATGGTGGGCCCCATAGCTGCACCCCACTTCCCACTACCTCTCCCTTTCTCTCTCTCTAAATTCCTATCTTTTTTGGTCTCTCTCTCTCTCACTCTCCTTTCTCACACACTCTTTCTCTCCTTATTATCGACGCCGGCCTGCCGTCCTTGGAACCCACCACCACCTCCACCGAGCGCTAGTAAGCATCCTCCCATCTCCGCTCTCTTCTTCTCTCCTCTTCTCTCTCTTCGGCGAGAGGCTGGCCGCTGGCTAACCAGCAGTGACCCCACCTCGCCGGCCTGGATTCGACCTTCCTTCCCTTCCCTTCCCTTCCATTTTCTCTCCTACTTCTTCCCTTCTTCTTCTCTTTGTTCTCATCTTCTTCTGCTTCCTTTTCTTTCCTCTATTGGTTTTCCTCTCTCTACTAAACAGAGTGCTTTTCTTTTTCTTTTTTTCCTTTTTGGCTTACTTATTAATGTAAAGTAGAGGAATTAGATAAGTAATATATATATATATATATATATATATATATATATATATAACATAGTTATTAGCTAAGTACAATTAGAATAATAACCGATTATCAGTATCTATATATAAATATAGCTATAGCTTATACATGATTATTAGATTAATATATATAGATATATTGATAATAAATATGATATTCATGCTTATATTATATATAACTATTTTAGCATTTTTATTATTATATACTGTTTTGTATAAAATGAAATACTAAGCTATGATAATTCTTTTTTTTATATAAACAGATATGTATAACTAGTGGTTAGTTAAGTAAAAGTTGTAATTGCCAAATAATTGAATTATACTTAGTTATTTTATGTACGTATGCTTTTAATTATATTATTGTATATCTAATTCTTTTATGGTTTTATATCAAAAGAGATTAATTATTATTTGCCTAATATATAATTAGAATAAGGTTATCATAATTGTATATATATAATAGAAACTCAGTTATTTAATAAAATCTAATAAATTATTATATTTTACAATAATAAATTCTAAATGGGATAAACGTCGAATTTCATATAACTTAAACATTTTCAGATTTCAAACCCATTTAGTTGAGACCCCGTGGATGCTGCTAGCAATGAATTGACACTCGGTTAACGGATGTGAGAGATATATAGTTCGTGTATTCTGATTAGATGTGAGTAGTCTTATTCTTAAGACACCTTTCTCAAATTAGGATATATTATAGAATTATGTATATGCATATTTTGGCCTCTTGCATATTTATATGATCTTATTCAAGCATGTTTTTATTTGAGCATATTTTATCATGTATTCGATTAGACTGATCTTGGATACGAGTATGTTGGTGATATAAAGAGATGATTGGAGATAACTATACTGATATTACTTTATGTCAAGATGATCTCTAGCATGAGTATGCATATGATAGATGTATTTTTGAAGATTGCATCACATCACTTTTCTCTTGGCCTTTTTACCACTTAAATTTCTAATATGCACGACTTGTAATAGTACTAGATAAAATGCATATAATCTATCATTTAAAAGAAAACATAAAATTTGATTGATAGGATAATTAATAGAAAGCGTGAGGATACCCAAGTGGGCATGAGGATTAGGACACGCTTTTTGGATGATTGATCACTCTACATACTCGCGATCCTATGGTCTTATGTTCGAGATCTTAGTCTATATGCGTAATAGATATTCGGATACATGCCTAGAGTTATCTTCACGTATTTCTATCAGCTAAAAGGGTATTTGGTCTGGATGGATATTGATACCCTTAGCAGATAATAGGGTATGATTATGTTTGAGATACCCTTTGTAGATGGTAGGGTATGCTCTGAGCTTTCAAGCATGATATTGAGATTGGGTATAGGGTGTTGACTTTGCATAGTGGTCTAGTATGATGATAATATTTAGAGATGACATTGATGACAGAGATGTTGAAAATGCATATAATTTCATTATCATCTAATATACCTGATTATTGAGTAGTTAATATGCATGATCTGTGATTGCATTTGATATCATAACATGGTTATGATCGACATGGATTATATGGGTCATATTTGAGATAGAGTTATGATAATGATATGACATGGAGTTTTGTTTATACAAGGTCTAGAATTATATACTTTGATTAGTTATGACATGATATCTACCATATATTTATATGATATTGAGGATACATTCATATACTCATTTATGACATGATGCTACTATGTGATTCATATTATTCAGTACGTAAATGATTTATTCTCTATTTGGCATCAATGATTCAGGGTAAGTCTATTCACTAAGCCTTTAGCTCATGACTCTATATGATACGTGATAGTGACTTGAGTTATCCTTAGAATATCTTTTAGAGCAAAGATATGGTTGTTATGGATTTAGATATACATATGTTGGCAGGTTTAACTTGATGATTTCATGATTTATTTTGTGAGGACAGGAGTGTATCTCTGCATGGTAGCCCCACCTATCCTATTGCATGCGCCGCGCGTGCCATGTGGGCTCATGGGCATGCACATGCCTATGTCAGGCAGGGGCATTACACTTATAAAGATAAGGATTGGTGGACCTTGATGAGATGCGAGGCAACTAGTTTGACCAAACTCGACGATAGAATTCTTTTTTGGTTGATCAAAGATGGCTGCTACAGGGTTAGGTCTAAGGCTAGCCCCTTCAAACCTTAACTAGTTTAAAAGGAGGGCTTAAACCTTCGGTGTGAACTCTAACACCTTCCTAGGTGGAAGAGAAACGAGTTGAATAATTATGCATGCGCATAACGTCCAGCCGAGTTATTTTTTTGGTTAAGACTTTGTCGAAGTCCACAATTGGGCTGAGCCTTAATCAAATTTGTGCCAAGATCTTCCACTTCCTAGTTGGCCACCTCCCCACCTTGGATGAGCTTTTAGAAGGCCTTGGATGCAGCTCATAATCAACTAGTCTAGGATTAGTCTGAATCAATCACACATCAAACCGACTTGGTCTCTCTTTTAGTTTCAATTTTTCTTTTCCTTTTAGAGTTGAGGGAAGGTTTAAGACATTATCGAAGGGCTACCATCAAAGGCATCACAATAGCTCGCAGCAATGTTAGCCCTAACTTTTCCCTTCTGCCTATGGCTGCATGGGGCATATGAAGAGTACTCCGACACCATGAAGATGATGGCTGATCTAATCACAGGTGCAAACGGCGAACCATGACTTACACAAGGATGGACTTAGTTTTGGCCACGACAAGGTGATCGTTCCAGTCGGCTTGTAGTTAGAGTAGATGTGACTTGCGGCATTAAGATGAAGATGGGTTCAGCTTTTATTACAAACCACTAGAGATGATCCGCAATAAAGGAGTGTAGGCTTTGTTTAGAGTGAATGATGGTGAGGAAGATGATAGGTAGCGATAGTAGTGATGAAGGGATATTAATTTACTTCTATTCCTAGGTTATCTTACTCTTACTTTTAAAATAAGCTCAAGACTAGAATACTTTCTTAATGCTTGGATGCTTAACAAAGGAGCCCAACCTCTTTATATATAGAAGCCGGTTACAATGAGTCCTACTAGGACTAGCCTTAAAGGCTGACATGGCTCGAATTATGATTTGCCTTAAAAGCTTACATCACTTAATTGGACTTGCCTTAAAGGTTTACTTGACTTAACTAAACTTGCCTTAAGGGCTGTCATAACTTATTTGGACATGCCTTAATGGCTCATATAACTAAACTAGACTTTCCTAAAAGGCTTACATCATAAAATAATTAAAAGATAAATAGACTCGATTAATTGAGCCCAATGTCCCCGTGAATTAATCCGATTAGACCTAGATCACATCAACTTTGCATGCTATGTAGGGACTGAACCATACATGGAGCAAAGCAAGAGGCGAACGAGGTGAACCTGCTTGAAGCCACATCCCAGGAAAAGTTAGGTGCATTCGTTTGAGAGCATGAGATGGACTTAAGGCAAGATGGTCTAATCGAATCAATTATAAATTGGTGTCCAAACTTTATTTGTGTTTTAGACCTGAAGACTGCCACTTTCAAGTTCCAAATGTGATCAAGCTCGGGCTAGAAAAGGTGTATTCAGACCCCTCGGATGGATCAGCAAGATCGGGCTTTATGACCCCGACTCTGAGCATGTAGGGATTGAATCCACCAAATTGCACAGAGTTGAGGATGCGGAATTTTAGAATACAATGTGGCGGATTGCACTGAGTGCAAAGGTGAGGAGGCTAAGCCAAATCAAGAAGGTGCAACACAAAATTGCGCTAGTATGTTGCAAATCAGCCATGGGGTGAACTGAATTCTAACTTAGTTCAACTCATAGAGGTGGTTAGGGGCATTTACCTCTTATTTTTTGAGTATTAGTCTACTTATATTTATTCTTGAACTTGCTTCATAGTTGCTTTTGCTTATGTGTATTAGTTACTGCTAATGTGGATTAGTTGGACTCGAGCTTGTTCAATCTGGTTAATCAAATCAGGTTCAAGTTTAATGGTTTATTAGAGTTGTAACTGGTTAGACGTAGAGCCTAAACTTTGATTGATGTATTAGGTTAGTTTGAGTTGGTTAGGCTTAAGCTGAAGTTGGCTAAGTTGACCAAGTCGAGTCATGTTAGGTAGCTACCAAACATGTTGTGGTGTGCACTTAGGAATTGGTTGATTATGTTTAAGTTAGAAGACCCACGTTAGCCTAGCTGGCTCTATCTAGTCGATTAGAGACACTATATAACCTACAATGAAACCCTAATGAGGGATAATTGAATGAATGAGAATTTTGACCTATGTCCTTTTCTCCCTTAATCTCTCCCTCTCATGCGACCTCCCTCCCTCTCGCCAAGCTATGCCCTTGGCCATGGCTACCACCACCGCTACCCATCCCTTACATCATCAGACCATCACTAAGAGTACGGTCCACTTGTCCCCCTTGTCTAGCTTTATGCTTTATGCTTTATCCCACTACCACAGCCATCTTCCATGTTTGATAACCATAGCTCTAGCAACAACTCCATTATCCACCTTCCACATCCATTATGCCACCCTTGTTCTTTGGTCGGTTTTCTACCATATCTCTCGATCTACTCATCTGATTAATGTGATTCTAGTTGCATTTTATCCCTATCTTCTAGAAGAACAACCTACCAGAATTTCAAGTCTTTAGGACAGCTAGATTGATCAACATTGATCTCCAAATTTCCGGTTTTAGATATGTCCAAAGTTGGTACTTTCTTGCCATAACATCTACCCGGGGTTATTTAACATACATCTCAGTCCAAGACTTGGAGTCTAGATTTAGCAACCTCTCTAGTAGTCAAGATACTAGGCTCAGATTCATAAATCTTCCACAAGTTCTTACCAAACCAAATTTGTCAATCAACCCTACAATAGATCTACCCTTAGTCCTTCCCAACCCAAGTTGGATTGCAAGGGTAAGAGCGTTGAGAGGGACTATTCTAAAATTAACCCGTGTGTGAAATGCTACAAGTGTCAAGGCTTTGGGCATGTTATCGCAAATTGTAAAAGCCAATATAAAATCAACTTAATTGAAGAACCCCCTGATGAGGACCCTGAAGAACAATACGATGGATATGTTCACCATGTATGTACAAAGAGAAGAAGATGACTTTGAAGATGAAGGGGAAGAAACCTCCTAGAGGAGTCTAGATCTAGCCACCTCGATAGAAGTTAAAAAACTAGGGCTCAGATTCATAAGCCTCATGTAATGGGCTAAATCCAACCCTGCATCCAACTTGGTTGAGCGCACCCACCAAGGCCATGTGGGTCACAAAGGTATTAGGCCTAGTTATCTTCCTTATTGCATTTCTAAATTTGCACAAAGAACTTATGTTTATTGGGTAGTTAATTAGGGTTGGACAGGTCGAATTACCGATCTGCCTATAATAGCTGCCAATATGAGATGTGGCATGCATCCTATTAAATCATTGATGAACAATATCATTTTTCTTGTGTTAGGAGTAGTTGCTAATTAACTTCACAACCAACCCTAGCTTGCTACCATTAACCAGATTGCTTCTATCATCGTGCGCCACCACCACTTTTCTAGCTTCCATGCGTTGCCACTCTCTCAATCAACTCAGGGTCCAAACCACTCCTACTCCCTATGGCTACGATCGAAGACTTGCTTCATATAGTTTCGAGTGAGCTTCAAGTGTGTACACAACCTTCTCAAAGTAGCATCACGGTCCATTAGTGATAAGTCCACCTCGGTCCGATCGACAGAAGTGACTAGGTCATATGCATGCAACATTGACACTATCCGTCCAAAGACTACATCTAATGGTGTCATGCAAATATTGCTATAATGGGTGGTGTTGTAAGACCACTCCGCCCATAGCAAAAACTTCAACCAACACATCAGCTTCTCTCTCACGAAGCATTGCAATACTGCTTGATGCTCTGATGTCACACCTTGGTTTGACCGTTAGCTTACGGATGATAGGCCGAATTAAGGTCCAGCCATATCTCCTATAACCTAAAACTTGATCCAGGAATCATTGATATACACGGTCATGATCGGAGAAGATCGTGTGTGGCATGGCGTGGAGTCTAGTGACTTCTCGGATAAAAATTTCAGCCATCGACTTGGATGAAAATGGGTGCGACAAAAATATCTTCCTATCAACCACCATAAAAAAAAATAGTGTAACTATATACCAGTAGAAGACCTTCTATGTAATCTACTGAAATATCTTCCTATACATGACTAGATATCGGCATAGGCTGCAATAATCCTATTAGCTTCAAGATTGTAGACTTTGCCCGTTGATAGGTTTCACATGCACGGACGAAGGCCATTATGTCATGGCTCAACCCCGACCATGTGCTTTGGGACAACCTCCTTTAAGTCCTCAAAACTCCTTCATGGCATGCCTCTAGAGTTTGGTGGAAGTGCTCCAACAATTTCTACCACAATTTGTCAACCACGGGAATGCTCTCGTAGACTAGCAACAAACTAACTCTAGATGGCGCTCTAGATCGTCCAACACCTCCTGTAAAAACCTCATAACATCTAGATCAGATGTACCTACATCTCTCAGGTCCTCAAGGAATGGAAATGAAGGAGAGGAGTATGGCATTATCGAGTTGGCGTGATAGTACATCCGCCACTCTATTTTTCATCCCTTTCTTATACTGAATTCATAATCATATCCCTACATTTTGGCGACCCATCCTTGCTATGCAAGGGTGTGAATCCTCTATCCCATGAAGTATGGAAGCTTCTTTGATTGATTCTAAGGATGAACCCCTGGCCGATCAAATTTGGCCTCAATTTCGTCACCGCATGTAGGATGATAAGCATCTCCCTTTCATACCTTGACAATTGCTAAGATTTAGTCAACAAATCCTTGCTTAGAAAGCCTATGGGTCCGCCTCCTTGCATAAGCACCGCATCTATACTAATCCCCAAAGCATCACATTCTACAACAAATTCTTTGGTAAAGTCTAAGAAGGCGAGAATGGGGTGTTATGGATCAACTAGATCTGATCCGCAACAAGAGAGTGTAGGCTTTGATTAGGGTGAATGATGATAGATGAAGAGGGTGGAAGGAGGGTTGTTGGCGATGGTGATGGTGAAGAAGATGATAGGCAGCGATGGCGGTAATGAAGGGAGATTAATTTACATCTACTCCTAGGTTATTTTACTCTTACTCCTAAGATAAATTCAAGGCTACAATACTTTCTCAATGCTTAGATGCTTAACAAAGAGCCCAACTCCCTCTATATATAGAGGTTGGTTATAATAAGTTTCACTAGGACGAACCTGAAAAGCTCACATGACTTAATTGGACTTACCTTAAAGGCTTACTTGACTTAACTAGACTTGTCTTAAGGGTTGTCATGACTTATTTCGACTTGCCTTAATGGCTCACATGATTAAACTAGACTTACCTAAAAGGCTTAAATCATGAAATATTTAAAAGATAAATAAACTCGATCAATTAAGCCTAATGTCCCTATGAATTATTCCAATCAGACCCAAATTGCATCATGGGGGTTGTTGTCATGGTTGTTTTTAACTCTTCAAATGTTCTCTTGGCCTCATCTATCCATCTAAAAAAATCATTTACTAAGCAAGTGAGCCGAGCAGCAATCTTGCCATACCCTGCGATGAAGCGTCGGTAATACCTGGTCAACCCCAAGGATCTGCAGAATCCTTTGGTGATAGTGGGAATCAGCCAAGCTATCATGAATGCCACCTTATTTGAATCTGTTGCTCCTCCTTCCGCTATTATGATGTGACCCAAATAGTCCACTTGAGGCACTCCTCATAAACACTTTGACTTTGGAGTTAGCCACCTATAAATTGTGGTGTGCAGCTCTTTTGCTAATTATGAAATAAATTAGCTAGTTTTAGCCCTAGGTGTAGCCATTATCTACATAGCCTCCTCCAACACCTCTGAAATTTCCCTCTACACCTCCATTGTAGCCATCCTCCACCAGTCCTCCACCAGGTCATAGCCACCCGCTCTCGACCCCAAACAAGAGAATTACCATACCTAGAAACATCTACAATTTCTTCAAATCCATATATGCTTTTCTAGAATTTGGGCCATTACATAAGAGTCCTATAAGAATAAAGGTTCTAATAACTTAAAGATAGACCTAAAAATTTAATTTGATTTAATCAAAATTCTCAAATATAAAAAATAAAATAAAATTCATCATTATCTAAATGATTATTTTTATTTATGTATTTATTTGTTTATGTTTGAAAATTTTGGGTCTTTCAATTTCTACCCTCCAATAAGTTTTGTCCTGAAACTTTAACACTTCAATAAGTAATCATGATCAATCAATTTATCTAGTATCGATGCTTAAGTCAACTGGCATTCAAATAAATATATAAAATTTTGACCAAATATTAAAAATTTTGAACAACTCAAGTAATCTTCATATAACTCGTTACTCTTATTTAACTAAATATGCATACCATCTTTCCATATATCATGACTGATGTCTAAGCATAAATCATATGCATCCTCGTATCATCTCCTCAATAATAGTAAACCTAATACTCTCCTCCAAGTATAAATCGTCCACAAACTAAGCTAAATATATTTCAACTAAAATATGTTCTCGTTCTGACATTATATTTATAAATCAAATATCTAATGACTATCTACCTGTTATGGACCAGATTTGGAATGATTCATCTATAGGATGATTATGAAAACGTAGGTGGATGTAGCCTCATGAGTTAGGGTTCTAATGGCTTTAGTTTCACCTAAATCGAAGGTCGAGATGAAAAGATAAAAATAAAATAGTAGAGATAGGTCAGGGAGGGCAGAAAGATAATTTCCGACGTTGTGACGATCGTCGGAGGGTGGTGGACAGCCAAGGGTGTTGGTGGACGGCTATGTAGTAGGGTGGCTGCTGGAGGTAGGAGGTGGCTCAGGTTTGAAAGTTTGAAAGGGATCTACGGTTATGATTTACTCCTAGAAGATAAAGACAATCCAACGGTTAATGTAAAAAGATAAGGACAAGAATAATAACAGGCTAAACTCAAATTTTTGTCAATTCCCTGCTCCTTATCAACTCATGTCCACCCCTATTTATAGGAGTAAAATCCCAAACAGATCGAATCCACATGCGGATTATCCAATTTATTTGAAATTCAAAATAAAAAGATAAAGCTAAGTAACTAATTTGACTCAACTCGACTTGACTCGACTTAACCCATGTGGTCAGATAGTAACAATCCACCACGCTTCCGACACCTTATCCTTGAGGTGACTAGTCTCTCACGCCCTTGTACTCATATAACTTGTCGTGCCAATCAGTGGATTCGAGTTCGTCTTCTTCGAGTCCGCCTAGGAATATGACGTGGGCTGGCTGGCACTTGCATTTATGACCGGGGGTAAATCGATCATCATAGTAAAAACACAAGCCTTTTCTTCGGTGCTCTTCCAAGTCGTTAGGTACAAAGCAGCACGTGATCATTTGTCGGTTAGGCTGAGTCGGGACAGATGCCGTCTCCAGTGGACCGTGGGCTTTGGCCGCCTTTCTTCTCTCCTCCTTGCAGAACAGCTAAGAAGAAGACCTCTTTAGAAGTAGTAAATCTCAAAGCCTTGACCTCAGCCTGAATGTCAAGCTTAAGCCCACTAATGAAGGTACTCTTTAGGGCCGAGTCAGACCAATTAGTGACTCGATTGCATATCTGCTCGAACTCCTCTCGGTAAGCTCGAACTGTTGTTAAGTCAACTTAGTCAACATGGCCTGAAAGTCCTTGTACTAAGTCGTACCGAATTGAGCACAAATCGCATCCTCAAAGTCCTGCCAAGACTCAAATGGTCGAGTCCAATTAGCCAATTGGTACCACCTAATCACCATGCCCTCCAAGTGAAATGAGGCTAACTGGACCTTCTGGTGGTCAGGCGTGCCATGGTACGTGAAAAACTGCTCCACTAGATAGGTCCAATCTAGTGGGTCTCCTTTAAAAAATTTTGGAAAATCAAGCTTGACGGTCCAAGCTTGGATCCCAAAATATGGTCCGTAATCACAGGCGAAGTGACCTCAAGGTCGAGGTTGGTCTCGTGGGTCATAGGCCCACGGGTTCGACTAGATCTAACGACGTAGGCCCACCACTTCATTCCACCATTCATCCTCGTGCTTAGGGTTTTGTTCATTGGTTCCAAGTTGGTTCACATGAGGTGGTCGAACCGATTCGCAAAAATTTGGCTTGCCTCGAAAATTGTGCGGTTCATCTCCTTCATTCTAATAACCTAACCCTAGGGATGAATTTGGAATTTGGCCTAGGGCCAAAGGGTGCATGGGGCGTGGTGGCGACTGGGCTCGATCGAAGAACACCGGCAGTCGACCCCTGGCTGGTCCTCGCGGCGGTGAGTGGCGATGGAGGGCCAAACTCAAGCTTGGGCTTGAGCTGTTGCAGCGGCGGTCCTGATGTGTCATCGGCCGGTCCACCAACCCCTGACGGCTGCGGAAGGGACCAATGGCCCCACTGCAATGGAGTAGTGGTTGTGAAAAACTGTGGCGAAGCTACCTCGATGTAGGGGTAGCTTACCATGGTTGTGGCTATCGGGTTTGGCCACCCGATGGTCACCGGCGGCTACCACTAGCCAGTAGTCGGCCCTAGGAAGCCAGCCGTGGCCGTGGGAGCATCGGACCTACGACCACCAGCCGCAGATTTGTTGCAGCATGAATCGCCACGGCTGGCTGTCTTCCACTCGGTACCGGCGCGAAAGGCAACCTAGGCTCGGGTGCGGGGGCCTCATGGAAGTGATCGATCATGGCAGTAGGGGTCATGAGCATCTAGACAATCGCCAATGGGAAGCTAGGGTTTTCGGCCCTAGCTCCCACCGCGGGTAAGGAAGATGATCTCGTGGACGCTGTTGCGAGCGGTTTCGGCATGGCAGCAGCATCTGGGAAGGTCTGCAAGGCCGAAGGGGTGCCCACCGCAGCCGGAGGAGGGGTTGAGGCCGCAATTTGGGCCGGCTCATCCCCTCCCTCACGGGTGATAATAGTGGCTGCATTTGGCTTTGTCCCGTCATGGCCGATGGCGCTGGCAGCGCAGGTCGGTGGAGGGTGGCTAGTATGGCCTCTGTCAAGGCCTGGATCGAGTCTTTGAGGGCAGTTTGGATCTTTTGGATCTCTTTCGCGTTCTCCTTCAACTCGACCAAAAATGCTTTAAGAAAAGCTTTTGTCCACGCCGATGGCTCGTTGTCGATAATTGCTGGGATTGGAGGGGATGCCAGATCAACTCCCATAGTAACGAAGATGAGATCATGGTCCTCCATGGTCAATGCCTCCTCGTTGGCCTTGGAACGCATGTTAATCATCTTCCGAGGAACGTCGGCTCTGATACCAATGTTACAGACCAGATCTGGAACGATCCGTTAGTAGGATGATTATGAAAATTTAGGTGGAGGTAGCCTCATGAGTTAGGGTTCTAATGGCTCTAGTTTCACCTAAATGAGAGGTTGGGATGAAAAGATAAAAATAAAATAGTGGAGATAGGTTAGGAAGGGCAAAACAGTAATTTCTGATGTTGTGGCAGTCATCAGAGGGTGGTGGCCAAGTGTGGTGGTGGACAGCTGTTTAGTAGGGAGGCTACTGGAGGTAGGAGGTGGCTAGGGTTTGGAAGCATGAAGGTGATCTACGGTTATGATCTACTCTTATGAAGATAAAAATAATCCAACGGTTAATGTAAAAAGATAAGGACGAGAATAATAATTGGCTAAACTCAGATTTCTCTCAATTCCCTACTCTTTATCAACTCATGTCCACCCCTATTTATAGGAGTAAAATCCCTAACAAATAGGATCTACATGTGAATTATCCGATTTATTTGAAATTCAAAACAGAAAGATAAAGCTAAGTAACTAATTTGACTCGACTCGACTTGACTTGACTTAACCCATATAGTCGGATCATAACACTACCATAGAAAATAACCTTAGTCATTACATCAATAATGAAATAATTTTATTCTCACCAAGATTCATATCAACATTCAAATGGGTAATAGTATACTCTATCAAGTAATCAGTATAGTCTAAAAATCTCGCTTGTGCTTCCTGAAAATCATTGATATTATATGACCAATATAATTCATCTTACCAGAATAAAAATTAGATCATCTAAAAATTTTCCACAACTCTACAAATAGTATCTTTAAGGATATCGTGTTATGCTATTATTTAACACATTTAGGTATTCATGTTAATCAAGTCTACACAAAAATGGCCAATATCATACTAAATCAAAAGGTTTAATATAATCACTTCCGTTTTGCACGTTCATATTACTAACACTTTTCAAATTAATCCTCAATCTCAAAATCTTGAAACAATCTTAATATTAGGAATTTTATCTATATAAGATTATCATTCAAGTGTCATTGTTGCCGGCTTGTATAATTTTTTTATTCTATAGTGTAATAACCCAAGTAGGGTTTAAAAAAAAAACTAAAACTAAACCTTGCTGGGCACGACGTGACCGGCCATGCTATGGCGGGCCTCGTGCCCAGCATGCCCTGCATGCCGTAGCAGCGATGGGGGTATCGTGGCACCCCCATCGAGCCACGCTTCTACATGCCGCGGCAACGCGTGGAAGTGGGACCCGGCCCACCGGCCACTCCACCGCCGCCGCGTGACCTTCTCTCTCTCTAATATTCTTTTTCTCTCTCTCTTCCCCGCATTCTCTCGATCTCTCTCTCTCCCTCTAGTTCAGCAGTCACCGACCGCTAGGAAGAGCCACCGTCGGCCCTTTTATCCACTGGTGAGTCTTTCTCTCTCTCTCTCTCTCTCTCTCTCTCTCTCTCTCTCTCTCTCAGTTTCCTCTTGAGACCGTCGGAGGTTTGAGCCGCCGACAAGAGGCCGGCCGCTAAGTGGCCACCAGTGGCCATACCCTTCCCTTGCGACCCAACCGTCTTCCCCTTTACTCTTTCTTCTTCTTCTTCTTCTTCTCCTTCCCTTCTTTCCTTCTTTCAAGTAACATTGTTGCGAGGTGCTGGGCTCAGCCCAGCACTATTCATAGTTATATATATATATATATATATGCATATTATTGATACTATTCAAATTATATTTGATTATGTTATATTATTTAATTAGTTTAGTTAATCTAATGTATTTAATTTATATGAATTAAATCTAATTACATCATAGTTAGTAAATAAATCTAATTATATCATGTTTAGCAAAATACCTGCAACATAAATTACTATTTTAATCCTAGGTAGGTAATAGTAATTATTAGGGTTATGTACATATATATTCTTGCGTAATTATTTGTAGTAACTTAATTCTTATTTTTCTTAATTATCAAAGAGAATAATAGGCAGATAATTATATTTTAAATACATTATTAAATAATATAATTATGGTTAATAAATAACAAAACAAATATAGAAATGAAGAGTACATGATTACAACAAGAAATTATCTTTTAGCTAGGTTAATTTTAATTAATAGAAAGACTAACATTATTTGTTATAAATAATTTCAGATCCCAACCCCCCTATTCAAGACCTCTAGACTTAGCTATCAAGGCTTGATTGTTGTTGTAGCAGTGTAAACAAGTGGTTGTTTGGTAACTATTGTGGTGGTGAATAGTCTTGTCCCTTAGACGCCTTTCTCAAATTAGGATATATTATATATTATGTACATGCATGTTTTGACCTCCAATATGATTATATGACTTTATATAGAGATAATTCCAGTCAAGCATATTTTATTATGCATTTGATTAAGCTGATCTGGGATATGAGTACATTGGTGATATATAGAGATGATTCGAGATGATTATATTGTTAGGATTTTATGTCAGGATGATCTCTATCATGAGTATGCATGTGATAGACTAGCAAGAGTATGCATGTGTTAGATACATGGTTAGAGTCGGCATTGCATTATTTTTCTCTTGGCTTCTTCACCACCTAAAGTCCTAAGTTGCATGATCTATATATCATGTACTAGATATGCATATGATTTATCATGTAAAAAAAAGTGTATGTGATGTGATGTGATGTGATGGCTGGAACAGTATCTAGTCTGAACTGGTACTGGACATACTCTTAGCGTATCGCAGAGTATGGTGATGACTGATGGTTGTACTCTTAGCGTATGACAAGGTACAACTATCATGGATATACCCTTAACATATAGCAGGGTATGATTTATCTCTAGAGATACTCTTAGCGTATGACAGGGTATGCTCTGAGCTTGTGGCATGATGAGTATCGAGTATGGGGCCAAGTACCATAGTCCAGCATGGTGGATGATATTCAGAGTTGAGACGGATGATTGTGATAGTGAGAGATATGTGGATTATATCTGCCTCTAACATATACGATTATCTAGTGATTGGCATGCATCATCATTGATGGATCATGATTGTTATACATCATATATTGTTATATTCGGTAATGGTATATTGTAATTTCATCATGAGATATATTTTTGGTTGAGGATATAATATGCTCATTCATGAGAATTAATTTTATTTATATATATGTCATTGAGGATACATATATACATGCTCATACATGGCATCATGCTGCTTTCTGATTCATATTATTCAATACATGATTTATTCTATGTTTGGCTTCACTGATTCGGGGTAAGGTCTACTCACTAAGCGTTTAGCTCATGACTCTCTTTGTTTTCTCCTTTCTAAAAACTCAGGTGAACGAGTGGAGCAGGATACTCCCTTAGAGGTCTTACTAGTGGAGAAAAAGTAAAGTGTAGTTAGTGTTATACGCTAGATGAGCTATCTTATCTGATGTATGAGTGGACATCTCCCAAAGTGTCTTTATCCTTGTTTTATATTCTAGCAGGTGATTTTGTACTTGAATAATTATGTATATACCACCGTTGTGTATATGTAGTTGTAAAAAGCTCTTGATGATATGTTGTGACCTATGTGGGGCCCAAGTACGATTATCTATATACTATTGAAAGTTAGACTTGAGTTATTCTTAGTTTATATGTTGTGGATAAAATTATGATGTTGATACAAGTTTATTTGATTGTTAGTAACTAACCAAATAGTCAGGTTCCACGCACGTGCCATGTGGGCTCGTGCCATGCACGTGTTTAGGGTTTGTAGGTGTTACATATAGTCCCAATGTATCAATCACTATTAAATCTGATAAAGTTTTAAAATATAATAATCAAACATAAGTTCAAGTACCTCCGCACTATCATAGTGAAATCTCATTTTTTTAAATCCAAAATATTATATTCAAATCCATAAATATAATTTAATAAGATGAATTTATGAGTAATAATCCAAAAATAATTTCAACTATCTTCAAACATCAAAAATCAAATCTAGATCACCTTTTAGAAATGACTAGAGCTTCAATGGAATACTATTACACCAAATTGAAAAATAACCATCTGATGTTTATTTATCTCAATAATAAATGTAAATTCTAGCTGCTAAATTATATTAGATCAATGTATCCATATCATCAACATAATAAAGCAATTAAACTATATTCTCACAAACATCAAAAATAAATATATATTCCATGCTTTTGCTAGCGATTGTGATAATCATACTATATTTGATCTCTAACCATCTAACTTAAATGCATTTATAAGAAATATTTGTCATAAAAATCTTAACTATTTAATCTAACAAAATTGAGTGCTGAATCTCTACAATAAATCTGCTAGGTAGATCAAAAACCTAGACTCCAATACTATTCTATTATGCTCTAAGCGGGAAACATGATGGCTACAAATCTTTAGGATGAACTAGAGAAACAAGATAGCCCAAACAATAATTAGATCCTAAAATTAAATTGACACAGCATAAATGGTACTCAGCTTTAGAGTCTCTATTAATTGGCCTTTTAAATTCATGCAAAATAATAAGAATATGTCAAATGACAAATATCAACATGTGATACATATAGTAGCAGAAAAAAAATCATAATGATATATATAAGCCTTTATGGAAAATAAACAATTGTCTTATCTCTTGTACTGAATTTTAAAATCTAATATATGCTAAATTGAATCATAAATCATTTATTATATGTCGTATTGAATAAATCAATATAACAAGAATTGATCTCTACTAAAAGTGTACTATCATGGAAATAGAATTATAAATCATTCATAAATCTCAATTTAAATAAATCAATATAAAATGAATCGAACTTTGATGCACTTGGTGCTAGGTGGAAGTACAAGTGAAGTTACAACTAGAATCCAGCACCACATGTTGTGTTTTTATCGAGATCAACTAGACCATGCAATAATTAGGTAATATTTGAATATGTAGAATTACTTCTAGCATGATAGATTGAACTTATTTTACTAATGTGCAAATTATATGGGAGCTATATATGAAAATGGTATTGGTTGGATTACCAATAATATGTACAACAGATAGCAATATATGGAGGATGTAGACACCATATTTATTTTGATATTGTTGAGTGGCATTTTCTAAATCGAGTCATGCGCCAATTTGGTAAGATTCAACAAATCCTTACTTCATGCAATACTCAAGACGAACTTCAGGCTATCGATAATTATGGTAAGAGTATTTATGATCAGTAAGCTCACCATGTAGAGTATATTGCAATATTGGAGTAACATGGAGTTAGCATAATAGATTCATCATCGATGGTTGCAACGATGAGTTGGTGATTTATACATATTGTGATATATGATGATTACATGACAGTTAATCTGTCCATTTATCAAATAGGCCACACAAGTGATTTTTGCCCTCTGATGACTATTAAGGTTGTGGTATATTTAGTATAAATTGTAATATTTTTAAGATTTGAGATTTACCAAAAATTTAACTAGCTACTTAATATTTGGTGTAGGTTCGTACTTCATCCAATATTCACCGTGAAGGTTTAGATATACTTGTCACATGGAGCAGCAATGGTAGTCAAGCATCAATGAACCCGATTGTTGCTATATGTGTTAGTGTATTAAAAATGGATAATGAGTCGCGATGTTTATATGCTCCTCCTATAGTGCATTACTACTGTAATCCCATTGTTTTAAATGTATTGGTTGATATGGTTAGTATACCTCTCAGACTATATATTTTACAATGTTAATAAGTGGTTTGCAGCTATATTTACTCTAATTATATATTGAATTCTTTTAATTTATCATCTCTTTTTCAAATTGCTGCAATAACAGACTCTTATCACTTGGTCGATGGTTTACTTTCTTTTGGCATCATATGGCATACTTGATGCTTGGTGATGAATTTTGATGCAGAAGGAACTCCTAGTGAGTTCTTGGATTACTTTAAGGTATGAGTTAGCATAGATATCTTTGGCACTATGTCATCTGGAATTTTTATTGTCCTTCTCAACTATTTCAGATGCATTTGGTTTTGTTTAGGTGCTTTGCATCCAAGATTTTCTTACTTGCCGGAAGCATGCGGAGCGCATCATACTTCTTGTTGAAATGCTGCAGGTATACTTTAACATGTATCTCTCTCCCCCTCCATGCTCCCCCTCCTATATTTGTATATTACATAGTATAATTTGTTTTTCTGCTGAGCTTCTCTTTTATTGTACGAAGTAACGTAAATTTTGCTTGTGCAGTTGTGCCCCAGATGGTTTTGACGTATTTACGTTGGTTTGAGTATTGGACAAATAGGAAACATGTTCTGAAAGCACATGATAAGATTGATGAGTGCAAATGATTGATTAAAAGCCAAGTACTAAATCATCCGCTGACGACTTTGCTCCTTTACTTGGTCGGAAAATCCAACTTAAGAAAGGACTACTCAAATTTATTTTGGACTAACAATTTTAAGATTATCTACGATAAGTCATTTTAAGGTTTTCATGTAGACCTTGGAGTTTTGAACTTTTGCCCTTGCTATTTTTTATTCTCCTTTGTAACCACATCAACTTCCTCGTATGATACGGGCTTCATCCTGATCACATGGTATCAACTATCCCATAACACTCCATTGTGTCAAAATGCTAAATTCTTTAATAATTTTATAAAACAACTATAAAATGCTGAAAAATTCAATGTTTTATAAAAATATTAAAGAGTCAATATTTTATAGCTTTAAACACGGATACTTTTCAACGATTTATTATAAAAACGTTGAACTCTTCAGCATTTTACATAAGCTTAACTACAATCACTAAAATAATCATTAACTAAAGTGCATAAAAAGAAACACTAAAGTATTTAGCATTTTATTTTCTAGGAAAAACGTTTGTTTCAGCAATTTTTTTTAATTTAGCGTTTTATATATGGCAATAATTTATGGGACCCTTTTGACAATATATTTGGGCTATAGTTATTTTATTAAATTAAATTTAAAATAGTGTTATTTTGGTCAAAAATTATACTTTATCTACCTTACCACAACTTTTTGCTGCAGAGAATGTAGTGGCTTGCCAACTCAGGAGACAGATCACGTGATGGATGTCGCATCACACAATCCAATATCGTTTAAAATCACCACTTACCTCGCACTACTCAAATGATTCAAATTAGACATTATTTAACTATTAAAATTGAGAGATTAACCAGAGTTTTTGCATGGTCCGACTAATTGAAAATCTCACTGGTAAAAAAATAATGCATCAAATAGCGTTCCCGTTTTAAACGCTCTAAAATTCTGGCGTCGAGTCAAATCCCAAATCATTAATTAACCACCACCACTTATACGAAAAAAAACTTACTTTTTTTATTTTTTATTTTTAAAAAAAATAGGCAATAGTCTACCTAATCTACAACCAAACCTCCCCAGCTCTCAGCATTTACTCGATCTCAAACAAACTGTGTCAGTACACCAAACACAGCTAATGCTCCTGCCATCATCCTCCTCGTCCATTCCTTTGGAAAAAGAAAACATTTTCCGTAAATCTATTGAATAAATTTGAGAAACTAACAAGATGCTTTAGGTAGTAATAGTAGAAAATAGAAACTTACCGCCGGAGCAGCCGAAATGCTGTAAAAGCCATCGGAGCCACCGGAGATGTCATCACCGCCCCCGCCGCTCCCACCACCTCCGCCGCCACCGGTGGTGGTGGAATTCTCGGGTGGCACGGTGATGCCGAGGGGGTAAGCAGGGGTTCCATCGGGCTTGAAGAGGCCATAATTGCGCTCGGAGGTGGGCCCGGGCTTAAGGTTCTCATTAAACAACGCAAACACGTAAGCCCTAACGGGCAACCCCGGCCTCAACGGCGTGCCCTTCCCCTGCGCCACCAGCTTCATCACATTACGGTTGTACTTTGCCGCATTCGCGGGCGTCGCCCCTGTCTCGTTCGGGTCCCCCGCAGAAGGCCATCCCGTTTCCGACACCCTGACCTCGACGGCCTTTGCGGATTCGCCGGCGGCAGCGGTGATGGCGTGGTAGACGGCGTCGACTTGGGCGAGGAGAAGGTTGGCGTATCGAAGTCCGGTGACCGGGTCCGTGACGCCGGGGTTGGATTCGAGGAGCGCATAGGCAATGTCGACGCCTGAGGGGTCGTCCGCGTAGGCGAAGTAGGTGTAGGCGTTGACGAGGAAGGGGGAGTTGGTCTTGGCGTGGAAGGCTATGATGGGGCAGAGGTAGGGGACGAGGTCTCGGCGGAACACAGCGGAGGAAGGAGGATACGAGGTGGAAAGAATGGCGAGGGAATGGGCAGTGGTGACGACGATCTGGTGGTCGAGGCCCAGAGTGACGAGAGCGGAGTGGAGGGATTCCATGGCTGGAAGAAGGGAATGGGCTAGAGCGGTGTTGTTGCTTGTGAGCACTTCATTTCCCACCGTCAGAGCTGCGATCTTGGTGGCGGGGACGAAGGGCTTGATGTTGTCTTGGACCCAGGAGAGGGCTTCGTTCGGGTCGGATACGACCGGGACGCAGCGGTCGGGGAGGCCGACGATGAGCTCGATGCCGGTGTTGGCGAAGGCGTGGAGGACGGAGGGATCGGCATCGTACAGCCGGATGCGGCCGACTCCGATGGACGCTAATAGTGGAAGTGTAGCCGACGGGGCGGGAAGGTTGTTGCCCACTCGCCCGTAGTTGATGCCCACGAGGGAAGAGGAGGTCGCCGCGCATGGATGGAGACGGAAAAGAATGATTAGGAGATGGATACCGCACCCGAATCGGAATAAGCAATGCAGCCTCATTGTTGGTGGATCAGACGAAATCCAAGAGGAAGAGGAACAGGAAGGAGAAGAAGATAATCTTAATACTTTGAAAGTCTTCAAGTGTGAGTTACACTCACAGCTGGTATTTTTGTCGGAGGCGAATGGAGGTTGGTGGAGGAGGACGAGGAGATGTGTTATCTTGTGATTTGGTTACCGGGAGGTGAGGAGTATAGGGAGAGACAGGAGGAATCACATGGTAGGGGAGTGTCAGATGCTACCGGACAAGAACGGATATAACGGGCCTTTTTCTTTAATTCGAAAACTGAAGCAAACCCACGTGAATTTTGATGGTAGTGCCCTGGGGTAGTGCTGGCAGAGATGAAAAGTGAGTTAGCAAGGGAACGGTACAGTGAGGGATTGAAGAAAAAGAAGGTATGCAACTTCTCCAGGAACTTTTTATAAAAGACCCAACCCTATTACCCAGAAATTGATTGAGAGATTCTAACTTTAATATACGCACGGTGGCCCGGAAAGTGATTGCCTGATTTCGTCTCTTGTTGATTAATGGAGCACTTTTAAAGATCCATAACTGAAGTGTTAATATAGATTAAGAGTACTTATATATCTTTTTAGTAAGCGAGTTGAATAGAAAGAAATTAAATTAAAGGCCACTTGGCCCCAATTAAATTTTTAGGAAATTTTTATATAACACTCAGTCTTTTAACGAAATTATAGTTTATACCTTATATTTTTACTAATTACAAATCAAGCCTTATAATTTAGCGAATATGTGCAGAAAATACTCTACTATTAGATTTGTTAGTTAAACTAAACCAAGCCTCTGGTTAAGTCAATTATACTAAGAAAATTATAAAAATATTCTCAATCAAGTCATACTAAGGGTGTATTAGTTATTTTAGGAATAAAGACATTTTAGTTATTTTAGAAATAAAATATCTCTATTTAACGAAATATTCTCACGATGTGATTAGACCTAAGCATCCTTTCAGTGAGATTTAAGTGGGATCCAACCCTAAACCCGGCCAATTTTGGTAGGCATTCTGCCAGGATTAACTATTCTTTTTTAAAGGACAAGATAACCATTATGTAACTAATACTCATCCTAAGCCTGACCTACTAGCCCATCAAACAATTGGATCGGGATCAGGCTCCGACTTGACCTGCTCCACTAATCGTTAAAAAATTATAACCGGATAAGTAGTAGCTACCAAATTACAAGAATATATTAAATTATGATTACATATATTTAGAAAAATATAATACATATTAAATTGATTATATTGAGTTAGGTCGATCATTAGAGTTGTAAATGCAAATTTATGTCATGGTAATTTCATGGACGCAAAACACTTTATAATATGGTATACAATCTAATTTAATGTTAGAACAAGGCATATGACTTATGAAAAAAATGCATGTGCGAAGATTGATGAATAAAAGTGAATTCAAATTAATACAACAATAGTTCAATTTCTATAGGCTGGGCTCGAAAATGACATAAATTTGTACGTAAGTGCACACCAAATAAATTAGGTTTGCACTAAACAAACCGATGAAAAACGACAATGAAAAAACCCCTAGACACACGTATGTATCTAAACACTAGGCAATGATATCGCTCGTTCGCTTAAGTAAAAATCTAAAGAAATATTAAGAATGAAAGCAGAGATGAACGCCAAGATTTTAACGTGGAAAACCCAAACGGGAAAAAAACCACGGATCCAAACTCGGATCCAAACCAATCAGTATGATAGTAGCAGTTACAAGACTGACTCACAAAACAACCCGTCGATCCAAACGACTTTGTTCCTCTCAGTCTTGATCGCTAGAACCCACGATTCATTGCTTCTTGTGATTGAAGTCCAATCTCAGTAGCCCTCGAGATTGATCTTTCGTCTAGATAGCCCTTAAGACGAAAGATTAAGATTTGTAGATGCGAAGGGCCTTATTTGTTGAAGAACCGATGTAGTCTCCAAAAAGTCTCCTTGAATAATCTTCTTCAACTCCCCTAGGTTAGGGCAACACTATCCTTATATTTGATCTCCAAGATAGAGCCAAATCCAAGTCATATTCGTACTCACGAAAATCCAATAAATTGCAAACTTCATAGGTGAGTTCGAACACGGCCCAAGTGCGTTCGAACGGCCTGACTTAATCTCAGGTGCGTTCGAACGGGCCCAAGTGCGTTCGAACGCGATAGCTTGAATTTTTCAGGTTACGTTCGAATGCGTTTGTGAACGCTGCTCTCGGTCTGTGTGAACGTAGTACTCGCGTTCGAACGTGTTTGTGAACGCGGCTCTCTGTCTGTGTGAACGCAGTGCCCACGTTCGAACGCGCTTGTGAACGCGACTCTCTGTCTGTGTGAACGCGGATTTCGCGTTCGAACGCGTTTGTGAACGCGGTGAGAACGCGACGGCTTTTCTTCAATGATCTTGTAATTCTTCACACCAGTGATATTCTAGACTTGTGTAAAGCTCATATACATGAAAAAATACACTTAGAATATTTTGTACAAAATTGCCAACAAATAAAAAACCTAACAATCTCCCCCTTTGGCAATTTGTGACAAAACACCTAGGTTACAAGATATTACAATGACTTCAAACTAAGCAATCAACAAGTCTAGAATATTTTGCACATCAATCCCTGCAAGAAAACATATACCAATCCAAGATCAAGTGAAAATAACTTGAAATAAAAAAATCAAAACACAAGTTATCACAAGAGGAAAAATTTAAACAGACAAAGATTAAACACACTTATCATAATTACTTCAAGTTAAGTTCAAATGCCAATGACACTAAGACAAAGCAAAGTTCAACCATCAAGTAAACTCCACTAAACTCCCCCTATGCCCATACTCCCCCTACACACCTAGACACCTAAACATTAAGACACTCTCCCCCTTTTTGGCACAAATGCCAAAGACTAGGAACTCAGAGGAAACTGACGATGAAGAATCGTCAACACGGAATCAAGTACAGTGCCCTGACGGACTTGCTCAGTACGTAAATCATTCACCGTTGAATGGAGATCTTGCACTTGAGTACTAAGTTGATCGAACCGGTCAGAGTACTGTGGTAACTCCCCCTCAATGGGAGATGAGTCATCGGTAGAGCTATCATCAGAACTGTCGAGGTGCGATGACCTACCAGCGGCGGAAGAGGATGGTTTGAGAGGAGATGACTGGTCGTGAGCTTGACTCCGCTTTAGAGTAATCCGATCCAATGGTTTCTGTGAAGTAAGAGAAGGTTCCGAAGCATCCACTCGCACCCCACTCTGAATGCACAAATTTGTAAAGAAAATGCCAAATGGTAATCCCTCACGAGGTGCTTCTTTCTGTGCAGCTGAGAGAATTGAATCATAGATCACTACAGCTAAGTCAATAGAGACTCCCGATAACATGGCATGAAGAAGAAATGCACGATCCAGACTAATGCTGGAATGTCGAGTCTTGGGGGTGACATTGTATAGACAAAAGAGGTTAAGCATGCGAGCCATAGATGTCAGCCTTGCATGCGGCATCATGTTACCTTTCCAACGTTTCCCTTTGATCAGGACTGTACTGGCATATTCATTTACATCAGGGAGTGGAGCAGACGTCGGATACTGGAACTCACCATCAGGCAGACTCAGTTCAGCGCGAATAACATCGGAATCCAGGTATATAGATACACCACGAACAGTAGAACGTATACAATGATCGAAAATCGTGGCATTACTAAAAAATTCTCGAACAACTTCCACATAAGCAGTCCCGCTCATCCGACACACTGATAACCACCCTCGCTCAGTAAAGATCTGTTCAATCCCCAATTCAGAAAAATCAGATATAACCACAGGTCTTTCACAGATAACAGGACGGGTGCCAAAATTATGTTTGTAGCGACCCGCAGCCGTTGTTGAAGAAAACTTGGGAGCCGAGGATGGCGAGGAAGGCGGCCTTGGTTTCTTGGTCACTGTCGTTTTCTTAGGCATTCTTGAAAAGAAAACACGTTGCAATATTCAATACATGTCCAAAACAACCAAAAAATAGCAAGAATTCCAAAAAAAATGGTAGAAACCATGAAGCCCCAAAAGGAAAAAACATCTTTCACTTGAAAAACGCTAAGATATCACGTTCAATCTCACAAGAACCATCAAGAGTTTAACATTAACGTGATCAAAAGTTGAGAACGCACAAAATCACTCAAGATCAAGCATGTTTATTGAATAAAAAACTAGGAAAAATAATGGATGATCATACCTTGCAAATGTGAGGAGAAACTCAAAAATTTGGTTGAAAGACACTAGATCCAGAGGAGATCTACCCCCAAAAAGGATTTGAAGTGAAAAATTCGATGAAAAACACCAAGATCTTGAAGATTTGAGAAGGGGAAAATGAAGGGTTTTTAGGGTTTGGAAAATGGAAGATGAAACCCTTGGGTTCGGACGTAATATTTAAAAAACCCACGAGTGTGTTCGAACGCACCTGTCCGCGCGTTCGAACGCGCCGCGTTCGAATTCAAGAATCCTCGTTCGAACGCTCTTTTTTTTTCTTAACTAAAAACAAGTTAAAAATATTTTTAGAGATGCACTTCTAGAATTCCAAAATATATTCAAGACATAGAATATGACAATCAAATGAAATAAGTCATACAAGATCAATCAAATCATCGAAAACATATTATAATCAATTCGAATGCATCACTCAAAATTACATTAATCTTGATTGATCATAACGATATGCATATGCAAGATGAGCATAGATAACATGAACCAATCTTCTTAAACAAACTTTACTATATAAACAATGATGTAACACAGTAGTCAAACCGACTTAGTATAGAAATTTTGCACTTTTCGACTTATTCTCCATAACACAACAGGAATTTTTTCTGTATTGTTTTTTTTACTGAAACATATATGTGCAATGATGGCTTTCACACATGAGTAGGTAGCCCTTTTCTTGTAGTACAAATCAAACGATGTGTAAGAAGAAATTCACATATATCATTTTTTTTTAAAATTTGCAAATAATGTACTGAGTCAAACTGGACTCGAAACAAGACGGCTTTCACACTAACTCATTGTAGCCCTTTTCATTGATCTTTTATAAAAATATATTTGATAACTAAGCATGAGGTCAAACTGTGCAAATCAAAGTTAATAGAGAGCTATTTAAAAAATATTCATGATATCATGCTCACACAAGAATACACATACGTTATAAGGCATTAAAAATTTATTATTATAGAAGTCGAGGGAGTGACAAAATCAAAATTGAAACAATATACTACAAGATGACAAAATTGACTATAATAACTCATAATCAAAAGAAAAATCATATTTTTATGTCAAGAGTATATTATTGAATCTAGGAGTGCATCAATTTTTTTTTTATGATAAAAACTCTCGACAAAAACTGAAACTAAAACCAAAGAAAATTTCAGAGTAAAAGAAAACCTAAAAAAAACGAAACAAACTCGCAAACTAAAAAGAACACAAATCCCAATAAAATCAGTCCAAAGCACAAATCCCTAAAGAAGTACGAAGATACTCAAATCTCTGTAAATCCAAGGGTTTTGTAAACAAGTCACCTAACTGTTTCTCGGTCTCAACATGTCCTAGTGCTATTGTTTTGTCTTCAACTAACTCGCGTATAAAATGATGTCGGATATCAATATGTTTTGTACGCGAGTATTGAACAGGATTTTTCGATATATTAATAGCACTCATGTTGTCACAATAAAGCACCATAGTATCTTGTTCAATGCCATAATCCTTGACCATCTGTTTCATCCATAGTAACTGAGAACAACAACTTCCTGCTGCAATGTACTCGACCTCCGCAGTAGATAAAGATATCAAGTTTTGTTTCTTACTGTGCCAAGCAACCAGATTGTTTCCAACATAAAAACATCCACCTGAAGTACTTTTTCTATCATCACACGAACCCGCCCAATCAGAATCCGTGTATGCCGATATGATAGCACCCGAGTCATAAGTAAACCAGATACCTAAATCAACTGTGCCACTGACATATTTTATGATACGTTTCACAGCAAACAAATGTGACTCCTTAGGTTTAGACTGAAACCTAGCACACACACCGACACTAAATGCAATGTCAGGTCTACTAGCCGTTAAGTACAAAAGGCTACCGATCATGCTCCTATACACTATCTGATCAACACTTTTTCCTGACATGTCCTTACCTAGTTTGGTAGTTGTACTCATAGGAGTTCTAGCATGTTTTGCATTTTCTAAACCAAATTTAGTCACAAGATCCTTAGCATACTTGGTTTGAGCGATAAAAATCCCTCTCTCCAATTGAGTAATTTGAAGCCCTAAAAGGAACTTCAACTCACCCATCATACTCATCTCAAAATGACTGTGCATGAGATTTGCAAACTCCTTAGCTAATAATTGACTCGTCGCCCCGAAGACAATGTCATCCACATATATTTGTGCCACAACTAAACTCTTGTTTTCACGTCTAATGAATAATGTCTTGTCCACTCCCCCTCGAGTGAACCCCGCATCCACTAAAAAGGTGGTCAACTTCTCATACCAAGCTCTTGGAGCTTGTTTTAGCCCGTAAAGAGCCTTTTTCAATTTAAAAAATGAGAAGGAAATTTTTGATCTTCGAAACCCTTAGGTTGTTCCACATAAACATCTTCATTCAGAATACCATTCAAAAAAGCACTTTTAACATCCATTTGAAACAATTTAAATTTTAAATGACAAGCAATAGCAAGTAGTATACGAATAGACTCTAATCTAGCAACAGGAGCAAATGTCTCATCAAAATCTATACCCTCAACCTGAGTGTATCCCTGTGCTACTAGTCTGGCTTTATTTCGAACTATATTGCCATGTTCATCACTTTTATTTTTGTAAATCCATTTTGTTCCAATGACGTTCACATTCTTAGGTCTAGAAACTAAATACCAAACATCATTCCTAGAAAATTGCTCTAATTCCTCATGCATGGCATTAACCCAAGAATCGTCTAACAATGCTTCCTTCACATTTTTAGGTTCAAAAGAAGATGTATAACAAGTAAATGATACCTCACTTTGGATTTATCGTCTTGTCTTAATTGGTCCATTCACGTCTCCGATCACTTGTGACAGTGGATGATTTGATTTCACTGTAGCAGATGGTTCCGGTACGTTGCAGTCATTTTTGTTCATTTCAACTTTGTCCTCGTCCTGATTCTCAATTTCCAGATCAAGCTCCTTTCCTATTTCTTCGTAATATGTATCTGCAGAAATAGAAATAGAAGTAGTTTTAGTTAAGTCAGTCGAGAATTCATCTATCATAACATTAGCAGATTCCATAACAGTAGAAGTTTCAAGATTAAATACTCTGTAGGCTCTACTATTATTCGAGTACCCCAAGAAGATGTCTTCGCTACTTCTAGTGTCAAATTTAGTCAAATATTCTCGATCACGCAAGATATAACATTTACTACCAAAAAACTCAAAAATATTTAACACTAGGTTTCTTACCTTTCCAGATTTCATAAGCAGTCATATTTGTACCTGGTCTTAGATAAACACGATTTATCACATGTACCGCTGTATTGACCGCCTCTGCCCAAAACCTTTGAGTAACCTTTTTAGCATGAAGCATAACCCTAGCCATTTCCTGCACAACTTGATTTTTTCTTTCAACAATCCCGTTCTGCTGTGGAGTTATAGGAGCTGAAAACTCATGTCGAATACCAAGAGAATCGCAAAATATAGAAAAAATTTTATTTTCAAATTCTCTACCATGATCAAAACGAATCCTAACTAGGGTTGTAGATTTTTCATTCTGTAATTTTAAGCATAGTGATTTAAAAACATCAAAGGTTTCAAACTTCTCACGTAGAAAGGCAACCCAGGTATATATGGAGTAATCATCGACCATTAAGAATATATAGCGTTTACCTCCAAGACTTTCCGTTTTTGTTGGACCCATCAAGTCCATGTGAACTAATTGTAGCACACGGTCAGTGGTAGTTGCATTTACCTTCTTATGTGAGATACGAATTTGTTTTCCAATTTAACACGAACCGCACACTCTTTTTGACATTTCTTTCATCTTAGGTATTCCTCTTACCACTTCATGTTTGGATAGAGTAAATAATTCGTTGTGATTCACATGTCCAAGACGTTGATGCCAAAGATTTGCAATGTCGAAAGAGGCACTGTTACATTTCAGTTTATGTGAAGTTTCAACGACATAGCAATTATCAAATGTTCTAGATCCATAACATATAACATTACCATCATGATCTAGAACAGTGTGACTAAAGTTTACCTTTTGTCGAGGAGTGTGACTAAAGTTTACCTTTGGTGCCGTCAAAGATTCACCAGTTTGTAGATTCAACTTTAATTTTGAAGGATTCATCCAGGATTGCTTTGAAAATGCGATTTATGGCTTCAGGTATTCTTCCTTTTGTATAGCTGCAGAAACAAAAACAATTTTATTATTATTTGAATTACCAGTATATCCAACACCATACCTGTCTTTTCCAGAGATCTGAGTTTTTAGAATCTCGTCCAGTTTGTTCTTCCCTTTTAGAAATGTAACTTCCTTATGCAATCGCTCTAGTTCAATTTCATCAGCCTTCATTTTATTTTTCGCATTGTCAAGTTGTTCAGAAAGGTCTTTGACACGTTCAAGCTCCAATTTGTACTTTTCCTCAAATTGAATTCTTTTTGGTTCAATTTCCTTGAGTCGTTGAAGTAGTCTAAGATTGCTTTTCTTGAGTTTAAACGACTCCAGGTACAAGTCATTATATGCCTTTTGAATTTCAGATTCATCTTCCTCAGCTAGTAGCATATCAAGATCATCTGTACTATCAGTATCATCAACAGAGTCAGTATTAAGCAGAGAAGAGACAAAGGCTACAAAGTTTTCTTCGTCTTTTTCAGAATCATCATTAGATTCATCTGAATCATCCCAAGTAACTTTCATAGCTTTGCCCTTTCTCTTAAGACGATTAGGGCATTCTTGTGCGATATGTCCAAAACATTGAACTTTATTCTCAGAATTCTTATTTTTCTGTTTGACATTGTTGTTGCTACCACCTGTATTCGAAGTCACAGTATTCTTCTTTTTCACAAAAGCTTTGCTTTTTTCAAACTTTTCAGTATTCAACTTGTTTGGCTTTCGAAAGAATTTATTGAACTTTTTAACAAACATAGCCAACATCTCAACATCTAAATCACCTTCATCTTCAGACTCCTCTAAATTTTGTTCAACAGTGGATAGAGCTATCCCTTTGGACTTCCTCGGTTTTGAAAGACTGGACTCAAATGTTTGTAGATTTCCTACCAATTGTTCAACTTTCATAGAGTCGATGTCCTTACTTTCCTCAATAGCTGTAACTTTCGCCTGAAACCTTTCTGGAAGAGACCTAAGGATCTTACGGATAATTCTATTTTCAGGAATTTTCTCTCCTAGGTTGAAACTGGAGTTGACTATATCACTCAACTTTGCATAGAACTCATCAAATGTTTCATTCTTCTCCATACGTAGGGTTTCAAAATTAGTAGTCAACCTCTGAAGTTTTGAAAGTTTTACAGCCATAGTACCTTCATGAGTTGTTTCTAAGATCATCCAGGCTTCTTTTGCTATTTCACAAGTAGATATTCTTCTAAATTCTTCCGAGGAAACACAACTAAAAATTGCATTTATTGCTTTGCTATTCCAGCCAACTTTTTCATAATCTGTTTTATCCCATGACTCAATCGGTTTCTCAACTAACTCATCATTCACCATGTACATTGGTGGACTCCAACCGTTCACAATGGCCATCCATACTCTCTCATCTATAGACTTCAAATAAGCTCTCATCCTAGCTTTCCAATATCCATAATTTGATCCATCTAGAATAGGAGGTCTAATAGATGAGGGTCCATCTCTATGAAAATCCATGCCTATTTGATCTCTCTCAAAGGGTGAGAGAACCTGCTCTGATACCAATTGAAAAACCCCCTAGACACACGTATGTATCTAAACACTAGGCAATGATATCGCTCGTTCGCTTAAGTAAAAATCTAAAGAAATATTAAGAACGAAAGTAGAGATGAACGCCAAGATTTTAACGTGGAAAACCCAAACGGGAAAAAAACCACGGATCTAAACTCGGATCAAAACCAATCACTATGATAGTAGCAGTTACAAGACTGACTCACAAAACAACCCGTCGATCCAAACGACTTTGTTCCTCTCAGTCTTGATCGCTAGAACCCACGATTCACTGCTTCTTGTGATTGAAGTCCAATCTCAGTAGCCCTCGAGATTGATCTTTCGTCTAGATAGCCCTTAAGATGAAAGATTAAGATTTGTAGATGCGAAGGGCCTTGTTTGTTGAAGAACCGATGTAGCCTCCAAAAAGTCTCCTTGAATAATCTTCTTCAACTTCCCTAGGTTAGGGCAACACTATCCTTATATATGGTCTCCAAGATAGAGCCAAATCCAAGTCATATTCGTACTCACGAAAATCCAATAAATTGCAAACTTCATAGGTGCGTTCGAACGCGGCCCGAGTGCGTTCGAACGGCCTGACTTAATCTCAGGTGCGTTCGAACGGGCCCAAGTGCGTTCGAACGCGACAGCTTGAATTCTTTAGGTTGCGTTCAACCGCGTTTGTGAACGCTGCTCTCAGTCTGTGTGAACACAGTACTCGCGTTCGAACGCGTTTGTAAACGCGGCTCTCTGTTTGTGTGAACGCAGTGCCCGCGTTCGAACGCGTTTGTGAACGCGACTCTCTGTCTGTGTGAACGCAGATTTCGCGTTCGAACGCGTTTGTGAACGCGGTGAGAACGTGACGGCTTTTCTTCAATGATCTTGTAATTCTTCACACCAGTGATATTCTAGACTTGTGTAAAGCTCATATACATGAAAAAATACACTTAGAATATTTTGTACAAAATTGCCAACAAATAAAAAACCTAACAGACAAGGTCTGAATAAACTTGGTGTTTGTGTTTTGGATTCTCGTAGAAAGATTCAAGGAATTTCCAACTTATAAAGGATGTCAAAGGGCAGATTAAATAGAGACCTCATGAAAGATCAAAATTAATTGATTTTGAGTTTTATTTTCCTCGAGTTCTACAAAAGCTGAGAGCTTTCTTATATTCATTGCTTCAAGATCATCTACCATGCATTGAAGCAATAGAAAAGCTTAAAGGATAGCGAGCATATCTATCACCATCATCATGATCACTAAGTAAAGTTGAGGATAATCAATGAGGAACGATCTATTGTAAAAATAGTTGATCTGTAAGGTTTAATTTGTATTCATATGATATGAATCGCTTCTAAATAGCGAGCATAAGTCTCTTCTTACTACCTCGAATGATGCAAGTTCGAATATGTTCTCCGATTGGCAATCCGACCTCCGGTTTAGAAGCTAGGTCTATCGCAAACCTTCAAGGTTAAGACGGTCCTTGAGATTCAACGTATGGATAGAAATAATATTTTGGGGTTAAGTAGATCCGAGATAGAGGGTCGAATCTATCGAGATGGATTAGCAAAATGCCGGTTGAGTGATGGATGTGGTGGATCTCGACTAGGGTTGACGAAGATGGATTAATGAGACATATGGTAGGTAAGGGTGCTGTGCAAGGCAAAGAAGAGGAGAGAGTGGGTCGTTTCTTAGGGACAAGAGGAAGCGTCCAGATGAAAGGAATGGGAGCTCGACCAACAGTGGTGGTCAGTTGGATTAAGGGAAGGTTGAGGGAGAAACAGAGAAAAGACAAAGGGGAAGAGTTGATTAATTCCCAAAATGTTTAATAATCTCAAAGTGGCTGCTATTCCACTTACTTGGAGGCTTGCCATATGTCGAAAAATAGTGATTAAACCCTAAAATAAAATAACCACGTCATCGAGCATTTGAACGGTCTTGTGAAGTCATTTGAATGACCAAAACATTGCCTCTATATGTGCAAATGCAATGCAATCATTTGAACATGCAAGCCAAAAATTCTTCTTTTTCAACAAATAAGCAAATAACTGCTACAAAACCAAAGTAAGAAAAATAATGAGTGGCTAGAGAACTATCTTGTATCAACTGACTATGCATCCTTTACCTTTTCCTCAAGGTGTGAAGTCGAGAAATCTAATGGATTCTCGTACCAAAGATAAGCTATGCAACGATTCCTTCAAGATCTGGATGTATTATAGGAATCAGTCTATATAATCATAGAAAAATATTTATCAAATATTCTCCGGTAGTCAAAAAATTACGAAGCTAAGTGGATTAGATTCGTAACTTTCTAATCTACAACTTTCATATTTACGCTCTTCACATATTTGAATTGCAACTAGGATGAAAATAAGAAATAACGTGGGTGATGGTGGTAGTGATGGGTGAAGTGGATGTTAGGGTTATGAATGGGTTTGGAGATGAAGGTGGATGGTAGATGCTGTTAAGGGATATAAACGATGGGAAAGAAGTGGTCGAGATGCCAAAGAAGAGAGATGACTCAACTGACGAGGGAAATTAGAAGTTAGGAGAAACGTTGCTAAGGATGGTGAAGAGGGAAGAGGGAAGAGAGAAGAGGGAGAGAGTCTAGAGAGAAGATAGAAGGCAAGAAATCAATAATCCAATAGCATAATGAATTTGGCTGTCATCCACATATTTATAGAGGCTAGCCAATAAGTCCTAAAAAATAAGTAACCCTAATTCTAGAGGATTCTCACCGATCGCGTTTAAACACGCCTGATCGCGTTCGAACGCATAAAATACATTCTCTATATTTACGAACCTAATGCAGGCGTTCGCAAAGGCGTTCAAATGCGACCCCACCTGCGTTGAAACACAACTTACAAAAATTTTATTTTAATGGAAATAAAAAATTAATGTAGAAAGAAAAGATCCAATGTCAATAATTAATGCTGTCTGGCAAGCACTTGCATTGGTTCAGTAACCTCTATGTCTTCTAGAGGCCCAAGCAGATCTATCCGAACCACTTGATCAGCTCCAATTCATCCTCGTAGCAACAAAACATGGAATATCAAATGAACCCCTAATCCCTCAAACAGCACCAAGTGGTATGCAACCAGGCATATCCTCTCCAAGACCTAGAATGGCCCAAAATAGCGATTAGACAACTATGACATCACATGATGATATGGTTGCACCTGCACAAACACCCAATTGCCGACCTCAAAGACTTGCTTCATGCGGTTTTGAGCAAGCTTTAAGTGTGCACACAACGTTATCAAAGTAGCATCATAATCCATCAATGCCAAGTCTATCTCGATCCAATTGGTAGAAGTGACCAAGTCGTATGCACGTAATGTCGACATTGTCCATCCATAAACTACCACTAATGGCGTCATGCAGATACTACTATGGTGAGCAGTGTTGTAAGACCACTCCGCCCATGACAAAAACTCCAACTAATACCCCAGCATCTCTCCCACAAAGCATTGCAGATACTGCTCGATGCCCTAATTAGCTACCTCGGTTTGGCTGTCTATTTGTGGATGATAGACCGAAGTGAGGTCTAATTAGGTCCCTTATAACCTAAAAAACTTAAACCAAAATTTGCTAATAAACACATAGTCACGATCAGGGACGATCATGCATGGCATGCCATGGAGTTTAGCTACATCTCGAACAAAATTTCAACCACCGACTTGGCTGAAAATGGGTGTGATAGTGCTAAAAGTTTGTGTATCAACCACCACAAAAAATACCAAAGGAACCACATACCATCGGAAGACATTTTATGAAATCCATCAAAATATCTTCTCATACACGGTTCGGTATAGGTAGAGGCTGCAACAATCCTGCTGTCATTAAGATTGAAGTCTTCGTTCATAGATTTCACATGCACGAACAAAGGCCTCACATCCTAACCATGTGGAGCTCTGTGATAGCCTCTTGTAAGTCCTCAAAACTTCCTCTTGGCCCCACCTTTGGAGTTTGGTGGAATAATCCAACAACATTAGCTACAACCCATCATCTGCGGGCACTCAAATGCACCCACTGTCCAACACAAGCCTTCTCGATTAACTCCAGATAGTGCTCTAAATCATCCAACACCTCCTGTAATAACCTCATAACATCTGGATCAGATGTACATGCATGTTTAAGCTCTTTAAAGAATGGAAATGAAAGAGAGGAGTATATCACGAGCTCGATATTAGCTTAGCGCGTGATAGTGCATTAGCTTCTCTATTTTCTCCCCTTCTTATAGTAAATTTTATAGACATGTCCCAAAAATTTGGTGACCCATCTTTGCTGTGTCGAGTTGTAGATCCTCTGTCCCATAAAGTATGGAAATCTTTTTTGATCGATTCTAATAATGAACCGCCAATCGGTTAAATATGGCCTCCATTTTATCGCGAGACTGCTTACATAGTTTTAGGTTTCAAAGCTTTAACTATTTTCTTTTTTTAGCCCAGTCATGAACCACCCTGGTTGGAGCCATGGTCTACCCAGTAGTGCTTCATATCCTCCTTGCTCTTTGTCTAAGATTGGACTAAAGGTACCGGCACCCTGGTGGCATTGCATCCTTTTTTTATTTCTTTTGGCTAAGAAGCCCATAGGTTGTACGCCAGCCATACATAGCTTGAACTGTGATGGCCACAATCTTAGCTATTGTCAATTCCTAAGACGCCTTTGGTTAAATGTTCACACCTGATCCACCATCTGCACTTCCTACATAAACTCCCGGAAATGGAAACAGGAAAAGCTGGAATTGTCACCTCCCGGTCTGCTGTAGTCAGCCTCACGGTGTGCCTGACTAGCAAATCTGTCGTCTCCACGGCTTTCCCTTTTGCGGGCTGCTCCTCATCAAGGCCTGAGAGTGCCGATCTTCGCTTGGGCCAGCTTCGAGGCTCTACCCTAGCTTTTCATTGGTTCCTCCTTTATCGTATTGCGCGCGCATCTTCAAGCAATTGGGGGAGGCGCCGAGTACATAGACGAGGCGGTCCCGGGAATGATAAACATTACCTCATGGTCTTCCACTCCAACACTTCGGTTGAATAATTAAGGTGCAATCTTTTGAAACCATAGCGTAGGTGAAACCTGGCAGCCCGCAACGAGTTTAACGTTCTCCGGTCTTGGTTTGAAAGCCTACTTTCCTTCCTTCCCCCAGCAGGCAGCAACACTGGGAGGAAGACGATCTGGATCTCACGTGTGGCAGCTGTTGGAACAAACTCCGAATCCAAGAGGTACCTACCTAGATAAAAAGGAAACTCACCACTCACTGGTGAAAGAGGAGAGAGAAAGGAGCCATTGAAGGCCCCTGGGCCGGAATGCGGTAGGGTGTTCAAACCCCCACACTCGATTCGATAGATTCATGGGTCGTCTCGTGAAGATCTTCGATCCGAACCTTCGCTTCGCATCTACTCTCTCTTAGAGGATGAACCACGCCTTCACTATCGCCCCTCGCTACCGCTCAACCTCACTATCTCATTGATTCTTGTCGGCCCTTCCATCTTTCATTCCATTCATGATCGGTCAGATTAGTTCCATAATATAGCTTGCCCGGACCGGACTTTCTGTGTTTGGTTGGGCCGGCCATAATGAATGATCGTTGTTCAGGAACAAAACAAATAGACTGATGGCTTTCGCTATCGCTCTTCGCCTAAAGCCGTAACTTCGCACTTCGATCCTTCGCTATCTCAAGAATATAGTGATCGAAGAGCTATCTATCAGAGCCGGCTCATGGTATTGGCGTCAAAGGCACCATGTCGACATTGGAGGTCACCAACGTCGAGCTCGTGGAGAAGGGGAGATGGCTCCAAGGGTGAAGGCACCAGGACCAACAAAAGAAAAACGACAAAGAAGGCCATGATGGAGCAAGGAGTGACCAAGTTGGAGCACGCCTTGCCTGAGCATGACGCACGTGACAAGACACTTGAGGGGCATATCGATGAGATGACCGAAATAATCAAGGATTTGGAGAGCGACATGGCAAGCACTGCGGAGGTGCTCAAGGCCCAAACAGCCGAGGTAGTGGCTACCATGACTGCCGAAATAGCGGAGCAACAAGCCAAGATCGTTGTGCGTCAGAAGGCGGTGGCCAACAATGGGCCGGCACTAAGGGAGGTGCCAAAAGTGAAGATCCGCGAGCCCAAATGCTACAAGGGTGCAAGGGACACTAAGGAGTTAGACAACTGATTGTGGCAAGTGGAGCAATACTTCAAGGCCATAAAGTTGGAGGATGAGAATGCCAAAATAGATCAACACTGCCACCATGTACTTTTCGGACGATGCCATGCTTTTCGCGTATAGCGATATTGAGAGGAATCTCTTCACCATTGCCACTTGGGAGGACTTGAAGAAGGAGCTCAAGTCCCAATTCTACCCCGAGAACGTAGAGTACTTGGCACGCAAGAGCTTTCAGCGACTCAAGCACACGGATACCATTATTGAATATGTAAAGGCTTGAACGACTCAAATGTTTGATCGATCAACAACTCGGAGAAAGATCGTCTCTTCTTCTTCATGGACGGACTCCAACCATGGGCTGAGCAAGAGTTACAGTGAGACTCCCGTCGGCCTTGGCGGCGGCAGAACGTCTTGTGGAGTTAAGCAAGCTAGAGTCACAAACTCGGGCCAAGCACTCAAAGTTCTTCAAGGGCAACTGTGAGGGAGACAAAGACAAGGAAAAGGATAAGGATAGAAAGTCCGACTCCAAGGAGGAAGCGGCACGCCCAGGCCTCAAGGCAGAATGAGACACGAGCAGGATCAAGGAGATCAACTCAAAGGCAAAGCCTGTGACAGGCGTAGTAAAGGACATGGACCAGCGGGGGATGGACAGGTACTACAAGCCTATCAGTTGTGCCTAACGATGACTTCCAATTCATTCTTGGCATGGAGTTCAAAACGGCATCGAAGGCAATTCCCATGCCATTCCTTTGAGCGTGTATAATGGCAAGCATCTCTCTTTTATACGTCGATAATTGTTGAGATTTAGTTGACAAAGCCTTTCTTAGAAAGGCTATGGCCCGACCCCTTTGCATAAGCATCACTAATACGATCACCTCAGAATGGTTATGGTCGCAACAAGGATCAACTTTGGATAGATATGAAACTGGAACTTTGGAAGACAATGCCAACCGACCCAATGATCCAAAAGATCTAAGATTCTGATAGATTTTTCTCTTAAAAGTCAAAAATTTAACACAACCTGAACCACAACGATTGGAAGAGTAGATTAAAAGTTGTGGAAATATTGACAGAGGTTCAATAGGTGGCGGGATAGATGTGGAAGATGGAAGATGGGATAATGGCGAGGGTTAAGGTTTAGAAAGGTGGTGAAGTCAGCAATAGTGGGGATAAAGCCTAAAGCTAGACAAAGAGGAAAAGGTTGGAACGATCCTTGAAAGGCAAGGGAACACTGTCAGATTGAGAGAGGAAGGAGACAACGTCCAGTATTGGCTGCCTTGGAAAGAAGGAGATAGTAGTAGGAGAGAGAGAGAGAGAGAGAGAAAGGGAGAAATAGGAAGGAAAATGTCAATAATCTTCAATAGCTTCAATGAGGCTAACCTATTTAGAGGATAACCTAACAATAGCTTCAATACCTTTAACATATTTAGAGGCTAACCTAACAATCAAAACAAAGAAAAAATAACCCTAATGCAATCCATCCTCACCGTGAGGTGTTTGAACGGGCCTTGTGAAGCCGTTTGAATGACCAAAATAGGCTCTCGAAATTTTTGAATGCTATGCAAACATTTGAACGCTGTATTCAAACGCCATAGCCAGAATTCTTCATTCTTCGAAAACAAAAATGATTCCACTCAAGACAACAACAAGATCTAAACCCTAGTTGTATCAATCCACCATGCCTCCATCACCTTGACCTCAAGGTTTAAAATCCGAGACGTGGTCAATAATGTCTGACTCCAACTCCCAAGTCGACACGTCTATCAATTTGCCGAGCTACTCAATCAACAACTTTGTCTCCAACCTAGCCCCATGCCGCCACCAACGGCGCGTTAGGACTCGCATTGGCCCCTTTTGTCCATCTCCTAGTGTTGGTTTAGGAAATTCTAAACCAACTGGTTGCTTAGGTCCAACCCAACCCTTCAAGACCAAAACATGAAAAATCAAGTGAACTCAAACTCCTTGCAACTCCAATGTAAGCTACTGACCCGATCCTCTCCAAGATGTGGTATGGCCCAAAAAATTTGAAGTTAACCTTCTAGTTTTGAGTCGGTTGAAGTGTGGTTTGGTGATAGGCCTGAGCTCGCACATAGACCATTTGATAGACTTTAAACACCTTCTTGTGCCTACCCTTGTCATAAATTTACTTCATTTTCTGGGTTGATATTAGATGAGTCCTCAATTGGCTTAGCACCTCATCTTGGTCAGCTAACTCGAGGTTGACTTTGGTTCGATCCAAAGTCGCAGGTCAATCATACACACGGAATACCAGTGGGGTGCGCCAATAAACTGCCTCAAACGGGGTCATCATAGTTCTCGAATGGAACGTCGTGTTGTATTATGCCCTTTGGCCTCCGATAATCCCTCAACGAAGTCCACAGAGAAATCCTCCTAGATTTCTTGGGAATTAGCAAGTGGTTGCATCAACCCCGCCGGCTTCATTGTCTCCTGTTATGAACTGACTAGAGAAGATCCGCAATAAGGGAGTGTAGGCTTCGATTAGGGTAAATGATGGTAGATAAAGAGGGTGGAAGGAGAGATGATGGCTGTGGTGATGGTGAGGAAGATGAAGGGCAGTAATGGCGATGGTGAAGGGAGATTAAGTTACTTCTACTCGTAAGTTATCTTACTCTTACTCCTAAGATAAACTCAAGGCTAGAATAATTTCTCAATGCTTGGAAGCCAAATAGAGGAGCCCAACCTCTTTATATATAGAGGTCGGGTATAATGAGTTTCATTAGGACTAGCTCTAAAGGCTTATATGACTTGAATTAGGATTTGCCTTAAAGGCTTACATGACTTAATTAGACTTGCCTTACCGGCTTACTTGATTTAACTAGACTTGTCTTAAGGACTGTTAGAACTTATCTGGACTTGCTTTAATGGCTCGCCTGACTAAACTAGACCTGCCTAAAAGGATAAATAGACTCAATTAATCGAGCCTAATTTTACACAGATATCACGTGACGATTTGGAGCGTCGGGGTATGAAGACTTCGATGCTCTCCTCACAAAGACGGTGCAAAGGACCATGGTTGGCGCATACCAAGAAGAATTTGAGAGGATAAGTAGCCGATGCCAACCCCCATGGACGGATCAGCAACTTCGCAACACCTTCATCTTTGAACTACGGGGAGACATATAAGCCGACGTGAGGGCTTTAAGACCTAGAACCTTAAAGGAGGCCTTCAAAGATGTGGTGCTCATGGAAGACAAACATCGAGCCATGAAGTTACACCTAAAACAGAACTGGACGAGCCAAGAAAGCCGCAATCAAGCTCAACCAACCATAACGGCAGGAAATGTTATCAGCATACCAAGAACTGCTGCTGCAATGGTGTCTCCTCGAGCACCCCTGAAGCTCTCCCAAGATGTGAAGTACGTGCCTAGAGGTTCGGAACGAGCACTCACACCTGCTCAAGTGGAGGAACGAAGAGCCAAAGGCCTATGCTTTTGTTGTGATGAGAAGTTTGTACCCGGATATTGCTGCGCTAAACCGATAGGATCGATAATGCTAATAGATGGATTGCAAGATGTGGAGGATGAGTTGGCAGCTAAAGATGAAAGGGTGGTTGGACAGCAAGGAGGAGTAGCTGAGGAGCAACCCGTGGAGGACATGATAGCCAAAATCTCCCTCCATGTTTATTCAGGGACAGCCGCGCCAAAGACTTTGCGGGTGAATGGTGTAGTCAAGAAAACTATAGTGAGAATCTTGATCGATACCGGGTCCACCCACAACTTTATTGACAAGAAGCTCCTTAGGAAGATTAGGCTCACGTCGGAACCCACGGAAGGATTCGATGTGACGATTGGAGATGGCACCACATTGCGGGCATATTTTATTTGTGGAGGTGTGGAATTGAAGGTGTAAGGCCAAACTTTCACATTAGATCTTTATCCGTTGGCCTTGCGAGGTGCCGACATTGTCTTGAGGACCTAATGGCTTTAAAGCTTGGGGCCCATAACATTTGATTTTTCAAACCTCACACTTATATTTCAAAGGAATGGTCGAAGAGTCCTACTAGATAGGAACCAACCATGGCAAGGGCCCACGTTGCAACCACTATTGAGACTTCCATGTGCAGGGGACCGAGCTCTACTTTTACAAATGGTTGCTACTAAACCAGAACATCCACCATCGAGGAAAATACCCGCTGACATGCAAGAACTGCTGCAGGAATTCAAGGATCTCTTCGAGGAGCCCCGAGGACTGCCGTCGACCCGTCGACACGATTATCGCATTCAGATCATTCCAGGGGCTAAACCAACAAATGTTCGACCATATCGATACCCACATGTCAAAAGGAGGAGATCAACAGATTGGTGGTGGAAATGCTCGAGCAAGGGATTGTTCAACCGAGTAGAAGTGCCTACTCATTGCCGATGCTGCTGGTTTGGAAGAAAGACGGGAGTTGGCAATTTTGCATCGACTACCAAGCCTTGAATGCAATCACCATCAAAGATCGATACCCAATACCGGTGATCGAGGAATTACTGGATGAACTTACAAGGTCGGCTTACTTTAGCAAACATGACTTAAGAGCAGGGTACCATCAAATCCGCGTTGACTCGGAAGACGTGCACAAAACGGCGTTTTGAACTCACGATGGCCACTATGAGTTCTGAGTTATGTCGTTTGGGCTCACCAATGCACCGGCCACCTTCCAAGGGCTGATGAATGACCTTTTTTGCCGGCTCTTGCATCGGTACGTGCTCATCTTCTTTGACAATATTCTAGTGTATAGTAGGAATTGGAGTGAGCACTTGTGGCATGTGCGTGAGGTATTGAATATCTTGCGGCAAAACCAGTTAAAGGTTAAGATGAGCAAGTGCCTTTGGGGAGAGTCATAAGTGGAGTACTTGGGACATATAATCTCAACGAGAGGAGTGGAAGCCGATCCAAGTAAGATCAAGAATATGGTGGACTGGCCGATTCCCACTAATCAGCAGGAATTGAGGGGATTCCTTTAGTTGACAGGGTATTACCAGCGATTCATTACCAACTATGGCAAGATTGTTGCCCCGCTAACCTCCTTACTCAGAAAAGGAGGGTTTCAATGAACGAGCAAGGCGACGAAGGCCTTCGAAGCATTGAAGATAGCCATGTCTACCCCACCGGTTTTAGCACTACCGGATTTCAGCAAGCCCTTTGTGGTGGAATGCGATGTTTCGGGTGAGGGCATTGGAGCTATTTTGATACAAGAGGGCAAGCCCGTGGCATATATGAGCAAGGTATTGTCAAATCAGTCATGATAGCTATCCACCTATGAGCGCGAAATGCTAGCAATTCTACACGCCATCACGAAATGGTGACCATACTTGATTAGCCAACGGTTTACTATCGGCACGGACCAGCGTAGCTTACTCTACTTCATGGAGCAACGTGTGCACACCCCAGCATAGCAACGGTGGGTCACAAAATTCCTTGGATATGACTACGAACTAGTCTACAAAAAGGGGATCGAGAATCAAGCGGCTAATGCCCTTTCATACCAACCGGACACAAGTGAGTTCGCCTCCTTTTTAGCACCAACCCTTCCTCTATTTTTTGATATGTGGGGAACCAATGTAGAGGATCAAATCATGGAGGAGCTTGAGTCAGAGTTCAAAGATCGCTTCCCTAATTTCAAACCTTGAGGACAAGGTTGCAGAAGCATGGTGGATTGATACGATTCGGACTTCATCGATGTCGTCTCGAGCATTGATATACTTTTAGTGTTTAATTCTTAAAAAACCAAGTTTTCTATATTTCGCGTTCGAACGCGGGTGGAGTGAGTTTGAATGCGCTTGTGAACAATTGCATTAGGTTCGCACATCTAGAGAGTGCAAAATCTGCGTTCGAACGTGTCTACGAACGCCTACATCGCGTTCGCAGATACAGAGAATGCAAAATGTGCATTCAAACGTGATCCGGCGCATTCGAACGTAGTCGGCAAAAATCTACTGTTTTAGGGTTAATAATTACCAATTTTGAATTGTTTGGTTAGCCTCTAAAGGTGTGGATGGCAGCCATGGAATGATTATTGAATGAATTGAGTTTTGTCTTGTCTCCTTCATCTTTTTCTCTCTCGTTCTCTCGTTCCCCGGCGTCGCCGCTTCTAACCTCCCTCGACCAGCCAATCACCCTAGTCCCTTAGGGTTGGCCCACTCCTCCCCCTTCTTCCAATCTATCCATCACTTTGTCCTAACCCTTCCATCACCCATAACCCTTCCACCACCACTTATTCACCGGTGCTACCCCGCTAACGCTGGTCCACCAACCTCCACCATCACCAAGGATTTCGTGCCTCCATCCACGGATCCTAAGACAGATTTTCTGATGTTTGTCCACTAATCTGACGATATCTCGAGATCCCAATATCCAATTCGCTTGAAACTTGATTTGCTGAAAATCTATTTTCTGGGGCTACAACATATCAAAATCTCAAGTCAATCCAATAGCAGTATCTATCGAGATTTATTTCTAAAGTTCCATGTCAGATCCTGTCCAGATTTGAAAATCGAAATAGATCGAGCATTGGCCAAAAGAAGAGATCGTATCATACAATCAAAATTTTATACCTATTAACATAAGTATCTTGCAAACATAATTTATCATGCCAGTCATCCCAAAAAAATTTCTATATATGTAACAACTAAAAAAAAAAAAATTGGGCCACTTTCCCATATCCTTCCTCTCTCTTTCCTTTCTTCTCTTCTTTCCTTCTTTCTTTTTCTTTTTTTCTTCTTCTCCCCTACCAGCTCACTCCCCCTGATCTCCTTCGTGCCGCGCCGAAGCACCACCGGCACTACTGACCCTATGGATCGAAGCACTAGAGCTGCCTCTCTTGTCAGGTAAATTTAATTTAAAAGTGTGTTAGCGTTTGAGTTGTTCCCCTTCGAAAGTTTCCCTCTTGATCTTATCGTGATCTGGCTGGCCTGCAGCTTCATGCCTTGCCACGCCGATCTGGTGAGCTTCCCCCTCTTTGCAAGGACGCCTTCGTTGGCATCCTTTGAAGCTCTCACGGCTGAAATAGCTGAGCGGCCCCTCGCTTTGGCCGGCAGCCTTGGCGAGGATGGTTCTCACCATCGGCCGCCTCTAGCGGCTAGGCTCCCCCATAGGGAGGGTGCCAACGAGGTCAGGTGAGGCTGCTAGGACCACCGGCAGCTTCCCCTCCCCACTGTTGGGGCTTTTGGTTGCCTTGTTAGCAGATGTCGCCTCCTCTGTCGACCAGTTGGCACTATGGTGCCTTCCTCAGCCAGCAGGGAGTTGGCTAGAGTACCAGCTTGGCTGCCACTAATGGTGCTCGCTCGCAGCCCATTCTCCTTCTCTTCCTCGGCTAATCTGAGTCGACAAAGGGGGAAGGGGGTGGTTAGGCTCGGGCTGGGCATGGTCCAGCTTGTTTGCTGGGCCGGGCTGGGTATAGCCTAGCCTGAGCTTGGGGTGGGTTGGGGTGCCTATAGCGTAGCCCACGTGAGTGGTGGGTTTGGGGCTACAAGTAGCCCAGGCCAATCTTGGGCTACAAGCAACCTAGCCCTAAATTGTGGGTGTAGCTTGGCTCATGTGGCTTTGGTGGATAGTGTGGGCATCGAGTCCATATCTTAGTGGATCAAGTTCATGGCCTTTGGGTTGGTTGTAACCTAGCCCCTTTCTTTAGGCCTGATATAAATAGATCAATCATTGTTCATCTATTTTATTATAATTTCAAATCCTTGATCTAATTATTTATGTTAATGGGAAATATATTTAATTATTTTAGAGGGCCGCTTGCTAGTCATATCGTGGGTGTAAATCAATTTTAATAAATTAGATCGTGAGCCTTAATTAATCAATATTTTTAATAGATAGTATTGTTCGCTGCATTAATTGTTTTCTAATTAATCTTATTGAGCTAGACCTTGGCCTAAGAGTGCTGTCACAAATAATACATGTCAGGAACCAGCTCCAATTGAATATTAACTTTTGCTTATTATAATTTTGGGCTAATTCAATTTTATCAAAGTAGTCAATGGTTCGGGTGTAGGAAAATGTAAGAAAATGATATTAAGCAAGTTGCATTTTTTTGACAAAGTTTACTAATTAAATATTGTTTATGCGATATTTTATAAATTTTGGTAATAGTGATTTGGGCGATAATTTGAGGAGAATATTTTTTTACTTCATTTAATAACACGTCAGACCTTGGTACAGCTATGCCGGCTCTACCTGATTAATAAATATAGGAATTATAAGATAGACCTACCCAAGCCTGTAGTGGACGTCAATAAAATTATTTAACTAATTAGTGATAGGAATATTATTAGGGGCCGGGGATATTCTTATACTTATATATATTAGGGCCCACACTTGAGGTCTTAGTCTGTTGATCACAGACAATTAGGTAGCCATTTCACTGAAAGATTGGCAATTTACTATCAATCGATGAGAGTCATACCTTTTAGGGTATTTAAGATAGAGAGAGAATGGTAGAATAACATAGACCTACTGGTATTCGATGACGAAGGGTAAGGGCGTCTGTGAGCGATAGCTCATGATTTCCACACGGTGGTGCGATAGTGTGGAGCTGAGGGCTCGGATAGTAGTATCGATGTGCGATACTGACCTTTGTGATAGGCTTACGACTGAGTTATTTAGTCTACGGTGGCAAACAATCAGTCATATTATTCATTGGGTGATGGATTGGCGATTCTACCGCTAGAGTCTTCCCTTAGGATAGGTGGGTGGTCGAGTGTGAGAATTGATGTGGTCAACGTGCATTGCTCTACATGAGTCTATGTTAGACTTGGTAGTCTGAGATTATGCATATTATGTGGTATAGTATTGACATAGCTTATAGGTAGAGCTTAGTGTGAGCTGGAGTTGAGGACTTGATAGTCCGGATTGATACATTGATTTGATCATGATGTGCATATTCATATTTCCTTATTGTTGCATCATTCATTGCACTACTTTTAAACTATAGAAGTAGAAACTTACTGGGCTTTATGCTCACCACCTTCTAGTGGAAGTATTTTCATATTAGTGGGTTCCGAAGTTCGTGGCGGATCCGGTGAAGACTGGCTTGAGTCTTCTTATACTAATTCTTAATCTTATTCTTATCTTATTTATGTAAATTAACCTAAATAGCTTGTAGCTTCTGCGTAAGCTTTGTCTTTTTATTATAGATATGTATTTTGTGCTTATTGTGGCCTTAGTGTTATGGGCTTCTTGTCTATATTATTCGTGAAAATGTAGGCTTTTCGATTGTATATTGTGTTGAGATAGTGAGATAAATATGTAATGTTAAATATATTTTAATTTTATAAAATATTAGTTTATTGATATTCATATTTTTTTACATTTAATCCTACATATTTTATAGTCAAAAATAATATTTTATTATTAACAATATTTAAATATTATTATATTTTATAGTAAAAAATAATAAATTTTATTTTATAGGGAACATATATTTATTAATCTTTGCGAAATTAGATTATTAATAATATTAAAATATTAACACTTTCATATGTTTTATTTTAGCCTAAACGTAATTATTAATAATATTATATTAATATTTTGCAAATTTGAAATTGTATTATTTAAAGAAATTTTAATTCGTTAATACATAGTTTAAGTAGTGAGTATATTATTTTACCTATGAGTTACTGTTTAATTCGGTAAAACAGTAGTTTATTAATATTATATTTTTAATATTATTAATACATATAAAAATTATGTTAAGAATAATATAATTTAGAAAGAAATTATTATATCATTAAAATACTATATTATTAAGAATTTTATAATATTTATATTATTTAAGTATATAAAATTAAAATAATATTTAATAATATTATTAATATGCAATGAATGCTAGAGAATAAATATGCAATGCAATAAAATGTTTAGAAATAGATATGTAATGTAATGCAATGTTAAAGAGATAGATATGCAATGCAGTTTTATGAAGATAAATATGCAATGCAATGTAATTTGAATATATTTTAAGTTTATAAAATAATATTTTATCAATATTTATATTTTTTTACATTTAATCCTACATATTTTATAAAATAATATTTTTAGTAATATTTTAAATATTATTATATTACTTAATATTTTAAATATTATTATTTTGTAGTTGAAAATAGTAAAATTTTATTTTAGATGGAACATATATTTTTAATAATCTTTCTAAAATGACATTATTAATAATATTAAAATATTTGCACTTTCATATTTGTATTTTAGCTTAAAACATGAGATTACTAATAATATTATATTATTTCTTTTCCAAAATTTCCTATGTTACCATTTAAAAGAAAAGAAAGATTTAATTAATTTAATACATAGTTTAAATAATAAATATTTTATTTTATCTGTGAGTTAATATTTAATTTGATATAATATTAGTTTATTAATATTTTACCAATAATTTAATGTAGAAAAAAATTATTATATCAATTAAATACTATATCAAAGAATTTTATAATGTTTATATTTATATTTACGTATATAAAATTAAAATAATATTTAATAATAATATTAATATGCAATGCAATGGTAGAAAAGTAAATATGCAATGCAATACAATACAATGCTAGAAAATAGAATATAATACAATGCAATGTTAGGAAAATAGATATGCAATTCAATGTTAGGGAAATAGATATGTAATGCAATGCTATGTTATGAAGATAAATATGTAATGCTAGAGAGAAATATGCAATGCAATGCAATACTAGGTAATGCTAAAGAAAAATATGCAATGCAATGCAATACTAGGTAATGCTAAACAGAAATATGCAATGCAATGCAATACTAGGGAGATAGATATACAATGCTTGAATATAATGCTAGAGAGACAAATATATAATGCAATGCAATGCAACGCTAAGGAGATAAATATGCAATGCTTGAAAGAAATTTGACTATATTTTAATTTTGTAAAATATTGGTTTATTAGTATTTATCCTTTTTTACATTTAATCCTACATAAGTTATAGTCGAAAATAATATTTTGTTATTATAATTATTTATAATATTGTAAAATATTGTTATATCTTATAATATTTTAAATGTTATTATATTTTATAATATTTTAATTATTACCTTATTTTGTAGTCGAAAAATAATAGAATTTTATTTTACATGGAACATATATTTTTAATAGTCATTCCAAAATAAATTTATTAATTATATTTAACTACTTACACTTTCATATTTTTTATTTTAGCTTAAAACATTAGATTACTAATAATATTATATTTCCCCAAGATTTCTTATTTTATTATTTTCAAAAAATTCAATTAGGTTAAATATAGTTTATGTAACGCCCCCGCCCGGCACGTGCGGCGCACACGGCAGGTCGGGCGGGGCCCGTCACGCACGGATACACTCCTGTGCACATACAATCATGACATCATCAAATAACACCTGCTAACATATCCATGATCACATAATCTATCACCAAATAAATCATACTCTTAACCAAATAAACCTGTTAACATATGAATATCAAAGTCCACAATAATATACACTAGACCGCTACATAATCTGGCAGGACCCACACAGGCCACAACAAACCATCAAGATACAACTAAAATAACTAATACAAGGGTACACTATGATTCGACCTGTATTATACAAATCATTGTCTAATACAAAAGAGTACAAATATCAAATATTGGTACAACTCGATTTCTATATAAACTATCATCTATACCATCTCGTATCTATAGCTCACCTCATCATCGCTCTAAAATATCTTCTCAAGTCGCTATCACGTACCACATATCTGAGGGTGTTAGAAAAGAAATAAAGAGAGTCATGAGCAAAAGGCTCAGTGAATAGACCTTACCCCGAATCAGTGATGCCAAACAGAAAGTAAATCATGTACTGGATAATATGAATCAGAAAGAGTATCATGTCATGAATGAGTATATGAATGTATCCTCAATAATATATAAATGAAAAGTAGATAACACGTCATAACTGATAAAAGTATATAATCCTCGACCATGAGTAAACAAATCTCCATGTCATCTATCATCATAACTCTCTCTCAAATATGACACATGATGCATGCCGATCATGACTATGCTATGATATCAAATGCAACCATATATGATGCATATTGACCACTCGATAATCACGTAACTGAATAATAATGAAATCATATGCATTTCTCAACATCACGATCATCACCGACATCTCGGTATAATATCATCATACTAGACCACTGTGCACAGTCAACACCCGGTACCCGGTCTCAACATCATGCCCGAAGGCTCAGAGCATACTCTGCCATCCGCAAGGAGTATCTCAAATATAACCATACCCTGCCATCCGCTAGGGTATTAACATCCATCCAGACCGGGCACCCTTCTAGCTGATAGAAATCTCGTGAGGATAACTCGCCACATATGCCCTGGCGAACGGCATGTGTCCGAATGTCTGCTGCGCACACAGACTAACGACCTCGGACGTAAGGCCAACAGGATCGCGACCATGTCGAGCGATCAATCATCCACCAAGCGCGTCCTAACCCTCGCGCCCACTCGGGTATCCTCACGCTTTCTATCAACTATCCTATCAATCACATTTCATGCTTTCCTTTTTAAATGACAAATCATATGCATATATCCAGTACAATAACAAGTCAATGCATAACAGGAATTTAGGTGGAATAGGAATCAAGAGCAAAATGATGTAATGCAAACTCCAACCATGTATCTGACACATGCATACTCATGCTAATCTATCACATGCATACTCATGCTAATCTATCACATGCATACTCATGATAGAAATCATCCCGACATAAAACCATAACAGCATAATCATCTCCAATCATCTCTATATATCACCAATGTACTCATATCCCAGATCAGTCTAATCAAGTGCATGATAAAATATGCTCGACTGAAATCATCTTTATATAAAGTCATATAATTATGCTGGAGGCCAAAACATGCATGTACATAATATATAATATAACCTAATTTGAGAAAGGGATCTAGGGGATAAGACTACTCACTGTCTGATCAGAAGATACAAACCACGCATCTCTCACGTCCGTCAGGTAACCGAGTGACACTCATCGCTAGCAAGGTCCACGGGGTTTCAAATAAGGGGGTTCGGGATCTAAAAATGTTTAAGTAACATAAAGTTAGTTGTTTATCCCATTATAATCCGTTCGAGTAAAATATGATGATTTATTAGATTTTAGAATTTCTATTTGTTTTTATGATTGGCTAGATTTTAATTATAAATAAAATATAGATAAAAATCTAATTATAATTAAATTATATCTTGATTAATTAGGGACTATGTAGTCATTATCTTATTTGCTACAAAATAATAATGTATAATAAATTAATAGAGTTACATAAAAATGTATATCATAAGAATATTAGAATATAAATCTAATAATTATAATTTACAAATTTATCTATTAATCTAATATACATATAAGTAAGTAAATAAATAAATATAAGTATTACCTATATTTATGCCTAATTAATCATTAATTATAAAAATTATCATTAATAAAATTACATTGAAGGATATATAATATTATTAAAATAGTTAATGTCTAAATAATCTATTTGCATTAATTAAGAAGCAAAATACTTAAATAAATAACATAAATAAACTAATTAATTAATAATTTAATTACAACTGCCATCAGTGCTGGGCTCGGCCCAGCACTGTCTGCTACAGTGCTGGGCCGAGCCCAACACTGTGCAGAAAGAGAAAAGAGGAGCTGAGGAAGAAGGAGAAAAAGAAAGAAAGAAAGAAGGAAAGAAAGAAGAAGAAGAAGAAGAGGAAGAAGAAGAAGAAGAACAGAAGAGAAAGAGAAGAAAGGAGGTGAGGGAGGTGTGGACCCGGGCCGGCGGGGAGGGCACCGGCAGCTGGTGGCCAGCCAGCTGCCGGCCTCTCGTCGGCGGCTCGGCTGCGACGGGCCCGAGCCCAAGGTAAGAAAAAGAGAAAGAGACAGAGAGATAGAGAGAGAGAGAGAGGGAGAGAGAGAGAGAGGAGCTCACCGGCGCTCGAGGAGGTGGCGATGGCGACGACCGGCCTCGGCAAGAGAGAGAGAGAGAGATAGAGAGAGAGCATCCAGAGATAGAGAGAGAGAGAGATTTAAAGAGAGAGAGGGAAGGCGGTGAGGGGGGGGGGCGGTTTGCGGCGACGCCGGGGCCCGCCGCGGCCAACTGGTCGCAGCCCATTGGCAGCGGCAGTGGCAGCGGGCACGTGGCGCCCCCACCACGCAAGCTGCATGCGCAGCTTGCATGGGCACGAGGCCGGCCACAGTGTGGCCGATCGCGTCGTGCCCAGAATTTTTTTCTTTTTTTTTTTTTTTATAGATTGGGTTGTTACATTTTCCTTCCCCCCTTTTAAAAATTTCGACCCCAAAATTTAAATCACATTGGTATTGTAAGAAAATCTACAAATCTAGTTCTACTACCTTCCCATCAAATCGACAACTGTATAATCTTACTGTTTCAAATCTATAACTTATACCACCACAAGTAACTCTCTTACAAAATTAAATTTTCTAGATCTAAGCCATATTCTACTCCAAAATACCTCAAGCTATACCAATTTATCACTTTTCCTCCTAACTACAATAATACACATCGTAATGCAATAATCACTTATGGTAATATGATACAACCTATTTAGGTAAATTATCTTCAATCTGCTGAATATACACTCCGATCCCAAACATACTCAATGGATTATTCCTCAATACAATCACTAATACCAAGTGGAACGATAAATACAAGTTATTTCAAAACATCCGAAATACTTAACTCTTGCTTCTCTTCCTAAATAAATAATCTCACTAATCTAAACATACTCAGCATCATTCGATATCCTCATAAAATTTAGGCGATAGCACAAACTCTCTTATTTAAAGTGCACTGCTCATATGCTTAAACTATTATACAAATTACTAGGTAAATCAATATAAGAGATCATATCTATCCATATAAGACTACAATATCAACGTGTATTCATAATACATTCTTCAGAATAACATACAGTGCATCAAATCCGACCTATCAATGTAAATCCTAATGCAACCTCAACCGAAATTTATATCCTCTTCTAATTCTCCACATTATCTTCCTTCTTAATCTGCAATATCTAAAAGGATTTAACTATCTCAAGAAACATACATGATAAACTTTATAATGATCTTTCTATCAATCACTTTTATATCCAAACTATTCATTCCTCGATTCATATAATTCCAGTTTGATCATTATCTATTTAATGACCATCACTACTAGTATATCCACCAAAATATCACTTAATGATATCGATATTCCGATCCAAAGACTATCCATGGAGTTCTATTAAGTGATCCAATAATCTCTTCAATATCTCGACAGATATAATATTCAATTCATAAACCAATATATACTAATCCATCATACTTGATCTTTTAAAAAAATACAGAAACACATCTTAAACAAATCCATAAAATCATTATAAATGAACTAAAGTTACTAAGATTAACCTCCTGAATTCATAATGCTATTATGATCTGCTAATAAACTAACTGACACTAACTGATTCCTATAGATTAGAAGACATCCAACAATATAGATAACAACATTCTCACATCCTTAACTTTGCAATCCATTAAATGATCAAATTTCCACAAACTATAATAGAACCAATCATGAAATCATTATCTTCCAATCAAATGTCTTTATCTTAAGACTTAAATTTAAACCTGTAAGTCTTTACAATCATTAAATCAATCTAATCATTCAAAAAGGCTCGCTCAATAACCTCTAGTAATAATCGAGCATGTAAGCCAATGGTTAAACAATTTCTAATATAATCACTTTCCTATACATCATTATCTGGTTATCATCTAGCAGTATAATAAACATCCATCGATACATTGTACATGAAATATCATAGTCCTCTATATTCCTTTCATTATCGTCCTATAAAGCAATTAGTTCAACTTCCAAACCATCTCTCAGTCATAACAAATAATCAAGTCTATAGGCTCTATGAATAACGCTATCGAATTAGCTCACCAATTAGTATCATTGAAACAACTAACATGTCAAAACACATAATATCTCAGTTTAACATCTATACTAACATATCTCATTCCTAATTAAATCATTTGAACCTCATACTTCTTTAAGAGTCGTAATTTAATATTCTATCACATTCTCTATACAAAGTCCACTATATATGCTGCACAATTTAATCGTATAGAATCATCAATATCCCTCTACAACATCATTAATATCACCTAATAATCATAATAAAATAAGTCTGTATACTTGTAATTAAAATTCATCACCCAACATACACAATCTTCAAGTTAAAATATTCTTATTGTAACGCCCCCGCCCGGCACGGGCACATGCACGCCCACGCGCCCACACGGCACGCGCGGCGCACGCGACAGGTCGGGCGGAGCCCGTCACGCACAGATACACTCCTGTGCACATACAATCATGTCATCATCAAATAACACCTGCTAACATATCCATGATCACATAATCCATCACCAAATAAATCATACTCTTAACCAAATAAACCTATTAACATATGAATATCAAAATACACAATAATACACACTAGACCGCTACATAATCTGGCAGGACCCACACAGGCCACAACAAACCATCAAGATACAACTAAACAACTGATACAAGAGTACACTATGATTCAACCTGTATTATACAAATCATCGTCTAATACAAAAGAGTACAAATATCAAATACTGGTACAACTCAATTTCTTTATAAACTATCATCTATGCCATCTCGCATCTATAGCTCACCTCATCATCACTCTAAAATATCTTCTCAAGTCGCTATCACGTATCACATATCTGAGGGTGTTAAAAAAGAAATAAAGAGAGTCATGAGCAAAAGGCTCAGTGAATAGACCTTACCCCGAATCAGTGATGCCAAACAGAGAGTAAATCATGTACTGGATAATATGAATCAGAAAGAGTATCATGTCATGAATGAGTATATGAATGTATCCTCAATAATATATAAATGAAAAGTAGATAACACGTCATAACTGATAAAAGTATATAATCCTCGACCATGAGTAAACAAATCTCCATGTCATCTATCATCATAACTCTCTCTCAAATATGACACATGATGCATGCCGATCATGACTATGCTATGATATCAAATGCAACCATATATAATGCATATTGACCACTCGATAATCAGGTAACCGAATGATAATGAAATCATATGCATTTCTCAACATCACGATCATCACCGACATCTCGGTATAATATCATCATACTAGACCACTATGCACAGTCAACACCCGGTACCCGGTCTCAACATCATGTCCGAAGGCTCAGAGCATACTCTGCCATCCGCAAGGAGTATCTCAAATATAACCATACCCTGCCATCCGCTAGGGTATCAACATCCATCCAGACCGGGCACCCTTCTAGCTGATAGAAATCTCGTGAGGATAACTCGCCACATATGCCCTGGCGAACGGCATGTGTCCGAATGTCTGCTGCGCACACAGACTAACGACCTCGGACGTAAGGCCAACAGGATCGCGACCATGTCGAGCGATCAATCATCCACCAAGCGCGTCCTAACCCTCGCGCCCACTCGGGTATCCTCACGCTTTCTATCAACTATCCTATCAATCACATTTCATGCTTTCCTTTTTAAATGACAAATCATATGCATATATCCAGTACAATAACAAGTCAATGCATAACCGGAATTTAGGTAGAATAGGAATCAAGAGCAAAATGATGTAATGCAAACTCCAACCATGTATCTAACACATGCATACTCATGCTAATCTACCACATGCATACTCATGATAGAAATCATCCCGACATAAAATCATAACAGCATAATCATCTCCAATCATCTCTATATATCACCAATGTACTCATATCCCAGATCAGTCTAATCAAATGCATGATAAAATATGCTTGACTGAAATCATCTCTATATAAAGTCATATAATCATGCTGGAAGCCAAAATTATGCATGTACATAATATGTAATATATCCTAATTTGAGAAAGGGATCTAGGGGATAAGACTACTCACCGTCTGATCAGAAGATACAAACCACGCATCTCTCACGTCCGTCAGGTAACCGAGTGACACTCATCGCTAGCAAGGTCCACGGGTTCTCAAATAAGGGGTTCGGGATCGTCTGAAAATGTTTAAGTAACATAAAGTTAGTTGTTTATCCCATTATAATCCGTTCGAGTAAAATATGATGATTTATTAGATTTTAGAATTTCTACTTATTTTTATAATTGGCTAGATTTTTATTATAAATAAAATATAAATATAGATAAAAACCTAATTATAATTAAATTATATCTTGATTAATTAGGGACTATGTAGCCATTATCTTCTTTGTTACAAAATAATAATGTATAATAAATTAATAGAATTACTTAAAAAATGTATATCATAAGAATATTAGAATATAAATCTAATAATTATAATTTACAAATTTATCTATTAATCTAATATACATATAAGTAAGTAAATAAATAAATATAAGTATTACCTATATTTATGCCTAATTAATCATTAATTATAAAAATTATCATTAATAAAATTACATTGAAGGATATATAATATTATTAAAATAGTTAATGTCTAAATAATCTATTTGCATTAATTAAGAAGCAAAATACTTAAATAAATAACATAAATAAACTAATTAATTAATAATTTAATTACAACTGCCATCAGTGCTGGGCTCGGCCCAGCACTGTCTGCTACAGTGCTGGGCCGAGCCCAACACTGTGCAGAAAGAGAAAAGAGGAGCTGAGGAAGAAGGAGAAAAAGAAAGAAAGAAAGAAAGAAAGAAGAAAGAAGAAGAAGAAGAAGAAGAAGAGAAGAAAGAGAGGAGGTGAGGGAGGAGGTTGCGGACCCGGGCCGGCGGGGAGGGCACCGGCCGCTGCTGGCCAGCCAGCGGCCGGCCTCTCGCCGGTGGCTCGGCTCCGACGAGCCCACCCTCGGGCAAGAAAGAGAGAGAGAGAGAGAGAGAGAGAGAGGAGCTCACCGACGCTCGAGGAGGTGGCGACGGCGACGACCGGCCTCGGCGAGAGAGAGAGAGAGAGATTTAAAGAGAGAGAGGGAAGGCGGTGGAGGAGGAGTAGTGGCGGCGCCGGGGCCCACCGCGGCCAGCTGGCCGCAGGCGCGTGGCGCCCCACCAAGCTGCATGAGCAGCTGGCATGGGCACGAGGCCGGCCATAGTGTGGCCGGTCGCGTCGTGCCCATAATTTTTTTTTTTTTTTTTTTGGGATTGGGTTGTTACACTTATCCTCTAAATCAATTTTCAAAACTAAACTAATAACCATAATATAGTTTCACTGCCATACAAGATATATCCTGAGACTATCAACTTTAGCAACTATCATCACCCGATATAATTCCTTTCATTATTATTCTTTTGATCTATTTAAATTAACACAGTCAGCAATTTCTAAACTAAACCTACTATCATGCCATCCAGAAAGATATACATTACTTCTCAGTTACTAACACCACTCACAAACTAATAACTGTATCCATGACATATTTCTTATACCCGTTACCCTATTTGGTAATTAACTCAAAAGTTTAAATGAGACGTTAATCCTCTAACAATATTGTTAGTTACACATATCCCTACTGAATCACTCATCTTATCGATACAATCAAAATTTCATACCTACTAACACAAACATCTTGCAAACATAATTTATCATACTAGTCATCCGAAAATTATTTTCTATATACAATCTATAATCATCTATATCACAACACATAATTTCTTTTCCACTATACAAAATCATCATATGTTTTACTCATCCATCCACCATCCATAATTATAACCCAACATACACGATCTTCAAGTTAAAATATTCTTATTGTAACGCCCCCGCCCGGCACGGGCACGTGCACGCACACGCGCCCACACGGCACGTGCGGCGCACGCGGTAGGTCGGGCGGGGCCCGTCACGCACGGATACACTCCTGTGCACATACAATCATGAAATCATCAAATAACACCTGCTAACATATCCATGATCACATAATCCATCACCAAATAAATCATACTCTTAACCAAATAAACCTGTTAACATATGAATATCAAAGTCCACAATAATATACACTAGACCGCTACATAATCTGGCAGGACCCACACAGGCCACAACAAACCATCAAGATACAACTAAAATAACTAATACAAGGGTACACTATGATTCGACCTGTATTATATAAATCATTGTCTAATACAAAAGAGTACAAATATCAAATATTGGTACAACTCGATTTCTATATAAACTATCATCTATACCATCTTGTATCTATAGCTCACCTCATCATCGCTCTAAAATATCTTCTCAAGTCGCTATCACGTACCACATATCTGAGGGTGTTAGAAAAGAAATAAAGAGAGTCATGAGCAAAAGGCTCAGTGAATAGACCTTACCCCGAATCAGTGATGCCAAACAGAAAGTAAATCATGTACTGGATAATATGAATCAGAAAGAGTATCATGTCATGAATGAGTATATGAATGTATCCTCAATAATATATAAATGAAAAGTAGATAACACGTCATAACTAATAAAAATATATAATCCTCGACCATGAGTAAACAAATCTCCATGTCATCTATCATCATAACTCTCTCTCAAATATGACACATGATGCATGCCGATCATGACTATGCTATGATATCAAATGCAACCATATATGATGCATATTGACCACTCGATAATCAGGTAACCGAATAATAATGAAATCATATGCATTTCTCAACATCACGATCATCACCGACATCTCGGTATAATATCATCATACTAGACCACTGTGCACAGTCAACACCCGGTACCCGGTCTCAACATCATGCCCGAAGGCTCAGAGCATACTCTGCCATCCGCAAGGAGTATCTCAAATATAACCATACCCTGCCATCCGCTAGGGTATCAACATCCATCCAGACCGGGCACCCTTCTAGCTGATAGAAATCTCGTGAGGATAACTCGCCACATATGCCCTGGCGAACGGCATGTGTCCGAATGTCTGCTGCGCACACAAACTAACGACCTCGGACGTAAGGCCAACAGGATCGCGACCATGTCGAGCGATCAATCATCCACCAAGCGCGTCCTAACCCTCGCGCCCACTCGGGTATCCTCACGCTTTCTATCAACTATCCTATCAATCACATTTCATGCTTTCCTTCTAAATGACAGATCATATGCATATATCCAGTACAATAACAAGTCAATGCATAACAGGAATTTAGGTGGAATAGGAATCAAGAGCAAAATGATGTAATGCAAACTCCAACCATGTATTTGACACATGCATACTCATGCTAATCTATCACATGCATACTCATGCTAATCTATCACATGCATACTCATGATAGAAATCATCCCGACATAAAACCATAACAGCATAATCATCTCCAATCATCTCTATATATCACCAATGTACTCATATCCCAGATCAGTCTAATCGAGTGCATGATAAAATATGCTCGACTGAAATCATCTTTATATAAAGTCATATAATTATGCTGGAGGCCAAAACATGCATATACATAATATATAATATAACCTAATTTGAGAAAGGGATCTAGGGGATAAGACTACTCACTGTCTGATCAGAAGATACAAACCACGCATCTCTCACGTCCGTCAGGTAACCGAGTGACACTCATCGCTAGCAAGGTCCACGGGGTTTCAAATAAGGGGGTTCGGGATCTAAAAATGTTTAAGTAACATAAAGTTAGTTGTTTATCCCATTATAATCCGTTCGAGTAAAATATGATGATTTATTAGATTTTAGAATTTCTATTTGTTTTTATGATTGGCTAGATTTTAATTATAAATAAAATATAGATAAAAATCTAATTATAATTAAATTATATCTTGATTAATTAGGGACTATGTAGTCATTATCTTATTTGCTACAAAATAATAATGTATAATAAATTAATAGAGTTACTTAAAAATGTATATCATAAGAATATTAGAATATAAATCTAATAATTATAATTTACAAATTTATCTATTAATCTAATATACATATAAGTAAGTAAATAAATAAATATAAGTATTACCTATATTTATGCCTAATTAATCATTAATTATAAAAATTATCATTAATAAAATTACATTGAAGGATATATAATATTATTAAAATAGTTAATGTCTAAATAATCTATTTGCATTAATTAAGAAGCAAAATACTTAAATAAATAACATAAATAAACTAATTAATTAATAATTTAATTACAACTGCCATCAGTGCTGGGCTCGGCCCAGCACTGTCTGCTACAGTGCTGGGCCGAGCCCAACACTGTGCAGAAAGAGAAAAGAGGAGCTGAGGAAGAAGGAGAAAAAGAAAGAAAGAAAGAAGGAAAGAAAGAAGAAGAAGAAGAAGAGGAAGAAGAAGAAGAAGAAGAAGAACAGAAGAGAAAGAGAAGAAAGGAGGTGAGGGAGGTGTGGACCCGGGCCGGCGGGGAGGGCACCGGCAGCTGGTGGCCAGCCAGCTGCCGGCCTCTCGCCGGTGGCTCGGCTGCGACGGGCCCGAGCCCAAGGTAAGAAAAAGAGAAAGAGAGAGAGAGATAGAGAGAGAGAGAGAGAGAGGGAGAGAGAGAAAGAGGAGCTCACCGGCGCTCGAGGAGGTGGCGACGGCGACGACCGGCCTCGGCGAGAGAGATAGAGAGAGATAGAGAGAGAGCATCCAGAGATAGAGAGAGAGAGAGAGAGAGAGATTTAAAGAGAGAGAGGGAAGGCGGTGAGGGGGGGGCGCTTTGCGGCGACGCCGGGGCCCACCGCGGCCAGCTGGTCGCAGCCCATTGGCTGCGGTAGCGGCAGCGGGCACGTGGCGCCCCCACCACGAAAGCTGCATGCGCAGCTTGCATGGGCACGAGGCCAGACACAGTGTGGCCAGTCGCGTCGTGCCCAGAATTTTTTTTTTTTTTTTTTTTTTTATAGATTGGGTTGTTACAGTTTATATAGTAATATATTATTTATTACGATGTAATAATTATTTTAGAAAAATATTAGTTTAATTAATATTATATTTTTGATTTATGTACATAAAAAAATATTTTAATAATAAGATAATTTATAAATAAATTATTATATCAATTAAATATTATATTATTAATAATTTTATAATATTTATCATTATATTTACCTATATAAAAAGAAAATAATATTTAATAATAATAATAATACCTTTTAAAACATGCTTAAGTTTATGAAATATTAAATTATTGATATTTTATGCTGTTTAAATTAAATTTTATTTTTTTAGTATAAAATAAAAGAGTATGATAAAAGATAGAGAGAGAGTAGAGAGGAGTGATAAATTATAATAAGATGTTGATAAGATGTTTGAGAGATAGAAAAGATAAGTATTGAATTATGATAAGATGTTTGAAAAAGATAAGATATGGGTGATAAATTATAATGAGATATTTAAGAGAGGTTGTAGTCAAATCAAGAGTAAATTGGTAATTAGGTTAGTGTGTGATATAAAATATAATTTTGATAAATAGTGTTTATATTTTGGATTATGTCTATTATAGTATTTAGCTATTATTTTGGAATAAGTGGTTGCATTTTGGAATAAGGAGTTTTGTTTTTGCTGAAGTGAACGGGGCACTAAGAGTCCTAAACAAATTTAACTAAACCAATCTTCCTTATCTTTTTCGGATTAGCCCTTCGTTTCGCCTCATGAGGTGGAGGATGTCAATCTGGTTGAGCGGGCTGCTGGAGATGCCCTAAAAGCCACAACAATCACCGATTCAGCCATTGCTGCAACTAGATCTAGTTTGGTGGCTGCGCTTGCTCTCATCGGCATGCCACCTTGGTGGTTCATCCTAGGGGTGGTAGGGTCTGGTGTGTATTGAGACCCTCCCTTGTCAGATAAGAATGATATCTAAGTCTAATCTTGATGGAATGTCGATGGTGGTGTTGGTGGCGGGTGTGGTAGTGATTGGAGTTTAGAAGTGGAATGGCCAGGGTGGATAATGGTGGTAGTTAGATAGATTAATAGTGTAAGAGAGAAGAAGGGGGAGAAGTAGGTCTGCCCTATGAGGCTAGAGGGATCGATAAATGAGGAAGATGACACCGTTCCGACAGAAGAGACTGTGTTGGTTGGTAAAGAGGGGGAAGGGAGATATTAAGGCCAGCGGCCAAATTGAGATGGGAGATACTAAAAGCAAAAGCCAATTAATCTTTTTTTTTATGCATATAGAGAATAAAACATTAAGGCCTTCTTCATATCTAGAATACGAAGGAATAGGAATAGCAAAACCTAAAATTTGTTATTTCTAAAATGATGATTTTACTTTACAAATAGATATTCTTATATTTACTTGTATTATGAAATAAGAGTGTAACGATAATATTTGATGTGATATAAAGTGAATGTAAATAAAAAATAATAATAAAATTCTCTTCAATTTGATTTAAAGTAGATTGACGGAATAGTTGGTAAATAAATTAATATATTTTATGTATGTAATGCTTAGAGTTACGTATGTAATGCTAGAGTAGTGCGTTACATATGCAATGCTAAGCTAAGTCCTTATATATGCAATCTAGGAAGATAGATATGCAATAAAAGGGAATGCAATATTAGAGAGATAGATATGCAATTGTTGAATACAATGATAGTGAGATAAATATGATATGTTAAATATATTTTAATTTTATAAAGTATTAGTTTATTGACATTTATATTTTTTTTATATTTAATCCTACATATTTTAAAGTCAAAAATAATATTTTATTATTAACAATACTTTAAATATTATTATATTTTATAATATAATATTTAATAATATTATTAATATGCAATGAATGCTAGAGAATAAATATGCAATGCAATAAAATGCTTGGAAATAGATATGTAATGTAATGCAATGTTATGGAGATAGATATGCAATTTTATAATATTTATATTTATATTTATGTATATAAAATTAAAATGATACTTAATAATAATATTAATATGCAATGTAATTCAATACAATGCTAGAAAATAGATATGTAATACAATGCAATGTTAGGGAAATAGATATGCAATCCAATACTATGTTATGAAGATTAATATGTTATGCTTGAATGCAATGCCAGACAGAAATATGCAATGCAATGTAATATTAGGGAGATAGATATGCAAAGCTTGAATGTAATGCTAGAGAGATAAATATATAATGCAATGCTAAGGAGATAAATATGCAACGCTTGAATGCAATTTGACTATATTTTAATTTTGTAAAATATTGGTTTATTAGTATTTATCCTTTTTTACATTTAATCCTATATATGTTATAGTCTAAAATAATATTTTATTATTATAAATATTTATTATTTTTATAATATTATAAAATATTATTATATTTTAGTTATTACCTTATTTTGTAGTCGAAAAATAATAGAATTTTATTTTACATGGAACATATATTTTTAATAATCATTCCAAAATTAAAATTATTAATTATATTAAACTACTTACACATTCATATTTTTTTATTTTAGCTTAAAATATTAGATTACTAATAATATTACATTTTCACCAAAATTTCTTATTTTATTATTTTCAAAGAATTCAATTAGGTTAAATATAGTTTAAATAGTAAATATATTATTTATTACGATTTAGTAATTAATTCAATAAAATATTAGTTAATTAGTATTATATTTTTGATGTTATGTACATAGAAAAATTATTTTAATAATAAGATAATTTATAAATAAATTACTACATCAACAAAATATTATATTATTAATAATTTTATAATATTTATAATTATATTTACTTTTATAAAATGAAAATAATATTGAATAATAATAATAATAATAATACCTTTTAAAACGTGCTTAAGTTTATGAAATATTAAATTATTGATATTTTATGATGTTTAAATTAAAATTTATTTTTTAGTATAAAATAAAAGAGTGATAAAAGATAGAGAGAGAGTAGAGATGAGTGATAAATTATAATAAGATGTTGATAAGATGTTTGAGAGAGAGAAGAGATGAGTAAAGAATTATGATAAGATATTAGAAAAAGATAAGATATTTGTGATAAATTATAATAAGATATTTAAGAGAGGTTGTAATCAAATCAAGGGTAAATTGGTAATTAGGTTAGTGTGTGATATAAAATATTAATTTGATAAGTAGTATTTAGTGGTTGTATTCTAGAATAAGGACTTTTGTTGTTGCAAGTGAATGGAGGCTAAGAGTCCTAAACAAATTTAACTAAACTAGTTTTTCTTATCTTTTCTAAATTAGCCTCTCATTTCGCCGTAGATAAATTCTGAATCTCGAGAAATCTTGAATACGAAAGTTATAAATCAGGACATTGCCGATCTTATCCAAGTGGTTTCATAATATTCGGAGACCTAACAAATATCTTATGAATATTTTTCCTAAACTGCACAAAGTTAGATTTAGCTAATTAAATAAAGTTCTAACCTATTAAGACTAACTAAACTATAAAAGCAAATAAGATAAATAGACTCAACATATTGACTCCAATGTCCCCTTAATATGATTTGAGCTAACCCGGTTCGCATTATAAGAGGCTAATATAACAAGGCAAACAAATAATTAATACACTTGGAAAAAATGTATTTTTGTCGAGTGTGTTCGAATCTGGGTTAAGTGTGTTAGAATGCACAATTTGTGTTCTCAATATGTGCGAATACGCAGGCGTTCGAACGAGAGCGTTCGAATGCGATCTCCTAATACATTTAGTTAGAGTCTTTTCTTATTGCATTACTTAATTGTTTTCATTAGAATAAAATTTCTATAGGTTACGTTCAAATGCGATTGGGGTCCGTTTAAACGGCTTTGTGAACGCTTGTATTAGGTTCACAAAATAGAGAACACGAAATGCACGTTCGAATGCTGTCGGGCACGGTCGAACGTTGCGTTCGAATGCCTGCATTGCGTTCACATTGACAAAGGATGTCTTTTATGCGTTCGAATGCGATCGACGAGAGTCCACTAGAATTATGGTTAATAATTGTTATTTTGGCTTGTTGGCTAGCCTCTACAAAGGTGTGGATGGCAGCCAAAATTATTATGTTATTGGATTATTGATTTCTTGCCTCCCTATCTTCTCTTTATCTTCTCTACCCTAATCTCCCTTCTCCATTTTTACCAACCTACCACCTCTATCGTTGGCAAGGTCTCTCCTAACTTCTAATCTCCCTCGTCTGTCGAGTTCTCCCCCTTCCTTGGGATCTAGACCACTTCTTGCCCTTCATCTTTATTTATTAAATAACATCAACATCCACCTTCATCTTCATTATCATCCATAACCCTAACATCCACTCCACCATCACCACTACCATCATTTGCACTATATCATGTTTTCTTCCCAGTTTTAGTTCGAATCTACAAAAGGCATAAATTTAAAAAATAAACATAGATCAGGAAGGTATGGATCGATTTCACTTAGTTTCATAATTTTCTGAGTATAAGAGAATATTTGGTGAATATTTTCTTTCGGTTGCGCAGATTGCTTCCTACAATCATTCCAAGGAATCGTTCCGTAGCCTATCATTGGTATTAGAGCCAAGTTAACCTCAGACCTCCATTAATGGTTGAAACAAGGAAGATGGCATCAACAAGGAGATCAATGGAGAACACATTAACAAGAAAAGACTTAATCCACGATAACCCTAATTGTAAGGCCGAATCCTTTGGAGCGACCACGGAAAGACCGAGTCAACCAACGTCCATGGGTGTGAACATAGGCTTGGCGGATGAACTTAGGGACATATTCCAAACATTGCTGCATAGGGTTGACGCAATGTAGAATGATCATAATGCTTTAAAGGAATATGTTATGAACTGATCAGCTTCGTCATCTCCTCGACGAAGATCGGTGCCTCTAGAAGGACCAATGATGGGACCACACCAAACCAATACCCCATAGATCCAGGAGTGACATGTTAATGTCAATGATATTCTTTTACCTATTCCTACACATCATTCCCCAACTCCGATACACAACCCAAGACCGATAGTGGTGGAACCTAAGAGGCATGCGGCACCGGTGCACTTCGTCGATGAAGAGAATTGTCATTTAGAGGATGATGTTGATCCCTTTGGAGATGGTGATGGACATGCTCGAGGATTTAGAGAAGGAGATCAATAAGCACAAAGGTTCATACCTGAACCAAGGATCTTTCGCGAACCCGACAATACTATCTGAGAGAGACCTGCACGCTTCGACTTTCCAAAATTCCAAGGTAGTGATCCGATGGATTGGGTGTTTCAAGTGGAACAATACTTTGATTATCAAGGGACAGCGGAGGACGCTAAGGTCTAGATGGTAAGCTTTCACCTCTAAGGCACGACATTGCATTGTATAGATCAGCTATACATGGTAGAGGATTTATCTGTTGGGCTGACTTTTGTATAAGAATTACATGCAGATTTGGGACAGCGGCATATGAAGATTTTGTTACCACATTAAGCAAAATGGTTTAGAGGACGACCGTTTTAGAGTATCAAGCTGAATTTGAAAGAGTTAGTAGTCGTTGTGAACCACCTTGGCTAGAATCGATATTGATGAGCATATTCATTCTAGGGCTGCGGAATGAGATATAGACGGATGTTCGTGCTCTTTGTTCTACCACTCATGAGGAGGTCTTTGAGAAGGCCATAGGGATGGAGCAAAATGATAAGGCTCTCAAGATGGCAGCGAAAACAATTTGGGGCAACCTAGATGGACAGTTTGAGCCTAGAACGTCGATTGGAAATTCTGCTGGTTCAAAGACAGTAACTACTAGTACTAGACCACGACCTCCTTTTAGACCTTCTTCCAATGTTAGAGGAGGCACAAGACCTCCCCTCCCCCCCCGTTTGAACTCTCCCACTTGCCTAGGTGGAGGAGCGAAGAGCGAAGGGCCTTAGCTTTTAATGCGATGAACATTTCACCCCTGGCCATCGGTGTTCCAAATTGATCGGGAGTGTGATGCTCATCGACGATCTCGAGGAAGACGATGAGATTGTTGGTGATGGAGAGTGTTCAGAGGACGTCCATGAGGAGGCCATCGAGGAGGGTGCGGAGGAAGATATCCAAGCGAAAATATCAATGCGTGCATATTCGGGTACTTCTGCGCCGAGGATATTGCGAGTATACAGATTCGTTAGGAACTATTATGTGTACATCCTTATCGATTCCGGGAATACACACAACTTTCTAAACGAGAGGTTAGTGAGGAGATTGGGCTTGGATGCTGAACTGACCATGGGGTTTGACGTTGCTATAAGGGACGGCAAAAAGCTTAAGGCGGAGAGCTTGTGTTGTCGGGTCAGTATCCGTGTGCAAGGACACGACATCATTGTAGACTTGTATCCATTAGCGCTGTGAGAAGTAGACATTGACCTAGGCACTTAGTAGTTACAAAATTTGGGACCCGTCACTTTTTCTTTCCGGAGCATGTGGATGAAATTTAAGAAAGAAAACAAAGATGTGCGGCTGGACAGCGTTAGGTCTCTACCGATTTCAGAGATGCAGCTGATGGTGGGGCTGCCTTGTGTGAGTGATTTGGCCTATCTTCTTTAGTTAGGACCAACGGGAGACAAGCCTCAAACGAGTCCGGATACTACCATCGAGTTATCTAATTTGTTAGATAAATTTGTTGGAATGTTTAAGGAACCAAAAGAGTTGCCACCAAGGTGAATGGCGGACCATCGCATAGAGATTGTACGCGAGGTTGCACTGATGTACGTGAGGCCATATCGGTATCCACATGTGCAAAAGGAAGTTATCTCCAAGATGGTAGCCAAGATATTAGAGCAAGGCCTCATACAACCAAGTTATAGCTCTTACTCATCGCCCGTGCTATTAGTGTGAAAGAATAATGGGATATGGCGTTTCTATGTCGACTACCAGGCACTAAACACTATTATCGTCAAGGACCGGTATCCCATTCCGGTCATAGAGAAGCTACTAGACAAACTTGCAAGGGCGACCATATTCAGCAAGCTTGACTTGAGGGCCGGGTATCATCAAATTAGAGTTCACTCGGCTGATGTGCACAAAACTGCATTTCGGACTCCGGACGGGCACTGCTAGTTTCAGGTGATGCCTTTTGGTCTCACCAATGCTCCAACTACTTTTCAAGGCCTCATGAATGATATTTTTCGGCCTCTATTGCGAAGGTATATTTTGGTATTCTTTGACGACATTTTGGTGTATAGTAGAACTGAAATGGAGTATTGACGACATTTAGAGGATGTGCTGAATTTGTTGAACAAAACCAGCTAAAGATTAAAAAGTCCAAGTGCCTATGGGGAGTACTACAAGTGTAGTATTTAGGCCACATCATCTCAGTGGAAGGTGTAGCGGCGGATCCTCAAAAAGTAGCATGCATGACTGCTTGGCCAATCCCTACTACCACTATAGGATTGTGAGGATTCTTGGGGCTGACCCAATATTATCACCGCTTCATCGCCGGGTATGGCAAGATCGTTCCTCCTCTCACTTCTTTATTGAAGGACTCTTTTAGATGGACGGATGAAGCCACTACAGCCATTGAAAAACTAAAAATAGCAATAACAACAGTGCCCATTCTAGCTCTACCGGACTTCAACAAAGAGTTCATTTTGGAATGTGAAGCATTAGGAGTTGACATAAGAGTTGTACTAATGTAAGGAGGACGTCCCATAGCCTTTCTTAGCAAGGCCTTATCACAAAAATTTTAGCAATTATCATTCTACGAGAGAGAGATGTTGGCAATTCTATATGCGGTGACAAAATGGAGGTCTTATTTGATCGGTAGACGATTCATCATCCGAATCAATCAAAGGAGCCTTCCATACTTTATGGGATAGCGTATACAAACTTCGGCATAGTAAAGATGGGTCATTAAATTGCTAGGGTATGATTATGAAATTCAATACAAAAAAGGAATGGAAAATAAAGCAGTGGATGCACTATCACGCCAATCTAATGTCGCTGAGCTTGCAACCTATTCTTCTCCTACTTTTCTTTTTCTTAACGAGATGAGGTATGCATGTATATTTGACCCAGATATTTTGAGATTGTTACAGGAGGTGTTGGATGATTCGGAGCGTGGTACATCTAATTAGGATCTTTTCTTATTGCATTAGTTATTTATTTTTATTAAAATAAAATTTTTGTAGGTCACGTTCGAACACCCTTGCGAACGCCTGTATCAGGTTGGCAAATATAGAGAATGCATAATGTGCGTTTGAACGCGGTCGGGCGAGTTCGAACGCCACATTCGAACGCTTGCATCGCGTTCGCACATACAGAGAATGTCTTTTGTGTGTTCGAATATGATCGGACGCGTTCGAATGCAATCGGCGAAAATCCTCTAAAATTAGGGTTACTTATTGTTATTAGGACTTATTGGCTAGCATCTATAAATATGTAGATGGTAGCCAAATTCATAATGGAATTAGATTATTGATTTCTTGTCAAATTCAAAATGTGCTAGTGGCCCGGCTCCTCCCCTCCCTCCCTTCTTCTCTTCTCTTCTTTTTGTTTTTCCTTTCTTCTTATTGCTTTCTTTTTCTTCTTCCTCGGTTCCTCTTTCTTGGCTGCTACAGTGCTAGGCTCGGCCCAACATTGTGACTATTTCTTTTTGTATTAATTAAGTATTTTATTAAGTAGGCAGTTAATTATATTGAGATATATATATATATATATATTCAGTAATATAATTATTAGCTAAGCATAAGTATAGCAAATGTAATTAATTGCAATTATAAGTATTTTGGTATTTATAGCTTAATTATCATTGTTAGATTAATATATATAATTATTAAAAATAATTAAATTATATAAGTTTCTTTTAAAGTTCATGTATATAGATATATATATATAATACATTTCTAGCACCTTATTTTTATATATAATATTTTATAAAATAAAATGCTAAGCTCTGACAATTATGTTTATATTAATGGATATTGATTATTATAACTATAAATATATCTATAGCTTATATATAGTTATAAAATTTATATATATAGTTATATGGATGATAACCTATATTCATGTTTATATGATATATAACTAATTTAGCATGTTATTATTATATATTATTTTTGTATAAAATAAAATACTAAGCTATGATAATTTTCTTTATATAGTTGGATAATAATTATTTATGTACAATTAGTGATTTATTAAGTAAGTATAGAAATCACAAAATAATTGGATTGGATATTGTATGTACTATATATTTTTATATTATAATATTATATGTGGTCTTTTAGGTTTTATATCAAAGAGATTAATCATTATAAGCTTAATATATGATTAATATGATAAACCATCATATTTTACATGAACGAGTTCTAATTGGATAAACAACTAACTTCATATTACCTAAATATTTTCAAATCCCAACCCTCTTATTTGAGACCCCGTGGACATTACTAGCAATGAGTTGACACTCGGTTGACGGATGTGAGGGATACGTTGATCGTGTCTTCTGACCAGATGTGAGTAGTCTTATCCCCTAAATGTCTGTCTCAAATTAGAATATATTATATAATTATGTATATGCATATCTTAGCCTCTAGCATGATTATATGATCTTATATAAAGATGATTACAATTGAGCATGCTTTATCATTTATTTAATTAGACTAATCTTGGATATAAATATAATGATAAAATACATAGATGATCAGAGATGAACAGATTATTTATACTTTATATTAAGATGATATCTAGTATGAGTATGTATGAGATAGACTAGCAGTATGCATGTGATAGATATATTATTGGAAGTTACATAGCATCATATATATTATTGATGATACATTCATATACTCATTCATAACATAATGCTCCTATGTGATTCATATTATCTAATATATAATTTATTTTTTGTTTGGCATCATTGATTCGGGGTAAGGTCTATTTACTGAATCTTCTACTCATAACTCTCTTTATTTCTTTTCTAACTCCCTCAGATATGTGGTACGTGATAGCGACTTAAGATATCCTAAGAAGATAATTAGAACAATAATTAGGTGAGCTATAGATGTGAAATGGTATAAATGATAGTTCATATAGAAATTGAGTTGTACAATTATTTAATATATGTACTCCATTGTATTAGACGATGATTTGTATAATACATGTTGGATTATATTGTACTTTTGTATTAGTGGTTATAAATTGTATCTTGATGGTTTGTCATGTCCTGTGTGGGTCCTGCTGATACACTTAGTTAAGATCTTTTCTTATTACATTAAGTGCTTATTTTCATTAAAATAAAATTTCTGTAGGTCGTGTTCGAACGTAGGAGGGGTCGCATTCGAACACAGGAGGGGTCGCATTCGAACACAGGAGGGGTCGCATTCGAACACCCTTGTGAACGCATGCATTAGGTTGACAAATACAGAGAACGCATATTGGCATCGGCAAGAGTGTGGGGGAAAGAGAGAGAGAGATTTAGAGGGAGAAAGAGAGATGCAGTGGAGATGTCAGCGCTGCGGCTGCGCCGAAATTTAAATCACACTAGTATAGTAAGAGAATCAACATGCCTAGTTCCACCACCTTCTATTCGAATCGATAATTGTCTAATCTCACTTTTTAGATCCATAACTATGCTTCATTTACTAACTTACTTATTAACTCCTAACATTACACAACCACAAATAACTCCCATATAAAAAAAAATTTCCTAGATCTAGGTCAGTCAGGTAATTATACTATTCTATAGACATCGATAATATCATTGGTCTGCAAGAAATAACAAACACCGATTCTACAAGATAAAAAGTGTTGACATCTATTAATTGTATCATGATTGGCCACGTCATGCCATGCAAATTTTTTTTTCTAGGGATAGGTTGTTACATCATGCTTTTCTTCTAAATGATAGATCATATGTATTTTATCCAGTATTATAACAAATCATGTATATTAGGAATTTAAGTGGAATAGGAGTTAAAAGAAATATATAATGCGATGAAATCTCTAATGGTATATATATCACATGCATACTAATACTAGTCTATCATATGCATACTCATGCTACAGATCGTTTTGACATAAAGTCATAACAGTATAGTCATCTCTAATCATCTCTATATATATTATATATTATCAACATACTCATATCTAAGATCAGTCTACTCACATTAATAATAAAATATATTCGACTGAAATCATCTCTAGATAAGATCATATAATCATGCAGGAGGCCAAAACATGCATATATAATTATATAATATATCATAATTTGAGAAAGACGTCTAGAGGATTAAGACTACTCACCATCTGATTAGAAGACCCAACACACATAACCCTTACGTCAATCAATCAACCGTCACTCATCGTTAGTAAGCTCCCCAATGTCTCAAATAAGGGATTCGGGATCTGAAATGTTTAAGTAGCATGAAGTTAGTCTTTTATGCACTTAGAATTCATTCGTATAACATATAATGATTTATTAGACTTTATTAATTAATTAGGTTTATATTATTAATATATAGTTATGATAACTTTAACATATTGTCACTATAAATTGTATTCATTTACTAAAGACTTTACTTTCTAATTATATATTAAGCATACAATGATTATTCTCTTTTGATATAAAAGATAAAAGGATCATATAAAAATAAAATAAAATCATATACTATATCTAATTACAATTTAATTAGTTTACAATTACTACCTTTACTTAACTAATAACTAATTATACATATAATAATCATTATCCATTAATATAAAAATAATTATTCGAGCTTAGCATTTTATTGTATAAAATATAATATATAATAATAAGGTGATAGAAATACATTATATATGTATATATATTAAATATATGCATGCATAAGTATACATAAACTTATATAATTTAATTATTTTTTAATAAAACTAAATATATAAAATATAAGATTACATGTATTAATCTAATAAACAATGGCTAAACTATAAATAAATTTATATGCAAGTATTTATAATTATAATTAGTAAATTATTATACTAAAATTACTTAGCTAATACTTATACTAGTGAGTGTAAATTATCAAAATAATCTACCATCTAAATAAACTAATTTACCTAAATTTTTGAAAATAAATCATATAATTAATGAAAAAAATTATAAGGGAGCAACCCCTTGCAGAAAGGGAAAGAATAGAAGAAGAAGAAGAAAGAAGGAGAGGAAACGAAGAAAGGAGAAAAAGAGAAGAGAAGAAAAGAGTGATAAAGAGGTGGTGCTGCCCTTACACGATCATTTGAGGGTCTACTAGGCTAGGTACTTTGCACTACCTTTGCTTTATTTAAACTTTCATAAAACAGTTCCTCTTCCAACTTCTTGATTGGCTGGTGTTGCTATAAGACTCAAAATTCTTGAGCAATAAGGAGCTTATGAATATTCAGTATCTGAATATGTTAAGAATCCAACAAAGCCGATCCATGTCCTTGAACAAGTCATACTTACTGCTTTTGACTCTATCTTTTCTTCAATCCAATGAAGAGGGAGAGGGAGAGAGAGAAAGAGAGAAGAGAGAGACAGAGAGAGAGAGAGAAAGGGAGAGGAGATCACCCAGTGCTTCGTGGAGGTGGCGATGGTGGGTTCCAGTGGCAGCACATCCATGAGAGAGAGAGTAAGAGAGAGAAAGAAGAGAGAGAGAGAGACTGAAAGAGAGAGAGGAGAGAAGGAAGAGAAAGATAGAGAGAGGCGATGGAGGGGGAGTTTGGTGGCGACGGGGAGGGGCCCACCGTGCTAGCTGGCCTGACCAGGTTGGTAGGGCCGGCAACTGGGGTTGCGTGGCACCCTCAATACTATCACTAATACTGGGTAGAACGATAAATACAAGTTATTTCAGTAATATCTGAAATGCTTAACTCATGTTTCTCTTTCTAAACAAATAATGTCACTAACCTAAACATACTCACCATCATTCGATATCATCATAAAATTTAGGCGATAGGACAAACTCTCTTATTTAAAGTATACTGCTCATATGCTTAAACCATTATACAAATTACTAAACAGATCAATGTAAGAGATCACACCTATCCATATAAGACTACAATATCAACTCGTATTCATAATACATTCTTCAAAATAATATACAACTCATCATATCCAACCTACCAATATTAATCATATTACAACATCAAATAAAATTTATACAACCTTCTGATTCCCTACATTATCTTTCTCTTTAACCTGCAATATCTGAATGATTAAATTCAGACTACCTCAAGCAACATACATATTAACAATCTATAATGATCTTTCTATTAGTTGTTTTCCATATCCAAACTATCTATTCATTGATTCATATAGTTCTAATCCAATCATGATCAATTCAATCACTATTGTTACTAGTATATCTACCAAAATATCACTTTGCGATAATGATGTTCAGATTCAATGACTATCTATTGAGTTTCACCAAATATTTGAACAGTCTCATAAATATATTGACAATATCACACAACTCATCATATCAATATATTTTTACACAACTACTAACATATACACAATACACCAACATGGTATCATATAACTAATAAAATTCTAAGAATTGACTAATCCATCATACTTGATCATTAAGAATGCATAAACATAATTTAGATACATCCGCAAAAGCTCTATACATGAACTAAAATCTACTATAATCAATCTATCGATTTATTCATGTTATTACAATTTGTCAATATGCATATGAAACCAATTAGTTCATATAAATAATAAGACGTCCAAAAATAATAACTATCCAACCTTTATAATATATTTTCTCTTACTTTCGATCAACTCATATCCTTAACCTTGCAATTTATTAGAAATCAAAATTTTACAACTATAATGGAATTATCAATCCTATAATCATTATGTCCCAATCATATATCTTTACCTTAAGACTTAAATGCAAACCTGTAAGTCATTACAATTATTGAGATACTCAATAACTTCTAGTAATAATTTAACATACAAGCCAATGGCTATATATAAATGCTAATATAATCACTTTCTATACATCGTTATCTGTTTATCATCTAGCAGTATAATAAATATCCATTGATACATTGAATATAATCCGTCCTATGAAGCAATTAGTTCAACTACCAAATCGATCATAATGAATAGTCATATCTATCCTATACTCAATATAATTCCATCTAAATACTTCTCTAGTTGTATCATCAAGACAATATCATAATATCCAATTTAATATCTATGTCAAAAAAAAAAATCATCATATCACATTTCTAATAAATAATCACCTAAACCTAGTAATTCCTCATAAGTTTCAACTTAATATTCTATTGCATCCTCTGAACAAAGTCCACCAGATATATTGAATAATTTAATCTTATAACATTATTCAAAATTATTCTAAAACATCATTAGTACCACATAATAATCGTAAATCAATATAAGTCTACATATTTTCGACTCAAATGTAACGTCATCATAAACACACAGTCTACATGCTATAACATTCTCATCCTCTAAATCTAGGTCAAAACTAGACCGGTAATGCATTTTCCAGTGTCATACAAGATATATCATAATGCTACCATCTTAGCAAATTACTATCACCCTCTTTTGTTCATCTCATTATCATTCTTCCACTTAATCATATCTACATAATTAATAGTTTCTAAAGTAAACTCACTCTCATGTCATCCAAAAATTTCATATATTAAGTCTCAACTACTGAAATCACTCATAATCTAATAACTCTATCCATGTCATATTTCCTATGCTCATTACCCTATTTGGTAATTATCAACTTAAAGATTTAAAACAGACGTTAATCTTCTAGCAATATTATTAGACAAACATATCCCTAATAAATCATCTATCTTGTCAATACAATCAAAATTTTATACCTACTAACACAAGCATCTTGCAAACATAATTTATCATACTACTTATCTCAAAAATTCTTTTCTATATACAATCTACAATCATCTATATCACATCACCTAATATCTTTTTCACTATACAAAATTATCATATATCTTACTCATCATCCATTAACCATCAATAATTATAACACTCATAAAGAATTAAAATAGTCTCTCTGCACATATATCTTTTTACATCAATCTCCTAATATCAAATATATCCATAAAAAGATCAACAATCTAAAAATATGCAATATCTATTCAGAATAACTTCAAATCTACTAATAATAATCCTTATACACAAAATACATATCTCACCGGCGCTTATTGGAAGGTGGCGACGGTGGGTTTCGGTGGTGGCACATCCATGAGAGAGAGAGAGAGTAAGAGAGAGAAAGAAGAGAGTAAGAGAGAGAGTAAAAGAGAGAGAGAGAGGGGAGAGAAGAAAAGAGAGAAAGAGAGAGGCAATAGAGGGGGAGTTTGGTGGCGACTGCAGCAGCGAGGGGGCCCACCGTGCCAACTGGCCTGGCCAGGTTGACCGGGCCAGCAGCTGGGGGCACGTGGCACCCTCAGCCTGCCCGCCATTGCATGGCACCCTCAGCCTGCCCACCATTGCATGGCACGAGGCTGCCCATGCTGTGGTTTGCCACGTTGTGCCATGCACCACGAGATGAGGGCTTTGAGCCCATATAGCACTGAGTCGAGAAGCTCCATGGCCGTTGGCCATGGAGTTCCTCAACTCTCACCCTCCGGCCACACTGGCCGGAGGTTCTGATCACTCCTGCACCCAAGTCGACCTAGTCGACTTGGGGAGGAGTTGCCAGAGCCAGGGGCTGTCGGTGACGAGGATCACCAGCAGCATCATCCCTTTCTCCTTCTCTAGCAAGGAGACGAGGAGAAGGTGGGGGTTGGGCCAACCCTCACTACTCTCTCTCTAGGCTGTGGCGTGGGCTGCGCTGCAGCCCAGGTCCTCAGACCTTCTCTAAGGCCTCGGTGGATTAGGCTCTGGAGCCCAGTCCACCCCCCTTAGTTTCTCGTGGGCTGCGGGAGGCCTGCAGCCCACCTCCTCACTCTGTTGGACTGGGCTCTAGAGCCCAGTCCAGAGCGCCTTAAAACCTGGTGGGCTGCGGTAGGCCCGTAGCCCACCTCCTCACTCTGTTGGACTGGGCTCTTAAGCCCAGTCCACTGTCTCTAGTCCAGTGGGCTGCAGGTAGGTCTGCAACCCACTCTCTCTCACCTAATTTTGCTGGACCTTGAGCCCAGCCCAACCATTAACCCTAAGACTGATTTAATTATTAGTATATTTTTTTAAAAAGTTCTGTTAGCTACATAAATTGTAATTAATTAAATTTTTTTCTCAACCATGTTATTAATAAAACTAGGATTTATACATAATTAAATTAGACATTTGAATTTATTAGTCTTTTCATTTATCTTCGACACTTACATTGTAAACGACTCTAAATGACCATTATTTTTTAAAATTAAGACAAATAATATTTCGGACCTAGAAAATCAAACTTAAATTCATACAACAGATAGTTAGTCTATAAGTCCATTAGTCTTATGTTTATTTTATTTATAAATTATTAGATCCATTATTGTGCGGGAAGGATCTCGAAAATCAAGAAGAGCCGACTGATTAGGAGAGTAAGACGGATTCCAGAAATAACTCAAGCGAGTAGAATTATATAATAGTCTACGAAAAATGCATACTTATGTCATTTTTTACCTATATTAATTAAATGTTGTTTTCTTACTTGTGAAAATTACATGACATTTCATACTTGCATTTAATTAGATGTCAATTCTTACTTGCATTATTTATCATTTAATGCACATGTATGATAGACTTTATGCTTGTTTATAATACCTGTTATTTTAATGATTCTGTTAAATAAATAATAGAGGTCATGGCACCACGTGCACGTATCATTGTTAGTCAAGTCCTAGCTAGGCAGTGCCCTTTCACCCACTCAACCCGGGGTTAAGGGTAGAGTGTATTATATAGTATTATATTAGCGGTCTACACTTGAGGTCGGTAGCTAATGGAGCATTTAGGTGATTATACTGTCCTAGTTGGAGACTAGTCTAGGATGATATTAGAAAAGATGTTTGAGAGGTAGGGATTGTAATTCTAGTGGTACCCGAGGACGTAGGGTCAGGGCGTCTATCGAGCTGTGTGCTCTTATCTGCCGTATGTGATGATTTTGCTCTATGCGATGATTACTAGAGCGGTGTTGATGGGCCTACGACTGGGGTCCTTAGTCTGATGGCCATAGACAACCGGTCATATGCAGCGTCGCCAAGCATGTATGGGCGATAATACCGCTAGATGACTAGTCCCCCTCGATTTTTATGATGCTTTGTGAAATATATTATTGTGACTCGACTTCTATGTGGATTTCTATGTAAAATGAGCTATAATGATGAAAGTTATTAAAAGTCATAATGTACACTTTCCTTGACATATTATGGGTTTGCATTTCTATTTATCATGTAATATTCTTAGATTATTATTGGATTTTACTTGCTAGGCCCCGTGCTCACCGCCATTTTGGTGGAAATATTTCAGAGCTGATTATAGAGGATGCAGACATCGAGGAGTAGCAGATTCATTTCTTTATTTTTCTAGCATTTGTTTATTCTACTATTTTAGTTGGACTTAGTCCCTGCGAGAGTATTTATGTTTTAACAAATTTGTGTTAGACTTGTATTCCTACAGGCTTGTTGAGGCCTGTGATATTGTAATTCTGGTTTATTTGTTGGATTATTATGATATTTCTTGACTTATTCAAATACTTTGTGAGATTATTTATGAGATTATTCAAATACTTTGTATGATTATTTCACTGATAGGTCACGTGAGAATCACGTGGAAATTCTCCACGTGAGGAACACGTGAATTTTGGAAGTGGGTGTTTCACGCTAGTTCATCCATAGTTCAACAAGACATTGTCTTCACCATTAATGAAGGTTTAAATTGGTCCGAGGTTTAACCTGCTCTGATACCAAATTGATATGATCTCATCTCGAAAAAGTTTGATCTGTCTCATAACTAGTTTTGGCCAAAATTTTGCACAAAAGTTTTGAGAGATTTTTGCAATGGATCTAGTTGTTGGATCTTCGTGAAATTTTGATATGTTGTAGCTTTGGGATCGTGGTTTCCAACTAATCTAATTTCATGCAAAATGGATGGCTAGATTGGAATATATATTTGAAAGAGTGGACAAAGTTCGGAGGATGATATAACCCGATGAATCAAGATAGTATCTACTTGGATCAATTGGCACGTTGTTACCCTTAAAGGCTATTCTGGTGTAGATTTGCCTTGTTTTTGTAATAGTGTTAGTGAATATATGGTGAATGAGAAGTAGAGAAGGATAGGGAGGCTAGAGGCTAAAAGAGATCGAACCAACAATGGTGGTGTTGTTAGTGAGGAAGGTGGAGGAGATGCGTGGGATGATGTTGACAACCAAGAGATAGAGATAGAGAGAGGTAGGGAGCGGCAACGTAATCCAACAATTAGATAATTTTTAAATTAGAATTTCCTTCACATATTTTTGGAGACTACCCTAAACCGACCGAGGTAAGGAATTGATCAAACAATATAATTCGACTAACCTGTGTTGAACTTTGGTTCCTAATACAACTTTTGACTCAACTAGGTTATTTAATCAACTTGACCAAACTCAATCATCTAATTATCAAGTTGAATCTACATTTAGCAAGTACTTAGTTCATAGCTCAACTAACAAGACAAGTGTCAAAAAAATGTGAAAAAATAACTAGATAAATAGGCTCAACCCTATGAGCCCAATGTGCAGCGAATGGATCCAATCCACCGAGTTGTATCAAGCTGGGGCGTGGATAGGGTTGCATGAGGGAGTTGCTGCCTTCTAGATGAACATGATGTTGATCCCTGGGTTGGACTCAAGTCTAAGTATGAGCATTAGATGGAGGAGTTATGATGGCACACACTGAGTTGGTGGCAACCACACCAACAAACCGTGGTGCACCCACCCCCTACATTGGTTGGGGTTGGGTTTAACCCAAACCAAGAGAACATCCTCAAGGAACGAATTGCACGATTCAATTTTCCTAAATTAAAGAAGGTATTCCACTCCATGTGGATCGTCAAGGTGGAGCAATTCTTCTAGTTCCAAGGGACTCTAAAAGAACGTAAAGTGGTGATGGCGTCCTTCTACCTAGATGATCCACCACTATGATGGTTTCACTCGATGAGCTCACTCCATCAATTTTGAACTTGGGTTGAGTTCACTGATGCTTTATGTAAAAGATTGTGTAACGTCCCCACCCGACATGGACACGTGCATGCCCACGCACCCACACGGCACGTGCGGCTCATGCAACAGGATGGGCGGGGCTCGTCACGCATATATAATCATGACATCATCAAATAATACCTACTAACATATTCATACTCACATAATCTAACACCAAATAAATCATATTATCAACCAAATAAATTTGTTAACATATGAATATCCAAGTCCACAATGATATACACTAGACCACTACCTAGTCTGGTAAGACCCACATAGGCCACAATAAACCATCAAGATACAACTAAACAACTGATGCATGAGTGCAGTATAATCTGACATGTACTATACAAATTATCGTCTGATATAATAAAATACAAATATAACAAACAACGATACAACTCAATATCTGGTTAAACTATCTTCTATACCACCTCACGTCTATAGCTCACCTCATCTTTGCCCTAAAATATCTCATTAGGATATCTCAAGTCGATATTACGTACCATAATATTGATCACTTGATAATCAGGTAATCAAATGATAATGAAATCATATGCATTTCTCAACATCTCAGTCATCGATGTCATCTCTATATGTCATCATCATATTAGACCACTATGCACAGCCCACACCCGGTACCCGGTCTCAACATCGTGTCCGAAGGCTTAGAGCATACTCCACCACTCGTAAGAGTATCTCAAATATAACCATACCCCGCCACCCACTAGGGTATCAACATCCATCCAGACTAGGTACCCTTTAAGCTGATAGAAACCTCGTGGAGGATAACTCACCACATATGCCCTAGTAAACAGCATGCGTCCAAATGTCTGCTGCGCACACAGACTAACGACCTCGGACATAAGGCCAATAGGATCACGACTATGTCGAGTGATCAATTATCCACTAAGCGCGTCCTAACCCTCGGACCCACTTGGGCATCCTCACGCTTTCAATCAACTATCCTATCAATCACATTTCATGCTTTCTTTCTAAATGACAAATCATATGTATATATATAGTATGATAACAAGTCAATGCATAACAGGAATTTAGGTGGAACAGAAATCAAGAGATAAATAATGCAATGTAGTCTCCAACCCTATAGTCAACACATGCATACTCCTACTAATATATTACATGCATACTCATGCCAGAGATCATCTTGGTATAAAATCATAATAGTATAATCATTTCTAATCATCTCTATATATCACCAATGTATTCATATCCTAAATCAGCCTAATCTAATACATGATAAAATATGCTTGACTGAAATCATCTCTAGATAAACTCATATAATCATGCTGGAGGCCAAAATATGCATGTACATAATATATAATATATCTTAATTTGAGAAAGGCGTCTAAGGGATAAGATTACTCACTTCTGATTAGAAGATCCGAACCGCATATCCCTCACATCCGTCACTCAAACATTAACTCATCGATAGGGTCCATGGGGTCTCACATAAAGGGTTCGGGATCTGAAAATATTAAACCAGCATGAAGTTAGCCGTTCATCTAATTAAAATCCGTTCATGTAATATATGATGATTTATTAGGTTTTAGAATTTCTACTTATCTTTATAACTAGCTAGATTTTTTAATTATAAATAAAAATATAAATATAGATAAAAAACTTAATTATAATAAAATTATATCTTGATTAATTAGGGACTATCTAGTCATTACTTCATAAAATAATAAATAAATACATAATACTAGTATTTTATTTGTTACAAAATAATAATGCATAATAAATTATTAGAATCACTTAAAATGTATCTTATAAGAATATTAGTATACAAATTTGATAATTATAATTTAAAAATCTATATATTAATCTAATAGAGATATAAATAAATAAATAAAAGTATTACCTATATTTATACCTAATTAATCATTAATTATACAAATTATAATTAATAATAATCATGTTGAAGAATATATATTATTATTAAAATAATTAATGTCTAAATAATCTATTTACATTAATTAAGAAGGAAATACCTAAGTAAATAACATAATAAATAAATAAATAAATGAAACACTGCCATCAGTGCTAGGCTCGGTCCAGCACTACCTGCTATAATGCTGGGCCGAGCCCAGCACTGTGCAAAAAGAGAAGGAGAAGAAGCCGAGGAAGAAGAAAAAGAAAGAAGAAAGAAGAAAAAGAAGAAAGAAGAAAAAGAAGAAGAAGATGAATAGGAGGAGAAGAAGGGAGGAGGGGAGGGAGGGTGTTTCAGACCCGAGCCAGCCAAAAGGGCATCGGCCGCTGTTAGCTAGCTGGCGGCCGGCGACTCGGCTCCGACAAGCCCGAGCTCGAGTGTTAGCACGGGCACGAGAGAGAGAGAGAGGGAGAGGGGGGCGGGGGGGAAAGGAGCTCATCGATGCTCGCAGAGGTGGCGATGGTGGTTTCCAAGGATGGCGGTGGCGGCGGTTTCCAAGGACGGCGGCGGTGGCGATAAGTCAGCCTCGGTGAGAGAGAGAGAGAGAGAAAGAGAGAGAGAGACCGAGAAAGAGAGATATAGAGGGAGAAAGAGAGGCAGTGGAGGGGGAAAAGGGTGGCGGTGCCGGGGCCCATCGCGGCCAGCTAGCCGTAGCTGATTGGCTGCGGCAGCAACGGTGAGCACGTGGCGCCACACCACGCAAGCTGCTCATGCAACCTGCATGGGCACGAGGCCAGCCATAGTGTGGCCGGCCACGTCGTGCCCAAAAACTTCTTTTTTTTAAGGTTGGGTTGTTACAGATTTGATCCAGGCGATTATAACAATTTCCATGCTATGCTAAGCAAGGTGTGCCATAAGATGACGGTGAAGGCATTCATGGAGGAGTTCGAATGCATCCATAGTTTTATTATCTACATTGGTCTGATCTTCACCAAAGGAGTACATTCCTATCAGGTCTTCGCAGAGATATCTAAGACGATGTTAAGGCCCTTAGGCAGAGTGTAACAACCAAAAAAAAATGAAAAAAATATAATAAAAAAAAATTCTTCACTGCATGGCATGACAGCTTCGTGCCATGTAGTGACAGCTGGGAAGGGTGCCACGCACCCCAAGCACTAGCCCGGTTGGCGCAGTGGGCCCCCACCGCAGCCTCCCTTCCCACCACCTCTCTCCCTTTTCTTCCTCTCTCTTTTTCTCTTTCGGACTCTCTCTAACCTTTCTCTCTTTCTCCCTCTCTCAAACACACACTCTCTCTCTCTACTCGCTATCGCCGTCACTCCGTCGATCTGCCGCTATCGTCGCCACCTCCACTAATGTCGGTGAGCCTCCCTACTTCTCTTTCTCTTTCTCTCTCTCTCTCTCTCTCTCTCTCTCTCTCTCTCTCTCTCTCTCTCTCTCTCTCTTTCTCTCTTTCTCAGCTTCCTCTCATGACCGCCGGAGGATTGAGCCGTCGGGGAGAGGCCGGCCGCTGAGTGGCCACCAGCTGCCGCACCCCTCCCCCACGGCGCAACCCTCTCCTTCCTTTCGCTTTCTCCTTCTTCTTCTTCTTCTTCTTCATCTTCTTCTTCTTCCCTTCTTTCCTCTTAGACTGCACCCTACAAGTGGTGCTAGGCTCGGCCCAACGCTCTAGCCCTAGCTCCAGCGGACGATCAAGGGTGGTGGTTGACGGTTGTAACATAGGGTGGCTGCTAGAGGTGATGGTGGCTATGGGTTGAAGGTAGAATTATGGTTTCTAACTTAGATCTATTAATAGAAAGATAACGACGATCTAATGGCTATAGTAAAAGATAAGGACAATAAGTAATGCAAGGTAAATAAACATAACTCAATATTTCTTCCATTCAATTTCATCCTAAACAAAGAGTCATACTCGGACTAGCCCTAAAGGCTTCCTTATATAGACTAACCTTAAAAGCTTATACAACTCGAATTAGGACTTATCTTAGACTAATCTTAAAAGCTTATACGACTCGAATTAGTACTTGCCATAGAGGCTTACATGACTTAATTGAACTTGCCTTAATGGCTTACATAAGAGATAAATATGACTTAGCTAAATCAGCCTTCCTTATCCTTCTTGGATGGATTCTTTATTCTGCCACAGATAAAGTCCAAATCTAGAGAAACCTTGAATACATAATTTGTAGATAAGGATGTCTCCTAAATTACGCAAAGCTGAATTAGTTAACTAACAAATTCTAACTTAATAAGACTCTAATTAAAGTAAATAAGTAGATAAAATAACTAGACTCAATCTATTGAGCCCAATCTCCCCTTGATGTGATCCGATTTGACCCGGTTCTCATTAGTACTCACAACTTCCTAGGTGATAGGCTCCTAAGAAATATTGGACTCAAAGTGGAACTGATATTGCGCTTGCATGTGACAATAGAGGACAACACAATGCTCCATGCTGATGGAGTGTGTCAAAAGGTGCTACTATGAGTGCAAGACTACATTTGTACTATGGACTTCTACCCGCTCACCCTTTGAGGAGCGAACATCATCCTAAGTGTCTAGTGGCTGTAGAACTTGGGACCAATAGCTTTTGACTTCAATGGCATGTGGATAAAATCCCAAAGGGACGAGCAAGTAATGCAATTCTAGTACGATCACTTTGGCGTTGAGGTTGTGCTCTGGACAGATATGAAACTAAAAGGTTTGAGATCAATGCTGATCGATTTAATTATCCAAAAGACCTCAGATTCTAAAAGATTGTTTCCCTAGAAGTAAGGGATCCAACATAATTTGAATCTCGATGATCGGACAACTAAATCAAGATATATGAAGGAAACACTAACCAAAGGTTATTGGATGACAAAGATGGACATGGAAGGTGGTTAATGGACTAATACGATTCAGACTTCACCGATGTTGTCTCAAGCATGGATACACTTTAGGAGTGTCTTTGTTTCTTATTTTAATGTTTAATTTTCAAGAAAATAAGTTTTCTGTAAATTGCGTTCGAACGCAGGTGGAGTGCGTTCGAACGTAGTTGTGAATGCGGTTGTGAACGCGGTTGTGAATGTGATTGTGAGAGTGTGCATTGTGCGTTCGAACGCACTGTGAATGCTTGCATCGCATTCGCAAATCCAGAGAAGTGGAAAACAGGCACGTTCAATCGCGCGTTCGAACACCTACATCGCGTTCGCAAATCCAGAGAAGAGCGAACTCAGTGCGTTGAAATGTAGTCGGCCGCGTTCGAACACGATCGGCGAAATTGTATTGTTTAGGGTTAATTTTGAGTTGTTTGGTTAGCCTCTAAAAGTGATGTGGATGGCAACCAGAGATCATCATTGAAGAATTGAGGTTTGCCTTGCCTCTTTCGTCTTCTTCGCTCTCGTCCCCCTTCTTCCAATCTATCCAACACTTGCCCTAACTCTTCCATCAACCATAACCTTTTCATCTCCACTTTTCACCGGTGCCACCCCACAAATGCCGGTCCGCCTCTAACCACTATCACCTAGGATCTCGTGCCTCCATCCACAGATTCTAAATAGACCACCCTGATATTTATCCACTAATCGGACGATATCTCGATATCCCCACATCCGATTCGCCTAAACCTTGCTTTGTTGGAAAGCTCTTTTCTGGGGCTACAACATATCAAAATTTCATGTCAATCTGACGGCAGGATATTTTGGGATCTTATTACAAAGTTCCATGCCAGATCTAGTCTAGATCAGAGAATTGAAAGAGATCGAACCTTAGCCTAAGGGGAGATCGTATCAAGCATGGTATCAGAGCCACCGTTCCTCGAACAAGCACTTCCTATGACAACAACCAGAGCCATGGCTGCACGGCGAGATAAAGAAGAAGAGATTCTCCCAATAGAGGAGGGAGAAACGATTGTGGGGACTTCCACCCGCGGAACCGCCTGATCAAATCGGAATACGAAAGAACCTAGTGTTCAAGCTATGTTGGGGTCTCTTTCCGAACAGATGGCCATTAATAATCAAAAGATGATGGAGATAATGCGGGAAATATGGGCGTGGCTGAAACCTTCTTCAACAAGCAGGGCAATCGCAAGGCAGCATGGGGAACCCTCTGCAGCATACCTAACATCCTCTATGGCCTCCCCGTTCCTCACAAAAGTAGGGAAGAGTTCGGCTATCCAGGAAGATCGAGCTTCTACACCTCGACCCATAGTCAGCCACAACGAACTGCCATCAGCTACAATGGGATCCTCAACCATTGTAGCAGCCCTCGGAACCTCCAAATCTTTCTATGCACCGGAGACCTCGCCAATAAACCACGAAAGGCTAGCCGTTCCTTTCCCGATCCCTACAAAAACGGCGAAGAGTCCAGCTTCAAGGCAGTAGTTTCCTTCAGCGAGCCTGATGGATTGAAAGATTCTTTCGACGTCAGAACAGAGTTCTTCGACGAGTTGACAACCATACGAACCATTGTTGAATGGAGGAAGACCACGCATGGCCGCTGGATATCCCTCATCTAGAATTCTCATTAGTGGTGAGGGAGATGATACAGAACTGCAAGTTCCAGCACTTGGGCCGCCTTGCACCACCTTCTTTTGCAACCACAGCGAGTCAGCAACTAGGAAGAAATCGTGTATGGTCTCCAATGACCTTCCATCATTCTCCTCGGTCAATCGACAGTCGATCGCAACAGCGTCGTCACTGACGATGACGTTGTAGCTTCCCGCCAAGCTACAACTTAAAGGAGAAGGCCGCGATCTTCCACCCATGGCAGCACCGACCATTGATAACCCCGTAAAGACCTCGCGGGCTGCTGCTTTTCTCACCCAGACGGCCGAAAAATTCCTGCCATGGTTGCGACTAATTGAAGAAGGAGATGACGATTTTGTTTTTGCCAACCTTAGCCTTCCACAACAGTCAACCACCACCACCCCAAGAGGGACCTCACTGACAGCTATTATCATATTCCAGACGGCCGAAGGCTTCTTGCCGTGGCTGCGACATGACAGAGAAGAAGGAGATGAAGATTTCATTTTTTGGGCCAACTTCGGCCTTCCATCACCGTCGACTGTCGCCACATTGTTAGGAACCCTGCTAAAGCAACTATTGGAGGTGGTCACTACTCAGCCAAGGCTGCCACGTGCCAAGGCAACTCCCATGGCAACGACTGATGGAGATGAAATTATGGGAGAAATATTAGGGGTTTCAAATTTTTTTGAAAACCCTAAGTGGTTAGAATTTCAAGATGGCTACATGGTTGGGCTTGACCAGGTGGAATTGCTAGACATGAGCTGGGTTGAACCTATGAGCCAAAGGGGTCAAGTCGAGTGTGAGTCATCTCTGAACTTAGAGACTCAGTTAAGTCAAATAAGGGACATGATCAGAAACCCTCTACTTGACTTGAGACGAGTTTGCTTATACCAGGATACATTTGACTTGGATCCCAATCCATGGAGTGGGCAGAACGATTATGAGCACAACCAACAATTAGTTCGGCTAGCTGAACATAACTCGAGTCACTAGGAGGACCTAATCTAGATCCACCAACTACATCTAACTCGACCTCCCGAGCGCAATCGGATGCACCAGATTTCTATTGCTGAACTGACATTGAGTCAATTAGTTCGACCACCCGAGACCAAGTGGACTCAATGTAGACGGACCAGAATTCCACCTTGTGTCAATAGGAGTACAAGTATCCAATCTCGACTGAGGATGACCCCCTTCAAGGCGGTTTATGGTTGTAGTCCCCCTGTCTTGCATGTCTACGATAGACTCGCGACGACGGGATAGGACCGAGCTTGACTTGGAACTTGCTAATCGAGATGAAACCTTGAGATAGCTCAAGATGCACTTAGCAACAACCCAAAACTGCATGAAGCAAACTCATGACAAAGGCCGGCATGAGCGAGAATTTGAGGTGGATCAATGGGTGTTCGTTCGAGCTCAACCGTACCGGTAATCCACATGGAGGCCAATTTTGAACCAAAAGTTGGTTACAAGTACTATGGTCCGTACTGAGTGCTACAATGAACTGGTCCAGTAGCTTACCTGTTGGACCTACCTGAAGGAACCAGGATACATCCGGTCTTCCATGTATTGGCATTGAAGGCCCAGATCGGGCCTAACTATGTGGTGGGTTCGGCCTTACCCGAACCAATGGAGGAAGATGGCCCCACTGAACTGGTCCAAGTCTTAGGCCGCAGGAGAAGACGCCATGGATCCAGATTGGAGACTAAAGTGCTGATTGAGTGGCTGGGCAAACCTACTAACGAGTCTACATGGGAGCTAGAGTCAAATATCATGGATCGCTTCCCAAATTTCAAACCTTGACGACAAGGTTGCGGAAGCATGGTGGATTGATACGATTCGAACTTCACCGATGTCGTCTCGAGCATGGATACACTTTAGAATATCTTTCTTTCTTGTTTTAATATTTAATTTTGAAGAAAATAAGTTTTCTGTAAGTCGCGTTCGAACACGGTTGGAGTGCGTTCGAACGCGGTTGTGAACGCGGTTGTGAACATGGTTGTGAGAGTGTGCATTGTGCGTTCAAACGCCGCATTCGAACGCACTGTGAACGCCTACATTACGTTCGCAAATCAAGAGAAGTGGAAAACAGGCACATTCGATCGTGCGTTCGAATGCCTACATCGCGTTCGCAAATCTAGAGAAGAGCGAACTCGGTGCGTTCAAACGCTGTCGGGCACGTTCGAACGCGGTCGGCGAAATTGTATTGTTTAGGGTTAATTTTGAGTTGTTTCGTTAGCCTCTATATGGATGGCAACTAGAGATCATCATTGAAGAATTGAGTTTTGCCTTACCTCTTTCGTCTTCTTCGCTCTCGTTCTCTCAATCCCCGGTGACGCCACTTCTAACCTCCTTTGACCGGTCAATCACCCTAGACCCTTAGGGACGGCCCTCTCCTCCCCCTTGTTCCAATATATCCAACACTTGCCCTAACCCTTCCATTAACCATAACCTTTCGATCTCCACTTTTCCCCGATGCCATCCCACAAACGTCGGTCCACCTCCAACAACCATCACCTAGGATCTCGTGCCTCCATCCACGAATCCTAAATAGACCATCCTGATGTTCGTCTACTAATCAGAAGATATATCAAGATCCCCATATCTGATTTGCCTAAAACTTGATTTGTTGAAAATCTCTTTTCTAGGGCTACAACATATCCAAATTTCACATTGATCCGACGACAGCATATTTCGGGATCTTATTACAAAGTTCCATGCCAAATCTAGTCTAGATTAGAGAATTGGAAGAGATCGAGCCTTAGCCTAAGGGGAGATCGTATCATGGACTTATGGCTAGGGTTATGATTATGGAAGGTGGATGATGACAGCAGTAGGGGAATAAAGCATAAAGCTAGACGATGGGAGAGAAGGTGGATTGACCCTTGATAGGCAAGGGGGTGCAATCAAATTGAGGGAGGAAGAAGATGATGCCCAATGTTACGGATGTTTTTGGTGAAGATGAGTTTTTATCCGAATTAATACTCTAGACAAAACTCAGTATGAAACTTGTAAAGGTAACTGGGATTGGTCTAACCGTTGGATTGATCTAATTTTGGATATTGTTCCTATATGAGTTAGAAATCCAACACAACCAGAATCACGACGATTGGAAGCATAGATCGAAAGTTACTTATGAAATAGTTGTTAGGTTTTTATTTGTTGGCAATTGTGTACAAAATATTCTAAGTGTATTTTTTCATGTATATGAGCTTTACACAAGTCTAGAATATCTCTGGTTTGAAGAATTGCAAGTTTATTGGAGAAAAGCCGTTGAGTTCACACCACGTTCACAAACGCGTTCGAACTCGGAATTTGCGTTCACACAGACAGAGAGCCGCGTTCACAAACGCGTTCGAACGCGGGTACTGCATTCACACAGATCGAGAGCTGCGTTCACAAACGCATTCGAACGCAATCTGAAGAATTCAAGCTGTCGCGTTCGAACGCACTTGGGCCCGTTCGAACGCACCTGAGATTAAGTCAGGCTGTTCGAATGCACCCTGGCCACGTTCGAACGCACCTATGAAGTTTGCAATTTATTGGATTTTCGTGAGTACGGATAAGACTCGGATTCAGCTCTATCTTGAAGATCATATATAAGGATTGTGAAACCCTATCTCTAGGGTAGTTGAAGAAGATTATTGAAGGAGACTTCTTGAGGCTACATCGGTTCTTCAACGAACAAGGTTCTATTCATCTACAAGAATTTAATCTTTCGTCTTAAGGGCTATCTAGACGAAAGATCAATCTCGAGGGCTACTGAGGTTGGACTTCAATCACGAGAAGCAGTGAATCGTGGGTTCTAGCAAGCAAGACTGAGAAGAACAAAGTCGTTTGGATCGACGGGTTGTTTTGTGAGTTAGTGTTGTAACTGCTAGTATTCTAGTGATTGGTTTTGATCCGAGTTTGGATCCGTGGTTTTTTTCCAGTTTTGGGTTTTTTCACGTTAAAATCTTAGGGTTCATCTCTGATTTCGTTCTTAATATTTCTTCGAACTTTTACTTAAGCGAACAAGCAATATCATTGCCTAGTGTTTAAATACATACGTGTGTCTAGGGGTTTTTTCAATTGGCATCAGAGTAGATTCTCTCACTCTTTGAGAGAGATCAGATAGGCATAGATTTTCATAGAGATGGACCATCATCTATAAGACCTCCTATTTTAGATGGATCAAATTATGGATATTGGAAAGCTAGGATGAGAGCTTATTTGAAGTCTATAGATGAGCGAGTATGGATGGCCATTGTGAACGGTTGGAGTCCACCAATGTACATGGTGAATGATGAGTTTATTAAGAAACCGATTGAGTCATGAGATAAGACAGATTATGAAAAAGTTGGCTGGAATAGCAAAGCAATAAATGCAATTTTTAGTTGTGTTTCCTCAGAAGAATTTAGAAGAATTTCTACTTGTGAAATAGCAAAAGAAGCCTAGACGATCTTAGAAACAACTCATGAAGGAACTATGACTGTAAAACTTTCAAAACTTCAGAGATTGACTACTAGTTTTGAAACCCTACGTATGGAGGAGAATGAGACATTTGATGAGTTCTATGCAAAGCTAAGTGATATAGTTAACTCTAGTTTCAACCTAGGAGAGAAAATTCCTAAAAACAGAATTGTCCATAAGATCCTTAGGTCTCTTCCAGAAAGGTTTCAGGCGAAAGTTACAGCTATTGAGGAAAGTAAGGACATCGACTCTGTGAAGGTTGAACAATTGGTAGGAAATCTATAAACATTTGAGTCTAGTCTTTCAAAACCGAGGAAGTCCAAAGGGATGGCTCTATCCACTATTAAACAAAATTTAGAGGAGTCTGATGATGAAGGTGATTTAGATGTTGAAATGTTGGCTATGTTTGTCAAAAAGTTCAATAAATTCTTTCAGAAGCCAAATGAGTTGAATGCTGAAAAATTTGAAAAAAGCAAAGCTTTTGTGAAAAAGAAGAATACTGTGAGTTCGAATACAGGTGGTAGCAATAACAATGTCAAACAGAAAAATAAGAATTCTGAGAATAAAGTTCAATGTTTTGAATGTTCTGGTTTTGGAAACATCGCACAAGAATGCCCTAATCGTCTTAAGAGGAAGGGCAAAGCTATGAAAGTTACTTGGGATGACTCAGATGAATCTAATGATGATTCTGAAAAGGACGAAGAAAACTTTGTAGCTTTTACCTCTTCTCTTCTTAATATTGACTCTATTGTTGATACTGATAGTACAGATGATTAGGATATGTTTCCTACTGAGGAAGATGAATCTGAAATCCAAAAGGCATATAGTGACTTATACCTAGAGTCGTTTAAACTCAAGAAAAGCAATCTTAGACTACTTCAACGACTCAAGGTAATTGAACCAGAAAGAATTCAATTTGAGGAGAAGTATAAATTGGAGCTTGAACGTGTCAAAGACCTTTCTGAACAACTTGACAATGCGAAAAATAAAATGAAGGCTGATGAAATTAAACTAGAGCGATTGCATAAGGAAGTTACATTTCTAAAAGGGAAGAACAAACTGGACGAGATTCTAAAAGCTCAGATCTCTAGAAAAGACAGGTATGGTATTGGATACACTGGTAATTCAAATAATAATAAAACTATTTTTGTTTCTGCAGGTATACAAAAGGAATAATACCTGAAGCCATCAATCACATTTTCAAAGCAATCCTGGATGAATCCTTCTAAACTGAAGTTGAATCTACAAACTGGTGAATCTTCGACGGTACCAAAGGTAAACTCTAGTCACACTCCTCGACAAAAGGTGAGTAGAAAAGGGTTTGTTCCGACATGCTATCAATGTGGCATTCTAGGGCATATTCAACCTCATTGCAAATTTTTGCAAAAACCTAGAACTGTTTTCATTTGAGATGAAAACAAAGGTCATATGGGTCAAGAAAAGTGATTTGAAATGTTATGTTGTGCATACAGCCTTGAAAGCTTTAAATTCTGATTTGTGGTATTTAGATAGTGGTTGTTCAAGACATATGTCGGGTGACAAGTAGTTATTGTCTAATCTTAAAAAACATGAAGGGGGAGTTGTGACATTCGGAGATGGTAATTCATCAAAGGTAATAGGTAAAGGAAAGGTAAGTACTCCAGGGATTCCCAATCTCGAAAATGTTCTTTATGTTAAGGGCTTGAAAGCAAATCTACTGAGCATCAATCAATTTTTTGATGAAGATTATGCGGTAAAATTCTCCAAAAATGATTGTACTATTCTAGATCATGATGGTAATGTTATATGCTATGGATCTAGAACATCTGATATTGCTATGTTGTTGGAACTTTACAAAAACTGAAATGTAACAGTGCCTTTTTCGACACTGCAGATCTTTGGCATCAACGTCTTGGACATGTGAATCACAAGAAATTATTTACTCTGTCCAAACAAGAAGTGGTAAGAGAAATACCTAAGATGAAAGAAATGTCAAAAAGAGTGTGCGGTTCGTGTCAAATTGGAAAACAAATTCGGATCTCACACAAGAAGGTAAATTCAGCTACCACCGACCGTGTGCTTCAATTAGTTCACATGGACTTGATGGGTCCAACAAAAACGGAAAGTCTTGGAGGTAAACATTATATATTCTTAATGGTCGATGATTACTCTAGATATACCTGGGTTGCCTTTCTACGTGAGAAGTCTGAAACCTTTGAAGTTTTTAAATCACTATGCTTAAAATTGCAGAATGAAAAATCTACAACCCTAGTTAGGATTCGTTCTGATCATGGTAGAGAATTTGAAAATGAATTTTTTCTATATTTTGCGATTCTCTTGGTATTCAACATGAGTTTTCAGCTCCTATAACTCCATAACAGAACGGGATTGTTGAAAGAAAAAATCGAGTTGTGTAGGAAATGGCTAGGGTTTTGCTTCACGCTAAAAAGGTTACTCAAAGGTTTTGGGCAGAGCCGGTCAATACAGCGGTACATGTGATAAATTGTGTTTATCTAAGACCAGGTACAAAAATGACTGCTTATGAAATCTAGAAAGATACATATTACGAAGAAATAGGAAAGGAGCTTGATGTGAAAATTGAGAATCAGGACGAGGACAAAGTTGAAATGAACAAAAATGACTACAACGTACCGGAACCATCTGCCAAAGTGAAATCAAATCATCCACTGTCACAAGTGATCGGAGACGTGAATGAACCAATTAAGACAAGATGACAAATCCAAAGTGAGGTATCATTTACTTGTTATACATCTTCTTTTGAACCTAAAAATGTGAAGGAAGCATTGTTAGACGATTCTTGGGTTAATACTATGCATGAGGAATTAGAACAATTTTCTAGGAATGATGTTTGGTATTTAGTTCCTAGACCTAAGAATGTGAACATCATTGGAACAAAATGGATTTACAAGAATAAAAGTGATGAACATGGCAATATAGTTCGAAATAAAGCTAGACTAGAAGCACAGGAATACACTCAGGTTGAGGGTATAGATTTTGATGAGACATTTGCTCCTGTTGCTAGATTAGAGTCTATTCATATACTGCTTGCCATTACTTGTCATTTAAAATTTAAATTGTTTCAAATGGATGTTAAAAGTGTTTTCTTGAATGATATCCTGAATGAAGATGTTTATGTGGAACAACCTAAGGGTTTCGAAGATCAAAAATTTCCTTCTCATGTTTTTAAATTGAAAAATGCTTTTTGCGGACTAAAACAAGCTCCAAGAGCTTGGTATGAGAAGTTGACCACCTTTTTAGTGGATGCGGGATTCACTCGAGGGGGAGTGGACAAGACATTGTTCATTAGACGTGAAAATAAGAGTTTAGTTGTGGCACAAATATATGTGGATGACAATGTTTTCGGGGCGACGAGTCAATTATTAGCTAAGGAGTTTGCCGATCTCATGCATAGTCATTTTGAGATGAGCATGATGGGTGAGTTGAAGTTCTTTTTAGGGCTTCAAATTACTCAATTGGAGAGAGGAATTTTTATCGCTCAAACCAAGTATGTTAAGGATCTTGTGACTAAATTTGGTTTAGAAAATGCAAAACATGCTAGAACTCCTATGAGTACAACTACCAAACTAGGTACGGACATTTCGGGAAAAAGTGTTGATCAGACACTATATAGGAGCATGATTGGGAGTCTTTTGTACTTAACTGCTAATAGACCTGACATTGCATTTAGTGTCAGTGTGTGTGCTAGGTTTCAGTCTGAACCTAAGGAGTCACATTTGTTTACTGTTAAATGTATCATAAAATATGTCTGTGGCACAGTTGATTTAGGTATCTGGTTTACTTATGACTCGGGTGCTATCATATCGGGATACACGGTTTCTGATTGGGTAGGTTCATGTGATGATAGAAAAAGTACTTCAGGTGGATATTTTTATGTTAGAAACAATCTGGTTGCTTGGCACAGTAAGAAACAAAACTCGATATCTTTATCTACTGCGGAGGCCGAGTACATTGCAGCAGGGAGTTGTTGTTCTCAATTACTATGGATGAAACAGATGGTCAAGGATTATGGCATTGAACAAGATACTATGGTGCTTTATTGTGACAACATGAGTGCTATTAATATATCGAAAAATCCTGTTCAACACTCGCGTACAAAACATATTGATATTCGACATCATTTTATATGCGAGTTAGTTGAAGACAAAACAATAGCACTAGAACATGTTGAGACGGAGAAACAATTGGGTGATTTGTTTACAAAACCTTTGGATTTACAGAGATTTGAGTATCTTCGTACTTCTTTAGGGATTTATGCTTTGGACTGATTTTATTGGGATTTGTGTTCTTTTTAGTTTGCGAGTTTCTTTCGTTTCGTTTTTTTTTTTTGGGTTTTCTTTTACTATGAAATTTTCTTTGGTTTTAGTTTCAGATTTGTCGAGAGTTTTTACTCTGAAATTTTCTTTGCACAGTTTGACCTCATGCTTAGTCATCAAAAATTTGTTCATAAAAGATCAATGAAAAGGGCTACAATGAGTTAGTGTGAAAGCCGTCTTGTTTAGAGTCCAGTTTGACTCAGTATATTATTTGCAAATTCAAAAAAAAAATAATAATAATGACATATGTGAATTTCTTCTTGCACATTGTTTGATTTGTACTACAAGAAAATGGCTACCTACTCATGTGTGAAAGCCATCGTTGCACATATATGTTTCAGTAAAAAAAAATACAGGAAAAATTCCTGTTATGTTATGGAGAATAAGTCGAAAAGTGCAAAATTTCAATACTAAGTCGGTTTGACTACTGTGTTGTATTATTAATTAAATAGGAAAGTTTGTTTAAGAAGATTGTTTTATGTTATCTATGCTCATCTTGCATATGTGTATTGTTATGATCAATCAAGATTAATTTAATTTTGAGTGATGCATTAGAATTGATTATAATATACTTTTGATGATTTGATTGATCTGTGTATGACTTATTTCATTTGATTGCCATATTCTATGTCTTGAATATATTTTGAAATTCTAGAAGTGCATCTCTAAAAAGATTTTTAATTTGTTTTAATTTAAATTAAAAAATAAAAAATAAAAAAATAAAAAAAAGGTGTTCGAACGCAGATTTTTGAGTTTGAACGCGATGACTGGCGCGTTCAAACGCGCAGACTGGTGCGTTCGAACGCACTCGAGGGTTCTTTAAATATTGCGTCCGAACCCAAGGGTTTCATCTTCCATTCTCCAACCCTAAAAACCCTTCATTTTCCCCTTCTCAAATCTTCAAGATCTTGGCGTTTTTCATCGAATTTTTCACTTCAAATCCTTTTAAAGGGTAGTTCTCCTCCGGATCTAGCATCTTTCGGCCGAATCTTTGAGTTTTTCTTCACTTTTGCAAGGTATGATCATCAATCACTTTCCTATTTTTTTATTCAATAAAGTTGCTTGATCTTGATTGATTTTGTGCGTTTTCACGTTTTGATCACGTTAATGTGTTAATGTTTCTTGTAAGATTGAACATGATATCTTTGAGTTTTCAAGAGAAAGATGGGTTTCATTTAGGGCCTTCATGGTTTCTAAAATTTTTTGGAATTCTTCCTATTTTTTTTGTTTGCTTTGGGCATGTATTGAATCTTGCAACTTGTTTCTTTCTCAAGAATGCCTAAAAAAGCGATAGTGACCAAGAAACAAAGGCCGCCTTCGTCACCGTCTTCGGCTCCAAAATTTTCTTCATCAACGGCTGTCGGGCGCTACAAACATAATTTTGGCACTCGTCTTGTTATCTGTGAAAGACCCGTGGTTATTTTTGATTTTTCTGAATTGGGGATTGAACAGATCTTTTACTGAGCGTGGATGGTTATCTGTGTGTCGGATGAGCGGGACTGCTTATGTGGAAGTTGTTCGGGAATTTTTTAGTAATGCCACGGTTTTAGATCGCTATATATGTTCTACTGTTCGTGGTGTGTTTGTATACTTGGACTCAGATGTTATTCGCGCTGAACTTCGTCTTCCTAATGGTGAGTTCCAATATCTAACTCTGCTCCACTTCCTGATGTCAATAAATATGTTGGTACTGTACTGATCAAAGGGGAACGTTGGAAGGGAAACATGATGCCGCATGCGAAGCTGACATCGGTGGCTCGCATGCTTCACCTTTTTTGTCTATACAATGTCACCCCCAAGACTCGACATTCCAGTATTAGTCTGTATTGTGCATTCCTTCTTCATGCGATGTTATTTGGAGTCTCTATTGATTTGGCTGCCGTGATTTATGATTCGATTCTTATAGCTGCACAGAAAGAAGCACCTCGTGAGGGGTTACCGTTTGGCATCTTTATTACAAATTTGTGCACTCAGAGTGGGGTGCGTGTGGATGTTTCGGAACCTTCCCTTATTTCGCTAAAACCGTTGGATCGGATTACTCTTAAGCGGAGTCAAGCTCATGACCAGTCGTCTCCTCTCAAGCCATCCTCTTCCGCCGCTGGTCGTTCATCGCACCTTGACAGTTCTAATGATAGCTCTGACGATGACTCATCTCTGTAACACCCCAATTTAAAAAAAAATAAATAAATAAATTTCCCTGACCGACGCACGTGCCGAGCACGTGCGTCGGCCTGCCACCCTGCCACCCTCCCTCTTTTCTTTTCTTCTTCTCTTCCTTCCTTGCCGTGCACGCCACCCTTCCCCCCATCTCCCTTATCTCTTCCTTCCCTCACCGCAGCCTCCCTTCTTCTCTCTCTCTCCCTCGTGGTTGCCGACAGCCGCCGAAGCCGCCGACTCGCCGACCCCCCCCCCTCCGGTAAACCTCCTTCCTTTCTCCCCTTTCTCCTTCCCCTCGGCCTCGCGCCGTGCCGCCGCCGTCCCCGCGCTGCGCCGCCGGCCTCGTGCCGCGCCGCCGCAGCCCCGCAGCCCATCAGCCTCTCCACCTCCCCTTCGTCTCCTCCCTCGATTGGGGAATACCGAGGGAGGGTAGGTGGGTGGGAGGGGGGTTTGTTTAACCCCCCGTGCCCTTCCCCTTCCCTTTGTGGGCTGCGGTCATACCGCAGCCCACTGATCCCTGGGTGGGCTGCGGTCAGACGCAGCCCACCGAGCCCTTGGGTGGGCTGCGGTCAGACGCAGCCCACCGAGCCCCTTGGTGGGCTGCGGTCCAGACCCCAGCCCACTAGGCTTGGGTTGGGTGGGCTGCAGACCGCAGCCCACCAACCAAGCCTTTGGTGGGCTGTGGTTGGACCCAGCCCACTTCGGCCAAACTTGTGGGCTGCAGTCCAATTGCAGCCCACCTTGGCCCCTTGCCTATTAGGTTAGGTTTGAGCCTACCTATTGCCTCTAGCCTAGCCCATTTGGGTCCATTTGGACCCTATAACCCTGTTTACCATTTTCACCTAATTTGATTAGCTTGATCCTTAATTTTGGGATAATATAGGATTCCTAGGATACCCTTGACTCGTACCAAACATAAATGTGCTAATAAGATAATTAATTCTATTAGTTCGCTAATGACTTTACTTGCGTGAATTAATAGGATTGACACCGCGTGAGGAAGATTTTGGGATCCCGGACTAGCGGACGAGTTTTACCTTACCGTGGAGACCCCCCAAGCGAGTAGAGTTATACAAATCTAGAATAACATGATACAGTAGGAAATGTCAGTATTAATGCATGCAGTCGGTACTCCCTGTTATATCTTTTGCATATGTAGTTATTTATAACCTGTTCATCATAGTATCATGAGAATGTTAATGTGTATGATAATGTTTTACATGTGTCCTGTATGATATACCGTTGCATAGATGTATGATTGCTGTGAATATGGACTGTAATGATCATGATGACTATAACATGCTTTATACACGCATAAACACTGCACCACTTCCACCTATCATTAGTAGTCGAATTCTGACTAGGCAGTACCCCTACTCACTCAGCCCAGGGTTAAGGGCAGAGTGTATCATATATGTCTATACCATTAGCGGCCTACACCTGAGGTCGGGAAGCCGGTGTGGCATTTAGGTAGTTATACTGCATAGTTAGGACTAGATTATGATGATAGAAGAACATGATTGTGAGGCAGGGTTATAACTCTAGCGGTACCCGACGACGCAGGGTTAGGGCGTCTGTTGATGAGCCGAGGGCTCCCGATTCTCCCGCCGAGGGCGGTGATGATTTAGAGAGAGTGAGATATGGGCTTACGACCGGGGTCCTGAGTCTGATGGCCACAGACAACCGGTCACATGTAGTGTCGCCATACACGTGTAGGTGACATTACCGCTAGATGTGTATATATCCCCCCCTCGATGTATGTGATGATGGATGATTGTTTCGTAAGAGTATTTACCCTGTGTGGTGAATAGCTCGGTGAGCGATGATAAGTATGATTATTGTTTTGGTAGACATGAGATGACTGAACTGCTATTTTATTGCTGTGCATAACACGTAAACCTATGATTGAGATGTGTACGAATAAGAGATTGTCTCAAACTTTATATCTGTGTGAACTGATCATAATATGTTAGGTAAACTAGCATGTTCCAAGATAGTGATTGGTAATCTTTATCAACTGCATTGACTTAGTAAATTGTGGTAAGTCATTTTAATAAGCATGTCGTTATCGTTAGTAAATTTAGGTATACATTGGATATACACCTATGATGTCATTATTTTAGATTGTATGGATCCTACTCGCTGGGCTGTAAGCTCACCCCTCGTGGCGTATTATTTCAGAGCTAGGGGACGCAGGTGCGGGTAGCGAGGAGTAGCCGCTTTCTTTCTTTCTAGTACGTATGTTAGTTGTATTAAGCCCCTGCGAGGGTATGATGATGATGTTGTATCTTTTTGGACTTTAACTTAGTCTTTTGGATGTATATTTGGAAGGCTTGTTGTGGCCTGTGGACTTGTATCCGGACTCTTATAATTGAGTTTATTTATGGTGAAATTGTGCTGTTGTGTGCCTTGTGAAATCCTTGTACTGACAGGTCATGTGATACACCGCGTGGGGGGATTTACCCACGCGGTTTCCACGTGTATTTGGAGGTCTGGGTGTTTCAATCTCACACTGAGGGGGAGTTACCACAGTACTCTGACCGTTTCGATCAGCTTACTACTCAAGTGAATGATTTACGAGTTGAGCAAGCTCGTCAGGGGACTGTACTTGACTCTGTGTTGCCAATTCTTCATCGTTAGTTTCCTCCGAGTTCCTAGTCTTTGGCATTTGTGTCAAAAAGGCGGAGAGTGTGTCTAGGTGTCTAGGGTGTGTAGAGGGAGTATGGGAATAGGGGGAGTTTATTAGAGTTTTTAGAGTCTTTATAATCTTGCTTATAACTTTACTTGGAGTAATTGTGAACTTTGTCTGCTTAAGTATTTTTGAACTTATGCTCCATTGATAACTTGTGTTAGGATTGTTTATTCATTTCAAGTTATTTTCACTTGATCTTGGATTGGTATATGTTTCTTTTCAGGGATTGATGTGCAAAATATTATAAACTTGTTGATTGCTCAGTTTGAAGTCTTTGTAATATCTTGTAACCTAGGTGTTTTGTCACAAATTGCCAAAGGGGGAGATTGTTAGGTTTTTATTTGTTGGCAATTGTGTACAAAATATTCTAAGTGTATTTTTTCATGTATATGAGCTTTACACAAGTCTAGAATATCTCTGGTTTGAAGACAGAGAGCCGCGTTCACAAACGCGTTCGAACGCGGGTACTGCGTTCACACAGACAGAGAGCCGCGTTCACAAACGCGTTCGAATGCAGGTACTGCGTTCACACAGACCGAGAGCTGCGTTCACAAACGCGTTCGAACGCGGGTACTGCGTTCACACAGACCGAGAGCTGCGTTCACAAACACATTCGAACACAATCTGAAGAATTCAAGCTGTCGCGTTCGAACGCACTTGGGCCCGTTCAAACGCACCTGAGATTAAGTCAGGCCGTTCGAACGCACCCGGGCCATGTTCGAACGCACCTATGAAGTTTGCAATTTATTGGATTTTTGTGAGTACGGATAAGACTCGGATTTGGCTCTATCTTGAAGATCATATATAAGGATTGTGAAACCCTATCTCTAGGGTAGTTGAAGAAGATTATTGAAGGAGACTTTTTGAGGCTACATCGGTTCTTCAACGAACAAGGTTCTACTCATCTACAAGAATTTAATCTTTCGTCTTCAGGGCTATCTAGACGAAAGATCAATCTCGAGGGTTACTGAGGTTGGACTTCAATCACGAGAAGTAGTGAATCGTGGGTTTTAGCGAGCAAGACTGAGAGGAACAAAGTCGTTTGGATCGATGGGTTGTTTTGTGAGTCAGTCTTGTAACTGCTAATATTCTAGTGATTGGTTTTGATTCGAGTTTGGATTCGTGATTTTTTTTTCCGTTTTGGGTTTTTCTATGTTAAAATCTTAGCGTTCATCTATGCTTTCGTTTTTAATATTTCTTCGAACTTTTACTTAAGCGAACGAGCGATATCATTGCCTAGTGTTTAGATACATACGTGTGTCTAGGGGTTTTTTCAATAGTGACTAAAGGTCAAGAGATAGTGGGATAGACGTGGAATACATGGTTAGGATTATGGAGATGATTATGGGTATGGTGGATGGATTAGTGCTTGGAACTAGATGAGCGGGAAGAAGGGAGCTTCCAAGTATGGTTGATTTCTAGAGAGAAATGAGAAGCAACGGAGGATAAACATCGGCAGTAGGCGAGAATTTGGGTTGGATACCAAGGGGGAGGAAGGAGGAGGGAGAAGATGGCTCAAGCCTAGATGAAACCAATTCCAATGATCAATAGTCAATAATCTAAAGAGGCTATTTTTTCACATAATATAGAGACTAGCCAAATATCCAAAAATCCTAAACAAATCTTATTACATCTCAACTTACTCATCGTGCATCCGAACAGACCCCGACCATGTTCGAACAGCCAGAATGCATTCCCTATATGTGTAAATGCAAATTAGGCATTAAAACGCACCTGCCAGAACTATTTAGTTTCTTAAAACATAAATAGAAAGTGATACAAATTGAAGCGGTTTCACTATGCACCTAAATCAAGAACCGTAACACCAAATAAGAGCTGTCATGGGAGGAAGGAGATAAAGGAAAGAGAAAGAGAGAGAGAAAGGAGAGATAGGAAGGGAAAACGTCAATAATCTTCGTTAAGTTCAATGAGGCTACCTCTCACATATTTAGAGGCTAGCCTAACAACTAAAACAAGCAAAAATTAACCCTAATACAAATTCATCCTTGTCATGGGGTGTTCCGATACAAATTAAACTTAACCAACCCACCTCGAACTAAATCATTTTTGTTTTTGAAAAAAATAAGGTTCTTTTGCTAGGGTATTTGAATGCCAAGAAGGCTGGTTCATGTGCTAGGAAGGTCCATTCGAACACCAGGAAGGACGCACACCTGTTCGAACGCCCCACAACGAGGATGGATTGTATTAGGGTTATTTCTTGTTTGTTTTGGTTGTTAGATTAGCCTCTAAATATGTGGAAGGTAGTCTTATTGAATCTATCGAAGATTATTGACATTTTCCTTTCAATCTCCCTTCTCTCTTTCTCTTGAATCTGTAAAAAATTATCAACTTCTAACACCTCTGATCATCGTGATTCCAGTTGCGTTGGATTCATAAATTCTAGAAGAACTACCTACTAGAGTTTCAACCTTTTGGATAGTTATATCGATTAACATTACCATCCAAACCTCTAGTTCCAGATTTGTCCCAAGCACCAACCTCAACCCCAAAGTGATCGTATCACATTTGAATGGCCTTGCGAAGCCATTCGAATGGGCCAAAAACAGTTCCTATATATGTGCGAATGACTTGCAAGCGTTCAAACAGGAAAAAATAATGCCTTTGTATATGCAAACAACTTCCAAGTGTTCAAACTAGGTGATTGAATGGCCCTTCTTAGTGTTCGAGTGCCTTAGCCAAAGAGCCTTATTCTTTGAAAACAAAAATAATCTAGTTCGAGGTAGGTTGGTCACGTCTAATTCGTATCGAACTTGAGGGCGTGAAGGCGAAGGCCTCCACCTTGAACTCTATGGTGGGGTTGTCTTAATCACTAAGGGTAGAGGCGAAGATGGTAAACGAGCTCAAGGCCTCACTCGAGGTCAAGTTTAACTTGACGAGATGTTAACCCATTAAAGGTCATGCCACTAGGTTATTAGTACAATCAATTGGTCATCTAGTCAAACTGCTAGTTTATCTAGGAATATTTTAAATATATAAAAATAGTTTATCTAGGAATATTTTAAATATATAAAAATAAATAATTTTATAAACTAAAAAAATAATACAATTTTATTCCCTTCGTTATTTAGCCATCTTTATTACTAATATTTAGTTTTAAGTACATCAAATTATACAATGTGATGGCAACTTAAGCCCCCGTTCACTTCAGGAATAACAAAATGATAGGAACAGAACGTCCTGTTCAATATCTAGATCGGTTGAAGGAAAGCAGTCCACGCAATTGAAGGAAAATATTCATCAAATATTCTCCCGTAGTCAAAAATTTACGAAACTATGAGTGGTCGATTAATAATTTCCTGATCTATGTTTTTGGTATTTATGCCCTTTGTAGATTCGGACTACGACTAGAATGAAAATACGCAAGAGTTGGGGTAATGGTGGTGGTGACGGGTGGAGGTGATGATAGGGTTATAGATGATAATGGAGATGAGGGTAGATAGTTGATGTAGTTTGAGGGATAAGAATGAAAGGGGAGAAGTGGTTGAGATCCCAAGAAAAAGGGAGGACTTGATAGACAAGGGAGAGTAGAAGATAGATGAGAGACCTTACCAACGGTAGAGGTGGCTGGTTGGTGGAGAGGGAGGAGGGAGATTAGGGTAGAGAGGTAAGAGAAAGGATAGAGGAAGATAGAAATTAAGACTCATTCATCATAATGATTTTGGTTGCCAGCCACACCTTTAAGAGGCTAACAAACAATCCAAAATAATCATTATTAACCTTAAAAATGGGGGGCGAGTCTTGTGCCTCCTCTAACATCGAAAGGTCTCAAAGTTGGTCATGGTCTAGTACTAGCAGTCGTTGTCTTTGAACCCGCAGAATTTCTAGTCGACGTTCTAGGCGCAAACCGCCCATCTCAATTGCCCCAACTTGTCTTTGCCGCCATTTTAAGAGCCTTGTGTTTTTGCTCCATTCGCCTAAATCTCCTCATGCAGTCCTAAAATAAATGTACTCATCAATGTCGGTTCGGGCTAAAGTGGCTTGCAGCAACTACTAACTCTTTTAAATTCTGCTTGGTACTCTAACACGGTTGTCCTTTGAACCATTTTGCTTAATGTGGCAACAAAATCTTCATACATTGCTGTCCCAAATCTGTGAGTAATTCTCCTACAAAGTTTTGCCCAACCAATAAATTCTCTACCTCGAATGGCCGATCGATGCTAATGCAATGCCGCTCCTTAGAGGTGAAAGCTTGCCATCGTCACGTTTGCATCCTCTACTATCCCTTGACAATCAAAATACTACTACACTTGAAACACCCAATATGTTGGATCCCCACCTTGGAATTTTGGAAAGTCTGAGCGTGCTGTTAGGACCGTGTTGTTCGCAATGTCGGTCCTATTGTATTTTTCGCTTTTCGAGTATGTAAATGGGATGCCAACCCCATGTCTTTTGCATGTTTTTGAGTGTCTTTTGGTTTCCTTCAAGAGCTCCTTGCGCAGCAACCTTGGGATCGCAATATTAGTGTCGTCGCAACACTAGTTTGGGTTTTTCCCCGCACGTGCCTATAAAACACATGGGCCAAAACCCCAATGGGGCTTACTTTCAAAACGTAACGCCCCACAAGACCTTTGAACCCCCGGGTTGCAGAATTGGGGATGCTCATACTTAGTAGTATAGGAGAACTATCGAGAAGCATTAAGTGAGCCAGCTTCGCAACCGAAGTGCCACTGGTTCAATGGTGTTCATTTTGCCCTCGATGGCTATCCTGCCCCTTTAATTTTCTCGTCGTTGGCATGTCTTGTAACTTCCTTTCCAATCAATAAAGAATCGCAATCTTGTTTGCCAAACTTTGTATTTTGCTTGTCTTTGCTTTGTCGCAATCCAGAAACAGGTGCATCGCTTGTGAAGCGAACGGCTGACTTAACTTTGCTACTTGAAAGTTGAGTGCCGCGCGGTCGTTGTCTATCTCAAAGACTTTGTCCGTGACAAGTGGTATCAGAGCGGGTCGACAAGAGCAACATCCTTGCAAATGGGGCGCCATAAGCAAGGCGGAGAGACAAGTCAAGCGGCAAATACAGCAGATTTGGGCAAAGGACCAGCGGTGCTGATTACGGAGCCACATCTGAGCGATTCTGAAAGGCATCGAAGTAACAGGGAGCGGCTTGACGAGATGGAGGCACACATCTCGCAATTGAGTGCCAATGTTGCTCAAATATACTCTCTCGGCGATAGAGCGGATCGCTTGGAGGCATATCAGCAACACATCGACGACGAGGTCGAGACGTTGCGAGACAACACCAAAGAAGCTGTCCAACATCTCAAAGAGCAGCTAGCGGACCTCTCCGCAAGGGTGACGGTACTCACGCGAGCTATGAGCACCGTGCAACCCGCCGCACACGTAGAGGGACATTCTGGAAGGGTCAGGGTGCCGGAACCGCGCTGCTACAAGGGCGCAAGGGATGCCAAAGAGTTGGAGAACTTTCTTTTCGATGTTGAGCAATACTTTCGGGTGGTGCGACCGGACTCGGAAGAAACAAAAGTCACCTTTGCGACGATGTACCTCGACGGGGATGCCAAGCTATGGTGGCGGACTCGTTATGAGGACATCCAAGGTGGCCGCTGCAACATCAATTCTTGGGAGGATTTGAAACGGGAGCTGAAGGTACAGTTCCTTCCTGAAAATGTGGAGTTCATCGCAAGACGGAGTTTGCGACATCTCACACAAACGGGGTCGATTCGAGAATATGTCAAACAATTCTCGACACTCATGTTGGACATTCGGGATATGTCGGAGAAAGATAAGCTTTTTCACTTCTTAGAAGGCTTGAAGCCTTGGGCACAAACAGAGTTGCGACGTCGGGACATTCCTGACTTAGCGGCGGCCCAAGCTGCGGCGGAGCGCTTGACGGATTATTCAACCCCTGAAAACCCAAAGAAGAAGCCGTCGACGAGCAATGCAAAGCCCCAAAGGCCGAAAGGCAAAGGGGTGATGCAAAGCGAGAAGAAGGGGTCTTGGCAAAAGGGTGCGAAGCCAAACAAGAGTCCCGAGGAGGGGTGTTTCCTATGCGGAGGGCCACACTTTGTGAAGAGTTGCCCGCAAAGGAAGTCGCTCAATGCAGTGCAAGCCCAAGAGCAAAGTTCGGAGAGCGACGATGAGAAGTCGACGGAAGGCCCTCGCATGGGGGCATTGCGGCTTCTAAATGCACTCAAGGCTCAAGTGGGGGAGAAGCGGAAGACTTTGCCTTCAAAGAACCGGAAGCCAAATGAGCTAATGTTCGTCGACATTGAGCTCAATGGAAAGTCGACGAAGGCGTTGGTCGACACTGGTGCCACTCACAACTTCATAGCGGATCATGAAGCACAACGACTGGGGTTACTCCTTTCAAAAGACTCAAGTCGAATGAAGGCGGTGAATTCGAAGTCTCAACCAATCGCCGGGCAAGCGAAGGACGTAAGTGTTGCGGTTGGGTCTTGGAGGGGCAAGGCCAACTTCATGGCGGTTCCTTTGGATGACTTCCAAGTCATTCTTGGGATGGAATTTCTGCAAACGGCGAGAGGGGTGCCTATGCCGTTCCTTAATGCTCTATGCATGATGGGGGATGAGTCCCCTTGTGTCGTCCCGGTGGCGAAGACGACGACAAAGGAGACAAAGCAACTTTCGGCACTTCAGCTGAAGAAGGGTGTCAAGAAGGGTGAGCAAACATTCTTGGCGGCCTTGAAGCTAGAGGCGGATCCTTTGGAGAATGGCCCAATTCCTCTTGGGGTCGCAAGAGTTTTGAAGGAGTTCGGGGATGTCATGCCGCCCGAATTGCCAAAGACCTTACCTCCTCGGCGAGCGGTGGATCACAAGATCGAGTTGGAACCAGGGACGAAGCCTCCAGCCCGTGCACCATATCGCATGTCTCCTCCGGAGTTGGCGGAACTTCGGAAGCAACTTGATGAGTTGCTTAAAGGCGGGTTGATTCGCAGCTCAAAAGCACCGTTTGGAGCGCCGGTGCTATTTCAAAAGAAGCATGATGGGAGTCTACGACTATGTGTAGACTATCGCGCCTTGAACAAAGCGACGATCAAAAACAAGTACCCAATCCCTCTCATTGCGGACTTGTTTGATCAACTTGGAGGAGCGCGGTACTTCTCCAAATTGGACTTGCGGTCGGGGTATTGGCAAGTCAGAGTTGCGGAAGGCGATGAAGCAAAGACAACGTGTGTGACACGTTATGGCGCGTTTGAATTCTTGGTGATGCCATTCGGTTTGACGAATGCCCCTGCAACCTTCTGTACACTCATGAACCAGCTGTTCCATGAGTATCTCGACAAGTTCGTGGTGGTCTACCTCGACGACATTGTGGTGTACAGCAAGACGTTGGAAGAGCACATCCAACATCTCAAAGCCATCTTCAAGGTGTTAAGGGAACACTCCCTATTTGTGAAGAAGGAGAAGTGCTATTTTGCACAAGAGGAAATCATGTTCCTTGGACACCAAGTTGGCGGTGGACACATCCGCATGGACAAGGAGAAGGTTCGTGCCATTCATGATTGGCAAGCCCCTTCGAAGATGACAGAACTTCGCTCATTCTTGGGGCTTGTCAACTATTATCGGCGGTTCATTGCAAGCTACTCGCGGAGGGCTGCGCCGCTGACTGATTTGCTGAAGAAGGACCGCTCATGGGAGTGGTCTAGCAAATGTCAAGAGGCCTTTGCTGATTTGAAGAGAGCGGTGATGGAGGAACCCGTATTGCAGTTGCCAAACTACTCCCTTCCGTTTGAAGTTCACACAGATGCTTCTGATTATGCCATCGGAGGAGTTCTTATGCAAGAAGGACATCCGGTTGCCTATGAAAGCCGCAAGTTGAATGATACGGAGCGGAGGTACACGGTGCATGAGAAGGAGATGACGGCGGTCGTACATTGCCTTCGTGTGTGGAGGCATTATCTCCTTGGGTCTCACTTTGTTGTGAAGACCGACAATGTGGCCTTGAGTTACTTTCAAACTCAAAAGAAGCTCTCTCCAAAGCAAGCAAGATGGCAAGACTTCTTGGCGGAATTCGACATGGTTTTGGAATACAAACCAGGTCGAACAAATCAAGTTGCGGATGCCTTAAGCCGCAAGGCGGAATTGGCTACTCTCAAAGCGGTGGCAAATGAGAGTATAAGCCAAGTGCAAGCGTCACTTTTGAAGAAGATTCGTGAGGGGATGCAAAGTGATCCGATGGCGGAGACCCTCAAGAAACTTGTGGATGAAGGCAAGACGCGACGGTTTTGGGTCCAGGAGGGACTCATCATGACAAAAGGAAATCGCGTGTACGTGCCACGGGCGAACAACTTGCGAAGAGAACTGCTCAAAGAGTGTCATGACACCTTGTGGGCGGGTCATCCGGGCGTACATCGGACCTTGGCTCTTGTGGAAAGAGCATATTATTGGCCAAAGATGGGGGAAGACGTCGAAGAGTATGTGCGCACTTGTCTCATTTGCCAACAAGACAAGGTGGAGCGCGCGAAGCCTTGTGGGTTGTTGGAACCGCTACCCGTTCCTGAGCGGCCATGGGAAAGTGTCTCTTTGGACTTCATTTCGAGCTTGCCAAAGGTCGGGGACATTGGCTCAGTGTTAGTTGTGGTGGATCGGTTCTCAAAGTATGCGACTTTCATACCGACTCCGCCGCATTGCAGCGCTGATGAAGCAGCTCGGTTATTCCTAAGGCATGTGGCCAAGTATTGGGGAGTCCCGCAAAACATCGTGAGCGATAGGGATCCTCGGTTCTTGGGGCGGTTTTGGACGGAGTTGTTCAAACTCTTGGGGTCAAAACTCTTCTTCTCCACAAGCCTTCACCCCCAAACCGACGGCCAAACGGAGAGAATAAATGCTCTTCTTGAGCAATATTTGCGGCACTATGTTAGTGCCAATCAGCGAGATTGGGTCAAGCTACTTGACATTGCCCAATTCTCGTACAACTTGCAGCGGAGCTCTGCATCCAACAAAAGCCCCTTCGAAGTTATCATGGGACAACAACCTTCCACACCGCATACTTTGGTGGTGGGTTACACAGGCAGCAGCCCTTCGGCATATCACCTTGCCAAAGAGTGGCATCGGAATGCGGAAATTGCCAAAGCCTATCTTGAGAAGGCAGCCCAAAAGATGAAGAAGTGGGCGGACAAGAATAGAAGGCCGCGAGACTTTAAGAAAGGCGATTTGGTGTTGGTCAAGCTTCAACCGGCATCGCTCAAGTTCTTTCGCAAGGTGCACAAAGGACTTGCTCGCAAATATGAAGGCCCCTTTCCTGTCATCAATAAAGTAGGCAATGTGTCCTACCGAGTGCAACTCCCCGCTTGGCTTAAAATCCATCCGGTTTTCCATGTGAGTTGCCTCAAACCGTATCATGCCGATCGCGAAGACCCTTCTCGCAATGTGTCAAGCCGGCCAAACCCCACAACGGCATCGCTTGAAAGGCAGGTTGACACCATATTAGCGGACAGAGTACGGACTCTACCCAATGGAGCTACAGAGACCGAATACTTGGTCAAATGGAAGAATCTTCCAATGTCAGAAGCTAGTTGGGAACTTGAAGAAACTCTGCGGCATGAAGAAGACAAAGTTCAAGCCTACCAAAAGAAGAACTTGACGAGCACGTCAGGATGAAGTAAGTCATCATGGTAGCAGCCGAAGATCACCTCGACGAGGACGCCGAGAGTCTAAGTGGGGGAGTCTGTTAGGACCGTGTTGTTCGCAATGTCGGTCCTATTGTATTTTTCGCTTTTCGAGTATGTAAATGGGATGCCAACCCCATGTCTTTTGCATGTTTTTGAGTGTCTTTTGGTTTCCTTCAAGAGCTCCTTGCGAAGCAACCTTGGGATCGCAATATTAGTGTCGTCGCAACACTAGTTTGGGTTTTTCCCCGCACGTGCCTATAAAACACATGGGCCAAAACCCCAATGGGGCTTACTTTCAAAACGTAACGCCCCACAAGACCTTTGAACCCCCGGGTTGCAGAATTGGGGATGCTCATACTTAGTAGTATAGGAGAACTATCGAGAAGCATTAAGTGAGCCAGCTTCGCAACCGAAGTGCCACTGGTTCAATGGTGTTCATTTTGCCCTCGATGGCTATCCTGCCCCTTTAATTTTCTCGTCGTTGGCATGTCTTGTAACTTCCTTTCCAATCAATAAAGAATCGCAATCTTGTTTGCCAAACTTTGTATTTTGCTTGTCTTTGCTTTGTCGCAATCCAGAAACAGGTGCATCGCTTGTGAAGCGAACGGCTGACTTAACTTTGCTACTTGAAAGTTGAGTGCCGCGCGGTCGTTGTCTATCTCAAAGACTTTGTCCGTGACAGTGCGGTTCTCTCCTGTATAGCATTGTCGAGCTCACGAAAGATCCTTGGTTCAAGTCTGAACCGCTGTACTTATTGCTTTCCTTCTCTAAATCCTCGAACACGCCCAACACCATCTTTGAAGGGATCGACATCATCATCAAAGTGCTAATCTTCTTCAATGATGAAGTGTACTGATGTCGTGCACCTCTTGGGTTTCACCATTGCTGACCTCAAGTTGTGTATCGAAGGTGGGGGATGTTGTGTAGGAATAGGTAAAAGAGGCTCATTGATATTAACATGTTGTACTTGAACCTGTGGGGCGTCGGTTCAATGTGGTTACACTACTAGTCCTTCTTGCAGCACTAATCTTCGTTGAGGTAATGACAAAGCCAATCGATTCATAACATATTCCTTCAAGGCATTATGATCATTCTACATTGCGTCCAAGCCCATGTTTACACCCATAGATGTTAGTTGACTCGGTCCTACCGTGGCCGCACCAAGGGAATCAGCCTCTCGGTTAGGGTTTTCATAGGTTGAGTCTTCTCTTTTTAGTGTGCCCTCCATTGATCTCCTTGATGATGCCATTTTCCTTATCTCCACCATTAATGGAGGTCCGAAGTTCGTCGAGCTCTAATACCAATGAAACGTATGGAACCCATAGGTCCTAGGATTGAAACTTGGCTCTAATACCAATGATAGGTACGGAACGTCCTCTTGAATATCTAGATCAATTGCAGAAAAATAATCTGCACAACTGAGGAAACCTATTTATCAAATATTCTCCCATAGTTAAAAAATTATGAAACTAGGGGTGGTCGATTCGTAATTTCTTGATCTATGTTTTTGGTATTTATGCTCTTTATAGATTCGGACTATAACTGGGATGAAAATATGCAAGAGTGGGGGTAATGGTGGTGGTGGCGAGTGGAGATGATGATAGGATTATGGATGATAATGAAGATGAGGGTGGATGGTTGATATAGTTTAAGGGATAAGGATGAAGGGGGAGAAATGGCCAAGATCCTAAGGAGGAGGGAGATTAGAAGATAGATAAGACTTTGGCAACGGTAGAGGTGGCTGGTTGGTGAAGAGGGAGGAGGGAGATTAGGGTAGAGAGGTAAGAAAGAGGATAGAAGAAGATAGAAATCAAGATTCATTATCATAATGATTTTGGTTGCCATCCACACTTTTAAGAGACTAACCAACAAGTCAAAATAATAATTATTAACCCTAAAAGCAGAGCACTCTCGCTGATAGCGTTCAAATGGGGTCGACCGTGTTCGAACGCATCAATTGAGTTTTCTATCGATGTGAACTGATGTAGGCGTTCGCACACATGTGTTCAAACGCGGCCACACGCGTTTGAAAGCACGTTTTGCGTTCTCTATCGATGCAAAATGATGCAAGCGTTCATAAGGGCATTCGAATGCACCTGGGCCCCTTGCGTTTGAACATGACCTACAAAAACTTTATTCTTTTGAAAGAAAAGACTCTAGCAAGGTCTATCACAAAAGTCCTTATTCCGTAATACAATTACTTATTCCAAATAATAGTTAAACACCATAATAGACATATTTCAAAATATAAATACTATCTATCAAAATTATAGCTTTACCTAGAATAAAATTATTATTTAAAAAATAATAAATTAGATTTTACTATTTTTATTTCTCTCTGGATGTGAACAAGGCAGTTGAGTAATTTCTTTTGTTTCAATGAAAAAGATAATTTTGGTATAAAGTTTAGGTAAACTTCGTGAAGGGTTCCAGGTTCCACGACAACAGAGTAATGATTGGCCCTCATCCACTACTGTAAAATGCTTTTCGTACAGGGGAGAGCAAAAGTTAAGATTAGACACTCCGTGTACGAGCTTTGATTAGTCCTTGGCCCCCGCCCTCTTTAACAATTGGCAGATGTCAAGTGGCAGATGTCAAAGTGGCAGATGACGACACTCAATTCCCCAAGACTACAAATCTATAAATGGAATATAATAGTAGATAGGGGGTTAAAAGTGGGAAACAAGATCGCCTTTCCTCCTCTCTTTTCGCTCTTTAATTCACATGCTCATGTCTTTGCACCACTGTTCACTGCTCCTCCCATGTGAGTTACAATTCAAAAGTATCAAGCCATTGCCTTTTTATTCAAAAGTACTAAACTGTCAAATTGATCATTTTTATTAAATATCAAAATTGATTTTTTGGTTAATTTGATAGTAGTAGTCCATGTAGGTCTTTCAATTGTTTCTTTGAAAAAGATGGTCTACTTCTCTTTTATAATCTATATTTGCTAATGTGAATATAAAGTACAATAAATAATTTTCAAATCAACAACCATTTAAGATGAAAATTATTTCTAAATGAAATTCTGTAACAAGTCAAAACCAAGAAGCAGAGACAAAATTGAATGTAGCTTAATGTACCTCTTACTTGTGGCGTAGTCTCTCTCTCTCAGCAATAATACAACATTAACATATAGGCCCATAGGTCTCAAAATATTCCTCTGACCACATCATTCATTCTCTCCTATCCTTGTTTAAAATAGCTGGCAGATGGGACTTTTTCTCTGGCTTGTCTTAAATCTGTGGGTCATTGGGATTTGGGAACACATGCAGAGGACAGGAAACTTCTTCTTTGGCTCTTTTGGTGTCAGGCAGTGAGTGGCATTGCATCCGGAGAGACGAATTTGGTAGGAGGAAGGGAGTTTTTGGACCAAACAGGTACTCCTTGTCAAATTTGTTTTTCTGTTTTGGTTCACTCATCAAAATTATTTCTAAATAGATTTATTTTTGGTACTCAATTATCCTGTCATAAGTTCCTCAAAAATTACTAAATTATTTAATAATTTATATAAAAAAATTACAAATATATCACCAATTTAATTTTTACATAAAATATTAAATAGTTCAGCAATTCATTTGAAAAAAAAACATCAAGCATCCTATTTTAAATATAAAACATTGAGAAGTATAGTGTTTTAAATTAAATTCTGAAACATTGGGCTATCATAGCTAAAATAGTAAATTTAAATCATCAAATTACTAATTGAAAGTATATTTTTTTATCATATCTCTATGAAGTGAACTTAGTAAGGTCGGATCATATTACAAAAACTAGGTTGAGTTAGTTATCATATCTTAGCCAATTTCTATTTCAATTGAGTCATTCATTATTTAGCTTGTATTAGTTAAGTCATTGCATTAGCTAGTTTAGGTGAAGTCAGTTAGCCTCATTTACATATGTGGAGTACAACTAAAATATGCATGAATTTATTGATCGAGTCCCGCTATCTCTCTCACATTCTCACTTGCGCCTCCTCCCCACTCTCCCAAACCCTAGTTGTTGGTAGCTCCTTCATCATTGTTTATTAATCCCTCGTCTTATTTAAGGTCTACCACTTCTCTCAACCCCCCCGCCCCCTCTCTCTCTCTCCCTGTGTTCTGACTAGCCACCTCCACCACAACGCTCCACAATCACCTCCTCCACGTGATAACCATTTCACTATCGGCCACTAATGACACCTCCCACCATTGGTCTTCCAACAAACCATCACTACTCTACACCTCTCGATCACCCTCTTGCTATCTTAAACCTTAGATCCAACCTCTAACCACATCCTCCCGGTGCTACTCATGCAACAGTACCATCCCACGGCCCCAAACAACATCGCCCATCATCACCACCATGGCCTCCCGCTTATACTACCATAATAGTACCAGTTTGGATCTTGATTAGAAATTAGATTAATTCAAAATCTGAGATGGATCAAAATATTGAAAAGTAGATCGAAAAGTTTTGAAGCCAATCCATCTAATTCTGTAATTTTTCAATGTCATGCGTACCCACCCTCACTCCCCCTCCCTTGGCCTATTTTGGCCGAACAAAGGCTTCCTTTGTCAGGCCAAGGGGAGGGGAGGAGGAAAGGCCTAGCCCCCTGCCTATGCTCTTCCCCTCCTCAAGGGAGCTTGGTGCATCATCTCCCCCATTCCACCATTCTCCCCCTCCCTTCCGATTATCGTAGTGATCGTTGCTATTGTTAGACCTGGTGAAGTCCTCGTCATCGTTGATGAGTCCTCCCTCCTCATCTTTATTTTTCTAGGCGATGATGATTCGATGCTTCAAGCTGCGCTTCATCACCGTCCCTCCTTCCCCGTCATGGTGGCGGCGGTTAGACGCTGGCTTTGGTACTCCCTCATCCTCATGGGGTGGTGGCATGTGGGGGAGGGGATGTAGTGCCTCCCCTCTAGGCAATGCCCTAGCTTATCTAAGTTAGGGACTACTGAAACTCGAGCACTCATGCTATGTGGAGCCAGTCCGAGTGTGTCGGGCTTGGGCTGGGTTGTGAGCTGGGCTTGGCCCAAACCAATAATCTCTGTCTTGGGGTTGATTTAACCCCCCTCTCGTCAGGTCAGGCCTTTTTGGATTTTGTCTCACTCATTCTTGGGTTAGGAAGGGATTGAATTAGATTTTCTTTTCCTTCTTTTCATGATCTACATCGTTAATATTAATTGTCCCCTCTTCTTAAAGCACATAAATTTAGGATTTTAGTGCTAACCTAGTGATCCTATCGTAGAGTACCTTAAGACCAGCACTCAACCCAGGGCCGGCTGTGATTAGGTGGGGACTACTCATTGCTAAGAATTTTTTTTAACGAATCCAATCAAGTGGTCTATTAACTCTTGGATTATTATTTGATGTGATGAATGACAACATGAGCATATATGACATGCTAATGCATACATTCTAACAAAAACATATCTGATTAACATGTTGCTTGATATGATTTGTTATTAATTTAAATATGATGTGAAACTTGTCCACACGCTTAAATATCATGTTATGTTAGTCATATTTATCTTACCATGCCACTTGTACACGTGCATAACCTAAAAGGAGATAATTTCTACGTCTCAACAGTACTCGACACATTTTCAGCCAGGGTTAGGGGCGGAGAATATTTATACTATTATATAGTAGGGCCTACGTCTGAGGTCTTAGTCTATGGATTCCAAATAATTAGGCAACCATTTTGTCGGGCAATAGGCGATTTAATTGCACACCTGCATGACCTAAAATAGAATGATTTCTACATCTTGATAGTACCCGACACCTCCCTAGCCAAGGTTAGGGGTGGGGAATATTTATAGTATTAAATAGTAGAGCCTAAGGTCTCAATTTGTGGAATCCTAGATAATCAGGCACTCATTATGTAGGGCGATAGGTGGTTTACTATCGATCGATAAGAATCAACCACTTTAGGCTATTTAAACTAGAGAGTAAGGGTATGATAACATAGACCTAGTGATACTAGATGACACAAGATAAAGACGTCCATGAGTGATAGCTTACGAGATTACTACACCATGGTGCGATGATGTGGAGCCGTGAGCTCACATGGTCGTATCGATGTGCAATATCAACTTCGGTGATGGGCTTACCACTGGGGTCTTTAGTTTGTAAAGGCGGTTTGCTTGCCAAGTTACGAGTAGGCGATTTTATCACTATGGCTAAGGGTGGATAGCTGAGGGCTTGTGTAGGAGGCGTGCTATGAATAAACAATGGATAAAATAACTATAGTCTTGTTGGACCATGCTTGCAATTTCATGACATGTATAATTCAATTTATGTTATATATTCACTTGCATAGTGCACTTTCCATAATCTTATTTTAAGTTGGACATATTATTAGTCATAATGATTAACTAGTAGTAGTGTCACTTGTTAAGCGTTAGGCTCATTTTGTGTTGACATTGGATGTAGATTAACTTGTACCCTAGCGGGATGCTTGGCAGTAGTTAGCTAGTAGGGTGATAGGCCTACTTTTAATGCTTTATTTTGAACTTATGATTAAGGGATTTATGTCCTCTTATTGTAGCTACTCTGAACATGTACTTTTGAAGGGATGTTTACCCACTTTTTATTATATTATGAATAGATTTGTTGTGGCTTGTAGGCCCCTTTCTATACTTTTTGCTTAATTTGTTTGGATTCCTTATATTATTGAGCTCCTAAACCCGCATGTGACACTCACTCGAGGGGTAAGCCTCGTGAGAGTCACGTGGTGGTGTTTGGTCGTTACAGCTCAATTGAAGCTGACTTGGACATCTAAGTATAGAACCTCAACTGACCAAGCGCATTGATCCTAAATCTACCATTGGATTAGGCTACAACCCGATTGCCCTTGTCCAAGCAATTGCTCCTCCACCTCCACTACCCCTAGAGTTTTGAAGAAGACTTGGAGAACTTCACAAATGACCTTAGAGTCCAACCCTACCCAAACTCGTACTCAGGAGGAAAGAAGCAAGGGCAACTTGTTATTGGTCGCTAGGAGCGTAAACAAGCTGAGGTTGAACAAGCCAGCTTCTACTTAGGCTTGTTTCAAAATTATTTTCAAGCCTAAAATTTGTGTTAGGCTTAGCTCGGCTCCATTTGGGCTGAGGCTGAGTTGAGCCAAAAGCAAGCTCGAGCCGAACCAAGCTTTAAACAAGCCCGTACAATAAAGTCGACATCTAATGTCAACATCATCGGATCTCCATCATATTGTTCTCCCTAGTCAACTCTCAAGCATCTTCGTCGACAATGCCCCATCCCACCACCTCGTGCTTGCAACACATCTTACGAAATATGATGGTGGAGTCTTGGAGGAGACCAACGGAGGAGGATGAGACCGATGGAGTCATGGAAGAGGATTTCAATGGAGTCATAGAGGAGGACAAGGAGGCCAATGGGGTCATAAAGAAGGAGGGGATTTGTGGTAGGATGACAATGAGAGAGAATATGGGATTTAAAGAAGGGATTTGGGATTTAAAGAGGGGATATAGGATTTAAGCTTGGATTGGTTGTGGGTTATTGGAGATTTCTGTGATAAGAACGAAACGTCCTCTTCAAGATCTGGATCGGTTGTACGAAAGCAGCTCACGCAACTGAGGGAAAATATTCGTCAAATAATCTACCATAGTAGGAATATTACGAAACTAAAAGTTGTCGATCCGTAACTTCTTGATCTACGTATTTGGTATTTATGCTTTTGCAAATTCGGAATACAACTGTGATGAAAATACACAAAAGTGGGGGTGATAGTGGTGACAGGTGGAGGTGATGATAAGGTTAGGGATGATAATATAGATGAGGGTGGTTGGTTTCTAGAGTTTAGGGGATAAGGATGAAAGGGAAGAAGTGACTGAGATTCCAATGAGGAGGGAGGACTCGACAAACGTGGGAGGTTAGAAGAACATCAACGTCGAGATGGCACACGGCTAGGGCTTGAAGGAAGGGGAAGGGAGATTTGGGTAGAAAGGATAGAGAGGAGATAGAATCAATATTTATTCATCATAAGGTTTTTGATTGCCATCCACATTTTAAGAGGCTAACTAAACAAGCCAAAATTGATAATTATTAACCCTAGAAGCAGTGGATTCTTGCCATTCACGTTCGAATGAGGTCGACCGCGTTCGAACGTATAAGTTGCGTTCTCTGTCGATACGAATGCATGTGTGCATTCGCACACGGGCATTTGAACACGGCCGAGCGCATTTGAACGCATAATTTGCGTTCTCTATCAATGTGAACGTTTGTAGGTGTACGAATGCAACTTATAGAAATTTTATTTTTTCCTATAATAAATAACTAGTACAATATGAAAAGACTCTAGCAAGGTGTATCAGCTATGCTTCCCCCACCTTGTCCTCAAGGTGCAAAGTTATGGAAATGCTCCAAGATGTTTGTCTCCAGCTCCAATGTTGCCTCGTCGGATGGCTTGCTAAGCCACTCGACTTCGACCTCTATCTCCAATTTGATACCATGACATCATCGGCATCTCGCAAGCACACAAACTTGATACAATTCGGACTTCACCGATGTCGTCTCAAGCATGGATACACTTTAGGAGTGTATTTGTTTTTTGTTTTAATATTTAATTTTCAAGAATATAAGTTTTCTGTAAGTCACGTTCGAATGCAAGTGGAGTGAGTTCGAATGCGGTTGTGAACGTGGTCGAGAACGTGGTTGAAGAGTGTGCATTGTGCGTTCGAACGCCCCGTTCGAACGCACTGTGAATGCCTGCATCGGGTTCGCAAATCCAGAGAAGTGGGAAATAAGCGCATTCGATTGCGCGTTCGATCGCCTGCATCGCGTTCGCAAATCTAGAGAAGAGTGAACTAGGTGCGTTCGAACGCGGTCGGGTGCGTTCGAACACGGTCGGCAAAATTATAATGTTTAGGGTTAATTTTGAGTTGTTTGGTTAGCCTCTAAAAGGGATGTGGATGGCAACCAAAGATTATTGTTGAAGAATTGAATTTTGTCTTGCCTCCTTCGTCTTCTTCGCTTTCGTTCTCTTAATCTTCGGTGACGTTGCTTCTAACCTCCCTCGACCAGCCAATCACCCTAGACCCTTAGAGGCAGCTCTTTCCTCCCCCTTCTTCCAATCTATTAAACACTTGCCCTAACCCTTCCATCAACCATAACCCTTCCACCACCAGTTTTCACCGGTGCCACCCCATTAATGTCGGTCCTCCACCAACCACCATCACCTAGGATCTTGTGGCTTCATCCACGAAACCTAAACAGACCATCCTGATGTTCATCCACTAATAAGACGATATCTCGAGATCTCCACATCCGATTCCGCTGAAACTTAATTTGTTGGAAAGCTCTTTTCTAGGGCTACAACATATCCAAATTTTACGTCAATCCAATAGCGACATCTTTTAGGATCTTATTACAAAGTTCCATGCCAGATCTAGTCTAGATCAGAAAATTGGAAGAGATTGAACCTTAGCTTAAGGGGAGATCATATCAAGCTTGGTATCAGAGCCACCGTTCCTCAAACACGCACTTCCTATGACGACAACCAGATCCATGGATGCACAGCAAAATGAAGAAGAAGAGATTCTCCTAATCGAGGAGGGGGAAGCGGTTGCAGGGACTTCTTCCCGCGAAACCGCCCGATCTAATCGGAATATGGAAGAACCTAATGTTCAAGCCGTGTTGGGGTCTTTTTCCGAACAGATGGCCATCAATAATCAAGCCGTGTTGGGCGTGGTCGAAACCTTCTTCAACAAGTGGGGCAATCGCAAGGCAGCATAGGGAACCCTCCGTAGTATACCCAACATCCTCCATGGCCTCCCCATTCCTCACAAAAGTAGGGGAGAGTTCGGCTATCCAGCAAGATCGAGCTTCTACACCTCGACCGATGGTCAGCTGCAACGAACTACCGTCGGTTGCAATGGGATCCTCAACCATTGTAGCAGCTCTTGGAACCTCCAAATTTTCCTATGCACTAGAGACCTCGCCGACAAACAGTGAAAGGCTAGCCGTTTCTTTCTCGATCCCTGCAGAAACGACAAAGAGTCCAGCTTCAAGCAGTAGTTTCCTTTGGAGAGCCCGATGGTTGGAAAGATTCTTTCGACGTCAGAACAGAGTTCTTTGATAAGTCAACAACCGTGCGAACCACTATTGAATGGAGGAAGATCACGCATGGCCGCTGGATATCCCTCATCCGGAATTCTCATCAGTGGCGAGGGAGATGATACAAAACTGCAAGTTCTAGCACTTGGGCCGCCTTACACCACCTTTTTTTGCAACCACAGCGAGTCAGTAACTAGGAAGAAATCGTGCATGGCCTCCAATGACCTTCCACCATTCTACTCGGTCAATCGACAGTCGACCGCGATAGAGAAGGAGATGAAGATTTCATTTTTTTGGGCCAACTTCAGCCTTCCATTGCCGCCGACTGCTGCCACACCGTCAGGAACCTTGCTAAAGCAACTACTGGAGGTGGTCACTACTCAGCCAAGGCTGCCACGTGCCCAGGCAACTCCTATGGCAACGGCTGATGGAGATGAAATTATGGGAGAAATATTCGGGGTTTCAAATTTTTTTAAAAACCATAAGTGGTTAGAATTTCAAGATGGCTACATGGTTGGGCTTCACCAGGTGGAATTGCTAGACATGAGCTGGGTTGGACCTATGAGCCAAAGGGGTCAAGTCGAGTGTGAGTCATCTCTGAACTTCAAGACTCTGTTTAGTCAAATAAAGGACATGATCAGAAACCCTCTACTTGACTTAAGATGAGTTTGCTTATACCAGGATACATTTGACTTGGATCCTAATCCATGGAGTGGGCAGAATGATTATGAGCACAACCAACAATCAGTTCAGCTAGCTGAACCTAACTCGAGTCACTAGGAGGACCTAATCTAGATCCACCAACTACATCTAACTCGACCTCCTGAGCGCAATCAGATGCACCAGATTTCTATTGCTGAACTGACATTGAGTCAATTGGTTTGACCACCCGAGACCAAGTGGACTCAATGTAGACGGACCCGAATTCCACCTTGGGCTAGTAGGAGTACAAGTATCCAAGCTCAATTGAGGATGACCCGCTTTGAGGCGGTTTATGGTTGCACTCCCCCCTATCTTGCGTGCCTACGATAGAGTCGCGGTGGCGGATAGGACCGAGCTTGACTTGGAACTTGCTGATTGAGATGAAACCTTGAGACGGTTCAAGATGCACTTTGCAACAGCCCAAAACCGCATGAAGTAGATTTATGACAAAGGCCGACGTGAGCTAGAATTTGAGGTGGATCAATAGGTGTTCATTCGAGCTCAACCGTACCGGCAATCCGCATTGAGGCCAATTTTGAACAAAAAATTGGGTTACAAGTACTATGGTTCGTACCGAGTGCTACAACGAATTGGTCTAGCAGCTTACCGGTTGGACCTACCTGAAGGAACTAGGATACATCCGGTCTTCCATGTATTGGCATTGAAGGCCCAGATCGGGCCTAACCATGTGGTGGGTTTGGCCTTACCCGAACCAATGGAGGAAGATGGCCCCACTGAATCGGTCCGAGTCTTAGGCCGCAGGAGAATACGCCATGGGTCCAGATTAGAGACTGAAGTGTTGATTGAGTGGCTGCACAAACCTACAGACAAGTCTACATGGGAGCCGGAGTTAGAGTTCAAAGATCGCTTCCCAAATTTCAAACCTTGAGGATAAGGTTGTGGAAGCGTGGTGGATTGATACGATTTTAACTTCACTGATGTCATCTCGAGCATGGATACACTTTATGATTGTCTTTGTTTCTTGTTTTAATGTTTAATTTTCACGAAAATAACTTTTCTTTAAGTCGCGTTCGAACGCGGGTGGAGTGAGTTCGAACGCGGTTGTGAATGCGGTCGAGAACGTGGTTGAAGAGTGTGCATTGTGCATTCGAATGCCCCGTTCAAATGCACTGTGAACGCCTGCATCGCGTTCGCAAATATAGAGAAGTGGAAAACAGGCGCGTTCGAACGCCTGCATTGCATTCACAAATTTAGAGAAGAGCGAACTAGGTGCGTTCGAACGCAGTCGGCGAAATTATAATGTTTAGGGTTAATTTTGAGTTGTTTGGTTAGCCTCTAAAAGGAATGTGGATGGCAACCAAAGATTATTATTGAAGAATTGAGTTTTGCTTTGCCTCCTTCGTCTTCTTCGCTTTCGTTCTCTCAATTCCCGGCAACGCCACTTCTAACCTCCCTCGACTCGCCAATCACCCTAGACCCTTAGGGGTGGCCCTCTCCTCCCTCTTCTTCTAATCTATCCAACACTTGCCCTAACCCTTCCATCAACCACAACCCTTCCACCACCACTTTTCACCAGTGCCACCCCATTAACGTCGGTCATCCACCAACCACCATCACCTAGGATCTCATGCCTCCATCCACGGATCCTAAACAGAACACCCTGACATTTTTCCGCTAATCGGACGATATCCCGAGATCCCCATATCCGATTCGCCTAAAACTTGATTGTTGGAAAGCTCTTTTCTAGAGCTACAACATATCGAAATTTCACGTTGATCCAATGACAACATCTTTTGGGATCTTATTACAAATTTTCGTGCCAGATCTAGTCTAGATCAGAGAATTGGAAGAGATCGAACCTTAGCCTAAAGGGAGATCGTATCAAAACCGGCTCCACAACCGCTGTCTTCTCCACTGGCTCAGGTAGAGCCGATCCCATAACCTGGTGATCTCCAATCTGCTCCCTCAGCAATGAAACATGAAAGACCGGGTGGATCTCGACCCCTCGGGCAGCTACAAGCAATATACAATTAGACAAATACGCTCTAAAACCTAAAACAGACTGAAGTAGCGATGTGCTAACTTTTGGTTTCGTATTGGATGTAGGGTCATCTGTCAGTACAATTGCACCCTCATGAACACCCAACTACCGATGTCGAACTCCTACTCCTGGTGGCTGCGATCATAAACTTCCTTCATGCGGTTTTGAGCAAGTTTAAGATGGGCACACAATCTCCTCAATGTGGCGTCTCTATCTATCAATACCAAGTCCACCTCCGTCCAATCCACAGATGCGACAGGGTCATAGACGCGTAATGTTAGAGTCGTGTGCCCATACACCACCTCGAACAGAGTCATGCCAATATTATTGTGGTGAGCGATGTTGTAAGATCACTCTGCCCACGGTAAAAACTCCAACCAGCGTCTCGGCATCTCTCCCATAAAACACCACAAATACTACTTAATGCCTCGATTGACCACCTTAGTTTAGTCGTTCGTCTATGGATGATAGGCCGAATTGAGGTTCAATTGAGTCCTCTGCAATTTGAAAACTCCATTCAAAAGTCACTAACAAATACACGATCATAATGGAAGATAATCATGCGTGGCATGTGATGCAATCTAGTCACCGACTTGGTTGAAAATGGATGTGACAATGCGAAAAAATGTGCATACTTGCTTAATCTGTCAACCACCACAAAAGTAACTAAGTAGCCACGGTCCGATATCGTAGAGGTTGAAGTAATCTGGCCAATTTTAATGTGGTTGCCTTTGCCCTTTAATAGACTTTGCAAGCACGGACAAAAGTCCTCACGTCTCGTCGCAGTCCAGGCTACGTGCAGCTCTGTGATAGCCTCCTATAATTTCTCAAAGCACCCTTATGACCGGCCTCCAAAGATTGGCAAAAATGCTCCAACAATTTCTGCCACAACTCGTCGTTCGTAGGCACTTGGATGAATCGACAGTCCAGTAGTAGGCTGCCTCGGTTCTCTAGCTCTGGATAGCGCTCTGGATCATCCAACACCTCCTATAACAACCTCTTAACATCTAGGTCAGATGTACATGCATACCTCAACTTGTCAAGAAAAGGAAAAGTGGGAGAAGAAAAGGCTGCGAGCTCGACGGTATCGGGTTGGCACGATAGTGCATTCGCCACTCTATTTTTCATCCCTTTCTTGTACTAAATTTCATAATCATACCCCAGTAATTTTGTGACTCACCTCTGCTGTGCTAGAGTGTTAATACGCTGTCCCATAAAATATGGAAGGCTCCTTTGATCGATTCAAATAATAAATCGCTTACCAATGAAATAACACCTCCACTTCATCACTGCGTGGAGAATTGTCAACATCTCCCTCTCGTAAGTCGACAATTGATGAGATTTCTGTGATAAAGCCTTGCTTAGAAAGGCTCTGGGACGTTTTCCAAGCATTAGTATAACTCCTATGTCAACCCCCAACTCATCGCATTCCACAACGAACTCTTTAATGAAATCCGGTAGAGCTAGAACGAGCGCCGTTGTCATGTTTCTAATTCTTCAAATGCTGTCGTGGGTTCCTTCGTGCATTTAAAAGAGTCATTTCTCAGCAATGAAGTGAGAGGAGCAGCGATCTTGCCATACCCAGCGATGAAGCGGCAATAATACTCGGTCAGCCCCAAGAAGCTATGCAATCTTGTGGTGGAAGTAGGGATCGGCCAAGTTGTCATGCACGCCACATTTTTAGGATCTGTCCCTACTCCTTTCGTTGTTATGATATGACCTAAATACTCCACTTGTGGTACTCCCCATTGGCATTTAGACATTTTAACCTTCAACTGGTTTTGCTTCAATAAATTCAGCACATTCTCTAAATGCCGCAAATGCTCCATTTTAGTCCTACTGTACACTAAAATATCATCAAAGAATACCAAAACATACCGTCTTAGTAGAGACCGAAAAATATCATTCATGAGGTTTTGGAAAGTTGCTGGAGTATTGGTGAGGCCGAACGACATCACCCGAAACTCGTAGTGCCTATCCGAAGTTCGAAATACGATTTTGTGCATATCTGCCAGGTGAACTCTAATTTGATGATACCCAGCCCTCAAGTCAAGCTTGCTGAATATGGTCACCCCTACAAGCTCATCCAGCAGCTCCTCTATGATCGGAATGGGATACCGGTCCTTGACGATAATCGTGTTTATTACCCGATAGTCGACATAAAAATGCCACGACCCATCCTTCTTTCACACCAATAACACGGGCAATGAGTAAAAACTATAACTTGGTTGTATGAGGTCTTGGTCCAACATCTCGGCACCATTTTGGAGATAACCTTCTTCTGCACATGTGGATACCGATACGGTCTCACGTTTGCTGGTGTAGCCCTGGGCACAATCTCTATGTGATGGTCTGTAGTTTGCGTTGGCGGCAACTCCTTTGGTTCCGCAAACGGTCCAACAAATTTATCCAATTAAATAAATTAATTGTAGTATCTGGACTCATTTGAGGTTCATCTCTTACTAATTCTAACTAAAGAAGATAGGCCCAATCACTCGCACAAGGCAGCCCCACCATCGGCTACATTGCTAGAATCGGTAGAGATTGAACCCATTAAGCCGCATCTCTTTGTTTCTTTGCTGAAATTTTATCTACATGCTCCGAAAATCAAATGTGATGGGTCCCAAGCTCTGCAACTACTGAGTGCTAAGGATAATGTCCGCTCTTCACAGTGCTAACGGATACAAGTCCATAATGATGACGTGCCCTTGCACCCGAATACTGACTCGGTGGCACAAGCTCTCCGCTAAAAGCTTCGTGCCGTCTCCAATAGCCACCTCAAACCCCATGGTCGGTTCAGCGCCCAAGCCCATCTTCCTCATCAACCTCTCATCTAGAAAATTGTGTACTCCTAAAACTGATAAAGATATGCATATGTGGATACCAATACGGTCTCACGTTTGCTGGTGTAGCCCCGGGCACAATCTCTATGTGATGGTCTGTAGTTTGCGTTGGCGGCAACTCCTTTGGTTCCTCAAACGGTCCAACAAATTTATTCAAATAAACAAATTAATTATAGTATCTGGACTCATTTGAGGTTCATCTCTTACTAATCCTAACTGAAGAAGATAGGCCCAATCACTCGCACAAGGCAGCCCCACCATCGGCTACATTGCTAGAATAGGTAGAGATCGAACCCATTAAGCCACACCTCTTTGTTTCTTTGCTGAAAATTTATCCACATGCTCCAAAAACCAAATGTGATGGGTCCTAAGCTCTGCAACTACTGAGTGCTAAGGATAATGTCCGCTCTTCGCAGTGCTAACGGATACAAGTCCATAATGATGACGTGCCCTTGCACCCGAATACTGACTCGATGGCACAAGCTCTCCGCTAGAAGCTTCGTGCCGTCTCTAATAGCCACCTCAAACCCTATGGTCGGTTCAGTGCCCAAGCCCATCTTCCTCATCAACCTCTCATCTAGAAAGTTGTGTACTCCCAAAATTGATAAAGATATGCACACAATGTTTTCTAATGAGTCTACCCACCCACAATGTCCTCGATGTAGAAGTACCCGAATATGCGTGCATCGATATCTCATTTTGGATATCCTCCTCCACGTCCTCCTCATGGACCTCGTCTGCATACTCTTTATCCTTAACAACCTCATCGTCTTCCTCGAGATCGTCGATGAGCATCACACTCCCGATCAATTTGGAACACCGAAGATCGGGGGTGAAACGTTCATCGCATCGAAAGCAAAACCACTTCGCCCTTTGCTCCTCCACTTGGGTAGGTGTGAGGGTTTGAACGGGGAGTTTGTGCCTCCTCTAACATTAGAAGATGGCCTTTAAACCCGCATAATTTATGACCAGTATTCTCTGCACAAACTGCCCATCTCAGCTACCCCAACTTGCTTTTGCTACCATTTTTAGAGCTTTGTGCTTTTGCTCCATCCTCATGGCCTTCTCGAAGGCTCCTCAAGAGTAGTAGGATAGAGAGCATGAACATCTGTCTAGATCTCCTCCCATAACCCTGAAATAAAGGTGCTCATCAATTTCAGTTCGGGCCAAGGTGGCTCGCACCGGCTAGTAACTCTTTCAAATTCTGCTTTATACTCCAACAAGGTTGTCCTCTGAACTATTTTGCTTAATATGGCAACAAAATCTTCAAACACCGTTGTCCCAAATCTTTATGTAATCCTCTTGTAAAATTCTGCCCAACCGATAAATCCTCCACCTTGAACGGCCGATCAGTACCAATGCAACGTCATTCCCTAGAGGTGAAAGCTTGTCATCGCCACCTTTGCGTTCCTTTGACAATCATAATACTGCTCCACTTGAAACAACCAATCGATCGAATCCCAGCCTTAGAACTTTAGAAAGTCCAAGCGTGCGGTTCTCCCTCAGATTGCATTGTCAGGCTCACGAAAGATCCTTGGTTCAGGTCTGAATTGCTGTGCTTGTTGCTCTCCTTCTCGAAATCTTCAAACATATCCAACACCATCTCTAAAGGGATTGACATAATCGTCAAAATTCCAATCTTCTTCTCCAACGAAGTGCACTAGTGTCGCGCGCCTCTCAGGTTCCACCACCGTCGACCTCAGGTTGTATACCGGAGGTGGGGGATGTTGTCTAGGAATAGGTAAAAGTGGCTCGAGGTCTCTAAATCCTCGTACTCCTACTTAGGGTCTTGTTCATGGGTTCCAAACTGGTTCGCATGAGGTGGTCGAACTGATTCACGAAAATTTCACCTACCTCAAAAATTATGTGCATTATCTCCTTCATTCTAATAACCTAACTCTAACCCTAGGGCTAAATTTGGAATTTGGCATAGGTGCACCGCCACAGGGTGCATAGGGAAAGTGGTGGCCAGGATAGGTTGTGGGTTGCCGGCAGTCGGCCCCTGGCAGGTCGTTGCGGTGGTAGAACGGCGACGAGTGGCGAGATAACCCAATTATTGAGCTTAGGCACGAGGGGCTGCAACAGCGGCAATGGCACGTCATCGGCTAGTCGACTAGCCTCCGACGGCTATAGAAAGGACCAGTGCCCCTACTACAGGGGAGCAATAACGGTGTGAAGCCGCGGCGGAGCCACCCCGATATAGTGATAGCTTCCCACGATTTTGGCTGTCGAGTTTGACCACCCGACGGTCGCCGGCGGCTACAGCGGCCACCACTGGCCAGCAGTCAGCCTGAGGAAGCTAGCTGTGGCCATTAGTGGGCGTGGCAGCTCAGACCCGCGACCACTCGCAGCAGGTTTGCTGCAACATGAACTACCGTTGCTGGTGGTCTTCTAGCTTTTGCCAGCGCAAACGATGGTTTGGGCTCGAGTGCGGGGGGTCCTATTGGAGGATCGGATGTGGCGGTAGGGCCAAGAACAACCGAATGGCCACCGGTGGGAGGCTAGTGTTTTTAGCCCTATCTCCCCCCGTGGGTGGGGAAGACAACTCGAGGGCCATCTTTGGCGGCTACTTCGACATCGATATGGCGACGGGCTCGGCTTGTAAGGATGGAAGGTGTTCCTCCTCAATCGGAGGAGGGATTCTTGTTGGCTATTGGGTCAAATGGCCGGTAGGCTCATGATTTAGGGTTCTAATGGCTCTAGTTTCACAAAAATCGATGATCGAAATGAAAATCTAAAAGGAAAAGAGTGGAGATAGGTTAGAGAGGGCATAATGGTAAATATCTAATGTTACAGCGGTCATCGGAGGGTGACAGACGGCCAAGGTTGGTGGTGGATAGCTATATTGTAGGGTGGTTACTAGAGGTAGGAGGTAGCTAGGATTTGGAAAGTTGGGATATTTCTACGGCTATAATCTATTCTTAGAAAGATAAAGTGATTTAATGGCTACGATAAAAGATTAGTGTGAAAATAATAACTTAGCTAAACTCAAATTTCTTTAATGATAATTATTAACACATGTCCACCCCTATTTATAGGAGTAAAATCCCTAGCAGATTAGATCCACATTCAGATTATCCTATTTATTTAAAATTTAAAACAAAATAAAGCTAAGTAACTAATTTGACTCAATTTAGCCCATGTGGTCAGATCGTAACACATTATATTACATATCTATCTTCGTAGCATTGTATTACGTTGTATATTTATCTCCATAGTATTACATTGCATTATATATCTATCTCCCTAGCATTATGTTGAATTGCATATCTATCTCCCAAGATTGCATAGCTAATGCCTAAGCTTAGCATTGTATATCTAACTTTAAGCGTTATATACATAAAATATAATAATTTATTTACCATTCATTTCATCAATCTATTTTAGATCAAATCATAGGGTATTTCAATAAATTTTTATATTTACATGTACTTTATATCACCCTTATTCTAGAAGACAAAGTAAATAGGTATAGCTATTCCTAAAATAAATTCTTTAATTTAATAATAATAAATTAGACTTTGTTATTCTTATTCCATTGTATTCTCAATGTGAAGAAGCCTTAAATTTTGATTTGGAGGACATGGTTCCTATATACGATTCTGACAATATCTTTGGTTACAAAAATAGCTACCTGATTATTACCCACAGTTTCGTGTTTCATACTTTTATAACATATTTCATAATTAAAACGGATAATCTGAGTGTAAACTTATCAAACTCTAAAATTTCTCTTTATATTTCTACTTATTTTATTTTTATTTGAAGTCTAATTAAGCTCCAACAAAAAATCAAACATTTGTTTACCTAATATTAAAACGTTTCTTGTATCTAGTTATAACATGATTCCTAATGTAGCCAAAATAGATCTTCCAGTATTAAGTGGGTGTGGTCCATTGGTAGAAAAATATTTTAAAGAAGCCTACATTGGTTAAAAACTCCGACGAGAATTGATGGAGTACAAGTGGTTTAAGGAGGCGTGCGGAGAATAGAGTATGGGAGTTTGGCTTGCCAAGTTCCATGTGCTTGATGTGCTTTTTTGCTACCTATCGTGAGAGTTGATGACCAAATTGGGTGTGTACATAAAAGAATGTACCCAATCTTATAAGCCTAACTTTGTTCGACCTCGACTTTAAATTACTTCCGTGCCTTAATTTAAAATCAAGATTGATGGTTTTGTTTCAATTCAAAATCTACTTTCGAGGCTATCTTATCTAAAGTCAACTCAAGCTTGAGCCAAAATGAGCCGCTTAAAAGGTACAATTAAATAAATTTCAAACCAAGTGTTATTCTAGTTTGATTGGAAAAGTATATATGAATTTTTAGATTTTCATTTAATGGTTTTGATTTATACATTTTCTTTCAACGGTAATTGAGATTAGCTGTGATGATGCTAGGCCTAAAAATAAATTTGAAAACTCTTTGAGCTTGATTAAAATCTAGACCTTTATAAATTTTTAGATTCTCATAGGTAGGCTCAGTATCTAGTCCGTTATCTGGAGTAAAATCTAGACCTTTATAAGCTACTAGATCCTCAATAGTAAAAGTAAAACTGATGCCGAAATCACTAAGGAGATCTAGAACATAAGCATTATCATTAATTTTCTTAGGAATTTTAAAAGGTCCGGCACTTCGTGCATGCAACTTTTTGACAGTCCCAGATGGAAACCGCTCCGGACGTATCTGGACCATCACAAAGTCTCCAACATTAAATTCTTTGAATCTCCTTCTTAGATCAGCTCGAATTTTATAATTAGTATTATTTTGAGCAATTCTGTTACTGATTTCTTTATGCAAGTCATGAATATGTGATGCGAATGCAAATGCAGACTCAGACAACCTATGATAATGGGACATAGGAATGAGATCTATAGGTTGTCTAGGTTTGTAACCATATACTACCTCAGTTGGACTCAGACCTATGGATCTATTAACAAAATTATTATATGCAAATTCAGCAGTTGGTAGTTTTTGATCCTAGTCTCTTAGATTCTCGCCGACAAGAGTTCTTAGTAGGTTACCTAAGCTCCTATTGACTACTTCAGTTTGCCCGTCAGTTTGTGGGTGGAAAGCAATTGAATACTGAAGCTTAGTTCCCATCTTATGTCATAGGGTTTTCCAAATATAACTAGTGAATTTTACATCCCTATCTGACATAATAGTTTTTGGTAGCCTGTGCAACTTAACGATTTCATCAAAATAGATTTTAGCAACTCGAGAGGCATCAAAAGTTCGGGAACAAGGTATAAAGTGGGCCATCTTTGAAAATCGATCCACCACCACAAGAATGGAATCATGCTTTCGGGTAGTCTTTGGAAGTCCATACTAACATCTTGCCAAGGGCAATTAGGAACCGGTAAAGGCGTGTACAATCCTGTATTTTATTTTCGCTGCTTAGCGAGTTGACATACATGACATCGACTAACAAGTCTCATAACATCTCTCTTTAAGCTTGGCCAGAAAAATCGATGTTCCGTAGCTTCAATAGTTTTTGCGTGCCCAAAATGTCCAGCTAAACCCCCAGCATGCAATTCCCAAATTAAAAATTCCCTTAATGAGGTGTTGGGAATGCATAACCTTCGAGACTTAAATAGATAGCCATCCTGCAAGATGAAACCATCAATTTCTTGAGTCGCTCCATCGCTTAATAAATTGTAAACTTCATGAAAATCCAGACATGATTCATATTCGGTTTTGATTTTATCAAATCCTATTACTTCTGCGTTCATCCTTGAAAGAAGAATCATGCGACGACTCAGTGCATCAGCCGCTTTGTTGTCCGCTCCGGACTTGTGTCGTAAGGTGTACGTATAGTCCTGGAGAAATTCGACCCACCTACCGTGTCTAGCATTAAGCTTCTTTTGGGAGTTAAGGTAGCGAAGAGCTTCATGGTCAGAGAAGATTACGAATTTTTGAGGAAGCAAATAATGTCTCCAGTGGCGAAGAGATTGAACCACAACATAAAATTCCTTATCATAAGTGGTATATCGTTGTCTAGTTTCATGCAGCTTTTCACTAAAGTAGGCAATCGGATGGCCCTCTTGGCTCAGGATTCCTTTTATACCAACTCCAGAAGCGTCACAAGTGACCTCAAAAACTTTAGTAAAATCGAAGAGTCGCATGACAGGGGCTTCCACCATTTTCTTTTTGATTTCAGGGAAAGCTTTAGTAGCACTTGCTGACCACTTAAATTCACCTTTCTTAAGGTATTCTATTATTGGAGCCATAATGGTACTAAACCCTTTGATGAACCGACGATAGAATGTAGCGAGTCCATGAAAACTTCTCACGTCTCTTATGGTACGGGGTTAAGGCCATTCTTTAATAGTTTGACCTTATCAGGGTCAGCAGACACTCCTTCAGATGAAACAATGAAACCCAAGAAAACAATTTTGTTTGTCAGAAACGTTTTGCTCTCTTCTCAAGACAGCTTAGACTTGACGAAGATGATCTATATGTTGCTCCCGAGATCGACTATAGATAAGGATGTCATCAAAGTATACGACTAAAAATTGTCCCATAAAAGGTCGTAATATTTGAGTCATCACTCTCATGAAAGTACTCGGAGCATTAGTCAAACCAAAAGGCATAACTGTCCATTCATATAACCCATCTTTTATTTTAAACGCAGTCTTCCATTCATCGCCAGGGCGTATACGAATTTGGTGATAGCCACTTTTTAAATCTATCTTTGAAAAGATCGTGGCCATTGCCATCATGTCCAACATGTCATCCAAACGAGGAATGGGGAAACGGTATTTTACCGTTATTCAATTAATAGCGCCGCTGTCGACGCACATGCGCCAGGTTCCATCTTTCTTTGGCATTAACAATGCGGGAACCGCGCAAGGACTTAGGCTTTCCTTTAGAAAGTCTTTTCTCAATAACTCGTCAACTTGCCGTTTGAGTTCAACGTGTTCAGTTGGGTTAAGTCTGTAATGAGGCAAGTTAGGAAGAGATGCACCCTGGACGAAATCGATAGCATGTTGAATATCTCTCATTGGTGGCAATTCATCCAGGAGATCCTCTTGAAAGACATCCGAGAATTCCTCAATCACAGTAGTGGCTTCAAAAGGAATCGATTTACTAGGCTCATTCAGAATTTCTCGAGCAGCAAGAATCAGAAAAGGAGTTCCTTTACTCATCTCACGTTCAATGCCACTCGCACTAATCAAGCTGACTTTATTGTCCGAGTGGATGGGATCAGACGTCTTTTCCATCTTACCACCTCTAGGCTGCGATGGAAGAATCTTGATTTTCTTACCCTTGTGTTCAAACATGCAGATATTTGAACGGCCATAAATATGCACATCATTATCAAATAGCCAAGGCCTTCCAAGGATAATTTGACCCACATCCATGGTCAATACATCGCATCAGATTTTATCCTTATAAGTCGTGAATTCAATTGGAACCAAACATCGCTCTTTTATTTCCAGCGTGGTAGAATTGATCCATGAAACCTTGTAAGGATTAGGATGGGAAACCGCAATAATGGTGGAGGACACGGCATTTATACAGCTGCCACTATCCACAATTACTTTACAATTTTTACCTCCAATTTTCGTGAAGGTGTGGAAAATGGAGCTACGCCTCCAATCATCATTGACTTTAGGTTGAGAGAGGGCACATCTAACAACATGTAACCTTGTGGAGTCTATGTGCCTCAGGCATCCTAGGGTATTTTCTTCCTCTTCATTTTCAAAATCTCGTTCACCGTCTACATGGTAAACATATCCATCAAAGTCTTGCTCGGAGTCTTCTTCGAAAGGTTCCTCAATTAAACTGATTTTATACGGACTCGCACAATTTGTAGCAACATGTCCATAGCCTTGACACTTATAGCATTTGACCCGAGGATTAATCTTGGAAAAGTCTTTCTCGACGTTCTTACCTTTGTATTCTACCTTGGATTGTGAAGGGCTAGGGGTAGATCGGTTAAAAGATTGATTGGTAGATTTGGCTTGATGAGGACCTGTGGAGGATTTATGAATTTGAGGTCTTGTTTCATAATTTCTTGGGATGTGGTTAGGTCTAGACTCCTCTAAGTCTTGAACTAAGCTGTAGGCATTTTCCAAAGTATCAACATTACAAGCAAAAAGTTCACTTCTCAATTCTTCACGTAGGCCAGCCCTAAATTTGGACAAGATTTGCATAGGGGTTTCTGATTCGATCACGCTACACCGAACAAGCAATTCATCAAAGGCCGCAACGTAATCCTTAGTTGACTTACTCCCTTGGGTAAGTCGGTTCCATCTGTCTAGAAGCTTAGGGTAATAGGAAGGTGGGAGATATTTATGTTTTAGTTCATTTTTCATGTCAACCCAAATTTCAATTGGAAGCTCACCCCTAATCTCACGAAGAGTCTTAACGTTGGTCCAGTATTGATTTGCTTTCCCAGTCAATTTCATGGTAGCAAACCTAACTTTATGGATTTTCGACATATCATACCATTTAAAGTAACGATCCATGTCTTTGATCCAGTCCAAGAAGTGTTGCGGATCTAGATGACCATCAAACATCGAAGCATCAATTTTAATGCTTCGAAGGTACCATTCATCAGTTACTCACTCATTCCCTTGAAAATGCTGATGAGGTAAAGGAGTGGGAGATTCACCATGTTCAAGGTCAAGGCGGTGATTATTTTGAGGGGCGGTGTGCTCACGGGGTCTTTCTACCCTATATAGTCATTCATCGGTCACCTGTTGATCCCCAAGCAAAGTATCTTGAGTATCTCTGACTTATTGAGCTAAGGTACCTAGTCATCCCATAATGTTGTCGAGCTTTTTAATAAATTCGGGATCCACACTGCTACTGTTGGACTCACTAGAATCACTAAGGAGATAAGCCTTACCTCTACGTGTTGGCATACACTAATATGCAATGAGTGAGTTAGGTATTGCTTTATATAATTTTATTTATATATATATATATATTTTTTTTTTTAATTTTATGCTTGCTAATTTAAATAAAATTAAATAATGTTCTAACCTAATGGAATGCAAACGTCTCCTATATTTAATCCAAATACAAATGTCTTAATCTAAATGATATGAGATGATATGCTATGCAATCAAGAAAAATCTTAAAAAGGAATACTTAATTGAATTTAGATTTTCTATTCAGGAGATTCAAAGACTAATGTCAAGACTTAATGGTTTTTAAACAAAAGTCACATTTAATAAATGCCAAACCTTTTAAATTTCTTTCCAAAAATTAACATAATGCTAAGATTCTATTTGGCATAGTTCATCTCTTAATATCAGTACTAAAGCATATAAGGTTTCTATGTAGACTCTCCCCCACTATATGTGGAGGGCAGGGATTGATAACAGTTTAGAGATGATACTAGAAAATAATGACGTAAAAATATTTAATACATTGAAAAGAGCATGTACCTAACCATCTGAGAACAAAAGGAATTGAAATTAATTAATTTGTCTTCACCCTTCTTCTTCCTCCCCTCACAATGTGTTACTATTCATGTCCTCTCTGTCAGCACCAGGGAGTGGTCAGCAGCAATATCAGCAACGTCGGCAGCAAAGTCCGAGATAGTGGTGGTTGCAGTTAGCTACGGCAAGGAACAAGGCACAGGAGATCACGGCATGGGCGTCGGTGACGGCATCATCTGTGATGGGTGCAGGCGTCAAAGGGATGGCGTCGTCGGTGACGAACGTAGTCGTTGAAGATGGAGGAGGTGGGCTGTCGAGAAACCTGGGTAGCGGTGTCGTCGGTGGGAGACGTCGATGCGGCGCCGTCGTTGTCGGATGGAACAAACGGGCCGAGGTAGTGTCGTCGAGGAGGCGTCGAGGCAGTGTCGTCGGGCGGCGTCGTCAGGGAGGGACAAAGTCAGGGTGGCGTCGTCGGGGCGAGGCAGAGCCGGGGCGGCGTCGTCGGGTGGGGGGACGGCGTCGGCTGGCGTCGTCGGGGCTACGTTGAATCGGGGCGGCGTTGTGGCAGCAGTGACGAGAAAGGGCTTGGATTTTGATGTGAGGTGAGGGGAAGGTTGGGGATGAAGTTGGGTAATGGGTTGAGGGGTTATGATTAACGGGTTGCGGGTTTTGGACTAAAGGATTTTGGGTCAAGTGTAATGAGTTTAATGGGTTTAATAAGATTGGGTTGAGTTGGAAGTGTGAGGGCTAATGGGTGGTTAATGGGTTTGGATTTGAATAGGTTAGTTTCAAGTTAGGGAGGGAATTCGAAATTAGAAATATTGGAGGAAGAAAAATTAGGAAAGATAAGATTTGTTGGGATGTTGAGAAGAAATAAGAAATTTGGTAGGAGGTTTAGGGAAAGAAGGAATTGGTTGGAATTTAATAAAAATTAAAGCAAAAAATAATTTGAAAATTTGATTTTTCTTTTCTTTATTTTTTTTTCAATCTAAAAACAAATAAAAATAACGATGGAACAGTAAATCACTAGATAATGCAACAATAATCAATTTTTTGAAAGACTTGGAATCTTACACAGTAGCGATTCCTCTATGACAACAGATTCTTGTTGTTTCTCGTCGACGGTAATTTCTTTGTTCGTTGTACGTCAGATTTCTTGACGTTCTGGTGTTTGTAGAGCGATTGGTCGTACGCAGAACAAATGTGGAGCGGCGTAGAACCCGGGAGGAGGGACGTCCATAAACTAGGAACCTGACTCTGATACTAAAATGATGCAAAACATGGTGGAGAAAGATGAAATAGAGAGATAAGAAGGGAAGGAATGGGTTTCACACCTCCACCCTAAAAATAGTTTTACACCAAAATCCTCTAGAGAATAAATCACATAAACTTTCATTAAGTTCCAAAGAAAATATAACGGGTGTATATATAGACCTACAATGGAATTAAGTAAAAAAACACCCTACATAGAAAATAAACAAAAGAAACCATAAATAAATAAAAATCAGAACCAGATCCCTATAGGAGAGATCATCAATTGTCGGCGCCTCCTACGCTGGTACACACGCCATCGCGTCCTATCAGTGATGTCCGCATCACCCTAACTTGGCCCATGTAGTCACGCAATGGAAGATAAGGTCTCCTCAATTATTGTTGCAGTCTTCTCATTTACCGGACTTAAAATTTCTAATATATATCGAAGCAAAGTGTATAAAGTGTTTTGGCCCGTAAACATGAGTTACTTATGATATTGCAGTTTTTCTCCGTTTCATGTTTAATTGCAAAATTGCTTGATTTTATTATTTTCTAATTAATTTTCTGAATATTTTTTGATAACTTGAGATATGAGAGAACGAGATGATAACATTATTTTGATTCAGGAAGCATTTTTCTATAAAAGTTATATAAAGGAATAAAAGAAGTGTCAGTCTGAAAATAAATGTCTTTTTTTGACATAATAATAAATGCTTGGAGATACATGACATGTCACATGACATTCATGAGTTATCTATCCAGCAAATCAGATCTGTTCTTCTATTCCCCACTAGCATTGCCACTATTCATTTCCTTCTCAAAAGAATAGGTTAAGGTGTAACTTTCTTTTTTTTTTTTGAAGAAGAGCATACTAGGAACTATAAATTATGTTGCCTTCTCCCATCTTAACACTAATATTCACATAATGATTTTCCATCACAAATTATGTTCTTGTAACCATTTTGATAGTATTTTCAATGTTTGTCATCATTTATCATCTTTTTCATTCTCATTTGTTAGTAAACCCTAAACTCTATACAATCTTATTCATTCATCTCAATTTCAATGTAGGTTTTCATCTTCATATTACTAAAATTTGATCGGTTGTTTTTATCCTTGTGTCCCATTTGTAGTTTATATTTGACCCATTATAGTTATCCTTGTGTTCACGTAAGTATTTAGAAAGTTTTTCTGCACTAGTTTTCATTCATCTCTATTCTTTTGTGTCATTCAGTATGTTTGTCGTCAAAAAAAGATGTTCCAAAAAGAGGAAGATATGCACGTATTTTTTAACATTAGTTTATTTCAAGTATTTGGGTATCAGGAATAAATAATATTTAAAGACAAAGGCCTATAGTTAATTAGTCGTTTCATTGTTGCATTTGTATCAATCCGTAGAAACATTTACGTAATCAATTAATAGCCTATGTAATTCATCATTAAGTTGCACACTCCATTACATTACTATATACTCCATCAATAATCCATGTAATCTAATCTGCTAGTCTTGTATCTAATATTCATTGTTAATTTGTTCATGACATACAGTTAATCCAAAGAAGAGACAAATGATTTATTAAATAAAATCATGGTTGTTTCTTGTTGCTACGTCTTTGAGCTTTCTACTGGAGACTAGTATGTGTGTGAGGTTCACAAGAGAGTTGCAGACACCACCATTCTGATTCATCTTTGATTTCCCTAGGGTGCACACGTGCGCCCTTCTCTCTCTCTCTTTCCCTCCCTCGCTCTTTCTTCCTCTCTCTTCCTTCTTTTCTTCCTTCTCCCTGCCAGCTACATTTTTCCCCTTTTGGGATGCCGTCACGCTGGAGCACCATCAAGCTTGCCGACCCCGGACATTGAAGGTGTTGGAGCCCTCTCCATCGTTCGGTCAGTTTAGTTTAATGTTAGACTCTAATACCAATTTAATAAGCTCTGATACCAATTTGTTAAAGCTCAGATACCAAATTGATGAGATCTAGAACCAAAAGATCGGCTACGGAATAATTCATTAATATCTGAATTTATTGCAGAAAGCAGTCTGCGCAACCGTGGGAAAATATTCGTCAGATATTCTCCAGTAGTTAGAAAATTACGAAACCAATTGGGTTGGATCCATATCTTCCTAATCTATAACTTTTGTATTTATTCCCTTCGCATATTCAAACTGTAGAAGGGACGCACATCCAGAATAACGTGGGTGATGGTGGTGGTGACGGGTGGAGTGGATGTTAGGGTTATGGATGGGTATGGAGATGAGGGTGGATTGTGAAAGTGATTAAGTGAAGTAGATGAAGGGAATGAAGTGATCGAGATCCTAAAGAAGAGGGGTGGCTCGATAGTCGAGGGAGATTAGAATAGAGGAGAAACCTTGCTAACGGTAGAGGTGGAAGTATGGTGAAAAGGGAGGAGGGAGGAGTCTAGAGAAAAGATAGGAGGCAAGAAATCAAGAATCCAATAACAATGTAAAGTTGGGTGCCATTCACATATTTATAGAGGCTAGCCAACAAGTCCTAAAATAATATAAAACCCTAATAAACCAACTAAACCAATATTCCTTATCTTCTCTGAATACCTTTTGGATTAAGCTTTCATTTTTTCATAGATATATTCCGAATCTGGAGAAGTCATGAATATCAAAGTTGTAGATCTAGAGGTTGTCGACCTTATCCAACTAGTTTGATATTATTTGGATATGTGCTGAATATGAATAGTCTACAAATATTTTTCTAAAACTATACAGAGTTGGATTTAGCTAATTAGATAAAATCTTAACTAAGTGTATTAGCTCACTACGTTTCCCCCACCTAGCCCTCAAGGTTAAAAGTCACGGAAACACTCTAAGATATCAATCTCCAACTCCCATGTTGCCTCATCAGATGGCTTGCCAAGCCACTCAACTAGAATCTCCATCTCCAATCTAGTACCATGTCATCGTCGACGTCTAGCAAGTACTTGAACTGACTCTACGATCTCTATCTCCTCCAATGGCTCCGGTGGAACCGATCCAATAATCTCATGATCCCCAATGCGCTATCTCAATAATGAAATATGAATGACAGGATGCACTCTCGACCCCTCTGGCAGCTCCAAACGATATGCAATCGGACCAATACGCTCCAACACCTAAAACGAACCAAAGTAGTGATGTGCTAACTTTTGGTTTCGCATTAGACGTAATGTCACCTGTCGATACGGTTGCACCCTCACAAACACCCAACTGCCGATGTCGAACTCCTACTCCCTATGTCTACAATCATAAACTTGCTTCATGCGGTTTTGAGCAAGTTTAAGATAAGCACACAACCTCCTTAATGTGGCATCTCTATCCATCAATGCTAAGTCCACCTCCGTCCTATCTGCCGATGCCACTGGATCATAAACGCGTAACGTCGGAGCCGTGCGTCCATATACCACCTCAAATGGAGTCATGCTAATGCTGTTATGGTAGGCGGTGTTATAAGACCACTCCGCCCACGGTAAGAACTCTAACCATCGTCACGGCAGCTCTCCAACAAAGCACCTCAAATGCTGCTCAATGCCTCGATTAACCACCTCGGTTTGGTCGTCCGTCTATGGATGGTAGGCCGAACTAAAGTTTAATCAAGTCTTCTACAATATGAAAAACTTAGTCTAAAAGTCACTCATAAATACACGATCACGATCTAAGACAATCGTGCGTGGTATGCCATGTAATCGAGCAATATCTCTAACAAAAATTTCAACCGCTGTCTTAGCTGAAAACAGATGTGACAATACCGAAAAGTGCGCATACTTGCTTAATCTGTCAACCACCACAAAGATAATAGAATAACCACGTACCAGCGGAAAACCCTATATGAAGTCCATAGAAATGTCCTCCCAAACACGGTCCGGTATAGGTAAAGGCTGTATTAGTTCGGTCAGTTTCAAAGTGGTTGCTTTAGCCCTTTGACAGACTTTGCAAGCACGGACAAAACTCTTCACATCCCGTCTCAATCCTAGCCACGTGCAACTCTGAGATATCCTCCTATAAATCCTCAAGACACCCTCATAACCAGCCTCTGGAGTTTGGTGGAAGTGCTCCAATAATTTCTACCGCAATCCATCATTTGCGGGCACTCGAATACATCCGCGGTCCAGCAGCAAACTGCCTCGATTCTCGAACTTAGGATGGTATCCGAATCATCCATCACCTCCCGCAACAATCTCAAAATATGTGGGTCAGATGTACATGCACTCAGCTCATCAAGGAAGGGAAAGATAGGAGATGAATAGGCTACAAGCTCTATCGGGTTGGCGCGATAGTGCATCCGCCGCTCTATTTTCTATTCCCTTCTTGTATTGAATTTCATAATCATACCCCAGTAATTTTGTGACCCATCACTGCTGTGCCGGAGTGTGTATGCGCTGTCCCATAAAGTATGGAAGGATCCTCTGATCGGTTCGGATAATGAATCGTCTACTGATCAAATAAGGCCTCCACCTTGTCACGGCATATAGAATTGCTAGCATCTCTCTCATAAGTCGATAATTGTTGAGATTTTTGCGATAAAGCCTTACTAAAATAAGCAATGGGACGTCCTTCTTGCATTAGTACACCTCCTATGCCAACACCCGACGCATCACATTCAACAATGAATTCTTTGGTGAAATCCGGTAGCGCTAGAACGGGTGCCGTCATCATTGCTGTTTTTAATTTTTCAAAGACTAAAGTGGCTTCATCGGTTTACCTAAAAGAGTCCTTCTTCAACAAAGAAGTGAGAGAAGCAGCGATTTTGCCATATCCGGTGATGAATCGACAATAATAACTAGTCAGCCCCCAAAATCCTCTTAATTCAGTGGTAGTAGTAGGAATAGGCTAAGCGGTCATACATGCAACCTTTTGAAGATCCGCTGCTACACCATCCGCTGAAATAATGTGGCCTAAATACTCCACCTTTTGTAGTCCCCATAGGCACTTAGACTTCTTGATCTTCAATTGTTTTTGCTCCAACAAATTTAGCACGTCCTCTAAATACCGCTAATGCTCCAATTCAGTCCTACTATATACCAAAATATCGTTAAAAAATACCAAGACATACCTTCACAAGAGAGGCCGAAATATATCATTCATGAGGCCTTGGAAGGTAGCTAGAGCATTGGTGAGACCAAAAGGCATCACTCGGAACTCGTAATGCCCGTCCGAAGTCCGAAATGTCTTTTTGTGCATATCTGCCGGGTGAACTCTAATTTTATGATACCCGGCCCTCAAGTCAAGCTTACTAAATATAGTTGCCCGTGCAAGCTCATCCAGCAACTTCTTGATAACCGGAATGGGATATCGGTCCTTGACGGTAATAGCGTTTAGTGCTCAGTAGTCGACACAGAAACGTCATGTTCCATCCTTTTTTTGCACCAAAAGCATGGGGGATGAGTATGACTTATGACTTAGTTATATGAGGCCTTGCTCCAACATCTCGACTACCATCTTTGAGATAACTTCTTTTTGCATATGTGGATACCGATACGGCCTCACGTTCACCAGTGCAGCCCCGGGTACAATCTCTATGCGATAGTTCACCACTCTCCTCGGTGGCAACTCCTACGGCTTCTCAAATAGTCCAAAAAAGTTATCTAATAAATTAGACAATTCAATTGTAGTACAACAACTCGTTTGAGGCTCATCTCCTGCTGGACCTAACTGAAGAATATAGGCCAAATCATACGCACCAAGTAGCCCCACCATAGGCTGCATTGCAGGAATCGGCGAAGTCCGTACACCATCAAGCTGCACATCTTTGTTTCCTTGTTTATATTTCATCCACATGCTCCGGAAATCAAATACAATAGGTCCCAAACTTTGTAACCACTAAGCATCAAGGACAACATCCACTCCTCGTAGCGCCAACGGATATAAGTCCATAATAATGTCGTGTCCTTGCACCCGTATACCGACTCGGCGACACAAGCTCTCCACCCTAAGCTTCGTGCCGTCTCCAATAGCAACGTCAAACCCCGTAGTCGATTCGGCATCCAAACCCAATCTCCTCACTAACCTCTCGTCTAGAAAGTTATGTGTACTCTCCGAATCAATGAGGATGTGCACATAATGTTTTCTAATGAGTCCATTTACTTGTAACGTCCTCAGCACAGAAGTACCCAAATATGCATGCATCGATATTTCATCTTGGATATCTTCCTCAACGCCCTCCTCAACGGTCTCCTCATGGGTCTCCACTGGACACTCTCCATCATCATCAATCTCATCATCCTCCTCAAGACCATCGATAAGCATCACACTCCTGATCGGTTAAAAACACTGATGACCGGGGGTGAAACGCTCATCACATCGAAAGCAAAGGCCTTTCGCTCTTCGCTCCTCCACCTGGGTAGGTGTGAGAGTTCGAACGGGGGGTCTAGTGCCTCCTCTAACATCGGAAGAAGGTCTCAAAGGTGGTCGTGGTCTAGTAGTCGTAGCCGTTGTTTTTGAAACCGTAGAATTTGCAGCCGACGTTCTAGGTGCAAACCGCCCATCTCGATTGTCCCAATTGGTTTTCGTTGCCATCTTTAGAGCCCTATGTTTTTGTTCCATCCTCACAGCCTTCTTAAAGGCCTCCTCAAGAGTAGTAGGACATAGAGCATGAACATCCACTTGTATCTCCTTTCGCAGCCCTAAATAAATGTACTCATCAATGTACGTTCAGGCCACGGTGGCTTACAACGACTACTAACTCTTTCAAACTCAGCTTGGTACTCCAATACGGTAGTCCTTTGAACCATCTTGCTTAATATAGTAGCAAAATCTTCATATGTCGCTGTCCCAAATCTGTGTATAATCCTCCTACAAAAATCAGCCCATCCGGTAAATCCACCACCACGAATAATCGATCTATACCAATGCAATGCCGTTCTTTGGAGGTGAAAGCTTGCCATCTGGACTATTGCATCTTCTGCTGTACCTTGATTATTAAAATATTGTTTAACTTGAAATACCCAATCCATTGGATCACCGCCTTGGAATTTTGGAAAGTCCAAACGTGCGGTTCTCCCCCGAATAGCATTGTCAGGTTCGTGAAAGATCCTTGGTTCAGATCTAAACATTTCTGTATGTTGATCACCTTCTCTAAATCCTTGAGCATGTCCATCACCATCTCCATAGGGATCAAGCTCATTCTCATAGTGCCAATCCTCCTCATCGACGAAGCGCATCGGTGCCTCACGCCTCTCGGGTTCCACCACCGCCGATCTTGGGTTTTGTAATAGAGGTGGGGGATGATGTGAAGGCATAGGTAAGAGGGGATCATTGACACTCATATGACACACCTGGACCTGTGGGGTATCAGTTCGATGGGGTCCCACCGCTGGTCCTTCTTGAAACTTTGTTCGTCGTCGAGGAGATGACGAACCCAATCGATTCACGATATATTCCTTATATTCAATGTGATCCTTTTGTATGTTGTCAACTCTATGCAACAATGTTTGGAACATACCCCTTAGTTCATCCATATTCGAACCCATAGACGTTGGTTGACTTGGTCCTACCGTGGTCGCTCCAAGGGAATCGGCCTCACGGTTAGGATTATCGTGCATTGAGTCCTCCCTTGTCGATGTACTCTCCATAGGTCTCCTTGTTGATGTCATCTTCCTTTTTTCAACCATTAATGGAGGTCTGAGGTTCGCCTTCTCTAATACCAATTGATAAGCTCTGATACCAATTTGTTAAAGCTCAAATACCAAATTGATGGGATCTAGAACCAAAAGATTGGCTATGGAACATTTAAAAATATATTATTTGATTTGGGTTTTCCTCTAGAGTTTTTACCTCTCCGTCTGGATGGGGATTTGGCTAGTCGATGGCCTCGTGCCTCCTTACGTCAGCTTGGTAGCAATGCCTCCCCATACTAACGATACACTTATTGGATTAGTTTTCTCCCCTCGGTTGAGGCTAAACCTAGTAGCCTCTCATTGACTTGCGGACCTTTGTTCGGCCATCTGAGTTGGTGATGCCCTTCCCCGAGTGGTGGAAAAGCTTTCTCTTCGCGAAACAAAGCTTTCAGTGTCATCTTTAACCCTGGAGGCTAGGTTTGTCGGGTGACTCATCCCCTTGGCTGTAGGCTATGGTATGGGGCTTGATCTCCATCGATTGCCTCAATCAGCTATGCACTACCTCGTGTGGACTGTGTGCATCGTGAGGTTGGATTTGGTGTGGTCGACTAGTTCTGTCAGAAGTGGTGATCGTTGGTGACCCTTGCGCCCCCCCCCCCCCATCCCCCCAAGTCATGGAGTCTTCTCACCAAGATGGCTCCTTGCTATGTCTCCTATTGTGTCATGCTTTAGGTGCCATCTCTATTATGGGTGTCAACTAGTGCACCGACCTTAGCTGTCGATAGTGGTGCATGCCGGCAGCCACCTTCCTCCTTCCTTTTCTTGGTTGACCTTCTATCGGGTGAGAAGAAGGAGGTGGTGAGGTGAGGTGTTGTGGAGTTGGGCTACCTAGCCTAACTCGGGCTTGGTTTGGCTATGGGCAGCCCAAACCGATTGGTGGGCTTGGGTCGGGCATCTCAAACCGAGTGTAGGGTTTGTGCTGCGAGCATCCCAAGCCAAGTGGTGGGTTTGGGTCGTGAGGTAGCACAAGCCAAATGGTGGGTTTGGGCTGTAGGCAATTGGCCCAAACTTGGGCTGCATATAGCCTAGCCCATGTTCGAGGGGGTAGCTTAGCCCAAGTGGCTTTGTTGATAATTTGGGCTTTGGGTTCAAGTTTAATGGGTCAAGTCAGTGGTCTTTGGGTTGGTTAGAGCCTAGCCCATTTCTTTGGAACTTGGACCGAAGCAAATAGATTAACTGCTTTTCATCTATTTTAATGTACTTTTAAATCCTTTATCTAATTATCTATGCCAACGGGAATTATAATTAATTATTTTAGAGGGTCGCTTACTAGTCATAATAATTGTTATAAATTAATTTTAATAGATTTAGACCGTGGCCTAAGAATACCGTTAGTAATTGCACCTGATAGGGATTTAGTTTTAAGTAGAGTTTAGCATAGTTGATTTTAATATTGGTTAAATTAATTTTAGTAAAGGAGTCGGTGGTCTGAGTGTATCCGTATTAATTGCTTTTAGTGAAGAATTAATACATATCATTGTAGAAAAATGGTATTAAGCAAATTACATTATTTAACGAAGCTTATTAATTAAATATTATCTATGTGATCTTCTATAAAATTGATAATAATGATTGCAATGATAATTTGAAATAAATTATTTTAATTACATTTAATAATGTGTTAGGCTATGCTAGCTCTATCTAATTAAGAAATATAAGAATTCTTAGATGTATCTAACCAAGCCTATGGTGAACATAAGTAGGAGTATTTAATTAATTATTATAAGAAATATGGTGCTTATAATTTAATTCATCTTTATTATTGAGGTGGACCCTTTACTAAGTGAGAATGATATTGTGTCCAGTGGCGATGGTATTAAGAAAGCAATATTAGGCAATAAACTTCTACAATCTAGGAATAGTGTAGAGAATGCAATAACTTACTTTATGGCATCATCATATTTATAATATGCATGTGCATACGTTTTCTTACTGTTATTATTGCACATCATGCATGTTAATTTTATTTTGCTATTCGGCAAGATTTTGTGTATTATGATTTCTATGCATATCTATTGGGCATGATCATGTGTGTTAGCTACATAATAATGATGTGTGTTCCTTTATATTTGTTGTGTTGTATAATATTATGCCACTTACACACGTGCATGATCATAATAAAAGTGACTTCTATGTCTCGATAGTACCCGACATCTCCTCAACTTGGGTTAGGGGTGATGGATATTATTATACTTAAATATTACGGCCTATACTTGAAATCTCAATCTATTGATCACAGACAATCAAGCAATTATTTTGCCGACTGATAGATGATTTACTATTAATTGACGAGAGTCAAGCCCTGTAGGATATTTAAGTTAGAAAGTGAAGGGTAGGATGACATAGACCTAATAGTATGCAATAACGTAGGGTGAGAGCATTCATGAGCAACAGATCATGATTCCTAGATGGTGGCAGACAATTGGTCATGCTATTCGCCAGGTGATGGGCTAGTGATACCGTTAGAATCTACCCTCCCTTGTGGGTATTGTGTGATTGGGTGTGAGTATTATTTTGGCATATGAGTACGATTCTTTATAAGCCTGTGCTAAAGGCTTGATAATCTTAAAAGAGGTATATATATATATATATATATATCCTATTGTATATTATTGACACGGTGTATGGACAAAGCTTAGTGTGAGCTCGAGTTTGAAGACATGATAGTTCGGATTGATGCATGCCATATTGTAGGTTTCTAATACATGTGCGTATTGGATGCCCGTGATGAGTATGTGGTATTGATGTATTGATTTGATAATAATGTGCATTAGTGCATATTCATATTTACCTATTATGGCATCCTTAAATGCACTACTTTTAGACTATAATAATGGATATTTGCTAGGCTTTATGCTTACCATCTTCTGATGGAAATATTTCAGATCAATAAATGGCCCTAAGCCCATGAAGGATCTAACGAAGACTAGTTTATAATTTATTTTTAATTATTTTATTCATGTAAAAAAATGCTAGATGACTTGTAGCTTTGCATAGGAAATTGCACTTGTATATATGTATTTTAGAGCTTGTTGTATCCTATGGTGTTATTGCTTCGTTTTGCTTTGTATTATTTATAAAAATGTGGGCTTTTCTCCTGTTTATTGTGTTAAAACCTTGACCAATATGCCATGTGGAAATCACATGGGTTCCATTCATGTGAGGGGTACATGTATTTGATAGTGGGTGTTACAATATGGTACCAAAGCCCATGTTTCACCAAACAACTCGACAAACTTTTCAAAATACTATCCATTTGAGTTGCGCATAGGAAAACCAAACCTAGGGACTGTGAATAATTGGATGTGAGTGACATTAGCAACATCTAGGTTTTATCTTTTGAATTCTTAAATAATTGAATAACTTAGAAAATGGCAGTCGGTAAGTTCTTTCAACGGAGGAACTCTGATAAATCGAATATTTTGCTAGCTAATTACTTTTTGCATTTTGAAAGTTGGTGTGCAACTGTGCTAGCAAGAAAGAGTTTGATGTTTTGCCATTCTTCCTTCATGTGTGGTGATTCATGTAGAAAATGATGTAAATCTACATGCGAAGGTCTAATTGTAGTTAAAAAGAATTAACAATGTATGCTTTTTACTAAACTTTATATGTGTCGCTATTAGGGGTTCTTTGAAAGGGAGTAGACCCTATTATGTTTTCAGTCTTTTCTAATAACTAAGCGGATCTAAATTATCTTGCGCTAGTGTGGTGAGTGATTGTGTTCAATGAGTAGTTTAGTGATTAGATCTTGAGTTTTGATGTTAGAGTTGTTAACTGTTCTAGTTAGTATTAGTAATTGACCCTTAATATACCATGATGCTTTTAGTTCCTTAATTCATAGGTTTAGTGAGTATCTCAATTGTTGAGTTGTACAAATCATCTGTTGTGAGACGAGTTGGTTGGAACAGAAATTAGGTCGTAGACTGATTGCACGATTGTCACTTATCTGATTTTCGTGGTGCACCATATTTGTTTTGGCAATGCATTTTACTGTTGTTTAGTTTTATTTTATTTCCTTTCATGTTTCAAAATAAAAGTGTTTTATATTCTTACATATCGACTTTTATGACAAGTGTCTAAGTGCATGCATCAAATCTACCAAACCTGGTTAGATGTCAGTTGAGGGTGAATTGTGGGTGAGTTTTTAATGTCCAGTGATGGGTTACGATACCAAAAGATAGGCTACGGAACGATTAGAGTGGATGTTAGGGTTATGGATGGGTATGGAGTAGAGTGGATGTTAGGGTTATGGATGGGTATGGAGATGAAGGTGGATGGTTGATGTGGTTAAGGGATATAGACGAAGGGGAAGAAGTGGTCCAGATCCCAAAGAAGAGGGAAGACTCGACAGACGAGAGAGATTAAAAGTTAGGAGAGAACTTGCCAACGGTAAAAATAGTAGGTTGGTGAAGAAGGAGGAGGGAGAGAGAATAGAGAGAAGATAAGACGCAAGAAATCAATAATTCAATAGCATAATAAATTTGGTTGCCATCCACACCTTTATAGAGGCTAGCCAACAAGCCCTAATAACAATAACTAACCCTAATCCTAGTGCAATCCCGTCGATCGTGTTCGAACGCAGAAAAGACGTTCTCTCTATGTGTGAACGCGGCGTACGAACACGCCCGAACGCACTTTTCGCGTCCTCTGTATTTGTGAACCTAATGTAGGCATTTGTAAGAGCGTTCGAACACAACCCCTCCTACGTTCGAACCTAACCTACAGGAATTTTATTTTAGTAAAAATAAACACCTAATGTAGTAAGAAAAGATCCTAAATAAATATAGTCAGAAAAACACTCCAAAATGACAGTCTCCAACTCCCATGTCGTCTCATCGCATGGCTTGCCGAGCCAATCGACTAGAATCTCCATCTCTAGTCTGGTACCATGTCATTGTTGGTGCCTAACAAGTACACGAACTGACTCTACGATCTCGATCTCCTCTAATGGCTCCGGTAAAACTGATCCAACGACCTCATGATCTCTAGTCCGCTCTCTCAGCAATGAAACATGGAAGACATGATGCACTCTCGACCCCTCCGGTAGCTCCAAACGATATGCATTCGGAACAATACACTCTACCACTCGAAATGGACTAAAGTAAAGATGAGCTAACTTCTAGTTTCCCATCGGACGCAAAGTCACCTGTTGACACGGTTGCACCCTCACAAACACCCAACTGCCAATGTCGAACTCCTGTTCCCTATGGCTGGCTGTGATCATAAATTTGCTTCATGCGGTTTTGAGCAAGTTCAAGATGGGCACGCAACCTCCTCAATGTGGCGTCTCTATCTATCAAAGCTAAGTTCACCTCCGTCCGATTTGCAAATGCCACTGGGTCATAAGCACGTAATGTTAGAGCCGTGTGCCCATACACCGCCTAAAATGGAGTCATGCCAATGCTGTAATGGTAGGTGGTGTTGTAAGACCACTCCGCCCACGATAAGAACTCTAACCATCGTCTCGGCATCTCTCCAACAAAGCACCTTAAGTACTGCCCAATGCCTCGATTGACCACCTCGGTTTGGCCGTCCGTCTGTGGATGGTAGGCTGAACTAAAGTTCAATCGAGTCTCCTACAATTTGAAAAATTCCGTCCAAAGTAGCTCATAAATAGACGATTATGATCCGAGACAATCGTACATGGCATGCCATGCAACCGAGCAACATCTTGATACGATCACGCCTCGGGCTATGGAGCTCTGATACCAAATTGATACGATCTCCCCTTAGGCTAAGGTTCGATCTCTTCCAATTTCCTGATCTGGACTAGATCTGGCACGGAAAGTTGAAATAAGATCCCAAAATATGCCACCATCGGATCGACGTGAAATTTTGATATGTGGTAGCCTCGTAAAAGAGCTTTCCAATAAATTAACTTTCAGGCGAATCGGGGTTGGAGATCTCAAGATATCGTCCGTTTAGTGGACAAACATCAGGATGATCTGTTTTGGATCCGTGGATGGAGGCACGTGATCCTAGGTAATGGTGGTTGAAGGTGGACAAGCGTTAATGGGGTGGCACCGGTGAAAAGTGATGGTGGAAGGGTTATGATTGATGGAAGGGTTAGGGCAAGTGTTGGATAGATTGGAAGAAGGGGGAGAAGAGGGCCACTCCTAAGAGACTAGGGTGATTGGCCGGTCGAAGGAGGTTAGAAGCGGCGTCGCCGGGGATTGAGAGAACGGGAGCGAAGAAGACGAAGGAGGCAAGGCAAAACTCAATCTCAATATTCAATAATCAATTCTTCCCTTTGGTTGCCATCGACATCCTTTTAAAGGCTAACCAACAACTCAAAATTAACCCTAAAAATACAATTTTCGTCGACCGCGTTCGAACTCGCCCGACCGCGTTTGAACGCACCGCGTTCGAACGCACGATCGAACGCGCCTCTCCGTATTTGCGAACGTGATGCAGGCGTTCACAGTGCACTCTCTTCACCCACGTTCACAACCCCGTTCACAAACCGCGTTCGAACTCACTCCATCCGCATTCGAACGTGACTTACAGAAAACTTATTTTAATAGAAATTAAACACTAAAACATGAAATAAAAACACTCCTAAAGTGAATCCATGCTCGAGACGACGTCGATGAAGTCCGAACCGTATCACATCTCTAACAAAAATTTCAGCCACTGACTTGGTTGAAAATAAATGTGACAATACCGAAAAGTGCGCATACTTTCTCAATCTGTAAACCATCACAGATAATAGAATAACCATGTACCAGTGGAAGACCCTCTTTGAAATCCATAGAAATGTCTTCCTAAACACGGTCCGGTATAGGTAAAGGCTATAGTAATCCGGTCGGTTTCAATGTTGTTGCTTTAGCATTTTGACAGACTTCGCAAGCACGGACAAAACTCCTCACATCCTGCCTCAATCTTGCCCATGTGCAACTCTGAGATATCCTACTATAAGTTCTCAAGAGATTCTCATGACCATCCTCTAGAATTTAGTGGAAGTGCTCCAATAATTTTTGCCACAATACATCATTTGCGGGCACCCGAATGCATCCGCGGTCCAACAGCAAACTGCCTCAATTCTCCAACTTTGGATGGTGCACCGGGTCATCCATTACCTCCTGTAAAAATCTCAAAACATCTGGGTCAGATGTATATGCATACTTTAACTCATCAAGGAAAGGAAAATGGGAGAATAATAGGCTGCAAGCTCGGCGGTATCGGGTTGGCACGATAGTGCATCCGTCGCTCTATTTTCCGTTCCTTTTTTGTATTGTATTTCAAAATCATACTCTAACAATTTTCTAACCCATCTCTACTATGCCGGAGTATGTATATGCTGTCACATAAAGTATGGAAGGCTCCTTTGATCGGTTCATATAATGAATCATCTACCGATCAAATAAGACCTCCACTTTATCATCGCATACAAAATTGCCAACATCTCTCTCTCATAAGTTAATAATTTCTGAGATTTTTATGATAAAGCTTTGCTAAGAAAGGCAATGAGATATCCTTCTTGTAGTATAGCTCCTATGTCAACACCCGACGCATCACATTCCACAATGAACTCTTCGGTGAAGTCCGGTACCGCTAAAATGGGTGCCATCGTTATTGCTGTTTTTAGTTTTTCATAGGCTGTAGTGGCTTCATCTGTCCATCTAAAAGAGTTCTTCTTTAATAAAGAAATGAGAGGAGTAGCGATCTTGCATTATCCAACGATGAAGCGACGATAATATCCAGTTAGCCCCAAAAATCCTCTCAATCTGGTGCTGGTAGTAGGAATAGGCCAAGCGGTCATGCATGCTACCTTTTGAGGATCCGCCGCTACACCTTCTGCTAAAATAATATAGCCTAAATACTCCACTTATGGTACTCCCCATAGGCACTTGGACTTCTTGATCATTAGCTGATTTTGCTTCAACAAATTCAGCACATCCTCCAAATGCATGCCAATGCTCTAATTTAGTTCTGTTATACACCAAAATGTCATCAAAGAATACCAAAACATACCTTCGCAATATATGCCGAAATATATCATTCATGAGGCCTTGAAAAGTAGCTAGAGGATTGGTGAGACCAAAAGGCATTACCCGAAACTCGTATTGCCCATCCAGAGTTCGAAATGTAGTCTTGTGCATATCTACGGTGGGAACTCTAATTTGATGATCCCCGGCTCTCAAGTCAAGCTTGCTGAATATAGTCGCCCCTGCAAGCTCGTCCATAAATTCTTCTATAATCTAAATGGGATACTGATCCTTAACGGTAATAGCGTTTAATGCTCGATAATCGACACAAAAATGTTATGTCCCATCCTTTTTTCGCACCAATAGCACGGGTGATGAGTATGAGCTATGACTAAGTTGAATGAGGCCTTGTTCCAACATCTTGGCTACCATCTTCAAGATAACTTCTTTTTGCACATGTGGATATCGATATGGCCTTACGTTTGCCGGTGCAGCCCCGGATACAATCTCTATGCGATGGTTTATCGCTCTCCTCGGTGGCAACTCCTCTGGCTCCTTAAACAGTCCAGAAAAGTTATCTAATAAATTAGACAATTCAGTGGTAGTACTTGAACTCATTTGAGGCTGATCTCCTACTGGTCCTAATTGAAGAAGATAGGCTAAATCATACGCAAAAGGTAGCCCCACCATAGGCTGCATCGTAGGAATCGGCGAAGACTGAATACCATTAAGCCGCACATCTTTATTTCCTTGTTAAATTTCATCCACATGCTTCGAAAATTAAATGTGACGGGTCCCAAATTTTGTAACCACATAGTACCAAGGATAATGTCCGCTCCACGTAGCACCAACGAATACAAGTCCACAATGATGTCATGTCCTTGTACCCGTATACCGATCCGACGATACAAGCTCTCCGCCTTAAGCTTTATGCCATCTCCAATAGCAACGTCAAATCCTATGGTCGGTTCGGCATCCAAACCCCATCTCCTCACTAACCTCTCGTTTAAAAAGTTGTGTGTACTCCCCAAATCGATGAGGATGTGCACACAATGCTTTCTAACAAGTCCGTCTACCCGTAACGTCCTTGGCGTGGAAGTACTCGAATATGCATGCATCGATGTTTTAGCTTGGATATCTTCCTCCACGCCCTCCTCAACGGCCTCCTCAACGGCCTCCTCATGGACTTCCTCTTGACACTCTCCTTCATAAACAACCTCATCATCCTCTTCAAGACCGTCGATAAGCATCACACTCCCGATCAATCTAAAACACCGATGACCGGGGGTGAAACGCTCATCACATCGAAAGCAAAGGCCCTTCGCTCTTCGCTCCTCCACCTGGGCAGGTTTGCGAGTTCGAACAGGGTGGTCTAGTGCCTCCTCTAACATCGGAAGAAGGTCTCAAAGGTAGTCGTGGTCTAGTGCTCGTAGCCGCTATTTTTAAACCCGCAGAATTTTCAGCCAACTATCTAGGTGCAAACCGCCTATTTCTGTTACCCCAATTGGTTTTTGTTGCTATCTTTAGAGCCCTATGATTTTGTTCCATTCTCACGGCCTTCTCAAAGGCCTCTTCAAGAGTAGTAGGATAAAGAGCACGAACATCTACTTGTAACTCATCCCGCAGCCCTGAAATAAATGTGCTCATCAATGTCTGTTCGGGCCAAGATGGCTCAGAAGGACTACTAACTCTTTCAAACTTAGCTTGGTACTCCGATACGATTATCCTCTAAACCATCTTGCTTAATGTGATAGCAAAATCTTCATATGCCGCTGTTTGAAATCTACGTGTAATCCTCTTATAAAAATTAGCTTATCCGATAGATCCACCACCATGAATAATCGATCTATACCAATATAATGCCGTTCCTTGGAGGTGAAAGCTTGCCATCTAGACTTTTGCATCTTCCACTGTACCTTGACAATCAAAATATTGTTTAACTTGAAACACCTAATCCGTTGGACCACCACCATGAAATTTTGGAAAGTCTAAACGTGTGGTTCTCCCGTGAATAGCATTGTCGGGTTCACGAAAGATCCTTGATTCAGGTTTAAACCTTTGTGCATGTTGATCACCTTCTCTAAATCCTCGAGCACGTCCATCACCATCTCCATAGGGATCAACCTCATCCTCAAAGTGCCAATCCTCCTCATCGACGAAGCACACCGGTGGCACACGCCTCTCGGGTTTCACCACTGCCTGTCTTAGGTTTTGTAATGGAGATAAGGGATGATCTGTAGGCGTACGTAAGAGTGGATCATTGACACTCACATGATGCACCTGGACCTGTGGTGTATCAGTTCAATGAGGTCCCACCGCTTGTCCTTCTTGAAACTCCGATTGTCATCGAGGAGATGACGAACCCAATCGATTCACGACATATTCCTTGAATTCGTTGTGATCCTTTTGAATTGTGTCAACTCTATGTACTAATGTTTGGAATATGCCTCTAAAGGAATCGCCTCACGATTAGGAACATCGTGGATTGAGTATTCCCTTGTCGGTGTGCTCTCCATAGGTCTCCTTGTTGATGTCATCTTTCTTGTTTCAACCATTGATGGAAGTCTGACGTTCGCTTGCTCCAATACCAAATTGATGGGTTCTCATACCAAAGATAGGTTACGCAATGATTCCTTTAAGATCTGGATGTATTATAGTAATCAATCCGCGCAACCGTGGGAAAATATTTATCAGATGTTCTTTGGTAGTTAGAAAATTACGAAACCAAGTGTGTTAGATCCGTAACTTTCTGTTCTACAACTTTTGTATTTATGCCCTTCGCTGATTCGATTTGCAACTAGGACGAAAATAAGAAATAACGTGGGTGATGGTGGTGGTGACGGGTGTTATGGATGTTAAAGTTATGGATGGGTATGGAGATGAGGGTGGATGGTGGATGTGATTAAGGATGTAGATGAAGGGATAAAAGTACTCGAGATCCCAAAGAAGAGGGATGGCTTGACAGTCGAGGGAGATTAGAAGTTAGGAGAAACCTTGCCAACGGTAGAGGTGGAAGGATGGTGAAGAGGGAGGAGGGAGAGAGTCTAAAGAGAAGATAAGAGGTAAGAAATCAATAATCCAATACAATTATGAAGTTGGCTGCCATCCACATTTTTATAGAGACTAGTCAACAAGTCTTAAAACTATATGTAACCCTAATTCTAGAGGATTCTCGTCGATTGCGTTCGAACGCACCAAAAGACGTTCTCTATATGTGCGAACGCAATGCAGGCGTTCGAACTCGCCCGACCGCGTTCGAATGCAAAATATGTGTTCTTTATATTTGCGAACCTGATGCAGGCGTTCGCAAGGGCATTCGAACACGACCTATAGGAAATTTATTTTAATGAAAATAAATAACTAATGCAATAAAAAAAGATACAAAGTGTATCAGCCCACTACGCTTCCCCTACCTTGCCCTCAAGGTAAAAAGTCAGGAAAACGATCCAAAATGTCAGTCTCCAACTCCCATGTCGCCTTATCAGATGGCTTGCCAAGCCACTCAACTAGAATCTCCATCTCCAATCTAGTACCACGTCGTCGTTGGCGCCTAGCAAGTACCCAAACTGGCTCTACAATCTCTGTCTCCTCCAATGGCTCCGGTAGAATTGATCCAATGATTTCATGATCTCCAATGCGCTCCCTCAGTAATAAAATATGAAAGACAGGATGCACTCTCGACCCCTCCGGCAGCTCCAAATGATATGCAACCGGACCAATACGCTTCAACACCCGAAATGGACAATAGTAGCGATGTGCTAACTTTTGGTTACGCATCGGACGCAAGGTCACCTATCAATACGGTTGCACCCTCACAAACACCCAACTACCGATGTCAAACTCTTGCTCCCTATGGCTACAATTATAAACTTGTTTCATGCGGTTTTGAGCAAATTTAAGATGAGTACTCAACCTCCTCAATGTTGCGTCTCTATCTATCAACGCTAAGTCCAACTCTGTTCGGTCTGTAGATGCCACTAGATCATAAGCGCATAACATCGGAGCCATACGTCTATACACCATCTCAAATGGAGTCATGCCAATGCTACTATGGTAGGCGGTGTTGTAAGACCACTCCACCCATGGTAAGAACTCCAACCATTGTCTCAGCGTCTCTCCAACAAAGCATCTCAAATACTGCTCAATGCCTCGATTAACCACCTCAGTTTGGCCGTCCGTTTGTGGATGGTAGGCCGAACTAAAGTTCAATCGAGTCTCCTACAATCTAAAAAATTCAATCCAAAAGTCACTCATAAATACACGATAACGATCTGAGACAATCGTGCGTGGCATGCCCATGTAATCGAGCAACATCTCTACCAAAAATTTCAGCGACTGACTTGGCTGAAAACGGATGTGATAATACTGAAAAATGCGTATACATGGTCAATCTGTTAACCACCACAAAGATAATAGAATAACCACATACCAATTGAAGACTCTTTATGAAATCCATAGAAATGACCTCCCAAACATGGTCTGGTATAGGTAAAGGCTGTAATAATTCGGCCGATTTAAATATGGTTGCCTTAGCCCTTTGACAAACTTCACAAGCATGGAGAAAACTTTTCACATCCCGCCTTAATCCTAGCCACATGCAACTCTGAGATATCCTCCTATAAGTCCTCAAGACACCCTCATGACCAACCTCTGGAGTTTGGTGGAAGTGGTCCAACAATTTCTATGTAATCTATCATTTGCGGGCACCCGAATGCATCCACGGTCCAGTAGCAAATCACCCCGATTTTCCAACTCTAGATGGTGATCCGGATCATCCATTACCTCTACAACAATCTCAAAATATCTGAGTCAGATATACATGCATACCTCAGCTCATCAAGGAAGGGAAAGGTAGGAGAAAAATAGGTTGCAAGCTCGGCGGTATCAGGTTGGCGCGATAGTGCATCCACTACTCTATTTTCCGTTCCCTTCTTGTATTAGATTTTATAATCATATCCCAGCAATTTTGTGACCCATCTCTGTTGTGCCAGAGTGTGTATACGCTGTCCCATAAAGTATGGAAGGCTCCTTTGATCGGTTCAGATAATGAATCGTCTACCGATCAAATAAGGCCTCCACTTTGTCACCACATGTAGAATTGCCAATATTTCTCTCTCGTAAGTCTATAATTGCTGAGATTTTTGTCATAAAGCCTTGCTAAGATAGGCAATGGGACGTCCTCTTGCATTAGTACAGCTCCTATGCCAACACCCGACGCATCATTCTACAATGAAATCTTTGGTGAAGTCCGGTATCGCTAAAACGGGTGCCATCGTTATTGTTGTTTTCAGTTTTTCAAATGCTGTAGTGGCTTCATCCGTCCATCTAAAAGAGTTCTTCTTCAATAAAGAAGTGAGAGGAACAGTGATCTTGCCATATCAAGCGATGAATCGGTGATAATATCCGGTTAGCCGCAAAAATCCTTTCAATCCGATGGTAGTAGTAAGAATAGACCAAGCGGTCATGTATGCAACCTTTTGATGATCCGCCGCTACACCATCCGTTGAAATAATGTTACCTAAATACTTCACTTTTGGTACTCCCCAAAGGCACTTGAACTTCTTGATCTTCAATTGGTTTTCCTTCAACAAATTCAGCACATCCTCCAAATGCTGCCAATGCTCCAATTCAGTCCTGCTATACACCAAAATGTTGTCAAAAATTACCAAGAAATACCTTCGCAATAAAGGCCGAAATATATCATTCATCAGGCCTTGAAAGGTAGCTGGAGCATTGGTGAAACCAAAAGGCATCACTCGGAACTCGTAATGCTCGTTCGGAGTCCGAAATGTAGTTTTGTGCACATTCGCCGAGTGAACTCTAATTTGATGACACCCGTTCCTCAAGTCAAGCTTACTAAATATAGTTACCCCTACAAGCTCGTCGAGCAAGTTTGCTGAATATAGTCGCCCTTGCAAGCTCGTCCAACTGCTCCTCTATAATGGGAATAGGATACCAGTCCTTGATGGTAATAGCGTTTAGTGCTCGATAGTCGACACAGAAACGTCATGTCCCATCATTCTTTCGCACCAATAGCATGAGCGATAAGTATGAGCTATGACTTGGTTGAATGAGGCCTTGCTTTAACATCTCTCGCCTACCATCTTGGATATAACTTCCTATTGCATATATGGATACCGATATAGCCTCACATTTGTAGGTGCAGCCCCGGGCACAATCTCTATACATTGGTTCACTGTTCTCCTTGGTGGCAACTCCTTTAGTTCCTTAAACAATCTAGCAAATTTTTTAATAAATTAGACAACTCGATGGTAGTATCTGGACTCATTTGATGCTCGTCTCATGCTGGTCCTAACTGAAGAAGATAGGCCAAATCACTCGCACATGGCAGCCCCACCATCGGCTACATCGCAGGAATCAGCGGAGATCGAACGCCATCAAGCTACACTTCTTTATTTTCTTGCTTAAATTTCATCTATATACTTCGGAAATCAAAAGTGACGGGTCCTAAGCTTTGTAACCACTGAGTGCCAAAGACAATGTCCGCTCATCGCAGCGTCAATAGATACAAGTCCATAATGATGTCGTGCCCTTGCACCCGAATATCGACCCGGTGACACAAGCTCTCCACCTTAAGCTTCATGCCTTCACCAATAACAACGTCAAACCCCGTGGTCGATTCAGCATCCAAGCCCAATCTCCTCACTAATCTCTTGTCTAGAAAGTTGTGTGTACTCTCGAAATCGATGAGAATGTGCACACAAATCTTTCTAATGAGTTCGTTTACCCGTAACGTCCTCGGCATGGAAGTACCCGAATATGCATGTATCGATATTTCAGCTTGGATATCTTCCTCCGCGCCCTCCTCAACGGCCTCCTCATGGACCTCCTCTAAATATTCTCCATCATCAACAACCTCATCATACTCCTCGAGACCGTCGATGAGCATCACACTCTCGATCGGTTTGGAACACTAATGACCGGGGGTGAAACGTTCATCGCATCGAAAGCAAAGGCCCTTTGCTCTTCGCTCCTCTACCTAGGCAGGTGTGAGAGTTTGAACGGGGGATCTTGTGCCTCCTCTAACATCAGAAGAATGTCTCTAAGGTGGTCGCGGTCTAGTACTAGCAGCCATTGTCTTTGAACTTGCAGAATTTCCAGCCGGCGTTCTAAGTGCAAACCGCCCATCTCGGTTGCCCCAACTTATTTTTGCTACCATCTTGAGAGCCTTATGTTTTTTCTCCATCCTTACGGCCTTCTCAAAGGCCTCTTCAAGAGTGGTAGGACAAAGAGCACAAATATCCGCTTGTATCTCATCCCGCAGCCCTAAAATATATATGCTCATCAATGTTGGTTCGGGCCAAGGTGGCTCACAACGACTACTAATTCTTTTAAATTCAGCTTGGTACTCTAATACGGTCGTCCTTTGAACCATCTTGCTTAAAGTGGAAGCAAAATCTTCATATGCCGCTGTCCTAAATCTACGTGTAATCCTCCTACAAAAGTCAACCCAATTAGTAAATCTTCCACCATGAATAACCAGTCTATACCAATGCAATGTCGTTCCTTGGAGGTGAAAGCTTGCCATCTGGACCTTTGCGTCTTCAGCTGTCCCTTGACGCTCAAAGTATTGTTCAATTTGAAACACCCAATTCGTTGGATCACTGCCTTGGAATTTTGGAAAGTCTAAGCGAGCGGTTCTTCCCCGTATAGCATTGTCGGGTTCGCAAAAGATCCTTGGTTCAGGTCTGAATTTTTGTGCATGTTGATCTCCTTCTCTAAATCCTCGAGCACGTCCATCACTATCTCTGAAGGGATCAACCTCATCCTCAAAGTGTCAATCCTCCTTATCGACAAAGCACACTAGTGCCGCACACCTCTCAAGTTCCACCACCGCTGGTCTTGGGTTTTGTAACGGAGGTGGGGGATCATGTGTAGGCATAGGTAAAAGAGGATCATTGACACTAACATGTCGCACCGGGACTTGTAAGATATCAATTTGGTGTGGTCCCATCACTGGTCTTTCTTGAGGCATCGATCGTCATCGAGGAGATGACGAAGCCGATCAGTTCATGACATATTCCTTTAAAGCATTATGATCGTTCTGCATTGCGTCAACTCTATGCAGCAATGTTTAGAACATGCTCCTAAGTTCATTCGCCAAGCCCATATTCATACCCATGGACGTTGGTTGATTCTGTCCTGCCGTAGTCGATCCAAAGGAATCAGCCTCATGGTTAGGGTTATCGTGGGTTGAGTCTTCTCTTATCAGTGTGCTCTCCATTGGTCTCCTTGTCGATGTCATCTTTCTTGTTTCAACCATTAATGAAGATCTGAGGTTCGCTTGGCTCTGATACCAATTAATAGGTTCTGCGGTACTAAAAGATAAGCTCTAATACTAATAATAGGTCTACGGTAAGATTCCTTCAAAATCTGAATTTATTGCAAGAATCAATCCGCGTAACCGAGCGAAAATATTCACCAAATATTCTCCTATAGTCAGAAAATTACGAAACTAAGTGAAATCGATCCAAAACTCCTTGATCTACTTTTTCTGTATTTACTCCCTTTGCAGATATGTACTAAAATAGTGATGAAATTACGCTTTAGTACGGATGATGGTGGTAGTGACGGGTGGAGCGGATGTTAGGGTTATGGATGATAATGGAGATGAGGGTGGATGGGTGATGTTCTTTAAGTGATTAAGATGAAGGAAAAGAAGTGGTTGAGATCCCAAAGAAAATGGAGGACTCGATAGACGAGGGTGATTAGAAGTTAGGAGAGACCTTGCCAACGGTAGAAGTGACAGGTTGGTGAAAAGGGATGTGGGAGATTAGGGTAGAGAGAATAGAGAGAAGATAGGAGGCAAGAAATCAATAATTCAATAGCATAATGATTTTGGCTGCCATCAATACCTTTATAGAGACTAGCCAACAAGCCAAAATACAATTATTAACCCTAATTCTAGAAGATTCCTGCCGATCGCGTTCGAACGCGTCGGATTGTGTTCGAATGCACAAAAGGCATTCTCTGTATGTGTGAACATGATGCAGGCATTCTAACATACATTTCGCGTTCTCCGTATTTGTGAACCTAATGCAGGCGTTCACAAAGGCGTTCGAACACACCCTGAACCACGTTCAAATGTGACCTACAAAAAATTTATTTTAATAAAAATAAATAACTAATATAATAAGAAAAGACCCTAACTAAGTGTATCACTTATCAAAATTAATCATGCTTTCCATTTATCTCTGGCTTTCCCCTATGCTCTTTAGAAGATTTGTAACTCTTTCCTTTGGGCCAATTGCACCAAAAAGCTCCTCAATTATCAAATTGACCCCCTAGTTATCCAATTGCAATTTTAGGCCTTTTTTTTAATCAATTTACCCATAATAAATATCAAAAAACTAGTGTGCCCTAAAATAGCATAACGAATACCTATCAAATTGTCTCGTTACCTCATTTACTAATTTATGCCTAACAAACTAAAAAAAGATTGCCATGTCCTCATTCTCCTTAGCGTGATTTCTTAGATACCCACTCCCCATCTTCTTCCTCCTTCCATCTTCTTCCTCTCATTCTTCTGCCATTTTCTTCCTTTCATTCTTCCTCTCTTATTCTTCTTCCATCTTCTATTTTCATTACTAACAATTCAAATACTCTTCCTCCTCTAAAATGTTATTTGGCAATCCTAGAAGATAGTTTATTCATTAAACATCTCTTTTATTTTATTCTTCGGTGATTGAAGTATTCTGAAAAGCAATTTAGAGATCAAATGCAATATAAGCACATAGATTCTAAAAGTCTTTGATGTATATTTATGAAAATATGCATAGATTATAAAGATAGGGGATGCACATATATAATGTGTACTATATTGTGTCTACGTGAGACTATTAATTTACAGAAAAACACACTTATTTTTAGTAATAGAAAGTTTGGCGTCTTGAAACTAAATGCATTTATTTTTATAAGAGATGCATAGAAGGATCCATTGTTTATATTTAGAAAATTAGAGAGTTGCTGTGTAAATGACTCTTCTATTTTTCACAATGACAGATGCATATATTCTTATAATTAAATACACATAATTTATGAAACTTTCTATGCATCCCTTAGGTAAGTAGTGTGCATTTTGTCATAAAACAGTGTTTATCTAGTATAAAAGAAGAACGTATTTAAAAGCCTAATTTTAATTTTTAGAAAATTAGAGAGTTGTTATGCAAATGACTTCTATTTCCTACAATGACAAATGCACATCTTCTTACAATTAAATACATATAATTTATAAAACTTTGTGTGCGTCTCTTATGTAAGTAGTGTGCATTTTGTCATAAAAATGTATATATCCACTATAAAAAAAATGAATGCATTTAAAAGCCTAATCTTGATGCGCTAAGACATTCTTTTTAAGCAAGTAATGATGCATATTATTTTGTTTCAAGTCTGATATTCTAAAACAAGAGATGTTGAATTATCTCTTACAAATGCGTATATCCTTGTAGATGAGAAAATTGATAATTAGGAGCAGTAGAAGGCATTGTTTGTAAAGGTGGACCACCCCGTAGGGATGACAAAATTTTATAAAAATGGACTACCTACCTCAACACGTAATGAGTTGATCATAGGTTTTAAAGAAAGGATACCTACAACTATAGTAAATGCATCATTGAAAGAAACATTTGAGGATTTTATTGATAAATTTATTATTAACTTTTATACTCCTAAAGGAGAGGGTGATACTTATATGCCCTTTTTAGAATTACACATTGGACAACGCTTTTGTGGGATTTTTTATTTGAAGTATACTCTTAAAGTCCATACAGTCACCTATCGATTTGAATTTCAGCCTATAAAATATAAGCATTTTTAAGTAAAGACTCGATGTAGCTCCTTAGACTACCCATGGATGATAATGGCGAAAATTGAATGGAGTTACAGCTATTGAGATAAAAAGTTTTATTGATAAGCACACATGCAATAAATCGATTGTTGGTCAAGGTTATAGACAGGTGACAATTAATTTCATTTTGAATGAAGTTCGAGAGCAAGTTATTAGGAATAAGGAATTTAGACCGAAGTCAATTCAAGCATTTATATAAATAAAGTATGGCATGTATATATCCTATTGGAAAGCATATTGTTCATAGGTAAAGGCAATTGAGGAAGTCCGTGGAAACTTTGACGGGTCGTATGATTTACTAATTCCATATATGAGGGAGTTAACATTGGAGACCCAATGAACATACGTGCACTAAAATATGAGTTAAAAGGTCATTTTCACAGATTATTTTGGGCTTTTGGAGCTTGTTTAAGGGCATTCAAGGGTACCATGCATCCATTTTTTCCTATTGATGGCATATTTTTCATAGACAAATATACATGGTCATTATTAATTGCAACTACAATGTATGGTAATAATTGCATACTTCCTATTGGTTTTGTTGTAGTCGAGAGAGAAAATGAAAACTCTTGGACTTAGCTTCTTACACACTTTCATGATTGCATTTCACCAATTCCAGAACATACAATTATGTCCGACCAACAAAAGGGGTAGTACATCATTTGATGCTCAATGCAGTACAAAAAATCTTCCCAAATGTAGTACATAGTTTGATGCTCAATGTAGTACAAAAAATCTTCCCAAATCTAGTACATGGTTTTTGTATAGTCCATCTTTCAAAAAATCTTCTAAATACTCCTAAAAATTATATACGTTATAATTAATTTTGGGCTGATGCTCGTGCTTTTACACTCTGAATTTACAAGTAATATGGATATGTTAAAAGAGTTTTACTTGGAGCATTATAAATATATTAAAAGAATTCCAAAGGAAAGGTGGACAAATCATTGTTTTCCTAGATGTAGATATAACATTATTTAAACTAATGTTGCAGAGAGCTATAATCTTTCAAAGAAGTAAAATGTTTCCCTATACAATATATGATCGAGAGAACTAGAAAGAAAGTAGCAGCATATTTTTGGAAGCGTCATAATATTACAACAAAAATGAATATTATGATAACATGGGCAAAGAAAATAATCATGAATGCAAGAGAAAGGGAAAGACAATATATAGTAGAGCTATCCAACATGTTTAAGATTCAGGTCACAAATATTGAAAAGGCTCACGTAGTCAATCTAGAAAAGAGGGAATGCACATGTAATGCACGGAATGGTACTTGGTTTTCCATGCGAGCATGCACTTGCTGCTATCGGATTTAGATCACTTTTAGAATATGATTATTGTAATAAATAATTCACTGTAGATTTATTTAGAAACACTTATTTTGATTACGTGCCAATTACCACATCAAAAGAGTTTTGGGATAAAGATGATACTCCTAATCGTTTAGTTCTTTCCCTTAGTTATAGAAATGGATATAATAAAAGAAGTAGTAGCCAAACTAGGTCAGTTCAAGGATTGATATAGTCACACTTGAATTTTTTGTAAAGAAAGAAATATTTGAAATATCACCCATGTAAATATTGTCAACATTTGTATATCGTTTTGTTAATATTTTTCCCTAATTTTGCAAGGGTGTCTCTAATTGAAATTGGTGAACAACTTTGTAAATTTAGCTAAGATAAATATCAAAAGTCCTTAAAGAACGTCAAGTATCATTTATGAAATTTGTATGCATTGCTTATGTAAAATATACGCTCTAATTTTCAAGAAGGTACGCATTGAGATTTAAAAAAACGTCACACATTGCTTATATAATTTGTATGCATCTTCTATACAAAATATACACTCCAATTTTTAATAAGGTATGCATCAAGATTTTAAAAAATATTATGCATCACTTATATTATTTGTATGTATCGCATATACAAATGTACGCTCCAATTTTAAAACAGGTAAAGATCCAAGAATCAAAATAAAACGCTATGCATTACTTATATAATTGTACGCATCGCCTATATAAAATGTACGCTCCAATTTTAAATAAGGTAAACATCGAGACCCTTAAAAAAATATCATGCATGACTTATGTAATTTGTACATATCGCTTATGCAAAATATTTGCTTCAATTTTGAAAATGATAAGCATCGAGACCTTAAAAAAATGCCACGTATCACTTATGTTATTTGTACGCATCATCTATACAATAAGTACGCTCTAATTTTAAATAATATATGCATCAGGATTTAAAAAAAAATATCATGCATCACCTACGTAATTTATGCGCACTGTCTATACAAAAGGTGCGCTTCATAATTAAACGAGGTACACATTTATCGTGATGAAAAAGTCTTGCCCATAACCTATATAAATAATGAAAAAAAATTTAGGTATTAAAATATATAGATGTATATAATGGCCATATATTAAGGAAATAAAATTTATGATAAAACGATCATTCTTAGCTTCTTTGCCAAACGCTAAGGAGATAATTTGACAGTGAGAGATTGGATATATTTTATAATATAACACTATCATATTAGCTAGATATATCTAAACATATTAAAAAATTATGCACATCACCTATGTAAAGTTCATCATTTTGATAAATTAACAATCACAAATTTTGAAAGACGAATATGTTGGATATATTACTTACATGCATTACCTATGTAAGTTATATGCATCAAAATTATGCAAAATGTATGCTCCAGTTTCAAAGAAGGTACGTATTGCGATTTTTTCTAGAAAAAACATCACGCATCATATATGTAATTTATGGGTATTGCCTATGTAAAATATACGCTCCAATTTCAAAGAAATACTGCATTGAGATTTAAAAAAAAAATAATGTCACGCATCATTTATGTAATTTGTATGCATCACTTATATAATTTATACACTCCAATTTCAAAAGAAAGGCACATATCGAGTTTTAAAAAAAACCGATACACATCACTTATGTAATTTATACACATCGCTTACGTAATATATACGCTTTAATTTCAAAGAAGGTATGTATTGAGATTCAAAAAACATACCACGCATCACTTATGTAATTTATACGTATCACGTATGTAATTTATACACTTCAATTTCAAACAAGGTACATATCGAGATTTTTAAAAAATATCATGCATCACCTATGTAATTTGTATTCATCGCTAATGTAATTTATATGCTCCAATTTCAAAGAAGGTATGCATCAAGGTTTTTAAAAAAATATTATAAAGAAGGTATGCATCAATTTGTACGCATTGCTAATATAATTTATATGCTCCAATTTTAAAGAAAGTATACATCGAAGTTCTAAAAAAATTATCACGCATCACCTATGTAAGTTTTATACACTAATTATAAGGAAGTTACGCATTGAGATTTTTTTTTTAAATGTAATTTGTATGCATCGCCCATATAATTTATACGCTCTAATTTTAAAAAAGGTATGCATCAACATTTCATAAAAATTATATGTATCATATATTTAATTTATATGCATCGGATATTTAATATGTATGTTGTAGTTTTTTAATAAGGTACACATCAAGACTTGCATCTATTTAACATACTAAATGCACTCATCTTACAGAAATTAAAAAAAAAACTAATAGAAAACCAAAATATAATATACTCATCTTATAAAAATTGATGCACTAAGATTGGGCAAACTAGATTGTAGAAATCTATATCCATTTCCTTAGCAACAAAAAATTTAAGAACAACAAATACCATACCCAAAATTAAATGTTTGTATCTGCTTAACAAATTGAATGCATTCTTTTTTCATAAAATAGAAAAATTCAGAAAAGAAAACTAAATTTGTCACTGAGTATGTTATACTATAAATTATCATTAATATAAAATAATAAATCATAACTTGAATAATAATAAATTATCATTGGAATTTGTATTAATTTTTAGAATAAAAAATTAGAACCATTATTGAGTATGTTACATTCTTAAATTATCACTAAAGTCATCAATAATATAAAACAGTAACCCATAACCACATAACATTACAAACTAACTATAAAAATCTTCAACATAACAATATTTATGTTACACCAAAAATATTACATCATAAATAATCCAATTACATAGTATAATTTCATAACTTCTAACTACTACCTCCTCTATGCACCAATCCATCATAGGCAATCTCAATAGCTATCTTTGCTCTGATTTTCATAATATCTCGCTGGTGAAAATCACATAGGGAACGGTGTTGTATGTAGTCTTCATATTGTAAGACAAATACATTACAATGTTGCGTATTTATGCAAGATTATATTATTAATTAGTTCATGGTAAGTGATACGAATCGAATCAGATCGGAGCACATAAAAGAGAGATTATGCTCAATGGATTGAGTCTAATTATCTTATTTGGTTATTTGGTTTAGTTAAAGTCTTAGTAGGTTAGGATTTTATTTAATTAGTTAAATTCAGCTCTATGCAGTTTTGGGAAAATATTCGTAGAATATTCTACACATATCAAAATAATATCAAATTTGTTGGATAAGGTCTCCAACCTCTAGATCTACAACTTTTATATTCATGACTTCTCCAGATTCAGAATCTATTGGCAACAAAACGAAAGCTTAATTTGAGTGTTAATCAGAGAAGATAAGGAAGACTAATTTAGTTGGTTTGTTAGAATTGTTTAATTTAGTTGATGAGTCCCTAGAGTGAGACCCTATATATATGTGGTAAAAAACCCTAATTAGAGTATGATGATGATAATGGAATTAGATTATTAATTTCTTGCCTCCTATCTTCTTTCTAGACTTCTCCCACCTCCCTCTTCACCATCATTCCACATCTACTGTTGGCAAGGTTTCTCCTAACTTCTAATCTCCCTCGTCTGTCGAGTCACCCCTCTTCTTCGGGATCTCGACCACTTTGTTCCCTTCGTCTATTTTAGTTAATCACATCTACAATCCACCTTCATCTCCGTACCCATCAATAACCCTATCATCCACTCCACGCGTCACCACCACCATCACCCAAGTTATTCTATGTTTTTGTCCCTGCTAGAGTTCGAATCTGCGAGGGGCATAAATATGAAAGTTGTAGATCGGGAAGTTGTGGATCTAACCCAATTTGTTTTGTAATTTTCTAACTACTAGAGAATATCTGACTAATATGTTTCCAACTTCCAGCTTCTAGAGTCAAAAGGCTCCGGCCAAATGTTCTCCCATCATCCCCGGACTGCTTCCTGCAATAAATTCAGATCTTAACGAATTGTTTCGTAGCCGATCTTTTGGTACAAGAACCCATCAAATTGGTATCAGAGCTTATCAAAGTGGTATTAGAGCTTATTAATTGGTATCAAGTAGGCAAACCTTAGACCTCCATTAATGGTTGAAAAGAAGGAAGATGACATTAACAAGGAAACCTATGGAGAGCACACCAATAAGGGAGGACTCAATCCACGATGACCCTAACCATGAGTCTGATTCCTTTGGAGCGACCATGGCAGGACCGAGTCAACCAACGTCCATTGGTGCGAATTTGGATAAACTTAGGGGGGCATGTTTCAAACAATGCTGCATAGAGTTAACAATATGCAAAGGGATCACAATGAATTCGAGGAATATGTCGTTAACTGATTGGGTTCGTCATCTCCTCGACAATGATCAAAGTTTCAAGAAGGACCAGTGGTGGGACCTTATCGAACTAATACCCCACAAGTCCAGGTGCGACATATAAGTGTCAATGATCCCCTCTTACCTATGCCTACACATCATACTCCACCTCCGTTGTAAAACCCAAGACCGGCGGTGATGGAACCCGAGAGGCGTGTAGTACCGGTGCGCTTCGTCAATGAAGAGGATTGACACTTTGAGAAGAAGGTTGATCCCTATGGAAATGGTGATGGACGTGTTCGAGGATTTAGAGAAGGTGATCAACATGAACAAAGGTTTAGATCTGAACCAAGGATCATTCGCAAACCCGACAATGCTATTCAGGGGAGAACCGCACGCTTGGACTTTCCAAAATTTCAGGACGGTGATCCAACAGATTAGATGTTTCAAGTTGAACAATATTTTGATTATCAAGGTACAATAAAAGATGCAAAAGTCCAGATGTCAAGCTTTCACCTCCAAGGAACGGCATTGCATTTGTATAGATCAGTTATTAGTGATGGTTGATTTACTATATGGGCTGATTTTTGTGGGAGAATTACACGCAGATTTGAGCTAATGGCATATGAAGATTTTGTTGCCACATTAAGCAAGATGGTTCAAAGGATAACCATATTAGAGTACGAAGCTGAGTTTGAAAGAGTTAGTAGCCGTTGTGAGCCACCATGGCCTGAACGGACATTGATGAGTATATTTATTTCAGAGCTGCGGGATGAGATACAAGCGGATATTTGTGCTCTATGTCCTACTACTCTTGAGAAGGCCTTTGAGAAGGCTGTGAGGATGGAACAAAAGCATAGGACTCTAAAGATGGTAGCGAAAAGCAATTGGGGCAACTGAGATGAGCAGCTTGCACCTAAAACGCTGGCTGGAAATTTTGCGGGTTCAAAAACAGCAGTGGCGAGCACTAGAGCACAACCACCTTTGAGACCTTCTTCTGATGTTAGAGGAGGTACTAGACCTCCTGTTCCAACTCTCACACCTGCTCAGGTGGAGGAGTGAAGAGCGAAGGGCCTTTACTTTTGATGTGATGAGCATTTCTACCCCGGTCACCGGTGTTCTAAACCGATCGGGAGTGTGATACTTATTAATGGTCTTGAGGAGGATGATAAGGTTGTTGATGATGAGGAGTGTCCAAAGGAGGTCCACGAGAAGGCTATTGTGGAGGGCATGGAGAAAGATATCAAAGCTGAAATATTGATGCATGTATATTCGGGTACTTCCGCGCAGAGGACGTTAAGGGTAGACGGACCCATTAGAAAGCATTGTGTGTACATCCTTATCAATTTGGGGAGTACTCACAACTTTCTAGATAAGTGGTTAGTGAGGAGATTGGGTTTGGATGCCGAACTGACCACAGGATTTGACGTTGCTTTTAGAGACGGCACAAAGCTTAGAGGGAAGAGCTTGTGTTGCCAAGTCGGTATTCGGGTGCAAGGACACGACATCATTGTGGACTTGTATCTGTTAGCGCTGCAAAGAGCGGACATTATCCTTGGTGCTCAGTGGTTACAGAGTTTGGAACTCGTCATATTTGATTTTCGGAGCATGTGGATGAAATATAAACAAGGAAATAAAAATGTGCGGCTTGATAGTGTTCAGTCTTTACCAATTCCTACGATGCAGCCTATGGTGGGGCTACCTTGTGCGTATGATTTGGCATATCTTCTTCAGTTAGGACTAGCAAGAGAGGAGCCTCAAATGAGTTCAGGTACTGCTATTGAATTATCTAATTTATTAGATAACTTTTCTGGACTATTTAAGGAGCCAGAGGAGTTGCCACCGAGGAGAGCGATAAACCATCGCATAGAGATTGTACTCGGGGCTGCACCGGCAAACGTAAGGCCATATCGATATCCACATGTGCAAAAAGAAGTTATCTCAAAGATAGTTGCCGAGATATTGGAGCAAGACCTCATTCAACCAAGTCATAGCTCATACTCATCCCCTATGCTATTAGTGCGAAAAAAAGGATGAGACATGGCATTTTTCTGTCGATTATCGGGCACTAAACGCCATTACCGTTAAGGACCGGTATCCTATTCCGATTATCAAAGAGTTGCTGGACGAGCTTGCAGGGGTGACTATATTTAGTAAGCTTGACTTGAGCGCCGGGTACCATCAAATTAGAGTTCACTCGGCGGATGTGCACAAAACTGTGTTTCAAACTCCAGACGGGGATTACGAGTTCCGAGTGATGCCTTTTGGTCTCACCAATGCTCCAGATTGGAGATGGAGATTCTAATTGAGTGGCTTGGCAACCCATCCGAAGAGGCGACATGGGAGTTGGAGACTGATATTTTGGAGAGTTACTTTGACTTTTCACCTTGAGGGCAAAGTGGGGGAAGCGTGGTGGATTGATACGAATTGGATCAGATCGGATCACATTAAAGGGAGATTAGGCTCAATAGATTGAGTCTAATTATCTTATTTGGTTATTTGGTTTAGATAGTCTTTGTAGGTTATGATTTTATTTAATTAGCTAAATCCAAATCTGCACAGTTTCAGGAAAATATTTGTAGAATATTCCACGCATATCCGAATAATATCAAACAAGTTGAATAAGGTTTGCAACCTCTAGATCTACAATTTTCATATTCATGACTTATCCAGATTTTGAATCTATCTGCAACAAAATGAAAGCTTAATCCGAGTGTTAATTGAAGAAGATAAAGAATACTGGTTTAGTTGGTTTGTTAGAGTTGCTTAATTTAGTTGATGAGTCTCTAGTGTGAGCCTCTATATATATGTGGAGGAAACCCTAATTGGAGTATGATGATGATAATGGAATTGGATTATTGATTTCTTGTCTCCTATCTTCTCTCTAGACTTCTCCCACCTCCCTCTTCACTATCCTTCTGGCCTAACTTCTAATCTCCCTCGTCTATTGAGTCACCCCTCTTTTTTGGGATCTCGACCATTTTGTTCTCTTCTTTTACTTCCTTTAATCACATCCACATTCCATCTTCATCTCCATACCCATCCATAACCCTAACATCCACTCCACCCGTCACCACCACCATCACCCACGTTATTCCATATTTTTGTCCCTACTACAGATCGAATCTGTGAAGGGCGTAAATACAAAAGTTGTAGATCAAAAAGTTATGGATCTAACTCGATTAGTTTCATAATTTTCTGACTACTCGAGAATATCTGACGAATATTTTACACAGTTGTGCGGACTGGTTCCTATAATAAATTCAAATCTTAAGGAATTATTCCGTAGCTGATCTTTTGGTACAAGAACCTATAAAATTGGTATCAGAGCCGATCAATTTGGTATCAGAGCTTATCAAAGTGGTATCAGAGCCTATCAATAAGGAATAATAAGGACTTAGAATAAGAAGGACAACAAATAGAACACATACATTCCTAGTTGTTGTGGGATATTTTCAGCAAAAATCATATTCCAATTGGATTTTCCTATCAATTCCATATCTGTTGTATATCTCTTTATGCCAATTAGAAAGATAATCTTTTATAATATATGCTTGTGCAAATAAATATATTTATTAAATTCTAACAGCCATAAATAATTTAACATATTTAGGTTATTTTATAGGTTACTATGTCGTTGGCCTCTTTTGTGTAGTTATCACTAAGTAGAGAAGTATAATGAATTACTTTTGCTTCCCTCAAATCAATAAGGAAAAGGTGCTAATGCATATCTATGTGTAGCGAAAAGAAGTAATCATTTTCATCAAGACTTTGATCTTCTTGAATTAGCTACATAAAAGTTGCAAGCACTTTAAAGTTTTTAGCTTTGTGTTAAGATCCGACCACGTGAGTGAGGTCGAGTCAAGTCGAGTTGAATATATTTATCTCTTAATTATTTCATGATTTAAGCCTTTTAGGTAAGTCTAGTGTAACGCCCTCGCCCGGCATGGGCACGTGCACGCACACGCGCCCACACAGCACGCGCGGCGCGCGCGACAGGTCGGGCGGGGCCCGTCACGCACGGATACTCTCCTGTGCACATACAATCATGACATCATCAAATAACACCTACTAACATATCCATGATTACATAATCCATCACCAAATAAATCATACTCTTAACCAAATAAACCTGTTAGTATATGAATATCAAAGTCCACAATAATACACTAGACCGCCACATAATCTGGCAGGACCTACACAGGCCACAATAAACCATCAAGATACAACTAAAATAACTAATACAAGGGTACACTATGATTCGACCTGTATTATACAAATCATTGTCTAATACAAAAGAGTACAAATATCAAATATTGGTACAACTCGATTTCTATATAAACTATCATCTATACCATCTCGTATCTATAGCTCACCTCATCATCACTCTAAAATATCTTCTCAAGTCGCTATCACGTACCACATATCTGAGGGGGTTAGAAAAGAAATAAAGAGAGTCATGAGCAAAAGGCTCAGTGAATAGACCTTACCCCAAATCAGTGATGCCAAACAGAAAGTAAATCATGTACTGGATAATATGAATTAGAAAGAGTATCATATCATAAATGAGTATATGAATGTATCCTCAATAATATATAAATGAAAAGTAGATAACACGTCATAACTGATAAAAGTATATAATCCTCGACCATGAGTAAACAAATCTCCATGTCATCTATCATCATAACTCTCTCTCAAATATGACACATGATGCATGCCGATCATGACTATGCTATGATATCAAATGCAACCATATATGATGCATATTGACCACTCGATAATCAGGTAACCGAATGATAATGAAATCATATGCATTTCTCAACATCACGATCATCACCGACATCTCGGTATAATATCATCATACTAGACCACTGTGCACAGTCAACACCCGGTACCCGGTCTCAACATCATGCCCGAAGGCTTAGAGCATACTCTGCCATCCGCAAGGAGTATATCAAATATAACCATACCCTGCCATCCACTAGGGTATCAACATCCATCCAGACCGGGCACCCTTCTAGATGATAGAAATCTCGTGAGGATAACTCGCCACATATGCCGTGGCGAACGGCATGTGTCCGAATGTCTGCTGTGCACACAGACTAACGACCTCGGACGTAAGGCCAACAGGATCGCGACCATGTCGAGCGATCAATCATCCACCAAGTGCGTCCTAACCCTCGCGCCCACTCGGGTATCCTCACGCTTTCTATCAACTATCCTATCAATCACATTTCATGCTTTCCTTTTTAAATGACAAATCATATGCATATATCCAGTACAATAACAAGTCAATGCATAACAGGAATTTAGGTGGAATAGGAATCAAGAGCAAAATGATGTAATGCAAACTCCAACCATGTATCTAACACATGCATACTCATGCTAATCTACCACATGCATACTCATGATAGAAATCATCCCGACATAAAACCATAATAGCATAATCATCTCCAATCATCTCTATATATCACCAATGTACTCATATCCCAGATCAGTCTAATCCAGTGCATGATAAAATATGCTCGACTGAAATCATCTCTATATAAAGTCATATAATCATGCTGGAGGCCAAAACATGCATGTACATAATATATAATAAATCCTAATTTGAGAAAGGGATCTAGGGGATAAGACTACTCACACTGATCAGAAGATACAAACCACGTATCCCTTACATCCGCCCATCAACCGTGTGACACTTCTCGCTAGCAAGGACAACGGGGTCTCAAATAACGGGTTCGGGATCTGAAAATGTTTAAGTAACATAAAGTTAGTTGTTTATCCCATTATAATCCGTTCGAGTAAAATATGATGATTTATTAGATTTTAGAATTTCTACTTATTTTTATGATTGACTAGATTTTAATTATAAATAAAAATATAAATATAGATAAAAACCTAATTATAATTAAATTATATCTTGATTAATTAGGGACTATGTAGTCATTATCTTATTTGTTACAAAATAATAATGTATAATAAATTAATAGAATTACTTAAAATGTAGATCATAAGAATATTAGAATATAAATCTAATAATTATAATTTACAAATTTATCTATTAATCTAATATACATATAAGTAAGTAAACAAATAAATATAAGTATTACCTATATTTATGCCCAATTAATCATTAATTATAAAAATTATCATTAATAAAAATACATTGAAGGATATATAATATTATTAAAATAGTTAATGTCTAAATAATCTATTTGCATTAATTAAGAAGCAAAATACTTAAATAAATAACATAAATAAACTAATTAATTACAACTGCCATCAGTGCTGGGACACTGTGCAGAAAGAGAAAAGAGGAGCTGAGGAAGAAGGAGAAAAAGAAAGAAAGAAAGAAAGAAAGAAAGAAGAAAGAAGAAGAAGAAGAAGAAGAAGAAGAAGAAGAAGAAGAAGAAGAAGAAGAGAGAAGAGGAAGAGAAGAAAGAGAGGAGGTGAGGGAGGAGGTTGCGGACCCGGGTCGGCGGGGAGGGCACCGGCCGCTGCTGGCCAACCAGCGGCCGGCCTCTCGCCGGTGGCTCGGCTCCGACGAGCCCACCCTCGGGCAAGAAAGAGAGAGAGAGGGAGAGAGAGAGAGAGGAGCTCACCGGCGCTCGAGGAGGTGGCGACGGCGACGACCGGCCTCGGCGAGAGAGAGAGAGAGATAGAGAGAGAGCATCCAGAGAGAGAGAGAGAGGGGGAAGGCGGTGGGAGGTTGGCGGTGGCTGCGGCGGCGCTGGGGCCCGCCGCTGCCAGATGGCCGCAGCCGGTTGGCTGCGGCGACACGAGGGGGGGGGGTGCGTGGCACCTCCCCCACGCAGCCCCACTGCATGGGCAGGAGGCCGGTCACACTATGGCCGGCCACGTCGTGCCCATGCATTTTTTTTTTTTTTTTTTTTTGGGGGGGGGGGGGGATTGGGTTGTTACATTTTCCTTCCCCCCTTATAAAAATTTCGACCCCGAAATTTAAATCACACTAGTATTGTAAGAAAATCTACAAATCTTGTTCTAGTACCTTCTAATCAAATCGACAACTGCACAATCTCACTTTTCAAATCAATAACTCATACTTCGCTTACTAACTTACTCACTAACTCATAACATTCCACAACCCCAATTAACTCCCATACAAAATTAAATTTTTTTTTTTGATCTAGGTGAGTCATGTAATTATACCATGTCTATAAACATCAATAATACCACTGGTCTACAAAGAAGCGTACATTCATTCTACAATATAAAAAGGTGTTGTCATCTATTAAGTAAATCATATTCTACTCCAAAATACCTCAAGCTATCCCAATTTTATCACTTTTCCCGCTAACTACCACAATACGCATCGTAATGCCATAATCACCTATGATTATACAACAACCTATTTAAATAAATTATCTCCAATCTGCTAAATATATATTCCGATATCAACATACACAATGGATTATCCCTCAATACAATCACTAATACCAGGTAGAACGATAAATACAAGTTATTTCAAAAACATCCAAAATACTTTAACTTATGCTCCTCTTCCTAAACAAATAATCTCACTGATCTAAACATACTCAGCATCATCCGATATCCTCATAAAAATTTAGGCGATAGCACAAACTCTTAGTTAAAGTGCACTGCTCATATACTTAAACTATTATACAAATTACTAGGTAAATCAATACAAGAGATCATACCTATCCATATAAGACTACAACGTGTATTCATAATACATTCTTCAGAATAACATACAGTGCATCAAATCCGACCTATCAATGTAAATCCTAATGCAACCTCAACCGAAATTTATATCCTCTTCTAATTCTCCACATTATCTTCTTTCTTAATCTGCAATATCTAAAAGGTTAAATCCGAACTATCTCAAGAAACATACATGATAAACTTTATAATGATCTTTCTATCAATCACTTCTATATCCAACTATTCATTCCTCGATTCACATAATTCAAGTTTGATCATTATCTATTTAATTACTATCACTACTAGTATATCCACCAAAATATCGCTTAATGATATCAATATTCCGATCCAAAGACTATCCATGGAGTTCTATTAAGTGATCCAATAATCTCCTCAATATCTCGACAGATATAATATTCAATTCATAATACTAATCCATTGCCACACCAATATATACTAATCCATCATACTGGATCTTTTAAAAATACATAAACACATCTTAAACAAATCCATAAAATCATTATAAATGAACTAAAGTTACTAAAATTAACCTCCCGAATTCATAATGCTATTATGATCTGCTAATAAACTAACTGACACTAACTGATTCCTATAGATTAGAAGACATCCAAAAATATAGATAACAACATTCTCACATCCTTAACTTTGCAATTCATTAAACGATCAAATTTCCACAAACGATAATAGAACCAATCATGAAATCATTATCTTCTAATCAAATGTCTTTATCTTAAGACTTAAATGTAAACCTGTAAGTCTTTACAATCATTAAATTAATCTAATCATTCAAAAAGGCTCGCTTAATAACCTCTAGTAATAATCGAGCATGTAAGCCAATTGTTAAACAATTGCTAATATAATCACTTTCCTATACATCATTATCTGTTTATCATCTAGCAGTATAATAAACATCCATCGATACATTGTACATGAAATATCATAGTCCTCTATATTCCTTTCATTATCGTCCTATGAAGCAATTAGTTCAACTTCCAAACCATCTCTCAGTCATAACAAATAATCAAGTCTATAGGCTCTACGAATAACGCTATCAAATTATCTCACCAATTAGTATCATCGAAACAACTAACATGTCAAAACACATAATATCTCAATTTAACATCTATACCAACATATCTCATTCCTAATTAAATCAATTAAACCTCATATTTCTTCAAAAATCTCAATTTAATATTCTATCACATCCTCTATACAAAGTCCATTATATATACTGCACAATTTAATCGTATAGTATCATCAACATCCTTCTACAACATCATTAATATCACCTAATAATCATAATAAAATAAGTCTGTATACTTGTAATTAAAATTCATCACCCAACATACATGATCTTCAGGCTATAACATTCTTATCCTCTAAATCAATTTTCAAAACTAAACTAATAACCATAATATATTTTTACTGTCATACAAGATATATCCTGAGACTATCAACTTTAGTAACTATCATCACTTTATATAATTCCTTTCATTATCATTCTTTCTATCTAATCAAATTCACATAGTCAGCAACTTCTAAACTAAACCTACTATCATGTCATCCAGAAAGATATACATTACTTCTCAATTACTGACATCACTCACAAACCAATCACTGTATCCATGTCATATTTCCTATACCCATTACCCTATTTGGTAATCAACTCAAAGGTTTAAACAAGACATTAATCCTCTAACAATATTGTTAAACACATATTCCTACTAAATCACCCATCTTATTGATACAATCACAATGTTATACCTACTACACAAGTATCTTGCAAACATAATTTATCATACTAGTCATTCGAAAATTATTTTCTATATACAATCTACAATCAGTTATATCACAACACATAATTTCTTTTCCACTATACAAAATCATCATATGTCTTACTCATCCATCCACAATCCATAATTATAACCCTCATAAAGATCAAAATAGTCTTTCTGCGCATATATCTCTTTACATCAATCTCCTAATATCAAATATATCCATAAAAGATCAAAAATCCAAAAATATGTTATATCTACTCAGAATAACTTCAAATCTACTTATAATAATTCTTCTGTACAAAATACATATCTCCACATATTTACAAATTTCTACACTTTATCATAACATATGAACAACTCTATATATCTAATATTATGCTCCACAGACTATGATGCCTCAATATCAATATCAATGCATGATTTTAATAATACATCTTCCTATTCATTAGTCGCTCAGATAAATTATCAATATACAAATATCACAAATTATTTCTATCAATATCGACAAGTATCAAAACTTAATAATCTTAACATCACAACCTAGATTCCTATCTCAACCAATTAATATCAAACTTATCGAGATTGACTACTAAAGTAGCCCTAAAATAAACCAACAACTACTATCTTGATGGTTTGCCAGATCATCCTTAAACCTAGGCTCTGATACCACCTGAACTGTAACGCCCCCGCCCAGCACGGGCACGTGCACGCACACGTGCCCACACGGCACGCGCGGCGCACACGACAGGTCGGGCGGGGCCCGTCACGCACGGATACTCTCCTGTGCACATACAATCATGACATCATCAAATAACACCTGCTAACATATCCATGATTACATAATCCATCACCAAATAAATCATACTCTTAACCAAATAAACCTGTTAGTATATGAATATCAAAATCCACAATAATACACTAGACCGCCACATAATCTGGCAGGATCCACACAGGCCACAACAAACCATCAAGATACAACTAAAATAACTAATACAAGGGTACACTATGATTCGACCTGTATTATACAAATCATTGTCTAATACAAAAGAGTACAAATATCAAATATTGGTACAACTCGATTTCTATATAAACTATCATCTATACCATCTCGTATCTATAGCTCACCTCATCATCGCTCTAAAATATCTTCTCAAGTCGCTATCATGTATCACATATCTGAGGGGGTTAGAAAAGAAATAAAGAGAGTCATGAGCAAAAGGCTTAGTGAATAGACCTTACCCCAAATCAGTGATGCCAAACAGAGAGTAAATCATGTACTGGATAATATGAATCAGAAAGAGTATCATGTCATAAATGAGTATATGAATGTATCCTCAATAATATATAAATGAAAAGTAGATAACACGTCATAACTGATAAAAGTATATAATCCTCGACCATGAGTAAACAAATCTCCATGTCATCTATCATCATAACTCTCTCTCAAATATGACACATGATGCATGCCGATCATGACTATGCTATGATATCAAATGCAACCATATATGATGCATATTGACCACTCGATAATTAGGTAACCGAATGATAATGAAATCATATGCATTTCTCAACATCACGATCATCACCGACATCTCGGTATAATATCATCATACTAGACCACTGTGCACAGTCAACACCCGGTACCCGGTCTTAACATCATGCCCGAAGGCTCAGAGCATACTCTGCCATCCGCAAGGAGTATATCAAATATAACCATACCCTGCCATCTGCTAGGATATCAACATCCATCCAGACCGGGCACCCTTTTAGCTGATAGAAATCTCGTGAGGATAACTCGCCACATATGCCCTGGCGAACGGCATGTGTCCGAATGTCTGCTGCGCACACAGACTAACGACCTCGGACATAAGGCCAACAGGATCGCGACCATGTCGAGCGATCAATCATCCACCAAGTGCGTCCTAACCCTCGCGCCCACTCGGGTATCCTCACGCTTTCTATCAACTATCCTATCAATCACATTTCATGCTTTCCTTTTTAAATGACAAATCATATGCATATATCCAGTACAATAACAAGTCAATGCATAACAGGAATTTAGGTGGAATAGGAATCAAGAGCAAAATGATGTAATGCAAACTCCAACCATGTATCTAACACATGCATACTCATGCTAATCTACCACATGCATACTCATGATAGAAATCATCCCGACATAAAACCATAATAGCATAATCATCTCCAATCATCTCTATATATCACCAATGTACTCATATCCCAGATCAGTCTAATCCAGTGCATGATAAAATATGCTCGACTGAAATCATCTCTATATAAAGTCATATAATCATGCTGGAGGCCAAAACATGCATGTACATAATATATAATAAATCCTAATTTGAGAAAGGGATCTAGGGGATAAGACTACTCACACTGATCAGAATATACAAACCACGTATCCCTTACATCCGCCCATCAACCGTGTGACACTTCTCGCTAGCAAGGACAACGGGGTCTCAAATAAGGTGTTCGGGATCTGAAAATATTTAAGTAACATAAAGTTAGTTGTTTATCCCATTATAATCCGTTCGAGTAAAATATGATGATTTATTAGATTTTAGAATTTCTACTTATTTTTATGATTGACTAGATTTTAATTATAAATAAAAATAAAAATATAGATAAAAACCTAATTATAATTAAATTATATCTTGATTAATTAGGGACTATGTAGTCATTATCTTATTTGTTACAAAATAATAATGTATAATAAATTAATAGAATTACTTAAAATGTAGATCATAAGAATATTAGAATATAAATCTAATAATTATAATTTACAAATTTATCTATTAATCTAATATACATATAAGTAAGTAAACAAATAAATATAAGTATTACCTATATTTATGCCTAATTAATCATTAATTATAAAAATTATCATTAATAAAAATACATTGAAGGATATATAATATTATTAAAATAGTTAATGTCTAGATAATCTATTTGCATTAATTAAGAAGCAAAATACTTAAATAAATAACATAAATAAACTAATTAATTAATAAATTAATTACAACTGCCATCAGTGCTGGGCCGAGCCCAACACTGTGCAGAAAGAGAAAAGAGGAGCTGAGGAAGAAGGAGAAAAAAAAAGAAAGAAAGAAAGAAGGAAAAAAGAAAGAAGAAGAAGAAGAAGAAGAAGAGAAGAGGAAGAGAAGAAAGAGAGGAGGTGAGGGAGGAGGTTGCGGACCCGGGCCCGCGGGGAGGGCACCGGCCGCTGCTGGCCAGCCAGCGGCCGGCCTCTCGCCGGTGGCTCGGCTCCGACGAGCCCACCCTCGGGCAAGAAAGAGAGAGAGAGGGAGAGAGAGAGAGAGAGTAGCTCACCGGCGCTCGAGGAGGTGGCGACGGGGACGACCGGCCTCGGCGAGAGAGAGAGAGAGAGATAGAGAGAGAGCATCCAGAGAGAGAGAGAGAGAGAGATTTAAAGAGAGAGAGGGAAGGCGGTGGGAGGTTGGCGGTGGCTGCGGCGGCGCTGGGGCCCGCCGTTGCCAGATGGCCGCAGCCAGTTGGCTGCGGCGACGCGAGGGGGGGGGTGCGTGGCACCTCCCCCACGCAGCCCCACTGCATGGGCACGAGGCCGGTCACACTGTGGCCGGCCACGTCGTGCCCATGCATTATTATTTTTTTTTTTTGGAGGGGGGGGGGGGGAGATTGGGTTGTTACATCTAGTTTACTCATGTGAGCCATTAAGGCAAAGTCAAAATAAATCATGACAATCCTTAAGGCAAATCTAGTTAAGGCAAGTCTAGATAAGTCACGATAGCTCTTAAGGCAAGTCTAGTTAAGTCAAGTGAGCTTTTAAGACAAGTCCAATTAAGTCATATAAACCTTTAAAGCATGTCGTAATTCGAGTCGTGTTAGCCTTTAGGGCTAGTTCTAGTGGGACTCGTTGTAATCGACATATATATATAGAGGGGTTGGGCTCCTTTTTCAAGCATCCAAGCATTGAGAATGAATTGAGTTTAGTTATTTTTTTATTACCGTATTTATCATTTTATCATAGCTGTTAGATCGTCTTTACCTTTCTAGGAGTATATCATAGTTATAGAACCTCCAAAGCTTCCAAACTCTAGCCACCACCTTCCTCCAGTAGCCACCCTACCCTACAGCTGTCCACCACCACCTTTGACCGTCCGCCTCCCACCGACGACTGCCGCAATATCGGATATTTATCGTTCTGCCCTATTCTGACCTATTATCACTATTTTATTTTTAACTTTTTATCACGACCTCTGATTTAGGTGAAACTAATCCATTAGAATCCTAACTTATAAGGCTACCACCACCTGAATTTTTATAATTTTCTTACATTCGAATCATTCCAGAACTAGTTCATAACATTGGTATCATAGCCAATATTTCTCGAACAATAATGAACACGTGATCCAAATCTAACCTAGGAAAGATCGCAGCCAAGGAGGACCAAGAACTCGTCTCCATTCTTGTGGAGGTTTCTTCGGCACCACCAGCAACCGCCGGCAATGAGCCACCAGCGTGGGCAAAGGCATTAGTAGAGTCAATGGAGAAGAAATCCACGAAAAGCTTCGAGAGGATCGATAAGGCTCGCCAAGCCTTGACAGCAACTATCCGGACTCGTTACGGCCACCCTGCACCACTTGCGCCACCGGCCACCGCGGAACATGCACCACCTCCACCTTCAATCACTAATAATGGTGAAATTGTGGAGACCATCCAAACCGCGACAACCATCCCTCCTCCGGTTAAGATGGAGCACCCTCCATCCTTGCAAATTGGGCCTTCCACTGCAGTTACACCAAAGCAGCTCCCAGCAATGATCGTGACACCATTTTCCCCACAAGTGGTGGAAGCTAGGGCAAAAAACTCTTGCTTTCCACCGATGACGATCTAGGTGCTCTCAGTCCAAGCCATCACATCCACTCCCTTCCTCAGACCATCCACACCCAAGTCATGGCCTAAACTGTATCCACTAAGACCTAGGCTCGAATCACCCATGTCCAGAATTTGGTTTGAGTCAACTGTGACTAGGACCGACTATGGCTCGAACAAGTGGACCCTAGAGCAGAACCCACCATGGGCCCCTCCTTTACATTGCAAATGAGATCCATACGAAGATTGAGGATATAAAGTTTGAGAGAGAACGAAAGGTTGGAAACCACCATGGACACCTTGAGGACAAAGTGGCCAAAAGTGTGGTGGATTATTATAATCCGACCACATGGGTTAAGTCAAGTCAAGTCGAGTCGAGTATATTTATCCTTTAATTATTTCATGATGTAAGCCTTTTAGGCAAGTCTAGTTTAGTCATGTGAGCCATTAAGGCAAGTTAAAATAAGTCATGACAGCCTTTAAGGTAAGTCTAGTTAAGGTAAGTCAAAATAAATTATAACACCTCTTAAAGTAAGTCTAATTAAGTCAAGTAAGCCTTTAAGACAAATCCAATTAAATCATATAAGCCTTTAAGTGTAATGCCCCTGCTTGGCACAAGCACGTTGCCGCCCATGTGCCCACACGGCTGTTATGGTCTGACGTCCACTTCCCAATTTGGATTGATTGTAGGAAAGTAGTCCACGCAATCGAGGGAAAATATTCACCAGATATTCTACCATAGTCTGAATATTATGAAACTAAGGGTGATTGATCTATAACTTGCTGATCTACGTTTTTGGTATTTATGCCTTTCTCATATTTTGATTGAAATTGGGACAAAAATACGTAAATGTGGGATAATGGTGGAAGTGACGGGTGGTGGTGATGATAAGGTTAGGGATGATAATAGTGATGAGGGTAAATGGTTTGAGGTGTTTAGGGGATAATGATGAAGAGAGAGAAGGGGCCAAGATCCCAAGGAGGAGGGAGGACTCCATAGATGAGAGAGGTTAGAAGATCACCGTCGTCGAGATGGCGCACGACTATGGCTTGAAGGAAGGGGAAGGAAGATTAGGGTAGAGAGGATAGAAAGGAGATATAACTCAATATTCATTCATCATAATCTTTTTTGTTGCTATCCACACCTTAAGAGGCTAACCAAGCAAGCCAAAAATGATAATTATTAACCCTAGAAATAGTGAATTCTCGTCGACAGCGTTCAAACGGGGCCGAGCGCGTTCGAACGCGTATTTCGCGTTCTCTGCCAGTGCGAACGTGTGCAAGAGTTTGCACGCGACACAAATTGTGTTCTCTTTCAATATGAACACTTACAGGCATTCATAAGGGCATTTGAATGCACCCCTCGAGCATTCGAATGTGACATACAAAATCCTTATTTTTTCTGAAACAAATAACTAAACACAATAAGAAAAAACTCCTATAAGGTGTATCCATGCTCTAGATGACTCAGTGAAGTCTAAAGTCTGAATCACATCATCGCACACGTAGCTCACGCGATAGGATGGGCGGGCCCGTCATGCATAGATAAACCTGTGCACACATAATTCATCACCAAATAAATCATATTATTAATCCAAATAAACCTGTTAACATATGAATATTCAAGTCTACAATAATATACACTAGACCAAAAAATAAATCATGACATCATCAAGTTAAACCTATTAACAAATCCATATCTATGTCAACAACAACTATAGTAGACAACTAAATAATTTGGCAAGGTCCGCACAAGCCACGATAAACTATCAAGATACGACTTATATCCACTAACACAGGAGTACATTATAATCCGACCTGTATTATACAAATCATAGTCTAATACAATTGAGTACAAAAATAAAATAATATTATAATTTAATTTCTATATAAGCTATCATCTACACCATCTCGCATCTATAGCTCACCTCATTATTGCTCTAAATATCTTCTTAAGATAACTTAAGTCGCTATCACGTACTATACATCTAGGAGGTTAGAAAAAAAAATAAAAAGAGTCATGAGCTAGAAGCTCAGTGAATAGACCTTACCCTGAATCAATGATACCAAACAGAGAGTAAATCATGTACTGGATAATATGAATTAGAAAGAGTATCTTATCATGAATGAGTATATAAATGTATCATTAATAATATATAGATATATAGTGGATATCATGTCCTAACTGATCAAATATATAATTCTCGATAATATATAAATAAATCTATATGTCATACCATCATCATAATTGTCTCAATATGACACATATGATGCATGCAGACCATGACCATATTATGATATCAAATGCAACCACATATGATGCATAATGACTACTCAATAATCATGTATATCAAATTATAATGAAATCATATGCATTTCTTAATATCTTAGTTATCAATATCGCTCTAAATAACATCATCATACTAGATCATTATGCACAATCAACATCCGGTTCTCAGTTTTATAATCCAGCCTAAAGACTCAGAGTATATCCTGCCAACCGTTAAGGGTATCTCAATCATATAATCATACCCTATGAACTGTTAAAGGTATCATCATCATCTAAACGCGGGTACCCAACTAATTGATAGAAACCACATGAGGATAACTCACCATATATGCCCTAGCGAACAACATGTGTCCAAATGTTTGCTGCGCACATAAACTACTAACCTCTACTGTAAGGCCACAGGATCACGACTATGTCGAGCAATTAATCATCTCTAAGCACGCCCTAACCCTCGTGCCCACTCGGGTATCCTTATACTTTCTACCAATTATCCTATCAGTCAAATTTTATGCTTTCCTTCTAGATGATAGATCATATATATTTTATCCAGCACTATAACAAGTCATACATATCAAGAATTTAGGTGGAAAAGGAGTCAAAAATAAATATGATGCGATGAAATCTCCAATGGTACATATATCACAAGCATACTCATGCTACTTTGTCACATGCATACTCATGCTACTCTGTCACATGCATACTCATGTTATAGATCATCTCAACATAAAATTATAATAGTATAGTCATCTCTAATCATCTCTATATATCATCAACATACTCATATCCAAGATTAGTTTGGTCTACTCACATGAATAATAAAATATGCTCGACTGAAATCATTTCTAGATAAGATTATATAATCATGTAGGAGGTCAAAACACATATCCCTCACATCTAGGGGATAAGACTACTCACAATCTGATAAGAAGATACAAAATAAATATCCCTAAATTCTGCCAACTGAGTATCAACTCATCGCTAGCAGGGTCCACGGAGTCCCAAATAAAGAGTTTGGGGTCTGAAAATGTTTAAATAGCATGAAGTTAGTCGTTTATCCAATTAAAATTTATTCGTGTAAAATATGATGGTTTATTAAACTTTATTAATTAATTGGGTATATATTATAAATATATAGTTATGATAACCTTAACATGCACTATAATTTATATGCATTTACTAGAGACTATGCTTTCTAATTATATATTAGGCTCTCTTTTGATATAAAACATAAAAGGATCAAATATACAATAATATAATCAAAAATAAAATTATATATACTATATTTAATTACAATTCAATTAGTTTACAATTACTACTTTTATTTAACTAATTACTAATTATACATATAATAATCATTACCCATTGTAAAAATAATTATCAGAGGTTAGCATTTTATTTTATAGAAAATAATATATATATATATATATATATATATATAATAATAATAATAAGGTGCTAGAAATGCATTATATATATACATGGACATTAATGAAACTTATATAATTTGATTATTTTTAATAAAACTAAATATATTAATCAAATAATGATAATTAAGCTATAAATAACAAAATACTTATAAATTGTATTTGTTATACTTCTGCTTTATATTACTAAGTATATATACATTCTTAAGCTAATTAATTATTCATTTACATTTAACGTAAATAAAATAAATAATTTAAAAGAAAGACAGAGAGTCTCTCTCTATTACAAGCTGGAAAGAGAGAGAGAAGAATGAAAAGAGAGAAGAGGAAAGGAGGAGAAGAAAGGAGAGGAGAAGAAGGAGAAGAGAAGGAAAGAGGTGCAGACCTAGGCTGACGGGGAGGGCATTGGCCATTGCTAGCCAACCAGCGGCCTACCTCTCGCCGACGGCTCGGCTTCGACAAGCCCGAGCCCACGGGCTAGAAAAAGAGAGGGAGAGAGAGAGATAGAAAGAGATAGAGAGAGGGAAGAGAGGAGAGAAGAGAGAAAAAGCTCACCAGCGCTTGATGGAGGTGGAGGTAGTGGGTTTTGATGGCGGCACATCCATGAGAGAGAGACTAAGGGAGAGAAAGATTGAGAGAGAGAGAGAGGGAGAGAAAGATTGAGAAAGAGAGAGGGAGAGATTTAGAGAGAGAGAAGGCGATTGGGGCTGTTGGTGGTGGCTACGGTAGCGGCGGGCTCCGTCACGCCAGCTGGCCCAACCAGGTTGACCGGCCGGTGGCTAGGGGCATATGGCACCCTTAGTGCATGCCAGCTTGGTTTGCATGGCACGAACTGCCAAGAAACCAATAAATTTTTTTTTCCATTTCGTTTCTCTTTTTTTAATTTAATTTAATTTATATATTATAATAATAATATTATAATAATTATTATTATTATATCTAGGTTATTACATTAAGGCAAGTCCTAATTCAAGTTGTGTTAGCCTTTAGAGCTAGTCCTAGTTGGGCTCTTTTATTAAGCATCTAAGCATTAAGAATTAATTGAATTTAGTTATTTTCTTATTACCGTATTTACCGTTTTATTATAGCCATTAGATCACCTTTCTAAGAGTAGATTATAGTTGTAGAACCTCCAAAGCTTCCAAACCCTAGCCACCACCTTCCTCTAACAGCCACCCTACCCTACGGCCATCCATCACCACCCTTGGTCGTCCACCACTATCCGACGACTATCACAACGTCAGATATTTATTGTTCTGCCCAATTTTGAACTATCTCCACTTTTTTATTTTTAACTTTTCATCCTAACCTTTGATTTAGTGAAACTAGAGCTATTAGAATCCTAACTCACAAGGCTATCACCACCTAAATTTTCATAATTTTCTTATATCCGGATCATTCTAGATCTGGTTCATAACACTTTATTACCCTCTATGAAAAAAATATTTGTTGTAAATAAACCATAATATTAAATATAATTATCTACTATGAGAATAACTTATATGGACTTCAATACTTATAAATAAATACGGGTCATATTGTAACACCCCAAAATAAATAAATAAAAAAAAATCCCTCTTACTAACGCACGCGCCAAGCACGTGTGTCAACCCTACCACCCTGCCTGTGTCCTCTCTTCTCCTTCTTCTTCCCTTTCCCTTGCCGTGCACGCCACCTTCCCCACCTCCTCTATCTCCTTCCCCTCACCGCAGCCATCCCACCCTGCCTCTCATCTTCTCCTCCACCTCATCTCTTTCCCTCTCTCGCGGATTGCCGAAACTGGAGTCGACGAAGTGCCGTTGCCGCCGAAGCCGGACCGAGAGCTGCCGAGCCTGCCGGCCAACCCCCCAGTAAGCCTCCCCCCTTCCATTAATTTCGATAGTGTAACCCCCCTCCCTCGCCGTCATCGGAGCCCACGGCGGCCAACAACCTCGCGTCTAGCCACCGATCCGAGAAGCCTCGGTGGAGGGAGAGAAGCCATCTCTGGGCTTCGGGTCCTTGGTGATGGGGGGAGGATGGACTCCCCATGGCCGCAGGCCATGGAGCGCGGTCGTCGCCATCGGGTCCACCTCCTTCCCCTTTTTCTTTCCCTTTTCCCCTTTCACTTACCCATCGATCTCGTGGCCGTCGTCGGCCTTGTGCTGCGCCGCCGGCCTCGTGGCCGTGTCGTCGGCCTCGTGCCGTGCCGCCCACAGCCCCGCAACCCCGTGGATCCCTCTCACCGCCTCGACCTCCTTCCCTCGGGAGGAGATAGGGTGGAAGGGCCCGGTCCAAGGCCAGGTGGGCTGCAGACCGTAGCCCACCAGTTTGGTCTGGGTGGACTGCAGGGCGCAGCCCACCTGGCCTTGGACCCGGGTGGGCTGCAGTCTGCAGCCCACTAATCCAACCTTGGTGGGCTGTGGCTGGCCAGCCCACCAAGGCCCTAAGCCCTCTTGCTTTTTGGGTTGGTTTTGAGCCTACCCATTGCCTCTAGCTTAGCCCATTTGTGGCCATTTGGACCCTATAATCTTGTTTACCTATTTTCCACCTGATTTAATTAGCCTAACCCCCCGTAATGACAATTTAGTATCATGCGAATTTTAGGATAACATAGGACTCGCCCTAGGAGACCTTGACTTATGTATTTGCCAAACATAAATGCTCTTATAAGATAATTAATTCTATTAGCCGCTAATCTTACGTATGGAGTTATGTGCGTGAATTAATAGGGTTGACACTGCGTGAGGAGGATTTTGGGATTCCGGAGAAGCCGACTAATTGATGAGATTTACCATACTGTGGAGACCCCCCAAGCGAGTAGAGTTATACAAATCTAGAATAATATAATTACAGTCATTATACCTTTCTCTCTTTAAATCTCTCTCTCTCTCTCTCTCTCTCTCTCTGGATGCTCTCTCTCTATCTCTCTCTCTCTCTCTCGCCGAGGCCGGTCGTCGCCGTCGCCACCTCCTCGAGCGCCGGTGAGCTCCTCTCTCTCTCTCTCTCTCCTTCTCTTTCTCTCTCTCTCTCTCTCTCTTTCTTGCCCGAGGGTGGGCTCGTCGGAGCCGAGCCACCGGCGAGAGGCCGGCCGCTGGCTGGCCAGCAGCGGCCGGTGCCCTCCCCGCCGGCCCGGGTCCGCAACCTCCTCCCTCACCTCCTCTCTTTCTTCTCTTCCTCTTCTCTTCTTCTTCTTCTTCTTCTTCTTTCTTCTTTCTTTCTTTCTTTCTTTCTTTCTTTTTCTCCTTCTTCCTCAGCTCCTCTTTTCTCTTTCTGCACAGTGTTGGGCTCGGCCCAGCACTGATGGCAGTTGTAATTAAATTATTAATTAATTAGTTTATTTATGTTATTTATTTAAGTATTTTGCTTCTTAATTAATGCAAATAGATTATTTAGACATTAACTATTTTAATAATATTATATATCCTTCAATGTAATTTTATTAATGATAATTTTTATAATTAATGATTAATTAGGCATAAATATAGGTAATACTTATATTTATTTATTTACTTACTTATATGTATATTAGATTAATAGATAAATTTGTAAATTATAATTATTAGATTTATATTCTAATATTCTTATGATATACATTTTTTAAGTAATTCTATTAATTTATTATACATTATTATTTTGTAACAAAGAAGATAATGGCTACATAGTCCCTAATTAATCAAGATATAATTTAATTATAATTAGGTTTTTATCTATATTTATATTTTATTTATAATAAAAATCTAGCCAATTATAAAAATAAGTAGAAATTCTAAAATCTAATAAATCATCATATTTTACTCGAACGGATTATAATAGGATAAACAACTAACTTTATGTTACTTAAACATTTTCAGACGATCCCGAACCCCTTATTTGAGACCCCGTGGACCTTGCTAGCGATGAGTGTCACTCGGTTACCTTACGGACGTGAGAGATACGTGGTTTGTATCTTCTGATCAGACGATGAGTAGTCTTATCCCCTAGATCCCTTTCTCAAATTAGGTTATATTATATATTATGTACATGCATGTTTTGGCTTCCAGCATGATTATATGACTTTATCTAGAGATGATTACCGTCGAGCATATTTTTATCATGCATGTAATTAGGCTGATCTTTGATATGAGTATGATAATGATAAATAAGGATGGTTGGAGATGATTATACTGTTATGGTTTTATGTCGAGATAATCTCTAGCATGAGTGTGCATGTGATAGACTAGCGGGAGTATGCATGTGTTAGATATATGGTTGGAGACTACATTGCATCATTTTTCTCTTGACTCCTGTTCCACCTAAATTCTTATTATGCATTGACTCGTTATCGTACTGGATATATGCATATGATCTGTCATTTAAAAGGAAAGCATGAAATGTGATTGATAGGATAGTTGATAGAAAGCGTGGGGATACCCGAGTAGGCGCCAGGGTTAGGGGTGCCTGGATTGATGATTATGGTCGCTGATATGCGATATCTCGTGGCCCATGTCCGAGGTCAGTTGAGTCTGTGCGCACAGACAATCGGACACATGCCGTTCGCCAGGGCATATGTGGCGAGTTATCCTCACGAGGGTTCTATCAACTATGTGGGGTGCCCGGTCTGGATGGATGTTGATACCCTTAGCGGATGGCAGGGTATGGTTATATTTGAGATACTCCTTGCGGATGGCAGAGTATGCTCGGAGCCTTTGGGCATGATGTTGAGACCGGGTACCGGGTGTTGACTGTGCACAGTGGTCTAGTATGATGATATTATACCGAGATGTCGGTGATGATCATGATGTTGAGAAATGCATATGATTTCATTATCATTCGGTTACCTGATTTTCGAGTGGTCAATATGCATCATATATGGTTGCATTTGATATCATAGCATAGTCATGATCGGCATGCATCATGTGTCATATTTGAGAGAGAGTTATGATGATAGATGACATGGAGATTTGTTTACTCATGGTCGAGGATTATATACTTTTATCAGTTATGACGTGTTATCTACTTTTCATTTATATATTATTGAGGATACATTCATATACTCATTCATGACATGATACTCTTTCTGATTCATATTATCCAGTACATGATTTACTCTCTGTTTGGCATCACTGATTCGGGGTAAGGTCTATTCACTGAGCCTTTTGCTCATGACTCTCTTTATTTCTTTTCTAACCCCCTCAGATATGTGGTACGTGATAGCGACTTGAGAAGATATTTTAGAGCGATGATGAGGTGAGCTATAGATACGAGATGGTATAGGTGATAGTTTATATAGAAATCGAGTTGTACCAATATTTGATATTTGTACTCTTTTGTATTAGACAATGATTTGTATAATACAGGTCGAATCATAGTGTACCCTTGTATTAGTTATTTTAGTTGTATCTTGATGGTTTGTTGTGGCCTGTGTGGGTCCTGCCAGATTATGTAGCGGTCTAGTGTATATTATTGTGGACTTTGATATTCATATGTTAACAGGTTTATTTGGTTAAGAGTATGATTTATTTGGTGATGGATTATGTGATCATGGATATGTTAGCAGGTGTTATTTGATGATGTTATGAACGTATGTGCACAGGAGTGTATCTATGCGTGACGGGCCCCGCCCGACCTGTCGCGTGCGCCCCGCGTGCCGTGTGGGCGCGTGTGCGTGCACGTGCCCGTGCCGGGCGAGGGCGTTACAGTTCAGGTGGTATCAGAGCATAGGTTTAAGGATGATCTGGCAAACCATCAAGTATAGAGTTGTCGGTTTATTTTAGGGTTACCCTAGTAGTCAATCTCGATGAGTTTGGTATAAATTGGTTGATATAGGAATCTAGGTTGTGATGTTAAGATTATTAAGTTTTGATACTTGTCGATATGGATAGAAATAATTGGTGATATTGGTATATTGAGAAGTTATCTGAGCGACTAATGAATAGAAAGAGGTATTATTAAAATCATGCATTAATATTGATATTGAGGTGTCATAGTCTGTGGAGCATAATATTGGATATATGGAGTTGTTCATATATTGTGATAAAGCGTAGAAATTTGTAAATATGTGGAGATATGAATTTTGTACAGAAGAATTATTATAAGTAGATTTGAAGTTATTCTGAGCAGATATAACATATTTTTGGATTTTTGATATTTAATGGATATATTTGATATTAGGAGATTGATGTAAAGAGATATATGCGCAGAAAGACTATTTTGATCTTTATGAGGGTTATAATTATGGATTGTGGATGGATGAGTAAGACATATGATGATTTTGTATAGTGGAAAAGAAATTACGTGCCCGTGCCGGGCGGGGGCGTTACAGCACCACTTCCACCTATTAGTCGAATTGACTAGGCAGTACCCTTACTCACTCAGCCTAGGGTTAAGGGTAGAGTGTATCTTATATGACTATACTATTAGCGGCCTACACCTGAGGTCGGGAAGCCTGTGTGGCATTCAGGTAGTTATACTGCATAGTTAGGACTAGATTATGATGATAGAAGAACATGATTGTGAGGCGGGGATATAACTCTAGCGGTACTCGGCAACGCAGGGTTAGAGCGTCTGTTGATGAGCCGAGGGCTCCCGATTCTCCCGCCGAGGGCGGTGATGATTTAGAGAGAGTGAGATATGGGCTTACGACCGGGGTCTTTAGTCTGATGGCCATAGACAACCGGTCATATGTAGTGTCGCCATAAATGTGTAGGTGACATTACCGCTAGATGTGTATATATCCCCCCTCGATGTATGAGATGATGGATGATTATGTGATGGATGATTGTTTCTTAAGAGTATTTACCCTGTGTGGTGAATAGCTCGGTAAGCGATGATAAGTATGATTAATGCTTTGGTAGGTATGAGATGACTAAACTGCTATTTTATTGCTATGCATAACATGTAAAACCTATGATTGAGATGTGTACGAATAAGAGATTGTATCAAGCTTTATATCTGTGTGAACTTATCATGATACATTTAGGAACTAGCATGTTCTAGGATAGTGACTGGTAATCTTTATCAATTGCATTGATTTAGTAATTTGTGGTAAGTCATTTCAATAAGCATATCGTTATCGTTAGCAAATATAGGCATACATTGGATATACACATGTGATTTCATTATTTTAGATTGTATAGATCCTACTCGCTAGGCTGTAAGCTCACCACCTCATGGTGATATTATTTCAGAGCTAGGGGACGCAGGTGTGGGCAACGAGGAGTAGCTGCTTTTCCTTTTCAGTATGTATATTAGTTGTATTAAGCTCCTGCGAGGGCGTTATGATGATATTGTATTTTGGACTTTAGCATTGTATTTTGGATGTATATTTAGAAGGCTTGTTGTGGCCTGTGGAACTTGTATCCAGACTCTTATAGTTGAGTTTATTTATGGTGAAATTGTGCTGTTGTGTGCCTTGTAAAATCCTTGTACTGACAGGTCATGTGATGCACTGTGTGGGGGGATTTATCCACGCGGTTTACACGTGTATTTGGAGGTTTAGGTGTTTCACATATGTAGTTGGATCCATTAACGACCTATTGTGTAAAGTATTTGTTGATGAACACATATGACATCTCCTCCAATCAATCATATGGTGAGTGAGAAGATGAACTAACTGTCCTCTATTGATAGTAGTATAATGATTGCACCATATGATCGTCGCACTATAATAAAAAATATTAATAAGATTTAAAAATATTAAAAGATAGTTTACCAAATTGTTAATAAGATTTATAAGTTACGTACTCATCTTGTATCTCTAGCATCCTTCGAATGTTGTTGTGCTCATCGTTAGTGACAAACTTTCTCTAAGGGTATCTGAAAACCTTAGTCACTAGTTTCTTAAAAGGGGACATTTTAGTTGAGCTATTGAAATAAGTTCTAATATTTTTTCTTTTCCCAAACTTTTTTCATTCTCCAAATTTTTTTTCTTCTTAGAAGGAGCCTATTTTTGCTTTTCCTTTTTACTTCTCCTGGACTTGGCTATTATTGTATTATCTGATTGCCTTGCTCTAAATTCATATGAACTTCAAAGCAAAATAATAATATCTATTTGCACATTGGTTTAGAGAATTTCACATGTTTGAGAATGCTATCTTTTTCAGCTAATAAGTCACTCGCCACCTTGCCAACTAATAAGTCAGCCACTGCCAACACATTAGATACAACATGAGAAGCTTCTACATGCTTTTCTTTAGCTAATTTGCAAATTTCACTTGTTATTTTTTTCAGTATTACAACTGGTGAAGATTGTGTTTCTCGTGTGTGTCTCGTGTGTGCTCTTCAGTTGCCGAGTAAGGCATTGACAAAATATCTATCTTCTTTTTTAGCATCTTCATAGTAGCCTCAATGTCAATTACTCGTCGTGTCAATTCAGCTTGCCTAGCCTCAAAGTCATTGCCATTACAGGTAGAACATAGTTTGTAGAACAAATTACAAACTTATGAAGTAAATCTAATAGAATTGTTACAAACATAGAAAACACTTTTAAATGAATTCCAATCCAAAATAATGGATATTAGTAGAATTAGAAGAGATTGTCTTAAAGGAAGATAAAATATCACTAGTCAATTAAAAAATAGAGATATTTGGTCTGATAAGAGTACGAAGAATATTCAAGAATCTATATATAAGTATACCAGAAGAAATTCATTCATGTTTGAAATTAATTCTTATACAAAATTATTTCTAAGTGACCATGAATTGCATATACTATAGAAGCTTTGTTACGGTCACTTTTGGTGAATATGAGTTTCTATTCGATTTGATAATCTTGACAAAAATCAGCACAAAACTTGCAAAGGTAATTGGGATCGATCCAACCATTGGATTGATCTTTAGATTTGGATGGGTTGTTCTACTATGAGTTAGAAATCTAGCATAAATAGAATCACAACAATCAGATGAGTAGATCAAAAGTTATGTATAAAATAATAATAGAAAGTCAAGAGATAGCAGGATAGACGTGGAATACATGGGTAGGGTTATGAAAGATGATTATGGTATGATGGATGGATTAGTTCTTGGAAATAGATGAGAGGGGAGGAGATTCCATTATGGTTAGTTGCTAGACAGAGGAGGGAGAAGCGACGGAGGATTAACCTCGGTTGGAGACGAGAACTTGGGTTGGATACTAAGGGGGAGGAAGGAGGGAGATAGCTCAAGGCTAAATGAAAACTAATTCCAATATTCAATAATCAATAGAGGCTACTTCTCCACATATATAGAGGCTAGCTAAATATCCAAAAACCCTACACAAATCTTATTATAACTAAACTTAACCCTAAACAATTTAACTAAACTAGTGTTCCTTATCTATCTCGGATTAGTCCTTCATTTCACCACAAATAAATTTCGAATCTAGAAAAGTTATGAATATCAAAATTGTAGATCTGGAGGTTGGCGATATTATCTAATTGGCTTGATATTATTTGGATCTATGTAATATCCTACAAATATTGTCCCAAAACTATACAGAGTTGGATTTAGCTAATCTGTTAGGTTTTTATTTGTTGGTAATTGTGTACAAAATATTCTAAGTGTATTTTTTCATGTATATGAGCTTTACACAAGTCTAGAATATCTCTAGTTTGAAGAATTACAAGATTAGTGGAGAAAAGCTGTTGAGTTCACACCGCGTTCACAAACGCGTTCGAACGCGGTGCGTTCACAAACGCGTTCGAACGCGGAATCTGTGTTCACACAGATAGAGAGCCGCGTTCACAAACGCGTTCGAATGCGGGTACTGCGTTCACACAGACCGAGAGCAGCGTTCACAAACGCGTTCGAACGCAACCTGAAGAATTCAAGCTGTCGCGTTCGAACACACTTGGGCCCGTTCGAACGCACCTAAGATTAAGTCAGGCCGTTCGAACGCACCCGGGCCACGTTTGAATGCACCTATGAAGTTTGCAATTTATTGGATTTTCGTGAGTACAGATAACACTCGGATTTGGCTCTATCTTGAAGATCATATATAAGGATTGTGAAACTGTAACTCTGGGTAGTTGAAGAAGCATTATTGAAGGAGATTTCTTGAGGCTACATCGGCTCTTCAACGAACAAGGTTCCACTCATCTACAAGAATTTAATCTTTCGTCTTAAGGGCTATCTAGACGAAAGATCAATCTCGAGGGCTACTAAGATTGGACTTCAATCACGAGAAGTAGTGAATCGTGGGTTCTAGCGATCAAGACTGAGAGGAACAAAGTCGTTTGGATCGACGGGTTGTTTTGTGAGTCGGTCTTGTAACTGCTACTATCATAGTGATTGGTTTTGATCCGAGTTTGAATCCGTGGTTTTTTTTCTCGTTTTGGGTTTTTTCACGTTAAAATCTTGGCGTTCATCTCTGCTTTCGTTCTTAATATTTCTTCGGAATTTTACTTAAGCGAACGAACGATATCATTGCCTAAAGGTTAGATACATACGTGTGTCTAGGGTTTTTTTCAATTGGTATGAGAGCAGGTTCTCTCACTCTTTGAGAGAGATCAGATAGGCATGGATTTTCATAGAGATGAACCCTCATCTATTAGACCTCCTAGTCTAGATGGATCAAATTATGGATATTGAAAAGCTAGGATGAGAGCTTATTTGAAGTCTATAGATGAGCGAGTATGGATGGCCATTGTGAACGGTTAGAGTCCACCAATGTACATGGTAAATGATGAGTTTATTGAGAACCGATTGAGTCATGGGATAAGACAGATTATGAAAAAGTTGGCTGGAATAGCAAAGCAATAAATGCAATTTTTAGTTGTGTTTCCTCGGAAGAATTTAGAAGAATTTCTACTTGTGAAATAGCAAAAGAAGCCTGGACAATCTTAGAAACAACTCATGAAGGAACTGTGGCTGTAAAACTTTCGAAACTTCAGAGGTTGACTACTAGTTTTGAAACCCTACGTATGAAGGAGAATGAGACATTTGATGAGTTTTATGCAAAGCTGAGTGATATAGTCAACTTCAGTTTCAATCTAGGAGAGAAAATTCCTAAAAACAGAATTGTCCGTAAGATCCTTAGGTCTCTTCCAGAAATGTTTCAAGCGAAAGTTACAGCTATTGAGGAAAGTAGTGACATCGACTCTATGAAAGTTGAACAATTGGTAGGAAATCTACAAACATTTGAGTCTAGTCTTTCAAAACCAAGGAAGTCCAAAAGGATGGTTCTATCCACTGTTGAACAAAATTTAGAGGAGTCTGAAGATGAAGGTGATTTAGATGTTGAGATGTTGGCTATGTTTGTCAAAAAGTTCAATAAATTCTTTCGGAAGCCAAACAAGTTGAATACTGTGAAAAAGCAAAGCTTTTGTGAAAAAGAAGAATACTGTGAGTTCGAATACAGGTGGTAGCAACAACAATGTCAAACCGAAAAATAAGAATTCTGAGAATAAAGTTCAATGTTTTGAATGTTCTGGTTTTGGACACATCGCACAAGAATGCCCTAATCGTCTTAAGAGAAAGGGTAAAGCTATGAAAGTTACTTGGGATGATTCAGATGAATCTAATGATGATTCTGAAAAAGACGAAGAAAACTTTGTAGCTTTTACCTCTTCTCTGCTTAATACTGACTCTATTGTTGATACTAATAGTACAGATGATCAGGATATGTTATCTACTGAGGAAGATGAATATGAAATCCAAAAGGCATATAATGACTTATACCTAGAGTCGTTTAAACTCAAGAAAAGCAATCTTAGACTACTTCAATGAGTCAAGGTAATTGAACCAAAAAGAATTCAATTTGAGGAGAAGTACAAATTGGAACTTGAACGTGTCAAAGACCTTTCTGAACAACTTGACAATGCGAAAAATATAATGAAGGCTGATGAAATTGAACTAGAGCGATTGCATAAAGAAGTTACATTTCCAAAAGGGAAGAACAAACTGGACGAGATTCTAAAAGCTCAGATCTCTAGAAAAGACAGGTATGGTGTTGGATACACTGGTAATTCAAATAATAATAAAACTGTTTTTGTTTCTGTAGGTATACAAAAAATAGAATACCTGAAGCCATCAATCGCATTTTCAAAGCAATCCTGGATGAATCCTTCTAAACTGAAGTTGAATATATAAATTGGTGAATCTTCGACGGTACCAAAGGTAAACTCTAGTCACACTTCTCGACAAAAGGTGAGTAGAAAAGAGTTTGTTCCGACATGCTATCATTGCGGCATTCTAGGGCATATTCGACCTCATTGCAAATTTTTGCAAAAACTTAGAAATACTTTCATTTATGGGATGAAAACAAAGGTCATATGGGTCAAGAAAAGTGATTTGAAATGTTATGTTATACATACAGCCTTGAAAGATTGAAATTCTGATTTGTGGTATTTAGATAGTGGCTGTTCAAGACATATGTCGGGTGACAAGTCGTTATTTTCTAATCTTGAAAAACATGAAGGGGGAGTTGTGACATTTGGAGATGGTAATTCATCAAAAGTAATAGGTAGAGGAAAGGTAAGTACTCTAGGGATTTCTAGTCTCGAAAATGTTCTTTATGTTAAGGGCTTGAAAGCAAATCTACTGTGCATCAATCAATTTTATGATGAAGATTATGAGGTAAAATTCTTCAAAAATAATTATACTATTCTAGATCATGATGGTAATGTTATATGTTATGGATCTAGAACATCTGATAATTGCTATGTCGTTGGAACTTCACTTAAAGTGAAATGTAACAGTGCCTCTTTCGACATTGTAGATCTTTGGCATCAACGTCTTGGACATGTGAATCACAAGGAATTATTTACTCTGTCCAAACATGAAGTGGTAAGAAGAATACCTAAGATGAAAGAAATGTCAAAAAGAGTATGCGGTTCGTGTTAAATTGGAAAACAAATTCGTATCTCACACAAGAAGGTAAATGCAGCTACCACTGATCGTGTGCTACAATTAGTTCACATGGACTTGATGGGTCCAACAAAAATGAAAAGTCTTGGAGATACATATTACGAAGAAATAGGAAAGGAGCTTGATCTGGAAATTGAGAATCAGGACGAGGACAAAGTTGAATTGAACAAAAATAACTGTAACGTACCGGAACCATCTGCTAGAGTGAAATCAAATCATCCACTGTCACAAGTGATCGGAGACATGAATGAACCAATTAAGACAGGACGACAAATCCAAAGTGAGGTATCATTTACTTGTTATACATCTTCTTTTGAACCTAAAAATGTGAAGGAAGCATTGTTAGACGATTCTTGGGTTAATGCTATGCATGAGGAATTAGAGCAATTTTCTAGGAATGATGTTTGGTATTTAGTTCCTAGACCTAAGAATGTGAACGTCATTGGGACAAAATGGATTTACAAGAATAAGAGTGATGAACATGGTAATATAGTTCGAAATAAAGCCAGACTAGTAGCACAGGGATACACTCAGGTTGAGGGTATAGATTTTGATGAGACATTTGCTCCTATTGCTAGATTAGAGTCTATTCGTATACTGCTTGCCATTGCTTGTCATTTAAAATTTAAATTGTTTCAAATGGATGTTAAAAGTGCTTTCTTGAATGGTATCCTAAATGAAGATGTTTATATAGAACAACCTAAGGGTTTTGAAGATCAAAAATTTCCTTCTCATGTTTTTAAATTGAAAAAGGCTCTTTACGGGCTAAAACAAGCTCCAAGAGCTTGGTATGAGAAGTTGACCACCTTTTTAGTGGATGCGGGGTTCACTCGAGGGGGAGTGGACAAGACATTGTTCATTAGACGTGAAAACAAGAATTTAGTTGTGGCACAAATATATGTGGATGACATTATTTTCGGGGCGACGAGTCAATTATTAGCTAAGGAGTTTGCTGATCTCATGCACAGTCATTTTGAGATGAGCATGATGGGTGAGTTGAAGTTCTTTTTAGGGCTTCAAATTACTCAATTGGAGAGAGGGGATTTTTATTGCTCAAACCAAGTATGCTAAGGATCTTGTGACTAAATTTGATTTAGAAAATACAAAACATGCTAGAACTCCTATGAGTACAACTATCAAACTAAGTAAGGACATGTCAGGAAAAAGTGTTGATTAGATAGTGTATAGGACCATGATTGGTAGCCTTTTGTACTTAATTGCTAGTAGACCTGACATTGCATTTAGTGTCGGTGTGTGTGCTAGGTTTCAGTCTGAACCTAAGGAGTCACATTTGTTTGATGTGAAACGTATCATAAAATATGTTAGTGGCATAGTTAATTTAGGTATCTGGTTTACTTATGACTTGGGCGCTATCATATCGGCATACACGGATTCTGATTGGGCAGGTTCATGTGATGATAGAAAAAGTACTTCAGGTGGATGTTATTATGTTGGAAACAATCTGGTTGCTTGGCACAGCAAGAAACAAAACTCGATATCTTTATCTACTGCGGAGGCCGAGTACATTGCAGTAGGGAGTTATTGTTCTCAGTTACTATGGATGAAACAGATGGTCAAAGATTATGGCATTGAACAAGATACAATGGTGCTTTTTCATGACAACATGAGTGCTATTAATATATCGAAAAATCCTGTTCAATACTCGCGTACAAAACATATTGATATCCGACATCATTTTATACGCGAGTTAGTTGAAGACAAAACAATAGCACTAGAACATGTTGAGACGGAGAAACAGTTGGGTGATTTGTTTACTAAACCTTTGGATTTACAGAGATTTGAGTATCTTCGTACTTCTCTAGGAATTTGTGCTTTGGACTGATTTTATTGGGATTTGAGTTCTTTTTAGTTTGCGAGTTTCTTTCGTTTCGTTTTTTTTAGGTTTTCTTTTACTCTGAAATTTTCTTTGGTTTTAGTTTTAGATTTGTCGAGAGTTTTTGTCACAAAATAAAATTGATGCACTCCTAGATTCAATAATATACTCTTGACATAAAAATATGATTTTTCTCTTGATTATGAGTTATTATAGTCAATCTTGTCATCTTGTAGTATATTGTATCAATTTTGATTTTGTCACTCCCTCAACTTCTATTATAATGAAACCAAATTTAATGCACTCATAACGTATGTGTATTCTTGAGTGGGCATGATATCATGAATTATTTTTTTAAATAGCTCACTATTAACCTTGATTTGCACAGTTTGACCTTATGCTTAGTCATCAAAAATTTGTTCATAAAAGATCAATGAAAAGGGCTACAATGAGTTAGTGTGAAAGCCATCTTGTTTAGAGTCTAGTTTGACTCAGTACATTATTTGCAAAATTAACAAAAAAAAAATGACATATGTGAAATTCTTCTTGCACATTGTTTGATTTGTACTACAAGAAAAGGGCTACCTACTCATGTGTGAAAGCCATCATTGCACATATATGTTTCAGTAAAAAAAAAAATACAGGAAAAATTCCTATTGTGTTATGGAGAATAAGTTGAAAAGTGCAAAATTTCAATACTAAGTTGGTTTGACTACTGTGTTGCATCATTGTTTATATAGGAAAGTTTGTTTAAGAAGATTGGTTCATGTTATCTATGCTCATCTTGCATATGCATATCGTTATAATCAATCAAGATTAATTTAATTTTAGTGATGCATTCGAATCGATTATAATATACTTTTGATGATTTGATTGATCTGTGTATGACTTATTCCATTTGATTGTCATATTCTATTTCTTGAATATATTTTGAAATTCTAGAAGTGCATCTCCAAAAAGATGTTTGATTTGTTTTAGTTTTAAAAAAATAAAAAAAATAAAAAAAGGGCGTTCGAACGCGGATTTTTGAGTTCGAACGCGATGACTGGCGCGTTCGAACACGCAGACTGATGCGTTCGAACGCACTCGTGGGTTCTTTAAATATTGCGTCTGAACCCAAGGGTTTCATCTTCCATTTTTCAAACCCTAAAAACCCTTCATTTTCCCCTTCTCAAATCTTCAAGATCTTGGTGTTTTTCATTGAATTTTTCACTTCAAATCCTTTTAGAGGGTAGTTCCCCTCCGGATCTAGCGTCTTTCAACCAAATCTTTGAGTTTTTCTTCACTTTTGTAAGGTATGATCATCCATCATTTTTCCTATTTTTTATTCAATAAACATTCTTGATCTTGATTGATTTTGTGCGTTTTCACGTTTTGATCACGTTAATGTTAACACCTCGATGCTTCTTGTGAGATTGAACGTGATATCTTTGAGTTTTCAAGAGAAAGATGGGTTTCATTTAGGGCCTTCATGGTTTCGAAATTTTTTTTGGAATTCTTGCTATTTTTTTTTGGTTGCTTTGGGCATGTATTGAATCTTGCAACTTGTTTCTTTCTCAAGAATGCCTAAAAAAGTAACAGTGACAAAGAAACCAAGGCCGCCTTCGTCACCGTCTTCCGCTTCAAAATTTTCTTCATCAACGACTGCCGGGCGCTACAAACACAATTTTGGCACTCGTCCTGTTATTTGTGAAAGACTCGTGGTTCTTTCTGATTTTTCTGAATTAGGGATTGAATAGATATTTACTGAGCGTGGCTGGTTATCTATGTGTCGAATGAGCGGGACTACTTATGTGGAAGTTGTTCGGGAATTTTTTAGTAATGCCACGGTTTTAGATCGCTGTATACGTTCTACTATTCGTGGTGTGTCTGTCTACTTGGACTCCGATGTTATTCGCGCTGAACTTCATCTTCCTGATGGTGAGTTCCAGTATCCAACGTCTGCTCAACTTCCTGATGTCAATGAATATGCCAGTACTGTATTGATCAACGGGGAATGTTGGAAGGGCAACATGATACCGCATGCGAAGCTGACATCGATGGCTCACATGCTTCACCTTTTTTGTCTGTACAATGTCACCCCCAAGACTCGACATTCCAGTATTAGTCTGGATCGTGCATTCCTTCTTCATGCGATGTTATCTGGAGTCTCTATTGATTTGGCTGCCGTGATTTATGATTCGATTCTTACAACTGCACAAAAAGAAGCACCTCGTGAGGGGTTACCGTTTGGCATCTTTATTACAAATTTGTGCACTCAGAGTGGGGTGCGTGTGGATGTTTCGGAACCTTCCCTTACTTCGCAAAAACCGTTGGATCGGATTACTCTTAAGCGGAGTCAAGCTCACGACCAGTCGTCTCCTCTCAAGCCGTCCTCTTCCGCCGCTGGTCGTTCATCGCACCTCGACAATTCTGATGATAGCTCTGACGATGACTCATCTCACACTGAGGGGGAGTTACCACAGTACTCTGACCGTTTCGATCAGCTTAGTACTCAAGTGCAGGATCTCCATTCGGCGGTGAATGATTTACGTACCGAGCAAGCCCGTTAGGGAACTATACTTGATTCTGTGTTGACGATTCTTCATCGTCAGTTTTCTTCGAGTTCCTAGTTTTTGATATTTGTGTCAAAAATGAGGAGAGTGTCTAGGTGTCTAGGTGTGTAGGGGGAGTATGGGAATAGGGGGAGCTTATTAGAGTTTATTAAAGTCTTTAAAGTCTTGATTATAACTTTGCTTGGATTAATTGTGAACTTTGTCTGCTAAGTATTTTTAAACTTATGCTCCATTCATAACTTGTGTTTGGATTGTTTATTCATTTCAAGTTATTTTCACTTGATGTTGGATTGGTATATGTTTCTTTGCAGGGATTGATGTCCCAAATATTCTAGACTTGTTGATTGCTCAGTTTGAAGTCCTTGTAATATCTTGTAACCTAGGTGTTTTGTCACAAATTGCCAAAGGGGGAGATTGTTAGGTTTTTATTTGTTGGCAATTGTGTATAAAATATTCTAAGTGTATTTTTTCATGTATATGAGCTTTACACAAGTCTAGAATATCTCTAGTTTGAAGAATTACAAGATTAGTGGAGAAAAGCTGTTGAGTTCACACTACGTTCACAAACGCGTTCGAACGCGATGCGTTCACAAACGCGTTCGAACGCGGGTACTGCGTTCACATAGACAGAGAGCCGCGTTCACAAACGCGTTCGAACGCGGGTACTGCGTTCACACAGACCGAGAGCAGCGTTCACCAACGCGTTCGAATGCAACCTGAAGAATTCAAGCTATCGCGTTCGAACACACTTGGGCCCGTTCGAACGCACTTGAGATTAAGTCAGGCCGTTCGAACGCACCCGGGCCGCGTTCGAATGCACCTATGAAGTTTGCAATTTATTGGATTTTCGTGAGTATGGATAAGACTCGGATTTGGCTCTATCTTGAAGATCATATATAAAGATTGTGAAACCCTAACTCTGGGTAGTTGAAGAAGCATTATTGAAGGAGATTTCTTGAGGCTACATCGGCTCTTCAACGAACAAGGTTCTACTCATCTATAAGAATTTAATCTTTCGTCTTAAGGGCTATCTAGATGAAAGATCAATCTCGAGGCCTATTGAGATTGGACTTCAATTATGAGAAGTAGTGAATCGTGGGTTCTAGCTATCAAGACTGAGAGGAACAAAGTCGTTTGGATCGACGGGTTATTTTGTGAGTAAGTCTTGTAACTGCTACTATCATAGTGATTAGTTTTGATCCGAGTTTGGATCCGTGGTTTTTTTTCCCGTTTTGAGTTTTTTCACGTTAAAATCTTGGCGTTCATCTCTGCTTTCGTTCTTAATATTTCTTCGAAATTTTACTTAAGCGAACGAACGATATCATTGCCTAAAGGTTAGATACATACGTGTGTCTAGGGGTTTTTTCATAATTAAATAAAGTCCTAACCTACTAAGACTCTAATTAAACCAAATAAGCAGATAAGATAACTAAACTCAATTTATTGAGCCCAGTGTCCATGGTGGTTTCCATACCTTTCGTATTTGCTAAATTATTCCCACCAACATTCGAGCTAAGTCCAAGAGCGTAAGACTTGTCAAGGAGGCATGTCTCAACCAAGTATAACACAATGTAGCCCACTAATTGGTGCTTGACCAATTAGTCCAAGACTAAGATTTAACTCACCCATAATCCAATGTAGGCTTGAGTCTAGTCTAGGCCTCACGCAAGAGCTGATCGGTTTAGGCTTTGGCATATTACTTATGGGCTAAAGAGGTTATCCTTTAGGTGGATAAAGAACTTGATAGGCAGCCACTCGTTCAAATTCCTCTTGGTAGGCTCTCATTGTTATCTCCTGGACCATCTTTGTTAAGATAGCATGAAAGTCTTCGTAGCTCGACAATCTAAACCGTTTGTAGATCAAACGATAAAACTCTTCCCAAGTTGCTATTCCTCTATGCATTATCACTGAGCGATACCACCATAATGCTGTGTCTTCCAAATAAAAAGATGCAAAGAGCACCTTTTGATCTTCTTCGATGCCATGGAAATCAAAAAATTGCTCAACACGGTAAAGCCAATCCAACGGGTCACCTTTTTTGAATTTGGGGAGTTCCAACCGCACCGTTCGCCAGCGGATACCTGTATCATGGTTTGGATTAAAGCAAGCTCTTGCCCTAATCGAGGGAGGATGCTCCTCGAGCCATGCCATCTCTTTATGGCATCCTCTCACTACAGCCATGATGTTACCTTCTTTCTCTTCCCTCTCAATTCAGGAATCATCATCTTCTTCATTGACAAATTATGCTCCCCAGCATGGCTCCACTTTCCTCAGTTCCGGCATGGCTTCCCTCCATAGTCCTTGGTCGACCAGTGGAAACATCACAAGGGTTTCAGGGGTGGAAGATTGGGTCCTTCTAGTCCTTGATTTGATCCTTCTCATATCGCTCACAATAACTCAGCATTTGTTACGTCATTATTTGATTCAAGGTTCCGATAGTTTGGGCAAGGATGGTGGATAAGGTTTGTCCAAATGCTACAAGGTTCCTCTTACCCTTTGATGCTCGTGTGTGGAGGTGTAGAGTTCCTCTCTCCCACGCGTGTGAATGTCTCCCTTTCTACTTCTCTTCTTCGAGCCGTCATAGATCTAGTTGTTGATGTCATTGCAGATGCGTGCTAAGGAAGACTACCTCTGATACCAACTTCTTTTGGTCGTTTGGCGAAGATGAGTTTCTATCCAATTTGATAATTTAGATAAAAATCAACACAAAAATTACGAAGATAACTAGGATCGATCGAACCATTGGATTGATATGATATTTGTATATGTTATTTATTTATTTATGAGTTAGCAATCCAACACAACTAAAATCTCGTTGATCGGATTAGTAGATCAAAAGTTACGTACGACATAACGACCAAATATCAGAAGATAGCGAGATGGACATGGAATACGTGGCTAGAGTTATGTAATCTGATCTGACTTGGATCGCATCAAGCTTTTCCTTTTATAATGTACACCTTATTTTGACTAGGATTCAATTATGATAATTTGGATAGGATGATGCTTTGGTTAAATTTCATATGAAACTTGAACTACAACTATACCAACTTAGAGGGAAATGCTAAAACCATGGTACGTTAGAGTTCCTCTCCACTATTTGTGGGTTGAAGAAGCTTCTAGTCTTTACTATATATTTTTATTGCTTCTAAGGCCCCAAATTTTAGCTTTAATTTAGTTTGAAATCGACATGTATTTGAGAACTTTTTTAATTCAAAGATGAGTGGAACTAATGAATATGCATAACTGATTACTTTATAAAATTGTAGAATTATTGATATCAAATAATAATTGACTAAAATGAATAAATAAGGAAGAACAAACAATGATAATAATTTAAAAATATAGAGAAAAATAAATATTTCATACTAATCAAAATACTAATTACCTAAAATAACCTCAGGATTTGTCTTGCATCTTCGCTAAAGAGCCATAAGATCAACCAAAAATAGTAAAAATAGGAAGAAGATAGCAAGAATTTAATAAAGAGATGCAAAGAACTTTAAGTGAAATATTATGGACGATGCGTGCGTTAGGGTTTGATGCGTGAGAATGGAAGGACAATGAAGAGAGTAGAGATGAATAAGAGGAAGCAAAGGAAGAAGAGGAAGAAGAGGAAGATGGGCTCAAGTGAGAGAAGAAGTTGGGGTTGACAGTGAGAGAAAACTAATTTTATGTGTGAGGAGAAAAATAACTTAAAGAAAAAACAGGAAGGGGTTTGAATGGTTGATTTAATTAATTAGATAGATTAGATTAAACGATTGGGTTAGGTTAGAGAAAAGGTAAATTAGTCTAAATTAATAGAAAAGGCTCAAAATTATAATTGGATAACTAGATGGTCTATTGCCGCAAATTTGATAATTAAGAGGCTTTTTGCTGCAATTGGCCTCTTTTCTTTGCATTATCGTTATTCTCGCCGAGCCATATATTTCACCTGATACTGTTGTCAAATCTTTGTCTCATTGATGTGACACTAGAGTTGCTATTTGGGAATAGTTTGCGCAGCAAATCCGGCCTAGTGTTTTCCTCATTAAATTTCTACCAACATAGTGTCTCTGGGATGCGGATATCCAAGGGTGTTATCTGATGGTTGGTTGTTTGAAAATCACACCTTGGTCTCTTAGTTTTCAATTTTCATCTATAAGTTTGAACAGTACTTCTATCACTTGGATTTCTCTTTAAATCTTGCTCTTTTATACTGGAGCAACGACATTGTTCACCTAAATTAAACTATGATTTAGCGGCTCTTTCCAAAAGACGTGAATGTAAATAAAAAACATCTCCTGGATAAATACTTCTGGTGAAATACTTGGCCTGCAATCATTAATAATTTTGGTGTCGCAGAGGTTTTCGATTCCAATACAGGTTTAAAGAACGATCTGTCTTGTTTCAGGTTACTAATTATTCTTGCTTTGACTTAGCCACAATCCCAAAATTTATTTTTGTTTATGTTGCGGTCGTCATATTACTATCACTATCGAGTTTCGCGGTTTGGTCTAAGATGTTGTTCAACCTCCTCTCCGACCTCTGAAAGGCTCAGAGAAACGTTGGTGACTTGGTGCCATTGAAAAAGAAATATTTTTTCAGATTTTTTTTTAAATGTTTGAACATCCAACCTAAACATAATATGAATATTTTTAATTATTAAATTACCAATTAATTTAGATTAGATTGGTACTCCCTGTATGAATTATGTATAGAGATAGTCATTGGATACAAAGTACAAAAGACACAGTTTTTATGAAAACCGTTAAATTTGCAATCAAGTCGTGCACATAGATGAACACGGATCAAAAATATTACAGGAGAAAGGTTCAAAAGATGGGGAAGAACTTGTCAAATTGGAAGGACCAGTCTTGTAGAAGTATGTAGTAACTTTTCATCTACAAACGAATAATATGAAACTGGTATGCAACCAAATTTGACCGTAGTGTTAGGTTTTTATTGTTTGCAATTATGTACAAGATATTCTAAATATTTTTATATATGTATATGAGTTTTTATATAAGTCTAGAAAGTATTTATTTTGATAGATTGCAAGATTAATGGTGAAAAGATTACAAGTTCACAAGGCATTCACACAGACGGAGAGCAGTGTTCACAAGCGCGTTCGAACACGGGCACATGCGTTCAGACTGACAGTAACATCACGTTCACAAGCGTGTTCGAATGCGGGTATATGCATTCGCACAGACAGAAACACCGCGTTTACAAGCGCGTTCGAATGCGGATACATGCGTTTGCACAGACAGAAACACCGCGTTCACACGCGCATTCGAATGCGAGCTCAGACGTTTGCACAGACATAAAGTGCAGTTTCTGCGCGCATTCGAACATAGTCATGACCCGTTCGAACGCACCTGAGATTAAGTCAGGCCGTTCGAACGCACTCAGGCCGCGTTCGAACGCACCTAAGAAGTTTGCAATTTTTGGACTTTCGTGAGTACGGATAAGACTTGGATTTGGCTCTATTTTGAAGATCATATTTAAGTATTGTGATGCCCTAACTCTAGGTTGGTGGAAGAAGCAATTTTAAAGGAAACTTCTTAAGGCTACATCGGTTCTTCAACTAACAAGGTCCGACTCTTCTAAAAAGCTTAATTTTTCGTCTTAAGGGCTATCTAGACGAAAGATCAATCTCGAGGGCTACTGAGATTGGATATCAATCACGAGAAGCAGTGAATCATGGGTTCTAGCGAGCAAAACTGAAAAGAACAAAGTCGTGAGGATCGACGGTTTATCTTATGAGTCAGTTTTGTAACTGCTACTATTCTAGTGATTTGTTTTGATCTGAGTTTGGATCCGTGGTTTTTTCCCATTTGGGTTTTTCCACGTTAAAATCTTGGCGTTCATCTCTGCTTTCGTTTTTAATATTTCTTCCGACTTTTACTTAAGCGAACGAGTGATATCATTGCCTAAGGTTTAGATACATACGTGTGTCTAGGTATTTTTTCAATTGGTATCAAAGCAGGTTCTCTCACCCTTAGAGAGAGATCAGATAGGCATGGATTTTCATAAAGATAGACAATCGTCTATTAGACCTCCTATTTTAGATGGATCAAATTATGGATATTGGAAAGCTAGGATGAGAGCTTATTTGAAGTCTATAGATGAGCGAGTATGATTTGCCGCTGTGAAAGGTTGGAGTCCACCAATGTACTTGGTGAATGATAAGCTTATTGAGAAACCGATTGAGTCATGGGATATGACAGACTATGAAAAAGTTGGCTGAAATAGCAAGGCAATAAATGCAATTTTTAGTTGTGTTTCCTCGAAATAATTTAGAAGAAATTTCTACTTGTGAGATAGCAAAAAAAGCATGGACGATTTTAGAAACTACTCACGAAGAAACTATGACTATAAAACTTTCAAAATCGATTCTATGAAAGTTGAACAATTGGTAGGAAATCTATAAACATTTGAGTTTAGCCTTTCAAAACTGAGAAAGTCCAAAGGGATGGCCCTATCCACTGTTGAACAAAATTTAGAGGAGTTTGATGATGAAGGTGATTTAGATGTTGAGATGTTGGCTATGTTTGTCAAAAAGTTTAATAAATTCTTTCGAAAGCCAAACAAGTTGAATCCTAAAAAACTTAAGAAAAACAAAGCATATGTGAAAAAGAAGAATGCTGTGAGTTTGAATACTGGGGTGAGCAACAACAATGTCAAATAGAAAAATAAGAATTCTGAGAATAAAGTTCGATGTTTTGAATGTTCTGTTTTTGGACACATAGCACAAGAATGCCCTAATCGTCCAAAGAGGAAGGGTAAAGCTATCAAAGTCACTTGAGATGACTCAGATGAATCTGATGATGATTCTGAGAAAAACGAATAAAACTTTGTAGCTTTTGCCTCCTCTCTACTTGATACTGATAGTACAGATAATCAGGATATGTTACCAGCTGAGAAAGATGAATTTGAAATACAAAAGGCATATAATGACTTGTACCTAGAGTTGTTTAAACTCAAGAAAAGCAATCCTAGGCTACTTCAACAACTCCAGGTAATCGAACCAGAAAGAAATCAATTTGAGGAGAAGTACAAATTGGAACTTGAACATGTCAAAGACCTTTTTGAACAACTTAACAATGCAAAAAATAAGTTGAAGGCTGATGAAATTGAACTAGAGCGATTGTAGAAGGAAGCGATATTTCTTAAAGGGAAGAACAAACTAGACGAGATTTTAAAAGCTCAGATTTCTAGAAAAGACAGGTATGGTATTGGATACATTGGTAATTCAAATAATAATAAAACTATATTTGTTTCTGCAGATATACAAAAGGAAGAAAACCTGAGATCATTAATCGCATTTTCAAAGCAATCTTGGATAAATGTCTCTAAACTAAAATTCAATCAACAAACTGGTAACTCTTCAGCGGCGCCAAAAGTAAACTTTAGTCACACTCCTCAACAAAAGGTGAGTAGAAAAGAGTTTGTTCCGACATGCTATCATTGCGGCATTCTAGGGCATATTCGACCTCATTGTAAATTTTTGCAAAAACCTACAAGTGCTTTCATTTATGGGATGAAAACAAAAGCCATATGGGTCAAGAAAAGTGGTTTGAAATATTATGTTGTGCATACAACCTTGAAAGCTTTAAATTCTGACTTGTGGTATTTAGACAGTGGCTCTTCAAGACATATGTCAGGTGACAAGTCCTTATTTTCTAATCTCGAAGAACATGAAGAGAGAGTTGTGATAGTCAGAGATGGTAATTCATCCAAGGTAATAGGTAAAGGAAAAGGGTAAGTACTCCAGGGGTTCCTATTCTTGAAAATGTTATTTATGTTAAAGGCTTGAAAGCAAATCTACTGTGCATCAATCAATTTTGTGATGAAAATTATCAGGTAAAATTCTCCAAAAATGATTGTACTATTCTAGATCATGATGATAATGTTATATGTTATGGATCTAGAAATCTGATAATTACTATGTTGTTGGAACTTCACATAAACTGAAATGTAATAGTGCCTCTTTCAACAATGTAGATCTTTGGCATCAACGTTTTGGACATGTGAATCACAAGGAATTGTTTAATCTGTCCAAAGAAGAAGTGGTAAGATGAATACCTAAGATAAAGGAAATGTCAAAAAGAGTGTGTGATTCGTGTCAAATTGGAAAACAAATTAGGATCTCACACAAGAAGGTAAATGCACCTACCACTAACCGTGTGCTACAATTAGTCTACATGGACTTAATGAGTCCAACAAAAACGGAAAGTCTTGGAGGTAAACGCTATATATTCTTAATGGTCGATGATTACTTCAGATATACCTGGGTTGCCTTTTTACGTGAGAAGTCTGTAACCTTTGAAGTTTTTAAATCACTATGCTTGAAATTGTAGAATGAAAAATCTACTACCCTAGTTATGATTCGTTCTGATCATGGTAGAGAATTTAAAAATGAAATTTTTTTATATTTTGTGATTCTGTTGGAATTCAGCAAGATTTTTCAGCTCCTATAACTCCACAACATAACGGGATTGTGGAAAAAAAGAACCGAGTTGTGTAGGAAATGGCTAGGGCTATGCTTCACACTAAAAAAGTTCCTCAAAGGTTTTGGGCAGAGACGATCAATACAGCGGTATATGTGATAAATCGTGTTTATCTAAGACCAAGTACAAAAATGACTGCATATGAAATCTGGAAAGATAAGAAACCTAGTGTTAAATATTTTCGTGTTTTTGGTAGCAAATGCTATATCTTACGTGATTGAAAACATTTGACAAAATTTGACACTAGGAGTTGTGAGGGCATCTTTTTAGGGTACTCTAATAATAGTAGAGCCCTACAGAGTATTCAATCTTGACACTTCTACTGTTATGGAATCAGCTAATATTATTATACATGAATCCACTGCTGATATAATTGAATCTACTCCTATTTTTGTTCCTACAGGTACACATGACGAAGATATTGGAAAGGAGCTTGATCTAAAAATTGAGAAACAGGACGAGGACAATGTTGAAATGAACAAAGATGACTGCAATGTACTAGAACCATCTACCAGAGTGAAACTAAATCATCCACTGTCACAAGTGATCGGAGACGTGAATGAACCAATGAAGACAAGAAGACAAATCGAAAGTGAGGTATCATTTACTTATTATACATCTTCTTTTGAACCTAAAAATGTGAAACAAAACTCAATATCTTTATCTACTACGGAAGCCAAGTACATTGCAGCAGGGAGTTATTGTTCTCAGTTATTGTGGATAAAATAGATGGTCAAGGATTATGGTATTGAACTAGATACTATGGTGCTTTATTGTTACAACATGAGTGCTATTAATATATCGAAAAATCTTATTCAACACTTGCGTACAAAACATATTGATATTCGACATCATTTTATACGCAAGTTAGTTGAAGACAAAATAATAGCACTAGAACATGTTGAGATGGAGAAACAGTTGAGAGATTTGTTTACGAAACCTTTGGATATACAGAGAAATGAGTATCTTCGTACTTCTTTAAGGATTTGTGCTTTGGACTAATTATTTTTTCTGTTTTGGTTTGCGAGTTTTTTTTTTTCATTTCATTTTTTTTAAGGTTTTCTTTTACTCTGAAATTTTCTCTTTGGTTTTAGTTTTAGATTTGTCAAGAGTTTTATTTTTTTATAAAAAAATTGATGTATTTCTAGATTCAAAAATATATTCTTGACATATAAATATGATTTTTTTTCTTCATTATGAGTTATTATAGTCAATTTTGTTATCTTTAGTATATTGTATCATTTCTGATTTATTCACTCTCTCGACTTTTATAATAATTAAACTAAATTTAATGCACTCATAACGTGTGTATATTCTTGCGTGAGCATGACATCATGAAATATTTTTAAAATAGCTTACTATTGACTTTGATTTGCACAGTTTGACCTCATGCTTAGTCATCAAAAGTGTGTTCATAAAAGATCAATGAAAAGGGTAACAATGAGTTAGTGTGAAAGTCATCTTGTTTAGAGTCCAGTTTGACTCAGTATATTGTTTGCAAATTTAACAATGAATGATATATGTGAATGTCTACTTGCATATTATTTGATATATACTATAAGAAAAGGGCTACCTACTCATGTGTGAAAGCCATCATTGCACCTATATGGTTTCAGTAAAAAAAAAATTATAGGAAAAATTCTTGTCATGTTACGGAGAATAAGTCGAAAAGTGCCAAATTAAATAATAAGTCGGTTTGACTATTGTGTTGCATCATTGTTTAAATAGGAAAGTTTGTTTAAGAAGATTGTTTCATGTTATCTATGCTCAACTTACATATGCATATTATTATGATCAATCAAGATTAATTTAAATTTGAGTGATACATTAGAATTTATTATAATATGCTCTTGATGATTTGATTGATTTGTGTATGACTTATTTCATTTGATTGTCATATTCTATGTCTTGAATCTATTTTGATTTTTAGAAGTGCATCTCCAAAAAAACATTTTTTAGATTTTTTAGTGATTTTATAAAAGAAAATTTTTAAAAAAATGGCATTCGAACGCAAGATTTTTGAGTTCGAACGCGGTGACTGGCGCATTCGAACGCGCAGACTAGTGCGTTCGAACGCACTCGAGGGTTCTTTAAATATTGCATCCGAACCCAAGGGTTTTCATCTTTCATCTTCCAAACCATAGAAACCCTTCATTTCCTCTCTCCCAAATCTTCACCTTTTTCATCAAAATTTTCACTTCAAACCCTTTTAAAGGGTTGTTCTCCTTTGGATCTAGAGTCTTTCGGTCGAAACTTTAAGTTTTTCTTCATTTTTTGCGAGGTATGATCGTTCATCAAATTTCTTATTTTTTATCCATCTTAGCCTCTTGATCTTGGTTGATTTCGTGCGTTTTCGAGTTTTGATCACGTTAGAGTTTATATCTTACTATTTCTTGAGCGATTGAACGTGTCAAATTTGATTTTTCTAGTGGAAGATGGATTTCACTAAGGGCTTTCATGGTTTCTAGTATTTTTGGTTTTCATATTATTTTTTTATGCTTTGGGCATGGTTTGAATTTTGCGCCTTGTTTCTCTCTCTAGAATGCCTAAAAAAGTTGCAATTTCTAAGAGGCCAAGGCCGCCTTCCTCCCCAACTTCGGCTCCCAAGTTTTCTTCATCCACTGCTGTAGGGAGATATAAACAAAATTTTGGCACTCATCCGATTATCTGTGAAAGGCCAGTTGTCATTTCTGATTTTTGCGCCTTGGGGATAGAATAGATATTTACTGAGCGAGGATAGCTATCAGTATGATGGATGGACGGGATAGAGGTTGTCCGGGAGTTTTTTAGCAATGCCACTGTTTTGGAACGCTGTATACGGTCCACTGTACGTGGGGTTTCTATATACTTAGACTCTGACATCATCCGTACTTAATTCCAACTTCTTGATGGCGAGTTCCAGTATCCCTCTTCTGATCCTCTTCCTGATGTTCAAGAATATGCTAGTACTATGTTAATACAAGGGGAAGAGTGGATAGGTAATATGATGCCACATGCGAAACTGACATCAATGGCTCGCATGTTACACCTTATTTGTCTCTACAACATCACTCCCAAGACTCGACATTCATGTATCAGTTAGGATCGGGCCTTCCTCCTTCATGCGATGCTGTCGGGGATTTTTATTGATTTGGCTGCCATAATATACGATTCTATTATGACGGCTACATAGAAAGAAGCCCCTCGTGAAGGTGTGCCGTTTGGTATTTTCATTACCAAATTGTGCACTCAAAGTGGGGTGAGAGTGGACGTCACAAAAGCTTCGAATAACAATTAAGAGGAGTCAAGCTCGGATAACAATTAAGAGGAGTCAAGCTCATGATCAACCGTCTCCTTACAAGCCGACCTCCTCTTTCGCCGCTAGACGTCCATCACATCGCGATAGTTCTGCTGGCAATTCTGACGATGATTCACCCTGAGGGGGAGTTACCAGAGTTCTCTAACCAATTTGATGAACTTCGCACTCAAGTGCAGGACTTACATTTCGCCGTGAATGATTTACGGGTTGAGCAAGCTCGTCAGGGGATCGTGCTCGACTCCATGTTGTTGATCCTTCATCGTCAGTTTCCTCCTAGTTCTTAGTCTTTGGAAATTTGTGTCCTAAAGAGGTACATGCGTTTAAACAAACAGAAACACCGCGTTCACAATTGCGTTCAAATGCGAGTACATACATTCACATAGATAGAAACACTGCGTTCACAAGCGCGTTCGAATGCGGGTACATGCGTTCGCACAGATAGAAACACCGCGTTCACAAGCACGTTCGAACGTGGGCGTAGGCGTTCGCACAGACAAAAAGTGCAGTTTCTGCGTGCGTTCGAACGCAGTCATGACCCGTTCGAACGCACATGAGATTAAGTCAGGCCGTTCGAACGCACTCGGGCTGCGTTCGAACACACCTAAGAAGTTTGCAATTTTTGGACTTTCGTAAGTATGGATAAGACTTGGATTTGGCTCTACCTTGAAGATCATATTTAAGTATTGTGATGCCCTAACTCTAGGTTGGTGGAAGAAGCAATTTTGAAGGAGACTTCTTAAGGCTACATCGGTTCTTCAACTAACAAGGTCCTACTCTTCTAAAAAGCTTAATCTTTCATCTTAAGGGCTATCTAGACGAAAGATCAATCACAAGGGCTACTAAGGTTGGATATCAATCACAAGAAGTAGTATATCGTGGGTTTTAACGAGCAAGACTAAGAAGAACAAAGTCGTGAGGATCAACGGTTTGTCTTGTGTGTTAGTTTGTAACTGCTACTATTATAGTGATTGGTTTTGATTCGAGTTTGGATCCGTGGTTTTTTCCCGTTTGGGTTTTTCCATGTTAAAATCTTAGCGTTCATCTCTGCTTTCGTTTTTAATATTTCTTTTGACTTTTACTTAAGTGAACGAGTGATATCATTACCTAAGGTTTAGATACATACATGTCTAGGTGTTTTTTCACGTAGATCCGTACATTTTATAATCTGAAATAAGCTCTTGCTTCTTAATTAGGATTTTTGTTTTATTTCAAAATTGCTAAGATGGAGATTGTAAGTGCAATTATTTTATAGTAATATATTTAAGGAGAAAATTAAACATATTAGATTTAAGTATATAGTCAAGTCACTGATAGGCTCTGATACTAATTTGTTAAAGCTCGGATACCAAATTGATGGGATCTAAAACCAAAAGATTAGCTACAGAATAATTCCTTAAGATTGGAATTTATTGTAGGAAGCAGTCCTCACAACTGTGGGAAAATATTAGTCAGATATTCTTTGGTAGTTAGAAAATTACGAAACTAACTGAGTTATAACCGTATCTTCCTAATCTACAACTTTTGTATTTACGGCCTTCGTAGATTCGAACTGTAGTAGGAACGAAAATACGAAATAACGTGGGTGATGGTGGTGGTGACGGGTGGAGTGGATGTTAGGGTTATGGATGGGTATGGAGATGAGGGTGGGTTGTAGAAGTGATTAAGGAAAGTAGACGAAGGGAACGAAGTGGTCGAGATCCCAAAGAAGAGGGGTGGCTCAACAGTCGAGGGAGATTAAAAGCGAGGAGAAACCTTGCCAAGAGTAAAGGTGGAAGGATGGTGAAGATGGAGAAAGGAGGAGTCTAGAGAGAAGATAGGAGGCAAGAAATCAAGAATCCAATAGCAATCTGAAGTTGGTTGCCATCCAAATATTTATTGAGGCTAGCCAACAAGTCCTAAAACAATATGAAACCCTAACAAACCAACTAAACCAGTATTCCTTATCTTCTCCGAATACCTTTTGGATTAAGCTTTCATTTTGTCATAGATATATTCCGAATCTAGAGAAGTCATGAATATACAATTTCTAGATCTAGAGGTTGTCGACCTTATCCAATTAGTTTAATATTATTTAGATATGTGTCAAATATTCTACAAATATTTTTCCAAAACTGCGTAGAGTTGGATTTAGGTAATTAGATAAAATCCTAACTAAGTGTATCAGCCCACCACGCTTCCCTCACCTTGCCCTCAAGGTGAAAAGTCAGGAAAATACTCCAAGATATTAGTCTCCAACTCCCATGTCACCTCATCAGATGGCTTGTCAAGCCATTCAACTAGAATCTCCATCTCTAATATGGTATTATGTCATCATCGGCATCTAGCAAGTACTCGAACTAGCTCTACGATCTCTATCTCCTCCAATGGCTCCGGTAAAACTGATCCAACAATCTCATGATCTCCAATGCACTCTCTCAATAATGAAACATGAAAGACAGGGTGCACTCTCGACCCCTCTAGTAGCTTCAAATGATATGCAACCAGACCAATACACTCCAATACCCGAATGCATCTGCGATCTAGCAACAAATCGCCTCGATTCTCTAACTCTAGATGGCGTTCTGGATAATACATCACCTCCTGCAACAATCTCAAAATATCTGGGTTAGATGTACATGCATACCTCAGCTCATCAAGGAAGGGAAAGGTAGGAGATGAATAGGTTGCAAGCTCGGCAGTATTGGGTTGGCGCGATAGTGCATCCACCGCTCTATTTTTTGTTCCCTTCTTGTATTGAATTTCGTAATTATACCCCAGCAATTTTGTGACCTATCGCTGCTGTGCCGGAGTGTGTATACGCTGTCCCATAAAGTATGAAAGGCTCCTCTGATCGGTTCGGATAATGAATCGTCTATTGATCAAATAAGGCCTCCACCTTGTCATCGCATGTAGAATTGCTAGCATCTCTCTCTCATAAGTCGATAATTGCTGTGATTTTTACGATAAAGCCTTACTAAGATAGGCAATGAGACGTCCTTCTTGCATTAGTACAGCTCCTATGCCAACACCCGATGCATCACATTCAACAATGAATTATTTGGTGAAGTCCGGTAGCGCTAGAACGGGTGTCGTCATCATTGATGTTTTCAATTTTTCAAAGGCTAAAGTGGCTTCATCCGTCCATCTAAAAGAGTCATTCTTTAACAAAAAAGTGAGAAGAGCAGCGATTTTGCCATATCCGGCGATGAATCGATGATAATAACCAGTCAACCCCAAAAATCCTCTCAATTCAATGGTAGTAGTAGGAATAGGCCAAGCAGTCATACATGCAACCTTTTGAGGATCCGCCCGCTACGCCATCTGCTAAAATGATGTGGCCTAAATACTCCACCTTTGGTACTCCCCATAGGCACTTGGACTTCTTGATCTTCAATTGGTTTTGCTCCAACAAATTCAGCACGTCCTCCAAATGCCGCCAATGCTCCAGTTCAATCCTGCTATACACCAAAATATCGTCAAAAAATATCAAGACATACCTTCACAAGAGAGGCCGAAATATATCATTCATGAGGCCTTGGAAGGTAGCGAGAGCATTGGTGAGACCAAAAGGCATCACTCGGAACTTGTAATACCCGTCCGGAGTCCGAAATATCGTTTTGTGCACATCTGCTGAGTGAATTCTAATTTGATGATACCCGGCCCTCAAGTCAAGCTTACCAAATATAGTCATCCCTGCAAGCTCGTCCAGCAACTCCTCGATAACCAGAATGAGATATTGGTCCTTGACGGTAATAGCATTTAGTGCTCGGTAGTCGAGACAAAAATGCCATGTCCCATCCTTTTTTCGCACCAAAAGCATGGTGGATGAGTATGAGCTATGACTTGGTTGTATGAGGCCTTGCTCCAACATCTCGGCTAAAATCTTTGAAATAACTTCTTTTTGCACATGTGGATATTGATATGGCCTCACGTTTGCCGGTGTAGCTCTGGGTATAATCTCTATGCGATGGTCCGTCGCTCTCCTCGGTGGCAACTCCTGCAGCTCCTCAAACAGTCCAGAAAAGTTATTTAATAAATTGGACAATTCAATTGTAGTACATGAACTCGTTTGAGGCTCATCTCCTGCTGGTCCTAATTGAAGAAGATAGGCCAAATCATATACACCAAGCAGCCCCACCATAAGCTGCATTGCAGGAATCGGCAAAGTCCATACACCATCAAGCCACATATCTTTGTTTTCTTTTTTATATTTCATCCATATGCTCTGGAAATCAAATGTGACGAGTCCCAAACTTTGTAACCACTAAGCACCAAGGACAACGTCCACTCCTCGTAGCGCCAACGGATACAAGTCCATAATGATGTCGTGTCCTTACACTCGTATACTGACTCGGCAACACAAGCTCTCCGCCATAAGCTTCGTGCCATCTCCAAACCCAATCTCTTCACTAACCTCTCGTCTAGAAAGTTGTGTGTACTCCCCAAATCAATAAGAATGTGCACACAATGCTTTCTAACGAGTCCATCTACTCGTAATGTCCTCCGCGCAGAAGTACTCGAATATGCATGCATCGATATTTCAGCTTGAATATCTTCCTCAACGGTCTCCTTTAGACACTCTCCATCATCATCAATCTCATCATCCTCCTCAGGACCATCGATAAGCATCACACTCCCGATCGGTTTAGAACACCGATAATCTGGGGTGAAACGCTCATCACATCGAAAGCAAAGACCCTTCGCACTTTGCTCCTCCACTTGGGCAAGTGTGAGAGTTCGAACAGGGGGTCTAGTGCCTCCTCTAACATCGGAAGAATGTCTCAAATGTGGTCGTGGTCTAGTAGTCGCAGCCGCTGTTTTTGAAACAACAAAATTTGCAGCCGGTGTTCTAGGTGAAAATCGCCCATCTCGGTTGCCCCAATTGGTTTTCGCTGCCATCTTTAGAGCTCTATATTTTTGTTCCATCCTCACGGCCTTCTCAAAGGCCTCTTCAAGAGCAGTAGGACATAGAGCACGAACATCCGCTTGTATCTCCTCTCGCAGCCCTAAAATTAATGTATTCATTAATGTACGGTCAGGCCACGGTGGCTCACAATAACTACTAACTCTTTCAAACTCAACTTGGTACTCCAATACGGTAGTTTTTTGAACCATCTTGCTTAATGTGGCAGCAAAATCTTCATATGCCGTTGTCCTAAATCTGCGTGTAATCCTCCTATAAAAATCAGCCCATCCAGTAAATCCACCACCACGAATAATTGATCTATAGCAATGCAATGCCATTCCTTAGAGGTGAAAGTTTGCCATCTGGACTTTTGCATCTTCCACTATACCTTGACAATCAAAAATTGTTCAACTTGAAATACCCAATCCGTTGGATCACTGTCTTGGAATTTTGGAATTGATATGATTCGGACTTCACCGACGTCGTCTCGAGCATAGATTCACTTTAGGAGTGTTTTTATTTCATGTTTCAGTGTTTAATTTCTATTAAAATAAGTTTTCTGTAAGTCGCGTTCGAACGCGGATGGAGTGAGTTCGAACGCGGTTTGTGAACGGGGTTATGAACGTGGGTGAAGAGAATGTACTATGCGTTCGAACGCATTGTACACGCCTGCATCATGTTCGCAAATACTGAGAGGCGCGTTCGATCGTGCGTTCGAACGCGGTACGTTCGAACGCGGTCGGGCGAGTTCGAACGCGATCGGCGAAAATTGTGTTTCAGGGTTAATTTGAGTTGTTGGTTAGCCTATAAAAGGATGTGTAGGGCAACCAAAATTGATTATTGAATATTGAGATTGAGTTTTGCCTTGCCTCCTTCGTCTTCTTCATTCCCGTTCTCTCAATCCCCGGCGACGCCGCTTCTAACCTTCCTCGACCGGCCAATCACCCTAGTCCCTTAGGGTGGCCCTCTCCTCCCCCTTCTTCCAATCTATCCAACACTTGCCCTAACCTTTCCCTCACCCATAACCCTTCCACCACCACTTTTTACCGGTGCCATCCCATTAACGCCGGTCCACCTTCAACCACCATTACCTAGGATCACGTGCCTCCCTCCACGGATCCAAAATAGACCATCCTAACGTTCGTCCACTAAACGAACGATATCTTGAGATCACCAATCCCGATTCGTCTGAAACTTGATTGATTGGAAAGCTCTTTTACGGGTCTACACCATATCAAAATTTCACGTCTATCCGACGACGGCATATTTTGGGATCTTATTTCAAAGTTCCGTATCAGATCTAGTCCAGATCTGAGAATCGGAAGAGATCGATCCTTAGCCCATAATTTCAAAGTTCCGTATCAGATCTAGTCCAGATCTGAGAATTGGAAGAGATCGATCCTTAGCCCATAAGGAGAGATCGTATCAAGCTGGTACCAGAGCTCCATAGCCCGAGGCGTGATCGTATCAAGCTTGGTATCAGAGCCACCGTTCCTCGGACAAGCGCTTCCTATGACGACCACCAGATCCATGGCTGCACGACGAGATGATGAAGAAGAGATTCTCCCAATAGAGGAGGGGAAACGATTGCGGGGACTTCCAATCGCGGAACCACCCGATCTAATAGAAATACGGAAGAACCTAGCATTCAAGCTGTGTTGGGGTCTCTTTCCAAACAGATGGCCATCAATAATCAAATAAAGATGGAGATGATGTGGGAAATACGGGCATGGTCGAAACCTTCTTCAACAAGCAAGGCAATCACAAGACAGCATGGGAAACCCTCCACAACGTATCCAACATCCTCCACGGCCTCCCCATTCATCAGAAAAGTAGGGGAGAGTTCGGCTATCCAGCAAGATTGAGATTCACACCTCGACCCATGGTCAGCCGCAACGAACTGCCACCGGCTACAATGAGATCCTCAACCATTGTAGCAGCCCTCGAAACCTCCACATCTTCCCATGCACCGGAGACCTCATCGACAAACCGCGAAGTGCTGGCTACACCATTCCTGATCCCTACAGAAATGGCGAAGAGTCCAGCTTCAAGGCAACAGTTTCCTCCGGCAAGCCCGACGGTTGGAAAGGTTCTTTTGACGTCAAAATGGAGTTCTTCGACAAATCAACAACCGTGCGAATCACTGTTGAATGGAGGAAGACCACACATGGCTACTGGATATCCCTCATCAGGAATCCTCATCAGTGGTGAGGGTGATGATCCGGAACCGCGAGCTCCGACACTTGGGCCGCCTTACACCACCTTCTTTTGCAACCACAGCGAGTCAGCAACTAGGAAGAGATCCCATATGGCCTCCAGCGACCTTCCACCATTCTCCTCGGTCAATCGATAGTCGTCCGCAATAGCGTCGTCACCAGCGATGACGTTGCAGCTCCCTGCCAAGCTACAACTCAAAGGAGAAGGCCATAATCTTCCACCCATGGCAGCACCGACTGTTGACAGCCCCGTAAAGACCTCGCGGGCTACTGCTTTTGTCACCCAGACGGCCGAAAGCTCCCTGCTATGGCTACGACAAAATGAAGAGGGACATGAAGATTTTAATTTTGTCAACCTTAGCCTTCCACAACAGTCAACCGTCGCCACCCCAAGAGGGACCTCACCAGCAACTATTATAGAAATCCAGATGGCCAAAGGCTCCTTGCCATGGTGGCAATGGGATAGAGAAGAAGGACCTGAAGATTTCATTTTTTGGGCCAACTTTGGCCTTCCATCGCCGCCGACTGTCGCCACATCGTCAGGAACCTTGCTAAAACAACTACTGGAGGTGGTCACTACTCAGCCAAGGCTGCCACGTGCCAAGGTAACTCCTATGGCAACGGCTGATGGAGATGAAATTATGGGAGAAATATTAGGGGTTTCAAATTTTTTTGAAAACCCCAAGTGGTTAAAATTTCAAGATGGCTACATGGTTGGGCTTGACTAAGCGGAATTGCTAGACAAGAGCTAGGTTGGACCTATGAGCCAAAGGGGTCAACTTGAGCATGAGTCAGCTCTGGACTTTGGGACTCAGTTAAGTCAAATAAGAGGCATGATCAAAAACCCTCTACTTGACTTAAGTCGAGTTTGCTTATACCAAGATACATTTGACTTGGATCCTAATCCATGGAGTGGGCAGAATGATTATCAGCACAACCAACATTCAGTTCGGCTGGCTGAACCTAACTCGAGTCATTGGGAGGACCTAATCCGGATCCACCAACTGCATATAACTCGACCTGCTGAGCATAATCGGATGCACTAGATTTCTATTGCTGAACTGACATTGAGTCAAGTGGTTCGACCACCCGAGACCAAGTGGACTCAATGTAGATGGACCCGAATTCCACCTTGGGCTAGTAGGAGTACAAGTATCCAAGCTCGACTGAGGATGAACCCCTTTGAGGCGATAATGGTCACACTCCCCCTGTCTTGCGTACCTACGATAGATTCGCGGCGATGGATAGGACCGTGCTTGACTTGGAACTTGCTGATCGAGAATCGAGTGGCTAATGCTCTTTCGGGCTAACCGAACACAAGTGAGCTTGCCTCATTTTCAACACCAGCAATTCCTATATCTTCAGATATGTGGGGAGCCAATGCAGAAGATCATACCATGGAGGAACTTGAGTCAGAGTTCAAAGATCGCTTCCCAAATTTCAAACCTTGAGGAAAAGGTTACGGAAGCGTGGTGGATTGATACGATTCGGACTTCACCGACGTCGTCTCGAGCATGGATTCACTTTAGGAGTGTTTTAATTTCATGTTTCAGTGTTTAATTTCCATTAAAATAAGTTTTCTGTAAGTCGCGTTCGAACGCGGATGGAGTGAGTTCGAACGCGGTTTATGAACGGGGTTGTGAACGTGGGTGAAGAACCGCGTTCGAACGCACTGTGAATGCCTGCATCACGTTCGCAAATACCAAGAGGCGCGTTCGATCGTGCGTTCGAATGCGGTCGGGCGAGTTCGAACGCGGTCGGCGAAAATTGTGTTTTAGGGTTAATTTGAGTTGTTGGTTAGCCTATAAAAGGATGTGTAGGGCAACCAAAATTGATTATTGAATATTGAGATTGAGTTTTGCCTTACCTCCTTCGCCTTCTTCATTCCCGTTCTCTCAATCCCCGGCGACCCCGCTTCTAACCTCCCTCGACCGGCCAATCACCCTAGTCCCTTAGGGGTGGCCCTCTCCTCCCCCTTCTTCCAATCTATCCAACACTTGCCCTAACCTTTCCCTCACCCATAACCCTTCCACCACCACTTTTTACCGGTGCCACCCCATTAACGTCGGTCCACCTTCAATCACCATTACCTAGGATCACGTGCCTCCATCCACGGATCCAAAATAGACCATCCTAACGTTCGTCCACTAAACGAACGATATCTTGAGATCCCCAACCCGATTCGTCTGAAACTTGATTTGTTGGAAAGCTCTTTTACGGGGCTACAACATATCAAAATTTCACATCGATCCGACGGTGGCATATTTTGGGATCTTATTTCAAAGTTCCGTATCAGATCTAGTCTAGATCTGAGAATCGAAAGAGATCGATCCTTTGCCCATAAGGAGAGATCGTATCAAGCTGGTACCAGAGCTCCATAGCCCGAGGCGTGATCGTACCAGGAAAGTCCAAACGTGCGGTTCTCCCCCGAATAGCATTGTTAGGTTCACGAAAGATCCTGGGTTCAGGTCTAAACCTTTGTGCATGTTGATCACTTTCTCTAAATCCTCAAGCATGTCCATCATCATCTCCATAGGGATCAAGCTCATCCTCATAGTGACAATCCTCCTCATCGACGAAGCGCACCGGTGCCGCACGCCTCTCGAGTTTCACCACCGTCGATCTTAGGTTTTGTAACGGAGGTGGGGGATGATGTGAAGACATAGGTAGGAGGGGATCATTGACACTCATATGACGCACCAAGACTTGTGGGGTATCGATTCTATGGGGTCCCACCGCTGGTCCTTCTTGAAACTCCGTTCGTCGTCGAGTAGATGACAAACCCAATCGATTCACGACATTTTTCTTGAATTCATTATGATCTTTTTGTATATTGTTAACTCTATACAACAATGTTTGGAACATGCCTCTTAGTTCATCCATATTCGAACTCATGGACGTTGGTTGACTCGGTCCTGCCGTGTTCGCTCCAAAGGAATCTCTATAGGTCTCCTTGTTGATGTCATCTTCCTTGTTTCAATCATTAATGGAGGTCTGAGGTTCGCCTGCTCTGATACCAATTAATAGGCTCTGATACCAATTTGTTAAAGCTCGGATACCAAATTGATGGGATTTAGAACCAAAAGATCGGCTATGGAACAATTCCTTAAGATCTGAATTTATTGTAGGAAGCAGTCCGCGCAACTGTGGGAAAATATTCGTCAGATATTCTCGGTAGTTAGAAAATTACGAAACCAACTAAGTTGGATCCGTATCTTCCTAATCTACAACTTTTGTATTTACGCCCTTCGCAGATTCGAACTGTAGTAGGGACGAAAATATGGAATAACGTGGGTGATGGTGGTGTTGACGGGTGGAGTGGATGTTAGGGTTATGGATGGGTATAGAGATGAGGGTGGATTGTGGAAGTGATTAAGAGAAGTAGACGAAGGGAACGAAGTGGTCGAGATCCCAAAGAAGAGGGATGGCTTGACAGTCGAGGGAGATTAGAAGCGAGGAGAAACCTAGCCAACGGTAGAGGTGGAAGGATGGTGAAGAGGGAGAAAGGAAGAGTCTAGAGAGAAGATAGGAGGCAAGAAATCAAGAATCCAATAGCAATCTGAAGTTGGTTGCCATCCACATATTTATAGAGGCTAGCCAACAAGTCCTAAAACAATATGAAACCCTAACAAACCAACTAAACCAGTATTCCTTATCTTCTCCGAATACCTTTTGGATTAAGCTTTCGTTTTGTCATAGATATATGCCGAATCTGGAGAAGTTATGAATATCAAAGTTGTAGATCTAGAGGTTATCGACCTTATCCAACTAGTTTGGTATTATTTGGATATGTGTCGAATATTCTACAAATATTTGTTTAAAACTGCGCAGAGTTAAATTTAGTTAATTAGATAAAATCCTAACTAACTATATCAGTCACATAGCATAAAAAAGGTTCTATTCTGAGAAGAAATTAAGTAAAAGTGAGAATGTAGGCACAAAATTTCTTAAGATAACTTAAATAGCTTCTGAATGACTTGCAAAGATATGAAAAGGAAATTCTAGAAACAAATTTTGAATTGGAGTTTCTTTTGATGAATTCCCCTGGTACAAATCATATATGTTTCTCTCTCCTATTTAATTAAGTGTGAGGGAATGCTTGTGCTACATTAACGGATAATTCAAAAGCATTAGAGGAGCTGAATAATTTATCTCGCATCTACAACATTTACTTTGATGGATCTACCTATGGCTTGGGTTTCACTAGTAATAGGCTTTCTAAAATAAATTTGTACAAGAGAGAGAGTCTAATCAATTATTATCACAACACAAAAAAACAAAATTTTTGTGACGTATTATCTGCATCGCAAAAAATAGAAAATGCATGACAAAAAGTATTTACAATGACTTAAAAAGTCATTGCAAGTTGTCGCAGGTATTATCGTTATAAAAATATTTATGATAGTATAACACTAAGCCGACACAATTAAGTAATTATTTGCGATGATAATTACCATCACAAATGTTGGAGAATTTTGTGGCGGATAATATGTTACTGTCACTATTTGAATTAATTGTGTTATTTTCGGTGCTTTTTGTGATGGTTAATTATAGTAACAAATACAAGAATTTATATCAGGTACAATATGTGTTACAAATAATATATTTTTAATGGCAACTTAATCTGACACAAAAGATAATTTAATTTGTAAAATAGAATTTATTTTAATTTCTATTTAGCATCCCTCTACTAGGTGTAACAAGTAGCGCAATATTTTGTAACTCTATTAGCTTGCTACAAAAGGTAAATCTTTTATAATCAAATTAGATTTTTATTGACATTTATATGTTGTCACAAAAGGTAGGTTTTATGTACAAAATTTCTCAAATACGTTCTTTAATACAGATATACTATGTAGTGATATATTCGAGACTATCAGCATTGAATAAACTTGTAGTATAAATTTAGCAAATTATTAACCAATAATTACATTAACCAAACGCTTTATAAACAGAACAAATTGTTTATAAAGTACATGACAAACTAAACCATCATCTTCGTTACTAATTAAATATAATTTAAGATATCAAATTTGATTATTCGAGTAACTCACAAAAGCATACCACCCTCCACAACAAGTACTCGAGAAAGAACAATGGAAGTTCTTCAAGGTTTAACTCTTCTAAAAATTTAAAAGACAAACTACTTAGAATAGGTAAGGGTGTTTGACGTCATTAAATAAGATCATAGACAATAAGTACCTATCTTTATTAGCAATTGGATAAAACAAAGTATCTAAAGAAAAGGTGTCTAATAAACCTTTGGATAATTCTATATAGTAAGTCTATTGTACAAATTTATATACGATCTTCTACTGTTAGTGATGATTCTGATAGTGAAACTACATGAGAATTTGGTGTGAACTATGATCCCAAAATGGATGGCATTCCTAGGAAAACATATTCCAGCATTATTGCACATCTTTTGTTTGCTTATATAACTTCTCGAACAGCTTGTTCATACTTTTGGGATAACAAACATGATCAGGCTTATTATGACCCATGACTTTAATGAATAGATCTTCACAAGTTGGAGCAGATTCTCCGACCTTAATAGCTTGAGTAGCAGATTGCACCTCCGATTGTATGTTTCCTAAATTCATGAAAATAGAACTGGTTAAGTTCATGTCTATCAACTATCTGAAAGACTAACTAAAATAGCCTCTGTATCTTTCCATTGTTTTTTCACTAACTCATCTCAAATATTTCAACTTGATCAAGTTCACGATATGGTGTTTCCTCATAATCGTAATAATACTATCAAATTTACTATAAGGATAATATTTTATGTTACTAATACACTTAGTTAGGATCTTTCCTTATTGCATTATGTGTTTATTTTTATTAAAATAAAATTTCTATAGTTCGCATTCGAACGCAGGTGGAGTCGCGTTCGAACGCCCTTGTGAACACCTTGTGTTACGTTTGTAAATCCAGAGAAGGGGCTTTTTGAGTGCGTTCGAACACAATCGAGTGCGTTCAAACGCGATCAACGAGAATCCTCTAGAATTAGGGTTTTATATTATTTTAGGACTTTTTGAGTGAATTAGGAAATCCAGAGAAGGGGCTTTTTGAGTGATTTCTTGCCTCCTATTTTCTCTCTAGACTCCTCCCTCCTCTCTCTTTACCATCCTTTCACCTCTACTATTGGCAAGGTTTCTCCTCGCTTCTAATCTCCCTCGTTTGTCGAGTCACCCCTCTTCTTTGGGATCTCGACCACTTCATTCCCCTCGTCTACTTCCCTTAATCACTTCCACAATTCACCCTTATCTTCATACCCATCCATAACCTTAACATCCACTCCACTTGTCACCACCACCATCATCCACATTATTCTATATTTTTGTCCCTGTTATAATTTGAATCTGTGAAGTGAGTAAAAACAAAAGTTGTAGATCAAGAAGTTACAGATCCAACCCAATTGGTTTCGTAATTTTCTGACTACCAGCGAATATCTCACGAATATTTTTCTACGGTTGCGTGGATTGCTTCCTTTAATAAATTCAAATCTTATGGAATTATTATGTAGCCAATTTTTTGGTTCTAGATCCCATCAATTTAGTATCAAAGCCCACCAATTTGGTATCAGAGCTCATCAAATTGGTATTAGAGCCGATCAGTTACGTAAACTAAAGCTAATGAAATTAATTATTTTCGAAGAGTAGGCAAGATGAGTGAAACTAGTATGTCCAGTCAAATATGGCATCTCCTATTTTTTTAATTGATTTATTTTATTTCTATTGGAGACAACGTAAATCAATAAGTAAATTTTTAGTTATCTATAGCTTAAAACAAAAAGAATAAAAGTTAGAGTTGGTAACACATAGAGATAATTACTCCAAATTCTTCGGAGCCCCAGTATTCATAGAGCCAAGCCCGGTCATCTTGCGATATATTGGAAGGACAAAGAGCAAGTCGCTCGTGAAGTGTCTTTCCTTTGCTACAGTAGAACTTCACTAGTTGCGAGCAATAGATTTTACATAACCTGTTAAGAAAGCAAAATTTATCCTTTCTTTGTTCTCCTTCCTATGAAAGGCGACTTTGTTTCCCATTTAAAACAAACACTATTAAGTTTATTGAAAGCAAAATTTAATTTTCTATGTATTAAAAATTATTACTTACTCTATAGTTAATATATATGTACCTAAAGGCATAGGTATATATTTTCTTTCACAATTTCCTAAATTTCTTTCCCAATGCAGCTGATGCATCAACTGCTGAACCAATGCGAGCTATAGGTCGTGGAATGTCACCACTAGCCTCAAACCATCCAGATCAATGTCCCCCTCCCATAGACCACCACCATCAACTAGAGAGCATCTTCCGTTGCTAGAACAGGACCAACAAGGGCCAATTCTACAAGCACATTAGCCTTGACGCGACGAACCACCTCGTCAACATGCAAAATTTCCATCCACGTGTCCTAGACCACCTATGGCAGCATACCATGAAGAAGACCCATGGAATGAGTGGGATGAACCCCATCATTAGCTTAGGGAACCTCCTTATGAACCACGACATTGAGGACATGAGAACAGGCATGATCACATGCTCCAACCGAGAACTTTACGCGTTGACTCTCCAAAATTCAATGACAGTGATCCATTAGATTGGATTTATCGAGCAGAACATGTTTTCACATATTAAGGGATCTTGGTCCATCAAAAGGTACTGCTGGCCTCCTCCGCCTTGAAGATGTTGCGATCAGATGGTTCCAAGTCGCTCAACGACCGCACCCATTTGATAATTGAAATGAGTTTACGAGCATGCTTTGTATTTGTTTTGGACCATCCGACTATGATGACTTTCGAGCTACCTTATCAAACCTGACCCAAAAGACATCCATAAGAGTCTATCAAGAAGAGTTTGAAAAAATTAGCACTTGAGTCTAAAGGTCTGTTTCAACCCTCAAAAGCATCTTTCTTTTTAACGGGACATTCAAGCGGAGGTCAAGACTACTTGCTCAAGAACATTGCTTGAGTCTTTCTCAATGGCAAAACTGATGGAAGAAAAGTTGGAGTTGAAGGTAATACACCAACCAACGTGGACCACAACAAGGTCCCAGACTCACCAAACCGTGGGTGCAACCATGGATCAAATGCTGTGGAGCAACTCAAGACCACTAGCCCCGGGTGTGCCACATTTGGTATGGGCTTGGGAAAATCCAAGCGGGGCCAGCCCACCTTGAACAGGGCCAGACCCTAAGGAATAGCCAGAGAATGATTGCCGGACGTCTTATCTATACGAAACTAGAAGAACGATGTTCCGAAGAACTTTGTTTCTACCATGATGAACACTTCATTCTTAGACATAAGTGTAGAACACTTCATTCTTAGACATAAGTGTGCTAAACAGCTAGTTGTTATCACGCTAATGGAAGCGTCGACCAAGGATGATCTTGCAGGCAATATGGAGGACCAATTGGAGGAAGAGCATGGTCAAACTGTAGAGAATGCACAAAACGTCATAAATTTGGGAGCTTGACTTCTTTAATCCTTTAATATGAGCTCAACGCGTCATGAATTCACTCCTTTAATATGAGCTCAAAACGTCATAAACTCATCATCTATCTATCTAGAGTTATTTGCATTGAGAACCCACTTATTTTTCGATTTGGTAGGCCAAGATCATTTTCAATTTTCCTTGCATTTAAGGCTTTTTTCTTTATTTTTTTCAACTTTGCCCTTTTTGTACTTGAGTCTCTCACTAAATGCCATAGAATGTTGCGTACCAGATTTGGAACGATCCGTCCGTAAGATGATTATAAAATTTAGGTTGTGGTAGCCTCACGAGATAGGATTCTAATGGCTTTAGTTTCATATCAATTGGATATTTGGATGGAAAGATATAATTAAAACAATAGAGCAAGGTCAGAACAGGGCAGAATAGTAAATATCCGATGTTGCGGCGATCGTCAGAGAGTGGCGGACGGCTAAGGGTGGTGGTGGACGACTATATAGTAGGGTGGCTGCTGGAGGAAGATGGTTGCTAGGGTTTGAAGATAGAAAGGTTCTAGGACTACGATCTACTTCTAGAAAAGTAAAGATGATCTAATGGCTACGATAAAATAGTAAATACGGTAATAAGAAAATAACTAAACTCAATTAATTCTTAATGCTTGGATTATTAAAGCCCAACCTTCTATATATAGAGGTGGGGAACAATGAGTCATACTCGGACTAACCCTAAAGGCTTATATGACTCTAACTAGTACTTGCCTTAGAGGCTTACATAACTTAATTAGACTTGCCTTGTGCGCTTACATAAGTATGAATTAATTAAAAGATAAATAGACTTGACTTGACTTAACCCACGTGGTCGAATCATAACATAGAAAGAGAAAGCAATAATTTTTACGTGAAGGTGATTGCTTGGACGTTGTAGGAATGAATTGAGCTACTTCTTCTTCTTTCTCTTCTTCTTCTAATTTGTGCATTTGGGAACTTAATTTCATCATCTTATCTCGCCCTTCTTTATTTATTATATTTATAAGAATGGAACATCTATCTAACCGTAATGTGAGGGTTTTGTTTCACTATAATGATGCTATTATTTTGGACGATAAGAAGAGATTTTTGCACTATGAGGGCGGTTATATCGTTCACAAAAATATAAGCAGACAATATAGCTTGTGAGATTCGAAATTGAAATTCTCCAAAGAAATGTGAATCCCTCTAGGTGGGTTTATAGTCTCTTTGAAGTACTTATTCCCTTCGAACAACCACGATATATTTGTCGATATTTTCGAAGATAGTGATGTTGTAGAGATGTATAATCTATCATCGTTATTCTATCGAGCTATACAAATTTTTGGAACGAGGAAAGAGAAGGATTTATCTGGGTGAGTTAACATTTTTATATACATTGAACTATATGTAGGAAAATTACTTTTGCTTATTTTAATGACGACATTGAACATAAATGTCGTTATAGATTAACATATGTCGTACTTTAATAACGACATTTGTAATTTAGCTATGAATTTTGTAATTGAACTCTGAATTTAGCTATGAATTTTAAAATTGAACTCTGAATTTAGCTATGAATTTTAAAATTGCAGTACGAATTTAGCTACGAATTTCAAAATTGAACTATCAATTATCTACGAATTCCATAATTGAACTACAAATATAGTAGCTAAATAGGTAATTGAACTATAAATATTGTAATTGTACGATAAATTTAGTTATGAATTTCGTAATTGAACTATGAATTTAGCTACGAATATCGTAATTTAGCTACGAGTTTATTTAATATTTAACATCGTCATATTATTAGTATTATTTTAGGACAATCCAGATGAAAAATTCTATGAATGAGCAACTGCCTATTATTTCAAGTGTTCCAAATCCTAGCAATATTAACTTGGATACTTCAGGGACAGAAGGATCGTCTCTTCTCAATCATCCCGCTGAATAGCCTTTAGACTTAAATGGACAGTATGTACCCGACAGTGAATTTGATTCTCATGTACGTGATCCTAATAATATTGTCACAGCAAATGTTATTGATTCCAATGACGACAATGAGAATCTTGGTGAAGAATTTTCTATCATTAATTCTATCAATTCGTCTTTAAATAAGAAAAGAGATCGTAATCTTTAAGAAGAAGAATTCCTTATCTTTGATTGATACGATTCGGACTTGACCAATGTCGTCTCGAGCACAGATACACTTTAGGGGTATCTTTATTTTTTGTTTTAATGTTTAATTTCCAAGAAAATAGGTTTTCTGTAAGTCGCATTTGAACTCGGGTGGAGTGCGTTCGAACGCGGTTGTGAACGCCTGCATCATGTTCGCACATCCAGAGAGTGTGAATTGTGCGTTCGAACGCACTGTGAACGCCTGCATCGCGTTCACAAATCCAGAGAAGTGGAAAATAAGCACGTTCAATCGTGCGTTCGAACGCCTACATTGCGTTCGCAAATCCAGAGAAGTGGGAAATAGGTCCATTTGATCGTGCGTTCGAATGCTTGCATCGCGTTCGCAAATCTAGAGAAGAGCAAACTCGGTGCGTTTGAACGCGGTCGGGCACATTCGAACGCTGTCGATAAAATTGTATTGTTTAGGGTTAATTTTGAGTTGTTTGGTTAGCCTCTAAAAGGGATGTGGATGGCAACCAGAGATTATTATTGAAGAATTGAGTTTTGCCTTGCCTCCTTATCTTCTTCGCTCTCGTTTTCTCAATCCCCGGCGACACCGCTTCTAACCTCCCTCGACCGGCCAATCATCCTAGACCCTTAGGGGCGGCCCTCTCCTCCCCCTTCTTCCAATCTATCCAACACTTGCCCTAACCCTTCCATCAACCATAACCTTTCCATCACCACTTTTCACCGGTGCCACCCCACAAACGTTGGTCCGCCTCCAACCACCATCACCTAGGATTTTGTGCTTCCATCTATGGATCCTAAACAGACCATCCTGATGTTCATCCACTAATCGAATGATATCTCAAGATCCGCACATCCGATTCGCCTAAAAATTAATTTGTTGGAAAGCTCTTTTCGGGCGCCACAATATATTAAAATTTCACATAGATTTGACGGCGGCATCTTTCAAAATCTTATTTCAAAGTTTCGTGCCAAATCTAATTTAGATCAGAAAATTGGAAGAGATCGAACCTTAGCCTAAGGGGAGATCGTATCATTGATTCTATTAATCCATCTCTACTAGATGAAGATGATGTGCCGACAAACTTGCGTGTGCAACCTTATAGTGATAATGAACATATTTCAAGTATTATTGATTATGTAGAATCTTATGTACAATATTTAGAAACCCCTAAAGCTGAAGTGGCACAATATATCACATCAAATGATCTATTTATAGGCCAGATATTTTGAAACTCATTAGAGTTTGCAAAAGCACTAAAATTATTTGCTATCAAGCGTAGATTTGAATTACAGCCTGTTAAAACTAACCCTTAGAAGATTGTTGCCCGATGTAGGTCAGAGGAATATCCATGGAAGATAAAAGCTATAAAGATAGCAGGTGTTGATACATTTAGAATAAAGTATCTTATTGGACAACACGTATAAAGCAGAGTTATATTTGGGAGGGATCATAAGCAATGTACAAGTTTGTTCATATGTGATGAAGTACGTGAGCAGGTGCTGAAGAATACTAAAGTATACACTTCGAAGATGATTCAAGTTAAAATGTAAAAAAAATTTGGTATTTCAGTAGGTTACTATAAGGTATATCGCACTAAAAGAAAGGCAATAGAAGAGATCCATGGCAGCTATGAGGAATCTTACAAGTGGTTACAAGGCTACCTCCGTGAGCTTAAAAAAAAGGATCCTGATATAATAATTAAACTTCAATGGGCTGACTATGGACGTTTTAAGCGTATATTTTGGGCTTTTGGTGCATGCTTGCGTTCATTCAAGTCACTTGCAGCCATTGCTCAGCATTAATGCTACTTTCTTAACTAGCAAGTATAGAGTTGCTTACTTATTGCGACAAGTTTGGATGCCAATAATCAAATTCTTTCAATAGCATTTTGTGTTGCCGAAACTGAAAACACTAAATCATGGATCTGGTTTTTATATCATCTTCAAGTATCAATTGAATTGTTAGAGCATACGACGATATTATTAGATAGGCAAAAGGGGCTGATTCATGTAGTGGCTAATGCATTTCTTGAAGTTTGTCATGGATATTGTATGGTGCACCTCTCCTGAAACCTTCCAAATGCTCCAAAGGGTTTTGCTCAATACAATCTATTTTGAGCAACAACACAAGCTTATAGGGAGATAGAGTTCAATTATCTCATCGAGCAAATGAAACAAGAGTTTCCTCAACACTATGCTTACATAAGTAAAATTCCTATAAGTACATGGGCTAATTATTGTTTTCTAATAGAATATACTCTATACTAACAATCAACATGTCTGAAAGCCTAAACAAAGTTATTCGTCAATCAAAGGCTATACTTGTACAATATTTGATGGAGACGACAAGACAAATGATAGTTGAATTCTATTTTAATCGAATAGCACTTGCTAAAAAATGCAGCACTCGTATGGTTAAAGAAATTGAAGATGCTCTAGACATTTCCTGTGAAATTGCTCAATTTGTCGATATCATCCCATTCTCTATTTCTGAATTCCAGATGAAAACCTTTGGTGAAAGTTATGTTGTGATCATTGAAAAAAGAACTTGTAGTTGTGGTGCGTGGGATATCCTTAAAATTCTATGCACACACGATGTTGTTGCTCTAAGCTTTAGGCATTTTAATCCTTATGAGTTCTGCAAGAGAAATTTCACAAAAGAAATATATTTAGCTACATATTCAAACTCAATTTCATCTACTGCATCAAGCAAATTTTGGCCACCGAGTCCTTTGAATGAGACTAAAATGCTACCTCCATTAGTGAGACTTCAACCTGGTCAGAAGCGGAAGAAAAGAAAACTGTCGCAAGGTGAAAACTAAGGAGTACAGAGGAAAATGTGCTCGAATTGTAAAGAACTGGGACACAACTCTATGATACGATCTTCCCTTAGGCTAAGGTTCGATCTCTTCCAATTCTCTGATCTGAACTGAATCTGGCATGGAACTTTGAAATAAGATCCAAAAAGATTCTACTGTCAGATCGACATAAAATTTATATATGTTCTAGCCCCAGAAAAGAGCTTTCCAACAAATCAAGTTTTATGCAAATCAGATGTAGGCATTCGAACGCGCGATCAAATGTGCTTGTTTCCCATTTCTTTGAATTTGCAAACGCGATGCAGGTGTTCACAGTGCGTTCGAACGCACAATTCACACTCTCTAGATGTGCGAACATGATGCAGGCGTTCACAATCACGTTCAAACGCACTCCACCCACGTTCGAACGCGACTTACAAAAAACTTATTTTCTTAGAAATTAAATATTAAAACTAAAAACAAAGACACCCTTAAAGTGTATCCATGCTCGAGACGACATCGGTGAAGTCTGAATTGTATCAATCCACCACGCTTCTGTAACCTTGTCCTTAAGGTTTGAAATTTGGGAAGCGATCCATGATATCTGACTCTAGCTCCCATGTAGACTGGTCAGTTGGTTTGCCCAGCCACTCGATCAGCACTTCCAAGTCAAGCTCAGTCCTACCGCCACCGCGAGTTTATCGTAGGCACACAAGATAGGGGAGTGCGACCATAAACCGCATCAAAGGGGGCCATCCTCAGTCGAGCTTGGATACTTGTACTCTTATTGGCCCAAGGTAGAATTCGGGTCCATCTACATTGAGTCCACTTGGTCTCGGGTGGTCGAACCAATTTACTCAATGTCAGTTCAGCAATAGAAATCTAGTGCATCCGATTACGCTTGGGAGGTCGAGTTAGATGTAGTTGGTGGATCCAGATTAGATCCTCCGAGTGACTCGAGTTAGGTTCAACTAGCCGAACTGATTGTTGGTTGTGCTCATAATCATTTTGCCCACTCCATGGATTAGGATCCAAGTCAAATATATCCTAGTATAAGCAAACTCGTTTTAAGTCAAGTAGAGGGTTTCTGATCATGTCCCTTATTTGACTTAACTGAGTCCCGAAGTTCAGAGATGACTCACACTCGACTTGACCCTTATTGTGCTTTCGACTGATTTTATTGGGATTTGTGTTCTTTTTAGTTTGCGAGTTTCCTTCATTTCGTTTGTTTTAGGTTTTCTTTTACTCTGAAATTTTCGTTGGTTTTAAGTTTTAGATTTGTCGAGAGTTTTTGTCATAAAAAAAATTGATGCACTCCTAGATTCAATACTATACTCTTGACATAAAAATATGATTTTTCTCTTGATTATGAATTATTATAGTCAATTTTGTCATCTTGTAGTATATTATATCAATTTTGATTTTGTCACTCCCTCGACTTCTATTATAATAAAACTAATTTTAATGCATTCATAACGTATGTGTATTCTTGAGTGAGCATGATATCATGAATTATTATTTTTAAATAGCTCACTATTAATCTTGATTTGCACAGTTTGACCTCATGCTTAATCATCAAAAATTTGTTCATAAAAGATCAATGAAAAGGGTTACAATGAGTTAGTGTGAAAGCTGTCTTGTTTAGAGTCCAGTTTGACTCAATACATTATTTGCAAATTTAAAAAAAAATAACATATGTGAATTTTTTCTAGTATATTGTTTGATTTGTACGACAAGAAAATGGCTACCTACTCATGTGTGAAAGCCATCATTGCACATATATGTTTCAAAAAAAAAAATTACAGAAAAAATTCCTGTTATGTTATGGAGAATAAGTCGAAAAGTGCAGAATTTTAATACTAAGTCGATTTGACTACTGTGTTGCATTATTGTTTATATAGGAAAGTTTGTTTAAGAAGATTGGTTCATGTTATCTATGCTCATCTTGCATATGCATATCGTTATGATCAATCAAGATTAATGTAATTTTGAGTGATGCATTCGAATTGATTATAATATACTTTTGATGATTTGATTGATCTGTCTATGACTTATTTCATTTGATTATCATATTCTATGTCTTGAATATATTTTGAAATTCTAGCAGTGCATCTCCAAAAAGATTTTTGATTTATTTTAGTTTAAAATAAAATTTAAAAAAAAAAGGCGTTCGAACGTAGATTTTTGAGTTCGAACGCGATGATTGGCGCGTTCGAACGCGCAGACTGGTGCGTTCGAACGCGCTCGTGGGTTCTTTAAATATTACGTCCGAACCCAAGGGTTTCATCTTCCATTTTCCAAACCCTAAAAACCCTTCATTTTCCCCTTCTCAAATCTTCAAGATCTTGGTGTTTTTCATCGAATTTTTCACTTCAAATCCTTTTAGAGGGTAGTTCTCCTCCGGATCTAGCGTCTTTCGACCAAATCTTTGAGTTTTTCTTCACTTTTGCAAGGTATGATCATCCATCATTTTTCCTATTTTTTATTCTATAAACATGCTTGATCTTGATTGATTTTGTGCGTTTTCACGTTTTGATCACTTTAATATTAACACCGTGATGTTTCTTGTGAGATTGAACGTGATATCTTTGAGTTTTCAAGAGAAAGATGGGTTTCATTTAGGGCCTTCATGGTTTTTAAAATTTTTTGAAATTTTTGCTATTTTTTTCGTTGCTTTGGGCATGTATTGAATCTTGTAACTTGTTTCTTTCTCAAGAATGCCTAAAAAAGTGACAGTAACCAAGAAACCAAGGCTGCCTTCGTCACCGTCTTCAGCTCCAAAATTTTCTTCATCAACGGCTACCAGGCACTACAAACACAATTTTGGCACTCGTCCTATTATCTGTGAAAGACCCGTGGTTATATATGATTTTTCTGAATTGGGGATTGAACAGATTTTTACTAAGCGTGGATGGTTATCTGTGTGTCGGATGAGCGAGACTGCTTATGTGGAAGTTGTTCGGGAATTTTTTAGTAATGCCACGGTTTTAGATCGTTGTATACGTTTTACTGTTCGTGGTGTGTCTGTATACTTGGACTCAGATGTTATTCACACTGAACTTCGTCTTCCTGATGGTGAGTTCCAGTATCCAATGTCTGCTCCACTTCCTGATGTCAATGAATATGCTGGTACTGTACTGATCAAAGGGAAACATTGGAAGGGAAACATGATGCCGCATGCGAAGCTGACATCCGTGGCTCGCATGCTTCACCTCGCATGCTTCACCTTTTTTGTCTGTACAATGTCACCCCCAAGACTCGACATTCCAGTATTAGTCTGGATTGTGCATTCCTTCTTCATGCGATGTTATCTGGAGTCTCTATTGATTTGGCTGCTGTGATTTATGATTCGATTCTTACAGCTGCACAGAAAGAAGCACCTCGTGAGGGGTTACCGTTTGACATCTTTATTACAAATTTGTGCACTCAGAGTGGGGTGCGTGTGGATGTTTCGGAACCTTCCCTTACTTTGCAAAAACCGTTGGATCGGATTACTCTTAAGCGAGTCAAGCTCACGACCAGTCGTCTCCTCTCAAGCCATCCTCTTCAGCCGCTGGTCGTTCATCGCACCTCGACAGTTCTGATGATAGCTCTGACGATGACTCGTCTCACACTGAGGGGGAGTTACCACAGTACTCTGACCGTTTCGATCAGCTTAGTACTCAAGTGCAAGATCTCCATTCGGCAGTGAATGATTTACAAACTGAGCAAGCTCGTCAGGGGACTGTACTTGACTCTGTGTTGATGATTCTTCATCGTCAGTTTCCTCCGAGTTCCTACTTTTGGGCATTTGTGTCAAAAAGGGGGAGAGTGTCTAGGTGTCTAGGTGTGTAGGGGGAGTATGGGCATAGGGGGAGTTTATTAGAGTCGGAGTTTATGAGAGTCTTTAGATTTATAACTTTGCTTGAAGTAACTGTGAACTTTGTTTGTGAATTTTGTCTGCTTAAGTACTTTTGAACTTATGCTCCATTGATAACTTGTGTTTGGATTGTTTATTCATTTCAAGTTATTTTCACTTGATCTTAGATTGGTATATGTTGATTTGCAGGGATTGATATGCAAAATATTCTAGACTTGTTGATTGCTTAGTTTAAAGTCTTTGTAATATCTTGTAACCTAGGTGTTTTGTCACAAATTGCCAAAGGGGGAGATTGTTAGGTTTTTATTTATTGGCAATTGTGTACAAAATATTCTAAGTGTATTTTTTTATGTATGTGAGCTTTACACAAGTCTAGAATTCTCTGGTTTGAAGAATTGTAAGATTAGTGGAGAAAAGCTGTTAAGTTCACACTGCGTTCACAAACGCGTTCGAACGCGGTGTGTTCACAAACGCGTTCGAACGCGGTGCGTTCACAAACGCGTTGGAACGTGAGTACTGCGTTCACATAGACAGAGAGCCGCGTTCACAAACGCGTTCGAACGCGTGTACTGCGTTCACACAAACCGAGAGCAGCGTTCACAAACGCGTTCGAACGCGGGTACTGCGTTCACACAGATAGAGAGCCGTGTTCACAAACGCGTTCGAACGCATGTACTGCGTTCACATAGACCGAGAGCAGCGTTCACAAACGCGTTCGAAGGCGGGTACTACGTTCACACAGATCGAGAGCAGCGTTCACAAACGCGTTCGAATGCAACCTGAAGAATTCAAGCGATCGCGTTCGAACGCACTTGGGCCCGTTCGAACGCACCTGAGATTAAGTCAGGCCGTTCGAATGCACCCGGGCCGCGTTCGAATGCACCTATGAAGTTTGTAATTTATTGGATTTTAGTGAGTACGGATAAGACTTGGATTTGGCTCTATCTTGTACTTTCGTGAGTACGGATAAGACTTGGATTTGACTCTATCTTGTACTTTCGTGAGTACGGATAAGACTTGGAGTTGGCTCTATCTTGGAGATCATATATAAAGATTGTGATACCCTATCTCTAGGGTAGTTGAAGAAGATTATTGAAGGAGACTTCTTGAGGCTACATCGGTTCTTCAATGAACAAGGTTCTACTCATCTACAAGAATTTAATCTTTCGTCTTAAGAGCGATCTAGACGAACGATCAATCTCGAGGGCTACTGAGATTGGACTTCAATCACGTGAAGCAGTGAATCGTGGGTTCTAGCGATCAAGACTGAGAGGAACAAAGTTGTTTGGATCGACGGGTTGTTTTATGAGTCAGTCTTGTAACTGCTACTATCATAGTGATTGGTTTTGATCCGAGTTTGGATCCGTGGTTTTTTTCCCGTTTTGGGTTTTTCCACGTTAAAATCTTGGCGTTCATCTCTGCTTTCATTCTTAATATTTATTCGGACTTTTACTTAAGTGAATGAGCGATATCATTGCCTAGAGGTTAGATACATACGTGTGTCTAGGGGTTTTTTCACCCTCGATTGAACTAATGGGAGCTAATGTTACAACAACCGGCAAGGCCTTACTAGCGCAACTTCCAAGTGGTGGAAGAGAATGAGAGAGGGGAGATGCTAGAAGAGATTGGGAGAGGGGAAGTGGTGGAAGAGATTGAGAGAGGGGAAGTGGTGGAAGAGATCAAGAATCCCATTCTCTATCAGCTGCATCGTAGGAGAGAAGATAGAGAGAGAGGAGAGAGTAGAAAGAGGAGAGTTGACAAGACGTGGGATTTGACTACAATCAATCGAAGGGTAAAATAGGTATTATATAAAAGTAGGTTTAAAATGTAATTTTGATGAATAATAGTAATATTTTGAAGTAGTATTATTATGATGTTTGGCTGATATTCTAGAATAAGAAGAGATATTCTAGAACAAGCAATTTTATTATTTCTGAAGTGATCGGGGGCTTAAATAATAACCTCAATGCTACTAGTCAAAAAAAATGGAGCGAAAGATCTTGCTTGCTTACCGATGATGAAGAATACCTTTAGAGAGAACCTTAGACGAGATTTCGGAGAGGGACACGATCGATGAAGCGAAAATCCTAGAGTAGAAGAAGACGATAGTTATAATAGATATCTCCTAGCAAAACCCTTTTTCTTTTTTTAAGTATAAAGGAAGATAATAAAAATATTACTTTTTTATTTCAAGTCAATAATTGTGTTCTCTATAACGAGGCAGCAATACTCAAATATAAAAAAAGTAAAGTTGAAAGAAAAATAAAAAAAAGTCCTAAGTGCAAGGGAAATCGAAAATAACCCTAACTTACCAAATCAAAAATAAAGTGGGGTTTCGGTGCAAATAACCCATCTATCTATTCATGATACAAATTTGTATTTATCTAAACAAATCTATATCATGAATAAACAAAAACAAAAACAATTTACATTTCAAATTTCAAACAGTATACCTCACGTGGGACCCTCACAAGATTATTTTTTTTTTATCTAAACGTAAATTTAAAAATTCAGTTTTTTTATTTTGCAATTATTCAATTAGTATGAGAACTTAACTAATTATGTTAGAGAAATTAAATAAATGTAAGGAAAATTACAAAGAACATTCCGCTAAGTCAATAGGGGATATTTTAAGCATTTTAATATTCAGGGTAATTTTACTTAGAGCCCCCGAAGTATTTACCTATTTGAAGAACTAATGGAAGGGAGATTACTGGCATTTCCAATAATTTAAGAGGTCTAAGTAGAATTATTCATTACTTTTATAAATAAAAAGTAATCTAATATTTTTTATTTTAATAGTTCTTAAGAAAGTAATAACTTATGATATTTGTGAGATATAAAAAAAAAATGCAGTGATAATAAAAGCAAAATTTTCCATTTATATATTTATCTAAAATTTGAAATATTTTTAGTTGAATGAAAATGGAAAGAAAAAGTTCTCAAATTAATTTTATCTTTTATGTGGATTTAAAGAAAGTGAAATTATTTAATTATATTTAATATCTTAACAATTGGTACCTTATGAATTAATCCAGTTGTTTTCCCTCTTATTATAAGTTTCTTGACATGAAGATTTTTACACTTTGTCATTGTTTTTCCTTGTTTACGAATATAATAATAATAACAATACGTGAAGATATTATACTTGAGACATTTTAAGAGTTAGTAATCAAATAGGTATTAGAACTAAAGTTAAACTAATAATTCAAATTTTATAATTTTTGCTAGTCTTCACTAAGTGATGTGAGCCGAGCCCGATTAGATCACCTCACAAGGGATTTTGGGTTTGCTAGGTCAAAATAGATTATTATCGGGATTTTTTTTTCAATAGTAATAATTTTAGGCTATGGCGTTCAAATGGTTGCAAAGCGATGTTCAACAAGTCTATAGAAGAATAAGTGCTCTCATGTTTTGGTATTCAAACGTCAGCACTAGAACATACTGATTGCTCTTAGGTTTTGGCATTCGAACGGCTGTGCCTGTCATTTGAATGACCGAACTTGAGAATGCAATTCGTCCAACAGCATTCAAATGCCAATCCAACGATGTTCAAACACCCAACTCCAAGATCGTTGTATTAGAGTTAATTTAAAACTTTTTTTTTGAATTTTGGTTAGCTTCTAAATATATGGAAGGCAACTATTTTGGGAGAGGAAGGAATATTGATATATTTCTATCATCTCCTACCTTATATCTCTGAACCTTCTTCTTTGATCCAACGCTGATGTCGTCAAGCCGATGTCATTTCCTTCCTTCTCAACTACTGACTCCCCTAGTCAAGTAGAGCTAGCCATCTTCTCCCTTCTCTCTCAAATCTTAGTCGTTGGCTAGCTCTTCCCTTATCATCCGTTGATCCTCCTTTTTTAGGGCTGACAATCTTCTTCCCCTTCTTTCTATTTTTGTAAATCATAGACCTACCCTACGCCATCATCATCACTATTATCATTTTTGCTCCTATCCTATAGATCTCATCATCTCTATTAAATCCACTACTAAATCTCTAGCATTATTTTTACAAATAAACTTATCTTAGTTCGGTTCACAACACTAAGTTTTTAACTGAGTAAGTTATATATGTGCCCGTCATAATTGAACTATTTTTATTTGATTTTATATTTGCGTTTATTTTATGAATGTTTATTTTATAATTATTTATATGAAAACTTATTAGTGACTACCTTGTGAAATAATAAAGTAATATTTATTATGACACTTATTTTATATTATCACTAAATACTCTTCTTTATGTCCGGTTTTACATTCTGTTGTAAGTGTGTTATTTTTTGCGTCAATTAAATATACAACGTAGTAAAAGTTACGCTACTGTGATACATATTATAATTAAGATTTTTATGTGTCAACGTAACAAAAAGTGATATAAGACTTTATTTTTATGATCCTTTCGGTAATGGTGATATATATATACAAGTAAAAGTTGTGTCTAAATAGAAAAGGGCAAATAATTTGTGAAGGTACAATTTCTTGTAGTCTCATCTTGCAATGAGAAGAATGATTGATAATTAACCTTATATTATCGAATGCTTTTGGGCATATATCGACATTCAGGGAGGCAAAAAATCGTCATAGAGAGACAAAAGATGAGACAGACAAGATATGAAAGATTGTTTGCGGATAAGGAGAGTTGGTCGCGTGTCTTTCTCCTCAGTGGCAGCTGTGCCCCTGTCAACTTGCTTCATAGTTTTGGAGTCTTCAATAGTACGACTGCAGCTAGCAATAAGCTAGCTAGTTTTATTGACAGCTCTGTCTCTACTTTGGGAATATAAGCTTGCATTTATAGCTTTATTGCTTCTAGACACACGCCAACGGAACATATCATTTCCCGATTTGCTTCGTGGAAGAAGCCTGCTCACTAAGTTTTCTTAAAAAAACATAAAATAAATAAATGAATTAAAAAGCTTGCTCAGCAGTTGGGGACTTGGGCTAACCTAGATTCACTTCATCAATTAATATAATTAATGGTTTTCCACTACTTTCCGTTTTAATTTTACCCTCTAGTTTCATCCAATCTTTTAAAAAAAACTAAAATTTTAGTTCCACCAACTTTGAGAATAGTAAATTCAATCGTAACCTTACAAAGTATAAATAATTATTTAATTTTCTAATTCTTTCCTTCTGCATTGAAAATATTTAAAAACTTTAATTTTTATTTTCAAGTTATATTTTTCTTTAGATTGTAAACCATTAAAATCTCTAATTTATAAACGAGATGCTCAAATTTCACCAAATTTTTTAAACTTTCTTATTTTTTTCTTCAGAATCTCAATCTTTATCTAATGATAAAAAGTTCGACTACCCTAACTAGGGCCTAGCAAGGATAGATCCTCCATCCTCCCCTTTATGTGGATCACTTGTCGCTCTTAAAATAATAATTATTTGACAAATTATATCTCTGAGCTAAGGTAAATCTCGTTGGCGGTAACAATCTGACTCCAACAAATCACAAAAAATCTGATCAAAATAAATTAAATAAATTTACAGATTACTAAATATAAAATTCTGAATAGTCGAGTCTAGTGTTGGACACTATCTTCTTAAGACCAATTCACCCTCCACCGATTGCTTCTAGAACAGTGGACATCGGTCTCCTAGGATACAACGATTGTCTTGCACTGGAAAGGAAGCAGCTTTCTAATGCCCTGATTGAACCTGAACCATGCTGTACTCTCCCTCAAATGAAATTATGAGACTAACAGCCTATTTATAGAATTAAACAGACTCGACGAAAAGATGCAAAAGGTCACTGAATGGATGCACTATTTCAGGTCTGAAACTAATTAATAGTTACACTGTGAAGGGATGCATCATTTCGGATCGGGTTCAACCAACTAACTGACTGATTAATTGTTTATCGAAGAGACACCACTTCGATCTCGAATCAAACCAGATTTGAATCCGCATTAGGTAAAAAATTAAAATTGGACTTGACCCGTGCGTGCGAACCGAGCCGAGCCAGGCCGGGTGACGCACATGAGCTAAATTATATAGTAACCTTTACCCACAAAATAGGTACCCTTTTTGGGGGCCCAAAGCCCATAAGAAATTTGTTACTTATATACCATACTAACATTTCTCAAATATCCAATATGGTACTAAACTTACTTTTCTTTATTTCCCATTGCCATGATACCCATTTTAGAGTCAATTTTCATTCACTTCTCTTCATGGATTTGATTAAGTGAATATGTGACAATAAAGTACACTTTGAGCTAAATTAATTTCACCATTAAACCATCATTAATAATGTGTGAGCCCTATTTAAAACTTAGCTCAAAATTAATAAAAAATTCATATCAAATACATGAAATTACCAACAAATCTTCAAAGCAAATCTCATCTCATCTCATCTCTTGGCCTTTGTTAACTGTATTTTCCATAGTAAGAATTGCCGAAGTATTTAAGATTTCTCGAAATGTATTTCAAAGCACTTAAGATTTCCCGAAAAGTATTAACATTTCATATATGTGCTGAAGTATTAATAGCAAAATGAGTTTTTGTAAAGAAACTGTTTATAGTAATCTACAATAATAGTGCTGAGAATAACTTCTTAATGTTTCCATGTATTCATTTATTTGCACTCTATTATTCCGTGCCGGTAATTTATATGAAAGTATTTTTTTTTAAATAAGCTAATTCTAATTTTATGAGTTTGTGATTGTTCGTGATAGGATATGTAATGTGATTATAAAACTACCTTTTAATATGGAACACTAAGTGTTAGTATATTTGAAATCCAGAATAAGTATTTATATAATTTTCTATTAATAATTTTTGAGTTTGGTATTAATTAAACCAGATTTTTTATTTTTTATTTGCGAGTAATATTTTGGTCGGTGCTTTTATTATGCATATATTCTTATTTTTTTTATGGGTCTCATTCCTAAGAGAAATCAACTTGATAATTTAGATACTAAAAGTAAATATCAGTCTGAAGATGAGAAAAAATGTTGGAGCTTCTCGAACTCTCTAACAGTGGTCTCACATTGTTGGTCTCACATTGTTCTAGCAAGATTTGCATTAATTTTGAATTTGTACGAGTTCCTTGTGTACGCGTATTTGAACGTACCCTGACTAATGATATTTTTACAAAATGATATGGCTCAATTTCGTATAGAGAGTACGGTGAAAACTATAATTTATGGAGTCAAAAGAAGAAAAGACCATCATAAAAGGTCAAAAAAAAATAAAAAATAAAAAATTAGAGAGCCCCCAAAAACAAAACAATAGTTGCTCCAACTATAAGAGGTCTATTACGAATTAGATCTAGGATGATTTGGAATTTAAAAAATTATAATAATTTTATAGAAAGAATCCTCAAAAGCCATGAAAATGGCGTTAGTTTTAAGTGATTCTGATGTTGGAGTAAAAATGTCTGAATTGGATACAATTAGTAATTATTCGACGTTGCGGTAATTGTCGGAGGGTGGCAGATGACCAAGGGTGATAGTAGATGGGCTGTAAGGTAGAGTGGCTACTAGATGTGATGGTAGCTATGGATTGAAGGTAGAATTAAGATTCTAAATTAGATCTACTTTTATGAAAATAAACAGTTATGATTAATTTATTTCTACTTATAGATTATATTACTCTTACTCCTAAGATAGTCTAAGACTAAAACATAATTCTTAATTCTTCATTGGATGCTTTGATGGTTAAATAAAAAAGTCCAGTCCCTATATAGAGGACAAGTACAATGGGCCCTACTCGGATTAGCCCTAAAAGCTTTACGACTCAAGCTAAGACGTCTTAGAATGACTTAATTAAACTTGTATTAGTAGTTTACATAACTTAATTGAACTTGTTTTAGTATTAGACTTGCTCTAAGGGCTTACGTAAGAGATAAGTATGAATCCATCAAGCCTAATGTCCACATGATGTGATCTAACGTAATCGGGTTCACATCAATTTACCACGCTTCCGACTATCTTATCCTTAAAGTATCTATAGTGGTTTCCATACCTTCTGCTGCTCTCGAATTGTATGTCTTCGATCTCTGCATGTGTCTCGTTTGTCATGTGGAGGAGGGCTCCAAGGTGTGTCCTACTGTAGAGCTTACTTGTTTTAGCCATAGTTGTGTAGAGCTTACTTGTTTTAGCCATAGTTGTGGATGGCTTGGGCTAAATCCTAGACATGGGTAGTTTGAGTTAGGGTCTTAGTGTTATGAACCAAATCTAGAATTATCCGTCCGTAGGATAATTCTGAGATTTTGAAAGGTAGTAATCTTGGAAGTCTCAGATCTAATGGCTTTAGAATAAAGTCAATCAAAGATTCGGATGGAAAGTTATAGTTAAGGAACAAGATTGAAGTAGGGCAGAATAGTAATTAACCGACGTTGTGGCGGTCGTTGGAGGATGGTGGACGACCAAGGGTGTTAGTGGATGGGCATAAGATAGGGTGGCTGCTGGTGGTGGAAGCTAGCTAGGATTTGGAAGATAGGATGTTTTCTATGACTATGATCTACTCTAGAAAGATAAAGGCAATCTAACGACTACGGTAGAAAATAAGGACGAAAATAATAACTTGGCTAAACTCAGAGTCATTCAATGATAATTATCAACACATATCCACTCCTATTTATAGGAGTAAAAATCTCTAGCAAATAGGATTCAAATGTGGATTATCTAATTTATTTAAAATTCAAACAATAAGATAAAGCTAACTAGTTAACTTGACTCGACTCAACTTGGCTCGACTTAACCCATGTGGTCAGATTGTAACACTTAGTGCATGCAAGCGGTTTAGGCCATGGCTTGGCCATAGAAGGTCTAAGGAAGTGATTGATTGGTCATGACAGTTTAAGGCCAGTGGAAAGCTAGGGTTTTTGGTCCTAACTACCATCGCGGATGGGGAAGATGGCTCGGGAACCAACCGGTGGCTACTCTAGCATTGCGACTGTGGTGGGAACTATCTATAGAGGCGACACAGGTTCCACCACAGCCAGAGGAGGGGGGTGGTTGCCACAATTTGGATTGTCTCCATGGTTTCACCATTGTTGGTGTTTGAAGGTGGTGGCGGCTATTTCGTGGTGGTCGGCCGTAGTGGCGACGCAAGGGGTGTTGTCTAGCCAAGATAATTGTCGATAAGCCTTGGATCACCTTCTCGATCCTCTTAGAGATCTTCTTTGGTGATTCCAAGGACTTGATTGATGCCCTCGCTCATGCGGGCAGGTTCATTTTTGGTGGATGCTGGTGGCGTCAAGAAAACCTCCATAGGGATGGAGATGAGTTCTTGGCCTTCTAGGGCTGCAATCTATCCCAAGTAAGCTTTGCATCACATGTTCATCATCAAAGGATTGGGCCAAGTTCTTATCTTGGGTTAAGTGGGTGTACAACACAACTCATGCACCAAAATGACCCCTTTGAGGCGATTTATAGGTGCACTCCACTAATATTATGCACATAGATTGAACCGCAGCCTTAGGTTGGACCGAAGTGATAGGCGCAGTCCACCAATTTCTACAGTACCAAACTGCTGGCTCTAATACTAATGATAGGGTACGAAACGATTCCTTCAAGATCTGGATTTATTGTAGGAAGTAGTCCACGCAACCGAAAGAAAATATTTATCAAATATTTTTTCGTACTTAGAAAATTATGAAACTAAGTAGAATTGATCCATAACTCTCTGATCTACATTTTTTGTATTTACACCCTATGTAGAATCGAACTGCAATTGGGGCGAAATTACAAATTAGTGTGGATATTGGTGGTGGTGACGGGTGGAGTGGATGTTAGGGTTATGAATGGTAATGGAGATGAGGGTGGATGTTAGATGTTGTTTAAGAGATAAAGACGAAGGGGAAGAAATGGTCGAGATCCCAAGGAAGAGGGAGGACTTGACAGACGAGGGAGATTAGAATTTAGGAGAGACCTTGCCAACGATAGAGGTGGTAGATTGGTGAAGAGGGAGGAGGGAGATTAGGATAGAGAGAATAGAGAGAAGATAAGATGCAAAAAACTAATAATCCAATAACATAATAATTGTGGCTGCCATTCACACTTTTATAGAGGTTAGCCAATAAGCCAAAATAATAATTATTAACTCTAATTCTAGAAGATTCCCACCAATCGCGTTCGAACGAACAAAAGACATTCTTTGTTAATGCAAATGCGATGCAAGCGTTCAAACGCCCCCAACCACGTTCGAACGCGACCTATAGAAAATTTATTTTAATGAAAACTAATAACTAATGCAATAAGAAAAGACCCTAGCTAAATGTATCAGCCCATTAAGCTTCCTCCACCTTGTCCTTAACGTGAAAAGTTAGGGAAAAGCTCCAAAAGATCTGTCTCCAACTCCCATGTCGCCTCATCGAATAGCTTGCCAAGCCACTCGACTAGAATCTCCATCTCTAATCTAGTACCATGACGTCGTCGGCGCCTAGCAAGTACACAAACTAGCTCTATGATCTTTGTCTCCTCCAATGGCTCCGGTAGAACTGATCCAACGACCTCATGATCTCTAATCCGCTTCCTCAGCAATGAAACATAAAAGACATGATGCACTCTCAACCCCTCTAGCAGCTCCAAATGATATGCAACTGGACCAATATGCTTTAACACCCGAAACTGACCGAAGTAGCGATGTGCTAACTTCTGGTTTCGCATCGAACGCAAGGTCACCTGACAATATAGTTGCACCCTTAAGAACACCCAACTGCCGATGTCAAACTTCTGCTCCCTATGGCTGCGATCATAAACTTACTTTATGCGGTTTTGAGCAAATTTAAGATAAGCATACAACCTCCTCAATGTGACGTCTCTATGCATCAAAGTTAAGTTTACCTCTGTCCGATCTGCAGATGGCACTAGGTTATAAGCGCGTAATATTAGAACCATGCGCCCATACACCACCTCGAATGGAGTCATGCTAATGCTACTATAGTAAGCAGTGTTGTAAGACCACTCCGTCCATGGTAAGAACTCTAACTATAGTCTCGGCATCTCTCCAACAAAGCATCTCAAGTACTGCTCAGTGCCTTGATTGACCATCTCGGTTTGGCCATTCGTCTATAGATGGTAGGCCGAACTAAAGTTTAATTGAGTCCCTTGTAATCTAAAAATCTTTGTCCAAAAGTTGTTCATAAATACATGATCAAATCCGAGACAATTGTGCGTGGCATGCCATGTAACCAAGCAATATCTCTAACAAAAATTTCAGCCATTGACTTAACTGAAAATGAATATGACAATACTGAAAAGTGCGCATATTTGCTCAACCTATCAATGACCACAAAAATAACTGAATAACCACGTACTAGTGAAAAATCCTCTATGAAATCTATAAAAATGTCTTTCCAAACACGATCCGATTTAGACAAAGGCTGTAATAATCTGGCCGGTTTCAATGTGGTTGCCTTAGCCCTTTGTTAAACTTCATAAGTATAGACAAAACTCCTCACATTGCATCTCACTCCTGGCTACTGATACACTTAGTTAGGATATTTTCTTATTGCATTAGTTGTTTATTTTTATTAAAATATAATTCCTATAGGTTGCGTTTGAACGCAAGTGGGGTCGCGTTCGAACGTTCTTGCGAACGCCTACATCAGGTTTGCAAATACAGAGAACGCATAATGTGTGTTCGAACGCGGTCAAGCGAGTTCGAACGCCGCGTTCAAACTCCTGCATCACGTTTGCATATACAGAGAACGTCTATTGGGCATTCAAACGTGATCGGGCGCGTTTGAATGCGATTCACGAGAATCCTCAAGAATTAGGGTTACTTATTGTTATTAGGACTTGCTAGCTAGCATCTATAAGTATGTGGATGGCAGCCAAATTCATTATAGAATTGGATTATTGATTTCTTGTCTTCGATCTTCTCTCTATACTCTCTCCCTCCTCCCTCTTCACCATCTTTCCACCTCTACCGTTGGCAAGGTTTTTCCTAACTTCTAATCTCCCTCGTCTGTCAAGCCACCCCTCTTCTTTGGGATCTTGACCACTTCATTCCCTTTGTCTACATCCCTTAATCACATCCACCATCCATCTTCATCTCCATACCTATCCATAACCCTAACATCCACTCCACTCGTCATCACCACCAACACCCACGTTATTTCATATTTTTGTCCTAGTTGAAGTTCGAATCTGCGAAAGGCATAAATACAAACGTTGTAGATAAGGAAGTTACGAATCTAACACACTTTATTTTGTAATATTTTGAGTAAGGGAGAATATTTGATGAATATTTTTCCTACGTTGCGCGGACTACTTCCTACAATAAATTCAAATATTAAGGAATTATTTCTTAGCCTATCTTTTGGTACCGTAACCCATCAATCTGGTATCAGAGCTAGGCGAGCCTCAGACCTTCATTAAAATAAGAAAGATGGCATCAATAAGGAGACCAATAGAGAGCACACTGACAAGGAAAGACTCAATCCATGATAACCCAAACCGTGAGGCCGATTCCTTTAGAGCGACCATGGCAGGACCGAGTCAACCAACGTGCATGGGTGTGAATATGGGCTTGGCAGATGAACTTAGGGGCATGTTCCAAACATTACTGCATAGAGTTGATGCAATTCAAAAGGATCACAATAATTTAAAGGAATATGTCATGAACCGATCGGGTTCGTCATCTCCTCGACGACGATCGGAGCCTCAAGAAGGACCAGCAGTGGAACCTCATAAAACCGATATCCCACAAGTCTAGGTTCGACATGTGAGTGTCAATGATCCCCTTTTACCTATGCCTACATATCATTCCTCACCTCCGTTATAAAACCCAAGACCGGCGGTGGTGGAACCCAAGAGGCGTGCGGCGCCGGTGCACTTCGTCGATGAGGAGGATTGGCACTTTGAGGATGAGGTTGATCCCATTGGAGATGGTGATGAACGTGCTCGAGGATTTAGAGAAGGTGATCAACATGCACAAAGGTTTAGACCTAAACTAAGGATCTTTCACGAACCCGACAATGCTATTTGGAGGAGAACCACATGCTTAGACTTTCTAAAATTTCAAAATGGCGATCCAACGGATTGAGTGTTTCAAGTTGAATAATATTTTAATTGTCAAGGGATAGCGAAGGACACAAAGGTCCAGATGGCAAGCTTTCACCTCCAATGAATGGCATTGCCACATTAAGCAAGATGGTTTAGAGCATGACCGTATTGGAGTACCAAGCAGAATTTGCAAGAGTTAGTAGTCATTGTGAGCCACTTTGGCCTGAATCAACATTGATGAGCACATTTATTTCAGGACTGCGAGAGGAGATACAAGCAGATGTTCGTGCTCTATGTCCTATCACTCTTGAGAAGGCCATGAGGAAGTAGCAAAAGCATAAGGCTCTCAAGATGGCAGCAAAAATAAGTTAGGGCAACCGAGATGGGCGGTTTGCACCTAGAACGCTGGCTGAAAATTCTACGAGTTCAAAGATAGCAGTTGCGAGTACTAGATCACGTCCACCTTTGAGACCTTCTTCCAATGTTAGAGGAGGCACAAGACCCCCCGTTCGAACTTTCACACCTGTCCAGGTGGAGGAGCGAAGAGCGAAGGGCCTTTGCTTTCGATGTGATGAGCGTTTCACCCCCGGTCATAGGTGTTCCAAATCGATCGGGAGTGTGATGCTCATCGATGGTCTTGAGGAGGATGATGAGGTTGTTGATGATGGAGAGTGTCCAGAGGAGGTCCATGAGGAGGCCGTTGTGGGAGGAAGATATCCAAGCTGAAATATCGATGCATGCATATTCGGGTACTTGCATGCCGAGGACGTTATGGGTAGACGAACTCATTAGAAAGCATTGTGTGCACATCCTCATCGATTCGGGAAGTATACATAACTTTCTAGACGAGAGGTTAGTGAGGAGATTGGGTTTGGATGTCAAACTGACCACGGGATTTGACGTTGCTATTGGAGACGGCACGAAGCTTAAGGCAGAGAGCTTGTGTCGCTGGGTTGGTATACGGGTGCAAGGACACGACATCATTGTGGACTTATATCCATTGGTGCTGCGAGGAGCGGACATTATTCTTGGCACTCACTGGTTACAAAGATGTGTGGCTTGATGGCGTTCGATCTCCACCGATTCCTATAATGCAGCCTATGGTGGGGCTGCCATGTGCGAGTGATTTGATCTTCTATAGTTAGGGCCAGCAGGAGATGAGCCTCAAATGAGTCTAGATATTACCATCGAGTTGTCTAATTTATTAGATAAATTTGCTAGACTATTTGAGGAACCAAAGGAGTTACCACTAAGGAGAACGACGGACCACTGCATAGAGATTTTGCCTGGGGCTGCACCGGTGAACGTGAGGCTATATCGGTATCCACATGTGTAAAAAGAAGTTATCTCCAAGATGGTAGCCGAGATATTGGAGCAAGGCCTCATTCAACCAAGTCATAGCTCATACTCATCCCTATGCTATTGGTGCGAAAGAAGGATGGGACATGATATTTTTATGTCGACTATTGGGTACTAAACGCTATTACCGTCAAGGACCGGTATCCCATTTCGATTATAGAGGAGCTGCTGGACGAGCTAGCAGGGGCAACCATATTTAGTAAGCTTGACTTAAGGGCTGGGTATCATCAAATTAGAGTTCACTCGGCGGATGTGCACAAAACTACATTTCAGATTTCGGATGAGCATTACGAGTTTCGAGTGATACCTTTTGGTCTCACAAATACTCCAACTACCTTTCAAGGCCTCATGAATGATATATTTCAGCCTCTCTTGCGAATGTACGTCTTGGTATTTTTTAATGATATTTTGGTGTATAGCAAGACTGAATTGGAGCATTGGCGGTATTTGGAGGACGTGCTGAATTTGTTGAAGCAAAACCACTTGAAGATCAAGAAGTCCATGTGCTTATGAGGAGTACCACAAGTGGAGTATTTAGGCCACATCATTTCAGCGGATGGTGTAGCGGTGGATCCTCAAAAGGTTGCATGCATGACCGCTTGGCCTATTCCTACTACCACCGGATTGCAAGGATTTTTGGGGCTGACCGGATATTATCGTCACTTCATTGCCAAATATGGTAAGATCGCTAATTCTCTCACTTCTTTGTTGAAGGATCTTTTAGATGGACGGATGAAGTAACTATAGCCTTTGAAAAACTGAAACAGCAATGATGATGGCACCCGTTTAAGCGCTATCGGACTTCACTAAATAGATCATTGTGGAGTGTGATGTGTCGGGAGTTGGCATAAGAGCTGTACTAATACAAAGAGGACGTCTCATTGCCTATCTTAGTAAGGCTTTATCATAAAAATCTCCGTAATTATCGACTTGTGAGAGAGAGATGTTGGTAATTCTGCATGCGGTGACAAAGTGGAGGTCTTATTTGATCGGTAGACGATTCATTATCCGAACCGATCAAAGGAGCCTTCCATACTTTATGAGACAGTGTGTACAAGAAAGGAACGGAAAATAGAGCGGCGGATGTACTATTGCTTCAACTCGATACCGCTAAGCTTGTAGCCTATTCTTCTCCTACCTTTCCCTTCCTTGACGAGCTGAGGCATTCATATACTTCTGACTCGGATATTTTGAGATTGTTGCAAGAGGTGATGGATGATCCGGAGCGCCATCTAGAGTTGGAGAATCGAGACGGTTTGCTGCTAGACTGCGGATGCATTCGGGTGCCCGAAAATAATGGATTGTGGCAGAAATTATTGGAGCACTTCCACAAAACTCTAGAGGCTGGTCATGAGGGTGTCTTGAGGACTTATAGGAGGATATCTTAGAGTTGCATGTGGCCAAGATTGAGGCGGGATGTGAGGAGTTTTATCCGTGTTTGCGAAGTCTATCAAAGAGCTAAGGCAACCACATTGAAACTGGCCGGATTAGTACAGCCTTTACCTATACTGGACCGTGTTTGGGAAGACATTTCTATGGATTTCATAGAGGGTCTTCCATTGGTACGTGGTTATTTCGTTATCTTTTTGGTGGTTAACAGATTGAGCAAGTATGCGCACTTTTCGGCATTGTCACATCTATTTTCAGCTAAGTCAGTAGCTAAAATTTTTGTGAGAGATATTGCTCAGTTACATGGCATGCCATGCACGATTGTGATACGATCTCCCCTTTTTAGCTATGATTCAATCTCTCCTGATTTCCAGATTTGGATAAGATCTGTTACGGAACTTGGTAAATAGATCCCGAAAGATGCTGCTGTCAGATCAATGTGGAATTTTGATATATTGTAGCCCCAGAAAAGAGCTTTCTAATAAATTAAGTTTTAGGTGAATCGGATATAGAGATCTTGAGATATCATCTGATTAGTGGATAAACATTAGGGGGTCTGTCTTAGGATCTGTGGATGGAGGCACGAGATCCTAGATTATGGAGGTTGGTGGTGGAGCGGCGTTAATGGGGTGGTACTGGTGAATAAGTGGTGGTTGAAGAGTTATGGGTGATGGAAGGGTTAGGGCAAGTGTTGGATAGAAAGGGGAGGAGTGGGCCGCCTCTAAGGGATTAAGGTGATTGGCCGGTCGAGGGAGGTTAGAAGCACGTCGCTGGAGATCGAGAGAACGGGAGAGAAGAAGACGAAGGAGACAAGGCAAAAACTTAATTCATCAATAATGACTCCATGGTTGCCATCCACACCTTTAGAGGCTAACCAAACAATTCAAAAATAACCCTAAACAATACATTTTCGCCGACCGCATTCAAATGCGACCGATTGCGTTCGAACGCACAATTCACACTCTTTGGATGTGTGAACCTGATGCAGGTTTTCACAACCGCGTTCGAATGCACTCCACCCGCATTCGAACGTGACATACAGAAATATTACTTTTTTAAGAATTAAACACTACAAGAAACAAAGACACCCTAAAGTGTATCCATGCTCGAGACGATATTAGTGAGGTCCGAATCGTTTCAATCCACCACGCTTCCGCAACCTTGTCCTTAAGGTTTGAAATTAGGGAAGCGATCTTTGAACTCTGACTCAAGCTCCTCCATGATTTGATCCTCTGCATTGGCTCCCCACATATCTGTAAATAGAGGAAAGGTTGGTGCTGAAAAAGAGGCGAGCTCACTTGTGTCCGGTTAGCGCGAAAGGGCATCGGCCGTTCAAATCTCGATCCCCTTTTTGTAAACTAGTTCATAGTCATACCCAAGGAGTTTCGTGACCCACCGTTGCTATGCTGGGGTGTGCACACGTTACTCCATGAAGAAGGGTAAGCTACGCTGGTCCGTGTGGATAGTATTGGCCAATTAAGTAGGGTCGCCATTTGGTGATGGTGTGTAGAATTGCTAGCATTTCGTGCTCGTAGGTGGATAGTTGTCGCGACTAGTTTGACAATGCCTTGCTCATATATGCCACGGGTCTGCCCTCTTGCATCGAAATTACTCCAATGCCCTCACCTGAGGCATCGCATTCCACCACAAAGGGCTTACTGAAATTCGATAGTGCTAGAACCGGTGTGCTGTCTTTAAGGCTTCAAAGGCCTCTATCGTCTTGCCTGTCCATTGAAACCCACCTTTTCTAAGTAAGGAGGTCAATGGGGCAGCAATTTTGCCGTAGTTGGCAATGAATCGCTAGTAGTACCCCGTCAACCCAAGGAATCCCCTCAATTTTAGTTGATTAGTGGGAATCTGATACACTTAGTTAGGATCTTTTCTTATTGCATTAGGTGTTTATTTTCATTAAAATAAAATTCCTGTAGGTTGCGCTCGAACGCAGGTGGGGTCGCGCTCGAACGCAGGTGGGGTCGCGTTCTAACACCCTTGTGAACGCCTGCAATAGGTTCGCAAATACAGATAATGTATATTGTGCGTTTGAATGCGGTCAGGCAAGTTCGGACGCCTATGTTCAAACGCCTATATTGCGTTCGCACATCCAAAGATGGGGCTTTTTGAGTGCGTTTGAACGGATCGGGTACATTCAAACGCGATTGACGGGAATCCTCTAGAATTAGGGTTTTATATTGTTTTAGGACTTGTTGGCTAGCCTTTATAAATATGTGGAAGACAGCCAACTTCATTATGGAATTGGATTATTGACTTTTTGCCTTCTATCTTCTTTCTAAACTTCTCCCTCATCCCTCTTCACCATCCTTCTAAATCTACCATTGGCAAGGTTTCTCATCGCTTCTAATCTCCCTCGACTGTCGAGCCATCCCTCTTCTTTAGGATCTCAACCACTTCGTTCCCCTCGTCTACTTCCCTTAATCACTTCCACAATCCACCCTCATCTCTATACCCATCCATAACCCTAACATCCATTTTACCCGTCACCACCACCTTCACCTATGTTATTCTGTATTTTTGTCCATGCTACAGTTCGAATCTGTGAAGGGTATAAATACAAAAGTTGTATATTAGGAAGTTATGGATCCAAACTAGCTAGTTTCATAATTTTCTAACTATTGGAGAATATCTGACGAATATTTGCACACGGTTGCGCGGACTGATTCCTTTAATACATTCAGATCTTGAAGGAATCTTAGCGTAGCCTATCTTTGGTTCCAAATCCCATCAATTGGTATCAGAGCTTATCATTGGTATCAGAGATTATCATTGGTATCAGACCCTATCAATTTGATATCAAATCCTATCATTTGGTATCAGAGCGTATCAAAGTGGTATCAAAGCTCAACAATTGGTATCAGAGCAGACAAACTTCAGACCTCCATTAATGGTTGAAACAAGAAAGATGACATCAATAAGGAGATCTATGAAGAGCACACCGACAAGGGAGGACTCAATGCACGACGGTCCTAATCGTGAGACCGATTCTTTTGGAGTGACCATGATAGGCTCTGATACTAAATTGTTAGGCTTTGATACCAATGATAGGCTCTGATACCAAATTGATATGCTTTGATACCACTTGATGGGCTCTGATACCAATTGTTAGGCTTTAATACTAATTTGATAGGCTTTGATACCAATTTGATGGGCTCTGATACCAAATTGATAGACTCTGATACCAAATTGATAAGTTCTGGATTGCATGTGTAACTTCCAGATCTATAACTTTCATATTTACGCCATTCACATATTCAAACTGTAGTAGGGACAAAAATACGAAATAACGTGGGTGATGGTGGTGGTGACGGGTGGCGTGGATGTTAGGGTTATGGATGGGTATGGAGATGAGGGTGAATTGTGGAAGTGATTAAGGGAAGTAGATGAATGGAACGAAGTAGTCGAGATCCCAAAATTGAGGGGTGACTAGACAGATGAGGGAGATTAGAAGCGAGGAGAAGAGGGATGAAGAGGGATGAGGAAGGAGTCTAAAGAGAAGATAGGAGGTAAGAAATCAAGAATCCAATAGCATTATGAAGTTGGTTGCCATCCACATATTTATAGAGGCTAGCTAACAAGTCCTAAAACAATATGAAATCCTAATTCTAGAGGATTCCCGTCGATCGCATTCGAACGCGCTCGATCGCGTTTGAACGCACTCAAAAAGCCCCTTCTCTAGATTTGCGAACGCAACACAAGCATTCACAAGGTGTTCGAACGCAGGCGTTCACAAGTGTTCATAAGGCGTTCACAAGGCGTTCCAAGGGCGTTCGAACGTGACTCCACCTGCATTCGAACGCGACCTATAGGAATTTTATTTTAATGAAAATAAACACCTAATGCAATAAGAAAAGATCCTAACTAAGTGTATTAGCCCACCTCTTCCCCCACCTTGCCCTCAAGGTGAAAAGTCAGGGAAACGCTCCAAGATATCAGTCTCCAACTCCTATGTCGCCTCATAAGATGGCTTGCCAAGCCACTCAACTAGAATCTCCATCTCCAATTTGGTACCATGTCGTCGTCGACATCTAGCAAGTACTCGAACTAGCTCTATGATCTCTATCTCCTTCAATAGCTTCGGTAGAACCGATCTGACAATCTCATGAACTCCAATGCACTCTCTCAACAATGAAATATGAAAGACAGTGTGCACTCTCGACTTCTCCGGCAGCTCCAAACGATATGCAACCAGACCAATACGATCCAACACCTAAATGCATCCGTGGTTCAACAGCAAACCGTCTCGATTCTCCAACTTTGGATGGCGCTCCGAATCATCCATTATCTCCTGCAACAATCTCAAAATATCTGGGTCAGATGTATATGCATACCTCAGCTTGTCAAGGAAAGGAGAAATAGGAGATGAATAGGCTACAAGCTCGGCGGTGTCGGGTTGGCGCGATAGTGCATCCGTCGCTATATTTTCTGTTCCCTTCTTGTTTTGAATTTCATAATCATACCCCAGCAATTTCGTGACCCATCGCTACTGTGCTGGAGTGTGTATGCGCTGTCCCATAAAGTATCAAAGGCTATTTTGATCGGTTCGGATAATGAATCGTCTACCGATCAAATATGGCCTCCACTTTGTAGAATTGCTAGCATCTCTCTCTCATAAGTCGATAATTGCTAAGATTTTTACGATAAAGCCTTACTAAGATAGGCAATGGGACGTCCTTCTTGCATTAGTACAGCTCCCATACCAACACCCGATGCATCACATTCCACAATAAATTCTTTGGTGAAGTGCGGTAGTGATAGAACGGGTGCCGTCGTTCATAACTTCCTGATCTATAACTTTCATATTTATGCCCTTCACAGGTTCGAACTATAATTGGGACAAAAATACGAAATAACGTGGGTGTTGGTGGTGGTGACGGGTGAAGTGGATGTTAGGGTTATGGATGGGTATGGAGATGAAGGTGGATGGTGGATGTGATTAAGGGATGTAGACGAAGGGAACGAAGTGGTTGAGATCCCAAAGAAGAGGGGTGGCTTGACTGACGAGGAAGATTAGATGTTAGGAGAAAATTTGCCAACGGTAGAGGTGGAAGGATAGTGAAGAGGGAGGAGGGAGAGAGTCTAGAGAGAAGTTACGAGGCAAAAATTCAATAATCCAATTTCATAATGAATTTGGCTACCATCCACATACTTAGAGATACTAGCCAACAAGTCCTAATAACAATAAGTAAACCTAATTCTAGAGGATTCCCGCCGATTGTATTCGAACGGGCTCGATCGCGTTCAAACGCAGAAAAGACGTTCTTTGTATGTGCGAATGCGATGCAGGCGTTCGAACTCGCTCGATCGCATTTGAATGCACATTATGCGTTCTCTGTATTTGCGAATCTAATGCAGGCGTTTGCAAGGGCGTTTGAACGCAACTTTGTGATATCCTCCTATTAGTCTTCAAGACACCCTCGTGACCAGCCTTTGGAGTTTGGTGGAAGTGCTCCAACAATTTTTGCCGCAACCCATCATTTGCGGGCACTCGAATACATCTGTGGTCTAGCAGCAAACTGCCTCGGTTCTCCAACTTTGGATGGCACTTTGGATTATCCAACACCTCCTGTAATAATCTCAAAACATTTGGGTTAGATGTACATGCATACCTCAGGTTATCATGAAAAGGAAAAGTGGGAGAAGAATAGGCTGCAAGCTCGGCGGTATCGGGTTGGCGTGATAGTGCATCCGCCACTCTATTTTTCGTTCCTTTCTTGTATTGAACCAAAGGAAGAAAGTTTATGACAAGGGTTGGTGCAAGAAAGTGTTTGAAGTCAGTTAAATGGTCTACCTATGAGCTCCCCCTATCTATTGGCCACACTTTGACTGATTCAAAAGTAGAAGCTTAATTTTAGATATTTTGGGCTATATCAGGTCTTGGAGAGGATTGGATCAATAGCTTACAAGTTGGAGTTACCCAAGGGAGCTCGAGTTCACCAAGTATTCTATGTTTCGATCTTTAAGGGCCAATTTAGACTCGAGCAACCGATTGGTTTAAAATTACCCGAACTGAATCCAAGAGATGGACTAGAGGAGCCAGTGCAAGTCCTAGCAAAATTTCATGGCCACATATCAAAATTTTACGTTGATCCAATGGTTAGATTCATAAAAAAATCTCTCGAAAGATCCATGCAAATTTTTGTCCAGAATCATTACAAGTCGGATCAAAGCTTTTCGAGAGGAGATCATATCATTTTCCTATTCTCCCCCTTCGCCATGAATCTTCTCTCTTTGCTTTATTTAGGTTCTTGTCAAGGATTTACTATCACTTGTCTTCGACCAAAAGAGGGGATGACAAATGATTGGAGTGGCTAATCTACCAACATTTGGGGTTGTTAGCTTGGTGCAGTCGTGAGCCATGGTCTAGGCTCTCTCCCCACTTTTGGCGAGGCTTGGTTAACCCTAACCATAGGTCCCTTCTTGGCATCGATTGGACCACTTGGGACCTTGCCTTGGCAACTTCCCTAACCTCTACTACCCTTAATTGGCACCTTGCCATAAAGTTTTACTCTTCTCCATGTCGAAGCCATCTTAGCCTTCGCCACCTCCTTTTTCTACTAGTTGCAAGAGTGGTCGTCGTACTCTTGGCAAGCCTCACTCACCACCCTTGGTGGCCCCTCATGTTATGAACTAGATTTGGAAGAATCCGTTTATAGAAAAATTATGAAATTTTAATGATGATAGCCTCATGACTTAGGGTTCACACATAGAATAAGGAGGAATAGGAATAGCAAAATCTAATTTGTTATTCCTAAAATGATGGATGTATTCTAGGAATAGCTATTCCTATGTTTACCTATATTCTGGAATAAGAGTGTAATAATTATTTTTGATGTGATATAAAGTAAATAAAATGATGGAAAAAATTACTATAATTATAACAACCTAGCCCTAAAAAGAAAAAGTTAAAAAAGGCAGATAATAGTTAGGCACGATGCGATTGGCTGCATTGTAGCCGGCCTCATGCTCAAGTCGAGCCCGGTAGGTAAGAAAATTTAGTAGAACGGAGATAATTTACTTAAATAGGTTGTATTGTATTATCACAGGTGATTATAGCATTACATTGTTATATTGCTGCAATTACCAGGAAAAGTTATAGATTTGGATAGCTTGAGGTATTTTGGAGTTAAACATGATTCAATTAATAGATGACAACACTTTCTATATTGTAGAATGAATGTACGTTCTTTCTTGCATACCAGTCGTATTATTGATGTCTATAGATATAGTATGATTACCTGACTGATCTAGATTAAGGAATTTATTTTTATATGGGAGTTATTTGTGGTTATATAATGTTAACAGTTAATATACAAAGTATGAGTTATGGATCTGAAAAAGTGAGATTAGACAATTATTGATATGAATAGAAGGTGGTAGAACTATGCATGTTGATTTTCTTGCAATACTAGTGTGATTTAAATTTTGGGGTTGAAAGTTTTATAAAGGGTGAAGGAAAATGTAACAATCTAGCATTAAAAAAAAAGAAGATAATAGTTGGGCACCACGCGACCGGCGACATTGTGGCCGATCTTGTGCCCAAGTCAAGCTCAACAGGTGAGAAAATTCTCACCTACCATGGCAAGCCTTAAGGCCGCCACACGCCGCTAGCCAGGCAGGGCCCGCCGCTGCCACGTCCATCCATCCTATTTTACCGCCTTCTCTCTCTCTCTTCAAATCTCTCTCTCTCCCTCTCTCACCCTCTCACTCTACTCTCTCACACTCTCTTTCTCTCATCATTGCTGACACTGGCCAGCTGCCACCTCCTTGGAACCGCCGTCGCCGGTGAAATCTCTCACTCCCCTCTCTTTCCTTTTCTTCCTCTCTCTCTCTCTCTCCCTCTCTCTTTCTTTCCTTTTGCTTGGGCTCACCGGAGCCGAGCCCCTAGCTGTCCAGCAGTGGCCGAGCTCCTCCCCGTCAGCCCGAGTTCGCACCCTCCTCCCTTCTCCTTCTCTTATCTTGTCTTCTTCTTCTTCTTCTTTTCTTTCTTTCTTCTTATTCTTTCTTCTTCCTCAACTCTACCCCCTTTTGCTACAATGCTGGGCTTAGCCTAGCAATATAGCAAGGGGTTGCTCTCTTTTAGTTTTTTTACATTAATTATATGATTTATTTTCTAAAATTTAGGTAAATTAGTTTATTGAGATGGTAGATTATTTTGATAATTTACACTCACTATTATAAGTATTTTTAGTATAATAATTTATTAATTATAATTATAAATACTTGCATATGAGTTTATTTATAGTTTAGCCATTGTTTATTAGATTAATATATGTAATCATATTGATAATAATCTAATATTTTATATATTTTAGTTTTTATTAAAAATAATTATATTATATAAGTTTCTATTAAAGTTTATGTACACTTATACATGCATATATTTAAAATATATATAAAAATATAAATTATTTCTGGCACCTTATTATTATTATATATTATTTTCTATACAATAAAATGGTGAGCTTGGATAATTATTTTTATATTAATGGATAATGATTATTATATGTATAATTAGTAATTAGTTAAGTAAAAGTAGTAATTGCCAAATAATTGAATTATACTTAGTTATTTTATGTACATGTATTTTAATTATATTATTGTATTTCTGATTCTTTTATGGTTTTATACCAAAAGAGATTAATTGTTATATGCCTAATATATAATTAGAAAAAGGTTGTCATAAGTATATATATAATATAAACTCAGTTATTTAACAAAATCTAATAAATTATTATATTTTACACTAATAAATTCTAAATGGGATAAACGACTAACTTCATACTACTTAAACATTTTTAGACTCGGAACCCCTTATTTGAGACCCGTAGACTTTGGTAGCGATGAGTTGACACTTGATTGACGGATGTGGCAGATACGTGGTTCATATCTTCTGATCAGACTGTGAGTAGTCTTATCATATAGATGTCTTTCTTAAATTAGGATCTATTATATAATTATGTATATATATGTTTTGGCCTCCATCATGATTATATGACCTTATCTAGAAATAATTTCAGTCGAGCATATTTTATCATGCATTTGATTAAACTAATCTGAGATATGAGTATATTGATGACACATAGAGATGATTGGAGATAATTATACTCTTATGACTTTATGTCAAGATGATCTTAAGCATGAGTATGCATGTGATAGACTAATAGGGATATGCATGTATTAGATATATGGTTAGAGACTGCATTACATTATTTTTCTCTTGACTTTCTTACCACATAAATTCCTGATATGCATGACTTGTTATAGTACTAGATATATACAGATGATTTATCATATATAAAAAAATACATAAATTTCATTGATAGGAAAGTTAATAGAAAAAGCATGTGGATACTCGAGTAGGCGCTAGGGTTAAGGGTGCCTAGAGTGATGATTTTTGTCGTTGATATGTGATATCTTGTGGCTAATGTCCGAGGTCAGTTGAGTCTGTGCGCACAGATAATTGGACACTGTTGTTCGCCAAGGTATGCGTGTGGCGAGTTACCCTCATGTGATTTCTATTAATTAGTAGGGTACCAAATTTAGATGGATTTTGATGTACCCTTAGCGTATGGCAGAGTATGATTATTGTAACACCCATGACTTGAAAAAAATAGAAATAGCGCACGTGCCATGCAAGTGCACTCTAATTGCAGCACATGTGCTTGGCGCATGCGCTAACCCAGTCCTTCTCTCACCCATCTCTTGTAGTCAGTTGCAAGAGGTGGGAGAGGTGCCGGAGTGGAGCCAGACTCCACTCCATCTTCACTCTTCCCCTCATCTCTATATATAATTTCACACCCCCTCGTGCTTTCTTCTTTTGCAGTCTTTCTCTCACTCTTCCACCTCTTCCTCTCTTTTCTCTTTCCGAACCACTGAAGATCTAATCGCGGACAGTGGATCACCAAAGCACAAGTGGCCAATCCAAACCCCCTTACCTCAATCCTCGGGTTAGCCTCCTTCTCCCCTTTAAATTAATATGAATATTTCTTAGTAAATCATAGTTAATTGTAGTTTATTCGTTTCTATCTTTATCGGAGAAATTCACTGACCAACGACTTTGGATCGACTACTCACTAGTCTAGGAAGTTTCCTCGCATCAACCCCTTGTTGTGGGTACCCAATTGGGGTGCGTGGGAGGCGATGTCATGTCGCCTCCCACCGCCGGGTTCCTTGGTCACTAGTGGCCACTACCAGCGGTGGGGGTCTTGCACACATCAGCCTCGATCGACTCACCTCTTCACGTGGAAGAGGTGGGTACTCGAGATGAGGGCTTTGAGCCCATTTTCACCTCGTTGACTTTAGGGAGCTAGTGGAGCTTGGTTGCCGGCGATGGTGATTACCAACAGCAGCAGCTCCATCTCAATCTCCCTATCTTAGTCTTCTTCTCTAAAGGAAGACTGAGCTGGGTGGGGGTTGGATCAAACCCCCCCCCCCCCCTCAGCCCACTTCCGTAGCCCAGTCCGTAGCCCAGTCCACCCAACCTCTTTGAGCTATAGGGTGGGCCGCAACCCAAGCCCGTAGTTAGCGGTGGATTGGGCTCAGCCCGGTCCACCCAAATTTTTGGTGGTTGTAGTGGTGGAATGGACTCGTAAGCCCAGCCTAGCTAATCTTTGGGCAGGCTACAGGGTGGGCTGTGGTGCACACTTGTAGCCAGTCTATTATTTGGCCTAGTGGGCTGTGGTAGGCTTGCAGCCCACTTCCTCAACACTAATGCTCGCTGGGCCTTGAGCCCAACCCAACCTGTGAATCATAAGCCAGCCCTTAGTCTTTTAATATTTTTATAAATTTATGTTAGCTACCTTTCTAGATTTTTCTTTATCATATTATTAACATAATTTAGGATGATACATAATTAAATTAGGTAGTTGAATTTATTAATCATTTCAATTAACTTTGACATTTGCAAATAAGGATAATTCTAATTTTACTATAAATGATCATTTTTAATTAATATAAAATAATATAATAATAGAGAAGAATAAATGCACGACCAAGTCACCTATCTGGACCTAGAATATCAAACTTAATTTATATAACAAGGTAGTTAATTCTATAAGTTCATCGTTCTTATGTTTTATTTTATTTTATAAATTATTAGACCCATTACTATGCGAGAAGGATCTCGAAATTCAAGAGAAGCCGACTATTTAGGAGAGAGATAGATTCCAAAGATATTTTAGGCGAGTTAGATCCTATATTAGTCTACGAGTAATGTTATTGGTATGATGATAATTACATGTCATTTCTTACTTGCATTAATTACTATTTATCGCTCAAGACTGATAGACCCCATGCCTAGTAATAATACATGCTATTTTGATGATTATGATATAATAAACAATAGAAGTCATGGCACCACATTCACGTATCATTGTTATTCTAATCCCAACTAAGTAGTGCCCCTCTCACCCAATCAACTCGGGGTTAAAGGTTGAGTGTATTATATAGTATTATATTAGTGGTCTACACCTGAGGTCGTTAGCTGGTGGAGCATTTAGGTGATTACACTGCCTTATTTGGAGACTAGCCTAGGATGATATTAGTAAGATGTTTAAGAGGTAGGGTTATAGCTCTAGTGGTACCCAAGGATATAGGGTCAAGGCGTTTATTGAGCAGTGAGCTCTTTTTCGCTGTAGCGATGATTCAGCTACAAGTAACGATTATGCTCTGTGCAATGATTTACTAGAGTGGTGATGATGTTAGTGATCATGGGCCTATGACTGGGGTCCTTAGTCTGATGGTCATAAACAACCGATCATATGCAGTGTCGCTAGGCATGTACGGACGTTAATACCGCTAGATGACTAGTCCCTCTCGTTACTATGTTTGTTGCTTTATGAAATATGACACGGTTGTTGTGTGAATTTTGATATATTAAGTTATGATGAAGAAAGTTTATTGTAAATTGCATTATACACATTTATCTTGATATGTTGATAATTATGGCTATGCATTTCTATTTATCATGCAATATAATATTCATAGATTACTATTGGATTATACTTGCTGGGCCTTGTGCTTACCACCATTGTGGTGGAAATATTTTAGAGCTAATTATGGAGAACACGGATATCAATGTGTAGCAGATTTATTTTCCTATTAGCATTGTTTATTTCATTATTTCTAGTTGGGCTTAGCTCTTGTGTGGGTTATTATGCTTTAAATTTGTGTATGGATTTGTATTTCTAGAGGCTTGTTGAAGCTTGTGATAATTATAACTTTGGATTATTTACTTGGATTATTATGGTATTTCTAGACTTAGCTTAGGTACTTTGTCAGATTATTATACTGACAGGTCACATGGATCTCTCATGTGAGGAACACGTGATTTTTGGAAGTAGGTGTTTCAATTATAACTAAGATACCCTTAACATATGGTAGGGTATGATTATGACTGAGATACCCTTAGTATATGGCATGGTATATTTTGAGCCTATGGGCAGGATGTTGAAATCGGGTATCGAGTATCACGTGTTGACTCTGTACAGTGGTCTAGTAAGATGATATTATATCGAGATGTCGGTGATGATTGTGATGTTGAGAAATGTATATAATTTCATTATCTAGATATACCTGAGTATCGAATGGTCAATATACATCATATGTAATTGTATTTGATATTATAGCATTATCATGGTCAGCATGCATCATATGTGTCATATTTGAGAGAGAGTTATGATAATAGTTTGATATTGAGATTTGCTTATATATTTTTGATAATTATATACTTTAATAAGTTGTGATATGATATCTATATTTTATTTATATAGTATTATGGATATATTCGTATACTCATTCATGACATGATGCTCCTATGTAATTCTTATTATCCAGTACATGATTTACTCTATGTTTAGCATCACTGATTCGAGATAAGAGGTATATTCACTAAGCTTTTTGCTCATGACTCTCTTTATATTTTTTTCTATCCCCCAAAGTATGTGATAGCGATTTGAGATATCCTGAGAAGATATTGTAAATATGAGGTGAATTATAGATGTGAGATGATATAAAAGATAGTTAATCTAGAATTTAAGTTGTATCATTATTTGATATTTATACTCTTTTGTATTAGATGATGATTTGTATAATACAGATCAAATTATATTATACTCGTGTGTTACTAGTTTTAGTTGTATGTTGATGGTTTGCCATGGCCTGTGTGGGCCCTACTAGATTATATAGTGGTCTAATGTATATTATTGTGGATTTGGATATTCATATGTTAACATGTTTATTTGGTTAATAGTATGATTTATTTGGTGATGGATTATATGAGCATATATATGTTAGTAGGTTTTATTTAATGATGTCATGATTATGTGTGCATATGTCTATCTGTGCATGACAGGCTCTGCTCATCTTGTCGTATAAGCTGCGCGTGCCGTGTGGGTGTTGGGCATGCACGTGCTCGTGCCGAGTGGGGGCATTACAATAACACCCTTCGATTTGATTTAAAATAGATTGATGGGATAGAGGGAGAGAAACTTATAATATTAGAAGTATGCAATGAATACATGAAATATTGCATTATCATGTTTTACGTTTCTACAACGCGTATTATTATAGTGAGATCATACATATGCAATATGTGCTGCTACGTATATAATGCATTATCTTTTGGGACACAATATTAATTATTACTATACTTTACTTATCTACCCGTGCCTATTACTATCTTAGGAGCATACCTATGCATTATGTGCTGGTACATATGTAATACATATGTAATGCATTATTTTTCGGCAAGCAATATCAATTATTATTATGCTGTACTTATCTACCAACGCTATTACTATGGTGGGAGGATACCAATGCATTGTGTCCTAGTATGTATGTAATGCATATATTTTATCAAGCAATATCAATCATTAGCATGTTTTACTTATCTACCAACGCCAATTACTATGGTGGGAGCGTACCGATGCATTATGCGCTGGTATATACGTGATATATTACATTTTGGCAAGTGAGAGTGTACTTGTAGATTGTGTGCTGGTATATATGTTACGTATTAAGATATTAGTTTATTTATTTTAGTCTTTTGTTACATTTAATCCTACATAATTTCTAGCCGAAAATAATATGTTATATTTTAAATATTATATTAAATAGTAAAAAAATTAAAATTTTATTTTACATGGAACATATATTTTTTAATAATCTTTGCAAAATGAGATTATTAATAATATTGAAATATTTATACTTTCATATATTTTATTTGAACTTAAAACATGAGATTATTAATAATATTATATTAAATTTACAAATTTTTTAATTTTTTTTAAAAAAGATTCAATTACACTAATATGTAGTTTAAATCGTAAATATATTATTTTATTTATAAGTTAATATTTAATTTGATAAAATATTAGTTTATTAATATTATTTTTTGATGTTATTAGTACATATAAAATATTTAAATAATAAGATATTTTATAAGATAATTATTATATCAATTAAATACTATAATATTAAGAATACTTTTTAAAATGTGTTTATTTGTATGAAATATTAAATTATCGACATTTGTGCTGTTTAAATTAAATTTTATTTATTTAGTATAAAATAAAAAAATATATAATAAGAGAGGAGAGGGAGTAGAGAGTGATAAAATTATGGTAGAATGTAAATAGACCTTACCCCGAATTAGTGATGCTAAACATAGAATAAATCATATGTTATAAATTAGAAAGAAGCATGATGTCATGTATAAGCACGTATATATCTATCCTTGATAACATATATATAAATCTAATCAATATGATACACCTTGTTAGAGTCTTTTCTTATTGGATTAGTTGTTTATTTTATTAAAATAATCTTATAGGTCGCATTCGAATGTAGGAGGAGTCGCGTTCGCACATATAGAGAACGTCTTTTGTACGTTCGAATGCGATCGAGGGCGTTCAAACGTGATCGACGGGATTGCACTAGGATTAGGGTTAATTATTATTATTAGGGCTTTTGGCTAGCCTCTATAAAGGTGTGGATGGCAGCCAAATTCGTAATGCTATTGGATTATTGATTTCTTGCCTCCTATCTTCACTCATTCTCTCTCCCTCCTCCCTTTTCACCATCCTTCCACCTCAACCGTTAGTAAGGTCTATCCTAACTTCTAATCTCCCTCGTCTGTCAAGTTCAACCTCTTCTTTGGGATCTCGATGACTTCTTCCCCTTCATCTATATCTCGTTGCCACATCCACCATTCACCTTCTTCTCCATAATCATCCATAACCCTAACATCTGCTCTCCACCCGTCACCACCACAATCACTTGCTTTATTTTGTATTTTCTTCCTAGTTACGGTTTAAATCTTCGAAGAATGTATATACAAAAATTGTAGATCAGGACGTTACGAATCTAATCCACTTCGTTTCGTAATTTTCTAATAGCAAGAGGATATTTGGTGAATATTTTCTCACGTTTGTGTGGATAGATTCCTATAATAAATCCAGATCTTGAAGCAATCATTCTGTAGTCTATCTTTTGGTACCGTAACCCATCAATTTGATATCAAAGCCAGGTGAACATTAGACCTTCATTAATAGTGGAAACAAGGAAGATGATATCAACAAGGAGACCAATAGAGAGCACACTAACAAGGGAAGACTCAACCCACGATAACCCTAACCATGATGCTGATTCCTTTAGAGCGACCACGGCAAGACCGAGCCAACCAACGTCCATGGGTGTGAATATGTGCTTGGCGAATGAACTTAGGGGCATGTTCCAAACATTGCTGCATAGAGTTAACGCAATGCAAAAGGATCATAATGATTTAAAGGAATATGTTATGAACCGATCGACTTCGTTATCTCATCAATGAAGATCGGTGCCTCAAGAAGGACCAACAATAGGACCACACCGATCCGATACCCCATAGGTCCAAGTGTGACATGTTAGTGTCAATGATTCTCTTTTACCTATGCCTACACATCATCCCTTACCTCCGTTATAAAACCCAAGATCGGCGGTGGTGGAACCCGAGAGGCGTGCGGCACCAGTGCGCTACGTTGATGTGGAGGATTGGCACTTTAAGGGTGAGGTTGATCCCTTCGGAGATGGTGATGGACGTGCTTGAGGATTTAGAGAAGGAGATCAACATGCACAAAGGTTCAGACCTGAACCAAGGATCTTTCGCGAGCCCGACGATGCTATTCAAGGGAGAACCACACGCTTAGATTTTCTAAAATTCCAAGGCGGTGATCCAACAGATTGGGTGTTTTAAGTTGAACAATATTTTGATTGTCAAGGGATAGTGGAGGATGCAAAAGTCTAGACGGCAAGCTTTTACCTCCAAGAAACGGCATTGCATTGGTATAGATTGGTTATCCGTAGTGGAGGATTTACCGGATGGGCTAGCATTTGTAGGAGGATTTCAAGTAGATTTGGTATAGTGGCATATGAAGATTTTGCGGCTATATTATGCTAGATGATTTAGAGGGCAACCGTATTGGAGTATCAAGCTGTGAAAAACCCCTAGACACACGTATGTATCTAACCTCTAGGCAATGATATTTCTCGTTCGCTTAAGTAAAAGTCGGAAGAAATATTAAAACCGAAAGTAGAGATGAACGCCAAGATTTTAACGTGGAAAACCCAAACGGGAAAAAAAAACCACGGATCCAAACTCGGATCAAAACCAATCACTATGATAGTAGCAGTTACAAGACTGACTCACAAAACAACTTGTCGATCCAAACGACTTTGTTCCTCTCAGTCTTGATGGCTAGAACCCACGATTCACTGCTTCTTGTGATTGAAGTCCAATCTCAGTAGCCCTCGAGATTGATCTTTCGTCTAGATAGCCCTTAAGACGAAAGATTAAGATTTGTAGATGCGAAGGGCCTTGTTTGTTGAAGAACCGATGTAGCCTCCAAAAAGTCTCCTTGAATAATCTTCTTCAACTCCCCTAGGTTAGGGCAACACTATCCTTATATATGATCTCCAAGATAGAGCCAAATCCAAGTCATAATCGTACTCACCAAAATCCAATAAATTGCAAACTTCATAGGTGCGTTCGAACGCGGCCCGAGTGCGTTCGAACGGCCTAACTTAATCTCAGGTGCGTTTGAATGGGCCCAAGTGCGTTCGAACGCGACAGCTTGAATTCTTCAGGTTGCGTTCGAACACGTTTGTGAACACTGCTCTCGGTCTGTGTGAACGCAGTGCCCGGGTTCGAACGCGCTTGTGAACGCGGCTCTCTGTCTATGTGAACGTAGTGCCCGCGTTCGAACGCGCTTGTGAACGCGGCTCTCTGTCTGTGTGAACACAGATTTCGCGTTTGAACGCGTTTGTGAACGCGGTGAGAACGCGACGGCTTTTCTCCAATGATCTTGCAATTCTTCACACCAGTGATACTCTAGACTTGTGTAAAGCTCAAATACATGAAAAAATACACTTAGAATATTTTGTACAAAATTGCCAACAAATAAAAAACCTAACAATCTCCCCCTTTGGCAATTTGTGACAAAACACCTAGGTTACAAAATATTACAATGACTTCAAACTGAGCAATCAACAAGTCTAGAATATTTTGCACATCAATCCCTGCAAGGAAACATATACCAATCCAAGATTAAGTGAAAATAACTTGAAATAAAAAAATCAAAACACAAGTTATCACAAGAGCAAAAATTTAAACAGACAAAGATTAAACACACGTTATCACAATTACTTCAAGTTAAGTTCAAATGCTAACGACACTAAGACAAAGCAAAGTTCAACCATCAAGTAAACTCTACTAAACTCCCCTTATGCCCATACTCCCCCTACACACCTAGACACCTAAACACTGAGACACTCTCCCCCTTTTTGGCACAAATGCCAAAGACTAGGAACTCAGAGGAAACTGATGATGAAGAATCGTCAACACGGAATCAAGTACAGTTCCCTGACGGACTTGCTCAGTACGTAGATCATTCACCGCGGAATGGAGATCCTGCACTTGAGTACTAAGTTGATCGAACCGGTCCGAGTACTGTGGTAACTCCCCCTCAGTGGGAGATGAGTCATCGGTAGAGCTATCATCAGAACTGTCGAGATGCGATGACCGACCAGCGGCGGAAGAGGATGGTTTGAGAGGAGACGTCTGGTCGTGAGCTTGACTCCGCTTCAGAGTAATCCGATCCAATGGTTTCTGCGAAGTAAGAGAAGGTTCCGAAGCATCTACTCGCACCCCACTCTGAGTGCACAAATTGGTAAGAAAAATGCCAAAAGGTAATCCCTCACGAGGTGCTTCTTTCTGTGCAGCTGAGAGAATCGAATCATAGATCACTGCAGCTAAGTCAATAGAGACTCCCGATAACATGGCATGAAGAAGGAACGCACGATCCAGACTAATGCTGGAATGTCGAGTCTTGGGGGTGACATTGTACAGACAAAAGAGGTGAAGCATGCGAGCCACAGATGTCAGCCTTGCATGCGGCATCATGTTACCTTTCCAACGTTCCCCTTTGATCAGGACTGTACCGGCATAGTCATTTATATCAGGGAGTGGAGCAGACGTCGGATACTGAAACTCACCATCAGGCAGACTCAGTTCAGCACGAATAACATCGGAATCCAGGTATATAGATACACCACGAACAGTAGAACGTATACAGTGATCGAAAATCGTGGCATTACTAAAGAATTCTCAAACAACTTCCACATAAGCAGTCCCGCTCAAACGACACACTGATAACCATCCTCGTTCAGTAAAGATCTATTCAATCCCCAACTCAGAAAAATCAGATATAACCACGGGTCTTTCACAGATAACAGGACGGGTGCCAAAATTATGCTTGTAACGACCCGCAGCCGTTGTTGAAGAAAACTTGGGAGTCGAGGATGGCGAGGAAGGCGGCCTTGGTTTCTTGGTCACCGTCGTTTTCTTAGGCATTCTTGAAAAGAAAACACGTTTCAATATTCAATACATGCCGAAAGCAACCAAAAAATAGCAAGAAATCCAAAAAAAATGGTAGAAACCATGAAGCCCCAAAAGGAAAAACATCTTGCACTTGAAAAACGCTAAGATATCACGTTCAATCTCACAAGAACCATCAAGAGTTTAACATTAACGTGATCAAAAGTTGAGAACGCACAAATCACTCAAGATCAAGCATGTTTATTGAAAAAAAAAACTAAGAAAATAATGGATGATCATACCTTGCAAATGTGGGGAGAAACTCAAAATTTTGGTTGAAAGACAGTAGATCCGGAGGAGATCTACCCCCAAAAAGGATTTGAAGTGAAAAATTCGATGAAAAACACCAAGATCTTGAAGATTTGAGAAGGGGAAAATGAAGGGTTTTTAGGGTTTGGAGAATGGAAGATGAAACCCTTGGGTTTGGACGCAATATTTAAAGAACCCACGCGTGCGTTCGAACGCACCAGTCCACGCGTTCGAACTCAAGAATCCTCGTTCGAACGCCCTAATATATTCAAGACATAGAATATGACAATCAAATGAAATAAGTCATACAAGATCAATCAAATCACCAAAAGCATATTATAATCAATTCGAATGCATCACTCAAAATTACATTAATCTTGATTGATCATAACGATATGCATATGCAAGATGAGCATAGATAATATGAACCAATCTTCTTAAACAAACTTTACTATATAAACAATGATGCAACACAGTAGTTAAACCGACTTAGTATAGAAATTTTGCACTTTTCGACTTATTCTCCATAACACAACAGGAATTTTTCCTGTATTTTTTTTTATTGAAACAAATATGTGCAATGATGGCTTTCACACATGAGTAGGTAGCCATTTTCTTGTAGTACAAATCAAACGATGTGCAAGAAGAAATTCACATATATCATTTTTTTTTAATTTGCAAATAATGTACTGAGTCAAATTGAACTCGAAACAAGACGGCTTTCACACTAACTCATTGTAGCCCTTTTCATTGATCTTTTATAAAAATATATTTGATAGCTAAGCATGAGGTCAAACTGTGCAAATCAAAGTTAATAGAGAGCTATTTAAAAAAAAATATTCATGATATCATGCTCACACAAGAATACACATACGTTATGAGGCATTAAAAATTTATTATTATAGAAGTCGAGGGAGTGACAAAATCAAAATTGAAACAATATACTACAAGATGACAAAATTGACTATAATAACTCATAATCAAGAGAAAAATCATATTTTTATGTCAAGAGTATATTATTGAATCTAGGAGTGCATCAAATTTTTTTGTGACAAAAACTCTCGATAAATCTGAAACTAAAACCAAAGAAAATTTCAGAGTAAATGAAAACCTAAAAAAAACGAAACAAAAGAAACTCGCAAACTAAAAAGAACACAAATCCCAATAAAATCAGTCCAAAGCACAAATCCCTAAAGAAGTACGAAGATACTCAAATCTCTGTAAATCCAAAGGTTTTGTAAACAAGTCACCCAACTGTTTCTCCATCTCAACATGTTCTAGTGCTATTGTTTTATCTTCAACTAACTCACGTATAAAATGATGTCGGATATCAATATGTTTTGTACACGAGTGTTGAACAAGACTTTTTGATATATTAATAGCACTCATATTGTCACAATAAAGCATTATAGTATCTTGTTCAATGCCATAATCCTTGACCATCTGTTTCATCCATAGTAACTGAGAACAACAACTTCCTACTGCAATGTACTCGGCCTCCGCAATAGATAAAGATATTGAGTTTTGTTTCTTACTGTGCCAAGCAACCAGATTGTTTCCAACATAAAAACATCCACCTGAAGTACTTTTTCTATCATTACATGAACCTGCCCAATCAGAATCCGTGTATGCCGATATGATAGCACCCGAGTCATAAGTAAACCAGATACCTAAATCAACTGTGCCACTGACATATTTTATGATACGTTTCATAGCAAACAAATGTGACTCCTTGGGTTCAGACTGAAACCTAGCACACACACCGACACTAAATGCAATGTCAGGTCTACTAGCTGTTAAGTACAAAAGGCTATCGATCATACTCCTATACACTGTCTGATCAACACTTTTTCCTGACATGTCCTTACCTAGTTTGGTAGTTGTACTCATAGGAGTTCTAGCATGTTTTGCATTTTCTAAACCAAATTTAGTCACAAGATCCTTAACATACTTGGTTTGAGCGATAAAAATCCCTCTCTCCAATTGAGTAATTTGAAGCCCTAAAAAGAACTTCAACTCACCCATCATACTCATTTCAAAATGACTGTGCATGAGATCAGCAAACTCCTTAGCTAATAACTGACTCGTCGCCCCGAAGACAATGTCATCCACATATATTTGTGCCACAACTAAACTCTTGTTTTCACGTCTAATGAATAATATCTTGTCCACTCCCCCTCGAGTGAACCCCGCATCCACTAAAAAGGTGGTCAACTTCTCATACCAAGCTCTTGGAGCTTGTTTTAGCCCGTAAAGAGCCTTTTTCAATTTAAAAACATGAGAAGGAAATTTTTGATCTTCGAAACCCTTAGGTTGTTCCACATAAACATCTTCATTCAGGATACCATTTAAGAAAGCACTTTTAATATCCATTTGAAACAATTTAAATTTTAAATGACAAGCAATGGCAAGCAGTATACGAATAGACTCTAATCTAGCAACAGGAGCAAATGTCTCATCAAAATCTATACCCTCAACCTGAGTGTATCCCTGTGCTACTAGTCTGGCTTTATTTCGAACTATATTGCCATGTTCATCACTTTTATTTTTGTAAATCCATTTTGTTCCAATAACGTTCACATTCTTAGGTCTAGGAACTAAATACCAAACATCATTCCTAGAAAATTGCTCTAATTCCTCATGCAAAGAATCGTCTAACAATGCTTCCTTCACATTTTTAGGTTCAAAAGAAGATGTATAACAAGTAAATGATACCTCACTTTGGATTTGTCGTCTTGTCTTAATTGGTCCATTCACGTCTCCGATCACTTGTTATAGTGGATGATTTGATTTCACTCTAGCAGATGGTTCCGGTACGTTGCAGTCATTTTTGTTCATTTCAACTTTGTCCTCGTCCTGATTCTCAATTTCCAGATCAAGCTCCTTTCCTATTTCTTCGTAATATGTATCTGCAGAAACAGAAATAGCAGATGGTTCCGGTACGTTAAATACTCTGTAGGCTCTACTATTATTCGAGTACCCCAAGAAGATGCCTTCGCTACTTTTAGTGTCAAATTTAGTCAAATATTCTCGATCACGCAAGATATAACATTTACTACCAAAAACTCGAAAATATTTAACACTAGGTTTCTTACCTTTCCCAGATTTCATAAGCAGTCATATTTGTACCTGGTCTTAGATAAACACGATTTATTACATGTACCGCTGTATTGACCGCCTCTGCCCAAAACCTTTAAGTAACCTTTTTAGCATGAAGCATAACCCTAGCCATTTCATGCACAACTCGATTTTTTCTTTCAACAATCCCGTTCTGTTGTGGAGTTATAGGAGCTGAAAACTCATGTTGAATACCAAGAGAATCGCAAAATATAGAAAAATTTTCATTTTCAAATTCTCTACCATGATCAGAATGAATCCTAACTAGGGTTGTAGATTTTTCATTCTGTAATTTTAAGCATAGTGATTTAAAAACTTCAAAGGTTTCAGACTTCTCACGTAGAAAGGCAACCCAGGTATATCTGGAGTAATCATCGACCATTAAGAATATATAGCGTTTACCTCCAAGACTTTCAATTTTTGTTGGACCTATCAAGTCCATGTGAACTAATTGTAGCACATGGTCAGTGGTAGCTGTATTTACCTTCTTGTGTGAGATACGAATTTGTTTTCCAATTTGACACGAACCGCAAACTCTTTTTGACATTTCTTTTATCTTAGGTATTCCTCTTACCACTTCATGTTTGGACAGAGTAAATAATTCCTTGTGATTCACATGTCCAAGACGTTTGATGCCAAAGATCTGCAATGTCGAAAGACGCACTGTTATATTTCAGTTTATGTGAAGTTCCAACGACATAGCAATTATCAGATGTTCTAGATCCATAACATATAACATTACCATCATGATCTAGAACAGTACAATCATTTTTGGAGAATTTTACCTCATAATCTTCATCACAAAATTGACTGATGCTTAGTAGATTTGCTTTCAAGCCCTTAACATAAAGAACATTTTCGAGACTAGGAATCCCTAGAGTACTTACTTTTCCTTTACCTATTACCTTTGATGAATTACCATCTCCGAATGTCACAACTCCCCCTTCATGTTTTTCAAGATTAGAAAATAACGACTTGTCACCCGACATATGTCTTGAACAGCCACTGTCTAAATACCATAAATCAGAATTTAAAGCTTTTAAGGTTGTATGCACAACATAACATTTCAAATCACTTTTCTTGACCCATATGGTTTTTGTTTTCATCCCATAAATGAAAGCAGTTCTAGGTTTTTACAAAAATTTACAATGAGGTCGAATATGCCCTAGAATGCCGCAATGATAGCATGTCGGAACAAACCATTTTCTACTCACCTTTTATCGAGGAGTGTCACTAAAGTTTACTTTTGGTGCCGTCAAAGATTCACCAGTTTGTAGATTCAACTTCAATTTTAAAGGATTCATCCAGGATTGCTTTGAAAATACGATTGATGACTTTAGGTATTCTTCCTTTTGTATACCTGCAGAAACAAAAACAGTTTTATTATTATTTGAATTACCAGTATATCTAACACCATACCTATCTTTTCTAGAGATCTGAGCTTTTAGAATCTCGTCCAGTTTGTTCTTCCCTTTTAGAAATGTAACTTCCTTATGCAATCGCTTTAGTTCAATTTCATCAGCCTTTATTTTATTTTTTGCATTGTCAAGTTGTTCAGAAAGGTCTTTGACACGTTCAAGCTCCAATTTGTACTTCTCCTCAAATTGAATTCTTTCTGGTTCAATTTCCTTGAGTCGTTGAAGTAGTCTAAGATTTCTTTTCTTGAGTTTAAACGACTCCAAGTACAAGTCATTATATGCCTTTAGAATTTCAGATTCATCTTCCTCAGCTGGTAGCATATTAAGATCATCTGTACTATCAGTATCATCAATAGAGTCAGTATTAAGCAGAGAAGAGGCAAAGGCTACAAAGTTTTCTTCGTCTTTTTCAGAATCATCATTAGATTCATTTGAATCATCCCAAGTAACTTTCATAGCTTTGCCCTTTCTCTTAAGACGATTAGGGCATTCTTGTGCGATGTGTCCAAAACCAGAACATTCAAAACATTGAACTTTATTCTCAGAATTCTTATTTTTCTGTTTGACATTGTTGTTGCTACCACCTGTATTCGAAGTCACAGTATTCTTCTTTTTCACAAAAGTTTTGTTTTTTTCAAACTTTTCAGTATTAAACTTGTTTGGCTTCCGAAAGAATTTATTGAACTTTTTGACAAACATAGCCAACATCTCAACATCTAAATCACCTTCATCTTCAGACTCCTCTAAATTTTGTTCAACAGTGGATAGAGCTATCCCTTTGGACTTCCTCGGTTTTGAAATACTGGACTCAAATGTTTGTAGATTTCCTACCAATTATTCAACTTTCATAGAGTCAATGTCCTTACTTTCCTCAATAGCTGTAATTTTCGCCTGAAACCTTTCTGGAAGAGACCTAAGGATCTTACGGACAATTCTATTTTCAGGAATTTTCTCTCCTAGGTTGAAATTGGAGTTGACTATATCACTTAACTTTGCATAGAACTCATCAAATGTTTCATTCTCCTCCATACGTAGGGTTTCAAAATTAGTAGTCAACATCTGAAGTTTCGAAAGTTTTACAGCCATAGTACCTTCATGAGTTGTTTCTAAGATCATCCAGGCTTGTTTTCCTATTTCACAAGTAGATATTCTTCTAAATTCTTCTGAGAAAACACAACTAAAAATTGCATTTATAGCTTTGCTATTCCAGCCAACTTTTTCATAATCTGTTTTATCCCATGACTCAATCGGTTTCTCAACTAACTCATCATTCACCATGTACATTGGTGGACTCCAACCGTTCACAATGGCCATCCATACTCGCTCATCTATAGACTTCAAATAAGCTCTCATCCTAGCTTTCCAATATTGATACGATTCGGACTTCACCGACATCGTCTCGAGTTTGGATTTACCTTAGGATAAGATTGAGTTTTAGGATAAGATTGAGTTTTAGGATAAGATTGAGTTTTAGGATAAGATTGAGTTTTAGGATAAGATTGTATTTTAGGATAAGATTGAGTTTTAGGATAAGATTGTGTTTTAGGATAAGATTGAGTTGTTGGTTAGCCTATAAAAGTATGTGTAGGGCAACCAAAATTATTATTGAATATTGAGAATTGAGTTTGCCTTGCCTCCTTCGTCTTCTTCGTTCCCGTTCCCTCAATCTCCCCGGCAACGCCGCTTCTAATCTCCCTCGACAGGCCAATCACCCTAGTCCCTTAGGAGTGGCCCTCTTCTCCCCCTTCTTCCAATTTATCCATCGCTATCCCTAACCTTTCCATCATCCATAACCCTTCCACCATCACTTTTACACCGGTGCCACCCCATCAACACCGGCCCTCCACAATCCACCATTACCTAGGATTTCGTGCCTTCATCCACGGAATCCAAAACAGAGTATCCTGACGTTCGTCCACTAAACGAACGATATTTCGAGATCCCCATCTCCGATTCGCCTGAAACTAGATCCGTTGGAAAGCTCTTTTCCGGGCCTACAACATATCAAAATTTCACAGCGATCCAACGGCGGGATATTTCGGGATCTGATCTCAAAGTTCCGTGCAAGATCGTATTAATCTTGAATCAGAGCCATAGCACCAAAAGAGGGTTCGTATCAATCTGGTATCAGAGCCTATAGCCGAGGAAGGATCGTAACAAATATCCATAATTTGATCCATCTAGAATAGGAGGTCTAATAGATGAGGGTCCATCTCTATAAAAATCCATGCCTATCTGATCTCTCTCAAAGAGTGAGAGAACCTGCTCTGATACCAATTGAAAAACCCCTAGATACACGTATGTATCTAACCTCTAGGCAATGATATTTCTCGTTCGCTTAAGTAAAAGTCGGAAGAAATATTAAAAACGAAAGTAGAGATGAACGCCAAGATTTTAACGTGGAAAACCCAAACGGGAAAAAAAACCACGGATCCAAACTCGGATCAAAACCAATCACTATGATAGTAGCAGTTACAAGACTGACTCAAAAAACAACCCGTCGATCCAAACGACTTTGTTCCTCTCAGTCTTGATGGCTAGAACCCACGATTCACTGCTTCTTGTGATTGAAGTCCAATCTCAGTAGCCCTCGAGATTGATTTTTCGTCTAGATAGCCCTTAAGACGAAAGATTAAGATTTGTAGATGCGAAGGGCCTTGTTTGTTGAAGAACCGATGTAGCCTCCAAAAAGTCTCCTTGAATAATCTTCTTCAACTCCCCTAGGTTAGGGTAACACTATCCTTATATATGATCTCCAAGATAGAGCCAAGTCCAAGTCATAATCATACTCACGAAAATTCAATAAATTGCAAACTTCATAGGTGCGTTCAAACGCAGCCCGAGTGCGTTCGAACGGCCTAACTTAATCTCAGGTGCGTTCGAACAGGCCCAAGTGCGTTCGAACACGACAGCTTGAATTCTTCAGGTTGCGTTTGAACGCGTTTGTGAACGCTGCTCTCGGTCTGTGTGAACGCAGTACCCGCGTTCGAACGCGTTTGTGAACACGGCTCTCTGTCTGTGTGAACGCAGTGCCCGCGTTCGAATGCGCTTGTGAACGCGGCTCTCTATATGTGTGTACGCAGTGCCCGCGTTCGAACGTGCTTGTGAACGCGGCTCTCTGTCTGTGTGAACGCAGTGCCCGCGTTCGAACGCGCTTGTGAACGCGGCTCTCTATCTGTGTGAACGTAGATTTTGCGTTCGAATGCGTTTGTGAACGCGGTGAGAACGCGACGGCTTTTCTCCAATGATCTTACAATTCTTCACACCAGTGATATTCTAGACTTGTGTAAAGCTCAAATACATGAAAAAATACACTTAGAATATTTTGTATAAAATTGCCAACAAATAAAAAACCTAACAAGCTGAATTTGAAAGAGTTAGTAGTCATTGTGAGCCACCTTGGCCCGAACCGACATCGATGAGTACATTTATTTCAGGGCTGTTGGATGAGATACAGGCAGATGTTCGTGCTCTTTGTCCCACCACTCTTGAGAAGGCCTTTGAAAAGGCTGTGAGGATGGAGCAAAAGCATAAGGCTCTCAAGATGGCAGCAAAACTAAGTTGGGGCAACCGAGATAGGCGGCTTGCGTCTAGAATGCTGGCTGAAAATTTTATGGGTTCAAAGACAGCGACTATGAGTACTAGACCACGACCATCTTTGAGACCTTCTTTCGACATTAGAGGAGGCACAAGACAACCCGTTCGAACTCTCACACCTGCCTAGGTGGAGGAGTGAAAAGCAAAGGGCCTTTGCTTTCAATGCGATGAACGTTTCAACCCCAACCATCGGTGTTCCAAACCGATCGGGAGTGTGATGGTCATCGACAGTCTTGAGGAGGATGATGAGGTTGTTGATGATGGAGAGTGTCCAGAGGAGGCTATTGAGGAGGGCGTGGAGGAAGATATCCAAGATGAAATATCGATGCATGCATATTCGGGTACTTTCGCACTGAGGACATTACGAGTAAACAGACTCATCAAAAGGCATTGTGTGCATATCCTTATCGATTCCGGAAGTACACACAACTTTCTAGACGAGATGTTAGTAAGGAGATTGGGTATGGATGCTGAACTGACCATGGGGTTTGACGTTTCTATTGGAGACGACACGAAACTTAAGGCGGAGAGCTTGTGTTGCCGAGTCCGTATATGGGTACAAGGACACGACATTATTGTGGACTTGTATCCGTTGACGCTGTGAGTTACAGACATTGTCCTAGGCACTTAGTGGTTACAAAGCTTGGGATCCGTCACTTTTGATTTCCGAAGCATGTGGATGAAATTTAAGCAAGGAAACAAAGATGTGCGGCTTGATGGCGTTCGATCTCCGTCGATTCCTATGATGCAGCCGATGGTGGGGTTGCCATGTGCGAGTGATTTGGCTTATCTCCTACAGTTATGACCAGCAGGAGATGAGCCTCAAACGAGTCTTGATACTACCATTGAGTTGTCTAATTTATTAGACAAATTTGTTGGACTGTTCGAGGAACGGCGGACCACCGCATAGCGATTGTGCCCGGGGCTACACCGACGAATGTGAGGCCATATCAGTATCCACATGTGTCCAAAATGGTAGTTGAGATGTTGGAGCAATGCCTCATTCAACCAAGTCATAGCTCATACTCATCCCCCGTGCTATTGGTGCGAAAAAAGGACGGAACATGACGTTTTTGTGTCAATTATTGGGCACTAAATGCTATTACCGTCAAGGACCAGTATCCCATTCTAGTTATAGAGGAGCTATTGGACGAGCTTATAGGGGCAACTATATTCAGTAAGCTTGACTTGAGGTCCGGGTATCATCAAATTAGAGTTCACCCAACGGATGTGCACAAAACTAAATTTCGGACCCGGATGGGCATTACGAGTTCCGGGTGATGCGTTTCGGTCTCACCAATGCTCCAGCTACTTTTCAAGACCTCATGAGCAATATATTTCGGCCTCTATTGCGAAAGTATGTCTTGGGGTTCTTTTACGATATTTTGCTGTATAGCAGGACTAAATTGGAGCATTGGCGGCATTTGGAGGATGTGCTGAATTTGTTGAAGTAAAACCAGCTAAAGATCAAGAAGTCCAAGTGCCTATAGGGAGTATCACAAGTAGAGTATTTAGGCTACATCATCTCAACGACAAGTGTAGCGATGGATCCTTAAAATGTAGCATGCATGACTACTTGGCCTATTCTTACTACCACCATCAGATTACGAGGATTTTTGGGGCTGATCGGATATTATGGCCGCTTCATTGTCGGGTATGGCAAGATCGTTGTTCCTCTCACTTCTTCTTTAAAGAATGACTATTTTAGATAGATGGATGAAGCCACTACAACCTTTGAAAAACTAAAAGTAGCAATGATGACGGCGCCCGTTTTAGCGCTACCGAACTTCACCAAAGAGTTCATCGTGGAATGTGATGCGTCAGGAGTTAGCATAGGAGCTATACTAATGCTAGTAGGACGTCCTATTGCATTTCTTAGTAAAGTTTTATCACAAAAATCTCAGCAATTATCGACTTATAAGAGAGAGATATTAGCAATTCTGCATGCGGTGACAAAGTGAAGGCCTTATTTGATCGGTAGGCGATAAATTATCTGAACCGATTAAAGAAGTCTTCCATACTTTATGGGACAGTGCATATACATTCCGGCACAACAGAGATAGGTCACAAAATTGTTGGGGTATGATTATGAAATCCAATACAAAAAGGGAACGAAAAATAAAGCAGCGGATGCATTATCGCGCCAACCCGATACCGTTGAGCTTGCAGCCTATTCTTCTCCCTCTTTTTCCTTCCTTGATGAGCTGAGGTATGTATGTACATCTGACCCGTATATTTTGAGATTGTTGCAGGAGGTGATGGATGATCTGGAGCGCCATCCAGAGTTGGAGAACCGAGGCAGTTTGCTGCTGGATCACAGATGCATTCGAGTGCCCTCAAATGATGGATTGCGGCAGAAATTGTTAGAAAACTTCCACCAAACTCCAGAGGCTGGTCATGAGGGTGTCTTGAGGACTTATAGGAGAATATCTCAGAGTTGCATGTGGCCAGGATTGAGGCGGGATGTGAGGAGTTTTGTCTATGCTTGCGAAGTCTATCAAAGGGCTAAAGCAATCACATTAAAACTGGCCGGATTAATATAGCCTTTACCTATACCGGACTGTGTTTGGGAAGATATTTCTATGGATTTCATAGAGGGTCTTCCGCTGGTACGTGGTTATTACATTATCTTTGTGGTGGTTGACAGATTAAGCAAGTATGCGCATTTTTCAGTATTGTCACATTTGTTTTCAGCCAAGTCGGTGGTTGAAATTTTTGTTAAAGATGTTACTCGATTATATGGCATACCATGCACGATTGTCTCGTATCGTGATCGTGTATTTATAGGCGACTTTTGGATAGAGTTTTTCAGATTGTGACTCGATTGAACTTCAGTTCGGCCTACCATCCACTAACGGATGGCCAAACAGAGGTGGTCAATCGAGACATTGAGCAATACTTGAGGTGGTTTGTTGGAGAGATACTGAAACGATGGTTAGTGATACGATCACGCCTCGGACTATGGAGCTCTAAATACCAAATTGATACGATCTCCCCTTAGGCTAAGATTCGATCTCTTCCGATTCTCAGATCTAGACTAGATCTGGCATGGAACTTTGAAATAAGATCCCAAAATATGCCGCCATCGGATCGATGTGAAATTTTGATATGTTGTAGCCCCGTAAAACATCTTTCCAACAAATCAATTTTCAGGCGAATCGAGGTTAGGAATCTCGAGATATCGTACATTTAGTGGACAAACGTCAGGATGATCTGTTTGGATCCGTGAATGGAGGCATGTGATCCTAGGTAACGGTGGATGGTGGAGGACCAGCGTTAATGGGGTGGCACCGGTGAAAAAGTAGTGATGGAAGGGTTATGGTTGATGGAAGGGTTAGGGCAAGTGTTGGATAGATTGGAAGAAGGGGGAGAAGAGGGCCACCCCTAAGGGACTAGGGTGATTGGCTGGTCGAGGGAGGTTAGAAGCGGCGTCGCCGGGGATTGAGAGAACGGGAGCGAAGAAGACGAAGGAGGCAAGGCAAAACTCAATCTCAATATTCAATAATCAATAATAACTTTGATTGCCATCCACATCCTTTTAAAGGCTAACCAACAACTCAAAATTAACCCTAAATACAATTTTCGCCGACCGCGTTCGAACTCGCCCGACCGTGTTCGAACGCACCGAGTTCACTCCTCTGGATTTGCGAACATGATGCAGGCGTTCGAACGCGCGATCGAATGCCTCTCTCGGTATTTGCAAACACGATGCAGGCGTTTAGAGTGCGTTCGAACGCACCACGTTCGAACACGCAGTGCACTCTCTTCACCCACGTTCACAACCCCGTTCACAAATCGCGTTCGAACTCACTCCATCCGCATTCGAACGCGACTTATAAAAAACTTATTTTAATGGAAATTAAACACTAAAACATGAAACAAAAACAGCCCAAATTCAGCCCAAAATTCAGCGCAAAACCAATGAAGCACCGCATCCTCAAGGTGGAAGCTCGCAAGCGTCACCTTGTATTCTTCCACCGTACCTTGGTATGCAAAGAATTGCTCTGCCCTATACAACCAATCGATCGGATCGCACCTTTGAACTTGGGGAATTCGAGACGCACGACTTGTCCACGGATGCCATTGTTTCGTTCCGGATCATGTCCAAGTCCTTGTCTAACCGGGGGAGGATGCACCATGAAGGGTTGATGATCCCTCCTTCAGTTTTGATTAACTCATCGTGCTTTCGAATCATGTTGACCCAACCATGGATCTTGATCTCCAAGGTGGTCTCCATAATGGTTTGCTCGTCGGATGGGTTCACCCGCAACTGGACCTGGTATAACCATCCTTGCTTGCCTCTGCCCATAGGGTGGTGGTAGCAGTGGCTCTTGTGGTTGCTAAGGCTGAACCGGTGGCGGTGGGTTCAAGGGGGTGGACTCGCGTCGTGGGGGTCAAGGGTGCGTTCCCGTTCACCATTGCTTCCCTTGTCGATCATAGTTCCCGCATCATCTCTATCATCATTTGATTATTGATGGCCATTTGCTCGGAATGAGACCCTAACACGGCTTGAACGCTAGGTTCTTCTGTATTCCGATTAGATTGGGCGGTTCCGTGGGTGGAAGTCCCTACAGCCGTTTCTCTCTCCTCTATTGGGAGAATCTCTTCTTCATCATCTCGCCGTGCAGCCATGGATCTGGTGGTCGTCATAGGAAGCGCTTGTCCGAGGAACGGTGGCTCTGATACCAAGCTTGATACGATCACGCCTCGGGCTATGGAGCTCTGATACCAAGCTTGATACGATCACGCCTCGGGCTATGGAGCTCTGATACCAAGCTTCATACGATCACGCCTCGGGCTATGGAGCTCTGATACCAAATTGATACGATCTCCCCTTAGGCTAAGGTTTGATCTCTTCTGATTCTCAGATCTGGACTAGATCTGGCACGGAACTTTGAAATAAGATCCCAAAATATGCCGCCGTCGGATCGATGTGAAATTTTGATATGTTGTAGCCCCGTAAAAGAGTTTCCAACAAATGAAGTTTTAGGCGAATCGAGATTGGGGATCTCTCGATATCATCCGTTTAGTGGACAAACATCAGGATGATCTGTTTTGGATCCGTGGATGGAGGCATGTGATCCTAGATAATGGTGGATGGTGGAGGACCGGCGTTAATGGGGTGGCACCGGTGAAAAAGTGGTGATGGAAGGGTTAGGACAAGTGTTGGATAGATTGGAAGAAGGGGGAGAAGAGGGCCACCCCTAAGGGACTAGGGTGATTGGTCGGTCGAGGGAGGTTAGAAGCGGCGTCGCCGGGGATTGAGAGAACGGGAGCGAAGAAGACGAAGGAGGCAAGGCAAAACTCAATCTCAATATTCAATAATCAATAATAACTTTGATTGCCATCCACATCCTTTTAAAGGCTAACCAACAACTCAAAATTAACCCTAAAAATATAAATTTCGCCGACCGCGTTTGAATTCGCCTGACCGTGTTCGAACGCACCGCGTTCGAACGCATTGTGTTCACTCCTCTAGATTTGCGAACGCGATGGAGGCATTCGAACGTCCGATCGAACGCCTCTCTCGGTATTTGCAAACGCGATGCAGGCGTTCGAACCCTCATTCACAACCCCGTTCACAAACCGCGTTCGAACTCACTCCATCCACGTTCGAACGCGACTTACAGAAAACTTATTTTAATGGAAATTAAACACTAAAACATGAAATAAAAACACCCCTAAAGTGAATCCATGATCGAGACGACGTCGGTGAAGTCTGAATCGTATCAGTTGGAGTTCTTACCGTGGGTGGAGTGGTCTTACAACACCGCCTACCATGGCAGCATTGACATGACTCTATTAAAGGCGGTGTATAGGTGCACTATTCTAACATTTCACGCTTATGATCCAGTGGTATCTATAGATCGGACGGAGGTGGACTTAGCTTTAATGGATAGAGACGCCACGTTGAGGAGGTTGTGTGCCCATCTTAAACTTGCCCAAAACCGCATAAAGCAAGTTTATGATCGCAGCCATAAGGAGTAGGAGTTCGATATTAGTAGTTGGGTGTTTGTGGGGGTGCAACCATATCGATAGGTGACCTTGCATCCAATAAGAAACCAAAAGTTAGCACATCGCTACTTCGGTCCGTTTCAGGTGTTAGAGCGTATTGGTCCGGTTGCATATCGTTTGGAGTTGCCGGAGAGGTCGAGAGTGTATCCTGTCTTCCATGTTTCATTACTGAGGGAGCGAATTGGAGACCATGAGGTCGTTGGATCAGTTCTACCGGAGCTATTGGAGGAGATAGAGATCGTAGAGCTTGTTCGTGTACTTGCTAGGCACCGATGATGGTATGATACTAGATTAGAGATGGAAATTTTAGTCGAGTGGCTTGGCAAGCCATCCGATGAGACGACTTGGGAGTTGGAGACTGATATTTTAGAGCATTTCCTCAACTTTTCACTTTGAGGGCAAGGTGGGGAAAGCGTGGTAGGCTTATACACCTTGTTAGAGTCTTTTCTTATTGCATTAGTTGTTTATTTTCATTTAAATAAAATTCTTGTAGGTCTCGTTCGAACACAGGAGGGGTCACGTTCGAACGCCCTTGCGAATGCCTGCATCGTATTCGCACATACAGAGAACGTCTTCTGTGTGTTTGACCGCGACAGGCTTTTTCTAACGCGATCGGTGGGAGTGCACTAGGATTAGGGTTTATCATTGTTATTAGGGCTTTTAGCTAGCCTCTATAAAGGTGTGGATAGCAGCCAAATTCATAATAATATTGGATTATTGATTTCTTGCCTCCTATCTTCTCTCTATTCTCTATCCCTCTTCCATCTTCACCATTCTTCCACCTCAACCGTTAGCAAGGTATCTCCTAACTTCTAATTTCCCTCGTCTATCGAGTCCTCCCTCTTCTTTAGGATATTGACTAGTTCTTCCCCTTCGTCTATATCCCTTAACCACATCCACCATCCATCTTCATCTCCATAATCATCCATAACCCTAACATCCACTCCACCCGTCACCACCATCCTTCCACCTAAACCGTTAGCAAGGTCTCTCCTAACTTCTAATTTCCCTCGTCTGTCGAGTCCTCCCTCTTCTTTGGGATATTGACCACTTCTTCCCCTTCGTCTATATCTCTTAACCACATCCACCTTCATCTCCATAATCATCCATAACCCTAACATCAACTCCACCCATCACCACCATCATCATCCACGTTATTTCATGTTTTCGTCCCAATTGTAGTTCGAATCTGCGAAGGGCGTAAATACAAAAATGGTAGATAAAGAAGTTACGGATCTAATACATTTGGTTTCTTAATTTTCTGACTATATGAGAATATTTAGTTATTATTTTTCACGGTTATGCGGACAGATTCCTGTAATAAATCTAGATTTTGAAGGAATCATTCCATAGTCTATCTTTTGGTACCGTAACCCATCACAATATTATTTCATGAATGATCATATCATATTCTCAATCAAAAATATATCTCATGATGAAATTATGATATATTATCACCCAATATAACAACATATAATATATAACAATCATGATCCAGTGATAGTACCCACATCAGTAATGATGTATGATGCATGCCCACCACTTAATAATCATATATGTCAGAGCCAGATACAATCTACATATCTTTCACTATCACAGTCAACAATCTCAACTCTAAATATTATTCACTATGTTGGACCATGGCATCCGGCCCTAAACTTGATATATGTCCTACTATCATACCATAAGCTCAAAGCATACCCTATCATATGCTAAGGGTATATCTGAAGATAATCATATCCTGCCATATGCTAAGGGTATTTTTAAAGATAATCATATCCTGCCATATGCTAAGGGTATCTCTGAAAATAATCATATCCTACCATACGCTAATATTATCTCAATAATAGTTGTACCCATTTATACGCTAAGAGTACAACTATTAGCCACCACCATACTTTGCCATATACTAAGAGTATGTCTAGTACTAGTCTAGACCAGATATCTAGTCATCACATCACATATACCTATATATACATGACAGATCATATGCATATATTCAGTATTACAACAAGTCATGTATATTTTTGGGTGGTAAAAAGGCCAAGAGAAAAATGATGCAATATATTTTCCAACCGTATACCTAACACATGTATACCCATGATAGTCTGTCATATGCATACTCATACTAGAAATCATCTCAGCAAAAAATCATAACACTATATGTTAGGTTTTCTAATTGTTGGCAATTGTGTACAAAATATTCTAAGTGTATTTTTTACATGTATATGAGCTTTACATAAGTCTAGAAAATCTCTGGTTTGAAGAATTGCAAAATTATTAGAGCAAAGTTGATGAGATCAAGTCATGCCATTCGAACGCACCAACGAAGTTTAAAAATATTGGACTTTCGTGAGTACGGATAAGACTCGGATTTGGCTCTATCTTGAAAATCATGAGTACGGATAAGACTCGGATTTGGCTCTATCTTGAAGATCATATATAAGGATTATGAAACCCTATCTCTAGGGTGGTGGAAGAAGATTATTGAAGGAGACTTCTCGAGGCTACATTGGTTCTTCAACTTACAAGGTTCCACTCATTTACAAGAATTTAATCTTTCGTCTTAAGGGCTATCTAGACGAAAGATCAATCTCGAGGGCTACTGAGATTGGACTTCAATCATGAGAAGCAGTGAAACGTGGGTTCTAGCGATCAAGACTGAGAGGAACAATTATAGTGATTGGTTTTGATCTGAGTTTGGATCCGTGGTTTTTTTTCCTGTTTTGAGTTTTTCCACGTTAAAATCTTGGCGTTCATCTCTGCTTTCGTTCTTAATATTTCTTCGGACTTTTACTTAAGCGAACAAACGATATCATTGCCTAAATGTTAGATACGTACGTGTGTCTAGGGGTTTTTTCACTATAGTCATCTCCAATTATCTCTATATATCAACATATTTATATCCATAATTAGTCTAATTATATGAATGATAAAATATGCTCGACTAAAATCATCTCTAAATAAGATCATATAATCATCTTGCGAGCCAAAGTAGAAAGCATATAGATATAAATATAATATATCCTAATATGGGGAAGCTCTCTATAAGGTAAGACTACTTATTGACTGTTCAGACAAAACAAGTTATGTGTCCCTCACATTTGTCAATCAAGTATCAACTCATTGTTAACAGGGTCCCCGGGGTCTCTAATATGGAGTTTAGGATCTAAAAATGGTTAAATAACATAAAATTATTATTTATCTAATTAGAATCTATTCATATAAAATATGATGGTTTATTAGGTTTAAAGTTACTACTTATCTTTATAACTAGTTACATTTATATTATAGATAAATTATGAATAAACTATGGGTTAGGTTATTGGAATGAAGGAGATGAACCACATGATTTTCTAGGCAGGCCAAATTTTCGCGAACCGATTCGACCACCTCGTGCGAACCAGTTTGGAACCCATGAACAAGACCTCGAGCACGAGTACGAGCACGAGGATGAATGGTGGAATGAACCGGTGGGCCCGCGTCGTCAGATGGAGCCGAACCCACGTGTAGTCCGGGGGTGACATGAGCTAAACCCGTGGGCCTATGACCCACGAGACCAGCCTCGACCCCGAGGTCACTTCGCCCGTGATGATAGACCACATTTTAGGATCCAAGCTCGAACCTTCAATCTTAATTTTCCAAAATTCTCTAGAGGAGACCTGCTAGATTGGATCTATCTAGCAGAGCAGTTTATCACGTACCATAGCACGCCCGACCACCAGAAGGTCCAGCTAGCCTTATTTCACTTGGAGGGCGTGGCGATTAGGTGGTACTAGTCGGCTGAGTGGACTTGACCATTTGAGTCTTGGTAGGACTTTGCGGATGCGATTTGTGCTCGATTCGATCCGATCCAATACGAGGACTTTCGAGCCATGCTGACTGAGTCAACTCAGTCAACAACAATGCGAGCTTACCGAGAGGAGTTCAAGTGGATATGCAACTGAGTCACTAACTAGTTTGACTCGGCCCTAAAGAGTACCTTCATTAGTGGGCTTAGGCCTGACATTCAGGCTGAGGTCAAGGCTTTGCGGCCCACTACTTCTAAAGAAGCCTTTTCCTTAGCTGTTCTAATGGAGTCGAAGTTGGATCAACTAAACCTGATCCGCAAGGAGAAGAGAAGAAAGGCGACCTAAGCCCACAACCCACTAAAGACGGCATCTGCCCTGACTCAGACTGCACCAATGGCTCAGCCTAACCGACAGATGATCATGCGCCGCTTTGTACCCAACGACTTGGAAGAGCGCCAAAGAAAAGGCCAACCATCCCACGTCATGTTCCTAGGTGGACTCGAAGGAGACGAACCCGAATCCACTGATTGGCACGACAAGTTATATGAGTACAAGGGCGTGAGAGACTAGTTACCTTGAGAACAAGGTGTCGGAAGCGTGGTGGATTGTTACGATCCGACCACATGGGTTAAGTCGAGTCAAATTAGTCACTTAGTTTTATCTTTCTGTTTTGAATTTCAAATAAACGGATAATCCACATGTCAATCTGATCCGTTAGGGATTTTACTCCTATAAATAGGGTGGACATGAGTTGATAATGATCATTGAGAGAAATTTGAGTTTAGCTAGTTCTTATTTTCGTCCTTATCTTTTTTATATTTGTCATTGGATTGTCTTTATCTTCATAGGAGTAGATCTTAACCATAGATCCCTTTCAAGCATCCAAACCCTAGCCACCTCCTACCTCTAGTAGCCACCCTACTACACGGCCGTCCACCGCCTTCCGACGACCGCCACAACTTCAAAAATTACCGTTTTGCCCTCCCTGACCTATCTCCACTATTTCATTTTTATCTTTTCATCCCGACCTCCAATTTAGGTGAAACTAGAGCCATTAGAACCTTAACTCACGAGGCTACCTCCAGCTAAATTTTTATAATCATCCTACAGATGGATCGTTCTAGATCTGGTCTGTACCAGCCAACCCTCGCCTTGACCCTATAGAGTCCAAAATAGTAAAAAGATAACTTTTGGTTCATTATGAGCCTTACAGTAATCTGCCAATAAGGTTGTGCCCATATGTAAACCAAATAGCCCATAGCAAACTCTCTCTAGCAATGTCCTCAGTCATAAACCTGTTTCATGCGATTTTGAGCTGTTGTGCAATGCTCCTTTAATCTCCTCAATGTCTCATCCCTATCAATCAACTCTAAGTCTACCTCTAATTGATATTGATATGCTATCATCACTCTATCATATGTCTGCAATGTCGACACTGTCCGATCATACACCGCCTTAAAAGGTGTCATCTGAATGGAATGATAGTATACGATGTTATAGGACCACTCTGCCTATGGAAGATACCTCAACCACTTCTTTGGCATTTTCGCTACAAAACAACTCAAAGACTGCTCCAACCCATGATTAACAACTTTTGTTTGTGTAACGCCCCCGCCCGGCACGGGAACGTGCACGCACACGCGCCCACACGGCACGCGCGGCACACGCGACAGGTCAGGCGGGGCCCGTCACGCACAGATACACTCCTGTGCACATACGTTCATGACATCATCAAATAACACCTACTAACATATCCATGATCACATAATCCATCACCAAATAAATCATACTCTTAACCAAATAAACCTATTAACATATGAATATCAAAGTCCACAATAATATACACTAGACCGCTACATAATCTGGCAGGACCCACACAGGCCACAACAAACCATCAAGATACAACTAAAATAACTAATACAAGGGTACACTATGATTCGACCTGTATTATACAAATCATTGTCTAATACAAAAGAGTACAAATATCAAATATTGGTACAACTCGATTTCTATATAAACTATCATCTATACCATCTCGTATCTATAGCTCACCTCATCATCGCTCTAAAATATCTTCTCAAGTCGCTATCACGTACCACATATCTGAGGGGGTTAGAAAAGAAATAAAGAGAGTCATGAGCAAAAGGCTCAGTGAATAGACCTTACCCCGAATCAGTGATGCCAAACAGAGAGTAAATCATGTACTGGATAATATGAATCAGAAAGAGTATCATGTCATGAATGAGTATATGAATGTATCCTCAATAATATATAAATGAAAAGTAGATAACACGTCATAACTGATAAAAGTATATAATCCTCGACCATGAGTAAACAAATCTCTATGTCATCTATCATCATAACTCTCTCTCAAATATGACACATGATGCATGCCGATCATGACTATGCTATGATATCAAATGCAAGCATATATGATGCATATTGACCACTCGATAATCAGGTAACCGAATGATAATGAAATCATATGCATTTCTCAACATCACGATCATCATCGACATCTCGGTATAATATCATCATACTAGACCACTGTGCACAGTCAACACCCGGTACCCGGTCTCAACATCATGCCCAAAGGCTCCGAGCATACTCTGCCATCCGCAAGGAGTATCTCAAATATAACCATACCCTGCCATCCGCTAAGGGTATCAACATCCATCCAGACCGGGCACCCCACATAGTTGATAGAAACCTCGTGAGGATAACTCGCCACATATGCCCTGGCGAACGGCATGTGTCCGATTGTCTATGCGCACAGACTCAACTGACCTCGGATATGGGCCACGAGATATCGCATATCAGCGACCATAATCATCAATCCAGGCACCCCTAACCCTGGCGCCTACTCGGGTATCCCCATGCTTTCTATCAACTATCCTATCAATCATATTTCATGCTTTCTTTTTAAATGACAGATCATATGCATATATCCAGTACAATAACGAGTCAATGCATAATAGGAATTTAGGTGGAACAGGAATCAAGAGAAAAATGCTGCAATGTAGTCTCCAACCATGTATCTAACACATGCATACTCTCGCTAGTCTATCACATGCACACTCATACTAGAAATCATCTCGACATAAAATCATAACAGTATAATCATCTCCAACCATCCTTATTTATCATTATCATACTTATATCAAAGATCAGCCTAATTACATGCATGATAAAAATATGCTCGACGGTAATCATCTCTAGATAAAGTCATATAATCATGCTGGAGGCCAAAACATGCATGTACATAATATATAATATAACCTAATTTGAGAAAGGGATCTAGGGGATAAGACTACTCACCGTCTGATCAGAAGATACAAACCACGCATCTCTCACGTCCGTCAGGTAACCGAGTGACACTCATCGCTAGCAAGGTCCACGGGGTCTCAAATAAGGGGTTCGGGATCGTCTGAAAATGTTTAAGTAACATAAAGTTAGTTGTTTATCCCATTATAATCCGTTCGAGTAAAATATGATGATTTATTAGATTTTAGAATTTCTACTTATTTTTATAATTGGCTCGATTTTTATTATAAATAAAATATAAATATAGATAAAAACCTAATTATAATTAAATTATATCTTGATTAATTAGGGACTATGTAGCCATTATCTTCTTTGTTACAAAATAATAATGTATAATAAATTAATAGAATTACTTAAAAAATGTATATCATAAGAATATTAGAATATAAATCTAATAATTATAATTTACAAATTTATCTATTAATCTAATATACATATAAGTAAGTAAATAAATAAATATAAGTATTACCTATATTTATGCCTAATTAATCATTAATTATAAAAATTATCATTAATAAAATTACATTGAAGGATATATAATATTATTAAAATAGTTAATGTCTAAATAATCTATTTGCATTAATTAAGAAGCAAAATACTTAAATAAATAACATAAATAAACTAATTAATTAATAATTTAATTACAACTGCCATCAGTGCTGGGCCGAGCCCAACACTGTGCAGAAAGAGAAAAGAGGAGCTGAGGAAGAAGGAGAAAAAGAAAGAAAGAAAGAAAGAAAGAAGAAAGAAGAAGAAGAAGAAGAAGAAGAGAAGAGGAAGAGAAGAAAGAGAGGAGGTGAGGGAGGAGGTTGCGGACCCGGGCCGGCGGGGAGGGCACCGGCCGCTGCTGGCTAGCCAGCGGCCGGCCTCTCGCCGGTGGCTCGGCTCCGACGAGCCCACCCTCAGGCAAAAGAGAGAGAGAGAGAGAGAGAGAGAGAGGGAGAGAGAGAGAGGAGCTCACCGGCGCTCGAGGAGGTGGCGACGGCGACGACCGGCCTCGGCGAGAGAGAGAGAGAGAGATAGAGAGAGAGCATCTAGAGAGAGAGAGAGAGAGAGAGAGATTTAAAGAGAGAGAGGGAAGGCGGTGGGAGGTTGGCGGTGGCTGCGGCGGCGCTGGGGCCCGCCGCTGCCAGATGGCCGCAGCCGGTTGGCTGCGGCGACGCGAGGTGGGGGGTGCGTGGCACCTCCCCCACGCAGCCCCACTGCATGGGCACGAGGCCGGTCACACTGTGGCCGGCCACGTCGTGCCCATGCAAAATTTTTTTTTTTTTTTTTTTTGGGTTGTTACAGTTTGGCCGTCGGTTTGCAAATGGAAAGCCGAATTGAGTATCAACCATGTACCCTACAATCTGAAATTTTTTTACCAGAATTTGCTGATGAAGATACAATCTTTGTCGAATACAATCGTCTTTGGCATCCCATATAATTTAGCAATATTCTGAAAAAAAATTTCAACAACCCTATTTACTAAGACGATCCACCACTACCAACACCATAGAATATCATTTAACTGGAAGTCCCCCAATGAAATCCATAAATATGTCCTCCCAAATTTGCTATGGAATTGGAAAAGGTTGGAGTAGTCCAGCAGGTTGCTTCGGTTTTGGTGCGTCAGCAAATTTGGCATTCATTGACGTTGAGTCTCACTTTAGCATTCATCCTTGCCAAGTGCAACTTTTGGACAACTACTTGTATGTTCTCAACACTCCTTCATGCCCAGTTGTAGTAGTGTAATCGAAGTAGTCCAATAATCACCGTCGGAGCTCGATATCGGCGGATACAAGAATGCAACCTAGAAAAAATAATAACCCATCTCTCTCTTCGATCTCTAAATGTTGCCTTGGATCCACCTTTATTTCTTGTAATTTTGTCACATATGCAGGGTCAGCAATACCTGCAAGTATCAATTCTTCTAAAAAAGGAAAAATAGGTGCAGAGTATGCCACCAACTCCGCTAGTTCGGGGTTGCACGATAGGGCATCGACGACACTATTTTTTGTCCCCTTCTTGTACACCATTTCATAGTTGTATCCCATGAGTTTTGACACCCATCTTTGATGCACGTGTTTATGTACTCACTGTTTCAAGAAGTAGAGTAAGCTTTGCTAGTCCGTCAAGATCAAAAAGCGTCGACCAATGAGGTAAGGTCGCCACTTGGTGATCACATGCAAAATCACCAACATCTCACGCTCGTACTAATACGATATGAGCTTCACCGATGTCGTCTCGAGTATGGATACACTTTAGGGGTGTCTTTTATTCTTGTTTTAGTGTGTATTTTATAGAAAAATAAGTTTTCTGTATGTCGCATTTGAACGCAGGTGGAGTGCGTTCGAACGCGCTTGCGAACACCTGCATTAGGTTCACAAATATAGAGAACGCAAAATGTGCGTTCGAGCACATTCGAACATAGATGGCGAAAATTCACTATTTCTAGAGTTAATAATTGCCATTTTTGAATATTTTGGTTAGCCTCTAAAGGTGTGGATAGCAACCAAGGAATTATTATTGAATGAATTGAGTTTTGCCCTAGTCTTCTTCTTCTTCTTCTTATTCTCTCTCATTCTCTTTTCCTAGCGTCATTGCTTCTAGCCTTCCTCGACCAGCAACTCACCCTAGTTCCTTAGGAGCGGCCCATTCCTCCCCATTCTTCCAATCTATTTATCACCTTGCCCTAACCCCTTCCCTCATCCATAATCCTTCCATCTACACTTACTCACCGATACCACCCTATTATCGCCGGTCTACCACCATCCATCAACACCTAGGATCTCATGCCTCCATCCATGGATCCATAGATGGACTCCTTGATATTCGTCTACATCTCAGACGATATCTCAAGATCTCATCGTTTGCTTTCCCTAAAATTAGATTTGTTAAAAAACTCTTTTCTAGGGCTACAACATATCAAAATTTCACATTGATTCGACGGCTGCATCTTCCGGGATCTATTTCCAAAGTTCCATGCTAGATTCTGTCCAAATCTGAAAACGGAATGGGTTAAACCTTATCCCGAGGGGAGATCATAACAAGAGTGGTATAAGAGCCACCTTTTCTGATGACTACCACTAGAACTATGGCTGCACAGCAAAACGAGAAGGAAGAGATCTCTCCAATAGAGGATGTGGAAGAATATAAGGTGACACTTGCGAGCTTCCACCTTGAAGATGCGGCGCTTCATTGGTTTTGAGCAGCCAATGCTCATGATACGATTGAAACTTAGGCCGATTTCTGCATCGATATCACGCGGCGATTTGGAGCATCCAGGTATAAAGACTTCGATGCTCTCCTCTCAAAGACAGTGCAAAAGACCATGGTTAGGGCATACTAAGAAAAAAATTGAGAGGATAAGTAGCTAATGCCAACCTCCATGGACGGATCGACAACTTCGCAGCACCTTCATATCCGGACTGTGGGGAGACATACAAGCCGACATGAAGGTGATACGATTCGGACTGCACCGAGTTTTCTGTAAGTCACGTTCGAACGCGGATTGAGTGAGTTCGAACGCAGTTTGTGAACGGGGTTGTGAACATGGGTGAAGCGAGTGCACTGTGCGTTCGAACGCGGTGCGTTTGAACGCACTGTGAACGCCTGCATCACGTTCGCAAATACTGAGAGGCGCGTTCAATCATGCGTTCGAACGCGGTCGGGCGAGTTCGAACGCGGTCGGGGAAAATTGTATTTTTAGGGTTAATTTTGAGTTGTTGGTTAGCCTTTAAAAGGATGTGGATGGCAACCAAAGTCATAATTGATTATTGAATATTGAGATTGAGTTTTGCCTTGCCTCCTTCGTCTTCTTTGCTCCCGTTCTCTCAATTTTCGGCGACGCCGCTTCTAACCTCCCTCGACCGGCCAATCACTCTAGTCCCTTAGGAGTGGCTCTCTCCTCCCCTTTCTTTCAATCTATCCAACACTTGCCCTAACCTTTCCATCACCCATAACCCTTCCACCACCACCTTTTCACCGGTGCCACCCCATTAACGCCGGTCCTCCACCAATCACCATTACCTAGGATCTCGTGCCTCCATCCTAGGATCCAAAACAGAGCATCCTAATGTTTGTCCACTAAACGAATGATATCTCGATATCCCCAACTTCGATTCGCCTGAAACTTGATTTGTTGGAAAGCTCTTTTCCGGAGCTACAACATATCAAAATTTCACGTCGATCCGACATCGAAATATTTCGGGTTCTTATTTCAAAGTTCTGTGCCAGATCTAGTCCAGATCAAGAAATTGGAAGAGATCGAACCTTAGCCTAAGGGGAGATTGTATCAATTTGGTATGAGAGCTCCATAGCCCGAGGCGTGATCATATCAGAAGGCTTTAAGGCCTAGAACCTTAAAGGAGGCCTTCAAAGATACAGTACTCATGGAAGACAAATATCAAGCCATGAAGTTACACCTCAAACAGAATTGGACGAGCTAAGAAAGCTGCAATTCAGTTCAACCTACCATAGCAGCAGGAAATGTTACCGATGTACCAAGAGCCACAACTGCAATGGTACCTCCTCGAGCACCTTGAAGCCCTCCCAAGATGTGAAGTATGCACCTAGAGGTCCGAGTCGAGCACTCACACTAGCTCAAGTGGAGGAACGAAGAGCCAAAGTACTATGCTTTCGTTGTAATGAGAAGTTTGTACTCGGACATCACTGCGCTAAATTGATGGGATCAGTGATGTTAATAGACGGATTGGAGGAGGTAGAGAATGAGATTGCAGCTAAAGATGAGGGTGTGACTGGACAGCAAGGAGGAGTAGCTAAGGAGTAAACCGTGGAGGAAATGATGGCTGAAATCTTGCTCCACGCCTATTCCCGGACAACCGCACCAAAGACTTTGTGGGTGAATAGTGTGGTCAAGAAAACTACAGTAAGAATCTTGATCGACACCAGGTCCACCCACAACTTCATTGATAAGAGGCTTCTTAGGAAGATTGGGCTTGTGCCGGAACCCATGGACGTGTTTGATGTAACAATTGGAGTTGGCACCACATTGCGGGCAGATTTTATTTGTGGAAGTGTGGAGTTGAAGGTGCAAGGCCAAACTTTCATAATGGATCTTTATCTGTTGGCCTTGCGGGGTGCCAATATCGTCTTGGGGACGCAATGGCTTCAAAGCTTGGATCTCGTGACATTTGACTTTACAAACCTCACACTAACATTTTGGAGAAATGATCGGAGAGTGCTGCTGGATGAAAATCAACCGCAGCAAGAACTAGCGTTGCAACCGCTATTTGAACTTCCAAGCGTAAGGAACGCAAGTGAGCTTGCTTCTTTATCAGCACCCACTTTTCCTTTCTCAAATTTGCGGAGAGCCGGCACTGAGGATAGTGATCAAGTTTGACTCATGGAGGAGCTGAGAGAGAACTCATCGAGCCACCCCGAGCACGAGGAGCGTGACGATTGGTACTCAAGCACGGGCGGATCAAGGTACCCGTGGACGAAGAGCTACGGAGACTATTGATGGCAGACTTCCATGATACCCCTATAGTAGGCCATGAAGGGGTCTTACATACCTACAAGCGGCTGGCCCAAAGTTTTACATAGGCAGTGATGAAGTCAAACGTTAAGAAATATGTGCATGAATGCCAAATTTGCCAACGAGTCAAATCGAAGATGCTCAAATCAAGCGGGCTATTGCAACCACTGCCTATACCGAAGCATATTTGGGAAGACATCTCCATAGACTTCATCGAAGGGTTGTCGGAGGTTTGAGGCCAATCGGTGGTGTTCATTGTGGTGGATAGGCTGAGCAAATATGCTCATTTCATAGTAGTGACGCACCCGTATTAGTGAAGAAGGTTGCTGAGATTTTTGTTCGGGAAGTGGCACGCTTGCATGGGATGCCTAGGACGATCATGAGACCATATCAGTATCCACATGTGTAGAAGGAAGTTATCTCCAAGATGGGGGCCGAGATGTTGGAGCAAAGCCTCATACAACCAAGCCATAGCTCTTATTCATCGCCCATGTTATTGGTCCGAAAGAAGGATAGGTCGTGGCATTTTTGTATCGACTATCGGACACTAAACACTATCATCGTCAAGGACCAGTATCTCATTCTGGTCATACAAGAGCTGCTAGACAAGCTTGCAGGGGCAACCATATTCAACAAACTTGACTTAAGGGCCAAGTATCATCAAATTAGAGTTCACCCGGCATATGTGCACAAAACTGCATTTTGGAATCCGAACGGGCACTATGAGTTTCGGGTGATGCCATTTGGTCTCACCAATGCTCCAGCTACTTTTCAAGGCTTCATGAATGATATTTTACAATCTCAGCTACGACGGTATGGTTTGGTATTCTTTGATGACATATTAGTGTACAACAGGATTGAAATGAAGCATTGGTGGCATTTAAAGGATGTGCTGAATTTCTTGAAGCAAAACTAGCTGAAGATTAAGAAGTCCAAGTGCCTATGGGAAGTACCACAAGTGGAGTATTTAGGCCACATCACAACAGTGGAAGGAGTGGCGGCGGATGCTCAAAAGGTGGCGTGTATGACAGCTTGGCCAATCCCTACTTCCACTACAGGATTGCGTGGCTTCTTAGGGCTGACCAAGTATTATCGCCGCTTCATCGCCAAGTATGGCAAAATTTCTGCTCCTCTTACTTCTTTGCTGAGGAATGACTCTTTTAGATGGACGAAGAAAACCACTACACCCTTTGAAAACTTGAAAATAGCAATGACCACGGTGCCCGTTCTAGCTCTACTGGACTTTAGCAAAGAGTTCGTTGTGGAATGCGATTCATTAGGAGTTGGAATAGGAGCTGTACTAATGCAAGGAAGACGTCCCATAGCCTTTCTCAACAAGGCTTTATCATGAAAATCCCAGAAATTATCGACCTACGAGAAAGAGATGTTGGCAATCCTACATGCGGTGACAAAGTGGAGGCCTTATTTGATCAGTAGGCAATTTATTATTCCAACCGATCAAAGAGAGTCTTCCATACTTTATGGGACAACAAATTCACACTTCAGCATAGTAGAGATGGGTCATAAAATTGCTGTGGTATAATTATAAAATTTAATAAAGAAGGGGACAAAAAATAGAGCGGCGGATGCACTATCGTGCCAACCCGATACTGCCAAGCTCACAGCCTTTTCTTCTCCCACTTTTCCTTTTCTTGACGAGCTGAGGTATGCATGAACATCTAACCTAGATGTTATAAGGTTGTTACAGGAGGTATTGGATGATCCGGAGCGCTATCCAAAGTTAAAGAACCGAAGCGGTTTGCTGCTGGACCACGGGTGCATTCAAGTGCCCACAAATGATGGATTGCGGTAGAAATTATTGGAGCACTTTCACCAAACTCCGGAGGCTGGTCATGAGGGTGCCTTGAGGGCTTAGGAGGATATCATAGAGCTGCACGTAGGCAGAACTGAGACGAGATGTGAGGAGTTTTGTCCGTGCTTGCGAGTTTGTCAAAGGGCAAAGGCAACCATATTGAAACTAGACGGATTACTTCAGCCTCTACCTATACCAGACCGTATTTGGCAAGATATTTCTATAGATTTCATAAAAGGTATTCTACTAGTACGTGGCTACTCTATTATTTTTGTTGTGGTTGACAGATTGAGCAAGTATGCACACTTTTCTGTATTTTCACATCCATTCTTAACCAAGTCGGTGGCTGAAATTTTTGTGAGAGATGTTGCTAAGTTGCATGGCATGCCACACACGATAGTCTCTGATTGTGATCGTGTATTTGTAAGCGACTTTTGGGTGAAATTTTTCAGATTACAAAGGACTTGGTTGAACATTAGTTCGGCCTACCATCCACAAACGGACGGCCAAATCGAGGTGGTCAATCGAGGCATTAAGCAATACTTGTAGTGCTTTGTTGGAGAGATGTCGAGACGATGGTTAGAGTTTTTCCTGTGGGCGGAGTGGTCTTATAACACCACCCACCACAGCAATATTGGCATGACTTAATTTGAGGTGGTGTATGGGCACACGACTCCGACATTACACGTCTATGACCTTGTGGCATCTACTGATCAAACAGAGGTGGACTTGACATTAATGGATAGAGATGCCGCATTGAGGAGGTTGCCTGCCCATCTTAAACTTGCTCAAAATCGCATGAAGCAAGTTTATGATCACAACCATTGGGAGCAAGAGTTCAACATCGGTAGTTGGGTGTTCATGAGGGTGCAACTATACTAACAGGTGACTTTGCATTCGATGCGAAACCCAAAATTTGCACATTGCTATTTCAGTACGTTTCAAGTGTTAGAGTGTATCGGTCCGGTTGCGTATCGCTTGGAGCTGGTTGAGGGATCAAGAGTACATCTGATCTTCCATGTTTCATTGATAATGGAAAGGATTGGAGATCATCAGGTCATTGGATTAGTTCTACCGGAGCAATTGGAGGAGACAGAGATTGTGGAGCCAATTCATATACTTGCGAGAAACCGAAAACGTTGTGGTACCAAATTAAAGATGGAGGTCCTAGTCGAGTAGCTTGGCAAACCATCCAACGAGGCAACATGTGAGCTAGAGACGGACATCTTGGAGCGTTTCCCCGACTTTACATCTTGAGGACAAAGTGGGGTAAGCGTGGTGGGCTGATACACCTTGCTTGAGTCTTTTCTTATTACATTAGTTATTTATTTTCGAGAAAATAAAGTTTCTGTAGGTCGCGTTCGAATGCGGAAGGGGGCGCGGCGCGTGTTCGAACGCCTTTGCGATCACCTGCATCAATTCGCAGAAATAGAGAACATAAAATGTGTGTCCAAATGCAATCTGGCACGTTCAAATGCCTGCGTGTGATTGCATGCATTAGTTCGCATTTATAGAGAACATATTTTGTGTTTTGTTGTTCGAACGCAGTCGACCCCGTTCAAACGCGATCAACAAGAGTCCAATAGTATTAGGGTTAATAATTATTCTTTTGGCTTATTGGTAAGCATTTTAAAAGGTGTGGATGGTAGCCAAAATCTACCCTCATCTTTATTATCATTCATAACCCTATCATCCTTTCCACCCGTCAGCACCACCATTACCCTCACTCTAGTGTATTTTTGTCTCAATTGTAGTCCGAATCTAAGAAGAGCATAAATACCAAAAAAATAGATTAGGAAGTTACAAAACGATCACCCTTAGTTTCATAATTTTCTGACTACGAAAGAATATCTAGTAAATATTTTCCGTCAGTTGTGTGAATTGCTTCTTACAACCAATCCAGATATTGAAGAGGACATTCCTTAACTTATCACATTAACACTGCTCCTATGCCAACCCTTGAATTATCATATGATGCGAACTGGGTCAGATCTGATCACATCAAGGAGAGATTAGACTCAATAGATTTGAGTCTAGTTATCTTATTTGCTTATTTGGTTTAGTTAGAAGGTTAGGATTTTATTTAAGGGATAATTCCCCTTTCACCCCCCGAACTATCGCTCATTTCTACAATGACCCCCGAAACTTTTTTTGGTACGCTATAACCCCCTGAACTATTAGAAATATCTAACTTGACCCCTTCCGTTAGGGTTCCGTTACCCATTTCCGTCCATAAGTTGCCATGTGCTAGTCATGTCATAACTAAATGGCCAGAATACCCTTATATACATGTGACAACTTAAAATAGGCTTTTATAATGACCACAATACCCTTAGATAGCCAATTAAAACCCTTTCTTCTTCTCCAATATTAGCTGAGCCCGATTCCCATTATTTTTCTTCTAAAGTCAGTTCCATCCCATCCCTTTCTCCAATCGTTCCAACTCCCCACCTCCCACCTTCATTAAAAAATTTTTTCGTTCTTCAAGCTTCAACCTCCCACCTCCACACCCTACACAATCAAGCTTCTCTCCCTACCGGTATCATCAATCTCCCACCTTCATGACATCTTCAAGCTCTCTAACTGGTAGCATTGATAATCAAAAAAGGCCGCACCCTTCAACCGAAGTGATATGCCATTGTGGAATAATCGTTGCACTTCAAACAAGCTTCACAGAGAACAATCCTGGCAAGAGATTCCTTGGATGTGCCCATTTCAAGGTTAAATTTCAGTTCTATAGTTTGATTTTTAAGTTAAGTTTTCACCTAAATTTTAAATGTGTAGAGATCAGGTTGTGAATTTTTTTGTTGGATCGATCCCCCTATTTGTCCAAAAGCAAAAGAATTTGCAAAGATTTTATTGAATAGGAATGCTGAGCTACAAAAGAGAGAAGAAGACATGCTAATTAAGGTAGAAAAGATACAAATGGAGAACAATGAAATACATAATCAGTTAAGGAGACTAGATGAAGATAATCAGAAATTATCATTGAAGATTGCTCACTATCAGACAAAGGAAAAGAGGATATTTACCATTTTCTTATTTGTAGTAGCTTTTATTTTCTGGGTATGCAATTTGTAAAGCAAATTCTCATCTTGTAATATGTCGAATGTGTAATATAATATTGGTACTGGACTATGATGTTGGTATTGTAATATGTATCAAATGTGTAATATGATGTTGGTATTGCAATATGTAATTTTCATTTCTATACAAGCCATCAGGTTACATTGTTTAAAAATGATAAAAGCAATCAAATTATTGGTAACAAACAAGGCCAAACAATTACATTCAATCCAAACTACTAATATTCAATCCAAACCAAACTATTCAGATAAATCATCCTAATGAAACCAAACCAAACTATTTAAATTATTGATAACAAACAAGGCCAAACAATTACATTCAATCCAAACTACTAATAATAAATCCAAACCAAACTATTCAAATAAATATGTCTAGTATGTCATACATCCAAACCTGTCATACATTCATTAATATTCAATCCAAACTTGTCATACAATTATCACTAATGGCCAGTTTGTCAAGCATCCTAGATATATGTCATACATCCAAAGTACCAATATAATACATACAATAGTACATCTAAAATATATCATCCACCATACAAAGTATATCTAAATTATATTATGCACCATCCAAAATACATTAATAGTATCCAAAATATACATCAAGTATATCATCCAAAATACATCCAACATCACTAATGAGTACCCAAAAGTAACATGACTTCAGGATTAGTGCCTACCGCCTACCACGAGCAGACCCCCCTTTCTAGTAATGCTTGCAGATACCTGCGAGTGTTCAATGACAATTGAATTGTATTAGGTACATATGAAGTAAAATTCAGTGTATAAAATAAATTTTGCTAAAGTTAAACAAGTACCTGTCCTTTATTAGCTATTCTTGGGGCTAAAAACATTGCACTCCGTAATCTTAGGCTCCTTGAAGGCTACAAAAAACATAAATTTTAAATTATTTTTTATAAGTAAACAATAAACTGCTAATGTAAATAAGTACCTGTGCTTGGTACAAGTTGCCTTGTTCAGCAATTTTCTTTCCTGGTACTACTACTGGTACTGGTATTGCTGCTACTGGAAGGGAGGATGAAGATGCTGCTGCTGCTGATGATGAAGATACTACAGGAACTACTGCTGCTAATGATGGAGATGTTGCTGCTGGAATTAAGGCTACTGCTGATGAAGATGCTGCTACATTAGTTGGTCTTCCACATGTTCTTGCATTATGCCCAACTTGGTTGCATTTTCTACACTTAATTATAGTGTGGTATCTTCTAATAGTACTTAGATTTTTAGGTTTGTTACTTTCGTCCTCTCCTCTTCTACTCAACTTCTTAGACCTGCTAAGTGGCCTTCGAATTTTTGGTGGCAATATTTGGTCAAAATTGAAATATCCCCACATAGACTAATCTGGAATAGGACTGATTACATGGCTGTAGGTTCTAATAAATGTATCTTTATGATAGTGGGAACCTGACATAATCTTTTGGTTGACTTCTATCAAAAATATAGAAGCCACTGCATGAGAACAAGGAATGCCACTTAAGTCCTATTCTTTACATGTGCACATGTGCCCTTGTAGGTCAACAATATAACTCCTAAGAGTTGAAGTATTTGTAACCTCAAATACCTTATTCCCTGAATAAAGCACATGACAATGTCCTGCAAGTGCCTCCCTTTTTTCCAATTTTTTCTGAATTTTAGCACACAATTTCCCATTAAATTGTTTTCCAACTTCAAGAAGATGTTGGAATCTTGACATAAGTTGTCTTCTTATCATCTCCATCATTGTGACAATTGGTTTATCCCTAGCATTCTTAATGAAAACATTGAATGATTCACTACAATTGTTCACAATTCTTGAGCTCTTATGCTAAACATGCTTCTTGCCCAATAGCATGGTTCCTCTTTCATCAACCAATTACATTCATCATTGTTCCTATTTTTCAACAACTCCATTTGATGTTCAAAATCTTGGACTGTGTAAGCTGATGCTGCTCCCCACATCAGGTCCCTATATTCCTTTCCTTTAAAAATTTTACTAAAATTTGCATACATATGACGCATGCAATATCTATGCTCCACATTAGGAGGTTCTTAAATGTTTGGACCAAGCCCTATAATGTAAACATATAATTAACTGGTTCATTAGCGGTAACAGAAATACCATATAAAGTAAACATGTAAAAACTAATATAAACTAACCATATAAATAGTAATAGTAAACTATATACATGTAAACATCATGCCTAACAGTAAACTATATACATGTAAAAACTAACATATATGCCTAACAGTAAACTACATACATGTAAAAACTATATACATGCCTTACAGTAAACCTTTAATTCTAAACTTCATGCCTAATAGTAAACTATATACATATAAAAACTAATATACATGTAAAAATTAATATAAACTAACCATATAAACAATAACCGTAAAGTATATACATGTAAACTTCATGCCTAACAGTAAACTATATACATGTAAAAACTAATATTAAACTAACCATAGAAATAGAAAACTAACATAAGCTTAAATAAAAAACAAAAACAATAAATAGTAAACACTAACATAAACTTAAACAAAAAACAAAAATAGTAAATAGTAAATTTATACCTTTTGTCTACCACTAATAAAACACCACCCTTTCTCTTCAAGCCTCCCAATTAGTGAAATCAGATTCTCCAAAAACCAAGTCTAGCTATCTCTACACTCTGCCTCAACGACTGCAACTGCAATAGGAAACTTTTGATTGTTTCCGTCTCTACCAACTGCATGAATAAGTTGGCCACCATAAGATCCTTTTAAGTGACATGCATCTAGACCTATTATGGGCCTACAACTATCAATGAACCCACTAATTTGTGCAGCATATGATACAAACAATCTCTGGAACACAGTGGCATTTTCCAAGATAGCCCTATCAACCTTCAACATGGCAGCACTCCCTAGATTCTTTGCTCTTATCATTTCACAATAATCTCTCAATCTCATATATTACATAGAATGATCTCCTTCAATAACCTTAATAGCCTTCCTTTTAGTCCTATATACTTGTTTAGTAGAAACATCCAACATCTAATCCCTTAAAATTGTCCTCTTAATGGATCCAACACTCCATTCCGGGTTATCCACTAATTTATCCAAATATTTCTTTGAAAGCCAAGTACTTGTGGCACTATGATTTGTATACACCATACCACAAGTATGAGGACCTCTCAAACTTTTAATTTAAAAAGTACTTGTGTGCCCAATAGGAGATGCAAGATATCTAAAACCACAACCCCTCTTACATACCACCGTAATTCTTCTTGTTTCATTTTTAATAAACTTAAACTCATAACCTTCTTTAATATGATACTCCCTTAGGAAACTCCTAAACTTAGTGGGTGTGGCAAATTTTATCCCATTTTGAAGGTTAGTTCTTGTATATCTCTTTCTCCTATAACTTTTGGAAAGTCAGGCTTGCCACATTCATCATCAGAACCATGCAAGCTACGCATGTCGTCATTGCTATCATCATCTTTATTTTTCTCATTGCTTGAGCTATTTGTCTAACGGATGTCATCACATTTTGTATCATTAGTGCTATATTCATCATCTTCATCATCTTGATTCACATTCTCTTCATTCCCAACTGGTTCACTCCTAGTTGGTTCATTTATAGCTGGTTCATTTACAGCTGGTTCATTCACAGCTGGTTCATTCCTAGCAGTGGCTTAAGTTAATGATTCTTCTTCAGTAAAAACAGTTAGCGTTTTAATAGTTTGACTTAAAAGCTCTTCCATGTTAATAGTACTATCCACAAAGTACATATCAATACTTTGTGAATCTAGAATTGTACTAAACATATGAAGAACATCTTTATCATGAACTATCTCCACTAAACCCTCATCCAATGATGTCTCTGGCAGCAGATAATATATTCTACAAGTAGGTGGGCAATCAAATTAAACTGTTATATCCATAAATTCAATATCTGACATCTTATCTAGGTCCATAAAAGAATATGATATCTCCCCACCCATGTAGTGTTTATTGGGATCATGCAGCATCTTACCCCCATAAAATATTCTCAAGTTACGTCTGCAATTAGCCATCTACCAAGCAAAGAATAATAAAATTAACTATCTAAATCACATTACATTACATGGGACCACATAATATGTGGAAAAATATCTTATCTGCCAAAGAGGAGAAGAAATTAAAGCTTTAATATACCATGGGACCCATTTTTATAATTATGAACAAAGACGGTTGTCAGTTGACATTATAATTAAGGGCAAGGGACCACAATGGTAAGGTTTGGGCAACAGATCCCTAACACCAATTTATAATTACACACATGCGCATAGTTGGGGGCCATGATAAAAAATTCATGCCCTAGAAAGAATATAAAATAAGTTAAGGGTTTCAAGTAAGGGAACATCTTACCTAACACCCTTTATCGTCTATTCTCCTTTATATCCCCTACAAATAGTTGAGAGCAACTGCTGGAGATATGCTCGGAATAGTGGAAACGAGGGATGAGTAAAGCTCGGGGTAGGGATGTGCTCAGGATAGAGAGAGGAGAGAGAGGAAGAGATAAAGAGAGAAGGGGAGGACAGCCGAGAGTAGGGATGTTGCTCGGAGTAGTGGAGACTAGAGAGGAGGACAGCTCGGGATGAGGATGTGCTCGGGATAAAGAGAGGAGAGGAAGAGAGGAGAGGTGCACGCAGTGTGCTCGGGATGGAGAGAGGAGAGGAGGTGCGCAGAGTGGTGGAGACGAGATGAGGAGGGGTCAGGGTGGTGGGATGTGCTTGGAGGAGATCGGTGGGGTGCGAGAGAGGAGAATGAAAAAAAAAATTGGGGCAAAAGGGTATTAGGGAAGAAGGCAAAGAAGGCATTTCAAAAAATAAATTTTTTATTTAATTTTAGCTCTGCCACATAATTAACCTGCTATATTGAGTAGAGGGGCAACTTGGTCAATTCACCTATTTTGTCAATGGCGTTAGGGGGGTGGGATATTTCTAATAGTTTAGGGGGTCATTGTGGAAATGAGTGGTAGTTCAGGGGGTGAAAAGGGAATTATCTCTTTATTTAACTAGCTAAATCCAGCTCTATGCAATTTCAAAAAATATTTGCAGAATATTCTATAGACGTCCGAATAATTTCAAACCAACTGGATAAGATTGCCAACCTCCATATCTACAACTTTGGTATTCATGACTTCACCAGATTCAGAATTTATCTATTATGAAATGAAGGATTAATCCGAGAAAGATTAAGAATGCTGATTTAGTTAGTTAGCTAGCTTTATCTTATTGTTTGAATTTCAAATAAATCGGATAATCCACATGTGGATCCGATTCACTATGGATTTTTACTCCTATAAATAGGAGTGGACATGTATTGATAATTTTTATTGAATTGAATTGAATTGAATGTAATGAATCTAAGTTTAGCCTGTTATTATTTTCATCCTTATCTTTTTACTTTAGCCGTTAGATTGTTTTTATTTTCATAGGAGTAGATCATAACCGTAGATCCCTTTCAAGCATCTAAACCCTAACTCACAAGGCTACCTCCACCCAAATTTTCATAATCATCTTACGGACGGATCGTTCCAGATCTAATCCATAACAAAAACCCCATGGTGGTTCCACCAGTCGACCAAAGACTATGGAGGGAGACCACACTCGAACTGAAGAAAGATGAGCCTTGCTAGCGAACACGATTTGTCGACGAAGAAGATGACGATCTCTAGATTAAGAGGGAAGAAAAATAATATAATATCACAACTGTAGCGAGAGGATGGCATAGAGAGATGGTATGGCCCGAGGAGCATCCTCCCCCGATTAGGGCAGGAGCTCTCTTCAATCCAAAGCATGATATTGGTATCTGCAGGCGAATGGTGTGGTTGGAATTCCATATATGTAAAGGAGGTGACTCACTAGATTGGCTTTACCACATTGAGCAATTTTTTGACTTCCATGACATCAAAGAAAATCAAAAGGTGCTCCTTGCATCTTTTTATTTGGAGGACACAGTATTGCGGTGGTATTGCTCGGCGATGATGCACCAAGAAATAACAACTTGGGCAAAGTTCTACTATTTGATCTACAAACGGTTTGGATCATCGGGGTATAAGGATTTTGATGCTTTCTTGACGAAGACAATCTAGAAGATAATGGTGAGAGCTTACCAAGAAGAGTCCGAAATAGGCGTCTAGTCGTTGTGTACCACCTTAGACGGATGGCAACTCAAAGTGACATTTATTGTTAGATCGACGGAAGAAATTCAAGCTGATGTACATACCTTGTGACCTCTGAAACTAGGGCAACTAGTAGAGGATGCCTTGCTTATAGAACACAAACATCGAGCACTTAGAGGGCATATAAAGCAACCATGTGTTAACAAGTAGTAGATGAAACTGGGCGACCGTAGTGGCTCAGTTTACCCACTAAGGACCCTCCCAAGTACAAATAGACAATGACCTACTTTTCACACTACTTTAGATGTGATAGCTCCTAGAGCCCTTGTATAAACTCTCACACTTGCCCAGGTGGAGGAGCGAAGGACCAAGGGACTGCGATGAGAAGTTCACACCGGGACATCACTGTGCACGACAGACTGGATCCGTGATGATTATAGATGCGGAGGGCAAAGAGGACGATCCGACTAATGATGAGGGTGTTGTGGAGGACATGATAGATGAGCAGTAGCAAATCGAGGTGGAGGAGACTAAGGCGGAAGAGATTAGAGCGGGCATTTCTCTCCACGCCTACTCCAGATCTACAATGCCTCCGAAGATTCTTTACATGGACGATTTAATAAGGAAGCGTATAGTGCGTATCCTCATTGACACATGGAGCACGCACAACTTTCTTGACGAGTGGCTAGTTAGGAAGATTGGACTCACTTCTGAGTCGACGGTGGAGTTCGACATCAATATTGGATATGGTATGACACTTAGAGCCCACAACATATGTTGTACAATTCAAATTCGAGTTCAAGGTCATATCTTTGTCATGGATTTGTATCCAATTGCACTTCGCGGCGTGGACGTCGTATTAGAGACATAATGGTTGTAGAGTCTTGTGCCCATGACCTTTGATTTTCGCAAGATGTGCTTCACCTTCAAGCATAATGGTAGACGGGTATGATTAGATGGAGCGCGTCCACAGCAAGTGCCATCTTACAACATCTCTTAGGGTTGCCTAGCTGCAACGATGGTGCTTTTATGATGCAACTAGCCCCTATTGAACCATCCGAGGTGCAGATATTGAGTGCTCCAACTAATTTGCGGAGTCTATTGTAGGAGTTTGCGGCTATTCTTGAAGAGCCAAAGGAATTGCCGTTGGTACGAGATGCAGATCACTACATTGAGATTATACTGAGAGTAGGCAAACATGTAATAACCCAGATCTAAATAAAATAAAATAATAATAATAATAACAATAATATATAAATTATATTAAATAAAGAGAAAAAATAAGTAATTAAAAAAAATTAGTGTTTAGGCGCGCGTTGAGGGCACCACCTACACCCACAACCATTGGCCCGGTCAATCGGGGTGAGTTAGTTGGCTACGGCGAGCCCCGGCACCGCCGTCGCCTTTTCCCTCCTAAATCTCTCTCTCTCTCTCTCTCTCCCTCTCTCTCTCTCTCTCTCTCTCTTACTAACGCCATCCTTGGAACCCACCGCTGCCACCTCCACAAGCGTCAGTGAGCTCCTTGCCATCCCTCTCTCCCCCTTTCTCCCTCTCTCTCTCGCACACACCCGAGCTTGGGCTTATCGAAGCCGAGCCGCTGACGTGAGGCTGGCCACTGGCTGGCCAACAGCGGCTAATGCCCTCCCCGCTGGCCCGGGTACACACTTCTCTCCCCTCCTCTCTCTCTCTCTTCTCTTCTGCTTTCTCTTCTTCTTTCTTCTCTTCCTTTCTTCTTCTTCCTTCTTTCTTTCTTCTTCTTCTCCCTTCTCGATTCCTCCTTCTCTTGTTGCAATAGTGTTGGGCTCGGCCCAGCACTGTAGCAAAGAGGATTATTATTTTTTCTTTTCTATTAATTATATAATTATTTTCTAATGTTAGGTAAATTGGTTTATTTAGATAATTAATCATTTTGATAATTTACACTCACTAATATAATTTTACTAATTATAATTATAAATATTGCCTATAAATTTATTTATAGTTTAGTTATTATTTATTAGATTAATACATGTAGTCTTATAATAATCTTATAATTATATTTATATTTTATATAACTACTTTTAGTATCTACTACTTTATATAAAATGGAATACTAAGCTTGCATATTATTTTTGTATAATAGGATAATGACTATTTTGCATATAATTTATGATTAATTAAATAAGAGTAGGCATTACAAAATAATTATTAACAATATTATTTTTATAATTATATTTTTATTAAATCATATATATATATATAGTCATTGTTGGTTATTTACAAAAAGGAGATAAATTACATTACTATGTACTTATTACTTATTCTATAATTAACAAACTAGGATTTTTAGTAAATAAATATAAATTATGGTAATATAATATTAATATTATCATAATTAAATTTATCCTATGAATCTAATTAATTTTAAACCTAATAAAATATCATATTTTACTCAAATAGATTATAATTAGTTAAACGACTAACTTTATGTTACCTAAATATTTTCAAATCACAAACCCCTTATGCGAAACCCCATGGACCATGTTAGCGATGAGTTAACCCTCAGTTAGCGGATATAAAGGATACGTGTTTTGTATCTTCTGATCAGATAATGAGTAGTCTTATTCCCTAGACGCCTTTATCAAATTATAATATATTATATTTTTACGTATATACATGTTTTGGCCTCCAGCATGATTACATGGTCTTATTTAGAAATGATTTCAGTTGTGCATATTTAATTATTCATTTGATTAGGTTGATCTTAGATAGGAGTATGCGTGTGATAAATATATGATTCGAGATTACATTGCTTTATATCTCTTTTGACTCCTCTTCCAGTTAAATTCCTGATATGCAAGACTTGTTATAGTACCAGATAAAATACATATGATCTGTTATTTAGAAGGAAAGCATAAAATTTGATTGATAGGATAGTTGGTAGAAAGCGTGAGAATACCCAAGTGGGCGCAAGGGTTAGGATGCGCTTGGTGGATGATTGATTGGTCGATATGTCGCAATCTTGTGGCCTTACATCAGAGGTCGTTAGTCTGTGTGTGTAATAGATATTTGGACACATGTCGTTCGCTAGGGCATATGTGGTAAGTTATCCTTATATGTTTTTATTAGCTAGAAGAGTGCTCGGTCTGGATGGATATTGATACCCTTTACGGATAGCAATGTATGATTATGATTGAAATACCTTTTGCGGATGACAAGGTATGTTCTAAGCCTTCAGGCATCTTGATGAGATTAGATAATTAGTGTTGACTATGCATAGTGGTCTAGTATGATGATATTATATCGAGATATCGATGACGATCGTAATGTTGAGAAATACATATGATTTTATTATCATATGATATACATGATTATTGAGTGGTCAATATATATCATATATGGTTGTATTTAATATCATAGTATGGTCATGGTCGGTATACATCATATGTATTATATTTGAGAAAGAGTTATGATTATGGTATGATACGGAGATTTGTTTATATATTGTCGAGAATGATATACTTTGATAAGTTATGACATGATATCTATATTCCATATATATATTATTGAAAATATATTTATATACTCATTCATGACATAATGCTCCTATGTGATTCTGATAGGCTACGGAATAATTCCTTCAAAATCTGGATTTATTGCAAGAAGCAGTCCATGCAACCAAGGAGAAATATTTACCAAATATTCTCCCATAGTCAAAAAAATTACTAAACCAAGTGTAATCGATTTGTAACTCCCAAATCTATGATTTTTGTATTTACGCCCTTCGCAGATTCGAATGGCAATTGGGATGAAAACATGATATATTGCTGATGATGGTGATAGTGATGGGTGGAGTGGATGTTACAGTTATGGATGATAATGGAGATAAAGGTGGATGGTTGATGTTGTTTAAGTGATAAAGACGAAGGGGAAGAAGTGGTCGAGATCCCAAGGAAGAGAGAGGACTTGATCGACGAGGCAGATTAGAAATTAGGAGATACCTTGCCAACTGTAGAGGTGGTAGGTTGGTGAAGAGAGAGGAGGGAGATTAGGGTAGAGAGAATAGAAAGAAGATAAGAGGCAAGAAATCAATAATCCAATAGCATAATAATTTTGGCTGTCATCCATAACTTTATAGAGGCTAGCCAATAAGGGAAAATAATAATTATTAACCATAATTTTAGAGGATTCTCGCCGATTGCGTTCGAACACGCCAGATCACTTTTAAATGCACAAAAGACATTCTTTGTCGATGCCAATGCGATATAGGCATTCGAACACACCCAACCGTGTTTGAACACGTATTTTGCATTCTCTATTTTTACGAACTTGATGCAGGCGTTCGCAAGGGCATTCGAACGCAACCCCTTCCACATTCGAATGCGACCCCTTCCACGTTCGAACGCGACCTACAAGAATTTATTTTAATTAAAATAAATAACTAATGCAATAAGAAAAGACCCTAACTAAATGTATCAGCCCACCACACTTCCCCCACCTTGTCCTCAAGGTGAAAAGTCGAGGAAATGCTCCAAAATATTCGTGTCTCCAACTCCTATGTCGCCTCATCAGGTGGCTTGCTAAGCTAGTTGACTAAAATCTCCATTTCTAATCTAGTACCATGACGTCATCAGCACCTAGCAAGTACACGAACTAGCTCTACTGATCTAACAACCACATGATCTCCAATTCACTTCGCTCTCTCAGCAATGAAATATGGAAGACAGGATACACTCTCAACCCATTCGGCAGCTCCAAACGATATGCAACTAGACCAATATATTTTAACACCAAAACAGACCGAAGTAGCGATGTGCTAACTTTTAGTTTCGTATCGGATGCAATGTCACTTGTCGATATGGTTGCACCCTCACAAACACTCAGTTGCCGATGTCGAACTCCTGCTCCCTATGGCTGCGATCAAAAACTTGCTTCATCCAATTTTGAGCAAGTTTAAGATGGGCACGCAGCCTCCTCAATGTAGCATCTATATCCATCAAAGATAAGTCAACCTACATCTAATCTGCAGATACCACTAGATCATAAACGCGTAGTGTCGGAACCGTGCACCCATACACCGCCTCAAATGGAGTTATGTCAATGCTACTGTGGTAGGCAGTGTTATAAGACCACTCCTCCCATGGTAAGAACTCCAACCATCGTCTTGGCATCTCTCCAACAAACCACCGCAAGTACTGCTCAATGCCTCAATTGACCACCTTAGTTAGGTCGTCCATCTGTGGATGATAGGTTGAACTGAAGATCAATCGAGTCCCCTACAATCTGAAAAACTCTATCCAAAAGTCGCTCATAAATACATGATCACGATCCGAGATAATTATGCGTGGCATGCCATATAACCGAGCAACATCTCTCACAAAAATTTCAGCCACTAACTTGGCTGAAAATGGATATGACAATGTCAAAAAATGCGCATACTTGCTCAACCTGTCAACGACCACAAAAAGAACTGAATAACCACATACTAACGGAAGATCCTCTATGAAATACATAGAAACGTCTTCCCAAACACAATCCGGTATAGGTAAAGACTATAGTAATCCGACCGATTTCAATGTGGTTGCCTTAGCCCTTTGACAAACTTCGCAAGAACGGACAAAACTTCTCATATCTCGCCTTAATCCTAACCATGTGCAACTCTGTGATATCCTCCTATAAGTCTTTAAGACAACCTCATGACTAGCCTCTAGAGTTTGGTGGAAGTACACCAATAATTTTTGTAACAACCTAATCTATAAAAAAAAAAAAAAAAAAAAAAAGTTCTGGGCACGACGCGACCGGCCACACTGTGGCCGGCCTCGTGCCCATGCAAGCTGCGCATGTAGCTTGCGTGGTGGGGGCGCCACGTGCCCGCTGCCGCTGCCGCAGCCAATGGGCTGCGACCAGCTGGCCGCGGCGGGCCCCGACGCCGCCGCAAACCGCCCCCCCTCTCCGCCTTCCCTCACTCTCTTTAAATCTCTCTCTCTCTCTCCCGGTTGGTCTCTCTCTAAACCTCTCTCTCTCTCTCTCTCTCTCGCCGAGGCCGGACTATCGCCACCGCCGCCACCTCCACGAGCGTCGGTGAGCTCTTTCTCCTCCTCTCTCTTCTCTCTTCTTCTCTCTCTCTCTCTCTCTATCTCTCTCTCTCTTTCTCTTTTTCTTACCTTGGGCTCGGGCCCGTCGCAGCCGAGCCGCCGGCGAGAGGCCGGCAGCTGGCTGGCCACCAGCTGCCGGTGCCCTCCCCGCCGGCCCAGGTCCACACCTCCCTCACCTCCTTTCTTCTCTTTCTCTTCTGTTCTTCTTCTTCTTCTTCTTCTTCCTCTTCTTCTTCTTCTTCTTTCTTTCCTTCTTTCTTTCTTTCTTTTTCTCCTTCTTCCTCAGCTCCTCTTTTCTCTTTCTGCACAGTGTTGGGCTCGGCCCAGCACTGTAGCAGACAGTGCTGGGCCGAGCCCAACACTGATGGCAGTTGTAATTATATTATTAATTAATTAGTTTATTTATGTTATTTATTTAAGTATTTTGCTTCTTAATTAATGCAAATAGATTATTTAGACATTAACTATTTTAATAATATTATATATCCTTCAATGTAATTTTATTAATGATAATTTTTATAATTAATGATTAATTAGGCATAAATATAGGTAATACTTATATTTATTTATTTACTTACTTATATGTATATTAGATTAATAGATAAATTTGTAAATTATAATTATTAGATTTATATTCTAATATTCTTATGATATACATTTTTTAAGTAATTCTATTAATTTATTATACATTATTATTTTGTAACAAAGAAGATAATGACTACATAGTCCCTAATTAATCAAGATATAATTTAATTATAATTAGGTTTTTATCTATATTTATATTTAAAAATATAGCTAATTAAAAAATAAGTAGAAATTCTAAAATCTAATAACTCATCATATTTTACTCGAACGGATTATATTGGGATAAACAACTAACTTTATGTTACTTAAATATTTTCAGATCCCGAACCCCTTATTTGAGACCCCATGGACTTTGCTAGAGATGAGGGTCACTCGGTTAACTAACGGACGTGAGAGATGCATGGTTTATAGCTTCTGATCAGGGTGAGTAGTCTTATCCCCTAGATCCCTTTCTCAAATTAGGATATATTACATATTATGTACATGCATAATTTTGGCCTCCAGCATGATTATATGACTTTATATAGAGATGATTTCAGTCGAGCATATATTTTATCATGCATTTGATTAGACTGATCTGGGATATGAGTACATTGGTGATATATAGAGATGATTGGAGATGATTATGCTATTATGGTTTTATGTCGGGATGATCTCTATCATGAGTATGCATGTGATAGATTAGCATGAGTATGCATGTGTTAGATACATGGTTGGAGTTTGCATTACATCATTTTTCTCTCGGCTTCTTTACCACCTAAATTCCTGAGTTGTATGATCTGTTGTCGTACTGGATATATGCATATGATTTATCATATATAGGAAATCATAAAAGTACATGTGTATGTGATGTGATGTGATGTGATGTGATGGCTGGAACGGTATCTGGTCCGGACTGGTACTGGACATACTCTTAGCATATGGCAGAGTATGGTGATGACTGATAGTTGTACTCTTAGCGTATGACAGGGTACAACTATCATTGATATACCCTTAGCGTATGGCAGGGTATGATTACTTTCTTCAGAGATACCCTTAGCGTATGGCAGGGTATGATTTATCTACAGAGATACTCTTAGCGTATGACAGGGTATGCTCTGAGCTTGTGACATGATGTGTATCGAGTTTGGGGCCGGGTACCGTAGTCCAGCATGGTGGATGATATTCAGAGTTGAGACGGATGATTGTGATAGTGAGAGATATGTGAATTATATCTGGCTCTGACATATATGATTATCTAGTAGTTGGCATGCATCATGCATCATCATTGTTGTGACTAATATCATTGGATCATAATTGTTATACATGATATGGTGTTATATTCGGTGATGTTATATAATTTCGGTTGAGGATATAATATGGTCATTCATGAGAACTGATTTCATTCATATATATGTCATTGAGGATACATATATATATATGTTCATACATGACATCATACTGCTTTCTGATTCATATTATCCAGTACATGATTTACTCTCTGTTTGGCTTCACTGATAATAGACTGAGCCTTTTGCTCATGACTCTCTTTATTTCTTTTCTAACCCCTCAGATATGTGGTACGTGATAGCGACTTGAGAAGATATTTTAGAGTGATGATGAGGTGAGCTATAGATGCGAGATGGCATAGATGATAGTTTATATAGAAATTGAGTTGTACCAGTATTTGATATTTGTACTCTTTTGTATTAGACGATGATTTATATAATACAGGTCGAATCATAGTGTACTCTTGTATCAGTTGTTTAGTTGTATCTTGATGGTTTGTTGTGGCCTGTGTGGGTCCTGCCAGATTATGTAGCGGTCTAGTGTGTATTATTGTGTATTTTGATATTCATATGTTAACAGGTTTATTTGGTTAAGAGTATGATTTATTTGGTGATGGATTATGTGATCATGGATATGTTAGCAGGTGTTATTTGATGATGTCATGATTGTATGTGCACAGGAGTGTATCTGTGCGTGACGGGCCCCGCCCGACCTGTCGCGTGCGCCGCACGTGCCGTGTGGGCGCGTGGGCGTGCACGTGCCGTGCTGGGCGGGGGCGTTACAGTTTAGGTGGTATCAGAGCTTAGGTTTAAGGATGATCTGGCAAACCATCAAGTATAGTAGTCGTCAATTTGGTTTAGGGTTACGCTAGTAGTCGATCTCGATGAGTTTGATATGAATTGGTTGAGATAGGAATCTAGGTTGTGATGTTAAGATTATTAAGTTTTAATACTTGTCGATATTGATAGAAATAATTTGTGATATTGGTATATTGAGAATTTATCTGAGCGACTAATGAATAGGAAGAGGTATTATTAAAATCATGTATTGATATTGATATTGAGGTGTCATAGTCTGTGGAGCATAATATTGGATATATAGAGTTGTTCATATGTTGTGATAAAGTGTAGAAATTTGTAAATATGTGGAGATATGTATTTTGTACAAAAGAATTATTATAAGTAGATTTGAAGTTATTATGAGCAGATATAGCATATTTTTGGATTTTTGATCTTTTATGGATATATTTGATATTAGGAGATTGATGTAAAGAGATATGTGCGCAGAAAGACTATTTTGATCTTTATGAGGGTTATAATTATGGATTGTGGATGGATGAGTAAGACATATGATGATTTTGTATAGTAGAAAAGAAATTATGTGTTGTGATATAGCTGATTGTAGATTGTATATAGAAAATAATTTTCAGATGACCAGTATGATAAATTATGTTTGCAAGATACTTGTGTAGTAGGTATGACATAGTGATTGTATCAATAAGATGGGTGATTTAGTAGGAATATATGTTTAACAATATTGTTAGAGGATTAATGTCTCGTTTAAACCTTTGAGTTGAATACCAAATAGGGTAACGGGTATAAGAAATATGTCATGGATACAGTTATTAGTTTGTGAGTGGTGTTAGTAACTAAGAAGTAATGTATATCTTTCTGGATGGCATGATAGTAGGTTTAGTTTAGAAGTTGCTGACTGTGTGAATTTGAGTAGATCGAAAGAATAATAATGAAAGGAATTATATCGGGTGATGATAGTTGCTAAAGTTGATAGTCTCAGGATATATCTTGTATGGCAGTGAAACTATATTATGGTTATTAGTTTAGTTTTGAAAATTGATTTAGAGGATAAGAATATTTTAACTTGAAGATCGTGTATGTTGGGTGATGAATTTTAATTACAAGTATACAGACTTATTTTATTATGATTATTAGGTGATATTAATGATGTTGTAGAGGGATATTGATGATTCTATACGATTAAATTGTGCAGCATATATAGTGGACTTTGTATAGAGGATGTGATAGAATATTAAATTACGACTCTTAAAGAAGTATGAGGTTCAAATGATTTAATTAGGAATGAGATATGTTAGTATAGATGTTAAACTGAGATATTATGTGTTTTGACATGTTAGTTGTTTCAATGATACTAATTGGTGAGCTAATTTGATAGCGTTATTCATAGAGCCTATAGACTTGATTATTTATTATGACTGAGAGATGGTTTGGAAGTTGAACTAATTGCTTTATAGGACGATAATGAAAGGAATATAGAGGACTATGATATTTCATGTACAATGTATCGATGGATGTTTATTATACTGCTAGATGGTAAACAGATAATGATGTATAGGAAAGTGATTATATTAGAAATTGTTTAACCATTGGCTTACATGCTCGATTATTACTAGAGGTTATTGAGCGAGCCTTTTTGAATGATTAGATTGATTTAATGATTGTAAAGACTTACAGGTTTAAATTTAAGTCTTAAGATAAAGACATTTGATTGGAAGATAATGATTTCATGATTGGTTCTATTATAGTTTGTGGAAATTTGATCATTTAATGGATTGCAAAGTTAAGGATGTAAGAATGTTGTTATCTATATTGTTGGATGTCTTCTAATCTATAGGAATCAGTTAGTGTCAGTTAGTTTATTATTAGCAAATCATAATAGCATTATGAATTCAGGAGGTTAATCTTAGTAACTTTAGTTCATTTATAATGATTTTATGGATTTGTTTAAGATGTGTTTCTGTATTTTTTTAAAAGATCAAGTATGATGGATTAGTATATATTGGTTTATGAATTGAATATTATATCTGTCGAGATATTGAAGAGATTATTGGATCACTTAATAGAACTCCATGGATAGTCTTTGGATCGGAATATCGATATCATTAAGTGGTATTTTGGTGGATATACTAGTAGTGATGGTCATTAAATAGATAATGATCAAACTGGAATTATATGAATCGAGGAATGAATAGTTTGGATATAAAAGTGATTGATAGAAAGATCATTATAAAGTTTATCATGTATGTTTCTTGAGATAGTTAAACCCTTTTAGATATTGCAGATTAAGAAGGAAGATAATGTGGAGAATTAGAAGAGGATATAAATTTCGGTTGAGGTTGCATTAGGATTTACATTGATAGGTCGGATTTGATGCACTGTATGTTATTCTGAAGAATGTATTATGAATACACGTTGATATTGTAGTCTTATATGGATAGGTATGATCTCTTATATTGATTTACCTAGTAATTTGTATAATAGTTTAAGCATATGAGCAGTGCACTTTAAATAAGAGAGTTTGTGCTATCGCCTAAATTTTATGAGGATATCGAATGATGCTGAGTATGTTTAGATTAGTGAGATTATTTATTTAGGAAGAGAAGCAAGAGTTAAGTATTTCGGATGTTTTGAAATAACTTGTATTTATCGTTCCACTTGGTATTAGTGATTGTATTGAGGAATAATCCATTGAGTATGTTTGGGATCGGAGTGTATATTCAACAGATTGAAGATAATTTACCTAAATAGGTTGTATCATATGACCATAAGTGATTATTGCATTACGATGTGTATTATTGTAGTTAGGAGGAAAAGTGATAAATTGGTATAGCTTGAGGTATTTTGGAGTAGAATATGGCTTAGATTTAGAAAATTTAATTTTGTAAGAGAGTTACTTATGGTGGTATAAGTTATAGATTTGAAACAGTAAGATTATACAGTTGTCGATTTGATGGGAAGGTAGTAGAACTAGATTTGTAGATTTTCTTACAATACCAATGTGATTTAAATTTCGGGGTCGAAATTTTTATAAGGGGGGAAGGAAAATGTAACAACCCAATATATAAAAAAAAAAAAAAAAAAAAAATTCTGGGCACGACGCGACCGGCCACACTGTGGCCGGCCTCGTGCCTATGCAAGCTGCGCATGCAGCTTGTGTGGTGGGGGCGCAACGTGCCCGCTGCCGCTGCCACAGCCAATGGGCTGTGACCAGCTGGCCGCGGCGGGCCCCGGCGCCGCCGCAAACCGCCCCCCCTCACCGCCTTCCCTCTCTCTCTTTAAATCTCTCTCTCTCTCTCTCTCTCCCGGTTGGTCTCTCTCTAAACCTCTCTCTCTCTCTCTCTCTCGCCGAGGCCGGACTATCGCCACCGCCACCACCTCCACGAGCGCCGGTGAGCTCTTTCTCCTCCTCTCTCTTCTCTCTTCTTCTCTCTCTCTCTCTCTCTCTCTCTCTCTCTCTCTCTATCTCTCTCTCTCTTTCTCTTTTTCTTACCTTGGGCTCGGGCCCGTCGCAGCCGAGCCGCCGGCGAGAGGCCGGCAGCTGGCTGGCCACCAGCTGTCGGTGCCCTCCCCGCCGGCCCGGGTCCACACCTCCCTCACCTCCTTTCTTCTCTTTCTCTTCTGTTCTTCTTCTTCTTCTTCTTCTTCCTCTTCTTCCTCTTCTTCTTTCTTTCCTTCTTTCTTTCTTTCTTTTTCTCCTTCTTCCTCAGCTCCTCTTTTCTCTTTCTGCACAATGTTGGGCTCGGCCCAGCACTATAGCAGACAGTGCTGGGCCGAGCCCAGCATTGATGGCAGTTGTAATTAAATTATTAATTAATTAGTTTATTTATGTTATTTATTTAAGTATTTTACTTCTTAATTAATGCAAATAGATTATTTAGACATTAACTATTTTAATAATATTATATATCCTTCAATGTAATTTTATTAATGATAATTTTTATAATTAATGATTAATTAGGCATAAATATAGGTAATACTTATATTTATTTATTTACTTACTTATATGTATATTAGATTAATAGATAAATTTGTAAATTATAATTATTAGATTTATATTCTAATATTCTTATGATATACATTTTTTAAGTAATTCTATTAATTTATTATACATTATTATTTTGTAACAAAAAAGATAATGACTACATAGTCCCTAATTAATCAAGATATAATTTAATTATAATTAGGTTTTTATCTATATTTATATTTAAAAATATAGCTAATTAAAAAATAAGTAGAAATTCTAAAATCTAATAACTCATCATATTTTACTCGAACGGATTATATTGGGATAAACAACTAACTTTATGTTACTTAAATATTTTCAGATTCCGAACCCCTTATTTGAGACCCCGTGGACTTTGCTAGAGATGAGGGTCACTCGGTTAACTAACGGACGTGAGAGATGCGTGGTTTATAGCTTCTGATCAGGGTGAGTAGTCTTATCCCCTAGATCCCTTTCTCAAATTAGGATATATTACATATTATGTACATGCATAATTTTGGCCTCCAGCATGATTATATGACTTCATATAGAGATGATTTCAGTCGAGCATATATTTTATCATGCATTTGATTAGACTGCTCTGGGATATGAGTACATTGGTGATATATAGAGATGATTGGAGATGATTATGCTATTATGGTTTTATGTCGGGATGATCTCTATCATGAGTATGCATGTGATAGATTAGCATGAGTATGCATGTGTTAGATACATGGTTGGAGTTTGCATTACATCATTTTTCTCTCGGCTTCTTTACCACCTAAATTCCTGAGTTGTATGATCTGTTGTCGTACTGGATATATGCATATGATTTATCATATATAGGAAATCATAAAAGTACATGTGTATGTGATGTGATGTGATGTGATGTGATGTGATGGCTGGAACGGTATCTGGTCCGGACTGGTACTGGACATACTCTTAGCGTATGGCAGAGTATGGTGATGGCTGATAGTTGTACTCTTAGCGTATGACAGAGTACAACTATCATTGATATACCCTTAGCGTATGGCAGGGTTTGATTATTTTCTTCAGAGATACCCTTAGCGTATGGCAGGGTATGATTTATCTACAGAGATACTCTTAGCGTATGACAGGGTATGCTCTGAGCTTGTGACATGATGTGTATCGAGTTTGGGGCCGGGTACCGTAGTCCAGCATGGTGGATGATATTCAGAGTTGAGACGGATGATTGTGATAGTGAGAGATATGTGAATTATATCTGGCTCTGACATATATGATTATCTAGTAGTTGGCATGCATCATGCATCATCATTGTTGTGACTAATATCATTGGATCATAATTGTTATACATGATATGGTGTTATATTCGGTGATGTTATATAATTTCGGTTGAGGATATAATATGGTCATTCATGAGAACTGATTTCATTCATATATATGTCATTGAGGATACATATATATATATGTTCATACATGACATCATACTGCTTTCTGATTCATATTATCCAGTACATGATTTACTCTCTGTTTGGCTTCACTGATAATAGACTGAGCCTTTTGCTCATGACTCTCTTTATTTCTTTTCTAACCCCTCAGATATGTGGTACGTGATAGCGACTTGAGAAGATATTTTAGAGTGATGATGAGGTGAGCTATAGATGCGAGATGGCATAGATGATAGTTTATATAGAAATTGAGTTGTACCAAAATTTGATATTTGTACTCTTTTGTATTAGACGATGATTTATATAATACAGGTCGAATCATAGTGTACTCTTGTATCAGTTGTTTAGTTGTATCTTGATGGTTTGTTGTGGCCTGTGTGGGTCCTGCCAGATTATGTAGCGGTCTAGTGTGTATTATTGTGTATTTTGATATTCATATGTTAACAGGTTTATTTGGTTAAGAGTATGATTTATTTGGTGATGGATTATGTGATCATGGATATGTTAGCAGGTGTTATTTGATGATATCATGATTGTATGTGCACAGGAGTGTATCTGTGCGTGACGGGCCCCGCCCGACCTGTCGCGTGCGCCGCACGTGCCGTGTGGGCGCGTGGGCGTGCACGTGCCGTGCCGGGCGGGGGCGTTACAATTTTTACCGCAATCCATCATTTGCAAGCACTCGAATGCATCCGCGGTCCAACAGCAAACCACATCGATTCTCCAACTCTAGATGGTGCTCCGGATCATTCAACACCTCTTGTAACAATCTCAAAACATCTGGGTCAGATGTACATGCATACCTCAGCTCATCAAGAAAAGGAAAAGTAGGAGAAGAATAGGCTACAAGCTTAGCAGTATCGGGTTGGCGTGATAGTGTATCTGCCACTCTATTTTCCGTTCCTTTCTTGTATTGAATTTCATAATCATACCCCAGCAATTTTGTGACCCCTCTCTGCTACGCCAAAGTGTGTATACGCTGACCCATAAAGTATGGAAGGTTCTTTTGATCAGTTAAAATAATGAATCGCCTACCGATCAAATAAGGCCTTCACTTTGTCACCGCATGCATAATTGCCAACATCTCTCTCTCGTAAGTTGATAATTACTGAGATTTTTTGTGATAAAGCCTTTCTAATAAAGGCTGTGGGACGTCTTCCTTGCATTAGTATAGCTCATATGCCAATTTCTAACGCATCATATTCCACAATAAACTCTTTGGTGAAGTCCGGTGGCGCTAGAACGAGAGCTATCATCATTGTTATTTTCAGTTTTTCAAAGGCTATAGTGGGTTCATATGTCCATCTAAAAAAGTCCTTTTTCAACAAAGAAGTGAAAGGAGCAGCGATCTTGCCATACCCGGCGATGAAGCGACGATAATATTCGGTCAGCCCCAAGAATCCTCGCAATCCTGTGGTGGTAGTAGGAATTGGCCAAACGGTCATGCATGCTACCTTTTGAGGATCTGCCGCTATATCTTCCGCTGAGATAATATGGCTTAAATACTCCACTTATAATACTCCCCATAGGCACTTGGACTTCTTTATCTTTAGCTGGTTTTGCTTCAACAAATTCAGCACATCCTCCAAATACTCCAATTTAGTCCTCCTATACACGAAGATGTCGTCAAAGAATACCAAAACATACCTTCGCAATAGAGGCCGAAATATATCATTCATAAGGCTGGAGCATTGGTGAGACCAAAAAGCATCACCCGAAATTCGTAATGCCCATCCGGAGTCTGAAATGCAATCTTATGCACTTCCGCCAGGTGAACTCTAATTTGATGATACCCAGCCCTCAAGTCAAACTTACAGAATATAGTCGCCTCTATAACCGGAGTGGGATACCGGTACTTGATGAAAATAGTATTTAGTACCCGATAATCGACACAAAAATATCATGTCCTAGTCCTTTTCTCGCACCAATAGCATGGGCGATAAGTAAGAGCTACGACTTGGTTGAATGAGGCATTGCTCCAATATTTTAGCTACCATATTGGAGATAGCTTCCTTGTGCATATGTGGATACCGATATGGCCTCACATTCACTAGTATAGCCTCGGGCACAATCTCTATGCGATGGTCTGTTGTTCTCCTTGGTGGCAACTCCTTTAGCTCTTCAAACAGTCCAGCAAATTTGTCTAATATATTAGACAACTCGATGGTAGTATCTGGACTCATTTGAGGCTCGTCTCCTACTGGTCCTAACTGGAGAAGATATGTCAAATCACTCGCACATGGTAGCCCCACCATTCGCTACATCGTAGGAATCGGCTAAGATTGAACGCCATCACGCCGCACATCTTTGTTTCCTTGCTTAAATTTTATCCATTTGCTCCGAAAATCAAAAGTGACAGGTCCCAAGCTTTGTAACCACTGAGTACCAAGGACAATGTCCGCTCCTCGTAGTGCCAATGGATACAGGTCCACAATGATGTCTGTCCTTACACCCGTATACCAACTCGGCGATTCAAGCTCTCCGCCTTAAGCATCATGCCATCTCCAATAGCAACGTCAAACCCCATGGTCGTTTCAGCATCCAAGCCCAATCTTTTCACTAACCTCTCGTCTAAAAAGTTGTGTGTACTCCCAGAATAGATGAGGATATGCACATATGCACATATCCTGTTAGGTTTTTATTTGTTGGCAATTGTGTACAAAATATTCTAAGTGTATTTTTTACATGTATATGAGCTTTACACAAGTCTAGAATATCTCTGGTCTGAAGAATTGCAAGGTTATTGGAGAAAAGCTGTTGAGTTCACACCGCGTTCACAAACGCGTTCGAACGCGGTGCGTTCACAAACGAGTTCGAACGTGAAATCTGCGTTCACACAGACAGAGAACAGCGTTCACAAACACGTTCGAACATGGGCACTACATTCACACAGACAGAGAGACGCGTTCGAACGCAACATGAAGAATTCAAGCTATCGCGTTCGAACGCACTCGAGCCCATTCGAACGCACCAACAAAGTTTAAAAATATTGGACTTTCATGAGTACGGATAAGATTCAGATTTGGCTCTATCTTGAAGATCATGAGTACGGATAAGACTCGGATTTGTCTTTATCTTGAAGATCATATATAAGGATTGTGAAACCCTATCTCAAGGTGAGTTGAAGAAATATTATTGAAGGAGACTTCTTGAGGCTACATCGATTATTCAACTAACAATGTTCCACTCATCTACAAGAATTTAATCTTTCATCTTAAGGGTGATCTAGACAAAAGATCAATCTCGAGGGCTACTGAGATTGGACTTCAATCACAAGAAGCAGTGAATCGTGGGTTCTAGCGATCAAGACTGAGAGGAACAAAGTCGTTTAGATCGACGGGTTGTTTTGTGAGTCAGTCTTATAACTGCTACTATCATAGTGATTGGTTTTGATCCAAGTTTGGATCCGTGGTTGACCATGTTTGTCAAAAAGTTCAATAAATTCTTGACCATGTTGACCATGTTTGTCAAAAAGTTTAATAAATTCTTTCGGAAGCCAAACAAGTTAAATGCTGAAAAACTTGAGAAAAGCAAAGCCTTTGTAAAAAGGAAGAATACTGTGAGTTCAAATACAGGTGGTACCAACAACAATGTCAAACAGAAAAATAAGAATTTTGATAATAAAGTTCAATGTTTTGAATGTTCTGGTTTTGGACACATCGCACAAGAATGCCCTAATCGTCTTAAGAGGAAGGGCAAAGCTATGAAAGTCACTTGAGATGACTCAGATGAATCTATTGATGATTCTGAAAAGGACGAAGAAAACTTTGTAGCTTTTACCTCTTCTCTACTTTATACTGACTCTATTGTTGATACTGATAGTACAGATGATCAGGATATGTTACCTGCTGAGGAAGATGAATCTGAAATCCAAAAGGCATATAATGACTTATACCTAGAGTCGTTTAAACTCAAGAAAAGCAATCTTAGACTACTTCAACGACTCAAGGTAATCGAACCAGAAAGAATTCAATTTGAAGAGATGTACAAATTGGAGCTTGAACGTGTCAAAGACCTTTCTAAACAACTTGACAATGCAAAAAATAAAATGAAGGCTGATGAAATTGAACTAGAGCGATTGCATAAGGAAGTTACATTTCTGAAAGGGAAGAACAAACTTGACGAAATTCTAAAAGCTCAGATCTCTGGAAAAGACAGGTATGGTGTTGGATACTCTGGTAATTCAAATAATAATAAAACTATATTTGTTTCTGCAGGTATATAAAAGGAAGAATACCTGAAGCCATCAACCGCATTTACAAAGCAATCGTGGATGAACCCTTCTAAACAGAACTTGAATATACAAACTGGTGAATCTTCGACGGTACCAAAGGTAAACTCTAATCACTCTCCTCGACATAAGGTGAGTAAAAAAAGGTTTGTTCCGACATGCTATCATTGCGGCATTCTAGGGCATATTCGACCACATTGTAAATTTTTGCAAAAACCTAGAAGTGCTTTTATTTATGGGATGAAAACAAAAACCATATGGATCAAGAAATCTGATTTGAAATGTTATGTTGTGCATACTGCTTTGTAAGCCTTAAATTCTAAATTGTGGTATTTAGATAGTAGCTGTTTAAGACATATGTCGGGTGACAAGTCTTTATTTTCTAATCTCGAAAAACATGAAGGGAGAGTTGTGACATTCAGAGATGGTAACTCATCCAAGGTAATAGGTAAAGGAAAGGTAAGTACTCTAGGGATTCCTAGTCTCGAAAATGTTCTTTATGTTAATAGCTTGAAAGCAAATTTATTAAGCATCATTCAATTTTGTGATGAAGGTTATGAGGTAGAATTCTCTAAAAATGATTGTACTATTCTAGATCATGATGGTAATGTTATATGTTTTGGATCTAGAACATCTAATAATTGCTATATTGTTAGAACTTCACATAATCTGAAATGTAACAAGACAAAACAATAGCAATAGAACATGTTGAGACGGAGAAACAGTTGGGTGATTTGTTACAAAACTTTTTGATTTACAGAGATTTTAGTATCTTCGTACTTCTTTAGGGATTTGTGCTTTGGATTGATTTGTGTTTTAGTTTGCAAGTTTCTTATTATTTTGTTTCATTTTTTTTAGGTTTTATTTTACTCTAAAATTTTCTTTGGTTTCAGTTTTAGATTTGTCGAGAGTTTTTGTTATAAAAAAAAATTGATGCATTCCTAGATTCAATAATATACTCTTGACATAAAAATATGATTTTTCTTTTGATTATGAGTTATTATAGTCAATTTTGTCATCTTGTAGTATATTGTTTCAATTTTTGATTTTGTCACTCCCTCGACTTCTATAATAATAAATTTTTAATGCCTCATAACGTATGTGTATTCTTGTGTGAGCATGATATCATGAATATTTTTTTAAATAGCTCACTATTAACTTTGATTTGCACAGTTTGACCTCATACTTAGTTATCAAATATATTTTTATAAAAGATCAATGAAAAGGGCTACAATGAGTTAGTGTGAAAGCCGTCTTGTTTCGAGTCCAGTTTGACTCAGTACATTATATGCAAATTCAAAAAAAAATGATAGATGTGAATTTCTTCTTGCACTTTATTTGATTTGTACTACAAGAAAAGGGCTACCTACTCATGTGTGAAAGCCATCATTGCACCTATTTTTTTTTTTAAAAAATACAGGAAAAATTCCTGTTATGTTATGGAGAATAAGTCAAAAAATGTAAAATTTCAATACTAAGTCGGTTTGACTACTGTGTTGCATCATTGTTTATATAAGAAAGTTTGTTTAAGAAGATTGGTTCATGTTATCTATGCTCATCTTGCATATGCGTATCGTTATGATCAATCAAGATTAATTTAATTTTGAGTGATGCATTAGAATTGATTATAATATGCTTTTGATGACTTGATTGATCTGTGTATGACTTATTTCATTTGATTGTCATATTCTATGTCTTGAATGTATTTTGAATTTCTAGAAGTGCATCTCCAAAGTCTATTGATCTTGATTGATTTCTTGTAGTTTCAAGTTTTGATCACGTTAAAGTTAATATCTTGATGTTTTTTGTGCGATTGAACGTGATAACTTGCATTTTTAAGTGGAAGATGGATTTCACTTAGGGTCTTCATGGTTTCTAGAATTTTTGGATTTTTTTTTGTATTCTTTGGGCATATGTTGAATCTTGCGATTTTTTTCCTTCTCTAGAATGCCTAAAAAAAGCTACAGTTACCAAGAAACCAAGGCCGCCTTCTTCACCTACCTTGACTCTGTGTTGACGATTCTTCATCGTCAGTTTTCTCCGAGTTCCTAGTCTTTGGCATTTGTGTCAAAAAGGGAGAGAGTGTCTTAGTGTCTAGGTTAGTGTCTAGGTGTCTAGGTGTGTATGGGGAGTATGTGCATAGGGGGAGTTTATGAGAGTCTTAAGTACTTTTGAACTTTGCTTGAAGTAACTGTGAACTTTGTCTGCTTAAGTACTTTTGAATTTATGCTACATTGATAACTTGTGTTTAGATTGTTTATTCATTTCAAGTTATTTTCACTTGATCTTGGATTGGTATATATTTATTTGCAGGGCTTGATGTGCAAAATATTCTAGACTTATTGATTGCTCAATTTGAAGTCTTTGTAATATCTTGTAACCTAGGTGTTTTGTCACAAATTGCCAAAGGGGGAGATTGTTAAGTTTTTATTTGTTGGCAATTGTGTACAAAATATTCTAAGTGTATTTTTTACATGTATATAAGCTTTACACAAGTCTAGAATATCTCTGGTCTGAAGAATTGCAAGGTTATTGGAGAAAAGCTGTTGAGTTCACACCGCGTTCACAAACGCGTTTGAACGCGGTGCGTTCACAAACGAGTTCGAACACGAAATCTGCGTTCACACAGACAGAGAGCAGCGTTCACAAACACGTTCGAACGCGGGCACTGCGTTCACACAGACAGAAAGACGCGTTCAAACGCAACGTGAAGAATTCAAGCTGTCACGTTCGAACGCACTCGAGCCCGTTCGAACGCACCAACAAAGTTTAAAAATATTGGACTTTCATGAGTACAGATAAGATTCAGATTTGGCTATATCTTGAAGATCATGAGTACGGATAAGACTCGGATTTGTCTCTATCTTGAAGATCATGTATAAGGATTGTGAAACCCTATCTCAAGGTGAGTTGAAGAAATATTATTGAAGGAGACTTCTTGAGGCTACATCGATTCTTCAACTAACAACGTTCCACTCATCTACAAGAATTTAATCTTTCGTTTTAAGGGTGATCTAGACGAAAGATCAATCTCGAGGGCTACTGAGATTGGACTTCAATCACAAGAAGCAGTGAATCGTGGGTTCTAGCGATCAAGACTGAGAGGAACAAAGTCGTTTGGATCGATGGGTTGTTTTGTGAGTCAGTCTTGTAACTGCTACTATCATACTGATTGGTTTTGATCCGAGTTTGGATCCGTGGTTTTTTTCCTGTTTGGGTTTTCCACGTTAAAATCTTGGCGTTCATCTCTACTTTCGTTTTTAATATTTCTTCCGACTTTTACTTAAGCGAACGAGAAATATCATTGCCTAGAGGTTAGATACATACGTGTGTCTAGGAGTTTTTCATATCCAAATATGCATACATCGATATTTCAGCTTGGATATCTTTTTTCGTGCCCTCCTCAACGACCTCCTCTAAACACTCTCCATCACCAACAACCTCATTGTCCTCCTTGAGACCGTTGATGAGCATCACACTCTTGATCGGTTTGGAACACTGATAACCGGGGGTGAAACGTTCATCGCATCGAAAGCAAAGGCCCTTTGCTCTTCGCTCCTCCATCTGGGTAGGTGTGAGAGTTCGAACGGGGGGTTTTGTGTCTCCTCTAACATCAGAAGAAGGTCTCAAAGGTGGTTGTAGTCTAGTACTAGTAGCCGTTGTCTTTAAACTCACAAAATTTCCAGCCGGGGTTCTAGGCACAAACTGCCTATCTCGGTTGCCCCAACTTGTTTTCGCTGCCATCTTGAGAGCCTTATACTTTTGCTTCATCCTCACGGTTTTCTCAAAGGCCTCCTCAAGAGTGGTAGGACAAAGAGCACGAACATCCACTTGTATCTCATCCTGTAGCCTTGAAATGAATGTGTTCATCAATATCGGTTCGGGCTAAGGTAGCTCACAACGACTACTAACTCTTTAAAATTTAGCTTGATACTCCAAAACGGTCGTCCTCTAAATCATCTTGCTTAATATTGCAACAAAATCTTTATATGTGGCTTTCCTAAATCTACGTGTAATCCTCCTACAAAAGTCAACCCAACCAATAAATCCTCCACCACGAATAACTAATTAATACCAACTCATTGCCATTCCTTAGAGGTAAAAGCTTGCCATCTGGACCTTTGCGTCCTTCGTTGTCCCTTGACAATCAATGTATTGCTCCACTTAAAATACCAAATCTATTGGATCATCGCCTTGCAATTTTGAAAAGTCCAAGTGTGCGGTTCTCCCCCGAATAGCATTATTGGGTTCGTGAAAGATCCTTAGTTTAGGTCTAAACCTTTGTGCATGTTGATCTCCTTCTCTAAATTCTCGAGCACGTCCATCACCATCTCCGAAGGGATCAATCTTATCCTCAAAGTGCCAATCCTCCTCATCAACGAAGTGCACCGGTGCCACTCACCTCTCGGGTTCCACCACCGCCGGTCTTGGGTTTTGTAACGAAGGTGGGGGATGATGTGTAGGCATAGATAAAAGAGGATAATTGACACTAACATGTCGCACCTGGACCTATGGGGTATCGATTCAGTGTGGTCCCACCATTGGTCCTTCTTGAGGCACCAATCTTCGTCGAGGAGATGACGAAGTCGATCGGTTCATGACATATTCGTTTAAAGCATTATGATCATTATGTCTTGCGTCAACCCTATATAGCAATATTTGGAACATGCCCCTAAGTTCATCCGCCAAGCTCATGTTCATACCCATGGACGTTGGTTGACTCGGTCCTGCCATGGTTGCTCCAAAGGAATCGGCCTCACGGTTAGGGTTATCATGGAATGAGTCTTCCCTTGTCGATGTGCTCTCCATTGGTCTCCTTGTCGACGTCATCTTCCTTGTTTCAACCATTAATGGAAGTATGAGGTTCTCCTGGCTCTAATACCAATGGTAGGCTATGGAACAATTCCTTCAAAATCTGAATTTATTGTACGAAGCTATTAGCGCAACCGAAGGAAAATATTCACCGAATATTATCTTATAGTCCGAAAATTATGAAACTAAGTGGAATCGATCCATAACTCCCTGATCTACAATTTTTGTATTTATTCCCTTTGCAGATTCCAACTGCAACTAGAATGAAAATACAATACTTTTCTAATGATGGTGGTGGTGATGAGTGGAGTGGATGTTAGGGTTATGGATGATAATGGAAATTAGAGTGGATGGTTGACGTTGTTTAAGTGATAAAGACGAAGAGGAAGAAGTAGTCGAGATCCCAAGGAAGAGGGAAGACTTGACAAATGAAGGAGATTAGAAGTTACGAGAGACCATGCCAACGATAGAGGTGGTAGATTGGTGAAGAGGAAGGAGGGAGATTATGATATAGAGAATAGAGAGAAGATAGGAGGCAAGAAACTAATAATTCAATAGCATAATGATTTTGGCTGCCATCCACACCTTTATAGAGGCTAGCCAATAAGACAAAATAATAATTATTAACCCTAATTCTAGAGGATTCCTACCAATCGCATTTGAATGCGTCCGATCACGTTCGATTGCACAAAAGACATTCTCTGTCGATGCGAATGCGATACAGGTGTTCGAACGCACACAACCGCATTTTAACACGTATTTTGCATTCTCTATTTTTGCAAACCTGATGTAGGCATTCGCAAGGGCATTCGTATGCGACCCCTTCCGCATTCGAACACGACCTACAAGAATTTTATTTTAATGAAAATAAACAACTAATGCAATAAGAAAATACCATAACTAAGTATATCAAATTCATATTATCCAGTACATGATTTACTCTCTATTTGGCATCATTGTGATGGGTTCTCAGTACCAAAGATAGATGGCTACGCAACGATTCTTTCAAGATCTGGATATATTATAGGAATCAGTCTACGCAACCGTGAGAAAATATTCATCAAATATTCTTCGATAGTCAAAAAATTATGAAACTAAATGGATTAGATTTGTATCTTCCTGATCTAGAAATTTTATATTTATTCCCTTTGCAGATTCGAATTATAACTAGGACAAAAATACGAAATAACGTGGGTGATAGTGGTGGTAACGGGTGGAGTAGATGTTAGGATTATGGATGGGTATGGAGGTGAAGGGGGATGGTGGATGTGGTTAAGGAATGTAGATGAAGGGAACGAAGTGGTTGAGATCCCTGAGATCCCAAAGAAGCGGGGTGGTTCAATAGTCGAGGGAGATTAGAAGTTAGAAGTTAGGAGAGAGTCAAGGGGTGGTTCGATAGTTCGAATTTGCTCATGACTAATTTATTTTCTAACATTCTCAGATATGTGGTACGTGATTACGATTTGAGATATCTTGAGAAAATATTTAGAGCAATGATGGGGTGAGCTGTAGATGCAAGACAGTATAGATGATAATTTATATAGAAATTGAGTTGTACCATTATTAGATATTTGTACTCCATTATATTAGATGATTATTTATATAATCTAGGTCGGATTATATTGTACTCATATGTCAATAGTTATAAGTTGTATCTTGATGGTTTATCTTGGCTTGTGTAGGCTCTGCCAAATTATGACCTACCAGTTTATGTAGCTGTCTAATATGGTTATTGTGGATTTAGATATTGATATGTTAACAGGTTTATTTGGTTAATTATATGATTTATCTCTAAGATGTATTATATTTGAGCATAAGAGTGTATCTGTGTGTGATGGGCCCGTCTGACCTATCGCATCTTGGGCACGTGGGCGTGCATGTGCTCATGCTGGGCGGGGGCATTATAGAACGAGAGGCCTTATAGATACCCTCATATACAAAAGGAGGAGATTACATGGATGGTAAAGCAAATACTTACACAAGGGATTATATAGCCTAATCGCAGCACATATTCTTCCCCCGTTCTATTGGTGTAGAAGAAGGATGGTAGTTGGAGATTCTGTGTCGATTATAGGGCATTGAACTCCACTATCATCAAGGATCAATATCATATTTCAATTATTGAGGAGTTTCTTGATGAGCTAGTAAGGGCTACATATTTTAGCAAGCTCAACTTACACGTGCGCTACCATCAAATTCGAGTGCACTCGGTAGATGTGCACAAGACCGCCTTTCAGACTTATGATGGCCACTATGAGTTCCAAGTTATCCCTTTTGGCTTGACGAACACTCTAGTGATGTTCTAAGGCTTGATGAATAAGTGTTCCAACCACTCCTTCATCGATATGTGTTTGACTTTTTTGATGACATTGGTTTATAGCAAAACTTGCCTAGATCATCTACAGTACTTGAAGGAGGTCTTGAATTTATTACGTCACTCATGAAGGTCAAGCTGTCCAAATATCTATGGGAGGCAGGGGCGGTGGTGACAAGTGATAACAAAAGAAGTGGAGTACCTTGGGCATATCATTTAGCCCAAGGTCGTTGTAACTGACCTAGGGAAGATAGCTTGCATGATAGAGTGGCCGATGCCAAAGAACTCCAAGGAATTGTGAGGATTTTTGAGTTTGACAAGATACTACAGACCATTTTTAGCAGGTTATGAAAAGATTGTTGCCCCATTGACCACGTTGTTGAGAAAGGATGGCTTCATCTGAAGTGACAAACCCACGACAGATCTAGAACAACCTTAGCTCCATGGCCTTAAGACTGCCATGACCTCAGCTCCCGTACTCCCACTGCCTAACTTCACCAAATCGTTTATAGTCCAATATGATGTTATGGACCAGATTTGGAACGATCCGTCTATAAGATGATTATAAAAATTTGGGTGGAGGTAGCCTCGTGAGTTAGGGTTCGGATGCTTGAAAGGGATCTACGGTTATAATCTACTCCTATGAACATAAAAATAATCTAACAGCTAAAGTAAAAAAGATAAGGACGATAATAATAGCCCGCTAAACTTAGATTCATTCCATTCAATTCAATAAAAATTATTAATACATGTCCACTCCTATTTATAGGAGTAAAAATCCATAGCGGATCGGATCTACATGCAGATTATCCGATTTATTTGAAATTCAAACAACAAGATAAAGCTAGCTAACTAACTAAATCATCATTCTTTATCTTTCTCGAATTAATCCTTCGTTTCACAATAGATAGATTCCGAATCTAGTGAAGTTGTGAATACCAAAGTTGTAGTTATGGAGGTTGGCAATCTTATCCATCTAGTTTGATATTATTCAAACGACTATAGAATATTTTGTGAATATTTTTTTAAAACTGCGCAAAACTAGATTTAGCTAATTAAATAAAATCCTAACCTTCTAACTAAACCAAATAAGCAAATAAGCAAATAAGATAACTAGACTCAATCCATTGAGTCTAATCTCTCCTTGATGTGATCTGACCTGACCCGGTTTGCATCAGTTTTGAGGGTGGAAGACTTGGGTATTTTAGGTCCATGATTTGACCCTTCTTGGATCGCCAGTAATAAGTCGGTGTTTTGTTGCACTATCATATGACTCAAGGTTCCGATAGTTTGGGCAAGGATGGTGGAGAAGGTTGTCTCAGTGCTTCAATTGACCTTGATACCATATGTCCAGGTCAATGATGGAAGATGGAGGTGGTAACGCTATGTGTGCATGCTCTTTGTGCCCTTCATAGCCTGATGATGGAGTTGTAGAATTCTGCTCTCCCATGCATGTGGATATCTCCCTTTCTTCTTCTCTTTTTTGAGCCGCCATGGATCTCGTGGTTGACGTCATTGTAGATGCATGCCAATGAAAGCTATCTTTGATATCACAACTTGTTACGATCATCTTTGGTGAAGATGAATTCTATCCAATTTGATAATCTAGACAAAAATCAGCACGGAACTTGTGAAGGTAACTTGAATCGATCCAACTATTGGAACGATTAGAGATGTGGATGTTCCTCTGTGAGTTAGGAATACAACGCAGCTAAAATCTCATCGATCGGGTGAGTAAATCGAAAGTTATGCAGGAAACAATAACCAAAGGTCAGGAGGTAAGGGGATAGACATGGAATACATGGTAAAGGTTATTGGAGATAATTACGGATATGGTGGATAATTTAGTGCTTTGAACAAGATGAGGTGAGAGAAGGGAGCTTCCAAGTATGGCTGGTCACTAGAGGGAGGAAGGAGAAGCGATAGAGGATTAACCTTAGCCATAGACGAAAGCTCGGGTTGGATTCCAAAAGGGAGGAAGGATGGAGAAGATAGATCAAGCCTAGATGGAAACAAATTCCATTATTCCAAAGAGGCTGCTTTTTCAAATATTTGGAGGATAGTCAATTATCAAAAGACCCTAAATAAATCCTATTAGGACTCAACTTACCTATCGTGCGTTTGAACACACCCTGATCAGGTTTGAATGGCCAAAACACGTTCTCTATATATGATAAGACATTCGAACGGCCAAAACCCATTCTCTGTATGTGCGAACGTAAATTAGGCGTTCGAACGCCATCCATTTGCGTTCAAACACACCTACCAAAAACTATCTTATTTTTCTAAAACATAAACAAAAATTAATATAAAAAACAATTTAATCATGTTCACTATGCACCTAAATCAAGAACTGCAACAGCGTTCATCTCATCATTTTCATCAATTTAGACTATTCACATGCCAAATCTACCTTTAATTTCATATTCTACGGCTTGCCATAGCCTAACTACCTTTAAAATCATGAAATATTAAATTATTAACATTTATGCTGTTTAAATTAAATTTTATTTTTAGTATAAAATTAAAAAAATATGATAAGAGAGGAAAGAGAGAGTAGAGAGGAGTGATAAATTATGATAGGATGTTGATAAGATGTTTAAGAGAGAGAAGAAAGGAGTAATGAAGTATGATAAAATATTTAAAAGAGATAAAAGATAAATTATAATTATAATAAAATTTTAAAGATAAGTTATTATCAAATCAAGAATAAATTGGTAATTGGGTTAGTGTGTGGTATAAGATGTAATTTAACAAATAGTGTTTATATTCTAGAATATGACTATTGTGATATTTAGCTATTATTCTGAAATAAAAAATTTTATTATTCCTAAAATGAACAGAGGCTTAGGAATTAAATTAAGTAATTCTAGGGATCAGAATGCCTTTTTTTAACCTACAACAATCACTTGGAAAAATAGTAAAATAGATGTTTTTCGTAAAATCCTTAAGTCTTATACTTCTTTGATTTCTTCAGTTTTGCATTTTTAACATTGCAAATCTTTCAAAGAGAGGAAAGAAAAGTAATAAATAGATATAAAAAAAAATTTAAAAAAAAGTTAACCACTTTGATGGAAAATTACCTTAACAATGATCTTTGAATTAAAAAACTAATTATATATATACATATATATTAAAAATACAAAGGGTTAAGTATAAAAACACTTTGAATTTTGTCCTAAATGTGGAGATGTAAATTGTTCCTTTTTTTTTGTCCCCGAAAAAGGAAAGAAGTAAATCATCATGCAACTTCTGATCGCTATCTTGCAGAGTCTACCTCCTAACATATTGAAAGATTTATTATACCTATAATATTAAGACATGTTTACAATCGTTCAACTAAAAGCAAAACCTTTAATGAGATACAAACCAGTAGGTAATTAATAGAATATTGCCATCAACTTAGGCTTCACAACTCATTAGCATTAATAATTAGATCATCCATACTCGATAATCTTCATTAGTGCCAACTCTTATCAAGAAATAATTTAAGTAGCCATTTAATCCCAGATTACACATCCTACTTATTTGGCGACAATGATGCCTCACCTAATGATTTCCACTAAGCTTACCATGATGCTATCCTTCCAACTATTTCTAAAAGAAAAATTACCAAAATAAAACATTAATGATATTAGTAAATATCGATGAATGAGTCTTTAGTGCCGCTAACTTTTACCTGCATTTTATTTAAATAGCTATCTATGCACGAACCGCAATGATATGATTCAAACCTGAATTAAATCGGAGACAGAATTAGAGTGTATTAGAGGGTTTCTTGTATTTAGAATTTCTTCAAATTTGAATCTATTTAAAGTGGAACCGAAAATCAATTTGAGAGAGATTTCAAAACATTTTAGAAAAGCTTAATAGTTTACTTTTTATTCGATTTTAGGACTCTTTATTTTATCAAAATTTAAAAATATATCTACAAAGTTGAGAAATATATCTACCAAATTCAAATTGTATTTACAAAATCTATAAAAATATTTATAGAATCTGAAAATATATCTATGGTATATATAAATATATATTTCTATGAAATCCAAAGGTGAACTTTTGTATAATCCAAAGATAAATATTTGTTAAATCTGTAATACCTATGAATACATAAATATTATGTTAGTCCATTCTATGCTTGTATATTTTGCTGCCGAGTAAATATATAATTCTTTTATATGATGGATAGAGTTCAAACAGTAACAAGAGATCATCATCCCCAATAATGTCGACAAATGAATCTCAACTTTCTTCAATATCCAATAATGATACTTAATAGTAATATCATATTTATATCAATACCCTTTCATTAGTTTATAAAATTTTGCATTCATGGTGAATACTTTCACCTTTTATAAAGAAAAAATATTTTTTGCTCATTACTACTATAATACTCTCTATGTAGAAAAAGACGATAGTATAATAGTATAGAGGTAAAGTTCTTTTAATTAAGAGTTTGTTGAAGAATAATGAAAAGGAGAAGGAAAATGATAGCTCTTTGTTGCTATCGAGAAAAAAAAAAGGAATGTAATTGGAGTTGTTATATTGGTGTAACGGGGAGAATAAAGAAGTAATTTACATAAATTTCATCCATCGCTTTGCAATTTGCCCTATCTTTTTGTAAAAAGTATAAATCCTCATACCCAAATAGTACAATATATACTACAAAAGAAAAGAAAACGTAACATTTGATTTTACAGTAGATGTTGACATTGTCCTCTTAAAACTTAAAATAGGTATACGAGTATTACAGTCATTTTACAGCTAAAATAGGTGAAAGTAAGCTCAAAAGGTGAAAAAGAAAATATTATTAGTTTATGGTGTTAATTGGTTGCGGAAAAGTATTGAATATTTTATATACTTTTTTATATATATTAAGTGGGAGAAAATTCTGATGCTTAAGAGAGTGATGTAAGCAAAACAAAGAGGCAGGTAAGGCATCACTATCGTGCTTCTAAGTACTTTTTTTCTTTGTATTTATCTTTTTGTGAGGCTTCTTATTTCCTAGTTTTAAACAACTCATGAATCTAATCTTATATTGGATAAATATCTTCAGAGACATTTTCTTAATATATATATATATATATATATATATATTTGTACACTAATTCCATTTTATTCATTCAAACAAGAAAATATTCTCTTGGATTTGTCTGCTCAACTAGATGGTGCAAATTATATCGGACCGTATCAAAACAAAATAAAGGGAATCTGGTGGGTATCAACAATAATTGCTTCCTAGCCACTATGATCCACTAATAAATTGCAATAATTTGGGAGCATGCATGGCCTTTACAGATGATCAAGACAAAAGTACCAGATGATAAATAAGAAGGTTTATTAGTGTCTCATTTTATTGAATATAGTTGTGTTATTTCATTCTCATTTCTAGGCTTCTAGTAACAAAGTTGTGTGAGATCATTTTCTCTCAAAAAAACAAAAGTTGTATTAGATCACTGAGTATTGTGACTTGTTATGTCATTCGATTTTTATGTGATTCGATTCTACTCTCTTGCATAGCAAAATCTCTTGATGATCTTTGATCAAATAATCTATGAGTGCAGTACTCACTGGACATCGTGAAGGAGCCCTCTAGTTAAATGTAGATCTATGAGCTAAAAATCCATAGAAGTATGTTGTTACTCATAGTGATGCACAATATTGTAAGTTATGTTGAATATATTTAGCTCCTAAATATTATTAGAATGATTGGTGTCATAAACTAATATAATTTATAATTTTATACGCATTTCATTTTTACTTTACACTTTCATCATTTTTTTATAAAATAACAATAACACCCTTGAACCTATTTTGATGGAGAAGTCACCATCACCTACGATATTAAATATTATTTTTATGTATTTTAATCTTCACTTTACTTATTAAGAACAGAGTTTGTACTTTAGAGAAGACATGGGCAAATATAGAGAGAGACAATATATATCACTTATCTATTCTTTTCTTCCAATAATATAACTATTTTATTTATGTTTTTCAATTATAATAAAGAATTCTTCATCAAACTCTTTCTTTCTCTTTCACCTCTCCAATGAAAATCTTAACTAGAAAACTTTACCGCTATAACATTATGCATCGTAGGATACCATAGAAAATGCTATAAAAGTGAATAAGTATAAAATATTCTTTTGTTATGAAGATGGAAGTACTCGTCGTTTACACATTAAAAACATTGAATAAATACACTTAGACCCACTAAACTATTACTGTTTTATGCATACACTCATTAAATTTTTTTGTTACCCACATAAACCTCCTTGAACTAAGAAAAAAATTATAGACCTCTAAACCAAAAACATTGGATTAGAGAGTGTATATGGTAAAAAAAAAGTTCAAATCCTGTCTGCAAAATCTAAAATTAGTATTATATATAATATATATATATATATATATATATATATATATATATATAATCTAGATTTAGAAACTATGGAATCTAGAGTTAATACTTCTTATTAGTTACTATATATAGAATTGAAGTTAGAGATTTTTACAAATCACACCCTATATTTTACTTATTTTGTGATTCGCACCCTATCTTTATGGATTTTATAACCCTACCCCTCCTTTCTCCTATAATTCTCATTTAAAACACTAACATTATTTTTACTAACTAATGTCGATCAAATTATAAAAATATCCTCACCATTCGCTCTTATTTTCTATATTCCTCCACCATCTTCCCCACCTACATCCTCTACTGTCACCGTCGTCGTTGCCACCGTCGCCGCCACCTTTCCTCATTTTTCCCTCTACCCCTCCTCCTCTTTCTCCTCCTTTTCTTCCTCTTCTTTTTTGGAAAGAGAAAGAAAATGAAGAAGGCATGGGTAATTTAGATATTTATAAATTTTTTTATATATTATAATAGAATATTTATTTTCTAGTACTGTCTAAGTTAATCTAGGGTGTTAAATGAGAATTATAAGTGAAGAACGGCTCAGGTTACAAAATCTTCAAAACCAGGGTGTGAATTACAAAATAGATAAAATGTAGGAGGTGATTTGTAAAAAATCCCTTAAATTTAATCAATTAAGTCATTTTATCTATAACTGAGTGTATTTAGAATCTGTAGTTACTATCCCAAGAAGCCATAATTATAAACGATAGAATCCAAATTTAGTAACTATGAATTTTGAAGTTGGTATTTATAGAATCCGTAGTTTATATATATAGAATTCCAAAGATACCAACCAAAAAAGTAACTAAGATAAAAATAAAAAGTTATTTTACTTCGTACTAGGAAAATTACCAAAGAAAATTCTATGTCTGAAAAGATTTCTTAGTTTTCTTTTGTTGTTTCGTCGCTTAAGTACACACTTGATCTACTAACATACAAGTTTGATGTCGAGGTGTGCACCCCACTATTCTAGTACAAAATCCATAATTAATAACTTTAGAAATTTGAAATTAATATCTATAAAATCTAGAGTCAGTATATACGAAATCCAAAAATACTAATCATAAAATTATATAGATTGTATATGAAAATACCTTATTATTGTACACAAATATTTTCAAAAAAATATTTATAAATTATATAGCTTGTTTGATAAAATATTTTCCAGTTGTACACAAAATTATATATTGATCTACATTTTAAGTATTCCAGTGTTGTATAGCAAATATATATTCATTATTTCACATACTCCAAAATCTAGATTGTTCCATATATAATTTGTTAAGGTCGCTTTTGGGTAAAGATGATTTTCTATCAGATTTGATAATCTAGACAGAACTCAGCATAGAACTTGAGAAAGTAATTGAGATCAATCCAACTGTTGGAATGAACTGAGATTCGAATATATTGTTCCTCTGTGAGTTAAAAATCTAACGCAACTAGAATCTCAACAATCAGGTGAGTAGATCAAAAGTTATATAGGAAAAAATAACAAAAGGTCAAGAGGTAGCGGGATAGACGTGAAATATATAGTTAGGGTTGTAAGAGATGATTATGGTATAGTGGATGAATTAGTGCTTTGAACTAGATGAGATGGGAGAGGGAGCTTCTAAGTATGGCTGATCACCAAAGGGAGAAGGGAGAAGCCATGGAGTTTTGACCTCGGCCGTAGACGAGAGCTCGGGTTGGATACTAATGGGGAGGAAGCAGGAGAGAGAAGTTAACTCAAGCCTAGATGCAAAACAAGCTCCAATAATCAATAATTCCAAGTTTGCTGCTTTTCCACATATATAGAGATTAGTCAATTATCCAAAAACCCTAAATAATTATATATAGTGCATGGTGCTGGGCTGAGCCCAGCACTATATATAATTATATATATATATATATATATATGCACAATTAGTTTAGCTTAGTTAATTTAATGTATTTAGGTTATACAAATTAAATATAATTATATCATAGTTAGTATATAGTTCTAATTATATCATGTTTAGCAAAATACCTGCAATATAAATTACTATTTTAATCTTAAGTAGATAATAGTAATTATTAGGGTTATGTACGTATATTCTTACGTAATTAATTACAGTAACTTAATTCTTATTTTCTTAATTATCAAACAGAATAATAGATAAATAAAATATATTTTAAATACACTATTAAATAATATAATTATGATTAATAAATAACAAAAACAAATATAGAAATGAAGAGTACATAATTACAACAAGAAACTATCCTTTTGTCGGGTTAATTTTAATTAATAGAAAGACTAACATATTTGTTATAAATAATTTCATATCCCGACCCCCCTGTTTAAGATCCCGTGGACTTAGCTATCGAGGCGTGATTGTTATCGTAGCAGCGTGAACGAGTGGTGTGAGTAGTCTTATCCCCTAGATCCCTTTCTCAAATTAGGTTATATTATATATTATGTACATACATGTTTTGGCCTCCAGCATGACTATATGACTATATAGAGATGATTTCAATCAAGCATATTTTATCATGCATTTGATTAGACTGATCTGGGATGTAAGTACATTGTTGATATATAGAGATGATTGAAGATGATTATACTGTTATGGTTTTATGTCAGGATGATCTCTATCATAAGTATGTATGTGATAGACTAGTAGGAGTATGTATGTGTTAGATACATGGTTGGAGTCGGCATTATATCATTTTTCTTTTGGCTTCTTCACCACCTAAATTCCTAAGTTGCATGATTTGTTACAGTACTGGATATATGCATATGATCTATCATGTATAGGAAATCATGATAATCGTTGTGTATGTGATGTGATGTGATGGCTGGAACGGTATCTGGTCCGGACTAGTACTGCACATATTCTTAGCGTATGACAGAGTATGGTGATGGCTGATAGTTGTACTCTTAGCGTATGACAGGGTATAACTATCATTGATATACCCTTAGCGTATGGCAGGGTATGATTACTTTCTTTTGAGATACCCTCATACCCTTAGCATATGGCAGGGTATGATTTATCTACAGAGATACCCTTAGCGTATGACAGGGTATGATTTATCTCCAGAGATACTCTTAGCGTATGATAGGGTATGCTCTTAGCTTGTGACATGATGTGTATCGAGTTTGGGGCCGGGTATCGTAACCCAACATGATGGATGATATTCAGAGTTGAGATGGATAATTATGATAGTAAGAGATATGTAGATTATATCTGCTTCTGATATATACGATTATCTAGTGGTTGGCATGCATTATGCATCATCATTGATGTGATTAGTATCATTGGATCATAATTATTATACATGATATGGTGTTATATTCGGTGATGTTATATGGTAATTTCATCATGTTATATAATTTCATTTGAAGATATAATATGGTCATTCATGAGAATTGATTTCATTCATATATAAGTCGTTGAGGATACATATATACATGCTCATACATTGCATCATGCTACTTTCTGATTCATATTATCCAGTACATGATTTACTCTCTCTTTGGCATCACTAATTCGGGATAAGGTCTATTCACTAAGCCTTTTGCTCATGACTCTCTTGTTTTCTCTTTCCCAAAAACCTAGGTGAACGAGAGGAGCAGGATACTCCCTTAGAGGTCTTGCCAGTGAGTGAGGAGTAGAGTGTGGTTAGTGTTTTCTGCTAGATGAGTTATCTTATCTGATGTACTAGTGGACATCCTCTAAAGTGTATCTGTATCCTTGACTTATATTTTAGCAGGTGACATTGTACTTGTATAATTATGTATATATTACCGTTGTGTATATGTAGTTGTGAAAAGCTCTTGATGATGTGTTGTGGCCTGTGTAGGGTCCATGTAGGGTTATTTGTATGCTGTTGACAGTTAAACTTGAGTTATTCTTAGCTTAGTGTTGTGGATAAAATTATGATGTTGCTACAGGTTTATTTGATTGTCAGTATCTAACCAAATGGTCAGGTGCTACGCACGTGCCGTGTGGGCTCGTGCCGTGCACGTGTTTAGAGTTAGGTGTTACATTTTAGAGTGGTATCAGAGCCAAGTTTGTTAAGTATCCGGCATATCATCAAGAGCTTTTGTACATTGTCACCTTAAGTCTAGGGAAGTATTGCGATCTTAGGGTTATGTAAGAGATAAATTTTAGACGTTTACTTGATTACTAATCAGTTGATGAATTTGACTATTTTCACAGAAAAATGCCACCTCGTCGTAGAGGTTCACAGTCTAGGGTGACCTCCATAGCTAAGACCCCTACTGAGACCCTAGAAGTTCCTCCATTTGTAGAGGAACGTGATCCTATTTCGCGCCTCCTAGATAGTCAAGAAAGACTTATTGAGGAAATCCTTCGAAACAGAGGAGCTGGTATATCAGCAGAGAGTTCTGAGCCACCTCCTACAGTGGGCATTACCTTAAATAAGTTTATGCAGTTAAACCCCCCGATTTACAGTGGAGGTGTTGATCCACTAGAAGCTAATGGATGGTTATCGGACATAGAGAAAATGTTGGATGCCCAATCTTGAGACAATCATAACTAATTAAAAGATGCCCAATCTTGAGACAATCATAACTAATTAAAAGATTCTTCGCAAGGAGTCGGTGCCATAATCCATAGCTAGTCATTTACCCATTGTGCTGGTAGAATATTTGTAAATAATTATTAATTATAAATTCTATTAATATATATATATATATGAATTACAAAAATAATATCTATAGATTCCCTAATTAAATATATGCTGAAAGTATGTACCATAAAATTTGCATCCTTCATATATTTGGTATTATTTAATGAGTGTAGTGCATTACCCATTATGCCAAAAATTAGTAGTTATATTACCATTAATCATATATTGAAAACTAGTTTTACACCAATATTACCGATCTTGTTAGAAAATAATAAGAATAAAAATAATGAGATTTAGAATTAGCTTATTATTTATGTGATTTCACATAAATAACCCGCATAAAAGAATAATATAATATAAACATAAAACAATATTAAAAAAAGTATTTTGACCACTGTCATTGTAAATTAATACAAACAATTTCCAAATAACTAATATTTTAATAGAGACATGTCATTTACATACAAAATCTGAGAAATACCTAGTTTTGTTTATTCATTAACCTACGTAGCGATAATAAAATTATAAAACAACAAGTTTGAATAGCAATAACTGTTAAACTTGAAAACTTTGATCTCTTTGTTTCAATTTTTCATTTGGAGGCTACTTCAATATGACAATATCTTTTTTTAGCAAAACCTAGTTTTCTTACCAACGACGAAAGAGAAAAGAAGAGGTAGACAATGCAGGAGATTGAGTGTTACGAGGCCTTGGTGGAGCGTGCTTGAGTTTCTTGTCATCAAAGATAAATATTGCTAGAAGAAATACTCTGGGATTTGGAAAGGTGAAAATTTTGAGTTTTTATCAAAATTAGAAATTTTACTTGAGAAGATAACTTAGGAAAACAAAATCAAGATATGTGAATATTTAACGCTAAAGAAAAAAGAGAAGAAAGTAAAAAATAGAATGAGCAAGGGTAAAAAACATAAATAATATTAGTTTATGATGTAAATTTATTATGATTGATAAACAACTATTGGATGAAAGAGTATAATTACTTGTAAGACCTATTTACCTATTTAGGGGCTCATGAATTATAAGAACTTATGATATAATTATTAAAATTAATTAGTAAATATATATGTGTGTGTGTGTGTGTCTGTGTGTATAAACTAGATTAGAGATTTATATAAAATATAAAAAGGGTTTCATATCACTATTTCATAATATTGTAAACTAAATGATATGCATATATTGATTCTTATATTATTTTTCAACGTATGAACTATCTGAAGACAAATATAAATTTGTATATCAAAACGAATAGAAAAAATCCCATCCATATTAAACTCAGATAGAAAACCGGATCTGATTGGACTTAATCCCACTTGTTTTTACGCCTAGATAGTTCAAATGCGCGTCAATTTAAACCAAAATAGATTACGACTAATTAAAAATGGTAATGAAAGTACATATATCATGAATAAGTCATCGAACTTCAAAACTTCCTTTTGGCCTATCACTGTAGACTACTCCAGGTTAGGTTGTCAAGTTGAGGTCAAATCACCTACTTACATTTAATATTTCCAAGTGGGATTAGATTAATTTCTCTTTGATTGGGTTTTGTCTATTCTAAAGTGGATGACAACATAGGAGATATCCTTAAATCTATATATATCAAAACTTGAGAGTTTTGTCTGATGAGATATGTTTGATGTAGCAATTTTTCTCCGTTTTATATTTTTATTATAAATCACTCAATTTTACTATTTGCTTTTACTTTGTTTTTCAGTGGGGACAAAAAAATTTGTTTTTCATTTAATATAGTATGTAACTTAATAAGACAAGATCGTCAAACATATCTGCTGATTTACTGTTAGACCATAAATTATTTTGAAGGAAGAGCTTTTCATTATTATCAATAGAGGGAAGAGTTGCGACCATTGTTTAAGTTCCTCGTTCATCACTCTATCACTGTTTAACCTTTTGTCCATTATTAAAACTCTTCATCCACCTAATATTGAGCAAGGACCTCTACCTTAATCTAGTTTGCAATCATATGATGATATTGAATAAGGACCTTCAATTCTATCTAGTTTGCAAAATGCTCAACTGAGCAAGGACCTCCATCTCCATCTAGTTTGTAAAATATTGTTATTGAGAGCGAGCAAGATCCTTTACTTAGTATCCAAAACGTCACTATCAGTTCAGATTTGAGAGACATTTCAATATAGAAAGACGCAAGTTTAATCAAATCTTCATTTCATTTAGTTTTAAAAGACTCGAATATGAGTTGCAGAAGAGTCGATCTATGTTGCTGGACAATATTCCGGTAGAAGAACGTAATGACCCAATTGTACCTGATAGTCCTGTTGTACAGTAAGCGTTACCTAGTAGTCCTATTATAGAAGAAGTGGTTCTGATAGTCAAGATATTGCAGACATTGCTATAGCTACAAATAATAGTAATGTTGCATAAGACTATGATTTTATTCCTTATGAGCTCATGAGTTATCTATGAACTGTTAATAGGAAAAAAATTAAACCTCTACATGAGTAATGGCATAGGATATCCTTAGGAGAGTAGAGATCCACTTCCAAAACAAGTTTTACTTCGAAACCTAATCCTGTGGATAAAGAGCAAATTTACCACAAGAGAATCATTTGTCGGCCAATAGCCCAACCATTGTCAGTGGCAGTCTTCCAACCAGTGTCGGCACAAACAGCAACCTGGGCTCAAGTGCGACGGTCCCGTGGAAAGGACTAGGTGTGGCGGCGGGGGCCACTAGCATCTAGATGGCCCCCGGTGGGAAGCTAAGGTTTTCAACCCTAACTCCCATCTCGGGTGGGGAAGATGACCCTGCGGCTACTACTATAGGTGGTTCCGACGTGGCAGCGGCGTTTGGGAGGGTCTGCAGGGTCGAAGGAGTCTCCGCCACTGCCAAAGGAGGGGTTGAGGCCACAGTTTGGGTCGGCTCATCCCCTCCCTCACGGTTTGGTATTGGTGGCCGCAACAAGCCTGGTTCAGCTATGGTCGGCGCTGCTAGCAGCGCGAGGTGGCCGTGTTGAGTCAGGAGTGCTGTCGTCAAGGCTTGAATAGCCTCCGTGATGGATCTAGTGATCTCATTAGAAAAATCTTTAAAAATTGCCTTCGCCCACGCTAGCAACTTATCGTAAATTATTTGATGGTGGTAGCAAGGGTGCTAGATCAACTGCCACAGGAACGGAGATGAGATCTTGATCCTTCATGATAAATCTGATACACCTTGTTAGAATCTTTTCATATTGCATTAGTTGTTTATTTTTATTAAAATAAAATTCCGATAGGTCGCGTTCGAACGCAGAAGGGGTTGCGTTCGAATGCCCTTGCGAACGCCTGCATTAAGTTCGCAAATATGGAGGACGCGAAAAGCTCGTTCAAATGTAGTCGGGCACTTTCGAGCGCCTACATCACATTCACACATATAGAGAACGTCTTTTGTGCATTCGAAAAAATAGAAAACGCGTACGTAAAAATAAAGAACACGAAATGCGTGTTCGAACGTGATCGGCTGCGTTCGAACGCGGATGGAGTGCATTCGAACGCGCTTGTGAACGCCTACATTAGGTTCGCAAATACAGAGAACGTAAAATATGCGTTCGAACGCGATTGACGAAAATCTACTATTTTAGGGTTAATTATTGCCATTTTTGAATTGTTTGGTTAGCCTCTAAAGGTGTGGATGGCAACCATAAAGTCATTATTAAATGAATTGAGTTTTGCCGTATCTCCTTCGTCTTCTTCTCTCCCATTCTCTCATTCCCCGGTGTCGCCGCTTCTAGCCTCCCTCAATCGGCCAATCACCCTAGTCCCTTAGGGGCGACCCACTCCTTCCCCCTCTTCCAATCTATCCATCACTTTGCCCTAACCCGTCCATCACCCATAACCCTTCCACCACCACTTATTCATCGGTGCCACCCCATTAACGTCGGTCCACCAACCTCCACCATCATCACCAAGGATTTCGTGCCTCCATCCATGGATCTTAAGATAGACTCCTCGACGTTCATCCACTAATTGGACGATATCTCGAGATCCCAACATCCGATTCTCGTGAAACTTGATTTTTTGGAAAGCTCTTTTATAGGGTCAACATATCAAAATCTCACATCAATCTGATGGTAGAATCTTTTGGAATCTATTTCCAAAGTTTTGTGTCAGATCTTGTCCAGATCTGAAAATTGGAATAGATCGAGCCTTGGCCAAGAAGGGGAGATCATACCGAGCTGGTATCAGAGCCACCATTTCTCGGACACACGATTCTGATAACAACTAGCAGAGCTATGGCTACACGACGAAACAAGGAGAAAGAGATCTCCCCAATAGAGGAGGGGGAGATGGTTGCGGGGACTTCCACCTACGGAACTGCCCAACCAAATCTGAATACGGAAGAGCATCGCGTTCAAGCCATGTTTGGGTCTCTCTCCGAACAAATGGCCATCCACAACTAGATGATGATGGAGATGATGCGGGAAATACGAGCGTGGCTGAAACCTTCTTCAACAAGCATGGCAATCACAAGGCAGCATGGGGAGCCCTCCGCAACATACCTAACATCCTCCACAGCCTCCACACTGCCGGGAACCCTACTAAAGCAATTATCAGAGGTGGTCATTGCTCAGCTATGGCCTCCACGTGCCAAGGCAACTCCTATGGCAACGGCTAATACAGATGGAATTATGGGAGAAATATTAGGGATAACAATTTTTTTTTAAAAAACCCTCAGTGGTTAGAATTTCAAGATGGCTACATGGTTGGGCTTGACCAGGTTGAATTGCTAGACATGAGTTGGGTTGGACCTAAGAGCCAAAGGGGTCAAGTCAAGTGTGAGTCATCTCTGGACTTGGGGACTCAATTAAGTCAAATAAGGGACTTGATCAGAAATGCTCTACTTAACTTAAGTCGAGTTTGCTTATACCAGGACACATTTGACTTGGATCCTAATTCATGGAGTGGGCAAAACGATTATGAGCACAACCAACAGTCAGTTCGGCTAGTTGAACCTAACTCGAGTCACTAGGTGGACCTAATCAAGATCCCCTAACTACATCTAACTTGACCTCCCGAGCGCAATCGGATGCACTAGATTTCTATAGCTGAACTGACATTGAGTCAATTGGTTCGACCAACCGAGACCAAGTGGACTCAATGTAGACGGACCCGAATCCCACCTTGGGCTAGTAGGAGTACAAGTATCCAAGCTCGACTGAGGATGACCCACCGAACACAGCAAGTTTGACTCGAGTCACCTTGAGGATAAGGTGTATGGAAGCGTGGTGGATTGATACGATTCCGACTTCACCAAGGACATCTCAAGCATGGATACACTTTAGGAGTATCTTTTATTCTTGTTTAGTGTTTATTTTATAGAAAAATAAGTTTTCTGTATGTCGCCTTCGAACGCGGATGGAGTGCATTCGATCGCACTTGTGAACGCCTGCATCTGGTTCGCAAAAATAGAGAAGGCGAAATGTATGCTCGAACGCGATCGGGCGCATTCGAACGCCATGTTTGAACGTAGATGGAGTGCGTTAAAACGCGCTTGGGAACGCCTACATCAGGTTCACAAATACAGAGAACGCAAAATATGCGTTCGAACGTGATTGGCAAAAATCTACTGTTTTAGGGTTAATAATTACCATTTTTGAATTGTTTAGTTAGCCTCTAAAGGTGTGGATGGCAACCATAGAGTCATTATTGAATGAATTATGCTTTGCCTTATCTCCTTTGTCTTCTTATCTCCCATTCTCTCATTCCTCGGTGTCGCCGCTTCTAGCCTCCCTCGACTAGCCAATCACCCTAAACCCTTAGAGGCGACCCACTCCTGCCCCTTCTTCCAATCTATCCATCACTTTGCCCTAACCCGTCCATCACCTATAACCCTTCCACCACCACTTATTCATCAGTGCCACCTCACTAACGCCGGTCCACCAACCTCCACCATCACCAAGGATTTCGTGCCTCCATCCACGGATCCTAAGACAGACTCCCTGACGTTCACCCACTAATTGGATGATATCTCGAGATCCTAATATTCGATTCGTCTAAAACTTGATTTGTTGGAAAGATCTTTTCCGGGGCTATAATATATCAAAATCTCATGTCGATCCGATAGCAGAATCTTTCTGCATCTATTTCCAAAGTTCCGTGTCAGATCTTGTCCAGATTTGAAAATCGGAATAGATCGAGCCTTGGCCAAAAAGGGGAGATCGTACCACCTTCATCTCCATTATCATCCATAACCCTAACATCCATTCCACTCGTCACCACCACCATCACCTGTGTTCTTTCGTATTTTTATCCTAGTTGCAATTCGAATCTACGAAGGACATAAATATGAAAATTATAAATCCGGGAGTTATGAATCTAATCCAGTTAGTTTTATAATTTTCTGACTATAAGAGAATATTTGGTGAATATTTTTCTATAGTTGCGTGGACTAATTCTTGTAATAAATCCAGATCTTGAAAGAATTGTTTTGTAGCCTATCTTTTGGTACCGTAACCCATCAATTTGAATCTACGAAGGGCATAAATATGAAAATTATAAATCCGGGAGTTATGAATCTAATCCAATTAGTTTTATAATTTTCTGACTATAAGAGAATATTTGGTGAATATTTTTCTATAGTTGCGCGGACTAATTCTTATAATAAATCCAGATCTTGAAAGAATTGTTTTGTAGCCTATCTTTTGGTATCGTAACCCATCAATTTGATATCAGAGCCAAGCGAACCTTAGACCTCCATTAATAGTTGAAACAAGAAAGATGACATCAACAAGGAGACCAATGGAGAGCACACCAACAAGCATTACATTGGTATAGATCAGTTATTCGTGGTGGGGGATTTACCGATTGGGCTAACTTTAGTAGAAAGATAACACGTAGATTTGGGACAACAGTATATAAAGATTTTGCTGCCACATTAAGCAAGATGGTTCAGAGGATGACCGTATTGGAGTACCAAGCAGAATTTGAAAGAGTTAGTAGTCGTTGTGAGCCACCTTGGCCCGAACCAACATTGATGAGCATACTTATTTTAGGGTTGCGAGAGGAGATATAGGCGGATGTTCGTGCTCTTTGTCCTACCACTCTTAAGGAGGCCTTTGAGAAGGCCATGAGGATAGAGCAAAAGCATAAGGCTCTCAAGATGGGCGGTTTGCCCTAGAATGCAAGTTGAAAATTCTGCGGGTTCAAAGACAACAGCTGCTAGTACTCAACCACAACCACCTTTGAGACCTTCTTCCAATGTTAGAGGAGGAACAAGACCCCCCCGTTCGAACTCTCATACCTGCCTAGGTGGAGAAGCAAAGAGCGAAGGGCCTTTGCTTTCGATGCGATGAACATTTCACCCCCGATCATCGGTGTTACAAACCAATCGAGAGTGTGATGCTCATCAAAGTCTCGATGAGGAGGATGATGAGGTTGTTGCTAATGGAGAATGTCCAGAGGAGGTCCATGAGGAAGCTGTTCAGGAGGGCGAGGGAGAAGATATCCAAGCTGAAATATCGATGCATGCATATTCGGATACTTCCGTGCCGAGAACGTTATGAGTAGACGGACTCGTTAGAAAGTATTTTGTGCACATTCTCACCGATTCCAGGAGTACACACAACTTTCTAGATGAGAGATTAGTAAGGAGATTAGGCTTGGATGCTGAACCAACCACAAGGTTGAATATTGCTATTGGAGATGGCACGAAGCTTAAGGCAAAGAGCTTGTGTCGCCGGGTCGATATACGGGTGCAAGAACTCGACATCATTATGGACTTGTATCCGTTAGCACTGTGAGGAGTAGACATTGTCCTAGGCACACAATGGTTACAAAGCTTGGAACTCGTCACTTTTGATTTCCGGAGCATGTGGATGAAATTTAAGCAAGGAACCAAAGATGTCCATGTGCGAGTGATTTGGCATATCTTCTTCAGTTAGAACCAGTAGGAGATGAGCCTCAAATGAGTCTAGATACTACCATTGAGTTGTCTAATTTATTAGACAAATTTGCTGGACTATTCGAGGAACCAAAGGAGTTGCCACCAAGGAGAACGGCGGACCACTGCATAGAGATTATGCCCGGGCCTGCACCGATGAATGTAAGGCATTGGTATCCACATGTGCAAAAGGAAGTTATCTCCAAGATGGTAGCCGATATATTAGAGCAATACCTTATTTAACCAAGTCATAGCTTATGCTCATCCCCCGTGCTATTGGTGCCAAAAAAGGACGGGACATGGCGTTTTTGTGTCGACTATCGGGCACTAAATGCTATTACCGTCAAAGACTGGTATCTCATTCCGATTATATAGAATATGCTAGACGAGCTTGTAGGGGCAACTATATTCAGCAAGCTTAACTTGAGGGCTTGGTATCATCAAATTAGAGTTCACCCGGCGGATGTGTATAAGACTGCATTTCGGACTCCGAATGGGCATTACGAGTTCCGGGTGATGCTTTTCGGTCTCACCAATGCTCTAGCTACTTTTGACGATATTCTGGTGTATAGCAGGACTGAATTTGAGCATTGGCGGCATTTGGAGGATGTGCTGAATTTGTTGAAGCAAAACTAGCTGAAAATCAAAGAGTCCAAGTGCCTATGGGGAGTACCACAAATGGAGTATTTAGGCCAGATCATCTCAGCAGAAGGTGTAGTGGCGGATCCTCAAAAGGTAGCATGCATGACCGCTTGGCCTATTCCTACTACCACCACAGGATTGCGAGGATTTTTGGGGGCTGACCGGATATTATCATCGCTTCGTCATCGGGTATGGCAAGATTGCTGCTCCTCTCACTTCTTTGTTGAAGAATGACTCTTTTAGATGGACGGATGAAGCCACTACAACCTTTGAAAAACTAAAAACAGCAATGACGATGGCGCCCATTTTAGTGCTACCGAACTTTACCAAAGAGTTCATTGTAGAATGTGATGCGTCGGGTGTTGGCATAGGAGCTGTACTAATGCAAAGAGGACGTCCCATTGCCTTTCTTAGCAAAGTCTTATCATAAAAATCTCAGCAATTATCGACTTATGAGAGAGAGATGTTAGCAATTCTGCATGTGGTGACAAAGTGGAGGCTTTATTTGATTGGTAGGTGATTCATTATCTGAACCGATCAAAGAAACCTTCCATACTTTATGGGACAGTATATACACACTCCAGCACAGCAAAGATGGGTCACAAAATTGTTGGGGTATGATTATGAAATCTAATACAAGAAGAGGACAAAAAATAGAGCGGGAGATGCACTATCGTGCCAACCCGATACCACCGAGCTTGCAGCCTATTCTCCTACTTTTTCCTTCCTTGACGAGCTAAAATATACATGTACATCTGACCCAAATATTTTGAGATTATTGTAGGAGGTGTTGGATGATCCGGAACACCATCTAGAGTTGGAGAATCGAGACGGTTTGCTGCTAGACCACGAATGCATTTAGGTGCCCACAAATGATGGATTGCGGTAGAAATTGTTGGAACACTTCCACCAAACTCTAGAGGCTGGTCATGAGAGTGTTTTGAGGACTTATAGGAGGATATCTCAGAATTACACGTGGCCAAGATTGAGGCGGGATGTGAGAAGTTTTATTCGTGCTTGCGAAGTCTGTCTGATATGACCTCCCCTTTAGGCGAAGGTTCAATCTCTCTCAATTTCTAAATTTGGACAGAATTTGCTATGGAACTTTAGAAATAGATCTCGAAAGATGCTGCCGTCGGATCGACTTGAGATTTTGATATGTTCTAGCCCTGGAAAAGAGCTTTCCAACAAATTAATTTTTAGGCGAATCAGATATAGGGATCTCGACATATCGTCCGATTAGTGGATAAACATCAGAGGGTTTGTCTTAGGATCCATGGATGGAGGCACGAGATCCTAGATGATAGTGGTTGGTGGTGGACCGGTGTTAATGGGGTGGCACCAGTGAATAAGTGGTGGTGGAAGGGTGATGGGGGATGGAAGGGTTAGGGCAAGTGTTGGATAGATTGAAAAAAAGGGGAGAAGTAGGCCGCCCCTAAGGGACTAGGGTGATTGGCTAGTCAAGGGAGGTTAGAAGCGGCGTCGTCAGGGATCGAGAGAATGGGAGAGAAGAAGACGAAGGAGACGAGACAAAATACTCAATTCATCAATAATGACTCCATGGTTGCCATCCACACCTTTAGATGCTAACCAAATAATTCAAAAATAACCCTAAATAATACATTTTTGCCGACCGCGTTCGAACGCGCCCGATCGTGTTTGAACGCACATATTTCTCACTTCTCTGGATTTGCGAACGTGATGCAAGGGTTCATAGGCGCGTTCGAACATGCAATTCGCACTCTCTAGATGTGCGAACCTGATGCAGGCGTTCACAACCGCGTTCAAACGCACTCCACCCGCGTTCGAACGCGACATACAATAAACTTTTTTTTTCAGAATTAAACACTAAAATAAGAAACAAAGACACCCCTAAAGTGTATCCATGCTCGAGACAACATCGGTGAAGTCCTATAACTCTTGAGGACTTATAGGAGGATATCTCAGAGTTGCACGTGGCCAGGATTGAGGCGGGATGTAAAGAGTTTTGTCCATGCTTGCGAAGTTTGTCAAAGAGCTAAAGCAACTACATCGAAACCGACTAAATTACTTCAGCCTTTACCTATACTAGACCGTGTTTGGGAGCACATTTCTATGGATTTCATAGAGGGTCTTCTACTGGTACGTGGTTATTTCGTTATCTTTATGGTGGTTGACAGATTGAGCAAGTATGCTCACTTTTCAGCATTGTCACATCCATTTTCAGCTAAGTTAGTGGCTAAAATTTTTATAAGAGATGTTGTTTGATTACATGGCATGCCATGTACGATTATCTCGGATCGTGATCGTGTATTTATGAGCGACTTTTGGATGGAGTTTTTCATATTATAGGGGACTCGATTAAACTTCAGTTCGGCCTACCATCCACAGACGGACGGCCAAACCGAGGTGGTCAATCGAGGCATTGAGCAGTACTTAAGGTACTTTGTTGGAGAGATATCGAGACGATGGTTGGAGTTCTTATCATGTGTGGAGTGGTCTTACAACACCGCTTACCATAGCAGCATTGGCATGACTCTATTTGAGGTGATGTATGGACGCACAGCTCCAACATTACGTGCTTATGACCTAGTGGCATCTGCAGATCGGACGGAGGTAGACTTAGCTTTGATGGATAGAGACGCCACATTGAGGAGGTTGCATGCCCATCTTAAACTTTCTTAGAACCGCATGAAGCAAGTTTATGATCGCAACCATAGAAAGCAAGAGTTCGACATAGACAGTTGGGTGTTTGTGAGGGTACAACTGTATCGATAGGTGACGTAGCGTCCGATATGAAACCAGAAGTTAGCATATTGTTACTTCGATCTATTTCGAGTGTTAGAGCGTATTGGTCTGGTTGCAAATCGTTTGGAGCTGTCGGAGGGGTCGAGGGTGCATCCTGTCTTTCATGTTTCATTGCTGAGAGAACGGATTAAAAATCATGAGGTCATTGGATCAGTTCTACCGGAGCCATTGGAGGAGATAGAGATCATAGAGCCAGTTTGTGTACTTGCTAGGCGTCGATGACGACATGGTACCAGATTAGAGATGGAGATTCTAGTCGAGTGGCTTGGCAAGCCATCCGATGAGACGACATGGGAGTTGGAGACTGATATTTTGGAGAGTTTCCCTAACTTTACACCTTAAGGACAAGGTGGGGGAAAGCGTAGTGGGCTGATACACCTTGTTAGAGTCTTTTCTTATTACATTAGTTATTTATTTTTATTAAAATAAAATTCTTGTAGGTCGCGTCCGAACGTAGGAGGGTCGCGTTTGAACGCCCTTGTGAACGCTTGTATCAAGCGCATTCGAACGCCTGCATTGCGTTCGCATATACAGATAACATCTTTTATGCGTTGGAACGCGATCGGGCGCATTCAAACGCAATCGATGGGATTGCACTAGGATTAGGATTAGTTATTATTATTAGGGCTTGTAGGCTAGCCTTTATAAAGATGTGGATGGTAGCCAAATTCATTATGCTATTGGATTATTGATTTCTTGCTTCTTATCTTCTCTCTATTCTCTCTTCCTCCTCCCTTTTCACCATCCTTCCACCTCTTCTACCATTGGCAAGGTCTCTCCTAACTTCTAGTCTCCCTCATCTGTCGAGTTCTCCTTCTTCTTTGGGATCTCGACCACTTCTTCCCCTTTGTCTGCATCCTTTAACCACATCCACCATCTACCTTTATCTCCATTATCATCCATAACCCTAACATCCACTCTATCCGTCACCACCACCATCACTTGCGTTCTTTTATATTTTCGTCCTAGTTGTAGTTCGAATCTGTGAAGAGCGTAAATACAAAATTTGTTGATCAGGGAGTTACGAATCTAATCTACTTAATTTCGTAATTTTATGATTATCGGAGAATATTTGGTGAATATTTTTCCACGGTTGTGTGGACTAATTTATGTAATAAATTCAGATCTTGAAGGAATCGTTCCGTAGCCTATCTTTTGGATTCTTCTAGAACGAATTATGAATGTTTTCCTACACTTATAAAAGGATGTCGGATGTTAGATGAAGCCAAAAACTCAAGTGGGTTTATAGATTAAATATTTAAGAGTTCTACTCTTCTTAAGGAACTTATTTTCTATCAAAGTCGAGGAGAGCTTTACTTTGTTCCTTGTTTGGAGATCTATCAATTATTGTAGCAACAAAGGAGCTTAAATGAGTCATCTATATTGAGAACCTTCACCAACCTATGAAAATGTCTCTGATACAAATTTGATAAGCTCTGATACCAAAATAATAGTATCTGGAATCCAAAGATCGGCTACGGAACAATTCCTTAAGATCTGAATTTATTATAGGAAGCAGTTCGCACAACCGTGGGAAAATATTTGTCAGATATTTTACGGTAGTCAGAAAATTACAAAACCAATTGGGTTGGATCTGTAACTTCCTGATCTACAACTTTTGTATTTACACCCTTTATAGATTCAAATTTTAGCAGAGACAAAAATATAGAATAACACAGGTGAGGGTGGTAGTGACGAGTGAAGTGGATGTTAGGGTTATGGATGGGTATGGAGATGAGGGTGGATTGTGGAAGTGATTAAGGGAAGTAAACGAGGGGAATGAACTAGTTGAGATCCCAAAGAAGAAGGGTGACTCGACAGAGTAGAGGTGGAAGAATGGTGAAAAGGGAGGAGGGAGAAGAGGGAGGAGGGAGAAGTCTAGAGAGAAGATAGGAGGCAAAAAATCAATAATTTAATTCCATAATGAAGTTGGCTACCATCCACATATTTATAGAGGCTAGCCATCAAATCCTAAAACAATATGAAACTCTAACAAACCAACTAAACCAGTATTCCTTATCTTCTCTTATTACCTCTCAAATTAAGCTTTCGTTTTATTGCAAATATATTTCGAATATGGAAAAGTCATGAATATCAAAGTTGTAGATCTAGAGGTTGGCAACCTTATCAAACTAGTTTGATATTATTTGTATATGTGTATAATATTCTATGAATATTTTTTCCCAAACTACGCAGAGTTGGATTTAGCTAATTGAATAAAATCTTAAACTACTAAGAATCTAACTAAACCAAATAACCAAATAAGATAATTAGACTCAATCCATTGAGCCTAATCACCTTTTGATGTGATCCGATTTGATCCAATTCGTATCAGAAAAGTTTTGAGAAAGGATCCGTAGCGTGCATTATAAACCATACACAAAGGCAATCTAATCATGCAATAGTTAATCGAGATGGACTTCAAGCAAGAGAAACACACATCGAACAAGAGATGCGAACTTTTACACTTAGATGACAGATTGTCTAGAGAGTTATAAGTGCTTCTTATTTCTAAAAATGATATGATATAAATTGATCTAGTTTAAATGGATGTGCAGTTTTTTTTTCTCTTGTTGGTAAGATAGGTTTTTCACATTAAAAAAGTCATGGTTGTGTGTTAAATGTGCTTTTACTTTTCCTATTCTTACTTGGCTTTCTGTATTTTACTCTTATTCTGATTTTCACTCATTAACTTGAGTTTCGATTTTTATAATTAGAATAGTATTCGGTTTCCATTTCTACTCCATTTTGATTTTTTAAGTTCAATTATTATTTGGTTTTCGTAAACCAATTCAGATTTAGTCTTTGATTTTGACTTTAACTTTTAATTGTCCTTTAATTTTTATATATTTAAAGTAATATAGAAATACTACACCCTTGAAATTATAATCCGAGCATGTCATCCTCAGATTAATCAAATGAAAGAGCACCGATCATTATGGTGTGAACTTATTTATTTGATTTGATTTAATGTGCATTTGTTTGCTTGCGATTTTCAAGCATTATATATGTATTTCAACCAAGAGGAGTATGTACCTCTAAGTTCGTGTTTATTATCTACTAATGATTCTTATGAGATTTTCTATTTAGATAGACAAAGTGAGAACGAGGATGATGCAGATGACAGCATAGACTACATACAGTGCCAAAGAGTCCTACAAATTACGAAAGGCAAACCTAAAACTTATAGGAAAGACAAAGAGCTTGAAAAATGAAAATGATGAGATAAAGGATCGACAAAGTTGGCCAATAAAGCGGAGCAACTTAAACAAGAAAAGAGAAGCTTCAATGAGATTTGGAAATTTATTTATCTCTCTTATGATGTAGCTTCCAAAAAATTTTCTTTGATAAAATTTAATTTTTAAAAGTTTATGTGCATAAACATGTAGAATCTAAGAAAAATCTAGATGAGAGAATTAAGGAATTAGAATTTGATTTTTCTTTAAAAGCTAATTAATTTCTTAAAATATTCCCTACAAGTTTGTTGAAGATCAATCAAGAGAATAAAAGAAAGATTGAAATATCAAAAGATACATCTACTCCTAGTTCTTTGACGAGAAACAAAACTTTGAGAGGTGAAAGAACATGGCTACATTAAAAACACATCCTCAGATATACTTTCTATATCCAAAAATTGAAGTGATGCTGTTATTTACTCCTTTGTGAGATCCATATACAACCATGATCATATATATACTACGAGTGGAAAACAACAACAAAAAAGTTTTGTTCATATTTGTCATAGATGAGTCATATGATTCGATCTATATTGACTCCACGCGTAACATTGGGTTCATTAGAATGAACATATTTATCTAATTGAGTTTGTCAGAAGCAATAAAATTATTTTTGCCGGGGTGCATTCGAACACAGAAACTGCGTTTGAACGGGGATGCGAACGTCTACACAACGTTCGCAAAAACAAAGAATGCAAATTGCACGTTTGAACGGAATCGGGCCGTTCAAACGCCTGCACACGTTCGCAACGACAGAGAACAGAAATTCCACATTCGAACATGATCAGGCGTGTAGTGAAAGTATAAATTTTGGTAGGATTTGTTAGGGTTGTTTGGAGTTGTTTAACTTAGTTGAGGAGTTCTTAGGGTGAGCCTTTATATATATATATATATATATATATATATATATGGAGAAAATCCTAATTAAAGTTTTATGATGATAATTGAATTGGCTTGGCCTATATCTCCTTCTCTATTTATTTCTAGCTATTAGCAGCCTCTCTCTCCTCCCTTCTTCTACCGCTCAAGTCTTTAGTTGGCCTTTTCCAACTTTAACATATCTCTTCTACAACAACTTCTCCCTTTTCATACTAAGAACTAAACTTAGCATCTATCTCGTCATTGGTGAGCTATCAAGTTAGGATCTAATTAATCTTCGGTCACTATTTAGTCTATATCTTAAGATCTAATCGTCCGAATCTTGTGATCTTGGATTCGTTATAAAGTCTCTCCTAGAGCCACAACATGTCTAAAATTTAGGAGGATCCGTTGGTCAGTAGATCCCTTTATAAGTTACAAGTTTCATTGAGTCCAGAACTATTACGAATCGGATTAAGCTGGTTTGTAACAACGTAGCATAAAAAGTTATACTAAATCTATATGTTTTCTTCCACCTCACACATGTATGCTCACTATTTTTTATGTTAGAAAAGAAAATGTGTTTTTGCGAAACCCCATATGAGTGTTCTTCGTGTGAAAATATGAACAATTTTCCTGAGTAGATTTCACCACACTCATTCAGAATAGTGCACTGATCCATTCTTAGATTATTTTAACTAGGGGGGGCTTTCTCAAATATTATTTATCCCTAGTCGTGAGTTTTTGCTATATTTTTTCATCATATATTTTGGGACATCATGCGGTTTATGTTTCTTTAGCACATCTTTTGTTTTGGTCAAATTGTTTGATTTTTTTTATTGGTTCTTTATCATTTTACCATACATAATGAATTTTTTTATTTTGCTTCTTTGCTGAAAGTTCGATTTCTGAAAATCTATTTTGAAATTATTATTTACTAAATTTCTGGAAATCTAAAAATTTTGGAAATCTAAAAATCGCTGAAATCTGAAAATTGCTAAAAATATGAAAAATCTAAACATCTATTTTACGGAAATTTCTATTTATCCAATTTTTAAAATTTGGAATCTATTTTGACTTCTAAATTGATTATACGTTGACCTATATTTACATATTATTGCATGATAGGATCTTTTCCGATTTAGTATTTAATATTATACATAATATAAAAATGTTTGATCTCGGGATGTTTTAATTAATTTTGACATCTCTTATCGGAGTCCAATTATTATAATTCATCCATGTTGGTCAAGTTAGTCGCGTCAAGACTAGTTTGTTATATTTGCTTATTATTTTAAATTTTAATTTAAAGCGTATGTAAGCCTAGTATGATGAATTGGATCTGACCCGCTATAATTCTACTCCCATAAATAGAAGAAGTAATTAGTTAATTAGGAGGTGTGGAATGAGTATTGAGTTTAGTTATTACTATTTATCTCGCAATTATCATTTATTTGTAGTCGTTGGATTATCTTAACTTTCCTAGGAGTAGATTTTAACCTTAGAGCCCTTCTAAGCTTTCAAATCTTAGTCACCATCTTCCTTCATGAGCCACCCTCTCTTACGGTCGTCCACCACCACCCTCCAACGACTATCGTAATATCGAATATTTTTATTTCTATTCCATGTTGGCCTATCTCCAATATTTTAGTCATAGCTTTTTACCCTAACCTCGAAATCATATAAAGCTAGAGCCAAAAGATCCCTAACTAACGAGGCTATCACCATAAAATATCAAGCTTTTCCTACAAACCGATCATTCTAGATATGGTTTGTAATAGTGGTATTAGAGCCAACGTTCCTCACCGTGAACACGCGATCCAAAACTAACCTAAGGGAGATCGTAGCCATGAAGGACTAAGATCTCATCTCCATCCCTATGGAGATTTCCTTGGTGCCACCAGTCATTGACGAACCACCCGTGTAGGTGACGACAATACTCGAATCTATTGAGGAATTTGTAAGATCTGCCAAGGAGAACACTGCGAGACTCGAAAAGCTAGCATCATCGACCACGACAAATCCATCGTTCAAATATTCACCATCTTCAAATTGTAAGGGAGGTAGAGAGGAGACCCAACCCGCAACTTTGGCCATGGTGGAGCACCCTCCACCCCTATAGACCTAGACAACTGCTTACACCGATCCATGGCTATCATTCATGCCCGCACTAGTCGAAAGGCTGCCATCGACAACCCTCTTGACTGCACCAAAATTGCAGTTGGCCTTCCTAACCTAACTGTCATCCAATGGTGGCCACTGCAATCGCTAGGGACAATCGCGTGGATAAAACCCGATAGCCATGCTCGTGGCAATATTGCCCAGGCCAAGCCACATCAGAGTGGCTTCCGCTAGCCTCTCCATAGCTAGGGCTCCACTACAGTGGGACCTTGGGACCTATCCGTGGCCATCAGGGGACGGTGGACTTGCCAACAATGTCCCATGGTTGTCATTGCAACATATCTAGCCCGAGCTTTATTTTTGACTTCCATTATAGTGAGGACCCGTCGGACGTCAACTGCCATTGGCCATCAACCTTGCCTAGCTACCGCCACTGCCCATGTAGCCTATGGTGGTGCCCCTAGGCTGAAAAATATTTTCAACCCTAGGGTTAAGGTTTGAGCTTGGGTAGGAGAGATAAAATTCACGTATCTCTATGCATGCTGGATTTTCGTGAACTAACACGATTACCTTGCATGAACTAATTGGGAACCCATAAGCGTGACTTGGGGCCCAAGGACGAGTGGTGGAATGACCTAGTGGGCTCACAATAGCTAATTTTGCTGGACTTGCTAGAAGCTCGAGTGCGATGCTAGCAAGGATGGTGGGTGGATTGTTACTAGTTGCCTTGAGGATAAGGTATCAAAAGCATGGTGCAATGTTATGATCTATTCACGTGGGTTGAGTTAGTTAAGTTAAGTCAAGTCTAATCGGTTATATTTGCTTATTATTTTTAATTTCAAATCAAAGCAAATGTAATTCTAATAAGATGAATTAGATACAACCAGTTATGACTCTACTTCTATAACTAGGAGAAGTCATGGGTTAATTAGGAGGTGTGAAATGAGTATTGAGTTAAGTTATTATTATTTATCTCACATTATCGTTTAGTCGTAACCATTAGTTTGTCTATCTTCCCAAATCTTAAGGTGTCCAAAGCGTTTTATCTCATGAAATTATTGTTATTAAGAAAATTATCGGAAGCTTATATCCCAAGGTGCAAAAGAAAAGCTGAGCATGTATTTTATATAATTATCACATTTTAATATAATAAAATGTACATAATTTATATATATAATATATACTAAAACTCATTACTATTAATTAAAAAATACATATAATTATTTTACAAAAGGCCAAAGTTAAATATATAGATGTGATAGTCCAAATGTGTTTCCAAGAAAAATAATATGATAATTTGAGAAATATAATTATAAAACATGATAAAATATTGTTGAAATAGTAGCTGTGCTTTTTAATATTTATTTCCATGTGCCTTTGAAAAGTTTTATTTAAGGTATTGCATGTACTGCTACATCCTTGAGAAAATCATATTAAATTCATGCTATCATAACTCTCATCGAAACTTATAAAGTATAATATTTATCTTAGTTTCGTCAAACAAATATCACATCTTCTATTAATATGTCTGATAGTCTATCAAAGAAAGACGCAATAAAGTGAGGCAATGTCTAATCATCATTAATAATTTATAATTTGTTTTGCATATTACAGTAAAAACGAGTTAATCTTGAAAATTTGTACAGAAAGTATGCTAATTTCTTATTTTGTCAACCCAAACCCGTTTTCTTTTTCCCTTACAACTTTTTCTTTTCTTTTTTCTCCCTTCTAATTTTGCTTTTTAGTATTGAGTGTCTTATTAAACGTCGCAAGCAGAGAAAACATTTTTTTACGTAAAGGTGAAATGTTTAGATAGGATAGGAATGGAGAAAAAGCTACTTTTTCTTTTTTTTTCATATCTCGGTTCTTTTAAGTTTGGATTTCTCTGTTTTATCTTATCTCACCCACCCTTAGAATGAAACAACTATCTAACTATAATATAATGTGAGGGTTCTATTTCATTATAATAGTGTTATTATTTGGATAAGAAGAACAGATTAATAGTGTTATTATTTGGATAAGAAGAACAGATTTTTATAGAAAACGGTAATACAGTTCACAAAAGTATAAACAGAAAAATATAGTTTATTAAAATTAAAGTCAAAGTTGTCTTAAATAATGCAAATTCCTTTTAGTGACTTTGAAGCCGATTTAAAGTACATATTCTCTTCTGACAATTTTGATATATTTATCGATATTTTTTAAGATAGTAATATTCTGCTAATATATAATATGTCAATATTATTCTATCAAGCTATGGAATTATTTGGGACAAAGAAATAGAAAATTTTGTTAGGGTAAGTCATCATGTTATACCATGAGTGAAAGACAACATGTTCATAATTACATTTACATAATACATTGCATTTGAACTTATGCAGCAAAATAACATTGCTAACTAATAAAGAACTTCATAATTTTCGTATTTTAAGGAGAAAATCCATAATTTTGGGATCTATATACATTAGGTTAATTACAATGAACTTCATCATTAAATTACGTATTTCGTAAAAAGAAAAACAAAATACATAAGTTTGATTACATGATTTAGGAAAAAAGTTCAACCTTGGGTCATTTATTAAACTCGTTCATTTTGATTTCCAACAGCTCGAGACCCAACCAACTTTACAATAATATGTGGAAGTCTAATTCTATGAGCATCCTAGTTTGAAATAGTAGTTCCGATGCGAAAATTGACCAATCTATAGTGGGTTATTTGCACCAAAAATTCACTTAGTCTTTTATTTGACAGGTTAGGGTCATTTTCAGTTTCTTTTTCACTTGAGGTTTTTTTCTTAATTTTTTTCCAACTTTGTCATTTCTATCATTTAGTACCTCATTAAATATTGCCGGGACACTTTAAGAGAGAGAGAGATAAATAATTCGTACTCATCATCTACTTCATAGTTGCTGCTAATTCTTCTTCTTCTTCGATTACTCATTTTTCTATCTCTTAATCCTTTTTTTATACAAGTCTTTAATCGTTTTTTAATTAGAGATAGTTTAAACTATAAATTTTTGTCAGAATTTCATACTTAAACTACGAATTTCGTACTTAAACTATGAATTCTTCATTCCGTTATAAATATATTTCGAATTTAAAAAACTCTGAATAAAAAAATTCTAGATCATGATATTATAGATTTTATTAAATTAGTTTCATAATTTTGGACTTCAAATAATTATCTTGTAAATATTCTTTTTCAAAACTGTGCACAATTGAAATTTGTACTTAAAGTATGAATTTCATACTTAAATTACAAAATTCTAATTTTGCGTAATTTTAACAAAATATTCAGAAGATATGCATCTGACATCCAAAAAAATATGAAACTAATTAGATAAAATCCGGGACTTCATAATCTAAAACTTTTATATTTTGAGTTTCTTCATATTTAAAATTTATTTATAGTGAAACAAAGAATTTGATAAGAAATTTGTAGTTTAAGTATGAAATTCCCGGTTTTAATAAATAATGAAAGTTATTTAAAATCAATGAAAGTTGTTATTACATTTACCAAAGTGACTAATTAGAGATATTTTTTCTATACAAGTCTCTCTCTAATCATTTTTTAATTAATACAGTAAAAGACTAATTAAAGATAGTTTAAACTATGAATTTTTGTCAGAATTTCATATTTAAACTACAAATTTCGTTCTTAAAGTACAAATTTCATACTTAAACTATAAATTTCATACTTAAACTATGAATTTCTTGTCAAATTCTTTCTTTCACTATAGATAAATTTTAAATATGAAGAAACTCCGAATACAAAAGTTCTAGATTATGATGTCATGGATTTATTCAATTAGTTTCATATTTTTTGGATGTCAGATGTGTATATTATGAATATATTGCTAAAATTATGTAGAATTTGAATTTTGTAATTTAAGTATGAAATTCATACTTTAAGTACAAATTTCATGGTCTGCATGGGGGCGGCGACGGCTAGGTTTGGTTGTGGGTCGTTGACAGTCGGCCCCTGGTTGGTCGTCACAGCGGCAAGCAGCAATGGAAGCCAACTATTGAGCTCGAGCTCGGGTGGCTGCAACAGCGGTCGTGGTGCCTTGCCGGTGAGTCCCTCGATCCTCGGCGGCTACAGTCGATGGCCATAGTCCCACTACCGTGGAGCCAAAGCGGTGGTGAGGCCTGCGGAAGCCACCCCAATATGGCCTCTTTCGGGTAATAATGCCGCGAGTGTGGCCCTTGGGTTTGGCCATGCGGTGGTCTTCGACGACTACGGTGGCCACCATTAGGAGGCAATCGGTCTAAGGAGGCCGACCGTGGTCATCAGTGGTTGCTCAAACGCCGGACACGCGGCCACCTTCCGCAATTTTGCTACAGCGAGGAGGGTCGTCGATGGCACTCTTCCGGCCTTCTATACTATGGTTGCTGCCGGTTTGGCTCAAGTGCGGGGGACCCATGGAAGGGACTGGATGAGGTAGCAAAGGCCGAGAGCAACCGAATGGCCACTGGTGGGAGGCTAGGGTTTTCGGCCCTAGCTCCAACCCGGGTGGGGAAGACGACTCAGGGGCCGTCTCTACCGGCTGCTCCGGTGTCGCTGCAGTGGCTGTGATGATCTACGGTGGTGGAGAGACCTCCACCACGGTTGGAGGAGGGGTCAAGGCCACAGTTTTCGTCGGCTCATCCCTCCCTCACGGCTTGAGTTTTCTTGTCATGGGTGGCCGGCGGCGCTGGCGGCACAAATCAGTGGAGGGCGGCTAGTAGGACCTCTGTCAAGGCCTGATATGAGTCCTTGAGGGCGGTTTAGATATCCTTCGCGTTCTCTTTCGACTTGACCAAAAATGCTTTAAAAAAAAGCATTGCCCACGCTAGTGGCTCGTCGTCTATAGTTGCTGGGGATGGAGGGGGCTCCAAAGAAACTCCCACAGGAATGGAGATGAGATCGTGGTCCTCCATGGTCGATCCCTCCTCGTTGGCCTTGGAACGCGTGTTAACCATCTTCTTAGGAACGTTGACTTTGATATCAATGTTACGGACTAGATCTAGAATGATCCATCGGTAGGATGATTATGAAAATTTAGCTAATAGTAGCCTCACAAGATAGAGTTCTAATGGCTTTAGTTTCACATCAATCGAATGTCTGGATGAAAAATAATTAAAATAGTGAAGCAAGGCCAGAACGGGGTAGAATAGTAAATATCCAATATTGCGGCGGTCGTCGAAGGGTGACGAACTACCGAGGGTGGTGGTGGACGGCTGTAAGATAGGGTGGTCGTTGGAGGTGATGGTGGCTATGGGTTCATGGTAGAATTATGGTTTCTAACTTAGATCTACTCCTAAAAAAATAAAGACGATTTAACGGCAATGATAAAACGATAAATGCGGTAATAAGAAAATAATTAAACTCAACTCTCAATGCTTGGATATACTAGGATTCCTGGATTCTTTGATGAATAATAAAGAATCCCTACCCCTTTATATATAGAGGTGGGGTACAATGAATCCTACTTGGACATAGCCCTAAAGGCTGACACGACTCAAATTAGGATTTGCCTTAAATACTTATATGACTTAATTGGACTTGCCTTAAAGGCTTACTTGACTTAATTAGACTTGCCTTAAGGGCTGTCATAACTTATTTTGACTTGCCTTATTAGCTCACATAACTAAATAGACTTGACTCGACTTTGCTCGACTTAACTCATGTGGTCTGTAACACCCAAACCCTAAACACGTGCATGGCACGAGCCCACACGGCACGTGCGTAGCACCTGACCATTTGGTTAGTTACTAACAATCAAATAAACCTATAGCAACATTATAATTTTATCCACAACATCTAAACTAAGAATAACTCAAGTCTAACTGTCAACAGTATACAGATAACCCTACTTGGGCCCCACACAGGCCACAACACATCATCAAGAGCTTTTCACAACTACATATACACAATAGTGGTATATACATAATTATACAAGTACAAAGTCACCAACTAAAATATAAGACAAGGATACAGATACACTTTGGAGGATGTCTAATAATACATCAGATAAGATAACTCATCTGGCATATAACACTAACCACACTCTATTCCTCACTCACCGGCAAGACCTCTAAGGGAGTATCCTACTCCTCTTGTTCACCTGGGTTTTTGGAAATGAGAAACAAAGAGAGTCATGAGCTAAAGGCTTAGTGAATAGACCTTACCCCGAATCAGTGAAGCCAAACAGAGAATAAATCAAGTACTGGATAATGTAAATCAGAAAGAGTATTATGTCATGAATGAGTATACGAATGTTTCTCAATAATATATAATTGAAAAGTAGATAGCATGTCATAACTGATAGAAGTATATAATCATCGACAATGAATAAATAGATCTCCATGTCATACTATCATCATAACTCTCTTTCAAATATGACACATGATGCATGCCGACTATCTCATGATGTCAAATGCAATGGTGTATAAATTATGATAATTACTCAATAATCAGGTGAAATCCTTCATATCACAATCACTACCGACATTTCGGTATACCATCATCACACTAGACCACTGTGCACAGTCAACACCCGGTACGCGGTCTCAACATCTTGCCCGTAGGCTCAAAGCATACCCTGTCATACGCTAAGGGTATCTCAGTCATAATCATACCCTGCCATACGCTAAGGGTATATCAAAATCCATCTAGATTAGGCACCCTCCTAGCTGATAGAAACCTCGTGAGGATAACTCGCCACATATGCCCTAGCGAACGGCATGTGTTCGATTGTCTATGCACACAGACTCACTAACCTCGGACGTGAGCCACGAGATATGGCATATCAGTGACCATAATCATCACTCCAGGCACCCCTAACCCTGGCACCTACTCGGGTATCTTCACGCTTTCTATCAACTATCCTATCAATCACATTTCATGCTTTCCTTCTACATGTCAGATCATATGCATATATCCAGTACAATAATAAGTCAATGCATAACAGGAATGTTAGGTGGAACATGAGTCAAGAGAAAAATGATGCAATATAGTCTCCACCCATGTATCTAACACATGCACACTCCCGCTAGTCTATCACATGCACACTCATACTAGAGATCATCTCGATATACAATTATAGTAGTAGAATCATCTCCAATCATCTCTATATATCACCAATGTACTCATATCTCAGATTAGCCTAATCAAATGCATGATAAAATATGCTTGACTGAAATCATCTCTAGATAAAATCATATAATCATGTTGGAGGCCAAAGCATGTATGTACATAATATATAAAATATCCTAATTTGAGAAAGGCGTCTAGGGGATAAGACTACTCACCCCACTGCAAATACCAAACCACCACTCGTTCACGCTACTAGAATAATAATCAAGCCTCGATAGCTAAGTTCACGGAGTCTTGAACAGGGGGGTCGGGACCTGAAATTATTTATATCAAATATGTCAGTCTTTCTATTAATTAAAATTAACCGGACAAAAAGATAGTTTCTTGTTGTAATTATGTACTCTTCAATTCTATATTTGTTTTGTTATTTATTAACCATAATTATATTATTTAATAGTGTATTTAAAACACAATTATCTGCCTATTATTCTCCTTGATAATTAAGAAAATAAGAATTAAGTTACTGCAAATAATTACGTAAGAATATACGTACATAACCCTAATAAATACTATTACCTACCTAGGATTAAAATAGTAATTTATATTGCAGGTGTTTTGCTAAACATGATATAATTAGAATTATTTAATAACTATGATATAATTATATTTAATTTATACAAATTAATTACATTAAATTAACTAAACTAATTGAATAATTAATAACATAATCAAATATAATTAGAAATAAAAAATATGCATATATATATATATATATATATATTTTATAATAACTATACATAGTGCTGGGCTCAGCCCAACGCCATGCACAACAGGGCGCTGGGCCGAGCCCAGCACCACTTGCAGGGTGCAGTCTAAGAGGAAAGAAGGGAAGAAAGAGGAGGAGGAGGAGGAGGAGAAGAAGGAGGAGGAGGAGGAGGAGGAGGAGGAGGAGAAAGCGGAAGGAAGAAGAGGGTTGGGCCATGGGGGAGGGGTGCGACCATTGGTGGCCACTCAGCGGTTGGCCTCTCCCCGACGGCCAATCCTCCGACGATCACGAGAGGAAGCCGACAAAGAGAAAGAGAGAGAGAGAGAAGTAAGGAGGCTCGGCTCACCGGTGTTAGTGAGGTGGCGGCGACAGCGGCAGGCTGACGGAGTGACGGTGGTAGCGGGTAGAGAGAGAGAGAGAAAGGGTGTTTGAGAGAGAGAGAAAGAGAGAAAGGTGAGAGAGAGCCCGAAAGAGAAAAAGAGAGAGAGAGGAAAAAAAGGGAGAGAGGCGGTGGGAAGGGAGGCTGCAGCGGCGGCGGCGGGGGCCCACCACGCTAGCTGGCCCGGCCAAGTTGGCCGGGCTAGTGCTTGGGGCGCGTGGCGCCCTTCCCAGCTGCCACTGCATGGCACGAAGCTGTCGTGCCATGCAGTGAAGAATTTTTATGTTTTTTTATTTTTTATTTTTATTTTATTTTTTTAATATTTTTTTTGGTTGTTACATGGTCGGATCGTAACAGGCCACGCCACGTACATGAACAGGCACCATTGGAGGATCACTTGAAAGAGGTTGCCACCATCAGCCACCTTGGCGGCCCCGAGGGAAGTCCGTCATTGCTCACTTTTGAGCAGCAATGCCACTAGAGTCCAACAAATATGGCAATAAAAGCAAGGAAGAGGAGGTCAATGAGATCCATTAAACGAAGTTTCGCTAGAGACGTACTAACTGTGGACATTGGGATCGGTGCCATTGATGAGGGCAAGGGCTACAACCTCAGCGATGTTGCCCCAGATCTTGTGCCTCGATCCGCTACCCAATTCATGAGCGCATCGAGAAGGCTAATAGTGAAGTCAAGGTGCACGGAAAGGGCAAGGTAGGAGGAAGAGAGGGAGATCCTGTCATGGTGGAGACTCTCGCCTGCAGGAAAGCCATGGGTGGAAGCATCATTAAGGAGGAAGAGAATAGAAGGAATGAGGGAACGGAGAGGAAAGATAATGCTATATTCATCATTATTGTTGGACCAAAATAAAATTAAGTTGTCTTCCCGAGCATTTAGGTTATTTTATATCTGAAGTGGCTGCCACATAAGTTGACTCTCCTAATTTATCTGACGGTACACTAATAGAAAGATGACATTGATATATTTCTATATTATAAAAAGATAAATATTATTGGTGTAGGGGTGATATATATATCCATTTTTCTTTTTCCAATACGAATTCAAACATGGACAGTGAATAAACTTGCTTAGCTTATCGAGTAAATAAAAATATAAAATTGGACCAAGTACGATTGTTGGATGTATCTAAAGTAATTTTATAAACTATTAGAAATATTAGATTACTTAAATTTGTAATAATCGGCGCGAATGTATGAAAAGGATAATTTAGTTTCACATAGGAACTACAAAATCAAGTCTTATTATACTCTTTCTTTTTATTATTTTTATACTATTTTAAATAATACTAACTTACCTACGATGTGAAAATAAATTACTTATAACTTACAATAATGCACTACATTAAAAATAAGTGTCAGACCTAAGGACACAAATATAAAATAAAGTGATGAATAGCCCTAACAAATCCCTAAGGGCAGAGCGCTTCGAATCAGCCTGTAGATTCTATCAATCTGACAATCTAAGACATGGCCCTAAGGATCCTCGAAGGTAGGAGTTTCAATAATGACCACCAAAAAAACAATAGAAAAGACCCTTAAGAAACCTAACAACATAAAATAGGAACAAAAATTAGAAAACAAAAGAAGGCTCCAACAAAAATGCATAGCACCTAGACCCAATTAAAGGCAGTGGTAGATGATTGGAGAAAGATAGAAGAAGGTGGTAGATAGAAGGTTATAGGTTGTGGCAGGGTATGGAATCGACAGATCTAAAAACTTGCAAGCACCAACTGCAACCCAATACTGTATGAAGGAAGCGTTAGAGGAGAAAAGGGGAAGAGAAAACTAAGACGATGTAGCAACAAACCCAACCTAAGACCAAAATAGATCATGCAAAAAATAAACCATCTTATCACCATAACCTGATACGATTCGGGCTTCACCGATATCATCTCGAGCATGGATACACTTTGGGGGTGTCTTTTATTCTTGCTTTAGTGTTTAATTCATAGAAAAATAAGTTTTTTGTATATCGCATTCGTACGCGAGTGGAGTGCATTCGAACGCACTTGCGAACACCTGCATCAGGTTCGCAAATACAGAGAATGCAAAATATGCGTTCGAACGCGCTTGCGAACGCCTGCACATACAGAGAATGCAAAATGTGTATTTAAACGCGATCGATCGCGTTCGAATGCAGTCGGCGAAAATCTACTATTTTTAGGATTAATAATTGTCATTTTTGAATTGTTTGGTTAGCCTCTAAAGGTGTGGATGGTAACCATGGAATCATTATTAAATGAATTGAGTTTTGCCCTAGTCTCCATCTTCTTCTATCTCGTTCTCTCGTTCCGCAGCATCACCGCTTCTAACCTCCCTCGACCGGCTACTCACCTTAGTCCCTTAAGGGCGGCCCACTCCTCCCGTTACTTCCAATCTATCTATCACCTTGTCCTAACCCCTTCCATTTCCATAATCTTTCCATCTCCACTTACTCACCGGTGCCACCCCATTAACGTTGGTCCACCACCATCTATCTTCATCTAAGATCTTGTGCCTCTATCAATAGATCCTTAGACGGACTCTCTGACGTTCGTCTACTTCTTGGACGATATCTTGAGATGTCACTATCCGATTACCCTAAAACTAGATCTTTTTGGAAAGCTCTTTTCTAGGGCTACAATATATCAAAATTTAACATTGATCCGACGGCTACATCTTTTAGGATCTATTTTCAAAATTCTATGTCAGATCTTGTCCAGATCTGAAAATCGGGATAGATCGAGCCTTAGCCTAAGAAGAGATCGTATTATAACATTTATTACGATCTGACCACATTGGTTAAGTCAGGTTGAGTCAAGTTAGTTACTTAGCGTTATCTTATTATTTTATATTTTAAATAAATCAGATAATCTGCATGTGGATCCGATCCACTAGGGATTTTACTCCTATAAATAGGGGCGAACATATGTTGATAATTATCATTGGGAAAAATCTGAGTTTAGCTAGTTATTATTTTCGTTTTTATCTTTTTACCTTAACCGTTAGATTCTTTTTATCTTCATAGGAGTAGATCATAACTGTAGATCCCTTTCAAGCATCCAAACGCTAGCCACCTCCTACCTCCAAAAGCCACCCTACAATACGGCCAACCGCCACCCTCTAATGATCACCACAACATCAAATATTTACTGTTCTGCCCTCTTTGACCTATCCCCACTATTTTATTTTTAACTTTTCATTTCGATTTCCAATTTAGGTGAACCAAAGCCATTAGAACCCTAGCTCACGAGGCTACCTCCACCTAAATTTTTATAATTTTTTTACAAACGGATCATTCCACATCTAGTTCGTAATATTAGTATCAGAGCCGACATTCCTTGGAAGATGGTTTACACGTGTTCTAAGACCCATGAGGAGGGATCAACCATGGAGGACCATGATCTCATCTCCATTCCTATGGATCTGGCACCCCCGCCACCACCACCAATAGTTGACAACGAGCCGCCAACGTGGGCGAAGGCATGGGTAGAGTCCATGAACTCGCTGCGTGAATCATTGAGGAGAGCCATGGAAAGTTCTAAAAGGATCGAGAAGGCAATCCAAACCTTGACGACTGTTCTCCTAGCCCAGCGCAGCCAGCCCATGCCGCCAATGCTACTAGCATCGCCGGCTATAGCAGAAATAGCCCAGCCATGATCACCAACTTCAAATCGTGAAAGAGGTGGAGAGGAGACCTAACCGCCAGCGAGAACCCTTCCTCCAGTCGAGAAGGAACGCCTTCCGTCCCTATAGGTCGAGCCCGCTGAATCGATGTCGGAGCAGCCGCTAGAGACGGCCCTCGAGCTGTCTTCCCTACCCGTAGTGGAGCTAGGGCTAAAGACCCTAACCTCACACCGGTGGCCATCTGGTCGCTCCCGGCCCCCACCATCATTTTCGATCCCTCCTAAGGGACCCCCACACTCACTTTCGATCCCTCCCATGGGACTCCCACTCCAGCTTGAAGACCGCTAGCGATGGCAATTTGCACTATAGAAAACCTACGGCTGGTGGCCGTAGGTCTGACGCTCACATGCCCACCGGTGGCCACAGCCGGCTTCCTTGGGCCGACTACCAGCTAGAAGTGGCCGTTGCAGTCGCCGGCAACAGTTGGGTGGTCGAATCCGATAGCCACAGTGTTACGATCCTTCCTCGGCTATAGGCTCTGATACCAGATTGATACGAACCCTCTTTTGGTGCTATGGCTTTGATTCAAGATTTATACGATCTTGCACGGAACTTTGAGATCAGATCCCGAAATATCCCGCCGTTGGATCGCTGTGAAATTTTGATATGTTGTAGGCCCGGAAAAGAGCTTTCCAACGGATCTAGTTTCAGGCGAATCGGAGATGGGGATCTCGAAATATCGTTCGTTTAGTGGACGAACGTCAGGATACTCTGTTTTGGATTCCGTGGATGAAGGCACGAAATCCTAGGTAATGGTGGATTGTGGAGGGCCGGTGTTGATGGGGTGGCACCGGTGTAAAAGTGATGGTGGAAGGGTTATGGATGATGGAAAGGTTAGGGATAGCGATGGATAAATTGGAAGAAGGGGGAGAAGAGGGCCACTCCTAAGGGACTAGGGTGATTGGCCTGTCGAGGGAGATTAGAAGCGGCGTTGCCGGGGAGATTGAGGGAACGAGAGCGAAGAAGATGAAGGAGGCAAGGCAAACTCAATTCTCAATAATCAATAATAATTTTGGTTGCCCTACACATACTTTTATAGGCTAACCAACAACTCAATCTTATCCTAAAACACAATCTTATCCTAAAACTCAATCTTATCCTAAAACTCAATCTTATCCTAAAACTCAATCTTATCCTAAGGTAAATCCAAACTCGAGACAATGTCGGTGAAGTCCGAATCGTATCAATCCACCACGCTTCCGCAACCTTGTCCTCAAGGTTTGAAATTTGGGAAGCGATCCATGATGTCTGCCTCTAGCTCCCATGTAGACTCGTCAGTAGGTTTGCCCAACCACTCAATCAGCACTTCAGTCTCTAATCTGGATCCTTGGCGTCTTCTCCTACGACTTAGGACTCGAACCGGCTCAGTGGAGCCATCTTCCTCCATTGGTTCGGGTAAGGTCGAACCCACTACATGGTTAGGCCCGATCTTGGCCTTCAATGCCGAGACATGGAAGACGGGATGTATCCTGGTTCCTTCAGGTAGGTCCAATCGGTAAGCTACTGGACCGATTCGTTGTAGCACTCGGTACGGACCATAGTACTTGTATCCCAACTTTTGGTTCAAAATTGGCCTCAATGTGGATTATCGATACGGTTGAGCTCGAACGAACACCAATTGATCCACCTCAAATTCTCGCTCACGTCTGCCTTTGTCATGCGTTTGCTTCATGCGGTTTTGTGCTGTGGCTAGGTGAGTCTTGAGCCGTCTTAATGTTTCATCTCGATCAGCAAGCTCCAAGTCAAGCTCAGTCCTATCCGTCGCCGCGAGTCTATCGTAGGCACGCAAGACAGGGGGAGTGCGCCCATAAACCGCCTCAAATGGGGTCATGCCAATGCTTGAGTGATGAGCGGTATTGTATGACCACTCAGCCCAGGGAAGAAATTTGACCCAATCCTTTGGTCGATCCGCCACAAAGCATCGCAAGTATTGCTCTAGTCCACGATTCACCACCTCGGTTTGGCCATCCGTCTCGGGGTGATAAGCTGAACTAAGATTGATTTGAGTCCCTTGCAATCTGAAGAACTCGGACCAAAACTCACTTATGAAGATGCGATCCTGGTCTGACACGATCGTCCTAGGCATCCCATGCAAGCGTGCCACTTCCCGAACAAAAATTTCAGCAACCCTTTTTGCTGAAAATGGGTGAGACAATGTTATGAAATGTGCATACTTGCTCAGTCTATCCACCACAACAAACACCACCGATTGTCCTCGAACTTCCGGCAGCCCCTCGATGAAGTCCATGGAGATATCCTCCCAAATACGCTCTGGTATCGGTAGTGGTTGCAGTAGCCCGCTAGGCTTGAGTGCCTCTGATTTGGTTCGTTGGCAGATTTGACATTCACGCACATACTTCTTCACGTCCGTCTTCATCCCAGTCCAAGTACAGTTTTGGGCCAGCCGCTTGTAAGTACGTAATACCCCTTCATGACCTGCTATAGGAGTATCATGGAAGTGTGACATCAATAGCCTCCGTAGCTCTTCGTTTCGGGGTACCTTGATTCGCCCGCGCTCTAGTACTAACCCATTGCGCTCCTCGTGCTCGGGGTTGCTTGAGGGGTTCGCTCTCAACTCCTCCATGAGTCGGACCAGATCACTATCCTCTGCACTGGCTCTTCGTAGATCTGAAAAGAAAGGAAAAGTGGGTGCCGAGAAAGAAGCGAGCCCCCTTTCTTTTGGAAGTTCAAGCAGCGGTTTACTTCCATCCAACAACACTCTCTGATCATCTCTCCAAAAAGTCAATGTGAGGCTTATAAAATCAAAGGTCACGGGCCCCAAGCTTCGAAGCCATTGGGTCCCTAAAACAATATCGGCACCTTGCAAGGCCAATGGATAAAGATCCAATGTGAAAATTTGGCCTTGCACCTTCAATTCTGCACCTCCACAAATAGAATCTGCTCGCAAGGTGGTGCCATCTCCAATCGTCACATCGAACCCTTCCGTGGGTTCCGACTCGAGCCCAATCTTCCTAAGGAGCCTCATGTCAATGAAGTTGTGGGTGGACCCGGTGTCAATCAAGATTCTCACTGTGGTTTTCTTGATTACACCGTTCACCCGCAAGGTCTTTGGCGCGGCTGTCCCCGAATAGGCGTCGAGGGAGATTTTGGCCATCGTGTCCTCCGCGTGATGTTGCTCCTCAACTTCTTCTCCTCGATGTCCAGCCACATCTGCACTTTCAGCTGCCATGGGTGGAAGATCGTGGCCTTCTCCTTTGAGTGGTAGCTTGGCAGGGAGCTGCAACGTCATCGCTGGTGATGAAGCTGTCGTGGTCGACTGTCGATTGACCGAGGAGAATGGTAGAAGATCGCTGGAGGCCATATGCGATTTCTTCTTAGTTGCTGACTCACTATGGTTGCAAAGGGAGCTAGTGAAAGGCCGCCCAAGTGTCGAAATTCGCGGTTTCGGATCATCTCCTTCACCACCGATGAGGATTCCTGATGAGGGATATCCAGCGACCAGGTGTGGCGTAGCCAGCACTTCGCGATTTGTCGACAAGGTCTCCGGTGCATGGGAAGATGTGGAGGTTCCGAGGGCTGCTACAATGGTTGCAGATCTTATTGTAGTTGGTGGCAGTTCGTTGCGGCTGACCATAGGTCGAGGTGTAGAATCTCGCTCTTGCTGGATAGCCGAACTTTCCCCTATTTTTGTGATGAACGGGGAGGCCGTGGAGGATGTTGGGTATGTTGTGGAGGGTTCCCAATGCTGTCTTGTGATTGCCTTACTTGTTGAAAAAGGTTTCGTCCATGCCCGTATTTCCTGCATCATCTACATCATTATTTGCTTGTTGATGGCAATCTGTTTGGAAATAGACCCCAACATGGATAGAACGCTAGGTTCTTCCGTATTCCTATTAGATCGAGTGATCGTCATTGGAAGCGCTTGTCCGAGGAACGGTGGCTCTGATACCAGCTTGTTACGATCCTTCCTCGGCTATAGGCTCTGATACCAGATTGATACGAACCCTCTTTTGGTGCTATGGCTTTGATTCAAGATTTATACGATCTTGCACGGAACTTTGAGATCAGATCCCGAAATATCCCGCCGTTGGATCGCTGTGAAATTTTGATATGTTGTAGGCCCGGAAAAGAGCTTTCCAACGGATCTAGTTTCAGGCGAATCGGAGATGGGGATCTCGAAATATCGTTCGTTTAGTGGACGAACGTCAGGATACTCTGTTTTGGATTCCGTGGATGAAGGCACGAAATCCTAGGTAATGGTGGATTGTGGAGGGCCGGTGTTGATGGGGTGGCACCGGTGTAAAAGTGATGGTGGAAGGGTTATGGATGATGGAAAGGTTAGGGATAGCGATGGATAAATTGGAAGAAGGGGGAGAAGAGGGCCACTCCTAAGGGACTAGGGTGATTGGCCTGTCGAGGGAGATTAGAAGCGGCGTTGCCGGGGAGATTGAGGGAACGAGAGCGAAGAAGATGAAGGAGGCAAGGCAAACTCAATTCTCAATAATCAATAATAATTTTGGTTGCCCTACACATACTTTTATAGGCTAACCAACAACTCAATCTTATCCTAAAACACAATCTTATCCTAAAACTCAATCTTATCCTAAAACTCAATCTTATCCTAAAACTCAATCTTATCCTAAGGTAAATCCAAACTCGAGACAATGTCGGTGAAGTCCGAATCGTATCACACAGCCATAGGAAGCTACCCCTACGCCGAGGTGGCTCCACCGCTGCTTTTCATTGCCGCTGCTCCCCCATAATGGGGCCCTTGATCCTTTCCACAGCCGTTGGGAGCCGGTGGACCTATTGGCGATGCACCATGGCCGCCCCCACAATAGCTCGAGCCTAAGCTCGAGTTCGGCCTTTCTCCGTCATTCCACCGCCGCGAGGACCAACTAGGGGTTAGCTGCTAGTGACCCCCGACCGAACCCAGCCACCATCGTCCCCTATGCATCCTATGGCGACGCCCTAGGCTGAATTCCAAATTCAGCCTTAGGGTTAGGTTATTGGAATGAAGGAGATGAAGCGCATGCTTTTCAAGGTAGGCCAACTTTTTGCGAACCAATTTGACCATCTCATGCGAACTAGTTTGGAACCCATGAACAAGACTCCGAGCATGAGTACGAGCCTGAGGAAGAATGGTGGAATGAATCGATGGGCCCGGGTCATCAAATTGAGCCGAACCCACGTGCAGCCTAGGGGCGACATGAGCCAAACCCGCGTGTAGCCTAAGACCGACATGAGCCGAACTCGTGGGCCTATGACCCACAAGACCAGCCTCAACCCCGAGGTCACTTTGCCCGTGATGATAGACCATATTTTGGGATCCAAGCTCAGACCATCAAGCTTGATTTTTCAAAATTTTCTAAAGGAGACCCGCTAGACTGAATCTACCTAGCGAAGTAGTTTTTCATATACCATGGCATGCCCAACCACCAAAAGGTCCAGCTAGTCTCATTCCATTTGGAGGGTGTGGCGATTAGATGGTACCAGTCGACTGAGCGAACTCGACCATTCAAGTCTTGGAAGGACTTTATGGATGCGATTTGTGCTAGGTTCAGCCTGACCCAGTGTGAGGACTTTCAGGCCATGTTGACTAAGTTAACTTAGTCAATAACAGTTCGAGCTTACTGGGAGGAGTTTGAGTGGATATGCAATCGAATCACTAACTAGTTTGACTCGGTCTTAAAGAGTACCTTCATTAGTGGGCTTAGGCCTGACATTCAAGCTGAGATTAAGGCTTTGAGGCCCACTACTTCTGACGAGGCCTTCTCCTTAGCTATACTGATAGAGTCCAAGTTGGATCAGCTGAACCAGATATGCAAGAAGTAGAGAAGAAAGGCGGCCTACTAGAGACGACATCTGCCCTAACTCAGCTTGCACCAACTACTTAGCTTAACCGACAGATTAGGCGCCGCTTTGTACCCAACAACTTAGAAGAGCGTCGAAGAAAAAGCTTGTGTTTTTACTATGATGACCGAGTTACCTCCGATCATAAATGCAAGCGTCAGCTAGCTATGTGTCGAATTTGAAGATACTCATTAGAGACAATTTTAGAGAATTAGATAAGTTTTTCAACACATGTAAAATAATATCGATTAAATTTACAATGACAAAAATATAATAAAAAAGATGCATTTGTTCAATATATTTATATCTTTATTATCTCAAAACTGCGATATTACTTTAAGTGCATTAAAAAGATTATTTAATTTTCTACAACTTTGTCTCTATTTACAAATTTAAATTTGACTAATAATTTAATTAAATATGTTAAAAGCTAAAATAGTTATATTAAGTCTATAATATAAAGAGATATATTAACACAAATAAAACTATACCGGATGAATTTAATCTAAACCTATTTTCCCTTTAATTTGTATTATATATTCAACATTTCTCTTCGCCATATGAATGTGAATTTTGTTATGAACCGGCCTAATCCGATCCGCAACGGTTTTGGACTCAATAAAGCACGTAAATTTCAAAGAGATTTGTGAACAATCTAACCAACGGATCTTTTTGAATTTTATATATGTTGTTGCTCTTGGAGAGAGTTTTCCAACGAATACAAGATCACAGGATTCAGATGTTTAGATCTTAAGATATCGATCAAATAGTGGCCGAAGGTCAATTAGATCCTAGTTTGATAGCCCTCTAATGGTTAGATAGGTGCAAGGTTTAGTTTTTGGTGTGAAGGGGAAGAAGTTAATATAAAAAAAATAGTGGTTAGAAACTGGAAGAGACCAACCAAAGACTTGGGTGATGAAAAAAGGGAGGAGGGAGAAGGCGCCAATAGTTAGAGACAAATAGAGAATGAGATAAAGGCCAAAGCCAATTCAATTATCATCATCCGACTTCAATTAGGGTTTTCTCCACATATTTGTAGAGGCTCACCCTAAGAACTCCTCAACTAAGTCAAACAACTCCAAACAACCTTAACAAACCCTAAGAAAACCCACACTTTTGTCGCGGTGCATTTGAATGTGAGCACGTTCGAACGCAGAATTTTTGTTCTCTATCGATATGAACATATGCAGGCATTCGAACGACCGCATTCAAACAGCCTAATTTGTTCAAACGCATAATATATGTTTCATATTTTTGCAAACGTGTGCAGGCATTCGCACCCCTGTTCGAACGCTATCCCTGCGTTCGAATGCGCTCGGACAAAAATGGTTTTATTGCTTCTTACAAACTTAACTAGATAAATAGGTTTATCTCAATACACACAATATCACGCGTTAAGCCAATATGAATCAAATCGTATTAAATTTCTATAGTAAGTGAGACATTCTAACCCATGTAGAACATTCAATTCAGATATTATTTATAACTATTTAGTTTTTGCTACCGAAGAAAAAAAACTATTTTTAATTTGAACAGTGATATACGTTGGAGTTCTAACTAATTTAATTTTGAACAGTAAATATTCCTTTTCCGGAGGATGTAAGCATGCGATGACTGACGAGTGATGAGACACTTCAATGGCAGAAAGGTAAAATAATCTTTTACACCCTCGCGGTTAATCGGCACCGGGAAAGCTCTAAAAAGAGCCTTTCTGCTCCCACCGCTCTCGCCACGTGTCGGTCGGCGAATTCCAACGGTCCAGTCATCCACGTGGGCCTGTACAACCCCGTGCGCCTACGTGTCGCGGTGCTGGTCAGACGGATGACAACTAAGCGCCGCGAGGACGCGCCACCCCCACAACGCCCCCCCCGGTCCCGTGTGAGACCCACCCGCGAGCAGAAAAAACAAAAGCCTTCGACTTACCGCCGCGGGGAAAGTGGCCGCCAGCCAACAAACTCGTGCCATGTTTTCTTGGGGATGTTGTTTCGGCAACTTTACCAAACTACCCTCCTCCTCATGGTCCTTCTCATATACTCTTTTATTTTCAAATAAATATGTTGTAACATTAAAAAACTAAAAATATTTTAAGTATATTTTCTCTTTTTTGCTGTATAGAATGTTTCTCGTTAAATCACTATAACATATGATATATTTAAGTAAAATAATTTCTGTCCAACTAAAAAAGAGATAAAATAATTATGGGTTAAAATGACTAAATCCAAGTTTCAACTTTTGGACATAGATAGCTGGTATGTCGGTGGTCGAGATGGGATTATCACTAGTAGATTGCAGCATAGGGTTAATTTGGCCAATTCATCACATGTGGGGGGGGGGGGGGGGGGGGGGAGTGTTTCTGGATCTAACAGAAGAAGGGGTGGGCCAGTATGCGTTGGAAGTTTGAAGAGCACGCATGGCATCTAATCAAACGGCAACGCCCATCTCTTGTTGTCTGGACGGAAATGCCCCTCGCCCATCTTCTTCTCGTTCTTCGTTCTCCTAAACCCCACGCGGGAATCCGTTCCTCTCTCTCTCTCTCTCTCTCTCTCTCTCTCTCTCTCTCTCTCTCTCTCTCTCTCTCTCTCTCTCTCTCCCCCAGACGAAAACAAACACCAAAACAGCAACGTTTTGTGAGCCCACCTACTCCATTATTACTCGCACTACCCAATTCCATCACGGCAACCCAAATAATGAAACCCAAACCTTGCTCAATTCGAAGGAAATCCTAGTGGCCAGGATGCAGCACGAATCTCGACGCACTTTGATGTGTCATATACTTCACGTGTGTGGATGCAACGACGACCCTGACTCCAAAGAGCTCGTGATTTAGAAGCCCTATGTGACCCTCTCTCGATTGCTTTGTAAGGACGGCAGCTCGAGTAGGGGGCGGGGGACCATCTTTAGTTATTAGGCTATTATCTCATACTAATTAGGTATCAACTAAATATCAGTTGTTTAAAATTTGGGAGATTGAGTGCAACGAAAGGGACAAACCGCCGGATGGCTGTAAGGTTGGTTTGGTTTGGGTGGATGCTATTTTCGGTCGTTATGATGCGCACATCGCATTCCAGAATGGAATATGAAAATCTAATGCATTAGAATGAGTTGTAATTGCGGTTGCTCAATATATGCAATTGATGATGAATCACAAAAATTTCAAAGATATATAATAGGTGCTTAAAGACATTAGCCCTTTCTTGCTTTGAGTTTAGAGACCCCTAAACTGGTTTAGTTCTAAATAATTTTTTATTTTTTTTATATCTAATTAAGTTTACTCTTCAAAAAATCAAAACTAAAAAAATAAAACTAACTAATTGAGTTTAGGAGTTAACCTCAAACCAGATTTAGTCTATATCTGGTGTGTTGTCGGATACACATCAGCATGCAAATCAAGCACATTTGACATTTATAATCTTGCCCATCCAAAATATGATACAACTAAACAAATATCTCAAAGGATTAGAATGGTGGTGATTATGTCTCTCCGATGCGTGTAATTGATAAAATAGGGAATAAGATGATTGTCCAAAACTAGACAAAGCTACATGGATTTGAAATTTGTGCTCTCGAATCAATAGTATTATCTAATCATTTGTTTTTGTTAATGAAAGTCCGTAAGGATATATTAATTCATAGAACATTGTTTGATACGCAATTGGGAAAAGAAATAAAACGGTGACCATTTGATATGAGTCTCACACTTGGTTACACAGTAAGCATTACTACAATAAAAAAAAAACATCAAGCCTAAAGGCACATGTAAAAGCAATAGGAATCATGACCTTAGATAATCATATAAGGAAAATGTTCAAAGTTTGCCTGCAGCACTATTGCAATCAAGTAGTCAAGAAAAAATCTTTTATCTTCTTGATCAAGAATAATCTTTAAGCTCTCAAATCTTTTATCTTCTTGATCAACGAAGGGCTTTAATATTTATTCTTCAATCTTCTCCACATCTTCTAGGGTTCAAGGACTTATATATATTTGCAAAATAGACAAGAAAAACTAATTTAAGTCAATCTTAGACTTGTGTTTTCATAAGGCCAATCAAATGCACGAAATCCCATTTGAATGCTCATAATAAGTTGGATTTTATAGGCCCAACCGTTCAAACGCCTAGAAAGGTTGTTTAAATGCCTAAACGTCTGTGGGGTCCATTTGAATAACTGATTTAATAATTAAATACAAAGTGACTGTTCTTGTGCCCTTAGATATTTTTTTTACTCTACTCCAACCATCGTGACATTATTTGAGTACTTCAAATCAATCTTTCACTTTAATATGTTTTTATTAAATATCTCATGGCTTGTCATAACTAATGTATATGTTCATATATAAAATCTAGACATATTACATAAATAAAATTATCAATTAAACTTAACATAATCAACGGAAACTATAAGAAGACGATAAGATGACGATGAGAGAGGAAAGACAAATAAGGAGGAAGAGAGAGAGATGGAGAGAAGAGAGCAGGTTGACGGCAACAGTGAAGAAGGCCCTCAAAGCGAGGAAAGAAAAATAACTGAAACCTAAAAAAAACTCACTACTAGGGCCTCATGCACTTCTTGACAAACGGCCTTCACATAATGATAGTATAATCTAATCATACATGCACTATACAAAGATAATACATCATGCTAATATGCTAGTAGGTGAAGTAAATCTTCGCGGCAAAACATTGCAAGCGAGCATTTGGTGACATAGGCCATTGGGACACCCAATGATGATTATCGGATGGCCTAATCAGGTCCATTTGTTAGAGCTCAGTGCCACATAATGTTAGGCATGAAAGTAGTGCGACTAGGAGAAAAACAACAGAAATGTTGAAGAATAGATATACAACCAAATAATATAGCCTCTCAAGAGAATAATCCTTAGATTTCTTTATATATATATAAAGAAATTATTACTTTTAGTTTATTCGATTCTTTCGGTACTGCACTAGTTTGAATAGTCAGTCTGATTTGCTCTGTTCTAAGAAAATGTTTTATTTTATCACTTACTACAAAGGAAAAGGTGACTATTATATATATTTTATAATCTAAGTTGATAGACATATTCCAACTTCGATCTCCTTTAACTCATTAAGGTGATAGGCATTCTCCAACTTCTCCTTAAATGCACCATAAGTTAAGAGCAAACAAGTGACCGCCCTTTTAAACTTTGCTGATATAAGTCTAGAAAATGAATTGAATTCTATTCTTGTTTTTGTCGTTTGAAGGACACAAGAATTAATTTAATTTAAATGAAGTGCTATTGCTAAAACTGTACGTTTGAGCTCTGGATCAAATGAAGTACGGAAGAGGACAACGAGGTTTTGGATCTTCACCTTTCAGTAATAAATTCAATTCATTAGGAATTAAGATTTTTTAGGTACTAAGGCACCGTTCAACTCCCAACAAATTAATTTCACAATTAGTTTTTGGAAGAAAATATTAGCAGTTTTCGAAAAGACACTCTGGATTTTGACATAATTAGACGAACGTAAATTATATTTTCCCCAAAACTTATTAGCTTAATTAGGGATGATATGCAACATACTTTTATCTTAGCGTTAAAATATATTAAAATAATTTTGTTTTAGTGATAAAATATATTTCACTTCATGTACTTTAATAAAGTATCTTTTGGATTTTTGATCGGATTGCAACAGTTAAGTGTAAATTTTTTTGCCCAAATTAATCGAACCTATATTTTTATCTTTTAAATATTATAAATTTGAAAAAGATTAATTAATTTGATCCATCAACTATTACTTTGTATCATTTTTACCTTCTTAAGAAAAAAAAGTAGACAAATACACTTAGTAAATTATCTAAATGTATTATTAAGCCCTCTCGTTAGAAATTCTATTAGAAAAAATATTTCAAAATTAACTAACTAGTTAAATAGATAACAATGCTTCTACTTCTATTGTTATTAGAAGTAATTTTGAAAGAATTAGTGAAGATTAGTTTGTAGTTTAATATTTAGAGAAATTATCATGAAGATGATTAAAGAACAGGACCAAAGAATATAAAAGAAAGATAAAGGTATTTTTATTTATGTATTAAGTTAGTTATTTTTTTAAGATGATTTATATCAAATTTATAATAAAATATTGACGAAGGAGACTTAATAATATATTTAAATAGCTTAGGGGATGTGTATGTACAATTTTTGATACTAGTTGAAGCGTCAACATGTAATTAATCTTTAATATTTTTAATATAAGTAAGTTAAATAGAACTGTCTCCTAATCCTTATTTATTTTGATACAAAATTAAATTATTTAAGTTAATTCGTCGTTTCCAGTGACAGCGTGTATAGTTTCATCAACACTGGAACGTAGAAATCGTCTAAAACGCTTCTATTGTAATGCGTAATTACCCAGCGGTCAAAGAGGTGGATTTGTCCCACATGGTCGATAGGGTGCGAGGAAAGAAAATATATATTTATTTTTTGCCAGAGGATAATACGTGTCATTAGTCTCAAAAAAAGGACACCATTTGAATACACTTAACAAAAGCGAGCATCTTTGGATCCTTTCTATCACCAAGCTTTTAAGTGGAGCAATTACTCCTACCTGCTCTCTCTCTCCACCACTTTCTTCCCACTCTCTCTCTCTCCTCTCTCCTCTCTCCTCTCTCCTCTCTTCTCTCTTCTCTCTCTTTCTCCGCTCTCTTTTTTTATATCTACCGAACTATAAACTACTGTGGTAGATTGAAGCTAAAGCAAGCAACCCAAGGGAATAATGCCATCATTCATGCAATCCGCCTGCAGCTCAATCCAGATCTGCTGCTGAAATTCCTATCCTTCCATCTGCATTCCATCTGGTAGGATGCGACCTTTCTTTCTTTTGATTTTTGAGCCTTCTCTCGGTTCCTGATCCTCACTTTTGCAGCTGGATTCGATAAATCGCTTGTTAAAAATCGAAATGTTGCTGAGTTTGGCGTGTTATAGCGGTTTTATTGCCAAGTTTTATTGTTTTAATGTTGTTGTGTGCTCATCGATTTGATTTATTAATGGAATTCTGAAGCGATTCCCTCTGATCAATCTATTGGATCTATTTCGGAGAGGTTTGGTAATTCTGCATTCCGATTCTTTTTTTCTCTCCGGGTTTTGCCTCTTACGATTGTTCCTGTTCTATTTTCTCGTAGTTTTGGTACTTGAAGTGGATTTGGGCATATTTGAATATTTTCACTGTCAGGTTTCTCTTCCTCTTGTTTTACTCGTCTTGCAACGCCGTACGATTAATGGTTTTCCATATGATAAACAAAGAGATTATATAAAAACGGGTTATTTCTCTAGCCAAATATATAAAAGGATCTAGCTTTGTGCTATCTGACATCTTATTCTCTCATTATTGTTTTTAAATTCTATTCTTTCAAGTAGTGATTTGGATTGCAAAGGTTTGTTTCTTTTTTTGCCGTTGTTTTGACCAAGTTTATATGGCTATTGAATTCATTGGATAAAGCTTTTTCATGAAAACTGATTTAAAAATTATAAAAAAGAAGTAGAGTTTGCATTATTCCTCTGCAAGGAGTTACTCCGTGTGGTACTTACTCTATCGGACAGGGCAATGGATGCTTCTAATTACCGTCTGTGATCATTTAATTGTTCTGTGGGTCTTGTCATTCTATGCCCCACCTATTTTAAGTCTTGCAACTACCTTACAACAGGTCTACTTTTTTTTTTGGGGTACTTCTTTTATACTATTTCTTATTGTTTTCTTTTGGATTTAGTTCCCATATCAACTACATGTTTCTTTTTGTAATTACTTATGCAGGTACTAGAGAAATGTAGTTAAATTGGTTGGGTGGAAATGCTTCACTTGCATGTCATTTTATCTATTTAGACTCAAATAGGTGGTTGAGATGATCTATGATCCTTTTGTTGCATCCTAGTGTTATGTCCCTAATAAGGGCTACAGATGCTGTAATCCATGTATTCATACTCAGTTTTGAACTTATATTTGATTTGCTTCAACCAGAAGTTTTGCCGTTGTTTTGACCAAGTTTATTTGTACAAGTACCTCTTTTGGTGGTAACCATGACTGCTGCAGATCACTAGATGTATCCAAGTGGTAGATGGAATGATCCTCTCATTCTAATTAAGAACACATTTGAATTTTGAACTTCCACATTGTCAATTAAGCATGTTATGCCGGAGTCCAATTCTGTTAGCATTCATCAATTTGCTTCTGTCAGATGAGGGTATCTTACAATATTATGGAAATTATAAGTAAGTTGCAGGATTCCGACTTGCAGTTGTTTATACTTGGTCTTTTAGGAAAAGTCTGTAGTCTACTCTTTTGTAGACTACATGCAAAAATTTATCATCAATTATTCTATTCAAATATCTTTTAACATTATCCCTGAGAACGAGAAGTTATTACTTTTATTCTCCATTTGCTAACTTATTTAGGAAATTTGCAGCTTCTTTATTATCCTTGTTCTCAACAGTGGCAGATCATACATGATTTACTCTTATTTGTGACTTTAATCTATTTTCATTATTGTTGACATTGGCATAATTTTGATTTTTCAGCATATTTCATCAGATATATAGTTTAAAATGGATAGACGAAGCTGGCCTTGGAAGAAAAAATCTTCTGAAAAAGCATCTACAGCAGATCCATCAAATACATCTTTACCTAATTCGGGTGTCAACCAAACTGATCAGGTTTGTTTGCATGATTTTACTTGGTCTGGCTTGTTGCTAAACTGTTATGGCTCGAGTCCAGCTTATCCATTATTTTAAACTTGAGCCCTATCTTTTCTCATTGTTGGTCATAAGACACCGTACTTTTTGCTTGCCCTGCAAAATTTAATGATATCCTTGAGTTAAGGTAATCATATTTATGAAGTTACCAAGTACTGATAATTTAAGGTAATCCAAGTCCTCCTCCTTTCTGTGTTCTTTTGGCTTGCTAATGGTGTAAGATGCAATGGTATTGGCAGCATAAGGGCAGTGGTAATTTTATTCTCCTATAAAATGACTACCTCTGGTCTGCATAGTGTCTTCTGCCACACGAGGATTTATTTATTCCAATCAGCTTAATTAGTCATTTGCCAACACCAGCACAATTTCTGGAGGCATGTTGTAATAGGTCTGGAAGTCTTTTATCTCTCCAAATCACCTGCTTCTATTGTTGGTAAAATGAGGTTTCTAAACTAAAGAAACAAATGAAAAGACTTTTTTTCCCCCTGGCAAATGTTCTCTGGCTGTTAGTCACCCATGTACCTGCATAGGCTTGTCAAAGTTTAGGAACACACAATGTGGTTGTAAGAGCCCAATTCATTTAGATAGCAGTACTCAGGAAGGTCATGTATTCACAGAGGTAACGAAGAAGGGGAAGTGATCTCATTTTCTGAGATAAAGCTTTCAGTTGATCTAAGCAAATATCAGTAGTTAAACATTCTATCCACTCGCATTTGTACCATTTAGAAATCTTGGTGTTTCTCCTTGTGGCCTGTAATGGGGCCTTTGCTTCAAAATATAAATGGTATCTATTATCTGATAAAGTACTAAAATTGAAGGATAATATTTTTTCCATCTTATGGTGTGCATATTGACAGTCAGGAATATTCTGCAAATTCTTGACTATAAGCATAATATACCTAGTTAGCTAAGCATGCCTCAGTACATATTGCAGAAAAAATTGTTTTCTTCCGTGAGGGTTCTATTAGCATTTACTTAAGAAGGTGTGTGGCATAATGCAAGACAGAGGTTAGGCTATTCTATTGTTCTGCAATACAAATGAAAATATCAAATGTTGTGGTGCTAATTATAGGGTACCCGCTGACAAATTACATGCCACAAGCTATATAAGATTTTCTTCCATTCAAAACTCAGCCATGTATTCTATTCTCTAACTGTTTAATGCCTGGTTAATCATTAGTTGTGGTATATTTCAACCTCATAAGAATGAGCTATGTAGTGCCATCATGTTATTCAGATACACGGAAGAGTTGGCTTAGAGCAAACTCTACCTACTGAGAAGATGACTTTTGTGATAGGAGGTAGGAAGGAGTTAGGAGTGGGGTTGACTTGCACTGGAGAGTAGGCAGGGGTTGTTGGAGGAGAATACAGACTGGGGAGAGTGTAGAATTGGCGGGCAGTAGTGAAGGTGAGAAAGACCAGTAGTGTGAAGGGAAGCATGGTTGGTTGAGGTTGTTAGTGACTAATGTGAATCCATTTGTGTGGGTTTTTGGGAGGGAGGGGGAGGGAGATTGTAAAAGGTGAAACAGGTATTTTAGGTATTAAACTATATAAAATTAAATTGAATTGCAAATGCCGTTCTTTACGCATTATAACAATTTCTCCTAATAAAATTTTTTGTATGCAAATGTAGTGAATCCCCTTTTGTTTATGCATGAATGTTTGTCATGGACATGTTCTTTCATTTGCTTTAATTGGCCTTTTTATAGTATCAGCGCTTATGCTATCTTCTCTATCTTTCTGACATGAGACATTTTGAATTCTGTTCATTGGAAAAATTAATGATAAACATTATTCATAGTATGATTTACCCTACTTATTCTCACATGAATCAATTTTCTTCATTTTCAGGAAAACACAAAAGTGGTAAATTATGTACAAATTTCTCCAGAAACATATGCACATTTCACTGACTTGGAAGAGGAAGTGAAAGTCCTGAATGAAAAGTTAGCCACAGCACAATCTGAGATGACCACTAAAGAAAACCTAGTAAAACAGCATGCTAAAGTCGCCGAAGAAGCAGTTTCAGGTATAATAATGTTTGTCCTTTTCTTCACTCCAGTCAATTCTTATTAGCAAAGACCTTACTTAATTCATGAGTCTGCAGTCATATTTAGAAGTTGATCCCAAGATTTAATTGTCATGGTTTCTGAAATTGCTGGTTAATAATATTCTTCTGGAATATCCTGTCATTCTCTGTAGGTTGGGAGAAAGCTGAAGCAGAAGCCTCGGTGCTCAAACATCAACTTGAATCTGTTACACTGTCAAGGCTAGCAGCTGAAGAGAGATCATCTCATCTAGATGGTGCTCTAAAGGAATGCATGAAACAGATAAGGAATGTTAAGGAAGAAAGTGAGCAAAAACTGCATGATGTGGTATTTTTAAGAACCAAAGAATGGGAAGAAGTCAAGTCTGAGCTAGAAGCAAGAATAATTGATTTTGATCAGGAGCTCCTAAAGGCTTCTGCTGACAATGCTGCACTTTCAAGATCTCTTCAAGAACGCTCAAACATGCTGATGAAAATCAGTGAAGAAAAATCTCAAGCAGATGCTGAGATCGAAGTGTTAAAGAGTGGTCTTCAATCTTGTGAAAGGGAAATAAGTTCATTGAAGTATGAAATTCATATTGTCTCAAAGGAGCTTGAAATTCGCAATGAAGAAAAGAATATGAGCTTGAGGTCAGCTGATGTGGCGAACAAGCAGCACCTTGAGGATGTCAAGAAGATAACAAAGTTGGAAGCAGAGTGCCAAAGGTTACGTGGGCTTGTACGGAAAAAGTTGCCTGGGCCTGCTGCATTGGCTCAAATGAAATTAGAAGTTGAAAATCTAGGTCGAGATTATGGTGAAAATAGATTACGACGCTCTCCTGCTAAGAATACTGCCCCTCATCATACACTGCCTCCGGCTCCTGAATTTGCCTTTGAAAACTTTCAGCCATTCCAAAAGGATAATGAACTTCTGACTGCACGGTTATTGGCAATGGAGGAAGAAACTAAGATGATAAAAGAAGCTTTGTCAAAACGTAACAGTGAGCTACAGGCAGCAAGAAACATGTGTGCTAAGACAACAAGTAAGCTTCGCAGCATGGAAATGCAGTTTCTGGCTCTGAACCAGCAAAAGAGCCCATCACATTCAAATATGGACATCCGTTTTGATGTTACTTTGAGCCAAAATGGAAGCAATGGGCCAAGTTTGAGCTCCATGTCTGAAGATGGAATTGACGACGAAGGAAGCTGTTCTGAGTCTTGGGCTACTGCATTGATATCTGAACTCTCACAGTTCAAAAAGGGAAAAGAAGTTGACAAAGGTAAGGCCGAAAATTCTAATAATTTGGAACTAATGGATGACTTTCTAGAAATGGAGAGATTAGCTTGTTTACCAGCTGAAAACAATAATTCAGAGGGTGCGGTTGTTAACATGAAATTTGAGAATGCTGACAATAGTAATACCTTATCTGTTGTATCTGAAAGGAATGAGAGTGGCAAAGAATCAGAGCCAGCTTTACTATCACCTGAAAGGCCATCATATTCCAGTAACCAATCCCCTCATGTGGAGTTTGCATCAAGTAAAATGGATTCTCCACTGCTGAAACTTCAATCAAGAATAGCTTCAGTATTTGATTCTCAACTTTTACCGGATGATGTGGGAAAAGTCCTAGAGAATATTAGCTATATTCTGAGAGATATACAAGAAGAGTTGCCCCAGCATTCTCTAGCTTGCATTATTGATGAACCTTCAGTGGATGTTAATTGTGATGAAAAAGAATGTCATGATGAAGTTACAGACAATGGAACTTCATCAAAACTAGATGGTGATATAAAGAGTGACACAAAACATGCCCTAAATCAGGAATTATGGAATGCTATTTCTCAACTTCATGATTTTGTGAAATCAATTGGCAGAGAAGTGGAAATTCAGTGTGGGCCTTGTGACTATCATGGACTTCGTGAGAAAATAGAACTATTCTCCACATCTGTCAAGAAAGTTCCAATTAATGAGAAAAGTCTATGTGACTTTATAATTGCTTTATCCTACATCTTATCTGAAACCAGTGAGATAAACTTTATGATGTCGAATGTTAAAGGCAGTGATGGAGAAAGCAATAATCTGGATTGCGTGGACAAGGTAACATTATTGGAAAATAAAGTGGCTATGAATGGACCAATAGAAGCGAACTTTACAGGTCGTCATTCTGTCATATCTCATTCCTCCTCTGATCCTGAGTTTGAAGGGCCTATTAATTCTGACTTTGGATCGAAGACTGAAGCACAGAAATGTTCTCTCGAGGAATATGAGCAACTGAAATCAGATAAAACAAACCTAGAGATAGAACTAGTAGAATGTAATGAAATGTTGGAACACACAAAACTTCAGTTGGCTGAAGCAGAGAAGAACATGGCAGAGCTAAGATCACAATTGGCTGCCAGTCAGAAAACAAACAGCTTAGCTGAGACACAGTTGAAGTGCATGGCTGAGTCCTACAATTCACTTGAATCACACACTTTAGAATTAGAAGCTGAAATGAACTTCCTGAAGACGAAACTAGAAACTTTGAATTTGGAGCTTCTTGCAGAAAGGCAAAGTCATCAGGAGGATTTGACAAGATACAAAGAACTTCAAGAGCAGATGGAAAGGTTAGCATTGAATTCATCTACTATATTTTCTCTCCTTGTTTTAGTCTCTGTTTTCAGGCTGGTGCTTTATTTGCCTCATTTTTTCTTTTATGGTTCTTCATTTACTGCTGCTTGAAAAGATTAGTATTTCCTCCCATTTGACTTCCTCATATGGTTTTCCTCTTATCAGGAAAGAGAAGAGTTCAATGTGCTCGGATCCTGACACTGACATTAAAATGAAGCAGGTAAATGTTCATGACCTACAGATGAATGTATGACGATAACTTGCGAGTAATTTAGAATATTAACTTTTCACGTTCATTTCATTTTCTTCCTTGCCATTTCTAGTGTTTTGCCTGAATAATGATTGCTTATGCTTTACATCTTTTCTCGTCAATCTGTCATACTTCAGCTCTTCGATACTGGGTCTATTCAGTAGAAGTACATTCATTCCAAATTTTGAAGTTTTTCTTTGTCCTGCCAATGTCCTGTTTTGATTACTTTTGAGGGATCATACAACAGCGAGATGGCTGCCCCTGGCTTTGCCTGAAGTCTTAGGCATGAAAACTGTTGCCACCATAAAGATCTTGGTATCTCCACACAAGGAGAAACCTGAAAATACATTGCAGGAAAAAGATTATATATGTACCATCTTGTCTCCTTGTCAGTATAAAGTTAAGTGGTATTATGCAAATTAGGTTTGCGATTGGAAGGAGAAGGAAGAGAGCCAAGGGGCTAGAGATTGGAAGGGAAAGAAGGAAGAGAGCCAAGGGGCTATAGATTTTGATTAATGAGTGAAATAGGGTGAGGTAGAGAGTTGAGAGGTGAATTATTAGTTCTTTTCAGTTATGTTTGGTCGGCAAGATGATTCAAAAATGGATTTAATATATTTTATTTAACCGGTTTTGGTAGTTTCAGCCAAACCATGAAAACCGGAACTAATTGAAACCATGGAAACTGATTGAAACTATCAAGACCGCAACTAATTACCAATTCTCGGGTGAATTTGTTGAGTATCACATGTGAGGATTTAGTTCCACATTGAAAAAAAGGAAAACACAAAAAGATTTATATAGAGGTCTTCACCTAATAGCTTTTTTAAGGTTTGTATCAAGCTTTGTTTCACTTGGATCACAACAACCCCATCCCCTAGCAATTGATAATATAGCTAATGGTTCAATGATCTTGGACTGCTTGCATGGTGGGTCTTGCGGATATGTCAGCTCTTGGAGTGAAGTCATCTAATGCTAATTAGTTGCAGCGTGATGCTAATTAGTTGCAGCGTGATACAGCTGGTAAAGCTAGGCCTTGGGATTGGGCTCAGGTTAGGACAAAAGCGCATGGAGATGATGCACGAGCTTTGACAACTAGGACTTGCAGACTCATAAAGACTAGTTAGGGGATGGAAGAGACCGACTCTCGACACCATTAAGATGAACAAAAGAGAAATTGGGACCAAGGTTTTTGTTGAGTAGTAGATTGGACTTGAAAGATTGTTCAGGGTCACTCCCATATTTGGAAAAAGGGTAAGGTGAATGGATTTATATCAAGGTTTCAAAAATCGGTATCGGGATCGGGATCGGCAGTCCGAAAAACGATACGTATCGGTTGTATCGGTCATATCGGCCGTATCGGCCACCTGTATCGGATCGGACTATTTTAATTAAATAAAATTCTAAATATTATTAAAAATGTTGAGAAATTTCTAAAAATTTAGAAAAAATTATAAGAAAATAAGAAATAATAATTACTCACATATAAAGCCTAAAAAGTAAAAATCTCTTTTTCTCCCTCTCTTCTTTTCTATCCCTCTAACTGTTAGTCTAAAGTATCCATTCTCTCCGACACTCCTTTTTTTCTATCTTTTTCTTTCTCTCTTTCTCACCTTTTTTTTTAATCTTTCCCTCTCCCTCACTCTCTCTTCCTTTTTTCCCCTCTCATACCCTCTTTTTTTTCAATCTTTCCCTCTCTCTCACTCTCTCTCTCTCTCATACCCTCTTTTTTTTTAATCTTTCCCTCTCCCTCATTCTTTGTTCCTTTTACCCTCTCTCCCTTTCTCTCCCTCACTCTCCCTTCCTCTTTCTCTCTCTCTCTCTCCCCCTCTCTCTCTCTAGCTGCTACTGTCAGCAGACAACTCCATGCTGCAGGTGGTTGCTTGCAGCCACCTGTACAGGCTAAAATCGGGTGGTTTCGGCCGATCCCACTCGGGATCGGCCGAAACTAGAATCCTTGATTTATATAGACTCTTGAATCCTCACCTAATAGGTTGCTCTTGGATTGAGTTGGAATTCAAGGTCTGTATCATCCTTGTTCACTTAGACTAGAAGTCCCTATCTCCCAACAACATTTTGGGACAGTCATAGCTGAAAACAATCTGTTTCAAATTGAACTAGGCTAGCTCATGCCAAACTTGAAACCATAATCTAATCTAGTTGGTACCTAAAGAAACAATATGAAAAGCAACGATGGCCATGCCACAGGCACGGCACAGCACGGCACATGCCGCAACACTTGCCGGCCGTGCCGTAAGAAAAGGAGAGAAAAATGTACCACCTTAGCCATCGCCGTCGCCGCTCCTGGTAGCCATTGCCGCTCCCGGTCGCCGTCGCCGCTCTGAATCTGCAACTTAAGTTTTAACTAATAATCCCCTCTCTCTCTCTCTCTTTTTTCCCCTCTTTTGGCTAGGGCACTCGACACGAGCTCGGGCGAAAGCTAGCGGCGACGACGAGGTCGATGGCGAAGCTATTAGGAGGGGTGCTGTGCGGCACCCCTCGTGCCACTTGCCGGTACGCCGCTGGCACGTCCCGTGCCGGTCGGCACGGCCATCCATGATGAAAAGCCATATTGGCAAACAATTTAATTGATAATTTCCAATTTTGTGATAAGAAAGTTATGACGAATTAGGGATTTGATAAAAGTGAATTGTGGTTTGAGTGTTGGACAGTGAAGAATGCAGTTTGACTTTAGGCACCTCTATTTACTAGAATTTTCTTATTTGCTGCTCACTGCTAGGGTCTTCGCTAATCTACAAAATCTATTTTTTCAGCTGGATATCACATATTAGATCCAAATGATAGAAAAAGAAAATGAAAAACTGATAAAAAAATGAGATTTATGTGGAAAAACTTCAACCAGGGAAAGACCATGGATCGAACACTAGATTCATTTCCAAATCTAAAACCAAGAGTACAAATCCATGCACTCACACAGAACACAAATAAAATCAAAATTTCTAAAAAAGGATCTAACACTAGCCTCTTCTCCAATGGATGAACTAACTTTATTGTGGATGCTCCATCCATGTTAGCATATTTGAACGAACAAGCCAATGAATTCTTTAACCCAAAGAATATGCGATAATCACACTGTTCCTTTTAAGAATAGAACGCCTAGAAGGAAAAAGATTTTCATTTTCCTACTTGGAGTAGAACTCCTCAAAAGAAAAAAACCCTTCAAATTCTAGTTGGATTAGGTCTTCTTATGAAATGGACCAACCCTACATAGAATCAATCACGTCTCTTAATTATATTATCACCCAACTGTTTCCCAACTAGGGCTTTCTCTTAGTTTTTCTTGTCTTTTTCCAATAATTCCAGGAAGACAGTAAGATCGAAGAATGCTACTTTGACAGATTAGAAGAACTCTATATCTGCTACGTTTAGTGATTTATATGCTGTATCAAGTTAACTACTTTAGTCAATGGTTGGGGCCTCTTCCATACTTCTGGTAACCTTCTGTGATGAGATTCTGTTGGAATTTGAGGTGTTTCAAATGATTGGTATTACTGATGGTATATTATTGTTATGGTATTTACTGGGAGCATCAAGAAATGCTCATCATATCTCCATTGATATCTGACTTGCATAAAGTATGGACATCCTTCAATTACAATTTTGTATATTAGACAACTGTTTCTGGTACAAACTTAAAGATAACTGGTCTAGATTCATTCAATGACTTCATTGTTGCAATTTGAAGGCCAAAATTACCTGAAAATATTTGGAATATTCATGTGTTTGATAGTACTAGTACTCTTTAATTACCTTTGAAATAATGGCAGGAGAGAGAGATAGCAACAGCAACAGAGAAGCTTGCAGAGTGTCAGGAGACGATTTTTCTTCTTGGTCGGCAGTTGCAATCTCTGCGTCCTCCAATGGAGCCCCTCAGTTCCTCCCCAAACAACAGACAACAATTTGAAGATGATCTTTTTGAAGATGAACCAGGCACAAGTGGTGATTATCCTCGAGGGGTGCACACTCAGCAGCTCTTAGGTCAGTTTGAGTTTGAAAATGCTGCAGCTAATTTGAATGAGCGAATAGGAGCCGAATCCCCCTTCGATGGATACAACTCCCACATGAGTCCATCTGATACCGAGGCAAGCCCTTTTCCAAAATCACCTATCAGCTCGAAACGCCAAAAGCACAGGTCGTCGAGATCAGCCTCCTCTTTCCCCTTGACTAATTCAGCGCCTGAGAAACATGGACGCGGTTTCAGCCGATTTTTCTCAAAGGGAAAGAATGAACATTAGAGTATGTTTTGCTGATTTTTCTCAAAGGGAAAGAATGAACATTAGAGCGTGTTTTGAGTACATATGCATGACGCAGAATGGTCTTACTGTTGTTGATCATACCAGTTACCATTTGTGAAACACCTTGAAGCATCATGTGTTTTTCCATGGCTCACAATTGTTGTGGATAGAATTTGTTTGTGGTAGCAGAGGTAATCAACTTCTTTTGCTCCTTGGTTTGAAGATTTGCTTGACCAATACCTATTGCTGAAAGTCCTCATATTTGCTATTTGCCTAGATGACATTAAACCTCATTGTATATTGGCATGAAGAAGACACCTTTGGTTTTCAGTTTATTAACTTTATTTCCTTTCTCCTTGAAAGAAAGGATGGCTTGTATCTGTCTCAAATGTTTGTTCTACATGTATAGTTAACCTGTGTTACAACTCTGTCCCATTTGCAGATAATGGACTCGCAATTTTTTTAACAACTTATCTTTGTTATTTATTTATTTTTCTGATCTGATGCCAACTCTATTCCACTGCGTTTATTTCTTGCCTTGTTTTGCAAGAGGAAACTGATAATTAGAGAGAACTAGCTGTCGTATTAATATTTCATATCCTTCAGTAATGTTTGATTGCAAAACACTCATTATTACATTGTGTCGGTGTAGATTTGGCACCACTATTTGCTTTTTCGTTCTTCACATAATTGATCTACAATTTATTATTAACAACAACGAAGTAGGGGTTGAAGGATGCAATACTTATTTTGTGAGAAAATGGGAAGAACCCACTGGTACATATTAAAAGGAAATTCAGAATAATTTACAAAGTTTAGAGGTAGAGTCGAAAGAAGAATTTGAAGGATAGAAAAATTCCCAAGATTTCCAATTGACAGAAAGAATTTTCCAATATGCCACCATAAGAAGCTGATCTAAAGAAACCACAGTGAACATAAACATGTTCCAATAATTCATTGTCAAAACCACATACAGGGTAATCTTGAGCGATCTAGATAAGGAGAACCAGATGAAGACTTTGAACTAGATTTTAATGAAAAAATATCAACAAACTTTTATGTCCAATCTTTGTGCATAGCTACATATTTTTTTTTATCATAAACATGCGTCCTTATGTCTCATTTAAGTAAAAGGGCGATTTGCAACAAAAAAACAAAACCTTTAGTTTTTTAATTGGTAGAAATAGGCTCCTCTATTATTGAAATGTAAATTCAGGCCTTTTTTTTTTATTGATTATATTAATTTACTCTTTCTCTAACCCAACCTGATATGACTCGATCATAATGGCTCCCCTCACGACATTAGGTTCATTGGGATGAGTCTATTTATCTGGTTAGGTTTTTGCTTGAAGAAATAAAACCTTTTATTGTGGGGTGTTTGAACGCAATGGACCGCGTTCGAACAAGCCATGCGAATGCCTGCACGCATTCACAAAAACAAAGAACGTGATTTGCACATTTGAACGGCCTGTTTGAACGCAACCATTTGAACGACAACGCTTGCACACGTTCGCAACAACAGAGAACTGTATTTGCATATTCGAACACGATTGAGCACGTCCGAACGCACCACGGCGAAAATTGTTGGTTTATTAGGATTTTAACTTAGTTGTTTGGGTTCCAAGGGTGAGCCTCTCTATAAATATGTGAAGGAAATCCTAATTGGAACGGCATTGTTGCCCTTATCTCATTCTTTCTTACTCTAGCCATTGGTGCCCTCTCCCATCTCCTTCCTTCCATCGTCCAAATCCTTGGGCGGCTTCCTCTAACTCCTAATTCTCCTCTTTTATAGCAACTTCTCCCCCTTCACTTCGAAAGAATTAACCTAGCACCTATCTAGCCATTGAAGGGCTAACAAGTTAGGGTTCATATGACATTTGTCCACTGTTCGACCGATATCTTAAGATCTAGCCATCCAAACTCTGAGATCTTAGATTTATTAGAAAGTTCTCTTCAAGGGTGACAACATATCCAAAATTTAGCAAGATCCAATGGCTAGATCATCCGTAGTTTCCTTCCAAAGTCCTGTCCTCAAACTGGTCTAGAACCGTGATGCATCGGATCAAGCCGGTTCGTAACAACTGGTACCAGAGCCAACGTTCCTCAGACCATCATGGCTACAACAAGATCGAAAGCAAAAAAGCAAACAAGCGACCAAGACTTAGAGATGGACCATATGGCTCCGTTAAGATCGCCATCCCCATAGAGTTCGCGAGGACAAACAAAAGGCCTCTTTGATCTCTCATGAACCCTGGTGTTCGTGGCACAAACAATGTTAGAGATGAAGGCAACCCTGGTGGACATGAACCAAAATCTTCCAAGACATACCCCTGAGCATATTAATGGTGGGGAAGTTAATCAAGGAGGCATCCCGCCTAGAAACAATGAGGAAGATCAACTGGGGTTGCGGCTTTTGTGGCTCCACCACCGGTTGTTGCCAAACCAGATAGTTGATCTCCACCTCGTGATCATTATCGAGGACAAGATGATCATCCCTTACCACAAGATCGGGTCCAGCAAGGACCAATCCTAGCGGCACCATGGTAGCAATGCAATGAAGCGCAAGGGTGCCGCGCCGATTTACCACCCTTGCACCCGAGGGCTCCTATGGCCCCATACCCAGAGGAGGAACCTTGGGAGGAGTGGGAGGAGCTCCATATCAACCAAGGGCCCAGCAACAAGAGCCGCTTCACCGAGGATGTCATTAAATGCTACAATTCCAAACCATTCGAGTCGATTTTCTTAAATTTAACGGGGGAGACCCGTTGGATTGGATCTATAGGGCAAAGCAATTATTTACCTATTAAGGGACACCTGACCACCAGAAGGTGCTTCTAGCCTTATTCCACCTTGAAGATGTATCGGTGAGGTGGTTTCAAGCAGCACATCGTGCATGTGCCTTTATTACTTGGGAGTTCTCCAATGCACTTTGTGTGCATTTTGGACCCTCATTATGAAGAGTTCCAAGCCACCGTGACGAAGCTAACCGAAAATACTTTTGTAAGAGCCTACTAAGAAAAGTTCGAAAGAATTAGTAATCGAGTCCATGGGTGGTCGGACTCTACTTTGAAAAGCACCTTCATCTTCGGGCTTTGTCGAGATATCCAAGCAGAAGTCAAAGTGACTCGTTCTACTACTTTGTTAGAAGCCTTTTTAGCAGCTCAAATGATGGAAGAGAAGATAAGGGAGTTAAAGGTGACTCACCATCCAATATGGAGCACTAGCGACCTGCACTCTAACCCTAGACCGCCAATCTCGGGTGTGGCACGTTCAAGGTGGGTATCGATCAAACCCCAATTGGCTACCCTGACAACGGATAGCCATTGACCCTAGGGCACAGCCACGGATGATGGGTCGACGCCTCACACTAGCGGAGATCGAAGATCAATGCTCGAAGGGCCTATGCTTTTATTATGACGAGCGCTTCGTACCGGGCCACAAATATTCCAAACAGCTCGTTACCATTATGCTCATGGAGGAGATAATTGAGAATGATCCCATTGAAGATCTTGAGGTGTAGCAAGAGGAGGAAGGTGGCAGAGCTCTCCCTTCATTCTTTTGCTAGTGAGTCTACTTCGAAACTCTTCGGGTCGAAGGTATGATCAAGAAGAATAAAATCCTAATTCTTATTGATTCAGGAAGCACCCACAACTTTGTGGATTCTCGAATTATGAGGCATTTGGGGTTGGAGTTGGAGCCTTCCAACGGTTTTGATGTAGCTATCGGTGATGGCACCATGTTGAGAGGGCATATGTCGCAAGGTCCAGCTACAAATTCAGGGTCATGTCTTCTGAACTGATCTATATCTGTTGGCTCTACGAGGAGCCGACTTGGTGCTTCGGGTGCAATGGCTTCGGGATCTTGGATCGGTCACCTTCAACTTCACCACCATGGCGATGGAGTTCAGTCATGAAGGCCAACCGATCCAACTACTAGCTGCATCAAGAAGGAAGCCAAAGGAGCATTGCAATCCCTAAAAGGGTTGCTGAAACCCGAGTGCCGCGGGTTCCTCATGCAACTCATTAAGGAGGCCAAGGATGTGGATGATCCAACGCACTTACCCACTGACTTTAATACTATTTTGTAGGAATTTGAAGATGTATTCTAGCAGTCACATGGATTGCCTCCACTTAGGACGCAAGATCATCGTATTGAGATCATACCTAGGGTGGGTCCAGCAAATGATAGGCCATACCATTATCCTTTCATTCAAAAGGAGGCTATAATGAAAATGGTCTAAGAAATGTTGTCCAGCAGGGTGATAAAACCAAGTTGAAACACCTATTCTTCATCGGTCTTGCTCGTGTGGAAGAAGGATGGATTGTGGCGGTTTTGCATGGACTATCGAGCTTCCAATTCCATCACCGTCAAAGATCGGTCCATACCGGTGATCGAAAAATTGTTGGATGAATTGGCGGGTGGGGTACCATCAAATTAGAGTAGAACCGTCCGATGTGCATAAGACGGTGTATAAAACTCATGATGGGCACTACGAGTTTCTCGTTATGTCCTTTGGTCTTACCAATGCTCCCGCCACCTTTCAGAGCTTAATGAATGATATCTTTAGGCCTCATTTGAGGCAATATGTGCTGACATTCTTTGATGACATATTAGTATACAGCTGCACATGGGAGGAGCACTTGCGACATCTTCGGAAGGTACTCAGCCTATTACGGCAACACCAATTGAAGGCCAAGGACTCAAGTGTTCATAGGGGCAGCAAAGGGTCGAGTACCTAGGCCACATCATATCTAAAGATGGCGTGGAAGCTAACCTTAAGAAGATCCAAAGCATGGTGGAATGGTCGCTGCCCAAGACTACCAAGGAGCTACACGGCTTTTTCGGGTTAAGCGGCTACTATCGTCTATTTGTGGCAAACTATGGCAAGGTTGCGGCTCCCCTCACGGTCTTGCTGCGGAAGGGTGCATTCATATGGATGGACAAAGCAAGGGAAGCATTCGAAGCCATGAAGAAGGTGATGATCTCAGCCCTGGTCCTTGCTTTAGCAGATTTCACCAAATCGTTCACCATTGAGTGTGACGTGTTTGGAGTTGATATTGGAGCTATTTTGATGCAAGAAGGCAGACCCATGGCTTACATGAGCAAGGCTCTTTTTGAGCGTTCACAGATGCTATCCACTTATGAAAGGAAATGATACACTTAGTTAGGATCTTTTATTATTGCATTAGGTGTTTATTTTTATTAAAATAAAATTTCTGTAGGTCGCGTTCGAATGCAGGTGGAGTCGCGTTCGAACGCCCTTGTGAATGCCTTATGAACGCCCGCGTTTGTGAACGCCCGCGTTCGAACGCCTTGTGAACGCCCATGTCGCGTTCGCAAATCCAGAGAAGGGGCTTTTTAAGTGCGTTCGAACGCGATCGACGGGAATCCTCTAAAATTAGGATTTCATATTGTTTTAGGTCTTGTTGGCTAGCCTCTATAAATATGTGGATGGCAACCAACTTCATAATGCTATTGGATTCTTAATTTCTTGCTTCCTATCTTCTCTCTAGACTCCTCCCTTCTCCCTTTTCACCATCCTTCCACCTCTACCGTTGGCAAGGTTTCTCCTCGCTTCTAATCTCCCTCGTCTGTCGAGTCACCCATCTTCTTTGGGATCTCGACCACTTCGTTACCTTCATCTACTTCTCTTAATCACTTCCACAATCCACCCTCATCTCTATACCTATCCATAACCCTAACATCCACTCCACCCGTCACCACCACCATCACCCACGTTATTCCATATTTTCGTCCCTGCTACAGTTTGAATATGCAAAGGAGGTAAATACAAAAGTTGTAGATCAAAAAGTTACGGATCCAACCCAATTAGTTTCGTAATTTTATGAATACCGAAGAATATATGATAGATATTTTCCTACAGTTGCGCAGACTACTTCCTGCAATAAATTCAGATCTTAAGGAATTATTCCGTAGCTGATCTTTTGATTCTAGATCCATCAAATTGGTATCCAAGCCTTTCAATTGGTATCAGAGCTTATCAATTGGTATCAGAGCAGGCGAACCTCAGACCTCCATTAATGGTTGAAACAAGAAAGATGACATCAACAAAGAGACCTATAGAGAGCACACCGATAAGGGAGGACTGAATGCACGATGATCCTAACCGTGAGGCCGATTCCTTTGGAGCAACCATGACAGGGCCAAGTCAACCAACGTCCATGGGTTCGAATATGAATGAACTGAGGGGCATATTCCAAACATTGTTGCATATAGTTGACAACATATAAAAGAATCACAATGAATTCAAGGAATATGTAATGAATTAATTGGGTTTGTCATCTCCTCAACGACGAACGGAGTTTCAAGAAGGACCAGCGGTTGGACCCCATAGAACCGATACCTCACAAGTCCAGGTGCGTCATATGAGTGTCAATGATCCCCTCCTACCTATGCCTTCACATTATCCTCTACCTCCATTACAAAACCCAAGATCGGCGGTGGTGAAACCCGAGAGGCGTGTGGCACCAGTGCGCTTCGTCGATGAGGAGGATTAACGCTATGAGGATAAGGTTAATCCTTATGGAGATGGTGATGTACGTGGTCAAGGATTTAGAGAAGGTGATCAACATGCACAAAGGTTTAGACTTGAACCTAGGATCTTTCGCCAACCCGACAATGCTATTCGGGGGAGAACCGCATGTTTAGACTTTCCAAAATTCTAAGGCGGTGATCCAACGGATTGGGTGTTTCAAGTTGAACAATATTTTGATTGTTAAGGTATAGCGGAGGATGCAAAAGTCCAGATGGCAAGCTTTCACCTCCAAGGAACAGCATTGCATTGGTATAGATCGATAATTTGTGGTGGTGGATTTATCAGATGGGCTGATTTTTGTAGGAGAATTACACACAGATTTGGGACAGCGGCTTATGAAGATTTTGCTGCCACATTAAGCAAGATGGTTCAAAGGACTACCGTATTGAAGTACCAAGCTGAGTTTGAAAGAGTTAGTAGTCGTTGTGAGCCATTGTGGCCCGAACGTACATTGATGAGTACATTTATTTCGGGGCTACGAGAGTAGATACAAGCGAATGTATGTGCTCTATATCCTACTACTCTTGAGGAGGCTAATACGATCTCCCCTTTTGGCTAAGGTTCAATCTCTTCCGATTCTCAGAGTTGGAGTAGATCTGGCATAGAACTTTGTAAATAGATCCCAAAAGATGCCGCCATTGGATCGATGTGAAATTTTGATATGTTGTAACACTAGAAAATATCTTTCCAACAAATCATGTTTTAGGTGAATCAGATGTGGGAATCTTGAGATATCATCCGATTAGTGGATGAACATCAGGGTGGTCTGATTAGGATCCGTGGATGGAGGCACGAGATCCTAGCTGATGGTGGTTGGAGGTGGACCAGCATTAATGGGGTGGCACCGGTGAAAAGTGGTGGTGGAAGGGTTATGGTTGATGGAAGGGTTAGGGCAAGTGTTGGATAGATTAGAAGAAGGGGGAGGAGAGGGCTACCCATAAGGGACTAGGGTGATTGGCTGGTTGAGGGAGGTTAGAAGCAGCGTCGCCGGGGATTGAGAGAACAAGAGCGAAGAAGATGAAGGAGGCAAGGCAAAAACTCAATTTATCAATTCAAACTTAACCCTAAACAGTACATTTTCGCCGACCGCGTTCAAACGTGCTTGATCGTGTTTGAACACACCTAGTTCTCTTTTATCTGGATTTGCGAACGTGATCCAAGCGTTCGAACGCACAATCGAATGCACCTATTTCCCTCTTCTCTAGATTTGCGAATGCGATGTAGGCGTTCACAACGAGTTCGAACGCACAATCACACTCTCTGGACGTGATGCAGGTGTTCACAACTGCGTTCGACCGCACTCCACCCGCGTTCGAACGCGACTTACAGAAAATTTATTTTGTTAGAAATTAAACATTAAAACAAGAAACAAAGACACTCCTAAAGTGTATCCGTGCTCGAGACGACACCGGTGAAATCTAAATCGTATCAATCCACCATGCATCCGCAACCTTGTCCTCAAGGTTTGAAATTTGGGAAGCAATCTTTGAATTCTGACTCAAGCTCCTCCATGATTTGATCTTCTGCATTGGTCCCCCACATATCTAAAAATAGAGGATCTTCTGCTATACACTAGAATATCGTCAAAGAAGACGAACACATTCTGACGCAAGAGCGGGCATAAAAGGTCATTCATCAGCCCATGGAAGGTGGCCGGTGCATTGGTGAGCCCAAACGGCATGACTTGAAACTCATAGTGGCTATCGTGAGTTTGGAACGCCGTTTTGTGCACATCTTTCGGGTCGACGTGGATTTGATGGTACCCCGCTCTTAAGTCAAGTTTGCTGAAGTAGGCTGATCCTGTGAGTTCATCCAGCAACTCCTCAATCACTGGTATTGGATACCGATCTTTGATGGTAATCGCATTCAAGGCTCGGTAGTCGACGCAAAATCGCCAACTTCCGTCTTTCTTCCGAACCAGCAGCACCGGCGACGAGTAGGCATTTCTACTCAGTTGAATAATTCGTTGCTCGAGCATTTCCACCACCAATTTACTAATCTCTTCCTTCTGGACATGCGGGTACCGATAGGGCCGGACATTTGCTAGTTCAGCCCTTGGAATGATCTGGATGCAATGCTCGTGCTGACGGGTCGGCGGTAGTCCTTCGGGTTCCTCGAAGAGATCCTTAAATTCCTACATCAGCTCTTACATGTTAGCGGCTATTTCCTTTGGTGGTGGGTGTTCTGTTTTAGCAACAGCCATTTGCAATAGTAGAGCTCAGTCCCTTGCACAAGAAAGGCCCACAAGTGGTTGCAATGTCGGCCCTTGCTGCGGTTGATTTCCATCCAGCAGCACCCTTTGACCATTCCTCCAAAATGTCAGTGTGAGGTTTGAGAAATCAAATGTTACATGCCCCAAGCTTTGAAGCTATTAAGTCTCCAAAACAATGTCGGCACCTCGTAAGGCTATATAAAGGTCCAACGTAAAACATTGGCCTTGCACCTTCAATTCCATACCTCCACAAATAAAATCCGCTCGCAATATGGTGCCATCTCCAATCGTCACATCGAACCCTTTCGTGGGTTCCAACTCGAGCCCAATCTTCCTAAGGAGTCTCTTATCAATGAAGTTGTGGGTGGACCCAATGTCGATCAAGATTCTTACTGTGGTTTTCTTGACTACATCGTTCCCCCGTAAAGTCTTTGGTGCAGCTGTGAGGGAGATTTCGGCTATCATGTCCTCCATGGGTTGCTCCACAGTTTCTTCTCCTTGATGTCTAGCCACACCTTAATTTTTAGCTGCGAACTCGTTCTCAGCCTCTTCCAATCCGTCGATTAGCATCACCGATCCCATCGGTTTAGCGCAGCGATGCCCGGGCACAAACTTCTCATCACAACAAAAGCATAGGCCTTTGGCTCTTTGTTTCTCCACTTGAGTAGGTGTGAGTGCTCATCTCGGACCTCTAGATACGTACTTCACATCTTGGGATGGCTTCAAGGGTGCTCGAGGAGGCACCATCGCAGCAATGGTTCTTGGTACTCCAGTAGTATTTCCCGCCGCTATGGTTGGTTGAGCTTGATTGCGGCTTCCTTGGCTCGTCCAATTCTGTTTCAAGTGTAACTTCATGGCCCTTTGTTTGTCTTCCATGAGCACCGCATCTTCGAAGGCCTCCTTTTAAGTTCTAGGCCTTAAAGCCCTCACATCGGCTTGTATGTCTCCTCGCAGCCCGAAGATGAAAGTGCTGCGAAGTTGCTGATCTGTCTATGAGGGATGACATCTGCTACTTATCCTCTCAAATTCTTCTTGGTATGCCCCAACCATGGTCTTTTGCACCGCCTTTGAGAGGAGAGCATCGAAGTCTTCACACCCCGACGCTCCAAATCGCCGTGTGATATTAGCACAAAATTCAGCCCATGTTTCGATAGCCTCATTGGCATTGGCTGCTCGAAACCAAAGAAGGGCTGCATCCTCAAGGTGGAAGCTCGCAAGCGTCACTTTATATTCTTCCGCTGTACCTTGGTATGTGAAGAATTGCTCCGTCCTATACAACCAATCGATCGTATCGCCACCTTTAAACTTGGGGAATTCGAGACGCATGATTTGTCCACGGATGCCATTGTCTCGTTTTGGATCATGTTCTAGTCCTTGTCTAACCGAAGGAGGATGCACCATGAAGGGTTGATGATCCCTCCTTCAGTTTTGATTAACTCGCCGTGGTTCCGGATCGTATTGACCCGCCCATGGATCTTGATCTCCAAGGTGATCTCCATAGTGGTTCGCTCGTCGGATGGGTTCACCTACAACTAGGCTTGGTGGAACCATCCTTGCTTGCCTCTGCCGATAAGGTGGTGGCAGCAGCGGCTCTTGTGGTTGCAAATTTTGAACTGACGGCGGTGTGTTCATGGAAGTGGAGTCGCGTCGTAGGGTCGATGGTGCGTTCCCGTTCGCCATGGCTTCCCTCGTCGCCCATAATTCCCGCATCATCTCCATCATCATTTGGTTGTTGATGGCCATTTGTTCGGAAAGAGATCCCAACACGGCTTGAACACTAGGTTCTTTCGTATTCCGATTAGATCGGACGGTTCTGCGAGTGGAAGTCCCCGCAACTGTTTCCCCCTCCTCTATTGGGAGAATCTCTTCTTCATCATCTCACCGTGTAGCCATGGCTCTGGTTGTCATCATAGGAATCGCATGCCCGAGGAACGGTGGCTCTGATACCAGCTTGATACAATCTCCCATTTTGGCTAAGGTTGGAGCTCTTCCGATTCTTAGATTTGGACTAGATCTGGCATGAAACTTTATAAATAGATTCCTAAAGATACTGCCATCGGATCAATGTGAAATTTTTCTATTTTGTAGCACCAGAAAAGAGCTTTCCAAAAAATTAATTTTTAGGTGAATCGGATGTGGGGATCTCGAGATATCGTCCAATTAGTGGACGGACGTCAGGGTGGTCTAATCAGGATCCGTTGATGGAGGCATGAGATTCTAGGTGATGGTGGTTGGAGGTGGACCGGCGTTAATGGGGTGGCACTAGTGAAAAGTGGTGGTGGAAGGGTTATGGTTGATGGAAGGGTTAGGGTAAGTGTTGGATAGATTGGAAGAACGGGGAGGAGAGGGCCACCCCTAAGGGACTAGGGTGATTGGCCGGTTGAGGGAGCTTAGAAGTGGCGTCCCCGAGGATCGAGAGAACAAGAGCGAAGAAGACGAAGGAGGCAAGGCAAAAACTTAATTCATCAATAATAACTATGGTTGCCATCCACATCTTTTAGAGGCTAACAAAATAACTCAAAATTAACCATAAACAGTATATTTTCGCCGACCGCGTTCGAACGCACATAGTTTGCTCTTCTTTGAATTTGCGAACGTGATGTAGGTGTTCGAACGCGCGACTGAATGCACCTGTTACCCACTTCTCTGAATTTGCGAAAGTGATGCAGGCGTTCACAGTGCTTTCGAACGTGACATTTGAAGGCACAATTCACACTCTTTGGACGTGATGCAGGCGTTCACAACTGCGTTCACAACCGCTTTCGAATGCACTCCACCCGCGTTTGAACGCGACTTATAGAAAACTTATTTTCTTAGAAATTAAATATTAAAGAAAGAAACAAAGACACCCCTAAAGTGAATCCATGCTTGAGACATCGGTGAAGTCCGAATCGTATCAATCCACCATGCTTCCGCAACCTTGTCCTCAAGGTTTGAAATTTGGGAAGTGATCCATGATATCTGTCTCTAGCTCCCATGTAGACTCGTCAGTTGGTTTGCCCAGCCACTCGATCAGCACTTCGGTCTCCAATCTGGATCCATGGCGTCTTCTTTACTCGGATCGGTTCAGTTGGGCCGTCTTCTTCCAATGGTTCGGGCAAGGCCAAACCCACCACATGGTTAGGCCTGATTTGGTCCTTCAATGCTGATACATGTGATACGATCTCCCCTCAGGCTATGGTGATACGATCACGCCTCGGGCTATGGAGCTCTGATACCCGCTTAATAAGATCTCTCCTTTGGGGCTAAGGATCGATCTCTTCCGTATTCTCAGATCTGGACTAATCTTGTACGGAATTTTGAAATAAGATCCCGAAAGATACCGCTGTAGGATCGACGTGAAATTTTGATATGTTGTCGCCCTTGAAAAGAGCTTTCCAACAAATCAAGTTTCAGGTGAATAGGAGTTGGGGATCTCGAGATATTGTCTGTTTAGTGGACGAACGTCAGGATGCTCTGTTTTGGATCCGTGGATGGAGGCACGAGATCCTAGGTAATGGTGGTTGGTGGAGGACCGGCGTTAATGGGGTGGCACCAGTGGAAAAGTGATGGTGGAAAGGTTATGGATGATGGAAAGGTTAGGGCAAGTGTTGGATAGATTAGAAGAAGGGGGAGGAGAGGGCCATTCCTAAGGGACTAGGGTGATTGGCCGGTTGAGGGAGGTTAGAAGCGGCATCGCTGGGGATTGAGAGAACGGGAACGAAGAAGACGAAGGAGGCAAGGCAAAACTCAATCTCAATATTCAATAATCAATTTTGGTTGCCCTACACATCCTTTTATAGGCTAACCAATAACTCAAATTAACCCTAAAACACAATTTTCGCCGACCGCGTTCGAACTCGCCCGATCGCGTTCGAACGCACGATCGAACGCACGATCGAACGCGCCTCTCGGTATTTGCGAACGTGATGCAGGCGTTCACAGTGCGTTCGAACGCACAGTGCACTCTCTTCACCCACGTTCACAACCCTGTTCACAAACCGCGTTCGAACTCACTCCACCCGCGTTCGAACGCGACTTACAGAAAACTTATTTTAATGGAAATTAAACACTAAAACATGAAACAAAAACACTCCTAAAGTGAATCCATGCTCGAGACGACGTCGGTGAAGTCCGAATCGTATCATATGGTTTGACCTCTTCCAATTCTCTGATCTAGACTAGATCTGACACAGAACTTTGAAATAAGATCTCGAAAGATGACGCCATTGGATTAATGTGAAAGTTTGATATGTTGTATCCCCAGAAAAGAGCTTTCCAAAAAAATCTAGTTTAAGGCGAATCGGATGTGGAGATCTTGAGATATAGTCCGATTAGTGGATGAAGGTCAGGGTGGTCTATTTAGGATTCGTGGATGGAGGATGTGATACGATTCGGACTTCACCGACATCGTCTCAAGCTTGGATTTACCTTAGGAGAGATTTATTTTCATGTTTTAGTAATTATTTTTCATTAAAATAGGTTTTCTGTAAGTCGCGTTCGAACGCGGTCGGGCGAGTTCGAATGCGATCGGGGAAAATTGAGTTTTAGGATAAGATTGAGTTTTAGGATAAGATTGAGTTTTAGGATAAGATTGAGTTTTAGGATAAGATTGTGTTCTAGGATAAGATTGAGTTGTTGGTTAGCCTATAAAAGTATGTGTAGGGCAACCAAAATTAGGATTGAATATTGAGAATTGAGTTTGCCTTGCCTCCTTCATCTTCTTCGCTCTCGTTCCCTCAATCTCCCCGGCAACGCCGCTTCTAATCTCCCTCGACAGGCCAATCACCCTAGTCCCTTAGAAGTGGCCCTCTTCTCCCCCTTCTTCCAATTTATCCATCGCTATCCCAACCTTTCCATCATCCATAACCCTTCCACCATCACTTTTACACCGGTGCCACCCCATCAACACCGGCCCTCCACAATCCACCATTACCTAGGATTTCGTGCCTTCATCCACGGAATCCAAAACAGAGTATCCTGACGTTCGTCCACTAAACGAACGATATTTCGAGATCCCCATCTCCGATTCGCCTGAAACTAGATCCGTTGGAAAGCACTTTTCCGGGCCTACAACATATCAAAATTTCACAGCGATCCAACGGCGGGATATTTCGGGATCTGATCTCAAAGTTCCGTGCAAGATCGTATAAATCTTGAATCAGAGCCATAGCACCAAAAGAGGGTTCGTAACAATCTGGTATCAGAGCCTATAGCCGAGGAAGGATCGTACCAGGATGGCCGGCGTTAATAGGGTGGCATAGGTGAAAAGTGGTGGAGGAAGGGTTATGGTTGATGGAAGGGTTAGGGCAAGTTTTGGATAGATTGGAAGAAGGGGGAGGAGAGGGCCGCCCCTAAGGGTCTAGGGTGATTGGCCGGTCGAGAGAGGTTAGAAGCAGCGTCGCCGGGGATTGAGGGAACGAGAGCGAAGAAGATGAAGGAGGCAAGTCAAAACTCAATTCTTCAATAATCAATAATAATCTCTGGTTGCCATCCACATCCTTTTAGAGGCTAACCAACAACTCAAAATTAACCCTAAACAATACAATTTCGCCGACCGCGTTCGAACGCGCTTGACCGCGTTCGAACGCACTGAGTTTGCCCTTCTCTGGATTTGCGAACGTGATGCAGCCATTTGAACGCACCTGTTTCCCACTTCTCTGGATTTGCGAACGCGATGCAAGCGTTCACAGTGCGTTCGAACGCACAATGCACACTCTCCACCCACGTTCGCAACCACGTTCACAACTGTGTAACGCCCCCGCCCGACACGGGCACGTGCACGCACACGCGCCCACACGGCACGCGCGGCGCACGCGACAGGTCGGGCGGGGCCCGTCACGCACAGATACACTCCCGTGCACATACGTTCATGACATCATCAAATAACACCTGCTAACATATCCATGATCACATAATCCATCACCAAATAAATCATACTCTTAACCAAATAAACCTGTTAACATATGAATATCAAAGTTCACAATAATATACACTAGACCGCTACATAATCTGGCAGGACCCACACAGGCCACAACAAACCATCAAGATACAACTAAAATAACTAATACAAGGGTACACTATGATTCGACCTGTATTATACAAATCATTGTCTAATACAAAAGAGTACAAATATCAAATATTGGTACAACTCGATTTCTATATAAACTATCATCTATACCATCTCGTATCTATAGCTCACCTCATCATCGCTCTAAAATATCTTCTCAAGTCGCTATCACGTACCACATATCTGAGGGGGTTAGAAAAGAAATAAAGAGAGTCATGAGCAAAAGGCTCAGTGAATAGACCTTACCCCGAATCAGTGATGCCAAACAGAGAGTAAATTATGTACTGGATAATATGAATCAGAAAGAGTATCATGTCATGAATGAGTATATGAATGTATCCTCAATAATATATAAATGAAAAGTAGATAACACGTCATAACTGATAAAAGTATATAATCCTCGACCATGAGTAAACAAATCTCCATGTCATCTATCATCATAACTCTCTCTCAAATATGACACATGATGCATGCCGATCATGACTATGCTATGATATCAAATGCAACCATATATGATGCATATTGACCACTCGATAATCAGGTAACCGAATGATAATGAAATCATATGCATTTCTCAACATCACGATCATCACCGACATCTCGGTATAATATCATCATACTAGACCACTGTGCACAGTCAACACCCGGTACCCGGTCTCAACATCATGCCTGAAGGCTCAGAGCATACTCTGCCATCCGCAAGGAGTATCTCAAATATAACCATACCCTGCCATCCGCTAGGGTATCAACATCCATCCAGACCGGGCACCCTTCTAGCTGATAGAAATCTCGTGAGGATAACTCGCCACATATGCCCTAGCGAACGGCATGTGTCCGAATGTCTGCTGCGCACACAAATTAACGACCTCGGACGTAAGGCCAACAGGATCGCGACCATGTCGAGCGATCAATCATCCACCAAGCGCGTCCTAACCCTCGTGCCCACTCGGGTATCCTCACGCTTTCTATCAACTATCCTATCAATCACATTTCATGCTTTCCTTTTTAAATGACAAATCATATGCATATATCCAGTACAATAACAAGTCAATGCATAACCGGAATTTAGGTGGAATAGGAATCAAGAGCAAAATGATGTAATGCAAACTCCAACCATGTATCTAACACATGCATACTCATGCTAATCTATCACATCCATACTCATGATAGAAATCATCCCGACATAAAACCATAACAGCATAATCATCTCCAATCATCTCTATATATCACCAATGTACTCATATCCCAGATCAGTCTAATCAAGTGCATGATAAAATATGCTCGACTGAAATCATCTCTATATAAAGTCATATAATCATGCTGGAGGCCAAAACATGCATGTACATAATATACAATATATCCTAATTTGAGAAAGGGATCTAGGGGATAAGACTACTCACCGTCTGATCAGAAGATACAAACCACGCATCTCTCACGTCCGTCAGGTAACCGAGTGACACTCATCGCTAGCAAGGTCTGAAAATGTTTAAGTAACATAAAGTTAGTTGTTTATCCCATTATAATCCGTTCGAGTAAAATATGATGATTTATTAGATTTTAGAATTTCTACTTATTTTTATAATTGGCTAGATTTTTATTATAAATAAAATATAAATATATATAAAAACCTAATTATAATTAAATTATATCTTGATTAATTAGGGACTATGTAGCCATTATCTTCGTTGTTACAAAATAATAATGTATAATAAATTAATAGAATTACTTAAAAAAATGTATATCATAAGAATATTAGAATATAAATCTAATAATTATAATTTACAAATTTATCTATTAATCTAATATACATATAAGTAAGTAAATAAATAAATATAAGTATTACCTATATTTATGCCTAATTAATCATTAATTATAAAAATTATCATTAATAAAATTACATTGAAGGATATATAATATTATTAAAATAGTTAATGTCTAAATAATCTATTTGCATTAATTAAGAAGCAAAATACTTAAATAAATAACATAAATAAACTAATTAATTAATAATTTAATTACAACTGCCATCAGTGCTGGGCCGAGCCCAACACTGTGCAGAAAGAGAAAAGAGGAGCTGAGGAAGAAGGAGAAAAAGAAAGAAAGAAAGAAAGAAAGAAGAAAGAAGAAGAAGAAGAAGAAGAAGAGAAGAGGAAGAGAAGAAAGAGAGGAGGTGAGGGAGGAGGTTGCGGACCCGGGCCGGCGGGGAGGGCACCGGCCACTGCTGGCCAGCCAGCAGCCGGCCTCTCGCTGGTGGCTCGGCTCCGACGAGCCCACCCTCGGGCAAGAAAGAGAGAGAGAGAGAGAGAGAGGGAGAGAGAGAGAGGAGCTCACCGGTGCTCGAGGAGGTGGCGACGGCGACGACCGACCTCGGAGAGAGAGAGAGAGAGATAGAGAGAGAGAGCATCCAGAGAGAGAGAGAGAGAGAGAGATTTAAAGAGAGAGAGGGAAAGCGGTGGGAGGTTGGCGGTGGCTGCGGCGGCGCTGGGGCCCGCCGCTGCCAGATGGCCGCAGCCGGTTGGCTGCGGCGACGCGAGGGGGGGGGTGCGTGGCACCTCCCCCACGCAGCCCCACTGCATGGGCACGAGGCCGGTCACAGTGTGGCCGGCCACGTCGTGCCCATGCAAAATTAATTTTTTTTTTCTTTTTTTTTGTTGGTTGGGTTGTTACAGGATGTATCCTGGTTCTCTCAGGTAGGTCCATAGTACTTATAACCCAACTTTTGGTTCAAATTTGGCCTCAATGTGGATTGCCATTACGGTTGAGCTCGAACGAACACCCATTGATTCACCTCAAACTCTCGCTCACACCTGCCTTTGTCATGGGTCTGCTTCATGCGGTTTTGGGTTGTTGCTAGGTGAATCTTGAGCCGTCTCAATGTTTCATCTTGATCAGCAAGTTCCATGTCGAGCTCGGTTCTATCTCCCATCGCGAGTCTATTGTAGGTATGCAAGACCGGGGGAATGCGCCCATAAACCGCCTCAAAGGGGGTCATGCCAATGCTAGAGTGATGAGCGGTATTGTATGACCACTCGGCCCATGGAAGGAATTTGACCCAATACTTTGGTCGGTCCGCCACAAAGCATTGCAAGTATTGCTCCAGTCCGCGATTCGCCACCTCGGTTTGGCCATCCGTCTCGGGGTAATAAACTGAACTAAGGTTGATTTGAGTCCTTTGCAATCTGAAGAACTTGGACCAAAATTCACTGATGAAGATGTGATCTCGGGTCTGACACGATCCTCCTAGGCATCCCTGTTACGATCCTTCCTCGGCTATAGGCTCTGATACCAGATTGTTACGATCCTTCCTCGGCTATAGGCTCTGATTCAAGATTAATACGATCTTGCACGGAACTTTGAGATCAGATCCCGAAATATCCCGCCGTTGGATCGCTGTGAAATTTTTATATGTTGTAGGCCCGGAAAAGAGCTTTCCAACGGATCTAGTTTCAGGCGAATCGGAGATGGGGATCTTGAAATATCGTTCGTTTAGTGGACGAACGTCAGGATACTCTGTTTTGGATTCCGTGGATGAAGGCACGAAGTCCTAGGTAATGGTGGATTGTGGAGGGCCGGTGTTGATGGGGTGGCACCGGTGTAAAAGTGATGGTGGAAGGGTTATGGATGATGGAAAGGTTAGGGATAGCGATGGATAAATTGGAAGAAGGGGGAGAAGAGGGCCACTCCTAAGGGACTAGGGTGATTGGCCTGTCGAGAGAGATTAGAAGCGGCGTCGCCGGGGAGATTGAGGGAACGGGAGCGAAGAAGATGAAGGAGGCAAGGCAAACTCAATTCTCAATAATCAATCCTAATTTTGGTTGCCCTACACATACTTTTATAGGCTAACCAACAACTCAATCTTATCCTAAAACACAATCTTATCCTAAAACTCAATCTTATCCTAAAACACAATCTTATCCTAAAACTCAATCTTATCCTAAAACTCAATCTTATCCTAAAACTCAATCTTATCCTAAAACTCAATCTTATCCTAAGGTAAATCCAAACTTGAGACGATGTCGGTGAAGTCCGAATCGTATCAATCCCATGCAAGCGCGCCACTTTTTGAACAAAAATTTCAGCAACCTTTTTTGCTAAAAACGGGTAAGACAATGCTATGAAATGAATATATTTGCTCAGCCTATCCACCACAACAAACACCACAGATTGCCCTCAGACCTCTGGAAGCCCTTCGATGAAGTCCATGGAGATGTCCTCCCAAATATGCTCCGGTATAGGTAGTGGTTGCAATAGCCTGCTGGGTTTGAGCATCTCCGATTTGACTTGTTGGCAGATTTAGCATTCACGCACATATTTCTTCACGTCCGCTTTCATCGTTGTCCATGTACAATTTTGGGCCAGCCGCTTGTAGGTACGTAAGACCCCTTCATGGCCTGCTATAGGAGTATCATGGAAGTGTGTCATCAATAGTCTTTGTAGCTCTTCGTCCACGGGTACCTTGATCCGCCTGGGCTCGAGTACCAACCCGTCGCGCTCCTTGTGCTTGAGGTGGTTTGATGGGTTCTCTCTCAGCTCCTCCATAAGTCGGACCAATTCACTATCCCCTGCTCTGGCTCTCCGCAGATCTGAAAAAGAGACGAGCTCACTTGCATCTTCTATGATTGGAAGTTCAATCAGTTGTTGATTTCCATCCAGCAGCACTCTCTGGTCATTCCTCCAAAATGTCAATGAGAGGTTTGTAAAGTCTAATGTCACGGGCCCTAAGTTTCGATGTCAATGAGTCTCCAAAATAATGTCGGCACCTCGCAAGGCCAACAGATAAAGATCCAATGTGAAAGTTTGGCCTTGCACCCTCAATTCCACATCTCCACAAATAAAATCCACTCGCAATGTGGTGCCATCTCCAATCGTCACATCGAACCCTTCCGTGGATTTCGACTCGAGCCCAATCTTCCTAACAAGCCTCTTGTCAATGAAGTTGTGGGTGGACCCGGTGTCGATCAAGATTCTCACTGTGGTTTTCTTGACTACACCATTCACCCATAAAGTCTTTGGGACAGCTATCCCCAAATAGGCGTGGAGGGAGATTTTTCGGCTATCATGTCCTCTACGGGTTGCTCCATAGCTTCTTCTCCTTGATGTCCAGCCACACCTTCATTTTCAGTTGTGAACTCGTCCTCAGCCTCCTCCAATCCGTCGATTAGCATCACCGATCCCATCGATTTAGCACAGCAATGCCCGGGCACAAACTTCTCATCACAACGAAAGCATAGGCCTTTGGCTTTTCGTTCCTCCACTTGAGTAGGTGTGAGTGCTCGTCCCGGACCTCTAGGTGCGTACTTCACATCTTGGGATGGCTTCAAGGGTGCTCGAGGAGGCACCATCGCAGCAACGGTTCTTAGTACTCTAGTAGTTTTTCCCGCCGCTATGGTTGGGTGAGCTTGATTGCGGCTTCCTTGGCTCGTTCAATTCTGTTTCAAGTGTAACTTCATGGCCTTGTGTTTGTCTTTCATGAGCACCGTATCTTCGAAGGCCTCTTTTAAGGTTCTAAGCTTTAAAGCCCTCACATTGGCTTGTATGTCTCCCCGCAGCCCAGAGATGAAGGTGCTGCGAAGTTGCTGATCCGTCCATGGGGGATGACATCTACTACTTATCCTCTCAAATTCTTCTTGGTATGCCCCAACCGTGGTCTTTTGCATCGTCTTTGAGAGGAGAGCATCGAAGTCTTCATACCCCGACACGCCAAATCGCCACGTGATATCAGCACAAAATTTAGCCCAAGTTTTGATAGCCTCATTGGCATTGGCTGCTCGAAACCAATAAAGTGCCGCATTCTCAAGGTGGAAGCTCACAAGCGTTACCTTGTATTCTTCCGCCGTACCTTGGTATGGGAAGAATTGCTTCGCCCTATACAACCAATTGATCGGATCGCTAGCTTTGAACTTGGGGAATTCGAGACGCACAATTTGTCCACGGATGTCGTTGTCTCATTCCGGATCATGTCCAAGTCCTTGTCTAACCGAAGGAGGATGCACCATGAAGGGTTGATGATCTCTCCATCGGTTTTGATTAACTCACCGTGGTTCCGGATCGTATTGACTCGCTCACGGATCTTGATCTCCAAGGTGATCTCCATAGTGGTTCGCTCGTCGGATGGGTTCACCTGCAATTAGGCCTGGTGGAACTATCCTTGCTTGTCTCTGCCCATAAGGTGGTGGCAGCAGCGGCTCTTGTGGTTGCAAATTCTAAACCGACGGTGGTGGGTTCATGGAAGTGGAGTCGCGTCGTGGGGTCGATGGTGTGTTCCCGTTCGCAATGGCTTCCCTCGTTGTCCATAATTCCCACATCATCTCCATCATCATCTGGTTGTTGATGGCCATTTGTTCAGAAAGAGACCCCAACACGGCTTGAACACTAGGTTCTTCTGTATTACGATTAGATCGGGCGGTTCCGTGGGTGGAAGTTCCCGCAACCGTTCCCCCCTTCTCTATTGGGAGAATCTCTTCTTCATCATTTCGCCGTGCAGCCATGGCTCTGGTTGTCGTCATAGGAATCGCGTGTCCGAGGAACGGTGGCTCTGATACCAGCTTGATACGATCTCCCGTTTTGGCTAAGGTTCGATCTTTTTCGATTCTCAGATTTGGATTGGATCTAGCACAGAACTTTGTAAATAGATCCCAAAAGATGCCGCTGTTGGATCAATGTGAAATTTTGATATGTTGTAGCCCCAGAAAAGAGCTTTCTAACAATTCAAGTTTAAGATGAATCGGATGTGGGGATCTCACAGTTTTGGTAAAATATTTGTAGAATATTCGACACATATCCAAATAATATCAAACCAGTTGGATAAGGTCGACAACCTCTAGATCTACAACTTTGATATTCATGACTTCTCCAGATTCGGAATATCTCTATGACAAAATGATCTTTTGGTTCTAGATCCCATCAATTTGGTATCCGAGCTTTAACAAATTGGTATTAGAGCCTATCAATTGGTATCGGAGCAGGTGAACCTCAGACCTCCATTAATGGTTGAAACAAGGAAGATGACATTAACAAGAAGACCTATGGAGAGCACACCGACAAGGGAGGACTCAATGCACGATGATCCTAACCGTGAGGTTGATTCCCTTGGAGCGACCACGGCAGGACCAAGTCAACCAACGTCTATGGGTTCGAATATGGATGAACTAAGGGGCATGTTCCAAACATTGTTGCATAGAGTTGACAACATACAAAAGGATCACAATAAATTCAAGGAATATGTCATGAATCGATTGGGTTCATCATCTCTTTCAAGAAGGACCAGCGGTGGGACCCCATCGAACCGATACCCCATAGGTCTAGGTGCGTCATATGAGTGTCAATGATCCCCTCCTACATATGCCTTCACGTCATCCTCCACCTCCGTTACAAAACCCAAGACCAGCGGTGGTAGAACCCGAGAGGCGTGAGGCACTGGTGCACTTCGTCGATGAGGAGGATTGGCACTATGAGGATGAGCTTGATCCCTATGGAGATGGTGATGGACGTGCTCGAGGATTTAGAGAAGGTGATCAACATGCACAAAGGTTTAGACCTAAACCAAAGATCTTTCATGAATCTGATAATGCTATTCGGGGGAGAACCACATGTTTGGACTTTCTAAAATTCCAAGGCGGTGATCCAACGGATTGGGTATTTCAAGTTGAACAATATTTTGATTGTTAAGGTACAACGGGAGATGCAAAAGTCCAGATGGCAAGCTTTCACCTCCAAGGAACGGCATTGTATTGGTATAGATCGATTATTCGTGGTGGTGGATTTATCGGATGGGCTGATTTTTGTAGGAGGATTACACGCAAATTTGGGACACCGACATATGAAGATTTTGTTGCCATATTAAGCAAGATGGTTCAAAGGACTACCATATTGGAGTACCAAACTGAGCTTGAAAGAGTTAGTAGTCGTTGTGAGCCACTATGGCCTGAATGTACATTGATTTGTACATTTATTTCAGGGCTGTGAGAGGAGATACAAGCGGATGTTTGTGCTCTATGTCCTACTACTCTTGAGGAGGCCTTTGAGAAGGTCGTGAGGATGGAACAAAAACATAGGGCTCTAAAGATGGCAACGAAAACCAATTGGGGCAACCGAGATGGGCGGTTTGCACCTAGAACGCCGGCTGCAAATTTTGTGGTTTCAAAAACAGCGATTGCGACTACTAGACCACGACCACGTTTGAGACTTTCCGATGTTAGAGGAGGCACTAGACCCCCGTTCAAACTCTCACACCTGCCCAAGTCTGTCGAGCCACCCCTCTTCTTTGGGATCTCGACCATTTCGTTCCCTTAGTCTACTTCTCTTAATCATTTCCACAATCCACCCTCATCTCCATACCCATCCATAACTCTAACAATCCACTCCACCCGTCACCACCACCATCACCCATGTTATTCCGTATTTTCATCCAATCTACAGTTCGAATCTGTGAAGGGCGTAAATACAAAAGTTTTAGATTAAGAAGATATGGATCCAACCAAATTGGTTTTGCAATTTTCTAACTACCGGAGAATATCTGAAGAATAGTTTTCCACGGTTGCGCGGACTACTTCCTGCAATAAATTTAGATTTTAAGTAATTGTTCTGTAGTCGATTTTTTGATTCTAGATCCCATCAATTTGGTATCCGAGCTTTAACAAATTGGTATCAGAGCCTATGATACTACCATCAGATTGAGAGGATTTTTGGGGCTGACTGATTATTATCGTTGATTTATCGCTGGATATGGCAAGATCGCTGCTCCTCTCACTTTTTTGTTGAAGAAGGACTCTTTTATATTGGTGGATGAAACCACTTTAGCCTTTGAAAAATTGAAAACAGCAATGATGACGGCACCCGTTCTAGCACTACCAGACTTCACTAAAGAATTCATTGTTGAATGTGATGCGTCGGGTGTTGGCATAGGAGCTGAGAAGGATGTCCAATTGCCTATCTTAGTAAGGCTATATCGCAAAAATCTCAGCAATTATCAACTTATGAGAGAGAGAGATGTTGGCAATTCTGCATGCGATGACAAAGTAGAGGCCTTATTTGATCGGTAGACGATTCATTATCTGAACCGATCAAAGGAGCTTTCCATATTTTATGAGACAGTGCATACACACTCCAGCACAGCAGCAATGGGTCAGAAAATTGCTGGGGTATGATTACGAGATTTAATATAAGAAGGGAACGAAAAATAGAGCGATGAATGCACTATCGTGCTAACCCGATACCGCCGAGCTTGTAGCCTATTCATCTCCTAACTTTCCCTTCCTTGACGAGCTGAGGTATGTATGTACATCTGACCCAGATATTTTGAGATTATTGCATGAGATTATGGATGATTCAGAGCACCATCCAGAGTTGGAGAATCAAGGCGGTTTGCTGCTGGACTGCGGATGCATTCGGGTGTTGGAGCGTATTGGTCCGGTTGCATATCGTTTGGAGCTACCGGAGGGGTTTAGAGTGCACCTTGTCTTTCATGTTTCATTGCTAAGGGAGCACATTGGAGATTATGAGATCGTTGGATTAGTTCTACCGGAGCCATTGGAGGAGATAGAGATCGTAGAGCCACTTCGAGTACTTGCTAGACACCAACGACGATATGGTACTAGATTGGAGATAGAGATTCTAGTTGAGTGGCTTCGCAAGCTATCTGATGAGGCGACATGAGAGTTGGAGACTGATATCTTGGAGCGTTTCCCTGACTTTTCACCTTGAGGGCAAAGTGGGGGAAGCGTGGTGGGCTGATACACTTAGTTAGGATTTTTTCTTATTGCATTAGGTGTTTATTTTTATTAAAATAAAATTCCTGTAGGTCGCGTTCGAAAACGCAGGTGGAGTCGCGTTCGAACACCTTGTGAACGCTTTGTGAAGGCCCGCGTTTGTGAATGCCTTGTGAACGCCCGCGTTCGAACGCCTTGTGAATGTCTATGTCGCGTTCGCAAATCTAGAAAAGGGGCTTTTTGAGTGCGTTCGAACGCGATTGACGGGAATACTCTAGAATTAGGATTTCATATTATTTTAGGACTTGTTAGCTAGCCTTTATAAATATGTGGATAGCAACCAACTTCATAATGCTATTGGATTCTTAATTTCTTGCCTCCTATCTTCTCTCTAGACTCCTCTCTCCTCCCTCTTCACCATCCTTCCACCTGTACCATTGGCAAGGTTTCTCCTCGCTTCTAATCTCCCTCGTCTATCAAGTCACCCTTCTTTGTGATCTCGACCACTTCGTTTCCTTCATCTACTTCCCTTAATCACTTCCACAATCCACCCTCATTTCCATACCCATCCATAACCCTAACATCCACTCCACCCGTCACCACCACCATCACCCACGTTATTCTATATTTCTGTCCATTCTACAGTTTTAATATGCGAAGGGTGTAAATATAAAAGTTGTAGATCAGAAAGTTAAGGATCCAACCCAATTAGTTTTGTAATTTTCTGACTACCGAAGAATATCTGACAAATATTTTCCTACGGTTGTGCAGACTACTTCCTACAATAAATTCAGATCTTAAGGAATTGTTCCGTAGCCGATCTTTTGATTCCAGATCCATCAAATTGATATCAGAGCTTATCAAGAAAATGCTCAGCATGATCCATGCTATCACCAAGTGGAGGCCTTATCTCATCGGGCGTCGCTTCACGATTTGCATCGATCAAAAGAGTTTGCCATACTTTTTTGGTCAGTGCATACACACACCAGCCCAGCAAAGATGGGTTCCGAAGCTACTTGGATATAACTATGAGTTGATATACAAAAAGTGGACCGAAAATAATGTTACCGATGCCTTATCAAGGTGCCCGAATCCAGCCAAATTGGCAGCGATTTCGGCGTTGGTTTTTCCTTTTTTCCAGCAACTACGGGAGGCCTACAAGAAGGATTTGGACACCATGAGAATGTGGAACAACCTTGCTCCAACTGTATGCAAGGAGTTATGGTGAAGGATAGACTCTTAGTGGACCAAAGCAAGATAATTGTTCCAACTGATCACTGCTTGCGTATGGAGTTGGTGCGCCACTTCCATGACACCCCTATGGCTGGACATGAAGGGCTGTTGCACACCTATAAACGGCTAAGCCAGAGTTGCACATGGGCTGGAATGAGGAAGGATGTACAAACCTACATCAAGGCTTGCGAGGTGTGTCAAAGAGCGAAGACGGAATCGGCTAAACCTGCAGGCTTGCTACAACCCCTTTCGATTCCAATGAAAGTTTGGCAGGACGTCGCCATGGACTTCATTGACGGTTTACCCAAGCCAGAGGTCATTCGGTGATCATAGTGGTGGTGGATCACCTCAGCAAGTATGCACATTTTTTAGCCTTGACGCATCCCTATGCGACAAAGAAGGTTGTAGAGGTTTATGTGCACGACGTGGCCAAGATGCATGGTATGCCAAAGTCGATTATTTCAGATCATGATCCTATATTTGTGATTCAATTTTGGTTTAAATAGACTGCCAATCCGAGGTGCTGAACCGATGCTTAGAACAATATTTGCAGTGCTTTGTCGGCGAGCGACCGCGGTAATGGTTGTCTTATTTGCCATGGGCATATGATAGGCTATAGAACAATTCCTTAAATATCTGGATTTATTGTAGAAAGTAGTAAGTGCAACCGAGAAAAATATTTACCAAATATTCTTCTATATTTAGAAAATTATGAAACTAAGTAAAATTGATCCGTAACTCTTTGATCTACGTTTTTTGTATGTATTCCTTTTACAGATTCGAACTGCAACTAGAATGAAAACACGATATAGTGTGGATGATGGTGGTGGTGACGAGTGAAGTGAATGTTAGGGTTATGGATGATAATAGAGATAAAGGTGGATGGTTGACGTTGTTTAAGGGATAAAGATGAAAGGGAAGAAATGATTGAGATCCCAAGGAAGAGGGAGGACTCAACAGACAAGGAAGACTAGAAGTTAGGAGAGACCTTGCCAACGGTTGGTGAAGAGGGAGGAGAGAGATTAGGTAGAGAGAAGATAGAGAGGCAAGAAACCAATATTCCAATAGCATAATGATTTTGGCTGCCATTTTTCACACCTTTATAAAGGCTAGCCAACAAGCCAAAATAACAATTATTAACCCTAATTCTATTGGACAACCGTCGATCGCGTTCGAACGCACAAAAGACGTTCTCTATTTTTGCGAACCTGATGTAGGTGTTTGAACGTGGCATTCGAACGTGCCTGACCACATTCGAATGCGACATTCAAACGCAACCTACAAAAAATTTATTTTAATAAAAATAAATAATTAATGCAATAAGAAAAAACTCTAACTAAGTGCCACATTTCCCCCACCCTGTCCTCAAGGTGTAAAGTCGGGAAAACGCTTCAAGATGTCTGCCTCCAACTCCCATGTCGCCTCATCGGATGGCTTGCCAAACTACTCGACTAGAACCTCCATCTCTAATATGGTACTATGACGTCGTTGGCACCTAGCAAGTACATAAACTGGCTATACAATCTCTATCTCCTCTAATGGCTCCGGTAGAACTGATTCAATAACCTCATGATCTCCAATTTACTCCCTCAGCAATAAAACATGAAAGATAGGATGCACTCTCGACCCCTTTGGCAGCTTCAAATGATATACAACTAGACCAATACGCTCTAACACTCAAAATGGACCGAAGTAGCGATATGCTAACTTCTGGTTTCGTATTGGATGCAAGGTCACCTGTCGATACGGTTGCACTGATACGATTCGGACTTCACCGACGTCGTCTCGAGTTTGGATTGAGTTTTAGGATAAGATTGAGTTTTAGGATAAGATTGTGTTTTAGGATAAGATTGAGTTTTAGGATAAGATTGTGTTTTAGGATAAGATTGAGTTGTTGGTTAGCCTATAAAAGTATGTGTAGGGCAACCAAAATTATTATTGATTATTGAGAATTGAGTTTGCCTTGCCTCCTTCATCTTCTTCGCTCCCGTTCCCTCAATCTCCCCGGCGACGCCGCTTCTAATCTCCCTCGACAGGCCAATCACCCTAGTCCCTTAGGAGTGGCCCTCTTCTCCCCCTTCTTCCAATTTATCCATCGCTATCCCTAACCTTTCCATCATCCATAACCCTTCCACCATCACTTTTACACCGGTGCCACCCCATCAACACCGGCCCTCCACAATCCACCATTACCCAGGATTTCGTGCCTTCATCCACGGAATCCAAAAACAGAGTATCCTGACGTTCGTCCACTAAACGAACGATATTTCGAGATCCCCATCTCCGATTCGCCTGAAACTAGATCCGTTGGAAAGCTCTTTTCCGGGCCTACAACATATCAAAATTTCACAGCGATCCAACGGCGGGATATTTCGGGATCTGATCTCAAAGTTCCGTGCAAGATCGTATTAATCTTGAATCAGAGCCATAGCACCAAAAGAGGGTTCGTATCAATCTGGTATCAGAGCCTATAGCCGAGGAAGGATCGTAACAAGCTGGTATCAGAGCCTATAGCCGAGGAAGGATCGTAACAATCTGGTATCAGAGCCACCGTTCCTCGAACAAGCGCTTCCAATGACGATCACTCGATCTAATAGGAATACGGAAGAACCTAGCGTTCTATCCATGTTGGGGTCTATTTCCAAACAGATTGCCATCAACAAGCAAATAATGATGGAGATGATGCAGGAAATACGGGCATGGACGAAACCTTTTTCAACAAGCAAGGCAATCACAAGACAGCATTGGGAACCCTCCACAACATACCCAACATCCTCCACGGCCTTCCCGCTCATCACAAAAATAGGGGAGAGTTCGGCTATCCGGCAAGATCGAGATTCTACACCTCGACCCATGGTCAGCCGCAACGAACTGCCACCGGCTACAATGAGATCCTCAACCATTGTAGCAGCCCTCGGAACCTCCACATCTTCCCATGCACCGGAGACCTCGTCGACAAACCGCGAAGTGCTGGCTACCCCACACCTGGTCGCTGGATATCCCTCATCAGGAATCCTCATCAGTGGTGAAGGAGATGATCCGAAATCGCGAATTTCGACACTTGGGCCGCCTTTCACTAGCTCCCTTTGCAACCATAGTGAGTCGGCAACTAAGAAGAAATCGCATATGGCCTCCAGCGATCTTCTACCATTCTCCTCGGTCAATCGACAGTCGACCACGACAGCTTCATCACCAGCGATGACGTTGCAGCTCCCTGCCAAGCTACCACTCAAAGGAGAAGGCCACGATCTTCCACCCATGGCAGCTGAAAGTGCAGATGTGGCTGGACATCGAGGAGAAGAAGTTGAGGAGCAACATCACGCGGAGGACACGATGGCCAAAATCTCCCTCCACGCCTATTCGGGGACGGCGGCACCAAAGACATTGCGGGTGAACGGAGTAGTCAAGAAGACCACAGTAAGAATCTTGATTGACACTGGGTCCACCCACAACTTCATTGACAAGAGGCTCCCTAGGAAGATTGGGCTCGAGTCGGAACCCACGGAGGGGTTCGATGTGACTATTGGAGATGGCACCACTTTGCGAGCAGATTCTATTTGTGGAGGTGCAGAATTGAAGGTGCAAGGCCAAACTTTCACATTGGATCTTTATCCATTGGCCTTGCAAGGTGCCGATATTGTTTTAGGGACCCAATGGCTTCGGAGCTTGGGGCCCGTGACCTTTGATTTTATAAGCCTCACATTGACCTTTTGGAGAGATGATCAGAGAGTGTTGTTGGATGGAAGTAAACCGCTGCTTGAACTTTCAAAAGAAAGGGAGCTCGCTTCTTTCTCGGCACCCACTTTTCCTTTCTTTTCAGATCTACGGAGAGCCAGTGCAGAGGATAGTGATCTGGTCCGACTCATGGAGGAGTTGAGAGAGAACCCCTCAAGCAACCCCGAGCACGAGGAGCGCAATGGGTTAGTACTAGAGCACGGGCGAATCAAGGTACCCCGAAACGAAGAGCTACGGAGGCTATTGATGGCACACTTCCATGATACTCCTATAGCAGGTCATGAAGGGGTATTACGTACTTACAAGCGGCTGGCCCAAAACTGTACTTGGACTGGGATGAAGACGGACGTGAAGAAGTATGTGCGTGAATGTCAAATCTGCCAACGAGTCAAATCGGAGGCACTCAAGCCTAGCGGGCTGCTGCAACCACTACCTATACCAGAGCATATTTGGGAGGATATCTCCATGGACTTCATTGAGAGGCTGCCGGAGGTTCGAGGACAATCGGTGGTGTTTGTTGTGGTGGATAGATTGAGCAAGTATGCACATTTCATAACATTGTCTCACCCGTTTTCAGCAAAAAGGGTTGCTGAAATTTTTGTTCGGGAAGTGGCACGCTTGCATGGGATGCCTAGGACTATCGTGTCAGACCGGGATCGCATCTTCATAAGTGAGTTTTGGTCCGAGTTCTTCAGATTGCAAGGGACTCAAATCAATCTTAGTTCAGCATATCACCCCGAGACGGATGGCCAAACCGAGGTGGTGAATCGTGGACTAGAGCAATACTTGCGATGCTTTGTGGCGGATCAACCAAAGGATTGGGTCAAATTTCTTCCCTGGGCTGAGTGGTCATACAATACCGCTCATCACTCAAGCATTGGCATGACCCCATTTGAGGCGGTTTATGGGCGCACTCCCCCTGTCTTGCGTGCCTACGATAGACTCGCGGCGACGGATAGGACTGAGCTTGACTTGGAGCTTGCTGATCGAGATGAAACATTGAGACGGCTCAAGACTCACCTAGCCATAGCACAAAACCGCATGAAGCAAACGCATGACAAAGGCAGACGTGAGCGAGAATTTGAGGTTGATCAATTGGTGTTCGTTCGAGCTCAACCGTATCGACAATCCACATTGAGGCCAATTTTGAACCAAAAGTTGGGATACAAGTACTATGGTCCGTACCGAGTGCTACAACGAATCGGTCCAGTAGCTTACCGATTGGACCTACCTGAAGGAACCAGGATACATCCCGTCTTCCATGTCTCGGCATTGAAGGCCCAGATCGGGCCTAACCATGTAGTGGGTTCGACCTTACCCGAACCAATGGAGGAAGATGGCTCCAATGAGCCGGTTCGAGTCCTAAGTCGTAGGAGAAGACGCCAAGGATCCAGATTAGAGACTGAAGTGCTGATTGAGTGGCTGGGCAAACCTACTGACGAGTCTACATGGGAGCTAGAGACAGACATCATGGATCGCTTCCCAAATTTCAAACCTTGAGGACAAGGTTGCGGAAGCGTGGTGGATTGATACAATTCGGACTTCACCGACGTCGTCTCGAGTTTGGATTGAGTTTTAGGATAAGATTGAGTTTTAGGATAAGATTGTGTTTTAGGATAAGATTGAGTTTTAGGATAAGATTGTGTTTTAGGATAAGATTGAGTTGTTGGTTAGCCTATAAAAGTATGTGTAGGGCAACCAAAATTATTATTGATTATTGAGAATTGAGTTTGCCTTGCCTCCTTCATCTTCTTCGCTCCCGTTCCCTCAATCTCCCCGGCGACGCCGCTTCTAATCTCCCTCGACAGGCCAATCACCCTAGTCCCTTAGGAGTGGCCCTCTTCTCCCCCTTCTTCCAATTTATCCATCGCTATCCCTAACCTTTCCATCATCCATAACCCTTCCACCATCACTTTTACACCGGTGCCACCCCATCAACACCGGCCCTCCACAATCCACCATTACCCAGGATTTCGTGCCTTCATCCACGGAATCCAAAAACAGAGTATCCTGACGTTCGTCCACTAAACGAACGATATTTCGAGATCCCCATCTCCGATTCGCCTGAAACTAGATCCGTTGGAAAGCTCTTTTCCGGGCCTACAACATATCAAAATTTCACAGCGATCCAACGGCGGGATATTTCGGGATCTGATCTCAAAGTTCCGTGCAAGATCGTATTAATCTTGAATCAGAGCCATAGCACCAAAAGAGGGTTCGTATCAATCTGGTATCAGAGCCTATAGCCGAGGAAGGATCGTAACAAGCTGGTATCAGAGCCTATAGCCGAGGAAGGATCGTAACAATCTGGTATCAGAGCCACCGTTCCTCGAACAAGCGCTTCCAATGACGATCACTCGATCTAATAGGAATACGGAAGAACCTAGCGTTCTATCCATGTTGGGGTCTATTTTCAAACAGATTGCCATCAACAAGCAAATAATGATGGAGATGATGCAGGAAATACGGGCATGGACGAAACCTTTTTCAACAAGCAAGGCAATCACAAGACAGCATTGGGAACCCTCCACAACATACCCAACATCCTCCACGGCCTTCCCGCTCATCACAAAAATAGGGGAGAGTTCGGCTATCCGGCAAGATCGAGATTCTACACCTCGACCCATGGTCAGCCGCAACGAACTGCCACCGGCTACAATGAGATCCTCAACCATTGTAGCAGCCCTCGGAACCTCCACATCTTCCCATGCACCGGAGACCTCGTCGACAAACCGCGAAGTGCTGGCTACCCCACACCTGGTCGCTGGATATCCCTCATCAGGAATCCTCATCAGTGGTGAAGGAGATGATCCGAAATCGCGAATTTCGACACTTGGGCCGCCTTTCACTAGCTCCCTTTGCAACCATAGTGAGTCGGCAACTAAGAAGAAATCGCATATGGCCTCCAGCGATCTTCTACCATTCTCCTCGGTCAATCGACAGTCGACCACGACAGCTTCATCACCAGCGATGACGTTGCAGCTCCCTGCCAAGCTACCACTCAAAGGAGAAGGCCACGATCTTCCACCCATGGCAGCTGAAAGTGCAGATGTGGCTGGACATCGAGGAGAAGAAGTTGAGGAGCAACATCACGCGGAGGACACGATGGCCAAAATCTCCCTCCACGCCTATTCGGGGACGGCGGCACCAAAGACATTGCGGGTGAACGGAGTAGTCAAGAAGACCACAGTAAGAATCTTGATTGACACTGGGTCCACCCACAACTTCATTGACAAGAGGCTCCCTAGGAAGATTGGGCTCGAGTCGGAACCCACGGAGGGGTTCGATGTGACTATTGGAGATGGCACCACTTTGCGAGCAGATTCTATTTGTGGAGGTGCAGAATTGAAGGTGCAAGGCCAAACTTTCACATTGGATCTTTATCCATTGGCCTTGCAAGGTGCCGATATTGTTTTAGGGACCCAATGGCTTCGGAGCTTGGGGCCCGTGACCTTTGATTTTATAAGCCTCACATTGACCTTTTGGAGAGATGATCAGAGAGTGTTGTTGGATGGAAGTAAACCGCTGCTTGAACTTTCAAAAGAAAGGGAGCTCGCTTCTTTCTCGGCACCCACTTTTCCTTTCTTTTCAGATCTACGGAGAGCCAGTGCAGAGGATAGTGATCTGGTCCGACTCATGGAGGAGTTGAGAGAGAACCCCTCAAGCAACCCCGAGCACGAGGAGCGCAATGGGTTAGTACTAGAGCACGGGCGAATCAAGGTACCCCGAAACGAAGAGCTACGGAGGCTATTGATGGCACACTTCCATGATACTCCTATAGCAGGTCATGAAGGGGTATTACGTACTTACAAGCGGCTGGCCCAAAACTGTACTTGGACTGGGATGAAGACGGACGTGAAGAAGTATGTGCGTGAATGTCAAATCTGCCAACGAGTCAAATCGGAGGCACTCAAGCCTAGCGGGCTGCTGCAACCACTACCTATACCAGAGCGTATTTGGGAGGATATCTCCATGGACTTCATTGAGAGGCTGCCGGAGGTTCGAGGACAATCGGTGGTGTTTGTTGTGGTGGATAGATTGAGCAAGTATGCACATTTCATAACATTGTCTCACCCGTTTTCAGCAAAAAGGGTTGCTGAAATTTTTGTTCGGGAAGTGGCACGCTTGCATGGGATGCCTAGGACTATCGTGTCAGACCGGGATCGCATCTTCATAAGTGAGTTTTGGTCCGAGTTCTTCAGATTGCAAGGGACTCAAATCAATCTTAGTTCAGCATATCACCCCGAGACGGATGGCCAAACCGAGGTGGTGAATCGTGGACTAGAGCAATACTTGCGATGCTTTGTGGCGGATCAACCAAAGGATTGGGTCAAATTTCTTCCCTGGGCTGAGTGGTCATACAATACCGCTCATCACTCAAGCATTGGCATGACCCCATTTGAGGCGGTTTATGGGCGCACTCCCCCTGTCTTGCGTGCCTACGATAGACTCGCGGCGACGGATAGGACTGAGCTTGACTTGGAGCTTGCTGATCGAGATGAAACATTGAGACGGCTCAAGACTCACCTAGCCATAGCACAAAACCGCATGAAGCAAACGCATGACAAAGGCAGACGTGAGCGAGAATTTGAGGTTGATCAATTGGTGTTCGTTCGAGCTCAACCGTATCGACAATCCACATTGAGGCCAATTTTGAACCAAAAGTTGGGATACAAGTACTATGGTCCGTACCGAGTGCTACAACGAATCGGTCCAGTAGCTTACCGATTGGACCTACCTGAAGGAACCAGGATACATCCCGTCTTCCATGTCTCGGCATTGAAGGCCCAGATCGGGCCTAACCATGTAGTGGGTTCGACCTTACCCGAACCAATGGAGGAAGATGGCTCCAATGAGCCGGTTCGAGTCCTAAGTCGTAGGAGAAGACGCCAAGGATCCAGATTAGAGACTGAAGTGCTGATTGAGTGGCTGGGCAAACCTACTGACGAGTCTACATGGGAGCTAGAGACAGACATCATGGATCGCTTCCCAAATTTCAAACCTTGAGGACAAGGTTGCGGAAGCGTGGTGGATTGATACAATTCGGACTTCACCGACGTCGTCTCGAGTTTGGATTGAGTTTTAGGATAAGATTGAGTTTTAGGATAAGATTGTGTTTTAGGATAAGATTGAGTTTTAGGATAAGATTGTGTTTTAGGATAAGATTGAGTTGTTGGTTAGCCTATAAAAGTATGTGTAGGGCAACCAAAATTATTATTGATTATTGAGAATTGAGTTTGCCTTGCCTCCTTCATCTTCTTCGCTCCCGTTCCCTCAATCTCCCCGGCGACGCCGCTTCTAATCTCCCTCGACAGGCCAATCACCCTAGTCCCTTAGGAGTGGCCCTCTTCTCCCCCTTCTTCCAATTTATCCATCGCTATCCCTAACCTTTCCATCATCCATAACCCTTCCACCATCACTTTTACACCGGTGCCACCCCATCAACACCGGCCCTCCACAATCCACCATTACCCAGGATTTCGTGCCTTCATCCACGGAATCCAAAAACAGAGTATCCTGACGTTCGTCCACTAAACGAACGATATTTCGAGATCCCCATCTCCGATTCGCCTGAAACTAGATCCGTTGGAAAGCTCTTTTCCGGGCCTACAACATATCAAAATTTCACAGCGATCCAACGGCGGGATATTTCGGGATCTGATCTCAAAGTTCCGTGCAAGATCGTATTAATCTTGAATCAGAGCCATAGCACCAAAAGAGGGTTCGTATCAATCTGGTATCAGAGCCTATAGCCGAGGAAGGATCGTAACAAGCTGGTATCAGAGCCTATAGCCGAGGAAGGATCGTAACATGCACCCTCACGAACACCTAATTGCCAATGTCGAACTCTTGCTCCCAATGGTTGTGATCATAAACTTGCTTCATACGGTTTTGAGCAAGTTTAAGATGGGCACGCAACCTCCTCAATGTGGCGTCTTTATTCATCATAGCTAAGTCCACCTCTGTCCGATTTGCAGATGCCATTGGGTCATAAGCACATAATGTCAGAGTCATGCGTCCATACACCACCTCAAATGGAGTTATGTTAATACTGTTGTAGTAGAAGGTGTTGTAAGACCACTCTGCCCACAGTAAGAACTCCAACCATTGTCTTGGCACCTCTCCAACAAAGTACCTAAAGTACTACTCAATGCCTCGATTAACCACCTCAGTTTGGCCGTCGTTTATAGATGGTAGGCCGAACTGAAGTTTAATCGAGTCCCTTATAATATGAAAAACTCCGTCCAAAAGTTGCTCATAAATACACGATCATGATCTGAGACAATCGTGCGAGCCATGTCATGTAACTGAGCAACATCTCTAACAAAATTTTTAGCCACTAATTTGGCTGAAAATAGATGTGACAATATAGAAAAGTACGCATACTTGCTAATCTATCAACCACCACAAAAATAACGAAATAATCTTGTACCAGCGGAAGACCCTTTATGAAATCCATAGAAATGTCTTCCTAAACATGGTCCGATATCGGTAGAGGCTGTAGTAATCCGGCCAGTTTCAATGTAGTTGCCTTAGCCATTTGACAAAATTCGCAAGCACGGACAAAACTCCTCACATCTTGCCTCTATCCTAGCCATATACAATTTTGAGATATCCTCATATAAGTCTTCAAGACACCCTCATGACCAACCTCTGAAGTTTGGTGGAAGTGCTCCAATAATTTCTACTGCAATCTATCATTTGTGGGCACCTGAATATATCTGCGGTCCAGTAGCAAACCGTCTCGATTCTCCAACTCTAGATGACGCTCCAGATCATCTAACACCTCCTGTAATAATCTTAAAACATCTAGGTCAGATGTACATGCATACCTCGGCTCATCAAGAAAAGGAAAAATAGAAGAAGAATAGGTTGCAAGCTTGGCGGTATCGAGTTGGCGTGATAGTGCATCCGCCGCTCTATTTTCTATTCCTTTCTTGTATTGAATTTCATAATCATACCCCAACAATTTTGTGAACCATCTCTGCTGTGCCAGAGTGTGAATATGCTGTCCCATAAAGTATGAAAGGCTCCTTTGATTGGTTCGAATAATGAATCGCCTACCGATCAAATAAGGCCTCTACTTTGTCATCATATGCAGAATTGCCAATATCTCTCTCTCGTAGGTCGATAATTGCTGAGATTTTTGTAATAAAGCCTTGCTAAGAAAAGCAATGGAATATCTTCCTTGCATTAGTACATCTCCTATGCCAACTCCCGATGCATCACATTCCATAATGAACTCTTTAGTGAAGTCTGGTAGAGCTAGAACGGGCGCCGTTGTCATTGCTGTTTTCAGTTTTTCAAAGGCTGTAGTGGCTTCATCCATCCATCTAAGCAAGTCCTTATTTAACAAAGAAGTGAGAGGAGCAGCAATCTTGCCATACTTGGCGATGAAGTGGCGATAATATCCGATCAGCCCTAAGAATCCTCGCAATCCTGTGGTGGTAGTAGGAATCAGCCAAGCGATCATGCATATTACCTTTTGAGGGTCCGCCGCTACACCTTCCGCTGAAATGATGTAGCCTAAATACTCCACTTGTGATACCCCCTATAGGCACTTGGACTTCTTAATCTTCAGCTAGTTTTGCTTTAACAAATTTAGCACATCCTCTAAATACTGCCAATGCTATATTTTAGTCATACTATACACCAAAATGTCATCAAAAAAATACTAAGACATACCTTTGTAGTAGAGGCCGAAAAATATCAGTTATGAGGCATCGAAAAGTAGCTAGAGCATTGGTGAGACCAAAGGGCATCACCCAAAACTCATAGTGCCCGTCCGGAGTCCGAAATGCAGTTTTGTGCACATCCGTCGGGTGAACTCTAATTTGAAGATACCCGACCCTCAAGTCAAGTTTGTTGAATATGGTCACCCCTGCAAGCTCATTCAATAGCTCCTCTATAATCAGAATGGGATACTGGTCCTTGACGGTGATAGTGTTTAGTGCTCGGTAGTCGACACAAAAATGCTATGTCCCGTCCTTCTTTCGCACCAATAGCACGGGTTGATGAGTAAGACCTATGACTTAATTATATGAGACCTTGCTCCAACATCTCAGCTACCATCTTGGAGATAACTTTCTTTTACACATTTGGATACCAATATAGTCTCACGTTCGCCGGTGTAGCCCTGAGTACAATCTCTATGTGATGGTTTGTCGTTTGCCTTGGTAGCAACTGCTTTGGTTCCTCAAATAGTCCAGCAAATTTATCTAATAAATTAGACAATTCAATAGTAGTACCTGGACTCATTTAAGACTCATCTCTTGTTGGTCCTAATTGAAGAAGATAGGCCAAATCACTCACACAAGGCAACCCTACCATCGGCTGCATCGTTGGAATCGATGGAGATCGAACGCCATCAAGCCGCACATCTTTGTTTCCTTGCTTAAATTTCATCCATATGCTCCGAAAATCAAAAGTGATGGGACCCAAGCTTTGCAACCATTGAGTACCAAGGATAATGTCCACTCTTTGCAGCACCAATGGATACAAATCCACAATGACGTTGTGTCCTTATACTCGTATACCGACCCAGCGACACAAGCTCTCTGCCCTAAGCTTTGTGTCATCTCCTATAGCAACGTCAAACCCCGTGGTCGGTTCAACATCCAAGCCCAACTTCCTCACTAACCTCTTGTCTAAAAAGTTGTGTGTACTCTTGGAATCGATGAGGATGCGTACACAATACTTTCTAAAAAGAGTCTATCTACCTGCAATGTCCTCCGCGTAGAAGTACCCAAATATGCATTCATTGATATTTTAGCTTGGATATCTTCCTCTGCGCTCTCCTCTACGACCTCCTCATGAACCTCCTCTGAACACTCTCCATCACCAACAACCTCATCCTCCTCCTTGAGACTGTCGATGAGCATCACACTCCCGATCGGTTTAGAACACCGATGATTGGGGGTGAAACGTTCATCGCATTGAAAGCAAAGGCCCTTTGCTCTTCGCTCCTCTACTTGGGTAGGTGTGAGAGTTCGAACGGGGGGTCTTGTGTCTCCTCTAACATTGGAAGAAGGTCTCAAAGATGGTCGTGGTCTAGTACTAGTAGCTGCTGTCTTTGAACTTGTAGAATTTTCAACCGACATTCTCGGCGCAAACTGCCTATCTCGGTTGCCCCAACTTGTTTTCGTTACCATCTTGAGAGCCTTGTGCTTTTGCTCCATCCTCATGGCCTTCTCAAAGGCTTCCTCTAGAGTGGTAGGACAAAGAGCACGAACATCTGCCTGCATCTCCTCCCACAACCCTGAAATGAATGTGCTCATCAATATCGGTTCGGGCCAAGGTGGCTCACAACGACTACTAACTCTTTCAAATTCTACTTGGTACTCCAAAACTGTCGTCCTTTGAACAATCCTGCTTAATGTGACAGCAAAATCTTCATATGCCGAGGTCCCAAATCTATGTATAATCCTCCTACAAAAGTCAGCCCAACTAGTATATCCTCTAGCACAAATAGCTGATCAATACAGATGCAATGCTGTTCCTTAAATGTGAAAACTTGCCATCTGGACCTTTGCATCGTCCATTGTCCCTTGACAATCAAAGTATTGTTCTACTTGAAACACCCATTTTGTCGGATCACTGCCTTGCAATTTTGGAAAGTCCAAGCATGCGATTCTCCCTCAGATAGCATTGTTGGGTTTGTGAAAGATCTTTAGTTCAGGTCTGAACCTTTGTGCTTGTTGATCTCCTTCTCTAAATCCCCGAGCACGTCCATCACCATCTTCGAAGGAATCAACATCATCCTCTAAGTGCCAATCCTCTTTATTGACGAAGCGCACCAATGTTGCACGCCTCTCGGGTTTTACCATTGCCGGTATTAGGTTGTGTATCGAAGGTGGGGGTGTGATAGGCTCTGATACCAAATTGATAGGATCTGAAACCCAAGATAGGCTATGCTAAGATTCCTTCAAGATATGAATTTATTACAGGAATCAGTCCGTACAACTATGGAAATATATTCGTCAGATATTCTTTGGCAGTTAGAAAATTACGAAACCAATTGGGTTGGATCCGTAACTTCCTGATCTACAACTTTTATATTTATGTCCTCCATAGATTCCAATTGTAACAGGGAAGAAAACATGGAATAATGTGGGTGATGGTGGTGGTGATGGGTGAAGTGGATGTTAGGATTATGGATGGGTATAGAGATGAGGGGGGATTGTGGAAGTGATTAAGGGAAGTAGATGAAAGGAACACAGTGATCGAGATCCCAAAGAAGAGGGGTGGCTCGATAGTCGAGGGAGATTAGAAGCAAGCAAAAACCTTGCTTAGAGGTGGAAGGTTGATGAAGAGAGAGGAGGGAGGAGTCTATAGAGAAGATAGAAGGCAAGAAATTAAGAATCTAATAGCATAATAAAGTTGGCTGCCTTCCACATATTTATAGAGGCTAGCCAACAAGTCCTAAAACAATATGAAACCCTAACAAACCAACTAAACCAGTATTCCTTATCTTCTTCGATTACCTTACGGATTAAGCTCTCGTTCTATTGTAGATAGATTTGGAATGTCGAAAAGTCATAAATATTAAAGTTGTAGATCTAGAGGTTGGCGACCTTATCCAACTAGTTTGATATTATTTGGATATATGTAGAATATTCTACAAACGTTTTCCCAAAACTGCGCAGAGCTAGATTTAGCTAATTAAATAAAATCCTAAGTGTATCAGGGTGATGTGTAGGAATAGGTAAAAGAGGATCATTGACATTAACATATTGCACCTGGACCTGTGTGGTATCGATTCGGTGTGGTCACATCACTGGTCCTTCTTAAGGCACCGATCTTCGTTGAGTAGATGACGAAGTCGATCGGTTTATGACATATTCCTTCAAAGCATTATGATCATTCTGCATTGCATCAACCCTATGCAGCAATATTTGAAACATGCCCCTAAGTTCATCTACTAAGCCCATATTTATACCCATACATATTGGTTGACTCGGTCTTACTGTGGTCACTCCAAAGGAATCGACCTCACGGTTAGAGTTATCGTGGATTGAGTCTTCCCTTGTTGCTGTGTTCTCCATTGATCTCCTTGTTGATATCATCTTCCTTATTATCCATTAATCTCCTCTAGTCAAAAAATTACGAAACTAAGTGGAATCGATCCGTAACTCCCTAATCTACGTTTTTCGTATTTACGCCTTTTGTAGATTTGAACTGCAACTGGGATAAAAGTACGATATAGTGTGGATGATGGTGGTGGTGACAGGTGGAGTGGATGTTAAGGTTATGGATGATAATGGAGATAAATGTGGATGATTGATGTTGTTTAAGGGATAAAGACGAAGGGGAAGAAGTGGTCGAGATCCCAAGAAAGAGGGAGAATTTGACAGACGAGGGAGATTAGAAGTTATGAGAGACCTTGCCAACGGTCGAGGTGGTAGGTTGGTGAAGAGGGAGGAAGGAGATTAGGGTAGAGAGAAGATAGATAGGTAAGAAACCAATATGCTAATAGCATAATAATTTTGGCTACCATCCATACCTTATAAAGGCTAGCCAATAGGCTAAAATAATAATTATTAACTCGAATTCTACTAGACTCTCACTGATCGCATTCGAACGCAGAAAAGACGTTCTCTATTTTTGCGAACTTGATGCAAGCATTCGAACGCGCTCGACTGCATTCAATTGCGGCGTTCGAACGCGACCCTTCCACGTTCGAACGCAACCTACAGAAAATTTATTTTAATAAAAATAAATAACTAGTGCAATAAGAAAAAGACTCTAACTAAGTGTATCAGTAGATTAGTCATACAACACAGCCTTCCATTCGACCATTGGTACGACTCCGTTCGAGGCTATCTTTGGTCAGCCACCTCTGACCTTGCACACATACTTACCATCAGACCGAGCCGACTAAACTGAGGTGGATACAGTTTGGCAAGATCATGATGAGGTATTGAGGAGACTCAAGTTGAACCTAGCGGTTGCATAGAACCGAATGAAGAAGTTTATGACCAATGACACTAAGAGAGGTCCTTCTCTATTGGGGATTGGATCTACATCTGATACGATCTCCCCTTAGGCTAAGGTTCGATCTCTTCCAATTCTCTGATCTGGGCTTGATCTGGCATGGAACTTTAAAATAATATGTCGAAAGATTCCACCGTCGGATTGATGTGAAATTTTGATATGTTGTATCCCTAGAAAATAGCTTTCCACAAAATCTAGTTTCCGGCAAATCGGATACGAGGATCTCGAGATATCGTTCGATTAGTGGAAGAAGGTCAGAGTTGTCTATTGAGGTTCCATGGATGGAGGCACATGATCCTAGGTGATGGTGGTTGGTGGAGGATCGACGTTAATGGGGTGGCACCGGTGACAAGTGGTGGAGGAAGGGTTATGGTCGATGGAAGAGATAGGGCAAGTGTTGGATAGATTGGAAGAAGGGGGAAGAGAGGGTCACCCCTAAGGGTCTAGGGTGATTGGCCGGTTGAGGGAGGTTAGAAGCGGCGTCACCGGGGATTGAGGGAATGAGAGCGAAGAATACGAAGGAGGCAAGGCAAAACTCAATTCTTTAATAATCAATAATGACCTCTGGTTGCCATCCACATCCTTTTAGAGGCTAACCAACAACTCAAAATTAACCCTAAACAATACAATTTTCGTCGACCGCGTTTGAACGCGCCCGATCGCATTCGAACGCACCGAGTTAGCTCTTCTTTGGATTTGTGAACGTGACGCAGGTGTTTGAACGTGCGATCGAACGCGCCTGTTTCCCACTTCTCTGGATTTGCGAATGCGATGCAGGCATTCATAGTGCATTCGAACGGGGCGTTCGAACACACAATGCACACTCTTCACCCAAATTCACAACCCCATTCACAACCGCGTTCGAACTCACTCCATCCGCGTTTGAATGCGACTTACAGAAAACTTATTTTCATGGAAATTAAACACTAAAACAAGAAACAAAGATACTTCTAAAGTGAATCCATGCTTGAGACCACATCGGTTAAGTCCAAATCGTATCAATCCACCACGCTTTCGCAACCTTGTCCTCAAGGTTTGAAATTTGGGAAGCGATCTTTGAACTCTGACTCAAGTTCCTCCATGGTATGATCTTCTGCATTGGTTCCCCACATATCTGAAAATAGAGGAAATGTTGGTGCCGAAAAAGAGGCAAGCTCACTTGTGTTCGGTTGGTGCGAAAGGGCATTTACCGCTCGATTCTCGTTCCCCTTTTGTAGATTAATTCGTAGTCATACCCAAGGAGTTTCATGGCCCACTGTTGTTGGGCTGGGGTGTGCACACGTTGCTCCATGAAGTAGGGTAAGCTACGTTGGTCCGTGTGGATAGTAAACCGTTGGCCAATCAAGTAGGGTCGCCATTTGGTGACGACGTGTAGAATCGCTAGCATTTCGCGCTCGTAGGTGGATAGCTGTTGCAACTGATTTGACAATGCTTTGCTCATATATACCACGGGTCTGCCCTCTTGCATCAAAACTACTCCAATGCTCTCACCCGAAGCATCGCATTCCACCTCAAAGGGCTTGCTGAAATCTGGTAGTGCTAGAACCGGAGCGGTAGACATAGCCGTCTTCAAGACTTTGAAGGCCTTCGTCGCCTTGCCCATCCATTGAAACCACCTTTTCTGAGTAAGGAGGTCAGTGGGGCAGCAATTTTGTCATAGTTGGCAATGAATTACCAGTAGTACCCCATCAACCCAAGGAATCCCCTCAATTCCCGCTGATTAGTAGGAATCGGCCAGTCCACCATATTCTTGATCTTGCTTGGATCGGCTTCCACTCCTTTTGCTGAGATTATATGCCCCAAGTACTCCACTCGTGCCTCTCCCCAAAGTCACTTGCTCATCTTGACTTTTAACTGGGTTTGTCGCAAGATATTTAATACCTCCCGCACATGCCGCAAGTGCTCACTCTAATTCCTGCTATACACTAGAATATCGTCAAAGAAGACGAGCACGTACCGGCACAAGAGTGGGCAGAAAAGGTCATTCATCAACCCTTGGAAGGTGGCCGATGCATTAGTGAGCCCAAACGGCATAACTTGGAACTCGTAGTGGCCATCGTGAGTTTGGAATGCCGTTTTGTGCATATCTTTAGGGTCGACTCGGATTTGATGGTACCCCGCTCTAAAGTAGGTCGACCCTATGAGCTCATCTAGTAACTCCTCGATCACTGGTATTAGATACCGGTCCTTGACAGTAATTGCATTCAAGGCTCGGTAATCGATGCAAAATCGCTAACTCTCGTCTTTTTTCCGAACCAGCAGCACTGACGATGAGTAGGCACTTCTACTCGATTGAATAATCCCTTGCTCGAGCATTTCCTCCACCAATTTACTCATCTCTTCCTTCTGGACATGCGTGTACCGATAGGGTTGGATATTTGCTAGTTCAGCCCCTGGAATGATCTGGATGCGATGGTCGTGCCGACAGGTTGATGGCAGTCCTCGGGGTTCCTCGAAGAGATCCTAGAACTCCTGCAGTAGTTCTTGCATGTTAGAGGCTATTTCCCTTGGTGGTGGATGTTCTGGTTCAGCAACAGCCATTTGCAATAGTAGAGCTTGGTCCCCTACACAAGGAAAACCCACAAGTGGTTGCAATGTCGGCCCTTGCCGCGGTTGATTTCCATCCAGCAGCACCCTTCGTCCATTCCTCCGAAATATCAGTGTGAGGTTTGAGAAATCAAATATTACGGGCCCCAAGCTTTGAAGCCATTGAGTCCTCAAAACAATGTCGACACCTCGCAAGGCCAATGGATAAAGGTCAATGTGAAAGTTTGGCCTTGCACTTTCAATTCCACACCTCCACAAATAAAATCCGCTCGCAATGTGGTGCCATCTCCAATCATCACATCGAACCCTTCCATGGGTTCCGACTCGAGCCCAATTTTCCCAAGAAGCCTCTTGTCAATGAAGTTGTGGGTGGACCCGGTGTCAATCAAGATTCTCACTGTGGTTTTCTTGACTACACCGTTCACCCGCGAGGTCTTTGGTGCAGTTGTCCCCAAATAGGCGGGGAGGGAGATTTCGGCTATCATGTCCTCTACGGGTTCTCCTCATCTACTCCTCCTTGCTACCCAGCCACACCTTCATCTTCATCTACAATCTCATCCTCAGCCTCCTCCAATCTGTCGATTAGCATCATCGATCCCTTTGGTTTAGCGCAGCGATGCCCGGGTACAAACTTCTCATCACAATGAAAGCATAGGCCTTTGGCCCTTCGTTCCTCCACTTATGCAGGTGTGAGTGCTCGTCCCGGACCTCTAGGTACGTACTTCATATCTTGGGATGGCTTCAAGGGTGCTCGAGGAGACACCATCGCAGTAGCGGTTCTTGGTACTCCCGTAATATTTCCCGCCGCTATGGTTGGTTGAGCTTGATTACGGCTCCCTTGGCTTGTCCAACTCTATTTCAGGTGTATCTTCATGGCCCTATGTTGTCTTCCATAAGCACCGCATCTTCGAAGGCCTCTTTTAAGGTTCTAGGCCTTAAAGCCCTCACATCGGCTTGTATGTCACACCGCAGCCCGGAGATGAAGGTGCTGCGAAGTTGATGATCCGTCCATGGTGGATGACATCAGCTACTAATCCTCTCAAATTCTTCTTGGTATACCCCAACCGTGGTCTTTTGCACCGTCTTTGAGAAGAGAGCATCAAAGTCTTCATACCCCGACGCTCCAAATCGCCGTGTGATATCAGCACAAAATTAAGCCCAAGTTTCGATAGCCTCAATGGCATTGGCTGCTCGAAACCAATGAAGCGCTGCATCCTCAAGGTGAAAGCTCGCAAGTGTCAGCTTGTATTCTTCCGCTGTACTTTGGTATGCGAAGAATTGCTCTGCCCTATACAACCAATCGATCGGGTCGTCACTTTTGAACTTGGGAAATTCGAGACGCACGACTTGTCCATGGATGTCGTTGTCTCGTTTCGGATCATGTCCAAGTCCTTGTCTAACTAGGGGAGGATGCACCATGAAGGGCTGATGATTCCTACTTCGGTTTTGACTAACTCGCTGTGGTTCTAGTTCGTATTGACCTACCTACGAATCTAGATTTCCAAGGTGATCTCTATAGTGGTTTGCTCATCAGTTGGGTTCACCTGCAACTGGGCCTGGTGGAACCATCCTTGTTTGCCTCTGCCCATAGGGTGGTGGCAGCAGCGGCTCTTGTGGTTGCAAATTCTAAACCGGCGGCGGTGGGTTCATAGAAGTGGACTCACGTCGTGAGGTCGATGTTACGTTCCCGTTCGCCATTGCTTCCCTTGTCGCCCGTAATTCCCGCATCATCTCCATCATCATCTGGTTGTTGATGGCCATTTGTTCGGAAAGATACCTCAACATGGCTTGAACACTTGGTTCTTCCGTATTCCAATTAGATCGGGTGGTTCCACGGTTAGAAGTCCCTACAACCGTTTCCCCTTCCCCTATTGGGAGAATCTCTTCTTCTTCATCTAACCATGCAGCCATGGATCTGGTTGTCATCATAGAGGTGTGTGTTTGAGGAATGGTGGCTCTGATACCAAACCTAATACGATCTCCCCGTAGGCTAAGGTTTGATCTCTTCCAATTCTCTGATCTGGACTAGATCTGGCACAGAACTTTAAAATAAGATCCCGAAAGATGCCACCGTTGAATCAATATGAAATTTTGATATGTTGTAACCCCATAATAGAGATTTCGAAAACATCTAGTTTCAGGCGAATCGGATATGGGGATCTGGAGATATCGTCCGATTAGTGGACGAAGGTCAGGGTGGTCTATTGAGGATCTATGGATGGAGGCATATGATCCTAGGTGATGGTGGTTGGTGGAGGACCGGCGTTAATGGGGTGGCACTGGTGAAAAGTGGTGGAGGAAGGGTTATGATCGATGGAAGGGATAGGGCAAATGTTGGATAGATTGGAAGAATGGGGAGGAGAGGGCCGCCCCTAAGGGTCTAGGGTGATTAGCCGATCGAGGGAGGTTAGAAGCAGCGTCGTCGGGGATTGAGGGAATGAGAGCGAAGAAGACGAAGGAGGCAAGGTAAAACTCAATTCTTCAATAATCAATAATGACCTCTGATTGCGCCCGATCGCGTTCGAATGCACCGAGTTCACTCTTCTCTGGATTTGCGAACGCGATGCAGGCGTTTGAACGCGCGATCGAACGTGCCGCTTTCCCACTTCTCTGGATTTGCGAACGCGATGCAGACGTTCACAATGCATTCGAACGGGGCGTTCGAACGCACAATGCACACTCTTCACCCACGTTCACAACCTCATTCACAACCACGTTCGAACTCACTCCACCTGCGTTTGAACGCGACTTACAGAAAACTTATTTTCATAGAAATTAAACACTAAAATAAGAAACAAAGACACTCCTTAAGTGAATCTATGCTTGAGACGACATCGGTGAAGTCCGAATCATATCAACATGAAGCTCCAACCATATCGGCAAAGCTCGGTTAGACCCATTCCTAATCAAAAGTTGGCTCCAAAATTCTATGGACCTTATCTAGTGACTAATAGGATTGGACCCATGGCATATCGTCTAGATTTACCCGAGGTGGCACGGATATAAATATGTGGAGGAAACCCTAATTGAAATTTATTTGATAATTGGAATGACATTCTTGCTCTAGCCGTGGTACCCTCTCTTACCTCCTTCCTTCTATCGCCCAAGTCCTTGGTCAGTTTTATCTAACTCTTAGTCTCCCTCTTCTATAGCAACTTCTCCCTTTTCACTCTAAAAGAATTAACCTAGCACCTATCTAGCCATTGAAGGGCTAATAAGCTAGGGTTCATTCGACTTTCAACCACTGGTTGACCGATATCTCAAGATCTAGCCATCCAAACCCTTGATCTTGGATTTATTAGAAATTTCTCTTCAAGAGCGACAACATATCCAAAATTGAGCAAGATCCAATAGCTAGATCATCCGTAGTTTCGTTTGAAATTTGTGTCCTCAAACTGGTCCAAAACCGTGACACATCGGATTAAGCTGGTTTGTATATAAATTACTTAGCTCATGCGTGATCTATTTTTTTTAATCTCAATACGCGTATTATTGAAAATTAGAGCGTAAATTACATAGCTAATGTGCGTGACATTTTTTAGGACACAATAGTCTTTTTGGGATTTGTTAAGGCTAAATCAGTAAAATAGGCCCAAAATTGCAATTTGATAATGGGAGAGTCTATTTCTACCAATTAGAAAACTAAAAAGCTTTTTGCTACAAATCACTCCAAGTAAAGAAATTCATACACCTGTTCTAGAATTCTTTTGATTCATATGTTCAAACTTCTCTTACATTATTATATGTTACGACCACATGAGTTAAGTTATATTTGTTTATTATTTTAAATTCAAATAAAGCTAATAATTTATATGTTGATATGATTTGCTAGGACTTTACTCTATAAATATGAGTAGTTATATGTTGATTATTATCGTGAAATTGATCATTTTATTTAGTTATTTTATTATCTTGTCCGTATCTTTCATTGTATTCATTAGTTTTCCTAGGAGTAGACCATAATTAATAACCTTTTTAAGCACCCAAACCCTAGTCATCATGCTCCACCAAGAGCCACCCTGCTATACGGCCGTCCGCCACCACCCTTTGCCATCTGCCGCCCTCTGACGATCGTCACAACGTTGAATATTTACCGATTTATCTCGTTTTGACCAACTTTCACTTTTTTTATTTTTAACTTTTCATCTTGACCTCCAATTCATGTGAAACCAAAGCCATCACCAAACAAATTCTCATAATCTTTTTACGTCTAAATCAGTCTAGATCTAGTTCGTAATAGTGGTTTCAAAATTGACATTCTTCGATCTTTGGTTAGCATGAGATCGAAGAAGATGAATGAGGAAAGAACAATCGTGGAGGATTAGGAACTCATCTCCATTCTTGTGGGGGTTTCTCCAGCGCCACCACCACCACCAGACACTACCAAAGATAAATCACCCACATAGGCAAAGGCATTGATAGAGTTATCTAAGGAGAGCTCCGAGAGGATCAAGAAAGTGATCTAACCCTTGACAGTCATCCTCCTAGCCAAGCACGACCACCTCCAACCACCAGCACCGTCGGCCATCACTAGAGGATTCTACCCATGAAGGAGGTGGAGGAGAGTCCAAAATTGCATCCAAAACTCCTTCGACCAAGGTGGAGACCCTCCCACCACCATAGACCCAAATCGCTGCTACAACAACACTGGAGTTGCTGGCCGAGGCTGGTTCTAGGTCATCTTTCCCACCCACAGTGGAAGTTAGGGCCGAAAACCCTAGCTTCCAACTTGACGCGTTCTAGGTGATCTCTTCCCAAACCGCAACGTCCACTCACTTCCTTAGACTACTCACACCCAATTCACGATTGTCGTTTGTGCCATCATCGGCCAGAAGACAGTCGACGACGGTGATTATCGCTGTTACAAACCCACGGTTGGTGGCTGCGAGTTTGACACTCCTACGACCACTAGTGTCCACGATTGGCTTCCTTGGGCTGACTACTGACCAGTGATGGCTACCACAACCGCCATCGACTATTGGGTAGCTGAACTCGATAGCTGCCACCATGAGAAGCTACCCATACATCAAGGTGACTTTGCTAGGCTTTCGACCATCGTCGCTCCCCTATGGTGCTAGTGGGCCCATTGATGATGCACCCTAGACGTCACTACATCAGATCGAGCTTGAGCTAGATTTTGGACTTCCACTGCCACTTGGCACTGCTCCGTCACTATGAGGACCTACCGAATGATGACTGTCGATGACCAACCACCCTACCCAACCGCCACCAAGGCTACAATGACCTGTGGCAGTGCCTTTAGGCTGAAATCCAAATTTAGCCCTAGGGTTAGGATTAGGGTAAATGCATGAAGTGCACGATTGCTGAGGTAGGCCAAAATTTTATGAAATAATTCGACCACTTTGTGCGAACTAGTTTGGAACCCATGAGCTTGACCTTGAGCCTGAGTACGAGCCTGATGATGATTGGTGGAACAACCTAGTGCGTTCGTATCATCTAACTAAGCCGAACTGGCATGCAGCTGGACATTACATGAATCGAACCCATGGGCCTATGACCCACGTCACCCTCCTTGACCAAAAGTTCACTTGACCCACAATGACATGCCATATTTTGGGATCCAAGCTCGGATCGTCAAGCTTAATTTTCCAAAATTCTTTAGTGGACACCTGCAGGACTGGACCTATCTAGTAGAGTATTTTTTTTAGGTACCATGGCATGCCCGACCATCAGAAGGTCCAGCTGGCATCATTCTACTTGGAGAGCATGGTGATTGGGTGGTACTAATAAGTAGAGCAGACTTGACCATTTGAGTCTTGACAAGATTTCATTGATGCTATTTGTGCTCGGTTTGGTCCGACCTAGTATGAGGACTTTCAAGCTATGTTGACTAAGCTGACTTAGTCAATAACAGTTAGAGTTTATCGAGAGGAGTTTGAATGAATCTATAATTGAGTCACCAATTGTGATGATTCATTCTTGACTGGACCAAACTAGCTTAGGAGGCCTTGGATTCGACGCCAAGAAAGGGGGCAAAATGCTTTTTGCATTGGAGTCTTGTTAATTGCTTACTAGTTGCTGTTTAGTCAGCCCATCTGTTTAGGGAAATAAGATAGTTTATGGCAAATGTGTTCCAACACAAATGGATGGCATTTGAACACGGGCATTCGAATGCCTAATCTTGCGTTCACACATATAGAGAATGCGTCTTAGCCGTTTGAACACGATCGAAGTGCGTTAGAACGTGCGACGAGAAAGTTGAGTCATAATTGGATTTGTGTAGGGTTTTTGGATGATATGTGGAAAAGCATCCTCTTTTCATTATTGATTAATCAAAGAAACTTGGACTCTTCTTCTTCTTTCTCTTCTCCTTCCTCCAAGCTTGGCTGACCTAGATCTCCAGTGACCTTTCAAGGTTTAATGAAGATGGTTAACCAATACTCCAGCAACCTTTCAAGGGTTAATGAATGAAATTTTCAGACCTCTCCTATGTCGGTACGACTTGGTTTTTTTTTTGACGACATCTTGGTGTACAGTAGAAATTTTGGGGAGCATCTTTAACATCTTCCCGAGGTGCTAAAAATTTTCACGAAACATTCATTGAAAGTGAAGATGTTAAAATGTTTATGGGGTGTGGAGAAGGTGGAATACCTAAGCCATGTAATCACCAAAGGAGTTTTGGCCGACCTGAGCAAGATTTCTTGCATGCGTGGTTGGCTGATTCCTAAGACAGTGCACGAGCTTCAGGGCTTCCTTGGTTTGATGGGCTATAATAGGAGGTTCATTGTAAGATATGGGAAGATAGCTTCACCTCTCATGGCATTGATAAAGAAAGATGCATTTGTATGGAGCGAAGAGGCCACTGCTGCGTTTGAAGATCTGAAAGTTGCTATGATGTTGGCGCTGGTATTGGCATTGCCGGACTTCTCCAAAACTTTCATAATTGAATGTGATGCGCATCAGGGGTTAGTATAGGTGTTGTTCTCATGCAGGGAGGAAGACCTATAGCATTCATGAGCAAAGGTTTGTTAGAAAGATTGCATCAGCTATTGACTTATGAGAGGGAGATGCTGGCTATTTTGCATGCCGTCACCAAAAGAAGGCCATGTTTGATTGGGTGTCGCTTCATGATCCACACAGACCAGAGAAGCCTTCCCTACTTCATGAGTTAGTAAATTCACACTTGGCCCAACAAAGGTGGGTGACAAAATTGCTAGGATATGATTATGAATTGCAATACAAGAAGGGTGTTGAAAGTTGGGTGGCGGATGTACTATCGCGCCAAACCGAAGAGGTTGAGTTTGTGGCTTTTTCAGTCCTAAGTTTTTCCTTCCTTGAAGAGCTGAGGGAGCAAGTATGGATGATCCAAGTTTTAAGGGTCTTATGTAGGACTTAGTAGCAGATTTGATGAGCCACCCGGAGTTGGAGAACCATCATCCTACTTGACCAAGGGTGCATCCGGGTGCCCACGGTTAGCTCATTGCGAACTCGAGTGTTAGAACACTTCCACAACACCTTGGAGGCTGAACATGAAGGCATATTGACCTACAACAGACTCTCCAAGAGCTATTACCAAGCCCGGATTGAGAAAGGACGTTAGAGAGCACATGCGGGCATGCGAAACTTGCCAATGAGCTAAGGTGGAGATGATGAAACCGATAGTACTTCTTCAGCCTTTATTGGTGCTGGACAGAGTTTGGAAAGATATATCAGTCTAAAGTAAGCTCACTTTGCAGCGTTGGCGCACCTATTTTCTGCGAAGACTGTCGCCAAATGCTTTGTCCAAAACATTGCCAAACTCCATGGCATGCCCCACACCATTGTTTCAGATCATGACCGGGTGTTCATCAGCAAGTTTTGTTGGAGTATTTCAGATTGCAAGGCACATGCTTAGACATGAGCTCGGCTTATCACTCGCAATCGGATGGACAGATAGAAGCGGTGAGTCGGGCACTTGAGCAATATCTCCGCTATTTGTGGGAGACTATTCGAGGCGTTGGTTAGAGTACTTACCTTGGACGGAATGGTCGTACAACACAACGCAGCATAGCAGCACCAAGATGGCACTACTTGAGGCGGTTTATGGCCGCACCCACCAGTATTGCGCGTCTATGATAGAAAGGCCACTTTGAATCGTACGAAGGTAGGCACTACTTGAGGCGGTTTATGGCCGCACTCACCAGTATTGCGCGTCTATGACAGAAAGGCCACTTCGAATCGTACGAAGGTAGACATGGCACTTCATGATTGCAATGAGGCGCTTAGGCAGCTAAGGACACACATGAGGACTGCTCAAAATTGCCAAAAGAGGATTTATGATAGAGGACACCGTGATGTGGAGTATGATATAGGCGATATGGTTTATGTCCAGGTGCAACCATATCGTCAAGTTACTTTGAGACTGGTGTGAAATAAAAAATTATCGCATCGTTTCTTTGGTCCTTTCAAGGTGCTAGAGAGAACTGGACCAGTGGCATATCATTTGGAGTTACCTGAAGGAGCACGAGTCCACCTCGTGTTCCATATTTTGCTACTAAGGGCGAGAATTAGTGAGGATTAGATATTAGGAGATGTTTTGCCCGAGCCCATGGATGAGATCGAAAGGGTTGAGTCTGTACATTTCTAATAAGTGCGTTCGAACACAGATGGATGGCATTCGAACGCGAAGGCTTGATCTCGAGTTTGCACATACAAAGAACGTGTTTTGGCCATTCAAATGCCCAACGGGAAAGTTGAATCATAATAGGATTTGACTAGGGTTTTGGATGATTGATTGGCCTCCAAATATATTGAAAAGCAGCCTCTTTTCATTATTGATTAATCAAAGAAACTTGGACTCTTCTTCTTCTTCTTTCTCTTATCCTTCCTCCAAGCTTGGCTGACATATATCTCCTTAGGACCATCATTGTTGACCGTCTGCTCGACTGGCCATACCCCCTTGACCCTAAGGAGCAGCCCACCTTCCTCTTCGTCCTTCACTAGCAACCTAGCCACCTTCCCTATGCCCTAATCCACCCTTCCACCTACTACTAAATCCTTGGCCATTCTCAACCTCATTAACCAGCCTCCCCCACCACCATCCACACCACTATATCAGCCCTCAATTTTGAAGAGTATGATACGATTCGGACTTTACCAATGTCGTCTCGAGCATTGATACACTTTAGGGGTGTCTTTGTTTTTTTGTCTTAGTGTTTAATTCTTAAAAAAATAAGTTTTCTGTATGTCACGTTCGAACGCAGGTGGAGTGCGTTCGAACGCACTTGTGAACGCTTGCATCAGGTTCGCAAAATGCGCCTGTGAATGCCTGCTTTGCGTTCACACATACAGAGAACGCAAAATGTCCGTTCGAACGCGATCGGGCACGTTCGAATGCGGTCGGCAAAAATCTACTATTTTAGGGTTAATAATTACTATTTTTGAATTGTTTGCTTAGCCTCTAAAGATGGGATGGCAACCATGGAATCATTACTGAATGAATTGAGTTTTACCTTGTCTCTTTCGTCGTATCAAGGTGGTATTAAAGCCACCGTTCCTCGGACACACGCTTCCTACGATGACAACCAGAGCTATGGCTACATGGCGAGATGAGGAAGAAGAGATTTTCCCAACAAAGGAGGGGGAAACAGTTGTAAGGACTTCCACCTACGGAACCGCCCGACTAAATCAGAATACAGAAGAGCCTAGTGTTCAACCCATGATTGGGTCTCTTTCCGAACAAATTGCCATCAACAACCAGATGATGGTGGAGATGATGCGGTAATTACAGGAGACAAGGGAAGCCATGGCGAACGAGAATGCACCATCGACCCCACGACACGAGTCCACCCTTATGAACACGCCACCACCGGTTCAGAATTTGCACCCACAAGAGCCTTTGCTACCACCACCCTATGGGCAAAGGCAAGCAAGGATGGTTCTACTAGGCCCAATTGTGGGTGAGCCCATCCGACGAGCGAACCACTATAGAGATCACCTTGGAGATCTAGATCCATGGGCAGGGCAATATGAACCAAAACCGCGTCGAGTTAATCAAAATCGAAGGAAGGATCATCAACCATTCATGGTGCATCCTCCTCCGGTTAGACAAGGACTTGGATATGATCCGATCGAGACAACGGTATCCATGGGCAAATCGTGTGTCTCGAATTCCCTAAGTTCGAAGGTGGTGATTCGATCGATTGGCTATATAGAGCGGAACAATTCTTTGTGTACCATGGTACAGCGGAAGAATATAAGGTGACACTTGTGAGCTTCCACCTTGAAGATGCAGCTCTTCACTAGTTTCAAGCAGCCAATGCCCATGAGATAACTGAAACTTGGGCCAACTTTTGCGCCGATATCACGTGGTGATTTGGAGCATCGGGGTATGAAGACTTTGATGCTCTCCTCTCAAAGACGGTGCAAAGGACCTTGGTTAGGGCATACCAAGAAGAATTTGAGAGGATAAGTAGCCGATGCCAACCCCCATGGACAGATCAGCAACTTCGCAACACCTTCATCTTCGGGTTGCGGGGAGACATATAAGCCGACGTGAGGGCTTTAAGGCCTAGAACCTTAAAGGAGGCCTTCGAAGATGCGGTGCTCATGGAAGACAAACATCGAGTCATGAAGTTACACCTAAAATAGAACTGGACGAGCCAACGAAGCCACAATCAAGGTCACCCAACTATAGCGGCAGGAAATATTACCGGCATACCAAGAACCACTGCTACAATGGTGCCTTCTCGAGCACCCTTGAAACCCTCCTAAGATGTGAAGTATGCGCCTAGAGGTCCAGGACGAGCGCTCACACCTGCTCAAGTAGAGGAACGAAGAGCTAAAGGCCTATGCTTTCGTTGTGATGAGAAGTTTGTACCCGGACATCGCTGCACTAAACTGATATGATCGATGATGCTAATAGATGGATTGGAGGATGTGGAGGATGAGTTGGCAACTAAAGGTGAATGGGTGGCTGGACAGCAAGGAGTAGCTGAGGAGCAATCTGTGGAGGACATGATAGTCGAAATCTCTCTCCATGCCTATTCAGGGACAACTGTGCCAAAGACTTTGCAGGTGAATGGTGTAGTCAAGAAAATCATAGTGAGAATCTTGATCAACACCAAGTCCACCCACAACTTCATTAACAAGAGACTCCTTAGGAAGATTGGAGATGGCACCATATTGTAGGCAGATTTTATTTGTGGAGGTGTGGAATTGAAGGTGCAAGGCTAAACTTTCACATTGGATCTTTATTAGTTGGCCTTGCGAGGTGTCGACATTGTCTTGGGGACTCAATGGCTTCAAAGCTTGGGGCTCATAATATTTGATTTTTCAAACCTCACACTTACATTTCGGAGGAATGGTCGAAGAATGCTGCTGGATGGGAACCAACCATAGCAAGGGCCGATGTTGCAACAACTATTGGGACTTCCATGTGTAGGGGACCGAGCTCTACTCTTACAAATGGTTGCTGCTAAACCAGAACATCCACCATCAAGGAAAATACCCGCTAACATGCAAGAACTGCTGCAGGAATTCAAGGATCTCTTCGAGGAGCCTCGAGGACTACCGCCGACCCGTTGGTAGGACCATTGCATTTAGATCATTCCAGGGGTTGAACCGGCAAATGTTTGGCCATATCAATATCTGCATGTCCAGAAGGAGGATATTAGCAAATTGGTGGTGGAGTTGCGATCACCATCAAAGACCAATACCCAATATCGGTGATCGAGGAGTTGCTGGATGAACTTACAAGGTCGGCTTACTTCAGCAAACTTGACTTAAGAGCGGGGTACCAGCAAATCCACGTCGACCCGGAAGATGTGCACAAAACGGCATTCCGAACTCACGATGGCCATTATGAGTTCCGAGTCATGCCGTTTGGGCTCACCAATGCACCGGCCACCTTCCAAGGGCTAATGAATGACCTTTTTTGCCTGCTCTTGCATCTGTATGTGCTCGTCTTCTTTGACGATATTCTAGTGTATAGCAGGAATTGGAGCGAGCACTTGCGGCATGAGCGTGAGGTGTTGAATATCTTGCGACAAAACTAATTAAAGTCAAGATGAGCAAGTGCCTTTGGGGAGAGCCACGAGTGGAGTTCTTGGGACATATAATCTCAATGAGAGGAGTGGAAGCCGATCCAAGCAAGATCAAGAATATGGTGGATTGGCCGATTCCCACTAATCAGAAGGAATTGAGGGGGTTCCTTGAGTTGATGGGGTGCTACCGGCGATTCATTGCTAACTATGACAAGATTGCTGCCCTGTTGACTTTCTTACTTAGAAAAGGAGGGTTTCAATGGATGGGCAAGGCGACGGAGGCCTTCGAAGTATTGAAGACAGCCATGTCTACCGCACCGGTTCTAGTACTATCGGATTTTAGCAAGCCCTTTGTGGTCGAATGCGATGCTTCGGGTGAGGGCATTGGAGCTATTTTGATGCAAGAGGGCAGGCTTGTGGCATATATGAGCAAGGCATTGTCAAACCGGTCAGGACAGCTATCCACCTACGAGCGTGAAATGCTAGCAATTCTACACGCCGTCACTAAATGACAACCATACTTGATTGGCCAACGGTTTACTGTTCGCACAGACCAGCGTAGCTTACCCTACTTCATGGAGCAATGTGTGCACACCCCATCACAGCAACGGTGGGTCACGAAACTCCTTGGGTATGATTACGAACTAGTCTACAAAAAGGGGATCGAGAACCGAGCGACCGATGCCCTTTCGCGCCAACTGGACACAAGTGAGCTCGCGTCCTTTTCAGTGCCAACCCTTCCTCTATTTTTAGATATGTGGGGAACCAATGCGGAGGATCAAATCATGGAGGAGCTTGAGTCAGAGTTCAAAGATCGCTTCCCTAATTTCAAACCTTGAGGATAAGGTTGCGAAAGCGTGGTGGATTGATACAATTCGGACTTCACCGATGCCGTCTCGAGCATGGATACACTTTAGGGATGTTTTTGTTTCTTGTTTTAGTGTTTAACTCTTAAAAAAATAAGTTTTTTGTATGTCACGTTTGAACACGGGTGGAGTGCGTTCGAACGTACTTTTGAACACCTACATCAGGTTCGCACATCTAGAGAGTACGAAATGTGTGTTCGAACGTGCCTGCAAATGCCTACATCGTGTTCGCACATACAAAGAATGAAAAATGTGCGTCGGGCATGTTCGAATGCGGTTGGCAAAAATCTACTATTTTAGAGTTAATAACTGCTATTTTTGAATTGTTTGGTTAGCCTCTAAAGGTGTGGATGGCAACCATGGAATCATTATTGAATTAATTGAGTTTTGTCTTGTCTCCTTCGTCTTCTTCTCTCCCATTCTTTTGTTCCCCAGCATCGCTTCTTCTAGCCTCCTTTGACTGGCCAATCACCCTAGTCCTTTTGGGGCGGCCCACTCCTCTCCCTTCTTCCAATCTATCCATCACTTTGCCCTAACCATTCCATCACCCATAACCCTTCTACCACCACTTATTCATCGGTGTCAACCCATTAACACTGATCCACCAACCTCTACCATTACCAAGGATTTTGTGCCTCCATCCACGGATCCTAAGATAGACTCCCTGACGTTTGTCTACTAATCGGACGATATCTTGAGATCTCAACATCCGATTCGCCTGAAACTTGATTTGTTAGAAAGATCTTTTCTAGGACTACAACATATCAAAATATCGTGTCAATCCTACGGTGGCATCTTTCAGGATCTATTTCCAAAGTTCCGTGTCTGATCTGAAAATCGAAATAGATTGAACCTTGGCCAAAAGGGGAGATCGTATCAGAGTACTTTCATTAGTGGGCTTGACATTCAAGCTAAGGTCAAGACTCTCAAGCTCACTACCTTTGAAGAGACCTTCTCATTGGCAGTTCTAATGGAATCCAAGTTGGATAGTGGAAGCAGATTCGCAAAGAGCAAAGGAAGATATCCCAAGTCCACGGCCCACTAGAGACTACACCTACCCCGATCCAGCCGGCACAAACAACTAACCCCTATTACTCGTAGATCTCGTGCCAATTTATGCCCAATGACTTGGAAGACTGCATGAAGAAGATCTTGTGCTTCTATTATGATGACCAATTTACCCCTGGCCACAAGTGTAAGTGTTAGCTAGCTCACATCATATTCTTAGGCAGTCTTGAAGAGGATGAACTTGAGTCCTCCGACTAGCATGATAAGTTGTATGAGTACAGGGACGTGAGGGACTAGTCACCTTGAGGACACGGTGTCAAAATCGTGTTGGATTATTACAATCCAACCACATGGGTAAGTCAATTGAGTCAAGTTGAGTTTAGTTAGATTTTATTTATTATTTTTATATTCAAATAAAGCAAATATTCACATGTGGATTCAACCCATTAAGACTTCACTCTTATAAATAGGGTGGTCATGTTTTCAATATTATCGTGGAATTAATCATTGAGTTTAGTTATTTTATTATCTTGTCCTTATTTTTCATCGTAGTCGTTAGATTATCGTTATCTTCATCGGAGTAAATCATAACCGTAGAACTTTTTTAAGCACCCAAACCAAAATCACTATCCTCCATCAAGTCACCTTACTATACCATCGTCCACCGCCTGCAACATTGGATATAAATTGATCTGTCCTATTTTGACCTACTTTTACTATGTTATTTTTAACTTTTCATCTCAACCTCTGATTCACATAAATCAAAGCTATTAGAACTGTAATTCATGAAGCTACCATCACAAAAAATTTCATATTTTTCTTACGTCAATATCAGTCCATATATGGTTTGAGACATTATAAAGCTTCACATTCAAAGGAATTAATGTAATCTTTGATAGACTGTTCTACATGATAGATTTGTTCAAAAATTATGGTTATGTCATTGGATGACTTAACACCTCCACTCGACACGGGCACATGCATGCCTATGCAACCATATGGCACGCGTGATGCACGCAACCTGACAGACGGGGCCGCTACGCACAGATACATTGCTGTGCTTAGAGAGAGGCTACAACGGCGACGCGGGGCCTGCCTTAACTAGCTAGTCCAGCCTGGTTGGTAGGGCCAGCGCTAGCCCATGACCATGCAATACAAATATTTTTATTTGTCTCTTTCTGCTCTCCTTTCTTTAAATTAAATTTATTATTAATATTATTGTTGTTGTTGTTGTTGTTGTTTTATTTTCAAATATGGGTTGTTACAATGACACTCAAAGCTCTCTTCAACTTTTTTTCTATCACCTTTGCTTGATCCATTGAGATATATTGTAACGCCCCCGCCCGGCACGGCACGTGCACGCCCACGCGCCCACACGGCACGTGCAGCGCACGCGACAGGTCGGGCGGGGCCCGCCACGCACGGATACACTCCTGTGCACATACAATCATGACATCATCAAATAACACCTGCTAACATATCCATGATCACATAATCCATCACCAAATAAATCATACTCTTAACCAAATAAACCTGTTAGTATATGAATATCAAAGTCCACAATAATATACACTAGACTGCCACATAATCTGGCAGGACCCACACAGGCCACAACAAACCATCAAGATACAACTAAAATAACTAATACAAGGTTACTCTATGATTCGACCTGTATTATACAAATCATTATCTAATACAAAAGAGTACAAATATCAAATATTGGTACAACTCGATTTCTATATAAACTATCATCTATACCATCTCGCATCTATAGCTCACCTCATCATCGCTCTAAAATATCTTCTCAAGTCGCTATCACGTATCACAAATCTGAGGGGTTAGAAAAGAAATAAAGAGAGTCATGAGCAAAAGGCTCAGTGAATAGACCTTACCCCGAATCAGTGATGCCAAACAGAGAGTAAATCATGTACTGGATAATATGAATCAGAAAACAGTATGATGTCATGTATGAACATATATATATATATATGTATCCTCAATGATATATATATGAATGAAATTAGTTCTCATGAATGACCATATTATATCCTCAACCGAAATTATATAACATCACCGAATATAACATCATATCATGTATAACAATTATGATCCAATGATATTAGTCACAACAATGATGATGCATGATGCATGCCAACTACTAGATAATCATATATGTCAGAGCAAGATATAATTCACATATCTCTCACTATTACAATCATTCGTCTCAACTCTGAATATCATCCACCATGCTGGACTACGATACCCGGCCCCAAACTCGATACACATCATGTCACAAGCTCAGAGCATACCCTGTCATACGCTAAGAGTATCTCTGTAGATAAATCATACCCTGCCATACGCTAAGGGTATCTCTGAAGAAAGTAATCATACCCTGCCATACGCTAAGGGTATATCAATGATAGTTGTACCCTGTCATACGCTAAGAGTACAACTATCAGCCATCACCATACTCTGCCATACGCTAAGAGTATGTCCAGTACCAGTCCGGACCAGATACCGTTCCAGCCATCACATCACATCACATCACATCACATACACATGTACTTTTATGATTTCCTATACATGATAAATCATATGCATATATCCAGTACGACAACAGATCATACAACTCAGGAATTTAGGTGGTAAAGAAGCCGAGAGAAAAATGATGTAATGCAAACTCCAACCATGTATCTAACACATGCATACTCATGCTAATCTATCACATGCATACTCATGATAGAGATCATCCCGACATAAAACCATATAGCATAATCATCTCCAATCATCTCTATATATCACCAATGTACTCATATCCCAGATCAGTCTAATCAAATGCATGATAAAATATATGCTCAACTGAAATCATCTCTATATAAAGTCATATAATCATGCTGGAGGCCAAAACATGCATGTACATAATATATAATAAATCCTAATTTGAGAAAGGGATCTAGGGGATAAGACTACTCACACTGATCAGAAGATACAAACCACGTATCCCTTACATCCGCCCATCAACCGTGTGACACTTCTCGCTAGCAAGGACAACGGGGTCTCAAATAAGGGGTTCGGGATCTGAAAATGTTTAAGTAACATAAAGTTAGTTGTTTAGCCCATTATAATCCGTTCGAGTAAAATATGATGATTTATTAGATTTTAGAATTTCTACTTATTTTTATGATTGACTAGATTTTAATTATAAATAAAAATATAAATATAGATAAAAACCTAATTATAATTAAATTATATCTTGATTAATTAGGGACTATGTAGTCATTATCTTATTTGTTACAAAATAATAATGTATAATAAATTAATAGAATTACTTAAAATGTAGATCATAAGAATATTAGAATATAAATCTAATAATTATAATTTACAAATCTATCTATTAATCTAAAAGATATGTAAATAAATAAATAAATATAAGTATTACATATATTTATACCTAATTAATCATTAATGATAAAAATTATCATTAATAAAATTATATTGAAGGATATATAATATTATTAACATAGTTCATGTCTAAATAATCTATTTGCATTAATTAAGAAGAAAAATACCTAAATAAATAACCTAAATAAACTAATTAATTAATAAATTAATCACATCTGCCATTAGTGCTGGGCTCGGCCCAGCACTGTCTGCTACAGTGCTGGGCCGAGCCCAACACTGTGCAGAAAGAAAGAGAAGGAGCTGAGGAAGAAGGAGAAAAAGAAAGTAAGAAAGAAGGAAAGAAAGAAGAAGAAGAAGAAGAGGAAGAAGAAGAAGAAGAACAGAAGAGAAAGAGAAGAAAGAAAGGAGGTGAGGGAGGCGGTTGCGGACTCGAGCCGGCGGGGAGGGCACCGGCCGCTGCTGGCCAGCCAGCAGCCGGCCTCTCGCCGGTGGCTCGGCTCCGACAAGCCCACCCTCGGGCAAGAAAGAGAGAGAGCCGAGAGAGAGAGAGAGAGAGAGAGAGAGAGGAGCTCACCGGCGCTCGTGGAGGTGGCGACGACGACGACCGGCCTCGGCGAGAGAGAGATAGAGAGAGAGCCTCGAGAGAGAGAGAGAGATAGAGAGAGATTTAAAGAGAGCGAGGGAAGGCGGTGGAGGAGGAGTAGTGGCGACACCGGGGCCCGCCGGGGCCCACTGCGGCCGCAGGCGCGTGGCGCCCCACCAAGCTGCATGAGCAGCTGGCATGGGCACGAGGCCGGCCACAGTGTGGCCGGTCGCGTCGTGCCCATGATTTTTTTTTTTTTTTTGGGATTGGGTTGTTACATATATAATGTAACGCCTTCGCTAGCATGGGTATGTGCACGCTTATGCGCTCAAACAGCACGGGGGTGCACGCGACAGGTTGGGCGGGGCTCGCCACTTACAGATACATCTATACTCAACATAATCCATCTTAGCGATAAATCATACTATCAACCAAATAAACCTGTTAACATATGAATATCCAAATCTGTAATAATATACGCTAATCACTAGATAATTTAACAAGACCCGCATAGGTCATGATAAACCACCAAGATACAACTAAAATAACTAAGGTACTACGAACCAAAGTTATACCTTTAGTAAAAATTTTGTTGAAAAACCACATAGTAAAAGAGGCATTTTGGGAGTGTGAGGATGAGATATGATCCAAATATCCAGAATTGTTTAGAGGTATGTAAATTTTGAGGTCGAAATTTTTATAAGGGGGAAAGAAAATATAATAACCCAAGTAGGAAAAAGAAATTAGCTGGGCAAGACATAATTGGCCACGTTGCGGCCGGCCTTGTGCCCAACATGCTTTGCATGCTGTGGCAGCAGTGGAGGTGCATGCACCTCCACCTAACCACTCTTCTTGGCGTCGCAGTGATGCATAGAGATGGGACCTAGCCCACCGGCCACTCTACTTGTAACGCCCTCATCCGGTATGAGCACATGCATGCTCATGCATCCACACGGCATGTGCAGCTCATGTGATAGGATGGGCAAAGCCTGTCACGCACAAATACACTCCTATGCACATATAATCATGACATCATCAAAATAAAATCTGCTAGCATATCCATGCTCACATAATATATCACCAAATAAATCCTTACTCAACATAATCTATCTCAGAGGTCAATCATATTATCAACCAAATACACATGTTAATATATGAATGACCTTTTTTGCATAATAACAACCATACTAGACCATACTAGACAGTTCACAACAACCATACTAGACAGTTACATAATCTGGCAGGACCTACACAGGCCACGATAAATTATCAAGATACAACTAAACAACTGATACAAGAGAACACTATGATTCAACCTATATTATACAAATAATCGTCTAATACAAAAGAGTACAAATATCAAATACTGGTACAACTCAATTTCTATATAAACTATCATCTATACGGTCTCGAATATATAGCTCACCTCATCATCGCTCTAAAATATCTCCTTAAGATATCTCAAATTGCTATCATGTACTACATATCTGAAGGGGTTAGAAAAAAAAATAAAAATAGTCACGAGCAAAAGGCTAAGTGAATAGACCTTACCTCGAATCAGTGATGCCAAATAGATGGTAAATCATGTACTAGATAATATGAATCAAAAAGTGCATCATGTCATGAATGAGTATATAAATGTATTCTCAATAATATATAAATAAAAGGTATATAACATATCATAACTGATAAAAGTATATATAATCCTCGATAATAAATAAACAGATCACCATGTCATACTATCATCATAAGTCTCTCACAATTATGACACATGATGCGTGCCAACCATGACCATGCTATTGTATCAAATGCAACCATATATGATGTATATTGACCACTCGATAAATAATATGGTAATCAGATGATAATAAAATCATATGCATTTCTCCACATCTTAGTCATCCTCCTTTCATTTTTCTCGTCGAGCAGATTGCCCCTGGCTACATGGTTCTAAGCTTGGCCCAGCACCTGCAATGTTGAGGTGCTGAGCTTAGTCGAGCACTATGTATAGTATTTTTAAAAAAATTATTTATTACAATTTAAATTATGTTAGATTATGTTATTAGTTATTTAATTATTATAGTTAATCTAATGTATTTAATTTATATGTATTAAATTTAATTATATCATGGTTACTAAATAAATCTAATTATACCATGTTTAGCAAAATACATGCAATATAAATTACTATATTAATCCTAGCTAGGTATAGTAATTATTAGAGTTATGTACATATATTCATCTATAATTATTTGCATTAATTTAATTCTCATTTTCTTAATTATCAAAGATAATAATAAGTCGATAATTATGTTTTAAATACATTATTAGGTAATATAATTATGGTTAATAAATAACAAAACAAATATAGGAATTAAGAGTATATGATTACAATGAGAAATTATCTTTTAATCAGGTTAATTTTAATTAGTGGAAAGACTAACATATATGTTATAAATAATTTCAGATTCTGACCCTTTTGTTCAAAACCCCATGAATCTTTCTATCGAGGATTGATTGTTGTTGTAGCAAGTGTGACCGAGTAATTGTTTAGTGATTACAGTTGTTGTGAGTAGTCTTATCCCCCAGACGCCTTTCTCAAATTAGGTTATATGTACATATATATTTTGGCCTCTAGCACAATTATATGATCCTATATAAAGATAATTACAATTAAGCATGTTTTATCATTCATTTGATACACTGATCTGGGATATGAATATACTCATGATATATAGAGATGATTGGAGATAAATAGAATATCTATACTTTATGTTGAGTTGATCTATAGCATAAGTATGCATGTGATAGACTAGTATGAGTATGCATGTGTTGAATACATGGTTAGAGATTATGTTGCATCATTTTTCTCTTGATTCCTGTTCTATCTAAATTCTTGATATGCATTGATTTGTTATCATACTGGATATATGCATATGATCTATCATTTAGAAGGAAAGCATAAAATCCCATTGATAGGATAGTTGATAAAAAATGGGAGAATACCCGAATGGGCCGTGAGGATAGGGACGCGCTTGGTTGATGATTGATCGCTTAACATCGTCGCTATCTTGTGGCCTTGTAACGCCTCCGGCCCCGACTTGGGCACCTACATGCCCACACGCCCACATGGTAGGCACAGCGCACGCGACAGGTTGGGATATTCTAAATCATACTATCAACCAAATAAACCTGTAACATTTTCATATCTAAAACCACAACAGCCATACTAAATGTTACATAATCTAGTAGGGCCCACATAGGCCACGACAAATTATTAAGATACAACTAAAATTATTGATATATGAGTACACTATAATCCGACCTATATTATACAAATTATCGCCTATACAATGGAGTATAAATATCAAATAATGGTACAACTCAATATCTAGATAAACTATCTTCCATACCATCTCACGTCTATAACTTACCTCATCTTTACTCTAAAATATCCCCTCGGGATATCTCAAATCGTTATCACATACTATATATCTTAGGGGATTAGAAAAGAAATAAAAAGAGTCATGAGTTAAGGGCTTAGTGAATAGACCTTATCCCGAATCAGTGATGCCAAACAGAGAGTAAATCATGTGCTAGATAATATAAATCAGAAAGAAGTATGATGTCATGTATGAGCATGTATCAATTCTCAATAGCATATATAAATAAAATCAATTCTCATAAATGAGCATATTATGTCCTCAACCAAAATATATCTCACGTAGAAATTATAATATAACATCACCCAATATAATAACGTATGAAGTATAACAATCATGATCCAGTGATAATAGTCATATCAATATCAATGCATAATGCATGACAACACCTCGATATCATATATGTTAGAGTCAGATACAATCCACATATTTCTCACTATCACAGTCATCCGTCTCAACTTTGATATCATCCACCATGGTGGACTATGGTACCTTGTCCCAAACTCGATATATATCATGCCATAAGCTCAAAGCATGCCTTGTCATACGCTAAAGGTATCTAAGAAAATAATTATACCCTGCTATACGCTAAGGATATTTCAGAAGATAATCATATCCTACCATATGCTAAGGGTATATTAATGATAGTTGTATCATGTCATACGCTAAGAGTACAATCATCAGCCATCACCAAACTCTGCAATATGCTAAGAATATGTCTAGTACCAGTCCGGACCACATACCATTCCAGCCCATCACATCGCATACATATGTATTTCATGATTTTCTATACATGAGAGATCATATGCATATATCTAATACAACAACAGATTATGCAACTCAGAAATATAGGTGGTAAAGAAGCCAAGAGAAAGATAATGCAATGCAGACTTCAACTATGTATCTAACACATGCATACTTTTGCTACTCTATCACATGCACACTCATGTTAAATATCATCTCGGCATAAAATCATAACAGTATAGTCATCTCCAATCATTTATATATCACCAATGTATTCATATCCCAAATTAGTCTAATCAAATGCATGATAAAATATGTTCAATTGAAATCATCTCTAGATAAAGTCATATAAATATACTGAAGGTCAAAATATGCATATATATAATTATATAATATATCATAATTTAAGAAAGACGTCTAGGGGATAAGACTACTCACCATCTGTTTAGAAGACGCAAACCATGTATCCCGCACATCCGTCAACCGAGTGGCAACTTATCACTAACTCGATCCATGGGGTCTCAAATAAGAGTTTGAGATTTGAAAATATTTAAGTAGCATGAAGTTTATCGTTTATCTAATTAGAATTTGTTCGTGTAAAATATGATAGTTTATTAGACTTTGTTAATTAACTCGGTATATATTATAAATATATAGTTATGATAACTTTAACATGCTAACACTATAATTTATATGCATTTACGAGAGAGTCTACTTTCTAATTATATATTATGCATACAATAGTTATTCTCTGTTTATATAAAACATAAAAGGATCAAATATACAATAATATAATTAAAAATTATTTTATATATTATATTTAATTTCAATTAAATAGTTTGCAATTACTACTTTTATTTAACTAATTACTAATTAGACGAATAATAATCATTACCCATTAATATAAAAATAATTATTAGAGGTTAGCATTTTATTTTATAGAAAATAATATATATAGTAATAAGGTGCTAGAAATGCATTATATATATATATATGAACATTAATGAACCTTATATAATTTGATTACTTTTAATAAAACTAAATATATTAATCTAATAATGATAATTAAGCTATAAATATCAAATACTCATAATTACAATTAAATATATTTTTTCTACTTCTGCTTTATATTACTAAGTGTATATACATATTATTAAAATAATTAATTGATCATTTAAATATAATGTAAATAAAATAAATATTTTGAAAGAAAGAAAAAGAGTCTCTCTATTGCAATGCTAGGTCGTCACCAGCACTGTCACTGCTACAGTGCTGGGCTCGGCCTAGCACTGCAGCTAGCAAGAAAGAGAGAGACGAGGAGAACAAAGAGAGAGACAAGGAGAACTAAGAGAGAGGGGAAGAAAGAAGAAGAGGAAGAAGAAAGAAAGAGGAAAAAGAAGAAGGAGAAGAAGAAAGAAGGGAGGGGGGTTGTAGATTGGACCGACGGGAAGGGTATTGGCCATTGCTGGCAAGCCAGCGGCTGGCCTCTCGTCAGTGGCTCGGTTCCGACGAGCCCGAGCCCAAGGGTAAGATAGAGGGAAGGAAAGAGAGAGGGAGAGAGAAATAAAGAGAGAGAGAAGAAAGAAGAGAAGAAATGGGGGCTGTCATCAGCGGTGACGACGATGATAGGCTAGTGTTGGCAAGTGGCAAAGTAAAAGAGAGAGCTTGAGAGGGAGAAAAGTTAGAGAAAGAGAGACTAAATGCAAGGAAACTAAGAGAGAGAGAGAGAGAGAGCAGAAAAAAGACGATGGAGGAGAGAAGAAAGGAAATGAGGCTCACCTTGGCCATCGTGGCCACGGCGGCAGTGGTGGCGGCAGTGGCGGTAGCAGTGGCGGGTCAGCATGGTAGAAAAGAGAAAGACACATGCTTTTGGGTTGGGTTGTAAATTCTTTTTTAAAATTTTTAAATTTTTTTAAGTTGGGTTGTAATAGGCCTTACGTCTAAGATCATTAGCCCGTGTGCGGAGGAGACATTCAGACACATGCTGTTCGCTAGGCCATATGATACATTTAGTTAGGGTCTTTTCTTATTGCATTAATTACTTATTTTCATTAAACTAAATTTTCTATAGGTCGCATTCAAACGCGGTTGGGGGTGCATTCGAACGCCTACATCAGGTTTGCAAATACAGAGAACATAAAATGTTTGTTTGAATGCCTGCAAAGCATTCACACATACAAAGAATGCCTTTTGTGCGTTCGATCGCGATCGGGCACGTTCAAATCCAATCGGTGGGATTCCACTAGGATTATAGTTAATTATTATTATTATGGCTTGTTGGCTAGCCTCTATAAAGGTGTGGATGGCAACCAAAATTATTATGCTATTGGATTATTGATTTCTTGCCTCCTATCTTATCTCTATTCTCTCTACTACCCTAATCTCCCTCCTCCCTTTTCACCAACCTACCACCTCTACCATTGGCAAGGTCTTTCTTAACTTCTATTCTCCCTCATCTATCAAGTCCTCCATCTTCTTTGGGATCTTGACCACTTCTTCCCTTTCGTCTTTATCACGTAAACAACATCAACCATCCACCTTCATCTTCATTACCATCCATAACCCTAACATCCACTCCACCCATTACCACCACCATCATCCACAATATATCATATTTTTGTCCTAGTTGTTGTTCGAATCTGTGAAGGGCATAAATACAAAAAATGTAGATCAGGGAGCTATAGATCGATTCCACTTAGTTTTATAATTTTTTGACTACGGGAGAATATTTGTTGAATATTTTTTCTCAATTGTGTGGACTGCTTTCTATAATAAATCCAGATCTTGAAAAAATCGTTCTATAGACCTATCATTGGTATCAGAGCCTATCAATTTGGTACCATAGAACCTATCATTGGTATCATAGCCTATTAATTTAGTACCGTAGAACCCATCAATTTGGTATAAAAGCTAGGTTAACCTTAGACCTCCATTAATGGTTGAAACAAGGAAGATGATATCGACAAGGAGACCAATGGTGAGCACACTGACAAGGGAAGACTCAACCCACGATTACCCTAACCGTGAGGCTGATTCCTTTGGAGCGACAATGGCAGGACTGAAGTCAACCAATGTCCATGGGTGTGAATATGGGCTTGGCGGATGAACTTAGAGACATGTTCCAAATATTGCTACATAAAGTTGACGCAATGTAGAATGATCATAATGTTTTAAAGAAATATGTTATGAATCGATCGGCTTCATTATCTCCTCGACGAAGATCGGTGCCTTAGGAAGGAGCAGCGGTAGGACCACACCGAATTGATACCCCACAAGTCCAGGTGTGACATGTTAGCGTTAATGATCCTCTTTTACCTATGCCTACACATCATCCTCCACCTCCATTACAAAACCCAATGTTAGGTTTTTTATTTGTTGGCAATTTTGTACAAAATATTCTAAGTGTATTTTTTCATGTATTTGAGCTTTACACAAGTCTAGAATATCACTGGTGTGAAGAATTGCAAGATCATTAGAGAAAAGCCGTCGCGTTCTCACCGCGTTCACAAACGCGTTCGAACGCGAAATCTGCGTTCACATAGACAAGGAGCCGCGTTCACAAGCGCGTTTGAACGCGGGCACTGCGTTCACACAGACAGAGAGCCGCGTTCACAAGCGCGTTCGAACACGGGTACTGCGTTCACACAGACCGAGAGCAGCGTTCACAAACGCGTTCGAACGCAACCTGAAGAATTCAAGCTGTCGCGTTCGAACGCACTTGGGCCTGTTCGAACGCACCTGAGATTAAGTTAGGCCATTCGAACGCACTCGGGCCGCGTTCGAACGCACTCGGGCCGCGTTCGAACGCACCTATGAAGTTTGCAATTTATTGGATTTTCGTGAGTACGAATATGACTTGGATTTGGCTCTATCTTGGAGATCATATATAAGGATAGTGTTGCCCTAACCTAGGGTAGTTGAAGAAGATTATTCAAGGAGACTTTTTGGAGGCTACATCGGTTCTTCAACAAACAAGGCCCTTCGCATCTACAAATCTTAATCTTTCGTCTTAAGGGCTATCTAGACGAAAGATCAATCTCGAGGGCTACTGAGATTGGACTTCAATCACAAGAAGTAGTGAATCGTGGGTTCTAGCGATCAAGACTGAGAGAAACAAAGTCGTATGGATCGACGGGTTGTTTTGTGAGTCAGTCTTGTAACTGCTAGTATCATAGTGATTGGTTTTGATCCGAGTTTGGATCCGTGGTTTTTTTCCCGTTTGGGTTTTCCACGTTAAAATCTTGGCGTTCATCTCTACTTTCGTTTTTAATATTTCTTCTAACTTTTACTTAAGCGAACGAGATATATCATTGCCTAGGGGTTTTTCACCCAAGACCGGTGGTGGTGGAACCCGAGAGGTGAGCAACACCAGTGCGCTTCGTCGAAGAGAGGGATTGGCACTTTGAGGATTAGATTGATCCCTTCAGAGATGGTGATGGACGTGCTCGAGTATTTAGAGAAGGAGATCAACATGCACAAAGGTTTAGACCTGAACTAAGGAACTTTTGCGAACCAGACAATGCTATTCGAGGGAGAACCTGCACGCTTGGACTTTCTAAAATTTTAAGATGGTGATCCAACGGATTGGGTGTTTCAGGTTGAACAATACTTTGATTGTCAAGGGACAGCGAAGGATGCAAAGGTCCAGATGGCAAGCTTTCATCTCCAAGGAACAACATTGCATTGGTATAGATCAGTTATTCGTGGTGGAGGATTTATCGGTTGGGCTGATTTTTGTAAGAGGATTACACGCAGATTTGGGACGGCGACGTATGAAGATTTTGCTGCCACATTAAGCAAGATGGTTCAGAGGATGACCATATTAGAGTACCAAGCTGAATTTAAAAGAGTTAGTAGTCATCGTGAGCCACCTTGGCTCGAACCGACATTGATGAGCACATTAATTTTAGGGCTGTGGGATGAGATACAAGTAGATGTTTGTGCTCTTTGTCCTACCACTCTTGAGGAGGCCTTTGAGAAGGCCGTGCGGATGGAGCAAAAGCATAAGGCTCTCAAGATGGCAACAAAAATAAATTAGGGCAACCGAGATGGGCGGTTTGCACCTAGAACGCTGGGTGAAAATTCTGCTAGATTAAAGACAACGGCTGCGAGTACTAGACCCCCCCCCCCCATTTGAATTCTCTTACCTGCCCAGGTGGAGGAGCGTAGAGCGAAGGACCTTTGCTTTCGATGCGATGAACGTTCCACCCCCGGTCATCGGTGTTCCAAACCGATTGGGAGTGTGGTGCTCATCGATGGTCTCGAGGAGGATGATGAGGTTGTTGATGATGGAGAGTGTTCAAAGAAGATCCATGAGGAGGCCGTTGAGGAGGGTGCAAAGGAAGATATCCAAGCTAAAATATCGATGCATGCATATTCGGGTACTTCCGTACCAAGGACGTTATGGGTAGACGAACTCGTTAGGAAGTACTGTGTGCACATCCTCATTGATTCCAGGAGTACACACAACTTTCCAAATGAGAGGTTAGTGAGGTGATTGGTTTTTGATGCTGAACCGATAACGGGGTTTGTCATTGCTATTAGAGACGGCACGAATCTTAAAGCGGAGAGCTTGTGTCACCGAGTCAATATACGGGTGCAAGGACATGCGATCATTATGGACTTGTATCTATTGGCGCTGCGAGGAGTGGACATTGTCCTTGGCACTCAATGGTTACAAAGCTTGAGACCCGTCACTTTTGATTTACGGAGCATGTGGATGAAACTTAAGCAAGAAAACAAAGATGTGCGGCTTGATGGCATTGAATCTCCACCGACTCCCGTGATGCAGCCGATGGTGGGTTTGTGTTACGAACCATATTTGGAACGATCTGCCCATAGGATGATTATAAAAATTTAGGTGGAGGTAGCCTCGTGAGTTAGGGTTCTAAATCGGAGGTCGGGATGAAAAGATAAAAATAAAATAGTGGAGATAGGTCAGGGAGGGCACAATGGTAATTTCTAACGTTGTGGCGGTCGTCAGAGGGTGATGGACGGTCGAGGGTGATGGACGGCCAAGGGTGGTGGTGGATGGCCATGTAGTAGGGTGGCTGCTGGAGGTAGGAGGTGGCTAGGATTTGGATGCTTGAAGGGGATCTACGGTTATGATCTACTCCTATAAAGATAAAGGCAATCTAACGGTTATTATAAAAAGATAAGGACAAGAATAATAACTAGCTAAACTCAAATTTCTCTCAATTCAATGCCCCTTATCAAATCATTTCCACCCCTATTTATAGGAATAAAATTCCCTAACAGATCAGATCCACATGCAGATTATCCGATTTATTTAAAATTCAAAACAAAAAGATAAAGCTAAGTAACTAATCTCTAGTGGATCGGATCCACAAGAGGATTATCCGATTTATTTGAAATTTAAAATAGAAAGATAAAACTAAGTAACTAATGTGACTCGACTTGACTTGACTCGACTTAACTCATGTGGTCGGATCGTAACAATCCACCACGTTTCCGACACCTTGTCCTCAAGGTGACTAGTCTCTCACGCCTTTGTACTCATATAACTTGTCGTGCCAATCAGTGGATTTGGGTTCATCTTCTTCGTGTCCCCCTAGGAACATGACATCGGCTGGCTGGTGCTTGCATTTATGATCGGGATTAAATCGATCATCACAGTAAAAATACAAGCCTTTTCTTCGACGCACTTCCAAGTTGTTGGGTACAAAACGGCGCGTGATCATCTATCGGTTAGGCTGAGCCGTTGGTGCAGTGTGAGTCGGGGCAGATGCCGTCTCTAGTGGGCCATGGGCTTGGGCTGCCTTTCTTCTCTCCTCTTTGCGGATTTGGTTCAATTGATCCAACTTGGACTCCATCAGAACAGCTAATGAGAAGGCCTCTTCAGAAGTAGTGGGCCTCAAAGCCTTGACCTTAGCCTGAATGTCAGGCCTAAGCCCACTAATAAAGGTACTCTTCAAGCCCGAGTCAGACCAGTTAGTGACTCGGTTGCATATCCACTCGAAATCCTCCCGGTAATCTCACACTGTTGTTAACTGAGTCAGCTTAGTCAACATGGCCTAAAAGTCCTCGTACTGGGTCGGATCGAATCGAGCACAAATCGCATTCGCCAAGACTCAAATGGTCGAGTCCGCTCAACCGACTAATACCACCTAATCGTCACACCCTCCAAGTGAAATGAGGCTAGCTGGACCTTCTGGTGGTCAGGCGTGCCATAGTACGTGAAAAACTACTACACTAGATAGGTCAAATCTAGCGGGTCTCCTTCAAAACATTTTGGAAAATCAAGCTTGACTGCCTGAGATTAGATCCCAAAATGTGGTCTGTCAACACAAGCGAAGTGACCTCGGGGTCGAGGCTGGTCTCGTGGGTTATAGGCCCACGGTTTGGCTCATGTTGCCCCCGGGCTGCACGCGGGTTCGGCTCAATCTGATGACGCAGGCCCACCGGTTCACTCCACCATTCATCCTCAGGCTCGTACTCGTGCTCAGGGTTTTATTCATGGGTTCCAAACTGGTTCGCATGAGGCGGTCGAACCGATTAGCAAAAATTTGGCCTGCCTTGAAAATCATGCGCTTCATCTCCTTCATTCCAATAACTTAACCCTAGGGCTGAATTTGGAATTTGGCCTAGGGGTGCCGCCATAGGGTGCATGGGGGCCGGCGTTGGCTGGGCTCGGTCGGGGATTACCGACAGTCGACCCTTGGCTAGTCCTCGCGGCAGTGGAACGACGGTGAGCGGCAGCGGAGGGCCAAACTTGAGCTATTGCAACGACAGTTCTGGTGTGTCACCGGCTAGTCCACCGACCCCGACGGATGCCGATGGGACTAGTGGGCCCACTACATTGGAGTAGTGGCGGCAAAAAACTATGGGGGAACTACCCCAATGTAGGGGTAGCTTCCCACGGTTGTGGTTGTTCGGTTTGGCCACTTGACAGTCGCCGGCAACTGGGGCGGCCACCACTGGTCGGCAGTCAGCCCTAGGAAGCCAACTGTGGCCGTAGGTGGCTGTATGAGCGTTGGACCTGCGGCCACCAACCGTGGATTTGCTGTAGCACGAACCACCGTGGTCGGCGGTCTTCCAGCCAATGCCGGTGTGAAAGGCAACTTGGGCTCGGGTGCGGGGGCCTCGTGGAGGAGACCAGTCATGGCGATAGGGGCTGTGAGCATCTGGATAGCTGCCGGTGGGAAGCTAGGGTTTTTGACTCTAGCTCCCACTGCGGGTGGGGAAGATGATCTTGCAGACAATGTTGTAGGCTGTTCCGGCTTAGCAGCGACATCTGGGAAGGTCTATAGGGCCGGGGGGGTCCCCACCACAGTCGAAGGGGTTGAGGCTGCGATTTGGGCCGGCTTATCCCCTCCCTCACAGGTTGATAATGGTGGCTGCGTTTGGCTTTGTCCCATCGTGGCTGGTGGTGCTAGTAGCACAAGGTGGCCGTGCTGAGTCAAGAGGGCTATTGCCAAGGCTTGAATACCTTTGTCCACGCGACGAGCCTCTAGTGATCTCATTAGAAAAATCTTTAAATATCGCCTTCGCCCATGCTAAAGGCTCGTCGCCAACTATTGGTGGTGGTGGCGGGGCTACTAGATCAACTCCCATAGGAACGGAGATGAGATCTTGGTCCTCCATGGTTGATCCCACCTCGTGGGTCTTAGATCGTGTGTTTACCATCTTTCGAGGAACGTTGCTCTGATACCAATGTTACGGACCAGATCTGGAACAATTTGCCTGTTGGATGATTATGAAAATTTAGCTGGAGGTAGCCTCATGAGTCCTAAATTAGATGTCGAGTTGAAAAGATAAAAATAAAATAGTGAAGATAGGTCAGGGAGGGCAGAACGGTAATTTTTGACGTTGTGGCGATTGTCGGAGGGTGGTGGACGGCCAAGGGTGGTGGTGGACGATCGTGTAGTAGGGTGGCTGCTAGAGGTAGGAGGTGGCTAGGGTTTGGATGCTTGAAGGAGATCTACGGTTATGATCTACTCCTATAAAGATAAAGGCAATCTAACGGTTAATGTAAAAAAATAAGGACGAGAATAATAACTAGCTAAACTCATATTTCTCTCAATTCAATGCCCCTTATCAACTCATGTCGACCCCTATTTATAGGTGTAAAATTCCCTAATAGATCGGATCCACATGTGGATTATCCGATTTATTTAAAATTCAAAATAGAAAGAAAAAGCTAAATAACTAATCTCTAGCGGATCGGATCCACAAGCGGATTATCCGATTTATTTGAAATTCAAAACAGAAAGATAATGTTAAGTAACTAATTTGACTTGACTCGACTTGACTTGACTTAACTCATATGGTCGGATTGTAATAGGCTGCCATGTGCGAATGATCTGGCCTATCTTATACAGTTAAGACCAGCAGGAGATGAGCCTCAAATGAGTCCAGATACTACCATCGAGTTGTCTAATTTATTAGACAAATTTGCTAGACTGTTTGAGGAACCCAAGGAGTTGCCACTAAGGAGAACAGCAGACCACTGCATAGAGGTTGTGCCCGGGGCTGCACCGATGAATGTGAGGCCATATCGGTATCCACATGTGCAAAAGGAAGTTATCTCCAAGATGGTAGCTAAGATGTTGGAGCAAGGCCTCATTCAACTAAGTCATAGCTCATACTCATCGCCCGTGCTATTGGTGCGAAAGAAGGACAAGACATGGCATTTTTGTGCCGACTATCGGGCACTAAATGCTATTACCGTCAAGGACTGATACCCTATTTCGGTTATAGAGGAGCTGTTAGACGAGCTTGTAGGGGCGATTATATTCAGCAAGCTTAACTTGAGGGTCGGGTATCATCAAATTTGAGTTCACCCGGCGGATGTGCACAAGACTTCATTTTCGAATTCCGGATGGGCATTATGAGTTTTGGGTGATGCTCAACTAATTTTCAATGCCTCATGAATGATATATCATCAAATTAGAGTTCACCAATGCTCCAACTACTTTTCAAGGCCTCATAAATGATATAATTCGGCCTCTATGGTGAAGGTATGTTTTTGGTATTTTTTGACGAAATTTTGGTGTATAGCAAGACTGAATTAGAGCATTGGTGGCATTTGGAGGTGCTAAATTTGTTGAAGCAAAACCAGTTGAAAATCAAGAAATCCAAGTGCCTATTGGAAGTACCACAAGTGGGGTATTTAGGCCACATCATCTCAGCGAAAGGTGTAGCGGCGGATCCTCAAAGGTAATGCATGACCGCTTGGCCTATTTCTACCACCACCATAGGATTGCGAGGATTTTTGGGGTTGATCGGATATTATCGTCGCTTCATTGCCAGTTATGGCAAGATTCCTACGCCACTTACTTTTTTGTTGAAGAAGAACTCTTTTAGATAGACAGATGAAGCCACTACAGTCTTTGAAAAACTAAATACAGCAATGACGACGACGCTCATTTTAGCGCTACCGGACTTCACCAAAGAGTTCATTGTAAAATATGATGCATCGGGAGTTGGCATAGGAGCTGTACTAATGCAAGGACGACGTCCCATTGCCTTTCTTAGAAAAGCTTTATCACAAAATTCTTAGTAGTTATCAACTGATGAGAGAGAGATGTTGGCAATTCTGCATGCGGTGATAAAGTGGAGGCCATATTTGATTGATAGACAATTCATTATCCGAACCGATCAAAGGAGCTTTCCATACTATATGGGACAACATATACACATTCTGGCACAGCAAAGATGGGTCACAAAATTGCTGGAGTATGATTATAAAATTCAATACAAGAAAGGAACGAAAAATAGAGCGGCGGATGCATTATCACGCTAACCCAATACCGCTGAGCTTGTAGTCTATTCTTCTCCCACTTTTCCTTTTCTTGATGAGCTGAGGTATGCATACACATATGACCCAGATGTTTTGAGATTGTTACAGGAGATGATAAATGATCCGGAGCGCCATCCAGAGTTGGAGAGTCAAGGCGGTTTGCTGCCAGACCGCGGATGCATTCGGGTGCCCGCAAATGATGGGTTACGGCAGAAATTGTTAGAACACTTCCACCAAACTCGAAAGGCTGGTCATGAGAGTGTCTTGAGGACTTATGAGGATATCACAAAGTTCCACATGGCCAGGATTGAGGCGGGATGTGTGGAGTTTTGTCTGTGCTTGCGAAGTTTGTCAAAGGGCTAAGGCAACCACATTGAAACTGGTCGGATTAGTTCAGCCTTTAGCTATACTAAACAATGTTTGGGAAGACATTTCTATGGATTTCATAGAGGGTCTTCCGCTGGTACGTGGTTATTCCGTTATCTTTGTGGTGGTTGATAGATTGCGCAAGTATGCACACTTTTTGGCATTGTCATATCTATTTTTAACCAAGTCAGTGGCTGAAATTTTTGTTAGAGATGTTGCTCGGTTACATGGCATGCCATGCACGATTGTCTTGGATTGTGATCGTATATTTCTGAGCGACTTTTGAATGAAGTTTTTCAAATTGTAGGGGATTCGATTGAATTTTAGTTCGGCCTACCATCCACAGACGAACAGCCAAACCGAGGTGGTTAATTGAGGCATTGAGCAGCACTTGAGGTGCTTTATTGGAGAGATGCCGAGACGATGGGTGGAGTGGTGTTACAACACCACCTACCATAGCAGCACTGGCATGACTTCATTTAAGGTGGTGTATGGACGCACGGCTCCAACATTATGCACTTGTGATCCAATGGCATCTGTAGATTGGATGGATGTGGACTTAGCTTCATGGATAAAGACGCTACATTGAGGAGGTTGTGTGCCTATCTTAAACTTGCTCAAAACCACATAAAGCAAGTTTATGATCGCAACCAAAGGGAGTAGGAGTTCGACATTGGTAGTTGGGTGTTTGTGAGGGCGCAACCGTATCGATAGGTGACCTTGCGTCTGATGCAAAACTAGAAGTTAGCACATCGCTACTTTAGTCCGTTTTGGGAGTTAGAGCATCTTGGTCCAGTTGCATATTGTTCGGAGCTGCTGAAAGGGTCGAGAGTGCATCCTGTCTTCCATATTTCATTGCTGAGGGAGTGGATTGGAGATAATGAGGTAGTTGGCTCAGTTCTATCGGAACCATTGGAGGAGACAGAGATCATAGAGCTAGTTCGTGTACTTGCTAGGCACCGACGACGACATGGTACTAGATTAGAGATGGAGATTCTAGTCGAGTGGCTTGGCAAGCTATCTGATGAGGCGACATGGGACTTGGAGACTGATATCTTGGAGCGTTTCCCTGACATTTCACCTTGAGGATAAGGCAAGAGAAGCGTGGTGAGCTGATACATTTAGTTAGGGTCTTTTCTTATTACATTAGTTGTTTATTTTTATTAAAATAAATTTTTTGTAAGTCACGTTCAAACGCTGTTGGGGGCGCATTCGAAGGCCTTTGTGAACACCTGCATCAGGTTTGCAAATACAAAGAACGCGAAATACGCGTTCGAACGAGGTTGGGCACGTTCGAACGCCTGCATCGCATTCGCACATACAGAGAACGCCTTTTGTGCGTTCGAACGCGATCGGCGGGATTTCACTAGGATTAGGTTAATTATTGTTATTAGGGCTTGTTGGCTAGCCTCTATAAAGGTGTGGATGGCAGCCAAAGTCATTATGCTATTGGATTATTAATTTTTTGCCTCCTATCTTCTCTCTATTCTCTCTACCATAATCTCCCTCGTCCCTCTTTACCAACCTACCACCTTTGTCGTTGGTAAGGTCTCTCCTAACTTCTAATCTCCCTCGTCTATCGAGTTCTCCCCTTCTTTGGGATCTCGACCACTTCTTCGCCTTCGTCTCTATCACTTTGTTAGGCTCTGATACCAATTGATAGGCTCTGATAGCAATTGATAGGTTCGGATACCAAAGTGATAGGCTCTGATACAAAATTGATGGGATCTAGAACAAAAAGATCGGCTACGGAACAATTCCTTAAGATCTGAATTTATTGTAGGAAGCAGTCCGCGCAACTATGAGAAACTATTCGTCAAATATTCTACGGTAGGTATAAAATTACGAAACAAAATGGGTTGGATCTGTATCTTCCTAATCTAACACTTTCGTATTACACCCTTCACAGATTCGAACTGTAGTAGGGACAAAAATACGGAATAACGTGGGTGATGGTGGTGGTGACGGGTGGAGTGGATGTTAGGGTTATGGATGGGTATGAAGATGAGAGTGGATTGTGGAAGTGATTAAGGGAAGTAGACGAAGGAAATGAACTGATCGAGATCCTAAAGAAGATGGGTGGCTCGATAGTCGAGTGAGATTAGAAGCGATGAGAAACCTTGCCAACGGTAGAAGTGGAAGGATGGTGAAGAGGGAGGAGGGAGGAGTCTAGAGAGAATATAGGAGGCAAGAAATTAAGAATCCAATAGCAATATAAAGTTGGGTGCCATCCACATATTTATAGAAGCTAGCCAACAAGTCTGAAAACAATATGAAACCCTAATAAACCAACTAAAGTAGCATTCCTTATCTTCTCCGAATACCTTTTGGATTAAGCTTTCATTTTGTCATAGATATATTTCGAATATGGAGAAGTTATGAATATCAAAGTAGTAGATCTAGAGTTTTTCGACCTTATCCAACTAGTTTGATATTATTTGGATATATGTCAAATATTCTACAAATATTTTTCCAAAACTGCACAGAGTTGGATTTAGCTAATTAGATAAAATCCTAAGTGTATCAGCCCACCACGCTTCCCCCACCTTGCCCTCAAGGTGAAAAGTCAGAGAAACGCTCCAAGATATTAGTCTCCAAATTCCATGTCGCCTCATTAGATGGCTTGCCAAGCCACTCAACTAGAATCTCCATCTTCAATCTAGTACCATGTCGTCATCGGTGTCTAGCAAGTACTCGAACTGGCTCTACGATCTCTATCTCCTCCAATGGCTCCGGTAGAACTGATTCAACAATCTCATGATCTCCAATGCGCTCTCTCAATAATGAAACATGAAAGACAGGGTGTACTCTCAACCCCTTTGGCAGCTCCAAACGATATACAACCGGACCAATACGCTCCAACACCCGAATGCATTCGCGGTCCAACAGCAAACCGCCTCGATTCTCCAACTCGGGATGGCACTCCGAATCATCCATCACCTCCTACAATAATCTCAAAATATCTGGGTCAGATGTACATGCATACCTCAGCTCGTCAAGGAATGGAAAGGTAGGAGATGAATAGGTTGCAAGCTCGGCAGTATCAGGTTGGCGCGATAGTGCATCCGCCGCTCTATTTTCCGTTCCTTTCTTGAATTAAATTTCATAATCATACCCTAGTAATTTTGTGACCCATCGCTGCTGTGCCAGAGTGTGTATGCACTGTCCTATAAAGTATGGAAGGCTCCTCTGATCGATTCGAATAATGAATCGTCTACCGATCAAATAAGGCCTCCACCTTGTCACCGCATGTAGAATTGCTCATAAGTCGATAATTGTTGAAATTTTTGCGATAAAGCCTTACTAAGATAGGCAATGGAACGTCCTTCTTGCATTAGTATAGCTCCTATACCAACACCCGATGCATCACATTCAACAATAAATTCTTTGGTGAAGTCCGATAGCGCTAGAACGGGTGCCGTCATCATTGCAGTTTTCAATTTTTCAAAGGCTAAAGTGGCTTCATCCGTCCATCTAAAAGAGTCCTTCAACAAAGAAGTGAGAGGAGCAGCAATCTTGTCTTATCCGATGATGAATCAATGATAATAACCAGTCAGCCCCAAAAATCCTCTCAATCCGGTGGTAGTAGTAGGAATAGGCCAAGCGGTCATACATACAACCTTTTGAGGATCCGTCGCTACATCATCCGCTGTAATGATGTGGCCTAAATACTCCACCTTTGGTACTCCCCATAGGCATTTGGACTTCTTGATCTTCAATTGGTTTTGCTCCAACAAATTTAGCACGTCCTCAAAATGCCGCCAATGCTCCAATTCAGTCCTGCTATACACCAAAATATCGTCAAAAAATACCAAGACATACCTTCGCAAGAGAGGCCGAAATATATCATTCATGAAGCCTTGGAAGGTAGCTGGAGTATTGGTGAGATCAAAAGGCATCACTTGAAACTCGTAATGCCCGTCTAGAGTCCGAAATGCAGTTTTATGCATATTTGCCGGGTGAAGTCTAATTTGATGATACTTGGCCCTCAAGTCAAGCTTACTAAATATAGTCGCCCCTGCAAGCTTATCCAGCAACCTCTATAATCGGAATAGCATACCGGTCCTTGACAGTAATAGCATTTAGTGCTCGATAGTCGATACAAAAATAACATGTTCCGTCCTTTTTTCGCACCAATAGCACGGGGGAGGAGTATGAACTATGACTTGGTTGTATGAGGCCTTGCTCTAACATTTTGGCTACCATCTTTGAGATAACATCTTTTTGCACATGTGAATACCGATATGGCCTCAGGTTAGCTGGTGCAGCCCCGAGTACAATCTCTATACGATGGTCCGCCGCTCTCCTCAGTGGCAACTCCCGCGGCTCCTCAAACAGTCCAGAAAAGTTATTAAATAAATTAGATAATTCAATTGTAGTATCTGAACTCGTTTGAGGCTCATCTCCTGCTGGTCCTAATTGAAAAAGATAGGCCAAATCATACGCACCAAGCAGCCCCACCATAGGCTGCATCGTAGGAATCGGCGAAGTTCGTCCACCATCAAGCCGCACATCACATCGAAAGTAAAGACCCTTCGCTCTTCGCTCCTCCACCTGGGTAGGTATGAGAGTTCGAACAGGGGGTAGTGCCTCCTCTAACATCGGAAGAAGGTCTCAAAGGTGGTCGTGGTCTAGTAGTCGTAGCCGTTTTTTTTTGAAACCGCAGAATTTGCAGCCAGCATTCTAGGTGCAAATCGCCAATCTCGGCTGCCCCAATTAGTTTTCGCTGCTATCTTTAATGCCCTATGTTTTTGTTCCATCCTTACAGCCTTCTCAAAGGCCTTCTCAAGAGTAGTAGGACATAGAGCATGAACATCCGCTTGTATCTCCTCTCGTAGCCCTGAAATAAATGTACTCATCAATGTACGTTCAGGCCACGGTGGCTCACAACGACTACTAACTCTTTCAAACTCAGCTTGGTACTCCAATACGGTAGTCCTTTGAACCATCTTGCTTAATGTGGCAACAAAATCTTCATATGCCGTTGTCCCAAATCTGCGTGTAATCCTCTTATAAAAATCAGCCCATCCAGTAAATCCACCACCACGAATAATCGATCTATACCAATGCAATACCGTTCTTTGGAGGTGAAAGCTTACCATCTGGACTTTTGCATCTTCTGCTGTACCTTGACAATCAAAATATTGTTCAATTTGAAATACCCAATCCGTTGGATCACCGCCTTGGAATTTTAGAAAGTCCAAACGTGTAGTTCTCCCCCGAATAGCGTTGTCAGGTTTGCGAAAGATCCTTAGTTCAGGTCTAAACCTTTGTGCATGTCCATCACCTTCTCTAAATCCTCGAGCACGTCCATCACCATCTCCATAGGGATCAAGCTCATTCTCATAGTGCCAATCTTCCTCATCAACGAAGCGTACCGGTGCCTCACGCCTCTCGGGTTCCACCACCGCCGGTCTTGGGTTTTGTAACGGAGGTAGGGGATGATGTGAAGACATAGGTAGGAGGGGATCATTGACACTCATATGACGCACTAGACCTATGGGGTATCGATTCGATGGGGTCCCACCGCTAGTCCTTCTTGAAACTCTGTTCGTCGTCAAGGAGATGACGAACCCAATCGATTCACAATATATTCCTTGAATTCATTGTGATTCTTTTGTATGTTGTCAACTCTATGCAACAATATTTGGAACATGCCTCTTAGTTCATCCATATTCGAACCCATAGATGTTGGTTGACTTGGTATTGTTGTGGTCGCTCTAAGGGAATCGGCCTCACAGTTAGCAACATCGTGCATTGAGTCCTCCCTTGTCGGTGTGCTCTCCATAAGTCTCCTTATTGATGTCATCTTCCTTGTTTCAATCATTAATGGAGGTCTGAGGTTCGCCTGCTCTGATACCAATTGTTAGGCTCTGATACTAATTAATAAGCTCTGATACCAAAGTGATAGGCTTTGATACCAAATTGATGGGATCTAGAACCAAAAGATCAGCTACGAAACAATTCCTTAAGATCTGAATTTATTGTAGGAAGTAGTCCATGCAACCGTGAGAAAATATTCATTAGATATTCTACAGTAGCTAGAAAATTACGAAACCAATTAGGTTGGATTCGTATCTTCCTACCTACAACTTTTGTATTTATATCTTTCACAGATTCGAACTATAGTAGGGACGAAAATATGGAATAACGTGGGTGATGGTGGTGGTGACGAGTGGAGTGGATGTTAGGGTTATGGATGGGTATGGAGATGAGGGCTAATTGTGGAAGTGATTAAGGGAAGTAGACGAAGGAAACGAAGTGGTCGAAATCCCAAAAAAGAGGTGTGGCTCGACAGTCAAGGGAGATTAGAAGTGAGGAGAAACCTTGCCAACGGTAGAGGTGGAAGGATGGTGAAGAGGGAAGAGGGAGGAGGGAGAAGTCTAGAGAGAAGATAGGAGGCAAGAAATCAAGAATCCAATAGCAATATAAAGTTGGGTGCTATCCACATATTTATAGAGGCTAGCTAACAAGTCCTAAAACAATATGAAACCCTAACAAACCAACTAAACCAGTATTCCTTATCTTCTCTCAATACCTTCTGGATTAAGCTTTCATTTTGTCATGAATCTGGAGAAGTCATGAATATCAAAGTTGTAGATCTAGAGGTTGTCGACCTTATCCTACTAGTTTGATATTATTTGGATATGTGTCGAATATTCTATAAATATTTTTCCAAAACTGTAGACCTGTATTTAGCTAATTAGATAAAATCCTAAGTGTATCACACTTAAACAACATTAACCATCCACCTTCATCTCCATTACCATCCATTACCCTAACATCCACTCCACCCATCACCACCACCATCATCCGCAATATATCATATTTTAGTCCTAGTAGCATTTCGAATCTACGAAGGGAATAAATACAAAAAAGTAGATCAGGGAGTTACGGATTGATTTACTTGATTTCGTAATTTTCTGACTACAGGAGAATATTTGTTGAATATTTTCTCTCAGTTGTGTGGATTGCTTCCTACAATAAATCCTGATCTTAAAAGAATCGTTCGGTAGACCTATCATTGGTATCAGAGCCTATCAATTTGGTACCGTAGAACCTATCATTAGTATCAAAGCCTATCAATTTGGTACCGTAGAACCTATCAGCATATGTGGTGAGTTATCCTCACGTAATTTCTATTAGTTAGAAGGGTGCATGGTCTGGATAGATGTTGATACTCTTAGCGGATAGCGGGGTGCTACACTTAGTTAGAATCTTTTCTTATTGCATTAGGTGTTTATTTTCATTAAAATAAGATTAATGTAGGTCGCGTTTGAATGCAGGTGGGGTCGCGTTCAAACGCCCTTATGAATGCCTGCATCAGATTTGCAAATATAGAGAACGCTTATTGTGCGTTCGAACGCAATCCGGCGAGTTCGAACGCCTGTATCGTGTTCGCACATCGAGAGATGGAGCTTTTCGAGTGCGTTCAAGCGCAATCGGTCGCGTTCGAACGCAATCGATGGGAAAGTTCTAGAATCAGGGTTTTATATTATTTTAGAACTTGTTGGCTAGCCTATATAATATGTGGATGGTAGCCAACTTCATTATGGAATTGGATTATTAATTTTTAGCCTCCTATCTTCTCTTTAGACTACTCCCTCCACCCTCTTCATCATCCTTCCACCTTTACCGTTGGCAAGGTTTCTTTTAACTTCTAATCTCCCTCAACTGTCGAGCCACCCCTCTTCTTTGGGATCTCAGCCACTTCGTTCTCTTCGTCTACTTCCCTTAATCACTTTCACAATCCACCCTTATCTCCATACTCATCCATAACCCTAACATTCACTTCACCCGTCACCATCACCATTACCCATATTATTCCATATTTTTGTCCCTGCTACAGTTCGAATCTGTGAAGGGCTTAAAAATGAAAATTATACATCAGAAAGTTATGGATCCAACCTAATTAGGTCGTAATTTTCTAAGAACTAGAGAATATCTGACGAATATTTTCCCACAGTTGTGCGGACTGATTCCTGTAATGCATTTAGATCTTGAAGGAATTTTAGCGTAGCCTATCTTTGGTTCTAGATCTCATCAAATTGGTATCAGAGCTTATCAAATTGGTATTAGAGCAAGCAAACCTCAGACTTCCATTAATGGTTAATACAAGGAAAATGACATCAATAAGCAGACCTATAGAGAGCACTCCGATAAGGGAAGACTCAATCCACGATGATCCTAACTGTGAGGTCGATTCCTTTGGAGCAACGACGGTAGGACCGAGTCAACCAACGTCCATGGGTTCGAATATGGATGAACTTAGGGGCATGTTCCAAACATTGTTGCATAGAGTTAACAAAATGCAAAAGGATCACAATGAATTGAAGGAAAATGTCGTGAATTGATTGGGTTCGTCATCTCCTCCACGATGAACAGAGTTTCAAGAAGGATCAGCGGTGGGACCTCATTGAACCGATATCCCACAGGTCTAGGTGCATCATATGAGTGTCAATAATCTCTTCCTACCTATGCCTTCACATCATCCCCCACCATCGTTACAAAACCCAAAACCGACGGTGGTGGAACCTGAGAGGCGTGTGGCACCGGTGCGCTTCATCGATAAGGAGGATTGGCACTATGAGGATGAGGTTGATCTCTATGGAGATGGTGATGGACGTGCTTGAGGATTTAAATAAGGTGATCAACATGCACAAAGGTTTAGACCTGAACAAAGGATCTTTTGCAAACCCAACAACGCTATTAAGGGGAGAACCGCACGTTTGGACTTTCCAAAATTCCAAGGTGGTGATCCAATGGATTGGGTGTTTCAAGTTGAACAATATTTTTATTGTCAAGGTACAGCGGAAGATGCAAAAGTCCAGATGGTAAGCTTTCACCTCCAAGGAACGGCATTGCATTAGTATAGATCGGTTATTCGTGGTGGTGGATTTACCGGATGGGCTAATTTTTATAGGAGGATTACACGCAGATTTGGGATAGAGGCATATGAAGATTTTGCTACCACATTAAGCAATATGGCTCAGAGGACAACCATATTAGAGTACCAAGCTGAGTTTGAAAGAATTAGTAGTCATTGTGAGCCACCGTGGCCCGAACGGACATTGATGAGTATATTTATTTTAGGGCTGCTAGATAAGATACAAGCGGATGCTCGTGCTCTATGTCCTACTACTCTTGAGGAGGTCTTTGAGAAGGCCGTGAGGATGGATAAAAAGCATAGGGCTTTAAAGATGGCACCGAAAATCAATTAGGGCAACCGAGATGCGCAGCTTGCAACTAGAACGCTGGCTGGAAATTCTACAGTTTTAGAAACAGCAGCTGCAAGTACTAGACCACGACCACCTTTGAAACCTTCTTCCGAGGTTAGAGGAGGCACTAGATCCCCCGTTTGAACTCTCACACCAGCCTAGGTGGAGGAGCGAAGAGCGAAGGGCCTTTGCTTTCGATGTGATGAGCGTTTCACCCCCGGTCATCTGTGTTTTAAACCGATCAGGAGTGTGATGCTTATCGACGATCTTGAGAAGGATGTTGAGGTTGTTGATGATGAAGAGTGTCCAAAGGAGGTCCATGAGGAGGCCGTTGCGGTGGGCGTAGAGGAAGATATCCAAGTTAAAATATCGATTCATGCATATTCGGGTACTTCTGCACCGAGGACTCGTTAGAAAACATTGTGTGCACATCCCCATCAATTTGAGGAGTACACACAACTTTCTAGATGAAAGCTAGTGAGAAGATTGGGTTTGGATGCCAAACCAACCACGGGATTTGACGTTGCTATTGGAAATAGCACGAAGCTTAGGGCGGATAGATTGTGTCGCCGGGTCGGTAAACGGGTGCAAGGACACGACATCATTGTGGACTTGTATCCATTGGCGTTGTGAGGAGCGAACATTGTCCTTGGTGCTCAGTGGTAACAAAGTTTGGGATCCGTCACATTTGATTTCCGAAGCATGTGGATGAAATATAAACAAGGAAACAAGAATGTGCAGCTTGATGGTGTTCGGTCTTCACTGATTTCTGCGATGCAGCCTTTGGTGGAGCTGCCTTGTACGTATGATTTGGCTTATCTTCTTTAGTTAAGACCAGCAGGAGATGAGCCTCAAACGAGTTCAAGTACTACCATTGAATTGTCTAATTTATTAGATAACTTTTCTGGACTGTTTGAGGAGCCGTAGGAGTTGCCATCAAGGAGAGCGGTGGACTATCGCATAGAGATTGTACCCGAGGTTGCACCGGCGAACGTGAGGCCATATGAGTATCCACATGTGCAAAAAGAAGATATCTCAAGGATGGTAGCCGAGATGTTAGAGCAAGGCCCCATACGAGCAAGGCCTCATACAACCAAGTCATTGCTCATACTCATCCCCCATGCTTTTGGTGCGAAAAAGGAACGGGACATGGTATTTTTGTGTTAACTATCGAGCACTAAACGCTATTACCGTTAAGGACCGGTATTCCATTCCAGTTATCGAGGAGTTGTTGAATGAGCTTGCAGGGGCGACTATATTTAGTAACCAATGCTCCAGCTACCTTTCGAGACCTCATGAATGATATTTTTTGACCTCTCTTGCGAAGGTATGTCTTAGTATTTTTTGACGATATTTTGCAGTATAGCAGGACTGAATTGAAGCATTGGCGACATTTGGAGGACGTGCTGAATTTGTTGAAGCAAAACCAATTGAAGATAAAGAAATCCAAGTGCCTATGGAGAGTACCAAAAGTAGAGTATTTAGGCCACATCATTTCAGCAGATGGTATAGCAGCAGATCCTCAAAAGGTTGCATACATGACTACTTAGCCTATTCCTACTACTACCATCAGATTGAGAGGACTTTTGGGGCTATCTGGATATTATCGACGCTTCTTCACTGGATATGGAAAAATCGCTGCTCCTCTCACTTCTTTGTTGAAAAAGGACTCTTTCATATGGACGGATGAAGCCAATTTAGCATTTGAAAAATTGAAAACAGCAATGACGACGGCACCCATTCTAGTATTACCGAACTTCACCAAAGAATTCATTATGGAATGTGATGCGTCAAGTGTTGGCATAGGAGCTATACTAATGCAAGGAGGACGTCTCATTGCCTATCTTAGTAAGGCTTTATCACAAAAATCTCAGCAATTATCGACTTATGAGAGAAAGATGTTGGCAATTCTGCATACGGTGATAAAATGGAGGCCTTATTTGACCGATAGACGATTCATTATCCAAACCGATCAAAGGAGTCTTCATACTTTATGGGATAGTGCATACACACTCCGGCACAACAGTGATGGGTCACAAAATTGCTGGGGTATGATTATGAAATTCAATACAAGAAGGGAACGGAAAATAGAGCGGCGGATACACTATCGCGCCAACCCGATACCGCCGAGCTGATAACCTATTCATCTCCTACCTTTCCTGTCCTTGACGAGCTGAGGTATGCAAGTACATCTAACCCAGATATTTTGAGATTGTTGTAGGAGGTGGATGATCCGGAGCGCTATCTCGAGTTGGAGAATCGAGGCGGTTTGCTGTTGCACCGCGGATGCATTCTAGTGTATACAAATGATAGATTACAGAAGAAATTACTAGAGCATTTCCACCACCTCCAAAGGCTGGTCATGCGGGTGTCTTAAGGACTTATAGGAGGATATCTCAGAGTTGCACATGACCAGGATTGAGACGGATTATGAGGAGTTTAGTCCGTGCTTGCAAAGTCTGTCAATGGGCTAAAGCAACCACCTTGAAACCGGCTAGATTACTGCAGCCTTTATCTATATCGGACCATGTTTGGAAGGACATTTCTATGGATTTCATAGAGGGTCTTCTGCTGGTATGTGGTTATTCTGTTATCTTTGTGATGGTTGACAGATTGAGCAAGTATGTGCACTTTTCGGCATTGTCACATCCGTTTTTAGCCAAGTCGGTGGTTGAAATTTTTGTTAGAGATCTTGCTCGATTACATGGCATGCCACGCATGGTTGTCTCGGATCGTGATCTTGTATTTATGAGCGACTTTTGGACTGAGTTTTTCAGATTGCAGGGGACTCGATTAAACTTCAATTCGACCTACCATCCACAGACGAACGGCCAAACCTAGGTGGTCAATCGAGGCATTGAGCAGCAGTTAAGGTGCTTTGTGGGAGAGATGCCGAGATGATGGTTGGAATTCTTACCATGGGCGGAGTGGTCTTATAACACCGCCTACCATAACAGTATTAGCATGACTCCATTTGAGGTGGTGTATGGACGCACGGCTCCGACGTTACGCGCTTATGATCCAGTGACATCTGCAGATCGAACGAAGGTGGACTTAGCGTTGATGGATAGAGACCCCACATTGAGAAGGTTGCGTGCTCATCTTAAACTGCTCACAACTACATGAAGCAAGTTTATGATCGTAGATAGAGGGAACAAGAGTTCGACATCGGCAGTTGGGTGTTTCTGAGGGTGCAACCGTATCGACAGGTGACCTTACGTCCGATGCGAAATCAAAAGTTAGCACATCGCTACTTTGGTCCGTTTCAGGTGTTAGAGCGTATTAGTCCGATTGCATATCATTTGGAGCTGCCGGAAGGGTCAAGAGTGCATCCTATCTTCCATGTTTCATTATTAAGAGAGCGCTTTGGAGATCATGAGATTGTTGGATCGGTTCTACCGGAGCCATTGTAGGAGATAGAGATCGCAGAGCCAGTTCGAGTACTTGCTAGACGCCGACGATGACATGGTACCAGATTGGAGATGGAGATTCTAGTTGAGTAGCTTAGCAAGCCATCTAATGAGGCGATATGGGAGTTGGAGACTAATATCTTAAAGCATTTCCTTGACTTTTCACCTTGAGGGCATGGTGAGGGAAGCGTGGTGGGCTGATACACTTAGTTAGGATCTTTTCTTATTGCATTAGGTGTTTATTTTTATTAAGATAAAATTCCTGTGGGTCGCGTTCGAACGCAAGTGGGGTCGCATTCAAACGCCCTTGTGAACCCCTACATCAGGTTCATAAATACACAGAACACATATTGTGCGTTCGAATGCGATCAGGCGTTCGAACACCTGTATCGCGTTCGCACATCCAGAGATGGAGCTTTTCGAGTGCGTTTGAACGCGATCTGGCGCGTTCGAATGCGATCAATGAGAAAGTTCTAGAATTAGGGTTTCATATTGTTTTAGGACTTGTTGGTTAGCCTCTATAAATATGTCGATGGCAGCTAACTTCATCATGGAATTGGATTATTGATTTCTTGCCTCCTATCTTCTCTCTAGATTTCTCCCTCCTCCCTCTTTACCATCCTTCCACCTTTACCGTTGGTAAGGTTTCTTCTAACTTCTAATCTCCCTCGACTATCGAGCCACCCCTCTTCTTTGGGATCTCGACCACTTCGTTCCCTTTGTCTACTTCCCTTAATCACTTCCACAATCCACCCTCATCTCCATACCCATCCATAACCCTAACATCCACTTCACCCGTCACCACCACTATTACCCATGTTATTCTATATTTTCGTCCCTACTACAGTTCGAATCTATGAAGAGTGTAAATATTAAAGTTCTAGATCAGGAAGTTATGGCTCCAACCTAATTGGTTTCGTAATTTGTTGACCAATATTTTTCCATGATTGCACGGACTGATTCCTATAATACATTCAAATCTTGAAGGAATCTTCGCGTAGCCTATCTTTGATTCCAGATCTCATCAAATTGGTATCAGAGCTTATCACGGGGTACGATTATGATTGAGATACCCTTTCCGAATGGTAGGATATGCTTCGAGCCTTCGAGCTGGATCGAGACCGGTTAGTGACTATTAACTGTGCATAATGTTCTAGTATGATGTTGTTGTATCGAGATGTTAGTGATGATTGTGACACTAAGAATTGCATATGATTATCGAGTAATTATCATGCTTTAGATACTATTGTATTTGACATCATGACATGGTCATAGTTGGCATGCATCATATGTGTTATATTTGAGAGTGATACAATGATAGTATGACATTGAGGTTTATTTATATATTGTTAAGAGTTGTATTCCTGATTAGTTATAACATGATCTCTACTATAAATTAGAGATTATTAAGGACTTGCTTATATGTTCATTCATAGCATAATGCTTCTTTCTGATTTATATTATCTAGTATATAATTTACTCTCTGTTTGGCATCACTAATTCGGAGTGAGATTTATTTACTAAGTCTTTCGCTCATGACCCTCTTTGTTTTCTCCTTTCGAAAAACCTAGGTAAATAAGTGGAGCAGGATACTCCCTTAGAGGTCTTGCCAGTAGGTGAAGAGTAGAGTGTAGTTAGTGTTATATGCTAGATGCGTCATATTATATGATATATCACTTGACATTTCAGAGTGTGTCTTGATCTTTGTTTTATATCTTAGCAGATAACTTTATACTTGTTGAATTATGTATATACCACCATTGTGTATATGTAATAGTAAAATATTCTTGATGATGTGTTGCGGCTTATGTGGGGCTCTATTAGGGTAATCTGTATATTATTGACAGTCAGACTTGAGTTATTCTTAGTTTAGATAATGTGGATAAAATTATGATGTTGATACAGATTTATTTGATTATCGGCAACTAACCATGTTGCCAGGTGCCTCACATGTGCCGTGTGGGCTCGTGCCATACACGTGTTTAGGATTTGAGTGTCACAATAACTCGCTATGTATATCCTAGCAAACGGCATGTGTCTGAATGTCTACAACGCACACAGACTAATGTCCATAGGATCGTGACTACGTCGAGTGATTAATCAACCACCAAGCGTGCCCTAATCCTCGCGCCCACTCGGGTATTCTCATATTTCATCAACTATTCTATCAATTAGATTTCATAATTTTCTTCTAAATGATAAATCATATATATTTTATCTAGTACTACAACAAATCATGCAACTTGAGAATTTAGGTGGTAAAGAGGCCAAGAGAAAAATGATGCAATATAGTCTCTAACCATGTATCTAGCATATGCATTTTTGTACCAGTCTATCACATACATACTCATGCTAGAGATAATCTCGATATAAACTAATAACAATATAATCATCTCTATATATCGCTGTATACTCCGATCGTAAATCAGTCTAATCAAATGCATGATAAAATATGCTCACCTAAAATCATCTCTAGATAAAGTTATACAATTATGCTAGAGGCCAAAATATGCAAATACATATAATTATATAATAAATTCTAATTTGAGAAAGGCATCTAGGGGATAAGACTACTCACCATCTAATCAAAATACGCAACATATATATCCCTCACGTCCATCAAATCAACTGCCACTCATCGCTAGTAAGGTCTCTGAGGTCTCAAATAAAGGATCCGGAGTCTGAAAATGTTTAAGTTGTATGAAATTAGTCCTTTATCCGATCATAATCCATTCGAGTAAAAATATAATAATTTATTAGATTTACAAATTAATTAAATTCATAGGATAAATTTAATTGTGATAATATTAATATCTAATACCTAATTTATATTTATTAATAAGAATTCTAGTTTGCCTATTACCGAGTAAGTAGTATAGTATCTCTTTTTTATATAATTAATGACAACTATATATATGTATGATTTATAAAAATATAATTATAAATATAATCTTATTAATAATTATTTTGTGAAACTTACTCTTATTTAATGAATCATAAATTATATGAAGAATAGCCAATATCCTATTATACAAAAAGAATATGCAAGCTTAGAATTTTATTTTATACAAAGTAGTAGACAATAATAAGATGCTAAAAAAATAGTTATAAAAAATATAAATATAACTATAAGATTATTATTAATAAGGCTACATGAATTAATCTAATAAATAATAACTAAACCATAAATAAAATTTATATGCAAATATTCACCATTATAATTAATAAACTATTATACTAAAATACTTAGCTAATAATTATACTAGTGAGAGGATGGAAGAAGATAGAAATCAAGTTTCATTTATTATAATGATTTTGGTTGTCATCCACACCTTTTAAGAGACTAACCAACAAGCCAAAATAATAATTATTAACCCTAATAATAGTGGACTCTCGCCGATCGCGTTTGAATGCACAAAATATGTTCTCTGTGGATGCAATCTGATGTAGGCATTTGCACGCGGGCATTCGAACGTGCCCGACCGCGTTCGAACACACATTTTGTGTTCTTTGTCGATGTGAACTGATCTAGGCGTTCACAAGGGCATTCAAACGCATCCCCTTCCGCGTTCGAACGCGACCTACAGAAACTTTATTTTTCTTAAAATAAACAATTAATGTAATAAGAAAAGACTTCAACAAGGTGTATCACTAGCCCTAACTAGGGGTGTAAACAAGCCGAGCCTGAGCGAGCCAGCTCTAGCTTAGGCTCGACTCAAAATTACTTTCGAGCCTCATAATTTTGCTCAGGCTCAGCACAGCTCAACTCAAGCCGAGCTCGAGCTGAGCCTAACCGAGCTCGAGCCGAGCCCGAGCAAAGCTTGGGCTTGATTAGAGGATGAGGCAATGGCGTGCGGGAGGTGGCGGCATGGACGGCGGCTTGCCGGAGGAGTCGGAGATGGATGGAGGAGGAGGCGACGACGAGGAGATGGTGAATGAAGGAGGAGGAGGAAGCCGACGGAGTGGACGAGGAGGAGGAGGAAGCCAATAGAGTGAAGGAGGAGGCCAACGGAGGAGGACGAGAAGGCCGACGGAGAGGAAGGCGTGGCACCGTGGTGGTGGCTTGCCGACGGGGAGGAAAGAGGTGGCAACGCGTGAGGTGAGGTTATGAGTGGTGATCGGGTGGATGAAGGTGAGGGTGAGGGTGAGAGTGAGAGTGAGGGTGAAGGTGAGGGTGGGGTGGGTGAGGGAATTGAGGATGGGGAAGGTGACGTGATGGGCAAGGTGAAATGATGGGTGAGGGTGGGGTAGGTGAGGGTGATGAATATTGAATGGGTTACGGGTGAGGATGGGTTAGTGAGGGACGCGTGGCAATATTTCTTTATGCCACGTGTTCTTAGTTATAGTTAGTCAGGCTATCGAGCCTATCGAGCCGAGCCTGAGCGAGCCGACTCCAGCTTAGGCTTGGCTCAATATTAATTTCAAGCCTATTATCATGGCTCGGGCTCAGCTCAGCTCTAACTGAGCCGAGCCGGACTCGAGCTTCACTCGAGTCGAGCCCGAGCCAAGCCCGAGCCACTCGTTAGGCCTGACAGCCCTAGCCCTAACACTAATTCTGTTTAATGGGATCCCCCACCTCATGGGTGGATCAAAGTGAACATTGATAGTTCTATTGATAATAAATTAGTAGTTGGTCGGGCCAGTTTTATTATCCAATAGACTAATAGATGTGGCGCTACAAGTTGTCACTCATCGCTAAAACTATGGCTTTAAAGGAAGATCTGCTCTGCTCGGTCCAAAAAGGCTACCCAAATGTTAGGCTCGAGTCTAACTCAACCATTTTGGTCGACATTTTGAAAGATGGTCAACAGCTTCCATGGTATATTGTATCTATAATTGACAATATCAAAATTTTAACTAGCAATTTTAACAATTGTAAAATTACTCATACATCTTGTTAAGCTAATCTCGTTGTCGATTGACTTGCAAAAAAGGGATGAAGCCAAGGCTTCGGGTTTACTTTGGATGGGGAATTTCCTTTTAAACTTATTCAATTTTTTGTCTCCGATTCCTCTAGAGATTTCCTAGTTAATGTTTTAATATAAGCTTCTTGGTTTTTTTTTTCAAAAAAAAGTCTTAGCAAATGACCCAATCATATGGCTATCACTATAGATAATCTGAAATAGATCTATATTTTTTTATTATTTATTAATGAGATTCTCGGCTCTAGGGTGTGCTTGTGACGTATAAAAAACATAACATTATATGTAAATGTAATACAAATATATAAATTTAAATAGTAAAATTTACCTGTATAATGCGCAATAAACTATTATATGAAGTTACATAGAAACCTATATGTAAATGTAATACAACTTTAGAAGTGTTTTTATTTCATGTTTTAGTGTTTAATTTCTATTAAAATAAGTTTTCTGTAAGTCGCGCTCGAACGCGGATGGAGTGAGTTCGAACGCGGTTTGTGAACGGGGTTGTAAACATGGGTGAAGAGAGTGCACTGTGCGTTCGAACGTACTGTGAACGTCTGCATCACATTCGGAAATACTGAGAGGCGCGTTCGATCGTGCGTTCGAATGCGGTCGGGCGAGTTCGAACTCGGTCGGCGAAAATTGTGTTTTAGGGTTAATTTGAGTTGTTGGTTAGCCTATAAAAGGATGTGTAGGGCAACCACAATGGATTATTGATTATTGAGAATTGAGTTTGCCTTGCCTCCTTCGTCTTCTTCGTTCCCGTTCCCTCAACCCATGGCGACGCCCCTTCTAATCTCCCTCGACTGGCCAATCACCCTAGTCCCTTAGGAGTGGCCCTCTCCTCCCCCTTCTTCCAATCTATCCAACACTTTCCCTAACCTTTCCATCATCCATAACCCTTCCACCACCGCTTTTCCACTGGTACCACCCCATTAACGCCGGTCCTCCACCAATCACCATTACCTAGGATCTCGTGCCTCCATCCACGGATCCAAAATAGAGCATCCTGACGTTCGTCCACTAAACGGACAATATCGCAAGATCCCCAACTCCGATTCAACTGAAACTTGATTTTTTGGAAAGCTCTTTTCTAGGACGACAACATATCAAAATTTCACATCGATCCGACCGCGGTATCTTTTGGGATCTTATTTCAAAGTTCCATGCAAGATCAGTCCTGATCTGAGAATCGGAAGATATCAATCCTTAGCCCAAAAGGAGAGATCGTATCAAGCTGGTATCAGAGCACCATATCTCGAGGCGTGATCGTATCAAGCTTGGTATCAGAGCCACCGTTCCGCGGACAAGGGCTTCCTATGACGACCACCAGATCCATGGCTGCACGGCGAGATGATAAAGAAGAGATTCTCCCAATAGAGGAGAGAGAAACGGTTGCAGGGACTTCCACCCACGGAACCGCCCGATCTAATCGAAATACGGAAGAACCTAGCGTTCAAACCGTGTTGGGGTCTCTTTCCGAGCAAATGGCCATCAATAATCAAATGATGATGGAGATGATGCGGGAACTACGGGCGACAAGGGAAGCAATGGTGAACGGGAAAGCACCATCGACCCCACGACACGAGTCCACCCCCTTGAACCCACTGCCACCGGTTCAGCCTTTGCAACCACAAGAGCCGCTGCTACCACCACCCTATGGGCAGAGGCAAGCAAGGATGGTTACACCAGGTCCAGTTGCAGGTGAACCCATCGGACGAGCAAACCACTATGGAGAACACCTTAGAGATCAAGATCTGTGGGCGGGTCAACACGATCCAGAACCACGGCGAGTTAATCAAAACCGAAGGAGGGATCATCAACCCTTCATGGTGCATCCTCCCCCGGTTAGACAAGGACTTGGACATGATCCGGAACGAGACAATGGCATCCGTGGACAAGTCGTGCATCTCGAATTCCCTAAGTTCAAAGGTGGCGACCCGATCGATTGGTTGTATAGGGCGGAGCAATTCTTTGCATACCAAGGTACGGCGGAAGAATACAAGGTGACGCTTGCGAGCTTCCACCTTGAGGATGCGGCGCTTCATTGGTTTCGAGCAGCCAATGCCATAGAGGCCATCGAAACTTGGGCTGAATTTTGTGCCGATATCACACGGCGATTTGGAGCATCGGGGTATGAAGACTTTGATGCTCTCCTCTCAAAAACAGTGCAAAAGACTACGGTTGGGGCATACCAAGAAGAATTTGAGAGGATTAGTAGCCGATGTCATCCACCATGGACGGATGAGCAACTTCGCAGCACCTTCATCTCCGGGCTGCGGGGTGACATACAAGCCGATGTGAGTGCTTTAAGGCCTAGAACCTTAAAGGAGGCCTTCGAAGATGCGGTGCTTATGGAAGACAAACATAGGGCCATGAAGATACACCTGAAGCAGAGTTGGACAAGCCAAGGAAGCCGCAATCAATCCCAACCAACCTTAACGGCAGGAAACATCACCGGAGTACCAAGAGTTGCTGCTACAGTGGTACCTCCTTGAGCACCTTTGAAGCCATCCCAAGATGTGAAGTATGCACCTAGAGGTCCAGGACGAGCACTCACACCTGCCCAAGTTGAAGAAAGAAGAGCCAAGGGCCTATGCTTCCGTTGTGATGAGAAGTTTGTACCCGGGCATCGCTGCGCTAAACCGATGGGATCCGTGATGCTAATCGATGGATTGGAGGAAGCTGAGGATGAGTTTGCAGCTGAAAGTGCAGATGTGGCTAGACATCAAGGAGAAGAAGCTGAGGAGCAACCCGTGGAGGACATGATAGCCGAAATCTCCCTCCACGTCTATTCGGGGACAGCTGCGCCAAAGACCTTGTAGGTGAACGGTGTAGTCAAGAAAACCACAGTGAGAATCTTGATTGACACCGGGTCCACCCACAACTTCATTGACAAGAGGCTCCTTAGGAAGATTGAGTTCGAGTCGGAACCCACGGAAGGGTTCGATGTGACCATCGGAGATGGCACCACATTGCGAGCGGATTCTATTTATGGAGGTGCAGAATTGAAGGTGCAAGGCCAAACTTTCACATTGGATCTTTATCCGTTGGCCTTGCAAGGTGCCGATATTGTTTTGGGAACTCAATGGCTTCAAAGCTTGGGGCCCGTTACCTTTGATTTCTCAAACCTCACACTGACATTTCGAAGGAATGGACGAAGGGTGCTGCTGGATGGAAATCAACCGCGGCAAGGGCCGACATTGCAACCACTTGTGGGCTTTCCTTGTGCAGGGGATCGGGCTCTACTATTGCAAATGGATGTCGCTGAACCTAATTCGAGTCATTGGGAGGACCTAATCCGGATCCACCAACTGGATATAACTCGACCTCCCGAGCATAATCGGATGCACCAGATTTCTATTGCTGAACTGACATTGAGTCAAGTGGTTCGACCACCCGAGACCAAGTGGACTCAATGTAGATGGACCCGAATTCCACCTTGGGCTAGTAGGAGTACAAGTATCCAAGCTCGATTGAGGATGAACCCCTTTGAGGCGATAATGGTCACACTCCCCCTGTCTTGCGTACCTACAATAGACTCGCGGCGACGGATAGGACCGTGCTTGACTTGGAACTTGCTGATCGAGAATCGAGTGGCTAATGCTCTTTCGCGCCAACCGGACACAAGTGAGCTTGCCTCTTTCTCAGCACCAACATTTCCTATACCTTCAGATATGTGGGGAACCAATGCAAAAGATCATACCATGGAGGAGTTTGAGTCAGAGTTCAAAGATCGCTTCCCAAATTTCAAACCTTGAGGACAAGGTTGCGGAAGCGTGGTGGATTGATACGATTCGGACTTCACCGACATCGTCTCGAGCATGGATTCACTTTAGGAGTGTTTTTATTTCATGTTTTGGTGTTTAATTTCCATTAAAATAAGTTTTCTGTAAGTCGCGTTCGAACGCGGATGGAGTGAGTTCGAACGCGGTTTGTGAATGGGGTTGTGAACGTGGGTGAAGAGAGTGCGTTCGAATGCACTGTGAACGCCTGCATCACGTTCGTAAATACCGAGAGACGCGTTCGATCGTGCGTTCGAATGCGGTGCGTTCGAATGCGGTCAGGCGAGTTCGAACTCGGTCGGCGAAAATTGTGTTTTAGGGTTAATTTAAGTTGTTGGTTAGCCTATAAAAGGATGTGTAGGGCAACCACAATGGATTATTGATTATTGAGAATTGAGTTTGCCTTACCTCCTTCGTCTTCTTCGCTCCTGTTCCCTCAATCCACGGCGACGCCGCTTCTAATCTCCTTCAACTGGCCAATCACCCTAGTCCCTTAGGAGTGGCCCTCTCCTCCCCGTTCTTCCAATCTATCCAACACATACCCTAACCTTTCCATCATCCATAACTCTTCCACCACCGCTTTTCCACCGGTGCTACCCCATTAACGCCGGTCCTCCACTAATCACCATTAACTAGGATCTCGTGCCTCCATCCACAGATCCAAAATAAAGCATCCTGACGTTTATCCACTAAACGGATAATATCGCGAGATCCCCAACTCCGATTCGCCTGAAACTTGATTTGTTGGAAAGCTCTTTTCATGGGCGACAACATATAAAAATTTCACATTGATCCGACGGCGATATCTTTCAAGATCTTATTTCAAAGTTCCGTGCAAGATCAATCCAGATCTGAGAATCGGAAGAGATCGATCCTTAGCCCAAAAGGAGAGATCGTATCAAGCTGGTATCCGAGCACCATATCTCGAGGCGTGATCGTATCACTATATACATTTAATCTAACAAAATTAAAGCAAAATACAAATTTTAACACTCAAAACATCAAATGTCATCACATAAATATTAGGGAAAACTTTATTAAACTTTATTATTGTGCCCCCTCATTTTTGCCATTTTTCCATTTAGACTCTTTTCTTATCTGTCTAGATAGACCCTATTTTTATTGTAATTTCCTAGGAAAGCCCTCAGGTTAGTTTTAACATGGTGGAACATGAAATAACAATTTTTTTGTTTTTATAACATAACTTATAAAATGCTAAAATTGCCCATTATATTGTACTAATATGCTGGATTTCTTAGTTTCTCACACTTACCGTGGCTAATCTCTATCATTTTTTTCTCTTTAGGGCAATGAAAAGTTATTAAGCAAGAAAAAAGAAGAAGAGTCTTTTGGAAAAGAAGAAGATCATTTCCAATCTTATAAGAACAAAATTTTTCCTTTGAATGTTTTTTTTCCTTCGTAAATTCTCCTATAAAGATCAACTGGGTTCTACCTTAGTATTTTATTGAAGCTATTTTTCCGTTAGTATTCTATCTCATTCATTGTATCGTAGGTTGTTAGAAATAAAAAATGTCAACTCCAAACTCAATCATAAGTACTTAATTATCTAGAAATATGCTTAAAAGTAGAAATATATGAAAAATATAATTGGTTTTAGTTTTATTTAATTGATGTAACACCAGCTTACAGGCCAATCACATATGAAATAAACTTGTAACCAGAATAATCTATCCCATTAATAAATCATACTATATACAAATAAATATTCTTTGAACATCCAAATTCACAATAACAATATTAGATGATTATATAATCTAGCTAGACCTATATAAGTGATGACAAATCATTAAGTTTATGACTAATACATGCATAAAAATAAGACCCAACGTGACCAATATCCTATTACAAATCACAATCTAACACAGTGGCATACAAATATATATCCTATTACAAATCACAATCTAACACAGTGGCATACAAATATATTATATAAGTACAATTCAATTTTTATATAAACTATCACCTACCTATATCACCTCACTTTTAGCTCACATCCTCTTTCTATATGACATTTCTTCAGAATCTCCCAATTTGTTATCAGGTATCACATAACGAGGGTATAGAAAATTAAGAGTTATATACATATAGTGTGATGCAATCGTACTATAATATCCCCAATTGTTAGCTCATGGTTTCAATGATTTACTTTTTGATTTTGATGATAACAAATAAATAAATTAGTTATATTATTTTTATCTATCAAACATGTTAAAATAGTAATTATCAATTGAGAAGCTTTTCTCTTTAATATAAAAGCTGATTAATTCTCAGTTTTAGTTTCAAACCTACGTCACAATTTAAAGATTGCAAAATATTTATGGCAAATAGATTCTTGACATCTGTATAGTTTTTTATTTATAGCTTTATTTATAGTAATCTAATAAATATGATATTTTATATGTGAAAAGGAAACTTGATATTCTATAAATTTTATATACAAATATATTTAAAATTAGATTGTTACCATGTGCAATAGGTCCTACAAGTTGATTGTCATAGCTTTTTTCTAAACTGATATCTTTTAGACAGTTTACTCTTTTAGCCGTACATTTTCAATGAAATATCATTTTGATGTAATTCTTGTTAGGTTTAACAACTCAAAAGATCTTTGGTTTATTTTCTAGCCACAAAGTCCAATTCAACCATTTTAGTTGTCAATAAGGTGCTGCAAAGCGAAACAAAATATCTGATTAAAATATGCACACATTAAATGCTTTGCAAAATAGTTTTCATTTATATTATTTTAAGTAACAAAGAATCCTCTCTAAGCCTATAAAATAAGGTCGATACCTCATGTTGAAGCAAGAGTTTAAATGGCAAATCAAATATTACAAAAGAGAGCATTTTACTTCAACTTATATTAGAGAAGAAGAGAAGTTTTCACTTGACAAGTTTTCTTTCTCTTTTTTCTTTGTCTTAGTGAGACTTTTTTATCAATCAAACTTTTTGGGAGTTGTTACACACTTTATGCTTGTTTGCTTTTTTTTTATTTGACTCTATGAAGAAGGTGAAAAAGTTTTTGTGGTTTGGGAGTGAGAGATTTGGTAGATCTCTTGAAAAAAGTTGATGGACTTGTCTCAGAGCAAAGATTGTTTTGAGAGAAAGAGATTTTGCAAGATAAATCTCTTTTATAGAAATTGCTAGCACTTTGGTAGGCTAGTGGTGTATGCCTTTTAGTGCATAGTGAATCCTCAAGGACTCAAGGAGAAAACCTTAAGAAGTTGACATAAGCACGGGACGAAAAACTATATATCTTGGTGTTGTATTTTCTCTCTTTTCTTTGCTTATTTTATTTAAGTTTTCATAATTAATTAGGACGATTGGAGGTGTAGATTAGAAATTATGGTGAAAATACTAACCAAGGGTCAATAGGTGGTGGATATGGACATGGAAGGTGGAATGATGGCTAGCGTTAGGGGTTTGGAAGGTGGATATGGTAGCGATAGTGGGGATAAAGCATAAAGCTAGACGAAAGGAAAGAAGTAAACTGTACTTTTAGGGACGAGAGAGGATGATCTGATCTAAGGGAAGGGTGGTGTCGGTGTTAACCACGATCGAGTATGAAGCTAGGCAAGAGAGAGGGGAAGTAGGGGAGAAGAGTCTTGCGGCTAAGCCAATGGGTTCAATATTCATTCGATAATTAAAATGTGGTTAGCACCAAAATATTTATAGGTGGCTATGGTACAACTCGGTTCGGCTAACCCGACTGCCTCGACTTAACCCAAATTAAAGAGCTGAAAGCAAATGTGCCAAACACATCAATTCTAAGGTCATGTGCGCACCTCAAGCTGGTGGCTACCTAACTTGACTTGGTCGGCTAGCTTGAGGGCTTGGCCTGACTAACATGACTAAGAACTAAATTGTAAAAGCAAGTAATTCTAATTAAGCTAATGGGTTTCAGCTCCTATTTGGTTAACTCGAGATGATTGCATTGGCCCAAGTTGTATCGTCCCACTACGGCTTCGTTATCTTGTCCTTAAGTTGTGAAATAGGTGGCAACTATTGATGGGTTCCTACCTTGCTCTTAATGGTCCGTGCTACGTTGTGGTTGACAATACAAGTTGGGATGACATTCAATCCTCAACGTAGCCACCTTTCCTAAGCTCTAGCTTGTATGATTTTCCCACAGACCCTTTGGTTGGCTCGAATCAATCGAGCCCATTGCTTTCTTGGGTCCAATCTGAGAGACCGACCGATTGGCCTCTAGCTTCATTTAACAACTCCCCCCTCAACTAACCCATGTGATTCTTGTAACAACCTACCCTAAAAAAAATATAAAAGAAAATTAAAAAGTTTTTGGGTACGCCCACATTGTGGCTGACCTCGTGCCCATGCAAGCTGCATGAGTAGCTTAGGTGGAGTGTGCCATGTGCCCCAGCTGTTGTTGCCGCAGCCAACCGGCTGCGGCCAACTGGCCGGGGCGGGGCCCCCGCCACCACTGCCTGTTTCCGCCACCACCTCTCTTTCTATCTATCTCTCTCTCCTTCTCTCTCTCTCTCTCCCTCTCAAATGCTCTCTCTCTCTCTCTCTTGTTCTTCTCTCTTAAGCTTCCCTATCTCGGTATGCCTGATGCCGACCACTTTGGAGCATCACCGTCGCTTCCACCGCCGTGCTATTGATGTCCATGAGCCTCCTCCTCCTCTTTCCTCTTCTTCCTTCTCTCTCTCCCTCTCTCTTTCTATCTACTACCATCGCCTTCGACCAAACGACATGTCACCAAGAACCAACCAGTGCTCCCTCATCCCCTCCCTTCTCTTCTCTCTCTCTCTCTCTCTCTCTCTCTCTCTCTCTCTCTCCTCTCTCTCTCTCTCTCGGGTTCCTCGAAACAAAGTTGCCAGCGAGAGGCTGGCCGCTAGCTGGCTAGCAGCGGTCGAGCCCCCCTACCGACCCGGTCCCCTCCCTTCCCTCCCCTCCTCTCTTTCTTCTCTTCTTCTCTTCTTCTCTTCTCTTCTTTCTTCTTTCTTCTTCTTTTGTTCTTCTTCTTCTTCCTCAGCTGCTTCTCCTCTTTCTTTTTTTCCTTTTTTTTCTACAATAGTGCTAGGATCGACCTAGCACTGTAGAAGGCTAGTGCTGGGCCAAGCTCAGCACTAGTGCCAGTACTCCTTATTTATTATTTATTTATTTAGGTATTTCTTTCTTAATTAATACAAATAGATTTAGACATTAATTATTTTAATAATAATATATATTCATCAATATGATTATTATTAATTATAATTAATTAATGATTAATTAGGTTATAAACTATTACACATAAATATAAGTAATACTTATATTTATTTATTTATTTACTTATATGTCTATTAGATTAATAGATAGATTTGTAAATTATAATTATTAGAGTTATATTCTAATATTCTTATGATATACATTTTAAGTAATTCTATTAATTTATTATATATTATTATTCTGCAACAAATAAAATTATTGTAGTTATTTATTTATTATTTTATCGAGTAAAGACTACATAGTCCCTAATTAATCAAGATAGAGTATGAATTATAAAATTAATTATAATTAGACCTTGTCTATACTTATAGTTATTTAGCCTTTTATTTTATTTTATAATTATATATTTAGAAATATTCTTATATAAAAGGAAATAGACCTCTTCTCCTTATACTATAATTAGCATTTTATGATAATAGTATAATTATAGTGTTTGAATCGTATCTATAATATAAATCTAGTTATTTAACTAAAAATAAAAAGAAGTGATTTTAAACCTAATAAACCTTTATATTTTATTTGAATTAATTCTAATTAGATAAACGAGTAACTTCATGCTACTTAAACATTTTCAAACTTCGAACTCCCTTATCTAAAACCTCATGGACCTTGCTAGTGATGTGTGACGGTTGATTGGTGGATGTGACGAATACATGTGTTGGGTCTACTGATTAGTGTGAGTAGTCTTATCTCCTAGACGCCTTTCTCAAATTAGGTTATATTATATATTATATGCATGCGTGTTTTAGCCTCCAGCATGATTATATGACTTTATCTAGACCTCCAACATAATTATATGACTTTATTTAGAGATGATTATAGTCGAGCATACTTTTATCATGCAAATAATTCGGCTGATTTTGGATATGAGTATGATGATGATAAATAGAGATGATGAGAGATGATTATACTGTTATAATTTTATGTCCAGTTAATCTGTAACATGAGTATGCATGTAATATATTAGCATGGTATGCATGTGTTGACTACATGGTTGGATACTACATTGCATCATTTTTCTCATGATTTTTGTTCCACCTAAATTCCTATTATGCATTGACTTGTTATCGTACTAGATATATACATATGGTTTATCATTTAGAAGAAAAGTATAAAATATGATTGATAGGATAGTTGATAGAAAGCATAAAGATACCTGAATGGGTGCAAGAGTTAGGATGCGCTTGGTAGATGATTGATCACTCGACATAGTAGCGATCCGATAGCCTTACGTCCGAGGTCGTTAGTCTATGTGTGCAGCAGACATTTGGACACATACCGTTCGTTAGGGCATATGTGACGAGTTATCCTCATGAAGTTTCTATCGGCTAGAAGGGTGCCTCGTTTGGATGGATGTTGAAACCATAGTGGGTGGTAGGGTGTAGTTATATTTGAGATACTCTTTGTGGTTGGCAGAGTATGCTTTGAGCCTTCGAACATGATGTTGAGACCAGGTATCGGGTGTTGATTGCACATAGTGGTCTAGTATGATGATATACAAAGATGACATTAATGATCGAGAAATGCATATGATTTTATTTTCATCTGATTATCTAATTATCAAGTGGTCAATATACATCTTATATGGTTGTATTTGATATCATAGCACGGTCATAATCGGCATGCATCATATATCATATTTGAGAGAGAGTTATGATGATAGTATGACATGAAGATTTGTTTATTCATTGTCGAGAATTATATACTTTTATCAGTTATGACATATTATTTACTCTTCATTTATGTATTATTGAGGACACATTCATATACTCATTCATGACATGATGCTCTTTCTAATTTATATTATTTAGTACATGATTTACTCTCTATTTGGTATTACTGATTCGGGATAAAGTCTATTTATTAAGTCTTTTGTTCGTGACTCTCTTTATTTCTTTTCTAACCCCTTCAGATATGTGCTACATGATAGCAATTGAAAAAATCTTGAGAAGATATTTTAGAACGATGATGAGGTGAGCTATAGATGTGAGACGGTATAGATGATAGTTTATATAGGAATTGAGTTGTCCTAGTATTTGATATTTGTACTTTATTGTATCAGATGATAATTTGTATAATACATGTCAGATTATAGTGTACTCGTGTATTAGTTGTTTAGTTGTATCTTGATGGTTTGTCGTGGCCTATGTGAGTCCTACTAAATTATGTAGTGGTCTAGCGTATATTATTATAAACTTGGATATTCATATGTTAATAGGTTTATTTGGCTGATAATATAATTTATTTAGTGTTGAATTATGTGAGCATGGATATGTTAACAGATATTATTTGATGATGTCAAAATTTATTTGTGCACAAGAGCAGTGTGTGACGGGCCCTGCCTATCCTCTTGCGTGAGCCGCACATGCCGTGTGGGCACGTGGGTGTGCACATGCCCATGTCGGGCGGGGGCGTTACAGTTCTCCCATCCTTGAAGTGTCATGCGGTCTCATGATGGCTCTTGCCCCGTGATTGAGTGTTGATCTCAACTTGATTTGCCAACTTTCCTTATGAGGTGGTTGACACCCTAAGTTGGAAAAACACTCAGTCTTCGATGCAGCCACCACTTCCATGCTTTCCACCATTTGTTCTTCCTTAGGGATTAGCGCCTTGGATAGGGTTATGCTCAAGCATGATCTCAATCCTAACTGGACAAAAGTTGGCAACTCGAGTTTTAAAAAAATACCCCATTGCTAGCGATTTCATCCACATGCTCTAGAAATTAAAAGTGACGGATCACAAGCTTTATAACCATTGAGTGCCAATGACAATGTCCGCTCCTCGCAGCACCAATGGATACAAGTCCATAATGATGTCGTGTCCTTGCACTCGAATACCGACCCGGTGACACAAGCTCTCCACCTTAAGCTTCGTGCCGTCTCCAATAGCAACGTCAAATCTCATAGTCAGTTCAGCATCCAAACCCAATATCCTCACTAACATCTCATCTCGAAAGTTGTGTGTACTCCCCGAATTGATGAGGATGTGCACACAATGCTTTCTAACGAGTTTGTCTACCCATAACGTCATCGGCGTGGAAGTACCCGAATATGCATGCATCGATATTTTAGCTTGGATATCTTCCTCCGCACCCTCCTCAACAGCCTCCTCATGAACCTCCTCTGAACACTCTCTATCATCAACAACCTCATCATCCTCCTCGAGAACGTCGATGAGCATCACACTCCCGATCGGTTTGGAACACTGATAATCAGGGGTTTTACGGACCAGATCTGGAATGATCTGTCTGTTGGATGATTATGAAAATTTAGGTGGAGGTAGCCTCGTGAGTTAGAGTTCTAATGGCTTTGGTTTTACCTAAATCGGAGGTCAGGATGAAAAGATAAAAATAAAATAGTGGAGATACGTCAAGGAGGGCAGAATGGTAAGCGGTTGTCGGAGGGTGGAGGACGGCCAAGGGTGGTGGTGGACGGCCGTGTAGTAGGGTGGCTGCTGGAGGTAGGAGGTGGCTAGAGTTTGGATGCTTGAAGAGGATCTACGGTTATGATCTACTCCTATGAAGATAAAGACAATCTAACGGCTAATGGTAAAAAAGATAAGGACAAAAATAATAACTGGCTAAACTCAGATTTCTCTCAATTCAATTCCATAAAATTATCAATAAAAATCCATAACGGATCAGATCCACATGTAGATTATCCGATTTATTTGAAATTCAAACAATAAAATAAAGCTAGCTAACTAACTAAATCAGCCTCCGTTATCTTTCTCGGATTAATCCTTCATTTCGTCATAGATAAATTCCGAATCTAGAGAAGTTGTGGATACCAAAGTTGTAGATCTAGAGGTTGGTGATCTTATCCCGCTAGTTTGATATTATTCAAATGTCTGTAGAATATTTTAAGAATATTTTCTCGAAACTGTACAGAGTTAGATTTAGCTAATTAAAGAAAATCCTAACCTTCTAACTAAACCAAATAAGCAAATAAAATAACTAGACTCAATCTGTCAAGTCTAATCTCCCCTTGATGTGATCCGATTTGACCCGATTCGTATCAATCCACCACGCATCCGATCACCTTGTCGACTAGTCTCTCACGCCCTTGTACTCATATAACTTGTCGTGCCAATCAGTAGATTCAGGTTCGTCTTCTTTGAGTCCACCTAGGAACATGACGTGGGCTGGCTGACGCTTGCATTTATGACCGGGGGTAAATCGATCATCATAGTAAAAACACAAACCTTTTCTTTAGCGCTCTTCCAAGACGTTGGGTACAAAGCAGCGCGTGATCATCTGTCGATTAGGTTGAGCCGTTGGTGCAGTCTGAGTTAGGGCAGATGCCGTCTCTAGTGGGCCATGGGCTTGGGCCGCCTTTCTTCTCTCCTCCTTGCGGATCTGGTTTAGTTGATCCAATTTGGACTTCATCAGAACAGCTAAGGAGAAGGCCTCTTCAGAAGTAGTGGGTCTCAAAGCCTTGACCTCAGCTTGAATGTCAGGCCTAAGCCCACTAATGAAGGTACTCTTCAGGGTTGAGTCAGACCAGTTAGTGACTCGATTGCATATCCGCTCAAACTCCTCCCGGTAAGCTTGAACTGTTGTTGAATGAGTCAACTTAGTTAACATGGTCTAAAAGTCCTCGTACTAAGTCAGACTGAATCGAGCACAAATTGCATCCGCAAAGTCCTGCCAAGACTCAAATGGTCGAGTCCGCTCAGCCGGCTGGTACCACCTAATCACCACGCCCTCCAAGTGAAATTGATACACTTAGTTAGGATCTTTTCTTATTGCATTAAGTGTTTATTTTCATTAAAATAAAATTCCTGTAGGTTGTGTTCGAATGCAGGTGGAGTCGCGTTCGAACGCTTGTGAACGCCTTGTGAACGCTTGTGAACGCCTTGTGAATGCCTTGTGAACACCTTGTGAATGCCCACGTTTGTGAATGCCTTGTGAATGCCTTGTGAACGCCTTATGAATATCCGTGTTTATGAACGCCTTGTGAATGCCTTATGAATGCCTTGTGAATACCCGCGTTTGTGAACACCTTGTGAATGCCCGCGTTTGTGAACGCCTTGTGAATGCCCATATTTGAACGCCTTGTGAACGCCTATGTCGCGTTCACAAATCCAGAGAAAAGGCCCTCTATGCACCCTATGGCAGTCGTCGTGTAGTAGGGTGGCTGTTGGACGTAGGAGGTGGCTAGGGTATGTGTAATAACCCAAAAAAAATAAAGAAAATAATAATAAATAATGTAATAACCTAGAAAAATAAATAAATAAAATAATAATAATAATAATATTAATGTATAAAATAAATAAATAAGAGAAAAAAAAGTTTTGGTGTTGCATGGCATGAGCTCGTGCCAAGCAAATGTGGGCGCACGTTGAGGGCGCCACGTGCGCCGACAACCGGGTCAGCTGGCTGCGGCGGGCCCGACGCCGCCACAGCTGCCGCCTCACCTCCTCCACCGCCTTCCCTCTCTCTCTCCCCCTCTCTCTCTCTCTCTCTCTCTCTCTTTCTCTCACATATTTTCTTGGCGACGCCGGCCTACCCCGCCGTCACTGCCGTCGCCGTCGCAACACCACCCTCACCGTCTCTCTCTCTATAGCTCTCTCTCTCTCTAAAGACTCGTTCTCTCTCTCTCCCCCCCTCCTCTCTCTCCCAATCACCTCTCTCTCTCTCTCGAGCTCTCTCTTTCTCTCCTTCGCTTATCGATGCCGGCCTGCTATCGTCGCTGTTGCCACCGCCGCCGCTACGGCCGAGGTGAGCCTCCCTCCCTTCCCTTCTCTTCTTCTCCTCCTCCTCCTTTTTCTTCTTCTTCCTTTCCTCTACTTCTTTTTCCTCTGTTCCTTTTACCTTCTCTAGTAATAAAACACGTGTAAAGTACTTATGTTATTTAGTTAATCTAAATTAGATCTTTAATTTAATTTCTCAAGAATAGATATATCTAGTAACATGGTAAGTGTAATTAGTGTAATTTCAGTTAATTATAATTATAAATATTTGTACATAAATATATTTTTAACTTCATATATTTTATTAGATTAATACATGTCTTTATAATTAGGTATATATATATATATATATATATATATATATATATATATATATATATATATATATATATGTATGTATGTATGTATAACTTATTATACATTATTATGCATGTAATATAATAGTAGGCTTACTTAATGTTTATATTACATGATTTAGTAAAGATTATTTTATATGCAACTCTTAATTTGTTTAGTAAGGGTAGTAGAGACAAAATAATTAAAGTATAATTATATAATATTATATAATATAGGTGTTTGTATTTTAAATTATATTATTGTACATGTAGCTCTTTTACGTTTTTTTTATCAAAAGAGATTGACCATTATATACTTAATATATAATTAGCAAACTATGGTTTTATAAATAAATCTATAATTAGAATAATAACATACTAATATTATTATATTTAAATATATGATATAGATCAAGTTATTTAATAAAAATAAAAGAAGAAATTTTAAACCTAATAAATCATCACATGTTACACAAACGGATCCTAATTGGATAAATAACTAACTTTATATTACTTAAATATTTTCAGATCCCAACCTCCTTATTTGAGACCCTATAGACCTTGCTAGTAATGTGTGACGGTTGATTGATGGATGTGAGGGATACGTGTGATGGGTTTTCTGATCAGAGGTGAGTAGTCTTATCCCCTAGACGCCTTTCTCAAATTAGGATATATTATATATTATATACATGCATGTTTTGGCCTCCAACATGATTATATGACTTTATCTAGAGATGATTTCAATCGAGCATATTTTATCATGCATTTGATTAGGTTGATTTGGGATATGAGTACATTGATGATATATAGAGATGATCGGAGATGATTATACTGTTGTGGTTTTATGTCAGGATGATCTCTATCATGAGTATGCATGTGATAGACTAGCAGAAGTATGCATGTGTTAGATACATGGTTGGAGTTGGTATTGCATCATTTTTCTCTTGGTTCCTGTTCCACCTAAATTCTTGTTATGTATTGACTCATTATCGTACTGGATATATGTATATGATCTATCATGTATAGGAAATCATAACAATAGTTGTGTATGTGATGTGATGTGATGGCTGGAATGGTGTTTGGTTCGAACTGGTATTGGACATACTCTTAGCGTATGGCAGAGTATGGTGATGGCTGATGGTTGTACTCTTAGTGTAACAACCCAATCCCAAAAAAAAAAAAAAAAAAAAAAATTCTTTCTATGGGCACGACGTGGCCGGCCACAATGTGACCGGCCTCGCGCCTGTGTAGTGGGGCTGCGTGGGGGAGGTGCCACGCACCCCCCCTCGCGTCGCCGTAGCCACCGCCAACCTCCCACCGCCTTCCCTCTCTCTCTTTAAATCTCTCTCTCTCTCGTTTGGTCTCTCTCTCTCTTTAAACCTCTCTCTCTCTCGCTCTCTCTCTCTCTCATTGAGGCCGGCCTATCGCCGCCGTCGCCGTCGCCACCTCCGCGAGCTCCGGTGAGCTCCTTTCTCTCCTCTCTCTCTCTCTCTCTCTCTCTCTCTCTCTCTCTCTCTCTCTCTCTCTCTCTCGCGCACGCGCGCGCGCTCACACCCGAGCTCGGGCACGTCGGAACAGAGCCGCCAGCGAGAGGCCGGCCGCTGGCTGGCCAGCAGCGGGCGGTGCCCTCCCCGCCGACCCGGTTCTGCAGTTCCCTCCCCTCCTCTCTTTCTTCTCTTCTTCTCTTCTCTTTTCTTCTTCTTCTTCCTTCTTTCTTCTTCCTTTCTTCTTCTTCTTCCTCAGCTGCTTCTCCTATTCTTATTTTCTGCAACAGTGCTGGGCTCGGCCCAGCACTGTAGTAGGCTAGTGCTGGGCCCGAGCCCAGCACTGTAGCAGAGATCCTTTATCCTTTTAATTTTATTATTTATTTATTTAGGTATTTCTGTCTTAATTAATACAAATAGATTTAGACATTATTTATTTTAATAATAATACATATTCATCATTATGATTATTATTAATTAAAGTTTATTGATGATTAATTAAGTGGTAAACTATTACACATAAATATAGGTAATACTTATATTTATTTATTTATTTATTTACTTATATGTATATTAGATTAATAGATAAATTTGTAAATTATAGTTATTAGATTTATATTCTAATATTCTTATGATATAAATTTTAAGTAATTCTGTTAATTTATTATACATTATTATTTTGTAACAAATAAGATAATGACTACATAGTCCCTAATTAATCAAGAAATAATTTAATTATAATTAGGTTTTTATCTATATTTATATTTTATTTATAATTAAAATCTAGACAATCATAAAAATAAGTAGAAATTCTAAAATCTAATAAATCATCATATTTTACTCGAACGGATTATAATGGGATAAACAACTAACTTTATGTTACTTAAACATTTTCAGATCCCAAACCCCTTATTTGAGACCCCGTTGTCCTTGCTAGCGAGAAGTGTCACACGGTTGATGGGCGAATATAAGGGATACATGGTTTGTATCTTCTGATCAGTGTGAGTAGTCTTATCCCCTAGATCCCTTTCTCAAATTAGGTTATATTATATATTATGTACATGCATGTTTTGGCCTCCAGCATGATTATATGATTTTATCTAGAGATGATTACAGTCGAGCATATTTTTATTATGCATATAATTAGGCTGATCTTGAATATGAGTATGATGATGATAAATAGAGATGATGAGATATGATTATACTGTGGTGAGGTTATGTCTAGTTGATCTGTAACATGGGTATGCATATAATAGATTAGCATGAGTATGCATGTGTTGACTATATAGTTGGAGACTACATTGCATCATTTTTCTCTTGATTCCTATTCCACCTAAATTCCTGTTATGCATTGACTTGTTATCGTACTGGATATATGCATATGATCTGTCATTTAGAAGGAAAGCATGAAATGTGATTGATAGGATAGTTGATAGAAAGCGTGAGGATACCTGAGTGGGCGCGAGGGTTAGGGCGTGCCTAGAGATGACTGATTGCTCGACATAGTCGCGATCCTGTTGGCCTTACGTCTGAGGTCGTTAGTCTGTGTGCGCAGCAGACATTCGGACACATGCCGTTCGCCAGGGCATATGTGGCGAGTTATCCTCATGAGGTTTCTATCAACTATGTGGGTGCCCGGTCTGGATGGATATTGATACCCTAGCGGGTGGCGGGGTATGGTTATATTAGAGATACTCTTGCGGGTGGCGGAGTATGCTCTGAGCCTTTGAACATGATGTTGAGACCGGGTACCGGGTATTGACTGTGCACAGTGGTCTAGTATGATGATATTATACCGAGATGTCGGTGATGATCGTGAATGTTGAGAAATGCATATGATTTCATTTTTATCTGACATACCTGATTATTGAGTGGTCAATATACATCATATATGGTTGCATTTGGTATCATAGCATGGTCATGGTCGGCATGCATCATGTGTCATATTTGATAGAGAGTTATGATGATCATATGACATGGAGATTTGTTTATTTATTGTCGAGGATTGTATACTTTTATCAGTATGACATATTATCTACTTTTCATTTATGTATTATTGAGGATACATTCATATACTCATTCATGACATGATACTCTTTCTGATTCATATTATCCAGTACATGATTTACTCTCTGTTTGACATCACTGATTCGGGGTAAGGTCTATTCACTGAGCCTTTTGCTCATGACTCTCTTTATTTCTTTTCTAACCCCTCAGATTTGTGGTACGTGATAGCAACCTAAGATATCTTGGGAAGATATTTTAGAGTGATGATGAGGTGAGCTATTGATGCGAGACGGTATAGTAGATAGTTTAACCAGACATTGAGTTGTATCGTTGTTTGTTATATTTGTACCTTATTGTATCAGACGATGATTTGTATAATATAGGTCGAATCATAATGTACTCTTGTATTAGTTATTTTAGTTGTATCTTGATGGTTTGTTGTGGCCTGTGTGGGTCCTGCCAGATTATGTAGCGGTCTAGTGTATATTATTGTGGACTTTGATATTCATATGTTAACAGGTTTATTTGGTTAAGAGTATGATTTATTTGGTGATGGATTATATGATCATGGATAGGCTAGCAGGTTTTATTTGATGATGTCATGATTATATGTGCACAGGAGAGTATCCGTGCGTGACGGGCCCCGCCCGACTTGTCGCGTGCGTCGCGCGTGCCGTGCGGCCGCGTGGGTGTGCACGTGCCGTGCCGGGCGGGGGCGTTACACTTAGCGTATAATAGGGTACAACTATCATTGATATACCCTTAGCGTATGACAGGGTCTGATTTATCTACAGAGATAGGGTTAGCATATGATAGGGTATGCTCTGAGCTTATGACATGATGTGTATCGAGTTTGGGGCCGGGTATCGTAGTCCAGCATGGTGGATGATATTCATAGTTGAAATGGATGATTGTGATAGTGAGAGATATATGGATTATATCTGCCTCTGACATATACGATTATCTAGTAGTTAGCATGCATCATGCATCATCATTGATGTGACTAGTATCATTGGATCATAATTGTTATACATGATATGTTGTTATATTCGATGAGGTTATATAGTAATTTCATCATGTGATATATTTTTTAGTTGAGGGTATAATATGCTCATTCATGAGAATTAATATCATTCATATATATGTTATTGAGGATACATATATACATGCTCATACATAGCATCATGCTGCTTTCTGATTCATATTATTCAGTACATGATTTATTCTCTATTTGGCATCACTGATTCAGGGTAAGGTCTATTCACTGAGCCTTTTTCTAATGACTCTCTTTATTTGTTGCTAACCCTCTTAGATATGTGGAACGTGATAGCGACTTGAGATATCTTGAGAAGCGATGATGAGGTGAGCGATAGATGCGAGATGGTGTAGAAGATAGTTTATATAGAAATTGAGCTGTACTAGTATTTGATATTTGTATTTTTTTATATTAGACAATGATTTGTATAATACAGGCCGAATCATAGTGTACTTTTGTATTAATTGTTTTAGTTGTATCTTGATGGTTTGTTGTGGCCTGTGTGGGCCCTGCTAGATTATGTAGTGGTCTAGTGTATATTATTATGGACTTGGATATTCATATGTTAACAAGTTTATTTGGTTGATAGTATAATGTATTTGGTGATGGATTATGTGATCATGGATAGGTTAGCAGGTTTTACTTGATGATGTCATGACTATATATGCACAGGAGAGTATTTGTGCGTGACGGGCCCCGCCCGTTCTATCGCGTGTGCCGCGCGTACCGTGTGGGCACATGGGCGTGCACGTGCCCTTACCGAGCAGGGGCGTTACAGTTTGGATGCTTGAAGGGGATCTACGGTTATGATCTACTCCTATGAAGATAAAGACAATTTAACAGCTAATGTAGAAAAGATAAGGAGGAGAATAATAACTAGCTAAACTCAGATTTCTTAATTCAATTCCATAAAATTATCAATACATGTCCACTCCTATTTATAGGAGTAAAAATCCATAGCGGATCAGATCCACATGCGGATTATCTGATTTATTTGAAATTCAAACAACAAGATAAAGCTAGCTAACTAACTAAATCAGCCTTCTTTATCTTTCTCGTATTAATCCTTCATTTCGTCATAGATAGATTCCTAATCTGAAGAAGTCGTGAATACCAAAATTGTAGATCTAGAGGTTGGTGATCTTATCCCGCTAGTTTGATAATATTCGGATGTTTGTAGAATATTCTGTGAATATTTTTCAAAAACTATGCAGAGTTGGATTTAGCTAATTAAATAAAATCATAACCTTCTAACTAAACCAAATAAACAAATAAGATAACTAGACTCAATCCATTGAGTCTAATCTCCCCTTGATGTGATCCGATATGACCCGGTTCGCATCAGGGGGTGAAACGTTCATTGCATCGAAAGCAAAGGTCCTTCGCTCTTCGCTCCTCCACTTAAGAGGGTGTGAGAGTTCGAACGGGGGGCTTGTGCCTCCTTTAACATCGGAAGAAGGTCTCAAAGGTGGTCGTGAACTAGTACTCGTAGCCACTGTCTTTGAACCCGGTGAATTTTCAACCAGTATTCTAGGTGCAAATCACCCCTCTCGGTTGCCCCAATTAGTTTTCGCTGCCATTTTTAGAGCCTTATATTTCTGCTCCATCCTCATGGCCTTCTTAAAGGCCTCTTTAAGAGTGGTAGGACAAACAGCACGAACATCCGCCTGTATTTCATCCCTTAGCCCTGAAATAAATGTCATCATTAATGTCGGTTCGGGCCAAGGTGGCTCACAATGACTACTAACTCTTTCAAATTCTACTTCGTACTCCAATATGGTCGTCCTCTGAACCATCTTGCTTAATGTGACAGCAAAATCTTCATAAGCCGCCGTCCCAAATCTACATGTAATCCTCCTACCAAAGTCGACCTAACCGGTAAATCCTTCACCATGAATAACCGATCTATACCAATGCAATGTTGTTCCTTCGAGGTAAAAGTTTGCTATTTGGACCTTTGCATCCTCCACTGTCCCTTGACAATCAAAATATTGTTCAACTTGAAACACCTAATCCGTTGGATCACCGCCTTGGTATTTTGGAAAGTCTAAGCGTGTGGTTCTCCCCTAAATAGCATCGTCGAGTTCATGATAGACTCTTAGTTTAGGTCTAAACATTTGTGCATGTTGATCACCTTCTCTAAATCCTCGAGCACATCCATCACCATCTCCAAAGGGATCAACCTTGTCCTCAAAGTGCCAATCCTCATCATCGATGAAGCGCACCGGTGCCGTACGCCACTCTGGTTCCACTACCGCTAGTCTTGGGTCTTGTAATGGAGGTGGGGGATGACGTGTAGGCATGGGTAAGAGGGGATCATTGACACTTACATGTCGCACCTAGACCTATGGGGTATCAGATCGATGAGGTTCCACCGTTGGTCCTTCTTGAGGCACCGATCGTCGTCGAGGAGATGACGAAGCCGATCCATTCATGTCATATTCCTTTAAATCATTGTGATCATTTTGCATTGTGTCAACTCTATGCAGCAATATTTAGAACATGCCCCTAAGTTCATCCGCCAACCCTATATTCATACCCATGGACGTTGGTTAACTTGGCCCTACTGTGGTCGCTCCAAAGGGATCGGCCTCACGGTTTTGGGTTATTGTGGATTGAGTCTTCCCTTGTCGGTGTGCTCTCCATTGGTCTCCTTGTTGATGTCATCTTCCTTATTTCATCTATTAATGAAGGTCCGAGGTTTGCCTGGCTTTGATACCAAATTGGGGGTTATGGTACCAAAAGATAGGTTATGGAACAATTCCTTTAAGATCTGAATTTATTGCAGAAAGCAGTCCGCGCAACCATGGAAAAATATTCGTCAAATATTCTCCTATAGTCAGAAAATTACGAAACCAAGTGGAAAGAGGAGTGATAGGAGATTATGGAGATTAGAAGCTAGACAAGACTAGGAGGATTGATGGAATAAGGAGATTAGAAGCTAGATGAGACCATCGTGATAGGAGAGACAACATTGGTTGGTGAAGAGAGTGAAGGGAGATGTTAAGATCGACGGCCAAGTTGAGAAGGGAGATACTAGGGATGCAAGGGCAAAAGCCAACTGATCTTTTATTCCAAGAATGCCTAAGATACAAGTCATAAAGCCCTATTTATAGAGAATAAAATATAAGTCTTAAACAAACTAATAAATGTAGCTAAACCCATCTTCCTTATCTTTCTCTGATTAGTTCTTCATTATACTATAGATAAAGTCCGAATATGAAGTTTAGATTAGGATGAGTCACAAATCTTATCCAAGTGGTTCCATAATATTCAAACTTCTGAAGAATATCTCCTAATTATTTTTTTTAAAACTACATAGAGCTAATTAAATAAAATTCTAACATACTAAAACTCAGACTAAACCGTATAAGTATAATAATAAGATATCTAGACTTGATCCATCAAGCCCAATGTCTTTCAAGGTGATTCGATCTAGTCCGAATCACATCATTCCACCACGCTTCCGTTCACTTTGTCCTCAAGGTGAGAAGCTCCATCAATGAAATGAACCTCTTTAGTCACCTTGAAAGTGCCTTCATGATGTTTTGATGTGCTCTCTCTTTTAGTCAATATTTGGTCCGAGGACAACATGCTCTAATACCACTTGTTACAAATTGGCTTGAACTGATTCATAGTGATTTCTAGACAGATTTTAGAATGTAACTTTCAAAGATGATTTCATTTACTTCTTTATCATCTAAATTCCTAAGTTACATGATCTTTTTAAGTACTAGATATATGCATATTATCTATCATGTATAGAAAATTATGAAATACATATATATGTGATGTGATAGCTAAAATGGTATCTGGTCCGGACTAGTACTGGACATACTCTTGCGTATGACAGAGTATGGTAATGACTGATGGTTATACTCTTAGCGTATGATAAGGTACAATTATTATTGATATACCCTTAGTGTATAGTAGGATATGATTATCTTTTGAGATACCCTTAGCGTATGGTAGGGTATGATTATTTTTTGAGATACCTTTATCATATAGTAGGATATGATTATCTTTAGAGATACCCTTAGCATATGACAATGTATGCTCTGAGCTTGTGGCATAATGTGTATTTAGTTTGGGGCCAAGTACTGTGGTTGAGCATGGTGGTTGATATTCTGAGTTGAGATAGATGGCTATGATAGTGAGAGATATGTGTATTATATTTGACTCTAACATATATGATTATCTAGTAGTTGGCATACACATCATGCATCATAATTGATATGACTAATATCACTAGATCATAATTGTTATACATCATATGTTGTTATATTTGGTGATGTTATATTATAATTTTATCATAAGATATATTTTTGGTTGAGGATATAATATGCTCATTCATGAGATAATATTAATTTCATTTATATATATATTATCAATGATACATATATACATGATCATACATAGCATCATACTTCTTTATGATTCATATTATCTAGTACATGATTAACTTCTGATGTGACATCACTAATTCGGAGTAAGGTCTATTTACTTAGCCTTTAGTTCATGACTCTCCTTTGTTTTTTTCTATCCCCCTTAGATATTTGGTACGTGATACGACTTGAGTTATTCAAAGAAGATATTTAGAGCGATGTTGAGGTGAGCTATAGATACGAGATGGTGTAGATGATAGTTTATATAGAAATTGAATTATACTATTATTTGATATTTATACTTCATTGTATTAGACGATTTGTATAATACAGGTCGGATTATAGTGTACTCGTTGTATGTTGTATTTTGATGGTTTGTCGTGACCTGTGTGGGTTTTGCCAGATTATGTAGCTATCTAATATGGTTGTTGTCGATATAGATACTGATATGTTAATAGATTTGACTTGATGATGTCATAATTTATTTTATGATAGATTATGTGAGCACAAGAGTGTATATATGCATTGCGCCCGTCTTATCGCGTGCGCCACGAGTGTCGTGTCGGCGCGTGGGCGTGCACGTGCCGTGCCAGGCGGGGGTATTATACAAACATTGAGAAATAATTGAGTTTAGTTATTCATATTTATTGTTTCATAGCCGTTAGATTGTCATTATCTTTCTAGAAGTAGATCATAGCCATAGAACATCTCCAACTTTCAAACCCTAGGCACCATCTTCCTCTAGTAGACACCTTACCTTACGACTGTCCACCACCACCATTGGCTGTCCGCCACTCTTCGATGACTATCTCAATGTTGGATGTTTACCAATCTACCATATTCTGACCTTCCATAACTATTTTATTAATATCTTTTCATTTCGATCTTCAGTTCATGTGAAACTAGGTCTATTATGACCCTAACTTCCGAGGCTCCCACCATATAATTTTTTCATAATTTTATACATCAGGATAGGTCTAGATCTAATTTCTCGGACGATGATGAACATGTGATCCAAAGCTAACCCCATGGGAGATCACGGCCATGAAGGACCAAGAACTCATCTTCATCCCTATGGAGGTTTCCTCAGTACCACTAGCAATTGCTTGTGATGAGCTACCGATGTGGGCGAAGATAATATTTAAAGAATTTTCAAACGAGTTGAAGGAGATGCAAATCTCCCTTAACAACTCGATCCAAGCATTAATAGAGGCCTTACTAGCTACTTACCGCCCTACAGTACTAGTGCCATCAGCCATAGTGGAACCATCCACCCTATGACGTGAACGTCTAAACCATGAGGAAGGGGAAGTGTTAGCCCAAATTGCGACCAAAGCACCACCTTCGGTTGCAGTGGAGCTCTCGCCATCTTTGCAAACTGTTTCCACCATCGACGCGACACTAGAGCGTCCCCCAACGATGGCCCTATTGTTATCTTTCCTAGACAAGGTGGAAAATAGTCAAAACCCTAGTTTTCAAGCAGTGGCGATCTAAGTACTTTTGGTCCAAGCCACCACCAGCAACACCTTCCTTGAACCACTCCCACCCAAGCCATAGCCTTAACTGTATGTACTAAGACCTTAGCTCGAACCACCCGTGGTTAGGATTTGGCCCAAACCACTGACAGCTAGGGTAGACTATAGCTCAAATAAGTGGGCCCTAGGGTAAAACCCATCATGGGGCCCTTCTTTACGTGGTAGATGAGACCAATACAAAGATCGAGGACATGCCGTTTGAGAGCAACGGAAAGTATAGATATCACAATGGACACCTTAAGGACAAGGTGGTTAGAAGCATGGTGGATTAATGCGAACTAGGTTTGGTCATATTGCATCATGAAGATATTAGGATATCCTATATTATAAATATAATTATAATACTATAACTATAATTCACTTTTATATAAAAGATAAAAGACTCAATATATATATATAATTATAAGTATAGACAAAACTTTAATTATGACTAATTTGTAATCCTTACTCTATCTCGATTAATCAGGAACTATAAAGTCTTTACTTAATTATACAAATTAATTAATTAATAAGACTAGTATCTTATTCTACACACAATAGTATATAATAAACTGTTAAAATTACTTAAAATGTATATATTATGAATATTAGTGTATATCTATAAATCTCATGATTATAATTAACGAAACTATCTATTAATCTAACAAAACATATTTATATATAGTAACACCAATATTTATATGTAACAATGTATAACATAAATTTTTTAAAAAGTAGGTTGTTATACAAACTAACATAAGCTAGAATAAAACTAAACCAAATGTTGAAGTAAATAACTAGCTTAATAAATAGTTCAAGCCATTAGCCTAGTGTCCACGATGTCGTCCAGTCTAACCCAATCATATCACATAATATAGATGTATTAATATTCTACTATTCTCAGAATATTCTAAAAAGATGTCCTCACTGCTCCTTAAGTCAAATGTAGTCAGATATTCACTCACATAGAATATAGCACTACTTTATATGAAGTCTGTTTATTAAATAGGCAAGATTGTTCATATAAACTACAGTGTTTACTGCTTCAGCCCAAATACTTTGAGACACCTCTTTTGCTTTAACATCACCCTACCATTTCCTACACAACTTTGTTTTTTATCTCCACAATGTCATTCTATTATAGAGTTATGGGTCCTGAAAATTTATGTTTAATTCTAAGAGTCACAAAACACAACATCATTTTCATCGTTAAACTTCCTATCATGATTACATCGAATCCTTACAAAAGTAGTATGATTTTTTATTTTACAATCCCAAGCATGAAAAATAGAAACTATCATGTATTTGGTACCATGGGACAATCTATTTATCAAATATGGAGAAATATGACTACCCTTATTCTTGATTATCACAGAGACTGCTTAATGGATGTTCAGTCCCTTTCGAAGCAACGTAGTTGGCCCATTGGACTCCTCAGCTGAATTGGATTAAGTTAAAATGTGAGTGTTTGTTATGATGAATCTGACCAATTGGGTGGAGGAGGATGGATCTTCAGAGATGCTAATGCCAATATTATACATGCTGGTGCAGGTCCAACATCTATGAGAGTGGCTTTGGTTACCGAGGCTTGGGCAACGAGAAGAACTGTCCATCGCTAAGGGCAAGCATTTTGCTAAGCTGGTGGTGGAAACAAAATTCAGACTAGCTCATTCAACTTCTTAATAGCAAAACTTCTCCGTGGAAGATAGAAACTATAATTGAAGATTGTAAACACCTTATTAAATCTGTTGAGAAAATAGAAATTACTCATGTGTAGAGGGAAGGGAATCAGGCTACAAATTGGCTTCCTCGCTACAGCCGGGATTACGGGGTCATTCACTTTGTGGGTTGGATCAATCGTCTTATCTTAATACCATTTTTGGTGAAAGATGCTTTCGGATGTAAGACAGTTTCTTGTAATTTTGGGCCCTTGGCTGTCTTAAGTTAATGCATTTCTGATTTTGTAAAAAAAGTAGAGAGAAATGTGGATATGATAGAATAACAAGAGTGCAAAATTTAGTCGATGTGAGACTAATAGCTTAATATAAAATATAGAGAAAAGAAGTAAACTCTGATTAGTGAGTATATATATATATAAATCGAGCTCATTTAGTTAACAAGATCAAAATTTGAAGTCAAGCTCGAGCTCTAGTTGAGCTGCAAACTAGTCGAGCATGATCAGCTTACATGCCTACCAGCGTTTTGACAACCTTACATGCCAATCAAGATTCACATTGAACCACCACACAATTGTTCTCGGAGAGGAGGTCCCAAATAGTTGGCAAATTGGGGTCTGGTAGACTGTACCATTGAATTGCAAGTGCAAGGGTCGAGTCGTCACTTGGCCAAGCTACTAGGGGTGAAAACGGGTCGGATTAACTCCGACCCGACCCGCTATTCGACTCGATTTGGATCGGATTCGGATAAAAAATTTCTATCTGATTCAGATATTGATACGGATAAAATTTTTGAAAAAAATTCGGATACGGATCGGATTTATTTTTCGGATTCGAATACGGATATCGGATATCCGTTTACCCGCATATTTTTTAAAATGATTTACAGTTTTTAGTTTGCTTATTTAAATAGTAAGTATTAATATTATTACTAATAATACGTTATATATTATTTATAGAGATTAATTTCTCTAATTTTATATATTTGATATACAAAAAAATTATTTGTTGTAAAACTCTTAATAATTTTATGTTAATTATATTTAAATAAAATATTATAATTATTTTAAATTTAATCAATATCCGTTTAAGATCAGATACTTTATCTGAAGATTATCCGTATCCGTTTAGTTAGGATATGGTTTTAAATTTTGCTATCCATTCAATATCCGTATCCGAATCCGTATCCGAACTAAAAATATGGATCTAGATATGGGTTGAGTACTATCCGATTCGTATCCGATCCGTTTTCACCCTACAAGCTACTCATCTGGTCAAAATCTTAAGGCAGGGCCAAAAGTTTTGAGCCATAACCCTATTCAAGATCAAATTGAGCCGAACCCGGAACCAAAAGCCTGAAGCTCAAGGTCCAGCCCAAAACCAGATCCAGTAGCTCGATTCGAAAGATTCCAGCTTTTTTTTTTCCTATCATGGACAGACTGACATTTCCTATTTAAAATTTTTATCTTCCCTTTTTTTTTTAATCTTCCATCCATAATTAATTTCCATCTTTTGATAACTTATTCAAGACAGATCAATAGATCTCACGAATTATTGTAGCCAACCTTTTAGCCTTAGAAGCACATCAAGTATTGTTGACTCGTTTTTGGGCCCGAAGGTAGCCCACGATGTAGACTTAAAATCTCTCATCTCAATAGTCGGTCCGGGCCTCCAAAATAAAACCTCATATGAACCCGGCTCGGATTAATGGCTATCAAATTGGGTGTCGGTCCGATATTTTTACTCTTAACCTAGTCATGGCCACCCCTACTGAGGTATTTAATGGGGTCAGCTTTTGCTGCAGTGTTGTCTCCATTAGGCTTAAGTTAAGATTCTCCTAGCCATTCCTTACATTTGGGCCCTTTGTTCACATGCATGCCTCCCATTTCCTCTCAAGGTTGGTCCCTTTTGTCCTGATAGTGTGCACTAACTAGGCCCACTATTATGCTCTCTCTTTTATTCTGGAAAGCTTGAGAGATATAAATGCTGGTTCTTAATCAATTGCGTTCTTATCATATGCTAATTGGAGTGGTCCACTGCTCGCTCTATTGATCAGAATGTACTAATAGCCAATAGGTGGCCCATAATATGTGAATAATGAACCTTTCGATCACTGTTAAGGATCAGAAGTCCATAAGAGATCTCTTAGACCACGATGAGAATTTCTTTTCTTTTGTTGAGAAAATGCCCATAGGTAATGTAGAAGAATGCTCCTGCGAAAAAGATTAAAGAATGAACGAGAAATCAAGTTAAAACAGCAACTTTCAGTTTCTATAGGCTAGGTGCATTTAAATGCACTTCGATACAAAGTTGATATACGAGCTTGTATGTTATTTAGGGCTGGATATGCACCTGGTAAGTCAGGTGCACACCTGATAGTCCAATCAAAAACAAAACATCCGAATCACTTTCTGAAAAAAATAAATCCCTAGACACACGTATGTATCTAATCTCTAGGCAATGATATTTCTCGTTCGCTTAAGTAAAAGTCGGAAGAAATATTAAAAACGAAAGTAGAGATGAACACCAAGATTTTAACGTGGAAAAACCCAAAACGGAAAAAAAACCACGGATCCAAACTCGGATCAAAACCAATCACTATAATAGTAGCAGTTACAAGACTGACTCACAAAACACCCCGTCGATCCAAACGACTTTGTTTCTCTCAGTCTTGATCGCTAGAACCCACGATTCACTGCTTCCTGTGATTGAAGTCCAATCTCAGTAGCCCTCGAGATTGATCTTTCGTCTAGATCACCCTTAAGACGAAAGATTAAATTATTGTAGATGAGTGGAACCTTGTTGGTAGAAGAACCGATGTAGCTTCAAGAAGTCACCCTCAATAATGTTTCTTCCAACACCCTAGAGTTAGGGTTTCATAATCCTTATATATGATATTCAAGATAGAGCCAAATCCGAGTCTTATCCGTACTCATGATCTTCAAGATAGAGCCAACTCCGAGTCTTATCCGTACTCATGTTCTTCAAGATAGAGCCAAATCTGAATCTTATCCGTACTCATGATCTTCAAGATAGAGCCAAATCTAAATCTTATCCGTACTCATGAAAGTCCAATATTTTTAAACTTTGTTGGTGCGTTCGAACGGGCTCGAGTGCGTTCGAACGTGACAGCTTGAATTCTTCAGTTGCGTTCGAACGCGTTTGTGAACGCGGCTCTCTGTCTGTGTGAACGCAGTGCCCGCGTTCGAACGCGTTTGTGAATGCGGCTCTCTGTCTGTGTGAACGCAGATTTCGCGTTCGAACTCGTTTGTGAACGCACCGCGTTCGAACTCGTTTGTGAACGCACCGCGTTCGAACGCGTTTGTGAATGCGGTGTGAACTCAACAGCTTTTCTCCAATAACCTTGCAATTCTTCAGACCAGAGATATTCTAGACTTGTGTAAAGCTCATATACATGTAAAAAATACACTTAGAATATTTTATACACAATTGCCAACAAATAAAAACCTAACAATCTCCCCCTTTGGCAATTTGTGACAAAACATCTAGGTTACAAGATATTACAAAGACTTCAAATTGAGCAATCAACAAGTCTAGAATATTTTGCACATCAAGCCCTACAAATAAACATATACCAATCCAAGATCAAATGAAAATAACTTGAAATGAATAAACAATCTAAACACAAGTTATCAATGTAGCATAAATTCAAAAGTACTTAAGCAGACAAAGTTCAAAGTTACTTCAAGCAAAGTTCAAAAGTACTTAAGACTCTCATAAACTCCCCCTATGCTCATACTTCCCCTATACACCTAGACACTTAGACACTAACCTAGACACTAAGACACTCTCTCCATTTTTGACACAAATGCCAAAGACTACGAACTCAGAGGAAACTGACGATGAAGAATCGTCAACACAGAGTCGAGGTAGGTGAAGAAGGCGGCCTTGGTTTCTTGGTAACTATAGCTTTTTTAGGCATTCTAGAGAAGGAAAAAAGTCGCAAGATTCAACATATGCCCAAAGAATACAAAAAAAAATCCAAAAATTCTAGAAACCATGAAGACCCTAAGTGAAATCCATCTTCCACTTAAAAATGCAAGTTATCACGTTCAATCGCACAAAAAACATCAAGATATTAACTTTAACGTGATCAAAACTTGAAACTACACGAAATCAATCAAGATCAATAGACTTTGGAGATGCATTTCTAGAAATTCAAAATACATTCAAGACATAGAATATGACAATCAAATGAAATAAGTCATACACAGATCAATCAAGATATCAAAAGTATATTATAATCAATTCTAATGCATCACTTAAAATTAAATTAATCTTGATTGATCATAACGATACGCATATGTAAGATGAGCATAGATAACATGAACCAATCTTCTTAAACAAACTTTCCTATATAAACAATGATGCAACACAGTAGTCAAACCGACTTAGTATTGAAATTTTGCACTTTTCGACTTATTCTCCATAACATAACAGGAATTTTTCCTGTATTTTTTTTAAAAAAATATAGGTGCAATGATGGCTTTCACACATGAGTAGGTAGCCCTTTTCTTGTAGTACAAATCAAATAAAGTGTAAGAAGAAATTCACATCTATCATTTTTTTTTTTGAATTTGCATATAATGTACTAAGTCAAACTGGACTCGAAACAAGACGGCTTTCACACTAACTCATTGTAGCCATTTTCATTGATCTTTTATAAAAATATATTTGATAACTAAGTATGAGGTCAAACTGTGCAAATCAAAGTTAATAGTGAGCTATTTAAAAAAATATTCATGATATCATGCTCACACAAGAATACACATACGTTATGAGTGCATTAAAATTTTATTATTATAGAAGTTGAGGGAGTGACAAAATCAAAATTGAAACAATATACTACAAGATGACAAAATTGACTATAATAACTCATAATCAAGAGAAAAATCATATTTTTATGTCAAGAGTATATTATTGAATCTAGGAGTGCATCAATTTTTTTTTTATAACAAAAACTCTCGACAAATCTAAAACTGAAACCAAAGAAAATTTCAGAGTAAAATAAAACCTAAAAAAAATGAAACAAAATAATAAGAAACTCGCAAACTAAAACACAAATCAATCCAAAGCACAAATCCCTAAAGAAGTGCGAAGATACTGAAATCTCTGTAAATCAGAAGGTTTTGTAACAAATCACCCAACTGTTTCTCCATCTCAACATGTTCTATTGCTATTGTTTTATCTTGTTACATTTCAGATTATGTGAAGTTCTAACAATATAGCAATTATTAGATGTTCTAGATCCAAAACATATAACATTACCATCATGATCTAGAATAGTACAATCATTTTTAGAGAATTCTACCTCATAACCTTCATCACAAAATTGAATGATGCTTAATAAATTTGCTTTCAAGCCATTAACATAAAGAACATTTTCGAGACTAGGAATCCCTGGAGTACTTACCTTTCCTTTACCTATTACCTTGGATGAGTTACCATCTCCGAATGTCACAACTCCCCCTTCATGTTTTTCGAGATTAGAAAATAAAGACTTGTCACCCGACATATGTCTTGAACAGCCACTATCTAAATACCACAATTCAGAATTTAAGGCTTTCAAGGCAGTATGCACAACATAACATTTCAAATCAGATTTCTTGATCCATATGGCCTTTGTTTTCATCCCATAAATAAAAGCACTTTTAGGTTTTTGCACAAATTTGCAATGTGGTCGAATATGCCTTAGAATGCCGCAATGATAGCATGTCGGAACAAACCTTTTTCTACTCACCTTATGTCGAGGAGAGTGATTAGAGTTTACCTTTGGTACCGTCGAAGATTCACCAGTTTGTATATTCAAGTTTTGTTTAGAAGGGTTCATCCATGATTGCTTTGTAAATGCGGTTGATGGCTTCAGGTATTCTTCCTTTTGTATACCTGCAGAAACAAATACAGTTTTATTATTATTTGAATTACTAGTGTATCCAACACCATACCTGTCTTTTCCAGAGATCTGAGCTTTTAGAATTTCGTCAAGTTTGTTCTTCCCTTTCAGAAATGTAACTTCCTTATGCAATCGCTCTAGTTCAATTTCATCAGCCTTCATTTTATTTTTTGCATTGTCAAGTTGTTCAGAAAGGTCTTTGACACGTTCAAGCTCCAATTTGTACATCTCTTCAAATTGAATTCTTTCTGGTTCGATTACCTTGAGACGTTGAAGTAGTCTAAGATTGCTTTTTTTGAGTTTAAACGACTCTAGGTATAAGTCATTATATGCCTTTTGGATTTCAGATTCATCTTCCTCAGTAGGTAACATATCCTGATCATCTGTACTATCAGTATCAACAATAGAGTCAGTATAAAGTAAAGAAGAGGTAAAAGCTACAAAGTTTTCTTCGTCCTTTTCAGAATCATCAATAGATTCATCTGAGTCATCCCAAGTAACTTTCATAGCTTTGCCCTTCCTCTTAAGACGATTAGGGCATTCTTGTGCGATGTGTCCAAAACCAGAACATTCAAAACATTGAACTTTATTCTCAAAATTCTTATTTTTCTGTTTGACATTGTTGTTGGTACCACCTTTATTTGAACTCACAGTATTCTTCCTTTTTACAAAGGCTTTGCTTTTCTCAAGTTTTTCAGCATTTAACTTGTTTGGCTTCCGAAAGAATTTATTGAACTTTTTGACAAACATGGTCAACATCTCAACATCTAAATCACCTTCATCATCCGATTCCTCTAAATTTTGTTCAACTGTAGATAGGGCTATCCCTTTGGACTTCCTCGGTTTTGAAAGACTGGACTCAAATGTTTGTAGATTTCCTACCAATTGTTCAACTTTCATTGAATCGATATCTTTACTTTCCTCAATAGCTGTAACTTTTACTTGAAACCTTTCTGGAAGGGACCTAAGGATCTTACGGACAATTCTGTTTTCAGGAAGTTTCTCTCCTAGGTTGAAACTAGAGTTGACTATATCACTCAGCTTTGCATAGAACTCATCAAATGTCTCATTCTCCTCCATACGTAGGGTTTCAAAACTAGTAGTCAACCTCTGAAGTTTCGAAAGTTTTACAGCCATGGTTCCTTCGTGAGTAGTTTCTAAGATCGTCCAGGCTTCTTTTGCTATCTCACACGTAGAAATTCTTCTAAATTCTTTCGAGGAAACACAACTAAAAATAGCATTTATTGCTTTGCTATTCCAGCCGACTTTGTCATAGTCTGACTTATCCCATGAGTCAATCGGTTTCTCAATAAGTTTTTCATTCACCATGTACATTGGTGGACTCCAACCGTTCACAATGGCCATCCATACTCGCTCATCTATAGATTTCAAATAAGCTCTCATCCTAGCTTTCCAATATCCATAATTTGATCCATCTAGAATAAGAGGTCTAATAGATGATTGTCCATCTCTATGAAAATCCATGCCTATCTGATCTCTCTTAAAGAGTGAGAGAACCTGCTCTGATACCAATTGAAAAAAATAAATCCCTAGACACACGTATGTATCTAATCTCTAGGCAATGATATTTCTCGTTCGCTTAAGTAAAAGTCGGAAGAAATATTAAAAACGAAAGTAGAGATGAACGCCAAGATTTTAACGTGGAAAAACCCAAAACGGGAAAAAAACCACGGATCCAAACTCGGATCAAAACCAATCACTATAATAGTAGCAGTTACAAGACTGACTCACAAAACACCCCGTCGATCCAAACGACTTTGTTTCTCTCAGTCTTGATCGCTAGAACCCACGATTCACTGCTTCCTGTGATTGAAGTCCAATCTCAGTAGCCCTCGAGATTGATCTTTCGTCTAGATCACCCTTAAGACGAAAGATTAAATTATTGTAGATGAGTGGAACCTTGTTGGTAGAAGAACCGATGTAGCTTCAAGAAGTCACCCTCAATAATGTTTCTTCCACCACCCTAGAGTTAGGGTTTCATAATCCTTATATATGATATTCAAGATAGAGCCAAATCCGAGTCTTATCCGTACTCATGATCTTCAAGATAGAGCCAACTCCGAGTCTTATCCATACTCATGTTCTTCAAGATAGAGCCAAATCCGAATCTTATCCGTACTCATGATCTTCAAGATAGAGCCAAATCTGAATCTTATCCGTACTCATGAAAGTCCAATATTTTTAAACTTTGTTGGTGCGTTCGAACGGGCTCGAGTGCGTTCGAACGCGACAGCTTGAATTCTTCAGGTTGCGTTCGAACGCGTTTGTGAACGCGGCTCTCTGTCTGTGTGAACGCAGTGCCCGCGTTCGAACGCGTTTGTGAACGCGGCTCTCTGTCTGTGTGAACGCAGATTTCGCGTTCGAACTCGTTTGTGAACGCATCGCGTTCGAACGCGTTTGTGAACGCGGTGTGAACTCAACAGCTTTTCTCCAATAACCTTGCAATTCTTCAGACCAGAGATATTCTAGCCTTGTGTAAAGCTCATATACATGTAAAAAATACACTTAGAATATTTTGTACACAATTGCCAACAAATAAAAACCCAACACTTTCAAACTTGTATTTTCATTTAGTAAATCTCCCAGAACTAATCAAGAACATTCTACTTGTTAAGCATAATAGGATTTGGTATCAACCTCAATCGTATCTCCATGATTCTCTTCTTGTTTGTCCAAGTCTATAAAAGGAAAACATAAAATGCATGATTGCCACAAATATGGACAATGCACACAATTCTCTCAAAGGAAAGCATAATATGTATGATTCCAACAGTTATAGACAATCTTAAATTTCTATAATTAGAGTGCTTTACATAATTGTAAGTTGCATTTCTAAACATATGAAGAAAGTGTTAGGTTTTTAGTGTTGACAATTATGTACAAAATATTCTATGTATTTTTATACATGTACGTGAGCATTTATATAAGTTTTGAAAGTATTTGGATTAAAGAATTTCAAGATTAAAAGAGAAAAGTTTCTGCGTTCACACCGCATTCGAATGTGCTCTCAAGAGCTCACATATACAGAGAACACGTGCACAAGCGTTTGCATATACAGAGAATGCATTCGGGGTATTCGAACACATGAACAGGCGTTCCAATATACAGAGAACGCGTTCGGGGCATTCGAATGCATGCACAGGCATTCACATATATAGAGAACACGTTTGAGCCATTCGAACACGTGTACAGGCGTTCGCAAATACAAAAAATATTTTTCTACCATTTGAACACAATCAAGGGTCGTTCGAACTCACTCTATAATCAAGCACTTGAGAGCAAGTCAGCCCATTCGAACGCACTCAGTTCACGTTCGAACACACCTGCGTAATATGCAAATTCTAGACTTCGTGAGTTCTGATATGACTTAGATTTAGCTCTATCTTGGTAATATATATAAGTATTGTGATTTCCTAACTTTAGGGTGGTCGGTGAATGTAATTTAAAGAAAGTTTTTGAGGTTACATCATTTCTTCTACCAAGAAAGTCTATCTCTTCTACATCGCATCAAGCTTTCGTCTTGAGGGTCATATAGACGAAGGATCAATCTCGAGAGCTACTAAGATTAGAGATCAATCATGGGAAGTGGTGAATCGTGGATTTTAGTGAATAAGACTAAGTGAAACAAAGTTGTGGGGATCGACAGGTTGTTTTGTGAGTCAGTCTTGTAACTGCTACAATATTAGTGATTAATCTTGATCCGAGTTTGGATCCATAGTTTTTTTCTTGTTTAGATTTTTCCACGTAAAAATCTTGGTGTTCATTTTTGCATTTGCTTTTTAATATTTATTATGTATTTATTTAAGCAAAGGAGTGATATTATTGCTTAGGGTTTAGATTCCTACGTGCATCTAGGTTTTTTCAATTAGTATCAGAGTAGACTCTCTTATCCATAGAGAGAGATCGGCTAAGTATGAATTTTCATAAAGATGGACAATCTTTTATTAGACCTCCAATTCTAGATGGATCAAATTATAGATATTAGAAAAGTAGGATAAGAGCTTACTTGAAGTCTATAGATGAGCGAGTATGGATAGCCATTGTGAACAGTTGGAGTGCACCTATGTACATGGTGAATGATAAACTTATTGAAAAACCTATTGAGTCTTGGGATAGGGTAGATTATAAAAAGGTTGGCTGGAACTATAAGGCAATAAATGTTATTTTTAGCTGTCTTTCCTCAGATAAATTTAGAAGAATATCTACTTATGAGATAGCGAAAGATGCTTGGACGATCTTAGAAACTACTTATGAAAGAACCATAGCAATAAAACTTTAGAAACTTTAGAGGTTGACTACTAGTTTTGAAACTCCCCGTATGAAGGAGAATGAGACCTTTAATGAGTTCTATGTAAAACTAAATAATATACTTAACTCCAGTTTTAACCTAGAAAAAAAAATTCCTAAAAATAGAATTATTTATAAGATTTTTAGGTCTCTCCCAGAAAGGTTTTAGGCGAAAGTTATAGCTTTTGAGGAAAGTAAAGATATCAATTCTATGAAGGTTGAACAATTAGTAGAAAATTTACAAACGTTTGAGTCCAAATTTTCTAAACCTAGGAAGTCCAAAGGTATGGCCCTAATCACTGTCAAACAAAATTAAGAGGATTCTAACGATGAAGGTGATTTAGATGTTGAGATATTAGCCTTGTTTGTTAAAAAGTTTAATAAATTCTTTAGGAAGCCAAATAAGTTAAATGTTGAGAAACTTGAGAAAAACAAAACCTTTGAGAAAAAGAAGAATCATATGAGTTCGAATGTTGGGGTGAGTAACAACAATGTTAAAAAGAAAAACAAGAATTTTGGTAATAAAGTTCGAAGTTTTGAATATTCTGATTTTGGACACATTGCACAAGAATATCCTAATCGTTTTAAGATTAAGAGTAAAGCTAAGAAAGTCACTTGGGATGACTCAGATGAGTCAGATAATGATTCTAAGAAATACCAAGAGAACTATGTAGCTTTTATCTCCTCTCTTTTTAATACTGACTCTGTGGTTAATATATACATATAAAGAACATATTTTTGAATCTAGAAGTACACCAATTATTTTTAGAAAAAACTCGCAACAAATAACTCATATACAATCTAGAACCAGAAACCAAAATAAATCAAAAGATTTTTAGAGAAAAAAAACTAAAAATAAAAAAATAATAAAAACACGCAACTCGTACGCAAAAGAAATCAGTCCAAAACACAACTCCCTGAAGAAGTACGAAGATACTCAAATCTCTGTACATCCAAAGGTTTCGTAAACAAATCCCCCAACTGATTCTCCATCTCAACATATTCCAGTGCTATTACTTTGTCTTCAACTAACTCACGTATAAAATAATGTCGGATATCAGTGTGTTTTATATATGAGTGTTGAACAGGATTTTTTGATATATTAATAGCACTCATGTTGTCATAATAAAGCACTATAGTATCTTGTTCAATGCCATAATCCTTGATCATCTATTTCATCCATAATAATTGAGAGCAACAATTATCCGTTGCAATGTACTCGGCCTCTGTAGTAGATAAAGATATCGAGTTATGTTTCTTATTGTGCCAAACATCTAGATTATTTCCAACATAAAAAACAGTCACCTGAGATACTTTTGCTATCATCACATGAACCTACCTAATCAGAATTAGTGTATCTCAATATGATAGCACTCGAGTCATAAGTAAATAAAATACCCAAATCAACTGTGCCATTAACATATTTTATGATACATTTTACGGCAAACAAATGTGTCTCCTTAGGTTCAGACTGAAATATAGCACACACACCCACACTAAATGCAATGTCTGATCTACTACTAGTTAAATATAAAAGACTATTAATCATGCTCCTATATAGTGTCTGATCAACACATTTTTCTGAAATGTCCTTTCCTTGTTTGGTAGTTGTGCTCATAGGAGTTCTAGCATGTTTTGCATTTTCTAACCTGAATTTTATCACTGGGTTCTTAGCATAATTGGTTTGAGCAGTAAAATTTCCTCTCTCCAATTGAGTAAATTGAAGCCCCCAAAAAAATTTCAACTCACCCATTATGCTCATCTCAAAATGATTGTGCATGAGATCTGCAAACTCCTTAGCTAAATTTTAACTCGTTGCCCTGAAGACTATATCATCCACATATATCTATGCCACAACTAAACTCTTGTTTTCATGTCTAATGAACAAAGTCTTGTCCACTCTCCTTCGAGTGAACCTCACATCCACTAAAAAAGTGGTCAACTTTTTATACCAAGCTCTTGGAGTTTATTTTAGCCCGTAAAGAGCCTTTTCAATTTAAACACATGAGAAAGAAATTTATAATCTTCAAAACCCTTAGGTTGTTTCACATATTCATTTTCATTCAAAATATCATTCAAGAAAGCACTTTTAAGACCCATCTGAAACAATTTAAATTTTAAATGACAAGTAATGCAAGAAGTATATGAATAGACTCTAATCTAGCAATAGATGCAAACGACTGATCAAAATCTATACCCTCAACCTGAGTATGTATATTTCTGTGCTATTAGTCTAGTTTTATTTCTAACTATATTGTCATATTTATCATTTTTATTCTTATATATCCATTTTATTCCAATTACGTTCACATTCTTAGGTCTAGGAACTAAATACCAAACATCATTTCTAGAAAATTGCTCTAGTTCCTCATGCATAGCATTGACCAAAAATCATCTAACAATGCTTCCTTAACATTTTTAGGTTCAAAAGTATATGTATAGCAAGTAAATGATACCTCACTTTGGATTTGTCGTCTTGTCGTCATTGGTTCATTCACATCTCCGATCACTTGTGATAGTGGATGATTTAATTTCACTCTAGCTGATGGTTCTAGTACACTGTAGTAATCTTTGTTCATTTCAACCTTTTCCTCATCCTTTTTCTCGATTGATAAATCAAGCTCCTTTTCCACATCTTCATCAAGTATACCTGTAGGAACAAGAATAGGAGTAACTTTAGTTTTGTCAGCAGTGATATCAACTACAATAACATTAGTAGATTCCATAACAATAGAACCGTCAAGATTGAATACTTTACAGGCTCTGCTATTATTAGAATACCCTAAGAAGATGCCCTCGCTAGTCCTAGTGTCAAATTAGTCAAATATTTTCGATCACGCAAGATATAGCATTTGCTACCAAATACTAAAAAATATTTAACACTAGGTTTCTTACCTTTTTAGATTTCATATGTAGTCATTTTCGTACTAGGTTTTAGATAAACACGATTTATCACATGTATCGCTGTATTTATCGCTTTAGTCTAAAACCTTTGAGGAACAATTTTAGCATAATGTATAACTCTTGCCATTTCCTGTACAACACGGTTCTTTCTCTCCACAATCCCGTTCTATCGTGGAGTTATAGGAGTTGAAAATTCATGCTAAATACCAAGAGAATCACAAAATATAGAATAACTTTTATTTTCAAATTCTTTCCCATGATCAAAACGAATCCTAACTAAGGTAGTAGATTTTTTTATTCTATAGTTTCAAGCATAGTGATTTAAAAATATCAAAGGTTTTAGACTTTCACGTAAAAAAGCAACCCGGGTATATCTAGAGTAATCATCAACCATTAAGAATATATATCATTTAACTCCAAGACTTTCCATTTTTGTTGGTCCCATTAAGTCCATATGGACTAATTGTAACACATGGTCAGTGGTAGCTGCATTTACTTTGTTGTGTGAGATCCTAATTTATTTTCCGATTTGACATGGATCACACACACTTTTTGACATTTTCTTCATCTTAGGTATTCCCCTTTTCACTTCTTGTTTGTACAGATTAAATATTTCCTTATGATTCACATGTCCAAGACATTGATGCCAAAGATCTACAATGTCAAAAGAAGCATTGTTACATTTCAAATTATATAAAGTTACAACAATATAACAATTATCAGATATTCTAGACCCATAACATATAACATTATCTTCATGATCTAGAATAGTACAATCATTTTTAGAGAATTTTACCTCATAATCTTCATCATAAAATTGGCTAATGCTCAGTAGATTTGATTTCATGCCTTTAGCATAAAGGACATTTTCAAGGATAGGAACACCTAAAATACTTACCTTTCCCTTACCGATTACCTTGGATGAATTACCATCTTCAAATGTCACAACTCCCTCTTTATATTCTTCGAGTTTAGAAAATATGGATTTGTCACCTGACATGTCTTGAATAGCCACTATTTAAATACCATAAGTCAGAATTTAAAACTTTCAAGGTAGTATGGTAGTATGCATAACATAATATTTCAAATCACTTTTCTTAGCCCATATGGCATTTCTTTTCACCCCATAAATGAAGGCAGTCTTAGGTTTTTGTAGAAATTTGTAATTAGGTCTAATATGCTCTAAAATACCACAATGAAAGTAGAAATAAACCACTTTTTTACTCATCTTATCTTTAGCTTCATCGAGTTGTTGAGTAAGGTTTCTAAGACGTTTAAGTTCCATTTTGTACTTCTCCTCAAATTGATTTTTTTCTGATTCAATTACCTTGAGTCTCTAAAGTAGTCTAAGGTTGCTTTTCTTGAGTTTGAACGACTCCAAGTATAAATCATTGTCTTTTATATTTTTTATTCTTCTTCTTCAGGTGGTAACACTTCCTATGTAAGATGGATGGGACTACTTATGTAAGATGGATGGGACTACTTATGTGGAGGTTATCAGTGAATCTTAGTAATGCTACTATTCTAGATTAGTGTATTCGATCAACAGTCCGCTGTAACAACCCAATCCAAAAAAAAAAAAAAAAAAATTTATGGGCACGACGCGACCGGCCACACTGTGGCCGGCCTCGTGCCCATGCCAGCTGCTCATGCAGCTTGGTGGGGCGCCACGCGCCTGCAGCCAACTGGCTGCCGCCAGCTGGCCGCGGTGTGCCCCGGCGGGCCCCGGCGCCGCCACTACTCCTCCTCCACCGCCTTCCCTCTCTCTCTCTTTAAATCTCTCTCTATCTCTCTCTCTCTCGAGGCTCTCTCTCTATATCTCTCTCTCTCTCTCTCTCGCCGAGGCCGGTCGTCGCCGTCGCCACCTCCACGAGCGCCGGTGAGCTCCTCTCTCACTCTCTCTCTCTCTCTCTCTCTCTCTCTCTCTCTCTCTCTCTCTCTCTTGCCCGAGGGTGGGCTTGTCGGAGCCGAGCCACCGGCGAGAGGCCGGCCGCTGGCTGGCCAGCAGCGGCCGGTGCCCTCCCCGCCGGCCCGGGTCCGCAACCGCCTCCCTCACCTCCCCTCTTTCTTCTCTTTCTCTTCTGTTCTTCTTCTTCTTCTTCTTCTTCCTCTTCTTCTTCTTCTTCTTTCTTTCCTTCTTTCTTTCTTTCTTTTTCTCCTTCTTCCTCAGCTCCTTCTCTTTCTTTCTGCACAGTGTTGGGCTCGGCCCAGCACTGTAGCAGACAGTGCTGGGCCGAGCCCAGCATTGATGGCAGATGTGTTTAATTTATTAATTAATTAGTTTATTTAGGTTATTTATTTAGGTATTTTTCTTCTTAATTAATGTAAATAGATTATTTAGACATGAACTATGTTAATAATATTATATATCCTTCAATATAATTTTATTAATGATAATTTTTATCATTAATGATTAATTAGGTATAAATATATGTAATACTTATATTTATTTATTTATTTACATATCTATTAGATTAATAGATAGATTTGTAAATTATAATTATTAGATTTATATTCTAATATTCTTATGATCTACATTTTTAGTAATTCTATTAATTTGTTATACATTATTAGCTTGTAACAAATAAGATAATGACTACATAATCCCCAATTAATCAAGATATAATTTAATTATAATTAGGCTTTTATCTATATTTATATTTTATTTATAATAAAAATCTAGCCAATTATAAAATTAAGTAGAAATTCTAAAATCTAATAAATCATCATATTTTACTCGAACGGATTATAATGGGATAAACAACTAACTTTATGTTACTTAAATATTTTCAGATCCCGAACCCCTTATTTGAGACCCCGTGGACCTTGCTAGCGATGAGTGTCACTCGGTTACCTGACGGACGTGAGAGATGCGTGGTTTGTATCTTCTGATCAGACTGTGAGTAGTCTTATCCCCTAGATCCCTTTCTCAAATTAGGATATATTACATATTATGTACATGCATAATTTTGGCTTCCAGCATGATTATATGACTTTATATAGAGATGATTTCTACCATGAGTATGCATTTGGTAGATTAGCATGAGTATTCATGTGTTAGATACATGGTTGGAGTTTGCATTACATCATTTTGCTCTTGATTCCTATTCCACCTAAATTCCGGTTATGCATTGACTTGTTATTGTACTGGATATATGCATATGATCTATCATTTAGAAGGAAAGCATGAAATGTGATTGATAGGATAGTTGATAGAAAGCGTGAGGATACCCGAGTGGGCGCGAGGGTTAGGACGCGCTTGGTGGATGATTGATCGCTCGACATGGTCGCGATCCTGTTGGCCTTACGTCCGAGGTCGTTAGTCTGTGTGCGCAGCAGACATTCGGACACATGCCGTTCGCCAGGGCATATGTGGCGAGTTATCCTCACGAGATTTCTATCAGCTAGAAGGGTGCCCGGTCTGGATGGATGTTGATACCCTAGCGGATGGCAGGGTATGGTTATATTTGAGATACTCCTTGCGGATGGCAGAGTATGCTCTGAGCCTTCGGGCATGATGTTGAGACCGGGTACCGGGTGTTGACTGTGCACAGTGGTCTAGTATGATGATGACATATAGAGATGACATTGATGATTGAGATGTTGAGAAATGCATATAATTTCATTATCATCTGATTACCTGATTATCGAGTGGTCAATATGCATCATATATGGTTGCATTTGATATCATAGCATAGTCATGATCGGCATGCATCATGTGTCATATTTGAGAGAGAGTTATGATGATAAATAACATGGAGAGTTGTTTACTCATGGTCGAGGATTATATACTTTTATCAGTTATGACATGTTATCTTCTTTTCATTTATATATTATTGAGGATACATTCATATACTCATTCATGACATGATACTCTTTCTGATTCATATTATCCAGTACATGATTTACTCTCTGTTTGGCTTCACTGATTTGGGGTAAGGTCTATTCACTGAGCCTTTTGCTCATGACTCTCTTTATTTCTTTTCTAACCCCTCAGATATGTGGTACGTGATAGCGACTTGAGAAGATATTTTAGAGTGATGATGAGGTGAGCTATAGATGCGAGATGGCGTAGATGATAGTTTATATAAAAATTGAGTTGTACCAGTATTTGATATTTGTACTCTTTTGTATTAGACGATGATTTATATAATACAGGTCGAATCATAGTGTACTCTTGTATCAGTTGTTTAGTTGTATCTTGATGGTTTGTTGTGGCCTGTGTGGGTCCTGCCAGATTATGTAGCGGTCTAGTGTGTATTATTGTGTATTTTGATATTCATATGTTAACAGGTTTATTTGGTTAAGAGTATGATTTATTTGGTGATGGATTATGTGATCATGGATATGTTAGCAGGTGTTTTTGATGATGTCATGATTGTATGTGCACAGGAGTATATCTGTGCGTGACGGGCCCCGCCTGACCTGTCGCGTGCGTCGCGCGTGCCGTGTGGGCGCGTGGGCGTGCACGTGTCCGTGCCGGGCGGGGGCGTTACAGTTCAGGTGGTATCAGAGCTTAGGTTTAAGGATGATCTGGCAAACCATCGAGTATAGTAGTCGTCAATTTGGTTTAGGGTTACGCTAGTAGTCGATCTCGATGAGTTTGATATGAATTGGTTGAGATAGGAATCTAGGTTGTGATGTTAAGATTATTAAGTTTTAATACTTGTCGATATTGATAGAAATAATTTGTGATATTGGTATATTGAGAATTTATCTGAGCGACTAATGAATAGGAAGAGGTATTATTAAAATCATGTATTGATATTGATATTGAGGTGTCATAGTTTGTGGAGCATAATATTGGATATATAGAGTTGTTCATATGTTGTGATAAAGTGTAGAAATTTGTAAATATGTGGAGATATGTATTTTGTACAGAAGAATTATTATAAGTGGATTTGAAATTATTCTGAGCAGATATAGCATATTTTTGGATGTTTGATCTTTTATGGATATATTTGATATTAGGAGATTGATGTAAAGAGATATATGCGCAGTAAGACTATTTTGATCTTTATGAGGGTTATAATTATGGATTGTGGATGGATGAGTAAGACATATGATGATTTTGTATAGTGGAAAAGAAATTATGTGTTGTGATATAGATGATTATAGATTGTATATAGAAAATAATTTTCGGATGACTAGTATGATAAATTATGTTTGCAAGATATTTGTATTAGTAGGTATGAAATTTGGATTGTATCGATAAGATGAGTGATTCAGTAGGGATATGTGTAACTAACAATATTGTTAGAGGATTAACGTCTCATTTAAACTTTTGAGTTGATTACCAAATAGGGTAATGGGTATAGGAAATATGACATGGATACAGTGATTGGTTTGTGAGTGATGTCAGTAATTGAGAAGTAATGTATATCTTTCTGGATGACATGATAGTAGGTTTAGTTTAGAAGTTGCTGATTGTGTGAATTTGATTAGATAGAAAGAATGATAATGAAAGGAATTATATAAAGTGATGATAGTTACTAAAGTTGATAGTCTCAGGATATATCTTGTATGACAGTAAAAATATATTATGGTTATTAGTTTAGTTTTGAAAATTGATTTAGAGGATAAGAATGTTATAGCCTGAAGATCGTGTATGTTGGGTGATGAATTTTAATTACAAGTATACAGACTTATTTTATTATGATTATTAGGTGATATTAATGATGTTGTAGAAGGATTTGAAGTGAAAAATTCGATGAAAAGCACCAAGATCTTGAAGATTTGAGAAGGGAAAAATGAAGCATTTTCAAGGTTTGGAAAATGGAAGATGAAACCCTTGGGTTCGGACGCAGTATTTAAAGAACCCTCGAGTGCGTTCGAACGCACCAGTCTGCGCGTTCGAACGTGCCAATCATCGCATTTGAACTCAAAAATCTGCGTTCGAGTGCCTTTTTTTATTTTATTCTTAACTAAAACAAATCAAAAATCTTTTTGGAGATGCACTTCTAGAATTTCAAAATATATTCAAGACATAGAATATGATAATCAAATGAAATAAGTCATACACAGATCAATCAAATCATCAAAAGCATATTATAATCAATTCGAATGCATCACTCAAAATTAAATTAATCTTGATTGATCATAACGATATGCATATGCAAGATGAGAATAGATAACATGAACCAATCTTCTTAAACAAACTTTCCTATATAAACAATGATGCAACACAGTAGTCAAACCGACTTAGTATTAAAATTTTGCACTTTTCGACTTATTCTCCATAACATAACAGGAATTTTGTCCGTATTTTTTTTACTGAAACATATATGTGCAATGATAGCTTTCACACATGAGTAGGTAGCCCTTTTCTTGTAGTACAAATCAAACAATGTGCAAGAAATTCACATATGTCATTTTTTTGTGAATTTGCAAATAATGTACTGAGTCAAATTGGACTTTAAACAAGAGGGCTTTCACACTAACTCATTATAGCCCTTTGCATTGATCTTTTATGAACAAATTTTTGATGACTAAGCATGAAGTCAAATTGTGCAAATCAAAGTTAATAGTGAGCTATTTAAAAATATAATTCATGATATCATGCTCACTCAAGAATACACATACGTTATGAGTACATTAAATTTGGTTTCATTATTATAGAAGTCGAGGGAGTGACAAAATCAAAATTGATACAATATACTTTAAGATGACAAAATTGACTATAATAACTCATAATCAAGTAAAAAATCATACTTATATGTCAAGAATATACTTTTGAATCTAGAAGTGCATCAAATTTTTTTTATATAAACAAAATAAAACTCTCGACAAATCTGAAACTAAAACCAAAGTAAATTTCAGAGTAAAAGAAAACCTAAAAAAAATGAAACGAAAGAAACTCGCAAACTAAAAAGAACACAAATCCAAATAAAATCAGTCCAAAGCACAAATCCCTAAAGAAGTACGAAGAGACTCAAATCTCTATAAATCTAAAGGTTTTGTAAACAAATCACCCAACTGTTTCTCCGTCTCAACATGCTCTAGTGCTATTGTTTTGTCTTTAACTAACTCGCGTATAAAATGATGACAGATATCAATATGTTTTGTACGCGAGTGTTGAACAGGATTTTTCGATATATTAATAGCACTCATGTTGTCACAATAAAGCACCATAGTATCTTGTTCAATGCCATAATTCTTAACCATCTGTTTCATCCATAGTAACTGAGAACAACAACTCCCTGCTGCAATGTACTCGGCCTCTACAGTAGATAAAGATATCGAGTTTTGTTTCTTACTGTGCCAAGCAACCAGATTGTTTCCAACATAAAAACATCTACCTAAAGTACTTTTTTTATCATCACATGAACCTACCAAATCAGAATCCGTGTATCCCAATATGATAGCACCCGAGTCATAAGTAAACCAGATACCTAAATCCACTGTGCCACTAACATATTTTATGATACGTTTAACAGCAAACAAATGTAACTCCTTAGGTTCAGACTGAATCCTAGCACACACACCGACACTAAATGCAATGTCAGGTCTACTAGTCGTTAAGTACAAAAGACTCTCAATCATGCTCCTATATAGTGTCTGATCAACACTTTTTTTCGAAATGTCCTTACCTAGTTTGGTAGTTATACTCATAGGAGTTCTAGCATGTTTTGCACTTTCTAAACCAAATTTAGTCACAAGATCCTTAGCATACTTGGTTTGAGCGATAAAAATCCCTCTCTCTATTTGAGTAATTTGAAACCCTAAAAAGAACTTCAACTCACCTATCATGCTCATCTCAAAATGACTGTGCATGAGATCTGCAAACTCCTTAGCTAATAATTGACTCGTCGCCCCGAAAACAATGTCATCCACATATATTTGTGCCACAACAAAACTCTTGTTTTCACGTTTAATGAACAATGTCTTATTCACTCCCCCTCGAGTGAACCCCGCATCCACTAAAAAGGTGGTCAACTTCTCATACCAAGCTCTTGGAGCTTGTTTTAGCCCGTAAAGAGCCTTTTTCAATTTAAAAACATGAGAAGAAAATTTTTGATCTTCGAAACCCTTAGGTTGTTCCCCATAAACATCTTCATTCATGATACCATTCAAGAAAGCACTTTTAACATCCATTTGAAATAATTTAAATTTTAAATGACAAGCAGTATATGAATAGACTCTAATCTAGCAGCAGGAGTAAATGTCTCATCAAAATGTATACCCTCAACCTGAGTGTATCCATATGCTATTAGTCTGGCTTTATTTCGAACTATATTGCCATGTTCATCACTTTTATTCTTGTAAATCCATTTTGTTCCAATGATGTTCACATTCTTAGGTCTAGGAACTAAATACCAAACATCATTCCTAGAAAATTGCTCTAATTCCTCATGCATAGTATTAACCCAAGAATCGTCTAACAATACTTCCTTCACATTTTTAGGTTCAAAAGAAGATGTATAACAAGTAAATGATACCTCACTTTCGATTTGTCGTCTTATCTTAATTGGTTCATTCACGTCTCCGATCACTTGTGATAGTGGATGATTTGATTTCACTCTGGCAGATGGTTCCGGTATGTTGCAGTCATTTTTGTTCATTTCAACTTTGTCCTCGTCCTGATTCTCAATTTCCAGATCAAGCTCCTTTCCTATTTCTTCGTAATATGTATCTACAGAAATAGAAATAGGAGTAGCTTCAGTTAAGTCAGTCGTGGATTCATCTATCATAACATTAGCAGATTCCATAACAGTAGAAGTGTCAAGATTAAATACTCTATAGGCTCGACTATTATTCGAATACCCCAAGAAGATACCTTCGCTATTTCTAGTGTCAAATTTAGTCAAATATTCTCAATCACGCAAGATATAACATTTACTACCAAAAACTCAAAAATATTTAACACTAGGTTTCTTACCTTTTCATATTTCATAAGCAGTCATTTTTGTACCTGGTCTTAGATAAACACGATTTATCACATGTACTGTTGTATTGACCGCCTCTGCCCAAAACCTTTGAGTAACCTTTTTAGCGTGAAGCATAAACCTAGCCATTTCCTGCACAACTCGGTTTTTTCTTTCAACAATCCCGTTCTGTTGTGGAGTTATAAGAGCTGAAAAACTCATGTTTAATACCAAGAGAATCGCAAAATATAGAAAAATTTTCATTTTCAAATTCTCTACCATGATTAGAACGAATCCTAATTAGGGTTGTAGATTTTTCATTTTGCAATTTTAAGCATAGTGATTTAAAAACTTCAAAGGTTTCAGACTTCTCACGTAGAAAGGCAACCCAGGTATATCTAGAGTAATCATCGACCATTAAGAATATATAGCGTTTACCTCCAAGACTTTCCGTTTTTGTTGGACCCATCAAGTCCATGTGAACTAATTGTAGCACACGGTCAGTGGTAGCTGCATTTACCTTCTTGTGTGAGATACGACTTTGTTTTCCAATTTGACATGAACCGCACACTCTTTTTGATATTTCTTTAATCTTAGGTATTCCTCTTACCACTTCATGTTTGGACAGAGTAAATAATTCCTTGTGATTCACATGTCCTAGACGTTGATGCCAAAGATCTGCAATGTCAAAAGAGGCACTGTTACATTTCAGTTTATGTGCAGTTCCAACGACATAGCAATTATTAGATGTTCTAGATCCATAACATATAACATTACCATCATGATCTATAATAGTACAATCATTTTTGGAGAATTTTACCTCATAATCTTCATCACAAAATTGACTGATGCTCAGTAGATTTTCTTTCAAGCCCTTAACATAAAGAACAAAATCATACGCACCAAGCAGCCCCATCATAGGCTGCATCGCAGGAATTGGCGAAGTCTGAACACCATCAAGCCACATATTTTTGTTTACTTGTTTATATTTCATCCACATGCTCCGGAAATCAAATGTGACGGATCCCAAACTCTGTAACCACTGAGCACCAAAACCAATGTCCGCTCCTCGGAGCGCCAACAGATATAAGTCCGCAATGATGTCGTGTCCTTGCACCCGTATACCAACTTGACGACACAAGCTCTCCGCCCTAAGCTTTGTGCCGTCTCTAATAGTAACGTCAAACCCCATAGTTGATTCGACATCCAAACCCAATCTCCTCACTAGCCTCTCATCTAGAAAGTTGTGTGTACTTCCTAAATTGATGAGGATGTGCACACAATGCTTTCTAACGAGTTCGTCTACCCTTAACGTCCTCAGCGTGGAAGTACCCGAATATGCATGCATCGATATTTCAGGTTGGATATCTTCCTCTACACCCTCCTCAACGGTCTCCTTATAGGTCTTCTCTGGACACTCTCCATCATCATCAATCTCATCATCCTCCTCTGGACCTTCGATAAGTATCACACTCTTGATCGGTTTAGAACACAGATGACTGGGGGTGAAACGCTCATCACATTGAAAGCAAAGGCCCTTCGCTTTTCGCTCCTCCACATGGGCAGGTGTGAGGGTTCGAACTGGGGGTCTAGTGCCTCCTCTAACATCGAAAGAAGGTCTGAAAGGTAGTCGTGGTCTAGTAGTCATAGCCGCTGTGTTTGAAACCACAAAATTTCCAACCGGCGTTCTAGGTGCAAACCGCCTATCTCGGTTGCTCAAATTGGTTTTCACTACCATCTTTAGAGCCCTATCCTTTTGTTTCATCCTCACAGCCTTCTCAAAGGCCTCCTCAAGAGTAGTAGGACATAGAGTACGAACATCCACTTATTTCTCCTCTCGCAGCCCTGAAATAAATGTCCTCATCAATGTACGTTCGGGCCACAGTGGCTCACAATGACTACTAACTCTTTCAAACTCAGCTTGGTACTCCAATACGGTAATCCTTTGAACCATCTTGCTTTGTGATAGCAAAATCTTCATATGTTGCTATCCCAAATCTGCGTATAATCCTTGTACAAAAATCAGCCCATCCGGTAAATCCACCACTACAAATTATCGATCTATACCAATGCAATGCCGTTCCTTAGAGGTGAAAGCTTACCATATGGACTTTTGCATCTTCCGCTGTACCTTGACAATCAAAATATTGTTCAACTTGAAATACCCAATCTGTTAGATCACCGCCTCGGAATTTTGGAAAGTCCAAACGTGCGATTCTCCCCTGAATAGCATTGTTAGGTTCGCGAAAGATTCTTGGTTTAGTTCTAAACCTTTGTGCATGTTGATCACCTTCTCTAAATCCTCGAGCACATTCATCACCATCTCCATAGGGATCAACCTCATCCTCAAAGTGCCAATCCTCCTCATCAACGAAGTGCACCAGTGCCGCATGCCTCTCAGGTTCCACCACCGCTGGTCTTGGGTTTTGTAACGGAGGTGGGGGATGATGTGAAGGCATAGGTAAGAGGGGATCATTGACACTCATAGGATGCACCTGGATCTATGGGATATCGGTTCTATGGGGTCCCACCGCTGGTCCTTCTTGAAACTCCATTCGTCATCGAGGAGATAACGAACCTAATCGATTCATGACATATTCCTTGAATTCATTGTGATCCTTTTGTATGTTGTCAATTCTATGCAACAATGTTTGGAACATGCCTTTTAGTTCATCCATATTTGAACTGATGGACGTTGGTTGACTCGGTCCTACCGTGATCGCTCCAAAGGAATCGGCCTCACGGTTAGGATCATCGTGTATTGAGTCCTCCCTTATCGGTGTGCTCTCCATAGGTCTCCTTGTTGATGTCATCTTTCTTGTCTCAACCATTAATAGAGGTCTGAGGTTCGCCTGCTCTGATACCAACTGTTAAGATCTGATACCAAATTAATAGGCTCTGATACCAATTGATGGGCTCTAATACCACTTTGATAGGATCTGATACCAATTGATAGGCTCTAATACCAAATTGATGGGATCTGGAACCAAAAGATCGACTACGGAATAATTCCTTAAGATCTAAATTTATTGTAGGAAGCAGTCCATGCAATCATGAAAAAATATTTATCAGATATTCTATGGTAGTCAAAAAATTACGAAACTAATTGGGTTAGATTCGTAACTTCCGTGTATTTATACTGTTCCTATATACAAACTTTAGCATGAACGAAAACACGGAATAACGTGGGTAATGGTGGTGGTGACGGGTGAAGTGGATGTTAGAGTTATGGATGGGTAAGGAGATGAGGGTGGATTGTGGAAGTGATTAAGGAAAGTAGACGAAAGGAATAAAGTGGTCAAGATCCCAAAAAAGAGGGGTGACTCGATAGACGAGGGAGATTAGAAGCGTAGAGAGAATGGTGAAGAGGGATTTGCGAAGAGGGAGGAGGGAGAAGTGTAGAGAGAAGATAGGAGGCAAAAAATCAAGAATCTAATAGCATAATAAAGTTAGCTGTCATCCACATATTTATAGAGGCTAGCCAACAAGTCTTAAAATAATATGAAACCCTAATTCTAGAGGATTCCCGTCGATTGCGTTCGAACGCACTCAAAAAGCCCCTTCCTTGGATTTGCGAACGCGACACAAGCATTCGAACGCAGGCGTTCGAACTCGCCCGACCGCGTTCGAACGCACAATATGTGTTCTCTATATTTGCGAATCTGATGCAGGCATTCACAAGGCGTTCACAAGGGCGTTCAAACGCAACTCAACCTACGTTCGAACGCGACCTACAAAAATTTTATTTTAATGAAAATAAACTTCTAATGCAATAAGAAAATATCCTAACTAAGTGTATCAATCTATCACTTTGCCCTAACCCTACCAACACCCATAACCTTTCCATCTCCATGTACTCATTGATGCCACCCCATTAACGCCGGTCCACCAACCTTCACCATCACCAAAGATCTCGTGCCTACATCCAGAGATCCTAAGATAGACTCCTTAATATTCGTCCACTAATCGGATGATATCTCGAGATCCTACCGCCTGATACGCCTAAAACTTAATTTGTTGGAAAGATCTTTTCTGGAGCTACAATATATCAAACTCACATTGATACGATGGTGGCATTTTTTGGGATCTATTTTTAAATATCCATGTCAAATCCTGTCCAGATCTAAAAATCAGAATAGATCAAGCCTTAGCCAAAATAGGATATTGTATCATAGATGCATGTGTTAATACTAACATTCCTATAGTGTCATGGAAGGTATAATAGTTGCAACTATATTATTCTAGATTTGTATAAACTCTACTCATCTTAGAGGGTCTCCATAGTACTCTAATTCTCCTCAGTTAGCCGGCTCCTCACGTAGTGTCAATCCTATTAATTCACGCAAGTAAAGCCATACGTAAGGTTAGCAAATTAATAGAATTAATTACCTTATTAGAGAATTTAGGTTTAGGCATATATATGAGTCAAGGGTCTCCTAAGGTGAGTTTCATGTCATCCTAAAATTCACGCTATTTAACTGATAATAATTTATCTTTAGATAAGTGATTAGGCTAATTAATCAGGTGAAATAGAGAAATAGGACTATAGGGTCCAAATGACCCCAAATGGGCCTAGGCTGGGGTGTTGGGTTGGGCTCAAGCTCAACCCAATAGGTAAGGGAGGAAATAGCTCGTGGGATGCAGTCCAAACTGCTGCCCATCGGCTCTGTGGGCTGCGGTCTAAACTGTAGCCCATCTAGCTTTATGGGTTGCAGTTTAGACCGCAGCCCATTAGCTTCATGGGCTGCGATTTAGATCGCAGCCCACCAATGGTGTGGGTGGGGGTTGTTTAACCCCCACCTTCCCTCACTATCCCCTTCCAAGGGAAGGAGACAGAGGGGAGAGAGAAAGGGCCCCGAGCCGCAATGGAGTCATCGCTCGTCCTCCCCGCCTAAGAAGGGAGTGGGAGTAGCTCGGCTCGTGGCTAGGGTGGCCGACGGGGAGGCAAGGCACGCTCCATGACTGACGACCATGGAGGTCCCTTCTCCCTTCTCTAAGGGTCCAAAGCCCATCTAGAGGACTCCCCCTCTCCACCAGAGCTCTCAGAACAACAGCTAGACGTGAAGTCATCAACCGTCGAGGACTCCAGTGATGGCAAGAGGGGAGGGGTAAATTTACTGAAATTAATGGCAAGGTAGAGGCTTACTGAGGGGGGTCGTACGATTGGCTCGTCGGCTTCAAGTCCGGGGCTTCGTTGGCTCCGGCATTGATAACCCGAGAGAAGGTGAGGGAGGGAGAGATGGTCGGGTGGGGGGAGTAAAAGGGTAAGGGAGCATCGATGGAGTGTACGGCAGGGGAAAAAGATGAAGAAGGAAAAGAAAGAAAAGTGGACAGGTGGCAAAGGCTGCGACACATGCACGCGCTTGGTGTGTGCGTGGGCCTTTTTTTATTTTAGGGTGTTACAGAGAGAGAGAGGCTTAAAAGCAGGTAGGAGGGCCAATGATGGCTCTTCTCGGCGGTCTGTAGTTCATGGTGATGATACGATCTCCCCTTGGGCTAAGGTTCGATCTCTTCCAATTATCTGATCTGGACTGGATCTGACACGAAACTTTATAATAAGATCCTGAAAGATGCCGCCGTCGGATCGATGTGAAATTTGTATATGTTCTAGCCCTATAAAAGAGCTTTCTAACAAATCAATTTTTAAGCGAATTGGATGTGGGGATCTCGAGATATCGTCTGATTAGTGGATGAACGTTAGGGTGGTATGTTAAAGATCCGTGGATAGAGGCACGAGATCCTAGGTGATGGTGGTTGGAGGCGGACCGACGATTGTGGGGTGGCACCGGTGAAAAGTGGTGATGGAAAGGTTATGGTTGATGGAAGGGGTAGGGCAAGTGCTGGATAGATTGGAAGAAGGGGGAGGAGAGGGCCGCCCCTAAGGGTCTACGATGATTGGCTGATTGAGGGAGGTTAAAAGCGGCGTCGCCAGGGATTGAGAGAATGAGAGAGAAGAAGACGAAGGAGGCAAGGCAAAACTTAATTCTTTAATGATAATCTCTGGTTGCCATCCACATCCCTTTTAGAGGCTAACCAAACAACTCAAAATTAACCATAAACAATACAATTTCGCCGATCGCGTTCGAACGCACCCGACCACGTTCGAACGCACCGAGTTCGCTCTTCTTCTTTGGATTTGCGAACGCGATGCAGGTATTCAAACGCACGATCAAACGCACCTGTTTTTCACTTCTCTAGATTTGCGAATGCGATGCAGGCGTTCACAGTGCGTTCGAATGCATAATGCACACTCTCACAACCACATTCACAATCGCCTTCGAATGCACTCCACCCACGTTCGAACGCGACTTACAGAAAACTTATTTTCTTGGAAATTAAACATTAAAGCAAGAAACAAAGACACTCTTAAAGTGTATCCGTGCTCGAGACATTCTCGATGAAGTCCGAATCGTATCAGGTGACACTAGAGACAGAGTGAGAGAGAGAGAAAGAGAGTAGGAGCGAGAGAATGAGAGAGAGTTTAAGAGAGAGAAATATAAAGGAAGGGAGAGACGGTGGGGAGGGGAAAGTGGTAGCGACGGTGGGGCTCACTGTAGCCAGTTGGCATGATATCAATTGGTTGGGCTAGCGATCACCTAAGGGCCCATGGCACTCCTTGCGAGTGACACGGTTTGCATGGCACTGTATGTGCCATGTAACCCAAGCATTTCTGTTTTTAGGTTATTATAATTATGGTGTGTTGTTGGAGATGTCAATGGTGGAAGTCGAGGTAATTAGCAGGAAAGGAATAGATAAAAAGTAGGGTCATTTCTTAGGGCCAGGGGAGTTTGGCCAAATGAAGAGGAAGGCAGTAATGAAGATCCTAGATAATTGTTAGGGTTCTAAAGCTTGGAGGTAGTCGAACAAAGAGAAAGGAGACGATCTCGAATTAATTTCAATAATCCAAGATGAAAATAGATGCACACCACATCTATTTATAGGTGGCTCTTTGACTCAACTAGACATGATAATAGGATCAAACAGGCTCGAACCTTATTGCTTAACATAAGCAAAAACACTTAATTAAAACTGTTAAAGTAGAGTTCATTATCGTCGGGCGTTCGAACGCTAATTTATTTTCTTGGCTCTTAGAAAGATGTGTTTGAACGTCTATAGGGTCGTTCGATTACCCATTTAATCTTCTACTCTCGAGAATTTACATTCGAATAACCAACCCCAAAATTGGTTCTTTCGACTACTAGAACCTTTATTTCTTTTGCATATAAATTATTAGCTATCTATTACACAGTTGGCATTAGACAGGTTATCACAGTGGTAGAACGGTGGTAAGTGGCGATGGAGAAAGAAAATTGAGCTTGGGCTTGGTTTGCTACTGGGGTGGCCATGGCACTTAATTGGTAGTCCTACAAGCTCTTGATAGCTACGGTTGGTACCTAGGGCCCCATTGTAATGGAGCTATGGTGGTGAGATGGTTGATGACTAGTGCTCCAACGAGATATTGCTCAGTGAAGCCTACAGGGCTTGTAGTCGGCCAATGGAACACATGCCCTGAAGCGGCATCCATAAATTTGCTATAGAAGAGAGAGCAGTCATGAGTAGTCTGTCAATCATCTCTTGTGTTCGTCGTTGGGCTAGCTTGAGTGTAGAGGTCCCAAGGGGAGATTTTGTCATAGTGGTTTGTGTTAGGGGGTGATTGTTTGGTAGCAGTAGAAAATTAGAATTTTAGACCTTATTATCCATCACAACTGAGGAAGAAGGTGGATGGGCTATCGCTCTAGGGGTTCTATTGTGGCTAGCATCTCGGGAGGGTTTTGTAGGGGTGGAAAGTGCTCCACGCATTCACCATTGTTGATGCTAAAAGGTGATGGTGGTAATTGTTCCAGCGACTATGGCGGTGTAAGGTAGTGGTGAGCGGGTAGTAGAGCCTTTGCCAAACCAAAGCTTGGATCAAGTCCTCGAGAGAAGTTTGCATCTCCTATAACATCATGCACATCTCTGCATAACATCACACACATCTCTGCATCTTCTAGGGCTTCACACTCTATACGACAAACCGCAAGATTTGTGTACCATCTGTAACTAACTTTTCAAGCCTTTATATTGCCACCGAAAGCATCCATCTCCTAATCAAATTAGAAAAAGACTCTATCTTTTTATAATCATCTCTTAATCTACCTAACTGAATTCTATTTAGTGGGACTAGTAATTGCTACTACTCAGTGGGAGGTCACACCGAACCAATTTTACTTTGTTGCTCGGCTCAAATGCTAATTAATGATATTGATAGCTCATAGCTTGAACTCTTTCTTGGTACATCTGATAAATTGATAACAAACTGAATATAGAAAACAATATCTTTGTGTGTCTACTTGGGACTATTTAATGGCAAATCTGCAATCAATTCCATTCTTCCATGTTCTCTCCCGCGTTTCCTAGTCTCTCGGATAAAGTTATGTTATTGGATCGATGATATCTTGTGTACTGCCCATCCACTCTTATCTCACAAATACCAGCTAAAGAAAGCTGAGCAGATAGAAGCACTCAATATTATATGAAGCTTGGAATGGTCAAACTGTTCTTTGGAGCAGCCATCCAGTTGTTTTTTCTTTTTATTTTTACAGGAGATCTATATTCGTTTTAGTGCAAGAGAGGTTGGCGAGAGAGCTTCCAAATAATAAATTATAGAGAGAGAGGTGGGTCCACTCTGCTGACTTGTGTGGTTGAGATGCAAAGGGGCCATCAAAGGTCATTAAGATATATTATAAGGACCACCAACCACAGGTAGCCGTTCTATTGTGGTCCTATTAACGGAAAAGAAGCAGGTACTATAATGGGATATAGAATTGTACGAAAACAGAATAAGATAATATATACGGATTACACCATGATTGCTAAGATTCTTGACTGACCATTTCAGGAAGAAAACTATGATAATGATTAGCGAAAACGGTTTAATCGAATATGACTGACCAAGATGACCACTTCTCAGTTTTCCTTTTTCCTCTTATTTTTTTTCTTTTTTGTTACTTTGTTTTTTCTCCATTGTCAGCTTTAAACAATGTCAAGCATTTTGCATTGTAATAATAAGCTCTACTATATATATAGAGAGAGAGAGAGAGAAGTTTATACAGAGCAAGGGAAAGAAGCTCCAACATATTTCCTTTCCAAACTAATTAACTCTCGCAGGGCAGAGGAACTGCTCACGGCTCAGAGATATTACAATCCAACCAACAAACGATCTCATTCGTGGGTTTTGTGTTAGAATCATTACAAAAGTCAATAGACGATAAAACCAAAAAAAAAAAAAAAAGAAACACCATCTCAACTGAGCATAGAAGTGAGAGAGCGGAAGACGACTTCCTCGCAGGGGATGGTGAGACCCATGTCGTGATCGAAGCCGAACTCCTCCTCCGCTCGCCGGAGAAGGATTTGGAACTCCGGGTGATTGAGGTAGGAGATGGGCACGATGAAGCGGCTCCTATTCTCCCCGACGTACACCGCAAAATGGCCTCTTGGTACGTCCTGGGGCAGGCCTTCCTCCTCTCCCATGTGACCCTGCTTCCTTCCTAAGCTTGAGCACCTCTTGAGTATCTGCTTCAATGCCGTCGCTTGTGATAGCTTGCCGGCCTTCTTGATCGCCATTAGAGATGGTGAGAGGATTGGTGGGTGGGGGGAGTTGGAGAAGAGGTGATGGGTTAACTTTATAGAATGGGAAAAAGGAACAAGCGCATGTGGTGGGGGGTGAGAGACGGAGGGACAGACCACGGGTGATTTTGGTGCTGTTCATCGTGTGTTTAGTTGGAAAGGACAGGCGTTGGGTGTGACCCTTTGATCTCTATGTTGCGCTTCTCAAGGACAAACACGGCCCCTCTTTTCTGAATACCCATCAACTTGACATTCACATTATCTCTATCTGCTAAAATTCCTCATCTTCTATTAATATTAGTTGGAAATGCTTCTCTCCAGATGATATTTTTGAAAAAACATTTACCCGTTTTTGGTTTGAAATTAAGCATGAGAGCATACACTGTTGTTTCTTTGAAACTTTCTCCGTTAATATTTAATCAGTCTGTACCAGTCCTCTATAATTTAATAAGAATATCGTCAATAGACTTCTTTTAGATAACAATAGAAAACAAAAGTTAATATGCAGGGACATGTCCATTTTCATATAAAAAGACGGTAATTTTTTTGTCTTGATAAGCAGATGCGAAATTTTAGATAGTTAAATAATCAAAATTGGAAAAAAATATTAAATTATATAAAAATGGGCAATGACTACGTGTAATTGATCTATAATACTCTCCTAGAGGATGGAGTTTTTGACCAAACTAGCACCGTTTAAAATTTAATTTATCAAAATAATCTACTGCCCAAACTTATTACCAAAAGGAGTTAATCTAGCCCTACTAAAACTACTTACAAGTTCAGCATTTTACTGTTCGAGATAAAACGCTGAATAGTTAAGCGTTTATCTGCATTAACCAGATTAACGAGTTGCTTAAATATTAAAATTAAGCATTAAAAACACTGTCTAAATTAACTATAGTACTTAAAATGCTGAAATATTTGGCATTTTACCTTTCTAAATGAAACGCTGACCAGCGTTTTTGGAGAAAAATATAGAAAACGCTGAACAATTCAGCATTTCACCCTAATGAAACACTGGATAGTTCAACATTTTTAGCAGGGTTTCTCAAACCCGAGAGCTTGATTTCTGGCGCGGCGCGTGAAGGCAGTTGCAAAAATATAGAAAACGCTAAATAGTTCTTTGTGCTAGATATAAAACTCTAAACTTTTCGACGTTTTATGAGAATGGATAATTTGTGATTAGATGTGGTGTATCAGATATTTTGGAATATTTCTTTGGGCTAGATATAAAACGCTAAACTTTTCGGTGTTTTACAAAATACATAAAACGTTGATAGGTTCAACGTTTTAGATGTAAAATGCTTACTCAGCTTCTCATTTCCAAAAGTAAAATGCCAAAATATTTAGCGTTTTAAGTACTACAATTAATCAATCTATAATGCTTAACTCCAACATTTAGCCAACTTGTTAATCTGGTTAATACATATAAATGCTTAACTGATTATAGCATTTCCACCCACAAGAAAAACGTTGAACAATCCAGCATTTTACCTGATATAGTAAAATGCTAAACTTATAAGCATTTTCAGTAGGACTACAGTCAATCGGATTCTTTTTGGTAATAAGTTTGGACGGTAGTGCTAGTTTGGTCAAAAATTCTAGAGGATGCCATTTGAGGGGATTTATTTATCCCTAAAATTATTCTCCATCAGTCGAATTCTGTACGGATAAATTTGCAATTTTAATTATATATAAATCTTCTTTTTTATTGAATACTTATACAAAAGGTGGAAATATGTTATGCCCCTACTAATTATCCCAATGTTATCCTAGGCTTTTGATCCATCAAACCGATTGGCTGGGGCATAAATATCATAAATAGTTCAATTCCAAATTCATCCTAAAAGCATAAAGATAAAAAAGACAAGTCACGAGCTCAATTATATTTGGTTTGGAGTGGGCTACCTAGAAAGCATAGAGTAAATATACTGAAACATAGCGAATCAATCAAATCATACAAATTTGCCAGTGAGTTGAACCTGAGACACCCCTTGCTGTATTAATTGCAACATACTAAAATATATCAAAATTTTGACTATTTAAACTTGTCCATAACTTTTTTACATACTTAATTTATTTTAGAACTTAAATATAAGACTTTATGTGTTTAAAAATTGTTGACCTAATAAATGACTTATATAAAATTGTAACCATGGCATAATTGTCATGTAATTTCTTCTTAAGGAAAAAGAAAAAAGAAAAGCTAACTCAATGTAGGGCTCACTGTTGGGACCCAAACAACTAAGTTATAACCCTAATAAACTAATAATTTTCGCTGTGGTGCGTTCAAACTCGTCCGATTCTATTTGAACGCGCAAATACAATTCTCTATCGTTGCAAACATATACAGGTGTTCGAACGATCATGTTCGAACAGGCTCGAGGCTGTTCGAATGTGCAAATCATGTTCTCTGTTTTTGTGAATGCATGTAGGTGTTGGTATGGCCTGTTCAAACACGGTCTATTGCGTTTGAACGGCCCTAAGCAAAAAGTTTTATTTCTTCAAGCAAAAATCTAATTAGATAAATAGGCTCATCCTAGTGGAATCCAATGTCGCAAGTGGAGCCATTTTGACCCAGTCATATCACTCCACCACGCTTTCGTTCACCTTGCCCTCAAGATGTCAGATCTGGATAGTGGTCCATGAAATCGAATTCGGGCATCCAAGTCACCTCGTACACTGTGCGTCCGTGCCACTCCACCAAAATCTTGGTCACCCACTCATCCTAGACTTGAGTGCGTCGCCTGGCTAAAATCCGAGCTAAAATAGAGGTACTCGATTCGGTTTCTGACTCGTCTGGATCAGCCCTTATTGGCTCTGGTGGAACAGCTTCAATCGACTCAGCAAGTAGAACTTGAGCCTTAAGGCTTGAGATAGAAAAAAGTAGATTTTTGTCTAATTTCTTATAAAGAATATATATTGATAATTTCGAATTTTGGACTAAATTAGCTCTCCTAGTTATTTATTTTATATGTTTAATATATTTTAAAACTTAAATACATCACTATTTGCATTTAAAAACTACTAACTCACTTAACGACCTACAAATATAAGCCGTTAATTGGATCAACAATTTATATAGAAATTTTAAATCCTTTACGAAAATTGCAAACTTTTAGGGAGAAATATTTATATAAATTATTTTTTGATTTAGCAACTCTCAAATATAACTCAATGATTGAAAATTTATTTCTCATACTTGACAATTTTTGTAGGGCATACAAAATTTTCATATAAGTCAATCAACGATTTATATTTGAAAGTTGCTAACACCATTATGAATTAGATTTAGAATGATCAATTTGTAGGAAATTATAAAATTTTTATATGGTAGCTTTGAAAGTCACGAATCCAATGGTATTAGAATGAAGTGATTCCAAGATCGAGATGAAAAGATATGGCTAAAACAATGGAGGAAGGTTGAAACGGGACATAAATGATAATACAGACGTTATGGCAGTTGTTAGAGGGTGGCGGACGACTATGAAATGGTGGAGGTCAACTGTAGGATAGGACCTTGTGAGGGGAGGTGTAGATTAGAGTTTGATAGCTTGGTTGAGTTTCTAGGGTTAAAATATACTCCTATAAAAGGAAAAAATAATTTAATTGCTATGGTTATAAAGAGACATTTCTGTATAATATCTTGTCTTATAACGAAATTGTGGTTTACAATCTACATTTTCACTATTTATAAGTCAAGCCCTATAATTTAATGAAAATGTGCTAAAAACACCCAGTTATTAGATCTATCAGTTAAACTTAACCAAACCTCTAAGTTAAGTTTACTATACTAAACAATTATGAAAATATTCTCAACCAATTCATACCGAAGGCATTTTAGATAACTCTACTTAATGGAATATTTTTACGATATTAGTTTAAATCTTACTCAGGAAGTTTTTTGCACATATTCGTTAAATTATAGGGCTCGATGTGCAAATAGTAAAAATATAGGATGTAAATCGTAATTTCGATAAAAGCAAGGTGTTATATGCAAAATTTCCTAAAATAAATTAACTAAAATGAATATTCATTCCATCCCTCGCCTAATTAACCTATAACAATGACCACTCCTATTGGGAGTAGAAAGTCATAACAGATCGAATCCAATTTTTTTAATTAAAATATTCATTGAGAATTAGGCGTGAAGCCCAAAAAAAGGTTATATTGTGCTTCCACACCTATAGGTGGTGCCATTGGCATCGTTACATAGAATTGAAGAGAACTTAGGATAGTCCGAGCCTCTCCACAAAAAATTAGATGAACTTAATCTAACATAGTTTGCAATCCAGCTTGCCGCTCTATTGGCTTCCCTATAAACATGTTTAATCTTTTATGTTTCTGATTAAGTTAATAGAGTTTTTTACATTAGAGAGCATGTTTTTCATAGACTAGTGGGCTTCTCCACTTTTGATTGCGTGAAGGACAACTTGTGAGTCAATCTCAATAATTAGGTTTTGAGTTATTAAATTCCTTGCCTGCTGCAAAGCCTCCCTTAGTGCCCAAGCTTCAGTGAGCAAGACATTGCTGTACTTGATAGGTGCTCCACCTGCAAGAAGCATATCAGCGTCAGAGTCTCTAAATATCCATCCTCCTCCTCTGTCATTTGTCAATGGATTGAAAGATGTATCGATGTTTAATTTGATCCAATGAGCTACTGGCGGGCTCCGGCCAATAAGCAGAGGAGGAGTTGGATTTTCAGGTGAGGTTCTTTTAGTGCTAATTCTTACATAATCCATTGTCATTATTATCATACTACTCCAACTTGCATACATAAATTCTTTAGAATTACTGAATTTGTGCCTATTTTTGTTTTTCCAGAGGTACCAAAAGGAGTTAGCTATAATGGCCAAAATGAAGTTAATTTTTTCTAGTGAGTAGCTATTACCCTCTTTGAGCCAATCACCTAGGACCCACTCCTCGGTGAAGGAGAAGTGAAGGCCAAAAATAGACATGTTTAGATCCCAATTTTGTCTAGCAATTTCACATTCAAGAAAAATGTGTTGATCTGTCTCAATATCTTGACTACATATGTCACATAGAGGTTGGATTGGCATACCATGTTTTAATAATCTGTCTTTAGTGGGCATATGATTCTAAGTCAGTTTCCAAAGGAAGGAAAAAACTCTAGGGGCGATAGGAAGCTTCCAGAGTTGGTCCCAATTGAGGCCTCCTAGGTTGCAACTCTTGAGAGGGGTGGCCAAGAAATCATATGCCGATTTCACAAAGGTCTCTCCAGTGTAATCCCCCAGCCAGCACCAAACATCCCTTTGAGGGATATTAGGTAGCATAATGTCCTTAATGGAAATGCTCAAAATTGGCCCAAACCAAAGATCTGGTCTATCATGGTTCCAACTACCTTTGTGAATTAATCTAGCCACTTTTTTTATTGCCAAAGCTTATATTCATATTGAGATAAGTTGACTTAATGGAAAGAGACATAGGAAAAATCCAAGGGTCATTTATAATAGATGTGGTTTTACCATCACTAATATTTTTAATATAGCCATCACAAAGCTCTCTACCAGCATTAAGCAAATGATTATACATAGCAGAGGTGCCCTTTTTTCTATTGTTCCTGGTCCAAATTTTCACATACCCATATTTGTGAATCATGAGCTTGACCCACAAGTTATCTTTCTCGCCCAATAAGCAAAAAACTTAGGATTCATAAAGGCAATACGGTCCTTCTAAGATCTCTAACATTTAAGCCCCCCTACTCTTGGGCTGAGTAACAATGACCCAATTAATTAAATGGATACCTTTCTTCTCCCCCTACTCCCAAAGAAACCTTTTGGCTTTTTTGGTTATAGATTCAAGAGTGCCAAGGGGAATAACAGAATTACTAAGCATGTAAGAAGGAATGAAATTAATAGTAGAGTTGATCAAAGTAATTCTACCTGTCTGAGAGAGGGAGTTGTTCCTCCAAGTGGTAAGCTTGCAATTCACTTTGTCAATAATAGCCTAGTAATCTTTCAAGCAGATTTTAAATGGAGACAGTTAAAAACCCAAATACTGAAATGGAAACATGCCATGATTGATGGGCAATGAGCATTTTATATCCCTATAAATTGTAGGGTTACTCCAACTAGGCAGATAGAAAGCAGATTTCTCTAGGTTAATCTTTTAATTAGTTATTCTACTATAATTCTCAAAAACTTCTCTAATAACTTCACAGCTAGCAACAGATGCTTTAGTAATGATAAGCAGGTCATCAGCATACATAAGATGACATATTCTACAATAATTGCTAACAGGAAAATCAGCTAATGAACTCTTATCCATGTAGCTATTCAACATAATGGAGAGAATTTGAGAAGTAATAAACAAGGGGTTAAAGAATCACCTTGTCTTATGCCATATTTACCAGACATCCAATTGGTATAAGTCCCATTTATAAGGAAGGAATATTTTACCGTGGAAATACATTTTTAAATCCAATTGACCCATTTAGTTGGAAAATTCATTTTAGCTAAAGTTTGTAAAACAACTTCCCTATTCAAATGATCATAAGCCTTCTCTATATCAAACTTAATAATCATATAAGGCTCAAAAGTTTTGTCCTGTTCGATTGAGTGTAAGATTTCACTAGCTAAGAGGATGTTATTTCCTATATACCTTCCCGCCATGAAAGCAGACTGCTCAAGGGTAATGATTTGCACCAATAAAAGTTTCATTCTATTGACCAGAAGCTTGGTCAATAATCGGTAAGACACATTGCACAGGGAGATGGGTCTAAATTCAGTGATTCTCGCTAGATTAGGATTTTTAGGTATTAGAGCAATAAAGGTCTAATTCTATAGTGGCGGCAAAATGCTTGTGATTTGGAAGTCCCTCAAAGCCTTACTAAGAACCGAATCAATATCATCCCAATACCTTCTATAAAATTTAACATGGTATCCATCAGGACCAGGGATTTACCAAATGGCATGCTCCACAAAGTTTTCTTAATTTCATCATCCAAAAAAGATGCAATCATATCATCATAGCAGTGGGAAGGAATAGAAGGTAAACCCTCACCAATATCACCCCAATCAAAAATAGTTTTATCATTATGGGTGACCCAAAGTTTAGCATAAAAGTTGATGAAAGTAGACTTATTAGCTTCAAAATCAGAAATACGTTCACCAGACTCGAGGAGTAAGGATAGAATTCTATTGTGACATCTCTTAATCATAGTGGACAAATGGAAGTAATGGAAATTATGGTCACCATGCTTAACCTATCTATCCCTACATTTAGAATGCCATTTAGTTTCAAGTTGCCTCAGGAGGGCTGCTTGACGATTGTAGAGACAAGTAAGGGTAGAATACGAAGAGGAAGACAGCTGCCCCTCCATATCCTTGATTTCCATTTGGACAATTTGATCATTCAGGTAATCAATTTGGTTTTCAAGTTTCCCCAAATCATGCTTATTCCAAAACTTAACTATCTTTTTGACATAGTTAAGTTTCTCATAAAGGGTATTAGGGATATTTGACTGAGGCACTAGATTAAAGGCATTTTTCACAATATCATCCATAGCGGTGTAATCAAACTAGAAGTGTTGAAATTTGAAAGGTCTTCTAGCAAAGTTAGACCGCGGATTGGTATTAATATGCAAAGGAGAATGATCTGAAACAACTCTATTAAGGTGAGAGACAATAGCATTAGGAAAGGAATTAATCCAGTAAAGTTAGCAAAAGCCCAATCAAGGTGGCACCAAATTCTACCCTCATTAGGGTGATTATTCGGCCAAGAAAAAGAAGGGCTCAAAAAACTCAAGTCCGCACTAGATTCAAAAAGTCAACACAATTAGCAAAATCCTTACTCCTAGTGTTAAGGGTGAAGGGCTTTCCTCCTTTTTTGTGTTGACTTTTTTAAATCACCCACACAAAGCCATGGTAGATTAATGTTACCTGTGCTTATTAAATCACTCCAAAGGATTCTCCTATTGATATACGAGGTATTGGCATAAATATCTAAAATTAGCCAAGATTCGTGAGAAGCTTAATGATGCCATGAATTACCTGCCATGAGACTTTGAGAATGGTGGTCATGACCTCGGCAGCATTCCATAACATCATTATGCCACCCAAGAGGCCTTGACTTGAAACCGCAAAGAACTTCCAATCACTGCCAAGTTTTCGAGCGATGGCTTTAGCTCTTATGGCCTTCACCCTGGTTTCCAATAAGAAAAAAACATCAACCCTATGAGTTCTTAGAAGATCAACACATCTATTAGTAGTAGCTCTTCCTCAGCGCTCTTGTTCGTCGGTGAGTTATTGACAGGCTCCGAGTAGGCAAACTTGAAATTGCCCACATTAAGGAATAAGGTAGGCCTCTTTTGGATGGTAGCCTCTGTATAACACCTACCACCAAACACGTGCTTTTCACATGGGTAAAACACATTTAATTACCATGTAACCTACTGATCGATGTTTTAACACAATATACAAGCGAAAAAATCCATATTTCTATAAATAATACAAACAAGAAGCCCATAACACTAAGGCCACAACAAACCCAAAATACATATCTATAACAAATAATATGAAAAAGCTCACGCAGGAGCTATAAACAATTTAGCTTAATTTATAAATAAACTAAGAATAAAAATAAGAATTAGAAAAAGAAGACTCAAGCCAGTCTTCTCCAGATCTGCCACAAACTCTGGCTCATCTACTTATCTGAAAATATTTCCACCAAAATATGGTGAGCATAAAGCCCGACAAGTTTCTACTTCTATAGTCTAAAAATAGTGCGATAAATGATGCAACAATAAATAAATATGGATATGTGCATCATGATCAAATCAATGTATCAGCAATCAATAACCTACTATGCAAATAATCTGGACTATCAAGTCCTCAAACTCGAGCTCACACTGAGCTCTACCCATAGGCCATGTCAACACCACACCACATTATATCATCATCTCAGACTACCAAGTCTGCAACATAGGCTCATACAGAGCTACGCCTAAAGGCCACATTAATCCTCACACCCAACCACACACATACCTCGAGGGAGGGTAGACCCTAGCGGTAGAATTGCTAGCCCATCACCCGGCGAACAGCACAATCGATTATTAGCCACTACAAACTAAGGACCTTAGTCATAAACCTATCACAAAGGTTAGTGTTGCACGTCGATACTACCATCTGAGCCCTCAGCTCCACATCATCGCACCATCGTATGGAAATTATGACCCGTCGCTCACGGACACCCTCACCCTGTGTTATCGGGTACCGCTAGGTCTACGTCATTCTACCATTCTCTCTCTCTATCTTAAATATCTTAAAGGGTGACTCTCGTCGATCCACAGTAAATGGCCCATCGCTCGGCGAAACGGTTGCCTGATTGTCTAGGATCAACAAACTAAGACCTCAGGTGTAGGCCCTAATATATATAAGTATAAGAATATCCCCTGCCCCTAATCTTGGCTGGGGAGGTGTCGAGTATTGTTGAGACGTAGTAGTCTAATACACTCAGTTAGAGTCTTTTCTTATTGCATTAGTTATTTATTTTCATTAAAATAAATTTTCTGTAGGTCGCATTCGAACACGGAAGGGTTGCATACAAACACTGTGTTCGAACGCCTACATTAGGTTTGCAAAAATAGAGAACGTCTTTTGTGCATTCAAACACGATCGGGTGCGTTCGAACGCGATCAGCAGGAGTCTACTAGAATTAGGGTTAATAATTATAATTTTGTCTTGTTGGCTAGCCTCAATAAAGGTGTGGATGGTGATAGGCTCTGATACCAATTTGTTAAAGCTCGGATACCAAATTGATGGGATCTAGAATGAAAAGATCGGCTATAGAACAATTCCTTAAGATTTGAATTTATTGTAGGAAGCAGTCTATAAAACCGTGGAAAAATATTCGTCAGATATTCTTCTGTAGTTAGAAAATTATGATTGGATCCGTATTTTCCTAATCTACAACTTTTATATTTATGCCCTTTGCAGATTTAAACTATAGCAGGGACAAAAATACGGAATAATGTGAGTGATGGTGGTGGTGACGGGTGGAATGGATGTTAGGGTTATGGATGGGTATGGAGATGAGGGTGGGTTGCGGAAGTGATTAAGGGAAGTAGACAAAGGGAACAAAGTGGTCGAGATCCCAAAGAAGAGGGGTGGCTCGACAGTCGAGGGAGCTTAGAAGCGAGGAGAAACCTTGCCAACGGTAAAGGTGGAAGGATGGTGAAGAGGGAGGAGTCTAGAGAGAAGATGTGAGATAAGAAATCAAGAATCCAATAGCAATATAAAATTGGATGTCATCCACATATTTATAAAGGCTAGCCAATAAGTCCTAAAATAATATGAAACCCTAACAAACCAACTAAACCAGTATTCCTTATCTTCTTTGAATACCTTTTGGATTAAGCTTTCATTTTTTCATATATATATTTCGAATCTAGATAAGTCATGAATATCAAACTTGTAGATCTAGAGGTTATCGACCTTATCCAACTGGTTTGATATTATTTGGATATGTGTCGAATATTCTATAAATATTTTTTCGTAATCGCGTAGAGTTGGATTTAGCTAATTAGATAAAATCCTAACTAAGTGTATCAGATGGCAGCCAAAATTATTATGCTATAGGAATATTAGTTTCTTGCCTCTCTATCTTCTCTCTACCCTAACCTCCCTCCTCCCTCTTCACCAACGTACTACCTCTATTGTTGGTAAGGTCTCTCCTAACTTCTAATCTCCCTCGTCTATCGAGTCCTCCCTCTTCCTTGGGATCTTGACCACTTCTTCCCCTTCATCTTTATCACTTAAACAATATCAACCATCCACCCTCATCTTTATTATCATTCACAACCCTAACATCCACTCCACCCATCACCACCACCATCATCTGCACTATATCGTATTTTCGTCTTAGTTGTAGTTCAAATCTATAAAGGGCATAAATATAGAATACTTAGATCAAGGAGTTACAGATTGATTCCAATTGGTTTCATAATTTTCTGACTATAGGAAAATATTTGGTGAATATTTTCTTTTAGTTCTGCGAACTACTTCCTATAATAAATCCAAATCTTAAAGGAATTGTTCCGTAGCCTATCATTGGTATCAGAGTTAGGCGAACCTCAGACCTCCATTAATTTGGAAACAAGAAAGATGGCATCAACAAGGAGATCAATGGAGAACACATTGATAAGGGAAGACTAAATCCATGATAACCCTAACCGTGAAGCCGATTCCTTTGGAGCGACCACGGCAGGACCTTGTCAACCAATATCCATGGGTATGAACATAGGCTTGGCAGATGAACTTAGGGGCATATTGCAAACATTGCTGCATAGGGTTGATGCAATGTAGTATGATCATAATGCTTTAAAGAAATATGTCATAAATCGATCAATTTTGTCATCTCCTCGACAAAGATCGGTGCCTCAAGAAGGACCAACAGTGGGAACACACCAAACCGATATCCCACAGGTCCAGGTGCGACATGTTAATGTCAATGATCCTTTTTTACCTATTCCTAGACATCATCCCTCACCTCCGATACACAACCTGAGACCGACGGTGATAGAACCCAAGAGACGTGCGACACCGGTGTGCTTCGTCGATGAAGAGGACTGGCAGTTAGAGGATGATGTTGATCCCTTCGAAGATGGTGATGGACGTGCTCGAGGATTTAGAGAAGGAGATCAACAAGCACAAAGGGTTAGACCTGAACCAAGGATCTTTCGCGAACCTAATAATGCTATCCGAAGGAGAATCGCAGGCTTGGACTTCCCAAAATTCCAAGGTGGAGATCCGATGGACTGGATAGTAGAGGATGCAAAAGGTCCAGATGGCAAGCTTTCACCTCCAAGGAACGGCATTGTATTGGTATCGATCGGTTATTCGTAGTGGAGGATTTACCGGTTGGGCTGACTTTTGTAGGAGGATTACATGCAGATTTGAGATAGAAGCATATGAAGATTTTGTTGCCACATTAAGCAAGATAGTTCAGAGGATGACCATTTTGGAGTACCAAGCATAATTTGAAAGAGTTAGTAGTCGTTGTGAGCCATCTTAGCCCGAACCGACATTGATGAGCACATTCATTTTAGGGCTACGAGATGAATACAAGTGGATGTTCGTACTCTTTATCCTACCACTCTTGAGGAGGCCTTTGAGAAGGCCATGAGGATGGAGCAAAAGCATAAGGCTCTTAAGGTGGCAGCGAAAACAAGTTGAGACAACCGAGATGGGCGGTTTGCACCTAGAACATCGGTTAAAAATTCTGCGGGTTTAAAGACAATGACTGCTAGTACTAAACTACAACTACCTTTGAGACCTTCCGAAATTAGAGAAGGCACAAGACTGCCCGGTCGAACTGACCACGGGGTTTGACATTGCTATTAGAGACGGCACGAAGCTTCGGGCGGAGAGCATATGTCACCGAGTCGGTATACGGGTGTAAGGACATGATATCATTATAGATTTATATCCGTTGGCGCTGCGAGGAACAGACATTGTTCTTGGCACTCATTGGTTGCAGAGCTTGGGACCAGTCACTTTTGATTACTAGAGCATGTGGATGAAATTTAAGCAAGGAAATAATGATGTGCGGATTGATGGCGTTCGGTCTCCATCGATTTTTGCGATGTAGCCGATGGTAGGGCTGCCTTGTGTGAGTAATTTGGTCTATCTTCTTCAGTTAAGACCAGTAGGAGATGAGCCTTAAATGAGTTCAGATACTACCATCGAGTTGTCTAATTTATTAGATAATTTTGCTGGACTGTTTCAGAAACTAAAGGGGTTGCTACTAGACCATCATATAGAGATTGTACCTGGGGTTGCACCGACGAATGTGAGGCCATATCGGTATCCACATGTGCAAAAGGAAGTTATCTCCAATATGGTAGACAAGATGTTGGAGCAACTCATACAACGAAGTCATAGCTCTTACTCATCGCTCATGCTATTGGCGCAAAAGAAGGACGGGATACGGTATTTTTGTATTGACTACCGAGCACTAAACCCTATCATCGTCAATGATCAATATCCTTTTTCAGTCATAGAGGATTTGTTAGATGAGCTTGCAGGGGCGAACATATTCAGCAAGCTTGACTTGAGGGCCGAGTATCATCAAATTAGAGTTCACTCGGAGGATATGCACAAAGCTGTATTTCAGACTACGGATGGGCACTACGAGTTCTGGGTAATGACCTTTGGTCTCACTAATGCTCCAGTTACTTTTCAAGGCCTCATGGATGATATTTTTCAATCTCTACTACAAAGGTACGTCTTGGTATTCTTTGATGATATTTTGGTATATAGTAGGACTGAAATGCAGCATTAGCAGTATTTAGAGGATGTGCTAAAATTGTTGATACAAAACCAGTTGAAGTTTAAGAAGTCGAAGTGCCTATGGGGAGTACCACTAGTGGAGTATTTAGGCCACATCATCTCAGAGGAAGGTGTAGCGGCGGATCCTCAAAAGATAACATGCATGACCGTTTGGCCAATCCCTACTACCACCACAAGATTGCGAGGATTCTTGGGGCTGACTGGGATCGTCGCTTCATCACCGGGTATGGCAAGATTGTTGCTTTTGTCACTTATTTGTTGAAGAAGGACTCTTTTAGATGGACGGAGGAAGCCACTACAACCTTTGAAAAACTAAAAACAGCAATGACAATGGCACCCGTTCTAACTCTACTGGACTTCACCAAAAAGTTCGCTGTGGAATGTGATGTGTCAGGAGTTGGCATAGGAGCTGTACTAATGCAAGCAGGACATCTCATAGTCTTTCTTAGCAAGGCCTTATCACAAAAATCCTAGCAATTATCGACCTATGAGAGAGAGATGTTGGCAATTCTATATGTAGTGACAAAGTGGAGCATGCGGTGACAAAGTGGAGACCTTATTTGATCGATAGGCGATTCATTATCTAAATCAATCAAAGAAGACTTCCATAGTTTATGGAACAGCGTATTCATACTCCAGCACAGCAGAGATGGGTCACAAAATTGTTGGGGTATGATTATGAAATTCAATACAAGGAACGAAAAATAGAGCGGTAGATGCACTATCGCGCCAACCCGATACCACCAAGCTTGCAGCCTATTTTTCTCCTACTTTTTCTTTTCTTAACGAGCTGAGGTATGCATGTACAGCTGACCCAAATATTTTGAGATTGTTACAAGAGGTGTTTGATGATCCGATGCGTCATCTAGAGTTGGAGAATCGAGGTGGTTTGTTGCTGGACCGCGGATGCATTCGGGTCCCCACAATTGATGGACTATGACAAAAATTATTTGAGCATTTCAACCAAACTCCAGAGGCTGGTCATGAGGGTGTCTTGAGGACTTATAGGAGGATATCACAACCATGTGGCTAGGACTGAGGTTAGATGTGAGGAGTTTTGTTTGTGCTTGCGAAGTCTATTAAAGGCCTAAGGCAACCATATTGAAACCGACCAGATTACTATAGCCTCTACCTATACTAGACCGTTTGGGAACACATTTCTATGGATTTCATAGAGGGTCTTTCGCTGGTACATGGTTATTCCATCATTTTTATGGTGGTTAACAGGTTGAGCAAGTATGTGCACTTTTCGATATTGTCACATCCATTTTTAGCCAAGTCAGTTAAATTTTTGTTAGAGATATTGCTCAATTACATGGCATGCCTCGCAGGATTGTCTTGGATCGTGATCGTATATTTATGAGTGACTTTTGGATAGAGTTTTTCAAATTATAGGGGACTCGATTGAACTTTATTTTGGCCTACCAACCACAGACGGACGGCCAAACCGAGGTGGTCAATCGAGACATTGAGCAATACTTGAGGTGCTTTGTTGGAGAGATGCCGAGACGATGGTTGGAGTTCTTACCATGAGCAGAGTTGTCTTATAACACCGCCTACTATAGCAGTATTGGCATAACTCTATTTAAGGTGGTGTATAAGTGCACGACTCCAACATTACATGCTTATGACCTAGTGGCATCTACAGATCTGACGAAGGTAGATTTAACTTTAATGGATAGAGATGCCACATTAAGAAGGTTGCGTGCCCATCTTAAACATGCTCAAAACCGCATAAAGCAAGTTTATGATCGCAGCCATTGGGAGCAGGATTTCAACATTGACAGGAGAATATTTGGTGAATATTTTCCTTTAGTTGCATGGACTGCTTCCTATAATAAATTCAGATCTTGAAGGAATCGTTCCATAGCCTATCATAGTCACCCCTTTTATGATCGTGCTCATGTGCAAGTGTCGTGATATTATCCAACACAAGAAGCATAATGTGACACTAATACATTTAGTTAGGATCTTTTCTTATTGCATTAGTTGTTTATTTTTATTAAAATAAAATTTCTATAGGTCGCTTTCAAATGTAGGAGGGGCCGCGTTCGAATGCCCTCGCAAAGGGCCTGCATCAGGTTCGCAAATACAGAGGATGCGAAAAGTGCGTTTGAATGTAGTCGGGCGCGTTCAAACGCTTGCATCGTGTTCGCACATACAGAGAACGTCTTTTGTGGGGAGAAGGAGGAAGAAGATGGGGGGGGGGGGCAATGAGTTGGTGGGGAGAAGGAGGAAGAAAAAAAGAAAGAAGGAAAGAAGAGAAGAAAAGAAAGAGGAAAAGGGAAAGGGGCGCACCCACGTGCGCACCCAATATTTTTTTTTTTCTGGTTGTTACACTCTAACCTTTGAGGTTTGAGAGATTTGAAGGAGGGCGGTTGAAAGCCTTATGTGGGTGGATTTTCATGCTGTTGGAAATGAGGGAGCCTTGGAACTCTAAGCTTCTGTCGACCCATTAATAAAATTGACGTCCCGTCTCATCCACTTGTCCTTGTTTACAAGCTTTGCACTATTCGAGATATTGCCCTCGATATTGGCAAGATTTGGCTTACCCACTTGACTAGCAGGACTAGCCACATTTTCTTGGTCACGTGGGCCATATTGGGTCCCTTCTTTGTGTCTCTTGACCACAATGGGCCTAGTGGCATTGATCTGTTGACTTTGGTCAACCATCTTATCGTTAGTCCTTCAGTTGCTCGTTGGCTAGCCTCTACCGCCACGGCCACCGCTACCGGAGTGGGCCTATTTTCGAGTATCCGTGGCCCGTAAGCTCGGTCCTCATTAATGGCACTATCCTCTGGTTGGCTATACCTCAATGAGTCCTAAGCAAATAGAGGCAGTATCACTGATTCCCAGTCTTGAGCTCCTCTTGGTTAGAAGGATTTGAAATCTCTATGGGAGCATTCTCCTCCTCTTGACTAGCATTGGCATCGGCTAGGTTGGTTTTAACCTTTGGCACCTTGCCCATAGGGCAATCATATAATCTGTGACCCACAATACCACATGAAAAACAAACAATGGGGATGTTCTCATAAATAACAACATGATACTTCTATTTAGGACCAAGCAAAAAACCTTGTTTAATAGGTTTGGTGAGATCTAACTCAACACATTCACATAGTTCTACCAACCATGGTGGTATCGTCAATGTGCAGAGGTGTTCCAACCATAGCAGCCATAGTGATGAGAATATTGGGTTTCCAATATTCATCAGGAGGTCAACAAATCTAGCTCACATAGGGGCCTTAGATATCATCTCCTCCCTAAGACAAAAGACCGTCTTCCATTTAATTAAATTTAGGATTGACCCTCTAACTAACCAAGCCCCCTTCGTTAGGACCGTTATCATGCCCTTTTTACTCTTGAATCGGAAGAGGAAGAAACCTTCTAACTTATCAGCAATATGCACAGGGCCATCTAGGCCCCATTGTTTGGTTAGCTCAGCCTTAACAACATGAAAGGGCAGGGGGGTGTTCTTACTTAAGAACTTACCAAACAAGGCGTTCTTCCACTCTGCTAGAAGTGTTGGCTTGATGATGAGAACTTTTTGATGTGGTCATTTTCAACTTTGTCAACATCTCATTAGAGATGATGCTTCTGCAGGCCACCCTCGCCGGGGTGCCTTTGGCTACTTGAATCCATAAACGCATCATACTGGGGGTTTGAGGATGCTTTCCTCTCAAGGATAGATATATTAGGAACCGGCAAGGAGGAATTTGGGGGTGCAAAAGGCAAGGGATCCAATTAGGGAGAGGGCCTTGAAGAGGCACCCTCTCCCTCAGCCATCCCAAGAAAGACCTAAAGAATGACTAGGAAACCCAATCGCCACAGAATTGCGAGGCCTCACCACTCCTCGTGCTTTATAATCTTTTTCTTGTCGAATCCAATTTATTCTATTGGACTTCCATCCATGAACTATTTATTTAAATTTAAATTTAAAATAATAAGTAAATTAGCTAACTAAATTTGACTTAACTCAAGCTAACTGACATCATTCTCATGATTGAATTGGAATAGACACATGAAACAAATAAACGTCCAAATTAAGGCATCCACTTCAAATGGATCGGAATACCAAAAATATAACAACTATACAGATAACTAATACTAAAATAAAAAAGACAAAGTTCTTTCGCATTCTAATCGAACAAGCTGAATCCCATATTGTCATCGCTCTCTTTCTTGGGCTCCTCCTTCTCTTCTGTTGCAGGGGCCACAGCAGTGGCGGCATCAACAACCGGAGCAGCAGAAAGGGCAACCGCAGCACCACCTCCATCGGATCCAATGCTCAAGATGAGGTCTTCGACGCTCCTCTTCTTGAGAAACTTGGCGAAGAGCGGGGGCCAATACGAGTCGATCTTTAAGTTTGCCGCCTTCACAAGGGTGGAGATCTTCTCCAACATTCTCAGATGTGATGGGGATCCCATCGTCGTGGAGAATGAGGGAGGCGTAGACATAGGCGAGCTCATCGACGGACATGGCGGAACAAAGGAGATCGAGATCGATCGAATTGAGTTCATGAAGGGGAATGGACGGCAATCTGAGAAGAAAAACAATTATTTAGAAAAAAATAATTTGGTCATTATGTAGGAAGAAATTAGACAAAATCTACTTTTTTTTCTCTTAAAACATAGAGAATTTTCAATTTTTTATGTTTTTCATTGTACAATGTATAGGAGGTGGGTAGTGGTACTCTTCGTCGGTACGTACAACATGGGCGAGGCGATCACTGGCGAAACAGTTGAAAACTACCAAGCAAGCACAAGATCGTACGTACTCTCTGCTACTATCACAAAGAAAAGGTATTATCATAAGTACTCATTTCAACGTATATGACCAAATTCTCAGTCTTACTTTATATATCCTTTTACCCGCTATCACAGGTTTAGGAATAAAATGACACCAAGCTAAAAGGTAGACGTCGTACAGCTGGATGTGGGCTTAGGTCATTTTTTAACTGTTGTTTGCAATTTCGCTTCTCACCGAGGTTGACTCCAGAATAATCTACGTAAAAAAAGAAAAAAAGGAAAAAAAAAGAATAGTCTACATTGTTGGTTGCGGATTATATTTGACGTAATTGTATTTTGACGCGGATCCACTTCGAATGGGATTTAAGAAACCCATGTATATCATATTTGATTAGTTGAGTAATTCTTAACAGTTTTTTTTATTTATTAAGGATATTTCTATTTGGTTAAGGAACTCCTTATGGTTAGTTGAGTAATTCTTAACCGTTTTTCTTTTTAATTTATTGGGGATATTTCTATTTCGTTAAAAAATTCCCAACGTATCCATGATGGAATAAATATGATAAGGATAAAAAGTTATAATGATAAATGGATCTAGCCCCTCCATCCATAAATAGAGAACCCATATATGTGGAGATGATCCCTTTTGTTTAAAGAATTAGTATGGATCAATATCCTATCTATCATGTCGACACGCAAGTCTCCGATCCTGATAGTATGTGATTTTAGGGACCAATATACAAATAGTTTTTAGAGATAATATCTTTTCATTCCTTAAACTATCACTTATTTTCATAGTGATTTCCTAAACTTTTTTTTATATTATACACTGACTTTGAACTATTAGAATTGCCTCACTTATCTATTATGACTCAAATGAACACCAAGATTTTTACACGAAAAGACCCAAACGAGAAAAAACTATAGATCCAAACTCGGATGAAAACCAATTACTAAACTTGTAGTAGTTATAAAACTGACTTACAAATAACCCGTCGATTCCTACGATTTTGTTTTTCTTAGTCTTGCTCATTAGAACCCACAATTCACCACTTTCCGTGATTGATCTCCAATCTTAATAGTCCTCGAGATTGATCTTTCGTCTAGATGACTTTTAAGATTAAAGCTTGGTGCATTGTATAAGAAATATACCTTGTTAGTGGAAGAACGTTGTAACTTCAAAACTCATTTTCAAAAGTAATCACCTACCTCTTTAGAGTTAAGGCATCACAACCCTTATATTGGTTAACAAGATAAGGCCAAATCTAAGTGAAAATAGAGCTCTTGAAAGTCCAAAATGTTAGGTTTTTAATTGTTGGCAATTGTGTACAAAATATTCTAAGTGTATTTTTTACATGTATATGAGCTTTACACAAGTCTAGAATATCTCTGGTTTGAAGAATTGCAAGTTTATTGGAGAAAAGCTATTGAGTTCACACCGCGTTTACAAACGCGTTCGAACGTGGATACTATGTTCACACACATAAAGAGCCACGTTCACAAACCCGTTTGAACACGGGTACTGCGTTCACACAGACCGAGAGTAGCGTTCACAAACGCGTTCGAACGTGAGTACTGCGTTCACACAGATAAAGAGCCGCGTTCACAAACGCATTCGAATGCGGGTACTGCGTTCACACAGACCGAGAGCAGCGTTCACAAACGCATTCGAACGCAACCTGAAAAATTCAAGCTGTCGCGTTCGAACGCACTTGGGTCCATTCGAACGCATTTGAGATTAAGTCAGGCCATTCGAACGCACCCGGGCCGCGTTTGAATGCACCTATGAAGTTTGCAATTTATTGGATTTTCATGAGTACGGATAAGACTTGAATTTGGCTCTATCTTGGAGATCATATATAAGGATTGTGATGCCCTATCTCTAGGGAAGTGGAAGAAGCATTATTGAAGGAGACTTCTTGAGGCTACATCGGTTCTTCAATGAACAAGGTTCTTCTCATCTACAAATCTTAATCTTTCGTCTTAAGGGCTATCTAGACGAATGATCAAACTCGAGGGCTACTGAAATTGGACTTCAATCACAAGAAGCAGTGAATCATGGGTTCTAGCGATCAAGACTGAGAGGAACAAAGTCGTTTGGATTGACGGGTTGTTTTGTGAGTCAGTCTTGTAACTGCTACTATCATAGTGATTGGATTTGATCCAAGTTTGGATCCATGATTTTTTTCCTGTTATGGGTTTTTCCACGTTAAAATCTTGGCATTCATCTCTACTTTCGTTTTTAATATTTCCTCCGACTTTTATTTAAGTGAACAAACGATATCATTGCCTAAAGGTTAGATACATACGTGTGTCTAGGGGTTTTATCAATTGGTATCAGAGCAGGTTCTCTCACTCTTTGAGAGAGATCAGATAGGCATGGATTTTCATAGAGATGGACCATCATCTATTAGACCTCCTATTCTAGATGGATCAAATTATGGATATTGGAAAGCTAGGATGAGAGCTTATTTGAAGTCTATAGATGAGCAAGTATGGATGGCCATTGTGAACGGTTGGAGTCCACCAATGTACATGGTGAATGATGAGTTCATTGAGAAACCGATTGAGTCATGAGATAAGATATATTATGAAAAAGTTGGCTGGAATAGCAAAACAATAAATGCAATTTTTAGTTGTGTTTCCTCGGAAGAATTTAGAAGAATTTCTACTTGTGAAATAGCAAAAGAAGCCTGGACGATCTTAGAAACAACTCATGAAGGAACTATGGCTATAAAACTTTCGAAACTTCAGAGGTTGACTACTAGTTTTGAAACCCTACGTATGGAGGAGAATGAGACATTTGATGAGTTCTATGCAAAGCTGAGTGATATAGTCAACTCCAGTTTCAACATAGGAGAGAAAATTCCTGAAAACAGAATTGTCCGTAAGATCCTTAGGTCTCTTCCAGAAAGGTTTCAGGCGAAAGTTACAACTATTGAGGAAAGTAAGGACATCGACTCTATAAAGGTTGAACAATTGGTAGGAAATATACAAACATTTGAGTCTAGTCTTTCAAAACCGAGGAAGTCCAAAGGGATGGCTCTATCCATTGTTGAACAAAATTTAGAGGAGTCTGATGATGAAGGTGATTTAGATGTTGAGATGTTGGCTATGTTTGTCAAAAAGTTCAATAAATTCTTTCGGAAGCTAAACAAGTTGAATGCTGAAAAATTTGAAAAAAGAAAGCCTTTATGAAAAAGAAGAATACTGTGAGTTTGAATACAGGTGGTAGCAATACCAATGTCAAACAGAAAAATAATAATTCTGAGAATAAAGTTCAATGTTTTGAATATTCTGGTTTTTGACACATCGCACAAGAATGCCCTAATCGTCTTAAGAGAAAGGGCAAAGCTATGAAAGTTACTTAGGATGACTCCAAGGAATCTGATGATAATTCTAAAAAAGACGAAGAAAACTTTGTAGCCTTTGCCTCTTCTCTACTTAATACTGACTCTGTTGTTGATACTGATAGTACAGATAATCTTAATATGTTACCAGTTGAGGAAGATAAATCTGAAGTTCAAAAGTCATATAATGACTTGTACCTGGAGTCGTTTAAACTCAAGAAAATCAATCTTAGACTACTTCAACAACTCAAGGTAATCGAATCAGAAAGAATTCAATTTGAGGAGAAGTACAAATTAAAACTTGAACGTGTCAAAGACCTTTCTGAACAACTTGACAATGCAAAAAATAAAATGAAGGTTGATGAAATTGAACTAGAGCGATTGCATAAGGAAGTTACATTTCTAAAAGGGAAGAACAAACTGGACGAGATTCTAAAAGCTCAGATCTCTGGAAAAGACAGGTATGGTGTTGGATACACTAGTAATTCAAATAATAATAAAACTATTTTTATTTCTGCAGGTATACAAAAGGAAGAATACCTGAAGCCATCAATCGCATTTTCAAAGCAATCCTGGATAAATCTTTCTAAACTGAAGTTGAATCTACAAACTGGTGAATCTTCGACGATACCAAAGGTAAACTCTAGTCACACTCCTCGACAAAAGGTGAGTAGAAAAGGGTTTGTTCTGACATGCTATCATTGCGGCATTCTAGGGCATATTCGACCTCATTGCAAATTTTTGCAAAAACTTAGAAATGCTTTCATTTATGGGATGAAAACAAAGGCCATATGGGTCAAGAAAAGTGATTTGAAATGTTATGTTGTGCATACAGCCTTGAAAGCTTTAAATTTTGATTTGTGGTATTTAGACAGTGGCTGTTTAAGATATATGTCGGGTGACAAGTCGTTATTTTCTAATCTTGAAAAACATGAAGGGGGAGTTGTGACATTCGGAGATGGTAATTCATCAAAGGTAATAGGTAAAGGAAAGGTAAGTACTCCAGGGATTCCAAGTCTCGAAAACATTCTTTATGTTAAGGGCTTGAAAGTAAATCTACTGAGCATCAGTCAATTTTGTGATGAAGATTATGAGGTAAAATTCTCCAAAAACGACTGTACTATTCTAGATCATGATAGTAATGTTATATGTTATGGATCTAGAACATCTGATAATTGCTATGTCGTTGGAACTTCACATAAACTAAAATGTAACAGTGCCTCTTTCGACATTGCAGATCTTTGGCATCAACATCTTGGACATGTGAATCACAAGGAATTATTTACTCTATCCAAACATGAAGTGGTAAGAGGAATACCTAAGATTAAAGAAATGTCAAAAAGAGTGTGCGGTTCATGTCAAATTAGAAAACAAATTCGTATCTCACACAAGAAGGTAAATGCAGCTACCACTGACCGTGTGCTACAATTAGTTCACATGGACTTGATGGGTCCACCAAAAACGGAAAGTCTTGGAGGTAAACGCTATATATTTTTAATGGTCGATGATTACTCTAGATATACCTGGGTTACCTTTTTACGTGAAAAGTCTGAAACCTTTGAAGTTTTTAAATCACTATGCTTAAAATTGCAGAATGAAAAATCTACAACCCTAGTTAGGATTCGTTCTGATCATGGTAGAGAATTTGAAAATGAAAATTTTTCTATATTTTGCGATTCTCTTGGTATTCAAGATGAGTTTTTAGCTCCTATAACTCCACAACAGAACGGGATTGTTGAAAGAAAAAACCGAGTTGTGCAGGAAATGGCTAGGGTTATGCTTCACGCTAAAAATATTACTCAAAGGTTTTGGGCAGAGGCGGTCAATACAGCGGTACATGTGATAAATCATGTTTATCTAAGACTAGGTACAAAAATGACTGCTTATGAAATCTGAAAAGGTAAGAAACCTAGTGTTAAATATTTTCGTGTTTTTGGTAGTAAATGTTATATCTTGCGTGATCGAGAATATTTGACTAAATTTGACACTAGAAGTAGCGAAGGCATCTTCTTCGGGTATTTGAATAATAGTCGAGCCTACAGAGTATTTAATCTTGACACTTCTACTGTTATGGAATCTGCTAATGTTATGATAGATGAATCCACGACTGACTTAACTGAAGCTACTCCTATTTCTGTTTCTGCAGATACATATTACGAAGAAATAGGAAAGGAGCTTGATCTAGAAATTGAGAATCAGGGCGAGGACAAAGTTGAAATAAACAAAAATGACTGCAACATACCGGAACCATTTGTTAGAGTGAAATCAAATCATCCACTGTCACAAGTGATCGAAGACGTGAATGAACCAATTAAGACAAGACGACAAATCCAAAGTGAGGTATCATTTACTTGTTATACATCTTCTTTTGAACCTAAAAATGTGAAGGAAGCATTGTTAGACGATTCTTGGGTTAATGCTATGCATGAGGAATTAGAATAATTTTCTAGGAATGATGTTTGGTATTTAGTTCCTAGACCTAAGAATGTGAACGTCATTGGAACAAAATGGATTTACAAGAATAAAAGTGATGAACATGGCAATATAGTTCGAAATAAAGCCAAACTAATAGCACAGGGATACGGTCAGGCTGAGGGTATAGATTTTGATGAGACATTTGCTCCTGTTGCTAGATTAGAGTCTATTCGTATACTGCTTGCCATTGCTTATCATTTAAAATTTAAATTGTTTCAAATGGATGTTAAAAGTGCTTTCTTGAATGGTATCCTGAATGAAGATATTTATGTGGAACAACCTAAGGGTTTCGAAGATCAAAAATTTCCTTCTCATGTTTTTAAATTGTAAAAGGCTCTTTACAGGCTAAAACAAGCTCCAAGAGCTTGGTATGAGAAGTTGACCACCTTTTTAGTGGATGCGGGGTTCACTCGAGGGGGAGTGGATAAGACATTGTTTATTAGACGTGAAAACAAGAGTTTAGTTGTGGCACAAATATATGTGGATGACATTGTTTTCGGGGCGACAAGTCAATTATCAGCTAAGGAGTTTGCAGATCTCATGCACAGTCATTTTGAGATGAGCATGATGGGTGAGTTGAAGTTCTTTTTAGGGCTTCAAATTACTAAGGATCTTGTGACTAAATTTGGTTTAGAAAATGCAAAACATGCTAGAACTCCTATGAGTACAACTACCAAACTAGGTAAGGACATTTCGGGAAAAAGTGTTGATTAGACACTATATAGGAGCATGATTGGGAGTCTTTTGTACGCAATGGCTAGTAGACCTAACATTGCATTTAGTGTAGGTGTGTGTGCTAGGTTTCAGTCTGAACCTAAGGAGTCACATTTGTTTGCTGTTAAACGTATTATAAAATATGTCAGTGGCACAGTTGATTTAGGTATCTGGTTTACTTATGACTCGGGTGTTATCATATCGGAATACACGGATTCTGATTGGGCAGGTTCATGTGATGATAGAAAAAGTACTTCAGGTGGATGTTTTTATGTTGGAAACAATCTGGTTGCTTGGTATAGTAAGAAACAAAACTCGATATCTTTATCTACTGCGGAGGCCGAGTACATTGCAGCAGGGAGTTGTTGTTCTCAGTTACTATGGATGAAACAGATGGTCAAAGATTACGACATTGAACAAGATACTATGGTGTTTTATTGTGACAACATGAGTGCTATTAATATATCGAAAAATCCTGTTCAACACTCGCGTACAAAACATATTGATATCCGACATCATTTTATACGCGAGTTAGTTGAAGATAAAACAATAGCACTAGAACATATTGAGACAGAGAAACAGTTGGGTGATTTGTTTACAAAACCTTTGGATTTACAGAGATTTGAGTATCTTCGTACTTCTTTAAGGATTTGTGCTTTGGACTGATTTTATTGGGATTTGTATTTTTTTTAGTTTGCAAGTTTCTTTTTATTTTGTTTCGTTTTTTTTAGGTTTTCTTTTACTCTAAAATTTTCTTTGGTTTTTGTTTCAGATTTGTCGAGAGTTTTTGTCATAAAAAAAATTTTTTAATGCACTCCTAGATTCAATAATATACCATTGACATAAAAATATGATTTTTCTCTTGATTATTTGTTATTATAGTCAATTTTATCATCTTGTAGTATATTGTATCAATTTTGATTGTGTCACTCCCTCGACTTCTATTATAATGAAACTAATTTTAATGCACTCATAACGTATGTATATTCTTGAGTGAGCATGATATCATGAATTATTTTTTTAAATAGCTCACTATTAACCTTGATTTGCACAGTTTGACCTCATGCTTAGTCATCAAAAATTTGTTCATAAAAGATCAATGAAAAGGGCTACAATGAGTTAGTGTGAAAGCCATCTTGTTTAGAGTCTAGTTTGACTTAGTACATTATTTGCAAATTTAAAAAAAAAATGACATATATGAATTTTTTCTTGCACATTGTTTGATTTGTACTACAAGAAAAGGGCTACCTACTTATGTGTGAAAGCCATCATTGCACATATATGTTTCAGTAAAAAAAATACAGGAAAAATTCCTGTTATGTTATTGAGAATAAGTCGAAAAGTGTAAAATTTCAATACTAAGTTAGTTTGACTACTGTGTTGCATCATTGTTTATATAAGAAAGTTTGTTTAAGAAGATTGGTTCATGTTATCTATGCTCATCTTGCATATGCATATCGTTATGATCAATCATGATTAATTTAATTTTGAGTGATGCATTTGAATTGATTATAATATGCTTTTGATGATTTGATTGATCTGTGTATGACTTATTTCATTTGATTATCATATTCTATGTCTTGAATATATTTTGAAATTCTAGAAGTGCATCTCCAAAAAGATTTTTGATTTGTTTTAGTTTAAAATAAAATAAAATAAAAGGGCGTTCGAACGCAGATTTTTGAGTTCGAACATGATGACTAGTGCGTTCGAATGCGCAGACTGGTGCGTTCGAACGCACTTGAGGGTTCTTTAAATCCTACGTCCGAACCCAAGGGTTTCATCTTCCATTTTCCAAACCCTAAAAACCCTTCATTTTCCTCTTCTCAAATCTTCAAGATCTTGGTGTTTTTCATCAAAATTTTCACTTCAAATCCTTTTAAAGGTAGTTCTCCTCCGGATCTAGCATCTTTCGGCCGAATCTTTGAGTTTTTCTTCACTTTTGCAAGGTATGATCATCAATCATTTTCCTATTTTTTTATTCAATAAAGTTGCTTGATTTTGATTGATTTTCTGCGTTTTCACGTTTTGATCACGTTAATGTTAACACCTTGATGTTTCTTGTGAGATTGAACGTGATATCTTTGAGTTTTCAAGAGAAAGATGGGTTTCATTTAGGGCCTTCATGGTTTCTAAAATTTTTTGGAATTCTTGCTATTTTTTTGTTTGCTTTAGGCATGTATTGAATCTTGCAACTTGTTTCTTTCTCAAGGCCGCCTTCGTCACCGTCTTCAGCATCAAAATTTTCTTCATCAACGGCTGCCGGGCGCTACAAACATAATTTTGGCACTCGTCCTGTTATCTGTGAAAGACCGGTGGTTATTTCTAATTTTTCTGATCTTTACTGAGCGTGGATGGTTATCTGTGTGTCGAATGAGTGGGACTGCTTATGTGGAAGTTGTTCAGGAATTTTTTAGTAATGCCATGGTTTTAGATCGCTGTATATGTTCTACTGTTCGTGGTGTGTCTGTATACTTGGACTCAGATGTTATTCGCACTGAACTTCGTCTTCTTGATGGTGAGTTCCAGTATCCAACGTCTGCTCCACTTCCTGATGTCAATGAATATGCTGGTACTGTACTGATCAAAGGGGAACGTTGGAAGGGAAACATGATGCCGCATGCGAAGCTGACATCCGTGGCTCGCATGCTTCACATTTTTTGTCTGTACAATGTCACCCCCAAGACTCGACATTCCAGTATTAGTCTGGATCGTGCATTCCTTCTTCATGCGATGTTATCTGGAGTCTCTATTGATTTGGCTGTCGTGATTTATGATTCGATTCTTACAGCTGCACAGAAAGAAGCACCTCATGAGGGGTTACCGTTTGGGATCTTTATTACAAATTTGTGCACTCAGAGTGGGGTGCGTGTGGATGTTTTGGAACCTTCCCTTACTTCGCAAAAACCGTTGGATCGGATTACTCTTAAGTGGAGTCAAGCTCACGACCAGTCGTCTCCTCTCAAGCCATCCTCTTCCGCCGTTGGTCGTTCATCGCACCTCGACAGTTCTGATGATAGCTCTGACGATGACTCATCTCACATTGAGGGGGAGTTACCACAGTACTCTGACCATTTCGATCAGCTTAGTACTCAAGTACAGGATCTCCATTAGGAAGTGAATGATTTACGAGCTGAGCAAGCTCATCAGGGGACTGTACTTGACTCTGTGTTAACAATTCTTCATTGTCAGTTTCCTCCGAGTTTCTAGTCTTTGTCATTTGTGTCAAAAAGGGGGAGAGTGTCTAGGTGTTTCGGTGTGTAGGGGAGTATGGGCATAGGGGGAGTTTATTAGAGTTGGAGTTTATGAAAGTCTTTAGAGTCTTTAAAACTTTGTTTATAACTTTGCTTGAAGTAATGTGAACTTTGTCTGTGAATTTTGTCTGCTTAAGTACTTTTGAACTTATACTCCTTTGATAACTTGTGTTTTGATTGTTTATTCATTTCAATTTATTTTCACTTGATCTTAGATTGGTATATGTTTATTTGCAGGGATTGATGTGCAAAATATTCTAGACTTATTGATTGCTCAGTTTGAAGTCTTTGTAATATCTTGTAACCTAGGTGTTTTGTCATAAATTGCCAAAGGGGGAGATTGTTAGGTTTTTAATTGTTGGCAATTGTGTACAAATTATTCTAAGTATATTTTTTACATGTATATGAGCATTACACAAGTCTAGAATATCTCTGGTTTGAAGAATTGCAAGTTTATTAGAGAAAAGCTGTTGAGTTCACACCATGTTCACAAATGCGTTCGAACGCAGGTACTGTGTTCACACAGACAGAGAGCCGCGTTCACAAACGCGTTCGAACGCGGGTACTGCGTTCACACAGATAGAGAGCCGCGTTCACAAATGCGTTCGAACGCGGGTACTGCATTCACAAATGCGATCGAACGCAACCTGAAGAATTCAAGCTGTTGCGTTCAAACGCACTTGGGTCCGTTCGAACGCACCTGAGATTAAGTCAGGCCATTCGAACGCACCCAGGCCGCATTTGAACGCACCTATGAAGTTTGCAATTTATTGGATTTTCGTGAGTACAGATAAGATTTGGATTTGGCTCTATCTTGGAGATCATATATAAGGATTGTGATGCCCTATCTCTAGGGAAGTGGAAGAAGCATTATTGAAGGAGACTTCTTGAGGCTACATCGGTTCTTCAATGAGCAAGGTTCTTCTCATCTACAAATCTTAATCTTTCATCTTAAGAGCTATCTAGACGAAAGATCAATCTCGAGGGCTACTGAGATTGGACTTCAATCACAAGAAGCAGTGAATCGTGAGTTCTAGCGATCAAGACTGAGAGGAACAAAGTCGTTTGGATTGACGGGTTGTTTTGTGAGTCAGTCTTGTAACTGCTACTATCATAGTGATTGGTTTTGATCCGAGTTTGGATCCGTGGTTTTTTTCCCGTTATGGGTTTTTCCACGTTAGAATCTTGGCGTTTATCTCTACTTTCGTTTTTTATATTTCCTCCGACTTTTATTTAAGCGAACGAACGATATCATTGCCTAAAGGTTAGATACATACGTGTGTCTAGGGGATTTATCACAAAAACTTACAAGTTACGTGGGTTAGTTCGAAAGCAATGTGTGATTTTGCATTCTCTATGTGTGCAATGTGTGATTTTGCATTCGAACACAGTGTGAACGGCTGTAGGAGGCGTTCGAACGGAACCAGAGTGCGTTTGAACACCTTGTTCAAACAACAGATTAGACAGTTGAATGTATAGTGTCTGTTCAAGCATCATGACACCATTTAATCACTTCAATAACAATTCTAAAATCGTTTCCAATACTTTGACTTCAAAATTAATCTTCCACTTTAATATTTTTCGTCAAATATTTCATAACTTGTCTTAACTTGTATATATGCTCATACATAAAATCTAGATACATTACATAAATAAAATTTTACTTTGAAACACAATTTGTCAATTATATTAGTACAAATAAAACATAACAATCTCTCTCTTTGACAATTTATGACAAAATATAATTTTCAAAAATACAAAGTGTCTACCCAAAACAATTTATACATCCTAATAGAGCATAGCACAAGTTTTGTTGCTATCAAAAATCTTGCACAACTTTAACATTCATACAAATTGAAATGCATGTGAGGTTATAAAATAAATTAAGTAATTCATAGCAAACCAAACCGAAATGTCTAACTCCGTGCATATGACTCTCCCTCTTTTTATCATAAATTGACAAAGAATGCAATCAATCATGTTCCCTTAAAATTATTATAAGTCTCAAATCCAATTTTCAAATATTCAAAGTAAAAAACAATTCACAAATCAAAAGATTTAATACTTGAGTTCACGTATTATATTCGAATATTTTTGGTTGATGCACTTAAGAATTTTAAATTGACTTATAAAAGAAATCAGATTCATTATAAAGTGATACGATTCGGAATTCACCGATGTCGTCTCGAGCACGGATACATATTAGGGGTGTCTTTGTTTCTTGTTTTAATATTTAATTTCTAAGAAAATAAGTTTCCTGTAAGTCACGTTTGAATGCGGGTGGAGTGCGTTCGACCGCGGTTGTGAACACCTGCATCATGTTCACACATCCAAAGAGTGTGAATTGTGCGTTCAAACGCCGCGGTCGAACGCGCTATGAATGCCTGCATCGTGTTCGCAAATCCAGAGAAGTGGAAAAAAAGTGCGTTCGTACGTGTGTTCGAACGCCTGCATCACGTTCGCAAATCCAGAGAAGAGAGAAATAGGTGCGTTCGAGTGCGGTCGACGAAAATGTATTGTTTAGGGTTATTTTTGAATTGTTTGGTTAGCCTCTAAAGGATGTGTATGACAACCATAGAGTCATTATTGATGAATTGAGTTTTTGCCTTACCTCCTTTGTCTTCTTTGCTCTCGTTCTCTCAATCCCCGGCGACGCCGCTTCTAACCTCCCTCGACCGGCCAATCACCCTAATCCCTTAGGGGTAGCCCTCTTCTCCCCCTTCTTCCAATCTATCCAACACTTGCCCTAACCCTTCTATCAATTATAACCCTTCCACCACCACTTTTCACCGGTGCCACCCCATTAACGTCGGTCCACCTCCAACCACCATCATCTAGGATCTCCTACCTCTATCTATGGATTCTGATCAGACTCCTGACGTTCGTCCACTAATCGGATGATATCTTGAGATCCGCACATTCGATTTGCCTCCTCAGTCTTCATCGTCCAGTAGCATTGGGCCAACAGTCAGTCTAGCTCTCGCTCTTCTCCAATTTCCTTATCCAACCAGAAGTGATGTGGATCATTCAAGAATTCATCATCTATACCAGCTGCCACACACGACCCTAGTTGATCGATTTCTACGCCCGGCGAAGCAGAACGCGCCATCACCTACAGCCCTTTCCTCTACCGGGGACAACTTGATTTTTTGGAAGCTCTTTAATGGGGCTATAACATATCCAAATTTCGTGTTGATCCGACAGCAGTATCTTTTGGGATCTATTTATAAAGTTCCATACCAGAATCAGTCCAGATCTAAGAATTGGAAGAGATCAAACCTTAGCCAAAAGGGGAGATCGTATCAAGCTGGTATCAAAGCCACCGTTCCTCAAACACGCGCTTCCTATGATGACAACCAGAGCCATGGCTGCATGGCGAGATGATGAAGAAAAGATTCTCCCAATAGAGGAGGGGGAAACGGTTGCAAGGACTTCCAATCGCGGAACCGCCTGATCTAATCGAAATACGTAAGAACCTAGTATTCAAGCCGTGTTGGGGTCTCTTTTCGAACAAATAGCCATCAACAACCAGATGATGATGGAGATGATGTGGGAATTATGGGCGACAAGGGAAGCTATGGCGAACGGGAACACACCATCGACCCCACAACATGAGTCCACTCCTATGAACCCACCGCCACCAATTCAGTATTTGCAACCACAAAAGTCGTTGCTGCCACCCCCTATCTACAGAGGCAAGCAAGGATGATTCCACTAGGCCCAATTGCAGGTGAACCCATCCGACGAGTGATCCACTATGGAGATCACCTTGGAGATCAAGATTCGTGGGCGGGTCAATACGACTCGGAACCACGGTGAGTTAATCAAAACCGAAGGAGGGATCATCAACCATTCATGGTGTATCCTCCTCCGGTTAGACAAGGACTTGGACATGATCAGGAATGAGACAATGGCATCAATAGACAAATTGTGCGTCTCGAATTTCCCAAGTTCAAAGGGAGCGATCTGATACACTTAGTTAGGATCTTTTCTTATTGCATTAGGTGTTTATTTTTATTAAAATAAAATTCATGTAGGTCGCGTTCGAACGTAGGTAGAGTCGTATTCGAACGCTTGTGAACGCCCGTGTTTGTGAACACCTTGTGAATGCCCGCATTCGAACACCTTGTGAACGCCTGTGTCGCATTCGCAAATCCAGAGAAGGGGCTTTTTGAGTGCGTTCGAAGGCGATCGACGGGAATCCTTTAGAATTAGGATTTCATATTGTTTTTAAGACTTGTTGGCTAGCCTCTATAAATATGTGGATGGCAACCAACTTCATAATGCTATTGGATTTTTGATTTCTTACCTCCTATCTTCTCTTAAGACTTCTCCTTCTTCTCTCTTCACCATCCTTCCACCTCTACTGTTGGCAAAATTTCTCCTCGCTTCTAATCTCCTTCGTCTATCGAGTCACCCATCTTCTTTGAGATCTTGACCACTTTGTTCCCTTCGTCTGCTTCCCTTAATCACTTCCACAATCCACCCTTATCTCCATACCCATCTATAACCCTAACATCCACTCCACCCGTCACCACCACCATCATCCACGTTATTCCGTATTTTTGTCCCTTATGCAGTTCGAAACTACAAAGAGCATAAATACAAAAGTTGTAGATTAGGAAGTTATAAATCCAACCCAATTGGTTTCATAATTTTCTAACAACCAGAGAATATCTGATGAATATTTTCCTATGGTTGCATGGACGGCTTCCTACAATAAATTCAGAACTTAAGATATTATTTCGTAACCGATCTTTTGGTTCCAAATCCTATCAAATTGGTATCAGAGCCTATCATTAGTATCAGAGCCTATCAATTGGTATCAGAGCTTATTATTTGGTATCAGAGCAGACGAACCTCAGACCTCTATTAATGGTTGAAATAAGGAAGATGACATCAACAAGGAGACCTATGGAGCGATGATCCTAATTGTGAGGACACAATGCACGATGATCCTAACTATGAGGTCGATTCCTTTGAAGTGACCACGGTAGGACTGAGTCAACCAATGTCCATGGGTTCGAATATAGATGAACTAAGGGGCATGTTCCAAACATTGTTGTATAGATTTGACAACATGTAAAAGGATCACAACAAATTCAAGGAATATGTCATGAATCGATTGAGTTCATGATCTCCTCGACGATGAACGAAGTTTCAAGAAGGACTAGCAATGGGACCTTATAGAACCGATACCCCCATAAGTCCAAGTGCGTCATATGAGTGTCAATGATCCCCTCCTACCTATGCCTTCATATCATCCCCCACCTCCGTTACAAAACCCAAGATCGGCAGTGGTGGAACCCAAGAGGCGTGCGGCACCGGTTGATACGATCACGCCTCGGGCTATGGAGCTCTGATACCAAATTGATACAATCTCCCCTTAGGCTAAGGTTCGATCTCTTCCAATTTCCTGATCTGGACTAGATCTGGCACAGAACTTTGAAATAAGATCCTGAAATATGCTGATGTCTGATTGACGTGAAATTTTGATATGTTGTAGCCCCGGAAAAGAGATTTCCAACAAATCACGTTTTAGGCGAATCGGAGTTGGGGATCTCGAGATATAGTTCGTTTAGTGGACAAACATTAGGATGGTCTGTTTTGGATCCGTGGATGGAGGCACGAGATCCTAGGTAATGGTGATTGGTGGAGGACCGGCGTTAATGGGGTGGCACCGGTGAAAAGGTGGTGGTGGAAGGGTTATGGTTGATGGAAGGGTTAGGGCAAGTGTTGGATAGATTGGAAGAAGGGGGAGGAGATGGCCACTCCTAAGGGACTAGGGTGATTGGCCGGTTGAGGGAGGTTAGAAGCAGCGTCGCTGGGGATTGAGAGAACGAGAACGAAGAAGACGAAGAAGGCAAGGCAAAACTCAATCTCAATATTCAATAATCAATCCTACTTTGGTTGCCATCCAAATCCTTTTAAAGGCTAACCAACAACTCAAAATTAACCCTAAAAATATAATTTTCGCCGACCGCGTTCGAACTCGCCCGACCGCGTTCGAACACACGATCGAACGCGCCTCTCGGTATTTGCGAACGTGATGCAGGCATTCACAGTGCGTTCGAACGCACAGTGCACTCTCTTCACCCACGTTCACAACCCCGTTCACAAACCGCGTTCGAACTCACTCCATCTGCGTTCGAACGTGACTTACAGAAAACTTATTTTAATGGAAATGAAACACTAAAACATGAAATAAAAACACTCCTAAAATGAATCCATGCTCGAGACGACGTCGGTGAAGTCCGAATCGTATCACCTGTGCGCTTCGTGGATGAGGAGGATTGGCACTATGAGGATGAGGTTGATTCCTATAGAGATGGTAATGGACGTGCTCGAGGAATTAGAGAAGGTGATCAACTTGCACAAAGGTTTAGACCTAAACCAAGGATCTTTTGCGAACCGGACAATGCTATTCGGGGGAGAACCGCATGTTTGGACTTTCCAAAATTCTGAGACGGTGATCCAACGAATTGGGTGTTTCAAGTTGAACAATATTTTGATTGTCAAGGTATAGCAGAAGATGCAAACGTCCAGATGGCAAGCTTTCACCTCCAAGGAACAGCACTGCATTAGTATAGATCGGTAATTCGTGGTGGTGGATTTATCTGATAGGCTGATTATTGTAGGAGAATTACACACAGATTTGGGACAGCGGCATATAAAGATTTTGCTGCCACATTAAGCAAGATTGTTCAAAGGACTATCGTATTTGAGTACCAAGCAGAGTTTGAAAGAGTTAGTAGTCGTTGTGAGTCACCGTGGCCCGAACGAACATTGATGAGTACATTTATTTCGGGGCTGTAAGAGGAGATACAAGCGGATGTACTTGCTCTATATCCTACTACTCTTGAGGAGGCCTTTGGGAAGACTGTGAGGGTGGAACAAAAGCATAGGGCTCTTAAGATGGCAGCGAAAACCAATTGGGGCAACCGAGATGGGCGGTTTGCACCTAGAACGCCAGTTAGAAATTCTGTGGTTTTAAAAACAGCAGTTGTGACTACTAGACCACGACCACCCTTGAGACCTTCTTTCGATGTTAGAGGAGGCACTAGACCGCCCGTTCGAACTCTCACACCTGCCAAGGTGGAGGAGCGAAGAGCGAAGGGCCTTTGCTTTCGATGTGATGAGCGTTTCACCCCCGATCATCGGTGTTCTAAACCGATCGGGAGTGCGATGCTTGTCGATGATCCTGAGGAGGATGATGAGATTAATGACGATGGAGAGTGTCCAAAGGAGACCCATGAGGAGGCCGTTGTGGAGGGCATTGAGAAAGATATCCAAGCTGAAATATCTATTTATGCATATTCGGAAACTTCCACGCTAAGGACATTACGAGTAGATGGACTCGTTCGAAAGCATTGTATGCACATCCTCATCGATTCGGGGAGTACACACAACTTTCTATACGAAAGGCTAGTGAGGAGATTGGGTTTGGATGTCGAACCGACTATTGGGTTTGATGTTGCTATTGGAAACGGCACGAAGCTTAGGGCAGAGAGCTTGTGTCACCGAGTCGGTATACGGGTGCAAGGACACGACATTATTGTGGACTTGTATCCGTTGGCACTGCGAGGAGCGGGCATTGTCCTTGGTACTCAATGGTTACAGAGTTTGGGACCCGTCAAATTTAATTTCAAGAGCATGTGGATAAAATACAAACAAGGAAACAAAGATGTGTGGCTTGATGGTGTTCGGTCTTCGTTGATTCTTGCGATGCAGCCAATGGTGGGGCTGCCTTATGCGTATGATTTGTCCTATCTTCTTCAGTTAGGACCAATAGGAGATGAGTCTCAAACGAGTTCAGGTACTACAATTGAATTGTCTAATTTATTAGATAACTTTTCTGGACTGTTTGAGGAGCCACAGGAGTTGCCACCGAGGAGAGCAGCGGACCATCGCATAAAGATTGTACCCGGGGTTTCACTGGTGAACGTGAGGCCATATTAGTATCCACATGTGCAAAAAGAAGTTATCTCAAAGATGGTAGCCGAGATGTTGGAGCAAAGCCTCATACAACTAAGTCATAGTTCATACTCATCCCCCGTGCTTGTGGTGCAAAAATAGGACGGAACATGGCATTTTTGTGTCGACTATCAAGCACTAAACGCTATTACCGTCAAAGACCGATATCCTATTCCGGTTATCGAGGAGTTGCTGGACGAGCTTGCAGGGGCAACTATATTTAGTAAGCTTTACTTGAGGGCCGGGTATCATAAAATTAGAGTTCACCCGACGGATGTGCATAAAACTACATTTCGAACTCCGGACGGGCATTACGAGTTTCGAGTGATGCCTTTTGGTCTCACCAATGCTCCAGCTATCTTTCAAGGCCTCATGAATGATATATTTTGGCCTCTATTGCGAAGGTATGTCTTGGTATTTTTTGACGATATTTTGGTGTATAGCAGGACTAAATTGGAGTATTGGTGGTATTTGGCGGACCTGCTGAAATTGTTAGAGTAAAACCAATTGAAGATCAAGAAGTACAAATGCCTATGGGTAGTACCAAAGGTGGAGTATTTAGGCCACATCATTTCAACGGATGGTATAGCGGCTAATTTTCAAAAGGTTGCATGTATGACCGCTTGGCCTATTCCTACTACTACCATTGGATTGAGAGAATTTTTAGGGCTGACTGGTTATTATCATCGATTCATCACCAAATATGGCAAGATCGCTGCTCCTCTCACTTCTTTGTTGAAGACGGACTCTTTTAGATGGACGGATGATGCCACTTCAGCCTTTGAAAAATTAAAAGCAGCAATGATGATGGCACCCATTGTAGCGCTAACGGACTTCACCAAAGAATTTATTATTGAATGTGATGCATCGGGTGTTGGCATAGGAGCTGCACTAATGCAAGGAGGACGTCCTATTGCCTATCTTAGTAAGGCTTTATCACAGAAATCTCAGCAATTATCGACTTATGAGAGAGAGATGTTGGCAATCCTGCATGCGGTGACAAAGTGGAGGCCTTATTTGATCGGTAGACGATTTCATTATCCAAACCGATCAAAGAAGCCTTCCGTACTTTATGGGACAACGCATACACACTCCAGCATAGTAGCGATAGGTCACAAAATTGCTGAGGTATAATTATAAAATTCAATTTAAAAAGGGAACGAGAAATAGAGTGGCGGATGCACTATCGCGCCAATCCGATACCGCTAAGCTTGTAGCCTATTCATCTCCTACCTTTTCGTTCCTTGACGAGCTAACGTATGCATGTACATCTGACCCTGATATTTTAAGATTGTTGCAGGAGGTGATGGATGATCTAGAGCGCCATCCAGAGTTGGAGAATTGAGGTGGTATGTTACTGGACCGCGAATGCATTCGAGTGTTGGAGCGTATTGGTCCAGTTGCATATCGTTTGGAGCTGCCGGAGGGGTCGAGGGTGCACCCTGTCTTTCATGTTTCATTATTGAGAAAGCGCATTGGAGATCATGAGATTGTTGGATCGGTTCTACCGGAGCCATTAGAGGAGATAGAGATCGTAGAGCCAATTCGAGTACTTGCTAGATACCGACGACAACATGGTACCAGATTGGAGATGGAGATTCTAGTTGAGTGACTTGGCAAGCCATCTGATGAGGTGACATGGGAGTTGGAGACTGATATCTTGGAGCGTTTCCCTGACTTTTCACCTTAAGGGCAAGGTGGGGGAAGCGTGGTGGGCTGGCTGATACACTTAGTTAGGATCTTTTCTTATTGCATTAGGTGTTTATTTTTATTAAAATAAAATTTCTGTAGGTCACGTTCGAACGCAGGTGGAGTCACGTTCGAATGCTTGTGAACGCTTGTGAATGACTTATGAATGCCCGCGTTTGTAAACGCCTTGTGAACGCCTATGTTGCGTTTGCAAATCCAGAGAAGGGGCTTTTTGAGTGCGTTCGAACACGATCGGGTGTGTTGAAACGCGATCGATAGGAATTCTCTAGAATTAGGATTTCATATTAGTTTAGGACTTGTTGGCTAGCCTCTATAAATATGTAGATGGCAACCAACTTCATAATGCTATTGGATTCTTGATTTCTTGCCTCCTATCTTCTCTATAGACTCCTCCCTCCTCCCTCTACACCATCCTTCCAACTACTATTGGCAAGGTTTCTCCTTGTCTGTCAAGTCACCCCTCTTCTTTGGGATCTCAACCACTTTGTTCCCTTCATCTACTTCCCTGAATCACTTCTATAATCCACCCTCACCACCAGCATCACCCACATTATTCTATATTTTTGTCCCTGCTACAATTTGAATCTGCGAAGGGCCTAATACAAAAGTTGTAGATTAGGAAGTTTCGGATCCAACCCAATTAGTTTCGTAATTTTTTGACTACTGGAGAATATCTGACAAATATTTTCCCACGGTTGCGTGGACTGCTTCCTACAATAAATTTAGATCTTAAAGAATTGTTCCATAGCCGATCTTTTGGTTCCAGATCCTATCAAATTGATATCAGAGCCTATCAATTTGGTATCAGATCCTATCATTGGTATCAAAGCCTATCAATTGGTATCAGAGCTTACCACGATCTGATCGATTAGTTGTATAGGGCAGAGCAATTCTTCGCATACCAAGGTACGACGGAAGAATACAAGGTGACGCTTGTGAGCTTCCACCTTGAAGATGCGGCACTTCATTGGTTTCGACCAGCCAATGCCAATGAGGCTATCGAAACTTGGGCTAAATTTTGTGCTGATATCACGCGGCGATTTGGAGCGTCGGGGTATGAAGACTTCGATGCTCTCCTCTTAAAGACGGTGCAAAAAAACCACAGTTGGGGTATACCAAGAAGAATTTGAGAGGATAAGTAGCACATGTCATCCCCCATGGATGGATCAGCAACTTTGCAGCACCTTGATCTCCGGGCTGCGGGGAGACATACAAGCCAATAAGAACCGCTACTGCAATGGTGCCTCATCGAGCACCCCTGAAGCTATCCCAAGATGTGAAGTATGCACCTAGAGGTTCTGAAGCCAAAGGCCTATGCTTCCGTTGTGATGAAAAGTTTGTACCCGGGCATCGCTGTGCTAAACCAATGGGATCGGTGATGCTAATAGATGGATTGGAGGATGTGGAGGATGAGTTTGCAACTGAAAATGAAGGTGTGGCTGGATATCAAGGAGAAGTAGCTGATGAGCAATTTGTGGAGGACATGATAGCCGAAATCTCCCTCCATGCCTATTCGGGGATAGCTGTGCCAAAGACTTTGTGGGTGAACGGTGTAGTCAAGAAAACCACAGTGAGAATCTTGATTGACACCGGGTCCACCCACAACTTCATTGACAAGAGGCTCCTTAGGAAGATTGGGTTCGAGTCGGAACTGACAGAAGGGTTCGATGTGATGATTGGAGGTGGCACAACATTGCGAGCGGATTTTATTTGTGGAGTTGTGGAATTGAAGGTGCAAGGCCAAACTTTCACATTGGATCTTTATCCGTTGGCCTTGCGAGGTGCCGACATTATTTTGGGGACTAAATAGCTTCGAAGCTTGGGGCCCGTGACATTTGAGTTTACAAACCTCTCATTGACATTTTGGAGGAATGACTAGAGAGTGCTGCTGAATGAAAATCATCAACTAATTGAACTGCCAAGCGTATGGGACGCAAGTGAGCTCGTCTCTGTCTCAGGACCCACTTTTCCTTTTTTCTCAAATTTGCAGAGAGCCAGCGCAGGGGATAGTGAACTGGTCCAACTCATGGAGGAGTTGAGAGAGAACCTACCAAGCCACCTCGAGCACGAGGAGCGCAACGGGTTGGTACTCGAGAGCGGACGGATCAAGGTACCCACAAACGAAGAGCTACGGAAACTTTTGATGGCACACTTCCATGATACTCCTATAGTAGGCCATGAAGGGGTCTTACATACCTACAAGCGGCTAGCCCAAAACTGTACATGGACAACGATGAAGTCGGACATGAAGAAATGTGCATGAATGCCAAATCTGCCAATGAGTCAAATTGGAGACGCTCAAACCCAGTGGGCTGTTGCAACCACTGCCTATACCGGAGCATATTTGGGAGGACATCTCCATGGACTTCATTGAAGGGCTACCGGAGGTCCGAGGACAATCGGTGGTGTTTGTTGTGGTGGATAGGCTGAGCAAATATGCTCATTTCATAGCTGTTTCAACCACTGCCTATACCGGAGCATATTTGGGTGGACATCTCCATGGACTTCATTGAAGGGCTACCGGAGGTCTGAGGACAATCGGTAGTGTTTGTTGTGGTGGATAGGCTGAGCAAATATGCTCATTTCATAGCATTGTCTCACCCGTTTCCAATAGGATGCCTAGGACGATCGTGTCAGACCGGGATCGCATCTTCATCAGCGAGTTTTGGTCCGAGTTCTTCAGATTGCAAGGGACTCGAATCAACCTTAGTTTAGCTTATCACCCCGAGACGGATGGCCAAATCGAGGTGGTGAATCCCGGATTGGAGTAATACTTGCGATGCTTTGTGGCGGACCGACCAAAGGATTGGGTCAAATTCCTTCCATGGGCCGAGTGGTTATACAATATTGCTCATCACTCTAGTATCGACATAACCCCCTTTGAGGCGGTTTATGGGCGCACTCCCCTAGTCTTGCGTACCTACAATAGACTCGTGGCGGGAGATAGAACTGAGCTCGACTTGGAACTTGCAGATCGAGATGAAACCTTGAGACGGCTCAAGATTCACCTAGTAACAGCCCAAAACCGCATGAAGCAGACTCATGACAAAGGCCGGCATGAGCGAGAGTTTGAGGTGGATCAATGGGTGTTCGTTCGAGCTCAACCATACTGGCAAACCATAATGAGGCTAATTTTGAACCAGAAGTTGGGTCACAAGTACTATAGTTCGTACCGAGTGCTACAACGAATCTGTCCAGTAGCTTACCTGTTGGACCTACCTGAGGGAACTAGGATACATCCGGTCTTCCATGTATCGGCATTGAAGGCCCAGATCGGGCCTAACCATGTGGTGGGTTTGGCCTTATCCAAACCAATGGAGGAAGATGGCCCAACTGAACCGGTCCGAGTCTTAGGCCGCAGGAGAAGACACCATCGATCCATATTGGAAACCGAAGTGCTGATCGAGTGGCTGGGCAAACCAACTGACGAGTCTACATAGGAGCTAGAGTTAGAAATCATGGATCATTTCCCAAATTTCAAACCTTAAGGACAAGGTTGCGGAAGCGTGGTGGATTGATACGATTTGGACTTCACCGATGTCGTCTCGAGCGCGGATACACTTTAGGGGTGTCTTTGTTTCTTGTTTTAATGTTTAATTTCAAAAAAAATAAGTTTTTTGTAAGTCGCATTCCAACGCGGGTGGAGTGCATTCGAACGCAGTTGTGAATGCCTACATCACGTTCGCACATCTAGAGAGTATGAATTGTGCGTTCCAACATCGCGTTCGAACGCGTTGTGAACGCCTACATCGCGTTCGCAAATCCAAAGAAGTGGGAAATAGGTCCATTCGGACGCGCGTTCGAACGCCTGCAGCGCGTTCGAACGCCTGCAGCGCGTTCGAATGCCTGCATCGCGTTCACAAATCCAGAGAAGAGAGAAATAGGTGCATTCGAACGCGATCGGGTGCATTCGAACACGGTCGACGAAAATGTACTGTTTAGGGTTATTTTTGAATTGTTTGGTTAGCCTCTAAAGGATGTGGAGGGCAACCATAGAGTCATTATTGATGAAGTGAGTTTTTGTCTTGCCTCCTTCGTCTTCTTCGCTCTCGTTCTCTTGATCCCCGGTGACGCCGATTCTAACCTCCCTCGACCGGCCAATCATCCTTGTCCCTTACGGGTGGCCCTCTCCTCCCCCTTCTTCCAATCTATCCAACACTTGCCCTAACCCTTCCATCAACCATAACCCTTCCACCACCACTTTTCATCGGTGCCACCCCATTAACGCCAGTCCACCTCCAACCACCATCATCTAAGATCTCATGCCTCCATCCACGGATCCTAATCAAACCCCTTGATGTTTGTCCACTAATCGGACGATATCTCGAGATCCCCACATCCGATTGGCCTAAAACTTAATTTTTTAGAAAGCTCTTTTCTAGGGATACAACATATCTAAATATTACATCGTTTCGATAGTGGCATCTTTTGGGATCTATTTACAAAGTTCCGTGCCAAAATCAGTCCAGATCTGAGAATTGGGAGAGATCAAACCTTAGCCAAAAGGAGAGATCGTATCATAAAGTCAAGAGGATATAGTTGCATAAATATTTACATTATCATATCATAAACTAAGCAGTTTGATCGCTTAAAATTATCAAAAGAAATTATCCAATTGTAGTGTCTTGATAATTCACTCTAGTAAAGCACGAAAACATAAGGCAATTCTAATATATCAAACATCAGAAATGACACTAAACTGAGGTCAAATCAAACTTTGTTCACATTCTCCCCTTTCAATTTAACAACATTTATTTTATTTTATTTTTTATTTTTCTCTCCCTTATTTTTATATCAAATAACTATTTAATGCAATGATGACTTTTACACACGAGTTAGGTAGCTCCTTTCTTACTAAGCACCATATTAAAAATGTAGATAACTCATGAATGATATAAAGGTGGCATGGTGTCAAACTGGATACTATTAAGATGGTTTTTACACTAATCACGTAGTAGCCCTTTGCATTAATCTTTTATTAAAGAGAAATATTAGGAGGGTGAAACTAAATAAAAAAAGTCAAACAGTTAATGTCAACATAATGAATAAGATATCTAAAGAATATCGCATGAGATAATGCTCATACAGAGATTGAATCACAATAACTACAATTGATGTGCATAGAAGGTGATAAAGAATATTCAAGAGTAAATAATATACTTAGAGATAATATACCAAATGTTAATAGATGTGACAATAACTCTATAATTAGATAACTTTATATCATAAGAGTCAATCTTATTTAATAAGTGTATCAGAGATTTTAATTTTCTCATTTTTTTAGTTTTTAAAGAAAGCCAACTATAATCCAAAGTAAAAAATAAAAATGAGAAATCGTAAAATAAACAAATTATCAATCAATCCAAAAAATATCTAAGACTAAAAACTTAAATATATACACAAAAGTATGTAGTTAGGGAATATCAATAATCAATTAAACTCCTCTTAGCTAGTATATCTCGCTAAAGGATTACTCAATAGCATCATCCTGAAGAGGCGTCAAAATGTTTTCTTTCCAAACCCAAATTTGTCTAGATTTCAACCCATAAATGAAAACACTTCTATGTTTTTACAATAATTTGCAATTATCTCTTATATGCCCTGGAATGCCTCAATAAAAATATGTGGGTATAAACTTTTTTCTACTTACCTTTTGTTGAGGAGTGTGTCTCATATTTACCTTTGTCACCTTTGAAGATTCACCATGTTGTTGATTTAACTTTGACTTTGTAAAGTTCATCAAAGTTTGCTTTGTAGGTTAAAAAGTTAGATTCAAGTTATTTCTCTTTTGGATACCTACAGAAACAAAAATAGTCTTGTGATTACTTGAATTACTAGTGTATCTAAGCCCATATCTGTCTTATCCAGAAATTTGAGCCTTTAACATCTCGTACAGTTTGTTCTTTCCTTTTAGAATTGTCACCTCCTTCAATAATCACTTTAATTCAGCTTCTGTGGTCTTCATCTTATTTTTAGCTTCTTCAAGTTGTTGAGTGAGGGTTTTGACACGTTCAAGTTCCACTTTGTATATCTTCTCAAATTGATTTCTTTTCGGTTCAATTACCTTGGGTCTCTATTGTAGTCTTAGGTTATTTTTCTTAAGATTGAATCACTCTAGGTATAAATCATAAAAATTCACTACTTCCCGTGATTGATCTCCAATCTCAGTAGCCCTCGAGATTGATCATTCATCTAGATAACTCTTAAGACAAAAGCTTAGTGCGTTATAGAAGAAATGAACCTTATTGGTGAAAGAACATTGTACCTGCAAGTACTCATTTTCAAAAGCATTCACCCACCTCTTTAGAGTTAGGGCATCCCAACCTTTATATAGGTTAAAAAGATAAGGCTCTTGGAAGTTCAAAAACATGTATGTTACGTGGGTGCATTCGAATGCGGTCCAAGTATGTTCGAACGGCCAAAACATGTTCTCTGTATGTGCAAACACCTGATTTTGCATTCGAATATGGTGTGAATGGCTGCAGGGTGCTTTCAAATGAAACTAGATGATAGGCTACAGAATGATTCCTTCACGATCTAGATTTATTGAAGGAAGTAGTCCATGCAACTAAGGAAAAATATTCACCAAATATTTTCCTATAGTCAGTAAATTACGAAACCAAGTGGAATCGATCCATAACTCCCTAATCTACGATTTTTGTATTTATGCCCTTCGTGGATTCAAACTACAACTAGGACGAAAACATAATATATTACGGATGATGGTGGTGGTGACGGGTGGAGTGGATGTTAGGGTTATAGATGATAATGGAGAAGAGAGTGGATGGTTGATGTTGTTTAAGGGATAAAGATGAAGGGAAAAAATTGGTTGAGATCCCAAGGAAGAGGGAGGACTCGATAGATGAGGGAGATTAGAGGTTAGGAGAGACCTTACCAACTGTAGAGGTAGTAGGTTGGTGAAGAGGGACGAGGGAGATTAGGATAGAGAGAAGATAGAGAGGCAAGAAACTAATATTCCAATAACATAATAATTTTGGCTGCTATCCACACCTTTATAGAGGCTAGCCAATAAGTCAGAATAACAATTATTAACCCTAATTCTAGTGGACTTCCGTCGATCGCACCCGATCACATTCAAACACACAAAATACGTTTTCTATTGATGCAAACGTGCCCGACCACGTTTGAACGAGCATTTTGCGTTGTCTATTTTTGCGAACTTGATGCAAGCATTTGCAAAGCCGTTCGAACGCGACCCCTTCTGCGTTCGAACGCAACCTATAGAAAATTTATTTTAATAAAAATAAATAACTAATATAATAAGAAAAGACTCTAACTAAGTGTATCACGAGAGTGCGTTCGAACGCCCTATTCAAACAGCAAACTAGACTGTTGAATTTAGAGTACCTGTTCCTATGCTTTTTAATAAAATTTCATACTTCTTCAACTATCGTGACACTGTTTAATCACTTCAATAATAATTCTAAAATCATTTCAATTATTTTGACTTTAAAACTAATCCTCCACTTTAATATTTTTCAACAAATATTTCATAATTTGTCATAACTTGTGCATATGCTCATATATAAAATCTAAACACATTACATAAATAAAATTATATTTTAAAACACAATTTGCCAATTATATTAGTACAAATAAAACATAACACATGTGACAACTTATGATAGTCTTTCATGATGACCAAAATACCCTAAGATAGGCTCTTGACTAGCATTTATGCAAATGTATTATGAACCAGACCTGAAACGATCCATTTATAGGATGATCTGAGATTTTGTAGAGTAGTAATCACAGAAGTACTAGACCTAATGGCTTTGGAATGAAGTCAATCAGAGATCCGGATATAATGTTATGGTTAAAATAGTGGAGCAAGGTTGAAGTAGGGCAGAATAGTAGTTAAACCAACATTGCGGCTGTCATCGGAGGGTGGTGGATGATCGTAAGATAGGGTGATAGATGGTGGTGGAAGGTGGCTAGGGTTTAGAGGATTGAGGTGCTTTTGTGGCTGTGATCTACTCCTAGAAAGATAAAGACGATCTAACTACTACGGTAAAAGATAAGGACGAAAATAATAACTTGGCTAAATTCATATTCTTTCAATGATAATTATCAACATATGTTTACTCCTATTTATGGGATTTAAAACCCCTAACTGATTGGATCCACATGCTGATTATCCAATTTATTTAAAATTTAAATAATAAGATAAATCTAACTAACTAACTTGACTTAACTCGATTTGACTCGACTTAACCCATGTGGTCGGATTGTAATAATCCACCACGCTTCTGACACCTTGTCCCAAAGGTGACTAGTCTCTCACGTCCTTGTACTTGTACAACTTATCGTGTCAATCAGTGGATTCAAGTTCATCTTCCTCTAGTCTGCCTAGGAACATGACATGGGCTAGCTAGCACTTGCATTTATGACGAGGGGGTAAATCAATCATCATAGAAAAAATACAAGCCTTTTCTTTGGGGCACTTCCAAGGCATTGGGTACGGCATGAGATCATTTGTCAGTTAGGTTGAGCCGTTGGCGTAGGCTGAGTCGTAGTAGATGTAGTCTCTAATGGGCTAAGGGCTTGGGCCATCTTACTTCTCTCATTACGGATTTGGTTCAGCTGATCCAACTTAGACTCCATCATAATAGCTAAGAAGAAGGCCTCGTCAGAAGTAGTGGGCCTCAAAGCCTTGACCTCAATGTCAGGCTTGAGCCCACCAATGAAGGTACTCTTCAGGAATGAGTTAGAGTAGTTAGTGACTCAGTTGCATATCCCCTCGAACTCTTCCTAGTAAACTTGAACTATTATTGACTGAGTCAGCTTAGTCAACATGGCATGAAAGTCTTCGTACTAGGTCGAACCAAATCAAGCAAAAATCGCATTTGCAAAATCCTACCAAGACTCAAATGGTTGAGTTTGCTCAACTATCTAGTACCACCTAATCGTCAAACCCTCCAAGTGGAATGAGGCTAACTAGACCTTCTAGTGGTCGAGTATGCCATGGTACGTGAAAAACTGCTTCGCTAGATAGGTTCAATCAAGCAGGTCTGTCTCCCCTAAATAATTTTGGAAAATCAAGCTTGATGGTCTAGGCTTGGATCTCAAAATGTGGTATGTCATTGCAAGCGAAGTGACCTCGTGGTCGAGGTTGGTCACGTAGGCCATAGGCCCACAGGTTCGGCTCATGTCGTGCCTGGGCCACACGCCGGTTCGACTCAGTTTGTTAGCGCGGACCTATTGGGTCATTCCACTATTCATCCTCCAGCTCATACTCATGCTCAGGGTTATGTTCATGGGTTCCAAACTAGTTCTCACGAGGTAGTCGAACCGATTTGCGAAAATCTAGCTTGCCTCGAAAATCACGCACTTCATAACATTCATGAACTTTATCACCATCATTGTCGACTGTTGGTGGTGGTGGCGGGGAGAGAGCGGTCCGTGTTAGCTCGTGAAACTCTCACAAGAAAGAAGATGAGTTTCTAGTCCTCCATGGTCAATCCCTCCTCGTACGTCTTGGATTGCATATTAACCATCATCCTAGGAATGTCACCTCTAATGCCAATGTACTACCCAAATCTGGAATGATCCATTTGTAGGATGATCCTAAGATTTTTGGGGTAGTAATCTTGGAAGCACCAGATCTAATGGCTTTGGAATGAAGTCAATAAGAGATTCAGGTGGAAAGTTATGATTAAATTAGTAGAGTAAGGACGAAGTAGGACAAGTAATTAATCAATGTTGCGATAGTCATCGAAGGGTGGTGGACAGCCAAAGGTGGTGGTGGACGACCGTAAGATAGGATGGCTGCTAGTAGTGGAAGGTGGCTAGGGTTTGGAAGATCGGAATACTTTTACGACTATGATATACTCCAAGAAAAATAAAGACGATCTAACAACTATGATAAAAGATGAGGATGAAAATAATAATTTGACTAAACTCAAATTCCTTCAATGATAATTATTAATATATGTCCACTCCTATTTATATGATTAAAAATCTCCAGTGGATCAGATCCATATACTGATTATCCGATTTATTTAAAATTCAAACAATAAGATAAAGCTAATTAACTATCTTGACTCGATTCGACTTAATCCATGTGGTCGGATCGTAATAAAATGACACTAAATTGATCGACACAAACATTTGGCAAATGCCGCTAAATAATGTCGCCATTTTGCATTATTATATTGATTAGCAATCATGAAATGCCTCTAAAAGATTCCACTATTGACCACTTTCACTGGCACATATTAAATGCCACTAAATGAAATAAAAATGCCCATGTTGACTTACACCAACATGAGTTTAAGTGACTTTTGACGAAATACTAGTGTTGATCTATAATATTTTGGCTATTTATAGTTGTATTTTTAATTGTCGGCATAGTCTGAATTTCTTATAATAAGAGTGTGGGATTGAAATTATGATTTTTTTTAAATTTTTATATTTGGTTGAAAAATTAAAATTAGAAAAGTTAAAACTTCAAAACAAAAATGAAAGGACTTGTTTACATTTTTACCCAATCTAAAGTTTTTTATTTCTATGCATACCCTTTTATATCTATATCCTTAAAAGTTATTGCTATTGCATATCTACCTTTCATGATAAATACAAATTAAAATCTTTAGTTCTAGACATGAAGAAATAAATATTATTAACTCAAAAGAGTGTACAAAAAATAAAAAAATAAAGGTAATTTTTTTCATTCTAAGTTGATGAAATTTTAATAATTAGTTTAGTTTGAAGGTATTTAAAAACTTCTTTTCAAAAGGTATCTATATTATAAAAAAAAAGGCTTTAAAGTAGAAAAACATAAATATTAATTTAGGGGGTCACATGCTTGCTTTGCATGTAACTAGGAAGTAGAGTTGAGAGTGGACTCTCTTCTATGGAGAGCATGTGGATTTGGTCAAAAATAAGGACGTCCACCTCCGCACCTAGGCACTTCGTTCTACCTCGAGCCATCGACCCTTTCCGGATAGGTATTTTGGTAGTTTTACTTTATCCTCTTTCTTTAGTAGTTGGGAGAAGGAACTCATACTGGATTTGGGATTTTGGAATGCCTAATGCTTTGCCAGTCTGCCAGATTTTGTGGTGGTTGTAAGTTGTAGTTTTCAATTTTGAATGCATAGACGCAATTTGAATTTCTCTAAATTAATCTTCTTTATCTTCATTTGTAAGTCAAAAATTGATTTCTCTGAATTAGATTAGACGATTTACATAGTTGATAAACATAGTCTAGTTCTATGAATTAGTCTTCTTTATCACTAAATAGTGTTAATTGTGATAATATCAATATCTTTATAGTTCAATTAGGCTTTATTTGAAGTTTGATTCCAACTTGCTCAGGTTCGAAAATTGCTTGAATTAATAAGGTTTGAAATTACTACTTGATCAGGTGGTTTAAGCTTGAGCTCGGCTCGAGTTTAAAATTGGCTCGAATTGAAATGATTTCAGTTCAATCTTGATCACAAATTTAAGCTTGAAATTAATTTTAATTCAAGCTTGATTAGAGCCGGGTTCGATCAAGTTTGACTCAGTTACACCTCTATCTTCAATCAAAAATAGTAAAAATTGTGGCAGTTTAAAATTACCACTTGACATCCCTCACTTCTTTGCAACAAAACACTCCCTAAGGTGCCAGTATATGACAAGTTCAAGCAAATCTTACATATAGTCAAGGGTATCAATGGGTGGTTTGCAAATTCATCTTATTATTAATACATTTTTTGTGATTACTCTCTAAGTTTAATTTTCTACGTAATTATATTCATAGCATAGGGTAGATTCGATCTTAAAGGATGCTTAAAATATTCACTAACACTTCTCTAGTTCCCATCTGTAACATCCTGTACCAAAAAAAACGTGCATGGCATATGCGGTACAGTATCATATTTTCCCACTCCACGTTTTTCTATTTTTGTGGGTGATAAACATCCGAAATGCCCAATTAAATTTTAGGTTTATCATCTTTTAAACCTTAGATTTATTTTCCTATTATTCTTCTCCAATTTTTTTTAAGGGGATCTCTTTGTTTCCCATCTCTTCTTCTCCAACTCATCCCTTTCCCAACCAAGATTTCAACAACGATTAGTTACCGACTTGCTACAAACTAGATTTGGAATGATCTGTCTGTAGGATGATCCTAAGATTTTAAGAGTAGTAATCTCAAGAGTCTCGGATCTAATCGCTTTGGAATAAAGTCAATCAGAGATCCGAATGGAAAGTTATGATTAAAATAGTAGAGCAAGGTCAAAGTAGGGCAGAAAAGTAATTAACTGATGTTGCGACAATCGTCGGAGGGTGGTAGATGGCTAAGGGTGGAGGTGGACGGCCGTAAGATAGGATGGCTACTGGTGGAGGAAGGAGGTTAAGGTTTGGAAGATCGGGATGCTTCTACGGCTTTTATCAAACACATGTCCACTCTTATTTATAGGAGTAAAAATTCCTAGGGAATTGGATCTACATACGGATTATCTAATTTATTTAAAATTTAATACATTAAGATAAAGCTAAGTAACTAACTTTATTCGACTTAACCTATGTGGTCAGATCGTAACAATCCACCACGCTTCCAACACCTTGTTCTCAAGGTGACTAGTCTTTTACGTCCTTGTACTCATACAACTTGTCATGCCAATCAGTGAATTCATATTCATCTTCCTCAAATTTGCCTAGGAACATGACATGGGATGGCTAGCACTTGTATTTATGACTAGGGGTAAATCAGTCATCATAGTAAAAATACAAGCCTTTCTTTGACGCTTTCCAAGTAGTTGGGTACAAAGCAGCGCGAGATCATCTATCGATTAGGCTGAGCCATCGGTGCAAGCTGAGTCGGGGCAGATGCCATCTCTAGTGGGTCGTAAGCTTGGGCCATCTTTCTTCTCTCCTCCTTGCAGATCTAATTCAACTGATTCAACTTGGACTCCATCAGAACAACTAAGGAGAAAGCCTCATCAAAAGTAGTGGGCCTCAAAGCCTTGACCTCAGCTTGAATGTCAGGTCTAAGCCCACTAATGAAGATACTCTTCAGGGTTGAGTCAAACCAGTTAGTAACTCGATTGCATATCCGCTTAAATTTCTCCCGGTAAGCTCAAATTATTTGACTGAGTCAGCTTAGTCAAATTTCTCTTGGTAAGCTCGTATTAGGTTGCACTGAACCGAGCACAAATTGCATCCGCAAAGTCCTACCAAGACTCGAATGGTTAAGTCTGGTCAACTGACTAATACCACCTAATCGCCACGCACTCCAAGTGGAATGAGGCTAGGTAGACCTTCTGGTGGTCGAGCGTGCTAGGGTACGTGAAAAACTGTTCTATTAGATAAGTCCAATCTAACGGGACTCCTCTAGAGAATTTTAGGAAATCAAGTTTGACAGTCTGAACTTGGATCCTATCATGTGGTCTGTCATCGTTGGTGACGTGACCTCATGGTTGAGGCTGGTCACGTGGGTCATAGGCCCACGGGTTCAACTCATGATGCACCCGAGTTGCACGAGGGTTTGGTTTAGTCTAATAACGTGGGCCAGCTAGGTCATTCCACTGTTCATCCTTGGGCTCGTACTCATGCTCGTTCTTGGGGTCATGTTCATGGGTTCCAAACTAGTTTGCACGAGGTAGTCGAACCGATTCACAAAAATTTGGCCTGCCTAGGAAATTGTGCACTTCATCACCTTCATTCAAATAACCCAACCCTAATCCTAGAGCTAAATTTGGAATTCGTCCTAGGGGCGTCGCCATAGGTTGAATGGGGTGCGACGGTGGTTAGGTTCGGTCATGGGTCACCGACAGTCCGCCCTTGGCTAGTCCTCATGGCGACGGTGGAAACCAATTATTGGGCTCGGGCTCGAGTGGCTGCAACGACGGCCATGGCATGTCACCAATGGGTCCACTAGCCCTCAGAGTGCAACAATCTAAAGATCAACCCAAATTCTTCTTAAGGCGGAACTTTAGAAGAGATTTGTGGGAGATCTAACTATCCGATAGATCTGTAACTTAAATAAATTGTCCCTCTTGAAGTAAGGATTCCGACGCAATCGAGATCATGTTGATTTGACTTGTGGATCAAAAGTTATGGGAAAAATACTGACCATGGGATAGATGGTGGCGTGGGATAACATAAGTAATGGAATAGGGAAATAATGGTTAGGTTTTGTGGAATTTGGTGGTTATGGTGGTGGGTAGAGCATAAAGCTAGATGAAGGGGGAGAGAATAGACTGATCCTTGAGAGGCAAGGGGGCACGGTCAGATTGAGAAAGGAAGAAGACAATGTCCAAGATTGGATGTCGTTGGAGGAAAGAGAGAGAGTTGGGAAGGAAACTTCAATATTTTATCAATAATCCTTAATTAGGTTGCCTTCCACATATTTAGAGTAACCTATCAACAAAATAATTAAAAGATAACCCTAAGATAATGTAGTTCGCCGATTGCGTTCGAACGCAGCTGAACATGGATTTCACGTTCTCTATTATTGCGAACGTGTGCAGGCATTCAAATGCACTAAACATGTTATCTGTTTTTGTGAACGTATGCAGGCGTTCGATAGTTGGGATCGAATGCGGCTACCAGAAATCTTCTAGAAATTCTATTCTTCTCAAAACAAAAGCAATTTCTCAAAAATAAAAGTCATAACTAGTTGAATCGTAACAACCCACCATGTTTCCTCCACCTTGCCCTCAAGGTGTGAAGTCGAAAAATCGATCGATGATCCTAAACTCAAGCTCCCATGATGCTTTATCGGATTGTTTGCCCAACCATTCAACCAAGATCTCTGTCTCTAGCCTCAAACCATGTCATCTTCGTTGTCGTGCTAGTACCCATTTCGGCTCCACTTGTTGCAAATCCTCCACAGGTTCGAGTAAAACTGACCCCGCAACTTGATCTGGCACAATCCTCACTTTCAATAACGAAACATGAAACAATGGGTGTGCTCTAGACTCCACTGATAGCTCAAGTTTGTAAGCGACTTGTCCAATATGCTCACAAACTCGAAATGGACCAAAAATTTTGAATGCCAATTTCTGGTTTTGAATTAGATGCAAGGTGATTTGACGATAGGGTTGAGCTCGTACAAACACCATGTCACACACACTAAGCTCCTTCTTGCGATGATGCTGATCATACATTTATTTCATTCGATTCTGGGCTGCTCACATATGCATCTACAACCTCCTAAGAGTAGCATCACAATCTATCAATACCATATCAACCTCAGTCTGTTCCTACGAAGCTGCCAAATCATACCCAAGTAACATCGGTATCGCCTGTCCATATACTACCTCGAATGGGGTCATGCTGGTGCTGCTGTGATGAGAAGTATTATACGACCACTCAGCCCATGAAAAATACTCCAACCAGCGTTTAGGATGATCACCGACGAAACACCGAATGTATTGCTCAATTCCCCTAATAACCACCTCTACTTGCCCGTCGATTTGCGAGTGGTATGCCAAACTCAAGTTCAGTTTGGTGCCCAGCAACTTGAAGTATTTAGTCCAAAACTCACTAATGAATCTATGATCACGATCCGAAATAATTAAGCAAGGCATCCCATGAAGTTTGGCGACATTTTGGATGAAACATTCGGCTACCGATTTGGTAGAAAAAGGGTGCGCCAAGGCTGGAAAATGAGAGTATTTACTCCTGTCCACTACCACAAAGATAATTGAATACCCATGTACCAATGGCAACCCCTCTATGAAATCCATAGAGATATCCTCCTAAACACAATCCGGTACAAGCAAGGGTTGTAGAAGTCCAGCGGGCTTCAAGGTCTTTGTCTTTGCTCTTTGACATGTCTCGCATGCCCTCACGTGTGCCTTGACATACTTCTTTATTCCGGCCCAAGTACAACTATAAGATAGCCTCTTGTACATCCTTAGAACACCTTCATGACCTGCTTCAGGGGTGTTGTGGAAGTGTTCTAGCAGTTTGGACCACAATGATGGATCCGCGGGCACTCGGATACACCCATGGTCAAGCAATAAACTGTCTCGGTCCTCTATCTCCGGATGATGCTTCGGATCAGCTCGAATCTCCTTTAATAACTCTTTTATACATGGGTTAGCAACACTTGCGCTCCTCAACTCCTCGAGGAAGGGAAAATAAGGCATAGAAAAAGCCACCAATTCAGCTCCAATCAGCTAGCGTGAAAAAACATCTGTCGCTCGATCCTCTGTTCCCTTTTTGTATTGTATCTCATAGTCATACCCCAAAAGCTTTGTCACCCACCGCTACTATGTTGATGTGTGTATCCACTAACTCCTAAAGTATGGCAAACTCCTTTGGTCAATGTAGATGATAAAGTGATGTCCCACCAAATACGGCCTCCACTTTGACATAGCGTGAATAATCGCCAACATCTTTTTCTCATAAGTTGAGAGTTGTTGTGATCTACCGGACAAAGCTTTACTCAAGAATACTATAGGTCTGCCCCTTGCATTAGGACAGCGCCTATTCCCACTCCGGATGCGTCACCTTCAACAACAAACTCTTTTTGGAAATCTTACAACACTAAAACTAGGCATGAAATGATAGTAGATTTTAATTCCTCAAAAGCCACCGTCCCCTTGTTGCTCCACACAAAGAAATCCTTCCTCAAAAGGGTGGTGAGTGGTGCTGCAATTTTACTATACCCAACAACAAATTTGCAGTAGTAACCTATTAACCCAAGGAACCCACGTAGTTCACAAACATTCCTTGGAATCAGCCAATCAGTCATATACTCTTAACCTTGCTTGGATCGGCTGCTACACCTTCTACTGAAATGATATGCCCTAAATATTCCACTTTCCTCTCACACCCCAAATATTTAGACATCTTAATTTTCAAGGAGTTTGCAGCTTTAGCACTTCATGTAAATGTTTCAAATGATCTTCAAAACTTCTACTATACACCAAGATATTATTAAAGAACACTAACACATACCGGCGCAAGAGTGGCCTAAATATGTCATTCATTAGGCTTTAAAATGTTACCGGGGCATTGGTCAATCCAAAGGGCATGACTCGAAACTCATAATGATTGTCATGAGTTCGAAAACCTGTTTTGTGCACATCTTCGGAATGAATTCGGATTTGGTGATATCCAGCTCTAAGGTCTAGTTTGCTGAAATAAGAAGCCCTTGTCAATTCATCCAATAACTTTTCTATCACTAGGATTGTGTATCGGACTGGTAGATTCTGGAACCAAAGATAGGTTATGCAACGATTCTTTTAAGATCTGAATGTAATATAAGAACCAGTCTGTGCAACCATGAGAAAATATTCGTCAGATATTCTCTAGTAGTCAAAAAATTACAAAACCAATTGGGTTAAATCCATACCTTCCTAATTTACAACTTTTGTATTTACTCCCTTTACAGATTCGAAATATAGAAGGGACGAAAATATGGAATAACGTGGGTGATGGTGGTGGTAAGGGGTGGAGTGGATATTAGGGTTATGGATGGGTACGGAGATGGTGGATGGTGGATGTGATTAAGGGATATAGACGAAAGGAACGAAGTGGTCGAGATCCCAAAGAAGAGGGGTGACTCGACAGTCGAGGGAGATTAGAAGTTACGAGAAACCTTGCCAACGGTAGAGTTGGAAGGATGGTGAAGAGGGAGGAGGGAGAGAGTTTAGAGAAGATAGGAGGCAAGAAATCAATAATTCAATAGCATAATAAAGTTAGCTACCATCCACATATTTATAGAGGCTAGTCAACAAGTCCTAAAAAATATGAAACCCTAATTCTAGAGGATTCCGGTCGATCACGTTCGAACACGCCCGATCGCGTTTGAATGCACCAAAAGCTCCATCTCTGTATGTGGGAACGCGATGCAGGCATTCAAACGCGGGCGTTCGTACTCGCCCGATCGCGTTCGAACACACAATATGCATTCTCTATTTTTGTGAACATAATGCAGGCATTCGCAAAGGCGTTCGAATGCGACCCCTCCTACGTTCGAACGTGACCTATAGGAATTATATTTTAATGAAAATAAATATTTAATGCAATAAGAAAAGATCCTAACTAAGTGTATCAGCCCACCACACTTCTCCCATCTCGCCCTCAAGGTGAAAAGTTGGGGAAACGCTCCAAAATGTTAGTCTCCAACTCTCATGTCGCCTTATCAGATGGCTTGCCATGCCACTCAACTAGAATCTGCATCTTCAATCTGGTACCATATCATCATCAGCGTCTAGCAAGTACACGAACTAGCTCTACGATTTCTATCTCTTCTAATTGCTCCGGTAGAACTGATCCAACGATCTCATGATCTCTAATGCGCTCTCTCAGCAATGAAACGTGGAAGACAGGATGCACTCTCGACCTCTTCGGCAGCTCCAAACGATATGCAACTGGACCAATATGCTTCAACACCTAAAACGGACCAAAGTAGCAATCAATGTACTAACTTTTAGTTACTCATCGGACGCAAGGTCACTTGTCGATACGGTTACACCCTCACGAACACCTAATTGCTGATGTCAAACTCTTGCTCCCTATGGCAACGATCATAAAGTTGCTTTATACGGTTTTGAGCAAGTTTAAGATGAGCATGCAACCTCCTCAATGTGGCATCTCTAATAGATTCATGCTAATGATGCTATGGTAGGCAGTGTTGTAAGACCACTCCGCCCACGGTAAGAACTCTAACCATCCTCTCGACATCTCTCCAACAAAGCATCTCAAATACTGCTCAATGCTTCGATTGATCACCTCGGTTTGGCCGTCCGTCTGTGGATAGTAGGCCGAATTGAAGATTAATTGAGTCCCCTGCAATTTGAAAAACTCCGTCTAAAGTCGCTCACAAATACACAATCACGATCTGAGATAATCGTGCGTGGCATGCCATGTAACCGAGTAAAATCTCTAACAAAAAATTTAGCCATCGACTTGGCTGAAAATGGATGTGATAATACCAAAAAATACTCATACTTACTCAATCTGTCAACCACTACAAAGATAACAGAATATCCATGTTCCAGCGAAAGACCCTCTATAAAATTCATATAAATGTCCTCCCAAACATGGTCTGATATAAGTAAAGGCTGAAGTAATCCGGCCGGTTTCAAGGCGGTTGCCTTAGCCCTTTGAAAGACTTTGCAAGCACAGACAAAACTCCTCACATCTCGTCTCAATCCTAGCCACATGCAACTCTAAGATATCCTCCTATAAGTCCTCAAGACATCCTCATGACCGGCCTCTAGAGTTTGGTGGAAGTGCTCCAACAATTTCTGCCGCAATCTACCATTTGTGGGCACCCAAATGCATCCGCGATCCAACCCAACAACAAACTACCTCGATTCACTTACTCTAGATGGTGCTCCGAATCATCCATCACCTCATACAACAATCTTAAAATATCTAGGTTAGATGTACATGCATACCTCAGCTCGTCAAGAAAGGGAAAGATAGGAGATGAATAGTCTACAAGCTCGGGCGTATCAGGTTGGCGCGATAGTGCATTCGTCGCTCTATTTTCTGTTCTCTTCTTCTATTGGATTTCATAATCATACCCTAGAAATTTTGTGACCCATTTCTGCTATGCTGGACTGTGTATGCGCTGTCCCATAAAGTATGGAAGGCTCTTTTGATCGGTTTGGATAATAAATCGTCTACCTATCAAATAAGGCCTCCACATTATTACCGCATGCAGAATTACCAACATCTCTCTCTCATAAGTCGATAATTGTTGAGATTTTTGAAATAAAGCCTTACTAAGATAAGCAATAGGACATCCTTCTTATATTAGTACAGCTCCTATGCCAACACCCGATGCATAGCACTAAAGTGACGTTGTCATTACTATTTTTAATTTTTCAAAGAATATAGTGGCATCATCCGTCTATCTAAAAGAGTCTTTTTTCAACAAAGAAGTGAGAGGAGCAGTGATATTACCATATCCGACAATGAATAGGCGATAATATCCAGTCAGCCCCAAAAATCCTCTTAATTTGGTGGTAATAGTAGGAATAGGCCAAGCGGTCATGCATGCAACCTTTTGTAGATCCGCCGCTACATTATCCGCTGAAATGATGTGGCCTAAATACTCTACTTTTGGTACTCCTTATAGACACTTAGACTTTTTGATCTTCAATTAGTTTTGCTTCAACAAATTAAGCACGTCCTCCAAATGCTGCCAACACTCCAATTCAGTCCTACTATACATCAAAATATTATAAAAAAATACCAAGACATACCTTCGCAATGAAGCCAAAATATATCATTCATGAGACCTTGAAAGGTAGCTGGAGCATTGGTGAAACCAAAAGGCATCACCTAGAACTCGTAATGCCCATTCGAAGTTCGAAATGCAGTTTTATGCACATCTGCCGGGTGAACTCTAATTTGATGATACCCGGCCCTTAAGTCAAGCTTACAAAATATAGTCATCCTTACAAGCTCGTCCAGCAACTCCTCGATAACCGGGATAGGACACCGATCTTTGACGGTAATGGCGTTTAGTGCCCGATAGTCGACACAACAGCGCCATGTACCATCCTTTTTTTGCACCAATAGCACGAGGGATGAGTATGAGCTATGACTTGGTTGAATGAGACCTTGCTGCAATATCTCGGCTACCATCTTTGAGATAACTTCTTTTTGCACTTGTGGATACTTATATGGCCTCACGTTCGCCGGTGTAGCTCTAGGTACAATCTCTATGCGATGGTCCGCTGCTCTCCTTGGTGGCAACTCCTATGGTTCCTCAAACAGTCCAAAAAAGTTATCTAATAAATTAGACAATTCAATGATAGTACCTGAACTCATTTGAGGCTCATCTCCTACTGGTCCTAACTGAAGAAGATAAGCCAAATCATATGCACAAAGCAGCCCCACCATAGGCTGCATTGTAGGAATCAGCAAAGACCAAACATCGTCAAGCCGCATATCTTTGTTTCCTTGTTTATACTTCATCCACATGCTCTGAAAATCAAATGTGACGGGTCTCAAACTCTGTAACCACTGAGCACAAAGGATAATGTCCGCTCCTCACAGTGCCAACGGATACAAGTCCACAATGATGTTGTGTCCTTGTACCCATATACCGACCTGGCGATACAAGCTCTCCGCCCTAAGCTTTGTGCCGTCTTCAATAGCAACGTCAAATCTTGTGGTCGATTCGATATCCAAATCTAATTTCCTCACTAATCTCTCATCTAGAAAGTTGTGTGTACTCCCCGAATCGATGAGGATGTACACACAATGCTTTCTAACGAGTCCGTCTACTTATAATGTCCTCGGTGTGAAAGTACCCGAATATGCATGCATCGATATTTCAGTTTGGATATCTTCCTCCACACCCTCCACAATGGCCTCCTCATGGACCTCCTCTGGACAATCTCCATCATCAACAACCTCATCATCCTCCTCAAGACCATCGATAAGCATCGCACTCCCGATCAGTTTAGAACATCGATGACCGGGGGTGAAACACTCATCACGTCGAAAGCAAAGGCCCTTTGCTCTGCGCTCCTCCACCTAGGCAGGTGTGAGAGTTCGAACGGGGGGTCTAGTGCTTCCTCTAACATCTAAAAAAGGTCTAAAAGGTGGCCGTGGTCTAGTACTTCTAGCCGCTATTTTTAAAACCGTAGAATTTCCAACCGGCATTCTAAGTGCAAACCGCCTATCTCGGTTGCCCCAATTGGTTTTCGCTGTTATCTTTAGAGCCCTATACTTTTGTTCCATTCTCACGGCCTTCTCAAAGGCCTCCTCAAGAATAGTAGGATATAAAGCACGAACATCCGTCTGTATCTCATCCCACAACCCTGAAATAAATGTGCTCATCAATATCTGTTCGGGCCACAGTGGCTCACAACGACTATTAACTCTTTCAAACTCAACTTGGTACTCCAATAAGGTCATCCTCTGAACCATCTTGCTTAATGTGGCAGTAAAATCTTCATATGCTGCTGTCCTAAATCTACGTGTAATTCTCTTACAAAAATCAGCCCATTCGATAAATCCACCACAACGAGTAACCGATCTATACCAATGCAATACTGTTCCTTTGAGATGAAAGCTTGCCATCTCGATTTTTGCATCTTCTACTATACCTTAACAATCAAAATATCGTTCAACTTGAAACACCCAATCCACTGGATCACCGCCTTAGAATTTAGAAAGTCCAAGCATGCGGTTCTCCCCCGAATAGCATTGTCGGGTTCGTGAAAGATTCTTGGTTCAAGTCTAAACTTTTGGGCATGTTGATCACCTTCTCTATAGGGATCAACCTCATCCAAATAGTGCCAATCCTCCTCATATACAAAGCGCACCGGTCCACTCGCCTCTCGAGTTCCACCACCGTCGGTTTTGGATTTTGTAACGGAGGTGGGGGATGATGTGTAGGCATAGGTAAGAAGGGATCATCCATACTCATATGACGCACTTGGACCTGTGGGGTATTTGTTCGATGAGGTCCCACCGATGGTTCTTCTTGAAACTTCGATCGTCGTCGAGGAGATGACGAACCCAATCGGTTCACGATATATTTCTTAAATTCATTGTGATCCTTTTGCATATTGTCAACCCTATGCAATAATGTTTGGAACATGCCCCTAAGTTTATCCATATTCTCACCCATAGATGTTGGTTGACTCGGTCCTGCCGTGGTCGCTCCAAAGGAATCGGCCTCAAGGTAAGAGTCATCGTGGATTGAATCTTCCCTTGTCGATGTGCTCTCCATAGGCCTCCTTGTTGATGTCATCTTCCTTGTTTCAACCATTAATGGAGGTCTGAGGTTTGCCTACTCTAATACCACTTGATAGATTCTAGAACCAAAGATAGGCTTCGCAACGATTCCTTCAAGATCTGAATGTATTAAAGGAATCAGTTTATACAACTGTGCGAAAATATTCGTCAGATATTTTGCGGTAGCTGTAAAATTACAAAACCAATTGGGTTAGATCCGTAACTTCCTGATCTACAACTTTTGTATTTATGCCCTTTACAGATTCAAACTATAGCAGGAACGAGAACACAGAATAATGTGGGTGATGGTGGTGGTGACGGGTGGAGTGGATGTTAGGGTTATGGATGGGTATGGAGATGAAGGTGGATGGTAGATGTGATTAAGGGATATAGACGAAGGGAACGAAGTGGTCGAGATCCCAAAGAAGAGGGGTGACTTGACAGTCGAGGAAGATTAGAAGTTAGGAGAAACCTTACCAACGGTATGGGTGGAAGGATGGTGAAGAGGGACGAGAGAGAGAGAGAGTTTAGAGAAGATAGGAGGCAAGAAATCAATAATCTAATAGCATAATAAAGTTGGTTGCCATCCACATATTTATAGAGGCTAGCCAATAAGTCCTAAAACAATATGAAACCCTAATTCTAGAGGATTCTCGTCGATCGCGTTCGAACGTGCCCGATCGCGTTCGAACGCACCAAAAGCTCCATTTCTGTATGTATGAACGTGATGCAAGCGTCAAATGCGGGCGTTCGAACTCACCAAACCATGTTAGAACACACAATCTATGTTCTCTGTATTTGCGAACCTGATGCAGGCATTCGTAAGAGCATTCGAACACGCCCCCTTCTGCGTTCGAACGCAACCTACAAGAATTTTATTTTAATAAAAATAAATATCTAATGCAATAAGAAAAGATCCTAACTAAGTGTATCACGGACCTTGATAGTTATGGCGTTGAGTGCTCGGTAGTTGACACAAAAATGCCATGAACCATCCTTCTTGTCCATAAGCAAAACTGGTGAGGAGTAAGCACTATTGCTAGGTTGAATGATTCCTTGTTTAAGCATCTCGGCAACTAGCTTTGTTATCTCTTCGTTTTGTATATGTAGGATACTGATATGGTCGTACAATAGCTAGCTCATCTCCTGGTACAATGACTATCTTGTGGTCTAAATTTCTACACGACAATAGTCCTTGTGGCTCTTCAAACAATATAGAGAATTTAGATAGCAATGATAACGATTCTTGGGGTTTACACAAGCTTAATGGAAGTTCCATTTCTGATGGAGACATCTGAAAGAGATAGGCCAACTCCCTTGGCTGTGGTAGCCCCGCATAGGTTGCAATATGGGATTAGATTGTGTTTTCACCCCCATTTAGTTGCACCACCTTACCATTTCTCCTAATGTCATCCACATATTGCGAACATCGAACGTCACAGATCCTAGACTTTGCAACCACTGAGTACCCTGATACGATTCGGACTTCACCGACATCGTCTCAAGTTTGGATTTACCTTAGGATAAGATTGAGTTTTAGGATAAGATTGAGTTTTAGGATAAGATTGAGTTTTAGGATAAGATTGTGTTTTAGGATAAGATTGAGTTTTAGGATAAGATTGTGTTTTAGGATAAGATTGAGTTGTTGGTTAGCCTATAAAAGTATGTGTAGGGCAACCAAAATTATTATTGAATGATTGAGAATTGAGTTTGCCTTGCCTCCTTCATCTTCTTCGCTCCCGTTCCCTCAATCTCCCCGGCGACGCCGCTTCTAATCTCCCTCGACAGGCCAATCACCCTAGTCCCTTAGGAGTGGCCCTCTTCTCCCCCTTCTTCCAATTTATCCATCGCTATCCCTAACCTTTCCATCATCCATAACCCTTCCACCATCACTTTTACACCGGTGCCACCCCATCAACACCGGCCCTCCACAATCCACCATTACCCAGGATTTCGTGCCTTCATCCACGGAATCCAAAAACAGAGTATCCTGACGTTCGTCCACTAAACGAACGATATTTCGAGATCCCCATCTCCGATTCGCCTGAAACTAGATCCGTTGGAAAGCTCTTTTCCGGGCCTACAACATATCAAAATTTCACAGCGATCCAACGGCGGGATATTTCGGGATCTGATCTCAAAGTTCCGTGCAAGATCGTATTAATCTTGAATCAGAGCCATAGCACCAAAAGAGGGTTCGTATCAATCTGGTATCAGAGCCTATAGCCGAGGAAGGATCGTAACATACCCAGGATCAGCAAACCCCCCCCCCCCCCAAGGCAAGTGGATATGAATCAACAATCAATTCATGTCCTTGGACCCAAATTTCCACTCGGCAACAAACTATCAGCTTTCAATTTTGTTCCATCACTAATTGCTACCTCAAATGCATTGGTTGGCTCCGCATCCAACCCAATCCTCCTCAGCAAGCGCTCATCTTTGAAGTTATGTGTGCTTCTTAGATCAATAAGGATGTGTACACAGTACTTCTTGACCAACCCGTCTACCTAAAACATCTCTAGTACAGCGATTCCAGAGTAGGCGTGCATTGAAATTTCAGCTTGGATATCCTTCTCTTCATATGCCTCTAGGGCCTCCTCAAGAAGCTCTTCCATAACCTCTTCCTCGACCAATTCCTCCTCTGGATCATCTTGAGCATCAATCAACATAATGCTCCCCGTTGATTTAGCACACCGATGACTGGGTGTAAAACATTCATTGCATCTAAAGCATAGGCCTTTTGCCCTCCGCTCTTCCACTGGGCGGGTGTGAGAGTTCGGAAAGGAGCTCTATATTTCCTCTTCACATCATTGAAGGGTCGGAGTGGAGCTCTCGGTCCTAGATTTCCAATAGCCAACTTTGGAGTTGTTGTTGCAATACCAATTACTTCAACTAGCCGATAAGGTTGTCGCAGTTCTTAGATGGACCATGAGTTTTTGCCTTGGTTCCTCAAGCCCTAGTGCTTCCTCTCCATAATGATGGCATCCTCATATGCTTCCTCTAAGGTTCTTAGATGCAAAGCTTTAACATCCGCCCGCAATTCACTTCGTAGCCCAGCTAAGAAGTTAGATTTCAACAAGGCGTCCGACCATGGTGGATCACATCGTGCACTAATCCGATTGAACTCCTCTTGGTATGCTATGACTATAGTTCGTTGTACCATCTTAGTAAGGAGAGCATTAAAATCTTCATACCTAGTAGTCCTAAATCTTTTCACAATGCCCCTTGTAAGGTCAGCCCATGTCCCAAGCCACCCATTCCTTGCAGCGCCCCGATACCAATAAAAGGATGGTCCTTCAAAATAAAAGCTTGCTAGCATCACCTTAGAGTCTTTCGGCATTCTTTAGAACTAAAAAATTTTCTCGGCCCTGTATATCCAATCAAGAGGATCGCTAGTTTGAAACTTTAGAAAATCAAGGCGTACTGGTTGACCCGAAATTAATATTAGGATCATAGCCTTGACTCGGCCCAGCCGCGGGAGGGTGTTGTTGTTGCCAGTATGCGTCCTTTCTTTGCTGTATGAAATCACGCCGGTGTTCCACCTCATCATACTCCACCCACTCCTCATCATCTTTAGGTAAAGTTCGCACTCGAACCCTAGGTTTCTCCTCGGGTTGCACTGGTCTAGGGATAACTAGAGCCTCTCGAGCCATGGGGTGTGGAAGAATTGGCTCGTGGTGGTGGATGACGTGTTCATCAATAGAGCTAACCAAACCCGATGTTTGACGCCGATGTGTTGAGGTCTCCCTGCATTCCAGCATCAATCACATGAATTGCTTCACGAGTGGTGCGGTGGTCTTCCTTGTTCTCATCACTGGCCTTCACTAACCTTTCTAAGATCATGTTGGTTAGTGCCAATGTATCCATCAATGCAGAAACTAGGCCTTTCGTAGTCATTGGACTTTCCGTGGAAATATTCGCTCTCCGTGCTTCACGCCTTAGTGTTTCAATGTTTGCGCTCTTGTCCGTTACGTTTAGATCTTTCGTTTGCCTTCTAAAAGTCATCGCTTGAGTCATCCTCATCAATGATACGTCCGAGGTTAGCCTCGCTCTGATACCAGTTGATAGATTCAAGAATAATTAGAGTGCAACAATCTAAAGATCAACCCAAATTCTTAAGATCGTGCAGTTAGGAGGAGACTATCAAGCATCGTATGCATCGGTTTAAGTAGGCATAACACTATCGAGTATAGAGGTTAGACACTAAGTGATTTGAAATTATGCTTGAGAGGTAGGGGTCGTAGACCTTGTGGTACCCGATGACGTAGAGTCAGGGTGTCTACAAGTAGTGTACTTTTATTTTCACTGTGAGCAATAATTTTGTTATATGCGATGATTTTGTTATGTTGGATGATATGGGCTTACGACTGGAGTCCTCAGCCTAGTGGCCACAGATAATCAGTCATACGCAATGCCGCTAGGCATGTATGGGCGGCATTACTGCTAGATGTCTATCCTCCTTGATATTTGACATAATGTGTGAGCATATATTTATTATGTGGTGGATAGCTCTTTGAGCATATTATGATAATTATGGCTGTGGCTTAGTGTGAGCTTGATATAAATGATTTGATAATTTAAATGATGCATATCATATATTCTTTTATTAATACATGTGAATTATTAATATGAATATGTTTGCATTGACATATTATTATGATCATATTGGCATACATATATATCATGTGACATCCTTCTCTATCATATTTTTAGACTGTAAGGATGCATACTTACTGGGTTTTATACTCATTATCTTTTAGTGAAAACATTTTTCAGATTAGTAGTTGGCCTCGAGTCTATGGAGGAGCTAGTAAAGATCTGATTATATTTTTTTTATTGGTTTTAGTATTGTAAAATAAGTTATATGGATTGTAGCCTCTAAGTTGGCATTTGTCTTGTTGAGGTATATAGATATATTTTAGGGCTTGTTACGGCCTACGGTAAATTAGACTCTGTTTAACTTGTTTTACTTGTGAAAATATTGGGTTTTATCCTATATATTATATACAAACATTGACTAATAGGACACGTGAAAACCATGTGAGTTCTACCCACATGAGGGGCACGTGTATTTGAACGTGGGTGTTACACCGTCTTTTTTGCTTTTTTGTTCACTTGTCACATCACTCTTCACTGTCTCTTGGATTCTCTTTACACATCTATTTCTATTATTCTAGTTGTACTTTGTCTTCTACCAACATAATGTAGTTCATCGTAGAAAAATTCACATCAACCATATTCTTCGTAGAACGGGGCTGTATTTAAATGAATCTACGTTATTCTAGAGAATAAACTTTTCAAATTAGAAGGTCCTTAAAATAGGGCCAAGTTTTATAGTTCTATTATATTCACTCGATATGCTTATTGAAGAATTGTAGATCCATAATGAGTGTTTCCAAGCACTTCAGCATGTGAACTACACACAATAATATGAGTGAATCCTTCTTAATTTGCTATAAGCAGATTTTATTTCTTTTCTAACATCCTGATTGTTGCAAATTACGATTTGATTGAATTCTGCCTTCCATAACATAATTCAATATATGCTATCTGGATAAGGTTGGCTATTTCCTGCTAATTTCCATATTAATTCGTGTAACCTCTCCACAAAAGCTTTGCTTTTCACGAGATGATGAGGTTGTGTTTTCAAAGTAATCGTGATTATCATAATCATGATTCCCAACTTAAGACAAAATCAATGTTGTTTAAAATCAACGAACGCAAGCAAACCCAACTAATTATCCTGTAGAAACATTTTCATTGGTAAGCCCAACATTGGGTAAGACACTCTTATCCTGAAATCATATAAGATATTTGATAATTGGCACAACAAAATAATTATTAATACAAATGTGACAAACTAGTATTATGAAGGGGAAATGATCGCTACACTTGATTTACCCTAATTAAAACGTAGTTTGATGTCCCAATGGTTTATGCTGCATAAATCACTTCTAGCAATATTGCACTAAGGGCCAAGATATCCTTTTTCCCTTTCTTCTGATAAAATCTTTATGGATTTCCATTTTTGTTGTATATTCCACTTGAACATCATTTCTCTTACCAATTAATTACAATCAGACAAATTGTTATATATCCGTCTTATATGTAACCAATATTTCTGAAATGTTTGATTGAATTTAGTATACATCTCGTATTCTCTTCTTCTTTTTGAATATGCCAATTCAGAACAATCAACCGCGCAATTTCATTATATGAGCATTGCCTCCTAAAAGACTTCTTTTTTCATGAAAATGACTCACCCAAGAGGACATCTTAACTATGAGTTATAAACTTTCATCTTTCAGAATATCATCTTTCATGATAATAGAATTATCAACTTGATTAGAATCTTCTGATGATGACCAAATATAAGGTTTTCCTATTCTTTTATAAGTTTTGTAGAGTTATACTTCATATGTTTTATCAACAAAGATCAATATAAATATTTTAGAAAATGTTGGATCCTATAATTACACGAACAAACTCTCTTATATTCACTAATTTTTATCTCGAACTGCAAAACAACCTAAACTAATGGTCACTAGTTGAATTAATTGGAATGTTGGCTATCAACAATACAGCCTCAAGTTGGTCACAAATGTTTAGATGGCCTTGGTTTCACAAATACAATCTTTCTCCTTGTTGCTGATTACCATTTTCTTATTTGAATGTCTTTGTGTGAGCAAATGGATAAATTTCTCAAATACCAAAACTTATGATAGACCCTTATATTGGAATGTCATCCTGCAGCTTTTCAAACAATTCTCTTCTAGCAACATGCAGCAGCAGTATGTTATATAAGAACTTATCCAAGACAATCATTACAACAGTGTCTCAGTGCACAAGTCTCCTACCTAAGCGGGTTTGAGGAGGGCATTACTTCTATACAGATAGTTTTTAAATATAAGTGAAAAGGAAAACCCTCACTCGTTCATTGTTCCCATTTTCATCAAATTAACTAACCAAATGATACTTAAATGATTTTCCATCTCTCAAAAAATAAGCAGATAACTTCATCCCATCATAATTGATCTCCAGGTCAATTGATTTGAGGAAAGAAGTAACAGACTTCAGTAAAGATTGAGCTTTGATCAAGTTGACTGGAGACAAAACATGGAGAGGAGATGGGTGCAATAAAAGAGAAGATAGATGCATTGTAGGAATCCCAAGAATGAACTCAAGCTAGAAGAGTGGGTAGACACCTCTCTCTCATCTCTCTCTCTCTCTCTCTCTCTCTCTCTCTCTCTCTCTCTCTCTCTCTCTCTCTCTCTCTCTCTCTCTCTCTCTGTGTGGAGAACTTTAACATCTGTCTTGCCTTTTAAATGTTCATGTTTGCCTCGAAAAGGAGCTCGAGCAATATACACGTGCAGGACAGTTCACATTCAGAATCTCATTTGGTCAATAACTTTTTATGATCAGTATTTCCCAAACTTCCCAAAGGATTGAATAAATTGTAGCAAATATCCAAAGTAGAACTAATAAAGATTAGAAAATCTAAATAAAAGCTAATCATATCTGTATAGCATGACTCTTGTCTCGTTAAAAATGCAATATTATGAGATGGGTTAATAGATTTGATGCTATCATGGGAGTTACTAAATATGGTAAAATCTTGCAGGCATTATGATCAATTTGGATAAGGAAGATCTAGTGCACGAACCGTTTGGTACACTGTTCCGTTGAGAGTTGGTGATGAAATCCAAGCAGCTCTAACTAATACATCGCATCCAAGACTTGATAGCAATAGCCTTGATTAAGTGCATTGATTTCCTTCTCTCTCTTCCATCTTTCTAGTTTCATTCAATCTTGCCTTCTTCCCTTCTCTCTTCTATGTTCGGGGTTTCTATCAAACAGCGCGGCGACATACTGTAACACAAAATATCCTACTAGAGGACTAGCAGATCGAAAAATTTGAAGCTAAAGCTGGAGATGAAGCGATTAACGAAAGCAAATCTACCAAAGATTCATAAATAAACTTGTACAAGTCACCTCGAATCTATCAGTTATAGGACAAGAAATAAGTCAAGCAAGATAAGGGGGCAAAAAGGAAGAGTTAAACATAGAAGAACAAGAAATTAACCCTCAGTTTCCCAACTAACCAGATCGATCGATTCTCCACATGAAATCATGTGCAGATTTTCATCACTATAGCAAAGTGCGGAATCGGAATTGAAAAATTCTAGCACTGACAATATTGTGGAATCGAGATCAGTAGGGCTGCCGGCCACCCCCGCCGGATGCCCAACTGTAAGTTTCCGACGGCAACTGAACGTTATTGAGAAGATTCGGCGGCAGGCCGTGGAAGAGTGGCGCGCTCGGGTCCGGCATGAGCTGCGGCGGCTGTTGCTGTGGTGACTGACCTACCATTCCGGGAGATCCGAGTTGTCCTTGAAGTGGAACAGATTCATCCTCCTCTAATGGCAATCTCTCGTACGCCGCATTCGCGAACGACGCCGCCATTATGACGACCGGTCCGGCCGCGATCAACGCTCCGACGACGCTCCCTCCGACGACTTGCCCTTGCCCGCCTGCCAAGTAAATCGCAAGACCAGTTGCTGCGGGTGGCGCGGGCGGCGGGAGGAAAGACCCTGCAAGGGAGAGGATCTCGAAGCGGCCGTGGAGGGTAACCACCGCTCCCTGCGAGGCGGGCTGTCGGAGGGTGACGTTGGTGACGTTGCCGGTGCCGCTGAGGACGCAGATGCCACGCTGCCTGCGCCTGGCGAAGGTCGCCACGCTCTCGGCGATGTCGCACCCGCCAGCGATCTCCATCACGTGGGTGCGGAGGGCGTTGGCGCTGTCCTGGGTGATGATTATCGGGGGCTTCGGCTTGTTCTTGGATCCTGCAGGCCGGCCCCGGGGACGACGCGTCATATCACCATCTGGGCCACCGCCGTCCCCGCTGTTGTTGCTGCTGCCGCTGTTGTTGTTGTTGTTGTTGTTATTCTCGTCGCGGTCTCGCTTGCCGCCGCTGCGGCTGAGGTGGTCGTCCTCCAATTTGGGCTGTTGCTGCTGCTGCTGTTGTTGTAGTTGTTGTTGCTGGAGTTGGTGGTGGAAGTCTCGGGTGAGGAAAGAAGGGGGGAGATGGTTTCCATGTGAGGATGCTGTTACTTGATCCATCTTAGAACTTTCCTTACTTTGCCCTAGCTCTTGGTTTTCTTTTTCTAATTCATCCACATAGAAATTAAGCGCAAGTTGGTAGGAAACCTAGGAAATGGAACAGTTCTGCTAAGAAAACCAAAGTGATCCAGAGCTAAAGGAAGAGGAGAAGGTAACAACAAGAGGAAGAGACCTCCATTGACCGAGAGAGAGAGAGAGAGAGAGAGAGAGAGAGAGAGAGAGAGAGAGAGAGAGAGAGAGAGAGAGAGAGAGAGAGAGAGAGAGAGAGAGGGAAGATTGGTGGAAAAGGAGAAGGGAAAAGAAAGACGGCGCTCTGCCCCCCCTCCCTTTTCTAATTGTTTAGAATGAGCAGAAGCACCATCCCAAGCACTAATTAACCACTGCTAACCCTCACCAGAAACAATGATAGGAGCAACATGGGGGGAGCATTCCTCTTGTCATCCACCAACTTCTCATCTGATTCCCAGCATCTAACACCTCCTCTCTCTCTCTCTCTCTCTCTCTCTCTCTCTCTCTCTCTCTTTTCTTTTATCCACTACTTGACCCTACCCAACCCCACCAATAATTGCAAGCACTCCCTGCCTCTGTTCTGTGGCTGTTAGCTAGAGTTTAGAAGGGGACTCTAACAACAAGGAGCCATCCATAGGGTGACGAGTTAGTTGTTGGAATGTTTTAGGATTTGGTTTACAATTAAGTCCTGTCGAACTCAGTCCCTTCTCTCTCTCTCTAGGCATTTATCTATCAATGTATCCTCCTTTGAAAAGCAACAAGCTACAAGTACAAAGGTTTGTGTGTTGTTGAGCCCTCCTTTCCAAGCCCTTTAGGGAGAGGGAAAAAGTCTGGCTGTCTCTTGGTCATGCGGAAATGAATCTATCCCAACTGTTGCTGCGTTTGTGCCAGTTAATACGGTCCAACCTTGAGATAGAGATAAAGAGAGAGAAAGAAGAGAGAGGAGCTCAGAGAGACAGGGACAGGCTGGCTTTTCGCGGGGATGGTGGGGTTGGTAGTGGTGAGCTCTCTCTCGCCGTACCCATCGCGCGATTGGGAATAGTTTACTGTACTAATAGGAGTTGATGACCGATTGTTGTCCCTATCCTTACAGCCAACGAGCTTCCACGTTGGATTTCTTCTTCTTCTTTTTATCTTTTATCAAAGTTTTGCAATTAACTCATTATATTTTGATCATTTTTGTGATCCATATATATATATACATATATATATATATATATTTGATTCTGTCGAGCTACTTATAGTATGACGCTTGATTTTAATTTCAATTTCGAAAAAGAAGAAGTCATTAATTTTAAAAGTTGTGTCAGATTGCAAGTTCTTATTCAATTGAATCAAGAACTGAAAAAGTATTATTTAAGGTAGGCATGTACATCACATGGTTAAGCTTAATACACTTTCAATGAAGGGTAATTAATGAATTCAAGTCTTGTTAGTCAAACTAACAGCTGTTTTTACTCAAATCTACAAGTAGGTGTCACGATAGTGTAGGCTTAATTATATAGGTTTGGGCAGAATTAACTTAAGTCTACTTGAATAGACAATATTTACTGAAAGGGTAAAATATGTAACTTGTGTAATAAACGAATCATATTATGTAATGTTAAGTCATAATTTATACGAAGATTAATTGGCTTAAATGATAATTAAACAGATTGGCATTTAAAGCGTTCGTATGAAAATCAAATGTTCTCGCCACCGGTTACCTTCTGTTAAGAGACAAAATGATAAATGGCAAGGTTATAAAAAAGAATTCTATTTTATTTCGCATATATAGTTAAAATTTTCCTTTGAACCAGGACGGTTGAGATGCATCAATCCTAGCGGGGCCCACTTATGACGCATGACATGAATCCACGTGGCGCTCAAGCCGGCATCGACGGTGGTCTAACTCGGAGTGGCCACAGGCGAGCCGACCCCACCGAGCTGCATCGCATCCCGCGCGATCGACCGGGCGTGGCGGTCTCGGTCGCAGCCGCTCTGACAGCTGTGCGCCTCGCAGTTCGTGCCGTACCCGGCAGCCGTCAGATCTGTGTCAGTCACGCGAGCGCTCGATTGGACGGCTCCTGATCGCGCGCTCGCCTCCTATTCAGTGCCCACGTGATAGCTATTAGATTCCGTTGTGGGCAACCGAGGGCACGCGAGATCCGGAGGATCAAAATCCTTAACCGAATCCAAGGAGGGAAGCAAGAAGTATTTATTCGGTGGTCTCCTATGTTTATCTATCCATCTCTCTCTCTCTCTCTCTCTCTCTTTCATCTTAATTTCTCAACGTGAAGCCAAAACAAAGACACTCACTCTCAACATTAAGAGCATGGAAGTTCGGTCGATACATATATAGAGGCCAAGTGGGTGAATACTTTCATATGTAGCTAGAGCCGTGCTTCATTTGCAAAAGGGTCAAAAGGGAAAGGTTTGCCATCACTGTGTTCCTAGATTGACCCAACTTGATATGGATGTTGACATCAGGAGTAGATACCGTTATCATCATCATTATCAACTTGCTAGTAATTAAATAGCACATAGAGAAAAATAAAGTTATATATATAGGTAACATGATATGTAAATTAGACTAACTTCAGGATCCATCAATTTTATAACAGCAGTTTCACTTCCGAAACATGCCATGTTATGATATACAAGTCACTAACTGCTTCAGAGGTGTCTCTATAGGTTATTGCGAACCATTACATTTGACTAGAGCTCAAAAACAATCTGTAGACCTACATAACTGCATGATGGGTACTTTGCTCAAGCTCCAAGCTCCAATATCCTCCCCTTATTACAGATAAGAGTTACTTTATATATAAAAGTTAATTTTATGGACAAATCTATGTACTTTCTTCTTATTTGTAAGATCCCACATAGCAAATATGAAATATTCTCTTTCGACCTCTTAGGTTAGCGACAAAATTTACTAATTCTAATGAACTAATATAGATCCGCTATGTCTCTAACCCTATAAATATGAGTAGTCATTGTTTATTTGGAGGGATGAAATGAGATCGTGACATAAATATTGGTTTAGTTGGTTTCAAAAAATTCTGTGATATTCATTTGCAAATTATAGAATTATGGAGAAGTTTGAATAAACTCATTAATAAATATTAGTAGCATTGCAATCTTATATTAGTTATAACTTCAATTCTAGATCCTCACAAAGATTTAAATGTTCACAACAATATTTGTCGGTGTATCTAAATGTCGAAATATAAACTTTTGTGGCATATAAATATGTCGGTTAAAGTTATGTTTTCGACATTTAGTAAATGCTGGTATATATATTTTGCATGGTATGTATCTAAATGTCGTCACATTTTCTTTTGGTTATCCAATTAACTGGCAGTAAAAATTTTAATTAGCATTTATAATTGTTAGCTAAAGTATTTATGCTGATGACTATTTATGATAGCTAACATATTTATTTTGACATTTTAAGCACCGAAAAATATTTTACCACTAGTGTATATAAGTATTGGAAAAGTGCTTTCGCCCAGCATTTACATTTAAACTTTGGTAAAAACCCATACTAGGTAGGGTCTACATGGCGTTTGCGTATATGGTGATAAAACTTTTACCTAGCATTTAAATAGTTTGTTGTGACGTATAAAAATGCTAGCAATAGCCTATTTGGCATAGTGTCAGTACATAATGAGTATTATAAAATTTTACTTTTCATAAATTTATTATCTTAGCAGTGTTAAGGAACTTAAGGAAGTTCATGAAGCCATAAGAAAGTTACATAATGAATATGCATCTAAATTTTCTTATCATTTTGATTGTCCTGTGAATATAAACACTATTGAAGCTTTCCAAAGTAATGGGACTACTCTTGATGGGTTTGATGAGGATAGAAATAGAAGATTTGAGCAATTGTTCATTGAAAAATCTCAACATCAATTCTTGAAAGAAATTTGGATCTATATATTAAAGAGGCTCACTTCTATGATAATAAAATAATATTAAATTTGATATACTATGATAGGTTACGATACGATTCCTTCAAAATTTAAATTTATTGTAGGAAGCATGATACGATTCGGACTTCACCGACATCGTCTCAAGTTTAGATTTACCTTAGGATAAGATTGAGTTTTAGGATAAGATTGAGTTTTAGGATAAGATTGTGTTTTAGGATAAGATTGAGTTTTAGGATAAGATTGTGTTTTAGGATAAGATTGAGTTGTTGGTTAGCCTATAAAAGTATGTGTAGGGCAACCAAAATTAGGATTGATTATTGAGAATTGAGTTTGCCTTGCCTCCTTCATCTTCTTCGCTCCCGTTCCCTCAATCTCCCCGGCGACGCCGCTTCTAATCTCCCTCGACAGGCCAATCACCCTAGTCCCTTAGGAGTGGCCCTCTTCTCCCCCTTCTTCCAATTTATCCATCGCTATCCCTAACCTTTCCATCATCCATAACCCTTCCACCATCACTTTTACACCGGTGCCACCCCATCAACACCGGCCCTCCACAATCCACCATTACCTAGGATTTCGTGCCTTCATCCACGGAATCCAAAAACAGAGTATCCTGACGTTCGTCCACTAAACGAACGATATTTCGAGATCCCCATCTCCGATTCGCCTGAAACTAGATCCGTTGGAAAGCTCTTTTCCGGGCCTACAACATATCAAAATTTCACAGCGATCCAACGGCGGGATATTTCGGGATCTGATCTCAAAGTTCCGTGCAAGATCGTATTAATCTTGAATCAGAGCCATAGCACCAAAAGAGGGTTCGTATCAATCTGGTATCAGAGGCTATAGCCGAGGAAGGATCGTAACAAGCTGGTATCAGAGCCACCGTTCCTCGGACAAGCGCTTCCAATGACGATCACTCGATCTAATAGGAATACGGAAGAACCTAGCGTTCTATCCATGTTGGGGTCTATTTCCAAACAGATTGCCATCAACAAGTAAATAATGATGGAGATGATGCAGGAAATACGGGCATGGACGAAACCTTTTTCAACAAGCAAGGCAATCACAAGACAGCATTGGGAACCCTCCACAACATACCCAACATCCTCCACGGCCTTCCCGCTCATCACAAAAATAGGGGAGAGTTCGGCTATCCGGCAAGATCGAGATTCTACACCTCGACCCATGGTCAGCCGCAACGAACTGCCACCAACTACAATGAGATCTGCAACCATTGTAGCAGCCCTCGGAACCTCCACATCTTCCCATGCACCGGAGACCTTGTCGACAAATCGCGAAGTGCTGGCTACGCCACACCTGGTCGCTGGATATCCCTCATCAGGAATCCTCATCAGTGGTGAAGGAGATGATCCGAAATCGCGAATTTCGACACTTGGGCCGCCTTTCACTAGCTCCCTTTGCAACCATAGTGAGTCGGCAACTAAGAAGAAATCGCATATGGCCTCCAGCGATCTTCTACCATTCTCCTCGGTCAATCGACAGTCGACCACGACAGCTTCATCACCAGCGATGACGTTGCAGCTCCCTGCCAAGCTACCACTCAAAGGAGAAGGCCACGATCTTCCACCCATGGCAGCTGAAGGTGCAGATGTGGCTAGACATCGAGGAGAAGAAGTTGAGGAGCAACAACACGTGGAGGACACGAAGGCCGAAATCTCCCTCGACGCCTATTCGGGGACAGCCGCGCCAAAGACCTTGCGGGTGAACGGTGTAATCAAGAAAACCACAGTGAGAATCTTGATTGACACCGGGTCCACCCACAACTTCATTGACAAGAGGCTCCTTAGGAAGATTGGGCTCGAGTCGGAACCCACGGAAGGGTTCGATGTGACGATTGGAGATGGCACCACCTTGCGAGCAGATTCTATTTGTGGAGGTGCAGAATTGAAGGTGCAAGGCCAAATTTTCACATTGGATCTTTATCCATTGGCCTTGCAAGGTGCCGATATTGTTTTAGGGACCCAATGGCTTCGGAGCTTGGGGCCCGTGACCTTTGATTTTATAAGCCTCACATTGACCTTTTGGAGAGATGATCAGAGAGTGTTGTTGGATGGAAGTAAATCGCTGCTTGAACTTTCAAAAGAAAGGGAGCTTGCTTCTTTCTCGGCACCCACTTTTCCTTTCTTTTCAGATCTACGGAGAGCCAGTGCAGAGGATAGTGATCTGGTCCGACTCATGGAGGAATTGAGAGTGAACCCCTCAAGCAACCCCGAGCACGAGGAGCGCAATGGGTTAGTACTAGAGCACGGGCGAATCAAGGTACCCCGAAACGAAGAGCTACGGAGGCTATTGATGGCACACTTCCATGATACTCCTATAGCAGGTCATGAAGGGGTATTACGTACTTACAAGCGGCTGGCCCAAAACTGTACTTGGACTGGGATGAAGACGGACGTGAAGAAGTATGTGCGTGAATGTCAAATCTGCCAACGAGCCAAATCGGAGGCACTCAAGCCTAGCGGGCTACTGCAACCACTACCGATACCAGAGCGTATTTGGGAGGATATCTCCATGGACTTCATCGAGGGGCTGCCGGAAGTTCGAGGACAATCGGTGGTGTTTGTTGTGGTGGATAGACTGAGCAAGTATGCACATTTCATAACATTGTCTCACCCGTTTTCAGCAAAAAGGGTTGCTGAAATTTTTGTTCGGGAAGTGGCACGCTTGCATGGGATGCCTAGGACGATCGTGTCAGACCGGGATCGCATCTTCATAAGTGAGTTTTGGTCCGAGTTCTTCAGATTGCAAGGGACTCAAATCAATCTTAGTTCAGCTTATCACCCCGAGACGGATGGCCAAACCGAGGTGGTGAATCGTGGACTAAAGCAATACTTGCGATGCTTTGTGGCGGATCGACCAAAGGATTGGGTCAAATTTCTTCCCTGGGCTGAGTGGTCATACAATACCGCTCATCACTCAAGCATTGGCATGACCCCATTTGAGGCGGTTTATGGGCGCACTCCCCCTGTCTTGCGTGCCTACGATAGACTCGCGGCGACGGATAGGACTTAGCTTGACTTGGAGCTTGCTGATCGAGATGAAACATTGAGACGGCTCAAGACTCACCTAGCCACAGCACAAAACCGCATGAAGCAAACGCATGACAAAGGCCGACGTGAGCGAGAATTTGAGGTGGATCAATTGGTGTTCGTTCGAGCTCAACCGTATCGACAATCCACATTGAGACCCATTTTGAACCAAAAGTTGGGATACAAGTACTATGGTCCGTACCGAGTGCTACAACGAATCGGTCCAGTAGCTCACCGATTGGACCTACCTGAAGGAACCAGGATACATCCCGTCTTCCATGTCTCGGCATTGAAGGCCCAGATCGGGCCTAACCATGTAGTGGGTTCGACCTTACCCGAACCAATGGAGGAAGATGGCTCCAATGAGCCGGTTCGAGTCCTAAGTCGTAGGAGAAGACGCCAAGGATCCAGATTAGAGACTGAAGTGCTGATTGAGTGGCTGGGCAAACCTACTGACGAGTCTACATGGGAGCTAGAGGCAGACATCATGGATCGCTTCCCAAATTTCAAACCTTGAGGACAAGGTTGCGGAAGCGTGGTGGATTGATACGATTCGGACTTCACCGACATCGTCTCAAGTTTAGATTTACCTTAGGATAAGATTGAGTTTTAGGATAAGATTGAGTTTTAGGATAAGATTGAGTTTTAGGATAAGATTGTGTTTTAGGATAAGATTGAGTTTTAGGATAAGATTGTGTTTTAGGATAAGATTGAGTTGTTGGTTAGCCTATAAAAGTATGTGTAGGGCAACCAAAATTAGGATTGATTATTGAGAATTGAGTTTGCCTTGCCTCCTTCATCTTCTTCGCTCCCGTTCCCTCAATCTCCCCGGCGACGCCGCTTCTAATCTCCCTCGACAGGCCAATCACCCTAGTCCCTTAGGAGTGGCCCTCTTCTCCCCCTTCTTCCAATTTATCCATCGCTATCCCTAACCTTTCCATCATCCATAACCCTTCCACCATCACTTTTACACCGGTGCCACCCCATCAACACCGGCCCTCCACAATCCACCATTACCTAGGATTTCGTGCCTTCATCCACGGAATCCAAAAACAGAGTATCCTGACGTTCGTCCACTAAACGAACGATATTTCGAGATCCCCATCTCCGATTCGCCTGAAACTAGATCCGTTGGAAAGCTCTTTTCCGGGCCTACAACATATCAAAATTTCACAGCGATCCAACGGCGGGATATTTCGGGATCTGATCTCAAAGTTCCGTGCAAGATCGTATTAATCTTGAATCAGAGCCATAGCACCAAAAGAGGGTTCGTATCAATCTGGTATCAGAGGCTATAGCCGAGGAAGGATCGTAACAAAGCAGTCCGTGCAACCAAGGAAAAATATTTCCCAAATATTCTCCTATAGTCATAAAATTACAAAACTAAATGGAATCGATCCATAACTGCCAGATCTATGTTTTTTGTATTTACGCCTGATACATTTAGTTAGGATTTTATCTACTTAGCTAAATCCAGCTCTGTACAGTTTCAGAAAAATATTTGTAGACTATTCGACATATATCCAAATAATATCAAACCAGTTGGATAAGGTCGACAACCTCTAGATCTACAACTTTGATATTCATGACTTCTCCAGATTCGGAATATATCTATGACAAAACGAAAGCTTAATCCAAAAGGTATTCGGAGAAGATTAGGAATACTGGTTTAGTTGGTTTGTTAGGGTTTCATATTGTTTTAGGACTTATTGGCTATTCTCTATAAATATGTGGATGGCACCCAACTTTATATTGCTATTGAATTCTTGATTTCTTACCTTGTATCTTCTCTCTAGACTCCTCCCTCCCCCCTCCTCCCTCTTCACCATCTTTCCATCTCTACCGTTGGCAAGGTTTCTCCTCGCTTCTAATCTCCCTCGACTGTCGAGCTACCCCTCTTCTTTGGGATCTTGACCACTTAGTTTCCTTCGTCTATTTCCCTTAATCACTTCCACAATCCACCCTCATCTTCATACCCATCCATAACCCTAACATCCAGTCCATCCGTTACCACCATCATCACCCACGTTATTCCGTATTTTCATCCATGCTATAGTTCGAATCTGTGAAGGATGTACATACAAAAGTTGTAGATTAGGAAGATATAGATCCAACCCAATTGATTTCGTAATTTTCTAACTATCGGAGAATATCTGACGATTTTTTCACGGTTGCGCGGACTGCTTCCTACAGTAAATTCAGATCTTAAGGAATTGTTCCATAGCCGATCATTTGGTTCTAGATCCCATCAATTTGGTATCCGAGCTTTAACAAATTGGTATTAGAGCCTAACAATTGGTATCAGAGCAGGCAAACCGCAAATCTCTATTAATGGTTGAAACAAGAAAGATGACATCAACAAGGAGACCTATGAAGAGCACACCGACAAGGGAGGACTTAATGCACGATGATCCTAACCGTGAGGCCGATTTCCTTGGAGCGCCACGGTAGGACCAAGTCAACCAACGTCTATGGGTTCGAATATGAATGAACTAAGGGGCATGTTCCAAACATTGTTGCATAGAGTTGATAACATACAAAAGGATCACAATGAATTTAAGGAATATGTCGTGAATCGATTGGGTTCATCATCTCCTCAATGACGAACAGAGTTTCAAGAAGGACCAGCGGTGGGACCCCATCGAACCGATACCCCACAGGTCCAGGTGCGTCATATAAGTGTTAATTATCCCCTCCTACTTATGCCTTCACATCATCCCCCACCTCCATTACAAAACCCAAGACCGGCGATGGTGGAACCCGAGAGGCGTTAGGCACCAGTGCACTTTGTCGATGAGAAGGATTGGCACTATGAGGATGAACTTAATCCCTATGGAGATGGTGATGGACGTGCTCAAGGATTTAGAGAAGGTGATCAACATGCACAAAGGTTTAGACCTGAACCAAGGATCTTTCGCGAACCTAACAATGCTATTCGGGGGAGAACCATACGTTTAGACTTTCCAAAATTCCAAGGCGGTGATCCAACGGATTGGGTATTTCAAGTTGAACAATATTTTGATTGTCAAGGTATATCGAAAGATGCAAAAGTCCAGATGGCAAGCTTTCACTTCTAAGGAATGACATTGCATTGGTATAGATCAATTATTCGTGGTGGTGGATTTACTAGATGGGCCGATTTTTGTAGGAGGATTACACGCAGATTTGGGACAGCAGCTGAAAAAATAAATCCCTAGACACACGTATGTATCTAAACACTAGGCAATGATATCGCTCGTTCGCTTAAGTAAAAGTCCGAAGAAATATTAAGAACGAAAGCAGAGATGAATGCCAAGATTTTAATGTGGAAAAACCCAAAACGGGAAAAAACCACGGATCCAAACTCGGATCAAAACCAATCACTATAATAGTAGCAGTTACAAGACTGACTCACAAAACACCCCGTCGATCCAAACGACTTTGTTTCTCTCAGTCTTGATCGCTAGAACCCACGATTCACTGCTTCTTGTGATTGAAGTCTAATCTCAGTAGCCCTCGAGATTGATCTTTCGTCTAGATCACCCTTAAGACGAAAGATTAAATTCTTGTAGATGAGTGGAACATTGTTAGTTGAAGAATCGATGTAGCCTCAAGAAGTCTCCTTCAATAATATTTCTTTAACTCACCTTGAGATAGGGTTTCACAATCCTTATATATGATCTTCAAGATAGAGACAAATCCGAGTCTTATCCGTAGAACTTCAAGATAGAGCCAACTCCGAGTCTTATCCGTACTCATGATCTTCAAGATAGAGCCAAATCCGAGTCTTATCCGTATCATGATCTTCAAGATAGAGCCAAATCTGAATCTTATCCGTACTCATGAAAGTCCAATATTTTTAAACTTTGTTGGTGCGTTCGAACGGGCTCGAGTGCGTTCGAACGCGACAGCTTGAATTCTTCAGGTTGCGTTCGAACGCGTTTGTAAACGCGGCTCTCTGTCTGTGTGAACGCAGTGCCCGCGTTCGAACGCGTTTGTGAACGCGGCTCTCTGTCTATGTGAACGCAGATTTCGCGTTCGAACTCGTTTGTGAACGCACCGCGTTCGAACTCGTTTGTGAACGCACCGCGTTCGAACTCGTTTGTGAACGCACCACGTTCGAACGCGTTTGTGAACGCGGTGTGAACTAACAGCCTTTCTCCAATAACCTTGCAATTCTTCATACCAGAGATATTCTAGACTTGTGTAAAGCTCATATACATGTAAAAAATATACTTAGAATATTTTGTACACAATTGCCAACAAATAAAAACCTAACAATCTCCCCCTTTGGCAATTTGTGACAAAACACCTAGGTTACAAGATATTACAAAGACTTCAAATTGAGCAATCAACAAGTCTAGAATATTTTGCACATCAAGCCCTGAAAATAAACATATACCAATCCCCTACACACCTAGACACCTAGACACTAAGACACTCTCCCCCTTTTTGACACAAATGCCAAAGACTAGGAACTTGGAGAAAACTGACGATGAAGAATCGTCAACACAGAGTCGAGGTAGGTGAAGAAGGCGGCCTTGGTTTCTTGGTAACTGTAGCTTTTTTTAGGCATTCTAGAGAAGGAAAAAAGTCACAAGATTCAACATATGCTCAAAGAATACAAAAAAAATCCAAAAATTCTAGAAACCATGAAGACCCTAAGTGAAATCCATCTTCCACTTAAAAATGCAAGTTATCACGTTCAATCGCACAAAAAACATCAAGATATTAACTTTAACGTGATCAAAACTTGAAACTACACGAAATCAATGAAGATCAATAGACTTTGGAGATGCACTTCTAGAAATTCAAAATACATTCAAGACATAGAATATGACAATAAAATGAAATAAGTCATACACAGATCAATCAAGTCATCAAAAACATATTATAATCAATTCTAATGCATCACTCAAAATTAAATTAATCTTGATTGATCATAACGATACGCATATGCAAGATGAGCATAGATAACATGAACCAATCTTCTTAAACAAACTTTCCTATATAAACAATGATGCAACACAGTAGTCAAACCGACTTAGTATTAAAATTTTGCACTTTTCGACTTATTCTCCATAACATAACAGGAATTTTTCCTGTATTTTTTTAAAAAAAAATAGGTGCAATGATGGCTTTCACACATGAGTAGGTAACCCTTTTCTTATAGTAAAAATCAAATAAAGTGCAAGAAGAATTCACATCTATCATTTTTTTTTGAATTTGCATATAATGTATTGAGTCAAACTGGACTCGAAACAAGACGGCTTTCACACTAACTCATTGTAGCCCTTTTCATTGATCTTTTATAAAAATATATTTGATAACGAAGCATGAGGTCAAACTATGCAAATCAAAGTTAATAGAGAGCTATTTAAAAAAAAATATTCATGATATCATGCTCACACAAGAATACACATACGTTATGAGGCATTAAAAATTTATTATTATAGAAGTCGAGGGAGTGACAAAATCAAAAATTGAAACAATATACTACAAGATGACAAAATTGACTATAATAACTCATAATCAAAAGAAAAATCATATTTTTATGTCAAGAGTATATTATTGAATCTAGGAGTGTATCAATTTCTTTTTTATAACAAAAACTCTCGACAAATCTAAAATTGAAACCAAAGAAAATTTCAGAGTAAAATAAAACCTAAAAAAAATGAAACAAAATAATAAGAACCTCACAAACTAAAACACAAATCAATCCAAAGCACAAATCCCTAAAGAAGTGCGAAGATACTGAAATCTCTGTAAATCAGAAGGTTTTGTAACAAATCACGCAACTGTTTCTCCGTCTCAACATGTTCTATTGCTATTGTTTTGTCTTGTTACATTTTAGGTTTTTGTAAAAATTTGCAATGTGGTCGAATATGCCCTAGAATGCCGCAATGATAGCATGTCGGAACAAACCTTTTTCTACTCACCTTATGTCGAGGAGAGTGATTAGAGTTTACCTTTGGTACCGTCGAAGATTCACCAGTTTGTATATTCAAGTTCTGTTTAGAAGGGTTCATCCATGATTGCTTTGTAAATGCGGTTGATGGCTTCAGGTATTCTTCCTTTTGTATACCTGCAGAAACAAATACAGTTTTATTATTATTTGAATTACCAGTGTATCCAACACCGTACCTATCTTTTCCAGAGATCTTGTAACGCCCACGCGGCCGCACGGCACGCGCGACACACGCGACAAGTCGGGCGGGGCTCGTCACGCACGGATACTCTCCTGTGCACATATAATCATGATATCATCAAATAACACCTGCTAACATATCCATGATCACATAATCCATCACCAAATAAATCATACTCTTAACCAAATAAACCTGTTAGTATATGAATATCAAAGTCCACAATAATATACACTAGACCGCCACATAATCTGGCAGGACCCACACAGGCCACAACAAACCATCAAGATACAACTAAAATAACTAATACAAGGTTACTCTATAATTCGACATGTATTATACAAATCATTGTCTAATACAAAAGAGTACAAATATTAAATATTGGTACAACTCGATTTCTACATAAACTATCATCTATACCATCTCGCATCTATAGCTCACCTCATCATCGCTCTAAAATATCTTCTCAAGTCGCTATCACGTACCACATATCTGAGGGGGTTAGAAAAGAAATAAAGAGAGTCATGAGCAAAAGGCTCAGTGAATAGACCTTACCCCGAATCAGTGATGCCAAACAGAGAGTAAATCATGTACTGGATAATATGAATCAGAAAGAGTATCATGTCATGAATGAGTATATGAATGTATCCTCAATAATACATAAATGAAAAGTAGATAACATGTCATAACTGATAAGAATACATAATCCTCGACAATGAATAAATAGGTCACCACATCATATAATCATCATAACTTTCTCTCTCAAATATGACACATGATGCATGCCGACCATGACAATACTATGAAATCAAATGCAATCATATATGATTAATATTGACTACTCGATAATCAGGTAACCGAATGATAATGAAATCATATGCATTTCTCAACATCATAATCATCACCGACATCTCGATATAATATCATCATACTAGACCACTGTGCACAGTCAACACCCGGTACCCGGTCTCAACATCATGCCCGAAGGCTCAGAGCATACTCTGCCATCCGCAAGGAGTATCTCAAATATAACCATACCTTGCCATCCGCTAGGGTATCAACATCCATCTAGACTGGGCACCCTTCTAGCTGATAGAAATCTCGTGAGGATAACTCGCCACATATGCCCTAACGAACGGCATGTGTCCGAATGTCTGCTGCGCACACAGACTAACGACCTCGGACGTAAGGCCAACAGGATCGCGACCATGTCGAGCGATCAATCATCCACCAAGCGCGTCCTAACCCTCGCGCCCACTCGGGTATCCTCACGCTTTCTATCAACTATCCTATCAATCACATTTCATGCTTTCCTTTTTAAAAGACAAATCATATGCATATATCCAGTACGATAACAAGTCAATGCATAACAGGAATTTAGGTGGAACAGGAATCAAGAGAAAAATGATGCAATGTAGTCTCCAACCATGTATCTAACACATCCATACTCCCGCTAGTTTATCACATGCACACTCATACTAGAAATCATCTCGACATAAAACCATAACAGTATAATCATCTCCAACCATCCTTATTTATCATTATCATACTCATATCAAAGATCAGCCTAATTACATGCATGATAAAAATATGCTCGACGGTAATCATCTCTAGATAAAGTCATATAATCATGCTGGAGGCCAAAACATGCATGTACATAATATATAATATAACCTAATTTGAGAAAGGGATCTAGGGGATAAAACTACTCACCCTGATCAGAAGATACAAACCACGTATCCCTTACATCCGCCCATCAACCATGTGACACTTCTCGCTAGCAAGGACAACGGGGTCTCAAATAAGGGGTTCGGGATCTGAAAATGTTTAAGTAACATAAAGTTAGTTGTTTATCCCATTATAATCCGTTCGAGTAAAATATGATGATTTATTAGATTTTAGAATTTCTACTTATTTTTATGATTGGCTAGATTTTTATTATAAATAAAATATAAATATAGATAAAAACCTAATTATAATTAAATTATATCTTGATTAATTGGGGATTATGTAGTCATTATCTTATTTGTTACAAACTAATAATGTATAATAAATTAATAGAATTACTAAAAATGTAGATCATAAGAATATTAGAATATAAATCTAATAATTATAATTTACAAATCTATCTATTAATCTAATAGATATGTAAATAAATAAATAACTATAAGAATTACATATATTTATACCTAATTAATCATTAATTATAAAAATTATCATTAATAAAATTATATTGAAGGATATATAATATTATTAAAATAGTTAATGTCTAAATAATCTATTTGCATTAATTAAGAAGAAAAATACCTAAATAAATAACATAAATAAACTAATTAATTAATAAATTAATTAATTACATCTGCCATCAGTGCTGGGCCGAGCCCAACACTGCGTAGAAAGAAAGAGAAGGAGCTGAGGAAGGAGGAGAAAAAGAAAGAAAGAAAGAAAGAAGGAAAGAAAGAAGAAGAAGAAGAAGAGGAAGAAGAAGAAGAAGAAGAAGAAGAATAGAAGAGAAAGAGAAGAAAGAGGGGAGGTGAGGGAGGCGGTTGCGGACCCGGGCCGACGGGGAGGGCACCGGCCGCTGCTGGCCAGCCAGCGGCCGACCTCTCGCCGATGGCTCGGCTCCGACAAGCCCACCCTCGGGCAAGAAAGAGAGAGAGAGAGAGAGAGAGAGGAGCTCACCGGCGCTCGTGGAGGTGGCGACAGCGACGACCGGCCTCGGCGAGAGAGAGAGAGATAGAGAGAGAGCCTCAAGAGAGAGAGAGAGAGATAGAGAGAGATTTAAAGAGAGAAAGGGAAGGCGGTGGAGGAGTAGTGGCGGCGCCGGGGCCCGCCGAGGCCCACCGCGGCCAGCTGGCCGCAGCCAGTTGGCTGTGGCAGCGGCCGCAGGCGCGTGGCGCTCCACCAAGCTGCATGAGCAGCTGGCATGGGCACGAGGCCGGCCATAGTGTGGCCGATTGCGTCGTGCCCATGATTTTTTTTTTTTTTTTTTTGGGGATTGGGTTGTTACAGATCTGAGCTTTTAGAATTTCGTCAAGTTTGTTCTTCCCTTTCAGAAATGTAACTTCCTTATGCAATCGCTCTAGTTCAATTTCATCAGCCTTCATTTTATTTTTTGCATTGTCAAGTTGTTCAGAAAGGTCTTTGACACGTTCAAGCTCTAATTTGTACATCTCTTCAAATTGAATTCTTTCTGGTTCGATTACCTTGAGATGTTGAAGTAGTCTAAGATTGCTTTTCTTGAGTTTAAACGACTCTAGGTATAAGTCATTATATGCCTTTTGGATTTCAGATTCATCTTCCTCAGTAGGTAACATATCCTGATCATCTGTACTATCAGTATCAACAATAGAGTCAGTATAAAGTAAAGAAGAGGCAAAGGCTACAAAGTTTTCTTCGTTTTTTTTAAAATCATCATTAGATTCATCTGAATCATCCCAAGTAACTTTCATAGCTTTGCCTTTTCTCTTAAGATGATTAGGGCATTCTTGTGCGATGTGTCCAAAACCAGAACATTCAAAACATTGAACTTTGTTCTCAAAATTCTTATTTTTCTGTTTGACATTGTTGTTGGTACCACCTGTATTTGAACTCACAGTATTCTTCCTTTTTACAAAGGCTTTGCTTTTCTCAAGTTTTTCAGCATTTAACTTGTTTGGCTTTCGAAAGAATTTATTGAACTTTTTGACAAACATGGTCAACATCTCAACATCTAAATCACCTTCATCATTCGACTCCTCTAAATTTTGTTCAACTGTAGATAGGGCCATCCCTTTGGACTTCCTCGGTTTTGAAAGACTGGACTCAAATGTTTGTAGATTTCCTACCAATTGTTTAACTTTCATTGAATCGATATCCTTACTTTCCTCAATAGCTGTAACTTTTGCCTGAAACCTTTCTGGAAGGGACCTAAGGATCTTACGGACAATTCTGTTTTCAGGAAGTTTCTCTCCTAGGTTGAAACTAGAGTTGACTATATCACTCAGCTTTCCATAGAACTCATCAAATGTCTCATTCTCCTCCATACGTAGGGTTTCAAAACTAGTAGTCAACCTCTGAAGTTTCGAAAGTTTTACAGCCATGGTTCCTTCGTGAGTAGTTTCTAAGATCGTCCAGGCTTCTTTTGCTATCTCACACGTAGAAATTCTTCTAAATTCTTCCGAGGAAACACAACTAAAAATAGCATTTATTGCTTTGCTATTCCAGCCGACTTTGTCATAGTCTGACCTATCCCATGAGTCAATCGGTTTCTCAATAAGTTTTTCATTCACCATGTACATTGGTGGACTCCAACCGTTCACAATGGCCATCCATACTCGCTCATCTATAGATTTCAAATAAGCTCTCATCCTAGCTTTCCAATATCCATAATTTGATCCATCTAGAATAGGAAGTCTAATAGATGAGGGTCCATCTCTATGAAAATCCATGCCTATCTGATCTCTCTCAAAGGGTGAGAGAACCTGCTCTGATACCAATTGAAAAAATAAATCCTTAGACACACGTATATATCTAAACACTAGGCAATGATATCGCTCGTTCGCTTAAGTAAAAGTCCGAAGAAATATTAAGAACGAAAGCAGAGATGAACGCCAAGATTTTAACGTGGAAAAACCCAAAACGGGAAAAAACCACGGATCCAAACTCGGATCAAAACCAATCACTATAATAGTAGCAGTTACAAGACTGACTCACAAAACACCCCATCGATCCAAACGACTTTGTTTCTCTCAGTTTTGATCGCTAGAACCCACGATTCACTGCTTCTTGTGATTGAAGTCCAATCTCAGTAGCCCTTGAGATTGATCTTTCGTCTAGATCACCCTTAAGACGAAAGATTAAATTCTTGTAGATGAGTGGAACATTGTTAGTTAAAGAATCGATGTAGCCTCAAGAAGTCTCCTTCAATAATATTTCTTTAACTCACCTTGAGATAGGGTTTCACAATCCTTATATATGATCTTCAAGATAGAGACAAATCCGAGTCTTATCCGTAGAACTTCAAGATAGAGCCGAATATGGCAAGATCGCTGCTCTGGTTATTATCGTTGATTCATCACCGAATATGGCAAGATCGCTGCTCCTCTTACTTCTTGGTTGAAGAAGGACTCTTCTAGATGGACAGATGAAGCTACTTCAGCTTTTGAAAAATTGAAAACAGCAATGACGACGGCACCCATTCTAGCGCTACCGGACTTCACCAAAGAATTCATTGTTGAATATGATGCATCAGGTGTTGGCATAGGAGCTGTACTAATGCAAGATGGACGTCCCATTGTCTATCTTAGTAAGGCTTTATCATAAAAATCTTAGCAATTATCGACTTATGAGAGAGAGATGCTAACAATTCTACATACGATGACAAAGTGGATGCCTTATTTAATGGGACAGCGCATACACACTCCGACACAGCAGCGATGGGTCACAAAATTGCTGGGGTATGATTATGAAATTCAATACAAGGGAACGGAAAATAGAGTGGCGATCGCGCCAACTCGATACCGTCGAGTTTTCAGTTAATTCTTCTCCAACCTTTCCCTTCCTTGATGAGCTGAAGTATGCATGTACAACTGACTCAGATATTTTGAGATTGTTGCAGGAGGTGATGTATTATCTAGAGCACCATCTAGAGTTGTTGGAGAATCGAGGCGATCTACAACTAAACCGCGGATGCATTCGGGTATTGGAGCGTACTGGTCCGGTTGCATATCATTTGGAGCTGCCAAAGGGGTCGAGAGTGCGCCCTGCCTTTCATGTTTTATTGTAATAACCCAAGGTTAAAAAAAAAATTTCCTACACTGCGTGGCATGACAGTTTGTGCCATGCAATGGCAGCGGAGATGGGCGCCACACGCCCCAAGCGCTGGCCCGGCCAACCTGGCCGAGCCAGTTGGCGCGGTGGGCCCCCGCCGCCGCAGCCTCCCTCCCTACCGCCTCTCTCCCTTTTCTTCCTCTCTCTCTTTTTTTCATTCGGGTTCTTTCTCACCTTTCTCTCTTTCTCTCTCTCTCTCTCTCTCTCTCTCTCTCTCTCTCTCTCTACCCACTGCCGCTGCCACCTCTACTAGCGCCGGTGAGCTTCCCTCCTTATCTCTCTCTCTCTTTTCTCTCTCTCTATCTCTCTATCCCTCTTTCTCTCTTTGTTGGCTTCCTCTCGGGACCGCCGGAGGATTGAGCCGTCGGCGAAAGGCCGGCCGCTGAGTGGCCACCAGCGGCCGCACCCCTCCCCCATGGCCTAACCCTTTTCTTCTTTCTTCTTTCTTCTTCTTTCTTCTTCTTCTTCTTCTTCTTCTTCTTCTTCTTCTTCTTCTTCTTTCTTCTTCCTCTCCTCCTCCTCCTTCTTCCCTTCTCTCCTCTGACTGCACCCTACAAAGGGTGCTGGGCTCGACCCAGCGCCATTGCAGCGCCTTGCTGTGCATGGTGCTGGCCTGAGCCCAGCACTATATATAATTATGTATATATATATGCACAATTAGTTTAGCTTAGTTAATTTAATGTATTTAGGTTATACAAATTAAATATAATTATATCATAGTTAGTATATAGTTCTAATTATATCATGTTTAGCAAAATACCTGCAATTTAAATTACTATTTTAATCCTAAGTAGGTAATAGTAATTATTAGGGTTATGTACGTATATTCTTATGTAATTAATTACAGTAACTTAATTCTTATTTTCTTAATTATCAAAGATAATAATAGACAGATAAAATATATTTTAAATACACTATTAAATAATATAATTATGATTATAAATAACAAAAAAAATATAGAAATGAAGAGTACATAATTACAACAAGAAACTATCCTTTTGTCGGGTTAGTTTTAATTAATAGAAAGACTGACATATTTGTTATAAATAATTTCAGATCCCGACCCCCCTGTTCAAGATCCCGTGGACTTAGCTATCGAGGCGTGATCGTTATCGTAGCAACGTGAATGAGTGGTGGTTTGGTATTTGTAGTGGTGTGAGTAGTCTTATCCCCTAGACACCTTTCTCAAATTAGGTTATATTATATATTATGTACATGCATGTTTTGACCTCCAACATGACTATATGACTTTATATAAAAATGATTTCAGTCAAGCATATTTTATCATGCATTTAATTAGGCTGATCTGGGATATGAGTACATTGGTGATATATAGAGATGATTGGAGATGATTATACTGTTAAGGTTTTATGTCGAGATGATCTCTATCATAAGTATGCATGTGATAGACTAGCAGGAGTATGCATGTGTTAGATATATGGTTGGAGTCGGCATTGCATCATTTTTCTCTTGGCTTCTTCACCACCTAAATTCATAAGTTGCATGATTTGTTACGGTACTGGATATATGCATATGATCTATCATGTATAGAAAATCATGACAATAGTTGTGTATGTGATATGATGTGATGACTGGAATGGTATCTGGTCCGGACTGGTACTGGACATACTCTTAGCGTATGGCAGAGTATGGTGATAGCTGATGGTTGTACTCTTAGCGTATGACAGGGTACAACTATCATTGATATACCCTTAACGTATGGCAGGGTATGATTACTTTCTTCTGAGATACCCTTAGCGTATGGTAGGGTATGATTTATCTACAGAGATACCCTTAGCGTATGGCAGGGTATGATTTATCTCTAGAGATACTCTTAGCGTATGACAGGGTATGCTCTGAGCTTGTGACATGATGTGTATCGAGTTTGGGGCCAGGTACCGTAGTCCAGCATGGTGGATGATATTCAGAGTTGAGATGGATGATTGTGATAGTGAGAGATATGTAGATTATATCTGCTTCTGATATATACGATTATCTAGTGGTTGGCATGCATCATGCATCATCATTGATGTGACTAGTATCATTGGATCATAATTGTTATACATGATATGGTGTTATATTCGGTGATGTTATATGGTAATTTCATCATGTTATATAATTTCGGTTAAGGATATAATATGGTCATTCATGAGAATTGATTTCATTCATATATAAGTCGTTGAGGATACATATATACATGCTCATACATGGCATCATACTGCTTTCTGATTTATATTATCCAGTACATGATTTACTCTCTGTTTGGCATCACTAATCCGGGGTAAGGTCTATTCACTGAGCCTTTTGCTCATGACTCTCTTGTTTTCTCTTTTCCAAAAACCCAAGTGAACGAGAGGAGTAAGTACTCCCTTAGAGGTCTTGCCGGTGAGTGAGGAGTAGAGTGTGGTTAGTGTTTTCTACTAGATGAGTTATCGTATCTGATGAACTAGTGGACATCCTCCAAAGTGTATCTGTATCCTTGTCTTATATTTTAGCAGGTGACATTGTACTTGTATAATTATGTATATACTACCGTTGTGTATATGTAGTTGTGAAAAGCTATTGATGATGTGTTGTGGCCTGTGTAGGGCCCATGCAGGGTTATTTGTATGCTGTTGATAGTTAAACATGAGTTATTCTTAGCTTAGATGTTGTGGATAAAATTATGATGTTGCTACAGGTTTATTTGATTGTCAGTATCTAACCAAATGGTCAGGTGCTACGCACGTGCCGTGTGGGCTCGTGCCGTGCACGTGTTTAGAGTTGGGTGTTACATTTATTATTGAGAGAGCACATTGGAGATCAGGAGATTGTTGGATCAGTTCTATTGGAACCATTGGAGGAGATAAAGATCGTAGAGCCAGTACGAGTACTTGCTAGACGCCGACGACGATATGGTACCAGATTGGAGATAGAGATTCTAGTTGAGTGGCTTGGCAAGCCATCTGATGAGGCAACATAGGAGTTGGAGATTGATATCTTGGAGCGTTTCCCTGACTTTTCACCTTGAGGGCAAGGTGGGGGAAGCGTGGTAGAATGATACACTTAGTTAGGATTTTATCTAATTAGCTAAATCCAGCTCTACACGATTTCAGAAAAATATTTGTAGAATATTCGACAATCTCTAGATCTACAACTTTGATATTCATGACTTCTCCAGATTTGGAATATATCTATGATAAAATGAAAGCTTAATCCGAAAGGTATCCGGAGAAGATAAAGAATACTGGTTTAGTTGGTTTATTAGGGTTTCATATTATTTTAGGATTTGTTGGCTAGCCTCTATAAATATGTGGATGGCACCCAACTTTATATTGCTATTGGATTCTTGATTTCTTACCTCCTATCTTCTCTCTAGACTCCTCCCTCTTCCCACTTCACCATCATTCCACCTCTACCGTTGGTAAGGTATCTCCTCGCTTCTAATCTCTCTCGACTGTCGAGTCACCCCTCTTCTTTGGGATCTTGACCACTTAGTTTCCTTCGTCTACTTTCCTTAATCACTTCCACAATCCACCCTCATTTTCATACCCATCCATAACCCTAACATCTACTCCACCCGTCACCACCACCATCACCCACGTTATTCTGTATTTTCGTCCCTGTTACAGTTCGAACCTGTGAAGGGTGTAAATACAAAAGTTGTAGATTAGGAAGATACAGATCAAACTCAATTGGTTTCATAATTTTCTAACTAATGGAGAATATCTAACGAATATTTTTCCACGGTTGTACAGACAGCTTCCTACAATAAATTTAGATCTTAAGTAATTGTTTCGTAGCCGATCTTTTGGTTCTAGATCTCATCAATTTAGTATCCGAGCTTTAACAAATTGGTATCAGAGTCTAACAACGTCTTTCACAGATTCAAACTACAACTAGGAAGAAAATAAGATATAGTGCGGATGATGGTGGTGGTGACGGGTGGAGTGGATAATAGGGTTATGGATGGGTATGGAGATGAGGGTGGATTGTGGAAGTGATTAAGGAAAGCAGACGAAGGGAACAGAGTGGTTGAGATCCCAAAGAAGATGGGTGACTCGATAGTCGAGGGAGATTAGAAGCGAGGAAAAAAAGTCCGTTAGGGAACTGTACTTGACTCTGTGTTGACGATTCTTCATCGTCAGTTTCCTCCGAGTTCCTAGTCTTTGGCATTTGTGCCAAAAAGGGGGAGAGTGTCTTAGTGTTTAGGGTCTAGGTGTATAGGGGTAGTATGGGCATAGGGGGAGTTTAGTGGAGTTTACTTAATGTTGAAACCTTGCTTTGTCTTAGTGTCGTTGGCATTTGAACTTAACTTGAAGTAATTGTGATAACGTGTGTTTAATCTTTGTCTGTTTAAATTTTTGCTCTTGTGATAACTTGTGTTTTGATTTTTTTTTTATTTCAAGTTATTTTCACTTGATCTTGGATTGGTATATGTTTCTTTGCAGGGATTGATGTGCAAAATATTCTAGACTTGTTGATTGCTCAGTTTGAAGTCTTTGTAATAACTTGTAACCTAGGTGTTTTGTCACAAATTGCCAAAGGGGGAGATTGTTAGGTTTTTATTTGTTGGCAATTATGTACAAAATATTCTAAGTGTATTTTTTCATGTATATGAGCTTTTTACAAGTCTAGAATATCTCTGGTGTGAAGAATTGCAAGATCATTGGAGAAAAGCCGTCGCGTTCACACCGCGTTCACAAACGCGTTCGAACGTGAAAACTGCGTTCACACAGACAGAGAGCCACGTTCACAAGCGCATTCGAACGCGGGCACTGCGTTCACACAGACAGAGAGCCGCATTCACAAATGCGTTCGAACGCGGGTACTGCATTCACACAGACCGAGAGTAGCGTTCACAAACGCGTTAGAACGCAACGAGAAGAATTCAAGCTATCGCGTTCGAACACACTTGGGCCCGTTCGAACGCACCTGAGATTAAGTCAGGTCGTTCGAACGCACCCGGGCCGCGTTCGAACGCACCTATGAAGTTTGCAATTTATTGGATTTTTGTGAGTACGGATAAGACTCAGATTTGGCTCTATCTTGAAGATCATATATAAGGATTGTGAAACCCTAACTCTAGGGAGTTGAAGAAGATTATTCAAGGAAACTTTTTGGAGGCTACATCGGTTCTTCAACAAACAAGGTCCTTCGCATCTACAAATCTTTATCTTTCGTCATAAGGGCTATCTAGACGAAAGATCAATCTCGAGGGCTACTGAGATTGGACTTCAATCACAAGAAGCAGTGAATCGTGGGTTCTAGCGATCAAGACTGAGAAAACAAAGTCGTTTGGATCGACGGGTTGTTTTGTGAGTCAGTCTTGTAACTACTACTATCATAGTGATTAGTTTTTATCCGAGTTTGGATCCGTGGTTTTTTTTCCCGTTTTGGGTTTTTTCACGTTAAAATCTTGGCGTTCATCTTTGCTTTCATTCTTAATATTTCTTCGATCTTTCACTTAAGCGAACGAGCGATATTATTGCCTAGTGTTTAGATACATACGTGTGTCTAGGGGTTTTTCAATCTCCATCTCCAATCTCGTACTATGTCGTCGTTGGTACCTAACAAGTACACAAACTGGCTTTACGATCTCTATCTCCTCCAATGGCTCCAGTAGAGTAGATCCAATGACCTCATGATCACCAATGCGCTCCCTCAGTAATGAAACATGAAAGATAGAATGCACTCTTGACCCATCCGGCAACTCTAAGACACCCTTATGACCAGCCTCTAGAGTTTGGTGGAAGTGCTCCAACAATTTCTGTTGTAATCCCTTATTTGCGAGCGCTCGAATGCATCCGTAGTCTAGCAACAAACCGCCTCGGTTCTCCAACTCTGGATGCCGCTCTGGATCATCCATCACCTCCTGCAATAATCTCAAAACATCTGGGTCAAATGTACATGCATACCTCAGCTCATCAAGAAAGGGAAAGGTAGGAGAAGAATAGGCTGCAAGCTCGGCGGTATCGGGTTAGCGCGATAGTGCATCTGTCGCTCTATTTTTTGTTCGCTTTTTGTATTGGATTTCATAATCATACCTCATCAATTTTGTGGCCCATCTACTGTGCTGGAGTGTGTATACACTGTCCCATAAAGTATGGAAGGCTCTCTTAATCGGTTCGGATAATAAATAGTCTACTGATCAAATAAGGCCTCCACTTTGTCACCGCATGCAAAATTGCCATCATCTCTCTCTCGTAAGTCGATAATTTATTACGAACCAAATCTGGAATGATCCGTCCATAGGATTATTATGAAAATTTAGGTGGAGATAGCCTCATGAGGTTCTAATGGCTCTGGTTTCACCTAAATCGGAGGTCGGGATGAAAAGATAAAAATAAATTAGTGGAGATATGTCAGGGAGGGCAGAACAGTAATATCCAACGTTGTGGCAGTCGTCGGAGGGTGGTGGACGACCAAGGGTGGTGGTGGACGGCCATGTAGTAAGGTGGCTGCTGGAGGTAGGAGGTGGCTAGGGTTTGGATGCTTAAAGGGGATCTATGGTTATAATCTACTCCTACGAAAATAAAGGCAATCTAACGGCTAATGAAAAAAAGATAATGACGAAAATAATAACTAGCAAAACTCAGATTTCTCTTTATTCAATGATCATTATCAACCCATGTCCACCCCTATTTATAGGAGTAAAATCCCTAACAGATCGGATCCACATACAGATTATCCAATTTATTTGAAATTCAAAACAGAAAGATAAAGCTAAGTAACTAATCCCTAGCGGATCGGATCCACATGCGGATTATCCGATTTATTTGAAATTCAAAATAGAAAGATAAAACTAAGTAACTAATTTGACTCGACTCGACTAGACTCGACTTAACTCATGTGGTCGGATCGTAACAATCCACCACACTTCCGACACCTTGTCCTCAAGGTGACTAGTCTCTCACGCCCTTGTACTCATATAACTTGTCGTGCCAATCAATAGATTCGGGTTCGTCTTCTTCGAGTCCACCTAGTAACATGACGTGGGCTGGCTGGTGCTTGCATTTATGACCGGGGGTAAATAGGTCATCATAGTAAAAACACAAGCCTTTTCTTCAGCGCTCTTCCAAGTCGTTCAGTACAAAGCGCCGCGTGATCATCTATTGGTTAGGCTGAGCCATTGGTGCAATCTGAGTCGGGGCAGATGCCGTCTCTAGTGAGCCGTGGGCTTGGGCCGCCTTTCTTCTCTCCTCCTTGCGCATCTGGCTCAGTTGATCCAACTTGGACTCCACCAGAACAGCTAAGGAGAAGGCCTCTTCAAAAGTAGTGGGCCTCAAAGCCTTGACCTCAGCCTGAATGTCAAGCCTAAGCCCACTAATGAAGGTACTCTTCAGGGCCAAGTCAGACCAGTTAGTGACTCGGTTGCATATCCGCTCGAACTCCTCCCTGTAAGCTCAAACTGTTGTTGACTGAGTCAGCTTAGTCAATATGGCTTGAATGTCCTCGTATTGAGTCGGATCGAATCGAGCACAAATCGCTTCCGCAAAGTCCTGCCAAGACTCAAATGGTCGAGTCCGCTCAGCCGACTAGTACCACCTAATCGCCACGCACTCCAAGTGAAATCAGACTAGCTGGACCTTTTGGTGGTCGGGCGTGCCATGGTACGTGAAAAACTGCTCCGCTAGATAGGTCCAATCTAGTGGGTCTCCTCTAGAAAATTTTGGAAAATCAAGCTTGATGGTCCAAGCTTGGATCCCAAAATGTGGTCTGTCATCATGGGTGAAGTGACCTCGTGACACGATTCGAACTTCACCGACATCATCTCGAGCATGGATTCACTTTAGGAGTGCTTTTGTTTCATATTTTAGTGTTTAATTTCCATTAAAATAAGTTTTCTGTAAGTCGTGTTCGAACGCGGGTGGAGTGAGTTCGAACGCAGTTTGTGAACGGGGTTGTGAGTGTGGGTGAAGAGAGTGCACTGTGCGTCCGAACGCGGTGCGTTTGAACGCATTGTGAACGCCTGCATCACATTCGCAAATACCGACAGGCGCGTTTGATCGCGCGTTCGAACGCACGCATCGCGTTCGCAAATCTAGAGGAGCGAACTCGGTGCGTTCGAACGCGGTCGGCAAAAATTGTATTGTTAGGGTTAATTTGAGTTGTTGGTTAGCCTCTAAAAGGATGTGGATGGCAACCAAAGTCATTATTGAATTGAGAGTTGAGTTTTGCCTTGCCTCCTTCGCCTTCTTCGCTCCCGTTCTCTCAATCCTCGGCGACGCCGCTTCTAACCTCCCTCGACCGGCCGATCACCCTAGTCCCTTAGGGATGGCCCTCTCCTCCCCCTTCTTCCAATTTATCCATCACTTACCCTAACCCTTCCACCACCACTTTTCACCAGTGCCACCCCATTAACGTCGGTCCTCCTCCAACCACGATCACCTAGGATCTCATGCCTCCATCCACGCATCCTAAACAGATCATCCTAACGTTCGTCCACTAAACAGACGATATCTCGAGATCATCCTAAACTTGATTTGTTGAAAGCTCTTTTCTAGGGCTACAACGTATCAAAATTTCACATCCATCCGACGGTGGCATATTTCGGGATCTTATTTCAAAGTTCCGTGCCAGATCTAGTCCAGATCAGGAAATTGGAAGAGATCGAACCTTAGCCTAAGGGGAGATCGTATCAAGTTGGTATCAGAGCTCCATAGCCTGAGGCGAGATCGTATCAACTTGGTATCAGAGCCTTAGCCCAAAAGGTAAGATCGTATCACCTCGGGGTCGAGGCTGGTCTTGTGGGTCATAGTATTCCACCATTCATCCTCGGGCTTATACTCGTGCTTAGGGCTTTTTTCATGGCTTCCAAAGTAGTTTGCACGAGGTGGCCGAGCCGATTTGTGAAAATTTGGCCTGCCTTGAAAATCATGCGCTTCATCTCCTTCATTCCAATAACCTAAGCCTAGGGCTAAATTTGGAATTCGGCCTAGGGGTGCTACCACAGGGTGGATGGGGGGCGGCGACGGCTGGGCTCAGTCGAGGATCACCGGCAATTGACCCATGGATGGTCCTCGCGGCAGGGGAACAGCGGTGAGTGGCGGTGGAGGGCCAAACTCGAGCTCGAGCTCGAGTTGTTGCAGCGGCGGTCCTAGTGTGTCGTCGGCCAGTCCACTGACCCCCGACGGCTGCGGAATGGACCAGTGGCCCCACTACAATAGAGCAGTGGTGGCCAAAAACTACGACGGAGCTACCCCGACGAAGGGGTAGCTTCCCACGGCTGTGGCTATCGGGTATGGCCACCCGACGATCACCGGCACCTGTGGCAGCCACCACTAGCCGGCAGTCAGCCGTAGGAAGCCAGCTGTGGCCACTAGTGGTCGTGGGAGTGTCGAACCTGCAGCCACCAGCCGCAGATTTGCTACAGCACAAACCACCACGGTTGGCGGTCTTCCAACCTGTGCTAGCACGAAAGGCAGCCTGGGCTCGGGTACGGAGGCCTCATGGAAGAGATCGGTCGTGACGGTAAGGGTAGTGAGCGTCTAGACAGCTGCCGATGGGAAGCTAGGGTTTTCGGCCCTAGCTCCCACCGTGGGTGGGGAAGATGATCTTGCGAACGCTGTTGCGGGCGGTTCCGGCATGGCAGCGACATATGGGAAGGTCTACAGGGCCGGAGAGGTCCCCACTATGGCTGGAGGAGGGGTTGAGGCCGCGATTTGGGCTGGCTCGTCCCCTCCCTCACGGGTTGATAATGGTGGCTGCATTTGGCTGTCCCGTAGTGGCCAGCAGCACTGGTAGCAGTGGTCGATGGAGGGCGGATTGTAAGGCCTCCGTCAAGGCCTGGATCGAGTCTTTGAGGGCGGTTTGGATCCTTTGGATCTCCTTCGCGTTCTCCTTCAACTCGATCGAAAATGCTTTAAAAAAAGCTTTTGCCAACATCGGTGGCTCATCGTCGACAATTGCTGGGATTGGAGGGGGTGCCAGATCAACTCCGACAGGAATGGAGATGAGATCATGGTCCTCCATGGTCGATGCCTCCTTGTTGGCCTTGGAACGCATGTTAACCATCTTCCAAGGAACGTCGGCTTTGATACCAATGTTACGGACCAGATCTGGAATGATCCATAGGAGGATTATGAAAATTTAGGTGGAGGTATCCCCGTGAGTTAGGGTTCTAATGGCTTTAGTTTCACCTAAATCGGAGGTCGGGATGAAAAGATAAAAATAAAATAGTGGAGATATGTCAAGGAGGGCAGAACGGTAATATCCGACGTTGTGCCGGTCGTCGGAGGGTGGTGAACGGCCGTGTAGTAGGGTGGCTGCTGGAGGTAGGAGGTGGCTAGGGTTTGGATGCTTAAAGGGGATCTACGGTTATAATCTACTCCTATGAAAATAAAGATAATCTAACGGCTAATGAAAAAAAGATAAGGATGAGAATAATAACTAGCTAAACTCAGATTTCTCTCCATTCAATGATCATTATCAACTCATATCCACCCTTATTTATAGGAGTAAAATCTCTAACAGATCGGATCCACATGCGAATTATCCAATTTATTTAAAACTCAAAATAGAAAGATAAAGCTAAGTAACTAATCCATAGCGGATCGAATCTACATGTAGATTATTCGATTTATTTAAAATTCAAAACAGAAAGATAAAGTTAAGTAACTAATTTGACTTGACTTAACCCATATGGTCGAATCGTAACATAATTGCTGAGATTTTTGTGATAAAGTTTTGCTAAGATAGGCAATGTGATGTCCTTCTTGCATTAGTACAGCTCTTATACCAACACCTGACGCATCACACTCCACAATGAATTCTTTGGTAAAGTCCGGTAGCGCTAAAACGGGTGCCGTCGTCATTGCTTTTTTAATTTTTCAAAGGCTGTACTTGCTTCATCCGTCCATCTAAAAGAGTCATTTTTCAACAAAAAAGTGAGAGGAGCAACGATCTTGCCATATCCGGCAATGAATCAGTAATAATATCCAGTCAGCCCCAAAAATCCTCTCAATCCAGTGGTAGTAGTAGGAATAGGCCAAGCGGTCATGCATGCAACCTTTTGTGGATCCGCCGCTACTCTCTGAATCGATGAGGATATACGCACAATATTTTCTAACGAGTCCATCTACTCGTAACGTTCTCGGTACAGAAGTACCCGAATATGCATGCATCGATATTTCAGCTTGGATATCTTCCTCCACGCCCTCCACAACGGCCTCCTTAGGACACTCCTCATCATCAATAACCTCATCATCCTCCTCAAGACCATCGATAAGCATCACACTCCCGATCGGTTTAGAATACCGATGACCGGGAGTGAAATGCCCATGACATCGAAAGCAAAGGCCCTTCGCTCTTCGCTCCTCCACCTGGGCAGGTGTGAGAGTTCGAACAAGGGGTCTAGTGCCTCCTCTAACATCGAAAAAAGGTCTCAAAGGTGGTCATGGTCTAATACTCGCAGCTGTTGTATTTGAAACCACAGAATTTCCAGCCGGCATTCTAGGTGCAAACCGCCCATCTCGGTTGCCCCAATTGGTTTTCGTTGCCATCTTCAGAGTCCTATTCTTTTGTTCCATCCTCATTGCCTTCTCAAAGGCCTCCTTAAGAGTAGTAGGACATAGAGCACGAACATCCGCTTATATCTCATCCTGCAGCCCTGAAATAAATATACTCATCAATGTCTGTTCGGGCCACGGTGACTCACAACGACTACTAACTCTTTGTTCGGGCCATGGTGCCTTCTCTAATACGGTTGTCCACTGAACCATCTTGCTTATTGTGGCAGCAAAATTTTCATATGCCGTTGTCCCAAATCTGCGTGTAATCCTTTTACAAAAATCAGCCTATCTGGTAAATCCACCACCACGAATAACCGATCTATACCAACTATACCAATACAATGCCGTTCCTTGGAGGTGAAAGCTTGCTATATGGACTTTTGCATCTTTTGCTATACCTTGATAATCAAATATTATTCAACTTGAAACACCCAATCCGTTGAATCACCGCCTTGGAATTTTGGAAAGTCCAAGCGTGCGGTTCTCCCTCGAATAGCATTGTCGGGTACGTGAAAGATCATTGGTTCAAGTCTAAACCTTTGTGCAGGTTGATCACCCTCTCTAAATCTTCGAGCACGTCCATCACCACCTCCATAGGGATCAACCTCTTTCTCAAAGTGTCAATCCTCCTTATCGACGAAGCGCATTGGTGCCGCACGCCTCTCGGGTTCTACCACCACCAATCTTATTTTTTGTAACGGAGGTAGAGGATGATGTATAAGCATAGATAAGAGGGGATCATTGACACTCATATGACGCACCTGGACCTGTGGGGTATCGGTTCGATGAGGCCCCACCGCTAGTCCTTTTTGAAACTCCGATCGCCGTCGAGAAGATGACGGACCCAATCGGTTCACGACATATTCTTTCAATTCATTGTGATCCTTTTGCATGTTGTCAACTCTACGCAACAATGTTTGGAACATGCCTCTAAGTTCATCTATATTCGCACCCATGGACGTTGGTTGTTTTGGTCCTACCATGGTCGCTCCAAAGGAATCGGCCTCACGGTTAGGGTCATCATGGATTGAGTCTTCCCTTGTCGATGTGCTCTCCATAGTTCTCCTTATTGAAGTCATCTTTCTTGTTTCTACCATTAATAGAGGTCTGAGGTTCGCCTAGCTCTAATGCCAATTAATAGGCTCTGATACCAAATTGATCGGCTCTGATACCAAATTGATAAGCTCTAATACCACTTTGATGGGTTGTCATACCAAAGATAGGTTCTTATACCAAAGATCGGCTACAGAACAATTCTTTAAGATCTGAATTTATTGTAGGAAGCAGTCCACATAACTATAGGAAAATATTTGTCAGATATTCTTCGATAGTCAGAAAATTATGAAACTAATTGGGTTAGGTCCACAACTGCCTGATCTACAACTTTCGTATTTATTCAATTCACATATTCGAACTGTAGAAGAGACAAAAACACGGAATAAACGTAGTTGATGGTAGTGATGACGGGTGGAGTGGATGTTAGGGTCATGGATAGGTATGGAGATGAAAGTGGATTGTGGATGTGATTAAGGGAAGTAGACGAAGAAAACGAAATGGTCGAGATCTGAAAAAAGAGGGGTGGCTCGACAGACGATGGAGATTAGAAGCTCGGAGAAACCTTACCAACGGTAGATGTAGAAGGATGGTGAAGAGGGAGGAGGGAGAAGTATAGAGAGGAGATAGGAGGCAAGAAATCAATAATCTAATAGCATTCTTCATCATCATCATACTCCAATTAGAGTTTTCTCCACATATATATAGAGTCTCACCCTAGGGACTCATCAACTAAATTAAACAATTCTAACAAATCCTAACAAATCAACAACTAAGTTAAAACCCTAAACAAACCAACTAAACTAGTATACTTTATCTTCTCCGATTACCTCTCGGATTCCGAATCTGGAGAAGTCATAAATATCAAAGTTGTAGATCTGGAGGTTGGCAACCTTATTTAACTAGTTTGATATTATTTGGATATGGATAGAATATTATACAAATATTTTTCCAAAACTACGCAGAGTTGGATTTAGCTAATTAAATAAAATCCTAACTAAGTGTATCAGTATGATTTGGCTTATCTTCTTTAGTTAGAACCAGCAAAAGATAAGCCTCAAACGAGTTCAGGTACTACCATTGAATTGTCTAATTTATTAGATAACTTTTCTGGGCTGTTTGAAGACCTCACAAGAGTTGCCACCGAGGAGAGTAGTGGACCATCGCATAGAAATTGTACCCAGGGCTGCACTGACGAACGTGATGCCATATCGATATCCACATGTGCAAAAAGAAATTATCTCAAAGATGGTAGCCGAGATGTTAGAGCAAGGCCTTATTCAGCCAAGTCATAGCTCATACTCATCCCTAGTGCTATTGGTGCGAAAAAAGGATGGGACATGGCGTTTTTATGTCGAGTATCGGGCACTAAACGCTATTATCGTCAAGGACCGTTATCCTATTCCGGTTATAGAGAAGCTACTGAACGAGCTTATAGGAGCGACTATATTCAACAAGCTTGACTTAAGGGCTGGGTATCATTAAATTAGAGTTCACCTGGCGGATATGCACAAAGCTGCATTTCAAACTCCGGACGAGCATTACGGGTTCCGGGTGATGCCTTTTGGTCTCACCAATGCTCCAGCTACCTTTCAAGGTCTTATGAATGATATATTTCGGCCTCTATTGTGAAGGTATGTCTTGGTATTTTTTGATGATATTTTGGTGTATAGCAGGACTGAATTGGAGCATTGGCGGCATTTGGAGGACATGCTAAATTTGTTGAAGTAAAACCAATTAAAGATCAAGAAGTCCAAGTGCCTATGGGGAGTACCATAAGTGGAGTATTTAGGCAACATCATTTCAGGGGATGGTGTAGCGGCGGATCCTCAAAAGGTTGTATGCATAACCAGTTAGCCTATTCCTACTACTACCACCGGATTGGCAGGATTTTTGGGGCTGACCGGATATTATCGCCGATTCATCGCCGGGTATGGCAAGATCGCTGCTTCTCTCACTTCTTTGTTGAAAAATGACTCTTTTAGATGGACGGATGAAGCCACTACAGCCTTTAAAAACTAAAAACAGCAATGACGACAGTACCCATTCTAACACTAACAAACTTCACCAAAGAGTTCATTATGGAATATGATGCGTCGGGAGTTGGCATAGGAGCTATACTAATGCAAGGAGGATGTCACATTGTCTATCTTAGTAAGGCTTTATCATAAAAATCTCAGCAATTATCGACTTATAAGAGAGAGATGTTGAAAATTCGGCATGCGGTGATAAAATGGAGGTCTTATTTGATCAGTAGATGATTTATTATCTGAACTGATAAAAGGAGCCTTCCATACTTTATGGGACAGCGTATACACACTCCGATAGGTCACAAAATTGCTGGGCTATGATTATGAAATTCAATACAAGAAAGGAACGAAAAATAGAGCGACGGATGCACTATCGCGCCAACCCGATACCGCCGAGCTTGCAACCCATTCTTCTCCTACCTTTTCTTTCCTTGACGAGCTGAGGTATGCATGTACATCTGACCCAAATGTTTTGAGATTGTTGCAGGAGGTGATAGATGATCTAGAGCGCCATCTAGAGTTGGAGAATCAAGGCGGTTTGCTGCTGGACCGCGGGTGCATTTGGGCGCCCGCAAATGATAAATTGTGACAAAAATTATTGGAGCACTTCCACCAAACTCTAGAGGCTGGTCATGAGAGTGTCTTGAGGACTTATAGAAAGATATCTCAGAGTTGCACGTGGCCAGGATTGAGGCGGGATGTGAGGATTTTTGTCCGTGCTTATAAAGTCTGTCAAAAGGCTAAAGCAACCACATTGAAACTGGCCGGATTACTATAGCCTTTACCTATATTTGACCGAGTTTAGGAGGACATTTCTATGGATTTCATAGAGGGACTTCCGGTGATACGTGGTTATTCCGTTATCTTTGTGGTGGTTGATAGATTGAGCAAGTATGTGTACTTTTCGGTATTGTCACATTCGTTTTCAACTAAGTCGATGGCTGAAATTTTTGTTAAAGATGTTGCTCAGTTACATGGCATGCCATGTATGATTGTCTTAGATCGTGATCGTGTATTTATGAGCTACTTTTAAATGGAGTTTTTCATATTGCATGGAACTCGATTGAACTTCAGTTTAGCCTACCATCCACAGACAGACGGCCAAACCGATCTGGTCAATTGGACATACTTGAGGTGCTTTGTTGGAGAGATGCCGAGACAATGGTTGGAGTTCTTACCGTGGGCGAAGTGGTCTTACAACACCACCTACCATAGCAGCATCGGCATGACTCCATTTAAGGTGGTGTATGGATGCACGGCTTATGATCTAGTGGCATCTGCAGATCGATCGAAGGTGGACTTAGCTTTGATGGATAGAGACGCCACACTGAGGTTGCATGCTCATCTTAAATTTACTTAAAACTGTATGAAGCAAGTTTATGATTGCAGTCATAGGGAGCAGGAGTTCGACATCGGCAGTTGGGTGTTTGTGAGGGTGCAACTGTATTGACAAGTGACCTTGCGTCAGATGCGTAATGAAAAGTTAGCTCATCGCTACTTTGGTTTGTTTCGGGTGTTAGAGCGTATTGGTCCGATTGCTTTTCGTTTGGAGCTGCCAGAAGGGTCGAGAGTGCATCTTGTATTTCATGTTTTTTTGCTGAAGGAGTGTATTGGAGATCATGAGATCGTTAGATTAGTTCTACCAGAGCCATTGGAGAAGATAGAGATCGTAGAGCCAGTTCGTATACTTGTTAGGCGCCAACGATGACATGGTACCAGATTAGAGATGGAGATTCTAGTTGAGTAGCTTAGCAAGCCATCCGATGAGGCGACTTGGGAGTTGGAGACTGACATTTTGGAGCATTTTCCCGACTTTACACCTTGAGGGCAGGTGGGGGAAGCGTGGTGGGCTAATACACTTAGTTAGGATCTTTTATTATTGTATTAGTTGTTTATTTTTATTATTAAAATTCCCGTAGGTCGCGTTCGAACGCAGATGGGGTCGTGCTCGAACGCCCTTGCGAACTCCTACATCAGGTTCACAAATACAGAGAACGCATAATGTGCATTCGAACGCGGTCGAGCGAGTTTGAACGCCTACATCGCGTTCGCACATATAGAGAACGTCTTTTATGCGTTCAAACGCGATCGGACGCGTTCGAACGCAATCAGCGGGAATCCTCTAGAATTAGGGTTAGTTATTGTTTTAGGACTTGTTGGCTAGCCTTTATAAATATGTGAATGGCAGCCAAATTCATTATGGAATTGGATTATTGATTTCTTGCCTCCTCCTATCTTCTCTCAAGACTCTCTCCCTTTTCCCTCTTTACCATCCTTCTACCTCTACCGTTTGGCAAGGTTTCTCATAATTTCTAATCTATCTCGTCTGTCGAGTCACCCTCTTCTTTGGGATCTCGACCACTTTGTTCCCTTCGTCTACCTCCCTTAACTACATCCACCTTCACCTCCATACCCATCTATAACCCTAACATCCACTTTACCCGTCACCACCACTATCACTCATGTTATTTCATATTTTCTTCCCAGTTTTAGTTCAAATCTGCAAAGGGCATAAATACGAATGTTGTAGATCAGGAAGTTACGAATCTAATTCATTTAGTTTCGTAATTTTTTAACTAACGAAGAATATTTGATGAATATTTTTCCATGGTTGTGTGGACTGATTCCTATACTACATCTAAATTTTGAAGGAATCATTCCATAGCTGATCTTTTGGTACCGTAAACCATCAGGCCGAAACTTTGGTAAGTTGTTTTCCTAGAAGTCAGCAATCCAATGCAACAAAAATTATGATTACCAAATGCGTAGATTAAAAGGTATGATAGAAATACTGACCGAAGATTAAAAAGTGGCGAGATGGACGTGGATGGTGGAAAGTGGAATAATAGCTAGGGTTAAAGAGTTTTTTTGGAAGGTGATAATGATAGACGATAGTAGAGATGAAGCATAAAGCAAGATGAGAGAGAAGAGGGTAGATCCTCGATCCTTGATAAGCAAAGAGAAACAATCAAACTTAGGGAGGAAGAAGATAACGCCTAATAATGATTACCGTGGGAGGAAGGAGATAGAAGAAAAGGAAAGAGAAACAGAGAAAAAAAAAAGAGAAATAGGAAGGAAAACATCAATAATCTTTAATAAATTCAATAAAGCTACCTTCGACATATTTAGAAGCTAACCTAACAACCAAAACAAACAAGAAAAAACCCTAATATAATTCATCCTTGTTGTGAAGCGTTCAAACAGGCGTGAGACTATTTGAACCCACAAAAATAGTGTTCTATATATGCAGGCGTTTGAACAGGCCATCCTAACATTCAAACGCATAAAGTAGTGCTCTATATGTGCAAAGAAGTGCTGGAATTCAAATGGGGCATTTGAATAGGCTTTCAAAGCGTTCGAACACCTAGCCAAAGAACCTTATTTTTTTCAAAAACAAACATGATTCTGTCTTAGGCAAATTGGTCATCTTTGTACTAAGGATTTAGGGTATTTAGATTAAGGGAACACCATTTAAATCAGTAATGTTTGTCTGTGGCTTATAAAACACGAACCAGTAAATCTTTTTAAATATGCACTTAAGCTCGCAAGCTATTATAAACACCATATAATATTTATATACTATAATAATGATCACCATCATAACAAAAATATATTATTTTTATTTATCAAATTTACATATCATCTATTTCTTTCCAAAACCAACAAGTTTTTTATTTTTTCAAATCACATTATAATTAATAAATATACTCTAGAGCTAGTTCAAAACCAACTAGTTTTAAAATACATAAATCAAGAATAAAAACTGAGCCTAGCTAATCTAATTCAAAGCTTAGCCTCAAACCAAAATATGATAGCAGGCAACAAAGTGATTCTTGCCAGTTATAAGAACATTGACTTCCGTTGTCTCATGATGGCCATTATAAACCACATAACGAGAATTAAATTGGTCAATTTTTAAGGTCATCCTATTGAAAGTTGCGAGATAAATAAATAGAAGCAAACTCCAGGTTCTTCCAGATATTTATTTTACATGATATATGATGACCATCAACTTTGAGCTCATAGTTGTCTAGTACAGTTCCCTGCTAAGGCGTTAGGAGTTCATCCCAAAACAACAATATATGGTTTAATTGAGACACCATGATTTCTCACTCTCAAACAACAATAAATTATGGGAATGATCCCTAATGATAATATTGGCCAATTGTCTTCCTCGTGATTACATGGTGCCCGATGTAGTGGTAGTAGCAGAAATGCAAATAGAAAGGACGAAGAATAAATTATGTAAGCAATTATAGAAGCAACATAACAGGTGAAAAAATATATCTTACAGAGAACTGGGAAACAACATCAAACATCTTCTCATTAAACCTAAATTCCAAATCGAAGACCAACCACAGCAATCAGCTCTCTGCATGCACAAGCTGCCCTAGAAGCAGCCTATCCCTTGAAGATAATTACCAGCAATGGAAGAAATTGAACAATGGGAAAAGGTGGTAACTTGACCAACTGAAACTATATCATACACGTCGAATATTACTCTTATCAGATTCAACAGGACTGAAGCAAGATTGGGCCTACCCATGTACTAAGCATATCACTGAGTGCAACCTGTACCTCACTGGAACCATGCTCACAGCTTATGAGACCTGAGAGAAGGGGGAAGAATTGAGTTAGGTGCTTCTCGGAGGAATCTCCCAGACCACATATAGCTTGCAGAGTTGCCACTACTAGGGGGCCCCGAGCTGCAAGTTCTCTTCGTTTTGCAGAACCAACAGGGATAGACCGATGGAGTGTTGGTTGGATGCCACTCGAGTTCTGAATAAGCTGAGCTGGTTTTGCTGCACCAAGATACACCTGTAATACCTCCCTACACAGCTCAACAAGATAACCCTCTACTTCTACATCCCCATTCAGTGTTTTTTCTGAGTCAATGTTTTGAAGAAGGGTGAGACATAACTGATAAGATTCATTTTCGAGGCGTAACAATGGTGGGTCCTGCATTTGGGTAATAGAGCCGACCTCCTGCAGCTTAGACCTCAGGTTATTATCACTGTTTATCTTATAGGCATGGGCTGCTACAACATGCAAAGCTTCGAAGAGAACAACTGTGTTCCTCACCGACAACTGGTCTCTGTACATGTTGTATATTTCCATCACAGCCTGCAGGAAATTAGTAACATGGTGAATTTTCATGATGCAACGGCATTTCAAATTAGATAAAGCGCAGACGAAGAATATCTTCTCATTCTAATTGATGACCATAAGGAAAGCAGCAAAAATATGATGCAATTTAAAATTATCAACTACAAAATGGGAAGGCATGAATATCTCAAAAGAAATTACGAGGATATAAAATAACTAAGGTTCCAAAACTCGATATCCGAATCGAGATCGACCATCTAAGATATAATACGTATCGGCTATATTAGCCATACCGGCCACCCATATTGAATCAGACTATTTTTTAATTTTAAAAATTCTAAATATTATCTAAAAAAATTTTATGAATTTAGAAAAATGATAAGAAAGTAATAATTACATACATATGAAGCCTAAAAACGAAAAAATATATTAATATACTCAAAATTTTGATGAACACTGAATTAGTTCTCCTTTCTCTTTTGCTCTCTTTCTTTTCTTTCCTCCCTCTATTACTCCCAAGGTTAAAAAAAAAATCTAATTTTTTTTCTTTCTTCTCTCTCCTCTCTCTCTTCCTCTCACTTATGCAAGCAAATTTCCTTGCATATTTGTTTTTCTGATTTTATTTTTTTCATTTCTTCTCTCCCTCCTCTTTCTCTCTCTTCCTCTCTTATTGCCGCAAAGCAATTTCATTTCTTTTCTCCCTCCTCTATTCTTCCCTCTCTCTATTACTCCCTCTTGTCTCATTCTCTACGCTCTCTCTCGTCTCTCTATCTAACTTTGTTACTGCAACAGAAAATCTAAAAAGAAAAATAGAGAGATAAAGGCAAGAGAGAAATAAGAAAGATGGGGGCAATAGAGAGAAGAGGGGGAGAAAAGAGAAAAGAGAGAGGGAGAAAGAAGAGAGAGACAGGAGATCTAAAAAGTAAAATAGAGATAAAAGGCAAGAGAGAGAAATAAGAAAGATGGGGGCAATAGAGAGAGAAGAGGGGGAGAAAAGAGAAAAGAGAGAGGGAGAAAGAAGAGAGAGACAGGAGAGCCATATCACGGACCGAATAGCGTTCAACCCATATCCGGATCCATATTTTTAGTTCGGATATGAATTCGGATACAAATATTAGACGGATTAAATTTAAAACTATATCCTAACTAAACAAATACGGATATTTTTCGAATAAAGAATCAGATCTTAAACATATGTTGATCGAATTTTAAACAAATTATGATATTTAATTTAGACATAATTAATACAAAAATATTATGAGTTTCAAAAAAAAGAAATTTTTTGTATGTCAAATACATATAAAATTAGAAAAATTAATCTCTACAAATAATATATAACACATCATTAATAATAATATCAATATTCACTACTTAATAAGCAAATTAAAAACTATAAATCATTCAAAAAAATATGCGGGTAAACAAATATCCGATATTTGTATCCGTATCTGAAAATTATATCCGACTTGTATCTGAATCTAATATGATTCGGACTTCACCGATGTCGTCTCGAGCATGAAGTCACTTTAGGAGTGTCTTTGTTTCCTATTTTAGTGTTTACTTTCCATGAAAATAAGTTTTCTGTAAGTCGCGTTCGAACGCAGGTGAAGTGAGTTCGAATGCGGTTGTGAACGGGATTGTGCACGTGGGTGAAGAGTGTGCATTGTGCGTTCGAACGCCCCGTTCGAACGCACTGTGAACGCCTACATCGCATTAGCAAATCTAGAAAAGTGAAAAACAGGCGCATTCAATCGCGCATTCGAACGCCTGCATCGCATTCGCAAATCCAAAGAGAGCACACTCGGTGCGTTCGAACGCAATCGGGTGCGTTCGAACGCGATCGGCGAAATTGTATTATTTAGGGTTAATTTTGAATTGTTGGTTAGCCTTTAAAACGATATGAATGGCAACCAGAAGTCATTATTGATTATTAAGAATTGAGTTTTGCCTTATCTCATTCGTCTTCTTCGCTCCCGTTCTCTCAATCCCCGGCGACGCCACTTCTAACCTCCCTCGACCGGCCAATCACCCTAGTCCCTTAGAGGCGGCCCTCTCCTCCCCCTTCTTCCAATTTATCCAACACTTGCCCTAACTCTTCCATCGACCATAACCCTTCCTCCACCACTTTTCACCGGCGCCACACCATTAACGCCGGTCCACCACCAACCACCATTACCTAGGATCATGTGCCTCCATCCACGGATCCTAAGCAGACCACCCTGACCTTCGTCCACTAATCGGACGATATCTCGAGATCCCCACATCCAATTCACCTGAAACTAGATTTGTTGGAAAGCTCTTTTCTGAGGCTACAACATATCAAAATTTCACGTCAATCCGACGATGGCATCTTTCGAGATCTTATTTCAAAGTTTCGTGCCAGATCTAGCTTAGTATCAGAGCCACCATTCCTCGGACACGCACTTCCTATGACGACAACTAGATCCATGGCTGCACGGTGAGATGAAGAAGAAGAGATTCTCCCAATAGAGGAGGGGGAAACGGTTGTAGGGACTTCCACCCGCGGAACTGTCCGATCTAATCGGAATACGAAAGAATCTAGTGTTCAAGTCGTGTTGGGGTCTCTTTCCGAACAAATGGCCATCAACAACCAGATGATGATAGAGATGATGCGAGAAATACGGGCGACAAGGAAAGCAATGGCGAACAGGAACGCACCATCGACCCCACGACGTGAGTCTACTTCCATGAACCCACCGCCACCGGTTCAGAATTTGCAACCACAAGAGCCTCTGCTGCCACCATCCTATAGGCAAAGGCAAGCAAGGATGGTTACACCAGGCCCAGTTGCAGGTGAACCCATCCGACGAGCAAACCACTATAGAGACCACCTTAGAGATCAAGATCTATGGGTGGGTCAATACGATCCAAAACCACGACGAGCTAATCAAAACCGAAGGAGGGATCATCAACCTTTCATGGTGCATCCTCCCCCGGTTAGACGAGAACTTGGACATGATCGGAAACAAGACAACGGCATCCGTGGACAAGTCGTGCGTCTCGAATTTCCCAAGTTCAAAGGTGGCGATCCAATCGATTGGTTGTACAGGGCAGAGCAATTCTTCGCATACCAAGATACGGCGGAAGAATACAAGGTGACGCTTGCAAGCTTCCACCTTGAGGATGCAGCGCTTCATTGGTTTCGAGCAGCCAATGCCATTGAGGCTATCAAAACTTGGGCTGACTTTTGCACCGATATCACACGACAATTTGGAGCGTCGGGGTATGAAGACTTTAATGCTCTCCTCTCAAAGACGGTGCAAAAGACCACGGTTGGGGCATACCAAGAAGAATTTGAGAGGATTAGTAGCCGATGTCATCCACCATGGACGGATCAGCAACTTCGCAACACCTTCATCTCCGGGCTGTGGGGAGACATCCAAGCTGATGTGAGGGCTTTAAAGCCTAGAACCTTAAAGGAGGCCTTCAAAGATACGGTGCTTATGGAAGACAAACATAGGGCCATGAAATTACACCTGAAACAGAGTTGGACAAGCCAAGGAAGCTGTAAACAAACTCAACCAACAATAGCGGCAAGAAATATTACTAGAGTACCGAGAACCGCTGCTGTAGTGGTACCTCCTCGAACACCTTTAAAGCCATCCCAAGATGTGAAGTACGCACCTAGAGGTCCAGGACGAGCACTCACACCTGCTCAAGTGGATGAACGAAGAGCCAAAGGCCTATGCTTCCGTTGTGATGAGAAGTTTGTACCCGGGCATCGTTGCGCTAAACCAATGGGAATAGTGATGCTAATCGATGGATTGGAGGAGGCTGAGGATGAGTTTGCAGCTAAAAATGCAGGTGTGGCTGGGCAACAAGAAGTAGCTGAGGAGCAACCCGTGGAGGACATGATAGCCGAAATCTCCCTCCACGCTTATTCGGGGATAGCTGTGCCAAAAACCTTGTGGGTGAACGATGTAGTTAAGAAAACCACAGTGAGAATCTTGATTGACACCGGGTCCACTCACAACTTTATTGACAAGAGGCTTCTTAGGAAGATTGGGCTCGAGTCGGAACCCACGGAAGGGTTTGACGTGACGATTGGAGATGGCACCACCTTGTGAGCGGATTTTATTTGTGGAGGTGTGGAATTGAAGGTGCAAGGCCAAACTTTCACATTGGATCTTTATCCATTGGCCTTGCGAGGAGTCGACATCGTTTTGGGGACTCAATGGCTTCAAGGCTTGGGGCCATAACATTTGATTTTTCAAACCACACACTGACATTTCGGAGGAATGGACGGAGGGTGCTGCTGGATGAAAATCAACCGCGGCAAGGGCCGACATTACAACCACTTATGGGTTTTCCTTGTGCAAGGGACCGAGCTCTACTATTGCAAATGGCTGTTGCTAAACCAGAACATCCACCACCAAGGGAAATAGCCTCTGACATGCAAGAGCTGCTGTAGAAGTTCCAAGATCTCTTCGAGGAACTCCGAGGACTGCCACCGACCCGTCGGCACGACCATCACATCCAGATCATTCCAGAGGCTGAACCAGCAAATGTTCAGCCCAATCGGTACCCGCATGTCCAGAAGGAAAAGATCAATAAATTGGTGGTGGAAATGCTCGAGCAAGGGATTATTCAATCGAGTAGAAGTGCCTACTCGTCGCCGGTGCTGCTGGTTCGGAAGAAAGACGGGAGTTGGCGGTTTTGCATCGACTACCGAGCCTTGAATGCAATTACTGTCAAGGACCGGTATCCAATACCGGTGATCGAGGAGTTGCTGAATGAGCTCACAGGGTCGGCCTACTTCAGCAAACTTAACTTAAGAGCAGAGTACCATCAAATCCGAGTCGACCCTGAAGATGTGCACAAAACGGCGGTCCAAACTCACGATGGCCACTATGAATTCCGAGTCATGCTGTTTGGGCTCACCAATGCACCGGCCACCTTCCAAGGGTTGATAAATGACCTTTTCCGCCCACTCTTGCGTCGGTATGTGCTCGTCTTCTTTGATGATATTCTAGTGTATAGCAGAAATTGGAGTGAGCACTTGCGGTATGTGCGGGAGGTATTAAATATCTTGCGACAAAACCAGTTAAAAGTCAAGATGAGCAAGTGTCTTTAGGGAGAGCCACGAGTGGAGTACTTGGGGCATATAATCTTAGCAAAAGGAGTGGAAGCCGATCCAAGCAAGATCAAGAATATGGTGGACTGGCCGATTCCTACTAATCAGCGGGAATTGAGGAGAATCCTTGGGTTGACGGGGTACTACCGGCGATTCGTTGCCAACTACGAAAAAATTGCTGCCCCACTAACCTCCTTACTTAGAAAAGGTGGGTTCTAATGAACATGGGCAAAGCGATGGAGGCCTTCGAAGCCTTGAAAACAGCTATGTCTACCGCTCCGGTTCTAGCACTACCGGATTTCAACAAGCCCTTTGTGGTGGAATGTGACGCTTCAGGTGAGGGCATTGAAGCAGTTTTGATGCAAGATGACAAACCCGTGGCATATATGAGCGAAGCATTGTCAAATCAGTCACGACAGCTATCCACCTACGAGCGCGAAATGCTAGAGATTCTACACGCCATCACCAAATGGCGACCCTACTTGATTAGCCAACGGTTTACTATCCGCACGGACCAGCGTAGCTTACCCTACTTCATGGAGCAACGTGTGCACACCCCAACCCAACAACGGTGGGTCACGAAACTCCGTGGGTATGACTAGGAATTAGTCTACAAAAAGGGGATTGAGAATCGAGCGGCCGATGCTCTTTCGCGCCAACCGGACACAAGTGAGCTTGCCTCTTTTTCAGCACCAACATTTCCTATCTTCAGATATGTGGGGAACCAATGCAGAAGATCATACCATGGAGGAGCTTGAGTCAGAGTTCAAAGATCGCTTCCCAAATTTCAAACCTTGAGGACAAGGTTGCGGAAGCGTGGTGGATTGATACGATTCGGACTTCACCGATGTCGTCTCGAGCATGAAGTCACTTTAGGAGTGTCTTTGTTTCTTATTTTAGTGTTTAATTTTCATGAAAATAAGTATTCTGTAAGTCGCGTTCGAACGCGGGTGAAGTGAGTTCGAACGCAGTTGTGAACGGGGTTGTGAACGTGGGTGAAGAGTGTGCATTGTGCGTTCGAACGGCTGTGAACGTCTGCATCGCGTTCGCAAATCCAAAGAAGTGGAAAATAGGCGCGTTCGAACGCCTGCATCGCGTTCGCAAATCTAGAGAAGAGCGAACTCGGTGCGTTCAAACGCGATCAGGTACTTTCGAACACGGTCGGCGAAATTATATTGTTTAAGATTAATTTTGAGTTGTTAGTTAGCTTCTAAAAGGATATGGATGGCAACCAGAGGTCATTATTGAGTATTGAGAATTGAGTTTTGCCTTGCCTCCTTTGTCTTTTTCGCTCCCGTTCTCTCAATCCCCGGCGATGCCGCTTCTAACCTCTCTCGACCAGCCAATCACCCTAGTCCCTTAGGGGCGGCCCTCTCCTCCCTCTTCTTCCAATCTATCCAACACTTGCCCTAACCCTTCCATCAACCATAACCCTTCCTCCACTTTTCATCGGTGCCACCCCATTAACGCCGGTCCACCACCAACCACCATTACCTACGATCACGTGCCTCCATCCACGGATCCTAAGCAGACCACCCTGACCTTCGTCCACTAATCGGACTATATCTCGAGATCCACACATCCGATTCGCCTGAAACTAGATTTGTTGGAAAGCTCTTTTCTGGGGCTACAACATATCAAAATTTCACGTCAATCCGATGGCGGCATCTTTCGAGATCTTATTTCAAAGTTCCGTGCCAGATCTAGTCCAAATCAGAGAATTGAAAGAGATCGAACCTTAGCCTAAGGGGAGATCGTATCAGAATCCGTATCCGGGTTTTTTAAAAAAATTCTATCCGTATCCAAATCGGATAAGATTTTTTTATTCGAATCCAATCCAAATCGAGTCGGATAGCAGGTCGGGTCAGAGTTAATCTGACCCATTTTCACCCCTAATCATATCAGGCGGGATTGACCAATATGGCCAATTCCAAACCGATACGAACTGAGTATCGGCCGATCTGGCCGCAATTTGTCCTCGACCATGGATTTGTTTTGGCTGATCCCACTTGAGATCGGCTGAAACTTGGAACCGTGGGAATAACATAAGTTTTTGAAATTTCCAAGCAACAATTAATTGGTAGGCTTGAACTATACTTCGAAGAGAGCACTATCTGCAAATTAACATAAGCGCTTTTGTAGTAAATGTATGATTAAATGATAGGAGTTACCTTGAGATAAACAGCTTAAAAATGAACATACAATAAATGTACAAACTAACAATTAATAGTGGTACAACAAAGATATACAGCTTAGAGAACACTCGCTTGACTGATGAGGGCATTAGACCTAACCATGTACTGGACAAATGGTCTCCATATATAAAAGGAGACCACTAGATCAGTATAACTTTATCTTAGTTAAGACCTCTAGTTAGTCACTTTGTCTTTTTCTATTTTCTAGTATTTTCGGAGTATTCTCGGACTAATTTCCAACCCATTAGTCATTTGGTATGTTTTGACTTGTATTGGTCATGTCGGGACATTGTTCACTTAGGGTTTTATGTTGACACTATAAATATCTAAAAGACATTTTGTTTAGACAATTTTTGATGAAATAAAGACGGCTTGAAGCTTTCTCCAACCATTTCGTGAAGATCCCTTCCAGTGTGAAATTGGAACCTCAGTGTGAAGCCTAAGGTCTTTTTCCATAGATCTGGTATCTTCTTTTGTTCCTTCTGTGTCCTTCGATGTTTCCAAGACATTGCGAGACTTCTACAACTCTACTAAGAGCCTGGCCTCTCGGATATTTTGACCCGGACATTGTCGACTTCTAGATCTGATCCTTCATATTAGATTTCAGATTTCATTTTCAGATCCAATTTCAGCACGGCCTTCCAATCGTGGATTGAATTTCATCTTCCAGCTATTTCAAACTCAATCAACTGGTATAATGACTGGTACCATCTTTTTGGGCCTCACTAATATGTTATCCTTAGATCACTGTGACCATCTATTGTAACATAGTTTCATATGTTTATTTAGAGGACTTTTATTTGACTAGTTTAATTTTATTTAAATTATTTATTTGCTCATTTCTCTTAATTTAGTCATTTGCATATTTGCATATTGTAACAGGACAACTTTTTGATACGAGCCGGATCAAAGTCGTATCAAAAGGAATAAATTTGCTTGAAAAATAAAACTTTCTGCCGGAATGCGTTCGGACGCCTATACACATTCAAAAAGACAGAGAATGGGATTTGCACGTTCGAACGGCCTTAGGCCTGTTTGAATGTGCCTATTCGAACGCCTGCCCGCGTTTGCAAAGACAGAGAATGGATTTTACGCATTCGAACTATTTTGGGTACGTTCAAACACGCCGCAACAAGAATGCTTGGTTTTTAGGGATTTATTTTAGTTGTTTGGGTAAAAAGGGTGGCCTCTAAATACCGTGGAGTGCACCCTAGTTGGATCAATGTTGAAATAAATCTTCTTTCTCCTTACCTCTCTTCATCTCTCTTCCTCCTAGTGCCCTAACCTTCTCATCGACCCTTAGCCGACCTTGGTTAGATCCTTCCTCCTCATCTGTCGTTGCCCTACTGCTTCGATGAGCGACCCCTTCTTCCTCCTCGTCCTATCTCTCCCCTATCCACTTGCATCCCCATCTCCATAATCATCCCACCTTCATCTCTTTCCACCATCATTAAAAAGCTACCTTCAATCCAAATACTCAACCTAATACCCTCATTAGTCCAGTTCGTAACACTTTTGCAATATAAGGTTACATCAACAACGCATAACTATAGATCGGGAGAGATAAGAAAGATTTTGACCCCATAGATGCTGATTTTTCTCAAAACAAGGAGTCCTATAATGGAGGAAATGCAAATCGCTGAGAATTGCTTGATAAGAAAGAATATCTTCCTTGACCTTATAGATTTATTGCTGAAGAAGTTGGAGTATGAGGGACTCAAACTGCTAGAGAAGCACAGCATGGACATAGAGATACTCGGATAGAATATGAAGACTCAGATTAAGAGTTTGACCATCTCATGTTAGGTCGAGCTCATTAAAGCCAGAAGAAGAGTTAGATCTCCGTAGGCTAAGCTAGTGGTGGTCATTTGGGTATTGAACGAGGACAACTAACTAGTCGAGCTAGATTTTCGTGATCAATTACTAAGCGAGATAGATTTTATGATTAGTTACTAGTCAAGTTGGATTTTTATGACCAATTGATCTCTTATGAAGGTTTAGATACAATTGACAATAAAACTATAGATAATAATGATGAAGATAACGATGGTGATAATGATGAGATTCTATTTAAGACTAGTGGCCGTGATAATTGGGATAAAATATACATCCCTGCTATACAAACTTTCTCAGAGAGGTATTGTTTTTACAGAGAAAAATAAATTTATATATCTCACCCAAGATCAAGACCATAAGACTAGACGTAAATAAATATAAAGCAAAATTTATCAAAGATAGAAGAAAGAAAAGTGATCATCTCAAGCTCAACATGACTATAATCAAATGAGAAAAATACTTGAGTATATAGATAGCAGGATATTAGGGGATATGAGTAAGGCTGTCAAAAATTCTGTGGGCTCGTGAGGCTTCTAGGCTTGGCTCAAGCTCTAAATAAGCCAAGCCGAGCAAGCACTGGCTCGCTCAAGCTTAGCTCGATTAGGCTCAAATAAATTATATATATATATTAGATTTATAACTGTTGGATCTTAGATCCAACGATTTATATGATATGTATAAGTTATGAAAAACCCTAGCCTCTAAACATTCTCTCCCTAAAATTTCCATCAACCAAATATCACCATCGAAATCCTCCCCAAACCTTCGTCCTCTTTGCCCACCTCCACAACCCCTTGTCGATGGTGATGTGAGAGGCAGCGGCGAATCCGACAACAAAAAGGAAGACGCAATAGTGGAACTGAACATTGAGTGGAGCATTGCTGGGATGTCGATGTGGTGCACGGTCCTCGTAGAGGATTGAGCCGACGCCATTGTGCCACTCTATATCATCGAGGAGTGAGTCTGCTTCTTGCCTAAACGGCCGCTCCATCGCTATCCTCAACCCCGATGCACCAGTGAGATCTCTCTCTCATTAGGGTATTTGTTCAAATAGTTAGTAATTGACATCCGTCACCGTCCTCAAACCCCCACCCCCCAACCACTTCATTTGCGAGATCTCCCTTTGGTTGTCGAGCTCAAGCTCGACCCAACCCTTGTGCTTTTCCACCTCTCGAGCTGAGCCTAGCTCAGCTCGTTCACACCCTTAAACATGAGCTAACAGAATGATGAGTTTATTATCATCATATCAATCGCATCTACTAAAGCCACAATAGTCTTATTATACTCAATATTCACAATCTATATATACATATAGCATGCTTGTGCCAATGCCGATCATTTCGATGCATGTTCAATATCTATAGCACATCATAGGAGATGTAAAATCCACATTTACATAGAAACTATGTAAGACATTATAAGAAACAATACTATCAATAGATAAGTTTTGAAGATTATTGACAATATTTAATACAACATTCTCGTGTTATTCTTGTGCCTGCAAATAAGATCTTTAATCCTTCCCACTGTTTTACATTCACCTAGGTATTAACTTCTATTATTATTGAACTATTATATATTAATTAATATATTCAATCATATTATGTGTTTAAGGCGTATCATTGGGATTACCGAGGGCATGTCAGTCGGCACACCCCATACCAATCGAGGATCAGCATGGCACATGCCTTCGGCATGACTATAAGAGTTCAGATACATATATCTGAATGAATGTTTAACATGTTAAGGATAAGACACCCCTTTGAATCCCCTGTTCATACTGTATATCTCCTCAATATGCCATTATACTAAGATATACTGATTTAGACTTTTAATAACATATGAATATAGCTCATATCCTAATCAATTTCAGTGGCATTAAATAACAATGTCATAAAATATATCATTTGTTTAATATATGTATTCAAACTTGTTTCAGCATAGAAAATTGTGCACAAAACTTGTAACAAGGATAGTCTGATCAGTATATAAATTAAGTATTTCTTATTACAAGCAAGTAGTTGAAGTTTGAACTATATGGTAAAAATGAACAAACTTGACATACTAAAATCTTGATGTGTTGTCTATGAGCCCACCAATAGCCACAGTAATTAGGAGAAATCTAATTAAAGCCCACGAATACTAGGATAGCAATAAAGAACTATATCTGAAATGTGGCACATTGAAAAGTATAAATGAAATATTAATGATTCTTTTGTGCTTCCATGTTCCACTTGAGTTATTGAAGTACTAGAGAATAACATTTTGAATACAAGTGGCACAAACCATGCCAGCATCTTGTCGATACAGTGGGCCTACTGGCATAGTGCAACCTCTTCCAATGGAACTTATATAAGTCCCACATTCCCATAGCTGGGAGGGGATGGGGGGTTGGCTGCAATCTCAATGTCAATGATGTAAAAACCCCGCAGATCACATGACCTATAGGGTTTACAGGTCAGGAGACATGACGCCTTTGATCATGCAGACCAAGGAAAACAAGTCCCACGGATCGCCAGATACAGAATAGACTGCAAGAACAATGTCGCCTGAAACATAAAAAGCGTGCTACAGAATTCTACTCCTATAATACCTACTCCTATTCCTGAACCTCTTTTCTTTGCTCCAAGCTGGTCTCCTCTTGCATCCGTGAAAAAAAAACTGGGCCTTCAACTTCAACTCTGTCTGGCTATGATATTAAATTTTCTTGGATTGAGTTCTTTGACAAGATAAATTCATTTTATTATAGAGTATAAAGAATCTGATTATTACTTTGCTACCAAAAGCAAAAGGAAATGGAAGTCAAAAAGTCTTCTATGCAAGGTAAAAGTGTGGACCTGAATTAATAGAAGTTGAACGGCAGCTCGACACTTGGCATCGCTGATTGCAAAATACAAGTTCCTTGATCTCTGGCCTTCGGAATCATCATCTTCAGATGCCGTAGATTCATCAGTACTTTTCCTGTAAGAAGGATTCCCATTTTCTCTTTGTAGATTTTCAAGATAGGCTCCAGATGAAATATATGAAAAATCAGGAAGTGTTGCCGTAGCAGCTTCTTTCAAAGATAAAACCACCTCTAGCCACTTGTCCTCAGCAAAAACTGACCCTGCACTGCTCATCAAACGAACAAATGCAGCAATTCCAATGCCAGCAAGGCTTTGATGGGGACGCTTGATAAAACTTGTCAGCAATGTGAGCACCTTCTTCAACAGTGGATTAACTGTATCATAAAACTTTACAAAGAGATCAACAACAAGCTGGAGGGCCAGTGTGCATGTTTCATAAAGCCAGGCATCTTGATCTAATTCAGTCATATCACTTTCAGAACCTTGCCCTTGCAAAGATCCCCCAGATGGATCAATAGCATGCCTTACATAGTCAAATATTGGAAAGAGGACTGAATCAAACACTTTTTCCCATAATGGCAATGAGAACAGGTGACCATGATTTCTTAATGTATCAAATAGAACCTGCAAGGCACTTTTTCTGATTTCTGGTCTTAAGTCAAATGTAAGTTCAGATAAACCTGCAAAATTTCAAGGTAAAAACAAATAAAAGGACATTACCATCACCAATTCAGTGTAATAAGCCTACATGGAGCATTAAGGAATGTAACTACAACATGCTGCAAGTATCAGAGAATGCTCCTAACCATGCATAAGTATAGAGACCAGATGTTATCTGTCTACCTGCTAACAATGGGAACCAAAAATGCAGATGATCATCTTTGTCAATGAGCAGTGAACCCTCTTGTTTAACATCTTTCAGTATGTGTGGTGAAGATGGACCGCTACTAGAGACCTTTTCTTTGGACCTTGAAGTGAAGCCAATATCACCTTCTGCAAGCTTTGCCGCACAGAACCGAAGAAAGCCAATCGCATTGAGGCTGATGTCCTTGTTAAACCTACTATTGGTGAATGCTATAAGACAGTTAACACAGTCAGTGAAGGTAGTTGTTTCAGTTTCAGTAATGTAGGGGAAGTAGTCCCGTAAAATTTTTTCAATAATCTCGAAGGCCAAAAGTACGATATTTTTGTGGTCATCATAAGATGCAGTTGCAAATACCTGCAAAAATGTTATGTACGAACTGATTAGGTACACAAAAATGAACAGAAAATAGTCTTCAAAGCAACTGTTCTCATGACTTCATATGAACAGTCCTTTAGAAAAAAAGAAGAGGTGAGGACAAGAAGACAATACCATGAACATGCTTTTCCATCCAGATTTCACATGACTAACACGAGCCAATACCATTTGAGAGACACATCTAATGATCAATTCTCTAATTTCAACAGCTCTGCTCTTGCGCATAACAATGACAAAAGGCTTCATAAATTCATTTTGGAAATTGTAATTAGCCAGTTCTTCTCGCTCCAAGAACTTCATTGCTAACTGCCGCAGGGAATCCATGGCAAAAATTGCAATCGAGAGGTTCTCAGAACAACCAATGGTGACAAAAAAGTCAGACAACACGTGCCAAATGCTTGACCAAACAAGCCTGATGCGATTCATGTTGTAATGCCTACACAGAAAAATTCAACAATTTAGAAAAGAATAAAACGATGTTTCTCCATAACCATGGTTATGACTTATAAGTTTATTCTTACGCAATCTCAACAATCTTCGTAAGACTAAAAACACGTGGATCAGATGCAGACCGCAATTCTTCCATTGACACCTTGCAAAGTGCTTTAACAAAATCAATTATAGCCTCACTATTCAAATTTTGACTTCGTACAAATACACGGTTCATTTCAGCAATTCCAACTTGTTCCAGCAGATTGAGGTTGGAAACCAAGTTATTCATTTGCTCAGAGGTAACAATTCCAGAAGCATAACCACCAACACCAGCACTATCATAGGAACCTCTTCTGCCAGATGGAGCAGCATTTGGATTCCGACCAGGTCCCTTTTTCTTTAGAACAGGAAGCATTGATGACTTAGGCTGTCTAGATCTATCAAGTTCTGTCTGTTGTACTCCAAAAAATGTTGCATCTGGTGGAGCACCTTCCCCGAGAAGATGCAAGTGTTCAAAGCGAGAAACACATGTCAAAATATGCTCCCATGCTTCTTGCAAGTAATTACCATCTTCATCGGCAATTAAAAGAATTGCCTGCAGAAAACTCAAAACAGAATAACATAGGAAGATAAGTGAACATTCTATTATGTTCAAACATAAGAAGCCAAAAGAACTGCTAAATTGACAGTTTACTCCAGGATATATGTCATAATTCATTAATAATCCTTTGCTCCATGAGCATAAAAGTTCTAATCAATTTGAGTTGTGACAAAGAAGGTCAGCTATTTGGAAGTCACATAGAAAGGCAATTCTTCTTTTTGTTTGCCTTTCAGTACTTGTTTCAATTTGTAAAATGATGAAAGCTAGAATAGGATCAACTTCTCTGACAGAAGTATATGATGAAAAAACATGTATAATAAGGTAGGACATCGTTTAGAAATTTATATACCTAAAGTATATCTCCTAGGAACATCTTTTTGATGTTCTGTTTTCACCTATTCCAAATTTTGAATACTCTATCTGGTACACAAAGACATTAAGCACCAAGCAGGCAATGCTATGTAACTATGCATGCCAAGTAGGCATATATTGCTTCCATTATTTGATTGATTTGGGCAAATCCGGATTATTCTAGAAATATAGCTGAATTGTTAAAGAGAAAATTCCATCTGCTGAGGTCCCAATGACTTAACCAAGAATCCATCCTCAGGAAGCACTATCTGAACACCTGCTAAATAAATTCACTAAATGTAAAGTAGCTTATGATTAAAAAAAAAATAACAAACACAAGCACCAATAGCTGATTGGATTCTCAATTTCAATATTGAAATCATGTGAAGAAGAATCAGTCTTTTACAAGTTATTGGGTCATATCAAATAAGCTATCTCATCTGCTTCAGAACACTAAGGCAAGATAACAGTGATTTCTCTGACCTTGATCTGCATTACTTAGCTTAATTTGTTTGACTAGACTATATACCAGAAAAAAAGGGTATAAGGCCACTGATTAAATTAAGGCTAACATCTGCAGAATCTAAATATAGGAGATTGTTGTCATTCCTCTTTGAACAAAAGAAGCTCGGACCTAGATTTTGTTCGTCTTACTCAAATGAAGACTCCAGTGATCCACCTTGAAGTTTGAAAACAACATGCTTACATATAGGGGTTCTATAAGCTGCTTTGAAAATTACTATGTCGCAAGGAACAAGATGCATTGTAATCCTCATGAATGTAAAAACTACCAGTATGTAGCCATGCACCCTCTCATGAAAGAGTAGATTACTAGCAGTACTAGAATCTCATGATATCATTTGTTTTTTTTCTGCATTAATTATTTGAATCAACATTCAAAGAAAATAAATATGGATATTCGTGAATCCAGCCCATGCCCATATTTGTGTTCAGGGCTTCAGAATATATGCTTTACCAATTTTTCCAGTCAACATAATCATAGTTCAGAATGGAAGTGGATGTGATATATGGATTTGCCACTATGCAATCCATATCCAATCTGTCTTCACTATCAACACTATAGTGAAGCTATGTTGAAACTATTAGATCTGAAAGCGTCATGCCACTAATTTAAAGTGATTCATGAGAGACTTTTACTTTTGGGCAAGACTATCTACTTCCTAGTTATCTTACAGCATCTTGACAAGGATTATCACATGTAATCTTTCCAGCAAATCATACGGCACTTCATTTAAACATAATTGTTAATGTCCCTAGTAAAGTGATAACAGAATTGTAACACTATTTTAATTGACAATCCTGGCTTATTACATAATTTTCTTTTCTTATTCTAGTTGAAGAATTACTTTACATACTTTTATCAAAAATGTTGAAAGAGTGTAGCCATCCAATCTGACAAGACAAATTTATTTCTCCAACCAAAGTCAGATCAAACTAAGTTCTTTTCTTCCCTTGGCACTTGTCTCTTGTTATTCTTATATCTAAGAGCTACTATAAACTCGAAAGAACAATAACTACAGATTTTCTCTGAGCATGTGAGTTAGTGCATTAGGATACCAACACCAGTAAAATAAATATTACAAGATATTCCTGTGAGCATAATTGCCCCAAAACCATTTGTAAGGCGCATTGCAGATAGAACCATTGTTTTCATATTATTACTTCTATATGCTTATTTTTGAACCACCTTGACTTTTAGGCATCATCGTAGGTATCCTCTTACTATAGTGTTAGGTAAGCCCTTGTCTGCCTATCTACTGCCTATAATCTCTCAAAACTTTGGATAGAGGATTCCATGATTTCACTAAATTGTGCTTAGTAACACATAGGACAACAATACTTGTAGTGGTAGTGTCTAGTAGATTCAGCACTATTCTGTAAGTCTACTTCAACACCAAGCTATTTTTAGGGTCCACCAATATGACGCCTCTTTCCAATTCCCCTGCAACAATGTATTTCCTACTCTCAATGACTACAACTTTTTGCCAAGTCAAATATCAGACAACATGAAAATCGTCTTTTCAGGACTAATCACTTAAAAAAAACCTAATTATTCCGATCACATTCTTATCAAATGATTTTTCATCTACATGGAAGTTGATGAGCTAGTTTCATATTATCAAAATGAAGTCAAGTAACATAGTTCTGATCATGAATGGCCCTGCTGACCGACACGGGCGGCATACTAGCACATGGCACGAGGAGTGCCGCACGACACCACTCCTAATAGTTCCGCTGCTCACCGTCAACCTCGTCGTTGAGCTACCCATTGCCGATCGTCGTTACTGTCGCCTATCGCCATTGCCCATGCCAACCAGTGGTCGGCACGGCCATCGTTGGTTCCAATATGCATGTACCATCGTCCATTAGGTTGCACGTGACAATTATAATGAGGATACAATCACAACCAAGGTTCATCGGATTGGCTAGTTTTGGTTAAATCGGGCTAGATCCATTATGGATCTAAAATTACACTCTTTACTCTTTTCTTCTCACTCTCTCTCTCACTCCTTTCACATTTTCATCTCACTCTCTCACTCTTTCTAACGGAGAGATCTAGCTCCAACAAACTCCAATGAACTTCGACGAACTCTGGTATATAATTTTTTAATTTTATTAAATTTTTTTCTCTCAGTTTTTTAATTTTTTTTACTCTCTTTTTCTTCTCTTTTTCTTCTTCTCTTTCACTGCACCATAATTTTCACTTTTTTTTAGTTTTCTTTCACTCTCTCTCTCTAATCTCTTCTTCTTTCTGGTGAAAGTCAAGAAGAAACTTCTTTTTTTCTTTTGATTTTCTTCTCTCTAATCTTTTCATCTTTTTCTTCTCTTTACTGATCTTTTTTCCCACATAATAGCTCTCCAAAATCCAAATTATTCTTTACCAAATTTACTAAAATTGTATATTTGCTGAATTATTTAATTCGCTGAAATTGTGATTAAATGTTTGCTGAATTATTTAACTTGCTGAAATTGAGATTAAATATTTGCTGAATTATTTAATATGCTGAAATTGAGATTAAATATTTGCTGAAATTATATTTTGATTTTTTTTGAATTATTTAATTTGCTGAATTGTATTTTGAAATTTTTGAATTATAATTTATATTTTAATTTGGTATCTGTTTAAGTGCTTACATTAAAATTAAAATAGCTTCAAAAGAAAAGTCATAAAATACCAACATTAGCTGACAATATTGCATTGCTCTTAGCTAAAAAAAAAGCGTGTCAAACGCAACTGCTGTAGAAACATTACATTTTTTTACTACCTTGTTTGATCTAAGACTTTATGCTGAGAATAGTAGTAACGGGAACTGACTTTGTGAAGCGCATATACGGGCATTTGAAAACCCACAATTTCCTATCTACATATACAAAGAGGTTGTAGATAATCAAATTTAAGAAAGTTCCAAGTTAATACCTTGTGACACAATCGGGCATCAGTTTGCTGTTATTAGTAAAGATGATAACTGCTAGAGACGACCAGATGATTTGACAGTATGTACTTGATATCAAATGGAGCAATACCTTATGCTGACGATGGTGATTTCAGTCAATTGACATGTTTCACAGCTCACAATTCTGAACACCGGGTTCAACATTTTCCCTAACCTAAGGGAATTGATGTGGTCATCACTCATCAAGCTCCAGTGGACCCATTTTTTTCATTCTGACTCAATTAAACACCAGTTTGGTTCTTTAGTCTCAATTTACAATAATTTTGGCTCTATGGGCTCGAATTAATTCAGTTTTGGTTGATTTAGTTATTTGAGCCAGCCAACTTTCATTTCATTGGTGCTAGCCTAGATATGGGGTTTTCAACATAGTCTTAGGTAGATAAGGAATTTTGGTTAACTTTGAGTTACAAAAGGGTTTCGAGGGGAAGAAAATTGGCCACTTAAGGAGCATATTTGGTTTGTAATTGTGTTCCCCAAGTCTCGGAACTAGCACTTGTGGTTGTGGACCTTGTGGCACCCAGTAATAAGCAATCAATTAAGGAATTCCAACTTGATTAGGGTTTCCAATTGAATCCTAACTGATAACTTACTTGAGCTCTGATGTTTCAATTAGGACTCCAATATTTCCTAAGTAGAAACGCCACCAACCTATAAAGGAATATACCATGCAGCAGCCCTGTAGAGAAATATTACATGCACAAAAAGTTCCCTTACCGAGTCATTTGTCTCACTTATTCAGTCCGTATGGCTATCCTTTTGGTCATATACCCTTTCTCCTTTTGGTCATATACCCTTTGCTCCTTTATAATGTTTTCGATGCTCCTGATGCTTTCCAGAACAGATGTCACCTCGGTGATCATGCTGGAAATATGTTGATATCATTGTTTTAAAAAACTTCCGCCATAATGCATAGGCTTCCATCTTAAATAAAGTATAACTAGGCTCCGCCTTAGTCACGTCTAGGTGATCATCTTAGCATCTCATATCATATTTCAATATGTAGATTGATTTTCAAATCCAAAATTATTGTACATGTTGATGAATTAGTAGATTTGAATAGCTTACTATAGTTCTTAACAAGAATACATTAGTATATTGTTTAGATTGTAGGTATTAATTTAACATTTTCTCTAACAATTATTTCTTTTATTTGTTTATTTATTAACCGTCTTGAAGCTGGGTGCCCGCCTAGGCATCCGTCGAGCGCCACGGCACTACATGATCCCTTGTACGCCCATCTACCACCTACAGTCCTTTAAAACCTTGGTTGATATTAAAATTGTCGTCAACTATGAAGACCCAAAGAAAATAAATTGCGGGCTCCACTCAAACTCAACATCGTCAACCACCAGCCCTACCTATCCTCATGGAAAATCGCTATTGCAAGTCCTCTTTGTCAATTGAGAAACTCATAAGAGAAGAGAAAAGGACTGTTTGATCTTCCCCTATCTCAAAACCGTACCCTCAACTGTGTTGTCTCTCTCTCTCCCTCTCTCGCTTGTCAATAGCCACGCAAGCCTGTCCCCCTCTCCATCTCATCTCCTCCCTCACACACTATCTCTCACTTTCCTCCTTTGCCATGAAAATGGCAGCACTACCTATATGTTGAGAAGAATAGCATAATCATGGTCCGAAGTATCAGTGGAGACCAATACATATCAGTATCAGACCTTATTGATCCAAAAGTAGAGCCGAAACTAGTTTTCCTTAGTCTCAACTCAATATTGGTTGTATCGATCCTGTATTGATCGTAAACACAAAACTTTAATTATTTTACTTTTATGCAGACGAAATGTAGAACACAACATAAGTTGCATCTAACCTGAATACAACTTGAGACATCAATTATTGATCTCGTTTTTGCCCACTACATTTCATGTTTCCTTACTATTTTTCTCTTCGTTTTTGTTGTTATTCTTTTTTTTCTTTACTCCACCTTTTTAGCTTTATCTTTTAACCACCAGATGCTCATCTCTTTTTCAAAGGTGATTGTTAACCTCATCTGCAAAAGGCTTCTTACCATCTATGAACATAGGTATTTACTGAATGCATCCAAAATTTGACATTGTTATTAGTATCTTCACTCTTTGTATTATATTGTTATTATCTTACATAAGTCATTTAAATTTTTTCTTACCTTTATTTTCCTCAACTTCTAAGATTTTTCTATGTTTCATATCATTCTTTATAAGTTAAGTAATTAAAATAGTCCAAAACCAAAATGGCTAAAAAAGTGGCCAAAACGACCAATGCGGCATCAATACTGCCAATACGTATTTTTTCTCCGATGACTGATATAGATACTTAGACCTTACCACATGGTTTTTGCAATTATATTGCATTTTATTTTTCGGTTTAGCATATAAATTAAAGTATATATATTGTCTATAGTCAACGCACATTTTATTATAATAGAATGCACACAATTTACATATGTCGTACAAACTAAAAACCATTATGCAATTAAATGCAAAAGTTCTCCCTTACCCTACTAGTATGATAATATGTCATGGTACCTAAAATCGTTGCTTTTCACCACTTCTTATTTCCTATTTTTGTTTTCTTCACTTATCAAATGGCTTCCACTGCTGTGGTTGTTTTTGTTGGTGTATCTAATTTACTACTGCTGCTTCTGATTGATGACTTCTCTTTCAATGCAGTTGCTGCTTGTTTCATTACCTTTATTGCTGCTGAAGTCTAATACAAAGATCGGAAGATTCCAGCTCAAATAAAGCTCTGTTGGTCCACCAATGTGAACAGGAAGGCTGTGTTTCATAGTTTACAAGCTACCCACGTTATGGGCATGAACCTTTTCTCCAAGACCACCTTTCAGATCTATATTACCGTTCTTAACTCCTTTCTGAAGATTGATATCTTGATCTGGTCTAACACAAGAATTCAAGTGTGATTGATCATTCACTTATTGTCTCATCCATTGTACTTTATCAATAAGTCCTAGATTCTTAATTTTGATTCAGAATTGACTATTGCATCAATTTTTACATAGAATTTGGACACCAGCTAATGGCATGGTCTAGTTGTTTATTAATGTCTGTTATATCTGATTGTTGAAATTTAATATAGTAATATTGGATTTCAGATCATCCAAATAAAATGAAAGATCACACGCTGTTGTATAGCAACCTTGATTGCATTAAATTGGTACAAAATTTCATAATAAGGAAAATGGGGAGTACTACAAGCTTCAACCATCTTTCACCTGCATAGTGACAGGAAATCGTATGTGCAGTAAAAAGTAATTGATGATACCTTTCACACAATCAGATTCACATTAACATGTTGAGATGCCTCTAATTGCAAGGTATGAAAACAAAAGAGCATGTAGGACCCCAGCTAACTTATTAGTCAAGTCAAAGAAAATTGAAGGTACAGATGCATGGGAGTATTGCAAACATGATAAATCAATTAGGCTAGATAAGACAAATATAATAAGGGATTCATGCAGTTACTTTATATACAACAAAAATTTAGCTTAAATAAATAGCTAAAATTTTGGAGAACATAATTGGATCATGCCATATCCTAGTCAAGACTCAAGAGTAGGGGATAGATAGAACAAACCTTAATGGCTTCAATATTTTTCTGCCTGATATCTGCAGCAGAGTGGAGAGATGTAAATTTTGCAAGTGAAGTAATAAAGGCATCTCTTTGAGTCTTCATAGACATAGCAGCTGTAACATGGATTGCACAACGAAATCCTTCAAGGCATTGGGATATTACTGTTTCATCATCACTCTGATCAAGTGGAACACTGAATGCAGCAAGCATAGGAGCCCAGCATACCTCAATCATAAACTTCAGGATCACAACGTCTGTTGCCGCATAATATACTGACCTACATTCACAACACAAACACAATTTTCAAACAGCACACACTAACTACTCGCCACTCAAAAAGAAAGCATTTATATATAAATAATGATAAAACATGAAACACCAATGATTGGATCAAGAAGAACATATTAGCAAGCAGACAGTGATTACATCAAACTTCCTTTTTTCGGGGGGCGGTGGGAGGGTGAAGGAAGAGGGGAGGGGAGTAACTTACTCAGATTTGCGAGCCTTCTCTTTAAATTGCTCTTGCATGTGCCTAATCAGATCATCACTTGTCTCCATACGTGAATCTCTTTTGCGTACAACAATATTTAATATGCTATCCAAGCCAAGGATTCTGTTAGTATTTGTAGATTCTTTTTGTTGGGGGGCAAAATCATCATCCTTCATCTTAATTTCATTTTTGGAAATTCTTTCATACAAGGATCTCAAATATTCTTCCGGTAGATCCTTCCCATCATCAATCCCACGATTATTTCTTATGAAATCATCAGGGGACATCTGCATGAACAATTAAATTATAACATACTCATAAAGAACTAAAAAAAATTATAATAGATGAATCGACAACAAAGAGACCTTGTTTTTGACCATTGGGTTATGTGAATCAGTGTTGAGCATTATCACAGAATAAGCAAGGACATAGGCAGTATCTGCACTAGTGAAGACCTTTGGATTGCATTTGCAGTAACGTTCAGCAAATTTTTCCATAATCCGATCAATCTTTTGTGCCTCACCAGGCAACCTAAAGCCTTGAAGAAAGGCTCTAATTGCTTCATCAAACTCCATCCCTTGAAAATCAAAAGAATCCACATATGCATGCATGACTTTGAGGGATAACTCCTCCCTCTCTCCAAGATAATCACCAATCAAGGTCTTGTCCAAGCCAGATGCACTTTTAAGGAAAGCAGCTATCTCCTCTGGTGAGTCGCCTACCTTCTTTGCATTGATAAGGAATTCAATTCCTTTCTTAGGTTTGCGATTAAAAAGAGAAATGCCTTCCTGTTATTTGGAAATGCATTGATTAGTTGCATTGGAGGATTTCACCAATAAAATATAATAGATGTACATCTAAGAGAGAAATGAAGGTACCTGAAGTTCTAGTTTGTATGCCCTACGCTGCTCAAAGGATGCAGCTTCTGATACTCCATTTGCTGCTTCAGAGTGTGAATCAGTTCCTTCAGCAGGCTCCTCTCCGTTGCCATTTGCCACTGGAGGTTCCTTACCACATTCAGTATCATCCTCCACTGTTTCTGTATTAGGGGAATTTCGATCTGGAATTCTCAGTTGTTTATTCATCCAATCCCCCATCGATCTTAAAATTGCAACTAAGCATTTCATTGCTTCACTCTTCATTGTAGAGTCCTCAGATGGTAACAATGTTGTAGAAACACCAGGAGGAGGCCCCTGAGCAGTCTTTAGCAGGCCATTTACCATTCTGTAACCAGATCAACAGCATAGGGGAAAATATATGAGAATATCTACATATACTCGTTACGAGGTTAAGTGGTTAACTAAGGTGCCCTGTATAGTTATAGGAGACTGACAACTACGAGCAAGGATTAGGAGACTGGTGACAACAAGCAATGTACCAAGAATAGCACAGTGTTGGAGATAAATTACCTCTCAAATATGTTTGACGAATGGACATCACAGTCATAATTAATGAAAATGTCAACCAAGATTTGAGAATCTAGACACAGCTTCTCCAAAAATCGAAGGACAATTATCTTCTGCTGGTAATTTGGTTGAGCAACATTTTCCAAAACTCTAAGAACAATCATCGGAAAGAAGACTCCTATCTCTGCTTTCAACCCCGGTCTAAACCGTGAAACCAGGCTCATAAATATCGAACAGGAGAGCTGAAAAACAATCATATGAGTTGAAGCACTGTTCTTCAAAAGTGACAGGCATAGATACTGCTTAATAGCACCTAAAAACCTGCTTAATTGCAAGCAAACTTGTCAGAAGTCTGAACACAAATGGCAATACAACATGACACAATAAACTTGATAGATGTAATCAGGAGATGAGAAATAAATTATGCATATTCTATACATTTGATATTAGATACAAATTTATCTATGCATATTAATATGAAATTGACAAGTCTAATCACCACAAATGCATAGAAGTAATATGAAATTGTTGTATTCCCCAAATGAATGATAATTGGAGGAACTAAAAAAAATGTCCTTCACATTATGATTGTCTTGAAAGTCTTAATGCATGTAATCCAATAATATCATTTTCACCAAGGTTCCAAAACTCAGTATCGGGATCGAAATTGACCAATAGAAAAGATGATACATATCGACTGTATCGGTCACCTATATCAGATCAGACTATTTTTAGTTTCGTCAAATTCTAAATATTATTTAAAATGTAAAAAAAAATTCTAAAAATTTATAAAAGATAACTAAAAATGAAGAAATAAAAATTAGTCGCATATAAACTTTCAAAAACTAAAGAAAAAACTTACTCAAAACTATAATGAATTTTGACTTGAATTAGACAAATTTTTATACGTATGAACTTTAAAAATTAAAGAAAAAACTTACTCAAAACTATAATGAATTTTAACTTGAATTAGACAATTTTTAAAACTCGTAAACTATTACTGTAGAACAATATGAAAAGAAATATCTCTCTTCATTGTTGTTTTATAGCAGTAAGAAAAGAGAAGTTAAAAAGTGGGTGATAAAAAAAATTCATGTGAATTCACTAAACTGTGGACTAACTAGAGGAGCTCACCAAAAAGGCCGCCAAATGAACTCGGTAAAGTGTGAGAATGAGAGGAGAGTGTGTGTAAGAGATAGAAAGTAAAAACTAAAATTTTAAAAAAAAAAGCAGTTGATAACATCAATTATTAATGTCTCCTAGATTAGATAAATTTTAAATTCGACCTGAATCTTAAAAAAAATTAAATTCAACCAATACGGCAAAGTTTCAACAATTCGGCCTATATGGCTGAGACAGATCGGCCGATACGGCCAAAACTAGTTGAAACTAGCCAATACTGGTCGAAATCGGACCAAAACTAGTCTGATCAGGATCGATTATGGCCGATCCAACTCAAGATCGGTCCATTTTGCGATCCATGCTTTTCACCAAGCTAGTTATGTGGAAGATGAAGAACATTATCAAAGGTAATAAAAACAAGATGACTGATTGTACCACATAGAGTGTTATGTTCTCAGAAATCTAAGAGTATTGGTGAACCACTATTTGAATTAAGAAAAGGTTGAGTAGGATGCTTGCACAATTATTAATAACCAGCCATGTTCATGTCGTTTGATCATTATTAGACTATCGCCCCTTTTTGTTGTAATCTAATTTTATCTTTTTGGATTCCTTTCCTCCAATCTACATGATAATTGATTTCATAGGTCCAGCAAATAATTGTCTGTATTGTTGTTATGGAAAAATTATTCATTTTCAAAAAAGCAAGGAAATAACAGTAGATATTTAATACACAAAAAGGGCTTCTTTGACCACTGTAACAAGTTGAACATCTGAATGAGTTCCTTGATTGTGAAATCAGACCAGAGAACTGAAGTTGAATGATTCTTCTGTTATAGACATAGTGGAGTAACTTGGTTCGCACACCTTTTGTAGAGATAATCTGTAATAACCTACAATTAGCTATCTATTAAGTCAGAAAATTTCTAGTACATTTCTACAGAACTTTTGTCTACAATATGTGGAGGGCATAATTTAGAAGAAAGAATGTCCAAAGGACATCATTTCACTGAACACTTCTCCAAGTTCTCATCTATTGTAAAAGGATTTTCAGACATAAGAACAGGAGGAAAACAAATTAAATAGTACTTTCACTTGTCTGTGGACAGAGTGTTTGGTTGTAATATAAAATGTATATGGTTGCATCCTACCACATAATCCATCTCATAAAATGTTTTGAGAATTGGTCAACGTGACCTCTTAGGCAGCCACATCAGGTAGGGCAGCCACCAAGGCACCAAGTCTACATGTTATGTGGGTCCTTAAGATGGTTTTAAGTACCTAGGCAATTAGTTAGGTGCTAGGCATCACTTTTGAAATTTTTAGCAGTAATAGTACATTTATTAAGTTAAAAAGAAAATACTATTCAAATTGATATCCAGACCTATCTAATTTAAGTTACAAGGGAGTTCCTAATTCCTATTAAGTGGGTATTTTCAAGGGTTGAAATATTGGGATTGGGATCGGCATCGACATCGACATCGGCTATCCTAAAAAACGATATATATCAGTTGTATCAACTATTTTTAATAACGTAAAATTCTAAAAATTATTTTAAAATACAGAAAAAATCTTCAATTTTTTTAAAAATGGCAGAAAAAATAAATAATATAAATTGCTCAGATATTAAATTTGAAAGAAAACTCACTCACTCTCTCTCTCTTTATCTCTCTCCCACACACTCTCTTCTCCTTCGGCACTCTCTCAGTCAGAGGGAAATTTAAAAAAAGACTCATCTCTCCTACTCTCTCAATCACCCCCACTCTTGGTCTTCCTCTCTCCTGCTCTCTGATTCACTCTATCACTCACTCCCTCTCTCCCATTCTTTGTCATTCTATCTCTCTCTCTTCCTTTCTCTTACTTTCCCTCAACCTCTCGCTCTCCTTTTTGCTTTCTCTCTCCGTTGTTGCATAACAAAGAGGAAGAGAGAAGAGGGAGAGCAAAGGTGGAGAGACAGAGGTAAGGAGGTCTTCGGAGAGAGAAAGAGGTGTGGGGGTTGCAGGAGAATGGGAGAAATTGAAAAAACCAAAAAACGATTGATAAAAAAAAAAGGAATTACCTCAGATCATCGAAGTGAGGTGTCGTAGGATTTGTCAGAAGAGGAGCTTGTCGAACTTCTATTTTGATGGATCAACGTTGAGGACTTCGCCAAAGTGCATAAGAGAGAAAAAGAGAGAGATGATCCTACTAGAAAAGGGATATCCCTAGGTTGGATCCAAATGGGATCCAATCCATTTACTAACTCGTGTTAGGGTATTTCGGTCGAAACAAGTTTGATATGGATCAGGTTTCGGTCGATCCCAACAATCAATTAACTAGTTTCATGGTGGAATCAAGATGGGCTATGGTTGATCCTGATCTGTTACAACCCATTCGGATTAGGACCCATCAAAATTAACCATGGGTATTTTTGCCTGAATTCTACTTTTCTCTACAATAAGGTAAAGAGAACGGATTTTTTTACTATTGGAGAAGGGCATTTGGAACTTCCATGCGCACTTCAATATTTTACTTTCATATTAAATATTGGTGGAGAGTTGCACTCTCTAAGAAGATCTAGCACCCACCATATCACAATTAGCACTCTTTCCAAGATGATGTAACATCCACCATGACACAATCAACAGAATTTTAGATAGAATTTGAATTTGAAGCATAACATTTTTAGTTGATAAATAGTACCAAATACAAACTAGGTTCTAGGTTGTTCCTAGTTTACACATTCTAGAACTTACCTATAGGCTAAAACGATATGACAAATCCTATAACACAAGATTTGCAAGGTAAGGATTGTCGCGCCAATAAGGTATCAACACGTGACACAGGCACATGCCAAAGATACTACCCTTGTCACTATATATTGATTTTAATTAATGAAAATTAAAGAGAAAATTACAGGAAAATATAAAATAATTGAGGGTACAATTGTAATTATACTAAGTAGATCTACTACATAGAGGTTGATCTTAAGTCTTAACCCACGTGTGTTTATAGATTGCAATTTCACCAATATATAAAACTTAGAATTTTCCATAAATTTTCCACCCTAATTTAAAAAGTTCAAAAAGTAGGAAAATCTTCAAATTAGAGCCTAATTGGTCTAGAATCCAAGTACATCAACTTTATATATATTATTTTCAACCATAAACTGTAATCCATTGGTTGAAATTGCAATCATAAAAAAAAAATTATGGGTTTCCCAAACTATTGTTCTTTGAAAATAGAATTAGAGAAAATCATCAAATTGAATTCTACTTGCAGATGGGATGCAGATTGAAAATTAATGGAATGCAATCACTAGAAGATTAGCACCAAAACATGGAAAACTAAAACAACAGCATCTTAACAATAGAGAGAACTCAGAGAACAGCAATAACGACAGAACTATAAGCATACAAGTTCATTTTTTATATTTCTAATGAGATAGGGCATGCCAGTCATCTTAAAAGGTGTACTGAATTGTTTAATGCCTAGAAGGTCTATATGACAGAATCTCACTATAGTTATTGAATGGATTACTCATACAAAGAACGTAACATTAATATCATCCTAAGAATAGGAGGTCAAATGTGCTATATATAAGGGTTGGGGCTCACAGAATACTGTGGATTGCTAATAGATAGAGAAGGAACAACAGCATGCAGCACCGAGAATATAATTGAAAAGTAAAACAAAAACAAAAGTAGCCATATGGCCCATATCAATTGGCTCAATGAATGCTCAGAAACTAGCGGTGCTAACTTGTCATTGTTTCCTACAATCTGTAGGGTTTCTTGGCAAAGAACTATTCTGAGAAGTGATCTCTATTTTTGCATCTGACATCCTACTGAGCAGCCTTTTATATATGATATAGTAATTCAACGTGAGTGATTCTCCATGGAGGCTAACACATTTTCAAATTAGTGAAGCCAGAAACATCGACCAACAACACATACACTGGTGATTCATGGGTCGAAGGTTGGAACCCATTTGATCTTTCACCGAGTTAGCTATTACAAGGACCAAGTCTGTTCTTAGGCTTTTCTACAATCTCCTTCATTGTGGTTCATAAAAGTTTGAAGGAAATGAAGATTTTCATCAGATTGTTCAGTCTTCTTCCAATAATTTTAATTCTATTCTGACCCAACCTTTTGCTTATATTGATTTCATAGAAGAAAAAGTATGTCATATTAGCGCTGTACCTTAACCAGAAACAAGCTAAATTGCAGGTTTACATCAAGAAATTACAAATTAGTTCAACCTAGGTCCTAATTTTCTAAGCATTCTTGTGAAGTCATATGGTGTACTCTGTGGGAACAAGTGGTAGGAGCACATTACAAGGATGTTCAAGTCTTCATGTTAGATAGCATTAGCTAATCAGGAACAATAGAGAATTAATGACAATATTTTGAACCATATAATGCAACATGTGATTACATGATGTAAAGCAAGGTTTATATATATTTCTCCATTCTATACTGCTCTATAATTTCACAATCTTACATTCAAGCTTCTTCTAGTAGCTTACTTGCACAGACAATCAAAAATTATTTCCTGATGGAACTTCTGTTTTGTGTTTAATTTAAAATAAAGATGGAGTAACTTGCATGGAGTGCATTAGCAATCACTAGTTATACACGAGGATTGATGTGCCAAGGGCACCAATAGAGGTGATCATCAGGCAGGCCAAGCTGGGTTCAAACTAGGCACTCTATTCACTAGCTCGCCCAAGAGTGGGTCAAATCGAGCTAGCTTTGCACTAGGCTAGAATAGTCTACTCTATTACCACCCACCAACCCATGAAAGAGAGAGTTTAAAAGGCGGGTTGGGCTCTACTGGGTTCATCTTCCCTAGTTTCTTTAAATGGGTGCTCTACTGAGAGAAGAGAAGAGCCGCAATGACAAGGGAGAGAAGAAGAGAGCAACATACGACCATGAAGGACTCTGGCCATCCCACCACGCTCTGGCAATTGCTGCAGCCACCATAAAGAGCTGCGCTATCATTGCCACCAAGAAGACGATAAACCTTGCCATTATCCTATTGAAGGGAAGTATTAGGATAGTCTAAAGCTCTAGAATCGATACTATACGAGTGCAATGGGCAATACAATGTTCTTTAATGGCAGCTTGGACCTCTCTGACCCCAAAACAGAGGTGTTCTAGTCGAGCAAATCCGATGGCGATGATCGTCTCATCCTCCTCAACTCCTCTAACCTCCAAATTTGATGATAACTACAGTTGTCAGAGCAACAACGACGATGAGGATTGCCAGACAAGTAAGCCAGCAATGACGAGGAGGCCTTCGCGAAGGATGGATCAAAGGTCAAGAGAAAAGGAGAAAGAATAAGTCCCCTCGATCGCAACAAAATTGAAGTCCGAGAGGCCAACAATGACAACCACTCCAACGGCAAGAAAGTAGGAGATCATCACCTTGCTGTAGGCAGTAATGGAGAAGACACACGACGGCGATCCTTTCATGCATCGACATTGGGGAGGCTGGAGGCGAGAGTAATATGAGTAAAGGAAGAACTTAAACGAGCTGATTGGGTTGGGTTTTCGAGTCACGCTCACAAATTAGGCTAACTGGTTGGGCTTTTAGACGGGCCTGGGCATGCAAATACCTAGCCCATACCACCTATCGCCTATTCAGGCTCCGATCGAGCTTGGCTCAAATCGGGCCTTAGCCGCACTTAACCGAACAGGTTCGAGCTGAGCCTAGGCGGGTTGGGGCAATTGATCACCTCTAGGCACCATGCATATCGACCTTGGCTCAAGACATGTGGAACCTATATGCCTTTACAAGGATGGACTAAATATACCCAAATAAAGCCTTTAAAGTATTTTTAAGGACTTAAAATAGGTTTCAGAGACTAAATTAAATATTTTGATATAAATATTGATATAACACATGCAATTTCTCATAAAAATGTTAGATATACTAGAATCATACACCAATTACAATTTGATGATTTTCCACAAAAAGAGGTTTCAGATTTTTTTAGACCTAGGGCTTAGAGGAAAAGTAAGATTTACCTTTGATTTCTAAAATTTGAAGAGTAGTTTAAATAGATCAAGCACGAAAAAATAAATCAATTTCCTAAGGGAGGAAATCCCAAATCAACTCAGATATGCTCAATACCTATTGGAAAGGTTGGCACAAGCCAATACAAGGGAGTATTGACAGGGGTGTCAAAATAAACGAGCAGTTCGGGCTCGGCTCAACTGAAGCTCGAGCCTAAGCTTATTTTCGAAGTTTGATTTGAATTTCGAGCCGAGCCTAAGCTGAAGCCGGCTCGCTCAGGCTCAGCTCGATGGGCTCGTTACAGCCTTTTGCCCGGTTAGAAGGCAACCAACTACCGGCTATATGCATATATATACACACACACACATATATATATATATACACACTTGAAGAGTTATCGAGTAATAGAGTTACGGCACGGCCATCATTGCCTATGCCTATGCCTATGTATTACATGATAGAGTGCAAAGAGTTCTGCAGAACTAAATGTAGTCTCTTGTCAAGTCGTCATCTCTAAGTAAAGGTCTAGGCTTGTCAAGTCGAGAGAGCAATTGCTTATGGAGCTAAGGAGCTAACAATTCCTATTTATTTCAATGAGTAATTCAAAAGAGAAAGCATTTATTAGTAATACCAATCTCATAGTTTCCCATTTCAATCTCCCCCTGGACATTTATGTAAGTGCCTCCAAACTCCAGCGGGTGAAAGATCCAATTTTGGAGCAACGAGCAAACTTTGCATCACCACTTTAGAGAGAGAGCAATGGGGAGAGGAAGAACTCAGATAAAGAGGATAGAAAACTCAACGCAAAGGCAGCCCATATTCTATAAAAGAAGACGTACCTAACAAAATCTCCTCTTACTCCTTCGGTCTCCCCTTCTTCCATCGACCTTCTCCTTCTCCTCCTCCTTCGGCAAGCCACTGCCGCCGTCACCTCCTCCTACAATCAGGCTTGGGCTCGAGTCAAGCTCGGGCTGGCTCGACTCGATTTAAGCTGAGCCGAGCCTAAATATTAAATTAGGCTAGAAACCAATTATGAGCTGAGCCTAAACTAGAGTCAGCTCGCTCAGGCTCAGCTCTTTTACACCCCTAAGCATCGAGACACTCTCCCTGTATCGATGTTGGTAATTGAGTGGGACAACAATCCATGGTTATAAAGCCGATGATGATTTATATATTTTTCTTGTCCATGGTTATACAGCCATCGATGATTTATATATTTCAAAAGAAAATCTCCACTATAATAGATAAACTATAAAGATATTGCAGTTTGACCAAATATAGCCTAAATTTAGGACCGAAATCTCTAATTCTAACATGAATTGGTACAAAATATTATTTGATTCACTTTATGCACAAAACTGTTATGAAGATTACTCCTTCAGAACTGCATGTAAATGTTTCACTCTTGGTATTTGAATTAAGGAGATTTAATGGCAATAGCACCTGACTGATTATTAAAGCACAAGATCTACATTTTAATCCACTGCACCTGTAAATCAATTTATGGGTCTATATAACAGACTCGAAAAGATTCACGCAAGAGACAGTTATCTGTATATCATTTTCAAGTTGAGATTTTTAACTAAAGCCCTTTTGTGTTCTGACTGAAGTTTATTCTCGAGCTAATTAAAAGACTCTTAGATTTTGTAAGTAAAAGAAGATTAGATGGCATGTCAAGAAAGTAGAGCACCTCTCGCTGGTCCTAAACACGGCTCCAGCATTCTCCAGCAAAATCTTGAGAAGCTCCAAAGCTACAATCTTTCCCTTCATCAGTGCTGGATCTGCTGCCGCCTCCTTAGGAGGGGTCTTCATTGAGAGCTTACAAAGTGCCCGGAACACCAGGAATGCATCCCGCCTCAATTTGTTCCCAATCTGCACCTCCAAATCATCATCCCTGTCTCCCACGCCGTCCACCCCAAGTTCGTCTTTCCGGCCCTCCAGTGCAGTCTTGTACATGCTAATCTCCCAATACTTGGCATCAAGCATATCCTTATCCGTGGAGTCCAAGAGATCCGCTGGATTCGCACTCTCCACTGCGGTCGACTCAAATGCGCCGTCATGTGCGCCACTACCTGCAGAACCAGATGCCGTCTTGGTGAGCAGCGGGGGTGTGGATTGGTTCAGCACGACATCGATGTCCCCAATGATCTTGGTTATGAACCCCTGGACAAAGTTGACGTCGCCAGCAGCAGCAGGGGAGGGATCGACAGGCTTCATCATCTCTGCGACGACAATGGGCTGAACGGGGACGGTAGAGGAGTCGGCCTCCATTCGGCGGAAGACAATGACGAGCATCTGGATCAAGGACGCCTTGGCGGTGGTCTGGTTGACGGGGTTCTTGCTGCCGAGGTAGAGATCGTAGCAGGTGCGGACAACGTGGAGCAGGGCGTCGCCGTGAATGCGGAGCGAGGTGGAGGTGACGGCGGAGAGGAGGGTCTTCAAAACGAGAAGCTCGATGTAGTCGTCGGAGTTGGCGCCGGGAGGGTGGGAGTTGCAGACGGCGTCGATGAGCTGGACGAGGAGGCGGGAGTCAGGGGAAGGGGACGAGGGGTCGGCCTCGCCGTGGAGGTAGGAGTGCGAGATGAGCTTCTGGACGCAGTCGAGGGCGGGATCGACAATCTTAGGGGAGGCGGAGGAGAGGGCGGAGATGAGAGGGGAGAGGATGGACTCCGACTCCGCCAAAGAGAGGTCAGCGCGGCCGCCGTCGCGGAGGGGGCCAGGGAGGGAGGAGGAAGGAGAAGAAGGAGTGTCGGGAGAAGAAGAAGAAGAGGGGGAGGAGAGCTTGTCGATTAGGGATTTGCACTGGTGAGAGAGCTTCGAATGACCTTTGCGCCATGAGGCGTTCTTGATTACCTTCTCTAAGGTGGGGATTAGGATTGCATTGAGCCGGGATTCGGCTTCCGCAGGGGAAGCCATCGCCGGGATTGTTGGATCTCGGCGGCGGAGAGTGGCTGATGATCCGGGGAGAGCTGGATCTGGGAGGGGAGTAGAGATCTTGGGTCAGGGGAGCTTTGAGGGAGGGAGCATGAAAATGTGCGGCTTTGTGTGTTTTTAGTTTAGCCCCTGAAGACTACATTATTTACGTAAATTGAATGCCGTTGACAATGTGGTCTCATAGTTTGGTTTATCTCCTCGAGACCACTCTTACTCGTGCTTTTATCTTAATATAATTCTTGTATATATCTATGATTAATTTTAAAATATATATATTTATATTCGTTATATATATAAGAATATATGGTTATATTTCTTTTTGAGGATACATAACTACGAGTCTAAGACTACGAGGTCAAAAATATAAGTCATATTAAGATTATTAAACTCAAAATTGAAACTGCCAAAATAATCCAACCGCTCGATCCCGGTCAAACTAGGCTCGAATCTAAAACCCCGCTGAGCGTGCCTTACTATTAACGTCGACAATTCCAATTATTATCATCTCTCTCAACAATATCGATAAGTTGGCTGCAAATATGGATAAAGTCTCTACAGCCATCAATTAATTCCAGATTTATGCATCATATAAGACAAATATTCTTTAGCACCCATTAATATTTGGTTTAATTTCGTTTAAACTCCTGCATTATTATTATCTTGACATAAACTCTTTAAAAAAAAATTATTACTCATATATATTTCTTAAACTAAGAAAACAAATTCACGTATACCTCCTTAAATCAAAAAAAAAATTAATTCAAGAAATATATGTAGTAGAAAAACAAGTTCACAAAGTGTATATAAAAAATAACAATAGTTTGTAAGGTCAGGTGCAATTTTTTTCTTACTATTGTTTAAGTCATTACCAATCAACATATAGCAATTCAACAATCCTTGAATTCTCATTATCCTTGCCATTTTATAATAATCATGCATATGTATGGTGATCTCTTATCTCATATAATATATATTGCTACCTCTAATAATTTTTCTTTTGATTATGCAGACTTGCAAAGTAGAAACATTATCATCTAATCTTTATAATTATCTTCTTAATATCTCCTACTTGCCAATTTGGATTGTCCACCGAAATGGTTCTCCTTATCATTATTGTTACAAAACTTGAGAAATCTGAGCTTTCTTCATCATTTTAGACTTCCAAATTTTTAGAATAATATTATGTAATTATTTATCTTCACATTATAAATTTTAAAAACGTTTGTATCTTGTGAGTATTATTTATAGCAAGATTGAGATGTGTGAAATGAAATGAAATGAAATGAATATATAAGTTAGCATGCTAGAGATCTACTGCAATAATTTAAATTGAAGTAATAATAAAACATTCAATTAGGGGATGCAAAGGTGTGTAAGCAAATCCCAAATGTTAATACCGCTAGGTTTTTAGCATTGAAATATATATATATATATATATATATATGTTTTTTATAAGATTTGGTTTGAAATTTTTTTAAGATTTGAAGCAAGCAAGTCAATGCGTTCAAAGGCACACTATGGATCTTATGAAAATACAAAAGCATATTTTCAGCCGTTTAAATACACTCAGTGGATCATTCGAATGTTCAAAATTAAAATGATATTTTTAATTATTCGAACACATTTGTAAAAAACCCCTAGACACACGTATGTATCTAAACACTAGGCAATAATATCGCTCGTTCGCTTAAGTAAAAGATCAAAGAAATATTAAGAACGAAAGCAGAGATGAACGCCAAGATTTTAACGTGGAAAAACCCAAAACGGAAAAAAACCACGGATCCAAACTTCGATCAAAACCAATCACTATGATAGTAGCAGTTACAAGACTGACTCACAAAACAACCCGTCGATCCAAACGACTTTGTTCTCTCAGTCTTGATCGCTAGAACCCACGATTCACTGCATCTTGTGATTGAAGTACAATCTCAGTAGCCCTCGAGATTGATCTTTCGTCTAGATAGCCCTTAAGACGAAAGATAAAGATTTGTAGATGCGAAGGACCTTGTTTGTTGAAGAACCGATGTAGCCTTCAAAAAGTCTCCTTGAATAATCTTCTTCAACTCCCTAGAGTTAGGGTTTCACAATCCTTATATATGATCTTCAAGATAGAGCCAAATCTGAGTCTTATCCGTATTCACAAAAATCCAATAAATTGCAAACTTCATAGGTGCATTCGAACGCGGCCCGGGTGCGTTTGAACGGCCTGACTTAATCTCAGGTGCGTTCGAACGGGCCCAAGTGCGTTCGAACGCGACAGCTTGAATTCTTCAGGTTGCGTTCGAACGCGTTTGTGAACGCTGCTTGTAACGCCCCCGCCCGGCACGGACACATGCACGCCCACGCGCCCACACGGCACGCGCGGCGCACGCGACAGGTCAGGCGGGGCCCGTCACGCACAGATACACTCCTGTGCACATACAATCATGACATCATCAAATAACACCTGCTAACATATCCATGATCACATAATCCATCACCAAATAAATCATACTCTTAACCAAATAAACCTGTTAACATATGAATATCAAAATACACAATAATACACACTAGACCGCTACATAATCTGGCAAGACCCACACAGGCCACAACAAACCATCAAGATACAACTAAAATAACTAATACAAGGGTACACTATGATTCGACCTGTATTATACAAATCATCGTCTAATACAAAAGAGTACAAATATCAAATACTGGTACAACTTAATTTCTATATAAACTATCATTTATACCATCTCGCATCTATAGCTCACCTCATCAACACTCTAAAATATCTTCTCAAGTCGCTATCACGTACCACATATTTGAGGGGTTAGAAAAGAAATAAAGAGAGTCATGAGCAAAAGGCTCAGTGAATAGACCTTACCCCGAATCAGTGATGCCAAACAGAGAGTAAATCATGTACTGGATAATATGAATCAGAAAGCACCATCATGTCATGAATGAGTATATGAATGTATCCTCAATAATACATAAATAAAAAGTAGATAACATGTCATACTGATAAAAATATACAATCCTCGACAATGAATAAATAAATCTCCATGTCATATAATCATCATAACTCTCTATCAAATATGACACATGATGCATGCCGACCATGACCATGTTATGATATCAAATGCAATCATATGTGATGTATATTGACCACTCGATAATCAGGTAATCAGATGATAATGAAATTATATGCATTTCTCAACATCTCAATCATCAATGTCATCTCTATATGTCATCATCATACTAGACCACTGTGCACAGTCAACACCCGGTACCTAGGGGTGGCAATCGGGTCGGGTTAAGCGGGTTCGGGTCGGGTCAGATTCGGGTCGGGTCAACATCTCCCTAACACGAACACGACCCGATTATTAAACGGGTTGTATTTAGTAAACACGAACACGACCCGTTTATTAAACGGGTAACACGACAACCCGTGTAACCCGTTTATTAAATGGGTCGGGTTAAAACAGCACAACCCGTGTAACCCGTTTAAAAAATGGGTCGTATTAACACGACCCGAATAATACAATAATATTTAATTATTTACTATTTAACCCCATATAAAAATTAATATTTACTAATTTACACTATATAAATAATACATTATACAATAATATCTTTTCAACTCAAAATTTATACAACATAAAAATAATAATTATAAGTATTAAGCCATTAACCCTGCATTCAAACAGAATTTATTATACAATTGACTGGGCTAACACAAATAGAATCTTTTATACAATAAACTCTCAGTTATACAAGCCATTAACCCACAAATCCTAACACAAATCCTTAATTACAACTATAAGTCGGTAACAAATCCAACTCCTCAATGATAGAGATCGGAGACTGACGGCGATGGCGTGGTAGATCAATCGACCGACAGCGACGACGATGGGGCGGGCAGGCAGGCGTGCAAGAAGGATGGCGATCCGTCGGAGATCTAAGGAGAGAAGGGTGGCGGTGGAGGCGAGGCCTCGAGAGGGAGGATCAGAGAAGATCGAGCCTTAAGATTTCCGTCGGAAGTCTGAGGAGAGGCAAGGCTGCAAGAGAGTGGGAGGCCCGTCGGAGATGAGGAGAGAAGGCTGCGGTGGCGACGAGAGCTTGCCATTGGCGGCGGTGGAGGTGAGAGGGAGGAGGGGAAGAGATGATGAGATTTCGAAGAAGAAGGGATCTAATGGAAGAAGACCATTAAGCTAATCTAATGGAAGCAAGAGCTTACCGTTGTCTCCACTCTCCACCACCGCCGCGGCCATCATTGCCCTCTCGGTCGGTGCACCATTAAGCCGATCTAATGGAAGAAGACGACGAGGAGACGGCTGCGAGCATGGGTAAGGGCCAAGGGGCAACGACTGCGAGCATGGGTAAGGGCCAAGAGGCGACGGTTACGGGCATAGGTAAGGGCCAAGGGGCGATGGTTGCGGGCATGGGTAAAGGCCGAGGTGCGACGGCTGCGGGATCGGGATTTGGCCGATTTGGGGACTCACTCAACTAGTGTTGAGTATTAGGGTTAGGGTTAAAAACTTTTATATATATATATATATATAGCGGGTTTGCGGGTTGACCCGACCCGACCCGTTTACTTAAACAGGTTAAACGGGTCAAGCGGGTCAGTGGTATAAACCCGAACACGACCCGATTAATAATCGGGTTAGGCGGGTTGACCCGTTTATGACCCGAACCCGATTAGACTAAACCCAAACCCGATTAACAGTCGGGTTGTCGTGTCGGGTTATCGGGTCGGGTCAATTTTTGCCACCCCTACCGGTACCCGATCTCAACATCATGCCCGAAGGCTGAGAGCATACTCTGCCATCCGCAAGGAGTATCTCAAATATAATCATACCCTGCCATCCGCTAAGGGTATCAACATCCATCCAGACCGGGCACCCTTCTAGCTGATAGAAATCTCGTGAGGATAACTCGCCACATATGCCCTGGCGAACGGCATGTGTCCGAATGTCTGCTGCGCACACAGACTAACGACCTCGGACGTAAGGCCAACAGGATCGCGACCATGTCGAGCGATCAATCATCCACCAAGCGCGTCCTAACCCTCGCGCCCACTCGGGTATCCTCACGCTTTCTATCAACTATCCTATCAATCACATTTCATGCTTTTCTTCTAAATGACAGATCATATGCATATATCCAGTACAATAACAAGTCAATGCATAACAGGAATTTAGGTGGAATAGGAATCAAGAGCAAAATGATGTAATGCAAACTCCAACCATGTATCTAACACATGCATACTCATGCTAATCTATCACATGCATACTCATGCTAATCTATCACATGCATACTCATGATAGAAATCATCCCGACATAAAACCATAACAGCATAATCATCTCCAATCATCTCTATATATCACTAATGTACTCATATCCCAGATCAGTCTAATCAAGTGCATGATAAAATATGCTCGACTGAAATCATCTTTATATAAAGTCATATAATCATGCTGGAGGCCAAAACATGCATGTACATAATATATAATATAACCTAATTTGAGAAAGGGATCTAGGGGATAAGACTACTCACAGTCTGATCAGAAGATACAAACCACGCATCTCTCACGTCCGTCAGGTAACCGAGTGACACTCATCGCTAGCAAGGTCCACGGGGTCTCAAATAAGGGGGTTCGGGATCTGAAAATGTTTAAGTAACATAAAGTTAGTTGTTTATCCCATTATAATCCGTTCAAGTAAAATATGATGATTTATTAGATTTTAGAATTTTTACTTGTTTTTTGGCTAGATTTTAATTATAAATAAAATATAGATAAAAATCTAAATATAATTAAATTATATCTTGATTAATTAGGGACTATGTAGTCATTATCTTATTTGCTACAAAATAATAATGTATAATAAATTAATAGAGTTACTTAAAAATGTATATCATAAGAATATTAGAATATAAATCTAATAATTATAATTTATAAATTTATCTATTAATCTAATATACATATAAGTAAGTAAATAAATAAATATAAGTATTACCTATATTTATGCCTAATTAATCATTAATTATAAAAATTATCATTAATAAAAATACATTGAAGGATATATATAATATTATTAAAATAGTTAATGTCTAAATAATCTATTTGCATTAATTAAGAAGCAAAATACTTAAATAAATAACATAAATAAACTAATTAATTAATAAATTAATTACAACTGCCATCAGTGCTGGGCTCGGCCCAGCACTGTCTGCTACAGTGCTGGGCCGAGCCCAACACTGTGCAGAAAGAGAAAAGAGGAGCTGAGGAAGAAGGAGAAAAAGAAAGAAAGAAAGAAGGAAAGAAAGAAGAAGAAGAAGAAGAAGAAGAAGAAGAACAGAAGAGAAAGAGAAGAAAGGAGGTGAGGGAGGTGTGGACCCGGGCCGGCGGGGAGGGCACCAGCAACTGGTGGCCAGCCAGCTGCCGGCCTCTCTCCGGCGGCTCGGCTGCGACGGGCCCGAGCCCAAGGTAAGAAAAAGAGAAAGAGAGAGAGAGAGATAGAGAGAGAGAGAGAGAGAAGAAGAGAGAAGAAGAGAGAGGAGGAGAAAGAGCTCACCGGCGCTCGTGGAGGTGGCAGCGGTGGCGATAGTCCGGCCTCGGCGAGAGAGAGAGAGAGAGAGAGAGGTTTAGAGAGAGACCAACCGGGAGAGAGAGAGAGAGATTTAAAGAGAGAGAGGGAAGGCGGTGAGGGGGGGGCGGTTTGCGGCGACGCCGGGGCCCGCCGCGGCCAGCTGGTCGCAGCCCATTGGCTGCGGCAGCGGCAGCGGGCACGTGGCGCCCCCACCACGCAAGCTGCATGCGCAGCTTGCATGGGCATGAGGCCGGCCACAGTGTGGCCGGTCGCGTCGTGCCCAGAATTTTTTTTTTTTTTTTTTTTTTTTATAGATTGGGTTGTTACACTGCTCTTGGTCTGTGTGAACGCAGTACCCGCGTTCGAACGCTCTTGTGAACGCGGCTCTCTGTCTGTGTGAACGCAGTGCTTGGGTTCGAACGTGCTTGTGAACGCGGCTCTCTGTCTGTGTGAACGCAGTGCCCGCATTCGAACGCGCTTGTGAACGCGGCTCTCTGTCTTTGTGAACGCAGTTTTCGCGTTCGAACGCGTTTATGAACGCGGTGTGAACGCGACGGCTTTTCTCCAATGATCTTGCAATTCTTCACACCAGAGATATTCTAGACTTGTGAAAAGCTCATATACATGAAAAAATACACTTAGAATATTTTGTACATAATTGCCAACAAATAAAAACCTAACAATCTCCCCCTTTGGCAATTTGTGACAAAACACCTAGGTTACAAGTTATTACAAAGACTTCAAACTGAGCAATCAACAAGTCTAGAATATTTTGCACATCAATCCCTGCAAAGAAACATATACCAATCCAAGATCAAGTGAAAATAACTTGAAATAAAAAAAAATCAAAACACAAGTTATCACAAGAGCAAAAATTTAAACAGACAAAGATTAAACACACGTCATCACAATTACTTCAAGTTAAGTTCAAATGCCAACGACACTAAGAGAAAGCAAGGTTTCAACATTAAGTAAACTCCACTAAACTCCTCCTATGCCCATACTCCCCCTACATACCTAGACCCTAAACACTAAGACACTCTCCCCATTTTTGGCACAAATGCCAAAGACTAGGAACTCGGAGGAAACTGACGATGAAGAATCGTCAACATAGAGTCAAGTATAATTCCCTGACGGACTTGCTTAGTATGTAAATCATTCACCGCTGAATGGAGATCCTACACTTGAGTACTAAGTTGATCGAACCGATCCGAGTACTGTGATAACTCCCCCTCAGTGGGAGATGAGTCATCGGCAGAGCTATCATCAGAACTGTCGAGGTGCGATGACCGACCAGCGGCGGAAGATGATGGTTTGAGAGGAGACGACTGGTCGTGAGCTTGACTCCGCTTCAGAGTAATCCGATCCAATGGTTTCTACGAAGTAAGAGAAGGTTCCGAAGCATCTACTCGCACCCCACTTTGAGTGCACAAATTTGTAAGAAAAATGCCAAATGGTAATCCCTCACGAGGTGCTTCTTTCTGTGCATCTGAGAGAATCGAATCATAGATCATTGCAGCTAAGTCAATAGAGACTCCCGATAACATGGCATGAAGAAGAAATGCACGATCCAAACTAATACTGGAATGTCGAGTCTTGAGGGTAACATTGTACAGACAAAAAAGGTGAAGCATGCGAGCCACAGATGTCAGCTTTACATGCGGCATCATGTTACCTTTCCAACGTTCCCCTTTGATCAGGACTGTACCGGCATAGTCATTGACATCAGGAAGTGGAGCAGACGTCGGATACTGGAACTCACCATCAGGCAGACTCAGTTCAGCACGAATAACATCGGAATCCAGGTATATAGATACACCACGAACAGTAGAACGGATACAGTGATCGAAAATCGTGGCATTACTAAAGAATTCCCGAACAACTTCCACATAAGCAGTCCCGCTCATCCCAATAAAGAATTCCCGCACATGGCGACGAAGGCGGCCTTAGTTTCTTGGTCACTGTCGTTTTTTTAGGCATTCTTGAAAAGAAAACACGTTGCAATATTCAATACATGCCCAAAGCAACCAAAAAATAGCAAGAATTACTAAAAAAAATGGTAGAAACCATGAAGCTCCAAAAGGAAAAACATCTTTCACTTGAAAAACGCTAAGATATCACGTTCAATCTCACAAGAACCATCAAGAGTTTAACATTAATGTGATTAAAAGTTGAGAACGCATAAAATCACTCAAGATCAAGCATGTTTATTGAATAAAAAACTAGGAAAATAATGGATGATCATACCTTGCAAATGTGAGGAGAAACTCAAAAATTTGGTTGAAGGACACTAGATCCGGAGGAGATCTACCCCCAAAAAGGATTTGAAGTGAAAAATTCGATGAAAAACACCAAGATCTTGAAGATTTGAGAAGGGAAAAATGAAGGGTTTTTAGGGTTTGGAAAATGGAAAATGAAACCCTTGGGTTCGGACGCAATATTTAAAGAAACCACGAGTGCGTTCGAACGCACCAGTCCGCGCGCGCGTTCGAACTCAAGAATCCTTGTTCAAACGCCTTTTTTTTATTTATTATTATTATTATTTTTTTATTTTTAAAACTAAAAACAAGTTAAAAATCTTTTTGGAGATACACTTCTAGAATTCCAAAATATATTCAAGACATAGAATATGACAATCAAATGAAATAAGTCATACAAGATCAATCAAATCATTAAAAGCATATTATAATCAATTCGAATGCATCACTCAAAATTACATTAATCTTGATTGATCATAACAATATGCATATGCAAGATGAGCATAGATAACATGAACCAATCTTCTTAAACAAACTTTATTATATAAACAATGATGCAACACAGTAGTCAAACCGACTTAGTATTGAAATTTTTCACTTTTCGACTTATTCTCCATAAAATAACAAGAATTTTTCTTGTATTTTTTTTTAACATATATGTGCAATGATAGCTTTCACACATGAGTAGGTAGCCCTTTTCTTGTAGTACAAATCAAACAATGAGTAAGAAGAAATTCACATATATCATTTTTTTTTGTTAATTTGCAAATAATATACTTAGTCAAACTGGACTCGAAACAAGACGACTTTCACACTAACTCATTGTAGCCCTTTTCATTGATCTTTTATAAAAATATTTGATAACTAAGCATGAGGTCAAACTGTGCAAATCAAAGTTAATAGAGAGCTATTTAAAAAAATATTCATGATATCATGCTCACACAAGAATACACATACGTTATGAGTGCATTAAAAATTTATTATTATAGAAGTCGAGGGAGTGACAAAATCAAAATTGAAACAATATACTACAAGATGATAAAATTGACTATAATAACTCATAATCAAAAGAAAAATCATATTTTTATGTCAAGAGTATATTATTGAATTTAGGAGTGCATCAATTTTTTTTTTAATGATAAAAACTCTCGACAAATCTGAAACTAAAACCAAAGTAAATTTCAGAGTAAAAGAAAACCAAAAAAAAAAAAAAACGAAATGAAAGAAACTCGCAAACTAAAAAAAACCTCAAATCCCAATAAAATCAGTCCAAAGCACAAATCCCTAAAGAAGTACGAAGATACTCAAATCTCTGTAAATCCAAAGGTTTTGTAAACAAATCACCCAACTGTTTCTCCGTCTCAACATGTTCTAGTGCTATTGTTTTGTCTTCAACTAACTCGCGTATAAAATGATGTCGGATATCAATATGTTTTGTACGCGAGTATTGAACATGATTTTTCGATATATTAATAGCACTCATGTTGTCATAATAAAGCACCATAGTATCTTGTTCAATGCCATAATCCTTGACCATCTGTTTCATCCATAGTAACTGAGAACAACAACTCCCTGCTGCAATGTACTCGGTCTCCGCAGTAGATAAAGATATCGAGTTTTGTTTCTTGCTGTGCCAAGCAACCAAATTGTTTCCAACATAAAAACATCCACCTGAAGTACTTTTTCTATCATCACATGAACCTGCCCAATCAGAATCCGTGTATCCTGATATGATAGCGCCCGAGTCATAAGTAAACCAGATACCTAAATCAACTTGCCACTGACATATTTTATGATACGTTTCATAGCAAACAAATGTGACTCCTTAGGTTCAGACTGAAACCTAGCACACACACCGACACTAAATGCAATGTCAGGTCTACTAGCAGTTAAGTACAAAAGGCTACCAATCATGCTCCTATACACTATCTGATCAACACTTTTTCCTGACATGTCCTTACCTAGTTTGGTAGTTGTACTCATAGGAGTTCTAGCATGTTTTATATTTTCTAAATCAAATTTAGTCACAAGATCCTTAGCATACTTGGTTTGAGCGATAAAAATCCCTCTCTCCAATTGAGTAATTTGAAGCTCTAAAAAGAACTTCAACTCACCCATCATGCTCATCTCAAAATGACTGTGCATGAGATCTGCAAACTCCTTAGCTAATAATTGACTCGTCGCCCCGAAAACAATGTCATCCACATATATTTGTGCCACAACTAAACTCTTGTTTTCATGTCTAATGAACAATGTCTTGTCCACTCCCCCTCGAGTGAACCCCGCATCCACTAAAGGTGGTCAACTTCTCATACCAAGCTCTCGGAGCTTGTTTTAGCCCGTAAAGAGCCTTTTTCATTTTAAAAACATGAGAAGGAAATTTTTGATCTTCGAAACCCTTAGGTTGTTCCACATAAACATCTTCATTCAGGATACCATTCAAGAAAACACTTTTAACATCCATTTGAAATAATTTAAATTTTAAATGATAAGCAATGGCAAGTAGTATTCGAATAGACTCTAATCTAGCAACATGAGCAAATGTCTCATCAAAATCTATACCCTCAACCTGAGTGTATCCCTGTGCTACTAGTCTGACTTTATTTCGAACTATATTGCCATTTTCATCACTTTTATTCTTGTAAATCCATTTTGTTACAATGACGTTCACATTCTTAGGTCTAGGAACTAAATACCAAACATCATTCCTAGAAAATTGCTCTAATTCCTCATGCATAGCATTAACCCAAGAATCGTCTAACAATGCTTCCTTCACATTTTTAGGTTCAAAAGAAGATGTATAACAAGTAACTGATACCTCACTTTGGATTTGTCGTCTTGTCTTAATTGGTTCATTCACGTCTCCGATCACTTGTGACAGTGGATGATTTGATTTCACTCTGATAGATGGTTCCGGTACGTTGCAGTCATTTTTGTTCATTTCAACTTTGTCCTCGTCCTGATTCTCAATTTCCAGATCAAGCTCATTTCCTATTTCTTCGTAATATGTATATGCAGAAACAGAAATAGAAGTAGCTTTAGTTAAGTCAGTCGAGGATTCATCTATCATAACATTAGCAGATTTCATAACAGTAGAAGTGTCAAGATTAAATACTCTGTAGGCTCTACTATTCTTCGAGTATCCCAAGAAGATGCCTTCGCTACTTCTAGTGTCAAATTTAGTCAAATATTCTCGATTACGCAAGATATAACATTTACTACCAAAAACTCGAAAATACTTAATACTAGGTTTCTTGAATTATTCAGGTTATGTTCAAACGCGTTTGTGAATGCTGCTCTCGGTCTGTGTGAACGTAGTACCTGCGTTCGAATGCTCTTGTGAACGCGGCTCTCTGTCTGTGTGAACGCAGTGCCCGCGTTCGAACGCGCTTGTGAGCGCGGCTCTCTGTCTGTGTGAACGCAGTGCCCGCGTTCGAACGCGCTTGTGAACGCGTTGTGAACGCGACGTCTTTTCTCCAATGATCTTGCAATTCTTCACGCTAGAGATATTCTAGACTTGTGAAAAGCTCATATACATGAAAAAATACACTTAGAATATTTTGTACATAATTGCCAACAAATAAAAACCTAACAATTTGAAACTAAGATCAAGTCGTTTGAAGAGAGTTATAGAACTCTACAAAATCTAAAATTCCATGAGACCTTATTTGACTTGGATTTGGTCTTATCTTCATAAGGTATATGAGGGTTAGGATACTCTAACCTTAGAGGATGTCGGTCATTGATTTGAAAAGAAGTTTTTAAATGAAATAACATTTTTCATCAATGGAGGTTTTGTTCATTGTCTACATTAAAAGGATTCGTCTTAAAGGTCACCAAAATGAACAATCAACTCAAGAATCATTGAGATTGGAAATCAATCACAAGAAACAGTGAATCGTAGGGTCTAATGATTAAGATTGATTTAGATAAAATTGTAGGGATTATTGGGTTTTCTATAAGTTAGCTTTATAAATTACTATGATTTATTAGTGCTTAGTTTGATCCAAGTTTGGATTAATAGTTTTTTACCCTTTGGGATTTTTTAATGTAAAAATCTTAGTATTCATCTTTGCTTTATTCATTGTTAATTATTTTATAATTTTTACTCAAGCAAAGTGTTAGGTATCGTGCCTAGTATTTAAATATATATATATATATATATATATATATGTATATCTAGTTTTTTAATTAGTACTAGGGCAGACTCTCTTATCTTAGAAAGTGATTAGTTAGACATGGATTTTCACATAGATGGATAATCCTCAATCAGATCTCCAATTTCTAATCAAGCAAATTATGGCTACTGGAAAGCTAGAATGAGAGCCTCCATAAAATCAATAGATGTGTGATTGGCTTGTCATAATAAACGGTTGTAGTGTATCTATGCACTTAGTATACAATGACCTTGTTGAAAAACCTATTGAGTCTTAGGAGAAATTGGACTATGAGAAAGTTACTTAAAATAGTAAGACTATAAATGTAATTTTTAGTTATATTTCATTGAACAAATTTTGACGAATATCTATATGTGAGGTTGTTAGATATGTATGAGTAATTCTAGAAACCACACATAAGGGTACCAGTGCTATTAAGCTCTCAAAGCTTCTAAGATTGATCATACATTTTGAAATTCTTGGCATAGAATAGAATAAAATTTTTGATGAGTTTTGTGTTAAACTTAGTGACATGGTGAACTCTAGTCTCAACTTAAGAAAGAGAATTTTAAAATATAGAATAGTGCACAAAATCTTATATCTTTACCTAAAAAATTTCAAATTAAAGTCACTACCATAGAAGAAAGTAAATGTATTGATACTAAAGATTGAGTAATTGGTAGGAAACTTACAATTTTTTGAATCCACTCTTTTCAAACTTAAGAAGTCTAATGTATGACCTTAACTACTGTTACTGATGACCTTAAGGAGTCGAATGAAAAAGTGAAATAGATCCTGAGATTATGGCTATGTTTGTAAAAAGTTTACTAAATCTTTTAAGAAGCCTAATAAGTTTACGGATGAAAAGTTTGAGAAGAATAAAAAAACGTTAATAAAAGGAATTATTCTTTAAGAACAAATTTAGAGTTGGAAAATAATTCTTCAAAATGAAACTAAGAATTAAAGAGGGTAAAATACAATATTACGAGTGTTCAAGTTTTGGTTATATTGGACAGGAATGCCCTAATTGGATCAAAATGATGATGATTCTGAGAAGAAACAAAGGAACTATGTAGCTTTTACTACCTCTCTCTCACGCTAACTCATATTATAGATGAGTAAGAATTGTTATTACCTGAAAATGAAGAGGACTTAAAAAATACAAAAAACATATAATGAACTATATCTAGGATTCTTCAAATTGAAGAAGAACAATGTACAACTTCTCACAAGACTCATGATGGTTGAAGTAAAAAAAAAGCTCAGAGAGCATTTGTTTGAAAGAAGTGACATTTCTTAAAGGGAAGAATAAATTGGATAAAATTCTTGAGGCTTAATTTTTTGGAAAGGATAGGTATGGTCTTGAATATACTCGTAGTTCAAGCAATAAGAAGACTATTTTTTTGTGATTACAGGCTTTCAAAAAGGAGATAATGTGAAGCCACGTTTGAAGAACCAAAGCAAACACAGATGAATTTTTCAAAATTAAATTCGAAACAATATCGTGGTGAGTCTTCAATCTTCAAAGGACAAAAATGTAAATTCTAATCACACTCCTCAAATTAAGGTAAGAAGAAGATTCTTACTTGTTATCACTATGATATTCTAGAACATATTAGATCTCATTGTAAATTTTTGCAAAAACCTAAGAATGTATTCTTATACGGTGTAAAAGAATTGGATTCGATCTGATCATTCTAGAGAATTTGAACTATGTTTGTGACTCTTTTGGTATTAAGCATGAACTTTTAGAACCTATTAGTCCACAACAAAATAACATTGTGAAGAGAAAGAACAGAGTTGTGTAGAAAATAGCAAGAGTGATGCTTCATAATATATTGAAAAGCAAAAAAGGCGGCCGGCCCGCCATTCCCCCCAGTGCTCATGGAAGGCGGTCAGCCACTTGAGCGCCAAAAGGTGCTAGGTGGGCTGCGCGGTTTGATAAGGCAGTTGGCTGTTTGGCTCGCCAACCCGCCTTATCGAGTTTTTTATAGCGGATCGGATTATTCAGTATCCACTAAAAAAACTAACCCAATTAATATAAAAAGTTAAAACTCCTCTCTCTCTTTCTCTCTAATTCACTAAATCCCTTAAATCCCTAATACTGTCCTCTCCCTTCCATGGCCGTTGGCAGCGAGCGACGAGGCAGCTAAAGCGGTGGCTTGCGGCAACATCCTCTCCGACTCTCTCTTCCACAGTCGATAGTAGAGGTATGGGCCTCTCTCTCACACTCTGTTTCACTCTCTCCCTCTCACTTTCTCTCTCTCTCACTCTTCTCTCACAGTCTCACTCTCTGTCTCTCACATTGAATGGATTTTAACTTTTTTTTTTAATTTTCAATTCTGTCTTAAATCTTAATTAGTAAATCTATTAGTGACTTAGTATCTAATAACAATCATAATATGTTTGTTAATTAGTTAATCTGTTAATGATTGTTAATTACTTAATTCAGAAATTATTTCAGTAATTATCTGATAATATGTTTTTTTAGTATTTCTCTATTTCTTATTACTTAATTCCTCTAGTTAATTCATAAATTAATTGAAGAAGTTATCTACTAATCTATTGAATACTTGAATGTTTCTATTTCTTTAAATTAAAATTGTTAATTACTTAATTTAGAAATTAATTCAGTAATTATATGATAATATATTTTTTCTCTGTTTCTTATTACTTAATTCCGCTAGTTAATTCAAAATTAAGATTGTTGATTAACACTTAACAGTGAGTTAACTTTTAGTGTTAATCTATACTAATAACTGAATTAAGTTTTAGTGGAGGAGGTAAAATAGTAATTAATTACTATTTTTAAATTTGATATATAAATTATCAATCATATTTGTTTTTAATTTGCCCAATTTCATTATAGATAGTCAAATATGAGCATTAATTCCTCTCAAACATCGTCTGTAGTTGGGTCAACTTTATCTAAATTTTTTATGCCTGTTGACTCCAATAATCCACGGTGGCAATATGAATACCTTTCAAATAAAACTGAAGCCAATACGGTGAAATAAAGATTTTGTGGAAAGGTTACGAGGGGAGGAATTAAAAGATTCAAGAAGCATATTGCTTATTTTAGAGATGATATTGTGCGTTGTCCAAAAGTTACAGATGAGGCAAAAAATATTATTAAAGAGTATATAGAGAAAAACAAAAAGAGAAGGAGGATAAATCAAGAGGAAGAATAATTAAGAGCAAAAGTAAACATATTTGGAGAAAGGGAAAATGTAGAAATTTTAGATATTGGAAGTAAATGGCCAAGGAGTAGAGGTCCTTTAGACAAATACACCTCTATTGGTCTAGAAGTTTTAATTAGAGAGGAGGGGAAGATGGTACAAACAAATATAAAAAATACTTTTGCAAAAGAATAAAGAGATAGAGTGCTAATGTGCTTAACTCATTAGGTTTATGATACACTTAGTTAGAATCTTTTCTTATTGCATTAGTTATTTATTTTCATTAAAATAAACCTTGTAAACGCCTGCATCAGGTTTGCAAATATAAAGAATACATATTGTACATTCGAACGTTGTTGAGCAAGTTCAAACGCCCACGTTCGAATGTCTGCATTGCGTTCGCACATACAAAGAACGTCTTTTGGTGTGTTCGAACGCGATCTTACATGTTCGAACGCGATCAGTGAGAATCCTCTAGAATTAATGTTACTTATTGTTTTAGGACTTGTTGGCTAGCCTCTATAAATATGTGGATGGCAGCCAACTTCATTATGCTATTGGATTATTACTTTCTTGCCTCCTATCTTCTCTCTAGACTCTCTCCCTCCTCCCTCTTCACCATCCTTTCACATCTACCATTGGCAAGGTTTCTCCTAACTTCTAATCTCTCTCGTTTGTCAAGTCACTGCTCTTCTTTGGGATCTTGACCACTTCGTTCCTTTCATCTATATCTCTCAATCACATCCACAATCCACTCTCATCTCCATACCCATCCATAACCCTAACATCCACTCCACCCATCACTACCACCATCACCCACGTTCTTTCGTGTTTTTGTCTCAGTTGCAGTTCGAATTTACGAAGGGTATAAATATAAAAGTTGTAGATCAAGAAGTTACAAATCTAATCCACTTAGTTTTGTAATTTGTTTACTATCGAAAAATATTTGACGAATATTTTCCCACGATTGCGCAGACTGATACCTATAATATATCCAAATCTTGAAGGAATTGTTGTGTAGTCTATCTTTGGTACGAGAATGATACACTTAGTTAGGATTTTTCCTAATTAGCTAAATCCAACTCTATACTATTTTAAACAAATATTTGTAGAATATTCGACACATATTCAAATAATATCAAACCAGTTGGATAAGTTCAACAACCTCTAGATCTACAACTTTGATATTCATGACTTCTCCAGATTCAGAATATATCTATGACAAAACAAAAGTTTAATCCAAAAGGTATTCGGAGAAGTGATACGATCTCCCCTTTGGCTAAGATTCGATCTCTTCCAATTTCCTAATTTGGACTAGATCTGGAACGGAACTTTGAAATAAGATCCCAAAATATGCCGTCGTTAGATCGATGTGAATTTTTGATATGTTGTAGCCACAGAAAAGAAATTTCCAACGAATCTAGTTTCAGGCGAATCGGATGTGGGGATCTCGAGATATCATCCGATTAGTGGACGATGATTAGGGTGGTCTGTTTTGGATCCATGGATGGAGACACGTGATTCTAGGTAATGATGGTTGGTGGATGACCGGCATTAATGGGATGGCACCGGTGAAAAGTGGTGGTGGAAGGGTTATGGTTGATGGAAGGGTTAGGGCAAGTGATGGATAGATTGGAAGAAGGGGGAGGAGAGGGCCGCTCCTAAGGGTTTAGGGTGATTGGCCGGTCGAGGGAGGTTAGAAGCGGCGTCGCCGGGGATTAAGAGAAAGGGAGCAAAGAAGACGAAGGAGGCAAGGCAAAACTCAATTCCCAATAATCAATCATGACTTTGGTTGCCATCCACATCCTTTTAGAGGCTAACCACAACTCAAAATTAACCCTAACAATACAATTTTCACCGACCGCATACGAACGCACCGAGTTTGCTCCTCTCTGATTTGCGAACGCGATGCAGGCATTCAAACGTGTGATTGAATGCGCCTATTTCCCACTTCTCTGCATTTGCGAATGCGATGCAGGCGTTCACAGTGCGTTTGAATGGGGCATTCGAACGCACAGTGCACTCTCTTCACACACGTTCACAACCCCGTTCACAAACCGCGTTCACAGCCCCGTTCACAAACCGCGTTCGAACTCACTCAACCCACGTTCAAACACGACTTATAAAAAACTTATTTTAATAGAAATTAAACACTAAAACATGAAACAAAAACACTCCTAAAGTGAATCCAAGGTCAAGACGACATCGGTGAAGTCCGAATCGTATCAAGAAGATAAGGAATACTGGTTTAGTTGGTTTGTTACGGTTTCATATTGTTTTAGGATTTGTTGGCTAGCCTCTATAAATATGTGGATGACACCCAACTTTATATTGCCATTGGATTATTGATTTCTTGCCTCCAATCTTCTCTCTAGACTCCTCCCTCCTTTCTCTTTACCATCCTTCTACCTCTACCGTTGGCAAGATTTCTCCTCGCTTCTAATCCCCCTCGACTGTCGAGCCACCCCTCTTCTTTGGGATCTTGACCACTTTATTTCCTTTGTCTACTTCCTTTAATCACTTCCACAATCCACCCTCATCTCCATACACATCCATAACCTTAACATCCACTCTACCCGTCATCACCCATATTATTCCATATTTTTGCCCCTGCTACATTTCGAATCTATGAACGGCATAAATATGAAAGTTGCAGATTAGGAAGATACGGATCCAACCCAATTAGTTTCATAATTTTCTAACTAGCAGAGAATATCTGACGAATATTTGTCCACGGTTGCACGGACTGCTTCCTACAATAAATTCAGATTTTAAGGAATTGTTCCGTAGCCGATCTTTTGATTCTAGATCCTATCAATTTGGTATCCGAGCCTTAACGAATTGGTATCGGAGCCTATCAATTGGTATCGGAGCTTATCAATTGATATCAGAGCAAGTGAACCTCAGACCTCCATTAATGGTTGAAATAAGGAAGATGACAATCAACAAAGAGACCTGTGGAGAGCACACCGATAAGAGAGGACTCAATGCATGATGATCCTAACCATGAGGCCGATTCCCTTGGAACGACTATGGCAGGACCAAGTCAACCAACGTCTATGGTTACGAATATGGATGAACTAAGGGGCATGTTCCAAACATTGTTGCATAGAGTTGATAACATATAAAAGGATCATAATGAATTCAAAGAATATGTCTTAAATCGATTGGGTTCGTCATCTCCTCGACGAGGAACGAAGTTTTAAGAAGGACCAGCAGTGGGACCCCATCAAACCGATACCATACAGGTCCAGGTGCATCATATGAGTGTCAATGATCCCCTCCTACCTATGCCTTCACATCATCTCCCACCGCTGTTACAAAACCCAAGATTGGCGGTGGTGGAACTCGAGAGGCGTGAGGCACCGGTGCGCTTCGTCGATGAGGAGGATTGGCACTATGAGGATGAGCTTGATCCCTATGGAGATGGTGATGGACGTGCTCGAGGATTTAGAGAAGGTGATCAACATGCACAAAGGTTTAGACTTGAACCAAAGATCTTTCGCGAACCTGACAATGCTATTCGGGGGAGAACCGCACGTTTGGACTTTCCAAAATTCCAAGGCGGTGATCCTACGAATTGGGTATTTCAAGTTGAACAATATTTTGATTGTCAAGGTATAGCGGAAGATGAGTCTAGATGGCAAGCTTTTACCTCCAAGGAACGACATTGCATTGGTATAGATCGATTATTTGTGGTGGTGGATTTACCGGATGGGTTGATTTTTGTAGGAGGATTACACGTAGATTTGGAATAGTGGTATATGAAGATTTTGCTGCCACATTAAGCAAGATAATTCAAAGGACTACTGTATTGGAGTACCAAACTGATTTTGAAAGAGTTAGTAGTCGTTGTGAGCCACCGTGGCCTGAACGTACATTGATAAGTACATTTATTTCTGGGCTGCGAGAGGAGATACAAGCGGATGTTCATGCTCTATATCCTACTACTCTTGAAGAGGCCTTTGAGAAGGCTATGAGGATGGAACAAAAACATATGGCTCTAAAGATAGTAGCGAAAACTAATTGGGGCAACCGAGATGGGCGGTTTTCACCTAGAATGCCGGCTGCAAATTCTGCGGTTTCAAAAACAGCGGCTGTGACTACTAGACCACGACTACCTTTGAGACATTCTTTCGATGTTAGAGGAGGCACTAGACCTCCTGTTCGAACTCTCACACCTACCCAGGTGGAGGAGCGAAGAGGGAAGGGCCTTTGCTTTCGATGTGATGAGCGTTTCACCCCCGGTCATCGGTGTTCTGAACTGATCGGGAGTGTGATGCTTACTAATGGTCCTGAGGAGGATGATGAGATTGATGATGATGGAGAGTATCCAGAGGAGACCCATGAGGAGACCGTTGAAGAGGGCGTTAAGGAAGATATCCAAGCCGAAATATCGATGCATGTATATTCGAGTACTTTTATGCCGAGGACATTACGAGTAGATGGACTCATTAGAAAGCATTGTGTGCACATCCTCATTGATTTAGGGAGTACACACAACTTTCTAGATAAGAGGTTAGTGAGGAGATTGGGTTTGGATGCCAAACCGACTACGGGGTTTGACGTTGCTATTGGAGATGGCACGAAGCTTAGGGTGGAGAGCTTGGGTCGTCGAGTCAGTATACAAGTGCAAAGACACGACATCATTGTGGACTTGTATTCGTTGGCGCTACAAGGAGCGGACGTTGTCCTTGGTGCTCAGTGGTTACAAAGTTTGGGACCCGTCACATTTGATTTCCGGAGCATGTGGATGAAATATAAACAAGGAAACAAAGATGTGCGGCTTGATGGTGTACAAACTTCGCCGATTCCTGCGATGCAGTCTATAGTGGGGCTGCTTGGTGCGTATGATTTGGCCTATCTTCTTCAATTAGGACTAGCAGGAGATAAGCCTCAAATGAGTTCATGTACTACAATTGAGTTGTCCAATTTATTAGATAACTTTTCTGGACTGTTTGAGAAGCCGCAGGAGTTGCCACCGAGAAAAGCAGTGGACCATCGCATAGAGATTGTACCCAGGGCTGCACCGACGAACGTGAGGCCATATCGGTATCCATATGTGCAAAAAGAAGTTATCTCAAAGATGGTAGCCGAGATGTTGGAGCAAGGCCTCATACAACCAAGTCATAGCTCATACTCATCCCCCGTGCTTTTGGTGCATAAAAAGGATAAGACATGGCGTTTTTGTGTCGACTACCGAGCACTAAACGCTATTACCATCAAGGACCGATATCCCATTCCGATTATCGAGGAGTTGCTGGATGAGCTTGCAGGGGCGACTATATTTAGTAAGCTTGACTTGAGGGCCGGGTATCATCAAATTAGAGTTCACCCGGCAGATGTGCACAAAACGGCATTTCGAACTCCGAACGGGCATTACGAGTTCCGAGTGATGCTTTTGGTCTCACCAATGCTCCAGCTACCTTCTAAGGTCTCATGAATGATATATTTCGGCCTCTCTTGGAGCGACCATGACATTACAAGGGAAGACTCAATCCATGATAACCCTAACGGTGAGGCCGATTCCTTTGGAGCGACCATGGTAGGACCGAGTCAACTAATGTCCATGGGTTCGAATATAGATGAACTTAGGGGCATGTTCCAAACATTATTGCATAGAGTTGACAACATGTAAAAGGATCACAATGAATTCAAAAAATATATCATGAATCGATTGAGTTTGTCATCTCTTTAATAATGAACCGAGTTTCAAGAAGTGTAACGGCCCCGCCCGGCACGGGCACGTGCACGCCACGCGCCCACACGGCACGCACGGTGCATGCGATAGGTCGGCGGGACCCGTCTCTCACAGATACTCTCCTGTGCACATATAATCATGACATCATCAAATAATACTTGTTAACATATTCATACTCACATAATTCAAAACCAAATAAATCATATTATCAACCAAATAAATTTGTTAACACATGAATATCCAAGTCTACAATAATATATACTATACCACTATCTAATCTGGCAGGACCCACACAGGCCATAACAAACCTTCAAGATACAACTATAACAACTAATACAAGAATACACTATGATTCGACCTGTGTTATACAAATCATCATCTAATACAAAAGAGTACAAATATCAAATACTAGTACAACTCAATTTCTCTATAAACTATCATCTATACCGTCTCGCATCTATAGCTCACCTGATCATTGCTATAAAATATCTTCTCAAGATATCTCAAGTCGCTATTATGTACCACATATCTAAGGGGGTTAGAAAGGAAATAAAGAGAGTCATGAGCAAAAGGCTCAGTGAATAGACCTTGCCCCGAATTAGTGATGCCAAACAGAGAGTAAATCATGTACTGAATAATATGAATGAGAAAGAGCATCATGTCATGAATGAGTATATGAATGTATCCTCAATAATACATAAATGAAAAGTAGATAACATGTCATAATTGATAAAAATATATAATCATCGATAATGAATAAACAAATCTCCATGTCATATGATCATCATAACTCTCTCACAAATATGACACATGATGCATGCCGACCATGACCATGCTATGATATCAAATGCAACCACATATGATGTATATTGACCACTCGATAATTAGGTAATCAGATGATAATGAAATTATATGCATTTTTCAATATTTTAGTCATCAATGTCATCTCTATATGTCATCATTATACTAGACCACTGTGCAAAGTCAACACCCGGTATGCGATCTCAACATCATGCCCGAAGGCCTAAAGCATACTCTGCCATTCATAAGGAGTATCTCAAATATAACCATACCCTGCCATCCTTTAAGGGTATCAACATTCATCCAAACCGAGCACCCTTCTAGCTGATAGAAATCTCGTGAGGATAACTCGCCACATATGCCCTGATGAACGGTATGTGTTCGAATGTCTGCTGCGCACACAGACTAACGACCTTGTACGTAAGGCCAATAGGATCGCGACTATGTCGAGCGATCAATCATCCATCAAGCGCGTCCTAACCCTCGCGCCCACTCGGGTATCCTCACGCTTTCTATCAACTATCATATCAATCACATTTTGTGCTTTCTTTCTAAATGACAGATCATATGTATATATCCAGTACGATAACAAGTCAATGCATAACAGAAATTTAGGTGGAATAGGAATTAAGAGAAAAAAATGATGCAATGCAGTCTCCAACCATATATCTGACATATGCATACTCCTGCTAGTCTATCACATGCACACTCATGCTAGAAATCATCTCGGTATAGAATCATAACAGTATGATCATCTCCAATCATCTCTATATATCACCAATGTATTCATATCCCAGATCAACCTAATTTAATACATGATAAACTATGCTTGACTGAAATCATCTCTAGATAAAGTCATATATGCTGGAGGCCAAAACATGTATGTACAAAATATATAATATAACCTAATTCGAGAAAGACGTCTAGGGGATAAGACTACTCACATCTGATCAGAAGATAAAAACCACACATCTCTCACGTCCGTCAGTCAACTGAGTGACATCATCGCTAGTCAGGTCCACAGGATATCATATAAGGGGTTCGAGGTCTAAAAATATTTAAGTAGTATGAAGTTAGTTGTTTATCTAATTAGAATTAATTCAAGTAAAATATAAAGGTTTATTAGGTTTAGAATCACTTCCTTTTATTTTGATTACATAATTAGATCTATATTATAGATACGATTCAAACGTTATAATTATATTATTATCATAAAATGCTAGTTATAATATAAGGAGAAAGGTTTGTTTCTTCTATTTAAAATATTCTAGATATGTAATTATAAGATAAAAGCTGAATAATTATAAATAAGATATACGTATAGACAAGATCTAATTTATAATAAATTTTATAATTCTTACTCTATCTTGATTTGATAAGAAGTTATATAGTATTTACTTAATTATGCAAATTAATTAATTAATTAATAAGACTAGTATCTTATTCTACACACGATAGTATATAATAAATTGTTTAGATTACTTAAAATGCATATATTATGAATATCAGTACATAAATCTAATAATTATAATTTACAACACTATCTATTAGTCTAATAGAAATATAAATACATAATTAAATAAATATAAGTATTACCTATATTTATGCATAATAGTTTATAACCTAGTTAATCATTAATTACACTAATTATAATTAAAATAATTAATGTTTAAATAAGTTATCTACATAAATTACGAAAGCAATACCTAACTAAATAAATAAACAAAATTAAAATAAAACAAATAAATTTATAATGCCACCAATGCTCTGCAATAGTGCTCGGTCGAGCCCAGCACTGTGCAGAAAGAGGAGGAGGAGCTGAGGGAGAAGAAAGGAGAAAGGAAGAAGAAAGAAGAAATAAGAAGGAAGAAGAAAGAAGAAGAAGAAGAAGAAGAAGAAGAAGAGAAGAGGAAGAGAAGAAAGAGCGAAAGTGGGGGAGTGGGAGTGGGAGTGGGAGTGGGGGTGGGGGGGGTTGCGGACCTGGGCTGGCGGGGAGGGCACCGACCGCTGGTGGCCATCCAGCGGCCGGCCTCTCATCGGCGGCTCAGCTCCGACGAGCCTGAGCCCAACGGCAAGAGAAAGAGAGCTAGAGAGAGAGAGAGGGAAAAGTGAGAAACTTACCCCGGTGGCGACAGGCCGGCGGTGGCACGAGGAAAAAGAGAGAGAAAGTTTGAGAGAGAGAGAGAGTTTGAGGGGAGGAGGAGAAAGAGAAAGACCAAAAGAGAGAGTGGGGAGAAGAAAAATATATATAGAGAGAGAGGCGGTGGGGAGGGAGGCTCTGGCGGCGGTGGGGCCCACTACGCCAGCTGGCCGCAGCCGGTTGACTACGGTAGCGATAGTGGGCGCGTGGCACCTCACCACGCAAGTTGTAGTGAGCAACTTGCTTGGGCACGAGGCCGTCCACAGTGTGGCCGGCCACATCGTGCCCAAAAACTTTCAAATTTTTATTTTTTTATCTTTTATTTAAACTTTATTTTTTTTCTTTCTTTCCTTTTGTCTCTTATTTATTTATTTATTTTATACATTATTATTATTATTATTTTATTTATTTATTTTTCTAGGTTATTACATTATTTATTATTATTATTATTATTATTATTATTTATTTTTCTAGGTTATTACAAGAAGGACCAGCAATGGGACCTCATCGAATCGATACCCCACAGGTCCAAGTGCGTTATATGAGTGTCAATGATCCTCTTCTACCTATGCCTTCACATCATCCCCCACCTCCGTTACAAAACCCAAGACCGACGGTAGTGGAACCCGTGAGACGTGCGGCACCAATGCACTTCATCGATGAGGAGGATTAGCACTATAAGGATGAGGTTAATCCCTATAGAGATGGTGATGGATGTGCTCGAGGATTTAGAGAAGGTGATGGATGTGCTCGAGGATTTAGAGAAGGTGATAGACGTGCTCGAGGATTTAGAGAAGGTGATCAGCATGCACAAAGGTTTAGACCTAAACCAAGAATCTTTCGCGAACCTGACAATGCTATTCGGAGAAGAACCGCACGCTTGGACTTTTCAAAGTTCTAAGGTGGTGATCCACGATTGGGTGTTTCAAGTTGAACAATATTTTGATTGTCAAGGTATAGCAGAAGATGCAAAAGTCCAAATGGCAAGCTTTCACCTCCAAGGAATGGCATTGCATTGGTATAGATCGGTTATTCGTGGTGGTGGATTTACCAGATGGGCTGATTTTTATAGGAGGATCACACACAGATTTGGGACAGCGGCATATGAAGATTTTGCTGCCACCTTAAGCAAAATGGTTTAGAGGACAACCATATTGTAGTACCAAGTTGAGTTTGGAAGAGTTAGTAGTCGTTGTAAGCCACTGTAGCCCGAACGAATATTGATGAGTACATTTATTTCAGAGCTGTGGCATGAGATACAAACGGATGTTCGTGCTTTAAGTCCAACTGCAACTGGGACGAAAACATGAAATAACGTGGGTGATGGTGGTGGTGATGGGTGGAGTGGATGTTAGGGTTATGGATGGGTATAAAGGTGAAGGTGGATGGTGGATGTGGTTAATGGATGTAGACGAAGGGAACGAAGTGATCGAGATCCCAAAGAAGAGGGGTGACTTGACAGAGGAGGGGGGTTAATTTCTAGACGAGAGGTTAGTGAGGAGATTGGGTTTGGATGCCAAACCGACCACGGGATTTGACATTGCTATTGGGGACGACGCGAAGCTTAAGGCGGAGAGCTTGTGTCGTCAGGTTGGTATACGGGTGCAAGGACACGACATCATTATGGACTTGTATCTATTGGCACTGCGAGGAGCGGACATTGTCATTGGTATTCAGTGGTTACAGAGTTTGGGACCCGTCACTTTTGATTTCCAAAGCATGTGGATGAAATTTAAACAAGGAAACAAAGATGTGCGGCTTGACGGCATTCGATCTTCATCGATTCCTATGATGCAGCTTATGGGGGGGCTGCCTTGTGCGTATGATTTGGCCTATTTTCTTTAGTTAGGACCAGCAGGAGATGATGCTTAAATGAGTTCAGGTACCACAATTGAATTGTCTAATTTATTAGATAACTTTTTTTTACTATTTGAGAAGCCACAGGAGTTGCCACCGAGGAGAGCGACGGACCATCACATAAAGATTATACCCGGGGCTGCAATAGCAAACGTGAGGCCATATCGATATCCACATGTGTAAAAAGAAGTTATCTCCAAGATGGTAGCCGAGATGTTGGAGCAAGATCTCATTCAACCAAGTCATAGCTCATACTCATCCCTCGTGTTATTGGTGCGAAAGAAGGATGGGACATGACTTTTTGTGTCGACTATCGGGCACTAAACCCTATCACCGTCAAGGACTGGTATCCTATTCTCGTTATAGAGGAGCTGCTGGACGAGCTAGTAGGGCCGACCATATTTAGTAAGCTTGACTTGAGGGCCGGGTATCATTAAATTAGAGTTCACCCGGTGGACGACAAAACTACAATTCGGACTCCGAACGGGCATTACAAGTTCCGAGTGATGCCTTTTGGTCTCACCAATGCTCCAACTACCTTTCAAGGCATCATGAATGATATATTTCGGCCTCTATTGCGAATGTATATCTTGGTATTTTTTATGATATTTTAATGTATAGTAGGACTGAATTAAAGTATTGGCGGTATTTGGAGGATGTGCTGAATTTGTTGAAGCAAAACCAATTGAAGATCAAGAAGTCCAAGTGCCTATGGAGAGTACAACAAGTGGAGTATTTAGGCCACATTATTTTAGCGGATGGTGTAGCGGTAGATCCTCAAAAGGTTGCATGTATCACTTGGCCTATTTTTACTACTACCACCAGAATGAGAGGATTTAGGGTTGACCAGATATTATCATCGATTCATCGGCAGATATGGCAAGATCGCTGCTCCTCTCACTTCTTTGTTAAAGAATGACTCTTTTAAATGGACGGATGAAGCTACTTTAGCCTTTAAAAAATTGAAAACAGCAATAACGACGGCACCCGTTTTAATGCTATTGGACTTCACCAAAGAGTTTATTGTGGAATGTGATGCGTCGGGTGTTGACATAAGATTTGTACTAATGCAAAGAGGACGTCCCATTGCCTATCTTAGCAAAACTTTTTCATAAAAATCTCAGCAATTATTGACTTATGAGAGAGAGAAGTTAGCAATTTTACATGCGGTGACAAAGTGGATGTCTTATTTGATCGGTAGACGATTGAGTAAGTAAGCGCACTTTTCGGCATTGTCACATCCATTTTCAACCAAGACAGTGGTTGAAATTTTTATGAGAGATGTTGCTCAGTTACATGGCATGCCACACACGATTGTCTTGGATCGTGATCGTGTATTTATGAGTGACTTTTGGATGGAGTTTTTAAAATTGCAAGGGACTCGATTGAATTTCAGTTCGACCCACCATCGACAGACGATTGACCCAATCGAGGTGTTCAATCGAGGCATTGAGCAATACTTGAGGTGCTTTGTTGGAGAGATGCCGAGATGATGGTTAGAGTTCTTATCATAGGCAGAGTGGTCTTACAACACTGCCTACTGTAGCAGTATTAGTATGACTCCATTTGAGGTGGTGTATGGACGCACGGCTCTGACGTTACGCGCTTATGATTTAGTGGCATCTGCAGATCCGGAGGTGGACTTAGCGTTGATGGATAGAGACGCCATATTAAGGAGGTTGTGTGCCCATCTTAAACTTGTTCAAAACTGTATGAAGCAAGTTTACGATCACAGCCAGATGGAGTAGGATTTTGACATCGGTAGTTGGGTGTTTGTGAGGGTGCAACTGTATTGACAGGTGACCATATGCCTGATACGTAACCAAAAGTTAGCTCATCGTTACTTTGGTCTGTTTTGGGTGTTGGAGCGTATTGGTCCGGTTGATATCGTTTAGAGTTGCCGAAGGGGTCGAGTTGGATCGTTGGATCAGTTCTACCGGAGCCATTGGAGGAGACAGAAATCGTAGAGCCTGTTTGTGTACTTACTAAACACCAACGACGATATGGTACCAGATTAGATATGGAGATTCTAGTTGAGTGGCTTGGCAAGCCATCTGATGAGACAACTTGGGAGTAAGAGATTGACATTTTGGAGTGTTTCCCCAACTTTAGACCTTGAGGCAAGGAGGGGGGAAGCGTGGTAAGTTGATACACTTAGTTCGTATATTTTCTTACTGCATTAGTTATTTATTTTTATTAAAATAAAATTCCTATTTTGCGAATGCCTACATCAGGTTCGCAAATACAGAGAACGTATAATATGTGTTCCAACGCGGTCGGGCAAGTTCGAACGCCTACATCGCGTTCACACATACAGAGAACATCTTTTGTGCGTTTGAACACAATCGGGCGCGTTCGAACGTGATCGGCGAGAATCCTTTAGAATTAGGGTTACTTATTGTTTTAAGACTTGTTGGCTAGCCTCTATAAATATGTGGATGGCAACCAAATTCATTATGCTATTAGATTATTGATTTCTTGCCCCCTATCTTCTCTCTAGACTCTCTCCCTCCTCCCTCTTCACCATCCTTCCACCTATACCGTTGGTAAAGTTTTCCCTACTTTCTAATCTCCCTCGTCTATCGAGCCACCCCTCTTCTTTGAGATCTTGACCATTTCTTCCCCTTCGTCTACATCCCTTAACCAAATCCACCATCTACCTTCATCTCCATACCCATCCATAATCCTAACATTCACTCCACCCGTTACCACCAACATCACCCACGTTATTTTGTGTTTTCATCCCGATTGCAGTTCGAATCTGTGAAGGGCATAAATATGAAAGTTGTTGATTAGAAAGTTACGTAGAATATTTGACGAATATTTTTCCACGGTTGCGCGGACTAATTCCTGTAATACATCTAGATCTTGAAGGAATAATTGCGTACCCTATCTTTGGTACGAGGCCCTATCATGAACATTTATGGCAGAGGCACTAGAATGAAGGAATATATTTTTTAATATAAATATTTGATGTATTTCATATCTGATGTATTTTAATATTTAATATTTACATTAGAAAATAATTTTAAGTAATTATATTTTAGAACACATTAATTTTAAATAATAATAAAAACATTTATTTGATAAATAAATAAATAAAATATTAGACTCATATTTATAAATAATAAAAAATTTTAATTTAAATTAACTCAAAAATAATTTAAGATGAGAACTTTCTAGTGGTATTATTTTCGTTAAAAACTGGTTAGTAAAACTAATTATATACTCAGTTTAACTAAGTAGATTATTTAATAAAAGATACAAAGGGAATTAAAATTATTGAATGCAATACTTATTGGGCAAATTTGCAATTTTAGAAACCTTAAAGGAAAATGGAGCTGGGCTCCATTTTTTTAGTAGGCTTCAAATTTGGAGCTCTACTGTTGAAATTTGGTGCTAGCAATGGAGCCCAGCACCGGGCTCCAAATTTGGAATTTGGAGTCCTATTGGAGTTGCTCTTATACTAACAATGGCTTTATTTTTGGATCCTCGGTACGAGATGAAACTTATGATATATTACTTTCCTAAAATTTATCCTCTTCATGGTGTTAAGGAACTTGAGGAAGTTCATGAAGTCATAAGGAATTTATATAATGAATATGGATCCAAATTTTCTTCTCTGTCTAATCCAGATGTGAATATAAATAATAGCCAAGTGAGGAATGTTAACAACAATCTATTAAAACAGATTTCGATCAATATATTGAGGATGCCTCATTTTTATGGTAACGTAATGATAGTAAATTTGATTTATTATTTTCGTGGAAGACAAAAGGTAGTGAAAAGTATCATATACTGTCACAAGTTGCCTATAATGTATTAGCAATTCTAGTCGCCACAGTTGCATATGAGTTTGTATTTAGTACAGATAACCGAGTAGTTGATGCTTATCGTAACAAGTTGAATCTCGGATAAGTAGAAGGTTTAGTATGCATTCAAGATTGGATAAGATCTACAAGAAAATGTAATGATTATAATATTTGATAGCATTTTATAAAATTGTATTGTTTACTAATATTAACATACTTTTTTCTTATTAGGATAAATAACATCAATTATTCAGGATGTTGAATAATCTTAAGTTATTGATTTACAATTGGTTTCATATTTAACTTCACAAGATTAAAGGGGGAGTAATCATATTGTAAGTATTTTTCACTTTATATTTGTAACGCCCTCGCCCGACATAGGCACGTGCACGCCCGCATGCCCACACGGCACGCGCGGTGCACGCGACAGGTCGGGCGGGGCTTGTCACGCATAGATACTCTTCTATGCACATATAATCATGATATCATTAAATAAAACCTGCTAACTTATCCATGATCATATAATCCATCACCAAATAAATTATATTATTAACTAAATAAACATGTTAACATATGAATATCCAAGTCTATAATAATAGACACTAGACCACTACATAATCTAGCAGGACTCACACAAGCCACAACAAACCATCAAGTTATAACTAAAACAACTAATACAAGAGTACATTATGATTCGACCTATATTATACAAATTATCGTCTAATACAAAAGAGTACAAATATCAAATACTAATACAACTCAATTTCTATATAAACTATCATCTATACCATCTCGCATCTATAGCTCACCTCATCATCATTCTAAAATATCTTCTCAAGATATTTCAAGTCGCTATCACGTACCACATATCTGAGAGGGTTAGAAAAGAAATAAAGAGAGTCATGAGCAAAAGGATTAGTGAATAGACCTTACTCCAAATCAGTGATGCCAAATAGAGAGAAAATCATGTACTGAATAATATGAATCAGAATGAACATCACGTCATGAATGAGTATATGAATGTATCCTCAATAATATGTAAATAAAAAGTAGATAACATATTATAACTGATAAAAGTATATAATCCTCGATAATGAGTAAACAAATCTCCATGTCATACTATCATCATAACTCTCTCCCAAATATGACACATGATGCGTGCCGACCATGACCATACTATGATATCAAATGTAATCATATATGATGTATATTGACCACTCAATAATCAGGTAATCAGATGATAATGAAATCATATGTATTTTTCTACATCTCAATCATCAATGTCATCTCTATATGTCATCATCATGCTAGACCACTGTGCACAGTCAACACTCGGTACCCGATCTCAACATTATGCTCGAAGGCTTAGAGCATACTCTGCCATCCGCAAGGAGTATCTAAAAAATAACTATATCTTGCCACACGCTAAGGGTATATCAAAATCTATCTAGATCGAATACTCCACTAGTTAATAGAAATCACATGAGGGTAACTTGCTACATGCATGCCCTAGTGAACGGTAGGTGTCCGATTGTCTGTGCGTACAGACTCAACTGACCTCGGACATGGGCCACGAGATATCGCATACTAACGACCATAATCATCACTCTAGGCACCCCTAACCTTGGCGCCTACTCAGGTACCCTCATGCTTTTTCTATCAACTTTCCTATCAATAAGATTTATGCATTTCCTTCTATATGATAGATCACGTGCATATATCCAGTACTATAACAAGTCATGCATATCAAGAATTTAGGTGGTAAGAAAGTCAAGAGAAAAATAATGCAATGCAATCTCGAATTATACATCTATCACATGCATACTCATGCTAGTCTATTAAACGCATACTCATGCTAAAGATCATCTCTACATAATATTATAATAATATAATCATCTTCAACCATTTCTATATATCACCAACATACTCATATCCCAGATCAGTCTAATTAAATGAATGATAAAATATGCTCAACTAAAATTATCTCTAAATAAGGTCGTATAATTATGTTGGAGGTCAAAACATGCATATACATAATTATAGAATAAATCATAATTTGAGAAAGACGTCTAGGGGATAAGACTACTCACTGTCTGATCAGAAGACACGAACCACACATCTCTCATGTCCGTCAGTCAAACATCAACTCGTTGTCAAGGTCCACGAGGTCTCACATAAGGGGGTTCGGGGTCTGAAAATATTTAAGTACCATGAAGTTAGTCGTTTATCTAATTAGAATTAATTCAAGTAAAATATAACTGTTTATTAGGTTTAGAGTCACTTCTCTTTTATTTTCGATTACATAACTATGTCTATATTATATATACGATTCAAATACTATAATTTTATTATTATCATAAAATGCTAGTTATAACATAAGGAGAAATATTTGTTTCTTTTTATTTATAATATTCTAAATATATAATTATATTTAGATGTAAGTAATTATATTTAGATGTAAAAGCTAAATAATTATAAATAAGATGTAAGTATAGATAAGATTTATTTTATAATAAATTTATAATTCTTAGTCTATTTTGATTAATCAGAAATTATATATAGTATTTACTTAATTACGCCAAATAATAAATAAATAAATAAATAAATAACAAGACTAAGTATCTTATTCTACACACAATAGTATACAATAAATTGTTAAAATTACTTAAATGCATAAATCTAATATAAATAAATAAATAAATAAATAAATATAAGTATTACCTATATTTATGCGTAATAGTTATAACCTCATTAATCATTAATTATACTAATTAAAATTAATAATCATCATGTTGAAGAATATATATATTATTATGAACATAATTAATGTCTAAATAATTTATCTGCATTAATTAAGGAAGTAATACCTAATTAAATAAATAAACAAACATAAAATAAAGTAGATAATAAAATAATGTCACTAGTGATGGGCTCGGCCCAGCACTATTGCAGAAGCAGAAGAAGGAGCTAAGAGAGAAGAAGAATGGCAGAAGAAGGAAGAAAGAAAAGAAGAAAGAGAAAGGAGAAAGAAGGTGTTAACTTTACTTGCTCTTTGATATGGTCACACGTATATAATTTCTATGCATATCCTTAGATAATTATTTATAATAGCATGTAATACATGATAATGATGTAAGCAAAGGTGTATCTATGCATTGCGGCCGCGCCCCTCCTATCACATGAGCCGCATGTGCCGTGTAAACGTGTGGGCGTACATGTGCTTGTGTCGAGCGGCGACGTTACAAGGAGTCTATATAGGGTGCTTGCATTTGGGCCCTTATCGCCAGAGCTACAAGTTGCCCCCCTACACCAATTAGCGACTAGGTTCTTGCCTATCTATGGGTGGTCATTAGCTTCCCTACTAGTCGAGTTAGCACTATGGGTTGCTTCCTCCGCTGGTAGGGCATCAGTTGAAATAATGGCCTCAACTACTAGTGATGGTGACCATCGGTAGCCATCCTTCCTCTTTTCAGTTGAGGTGAGAAAGGAGGGAGGGGCAGAGTTTATCGAGTTGGGCTGGGTGTGGCCCAACCTATCCCAAGTTAGGGTTGGGTGTAGCCCAACTTGAGTGGTGGGTTGGGCTGCATGCAACCCACCTCAAGTTTATTGTGTGGTTGGGCTGTAAGCAGCCCAACCCAAGTTTGTGGTGTGGTTGGGCTATAAGCAACCCAACCTATTGATTTGAGTCTTAGGCTAGCCCAAATAGAATAAGTACTTATTAATTTCTTTTAGTTTATTTAAGTAATGTCAAACTTGAGCCTTAATTAATAAATTTTGCAGTTACAATAATTATTATAAATCAATTTTTAATGATTTAGACTATGGCTTGAGAATGTCGTTTGCTATTTGCTCATAATAGGGAATTAGCTCTAATTGGAGTTTAGTATAGGTGATTACAATTTTGGTTAAATTAATTTTAGCAAATGAGTCAGTGACCTATATATATCTATATTAATTGCTCCTATCAAATAATTAATATAGATTACTGTAGGGAAATTATATTAAGTAGGTTGTCTTATTTAATAAAGTAGATAAATTAAATATTGCCAATGTGATTTATTTTAAATTGATAATAATTAGTGGAACGGTAATTCGAGGTAAATTATTTTAAATTACTTTTAATAACATGACAAGCGTTATAACAGTTCTACCTAATTAATAAATATATGAATTCTTAGATGGACCTACCCAGGCCTATAATGAACCTTAATAGGATTATTTAATTAATTATTATAAGTAATATTGGGCTCATAATTATATTTATCTTTATTATTGAGATAGACTCCCTACCATGCGAGAATGATCTCATGGTGCATACTTTTATAATCTTCATTATCAAGGTGGACTCTTAATGTCAGACAAGTGAAACTTCTATAGTCTAGGAGTGATATAGAGAATGTAATATCTACCTTATGGCATTATCGCATTCATATCATGCATATAAACATACTTTTATTTACTATTAGTAATGCAACTAGTATGTGTTAACTTTACTTGCTGTTTGACATGGTTACACGTACATAATTTCTATGCATATCCTTAGATAATTATTTATAGTAGCATGTAATATATGATAATGATGTGTGTTCTATTATTCTTGTTTGTGCGATATAATATCATGCCACTAGCATATGAGCATGTCCATAAAGAGAGTGATTTCTACATCTCAATAATACTCGACACTTCCTCAACTAGGGTTAGAGGGGGGTTATTATTATATTTATATATTATGGCCCATGTTTGGTCTTAGTCTATTGATCACAGACAATTAGACAAACATTTCGTCAGACAATAGGTGATTTACTATCGTGATGAGAGTTATACCTTTTAGGTATTTTAAGTTAAAGAGAGATGGTAGGATGACATAGACCTAGCAATACCTGATGACGTAGAGTGAGGGCATCTGTGAGCGACGACTCATGATTTTCTATATAGTGATGCAATGAGGTGGAGTCGAGTGCGATAAGTGTAATATCGGATGCGATATTGACTCATATAATGAGCTTACAGCTGAAGTCCTTAGTCTGCAGCGATAGATAATTAGTTATGTTGTTCGCCAGGTGATGGGCGGGCAAGTTACCGCTATAGTCTACCATCACTTAGGGGTATTTGTATGGTCAGGTGTGAACGTTAAGGTGGCTTACGGGGCTGGCTGTACATGAATCTAAGTAAAAGACTTGATAGTTTAAGGTGGTGCATATCCTGTTGTATGGTATTAACATGGTCTATAGGCAAAACTCGGTGAGAGCTTGAGTTTGAGGACATGATAATCTGGATTGATGCATGTCATATTATAGTGTTAATGCATATGCGCATTAGATAAACATGATTAGTATTTGGTACGTACTAATGCACGAATTATGAGCATGATGAGCATATTCATATTTATTGTATTGTTGTATTTTTATTTATACTAATTTTAGATTGTAGAAGTAGATACCTGTTGGGCTTTATGCTCACCACCTTTTGGTGGAAATATTTTAGATTTGTAGATGAGCCCGAATTTGTGGAGGAGCTAGCAAGGAATTATCTTGTAAGTTATCGTTATTTGTTTTATTATTATAAATTTAAGCTAGATGGCTTGGCATAGGCAATTACATCTTCTTTTGGATATGTATTTTGAAACTTATTGTGGTCTTTGGTGTTGAGCTTCCTTCGTCTGTATTATTTATAGAAATGTGAGTTTTTCTCTTGTATATCGTATTAAAACTTTGACTAATAAATCATGTGGAAATCATCTGGGTTCCACTCATATGAGGAGCACGTGTATTTGGTGATGGATATTATAGATTCTCATATTGTCCCTCTTTGTCCTAGCCTTCTCTGCCACCCATAGGGTTTTCTTCCTTCCCTAGCTATCATTGGCCTACCATCGTCATCGCTAGCCATCTACCCACAAGACCAACTCCCTCACGCTAGCCGCCATCTAACCATCAGCTCTCCTTTCTTTTTCTTTTCCCATAGTCTCCTATTTATCCACTTGGTTCACATCGGTTTGTGATTGAGAGATCGAGTAAATCAATTTGAAAAGGTCCATAGACTTTGTAACTCACAATGGTGATTGTTTTGAGGGGAGAGATTTTCAAGGTTAAATATCTTATGTAAAGTTTATTAGTGTCTTCGAGAAACTAGTGGTATATGCTTTTTATAGTGTATAGTAAATTCTCAATGAAAGATCCTTGAGGAGTGGATGTAAGCATTACCAAATATGATACAATTTTGATATATGGTATAAGATTCTCATATTGAATATGATCTTTTCACGTCATGATTTATGTCTATATATTGATTTTTAAATTATTTGGGATTTGAATCCCTTTATGGGGACTATTGTTTAGTCGGAATTCAGAATTAAAAATAAATAAAGGAATTTAAATATTGCAATAGTCATAACAGTTATAATTTTAAATATTAAAAAGCTTATGATATAAATTCCTTTATACTTATATACTTCCTTTACGTGCTTCTTGGATGTGCATCAAAACCATAGGCTTCCTGACCAGCTATTATCTAGAAATAGCTATTAGTATCTATGCTACAATATGTAAGATATACATATATATAAGCACACGCACGCAGCATTATGACAACCAGATCTACTGTTAATCACAAATAAAAATAACACAGATGCCTAAATGAAGAATCAGAAGTATTTTGTTTGCATAATTGGTTAGTCAGATATTCCAATATATGTAAGAAATAAACCAAATTCAATACCTTTTGTACAAACTAACCAAAATACATTACTATACAAGTTGGGCTTAATTAGTGGATTTAAATCAAGCCCAACAAACTAAAGTTGGCGGAACCTCATGAGATCTGGTACTGATTGATAAGATCAGCAACAACTATTGCAATGGTGCTTATGTCACCCATATGAATTGGGCATTTCATGTATATTCTCCATCACTGCTTTAACTATTTCTGGTGCATTCAAAGCAAGTTAGTCTGTGCCATGAGGAGAAGATTATAATACACCATATGCCACACTAGTAATCTCTCTCGTAGAGAGCTCTATATAATGCTTCATTTAGAACAGCAAAGTTTAGCAATTCCCAACCACAACGAGGTCAACAGATGCAGTTATAATCCATCTTTCCCATGACTTCCAACTTGCTCTTCTTGATGTCATTTTCGAACAATAATAGCAACACAGATGTCCCTGAATACAAGGGCGTAATAGCAACACACCAATGCACATAGTCAAAGATGTTAACTAAAAGTAGTCAAAGATGCTAACAACTTAAAAGCCTTCCATGTCAATTTGGCCAATGATTGAACTCAAATGCTTCATCATCATCATCTCAGTCTAGAGAGGGAGAGAGAGAGAGGAGTTGTACATGACCCAAATGAGAACGACCAACTCCACAGTTTCACAGATTCAGGCTAAAAAACCCAAATACTAATTTTGTGCAATTGTTTTGATTAACCTTGAATGTTTAGTAATGAGTTTTGATCAGTTGAGATTGAAGTTAAAAAAAATAAAAAGAAAAGGTTCTAGCAATGAAACAGTTGACAAGGTACTACTAGCCACTACTGCTACTCAAAGTCCCTTAATACATTCATATAAGCAAGTGGGTATAATTGCACCCTGTGGTTATAACAAAGCAGGTACGCAAAAACCGGCCAATGCCGCTTACCTACCGGGAATTCAGCTGCATCATTTTCACTATCTTTAGCTCACTTAGAGAGAGGAGGATCCGATACCGACGACCGATGGCGGTCGAGAAGCAAACTCGCTAACTCTTGGAGGTCACCGCTGCCGCCACCTCCGCCTCCCGAACACTCACCGATGCCGCCGCCGCCCCTAGCATTCAGGGAGGGCTGCGGCCGGAGTTCGATGGTCCGTTGGGGTGGCTGCTGCTGCTGGAGGGACCAGGAGGGCTGCACCAGCGGGTCGAAGAGCGTGGAGAGGTCGAGGCTGGTGGGCAGGTTCGACGACGATGGAAGGTCCGATATCGAGAAGGCCGGCAGCGGCTGAAGCTGCGGCGGCGGTGGTGGCGGTGGCGGCGACTCTAGGGTTGCGAGGTGAGCCTGAAGGTAGGACAGCTCTGCTTGGAGGTTTACCACCTGATGCCAAAAAAAAAAAAAAAAGGAAAAAAAAGAAGAATCATGTACAATGGGATTCTTTGAATTTAATCAATTATTTAAAACACATTACTCCTAAAGAAGAAGCATGTGGAAACCAATTAAGAAGGTTTTGTTAGGTTTGTGTTGCTTGGCTTGGCAAGCTTCTTCTCTTAGAAAGAGACCCAAACCAAACCCTAGAATTAACTCCGAGTAAATTAATTAAGCACCGACATATATTGTTCCGTATCCCCCCCGATCTCGGATCCCTTGATGAATTGATATCAATGAAGAAATAATAATGTATGTTTGCATGTACCTGTTGTTGGAGGGCGAAGATGTGGGCGACGCAGCCATGGACGGGGTCGCGGAGGCGAGCCTGAGCCTCGTAGCAGATGGTGACGACGGCGTCGAGGCGCTTGTGGGCAGGGATGTGGAGAAGAAGCTTGGAGACGTTGCTGGCGCCGAAGACCTTGTGCACCGCCGCGAACTGCGACGCGCCTTGCTCCGAGTCGAAATAGGGTGCGAATATGCATCCACTCACACACTTCCTCCTCAAGAACTTGCATGCCCCACATGGCCCACCGCCACCTCCACCTCCACCTCCACCTCCACTGCTGCTACCACCGCTACTGCTTCCTCCTCCTCCTCCTCCTCCCAAACTACTTGTGTTGCTTCCACTCATAACTTCAATTTCTTCTCCTCTTAATAGTAGTTGAAGCTAGGAGTAATTACAGCATATGTGGAGAGAAGGAAGAGAAGAGCGAGCGAATAAGAGAATAGAGGAGAGGATTGGGAGAGAGGGGGGAGAGGGGGTGAAGAGGGTATTATCTTGGGCAGTTTGTCCTATTGGTGGAAGGTCTTGTTGGGATTACTGTTTGGAGTTCTATTCTTTTTCTTTATTTTTTTCGTTTCTTTGTATTGATGAGCCTTTAAGGCCACGCCAGGCAGCAAAGCCTTTCTCACCCTTCTCTCTCTCTCTCTAAAAAACTTAGCAGCTTGCGTGAAGCAAACACGCGATGGAAGAAAACCACAACCCCAATACCTTCTTTCATGCACTCTCTCTCTCTCTCTCCCCCTCCCTCTCTCTCTCATGGATTGTAGCAGCTCTCACAACTACTATCACAGTCTCTCTCTCTCTCTCTCTCACCCTCCTTCCTACTACCTCTCCCACGTGAAGCTAATGCCTTTCTTTCCCTCCATACGCAAATTTTATCCAAAGCCCCCTCAAACTTTATATCGATATGAAAATTAATAAGATAAAAATAAATAAAGCCTTCTTCTCTCATCCATTATTCTCATATTTTTTTGTTTAGGTGGTAGAATGCAAAACAAAAAAAGTACTCTTTAAGCATCTATTGAGGGAACAGTGTGAGTGTGTGGAAGCGGAAAGCGTGTCCGCGTCGACCTTCATCTATCTATATACGTGCAGGTGGGTTACGGAAGCGTAGAAGGCAAAGGACGGCGTCTTCGAATTGCTTTTACTTATCTCCGTTTTATTCTTTCCCCCCAAAATATATGCCACTGACGTTAGGAAAAGAGTTGCCATTTGCCAATGAGACCCTCGGCCGTTTCATTGTGTGCTGTTGGTATGTTTGTCTAATTTATTACCAGGATGGGGAGCTTCATGTGACTCTGGAATTCCTTTTTATACATGTTCGTTATGGTTTGAGGAGGAGCACCCCACGAGATATATACGACCTCAACTGGATGAGTAGTCAAACTTCCTTTCTCTCTTTCTTTTTTCTCCTCTGATTTTATATAATTAATTTCTTTGGAAATTTGGAATAGTTTATCCAAGACCTTTTTTTGAAAAAAAAAAAAGAATTTATAGGTGTTTAGACATGACCGAGTTAAAAAAAGGATGAACATATTTGTGCTTAAAGAAAGGGAAAATGTACTTTTGGTGTGCGTCTTCTTTCAGTAGTTTTCATTATTCAAGATTCCTAATTAAGATTGACCAAAATAATTTTTTTCCCCACCCACAACACCTAAGTTTGTCTCCTTTGATCGCCTTATAGAATTAGGTGTTAGCCGGATAGTTGTCTCGGCGAGTGGGTTTAAAAAATATTTTATTTAATATATATTTTTATATGGGGAATACTGGAAGCGTTTAAAAGGACGCGTGATAACTTAGAATAGCTTCTAGAAAAGAAAAGTTTAGCAAATATACTATAAATCTTTTATTATTATTTACATCATACTTGACATGGTTCGGCCCAATCGGGTCACCTCATAGGGGATATTAGATTGGCTGGGTCGAACCAATTTATCATTAAAATTTTAGTTTCAATAATAGCATTCTCGGGCTATGACTTTTGAAATCCGATATTTGAATGCCACAACCTCGTCGATAAATAAGTGTTCATGGGTTTCGGCATTCAAACAATTGCAGCATGGCGTTCGAACGCCATAGTCGTCAAAACTCGCTGGCTGCTCTCTAGTTTTGATGTTCAAACGGCCATAGTCGGCATTCAAATGCTAAACCCTACTGACTTGCTCTCAAGTTCTAGCATTCAAATGCAGTCTAATGGCATTCAAATGCCCAAAACTGAGAGTGCAACTCATCCAACGGCGTTCGAACGTCCAAAACTAAGAGTGCAACCCATCCAATGGTGTACGAACGCCCGACGTTGAGATCGTTGTGTTAGGATTAATTTGAACTATTTTAAATTTTAGTTAGCCTCTAAAAATATGAAAGATAGCAATTTTGGAAATTATTGAAGATTATTACCATTTTTCTATCTTTTTCCTTCTCTGGCCTTCTTTACCTTCTCTCTCTTATTCTCCGTTATGAACCGACTTGATCCGATATGTAACGGTTTTAGACTAATTTGAGGAAGTGACTTTCGAAGAGAACTACGGAGAATCTAACTATTGGATCTTGCTAAATTTTGAATATGTTTTCGCCCTTGAAGAGAACTTTCCAAAAAATCTAAGATCATAAGGTTTAGATGGGTAAATCTTGAGATATCGGCCAAATAATGACCGAAGGTTGGTTGAACCCTAGCTTATTAGCCCTTCAATGACTAAATAGGTGCTAGGATAATTCTTTGGAGTGAAGGGGAGAAGTTACTGTAGAAGAGGGAAATTAGGAGTTAGAGGAAGCCGACCAAGAACTTGGGCGGTGGAAAGAAGAATGTGGAAGAGGACGCTAATGATTAGAGCAAGGAAGGGGATAAGGGCATCAAATTATCATATTAACTTTAATTACAGTTTTCTCCATATATTTATAGAGGCCCATCCTTGTGACCCAAACAACCAAATTAAAACCCTAACAAACCAACAATTTTCATCGCGGTGCGTTCGAATGCGCAAATACTATCTCTATTATTGTGAACGCATGCAGGTGTTCAAACGGTTGCATTCGGATGGGCCTATAGTCGTTCCAACCCACAAATCACGTTCTCTATTTTTGTGAATGCGTGTAGACATTCACATGTCTTGTTCAAATGTGGTCTGTGGCGTTCGGACGCATCCCAACAAAAAGCTTTTATTTCTTTAAGCAAAAAATCAAACTAGATAAATAGGCTCATCCCAATGAACCCAATATCGCGAGTGGATACAATCTGATTGAGCTGTATCATTCTCTTTCTCTATTGATATTTCAATCTAAGTCGTCGTCTTCTCCAAGGATGTCCCTCCCTCCCTCCTCGTTTATCGCACCTTCCTAGACCCGTAGGGCCGGCCCTTTCTCCGTCATCTCCTTCTCATTTTTCCAAATCCACCATTGCCAACCTTATCACCACCATCCATAAATCTGTTGCCACCATCCATTCACCACCTAATCCATCTTAGTCAGTATATTTTGTATTTAATATCTGAAAAATGTTAGTTTTACTCTGATTACGACTAACAAACTTTTTAAAAATTAGAAATTAAAATACCTAGCTGCGCCTCATTTGCCTTTAAAAACTAATTCTCTATTTAATTTTAACTTAAGCTAAAAAAACTTATTCAATGATGTACACATGGAAAAGATAAAGATTGATAATTAAAATTTCCAGTAGCACTAATGAGGTGGTCATATTTGGTAATTACCTATTCAGGGTTTAGTTAACTTAATAGTAATTAAAAATTGAATTCAATGGTATGATTGATCTCTATGAGAATGAATTAAAATAGAAAAAAATTTGCAACAACAAAAAAAACCTTACATTATGGGTTTTTTTATGATTCAAATCCTATATTATTACTTTTTTAAAGCTCCTATCTTTTACTAAAAATAATCAGAAAAGCAAGTGAGTTAATTTAAACTCGTTTAAGACTCTTTACAAAATAAGATAGCGAACGTAACTTCAGAAGTTTAAAAATGTTAATTTAAGTAAAATAGATAATTCCTGTTCTATTAAGCTAATGCGAGTTTTAAGTAAACTCAGTGACCTTTTGGAATACTATTAGTAAAAGATAATGGCTTGTTTAGAAAAAGTGATAAGGTATGTGTTACGAACCAGATCTGAACTGATCCGGACGTAAGAAAATTATGAAAATTTAGATAGAGGTAGCCTTTTGAGTTAGAGTTCTAATGGCTCTAGTATCACCTAAAATCGGAGGTTAGGATGAAAGTTAAAATAAAATAGTGGAGATAGGTCAGAAAGGGTACAATGGTAATAATCCAACATTGCGACGGTCGTCGGAGGATGGTGGTGGATGACCGTATTATAGAGTGGCTGCTAGAGGTAGGAGGTGGCTAGGATTTAGAAGGTTGGGATGTTCCTACAGCTATGATCTACTCTTAGAAAGATAAAACGATCTAACGGCTAGATAAAAGATAAGGACGAAAATAATAACTTGGCTAAACTCATATTCATTCTATTCAATTCAATGATTATTATCACCACTCTTATTTATAGAAGTAAAAATCTTTAGCGGATTGAATTCACATACGAATTATTCGATTTATTTAAAATTCAAATAACAAAATAAAACTAACTAACTAACTAAATCGCCCTTCCATGAATACCAAAGTTACCTGGAGGTTGGCAATCTTATCCAGCTGATTTGATATTATTCAGAAGTCTATAGAATATTCTGCGAATATTTACCGAAATTATGTAGAGCTGAATTTAGCTAATTAAATAAAATCATAACCTTCTAATGAAACCAAATAAACAAATAAGATAACTAGACTCAATCTTTTGAGCCCAATCTCCCCTTAATATGATCTGGTTTGACCCGATACGCATCAGTAAGATTCGAATTATGAAGAAAAAAATCCATGATGTATGGGTATTTTTTGCAAATTTTCCATTAGAGAGAAGGTTGATTTTGCAAAAAAAATTGAGGCAAATATTCGAATGGTAATATTAAGGGTTATTTTGCATGTACACTCGAAGTCATTAGTTTCTTGTATGCCCTTCTAAATTTTGTATTTCCGTATGTACCCTTCAAAACCTATTATTCCATAATGAATACCCTTCTAGTCCATTTTCTATAACTATATGCTAATATCTGAACTAATTAATAGATGAAAAAACAATAATGCCCTTATTTAAGAGTAATATATGCAAAAAAAAATAGAAAAAATATTTTTATCTTTTTACTATTAAGTTGATTAAAATTCAATTGTTAGTTAACTTTCATGGCTATCTATATAAAGACAAATATTTTCAAAGGTATCCATATAAAAATCAAAAGTTCTGATAAGTATATGATACATTTAGTTAGTATCTTTTCTTATTTATTAGTTATTTATTTTCATTAAAATAAAATTTTCGTAAGTCGCGTTCAAACGCAGGAGAGGTCGCGTTCGAACGCCATTGCAAACGCCTGCATCAGGTTCGCAAATACAGAGGATGCGAAAAGTGTGTTCGAACGCGGTCAGGCAAGTTCAAACGCCACATTTGAATGCCTGCATCACGTTCACACATACAAAGAACGTCTTTTGGGTGTTTAAACGCGATCGGGCGTGTTCAAATGCGATTGGCAGGAATCCTCTAGAATTAGAGTTACTTATTGTTATTAGAACTTGTTGGCTAGCATCTATAAGTATGTGGATGGCAGTCAAATTCATTATAGAATTGAATTATTGATTTCTTGCCGCTTATCTTCTCTCTAGACTCTCTCCCTCCTCCCTCTTCACCATCCTTCCACCTCTACCGTTGGCAAGGTTTCTCCTAACTTCTAATCTCCCTCGTCTATCGAGTCACCCCTCTTCTTTGGGATCTCGACCACTTCATTCCTTTCGTCTACATCCCTTAATCAAATCCACCATCCACTGTCATCTCCATACCCATCCATAATTCTAACATCCACTTCACCCGTCACCACCACCATCACCCATGTTATTTCATGTTTGGTCCCAATTACAATTTGAATTTATGAAGGGCGTAAATACGAAAGTTGTAGATAAGGAAGTTATGAATCTAATCTACTTGGCTTCGTAATTTTCTAGCTATAGGAAAGTATTTGACGAATATTTTTCAATGGTTGCGTAGACTACTTTCTGCAATAAATTTAGATCTTAAAAAAATTATTCCTTAACCTATCTTTTAGTGTCGTAACCCATCAGTATACATTTAAATTTCAACCTGTTATGATCCAACCACATTGATTAAGTCAAGTCAAATAGTAGTTTTATCTTATTATTTTGAATTTTAAATAAATCGAATAATCCGTATATGGATCTGATACGCTAGAGATTTTTACTCCTATAAATAGGAGTGGACATGTGTTGGTAATTATCATTGAATGAATATGAGTTTAGCCAAGTTATTGTTTTCATCCTTATCGATCGTATTTATTTTTCTAGAAGTAGATCATAGTCATAGAAGCACTCCGATTTTTCAAACCCTAGCTATCTTCTTCTACTAGCAGCCACCCTATCTTATGGCCGTCCACCACCACCCTTGGATGTCCACCACCCTTCGATGACCGCTGCAAAGTCGATTAATTATTGTTCTACCCTATTTGACCTCGCTCTACTATTTTATTAACATCTTTTCATTCAAACATCTAATTCTCGTGAAACTAGATCCATTAGAATCCTAACTTATGATGCTACCTACATTAAAATTTTAAAATTTTCTTATGTCCAAATCGGTCCAGATCTGGTTCATAATATTGGTATTAGAGCTGACGTTTCTCAAACAATGGTCATCATGTGATCCAAGACGAATGAGAAAGGAGTGACCATAGAGGACCAAGATCTCATCTCCATTCCTATAGGAGTTTCTCTGGCCCTCCTCCACCATCGACAGCTAGGCAAATACATTAATAGAATCTATTGACTTGTTAAGAGAATCATCGAAAGAGGGCTACGAAAGGATCGAGAGGGCGATCCAAGCCTTGATGGCTGTTGTTCTCCTAGCCCAGCACGGCCAACTCGCGCTACCAGCACTGTCAGCACGGCCAATCATGGCCAAAACTAGCCTCCACAGCATGAACGATCCAAGCCGTGAGGGAGAGGACGAGTTGGCCCAAGCCGCCTCAACCTTTCCACTTGCTTCCCCGAACAAATCGCACTAGGGACATAGCCTCCATTCGCGCCAACAATCGTCGAAAGAATGTCAACGACAATGATTATCGCTACAACAAACTTGCGGCTAGTGGCCGCGGATCCGGGTCTCCTACGACCACAAGTGGCCACGGCTAGCTTCCTTAGGCCGACTACAAGCCGGTGGTAGCCACTACAGTTGCCGGTGATTGTTAGGTGGCTGAACCTGATGGCCACAATCATGGGAAGCTACCCCAACGTTGGGGTGGGCCCATCGCTGCTCTCGTGTAATGGGTCCATGGTCCAGTCTGCAACCGCAGGGGGTCGAGGGATCTATTGATGATGCACCATGGCCACTGCTATACTAGGTCAAGCCCAAGCTTGAGTTTAGCTTTCCACCGTCGCTCACCACTAAATAGACCTATCGGATGGTCACTGCCATCGATGACCTACCCTGCCTAGCCTTCACCGAGGCTACAGCAGCCTATGGAGGTGCCCCTAGGCCAAAATTCATTTTTAGCCCTAGGGTTAGGGCTAGGGCAACCACATGAAGATGATGAAGTACATGATTCTTTAGACTGACCAGATTTTTGCGAACTGGTTCAACCACCTCTTGCAAACTAGTTTGGAACCCATGAACATGACTCCGAGCACAAGTATAAGCCCAAGGATAAATGGTGGAATGACCCGGTGGGCTCGTGCCATTAGACTAAGTTGAACCTGCATGCAGCCCAAGTGACCATCCTCAACTACAAGGTCACTTGGCCCATGATGACAGGCCATATTTTGGGATCCAAGCTCAGACCATCAAGCTTGATTTCTCAAAATTCTCTGGAGGAGATCCGCTAGACTGGACCTATCTAGCGTAGCAATTTTTAACGTACCATGGCATGCCCAACCACGAGAAGGTCTAGTTAGCCTCATTCCACTTGGAGGGCATGGCAATTAGGTGGTACTAGTTGGTTGAGCGGACTCGATCATTTGAGTTTTAGCAGGACTTTATAGATGCGATTTGTGCTCAGTTCAATCCGACCCAATACGAGGAGTTTTAGGCCATATTGACTAAGCTGACTTAGTTAACAATATTTTGAGCTTACCGAGATGAATTCGAGGGGATCTACAATGGGGTTATTAACTGGTTTGACTCAGCTCTGAAGAGTACCTTTATTAGTGGGCTTTTGCCTAACATTCATGGTGAAGTCAAGCCTTTGAGGCCACTACTTATGATGAGGCCTTCTCCTTAGCTGTTCTGATGGAGTCCAAGTCGGATCAGTTGTACCAGATTCGTAAGGAGGAGAGAAGAAAGATAGCCCAAGCCTACAGCCCACTAGAGACAACATCTGCCCCAACTCAGCCTGCATTGACGGATTAGCTTAATTGGCAGATGATCTCGCATCGCTTTATACCCAATGACTTAGAAAAGCATAAAAAAAAGACTTGTGTCTTTACTATGATGACCGATTTACCCCCTATCATAAATCCAAGCGCTAGTTAGCCCACATCATGTTCCTAGGTGGACTCGAGAAAAATGAACCAGATCCACTAATTAGCACGATAAGTTGTATGACTACAAGGACGTGAGAGTCTATTCACCTTGAGAACAAGGTGTCGAAAGCGTGGTGAATTATTACGATTCAACTCGAGCTTGTAGTGCCTAGTCTGTTCAAAGGCCCATAGATGATGACTTATCTTTTGAGCTATGTTCGTCCACAATTAGTTTAACCCATGTCTATTAGATTTAAATTTAAATTCCTTAAATCCTATTTAATTATTTTTATTCCTTAAATATTAAATATATGTTTATATTATTGTGCTCATGAGAGAGCATTAGCAACTATCACAAAATTTGATTGTGACTAACTTGGCCAAGATTGGAAACAATTATGGACGTAAGAACATTTCGAAAATTTTGAATCATCTAAAAATATTATTTTTAGGCTTTTAGAAAATATTCTACCATATAAAAATATTGTTTTTAAACATATAGATTCAATTAGACATGGTACGTCTGTCCACTCACAATTGACTCGCTTAGTAATATGGGCATGGACTGAACTGGGTCAGAATACTTGAACTTGACCTAAGCCAAGACTCATCCAATACTAGTCTAGGAATGGACTGGACCAAACCTTATCCAAGCCCGAGTTTGATTTTATTTTGTCCAGGCCAGACCCAATTTGGTCCATGAGCACCCCTACTTCAAAGATGTGGATTCTACTTCAAGGTGGCACAGGGTTAGTACCGAGTCCCATCAAGCCACATGTGCCAATCATGGGTGCTAAGCATGATGTTTGCTCGTTGGAAACCTAATGAGTGAAGATCCAATGTCAACAAGTGTCCGGGGATCTTCAATGTGACCAAGATATAGAAGACCTTATGCTGGTTTGGGCTCAAATATACGGGGGTGATCTTGATTGGCTTGGTGTAGGCTTGGGAAAGTTAGGGCATCTTGAACTTGGGTCCGTGGTCTGCTCCAAATCCTCCTCGATTCTAGCAGTAGTAGAGGTGCAGAAATCGCTGCATAGACCAAGGCAACCATGACTATGTTATGTGGTCATAACATCCTAATAATTGGCCTATGGTTTGGCGCCTATTGTTGGTCGAGATGGTGGTCTCATGGACGTTTATAGGGTAGGCCCCATAGTTTGAAAGGTCTTGTCCTTGTGCCTGAGTAGTTACAAAGCAGCATGTTGCAAAATGGAGTCTTTCGCTGCAAGATCTTGTGATCGCAAATCGAAGATGGCTTGGTTCAATGCCTCGGTGGAGGCTTGTGAGGCTCGTTGCGATTGTGTTTCAAACATCATGGCATGCATCATTGCCATTAGTTGGACCAAACTCAATTGTCCAAGTGCAATGTAAGGTGATGCCATCGCCAATAGAGCATTGATTGGATTCATTCCCTCTAAGACAGCTGCTTTTGCTGCCTCCAATGTGCCCTCTTGATGGTGTGATGCCATTGATCTCATTGTGGGCATTTGATTCGAGGAACGATGGCTTTGATACCAATTAATATGCACCAACCTAGGGGATATTCAAACTCTGATACCAATAATGTGAATCGACCATAAGGGTATATTTGTTGTGTGATACGATTCAGACTTCACCGATGTCGTCTCGAGCATGAATACACTTTAAGAATGTCTTTATTTCTTGTTTTAATGTTTAATTTCTAAGAAAATAAGTTTTCTGTAAGTCGCGTTCGAACGCGGGTGGAGTGCGTTTGAACGCGGTTGTGAACGTGGTTGTGAGGTGTGCATTGTGTGTTCGAACGCACTGTGAACGCCTGCATTGCGTTCGCAAATCCAGAGAAGTGAGAAACAAGCACGTTCGATCGCGCATTCAAACGCTTGCATCGCGTTCACAAATCTAGAGAAGAGCAAACTAAGTGCGTTCGAACGCGGTCGGTGAAATTGTATTGTTTAGGGTTAATTTTGAGTTGTTTGATTAGCCTCTAAAAGGGATGTGGATGGCAACCAGAGGTCATTATTGAAGAATTGAGTTTCGCCTTACCTCTTTCGTCTTCTTCGCTCTCGTTCTCTCAATCCCCGACAACGCCGCTTCTAATCTTCCTCGACCAGCCAATCATCCTAGACCCTTAGGGGCAGCCCTCTCATCCCCATTCTTCCAATCTATCCAACACTTGTCTTAACCCTTCCATCAACCATAACTTTTCCATCACCACTTTTCACCGGTGCCACCCCATAAACGCCAGTCTGCCTTCAACCACCATCACTTAGGATCTTGTGCCTCCATCCACAGATCCTAAACAGACCACTCTGATGTTCGTCACTAATCGGACGATATCTCAAGATCCCCACCTCCGATTCACCTGAAACTTAATTTGTTGAAAAGCTCTTTTCTAGGGGCTACAACATATCCAAATTTCATATCGATCTGACAGCGGCATCTTTCGGGATCTTATTACAAAGTTTCGTATCAGATCGAACCTTAGCCTAAGGGGAGATCATATCATTGTGATAGTGGTAGTGTGAATGGTGAAGGTAGCGGCAGGGATGATGAGTTTTAGAAGGTGTAGATGGAGGGAATAATAGTGATGATAATGGTAAGGATATAGATAGATATGAGATCTATAAAAAAAAGATGAGAGAAGAGAAGGCTAGCCCCATGGGACTAGAGGAGCGGCTCCCAAAGGAGGGAGGAGAACTACGACCTTGGTTGGCGACGACCTTGATTTGAGAGAACAAGAGAGAAAGAGATCAAGAGACAATAGGTAGGAGAAGATAGAAAATGATTAGTATTCTTCCATGATCTAAAAATGACTATCCTCCACATATTTATTTTGAGGCTAACACACAAAATTAATTAAGCCCTAAATTAACTAAATAATTTACTGGTATATGACTATGACCTGGTGGACAAGAAAGGAATTGAGAACTGAGCCACCGATGCTCTATCACACCAACTTGATTCAACCGACCTAGTCTCATTTTTTGTCCCTATTTTTTCTTTCATTTTAGAGCTAAGAATAGCTTATTCGGAAGATCAACATATGGTGGAACTTGTATCCAAGTTAGAGAAAGAACCACCGAACTATTATGAATTAGAGCTAAGGGATGGATTAGTTCTTGATTGGGGTTGAGCTAAGCCGAGTTGCATGTCAGATGCTCAATATGCCCGAGCCTAAAACTAAAACTCCTAAAAAGATAACAATAACTAAACCTACATAAGCCGGTCCGACCTAGTGAACCAAATATACCCTATGAGGTGACCTAGTCAAGCTCGGATCACATCATGCACATAATTAAAAACTTTAGAATGGTCTATATGAATAAAAAAAAAACCCCTAATATTAATGTAAGGTATTAACAATTATTTTCTTCAAATTTTAGGAGACTCTTACCGTTGTTATCGTACAATTATATCATTATCTCAAAAGATAAATTCGTACGCATTAACTTTGTATTCATTCGTTTTCGTACTATGTCTCTACTTTTTATTGATCTTTCACTTATATGTAGTATAAGCACCAGAACGGTATTTATTGCTTTAGGATTTTACTCAGAAACTGAATACGAGTAAAAATATTTCTTAGATTTTTCTTTTTTTTAAGATAAAATTACAGATAACACTCTACTTTTAACTATATTTTAAGTACAACACTCTTTTTTTTTTCTTTTATAAATACAGCCTTCCATGTACTAAATCAAGCCACACCCCAAGTAAAGTTTAACTTATTAAGAACTTTCAAATGATATTTTTTATTTCCTAAAATACTCTCAACCCTATTAAGTTAAACAACTATAATTTTGGATTCATTAATCTTACGTGATCTTGTGTTCAGAAGTGTTTTGGGCTTGATTTGGCTCTATCACATTGGAAATCGATATTCTAATTTATTTTAATACTAATTGGAGGCTTAATTTAGTTCAATGATGGCCGAATTAAATTATATATTTTTCTCATGCAATAGAGTGTGGCTTTGTATTTCTTTTAACAAATAAAATGCTCTACAATATATAGTCAAAATATAGGATTTTCGTTAATAAATTCCTGTTTCTTTTTTAACTTGATTAAAGCTTATAAGTTAAGTGAGACTAATTGTATGGATCCAATTAGTCCTCTCCAAATATGAGACCCAAATGAACCTCATCATTTGCCCTATTATAGTTATCATGCATAAACAATTGCTGCAAATAAAATTAAATAGTACTAATGCTTCAGTACTAATACTAGAAAGATAGCTCATGGAATGAAATTTTTTAATTTAATTTATAATTAGGTAAGAGGGAGAATAAATCAAAGACGTCCGGATTAAAACGTACGTATTTGAATCATTGCCTTCAAAAATAAATTAGTTGGTGGCTTGAATACATTCTTTCAAACTAAGATAAGATTATAAATATGAGTATATCTCAACCAATATCCAAATATCTTTCTATCAAGTCTACAAAAAATCAAGAATCCGCCTCGAGAAACGCAGAAAAATTGACCAACCATATCTCGCCACGTGAGGTCGTGGTAACGGATGGCGTCACCCTCTCCGTGGGCCCCACGGCCCGCCGTTTGTAGAAAGACCGACTCAAAAGAGATATTGCGGGGGGGGGGGGGGGAATTAGAATATTGAGGAGGTCGTACCGTTTCGGCCGCACTCCTTTTCCTCACTTGGGATATATTAAAATAAAATTTATGGCTTAATTATACTTAGTCCCCTTAACTATAACCATTATTTTTATATACAATTCTTAGTTCACTTTTTTTTTCCCTTAATTGAGAGATTTATATAAATATAGATAATACAAAATGTTAAGAGGTGCCTACAAAAATTGTGATATAATTATTTATATATTTATATGTTTTAATTTATGTTTGAGAAAGAGAGAGAATAATAATAATAAAGAAATAAGATAAAAGAATGAATAAAATAGGAAATGAGATAGACAGGATGGTAAATTACAGATGCAGTAGTAGTACTACTAATAAGACCACTACTACAGTCAGTAACGGCGCGTCGCCGCGCCGTCCGGCTCCTGTCCTCGCCGTGCGTCGTGATCAGGAAGCACGTCTCTGCTCCGCTTCCTGACACGTGTATCATCTCTCTACCTCACGTACGTCCTTTTTATTTCTATTTAAAAAATATTTATTTACTTTTTAAAACAAAAAAATAATTAAAATACTATTATAATACCCTTCGTTGCAGCTTAATATATCTGTAACCCTTTTTTCCTTTTTATTTTTGAAGAACTTATTTTGCACACAGAACTAACTTCATCCAATGCAGGGTGAATAGATAAAAGAAAATTTAGGCCTCTTAAATTATCGTTATTTTTTATATACCTCCTCTTAATTAATTTAATTTTTCTTTCTTAGACAATAAAAGAATTCTACATAAAAAAATATAAAAAGATGTTTGAAATATTTTTAATAGTTTAGAAGATTTATATGTCAAAAAGATTAAGTCATGGACGAGAGTTGGGAGGTCTAAGCATTAGCTAGCCCCCAGATAAATATTCATACAGTAAGATATGAATTATAAATAAAGACAGAACTTGGGATGCTTTTGATAAGTTTATCAAAAAGTTGCCATTATGTGACAAGGGAGGTCCAAAATCTATTCAGGGTTTTGAGTCAGTAAGAGTAGAACGGTAGAACCCACATCATCAGCCCATTTGAAACCGTTGTCTCTGTTGTTTCTATTAATATTAAGGGAGTGTTTTGCATTGGAGGCAACCAAAGCAGTGAAGAAGGGAACATTCTTCTAAAACTCTCAGGATGCCCCCAAAGTTGCATTCAAAGGTGGATCCCACCTCCACCTCCAGCTCTGTTCTCTTCCTTCTCCCATTCGTGTGGTCAGCGCATGGGAATCATCAAACCGAAGAGATCACCTATGTGACTTTCCTCCCAGATTTCCTGTGGAAGTAATGGGTTTTAAATTACAAGATGTCACCTTAGAATGGGGCAAGGGGGGGATTAAACAAAAGGGAGCTTGGAGAGGATGTTATTAGTTTGGAAGGGAAGACTAAACCAACCTTCCATTCTATTGGCATGAATTTAATGGAGAGGACCTACCTACCACCTAAAGTTTCAGCAATTCCCCTGCCCAAAGCTCTAATTGTTTACTCTCATCATCATTGAGAGTTGTGTAACTCATTCAAGTAGTGATCCAAAACATGGCATGTTGCCAAAAACAAAGTGGGGGGTAAAAAGTCCCAAAGTCTACTGCTTACTAGTCAAACCCTTTATGTAGCTAAAGGATCTTTTGGATTTCAGTTAAGAGATCAATAGAATGAATTGGTTGGATAGATTTGAGTTTGAACTTGGCCGAAGAAGTAACTGCAATCGAGAATAAACAAACACTGGCACATACTTTCTTGAGCAAAACATCCCAAGAAGTTCAGAATCTACAATGGGCCTAGGTAACAGTCATTATAGCTCAATCCGAGTTCCTAATTAAGAAGAGAAAGACACCAGTTTCCACGATCGTAATATTATTGTTTAATCAACTTGATGTCCGCTAAAAACATTACATTTTTGCTAGTTTAAATTGGGAGGAATGAATCTAAATCCGACTGCTTTGAAAACCGATTTTGAGTTTTTAAGTCCTATCAGTTTTACCCCTCGATTAGAGTCCTTCAGTAGCTTACTGACCAACATGTCAACTCGCACATATAAATTACTTCCCTTCTAATACCAGCATTAGTTCATTTGTTCATATGTCAGGAAACTTCTCTATTTGCAATTTGAGTGTAGGACTAAAAGAAGAATAGCACAATTGGGTAAACTGAACTGAATATTATATTAATTCCTTTAATCTTCTAAAATAGTGTAGGTCCTAAGCAAGACATACAACAAAACAATCCTCCTCCTAGATGGCCTTGTAACAAAATATTTACCCCCATAAAAATTTCCAGCTCTCAACTCTTCAACAAGGCATAACAAAATGTAGGCACTATATTCTTCGCTTAACTTGACTAATTGTTATAAGAATGAAACTCGCCAGGAGATTCCTAGCCTTCTTCAGACGCATAGATGCATCCAATCCAATTCTGAAAGTTTATACTACCGAGCTTCTTCTCCATGGTGCATATCTATAGTTCATCAGTAATCCTTGTTGGCCTTGAACAAAACCAGAATAATGTTAAAAAAAACAGTTATTATGACCAAGACAAGTAAGAAATACTTACTCTAGAAAGAAGAAAAGCTACTTACAGACTTTGCCAGCTCACTAGCTTTCTCGTCATTGAAACCAAGGGAGGCCAATATCTTATGACCAGCCGAATCTTTCTCTGACCATATGCCCAGTAGTAAAAGTGTCACGGTTATCTCTCCTTCCTTGCCTGCATCCAACAAATATTTCATTAGGAATGAAAAGAATGATCAGTAGAATTTTTTGTTTTTAATATATCATGAGATTGTAGGCTAATCATAAACTAAACAATAAAACTAGTTCTGCTAAATATATAAATTTGACAACTAGACCAACTCTCCGAAGAAACGGAACACGATAGACCTAAAGCATGTGCATATAACAATCCAGTCCATAAAATGAATCGAATTATTGACCTCTATTATAAGTTGGTAAGACTCAATGTGTGGGCTATAATGGTAACCTAAGAATAGTCAGTAGGCAACATACACTCAAGCATTAATAGTGATTCATCCAACCATCAGACACTCAAGTACATTTTAACAAATGTAAGATTCAGCCCACTTGAATATCTAACTGTATCTCAATTAAAAGTGTTATTCACACTTTATATGCTCACTACTGCTCCTACAGCTATTTGTTCTTTAGATTATCAAGAGCCTTTCAAATCAAGGATCTCATTTCTGCTAATACAACCATTTTTTTTAATTAAATCTGAATGATGCCACCTTTTCTCATTCATTTACACTAGCAATACATCCTGCTCTTTGTTCTGGCATCAAATATGTTGCTGTGTTCTAGCATCACATATGTACTCAAATGCAATCAAAAAGTAGGTGACTGATCATAACTTATAGTTCAATAAGCTCTTATTTAACAATTTTTTTAGAAATAAAAGGTTCAATGCTTATCAAACCTTCAGATAACATGATCACCAACTAAAAGTTCACAAAATGGTAAACAATCATGTGACTATGATAGGCCAAGTTTTCAAGGCAATCAGATTGGAAGGGCAGCAGATATCTCAGCAACAGTAGCTATGGGCAATTAGATGGGCTTGCAAATGCCTTATGGAAATGAGCCAAGATTATAGAGAGGTAGAAAAATCAGGAAGCAGCAATACTGGAGCATGAATCATCTTGTCCTTGATTTCATGAAATGCCTTGGCTGTGAAACTAGACCATTTAACCTCATCCTTGTCGTGCAATAATTGATTGGTGCCATTGCTGTGCTAAATCCACAATCGTGCCAAATTCTCAAATAAACTTATTGTAGAAAGCAACAAGACCATGAAACTCTTAACTTCGTGTATGTTTTAAGGTTCTAGCCACTCTCTAATTGCTCTCACTTTCTCAGGGTTAGCTAAGACACAGAAAAATGACATAACAAAACCAGAGAGTATGACATGTGAGTTATAAGAAACAGCATTTCTTTAGGTTTTAGAACTACTAAAACCTAATGAGGTGAATCAAGTGATCTTCCCTGGTTTTACTATAAATTAGCATGTCATCAAAATAGGTGACAAGAAATGCCCAGTAGAAGGATGTAGGCCTTGGGTAATAACTCTCATGAAAGGTAAGACCAACCACTCAAATAAGTCAGTCTTAGTTTGAAGACAGTTATCCATTCGTCCTTGTGTCTACCTCTAACCTGGTGATAGCTGCTACTAAAATTGATCTTAGAAAAATGAACTGATCCAGTCATCATATCAAGCATGTAATCTAGCCTAGTTACGGAAAAATAAATTGATCCTTTTTGCCGGCCTAAGGCATGCATCTGCCAAAAGAAATATGATTGCCTCGACAAGATATTCCCTTCATTCTTCCTCTATGTTGTTTACGAAATCTGGTTCTTTTGGGGTTATAGTCGATGGTTGGTGCTTAATTCCATCTCTACTGCAGAACCGGACATGAGAATTTCTTCTCATCCAGCTCCTCGCGAATGAAACAATTCCAATTCAATAATATTACAGAATATTACAGATACACATTAATAGATAATACACTAAGTAAAGTAATGACTTTTATTGATATTTAATTTGTTACATAGGAAGATGTATATACAAGATATACAATGCTTACACATACCAATATGCCAATATGTTGGCATTTAGGATGAAACCCTGGATCACCAATTGTTTAGCAGTCAATTTGGTAGAGGTTTGAGATTACATTAGCGACAAACTCAACATTATTTTGAATATCTTCTTGCTTACAAATAGGATGGATTTGACAACTGATTTGCCTTGGCACCAGTAGAAAACTACAAGGCAGTATTATCTCTGTAATATGGACCATTGGGAAATAAAGAAAGGTCATGTTTCCGGAGGGGGACAGATAGTTGCTGAAGGTGGTAGCCTGCCAAGAAATGGCTATAGTCGGAGAATACTCTGACACATATATGTCACAATCCCCAACAGGATCAAGGGGTAACAATGGTCAAGTGGCTCTGCCCCAATTTGGTTGTGTGAAGCTAAATTGTCATGCATCTCTCAATTTATTGAGTCAACTATAGGGGGGGTGGGGGGGTAATTTATCTAAATCTAATAGTGTAGTACTGCTTGCCCGAGTGGAGGAGGTTAAAGGGATGCCTGCATTGTATGCTGAAGCATGGACGGCCACAGCAATCGCAGGAAGTGGATTGACAAACACAATCAGAGAGCAACTACAAAATTTTGGTCATTTTGGCTTGAAAAGGGAAACCCCATGGTAAATTCGAAATATTGAAGAGAATTGCAATCTGTTGATAGCCAATTTTGTAAATGTGTAACAATCTTTCATTCTTGCAGGCAATGTAATATAGCTACAAACTGGGCAACCAAATAAAGGGAGGGGACTTTTGGTTTTATGGGGGAGGTACAAGGGGGATTCTCTAATCTTTTTGATGATCCAATTGTTTTTGACAGCTCCAGAGCCAGAGTACTTGGGATCTTGTAAGCAGCTTTGTTGCTCTTTTCAATCAATCAAGTCACCAGAATCCATGTAAGGCCCAGGATACATGACACCTTGCTTCTTGCTAAGTATGTGCAAAGACTTTGTGACTTCCACTTTCTGAGATGCCTTTTTAGGAATGCCCTGTGTATCTAGTGGTTTAAAGGGATTCAACATTATTTTATTTCCTTTGGGCATAATGATATAAATGTAGAATCTCCAAAAGTGTGTGGCATCCACATCAACCAACTAGGGCCTCCTTAATAATACGGAGAGAACATCACACCAGATCTAATCACTAAAAGTCACAAGGGGAATTAGGATCATGCATCTCTAGCTAACTAGCATTGTGGTTTCTCAACTCATAAATTATATCAGTGAGAGTGGGGTTCAGGTTTTAGTACCATCCACTCCAAATCACTTTGATAGACTACATTGATGCATCATGCCTATAATTAATTTGCAACACTCATCTCCACTTTTAAAGTAAGCATGAAAGATAAATATGCTCCAATCATCCTCACCTCTAGGTGTGACCAAAACACCTCTTGATGGTTAAATTGAACATCCTCATAATCACAAACAGGCTCATCTTCTTAGTGGGATACCTCATACCTTCTCACTCTATGTCAGGAAGGGTCCATGTTATGAGGTGACCTAATTCAACTAGGATTTGAAGGGTTTTCATTTGAGAAGAGAAATTTTTTTTTTTCCAGAAGACTTATTTCTGTACCCAAAAAAAAAAAAAAAAAAATCGAGGCTATAACTAGATCATCAAGGTTATGAAAGGCGTCCCTAGTATGCAGATGGTCATCCAACTGCATAGCGCCTAGGTGGTATACAAGCACCCATTAATCTAGTATTTTTAAAAATAATTATATATAATATATTTATAATTATATAATTCTTAGCAATTTAGCATATCTACATATATTCACAAGTATGATTCACAAACACATTATATACATAATACAAAAACAGCCCACACTCCATTCCACCTTCACAATTTCAACAATTAACACACTACTAAAACCTATTACTAATTAGCTGTAATCTACATTCTACTAAACACTAATTAGTAGTAACCAAAATTTTACTAAAACTAAGTCACAATAAATAATAATCCACATTCCACTAAAAGGTAAAAACTAATTAGCAGTAATCTATTAATCAGTTCAATCTACATTCTATAATTCTATAGTTACTAATTTGCTATTTAATTAATCTTAAAATTAATAGAGATTAGAGAGACTGAAATTGACAGAGTGAGTGGAAGGCAGTGGGTGAGAGTGAAAAAGAGTGAAAAGAGAGGTAAATGGAGGCAATGGGCTAGTGGCTGCAGGTGGCAGATGGGAGGTGAGAGAGATAAGAGACTAGGGAGTGGGACTGTGGGAGACGGTGGCCACCGATGGGGGTGGTGAGAATGTGAGCGTACCTCTGTCCGCCACCTTGCATGAATTGCCACCGTCACCGTGTACCGCTCACCACCAAAAAGAGAGAGAGAGAGAGAGAGAGAGAGAGAGAGAGAGAGGATAAGGGCTTGAATGAGAGTTTTTTCTTAACCAACCAATAAGATTGAGCCTGGCCCACTTTGAAATAATGGGTTCCTTCTTCCTAGCAGAACATTCGTAGGCAAATTGACCTATCCCTTCACAGTCGTAGCAGCAAGTCGCTAAAATAGATGCAATGATGTTCGCCTTATTGTTATGTGTTTGGGGCTGCATACAAAAGTGTATTTACCTCATGATGTAATCAATGCAGTGTTGGCAGACTAGATTATCTGTGCACCCTCAGAATATTGCCAATTCAAGTACTCCCGGGATTGATAACTTGACCTGTGAGTTGAGGTTTCAAGCACTTCCCATAATACAAGGTTAATTGAAAGGAGTGCCCAAGTGTATCTCAAGTTTCATCCTATGGGAAACCTACCAATGTTGTATCATGTTTTTGTCATATCACACCTAATAATGAGCTCATCAAACTAAGTCATATACTTAGTACCTATCATGTTGCCCAATTGCAGAGCGATCATTTGCTCCATCAGTTGGCCTCTATACGACAAACTTTTGTTTCAATCCAATGCTCAAATGGTGCATGACCTAATCATAGATTATCATGCTGGCTAACACAGGGCATGCCCCTCGGCACATGTTATGCCAATGGGATGCCGGAATATGGCATGCAACGTGCCACCGGAGGCACTCCCAATTCTTGTTTTCTCTAACATTTGAAAACCCTAGGTCAATTGGACATCTGGAGAAGTTGATTACGAGAAATGGATCATTAAAATATCTCATAATTTGCATTAAACCAAAGCAAATCAGAACTTATTTCTAGCAACTTGCTCCAAGCATATATGAGAGACAAGTGAAAATACACTAAGAATAAGTGGATCATGACTTATTTCTCATGATCCAAAGAAGGTGCAGTGATAGAGGTACATGAGTCTATTACACCAATACAAATAAGGAAAACCCCTTATTATTCCATGCCATGCCATGCCATGCGTGGTCGACACGACTTCCTTGGACTCATGTTCTATGTCTCTACACAAAGCCAATATTGTTTATCTTGTCCGATTTACTTGAGTTTAATAAACCTAGTCCAATGACTCCCAGACATAGCATACCCAGTGCTTTGAAAGGGCCTAAGGCGGCCGCCCTACAAACCTTGATTGCAGTCAAGAATTGGTCGGCCCGCCTTAGGCGTTAGAGCGAGTTAGCCCACCTTAGCATTGGAGCAGATTAGATCTGTAACGGGTCGGATCTACTAATGCAAACCAGATCAGATTGGATCGCATCATGAGGACATTGGCTCGAAGGATTGAGTCTATTTATCTTTTAATTGATTTATACTTATCTCTTATATAAGCCGTTAAATCAAGTCTACTTAAATCATGTCAAGCTCAAAAGGCAAGTCTAATTAAGTCATATAAACCTCTAAGGCAAGTCCAATTAAACTATGTAAGTCTCTAAGGCAAGTCCGATTAAGTCATATAAGCTTATAAAGCAAGTCCTAGCTCGTGTCGTATAAGTCTTCAAGACTAAATCCGAATAAAACTCATTATGCCCAACCTCTATATATAAAAGAGCTGAGCTTCTTTGTTTAATCATCCAAGCATTAAGAACTAATTGAGTTTAGTTATTTTCTTATTATCATATTTATCGTTTTTATTGTAGCCATTAGATCGTCTTTATCTTTATAAAAGTATATCATAACTATAGAACCCTTCCAAGCACCCAAACCCTAGTCATCACCTTCTTTCAACAACCACCCTACTATACAGCCTTCCACTATCACCCTTGGCTATCCACCACTTTCCGACAACTGCCACAATATTGAATATTTACTGTTCTACCTCGTTCTAACATTGCTCTACTGTTTTAATTATATCTTTTAATCCAGACATCCGATTGACGTGAAACCAAAGCCATTAGAATCCTATCTCGTGAGGTTACCACCACTTAAATTTTTATAATTTTCTTACTTCTGGATGGTTCCAGATCTGGTTTGTAACATCTACCAGCAGGTGAGAACTAAGCAATTAAAAAAAAAACCAATCATGCCCTCTCCTCTCTCAATATGAACCATAACCCCTCAAACCCACCATCTCCTCTCACTATCTCGATCGTTTCCTCTCCCTAGTAGCGGCAAGTACTCTTTTTCTCTTTCTTCTGGTTTACAATGGTGTTTTACTCTCCTTTGGTTTGTGGCAAATGATGACAAAAGGAAAGCAGCACTACTTTTTATTTATTTTACTCTTCTTCTCTTTCTTCCATTCATCCGTTGTTTCTTCTACCGATAGTTGGTGCTTAATTTTGATAATAGAAACCTGCTTAGTTATAAATATATGTAACCTATATGTATTGTCCGTGTATAATAAGTTCTGGATTCAGTTATTCACTGCTTTAATAGCCATCATACCCGCGGCCGCCTTTCAAAACATTGACCATACCGGTGAATGAATTGGTCAATGCCACTTAGCCACTCTTGAAAAGCCTTAGGTTCTAGTTTACCATCAAAACTAAGTGCCTCAATCTTTATGTCCAACTCATCAATTGGTGACTCAACATCAAGCCTAGTATTATGTGGCTCAATGGTAACTATATCTCTTGTGAATCAAGTGCCACGAATCAAAGCTTAGTATTGACATGCTTACCGTGATGTGTTTGATTAGCTTGGACAACAAGATTTTCCTAGGCTTAGTTAACCTCTTTATGGCATTAGTTTGTCCTAAATTCTTAGTGGCGCTTGAAATGAGATTAGCTTAAAACGTATTTAAGATACACCTATTTTATAAGCTCATTTTATGAACCTTTAATGAGTTCAGAAAAATTGAATATTTGGTTGTAAACCACGTTAGTGGTATTATCATTATTTTTAGTTCGACATGAAATCAAATTAAAGTGTCCCTTGTTCTAGTTTAAGGAGCTGAGGTTGAGGATATTTCATATAAATTGGTCAAAATAACTTTTGGAATTAATGGATGTAGTACACCAAAATAATTATATTATAATTAACTTTCACAAAAGTTTAGATTGCTTGAAAAATGTGTTCATTTAATGAGTTTTGTTTTGCCATGCGGGCTTTAATGGACAAAATACTTAAAGGTATGCAATGCATGTTTGTATACAATGCCAGCTTATAGGTACAGGATGCATACTTTGTATGTATGCATTACAGCCTCAGAGGTATTATGCAGTGCATGCTTGTGTGTACAGTACTTGTTTAAAGGTATGTAACGCATACTTGTAGGTACAAATTGCTTATTTGTAAGTACACAATGTAGTTTTCTAGGTGTGAAATAAAAGTCCTATCATTTAGTCTTATCAAAGGTAGCATGGTAAATTCACTTTGAGCCTAAACTCATTCCAAACGGGAGAAAAGAAACAGGTTAGCTCATATTTCCACTCAGTTCTTAAACATGCTTTTAGACAAACTAGTGTTTGGTTATAAAACTAGGTTAGTGGACATTTATCTAGTTTAAGGAACTTATTCTCATTCCAAACGGGGCCAAAGATAATTCTTTGAAGTTCTTAAACCTCACATTTTGAATTACTAACTTGGCCAAGTTAAATTCATAAATTGCTCAACATATCATCTCTTGACTTATCGACAATATTGCTCATGTAAGGTCATCCAATCATGCAAGACTAACCTAAGCTTTGATATAAAAATTGATGTGGATCAACCCAGAAATCGAACGTAAGCTTGAATTAGGTTGCACAGATGAAGATAACCTGATATGTTATGCAATATTTTGAAAGACGACTGCACATACTACATATATGGAGCCACATAGGTCATGCTAGTGGGTTAATCGCCCTACATAGACAAAATGCAGTCCTTATATACAGCCCAACCGCATCCAGGTTGCATAATGACTGCATATGCAAACCGTATCTGCACATGTCCCCATACCTACAGCCAACAATTGCATATGTGCCGCACATGCATATGCACCCTCATATTCATATGAAAATGATACATCGTAATTTTGAGATATCTAGAGAGCTTCATAATATTTTCTGTTGATTAATTTTGTTAGTGCAACTTATCATACTTGGAAAAATTTATTAAGTATGTGATTTCCTTTTATAGAATATAAGTAATTGTATGATTAGAAAGTAGCATCCTTAGTGGATAGGATATTATGAAGATGATTTTCCATATATTACATTGCAACATTTACCTATTTATCAACTTATTATGCTAAAATATTCAATATATTATAAGGTAAATAATATACAAGTTATTGCTATTATTTTTATTGTTAGACTGCATATGCACCTGCAACTCGCATGTGTGTTATGTGACTTCACCACCTGCATACTGCATACGCTTTTCACAGTGTTGATCCTATCAAAGGTTAAGGACTAAAGTCTATAAGAAGTGCAATAGGCATGTAACTGAGACAAAGGAATATGAATTTCAGCCATGCCAAACTAGAAATAAGTAATTTAATAATTTCAGCCATGCCAAACTAGAAATAAGTACTTTAATAATTTCAGTCATGCCAAACTAGAAATAAGTACTTTAATAATTTCAGCCATGAAAAACTAAAGAAAGTACTCAGTAATCCAAATAGAATAGTCACCACGGTGTGTCGCTGCCCTTTTCCAATTAAATCCTTGAGATTTAAATCAAAATTTTCTTGTCAATAATCCAAAAGAAATATAGAATAGTCACCATGGTGAGTCACTGCCCTTTTCCAATTAAATCCTTGAGATTTAAATCAAAAGTCTCTCGTCAATAATCCAAAAGAGATATAGAATAGTCACCACAGTGAGTCGCTGCCCTTTTCCAGTTAAATCCTTGAGATTTAAATCAAAAGTCTCTCGTCAAACATTTAGTGGGCATGGGCACTCATAATAATTTTAATCAAAGCCAATTTGGCATAGAATAGAAAGGGTTGAAGGCTTTTTAGTTGGGCTAGGAGTGGAGTTTAATTTGGGTGTTTTGATAAGGTCAAAGGTGATGTCCAAAAGGTGGTGGTAGTTTGCAATGACTGCAGGGTTCAGATTCTCGGACAAAAAGTGGATCTCAAAGGTGTTTAATGAAAGCATTAAGGTACAGCAGAAGAACTTGTGGCTATATTTGGGTTGCGAAGCAGACTTTGTGGTATGCAGGCTTCGGGACAATAAGAATGTGATGGGTTTCTGGTTTATGCAGAGACAGAGAGAACAGCAAACAGCAAACAATAAAGGAGGAATTGCAGAAGAATATGGTAGAGGAAGAAGAAGATTAAAAAACAGTACTGGGATTCAACCGGAGGGATTCATACCCGCAATACTTCATGAGGAAGTGGAGGAAGTTCTACCTTAGATTTTTAATCCAAATACGCCATACAAGGGAGATCAGCCAGATAAAAATAAGGTTTAATCCCTTTTTGATGACCGATCCCTCAACTAAAAATCCTTATTATAAATAGAAGTAATAAACTTAATCAACTCATACTACAATTGCAATTGAGTCAAATCAACCCAAATTAACTTAAATGAAGCCTAACTTGACCCAATCATAAAATTAAACCTAATACCATAAATCTATTGCCTCAACTAAAGATAAAAATCAGATCTGAAAGGAATTTATTTAACTAACACAAACAAAATCCTCATATCCTAGCCTCTGCTAGATCTCAAATTTCAAATTTACATCACACATCCAAAGGCTTGGATATATATTCCAACAACATACATGCAGAACCTATCGCAATCCAATGCTCAATCTCCATCACGCATGCACTAGAGTATATTTTTATAAGTGGCCAAGTACATTACACATGCATTAACTAGTTCTACTATTTAATTTATCGTTCTGCAGCTCATTTGTACCCTTGTGGATAAAGACTACTACAGATAATGACGAGGATATAAGAACTAAACCCAGATTAAGCTACTCAAAGTGCATTTAGAAAGAATCCAACAACAGGGTTTTGAAAAGTGTTTTTAGCAACCGCCTTGGTGGGACAGCACACCGACCGCTCCTCTAACTTGGTATGCGTCCATACTAGGCACTTACTGTTCCTTGGCAGGTCGATTTGTCACCTGGTGGACCGATTTCACCTGGCGTGCCGACTTGGCGGTCTTTGCGGGCCAAGTGGAGAGAACGGGTCAGGTGGAGAGAATGGATTGGGCATAACTAGTTAAGTTAACAAAAAAAAAAAAACCTTTTTGTCTCCAATCGATCTCCAACGAGCCCTAAATCTCTAATCTCGCTCAATCCCTCCTCTCTCAACGGTGGATGGCAAGCAGTGGGCGATAAGTGGCGTATGTCAGCGAGCATCGCATGACCGAGATCGGTGCATGACAACAACTAGCGCATGACAATGAACGACGCATGAGGGTTGGGCTAAGGAGAGCGATGCACGGGGGTTGGCTGGCCGACAAGTGCCTCTCTATTCTCTCTCTCTCTCTCTCTATCTCTCTCTCTCTCTCAAGCTTGAGCTCTTGGATTGATCAATATCTTCGACTAGGCTGAGGAGAGATGATGTTGAGTGAAAATGAGTGATTGACGACCCTTTTTATCTTGCTGTTGGAGAAAATGCCCTCACATTCTTCTCTAACTACTGAGTTTGCCATCATAATAGGATAATGCCTAAACTTATTTGCTATATAAGTGCTCAATAGTGTAAATCTAATAGTATAATTTAATTTGATAAAGGTGAACTAGACTAATGAAATTTATATATAATATATATTATATCATATATAATTATTTTTAAGTTTTTATATATTAAAAATGCTAGGCCACCTTGTCATCCCCCTTAGCGCCCGCCGTCCGCCTGGGCGCTAAGCGGTGGGATGACCGCCCGCCACCCATGACCGCTTTTTAAAACATTGTCTAATAGTATGAAGGGGAAAGAATCCAACAGTCGAAAAAATTCAACCTTAGATATTCTTCAATCATTTTCTTGTTGGCACCTCTACAATGGGTTTGAATAAGATATACTCTTTCCATCTTTGAATATATATAGCATCACCATAGATGGAATCAACTATCCAAGAAGAGAACTTAGTAATTATAATGGGAGAGAATATAACTGTGTATGTATGGAAATCATAACAACAATAAAATAAAGCTAATGTCAAACAAACATAATTAACATTTATGAGCACTAGATACAAAATGTTAAATAGAGGAGATGATCTGTAAATTTCCATCTGATTTGTACAAGAAATAATTGTAATAACCCAGGTTATGTTCAAAGCTTCTATCATAGAACTAACAAAATAAAGCAGTAATTTCATACACAAAATAAACAACATGAAATAGCATAATGAAGTGGCAGAAAAAGTGTAATACTTGATTGTTAATACATGGAAAAAATTGACTAGGACCATTTAAAATCACCTGACTTCAGTTTCTCATCAACAGCCCAATCAAGAGCTCGTTGAGCTGGCTCAGTCAATGGTGGGTGCTCAGGACTAAAGAAGTACATGTCTGACTTTCCAAGTAATTTGACTGTTTCATCACGTACTTGGAAAAGTGTAACTCCATTAGCACGCAGGAACTTTGCTGCTTCACTTGTTCCTGCAAGAAATTGAGAAAAAGAACTGTAGCTTGTGTTTCTTTAGAACTTAAAAGATATGTTAGTTTCATAGGCATGATACACCAAATGTGATTTAGTTTAAGTTTTATGAAGCTAAATTAAATAGCTTTACATGTTGCGCATGGTATAGCAAACTGGAATTCTTAGAAAATTGATAGCTGATGATGTTTAATGTTCTCTGTGGCTTTATCATGCTTGTAACCTTGTTCCAGAAAACACAAAACTCATGACATGTAGAATGTGATTTTAGCAAATAGAAACATCCTTCTAATTGATGAAGACCACAGCTATGTACTTCTTACAATCCCTACTATGTCATTAAGATTTGAAGTCTCTGACTGTTAAAAATGCAAAAGATGGCAAATGGCTGAAGCCACCATTTGAAAGGACAGACCAGGCAATCATGATTCATGAATACAAAATCTACCTGAGGGGATCATCCATCATGCAGCCAATGAAATTTCATACTTCCGACCAGTAAAAGGATTTAAATGTTTCCTTCTTCTTTAGTCACTGAAACATTCTAAATGCCTATTAAGTTTTAACCCGTTCACCTTTGGACCAGTTGAGAGTGGCTCTTCCAAATCTTCCTCATGGTTTAGTTCTCCAGAGCTGCTGACATCTTGTTTCTATGGTGAAAAATAAGTCAAACATTGGGAGGCCATTTTATGTTTTTCACCTATGGAAATTTTTCTGTAGAATTCAAGGGTTTATAAATAAATTATATTATCCTCTCTTATTCTCCTTTCCTTTTCTTGGGAAGTCATAAATTTGCTTTCACAAAAGGCCTTATTGCCAGTGCATGTAGAAGGTTTTGAAAGGTGCCGAACCCATGGTAACTGTGTCAAGATATATCCTATTCTTAAGATAATACGAGTCCTCATAGGCAAATCCAATAGCATAAGCATGTGTTCCTCATGCACTAATTTTCTTTTCTTTCTGATAAAACATGCTATTCTCGGATAATCTTTAGACCATCCAGAAGCAATATGGCAAATATCAAGAAGATGATAAATCAAGATTTCATGGGGCTTCATTGACTATATTTCTCTTGAACATAGCATAATAAGAAAGTGAAAAACACAATAAAGCCTACTCAATTAGCAAATAAGAGGATTGCTGTCATCACAGCCACAATTTAATCTGATGACTTAGCACTCTACAGGAATCCTATGTTAGGCCATATATATTAGCCATCAAGTATCAGCAATATATGCTGAAAAGACAATGAGTAGCTGATTATTTTTCAGATAAAGGATGACAATCCTTTTATCTTAACCTAAGAACATATAAAACTTGTCTAATGAATATACTTTGTAAGTAACTCATAGATGTACTGATTATCAAGAAAGAGATAGCTTCATGGAACAATCAAAGGACTCATGGAAACAAACCACACAACTGTCCTTTAGGAGTCAAGGCAAATTCGTTCACACCTTAATATTGCAGAAGAAACTTGCCCTTGTTTAAGTAGCATGTCATTCCCAATCATTAAAGCCTACAACCTTCCAATATGTGAGAGACATTGAGTATGAAAATACTCAAAATAACTAAATTAGAGTTTAAAGCTTGCAGAGAGCACAATGTGGATAAAGCTAAACCAAATGACAACAAACCAGTAATGCTACAAATCCAACCATGAGGCCTGAGATGGCTTCCAAGCTCTCAAAATAGTTAAAAGTAATTATAACTAACCACTTATTTTGATCAACAATTTCTTTTAAGTCCTCTATTTAGTATTTACTTTTCTTTTCTTTCCCTTTTGTCTTCTTAAGTCTAACTACACCTCATGGCTTCACAAGAGCATAAAACAATGAAAGGAGCACTTGCGGCCATTGCTTTCTGCTCCTGCTGCTTCTCCACCTTTTTACATCCATGTTATGCATGGCCATGACAAAAGGCATATTGGCTAAAGAAGATGCTTCTTTTACAAATCATAGAAAGAGAAGATGACTTAAAAATCACTTACTAAAGATCCTTACAATAAGGTTGCTTCAATAGGAAGCAAAAAGCCGTCGGTCTGTGTTAGAGCCAACATGCTAGGTTTGTAAATTTGGAGCTTTTAAGGGAAAAGGCTGTTTTACATCTCAGATGTATATGCCGAGCCTCAATGTAATAATTATAGCAGTATAGCCTTCTCGAATACCAAAATGTCCAAAATTTTGCCATATTACATAAAGATATGCATATGAAACCTTAAGGGAGCTGCATCCTCTATATTCAACCAAGTCAAATAATTATTCAATGGCACTTGAAGTATGTACACAAGGTGAGATTGGAAGAAAATATCTTAAATTGCACAGAAATGCCAGAACATTAGGCATTGCTGAGATACAGTAACCTTTTTTTGGTAGAGTTAAAGATTAATAGTAAAAAAAATAAAGGATATATCTTAATCTTGACATAAACCTAAGACAATAAACATATCTCATGAAATTGAAAATGTTTAGTTATCTCAAGAGTATATATGCTTGTGAAAATCTACCACCAATTGATTTACAAACTACCAGATTGCAATCAAGACAAAGATTCCAAACTAGTAGATATCAAGAAGAACAAATAAGGCTCACCCTCAACCAAGATACCCATGAGTAGCGCCTCAGTTCCGGTATTGGGATACTTGAGCTTCCTCGCCTCCAGCTCTGCCATACTAAACGCCTTCACCGCCCTCGCTGACCACCTGCAGCATCCACAGTTGAAACAAAACCATCCCAGAAAAATGAAGAGAAAAAAAAAATATACCCAACACCTGAAAAGACAAAAAAAAAAACCAACATAATTCCACGCACTTTGTTGTCTTCTCGCTCTCTATCCTCTCCGGCTTTCTGCAAAAGAAAAAACCCAAAAACCTATTTATGATCACAAGTGCAGAAGGCGAAAAAAATGGGATCAATGTGGGAGGAAAAGAGATGAAAATCGATGGAATTACGCGGTGGGGAGCATGACGAAGACAGTGGTGGAGCGGCGGCGCGGGGTGGAGGAGAGAGATGCAAAAGAAAGGGAGGAAGAGAGAGGAAGAGGGCATCCGAGGAGGGAGGATTTCAGCGAGGTAGTTCTGATTGAGGAGGAGATGGGGATCGAGGACGAGGTGGTGGGGAAGGAGAGGTAGGAGGTGGTTGAGATGGGGAGGCAGGTGGAGGAGAAGAGAGCTCGAGCTGCGGCCATCTTATCCTTCGGGCTTTGCTTGCTAGCTTCGCTTACTCTCTCTTTCTCTCTCTCCTCTGTTTGTTTTAGTAGATCGCTTAGTATATTGGTGTGCAAGAGGAATCTAAGAAAAAATATGTACAATAGTTCGAATTTTACTACCGTTGAGATGGCCGAGTTGGTCTAAGGCGCCAGATTAAGGTTCTGGTCCGAAAGGGCGTGGGTTCAAATCCCACTCTCAACAAATAAATATTTTTTTTGATGAAAGGTTTTACCCATGGGTATCAATCAGTTCCAACCCCTAAAATTATGTGAAATGAGGCATATTAGTCCTTTTAGCACTCATCCATCTCATCTCTTCTCGCTTTACTCTTCCCCTCTTTCACTCGCTCCGATCTTTTCTCAGTTTCTCCTTTTCTTTTCCCTTCAATCTCGATCCATAGCTTCTATCACTGAATCGACAATCTTGATCTCGACTCGAGTGAGGAAGCCCTCCTTCACCGACCTTCGATCTCAATCCATGGGTTCAATGACCAGATCCGCGATCTCGGCTCAAGTGAGGAAGCCAATCTAGGCTACTCGATCTGATCTCTTTGTAGCCTTCTCTTCTTTCTTTTTCTTGATTTAATTTTTTTTGAAGTGCTTTCCAACATTGATCAGTTTCTTTTTCTAGATTTATGATAATGAATTTATATTCACCTCATCGTTCTTCATTATTTGTTTCTCGGTGTTTAGATTGATGTTATCTTTGCGTATGGATGCTTAGTCTATGATGAGCTCTCCTAGAATATCAAGGGTTTGCCTTCTACCATTAGTGATGGACAACCCTATAGAATGGTGGTTGTTCGAGAAAGATGGAAGCTAAGATTTGAAAGCTTTAAAGGTTATACAACTATAATCTACTCCTTGAAAAGTAAAGACGATAATAATCCACCAGTAGCCACTCTATCTTACGGCCATCCACCACCACCCTTGGATGTCGTCACCCTCTGACGACTGCTGCAACGTCGATTAATTACTATTTTGCCCTATTCGATCTTGCTTTATTATTTTATTAACATCCCTATTTGACCAAGAATTCATCTCCATTCCTACGGGAGTTTCTCTGGCCTCTCCTCTACCATCGGCAGTTGGGCAAAGACATTAATAGAACTATGGACTTGTTGAAAGAATCATCCAAGGAGGGCTTCGAAAGGATCGAGAAGGCGATCCAAGCCAATCCTTAATAGCCGTTCTCCTAGCCCAGCACAGCCAACACGTGCTACCAGCACCGTCAGCACGACCGGCCATGGCCAAAACTAGCCTCCATGGTGTGAACGATTCAAGCCGTGAGGGAGGGGACGTGTCGGCCCAAGTTGCTCGAACCTTCCTTTGATCTCGGTGGAGCCCACACAACATGGCAGGCCACACTGTGGCCGACCTCATGCCCATGTTATTTACTTTTGGTGCATGGGGGTGCCACGCACCCCCTTAGCACCATTGCTGCAGCCAACCGGCTATGAGCAGCTGGTCGCGACAGGCCCCAGTGTTGCCGCAGCTGTCATTTTTTCCCCTTCCCCACCGCCTCTCTCTCTCTATCTTACTTCTCTCCCCTCTCTCTTTCGGCCTCTCTCTCAAACTCTCCTTCTCTCTCTCTCTCTCTCTCACTACTACCATCGCTGACCCGCCTGATACATTTAGTTATGATCTTTTTTTATTGCATTAGTTGTTTATTTTCATTAAAATAAAATTTCTATAGGTCACATTCGAACGCAGGAGGGGTCGTATTCGAGCACCCTTACGAACGCCTACATTAGGTTCATAAATACAAAGGACGCAAAAAGTGCGTTTAAACGCGTTCGAACGCCTATATCGCGTTCACACATACAGAGAACGTCTTTTATGCGTTCGAACGCGATCGAGCGCGTTTGAACACAATCGGCGGGATTGCACTAGGATTATGGTTAATTATTGTTATTAGGGCTTTTGGCTAGCCTCTATAAAGGTGTGGATGGCAGCCAAATTCATAATGCTATTGGATATTAATTTCTTGCCTCCTATCTTCTCTCTATTCTTTCTCCCTTCTTCCTCTTCACCAACCTTCTACCTCAACTATTGGTAAGGTTTCTCCTAACTTCTAATCTTCCTTGCTTGTCAAGTCCTCCTTCTTTTTAGAATCTTGATCACTTCTTCCCCTTCGTCTATATCCCTTAACCATATCCATCCCTCCACCTTCATCTCCAAAATCATCCATAACCTTAACTTTCACTCCATCCATCACCATCACTATCACCCACGATCTTTCATGTTTTTATCCCTGTTGTAGTTCGAATCAGCAAAGGGCATAAATACAAAAATTGTAGATTAGGGAGTTTTGGATCTAATACACTTAGTTTCGTAATTTTCTAACTATAGAAGAACATTTGGTGAATATTTTTCCATAATTACGCGGATTGATTTCTGTAATAAATCCAGATCTTGAAGAAATCGTTACGTAGCCTATCTTTTGGTATCGTAACCTATCACCGCCATTGCTACCGCCATGGCCACGATGGCCAAGGTGAGCTTCCTTTCCTCTATTCTCTCCTCTATCCTCTTTTCTTTCGGCCTCTCTATCTCAAACTCCTCCAGCCAATACCCTCACCGCCAACCAGATCCACGCTCTCTTCCCTTCCCTTCTCTATTTTTCTCTTCTCTTCTTCTCCTTTCTTTATTCTTCTCCTCCTTCGATTCCTCTCTCCTGACTGCAACAGTGTTGTGATAGTGGTTTCTCTTTATCTTTTATTTTTATTTTCTTTCTTTTTTTCCTTTTAATTAAATATTTTATGTTAGTTAATGCAGTTTAATTAAGTAGTTATATATATATATTTATATTTAGTAATATAATTACTAGCTAATTATAATTAGTAGAATTATTATATTATAAACACCCAATTACACCTATTACTTAAGTATAATATTACTCGCATAGAATAGATTAATAGTTAGCTTCATTAATTATAGTCATGAGATTTATAAATGTACCCTATAATTATATATATATATATAATGAAATACTAAACTTTGATGATTATTTTTATATGACTGGATAATGATTATTTTATGTATAATTAGCGATTAATAAAGTAGAGAGTAAGAACCACAAAAATTAACTATAATTAGATTTCTTTATCTATACTTATAATTATATATAAGCCTCTTGTTATTGTTTTATAATTATATAATTAGATTACTTTTATATAAAAACAACAACCTTTTTAATCTTATTTCATCACTAGCATTTTAGTAATAATAGTATAAAGCACTATATTTTACAAAACGGATTCTAATTGGATAAACGACTAACTTAATACTACCAACCACCATATTTTACACAAACAGATTCTAATTTGATGAAAAACTAACTTCATGCAACCCTAATATTTTTAGATTTCGAACCCCTAATTTAAGACCTCGTAGACCCTACTAGCGATAAGTTGATACTCAATTAACAAATATAAGGGATACGTGGTTTGCGCCTTTTTGAATAGGCAGCGAGTAGTCTTATTCCCTAGATGTCTTTATCAAATTATAATATATTATATAATTATGTATATACATGTTTTGACCTCAGGCATGATTATATGATCTTATTGAGAGATGATTTCAGTCAAACATATTTTATCATGCATTTGATTAATTTGATCTTGAATATGAGTATGATGGTAATATATAAAGATGATTAGAAATGACAATATGACAGGATGATTTTTAGCATGAGTATGCATGTGATAAACTAGCATAAGTATGCATATGACAAACTAGTATAAGTATACATGTGATACATGTACCATTGGTGATTTTATCGCATCATATACTTTTTTTGACTTTCTTACCACCTAAATTCATAATATGTATAATTTGTTATAGTACTAGATAAAATATATATGATTTGTCATTCAAAAAAAAGTATGAAATTTAATTGATATGATAGTTGATAGAAAGCATAAGTATACCGAGTGGGCGCAAGGGTTAGGGTGTGCTTAGAGATGATTGATCGCTCAAGTCGCAATCCTGTGGCGTTACATCCGAGGTTAGTGGTCTATGTGTGCAATAGACATTTAAACAAATATCGTTCGCTAGGATATATATGGTGACTTATCCACATGTATTTTCTATCAATTAGTTGGGTACCCGGGTCTGGATGATAATGATACCCTTAATGATTGGTAGAGTATGACTATATGATTGAGATACTTATAATGGTTGGCAGGTTACGCTCTAAGCCTTTGGGCTGGATTATCAGACTAGATATTGGATGTTAACTGTACATAGTGGTCTAGTATGATGATATTATTCAAAGTCAATATTGATGGCTGAGATATTGAGAAATAGATTTGATTTCATTATCATCTGATATACCTAAATATCGAGTGATCATTTTGCATCATATGTGGTTACATTTGATATCATAACATAGTCATGGTCGGCATGTATCATATAAGTCATATTAAGAGAGTTATGATGATGGTATAACATGGAGTTTGTTTATACATTATTAAAAATTATATATTTGATCAGTTAGGACATGATATCCACTATATATTTATATATTATTAAGGATACATTAATATGCTTATTTATGACATGATGCTCTTTCTAATTCATATTATTCAGTACATGATTTATTCTCTGTTTGGTATCACTGATTTGAAGTAAAGTCTATTCACTTAGCATTTAGCTCATCACACTCTTTATTTTTCTCTTCTAACCCCTCTCAGATATGTGATATGTCATAGCGATTTAAAATATTCTGAGAAGATATTTAGAGTGATGACGAGGTAAGCTATAAACGTGAGATGGTATAGAAAATAGTTTATCTAGATATTGAGTTGTACCATTATTTAATATTTGTACTTTATTGTATAGATAATGATTTGTATAATAATGTTACGAACCAGATCTAGATCGATTCGGATGTAAGAAAATTATAAAAATTAAGTAGAGGTAGCCTCGTGAGATAAGGTTCTAATGGCTATAGTTTCACCTAAATTAGAGGTTGGGATAAAAATTTAAAAGTAAAATAATGGAGATACGTCAGAGAGGGTAGAACGGTAAATATTTGATGTTGTAGCAGTCATCAAAGAGTGGCGGATGGCCAAGGGTGGTGGTGGATGGCCATATTATAAGGTGGCTGCTAGAGGTAGCATGTGGCTAGGGTTTTGAAGGTTGGGGTGTTTCTACGACTATGATCTACTCCAAAAAGATAAAACGATTTAATGGCTAGATAAAAGATAAGAACGAAAATAATAATTAGCTAAATTCAGATTTCTTCCAATGATCTCTGATCAACACATGTCCACCCCTATTTATAAGAGTAAAATTCCTAGATGATTGGATCTACATGCGGACTATCTAATTTATTTGAAATTTAAAACAATAAGATAAAGCTAAGTACTAACTTAACTCGATTCGACTTAACTTGACTTAACTCATATGGTCGGATCGTAACAATCCACCACGCTTCCGACACCTTCTCCTCAAGATGGCTAGTCTCTCACATCCTTGTACTCATATAACTTGACGTGCCAATCAGTAGATTTGGGTTCTTCTTCCTCGAGCTTGCCTAGGAATATAACATGGGCTGGCTGGCGCTTGCACTTATGACTAGGATTAAATCGGTCATCACAGTAAAAATATAAATCTTTTCTTCGACGCTCTTCCAAGTCGTCGGATACAAAGCGGCGCGTGATCATCTATTGATTAGGCTGAGCCATTGGTGCAGGCTGAGTTGGGGCAAATGCCGTCTTTAGTGGGCCGTGGGCTTAGGCCACCTTTTTTTTTTCTCCTCCTTGCGGATCTGGTTCAACTGATCCAACTTGGACTCTATCAGAACAACTAAGGAGAAGGCCTTGTCAGAAATAGTGGGCCTCAAAGCCTTGACCTTAGCCTGAATGTTAGGCCTAAGCCCACTAATAAAGGTACTCTTCAGGGCCGAGTCAGACCAGTCAATGACTCGGTTGCATATCCGCTCGAACTCCTCCTAGTAAGCTCGAACTGTTGTTGACTGAGTTAGCTTAGTCAACACTGGCCTAAAAGTCCTCGTATTGGGTCAGACCAAATTGAGCACAAATTGCATCCGCAAAATCCTACCAAGACTTGAATAATCGAGTTTGCTCAACCGACTAGTACCACTTAATTGCCATGTCCTCCAAGTGATATGAGGCTAGCTGGACCTTCTAGCGGTCAGGCGTACCATGGTACGTAAAAAATTGCTTCGCTAGATAGGTCCAGTCTAGCAGGTCTCCTTTAGAAAATTTTAGGAAATCAAGCTTGACGGTCTGAGCTTGGATTCCAAAATGTGGTCTATCATCACAGACGAAGTGAACTCAGGGTCGAGGCTGGTCTCGTGGGTCATAGGCCCATGGGTTCGGCTCATGTTGCCCCCAAGCTGCACACAGGTACGGCTTGGCCTAATGACGCAAACCCATTGGTTCATTCCACCATTCTTCCTCTGATTCGTACTCATGCTTGGGGTCTTGTTCATGGGTTCCAAATTTGTTCGCATGAGGTGATCGAACTAGTTCATAAAAATTTAGGTTTCCTTAAAAATCGTAAACTTCATCTCTTTCATTCCAACAACCTAACCCTAACCCTAAGGCTGAATTTGGAATTTGGCCTAGGGGTGCTGCCGTAGGGTGCATGGAGGGCGGCGACGGTTGGGTTCGGTCTGGGGTCGCCGATAGTTGACCCTGGTTGGTCATCGCGGCGGTGGAACGGCGGCGAGCGGCGATGGAGGGCCAAACTCGAGCTGGTGCAGTGGTAGCCCTAGTGCGCCGCCAGCCGGTCCACTGGCCCCTGGCGACTGTGGAAGGGACCAATGGCCCCACTATAAGGGAGCAGCAGCTGTAGGAAGCCACGGCAGAGCCACCCCGACATAAGGGTCACTTCCCACGGCCGTGGTGACCATCGCTAGTCGGCAGTTAGCCCGGGGAAGCCAACCGTGATCGTTGGTGAGCGTGGGAGTATCAAACCCGCGGCCACCAGCCACGGGTTTGCTACAGTGCAAACTGCCATTGCTGGTAGTCTTCCAGCCAGTGCTGACATGAACAGTGGCCTAGGCTCGAGTGCGGGGGTCCCATGGGAGGGACCGGACGTGGCGGCGGGGCCCAAGAGCGACCAGATGATCGCCAATGAGAGGCTAGGTTTTTTAGCCCTAGCTCCCACCGTGGGTAGGAAAGACAGCTCGGGGGGCCGTCTTTGGCGGCTGCTTCGGCGTTGATGCAACGACAAGCTCGGCATGCAGGGACGGAAGGTGTTCCTCCTCGACCGGAGGAAGGATTCTTGCCAACAATTGGGTCCTCTCCACCTCCTTCACGATTTGAAGTTGGTGGCCGTGGTTGGGATATTTTCGTCATGGCCGGAGGCACTAGCGGCATAGGCTGGCTACATTGGGCTAGGAGAACGATCATCAAGGTTTCCGTCAAGGTTTGGATCACCTTCTCGTTCCTTTTGGAACTTTCCGTGGCTCTCCTCGATGATTCATGCAACGAGTCCATGGACTCAACCCATGCCTTCGCCGGCCGGCGGCTTGTTATCAACTGTTGGTGGTGGTGGCAGGGGCACTAAATCAACTCCCATAGGAACGCAGATGAGATCGTGGTCCCCTATGGTCGATCCCTCCTCGTTGGTCTTGGTCAAGTGATATGAGGCTAGCTGTTCCTCCTCGACCATCTTCTAAGGAACGTCGGCTCTGATACCAATATTACAAACCAGATCTGGACTAATCCAGATGTAGAAAAATTATAAAAATTTAGTTGGAGGTGGCCTCATGAGATATGGTTCTAATGGCTCTAGTTTCATCTAAATCGGAGGTCGGGATGAAAATTTAAAAATAAAATAATGGAGATAGGCCGAAGAGGGCAGAACGATAAATATTCAACGTTGTGTCATCAAAGAGTAGCAGAAGGCAAAGGGTGGTGGTGGATGGTGTATTGTAGGATGGCTGCTAGAGGTAGGATGTAGCCAGGGTTTTGAAGGTTGGAATGTTTCTACGGCTATGATATACTCTTAGAAAGATAAAGCGATCTAACGGCTAGATAAAAGATAAGGATGAAAATAATAATTGGCTAAATTCAGATTTCTTTCAATGATCTTTGATCAACACATGTTCACCCCTATTTATAGGAGTAAAATTTCTAGCGGATCGGATCCACATACGGATTATCCGATTTATTTGAAATTCAAAATAATAAGATAAAGCTAAGTAATTAACTTGACCAAATTTGACTTAACTCGACTTAACCCATGTGGTCGGATCGTAACAACAATATAAGTTAAATTATAGTGTACTCATGTATTAGTAATTTTAGTTATATCTTGATAATTTGGCATGGCCTGTGTGGGCGCTGCCAGATTATGTAACTGTCTAGTATGGTTATTGTGGACTTAGATATTGATAAATTAAATAGGTTTAACATGATGGTATCCTGATTTATTTTGTAATTGAGTATGTGAGTATAGGGGTGTATCTATACGTGGCGGCTCAGTTCGTCTTGTTGTGTGCGCTGTGCGTGCCGTGTGGCCACGTGGGCGTGCACATGCTCGTACCGGGCGACAGCGTTACACTTTATATAGAGATTGAGTACAATGAGTCTTACTAGGATTAACCCTAATGACTTATACGATTTGAATTAGGATTTGTCTTGAAGGCTTACATAACTTAATTGGACTTATTTTATTAGATTGACATGACTTAATTAGACTTATTTTAGAGGCTTATATAATTTAATTGAACTTATCTTAGAGACTTACATGACTTAACTAGGTTTACCTTAAGGATTTACATAAGAAATAAATATGAATCAGTTAAAAGATAAATAGGCTTGACTCAACCGACTTGACTAATTTAACTTACTTAGTCGGATCATAACAATGTCAAAGAATAAGAACCCATGGAGGTAAGTCCAAAAGAAAACCTATAAAAGTCAACTTTTATTGATTTGTTTATCCTCTAAGTTAAATAAAAAGTTCAGTATTTCTCGGTGAGCCTATAAAATCTGAGATGTATTTTAGATTTTCTAATAGAATGATGCTTGTACTTATCTATACACAGTCTGTTCTGAATGACATGGTTTTCCATCTTTGGTATTCTGCCTTCTATTTTACACTATTTTCGGTATGTGTTGGGAATATACAAGTAATACTAAATATGAGAGGTTCCTTAGAGTTAAAAGCTCTTTTTACGGAGCTTCCACTTTGCTTTTCTTCGCACCTTCTTTTGATTTTCAGAATAATAGCTATGCTTAGGCGTGATCAAACGGTCCAGCCCGCCTATGCCTGGCCCAACCCGGACCAGTTTGGACCGGGCTAAGCCTGGCCTGAACCCGGTTTAGGCCTGGCCCAGCCCGAGCCTGAATTATCCATGGGCGGCACGGGCTAGCCCTTTGTTCGCCCGACCCGGCCCGGAAGCCTGCCCGTTTGGCCTGCAACTAGGCCCGACCGTTCTGCTACAGTATTTACCCGTACTGCTACTGTAAAAACCAATTAAAATTTTGGTACTATACCAATTTATATATTTTTTTAAGCAGATATTTAATTTTTTTAATTTATTATTATTATTTTTAAATAGAGGAACATAAATATTTTTTTAAATAATAAGCTAATAGTAAAAAAAAATTCTAAAAATAGCTAAAATGTGGGTTGGGCCAAATGATTGGTGGGTCAAGCCGGCCTGGCCTGACCAGCTAACCCGATATCTCACGGGTCGACGGACGGTAACGAGCTAGATTATTCTAGCTCAGCCCGAACCCGGCCCGACCTGAATGATTGGTGGGTCGGGCCATGAACAAATACTTAAGCCCGATTGGCTCAAAAAACCCGACCCGAACTCTGCCTAACTGATGATCATGTCTAGCTATGCTTTCCACAAGGTTTTTTGAACTACCTTCAAGCTTGAAGCATAGCTGTGCAGTTTCACAGCGATATGATGGAGTGGTTCGTTAATCAACCTCCTTTTTCATCTACTTGCAAATAATTCTTTGTCCTTTTCAAATTTCTTTATAAAGTGTCTAATGTCATGATCAGGAACATCTTCCACTAGTAATTATGTACTTCTTTTCCTCTTTGATACATTTGATTGGAAGACAATGTTTCTTTTGTAGCAAAGTTGGTGGTGTAGGAAGTTGCATCTTTACACTGGCATGGTACTTGTGTTGGAAATTCCCTTGGTAGAGAAAGACAAACTAAGTGTGCCATTCTGGCTTAGAATTCTTATGTTAGGTGGAGAAACTAGTAAAGAAATGGAACGGATTTTGCTGTTTAAGAAGAAACTAGTAAAATCCATCTGCTTTTTTAAAATATAAAACAGAGATGCAGAATGATATGCATTGCTGCTTTAGTGATTCTATTCAATGCTGTCTACATTTTCTTCATTCAGATGTTTTTAGGAAATATAGGTATCCTCTTGTCAAAGATTCAAACCTCAAATCATTAAGCTTTTCTTTTGTCTAGTCTATTGGTACAAGAGAATCTTGAGGCATCTTGAACAACTTAGTTGCTTGACTCCTCTTATCTCCAAACCATCTGTCAGTACAAATTATTTGTCATTCTTTTCTTGTTGCATCTCTAGCTTCCATTAGCATCTCTTGCAAAATTACACCCAATTGCAAAAAAGTTTCTATCTCCATGCAGCTTTACTTCTAAGAAAAACATGATTGTCATAAAGATGAAACATATTTAGCCTCTTTTTCATATTTCTTTTAGATACTCTATGCTAACATGGTTTTAGTTTTTATAGGGTCGAGGAGGAAAATACAACAAGACTTGTAGGCGATGTATCTCGTAGAGGTGCAATTAGTTGCATGTCAGCTACCCGGCTGACAACTTCCATAGCTATTTATCAGGCTAAAGCTCGATCTGTGAAACCAGAAACTAGGAGAAAAAATAGGGAGAAACTTGACGGACTTTGAGAGAAAAATTGGAGTGCTCGAAGAGAAGACAGATTCAAATCGTGAGATCAAGGAAAGCCAGTTCCTTCGGACAGCTTGATACTCCCTTTGGTTGAGGCATCAATGTCGTGTGGTGTCCATTTCAGCTCTTCTAGCTTTCTTTGACTTGAAAGCAGTTTTATCAACTAACTCTAGTAGAGTTAATAGGTATCTTTCCTATGACCAAGAAGGTCAGGGGATTAACTCCAATTCCAAGCAATTATTGTAGAAAAAACTATTTTATGGTAGGTAGTAGCTTAACTCAATGACTTGGCTTGATGGTGGAGTTAACTTGAAAGAGCAATTCGGCAATGCAATGGATTGAAGCAATATCTCAGCGGCATTTAGTTTAGAGCAATATCTCAATAGTATTTAGTTTGGATCAAAAGTTCGGCAACGCATACGACTTAAAATCTAAATTAGACGGCTTAGTATATTGGTTAATACAAAAATAGTACAATTGCATGTATATCTTTCAAAACCCTCAAAACCTATATATATATATATATACCCTAACAGTAAACAATCAAGTTGAGCTGATTGGTTCAACAATAAACAGTCAAGTTGCATGGGTCACTAGTTCATCTACGATTTTTACTAGGTCAATTGCTTATCTTTTTTGATACAAAATTGAACTGATTTGTTGGTTGGTTCACCAATTTGACTACCTGGTTCGGTCTAGTCTAACAACAATGAATACTACAATTAGGTTTGGCTTGAAATTGATTTGCATCTAAGACTGCTGATAAAGCACAACTCATATATATTTAATTTCATCTTAGTTCTAATTGAATCAATGTGTTGGACAAGTTCTTTGACAACAATAATTTAGATGATGTAAAATTAATCAGTAAATTAAGTTGGTTAGATATTGATTTGTAGTGTGCATAGATAAACGAGTATATCTTTATTAAAGTCAAAATCAAATTCAAACTTATCAAGGTTGAATTAAAGCAATGGTCATTTTGTATAGTTGAGTAACTTTGAGTTGTTGTCTCGATCCTAGTTTTAATCAAGGTTGAATTAAAAATAATGGACCAGCCTAGATTTATGATCAAGTTTGAATTGAAATCATTTCAATTTGAGCCAATTTCAAACTAATTTTAAGCAAATTTTAGAATATAACAAAAATATAAATAATATAAAAAATATTACTCATATTGTATATATATAATTATAATAATAATAATTATTATTATTAAAGCCTACTTGATTGAGCCGGCTTATCACCAAGCTGTCTTAGTGAGCCAAGCTCGAGTCTGCTTGGTTATTTTGACTGCCCTAGTCACGTTTAGGGGTAGAAGCATATAAAATATTATTCAATTCAGTCCGATTATTATATCCAAGTTTTATAGATATGAGTAAAGATTTGTTTTATGATTTTTCGAATACATACCCTTTGAAAATACATTTTACTTATATTCTCACTAAATTTTATATTTATATGTATACCTTCAAAACACATGGGTTTTGCATATCTACCTTTTAAATATATTTCTTAGAGTTAACTAAGATCTGGACAATTTAGACATATTAGTTTCTCAAAAAAATTTAGTTCCTTATTATAGTTAAGAATAGTTTTACCTTTTTAATTAATCTAACTTAAAAAGTAGCCAGATGGTTACCTATACAAATAACATATGTTTTGAGAGATATATACGTGAACATTAATTTTAAAGGGTATATAAGTAAATAAGAGAATTTTGAAGGATATACACATGAAAAAAATCCTTTATTATATTATATCATAATATTTGAATTTATATCCACATATTAATAAACCTATGTGAATATTATAAATAACAAATCTTACCTAGATAAGAATATTAAATTAGCCCATATTAATCAAAACAAAAAAGACTCAAACTTCACACATCATTCCCTTATCTGTAGGCAGGTTTTACACTCTAGCCTATTCTAAAAAAGAGTGGAAAATAACTATTTGGTAATTATCAAATTGAGATTTGAATGGAATTTTGAATGAGCCTTCACTGATATTCTTGTCATATTCTTCTTCCTCAAACTAATTTTTTCCTTAAAGTATTTATTGCCTTAAGCTTCATGTTCTTTAGTCTCTCTTTCTCTCTATCTTTCCACTCAGTACGTAAGAGGTACATAAGAGCTATTTTTTTTAATAGAAAGCAAGTCTTTACTCAAATTCATGACTGATTGTTAAACTAGTCCATAGCTTAAGCAAAATTTAGGAGGACCTAGTCAGTCAAAATGTTTCATCTAAAATCTAGAAAATAAGCTCATGCGTTTTCATGCCTGACCTAGCCTTCTAGCCATCCTTCTTTTCTTGTGGTAATAATGCCTTTGCTTCCTCCTCTTGTCTCAAAAAATTTGCCTTCAGTCTTCTTATTTTCTTTTGCAAAGTACTTGTCATCAAACTTCTAAACATCAATGGCTCAGCTGCTTCAAGAACACCGTTGATCTTGAAGGTCGTAGTTACAAGGAGTAATCCCAAAAGGAGCTGCTTCAAGAAGACGATTCTCTTCCCCATGAACCTCCTGGTAGCAAGACCAACACCATCCCAGGTGTAGTACTCAGCCTAAGCTTGGTGGGTTTAGGCTTGCCACGGTCGGCAAGGGGCTTCTTGACGTTATCAGCAGGGTAAAACTTAGGGGGCTTCTTCTCGACCTTCGGCGCCACCACCTTCGGCTCGTGGTGGGGGAATATGCCACCGTGCTTAGCCTTGGTGGCCCAGATCCCGCGCTTGTGGTACACCTTCGATCTCGAGAACTTCTTGATTCCACGAACCAGATCGGGGTTTCGACTCCCAAAAATTAAAAAAATTAAAATAAAATAAGAGTGATCTCTTCCATTGCCGACTTCTCTTGAACAAGAATGAATTATTTATCTTTACTTTTCATATTTATAGATAAATACTTTATAGATCCAACCAGCACAATATATCTATATATATCTTTACTAGCTATTTTATTTATCTTCACTATGCATATTCATCAATGGAACAACTTTGTAATGCATGCTTACTAGAGGCATGATAATTTCTAGGTTCCTTAATAAGTGTATTAATTGTGCAATATCCTTTACTTTACTATCAATATGGTTTTAGTACCTCTATCAACCAAAATTTACTCATTTTTGCTTGTAACTTTCTAAAATTTAAGCTGTTGTATACCAGTATTCTAAATTGGTCAATTCATGAGTTAGCTCTAAGTTGATATAGTTAAATTCTAATAAATGTATATCGATAATTATTTGTATATGAAAAGAAAAGCATAGTATTCTCTTTGAGAACTTGCTTCCATTAGAGCTAGAGATAATAATATAACACTTTCATATTATTTATTCCCTTTTTTTTGGCAACATGTAGAGAAAATTAAATTAGCAAAAGAAGAGAATTGATAACAACTCTGAAAGTAAGTTTTTTAGTATGTAATAATAGTGGATGTACTTTAGATTACTTAACGTCTTATTTTTTCTTTACTTGTAGGTTTTAATTTGACTTCAAGACACTCCCATATTATATAATTAATCAAGCTCATTAAGATTAATATTAAATAATTTAAAATAATTTATATAGAAGAGTAATTAATTATTTTATTGTATTAATATATTTTGCTATTATCGAGAGATACCAAAGACTAAAATTGAGGTTACATATTCACGGAATTATTTTGGAAATATTATAAGTAAACTAAGTGAAGCTCAAAAGGAGGTAGTTCAAGAGCTTGGGTTTGATTGCATGCTTATTATGCATTTAATTAGTTAGACACATTGTATGTTTGTGGTTGACTGAAGCATATGACCCATATATAAGAATATTTAAAATAGAAAATGATTCCATTCCTTTTAATTTGTGGGATGTTCATTGCCTCATGGACCTACCTACTTAATTTATAGAAAAAAAAACTAAATAAAATGTTACATAGTCTTTATATGAACTCAACTATAAAAACTATTAATATTAGCCACTTAGCTAAATATATTGAAGAAAACAATGTTGCTGATGAACATTTTAATCGGCAAATTATGTTAATAATGATTGGTACAATATTGGCACCAAATGCAAAAAAAAATAAAGTATGACCTTGTTTTTTTTTCACTTTTTAGAAGATATTTCATATATTCAAACTCTCAATTGGGCTGATTTTATACTTTAGTATTTGTTTGATAGCTTGACACTATACAAATCCCAAAAGAACAAGTATACTTGACATTACTTCAGGTATTCTTTTTGCTTTATTAGTTTTCACACACACACACACATTATATATATATATATAATTAGACATAACACCCTTCCTTTCTGTGTATTTTGTTAAAACATATGAAATTTTTTTGTATATAAAAAAATGCAGGGTGTAAACTGTAAATAATTGAAAAGGTAGATGGTAAATATATCATTTTCTAATTTTGTATTATACTTAATTGATATCTTTTGACTAAATTTGAATTCTTAAATTCTATATTGGTATTTAAAATATATAAGAGCTATTGGAGATGAGTTTAAATACAATAGTCATAATAAGTATCTACTAATGGCACATTGGGATGATAATAAAATTCTAAAAAGGGAGAAAATTATGGGAGAGATAAAGAAGATGTATTCAAATTAAACGTTTTTCTCATAATGTATATCTTTTTTTTTCTTACTTGCATTTCTCATTTTTGAGCAGATAGTGATATATTTAACACATCTATCTTTTGAAGAAGATATATAGCTTAGACATGAGAAACACAAAATTAATTAAGAGGTAAAATACTCTACTGATTAGCAAATATATGAAGCATGCAATTTGGCTAGTCAAATTTATTTTGTCTAATTTTACTTTTTCTAAAATATCATTGTAGAATAAGAAGAACATAGTGGATACCTATAATGGTAATGATGTTATAATTAAGATATCTAATTATGCAACCAATATACAAGTAATAGTAAGATCAAAAAGAACAATTTGGAGAAAAGATGTGTATCTAGTGAAGACCAATTCAAGCAAGTAATCAAAATGGAACCACTACAACATAATAATCTTTTAATATGCAATTTTCATACTTATGGTATAAATTTCTTTTGATACATTTAATTATTATTATTAACAAATACTATTTATTTACTGTAAATGCTTGGATAATGTTGTAAAACATCTATCAAATTTATGCAACAGCATAATAAAAATATATATAACAAAATATCCACTATAGAGGATAACATAAAGGTCAGTATAATATACTCATCAATTTGGCACGATTATTCTATACTTTAATTATATAGAAGCTTACATATTTAACCGTAGGAAATACTTCAAAGACTAGATCGAAAAGAAGAGAAATGTATTCGGTAAAATATGTTCATGAAAATAATGCAGATAACAATAATAGTTGTAAGCAAATTATGAAGCTTTCATTAAACAATAATTCATTAGATGAAAAATTTGAGGTTTTACAAGAACCAAAGAACTATGTTAAAGAATCAATATTTACAGAAAGAGTGAAAAAATTATATGGGAGGCATCGAGAGCCAAGTAGATACTACAAATTACTATATTTATCGGTTGAGCATAAAGTTCATACATAGGAAGAATTTGATGGCATCATAAATGTACAAAAAAAAATCTTACATTTGAATTTGAAAATGTCGCAGATATGTAGAACATTGGAATAGATTAAAAGGTGATTATGCAAAAGATATAAGTTGTCAATATTCCAAGATCTTCACGTCCAAAGAAATTGCTGCTACCGGATATATGATGATGCATGCATTTTCAAATTAATATATTATTATTATGGAAGATATTAAGCTGAAGGGTATATGGATGAATTGTCTGGTTATATATGTTAATGAAGATAATACGAATAAATGGATATCATATGAGGTATTTAGTTGCAATATTTTTCTTATACTGATTTCCTAGCATAAAAGACCAATTAGTTGTTTGATTATTGTTAGGTTATTAATTTATGTGTAAAAATATTGAACTATGATAAAAGCACAGCTAAGTCACACGTTTTGTATAAAAGCACATACCAATATCAATGGTTGCGTGGATTGGAGAAAAATTATAAAATTAATCAAAAATGTAGCAAAAGAATTGAATCACGAATCAAGAAAATTGATGATAGTTATCTTAGAACTGACATGATAAATTCAATGTTTATTTTTTTAAGCTATAAATGTCTTATATTATTGATTCAATTTGCTGGTTTTTATCCTAATAAATTAAGATAATAACCATTGATTTGTTGCTATCCTACATATCTTATATAAGGAGTTTCAAATATTGAACTCCTTAGCCTCTGGTATAAATTATTATGAAGAAGCTATAATAACTTAGTATGTATATTTTATATACTAAATTTTATAAATTATTCAATGATGTTATTATAGAAAACTAATAATTATTATGTAGAAAATTGGCATACAATATTGCGTGGTCGTAACAAATAACGAATCATCAAAATTGAAAGATAATTATAATCATCTCAATATTGTAGAATGGCCAATTAATGTTGTCAGGAATATTCCACAACAAACTACTATGTTTTTTTCTAGAAATTTTCTATTTTGTTTAGTTATATTGTGATTCAACTTATAAATTGCTATTTTTTCTACTGCAGCTGCACATGCGGCATATTTACAGTAAAATATATGCAATTTTGGGATGGATTAAAATTGACCAATAATTTTACATATTTATTATTATATAATTTTTTGTTCATTTATATATTATATAATAGTCATTTCCACTAGTTAGTATAATAAATACTTATTTCTTTTATTTGAGGTTTTAGGCAGATATGGAGTATTTCAGGAAATGAATGATTATAGAATTAATATTTTTGACACTAAATAAAAGGAATAATGTGAAATATGAAATACAAATGATGATAAAGTAAAAAGTTTACATTTAGCTCAGGCATTCTGTGTTTATAGTAGCACAATAGAATTCTCAATGTATGTGATTTGATAAAGCTTTGAAAAAAAGAAAGAATTTCTTTATAAACCCCAAAAATGTGGAGTGATTGGATTTCCAGTGATATATTATTTGATGAGATCTACTTCCATAGTTCTATTAAATGTTTAATCCTTCAAAGTAATTTTACTTTCAGTGATAATTTTAGTTGATTAAAATTGTTATCTATTTTCATAATATCTGGAACCATTTAGGCATTTACTATGGTGGAGTTGAGTTCATAATCTATAGTATGGTATTGCTATAGATATTTGCTCATGCCTCAAGTAATTGATTCGTGATTTTGTTGAATCATAAGTAAAAATATGATCTATATAAGTAGACTACATACTAACATTTTGGATTCATGTTATATTATCTTTCCTACTCGCATGCTTGCTCCCATTCTTGCTCTCTCACCCACCCCTCTCCAAGAATAATTTGTGATCACTATATATATCTTGCTCTTCCAATTTTCCATTCTTTATTACGGCTTAAATTGAATGGGAATTTTAGTCACTTCTCTACCACATTTGTTCATTGCTGACCTGAAATTATTATATAGGAATCAATTGAAGGGATAAAGGCTATCAGATGCCATAATTAAAATCTAACATTCACCAATTCATTTACAAATTATAGCTGATAGGGATGACACATCAGGATTTTTAATTTTATCTTACGAAGTCTTCTTTTTATGTTGCAACCCTTGTCATGGTATGATAACTCTTTTATAGAAATTAAGCCCAAAGGTCGGATTATACCAATATCACATCTTATTTTTTGTTTGCTATAGTAAAAATGTAGATTGATGACTCTACAGTGCGAAATTTGAATTATGATAATTCTATCGCACTATGTGTGGTGCCTAATCATTCTTTTTCACTCAATATGGAGTCTATCCACCAAACATGATGGCGAATAATTATATAGCACCATACATGGATATAATAATGTTGTTGCACTAAAATGTCATTCTAATGTTTCTATTGTGGAGGTTATTTATGTTAGAATTATTAATTCTTATGGTATTATTTTAAAATTAATAAATAATTTTGTAAGTGGATGTTTAGGAACCTTTCATGACTATAACTAATTGTTAGTTATTTAACTAGCATCTTTTCAATTGCATCTTTAATTTTTTAACTACCTTTTAACTATGCTAACTACTTCTTAGTTATTTAACTACTAGCATCTTTTAGTTGGTGTTTTTTATTTTTTATAAATAGAAGATAGTGCTATTATTTTGGATAATTTTGAAAGACCTTAATGTAACAATCTAGAATTTTAAAACATAAATGTTATCAACCAAATTTAGATAAATCTGAATATAAAAATTATAAAAATTTAGGTAGTGGTAACCTCATGAGTTAGGATTCTAATGCTCTAGTTTCATGTAAATTGGAGGTGAAAATGAAAAGATATAAATAAAAGAGTGGAGCAAGATCATGCGGTCATTGGATGGTGGCAGATGACCACGGGATAGTGGTGGATAGCCATAAGGTTGGGTGGCTTATGGTGGATAGCCTATGGGTTAGAGTAAATTTAGGATTTCTAACTTAGATCTAATTTTAGAAAAATAAACACTATGATTAATTTACTCTACTATAATATTATCTTACTCTTACTTTTAAGATAGTCTAAGGCTAGATGTAATTCTTAATTCTTCATTGGATGCTTAAATGAAAAAACAAAAAAACCCAACCTCTCTATATATAAAGGTCAAGTATAATGAGTCATAATCAAACTTAGCCGTAAAGGCTTATATGACTCGAATTAGGACTTATCTTAGAGACGTACATGGCTTAATTGAACTTGCCTTAGTGGCTTATATAACTTACCTGGATTTGCCTTAAGATCTTATATAAGAGATAAATATAAATCAATTAAAAGATAAATAGACTCAATCAATTGAGTCCAATATCCTTATTATGCGATCCGATCTGACATATTTCGCATCAATAAATAAATAATAAATAAATAAATAAATAAATAAAGGGAGATAATCAATGAGGGATTTTGTTTTATCTTTTATATTTTAGGATTCACATTAAATCAAATTAAATTTTTTAGTATATCTTTAACTAAAAAAAGATATTAGAATCCTATCCTAATAGGACTCTTATTATATTTTTTTCACTATAAAAGGGGTGCCCTAGAAGAAAATCCTATGTGAGAGTTTAAGAGAGGTAAGGTTGGGGTAGTACTATAGCGGTGCTACAATACTGAGATGAGGAGAAAAAAAATTGTATCTGAGAGAGATAGTAAATAAGAGAGAGGGAGTGGAAAAAGAAAGAGAAAAGATAGGGAGATGAAAACGTAAAAAGAAAGGGGAAGAAAAGAGAAGGAAGAGAGAATGGTGCATATTATCTAAAAGGAGAGAATATAGAGGAAAGAGAAAAGAGAAGAAAAAAAAATGAAGGCAATAGTATAAGGCCAAGGAGGTTATGGGTTCGACTCTAACCTCAAACAATTATTGTGGAGAAAATTATTTGGTTAGTGGCTCAATTCAACAGCTTAACTTGGTTGATAGATCGGCAGCGCGATGGCTTAGAGTAAGTCTCAACGATGTTTAGTTTGGAGCAATTATTCAGCGACGCACATGACTTGAAGCCTATATTATACATCTTACTATAGTAGTTAAAAGCTTGGTGAAGCCTAAGTGTATCAGTATCTAGGAAGAGTTGGCATTTTATCCAGCCAATATCTAGCCTTCGAGCTCATGAATGATACAAAAATAGTAGAGTGCAATGAAATCAGTGCAGATTATGATTAGGATCTCAAAATCATATTATTTTAAAATATAAATACTTTGCAAGGTACTGATCTTGTCATAGGTACTCAGTGGTTACAAAGCTAGGATTGGTGACGTTCGACTTTCACGATATATGGATGACATTTCAGCAAAATGGCAAAGTGGTGCGGCTAAACAAGGTGTAAACGCAATCTAGCCCTACTTTGAAACCTATGGCAGGGCTGCCACGGCCAAGAGAGTTGGCCTATCTTTTTCAGATATCCTTAGTAGTAACATATCTTCCCTTAAGCTTAGGTAAACCCTAAGAATTGTTGTAATTACTATCTGAATTTTCTATGCTGTTTGAAGAGCCACAAGGATTGCCACTGTATAGAAATTTAGATCATAAGATAGCTATTGTACCGAGAGCTGAGCTGGCTAATGTGTGTCCATATCGATCCTCACATCCAAAAGGAAGAGATAACAAAGCTGGTAATCGAGATGCTTGGACAAGGAATCATCCAATTGAGCAATAGTGCTTATTCGTCATTGGTCTTGCTTGTGCGTAAGAAGGATGGTTTGTGGTATTTTTGTGTCAACTACAATGTACTTAACGCCATAATTGTCAAAGATCGGTACTCAATACTAGTGATAGAAGAGTTGTTGGATAAGCTGGCGGGGGCTTCTTATTTTAGCAAATTAGATCTTAGGCTGGATATCATCAAATCCAAATTTATTCTGATGACGTGCACAAGATCACTTTTCGAACTCATATAGTCATTATGAGTTTTGAGTCATACCCTTTGGATTGAATAACGCTCTAGTAATATTTCAAAGCCTAATGAACAACATATTTAGGCGACTCTTGTGTTGGTACATGTTTTTTTTCGATGATATTTTAGTATATAGTAAACATTTTGAGGATCATTTGAAATATTTACATAAAATGCTGAAATTGCTTGAAGTAAATTCTTTGAAAGTCAAGATGTCCAAATGTTTATAGTGTGAGAGAAAGGTGAAATATTTGGGGCATGTCAATTCAGCAAAAGGTGTAGTGGCCGATCCAAGCAAAGTGAATAGCATGACTGATTGGCTGATTTCGAGGACGGTGTGCGAGCTACGTGAGTTTCTTAGGTTGATGGGCTATTATTGTATTTGTTGCTGGATATGGCAAAATTGTAGCACCTCTTACTATCATTTTGAGGAAGGATTCCTCTATGTGGAGAGACAAGGCTACAACAGCCTTTGAAGAATTAAAATTTGCTATGATTTGGGCCCTAATTTTTGTCTTATTGAATTTCCAAAGAAAGTTTATTGTTAAATGTGATGCCTCCGGAGTGGGAATATGTGTTGTCCTAATGCAAGGGGGTAGACCTATAGCATTTTTGAGTAAAGCTCTGTCCAGTAGATCACAACAACTCTCAACTTATGAAGGAGAGATATTGGCGATTCTTCATGTGGTGACAAAGTGGAGGCCGTATTTGGTGGGATGCCACTTTATCATCCGCATCGACTAGAGAAATTTATCATATTTTATGAGTCAGTAGATACATGCACCGGCGCACAACAGTGGGTGACAAAGTTTAAGTATAAAATTTAAAGTTTAAGTATAAAATATTTCTATCTATTGCAAAACAAATAATTTGAAGTTAAGTATAAAATTCAAAGTTAACTTACAACTCTACTCTTCTTCTATTTATTATTCTATATATCTCACTCCTCCGTCACCTTATTTTCTTTATATGAGAGGTTTGTATAAATTATTAGGATGATTACTTTATTTCTTTCAATTAAAAGATAATCTAAGAAGGTTAGTACTATAAGTAAGTAGCTAAAAGAAATTGATAGAGCTAAACATTTTGCAGTTATATTTGCTAACATTTGTTTTTTTTTTCTTTTTTCCATTAAAAATAATTATATACAAGCCTCTCATACAAAGAAATTTATATAGTGAAGAAAAGAGATATAAAATAATAAGTAAAGGAAAAATAGAGTAAAAATATTTATAAGTTAACTGTAAATTTTGTAAATAAACTACGAACTATAATCATAAAAAGCAGGTGGACAATGAAGAATAAGATAAATACTACCATATTTAATCTTTTGGAGATATTCATAATCACTAATACCTTTCTAATGTAGCACTTTCATTTATCTAACATAATTTTTAATTGTATATGAGATTCTTTTGGAATTGAGAGAACTAAAAGAATCAAATACTATAATCAATCTTTGAAAAAGAGAGTGCATTGTTGTTATAAGTAGCTAAAAGAAAAGGACAAACATTTATTTTTATAAAAAAAGAAGACAAAAAATATTAGTAAATATAACTGCATAATTCATAAATTAACTATGAAATTTGTAAGTACTATAAAATTTACACATTAAGTACGAAATACTAACCGTAATTCATAGTTTTCTTACAAAATTTATAGTTAATTTACAAAATATATAAATTAATTATGAAAATGGTCCGAAAAAGAAGGAGAATAAGAAATAATCGCTAATATCTTGCCAATTTGAAATAACTTAATTTTAACATAGATTAAGATATTATTAGAGAAAACTAAATAATTTAAATTAAGCAATTCTCTCTTTTTGAAAGATTAATTATAAAGCTTTTGGTTATTTAACTAGTTATAATTATCTCATAACTATCTTCGATTAGTCTCTTACTTTATTAATTAAAGAGCGACTAAAGATTATTAAAAAAATGATTAAGAGATAAAAGAGGAATAAGCAGCTGTAGCAGAAGAAGAATAAGAAGAAGAAAAAGAAGAATTTTTTTTTTACTTTACTCTTCTTCTACTTATTATTTTATATCTCACTCCTCCATTATCTTATTTTCTGTGTATGAGAGGCATGTATATAATTAATATAAGTGAAGGTGATTAGTTTAGCTCTTTCAATTGAAAAATAATCTAAAATTATGGTGGTGCTAAGAGTAGCTAAATAAAATTAAGAGCTAAAATAATTAAATGATATAATCAACATTTCAAGAAGAAAGAACATTTTTACATAGAAAATTCAAAAATTTCTCATAAAGAAATTATTTGGTTTCTTCTAAAAAGAACTTAATATATGTTACAAATAAGTTACAGTAAATTAATAAGATATTAGTATTATAAATGTCTCTAAAAGTCTAAATATGATAGTATTATCTCTTTTCTCGTTCTACTTTTTTCTAATCGTATTTCATAATTAATTTATAAATTTTATAAATTAACTACGAAATTACAATTAGAATTTTGTACTTAATGTAGTTACTAATATTCTTTATCTTCTTCTTCTTTTTTCATTAAAAATAAATATTTGTCTATTCCTTTTAGTTACTCATAGTAACCATATGCTCTCTTTTTGAAAGATCGATTATACTATTTGACTATTTTAGCTCTTTTAATTGGAAAATAAATCTCATGTATACTTAAAAAATTGTTTTAAATAAATAAAAGTGTCCATAGATAGTAGAAAGGTATTAGTGATTATAAAATATCTTCAAAAGTTTTAATAGGTTAGTATCTGTCTTACTTTTTTATCATTCACTTTCTTTTTATGATTATAGTTTGTAGTTTATTTACAAAATTCGTAGTTAACTTTCAAAATCTTTTACTCTATTCTTTTTTCACTTATTATTCTATATCTCACTCCTTCACCACATAATTTCCTACGTATGAGATGCTTGTATAAAATTATTTTTGGTGAAAAAAAGATAAAGAATGTTAGTAAATATAACTGATTAATATAACTACGAAATTCTTAAATTTTTATGTAAAATAAATTGATGGGATAGAGAGAAAAGCTTATAATATTATATGTATGTAATACATGCATGAAATATTACATTATCATACTTTACATACTTAACAGCGCGTATTACTATGGTGGGAGCATACATATGTATTAGGCATTGATACGTAGGTAATGCATCACCTTTTGATAAGCAATATGAAGTATTACCATTCTTTACCTATCTACCAGCACTTATTACTATGATGGGAGCATACATATATAATGGGCATTGGTACGTATGTAATAAATGCATTTATCTTCTGGTAAGCAATATCAAGGGTTAAACGCTTATTACTATGGTGAGAGCGAACGTATGCATTATGCGCTGATACGTATGTAATGCAAATACCTTTTAGCAAACAATATTAAGCATTACTGTGATTTACCTATTTACTAACGCCTATTATTATAGTGGGAGCATATATATGTAATGGGTGCTGGTATATATGTAATGCATTACCTTTAGCAAGCAATATTAAGCATTATCATGCTTTATGTATTTATCAATGCTTATTATTATAGTGGGAGCATACATATGCATTGTGCGTTGGTAGGTATGTAATGCATTACCGTTGCTAAACAATATCAAACATTATCATGCTTTATCCCTACCAGTCCCCATTACTATGGTTGGAGCATACATATACATTCTGTATAATCTTTTTATATAATAAAATATTTTATAAGACATTGAAGCTATATTTTACTTATTAAAACTCCTCATCGTTACAAAGTGATGCTAAAAAATAGATCACATAAACAAACTTTATAACATTCAAAAGCAATTCATTGCATATGATTGTAAAGCAACATATCATCTCCACTCCTCTATAATATATTAACATTCAAAAGCAAGATAAAAAAAATAATAAACAAGATCAAATATTATCCTTGTGTCTAATTTATCCCTACATATAATTTATCAGACCTTAATACAATTTATCTAACGAAAGAAATATATGAGACGTCTACATAATAATTAAATATAATATACTCCATAATAATTAATATATACAAAATATATAACACAAGGTCCAAATTCTACAACTGAAAATGTGCCACAAAGTGGTATGTTAAACATTATGAGAAATTTTCATTCAAAGCAAAAGCATATATAGCTAGCTCCTAGCATCATCTCCAGCCTAGATGATACCAATTTTGTTTGCAACATCAAGAGCATCATAATCTTGGGTCAATCCCATAGACGCATTGTTTTACCATTAGACCTTGCACCAAATCAAATGACAGCTAAAAATTATAACAACTCCTATCATACATACACAAGAAGCAACTAAAAAATAGATACCTAAATCTCACCTTATTAGGGTATTGACTTTCTTTAGTTTACTAACTACATCTTCTTCTATGCCACCTAATTTAGGTATCACCTCGAGTTATGTACAGAAGCATATGCAAGTAGGATGATAAATAACTAAGAACTATAATTAATGGAGCCTTCACCCTACAAAAAATATAATACATTATCAAGAATCTATTGTACGTAGTCTAGATGAGTCAATTTTGTGTAGGGACATACAAGTAAATGTATTTACCATTATTTAGAAAACCATTAGTTGCTAGCTCTATGCCATATTTAACCCGAAGCATTTTTATATCCATTTGTCTTTCTTTGAATTTGATCTTCATATTCCAAGACAAATGCACCACAATCCACACTTTGATGTTGCCTTGGAATATATTTAACTTCTATGACTTTCCAATCGCCGCCAGCTTGGACTCCATATTGATATATGTCAAAAAACCGATCTTTCAAGATGTCTTCTGCCCATTTCCGCTATTACAAATATAGATTTATATAAGTTATGTTATTGCAAATAGTACTAGATGAACATAAATAATATCCACAATATATGTCGTACCACTATTGTCGCCTTCTCCAAATAGTCTTCTACTTCTATTGAAGAATAATATTTTTGAACACTATTTTCTAAATCAACAACAAGAAAGTGTCAATGTAAGGATATATTCAATCGAATCATCCAATAAGCACACTCTCATAGTCATCCATTTTCAAAAGCACTAAATAAACAATGTTCAATCATTGAATTTGACTTCATGCTCAAATACCTCTTCAATGTTTTAAAAAATATTGTTAAATTCAAATATATTATAAGAAGTAAAAAATGATAAAAAAAAATAACTTATATGTAAGTCTGTATCGATAAAACAACATTGAGCAAATTCTTCGAAAACTTAAGCACGGTTGTGATACATCATTTGCCGTGAACAAATAATATCATTGAAAACCATGTAACCCTTTAGTAGATCCATCACATATTTTCTTGTGCAATGCATGGCTCCACCATTCCAAATGTAATCCAAACTGTCAAACAATAAAGATAACATCAAAAACATCATTAAAAATATAAATATAGCTCCTTGTATAATTTGATTCAATCATAACCATTAAAACATAAAATTGATGGGATAAAGTATCCTTACTCATTAGGGACATCATTAATCTTGTCTATAATATCTTTGTCCCTACTAGATAATCGTTTCATTCTTATAGGATAGAATCGTTCAACTTTCTTTTGGGCCGGTGATGATTGAGATGAGCGAATGGCTATTACTTCAAAAGCTTCTAGAATATTTGACTCCTCATCTATTTCTTTTTGAGCTTCTCTATCCTTCTCCTCATATATTATCTCTAATGCAATATTTTTGGAAGAAGGTTGATCTTCAATAACTTGGCCCAATGAAGAGGCATCATATATAGGCTCCTAGGGCGATATGGTAGGAGGAATTATATTTTTTCTTAGCCCTCTTTTTTTTAAAATCTTTCCCTTTCTTTTTTGCTCTTTTAGCAATAATATCTCCTAGCGTGTTATTTTTTGTAATATCTGTACTTGTGTTGCCTTAATATCTTCAATATCAAATTTAATCTGTTGCAAAAGATTTGTCAATTATATATTTATAATAAAGCAACATGTAATGATTATATATAAAATCATATTTAATCAATAATTATGTTTATATGTAATAATGTATTTACTTGCAATACCTTAAATATTTCTTGAAAATAATCGTCCTTTATTGGTTCCCCTTTATCAAATCGAAGCCCTTCTGACCATGTACGTTGCTTATTTTTAGGTATAGGGCTTGTTGGACTAGGGTAAGATCCGATTGTTTGTGGTATTTTCCCCATTTCCAACGAATTTATACTACCTAATAATGTCCTTTCTTCCGAGGATAAATCAAGGTATCTCAAATCCTACAAATTATAATAAAGAGAATGTTATAACACACACACACACACACACACACACACACACACACACACATATATATAAATGTTTACCTTCTTGTGTGTTAAACTACAGATAGTGTTTCTATAGGTGCTACTTCTTTGAATTACTATAGTAGTCCAACGAAACAGTCGAGGGAATAAATACAGAACTGAGCTGTCACTTGCTATAGAAGTGTACTTATATAGAAACACGAGCAACAATATTACTGCTTCTTTCACATATATGACCTTGCCTTGCTGTCGTCTCTGTAGATCTTAGAGATGACCTTGAGCTTCCCTAATTGAAAGTATCAGAAAATCATAGATTGCTGTAGACCACAAATAGCTGATTATCTTATTTATCTTCTCTAAATACTGGGACAATTGAGGTAAGTAGCAGTAGTTGCTGCATTGAAAAAACACAGCACTAAACATATGTAGTAGAAAAATGGTACAAAATCTTTGATGTCTTCAATCTCATTAGTAGAGCATAATTTTTAAAGTGCTCTATCAATTGAAGCTCTATCTAACTTTCCTACGACATATCGTCGAACCTAAGGAGCTACATCCTCATTGCTACTAAGAGATATTGACTTCCCTTGTAATAGGAGCCCCAAAAACACAACCACATCACTAGAGGTTAGTTTTAGATTGACTTCACCTAGTATGAAACATTCATCCTCCTCTAACCATTAACGAATAACTTGTTCAAACAATGGTTTATTTGTATTGATAAGAGGGAAGTCCACAAGATATCTAAAGGAGGTACCATTCAAAATCTCTCGATGTCAATCACGAACATACTTTTTAACTGCATCTTTAATACCTTTTAGGAAGCAACGGCTTGTAACCTTTACATCAAATTTTTGTTCATCAACTCTTCAATTTTGTATACGACTGCGAGGTACTATAAACTATAAATCAAAAAATATTACTACTGCTCTTATATTAAAAAAATATTGACATTGATAAATCTTAATTACCTAAAATAAAGGTCCTTTTGTGCGACACGATAACTGTGCATTCAGGGGAACAAGTAGCTTGTGAAGAAGATACTTGTAGTTATAAGACTAGAAAATCTGCTATAATTAAAGCCCTATATTGCAATATAAACAAACACATATCTTATTATGTTTATTAAAAAAATTTAGTATAGAAAATCTGCTATAGACAAGCTTAACATATCTACTACATAAATTGAAGCCCTACATCGTAAAGATAAACCAACATGAAATAGTTTAGACTCCTACTCCTACAAGTTTATTAATAAAAAATTTAGTACAGAAAAGATTTGATCAAAGATTGCTTAATCTCAGAAAATAAACTTTGCTATATAATCAACCCTTCTATTATCTTAGATAAAAAATTTGGAAAAATATTTGATCAAAGGAACCCTAACCAGTTCTTTGAGAAGATCCATTTGTGTAGCCTCAATCGCTAGATTCTTCTCATCGTCTTGGCCCACTCCTGACATGTTATCAGTTAAAAAAAAGCCAAAATCTTGATGAATCCAAGGGCCAATGTCTTCGTCTCAGAGGCTCGAGAGTGTGAAGTATGTTGTGTATATTTTCAAAGAACTCTACAGAAAGTAGGGAAGAAGGAGGTGGTTTAGATTCCAGTGATTCATTTTTCAAATTTACATAAACGATTAAATAAAGCATACCAATAGGTGTGTAATGCTCATCGCCAGCGACAGTTATGCATTGAGTAGCCATGACAAAGAGCACAATCTAATAAGTACGCATTGCTCGGGCATGTATAATAGTCACGCGCTGGCGTTACATATATAGGACTCTATGTATACAATGGTCCGCAAAAATATGTAACACTCTTTCTATGTAATGGTAACACACTGGCATTGCATATATAGGATTCTATATATACAATGATTCACAAAGCTATGTATAACGCTCTTTTGATGCACTGATCGCGCACTAGTGTTGCATATATGAGGCTCTATGTATGTAATGGTAGGCAATACTTATGTAACACTCATTCTATGCAATGGTGGGGCCTAGATATACAATGCTATTGTAATATGCATGCAATAATGAACATTTTTGCAATAAAAAAATCTGGACAAGTTAAAATAGATACTTCACCTACAAATATTTCTAGATTGATAAATATTTCTGCAATAACAAATTACAAAAATTACACAAAAATTATAAAAAACACATAGAACAATAAATATTTCTACCATAAACACAAAAATTACCTTCTGGCAATATCTTACAATAAATATTTTTGCAACTTTTATGAAATACGATATACAAACATTACCATCAACAAAACAGATTTACAAAATATTTTTGCAACAATTTGAATAATAGAAGAAAATACAACCAAGAAGTTCTCAACTTCAAATATATTTACAGAACATAACTAACATAAATAATAGAAAACAACAAACCATACAACATTTTAATATTTTAAGAACATTACGTTGGAAATCACAATGTACTGCAGTGTATGTTGTAGGTGGTTCTTTCTCATGTAATGTAATATTTGCAGAAAACGAACTCATTGTAGCATTGAAGTTTGGAAATGAGTGGAAGCAATCACCAAAATATATATTCCACTTGTGCATGACACTCTGGCTAGGTTTTAAACACGCTGGTCCTTCTTCCAATATAAACCACATAATATTTCATCCTGAAAAAGATAAATAATAATTAATTACAAAATATAATATATGAAAATTATAATAAATAAATCCAACAACAATATATGATACCCCCCGTCTTGTCCTTCCCACAACTGAGCTGTAAAATTATTTTTGAGTTGATTACCATCAAATGTATATTCATTTGATTTTTGTCTTGAAGGCAGTCTTTCATCATCGTTTTCTAAGGTTTGACTTGTTAAAACCCTAGCAAAATATCTATCATATTGACGTGCATTTTTAATAATAAAATTATGTAACACAGCACATGTCATGATAATTTTTCCTTAAGTTTCCCATGCAAATGGTTGCATTTTTTTTAACATCTTAAAGCGTTGCTTCCATACACCAAATGTCCTCTCAATAATATTACGTAGTTATGCATGACGATGATTAAATAAATCTCTTATGCCTGTATGAAAACTTTGTCGACATTGATACTCACTTAAATGATATCTAGTTCCTCTATAAGGAGCTAGATATTTCTTTGTGTTTGCATAGCCAGTATCAACAAGGTAATATTTTTCTTTAAAGATATTTATTATTAATTAGTATAAAGAATTTTGACTTTATTACAAACTATGCATACTGACAGGCACAATAAAATTCCATGTTGATATTGCATCACGTAAAACTATCATATCAAAAGCACTACATTTCCAACATGATAATAGAAATAAGAATTTCATGTCAAAATTTACTACACCCATCACATTTTGGAAAGTTTCCCCTTTACGATCGCATGTTACAGATTGTCGATTTCTACTAACAATCTCTTATATGTAGATGTCATCTATTGCACTAATAACATTATGTATATAATTATTAATTAGCTAAACAATATATCATCTTTATGAAAACATGATAAAACAAGTAATATGACAAAAAATAATAATTTTTATTACCATAAAGTACGGATAGAATAAAAAACTTGATGCAATCCTTGGATGAACAGCAATATCAAGAGGTGATTGTTTTATAAAATATGACTTATAGCACAAATACGATCAAGAACTTCATTAAAATATTGACTAATAGTGGCTCCTGAGTGTTGAAATTTCTCTGCAAGAGTTCTATTTGATGCAAAATACCTAGTTGCTCGTTGGTTGAGATTTGTGTGTTTGGAATCAAACCTCTTTCTTCCAAGGCTTGACGTAATAATGTAAAAGTTTCCACGGTCATTTGAAATTTATCAATATAATGATTTAGATGACCATGTAAGATATCAGTCAACAAATCTTGGCCAATAAAAAGGCCTAGTTCTACAAGGCCTAGGTTTAGGCCTATGGTGGGAGGAACTAATATCCTTTACAAGTTGTTCTACAAGTTTATCAAGTTGATCTGATATTGATGAGTCTGTATTCGCAGTACTAACTGATGGTTCAGTATCTGATGGGCTACAATCTATATTATAAAGCATATCCACTTCTTCTTGATTGGATTCCATGTGAGTAATTTCTTATATTTGTCGATAACAAGTAAATTTAATAATGCATATCACAAGTAGTTATAGTACTAAAGACAATCATACATATCTTACCTTCTTTACTAGATTTCAATGATGCAATTCCCCACACACAAACTAATCTATGTACACAAATCTTACAAATAAAGGAGCATAATTAGATTAATTGCATATGTCAAAATAAGACTAGTTAAATAAACCAAAAAATATACATTTCTACAATATATTAACAAGTGAAAAAAAAAACATCAATTAAACTACCAATTCAAATATTGAAAAACATATATAACTCTCTACTAATGAATAAATAATTAGTGCTACAATATAATAATCCAATAATACATGGACATACGAATAAGTTGTTACTCCTACAAGAGACTAATAAATGAGCACCCGATAAGTTTATTACAAAGACAATGCAAATAGAGAAATGTCGCATGTCAATCTAATCCATAAACTGAACTTTAAAATTATTGTGCAAATCAACACCAATATTAGCAGATTCTGGTGGAGCAGATGAAGTAGATGGTGGTGGCAAGCCTATTTTTATGTGTACCTATCCCATTCAAGCCTCAACAGATTGTAGACTCCTAAAAATTGCTCTATTCTCATCTCATAGCAAAGCTTCTGAAAGAAAATTGATCTTATCAATACCTATACTAGGAAGTTGTTGTGCTACGGATATAATTTCTTGTATGTCTTGAATACGGCATGTATCTTATTCAAACTTCATCTTTTCAAAAGATATCTTCTCCAACTTATTGTTCACCTTTTTTATCATTTGTTTTATTTCTTTCTAAAAAACCTTCTGCCAATTTTTGGCATGTATCATCACTAAGGGTTGACTTCTTTTTCTTACCTCGCCTACTTGATCCACTTTGATGTAGCCTCTTACTCCTAGAAGAAATCTCTTGATTGGTAATAAAGTTTAATTTGAACATTCCATCACCACACTGCAAGGTGTCATCGTGTTCCAATTTAACTTCATTCAGTATTGGTGTATCAAAAGAATCACTGCTTTCAATTGTTGTTTGCACAAACAGTTGGTTTGAGGTAAAAGCACAATTGCCCGTAGTAGTATCGTTACCCACAAAAAACATTAATATCTTTAAAATGTACAAAACCTTTCTCCCGACATCGTCTAACATTTCTCCAACTAGTCAAAGGTTCAAAAATACATATTAGAAACATATATTTATCCATTCAATGTGTAAAATTAATATATAAATACTAATATATATATATACATCTATCATCTCTTTCCATGCTTTATCATTAGGTGCCACTGGCTTGTGCAATATGTCATCCCAATCCCATCCGCTTCTCTCTTTTAGCCCCTTGTATTGTCTGAAGATGCTACATAGCATTTTCCATCTACTTTTTATTTGTTCTTTACTTATCTCATCACCCATCTTTTGCACCCAACTAATGTGTACTCTATTCCAACCATCTTTTGTGAAGGTCTTAGCACTCCTTGCATCATGTTGTTGACGAAGGAGATCCAATTATCATGCCTTTTACCTGATAACGCACCATCTTTCTTCTTCGGCATCTTTGCCCTAATGACCACATTGTCAATAAAAATTTGTATGGAAAAATATCATAGTGCTACATATAAGCAGTACTTACAATTTAGCAGCCAACTAAATTGACTGAATCATAAATAAAATTTAGATAGTAAAATATGACGAAAATATATGGACTAATCGTCGGATCTATAAAATAGGGATTTTTGTTGGATAGTAAATTTAGATAGTAAAATATGACGAAAATATATGGACTCACTATGATGATAGTAAGTAAAATATCAGATTGAAAAAAAAAATTACAACTAATCGTCGGATCTATAAAATAGGGATTTTTGTTGAAAAAAAAAATCTACTTTGGCTCAACGGAAGTGTCAAAGGGATTTCTCCTTCTAGTAGTAGATAAGGTCATCATTATTGGAAGTAGATCTAACAAGATCGATCTATTTCTTCCCCTATGCCAATCGTGTGGGATTGTAGTAGGTATGTCAGACAGTTGCGACCTTAGTAACGGTTGTATGACGTCGTTCACTTTAGTTGTTCCTTGGTCCGAGAGGTCTTCACAATGGGAAATCTCCCTCGGTTGAACTAATGGAGCTGCTGTTACAACGACTAACGAGGCCTTACTAGCGCAACTTCCAAGTGGTCATCCGCTTTGATGATCGCTACCGCTTGTCATTTTCTCGGCACTAGTACATGAACGGTGCGAATAGGGAAGCTCGGTAGAGATCGAGGGAGGGTAGATGGTGGAAGAGAATGAGAGAGAAGAGATACTGGAAGAGATTGAGAGAGGGGAAATGGTGGATGAGATTGAGAATCCCATTTTTTATTAGCTGCACAGTACGAGAGAAGATAGAGGAGAGAGTAGAAAGAGGAGAGTTGACAATACGTGGGATTTGATTGCAGTCAATTGAAGGGTAAAATAGTCATTATATAAAAGTAGGTTTAAAATGTAATTTTGATGAATAGTAGTAATATTATGATGTTTGGTTGATATTCTGGAATAAGAAGAGATATTCTAGAATAAGCAATTTTGTTATTCCTAAAGTGAACGACGGCTTAATGAGTAGCGAAAGGCAATGAGTTAAGAATTTGAGGCATTAATTGTAAATGGTACATGAAGTTTATGCCTTAAGCCTTTTAACCATAATTTAATTTGGAACAAATGGGTTTACAAAATTAAACGAAAACCGATAATACTATGGATCGATACAAGACTAGATTGGTACCTAATGGATTTGAACAAGTGAAAATGATTATATAGAGGTATTTAGTCCTATCATTAAACCTGCTACAATAAGATTTATCTTAGCTCTTATAGTGCAGTTTGGATGGCCTATTAAGCAGCTGGATGTCTCTAATGCTTTTTTACATGGCACATTAGATGAAATCGTTTATATGGAGTAGCCAAAATAATTTGTTGATTCTTGACATCCCGATTATGTTTGCAAGCTTCACAAAGCATTGTATAGTATTAAATAAGCACCTCATGCATGGTATAATCGTTTGTCAACCTCTTTTAATGTAACACTTGTCTTCAAATACATGTGCCCCTTATATGGAGTGTTCAGAGATTAGGTCAATATTTCTACACAACTATAAAATAAAAGCCTAACATTTTTATAAATAATACATGTAAAAAAAGTTCAACATTTTCACAAATAATACAATTAAAAAGATGTAACACCCTCGCCGGCACGGGCACGTGTACGCCCACGCGCCCACACGGCATGTGCGGCGCACGCGACAGGTCGAGTGAAGCCTGTTACGCACAAATACACCCCTGTGCTCAAATAATCATTACACCATTACATAAGACCTCCTAACATATCCATGCTCATATAATTCAAATCATTAACCCAAATAAACCTATTAATATATGAATATCCAAGTTCACAATAATATATATTAGACCACTACATAATCTAGCAAGGTCCACACAAGCCATGATAAATCATCAAGATACAACTTATAACCAGTAATACATGAGTATAACATATTTCGACTTGTGTTATATAAATCATCGTCTGGTATAAAAAAATACGAATATAACAAATCACGATACAACTCAATTTCTATATAAATTATCATCTGTGCCATCTCACACCTATAGTTCACCTCATCATCCTAAAATATCTTCTCAGAATTTCTCAAGTCACTATCACGTACCACATATCTGAGGGGTTAAAAAAGAAATAAAAAGAGTCATGAGCAATCAATGAATAGACTTTACCCTAAATCAGTCATGCCAAACAGAGAGTATACATGTATTAGATAGTATGAATCACATAGGAGCATCATGTCATGAACGAGTATATGAATATATCCTCAATAATAATATATAAATAAAATATAGATATCATGCCATAATTGATCAAAGTATATAATTCTCGACAATGTATAAATAAATCTCCATATCATATTATCATAACTTTCTCTCAATATGACACATATGATGCATGCCGACCATGATCATGTTATGATATCAAATGCAACCACATATGATGCATATTGACTACTTAATAATCAGGTATATTAGGATAATAAAATTATATGTATTTCTCAACATCACGATCATCACTGACATCTTGGTATAATATCATCTTATTAAACTACTATGCACAGTCAATACTTAGTACCTGATCTCAACATCTTCCCCGTAGGCCAAAGCATACCCTACCATATGCTAAGAGTATATCAAAATCTATCTAGATCAGCTACCCTATTAGTTAATAGAAATTATATGAGGGTAACTCACCACACACATGCCCTTGCAAACAATATGTATTCGATTGTTTGTGCACATAGACTCAATTGACCTCAGATGTGGGCCATGAGATATTACATATCAACGACCATAATTATTAATCCAGGCACTCTTAACCCTGGCGTCTACTTGGATACCCACATGCCTTTTCTATTAACTTTTTTATCAATGAGATTTATGTATTTTCTTCTATATAATAGATCATATGCATATATCCGGTACTATAACAAGTCATGCATATTAGGAATATAGGTGGTAAGAAAGTCAAGAGGAAAATAATGCAGTGTAGCCTCCAACTATATATCTAACACATGCAAACTTATGGTACAGATCAACTGGACATAAAGTCATAATAGTAAAATTATCTCCAATCATCTCTATATGTCATCAACATACTCATATCCTAGATTAGTCTAATCAAATGCATGATAAAATATGCTCAACTGAAATTATCTCTAGATAAGGTCATATAATCATGTTGGAGACCAAAACATATATATATATATATATAATTATATAATAAATTCTAATTTGAGAAAGACGTCTAGGAGATAAGACTACTCACATCTGATCAAAATATGCAAATCATGTATCCTTCACATCCTTCAATCAACTGAGTGACAACTCATCGCTAGCAAGGTCCACGAGGTTTCAAATAAGGGGTTTGAGATCTGAAAATATTTAGGTAACATAAAGTTAGTCGTTTATCCGATTATAATCAGTTAGAGTAAAATATGATAGTTTATTAGGTTTAAAGTTAATTAGATTCATATGATAAATTTAATTATGATAATATTAATATGTTATTACCATAATTTATATTTATTTAATAAAAATCCTAGTTTGCTAATTACAGAATAAGTATAAAGTAATTTATCTCCTTTTATAAATAACTAACAACGACCATATATAAGATTTATAAAAATAAAGTTATAAATATAATCTTATTACTAATTATTTTGCAATGCTTACTCTTATTTAATTAATCATAAATTATATGTAAAATAGTCATTATTCTATTATGCAAAAATAATATGCAAGCTTAGTATTTCATTTTATACAAAGTAGTAGACAATAATAAGATTCTAAAATAATTATATAAAATATAAATATAAATATAAGATTATTATTAATAAGGCTACATGAATTGATCTAATAAATAATAACTAAATCATAAATAAAATTTATATGCAAATATTATAATTATAATTATAATTAATAAATTATTATACTAAAAATACTTAGCTAATAATTATACTAGTGAGTGTAAATTATCAACATAATTAATTATCTAAATAAACTAATTTACTTTAACATTAGAAAATAAATTAAATAATTAATAGAAAGGAGAAGTAAAGAAATCTTTACTACAGTGCACTATCAGCTATAGTGATGGGCTGAGCCCAGCACTATAGCAACCATGAAAGAGGAACCGAGGAAGAACAAAAGAAAAGGAAGAAGAAGAAAGAAGAAAGAACAAAGAAGAAAGAAAAAGGAGTGAAAAGAAGAAGAAAGGAAAGGGAGGAGGAGGATCGGCGCCAACAAGGAGGGCATCGGTCGTTGGTGGCCAACCAACGGCTGATCTCTTGCTGGCGGCTCGGCTTTGGCGAGCTCGAGCCCACGGGCAAGAAAAAGAGAGGGCGAGAGAGAGGGAGAGAGAGGAAGAGGAGTACGGAGAAGAGCTCACCTCGGCAGCGATGATGGTAACGGCGGTAGTAGGCCGGCGTCAGCAAGAGGAAGAGAGAGAGAGAGGGGGGAGAGACCAAGAGAGAGAGAGAGAGATTTAAAGGGAGAGAGAAAGGCGATGGGGACATCGACACTGCGGCTTGGTTGGTTGAGTCGACAGTTGGGGGTGTGCGACACCCTAGCCTACACCACCCCCAGCATAGCATGAGGCTGGCCATATTGTAGCCGACCATATCGTGCCATGCAAAATTTTTTTAAGGGATAGATTGTTACAAAAGAAGTTTATATCACAGGTCACAACGAGTTCTAAAATATATATCCATACACTTTAACAAAACAAATGTTTACATAGGGGCTATAATCTATCTAACTTATTTTACAATAATAAAATAAGTAAAATATATTATAAATAAATCTTCGCCAGTTTTTCCATGGATTCGAGGTCATCTTATTAATCTAAAAATATTTTTACCTAAAGATAGTGAGTATAAAATTTAGCAAGTATACACTTCTGTAGTATAAAAGTAGTGTAAATAATGATACATTCTTGTCCACATCTACAACTCATATGAACATATGAAATGCATCATTCAAATTATCAAATCATTTATCTCAAGCTCACATAGAACTATAGCCATGAATTATCATTATATGTTCATAGAGCTATCCACCACATAATAAACGTATACTCATAAAACTATGAGTCACATAATATATATATGCTTGCACATTATCTCATATTTTAAGGGATGGAGATCTAGTGGTAATAACATTCATACATATCTTATAATCGATTATTTATGATTATTAGACTAAGGACCTAAGTCGTGAGCCTACACCCCTATTTTTATCATCATCATCATCGCACACAGCAAAAATATTGCACATAATGTAATCAAAAGCACATAGATCATAGATGCCGACTTTACATCACCAGATACTATTAAGTTTATGGCCTTACCTCTCAATCATAATTTTAGATTACATAGTGTTTAGTCTCCAATAAGGTAGTGTGATTGATTGAATGCCATAGGCCAACAACCTCAGGTATAGGTTGCTAATAACATAAGTACCATATAATACATCTCACTTTTAACCCCAAGTTGAGTGAGTCGAGAGAACTACATAGTCGGAATTTAACTACGTTGTGATACGTACAAGTGGTGTAGTGATAAACATCAGCAATCATATGATTTGCATATCAAAGTTATTATACTTAGGAATGCTCAAATAATCCATCAAATAACTATAAAACAATAAAATAAATATAATTATGTTGAACAGTTAATAATTATTTGTACGTGTATGATATGAATGTTATGAAATCATAAAATCAAATATCACTTCAATATTACACTATTCGAAGTTCACTTGTCTAATATTGTTTCCAAGTTAATTAACTTCAACCGCACCACAATGTTATCCTAGCATGATACTCAATCTACATCGATAATAAAAATAATAAAAATTTAATCATACGTGCCCTTAATTAATTAAATAATCATACTAGAAACTATTACAGGTTTAAGTAGGTTCACCTAAGAATTCTTACATTTATTAATTAGATAGAGCTAGTATATTAATTGTGACAATCTTACACATTATTAAGGGGTTATTAATACAATTATCATTATATTTATTATTCCACTCATTTCTGTCGACTTAAAGTTAATAAAGTAGATACCATTTAATTAACTTACTTCATTGAATATAAAATCATATTTAATATAATTAACTAAATTTAATTAGAACTAAATCTCCATTAGAAGCAATTAGTAGTGGTCCATAGAGTCTAATTTGTTAAACTAGATTTACAACAAATATTATACACAAAACTACTCTCTAAAGATGATTACTAATTAATGCCCAAGTTTGACAATGATAATTAAAAAAAGGATAAAATAAATTATTCTAATTTTAAAAATAGTTAAACCACTTAGGCCAACCCAAGGTCCAAAGCAATGGGCTGGGCTATAACAAATCTAAAAATCACAATACTAACCCACCAAGCTTGGGCCTAAAGCCCAACATTATCCAAGATAACCACTTGGGCTGGGCAATAGTCCAATCTAAGCTCGAGCTATGTTGCGCCGGATCTAACCAAATCCAATTACATCCCAACCCCTTTCTTCTTCACAATGTTGAGGAGAAGAAGGGGAGTAGCTGTTAACAAACACTTTCGTCAGCAGGGGGGCCATCACACACGACCCCTCTCTTTACCTGAGGAAAAAGGCACACAAGGTGCCGACTCTAACTAACTTATATAAGCAGATAAATTAATAGACTCGATTCATCGAGCCCAATATCCCCATGATGTAATTTGATCTGACCCGTCCATATTGAAAACCTTATTTTAAACTTGATCTCTCTAGCTCCAAACTCTCTATAAACATGGGTGATCCACTTCTTGATCCAAATGTCTATAGACAAGTAATTAGAGCTTTGCAATATTGTACTCAAATTCAGCAAGATATTGTTCATATTGCGAATTATTATGTTAATTTATGCATTCCCCTACATTAGTTTATTGGACGACAACTAACGTGTCCTTCACTATTTAAAGAGTACTTCTAATTATGGTTTGTTCTTTACCCATGGTTCTCAAAATTTAATGGCATTTTATGATTCAAATTTGGCAAGTGATCCATCTAATCGATGCTCGACAATGGGCTATAGTGCGTATTTTTGAAATTGTCTCGCTTGGTTAATCAAAAAGTAGTATGTTGTTTTATGATCCAGTATGGAAGCAAAGTATCAAGGTTTAGCTATCGTTACTATTGAGTTATATTGGCTACATATGCTCACGAAGGAATTGCATATACCATTGCTTTATGCTCCTATTGTTTGGTGTGACAATTTTGGAGCTTTGATATTAGCTTCACATCCCATGTTCCAAGCTTGGACAAACCATACGGAGGTTGATTTTCACTTTGTACGGAGAAGGTTGCAAATAAAGACATTATTGTACATTATTGTTAGATATATTCCTACTGCTTATCTACATGCTAATTAATATCTTTACAAAAAACTTTTGTGACAAACTAATGGTTGTTTCTCTTCGGGCGGTATAAATGAGATAAAATCTTCAACTGACCAAGTCGTAAACCAACCTCCATCAATCTCAATATTTAGTTGAAGATTATCTTTTAACTTATTTAGTTTATAATCTTATATTTCTGTTCAGATTGTGTAACAATATGTAATATGTAGAACAATTATAAAAATGAAACATGCTTTGACAATTATAGAAAGCCAAAACAATTCAACAAAATATTCTTTTTAGTACACATTAGTATCAAGCTTGTCAGCATGGGCTCGGCCTTAAAAGCGAAAGCCCTTGCTCTATTAAAAGGCCTCTATTTCAGTGCCTAACTTAACATTGCTTTCATCGATGTCGAACTAGATTCTAGCATAATGAATAATGCTATAACAAAAAACTAAAAGATTCCTTGAGGCTATTTTGGACATCATTTATGAAGGCAGATAGTTATTATCAAATTTTATTTTTCTTAATTTTGTGTTCTCGGGGCCTCGTCACTCGCACCCCCCCCTGAAATTTGCTGTATCTTCTTGTTAACTCCTAAGGACTTTTACTCGGGCCGTTTTAATTAAATTTTAGCTGGCTTATCATTTTTAATAATAATAATAATAATAATAATAATAAAAATAATAAAAATCCTCTTGACTCGTCTAAAACGCTTTGGACTGACATCCTCTGTGCGACTTCGTTTGCCGAGTCCACATTTTTCTAACTCACTCCATTTCCATTTCCATTTCCATTTCTAAAAAAGCACGAGAGAGATAAGAGAGAAGAAAGGGGGAGAGAGAGCGGGCTGATGCCGAAGTCGTCCTCATCGCCATCCCCCACCATCACCCCGATGAACCCCTCCATCATCAAACCCCACCCTTCCCCTCCTACCGAAACTCTAAACCTAACCCCGACTCCTCCCTCCCTCGGCGACGACTTCCTACACCCAAACCCCCTCCTCATGGAAGACGACGACGACTCCGACCCCCACGCCCCCAACCACTTCTCCTCCCTCCTCTTCTCTCACCACGACGACGACGACGACGAGGAAACCCTAATCGAAGACCACAAGCCCTCCTCCTCTTCCGATCCGAACCCTAACCCTAACCCCGCCCCGCCGCCTTCCATGCCCTTCATCGACCCCACCCCCCACGTCTCCTCCCAATTCTACACCTTCAACCGCGATTCCCACTCCCTGATGGTCCGCTGCATCTTGGAATCGCGTCTTGCCACCTCCGACGAGATCCGCGCCGCGACTCCTCGGTCCGTGCTCAAATCGTGGCGCGCCGTGTGGAAGGACCGCAACGAGGACACCGCCTACTTGACCGCCTGGAAGCGCATCCAAGACAAGCTCGCTGCCTCCCCCGACGAGTCCCTCTTCTTCAAGAACAACCCGACGCAGCGGGTGTCCCATGTCGACCAATGGCAGGAGATCGTCTTGGCGGCGCACGCCGACCCCGATCTGCTCCGCCACCTTGGGCTTAAGGACACGGTCGACCGCATCAAGCAGTCGTGGACCGTCGGTGCCAAGTTCTATGGCATTCCCGAATCGTTTGTCCGTGTCTGTGTAGCTTCATGCCCTATCTGCACCTCCGCATCCCGTGGGGCGGCTTCACCGGCTAGGGCGAAGCGGCGACGGTTTGAGTACACGGAGACTCTGGAAGTGCCAGCCAGGGATGTCGCACGCCGGCTCCAGCAGCTCGCCGCGAAGCATAAGGTGGTGCTTTGCATTCGGCAGAAGTATATTCGGTACAAGCCTTTTATGGCCGAAGTGAAGGACTACGCATGTCACCGTGCTGGGGAGCCTACATCGGCGTCGTCAGCCTCTGCTTCTGGAGGGAAGAAGGCCAGGGCTCTTAAAAGGGAGCCGTACCAGTCCAAGCGGTGTGGTTGCGGGTTCCGCATCCGTGCCATTGTTCCCATTGCTAACTACAACGAGAAAGATAAGACCTTTGTCTACCAGGAGGAAGGTAATGCTGTGTTCAAGCTGTATGCTGTGCATTCAGGGCATGAGCCTGGTCCTTTAGATGGCAATGCTAGGATTGTTCACCGGTTGGTTGGGCACAAGGGGGCCCTTGAATTTGACCCGGAGGTTTATGGTGTTAGTGAGGAGAATGAGTCTGAGTTGTTTGTTAACTTTATGGGTAAGGAGGAGGTCAGTGATCCCCGTCACATAGTTCTGCGGCAGGTCCAGGAGCTGAAGGCTGAGGTGGCTTTGTTGGAAGGGAAGATCTCTAAGGTGCCATTAGAGATGATGTGTTCACTGTCAAATGAAATAACAGATATTTTGCACAGGCTGAGGAAATTTGGTTTGGGTGGGAGTATGCGACATGCAGAGGAGCCGTTTGTAGTTGGTGACGAGGATGTCAGTCCATGGGGGACTGAGGGGACCCACCATCTGGATCGGCATGATAGGATATTTGGTAAAGATGATGAGATGATTGAGGAGGAAGAGGCTGAATTTGGTTCAAGTCTTGGATCCATTGTGCCATGGGGCAGGATGGCAGCGGATTGCCAAAATAGGAAGATACTTATTGGTGAAAGTCTGAAGTCTGACAAGTGGATGATGAAGGAAGATGTCGGTGATTTTGATGAGAAGAGCATCCTCAATTGTGGCGAGGATGATGATGACGAGGATTCCAAAATAATAAAGCCTGTGAGACATGATGAGACAATTGTGACAGATCCAAATCTGGTTGGGATGCAGGTGGATGGATTCTATACTGATAGTACCAAATGGTATGATTCGCCGAGTGGCTTGGATTCAGGTGGGGATACAGGAGATGTTGGTTTTAGACATGGAGGAATTGTATGAGAGAATGTATTAGGCTTGTTTGTTGTTTTCCTTCCTCAGAGTTTGTAAGGAGGAAGTTGTAAATTCTGTACACTAGAGGAAAGTCCATCTCCACTTCTTCAAATTGTTAGCGTCTCTAGGTGGAGCTTCACTTAAGTAACCTGTTTATTGTGATACACAGGCTGCATTTATCAATTTAACCATGTTAACTGGGCTAAATTTTAGTGCCTGCAGCTTTGAGTTTCTTGTTTGAGGACACTGCCTAATTCATTATTTGGTGCCTATGCCTAAATGAGTTTAACTATGAATGGTTGCTGTTTCTTTACGTTGCTAGCGTCTAATTGATCTTCATTAAATTTCAGTAGGTGGGTGGGGATCTAGTTGCTGTTTAATTGAGATAACCTTTGTCGTACTTGCAGGCTTACATTGAGATAACTTTTGTCTTACAAGTATGCTTACTAGATAAAATAATGATATATCATTTATGTGATTTTCTGTCATTCTGGCTACTACATTTTACTATCTCTGTAGAACTTCCTTGCATATTAATGTTCTTTTCCAGTTCCATGTAACAATTCTGATAATGTCTGCTGAATGATTTTGGTATGTATAAGTATATTTACACAGTTAGATTCATCTTCATGATAATGTTTCCTGATTATTGGTTGAGCTGGAAGCAGTTTCAAGAAGATGGGGAGGGGGTGGTGCTCTGGTTGCTGTTTCATTTAGGTAATTTGTCGTACCTGTAGGCTTAATAGAGAAACTTTGTTATACTTTCAGGCTTAACTTTGTCGTACTTGCAGGCTTAATTTTGTCATACTTTGCAGGTTTACTCATGTATGTGATTTTCTCCCATTCTGGCGGCTACATTTAGATTTTTCTGTCTTTTTACAGCTTCCTTGCATATAAATGTGCTTCCCATTCTGTGTAAGTTGTAACAGTTCTGATTAAGTCTGCCTAATGTTTTTTGTATGTATAAGTATATTTACAAAAAATAGATTCATGATAATTTTTTCCTGATTGCCATGTTGGTTGAGCTGGAATCAGTTTCAGAATGATGGTTCCTTTAAATCTTACCATATTTCTTTCTTCTGTCCCTGATTTCATGTATATAATCTTCTTTTTCCTTGCATTTTTAACTCTAGTCTTACAGAGTTAAGTTATACTTATAGTCATCTTGATTGAATTCTTAGTTGGATCCTATGGTCATTGACTATATTGTTTACTTACATATTTTCTTTCATGATTATGGCCTCTTTGGACATACGATTGTCTCTCTTTTGGCGATTATTTGTGACAGATAGGTATCCAGGGTACTGTCTGGAACTTGGTACTATACTGGCCCGCCTACTGGTGCCTTGAGATCATGGCAACTTGAGAGTAGAACAGACTACCTATGAGACTAATCTAAGAAAAAATAAATTGCGAAAAAATACTATTATATCTCAGGTAAAATTGTCACAGATAATAATTAAATAGAAACTATTCATTTGGCAACCTGTAACGGTGATCTCCGAGTTCACCTTTTTTTCTTTCAAAATAAAATCTGTTCACCTTTTTTTTCTTTCAAAATAAAATCTTTAGCAGGTATAGCTACCTTAGACATCTTTTACAGAAATCAGCTTATGATTAGAGATAAAGGTTCTTGTTTCACAGTTTTAAGGATGCAGCTAATATTTGGAGATCTAAAACTCAAATATATATAAATAAATATTCGTCTCTGTACGCTGATCTGTTACTCGAGTATGGTAAGGGATTTTAATTGGAAATATGATAGCTATGATAGCTTTAAGTCTTAATTAAGTTATACGAGGACTTTATGCTGGCAGATTCTGTGTTGTGGCCAAGGAGTGCTCACATGGAATTCTGAAAATAGCGTCATAAAACTATATCATCTTCTTAATTGTATTTATTTTGACTTTTTATTTCCCTGTTTATTCCGTTACCTTGTTATCTTTGGAAATTTTTTGTTCAATATCAGCTACTTTTAGGTTTTTACTCCATATCAGGATACTAAAGGTTAGGCATTCAAAGGATGAAATATATATTTTTTCCTGTGATCACTTTAAGCATTTGTTGGATCTAAAATTTACCTCATGGTTGCTAGAATTATTGTTACCAACTTAGTTTGGTTCACACTGCACTTGCATAGTATACATGTATTTAAACAGTGGACCCTATATCCTGAGTGAATATGTACATCAGAATCTTTACTCTTTTTAGTTATGATATGTTCTATTCCAACTACGAGGAATTTGCTTATATCAATCACATAACCTTGTACTGGGCAAAGATTACTCATGAAAGATAGAATGTAGTAGATGGATCTTTGTTTAGCAGTCATGGCTATGTTGGGAGATTATGGTGCACTAAGAATATGACAGAAGTTTCTTAAATAGGAAAGTGTAGGAAGGATAAAACTTAGTTATGATATGTTATATTCCAATAATGAGGCATTCTCTTATCCCACATAACGTTGTACTGGGCAAAGATTACTCATAAAGGATAGAATGTAGTAGATGGAACTCTGTTTAGTGGTCTATGTTGGGAGATCATGGTGCGTTCAAAATGCAACAGAAGTTTTTAAATAGGAAAGTGTAGGGATGAAACTTAGTTATGATATGTTCTATTCCAATTACTATGCATTCTCTTATATCACATAACCTTGTACTGTGCAAAGATTACTCATAGAAGATAGAGTGTAATAGGTGGAGCTCTGTTTAGCTGGGAGATCATGGTGCGGTCAGAATACAACAGAACGTTTTTAAACGACGAAAGTGTAGGAAAGCTAAAACGAAGAGAATGCAACTTGCAGTATGTACTGTTATCCAACTAGACCCTCACGAAATTCAATTATATGCAACATCATTTACAAACTTTCTTTTTGGAAATATTATGGTTACTTAATGATTGCTGCTTTAGTTTTCTTGTACTGGAGGACAAATTGTATTTTAATGACATACTTGCCTTCTCATCTTTCACAATTTACTATACTTATGTGCTTATTTACTGATCTTACTTTGTTGGACTACTGAGAGATATAAGATGAATTGTATATTCATTGTTAAAGCTGTTTATTATCCTTCATCATTGAGTCAGTCCTTAACTATGCTGGGTTTTGTATGTTGATATTCTGTTGCTGCTGCTTTTGACTGCAGCTTCCTTTTAGCGTAAATTTCATTTACCATTTACACATTTAATTCTTAAAGAGTTCACATATAACTTGCCGTGCCGGTGGCGTACCGACACGTGGCATGAGGGGCACGGCACCCCTTCTAATAGCATCACCGCTTACCATTGACCTCGTCATCGTCGTCGCTTTGTCGAGTGGCGATCGACGAGCAATGGCGACGACGACGATGATTGCAAAGGCAAAGGTGAGTATCTCTTACCTCTTTCTTTCACTCTCTTACAGCATGGCCGGCAAGTGTTGCGGCATGTGTCGTGCCATGCCGTGCTGGCTGGTGGTCGGCATGGTCCGTGCCTGTGGCACGGCCATCGTTGCATATACTTGTACATCATTCCTCTCAAAAATAGCTTATTCGTACACAGGTGCCATACTAATTAATGGCAACAGCTTAGGAAGTACGGACATGGATATGACATGATATAGACATGGGGATATGGAAGATCTTTAAAAATTAGGATACAACACTTTTAAGACATGACAAAATGAACAAATAAAAACATTACATGTATATGTATATATATATTTATTGATATATCTAAAGAAATATTTTGCTAACTTGTAATGTATGTATACAAGTATGCATAATGTATTCATACGAAAGAATCAAAGTGGGCACAATACCACAAAGATAAGAATTTATAAATGATAATGCTACTATGTGTCTTGCGAGTGTTCAAAAGTGTCTAATGAGCATCTAAATTTATATATATTTTTAAATATTTGAAACTTTTTAGAAGTGTCCTGACATGTGTCCAACAAGTGTCCGACCATTGTCAGACATGGACAAGAAGTGCTATTTGAAGTGTCCATGCTCCTAGGCAGCAACATGAAGAGGTGACGAGTAGAAGGGATTAAAAGGAAAGGTGAGAAAGCAAGGAGGGAAGAAGAGCCAATAGAGGAAGAGAGTGAAGATCAGATCGTCAAGGGGAGAGTGAAGATTTAGATAAAATCTACGAATGACCCAACTCAAATTTGAGTATATCTTAAGGTTCTTTTTTCCTATTTGTTGGTAAGCCAGTTTTTCTTGTTTTCTGAATTTCATGCGTAATTAAAGTGAACTTATGGTTGTTTTACATTGGATGCATGCCTTCTTACTTTTTTTTTATTTGCCTTGTTCGACTTTGACCTTCTTGTTGCAATTGATGATGATTAGGATGGTAATTTGCTTTCTTCGAACTATCATGGCATTTGTGATTGCCAATTGATTTGGTTTCTGTTTAGTGAAATCTGATGCAATTCCTCGTTTTTTGCTATTTCCTTTAGATACTTGTCATACTCGCAAGTTTTAGTCATTGTGTGAAGGATATGTGTTATTCACTGTTTTTTTATTTCTTTTACAATCACAGAATTAATCAAGCATATCTTCTTGGTGTTTTATTGTTTTAGATTCTTGTTTTGGTAAAGATTCTTATGTGGAACATTGATATATATTATATTTTTTATATAAAAGTTCCCATATATATGTGTGTTTGTGCATATAAATTTGATTCAGCTTATAGCTTAAGTCTCTTCCTCTTCTACCTAACAATTTTATGGTGTTTGCTGGACTTTTTTGGTATGTGACATATAGTTATACGTGCATATATTAGATGTATGAGCATTTATTCCTCATTACCTTATTAGATCACGTAGAGCTAATACAGGATCATGGTTGTCTGAACATTGTTAGGAATATTTATTTGTTTGCTGTCATGACTTCATGTATATTATCTTCCTTTTCATTTCATTTCTAACTTTAGATTTATAAAATCCAGATAGCAATTAATAATCATGTCACCTATTAGCGGGAAGGGGGAGGGAGGAATGGGGAAGATAGTGAAAGAAGAGAGTGAGGGAGAGAGTAGGGAAAAAAAAATGAGGTGAGAGTGGATTAATTTTTTCTTAGGAAATGGGTGTTTCCTAAGGAAATCATTCCTTCAAAATTTTTATTGAAACACCCACTTAGGAAAAATTTCCTATCCTACAAAAGATTCGTAAGGAAAGCCAGATTCCTACAGATTACTGTAGGAATTTAGGCTATCCAAAGCCCCCTAGTCTGCAGAACTTGTAGACCAAGATTCCAAAATGTGGCCTTGTTGTGCATACAGTCAAGAGACTGCTTAGTGCACCCCATACCTTGGCGAATACTTGGGTACTAATGGCCGATAGCAGATTAGAATATATGCCTAAAAGCATGTAAGAAAGTAAGATTGGCAAAGAATATCAGAGGAATATTGGCAGAAAATTGTTTCTTTACATTGATCTGTTATGTAAGTATGGTAAGGGATTTTAATTGGAAATATGGTAAACTAAGGCTTAGGTATATCCTGTGGGGATCCTACGGTGGTTGGTTCTAAGCTTTTTGGTGAAGGGAGTTGTGGCATCACTTCTTGTAACAGTATCGTAATGTTATTACATCCTTTTAAACCTAAGTTCTTTCTTCCTTGTTTTCTTCCTCTTGAACCTTCATATTCTATTGATTCTGATGTTTATAATAATTTTTTTTTTGGAACTAAGTATTAGTTCATGGATGCAAAACAATTACTACTATTAACTTTGTGCAGTCAACATCTGGCCAGTGGTCATGGGCTATGTTGGTGCCCTGATATTATGATGGTCTCTGAACAAAACATCAGTGCTAAAAGTAGGAACCCAAAATAAAGCTAAAATTAAGAGAGCTTATTTTGTAGTTACTTTTACTATTGAACTAAACATTCACAGAAGAATATCTTATATTCAGTTTGTCATTCTGTCATTCTAGGACTGCCTGTTGTGATTTGTTATGGCTACCTATTGATTGCTGCTTTAGTTTTTTTTGTAATGCAAGACGCCAAGACAAATTGTATCTTCAGGCTAGACTTGGCTGTTGCAATGTTCTAAAATGTTCCTGTTGTATGTGGGCAGTCATGCTGCTGCATAGTGTCTGGACAGTCTACATGAGTATGTGTAGCTGCATTTTTGGTCTAGCAATATATAATATTTATGGTGCACTAGAGTATGGGAGGCAGTGGAGGGTTTAGGCTGGGATAAATGGGATGTGGAAGTGATGTGTTATCGGGACCAGGGGTGCGTGGGGAGGGGAGAGGCTCGATTATAAGTTCCTTGGTAGCAATCCACAGGCCATTCTTTTGCACACTGTTTCAGGCTCCAAATCGGACCTATCACTGCCCCTAGGCTATATTCCAGCTCGTATTGGTGCCTAACTGCTTAAACTGGTACAAACATGGTCAACTGCCTTGTTTAGGCTACGACCACATGAAATGCCTTTTAGATCAATGGTTTATATCAAGGTTCCCAGTATCGGGATCGGGATCAAGATCGGTATCAGCCGTCTAGAAAAACGATATGTATTGGTCGTTCGTATCGGATCGGACTATTTTTTAATTATATAAAATTTTAAATTTTATTTAAAAATATAGAAAAATACAGAAAAATTTAGAAAAAATGATAAAAAATAAGAAAACAAAAATTACTCACATATGAAGTCTACAAACTTAAAAAATGTATTAACTTACTTAAAATTTAAAACTTTGATGAATACCTAACTGGTTCTCGTAAATTTCTATAGTCTTTATCATCATAATCACCATAAGTTTGTAAATATTGATGTCTGGGACTTGATGCTCCAAAAAGTGATTCTATCATACTAGTTATATTGTATAGATTTTGTTGTGTGATTTGCGTTTGAGGAGGATAATAACTAGCATTTGGATTTTGTGCCTGAGAATACCGATGATACTGAGGATAATAACTAACAAGATCAGATCTTGTGATGGCTCCAAATAATAAATACTTGATGTACCATAATCATAGGAACCAAAATGCATCTCATGATAACGTCGTTGATATGTATATATATCCTCAGTTTCTCTGTCTTCACTCTTTATGCCTCCTTGACTTTTCTCACAAATATAGATGGAACGATCTCACCACCATATGTATTATCAGGACTATGACTAGTGCTAGTAGGTATACTATCTCGCTATTGAATGACTTGTACCAACCTCTGCCCTCGTCGTTGTCTCTCCTAATATTTCATCTAACCATGGGTAATCTCTGTCATCTAATAACCTGTCCTCTATTTCTCTGATCCATAAAGTCTAAGGGGTCTTCTTTATCAAAAACATGATTTAAATCAATCATTCATTTTTTGCCTTTTTTCTTAAATTTCTCTCTCTCAATCTCATATTATAATGACAAAAAACTAACTTCTCCAATCTTTCCATTGTCAATCGGTTGTGTGTTTTTGTGTGGATTAAGGAGAAAGTAGTCCAATTTCTTTCACACTGTAATGAAGACATAGTTTGACTTAAAATCTTCTTTGCTATTAGCGTCAAATTTGGTGCCTCCTCCCATCCATAAATAGACTACCATTTAGCTGAAATGTTATTAGATATAGCTGTAGCAACTTTAGCAGTACTGAATTGCCTAGCTCTCAATCTATATCTCTCCATCTGAAATCAGAAATATATTATTAGCTTATTGATTATATTGAAAGTTAAAACTTGAAAAAAATAATAATAAAATTATTTAATTGAATCATAACTCACTTCTTTATCGCATAGCATTTGTTTATGAATATCGGGCTCAAGTTTGCTGATTACCTTTCTAACCCCCAACAAGACTTCACTATCATTATTGACATTTTTAGAGAATTAAAATATTGGATTAAGAAAATATCCTGTAAAAATTTAAAATTTGTAAGCATTCAAATTTTTAAATATTCATAAATAAAAGTAAATTAGTAAATTAAAACTTAAAACTTAAAAGTATGCTTACCAACAGTATGTATATCTATATGTAGTTGTTTGTTCCATCTAAAATCAATCATTTTCCACCATTTTCTATAACTTTGACCAACATTTTTTTTATTGATTCTTTAGTTATATCCATTGCCTCATATAAGAAACCTATCTCAGATTTGTCATCATTGTCTACAAGCCTTAATACTTTGACAAGAGGCTCAAATACTGCGGTGGTAATTATAATATTATTCCAAAATGTATTTCTAAAAACCATATTTTTTAAAGTTTCACCTAAAGATTTATTTTTAGGTTTCATATTCTTAATTTTTATAAACCACTCCTGTGATATAAATATCCGCATAATATCATCCTTGTTGAGCATGATGCTCTCCGAGGCTAAAAAGTGAGTGATAAATCTAGTGACCCCGGGTCTGATGATCTTCCTACCACCAGTTATTTGCCTGAGTAAACTAAGAACCCAACCATGGTTATATATAAAATTTATTAACCTCTGACCTTCACGTATGACCATGTCAATTTCAGGCTCTTTTGCAATATCCTCTAACATCAGATCAATACAATATGCAGCACATGATGTCCAATATAAATGAGGTCTTTTAATCATCAGTAAATTTTCAGCAGCTTTATAATTTGCCCTATTATCAGTAACCATTTGGACTACTCTTTTTTCACAAATTTCTTGTACTATCTCATCCATCAACTGACAAATATAATTTGCATTTTTGAAATGAGCAGTAGCATCCCTAGACTTCAAAAATATTGTTCCCATGACAGAGTACACTAAGAAATTAATTATATTTCTTCTGTTTTGTGTACTCCACCCATTACACATCAGTGTACAATCAAATTCATCCCAATACTTTTTAAATGTCTCAATATAAGTATGAAGTTCATCTATCTCTGAGTCAAGATATTTAGTAGCAATATCATTTGAACCAGACCCTACTGATTGTATAGCATCCACCATAGTGTGATAGTAAGGACTATCAGCTATATTGAAAGGAATATGATTGTAGAAGAAAAATCTAGAGATAGCTCTACCAATGTGTTTCTTTGCATTTTTAATTCCTTTGAGAGCTATCTTGATGGAAGTCTGTGTACGACCCCTTTTTTTCTGAAGATATGTATCCATTAATCCAATATTTTCAGACTCTACTGTAACACCAAGAGTCCTATGGGTAGAATTGCTGCTCCCATATTCTCTTTCTCCTCGTATATTAACTGATCTAGATATCTGAAAGTTACCACCAGTGCTTCTTCTCATCTCTTTCTCTTCTTTATGCATATTTATGCTCTCTTTCATTGCCCTCCTCATCTGTCTCTCCTCCTCATCCTCCTCACTTTGCTCACTGCTATTATCATCAATGTATATAGGATTTTGCATTAATTTTTCACGAACCATTGACTCTCTTTGTTGTGCAGATTGTTTATCCTTCAGTTTGCCAATTAAATGAGTCAATATCTGCTTTCTAACTTCCAAGGACACTTGAGTGTAAGCTGCTACATTTCCTTGTCTTCTAGCTAAATGTTCTTTCAAACGGCTAACATCACCACTCATTTTCTTTCCACACCAATTACATTTAACACGTCTTTTATCTTGCCCAATAGTGTTGCAATGTTGCCACCCAATGTCGGTATCATATGACTTCTCTTTTGGAGCCATTGATATTTTAACTTTGCAACTAAAAAACATAAAAAAAATCAAAATAAAATATAAAATAATTTAAAATTTATGAGGCATAACTGCATAAGCAGCACCAGGTGCTGCTGTTCCTGCACAATGAAGAAAAAAAAGAAAACTTACCCAAGGTCGTCGGAGATCGAGGTCGTTGAATCTTCTTCGGAGAACGTCGCTGGAGGTCGAGGTCACCGGAGATCTACTCACCACTCAGTCGCCGGTGAGAAAGAGAGTAAGAGATCCGTGAGAAAGAGAGAAAGAAAGAAAAGAGAGAAAGAGAAAAAAGAAAAGAGAGAGAAAAGGGAGAGAGGCAGGTGGGGGGTGAGGACATCAATTATTGATGTGGGGGGTGAGGACATCAATTATTGATGTCCCCCCGGTTGGATCCGGGTCGGATTTGACCCGTTTCCACCCGTTTCGGCCGAAATTACCGAAATCCCAGTCGAAACCAGCAAACCGACTGGTTTCGGCTGGGATCAGGATCGGCTAGGGCAGATCCCGCTTCGTTTCGGCTAATCCTATCGGCCGAAACTGGAAACCATGGTCTATATCACTTTATGGCTATAAATTTCTCGTTCTTCATATTTTACTATCTTTAAGTGTATATTTTCTGATCATGACAGTAATTAATCTGTTGGAATAGTGCAATACTTGCACAGTTGCACATGAAATGCATTTTATATTCATGGTTAAATCTTTTCTTTCATCATTGATAAATCTTTTGCTATGTTGGACTGTACATATCCTTTTCTACTCTCCACTGCAGTCTCCTTTTAACTTAAATTTTTATTTATTCAGTATTGCGTTTAATTCTTGAAGTTATCAGTTAAACTTCTATAGCATTTTGCTCTTACTATAACACTAGCTGTTGTTCATCTTTTCTTTTTGCTGGCATTTCATGTTATAGACGAAGTGCATTTTTCTGTTGCTTTGCATGTAATGCATACTTTCTATTTAGCTTCTTTAATTTGCTTTGTTCTACTTTGACATTCTTTTCATAATTAACATTCTTCTTAATTCTTCTGGCCTACACTAATTCTTCTAGAATGATATGTAATCATGCGATACCATATTGCACCTTCTAGAATTATTATGAACTTAAGTAATTTCTATTGCCCATCATATAATTTTGGATATGTAAGTTGATCTTGTTCTGATAATATTTGTTATAACTTCTGAGATCAGAGTATCTTGTTTACATGCATATTCTTTGTCAACATTTTTATAGAGGTCTCTTTGTTTGCAGCCCTTAGTATAGGCACATTGGAATGATGCCCTGTTCTTCAGTACATTACCTATACTATATAACTGATAACTCTGTTGAGAGAATCTTAACTATGTTAATGTGATCTATTGATCTTCTGACATCTAGTTTACATGCAATTTTATGATTCACCACTTTATTGGACATGACAAAGTTCTGTAGATTGAAAGCAGTACATGCAGTCAGCTATTGCCCTTCATGCAAGTGTTAGGCTGGCCTTTTGCTGGCCCTTGCTTCCTTTGGGGTTGTGGTGGCTCAAGAATAGAGCACTAAGTTTCAACTAATAGAAAGAAAAATTTGATTGGAATTTCAGTACTAATGTAATTAACTGCTTAGAGAATAGAGTTTCATGAAGAACCCCTTTCGGTATGAAATTGGAACCCTAAAGTACAAAGCTTAGGGTTTTAACTATAACTTTCTTATGGCGTTGTGAAAATCACTGTTTACAGGTTCTCTTGCACTTCTTACACTCTGTTCAGAGCCTGATTTTTAAAGTTTTTAAATCTGGACCTCATTGGATTTACATTTGATTTTGATATCACATTTCAGCATAGGCTTCAATCGCCTTTTGGACTGTCTAGGCCAGTTCTCAAACAATTTGTCAGATCAAAGGCCTGATGGTGCAAGGATGAATGTCATAAAATCGGCAAGTACATGCTTTCATTCCTTTGGGCTTTGTTTACATGGACTATGACTGGTAACATCATCACTTCCAAGGATGGCCGTGCCGATCGGCACGGGAGCATGTTGATCGGCATGCGTGCCGTGCCGATCGGCACGGGAGCATGCTGATCACCGGCACGGGAGCATGCTGATCGGCATGCGTGCCGTGCCGATTCGTGCCGGTCTGGCACGGCCACGTGCCGTTCGGCACAGCCTTGTGCCGGTCATGTGCCAATGTAGAGACTTTTTTTTTTAAAATTTTTCTATTTTCATCAATCTTTATTAAATCAACTTTACTTATTTTCTTAACAAACATGATATGACATGTACAACACATTTTTTTAACTTTTTCTTATTTCCATCAATTAACTTTTATCATTTGTCATTTTTGAAATGACAACTTATTTGTCATTTTTTAAAATTGGAATGATAATTTATTTGTTAGACCTAGACAACCACAAAACTGAATTTATCAAAGACAAAAAAGGAAAGGGACCATCTCAAACTCAATATGATTATAGTCAGATGAGGGAAAAACTTGAATCTATAGGTAGCAGGACATTAGGAGAGGTGCGCCTACAGGATGATATGAGTTCATCATTATTACCATCATATTAGAAAACTGATATTGGCTCATTTAATTGGCAAAAAGAAGCAAAAACAATCTACACAACAGAGAGTCAGTGGTTCGTAAAGAATTGATGCATAATCTTGTACACATTGATGACAATAATAGTGAGCAGAGTGGAAAGGATGAGGAGGAGAGACAGATGAGGAGGACAATGAAAGAGAGAAAATATGCATAGAGGAAAGGAAGAGACAAGAAGTACCGGCGGTAACTTTCAGAGATTTAGATCAGTTAATATACAAAAAGAAAGAATATGGGGGCAGCAGTTCTTCCCAACTTCTGGTGTTATAGCAGAGTTTGAAAATATTGGACCAATAGATACATATCTTTAGTAAAAACAGAGTCGTACTCAGACTTTTATTAAGACAACTCTCAAAGGAATTAAAAATGCAAAGAAACATATTGGTAGAGCTATCTCTAAATTTTTCTTCTACAATCATATTCCTTTCAATGTAGCTAATAGTCCTTATTATCACACTATAGTGGATGCTATATAATCAGTAGGTCCTAGTGTTGCGCCTCCTAGTTTAAATAATATTACTACTAAATATCTTAACTTAGAGGTAGATGAGCTTCGTACTTATATTGAGATATTTAAACAGTATTGGGATGAATTTGGTTGTACACTAATGTGTGATGGATGGAGTACATAAAATATAAGAAATATAATTAATTTCTTAGTATACTTGGGCATGGGGATAATATTTGTGAAGTCTATGAATGCTACTGCTCATATAAAAAATGTAGATTATATTTGTCAGATGATGAATGAGGTGGTACAAAAAATCGATGAAAAAATAATAGTCTAAGTGGTTACTGATAATATGGCAAATTATAAAACTGCTGGAAATTTACTTATGATAAAAAAAACCTTATTTATATTAGACACCATGTGCTGCACATTATATTGATTTAATGTTAGAGGATATTGTAAAAGAGTCTGAAATTGATATGGTTATACATGAAAGTCAGAGATTAACAAATTTTATATATAACCATAGTTAGAATTTTAATTTACGTAGGCAGATAATTGATAGTAGGGAGATCATCAGACCCAACGTCACTAGATTTGCCACTCATTTTTTAGCTTTGGAGAGCATCATGTGCTACAAGGATGATATCATGCGAATGTTTACATCACATGAGTGGTCTATAAAAATTAAAAATACGAAACCTAAAGATAAATTTTTAGGTGAAACTTTGAAAAATATGGCTCTTGGAAATACATTTTAAGATAATTTACAATTGCCACTACAGTATTTGAGCCTCTTATCAAAATATTATAACTTATAGACAGTGATGACAAGTTTGAGATAGGTTTTTTATACGAAACAATAGACATAGCAAAAAAATCAATAAAAAAAATGTGGGCTAAAATTGTAGGAAATAGTGAAAGATGATTAAATTCTAGATGGAACAGACAACTATATAGAGTTATACACGCAATTAGTAGGCATGGTTTTAAGTTTTAAGTTTTAATTTACTAATTTACTTTTATTTATGAATATTTAAAAATTTGAATGCTTACAAATTTAAAATTTTTATAGGATATTTTTTTAATCCAAGATTTCAATTCTCTACAAATGTCAATAATGATAGTGAAGTATTGTTGGGAGTTAGGTAGGTAATTAGCAGGCTTGAGCTTAATATTCATAAACAAATCCTTTGCAATAAAGAAGTAAGTTATGGATTATGATTCAATTAAATAATTTTATCATTATTTTTGTAAGTTTTAACTTTCAATATAATCAGTATACAATAATATATTTTTGATTTCAAATAGAGAGATAGATTGAAAGTTGGACAATTCAGTACTGCTGAAGTTACTGTAGCTATATCTCATAACACTCTAGCTAAATGGTGATCTATATATGGATGGGAGAAGGCATCAAATTTGACGCCAATAGCAAAGAAGATTTTAGTCAAACTATATCTTCATCATAGTGTGAAAGAAATTGGACTATTTTCTCCTTAATCCATACAAAATCACGCAATCGATTGACAATTGAATGATTGGAGAAGTTAGTTTTATATCATTATAATATGAGATTGAGGGAGAGAAATTTAAGAAGAAAGACAGAAAATAAATAATTGATTGATTTAAATTATGTTTTTGATGAAGAAGACCCCTTTCCTCCATGGATTAGAGAAATAGAGGACATATTATTAGATGATAGAGATAACCTATAGTTAGATGAGATATTGGGGGAGACCACAATGAGGGCAGAGGCTAGTACAAGTCATTCAGGAGTGAGAGATAGTATACCTACCAATACTACTCATAATCCTGATGATACACCTGGTGGTGAGATCGTCCCATCTATATTTGTTGAGGAAAGTCAAGGAGGGATAAGGATTGAAGACAGAGAAATTGAGAATGTATATACATATCAGTTATATCGTCATGAGAATGTTGCTTCATATGATTATTCTCAGTATTCTCAATATTTTCAGATATAAGATCCATATATTGGTTATTATCCTCCTCAGATGTAAGTCACATAACAAAATTCATACAATATTATTAGTATGATGGAATCATTTTTTGAAGCATCAGGTCCCAGACATCATTATTTACAAACTTATAGTGATTATGAGGATGAAGACCATAAATATTTATGTGAACCAACTCGATATTCATCAAAATTTTAAATTTTGAGTAAGTTAATATATTTTTTAAGTTTTTAGACTTCATATGTTAGTAATTTTTATTTTCTTATTTTTCTGTCATTTTCCTAAATTTTTCTATATTTTTAAATATTTAAAATTTTATGTAATTTAAAAATAGTCTGGTTCGATACGAACGGCAGATATGTATCGTTTTTCCGGACAGCCGATTTCGATCCCGATCCCGATACTAGGAACTTTGGTTATTCTTAAAATGAGGTCTCTATTTAGAAATAATTATTCTTATGATCATTTGTATTCTAGAATACGGGTGTAATAATTACCTTTGATGTGGTATAAAATGAAGAAAAAGATGGAAAAAATATATTTTATATATAAAATTATTATGAATACTCTTTGATTTGATATAAAGTAGGTTAATAGGATAGATAAAAGGTAAATTAGTAATTGGTTAGTGTGTGGTATAACATATATTTTGATAAATAACGTTTGTATGCTAGAATAGGATCATTATGATATTTAGCTATTATTTTGAAATAAAGAGTTGTATTTCAGAATAAAAAAAATTATTTTTGAAGTGAATGAGGGCTTAAGAAATGTTCAATTATGACTGATCATGCAATCTTTCTAGAGTATATAGTTTCTTAGGGGTGTACTTGCCGGTCCAAAAGGTGGCTATAATAAAATGGTCTGAAACAAGGAGCCTTAGAGAAGTTTGCATCTTTTCATAGTTTAGCGACTTTCTACTATCGGTTCATCGAGGGGATTAGCACCATTGTATCTTTGATTAATTATTTTATGAAGAAGGGAGATTTTGAGTAGACAAAGGTTGCAACCATCAAGAAGAGAATGACAAAAGCACGAGAGATGTGCGTATTTGATTTGATGAAAGTATTTTATGTTGCATCAAAGAAAAAGCGCCAATTGCTAGAAATGATATGGCCTATTTCAGTACCTATTCTTCTGTTTAAAAGAAAAGTTAGGTTAACGATTGATAGCCAACTCTAGGTTATGTTATTTCGTGAGATTAGGACTTTACTATTGAAAACAAAGTGGAAGCTCATTCTCTGAAAGGGGCCATGTACTTGAGCTAGACTTGACTTGATAACCAACAAAGCATGTATTGCAATACAGGCATACCTCATTGTGTGATTTTTTAGTGGGGATATTTTACATGTAGGTGGTCTAATAGGATATTTTAGCAAGAACAACTGATAGATATAGTCAAGAGGAACTCCTTTTCCCAAGGATGGCCGTGCCGGTTGGCACTGCAATATTGACGCAATATAGGCACGTGTGGCGAGGGGTGTCGATGGCATCCCTTCTCTTATTTCTTAGCATCGAGCAAAGTGGCTGAAGAAGGGTGGAGAGAATCACCCTCCTCTCGCCTTGTCGTCCATCTTTGTCACCGCCCTCCTCTCTTTTTCTCTTTTGGTGCCCTAACGGAGATTGAAGACATCTTTTAAAGCTATTAACGGGTTGAGACGAAAGAATCCGCAATCAGATCTTTTTTAATTCATCTTGTTTGGGTTATTTTCTTCTTAGGAGCTAGGGCATGCAGCATGAAGGTGAGAAACCGGCACGGGGTATGCCGATAGTCACTTACCACGCCAACAACGTACCAGCATGTGGTATGAGGGGTGCCGCATGACACCCTTCCTAGCAGCTTTACTGTTTGCCATCGTCCTCATAGTTGGCTTCATTGTCGAGTTTGCTGTTGCCGCTCATTGTCGTTATTTTTGTCGCCCCTAAGCTCAAGGCATCATTCGCACTCGTTAAGCGTCCTAGCCTGAGGAGGAAGAAAGGGGCAGCGGGTCGGGTTAGTTCTTCCTTGGGCTAGGGCACCCGATAGGTGTGAGCGATGCCTCGAGCTCACGGGGCGAGGTCGACGGTGTCAAGGACAAGCGGAGAAATGTGAAGGTGAATAGTCTCCCTCATCTTTTTCTTTCTCTTTTGTGGCACGGCTGGCAAGTGCCACACACGTGCCGTGCCGGCCAGTAGTCAATGTGGTCGGTGTGGCACGACCATCCTTAGTCTCTCTCTGTATCTCCTTTCTCCCTCTTCTCTATTATTCCTCTTTATTTTTGTCTATCCTTTCCTTTTCTTCTCCTCTTTCTTCATAGTGGTGTCGTCCCTGTCGTGGCACGTGCCGTGTTGACCGGTGACCAGCATGGCACATGCCAGCATCATAGGCAATCCTTGCCATTTCCTTCTGTTGTAAGAAGTAAAGACAAGACTTGAACATAGGACCTCTGATCTGGGCTGCTGTTAAACTATGTTTTTGAACCAATTCACCAGCTTTCATAATCTGCTGCTGGAATTCAGCATTTAGAATGAATTCGTCCCAATTTTGACACAATTGCCTTCTAATTCTCTCCTAGATCCAATCTACACCTTTCTTTCTGTTGTAAGAAGTAAATACTATCTGATTATAGAAATCAGATCTGGTTATCAGAACCTGTTGTTAGCTTTTAAACCAATTTGTTGGATTTCTTTTCCAGTGCTGGAATTTTTGCCTTTGGGAACAAAAACAGCTTAAACTTTCAAACTATTGCCTTCTAATAACATACTAGAGCCCAAGCTAAATCAAGACTAAATCCATCTGTGATCACTCTATTAACAGCAAGACGGCAATCTATCTATAATTACCTTGATTTTGGATGGAAAGCCAAGCACAAGTGTTGGACTTTTGCTAATTCTACATAAAATTGGTATCAGAGCTTCTTGCTAACTATCATTTTTAAGAATGGAAAATCTATGGGAATCACACTCTTCGGTTTAGAATTTTGAGGAGATAGAGATATGATAAGATTATTGGTTGGTTTAGCTTATGTGAGATTATTCTTCTTTACAAGATACAAGTGTAATGCAAATTGATTGTGGTTCAAAAAGTTGAAATTAATGGTGAAGCTGAAAAATGGTGGGAAATTGCTGAGTGACAACTACTTCATCATCAGCGAGATTTAACTACTTAAGTATCTATTTGGTGGGGATGCTGAACAAATGCTGAACGTGTTAGAAACAGAAACTGTTGATTCTCTTGTGACTGTAAGCTTGCATTATCAGAGGTCGAACCAGGACTATAGAACCACAGATGTTGGTTGAAGGACATACATTTTCAGCTTGAAGATAGTAAATTAGAGAGATTTACAATGATTGCTCAATGTCAGACAATCATATAAAATGGTTCACTAATACAAGTTTGAATTGCACCAAAGGTAGATAACTTGCATAAAGAAAGTCAATGCCTGTGGTATTACTGACATTGGGTGTTTCATCGAAGTTCCTGAAGTTAAAGTTTCCGACTGCTGGGAAATTCCAGAAGAAACATCTTTATTTTGTTGATCTTCAAGTCTTCTGTCATTTTAATGATAAGGATCCAATGTTTGTAACCTTTGGTGATGACTGCACTATATTTAATATATGAATTTGATAAAAATGAGGCATTAGTTCTTTGTTTCAAGGACATGACAGCAGTGGTAATGATTTCAGAACAAAGCAACTTGGGATGACTTAGCACAAAGGGTTCTCGTGCCAGAGGCACAAGACATGCCAATCCTTGGCTTGACATAAACACATAACCACCCTGTCCTGCAGAACCATTATGCCGTTGGCAGGCAGACACACTTAATGAACTCAATATTTCCAGAAAACAATCTTTAAATATTTTTTTGGGCCTTAACTAGGTTTTGAGGTCTAAATTGAAGTCTTTTATCATTATATATTTACCTGACATATTGTTACTTTTATAGGAAATGGTACATCTACTTGAATCATAGAACAATAAAATTCTAATTAGATGATTTTCCATATTTTTTTTCAGATTTTTTGGGGCAAATAACTCAGGGAAAACTGAAACTTTTCTTTTATTTATGATACTTGAAGTGTAATTTAAATAGATCAAACACCAAAATGCTAAAGAGTATTAAAAGGGAAAAGATGCATATTGAGTCTTTTTGAAGTAAGATATGCTTAATACTAGTGGTTCGTTGGCACCGGTGCATATGAGAGTCCCAAGGTACTCTCCTTTATTGGTGTATTTGTGTCAGTCTAATGGGTATGATGCATATCGACCTGTCAATTAAGAATTGGCATGTGCTGTATCGATACCTTATCAGCAAGGGCATGTCACTTTGGCATGCTCTAGCGTGCTAATGACAGAGGCACAACTCTAATATAATTTTTAGGGGTTTTACACATTTTTAGTTTTAATATATATATATTAAAATTAAAAAATCTACGGTGTAAAATTTGAGTGCAAATCAACTCATATAGAGTTAATTTGACATTTACTTTAGATCATTTTTTTCCTATATTTTGGGCTAAATTCAGGGGAAAATCAACATTTTTCTTTGATTCCTTTATCTTAAAGAGTAATTTGCACAGACTTAGCACCAAAATGCTATTTCTACTTAGAAAAATCTTATGAGTGCTAGATCTAGCAAAAATTAAGCTAGATCTATTATACATCTCAAGTTAGTTTTAAAGTGTAAAACAAAAAAAAAATTAATAGAATGAAAGAAAAAAAATTACCTTTTGATAGGATTTGAAGAAGAAATTTTAAAACCCATCTATTTCTCCTCTATTGGTCCTTCTCTGACTTCAACTTTTTATATTTGAAGGTGGTTGCCAAAGAGACCCATTTACTACCCTTGAGCCTATTAGGCAGCACACAAATGTGTGCCACTCGATACTCTACTCGTGCCGGTCGGCACGGAGTTGTACTAGTGGCACACCCTATGCTGGTATCTCACTGGCATGACAAGTTCGTTTTCCTCGTGTCGGCCGGCATAACCATCCTTAATGTCAATCATGCCAATTGTCATTAGCAATTCATGCTTTAACATTTGACAGATTAATCTCAAAAGAAAGTTATCAATAGGTCTTTAGTATCATTATAGATTTGAGTTAAGACAGGATTTTAATTATCTGAATCCTTTTGTAGGTTTCTCTATTCTTACGAAATTTAGTAATCAGTAAATTGTCTATTTGGTTCTAATTCATGCTAGATCTAAATTGTTATGTGACATAAGGTATTATTTTGTTAGTTCTTTATGATACCTATATAAGTTAGTTCTCTTTTCGGTAGTAGTGATCTGAATCAAATCTCGTCTTATATAAGATGAGATTTGTTCTTTACCAGTTCAATCGGATCTGAATCAACAACTTAAAACCCTACTTTTACCCCTGAGGAGCTCCTTCTATTCAAAGCAGTAGTGATCAGATCTTGATGCAGAAATGAGATTTAGGTCTATCAAACCCTGCTCTTGGCTATGTTTTTGAACTACTAAATCACTAGCAGGAATTCTGCAGTTATAGTAAACACGGCCCTTGGTCCAGTTCCTTCAGTTTGCTGCCTTAACCCAGATATAAGCAAAACTAAATCCATCTAGGACCACACTTGATTAACTAGAATACCAAACCCCCTGTAGAAATGCAATTATCTTCAATGGAAAGCCAAACAAAACAGCAGGACTTTTGCTAGTTGTCCATCATCAAAGTGGTATTGAACTATATTGTCCGTCACTATTTGATGAGATAAATATATTAGTGAAATCTATCAGAACTTTCTAGTTAATTTAAAATGGTTCTTAATGAACAGATTTCATGGTTGTGTAGTTACATAAAAGTTGGCACATTATTATTCTGGACGCTTTATTTTTAGTAAGAGCATCAGTATCCATTGGCAGTAGTAGAATGTAAACATAGGTAGGATTTTTTTTTTTTTTTCATTATTTACAATCCGTATGTGATTATTCCCTACTCTAGGCTGCAGAACATTACATTCCCTTTGGTACTTTAGATCAAGCCCTCTCTTTCTTATCATAAACTCTTTTTAGCATAACTTGAACTTATTTCTTAAGGAGTTCTTTGTACGAGCTTGTTCCTCCTTAGGGCGTTCGGCGTATAATATTTTATTATTGGCATTTCAAGTGTGAACAGAAGTATTTGCATGCTTGCCTTACATGAAAACTCTCAGTGTTTCAATTTATTTCGGTAAGAGTACTTGGATCATTTTTTTTTTCTCTTCTCTATCCTGGCACATTTTAGAAGTTTAATGTCTGAGATGAAAGGTGTTTGGTAAGTATGCTATAGGTTTCATCTCATTTACTAAAGGATATTAAATGCTTTATAGCTGCTTAAATTACTATTCATATCTGAGGACTCAAAACTCTAGCACTGGGACAGAGATGAATTCAAATAAGCAAAAAGATGAAGAAGGTTAGCATAATCCCAAGTTAATGCAGAAGAGATAATATGCATTTATTTTACTTATTCATTGATATCTTAAATTTGAAATATGAAGCATAAATGGTTGAATCCATTGCAAAATTGCATTTGGGTCTTTAAGTTCTATTGTATTTGATGTGAGAAATTATAGTTTACAGCACAGGACCCTAAAAACTAATGTAGCTTTGGTTTTCACCACTTGATGTGGGTGAATAATCTAACAATTTCTCCATTTGTAGCATATAACTATTGCCATTGATAAATGTCAATTATAACAGAGCTTGTATTAACTACCGATGTTGGCAATAGTTTTGGAAATGGACTTGGAATATAAATATGTGTTAGGCTCTATTTGTACTTTTATACTTAATAAATTATATTTTAAAATATAAGTTTTATTCATTTAATATGTAATATGTCTGAATTTTATATATGAGTATATGCATAATTTGATGAAAAAATATTAAAATTAAAAATATTAAAATCATGATTTGTTCATGTGCTTATGGGAAATGGATTTTGAAGTCAAAGTATTTGAAATAATTTTAGAATTGTATTGAATTGCTCAAACAGTGTTATGGTGGTTAGAGTAGTAGGAAAAAAATACCTAAGAGCAAGGAGCGACCACTCTGCATTTAATTGTCTACTTCATATGAAGTGAAGTTGTGTTTGAATGGGATTGCATAATCTTCATAAAAATGCTACTTTGTGGATTTGTTTTGTGATCTTTTTACATTATCTCTAAAAGATATATATTTTATCTCTTAGATATATTTATCTTTAGAGGTATTTATCTTACTTCTAAGAGATATAAAATCTTTAAAGAAATATTTTATTTTATCTCTAAGAGGTATATAAAAGAGTTTAATCTAACCCTAATTACTATGAAGTCTACAATTACTTTTGGGATACTTTTAAGATGGAGATTATGAATCTGTTCACAAGATTTTATAATAAGGATTGTTTTCTTCATAGGCTAAATTATGCTATGATATGCTTAATTTTCAAGAAGAATGGAGTTGACAGAATTGAAGACTTTAGATCAATTAATTTACTAAAATGTAGCTGCAATATTATACTAAAGCCCTCACTAGCAGACTTTGTTAGGTGATTGATGAATTAATCACTGACCACGAGAGTGCTTTTATTAAAGGCAGGTACATTATGGATAGCATGGTTCGTGCATATGAAATAACTTTTAGGATAAAAAAAATAGAAGGTTGAGGGTATCATGCTTAAGTTAGACTTTGATAAGGCCTATGATAAGGTGAGATGAGACTTTTTAGCTGATGTTCTCATCTAGTGGAGAGATTTTTCTAATAAGTGGACCATTGGATGATGCAATCTGTCACTACTGGTTTTCTGTTGTAATCTTAAATGGGATGTTAGGGAAATACTTTAGGTGCAAGAAAGATTTAAGGCAAGGTGATCGACTGTCACCTTACCTTTTTTATTTTGATTACTAATGGCCTAAATAGGATATTAAATAAGGCAAAAAATCATGGTTTGATTACATGTTTGGGGATGATGTGTGTGATAAGGGAATCATCAAACAACATGAGATGACACCTTGTTGTTCCTAAGAGCTGAACATAAAGATGTAATGATTCTAAAATTTTTGCTTTATAGCTTTGAAGCAGTATCTAGTTTAAAAATTAAATTTGAGAAGAGTTCTCCAGTTTATTTGTGTAAGAACATAGCCAAACAAAAAGAACTTGCAGCTCTTCTGAATTATATACTTGAGGAGTTGTTGATGAAGTACTTGGCTCTTCCTTTACATGATAGCAAGTTGAGGAAGAATGATTGAATGCCTGTGATAGAGAAAGTTGAAAAGAGATTATGGGAGGTCGTATCACTCTAATAAATTCTATGTTTAAAGCTGTTGCATTATATTTTTTATCCTTCTTTAATATGCCTGTTTGGGTGAAAAAAAGAATTGATAAGTTTAGGAGCAATTTTTTATGACATGGCTATGTAGAAACAAAAAAAAAAAGGTTATACTTTAATTGATTGGAACAAGATTTATATGAAGGAGTATGATGGTATGGGGATCATTAATCTACATAATTTGAATAGCTGTCTGTTGGCTAAGTGGTGGTGGAGGTTGTTAAATTATATAAGCAATTATGAATTTCTATTGTGATGCAGAGGTATTATATGAAAGTTAAAATAAATTCCTTAAAATTGGCAAATTAAGGTAGAATCTTTCAAATTTGGAGAGGAGTATTCCAGACTAGTGCAATTTTCAAGACCAGTATTCAATGGAATGCTCATAATGGCAAAATGATCAAGTTTTGGAAAGATATATGTGTAGGGGAATGCTCTCTTGCAACCAAATTTCCTTAATTGTTCAATATTATTTGGGATGAAGAGGTAATTGTTCATGAAGTTTGGCTTGAGAAGAAGAATTAGAATCTGAGATATCATAGGATGCTTTCAGAGCATATGATTAGAGAAGAACAATAGTTGTAAATTTTGTAATTGATAACTGTTATCAAGATGGCAAAGGAAAAGATGAACAATGGTATTTTCACTATGAGATCCCTTTATAGATTTTTGAATAATGAGGGCCGAATTACAAATGACTTGGATAAACTCTGACAACTGGAGATTTTTTCTCAAAGATAGAGTTTTTCTTTGGTTAGCTTGTAACAATAGAGTATTAATTAGAGACAATTTATTGAAGCGTGGATGAACTGGAGGCTCTAATTGTATGTTTTGCTCTTAGAATGATACAGTGGATCATCTGTTTTTGAGATGTAAGTTTGGGAAACAGCTCCGTAGGAAAATGGAAAATAATGGGTTATTAAAATTCACTAAGCATGTGAAAGATTAGTTTCGGCTAGACTAATAGCTGAGAAAGGATAAGAAAAATTAGTGGTTAATTTGACTGAGTGTCTTTTTATGGAGCTTGTGGTTGAAAAGGAATAACATGATTTTACCATGTTTTTTTGCTGAGTAAGGATACAAAGGGAGTGATGGAAAAGACTTAGCAGATATTATTGGAGCCTTAGATTATGGGCTTGGATGAGGATTGATAATGGAGCTGTTAAGTTGCTGTCGATTTACTCTCTCAATGAATAGTTCTTTGTAACAGCTTTTGGATGTTGTGGTGTTTGTTAACTATGATAATTGGCTAATGACCTTGCTTTTCCTATAGTTGGTTTGGTTGAGGTTGTATTAATTGTATAGACATGTTTACTTTTTTTTAGTTTTATAGGACCTTCTGTGGTCCATATGCTAAGACAGATAATCTGTTTTAATTTTGTTGTGGTTAATTTTGAAAAATATTACCACTTTTTTCTAAATTTCAATGAGATAGAGGCTGTAGCCTGTTTGTCAAAAAATCTAACCCTAATTAAGGCCATCAATTATTATTTAGAGAAAATAGTTTTGAGGGGTCAAACATTATTTTGAGATCATCTTTTAGAAGCTGTTAAATGTCACTTTTCTACTTTAGACGGAACATGCTGAGTCATTCTTATCTCAACACATCTATATTAGATTTAAAAGAATTAAGGTTTTAAAACCTATTATGAGAAGCAGTGTGTCAGGGGGTCTAGCAAGTAAAGTTGATACAAATTGAGTCGTTGGAATCGGCTGGTAATTTATAAGATTCTTATCTTAGAAGAGATCCTTTAGGAGATGAAAGTTTTGAGAGAATGTATTGATAAACCTCTAATATTAGATACATTCAAAGATTCATTGTGGAAAGATAGAATGTATGCTTTTCTAGAGTCCGACGAGGATAATGATATCAATCTTGAGTTGACAAGGCTTTTTATTAAAAAAATTAAGAACTTTTTTAAGAACTCTAAATGTGGCTCAAGCAAAAAACTTAAGAGCAAATATCAATGAGTAATTCAATGTTATGAATGCAAGGTTATGGCCATATAGCTCAAGAGTTCTCAAATTGCAAAAATAAGAGCAAAACTATACAAATATCTTGGAACAATACTAATAAATATATAGATGACGGTGTAAAACCCGATCAAAGAAATTATTTTACTTTTACTGTTTCCTTATTATCTTTTAATAGTTCTTGTGAGATGTAAAATGCAGTAGAGAAAAGTGAAAGTGATTCTGATGATAACAATGGGATGGACATCCAAGCTGCTTTTAATTCACTATATAGCTAATCTTATAATATTATAAAAAAAAAAGCTAATCTGAAGGTTGTATGACAACTTAAAGTGACGAAAGATAAAAAGTTCAATATATGGAGCGTCTCAAATAAGAAAATTTAAAGCTCTAAGAGAAATTGGATAATACTCTCTTAAACTCAAATTTTTTACTTTCTAAAAATTCTTCTTTACAAGATAAAATTAAGTGCTTGGAGCTGAATGTGCAAGAACAAATTGTTCTTAAAAGAGAGTACTTAAAAGATGTCTAAGTGTCTTGATAATGAGTTACATAATATAAGATTGCACTTAACAAATTTACTGTAGGGTCCAAAAATTTGAATAAACTCTTTGGATCACAAAAGAAGGGAAAGGAGAAGGAAAGGCTAGGATATAATGGCAAACGATCAAATATCCCTTCTCTGAAAGTGTAATGTAATGTATATTCTTCTCCTTTTGTTAAATTATTTTTTCATTACATTAATATTTTTCATATTGATTATAAGATAAATATCAAGAAATATAATGAGAAGTATAATGTGAATGTTAAAACATATAAAAATAAATTTAAGAGTAAAATTTATATTCCTACATATCATAATTGTGAAGTTAAATGACATATTAGGCTGCAATATAAAATTTTGCAAAAAATCTAAACATGCCTTTTATTATAAGTTGGAAGCTAGACAGTTTGGGTTAGAAAAGAAGACATTTTGATACCCATTTGAAATGATGTTATCACGTGATCCCTTATGGGATATTTTAGTTGGGGGGATATTTTAGTATAATAAAATATCCCATAATATCCCATAAGGGAGATTTCATCGTTATTGTGATTCAATCTTCTCGTTGGTGCTGAGGTAGGCATTGAAATCTCCCTCCACCACCCAAGGCATATCGATGCGTGTAAGCTGAAGGAGCTCATCCTAGAGGTTATATTGTTCCCGGATGTTGTTACTAGCATAGACCACTGACATCATCGTAGTGCTGCCAGCTTGTGACGTGATAACAAGGTGGATGACATAGCAGGAGACAGCCATAACATTGACCTACCCTATCTTGGCTTTGTTTCTTAGCTTCCATTAGACCAGCAAGATCATCCTTGCTCCTGGCTCTCATTTGTCCTATCCACAACCTCCTTATAGGCTTTCTTTGAACCATTACCCATGGGCCATATACTGAGCTAGTGCTTGACAGCAATTGCTCCTTCAGCTTTTTCTCCATTAGCCTTCTTATTCTCTTCTTTATCCTTCTACATGAGAACGTCTTCTTTTGTTTGGGCCTCTAGGCACTTCTCCTCTTTGTGCCCTATCCTACTACATTGGTAGCATATGGCTGGGACACTCTCATATATGGCAGTTTGTTCCAACTCCTCTTCTTTTGGGCTGATCTAAACAGCTATATTAGGGGCTTCGAGAGATCGATATCTATGTAAACTTGGGCAAGACAACTTCTCATGTGGTCTAGGGTGGTCTCGTCCATTCTTAGTGGTTTCTCGAAGTAAGCTGCAACTGGGATGAGGGCTTCTAACTCCCAATATTCTTTAGGGAGGTTATGACTTTGGATTGAAACGGGCATGGTGGCAAACATGGCTAAAGATGGTCCGAAGTTGTTTTGCCAAGGAATCAGTTTCAAGACTCTTTCGGTGATAGTCTAGGGTCCATTACGTAGTACATAAGCCATATCCTCTTCTTGGTCAAGTCTAAATGCGTAGAAACCGTCGTCCATGTTGGAGACAGAGAAGCCTTCAATACCTTGCCGAAGTTTTGCCAAGATGCCCTTAAGTCTTTCCAACAGGATTCCTCTACCTAAGAACTTCTTGAAGAGGGTATTTTCCATTTTTCTCTACATTTTGCTAGCACCTTCAGTTCAATGATGATAGTCTTTTTGTTTGTTGCTTGAGCCTAGCTAGGATCTCAGTCGAGATCCTGCCTTTTGCCATCTTTATCCGGCTGGTATTGGCCGCTACCGATGCCTAGGATCTAGGCTATTTTTTGTTCTTTTCTCTAGCTGGCTTGGATGTCGTGGCTCTCCTAAGTGTGGCATCCTCCCCCCTAACTGGGGCTGGGGGCTCTTTTCTGTTGCCATCGCCTTTACCAGACTCTTTTCCATTGCTATTTTATCTACTATACTTTTTTAATATACTCCGAACAACACCTATTGAGATAGCTAGATGAATATGAGTCTTAAGGTGCCTAATCTCTAAACCACCATCAATAAAAATCTTAAGTAGCCTCTCATAGGTTTCCCCCTTACATCAATGGACTTTTTCAAGGGAATAAGGATCAACATCTAATGATATAGCCCTTTTATCAATCTTATCGACTACATAAACCAGGATTACAATATTGCACATGGCATACATAGGGAGGAATTGAATAATAGTGTTAAAAAGGGTTGTATGCCCAACTTGTGACAAGGTAGCAAGCTTCCATCCATTCAGTTTACTTTTGGCTCTAGCTAAATTAATGTGAATATTGATACCCAAGTGTATAATATAAACTGAGTTAGATCGGATTGCATCATGAGGACATTAGGCTTAATGGATTGAGTCTATTTATCTTTTAATTGATTTATGCATATCTTTTATGTAAGCCCTTAAAGCAAGTTTAATTAAGTCATGTAGGCCTAAAAAAATAAGTCAAATTAAGTCATGTGAGCCTCTAATGCTCTAATTAAGTCATATAAGTTTCTAAGGCAATTCCAATTAAATCATGTAAGTCTATAAGATAAGTCTTAATTCAAGTTGTGTTAGCCTTTAGACTAGTCTTAATAGGACTCATTATAATTGATTTCTATATATAGAGTGGTTGGGCTTATTTATTTAATAATCCAAGCATCCAAGTATTAAAAAATTATTCTAGTCTTGAGTTTATCTTATAAGTAAAAATTAGATAATCTAAAAGTAAAAGTAAATTAATCATAGCTGTTTATTTTCTTAGGAGTAGATAACCCTAATTCTACCTTTCTACCTATAAACCCTAGCAACTATCTCCTCCACAATCCACCCTATCTTATGGCCATCCACCACCTTGGTTGTCTCTATAGTTTTAATTTTAACCTTTTATTTCGATCCCTGATTCAGGTAAACCAAAGTAATTAGAACCCAAACTCACTAAGGCTACAACCATAAAAATATCATAATTTTATTACGTTTAGATCTTTCTAAATCTGGTTCATAACAGTGTAACATCCTATGTTAAAATTTTTTGCATGAATATGGTCGTGTGTAGATTTTTTAGGGCTCACATGTGTGGGGCAAATACACCCCTTTCTTTCTTCTTGCCCCCCCCCCCCCCCCCCCCCTCTCTCTCTTTGTTTTTCCTTTTCTTTTTCTTTTTCCCTCCCTCATAGATGACTCTCCTCTCTTTTGCTTTTAACAGCACTAGAGTGGCGTCGGAGCTTGTTGTTGACGGCAACCGATTTGTCAGTGAGTACTCTACCCCGTCTTATAGTTAATTATAATTAAAATGGGCTAGATCGTATTTCTCCTTTTTTTCTCTTATTGTTTCAACCTCATTAAGGGTTTGGCCCGTTGGCAACCGATGTAAACTAGGTTAACTTAGGTCACATCATAGGGACATTGGGCTTAATGGGTTAAGTCTATTTATCTTATTTACTTTTATAGTTTAGTGAGAAACCTAGTATGCTAGAAATTGTTTAGTTAACTAAATTCAGATCTGTGTAGTTTTAGGAAAATATTCATAAGATATTCATCTAATATCCAAATATTACAAAACTTCCGTATTCAAAGTTTATCTAGGTTCGAACTCAGTCTATGGCAAAACGAAGAGCAAACCCTACACCTGGTATGTGCCTAGGGTCTATTGGCCAGTCAACACTATGGGTGACTCCCTTGGCTAGTAAGGTGTTGGCTAGCGTGCCAACCCCGCTATTGATGGCAGTGCTTGTCAGCCATTTCCCTCGGCTAGGCTAGGTTGAGAAGGGGGTTTGGTTGGCTATGTCGAGCCCTGCCTTGGTGAGCTGCAACCCAATCTTGGTTTACTTAGGGTGGGCTACGGCCTAGCCCAAGTTGTTGGCTGAGTTGGGCTGCCAGTCTGACCCAGTATGTGGTGGGCTTGGTTGGGTGTGGCCAAAATCCATGTTGGTGAGTTGGGCTGTAGCTCAGTCGATGTTGTTGATGGGTTAGGCTATAACCTAGCATATGTTGGTTATGTGTTTGGTTGCAGCTTCACTCAAGTGGCTTTTTGGTTAGTTTGGGCTTCGAGCCCAACCTCGGTGGGTAAGTGTTGTGGCCTTTGGATTAGTTGCAGCCTAGCCTATTACTTTGGGTCTTAGGCTGACTCAAATAGATTAATTACCTTTTTGATTCCTTTTTAATTATTTTAACCTTTTATTTAGTTAATCATATCAAACTCAAGTCTTAATTAATTATTTTTAGAAAATAGCATGCCAATTATAGTAATTGTTGTGAATCAATTTTAATGATTTAGATTGTGGCCTGATAGTACCAATGCTAATTAGTTCTAAGTGGAGTTTACTATGGTCAATTATATTCTTGGTTAAATTAATTGTAACAAAGGAGTCGGTGGTCTAAATGTATCTATATTAATTGCTCATATTGGAGAATTAATACATATTAGTGTAGAGAAATATATTAAGCGAGTAGCTTTATTTAATAAAGCTGATTAATTAAATATTGTCTATGTGATTTATTATAAATTGATAATAATGATTTGAACGATAATTTGAAGTAAATTATTTTAATTACGTTTAATAGCATGTCAACCCATGGTAGCTTTACTTGCTCTATCTGTTTATTAAAAATAAGGAATTCTTAAATGAACCTACCCAAGCCTATAGTGGACGTCAGTTGAATTATTTAATTAATCAGCGTTAGGAGTATGGTGCTTATATTTTTATTGCTTCATTATCAAAATAGACTCTGTACCATGCAATGATGATCTTATAGCGTAGTTATAACCAAACTCGCTATTTGGAAAACAATGTCAAGCAAATAAAACTTCTATAATCTAGGAGTAGTGTAAAAAATGCAATGTCTTCTCTTATGACATCATCATATTCATATCATGCACCTACATACGTTTTCTTACTTTTATAATGCATGTCATGCATGTTAATTTTTATTTACTATTCATTAAGATTTCGCGTGTCATGATTCCTATAAATACCTGTAAATAGTATGATCATGTATGATAGCACATAATGCATGATAATTATGTGTGTGTTATTATATTTGTTGTGTTGTGTAATATTAGGCCACTTGCATTGGTGCACGGCCATAAAGGTGGTGACTTGTGTATCTCGATAATACTCAACACCTCTCTAGCCAGAGTTAGGGACGGGAGATATTATTATACTTATATATTAGCGCCCACACTTAAGGTCTCAATATGTTGATCATAGATAATCAAGCATCTGTTTTGCTTAATGATAGACGATTTACTATTCATTAACTAGAGTCAAACATTTTAGGATATTTAAGTTAGAAAGTGAAAAGTAGAATGATGTAGACCTAGTAATACTAGATGACATAGACCTAATAATACTAGATGACGTAAAGTGAGGGTGTTAGTAAGCATTGACTCATGATTTTTTACATGATGGTGCAATGATGTGGAGCTGAGGACTCAAATGGTAGTATCAATGTGCGATATTAACTTATATGATTGGCTTATAATTGAGCTTAGTTTGCGATGACGGACAATCAGTCATGTTGTTCACCAAGTGATGGGCTAGTAAGTTACCACTAGGATACCTTATCTTGTGATTATTGTGTGGTCAAGTTTGAGTGTTATTATGGCTTACACGCGTGGCTCAATATGAGCCTGAGTTAAAGACTCGGTAGTCTGAAGTGATATATGTCATAATGTATAGTATTGACATGGCCTATGGGTGAAGCTAAGTATGAGCTCAAGTTTGAAGATGTGATAGTCTAGATTAATGCATGTCATATTATAGATTGCTAATGTATGTGCACATTAGATAAACATGATAAGTATGTAGTACTGATGCATTGATTTTAATCATTATATGTGTATTCACATTTGCCCATTATTGCATCTTTACTTTCACTATTTTTAGATTATAAAAGTGGTCACTTGCTAGGCTTTATGCTCACCACCTTTTGGTAGAAATATTATTAGATTAATAGATAAGCTAGAGTTTGTTGAGAAGTTGATGAAGATTTATTTCATAATTCTTTTAATTATTTATTTTTGTAAACTAAGCTTGATGGCTTGTAGCCCCACACGGGTATTTTGTTCTGGGGATATGAATATGTATTTTGAAGCTTATTATGACCTATGGTGTTATGGGCTTCTTGTCGTTTGTATTATTTATTGAAATATAGTCTTTCTCTTATTTATTGTGGTAAAGCATTGACTAACAGGTTACTTAGAAATTACGTGGGTTCCAATTCATGTGAGAGACACTTGTATTTGATGGTGGATGTTACATTAGGTACTTGAAATGATAAGACCAATTATGGATATTCAAAGACCTAGCCAAGGATTGCCCCATGCAAGCACTAGGCCAAGTAGTGAGATAAAAAACAAACTTGCTATTATTAATATTTTGATCGGTTAGAATAGAATAAGTATAAAAAGCAACAAAACATTTTGTTGTTTTGAGTACTGAAGTTGACATTGGTGTATGTACTCAAAATTTGTTGCATTTAGAAGTACTCGACTAGAAAAACTTTGTTGGAAAATAAAGTAAAATTATTTTTAGTTTTTTGCATAAATTTTAGTAAACTTTTTAAAAAAAATATTGTAATTGTCACTAAAATCGTTTTAGACTTTCAGGATTGTTGCTTTGATTAAGTTTTTAGAAAAATATTTATAGATTATTCCTATCAGGTGGATGATGAGTTAACATGTATAATAACCTTCTTTGTTAAATTTCAAGTATGTGAAATATATTCCATTGAAAAATAATTTTGTCTTATACGATGATATCTGTTATCATTAGATAATTTTCAAAAAAAATTTAAATAATTTAGACAATGGTAAATTAGTCTTTTTATATAAGATCAGTTTTTTAGACGAATAGACTCCTGATTACTTAGATTCATTAGAAGTGATGACATTTTTAAAAGAGATCAACAATCTCAGCACCAACTATGATATTTCAGAGAAAAATAATGGTAATTATGATCTTTAAATATTTTTACCGGGAATTAATTCTAGTTATTTTCCCTAAACAAATTGGTGCAAGGAAGTGGTAATAAAACCTTAATAATCATAAATTTTGAAGTACCCTCTTGCTAGGGGTCAAAATGGGTAGGATTAAGTCTGATCTGACCCGCTACCCGATTTGATATGGATAAAAAAATCCTATCTGATTCGGATACGGATAGTCATTTAGTAAAATGTCCAGATAGGGATTCAGATATGGGTATAGCTAATTTTATTAGATATGAATTCGAAAAAGGGATATCCATTTAGCCGCTTATATAAGAATTCAACTCATCTAAATTTCTAAATACCCTAACCCTAACATCACATCTCTCCAACTCCCAATCGATAGCCCGTAGCTACCTCCATCCCCAACTCTAAAATCTCTCCTTGCCATCACCGATCACCAGCCATCACCTAGCTAGTCACGGCATCACCAACCTCACCACCTCTGGTCCTCCCTCGTCAAACTCGATGTCACCAAGCTCCGCCTCCTCTGGTCCTTCCTCTTTAAGCTCAACATCACCAAGCTTCGCCTCCTCTAGTCCAGCTTGGGCTCATCAAGCTCTGCCTCCTTTGGTCGTCCCTTCTCGAGTAATTATTCATCTATTCACAGTAATGCTGCAATTATTCATCAATCTCTTTTTTGGGTCATTGTTAGTCTGATTTATAAAACAAAATATAATTGTTATGGTTTGAATTTCCAAGTGTAAAATCTTGTTAATTTCTTTATTCTTTTCTTTTGCTAATGTTGAGGTAGTTGTTGATCTGATTCATCATCTAAAGCTTGCTCATGCAGTAAATCTCTCTTGCTAGGTTTGGCTACAAGATTGAAAACTTGAGAGGTATTTGTTTTAGTTCAAATTTTTAAAATGGAGTTAGGCGAAGAAGAAGAAGCACTTGGCCCATTTGCTTGCAGATTAAGTAGTGAGGACTTGTTGTGATCGATCTGGTTGTTACAATTAATGTATTGAACCTATGTTTGATCCTCTTATTTTGTACCTAAGAGTTAAGTTTTGCTTTGATGCAAGTGTTGTTGTGGAGCCCTATATATAAGTCTTCAAGCACAACTTCTATTTAAAATGGTTTGGTTGACTCAAAAGTTCTTCGAATTCCAAAATTGATTGTGGATAATTTGATCTTTGCACAGCTAAAAGAGTGTGATGTATTCTTTTGATAATAGTAGGGGAGAATTTCTAAATATGCTAACAATTAGATTACAAAATTAGTCTCTAAATTTGATAATATAGATAAAATGAGCCATGAAGAAACGCAAGTATTAAGAGCAAAGATGATTGAAAAATGGAAGGCCACAATCCGTTTAAGATTTGATCCATATTCAAAAATTATTCTTAAAATATAATTTTAATTTTTATTATCCATCAAATATCTATATTCGAATAAAAAATATGGATCTAAATATGAGTTAACTACTATCCGATCTATTTTCACCCCTACTCCTTGCTCTTCATCAATTAAGGGGCATTCTGAACAACCCCAACCATTTTCTTGGTAGCTGAATTCAGTCTGGTGGCCTCTTTCATTTATTAGGGTCTCATGTGCATGGCAAAGTGTATATAGCATAGACTCATTCAGCGAACAACTTTCAAAGTAGGTGAGATCACAACCTATGTCAGGGATTTCATAGTATTTATGACTATATTTGCCAAGATCTAGTGATGGGCACCAAGAGATTTCATAGGAGTGTTCGTTACGTGCCAATTTATGAGGAGTTGACTAAGATACAGAAAGCAGCAGCAAAGTTCATCCAACTGACGTTGCCTTCTTAAGTTGAAACTCCAAAGGTAATAAAAATTAGTTAACTTTCGCTATAACCACATTTAAAACACCGTCTAGATGCATCTCCTCTTAGTAATGTTTACTGTATGCCATTACCTCCTAATAGTATAGTTAGGCATAAAGAGAAGCCTTACTTCGGTTATTAAGAGGTACAGGAAAACAAACACTAGTAAGTAATCTTGACTTATTAGTACTTAGTAAAAAAAGATATAAGAATGAGGAAACTTGGAAAATTAAAAGAAACTCACTCACCACTCAATTTTCTTTATTAAAAGACAGTAAATTATGGACTTCTAGAAAATTATCACTCTATTATTTTATTTTTTAACAACCAAACATACTATTTCAGCTAGAAATCACATTGAAACTTATTGTCAGGTAAACCAATAGAACATAGCATGAATAATTGATATATGAGAAACTGATAGTGCATTCAGAACTTCAAAAATAAATTTTTAAAATTCCTAGCCCAGCGTCTTCCTCCCTCAAGCGGTTTCCTTCCATGTTTCACATTCTTACACAGTTACTTCACAATACTGATAGCCTCACCAACATGTTGGTATCTCAATCCCTAGCTGGTGATACTTATTCTACCTGGAGAAGATCAATATACATGACATTGAATGCCAAACACAAACCCAGCTTCATTGACGAGTCTCTCCCCAAGTTAAACCCCATTAATCCTCTTCATGTATCATGGGTGTGTCAGCAACGAGATTTAAGTGCTAACATAATTTCAAAGACCCTTGTATATTCTAATAAAGAAAGCAATTTGCTCTCACTCAAAATCAAAACTTAGTGGGTTATTATGCAGCACTAGTTTTTATCTAAAGTAGTTGTGATTTACTAAAAGTGACTAACAAGAATAGTCCTATTTGTATAGCAAGTTGTAACTCTTTATCTTCTCTCATTCAGCTTTATATTATTTATTATGAGAGCATTTTAGTATTTTCATCTTAAAATGACATTATTGACTTATACCTGCTTACAGTTTAATATCCACATATAAATTTTTACATAAATTTATTCTAAACAATTATTAAATTTTTATACATATTTATAATAAAAAAATGAGTAAAGTAAGATACCTAATTTATATTTTAAGAGATGCACATAAAATTATACTTAATATTTTTTGAGGAACAAATGTTAGAAAAGCTTTAAATCTTAGAGAAATTTACATTTTTCACCTTGTCTTTTAACAAATTTGTAATTTATACTCTACATTTTAACTATTCATAATCAAACATTATGATTTTGCAAATATGTATAAAAAATATCCTGCTGTTAGATCCGTTAACTAAACTTCTAGATTAAGTTAAATATACTAGAAAAATGATAAGAATAACTTCAACAATCACATCTGGCTCTAAAAAAGAGGAAGAGAGAAGAATACGAGAACTAAAGGTATTTCAATTATTTTTTGAAAAAAATTAAAGTTGATGGAATGTTGTTTAATATCAATTACCCAAACAATATTAGTATAATTTAACTCAGAGTGTTTTCTGTATATAATCGCTAAATCATACGTATCAATTTATAAACAGTAAAAATGTACCGTGTATAAAAATTAGTTAAAAGCATAGTGTTGTCAAATGCAGATTTCCCTAAATCATATTACTATGTTTTTAAAAATAAAATAAAATAAAGGCGTCTTTAAATTTAAGGTAAAGCTTGGGCCATGATCAATTGGTTTCAAGACTGCTTGAAGTAGCAGTGGTGTGAAACCATGGCACACAGTCTTGGTATTTTCAACCTTGAACAATGACTAAGTCAAAATTTCCAACCATGCCTACCATACGAGTTGTACCTTCTACACTGACCCAACGAAGTTTACATATTATAGATCAGAATAGGGATTGGCAAGGATAACATCCTATATTTTAACTTTATTATAGATAAAAAAATATATTTTTATTATAAACATATATAGCTCGTATTTGCTTAAAAAAAAGAAGAGACAAGAATAAATTCTACCGTTTGATGTTAACTTAATTATAAAATTAAATCAAACTTATAAAATAGTTTGCTAACAGACCAGCATAATGAATTTCAAAGAATAATCTCTTTCTTACTTTGTTAGTGGATCGATGTTGTGAATGCTAGTCTCTGTGGGTGCTCTGTGTTCCTCCCACCTCAGGGTTCACAAGCCTGTTCATATTTAACCCTCTGATCTAGTAGCACAAACTTAGTTATTTAAATCATTTAGAGGTATCATGCTGAATTTTACATTGTGCCATATATTTTTGTATTTTTAGCATCTCATCCTTCTTATCTCTCTGTATTCTCGTTTAAAATCTCAGTATATATCTTTGTTTATTTCCATGCTTATATATTTTAATGCCAAATAAATAAATAACTTTTTAATATAATAGATGGATTTCAAACATTAACAAGATATTTTTATCTTCTAATAACTTCAAAGAAAAGTTTATTTTGACCCCTTCTTTTCTCGCCTATCTAAATCAATCCTAGCTTTTTACATTTTCTAATAAACCATATGCAGTTAGTTTTCGTCACATAGACTATTTAGACTTCAAGATAAACTAATCCACGGTGCTCAAATTAATACTATACTCTTAGATATTCATATCCATACCGTTGCTAAACCCGACCCATTTATTGAAAAAAAAAAAAAATCTCTCAAATCTTTCTTCCCTAATCCAGCTGTTCTCCTCCCAAAACCTCATTTTCCCCAAATCCAACCATGCTCCTCTTAAACCCAGTAGAAGCAGCAATCTCTCTTCTAATCTCAAAATTTACCAAGGAGGTCTTGAAGAGAAAGGTGAAGGCATAGGATTTGGAGCAGCAATGCACCAATACATCACAACAAATATGTTTCTGTTTTATAGTTTTATTGTATTAATCAAGTGAGAAGAGAAATGTATTGCATCGATCTGCCCATTTGGAGATTGATTTATATTTCATCAAGTGACCAATGCTCTCATAGTTAGATTACTGCAAGAAAAGATGCAACAAACTTTTCTTGAATGTGTGTATTTAGATTCTGACAAAGGACTACCGTGTTGACTTGAATGGTTGGTTAATGTCATATCTTTGTAGTCTTGCTATGCGCAAGGCATATGTTTGTAGAATATCACAAACAAAGTTATTAAGTATTTCACTTAAATTCCTTACCTATTTATAAGTTATTGAGCTTGTTATCATATTTATTAGCCCTATTATTGTTTAGCATGATCTAGTAAAGATTAAATTGCATTATGTGGGCATATAGTAAGTGAACAAAAGAACTCTACTTAGATAATATAGTAAAGAAAGTCAACATACATTTACGATAGATTGAGATTATGCGAACTCTTTTGAACTTTGCCACTATATATTAGTCAAAGCTAATATGGAATGCAATTCATACATTTGCAAGGAGCACTCATTACTTAAGGTATATTTAATTTGATCGTAATGATTAATTTTGCTTTAGTCTACTAAATTATAACTTTGTTAATTTGCTGCCAGTTTACTTTTTTTTGTCTTGCATTTTAATTTCTTCCTTATCTTTGACAAGATAATAAGTACATTTGCTCCAAAAAATATCTTCGCAGCTTAGGTGGAGGTTGGACTAATATTATTTCAAGATGTATTAATTTCATTCTTGAGCATATGTAAGTGAGAGTCATGAGAACTTCCTATTGCAATAGGTTTTTTTGACTTAATGAGAATGTTTTAATGAGAATGTTATTTTATTGATCGTATTGGTTACCTAGTAATAACTAGGGCACATAGAAAGTGAGTGTTGTATTTAAAATGAGTACATTTTTATCTTGCATTTTAATTGTAGAATTGTTATGTTAAAGGTCTTCAAGTTGTCTTCGATATAAATGATAAATGAACGTATAATGTATTGTCTGCTGTTAATATTCACTTAGACTTTATTTAAAAATGAGAAATGTATTCTTAGTATGGGATCAATTTATTGGTTGGGCATGATTTAAGTTGCATTTGTTTCTCTTCCTTTTGATTCCTTTTTATTATTTGGTGTTTTACTAACATAGTCAATATAGTGGCAAAAAATATATAGAGCATAAATTGGTCCATTCAGCACTAATCTTATATTATTCAACAATCATCTTATTCTAAGAACTCATACATGAATAAGGATTTCCTGGCATATCATGGTAATGAAACAATGCAATTAGGTCATCAAATGTCTAAGCAAGACTCATCTCGACTCATTCAATTGATTAGTCTCATTTGGAAATGTTTGGAATTATAGCATAATTGTAAATAATCATGAAAATTGTTGAAAATTACTCTAGTACAAAGTAATTATATTTACTATAACATAAGAGTTTTTAGCTAGTATAAGATGACTAGAAATACAATATAACACTATATTAATGTTTACATATAATTGAGGTACATTATAACAACAAAAAGAAGCATCATAACAATCCCAATGGTCCACGGGAAAAAAGCTAATATTCTTCTCCAATAACTTTTGATGAATTTCAAACATACTAAGTTAATGCTTGATGTCAATAGGTTTGAAGTTGATATCATTGCACTAAGTGAAAAGAATCACAACAATCCTCCTATTGAATTAATCATATTATGCTTAAGATTATCAGAAAAATTTAGACTAATTTGATTAAAAAAGTTATACTAACCTTCCTCCTAGGACAACAATAGAACCTTCTGTTATAATTATTTTTGGTTGTGAGAAGTTCTTATTTAACATTGCCCTCTACCACATGGGCAATTGACCTTTTCCTTAATAAGATCCCATGGAGAACCTTTAAAGTCAATTGTATTCCTCATATTCTAAGAAAATAATCATGAAATATCATGCCATCTTAATTAAAATAAAACTAAAATTAATGTATTTTAGAAAGTTTAAGCATATTCCAAATGGGTTTAAGCACTTACACTTGAGTTTGCAATTAACATTTTTTTAATTTTTTACAACCTACAACACTATGAATGAGATAGAAAGCAAGAAGAAAATAATTTTAGTAGAATACTAATATATGAAGAAAAGAAGAACATTCAAAAGCAAAATTTCATTCTTACAAGGTGAGGAAATGATCTTCTTCTTTCTTCCCCTAAAGAGAGAAAATCGTAGAGATGATCCATAGTATGAGTGAAAAACTGAGGAAACCACCAGAATAGTAAAATATGGTGGGCATTTTAGATATTTTAGAAGTTATGTTTTAAAAATAAAAAAGAATATAGCATTTTGTCATGTTCTATCAAGTTAAAGCTAATCTAAGGGCTTCTTTAAAGACTTATAACAAAAAGCAGGGGTCAATTTAGAGATCAGGAACATATCTTGAGCTCTAGTATCAATTGTTGTGTGTCGGGCTAAGGAGACTTTATTTGAGAGATAGTAGTGAGCAATTTAGAGGGTTGAATCAATAGAAATTGTGAGATCAAAAGGATGGGAGTAGAAGGGATAATGAAGATGATGATGGTGCGAGATAGATATATGACTTATTAAGAAAGAAGAGGGAGAAGATGGTTGACCCTAAAAAAGGAGGATCGACGAATGAGGAGGGATGAGCTAATCGACTGGTAGGACTTAGGATTGACGTCGGCTTGATTTGTTGGCCTTGGATCAAAAAAGAAGATTGAGAGAGATGAGAAGAAGTCTAGAAGTAGAAGAAGGTAGATATCAATATTCTTTAATAATCCCAAAGTGTCTATCTTCCACATATTTAGAGGTTAGATTGAAAATAAAAAATTAAAAATAAATCCTAACATTAATTGACCTTGGCGTCGGGCGTTTGAATGCCATTGGATGAAGGCTACTCTTGGGTTGAGGCGTTCAAACATCGTTGGACAGATGTTCGAATGCTTCGATGAAGATTGCTCTCGGTTTAGGACGTACTGCTGCTTTCGGATTTTGGCATTCAAATGCCTCAACAAAGGTTGAGCTTATGTTCTATCATCCGAACATTGTTGGCTGGTGAGTTGTGGATTATTTCATTGTATATTTCGAACCAGATCTGGACCGATCTGGACATAATAAAAAATATAAAAATTTAGGTAGTAGTAGCCTCATGAGTTAAAGTTCTAGTAATTTTAGTTCCACCTAAATCGGACATCTAGATGAAAAGATATAAATAAAATATGAAGGGAGGTCAAAATAAGGCAGAATGGTAAATATTTGACGTTGCAGCAGTCGTCGGAGGGTGGCGGACGACTAAGAGTGGTGGTAGACGATCATATAGTAAGGTGGCTGCTGGAGGAAGATAGTGGCTAGGATTTTGGTGCTTAAAAGGGTTCTATGGTTACGATCTATTCCTATGAAGATAAAGACAATATAACAACTATAAAAATAATAATTGCGATAATAAGATAATAATTAAAATCAATTAATTCTCAATACTTAGATGCTTAGATGAATAATATAAGAAGCCTACCCCCTCTATATATAGAGGTCGGGTATAATGAGTCCTATTCGGACTTACCTTTGAAAGCTTATACGACTTAACTTAGAACTTACTTTAGTAGCTTATATGACTTAATTAGACTTGTCTTAAGGCTTACATAAGCATGAATCAATTAAAAGATAAATAGGTTCGATTCATCAAGCCCAATGTCCTCATGATGCGATTCGATATGACTTGGTTCGCATCAATGCAACATGCTTCCGACCATCTTGTCCTCAAGTATCCATGATGGTTTTCATACCTTCCGTTGCTTTTAAACTACATGTTGTCGATCTCCCTATGGGCTTTGTCTATCACGAGGAGGAGGGCCCCATGGTAGGTTATGCTTTAGAGCCCACTTATTCAAGACATAGTCTAGCCATGGGCAAAGGTAGCGTTTTCGACCTTAGCTTCCACCATGGCTGGGGAAGACAGTGTTGGGGCTGTTGCTGGGGGCTTCTCTAATATGGTAGGGGCAGCTTGGAGGATCTGCAGTGGTGGAGGGACCTCCACCATGGCCTAAGGAGGAGTGGTTGTGGTGGTTTGGAGCCCTCCTCCATCTCCTTCAAGGGTGGAGTTTATCTTACCGTGGGTGGTTGGTTCTAGCGTGGCCGACAGTTCTAGCTGCACAAAGGGGTGGTGTCGAGCTAGGATAATTGCCATCAAGTCTTGGTTAGCTTTCTCGATTCTCTTGGAGCTCTCCTTTGCTCTCTTTGATTCTTGTAACGAGTCTATGGACTCTACCAATGCCTTTGCCCATACCGATGGCTCATTGCTGGTGGTGATACTAAAGAAACCTTCACAAATATTGAGATGAGTTCTTAGTCCTTCGTAGCCATGATCTCCTTTAGTTTAGCTTTGGATCACGTGTTCACCATTGTCTGAGGAACATCGGTTTTGATATATACAAACCGACTTTACCCGATTCGAATCAGTTTCTAGACAAAAATTTGTACAGAACTTTTAAAAGAGTTTCCAGTAGATTTGGTTGTTGGATCAATATAAAATTTTGATAGGTTGTAGCCTTGCTAATTTTCCACAGATCGGATGGCTAGATTAGAAGATATCTTTAGAAAAGTGGATGAAGGTCAAAGGGTCAGCAATGTTATGAACTAGATCTAGACTAACCCAGACGTAAGGAAAGCATGAAAATTTAGGTGGTAATAGCCTCTAAATTAGGGTTCTAATTGTTCTAGTTTCACCTAAATCAAAAGTCTGGACGAAAAGATATAAATAAATAATGGAGGGAGATCGAAATAGAGCAAAATGGTAAATATCCGACATTGCGGTAGTCGTCGAAGGGTGGCGGACGGCTAAGGATGATGGTGGACGGTCATATAGTACGGCGGCTGCTGAAGGAAGGTAATGGCTAGGGTTTGGGTGCTTAGAAATGTTCTATAATTACGATCTACTCCTATGAAAATAAAGATGATCTAATAGGTACTATAAAATTGGTAAATGTGATAATAAGAAAATAACTAAACTCAATTAATTCTTAATGCTTGGATACTTGGATGAATAATTTGAGAAACCCAACCCCTCTATATATAGAGATCGAATACAATAAGTCATATTTAAACTTAGCCTTGAAGGCTTATACGACTCGAACTAGAACTTGCCTTAGTAGCTTATATAATTTAATTAGACTTGTCTTAAAAGTATACATAAATATGAATCAATTAAAAAATAAATATGCTCGATCCATTAAGCCTTATGTCCTTATGATGCGATCCGATCTAATCTGGTTCGCATCATTGTAGGTGGAGCATTTATAGCCGGTGGGTTGTGGATTAGTTCATTACTTCCCATGGCTGCTACTGCTTCTAACTCCGTTGAAATGAATTCATGGTGGTGGGACGCCATGGATCTACTAGTACCGTTCAAGGAATGACGGCTCTAATACTAATTATTGTGTACCGAACTAAGGTAAGTTTACTTGAGATGATGGTAATGGATGGTTTAGTGATTGAATCAATGGATATAGTGAGATCTAAATGATGAGTGCGAAAGGGATAGTGAAGATGATGATGGTGTGTGATAGATATGTGATTTAGAAAGGAAGAATGAGGAGAAGATAGTCAGCCCTAAAGAAGAAGAAGGATCGATGGATGAGTAGAGAGGAGCTGGCCGATAACTATGGTCTAAAATGGCCAGCCCTACTTGACTATAGGGATCGGCAATCGAGAAGAAGGGAATAGTGTCAGCTTGAGATGTTAGAACGATTCGACGGAGATTGCTATCAAGTTAGAGCGTTTGATCGCCATTGTATAGGTGTTCAAATGCTTCAACGAAGACTACTTTGGGTTGCAACATTCAAACGTTGATGTTTTGCTGCTCTCAAATTATGGCATTCGCATGCCTTGATGAAGGCTAATCTTATGTTTCGCTGTTCGAACGCTATTGGGCGTGCATTCAACTAAGCCCGATGCTGAAAGTTCATTAAAAATAGTAAACAATTAATACTATGATAAATATATTCAATTCAACAAACCCAATCTCTCGTGTGAGGTGACTCGATTAGGCACGAATTACATCAGATATCATCCAAACATTATATTCCACTGCACTAAAAAATTTTAAATAAAAATATATTGAATCTTAAAGATCATAGTAGAGAGAGAAGATATAAATAATTAGAAAATATGAAAACATCACTTGAGAGGGAAGAAATATTCAAGATATCGCTTGGCAAATTTTTTAAACAAATCATGGCTCAATTTGTGAATGATAAAAAGAATGAGCTTTACTTATAAAATATATATTTACTTGTAAAATAAATAAACGTAGTATATCATTTATAATATGCTCTAGATATATATATCAACTCAATTGTCTTTTAAATAGTGGATAATATTTATAAATAAAATGAACTAAACTATACACGAAATAAATCGAATAAAAATATATGACTCATCTAAAATTGATACCAAAAAGTGTGTATAGAATTTCAATGTAAATTTAAACCAACTATTACTAGATTGCTTGCCGCTTGGGCAACTCCAAGAAGCAGTCCAAATGACATCTTCGTTTCTCCAACCACTCTCTCCTCGTCCACTGCCCCACGCTTTCCCTTTTCCCCCGGACCACCCAAAACACCCAAATTAATTAAACCCATTTCACTAGGTGGCGGGAGATAAAGGGAAAACCAAACAAAGGAGGGAAGCTACCGCCCACCTTTCCGGCCCACCTGTCCGCAATCGTCAAACTCGACGGCTGCTTCTTTATTCCATATACAGGAATATTTACTTCATTTCATACATAAATATTTGATTTGTATTAAAATTCAAAAACACACTCATATAGTTCTTTTTGGCATTTAATTCGTTTACAAGGAATACTTTTTTAAATATAACTTTAATCTATTAAAAAAAAGAGAGAAATATTTTGTATTCAGCTCATCTTTTATTACAAGACAAGCAACTTTGTATAAAGAGATTGTCTAATAACTAACTATTGTTAGGTTTTTAGTGTTGACAATTGTGTATAAAATATTCTAAGTGTTTTTATACATATACACGAGCATTTATATAAGTTTTCAAAGTATTTATATTGAAAATTTTCAAGATCGAGAGGAGAAAAGTTTCTACGTTCGCATCGCGTTCAATCGCATCCAGACTGTGTTTGAATGTGCACTCAGACGTTTGCATCTATAGAGAACACGTTCAGGCCATTCGAAAATAGTTTAGGCATTCGCAAATACAAAGAACGCGTTCAGGCCGTTCGAACGCATGTTTAGACGTTCGGAAATATAGATAACGCATTTTTGCAGCTCAAACACAGTCAAGGGCTGTTCGAACACACCCTGCATATGTTCACAGCACGTTCACACATATAGAAGAGTATATTTGTGCATTCGAACTCAACCAATGAAAAGTCATCGTGTTTGAAATCACTTGGGCTCGTTCGAACACACCTGAGAACAAGTCAGGCCGTTTGAACACACTTGAACCGTGTTCGAACACATTTGTGTAATATGCAAAATACTAGATTTATTTGAGTTCTAATATGACATGGATTTTGCCTTATCTTGGTAACATATATAAGGGTTGTGATACCCTAACTCTAGGAGTATTCGTGAATGCTTTTGAAAAAGAGTTCTTGAGGCTACATCATTCTTCTATGAACAAAGTCTATCTCTTCTACATTACACTAAGCTTTCGTCTTAAGGGTTATCTAGACGAATGATTAATTTCAAGGGCTACTGAGATTGAAGATTAATTACGAGAAATTGTGAATCATGGGTTCCAACGAGTGAGACTAAAAGATACAAAGTCGTGGAGATCGACGGGTTGATTTGTAAGTTAGTCTTGTAACTGATACAATTTTAGTGATTGGTTCTAGTCCGAGTTTGGATACGTGATTTTTTCCCTATTTAGATTTTTTCATGTAAAAATCTTGGTGTTCATCTTTACTTTAGCTTTTTCATATTTGTTCCACATTTTTTTAAGCAAAGGGGTGATATCTTACTTAGGGTTTAGATACATGCATGTGTCTAGATTTTTTTTCAATTGATATTAGAGCAGATTTATAGTCTATTCGAAGTTTATAAATGAGTGAGTGTGGTTAGCCGTTGTGAACGGTTGGAGTGCACCGATGTACATGGTGAATGATAAGCTTGTTTAGAAACCTATTGAGTCTTGGGATAGGTCGGATTATGAAAAAGTTGGCTGGAACAGCAAGACAATAAATGCTATTTTTAGTTGTGTTTTCTCAGATGAATTTAAAAGAATATCTACTTGTGCGATAGCAAAAGATGCTTGGATAATCTAAGAAACTACTCATGAAGGAATCGTAGCTGTAAAGATTTTGAAACTTTAGATATTGACTACTAATTTTGAAACTCTCCGGAGGAGAATGAGACCTTTGATAAGTTCTATACAAAACTAAGTAATATAGTCAATTTCAATTTCAACTTAGGAGAAAAAATTTCTAAAAATAGAATTGTTCATAAGATCCTTAGGTCTCTCCTATAAAGGTTTCAAGCGAAAAGTTACAACAATTGAGAAAAGTAAGGACATCTATACTATAAAAGTTGAACAATTGGTAGGTAATCTATAAAAATTTAAGTCCACTCTTTCTAAACCTAGGAAGTCCAAAGTTATGGCTTTAACCACTATCGAATAAAATTTAGAGGAGTCGGATGATGAAGATGAATTAGATGTTGAGATGTTGGCCTTGTTTATTAAAAAGTTCAATAAACTCTTTAGGAAGCCAAATGCTGAGAAACTTAAGAAAAACAAGACTTTTGAGAAAAAAAAAAAAGAATCCTATGAGTTCAAATATTGGGGTGAGTAACAATAATGTTAAACAGAAAAACAAAAATCATGATAGTAAAGTTTGATGTTTTGAATGTTCTGGTTTTGGACAAATTGCACAGGAATGTCTTAATCGGCTTAAGAGGAAGGGGTAAGAGTGGCAAAGCAATATGATGCCTCATGCCAAGTTGACTTTAGTGGCTCGTATGTTGCACTTAATCTGTCTCTATAATGTCACACCAAAGACTCGGCACTCCAGCATCAATTAGGATCAGGGTGTTTCTTCTTTACACGATGCTTACTAACATCTCTATTAACATTGTCTCAGTTATTTATGATAGCATTGTGTCAACAGCATTAAAAGAGGCTTCCCTTGAAGGTTTGCCATTTGGGATTTTTATAACCAAACTTTGTATGCAGAGCGATGTGAGAGTTGATTCATCTAAAGCATCCATCAAGGCACAAAAACTATTGGATTGGATGACTATGCAAAGGAGTCAAGCTCATGATCCACCATCTCCTTTTAAACCGACTTCCTATTCTGCCGCTGAACCACGATCACACTAAGAAATCTCTTTCGAGGACAACTCTAATGATGAATCTTATAAACCTAAGAGAGAGTTTCAATTTATGAATGAGTGGTTTGATCAACTCAGCAATCAGGTTCATGATTTGCAATTGACAGTTGCTGAGTTTTCTACTACTATAGCGGAGATACGGGCTAAGTAAGCTCGTTATGGGACTGTGCTTGATTATGTGCTATCTATCCATCATTACCACTTTCCTCCTCCTAGTGCTTAGACTTTGAAAATTTCTATCAAAAAGGGAGAGAGTGAGTCAGAGTAAGAGATAGTGAGAGATCGAATTTAGGAGTAGGAAATTTAGTTTAGGGGGGGGGGAGTAAGGAGAGAGTTGCATTTTGTATTTTGCTTTATTTGCATTATTCTATATATTGTGCTGAATGCTTGGCTTAGATGGTAAGTTGTTGTTTTGCTTTTATGATAATTGAAGTTTAGATCCTATGTGTTTACTGTTTTTAATTTTGTATGATCTTACTTCAAGTTACTTTCACTTGATCTTATGTTCAGGCGTTCGCAAATACAAAGAACGCATGTTTAGACATTCGCAAATACAGATAACGTATTTTTGCCATTTGAACGTAGTCAAGGGCTGTTCAAACGCACCCTACATATGTTCACAGCACGTTTATAGAGGAGTGTATTTGCACGTTCAAACTCAACTAGTGAAAATCAAATTATCGCGTTCGAATGCACTTGAGCCCATTCGAATGCACGTGCGAACAAGTTAGCCCGTTCAAATGCACTTGGACCGCATTCGAATGCACCTATGTAATATGCAAAATACTAGACTTATTTGAGTTCTAATATGACTTGGATTTGGCCTTCTCTTGGTAAAATAGTTGGTTTGGAAGCAAGAAAGCTTGTATCCTCAAGTAAGTGAAGTGTATAATGTCTTTGAGAGAGAAAAATTCCTTTAGCAGATCAAGCAATTTCAAGACAAGGAAATATTTCAGCTTGCCTAAATCTTTAAGTTTGAAATGAGTGTTAAGAAACTTTTTAAGAGAAGTAATGGCTTGAGGATTCGAACCTGTTATGATTATATCATCAACATAACACTAAGAGAGCAATGAAATTTGTTCTAGATCCTTTAGTGAAAAAAGAATAGTCTAACTTGGATTGATGAAAACCATGTTGAAGAAGTGCCTAGAAAACTTTTAGAACCACTGATGAAAATTATTATTTTAATCGATAAATTGATTTGTGTAATTGACATACAAGTTTCTCCCCCTTAGCAATAGAATGGGATTGCCAATAATCAAGAGGTAAGTCCATGTAAACCTCCTCAAATAAGTCACACAATGTAGAAAAGCATTATTAACATCAAGCTGGATCAATGGCAAAGCAATTGCCAAGAGTACTTTAATAGTTACTAACTTAGCGACTAGAGAAAATATTTCAATGAAGTCCAATCCTTCTTGTTAGGTGTAGCCTTTAGCAACTAATCTTGAGTTATTCCATTCAATACTCCCTTCTGAGTGATATTTGACCTTATAGATCAACTTACACCCAATAGAATGCTTGCCTGTAGGCAAAATAGTGATAGTCCAAGTATTATTTGCTTCCATAGCAGCTAGTTTAGTATTCATAGCATCTCTCCATTGAGCATGCTTAACAATTTGATGGTAAAATTATGGTTCCTCATGAGCAAAAATGTTGAGAATGAGAGTTATGAAATGAGGATAGGTTTGCGTAACAGGTATATTGGGATATAGGATATGGTGTGGATGAATGGAGAAGAGTTGTTTTGGATAAAATGGAAATCTTTTAGGTACATAGGAGGTATTATGGTTCTAGAAGATTTTCTATGAGGAGGGTTATCATGATGAGAAGGCTCAAGAACAAGTATGCTAGAATCAGTAGCAGTAGCATGATCAATATGATCATTAGTATCATGATCAATGCCAGCATAATTACTAGAAGTATTAGTAGCATGGTCAATGGAATTATGTAAAGTAGAATTTAGAGATTCATTTATAGAAGGTAAGTTTTAGAAGATATGAGGTAAAATTAGATTTTGAAATGGATCAAGAATGTCTGTGGCATAGAAAAGATGCTATGAAAGGGGAATAAATGTTCATGGAAGACAATATCTCTGGAAATTTTAAAAAAAAGTCTTATAAGTAATGTTATAGAGTTTATATCCTTTGATACCCGGTAAATACTTAACAAAGACACAAGCAATGTCCCTTGTTTGAAACTTAGTCCTCTGAGAAGATAAAGTTGAGACAACACAAAGACTGGCAAGCACTTTGAGAGAGCTGTAATCTATAGGAACTTGATAAAGGAGAGATTATGGCATTTGATGTTGTAGGAGAGGAGGAGAACGATTGATTAAGAATGTAGTAGTCAATGTGCATTCACTCCAAAACTGAATAGGAACTTTGGATTGAAAAAATAAAGCTCAAGCAACATTAAGCAAATGCTAGTGTTTCTTTTCTACCACTAAATTCTGCTCACGTCTGTCAACTCAGGAAAATGGCTGAAGAACACCTTTTGATTGGAAAAAACTCACTGAATTGAAAATGGAAATTTAACTCCTGAGAAACTAAGATGAGGTTTGAATTATCAGAATTATGAAGATAGTAAAGACTTGAGACATCATCAATGGCAAAATTGCTCATCGATGATTCACATAAAGAAGATGATCTAGAAAAGGAGGTACTTTTAGAAACCATCAAGAGCGAAAGGAAAGATTGATAGAGATTAATGAAGAAAATTAAAGGAAATGAAGAAAAGAAGAGAAAGCATGCTAGTGCTCTAATACCATACTGAAGAAGAGAGCAAAGCTTGTTGTAGTCGGCTCATCTTATATTACAAGATAAGAAACTTTATATAAAGATATTGTCTAATAACTAACTATCAAACTAAGAACAATAGTTACAAGACAGCTATACAAGCATAACGATACATTAACTAATTTTGTTATAATCGAATATTATATATATTTTGGTCAAACTTTATATAAGATAAATTACATAACAAGTTATACATATAATTTTTATCACATGTAAAAGTAGAGGACTCCCCTAAATATATTTTACTATCAAATATTTATTTATATATATTTCGGTGAGATCTTATACAAGGTAAGTTATGTAATAAGTTATGCACATAATTTTGTCACAAGTAGATGTAGAAGATGTGATAAAGTTATGCATATTTTCTGAGTAAATATTTTATTTATAATTAACATACTTATTTATAGTAATTAAATACAAATTCTTGCATAATTCTATTCAAAGTAATTATTATGTTTTATAACTAAATAATAAAATATAATAAAATTATAGATGTATATAATTTATATTTAAGAGATAAGCATAAAGTTATCGTTAAAGAACGTTATGAACGGATAAAATGAGATTTTAGGCTCAGGGTAAATAAAAAGGTGTCCGAGAATTGGACAAATTATCTATTAGCTACATTATATATATATATATATATATATATATATATATATATATTATGTTTGATTAGATATGTTATTCTATAATAGTATAAAATTTTATTCTTTTCTGGTCTTCATCTATAAATGGACAATTGGTTGCTCAAATTCTACATTAATTATAAATTCTCTTCTTCTAACCAAAACAAAAAAGTATGATATCTATGTAATATTAGAAGTTAGGGAAAATTATATTTTACTATCCGGTAATTTGACACAATTTCAAATAGCCCATCCGTTTTAAACTTAACATTTATAATCTTGCAACCATTATTTTCTTCATCATATTTAACTAAATTAAATGTCAAATTAAAAATTTCTCATTAGAAACAAAGATGTAAAGAATTTGAGAAGTTTCATTAAACATAATTTACAGTAACTAATTAATGTATGTTACTTCTAAATTTATTTTTTTCTTCTTTTTATTATGTAATTTATTTCACACATTATTATTACTCACTCCATCGACAAAATAGTACAATTTACTAAAACCATCAAACTAGACTGATTAAATTTATTTTTCTTCACCACATAACTTAAGGGCAAAGTTAAGAAATAAATAGAAAAAAGTCTAACATGTAAATAAAATATAAAGTGGGTCTGACTCACGAAAACTAAAAATGCCTTATGTTTCTTTCTTTTTTACAAAAATCACCCAAGTTAATTTTATTTTTTCTATTCTAATGCTGTGAATGGAAAAGTCCCGAAATTGTTTCAGCTTTAATCTTTTCTATTCGGAAGGCCCGCACCTTTTGCCCTTGTGCGGACGCCGCATGCCGACTCTGAGCCACCGCGTCGCACGACCGTCTCCGCTCGCGAAACGTGGCGACTCATTCGAATGGCCTCACGTGCCAGGGCGTGCGCCTCGATGTCCTTGTCCCCTGACCACCACTCCGACCATTCGAAATACGACACGTCAACATGCCTCCCCCTCCACCCGCGCGTCCCGGTTCCTGTCACTGTCTACTTTCCGGTAAGTCGGCCGACCATCTCCTTAGTCCTGATCCCCTCACTAGTGTTTCATTAAGAATAAATAATTTCGTAAGTTAAGCTAGGCATCCCCGTGGCAGATTACAGCCCTGAGGACCTTAATAAGTACGACGAAAGAGGATTAAGATTTATTAATGAAGACTAACAACTATCTACCTACCTAACTTCTGTGCAATTAAATGGCCACAGGATTGTAAGGTACAGAAGTTTAGTTAGCAGAAGAATCCAAATTAACCTAAATATTTACTCTATTTCTCGTCTGCATCTTTTCAAAATTGGTCCACTTAAATAACCAGTGCAGTATGAGCTTGAAAACGATCTAGACGGGCTTGCATTAAAGGTAACTTCTGGCACAAGTAAGAGAATGGCTGCCCGAGGAAGTATTTGACCTGGGTCGGAGTATCTATTTTTAGTGTAAATACGTGGCCGGTTTGACAAATAGGAGAAAGCCCATAGTCTTGGGTTTATGTAACTTTTGCAATTCTTGTGCGTCTCCCGTAGGAAGAACAGAGGAAAACAGGGGAAGAGTAAGCCAGAGAGTTTGAAATTTCACAAGAGAAGGGGAAGGAAAGAAAGGCGATGCATGGATGAGTACGAGAAGCTCGTGAATGGCATGAACAATCCCAGGTTCGTCTCCTTTTGTTTTTCCTCTCCTTTTGCTCTGAAATTTAATTGACCTCCTTTGGCTCCAATCTCACAGGGTCGTCATCGACAATGCCGTCTCCCCCACCGCAACACTAGTCAAGGTAATCCTTCACCGTTGCAAACTATAATTATCACCCAATTCTGCAATCGAGTTGTTTTATTCTCTAACTTTTGGTTGAATAACTTGGTGTCGTAGGTGGATAGCGCTCGGAAGCACGGGAATCTCTTGGAAGCTATCCAAGTCCTATCAGATCTTGGCCTCACCATCACTAAAGGCTACATCTCCTCCGACGGCCGCTGGTTCATGGACGTATTCCATGTCATCGACCTCCTCGGCTGCAAGATCACCGACACCGCTGTCATCTCCTCCATCGAGCGCGCGCTCAGCGCCGACTCTGCCGCCGACTCTGTACCCAACAACGCCGAGTTCGCCAACCTCACGGCCTTGGAGCTCACCGGCGCCGACCGCCTCGGGCTCTTATCGGAAGTCTTCGCGGTGCTGGCGGAGCTTAACTGCAGCGTGGTGGACGCCAAGGTTTGGACCCACAACGGCCGCATCGCTTCCATCGTCCTCGTCAAGGATTTGGACTCGGGCTCGCCCATTGCCGACGAGTATAGAATCCACCACATGGAAGCACGGCTGAGGAAGGTGCTCAAGGGCGAGGATGGCGTCCTTGGTGTGAGAGCGACAATGTCCTCACCGGCCACTACCAATTCTGACCGTAGGCTCCACCAGTTGATGTTTGCCGACCGCGACTACGAGCGTATTGCGGCATCCAGCAAGGCAGAGTCCGTCACGGTGTTGGACTGGGCGGAACGCGGTTACTCAGTCGTCGCCGTCCGGTGCCGCGATCGCCCTAAGTTACTGTTGGACATTGTATGTGCTCTCACGGACATGGGGTATGTTGTTTTCCATGGCACCATCCACACCGATGGTGAGACAGCCTGCCAGGTGGGTTCTTTGATCTCTTCTTTGTCAATCTTTCTCTTTTGGATGTTTTGGTTGGTAACTCGTCATGGGCTTTGTTTGTTTTCCTCTCAGGAGTTTTACATCAAACATTTGGACGGCTGCCCGATTAGATCCGAGGCAGAGAGGCAGCGGGTAATCCAATGCTTGCAGGCCGCCATTGGGCGCAGAGCATCCGAGGTATCTTAACTTACTTCCATTCCAGAGAAATCCAACTTTTTAAATCTTGTAATTAATCAGAAATTTTCCTTTTCCGGAGCAGGGAATTAGGTTGGAACTGCGAACATTAGATCGAAGAGGACTGCTCGCCGACGTGACCAGGACGTTCCGCGAGTATGGGCTAATGGTGACGAGGGCTGAGGTGACGACCAAAGGCGAGATGGCAATGAACGAATTCTACGTGACCGACTCCGCCGGCAACCCAGCAGACGCTATGACGATCGAAGCCGTCATCAATAGGATCGGCGTGGAGAGTCTCAAAGTGAACGAGGAGCGTCTTCGGCGCCATTGCTCGGCTGGGGATGACGCAAGTGGTGGTGGAGCTGGGTTGTTCAATTTTGGCAGCCTAGTGTGGAGGAATCTCGCATATCTCGGCCTCATTAGGTCCTGCTCGTAAGATGTTTGTAGGAATGTTTCAGTGACTTAGTATCAAATGTTTGTAAGTACGAATACATGCCATACTGTCAGTTTGTTACATACGCACAGACGTAGACGTTGTACATAAACAACTTGATAATAGTACTAACACTAGACTACAAATCTAAGCGTCTCTCTCCCGGTCTCCCCCTCATTGGAAATTTCAACGTTCTTATAGTTTCTAGAGTTTCTTGTTGTGATCTCTTACCTGATCCTTGAGATGGACTTTTATTAAGCCTTGAAGCAAACCCCAACTAACCTCTGACCTAAAACCCAATATTCTGGAACAGCTGTAGAATTAGTTGATCAACTACCAAAAAGGACGTCTTGTTTTGTTTAAGGGAATGATATCAGGATGCAAAATTTATTCTACCATTTGACATTAGAGAAAGAGACGGTTTATTCTACTATTTGAAATTAGAGAAAGAGACGGGTGATTGTAGTTGCAGCGTCCACGGGGAGCAAAACGTGCTTTCCTTACTTTCATTGTATTATTTCGTCGTTTGAATTGGGCGGATGGATCGTCATTGTTTTAAATATATTTTCTTCGCGGCCGTTGTCATTTTTTGGGCGACAGCTTGATTTCACGGGAGCTTTCTTAATATTTCTTGGCATGTCAAAGAATAATAATCCATTTGTTTTACGTACGCGAAACCACTTCCATCGAGAAAAAGTCAGCTCCCATCCTGTTATTTTCCATCGAGCTCTCTGCACTCCGGTTTTCCCCTCCCAATTAGATTTATATTGTTTTACTCCGTGATTTAACTGCAGGAAAAAAAGAATGTTAGCTCATGTAAAATAGTCACGGCAAAAATACTGCACCCGACAAATCTATACGTCAATAATTATATTTACTATCTATTAAAATTAGTTGTATTAAGTTGTTTCGTCACTATTTATACACGTGGCAAAAAATATATATTAACCGAACTTTAAAACAGCACAATAAGAGCTTAGGCTGGTATATTTATACGCCCCATAAGATTTATGTTAGCAAAAAAATATATTGTAGCATCTTAGAAAAAGATAAAAAAGAAAAAAAAAAAGAGTCAGGTCACTCCCTCAACGCATGACCCCTATTCCTTATCTCTTTCATCCTTCTCACATGACCTATCATATTCCATCTTTAAGGTGTGCGAACCACACCCTCAGGTAAGGCATCGTATTGATACGATTCGGACTTCACCGATGTCGTCTCGAGCATGGATCCATTTAAGGGATATCTTTATTTCTCTTTTTAGTGTTTAATTCATAGAAAAATAAGTTTTTTATATATCGTGTTCGAACGCGCTTTTGAACGCCTGCATCAAGTTCGCACATACAGAGAGTGCGAAATGTGCATTCGAACACCACGTTCAAACGCACCTATGAATGCTTGCATTGCGTTCACATAAATAGAGACGCAAAATGTGCGTTTGAACGCGATCGGGCGCGTTCGAACGCAGTCGGGTGCGTTAGAACACGGTCGGCAAAAATCTACTGTTTAGAATTAATAATTGCCATTTTTGAATTGTTTGGTTAGCCTCTAAAGGTGTGGATGGCAACCATAGAATCAATGATTGAATGAATTGAGTTTTTCTCATATTCCCCGCGTCACCGCTTCTAGTCTCCCTCGATCGGCCAATCACCCTAGTCCTTTAGGGACGGCCCACTTATCTCCCTTCTTCCAATCTATCCATCACTTGCCCTAACCCTTTCATCACCCATAACTTTTACATCTCCACGTACTCATCAGTGCATCCCATTAACACTAGTCCACCAACCTTCACCAACACTAAGGATCTCGTGCCTCCATCCACGGATCCTAAGACAAACTCCCTGATGTTCGTCCACTAATTGGATGATATCTCAAGATATCACCATCTGATTCACATGAAACTTGATTTATTGGATAGCTATTTTCTAGGGCTACAACATATTAAATTTTCATATCGATCCAATGGCTGAATATTTGGAGATCTATTTTTAAAATTATGTGTCAAAACTTGTCCAGATCTAAAAATCAGAATAAATCGAGCCTTGGTCAAAAAGAGAGATCATATCAAGCTGGTATTAGAGCCACCATTCCTCAGACACGCACTTATTATGACGACAACTAGAGCCATGGCTGCACGACGAGATGTGGAAGAAGAGATTCTCCCAATAGAAGAGGAGGAAACAGTTACGAGGACTTCTACTTGCAAAACTGCCCAACCAAATCGGAATACAAAAGAGCCTAGCATTCAAGCCATGTTTGGGTCTCTTTTCGAACAAATGGCCATCAACAACTAGATGATGATGGAGATGATGCGAGAATTATGGGTGACAAGTAAAGCCATGGTGAATAGGAATGCACCATCGACCACACGACGCGAGTCCACCCCTAGGAACCCGTCGCCACCGGTTCAGAACTTGCAACCACAAGAGCCTCTGCTGCCACCACCTTATGGACAGAGACAAGCAAGGATGGTTCCACCTAGCCCAGTTGCAAGTGAGCCCATCCAACGAGCGAACCACTATGAAGATCAACTTGGAGATCTAGATCCGTGGGTGGGACAATACAAACCAGAACCGTGTCGAGTTAACCAAAATTGAAGGAGGGATCATCAACCATTTATGGTGCATCCTCCTCCGGTTAGACAAGGATTTGGATATGATCCGAATCAAGACAACGATATTCATGGGCAAATGTGCGTCTCGAATTTCCCAAGTTCAAAGGAGGCGATCTGATCGATTAGTTGTATAGGGTGGAATAATTCTTCACATACTAGGGTACAATGGAAGAATATAAGGTGATGCTTGTGAGCTTCCACCTTGAAGATGCGGCGCTTCATTGGTTTCGAGCAGCCAATGCCCATGAGGCTATTGAAATTTGGGCCGACTTTTGCGCCAATATCATGTGACGATTTGGAGCGTCAGGGTATGAAGACTTCAATGCTCTCCTTTCAAAGACGGTGCAAAGGACCATGGTTAGGGCATACTAAGAAGAATTTGAGAGGATACGTAACCGATGTCAACCCTCATGGACAAATCAGCAACTTCGCGGCACCTTCATCTCTGGGCTGCGGGGAAATATACAAGCTGATGTGAGGGCTTTAAGGCCTAGGATCTTAAAGGAGGCCTTCGATGATGCGGCTCTCACAGAAGACAAACATCGAGCCATAAAGTTACAACTGAAACAGAATTGGACGAGCTAAGGAAGCTGCAATCTAGTTCAACCAACCATAGCGATAGGAAATGTTACCGACGTACTAAGAACCGTTGCTGCAATGGTGCCTCCTCGAGCGCCCCTAAAACCATCCCAAGATGTGAAGTATGCACCTAGAGGTCCGAGACAAGCACTCACACCTGCTCAAGTGGAGGAATGAAGAGCCAAAGGCCTATGCTTTCTTTGTGATGAGAAGTTTGTACTCGGGCATCGTTGTGCTAAACCGATGGGATCGGTGATGCTAATCGACGGATTGGAGGAGGCTGAGAATGAGATTGTAGATGAAGATGAGGGTGTGGCTGGACAACAAGGAGGAGTAGCTGAGGAGCGACCTATGGAGGACATGATGGTGGAGATCTTGCTCCATGCCTATTTTGGGACAGTCGCACCAAAGACTTTGTGGGTAAACGGTGTAATCAAGACAACCATAGTGAGAATCTTTATCGACACCGGGTCCGACCATAACTTCATTGACAAGAGGCTTGTTAGGAAGATTGGGCTTGAGTCGGAATCCATAGAAGGGTTCGATGTGACGATTGGAGATGTCACCACATTGCAGGCAAATTTCTTTTCTTTTGTGGAAGTGTGGTGTTGAAGGTGCAAGGCCAAATTTTCACATTGGATCTTTATCCGTTGGCCTTGCGAGGTGCTAACATTATTTTGGGGACTCAATGACTTCGAAGCTTAGGGCTCGTGACATTTGACTTTACAAACCTCACATTGACATTTTGGAGGAATGACTAGAGAGTGCTGCTAGATGGAAGTCAACCATTGTTTGAACTTTCAAGTGTAGGGGACGCAAGGGAGCTCGCTTCTTTTTCGACACCCACCTTTTCTTTCTTTTCAAATCTGCGGAGAGCCAGCGCAGAGGATAGTGATCTAGTCCGACTCATGGAGGAGTTGAGAGAAAACCCATCAAGCCACCCCAAGCACGAGGAGCACGACGGGTTACTACTTAAGCATGGGCGGATCAAGGTACCTGCAGATGAAGAGCTACGAAGACTATTGATAGCACACTTCAATTATACTCCTATAGCAGGCCATGAAGGGGTCTTATGTACATACAAGCGGCAGACCCAAAACTATACATGGATAGCGATGAAGTCGAATATGAAGAAGTATGCGCGTGAATGCCAAATCTGCCAATGAGTCAAATTGGAGACACTCAAGCTCAATGGGCTGTTGCAGCCACTACCTATACTGGAGCATATTTGGGAGGACATCTCCATGGACTTCATCTAAGGGCGCCCGGAGGTTCGAGGATAATCGGTGGTGTTTGTTGTGGTGGATAGGCTGAGCAAATATGTTCATTTCATAGCATTGACCCACCCGTTTTCAGTGAAAAAGGTTGCTGAAATTTTTGTTCGGGAAGTGGCGCGCTTGCATGAAATAACTAGGATGATCGTGTTAGACCGAGATCATATCTTCATCAGTGAATTTTGGTCCGAGTTCTTCAGATTGCAAGGGACTCGAGTCAACCATAGTTCAGCTTATCACCCTGAGACGGATGGCCAAACAGAGGTGGTGAATCGCGGACTACAGCAATACTTGCGGTGCTTTGTGGCGGACCGACCAAAGGATTGGGTTAAATTCCTTCCATGGGCCGAGTGGTCATACAATACAGCTCATTACTCTAGCATCGGTATGAACCCTTTTGAGGTAGTTTATGGGCGCACTCCCCCTGTCTTGCGTGCCTAGTGCCTACGATAGACTCGTGGCGGCAGATAGAACTGAGCTCGACTTAGAACTTGCTGATCGAGATGAAACCTTGTGACGACTCAAGATTCACCTAGCAACAGTCCAAAACTGCATGAAGCAGACTCATGACAAAGGTCGGCGTGAGCGAGAGTTTGAGGTGGATTTTTTAGTGTTCGTTCGAGCTCAACAGTATCGGCAATCCATATTGAGGCCAATTTTGAACCAGAAGTTGGGTCACAAGTACAATGATTCGTACTAAGTGCTACAACGAATCAGTCTAGTGGCTTATCGATTGAACCTACCAGAGGGAACCTGAATCCATCCGGTTTTCCATATATCGACATTGAAGGCCCAGATTGGGCCTAACCATGTGGTGGGTTCGATCTTGCCCAAACCAATAGAGGAAGATGGCCCAACTGAACCAGTACGTGTCTTAGGCCGTAGGAGAAGATGCCATGGATCCAGATTGGAGACAGAAGTGCTGATTGAATGGCTAGGCAAGCCCACTGACGAGTCTATTTGGGAGTTAGAGTTAGATATCATGGATCGCTTCCCCAATTTCACACTTTAAGGACAAAGTTGCAGAAGCATGGTGGATAGATATAATTCAGACTTCACCGATGTCATCTCGAGCATGGATACATTTAGGGGGTGTCTTTGTTTCTTGTTTTAGTGTTTAATTCATAGAAAAATAAGTTTTCTGTATGTCACATTTAAACGCAGGTGGAGTGCGTTAGAATGCGCTTGTGAACGCCTGCATCAAGTTCGCACATACAGAGAGTGCGAAATGTGCGTTCGAACATCACGTTTAAACGCGCCTGCTAACGCTTGCATCGTGTTCACATATATAGAGATGCAAAATGTGTAGTCGACGAAAATCTATTGTTTAGGATTAATAATTGCCATTTTTGTATTGTTTGGTTAGCCTCTAAAGGTGTGGATGGCAACTATGGAATCAATGATTGAATGAATTGAGTTTTGTCTTGTCTCCTTTGTCTTCTTCTCTCCCGTTCTCTCATTCCTCGGTGTTGCCACTTCTAGCCTCCCTCGACCGGCTAATCACCCTAGTTCTTTAGGGGCGGCCTACTCCTCCCCCTTCTTCCAATCTATCCATCACTTGCCCTAACCCTTCCATCACCCATAACCTCTCCATCTCCACGTACTCACCGGTGCCACCCCATTAATGCCGGTCCACCAACCTTCACCAACACCAAGGATCTTGTGCCTCCATCCACGAATCCTAAGACGAACTCCCTAATGTTCGTCTACTAATCGGACGATATCTCATGATCCACTGTCCGATTCATCTGAAACTTGATGTTTTGGAAAGCTATTTTCTAGGACTATAACATATCAAAATTTCACGTCGATCTGACAGTTGAATCCTTTGGGATCTATTCTTAAAGTTCCGTATCAGATCCTATCCAGATCTAAAAATTGAAATAGATCGAACCTTAGTCAAAAGAGAGATCGTTTCATGCATGCCTCTCTCTCTCTCTCTAACTCTCCTATCTCCTCTCTCTCTCTCTCAACATCTCTCTATCTCACACCCCAACCCAGCTTCCGCTTTCTCTCTCTAATTGATGTCTTCATAGATGAGAGCCGCCCCACCACCACGAGTTCCCTTGGTGAGTCCCCTAACTCCCCCACCATTTGTGCGATCTAGTGTGTGGATTTTCAATTGTTCATCGCCAATAGTTGTTTGTGTAAATTGGTTAGCCAGTGGTGACTGGCCCGACGATCTTCATGGTCGGTAGCTTGCTGGTTATTGGGCTTTTTCTTGGACTCCTTCCTAGCTACTAGCGAAGCTCAAATGAGCCTAATCATGTTGCCTGATTTGGACACTTCGTTCTCTTGTCATCAACCCCCATGGAGTGTTGCAACCCCCTTACCATCTTCTTCGACTACTTCCACCCCTACCTGACACTTTGTAAATTGTCCACCACTGGCTAACCAGGTTATAGTGCAAATGAGACTAAAATTATGTCTGAACAATTTGCACACTTTAAAAACTGAAAATTTTAAAACTTATACATATTTGGAGTTGTTTTGGGTGATTTCTCCTAGGACAAAGTAGAGATGTTTCTTATCTCTATATAAGTGATCCAAATGTTTAGAGGATGACATTGAACTCAGGGATAATTAAAGTAAATAACCTATGAGTTTCAGGATCCCACATGAAACATATTTTCAATCTATTGTGAGGATATCATCTACATACGTCTGAGAGTCCTCGTCTCAACAAAGGATGACACAAAAGCATCACAGGAGCTGAATCAATGTAACCTTTATCCACATCTTCCACCATCATGACATCAACATATTGTGTTTGAGGTTAATCAGGTGGTTTCTATTCAAGCGGTTATTTAAATACTCAGGCATTGGAGTGTAGGGAGGGTTTGTAAACTGCTACATCTCTCTCCCATAAATTTTCAATATACATCATTCATTCTACTTCTTTTAGGCATTTTTGTGTTGATTAAAGTTTGCATTTATTTTCAATAAAGTAGAGGCTAAAAAATTCTTTATAGGTTGATAGCTAGGTGATACGATCTCCCTTCGAAAATGTTTGAGTCGACTCACAACTAGATTTAGGAATGAATTTTCATAGAATTGTTTAGATAATATTTGGAGGATTTTGCCGTTGGATCAATGCGAAATTTTGATATGATATAGTCCTAGTAAAGAGCTTTCCAACAAATCTAATTTCATAGAAATTGGATAGCTAAATTGTAAGATATCTTTGAAATAGTTGATGAAGGTCAGAAGGTCAATGTTGTGGGATTTAGGTTTGAGCGGGATTTGGGATTAGTGGGTGGAGTCATAGACTCCTAGGTGGAGTGTGGTAGTGGAAGGCTGATAGTGGTGGGGTGGCGCCGGTATGGATGATAGAGGTGGAAGCTAACGGATAGTGAACATGGTTAAGGCAATAGTAGAGAGATTAGGAGTACTGGGCCACCCCCCTAAGGGACTAGGGTTATTGGCTGGTCAATGGGGGCTAGAGGTAGTAGAGCCGAGGAATTGACTACTGCCGAGGGAGAAGGGAACAACAGAGAAGGAGAGGAAGAAGATTAAAGCAAAGAATTCGATTCATTTGATAATTCAATTTGATATAATAGTATGTAGGTAGCTATTGTTGAGCCGGTTCGACTGGCCCATCCGAATTAGACTCATACACTAAAATGACTTGACTTAGATGGGTGGAACAGGCTCGATTCCGATTAATCTACATAATCAAATGATTAATACACATAAGTAAATGACGAGAAAGAAAATATGACAATCATAGGGTCTAATCTGCGAAAGCAAACTAATAAGCAAACACAAAGCAAAATCAAATAGATAACTAGTTTGGGGGCTGGCTGTAAATGCCCCTGACTTATCTCTCGGTGTCTAACCCAATGTGGTTGGGTTCACCCTCATAGCTAAAATATATCAATCCACCGTGCTTCAATCACCTTGTCCTCAAGGTGTGAAATTGTGGAACGTTTCAAGTTCGTCTTAGCCCACCATGATGTTGCATCTTTATTAGCCTCGGGTGGTTCCGGTGGTGGTCGAGGCCTCCCTAACATGTATTTCCATGTCCAAGGGGGCTGAGGCATCGTTATGGTTAGATAGGAGTTGATTAGAAGGAAATAAAGTTCCAATAGTCAAAAGACCCAATTTTGAGATTTGGCATTCAAACGCAAATTATTGAGAGCAGCAAAATAAATTGGTGTTCAAATGGCCTTTTTAGCGTTCGAATGCAATCTCTAGAGAGAAAAAAATAAATAGGGGTTCAAATGGCCCTTCAGGCGTTCAAACACATTTTCTTGAGAGATAAAAAATAAATTGGTGTTTGAACACCCTCATGGCTATGCAAACGCCTACCAGCAAGGAACTCTAGTTTAGGTGTTTTAATCATGTGCTTTGCTTATGTTAGGCAATAAGTCTAGTTGAGTTAGTAAACCGCCTATAAGATGTGTGCACTTAGATTTTTATCTTGAATTATTGAAGTTAATTTGCAAGATCATCTCCTTCTTTCTTGTTCGACTACTTCCAAGCTTTGGAACCCTATAGCCACTATCTAAGATCTCATTACTACCTTCCTTTTCTTAGTCGAACCCCCTTGACCCTAAGGAACAACCCTACTTCTTCTCTATCCTTTTTTTACCGACTACCTCGACTTCAAACCACTGTCATCTCCACCACCATACCATAACCCTAGGCCGATCATCACCATGCCTCTTCGGCCTCCCCTTTCCATGACCTATCCTAATAGATTTGTTCTTCATCCCAAATCTATCTCAATACCAAAAGCACTCTACCATTTAACCGTTTAATCTTGAGTTACCTTTTAACTTTAGAGATCCATGGTAATCCTAACTTTCTCTATGTGAATCAGAATCTAGTTCTATCTTTAGACTTGGACGAACCTTGGACCACTTGGAAGCTCCATTAGTGGTTAACACAAGGTCTCGAAGGAATTATGAAGAAACAATGAATATGGAGGATCGTCAGACTGCCTTCAACTAAGAAGAAAGATTGAGGAATACTCTGATCGACCCTAGCCAATCGAAACCGATGGTTGGCCATGTGAGGTTGGAGGGTAAGCATGTTTCTATGGACAGGCTACTCCTTTGATGGATGAAATGAGGGTAGAACGGGAAGTCGCAAGAGCAGCCAAGGAGAAGATGATGGTACTCTTAGCTAATGCACTTGGAGTTAGGGTGACTACCCCACAACTTCGGAACAATCTTGGGAACAACCACCACTAAGAAATGAATCATTGCTACCTGCTCCATCGCCGAGTGTACCGATTTATCAGGAGAACCCAAGGGATTTCGTAGAAGATAGAGAGTGGCATGACTCTAAAGAGGATGAACCACATCATGAGGACATGAGATGCTACCACTGAATAGGTCAAGGATGCCCTCCTTATAGTCCTGCACCGCGTCGTCCACCTGCGGAGGATTGGCATATTCGCACCTAAATGACAAACATTGACTTTCCCAAAATTAAAAGCGGAGATTTGCCGAATGGTTGTAGCATGCTAAGTAAGTTTTTTCTTTCCATCGGACTAAGGAAGATGCCAAGATATTGCTAGCAAGTTTTCATTTTGAAGGGCCTACCCTTCATTGGTACAGGTCAAGGTTCTACTAACGGTAGGTTGGAGCATTAGGAAGATTTTGGTGTTGGAATTTCTCAATGTTTTGGCATTGAATGATATGAGGATTTTGATGCCCTCCTCACTAAGCTTGCGTAGCGAACTACCGTTGGTGCTTACCAAGAGGAGTTTGAGTAAATCAGTAGTAGGTGCAACCTGACGTGGCCAGATGCACTACTATGGAGTTCGTTTGTATTGGGGTTGCGAGGGTAGATCCAAGTGGATGTGAAGGTTCTTCAACCTACCACCTTAGAAGATGCCTTCCAATACGCTATCCTAGTGGAGAGGAAGTATCGAAAAATGAAGAGCCAAACCGGTACATTAGTGGCAAGTTGGGATAGCCGCTACTCGGCTTGATTGTCAGTGGCGTTTGGTGGACCAGATATGGAACAAAGAGTAGTGGGGACTTTCCAAGGCCAAAGGGCTCCACTTTGGCCATCTATTGATGTAATAGGGAGTCTACACCTGCTGTCTAGACTCTCACACCTGCATAGGTGGAGGAGTGAAGGGCTAAGAGTCTTTGCTTTCGATGTGATGAGTGTTTCATATCCGAACACTACTACACATGAGCTACGGGTAGCATAATGCTCATTGTTGGTCAAGAGGACTTCGAAGAGGATGTTGCTGCTGAGGAAGAATGCCCAGAAGTGAATCAAGAGCTGAACCAAGAAGAGTGCGAGGAGGAAGATATACCGGCAAAGATCTCTTTACATGCGTACTCGGATACCACCGTATCGTAAACTCTTTGACTGGATGGCTTGATCAAGAAGAAATGTGCACATATTCTTATGGATTTGGGGAGTACACATAACTTCTTAGATCAACAGTTGGTTGAGGGGTTGGATTGGAAGAGGAGCCGACAACAATGTTTGATGTGGCGATTGGTGACGGGACGAAGTTGAAGGCCGGAAGTCTTTGCTACTAAGTGGGAATAAGGGTGCAAGGATATGATATTATCATTGATTTGTACCCTCTTGCCCTTTGTGGAGCTGACATTGTCCTAAGCACACAATGGTTGTAGAGCCTAGGGATGGTGACTTTTGATTTTAGCGCTACGTGGATGACATTTAGGAGAGACAATAGGGTGGTGCAGTTTAATGGAGTTAGAGCACGTCCAACCTTACTTTTTTGCCCATGGCAGGTCTACCAAGACCAAGGGAGATGGCCTACATACTACTCATAGAGCAAACCTTGAGCCAAACCCAAGCTCAGGTATAAATGTTAAATTGCATCGATTACTAACTGAATTTGCTGGTGTGTTTGAGGAACCAAAGGTTCACCATCCATAAATTCTAATCATCGCATAGGTATCCACACCTATCAACGTGGGACCTTATTGGTATATGCACATCCAAAAGGAAAAGATGATATGATCTCTCATTGGATTAAGATTTGATCTATCCTGTTTTCAGATTTGGACAGGATCTTGCACGAAACTTTAGAAAAGGATTCTTGAAGATATAGCTATTGAATCAATGTAAAATTTTGATAGGTCATAGCCCTAGAAAATCTAATTTCACAAGAATCGGACGGTGGGATCTAGAGATATCTTTAGATAAGTGGGCAAATGTCAGGGAGCCCATTCTTTGGATTCGTGAATGGAGGCATGGGATCTTAGGTGGATTATGGAGGTGGTAGTTTGGCGGTAATGGGGTAGCACCGGTGAGTAAGGTGGTGGTGGAAGGACTATGGATGATGAAAAGGGTTAGGGTAAGGGTAGAGAGATTTGAAGAAGGGGGAGGAGGGAACGAGAGAGAAGGAGAAGAAGAAGAAGATTAGGGCAAAAACTCAATTCATTTAATATTCTCTTGTTGGTTGCCATTCGTATCTTAAGAGCCTAACCAAACAATTCAAAATTGACAATTATTAAGCTTAGAAATAGTGAATTTCTATCGACCGTTCGAACTCACCAAATGCATTCTCTATATTTGTGAACGCTTGTAGGCGTTTGGAAGCGCGTTCGAATGGACCCACCCGCATTCGAACGCGACGTATAGAAATTTTATTTTTCTCTGAATAAAATACTAAAACAATAAAAAAGACACCCATATAAGGTGTATTTATGCTCGAGACGACATTGGTGAAGTCCAAATTGTATAAAAGGATCACAAAGATGGAGGAGATGATAGACCAAGACATCATTCGGTCGGGTAGAAGTGCCTACTACTCTCATGTCTTGTTGGTGTGAAAGAATGACGATGGATGGCGGTTTTGTGTCAATTATCGGGCCTTGAACTCCATCATCATCAAAGTCTAGTACCCAATATTGGTGATAGAGGAGCTCTTGGTTGAGCTAGTGGGAGCAACATACTTCAGCGAGTTGGCTTGCGCACTGGATACCATTAACTACCGCTTGAATCCACCAACATGCACGAAATGTCATTTCGCATCCATGACGGACACTATGAGTTTCTAGTAATGCTATTCAAATTAACTAATGCTCCAGTGACGTTTCAATGATTAATGAATGATATTTTCAAAACTTTACTACATCGATTTGTCTTAGTATTTTTTTGACGATAATTTGGTGTACAACTAGAGTTTTGAAGAGCATTTACAACACCTTCATGAAGTGCTAAAGATTTTGGAGAAAAATGTGGAATATCAGGGCCATGTGATCTCAAATGAAAGAGTAGCGGGCAACCCGAGCAAAATTGCTTCTATGCTTGATTGGCCGCTTCTGAAGACTGTGCACGAGCTTCAAGCATTTGAAAGGCCCGTTCAAACGCCAATAGTAGTGTTGTAGGCTGGGAAGCCTACTTAGATGTGTTCGAACATTTGAAAGGCCCAGCTACATAGTGGCTGTAGGCCTGGGAAGCCTACTAAGATGGCCATGGGCTTTAGCTAGCCTATTGCAGGCTGGAGGCTGGAGGCTGGAGGTGACTGTGGCTGCAGGCCCAGCTACATATCAACTCCCTTGTTGCACTCTCCTTCCTCCCACCTATCAGCCCTCAAGCCCTTCATCTCTTCTTGTAACTACTTTTGGAGGTTGAGAAGTCGCTAGAGAAGAAGGGTCACAAGGGTTTCTTGTTGCGACACCCCTCCCACCGGCGACGTGATCGACACGCTTGAATAGTCTTTGGCCTCTCCTTGGTGGTGGGGGAGGGTTGGTCATGGTTGGAGGTTCCCTACCGACATCTCGGCAGCAGCTCGTCGGTTTGCTATTGCTAGCATGGTGGTCATGGCCGAGAATAGACAACTCTCCTATCACTATTAAGGTCGACATGGGAAGTGTGAGTCACGGAGCTGAGTTAGTGGTGGGGACGGTGTCAGTGATGAGAAAGAAGGGAGGTGGCGATTATGATTAGTGCTAGAAAGGCTCAATGTGGGTTATAGATTGAGGCATGATACATTTAGTTAGTATCTTTTTTTATTGCATTAATTATTTATTTTCATTAAAATAAAATTCTTGTAGGTCGCGTTTGAATGCCCTCGCAAATGCCTGCATCAGGTTCGCAAATAGAGAGAACGCATATTGTGCGTTTGAACGCGACATCGGTGTGCTTCGTCGATGAGGAGGATTGGCACTTTGAGGACGAGGTTAATCCCTTTGGAGATGGTGATGGACGTGCTTGAGGATTTAGAGAAGGTGATCAACATGCACAAATGTTTAGACCTAAACTAAGGATCTTTCGCGAACCCGACAATGTTAGTCGGGGGAGAACTGCATACTTGGACTTTCAAAATTCTAAGGCGGTGATCCAAGGGATTGGGTGTCTCAAGTTGACCAATATTTTGATTGTTAAGGTACAGCGGAAGATGCAAAAGTCCATACGGCAAGCTTTCACCTCCAAGGAACGGCATTGCATTAGTATAGATTAGTTATTCATGATGGTGGATTTACTAGATGGGCTGATTTTCGTAGGAGGATTACATATAGATTTGGGACAGTGGCATATGAAAATTTTGCTGCCACATTAAGCAAGATGTGATACGATTTGGACTTCGTCGATATCATCTCGGGCATGGTACACTTTAGGGTTGTCTTTGTTTCTTGTTTTAATGTTATTCTTAAAAAATTAAGTTTTCTGTATGTCGCATTCGAACGCGGGTGGAGTGCGTTAGAATGTGGTTGTGAACACTTACATCACGTTTGCACATCCAAAGAGTGCGAATTGTGCGTTCGAACGTCGCGTTCGAATGCGCTGCGAACGCCTACATCACGTTAGCAAATCTAGAGAAGTGGGAAATAGGTGCGTTCGAACACGCTGCAAACACCTGCATCGCGTTCGCAAATCCAGAGAAAAAGGAAATAGACGCGTTCGAACGCGAATAGGCGCGTTCGAATGCGGTCGACGAAAATATACTGTTTAGGGTTATTTTTGAATTATTTGGTTAGCCTCTAAAGGATGTGGATGGCAACTATAGAGTCATTATTGATGAATTGAGTTTTTGCCTTGTCTCCTTTGTCTTCTTCGCTTCCGTTCTCTCGATCCCTGGCGACACTGCTTCTAACCTCCATTGACCGGCCAATCACGCTAGTCCCTTAGGGGCGGCCCACTCCTCCTCCTTCTTCCAATCTATCCCACACTTGTCCTAACCCTTCCATCACCCATAACCCTTCCACCGCCAATTATTTATCGGTGCCACCCCATTAATGCCGGTCCACCACCAACCACCATTATCAAGGATCTTGTGCCTCCATCCACGGATCCAAAGATAGTCTTCCCTATGTTCATTCATTAGTTGGATGATATCTTGAGATCCCAACATCCGATTCGCCTAAAACTTAATTTGTTAGAAATCATTTTTCCGGGGCTACAATATATCAAAATATCAAATTGATCCAACGGTGGAATCTTTAGAAATGTATTTCTAAAGTTCTGTGTCAAATTTTATCCAGATCTAGTAATCGTTAGAGATTAAACCTTAGCCTAAAGGGGAGATCGTATCAAGCTGGTATTAGAGCTAGTTTCCTCGGACACGCGCTTCCTATGATGACCACCAGAGCCATGGCTGCACGACGAGATGAGGAAGAAGAGATTCTCCCAATAGAGGAGAGGGAAACGGTCGTGGGGACTTCCACCCATGGAACTACCTGGCCAAATCGGAATATGGAAGAACCTAGTGTTCAAGCCATGTTGGGGTCTCTTTTCGAACAAATGGCCATCAACAACCAGATGATGATGGAGATGATGTGGGAATTACGAGCGACAAGGGAAGCCATGGCGAACGAGAACGCACCATCGACCCCACGACACAGTCCACTCCCATGAACCCGCCTTAACCGGTCCAAAATTGGCAACCACAGGAGCCGCTGCTGCCACCACCCTATGGGCAAAGACAAGCAAGGATGGTTTCACCAGACCCAGTTGCAGGTGAGCCCATCCAACGAGCCAACCACTATGGAGATCACCTTGGAGATCTTGATTTGTGGGCGGGGCAATACGAACCTGAACCACGGCGAGTTAATCAAAATTGAAGGAGGGATCATGAACCATTCATGATGCATCCTTCTCTAGTTAGACAAGGACTTGGACATGATCTGGATTGAGACAACAACATCTGTGGGCAAATTGTGCATCTCGAATTTCCCAAGTTCAAAGGTGGCGATCTGATTGATTGGTTGTATAGGGCGGAGCAATTCTTCATTACCAGGGTATGGCCGAAGAATACAATGTGATGCTTGCGAGCTTCCACCTTGAAGATGTGGTGCTTCATTGGTTTCGAGCAGCCAATGCCAATGAGGTTATCGAAACTTGGGCTGACTTTTATGCTGATATCATGCGGCGATTTGGAGTGTCGGGGTATGAAGATTTCGATGCTCTCCTCTCAAAAATGGTGCAAAAGACCACGGTTGGGGCACACCAAGAAGAATTTGAGAGGATAAGTAGCCGATGTGAACTCTAATTTTATGATACTCGGCCCTCAAGTCAAGCTTATTAAATATAGTCGCCCCTATAAGCTCGTCCAGCAACTCCACGATAATCAGAATAGGATACCGGTCCTTGATAGTAATAGCATTTAGTGCTCGATAGTCGACACAAAAACGCTATGTTCCATTCTTTTTTCGCACCAATAGCACGGGGGATGAGTATGAACTATGACTTAGTTGTATGAGGCCTTGCTCCAACATCTCGGCTAGCATCTTTGAGATAACTTCTTTTTGCACATGTGGATACCGATATGGCCTCACGTTCGCTGGTGTAGCCCCGGATACAATCTCTATGCGATGGTCCACCGCTCTCCTCTGTTGCAACTCATGTGGCTCTTCAAACAGTTCAGAAAAGTTATCTAATAAATTGGACAATTCAATTATAGTACCTAAACTCGTTTAAGGCTCATCTCCTGCTGGTCCTAACTATAGAAGATAGGCCAAATCATGCACACCAGGCAGCCCTACCATAGGCTGCATCGTAGGAACCGGTGAAGTCCGTACACCATCAAGCCGCACATCTTTGTTTCCTTGTTTATATTTTATCCACATGCTCTAGAAATCAAATGTGACGGGTCCCAAACTTTGTAACCACTGAGCACCAAGGACAACGTCCACTCCTCGTAGCGCCAACGGATACAAGTCCACAATGATATCGTGTCCTTGCACCCGTATACCGACTCGATGACACAAGTTCTCCGCCCTAAGCTTCGTGCCGTCTCCAATAGCAACGTCAAACCCCGTAGTCGGTTCAGCATCCAAACCAAATCTCCTCACTAACCTCTCTTCTAGAAAGTTGTGTGTATTCCTCGAATCAATGAGGATGTGGACTCAATGCTTTCTAACGAGTCTATCTACTCGTAACGTCCTCGGCACAGAAGTACTCGAATATGCATGCATCGATATTTCAGCTTGGATATCTTCCTCAATGCCCTCCTCAACGGTCTCCTCATGGGTCTCCTCTGGACACTCTCCATCATCATCAATCTCATCATCCTCCTCAGGACCATCGATAAGCATCACACTCTCGATTGGTTTGGAACATCGATGACCATGGGTAAAATGCTCATCACATTGAAAGCAAAGGCCCTTCGCTCTTCGCTCCTCCACCTAGGCAGGTGTGAGAGTTTGAACAGGGATCTAGTGCCTCCTCTAACATCGGAAGAAAGTCTTAAAGGTGGTCGTGGTCTAGTAGTCACAGCCGCTGTTTTTGAAACCGTAAAATTTGCAGTCGGCATTCTAGGTGCAAACCGCCCATCTCGGTTGCCCCAATTGGTTTTCGCTGCCTTCTTTAAAGCCCTATGTTTTTGTTCCATCCTCACGACTTTCTCAAAGGCCTCCTCAATAGTAGTAGGACATAGAGCATGAACATCCACTTATATCTCCTTTCGCAGCCCTCAAATAAATGTACTTATTAATGTACGTTTAGGCCACGGTGGCTCACAACGACTACTAACTCTTTCAAATTCAGCTTGGTACTCCAATACGGTAGTCCTTTGAACCATCTTGCTTAATGTGGTAGCAAAATCTTCATATGCCGCTGTCCCAAATCTGCGTGTAATCCTCCTATAAATATCAGCCCATCCGATAAATCCACCACCATGAATAATCGATCTATACCAATGCAATGCCATTCCTTGGAGGTGAAAGCTTGCCATCTGGACTTTTGCATCTTTTGCTGTATCTTGATAATCAAAATATTGTTCAGCTTGAAATACCCAATCCGTTGGATCACCACCTTAGAATTTTGGAAAGTCCAAACGTGTAGTTCTCCCCCGATTAGCATTGTCAAGTTCGCAAAAGATCCTTGGTTCTGGTCTAAACCTTTGTGCATGTTGATCACCTTTTTTAAATCCTCGAGCACGTTCATCACCATCTTAATAGAGATCAAGCTCATCCTCATAGTGCCAATCCTCCTCATCGACGAAGCGCACCGGTGCCTCACACCTCTCAGGTTCCACCACCGCCAGTCTTGGGTTTTGTAACAGAGGTGGGGGATGATGTAAAGGCATAGGTAGGAGGGGATCATTGAGATTTATATGACGCACTTGGACCTATGGGGTATCGATTCGATGGGATCCCATCGTTGGTCCATCTTGAAACTCTATTCATCGTCGAGGAGATGACGAATCCAATCGATTCACGACATATTCCTTGAATTCATCGTGATCCTTTTGTATGTTGTCGACTCTATGCAACAATATTTGGAACATGCCTCTTACTTCATCCATATTCGAACCAATAGACGTTGGTTGACTTGGTCCTACCGTGGTCGCTCCAAAGGAATCGGCCTTACGGTTAGGATCATCGTGCATTAAGTCCTCCCTTGTCGGTGTGCTCTCCAAAGGTCTCCATCTTTGATGTCATTTTTCTTGTTTCAACCATTAATGGAGGTCCGAGGTTCGCCTACTCTGATACCAATTTGTTAGGACTCTGATACCAATTTGTTAGGACTCTGATACCAATTTGTTAAAGCTCGGATACCAAATTAATGAGATCTAGAACCAAAAGATCAGCTATGGAATAATTCCTTAAGATCTAAATTTATTATAGGAAGTAGTCTACGCAATTGTGGGAAAATATTTGTTAGATATTCTCTGGTAGTTAGAAAATTACAAAATCAATTGGGTTGAATCCATATCTTCCTAATCTAAACTTTTGTATTTACTCCCTTCACAGATTCAAATTGTAGAAGGGATGAAAATATGGAATAACGTGGGTGATGATGGTGGTGACGGGTGGAGTGGATGTTAGGGTTATGGATGGGTATGGAGATAAGGGTGGATTGCGGAAGTGATTAAGGGAAGTAGACGAAGGGAACGAAGTGGTCAAGATCCCAAAGAAGAGGGGTGGCTTGACAGTCGAGGAAGATTAGAAACGAGGAGAAACCTTGTCAACGGTAGAGATGGAAGTATGGTGAAGAGGGAAGAGGGAAGAGGGAGGAGGGAAGAGGGAGGAGGGAGGAGTCTAGAAAGAAGATAGGAGATAAGAAATCAAAAATCCAATAGCAATATAAAGTTGGGTGCCACCCACATATTTATAGAAGCTAGCCAACAAGTCCTAAAATAATATGAAACCCTAACAAACCAACTAAACCAGTATTCCTTATCTTCTCCGAATATCTTTCGGATTAATCTTTCATTTTTTCATAGATATATTCCGAATCTGAAGAAGTCATGAATATCAAAGTTGTAGATCTAGAGGTTATCGACCTTATCCAGCTAGCTTGATAGTATTTGGATATGTGTCGAATATTTTATAAATATTTTTTCGAAACTGCACAGAGCTGGATTTAGCTAATTAAATAAAATTCTAAGTGTATCACCCGCCCACAGATCTTGATCTCCAAGGTGATCTCCATAGTGGTTTGCTTATTGGATGGGTTCACCTGCAACTGGGCCTGGTGGAACCATCCTTGCCTGCCTCTGTCCATAGGGTGGTGGCAGCAGTGGCTCTTATGGTTGCACATTCTGAACCGACGGCGGTGGGTTCATGGACGTGGACTCGCGTCGTGGAGTCAATGGTGCATTCCCGTTCGCCATGGCTTCTCTCGTCGCTCGTAATTCCCGCATCATCTCCATCATCATCTGGTTGTTGATGACCATTTGTTCGGAAAGAGACCCCAACACGGCTTGAACATTAGGTTCTTCCGTATTCCGATTAGATCGGGCGGTTCCATGGGTGGAAGTCCCTGCAACCGTTTCCCCCTCCTCTATTGGGAGAATATCTTCTTCTTTATCTCGTCGTGCAGCCATGGCTTCAGTTGTCATCATAGGAAGTGCGTGTCCGAGGAACGGTGGCTCTGATACCAAGCTCGATACGATCTCCCCTTAGGCTAAGGTTCGATCTCTTCCAATTCTCTGATCTAGATTAGATCTGACACGGAACTTTGTAATAAGCTTGACTTGAGGGCCGGGTATCATCAAATTAGAGTTCACTTGGCGGATGTGTACAAAACTGTATTTTGGACTCCGAACAGGCATTACGAGTTCCGAGTGATGCCTTTTGGACTCACCAATGCTCCAGCTACCTTTCAAGGCCTAATGAATGATATATTTCAACCTCTCTTGCAAAAGTATGTCTTGATATTTTTTAACGATATTTTGGTATACAGTAGGACTGAATTAGAACATTGGCGGCATTTGGAGGACGTGCTGAATTTATTGGAGCAAAACCAATTGAAGATCAAGAAGTCCAAGTGTTCTATGGGGAGTACTAAAGGTGGAGTATTTAGGCCACATCATTTCAGCTGATGGTGTAGCGGCGGATCCACAAAAGGTTGCATGTATGACCGCTTGGCTAATTCCTACTACTACTACCGGATTAAGAGAATTTTTGCGGCTGACCGGATATTATCGACGCTTCATCGCCGGATATGGCAAGGTCGGTGCTCCTCTCACTTCTTTGTTGAAGAAGAACTTCTTTAGATAGACGGATGAAGCCACTTCAGCCTTTGAAAAGTTGAAAACGGCAATGACGACGGCACCCGTTCTGGCACTACCGGACTTCACCAAAGAATTTATTGTTGAATGTGATGCATCGAGTGTTGGCATAGAAGCTGTACTAATGCAAGAAGGATGTCCCATTGCCTATCTTAGTAAGGCTTTATCACAAAAATCTCAGCAATTATCGACTTATAAGAGAGAGATGTTGGCAATTCTGCATGCGGTGACAAAGTGGAGGCCTTATTTGTCACATCCATTTTTAGTCAAGACAGTGGCTGAAATTTTTGTTAGAGATATTGCTCGATTACATGGCATGCCACGGACAATTATCTCGGATTGTGATCGTGTATTTATGAGCAACTTTTGGACAGAGTTTTTTAGATTGTAGAGGACTCGATTAAACTTCATTTTGGCCTACCATCCACAGACGAGGTGGTTAATTGAGGCATTAAGCAGTATTTGAGGTGCTTTATTTGAGAGATGCCAAGACAATGGTTGGAGTTCTTACCGTGGGCGGAGTGGTCTTATAACACCGCCTACCATAGCAACATTGGCATGACTCCATTTGAGGTGGTTTATGGACACACAACTCTGACATTACATGCTTATGATCCAGTGGCATCGGCAGATAGGACGGAGGTGGACTTAGCATTGATAGATAGAGACGCCACATTGAGGAGGTTGCGTGCTCATCTTAAACTTGCTCAAAACCGTATGAAGCAAGTTTATGATCGTAGCCATAGGGAGTAGGAGTTTGACATCGGCAGTTAGGTATTTGTGAGGGTACAATCGTATCGATAGGTGACCTTACGTCCAATGGGAAACCAAAAGTTAGCACATCACTACTTCGGTCCGTTTCGGGTGTTGGAGTGTATTGGTTCAGTTGCATATCATTTGGAGCTGCCGGAGGGGTTGTGAGTGCACCCTGTCTTTCATGTTTCATTATCGAGATAATGCATTGGAGATCATGAAATTGTTGGATCGGTTCTACCAGAGCCAATAGAGGAGATAGAGATCGTAGAGCTAGTTCGAGTACTTGCTAGACGCTGACGACGACATAGTACCAGATTGGAGATGGAATTTCTAGTTGAGCGGCTTGGCAAGCCATCTGATGAGGTGATATAGGAGTTGGAGATTGATATTTTGGAGCATTTTCCCAACTTTTTACCTTGAGGGCAAGGTGGGGGAAGCATGATGGGCTGATATACTTAGTTAGGATATTTTCTTATTACATTAAGTGTTTATTTTTATTAAAATAAAATTCTATAGGTCGCGTTCGAATGCAGGTGGAGTCGCGTTCGAACGCCCTTGTGAATGCCCGCGTTCGAATGCTTATGTCGCGTTCGCAAATCTAGAGAAGGGACTTTTTTGAGTGCGTTTGAACGTGATCGGGCGCATTCGAACGCAATCAATGGGAATCCTCTAGAGTTAGGGTTTCATATTGTTTTAAGATTTGTTGGCTAGCCTCTATAAATATGTTGATGGCAACCAACTTCAGAATGTTATTGGATTCTTGATTTCTTGCCTCATATCTTCTCTCTAGACTTCTCCCTCCTCCCTCTTCACCATCCTTCCACCTCTACCATTGGCAATGCTTATTCTCGCTTCTAATCTCCCTCGTCTGTCGAGTCACCCCTCTTCTTCGGGATCTCAACCACTTCGTTCCCTTCGTTTACTTTCCTTCATCACTTCCACAATCCACCCTCATCTCTATACCCATCCATAACCCTAACATCTATTTCACCCGTCACCACCACCATCACCCACGTTATTCTATGTTTTCTTCCCTATTGCACTTAGAATCTGTGAAGGTAGTAAATACAAAAGTTATAGATCAGGAAGCTATGGATCATCTAACCCAATTAGTTTCATAATTTTCTAGCTATTCGAGAATATCTGAAGAATATTTTTCCATGGTTGCGCGGATTGATTCCTATAATAAATTCAAATCTTGAAGAAATCTTAGCGTAGCCTATCTTTAGTTCCAGATCTCATCACAAACCCCATAGTTGGTTCGGCATCTAAACCCAATCTCCTCACTAGCCTCTCATCTAGAAAGTTGTGTGTACTCCTCGAATTAATGAGGATGTGCACACAATGCTTTCTAACGAGTCTGTCTACTAATAACGTCCTCGACACGGAAGTATCCGAATATGCATGCATCGATATTTCAGCTTGGATATCTTCCTCCATGCCCTCCTCAACGGTCTCCTCATGGGTCTTCTTTGGACACTCTCCATCATTATCAACCTCATCATCCTCCTCAAGACCATCGATAAGCATCACACTCTCGATCAGTTTAGAAAATTAATGCCGGGGGTGAAACGCTTATCACATCGAAAGCAAAAGCCCTTCGCTCTTCGCTCCTCCACCTAGACAGGTGTGAGAGTTCGAATAGAGGTCTAGTGCCTCCTCTAACATCAGAAGAAGGTCTCAAAGGTGGTCGTGGTCTAGTGCTCGCAGCTGCTGTTTTTGAAACCGCAAAATTTTCGGCCGGCTTTCTAGGTGCAAACCACCCATCTCGATTGCCATAATTATTTTTCACAGCCATTCTTAAAGCCCTATGCTTTTGTTCCATCCTCACGGCTTTCTCAAAGGCCTCCTCAAGAGTAGTAGGACATAGATCCTTGGTTCAGATCTAAACCTTTGTGCAGGTTGATCACCCTGTCTAAATTCTCGAGCATGTCCATTACCATCTCCATAGGAATCAACGTCATCCAAGAAGTGCCAATCCTCCTCATCGACGAAGCGCATCGGTGTCGCATGCCTCTTGAGTTCCACCATCGCCGGTCTTAGGTTTTGTAATCGAGGTGGGGGATGATGTGAAGGCATAGGTAGGAGGAGATCATTGATACTCATATGACATACCTGGACCTGTGGGGTATTGGTTCGATGGGGTCCCACCACTGATCTTTTTTGAAACTCCGTTCGTTGTCAAGGAGATGACAAACCCAATCGATTCACGATATATTCCTTGAATTCATTGTGATCCTTTTGCATGTTGTCAACTCTATGTAACAATATTTGGAACATGCCCCTAAGTTCATCCATATTCGAACCTGTAGACATTTGTTGACTCGGTTTTGTTGTGGTCGCTCCAAAGGAATCAGCCTCACGGTTAGGATCATCGTGCATTGTGTCATCCCTTGCTGGTGTGCTCTCCATAGGTCTCCTTGTTGATGTCATATTTCTTATTTCATCTATTAATGGAGGTCTAAGGTTCGCCTGCTCTAATATAATTGTTAAGGCTCTAATACCAAATTGATAGGCTTTGATACCAATTGATGGGTTCTTCTACCAAATGATAAGCTCTGATACCAAATTGATGAGATCTGGAACCAAAGATAGGCTACGTTAAGATTCTTTCAAGATCTGAATATATTATACGAATCAGTCCGCGCAACCGTGGGAAAATATTTGTCAGATATTCTTCGATAGTCAGAAAATTACAAAACTAATTGAGTTGAATCTATAACTTCCCGATCTACAACTGTTGTATTTATGCCCTTCGCATATTCGAACTATAGCAGGGACAAGAAAATAGAATAACGTGGGTGATGGTGGTGGTGACGGGTGAAGTGGATGTTAGGGTTATGGATGGGTGTGGAGATGAAGGTGGATTGTGGATATGATTAAGGAAAGTAGACGAAGGAATGAAGTGGTCGAGATCCCAAATAAGAGGGGTGGCTTGATAGTCGAGGGAGATTAGAGGTTAGAAGAAATCTTGCCAACGGTAGAGGTGGAAGGATGGTGAAGAAGGAGGCAAAAAATTAAGAATCCAATAGCATAATGAAGTTGGCTGCCATCCACATTTATAGAGGCTAGCTTACAAGTCCTAAAATAATATGAAACCCTAATTCTAGAGGATTCCTATCGATCGCATTCGAACGCACTCAAAAATCCCCATCGCTGGATGTGCGAACACGATACAGGCATTTGAACGTGAGTATTCGAACTCGCTCGACCGCGTTCAAACGTACAATATGCTTTCTCTGTATTTGCGAACCTGATGTAGGCGTTCACAAGGGTATTTGAACGGACCCCACCTGCGTTCGAATGTGACTCACAGGAATTTTATTTTAATAAAAATAAATACCTAATGCAATAAGAAAGATCCTAACTAAGTTTATCACAGAGTATGATGAAGGCTGATGGTTGTACTCTTAGCGTATGACAGGATATAACTATCATTGATATACCCTTAGCATATGGCAGAGTATGATTTATTTCCAGAGATACTCTTAGCGTATGATAGGGTATGCTCTGAGCTTTTGGCAAGATGTGTATCGAGTTTAGGGCCGAGTATTGTAGTCCAGCATAGTGGATGATATTCAGAGTTGAGACGGATGATTGTGATAGTGAGAGATATGTAGATTATATCTAGCTCTAACATATACGATTATCTAATAGTTGGCATGCGTCATGCATCATCATTGATATGACTAGTATCATTGGATCATGATTGTTATACATGATATGTTGTTATATTCGATGATGTTATATTATAATTTCATTATGAGATATAATTTTGGTTGAGGATATAGTATGCTCATTCATGAGAATTAATTCCATTTATATATATGTCATTGAGGATACATATATACATGCCCATACATGGCATCATGCTTCTTTCTGATTAATATTATCCAGTATATAATTTACTCTTTGTTTGGCATTACTGATTCGAGATAAGGTCTATCCACTAAGCCTTTTACTTATGACTCTTTATTTCTTTTCTAACCATCTCAGATATGTGGTACGTGATAGCGACTTGAGGTATCCGGAGAAGATATTTTAGATTGATGAGGTGAGCTATATGTGTGAGACGGTATAAATGATAATTTATATAGAAATTGAGTTGTACCAGTATTTGATATTTGTACCCCTTTGTATTAGACGATGATTTGTATAATACAAGTCGAATCATAGTGTTCTTTTATATTAGTTGTTTTAGTCATATTTTGATGGTTTGTCGTGGCCTGTGTGGGTCCTGTCAGATTATGTAGTGGTCTAGTGTATATTATTGTGGACTTGGATATTCATATGTTAACAAATTTATTTGGTTGACATTATGATTATATAGTGGTCATGATTATAAATGCACAGAAGTATATTTGTGCATGATGGGCCCCGCCTGTCCTGTCGTGTGAGCCACACATGCCGTGTGGGCACATGGGCGTGCACGTGCACGTGCCAGACGGGGGTTTTTCAATTAGAGATGGCATAGCTGTGGTGGGAGAGAACAAGAGAGAAGGGGAGGAGAAGATTTGAGGGAAGGAACTCAATTTATTCAATAATAATCATATGGTTGTTTTCTACATATTTAAAGGCTAACCTAACAAGCAAAACAATCAAAAGAAAGCTCTAGAAAGAGTGCAGGTTAGTTGCTCGTGTTCGAACGGGCTAAATGTTTTCACTGTGTTTGCGAACTTGTTCGAACGCAATCAAACACGCTAAACATGTCTGCTGTATTTGCGAATGTATGTAGGTGTTCGTACACGACCTTAAAAAAAAATTATTTCAGAAAGAAACGAAAGAAATGCAGCTCGAGATAACTAGGTCCCATCCTAGTCATATCAATCCACCATGCTTCTGCCACCTTGTCCTCAAGGTGTGAAATGAAGGAAATAATTAATGATGTCTGATTCTAGCTCCCATGTAGACTCATCAGACGGCTTGCCAAGCCACTCCACCAGGATCTCTGTCTCTAACCGTCCTGCTCAACGTCTCCTACATCTAGCTAATACACGAGCTGGCTCTAGAGCTGTCATCTCTTTAATCGGCTTCGGTATATTCGACCCCACCATCTGGTCGACGCCTACTCAAGCTCACAGCAAGGATACAAGGAATATGGGATGCATCCGCGATCCCTTGGGAAGCTCCAAGATGTATGCAATAGGGCTAACTCGCTCCTATATACGAAAGGGTCCAAAGTAGTGGTGCACCAGCTTTTGATTACGCATCGGTCTTAGTGTCACTTGTCGATAAGGCTAAACGCGCACAAACACAAGATCCCTGACCGTGAACTCCAACTTACGGTGACGGCGGTGGTAGATTTGCTTCATGCGGTTTTGTGTCACTACCATGTGGGTCCTAAGCTTCCGTAAGGTCGCGTCTCGATCCATCAACTCTAGATCGGCCTTCGTCTACACCCACTGTTGCCTCTAGGTCATATGTCCGTAAGGAGGGTGGGGGTATGCCATACACTGTTTCAAAGGAGGTCATCCCTATGCTGGTGTGAAATGCAGTGTTGTATTACCACTCCGTTCAAGGAAGGTAATCATGCCATCTCCCTGGTCACTCTCCGACGAAGCACCACAAATACTACTCAATGCCCTAGTTAGCTACCTTTCTCTGGTCATCCGTCTAAGGGTGGTAAGCCAAACTAAGGTTTAACCTAGTCCTTGAAGTGTGACGTACTCCGTCCAAAAGTCTCTAATGAAGACTCTTTCACAGTCAGACATGATCGAGCGCGGCATGCTGTGAAGCTTGGCCATGTCGTGCACGAATACCTCTGCAACTGCCTTCGTCGAATATGGGTGCGCTAGGGCTTAGAAGTGAGCATACTTCTCAACCTGTCTACTGCGTTGAAGGACAGAATATCCTCTCATTGGAGGTAGCCCCTCAATGAAGTCCATGGTTATCTCCTACCAAATGCGCTCCGGAATGGGTAAAGGCTGTAGAAGTCCAGTTGGCCTCAAGAAATCGGTCTTTGTCCACTGACAAATATCACAATCTCGCACGAATCTCTTCTGCTCCTTCTTCATTCCAACCCATGTATAGCTCTTTAATAGCCTCTTGTAGGTCCTCATGTCTCGCCTTTGGTGTGGAATGAAAGAAATCCATGAACTGCCTCCGCAAGTCATCATCACCAGGTACTCGGATGAGCTCATGATCTAATAGTAGTCCTCCTCTACTCTCAAGCTCAGGGTGACTCATAGGATAACTCTCTAGCTCGTGTATCAACCTGGACACCTTTGGATCTGGGGCGCTGGTAGTCCTCAAATTAGCAGGGAAGGGAAATACATGTGTGGAATAGGCCGCAAGATCAGCGGGCGTGGGCTGCTGTGAGAGTGCATCTGCCGCCCTGTTCCCCATCCCTTTCTTGTACTGCAACTCATAACCATATTCTAGTAGTTTGGTGACCCATCTCTTCTGCACCAAAGTGTAAACCCACTGTCCCATGAAGAAGGGCAAACTCCGCTGGTCTGTTCGGATCACAAATCGTCATCCGATCAAGTATGGTCTCCACTTAGTCACCATGTGCAGGATAGCGAGCATCTCTCACTCGTATGTGAAAAGTTGCTGCAATCTCTCTAAGAACACCCCTTGTTGAGATAAGCAATAGGTCTCCCGGACTACATAAGAATAGCCCCAATGCCTAACTTGGATGTAATGCACTTTATTACAAATCGCTTTATGAAATCAGGTAGCACCAACACCGATACAATTTCCATGGCGGTCTTCAGCTCCTCAAATGCCTTCGTGGCTGACTCAGTCTATTAGAAGATGTCCTTCTTCAGCAATGAAGTGAGGGCTGCCTCAATCTTTCCAAAACCTACCACAAATTTGTAGTAGTACCCTATTAGGCCAAGGAACCCCTGCAACTCACAAACCGTTGCCGATTATGGCCACTTTAGCATATATTACATCTTGTTTGGGGTCAATGCAAATGGCATTACTCAGAACTCGTAGTGTCCGTCATGAGTCTGAAATGCCTTTTTGTGAACGTCCTCCGCTCACATGTGAATCCGATGATAGCCAGCACGGAATCAAGCTTGTTGAAATATGATGCTCCTGTCAACTCGTCCAATAGCTCCTCTATGACAGGTATCGGGTACCGATCCTTGACGGTGACGGCATTCAGCGCGCGATAGTCCATGCAAAAATGCTAGCTCTCGGTTTTCTTTCTCACCAGTAGCACCAGCGATGAATAAGAACTCCGACTCAGCTGGATAATACCCTGCTCCAGCATCTCAACAACCAATCTCGATATCTCCTCTTTCTAGATGTGAGGATAATGGTAGGGCTGAATGTTGGTTGGCCTCTAGAATGATCTCGATCTTGTGATCGGCATGTCTCATGTGTGGTAGTCCCTGTGGAGCCACAAACAGGAAAGCAAAGTTAGTCAACACGAACTCCAAATCATCATGTGTACCTGATCTAGTAAGGGTCTCAGGTTCAATCGATGCAATCTGAAAGAAGTACGATGGCTCGCCAACTCGGGGAGCTCTAATTAATGGTTGGAGAGTGGGGCTTGGTTGCGTCCAAGCCCCTTGAAGCTGTATGACCCGTCTGTCTCATCAAAAAGTGAGCTACATTTGTGAGAAGTCGAAGGTCACTATACCAAGGCTTTGCAACCACTGGGTACCTAAGACCACCTCCGCTCCTCAAAGAGCAAATGGATACAAATCCACAATGAAGTTGTGGTCTTGCACCTGGATGGAGATGCTCCTATATATGCTATCAGCCCATAGTTTGGTGCCATCCTGATGGTCACCTTGAAGCCTCATACAATTCGAACTTCACCGATGTCATCTCGAGCATGGCTACCCTTTAGGGATGTCTTTTATTCTTATTTTAGTGTTTAATTCATAGAAAAATAAGTTTTCTGTATGTCGCGTTCGAACACTGGTAGAATGCGTTCGAACATGTTTGCGAACGCCTACATCAAGTTTGAAAATACAGAGAGTGCAAAATGTGCATTCGAACATTGCATTCGAACGCGCTTGCAAACGCCTGCATCATGTTCGCACATACAGAGAACACAAAATGTGTGTTTGAACGCGGGTAGAGTGCGTTCGAATATGCTTGCGAACACCTACATCAAGTTCGAAAATATAGAGAGTGCAAAATGTGAATTCAAACGTTGCATTCGAACGTGCTTGTAAACGCTTGCATCATGTTCGCACATACAGAGAACACAAAATGTGTGTTCGAACACGGTCGGCAAAAATCTACTGTTTTAGGGTTAATAATTGCCATTTTTGAATTATTTGGTTAGCCCCTAAATGTGTGGATGGCAACCATGGAATCATTATTGAATGAATTGAGTTTTGCCCTTGTCTCCTTTGTCTTCTTCTCCCTCGTTCTCTCATTCCCCGGCACTACCGCTTCTAAACCCCCCTCGACCGGCCACTCACCCAAGTCCCTTACGGGCGCCCACTTCATCTCCTTCTTCCAATCTATTTATCATCTTGCCCTAACCCCTTCCATCATCCGTAATCCTTCCACCTCCACTTACTCACCGGTGCCACCCCATTATCACCGGTCCACCTCCCTCCACCATCACCAAGGATCTCATGCCTCCATCTATGGATCCAAAGATGGACTCCCTGATGTTCGTCCACTAATCGGACTATATCTCGAGATCCCATAGTTCGATTCAACTAAAACTAGATTTGTTGGAAAGTTCTTTTTTGGGGTAACAGTATCTCAAAATTTAACGTCGATCCAGCAGCTACATCTTTCAGGATCTATTTCCAAAGTTCTGTGTCAGATCTAAAAATCGAGATAGATCATGCCTTAGCCCAGTGGGAGATCGTATCAATTTGGTATCAAAGCCACCATTCCTCAGACACGCGGTTCCTATGATGATAACTAGAGCCATGGCTGCACGGCGAGATGAGGAAGATGAGATTTCCCCAATAGAGGAGGGGGAAACGATTGCGAGGACTTCCATCCGCGGAACCACCCGACCAAATCTGAATACGAAAAAGCCTAGCGTTTAAGCCATGCTTAGGTCTCTTTCTGAACAAATGGTCATCCACAACCAGATGATGATGGAGATGATGTGGGAATTATGAGCGACAAGGGAAGCCATGGCGAACGAAAAATGCACCATCGACCCCACGACGCGAGTCCACCCTCGTGAACCCGCTGCCACTAGTTCAAAATTTGCACCCATAAGAGCCTCTACTGCCACCACCCTATGGGTATAGACAAGCACGGATGGTTCCACCATGCATAGTTGCAAGTGAGCCCAACCGACGAGTGAACCACTATGGAGATTGTCTTGGAGATCTAGATCCGTGGGTGAGGCAATACGAACCAGAATTGCGTCGAGTCAACCAAAATCGAATAAGGGATCATCAACTATTCATGGTGCATCGACCTCCGGTTAGACAAGTACTGGGATATGATTCGGATCGAGACAACAGTATCCGTGGGCAAATCGTGCATCTTGAATTTTCCAAGTTCAAAGGTGGTGATCCAATCGATTAGTTGTATAAGGCAAAATAATTCTTCACGTACCAGGGTACAGTGAAAGAATATAAGGTGACGCTTGCGAGCTTTCACCTTGAAGATGTGGCGGTTCATTGGTTTCGAGTAGCCAATGCCCATGAGACAATTGAAACTTGGGCCAACTTTTTTGTTGATATCACGCGGTGATTTGGAGCATCGAGGTATGAAGACTTCGATGCTCTCCTCTTGAAGACGGTGCTAAGGACCACGGTAGGGGCATACCAAGAAGAATTTGCCGGGATAAGTAGCCGATGCCAACCTCCATGGACGGATCAACAACTTCGCAGCACCTTCATATCCGGATTGTAGGGAGACATACAAGTCATCATGAGGGCTTTAAGGCCTAGAATGATAAGCTCTGATACCAAATTGATTGGTTCTCATACCAAAGAAAGGCTACGCAACGATTCCTTTAAGATCTTGATGTATTACAGAAATCAGTTCGCACAATCGTAGAAAAATATTCGTCAAATATTCTTCGGTAGTCAGAAAATTACAAAACTAATTGGGTTGGATCCGTATCCTGATCTACAACTTTTATATTTACGCCCTTCACATATTCGAACTGCAACTAGGATAAAAACACGGAAGAACATGGGTAATGGTGTTGGTGATGGGTGGTGAAGTGGATGTTAGGGTTCTGGATGGGTATGGAGATGAAGGTGGATTGTGAATGTGATTAAGAGAAGTAGACAAAATGAACAAAGTAGTCGAGATCCCAAAGAAGTTTGGAGAAAACTTACCAATGGTAGAGGTGGAAGGATGGTGAAGAGGGAGGAGGGAGAAGTCTAGAAAGAAGATAGGATGCAAGAAATCATTAATCCAATTCCATAATGAAGTTTGTTGCTATCCACATATTTATAGAGGCTAGCCAACAAGTCCTAAAACAATATGAAACCCTAATTCTAGAACTTTCCCATCGATCGCATTCGAACGCACCCGATCGCGTTCGAACGCATCAAAAAGCTCAATCTTTATATGTGCAAACGTGATGCAGACGTTTGAATGCGGGCATTCGAACGCGATCGCTCTTGCGTTTGAGTGCGACCTATAGGAATTTTATTTTAATAAAAATAAATAACTAATACAGTAAGAAAAGATCCTAACTAAGCGTATCATAAAACCTTAAAGGAGGCCTTCGAAGATGTAGTACTCATGGAAGACAAACATCGAACCATGAAGTTACACCTCAAATAGAATTAGACGAGCCAAGTAAGCTGCAATTCAGCTCAACCAACCATTGCGGCAGGAAATGTTACCGGAGTACCAAGAACCGCTGCTGCAATGGTGCCTCCTCGAGCACCCTTGAAGCTCTTCCAAGATGTAAAGTACGCACCTAGAGGTCCGGACGAGCACTCACACCTGCTCAAGTGGAGGAATGAAGAGACAAAGGCCTATACTTTCGTTGTGATGAGAAGTTTGTATACGATCATCGTTGCGCTAAACCGATTTGATCAGTGATGCTAATAGATGGATTGGAGGAGGTAGAGGATGAGATTTCAACTGAAAATGAAGGTGTGGCTGGACAGCAAGGAGCTGTAGCTGAGGAGTAACCCATGGAGGACATGATAGCCGAAATCTTCCTGCACACCTATTCAGGGATAGTTGTGCTAAAGACTTTGCGAGTAAACGGTATAGTCAAGAAAACCACAGTGAGAATCTTGATCGACACCTGGTTCACCCACAACTTCATAAATAAGAGACTTCTTAAAAAGATTGGGCTCGAGTCGGAATCCACGGACGAGTTCGATGTGGCAATTGATTAGAGATGGCACCACATTGCGGACAGATTTCATTTGTGGAAGTGTGGAATTGAAGGTGCAAGGCCAAACTTTCACATTGGATCTTTATCCGTTGGCCTTGCGAGGTGCCGACATTGTCTTGGAGACCCAATGGCTTCAAAGCTTGGGGCCCATAAAATTTAATTTTTCAAACCTCACATTTATATTTCAGAGGAATGGTCGAAGAGTGCCGCTGGATGGAAACCAACTGCGGTAAGGGCCAACGTTACAACTACTATTGGGACTTCCATGTGTAGGGGACCGAGCTCTACTCTTCCAAATGGCTATTGCTGAACTAGAACATCTACCATCAAGGGAAATACCTGCTGACATGCAAGAGCTGCTCCAAGAATTCAAGGATCCATCACATTCAGATCATTCTAGGCTCTGAACTAGTAAATGTTCGGCCATATCGGTACCTACATGTCCAGAAGGAGGAGATCAGCAAATTGGTGGTGGAAATGCTAGAGCAAGGGATTATTTTGATATGATTCCGACTTCACCGATGTCGTCTTGAGCATAGATACACTTTAAGGGTGTCTTTGTTTCTTATTTTAGTATTTAATTCATAGAAAAACAAGTTTTCTGTATGTTGCGTTCGAACGTGAGTGGAGTGCATTCGAACGCGCTTGTGAACACCTACAATAAATTCACACATATAGAGAGTGTGAAATGTGCATTCGAACGCCGCGTTCAAACGCGCCTGCGAATGCTTGCATCGCGTTCGCACATATAGAGAATGAACACGGTCAGCGAAAATTTACTGTTTTAGGGTTAATAATTGCCATTTTTGAATTGTTTGGTTAGCCTCTAAAGGTGTGGATGGCAACCATGGAATCATTATTGAATGAATTGAGTTTTGCCTTGTCTCCTTCGTCTTCATCTCTCCCGTTCTCTCGTTTCCTGGTGTTGCCTCGTCTAGCCAATCACCCTAGTCCCTCAGGGGCGGCCCACTTCTCCCCTTCTTCCAATCTATCTATCACTTTGCCCTAACCCTTCCATCACCCATAAACTTTCTATCTCCACGTACTTACTGGTGCCATCCCATTAACATCGGTCCACCAACCTTCACCAACACCAAGGATCTCGTGCCTCCATCCACGGATCCTTAGACAGACTTCTTGATGTTTGTCCACTAATCAGACGATACCTCGAGATCCCATCTCCCGATTTGCCTAAAACTTGATTTATTAGAAATATCTTTTCTGGGGATACGGCATATCAAAATCTCACGTCGATCCGACGGCGAAATCTTTCGGGATCTATTTTCAAAGTTCCTGTCAGATCCTATCCAGATTTGAAAATCATAATAGATCGAGCATTGGTCAAAAGGGGAGATCCTATCAAGCTGGTATCAGAGCCACCATTTCTCGTACACGAGCTTCCTATGACGACAACCAGAGCCATAGCTACACAGCGAGATGAGGAAAAAGAGATTCACCCAATAAAGGAGGGGGAAACGATTGCGGGGACTTCCACCCGCAAAACCACCTGACCAAATCGGAATACGGAAGAGCCTAACGTTCAAGCCATGTTTGTGTCTCTTTCCAACCAAATGTCCATCAACAACCAGATGATGATGGAGATGATGTAGGAATTACGGGTGACAAGGGAAGCCATGGCGAACGGGAATACACCATCGACCCCAGGACGTGAGTCCACCCCCATGAACCCGCTGCCACCGGTCTAGAATTTGCATCCACAACAGCCTTTGCTGCCACCACCCTATGGGCAGAGACAAGCAAGGATGGTTCCACCAGGCCTAGTTGTAGGTGAGCCCATCCGATGAGCAAACCACTTTGGAGATTGCCTTGGAGATCTTGATCCGTGGTTGGGGCAATACGAACCGAAACCACGTTGAGTTAATTAAAACTGAAGGAGGGATCATCAACCATTCATGGTGCATCCTCCTCTAATTAGACAAGGACTTGGATATGATACAGATCGAGATAACGGTATCCATGGGCAAATCGTGCGTCTCGAATCTCCAAGTTCAAAGGTGGCGATCCGATCGATTAGCTATATAGGGCAAAATAATTCTTCGCGTACTAGGGTACAACGAAAGAATATAAGGTGATACTTGCGAGCTTTCACCTTGAAGATGTGGCGCTTCACTAGTTTCGAGCAGCCAAGGCACATGAGACGATTGAAACTTGGGCCGACTTTTCCGTCGATATCACGCGGCGATTTGGAGCATTGGGGTATGAAGACTTCGATGCTCTCCTCTCAAAGACGATACAAAGGACCAAGACTGGGGCATACCAAGAAGAATTGGAGAGGATAAGTAGCCGATGCTAACCCCTATGGACGAATCAACAACTTCGCAGCACCTTCATCTCCAGGTTGTGAGGAGACATACAAGCTGACTTGAGGGCTTTAAGGCCTAGAACCTTAAAGGAGGTCTTCGAAGATGTAGTATTCATGGAAGACAAACATCGAGCCATGAAGTTACACCTCAAACAAAATTAGACAAGCCAAGAAAGACACAATCCAATTCAACAAACCAAAACAGTAGGACATGTAACCAACGTACTATTATGCTCTAATACCCAATTGATGGGTTCTTGTACCAAAAGATCAACTACGGAACAATTCCTTAAGATCTAAATGCATTACATAAATCAGTCCGCATAATCGTGGGAAAATATTTTTTAGATATTTTATGGTAGTTAGAAAATTACAAAACCAATTGAGTTAGGTCCGTAACTTCCTAATTTACAACTTTTGTATTTATGCCCTTCGCATATTCGAATTGTAGCAGGGATGAAAATACTAAATATCGTGGGTGATGGTGGTGGTGACGGGTGGAGTGGATGTTAGGGTTATGGATGGATATGGAGAGAAGGTGGACTGTGGATGTGATTAAGGAAGTAGAAGAAGGGAACGAAGTGGTCGAGATCCCAAAGAAAAGTGGTGACTCGATAGTAGAGGGAGATTAGAAGTTAGGAGAAACCTTGCCAACGGTAGAGGTGGAAGGATAGTGAAGAGGGAGGAGGAAGAAGTCTAGAGAGAAGATAGGAGGCAAGAAATCAATATCCAATTCCATAATGAAGTTGGCTGCCATCCACATATTTATAGAGACTAGCCAACATGTCCTAAAACAATATGAAACCCTAATTCTAGAACTTTCCCTTCGATTGCGTTCGAACGCACAATATGCATTCTTTGTATTTGCGAACCTGATGTAGGCGTTCACAAGGACGTTCGAACGCGACCCCTCCTGCGTTCGAACGCGACCTACAAAAATTTTATTTTAGTGAAAATAAACACCTAATGCACTAAGAAAATATCCTAACTAAGTGTATCACGTACCAAGAACTGCTGCTGCAATGGAGCCTTCTCGAGCACCGCTGAAGCCCTCTCAAGATGTGAAGTATGCGCCAAGGGGTCCGGGATGAGTACTCACACTTGCTCAAGTGGAGGAACAAAGAGCCAAAGGCCTATGCTTTCATTGTGATGAGAAGTTTGTACCCAGGCATCGCTATGCTAAACTGATGGGATCCGTGATGCTAATGAACGGATTGGAGGAGGTTAAGGATGAGATTGCAGATGAAGATGAGGGTGTGGCTGGACAGGAAGGACGATCGTGTCAGATCGGGATCACATCTTCATCAGCGAGTTTTGGTTCGAGTTCTTCAGATTGCAAGGGACTTGAGTCAACCTTAGTTTAGCTTATCACCCCGAGATGGATGGCCAAACCGAGGTGGTGAATCGTAGACTAGAGCAATACTTGTGATGCTTTGTGGTGGACCGACCAAAGGATTTGGTCAAATTCCTTTCATGGGCCGAGTGGTCATACAATACAGCTCATCACTCTAGCATCGGCATGACCCCATTTGAGGCGGTTTATGGGCACACTCACCCTGTCTTGCGTGCCTACGATAGACTCGCGATGGCGGATAGGACCGAACTCGACTTGGAACTTGCTGATTGAGATGAAACCTGAAGATGGCTCAAGATTCACTTAGCATTAGCCCAAAACCGCATGAAGAAGACTCATGACCAAGGCCGACATGAGCGAGAGTTTAAGGTTGATCAATTGGTGTTCGTTTGAGCTGAACCGTACCGTCAATCCACATTGAGGCCAATTTTGAACCAGAAGTTGGGTCACAAGTTCTATGGTCCGTAACGAGTGCTACAACGAATTGGTCGAGTGGCTTACGGGTTGGACCTAACCGAGGGAACCTAGATCCATTCGGTTTTCCATGTATCGGCATTGAAGGCCTAGATCGGGCCTAACCATATGGTGGGTTCGGCCTTGCCCTAACCAATGGAGGTAGATAGCCCAACTGAACCGATCCGAGTCTTAGGTCGTAGGAGAAGACGCCATGGATCTAGATTGGAGACAGAAGTGCTGATCGAATGGCTAGGCAAGCCCACTGACAAGTCTGCCTGGGAGTTAGAGTCAGATATCATGGATCGCTTCCCTAATTTCACACCTCGAGGATAAGGTTGCAGAAGCATGGTGGATTGATATGATTCAGACTTCACCGATGTCATCTCAAGCATGGATACACTTTAGTGGTATCTTTGTTTCTTATTTTAGTATTTAATTCATAGAAAAATAAGTTTTCTATATGTCGCGTTCGAACGTGGGTGGAGTGCGTTTGAACGCGCTTATAAACACCTGCATCAAGTTCACACATACAGAGAGTGCGAAATCTGCAATCGAACACCACGTTCGAATGCGCCTGGGAACACCTGCATCGTATTCACATATACAGCGAATGCAAAATATGCGTTCGAACGCGATCGAGCGTGTTCGAATGCAGTTGGCAAAACTTTACTATTTTAGGGTTAATAATTGCTATTTTTGAATTGTTTGGTTAGCCTCTAAAGGTGTGGATGGCAACTATAGAATCATTATTGAATGAACTGAGTTTTGCCTTGTCTTATTCGTCTTGTTCTCTCCTATTCTCCCGTTCCCCGACATCACTGCTTCTAGCCCCCCTCATCCGGCCAATCACCCTAGTCCCTTAGGGGCGGGCGGCCCACTCCTTCCCCTTCTTCCAATCTATCTATCACTTTGCCCTAACCCTTCCATCACCCATAACCTTTCCATCTCGTGCCTCCATCCATGGATCCTTAGATAAACTCCCTGTTCATCCACTAATCGAACGATATCTCAAAATCCTACCACCTGATTCATCTGAAACTTGATTTGTTGGAAAGCTATTTTTCTAGAGCTACAACATATCAAAATCTCATGTCAATCTGATGGCGAAATCTTTCGAGATCTATTTTCAATTTCCGTATCAGTTCCTATCTAGATTTGAAAATTGGCATAGATCGAGCCTTGGTTTAAAGGGGAGATCGTATCATATTCAACCGAGTAGAAGTGCCTACTCATCATTGGTGCTGTTGGTTCGAAAGAAGGATCGGAGTTGGCGGTTTTATGTCGACTACCGAGCCTTGAATGCGATCACCGTCAAAGATCGGTACCTATTACCAGTGATTAAGGAGTTGCTGGACGAACTTATGGGGTCGGCTTACTTCAACAAACTTGACTTAAGAGTGGGGTACTATCAAATCCGCGTCGACCTAGAAGATATACAGAAAACGGTGTTTCGAACTCACGATGGCCATTATGAGTTCCGAGTCATACCGTTTGGGCTCACCAATGCACCAGATACCTTCCAAGGGCTTATGAATGACCTTTTTGGCCCACTCTTGCGTCGGTACATGCTCGTCTTCCTTGACGATATTCTAGTGTATAGTAGGAATTGGAGCGAGCACTTGCGGCATGTGCATGAGGTGTTGAATATTTTATGACAAAATCAGTTAAAAGTCAAGATAAGCAAGTGTCTACGAGGTGAGCCACGAGTGGAGTACTTGGGTCATATAATCTCAGTGAGAGGAGTGGAAGCCAATCCAAGCAAGATCAAAAATATGGTGGACTGGCCGATTCCCACTAATCAGCAGGAATTAAGGGGATTCCTTGGGTTGACGGGGTACAATCGGTGATTCATTGCCAACTACAGCAAGATTGTTGCCCCACTGACCTCCTTACTCAGAAAAGGAGGGTTCTAATGGATAGGCAAGGCGATGGAGGCTTTTGAAGCATAGAAGACAACCATTTCTATCGCACCAGTTTTAGCTCTACTGGATTTTAGCAAGCCCTTTGTTGTGGAATGCGATGCTTCAGGTGAGGGTATTGGAGCTATTTTGATGCAAGAGGGCAGGCCTGTGATATATATGAGCAAGGCATTGTCGAACCAGTCGCGACAGCTATGCACCTACAAGCATGAAATGCTAGCAATTCTACATGCTATCACCAAATGGCGACCATACTTGATTGGCCAACGGTTTACTATCCGCATGGACCAGCATAACTTACTCTACTTCATGGAGCAACATGTGCATACCTCAGCAGAACAATGGTGGGTCACAAAACTCCTTGGGTACGACTACGAGCTAGTCTACAAGAAGGGGATCGAGAACCGAGCGGCCGATGCACTTTCACGCCAACCGGACACAAGTGAGCTCGCTTCCTTTTCAGCACCAACCCTTCCTCTATTTTCATATATGTGAGGAACCAGTGCAGAGGATCAAGTCATGGAGGAGCTTGAGTCACAATTCAACGATCGCTTCCCTAATTTCACACCTTAAGGACAAGGTTACGAATATATGCTGGATTGATACTATTTGGACTAAACCGATTTTGTCTCCAGTATGGCAACACTTTAGGGGTGTCTTTTATTCTTGTTTTAGTGTTTAATTTATAGAAAAATAAGTTTTTTATATGTCGCGTTCGAACCCACATCCTACCCTTTCTTCCAATCTATCTATCACTTTGTCCTAACCCCTTCCATCATCTATAATCCTTCCACCTCCACTTACTCACTGGTGCCACCCCATTATCGTTGGTCCACCTCCCTCCACCACCACTAAGGATCTCGTGCTTCCATCCACGGATCCAAAGATAGACTCCCTGACGTTCGTCCACTAATCGGACGATATCTTAAGATCCCACCGTCCAATCTCGCTTGAAACTAGATTTTTTGGAAAGTTCCTTTTTGGCGCTACAATATATCAAAATTTCACATCGATCCAATAGCTTCTTCTTTCGGGATTTATTTTCAAAGTTCTACGTCAGATCCTATCCAGATTTAAAAATCGAAATAGATCACACCTTAGCTCAAGGGGAGATCATATCAAAGCCGATGGTGGGTTCCACCTCAAGCCCAATTCTCTATATGAGCCACTCGTCCAAGAAATTGTGTGTGTTTCCTATGTCGATGAGAGGGCGCACACATTGTTTCTTGACTAGTCTGTCCACTCGTAGGGTCTTCGAGGCGATCGTGCTAGAATAAGCATGCATGGATATCTTGGCTGGTACCTCTTCCTCTAGCTCCCCATATGTATCATCTCCGACCTCCTTAGTCAACAAGCCATCACCATCAAGCTCCTCTGTGTCATCCTCATGCCCATCGATCAACATAATGCTACCCGTCTGATGGGCTCTAATACCAATAATAAGCTATGATACCAAATTGATAGGCTCTAATACCAATTTGATAGGCTCTGATACCAATTTGATATGCTCTAATACCAAATTGATGGGTTCTCGTACCAAAGATAGGCTATGCAACAATTTCTCTAAGATCTGGATGTATTATAGGAATCAGTCAACGCAATCATGGGAAAATACTCATCCGATATTCTTCGGTAGTCAGAAAATTACAAAACTAATTGGGTTAGATCTATAACTTCCTGATCTATAACTTTCGTATTTACGCCTTTCACAGATTCGAATTGAAACTGGGACGAAAATATGAAAGAATGTGGGTGAAGGTGGTGGTGACAGGTGGAGTGGATGTTAGGGTTATGGATGGGTAAGGAGATGAAGGTGGATTGTGGATGTGATTAAGAAAGTAGACGAAGGGAACGAAGTGGTCGAGATCCCAAAGAAGAGGGGTGGCTCGACAGTTGAGGGAGATTAGAAGTTAGAAGAAACATTGTCAACTGTAAAGGTGGAAGGATGGTGAAGAGGAAAGAGGGAGAGAGTCTAGAGAGAAGATAGGAGGCAAGAAACCAATAATCCAATATCATAATGTAGTTGGTTGCCATCCACATATTTATAGAGGCGAGCCAATAAGTTCTAAAACAATATAAAACCCTAATTCTAGAGGATTCCTATCGATCACGTTCAAACGCACTCAAAAAGCTCCATCTCTGGATGTGCGAATGTGATGCAGGTATTCGAACGTGAGCATTTGAACTCACCCAACCGCATTCGAACGCACAATATGCATTCTCTATGTTTGTGAACCTGATGCAGGCGTTCACAAGGGCATTCGAACGCGACCCCTCCTGCGTTCGAATGCGACATACATGAATTTTATTTTAATAACTAAAAGTGTATCACCATCGCCTTGGCATAACAATGGCCCGGAGTGAACCTCTCATCGCATCTGAAACATAATCCCTTGGCTCATTGCTCTTCCACCTATGCAAGTGTAAGAGTGTGGACCTTTGGGGGTGCTTCACCTCCTCATACTCTTGGCATAAGCCTTGGAATGGCCCGCAACCCTATTGTGGCCGCTGGTGCTCTAGGAACTGTACTCGACGCGCCAATTGTCCCAATTGCCCAAGGCCTAAACCTAATTGCATCTTCCATTGTTCCTTGATAAATAAAAAATTGTCCAGCACAAAAAATTCAATCCAAAGGATTACCTCCTTGAAACTTAGGGAACTCGAGCCTCATCGTTCTTTCGCATATAGGATTATCATGCCCCACATCATACATGAGTTCGGGTCCATTGGTAGGAGGATGTAGAATTGGTATATAATTTTCTTGGTGCCTCTGATCATCTCTCTCGTGGTGCTTATCATGACCATCTCGGTTCAGCCAGCTAGCATCCACCTCGACGCGGTTGGGATTAAGATCTGGATGCGCCCACTTCGCACCCCTTGGTAGATCATAGGGACCTTGGTAAGGTCCTCTAGGGCCATTGGGTGGTGGCTGCAAGGGTTCATTTTGGGCAAGGGTTGCCCTAGCTCTCATCTCTTCCTGGTTGCAAGGGTTGCCCTGGTTGAGGCAACACCGTCGTAGTTGGATTTGTTGGCGCTGGAATTTCTAGCATGCGCATGGTGGCTGTGAGGTTCCGCAATTCTTCCCTCCTACCTCTTATCTCTTCCTGGTGCGTCCATTGTAGATCCATCATTTGTTGGAAGAGGGAGACCAAGGTTGGATCCATATTAGGCACCAAAACAGTTGAGGTCGTGCTCACGCTTGCATCTGCTGTAGCTGTCGATGTTGAGGGCGTATTAGGTTTGGTCTCCATGGGTACCTCCATTGTGGTGCATCGATTGGCCATTGCTCTTGTGGTGGTTATGAGTCTGAGAACTGGTGGCTCTAACACCACTGATGTGATCTTGATATTAATGGACAATATTTAGGAATAAAGGAGAAGAGAAGAAGAGAAAGGATAGGGCCTTTCCTATGGGTCTAGGGGGATAGGCCAAACGAGGAGATTAGATACGGTGTAGCCATGGTGGGAGAGAATGAGAGAGGAGAGAAGTTTTGGGGGAAGGAACTTAATTCATTCAATAATGATCATAATGTTGCCTTCACCTAATAAGCAAAATAATCAAAAGAAAGCCCTAGAAAGAGTGCAAGTTCGCCGATCGTGTTTGACGCATTTGAACGTGCTAAATGCGTTCACTATGTTTGCAAACGTGTGTAGGTGTTTGAACATGGGCGTTTGAACACGATCGAATGTGCTAAACACGTCCATTGTATTTGCGAACATATGCAAGCGTTCGAACGCGACTTATAGAAAAATTTTATTTCAGAAATAAATAAAAAAAATTTAGCCCGAGATAACTAGATCCCATCACAGTCATATCACCCTCTTACCACCATCTTAATATCTGGAAGAAGTTTGACTCTTATCAATCGATAGTATAATCTTCTATCACTTGATGAATAATATGCATGATTGTTTAGGATCCCCATATTGAAATCTCAAGTGTAGGCTTTACTGGGATACTATAATATAATCCCCCTTCCTTCTACCTTGGTTTGTGAAGTGTCAGGTATTGTGAAGATGTAGAGGTCTTACCTCTTCATGGCAATGCACAGTGTTATTGTCATGTTATTAGGTAATCAGGGTATCAACATAGTGATAAACAAATATATTTCAGACGCCATCATAATGAAATAAATATGAGATACACATTTAACATGTAATCATATAAGCCATCAACTTGGCAATTCACTCACACATGGACATCATAATCACGAAATAAATGTGTTATAATAACCATGCTACCTTGAATAATATAAACAATAAAATGTAATGACAAGTATTGTACGGTATGAACCATCTGGTATCATCTATTACTTCTATCATATAATATACATGGTCATTTCTTATGTAGCTATATTGCCAATTACAATCATTATTTAATAGTAAGGGGATAGTCCACTTGCCTAAAAATGCTAATTTTGTGATGATGAAGAATCTAAACCTGATCTACATGGGGTTCATATTGGTTCTAGGAAGATCTACATGGGGTTCATATTGGTTCTAGGAAGATCTACAATAAAACACGGAGTCTCATGAGCTCGACTCGGGTCTGGGCTGGTTGGCGAAAAAGCCCGTGGCTTGTGAGCCTTGTGAGCTCAGCTCGAGCTTGGCTCAAGCTCTAAATGAGCCAACGGTTGGTATGATCTTTATACGTGAAAGAAAATACTCTGGCCTCCAAGTCTTTAACCTTCATCTCCCCAAACCCATTGATCAGACCATCTTCATCACCCTAAGCCCTCTCTACCAAAACCTGAAACCTATCTTCACCGATCACACTCACCGTTGAAATCCCCCATCTTCATTAGTCATCAATCACTATGGAAATCAAAAACCCATCTCCATCTTCACCACCAAAATCCATCTCCACCATCAAGCTTGGTACATTTACACCACCTCCAAGCTCCTAGTAAACTCGTCTTCTGAAACCCATCTTCACCACCGACCATTTGCATCTTTATCGCCGACCCTTCTCCACTGCTCAAGCTTGGCTTGTTTACACCATCTCTAAGCTCCTCATAAGCTCGGCTCATGAAATCCATCTTTGCCATCAAAGGCACCGACCATCTCCATCTACTAAACCCATCTCATTCTCCACCGCTCAAGGTCAGTTAGTAATCTTTACAACGATCAGTTAATAAACTTGATGCAGAGTTGATCTTTCTATCCGATAAAGATCAACTATATGCAAGAAAATAAAAGGGATCTAAATGGTTTTTCCTGCTCAGGAAATAAATTTGTGTTTTACATCATAAGCTTATTTTTTTCCTTCAAAATTTGAGTGAAGGAAACAATTTATCTTAACATTTTCTTTTGGTTAAATATGGATCTTACAGTTGAGAATGAAAATGATCTAGGTAATAGATTTGGATTTGATCTTTGTCGGACAAATTAAGCAACACGTGTCCGACTAGAACTTTCCTTCTCACCAATATAAGAGTAATAAAATAAGAGGTACACCATTCTAGCAGGAATCCATACTTAAGAATTGTTGGCTGGCATCTATTGAGTTGTCTTCCTGTAATTCTGAAGTTCATTCATTTACAACTATTATGTTGCTATGGCTGTATTTGATGCTACTACTTTTCACATCTGACTTCGCTTGGTGCTGTTTCCCAACAATGCTATTCTCCCTGAGGGTCAGCATCACCATTGTCTGGACTTTGCTGAATTAGGTGGAACAGCTAGCTACAGTTATGGAATGAGTATAATCTTTTTAAAGCCAAACAAATTGCCTACATTCGAATCTATTTATTTTTTTCGGTAGCTGCTGTTATGGTTAGTTCCATTTGGTCTTTCTAAGTTCTGAGTTTGGGATTTGCTTTCTTATTTAACCTTTTAAGATGATTTATAATTTTATAGAACATAATTTATATTATTAGTGTGAAAGAGAAATAGACATAGTGTGCTAAGAGTTGGCCTTAGTAGAGCAGTCCGCTAGGATTGGATTTTCTTTCTCCCATCTACTAAAGGTTTTCTCCACCTGCGGCTATCGTCGGCGTCTTTCTTCCTCTCCCCTCCTCCCAGCTAAGGCTGGGAAGAAGGGGGAGTTTTATTTCTCTTCATGAGAGAAATATCTTACCACGAAGAAGAAAAGACTAAGGCAGAGGAAAGTAAGAGGGTAAAGAGTGATGCTACCGACCGGTGAGAAGTATGTAGTATTCGATTTACAAAATCAAAGAGATGCAAAATTTATGCAAAAATCCTTTTGACCTAGCTCCCAAGCTTGGTGAAATATCATGTTCTAAATAAGCTTTTGAAGTTCGACCATCATTGCTTTAACAACCAGTGCAGTGTTTAACCCAATCGATATCTAAAAAGAAATTATTAAACCTCCACCCTACTTTTAGCTGGGATTAAAAAACATAATGAAAAAGGTAAAGGAATTCGAAAATCCCTTTTCAATAGAATCCTGAAAATCTCTTGTAACATATACAAAATGAGAGTAAATGCGCACGGATCTCTATGATCATAGTAAATTATCAAATATAATTAGAGCTAATCTAAACTCAACTAATCTATATACTATCCCTACTAGCTCTGCCTTGAAATTATTTAAAATCATTTGAATCAATAGGATATAAAATGGGTAAGAAAAAAAGTTTATTAAATGAACCGAGACACGAGGGAGAACACTGTATGGATACCTTATATATGAGTGACTATGACTGGTGTATATATGTATCTTCCTCAGTTGCACCTTAATTGTCAATACAAACCACAAAACAAAACAACACAAAACGAAACAAAACCTGAGAAATTATGAGTCAAACTATCCTCTTGGATAACTCATCCAGTAGGTTATTCATGTACTACCCCAACCACGTAGAGCCAGAGGACCAAAGAAATTTACAACATGAGCACGAAGACATGTAATCCCAAATAAATAGATGACCTGAGCAGTTAGATGTCAAGAAATAAATAATTAGTCCATGCTGTTCAATTATGAATGTCTCTAAAGAGTTATACAACATAAGACATTTAAAGGAGGAAAGTCTCAAATTAAAATAAAAAAAGTATTGTTGAAACGTCCTGATAATTTCAACAAGAATTCATCTAAAACAAGATACACGACTAAAGTAGTCAAATATTAAGGAATACACAATTTTGCACACTTAAATATGCAATCATCTCAAGAAGCACACGTCGTAAGAATTTCAGCAAGAATTCACCTCAAACAAGATACACAAGCTAATTAAGTAGTCAAATACCAAGTGTGCAATCTTGCACATTTAAATACAAAACCATCTCAAGAAAATATCAAAGCCTGAGTGTTTAAACAAGTAAACCAATGCATCCATGGGTATCCTTCTCCTCTCTACATGAGAGCTTTCTCTATCTCCTCAAAGATATCTCCCTCTCACTCTTAGTCTGCCTCATCTGATCTCTCCCATGTTTACCACCTCTCTTTAACTTACCTCCTTCTCTTTACATTCCTACAACTTGGCTCAATTCTCCATCCTCAGACTCCCTCAGCTCTAGTAAAAAGCAGAGCCTACCGCCCCCTAGAAATGGACTTCGAGGAAGCTCTCCTCAAAAAATTCTCTGACCTCCTCGAAGGTGACACAATGGAAGAGGCAATCAATCTAGAGGAGGAAAACACTATCTCTTCAAGAAGACCTCACATGTGTCTTATTGGTAAATTATTCACCTCAAGACCTCACAACCCAACCGGCTTGAAGGCAGTTTTCATGAAAGCCTAGGTTCCTGAAGGAAAGCTCGAGTTTATTGAAGCCAGCAAGAACATATACTTGATGACCTTTGAACTTGAGATCGATCGCCGGAAGGCTTGGTATGGTGCTCCATGGTCTTTTAACCGGGACCTCTTTGCTCTTGCTTATTTTTAGCCTAACAAACCAGTGCAGTCTTGGACTTTCTCCCACATTGAGTTCTGGGTTCAATTCCATGGTCTCCCTCTACAGTATTTATCAACCACAACAACTCGAGTATTAGCGAAAAAGGTGGGCTACCCCATTCCCTCTGATTCTCTGGACGAAACGAAATGGTCGAGGTTTATTAGGACCCGTATTAATGTGAATATTATAAAACCTCTTATTTCGACACTCACGGTTTTCCCTCCTTAACGGCTCCAAGAGATATCAGTTATGTACGAATGCCTACCCCGGCACTATTCGTTCTACGCCCTCATTGGCCACAAGTTGCCGGAGTGTCCTCGAAGAGGTGAGCTCGAGATGAAGATAACTGACGAGTTCCCCCCCCCTCATTTACCAAAAACTTCTTGAAATGCTAAAGCCCAAGTTCCTCCATTTGAGTACCTCACAGTCGGCGAATGAGCATCGCTATCTTAAATGGGTAAGTAGAACCTTCGATAAAGCTAGTGCTTCCCTAAGAGATGCCCATCTCCCAGCTCCCTTGTCGCCGGCGCCTTTCGTTGCTACTGGTGTAGCGTCGGCCATGACCAACTTCCTACCTCCTTTGAAAGAGACTGACACTGACAGCTCTAGCAAATCTTCCCAGGTAGGTACCCCTATGCCATCAAGCATCTCCCTCCCTAAATACATCCAATCCTCTCCATTGATGCATCCTCCACTCGTCGAGTTTAACACTCCATCCCCTAGTAGCAGCAACCCCACTCTCTTTTTGACAACTAAGCCTCCTCCAACACTCCCAGACTTGACAACTAGGACCTCCCCCCCCCGAAGTCCAATCCCAACGGTCATCTCGGACCTATCTAGTACCAGCAATCTAAATAAATCCATCTCCTCATGTCTCTACCGAGCCATGGAGGATACAACTATTCACATATCCATCCTCACTGCCCCAGCTACCATAACCCTCAGAAATCCAAACACATATACTATCCAAAACCCAAAAGAGTTTATCAACTCGCTCACCCCACACTCTGACAGGCCCCACTCAATTGAACTCCAAACCCCTCCCTCTCCACATACTCGATGTGACTATCCTACTTCCACTATCTTTCAACTTGTAGAAACGGCTAACTCTTCTAAGTCTCCCCAACTATCACCCCCCATTGCCCCATCCAACTGCAAACCGGAAAGTGGGTCGTCAAGTAAAAGGAAGGTAGCTGTAGAAAATAGGTGGCCATCAAAGAAACATGCCGGCCTAGTCATCCTGCCTCCTAAGGCTAACCCTCCTGCCAATACTGCCAAAGTGGGGAGCACTGCTCCGCCGCCAGCAAAGCAATGAATATATTGGCCTGGAACTATCGCGGGTGTGGAGGCCTGGCGATAATCCGTAACATCAAAAGCATCCTTCACAGCACCGCTACTAAGCTGGCTTTCCTGTTTGAAATGAAATGCAACAGTGCCAAAGCCAACTCCATAATCTCCTCCCTTCCCCTTCGTCAGAGCTATGTTGTTAGTGCCCAGGGCCATTCTGGTGGGCTTTGGTTACTATGGGATGATTCAATTAAGTTGCAAGTTCTAGAAGCTTCATCTCAATTCATCTTTTCCACAATCAATGATCCCTCCTCTGCAACTGTCTGGATCTTTGGCGGGGTTTATGGTGACTCACACCATGGCCTGGATGATGTCTTGTGGGGCCGCATAAGACACTATGCGACTGGCCCAATCCCGTTCTGTTATATGGGTGACTTCAATGCCATCACTTCTACCTTTGAAAAGATTGGTGGCTTAGCTTCCTCCCTCTCCCGATGGACGATCTTCAGTAGCCGAATCGGCAATGCTGGTCTCAAGGATTTGGGATTTGCTGGCCCTGCCTTCACTTGGTCCAATAGGTGATCTACTAACTTCCTCATCCGGGAAAGAATAGATAGAACCCTTGTCTATGTTCCTTGGTACACAAAATTCATCAATGTCTGAGTATACCATCTTTCTGGCTATAAGCAGTGAGCACAATCCACTCCTTTTGATGCTTCAGCCGGCAAAGAGAAGAACCCCCTGTCGTTTCCGCTTTGAGCATTGGTGGACTGAACTCCATTCTTTTGCTCCCTTCTGTTAGCACAGTTGGTCCACCATTTTTGACCCAGGAGCCCCTATCTCTGAAAACATTCGGTCTTTCACTCACAGCATCAAACAATGTGCTTGCTCCAATACCCACAACCTTCAAAAGGAGATTATCTCAGTGGAAAGCGATATTCTTGCTCTGCAAAGCTGCAGTCACCCAGATAGATAAAAAGAAAACCTTCTTCGTTCCAAGCACGAAGCTCTCCTTCTTAGAAGTGAGATGTTTTGGAGCTAGCCCTCACGCATCAAGTGGCTCAAGCATGGAGATCAAAATACTAAATTCTTTCACTCTATTGCTTCCTACCATATGAGGAAGAAGGAAATCCTTCATCTGTTAGTGGAGGACGACAAGCTGATTTATAACTGTGACCTTATAAGAGATAAGTTTGTCTCTCACTTCCGTACTCTCTTTACGACAACTAATCTTCTATCTATCAAGGCTTTGGACCATATCGATTGGAGCACCTTTCCAAAGATATCCGAGGATGCCATCTGAACCTTAGGAGTATCCCTTCGGAAGATGAGATCTCCGCTATTGTGAAAGGATTAAGCCTGGATAAATTTCCTGGTCCGGACAGCTTGACGGCCAAATTCTTTCAACTCTTCTAGACTGACCTCAAATCTGCAATCTATCAGGCCATCAAAAATTTCTTCTCCACTAGCCTGCTTGATGAAGGCATAAATAAGACTATCATTGTCCTGATCAAAAAGAAAGACTCTTCAACAACAGTGAATGATTTCAGGCCTATTGGACTTTGCAATACCATCTACAAGATTATCTCGAAGCTTCTTGCAATGAGAACGAAGCATCTACTTCCGGATATGATTTTTGAAGCCTAGAAAGCCTTTGTTCCTGGCAGACAAATTCTAGATAACTAGGTTATTGCTCACGAAATAATGCACTTCCTTAACTCCTCTTGCAAGCAAGGAAGGATATTCTTGCTCAAGGTCGATTTGTCCAAGGCTTTTGATAGAATGGACTAGGAATTTTTGAGGGACTGCTTGAATCTTATGGCTTTCCCACGGACTACACCAACCTTATATTTCAATGCATCTTTTCCTCATCTCTAGCTGTCGAGGTCAACGGTCAAGCAAGTGGATTCTTCAAGCCCTCTAAGGGGCTGAGGCAAGGGTGCCCGCTTTCACCCTACCTATTCATCTTAGGCACCAACATCCTTTCCTTCTTCTTCAAGTTAGCTTCTGCGGAAGACACATTGAAAGGCATCAGAATTGATCAAACAGCCCCCACACACTCTCACCTATTATTCGCAGATGATCTCCTAATATTCAGTAAAAGCTCTTAGAAGGAGGCATTTGCTATATCCAAGATTATTAGACTATTCAGTGCCGTCTCTGGCCAAGTGGTAAACTTAGACAAGTCTTCCATTTACTTCAACAAGCATATGTCACCGACGAGTAAATCCATCGTGCTTAATACCCTAAACCTAAAGCCTCTACAGCAAGGTGATCGCTATCTTGGTAGTCCTCTCCTCCTTCCTTCTTCGAAGAGGCAGACCTACCAGTTCATTCTGGATAAAGTGAAAACTCGATTGGCAAGATGGAAATGCAATCTCCTATCTCATGCAGAAAGGCTCACTCTTATCAAATCCGTCCGGAGCGCTATTCCTACCTATTTCATGGCCTTAGTAGCCCTCCCCTAAACTATTGCTAAAGGGACTAAATCAAACTATAAGGAATTTCTAGTGGGGCTTCAACAGCAATAGTAGACATCTCTTCCTTTGCAAATGGGACCTTGTTTGCAAACCTACATCCTTGGGTGGCTTAGGAGTTCGGCAACCACTACTTATCAATCAGTCACTTAATCTTAAGCTTGCTTGGCATATGCTATCTAATCCCTCCTCTGATTAGGTTTCACTCCTAAAAGAAAAATACTTCTCCTCCCACTCATTCTGGAAGGCCAATCCTAAGTGATCGGGGTTCGTTGTCTGGAGAGCCATAATCTGTAACAACCCAATCCAAAAAAAAAAAAATCTTTGCATGGGCATGATGTGGCCGGCCACAGTGTGACCGGCCTCGTGCCCATGCAGTGGGGCCGCGTGGGGGAGGTGCCACGCACCCCCCCTCGCATCGCCATAGCCAACCGGCTGCGGCCATCTGGCAGTGGCGGGCCCCAGCGCCGCCGCAACCACCGCCAACCTCCCACCGCCTTCCCTCTCTCTCTTTAAATCTCTCTCTCTCTCTCTTTAAACCTCTTTCTCTCACATCGAGGCCGGCCTATCGCCACCACCACCTTCGCGAGCTTCGGTGAGCTCTTTTCTCTCCCTCTCTCTCTCTCTCTTCCTCTCTCTCTCTCTCTCTCTCGCTCACACCCGAGCTTGGGCACGTCGGAACCGAGTCGCCGACGAGAGGCCGGCTGCTGGCTGGCCAGCAGCGGCCGGTGCCCTCCCGGCCGACCCGGTTCCACAGTTCCCTCCCCTCCTCTCTTTCTTCTCTTCTTCTCTTCTCTTTTCTTCTTCTTCTTCCTTCTTTCTTCTTCCTTTCTTCTTCTTCTTCCTCGGCTGCTTCTCCTCTTCTTATTTTCTGCAATAGTGCTGGGCTCGGGCCAGCACTGTAGTAGGCTAGTGCTGGGCTCGAGCCCAGCACTGTAGCAGAGATCCTTTATCCTTTTAATTTTATTATTTATTTATTTAGGTATTTCTGTCTTAATTAATACAAATAGATTTAGACATTATTTATTTTAATAATAATACATATTCATCATTATGATTATTATAATTAAAGTTTATTGATGATTAATTAAGTTATAAACTATTACACATAAATATAGGTAATACTTATATTTATTTATTTATTTATTTACTTATATGTATATTAGATTAATAGATAAATTTGTAAATTATAATTATTAGATTTATATTCTAATATTCTTATGATATACATTTTAAGTAATTCTATTAATTTAGTATACATTATTATTTTGTAACAAATAAAATAATGACTACATAGTCCCTAATTAATCAAAATATAATTTAATTATAATTAGTTTTTTTTATCTATATTTATATTTTATTTATAATAAAAATCTAGCCAATTATAAAATTAAGTAGAAATTCTAAAATCTAATAAATCATCATATTTTACTCGAACGGATTATAATGGGATAAACAACTAACTTTATGTTACTTAAACATTTTCAGATCCCAAACCTCTTATTTGAGACCCCGTGAACCTTGCTAGCGAGAAGTGTCACACGGTTGATGGGCGGATGTAAGGGATACGTGGTTTGTATCTTCTGATCAGGGTGAGTAGTCTTATCCCCTAGATCCTTTCTCAAATTAGGTTATATTATATATTATGTACATGCATGTTTTGGCCTCCAGCATGATTATACGACTTTATTTAGAGATGATTTCAGTCGAGCATACTTTATCATGCATTTGATTAGTTTGATCTAGGATATGAATACATTAGTGATATATAGAGATGATTGGAGATGATTATACTATTATGATTTTATACCGAAATGATCTCTAGCATGAGTGTGCATGTGATAGACTAGCAGGAGTATGCATGTGTTGACTATATAGTTGGAGACTACATTGTATTATTTTTCTTTTGATTCCTATTCCACCTAAATTCCTGTTATGCATTGACTTGTTATCGTACTGGATATATATACATGTGATCTGGCATTTAAAAGGAAAGCATGAAATGTGATTGATAGGATAGTTGATAGAAAGCGTGGGGATACCCGAGTAGGCGCCAGGGTTAGGGGTGCCTGGAGTGATGATTATGGTCGCTGATATGCGATATCTCATGGCCCATGTCCGAGGTCAGTTGAGTCTGTGCGCACAGACAATCGGACACATGCCCGTTCGCTAGGGCATATGTGGCGAGTTATCCTCACGAGGTTTCTATCAACTATGTGAGGTGCCCGGTCTGGATGGATGTTGATACCCTTAGCGGATGGCAAGGTATGGTTATATTTTGAGATACTCCTTACGGATGGTAGAGTATGCTTGGAGCCTTCGGGCATGATGTTAAGACTGGGTACCGGGTGTTAACTATGCATAGTGGTCTAGTATGATGATATTATATTGAGATGTCGGTGATGATTATGATGTTGAGAAATGAATATAATTTCATTATCATTTGATTACTTGATTATCGAGTGGTCAATATTCATCATATATGATTGCATTTGATATCATAACGTGGTCATGGTCGGCATGCATCATATGTCATATTTGAGAGAGAGATATGATGATAGTATAATACGGAGATTTGTTTACACATGGTCGAGGATTATATATACTTTTATCAGTTATGACATGTTACCTATTCAAGATTAATACGATCTTGCACGGAACTTTGAGATCAGATCCCGAAATATCCCGCCGTTGGATCGCTATGAAATTTTGATATGTTGTAGGCCCGGAAAAGAGCTTTCCAACGGATCTAGTTTCAGGCGAATCGGAGATGGGGATCTCGAAATATCGTTCGTTTAGTGGACGAACGTCAGGATACTCTGTTTTTGGATTCCGTGGATGAAGGCACGAAATCCTGGGTAATGGTGGATTGTGGAGGGCCGGTGTTGATGGGGTGGCACCGGTGTAAAAGTGATGGTGGAAGGGTTATGGATGATGGAAAGGTTAGGGATAGCGATGGATAAATTGGAAGAAGGGGGAGAAGAGGGCCACTCCTAAGGGACTAGGGTGATTGGCCTGTCGAGGGAGATTAGAAGCGGCGTCGCCGGGGAGATTGAGGGAACGGGAGCGAAGAAGACGAAGGAGGCAAGGCAAACTCAATTCTCAATATTGAATCATAATTTTGGTTGCCCTCTTTTCATTTATATATTATTGAGGATACATTCATATACTCATTCATGATATGATACTTTTTCTGATTCGTATTATCCAGGACATAATTTACTCTCTGTTTGGCATCACTGATTCGGGGTAAGGTCTATTCACTGAGCCTTTTGCTCATGACTCTCTTTATTTCTTTTCTAACCCCTCAGATTTGTGGTACGTGCTAGCAACCTAAGATATCTTGAGAAGATATTTTAGAGTAATGATGAGGTGAGCTATTGATGCGAGACGGTATAGAAGATAGTTTAACCAGACATTGAGTTGTATCGTTGTTTGTTATATTTATACCTTATTGTATCTAATGATGATTTATATAGTATATGTCAGATTTTATAGCACTCGTGTATCAGTTGTTTAGTTGTATCTTGATGGTTTGTTGTGGCCTGTGTGGGCTCTGCCAGATTATGTAGTGGTCTAGTGTATATTATTATGGACTTGGATATTTATATGTTAACAAGTTTATTTGGTTGACAGTATGATATATTTGGTGATGGATTATGTGATCATGGATAGGTTAACAGGTTTTATTTGATGATGTCATGATTATATATGCACAGGAGAGTATATGTGCGTGACGGGTCCCGCCAGACCTATCGCATGCGCCACGCGTGCCGTGTGGACGCGTGGGCGTGTACGTGCCCGTGCCGGGCGGGGGGGGGGGGGGGGGGGGGGGGGGGGGGGGGGGGCGTTACATAATCAAAGTTAAAGATACCCTGGCCAAGCATGCGCGTTGGATGGTAGGAGATGGCTCTTCCATCTCCATTCTCTCTGAACCCTTGGCTACTTGTGACGATGACGGAGAACCTTCAGCTTCCCACGGCCATCAATGTTGTAAGCGACCTGATTTGTGACGGCAACTGGAACCGACCTCTAATCAGCAGCATCTTTCCAAGAGCCACGACCACGTTCATTCTTAGCACCTACATTAGCCCTAGCTCTGCTGCTCAGCCCGATAATCTCATCTGGATGTCTGCTAAGAATGGCATGTTTTTCACAAAAGTAGCTTATGAAGCAATCTCTCAAGGTGAATGGCTTAGTTCATCGTCCAATGATAGCAATAGGAAGCTCTAGTCGATCAGATGGAAAGCAAAAGGTGTCCTCTCAAGGGTCAAAACTTTTATTTGGAGGTGTCTAGTACATCCTATTCCAGTTAGGGAGATCCTTCACAGTCATATCCAAGAGATTGATGCTGGCTGCCCGATATGCTCCTCTAGCAATGAGTCTGTAAACCACCTTTTGCTTTGCTACCCCTTCGCTCGTGCAGCTTGGCACTTTAGCCATTTGGGACTCAGATCCACTAATCTCCCCTCCTTGGACACTTGGGTGGTAACTATTCATTCAAAGTTGACGGCTAACGACGTGGTCTTTTGTTTCTCTATGCTTTAGAGCATTTGGAAAGCTAGATGCCAAAAAGTGTTCAATGGCAAGGATGTGCTCCCCAGAGAAGTGGTATCTAATGCCAGTCAGCTACTTTGGCATCCCTCAGAAAATCTCGACAGCTCCGAGAACAGGGCTACGAATCCCCCCATTTCTCTTGATCCTAACAACATAGTTAACTGTACCAGCTGGGTTGACGCAGCTTGGCAAAGCTCGCTTTGTGAAGGTTTAGGAATCTTCATCCTTCTCAATCCGCATTCACCTCCCTATGCTAGATCATTTTTTGTTGATCACTGCTCCACTCCTTTGTGGGGGAGAAGCCCAAGCAATTCTAGCAGGACTGATCGAACTCTCCATACTCCCGCCAAGAGACAACACGTGGCGCTTTAGCGATAGTCAACTATCGGTCAAATGGATCAATGATTAGGTGGCCAACCCGGATTGGGTAATCCACCACATTGTCCTTGATTGTAAGCGTTTGCTCGCCAAAACCCCTTGGATAAGGCTAGGGTTCACAAGCAGACAAAACAACCTCCATGCCTATCTTCTGGAGCAACGTGCCATTCGCTCTAGGTCCTCGGACCTATGGATGGGTGGGGCACTGGAAGCCATCTGTACTCCCTCTTTGAATCAATGAAATCGGTCAACGGACCTCCTTTCGAAAAAAAAATGCATCCATGGGTATGTGACAAAAATATGAAGACTCTAGAAGGATTATACAGTTCAGATCCAAGGATAATCCTATATGGATGTGAGCCTTTATGATTCAGTTATTAGATGAAGGGAAATTTGGAACCCGATGAAAGATTGCATTGAGTTAGATAAGCAAGAGGAGAGAAATGGTTATGTTTAGAAACATATGAGACAACAAAATGGACCTAGTGCCAGCCATCATAAGCTATAAGACTAAGAAGAAACTCATCAATCAAGGTGGAGACTGTAGATAATTAACAAACCGGAGATATTAAACTGCTCCCTAATGATTATGATGCGATTTGGACTAGACTATGTCATCTCGATGAAGGCATTGAAGATGTCGAAGACGAGGATGATGCATCACATGACGAGCTGCAGAAGAAAGCAGAAGAGTTCATTGAGAAGATGAACAGAGTGTGGAGAGAGGAAAAGGTCCTAGAATTGCAAGTTATTGGCTAAATGGAATGATCTTCTCAGTAGTTGCATATAAATAAACATTAACTTGTTTAATTGAGTTTTCACATCCACTCTTGTTGTTAAGTTGAATTGGACTCCGAGAGGAGGCCCCAAATTTTACATAAGCTGCCCAAGCTACATAGAATAGATCGAATTAATAGGGAATCAGTACCAGAGCTCTTAGTTTTGCCCTTTTCCTTTTGAGTTCTGGTCGTCCGATCGACATCCAACGTACTAATTTAATTTCTCATGAATATATCTCTTTGTCTCTTTTGACTTTTTGGTAGCCGAAGATTTGACCATATGAACCCAATCTCACCACTAACTCGAAGCGCATTTTTTCATGTCAATCACATTAGCCGCCAATATAATTGATAACATCTTCAAAATTGCTCTAAAACTTATCAACATGTTCCAGAGAACTCCATTAGTATTCTTAACACATTGCACATCTTCTTGACTATCTAGATCTACATGTAAATATCCTTAATGTTATGAAGCTCTTAACACATTGCACATCTTCCTGACTATCTAGATCTACATGTAAATATCCTTAATGTTATGAAGCACCAAACTTGCTTTACACATTGTTTAGGAAAAAGAAAGAAAAAAGAAAAGAGAAATACTAGATATATTTTTATAACATATAAACACAAAACCATCATTTACAATTAGTGAAATAGAACTCTATAGTGATGATGAAGCGGGTGGTGAAGGAGCCATCGGAGAATCTCAAAAGAAGGCACCTACAAAAGCAGATTTCCATGTCAAGGTGCTTCAAATGTAATGAGTATAGAAAAGCGAAACATATTGTTACGAACAGGGGATTAGAGGAGAGATCGGACGAGAGGGAAGAAGGGGGTCACTCCTAGAAGAAGTAGGGCAGCGACAGACGAGAGAAAAGATCTAACCTATGTTGGCTAGGGGTTGATGTGAAGTTAGGGCATGAGGAGGGAGAGAGAGGAAGAGAGATAGAGAGAAAAAAGATTCATTCATCACATGACCCAACTAGGGTGCACTTCACAGTACTTAGAGGCTACCGTTCTGACCTAAATAACAAAAATAAATTGCTACAAGCTCGGCGGTATTGAGTTGGCGCGATAGTGCATCTGCCGCTCTATTTTTCATTCCCTTCTTGTATTGGATTTCATAATCATATCCCAGCAATTTTGTGACCCATCTTTGCTGTCCTGGAGTGTGTATACATGCACAAAGGTTTAGACCAGAACCTAGGATCTTTCGCGAACTTAACAACGCTATTTGGGGGAGAACCGCACGTTTGGACTTTCCAAAATTTGAAAGCGGTGATCCAACGGATTGGGTTTTTCAAGTTGAACAATATTTTGATTGTCAAGATACAGCAGAAGATGCAAAAGTCCAGATGGCAAGCTTTCACATCCAAGGAACGGCATTGCATTAGTATAGATCGGTTATTCGTAGTGGTGGATTTACCGGATGGGCTAATTTTTGTAGGAGGATTACACGCAGATTTGAAATAGTGGCATATGAAGATTTTGCTGCCACATTAAGCAAGATAGTTCAAAGGACTACAATATTAGAGTACCAAGCTGAGTTTGAAAGAGTTAGTAGTCGTTGTGAGCCACCGTGGCCCGAACGTACATTGATGAGTACATTTATTTTAGGGCTGCGAGAGGATATACAAGCGGATATTCGTGCTCTATGTCCTACTACTCTTGAGGAGGCCTTTGAAAAGGCTGTAAGGATGGAACAAAAGCATAGGGCTCTAAAGATGGCAGCGAAAACCAATTAGGGCAACCGAGATGGTCGGTTTGCACCTAGAACGCCGACTGGAAATTCTATGATTTAAAAACTACAGCTGCGACTACTAGACCACGACCACCCTTGAGACCTTCTTTTGATATTAGAGGGGGCACTAGACCCCCAGTTCAAACTATCCCACCTGCCTAGGTGGAGCGAAGAGCGAAGGGCCTTTGCTTTTGATGTGATGAGCGTTTCACCCCTGGTTATCGATGTTCTAAACCGATCGGGAGTGTGATGCTTATCGATGGCCCTGAGGAGGAGGAGGAGGTAGTTGATGATGGAGAGTGTGCAAAGGAGACCCATGAGGAGATTTTTGAGGAGGGCGTGGAGAAAGATATCCAAGCTAAAATATCGATGCATGCATATTCTGGTACTTCCGAGCCGAGGACGTTACGAGTAGATGCATTAGAAAGCATTGTGTGGACATCCTCATCGATTCGAAGAGTACACACAACTTTCTAGATGAAAGGCTAGTGAAGAGATTGGGTTTGGATGCCAAACCGACTACGGGGTTTGATGTTGCTATTGAAGACGGTATGAAGCTTAAGGCGGAGAGCTTGTGTCTCCGAGTCGGTATACGGGTGCAAGGACATGACATCATTGTGGACTTGTATCCATTGGCGCTGTAAGAAGCGGACATTGTCCTTGGTGCTCAGTGTTTACAAAGTTTAGGACCCGTCACATTTGATTTCTAAAGCATGCGGATGAAATATAAACAAGAAAATAAAGATGTGCGGCTTGATGGTGTTCGAACTTCACCGATTCCTGCGATGCAGCCTATGGTGGGGATGCTTGGTGCGTATTATTTGGTCTATCTTCTTCAGTTAGGACTAGCAAGAGATGAACCTCAAACGAGTTCAAGTACTACAATTGAATATACTAATTTATTAGATAACTTTTCTGGACTGTTTAAGGAGCCATAGGAGTTACCACCGAGAAGAGTGGCGGACCATTGTATAGAGATTGTACCCGGAGCTACACCGACGAACGTGAGGCCATATCAATATCAATATGTGCAAAAAGAAGTTATCTCAAAGATGGTAGCCGAGATGTTGGAGCAAGGCCTCATACAACCAAGTCATAGTTCATGCTCATCCTTCGTGCTATTGGTGCGAAAAAATGACGAAACATGGCATTTTTGTGTAAGCTTAACTTGAGGGCCGGGTATCATCAAATTAGAGTTCACCTGACGGATGTGCACAAAACTATATTTCGAACTCTAGACAGACATTATGAATTCCGAGTGATGCCTTTTGGTCGCACCAATGCTCCAGCTACCTTGTAAGGCCTCATGAATGATATATTTTGGCCTCTGTTGCGAAGGAATGTCTTGGTATTTTTTGACGATATTTTGGTGTATAGCAGGACTGAATTGGAGCAGTGGCGGCATTTGGAGGACGTGCTGAATTTGTTGGAGCAAAACCAATTGAAGATCAAGAAGTCCAAGTGCCTATGGGGAGTACCAAAGGTGGAGTATTTAGGCCACATCATTTCAGCGGATGGTGTAGCGACAGATCTAGAAAAGGTTGCATATATGACCGCTTGGCCTATTCCTACTACTACCATCGAATTGAGAGGATTTTTGGGGCTGACCGGATATTATCGACGCTTCATCACCGAATATGACAAGATCGCTGCTCCTCTCACTTCTTTGTTGAAGAATGATTCTTTTAGATGGATGGATGAAGCCACTTTAGCCTTTGAAAAATTAAAAACAGCAATGACGAGGGCACCCGTTTTAGCGCTATGGAACTTCACCCGTTTTAGGACGTCCCACTGCCTATCTTAGTAAGGCTTTATCATAAAAATCTCAGCAATTATCGACTTATGAGAGAGAGATGGCAATTCTGCATGCAGTAACAAAGTCGATACCTTTTTTGATCGGTAGACGATTCATTATTCGAACCGATCAAAGGAGCCTTCCATACTTTATGGGACAAGGCATACACACTCCGGCACAACAATAATGGGTCACAAAATTGTTGGTGTATGATTATGAAATTCAATACAAGAAGGGAACGGAAAATAAAGTGACGGATGCACTATCGCACCAACCCGATACCGCCGAGCTTGCAGCCTATTCATCTCCTACTTTTTCCTTCCTTGACGAGCTGAGGTCTACATGTACATCTGACCTAGATATTTTGAGATTGTTGCAGGAGGTGATGGATGATCCGGAGCGTCATCCCAAGTTGGAAAATCGAGGCAGTTTGCTGCTTGATCGTGGCTACATTTGAGTGCTTGCAAATGATGGATTGCGGTAGAAATTATTGGAATACTTTCACCTCACTCTAGAGGCTGGTCATGAGGGTGTCTTAAGGACTTACAAGAGGATATCTCAGAATTGAATGTGGCTAGGATTGAGATGGGATGTGAGGAGCTTTGTTTGTGCTTGCGAAGTCTATCAAAAGGGTAAAGCAACCACACTGAAACCGGTCGGATTACTACAGTCTTTACCTATACCGGACCGTGTTTGGGAGGACGTTTCTATAGATTTCATAAAGGGTCTTCTGCCGGTGCGTGGTTATTCTATTATCTTTATGGTGGTTGACAAATTGAGCAAGTATGCGCACTTTTTTTGGTATTGTCACATCCATTTTCAGCCAAGTCGGTGGCTAAAACTTTTGTTAGAAATATTGCTCGATTACATGGCATGCCACACACGATTGTCTTGGATCATGATCATATATTTATGAGCGACTTTTGGATTGAGTTTTTCAGATTGTAGGGGACTTGATTAAACTTCAGTTCGACCTACCATCTACAGACGGACAATCAAACCATGGTGGTTAATCGAGTCATTGAGTAGTATTTGAGGTGCTTTGTTGGAGTGATGCCGAGACGATGGTTAGAGTTCTTACCGTGGGCGGAGTGTTCTTATAACACCGCCTATCATAGCACCATTGGCATGACTCCGTTTGAGATGGTGTATGGACGCACAGCTCCGACATTACACGCTTATGATCTAGTGGCATCGGCAAATAGGACAAAGGTGGACTTAGCGTTGACAAAGGGAACGAAGTGGTCAAGATCCTTAAGAAGAGGGGTGACTCGACTGTCAAGGGAGATTAGAAGTTAGGAGAAACCTTGCCAACAATAGAGGTGGAAGGATGGTGAAGAGGGAGGAGGGAGAAGTCTAGAGAGAAGATAGGAGGCAAAAAATTAATAATCCAATTCCATAATGAAGTTGGCTGCCATCTATATATTTATAAAGGCTAGCCAACAAGTCCTAAAATAATATGAAACCCTAACAAACCAACTCAACCAGTATTCCTTATCTTCTACGATTACCTCTCGGATTAAGCTTTTGTTTTGTTGCAGATAGATTCTGAATTTGGAGAAGTCATGAATATCAAAGTTGTAGATCTGGAGGTTGGCAACCTTATTCAACTAGTTTGATATTATTTGGATATGTGTAGAATAGTCTACAAATATTTTCCCAAAACTGCACAGAGCTGGATTTAGCTAATTAAATATAATCCTAACTAAGTGTATCACATAACAAATAGTATCAAAGCCACCGTTTATCGGACAGCATGCCAACAACCAAATCCATGGTGTCGAGACCCAAAGAAGGAACCTCTATTGAAGGAGAGGCCACAGATGTGGTCAGATCTAAGACGAACTCTAGCACATTGGTCGAAACTTCTCCTTTGACTTTTTTCATCAATTCATAACTAATCAAAATATTCATGGACATGATGGAGAAGCAGCAAGGCATGCAAGCGTTAGTGGAAGCGATGACTCTGGTCTTCATGGGCGCACCAAGGAACATAGTGGCAACTGAGCTCCCTGCTCTAACCCCGATTGCACCATCGATGGAACCACTCCTTCGTCAAAGGACACCGCCTCCACCACTCTATGCTAGACCTAAGGAAGACCATGAGGGATTTGTTGGTGGCCAATCTAGGGGCCCCCTACTGTCTATGCCGCAAGAACGGCATAACGTACGAGCATTTGCTTTTTGTCGCAATCGAGAATCGGATTCGTTTCACCACGAAGATGATGATGAATGGGCAGACACTGAAGAAACCCTCGGTATCATCCTAGGGATGCTAGACTGAATCCAAGAGAAAGGAGACCCAACCGACATGAAGAAGAAGAAGAAGAAGAAGAATGTGGTGTCCGTTTGCCTCAACTTTCCACCTTTATTGGAGGTGATCTACTCGAGTGAGTCTATCGAGCAGAGCAATTCTTTGACTACGAGTGAACATCTAATGAACAAAAAGTGTTGTTAGCATCCTTTCACCTCAAAGACACTGTTATCCAATAGTACCAAACCACAAACCGAGCTCAACCCTATTGGACATGGGAGGAGTTTGTCGACGCTATTTGCATTTAATTTGGACCCTCTAGTTATGAAGATTTTGAAATAATTCGGACTTCACCGATGTTGTCTCGAGCATGGATACACTTTAGGGGTGTCTTTTATTCTTGTTTTATTATTTTATTTTCAAGAAAAATAAGTTTTCTATAGGTCGCGTTTAAACGTATGTGGGTACGTTTGAATGCGCTTGCGAACGCCTGCATCAGGTTCACAAAAATAGAGAACGCAAAATGTGCGTTCAAACGTGAGCAAGTACGTTCGAACGCGGGATTCACATCGACAGAGAACGCTTTTTATGCGTTCAAACGTGTTCAACCCCATTCGAACGCATTCAACCCCATTTAATAATTGTCAATTTTGAATTGTTTGGTTAGCCTCTAAAGGTGTGGATGGCAACCAAGGAGTTATTATTGAATGAATTGAGTTTTGCCCTAATCTTCTTTTTCTTCTTATCTCTTTTTCCCTCATACCACGGCTCCGCCACTTCTAGCCTCCCTCGTCCGGCCACTCACCCTAGTCCCTAAGGGGTGGCCCACTCCTCCCCCTTTTTTAAATCTATTTACCCTTGCCCTAATTGTTTCATCATCCACATTCCTTTCATCACCACCTTACCCTCCGCTGCAACCCCATTACCGCCGGCCTACCACCATCCATCATCACCTAAGATCTCATGCCTCTATCCATGGATCCATAGTCGATCTCCTTGACATTTGTCTACTAATTTGACAATATCTTGAGATCCCGCCGTCCGATTTTCCTAAAGTAGAAGCAAGCTCACTTGTGTCTCTTACACTTGGAAGTTCAAACAGCAATTGTAATGCTAGTTCTTACCGTGGTTGATTTCCATCCAGCAGCACTCTTCGGTCATTCCTCCAAAATATCCGTGTGAGGTTTGTAAAGTCAAATGTCACGAGTCCCAAGTTTCTAAGTCATTGAGTATCTTCTTTAGCTAGGACCTGATACGATCTCCCCTTAGGCTAAGGTTCGATCTCTTCCAATTTCCTGATCTGGACTAAATCTAACACGAAAGCTTGAAATAAGATCCCAAAATATGCCGCTGTCAGATCGATGTAAAATTTTGAAATATTGTAACCCCAAAAAAGAGCTATCCAATGAATCTAGTTTCAGGCGAATCGGATGTGGATATCTAGAGATATCGCCCGATTAGTGGACGATGGTCAGGGTGGTCTGTTTTGGATCCGCGGATGGAGGCACGTGATCCTAGGTGATGGTGGTTGGAGGAGGACTAGCGTTAATAGGGTGGCACTGGTGAAAAGTGGTGGAGGAAGGGTTATCGCCGATGGAAGGGTTAGGGCAAGTGTTGGATAGATTGGAAGAAGGGGGAGGAGAAGGCCACCCCTAAGGGACTCGGGTGATTGGCTGGTCGAGAGAGGTTAGAAGCGGCATCGCCGGGGATTGAGAGAATGGGAGCGAAGAAGATGAAGGAGGCAAGGCAAAACTCAATTCTCAATTCAATAATCAATCTGGTTGCCATCCACATCCTTATACAGGCTAACCAATAACTCAAAATTAACCCTAACAATACAATTTTCACTGACCGCGTTCGAACACACCCAACCATGTTCGAACGCACTGAGTTCGCTCCTCTCTGGATTTGTGAACGCGATGCAGGCGTTCGAACGCGCGATCGAACGCGCCTATTTCCCACTTCTCTGGATTTGCGAACATGATGCAGGCGTTCATAGTGCATTCAAACGGGGCGTTTGAACGCACAATGCACACTCTTCACCCACGTTCACAACTGCGTTCGAACTCACTTCACCTGCGTTTGAACGTGAATTATAGAAAACTTACTTTCATGAAAATTAAACACTAAAACAAGATACAAAGACACTCCTAAAGTGAATCCATGCTCAAGACGACGTCGGTGAAGGCTTATAAAATCAAATGTCAATGTGAGGCTTGTAAAATCAAATGTCACGGACCCTAACCTTCGAAGCCATTGGGTCCCCAAAATAATATCGGCACCTTGCAAGGCCAACGGATAAAGATCCAATGTGAAAATTTGGCCTTGCACCTTTAATTCCACACCTCTACAAATAGAATCTACTCGCAATGTGATGCCATCTCCAATCATCACATTGAACCCTTCCGTGCATTCTGACTCTAGCCCAATCTTCTTAAGGAGCCTCTTGTCAATGAAGTTGTGGGTGGATCCGGCGTCAATCAAGATTCTCACTGTGGTTTTCTTCACTATACCGTTCACCCGCAAGGTCTTTGGCGCAGCTGTCCCCGAATAGGTGTGGAGTGAGATTTCAACTATCATGTCCTCCACGGGTTCCTCAGCTTTTTCTCCTTGATGTCCAGCCACACCTTCATTTTCAGCTGTAAACTCATCCTCAGCCTCGCCCAATCCATCGATTAACATCACCGATCCCATCGATTTAGCACAGCAATGCCCGGGTACAAACTTCTCATCAGAACGGAAGCATAGGCCCTTGGCTCTCCATTCCTCCACTTGGGCAGGTGTGAGTGCTCGTCCCGGACCTTTAGGTGAGTATTTCACATCTTTGAATGGCTTCAAGGGTGCTCAAGGAGGTACCACTGCAGTAGCAACTCTTGATACTCTAGTGATGTTTCCTGTTGCTGTGGTTGGTTGAGATTGATTGCGACTTCCTTGGCTCGTCCAACTCTATTTCAGGTGTATCTTCATGGCCCTATGTTTGTCTTCCATAAGCACCGCATCTTCGAAGGCCTCCTTTAAGGTTCTATACCTTAAATCCCTCACATCGGCTTGTATATCACCACGTAGCCCGGAGATGAAGGTGCTACGAAGTTGCCGATCCATCCATGGTGGATGACATCGGCTACTAATCCTCTCAAATTCTTCTTGGTATGCCCCAACCGTAGTCTTTTGCACCGTCTCTGATAGGAGAGCATCAAAGTCTTCATACCCCGATGCTCCAAATTGCCGTCTGATATTAGCACAAAATTCAGCCCAAGTTTTGAAAGCCTCAATGGCATTGGCTGCTCAAAAACAATGAAGCGCCGCATCCTCAAGGTGGAAGCTCGCAAGCGTCACCTTGTATTCTTCCGCCGTACCTTGGTATGCAAAGAATTGCTCCGCCCTATACAACCAATCGATCGGATCGCCACCTTTGAACTTGGGGAATTCGAGATGCACGACTTGTCCACGGATGTCATTGTCTCGTTCCGGATCATATCCAAGTCCTTGTCTAACCGGGGGAGGATGCACCATGAAGGGTTGATGATCCCTCCTTCGGTTTTGATTAACTCGTCATGGTACCGGATCATATTGACCCGCCCATGAATCTTGATCTCCAAGGTGGTCTCCATAGTGGTTCGCTTGTCGGATGGGTTCACCTACAACTGGACCTGGTGTAACCATCCTAGCTTGCCTCTGCCCATAGGGTGGTGGTAGCAGCGGCTCTTTTGGTTGCAAAGGCTGAATCGGTGGCGGTGAGTTCAAGGGGGTGGACTCGCATCGTGGGGTCGATGATGCGTTCCCATTTGCCATTGATTCCCTTATTGCCCGTAGTTCCCGCATCATCTCCATCATCATCTGGTTGTTGATGGCCATTTGCTCGGAAAGAGACCCCAACATGGCTTGAACGCTAGGTTCATCCGTATTCTGATTAAATCGAGTGGTTTCGCGGGTGGAAGTCCCCATAACCGTTTCTCCCTCCTCTATTGGGAGAATCTCTTCATCATCTCGCCGTGCAGCCATGGCTCTGGTGGTCATCATAGGAAGTGCTTGTCCGAGGAATGGTGCCTCTGATACCAAAGCTTGTTACGATCTCCCCTTAGGCTAAGGTTTGATCTCTTCCAATTTCCTGACCTGGACTAAATCTCGCACGAAATCTTGAAATAAGATCCCTAAATATGCCGCTGTCAGATCGATGTGACATTTTGATATGTTGTAGCCCCAGAAAAGAGCTTTCCAACAAATCTAGTTTCAGGCAAATCAGATGTGGGGATCTCGAGATATCGTTTGATTAGTGGACAATGGTCAGGGTGGTCTGTTTTGGATTCGCAGATGGAGGCACGTGATCCTAGGTGATGGTGGTTGGAGGAGGACCGGCGTTAATAGGGTGGCACCAGTGAAAAGTGGTGGAGGAAGGCTTATTGTCGATGGAAGGGTTAGGGCAACTGTTAGATAGATTAGAAGAAGGGGGGGGAGAAGGCCACCCGTAAGGGACTAGGGTGATTGGCCGGTCGAGGGAGGTTAGAAGTGGCGTCGCCGGGGATTGAGAGAACGGGAGCGAAGAAGACGAAGGAGGCAAGGCAAAACTCAATTCTCAATTCAATAATCAATCTGGTTCCCATCCACATCCTTTTAGAGGCTAACCAATAACTCAAAATTAACCCTAACAATACAATTTTCGCCGACCGCATTCGAACGCACCCGACCGCGTTCGAATGTACCGAGTTCGCTCCTCTCTGGAATTGCGAACCCGATGCAAGCGTTCGAATGCACGATCGAATGCGCCTATTTCCCACTTCTCTGAATTTACGAACGCGATCCAGGCGTTCACAGTGCGTTCGACCGGGGCGTTCGAACGCACAATGCACACTCTTCACCCACGTTCACAACCGCGATCGAACTCACTTCGCCCCCGTTCGAACGCGAATTACAAAAAACTTATTTTCACGGAAATTAGACACTAAAACAAGACACAAAGACACTTCTAAAATGAATCCATGCTCGAGACGACGTCGGTGAAGTCCAAATCGTATCAGGACCAGTAGGAGATAAGCCTCAAATGAGTTCAAGTACTACCATTGAATTGTCTAATTTATTAGATAACTTTTCTGGACTATTTGAAGAGCCATAGGAGTTGCCACGAGGAGAGTGGCGGACCATCGCATAAATATTGTACCCAATGCTGTACCAGTGAACGTGAGGCCATATGGGTATCCATATGTGCAAAAAGAAGTTATCTCAAAGATGGTAGACGAGATGTTTGAGCAAGCCCTCATACAACCAAGTCATAGTTCATACTCATCGTTTGTGCTATTGGTGCGAAAAAATGACAGAACATGGCATCTTTGTGTCGACTATTGAGCACTAAATGCTATTACCGTCAATGACTGGTATCCCATTTCGGTTATTGAGGAGTTGTTGGATGAGCTTGTAGGGGCGATTATATTTAGTAAGCTTAACTTGAGGGCCGGGTATCATCAAATTAGAGTTCTGATACGATTCGGACTTCATCGACGTCGTCTCGAGCATGGATTCACTTTCGGAGTGTTTTTATTTCATGTTTTAGTGTTTAATTTTCATTAAAATAAGTTTTCTGTAAGTCGCGTTCGAACGCGGTCGGGCGATTTCGAACGCGGTCGACGAAAATTGTGTTTTTAGGGTTAATTTGAGTTGTTGGTTAGCCTATAAAAGGATGTGGAAGGCAACCAAAGTCATTATTGATTATTGAATATTGAGATTGAGTTTTGCCTTGCCTCCTTCGTCTTCTTCGCTCCCGTTCTCTCAATCCCCGGCGACGCCGCTTCTAACCTCCCTCGACCGGCCAATCACCCTTGTCCCTTAGGGGTGGCCCTCTTCTCCCCCTTCTTCCAATCTATCTAACACTTGCCCTAACCCTTCCATCAACCATAACCCTTCCACCACCACTTTTTACCGGTGCCACCCCATTAATGCCGGTCCACTTTCAACCACCATTACCTAGGATCACGTGCCTCCATCCACGGATCCAAAACAGATCATCTTGATGTTCATCCACTAAACGGACGATATCTCGAGATCCCCAACCCCGATTCACCTGAAACAGAGCTACAACATATCAAAATTTCACATCGATCAAACGGCGGTATATTTTGGGATCTTATTTCAAAGTTCCGTGCCAGATCTAGTCCAGATCTAAGAATCGGAAGAGATCGAACCTTAACCTAAGGGGAGATCGTATCAATTTGGTATCAGAGCTCCATAGCCCGAGGCGTGATCGTATCAAGCTTGGTATCAGAGCCACCGTTTCTCGGACAAGTGCTTTCTATGACGACCACCAGATCCATGGCTGCACGGTGAGGTGATAAAGAAGAGATTCTCCCAATAGAGGAGAGAGAAATGATTGCGGGGATTTCCACCTGCGGAACCGCCTGATCTATTCGGAATATGCAAGAACCTAGCGTTCAAGCCATGATGGGGTCTCTTTCCGAGCAAATGGCCATCAATAATCAAATGATGATGGAGATGATGCGGGAACTACGGGCGACAAGGGAAGCAATGGCGAACGGGAATGCACCATCGACCCCATGACGTGAGTCTATCCCCTTGAACCCACCACCACCGGTTCAGCCTTTGCAACCACTAGAGCCGTTGCTACCACCACCCTATGGGCAGAGGCAAGCAAGGATGGTTACACCAGGTCCAGTTGCTGGTGAACAAATCCGACGAGCAAACCACTATGGAGACCACCTTGGAGATCAAGATCTGTGGGCGCGTCAATACGAACCGGAACCACAGCGAGTTAATCAAAATCGAAGGAGGGATCATTAAACCTTCATGGTGCATCCTCCCCCGGTTAGACAAGGACTTGGACATGATCCGGAAAGAGACAACGACATCCGTGGACAAGTCGTTCGTCTCAAATTCCCCAAGTTCAAAGGTGGCGATCCGATCGATTGGTTATATAGGGCGGAGCAATTCTTTGCATACCAAGGTACGGCGGAAGAATACAAGGTGAAGCTTGCGAGCTTTCACCTTGAGGATGCGGCGCTTCATTGGTTTCGAGCAGCCAATGCCATTGAGGCCATCGAAACTTGGGTTGGATTTTGCGCCGATATCACACGGCGATTTGGAGCATCGAGGTACGAAGACTTTGATGCTCTCCTCTTAAAGACAATGCAAAAGACTACGGTTGGGGCATACCAAGAAGAATTTGAGAGGATTAGTAGCCGAAGTCATCCACCATGGACGGATTAGCAACTTCGCAGCACCTTCATCTCCGGGCTACGGGGTGACATACAAGCCGATGTGAGAGCTTTAAGGCCTAGAACCTTAAAGGAGGCCTTCGAGGATGTAGTGCTTATGGAAGACAAACATGAAAAACCCCTAGACACACATATGTATCTAACCTCTAGGCAATGATATTTCTCGTTCGCTTAAGTAAAAGTGGGAAGAAATATTAAAAACGAAAGTAGAGATGAACGCCAAGATTTTAACATGGAAAACCCAAACGGGAAAAAACCACGGATCCAAACTCGGATCAAAACCAATCACTATGATAGTAGCAGTTACAAGACTGACTCACAAAACAACCCGTCGATCCAAACGACTTTGTTCCTCTCAGTCTTGATCGCTAGAACCCACGATTCACTACTTCTTGTGATTGAAGTCCAATCTCAGTAGCCCTCGAGATTGATCTTTCATCTAGATAGCCCTTAAGACGAAAGATTAAGATTTGTAGATGCGAAGGGCCTTGTTTGTTGAAGAACCGATGTAGCCTCCAAAAAGTCTCCTTGAATAATCTTCTTCAACTCCCCTAGGTTAGGGCAACACTATCCTTATATATGATCTCCAAGATAGAGCCAAATCCAAGTCATAATCGTACTCACGAAAATCCAATAAATTGCAAACTTCATAGGTGCGTTCGAACGCGGCCCGAGTGCGTTCGAACGGCCTAACTTAATCTCAGGTGCGTTCGAATGGGCCCAAGTGCGTTCGAATGCGACAGCTTGAATTCTTCAGGTTGCGTTCGAACGCGTTTGTGAACGTTGCTCTCGGTCTGTGTGAACGTAGTACCCGCGTTCGAACGCGTTTATGAACACGGCTCTCTGTCTGTCTGAACGCAATGCCCGCGTTCGAACGCGCTTGTGAACGCTGCTCTCTGTCTGTGTGAACGCAGTGCCCGCATTCGAACGCGTTTGTGAACGCGGCTCTCTGTCTGTGTGAACGCAGTGCCCGCGTTCAAACGCGCTTGTGAACGCGGCTCTCTGTCTGTGTGAACGCAAATTTCGCGTTCGAACGCGTTTGTGAACGCGATGAGAACGCGACGACTTTTCTCCAATGATCTTGCAATTCTTCACACCAGTGATATTCTAGACTTGTGTAAAGCTCATATACATGAAAAAATACACTTAGAATATTTTGTACAAAATTGCCAACAAATAAAAAACCTAACAAAACATAGGGCCATGAAGATACACCTGAAACAGAGTTGGACGAGCCAAAGAAGCCGCAATCAATCCCAACCAACCATAACGGTAGGTAACATCACCGGAGTACCAAGAGTTGCTGCTACAGTGGTACCTCCTCGAGCACCCTTGAAGCCATCCCAAGATGTGAAGTATGCACCTAGAGGTCTGGGACGACCACTCACACCTGCCCAAGTAGAAGAAAGAAGGGCCAAGGGCCTATGCTTCCATTGTGATGAGAAGTTTGTACCCGAGCATCGCTGCGCTAAACTGATGGGATCGGTGATGCTAATCGATGGATTGGAGGAAGCTAAGGATGAGTTTGCAGCTGAAAGTGTAGATGTGGCTGGACATTAAGGAGAAGAAGCTGAGGAGCAACCCGTGGAGGACATGATAGCCGAAATCTCCCTCCATGCCTATTCAGGGACAGTTGCGCCAAAGACCTTGCGGGTGAACGGTGTAGTCAAGAAAACCACAGTGAGAATCTTGATTGACATCGGGTCCACCCACAACTTCATTGACAAGAGGCTCCTTAGGAAGATTGGGCTTGAGTCAAAACCCATGGAAGGGTTCGATGTGACGATCTGAGATGGCACCACATTGCGAGCAGATTTTATTTGTGGAGGTGTGGAATTGAAGGTGCAAGGCCAAACCTTCACATTGGATCTTTATCCGTTGGCCTTGCGAGGTGCCGACATTGTTTTGGGGACTCAATGGCTTCGAAGCTTGGGGCCCGTGACATTTGATTTTACAAGCCTCACATTGACATTTTGGAGAAATGACCAGAGAGTGTTGCTGGATGGAAGTAAGCCGTTGCTTGGACTTCCAAATGAAAGGGACGCAAGGGAGCTCGCTTCTTTCTCGGCACCCACCTTTCCTTTCTTCTCAGATCTACAGAGAGCCAGTGCAGAGGATAGTGAGCTGGTCCGACTCATGGAGGAGTTGAGAGAGAACCCCTCAAGCCACCCCGAGCACAAGGAGAGCGATGGGTTAGTACTAGAGTGCGGGCGAATCAAGGTACCCCGGAATGAAGAGCTACGAAGACTATTGATAGCACACTTCCATGATACTCCTATAGCAGGTCATGAAGGGGTATTACGTACCTACAAGCGGCTGGCCCAAAACTGTACATGGACAGCGATGAAGACGGACGTGAAGAAGTATGTGCGTGAATGTCAAATCTGCCAATGAGTCAAATCGGAGGCACTCAAGCCTAGCGGGCTGCTACAACCACTACCTATACCGGAGCGTATTTGGGACGATATCTCCATGGACTTCATCGAGGGGCTGCCGGAGGTTCGGGGACAATCGGTGGTGTTTGTTGTGGTGGATAGACTGAGCAAATATGCTCATTTCATAGCATTGTCTCACCCGTTTTCAGCGAAAAAGGTTGCTGAAATTTTTGTTCGGGAAGTGGCACGCTTGCATGGGATGCCTAGGACGATCGTGTCAGATCGGGATCGCATCTTCATCAGTGAGTTTTGGTCCGAGTTCTTCAGATTGCAAGGGACTCAAATCAACCTTAGTTCAGCTTATCACCCCGAGACGGATGGCCAAACTGAGGTGGTGAATCGCGGACTAGAGCAATACTTGCAATGCTTTATGGCGGACCAACCAAAGGATTGGGTCAAATTCCTTCCATGGGCTGAGTGGTCATACAATACTGCTCATTACTCTAGCATCAGCATGACCCCCTTTGAGGCGGTTTATGGGCGCACTCCCCCTGTCTTGCGTGCGTACGATAGACTCGCGGCGGCGGATAGGACTGAGCTTGACTTGGAGCTTGCTGATCTAGATGAAACATTGAGACGGCTCAAGACTCACCTAGCCATAGCCCAAAACTGCATGAAGCAAACTCATGACAAAGGCCGACGTGAGCGAGAATTTGAGGTGGATCAATTGGTGTTCGTTCGAGCTCAACCGTATCGGCAATCCACATTAAGGCCAATTTTGAACCAAAAGTTGGGTTACAAGTACTACAGTCCGTATCGAGTGCTACAACGAATCGGTCCAGTAGCTTACCGGTTGGACCTACCTGAAGGAACCAGGTTACATCCGGTCTTCCATGTATCAGCATTGAAGGCCCAGATCGGGCCTAACCATGTGGTGGGTTCGGCCTTACCCGAACCAATGGAGAAAGATGGCCCCACTGAACCGGTCCGAGTCTTAGGCCGTAGGAGAAGACGCCATGGGTCCAGATTAGAAACTGAAGTGCTGATTGAGTGGCTGGGCAAACATACTGACGAGTCTACATGGAAGCTAGAGTCAGATATCATGGATCGCTTCCCAAATTTCAAACCTTGAGGACAAGGTTGTGGAAGCGTGGTGGATTGATACGATTCGGACTTCATCAACGTCGTCTCGAGCATGGATTCACTTTAGGAGTGTTTTTATTTAATATTTTAGTGTTTAATTTTCATTAAAATAAGTTTTCTATAAGTCACGTTCGAACGCGGTCGGGCGATTTCGAACGCGGTCGGCGAAAATTATGTTTTTAGGGTTAATTTGAGTTGTTGGTTAGCCTATAAAAGGATGTGGAAGGCAACCAAAGTCATTATTGATTATTGAATATTGAGATTGAGTTTTGCCTTGCCTCCTTCGTCTTCTTCGCTCCCGTTCTCTCAATCCCCGGCGACGCCGCTTCTAACCTCCCTCGACCGGCCAATCACCCTAGTCCCTTAGGGGTGGCCCTCTTCTCCCCCTTCTTCCAATCTATCTAACACTTGCCCTAACCCTTCCATCAACCATAACCCTTCCACCACCACTTTTTACCGGTGCCACCCCATTAATGCCGGTCCACTTTCAACCACCATTACCTAGGATCACGTGCCTCCATCCACGAATCCAAAATAGATCATCCTAATGTTCATCCACTAAACGGATGATATTTCGAGATCCCCAACCCCGATTCACCTGAAACTTGATTTATTGGAAAGATCTTTTACGAGGCTACAACATATCAAACTTTCATGTCGATTCGACGGCCGCATATGTTGGGATCTTATTTCAAAGTTCCATGCCAGATCTAGTCCAGATCTGAGAATCGAAAAAGATCAAACCTTAGCCTAAGGGGAGATCGTATCAATTTGGTATCAGAGCTCCGTAGCCCGAGGCGTGATCGTATCAAGTTCACCCAGCGGATGTGCACAAAACTATATTTGGGACTCTAGACGGGCATTACGAGTTTCGTGTGATGCCTTTTGGTCTCACCAATGCTCTAGCTACCTTTCAAGGCCTCATGAATGATATATTTTGGTCTCTGTTGCAAAGGAATATCTTGGTATTTTTTGACGATATTTTGGTGTATAGTAGGACTGAATTGGAGCATTGGCAGCATTTGGAGAACGTGCTTAATTTGTTGGAGCAAAACCAATTGAAGATCAAGAAGTCCAAGTGCCTATAAGGAGTACCAAAGGTGGAGTATTTAGGCCACATAATTTCAGTGGATGGTATAGCGACAGATCTACAAAATGTTGCATATATGACCGCTTGTAGGGGCGACTATATTTAGTAAGCTTGACTTGAGGGCCGAGTATCATCAAATTAGAGTTCACTCGGCGGATGTGCACAAAACTACATTTCGGACTTCGGATGGGCATTACAAATTCTGAGTGATGCCTTTTGGTCTCACCAATACTCCAGCTACCTTTTGAGGCCTCATAAATGATATATTTCAGCCTCTCTTGAGAAGATATATCTTGGTATTTTTTGACGATATTTTGGTATTTAGTAAGACTGAATTAGAGCATTGATGGCATTTAGAGGATGTGCTGAATTTATTGAAGCAAAACCAATTAAAGATTAAGAAGTCCAAGTACCTATGGGGAGTACCAAAAGTGAAGTATTTAGGCCACATCATTTCAGTGGATGGTGTAGTGACGGATCCTCAAAAGATTGTATGCATGACCGCTTGGCCTATTCCTACTACTACCACTAGATTGAGAGGATTTTGGGGCTGACCGGATATTATCATCGTTTCATCGTCAGATATGGCAAGATCGCTGCTCCCCTCACTTCTTTGTTGAAAAAGAAAACTCTTTTAGATGGACGAATGAAGCAATTACAGCCTTTGAAAAATTAAAGGAGAGAGATGTTGGCAATTCTGTAAAAATCTCAGCAATTATCGACTTATAAGAGAGAGATATTGGCAATTCTGCATGCGATAACAAAGTGGAAGCCTTATTTGATTAGCAGAGAATTCATTATCCGAACCGATCAAAGGAGCCTTTCATACTTTATGGGACAACGTATACATACTCCGGCACAACAGAGATGGGTCACAAAATTGCTGGGATATGATTATGAAATCCAATACAAGAAAGGAACGAAAAATAGAGCGGCAGATGCACTATTGCGCTAACCCGATACCGTCGAGCTTGCTACTTATTCTTCTCCTACCTTTCCCTTCCTTGACGAGCTGAGGTATGTATGTACATCTGATGCGATATTTTGAGATTGTTGCAGGAGGTGATGCATGATCCGGAGCACCACCTAGAGCTAGAGAATCGAGGCAATTTGCTGCTGGACTGCGGATGCATTCAGGTGCCTACAAATGATGGATTGCGGTAGAAATTATTGGAGCACTTCCACCAAACTCCAGAGGCTAGTCATAAGGGTGCCTTGAGGACTTATAGGAGGATATCTCAGAGTTGTATGTGGCCAGGATTGAGGCGGGATGTGAGGAGTTTTGTCCGTGCTTGCGAAGTTTGTCAAAGGGTTAAGCAACCACCTTGAAACTGGCCGGATTACTTCAGCCTTTACTTATATCGGACTGTGTTTGGTAGGACATTTCTATGGATTTTATAAAGGGTCTTTCGCTGGTATGTGTTATTCCGTTATCTTTGTGGTAGTTAATAGATTGAGCAAGTATGCGCATTTTTTGGCATTATCACATCCGTTTTCAACCAAGTCGGTGGCTGAAATTTTTGTTAGAGATGTTGTTTGGTTACATAGCATGCCACGCACGTTTGTCTCGGTTCATAATCATGTATTTTTATAAGCAATTTTTTGACTGAGTTTTTCAAATTGCATGGGACTCGATTGAACTTCAGTTCAGCCTACTATCCATAGATGGACGGCCAAACCGAGATGGTTAATCGAGGTATTGAGTAGTATTTGAGGTGCTATATTGGAGGGATGCTGAGACAATGGTTAGAGTTCTTACTATGGGTAGAGTGTTCTTATAACACTACCTACCATAGCAGCATTGGCATGACTCTATTTGAGGTGGTGTATGGACACATGGCTCTGACGTTACGCACTTATGATCTAGTGGCATCTGCACACCAGATGGAGGTGGACTTAACGTTGATGGATAGAGACGCCACATTGAGAAGGTTGCGTGCTCATCTTAAACTTGCTCAAAATCGTATGAAGCAAGTTTATGATTATAGCCATAGAGAGTAGGTGCTCGACATCGACAGTTGAGTGTTTGTGATGCTACAACCATTTCGACAGGTGACATTGCGTCCGATGCATAATCAAAAGTTAGCACATTGCTACTTTGGTCCATTTTGGGTATTGGAGCGTATTGGACCAGTTGCATATCGAAAGTGCATCCTATCTTCCATGTTTCATTGCTGAGAGAGCGCATTAGAGATCATGAGATCGTTGGATCAATTCTATTGGAGCCATTGGAGGAGATAGAGATGATAGAGCCAGTTCATGTGCTTACTAGACACCGACGACGACGTGGTACCAAATTGGAGATGGAGATTCTAATGGAGTGGTTTGGCAAGCCATCTAATGAGGTGACATGGAAGTTGGAGAGTGATATCTTGGAGCGTTTCCCTAACTTTTCACCTGGAGGGCAAGGTGGGGGAAGCGTGGTGGGCTGATACACTTTGTTAGGATCTTTTCTTATTACATTAGTTATTTAATTTTATTAAAATAAAATTTTTGTAAGTCGCGTTCGAATGCAAGAGGGGTCACGTTCGAACGCCCTTGTGAACCCCTGCATCATGTTCGCAAACACAGAGAATGCATATTTGTGCGTTCGAATGCCTGTGTCGCGGTCGCACATACAGAGATGGAGCTTTTTGAGGCATTCGAACACGATCAGGCGCATTCAAACGCGATTGACGGGAATCCTAAAGAATTAGGGTTTCATATTGTTTTAGGACTTGTTGGCTAGCCTCTATAAATATGTGGATGGCAGCCAACTTCATTATGCTATTGGATTATTAATTTCTTGCCTCCTATCTTCTTTCTAGACTCTCTCTCCCTCCTCCCTCTTCACCATCCTTCTACCTTTACTGTTGGCAAGGTTTCTCCTCGCTTCTAATCTGCCTCGTCTATCGAGTCACCCCTCTTCTTTGCGATCTCAACCACTTTGTTCCCTTCGTCTACATCCCTTAATTACATCCACCATCCACCATAATCTTCATACCCATCCATAACCCTAACATCCACTCCACCCGTCACCACCACCATCACCCACGTTCTTTCGTGTTTTCATCCTAGTTGCAGTTCAATAGAAGGGCGTAAATATGAAAGTTGTAGATCAGGAAGTTACGGATCTAACCCAATTAGTTTCGTAATTTTCTGACTACCAGACAATATTTGAAGAATATTTTTTTACAATTACGCAGACTGTTTCCTACAATAAATTCAGATTTTAAGGAACTGTTCCGTAGCTGATCTTTTAGTACAAAAACCCATCATGCTAGGGCTTGAAGGAAGGGGAAGGGAGATTAGGGTAGAGAGGATATAAGGAGATAAAAATCAAGATTCATTCATCGTAATATTTTTGATTGCCATCCACACCTTAAGTGGCTAACCAAACAAGCCAAAATTGACAATTATTAACCCTAGAAATAGTAGATTCCCGCCAATCATGTTCGAACAAGGTCAATCGCGTTTGAACAAACAAATTGTGTTTTTTGTCATTGCGAACGTATGTAGGCATTCGCATACGGGTGTTCGAACACGGCCGAGCATGTTCTTGTTATTATAATTCTTATTCTTATTCTTAATTTACTCATGTAAATTAAGCTAAATGACTTGTAGTCCCCGTTCGAGAAATTTTATTTGTCTATGGGTATATATTTTGAAGCTTGTTGTGGCCTATGGTGTTATGGGCTTCTTTTTGTCTGTTTTATTTGTGAAAATATAGTTTTTTCATTTGTATATTGTGTTGAAATATTGACTAACAAGTTACGTGGTAATCACGTTGGTTTTACCCACGTGAGAGGCACGTGTTTGATGGTGGATGTTACAGTCCGATTTATAACGGTTGTAGTCATAGATAAGAAGCTTGAAAGCCATTTTTGCTAAGCTAGTGTGAATGCATTGCCAAGCAAGTAAGGCAGGCTCCACAAGTGGATTCGTAACATGAATCGTCAGCTAAGGAGGTAGGGTCTCCATTTTCTAATCGTGTGGACCACAGCTAGCATCTCCTTCTAATAAGTGCTTAGTTGACGTTTTCCCTCGAATAGGGCCTTGTATAGATAGGCAATGGGTTGGCCTTTTTCGACCATCCGATAATATTCTTACACAAAAGAGAGTCAATGGTGCAGCAATGTGCACATAGCCTTAGATGAATCGATGGTAGTAATCGGTTAGTCCAAAAGAGAAGTCCTTCGGTGTGCTTAGCCACGACCCTCGCAACTTGACAACAACAGCCAAGGTAGTCGACTAGTGGCTAGTCCTAAGTGCATTTGCTTTGCTTGACTCATAGTCCATTCTCCTTTAGGATCTCCATTACTAATTGTAGGTGGCTTAGGTGGTTGGTCTATGTCTTGTTATAGATGAGATTGTCGACAAAAAAATATAGAACATACTAGGGCAAGTGGGGCTGAAACACGTCATTCATAAGCTCCTAGAAGGTAGCGAGGCCATTGGCAATTCCAAACGACATCACAAGGAACTTGTAACACTTGTTATGCGTGCAGAAGGTGATTTTGTGCACGTCCTTGATGCACACCCTTATTTGATGATACCCTGCACAAAGATCTAGTTTTGTGAATAAGATGGCACTAGTAAGCTCGTCCAAGAGGTCTTCAATGATGGGTATCAAATGCTAGTCCTTGATAGTGATAATGTTTAAGACTCGGTAATCGACATAGAACCTCAAGACTCGTCCTTCTTCCTCAGGATATACCAACGAGGAATATGCACTAGTCTTTCTCTGCCTAATGACTCTCTTAAACAGTATTACTATGAGGCTAACTAAAGTGCCAACCGTTTAGCAGTCAATGGTAATTCTCAAACTTTTTCTTCTTTCTAGGTGAATGTTGTACCTCGAGATTTATTAGACTTTTTGCGTAGCGATGCTTCAGACATCTGCTGGGATTGCTGAAGTTTTTACATTTCCATTTCTATGGTAATATAAATTACCTTTCAACCAAAAAAATATTTAAGAATCCAAAATTTTGTTGCATCGCTCTTTGAACTGTCTTCACCAGATTTTGTTCTAAATCCTTAGAATTAGGAGAGTAGATAGAAAATCCAATAAGACAAGAATGAAAAATAAATTATCCATTCAATTTCTTGGGGAACAGACAAAAAAAAAATTACTATCACAAGATTAATCTTCATATAGACTCGCAAGGGGAAGAAAGGAAAAGCTCAAACGTTTTTCCACTCTTATTTGCAACGAAATCCGTATAATCAAATTAAGGAATATAATCCCCTGATTATGTGATTGCTTCAGGAGTTATATAAATAAAAGGTTTACGTTGACATTAATTACTTCTTTTTCCTTCAACAGCTGTATCTTCATATGGGTCCTCTTTCCAAAAAAAACTCCTTTCTTTTCTTTTTTTCTTTTCTTATTAAAAAGAGTTCATATATAGACTGTTCATTTATCAGAACTAGTTGAAAGCTAATCCGGTGAATCAGTCATTCTATACAAGTTTTATCTCAAACAGCAAGATCGGCGACGTTGTGAGCTTCGAGATTATTATCCCTGCTCGTATAAAGAACCAGGATAGAAGGAGAAGAAAGTGAGTAAGTGCTGTTAATTTACACAATCTTGAAAAGTAATAGAAAAAAGAAGAAGAAGAAATCGATCTAACGCCGGAAGACATGCTCCTCACCGGTATCATGATCCACATGCCTGATCCACCTCCCTCTTCCGCTGTCCAAGCTCGGCCCCTTCCCGACGCCGACATGCAGCACCTCCACCCCGCCGCCGACCGGCAAGAACGCCGACCTCACAACCCTCGTCCCCGCAGCCATCTTCGCCCGCCCCTTCCCCTTCCCCTCCCCATACCTCAACGCCACCATACCCCTCGCCCCCGGCCTCGCCTCCCTCATGACCACCTCCCCATCCTTCCTCCCACAATCTACCACCATGAAATCCACCCCTTCCAATCCCCTCATCACCTCCTCCCCCTCCCCCACCACCACCACCGGCTTCCCCGCCCCGGCTCTCCGCATGGCCTCCACGTACTCCGTCGCTGACACCTCATCTTCAACAACGCAGACGTGGCGTCCACGGGTGTGCCGCGCCGCCACCGCCAGCCCGAGGCTCGTCGATACGTCATTCCCCGGAGCCCACACCTCGACGATGAGCTGCGCCTTCCATCCCCCGGCCATGGCTGAGACCAGCTCCGCTACGTCCCTCTCCTCGAGACCATTTTCCACCAAGGCCTTCACGGTGTCTATGTATGCCTTGGAAGCAGTCTCTGGACACCAAACTAGCTTCATTTTTTCCCCCTTTTCTTTTACTCTCTCTCTCTCTCTCTTTTAAATCTATGAGAGAGAAGAGGGGATGGATAGGTGTGTATATATATTTTCTATATAGAGGGTGGGTTGACAATTGGAGTTTAGTAGGAGAACACGTAGGAGTTTGAAGGGGTTGCATTAAATTACAAACTGCACGAAGAGGTAAGGAGCTCAGCGTTTTCTACAAACTCGGTGGACCAGCCACGAAAGCGCTTGTCCAAATATGAACGGTAGGAAATGATTTTATATAGTTTACGACTAGATCTCTTTGACAATAAACGAGAGAGAGAGAGAGAGAGACAAAGGGGGCTGCAAGTTGTAATAATTAGTTGGGGGTTTCATACAGCGCCAATAATGGTCACAACTTTTGACCAAACGTGATGATCAGGTATATATCAACATTTTATTACTTCAACTCGTTAATCTATTTATAATCAATAACCTAATTATGATTTGGGATCATCGAAGATTGAATAAAACAATTAGATGTTCATCTTCCCATTCTTCTTAGCATTCATTCCAATCAACTAAAGACTTTAATGTTCTCCATCTTTGCACCCTGTCGGCATCAAGTTTTACTTTGCTAAGTTGGCTTAATTGTGACTAATTCGATGGCTAATCCCCTGTTACGATGACCGTACTTATAATGTAAGGAAAGTATTGGCAGGGCGGAGAGGAGGATGGCTACGTGCGTCAACGTCTCTGGGGCAAGTAAAAGAGGAGGATGCGATTGGATTGCCAACTCGGAGAGTAGATGGATGGATGGATCGGATCACATGTCATGTGTCATCTATCATGGCCGCCAAATCCGTGGTCTTCTCTGTGGGCTGTTCAGAGGAAATATAATATAATCACATGGTTCGTAACAAACATGTTTAAGTGTATTCTTATGCACAACTTTGACCTATAAATATAAACTTAAAAAATTTGCACTTCATTAAAGTAGAGGTTTAAATATTCAAAATAATGGGTGTAAACTGTAAATACATAAAAATATAGGGTGTTAGATATAAATGGCCTATAAAAGTAGTGGTTCATTTCGGACCTTGCTTTACATGTTTATTCAATTTACACCCTCATATTATATTAATATTTATACGAAATCTGTATTTTCTGTTAAATCATAGAAAAAGAGAGAATTTAATAAAAACATTATACATTTTGCTTTATTATCATTCCTCGTCTATACGAATATTTATTATTTAGCTCTTTCATTTTAGTTGTCGTTTGTCTTTTCTAAAATTAATTATAATATGAAAGAGTTAAGCTACTATAATTATAAAATAATCTTAATATTATTAAGTAAATTTTAAGTTTAGAAAAATAAAATAAAGGGGAAATCATTTTAAAGTCAAAGGACGGCTTCTTTAGGTAATTTGATTTTTTTTTTAATTTAGAAAATTATGTAACATTTTTATTTTGTGCACTGGTGTTAGATTAAAATAGATTATTTTTGAGATAATAAAAGCTAAATTTTGGGTCTTATAATAAATGTACAAAGAAAGAGGACAAATTAAAGAACAGAAGAAACGAACTGGCATCAATCATATGTATTGCCTTCCTTTAAGTTTCATGTTTCAAATGCTGATAGATTTTAAAAAGAATACTAATAGATTGTTCAACCGATTGCAATCTATTTCACACAGAGAGATTGTAAAGAATTATTTCTTTGAAAGCTACAAACTCTGTCAATTTTTTCAACTTTTAAAAATAATTTCTAGTACTTCCAATCATATGGACATCGGGTGATATATACACTAATTGTTTGATAATAGCACTAGAGGTTGTTGATTAATTTGAGATAAGCTGTTGATTAAGTTTTTATTTGTATTCCAGATTGTAGTTTGATATACTTTTTTTTTATTTTGATATAGTCATTGAGTTCTAGTTTGGTTGTTTGCATTGTATCTAGTCACCATTAAGTCTACATACATAATAAAGATTACTTTATCTATACTACTATTTAGTCAGGTCATGGTGATGTATCAAATCTATCTTGTTCTATTGCTGAGTGAAGACTGCAGCTGAAGTCTATGCCAATTTTCCCAGGCTAAATTTTATATCATATATCACTTTAACTATACTGGAAATTTAAATTTGTCCATGTGCGGTTTGGCCCGATTTTATCTTACTCTTATATCTTAAATTTAAGTAGTTAATTTTATCGTTTACTCCAAACTATGTTGTTAATTGTTAGTGAATCATTAATTGGGACATAAAAAACTTAGCTCATTTTCACTTTTAGAATAGGAATAGGTTTATTTTAGAATAAGTCTTCTTATTCTTATATAGTATCTAAACAATAACTTCCTAATATAGTAACTAATTCATCTATCTCATGTTATTCCATATAGCTTTTAAAAATAATAATAATCTATAATTACTATTTTCTCTCTAGATTAGACAATACATAATTACACATTACATCAACTACAATTAAGATTCTCTCTCCTCTATCTCTTCTCTTAAAAATCAGTCATCTCAGTAATTTTCTCTCTCCTATCTCTTCTTTGAAATATTGATCATCTCATCTACGGTAGTGATTCTATATTTTTTCTAGACTTCTAAATTCTGCAAGAAAAAAATATTAAGCCCACACTCTTTTTCCGTAGTGTGAGCTTATAACCTCATAATGCCCCCACAATGCCTCCTTATTTTCTCATTTTACATGGTTATTTTACATAGAGCACATAGTTATTTTCCTACATAAACCCACATTGTCCAGTAGTGTCTTCTTATTTCCTATAATATATTGTTATTTTACAAAGAATGCAAGGTTTTTTTTTTTTTTTTTGTAGTGTTGGCTTATAATCCTGCATTACCTACATAAGCCCATATTGTCCAGTAGTGCCTCCTTATTTTTTCTAGTGTATAATTATTTTACATAGATTGCGGAATTATTTTCTCATAGTGTGGACTTCTAACCCCGCAATGCCTCTTTATTTACTTTAGTGCATAGTTATTTTATATAGAGTGCGAAATTATTTCTCGCAATATGGGCTTATAACTCTACATTATTTTCTTTAGTGCATGGTCATTTTAAATAGAGTGTGGGGTTATTTTTCTACAATGTGGGTTTATAACCTCACATTACCTACGGTGAATAATTATTTTCTTAGTGTAGATATATAGAGTATTTTAAGTATGTAATTATAATAAAAAATAATATTATTTTAGAAAAATACTATTTACTACTACTACTTTTAACATATATTTAGGAGTATTTTCTTCATTTGATTTAAAACATCACTAATTCTCACTACAATTTAATTATTCTTCAATACATTAAGGTAAGTTTAATTAAATCATGTAAACCTCAAAGATAAGTCCTAGTTCAAGTCGTATAAACTTTTAGAGGTAAATTCTAGTAGAACTCATTATACCCAACCTCTATATATAGAGGGGCTACGCTTCTTAGTTAATTAATATAAGCATTTAAGTATTGAGAATTAATTGAGTGTAGTTATTTTTTTATTATCGTATTTATTATTTTTTTATCATAGCTATTAGATTGTCTATATCTTCATATGAGGAAATTGTAACTGTAGAACCTTTCCAAGCACCAAATAATAGCTATCACATTTCTTTAGAAGCCACCCTACTATACAGCTGTCCACCACCACCCTTGGCCATCCGCCACCTTCCGACAATCGCCACAATATCGGATATTTACAGTTTTACCAGATTTTAACCTTCCTTCACTATTTTATTTATATCTTTTTATTCAGACCTCTAATTTAGGTGAAACTAAAACCATTAGAACACAAATCCACAAGATTAGCACCACATAAAATTTCATAATTATTTTACATTCGGGTCGATAAAGATCTGGTTCGTAATAATCAAATTTGTCTTAGTGGCTCATATGACTTAACAAAACTTGTTTTAAGAGCTTACATATGCATAAATCAATTAAAAGATAAATAGGCTTGATTTATCGAGCTCAATGTCCCCATGATGTGATCTAATCTATTTTAACCAAACTTGGCAATAGGATAAAATAGGCTCAAACCTTATTGCCTAATATTAGCAAAAATACTTAATTAAAACACCTAAATTGGGGTTCCTCATCATTGGGCTTTCGAATCGTATTGAGGGCATTCTAATGCCTAATTTATTTTTGGCTCTCATGTAAATGTGTTCTAATAGCCTTCAAGGTGTTTGAACATCTAATTAATCTTCTGCTCTGGGGTAAATGCATTCGAATGGCCTCGAGGGCATTTGAACACCCCATCTTGATGCTTGCTCTTTTGATTGCTTGAAACTTTTATTTCTTTAGCAAACAAACTATTAGCTAATTGCTATACTCCATCTCTTTGACCACGGGCAACTCACATGCCTACACAATGTGTGTGACATCTAGGGCTAGTGTTTACTCTTTGACAAACTTTTATTGATAATAAACTATTCCATAACTAACTTATTCCATCATCCATATAAACATTCCCAACATAAATATATATGCATGTATAGATAAGTCTACACAGGTCATAGCAAACCATGGTCATAACAAACCATTAAATTTATAAGTAACATAAATAAATGAAAAAATAACCTATGTATGTCATCACATTTTGAAACCAACTTTTATTTAATACATAAGGGAACAAATTATACATAATTCTTATAACTATGCTCAACTTATATATAAATATGATCGTTTACCACATAAGTCATGACTCATACTATGTTATAGAATGCCCACTGATATCTTAGCTCATGCCAAGCTCCAAAGGCTCAGTAAATATATATATTATTTTAAATCAGCAATTTCAACCAAAGAGTAAATCATATACTTGACGATATAATTAGTATGATCTGGGTTTGATCGGATCACTTTATGGAGAGAATAGGCTTGCTGGATTGAGTTTATTTATCTTTTAGTTAATTTATATTTATCTCTTATGTAAGCTTTTAAGATAAGTCTAGTTAAATCATGAAAGCCCTTAAAGCAAGTCTAGTTAAGTCATGTAAACTTTAAAATAAGTTTGGTTAATTCGTATAAGTCTTTAAAGGAAATCCTAATTAAGTCATATAAGCCTTTAAAATAAATCTCTTAGTTCTCGTGTAAGCCTTTAGAACTATTCCTAGAAGGAATCGTTGTATCTGACCATTATATATTGGAGGGTCAATCTCTTTTATTTAATCATTCATTTGAATACATCGAGTCCAAGCATTGATAAATTATTTTAGCTTTAAATTTATCTTAACAGTATGAGTAATATAATCTAAGAGTAGAAGTACAAAAGTACATTAATCACTCTTCTCCAGCACTATGTCCCATCAACTCTCTCTCCCCACTGTGCTCCATCTTCTTTCTCCACTATCACCACTATCATCATCCCTCCTACAATCAAACTCCATCGCCTTTCACATTCTTTATTAACCAGCATTCACCTTAGCCAAAGCTTAGACTCCTTTGTTGCATATTGACCCTAATAGGCTTATAACAATTTGGTATCAGAGCCATCATATCTTTGGACCAGATGATAACTACTCGAGAGATGATAGTACGATTATCCAAGGAGACTTCCATAACCAGGGATACACCAATGGCGATTGGTGCGACTATTAATATTAGCACCTTACCACTAGAACTATTGACCCCACCTCTGTTGACTTCTCAGCTAGAGGTGCTACAGGTCTTACTAGCAATCCAAGCAACCACAGCAGAGATGATGGTTGATCTCCATGAGATCCGTAGAGCACAAATATGTGAAAATCAATTATACTATTACAAGGCTGAATTGTGGTAGCCCATTCACATCGCAGTAATCATATCAAAGTACACCGAACTGGTTGTCAATAGAAACACCCTTAGGTGTAGGGTGGAATCACCCCCTTGGGTGCGCATATCAAAGCCCCAACTCCATTAAAGGCTAACCCACAAGATGATGCGCCACTAAGTGAAACTCCATCTCATCCGATGACTGGGGCTTGATCTAATCTGATAGTGCCTATGACTTGGCCCAAACCCCATGCACGTAGGGCTTTGGCAGAGCCACCTACAGCTAGGGTTTGTCTTGAACTAAAGCTGGCTAGACCTTAGCCTAAATTGCCTCCACTAAATCTCTAGCTCGAATCACCTGCAGCCAGGGCAAACTATGGCTCAAACTAGTGAGTCCTAGTGCAGAACTCAGTGTGGCAAATAGGAGCCACATGAAGATCGAGAACACGTGGTTCAAGAGCAATAGAAGGTTTGCAAATCACTATGGACACCTTGAGGGCAAAGTTGTCGAAAGTGTGGTGAAGTGATGTAATCTAGGTATAGTCAAGTTACCTCGCTAGAACATTGGTCTCAATACATCAAGTTATTTATTTTTTTAATAATCTATATTTATTTCTTATGTAAATCCTTAGACAACTATAGTTAAGTTATAAAAGACCTTAAGACAATCCCAGCTAAGTCATATAAGCCTTTAAGATAAGTTCAATTAAGTCATATAGCTTTTTAAGGCAAGTCATAGTTAAGTCATTTAATCTTTTAAGACAAATTTTAGTTCAAGTCATGTAAGCCTTTACGACTAGTATTAAAAGGATTCGTTGTATCCGACCTCTATTTATATGATAGGTCAGTTTCCGTTATTTAATTATTAATTGAATCCACTATAGGTCAACTCATGGACAAGGGTTGATAGGTGTCAGACGTAGGTGAACAAACTATTAGATGGTAGCACTTTGGTGGTGCAGCTAGAGCGGGTGACAAGTTGATTTTATGGGGGATTATTGCTAAATAAGAGATATTAATATTCTTTTAATCTTAAATTATCTTACTCTTACTTTTAAGATAAAATTAAGACTAAAATAATTTTTCAATGCTTAATAGTTTAAGTTAAATTAAGCACGTTGGAATAAATATAATCTAATTTTGAGTTATACACTGAAAGTGATAAGCAAAACAAAACTTTTCTAAAATAGTAAATACACTCATTTCAAGCACTAAACGAAGAAGTTTGGTCAGAATCCACTTTAAATCATAACAACCTATATATGGCTGTTTATGTGTATATGGGATTTTTCTTTTATCTATTGAAAGAGCTTAAGGAATCAAATATTATAATCATCATTTCAAAAAGAAAAAATATTAGTTCCATGAGTACCTAAAAGAAAATGATAACTATTTACTTTACTATATAATTTCATACTAGATATATTGTTAGTTTGCGAATTTCATATTAATTTATGTTCAAAGTTATTTTATAAATTTTATAGTTATATTTACTAACTATATACATGTCTTTCATACAGGAAAAATAAGGTGATAGATGAATAAAATATATAAGAATAAGTAGAAAAAGATTAGAGCAAAATTTTTTATAAATTAACTATAAATTTAATAAATAAATTACGAATTACTATAAAAAAATTGACGAGGAGATGCAAGAGAAATACAATTCTATTTAAATTTTTGAAGACATTTGGTATTCACTAATATTTTGTAATTGTTCAAAATTTTAAGTGTAAATGGGTTCTCTTTTTCAAGTTGAAAGAGCTAAAAGAATAAAATATTATAATCACCTTTCAGAAAAAATAAAACATTGGTGGTATGAGTACCTAAAAAAGGGAGATACTTATTTTACGGTATAATTTTGAATTAGGTGCATAGTTAATTTATGAACTTCATAGTTAAATTATAAATTTAATAGTTAAGCTACAAATTTCTTTGTTAATCTATGAATTTCACTATTATATTTACTAATCTTATTTGTTATTCTTCTTGTTTTTTTGGCTAAAAACATTTCTATACAAGCATTTTATACAAGGAAAATAAAGTGATGAATGAGTGCAATATGGAAGAATAAGTAGATGAAGAGCAGAGTAAAAATTTCTTATAAATTACCTATAAATTTTGTTAATAAATTTTGAATTATAGTCATAAAAGAAATGAGGAGAAGTACAATTTATATGTACATAAAAAATTATATTGTTAAATCTATTTGTTAAACTTAACCAAACCTTTAGGTTAAATTAACTATATTAATAAAATTATAAAGGTATCCTCAACTAAATTATACTAAGGGTAATTTAGTCATATTAGAAATAAAGGCAATTTAGTTATCTTAGTAATAAAATATCTCTACTTAATGAAATATTCTAATAATATTAGTTCAAACCTAACTCGTAGTGTTTTCTATACATATTTGCTAAATTTCTCTTTACCGTATGATTTAATATTATGTACATAATTAATTTATGAATATCAAAGTTAATTAATAATTTATGATTTTTTTTCTTTTTATTTTATTAATCTAAGAGTGACTAGAGAGACTTGTATAAAAAAGATAAAAATTAAAAGATAGAAGAATTAAGTGCCACTTTCGAACCTACACACGGAGCCCAAAATAAATTTTGGGTTGGGCATGATCATCAGTTTATCGGTTTAATACTTTTCCTTAAAACCATTGAGATTTGACAATTAATACTTCTCCTTCAACATAGAGTGTTCTCTAGGTGCATGATTTCAAAATGAACAGCTTGAAATTAACATGCATGGTGATCACACTCAACAGTCAGCATCACAAGAGGTCATGCAACTTTCAATTTCAAGTGGCATGATAGAACCATACATAGAGCTAATTCACAGCACCTAGAGAAAGGAAACGACAAGCTTTGTTGAAATTAACTAAGAGCAAATTGATCATATTATACTTGTGAAGTTGATGCCTTTTCTTTTAATTTTGTTCCCTTGGGAAGCTCATTTAGTTGTTTGATTATGTGAAGCAATGAACTTGGTCATTAGCTTCTTCACATGCATAAGAAACCTAGGAATACTTAACTTTTGTGATAGCGACAACTAATAATTAAGTACATAAATAGTTTAGAGTTTATAGAAGTATAATAAAATGCACCGTGTGGTGTTATAACCTTTTGATGAGATTTCCAGTCATGAAGATAAGATTTAAGGTGACACCTAATATAAAAATAGTAAAATATTATGATTCTTTTCTACAAACAACATCTTTTATTTTAACTATATTACAAATAAAGTGCTCTCATTTCATTGTTTAGAAATAGAGCTCTTATTTTGTCAAAAAAACACTAAATCCATAGTTCATATAAATTAATATGATGATCAAGTTAGCTCAACCATAGAAACAAATCAAGCATCCATAGTAGCTTGGAGACAAGCCGAAATATCAAATTTCAAAATATTCGGGTGTACCATTGCAGGGTGTATTCGGTTTGTTGCTCTTCATATTGGAAGGATCTTTACCCCCTAAAATCTTCTCTAGGAGCCCTAGGGGGAGACCATCTAGGTGTTGATTCTTTTGCATCTTCTCAAGGATCCATTTATTCAAAGCTTCCATATTAGGCGTCACCAGTGTTTGCAAACAGATTAGCACAGGCGGTGTGTCAAATTCTCCTGTTGTTGCAATAGGTAGGAGTGCCTCCGCAATCAAAGTTCCAAGACACCTTCTTCGTTGGCCTATGGATTGATAGGATGTAGTGGTGGTGGCGGAAGTGGAGGGGTCCACTGGATAGAATTGTTCTCTGCTCTCGTCAGTTGTTGTCAACCTTCGAAAAAGGCTTAGGCCAATATCCCTAACGACGCTTGCATGGATTTTTGAAACTCTTCCATGACTCGCTGTGACTCTAAGAATGAAGCTTGCATCAAGCCTATCATACGAAGCAATTCAACATATCTGGGAGTTGTAGGTGAAGTGGTTGTACCCAATGGGTTGCTTTCCATGGCTGCTCCTTGGACTTCCATTGAAGTGCCTTCATGTGGGTGGTTAGACCTATATCTAGTCATAGGCATGGTTTAAGGAACGATGGCTCTGATACAGAAAATCTGAAAACTAAATTAAACTTTGGGTGGATGTCAATATTTTTACACTTTGAATCTTATTATCTTCTGCCATTACACTCATTTAAATAGATCCCAATTGACTTATGTTTTTTTGGTCATGACGGGCTTTATTTTAAGTTTTATTTTTTGGTTAGTTTTTTTTTTTTTCGTTGTGTTTCTTATTTCTTTCTTATTTTCGAAAAAATAAATTTATAAAAAGAATCAAAAAGTACTTTGACATGGAAACTTATCTTTGGAGCCAAATTAAGTAGTTACTTATTTCATTATTATACTTTCCTTAAATAAGTTATATATTATTATCATAAATAGGGGTTGTCATGTTTAAGATTGCATGCCAGATTGAAAATTCATGACCTAGTGTGTATATACGGTAAATCTAAAATTCATCCAAATTTTTATAAATGTCTAGTAAATTAGATAATATTGATATTTAATCACATTGGATTGACCATCATACTGGATCATCAAGGTCAACACTACAAAAGTTCATGCGACTTAATTTCAATTTCTGGTGGCATGATATAATCATATATAGAGCTGATTCACTGCACCTAGAGAAATGAAACAACAAGCTTTGTTGAGAATAACTAAGAGCAAGTTGATCATTTTATACTTGTGAAGTTGATGCCCTTTTTCAATCTTGTTCCCTTGGGAGGCTCATCCAATTGTTTGATTATGTGAAGTGATCAGCTTGTTAATTTGCACACGCAACCTCGCTTAGCTCATTCACGTACGTAAATAAATTTAATAATAATTAACTTTATTATAACGATAACTAACAAGTATATAAATAGATTGGAGTTCATAAAAATATAATAAAATGCTCCTGATCAGATTTCCGGTCGTGAAGATAAGATTTAAGGAGACATATTGTATATAAACAATTAGAGAACAAAAATTCAATTGTTTGACTACTTCCTATTTAAATAACACCCAGCATTTTTTTTTCACTAACTACAAATAAATCTCTCTCATTTTATTATCTACAAATAAAAAAAAATCACACCCTAATTTTGACTATCTTATAAATAGAGCTCTTTTTTTTTTGTTTTGTTACAAACCTGCTAGGGGACAAACTCAACTCTAACTTAATTTGGCTCATAGAGATGGGCAGAGACATTTACGTCTTTTCTCCGGACTATTTATCTATTTATATTTATTATTGCATTTGTATTTTTAGTTGTTTTTTCTTATATGGACAGTCGTTGCTTATGTGGATTAGTCGGACTCGAGTCTGCTCAATCCAGCTAACCAAGTTAGGTTTAGGTTTAATTGTTTATTAAAGTTATAATTAGTTAGGGCTAGAGCCTAATTTTGATTTATGCGTTAGGGTGGGTATGAGTCGGTTGGGCTTATGCCGATGTTGGCTAGCCGACCGAGTCAAGTTAAGTTAGGTAGTCACCAAACATTTTGTGGTATGCACCTAATGGTAATCGGCTACGATTCAGTCATAAGTCGGTTAACTCAAGCTTCCCTAGCTTAGTCGATTCAGTCGATCAGTATTCCGCTATATAATCTGTGGTGATGTCCTAATTATGATTGTCTAATAGAATTGAATGAATTGGCTTTGCCTCAAGACTCTTCTCCCTCAACTCCTCCATTTCGATCTCATTCTTCATCGCTAAGCCCTGTCCTAGGCCGCAGTTAACACTGCTGCCCTACCCTTCTGTGTTCGATCATCTCCTCTCGTGCTTGAGAGTACGGTTCACTTTTCATTATTTACAAATAGAGCTTCCTACTTGTTAAAAGAAAAAACTAGCAACATCCTAAATTAAGTTTAATTTAGCCTCCACCTAACTAATGGAATAAAAAATAGAATATTTTATCTATTTCAAGATTTCAAATAATATTTTTATATATTTTTTAAATTATCTATTTAACATAATATAAGTTTAGAGATTAAACAATAGTAGTATTGATCCATCTATTTTATGGGATTTAGTGTTTGGATGCAATTTTAGTATTTTAGAGATTTTGATTTAATCCTATTCGATTGTAAATTAGTGTTTGTGTTGCCACTAAGCTATTTTGGAGGCTTAATTTAGTTTTACAATTAGTAAAACCTAATGGCTGATTAAGTTATATCTCTCTATCAGATGATTGGGCGGGACTTTTTTTTTTTTAACAAATAAGAGGTTATTTGTAAATAATGAAAAAAGAGAGCTTTTATTTATGATATAGACATGCAAGGTGTTAGTTGTAATTTTTGTTATGCCGACCTAGGGATATGATACATACAAGATCTAGAAGGATCTGTACGTAAAAAAATTATGAACTTTATTGGAAGATATTTGTGAGTTAAGGTTCTTTTAGCTCAAGTTTGACTGGATTTAGAGTTTCGGGCAAGAAGTTATGGCCAAAACGGTGAGAATAGGTCAAGATGGGGGCGAAACGAATTATTCAATATTGCGACGGTCGTCGGAGGGTGGCAAACAGCTAAGGGTGGTGGTGAATAGCCATAAAGTAGAGTGACTCATGAAGGGAGATGGTTGGTAGAGTTTGAAAGCTTGAAAGGATTCTATAGTTAAGATCTATTGCTACAAAAATAAGGATGATCTAATGGCTTTAATAAAACAGTAAATACATGATAATAAAATAACTAAACTCAAAATCATTCAACGCATCCTAATTAACCTATGACAACTCCTATTTATAGAAGTAGAGTCCTAGCAGATCAGATCATTTTCATGTTATTGATTTCTTAGTTTTCTTGAAAAATATGAATTGTGGCTGCCACGTTCGAAGAGGAGGTCGCTTTCGAACGCTTGCATACATTCGCACATATAAAGAATACGAATTGCCCATTCAAATGCGCTCGACGAGAATACACTATTTCTAAGCTTATCATTTGTTAGTTTTGCTTGTTAGGTTAACTTCTTAATACGTGGAGAGCAACGTTATTAGGAATATTAATGAATATTATGTTAACTTTTCTTCTTTCTTTATTCTAAATCTTCTCCCTCCTCGCTCAAACCCTAACCGTGTGCCACCTCGACATTGGTTACTCCTAGCCTCCCTCAATTATCGGGTTCTCCCTCCTCCTTAGGATCTCAACTACCTTCTTTCCTCTCTTCCTTCACCGAACATCTCTTGATGGTCCAAACTTGAATTTTTAGTGTGTTCCATCATTGCGAGCTGGGTGATCTTGCGGAGGATGCTAGTCATATGAATCATAGGCCCACAAGTTCGGCTCATGTCGTGCTTAGGCTGCATGTAGGTTTGGCTTAGTCAACTCACACAAGCCAATCGAGTCATCCTCAGACTCATATTTGAGCTCGAGGTCATGCTCATGGATCCTAAACTAGTTCATAAAGATTTGGTTTGCCTCGAGATTCACGCACTTCATCTTCTCCATGCAATTGACCTAACCAAAACCCTACAGCTAAAATTAGATTTTGGCCTAAGGGCACTGCCACAAGTTGCATTGGGGATGGTGGCAGCTAGGTTCAGTCATGGGCCGCCAGCCATCGACCTCCAACTATGGTCTACGCAGTAGTGGAGGGAGATTAATCTCCATAAGCTGGGCTGGTTGCACGGGCCACCACAATGTGCCTTTAGTGGTCTTCGTGGGCCCTGGTGGTAGCGACTAGTACCCTTGGTCCCACTATAGTGGAGATGCGATGGTGGGATGAACGGTGGGCAACGCTTCAGTGAGCTAAGGTTTGGTGAAGGTTGGAGTTTAAAAGGGCATTGGGCCCAACCATCTAACGCTCGCAAGCAGTTGCGAATTCCACCACAGACTTTTAGTTAGCTAGTGGAAGTTAATAGTGTCTCTGTGTGGTTGCAAGAATGATGGCCTCGAGGCCGCGAAGTTTAGGTTTGCTGCAATGGAGAGAGTTAATGTGGGTGGTTTGCCGATCGTCTCCTACGACTGCCATCGACCTTGCTCGAGTGTGGGGGTCCCATGGAAGGGATCGAACATATGATGATTGGGGCTAGTGGGGCTAGATCACCGTCGGTGAAAAGCTACGATTTTCGGACTTATCTTCCCTATTAGTGGGGAAGATGACTCGGGAGCTATCTCTGCCAACTACTTTGGCATCTATGGCGGCTGCTTGGATCAGCAATGGTAGGGGGCCCTCCACCATGCTCAAAGGAGGGTCGAGGCCATGGTTTGGGCTAGCACCTCCCCTCCCTCTTGAGTTGGATTTTCTTGTTGTGAGAGGGCTTATTCTACTGTGGTTGGCCGTGTTGGTGACACTCAGCGGTGTTGGTGACACTGGGCGATGATGAGCAACTAGTAGGGCCTTTGCCTAGGCCCCGATCAAGTCATTGAGGGAGGTTTGCATGTCCTTAAAGTTCTCATTAAAGTCAGTCGACGGTTATTTGAATAACACATTCGCCACGCTAGTGGCTCGTCACCGACAGTTGTTGGTAGTGGTGCCGGAGAAACTCTCACAGGGATAGAAACGAGTTCTTGGTCCTCCATTAATGTTCCTCACTCTTTTATTTTCTTTGATCTCATGCTAACCATCTTTTGAGAAACGATGGCTCTGATACCACTGATATGTACTAGATTTGGAATGATCCATAAGTAAGAAAACAATAAAACTTTAGTGGAAGATACCCTCATTACGTAAGGTTCTTTTGGCTTTAGTTTGAGTGGATTTAAAATTTTGGACAAGAATTTATGTCTAAAAAGTGTGAGGAAAGGACAAGACAGGGCTGAAACGGATTAGCCGATATTATGGTGGTCGTCGGAGGGTAGTGAACGGCCAAGGTTAATGATAGATGGTTATAAAGTATGGTGGCTCTTCGAGGAAGATGGTGGTAAGGTTTGGAAACTTGAAATTATTTTGCGGTTATGATCTATTTCTACAAAAATAAGGAGGATCTAATGGCTACAACAAAATGGTAAATGCACAATAATAAAATAACTAAATTCAATACCATCCCATATCTTGATTAACCATGATTCTTCTATTTATAGGAGTAGAGTCTTAGCGGATCAAATCTACATACAGATTATCCGCTTTAATTTAAAATTAAAGATAATAAGGAAATTAAACTAAGCCAACTCAACTTTACTTGATTGACTCAACCCAGGTGGTAAGATCATATCAGAGTACATACAATATTGTAGATCAGGCTAATGTGGGTTTAATTATGGTGTTGTGATACACTTAGTTAGGATCTTTTCTTATTGCATTAGGTGTTTATTTTCATTAAAATAAAATTCCTATAGGTCGCGTTCGAACGCCCTTGTGAATGCCTTGTGAACGGTTGCGTTCGAATGCCTTGTGAACGGCCATGTTCGAATGCCTGTGTCGCGTTGACAAATCTAGAGAAGGGGCTTTTTTGAGTGCGTTCGAACGCGATCGGGTGCGTTTGAACGCGATCGATGGGAATCCTCTAGAATTAGAGTTTCATATTATTTTAGGACTTGTTGGCTAGCCTCTATAAATATGTGGATGGCAACCAACTTCATAATGCTATTGGATTCTTGATTTCTTGCCTTCTATCTTCTCTCTAGACTCCTCCCTCCTCCCTCTTTACCATCTTTCCACCTCTACCATTGGCAAGGTTTCTCCTAGCTTCTAATCTCTCTCGATTGTCGAGCCACCCTTTTTTTTGGATCTCGACCACTTCGTTCCCTTCGTCTACTTTCCTTAATCACTTCCACAATCCACCCTTATCTCCATACCCATCCATAACCCTAACATCCACTCTACCCATCACCACCACCATCACCCATGTTATTCCATATTTTCGTCCCTGCTACAGTTCGAATCTGCAAAGGGCATAAATATGAAAGTTGTAAATTAGGAAGTTATGAATCCAACTCAATTAGTTTCGTAATTTTATGACTACCGAAGAATATCTGACGAATATTTTCTCACGGTTGCGCGAACTAATTTCTATAATAAAATCAAATCTTGAAGGAATCTTAGCATAGCCTATCTTTGGTTCTAGATCTTATCAATTGGTATCAGAGCTTATCAAGTGGTATCAGAGCTTATCAAATTGGTATCAGAGCCTATCAAGTGGTATTAGAGCCCATCAATTTGGTATCAGAGCTCATCATGATGGTGGTGGGCAGTTTGGTAGTAGAATCGATAGAGATGATGAGATTTAGGTATGAAATGGAAAGGATGATCGAGATAGTGATGTTGTAGGGTATTTGTAATTTAGAAAGAAAGAAGGGGGAGATGATGACACTAAAGAAGGGGGATCGAAGGATGAGAAGGGAGGAGCTAGCTAGTGGGTAGGATTTAAAGGAAGTGGGAGAAGAGGCCCAACCTTGCTAGACTTAGGAAATCAGTAGTCAAGGAGGAAGGGTTTTGTGTCAACTTGACAATGACGGTCTCGGATCAAAGAGACGGGAGGGAAAGAGAACAAGAGAAAAGAAATAAAAGAAGATAGAAAATAATCAATATTCTTTAATAAATCAATGCTCTAAAGATGGCTGCTCTCCACATTTATTTTGGAGGCTAACCATAATAGCTTAAAATTAATTAAGCACTAAGTCAAAATAATTATTGAAATAACATAATTAGACTGAAATCGGCTCCAAACATTTGAATGCCATGTGGGGCATTCGAACGCTTCGTCAAAACTCTAAATCTACATTCTTAGGTTAAGACATTCGAATGCCATTAAATAGTCAATCGAATGCCCTCGGATTGGGGCATTCGATCTTCATTAGCCTGTTGTTCACACGTCTCGATAAAGGTTGTTCTTGGATTGAAACATTTGAATGCCTCAATTAAGGTTGCTCTTGAACTAGGGTGTTTAAACGCTTCGACGAAAGCTGCTCTCATTTTCAACTATTCGAACACCGTTAGCCAAGTATTCGATTGCCTGAGCTAGAAGTCAGAATTCCTCCAAAAATAGTAAATAATTAATTCTAGATAAGTAGGCTCGACTCAACAAACCTAATGTTTCCTATAAGGTGACTCAATGGAGCCCAGATCGCATTATTCTTTCTATATTTAAACTTGGAAACAAATCAAAACATCAATTCTAAATAAAATCGAATCAAGCTAAGTATTCAAAATACTAGCATTCGCATCTAAACATTGGATCCTATGAGATCCACAAACCAAAAATATTATTATTTAATTTCAAAGATCATATTATAGAAGTGTGATAAGATTAACTTACATTTATAAAAATATCATTTGAAACAGACAAAATATTCTATTTTTATTCTATTCAATTAGGTGCTTATTAAATTAAATTTAACTTAAGATGTACTTTCGCTTTTTCATTTTTTGTAAATAGGGGCTTATTTGTAAATAATAAAAAGGAGGGGTTGTTATTTATAATGATAATTTCAATTAGACTTTTCGGAAGTTTTTTACTAAGAAAGATATTTATATATAACCCTTTGAACTAAAGAAAAAAAAAGTAATCATACTGATCTCTAAATTAAATTTTTTTTTGTTTAAAGAGTATATATGGCAAATAAATATTTAGGGAGTGTACGCAAAAAATGCAATAGTTTAGAGAGTCCACCTGAAATTATCCTCATTTTATAATATAATATAATAAAAATGTAGGGTAATTTTCTCTTTGTTTTTAAAGGGAAATTTATATATAACACCTTATTTTATAATGTAATTGTAGTTTACACCCTATATTTTTACTATTTGTAAATCGAGTCCTCTGATTTAGCGAATATGTGTAGAAAACGCTATAGGTTAAATTTAAACTAACATCGTCAAAATGTTTTTAAGTAAAGATATTTTATTTTTAAAATAATTAAAATACATTTATTTTTAAAATGACTAAAATGCCCTTAGTATAACTTGGTTGAGAATATTTTTATAATATTTTTAGTTTAGTTAACTTAACCCAGAGATTTGGTTAAGTTTAAATAACTAATCTAACGGCGGGATATTTTTTTCACATATTCATTATATCATATCTCTGGTTAAGTTTAAATAACTGATTTAACGGCGAGATATTTTTTTCACATATTCATTATATCATAGGGCTCAATTTATAAATAATAAAAATATAGAATATAAATCATAATTTTATTAAAAAAAATTAGGGTGTTATATACAAATTTACTTTTTTTTTTTAAATTAAAAGGACATACCTGGTCACTTACATCTCTCTTGTGGAGGAGAGTTGACATTTGTTAATAGGCCGGATAAGACTGACGGATATCCTATGCATTAATTATCAGCAGCACAAGAAGACGAGCTCAACTTGTTTCAAACACTTGGTAGGCCAGTCAGGAACAGCCTCCCTTTTAATATGAACCACATGAAATAAATAAGTATGTTATTTTATTTTTCAAACAGTTTGTTTGAAACATGAGCAGTTTATAATCACGCCGATGTACAAAATTGACGTAGTAGTGAGTTGGATCACAACGGGTATTTTTCATAATACAGATAATTACACCTAGACTCTATATATTGTTACATGTTTCTATGTAGACTTTCTCATTTATTTATTTATTTTTATTTTGACCATTTTTATTATAAAAAACCTCTCAAATGTCTTATTTATTAGCTTTTTCTTTATCATCTTTATTATACTAAATCGAAAGTTGAATTTAAAGATTCTCTTATTAGAGACAAAATTTTGAAGTATTTGATAAGTTTTACGAGCATTCAAAAAATACCGATTGAATTTTTAGATGACAAATATATGTTAAAAAAATAAACATCTTTTCAAAATATCTATCATACTTATTTTTATTTTTCAAAAATATATATTCAAAAAAGTGTAACATTATTTTAATTTTTTTATAATTAATTCGATGAGATCTTTAACACTTGTTATGTTTAAGAAGTATATCCATGCAGGAAAACAATGATTGTATGCGGCATTTATGCAAACTAAAAATTTCTCGGAGAATATTATTACTATATATTTGCAATCTAGGTGTAGTCAGGTTGCGATAATTCCTTACAAACAGAGCTGCAGCGAATCAGCAACCAAGGTGTACTACCATCTAAGTACATACGCCCGTACTTATCTTCGGAAGAAGGTGGCGTGGAAAGTGGAGAGGACTCCAAGAGTCAGAAACCGATATCCCGTGGCTTCGAGCTGGAAGTCAAAAGAACGACGGGGTTCGATTAATTGTCATGCCTTTCTTCATGGCAAGGAAGTCAACGAAGAATAAATAGTCTTCGCTTAGCCATGCATGCATGCATGCATGGTATGCTTAGAGGAGGGAAAAGACTTAAATTTATTTTATAGGATATCACATGGTTCACGAGAAAGTTAAATATTTTTGCTTTCGGTCTTTGGTACACACTATATAAATTTCATCTTGCATAAATGTCAAAACGATTGTTATAAGGCACAGTAGCAAGATAATAATTATATTATGATCCTTTTTAACTCTCGGTCAGTGTCACTTTCATCTCCTTACAAAAAATGAGAGTGGACATATACACCCCGTAAGCTATTTAAATGTATCGGTAAGTCACCTTCATCAATATTTCTTTAGAAATTCTAATAGAAATAATTCTAAATTTTGAGTGACTTAATGTAGATCGACAAAAATACTTTCGTCCTCCTTCCGTATTCATTCAATCTTTTCTTTTAGTGTAGTGATCTCTAAGATAACTTTTTTTTAAAATTACTTAGAGACTTATTTAAAAAATAAACACTAAACAGATCTTTTCTATTTTTTTTAAAATAAGAGTATTTTTATCTATATATTTTGTTAATTAAATTTTACTATTCTTTTCTAACATAATTTTTATAGAGGGGGCTTATTGATATGATTAGATAATTCTTGGGTAATGTGTCCATTTGATCCATGAACGTGAAAAAATTAAATAACTTACGTGAATACTTAGATATGCTCTAATATCTAAGTATTAGACTAGGGTGTTAGGTTTTTAATTGTTGGCAATTATGTACAAAATATTCTAAGTGTATTTTTTATATGTATATAAGCTTTACATAAGTCTAGAAAATCTCTGGTTTGAATAATTACAAAATTATTAGAGCAAAGTTGATGAGATCAAGTCATGCCGTTCGAACGCATCCGGGCCGCGTTCAAATGCACCAACGAATTTTGAAAATCTTGGACTTTCGTAAGTACGGATAAAACTTGGATTTGGCTCTATCTTGTACTTTCGTGAGTACGGATAAGACTTGAATTTAGCTCTATCTTGGAGATCATATATAAGGATTGTGATGCCCTATCTCTAGGGTGGTTGAAGAAGATTATTGAAGGAGACTTCTTGAGGCTACATCGGTTCTTCAACTAACAAGGTCCTTCTCATCTACAATCTTAATCTTTCGTCTTAAGGGCTATCTAGACGAAAGATCAATCTCAAGGGCTACTGAGGTTGTACTTCAATCATGAGAAATAGTAAATCGTGGGTTCTAGCGAGCAAAACTGAGAGAAACAAAATTGTTTGGATCGACGGATTGTTTTGTGAGTCAGTCTTGTAACTGCTAATATTCTAGTGATTGGTTTTGATCCGAGTTTGGATCCGTGGTTTTTTTTTCCATTTAGGTTTTTCCACGTTAAAATCTTGGTGTTCATCTCTACTTTCATTTTTTATATTTCTTCCGACTTTTACTTAAGCGAACGAATGATATCATTGCCTAAAGGTTAGATACATACGTGTGTCTAAGGGTTTTTTCAATTGGTATCAGAGTAGGTTCTCTCACCCTTTGAGAGAGATCAGATAGGCATGGATTTTCATAGAGATGGACCATCATATATTAGACCTCTTATTCTAGATGGATCAAATTATGGATATTGGAAAGCTAGGATGAGAGCTTATTTGAAGTCTATAGATGAGAGAGTATGGATGGCCATTGTGAACGGTTGGAGTCCACCAATGTACATGGTGAATGATAAGTTTATTAAGAAACTGATTGAATCATGGGATAAGACAGATTATTAAAAAGTTGGCTGGAATAGCAAAGCAATAAATGCAATTTTTAGTTGTGTTTTTTTGGGAGAATTTAGAAGAATTTCTACTTATGAGATAGCAAAAAAAGCTTGGACGATCTTAGAAACAACTCATGAAGGAACTATGGCTGTAAAACTTTCAAAAATTCAGAGGTTGACTACTAGTTTTGAAACTTTACGTATAGAGGAGAATGAGACATTTGATGAGTTCTATGCAAAGCTTAGTGATATAATCAACTCCAGTTTCAATCTATGAGAGAAAATTCTTGAAAATAAAATTGTCCGTAAGATCCTTAAGTCTCTTCCAGAAGGAATTGGTATGAAATCTACAAACATTTGAGTCCAGTCTTTCAAAACCAAGGAAGTCCAAAGGGATGGCTCTATCCACAGTTGAATAAAATTTAGAGGAGTCTGATGATGAAGGTGATTTAGATGTTGAGATGTTGACTATGTTTGTCAAAAAGTTCAATAAATTCTTTCGGAGCCAAACAAGTTGAATGTTGAAAAACTTGAGAAAAGCAAAGCCTTTGTGAAAAAGAAGAATACTGTGAGTTCGAATACAGGTGGTAGCAACAACAATGTCAAACAGAAAAATAAGAATTCTGAGAATAAAGTTCGATGTTTTGAATGTTCTGGTTTTGGACACATTGCACAAAATTGCCCTAATCGTCTTAAGAGGAGGGGAAAGCTATGAAAGTTACTTGGGATGACTCAGATGAATCTGATGATGATTCTGAAAAAGACGAAGAAAACTTTGTAGCTTTTGCCTCTTCTCTACTTAATACTGACTCTGTTGTTGATACCTATAGTTCAGATGATCAGGATATATTACCAGCTGAGGAAGATGAATATGAAATTCAAAAGGCATATAATGACTTGTACCTAGAGTCGTTTAAACTCAAAACTACTTCAACGACTCAAGGTAATCAAACCAGAAAGAAATCAATTTGAGGAGAAGTACAAATTGGAACTTGAACGTATTAATGACCTTTCTGAACAACTTGACAATGCAAAAAATAAGATGAAGGATGATGAAATTTAACTAGAGCGATTGCAGAAGGAAGTGACATTTCTTAAAGGGAAGAACAAACTTGATGAGATATTAAAAACTCAGATTTCTGAAAAAGATAAGTATGGTATTGGATACACTGGTAATTCAAATAATAATAAAACTGTCTTTGTTTCTACAGGTATACAAAAGGAAGAAAACTTGAGGTCATCAACCGCTTTTTCAAAACAATCCTAGATAAATGTCTCTAAACTGAAGTTCAATCAACAAACTGGTAACTCTTTAACGGCACCAAAGGTAAACTTTAGTCATACTCCTCGACAAAAGGTGAGTAGAAAAGAGTTTGTTCCAACATGCTTTCATTGCGGCATTCTAGAGCATATTTGACCCCATTGTAAATTTTTGCAAAATCCTAGAAGTGATTTCATTTATGGGATGAAAACAAAGACCATATGGGTCAAGAAAAGTGACTTGAAATGTTATGTTGTGCATACAGCCTTGAAAGCTTTAAATTCTGATTTGTTGTATTTAGACAGTGGCTGTTCAAGACATATGTCGGGTGACAAATACTTGTTTTCTAATCTCGAAAAACATGAAAGGGGAGTTGTGACATTCGGAGATGGTAATTTATCCAAGGTAATAGGTAAAGTAAAGGTAAGTACTCCAAGGATTCCTAGTCTCGAAAATGTTCTTTATGTTAAGGACTTGAAAGCAAATCTACTGAACATCAGCCAATTTAGTGATGAAGATTATGAGGTAAAATTCTCCAAAAATGATTGTAATATTCTAGATCATGATGGTAATGTTATATGTTTTAGATCTAGAACATCTGATAATTGCTATATTGTTAAAACTTCACATAATCTGAAATGTAACAATGCAAAACATGCTAGAACTCCTATGAGTACAACTACCAAGCTAGGAAAAGACACTTCAGGAAAAAGTGTTGATCAGACACTATATAGGAGCATGATTGATAGTCTTTTGTACTTAACTGCTAGTAGACCAGACATTGCATTTAGTGTCGGTGTGTGTGCTAGGTTTTAGTCTGAACCTAAGGAGACTCATTTGTTTGCTGTGAAACGTATCATAAAATATGTCAGTGGCACAGTTGATTTAGGTATCTGGTTTACTTATGACTCGGGTGCTATCATATCGGGATACACGGATTCTGATTGGGCAGGTTCATGTGATGATAAAAAAAGTACTTCAAGTGGATGTTTTTATGTTGGAAACAATCTAGTTGCTTGGCACAGTAATAAATAAAACTCGATATCTTTATCTACTACGGAGGCCGAGTATGTTGTAGCAGGGAGTTGTTGTTTTCAGTTATTATGTATGAAATAGATGGTAAAGGATTATGGCATTGAACAAGATACTATGGTGCTTTATTGTGACAACATGAGTGCTATTAATATATTGAAAAATCCTGTTCAACACTTGCGTACAAAACATATTGATATCCGACATCATTTTATACGCGAGTTAGTTAAAGACAAAATAATAGCACTGGAACATATTGAGACAGAGAAACAGTTGGGAGATTTGTTCACAAAACCTTTGGATATACAAAGATTTGAGTATCTTCGTACTTCTTTAGGGATTTGTGCTTTGGATTGATTTTATTGGGATTTGTGTTCTTTTTAGTTTGCGAGTCTCTTTTTATTTCGTTTTGTTTTTTTTAGGTTTTCTTTTACTCTAAATTTTTTTTTTAGGTTTCAGATTTGTCGAGAGTTTTATTTTGTTTATAAAAAGTTTGATGCACTTTTAAGTTCAAAAATATATTCTTGACATAGAAATATGATTTTTCTCTTGATTATGAGTTATTATAGTCAATTTTGTTATCTTTTAGTATATTGTATCAATTTTGATTTTGTCACTCCCTCGACTTCTATTATAATGAAACCAAATTTAATGTACTCATAACATATGTGTATTCTTGAGTGAGTATGATATCATGAATTATTTTTTTAAATAGCTTACTATTAACTTTGATTTGCACAGTTTGACCTCATGCTTAATCGTCAAAAATTTATTCATAAAAGATCAATGAAAAGGGCTACAATGAGTTAGTGTGAAAGCCGTCTTGTTTAGAGTCCAGTTTGACTCAGTACATTATTTGCAAATTAAAAAAAATGATATATTTGAATTTCTTCTTGCACATTGTTTGATTTGTATTATAAGAAAAGGGCTACCTATTCATGTGTGAAAGCCATCATTGCACCTATTTTTTTAAAAAAAAATACAAGAAAAATTCCTATTATGTTGTAGAGAATAAGTCGAAAAGTGCAAAATTTCAATCGGTTTGACTATTGTGTTGCATCATTGATTAAATAAGAAAGTTTGTTTAAGAATATTGTTTCATGTTATCTATGCTTATCTTGCATATGCGTATTGTTATGATCAATCAAGATTAATTTAATTTTGAGTGATGCATTAGAATTGATTATAATATGCTTTTGATGATTTGATTGATCTGTGTATGACTTATTTCATTTGATTGTCATATTTTATGTCTTGAATTTATTTTGAATTTTTTTAGAAGTGTATCTCCAAAAAGATTTTTTTTTGTTTTTATTGATTTAAAAAAAAATTTGGCGTTCGAACTCAAGATTTTTGAGTTCGAACTCAGCGCATTCGAACGCGCACACTAGTGCGTTCGAACGCACTCGGGGGTTATTTAAATATTGCGTCCGAACCCAAGGGTTTTCATCTTTCATCTTTCAAACCCTAGAAACCCTTCATTTTCTCCCTCCCAAATCTTTAAGATCTCTATCTTTTTCATCAAAATTTTCACTTCAAATTCTTTTAGAGGGTAGTTCTCCTCCGGATCTAAAGTTTTTTGGCCAAAACTTCAATATTTTCTTCACTTTTTGCGAGGTATGATCATTCATCAATTTTCTTATTTTTTATTCAATTAAGTCTCTTGATCTTGATTGATTTCGTGTGGTTTCGAGTTTTGATCACGTTAAAGTTAATATCTTGATGTTTCTTATGCGATTGAACGTGATAACTTAGCATTTTCAAGTAGAAGATGGATTTCATTTAGGGTCTTCATGGTTTCTAGAATTTTTGGATTTCTTGTTATTTTTTTGTATGCTTTGGGCATATGTTGAATTTTGTGACTTTTTTCCTTCTCTAGAATGCCTAACAAAGCTACAGTTACTAAGAAACCAAGGTCGTTTTCGTCACTTACCTCGACTCCGTGTTGACGATTTTTCATCGTCAGTTTCCTCCGAGTTCCTGGTCTTTGGCATTTGTGTCAAAAAGGGGGAGAGTGTGTAGTGTGTGGTGTGTGGTGAGTTTAAATGCGAGTTTAAAGTTTAGGAGTTTACTGGTGTAGGGGGAGTGTTGGCATAGGGGAGTTTATTAGAGTTTACTAGTTTATGTTTCCTGCATAATAACTTTGCTTAAGTACTTTTGAACTTATGCTTGAGTACTTTTGAACTTATGCTTGCTTGATAACTTGTGTTTGGATTGTTATTTATTTCAAGTTATTTTCACTTGATCTTGGATTGGTATATTTTTATTATTTGCAGAGATTGAAGTGCGAAATCTTCTAGACTTGTTGAATGCTCATTTTGAATTCTTTGTTATATCTTGTAATCTAGTTGTTTTGTCACAAATTGCCAAAGGGGGTGATTGTTAGGGTTTTAATTGTTGGCAATTGTATACAAAATATTCTAAGTGTATTTTTTTACATGTATATGAGCTTTACACAAGTCTAGAAAATCTCTGGTTTGAAGAATTGCAAAATTATTGGAGCAAAGTTGATGAGATTAAGTCATACCGTTCGAACGCATCCGGGCCGCGTTCGAATGCACCAACGAAGTTTGAAAATCTTGGACTTTCATGAGTACGGATAAGACTTGGATTTGGCTTTATCTTGGAGATCATATATAAGGATTGTGATGCCCTATCTCTAGGGTGGTTGAAGAAGATTATTGAAGGAGACTTCTTGAGGCTACATCGGTTCTTCAACTAACAAGGTCCTTCTAATCTATAAATCTTAATCTTTCGTCTTAAGGGCTCTCTAAACGAAAGATCAATCTCGAGGGCTATTGAGGTTGGACTTCAATCACGAGAAGTAGTGAATCGTGGGTTCTAGCGAGCAAAACTGAGAGGAACAAAGTCGTTTGGATCGACGGGTTGTTTTGTGAGTCAGTCTTGTAACTGTTAATATTCTAGTGATTGGTTTTGATCCGAGTTTAGATCCGTGGTTTTATTTTCGTTTGAGTTTTTTCACGTTAAAATTTTGGTGTTCATCTCTACTTTCATTTTTAATATTTTTTCCGACTTTTACTTAAGCGAACGAACGATATCATTGCCTAAAGGTTAGATATATACGTGTGTTTAGGGATTTTTTCATAGAGTATAACACCGAAAGATATACTCTAATACTTAGGTTCGTAGCTTGTTTCGTATACACACCATGATTTTTCATTGCAGCTTATATATGTATTATTATGCCTAGTTACGTACATTATCTTTTGAGCTTATTTACTACGGATACATTGAGTACAAAATAGTGCCAATTATGTTACTCCAACATGTGTGGTTGAGAAAGAAGTACATAATGAAAGTTTCCAATAAAGTCCCTTATAGTTAGTAGTTATGATTTATTAGTATTCGGTAAAACTTGGATTTATCTAATGAAAGTGAATTATTATGGCAATTAATGTTGCATGCCATGTAATATATAAAAGTTATAAAGTTTCTCTCTTAGAATAGAAATAAAATGAGTAAAAATTTAAAAAATTAGGTAATTTTATGAAAGTGAAAAACTCACTACCCATTCCCACCCATTTTTTGTCTAAATATTATAATGCGATGGACTTCTAAAATATTGTTTCTTTGTTTTCCTATTCTACTAACCAATTACACTCTTTATATTTGGTTGAAGCCATGGAAGGGCAATAGGCAACAGTTGTTAACTTATTAATTACTTTAAAATTTTAAGTTGTTAGAAAATAATTTTTATATTTATATTTTAACACTCCTTATTTCTAAGCCCAGATATCTTAATTTAAAACAGTAGAGATTATATATTATAAATGACAGATGTGTCGGAGAGGATGGCTTTTGCTTAATTTGATATCATATTAATTTACCTACAATTAGAGAAACGATAATTAATTTTTAAATTTTATACTCTAACGCTAGCATCACATCCAAAATCTTAATTAAATGAGTCCCAGAAACAGAAGTATGCACACACCACAGCACAACCTGGAACCAGGCCAGCCATCTGGCATTACTGACCTCTCTGCATTATTCTGTCTACTTTTCACTATATTTTATTAAACCACATGCAGTACCCTTTCACTCAAGAATAAGAGAAAGGATTCACTTCTTCTTCCTGGGAGACAAACTAAGATATACAAAAGCAGTTAATTGATAATAATTCGTTGCTAGATCTCAAGCCTTGACATTAATAGTGATATTAATACTATCATGCACTACTATAATATTTTATTTAGTAGACATGTACACATTTTTTATAATTTTTTCTTTTTATTTCTTTTCACTAAGCTTCAATCCATTTCCTCCGGGGAGATGTGATCCTAAACACATGCTCCTCGCCGGTGTCTTCGTCGACACGAACCACCCATTGGCTTTTCTTCGCCTGCGGCGGCACCCGGCACACCGTCATCCCGCCGCCTATCGGTAGATGCTCCACCTTCGTCCTTCCACTTCGGCACGGCCGCCCGCAGAACGCGTTATACCCGACCACCACACCGCCGCAACCCTCGACGGCGCCGGCCTGCGCTGCCCTGAACACGCGTTCGTGCTCGCGCATCTCGCAGTCGACGAGCACGAAGTCGGCACCCAGATACTCGCCCATCAGTAGCTTCCTCGCGTCCCCGACGACGAGCTCTGCGTTGTCGGCCTCCGAGCCAAGGAATTCGACCGAGGATCGCAGCTCGTCGGGGCCGTGAACTATGCAGACTGCACGGCCGCCGGTTTGGTTCGCCGCCGCGATCAGAGCCAATGTGGTCGGGCCGGCGCCGTCGCTGCATGCTTCCACCATGAGCCGCGCGCCGCTCCCGGCCGCCAGCGCCGAGATAAACTCGGCGACATCGGGCTCCATGGGCTTATTTCCCTGCAAAGAGGCAAAGATATATAGATTAATTATAAGTTTGGAGAGGAGATAGCATAATATTTTGGATGTGTGAGAGAGAGAGAGAGAGGTTGATAAGCTTACGAGTTTTAGTGTTCGAAGGTAGGCTTTGGTGGCGTTCTCGGCGGACCAGGTCATGTTTAATTATTTCTTGAGTTTGCTACGTAGCTTATTAGACTTCCATCGTCAGTTTGGTGTATATATAGAGAGAGAGACTTGAGAGCATTGATGTATATATTGTAGTTTCCTATATGGTTGGGAAGCTTTAACGACATTAATTGTCTCTCAACTTGTCAATTTGATTTTTCCATATAACTAATAAAGTTTCAAGTGGTTGAATGTGACAAAGGTGATATGCTTCAGTGTCAGTGACAACGAAAGCTCCAGCAACCAAGTGCTTCAGTACTTGGGTTTTAATATCTGGTATTTTAGCATACATATATCAATTTTACAAGCAAGAATTACTGCATGGTTGCAATTATGGAATATTTTGAAGTGTAAACTTGTTGTACGTCCATGAAATATATGGTTCCATTTAATTTATAGAAGATTTTGAGGTGCATAATTTAGCATTAAGTGACCTTCCTTGATGCTACCAAGCAATGTCTTGAAATCTAATTAATCTTGATACATGTGTATGCAGCTTGGCTCCATCTCCCCAAATATTCATATTAATTAGTCGTCAATTAAATTCTCTCTTCATCAGGCCCAAACCGACCACGGGGGGAACAAAAGCTAAATTGTGGAAATCTCCAAGGTTATGTAGCACCATCTTGAGACAATCTGCAGACTCCCATGTTCCCCAACAATGGTCGGCAATTCAAAATGCAGGCAAGTTCTGAACATGTTGAGAAAAACAGCAGAACAAACCCTAAACTTGGAGATCTATCAGATCTAGGGTTTCAACTACCGGTCTAGTAAGTTTACCATCAGAAATAATTTAAGCAAATGAATAAAGATGAATAAGTTCCAACATACTGTTGGAGTATTAAAGGATTAAAATGTCGGTTAAGTATAAAAATAATTGTTTTCTAACATTTTACATTTTTAGATCAATTGATTATCTAACACAGTATTAGAACAGAGGTCCTAACTTAAAATCTTGTTAGACCCATCTTTCATTTTAAATATAAGATATTAACATATTTAAATCAAGTCCACTTCGTAGGCCTATCAAGATATCTTAGCCTTGTTGTAAAGTGAAATGTTCACTATAAATTATAACTTCATCATTCATTAATAACTTCAGCTTCTAGAATAATTGATGAGTTAATATATATTGTTATATCAAGAATCATACTTAAACTGCTGACATCCATTGTAGGGTAAATGTAGGCCTCCTCGATTGATTTTATTATAGAAGTCAATAATAGACAATAGCTCTTTCAAAAATAGTTAAAATATCCCCCGGTAGAATTCCACTAATATCAGACAATTAGTCTAGTTGTTGGATTAGGCATCCTCATGAGAAGTTTTAGTCTAAATGGTAATACTAGTCCAACTATGTCTTTTATTTCTTGGTACACTAGGAGATTATAAGAGCTCTTTTAGTTAAATTAAGAGATTGTGAGAGGTTTCATCCTAATTTAATTAGGAAATGGACATAGGCTTTCGATACCTATATAAAGAGATAGACAGCTAGCCTTTCAATTGGCAAATAAAGGTCCGGAGATGGGTGCATTGAGTTATTTCAAACTTAAGCTCTTAGAATAATTGATAAGTTAGTATATATTGTTATTCAAAAATTAGACTCCAGCCGCTAACATTTGCCATAGGGTAAACAACTATATCTTAGGCCTCCTGCATCAATGCCACCACAGAAGTCAATGATAGATTAATAACTCCTCTAGACATAACTAAAAGATCCTGAGGTTGAGTTCCACCAATACAAGATATTCTACTTTATGGATTAGGCTTTTCCTATGAGAAATTCTAGTAAAATTGATAAAACTTGTTCAATTATGTCTATTGTCGAGACGTAGTAAGAGAGGATAAAAGTTCTTTTAGTTCAATTAAGAGATTGTGAAAAGTCTCCTAATGATATTATAAGTATACCCCAATTTAATTATAAGGACAAGCTGACAGGCTACCATATAAAATGCCCCTAAGAACTAGTAAATCGATCATAGGAAAATACAGTGCGAGAGCCTCCCTTGGTTTGTTGTTTAAAAGTTTTTTATACTAACCGGTTATGTATAAGTGGAAGTGTTTTCTCAAGTTGGTTTTCTCAAAGATGATATTTTAGAGTCCACATATTGTGTATCTTGCACAGTGGGTTTATCATTGCCCCATGATTTTTCTCAATTGATAGGGTTTTCTACATATATCTTTGTGTCTGAATCTACTGTGATAAATTTATTGTCTTTTGGAGTTTCATGAAGTCATATCATATGCAGAATTAGAGAATGCTTACCATGTTTGATGTTATGTGACATCAGAGCGAGAATACAGCCAATCCCAATGCTGTAAAAGCAAACCAAGTTGCATGTAATGGATCGTAGTCTCTCCCTGATCTTTAAACTAGATGTTAGATCTCATCTCTTCTTTTAACTATGAGTGACAGCAAAAACCCAACGGTTTTTATGGTATAACACCTGGACTATCTTTTTCACTATCTAATTCAAATAGCTAGAGGTAGTCTAAACCATCTCAAAATTAAAGAAGAAAGGGTGAAATTCTAATAAGATATTGCTCTACTGCATGCAGTCACTGAAAGATAACTCAGCATACAGGTTGTCATATATTTGATGAGAGCTCTGAGTGTCAGTAGTTAAATAAAGACTTGCTCACAGCATACAGGTTGTCATATATTTGATGAGAGAGCTTGAGTGACAGAAGTTAAATAAAGATTTGCTCCTATGGATGAACTGGTGTGCACGTGAAGGCATTAATGCAGTATGAATGCTGTAATGTTACTAAAATAGAGCAACTTATTCAGAAGAGTATTATGCAACGCTGATACCAAGGTAGTGCATCATCATGTGAAGATTGTTTATTAATAAATGAGCAAGCTTAATCATGATTACTATCAAGAGCAATTAACCTATTGTTTAAGCTTTTGCATTTAATTGGATTTCAATGTACGAAGAAGCTATTAGAGAACCGCAATTTTATACTTTTTATATTATTAAGGTTGGAAAATTTTAAAGAGGCTTAAGATGTAGATTTGAACTAATTAAATAGGTGAGGGTTTTATATCTTAAACGACTATAAATCTAGCTAATTATAAACTCAAGACAATTAATTCACCATTTACTAGAGAATGATAATTTTATTCTTTTATACTCTTAAAATGAGTCTCCTCTTGATCACAAACTAAATCGCACCTGCCATTCACATCCTTTAATTCTCAATCTTGGTCTCCTATTCCCATTAAAAAATCTCTTATACCTAAAACTAAATACAATCATGTGAGTGTCACATTGGAAGACCATGGCCGTCCAAAATTTAGTACTAATATAAAATTAAATGCTAGGTAGTTTTACTCCCTTCAGAGATGGCGGCTTATACGATCTAATCTTCCCTAATAATATGCATAATATATATAACCGACAAGGCTGCCATTAGGGCCCCTTGTATTGGAATATTTTGGGCATAACTTGCTTTACTATTATTATAGTTTTTGCTCCCTTGTTTCTTTCTATGGCCAAGGATCTCATGGCAACCAAACACCCTCTCTGGATTTCACGTGCATGGATACTCTTGCAAATGAGTCTCATATGAACAAAATATGGGCTCATGGATTTGAATAAGGTTATGCCATCAGAAAGGAAGAAACAAGGCTCACATTGTTGGAAGATTTGTGCCCATTGAACTTGTTTGGCTCGTAGGAAAGGTGTCTCCTTGGAGGGAGTAATGGAGAGAGTTAGGCATGGCAGAGAAAGTAGATGCTTGGATGTGACAAGGTATGGGTCATGGAGGGGATTTTAATCCCACTCCACTCCAAGTTAGGGACAGTTTTCTGTACGATTCATCAATGGTTGTCTGAACGCAGTGGATTGCGTATTAATTGCAAAACATTTACACCCATGTGGCTTGACAGGGGTTGATCAACTTGGATTGAAATAATTTTAATTTGAGTTAATTTTTAGCTTAAGCCGATCACAAGTCGATAAATAAGTAATTTTGAACTTAAATCATGCTTGGTCAAACATGAATTGATGTTTCAAACAAGATCTAAAATAATCCGGACATAAGAAAATTATAAAAATTTAGGTGGTTGTAGTAATTTGTTATGAATCATATTTGGAATGATTCAGACATAAGAAAATTATAAAAATTTAGGTAGAGGTAGCATCATGAGTTAGGGTTCTAATGGCTCTAGTTTCACCTAAATCAGAGTTCGGGATGAAAAGTAAAACATAAAACATTGGAGATAGGTCAAAGATGGCAGAACAGTAAATATCCGACGTTGCGGCGGTCGTCGGAGGGTGGCGGACAGCCAAGAGTGGTGGTGGATGGTCGTATTGTAGGGTGACTAATGGAGGTAGGAGATATCTAGGGTTTGAAAGCTTTGGAGGTTCTACGGCCATGATCTACTCTTAGAAAGCTAAAGGCGATCTAATGGTTAGGATAAAACGGTAGATATGGTAATAAGAAAATAATTAAACTCAATTAATTCTCAATATTTAGATATACTTAGATTCTTAAAATATTGGATGAATAACAAAAAAGCCCTGCCCCTCTATATATATATATAGATGTGGGGTACAATGAGTCCTACTCGAACTTAGCCCTAAAGGCTAACATGACTCGAATTATGACTTGCCTTAAAGGCTTACATGACTTAATTGAACTTGCCTTAAAGGCTTACTTGACTTAGTTAGAATTGCTTTAAGGGCTGTCATGACTTATCTAGACTTGCCTTAACTAGAGTTGCCTTAAGGGCTGCCATGACTTATTTTGACTTGCCTTAATAGCTCACATGACTAAATTAGACTCGACTCGACTTAACCATGTGGTCGGATCGTAACAATCCACCACGCTTCCGACACCTTGTCTTCAAAGTGACTAGTCTCTCACGTCCTTATACTCATACAACTTGTTCTGCCAATTAGTGGATTCGGGTTCGTCTTCCTCGAGTCTGCTTAGGAACATGACGTGAGTTGGCTGGGGCTTGCATTTATGATCAGGGGTAAATCGGTCATCATAGTAAAAACACAAGCCTTTCCTTTGGCGCTCTTCCAAGTAGTTGGGTACAAAGCGGCGCGTGATCATCTGTCGGTTAGGCTGAGTTGGGGCAGATGCCGTCTCTAGTGGGCCGTGGGCTTGGGCTGTCTTTCTTCTCTTCTCCTTGCAGATCTGGTTTAGTTGATCCAATTTGGACTTTATTAGGACAGCTGAGGAGAAGGTCTCATCAGAAGTAGTGGGCCTTAAAGCTTTGACCTCAGCCTGAATGTCAGGCCTGAGCCCATTAATGAAGGTACTCTTTAGGGCTGAGTCAAACCAGTTAGTGACTCGGTTGTATATCCGCTCGAACTCCTTCCGGTAAGCTCGAACTGTTATTGATTGAGTCAGCTTAGTCAACATGGTTTGAAAGTCCTCGTATTGGGTCAGACCGAACTGAGCACAAATCGCATCCACAAAGTCCTACCAAGACTCGAATGGTTGAGTTCGCTTAGCTGACTGATACCACCTAATCGCCATGCCCTCCAAGTTGAATGAGGCTAGCTGGTGGACCTTCTACTGGTTTGGTGTGCCATGGTACATGAAAAACTACTCCGCTAGATAGGTCCAGTCAAGCGGGTCTCCTCTAGAGAATTTAAGAAAATCAAGCTTGACGGTCTGAGCTTGAATCCCAAAATATGGTCTATTATCGCGGGCGAAGTGACCTCGGGTTCGAGGCTAGTTTCATGAGTCATAGGCCCACGAGTTTGACTCATGTTGCACCCGGGCTGCACACGGGTTGGCTCAGTCTAATGATGCGGGCCCACTAGGTTATTCCACCATTCATCCTCGGGCTCATACTCGTGCTCGAGGTCATATTCATGGGTTCCAAACTGGTTCGCACAAGGTGGTTGAACTGGTTCGCAAAAAGTTGGCCTGCCTAAAAAATCGTGTGCTTCATCTCCTTCATTCAAATAACCTAACCCTAACCCTAGGGCTGAATTTGGAATTCGACCTAGGGGCATAGCCACAGGATGCACGGGGGCTGGCGGTGGCTGAGTTCAGTCGTGGGTCGCCGGTAGTCAACCCTTTGCTGGTCCTCGCGGTGGTAGAACGGCGGTGAGCGATGGTGGAGGGTCAAACTCGAGTTCAGGCTCAAGCTGGTGCAATGGCGGCCATGGTGCACCGCCGGCCCTCAACGGCCGCGGAAGGAGCCCGTGGCCCCACTACATGGGAGCAACGGCGACGGGAAGCCACGACAGAGCCACCCCGATGTAAGGATAGCTTCTTACGGTTATAACTATCGGGTTCGGCCACTTGACGATCACCGACGGTTGCAGCGGCCACCATTGGCTGGTAGTCGGCCTGAGGAAGCCAGCCGTGGTTGTCGGTGGGCATGGGAGCGTTGGACTTGCGGCCACCAGCCACGAGTTTGCTGCAGTGACAGCCGCTATCGTCGGTGGTCTTCCGGCAGCTGTTGGTGTGAACGGAGGCCACCTCCTGGTTGCGGTTGTTCTTGGGAAGTAACCAAACGTAGTGGTTGGGGTTGGTGGGGGGCTAGATCTCCGTTGATAGGAAGCTAGGATTTTTAGCCCTAGGTTCCACCGCATGCGAGGAAGATGATCGCGGCCCTTGCGCTGGTGGCATCTACTACACATCAGCGGCAGTAGTGAGTGCCTACGATGATGGAGGGGCCTTTACCGCGGCCGGAGGAGTCATGGTTGCCACGGTTTGGGGCTCCTCTTGACCAACCTCATGGTTTGAGTTTTCTAGCTACGGTTGGTCGAATTTCATCGAGGCTGGCAGCGTTGGCAGCACAGGTTGGTGGAGGGCGGCTAGTAAGGCCTCTGTCAAGGCCTGGATCGAGTCATTGAGGGTGGTTTGGATCTCCTTCACGTTCTCCTACAACTTGACCGAAAATACTTTAAAAAAAGCTTTTACCCACGCTGGTGGCTCGTCGTCGATAATTGCTGGGGTTGGAGGGGGCGTCGAAGAAACTCCTATAGGAACGAAGATGAGATCGTGGTCCTCCATGGTCGATCCCTCCTCGTTGGTCTTGGATCGCGTGTTAACCATCTTCCAAGGAACATTGGCTTTGATACCAATGTTACGCACCAGATCTGGAATGATTCAGACATAAGAAAATTATAAAAGTTTACGTGGAGGTAGCCTTGTGAGTTAGGGTTATAATGGCTCTTTCACCTAAATTGAAGTTCAGGATGAAAAGTTAAAAATAAAATAGTGGAGATAGGTCAAAGAGGGCAGAACGGTAAATATCTGACGTTGCGGCGGTAGTCGGAGGGTGGCGGATGGCCAAGAGTGATAGTGAATGGCTGTATTGTAAGGTGGCTGCTGGAGGTAGGAGGTGGCTAGGATTTGAAAGCTTTGGAGATTCTACGACTATGATCTACTCTTAGAAAGCTAAAGGGCATCTAACGGCTATGATAAAATAGTAAATACGGTAATAAAAAAGTAATTAAACTCAATTAATTTTTAATACTTGGATATACTTGGATTCTTGGATTATTGGATGAATAACAAATAAGCCCTGCCCCTCTATATTTAGAGGTGGGGTACAATGAGTCCTACTCGGACTTAGCCTTAAATGTTGATGCGACTCAAATTAGGACATGCCTTAAAGGCTTACATGACTTAATTGGACTTGCCTTAAAGACTTACTTCACTTAATTAGACTTTCTTTAAGGGTTGTCATGACTTATTTGGACTTGCCTTAACTAGACTTGCCTAAAGGGCTGTCATGACTTATTTTGACTGATACGATACGGACTTCACCGATGTCATCTCGAGCATGGATTCACTTTAGAGGTGTCTTTGTTTCTTGTTTTAATGTTTAATTCTTAAAAAATAAGTTTTCTATGTCACGTTCGAACGCGGATGGAGTGCATTCGAACACGGTTGTGAACGCCTACATCTCGTTCGCACATCTAGTGAGTGCGAATTGTGCATTCGAACGCCGCGTTCGAATGTGCTGTGAACGCCTGCATTGCATTTGCAAATCTAGAGAAGTAGGAAATAGGTGCATTCGAACGCGGTGCGAACGCCTGCATCGCGTTCGTAAATCCAGAGAAGAGGAAAATAGATGCGTTCGAATGCGATCGGGCGCGTTCGAACGCGGTCGGCAAAAATGTACTGCTTAGGGTTATTTTTGAATTGTTTGATTAGCCTCTAAAGGATGTGGATGGCAACCATGGCAACCAAGGATGTGGATGGCAACCATGGAGTCCCTTAGGGGCAGTCCACTCCTCCCCTTCTTCCAATCGATCCCACACTTGTCCTAACCCTTCCATCACCCATAACCCTTCCACCATCACTTATTCACTGGTGCCACCCCATTATCGCCGGTCCACCACCATCCACCCTCATCTACGATCTCGTGCCTCCATCCACGGATCCTAAGACATACCCCCTGATGTTTGTCCACCAATCGGACGATATCTCGAGATCCCTATATCCGGTTTGCCTAAAACTTGATTTGTTGGAAAGAGCTTTTCCAGGGCTACAACATATCAAAATATTACATCGATCCAACGGCAGCATATTTTAGGATCTATTTTCAAAGTTCCGTGTCAGATCCTATCTAGATCTGAAAATCGGAAGAGATCGAACCTTGGCCTGAAAGGGAGATCGTATCAAGTTGGTATCAGAGCCACTGTTTCTTGGACACACATTTCCTATGACTACCACCAGAGCCATGGCTGCACTGCGAGATGAGGAAGAAGAGATTCAACTAATAGAGGAGGGGGAAACAGTCGTAGGGACTTCCACCTGTGGAACCGCCCGGCAAAATCGGAATATGAAAGAACTTAGTGTTCAAGCCATGCTGGGGTCTCTTTCCGAACAAATGGCCATCAACAACCAAATGATGATGGAGATGATGCGGGAATTATGGGCGACAAGGGAAGCCATGTCGAACGGGAACGCACCATCGACCCCACGACGCGAGTCCACTCCTATGAACCCATCGCAACCAATTTAGAATTTGCAACCACAAGAGCCGCTACTGCCACCACCCTATGGGCAAAGACAAGCAAGGATGGTTCCACCAAGCCCAGTTGCAAGTGAGCCCATTCGACGAGCTAACCATTATGGAGATCACCTTGGAGATCTAGATCCGTGGGCAGGGCAATATGATCCGGATCGATGGAGGGATCATCAACCATTCATGGTGCATCCTCCTCCGGTTAGACAAGGACTTGGACATGATCAAGATCGAGACAATGGCATTCTTGGACAAATCGTGCGTCTCGAATTCCCCAAGTTCAAAGGTGGCAATCCGATCGATTGATTGTATAGGGTGGAGCAATTCTTTGCATATTAGGGTACGGCAAAGGAATACAAGGTGACGCTTGCGAGCTTCCACCTTGAAGATGCGGCACTTTATTGGTTTCGAGCAGCCAATGCCAATGAGGCTATCAAAACTTGGGCTGACTTTTGCGCCGATATCACATGGCGATTTGGAGTGTTGGGGTATGAAGACTTCAATGCCCTCCTCTCAAAGACGGTGCAAAAGACCACGGTTGGGGCATACAAAGAAGAATTTGAGAGGATAAGTAGCCGATGTCATCCCCCATGGACGGATCAGCAACTTCGCAGCACCTTTATCTCCGGGCTGTGGGGAGACATACAAGCCGAAGTGAGGGCTTTAAGGCCTAGAACTTTAAAAGAAGCCTTCGAAGATGCGGTGCTCATGGAAGACAAACACAGAGCCATAAAATTACACCTGAAATAGAGTTGGACGAGCCAAGGAAGCCGCAATTCGGTTCAACCAACCATAGCAGCAGAAAATATTACCAGAGTACCAAGAACTGTTGCTGCAATGGTGCCTCCTTGAGCACCTATGAAGCCATCCTAAGATGTGAAGTATGCACCTAGAGGCCCGGGACAAGCACTCACATTTGCTCAAGTGGAGGAACGAATAGCCAAAGGTTTATGCTTTCGTTGTGATGAGAAGTTTGTACCCGGGCATCACTGCGCTAAACCAATGAGATTGGTGATGCTAATAGATGGATTGGAGGATGTAGAGGATGAGTTTGTAGCTGAAAATGAAGGTGTCGCTAGACATCATGGAGAAGTAGCTGAGGAGCAACCTGTGGAGGACATGATAGCCAAAATCTCCCTCCATGCCTATTTAGGGACAGCCGCGCCAAAGACTTTGCGAGTGAGCGGTGTAGTCAAGAAAACCATAGTGAAAATCTTGATCGACATCGGGTCCACCCACAACTTCATTGACAAGAGGCTCCTTAGGAAGATTGGGCTTGAGTCGGAACCCACAGAAAGGTTCGATGTGACGATTGGAGATGGCACCACATTGCGAGCGGATTTTATTTGTGGAGGGTGGAATTGAAGGTGCAAGGCCAAACTTTTATATTGGATCTTTATCCGTTGGCTTTGCGAGGTGCCGATATTATCTTGAGGATCCAATGACTTCAAAGCTTGGGGCCCATAACATTTTATTTCTCAAACCTCACACTGACAATTCGGAGGAATAGTCGAAGGGTGCTGCTGGATGGAAATCAATCGCGGCAAGGGCCGACATTGTAATCACGTTTGGGCCTTTCTTGTGCAGGGGACCGAGCTCTACTATTGCAAATGGCTGTTGCTGAACCAGAACATCTACCACCAAGGAAAATAGCTGTTGAGTCAATGTAGAGGATCAAATCATGGAGGAGCTTGAGTCAGAGTTCAAAGATCGCTTTCCTAATTTCAAACCTTGAGGACAAGGTTGCAGAAGCGTGGTGGATTGATACGATTCGGACTTCACCGATGTTGTCTCGAGCATGGATTCACTTTAGGGGTGTCTTTGTTTCTTATTTTAATATTTAATTCTTAAAAAAATGAGTTTTCCATGTCGAGTTCGAACGCCGGTGGAGTGTGTTCGAACGCGGTTGTGAATGCCTGCATCACGTTCGCACATCTAGATAGTGTGAATTGTGCATTCGAACGCCGCGTTCATTTCGTAAATCTAGAGAAGTGAGAAATATGTGCGTTCGAATGCACTGCGAATGCTTGCATTGCGTTCGCAAATCTAGAGAAGAGGGAAATAGGTGTGTTCGAACGCGATCGGGCACGTTCGAACGCAGTCGGCGAAAATATACCGTTTAGGGTTATTTTTGAATTGTTTGGTTAGCTTCTAAAGGATGTGGATGGCAACCATGGAGCCATTATTGGTGAATTGAGTATTTTGCCTTATCTCCTTCGTCTTCTTCTCTCTTGTTCTCTCGATCCCTGGTGACGCCGCTTCTAACCTCCCTCGACTGGCCAATCACCATAGTCCTTTAGGAGCGGCTCACTCCTCCCCCTTCTTCCAATCTATCCCACACTTGTCCTAATCTTTCCATCACTAGTGCCACCCTATTATCGTCGGTCCACCAACCCTCATCTAGGATCTCGTGCCTCTATCCACGGATCCTAAGACAGACCCTCTGACGTTCGTCCACTAATCGAACGATTTCTCGAGATCCCTACATTCGATTCGTCTGAAACTTAATTTGTTGGAAAGCTACAACATATCAAAATCTCACATCAATCTAACGACGACATCTTTCAAGATCTATTTTTAAAGTTCCGTGTCAGATCCTGTCTAGATCTGAAAATCGGAAGAGATCGAAACTTGGCCTAAATGGGAGATCGTATCATTGACTTGCCTTAATGGCTCACATGGCTAAACTAGACTCGACTCGACTTAACCCATGTGGTCGGATCGTAACACAATTCACGATATAGGTTTCTAATTGCTCTAGTTTTACATCAATTAGATATCTAGATGAAAAGATAAAATTAAAATAATGGAGAAAGGTCAAAACGGAGCAGAATGGTAAATATCCGACGTTGCGGTGGTCATAGGAGGGTGGCGGACGGCCTATGGTGGTGGTGAAGGGCCGTATAGTAGGGTGGCTGCTGGAAGAAGGTGGTGGCTAGGGTTTGAGAACTTGGAAGGCCTACGATTATGATCTACTCCTATGAAAATAAAGACGATACAAAGGCTACGATGAAAACGATAAATGTGATAATAAGAAAATAACTAAACTTAATTAATTGTCAATGCTTGGATGATTAAATACAAAGCCCAGCGCCTTTATATATAGAAGTCGGGTACAATAAGTCATATTATGACTTAGCCCTAAAGGCTTATACAACTCGAACTAGGACTTGCCTTAGAGACTTATATGACTAAAAATTAAACTTGCCTTAGTGGCTTATATAACTTAACTAGACTTGTTTTAAGGGCTTACATAAGCATGAACTAATTAAAAAATAAATAGGCTCAATCCATCAAGCCCAATATTTTCATAATGTGATCTGATCTGACTCGGTACACATATCAATTCACTACACTTCTGACACCTTGTCCTCAAGGTGACTAATCCTTGATGTCCTTGTACTCATATAGCTTGTCGTGCCAATTAGTGGACTCAAGTTCATCCTCTTCGAGTCTGCCTAGGAATATAACGTGGGCTGGCTAGCGCTTGCATTTATAACTAGGGACAAATTGGTCATCATAGTAAAAACACAAGCCTTTCCTTTTGCACTCCTCCAAGTCATTGGGTACCAAGAGACGCGAGATCATCTAGCGGTTGGGTTGAGCTGTCTACGTTGACTAAGTTAAGGTAGTGTTCCGGTTGCCTTTGGTAATGATATTCATTTAAATCGTTCCTCTACGAGGTAGGAATTCAACGCAACTAGAATCTTGTCGATCAGATGAGTAGATCGAAAGTTATGTAGGAAGTAATGGCCAAAGGTTAAGAAGTAGTGGGATAGACGTGGAATATGTGGTTAGTATTATGGGAGATGATTATGGTATAGTGAATGTTTTAGTGCTTTGAATGAGATGAGGGAGAGAAGAGAGTTTCTAAGTATGGCTGGTCGCTAGAGGGAGGAGGGAGAAGATGGCTCAAGCCTAGATAAAAACTAATTTCAATGTTCAATAATAATCTAAGGAGGTTGCTTTTCGACATATATGGAGGCTAGCCAATCATTCAAAAAGCCTTAAACAAATTCTACCACGACTCAACTTATTCATTGCGTGTTCAAATGCACCTTGATCATGTTCGAACGGCCAAAATCCATTCTGTCTATGTGTGAACGTGAAATTAGGCATTCGAGTGCACCTACCAAAACTATCTTATTTTCTTAAAACATAAACAGAAATTAATAGAATTTGAAGTGATTTAATCATGTCCACTATGCACCTAAGTCAAGAGCCTCAACAATCCATCACGTTTTCCTCACCTTGTCCTCAAGGTGCAAAGTGAGGAAATGATCCATCAAGTCATCCTTCATCTCCCACGTCCCCTCGTTAGTGATCTGTCCAAGCCACTCCATTAGAACCTCCTTCTTCATGCTCTAGTGGTAATCTCTTTGGCTCCTCCTTGGTCTCTCAATAAATAAGCATCACTAAATAGATTTGTCACGCGTAGCGATGTTCCTGGGTGAACTTCTCGTTGCACCTAAAACATAACCCCTTAGCCCTTTGCTCCTCCATTGAGGTAGGTGTGAGACTCCGTATAGAGGTTCTAGGAGCTATTCTCACATCATTAGAAATGTGAAAAGGTGGTCGCTGTCCAGCTACATGTAGGTAATCTGAGCCATCAAGTGTATGTGTTGGCATTGGTAGTAGCTTGCTAGTCCAGGGTTGCCTCGAGTGCCCACTAAATGCTCGATATTTGTCCTCTATGAGCAAAGCATTCTTTATGGCTTGCCCTAGATCTGTAGGTCGCAGCGCTCGCACATTGGCTTGAATATCCTCTCGTAAGCTGACAATAAATGTGGATTTGAGCTAAATATCCGACCATGGTGGTGTGCATAGGGTAGACACTCATTCAAATTTCTCTTGGTAGGCTATCACCGTCGTCTTTTGGATTGTCTTTGTTAAAATAGCATGAAAATTTTTGTAGCTCAACGATCCAAATCGTTTGTAGACCAAATGGTGAAACTCTGCCCACATTTTGATCGACCATAGTGCCATATCCTCGAGGTGGAAAGATGTAAGGATAAATTTTTGGTTCTTCTTCGTGTCCTAGAAGATGAAGAATTGTTTAGCATGGTAGAGCCAATCTATTGGATCTCCACCTCAAAAAATTGAAAACTCCGACTGACCAGTGCACCCACAGACGCTAGTATCACGGTTGGGATCGAATCTTGCTCCAGCTCTAATGGAGGTGGGTGTGATACGATTCGGACTTCACCGATGTCGTCTTGAGCATGGATTCACATTAGGAGTGTTTTTGTTTCATGTTTTAGTGTTTAATTTCCATGAAAATAAGTTTTCTGTAAGTCGCGTTCGAACGCGGGTGGAGTGAGTTCAAACGCAGTTGTGAACGGGGTTGTGAACGTGGGTGAAGAGCGTGCGTTCGAACGCACTGTGAACATCTGCATCGCGTTCGCAAATCCAGAGAAGTGGGAAACAGGTGTGTTCAATCGCGCGTTCGAACGTCTGCATCGCGTTCGCAAATCTAGAGAGGAGCGAATTCGGTGCGTTCGAACGCGGTCGGGTGCGTTCGAACGTGGTCGGCGAAAATTGTATTGTTAGGGTTAATTGTGAGTTGTGGTTAGCCTCTAAAAGGATGTAGATGGCAACTAAATTGATTATTGATTCTTCGCTCCTGTTCTCTCAATCCCCGACGACGCCGCTTCTAACCTCCCTCGACTGGCCAATCACCCTAGACCCTTAGGGGCGGCCCTCTCCTCCCCCTTCTTCCAATCTATCTGACACTTGCCCTAACCCTTCCATCGACCATAACCCTTCCACCACCAATTTTCACCGGTGCCACCCCATTAACGCCAATCCTCCTCCAACCACCATCACCTAGGATCACGTGCCTCCATTCCACGGATCCAGAACAGACCACCCTAACTATTATCCACTAATTAGACAATATCTCGAGATCCCAACCTCTGATTCGCCTAAAAATAGATTCGTTAGAAAGCTTGTTTCTGGGGTTACCACATATCAAAAATTCACATCGATCTGACGGCAGAATATTTTGAGATCTTATTTCAAAGTTTTGTGCCAGATCTAGTCCAAATCAAGAAATTGGAAAAGATCGAATCTTAGCCTAAAGGGGAGATCGTATCAAGTTTGGTATCAGAGCCACCGTTCCTTGGACAAGCGCTTCCTATGATGACCACCAGAGCCATGGCTGCATGGCGAGATGATGAAGAAGAGATTCTCCCAATAAAGGAGGGGGAAACGGTTGTAGGGACTTCCACTCGCAGAACCGTCCGATCTAATCAAAATACGGAAGAACCTAGCATTCAAGCCGTGTTGGGGTCTCTTTCCGAGCAAATGGCCATCAACAACCAGATGATGATGGAGATGATACGGGAACTACGGGCGACAAGGGAAGCAATAGCGAATGGGAATGCACCATCAACCCCACAATGCGAGTCCACCCCCTTGAATCCACCGCCACCGGTTCAGCCTTTGCAACCACAAGAGCCGCTGCTACCACCACCTTTTGGGCAGAGGCAAGCAAGGATGGTTACACTAGGTCCAGTTGTAGGTGAACCCATCCGATGAGCGAACCACTATGGAGACCATCTTGGAGATCAAGATCCGTGGGCGGGTCAATTCGATCCAGAACCACGGCGAGTTAATCAAAACCGAAGGAGGGATCATCAACCCTTCATGGTGCATCCTCCCCCGGTTAGATAAGGAGTTGGACATGATCCGAAACGAGACAACGGCATCCGTGGATAAGTTGTGCGTCTCGAATTCCCTAAGTTCAAAGGTGGCGATCCGATCGATTGGTTGTATCAGGCGGAGCAATTCTTTGCATACCAAGGTATGGTAGAAGAATAGAAGGTGACACTTGTGAGCTTCCACCTTGAGGATGCGGCGCTTCATTGGTTTCGAGCAGCTAATGCCATTGGGGCTATCGAAACTTGGGTTGAATTTTGTGCTAACATCACACCGTGATTTGGAGCGTTAGGGTATGAAGACTTTGATGTTCTCCTCTCAAAGACAGTGCAAAAGATTACGGTTGGGGCGTACCAAGAAGAATTTGAGAGGATTAGTAGCCGATGTCATCCACCATGGATGGATCAGCAACTTCGCAGCACCTTCATCTCCGGACTACGGGGTGACATACAAGCTGATATGAGGGCTTTAAGGCCTAGAACCTTAAAGGAGGCCTTCGAAGATGCGGTGCTTATGGAAGACAAACATAGGGCCATGAAGATACACTTGAAACAGAGTTGGACGAGCCAAGGAAGCCGCAATCAATCTCAACCAACCATAGCGGCAGGAAACATCATCGGAGTACCAAGAGTTGCTACTGTAGTGGTACCTCCTCGAGCACCCTTGAGGTCCGGGACGAGCACTCACACCTGCCCAAGTGGAGGAACGAAGGGCCAAGGGCCTATGCTTCCGTTGTGTTGAGAAGTTTGTACCCGAAAATCGCTGCGCTAAACTGATGGGATCGGTGATGCTAATCGATGGATAGGAGGAGGCTGAGGATGGGTTTGCAGCTGAAAATGAAGGTGTGGCTGGATATCAATGAGAAGAAGCTGAGGAGCAACCCGTGAAGGACATGATAGCCGAAATCTCCCTTCACGCCTATTCGGGGATAGCTGTGCCAAAGACCTTGCGGGTGAACGGTGTAGTCAAGAAAACCACAGTGAGAATCTTGATTGACACCGGGTCCACCCACAACTTCATTGACAAGAGGCTCCTTAGGAAGATTGGGCTCGAGTCGGAACGCACGGAAGGGTTCAATGTGACAATTGGAGATGACACCACATTGTGAGTGGATTTTATTTATGGAGGTGTGGAATTGAAGGTGCAAGGTCAAACTTTCAAATTGGACCTTTATCCGTTGGTATTGTTTTGGGGACTCAATAGCTTCAAAGCTTGGGGCCCGTAACATTTGATTTCTCAAACCTCACACTGACATTTCGGAGGAATAGACGAAGGGTGCTGCTGGATGGAAATCAATCGCGGCAAGGGCCGACATTGCAACCACTTTTGGGCTCTCCTTGTGTAGGGGACCGAGCTCTACTATTGCAAATGGCTGTCGTTGAACTAGAACATCCACCACCAAGGAAAATAGCCGCTGACATGCAAGTACTACTGCAGGAGTTCCAGGATATCTTTGAGGAACCCCGACGACTGCTGCCAACCCATCGGCACGACCATTGCATCCAGATCATTCCAGGGGCTGAACCAGCAAATGTCCGGCCCTATCGGTACCCGCATATCCAGAAGGAAGAGATCAGTAAATTGGTGGTGGAAAAGCTCGAGCAAGGGATTATTCAACCATGTAGAAGTGCCTACTCGTCGTCGGTGCTGCTGGTTCGGAAGAAAGATGGGAGTTGGCGGTTTTGCGTCGACTACCGAGCCTTGAATTCAATTACTGTCAAGGACCGGTATCCAATACCGGTGATCGAGGAGTTACTGGATGAGCTCACAAGGTCGGCTTACTTCAGTAAACTTGACTTAAGAGTGGGGTACCATCAAATCTGAGTCGACCCCGAAGATGTGCACAAAACGGCGTTCCGAACTCACGATGGCCACTATGAGTTTCGAGTCATGCCGTTTGGGCTCACCAATGCACCGGCCACCTTCGAAGGGCTGATGAATGACCTTTTTCGTTCGCTCTTTGCGTCAGTACGTGCTCGTCTTCTTTGACGATATTCTAGTGTATAGCAGGAATTGGAGCGAGCACTTGCGGCATGTGCAGGAGGTATTAAATCTTTTGCGACAAAACAAGTTAAAAGTCAAGATGAGCAAGTGTCTTTGGGGAGAGCCACGAGTGGAGTACTTGGGGCATATAATCTCAGCAAAAGGAGTGGAAGCCGATCCAAGCAAAATCAAGAATATGGTGGACTGACCGATTCCTACTAATTAGCGGGAATTAAGGGGATTCCTTGGGTTGACGGGGTACTACCGGCGATTCGTTGCCAACTACGGCAAAATTGCTGCCTCGCTGACCTCCGTACTTAAAAAAGGTGGGTTTCAATGGACGGGCAAAGCAATGGAGGCCTTCGAAGCCTTGAAGACAGCTATGTCTACCGCTCCGGTTCTAGCACTACTAGATTTTGGCAAGCCCTTTGTGGTGGAATGCGACGCTTCGGGTGAGGGCATTGGAGCAGTTTTGATGCAAGAAAGCTGATCCGTTGTAACAACCCAACCTTTAAAAAAAGAAAAAAACTAGATACATGGCACGACGTGGTCGGCCATAGTGTAGCCGGCCTTGTGCCATGTTGTGGTGGGAGGGGAGCATGCCACGCACCCCCTCACGTCGTTGGCCGCTGCGGGCCCCAGCACCGCCGCAGCCACCGCCAAAGACCTCCTCCCCCACTGCCTCCTTCCCTCCCTCTCTTTAAATCTCTCTCTCTCTATCTCTCTCTCGGCCACCCTCTCACTCTACTCTCTCTCTCTATACTGACACCTTCCCTAGAGCTGCCGCCGATCCTGAACCCCTTATTTGAAACCCCGTGGATTTTGCTAGCGATGAGTGTCACTCGGTTAACTAACGAACGTGAGAAATACGTGGTTTATGTCTTCTCATCAGACTATCCTGAACTCCTTATTTGAGACTCCGTGGACTTTGCTAGCAATAAGTGTTACTCGGTTAATTGGCGAACGTGAGAAATACGTGGTTTGTGTATTCTGATCATACTGTGAGTAGTCTTATCCCCTAGATCCCTTTCTCAAATTAGGTTATATTATATATTATGTACATGCATGTTTTGACCTCCAGCATGATTATATGACTTCATATAGAGATGATTTCAGTCGAGCATATTTTATCATGCATTTGATTAGGTTGATCTGGGATATGAATACATTGGTGATATATAGAGATGATTGAAGATGATTATATTATTCTGATTTTATACCGAGATGATCTCTAGCATGAGTGTGCATGTGATAGACTAGCAGGAGTATGCATGTGTTAGATACATGGTTGGAGTTTGCATTACATCATTTTTCTCTTGATTTCTATTCCACCTAAATTCCTGTTATGCATTGACTTGCTATCATACTGGATATATGCATATGATCTGTCATTTAGAAGGAAAGCATGAAATGTGATTGATAGGATAGTTGATAGAAAGCATGAGGATACCCGAGTGGGCGTGAGGGTTAGGACGCACTTGGTGGATGATTGATCGCTCGACATAGTCGCGATCCTGTTGGCCTTACGTTTGAGGTCGTTAATCTGTTTGCGCAGCAGATATTCGGACACATGCCGTTCGCTACGGCATATGTGGCGAGTTATCCTCACGAGATTTCTATCAGCTAGAAGGGTGCCCGGTCTGGATGGATGTTGATACCCTAGCGGGTGGCGGGGTATGGTTATATTTGAGATACTCTTGCGGGTGGCGGAGTATGCTCTGAGGCTTCGGGCATGATGTTGAGACCGGGTACCGGGTGTTGACTATGCACAGTGGTCTAGTATGATGATGACATATAGAGATGACATTGATGATTGAGATGTTGAGAAATGCATATAATTTCATTATCATCTGATTACCTGATTATCGAGTTATCAATATACATCATATATGGTTGCATTTGATATCATAGCATGATCATGGTCGGCATGCATCATGTGTCATATTTGATAGAGAGTTATGATGATCATATGACATAGAGATTTATTTATTCATTGTTGAGGATTATATACTTTTATCAGTATGACATGTTATCTACTTTTCATTTATGTATTATTGAGGATACATTCATATACTCATTCATGACATGATGCTCTTTCTGATTCATATTATCCAGTACATGATTTTCTCTCTGTTTGGCATCATTGATTCGGGGGGGGTAAGGTCTATTCACTGAGCCTTTTGCTCATAACTCTCTTTATTTCTTTTCTAACCCCCTCGGATATGTGGTACGTGATAGCGACTTGAGATATCTTGATGAGATATTATAGAGCGAGGATGAGGTGAGCTATAGATATGAGATGGTATAGAAGATAGTTTAACCAGATATTCAGTGGTACTAGTATTTGATATTTGTACTCTTTTGTATTAGACGATGATTTGTATAATACAGGTCGAATCATAGTGTACTCGTGTATCAGTTGTTTAGTTGTATCTTGATGGTTTGTTGTGGCCTATGTGGGTCCTGCTAGAGTAGGTAGTGGTATAGTGTGTATCATTGTGGACTTGGATTTTTATATTTTAACAGATTTGTTTGGTTGATAGTATGATATATTTGGTATTGGATTATGTGAGTATGAATGTGATAGCAGGTGTTATTTGATGATCTCATGATTGTATGTGCACAGAAGTGTATCTATGCGTAATGGGCCCCGCTCGTCCTGTCGCATGCGTCGTGCGTGTCGTGTGGGCACATGGGCGTGCACGTGCCTGTGCCAGGTGGGGTCGTTACATCTGTGGCATATATGAGCAAAGCATTGTCAAATCAGTTGCAACAGCTATCCACCTACGAATGCGAAATGCTAGTGATTCTACACGCTGACACCAAATGGTGACCCTACTTGATTGGCCAATGGTTTACTATCCGCACGGATCAACGTAGCTTACCCTACTTCATGGAGCAAGGTGTGCACACCCCAGCCCAACAACGGTGAGTCACGAAATTCCTTGGGTATGACTACGAATTAGTCTACAAAAAGGGGATTGAAAATCGAGCGGCCGATGCTCTTTCGCGCCAACCGGACACAAGTGAGCTTGCCTCTTTTTCAGCACCAGCATTTCCTATATCTTCAGATATGTGGGGAACCAATGCAGAAGATCATACCATGGAGGAACGTGAGTCAGAGTTCAAAGATCACTTCCCAAACTTCAAACCTTGAGGACAAGGTTGTGGAAGCGTGGTGGATTGATACGATTCGGACTTCACCGATGTCGTCTTGAGTATGGATTCACATTAGGAGTGTTTTTGTTTCATGTTTTAGTGTTTAATTTCCATGAAAATAAGTTTTCTGTAAGTCGCGTTTGAACGCGGGTGGAGTGAGTTCGAACGCGGTTGTGAATAGGGTTGTGACGTGGGTGAAGATGATACGATTCGGACTTCACCGACATCGTCTCAAGTTTGGATTTACCTTAGGATAAGATTGAGTTTTAGGATAAGATTGAGTTTTAGGATAAGATTGAGTTTTAGGATAAGATTGTGTTTTAGAATAAGATTGAGTTGTTGGTTAGCCTATAAAAGTATGTGTAGGGCAACCAAAATTATTATTGATTATTGAGAATTGAGTTTGCCTTGCCTCCTTCATCTTCTTCGCTCCCGTTCCCTCAATCTCCCCGGCGACGCCGCTTCTAATCTCCCTCGACAGGCCAATCACCCTAGTCCCTTAGGAGTGGCCCTCTTCTCCCCCTTCTTCCAATTTATCCATCGCTATCCCTAACCTTTCCATCATCCATAACCCTTCCACCATCACTTTTACACCGGTGCCACCCCATCAACACCGGCCCTCCACAATCCACCATTACCCAGGATTTCGTGCCTTCATCCACGGAATCCAAAACAGAGTATCCTGACGTTCGTCCACTAAACGAACAATATTTCGAGATCCCCATCTCCGATTCGCCTGAAACTAGATCCGTTGGAAAGCTCTTTTCCGGGCCTACAACATATCAAAATTTCACAGCGATCCAACGGCGGGATATTTCGGGATCTGATCTCAAAGTTCCGTGCAAGATCGTATTAATCTTGAATCAGAGCCATAGCACCAAAAGAGGGTTCGTATCAATCTGGTATCAGAGCCTATAGCCGAGGAAGGATCGTAACAAGCTGGTATTAGAGCCTATAGCCGAGGAAGGATCGTAACAAGCTGGTATCAGAGCCACCGTTCCTCGGACAAGCGCTTCCAATGACGATCACTCGATCTAATAGGAATACGGAAGAACCTAGCGTTCTATCCATGTTGGGGTCTATTTCCAAACAGATTGCCATCAACAAGCAAATAATGATGGAGATGATGCAGGAAATACGGGCATGGACGAAACCTTTTTCAACAAGAAAGGCAATCACAAGACAGCATGGGGAACCCTCCACAACATACCCAACATCCTCCACGGCCTCCCCGTTCATCACAAAAATAGGGGAGAGTTCGGCTATCCGGCAAGATCGAGATTCTACACCTCGACCCATGGTCAGCCGCAACGAACTGCCACCGGCTACAATGAGATCCTCAACCATTGTAGCAGCCCTCGGAACCTCCACATCTTCCCATGCACCGGAGACCTCGTCGACAAACTGCGAAGTGCTGGCTACCCCACACCTGGTCGCTGGATATCCCTCATCAGGAATCCTCATCAGTGGTGAAGGAGATGATCCGAAATCGCGAATTTCGACACTTGGGCCGCCTTTCACTAGCTCCCTTTGCAACCATAGTGAGTCGGCAACTAAGAAGAAATCGCATATGGACTCCAGCGATCTTCTACCATTCTCCTCGGTCAATCGACAGTCGACCACGACAGCTTCATCACCAGCGATGACGTTGCAGCTCCCTGCCAAGCTACCACTCAAAGGAGAAGGCCACGATCTTCCACCCATGGCAGCTGAAAGTGAAGATGTGGCTGGACATCGAGGAGAAGAAGTTGAGGAGCAACATCACGCGGAGGACACGATGGCCAAAATCTCCCTCCACGCCTATTCGGGGACGGCGGCACCAAAGACATTGCGGGTGAACGGAGTAGTCAAGAAGACCACAGTAAGAATCTTGATTGACACTGGGTCCACCCACAACTTCATTGACAAGAGGCTCCCTAGGAAGATTGGGCTCGAGTCGGAACCCACGGAGGGGTTCGATGTGACTATTGGAGATGGCACCACTTTGCGAGCAGATTCTATTTGTGGAGGTGCAGAATTGAAGGTGCAACGCCAAACTTTCACATTGGATCTTTATCCATTGGCCTTGCAAGGTGCCGATATTGTTTTAGGGACCCAATGGCTTCGGAGCTTGGGGCCCGTGACCTTTGATTTTATAAGCCTCACATTGACCTTTTGGAGAGATGATCAGAGAGTGTTGTTGGATGGAAGTAAACTGCTGCTTGAACTTTCAAAAGAAAGGGAGCTCGCTTCTTTCTCGGCACCCACTTTTCCTTTCTTTTCAGATCTACGGAGAGCCAGTGCAGAGGATAGTGATCTGGTCCGACTCATGGAGGAGTTGAGAGAGAACCCCTCAAGCAACCCCGAGCACGAGGAGCGCAATGGGTTAGTACTAGAGCACGGGCGAATCAAGGTACCCCGAAACGAAGAGCTACGGAGGCTATTGATGGCACACTTCCATGATACTCCTATAGCAGGTCATGAAGGGGTATTACGTACTTACAAGCGGCTGGCCCAAAACTGTACTTGGACTGGGATGAAGACGGACGTGAAGAAGTATGTGCGTGAATGTCAAATCTGCCAACGAACCAAATCAGAGGCACTCAAGCCTAGCGGGCTACTGCAACCACTACCGATACCAGAGCGTATTTGGGAGGATATCTCCATGGACTTCATCGAGGGGCTGCCGGAAGTTCGAGGACAATCGGTGGTGTTTGTTGTGGTGGATAGACTGAGCAAGTACGCACATTTCATAACATTGTCTCACCCGTTTTCAGCAAAAAGGGTTGCTGAAATTTTTGTTCGGGAAGTGGCACGCTTGCATGGGATGCCTAGGACTATCGTGTCAGACCGGGATCGCATCTTCATAAGTGAGTTTTGGTCCGAGTTCTTCAGATTGCAAGGGACTCAAATCAATCTTAGTTCAGCATATCACCCCGAGTCGGATGGCCAAACCGAGGTGGTGAATCGTGGACTAGAGCAATACTTGCGATGCTTTGTGGCGGATCGACCAAAGGATTGGGTCAAATTTCTTCCCTGGGCTGAGTGGTCATACAATACCGCTCATCACTCAAGCATTGGCATGACCCCATTTGAGGCGGTTTATGGGCGCACTCCCCCTGTCTTGCGTGCCTACGATAGACTCGCGGCGACGGATAGGACTGAGCTTGACTTGGAGCTTGCTGATCGAGATGAAACATTGAGACGGCTCAAGACTCACCTAGCCACAGCACAAAACCGCATGAAGCAAACGCATGACAAAGGCAGACGTGAGCGAGAATTTGAGGTGGATCAATTGGTGTTCGTTCGAGCTCAACCGTATCGACAATCCACATTGAGGCCAATTTTGAACCAAAAGTTGGGATACAAGTACTATGGTCCGTACCGAGTGCTACAACGAATCGGTCCAGTAGCTTACCGATTGGACCTACCTGAAGGAACCAGGATACATCCCGTCTTCCATGTCTCGGCATTGAAGGCCCAGATCGGGCCTAACCATGTAGTGGGTTCGACCTTACCCGAACCAATGGAGGAAGATGGCTCCAATGAGCCGGTTCGAGTCCTAAGTCGTAGGAGAAGACGCCAAGGATCCAGATTAGAGACTGAAGTGCTGATTGAGTGGTTGGGCAAACCTACTAACGAGTCTACATGGGAGCTAGAGGCAGATATCATGGATCGCTTCCCAAATTTCAAACCTTGAGGACAAGGTTGCGGAAGCGTGGTGGATTGATACGATTCGGACTTCACCGACATCGTCTCAAGTTTGGATTTACCTTAGGATAAGATTGAGTTTTAGGATAAGATTGAGTTTTAGGATAAGATTGAGTTTTAGGATAAGATTGTGTTTTAGGATAAGATTGAGTTGTTGGTTAGCCTATAAAAGTATGTGTAGGGCAACCAAAATTATTATTGATTATTGAGAATTGAGTTTGCCTTGCCTCCTTCATCTTCTTCGCTCCCGTTCCCTCAATCTCCCCGGCGACGCCGCTTCTAATCTCCCTCGACAGGCCAATCACCCTAGTCCCTTAGGAGTGGCCCTCTTCTCCCCCTTCTTCCAATTTATCCATCGCTATCCCTAACCTTTCCATCATCCATAACCCTTCCACCATCACTTTTACACCGGTGCCACCCCATCAACACCGGCCCTCCACAATCCACCATTACCCAGGATTTCGTGCCTTCATCCACGGAATCCAAAACAGAGTATCCTGACGTTCGTCCACTAAACGAACAATATTTCGAGATCCCCATCTCCGATTCGCCTGAAACTAGATCCGTTGGAAAGCTCTTTTCCGGGCCTACAACATATCAAAATTTCACAGCGATCCAACGGCGGGATATTTCGGGATCTGATCTCAAAGTTCCGTGCAAGATCGTATTAATCTTGAATCAGAGCCATAGCACCAAAAGAGGGTTCGTATCAATCTGGTATCAGAGCCTATAGCCGAGGAAGGATCGTAACAAGCTGGTATCAGAGCCTATAGCCGAGGAAGGATCGTAACAGAAGAGTGTGCACTGTGCGTTCGAACGCACTGTGAACGCCTGCATCGCGTTCGCAAATCCAAAGAAGTGGGAAACAGGCATGTTCGATCGTGCGTTCGAATGCCTGCATCGCGTTCGCAAATCCAAAGAGGAGCGAACTCGGTGGGTTCGAACGCGGTTGGGTGCGTTCGAACGTGGTTGGCGAAAATTGTATTGTTGGGGTTAATTTTGAGTTGTGGTTAGCCTCTAAAAGGATGTAGATGGCAACCAAATTGATTATTGATTATTGAGAATTGAGTTTTGCCTTGCCTCCTTCGTCTTCTTCGCTCCCGTTCTCTCAATCCCCGGTGACGCCGCTTCTAACCTCCCTCGACCGGCCAATCACCCTAGACCCTTAGGGGCGGCCCTCTCCTCCCCCTTCTTCCAATCTATCCGACACTTGCCCTAACCCTTCCATCGACCATAACCCTTCCACCACCACTTTTCACCGGTGCCACCCCATTAACGTCGTTCTTCCTCTAACCACCATCACCTAGGATCACGTGCCTCCATCTACGGATCCAGAATAGACCACCTTGATCATTGTCCACTAATCGGACGATATCTCAAGATCTCCACCTTCGATTTGCCTAAACCTAAATTCGTTGGAAATCTCTCTACTGGGGCTACCACATATCAAAAATTCACGTCGATCCGATGCCAGCATAGTTTGGGATGTTATTTCAAAATTCCGTGCCAGATCTAGTCCAGATCAGGAAATTGGAAGAGATCGAACATTAGCCTAAAGGGTAGATTGTATAGGGTGCTCCTCTAGCCATACATGATTCCTCCGATGTCTTCTATTAACTTCTCAATCTTCCTCAATCTAGGGATCATCATCATCTTTGTGTACAAATTGTGCTCGTCAGTGAGTTCAACCTTGCCTCGATTCGGGCAAGGTCTCCCTCTGTGGTCCTCGGTCGACCGGTGGAACCATCTTGGGGGGTTCTAATGTGAATGATCTGGGTGCTTCATGACCTCGGATCGGCCCTTCTCGAATTGCCCGCAATAAACTGGCATTTTGTTGTGTAATCATTTGACTCAAGGTTTAGATAGTTTGCGCGAGGATGGTGGAGAAGGTCTATCCCAAAGCTTCAATAGACCTTGATAGCATCTCCATGTTCGAATCTGTGAAGGAGGATGGAGGAGGCAGCGTTGTGTGTGCTTGGTCTTTTTGCCTTTGGGTGCCCGTGCGTGGACATGTAGAGTTTCTCTCTTCTACGCGCATGGATGTCTTCCTTTCTTCTCTTCTTTGAGTTGCCATGGATCTAGTGGCTGACATCATTGCAGATGAGTGCTAAGGAAGGTTGGCTTTGATACCAACTTGTTACGTCCGTCTTTGGTAAGGATGATTTTCTATCTAATTTGATAATCTAGATAGAATTTAGCATGTAACTTGAGAAGGTAACTAGGATCGATCCAAATGTTGGATCAATTTGAGATTCAGTTATGTTGTTCCTCTGCAAGTTTGGAATCCGATGTAATTGGGATCTTGTCGATTGGATGAGTAGATCGAAAGTTATGTAGGAAGCAATGACCGAAGGTCAGGAGGTAGCAGGATGGATGTGGAATATGTGGTCAGGGTTATGGGAGATGATTATGGTATGGTGGATAGTTTAGTGCTTTGAATGAGATGAGGGGGTAGAAGGGAGCTTTAAGGTATAGCTAGTCACTAGAGGAAGGAGAGAGAAGCAATGGAGGATTAACCTTGGCCGTAGACGAGAACTTGGGTTGAATTCTGAGGGGGAGGAAGGAGAAGGGAGAAGATGGCTCAAGCCTAGATGAAAACCAATTCCAATGTTCACTATTATCCAAAGAGGCTATTTTTCCACATATATTGAGGCTAGCTAATCATCCAAAAAATCTTAAACAAATTCTATTACAACTCAACTTATCCGTTGCGTGTTTGAACACACCTTGATCGTGTTCAAACAACAAAACTTATTTTCTGTATGTGTAAACGCAAAATCAAGCGTTTGAATGCCATACATTTGCGTTCGAACACACCTGCCAGAAACTATCTTATTTTCTTAAAACATAAACATAAATTGATACAATTTGAAGCAATTAAATTATGTCTACTATGCACCTAAGTCAAGAACCATAATAGGTAGATGTAGTCTCTGGTGGGCCGTGAGCTTGGGTAGTCTTTCTTTCCTTCTCCTTGTGGATCTAGTTCAATTGATCCAACTTGGACTCTATCAGAACAATTTAGGAGAAGCCCTCATCAAAAGTAGTGGGCCTCAAAGCCTTGACCTTAGCCTGAATGTCAAGCTTGAGCCCACTAATGAAAGTACTCTTCAATCATACGAATTGGTGACTCAGTTGAAGATTCACTCAAACTCCTCTTACTAAGCTTGAACTGTTGTTGATTAAGTCAGCTTACTCAACATGGCCTGAAAGTCATTGGGTCAGACCGAACTAAGCACAAATCGCATCCGTAAAGTCTTGCCAAGACACGAATAGTTGAGTCTACTCAGTTGACTGGTACCATCTAATCGCCATTCCCTCAAAGTGGAATGATGCTAGCTGGGACCTTCCGGTGGTCTGGCGTTCCATGCTATATTAAAAATTGCTCTACTAATGATATACCTTGCTAGAATTTTTTCTTATTGCATTAGTTGTTTATTTTCAGAAAAAATAAAGTTTCTGTAGGTCGCATTCGAACGCGGAAAGGGGCGCGTTCGAACGTCCTTGCAAATGCCTGCATCAGTTCGCATTAACAAAGAATGCAAAATGTATGTTCGAACGCGGTCGAGCGTGTTCGAATGCCTACATGCGAACGCCTGCATCAGTTCGCATCCATAGGGAACATATTTTGTGCGTTCGAACACAGTCGACCTCGTTCGAACGCAATCGGTGAGAATTTACTATTATTAGGGTTAATAATTATTATTTTGGCTTGTTGGTTAGCATTGTAAAAAGTGTGGATGGAAACCAAAATCATTATGATGAATGAAATTGGATTTCTATCTTCCTCTATCCTCTCTCTAGTCTCTCTACCCTAATCTCCCTCCTTCCTCTTCACCAACCAGCCATCTCTACTGTTAGCAAGGTCTCATCTATCTTCTAATCTTCCTCGTCTATCGAGTCCTTCTTCCTCCTTGGGATCTCGACCACTTCTCTCCCTTCATCCATATCCCTTAAACTACATCAAACCATCAACCCTCATCTCATTATCATCCATAACCCTATCATCATCTCCACCTATCACCACCACCATGACCCCCACTCTTGTGTATTTTCTCCCCAATTTCAATCCGAATCTGCGAAAGGTGTAAATATCAAAAACATAGATCAGGAAGTTACGGATCAACCACTCTTAGTTTTGTAATTTTCTAACTACGAGGGAATATTTGATGAATATTTTTCCTCGGTTGTGCGGACTACTTCCTACAATCAATCCAAATATTGAAGAGGACATTCCGTAACTTATCATTGGTATCAGAGCCCGGTGAACCTCGGACCTTCATTAATGGTGGATACAAGGAAGATGGCATCATCAAGGAGATCAATGGAAGGAAAGACTCAACCTACGAAAAGCACAACAACAAGGGAAGACTCAACCTATGACAACCCTAACCGAGAGATCGATTCCTTTAGTGTGGCCACGGTAGGACTGAATCAACTAACATCCATGGGTGTGAACATGGGCTTAGCGGATGAACTTAGGGGCATGTTCCAAACATTCTGCATTGGGTGGACATAATGTAGAATGATAATAATGCTTTGAAGGAATATGTCATAAGTCGATAGGCTTTATTATCTCCTCGATAAAGATCGGTAGCTCAAGAAGGACTAGTGGTGGAACCACACCGATCCGACGCCCCACAGGTCTAGGTACAACATGTTAATGTCAATGAGCCTTTTTTACCTATTCCTACACATCATCCCCCACCTCCGATACACAACCCGAGGCCGGCGGCGATGGAACCCGAGAGGCGTGCAGCACCGGTGCACTTTGTCGATGAAGAAGATTGGCACTTTGATTACGATGTCGATCCCTTTGGAGATGGTGTTGGGCATGTTCAAGGATTCAGAGAAGGAGAGCAAGAAGCACAGAGGTTCAGACTTAAACCAAGGATCTTTCGCGAGCCCGACAATGCTATCCGGAGGAGAACCGTACGTTTGGACTTTCCAAAATTCTAAGAGGTGATCCGACGGATTGGGTGTTTCAAGTGGAGCAATATTTTGATTGTCAAGGGATAGCGAAGACGCAAAGGTGACGATGGCAAGCTTTCACCTCCAAGGAACGGTATTGCATTGGTATCGATCGGCCATTCGAGGTGGAGAATTTACCGGTTGGGCAAAATTTCGTAGGAGGATTATACGCAGATTTGGGGCAGTGGTGTATGAAGACTTTGCTACACATTAAGCAAGATGGTTCAAAGGACAACCGTGTTGGAGTACCAAGCAGAATTGAAAGAGTTAGTAGTCGTTGAAAGCCACTTTGGCTCGAATCGACATTGATGAGCACATTTATTTCAAGGTTGCGGGAGAAGATCCAGGCGGATGTTCGTGCTCTTTGTCCTACCATTCTTGAGGAGGCCTTTAAGAAGGCCATGAGGATGGAACAAAAACACAAGGCTCTTAAAATGGCAGCGAAAGCAAGTTGGGGCAACCGAGATGGGCGGTTTGCGATGAGAACGCCGGCTAGAAATTTTGCGGGTTCAAAGGCAGTGGCTGCTAGTACCGGGGCACGACCACCCTTGAGGCCCTCTTCTGATGTTAGAGGAGTCACAAGACCCCCGTTCGAACTCTCACACCTGCCCAGGTGGAGGAGTGAAGAGTGAAGGGGCTTTGCTTTCGAAAGTGTGAGAGTTCGAACGATCTCGAGGGGGACGATGATGTTGATGGTGATGGAGAGTATACAGAGTAGGTCCATGAGGAGGATGTGAAGGAGGGCACGAAGGAAGATATCCAAGCTGAGATATCTATGCATAAATATTCGGGTACTAACGCGCCGAGGATATTGCAGGTGGACGGACTCGTTAGAAAGCATTATGTGCACATCCTTATCGATTCAGGGAATACACACAACTTTCTAGATGAGAGGTTGGTGAGGAAGATGGGCTTGGATGCTGAACCGACTACGGGGTTGGAGGTCACTATTGGAGACGGCATGAAGCTTCGAGCGGAGAGCTTATACTGCTAGGTCGATATGCGGGTGCAAGGAACGACATCATTGTGGTTGTAGAGCTTGGGACCAGTCACCTTTGATTTCCGGAGTATGTGGATGAAATTTAAGCAAGGAAACAAAGACGTGCAGTTTGATGGCGTTCAGTCCCTGTCGATTCCAACGATGCAGTCGATGGTGGGACTGCCTTGTGCAAGTGATTGGGCCTATCTTCTTCAGTTAGGACCAACTGGAGATGAGCCTCAAATGAGTCCAGGTACTACAATTGATTTGTCTAATTTATTGGATAAATTTGCTGGACTATTTAAGGAGCAAAAGGAGTTATCACCGAGGTGAACGGTGGACCATCGCATAGAGATTGTGTTCGAGGCTGCACCGACAAACGGGAGACGTATCGGTATCCACATGTGTAGAAGGAAGTTATCTCCAAGATGGTAGCTGAGATGTTGGAGCAAGGCCTCATATAACCAAGCCATAGCTCTCACTCATTGCCTGTGTTATTGGTGCGGAAGAAGGACGAGTCGTGGCATTTTTGTGTCAACAATCGGGCACTAAACGCTATCCCCGTTAATGATCGGTATCCCATTCTAGTCATAGAGGAGCTGCTAGACGAGCTTGTGGGGGCGACCATATTTAGCAAACTTGACTTGAGTGCCAGGTATTATGAAATTAGAGTTTACTCGGCGGATATGCACAAAACTGCATTTCGGACTTCGGATGGGCACTATGAGTTTCGGGTGATGCCATTTGGTCTCACCAATGCTCCAACAACTTTTCAAGGCCTCACGAATGATATTTTTCTGCCTCTGATGCGACGGTATGTCTTGGTATTCTTTGCCGATATTTTGGTGTACAGTAGGAATGAAATGGAGCATTGACGACATTTAGAAAATGTGCTGAATTTGTTGAAGCAAAACCAGCTAAAGATTAAGAAGTCGAAGTGCCTATGAGAGTACCACAAGTGGAGTATTTAGGCCACATCATAACAGCAGAAGGAGTGGCGGCGGATCCTCAAAAGGTGGCGTGCATGATAGCTTGGTTGGTCCCTACTTCCACCATAGGATTGCATGACTTCTTGGGGCTGACCGGGTATTATCGCCGCTTCATCACCGGATATGGCAAGATTGCTGCTCCTCTCACTTCATTGCTGAAGATAGACTCTTTTAGATGGACGAAGGAAGCCACTGTAGCCTTTGAAATATTAAAAACAACAATGACAATGACGCCCGTTCTAGCTCTACCAAACTTAACAAAGAGTTCGTTATGGAATGCAATGCATCGGGGGTTGGCATAGGAGCTGTACTAATGCAAGGAGGATGTTCCATAGCCTTCCTCAGCAAGGCTTTATCATAAAAATCCCAACAATTGTCAACCTGTGAGAGGGAGATGTTGGCAATCCTATATGTAGTGACAAAGTGGAGGTCTTATTTGATCGGTAGGCGATTTATTATTCGAACCGGTCAAAAGAGTCTTCCATACTTTATGGGATAGTAAATTCACACTCCGGCACAGTAGAGATGGGTCACAAAATTGCTGGGATATGATTATGAAATTCAGTACAAGAAGGGGATAGAAAATAGAGCGGCGGATACACTATCGCGCCAACCCAATACTACCGAGCTCACAAGCTTTTCTTCTCCCACTTTTTCTTTTTTTAATGAGTTGAGGTATGCATGTACATCTGACCTAGATGTTATGAGGTTGTTACAGGAGGTATTGGATGATCTGGAGCACCATCCAGAGTTGGCGAATCGAGGTGGTTTGTTGCTGGACTGTGGGTGCATTCGGGTGCTCGCAAATTACGGATTGTGGCAAAAATTATTGGAGCACTTCCACCAAACTCCGGAGGCTAGTCATGAGAGTGTATTGAGGACTTATAGGAGGATATTTGATACACTTAGTTAGGATATTTTCTTATTTCATTAGGTGTTTATTTTCATTAAAATAAAATTCCTGTAGATCACGTTCGAACGCAGGTGGAGTCGCGTTCGAACGCTTGTGAACCCTTGTGAACCCTTGTGAACACCTTGTGAACGCCTTGTGAACACCTTGTGAACGCCTTGTGAACGCCCACGTTTGTGAACGCCTTGTGAACGCCCGCGTTCGAATGCCGTGTGTCGCATTTGCAAATCCAGAGAAGGGGCTTTTTGAGTGCGTTCGAACGCGATCGCCGGGAATCCTCTAGAATTAGGGTTTCATATTGTTTTAGGACTTATTGGCTAGCCTCTATAAATATGTGGATAGCACCCAACTTTAGATTGCTATTGGATTCTTGATTGCTTGCCTCCTATCTTCTCTCTAGACTCCTCCCTCCCTCTTCTCCATCCTTCCACCTCTACCGTTGGCAAGGTTTCTCCTCATTTCTAATCTCCCTCGACTATCGAGCCACCCCTCTTCTTTGGGATCTCGACCACTTCGTTCCCTTCGTCTACTTCCCTTAATCACTTCCACAATCCACCCTCATCTCCATACCCATCCATAACCCTAACATCCACTCCACCCATCACCACCACCATCACCCACGTTATTCTGTACTTTCTTCCCTGCTATAGTTCGAATCTGCGAATGGTGTAAATATGAAAGTTGTAGATAAGGAAGATACAGATCCAACCCAATTAGTTTCATAAATTTATAGCTACCAAAGAATATCTGACGAATATTTTCCCACGATTGTACGGACTGCTTCTTGCAATAAATTCATATCTTAAGGAATTATTCCGTAGCTGATATTTTGGTTCTAGATCCCATTAATTTGGTATTCGAGCTTTAACAAATTGATATCAGAGCCCTATCAATTGGTATCAGAGCAGGCAAACCTCAGACCTCCATCAATGGTTGAAACAAAGAAGGTGACATCAACAAGGAGACCTATAGAGAGCATACTGACAAGGGAGGACTCAATGCACGATGATCCTAACCGTGAGATCGATTCCCTTGGAGTGACTACAGCTGGACCAAGTCAACCAATATCTATGGATTCGAATATGGATGAACTAAGGGGCATGTTCCAAACATTGTTGCACAGAGTTGACAACATACAAAAGGATCACAATGAATTCGAGGAATATGTCGTGAATCGATTGGGTTCATCATCTCCTCGACGACGAACGGAGTTTCAAGAAGGACCAGCGGTGGGACCCTATCGAACCGATACCCCACAAGTCCAGGTGCGTCATATGAGTGTCAATGATCCCCTCCTATCTATGCCTTCACATCACCCCCCACCTCCGTTACAAAACCCAAGACCGGCGGTGGTGGAACCCGAGAGGCGTGAGGCACCGGTGCGCTTCGTCAATGAGGAGGATTGGCACTATGAGGATGAGCTTGATCCCTATGGAGATGGTGATGGACGTGCTCGAGGATTTAGAGAAGGTGATCAACATGCACAAAGGTTTAGACCTAAACCAAGGATCTTTCGCGAACCTGACAATGCTATTCGGGGGAGAACTGCACATTTGGACTTTCCAAAATTCTAAAGCGGTGATCCAAAGGATTGGGTATTTCAAGTTGAAGAATATTTTGATTGTCAAGGTACAACGGAAGATGCAAAAGTCCAGATGGCAAGCTTTCACCTCCAAGGAACGGCATTGCATTGGTATAGATCGATTATTCGTGGTGGCGGATTTACCGGATGGGCTAATTTTTGTAGGAGGATTACACGCAGATTTGGGACAGCGACATATGAAGATTTTGCTGCCACATTAAGCAAGATAGTTCAAAGTACTACTGTATTAGAGTACCAACCTGAGTTTGAAAGAGTTAGTAGTTGTTGTGAGCCATCGTAGCCTGAACGTACATTGATGAGTACATTTATTTCAGGGCTGCGAGAGGAGATACAAGCGGATGTTCGTGCTCTATGTCTTACTATTCTTGAGGAGGCCTTTGAGAAGGCCGTGAGGATGAAACAAAAACATAGGGCTCTAAAGATGGCAGCGAAAACCAATTGGGGCAACCAAGATGGGCGGTTTGCACCTAGAATGCCGGCTGCAAATTCTACGGTTTCAAAAATAGCGGCTGCGACTACTAGACCACAACCACCTTTGAGACTTTCTTCCGATGTTAGAGGAGGAACTAGCCCCCCCTTTCGAACTCTCACACCTGCCCAGGTGGAGGAGCAAAGAGCGAAGGGCCTTTGCTTTCGATGTGATGAGCGTTTGACCCCCGGTTATCGGTGTTCTAAACCGATTGGGAGTGTGATGCTTATCGATGGTCCTGAGGAGGATGATGAGATTGATGATGATGGAGAGTGTCCAGAGGAGACCCATAAAGAGACCGTTGAGGAGGGCGTTGAGGAAGATATCCAAACTGAAATATCGATGCATGCATATTCGGATACTTTTGCGCCGAAGACGTTACGAGTAGATGGACTTGTTAGAAAGCATTGTGTGCACATCCTCATTGATTCGGGGAGTATACACAACTTTCTAGACGAGAGGTTAGTGAGGAGATTAGGTTTGGATGCCGAATCGACTACGGGGTTTGACGTTGCTATTGGAGACGGCACGAAGCTATGGGTGGAGAGCTTGTGTCGCTGAGTCGGTACACGGGTGCAAAGACACGACATCATTATGGACTTGTATCCGTTGGTGCTACGAGGAGCAGATGTTGTCCTTGGTGCTTAGTAGTTACATAGTTTGAGACCCGTCACATTTGATTTCTGGAGCATGTGGATGAAATATAAATAAGAAAACAAAGATGTGCAGCTTGATGGTGTACAAACTTCGCCGATTCCTGCGATGCAGCCTATGGTGGGGCTGCTTGGTGCGTATGATTTGGCATATCTTCTTCAGTTAGGACTAGCAGGAGATGAGCCTCAAACGAGTTCATGTACTACAATTGAATTGTCCAATTTATTAGATAACTTTTTTGGACTATTTGAGTAGCCGTAGGAGTTTCCACCGAGGAGAGCGATGGACCATTGTATAGAGATTGTACCTAGGGCTGCACCGGTGAACGTGAGGCCATACCGGTATTCACATGTGCAAAAAGAAGTTATCTCAAAGATGATAGCCGAGATGTTGGAGCAAGGCCTCATATAACCAAGTCATAGCTCATACTCATCCCCCGTGCTTTTGGTGCGCAAAAAGGATAGGACATGATATTTTTGTGTCGACTACCGAGCACTAAACGCTATTACCGTCAAGGACCGATATCCCATTCCGGTTATCGAGTTGCTGGACGAGCTTGCAGGGGCGACTATATTTAGTAAGCTTGACTTGAGGGCCGGGTATCATGAAATTAGAGTTCACTCGGCAGTTGTGCACGAAATGGTATTTCGGACTCCGGGCGGGCATTACGAGTTCCGAGTGATGCCTTTTGGTCTCACCAATGCTCCAGCTACCTTCCAAGGCCTCATGAATGATATATTTCGGCCTCTCTTGCGAAGGTATGCCTTGGTATTTTTTGACGATATTTTAGTGTATAGCAGGACTGAATTGGAGCATTAACAGCATTTGGAGGACGTGCTGAATTTGTTGGAGCAAAACTAATTGAAGATCAAGAAGTCCAACTGCCTATGGGGAGTACCAAAGGTGAAGTATTTAGGCCACATCATTTCAGCAGATGGTATAGCGGCAGATCCTCAAAAGGTTGCATGTATGACTGCTTGGCCTATTCCTACTACTACCACTAAATTGAGAGGATTTTTGGGGTTGATTGGTTATTATCGTTGATTCATCGCCGGATATGGCAAGATCTCTGCTCTCTCACTTCTTTGTTGAAGAAGGACTCTTTTAGATGGACGGATGAAGCCACTTTAGCCTTTGAAAAATTGAAAACAGCAATGATGACGGCACCAGTTCTAGCGCTACCGGACCTCACCAAAGAATTTATTGTTGAATGGGATGCGTTGGGTATTGGCATAGGAGCTATACTAATACAAAAAGAATGTCCCATTGCCTATCTTAGTAAGGCTTTATCGCAAAAATCTCAGCAATTATCGACTTATGAGAGAGAGATGCTAGCAATTCTACATGCGATGACATGGTGGACTTATTTGATCGGTAGACGATTCATTATCCAAACCGATCAGAGGAGCCTTCCATACTTTATGGGACAGCGCATACACACTCCGGTACAGCAGCGATGGGTCACAAAATTGCTGGGATATGATTATGAAATTCAATACAAGAAGGAAAAGGAAAATAGAGCGGCGGATGCACTATCGCGCCAACCCGATACCGCCGAGCTTGTACCCTATTCATCTCCTACCTTTCCCTTCCTTGATGAGCTGAGGTATGCATGTACATCTGACCTAGATATTTTGAGATTGTTGCAGGAGGTGATGGATGATCCGGAGTGCAATCCCGAGTTGGAGAATCGAGGCGGTTTGCTGCTGGACCGTAGATTCATTCGAGTGCCTGCAAATAATGGATTGCAGCAGAAATTGTTGGAGCACTTTCACCAAACTCCAGAGGCTGGTCATGAGGGTGTCTTGAGGACTTATAGGAGGATATCTCAGAGTTGCACGTGGCCAGGATTGAGACGGGATGTGAGGAGTTTTGTTCGTGCTTGCGAAGTTTGTCAAAGGGCTAAAGCAACCACTTTGAAACCGGCCGGATTACTACAGCCTTTACCTATACCAGACCGTGTTTGGAAGAACATTTCTATAGACTTCATAGAGGGTCTTCTGCTAGTACGTGGTTATTCTATTATCTTTGTGGTGGTTGACAGATTGAGCAAGTATACGCACTTTTCGGTGTTGTTATATCCGTTTTCAGTTAAGACGATGGCTGAAATTTTTGTTAGAGATATTGCTTGATTATATGGCATGCCACCTACGATTGTCTCGGATCGTGATAGTGCATTTATGAGCGACTTTTAGACTGAGTTTTTCAGATTGTAGAGGACTCGACTAAACTTCAGTTCGGCCTACCATCCATAGACGGATGGCCAAACCGAGGCGGTTAAATGAGGCATTGAGCAGTATTTGAGGTGCTTTGTTGGAGAGATGCCGAGATGATGGTTGGAGTTCTTACCATGGGCGGAGTGGTCTTATAACACCGCCTACCATAGCAGCATTGGCATGACTCCATTTGACGTGATGCATGAACGCACAACTCCGACGTTACACATTTATGATCAAATGGCATCGGTAGATAGGACGGAGGTGGACTTAATAGTGATGGATAGAGATGCCACATTGAGGAGGTTGCATGCTCATCTTAAACTTGCTCAAAATAGCATAAAGCAAGTTTATGATCGTAGCCACAGGGAGTAGGAGTTCAACATTGGTAGTTGGGTGTTTGTGAGGGTGCAACCGTATCGATAGGTGACATTACGTCTGATGTGAAATCAAAAGTTAGCACATCGGTACTTTGGTCCGTTTCGGGTTTTGGAGCGTATTGGTCCAGTTGCATATCGTTTGGAGCTACCTGAGGGGTCGAGAGTGCACTCTGTCTTTCATGTTTCATTATTGAGAGAGTGCATTGGAGATCATAAGATTGTTGAATCGGTTCTACTGGAGCCATTGGAGGAGATAGAGATCGTAGAGCCAGTTTGAGTACTTGCTAGACGCCGACGACGACATAGTACCAGATTGGAGATGGAGATTCTAGTTAAGTGGCTCGGCAAGCCATTTGATGAGGCAACATGGGAGTTGGAGACTGATATCTTGGAGTGTTTCCCTAACTTTTTACCTTGAGGGCAAGGTGGGGGAAGCGTGGTGGGCTGATACACTTAGTTAGGATCTTTTCTTATTGCATTAGGTGTTTATTTTCATTAAAATAAAATTCTTGTAGGTCGCGTTTGAACGTAGGTAGAGTCGCGTTCGAATGCTTGAATGCCTTGTGAATGCTTGTGAACGCTTTGTGAACGCCCGTGTTCGAACGGCTTGTGAACGCCTATGTTGCGTTCGCAAATCCAGAGAAGGGGCTTTTTGAGTGTGTCGAATGCGATCGGGCGCGTTCGAACGCGATTGACAGGAATCCTCTAGAATTAAGGTTTCATATTGTTTTAGGACTTGTTGACTAGTCTCTATAAATATGTGGATGGCACCCTACTTTAGATTGCTATTGGATTCTTGATTTCCTGCCTCCTATCTTCTCTCTAAACTCCTCCCTCCTCCCTCTTCACCATCCTTCCACCTCTACCATTGGCAAGGTTTCTCCTCGCTTCTAATCTCCCCCGACTGTCGAGGTACCCCTCTTCTTTGGGATCTCAACCACTTCTTTCCCTTCATCTACTTCCCTTAATCACTTCCACAATCCACCCTCATCTCCATACCCATCCATAACCCTAACATCCACTCCACCCGTCACCACCACCATCACCCACGTTATTCATATTTTCGTCCCTACTATAGTTCGAATCTCTAAGGGCGTAAATATGAAAGTTGTAGATTAGGAAGATACGGATCCAACCAACTGGTTTCGTAATTTTCTAACTACCAGAGAATATCTGATGAATATTTTCCCACGGTTGCGCGGACTGCTACCTACAATAAATTCAGATCTTAAGGAATTATTCCGTAGCCGATCTTTTGGTTCTAGATCCCATCAATTTGGTATCCGAAAGCTTTAACAAATTGGTATTAGAGTCCTATCAATATCATAGAGCTACACGTCGCGAGGACTGAGGCAGATGGGAGAAGTTTTGTTTGTGCTTGCAAAGTATGTCAAAGAGCTAAGGTAACTATATTAAAATCGGCCGGATTACTTCAGCTTCTACCCATATCGGACCGTGTTTGGAAAGACATTTCTATGGATTTCATAGAAGGTCTTCCGCTGGTACGTGACTACTTTGTTATTTTTGTGGTGGTTGATAGATTGAGCAAGTATGTGCACTTTTCTGCACTGTCGCATCCATTCTCAGCCAAGTCAGTGGCTAAACTTTTGTGAGAGATGTTGCTAGGTTGCATGGCATGCCACGCACGATTGTCTCTAATCGTGATTGTGTATTTGTGAGCAACTTTTGGATAGAGTTTTTCAAATTGTAGGCGACTTGATTGAACCTCAATTCGACCTACCATCCACAGATGGATGGCCAAACCGAGGTTGTCAATCGAGGCATTGAGCAGTATTTGCGGTTCTTTGTGGGAGAGATGTTGAGACAATTGTTGGAATTCTTACCGTGGGCGGAGTGGTCGAATAACACCGCCTACCATAGCAATATTGGCATGACTCCATTCGAGGTGGTGTATGGGCGCACGACTCCGATATTACGCGACTATGACCTTGTGGCATCTACGAATCGGATGGAGATGGATTTGGCATTAATGGATAGAGACGCCACATTGAGGAGGTTGCGTGCCCATCTTAAACTTGCTCAAAATCGCATGAAGTAAGTTTATGATCGCAGCCATCGGGAGCAGGAGTTCGACATCGACAGTTGGGTGTTCGTGAGGGTGCAACTATACCAACAGGTGACCTTGTGTCTGGTGTGAAATGAGAAGCTAGCACATCGCTAGTTCGATCCGTTTCAGATGTTAGAGCGTATTAGTTTGGTTGCGTATCACTTGGAGCTGCCTAAGAGGTTGAGAGTATATCCGGTCTTCCATGTTTTATTATTGAGGGAGATAGAGACCGTGGAGCCAATTTGTGTACTTGCGAGGTGCCGACGACGTCATGGTACTAGATTAGAGATGGAGGTCCTAATTGAGTGGTCTGGCAAACCATCCGACGAGGCGATATGGGAGCTGGAGATGGACATCTTGGAGTGTTTCCCCGACTTTGCACCTTAAGGACAAGGTAGGGGAAGTGTGGTGGGTTGATACACCTTGCTAGAGTCGTTTCTTATTGCATTAGTTGTTTATTTTAAAAAAAAATAAAAATTATGTAGGTCACGTTCGAACAAAGAATGGGGAGCATTCAAATGTCCTTGCGAATGCCTACATTAGTTTGCATCGACAAAGAATGCAAAATGTGTGTTCAAACGCTCGACCGCTTTCGAACGCGGTCAAGCACGTTCAAATGCCCACGTGCAAACGCCTGCATCAGTTCACATCCACAAATAACGTATTTTGTGCATTTGAACACGATCGACCACATTCGAATGCGATCGGCAATTGTTCACTATTATTATGGTTAATAATTGTTATTTTGACTTGTTGGTTAGCCTCTTAAAAGATGTGATTGGCAACCAAAATCATTATGATGAATGAAATTAGATTTCTATCTTCCTCTATCTTCTCTCTAGTCTCTCTACCATAATCTCCCTCCTCCCTTTTTACTAACCAGCCACTTCTACTGTTGGCAAGGTCTCATCTATCTTCTAATCTCCCTCGTCTATCAAGTCCTCCCTCCTCCTTACGATCTCAGCCCCTTCTCCTCCTTCATCCTTATCCCTTAAACTACATCAAACCATCAACCCTCATCTCATTATCATCCATAACCCTATCATCATCTCCACCCGTCACCACCACCATCACCCCCACTCTTGCATATTTTTGCCCTAGTTACAGTCCGAATCTACGAATTGCGTATAGATTAGGAAGTTATGGATCGACCACCTTTGGTTTCATAATTTGCTGACTACTGGAGAATATCTGGTGAATATTTTTCCTTAGTTGCGCGGATTGCTTCGTGCAATAAATCTAGATATTGAAGAGGACGTTCTATAACTTATTAGCTATAGGTCTAGTACAATGGATCTCCTCTAGAGAATTTTGGAAAATCAATCTTGATGGTCCAAGCTTCGATCCCAAAATATGGCCTGTCATCGCGGGCCAAGTGACCTCATGGTAGAGGCTGTCACGTGAGTCATAGGCCCACGGGTTTGGCTCATGTCGTGCCCGGGTCGCATGCAGATTTGACTGAATCTCATGTCGTAGGTGTAACATCCCATTCTAGTTAATAAAAATAGAGTGAACGCACATGCCTAGCACGTGCACGGCCTTAACCCTTTCCCCCTCCCTCTCTTCTTTTCTTAACCCTTTCCTGTTCTTCCTCCTATCACGCCGGAGCGCCATCGGAGCCCATCGATCCCATGGTTCGACTCGCCGGTAAGTCCCCATTCAACCTGTGAATTTGATTTTTGTTTAATTAGCACATTGGTATGCTTCTTCGCCCCCCCCCCCCCCCCCCCCCCTTCGTTATTCGTCTCATCGGGCAGTAGGCCGACCGGCGAACTCGTGTCGACACCGTGACGAACCGAGGAGCTTCCCCTCATCATCCTCCCTCGCTAGGTACCTTTCATGAGTACTCTAGGCCGTTAATTGAGGCTACACCCCGTAGCTTCCTGTCACCAGTTTCTCGAGGCTTTTCTAGCCGCCGAGGGCGATGTGTCCCCTCTCTCTTAGGTCGATCGCATTCCTCTCCTATCATGGAAGCTTGAGCAACCGTCTAATGGAGCTCTTATGGCTCGTTGAGTTGTTTTAGCAAACTTCGTGGCCGTCGACCATGGAGGAGGCCTCTCGTCGCCGCCGGCCACCTTGGCTGGTCGACAATTGGTCCTTGTCGACTTCCTCATTATGCTTGATTCAAGCTTTCCTTACTGTACTCGGCTCTCCGCCAGGCTGCTCCTCCTCGACATCGGTAGCCATCTCCTCCCTTGAGTCTGGTATTGAGAGAGAGAGGAGGAGGTGAGTGTGAGCTGGCTGGGGTGAAGCCCAGCTCAGCTCGAGTTGGGTTGGGCTACATCCCAGCCCAAGTGGAGTCTTGGCTAGATTGGATTTTGGGCTAGTCTTCGGGTTACTGTAGGTGGGTTGGGCTGGGTGCGGCGTAGCCTAGCTCTAGTGGGTGGGCTAGGTGCAATTTAGCCTAGCTCTAATGATTTGGTGGGTTGGGCTGTGGCCCAGCCCAATAGGCTTTTAGGCCTAGTTGCCTCGGGGCTTCGGGCCTAATCTTGGGGGATGTGTGCTTGGCCTTGAGCTGGTCCAAGCAAATTAGTAGCATCTTAATTATTTAAATTTATGTTAGTCATCTTATTCATTATTCTTGTCAATTGAGCCTAAGTATTGATCACCTTTGGAAGGTAGTCTAGTTAGCCATAATAATTGTGATATTAATAAATAAGGCAGTGGCATGTGAGTATTTCTATGAATTTGCTTTTAATGGGAATTTAATTATAATTAGAGTTTGGTAATTATATTAGAGGTGATTTTATATTCAATAAAGTAAGTTAATTGAATGTAGTCTATTCTTTTTAATTTAAATGGACAATAATGGGTGAAGCGATATATGTAATGATAATCGCATTAGTGAACCTTAATAGTGTGCCAAATCATCATAATTAATATACTAACTCTACCAGATCAATAAATATAAGGAAATCCTAGGTGGACCTACCCATACAAGTATCGACTGTCAGTAAGATTATTAATTAACTAGTGAAAGATGTGCTTATGTTGCTACTTAAATTATCAAGGTAAATCAAGTATCGTGCGAGGACAATCCCGTGGCGCAGTTGGAGTGGATTTACTTGGAAGTGATATGTAGTCTAAGAATAGTGTAACATTGATGTGATGTTGACTTTATGAATTCATGATATATAAATCACATGTGTGCAAATAATTTATTTATTACTCAACATTATCATATTTACTTTACTGCTTCATAGTTATTTACGGATTGTTGGTGCATACCTGAGTATGATAACTTTGATGTACATTACATATGATTGATGATGTGATCATTGCACTACTTACATATATTACCACGTAGTTAAGTCTGGACTAGGCAGTGCCCCTCACTAACCCAATTTGGGGTAGAGTTCATAATCCCCAATTTGGGGTTAATGGTCTACGCCTAAGGTCGTGAGCCTGAGTGGCATTTAGGCTACCACACTGCCCTATCAAAGACTATACCCTGGTGATATGAAACTATGATTGGGAGGTAGGAGTCTTAGACCTAGTAGTACCCGATGACATAGGGTCTTGGCGTCCATTGATGAGCTGAGTGCTCTTAACTATCCCGTTGTAGGCAGTGATGATTCTAGAGAGGGAGATATGGGCTTACGACTGGGGTCCTTAGTCTGTTAGCCACAGATAACTAGTCATATGTAGCATCGCTAGGTATATATGGGCGATAGTACTGCTAGATGTCTATCCCTCCTCGATATATGAGATGATTGGTGAGCATGTGTTTATGATGTGGTGGATAGCTCGATAAGCATATCATGATGATTTATGGCTATGGCTGTGTGGGAGCATGAGAGCAAAGATTTGATAGTTTAAACGATGAATATCATGTATTCCCTTATTATTATATGTGAGTTGTAGATATGGATATGATAGACATGTTGCATGGATGCATTATTATGATCATGTTGTTATACATGTATACTTTGTGATATCTTTCCTTACACTACTTTAGACTGTAGAGGAGTATACTAGCTGGGCTTTGTGCTCACCACATTCGGTGGAAATGTTTTCAGATTAGTTGATGACCCTGAGTTCCCAAGGAGCTGGTGAAAAGTTGTTCATAGTCTCTTTTATCTATTTCACTGTGGTACGCAGGTATTTACCCTATTTAAGTTGTATGGATATGTATTTTGGGGCTTGTTGTGGCCTATGGTGTTTTGGGTTTCTTTTGTTGTATTATTTATAGAAATGTGGGGTCTTTATCTTATTATTGTATAGAAACTTGACCAATAGGTCATGTGGAAACCACGTGGGTTCCACCCACGTGTATTTGGTAGCAGGTGTTTTAGTGGGCCCACCAGGTCATTCCACCATTCATCTTCCAGCGGTCTCTATCCGTCTTGGTGGCTACAGCTTGTACCATTGGCCTCACTATAGTGGAGTTGCCAGCAAAGTGGGACTCAAGGAAGGCGAAGCGTAGAATGGCATCGTGCCCAGCTATCCGACACTCACTAGAGGATGTGGAGTCCACTATGGGCTTGCAATTAGCCCGTGCAGGCTGACTGTGGCCGCTGGTGGTCACAGGAGTGGCAACCCCAAGGTCACGTGGCTAAGGTTCGCTATAGTGGAGAGAATTGCTATGGGCAATCTGCTGACCATCTCCTGAGGCTACCGCCGACCTGGCTGGAGTGCGGGGCTCCTATGGATAGGACTAAACGTGGTGGTTTGGGCCAGTGGGAGCTAGATGGCCGCTAGTGGGAAGCTAGGGTTTTTTACCCTTAGTTTCCACCGCATGCAAGGAAAATGACCTCGACCCTTACGCTGGCGACAGTGTGTGTCTGTAGTGATGGAGGGGCCTCCATCGTGGCTTGAGGAGGAGTTGAGGCCGTGGTTTGGGCCCGCTTGTCCCCTCCCTCCCGGCTTGGAGTGGATGGATGCGGTTGATCGGTTTTCACCACGGTTGATGGTGCTGGTGGCGCGAGGTGCCCATGTTGAGTTAGAAGGATTGCCGCCAAGTCTTGAATAGTCTTTTCCATCATCTCGGCGCTTTCCACAATAGATCTAGTGACCTCGTTGGAAATTTTTTTAAAAATTGCCTTAGCCCAAGCAGGCGGCTTGTTGTTGACTATTGGTGGTAATGGTGGGGGCATTAGAGAAACTCCCATAGGAATGAAGATGAGTTCTTGGTCCTCCATAGTCGATCCCTCCTTGTTTGTCTTGGATTGTTTGTTAATCATCATTTGAGGAACGTCGGCTTTGATACTAATATTAAGAACTAGATTTGGAACGATTCGGATGTAGGAAAATTAGGAAAATTTTGGTTATAGCCTCACAAGGTAGGGTTCTAATAGCTCTGGTTTCACGTCAATCGGATGTCTGTATGAAAAAGTATAATTAAAACAGTGGAGCAGGATTAGAACAGAGCATAACGATAAATATCCAGCATTGCAGTGATCATCAGAAAGTAGTGGATGGCTAAGGGTGGTGATGGATAGTCGTATAGTAGGGTGGCTACTGGAGAAAAGTGGTGGCCAGGGTTTGAGTGCTTGGAAGGATTCTAAGGTTACGATCTACTCCTATAAAGATAAAAATGATCTAATGGCTACGATAAAAATAATAAATACAATAATAAAAAAAATAACTAAACTTAATTAATTCTCAATGCATGGATGATTAAACTAAGAAGCTTAGCCCCTCTATATATAGAGGTTGGGTATAATAAATTTTACTCGAACTTAGCCCTAAAGGTTTATACGACTCGAACTAGGACTTGTTTTAAAGGCTTACATGATTTAACTAGACTTGCTTTAAGGGCTTACATAAGTATGAATCAATTAAAAGATAAATAGATTCGATCTATCGAGCCCAATATTCTCATGATGCGATCTGATCTGACCTAGTTCGCGTTAATTGAATCGAGCTTGACTCAGAATTTAATCAAGCTTGAAAGAAGACATGATTCAATAGTGAAGATATAAAAACTAATATAATAATATTAACAGCATTCAGATTTTCCCACACTTTCTTAACTTTTCTAGACTAAAATACCTAAGTACAATCACATATAAACTAATAAATAAGTTAAAGCTCACCTCTAATCAAGCATAAAAGGTGGGACGGGAGTTGTTGTTTAAACAAAAACCCTTCTCCTCGAACAGATTATTCATTAACAAAAATAATACGGGTATTTTAGTAGTTTTAATGTAGGGGATTAAATGAAATAAAAATAAGTATATATGAAAAGTGATGTTACAGCCTTAAGAGGAGATGGGGTGGACATAGTTTGGTTGAGGTGGAAGGGAGAGTAGACGAGAGAAGCGAGGGAGAAATACAGAGAACGAGAATAGAATCAATTTTTTATCAACATATGCTCCAATTAGGTTGCGCTTCGCATTTTATAAAGGAGGTTGATTGCCTAAACTAGCATTAGCTAAATCAACTAAGACTAGACTTGATCAAACGGCCTAGCCTGCCCTTGCCCGGCCCAGTTTGGACCGAGCTAAGCCCAGCCCAGACCCGGTTTAGGCCCGGCTCGGCCCGAGCCCGAACTACCCATGGGCGGCACGGACCAGCCCTTTGCTTGCTCGACCAAACCCGAAAGCCCACCCGTTTGGCTCATAACTAGGCCCGTTCGTTCTGCTACAGTAGCCCACTCATTCTGCTACAGTATTCCACCCATTCTGCTACAGTAAAAACCAACGAAAATTTTGATACTGTACTGTTTTGCATTTTTTTAAGCACACCTTTAAAACTTTTTAATTTATTATTATTATTTTTTAAATGGAGGAACATAAATATTTTTTTAAAAAATAAGCTAATAGTAAAAATAATTCTAAAAATAGCTAAAATGTGGGTTGGGCCGGCCCGGCCAGACCGGCGAGCTCGATCTCTCACAGATTGACGGGCAGTAACGGGCTAGACTATTCTAGCCCGGCCCGAACCCAGCTTGGCCCGAGTGATTAGTGGTTCAGGCCGTGAACAAATAGTTAAGCCCGATTGGCCCGAAAAGCCTTGCCCGAACCCGGCCCGGCCTGCCCGATGATCATGTCTAGCTAAGACCTAAGAACTCAATAGCTAACTTGGTTCAAACTGAACCATATATAGACCCAAATGAAATGTAATAAGAAAATAACTAATATAATAAGCAATTGACTTGACCAACTTATGGGCTCGGGCTAACTAAGACTTAGATTCAACCCGAGCTATAATATCTACCTAAATGGTATTAGTGTTAATTTAATCTAAGATATTTTCTGCACATATCTGATAGATGTAATTTGCAAATATTAGAAAATAACGGGTGTAAACCACAAATAGATTAAAAGATAGCATGTTGCATGCAAATTTTCTCAAATTATATTTTGGTAACAACTTCTCCATGTAAAAAATTATGTGCCAAAAGGATATTGTTGAATATAAATATGATGGACCTACAGTAATGTACCGTCATAGTAATGTTGATATTTGGATTGGAAAACTTGGAGTTTTGGTGAATTGGTAGACGGAAAAGACATGAATGGACAAGAGACAAGAGATGCGTTTAAGAAAACTTTGATTTTAATGATTTGCCGTGATTTACTGTTACAAAAATATTTTCTTTTATAGACTCTCTAACTAGTAACTTGATAGAGGACGAAAAATAGATAGTTTTGGTAAATTCAAATGATCAAGAATTAAACTATGATCTACATACTTATTCAAGAGATATTGATAAGAAATCAAATATTCTGAAGATATTTGAACTCAAAAATGAAAGAGATTTTACTTAGAATAGTAAAGCAAGCTGGAACTCATACAAAGCCATACATAGGTTTGTTACGATCTAAAGTAGATTCTGAATAAATTTCTTCGTTTAGTGCTTGAAATTAGTGTCTTTACTATTGTAGAAAGGTTTTGTTTTGATTATCTCTTTTGATGTATAACTCAGAATTAGATTCTGCTTATTTAAACATGCTAAATTTAACTTAAATTAGAATTTTATGAGTCTAAGTCAAAACTATCTATAAATGAAAATTTTGTCCTTTTATCATATTAGAGTTTTGAGTCTTCTGTTAGTCTATAAATGTTATCTAAGCCAGTGGCCAAAGGGATCGTTCGGTCTCATTTATTTTCTTAATAAAATTTTGACAGCTGGTACCATAACGAGAAATAAAGTGGGAATTTTGAAACACTAATGATGAGATCTTAGATATTTTCACTAAGGCACTTCCTTTATACAGTTGGTGAGAAACTCACTTTCCTACCTTACAGATTTATCACAATAGCAAGCTATCATAATAATACCTTAATAAAGAAATGCATTTAGTAACACCAAACATTAAATAGAGCTCGAATATTAAATTTATATTAAATGCCTTCTCGAAGGGTGAAACCACCGAGCATGAAAATAATCACTATCAAAGAAATTACGATAAAGTAGATCACTACAACAAACTCTCTAAATATTGTATTTATAAGAAAGCATATAACCCTAACATCAAATTACAAAATTCTAATAACATTTTCGATAGAAAAATTGAACCTTCTTAAAATGTAAAAAAGATCCTTATGTCTTATTTCCAATCAAGAAATAACTCTAGGTACAAATCCTTATTGTGTTAAAGAAGATCTTAGCCACACCCAGTCAAGAACAAGCCTTATAGGAATTAGGTGCAAGACCATCACTTACTCATGAGGCTAGCTAAGCCAATTGTTACGATCTGACCACATTGGTTAAAGTCGAGCCAAGTCAAGCCGAATCAAGTTATTTAGTTAGTTAGATTTGTTTATTAATTTAAATTTCAAATAAAGTGAGTAATCCATATGTAGCCGTTGGAACTTTTTTCCTATTTAGTCATGTATTGATTATTATCATAGAATGAATCTTAAGTTTAGTCAATTATTATTATTGTCTTATCTTTTACTATAGCTGTTAGAACGTCTTTATCTTTGTAGGAGTAGATCATAACTTTAGATCTTTTCAAAGCACCCAAACTTTAGTCACCATCTTTAACCATGAGCCACTATACTATACGGCTGTCCACCACCACCCTTAGTTGTCCATCACCCTCTGACGACTGCCACAATATTGGATGTTTATCAATCTACCCCGTTCTGACCTTCCTTCACTGTTTTATTTTTAAATTTTCACCTCGCCCTTGAATTTACATGTAACTAAAGCCATTAGATCTGTTATTCGTGAGGCTACTAGCAAAATTTCCATAATTTTCTTATGTTTAGATTGATCAAGATCTAATACGTAATATTGGTATCAAAGCTGATATTCCTTAGATGATGGTTAACACAAGATCGAGAAAGAAGAAACCAAAGAGGATCAAGAGCTCATCTAGCAACAATCGTCGACGATGAGCCATTGATGTGGGGGAAGGTGATATTTAAGGATGAGCTGGTCTAAACCGCAACTACAACCCCCCTCCTTCGACTATGGTGGAGACCCCTCTGATCCTACAGACCCTCCTAGCTACTATAGCCATGTCAGGGCCACTTGCAATAGTGGCTTCAGGGTCGTCTTCTCCACTTGCGGTGGAAGCTAAGGTCGAAAACTATAACTTTCCATCGGCGGCGATCAAGGTGAACTTGGCCTAAACCGCTACGTCCACTCATTTCCTTCGACCACTTGCACCCGAGACAAGGTCGTCGTTCATGCCAACACTAGCTAGAAGACCGTTGACAAAGGCAATTATTACTGTAGTAAACCTGCAAAAAGTGGCCGCGGGTTTGGTGCTTCCACGACCATCAACTGCCATGGATGACTTTCTCAGGCTGACTACTAGGTAATGGTGACCGCTACAGCCGCCGACGAGCGTTAGGTCATTGAACCCGATAGCCACCACCATAGGAAGCTATCCATATGTTGGGATGGCTTCACCAAGGCTTCTCGATGTTGCTGCTCCCACACAGTAGTGCTGTGGGCCCCATTCGCAACCACCGAGGGCCAGTGGAAGCCGATGATGCACTATGGCCGCTGCTGCATTAAATCAAACTTGAGCTCAATTTTCACCTTCCACCATCGTTTGCCATCTCAATGACTCTTTAGATGGCGACTACCGCCAGCCACCTACCCTGACCAGCAGCCACCGAGGCTACAGCTACTTGTCTCAATGCCCCTAGGTCAAAATCATATCTTAGTTCTAGGGTTAGGTTTAAGGCAAGTGCATGGAGGAGATAAAGTGCACAAACTCTGAGGCAAGCCAAATTTTTGGTAATCGGTTCAACCACCTCATACAAACTAGTTTGAAACATATGTGCATGACAACATGATTTTGCTTAAGGATGACTGGTGGAACAACTTGGTGGGCTCGTGCCATCGAATTAAGACGATCCTACTTGCAGCCCAGGCACAAAGATATCAGTCAATAGAGCGGACTCAACCACTTGAGTTTTGGCATGACTTTGCTGATGCAATCTGTGTTTGATTTGGTCTAACATAGTATGAGGATTTTTAGGCCTTGTTGACTAAGCTGACTCAGTCAACAACAGATCGAGCATATTGAGAGGAGTTCAAACGAATCTGCAACTAAGACAACCACTAAACAAAGTCAGCCCTAAAAAGTAACTTCATCAATGGGCTTAGGCCTAACATTTAAGCTGAGGTCAAGATCCTAAGGCCCACTACTTAATTCTAATGATGCATTTTATTGGCGGCTCTGATGGAGTCCAAGTTAGATCTACTAAATCAGATCAGCAAGGAGAAGCGAGGAAAGAGCCTAAGCCCATGACACACTGGAGATTGTGCCTACCTTGACCCAATCCGTGCGGATGGCTTAGCCTAACTGCTAACAAATCTTTGCCACTTTATACCCAATGACTTGGAAGAGCGTAAAAAGAAAGGCTTATGTGTTTACTATAATGACCGATTTACCTCTGGTCATAATGCAAGCGTCAACTAGCCCATGTTATAATCTTAGATTGCCTTGAAGAGGATGAACCTGAGTCATTTGATTGGCATGATAAGCTGTATGAGTACAAAGATGTGAGAGACTAGTCAACTTGAGGACAATGTGTCAAAAGTGTGGTAGATTGTTATGATCTGACCATGTGGGTTAAGTCAATTGAGTTAGTCGAGCCAAGTCGAGTCGAGTCGAGTCAAGTTAATTAGTTAGATTTTTTTATTATTTTGAATTTCAAATAAGGTAGATAATTCGCATCTAGATATAATCCGCTATGAGTGATTATGTGTTGATTATTATCGTGGAATGATCTTAAGTTTAGCCAATTTATTATTATTGCCTTTATTTTGTTACGGTAGCACTTAAATCGTTCCTATTTTTAGAGTAGATCATAGCCCTAAATCCCTCCAAAGCACTCAAACTCTAGCCACCATCTTCAATCACGAGTCATTCTACTATACGGCTATCCACCACCATCTTAGCCGTCACTATCCTTCAACGACTTCCGTAATATTAGATATTTACTAATCTGCCTCGTTTTAACCTTTCTTCACTTTTTTATTTTTATCTTTTCACCTTGATTTTCGATTTATATGAAACAAAAGCTATTATATCCATAACTTGTGAAATTACCATGACAAAATTTTTTATAATTTTCTTACGTCCAAATCGTTCTATATACTAATCTGGTACGTAACACCACCTTACTAAAGTTCATCAAATTCAGGAAGCTAATTGACGTCAAAGAAGTTTGAATTTAGGAGGCATGATTAAACAAATTAAAACTATTCTTATTCTTTGTTACCAAGTGGCTCAATGTAAATTTGTACATACTAAAACATGCATGTTGACAATTAGGATCTCTTCATGCCATGCATATAATATATAATCTAAGCTTATTCTCCCGGTTAGAACAACAAGCAAAATTATTTTAGATTCAATATATCCTTTTTCCCCGAGGCGATGGCGATGTGATCCTGAATACGTGCTCCTCACCGGTTTCTTCGTCCACCTGAACTATCCATTGGCTCCTCTTTCTCCCCGCTGGCACCCGGCACACCATCAGCCCGCCGCCTATCGGTAAATACTCCGCCCTCATCTTGGCGCCGCTCGATTGCCGGCTGAATGCATTATAACCTACCACGAGACCGCCACAAGCCTGGACCGCCCTGGCGTGGGCCGCCTTAAACATTTGCTCGTACTCACCCATCTCGCAGTCGACGATCACAAAATCGGCGGCGGAATATTCGTTCCTCAGAAGTTCTCTCGCATTCCCAACGACGAGCTCTACGTTATCGGCCTCCGGGCCAAGGAATTCAACTGAAGATTGCAGCTCGTCGGCCCCGCGAACGATGCAGACTGCGCGACCGCCGGTTTGGTTTGCCGCGGCGATGATGGCTAGGGTAACTGGACCGGCGGTCTCGCTGCATGCTTCTACCATGAGGCGAGCGCCGCTCCCGGCTGCCAGGGCCGAGACGAATTCGGCGACGTCGGGCTCCATGAGCTTGTTTCCCTGCACAGTACTAGATTAGGAACGCCAGAGTGTCTAAAATGATGGATATGATGAAGGATTGCCATGGTCGGTGGTTTTGCTTACCAGCTTTAGTGTTCGGAGGTAGGCTTTCGTAGCATCTTCTACGGACCAAGCCATGTCTTTCTCTTCTTGTGCTGTTTCTTTACTTGCCTTCAGTTTTATGAAGTATATATAGGCATTTGAGAGCATTACCGTACTTTACTTTATGATAGGCAAGTCACGAATACGTACTTAATTTGTCTCTTTAATTACTTATTTTAAATCTTTGAAGTGAGAGTTGTAACAAGTTCGTAAGTGAAGTTTTTACAATCAAAGTGAAAGCTGGAGCTACCGATATAAATATATTTGCCAACTAAGATCGTAAAATTGTATGTATACATTTGTCATATAGGGGCTATGTTTCCTTTTAAAAGAACACACAATAGTTGTTTGATAATACACCTAAGTCGAGTTTTTATTTTTTTGAGAAGTGAAAACTTAATCGGTAGTTGAACCAAAGCCGCGAAGGTGCAAGCACAAGAACACTCGGTACAATATCTGAGCACTATCCTATTGTCATTGAAATTAGTTATATTAGAAACTAAATATAAAAAATAGCTATATTGGATTAAGTTATAGGAAGGATTTTTCCATTCTGACTTGGATATTTAGATATAATGTTCAATTTCATTTATTTCATGCATTTTATCAAATAAATTCAAAAGTACTATCATGTGGTGGGTTAAAGAATTTTAGATAGGTCGTACTTAATTAAACTTTGGGTGATCTTGATGCTACTATCTCTCTCTTAGTACTAGAGGACAATGCCTTGAAATTTCTAGTTTGACTAGTTCATGTGTAGCTTGACCCCGTCTTACAAAATATTCATGTGATGTATTAGCTCTAGATGCTCCTCGACAGGCAGAAGAATAAATTGGGGAAATCTCCAAGATTATGTTGCATTGCATGCAACAATCCGACAAGACTTTTCTATTAGCTAATTAATTAACCATGCATGGGAGGCAATTCATCCACTAGGCGATTCATGACCAAATTATTGCAGCACTAGAATAGAACTCAAAATTTAGTGAAGATCAGTAGACCTATAGTTTCAAGCATTACTACAAAACAAACAATCAACAACATTAGTAAATGCCACTGAATGGATCTTTTAATGCAGCTAAATTTTTACCAGCATTTAGTTAGAATAGTTGCCTATACATGTATCTCTAGATGATCAAAGGCATTTTCAACTAATGATGGTAATTATTTACTTTCAGTGGCATTAATAAATATCATTGAAGATGGTAGTATTATCGATATTTATTAATATTATTGGTTATGAAATCTTTCAGGAGCACCAATTAAAACAAAAAAAATGCAGATGATAAATAATGATTTGACCGCATATAGCAACTAATAAATATGAAACAAATAGTCTATTAAGTAAGCATCTACCAATATCCTAAAGAAGACATTGAGCCTATTTATAAAGGTATATATATGTGTGTGTGTGTGTACAGACCAAATTGCTGCCCCTTATATTAATTGGAGTATTTTGGGCATAGTCTTCTTTGGTAGTTGTTAATTAATATTCTCTTTATCGATTGCTCCCTAACTTGTCCCTGTCCAAGAATCTAGCCACACATGCTGTGAGTCCAAGTTGATCAAAATATGGCTCAAGGATTTCAACATTGAAGCCAAAGAAAGAGACAATACTAATAATAAGGATATAAGATTTGAGCAAATGGAGCTATGCAAGATTGTGACAAGGTATGGGCTAGTGAGAATTTTAATTAGATTCATGCATCTAACTCTTAAAAATGGATTTGATACCCATTTTTATGCAACTTCTCTAAATTGATCTTCTCTAATTACTTCAAAATCCACTTATAAGAGGAGAGGGAAAAAGAAAGCAAGGGTATTTTTATGTATCTAATTGGTTAGCTAATTTTTTATCATCTTTTCTAACAAAATTTGTAATAGAGGAGGCTTAGTGATACAATTAAATAATTTAGGGGTATATATATCTACTTTTTTTCTTGAGGAAATGAAAATGATGCAGAATGATAATTAAGGGGGTCGAAATGTAATTAATCTTATATTTTATAACACATGCTCAAGGAAATATGTAGCATGATTTAGAGCAGTGAAATAATGGTAGGATTAGAACCTAAATTTTGTCCTGCTCTTATATTGCAGCTGAGAGAGACATGACAATACCATATCAAATCTTATGTTGAATTAACACTCACCACCTAACAACAAGGCAAGCAAGGAAAGAAATCCATGGAATTTTCTGACCACCATGCATGAGTCCACTATAAAGAACTGTCCACCCCACTAGGAGCATGGAGATTAATTGAAGTTTCTTGTCATATACAAAGGCAACAAATCTGTATGCATAGTTTGATCAAGAGGGACACTTTCCTGCAAGCCTAACAAATCTATTCTAACTTAGACTTCCATCCATGCATGTGAGACTAGCATCTTTATGGTGGCAGGGTTTTAATGGAAATCTTTGGGCCCATAATTTTGTTCAGAAAGGGCTTTAATGCTACTGTTTCCTTGGGCACAGAAGAAACAAGGAGCAATAAATTAATAGCAAGGAAAACTATTCCCAAAATATTGCAATCTTGAAAACTGTGCCCAAGACATTCCAATTTGAGCTACTAATGGTGAGTTTTTGTCCAAACTAGGCTTCTTAACGAAAACTTACCCACGAAACATTGATACCCAAGAAATGACTTTTGTATATGTCAGTTTTCTTTAGAAAGAGAAAGTCCATGGACACTTGTTTTCTTTTAAGAAAAGAGAAATTTAATAAACTAACATCCATGAGTACAAAAAGCTCTATTAGTATCATAATCAGAAAAACTGGAGAAGCTCAGAAAAAATCCTCATCCAAGATATATCCATATCATAACAATCTATCCTAAGCCAATCAGTAGCGTGATTATTTTCTCTAAAAATGTGATTAACTTTACAATATTTGAAAATATGAGTTAGGTTAATAATATCATCGACTAAGGACTCCACGATCCAACATGGCACGTCTATTCACTATGTGCACTAGAATTTGTGAATATGACTCAAGAATGTTAGTGATTCCTTAGTTCAAGAGACTCGACAATGTTTATTTGACCAGCATGGCTTCCACACATAATGCTAAGCTATAGGAGCCGCATCAAACCCCTCCTAACTCTAACTGGCCCTTAAAAGAACTGTAGGCATTAACCTTACACCAACCTGGTGGTGGAGGTTCCCACCAAATCAGAGTGCTAAAGGAGGCGAGTTTCATGTGACTAACAAAAATTTTATGAACATAATCATTAGCAAATATTAGAGCTTAGGTCCAGACCTTTTCTAAGTCTTCGCTAATATCATTGTAAACCACATTATTACGGTATTTTTAGAGTTGCCAAAGAAAGACGGTGATCAAAGCAAAGAGCCAAGCCTTAGGCTTCTCCAGCAAGTCCTCACCTTCAAAGAGCTAAGTACATTGATCCCAGCTATCCCAAAAGTAAAAAGACATCGAAAGTCATACCTTAGCAAAAGCCCATAAGGTATTAGCAACCCTACAGATAAGGAACAAAAGAGGAATGCTTTCGCTAGTGAGCGAACACACTAGACGTGTGTTGTTGAATACAGCCTAATGCCATGGATGAAGTTTTTGGTTGGTAGGTTTCCACAATAGAGTTTTCAAAGAAGATTTTAATTTTAGGAGGGATACTTAGGACCCAAATGTCCTTGAGGGATGTTGCCTCTAGATCCAAAGACCATTTCTATCACGCATAGAGATATTAATATCAAGAATATTTTAAGCCAATGAAGGCCCAAAATATAGATTGATGAGCTCAAAATCCCACCGAAAATCTAATATTAGTGATATGACTTGGGTTCGACCAAGCCGTCTCGGATATTAGAGTCTATTTCCTATTTTTATGCCTTTCTTATTTGCAGTTTAGCCATTGTATTTCCTTTATTTGCTTATGTTGCATTTGTGATGTCGGTTGGGTAAGTCAAGTACACTAGACTAAGAGAGGGAAGAGAGTGTTTCCACCAAAGGAAGAAGAGAAGTGGCCATCCAAGGAGGAACCGTTTGCCTCAACTTTCTGCAATTTAATAAAGGCGATCTGCTTGATTGGGTCTATCGAGCGGAATAATTTTTCAAGTACCAATGAACACCTAATGCACAAAAGGTGTTATTGGTGTCATTCCACCTAGAAGAGACTGGCATCCATTAGTACCAAGCAACGAGTCAAGTTCATTCCTACCGTACGTGGAAAGAATCGTTGACATCACCTGCATTCAGTTTGGACCTTTCGGATACGAAGACTTCCAAGCAGCCCTTACCAAGTTAACCCAAAAACTACGCTGAGACAATACCAAGATGAGTTCGAATGTGTGAGCAATTAAGTACGGGGCTGAATAGATTTCCAACTCAAAAGCACGTTTATTAGCGGCCTTCGGTTGGATATACAAGCCGAGGTAAAGGCGGCTCAATCAGCCACCTTAGTAGAAGCATTCAACATAGCTCAAGTGATGGAAGAGAAGCTTAGGGAGCTTTGAATGGCAGCGAAAGGGGCTATAGCACCATGAAGGTCAGAGGAGTACCTCGATAAACCGCAATCGCATAGCAAGTGTCAATGTGTTTGTTGAGGGCAATGATGTAAGCAAGACAAAAATCTTGAAGTCTACTAGAAGGGTTGCCATTGATGAGCATGGCATTAGTCATGTAAGCAAGACAAAAATCTAGCTGATCGAAATATTAGGGAAGCCTTAGCTCTAAGTAGATTGAGAAGGAGATTGTGGCTAACACTATCAAAAGCCTTGTTGAAATCTAGCTTTAGGATAAGATCATTGCATTTGTTTTTACCCATCTAGTGAATCAATTTATGAGTAGCAATGAAATTGTCTAAGATATGTCTATTCTTGATGAAACCTGATTGGGAAGGCATGACAAGCTCATCGAGGAAGGGGGCCAGATGGTTGGCAAGAACCTTTGAAATGATGTTGTCAGAATAGTTGATGAGGCTGATGGGTCAAAAATCATCTGGTTCTATTGCCCCCTCCGATTCTGGGATAGCACTATAAATGCCTTGGCCTAGCCCAAGAGATTTAGGTTTGGATCGAAGAGGTAGTTGAAGGTGTGGATCAAATCATACTTGATGATGTTCTAATATTTATAATAAAAAGGCCAAACAAAAATAGTTTGGATTAGGGGCTTTATTTGTTGCAAGGTCAAAGACTATAGTCTTGATTTCTTCCTCTTCAAAATGGAGCCTTAAGGGCTAAAGATCAACGAAAAGGGAGCCGTATAACAATTTACAGTCAATTAAAATGTTAGGGTAGCTTGAAGAAGGCTTTAAAATGATTTTTGAATAGAGAAAGGATTTACTTTTGATTTGTGACCTTCATTGTTATATAAAATGGAATGAATATGATTGGCCCTCCTCTCATTGGCGAATTTGTGAAAAAATCTCCTTTTAGCCATGTCTGTCTGGACCGATGTTGTTGTAGGATGATACAATCACGGATCAAGGTGTCCGTAGAACGTATCAAATCCAACTGTCAATTCTTTGATATGGTGGATGATTGGTTAGATAGAGGATGATTATGGAGGATTAAGGTTGAATGGTGGAGATGGAATGGCTATGAATGGTAGATGAAATATGATGGAAGGGAATATGATACGATTCGGACTTCACCGACCTCATCTCGAGCATGGATTCTGAAAAACCCCTAGACACACGTATGTATCTAACCTCTAGGCAATGATATTTCTCGTTCGCTTAAGTAAAAGTCGGAAGAAATATTAAAAACGAAAGTAGAGATGAACGCCAAGATTTTAACGTGGAACACCCAAACGGGAAAAAAAAACCACGGATCCAAACTCGGATCAAAACCAATCACTATGATAGTAGCAGTTACAAGACTGACTCACAAAACAATCCGTCGATCCAAACGACTTTGTTCCTCTCAGTCTTGATCGCTAGAACCCACGATTCACTGCTTCTTATGATTGAAGTCCAATCTCAGTAGCCCTCGAGATTGACTTTCGTCTAGATAGCCCTTAAGACGAAAGATTAAGATTTGTAGATGCGAAGGGGCTTATTTGTTGAAGAACCGATGTAGCCTCCAAAAAGTCTCCTTGAATAATCTTCTTCAACTGCCCTAGGTTAGGGCAACACTATCCTTATATATGATCTCCAAGATAGAGCCAAATCCAAGTCATATTCGTACTGACAAAAATCCAATAAATTGCAAACTTCATAGGTGCGTTCGAACGCGGCCCGAGTGCATTCGAACGGCCTAACTTAATCTCAGGTGCGTTCAAACGGGCCCAAGTGCGTTCGAACGCGACAACTTGAATTCTTCAGGTTGCGTTCGAACGCGTTTGTGAACACTGCTCTCGGTCTGTGTGAACGCAGTACCCACATTCGAACGCGTTTGTGAACGCGGCTCTCTGTCTGTGTGAACGCATATTCCGCGTTCGAACGCGTTTGTGAATGCACCGCGTTCGAACGCATTTCTGAACGCGGTGTGAACTCAACAGCTTTTCTCCACTAATTTTGCAATTTTTCAAACCAGAGATATTCTAGACTTGTGTAAAGCTCATATACATGAAAAAATACACTTAGAATATTTTTTACACAATTGCCAACAAATAAAAACCTAACAATCTCTCCCTTTGGCAATTTGTGACAAAACACCTTGTTTACAAGATATTACAAGGACTTCAAATTGAGCAATCAACAAGTCTAGAATATTTTGCACATCAAGCCCTGCAAGTAAACATATACCAATCCAAGATCAAGTAAAAATAACTTAAAATGAATAAACAATTCAAACACAAGTTATCAATGGAGCATAAATTCAAAAATACTTAAGCAGACAAAGTTCACAGTTACTTCAAGCAAAGTTCAAAAGTACTTAAGACTCTCATAAACTCCCCCTATGCTCATACTCCCCCTACACACCTAGACACCTAGACACTAACCTAGACACTAAGACACTCTCCCTCTTTTTGACACAAATGGCAAAGACTAGGAACTCGGAGGGAACTGACGATAAAGAATTGTTAACACGAAGTCGAGGTAGGGGACGAAGGCGGCCTTGGTTTCTTAGTAACTGTAGCTTTTTTTTTTAGGCATTCTAGAGAAGGAAAAAAGTCGCAAGATTCAACATATGCCCAAAGAGTACAAAAAAAATAACAAGAAATCCAAAAATTCTAGAAACTATGAAGACCCTAAGTGAAATCCATCTTCCACTTAAAAATGCTAAGTTATCACGTTCAATCGCATAAAAAAACATCAAGATATTAACAACTTTAACGTGATCAAAACTTGAAACTGCTCGAAATCAATCAAGATCAATAGACTTTGGAGATGCACTTCTAGAAATTCAAAATATATTCAAGACATAGAATATGACAAGATTGACTATAATAACACATAATCAAGAGAAAAATCATATTTTTATGTCAAGAGTATATTATTGAATCTAGGAGTGCATCAATTTTATTTTATGACAAAAACTCTCGACAAATCTGAAACTAAAACCAAAGAAAATTTCAGAATAAAAGAAAACCTAAAAAAATGAAACGAAAGAAACTCGCAAACTAAAAAGAACTCAAATCCCAATAAAATCAGTCCAAAGCACAAATCCCTAAAGAAGTACGAAGATACTCAAATCTCTGTAAATCCAAAGGTTTTGTAAACAAATCACCCAACTGTTTCTCCGTCTCAACATGTTCTAGTGCTATTGTTTTGTCTTCAACTAACTCGCGTATAAAATGATGTCGGATATCAATATGTTTTGTACGCGAGTGTTGAACAGGATTTTTCGATATATTAATAGCACTCATGTTGTCACAATAAAGCACCATAGTATCTTGTTCAATGCCATAATCCTTGACCATCTGTTTCATCCATAGTAACTGAGAACAACAACTCCCTACTGTAATGTACTCGGCCTCCACAGTAGATAAAGATATCGAGTTTTGTTTCTTGCTGTGCCAAGCAACCAGATTGTTTCCAACATAAAAACATCCACTTGAAGTACTTTTTCTATCATCACATGAACCTGCCCAATCAGAATCCGTGTATCCCGATATGATAGCGCCCGAGTCATAAGTAAACCAGATACCTAAATCAACTGTGCCACTGACATATTTTATGATACGTTTCACAGCAAACAAGTGTGACTCCTTAGGTTCAGACTGAAACCTAGTACACACACCGATACTAAATGCAATGTCAGGTCTACTAGTAGTTAAGTACAAGAGGCTACCAATCATGCTCCTATACACTGTCTGATTAACACTTTTTCCTCACATGTCCTTACCTAGTTTGGTAGTTGTACTCATAGGAGTTCTAACATGTTTTGCATTTTCTAAACCAAGTTTAGTCACAAGATCCTTAGCATACTTGGTTTGAGCGATAAAAATCCCTCTCTCCAATTGAGTAATTTGAAGCCCTAAAAAGAACTTCAACTCACCCATCATACTCATCTCAAAATGACTGTGCATGAGATCTACAAACTCCTTAGCTAATAATTGACTCGTCGCCCCGAAAACAATATCATCTACATATATTTGTGCCACAACTAAACTCTTGTTTTCACGTCTAATGAACAATGTCTTGTCCACTCTCCCTCGAGTGAACCCCACATCCACTAAAAAGATGGTCAACTTCTCATACCAAGCTCTTGGAGCTTGTTTTAGCCCGTAAAGAGCCATTTTCAATTTAAAAGCATGAGAAGGAAATTTTTGATCTTCGAAACCCTTAGGTTGTTCCACATAAACATCTTCATTCAGGATACCATTTAAGAAAACACTTTTAACATCCATTTGAAACAATTTAAATTTTAAATGACAAGCAATGGCAAGCAGTATAAGAATAGACTCTAATCTAGCAACAGGAGCAAATGTCTCATCAAAATAGTACAATCATTACCATCATGATCTAGAATAGTACAATCATTTTTGGAGAATTTTACCTCATAATTTTCATCACAAAATTGACTGATGCTCAGTAGATTTGCTTTCAAGCCCTTAACATAAAGAACATTTTCGAGACTAGGAATCCCTAGAGTACTTACCTTTCCTTTACCTATTACCTTTGATGAATTACCATCTCCGAATGTCACAACTCCCCCTTCATGTTTTTCAAGATTAGAAAATAACGACTTGTCACCCGACATATGTCTTGAACAGCTACTGTCTAAATACCATAAATCAGAATTTAAAGCTTTCAAGGCTGTATGCACAACATAACATTTCAAATCACTTTTCTTGACCCATATAGTTTCTGTTTTCATCCCATAAATGAAAGCAGTTCTAGGTTTTTGCACAAATTTACAATGAGGTCGAATATGCCCTAGAATGCCGCAATGATAGCATGTCGGAACAAACCCTTTTCTACTTACCTTTTGTCGAGGAGTGTGACTAAAGTTTACCTTTGGTGCCGTCAAAAACTCACCAGTTTGTAGATTCAACTTCAATTTTGAAGGATTCATCCAGGATTGCTTTGAAAATGCGATTAATAGCTTTAAGTATTCTTCCTTTTGTAAACCTGGAGAAATAAAAACAGTTTTATTATTATTTGAATTACTAGTATATCCAACACCATACCTGTCTTTTCCAGATATCTGAGCTTTTAGAATCTCGTCTAGTTTGTTCTTCCCTTTTAGAAATGTAACTTCCTTATGCAATCGCTCTAGTTCAATTTCATCAGCCTTCATTTTATTTTTCGCATTGTCAAGTTGTTCAGAAAGGTCTTTGACACGTTCAAGCTCCAATTTGTACTTCTCCTCAAATTGAATTCTTTCTGGTTCAATTTCCTTGAGTCGTTAAAGTAGTCTAAGATTGCTTTTCTTGAGTTTAAACGACTCCAGGTACAAGTCATTATATGCCTTTTGAATTTCAGATTCATCTTCCTCAGCTGGTAGCATATCAAGATCATCTGTACTATCAGTATCATCAACAGAGTCAGTATTAAGCAGAGAAGAGGCAAAGGCTACAAAGTTTTCTTCGTCTTTTTCAGAATCATCATTAGATTCATCTGAATCATCCCAAGTAACTTTCATAGCTTTGCCCTTTCTCTTAAGACGATTAGGGCATTCTTGTGCGATGTGTCCAAAACCAGAACATTCAAAACATTGAACTTTATTCTTAGAATTTTTATTTTTCTGTTTGACATTGTTGTTGCTACCACCTGTATTCGAAGTCACAGTATTCTTCTTTTTCACAAAAGCTTTACTTTTTTCAAACTTTTTAGTATTCAACTTGTTTGGCTTTTGAAAGAATTTATTGAACTTTTTGACAAACATAGCCAACATCTCAACATCTAAATCACCATCATCTTCAGACTCCTCTAAATTTTGTTCAATAGTGGATAGAGCTATCCCTTTGGACTTCCTTAGTTTTGAAAGACTGGACTCAAATGTTTGTAGATTTCCTACCAATTGTTCAACTTTCATAGAGTCGATGTCCTTACTTTCCTCAATAGCTGTAACTTTTGCCTGAAACCTTTCTGGAAGAGACCTAAGGATCTTACGGACAATTCTATTTTCAGGAATTTTCTCTCCTAGGTTGAAACTGGAGTTGACTATATCACTCAACTTTGCATAGAACTCATCAAATTGTTACGATCCTTCCTCGGCTATAGGCTCTGATACCAGATTGATACGAACCCTCTTTTGGTGCTATGACTCTGATTCAAGATTAATACGATCTTGCACGGAACTTTGAGATCAGATCCCGAAATATCCCGCCGTTGGATCGCTGTGAAATTTTGATATGTTGTAGGCCCGGAAAAGAGCTTTCCAACGGATCTAGTTTCAGGCGAATCGGAGATGGGGATCTCGAAATATCGTTCGTTTAGTGGACGAACGTCAGGATACTCTGTTTTTGGATTCCGTGGATGAAGGCACGAAATCCTGGGTAATGGTGGATTGTGGAGGGCCGGTGTTGATGGGGTGGCACCGGTGTAAAAGTGATGGTGGAAGGGTTATGGATGATGGAAAGGTTAGGGATAGCGATGGATAAATTGGAAGAAGGGGGAGAAGAGGGCCACTCCTAAGGGACTAGGGTGATTGGCCTGTCGAGGGAGATTAGAAGCGGCGTCGCCGGGGAGATTGAGGGAACGGGAGCGAAGAAGATGAAGGAGGCAAGGCAAACTCAATTCTCAATAATCAATAATAATTTTGGTTGCCCTACACATACTTTTATAGGCTAACCAACAACTCAATCTTATCCTAAAACACAATCTTATCCTAAAACTCAATCTTATCCTAAAACTCAATCTTATCCTAAGGTAAATCCAAACTTGAGACGATGTCGGTGAAGTCCGAATCGTATCACAAATGTTTCATTCTCCTCCATACGTAGGGTTTCAAAATTAGTAGTCAACCTCTGAAGTTTCGAAAGTTTTACAGCCATAGTACCTTCATGAGTTGTTTCTAAGATTGTCCAGGCTTCTTTTGCTATTTCACAAGTTAAATTCTTCTAAATTCTTCCGAGGAAACACAACTAAAAATTGCATTTATTGCTTGGCTATTCCAGCCAACTTTTTCATAATCTGTCTTATCCCATGACTCAATCGGTTTCTCAACAAACTCATCATTCACCATGTACATTGGTGGACTCCAACCGTTCATAATGGCCATCCATACACTCTCATCTATAGACTTCAAATAAGCTCTCATCCTAGCTTTCCAATATCCATAATTTGATCCATCTAGAATAGGAGGTCTAATAGATGGGGTCCATCTCTATGAAAATCCATACCTATCTGATCTCTCTCAAAGAGTGAGAGAACCTGCTCTGATACCAATTGAAAAACCCCTAGACACACGTATGTATCTAACCTCTAGGCAATGATATTTCTCGTTCGCTTAAGTAAAAGTCGGAAGAAATATTAAAAACGAAAGTAGAGATGAACGCCAAGATTTTAATGTGGAAAACCCAAACGGGAAAAAAAAACACGGATCCAAACTCGGATCAAAACCAATCACTATGATAGTAGTAGTTACAAGATTGACTCACAAAACAACCCGTCGATCCAAACGACTTTGTTCCTCTCAGTCTTGATCACTAGAACCTACGATTCACTGCTTCTTGTGATTGAAGTCCAATCTCAGTAGCCCTCGAGATTGATCTTTCGTCTAGATAGCCCTTAAGACGAAAGATTAAGATTTGTAGATGCGAAAGGCCTTGTTTGTTGAAGAACCGATGTAGCCTCCAAAAAGTCTCCTTGAATAATCTTCTTCAACTGCCCTAGGTTAGGGCAACACTATCCTTATATATGATCTCCAAGATAGAGCCAAATCCAAGTCATATTCGTACTCACGAAAATCTAATAAATTGCAAACTTCATAGGTGCGTTCGAACGCGACCCGAGTGCGTTCGAATGGCCTAACTTAATCTCTGGTGCGTTCGAACGGGCCCAAGTGCGTTCGAACGCGGCAGCTTGAATTCTTCAGGTTGCGTTCGAACGCATTTGTGAACGCTGCTCTCGGTCTGTGTGAACGCAGTACCCGCGTTCGAACGCATTTGTGAACGTGGCTCTCTGTCTGTGTGAACGCAGATTCCGCGTTCGAACGCGTTTTTGAACGCACCGCGTTCGAACACGTTTGTGAACGCGGTGTGAACTCAACAACTTTTCTCCACTAATCTTGCAATTCTTCAAACCAGAGATATTCTAGACTTGTGTAAAGCTCATATACATGAAAAAATATACTTAGAATATTTTGTACACAATTGCCAACAAATAAAAACCTAACAGATTCACTTTAGGAGTGTTTTTGTTTCATGTTTTAGTGTTTAATTTCTATTAAAATAAGTTTTCTGTAAGTCGCGTTCAAACGCGGGTGGAGTGAGTTCGAACATGGTTTGTGAACGGGGTTGTGAACGTGGGTGAAGAGAGTGCACTGTGCGTTCGAACGCACTGTGAACGTCTGCATCGTGTTCACAAATCTAGAGGAGCGAACTTGATGCGTTTGAACACGGTCGGCGAAAATTGTATTGTTAGGGTTAATTTGAGTTGTTGGTTAGCCTCTAAAAGGATGTGGATGGCAACCAAAGTGATTATTGAATTGAGAATTGAGTTTTGCTTTGCCTCCTTCGTCTTCTTCACTCCCGTTCTCTCAATCCCCGGCAACGCCGCTTCTAACCTCCCTCAACCGGCCAATCACCCTAGTCCCTTAGGGGCGGCCCTCTCCTCCCCCTTTTTCCATTCTATCCATCACTTGCCCTAACCCTTCCATCAACCATAACCCTTCCACCACCACTTTTCACCGATGCCACCCCATTAACGCCAGTCCTCCACCAACCACCATTACCTAGGATCACATGCCTCCATCCACGGATCCAAAACAGACCACCATGACCATCGTCTGCTAATCGGACGATATCTTGAGATCCCCACATCCGATTCGCCTGAAAATAGATTCATTGGAAAGCTATTTTCTGGGGCTACAACATATCAAACATTCACGTCGATCCAACAGCAGAATATATCTGGATCTTATTTCAAAGTTCCATGCCAGATCTAGTCCAAATCAGGAAATTGGAAGAGATCGAACCTTAGCCTAAAGGGGAGATCGTATCAAGCTTTGTATTAGAGCTCCATAGCCCAAGGCGAGATCGTATCAATCTTGGTATAAGAGCCTTAGCCCAAAAGGGAAGATCGTATCAGAATAGGGAAGATATGGAAGGATATTTAAGGATATATAGGAAAGAATTTGAAATAGATGATGATTGAGGTCTAATTTGGATCTAAATATAGTTGTATCTTCCAGGCTGATTTATCGAGGATTCGACCGTTGGATACTTATCAAATTTGGATGGAAGATAGATTTCTAAGTCAGCTTCCCAAAATGTGGGTCGTGTGGATTTCTAGATATTAAGGTTTTACCAAATACTTCGCTGGATCAGAATAGATCTAGAGGTGGATATTTTGAGATAAATTCTAATCGATCTAACGAAATCAAAATCACGGATCCAACGAAATCGAAATCAGGTCGATCGGATGAGTAGATCAAGAGTTATGGTGAAAATATTGACCGAAGGTCAGATGGTTGCGAGATGGACGTTAAAGGTGGAACCTACGGATTGACGGGATGGAGGTCATCGATGGATGGTGGAAGGCCTATGGGCGTAGGGAAGACCTTAGGACATGGAGGAGATGAATGAGATGGTGTGGGCTAGAGATCCAAATCGCCATCAAGGACTCGATCCAAAACTTAAAGGAGAACTCGAAAGAGATCCAAATCGCCATCAAGGATTCGATCCAGGCCTTAGTGGCAATTTTCCTAGCCCAACACAGCCATGTAGTGCCACCAGCATCACTGACCACAATGAGAACTGACTCCCACGGCGAGAATAATTCAAGCCGTAAGGGAGGGGACGGGCTAGCCCAAACCATGGCCTCGACCCCTCCTCTAACCACGGGGGAGGTCCCCTGACCACTATAGTCTCAAAACACAACGGCAGTGATGCTGGAGCAGCCAACCAAGACGGGTCTCAAGTCATCTTCCCCGCTCATGGTCGAAGCTAGGGCCAAAAATCATAGCTTTCTACCAATGGCGATCCAGCCTCCACCAGCATCGATCTCAACATCCAGTGCCTTTCTTGAACCACCCAGACCCAAGCCTAGGCCGCCATTCAGCGGGCACCAGTTGAAAGATCGCCGACGATGGCAGTTTACACTACACAACAAACTCGCAGCTGGTGGCCGCGGGTTTAGCGCTCCAACGACCATCGACTTCCTTGAGCTGACTAGCTTCCACGAACCAGTTTGGAACCTATGAACATGACCCCATGCACGAGTACGAGCCTGAGGATGAATGGTGGAACAACCCGGTGGGCCCACACCATCGGACTAAGCCAAACCCGCACGCAGCGCAAGTCCAACCCAGTACAAGGACTTTCAGGCCATGTTGACTAAGCTGACTCAGTCATCTATAGTATGAGCCTATCAAGAGGAGTTTGAGTGGATATGCAATTGGGTTACTAACTAGTCTAACTCAACCCTGAAGAGTACTTTCATTAGTGGGCTTAGGCTTGACATTCAAGCTAAGGTCAAGGCTTTGATACCCACTACTTTTGATGAGGCCTTCCCCTTAGCTATTCTGATAGAGTCCAAGTTGGATCTGTTGAACTAGATCTGCAAGGAGGAGAGAAGAAAGACGACCCAAGTCCACAGCCCACAACCCACTAGAGACTACATCTATCCTAACTCAGCCTAACCGCTAGATGATCTCGCACTGCTTTGTATCGAATGACTTTGAAGAGCATAGAAGGAAAGGCTTGTGTTTTTACTATGATGACCAATTTACCCCCGACCATAAATGCAAGTACCAGCTAGCCCACATCATGTTCCTAGGCAGACTCGAGGAGGATGAACCTAAGTCCACAGATTGGCACGACAAGCTATACATGTACAAGGAAGTGAGAGACTAGTCACCTCGAGGATAAGATGTCGGAAGTGTTATGGATTGTTACAATCCAACCACATGGGTTTGGTTAGTCAAGTCAGTTGAGTCAAAGTCAAGTCAACTTGACTTAGTTAAATTTATCTTATTATTTTGAATTTTAAATAAATCAGATAATTCATGTATGGATCCGATCTGCTAGGATTTTTACTCCTATAAATAGGAGTGGACATGTGTTGATAATTATCATTGAATGAATCTGAGTTTAGCTAAATTATTCTTTTTGTCTTTATTTTTTAAATTACATTTATCTTTCTAGGAGTAGATCATAGCCATAGAAGCATTCCGATCTTTCAAACCCTAGCCATCTTTCTCCACCAACAGCCACCTTACGTTACGGCCGTCCACCATCACCCTTAGCAGTCCGCCACCTCCAACGACTATCCCCAACATTGAATATTTACTGTTTTGCCATGTTCCAACATTTCTCTATTATTTTAATTATATTTTTTTATCTAGACATCCGATTAATGTGAAAATAAATCTATTAGAACCCATCTTGTGAGGCTACAACCACCTAAATTTTCATAGATTTTTTACTTCTGGATCAGTCCGAATCTGATTCATAACATATTTCAAGCTGCAAGGAACTAAATACAAGATGAGCTTGGGCAGTGGTTGGATCACCACCAAGCCAATCCTATGCACCAACTTCTCATCCATGAAGTTATGCATGCTACCCGACTTAATCAGGAACTCAACTTGGTGCTTCTTGATCGAACCCATTATCCGCCTAATTGACTCAAGTGCTTCTCGATCAAACACTCTACCCATAGGGTTCGAGGTGTGCGCAAACCCAAATAAGCATGTAGGCTCAACTCGATGTGCACCTCCTCGTGGTTCATAGCCTCAATGTCCGAGTACTCCTCATCACCCCATGGCTTCAAGTCCTCATCCTCGTCTCCCTTGAGGAACATGACAAGTGCGGGTTGCTTCTCACACTTGTGGCCTGAGGTAAATTTCTCATCATAGTAGAAGCACAACCCCTTGGCCCTCTTCTCTTTGATCTATGCTGGGATGAGCCATCAAGAGATGCTCCTCTATTGCCCTAGGTGGTAGGGGCTTGCCTTCTCATAGCCAAATGGATGTGACCCAAGTCGTGGCTGTCGCTCAAGAACCCCTCCAGTCCGTGGTTGTCCAAGGTACCTTTGAGCTTCTTCATTGCTCCTAGGCTACATGTCTTTCACCTCCACATGAATATCGGCATGAGTGCGCTGAAGGTGCTGTAGAGGGCTGATTTGGATCGGCCCGTTATGCGGTTATAGACCCACTCAAACTCTTCCTAATAAATCTTGACTATAATCCACTAAGTTGTCTTAGTCAATATTGCTTGAAAAACTTCATATTCGATTGAATCGATGTGGGCAAATAATGCAAATGCAAACTCCTCCGAATGTAGTTAGTAATGGTTGGGTTAGTTGATCTACTTGAAACCATCTAATTGTAGTGTCCTCCAAGTGGAATGAGGAGAATAGAAATTTCTACTAGTTTGGGACCTTTGGTAAGTAAAGAATTGCTTTGCTCGATAATGCCAGTCAAGTAGATCGTCCATGAATTTAGGGAACTCAAGCCATATGGTTCAGACGTGACCCCACCAAATGGTCCATCCACTCATACCGCATGTTCTCGATCTTTGTGGGGGTCCCATCTATTACGTGGAGGAGGGGTACCCATAGTGCTTACTGCTCTAGGGCCCACTGGTTCAAGCAATAGTCTGCCCTAGCCATGGGTGGCTCAAACCAAACTATTGCTAGGGGCAGCTCGAACCAAGGCCTTGGTGCACGCAATATAGGCCATGGTCTAGCCTATTCTAGTTCAAGCCAAACCCTAGCTACATATGGTACCTAGGACTTGGCTCTTTGAGTTTTTAGAGTCAAAGTGCCTTTCCCTTCTAGTCAAGGATATTTATTATATTAAAGCAAAGGCAAGTTCGTCAGAGTTGTTCTCTATTCACATTGGATTGCAAATAAACTAATAAGACTAAGGGGTTTCGAACACTATCCAATCAGCCAAAGACGACTGGGTTGGCCTAATGTTACGGTCGCTTTTGGCAAAGATGATTTTCTATCCAATTTGATAATTTAGACATAATTCAGTATGAAACTTGCGAAGATAACTTAAATAGATCTAACCGTTGGATTGATATGAGATTTAAATATGTTGTTCCTCTGTGAGTTAGGAACTAAACTCAACTAGAATCTCTTCGATCGAATGAGTAGATTGAAAGTTAGGTATGAGACAATGACCAAAGGTCAAGAGGTAGCGGGATGGACATGAAATATGTGGTTAGTGTTATAGTAGATGATTTATGGGTATAGTGGATGGATTAGTGCTTAGAACTAGACGAGGTGGGAGAAAGGAGCTTCCAGGTATGGCTGATCGCTATAGAGAGGAGAGAGAAGCGACGGAGAATTAACTTCGGCCGCAGATGAGAACTTAGTTTGGATTCCAAGAGGGAGGAATGAGGGAGAAGACGGCTCAAGCATAAATGAAAACCAATTCCAATGATCAATAATCCAAAGAGATTTTCTTTCCACATATTTGGAGGGTAGCCAAACATTCAAAAACTCTAAACAAATTATATTACAACTCAATTTTCCCATCGTGTGTTCGAACGCAATCGGAACCTATTTTATTTTCCTAAAACATAAATAGAGATTGATACAAGTTAAAGCGGTTTAATCATGTTCAGTATGCACCTAAATCAAGAATTGCAACACCTAAGTCGTATCATTTATTTTATTATGCTTTTTAGTATCCTAGAGCATTAGAGGTTTTGGCTTCTCTTATAAAAAGCATCATCTTAGAGACCTTGATGTAAATACTTAATGCAATGTGTTGTGTATCCAAGAATCCAAAATCTCTAATATCTTGCAAGGATTTAGTCAAGTACTAGGGTTAATTCACTGGACATTTGGGCCACTATCGATGCAAACGAATCAAAAGGAGGACTTCTAACTGGGTGGAACTCTTTAGCCTCCTCTAAAATTTCTAAAAGTGGAGTAAGATTTTCTCTTTCAATCCTTCTTCTAGATATTCTCTCTAAGATACAAAGATGTTGATCACTAACATCTACAACCCCACTAATACAAATCTAATTTCCACTTTCCAGCAAGAAATCGCCTCCCTCGCTTCAGACAAGCTTGGTGCATTTCTAGAGATTTCAACTCCACTCAAGCTCTTAATAAGAGAAATATTAAAACCTGCTCCTTTGACAATGACTTATTCAACTCATTCCTTTGCGATCTTGGAATCTCAAACTTACTTATCAGAGGTAGAAATTATACTTGGTCCAATAAACAGCTAATGCCAATGCTAACCAAGCTCGACCGCTTTCTTGTTTCGGTGGATTGGGAGTCTTCCTTCCCTCTTCCATTGTGGTTCCTCTATGTAGTTCAGTGTCTGACCACACTCTAATGGCGTTGGATACAAAGGTGCCCTCTCCTCCTCCTAAGCTTTTCAGATTTGAGAAGGTCTATGCTAGACATGAAGGATTGGACTCCCTCATCCATGAGTGGTGGTTAATGCCCTAACGTACAATAATCTAGTAGGCAGCGGCCAATTTTCTCCTCAAGCTTCGCTCTATCTAATCTCATATTAAATCTTGGTGCAACATTAATTTTTACAGCATCAAGAAGAACTTAATTTTGTGGGAAATTTCAAATCTTTCAAATCAAAGAGTTTCTCTTCATCTTGAATACAACAAAATACTAATAGAAGAAGAAATCCTATGATATGATCCGGGTGAGCTAGGTCAGTCTAGAAGATGAGCTTTAGGCCAATTGGTCCACTCAAAGGGTATTGGGCTGGGCTCACTACAGTTATCCATTCTATTTGCTTTAGTTTAGTCCCATATTGGATAATGGGCTAAGCCCACTTGTATCTCCCTCTTATAAATAGGAGGGCTGATCTTCACTTGAGGATCATGGATGAATTATTATGAAACATCTAGCTTGAGCCCACTTCTCCCTCTTCTATCAGTCTAGGACTTGACTCATCATGGTTAAGTCTCTCTCCCCCGTATTTGACTAATCGTTCCCTCTCAACCCTAAGAGCCGACTCCCTTCTCCCTCATCTTCTCTACCTTGCGCAGCACCCCGATCTAGCCCACACCATCTCATTCATCTCCTCCACGTCCTAAGGTCTTCCCCACGCCCATAGGCCTTCCACCATCCATCGATGACCTCTATCCCGTCGATCCGTAGATTCCACCTTTAACATCCATCTCGCAACCATCTGACCTTCGGTCAATATTTTCACCATAACTCTTGATCTACTCATCCGATCGACCTGATTTCGATTTCGTTGGATCCCTGATTTTGATTTTGTTAGATCGTTTAGAATTTATCTCAAAATATCCACCTCTAGATCTATCCTGATCCAGCAAAGTATTTGGTAAAACCTTAATATCTAGAAATCCACACGACCCACAATCCGGAAAGCTAACTTAGAAACCTATCTTCCATCCAAATTTGATAAGTATCCAACGGTCGGATCATCGATAAATCAGCTTGGAAGATACAACTATATTTAGATCCAAATTAGACCTCAATCATCATCTATTTCAAATTCTTTCCTATATTTCCTTAAATATCCTTCCATATCTTCCTTATTCCCTTCCATCATATTTCATCTACCATTCATAGCCATTCCATCTCCACCATTCATCCTTAATCTTCCATAATCATCCTCTATCGAACCAATCATCCACCATATCAAAAAATCGACGGTTGGATTTGATACATTCTACGGACACCCCGATCCGTGATCGTATCATCCTACAACAACATCAGTCCAGACAGACATGGCTAAAAGGAGATTTTTTCACAAATTCGCCAATGAGAGGAGGGCCAATCATATTCATTCCATTTTATATAAAAATGAGGTCACAAATCAAAAGTAAATCCTTTCTCTATTCAAAAATCATTTTAAAGCCTTCTTCAAGCTACCCTAACATTTTAATTGACTATAAATTGTTATACGGCTCCCTTTTCGTTGATCTTTAGCCCTTAAGGCTCCCTCTTGAAGAGGAAGAAATCAAGACTATAGTCTTCGACCTTGCAACAAATAAAGCCCCTAATCCAAACTATTTTTTTTTTGGCCTTTTTATTATAAATACTAGAACATCATCAAGTATGATTTGATCCACACCTTCAACTACCTCTTCGATCCAAACCTAAATCTCTTGGGCTAGGCCAAGGCATTTATAGTGCTATCCCAAAATCGGAGGGGGCAATAGAACTAGATGATTTTTGACCCATCAGCCTCATCAACTATTCTGACAACATCATTTCAAAGGTTCTTGCCAACCATCTGGCCCCCTTCCTCGATGAGCTTGTCATGCCTTCCCAATCAGGTTTCATCAAGAATAGACATAAAAACAAATGCAATGATCTTATCCCAAAGCTAGATTTCAACAAGGCTTTTGATAGTGTTAGCCACAATCTCCTTCTCAATCTACTTAGAGCTAAGGCTTCCCTAATATTTCGATCAGCTAGATTTTTGTCTTGCTTACATGACTAATGCCATGCTCATCAATGGCAACCATCTGGCCCCCTCTCGTTGACGCTATTCATCCTCTAGGTAGAGTTGCTATTACAAATGATTAATACGACCGAACGCAACCAAATTCTTAAAAGATCATGACCTATCAATCAAATTTCAACTCTGCAATATGCAGACAACACCATTCTCTTCTACAAGAATGAGGAAAGGTCGGTTAAAGCTCTCAACTTCATCATATTTTAGAATTGGGGTTAGGTCTGAAGATCAACTTCTCAAAATCTTGTCTTTCCTCAATGATGGACAATTATAACTTGGTTAACTAGGCGACAACTTTTGGTTGCCAACTAGGGGTCCTTGACAAATTTGAGTATTGCCTTGGTCGGCAAGATCTCTCTCCATTGGAGGTCATTTAACCTTACTAAAGGCAGTCATGTTTAGCAATCCCCCTCCTATTACAACTCCTTTTGGTTACCATCTTCAATATAACCACATCTACTAGGCCATCCTTTGGCAAGGACAAGGTAGCACAATCAGCTTCTACTGCTTGGCAAATTGAACCCTTATGTGCAAGGCAAAGGATCAAAGGGTACTTGGGATTATCAACGTTAAACACCAAAACATGGCCCTCCTAGGAAAGTGGTGGTGGAAGTAATTCAGCCAAGATAATCGTTCCTTGTGGAAGAACCTAGTTCTTCTCTCCTACTACTACTAAGAGAGAATCCCTTAGAATGTGCCCTTTGCTTGCTCACTCCCAACACAAGTCAACAAAATCAAGGATAACTATCTAATTGATATGATACACTTTGTTAGAGACTTTTCTCATTGCATTAGTTAATTGTTTTCATTAAAATAAATTTCATGTAAGTCGTGTTCGAATGCGGAAGGGGTCATGTTCGAACGCCTTTGCGAACGCCTGCATCAGGTTCACAAAAACAGAGAATACGAAATGCGCGTTCGAACACGGTCAGGGGCATTCGAACGCCACGTACGAATGTCTTCCTCAGATTCGCATCGATAGAGAACACCTTTTAAGCGTTCGTTCGCGATCGGGTGTGTTCGAACGCGATCGGTGAGAGTCCACTAGAATTAGGATTAATTATTGTTATTTTAGCTTGTTGGCTAGCCTCTATAAAGGTCTAGATGGCAACCAAAATCATTATGCTATTGGAATATTGGTTTCTTGCCTCTCTATCTTCTCTCTAGTCTCTCTACCCTAATCTCCCTTCTCTCTCTTCACCAACCTACCACCTCTATCGTTGGCAAGGTCTCTTCTAACTTCTAAAATTTCAAGGCGGTGATCCAACGCATTGGGTGTTTCAAATTGAACAATATTTGATAGTCAAGGTACGGCGAAAGATGCAAAAGTCCAGATGGCAAGCTTTCACATCCAAGAAACGGCATTGTATTGGTATAGATCGGTTATTCGTAGTGGTAGATTTACCGGATGGGCTGATTTTTGTAAAATGATTACACGCAAATTTGAGACAACGACATATGAAGATTTTGCTGCCACAATAAGTAAGATGGTTCAGAGGATAACCGTATCGGAGTACCAAACTGAGTTTAAAAGAGTTAGTAGTCGTTGTGAGCCACCTTGGCCCGAACAAACATTGATGAGCACATTTATCGAGGCTATGAGAGGAGATACAAGTAAATGTTCATGCTCTATGTTCTACTACTCTTGAGGAGGCCTTTGAGAAGGCCGTGAGAATGGAACAAAAGCATAGGGCTCTAAAGATGGCAGCGAAAACTAATTGGGGCAACCGAGATGGGCGGTTTGCACTTAGAACATCGGCTGAAAATTCTGCGGTTTCAAAAACAACGGCTGCAATTACTAGACCACGACCACCTCTGAGACCTTCTTCAGATGTTAGAGGAGGCACTAGACCCCCCGTTCGAACTCTCACACCTATCCAAGTGGAGGAGTGAATAGCGAAGGGCCTTTGCTTTCTATGTGATGAGAGTTTCACCCCCGGTCATCGGTGTTCTAAACCAATCGGTAGTGTAATGCTTATCGATGGTCTTGAGGAGGATGATGAGGTTGTTGATGATGAGGAGTGTCCAGAGGAGGTCCATGAGGAGACTGTTGTGGAGGGCGTTGAGGAAGATATCCAAGCTGAAATATCGATGCATGCATATTCAGGTATTTCCGCGCCGAGGACGTTACGAGTAGATGGACTCGTTAGAAAGCATTGTGTGCACATCCTCATTAATTCGGGGAGTACACAACTTTCTAGACAAGAGGTTCGTGAGGAGATTGGGTTTGGATGCCAAACTAACCACGGGATTTGACGTTACTATTGGAGACGGCATAAAGCTTAAGGTGGAGAGCTTATGTCGTCGAGTTAGTATACGGGTGCAAGGACACGACATCATTATAAATTTGTATCTGTTGGCGTTGCGAAGAGCGGACATTGTCCTTGGTGCTTAGTGGTTACAGATTTTGGGACTCATCATATTTGATTTCTGGAGCATGTAGATGAAATTTAAACAAGGAAACAAAGATGTGCGGCTTAATTGTGTTTGGTCTTCACTGATTCCTGCGATGCAGCCTATGATGGGGCTGCCTTGTGCGTATGATTTAGCCTATCTTCTTCAATTAGGACAAGCAGATGAGCGTCAAACGAGTTCAAGTACTACTATTGAATTGTCTAATTTATTAGATAATTTTTCTAGACTGTTTGAGCCACAAGAGTTGCCACCGAGGTGAGCGGTAGACCATCGCATAGAAATTGTACCCGAGGTTGCACCGGCGAACGTGAGGCCATATCGGTATCCACATGTGCCAAAAAAAAAATTAATTTCAAGGATGGTAGCCGAGGTGTTAGAGCAAGGCCTCATACAACCAAGTCATAGCTCATACTCATCCCTCGTGCTATTGGTGCGAAAAATGGAGGGGAGATGGTATTTTTGTGTCGACTATCGAGCATTAAATGCTATTACCGTCAAGGACCAGTATCCTATTTCGATTATTGAGGAGTTGCTGGACGAGCTTGTAGGGGCGACTATATTTAGTAAATTTGACTTGAGGGTCGGGTATCATCAAATTAGAGTTCACCCGGCAGATGTGCACAAACTGCATTTCGGACTCCGAACGGGCATTACGAGTTTCGAGTGATGCCTTTTGGTTTGGTCTCACCAATGCTCCAGCTACCTTTTAAGGCCTCATGAATGATATATTTCGGCCTCTCCTGTGAAGGTATGTCTTGATATTTTTTGACGACATTTTGGTATATAGCATGACTGAATTGAAGCATTGGCAACATTTAGAGGATGTGCTGAATTTGTTGACTCAAAACTAATTGAAGATCAAGAATGAAAAACCCCTAGACACACGTATGTATCTAACCTCTAGGCAATGATATTTCTCGTTCGCTTAAGTAAAAGTCGGAAGAAATATTAAAAACGAAAGTAGAGATGAACACCAAGATTTTAACGTGGAAAACCCAAACGGGAAAAAAACCACGGATCCAAACTCTGATCAAAACCAATCACTATGATAGTAGCAGTTACAAGACTGACTCACAAAATAACCCATCGATCCAAACAACTTTGTTCCTCTCAGTCTTGATCGCTAGAACGCACGATTCACTACTTCTTGTGATTGAAGTCCAATCTCAGTAGCCCTCGAGATTGATCTTTCGTCTAGATAGCCCTTAAGATGAAAGATTAAGATTTGTAGATGCGAAGGGCCTTGTTTGTTGAAGAACCGATGTAGCCTCCAAAAAGTCTCCTTGAATAATCTTCTTCAACTCCCCTAGTTTAGGGCAAAACTATCCTTATATATGATCTCCAAGATAGAGCCAAATCCAAGTCATAATCGTACTCACGAAAATCCAATAAATTGCAAACTTCATATGTGCGTTTGAACGCGGCCCGAGTGCGTTCGAACGACCTAACTTAATCTCAGGTGCGTTCAAACGGGCCCAAGTGCGTTCGAACGCGACAGCTTGAATTCTTCAGGTTGCGTTCGAACGCGTTTGTGAACGCTGCTCTTGGTCTGTGTGAACGCAGTACCCGCGTTCGAACGCGTTTGTGAACGCGGCTCTCTGTCTGTGTGAACGCAGTGCCCGCGTTCGAACACGCTTGTGAACGCGGCTCTCTGTCTGTGTGAACGCAGATTTCACGTTCGAACGCGTTTGTGAACGCGGTGAGAACGTGACGGCTTTTCTCCAATGATCTTGCAATTCTTCACACCAGTGATATTCTAGACTTGTGTAAAGCTCAAATACATGAAAAAATACACTTAGAATATTTTGTACAAAATTGCAAACAAATAAAAAACCTAACAATCTCCTCCTTTGGCAATTTGTGACAAAACACCTAGGTTACAAGATATTACAATGACTTCAAACTGAGCAATCAACAAGTCTAGAATATTTTGCACATCAATCCCTGCAAGGAAACATATACCAATCCAAGATCAAATGAAAATAACTTGAAATAAAAAAAATCAAAACACAAGTTATCACAAGAGCAAAAATTTAAACAGACAAAGATTAAACACACGTTATCACAATTACTTCAAGTTAAGTTTAAATGCCAACGATACTAAGACAAAGCAAAGTTCAACCATCAAGTAAACTCCACTAAACTCCCCCTATGCCCATACTCCCCCTAACTAAACTCCCCCTATGCCCATACTCCCCCTACACACCTAGACACCTAAACACTGAGACACTCTCCCCCTTTTTGGCACAAATGTCAATGACTAGGAACTCGGAGAAAACTGACGATGAAGAATCGTCAACACAGAATCAAGTACAGTTCCCTGACGGACTTGCTCAGTACGTAGATCAGTCACCGTGGAATGGAGATCCTGCACTTGAGTACTAAGTTGATCGAACCGGTCCGAGTACTATGGTAACTCCCCCTCAGCGGGAGATGAGTCATCGGCAGAGCTATCATCAGAACTGTCGAGATGCGATGACCGACCAGTGGCGGAAGAGGATGGTTTGAGAGGAGACGTCTGGTCGTGAGCTTGACTTCGCTTCAGAGTAATCCGATCCAATGGTTTCTGCGAAGTAAGAGAAGGTTCCGAAGCATCTACTCGCACCCCACTCTGAGTGCACAAATTGGTAAGAAAAATGCCAAAAGGTAATCCCTCACGAGGTGCTTCTTTCTGTGCAGCTGAGAGAATCGAATCATAGATCACTGCAGCTAGGTCAATAGAGACTCCCGATAACATGGCATGAAGAAGAAATGCACGATCCAGACTAATGCTGGAATGTCGAGTCTTGGGGGTGACATTGTACAGACAAAAGAGGTGAAGCATGCGAGCCACAGATGTCAGCCTTGCATGCGGCATCATGTTACCTTTCCAACGTTCCCCTTTGATCATGACTGTACCGGCATAGTCATTTATATCAGGGAGTGGAGCAGACGTCGGATACTGAAACTCACCATCAGGCAGACTCAGTTCAGCACGAATAACATCGAAATCCAGGTATATAGATACACCACGAACAGTAGAACGTATACAGTGATCGAAAATCGTGGCATTACTAAAGAATTCGCGAACAACTTCCACATAAGCAGTCCCGCTCATCCGACACACTGATAACCATCCTCGTTCAGTAAAGATCTGTTCAATCCCCAACTCAGAAAAATTAGATATAACCACGGGTCTTTCACAGATAACAGGACGGGTGCCAAAATTATGCTTGTAACGACCCGCAGCCGTTGTTGAAGAAAACTTGGGAGCCGAGGATGGCGAGGAAGGCGGCCTTGGTTTCTTGGTCACCATCGTTTTCTTAGGCATTCTTGAGAAGAAAACACGTTTCAATATTCAATACATGCCGAAAGCAACCAAAAAATAGCAAGAAATCCAAAAAAAATGGTAGAAACCATGAAGCCCCAAAAGGAAAAAGATCTTGCACTTGAAAAACGCTAAGATATCACGTTCAATCTCACAAGAACCATCAAGAGTTTAACATTAACGTGATCAAAAGTTGAGAACGCACAAATCACTCAAGATCGCTTGTTTATTGAAAAAAAAAACTAAGAAAATAATGGATGATCATACCTTGCAAATGTGGGGAGAAACTCAAAATTTTGGTTGAAAGACACTAGATCCGGAGGAGATCTACCCCCAAAAAGGATTTGAAGTGAAAAATTCGATGAAAAGCACCAAGATCTTGAAGATTTGAGAAGGGGAAAATGAAGGGTTTTTAGGGTTTGGAGAATGGAAGATGAAACCCTTGGGTTCGGACGCAATATTTAAAGAACCCACGCGTGCGTTCGAACGCACCAGTCCGCGCGTTCGAACGCGCCGCGTTCGAACTCAAGAATCCTCGTTCGAACGCCCTTTTTTTTAACTTAAAACAAGTTAAAAATCTTTTTGGAGATGCACTTCTAGAATTCCAAAATATAGTCAAGACATAGAATATGATAATCAAATGAAATAAGTCATACAAGATCAATCAAATCATCAAAAGCATATTATAATCAATTCAAATGCATCACTCAAAATTACATTAATCTTGATTGATCATAACGATATGCATATGCAAGATGAGCATAGATAACATGAACCAATCTTCTTAAACAAACTTTACTATATAAACAATGATGCAACACAGTAGTCAAACCGACTTAGTATAGAAATTTTATACTTTTCGACTTATTCTCCATAACACAGCAGGAATTTTTCCTGTATTTTTTTATTGAAACATATATGTGCAATGATGGCTTTCACACATAAGTAGGTATCCATTTTCTTGTAGTACAAATCAAACGATGTGCAAGAAGAAATTCACATATATCATTTTTTTTTAAATTTGCAAATAATGTACTGAGTCAAACTGGACTCGAAACAAGTCGGCTTTCACACTAACTCATTGTAGCCCTTTTCATTGATCTTTTATAAAAATATATTTGATAACTAAGCATGAGGTCAAACTATGCAAATCAAAGTTAATAGAGAGCTATTTAAAAAAAATATTCATGATATCATGCTTACACAAGAATACACATACATTATGAGGCATTAAAAATTTATTATTATAGAAGTCGAGGGAGTGACAAAATCAAAATTAAAACAATATACTACAAGATGACAAAATTGACTATAATAACTCATAATCAAGAGAAAAATCATATTTTTATGTCAAGAGTATATTATTGAATCTAGGAGTGCATCAATTTTTTTTTTTATGACAAAAACTCTCGATAAATCTGAAACTAAAACCAAAGAAAATTTCAGAGTAAATGAAAAACCTAAAAAAAACGCACATATGAAGTTTGCAATTTATTGGATTTTCGTGAGTACGAATATGACTTGGATTTGGCTCTATCTTGGAGATCATATATAAGGATAGTGTTGCCCTAACCTAGGGTGGTTGAAGAAGATTATTCAAGGAGACTTTTTGGAGGCTACATCGGTTCTTCAACAAACAAGGCCCTTCGCATCTACAAATCTTAATCTTTCGTCTTAAGGGCTATCTAGACGAAAGATCAATCTCGAGGGCTACTGAGATTGGACTTCAATCACAAGAAGTAGTGAATCGTGGGTTCTAGCGATCAAGACTGAGAGGAATAAAGTCGTTTGGATCGACGGGTTGTTTTGTGAGTCAGTCTTGTAACTGCTACTGTCATAGTGATTGGTTTTGATCCGAGTTTGGATCCGTGGTTTTTTCCCGTTTGGGTTTTCCACGTTAAAATCTTGGCGTTCATCTCTACTTTCGTTTTTAATATTTCTTCTGACTTTTACTTAAGCGAACGAGAAATATCATTGCCTAGATATTAGATACATACGTGTGTCTAGGGATTTATTTTTTCACTTTTAACATCCATTTGAAACAATTTAAATTTTAAATGACAAGCAATGGCAAGCAGTATACGAATAGACTCTAATCTAGCAACAGGAGCAAATGTCTCATCAAAATCTATACCCTCAACCTGAGTGTATCCATGTGCTACTAGTCTGGCTTTATTTTGAACTATATTGCCATGTTCATCACTTTTATTTTTGTAAATCCATTTTGTTCCAATAACGTTCACGTTCTTAGGTCTAGGAACTAAATACCAAACATCATTCCTAGAAAATTGCTCTAATTCCTCATGCATATCATTTACCCAAGAATCGTCTAACAATGCTTCCTTCACATTTTTAGGTTCAAAAGAAGATGTATAACAAGTAAATGATACCTCACTTTGGATTTGTCGTCTTGTCTTAATTGGTCCATTCACGTCTCCGATCACTTGTGACAGTGGATGATTTGATTTCACTCTAGCAGATGGTTCCGGTACGTTGCAGTCATTTTTGTTCATTTCAACTTTGTCCTCGTCCTGATTCGCAATTTCCAGATCAAGCTCCTTTCCTATTTCTTCATAATATGTATCTGCAGAAACAGAAATAGAAGTAGCTTTAGTTAAGTCAGTCGAGGATTCATCTATCATAACATTAGCAGATTCCATAACAGTAGAAGTTTCAAGGTTAAATACTCTTTAGGCTCTACTATTATTCGAGTACCCCAAGAAGATGCCTTCGCTACTTCTAGTGTCAAATTTAGTCAAATATTCTCGATCACGCAAGATATAACATTTACTACCAAAAACTCGAAAATATTTAACACTAGGTTTCTTACCTTTCCAGATTTCATAAGCAGTCATATTTGTACCTGGACTTAGATAAACACGATTTATTACATGTACCGCTGTATTGACCGCCTCTGCCCAAAACCTTTGAATAACCTTTTTAGCATGAAGCATAACCCTAGCCATTTCCTGCACAACTCGATTTTTTATTTCAACAATCCCGTTCTGTTGTGGAGTTATAGGAGCTGAAAACTCATGTTGAATACCAAGAGAATCGCAAAATATAGAAAAATTTTCATTTTCAAATTCTCTACCATGATCAGAACGAATCCTAACTAGGGTTGTAGATTTTTCATTATGCAATTTTAAGCATAGTGATTTAAAAACTTCAAAGGTTTCAGACTTCTCACGTAGAAAGGCAACCCAGGTATATCTGGAGTAATCATCGACCATTAAGAATATATAGCGTTTACCTCCAAGACTTTCAGTTTTTGTTGGACCCATCAAGTCCATGTGAACTAATTGTAGCACACGGTCAGTGGTAGCTGTATTTACCTTCTTGTGTGAGATACGAATTTGTTTTCCAATTTGACACGAACCGCACACTCTTTTTGACATTTCTTTCATCTTAGGTATTCCTCTTACCACTTCATGTTTGGACAGAGTAAATAATTCCTTGTGATTCACATGTCCAAGACGTTGATGCCAAAGATCTGCAATGTCGAAAGACGCACTGTTACGTTCAAGCTCCAATTTATACTTCTCCTCAAATTGAATTCTTTCTGGTTCAATTTCCTTGAGTCGTTGAAGTAGTCTAAGATTGCTTTTCTTGAGTTTAAACGACTCCAGGTACAAGTCATTATATGCCTTTTGAATTTCAGATTCATCTTCCTCAGCCGGTAGCATATCAAGATCATCTGTACTATCAGTATCATCAACAGAGTCAGTATTAAGCAGAGAAGAGGCAAAGGCTACAAAGTTTTCTTCGTCTTTTTCAGAATCATCATTAGATTCATCTAAATCATCCCAAGTAACTTTCATAACTTTGCCCTTTCTCTTAAGACGATTAGGGCATTCTTGTGCGATGTGTCCAAAACCAGAACATTCAAAACATTGAACTTTATTTTCAGAATTCTTATTTTTCTGTTTGACATTGTTATTGCTACCACCTGTATTCGAAGTCACAGTATTCTTCTTTTTCACAAAAGTTTTGTTTTTTTCAAACTTTTCAGTATTAAACTTGTTTGGCTTTCGAAAGAATTTATTGAACTTTTTGACAAACATAGCCAACATCTCAACATCTAAATCACCTTCATCTTCAGACTCCTCTAAATTTTGTTCAACAGTGGATAGAGCTATCCCTTTAGACTTCCTCGGTTTTGAAAGACTGGACTCAAATGTTTGTAGATTTCCTACCAATTGTTCAACTTTCATAGAGTCAATGTCCTTACTTTCCTCAATAGCTGTAACTTTTGCCTAAAACCTTTCTGGAAGAGACCTAAGGATCTTACGGACAATTCTATTTTCAGGAATTTTCTCTCCTAGGTTGAAACTGGAGTTCACTATATCACTTAACATTGCATAGAACTCATCAAATGTTTCATTCTCCTCCATACGTAGGGTTTCAAAATTAGTAGTCAACCTCTGAAGTTTCGAAAGTTTTACAGCCATAGTACCTTCATGAGTTGTTTCTAAGATCATCCAGGCTTGTTTTGCTATTTCACAAGTAGATATTTTTCTAAATTCTTCCGAGGAAACACAACTAAAAATTGCATTTATTGCTTTGCTATTCCAGCCAACTTTTTCAAAATCTGTTTTATCCCATGACTCAATTGGTTTCTCAACTAACTCATCATTCACCATGTACATTGGTGGACTCCAACCGTTCATAATGGCCATCCAAACTCTCTCATCTATAGACTTCAAATAAGCTATCATCCTAGCTTTCCAATATCCATAATTTGATCCATCTAGAATAGGAGGTCTAATAGATGAGGGTCCATCTCTATGAAAATCCATGCCTATTTGATCTCTCTCAAAAGGTGAGAGAACCTGCTCTGATACCAATTGAAAAACCCCTAGACACACGTATGTATCTAACCTCTAGGCAATGATATTTCTCGTTCGCTTAAGTAAAAGTCGAAAGAAATATTAAAAACGAAAATAGAGATGAACGCCAAGATTTTAACGTGGAAAACCCAAACGGAAAAAAAACCACGGATCCAAACTCTGATCAAAACCAATCACTATGATAGTAGCAGTTACAAGACTGACTCACAAAATAACCCGTCGATCCAAACGACTTTGTTCCTCTCAGTCTTGATCGCTAGAACCCACGATTCACTACTTCTTGTGATTGAAGTCCAATCTCAGTAGCCCTCGAGATTGATCTTTCGTCTAGATAGCCCTTAAGATGAAAGATTAAGATTTGTAGATGCGAAGGGCCTTGTTTGTTGAAGAACCGATGTAGCCTCCAAAAAGTCCCCTTGAATAATCTTCTTCAACTCCCCTAGGTTAGGGCAACACTATCCTTATATATGATCTCCAAGATAGAGCCAAATCCAAGTCATAATCGTACTCACGAAAATCCAATAAATTGCAAATTTCATAGGTGCGTTTGAACGCGGCCCGAGTGCGTTCGAACGGCCTAACTTAATCTCAGGTGCGTTCGAACGGGCCCAAGTGCGTTCGAACGCGACAGCTTGAATTCTTCAGGTTGCGTTCGAACGCGTTTGTGAACGCTGCTCTCGGTCTGTGTGAATGCAGTACCCGTGTTCGAACGCATTTGTGAACGCGGCTCTCTATCTGTGTGAACGCAGTGCCCGGGTTCGAACGCGCTTGTGAACGCGGTTCTCTGTCTGTGTGAACGCAGTGCCCGCGTTCGAACGCGCTTGTGAACACGGCTCTCTGTCTGTGTGAACGCAGTGCCCGCGTTCGAACGCGCTTGTGAACGCGGCTCTCTATCTGTGTGAACGCAGATTTCACGTTCGAACGCGTTTGTGAACGCGGTGAGAACGCGACGGCTTTTCTCCAATGATCTTGCAATTCTTCACACCAGTGATATTCTAGACTTGTGTAAAGCTCAAATACATGAAAAAATACACTTAGAATATTTTGTACAAAATTGCCAACAAATAAATAACCTAACAAAGAAGTCCAAGTGCCTATGGGGAGCACCACAAGTGGAGTATGTAGGCCACATCATTTCAGCGGATGGTGTAGCGGTGGATTCACAAAAGGTTGCATACATGACCACTTGGCGTATTCTTACTACTACCACCAGATTAAGAGTATTTTTGGGGCTAACCGAATATTATCGACGCTTCATCGCCAGATATGGCAAGTTCACTAATCCTCTCACTTATTTGTTGAAGAATGACTCTTTTAGATGGACGGATGAGGCCACTTCAGCATTTGAAAAATTAAAAACAGTAATGATGACGGCTTCCATTTTATCGCTATCGGACTTCACCAAAGAGTTCATTGTTAAATGTGATGCGTCAGGTGTTGGCATAGGAGCTGTACTTATGCAAGGAGGGCGTCCCATAGCTTTTCATAGTAAGACTTTGTTGCAAAAATCTCAGTAATTATTGACTTATAAGAGAGAGATGTTGGCAATTCTGTATGCGGTGACAAATTGGAGACCTTATTTGATCGGTAGACGATTGATTATCTGAACCGATCAAAGGAGGCTTCCATACTTTATGGGACAGCGTATTCACACTCCGACACAGCAAAGATGGGTCACAAAATTGCTGAGGTATGATTATGAAATCCAATACAAGAAGGGAATGGAAAATAGAGCGGCGGATGCACTATCGCGCCAACCCGATACCGCCGAGCTTGCAGCCTATTCTTCTCCTACCTTTCCCTTCCTTGATGAGCTGAGGTATGCACGTACATCTGACCCAAATATTTTGAGATTATTGCAGTAGGTGATGGATGATTCGGAGCGCCATCCAGAGTTGGAGAATCGAGGTGGTTTGCTGCTAGAACGCAGATGCATTCGAGTGCCCACAAACGATGGATTGAGGTAGAAATTGTTGGAGCACTTCCACCAAACTCCATAGGCTGGTCATGAGGGTGTCTTGAAGACTTATAGGAGGATATCTCAGAGTTGCACATGGCCAGGATTGAGGCGGGATGTGAGGACTTTTGTTCATACTTGCGAAGTCTGTCAAAAGGCTAAAGCAACTTTTGAAACCGGCCGGATTACTACAACTTTTACCTATATCGGACCGTCTTTGGGAGGACATTTCTATGGACTTCATAGAAGGTCTTCCACTGGTACGTGGTTATTCCGTTATCTTTGTGGTGGTTGACAGATTTAGCAAGTATGCGCACTTTTCGACATTGTCACATCCGTTTTCAGCCAAGTCGATGGCTGAAATTTTTGTTAGAGATGTTGCTCGGTTACATGGTATGCCACGCACAATTGTCTCGGATCGTGATCGTGTATTTATGAGTAACTTTTGGACTGAGTTTTTCAGATTGTAGGGAACTCGATTGAACTTCTATTCAGCCTATCATCCACAGACGGACGGCCAAACCGAGGTGATCAATCGAGACATTGAGCAGTATTTGAGGTACTTTGTGGGAGAGATGCCGAGATAATGGTTAGAATTCTTATCGTGGGCGGAGTGGTCTTATAACACCGCTTACCATAGCAGCATTAGCATGACTCCATTTGAGGTGGTGTATGGACACACGGCTCCGACGTTGTGCGCTTATGATCTAGTGGTATCTGTAGACCGGACGGAGGTGGACTTAGCGTTGATGGATAGAGACGCCACATTAAGGAGGTTGCGTGCTCATCTTAAACTTACTCAAAACTGTATGAAGTAAGTTTATGATCGTAGCCATATGGAGCAGGAGTTCGACATTGGCAGTTGGGTGTTTGTGAGGGTGCAGCCGTATCGAAAGGTGACCTTGCGTCCAATGCGTAACCAAAAGTTTGCACATCGCTAATTTGGTTCGTTTCGTGTGTTGGAGCGTATTGGTCCGATTGCATATCATTTGGAGCTGCTGGAGGGATCGAGAGTGCATCTTGTCTTTCATGTTTCATTGTTGAGAGAGCGCATTGGAGATCATGAGATTGTTGGATCGGTTCTACCAGAGCCATTAGAGGAGATAGAGATCACAGAGCCAGTTCGTGTACTTGCTAGACGACGACGACATGGTACTAGATTGGAGATGGAGATTCTAGCTGAGTGGCTTGGCAAGCCATCTAATGAGGCAACATGGGAGTTGGAGATTGATATCTCAAAGTGTTTCCCGGACTTTTCACCTTGAGGGCAAGGTGGGGGAAGCGTGGTGGGCTGATACACTTAGTTAGGATCTTTTCTTATTGCATTAAGTGGTTATTTTCATTGAAGTAAAATTTCTATTGGTCGCGTTCGAACGCAGGAGAGGTCGCATTTGAACGCCCTTGCAAATACTTGCATCAGGTTCGCAAATACAGAGAACACATATTGTGTATTCAAATGCAGTCGAGCGAGTTCGAACACCCGCATTCGAACGCCTGTATCACATTCGCATATCTAGAGATGGAGCTTTTTGAGTGCGTTCGAACACGATCGGGTGCGTTTGAACGCAATCGACGGGAATTCTCTAGAATTAGGGTTTCATATTATTTTAGGACTTGTTGGCTAACCTCTATAAATATGTGGATGGCAGCCAACTTCATTATGCTATTGGATTATTGATTTATTGCCTCCTATCTTCTCTTTAGACTTCTCCCTCCTCCCTCTTCACCATCCTTCCATCTCTACAGTTGGCAAGGTTTTTTCTAAGTTCTAATCTCCCTCAACTGTCGAGCCACCTCTCTTGTTTGGGATCTCGTCCACTTCGTTCCCTTCATCTACTTCCCTTAATCACTTCCATAATCCACCCTCATCTCCATACCCATCTATAACCCTAACATCCACTCCACCCGTCACCACCACCATCACTCACATTATTTCGTATTTTCATCCATGCTACAGTTCGAATCTGCGAAGGACGTAAATACAAAAGTTGTAGATCAGAAAGCTACGAACTAATTCTTATAATATATTCAGATCTTTTGTTTCATATTGTATCAAGTGGTAGCCTATCTTTTGTTTCATATTGTATCAAGTGGTATCAGAGCTTATCAATTGGTATCAAAGCCTATCAATTTGGTATCGGAGCTTTATCAAGTTGACGCAATGTAGACTGATCGTAATGCTTTAAAAGAATATGTCATGAACCGATTGGCTTGGTCATCTCCTCGATGAAGATCAGTGCCTCAAGAAAGACCAGCGGTGGGACCACACCAAACCGATACCCCACAAGTCTAGGTGCGACATGTTAGTATCAATGATTCTCTTTTACCTATGCCTGCAAATCATCCCCCACCTCCGATACAAAATCTAAGACCGGCGGTGGTGGAACTCGAGAGGCGTGCAACACCAGTGCGCTTCGTCGATGAAGAGGATTAGCACTTTGAGGATGATGTTGATCCCTTCGAAGATGGTGATAGGCAAGCTCGAGGATTTAGAGAAGGAGATCAACATGCACAAAGATTCAGACCTGAACCAAGGATCTTTCGCAAACCCGAAAATGCTACTCGGGGGAGAACCGTACGCTTGGACTTTCCAAAATTCCAAGGTAGTGATCTAACGGATTGGGTGTTTCAAGTGGAGCAATACTTTGATTGCCAAGAGACAACGAAGGACACAAAGGTCCAGATGACAAGCTTTCACCTCTAAGGAACGGCATTGCATTGGTATCGATCAGTTATTCGTGGAGGAGGATTTACCGATTGGGCTGACTTTTCTAGGAGGATTACTTGTAGATTTGGGACAGCGGCATATGAAGATTTTGCTACCACATTAAGCAAGATGGTTCAGAGGACGACTGTATTGGAGTACCAAGCAGAATTTAAAAGAGTTAGTAGTCGTTGCGAGCCACCTTGGCCCGAACCGACATTGATGAACACATTCATTTCAAGGCTGCAGGAGGAGATACATGCGGATGTTCGTGCTCTTTGTCCTACCACTCTTAAGGAGGCTTTTGAGAAGGCCGTGAGGATGGAGCAAAAGCACAAGACTCTCAAGATGGCAGTGAAAATAAGTTGGGACAACCGAGATGGGCAATTTGCGCCAAGAACGTCTGTTGGAAATTCTATGGGTTCAAAGACAATGGCTGCTAGTACTAGACCACGACCACCTTTGAGACCTTCTTCCAATGTTAGAGAAGGCATAAGACCCCCCGTTCGAACTCTCACACCTGCCCAGGTGGAGGAGCGAAGAGCGAAGGGCCTTTACTTTCGATAAAATGAACATTTCACCCACGGTCATCGATGTTCCAAACCGATTGGGAATGTGATGCTTATCGACGGTCTCAAGAAGGACGATAAGGTTGTTGGTGATGGATAGTGTTCAGAGGAGGTCCATGAGGAGGCCGTGGAGGAGGGCGTGGAGGAAGATATCCAAGCTGAAATATCAATGCATGCATATTCGGGTACTTTCGCGCCGAGGACATTGTGGATGAACAGACTCGTTAGAAAGCATTCTGTGCACATTCTCATTAATTCGGGGAGTACACATGACTTTCTAGATGAGGGGTTAGTAAGGAGATTGGGCTTAGACGCCAAACCAACTTCGGGGTTTGACGTTGCTATTAGAGACGGCACGAAGTTTCGGGCGGAGAGCTTGTGTCGCCGGGTCGATATACAGGTATAAGGACACGACATCATTGTGGACTTGTATCCGTTAGCGCTACGAGGAGCGGACATAGTCCTTGGCTCTCAATGGTTACAAAGCTTGGGACCCATCACTTTTGATTTTCAGAGCATGTGGATGAAATTTAATCAAGAAAATAAAGATGTGCGACTTAATGGCGTTCGTTCTCCGCCGATTCCAGCGATGCAGCCGATGGTGGGGCTGCCTTGTGCTAGTGATTTGGCCTATCTTCTTTAGTTAGGACAAGCAGAAGATGAGCCTCAAATAAGTCCAGATACTACCATTGAGTTGTCTAATTTATTAGAGAAATTTATTGGACTGTTTAAGGAACCAAAGGAATTGTCACCAAGGCAAACGGTGGACCATCACATAGAGATTATGCTCAGGGCTATACCAACGAATGTGCAACCATATCAGTATCCACATGTGCAAAAGGAAGTAATCTCTAAGATGGTAGCCGAGATGTTGGACCAATGCCTCATACAACCAAGTCATAACTCTTACTCATCGCCCATGCTATTGGTGCGAAAGAAGGACGTAACATAGCATTTTTGTATCGACTATCGGGCACTAAACTTTATCACCGTCAAGGACCGGTGTCCCATTCCGGTCATAGAGAAGTTGTTGGACGAACTTGTAAGGGCGACCATATTCAGCAAGCTTGACTTGAGAGCCGGGTATCATCAAATTAAAGCTCACTTGGCACATGTGCATAAAACTGTATTTTGGACTCCGAACGAGCACTACGAGTTCTGGGTGATGCCCTTCGGTCTTACCAATGCTTCAGCTACTTTTCAAGGCCTCATGAATGATATTTTTTTGCCTCTACTATGAAGGTATATTTTGGTTTTCTTTGACGACATTTTGGTATACAGCAGGACTGAAATGGAGCATTGGCGGCATTTGGAGGATGTGCTGAATTTGTTGAAGCAAAACGAGGTAAAGATTAAAAAGTCCAAGTGCCTATGGAGAGTACCACAAGTGGAGTATTTAGGCCGCATCATCTCAGCGAAAGGTGTAGCAGCGGATCATCAAAAGGTAGCATGCATGATCGATTGGCCGATACCTACTACTACCACAGGATTGCGAGGATTCTTGGGGCTAACCGGATATTATCACCGCTTCATTGCCGGGTATGGCAAAATCACTACTCCACTCACTTCTTTGCTAAAGAAGGACTCTTTTAGATGGACGAATGAAGCCACTACAACCTTTGAAAAACTAAAAACAGCAATGACAACGGCACCCGTTCTAGCTCTACCGAACTTCACCAAAGAGTTTGTCGTGGAATGTGATGCATCGGGAGTTAGCATAGGAGCTGTAATAATGCAAGGAGGACGTCCCATAGCTTTCCTTAGTAAAGCTTTATCACAAAAATCCCAGCAATTGTCGACCTACGAGAGAAATATTGGTAATTCTACATGCGGTAACAAAGTGGAGGCCTTATTTGATCGGTAGGTAATTTATTATCCGAACTGACCAAAGGAGCCTTCCATACTTTATGGATAGAGACGCCACATTGATGAGGTTATGTGCCCATCTTAAACTTACTCAAAACTGCATAAAGTAAGTTTATGATCGTAGCCATCGGGAGTAGGAATTCGACATCGGCAGTTGGGTTTTTGTGAGGGTACAACCATATCGACAGGTAACCTTGCATCCGATGCAAAACCAAAAGTTAGCACATCACTACTTTGGTCCGTTTTTGGTGTTAAAGCATATCGATCCAATTGCGTATTGTTTGGAGCTGCTTGAGGGGCCGAGAGTGCATCCTGTCTTCCATGTTTCATTGCTGAGGAAGCGGATTGGTGATCATCAGGTCGTTGGATCAGTTCTACCAGAGCCATTGGAGGAGACAAAGATCGTAGAGCCAGTTTGTGTACTTGCTAGGCATCGACGATGTCATGGTACCAAATTAGAGATAGAGGTTCTAGTCAACTGGCTTGGCAAGCCATCCAATAAGGTGACATGGGAGTTGGAGACGAACATCTTGGAGCGTTTCCCTGACTTTACACCTTAAGGGCAAGGTAAGGGAGACGTGGTAGGCTGATACACCTTGTTAGAGTCTTTTTTTTATTTCATTAGTTAATTGTTTTCATTAAAATATATTTTATGTTGGTCGCATTCGAACGCGAAAGAGGTTGCGTTCGAACGCCTTTGCGAACGCCTACATCAGGTTCGTAAAAACAGAGAATGCGAGATGCACGTTCGAACGCAGTCAGGCACATTCAAACACCGCGTTTGAATGTCTACATCAGATTCGCATCGATAGAGAACATCTTTTATGCGTTCGAACGCGATTGGGTGCGTTCAAACGCGATTGGGTGTGTTCGAACGCGATCGGCGAGAGTCCATTAGAATTAGGGTTAATTATTGTTATTTTGGCTTGTTGGCTAGCCACTTGGTTTTATAATTTTATGACTACTGAAGAATATTTGATGAATATTTTTCCTCGATTGCACGGATTACTTGCTGCAATAAATTCAAATCTTGAAGGGATCGTTCCGTAGCCTATCATGATAATGGTGATCGGATCGACACCTGGTCAGATAGATATGTGTAGCAATGTAGGTTTCACTAAAAATAGCATTCCCTTTGGCTTATAGAGCGACTCGCTATTAGCCTAATTTATAACAACCTAGACAATAGGGCCTCCAAGATCTCCATTCCATCTTCCCTCCCCCAAGGAGAGCCGACCCAGCAATCTGCCTTTAGTTCAGGGAACTGAGGAGCGCATGTTTCTCTTTTCTCCCTCTACAAAGACCAAGACAAGATCATTTAGGTACTTCAACCAGCAGAGGTACTTTATAGTTAAGTCCTACTACGAGTTTCTTAACTTGTCCGGAATCAGATCTTAAATCAACCCTTCCCTTCTTAGGGTCTTCCTTTGGTTAGTTTCCTCATACAAACTTCACTGAAAGACTAAGAAAGGATTTGCTGGCAGCCTACTATGCGTCCTCTGTGTAGATTATCTAGAATCGTATACTCAAGAAATCTACTGTTTCTATTCTGACAAGCTTCATCTGTCCTTCAAATCGTCTACATGGAAGGAATGTTGGTCTAAACATTGCTGCAATACCTCAAGCCCCAATCCATTTAATTTTTTAATATGAGAAGAAAAGAGTTAATATAATCTATTCTAATATTATAGTTCAGTACATTTGATGTGACATAAATTGATATTATATGTTGAAGAATAATAAAATTGTATTGAAAATTAGTGATGTTTTAAACTAAATGACAAAAATACCCTTGAGTATATGTTATAGTTGTAAATAGTATTTTTCTAAAATAATATTATTTTTTATTAAAACTATGGACTTAAAATACTTTATATACCCTGCACTATGAAGAAATAACCATGCATCACGGCGTAATAAAGAGTTATAAAGTCCAAACTGTGGAAAAGTAACACCATACTTCCTATAGCACTAGAGAATATAAATAGACACTGTAGGGTAATGCATGGTTATAAGCCTACATGGTAATACAGGGTTATAAACCTACATAGTAATGCAGGGTTATAAGCCAACATTCTATATAAAATAATCATGCACTAGAAAAAATAAAGAGACTACAGGATAATGCAAGATTATGAGCATGCACTCTCTATAAAATAATAATGCACTAGATGATATAAAAAGACATTGCAGGGTAGTGTGAAAATATAAGCCCTCATTCTATATAAAATAATCATACACTAGAGAATATAAAAAGGTACTATGAGGTAATCCGAGGTTATAAGCCCGCACTCTATGAAAAATAATCATGCACTAGTGGATATAAATAGGCACTACAAGGTGATACAAGACTATAAGTCTACACTTTTTATAAAAACCATGCACTAGAGAATATAAATAGGTATTACGAGATAATGCAATGTGTAAAATAACAATGCACTATAGTATATAAAGAGGCACTCTGAGGTAATGTAGGGTTATAAGCCCGCACTTTATGTAAATAACCATGCACTTAAAAAAATAAAGAAACTTTAGAGTAATGCGAAATTATAAGCCCACACTCTATATAAAATAACTATGCATTAGAAGAAATAAAAAGGCATTGCGGGTTAATAAGGGTTACAAGCCCGCATTGCAAAAAAAATATACAAGCTTAATATTTTTTATATTTTTACATAATTCACCGGCAAAAGAAAAATAATATCTCAAGTATAGGTGATATGACTAATATTTACAAGAAGAGATAGATGAAAGAGAATGAAACAGTACTTGAGATGACCGATGTTTAAGAGAAGAGATAGTAGAGAGAGATGATGAAATGATGTATACTTAAATGTTGTCTAATCTAAGAGTAAAATGATAATTATGGATAGTTATTAAATTATTTTTCAAAAGTTGTATGGAATAAGATGAGAAAGAATAAAAAATTACTATACTCAATAAGGTAAGTTATTGTTTAGATACAATACCAAAATAAGAAGATTTATTTTGGAATAAGCTTTGAACAAGCTCCATTGATCTCCGTTCCATCTTCCCTACCCCAAGAATAACAGACAAAGTTAAGTCCTACTATCGAGTTTCTTAACTCGTCCAGAATCAAATATTACTGTTCTAAATTCATCTGGAATCGCACCCTCCCTTCTAAGGGTCTTTTACTTGGTTAGCTTCCTCAGACAAACTTCACTCAATGACTAAGAAAGGATTCACCTGCAGCCTAGTATGCATCCTCTGTGGAGATAATCCAAGGCAGTTTTTATTCTGACAAAGCTTCTTAACCTATTCTTCAGACCGTCTACATGGAAGGAATGTTGGTCTAACAATTGCGGTAGTACCTCAAGTCTCTTCGACTGCCTTGGATTACGCTTCTATCGCTGAATTTGAAGGGAGCGTAATAACAGAAATTTTAACTTCTCACTCTAACCCCTTCAGGCTTCATTCCTGAGGTTGCAATTTTCTGGAGAAGGGAATCTTGTCCCCCAGAAAGCAAAAATTCAATTTTCCAGCTTCTCTAATAATATATGTACCTTTTAACTACGTAAATTCTCCCCTTTAATTTCATAACTGGCCTAAGCCATACTCTCTCAAATATTTTATATATATATGAGCCTGAAGATTCAATTATCCCAAACGATACAACAAAAAGGTCATACATAAGCCGCTCACAGAAAATACTTCCAATAAGATGGTGCACAGAATACATAATGTCTTGGTTCAATTTACAAAAGATTTCAAATAACTGAATGCTTAAAAGATTCTTAAAATTATCTACTTTTTACATTTAAAAGAAAATTCACTTGATGTTACTCAAAACCCTATTCTTCAAGATTTCATTTAAGCCTATACAGAATTTCATTTTAACTAGGCTGGTAAGAAAGCCTACTGAATAATGGCGGAAATGTCACCTCTAGTGTCAAGCTTAGTCATCCTCATCCTCATCAGCAGTGCCAGCCCTTCGCTTGACTCCTATCATTTCATCCTCGCTTTCAGCTGAATTATCTTTGTATCCTGGAGCACTGGATTGTAGCGGTCTCTCTAATGGCTCATCATCATCATCGGATTCCGACCAGGCCCGTCTCTTCCTATTTATTGCTGAAGATCGGGCACCCTGCAATTGAGGTAACAGAGAATGTCCTTAGCTGATGGAATTAAACTATACATACATGAAATGGGGAAAATAGAGATCATACGAAAAAAAACTTCCCTTGGTGATGCTAGTGGCAATAAAGACCGTAAAGAATATAAAACAATCAACTTAAAGTTTTACAAGTAGCTTCAAATTCCAGGAAGCCGAGAATAGTACAATAAATGTCCTAGAAACAAGAAGGCTAGCACAAAAACTAACTGAAAGGTTCCTTACATGATCCAAGTGAACCTAAGAGATGCTAAAACATTGTTAAAACGTTTCTTATAAGACGTCTATCCCCTCATGAGTAATTTATCAAAGAACAGAACTTTACCATGTCATCTTCAACATCAGAATCTTCAAGGCCAGCAGCAAGAAGATGACCCTGCGTTTTCTCCACTTCATCGTCCTCATGATCATGCATCATGTTTGCTTCTTCTTCCTCCACCTCTTCATGTTCATCCTCCATATCAGCTTCTTCTTCTTCATAGAGCATCTTCTTCTTATCCTTCTTTCTCCGCTTGCCACCTTTCCTCCTCTTCCTCTCACCAATTATACCATCCTCATCTTCATTCTGTGGCCTCTCTCTCCGCTTACCGCTCGGAGTATTGCTGGAAGTCTTCCATTGCTCCTGATGTACATCATACTTTGTCAAAAAAAAATTCATATCCATCTGACATTGATACATGCAAGCACAAAATATAGAACTCTTCTAGATTTATATATTTCATGATCTTCAGTAGGGAAACACATTCTCCTTGAATGATAGCATAATGGAAGTCACAGATCTTAAGAATAGCTAGAACAAAACAGACAGAAAATTATATAAATTAATAGCGCCAAAGTGGAAAAAGTTGATATAAATATAATGGAATCAAAATATATAACTCTTGCTATATCTCATACCACAATGATACATAAAAGTAATTGAAAATTAGGATGGACTAAGCATAAACAGATGGACTGCGATGGCATAGTATTCATGATAAATTAGGCACATGACAATCATGAATACAGCACAGAGATTATACATAGTAATTTAATGCAGATAAATAGATTTGACAAGGTGACCTGACAGAGTCGTCTGCACGAGTGTAAATGAGCTGAGCATAAGCGAACTAGCTCCAACTCAGGCTTGGCTCGAAATTATTTTGAGCCTAATTTTATTTAGGCTCAACTCAACTCAAATCAAACCGAGTCAGACCGGGCCCGAGTTGTGCCCCAACCTAAATTGAGCCTATTTTCAAGCTAAGCTCAAACGAGCTAGTTCAAGCCAGAGTGAGCCCAAACCGAGCCCAAGCCTAAAACTAAGCTATAGTACAAGATTGTTGTACTAGTGGTTGTTGTGCTAGTGGCTTGTTAACTTGTCGGCATGCCCCATGTTGACTCGGCACATTGGCACGCCTTGGAATATATTCTTTGTGATTTTATACAATTTTAGATTCAAAAATATATTAAAGCATACATTAGAGTCTTTTATCCCTAGATAATGTTGTAAAGACCTATTTTGCTAAAAAAAAAAGTAATAGATAAGTAAAATATGATTTAATACATAATATGATGATTAGACAAATTTATTAATTGACAATAGTTCAGTTCTTAAAGATCAAAATTAGTAGCTAATTGAATGTAGAATGACCGAGAGGATCAACACTTTAGGAGTTAATCTAACATATTCCTATTGTTATTAATTTTGAACCATTTTGAATAAATTTCATATATTAACTTGGAATTTTTTAAAATTTTGGGGGAATTTATGGGGAATTAAATTTCTGGCATTTGCAAACCCAAATTGGTTTCTAAAGTGTAAAATAAAAAAAATTAAGAGAATAAAAGTTTTTTTTATGGGATTTGAAGTAATAAACAAAAAAGGTATTTTTCCTCTTCTCTTCCTCCCACTTTTGGATTGGGAAAGTGGTCGCCAAAAAGAGATCCAAATATGCCTTTTTGACTGAACTAAATGGGTATTGGCCAGCAAGTAATTGGTGTTGCCAATACTATGCCCATATCATATAATAAAGGGAAATATGGAACGGCAAACACCAGCATGGGTAGTGCCTTTTGGCATCCCAATGCCAAGTGCTGGTAAGTCATCTGCATGGCTATCCTTGTGATTGTGTACTTACTACAGTTGTAGGCATGATTAGTAATGCTCGTTATTTCTTCTATTAGATAACAGGTGGTTTGCATGGTACCGTCATGCTCTTTATTCTTTCCATGGAAAAACCATCTGCTTTTCAGACCAACAAAAATTCACTTTTTGAATTCCCTAGTATAATCAGTTCACATCAACTGGATTTTAAAGCATCATGGAGTACTGGGAGAATGTCTTATGGTAAAATACAATGTTCATTAAGTCCTCTACCTCTATATACTCCATATTGACCAACGAATTCTCACCAAAGTTGATGGTTATCCAGCAGCATTAAAGATTCTGTTGAATCTCAAAATGCTAGAGGACCAGTTCTATATTTTTCTTTTTTTCAGTTTAAGTTAGCCTTTGGCCTTCAATGCACATCAAATATTACGATCTTATCACCAAAAATAAAATCTTTTAAGCACCACCTCTTTTATTTTCCATTTTACTTATCTCTTGGACCGCTATAGATTATCTTAGCAAAACAATAGAGGACGTAGAGAACTTTCATAATACTAATGGTATGAAAATATCACCAGATAAATGGTTGATGACTTGTTAACTCATAAAAGCATTGGTAGCTCTGCAAGCTTCATCTGTAATTCCTGAATCCAAACTAGAAACACTTGCATGTGCATATACACAAGAAAAGAAAAAAAATTACCAGGATACAACTTTGGACTACCCAAGAACAACCGCAACGAATTAGATCATAAGGTAGATAGATACCAATGGACAATTTCTTATTATGCTAACCTGAGCTACTAATGGAATTAAAAGTACAGAAATATCATAGAAGGAAATAATCAGGTTAGACACTCGACCTTTATACGCTCAAAATGTTGCTCCTGTTGCATGACTTGTTTCAACTCATCCTCTTGTTTTCTCCTCTCCATCTGTGTCACCAAATAACTCTATGAGATGTAGTCTCCAATTGCTAAACATCCAAAAAGAATAGAATAAATAACTGCAGCAAAGAACTATGAGATATAATGGAACCTGAAATTTCCTCTGTTCATCAGCCTTGCGGCGAGCTTCCTCTGCCAGAGAAACTTGACGAGCAACTTCTAACCTCTGCCTGTTTTGTTGTTCTTCACGCTCAGCTGCCTCACAATGAACCTTAGCTGCATCAAGCAAATGTTTGCAATACTCAACATGGGTATCGATTTTCTTCTCATCAAACCCATGAGAGTGATAGGTGGAAGCCGCAGACAACTGACTAAACACACGAACTGCATTTTTCAGTTCTGTGACTGTTGACCGTACCTGTAGTAACACAGTAGATAAGAGGCTTGATATGGGAAGTCAAAAGAACAGTAAGGAAATTAGGCACTGTTAAATGGTTATTAATAGCAAGGAAAAAGATGTGAAACTCTAAGAAGCACAAACAGGAATAGAATGAGAAGGATATAAATTTATATTAGGATGAACTTGTGCATCTGAATTATCCTGGCATATCAATGGCACATCCAAATATATGCTATGAAATATCTTAAGCCAACTATTGTACATTGAAGAAACATCATGTCCCTCCTTATCGTCCATATAGATAAGTCGTTAATATTCTTATTTTCAATTATTCTTCAGTTCTAGAGCCTTCAACAAGCACACTTCTTTAAATACATCTCACTAACTGTTACTCAAAACGACTTTTATCTTCTTGCATTTCAACCGAACTAAAGAATATGAATTGGAACCTAAAGATTATTTGCTTGAATGGAAGTATCAAAACAAAATATAAATTAGATTAATACATGTCAGTAATTTAAAAAATGATAGTCAAAAGAATATCCAGCAACTGACCTCGTCAGCTGTTCGCTTTGTCTTTTGTAGTGTTGACATGGAGAACTTCTGCATTGCAACTCCTGCATCAAACCTGAGTGTATAATTTGAGGGTGCCAAATGGATAGCTCTTAGTAAAGCTTTCTTGCAATCTTGCCATTGTTCAGCCTCATAATGAGTGCGTGCTAAATACAAAAGAACCTGTGTGTCTGTGTTGTAGTAGAACTTCCGCAAGCAGTTCTGATACTGCAAAACAGCATAAGCAATCTATATAATAAAATCTTTCAGGATGAGAGAGAGAGAGAGTGTGTGTATTGATAAACTTGCCATTTTCATAGCCAAGGCAAAATGACCTTGAGCAAAATAAATATGAGCCAAATTAACCCATACATCTGGCATCTGAACAAAGATGCTTCCAGATGCAGCTTCTTGAACCTACATATCGAACCAAATGCTTAGTAAATAACTGACAAGTCACAGATACCAATAAATTAATAGAGACAAAGCTGACCTGAGTAAATATGTCCTTTGAAACATCAAATTGACCTTTCTCGGCCAGCACAACTCCAGCACCATTGGCAGCATACATATTTCCAGGATGCAGAATAAGAACCTTAATAAAGGATTCAAAGGCTCAGTAAAGCAGAAACAAGGATTGCAAACAGAAGAGAGAGGTCCAGAAAATAATATTTGACTTTCACGGCACTGGTGCCGAAATTCTGGTCAAAGCAAAATCAGGCCAAAGTATTGCTTGCCATGAAACCTTTCAAAGAAAATTGGCAAGTAGTGTATCACTTAATTGTGCCAATTTGGGCTCATAGTACAAATGGTCAATCTTCTACAAGTTCCTTAAACATGGAAAGAGCCTAAAGGAAGGAGAATGATATGTGAACTTAATTTTATCTCTATAGATAAATGAGCCAAGGAGCCACTAAAATACAATCATATAGAGTACTAGATGCTAGTTATTGCTAGATTTTTGCACAAATGCTTCTAGAAACAAATGCATAGCATATAGACCGCCTACTTAATTTGACAATTTGTACTCCATACTGAAGAAAATATTAATATTTAAGCGAAGGTAAGAACATTAAGGTTTAAGAGTGATACTATGCAAGTACTGGATGTTTCATGAGTACATATTTACACATCAATGCTTTTGAGGGTTGGATATGGAATTTATTGTTTCTTAATGTTTATCTGTGCCAATGTACTTTTCTGAGGAACATATTTGCCAAACTCCCAATACTACAACTGTCGATTTGCATCAATTCTCTAGCAAAGCAACCTTTACCTCGAAGGCTTGTCTTTCCACCCTTAACTAGTCATCCTCATTCCACCTAGAGAATCTGATAATGATCATTTAGCTAGCACAGATTGATATAGAATTCAAGGAGGTTTCAACAAGGGGATTGTTAAAGAAAAAGGCAACATCTTGAACAAACATGAAATGGATAACAAATTACAATAACTAAGAAGCTTAGCAAGTGGAAGCATATCAAGACATCAAGGAATGAGTGAGAGAATAACTCATACACTGGTATACAGTTCCTTTGCTTTTTCAAGATGTGTAGCTTCCAACTTTGGTCCTTTTTTCTCAGAACGTAAAGCTGCAAAGTAGTTCCAATTACCCTACACATAGCAAAATGAAGCATCAGTTCATTTCCAGAAGATAACAGCAACAAATTTTCATGAAGTGAACATCATATAAAGGATAGAATTTGCAGCAATAGGAATTTATGAAAGATTGTTAAAAGAAAGCACAGATGAATACAGTTCACCATGCCTTATGATATTTATGATATATATATATATATGAGACACATGTAGAGCCCTAACTGCCAGAAATATAGCATACCAGTAAAAGAGTGGCATAGGAATCTTTTCCATCAGTTGCATCTTTGGCTGCACGGAAACTATCTTTTGCCTTGACCCAGTCATCACTCTTAAGTTCAAGGTTACCAAGCATAGACAATGCATTGGGGCATTTATCATCAACTTTAAGAGCATCGCCAATCTAGAACATATTGGAGTATCAATTATATTTCACAACAAAATAAAGCAAGAGTATATACCCCAATTGCACATTAATGCAATACCAGCTCAATGCTTAATTGAATATTGTTCCGTGCCTTCGCCATAGCAGCAAGCCTCAAATAAGCATCAATATAGTCTGGATACTACATTAAGGGCACATATATTAAAAATGATTAGTTGCAGTATGATACATCACAGAGAAATTCTAATAAAGAAAACCATACTTCCACATCAAGTGAAATAAAATGAATACAAAGGTTAAAGCCAGCATCTGTTGAGAGAATAAGAAATTCAAACAGAATCATAGAACAAACCTGATCTAAGCATCAGCCCTACCAAAAGTCATGATTTCATTTTAAATTAGTTTTTATCGAATTTAGTTCAGGCTTAAAAATTGTCTACATTGAATAGATTTAATTGGGAAGGCCCAGAATAAGGATCAGCACTACTGTGGGGGCATATTTATCAATTGGGAGTGTTACCCTTTTCTATGACTCCTTAACTTCTTGAGAAAACGCCATCAAATTAGCACTTCAATTATTTCCCGATTGAGGACCAAATTGTGGATACAATGAAAAGATGAGGTAACCTAAAAGAACACAGATGTTGACTGAAATACAACCATAGGGATCCTGTGCTTGTGCCTCTTTTCTCTTTGTCAATACGGCCAAAAATCTGTTCCCCTCCTCCCCTCCCTCTCTTTCTTATCTTCTCCAGAGGGAGAGGATATGGTCAGAAACATTAGAGAAATAGATAAAGCTCTGATAAAAATGGAAGTTCTTGACTAAATGCACAAGGCCAAACCACTAAGGGATTATTTGCCACACAAGCTACAGGTTTCGTTCCTCCTCAAAGTAAGTACTTTAGCGTCAGAAGATGTAAGAGTGTCTACTGTACAGACGCAAGAAAAAGGGACTTGGACCTTTATAAGTAAGGATTCCTATTGAAGTAGGTGAGGGCGTGACTTCCAAGGAGTGTGGTTAGGGGATGTTGTGCTGTAGCAGTTCCCTTCTTATACATGCAAAAGGGCATGTGCATGTAAGACGTACCAGTAGATTGAGGAATCTAAGTCTGTAAGAACATTTAAGTGTTAATGGAAGAAAATTAATTCAAGTATAACATACAGGGAATTGATGTACCAATCATCCTCGCCATCATCATAGAGGCCTTTTCAGATCTATATTGAATTTGCTCTAGAGCATAACAAAAAGTGAAAATACAGAAAACTTATGCATACCCAGTTATTGTTAAACATAGGAAAAATAGGAAACCCCTTTCTGACCACCTATTGGTCATTCATATTTGCATAGCTGCAGACAATTGAGCCAAATGCCATGCATTATAAGTTATGACTACATAATAAAGGAAGAGAAGATACAAATAGGCGGCAGACATGCATGTAGCTAGCATTAAAGGACATGCATGTGCACCTCAAAAGAGTGGGGGAGAAAGAGAACCTTGAACAAAATCAGACGGTACAAAATGCTTGCTTTTTCTGCGTCATGTAGTTCTTCAAGTAATCTGGCATAATTAAAGAGTGTAGTCACTTTATCCCAAGGCAATTCTACTGGGACACCATCTTCCTCAAGATGGAGGAATATGCTCAAATCCCTGTACTGGACAGAGTAGACACTGGAATCTATATTAGAACTGCTAATTCTCCCATCCATTACGGAGAGCCAAATGCCTTCTCCCAATGCATCTTTAAAGGTCTGTTCAGCCATCTGGAAGAGAAAATGAGCATGTTATCTTCCGCAAAGTGCTAACAATCTAGCAATTCATATCAAAGTACAGCACCAAATCATCAAAATGATGTAATCTAGGAATAACCTCAAATTTTGTATACCAAAATCATTTAATAGTACAAACCTCAAATTCTCCCCTTTCAAAGTAGAGAACCCCAATACAGTTCAGCAATTCTACAGGCACATCTTCACTTCCCCTTTTAAGGAGACTGCGAGCCTATCAAGTGATAGTATGTTAGGTATATATAAGACTTCTTAACTAAAGCACGAAATCAGATGTATCATTGTAATGAATCTAGTGAAACATAAAGTTCATTTTATCAGATTTATAGATATAAATAACTTGACCGCAGTGAAAATACTGTAATTGCAACTGTCCTAAAGTAGTCAGCATGATCTACTTATATGTTATATGAACAACACAATTGTTTTAACATAATATAGTCCAAGAATATTTTCAACTGTAAGGACAGGTATTATTGTAAAGGCATAATCAGTAAACAAACCTTAACCATTTGATCTTTTGGGAACATAATGCAACATTAAATAGAAGGCTTTGCAAAAACAGGGCAACACTTAACTGATAACAAATTTTCCATATCATTTATTGTTCTCAACCAATAGATATCGAGATTATTTCTCACTATGTCAAGAAGCAACTAAAGGAAGAGATATTCCACAACTGTTAAGTGCAATTTATGTGCTTATGTGCACTACATAGAGATCACACAAAAAGGAAGGTTGGCTATAATACCTGCTCGAAAATCTAAAGTCATGCTTCAAATAAATGTGATATGACTAAAAGAGCTTTTCAATGGATAGTGTAACATTTTTATATATCAAAATGAGAAAGACCCTCATCACCAAATATTCCCTGCTTCTTACATATAAAATAACACAAGAAATGAAATGTCAGACTCGTACAGTTTTCAAAGCATCCAAGGCAGCGCCAGCATCAGATGATATCAACAGTTCACCAAGCTCCAACAGTGCCTGCATCAAATTTTTGAAAAAATAACAACTCTCAAACAATAAAAGAGAACCTTTTAGCATCACCACAGGAATAACTGGACAAAACTGTACCAAAATAAGCAAAAGTAAGATGACTGTGAAAACTTAATATAAACTTAGCAAAAATACAAGAGCACAAGCAAACAAGTAGCAAGGAAGATGGGAAATTAAGTATTCTCTCAAGTACCCCCATGCCAATATAAATATTCCCTGTACAAGCTTATGTGCAAATGGCTCTTTTAAGTCATGTATCTCCTTCAACTAAATTTTCAAATATTCAATAAAAATCCAACAAGTATGAACGGGGAAGGGGATGATTCATAACTTCCTAAAATTCATGACAACATACTAATGAATATTGTCCACAGGGAACATATCAGAAACACAGTTTTAAAAGGCATTTCTTTTCATAAAGAGAGAGAAGGGTAATTAACATTCTACAAATTTATGCCTCTTTTTTCACTGATTATCAATTGCTTATCCCCATGCCTTCATAATCCATCATTGATTGTTAGATGTGAGGTAGTAAAGACAAGCCAGAATTGCAGAATCTATCCACCATAATAAGACTACATGGAACAAATTTTCTCCAACTTTAAGATAAAGACAACTTAATACAAATAGACTACCCATGCCAATTGATAGAGTTACACAAGAATGGATTACAATAAAGAACCAATGTAGAAGAAATAATTTGTTGAAATGTTCCAAAATTCAGTTTCAGTCTCCTCCTTGAAAACACAAAACATTTCAGAGCTTCAGACAGTTTCAGCATTTTAGAACACAGTTTCAGTTGTTTTGGTTCTTTTAAATAAAGAAGAAAAGAAGAAATAATAAAAAGAGTCCAACAGAATCAGAAAGTAGAAGTCATTTCACAAAAATATAATTTGAAGTTTACGTGGTCTTGGAAAATCAAGTGTAACCACTAATATTTTATACTTCTACATTTGCTATATTTTAGTACTTACTATCTAGTCACAAAATGAAAATTATGAAGGTCCATTCATATGCACTCCCTGTAATAGTACCAGCATTAATCTTGATACTAATTTCTCACTGTTCCTTCTTTGGTAATGTTGTTATGTAACAAATAGATTGAATGAATTTCTTGCGATTAAAAAGGGAGAAATTACTACTTTTCCCAAACATTCGTAACTTTTAAATAGGTTTTTCCATTAATAAGGAGCAATTAGTTCTATCCTACTGAAAAAAGTGAATAATTTTGTTGCCATAATGAGAAATGAATGTCGTTATGACCATTCTGAGGAGATTATCAGACCAGGCATTGCGTGTTCTCCACTTATTTTCTTGCACGACAAAGCATCAAGAAGTAAAAGAATAATTTGAGAAGGTTATTAACATCACAAGAGTGGCTTACTGGAGTTCAAAAGATGAAATCTGGGGACCAAATCACTTATAAGAAAGAAAGCAGCTGAGATAATGCTTGGAAATGAATTTTGGAGTGAGGTCGAATTGTGTATCTATTTTCGAGCCCCTTGTCATGGTTCTTTGGATGGCTGACAGCAACAACAAATTTGAAATAGGCTTCATCTATGAAGCTATATGATAGGGCAAAAGAATCAATTAAAATAAATCTCGGTAGTGAGGTAAGGCCCACAAGAATGGTGGAAGATGATCGACACTAGATAGGATAAACAACTACACTGAGATATCCATGCAACTGGTAATATTTAAATTTTAAGTTGACATTGTATTTTATAGTTTTTTCTACACAATTTAGCTAACTAATATATGTATGATATTTTCTGAATCCATGATTCTGATATTACAAAAATGTCACAAATGACCATGAGATGTTAATGGAAGGACTATGATTGGAGACTTGAACCCAACAAGGAAAAGCAAATCCAAGCACACAAAGAAATAAGTGACTAGATATTTAAATTTTTTAACTTGCAATTCACATCTTAAACATTAGGTTTAAAATTTTATGATTTTAACCTCAAGTGGAGAAATATAGACTTGCATTGGAGCCTTTATCACCACAAAGTACTTGCATGTTGCAACAATTAATAGAACTATAAGAACAAATAAGATTCATAAGATAGCATGCGCTTTTACTTCTACATTGTTTTTACATTTCAATAATAAGAAATAAATATAGCTCATGTGAATCATATTCCATGCAGCTCAATGGTGGTCATGTACGGTCAAGATGAAACTCCTTCTTTGACGCTTAATAGCAAAGAAATATTAAGTCAAACCGTTTCATCAAGCCAATGTGAACAAATTGGACAACTTTTTCACCTGATCCATACAAAACCTCAGAACATATTCACAATGAAAGAATTTGAGAACTTAGTATTTGGCATTAAAATATGAAGCTTAAGGAAAAATTTGAGGAGAACAAAGTGATGACCTTGTTGATCTAGATCAAGTATTTGATGATGAAAATCAACTGGTGTCTTGGAACAGAGAAGTAGATGATAGAGATAATGGTTGGATTACATCCTACAAGAGGATGAGAGTAGGAGAGCAAGAGTTGACAACAACGATGATAAAACCCTAGGAGCTATACGCTCTCCATATAATCCTATTGCATCTTCTAAGAGATGGATTGAGTACAAGAAGATCAACCTACTTAACGTAGAGGAGAGGGGCAGACCAGAGAGATGATATACCATATGGTGCACGTAAACAATATCAGGGTACAACATAGAACTGCTGATGAGATCACTATCAGTGTCCCAAATCCTCAACAGTATTATACTTTCACCATCCTGACAAGGATGTTGACAAGCACCAACGTTTTGCATGATCCATGACAAAGTTTCATTCATTAGTAGTGATTATTAATTTATTTCTACATAATATGATAATAGTAGATCCTCTTTTTTACTTATCTAATCATTTTCTTAAATTCTACATAGTTTAGGATTTTCTAATATTTCCTTAATTTTTCAGCTATCGTCAGAATTTTCTAGAGCTTTCCTAATTTCTTTTTTTTTAAATTGAAACAAAAAAACCAAAAGTCTACTCTGAACCTCCAAAATGATTTATTTTTTCCCATAACTAACTTCGAACCATAAGAAAACAATAATGCTGTTCTGAAGATTCAAAAGCGATGGTGCACAGGACTCGACAGTAGCAAAGTAATCTCAACCAATTAATATTTTGATTCAATTGTTATAACGAGATTTTGGATGTGACCTAAAGTGAAAGCATGCCAACATGAAAAAAGAAAATAAAGAGGTACGTAGATCCACACCTAAATAGAAAAGATAGAGCCTCAATGAACCTCTTTTTATATCATCATTACCTTTTCCATACTAGCATGGCTATAGATAGGAAAGATGTAAGATAAAACACGAAGCCATAAGGGAAAGAATATCAAACTCACCTAGTTGTGGTGGAATGAAGATTAGCCCACCTTACATCTAGGGGGAAATAGAAAGTCAAATTGTTGGGGGTAAAGAAAGCATGGAATCCATTACAAAAAAAGAGAGGGGCAGAGGTTTTTTGCACATATGAAATTAGGGAAACCTGAGTCTTATATTTATTGATGAAATTTCAATCAATAATTGCAATTGGGTTGAGATCAACCCATATGTAGAATATCTAATTAAGCTGTTAGATCTTACAACAATTAAGCTCCATAGTAATTATTTTTCCTACTTTTCTATTAGTTTTGCCCAATCAAGCTTCATACCTAGTGGCACAAGTATCTTAAGCACATCCCCATGCCACATGCGACCACCCTATTGGCATGGCACCTGCTGATCGGTACACCACTCTAACAACCAGCAAAGAAGTACTTTCTAGGCACAGACATTTCATTGAAACTTTGATCCATGATTTTGATTAAGCATTCTAAGCATGCAAGCTCAATACTTATGTCATTCAAGGATGACAATGGCAAAATTTGCCAAACCGTGGCAATGATGTATCAACTAACATATTAATATGTGCTTGAATAGGATGCCAGTAGCAACCTTGTGTTTTCCCATTAAGCAGGTCCAATCCTAATAGTTAATGCAAACATTAATTTTCTCTATTGGAATTCTTCAGAAGAGAATTATCCTTAGTTTTTCATTAATGAGATAGAAAGTCTTATAATTTTTTGGTTTTAAGATTTTTTAAATAGTTCATTGTACTGTATAATGATAATGAAAAAAAATAAAGTGAATAAGAATTGTAATTAGATGTATCTCGACTTTTTGAGAACCATTTGAATGCAAGTTCCACAATTGACAATATTTAACACTCAACAGATCATTCATTAGCAGAATTACAGTGGAATACAGAGTACTGCATTCAATAGTACTCGAATTCATTTTGCATTGCTATATAATTTCAATTGGGGCAAATTACTTCTCCTAGAACATTATAGTTTATTAATTACATAGGATTATTTAGACCTATTGCACTTCAGGAACTCATGCAGACTGTCATATAAACTACATGTCCAGGCAAAAGCCAAAGTGATGTAGCATTTAGGTCCCAAGCAAGGGGACAGCCTAAACAACCTACAGCTTTCAGATGCAATAAATAAAGAATAAAAAGGATTACCTGACAATCTTTGGGATCAATTCTTGTAGCTTTTCGGAAGGTTTCTATGGCCTTATCATTCTGACCAAGTTGAGCATATATGTGTCCAATAGCCTTTAAAGAAGCAAAACAAATCGATCACAAGAAATGGCCAAATACAATTTTATAAAAAAAATAAAGATCATGAACATGAAGGGAAAGATATATATAATGAAGCTCCGTATTTTTCAGATTGCACTAACCTTTAGACATTCACAATTTTCAGGGTATAGCTCCAACACTTTCTCAAAGCTCAACAGTGAACTTCTAAAATCCCCTAACTTCAGTTGGACTTGTCCCAAGCCTAGACCAAAATACAGCAGTAGAAGTAAATAATGGTACTAAAGAGACAAAACAATAGCTTCTCAAGTTAGGTTGAAGCCTTCACTGGCAGCACAACATAATTCTCAATTGCAGGTTCTGTCTCTATCCAACAAACTATACATCAATCGAAATAATGATAAAAATAACACAACTCCCAAAAAAAGAAAAACAATCACTCATGTCAATACTATTTTAAGTGAGGGTTAGTATCAGCAATAAAGACAGAAGCCTTGTTTACTCTTGAAAGAGTGCATTCACAAGCCATTCAGCCCCTACTGGAAGAAACAAGCCCAAGAAGGCAAGAAGGTAAAATACAAATTTGTAACAGAAATTTGCAATCTCAAGGATCGTCATGCCTTGGCATGGCAGTGTTTCAACCAATGGTCAACATGAAAAATACGATGTCCAAAGATTGCATGGCCTGTCATCCCATCTGCATGATGCCAGCCTGAGTTGCACAGTCCAGCATGCCTTCATATGGAACACAATGCCATTTTCAACCTATATTATGAGATAAAACTAGTAGATGCATTTAAACAGATAATACAACAAATAATGACATTGTTAACTCACCCTTTAATCTAAAAGCTTAAAGCATCATTTACTTTAGGAATAAAGTCAATTCTAGAATAGATTTTTTTTATTATTATTTTCAAAATGAGGTATTTGTTTCAGAGATAACTATTTTTATGTCCACTTATATTCTAGAATGGGAGTGTAATAATTACTTTTGATGTAATATAAAGTTAAAAAAATGATGAAAAAAAATATGTTCTGTTTTTTTATGAATTTATTATGAACACCTTTTGATTTGATATAAAGTAGGTTGATAGGATAAATATCAAGAAACAATTAGTCATTAAATTAGTGCGTGGTATAAAATGTAATTTTGATTAATAGTATTTGTATTCTAAAATGGGGTTATTATAGTATTCAGTTGTTATTTTGAAATAAGAAAAAAATTATTTCTGAAATGAAGGGGGGCTAAGAGAATAGCATATTTTATATTTTTATGTTCTAACACTTCTCTTAACTTCTAAACTTGAAACATTTTGACGCACCCAAGAAATGGCTTGACTTAATATAGTTGAAGGGCTTCTAATTTAAATAACAAATCAGCATAAAGGAATTCAAACTCAAGACCTCTGCTCTGATACAATATTAACTTACCATCTATTATAAAAGCTTAAGGTTTTAAAGGATTATAATTTTTATATTTTATATTCTAGCAAATACTATACTAGTACCATCGGTCCATCATACATACATAGTCACTTTTTATTCATAGTTTCCCTGACAGAAGTTTTATGTTGGCTATATATCTAACAAATGCAACTTCATTTAGCTATGCTCTAAAGACACTGTTGAAAATTATAACATTAAGCAATCTAGCAGAGTTCTGAACGAGTGATTCTCTCAAATATAAGGCTTCTTGAGAGGTGAGGAAGATCAAAAGTTCCAAACTAACATTTGCGAACCTTGTTGAAAAGACAGTACAGTTTTGATTTAACACAAAGGAAGAGAAGGATACATATAGCTGGCCACAAGAAGTTGGGACTAGGAGCTTGCTTGTCAGCTAATACTCCGTCCACGCACTGCCGACAAGTGAAATTCAGTTTTGCTCAGTTTTGCATGAAACTTAGAATCAAATGTGCAGAGCAATCAAAGGAATCATAAATATAAATTTGACATAATTAACCCTAAGTTGTAATCAATTTTACACATTTATATCTTCCATGAGAAAATGATCTAGGGAACTCATTTCTATCTAATTAGACTCAAAATTTAACAAAAACATAGGGCCCCGTTTGGTTTGAGACTAAGCCTCAAACTCGATTAGTTAGTCTCATTTCTTAATCTTGACTTAGATACCTTAAACTAGTTTAAGGTAATTTGGTGTTTAGTTCTAAACTAGTTTAAAAATGTATTTATTATTTGTGATGTGATATGAAAAAGTGAAAGTGTTGATTTTGGAGGGAAATGGATGAGATATAAATTTAATGGATAAAACTATCCTTCTCGTGTAATGATGGTGGTCATTATTATAATTTATGAATAATATGTGGTGTCTATGATAGTCATTTGCGGGCTTAAGTATAATTCTCAAATTATTTGTAGGCTTAAGTATAATTTTTAAATTATTTGCAGGCTTAAGTGTAATTTGCAAGCTTAAATGAATATGGGAGATATAATTGCAGGCTTAAGTGTAATTTGCAGGCTTAAATAAATATGGGAGATATATTTGCATGCTTAAAATGAATATGTAGTGTCTATAATAGTCATTTGTGGACTTAAGTGTAATTTTTAAATTATTTGCAGGCTTGTATGGTGTCTATAATAGCAATTTGCTGGCTTAAATGAATATAAGAGATATATTTGCTGCCTTGCGTCTTACATAAGCCCGCAAATCAAATATGCAAACTGAACATACTAGGAGCGATTAAGCCCGCAAAACAACATTTGCTAGCTTCTTTTGTAAGCCAGCTAACTAGCCTTTGCTATTTTCTAAGCCCGCAAATTAGCTAATTTAGTTAACCTTAACCCCACAAATTTATTTTTAAGCTCGCAAAACAACATTTTACACCCCTTTTAATAATCGATAAGTTACTTTTATTTTATATAATTTTTTATTAAACCTACATTAAACGATATTATTAGTAAAAATATTTTAAAATAATTATATTTTATCTGCTCAAATTATTTACACTATTTTTCTGTAATATTTATTTTATTTTTAGGGTTCTCATTACATGAGGACATAATATTTACAATATAAATATTTGGGTATTTTGAAAGAGAGGAAAGAGGAGAAAAGAGAGAAGAAAAAAAATTGACAAGACATTAAACGAATAGATGTACGTCATGTCAAGGGTAAAATTAGAATCAAATTGAAAGAATAATAAAATTTATATATTATTATTTAATTATTTATTGAGGACTGAACTTGATTAAGAAAAATTTATATATTATTATTTAATTATTTATTGAGGCTCCCTTCTCTCACAAAAGCTCCACAACTGTTTCTCAACTGTTAGGCATTTAGATCTACATTTACAGTTTTCCACTTTGCAATTCTTAATCAATTCAACAGAAATGGCTAATTCATTCCATCTAAGGATTCACCCAATGAATCTTTCATAGCCAATTTGTTCGATGGAGAAGTCGTTTTTCTTCATGCCATCTGCAAATCACTTGCATCATAAGCCGGTTTGAAAAACATTATGGTCGGTGGAAACTGAATTTATAAGTACAATTTTATGTAATAGTAAATTTATAAATACAAAACACTTATAAATCATGATGCATAATCTAGGATTTATCTAAAATCAAATTACATTACTTATGGAAGAGCATTATGTGTGAAGAAATAGAAGATTCAAGTGAAAAGAAAGGAAATTCAGTAGCAGTTTTCAGAAATGATTAGACCCAATATTACTCGGCTAGAACCAAGTTGTACTCGATTCGAACTGCAGAATAGTAATATCAGAATCACTAATGGAAATATGTTCGGTTCAAACCGATCGCACAAAAATGAAGTAGGTTTAGTTCAGAAACTAATTCAGAATAAAATTTTCTTTTTGTAATTCACCTAGACAGAATTAGAGATGTTTCTCACTCTATAAAAGGATCCCAAAGGCTATAGGAAGGCATACAACTTAAAAGAACTCAAAGAAGATCAAAATATTACATCTACGAGTTTTAGGTTCCCTCACGGAGCATACTTTCCAACAAAATGTGGGGAGAGCTGCTACAATTGTCCAAATGCCTAGCCATAAATTTCAAATATAATGAAGCACTTGGAGGAGCTGAATAGAGTCGTCATCAAACTTTTATGATACATGTTCTGAAAATTGATTCATCGCTCAGGTGTAAGACTACTTCACTAGTTATCACACGGGATGTGTGCAATAGGAGACTTAAACAATCAGGCGTTGGTGTCCGAAAGGGTTGTAGGTCAATTTTGTTTTTACATCTTGGTGAAATAGATTGATCTAGTTTAAATATGTCCACGATTTTTTCCTGTCGAGGGAGAGATTTTCTGCGTTAAAAAGTTGTGGCATGGTCTTTGTCATGTTATATTTCTCCTACTCGTACTTAAACCTTTCCTACTTGTTTTCTGCTTTAGTTTTTCTACTTGGCTTTGGTTTTTCCTTTCATACCTATCTATATCTAATTGGATTAGGAATCTTATCTCCCCCAAAATTTAATTGGTATCAAAGCGAGTTCAATTATTTTAGGGTGATAATTTAGACATGGAATTTCAGAGATATGGAAATCACTTTACATTATTTAGTAATAAGGATAATTGGGATGATGATTCTATCAAAGACAACTCTAATTCTGAAAAGGTTAATTATATTGCTATTATTGCTTCCTTCATATCTACTGATGATTCTTATGAAATGTCTTTTCCAGAATGGCAAATTGAAAACAAGAATGATAAGGATGTTTGCATAGAGCTTCAAGCCATCTATAAATCTTGTTTCTAAAACTTAGTGAAATAAATTGATCTAATTTGGATGGATCTGTGATTCTATTCCTCTAGACTGAGAAAGATTTTCCATGTTCAAAAAATATGTTATTGTCTTTATCGTATTTTTTCCTATTAAATTGGTTTCCTTTTTCCTACTTATTTTCAACTTTAGTTTTCCTACTTGGTTCTGTTTTTTTCTTCTCATATCTATCTAAACCAAGGTTCCAAAACTCGGTATTAAGATCAGGATCGGCCATCCGGAAAAATAATACGTATCGGTCGTATTGGTAGTATCGGTTGTATCAGCCGCTCGTATCGGATTGGACTATTTTTTAATCATATAAATTCTAAATATTATTTAAAAATATGGGAATGATAAAAAAATAATAGTTATTTATATATAAAGTCTAAAACCTAAAAATTACATTGACTTATTCAAAAATTTGATGAATACCGAGTTGGCTCTCCTTTCTCTTTTCCCTTCTTTCTCTTCTTTTCCTCCCTTTCTCTATTACTGCTAAAGCAAATTTATTTTTTTCTAAATTTCTTTCGTTTCTTCTTTCTATCTTCTTTCTCTTTTATTGCCACAAGGCAAATTTTATTTTTTTTTTAATTTCTTCTCTCTCCCTCCTCTCTCTCTCTCTCTCTCAATCTCTCTCTTCCTCTCTCTTACTATCGCAAGGTAATTTTTTTCTCTTTTTTTTTCATTTCTTCTCTTTCCTTCTCAATTTGTTCCTCCCTCTCTCTCCCTGTATTACTCCCTCTCAGTCTCTTCCTTACTCTCTCTCACTCTCCACTCTCTCTCGTCTCTATCTCACTCTGTTACTACAGCATATTTTCTGTTGCAATAACAGAGATTGAAGAAGAGAGAGAGAGAGACGAGAGATAGTGGAGAAAGGAGAGGGAGACGCTAGAGGGAGAGAGTAGAGAGAAATGAGAAAGATAGGGCACCAGTGAGAGAAGAAGTGAAAATGAAAATTAGAGAGAAGAGAGAAGGAGAGCCCGTATCTGCGGGATCAACCGTTCCAGTCCGATACCTGGCCAGTGGTATGACCGATGCTGATCCATTTCAGCCAATCCCACTCGAGATCGGCCGAAACTTAGAACCATGATCTAAACCTAGTTAGACTATGAATCCTATATCCCTTGAAATTTCAAAACTATCAAGTAGTTCTCCACTAAGAAAATGATAAAGTAAAATGGATAAACGATGACAATACAATATATTAAGCTGTTTGAGCTTTAAAGAGAGAAAGACCATCTCTCTAGAACTTACATCCTTTGTCCATGAATAATCAACTGAGGGGAAAAATCCTTTTTGATCTTTTATGTGGTTGTACCGGTTCCTACTTCCTAAATGAATCATCAATGCCTTACGTTGAAGATGAATTGATGGTATAGGAATATCTAACAACTTTGTTATATTCATAACAAAATTCTTCAAAAACTACATACCAAAACATCCAAAAGACAGACAGCATTATCAAAACCCAAAGGAGAAAGAATTTGTTGTTAGAGATACTATTTTGGTGCATTCTGAAAGGGAGAGAATTCTAGCCAGAACTGACAGTAAGTGAAGTGAAGGAAGAGGTATTTCTATCAGTTATCTCATCCTAAGGAAATTGGATATTTATATTCTTGATAATTGATCTTGTTTCCAACTTCTCAGGTTTTCGATGTCCTTCATGCATTTGAACTGAAAATCCAATGTCTGCCACTAAAGGAACTAAACACCACTCCAAATAAATGCATATTTTTATGGTTGAGGGATGATTAAACATAAGAGGTACACATAAGCAATATCTAATTAAGAGGAACTATCAATCCATCTCTGATGCCAGTTAGGGGTTGTCCACATTGATTACCACTTACCATAAACCTTGGGTAACAATCATTTGGCTCAAGAATCCCACTAGATGAGTAATATTACTATATATTTTAAAGAATAAAACAAGCATGTACTACAGAACTTAGTCTTTTACCCTTTCTTAGGTAATAAATTATAGCAATATCTTTAAGGCAAATCTACAAAACAATGGTAGGCACCACCTAAAAGCAGACTGCAAGTCTGCAACTAATATCTGATATTTCATACATTTGCGTCATATGTAAGTCTAGACAAAATGTAGGAAAGTAAAACCAAAATTTCTTCTATTATATAATACAAGATGACTTAGTGTGGGATTATGTAGACATATGAGACCATGTATTTCTCAAGAACAAAAGTGCTGCAGAGAAATGATGTAATGACGCACCATAATAGGGCAGGATAAAGTCTTGCGGTTTACTGATGATCTCTTTGACAGATGCCATATAATAGCGGCCAGCCTTCTCATAGTCTCTCTACATTTGCAGTTTAACAAAAATTAAGATATCTGTGTACTAGGAATACAAGAATGAAATAATATATAAAAGAAAAGAAATAAAATTAAAGAAATATTCAGTTATTCTTTCCATATTATTAACTGTTTCACCTTGCTATGGTAGGATCTCGCCAGATTGTAGTAAGAATGCGATTTTGTTAATTTATGATTGCTCACAGCGAGAGCAGTTTCAGTCAACTGCTCCACCAGAAAATGTTGACCGGTGAAGAAAAAGTGATTTGCCAGATAGTTCAGTGCCATTGAACAGTAAGGGTATATTTCAAAAGCTCTTTGCATTTTGACCATTCCTCTCCGAATTCCAGAAGCTATAAATGCCACATGAAAAAAGAATAACAAATTCAGAAGCCAATAATTATACGAGGAAAAAATTTAACATGCGTGAAACTTCCACCAATAAAAAACAACTCCCATGGTGATATTACCTTGATTTGTTTGTAAATCCATGATTGCTAGAGCCACAAGAGCTTCAACATTTTCTGGTTCTAGCTGTATGATTTGATTGATTCAAAATTAGAAAATCAAGTTAGCACAAGATAGCATGTGAGGATCATAGTGCTATGTATTTGCAACATACAAATGTTTTAACTTGCCTGTAAAACTCGCTGAAAAGCCTGTCGAGCTTTTTCAAACTGACCAAGTCTGTACCGACAGAGACCTATACCAAGCCTAACAGATGCAGGGCAAGTAGGATATGCTCGCAATGCCCTCTGGCCAATTTTAAAGTAAGTGAACATGCATCCAATTAATGAATGGAAGCAGAAATTACTTCAGTTAAAACTTAGAATCAAAAAGGCATTGAACCTTATATAACTCTAAAGAACTCTTATATAACTCCAGAGACTTCTTGTGTTGCTCTTGCTTCTCCCCACTAATAAAATCAACACAAGCCTGCAACACAAAAATTATCATAAACTTGCAATTTATACAATAGATTTCTTGAGAAAAAATGTAAAAAATATTGTGAAGAAATATAAAATCAGATTATCTTAGTCTTTTATTGCTGGAAACTCTAAGCCTCCATTCACTTTAGAAATAACTTTTATCTTATTCTGAAATACAACTCCTTATTCTAGAATACAACTCCTTATGCTAGAATAGCAGTTACATCATAATAATACCATTCTAGAATACAAATATTATTTATTAAAATTGCATCTTATACTACACACCAACTAAATTACTAATTTACCCCTGATATCTATCTCAACAATCTATTTTATTCCAAATCAAAGGTATTCATGATATTTCACAAAAAAATAAAATATATTTTCTCATCTTTTTCTTCACTTTATATTACATCAAAGGTAATAATTATATCCTTATTCTAAAATACAAGTAAACATAAGAATAATTATTCCTAAAATAAAAACCTCATTTGAGAATAACAAAGAGGAATATCTATTTTAAAATTGACCTTATTCTTAAGCCCTTGTTCACTTCAAGGAGTAACTTTTTCTTATTCTAGAATACAACTCCTTATTCTAAAATAACAGTTAAATATCACAATAACCTAATTCTACAATACAAATACTATTCATCAAAATCACATCTTATACCACACTAACCCAATTACTAATTTTCCCTTGATATCTATCTCATCAACTTATTTTATATTAAGTCAAAGGGTATTCATGATAATTTCATATAAAAAACATATTTTTTCCATCTTTTTCTTCACTTTATATCATATTATAAGTAATTATTACACTCTTATTTCATAATACAAATGAATATAAGAATAATTATTTTTAAAATAAAGACCTCAGGAATAACAAAGAGGAATATATATTTTAGAATTGACCTTATTCCTAAAGTAAACGAGACCTAAGGTAATGTTTAGAATAAGTGTACCAATTTCTTTAAACTAGCAATCTCTTTTTTCAAATCAATATCAGAGCAAAGACCATAAGTATAGAATTCAGAAAAAGTCTGGAACATTTATCTATTTAGTACAGCAATGACAATCCAAGATTGCAGGTTAACATTAGAGTAGGTTAATCTGCTCTCTGTTAAGCTCCTCCCTAGGAGGAAGAAGATAAAAGAAGCTAATCCAGATTCAATACCAAGGTCAATTTACTAAGAAAAGACAAATGAACATGTAATGAGTATTATAAGAAAAATCTAAATGATAGCTCAAAAATAACAAGCAGAGTACCGAGCAGAGCTAGCTAGACCCAAATGATCTTTAGAATCATATGATTCAAAAGGAAAAAGAAAAAACAAGAAAGTGATTTAAGAACTTGGCTATAATGATAAATATGATTAAGCACTAGGCAGGGTCAATTTGCAGGGCCAGTGCTAGGGTCGGCCTAGTATACTAGAAGAAAATCATACAGCCCTAATGGCAGCCCAAAACCAGCAAAGGCTTCAGCATGGAAAATTTCAACTTGAATGTGGCCTAAGAAAATGACCTCAGGCTCAGTCACTAACCGGGAAATCTCAGATATTGATGGAGGGCTTCCATGATGCAGCAAGATCAAACAATCATCCAATCATGAGCTAAGAGAGGAACTTCAAAGGGAAAATATGGACATCGCTCAGCAGCTAAGTGATCAGGATGAATTAAGGAGGTTATCCATTTGGCCAATAATGATAATGAAAGATTACAAACTACCACATCGAACAACTTTGTTGTCTGACACAAGTTGCTAGAGGGACAAGTAACTAGAGAGGTGGGCGAAAGTTTAAAGCAAGGAAATAAAGCCTGAATGCATATTGGAAGTAGTGATATGGAAAGAAGATTTCACTATATGAAGAAATTAAAAATATATATAAGCATAAAACCAACTTTCTAAGTATTGATTTCAGAATCAACTGAAAAAATAATATATGTCGGCCATAACAGCCATCCATTTTGGATGAATCGGATCGGGGATTCACTGTACCGACCTATTCTTTTTCAGCAAATACGAATTGGGATCAACTGAAACTTCAATCCAGTATATTACCATGTACCCTATGTTTTAAAAAAGCATAGATAATATAACTGCAACACAAAAGGACTAACTATACAAAACAAAAGTACCTGACCAAGAAGAGCAGGAACGTTATTAGGGTTATCACCCAGCACAATTTTGAAAGAGTTGAATGCTTGCTCTATTTCGCCTTTGGCCACACAAAGTTGTCCTGCACAGGAGCAAGTTTAAAAAATTCACCACATCGATACTTCGACCTTTAAACTCTGATTTCATTAATTACAGCTACATAACACTTTTGCATATTAATGCTATAGTAATTATGATTTAGATTTTAGAAATGGTGATACCCAAGATTCAAAAAATCGAGATCAGCCTTCTAAAAAACGATGTGTATCGAACGGATCGGCCATATCGGTTGCCTGGATCATATCAGACTTTTTTTAATTATATAAATTCTAAATATTATTTTAAAATATAGAAAAATATCTAATAATTTAGAGAAAATAAAAAAAATAAGAAAATAAAGAAAGAAAAACTATAGTGCAATGAGAACTGCAAAGAAGAGATTAGAGAGAAAGCGAGTGAAAGTAAATTAAACAAAAGAAAGAAAAATTTTAGTGTAGTGAAGAAGAAGAAGAAGAAGAAGAAAGATGAAAACGAGAGAAAATGGAATAAATGAAAAAGCTGAGAAAAACATAAAATTAAAAATTATATACCGAAGTTTGCAAGAGTTTGATAGAGTTAAATCTGCATAGCCAGAATTCACCGAAGCTAAATATCTCCGTAAGAGAAACAGTGGCTATATGGTAAAGAGAAAAAAAAAAAAGAGTGAGGGTAAGAAGAAAAAGTGAAAGAGAGAAAGAGAGAGAGAGTTTGGATCAGGCCTAGATAAGGATCGGGTTTGACTGATCCTTCTAACCAGGTGATACCTTTACTACAACAAAATAGTCATACATATAATGAAGTGAGAGAACATGATTGAATACATCAGAATCAATATCCAATAATAACATAAGGAACTTAATGCAAGAACAAAACGAAGTCACGAGATTAAGATCCAGTTGACTTTCTTCTTACTTAATCAGATTTTCCACCTAGTTCGATAATTAATTCTTAAGGGCCCGTTTGATTACAAGATAAGGAAACAATTGGAATTAGGATAACATGAGGACTTATTCTAGATAAAGAAAATTTTTATTTAAATTTCAAGTTGAATGTTTGGTTGTAGAAAGAGGGATAAGTTTTGGAATAAAATATACTAATATAGGATAAGATGGTGTTTGATCCTAATAATTAAAATCAAGGATGGCCATGCCTGTGGCACAGATCGTGCTGACCATCGATCGACACGGCACTTACAAGTCGTGCCACAAAAGAGGGAGACTGCTCGCCTTCGACCGCTCACCATTGAGCTTGCCGTCGTGCTCGATATTGCCATTCACTGTCTCTCTCATGTCGCTCGTCGCTCGTATGCTCTAGCTCAAGTAAGAAGATGCAACTCGCGTCGGGGTTCCCTAGCTCGAGGAGGAAGGAGACAGGTTGGGTAGGGTCAAAATAAAAACTTAAATTGATCCTCAACTTAAGTTAAGTTATTCGACCCGACCCGACCCGTCTCATTCCACCACAAGCTAGGGCAACCTGACGTAAGCTACGTCTTTTTCCTTGAGCTAAGGCACATGAGCAAAGAGCAGGCAATGACTAACAAGACGGCGAGCGGCAAAAGGCAAAGGAGAGCAGCAATGAGGAGCAAATCACTGCTAAGAGGGGTGTGCTGGTATGCTGCCGGTGCAATAAGCGCGCCCGTGCTGATCGGCATGGCTATCGTTGGTTAGAATAAGGGATAAACGAACAAACTAATATTATCATTGTTTTCCTAGTTTAATGTAAATAAATATTTGTTATTTCTTCTTTTTTAGAGAGATAGGAAATAGTTTTAAATTAAAAATAATTGTAATTTTATTTTACAAGTATTATATATCTTCTCATTGTTAGTTAAATAATTGTTAGCCAAAAAATAATCTAACTTAATTCATCATAATTTACACAATATAAATATCATCACAAATAGCATCATAAATAGACAACTCATATTAAAATATTTTTGACTATAAACATATTCTAATATATTAGCAAGTATATTATAATCACATTACATTGTTCAACCTGAATCTAAACCACAATATATCACCATAAATAGTACATAAATAAGTGAGGGTAAATTAGTCAATTGCATTTTGGAATAAGTGGGTGAGATATTCTAGAAATTTATCTCAACTAATTCCTAGAATAAAGATATTCAGATAAGAGGGATTATTCCATGTTCCCATTCCATAACCTTATCCTGCATTTGGTATTAATTTTTCAGAATTTTTCAAGGGTTTTATTCCAGAATAACCCACTTATTTCACTCAACCAAACAGCCCCTAAAGATTGCACATATCAGTCCCTGAGAAATTTAACCTACTCTAGACAAATCACAGTTCACAATTTCTAATTTCGTCTATTTCTGATCATAGACCGATAATGTTTAAAGTTTCGCCAGAAACCTATATCGTTCGTCTTATTAGTCTCGGTCACATCTGATCTGAAACTGCCTTGGAACCAGCAATTCAACTAGTTTAAGGAATAAAGAGTGCTTCTACCAAGCCTAATAACAATTCCTTTCAGTTAAATTCAAACTTTTATCTGTATTTGGCCTAGATCTGCCCCATACCCAACCCCTAGTGGCAACTCCAGTTTTCTTTCATTTAAAGGCATATGGCAATCAAAAGAAAAACAAAAAGCACACCAATTAGATGCACTTCTCTACTTCAGCCATCATGTCTTAATTCCATCTGCAATATCCTTGTCGACCTAGCATTCTTGTTGACCAATTGATCAAGGTAACAAAGAGGCTCGCTCTTAGTTACTTGTTGTTCATAGAGAATAATCATTTATAAGGTAGGCAAAATTAGATATTAGATTCAACTTTCGCAATTTTACCTATACAAGAATGAATCAACATTAAAATGCCCCTAATAAGTATAGAAGTGTTTTCTCCCAACCACATAGGTAGGATAAGATGTTCTCCAGCACAAAGCAAAGATCCTCATTACCAACTGACATAGTTAGAACACAAAGTAAACATGCAAATGATAATATAGAAGAAAGGTCTACTGTATGACAAGATCCATTTTCATGACTCAATGGAAAGCAAAGACTACCAACACCGCGAGTCAATGAGTCATGATATGGTAATAAAAATTGTCATTGTAGTGCAAATCTGATCTTCAAAGAAGAAATTTGAGCAATAGCAGTATGCCTATTATGACCCAAGCCCAAGCTAATCTAACCTAGCCAAGCAAAATCACTTAATCTGCTATTGGACTCACGCACTATTCATCTTAGATTTGCTTATTTCCTTTAAGTTGTTCAATTAAGACCTTATGATCTGTTGCATTTGCTTATTAGACCTAGTTGGTCTAAGCTTGCTTATTAGCATTAGTCGATCCAAATGAGGGTTAAACAGCCTAATTCGGAGTTAGCCACCTATAAATTATGGTGTGCAGCTCTTTTGCTCATTATGAAATGAATCAGCTAGTTTTAGCCCTAGGAGTAGTCATAATCTAAATAGCCTCCTCCAACACCTCCGAAATTTCCCTCTACACCTCCATTACGGCCCTTCTCCACCACTCCAATTTGTGGCCACCCTCTCTTGACCCCAAACGAGAGAATTACCACACCGAGAAGCATCTGAACTCATTCAAATCCAGATCTGCTTTTCTAAAAATTGAGTCGCTACAATTGGTATCAGAGCCCTTCCTTCCTTGGAACGTTTCTATGGCGCAAACCAAATCTAGAGCAACAAGGGCAGCAGCAGATGAAGTTCCCCACACCTCTAAATCATCAAGTATTGAAGACACATCTCCCCTAACGTCGACACCATTGAGAGACCAGGCAACTCCAACCATGGCGGCACCACCTCCGGTGGCACCAGCACCACCTCCGGTCGCACCAGCACCACCCGACCGGTTGGCCTTCCTTTTGCAAGCACAGGATGTGAGAGAGAAGGAAAGAGAAGCATAATTGAAAATAAGTTTTCCCTTATTTCTGGTCGTCAAGAATCTCCTTCCATATTTGCACCAGCAACAACAACGGCTGCAACAAATACTCAGGAGCCCCTAGGAATTCGTGCAGACCAAGACCTAGGACATGCTCCCTAAGGCCCAACCCAAGATGTACTTCGTTCATCTTATCGTGCAGCTTATGAGACAGATCCAATGCCCAGGATTCTTAATAAACCAGTTCAGTCTTCAGTTCGCCTACTGAACCAAGCGTGCGGATTGAGCCATAAGTTGCACGATTTAATATCGAACCAGAAAAAGCAGATCTGTGGGCTAGTGGGCCAAGACGGCAATCGAGCCAACGGAACCCACACCAAAGAGTTCCACCAATTCAAGAGTATAGAGCGCACAACCAGCCTTGGGCTCCGATGGGTCGAGATGAAAACCAGATCACCGGAGTTCAAGTTCGTACTTTGCGGCTTGAATTTCCTACTTTTTCAAGTGGAGATCCATTGAACTGGTTGCATCAAGTCGAGCAAAAATATTTGACTACCAAGCGACCCCGGCGCACCAACAAGTCAGACTCGCGTTGTTCCACTTACAAGATAAGGCGTGCGATTGGTTCTGGGCTGCCAATCGTACCCAACCATTTCAGACCTGGGCCGAATTCACTAATGCCATATGTAGGCGATTCTATCCAACCCACTACAAGAACTTTGAGAAGGCTCTACACCGACTCCAGCAGAAAACCACAATGCAAGCGTACAAGGCTGAGGAATCAGCAATCGAACTAAAGGATGGTCTGACTCGCAGCTACACTCAGCTTTCATTAGGGGACTCAAACCTAAAATCCGAATTGGGGTGAGAGCCATGAATCCGATGACCCTCTTGGACACCTATACGTGTGTAGAGGTCATGGAGGAGAAGCTGCAAGAGATGGGGCAGACCAGCAGATCAGGAATGGCCTCGGATTGGAAGAGTACACGTCCTACATCAAACTTGACTTCATTCAGACCTAGCCCTAGGTTTGGAACGGGATCGAGTTGAGGATCACCGAATGCACACCTACCACCACCTCGAGCACCCCTGACCAATGGTGGAGGGCAGAGGAGTAGCCAGTGGCGACTTACATCTGCTAAAGTAGTCGATCGCAAATCCAAAGGCTTATACTTCTACTGCGACGAACGGTTCACACCGGGCCATAAATGCAAGAAGCGACGATCATGCTACTTGATGCCACCGAAGAAGAGGAAATTGAACAATGGAAAGATGAGCATGAAGACCATAAAGAGGCTGCGGAAGAAGAAGAGGAGATGATGCACGCTGAGTTGAATCTCCATGCCTATTCGAGCTCATGTGCTCCTAGGACACTACGGGTAGAAGGAATGATCAAACGAAGCCGAGTTGAGATTTTGATTGACTTGGGCAACACCCATAACTTTGTAGAGGAGAAGATGGTGCGACGATTGGGCTTGACCATAACTCCTACTGCTGGATTCGATGTCACGATTGGAGATGGCACGGTTCTTAGGACTGAAGGAAAATGCGAACGAGTCAAGGTGCTGGTACAAGGGTACAAATTTGAGCTTAATCTGTACCCTCTCGCTCTCAAAGGGGCAGATCTGGTCTTAGGAGTCCAATGGCTCTAGGTGCTCGGTTCTATCACATTAGACTTTGGCGCAATGCGAATAGAGTTCAAATCCAAAGGCAAGAAGGTGCAACTAGAAGGGATCAAACCGAGCCCAAAAGCATCATTTCAGGCCCTAGAAAGACTTTCACAAGCTAGCTGCCATGGCTTGTTGATGAGGCTTGTTTCAACCCGAGAAGGACCCAAAGCATTGAGTAATGATGAAATTAAGGCTGATTTGAATTCTATCTTGCAAGCCTACCCACGAGTATTTGAAGAACCAAAAGAGATGCCCGCGGTTCAAGCCTATAACCACCGCATTGAGATCACACCAGGAGCTAATCCAGCCAATGTACAACCCTACCGGTACCCTCACGCTCAAAAGAAGGCAATCACAAGGCTAGTGCGTGAGATGCTAAATCAAGGGATCATCTAACTGAGCCATAGCGCCTACTCTTCACCAGTACTTCTTGTGCGCAAAAAGAACAATTCATAGCGGTTCTATGTGGACTATCCTGCCCTCGACTCGATCACCATCAAAAACTGATACCCCATTCCGGTCATTGAGGAGCTCCTAGATGAGTTGGCGGGTGCAACAATCTTCACCAAACTGGATTTGTGCATAGGATACCACCAAATCCGAGTCCGAGCGAAAGACGTTCACAAGACAGCCTTCCGGACTCATGATGGGCATTATGAGTTCCTCGTGATGCCCTTCAATCTCACCAATGCCCCAGCGACGTTTCAAGGGCTAATGAATGATGTGTTCCATCCCTTACGAAGGCAGTATGTTCTGGTTTTCTTTGACAACATTCTCGTTTATAGCAGAACCCGAGAGGAACAAATGGACCACCTACACACAGTTATGGAGATCTTGGCCTCGCATGGCCTCCGATTCAAGAGTAGTTAATGCACCTGGGCTCAACCTCGAGTTGATTATCTAGGGCATATAATCTTAGCCAATGGTGTAGAGGCAGATTTGGAGAAGATAACGGCCATGGTGAGCTGGCCTAAACCGAGAACACCCAAGAAGCTAGAGGGTTTCTTGGCTTGACCGATATTATCGGAAGTTCGTTCAGGGATATGGACGGATCACGGCACCTTTGACTGCACTCCTGCGCAAGAACGGGTTCAATTGGAGTGAAAAAGGTGAATCTGCATTTCTAGAACTAAAATGAGCTATGACGAGTGCACCAGTCCTTGCCTTACCCACCTTTACTAAGACCTTTGTGGTAGAATGTGATGCATTGGGGACAGGTCTAGGAGCAGTTTTGATGCAGGAAGGAAAACCAATAGCATACATGAGCAAGGCTCTATCAGAGAAATCGCGCCATCTCAGCACCTATGAGCGCGAGATGTTAACTGTGGTTCATGCAATTGAGAAGTGGAGACCTTATCTACTTGGGCGCCACTTCATTGTGCACACTGATCAGCGATCACTGCCATACCTCCTAGGATAGCAAATCCATACTCCAGCATAGCAAAAATGGTTAGCCAAGTTACTTAGGTACGAATACGACTTGGTCTACAAGAAGGGCAGCAAAAATGGTATTGTAGATGCTCTATCAAGGCAACTAGAACTGGCTAAACTAGCAACCTTGTCTGGTCCAACATTTCCTCTCTTGGATAGAATCAGGACTACCACAAAGAAGACTCAGAGCTCCAGAAGATCAAACTTCAAATTGAGCAAAATCAAGCTGAACCGAACCACACCATAAGGGATGGCCTGATTCTGATCCAAGGTCACATTATAGTGCCTACAAATGCTGAACTTAGAAGAGATTTAATCAGCTACTTCTATGACTCTCTAGTAGTCAGCCATGAAGGTATGACTAGAACTTATCTCCGTCTTAAACGCAGCTGTAGATGGACAGGGATGAAGAAGGATACGTAAGCCTATGTCAAGGCTTGTGATGCATACCAACGGGCCAAGACTGAGTCAACCAAGCCTGCTGACTTGCTGCAGCTCCTGCCCATACCAAATCAAATCTGGGAGGACCTCTCACTTGATTTCATCGAAGGCCTAACAGTTCAGAGAAAATCTGTAATCATGGTTGTGGTTGATCGCCTCAGCAAGTACGCGCATTTCATCGCGTTAAGTCATCCTTACATGGCTCGGACAGTGGCGAAAGCTTTTATACGCGAAGTGGTTCGTCTCTATGGGGTTCCACACTCTATTATGTCCAATTGAGATCCTATCTTCACCAACAAGTTTTGGACTGAAATGGTACATCTCCAAAGGACCGAGTTGAAGATGAGCTTTGCCTACCATCCTCAAACTAATAGGCAAACTGAAAAAGTTAATTGTTGTTTAGAGCAATATCAGATGTGTCAAGTTTATGATCGCAAACACACAGATCGAGTTTTTGCTGTAGGAGATTAGGTCTTTGTCAAACTACAACCATATCGCCAAATCTCAGTTCGATCGGTGTCCAACCAAAAATTAGCTCACCGTTACTTCGGTCCATACCAGGTTGTGGAGCAAATTGGTGAGGTAGTATACAGATTGGACTTGCCCAATGATGTGAGGATATATCATGTATTTCACGTGTCGGCACTATGAGAGCGAGTTGGAGCTGAGAAGGTCGTGCTGGAACGACAACCTGAGCCTATCATAGAAAACCATGATCCGGTTCCACTTCGGACTCTAGCCAAGCGAAGGACACGAATAGGAGGTCGACTTGAGACCCAAGTCCTAGTGGAGTGGATCGGTGGACCAGCTAAGGACCCGACATGGGAGTTGGAGTCAAAGCTGATGCAACACTTTCCAAAATATTCACCTTGAGGACAAGGTGAATAGAAACGTGGTGGAGTGTTATGACCCAAACCCAAGCTGATCTAGCCTAGCCAAGCAAAATCACTTAATCTGCTATTAGACTTACGCAGTATCTATCTTAAATTTGCTTATTTCCTTTAAATTGTTCAATTAAGACCTTATGGTCTGTTGCATTTGCTTATTAGACCTAGTTGGTCTATGCTTGCTTATTAGCATTAGTTAGTCCAGATAAGGGTTAAACAATTTAATTCGGAGTTAGCCACCTATAAATTGTGGTGTGCAGCTCTTTTGCTCATTATGAAATGAATCAGCTAATTTTAGCCCTAGAAGTAGCCATAATCTAAATAGCCTCCTCCAACACCTCCGAAATTTTCCTCTACACCTCCATTACGGCCCTCTCCACCACTCCTCCGGTTCATGGCCACCCTCTCTCGACCCCAAATGAGAGAATTACCACACCTAGAAACATCTGCAACTCATTCAAATCCAGATCTGCTTTTCTAGAAATTGGGCCGCTACAATGCCATATATAGCTTTTCTTCTTTGCAATAGGTTTTGCAGGAAAAAATAGAGAATAAGAAATTAAATAATAATACCCAAACCAATATAGTCTTCCAAAATCCAAACATGGAATCTCATAAAAACTAAAAAGAAAACTAAATTAGTTAAGACCTGCAGGAAAATATCAATAAAAACCTTACTGAGACCAAATGTGGAATCTCATAAAAACTAAAAAGAAAACTAAATTAGTTAAGATCTGCAGGAAAATATCAATAAAAACCTTACTGAGACCAAAAAGAAGAGATTTTGAAGATTGAGATCAGCCAGCAGAAATCAGTCATCATAAACCAAAAAATCAATTGATAAAATTATATTTGACTGAAACCAAGAACCTGAGCTACAACCAAAATAGTAAATGGTATCTGTAGCTAACAAGTAGAAATTAAATCCTTCAGGGGAAAGAAATAGTTCTATGAAATCTATGATCACCTAATCCAAGAGTCATGCAAAAGGGCTTGTTATGACAGACTATATCAATTGCCATCATGAAGAGAGCAAAAAAGGACATTTTGATCAAAGTTCTATGACGACATTGGAGTTGCCATGACATAACTCTGTAGAATGAGATAACTAGGTTGCTCTCAAGTCTCAACAAAAAAGAAGGAATTGTACAATGACAATGAGATATGCAGATTTTCCAGAATCATAATAGTAGCATCATATAAGCAATTTTTTCTTACTTTTTACTACTATATTATCAACAAGAACCTCAGGTTACCAAGTAACTGTTTATTTGTCTCTTCCAAACATTTAGGTAATTGTTTAAAAATGTCTTTTGTAAAAGGTCATAAGGTCACATCTCATAAGAATGACTTAAGTAGTATCGTTGCTATTTCTACCAAGTTTAATAGTGTGAAGGATTTTTTAATAATAGCATACCTCTAAAGTGAGGTCGTGATTAGTTCTGGATAAATACATAAGTTCAACATGAAAAATTATGGTACGCAGTCATAGCAAACAAGAGAAAAGATCAAACCCCTCAAAAGATAACTTCGAGAAGAGCTGGGAGAATGAAACCTTTTCCAATCCAAGTAGAAGGTTCGAGCTTATCAATTCTTGATGCTCTGTTGTAATATTGAGTTGCTAAAATAAAGTGCTCATCCTTTTCTCGTTGCCTTGTCTCGATCTTTCCTAAGTAAGTATGATAGGCTCCCAAAGCATTTAGGATAGCAATTCGCTCATACTTGACATCAGCATAGTACTCGTCAATTTCTGCAGTAGAGATACAGCATTGACTTAGTAATAGAATGAAAGAGCCTACTCTAATAGAAAGAAGCAATGCCATCCAAAAATAAGAAATTAATTGAAAGAAAACCTGGACTGGATCCTTCCTCCAAAATCTGTCGAAACTGTTCAATTTTTCCTTGCTTAAAGTATTCCCTCTAAATCACCCAAAAAATGAAGATATAAGTAATTATGCTATGAATATGCAACACAAGAATCAGTTGTCTATGCAAAAAATTAAAAGGGAAGGTTAAAAAAACGGAAGAAAAAAAAACTTCTCTACTACAACTAAACCATAGACAAGGCAACCAGTATACCAATATTAGCATATTTCAGACCCAAATCAGAAGCAACAACATATCAGGGAAGGATTATCATATGTTGCAGAACTTCAGATTACTCTTTTTTCCAATTATTTTCTTCCATTAATCAGAAAGCTCTTTTCTTGACTAGCAGGCTACTATTAAAAGGAAAGAATCATTGAAGAAAAAAAATCGTAGCGTCAAAATCGACCAAATTTAGCATCAAAAGGAAAAAAAAATGGAGAGGTAGAGAAACCGACCGCGATAATGAGCCAGAGATCGAGAGGGGCCTGCTCCGCCTTGAGAATATCGAGGATATCGGTAGCGTCGCGGGGAAGCTGGTCAAGGGCCACGCGTACCTCCTCCTCCGAGTTCTGTACCGGTATGTACACGCTCGCCATCGACCACGGGTTCGATCTCCGGTCCCCTTCCTCAAAACCCTAGATAAGCTAGGGCTTCCAGTTGGGAGAATCGTTCGTCTTTCGTTGCTTTGGAATCGCGTGTGGGGAGTTCCAGTCGCGGGCGGTGGTGGTGGTGGTGGTGGTGGTCGGAGAGTGGAGCAGCGTAAACCTAAGAAGGTTTTGAAAATAAAAGGAGAGATCCCTCTTTTTCTGGCTCCGCCTGTTTGTTAATTTTTGTTAATTTCTCCCTTTTTTAATTTTCTTTCTTTTAATTTTTTCTTTTTGTGGGCGGGCGGGGGGGGGGGGGGGTGACCACGCTATTTGTATAAGAAAACGTGCGATTTCCACCATAAACTAAATATATTTACAATTTTATGTAACAAACCATAAGTTCTTTTTGCAGCTTCATCCAAATATTTCTGAAAATACTAAAAATGTCACTGCACCAACTTTGATGATATCTTCTTTAATTAAATACAAAAAGATATTACTTGTAAAATATAAAAATCTTAATTATCTATTCTTTAGAGGGAAAAATTAAAATACCTATCAATATTATTTTCGAAATTCTTCTCCAAAACAGTAAACATTCTAAAACCTTATTTTTCCCTGCTAATGAGAGTTTTGGCCCTTTTCGAACTCACCTTTATTTAGGTTACAACATGTTACAAACCAAATCTAGACTGATCTGAACGTATAAAAATTATGAAAATTTATGTGGTGGTAGCCTCATGAGTTAGGGTTCTAATAATTCTAGTTTCACCTAAATCGAAGGTCGAAATAAAAAGTTAAAAATAAAATAGTGGAGATAGGTCAGAATAGGGTAAGACGGTAAATATCCGATATTGCGACGATCGTTGGAGGGTAGTGAACGACCAAGGGTAGGGTGGCTGCTGGAAATGATAGTGGCTATGGGTTGGTAAAAGAATTAGGGTTTCTAACTTAGATCTACTCATAGAAAAATAACGACGACCTAACGGCTACGATAAAACAGTAATGCAGTAATAAGAAAATAATTAAACTCAATTAGTTCTCAATGCTTAAAGTGCTTACATAAGAGATAAACATAACTTAGCTAAATCAGTCTTCCTTATCCTTCTCGGATTGATTCTTCATTCTGCCATAGATAGAATACGAATCTAAAAAACCTTGAATACAGAAATTGTAGATCAAGATGTTTACAATCTTTTCCAAGTGGTTTCATTATATTTGGTCATCTGTGGAATATTTTTTAAATATTTTCTCAAAACAACGCAGAGCTAAATTAGTTAACTAACAAATTCTAACTTATAAGATTCTAATTAAAGCAAATAAGTAGATAAGATAACTAGACTCAATTCATTGAGCCAAATCTCCCCTTAATATGATCCGATCTTACCAGATTTGCATCACAACACCTTGAGAGGATGCACATATACAAATTTAAGAGCTTTACAAATATATTAATGAGAAATTTAATGCTGCAATGAAAGTATTAGATAATTTGAAGAAAGAAATTGCTCATCTCAGTGATATCATGGAGTCGCTGAAAAGTGAATGTGGTCCACATAATAATATAGAGAAAGAGCAACCATACGAAAAGGTAGCAGCTAATGCACCAGACAATAGTGGCATTACACCACGAAATAGTGGTATACGGATCAAGGTCTATGCAAATAATAGAAGAGTTGTTAATAAAAAAGAATTAGAGGAAAGAGGAATATGGAGAAAGATAAGAAAGAAGAGAGCAAGAAGGAATTTGAAGAATGGAGGAATTTGGACAATGGTAACACAAAACCGAGCAATAATGAACTAGAGCAAAGGAAAATAATGAGAAAGAAAAGGAAACCAAAACGAGAGAGATGTTAACGGTAAACGATTACTCCGGCAAAAATATGAGTTTAGCGGTAATACACTTAGTTAAGATCTTTCCTTATTACATTAAGTGTTTATTTTCATTAAAATAAAATTCATGTAGGTTGCGTTCGAATGCAGGAGAGATCGCGTTCGAACGCCCTTCTGAACGCCTGCATTAGGTTCGCAAATACAAATAAAGCATATTGTGCATTCGAATGTAGTTAGGCGAGTTCGAATGCCCACATTTGAATGCCCGCGTTCGAACGCCTGCATCGTGTTCGCACAGATAGAGATTGAGCTTTTTGAGTGCGTTCGAACGAAATCGGTCGCGTACGAACACGATCGACGAGAATCCTCTAGAATTTGGACTCTCGACCACTTCGTTCCCTTCATCTAAATCCCTTAATCACATCCACCATCCACCTTTATCTCCATACCCATCCATAACCCTAACATCCACTCCACCCGTCACCACTACCATCACCCTCGTTATTCCATGTTTTTCGTCTTTGCTATAGTTATTTGCTATACAAAAGTTGTAGATCAGGAAGTTACGGATCTAACCCAATTAGTTTCATAATTTTCTGACTACCAGAGAATATCTGACATATTTTCCCACGGTTGCACGGACTAATTTCTGTAATACATTCAGATTTTGAAGGAATCGTAGCATAGTCTATCTTTAGTTCCAGACCCTATCAATTTGGTATCAGAGCTTATCAAGCAAGTAATATGAAATTGCTAGACCAAATGTTACAACTTTCGAATGAATCTCTTATGTGGGAAGATGGTTCTTTTTTCAGTGAACCATTACAATTTGGTTAAGCTCCTATTTAACGAAATGATTAGCTCTGATATACTGAGTGTTCGATAGAGAATATTTTATTAAAGGCAACTAGCTAATCTTGTAAATTATTTGTCGTGTCAGTTCTCTAATATATTATGTCAAACAATCACTTCTAAGAACAATGATTTTATACATCTACCACAAACATTTTTATTATGGAGTTTCATTGCATTCGCTATTAATTTATTTCGTTACAATCATTCAACTATTGACACTTACCTGTAATGTATTGTGAAAAGATGGTATGAATGCACTATAACTCATTAAATAGTGCAAAATATTGGAAGAATACAAATATTATGATACAAAATAATTTTAACATAGTAACTATTTCTATAATTCATAGATTTATTAATGGAATCCATAAATAAAAATTCATAACATATTATTACTCACAAATATTTTGTAGGCACAATAGACAAATAATTGGATGTGAATTATGGTACTAGTTGTTTATAGCCCCTTTGAAGAATCTTCAATTCTTCATGATGATCGGTCCCATGTCTAGGCATTTAAAAAAAAAATTCTATCTCAAAATAATATGACTCGTAAGAATAAACAAATGAAATGTTAGTTTGTTTATCAATATAGTTCGTTATTTATGAGATCTTTTTATAGAGTGGATTGCAAGATCTTTTTTATGGAGTATATTGTTGGAGAAAATTAAAAAGTGGAGATAATGAAATCAAATAGCTACACTCTTATAACAGTCAGACGAAGTTAAATCTATCTATTGAACAAATTTGCCATCCACTTGTTGCGATTGGAAATTACAACAATAATATATTCTCAAGATATAAGACCGCTGCAAATCAAGGTGCAACTTGCAAAATTGAACCTAATTTGAATAAGAGTTAATTGTAACAGCAAGCACTAAGGTCTTTGGAATTATCCAAAATAATACCAGCATATTTATTAAAAAAACCACTAACTAAAAGATGCTAATAGCTAAATAACTAAAAATTAATTATATAACTAAAAAGTAGTTATTGTAGTTAAAAGATGCAATTGAAAAAATATTAGTTAAATAACTAATAAATAGTTATAATCATGAAACGATGTCTAATTTGAAAATCTACTCATAGAATTATTTATTTTAAAATAACACCTTAGAAATATTAATATTTTAAAATAAATAATAATAACTTTGATTTTCAAATATATTTGTTATTACACAAAAATACTGATACATAAGTAAAAATATCGTATGGTTTGAATTTTCACATAGTGTAAAATCTTAAAGTTGTATTAAGATGTTAATAAACATAAAGTCTTTGAATTAACAAATTTTACTACACAATCGAAGAATTCACACATATCTTTATTAGAATCTCAATGCTCTTTTAGCTCGCATTAATAGCCATGTGTTGATCTCGAGTTTATGAGTGTGCTAGGAGTTGACCAAACTCTGATAAAAGCGACTTGGCTTCGCATTCACATAGGTAGAATTCTTCTAGGTGCTTTTATAGATTAAACACACCTATTATACAAACCCATTAAGAATTTAACTCAACATCACTAGCTAATTACATGAACATAGCACTTATCAAATAATTTTTGAGTAGGTCCAGATGGCGTGCTACATCATCACCTTCAAATTTGTTTTTCCTGTTGAATATATGATTTAGGGGTATGGTTGTCATCTTTCTATGATATTTTTCAACTAGTTTAAGACCTATCTCATAAGATATTTTTCTAATTAGATATTTGTTAAGGTCTTTAGTCAAAAGATCTGCTAAATTTGTGCATGATCGAATGTAATCCACGGTGATTACTTCATCTTCTAATAACTGTCTCATAAAATTATATCTAAGACGTATATGTCTTAACTTTCCATTATATAATTTGCTATATGTCTGTAACCAAGTGGTTTGATTATCATAATGAATCAAAATATGAGACACATGATTTAGCTACATTGACAAATCAATCAAAAAATCTTTTAACCACTCAACCTGTTTACCTTCTCCTCCTAAAGCCACTATCTCAAACTCCAAAGTAGAATAAGTTATACAAGTCTATTTCTTGGATTCCTAAGAAATAGCAAAATCAAGAGTGAAAACCTACCTATTTGTAGATTTAGAACCATCATCTACACAATTCAAGTTTGCATCACTATACCCTTTAATAACAGTTGAATTTCCTCTATAGTATAGTGCAAACGATTTAGTTCCTTTCAAATATCCTAATACAATGGATACTACTTTTCGATATTCAAAATTAGGATAACTAGTGTATCTACTCAATTTGCTTACAACAAAAGTAATGCTTGGACATGTGCAATGCATTGCATATATCAAACTTTCAATAACCCTTAAATATTCAAGTTGCGATACACCTTGGTTTTTATCAATATCAAGCTTCAAATTTGGATTATAAAGTACTTTTGAAATTTTATCAAACAAATAAGAAAATTTCTTAAGAATTTTCTCTATATAATGACCTTTGTGACAATGCAAAAAAGTTTCCATCTCTATGTATTTTCTAACCAAAAATAGTATTTAATATACCCAAATTTTTCATACTAAATTGAGATGATAAGATATTTTTAGTTATTTTAATGTATAAATCACTTTTGTTAACAATAAACATATCATTCACGTATAAGCATATAATTATAATGTCATTATCAATCATCTTATAATAAATGCATTTGTCTGTCTTATTTGACAGAAATTCATTAGAAAACAAAACATTGTCAAACCTCTCATATCATTGCTTAGGGGCTTGTTTTATACCATATAATGATCTAACCAATTTGCATATTTATTTTCTTGATCTTATAAAGTGAAACCTTTTGGTTGATCCATATAAACTTCTTCATCCAAATAACCATTAAAATTAAATACTATTTTTACATCTATTTAACAAATTTTAAAGTTATATATTGACACTAATGAAATCAATATTCTAATCGAAGATATCCTAGCCACATGAGCATAGATATCAAAATAATCAATGCCTTTAGATTGCCTAAACTCTTTGGCTACCAATCTAGCCTTATACTTATCAATAGATCTAATAGATTTAATTGAACTCTAACTTTAGCTCCTCCATGATATGATCTTCTGCATTAGTTCCCCACATATCTGAAAATAGAGGAAATATTGGTGCTGAAAAAGAAGCAAGCTCACTTGTGTCCATTTGGCGCGAAAGGGCATCGGCCAAGGAGTTTCATGACCCATCGTCGTTGGGTTGGGGTGTGCACACGTTGCTCCATGAAGTATGGTAAGCTACGCTGGTCCGTGCGGATAGTAAATCGTTGGCCAATCAAGTAATGTCGCCATTTGGTGACGGCGTGTATAATCGCTAGCATTTCGCGCTTGTAGATGGATAGTTGTCGCAACTGGTTTGACAATGCTTTGCTCATATATACCATAAGTCTGCCCTCTTGCATCAAAACTGCTCCAATGCCCTCACCCGAAGAGTTGCATTCCACCACAAAGGGCTTGCTGAAATCTGGTAGTGCTAGAACTAGAGTGGTAGACATAGCTGTCTTCAAGGCTTCGAAGACCTCCGTCGCCTTGCCCGTCCATTGAAACCCACCTTTTCTGAGTTAGGAGGTTAGCGGGGTAGCAATTTTGCCATAGTTGGCAACGAATCGCCGGTAGTACCATGTCAACCCAAGGAATCCCCTCAATTTCCGCTAATTAGTAGAAATCGTCCAGTCCACCATATTCTTGATCTTGCTTGGATCAGCTTCCACTCCTCTTGCTGAGATTATATGCCCCAAGTACTCCACTCGTGATTCTCCCTAAAGACACTTGCTCATCTTGACTTTTAACTGGTTTTGTTGTAAGATTTTTAATACCTCTCGCACATGCCGCAAGTGCTCTCTCCAATTCCTGCTATACACTAGAATATCATGAAAGAAGACGAGCACATACCGACGCAAGAGCGGGCGAAAAATGTAACGCCTCCGCCCGACATAGGCATGTGGACGCCCACGCACCCACACGGCATGCGCGGCGCACGCGACAGGTCGGGCGAGGCCCGTCACCCATAGATACTATCTTATGTACATTTTGGCCCTTACCGCGATTGATTTCCATCCAGCAGCACCCTTCGACCATTCCTCCGAAATGTCAATGTGAAGTTTGAGAAATCAAATGTTATGGGCCCCAAGCTTTGAAGCCATTGAGTCTCTAAAATAATGTCGGCACCTCGCAAGGCCAACTGATAAAGATCCAATGTAAAAGTTTGGCCTTGCTCCTTCAATTTCACACCTCCACAAATAAAATCTGCTCGCAATGTAGTGCCATCTCCAATTATCACATCGAGCCCTTCCGTGGGTTCAGACTCGAGCCCAATCTTCCCAAGGAGCCTCTTGTCGATGAAGTTGTGGGTGAACCCAGTGTCAATCAAGATTCTCACTATGGTTTTCTTGACTACACCGTTCACCTACAAAGTCATTGGCGCAGTTGTCCCCGAATAGGCGTGGAAGGAGATTTCGGCTATCATGTCCTCCACGGGTTGCTCCTTAGCTTCTTCTCCTTGATGTCTAGCCACACCTTCATTTTCACCTGCAAACTCATCCTCAGCCTCCTCTAATCCGTCGATTAGCATCACCGATCCCATCGGTTTAGCGCAACGATGCCCTGGTACAAACTTCTCATCACAATGTAAGCGTAGGTCTTTGGCTCTTCGTTCCTCCACTTGAGCAAGTGTGAGTGCTTGTCCCGGACCTCTAGGTACGCACTTCACATCTTGGGATGGCTTCAAGGGTGCACGAGGAGGCACCATCGCAGTAGCGGTTCTCGGTACTCCAGTAATATTTTTCGCTGCTATGGTTTGTTAAGCTTGATTGCGGCTCCCTTGGCTCATCCAACTCTGTTTCAGGTGTAACTTCATGGCCCTATGTTTCTCTTCCATAAGCACCGCATTTTCGAAGGCCTCCTTTAAGGTTGAAGGCCTTAAAGCCCTCACATCAGCATGTATGTCTCCCTGCAGCTCGGAGATGAAGGTGCTGCAAAGTTGCTGATCCGTCCATGGTGGATGACATCGGCTACTTATCCTCTCAAATTCTTCTTAGTATGCCCCAACTGTGGTCTTTTGTATCGTCTTTGAGAGGAGAGCATCAAAGTCTTCATACCCCGACGCTCCAAATCGTCGCAAAAGTCAGCCTAAGTTTTGATAGCCTCAATGGCATTGGCTGCTCGAAACCAATGAAGCGCCGCATCCTCAAGGTGGAAGCTCGCAAGTGTCACCTTGTATTTTTTCGCAGTACCTTGGTATGCGAATAATTGCGCCGCCCTATACAACCAATCGATCGGGTCGCCACCTTTGAACTTGGGGAATTCGAGACGCACGACTTGTCCACGAATGTCGATGTCTCGTTCTGGATCATGTCCAAGTCCTTGTCTAACCGGGAGAGGATGCACCATGAAGGGTTGATGATCCCTCCTTCGGTTTTGATTAACTCGCCGTGGTTCTGGATCGTATTGACCTGCCCACGGATCTTGATCTCCAAGGTGATCTCCATAGTGGTTCGCTTATCGGATGGGTTCACCTGTAATTCGGCCTGGTGGAACCATTCTTGCCTGCCTCTGCCCATAGGGTGGTGGTAGCAGCGGCTCTTGTGGTAGCAAATTCTGAATCGGCGACGGTGGGTTCATAGAAGTGGACTCGCGTCGTGGAGTCGATGGTGCGTTCCCATTCGCCATGGTTTCCCTCGTCGCCCGTAATTCCTACATCATCTCCATCATCATCTGGTTGTTGATGGCCATTTGTTCGGAAAGAGATCCCAACACGGCTTGAATACTAGGTTTTTCCGTATTTCGATTAGATCGGACGGTTCAGCGGGTGAAAATCCCTACAACCGTTTCCCCCTCCTCTATTGGGAGAATCTCTTCTTCTTCATCTCGCCGTGCAGCCATGTCTCTGGTTGTCGTCATAGGAAGTGTCCGAGGATCTGGCTCTGATACCAAACCTGATACGATCTCCTCTTAGGCTAAGATTCGATCTCTTCTAATTATCTGATCTGGACTAGATTTGGCACGGAACTTTAAAATAAAATCCCAAACGATGCCGCCGTTAGATCAATGTGAAATATGGATATGTTATAGCCCCAGAAAAGAACTTTCAAAAAAATCAAGTTTCAAGAGAATTGGATGTGGGAATCTCGAGATATCGTCCGATTAGTGGACGAACTTCTAGGTGGACTATTTAGGATCCGTGGATGGAGGCACGAGATCCTAGGTGATGGTGGTTGGAGGCGGACCGACGTTTGTGGGGTGGCACCGGTGAAAAGTTGTGATGGAAAGGTTATGGTTGATGAAAGGGTTAGGGCAAGTGTTGGATAGATTAGAAGAAGGGGGAGGAGAGGGCCGCCCCTAAGGGTCTAGGGTGATTATCTGATCAAAGGAGGTTAGAAGCAGCATCGTCGGGGATTGAGAGAATGAGAGTGAAGAAGACAAAGGAGGCAAGGCAAAACTCAATTCTTCAATAATAATTCTCTGGTTGTCATCCACATCCCTTTTAGAAGCTAACCAAACAACTCAAAATTAACCCTAAACAATATAATTTCGCCGATCGCGTTCGAACGCACCGAGTTCGCTCTTCTCTGGATTTGCGAATGCGATGCAGGCGTTCAAACGTGCCTGTTTCCTACTTCTATGGATTTACGAACGCGATGTAGGCGTTCATCTGGGCTTGGATGTTGAACCGATCGTGGGGTTTGATGTTGCTATAGGAGACGGTACGAAGCTTCGGGGCGAAGAGTTTGTGTCGCCGAGTTGGTATACGGGTGCAAGAACACGACATCATTGTAGACTTTTATCCATTGGTGCTGCGAGAAGCCGATATTATTCTTGGTACTCAGTTGTTACAAAGTTTGGAACCCATCACATTTGATTTTCGGAGCATGTGGATGAAATTTAAATAAGGAAACAAAGATGTGCGGCTTGATGACGTTCATTCTCCGTCGATTTCTACGATGTAGTCGATGGTGGGGTTGCCTCGTGCGAGTGATTTGGCCTATCTTCTTCAGTTAGGACCAGTAGGAGATGAGCCTTAAATGAGTCCAGATACTACCATAGAGTTGTCTAATTTATTAGATAAATTTGCTGGGACTATTTAAGGGACCAAACGAGTTGCCACCAAGGCGAACAGCGGACCATTGCATAGAGATTGTACCCAGGGCTGCGCCGACGAATGTGAGGCCATATCGGTATCCACACGTGCAAAAGAAAGTCATTTCCAAGATGGTAGTCGAGATATTAGAGCATGATCTTATACAACCAAGTCATAGCTCTTACTCATCACCCGTGCTATTGATGTGGAAGAAGGACGGGACATGGCATTTTTGTGTTGACTATCGGGCACTAAACAATATTGCTGTTAAGCACATGTATCCCATTACGGATATAGAGGAGCTACTGGACGAGCTTGTAGGGGTGACTATATTTAACAAGGTTGACTTGAGGGCCGGGTATCATCAAATTAGAGTTCACCCGACGGATATGCACAAAACTGTATTTCGGACTCCGGACGAGCACTACGAGTTCTGAGTGATGCCTTTTGGTCTTACCAATGCTCCAGCTACTTTTCAAGGCCTCATGAATAATATTTTACTGCGAAGGTATGTCTTGGTATTCTTTGACGATATTTTGGTGTATAGCATGATTGAATTAGAGTATTGGCGGTATTTGGAGGATGTGCTGAATTTGTTTAAGCAAAACCAGTAGATCAAGAAGTCCAAGTGTCTATGGGGAGTACCACAAGTGGAATATTTAAGTCACATCATCTCAGCTCAAGGTGTAGCGGCGGATTCTCAAAAAGTGTCATGCATGACTGCTTGGCCTATTCCTACTACCACCATAGGATTGCAAAGATTTTTGGGGCTGACCGGGTATTATCGTCGTTTCGTCACCGAGTATGGCAAGATCGCTACTCCTCTCACTTCTTTGTTGAAGAAGCACTCTTTTAGATGGACAAATAAAGCTACTATAGTTTTTAAAAACCTAAAAATAGCAATGATGACGACGCCCGTTTTTACGCTACTGGACTTCACCAAAGAGTTCATGAATGTGATGCGTCGGGAGTTGGCATAGGAGCTGTATTAATGCAAGGAGGACGTCCCATTGTCTTTCTTAGTAAGGCTTTATCACAAAAATCTTAGCAATTATCGACTTATATGAGAGAGATGTTGGCAATTCTGCATGCGGTGACAAAATGGAGGCCTTATTTGATCAGTAGGCGATTCATTATCCGAACTGATCAAAGGAGCCTTCCGTACTTTATGAGACAGCATATACACACTCCGACACAGCAGAGATGGGTCATAAAATTAGAGAATCAAGGCAGTTTGCTGCTGGACCGCGGACGCTTTCAAGTACCCGCAAATGATGGATTGCGGTAGAAATTATTGGAGCACTTCCACAAAACTCCAAAGGCTGGTCATGAGGGTATCTTGAGGACTTATAGGAGGATATCTCAGAGTTGCACGTGGCTAGGATTAAGACGAGATGTGAGGAGTTTTGTCCGTGCTTGCAGAGTCTGTCAACTAAGGCAATCGTATTAAAATCGATCGGATTACTACAACCTGTATCTATACCGGGTCGTGTTTGGGAAGATATTTCTATGGATTTATGGATTTCATATAGAGTGTTCCGCTGGTACGTGGTTATTCCATTATTTTTATGGCGGTTGACAGATTGAGCAAGTATGCGCACTTTTCGACATTGTCACATCCATTTTCAGCCAAGTCGATGGCTGAAATTTTTGTTAGAGATGTTGCTCGGTTACATGACATGCCACGTATAATTATCTCGGATCGTGATCGTGTATTTATGAGCGACTTTTGGATGAAGTTTTTTAGATTGCTAGGGACTCGATTGAACTTCAGTTTGGCTTACCATCCACACACAAACGACCAAATCGAGGTGGTCAATTGAGGCATTGAGCAATACTTAAGGTGCTTTATTGGAGAGATGCTGAGATAATGGTTAGTGAAAAACCCCTAGACACACGTATGTATCTAACCTCTAGACAATGATATTTCTCGTTCGCTTAAGTAAAAGTCGGAAGAAATATTAAAAACGAAAGTAGAGATGAACGCCAAGATTTTAACGTGGAAAACCCAAACGGGAAAAAAACCATGGATCCAAACTCGGATCAAAACCAATCACTATGATAGTAGCAGTTACAAGACTGACTCACAAAACAACCCGTCGATCCAAACGACTTTGTTCCTCTCAGTCTTGATCGCTAGAACCCACGATTCACTGCTTCTTGTGATTGAAGTCCAATCTCAGTAGCCCTCGAGATTGATCTTTCGTCTAGATAGCCCTTAAGATGAAAGATTAAGATTTGTAGATGCGAAGGGCCTTGTTTGTTGAAGAACCGATGTAGCCTCCAAAAAGTCTCCTTGAATAATCTTCTTCAACTCCCCTAGGTTAGGGCAACACTATCCTTATATATGATCTCCAAGATAGAGCCAAATCCAAGTCATATTCGTACTCACGAAAATCCAATAAATTGCAAACTTCATAGGTGCGTTCGAACGCGGCCCGAGTGCGTTCGAACGGCCTAACTTAATCTTAGGTGCGTTCGAACGGGCCCAAGTGCGTTCGAACGCGACAGTTTGAATTCTTCAGGTTGCGTTCGAATGCATTTGTGAACGCTGCTCTCGGTCTGTGTGAACGCAGTACCCGCGTTCGAACGCGTTTGTGAACGCGGCTCTCTGTCTGTGTGAACGCAGTGCCCGCGTTCGAACGCGTTTGTGAACGCGACTCTCTGTTTGTGTGAACGCAGATTTCGCGTTCGAACTCGTTTGTGAACGCACCGCGTTCGAACGCGTTTGTGAACGCGGTGTGAACGCGACGGCTTTTCTTCAGTGATCTTGTAATTCTTCACACCAGAGATATTCTAGACTTATGTAAAGCTCATATACATGTAAAAAATACATTTAGAATATTTTGTACACAATTGCCAATAAATAAAAACCTAACAATCTCCCTCTTTGGCAATTTGTGACAAAACACTTAGGTTATAAGATATTACAAAGACTTCAAATTGAGCAATCAACAAGTCTAGAATATTTTGCACATCAAGCCCTGCAAAAAGCCCTACAAACACAAATTATCAATGGAGCATAAATTCAAAAGTACTTAAGCAGACAAAGTTCACAGACAAAGTTCAGTTACTTCAAGCAAAGGTCAAAAATACTTAAGACTCTGATAAACTCCCCCTATGCCCATACTCCCCCTACACACCTAGACACCTAGACACTAAGACGCTCTCCCCCTTTTTGACACAAATGCCAAAGACTAGGAACTCTGAGGGAACTGATGATAAAGAATTGTCAACACGAAGTCAAGGTAGGTGACGAAGGCGGCCTTGGTTTCTTGGTAACTGTAGCTTTTTTAGACATTCTAGAGAAGAAAAAAAAATCGCAAGATTCAACATATGCCCAAAGCATACAAAAATAATAATAAGAAATCCAAAAATTCTAGAAACCATGAAGACCCTAAGTGAAATCCATCTTCCACTTAAAAATGCTAAGTTATCACGTTCAATCGCACAAAAAACATCAAGATATTAACTTTAACGTGATCAAAACTTGAAACCGCACGAAATCAATCAAGAACAATAGACTTTGGAGATGCACTTCTAGAAATTCAAAATATATTCAAGACATAGAATATGACAATAAAATGAAATAAGCCATACACAGATCAATCAAGTCATCAAAAGCATATTATAATCAATTCTAATGCATCACTCAAAATTAAATTAATCTTGATTGATCATAACGATACGCATATGCAAGATGAGCATAGATAACATGAACCAATCTTCTTAAACAAACTTTTCTATATAAACAATGATGCAACACAGTAGTCAAACCGACTTAGTATTGAAATTTTGCACTTTTCAATTTATTCTCCATAACATAACAGGAATTTTTCCTGTATTTTTTTTAAAAAAAATAGGTGCAATGATGGCTTTCACACATGAGTAGGTAGCCCTTTTCTTGTAGTACGAATCAAATAAAGTGCAAAAAGAAATTCACATCTATCTTTTTTTTTTTGAATTTGCATATAATGTACTGAGTCAAACTGGACTCGAAACAAGACGGCTTTCACACTAACTCATTGTAGCCCTTTTCATTGATCTTTTATAACAATATATTTGATAACTAAGTATGAGGTCAAACTGTGCAAATCAAAGTTAATAGTGAGCTATTTAAAAAAATATTCATGATATCATGCTCACACAAAAATACACATACATTATGAGTGCATTAAAATTTTATTATTATAGAAGTCGAGGGAGTGACAAAATCAAAATTGAAACAATATACTACAAGATGACAAAATTGACTATAATAACTCATAATCAAGAGAAAAATCATATTTTTATGTCAAGAGTATATTATTGAATCTAGGAGTGCATCAATTTTTTTTATAACAAAAACTCTCGACAAATCTAAAACTGAAACCAAAGAAAATTTCAGAGTAAAATAAAACCCAAAAAAAAAATGAAACAAAATAATAAGAAACTCGCAAACTAAAGCACAAATCAATCCAAAGCATAAATCCCTAAAGAAGTGCGAAGATACTGAAATCTCTGTAAATCAAAAGGTTTTGTAACAAATCACCCAACTGTTTCTCCATCTCAACATGTTCTATTGCTATTGTTTTGTCTTGTAACATTTCAGATTATGTGAAGTTCTAACAATATAGCAATTATTAGATGTTCTAGATCCAAAACATATAACATTACCATCATGATCTAGAATAGTACAATCATTTTTAGAGAATTCTACCTCATAACCTTCATCACAAAATTGAATGATGCTTAATAAATTTGCTTTCAAGCCATTACCATAAAGAACATTTTTGAGACTAGGAATCCTTGGAGTACTTATCTTTCCTTTACCTATTACCTTGGATGAGTTACCATCTCCGAATGTCACAACTCCCCCTTCATGTCTTGAACAGCCACTATCTAAATACCACAATTCAGAATTTAAGGCTTTCAAGGCAGTATGCACAACATAACATTTCAAATCAGATTTCTTGATCCATATGGCCTTTTTTTTCATCCCATAAATAAAAGCACTTCTAGGTTTTTGCAAAAATTTGCAATGTGGTCGAATATGCCCTAGAATGCCGCAATGATAGCATGTCGGAACAAACCTTTTTCTACTCACCTTATGTCGAGGAGAGTGATTAGAGTTTACCTTTGGTACCGTCGAAGATTCACCAGTTTGTATATTCAAGTTCTGTTTAGAAGGGTTCATCCACGATTGCTTTGTAAATGCGGTTAATGGCTTCAGGTATTCTTCCTTTTGTATGCCTACAGAAACAAATACATTTTTATTATTATTTGAATTACCAGTGTATCCAACACCATACCTGTCTTTTCCAGAGATCTAAGCTTTTAGAATTTCGTCAAGTTTGTTTTTCCCTTTCAGAAATGTAACTTCCTTATGCAATCGCTCTAGTTCAATTTCATCAGCATTCATTTTATTTTTCACATTGTCAAGTTGTTCAGAAAGGTCTTTGACATGTTCAAGCTCCAATTTGTACATCTCCTCAAATTGAATTCTTTCTGGTTCGATTACCTTGAGTCGTTGAAGTAGTCTAAGATTGCTTTTCTTGAGTTTAAACGACTCTAGGTATAAGTCATTATATGCCTTTTGGATTTCAGATTCATCTTCCTCAGCAGGTAACATATCCTGATCATCTGTACTATCAGTATCAACATTAGAGTCGGTATTAAGTAGAGAAGAGGTAAAAGCTACAAAGTTTTCTTCGTCTTTTTCAGAATCAACATTAGATTCATCTGAGTCATCCCAAGTAACTTTCATAGCTTTGCTCTTCCTCTTAAGACGATTAGGGCAGTCTTGTGAGATGTGTCCAAAACCAGAACATTCAAAATATTGAACTTTATTCTCAGAATTCTTATTTTTCTGTTTGACATTGTTGTTGGTACCATCTGTATTTGAACTCATAGTATTCTTCTTTTTCACAAAGGCTTTGCTTTTATCAAGTTTTTCAGCATTCAACTTGTTTGGCTTCCGAAAGAATTTATTAAACTTTTTGATAAACTTGGTCAACATCTCAACATCTAAATCACATTCATCATCAGACTCCTCTAAATTTTGTTCAACTGTGGATAGGGCCATCCCTTTGGACTTCCTCGGTTTTGAAAGACTGGACTCAAATGTTTGTAGATTTTCTACCAATTGTTCAACTTTCATAGAATCGATATCCTTACTTTCCTCAATAGTTGTAACTTTTGCCTGAAACTTTTCTGGAAGAGACCTAAGGATCTTACGGACAATTCTGTTTTCAGGAATTTTTTCTCCTAGGTTGAAACTGGAGTTGACTATATCACTCAGCTTTACATAGAACTCATCAAATATCTCATTCTCCTCCATACGCAGGGTTTCAAAACTAGTAGTCAACCTCTGAAGTTTTGAAAGTTTTACAACCATAGTTCCTTCATGAGTTGTTTCTAAGATCGTCCAGGCTTCTTTTGCTATCTCACAAGTAGAAATTCTTCTAAATTCTTTCGAGGAAACATAACTAAAAATTACATTTATTGCTTTGCTATTCCAACCAACTTTTTCATAATCTGTTTTATCCCATAACTCAATCGGTTTCTCAACTAACTCATCATTCACCATGTACATTGGTGGACTCCAACCGTTCACAATGGCCATCCAAACTCTTTCATCTATAGACTTCAAATAAGCTCTTATCCTAGCTTTCCAATATCCATAATTTGATCCATCTAGAATAGGAGGTCTAATAGATGAGGGTCCATCTCTATGAAAATCCATGCCTATTTGATCTCTCTCAAAAGGTGAGAGAACCTGCTCTGATACCAATTGAAAAAATAAATTCCTAGACACACGTATGTATCTAAACACTAGGCAATGATATCGCTCGTTCGCTTAAGTAAAAGTCCGAAGAAATATTAAGAACGAAAGCAGAGATGAACGCCAAGATTTTAACGTGGAAAACCCAAACGTGAAAAAAACCACGGATCCAAACTCGGATCAAAACCAATCACTATAATAGTAGCAGTTACAAGACTGACTCACAAAACACCCCATCGATCCAAACAACTTTGTTTCTCTCAGTCTTGATCGCTAGAACCCACGATTCACTGCTTCTTGTGATTGAAGTCCAATCTCAGTAGCCCTCGAGATTTATCTTTCGTCTAGATCGCCCTTAAGACGAAAGATTAAATTCTTGTAGATGAGTGGAACCTTGTTGGTAGAAGAACCGATGTAGTTTCAAGAAGTCACCCTCAATAATGTTTCTTCCACACCCCTAGAGATAGGGTTTCACAATCCTTATATATGATTTTCAAGATAGAGCCAAATCCGAGTCTTATTCGTACTCACGAAAGTCCAATATTCTTAAACTTTGTTGGTGCGTTCGAACGGCATGACTTAATCTCAGATGCGTTCGAACGCGTTTGTGAACGCAGCTCTCTGTCTGTGTGAACGCAGTGCCCGCGTTCGAATGCGTTTGTGAACGCGGCTCTCTGTCTGTGTGAACGCAGATTTCGCGTTCGAACTCGTTTGTGAACGCACCGCGTTCGAACGCGTTTGTGAACGCGATGTGAACGCGACGGCTTTTCTCAAGTGATCTTGTAATTCTTCCCACCAGAGATATTCTAGACTTATGTAAGCTCATATACATGTAAAAAATACACTTAGAATATTTTGTACACAATTGCCAACAAATAAAAACCTAACAGTTAGAGTTCTTACCGTGGGTAGAGTGGTCTTACAACGTCGCTTACCATAGCAGTATTGACATGACTCCATTTGAGGCGGTGTATGGACGCAGGGCACCGACATTATGCGCTTATGATCCAGTAGCATCTACAGATCGGATGGAGGTGGACTTAGCTTTGATGGATAGAGACGCCACATTGAGGAGGTTACGTGCCTATCTTAAACTTGCTCAAAATTGCATGAAGCAAGTTTATAATCATAGCCATCGAGAGCAAGAGTTTAACATCGGCAATTGGGTGTTTGTGAGAGTACAGCCGTATCGACAGGTGACCTTGCATCCGATGCGTAACCAAAAGTTAGCACATCGCTACTTTGGTTCATTTCGAATGTTAGAGCGTATCGATCCGGTTGCATATCGTTTAGAGTTGCTAGAGGGGTCGAGAGTGCATTCTGTCTTCCATGTTTCATTACTGAGAGAGTGAATCGATGATCATAAGGACGTTAGATTAGTTTTACCGGAGCCATTGGAGGAGACAAAGATCATAGAGCTAGTTCGAGTACTTACTAGGTGCCGACGACGTCATGGTACCAGATTAGAGATGGAGATCTAGTTGAGTGGCTTGGCAAGCCATCCGATGAGGCTACATGGGAGTTGGAGATGGACATCTCGGAGCGTTTCCCCAACTTCACACCTTGAGGGCAAGGTGGGGGAAGCGTGGTGGGCTAATCCACGTTGTTAGAATTTTTTCTTATTGCATTAGTTATTTATTTTTATTAAAATAAAATTTCTGTAGATCGCGTTCGAACGCGAAAGGGGTCACGTTCGAACGCGAAAAGAGTCATGTTTGAACGCCCTTGCAAACGCCTACATCATATTCACAAAAATAGATAACACAAAATGTGCGTTCGAACGTGGTCAGGCACGTTCGAACGCCTACATCACGTTCGCACATATAGAGAACGTCTTTTGTGAGTTCGAACGCGATCGAGCGTATTAGAACGCGATCGGCGGGATTCCACTAGGATTAGGGTTAGTTATTATTATTATGGCTTATTGGCTAGCCTATATAAAGGTGTGGATGGCAGCCAAAATCATTATGCTATTCGAATATTAGTTTCTTGCTTTTCTATTTTTTTTCTAACCTAATCTCACTCCTCCCTCTTCACCAACCTACCACCTCTATCGTTGGCAAGGTCTCTCATAACTTCTAATCTCCCTCGTCTGTCTAGTCCTCCCTCTTTTTTGAAATCTCGACCACTTCTTCCCTTTCGTCTTTATTCTTTAAACAATATCACTCATCCACCCCCATCTCCATTATTATCCATAAATTTAGATCTCGAAGGAATTGTTCCGTAGCCTATCATTGGTATTAGAGCCTATTAGTTTGGTACCGTAGAACCTATCATGTTACTAGAGTCTTTTGTTTTGTACTTATTTAACAAGGCTATTCAAATCTCCTTCACGGTCTTCATATGAGAATATATATCAATTAGATGGTTTGTGAGGTACCCAAAAATAGTACCATAACATAAAATATTATTCTTGTCTCATTTTTGCTTTATAGCTTTTTCTTTTACAATAGACTTTTTGACCAAGATTGAACAATCATTTGCCATGACATAACTTGTCTTCATCACCATAAGGACAACCTCAATTTTCTCCTTCCATCACTTATAGTTATTCTATCAAAGTTATCGAGTCTATAATACGGCAATATGGATGAAAGTGCAGCATTTAAAGTAGTCATTTAAAATCACCAAGTTAGAAAATTTGTTTAAGAATGGTTAGAGAAAATTAAAAAGTGGAGATGAATGAAATCAAATGGCTACACTCTTGCACAGTCAAATGAAGTTAAATCTATCTCTTGAACAAATTTGTCATCTATTTGTTGCAATTGAAAATTATAAAGGCAATAAATTCTTGGGATACAAGATCGCCACGAATCAAAGTGCAACTTGCAAAATTAAACCTTGATCTGAATAAGAGTTAATTGTAACAGCAAATAGTAAGGTCTTTGAAATTATCCAAAATAATAGCACCATCTTCTATTTATAGAAAATAAAAGAACAACAACTAAAAAGTGTTAGTAGTTAGATAATTAAAAATTAGTTATACAACTAAAAATTAGTTAGATAACTAAAAAATAGTTAGATAATTAAAAAGTAGTTATGGTAGTTAAAAGATCAAAATATGCATTGAAAAAAATACTAGTTAAATAACTAACAAATAGTTATAATCATGAAAATGTGTCTAATCAAAATATCTACCCACAAAATTATTTATTTTAGAATAACACCATTAAAATGTGTCTAATCACGGATGAATAAGCTTCTGCATTGCTTATAATTGATGCCTGCAATAGCTGTATTGCATTTATGCTCTGCGATAAAATATTTGATGCGGAATGTTTTTATTATCTAGGGACATCCAACAGATATATATCTTGCATCAATCATATTGACTTCTTTTCTAATAGGTTTATACTCAAATCTATGATTAATGACATATGCTTTTAGTGTAGGAACAAACTCAATTGCATCCCAAAATATCTATCAAATGTACATATCTCATGTGGAAACAAACATTGAGCTACAAGCTATAAGAGTCTCAAAGTGTTCCACATATTCATCAACAAGATCAATTAGAATAGGATCATCATTTGGAGGTGGCACTTCACAGTTATCATAATATCCAATGCTATCAATTGCTAGGTATGTCTTATTGCTCCTTTGAGCCTCAACTTGTTCAATCAATTATGTAGAGAATTGAATCAAAAATTTATATGTCTCTAAAACTCCTTCAACATCTCCACAACAATATTCAAGACTATTAGGTACAATCTCATCCTCACCAACTTTTTATGCAAAAGGAGCATTCAAATCTACAATATTATCAACACTGTAAATGTCTAGTACATCATTGCATTGTTGAGATTGATTTAATTCTTTAAATACAATTTGTGGAATGCTACATAAAAGTACACATGTCCTTGATATGAATCGGTCAGATCAGATCATATTAAAGGGACATTAGATTTGATGGATTAGTCTTGTTATCTTAGTTATTATGTTTATGTGGTTTAGTCAAGTGTTATTAGATTAGAATTTTATGTAATGAGCTAATTCTAGCTCTATGCAATCTCAAAAAAATAATCAGAAGATATAAATCTGACATTCAAATATTATGAACTAATTGGATAAATCGAAGACATCCTGATTTATAACTTTGGTATTCAAGATTTCTCTAAATTTAGACTCTATCTATGACGAAGCGAAGGATTAATCCAAGATAGATAAGGAAGACTAGTTTAGTTAAGTTATTTAGGATTGTTTAGATTTAATCTCTATAAATAAGATTTGATGGCTTGTATCTTAGGTATGTATAAATAAAAGATTAATTGACTTTTATCCTTGCATCCTAGTATCTTCGCTCTCAACTTGGCCGATGACCTCAATCTCTCTCATCCCTCTTTACCAACCAACACCGTCTCTCTCATCGAAATAGTATCGTCTTGCTTCTAATCTTTCTCGTCCACTAATCTTCTTAATCCCGTAGGGTAAGCCTACTTCTCCCCATTCTTCTCCTCTGAACTATCAATCTTTTTAACCACCACCATCCTCATCCACTATCGACACCATCTCCATTATCATCTACAAGCCGATCTACACTTACCACCAACACCATTATTAGCTTACGAACTAGATTAGACTTAGATTTAGTCCTTATTTGATAAGGGTCTAAATATAAAAGTTAAAAATTTAGAAGTTTCAAAGCTATTCTAACTAGTTTAGTAATTTTTCGCCTTCCAAAAAAATATTTGACGAATATTCTCCCTCAACTATTTAGACCAACCCCAAGTAGATTCGTATTTGGACCAACCCCAAGTAGATTCGTATTAGTCCTACAACAAAACATTAGATAAATATTGTTCAAGTACGAATAGACAATATGTATTATGAATCCTAAATTATATATACGAAATCTTATATATGGAATTGGAAAATATATTTATGAAATCCAATATAATAAGCATTGCACCAATTTATACATCGTTATATTATTGATGTGATTCATCTAATAAAGTTTGTTTCATGCTACAAGAAGGTACAGATGTCCTATAACAAAAAAAATTATTATGAATCTGAAATTATATTTACGGAATCTACATATATATATCTACAAAATTTGAAAATATATCTACATAATCCATGAATATATCTATGTAATCCAAAGCTAAATTTTTACAAAATAAAAAAGATGGATATTTACATAACCTATATATTTATGAAATTAATAAATATTACCATAGTCCATCTCCATGGTTGTATATTTTACTGTCAAATAAATATATAACAGTTTGATATAATGGATATACATCAAATATTGACAGGAGATTTTCATCTTCAATAATATCAACAAAAGAATCAATTTGCTTCGGCCAAAAGAGACATTAATACCAATATCATATTCATCTAGATGCTCTTTTATTAATTCATAAAATTTTGCTTCACTTCTAGCATGGTGGAATTTTTTCTAATACGTAAAAGACAAGTACTTCCACCTTCATAGCAAAAGAACATTTATATTCATCCACTATTATAGCACTCTCTATGTGAAAAAGGATTGTAGCATAACGGTATAGAGATAGAGTTTTTTGAGCTATTTTCATTAGAGAGGTGAAAAGAAAGTTTGTTGCAAAACTCTCCGTTCCTATAGAGTAAACAAGTATATAGTAAGTATGAAGTTTATGGAGTTTGTTTTTCTACGGGAGAAGAAAAAAAAATTCTCATCTCTCCTCTTATCTCTACTAATGAATATAAAACCAGAAAAGACAAAACAATATTTAATGTGTTGTTGATGGGGACTTGATTAATTTATATTTAAATAAAAACTTACCATAACTGACAATTGAAGATATCTCTCTACATTACTTACATGACTTAATTGAACTTGTCTTAATGGCTTAGATTACTTAACTAGACTTGTCTTAAGGGCTTACGTAAGCATGAATCAATTAAAAGATAAATAGACTCGATCTATCGAGCCCAATGCCCTCATGATGCGATTCGATTTGACCTAGTTCCCATCATGCCGATTAGGACATTTCTGTGCAATATGTTCAAAATCAGAACATTCAAAACATCGAACTTTACTATCGTGATTTTTGTTTTTCTGTTAAATATTATTGTTACCTACCCCGACATTTGAACTCATAAGATTCTTTTTTTTTTTCAGAAGTCTTATTTTTCTCAAGTTTCTCAGCATTGAACTTATTTGACTTATTGAAGAATTTATTAAACTGTTTGGCAAACATAGTCAACATCTCAATATCTCAACATCTAATTCGCCATCATCATCTGACTCCTTAATTTGTTCAATAGTAATTAAGGCTATATCTTTGGACTTCCTAGGTTTAGAAAGAGTGGATTCAAATGTTTAAAGATTACATACCAATTTTTCAACCTTCATTGTATCGATGTCCTTACTTTCCTTAATAGCTGTCACTTTCGCATGAAATCTGTTTGGGAGAAACCTAAGGATCTTACAAATAATTTTGTTCTTAGAAATTTTTTCTCCTAAGTTAAAACTGAAATTGACTAGGTCACTTAGTTTTACATAGAACTAATCAAATGTCTCATTTTCCTCCATACGGAGAGTTTCAAAACTATTAGTCAATCTCTAAATTTTTGAGAGCTTAACAGCTAAGGTTCCTTCATGAGTAGTTTCTAAGATCGTCCAAACATTTTTAGCTATCTCACAAATAGATATTCTTCTAAATTCATCTGAGGAAATACAACTAAAAATAACATTAATTGTCTTACTATTCCAGCAAACTTTTTCATAATCTGACCTATCTCAAGACTTAAAAGGTTTTTCAACTAGCTTATCATTTACTTAATACATCGGTACACTCTAACCATTCACAACGGCTATCCATATTTGCTCATCTATAGATTTCATGGAAGCTCTCATCCTAGCTTTTTAATATTCATAGTTTGATCTATCAAAAATAGGAGGTATAATAGAAGATTGTCTCATTCTAGCTTTTCAATATTCATAGTTTGATCTATCAAAAATAGGAGGCCTAATAGAAGATTGTCTACTCTATGAAAATTCATGCCTAACTGATCTCTCTCTATATGTAAGAGAGCCTACTCTAATACCAATTGAAAAAACTAACTTATACACGCTTATGTATCTAAAGCATAGGTAATGATATCAACCATTTGCTTTAATAAATAAGGAATAAATATCAAAAAGTAAAGCAAAACTGAATACCAAGATTTTTACGTGGAAAAATCCAAACGAAAAAAAAAATTATAGATCCAAACTCGAATCAAAATCAATCACTAAACTTGTAGCAGTTATAAGACTAACTTACAAAATAACCAATCAATCCTCACGACTTTGTTTCTCTCAGTCTTGCTCGCTAGAACCCACGATTCACCGCTTCCCGTGATTGCTCTCTAATCTTAGTAGCCCTCGAGATTGATTCTTCGTTTGGATAACCCTTAAGACGAAAACTTGGTGCGTTGTAGAAGAGATGGACCTTGTTGGTAGAAGATCGTTGTAGCCTCAAGAACTCATCAAAAGTAATAACCAACATCTTTAGAGTTAGGGCATCACAACCCTCATATAGATTAATAAAATAAAGCCAAATTCAAGTCATATCAGGGCTCACGTAACTCTAAAATTTTGGATATTACGTGAGTGCGTTTGAACGGCCAAAATGCATTTTTTGTATTTTTGAATACTTGAACTCGTGTTCGAATGGCCGAAACCCATTCTCTATCGATGTGAATGTCTGAGTCCACGTTCAAACGCAGTCTGGATGTGTTCGAACGCTGTGCGAATATAAATTTTTTTTAAAACTTGTATAAATTCTTCAATTCAAATACTTTCAAAACTTATATAAATGCTCATGTATATGAATAAAAGCACTTAGATTATTTTGTACACTAAAAATCTAATATCCATTAACCACACCTCTACCGCATCCTAGACAACATTAGAGACTTACAATATCCACTAATCTAGAAATTCAACTCACTAATGTTATAATGGTATTGTCATAGTCTAAATCTTATCCATGTCCTTACCGCCCACAAATCCTGCAATCACTATCATCCTAAACCTTCTTCCTTCATTACATATCAACCCTAACCATCCTCCCCATGTCCACCCTTTATTAAAGACCTACAAGTTTACATATAGCCCTCTAACTTAAAATCATCTCACTAGCCAACAGTACTTCGTTGAGATTAGACTAAGATATGTTCTGAATTTGAAAGATCGTGATTATCAAAATCGAATATTGAGGGGTTACAGAACGAACCACCAATTGCATAGATGGTGTTCCTACACCTAACCTTGAGCCGGTAGCTGAGAATGATCCATACATATTGCATACATGATTTACTAAGTTCACACCTAACGTTGCTAAAGAGAACACGTATTCTTCTACGAAGGTATGCACACACTGTAGCAAGTGCTGAATTTACTATAACAAAGATTGAAGATGACTTTTTTTACTTGAATTAACTTTGTTCTTTGATTCTTTTCACAAATATACTGTTTCACAAGTAATGCAGCTTAATCATACATTGTTTCTAGATTGTACATCATATTTTGAAGTATTTTGTGTTCATAAACTTATTATTATATAAAATCACATTAACAATATCCATATCTATTTAAAATGCAGTTTGCATCTAATTTATATCCGCATCTAATTTAAATCTTCGTCCATATCTAATTTATATTTATATTTGTTTAGTTAGAATATAATTCTAACATTTTATAATAATTGTACTCGAATCCATATCGGGAGCAAAAGTATAGAGATGCATATGTGGTTGACCACTATCTAATTTGTACTCGCCTTACATGAGTATTTACCAATTTAAAAAGAATCCAAGGACAAAATGAAGATGAAGAGGAAGAAGGGTTACCAGATGCCTCCATGGCTTCTTTTCTCTTTTTCTTCGGAGACCCTGACGGCCGACGAGATGATCGATATGCTTACAAGAGAAGCATATCAAGATATCCCGAAACACTGCCGTGCAGTGACCCTGCTGATCACCACACTGGAAACACCCCAAGAATGTCACAGGTGAATGATCGATCCTCCTGGCAGTCGAGGAAGAAGGTATTAACAAATGATCTAGGGTTTACCTCACGTAGCAACACCTCTTTGTAGAGAGGAGGTCTATTCACCTTCCTATCTTCCGCATATCCACCTCTCTCCCTACTCATCGAGCAATTGGATATCTCACATTCCTTGGATCCTCCGCCCGACGTGAGACTAGTTGATTCTCCGATCGAAGAAACTCCACTATCAGGCCTAATAGAGTCGACCTTTGAGACAACAAGTTCTCGTCTCCAACCTCGTTATGGAGGCAGGGGTGGGAATGGAACGCCGACTTTGGGACGCTTCTTATTTATAAAAGATATCACTAATTCTAGTTTGATAAATATCAATAGAAAGTGATTATTTTGAGATAACCAACCAGCGAACTCGAAGAGAAATAATCAAACAATTCATGCATGCAACCAAAACCATATCCACATCCAGACATCAAATCACAGAAAAAAGAAACAAAAATTACACAATTCTGTCTCCTCTTTTACACAATTTCTGTTCTATTTCCTCCAACTCTATTTCTCCTTACATTCGTTTCAAGACTATTATCAGAGACATCACTAGTGCGGTGAGAATACCAGCATAGCACCCGACACTTCACCACCCCGGCCCCAATGGTGTACACGTGGAACCCCGGGGCCACCATCATCTTAACGGCGACGGGCTCGGCCGGTCCCGAACTGGTCCGGTCGACCCCAACGTCCTCCATAAATTTTGGATCGAACCGGGCCCCTCCGTCCACCCTTATGATCGGAATCGGCGGGTGAGCCGACCGCGCCATGAGCCGGACCACCCACGCCGCCTTTGCCGCGTAGAAGAACGCCTGCAGCAGCCGCTCGGTCCACGGCCGAGCCGAGCCGAGCGAGCCAGCCACGTCGCTCATCTTCACATCGCAGAACCGGCTCAGCCCTGGGCTGTAATGCTTCGTCCCGTTCCGCAACACCTCTTCCCACGTCAACCCCCGGAGGAGCTCGTAAGCCGCGCGGTTCGACTCGCAGCGCTTGGCCGGGTCGGCGAGCAGGGTCTCGGCGTCGTCGTCCAGCTCGAATCCGGCGAAGAAGACTTGGTTGAGGAAGGACTCGGTGTTGTGGATGAGGTGGTGTGGGGCGAGGTGGGCGGAGAGGGAGCGGGCGAGGAGGCGGGTGGAGGAGCGGGACTCGGAGACTGAGCGGAGGAAGGGCTCGACGGGGAAGGAGGAGGAGGAGGAGGAGGTGGGGGTAGGATATTGGGATTGGAGGCGGGAGAGCTTCAGGTGGAGGTCGGTGAGGGAGAGCTTGAGGCGGGTCGACTCGAGGAGGGCCTCGTCGCGGGCTCGGGTGGCGGCGAGGAGCTTGAGCTTCAAGGAGCTGGTGGTGGTGGAACTGGCGGCTGTGGTGGAGTTGGGAGTGCGGAGGAAGAAGGAGCGGAGGAAGGAGACCTGCGGGGAAGGGGAGGGGGATGGCTTGACGCGAGAGGAGGGGCGACAAGTCGAGCAGGAGACGGAGTCGGAGGCCGAGTCGCCCGGCTTCTGAACCTTCTTAGATTGATGGGTCAACGGAGTTGTCTTTCTTGGTGTCCGTTTCTTTCTCTCCTTTACCTTTTCTTCCTTCTCTTCCTCCTGGATCTATACCCAAAACCAATGATAAGTGTACTTTTCAAAGATAAAAATTAAAAAAAAGAAAAGAAAACAAACAAACAAACAAACAAACTTTTGAGCAAAGAGAGTTTTTCCGACTTACAGGATCGCAGAGAGAGGAGCGAGCGAGAGAAGGGCGAGAGTAAGAAGAGGAGGAGGGAGAGGGAGAACGAGAGGAGGCCATGGGAGAGGTGGGGAAGGAGGTGATACTTTAAGTTAGTCATGGGCGTGTATATTATTTGTAATTAAGGGGTAGGTGGGAGTTAAATGATGGGTGGCGCAAAATGATTGTCGTATAGTTGCATGAAAACAAAAGGTTGCGTTCATTCATTCTCTCTCACTGCAGAAGAATATTAAGTATATTTGGATCGGCCCTCTTGCTTTTATTGCAATCACAGGGGGTACGTTATCTGCCATTTATTTTTACCGTTATGGGTACCACAAATCAAACCCCCATCAAAAGGTTTCTCAGTAGATATGAGCTGCAATCGTACCATGCAAATTTTAATGTACCACAACGAATAAAAATAAAAACGTAATTGTTCTTCGTTACGATGGTTGATGAGTTTAGTTTCATTTTAGGCGGTCATGTGACATTAAGTTTTTGTTTATATATGCATGTCCCAATTTCTTGGAATTCAATTATTTTAGAATTCTACTTATTTTTTAAATTTTACTGTTTGGAACTATTAGCTCATGGGATTTCAGTGGCTTTAGATGGATTTCAAGCTATGCAGTGAAATCAAATAATTTCAGGTTGGAATGTGTTAGAATTCGGTTCACTACTAATCTTTATTTTGTTGACGCCCAAATGTAAAATAGGAAAATAAAAATAAAAATATATAATAACCGACCTCCTTCGAAACAATAGAATTAGATGAATTTTATTTTTATTTTATTATTTTCTAAACAATGAAATTTAATTCCAAGCTTTATCTATGGATAGGCTCGAAACGTATCGCTTGATGGAAAAGTATGACATGTGAGAACAATCAGTGCCAAAAAAATTTATTAAAATAATTTTCATTATGTATTATTACGGATACGTGGAAAAATTATGAGGAGTGGTCAAGTGCTGCTCTCAATTGTCACTTGGCTAATAATGGAGCAGCATTAATTATGGCTGTTGGAGTAATTAGTTGTAAGCTTGGATGAATTTACCAGCGTGTGGGCCTTCTACGTCTCCCTTAATTTGACGGCCGGAGAGGAGAGGTTTCTCTCGTCCTTCTCAATAATAAATGATTAAGATACGGTGATCTTATGCTACATACACATAGCTTAAGTTGAATATTTCTTTGGGTCATTTGAAAAAACAAAGGATTTTTTATTTTACAATTCTACCCCATTTAAATTTACCATTGACCATTGTAGTCTTTAGTCTTATCCAATACTTCAAATACCAAGTTTCTCCTTCCACCGTATAAGAAGAGAATATCTCTCAGCATTAAATGTTTTATTATTTTTTGGGGTATGAAATAGAAAGTAGATGATAAGTTACCTCCAATTTTTTTTTCTTTTAAAAAACTAGGCAATATCAATTAGAAAATCAAAAGCTTTTTGCCCAATTTACATCCTCCTTCCTTCTCACCCTAACATCCCTCTCCCTCTCTTACCTCAGCATCCTCCTCCCTTTTGATCTTCACTTCAAACTTTCCTCTCTCTATATTTGCCCGGACAATCTCCTCATTTACTCTAATATTCTCTTCCTTGTCCTAAGTATCTATTCTCTTATTTCCTTCCTTTTTTAAACCCGGAGTGTTAGAGAAATAACTCTTGCTTTTTCAATCCATTTGGTAAACTCACATTGCTAGAGAACCTTGTCTAATCTTAGATTGAATTCTCAATCCCAATTATCTTCTTCATCCTTAGCCGAATCCTTCAAGCCCTATGTGAGTAAGGTAATATATGTGATCGCATATTTTAATTTTTTCTAGTCAGCTTATCAATCAATTTAATTAATTTATCTATTTAATTGTGATCTATAGAATTATGTGGGTTTTGTTAGTTTGATATATATAATTATATAATATTTTTGTTAACTTATTTATAGATACTGCTAGTTTATCTATGTAATTAGATTCTATATAATATTATCAATTTTTGTTAGTTCATCTATATAGATTTTACTAGTTTATCTATGTAATTGTGGTCTTAGAAATTCTGTAGGCTTTTGTTTTATCTATTTGTAGAATAATGTATTATTATTCCTAGAATTCAGTTTTAGTATTTACGAATTTATTATCTTTATTTGTGGAATCCAATAGAAGATATTAATTTATGGATCATGTCTTAGCTGGATTATTAATTATGTAGATATTCTACCTTCTTTGAGGGTCTCATCTCCAAAAGAGGCTGACTTGAGGACTAGAATAGAGAAGAAGAGTGTGGATGACAGTTGCAAGGAGAAATGAAATGATTAAAGTATGTCAAAAATTTATATTATGACCTATTATAGTTTGGAACAATGAAAGTCATTTTGTGATGTTGTGTAACTTGAACAATAAAATTTTGACACACAATAGTGTACTTTTATCAATATTTTGACATACATCAATGTAATTTAATCTATATTTGGATAACCTAGTTTGTTTACAAATATAACATATAGTTTTACAACATTACAATTCAATAATCAAATTTATTTATATTTATTTTCAATCTGTATTTTGACATACAACAATTTCACTCAAGCTGTATTTGACAGTTTAGAATATTTCTAATTTGTGAATTAGCATATACTAGTTTAATTCACTTTTGAAAAATCTAAAACCAAAGGTTCCTAATATGTTGCTTATTAAAATTATCGACAGAGAATACCAACAAATAAATAAGCAAAAACGAACATTAAAGATTTTATGTAGAATTTTTTAAAAATTGGTAAGAAACCATGTAACCAAACTCTAATGAAACTTATAGTTTACAATATGCACTTACAGAGACATCTTAATTTCCACAACTCTATTTGAGAATTGTCTTGCTCATTAGATTCCATGATTCACTACTTGCCATGATTGTTTCTCATTCTTTGACTCTCAAAATTAAGATAACTGCTTTAATAACCCTCGAGTTGTCCTCCACGACTAAAGAACTAAAGTTTTGTAGATTGAAGACTAAAATAATCCATCTAAAAAAGTTAAGTTACAAGCGCTCTCCTCGCTATTAGGATTAATTGTTGGTAATCTTTAAATACCCTTATCTGCTCTTAAAATATTTCATGATATAGTCCAATTTGATGAAACTCGCAACAACATTTGAATGCACCGACTTGCGTATTCAAACTACTATGATTTTAAAATTCCTACTCTTTGTAAATTCAAATGTTCAAAATGATGTTTGAATGACCACGACTCCGGAAAACATATTCTCTGTAAATGTAAATGTTTGAAGTGTTGTTTGAATAATTATTACTCCAGAAATTATCTTCTTCATGATTTTAAACATTTGTAAGTGTTGTTCGAACTTCTCTTGCATCAAGTCTTCACCCAACTTGTATATATATGCTGATTTTATAATAAATAAGTACATAAATATATTTAAATTATTTTGTACATATTTGCCAATTAAATAAGACCTTACAAATTTATACTTTGAAATCTTAATTTATTTACACTATATTTTTCGGTAATCCATAGATTTGTTTATGGAATCCTTTGATATTATCATAGAATCCATGAATAATATTATTGGATTCATAAATATTATTCTCATAATCTATAGATGTATTTATAAAATCATAGATATTAGTGCAAAATGCAAAGATAATATCCTAAAATCTAGAGATTATATTTTAGTTATTCGTATACATAATTTTGGAATCCATAATTTAGTGAAATCACATTAAAATAATATTCTCACAATCCCCGTATTTATGATATCCACACATATTATTGCAAAATTCATAGATATTATTTGGAATCCACAAATACTCTTGTAGGATCTACAAATATTATTGCAGAATTCATAAAATCTATTTCCAAAATTCAGAGTTAAATATCTTGGTATTCGTATATAATAAATTACTATTTAGATATATAGTTTTGGAACCCATAGATAATAACATGGTTAAATCACATTATACATTTATAGATGCAAAAATTTAAAGATACAAAGTGAGAATATATAAATACAAAATGGAAATCAATCTATATATGTATAAGTAGTCTGACAAGAAAAAAAATAATTGAATGTTGTGAAGGATGCTAGAGATAATGACATAGCAAACACTTAGATTTTTTACATCTCAAAGTATCTTATAAGACCTTTGTGTTTTTGCGTTTTTGCATTGGAATATTCTTCTTTCGTTATGTTTTCATCTTAGTCCGATTCACTATAGGCAGTAGTAATTTAATATTTGAGAATATGCCCTCTAATAAAAAATTCTCTTGATGCTATCGGTAAAATAGATTCATATTAATTTGTTTAATAACTTTGCCTCATATAATGAGGATAATTCCACTTATACTCCATAAACTATCATCATTTCCTGCATACTTTTTTTAAAAATTTTCTTTACCACATACACCCCCAATTCAATTTTTATTTTTTTGATTTAGTTACTATTTTTTTCTTAATTCATGAGGATATATATATATATATATATATATATATGAATATTTTTCTTAGTTTAGGAGGTGTATATGGGTAATAAAAAAATTCATGGAGTGTATGTGAAAAACAGTGATAGTCTACAGGGTCTAAGTGAAATTATTCTCATAAAATAACTATTATAGAAATAATAGTATAAAATTATTATTGTTCAAAATTTTATCAAAGAGGCAAAGAAAAAATTCATTCAAAAATATTGTTGAATGGAGAAGAAGAAAATGGAAATCCAAATGGCATTTAATAATTTCCCTACATACTTATGAAATTTTTTATAAGAAATGACAAGTATTAAAGACAACCTTAATAATTAAAATTACAGTAAAAGTGGGGATAGTTTTATCTCCCTATGAAAAGATATGAGAGCATTATAATATATTTTATACATAGGATGAGTAAACTGCACCGGGCAAATTGAAATGGGTACGACCACAAAAAAGAAAAGTATGTTATTTTTTGGGTACAAATTGCCATAATTTTTTTATTTTTTTATTGATCATGAGCTTGTAGATATATAAGCTAGACAAAATGGTGAACATTTTTTTTAATTAATCATGAGCCTATAAGCTATATGCTAGAGGAAGAAAATTAGTCGCAGGTCATACTAGAAAATATATGTCTGGTGAATTGATTAAGAGTTTGCCTTGCCCTTGCTTGCTAAACCTGACCCTCCACCTCTGCTACAACCGCCTGACCCTCCCTAAGCTGGCTAGTACTTACCTGACCTCTCCACCTGTGGCGTAAATGAGTCCTCTTCCCTAGTGCCTTTGTCTTAGGCTTAGTTATTTAAGAAAAATCAAGAGAATATGTACCTTAAGGGAGCCTTGCCTTCCTTAAGGTCCTTGTTATAGCGGGTGAAGGTTTGCTAGCGAGGCTCAATGGTTATCGACCTATAGCACCTTTAAGCCAACAAGGAGTAGAGATATAGTTTGATGAGTAAATTTCACCACTGACCTATTTGATGCAGGAAATAGAAAAAAGATGGAGCCCCATTAGAGCTTTGCTGGTGATTATGGCTGTTAAAATTTTCACCTTTAAATTCTTTGACAAGTATGACATGGTGGCAAGTGGAGCTTCAAAGGCCTTGTCTTAAAACTTATTCTATGGAGGTCAGATTTTCAACTACTAAGGAATGAGATTACCTCTACTTTGGCGGTCTAGATGCAGTTTTTAGGTCTTTTCTTCAACTAGCCCATTGATACTCTCATGAATATTACTGTCGATTTCACTTGCCCTTTTGAAGTGGACTCCTATACCTAGGCAACAGTTACAAGTAGGTTTGCTCGAGTATGCGTTGAAATTGACTTTTCTCTTCCTTTGAAATAGTGCATAGATGTGGGTCCACCATGAATTTCATTCTTCCAACTAGTGACTTATGAAAACATTCTTACTATTTATTTTTGGTGTGGTCATATTGGATGTCAACTAGCTATGTGCCTTGAGTTCCTTACCACTATTAACCGATCTTCCTCGGGCCACCTGCTTAATGAGGGCCTAATCCAGGGCAAGGGCTCCTTGCTAATGTTGGGTTAATCGATGCCCTCTGCCATAATCATTTAGAAAGGGACAACCTTAGTCTATACATCCACGTGCAGCCCTGTGGTCATAGTGGTTGCCGCCCTAGACTGCTCTCCTTAGAGGCGCAGAATATTGCTAGTGGCAATGATGCAACATGCACAACCATGTACGAATATGGTTAATGATAACCTTAGTGGTCTAGATTCGGTCGATGAGAATCTGAATGTGATGAATTAGGATTTGGTACATGCTTTGGTCTAGTTGTGAGTCTTCTCAATTGTGCCTTGGGCCCTAATCTCTAGTAGTCCTATCTTTTCCTTAAGGCATGTTGCAATTGCATGGGTCATCTATCCTAAAGTTCCTTTGACTCTAGGGTCCTATAAGAGTGTAGCCTAGCCCCCCGCCCCATCTCTCACTCGCCCCATCTCCGATTATTTCTAAGCCTAAGATTGTCGCTGATGTGAGACACTTGTTGGATCTTCCCATTGATTGCTTTGATACTACCAATAAGGATTTTTAAGGGCCTCCTAGACTACCTCCTACCATATTTGTGGATTGTGCCATGACGCTCTCGAATATGCATAGGTTAAACTTTTTAAAAAGCCACCGAACATCCATATGGAATCGACCGACCTAGATTTGGTGCCTACAATCTTTGCAGTCATATTTAAATGGTAAAATTTTAAATTGACTAAGCAATGGAGGCGATGTTGGAATAGACGGATTTCATAAGGTTTTTCATGGAGGTAGGAGGCAAACGACATAGTTTCTTAATGAGTATCCTTATGTGGAATATTCATGACTTGGACAAGAAAGAAGGGAGATCTTCTTTCCTCAATCTCATAAACTCTCACTCTCCTAATATATTTATTTTGCTAGAAACTCACTTAACTAAATATAAATCTACTCTCTTCCTCTTCAAGATGGAGCCAAAGTGGGTTGGTACTTCTATCTTAGGGTTTGGGGTAGCCAATGGTATTATGATAGGGTTGCAAGCGATGGTGAGAGAAATTACTAAGATTGGCTTGGCTTTCCCTCACAAGCCCTTCATATCACTTGCTTCTCCCAGGATAAGTTTTCTTTCCTCATTTCTACTATCTATGCTAGTAATGAGACATTGGAGAGGAATTGGTTACTCCATGAGTTTAGTTAAGTGAATGCTCAAAATCTTCCCTAGCTTGTACTTGGTGACTTTAATTGTATTATGGCCTCTTTTTAGACAAATTTGCGAGCATATCTTTTTTTTTAATCTCCTTCAATTTAGGTTCTTTGTAATTTTATTTTTAATGTTGAGCTTGTGAATGTTGGTTTCTCTAGCACCTCCCTACACCTAGTGCAATAATCGGCATAGTGAGAAGAGAGTTTTGCTGAAGCCTAGATAGGATTTTCTTAAATTCATCTTTGATTAGTTTTTTTTTACTTATTTTGTTTTGCATTTGTCTAGAATTGCTTTGGATCATTGATCGTTATTGATTAATTTGGGTTATTTCAAAAGCCTAAAATCAACACATTTTAGTCTGAATGGTTCTGGTTTGATCACTTTGAAGTTTGCTTACATTGTAAATACTATCTAAACTCAAATTGATTCTTCTTCATCACTGTATTGGAGTCCTTTTCATGAAATACTTTCCATTCTTACTGATAGGCTTAACCACTAGAATAGACATAGTCTTGGTCGGTTAGAGTTAAATTTGAATCAAGTTGAGGATACTACTATGAAACTAAAGGCTAAAGAGGTTCTCCTTTTCCTTGGAGATCTAGGCATCTTCAACCATAAATGTGTAGCTTTACTAAAACAAATAAAGTAAGGCTAGGGTCAAATAGATTACCGAGAGAGATAGTAAGATTTAGTTTTTTTTAGCTACACCAAAAATTTGCAAAAGTAAAAGTACTATTAATCTTTTATATATTTTGGATAGTGAGATTTCTTCTTGCTCTATCACTATCACAAACTCTTTTATGAACTTTTATACTAATCTTGAAACTATCAGGCCCCACTGAACCATTAGGTTAAGTAGCTTATCTTTCTCACCATAAGTCGTAACTGACCTTACTCATCTTTTTTCTAGTGCAGAAATAAAATCAACTATGTGGTCTGTAACAGTGGAGAAGGCCCTCGACCCTGATTTAAAAAAAAAATATTTGGGATATTTTAGAGAAAGATTTGTCATCCTCTATTTAAATCTTTTCAAAACACTTATTCATTTCAACCTAACTAGAACTAAACTTTCTAATTTTCATCCCCAAGATGCCTAACTCGACCAAGGTTTGTAGATTATATGCCAATTTTCTCTCTACAAGATGATGTATCGAGTCCTGACTAAGATCTTAGTGGATAGAATTGAACCTATTTTGCCGAGTGCCATTGGGTTTGAGTAGTCAGTTTTGTGGCTAGGAGACGTATTCATGATGGCATTTATATGGCTTAGGAAATTATTCATAACATTTTAGAAAAAAAATTATGGTAATTTTATCTTGCTCAGAGTTGATTTGGAAATGGCTTATGACAAAATTTCTTAGTTTGCTATTTCATCTGCTCTCCTAAAAATGAATTTTCAGCATAACTTTATTGCTTGGATTGAGCATTATATTTTCTCACTTTCTTTTCTATTTTGATTAACGGGAATATTTTTTTCTCATTGTTTTTGGGCTCTTGTGGTACATGTAGGGGGATCCTTTATCCCTTGACCTTTCATCCTTACTAGATTACTTAATGACTCAGTGGCTCGAAGTCTTATTGAGCCATTTAATTTATGTAGTTTCTTCAACATTAGCCACATTTTCTATACTGATAACTTATTAATCACTATTAGAGTTTTCCTACTCAAATCTAATTGATGTTTTTATGCAATTTGCTAGTGTTACTACTCACAACATTAACTTTAAAAAATTGAAAGTGTTTTTTCTTCCAAATTTATTTTAGACCAAGATCAACAATTTATTAAATGTTCTTCATATTCTGATCGAATCTTTGCTTTCAAGTAATTGGGTGCGAACAACTTTCTTAATCGCCTCCTCACTGGAAATCATAAAGAGCTTTTTAAATGGATTGAAACTCTATTGGTAGGTTAGAGGAGGGCTAATCTTACTAGGCTAGTAAGTTAAACCATATTAACTCTGTCCTCAACTCAACCCCAATTCATCTTCTTTCCTCAACTTGGAGCCTCCCAGCTTTTGTGGATAGAATCATAAAGCAGTTCATTTGGTCTAAGGGTAAGAGAGGGCTCTACCTTATCAATTGGAGCAACATTACCAAACCCAAGGATGAGGAGGGCCTTCGATCTATGATCCTCACTCGACCTGTTGGGCTCTCGTGGCTAAAAGGACTTTACAAATCCTTAATATGGATAGTGTGTGGGCTAAACTAGTTCTAGCCAAAATAGGGTATTCACCCTTGGGCCATTAAAAAAGATATAAACATATCATTTGGAGTTAAAAGCTGATTAAAGAAACCACTCGTATCATTAAGAGAGTGTTTCTACAAAATCATCAATATGGGGACAATTCTTCCATCTAGTTCAATCCTTAGGTGAGTAACATTCCATTAGCCAAGTGGCTAACTTTTATCAATGGTTAAGAGGACGTATAATGTGAAAGAGCTGATCCGTAATAGAACTTTGCAATGAGCCAAAATTTCATGGTCTATTCATCCCTTCCCTAAGTGAGATGATATTCTCCATTTATCTCTCACTTAGAGCAATGTCGAACAAATGAATTTGGGGTTTTACACTCTTCTATTATGGCTACCTTGCAATCGGTTTACACCATGTTGCGCAGCTTAGAACCTCAATTACATACCCTCTTTTGGGTGCGGGGTGGTGGTGGAACATAGCACTAATAGTATAGGACCATATGGCGTATTGGGGACAACTATCTTGGGTTAAAGGCCTTTGAATTGGTGATGTTCTCTTTGCCCATCGAAATAAGATGCCACTTCTATTTTGCTACTATTCTTATCATTCTATGGCATATTTAGAATCTTAGAAACAATATCTGCTTCACTGATATTAGAGAACCTGCCACTATTGTTTGGGAAAGAGCACTTGCCTTAGCTCACGATGCTTGAGTATCATTCATTGTCTTGGCCTTTACAACTTACCAAATCCGCTAGGACCCTCCTGCTCCTGAATTCCTTAAGCTCAACACTGATAGCTTCCTAAGTCCCATTGAGCTCGGGGGAGTAGGGTTCATAATTGCTCCCCAATGATAGCTGATTGTCAGATCCTCCGATGATATTCTCCACCCTAGCATCAAAAGCCATGGCTTTAAGAAATATACTCCTCTTTTTTAGACATAAGAATATTCCCAAAATGATAATTGAAAGCAACTCCCTACTACTTGTGAAAATAGTGTACTCTATATCACCGAGGATTGCAAAAATCTCTGCTCTTATAATAATTTTGTTAAGATTAACCATGTTTATAAGTTAGTTAATAAGCTAGATGACTAGGTAGCCAACCTAGATGAAGAGTGAGATATGGATATACTTAGAAAGGGACATTCCCTGATCCCCTGCTACATTTTCTAACCATGGATTATAGTGGCACTTATTATAACTATGATGAGTAATTAATATAACTCCTTTATTCAAAAAACAACTAGCCCTTTCAAACATATAAATTAAATAACTTGTCCAACCCTCATAAGAAATATGTTACAATGAGTTCAAATCATGCATATATAGCACTCTAATAGAAAATTCATTAAAAATTAAATCCAATATTTAAAAGGAAAATTGAACCCATGACCTTTTTTTATATTGGTTTGGTTACATAACCAGCATACCCATCCATTGTTTCTTATTTGCTTGTAAACTCTTCCAAATTTTATAATTGCATGCATACTTAAAACCCATCGTATTTCTTGAGGATAATTTTTAACACAAATAAATTAAAAGTTTATTAAGTTAAAAGACGAAAAGATAAAAATTCCCTTAATTGAAAAAAATATATGTAAATAAGAATAAAGATAGAAATATCTTTTTATAGTTAATTTAAATGAATCTTAACAATTAGTTATGTTTATGAGGCATTCATACCGAAAACTCAAATTTTAAGAGGTATCTATGCAAAAATTAAATAGATAAAAATATAATACATTTTTTTTTGACAAACAAGTCATAGCCCTTGTCTATTGAAAATTAAAAACCATTAACCTCCAAAGAAATTAATTCACAAAATTTGCCCAAACCTATTACAGCCCTAGAACTCTACCACACTTGAGAAACAAAATTAACAAATAGAATACTAGGAGTTCTCCCACTAACGGTACATCACAACCAAACAACCAACTAACCACAACAAAATGAAAACCAGCTAGCAACTTCTTCAAAGTAAAGCTCCTCAACTGGAGTACAACAAATCAACTAAACAAAACACAAAAATCAATTTCAATCATAGTAGAGAATATAACATAATACTAGTACTCGAAATCCCAATCAACATTAGCAGCTCTAAACAATCATACAAGATCTACCGCCTCGTCTCCGTGCATTTGCCGATGAGCTCTCTTTACTGCCTCAAGCCCTTGAATCCCATCCCAACACAAGAAAAGGGCTGCTATTTTGTGTAATAAAACCTTCCAAGTTTTAGAGCAATTGTTGAAAATTTTATTATTCCTTTCTAACCATATAGAACAGAATAAGGCACTCGGCCAAATCAACCACCGTTTAATCTTTCTACTTGCCATACATATTTTTTTAAACTAGTCTTTTATATGCTTTATATTACTAGTTATTCCTCACTCTTTTTTTTCACCATATTCTTCATGTAGCCACATCATATAAACAAATGATCAACAGTTTTCTCCTATGCATAATAAACACAATACAACACCCGACTATCATTTTCTTCTCAAATTATCTCTGTTAATAGCCTATTATTACAAGCAAGCCACAAGAATGTCTGATATTTAATGGTATCTTCATTTGTCAAATCTTAACTAGTCCTTTAGATATAATTCCACCATTATTTATAAATCTTTAAATAGATATCACTATAAAAATTCTCTTATTCTCAAACCACTAAACAACTTTATCCTTTCCGGCCTTGATTTGTACATTTTTGTTGTTAATCCAGTTAATCATGTTTTATTCTTCTAGAATCAACTATTCTGTTAAATTCCTTCAGTATTTAAAGCACTAGTTTTACTCATCTTAGACCTCCTAAACCAGTAATTTCTTATCCCAAGTAATACCAAAAAGTTAAGGAAAGCATATAGCCAAGGAATAGTCTCTAATCTAAATATTAGTCTATTATTCAACTTTTCTATTCTCATTAACTTGCCATTGTAATCCAGCCTTGAAAATTGACCCCCGCTGTAAAACATCTCTCGAGAAAGAAAAGATTCTATTATAGTTCATCAATTTAAAAGATTCTACCTTGACTTTATTGTAGTATCTCTGTATTACAATCATAGAATACATTTGATTCTTCAAATTCATTAATCGCCACCACCATTTTGCTAATAAGCCTCATTTTTTTTTTCAAATTAAGAATACCCATACCACCATATTCTTTTCTCATACAAACTCTATAATAATTAATCAAAGCATAACCTTTTTTATATGTCTAAGCACCATACCGTAGAAAATCTCTTCTCAGCTTATCAATCATCTTCTTTACCCACACCGAGATATTGAAAAAGGTCAACTAATATAAACGCATTACACTCAAAACTAAATTAATAAGAGTAATTCTCCTCTCTTCTCCAAAGAAAGTAATTTCCCTTTTCATCCCGTAAGCCTTTTCTCCACTTTCTCAATCACCGACATCCAATTTTGTTTCCGTAATTTACTATCAAGTAGAGTAAGTCTCAAATATTTAATTGGTAGCTCCTTAACACGATAATTTAACAGCTTCACCAATACTCTTCTTTTTTTTTATTCTAACCCATATAAACTAAGGAGCATTTCTTAAAATTTATTTTCAGCCCCAACACAACCTCAAAAAAGTACAGAATAAATTTTAAAATAGATATATCTGCTTCCTTAGCTTGCATAAATAACAGAGTATCATCAATATATTGTAGATTAACAAACCCTTTTGTTAAAATATCACTACCCAAAACCTCTAATCAATCCTTCTTGCTTGGCTCTCTGTAACATTCTATTCAAGTCATCGGCTACCAAAATAAATAAATAAGGAGATAATAAGTCCTCTTGCCTAAGCTCTTTCATATATTTAAAGTAACTTTCAAGACCCCCATTCTGAATTACAGTCGATGACCTAATTGTAGCAGATTGCATCACCCAATAAATTCACTCCTTTGGAAAACCTCTCCAATATAAAATATCAGTTTGAAAATCCCATCTTACATTATCATAGGCTTTCTCAAAATCCAACTTCAACATGAGCATTTCACTCTTTTATTTTTTAATCTCAAAGTTAAGTTTATGGACACTAATCATACTATCCAAAACATACCTTCCTTTCGGGAAGGCACTTTAGTAATTATCAATCACACTCCCAATTACTAAGCACAATTGATTAGTTAAAACTTTAGTTATCACCTTATAACTACAGTTCAAAATAGTCTAAACTCTTCTTTCCTTTCAGCTTTAGTAGTTATGAGTATTAAATAGATCATAGCATAGTTTAGCCTTTGAATATTACAATTATTTGCATGAAACTCCCTAAACAATTGCAAAACCTTATTTTTAATCAAAGGACAAAAATAATGAAAAAATTTTATACTAAATCTGTTTGGACCCGGTGCTTTATTCTCTGTCATAACAAATACAACCTTATGAATCTCCTCCTTAGTGAAAGGCTTCACAAGCCCCCAATTTATCTTGATGTCAAATTTCATCGGTCACTCTTAATTGCCAACTTCCTATTGAGCCAAACAACTTTATATAGAAATATGTAAAATGATTACCAATCTTATCCTGATCCATATCATAAACATTTTGCACTAACAAAGAACAGATTGTATTCCTACTTCTCCCATTAACAATTCTGTGAAAATAAGTAATACTAAGATCCCTCTCAATAAACATTGCTTTTTAGCTCTCTGTTGTCATCTCATTTCCTCTTCTTTATAAATCTATTACACTTTTAGAACAACCTCTTCTCTACAATCTATATTCTCATTAGTTAGATTCCTATTCTCCTTGAGTAGATCAAGAATATCCACAATCTTCAACAAACTAACTATTTAAGCCTGATTAGCCTTTTTTAAATTTTGACTCCCTCCTCTCATTCTCTTTCTCAGTCTTTAATTTTTTCAATCTAAATTTCCATAACAGTTTTACCATATGTTTCTTTCTCCCACTATTTTTGCACTAAAGAGTCAAACTCAGGCTTACGAAATCAGAAGTGTTCCAATATGAACAGATGATTTTAACTTCTTTAAACCCATTATCTACTAGCATAGGGAATATGATCGGAATCAATGTGAGATAAATCTGTAACCATAGTCATAAGGAAACTTCTTTCCCAATTTGCTGTAACAAATACCTTATCCAACAATGCCAAAATGGGTTCCTCCATATTTGGCTAAGAGTATTTTCTACCATTCATCTTAAACTCTCTGGCTTTCAATTTTTTTTCACCATATTAAACATTCTTCTTTCTCTATTACTGCATTTCTTTCCTTTTCTCTCTTCCATAAACCTTGGGCATTAAAATCTCCCTAATCAACCAATATTCTCCCTTGCAATTCTTGACTTCTTTAAGCTCATCTCATAACTTTTTTTTCTCTTCCCAACTTTGAGGAGCATACACATTAGTAATTACCAAATTCAAATCCACCTCATTGCTATGTACATACACAAAAAGAGTATGTATTCTTTTTTTTCAATCAATTTATCATCCTTAATCCTAGTAAGGATACCACCAAATAAATCCACAGAAGGAATATAAGACCATCTTGATCCTACCTCCTCCCGTAGCAAGTAACATTCTCTCATTTAAAACATCATGGTTGGTTTCTTATATACACAAGAAATCTAACTTTTCTTGAATAATCATTTTTAATTATGGTCCTCTCCTACGGTGCACCCACACCCCTAATATTCCAAAAGACACCTTTCAGATTCCATTATTTTGTTCCCTCTCTTTTTTCATCCTCATTCTCAAGGATACAATATACTTCTCCGCTCTTTCTCTCTCAGGGGATTTTAGAATTTTCAAGTTTTCTTCTTTATCTTCTTAGGTATATCCCAAGCTCACACCACAAGTATTAGCTATTGGAAAATAATTTAGAGTCTGAAAATTTTGAAAAGCATAAACATTGTAAAAGATTATCTTTACCTATTCTTTTTTTCTAGCTCTAAAGTTTTAGTTTTTCCAGCCTCCACTATCAGTTGCTGAATAGATTTGTCATGTCCCCCAAGATTAATAACATTTCGAATGCTTCTTCTAGTTGCTAGCTTAGGTAATTTACTAACCTTCCTAGTATATTTCTTAACCGGAGATGATCTCATAACTTGAAGAGGTTTCACATCTAAAATGCTGCCATCAGAATAGACAATGACCTGCCAATCTTCATGCTCCAATTTCTTAGATTCCTTGTCCTCCTCATTAGGCTCCACCTGTTGCCCTTCAACTGCCTCACCAGTTGCTACCATCCTCTCCCAAGTAGCCTTCTCAATCAAAACATTCCTACCATTCCAAAACTTCTCCACTATGACCATTCTACATTAGTCTTTCCCCTCTAGAGATGTATTTCTAGATTCAAGTTTAGGTGAATTCACTAAACCATCTGCCTCCATTTTTTGCTTACCTTTGCTGTCCACTTACTTTCTTTTATCTTCTTGTATTTTTTCTCTCTGTTCTATGGTATTCATCCCTCTAGTTATATCAACGCCTTTCACATGGACCTTTGCAAATGCCTTACCCCAACCATCTTGTGGGTAGCTTTCCTCTTTCAAAATTTTAACATCAAAAGAGCATTTCTCTAGCACCATTCATGGAAAATTCTTATCCCAACTGCCTTAGTCATGGCTACTGCTCTAGTCAGAACTCCACTTATATTTTCTAATGCAAGTATATATTTCCCCACCTTCCAATTTTTTACCATTCCCTTCTATTTCACATCTAACATCAAACACCACATTTTCAATCATCACTGCTATTTTAACAAAAACATCAACAATATTTTTAACCATAACTTTCAGTCTAGCTATTTTTAGATCTTCTTTCCTCATAATTCTTTCATCTACCATTATTAAAGTACCAAAATTTTCCAGAACTTTTATAAAGTGAATATAGTTCCAATAATGAAAATGAATACCTGCTAATTGAATCCAAATTAGGTTTTTTTCAATATAATATTTGCTAGACTATTCTCCATAGAGCAAAAATCACCACAGCAATTTCCAAATCAATTCGCAAGAGAAGCCCATTTCTCCTCCATTAGACAACTCTGTACCCCACTGCATTATGCCCAAACTTTCTACACTTGTAGTAGAGAATACTATTTCGACACATGGCAGCCCAATGCCCTCTCTTGCCCCACCAAAAGCAACCACTAGATCTTCACCTTTCCACAGCCCTGAAACCCCTAGACTATTCTTAATGAACCAGATCTGGGATGATCTGTTCGTAAGAAAATTATAAAAATTTAGGTGGTGATAGCCTCATGAGTTAGCGTTCTAATGGCTTTAGTTTCACCTCTATTAGTGCTTGAAGGTGGAGGTGGTGCATGTTCCACAGTGGCCGACGGCGCAGGTGGTGCAAGGTGGTGGAGGGTGGCTAGTACGACCTTTATCAAGACCTAAAATGAGTCCTTGAGGGCGGTTTGGATTTCCTTCGAGTTCTCCTTCGACACAGCCAAAAATTCTTAAAAAAATACTTTTGCCCATGCTGGTGGCTCATTGTCAATAGTTGCTGGTTGTGCCTAGAAAACCTTCGGAGGGATGGAGATAAGTTTTTTGTCCTCCATGGCTGCGATCTCTCCTGGGTTAGCTTTGGATCATGTGTTCACTATTGTCCGAGGAACATCAGCTCTGATACCAAAGTTATGAAATAGATCTGGAATGATCCGTTCATAAGAAAATTATAAAAATTTAAGTGGTGATAGCCTTGTGAGTTAGCATTCTAATGGATTTGGTTTCACCTAAATCAGAGATCGGGATGAAAAGATAAAAATAAAATAGTGGAGATAGGTTAGGGAGGGTAAAACGATAATTTTCAACATTGTGGCGATCGTAAGAGGATGGTGGACAGCCGAGGGTGGTGGTGGATAGCCGTGTAGTAGGGTGGCTGCTGGAGGTAGGAGGTGGCTAGGGTTTGGATGCTTGGAAGGGATCTACGGTTATGATCTACTCCTATGAAGATAAAGACAATATAATGGCTAAGGTAAAAAGATAAGGACGAAAATAATGACTGACCAAACTCAGATTTCTCTCAATGATGATAATTATCATATGTCCTAGCGGATTGGATCCACATGCGAGTTATCAGATTCATTTAAAATTCAAAACAAAAAGATAAAGCTAAGTAACTAATTGACTAAATCAACTTTCCTTATCTTTCTGGGATTAATCCTTCATTTCACCACAGATAGATTTTGAATTTAGAGAAGCGTGAATACTAAAGTTGTAGATATGGAGGTTGGCAATCTTATCTAGTTGGTTGATATTATTCTAACATTTGTAGAATATTTTGCAAATATTTTTCCAAAACTGCATAGAGTTAGATTTAGTTAATTAAATAAAATCCTAATCTACTAAGACACTAACTAAACCAAATAAGCAAATAAAATAACTAGACTCAATCCATTGAGTCCAATGTCCCCTTGATGTGATCCAATCTGACCCAGTTCGTATCAAATACTATTTCGACACATGGCAGCCCAATGCCCTCTCTTGCCCCACCAAAAGCAACCACTAGATCTTCACCTCTCGGTAGCCTCGAAAACACTAGACTATTCTTAATTAGAACAAGAAGCCCCTCGAAGAACCTCACTGTATAAGAATTTACTATTCCTCTCAAGATTTACAATATCTCTCTTCTCTATGAGGCATGACCTCTACTGAGATATTCCCCCTTTGAATTCTTTGCCAGGCATAAGATTATCAATCCCAACTCCCCAAGTGATCCCACTTTTTCTCTCTCCACTCTTATCGGATCCCAATCAACACCTATCCAATCTGATCGCATCCTTCAAAATCTCATCTTGGACTAGATTCACTAATGATCCATGGGTCGAACCCATGGGTTTTGCCCATTCCCCTAGACGCCATTTGATCTTGGAGGGTATACATGCAAATATATAAGAGATTTTTGGAGGAATATGTATAATAAAATCCTAGCTATGTACTCCTATCTTGACTTGGACCTTGAGTTATTTCATGTTTTTTGTTTGTAATCTCATCTTTACAAGAAAAAAGGATCCATTCAGCACGTGTGACTTCTAATTTAATTAAATACGGGAATTAATTAGTTGTATTTTGTTTTGTTTTGAGGAATGGACTAAACAATTATTAGCATCTTGGTTGTACTTAATTGTTGTTGTTGGCCATTTCTTGTGAGCTTTAAACCAGTCAATGATATTGAGGTTGTTATTACTTTATGTTCATGTTTCCCTACAAAATTAGGAAGCAAACAAAAAGTACTTATATAAATATAAAATTACTGCTAACTAAATAAGATGTAGTGCGTATAAATGGAGCTTTGACAATCTAATTGTATTTGATTTTTTTGTTTTGTAATAATTGACTTCACTGTGCACCTGATATGAACCAATGCAAGGGTGATATTAGCGGTAATGGTGGTGGGTGGTTTGATGAAAGTATTGGTGATCATGGTGGATGGTGATGATGACATGAATAGATCTGAGATTTAGAGAAGAAGATGACGGATAAATGGCTAGCCTATGGGATTAAGGGGATTGGTAAATGGAGGGAGGAGTGTGTCAACTTTGGTGTTAGCGACAGCTAGGCTAAAAGACTCAAGGGAGATAGGGAGATTGAGATTGAGATTGAGAACAAAGAAATAGAGGAGAGGCAAACCAAATATTAGTTCATTGATGCTCTAGCTTAGGCTGCTCTCCATATTAATAGAGGCTAGCCCTAAATCAAATAAGTGTCCAAATTACCCTAATTCAGATTGAGTTTGGCGTCGTTTGAATGCCTTGACAAAGCTTTTTAGCATTGTCATTTGAACACCTTGATGAAGCTTGCTCTTGGTGTTAAGTGTTCGTATGATGTTTGAATGATGTTCGAATAATTTGAGGGCTAGTTGAACGAATGTTTTGAAAAGGCCCGTTAGGCATTTGAGTGTCTAAACCTAAGGCCAAATAGTCCTTCAAGAATCAACTATGATAAATAGATTCGATCCAGTGAACCTAATCTCTCTTGTGAGGTGACTTGATCAAGCCTGGGTTATATCAGCATCGCATATGTAAATTATGTCCATTCTATTATAACCAAATGTGCATCAATTATAAAATATATATATACTTATTTTTATATGCTAAATTAAAAAATTAAATATAATTAAATTACAAAAGACCTCCTAATAAATTTTTGCAATATCTAATTTAGGTTATTAGGTTGTATACAAAACTAAAAAATTTTAGAGTAAGAAAATTACTTGAGTTTTCCTTTTAATTTTGACGCATTACTAGACTATCTATTTTGATTAGCTTTTCATCCGGGGTCATTTGACATAGCGGAATAAGGGGTTTCTTTATAATAGATCCTATTTATTCTAAAAAATCCATACCAAATAAAGATATGCAAATGGAATAAGAAAATAAAATAATTGACCATATATCCATATCATAGCTTTTAGATGGGATAAAATTTTTGATATGAATTGAGTCAGTTTGGACCACATCATAGGGCATTGGACTCGTTGGGCTCGAGTTAGATATCTAGTCTAGATGTGGAGTGCAACAAGATTAGGGTATGCATGAATTGATTGATTGAGTTCCTCTATCTCTCTCTCATTCTCTATTGCACCACCACCGCCCTCTCTCAACCTTAGCCACCGACTAGCTCATCATTCTCGTCTGTCGATTTGTCTCCTTTAGGGTCAACCACCTTTTCTCCTCTCCTCTTTCTGTGTGTGTGTGCGCGCGCTCTAACAAGTCATCCCTAGTACCTCCATACCACAACCATCTTACCACCGACCACTTCAATACCACTGCTACTCTACACCTCTCGACCATGCCCTTACCATCTTAAACCTTACATCTAACCCTTAACCACGTCCTCCCACTGCTGCCCATGTAATAATATCATCCACAACCCCAAACAATACCTCCCACCATCACCACCATTCCCTCCCGCCTATACTCCCACAACGATCCTAGATCAAAAATGTAGATTATAAAGTTACGAAGCCAATCTATCTAGTTTCGTAATAGTTCGGTGTCGCACGAATATTTCATGAATAATCTTCTAGGATTGTGTAGACTAGTATTTTTGTGACTAATTAAATCTACCCTCTGAGCTGGGTTCACATTAATTATTTCAAAACACAAATGATTAATTTGCGCTCTCCAGTAATTTATTAGAATATAATACCAAATTTCAATATGACTATAATATAATTACCAAATTTTAATGCTAGTAGATTATATTGTGACTATTTCTATTAATTATAAAAAGTGCAATAATATCAATTTGGTCATCTTTTATCTCTTATCCAAAGTATTACAACCGAACACCATCTTATTATATATTTTTATCCCAACAACTTATCTTTTTCTGTTTTTTTCCCAATCAAACACCCAACGGGAAATTAGGATAAAAATTCTTTTTATCCTGGAATAAATCCTCATTTTAACCTCATCTTAGTATTTTCTTATTCTGCAGCGAGCAGAGAAAATTTAGAGGAACAATATATAACAATGTATAAAAAAGAGAGAAAAGAAGAAATAATAATTTTTTTTTAAAAAGTTCAATAGCTTGGCCTAATTATCCCAAATATTTTCCCAAAAAGGAGAGAGGGGGAGAAAAAGTGAGGAAAAAAAGGCATCTAACAATCAAAATTTTCACTCCAAAAGTGTAGAAAAAGGAGGAATTAAAAAAACTTCCCTTTCTTTACTTAGAGCTATGGCAGCTATGCAGAGCATTTATGACTAATTGTCGACTATTTCCTCTCAACTACTAGCATTAAATCACAGGTCCCAATTCTAGAACCCTGCAAGAAGGGCAAGTGTACAGTGCCAGAGGAAATCCTGAAAGGAACTCCTCAGTGAGAAGGTTGTATTCTTTTCTTCAGTGTTTGACTAATCTGCTATACATTCTTAAAATTATAGTAAAGAATTTGAAAACTATAGCAAAAAAGTAATTTTTTTTATTAATAATAATAGATAGGTCAAAACTCCTTTGCCTTGGTCCCCTTTCCTCCCTTGTCGCATATATCCACATCTCACATGCATCTGTCCTCGTTCGTGCATGACTTTTTTATAGTCACTTGTCCTATTGTCTCTTTTAAGGTTTTCTCTAATTTCTCCAAAAAAATTTGTAATAACATATGCATATTGTGAAAATTGAATTAAAAAACAAATTCAAAGAAAGAGACTCAGTTTTGTGAGTGACTTACATTCTCAAAACCAACACAATGCAAATAGAATCAGAATTTAGGTAAGGGCATTCAAATGTGTCTTGCTTTACAAATATATAGAATCTGTGGAAAATCTTTAAAAGAATATTGTACCTTATCTAGAAGAGATATGTAAAGGAGCCATAAGTTTTGATTATCGACAGACTTTTGGAGAATAACCGACAACTTTAGATATCGTATCTATATTGGATGTAGAGTAACTATGTTTTAAAGCTTACTGAGACGGAAGGATTAATCTTAAGGGTCATTGAAGATGAGAATCATTCACAAGAAGTGGCGTATTGCAATGTCAAGCGACCAAAATTGTTATAGACTAAGTCATGAAGATAATAGATAATCTATAAATTGTTATAAGATTTTAGCAAAGGTTTCGATTTGAGTTTGAATCCATAGTTTTTTATTTGATTTGAGAATTTTTCACATAAAATCTTCTATATTGGCAATTACTTATTTGTCCTTTATTATCCCATATTTTATTATATTAATAGTATATGTATACTCAATTTCATATAATTTATATTTTTTCAATTGGCATTAGAGTAAGTCACTACAAAATCATTCTTGTGCTATTTGCTTGAAAATATGATATCTAGATTTTGTGATTAGAAAGGGTGAGAACCAGATTTTGTGCTATCTTGTTTGCATGTGTATCTCTTTCTTGATTCCAAGCATGGCAATTTTTTATCAAAATTTTTTTATAGAGTTTCATATTATTTTTTGTCCTTTTATGGTTTCACATAACTTTGCTTCAAGAATACTTTAGTTTCCTTGGTATTGCAAATGCTAAAAATTATGTAGAGAAGTGTAATGTGAATGCTAAGATAATTTATGAATGAAACTAAATATTGTTGCCTATTTTTTTTAGAAAGGTAGGTTTAATTGTTTAATTTATTTAGCGAAAATGACTGGCCCCTTTATCTAGCTTATAGTTAATTATAATTTATTAGTGTTTAGTAAAAATTAAAAATCTTTAGTGGAAATGGATAGTTATGATAATTAATCATGACATAATACATATAGAGCTCATAAGTGTCTTTAAAAGAGGATGTAAAATGATCCAAAATAATGAAAGTTACATGATTTTAGGGTTCTCCATCCAAACATAATAAAATAATAATTTTTAGGGTTATTTACATCAAAAACTCACTTAGTTTTTATTTTTATGAGTCAGACCTATTTTTTGTTTACTTCGAGGCATGTTTCCTCTTTTTTTTCCAAATTTATTTTTCTTCTTCTTCTTTAATTGCTATTGATGCTTCTTCTTATTAATTAGGATTAGTAAGAGACTAATTATATTACCACTATCTCAGAAGTTTTTTTTATTAATATAAAAAATAATTATGAAGACTTTTATAGAAAAAAGATTAAGAGATAAAAAGAACCGTAGTAGTAAAGGAATAATAATAATAATAATAATAATAATAATAATAATAATAATAATACTAATAATAATACTAATAATAATAATAATAATAATAATAATAATAATAATAATGATGATGATGATGATGATGATGATTGATGATGATAAGTAGTAACAAAAAAACGAAAAGAAGAAAAAAAAATAGTAACAAAAAAGAAGAACAAGAAGCAACAGCAACAAATATATATATATATTAACAATTTTTATAAATATAATAATAACTTTTATTAGTTTTTAATAATTTTTATTGTTTTTTATATGCACGGTAGAATTTACATACTTTACAATTATACATAACGAATCTCGTTGTTTTTAACAATTTTTATTATTTTTTTCTATACAATATAGAATTTATATACTTCACCATTATAATTTACATAGAAATAAATAATAATAATTTATAATTATTCTTTTGGTTATTTAACTTATTCTAATTATCTCACCACTATTTTCAATTAATCTCTTACTTTTTTAATTTAAAGCGATTAGAGATACTGGTAAAATAAAGGATTAAGAGATAAAAAAAGAATAAGAAAAAGAAAATTATTAACAAATTTCACAAATATATAACAACTTTTATTTTTTTTTTATACACCGCAGAGTTTACATATTTTACTATTACAAATTACATAGAAATAAATAATAATCATACAGTGTTATTTTTTATTTTTTAACTGATCATAATTATTTCCCCACCATCCTTGATTAATATCTTACTTTATTAATTGAAAAATAATTAGAAAACCTTATATAGAAAAAAAGAAGAAAATGATTGACAAATAAAAGAAGAAGAACAAGAACAACAAAAAGAACAAGAAGAAAAAGAAAAAGAAGTAATAATAAAAAAAGAGGAAAATATATTAATAATTTTTACAAATATATAATAAATTTTGTTATTTTTTAATACACCGCAGAATGTATATATTTTATTGTTATAATTTACATAGAAATAAGTAATAATCACACATAGTCGGTTGTTTAACTAATTCCAATTATCCGAGCACTATAAAAGAAAAATAAGAAAAATAAAATATATTAATAATTTTTACAAATATATAACAAATTTTTTAGAGTATTTAAAATTTCTATATAAGTTACTAAGATAATCGGCGGCTTATATTTAAAAGTTACTAATCGAGTTAGCTCAAAATAAATATTTATGAGGGTTAGCTACAAACTTGATACAAAGTCGGCTTTCTTGTAGAAGGGTTGACTTGTAAAACAAATATAAAGAGGATTCAATTCATATAAGCCAAACTGGTCAATGTTCAGGTTATGTTTGTGATGTTATAGTGCCGTGTTCGGTATGTAGGATATATTTAAATGCAATTAATTGGCCTGAGCGCCTGACAAGTTAAGCGAATTAGTCATATAACCTGTAATATATGAATCATTTTAGAACAAAAGAGCTATTAATAAACAGGTTATGTTTTAGTTAAGACGTCAAATATAATATCTATGAAGTCAATTTGATATGATTGCTACTACTAGTTATAGCTCAAGATTTGTCTTTTATTCTTAACTTGGAGATGAAAATGGATTGGATAAAATTTGACCCCATCTAGATTCATATAGATTGAGATTTTTTTATCCATCTTAATATCTAAATTAGTTTTGTATTCGTATATGAATAATATATAAGGATACGAACTATATTGAAGAATAATATCAAAATTAATATCTATATGTTTATATGTTTGAAATATTCTAAAAATAGTAATATAAAAGGTTTTTTTTTATAATTTTACTTGAATCTCTAATCTACTTTCCATATAATATATATGTATATATAATTACTGAAAAATTTCTTCAAGCTGAAATTGAAAATGTAATTAGAAAATACTTTGAAATTTTTTAAGGAAAAGGCTACCTGACTTCAAGTATGAGAGCTATCATTATAAATCTTAGATGTTTTTTGATGCATTTTGTCATCGGTCTGTTTGACTTATAAAATGATTTTTCATGGACCTATGTGTACTTTGTGATGCATAATGTATTTTAGTTTAATTTAAAATTTAAACTTATGCATTATAGGAAAGTGCCTAATTTTGGCATATTTCAATCGATTTCAACGTCTCTAATCTGAGTCTAATATATATTTAATTAGATTAATTAAAATTAAATTTGGAACATTTCATGTCATTAATACATTGGAAAGTTTTATTTCACATATTGGATTTGATTGACCTATCTTATCTTATATGATTTGATGTGTTTTCTTCAAATATCTTGATACGAACCGACTAGACCTAATTTGGATCAGTTTATGGATAGAAATTTTGTTACGTACCGACTTGATCCGATTTGTAACGGTTCTTGACCGGTTTGAAAATGTGACTTTCAAAAGAAATTTCGGAGGATCTAGCCATTGGATATTGCTAAGTTTTAGATATGTTGTCGCTCATGAAGAGAGTTTTCCAATGAATTGAAGATCGTAAGGTTTGGATGGCTAGATTTTGAGATATCTGCCGATCAATGATTGAAGGTCAGATAAACTCTAGCTTATTGGCCCTTCAATGGCTAGATAAGTATTAGGAAAATTCTTTTGGAGTGAAGGAGAAGAAGTTATTATAGAAGGAGGGGGATAAAGGCAATAATGCTGATCCAATTATTACATAAATTCTAATTAGGGTTTTCTCCACATATTTATAGAGGCTCACCTCTTTAACCTAAACAACTAAATTAAAACCCTAATAAACCAACAGTTCTCGTTACGGTGTGTTCGAATACGTCTGATCGCGCAAATACCGTTCTTTGTTGTTGTGAACGCGTGCAGGCATTCGGACAGTCGCGTTCGAATAGCCTCGTGGTTGTTCGAACACGCAAATCTTGTTCTCTGTTTTTATGAACACATGTAGGCGTTCACAAGACTTGTTCGAAGGTGATCCCCGGCAAAAAACCTTATTTTCTCAAGCAAAAAATCAAACTAGATAAATATGCTTATCCCCAATGAACTTAATATCGTGAGTAGATCCAATCTGATCAAGTCGTATCATTTCACCACGCTTTTATTCACTTTGCCCTCAAGGTGTCTTGTTTATAACCCGAAAAAAATTTGTTTACAACCTAAATAAACCCGTTTACAACCTGAATAACTTATAAAAATTTGAATAATTTGTGCCACCGTATAATTCGTTTATGACTCGTGTAACCTGTTAAATAAATGGACGTATTCGTATTTAAAAATTTAACTCATTTAATAAATAGATTGTGCTCGTGTTTGCATTATTATGACTTAACTCTAACCCAATTAACCCAACCCAATTGTCACCTCTACCCAAAACCTATTAATATCCAACCCAATAAAATTGGGCCAAAGTCTGACTTAGGCTTGTTTTGGACCAGTCTGACTCGACTGGAAATTCTATTGAACTGGCTTGGGTCAACCCTTGTCCAAGCTCGGCCCGAGCTCATCCGTCCATCGAGGCTCTCGTCCATCGAGGCCTGGTCCCTTCGGTTGTAATCTGTCCGACCATATTTGCTAAATCTATATTCCTTAATTTACTTATATTCATTTTCTTAAAAGTTAGTGCGTTAATTATAGCCTAGGGAGCAACGCTAAAAAATATTTGATTTTGATTGATTGGTTTATATTCGGAGAGATAAATGTCTGCCAAAAATATTTACGTTACCATTACAAAGACAAAGATATTCAACGAAGCCAAACAGAGATATACTCTAATTTGCCAAAGATAATTATTTTACTATTACAAAGACAAACAGTCCGGCCTGTTACTCGGCCAGAGTCCAGACACTCCAGACCCGATTCAGTACTAGGTTGGGAATGTACAGGGCAAATCTTTGTCCAAGTCCGAGCCCGGTTTTATTATGGCTGGGTACTATTCAAGGGTCAGTGTAACCGAGTTCAAGCGACCTCGTTCGCGGGGCGTGAAACCCTCAGTTCGCCACGCCTGGTACTCGGACCCCAAGAGATAACGTCGCCACGTATTCCCTCCCATTGGACGCGTCCATTTCTTAACCACAAGCTTCTTCCCTCCTCCCACTCCCTTTTTAAAAACCGAATCTCTCTCTCTCTCTCTCTCTCTCTCTCTCTCCCCCCGATGGCTTCTTCCTTAACCCCGCCTCCTCCGCCTGCCCCAAATCCCACCCCAGTCCACCCAGGCCGCATCCGCCTCCTCTCCTCTGGTGCGCCCTCCCCCACCTCCACCTCCACCTCCACCTCCGGCCCCGTCATCTACTGGATGTTCCGCGACCAACGAATACGCGACAACTGGGCCATCCTCCACGCCGCGCAACTCGCCGCCTCCTCCTCCTCCTCCTCTCCCCTCGCCGTCGCCTTCACCCTCTTCCCCTCCCCCTTCTTCCTCTCCGCCCGCTCCCGCCAACTCGCATTCATGCTCCGGTCCCTTCGCCTCCTCTCTCTCCACCTAACCTCCCTCAACATCCCCTTCTTCCTCCTCCGCGGCGATCCTGTTCTCACCCTTCCCTCCCTCCTTCGCCGCCTCAATGCTTCCGCTCTCGTCGCTGATTTCTCTCCTCTCCGCCCTTTTCGCTCCTCTCTCGATGCCATCGTTCGGGAAGTCGGAAATGAAATCACCGTCCACCAGGTCGATGCCCATAACGTCGTTCCCGTCTGGGCCGCCTCTGAACGGCTCGAGTACGCCGCGAAGACCATCCGACCCAAGATCCACCGCCTCCTCCCAGAGTACCTTGTTGAATTCCCCGACCTACCGAGGCTTTCCTCTCCCTGGATTGGCGAGGAGCCTCCTGGGATTAACTGGGATGAGCTCATCTCCGAGGTTAAAAGGTATAGTCGTGTGTGTTGCTAAATATCCCATTAGTCAAAATTGGATTTTGATGTGGAATTTTGTGTGCGGGGTTGTAGGGAAGCAGGGGACGTGCGGGAAATTGGGTGGTGCGAGCCAGGGGAGGATGCGGCAATGGAGATGCTGATGGGGAGAATGGATGGGTTTCTCACGAAGAGGATAAAGAACTATGATACTGACCGGAATGATCCGGTGAAACCAAAGGGGCTGTCGGGGCTGTCGCCATACCTGCACTTTGGGCAAATCTCGGCGCAGCGCTGTGCTCTCGAGGCAAAGGCGCGTAGAAAATTTAGTCCTCAGGTGAGCATATTATGTTCACACTGTTATCACTTTGAAATTTCGAGCTGTGTGCAATTAGTGCTGCTATTTTGGTTTCTTAATTATTCAGAACTTAGGAAATATTTTATAGAAGTTTGACTCTTGATCATTTGGTTAAACGACAAAACCTTGTATAGTCAGTCGATGCTTTCTTGGAGGAGTTGATCATTAGGAGGGAGCTGGCAGACAACTTCTGCTATTACCAGCCACAATATGATTCGTTGCAGGGTGCGTGGGAATGGGCTCGGAAAACTTTAATGGAGCATGCTTTAGATAAGAGAGAGCATATCTATACGTGAGTAAGTTGACTTGCTGCTCTTTGAGATTGGACTGGCCTCAGCTAACAGTGTTGAACATTTTGTGGTGTTTATTGTTTCTTCCTTGAGTTATTGAATCCAGTTGCTTGCATGTTGAGTTGAACTGGATTTTGTGGTTTGCAGGAGAGAGCAGCTGGAGAAAGCAAAAACTCATGATCCTGTAGGTTTTCCAGCTGAGGCTCTTTCATTTCTCATGATTGTAAATTTGGAAGTTGGTGGGTTTGGGTGCTTCTTACTGAGTGTATCCTAACAATATTTTTTTGTTTCAGCTTTGGAATGCATCACAACTGGAGATGGTTCATTATGGGAAGATGCACGGATTCATGCGGTAAAAGAGCCCGTCTTATCTTATTCTTTTCAACCTTGTGTGTTTTTCTTCATTTTGGTATGATGCAGAAGGTTTTCACACATAAAGAGATATTGCTAACTGACCATTTTTACCTGTACTCTAAGTAAATAGAAAGAGTGCTTTCAGATAGAAATTTTAGTAATAAAAAGTCATTATAGTCAGTTTTTCTACTTTTATTTATTCATTTTGCAAAGGCTCTTACTGTCTATTGTTGATTCAAGACACTTCCACAGTATTGTTCGGAGTGGATCCTCTCAGAGCATACTATATAGTAATATTATTATTTTATCAATGAATCATTTATTTCTCTTGAAATCAGTTTAATTCTAATTTCTACATGCTTTTTTTTAGGATATAGTACACTCCATTATGTTCTCAGCTCTTATGTGATTGATATGTTTTAAGAAGCCTCTACTGAGTACTGACCTTATGATGGACATCAAAGTGGATTTTCAAGTTGGTTATGTGAGAATAGATCCTGTTCTCTGCTAACATAGTAGTTCTTAGCAGGATGTATTGGGCGAAAAAGATTCTAGAGTGGACAAGTGGGCCTGAAGAAGCTCTTTCAACAGCAATATATTTAAATGACAAGGTATTAACTTCATCTGCAATTGTCAGTTCTTGTAGCTTATCTGCTAGACTGAGTACTCCATATATGCAGAAATATCTTAAATGTATTTCTGTATATCTTTTGCCTAGTTGAATTGATCAGCTGTCTGGATCATCTATTGTACTATGTCATATTCAGTGTTCAACCACTTTTAATGCAACCTGAGCTAAGAGAAGTTGTTGGAATAATATAAGAGTCAGATAAACAATAACAACGAGAAACAATAACAACAAAGCCTTTAGTGGCATGGCAATTATTTGTGGTCAGCTAAGAAATAAAGGGTAAAGCTATTTTATGTTGAAATGATATAGAAAGAGGAGAGAGAGAGGGGAATCAGATGGGAAGCATAGAAGGACAGGCCATAACAAAGGGAGTGTTTTGGAATGTACTGAGGGATCAGAGAGTAGGATAGAAGCAAGAACAAGAGTGAAATGACGGAAGAAATAGTACTACGGTGACATTTTTTTTTTCTGTAGATAGAACCTTGACATGAGAATACCATTATAGTTTAGCATATTTTCAAATCTAAAGTTCCTAGTGACCTCATTTTGGCACACTATCTATGGTTATATATAGCTATTATTTATATGGGTTTTTAGGTATAATATTTATAGCGTGAAGTATTAGTTAACTTATTGGGCAAGTTTGATTGCCTCGGATATATCAGAAGAGATGATGACTAGCAACAGTTTCATGACAATGACGATGACCATCAACAATTTCACGATGATGATGATGATGACCACCAAATTTTCTTTATCTACTGTACAATTCTACATGGTTTTGTGTTAGCGTTCATTATTAGTGATCATATCTCATACTATGAGTACTTATTCTGTTTTACTATTTGTTTACTATCCTTTCTAGAATTTTCTAGAGTTTTTATTTTTAGAAAAATGACCAAACCAAAGAAACCCAAAAGTCTTATCCAAAACACTGAAATTGTTCGAAACTCCATAAGTTTTGTTTAAGGTTCAAAAAATTGGGATCGGGTTTTTGAAAATCGATTAGATCGATTGTATCGGTTGCTCGAATTGGATTGGATTGGATTTTTTTTTAATTACATAAAATTCTAAATATCATTTAAAATATGCAGGAAATTTTTTAAACATTTATAAAATATGACAAGAAAAAAAAAATTATTCACATATGAGTTCTAAAAGTTAAACAAAAGTATTAACTTATTCAAAAGTCAAAATTTTGATGAATATCGAGCTGGCTCTCGTAAATTTCTGTGGTCATTTTCATCATAATTACTATTAGTTTGTAAATAATAATGTCTAGGGCTTGGTGTTTCAAAGATCATATCATTCATATCAAATAGATCTTGTTATCTCTGAGGAGGATAATAATCAATATGTGAATCTTGTATTTGAGGATATTAAAGATACTGAGGGGGATAATAACCAGCATATAGATCATGCTAAGAAGCACAGACACGGATATGGGACACAGATACGACACGATACGGACACGGGGATACGACAAATCTTAAAAAAACAGGACACGATACGTTTAGGACACGGCAAAATAAATAAATAAAAGCATTATATATATTATCGATATGTTTAAAGAAATATTTTTCTAAACTTATAAAATAAATACACAAGCATGCATAAATTATTCATGAGAGAAAAACAAAATGTATACAATACTACAAAGCCAAAAATGATAATGCTAATACGTGATAATACAATTCTATATTATAATAATAAATATCTAACTACCTAAGAATAAATAACTAACTACCATTACTTAACTACAGTGAACGACATAGGCGAATCTGAGATTTTACAATAATTTGCATTAATATTAATTTTCTTGTATGTACTAACTTGTGATTGTTGCATTATATTTCTATGGTATATGCAGGAATTTCCTAAAATCGATAATTTATGTTATCAACTTTTATAGTATATGATAAATCTTATGTCCAAAAAGTTTCTCAAGAGTATCTAAAAGTGTCTAAGGAGTGTCTGAATTTATTCTATAATTTTTTAAATATGGGATATGTCGTAGAAGTATCCGACACGTGTCCAATGAGTGTCCAACGAGTGTCGGTATCCGACAAGTGTCGGACACGGACACGGCATACTATTTGAAGTGTCCGTGTTTTATAGAGATCATGTGATGATTCTAAATAATGAATACTTGATAAACTATAGTCATAGGAAGTAACATTTTGATAACGACGTTGATATGTATATACATTCTCAGTTTTTTTTTTTCGTTAATTTTTATGCTTTTTTGATTTCTCTCTACAAATGTGGAAGGGACGATCTTACTAGCTGGTGTATCATCAGGATCATTAGGATTATCGTTTGCACTAGTAGCTATACTATCTCTTGTTACAGAACGGCTTGTACTAGCTTTTGCTCTAGTCGTGGTCTCTTCTCCATTGTCTTATTTAACTATGGGTTATCTTTATTATCTAATAATTTATTTTTTACTTCTTCGATCCATAGAGTTAAGGGGTCTTCTTCATCAAAAACATAATTTAAATCAATTAGTTGATCATTTTTTGTCTTTCTTTTTAAATTTCTCTCTCAATCTTATATTATAATGGCAAAACACTAATTTTTTTAATACCTTTATTGTCAATCGATTACATATTTTGGTGTGGATTAAGAAAAAGGTAGTACAATTTTTTTCACACTATGATAAGACATAGTTTAACTAAAGATCTTCTTTGTTATTTGTCAAATTTGGTATCTCCTATCCATTCGGCTGAACTGTTATTAGATATAGCTGCAGCAACTTTAGTAGTACTGAACTAGTTAGCTCTCAATTTATATTTTGAAATGTAATATTGAATACATTTTATAAGAAATGAAATATATTAAAATTTAAAATAAATAATAATAAAATTATTTAATTGAATAATAACTCACTTCTTTATCGTAAAGGATTTGCTTATGAATATTAGGCTTTAGTCTGTTAATTACTTTTCTAACTCTTTGCAAGACTTTAATATTATTATTGACATTTGTATAGAATTAAAATCTTATATTCAGAAAATATCCTTTAGAAATTTATAATTTAAAATTTATAAGCATTCAATTTAAAATATTTAGATAAAAATAAATTAATAAACTAATACTTGCCAGCTGCGTATATATCTCTATATAGTTGTTTGTTTCATCTGGAGTTAATCAACTTTCACCACTTCCTACAATTTTTGCTCATAATATTTTATTGATTCTTTTGTTAAGTCCCTAGCCTCGTATAAGAAATTCATCTTAAACTTATCGTTACTGTTTACAAATTGTAATACATTGACAAAAGGCTCAAACATTATGATCGCAATTATAATATTATGTCAAAATGTATTTCCAAGAACCATGTACTTCAAAGCTTTACTTAAATTTTGATCTTTAAGTTTTGTATTTTTAAGTTTTGTATACCACTCTGCTGATGTAAATACCCATATAAATCTTTATATCGCATTATGTTCTCTAATGTTAGAAAATGGGTGACAAATCTGGTGAGGTTGGGTCTGATAATATTTCTACTATTAGTTATCTATTTAAGTAAATTAAAAACTCAATTATGATTATATATGAAGTTTGTCAACTTCTGACCTTGATGTATGACTATCTTAATTTCAGAATCTTTGGTAATATCTTCTAACATGAGGTCAAGACAATATGCAGCGCATGGCATCCAACATAAATATTGCATTTTATCATGAGTAATTGTTTAGTAGCCTTATAATTTGTCCCATTATCAGTAATCACTTGGATTTACCAATTTCTTGTACTACTTCATCTATCAATTGAAAAATATAATTTATTTTTAAAATGAGTAGTATCATCCATAAACTAAAAAATATTATCCCCATGCTTGAGTACACTAGGAAATTAATTATATTTTTTACATTTTGTGGTAGTCTATTTATTACACATTAGTGTATAACCAAATTCATTCCAATACTTTTTAAAAATCTCAATATAAGTGTGAAGCTCATCTACCTTTAAGTCGAGATATTTAGTCGCAATATCTTTTGAATTAAGAGGCAGAATATTAGACCTTACTAATTGTATAGCATTCACTATTGTGTGATAATAATGGCTATCGGCTATATTAAAATAAATATGATTGTAGAATAAAAATTTAGAGATAGCCCTACCAATATGTTTCTTTATATTTTTAATCTATTTGAGAGCTATATTGATAGTAGTCTGTTTACAATCTCCTTTTTTTTTAAGATATGTATCAATCAGTTCAATATTTTTAGACTCTGCTATAAAATTCATAACGTAGGAGTCTAAGAACTACTGCCCCCATATTATTTTTCTTTCTACACATGAATTGAATTGATCTAGATTTTTGAAAGCTACCACTAAGCCCATCATTGTTTTTTTTTCATCTTATCTCTTTGTCTTTTTACTTTCTTTTATACCCTCCTCATCTGGTTCTCCTCATCATCCTCCCCATTCTGCTCACTACTATTATCATCAATATTTTTATGGTCATGAATTTATTCTTGACGAATTATTGACTCTTATTTTTGTAGTTTATTTATCCTACTTTTTGCCTATTAGATGAGCTAACATTTCTCCTTTGACTTTCAAATTAATTTGAGTGTAAGCTGCTACTTTTCTTTGTCTTCTAACTAAATGTTTTTTAAGACGGCTGACACCGCCACTTATTTTCTTTTTATACTAGTTGTATTTGATATGCTTTTTATCTTGGCTAAAAGCAATACAATGTTGCCAGCCAATGTTGGTATCTTGTGACTTCTTTTGGAGTTGTTTTAATTTTAATATAAACACTTAAACAAAGATCAAATTAAAATATAAATTATAATTTAGAAAATAAAAGTACAATTTCAACAAACTAAATAATTCAGAAAAAAATTAAAATACAATTTCAGCATATATTTAATTCAATTTTAGCAAATTAAATAATTCTGAAAATATTTAATCCCGATTTCTGCAAATTAAATAATTTAGTAAATTTAATTTTAAATTTCAGCAAATTAAGTAATTCAGTAAATATTTAATTATAATTTTAGTAAATTTAGCAAAGAACAATTTGGATTTTTGAGAGTTATTATGTGGAAAAAGAATTAGTAAAGAGAAGAAAATCAAAAGAAAAAAAAGTTATTTTTGACTTTAAAAAAAAAGAAGAGATTAGAGAGAGAGAAAACAAAAAAAAGGTGCAGTGAAGGAAGAAGAAAGAGAGCAAATTCAATTAAAACTTGAGACAAAAAATTAAAAAATTATATATCAGAATTCGTCAAGCTAGATTTGCGTCGTCAGAGTTCGTCAAGCTAGATCTCTCCGTTAGAAAGAGTGAGAGTGAGAGTGAGAGTGAGAAGAAAATAAAAAATGAGTGAAAGAGAGAGAGGGAGAGCGTGAGAAGAAAAGAGTAAACAGAGAAAGAAGTGTTCTGGCTTGGGGATATTAATAATTGATGTCCTCAGGTCGGATTCGGATCAGATCCATAGTAGATCTAGCCTAGTTTAATCAAAACCGATCGATCCGGCGAACCTTGGTTTTGTTGGTTTTTTTTCTTTTTCTTGACCAAAATTTGGAACCATGTTTGTAAGTACCGTTGGGAAATATTCTTTTCATAATAAATTGCCCTTCAGGTGGGATTCTGCGTATACTAGGAAATGGAAGAGGGAAGAGATGCAATTTAGTTGTAGATTATATAAGAATGTTTCTTTCTCAAATGAACTAATAGGAGATAACTTTGAACAAACATACCTGACATAAGAGGAGTCTTGATGCAAATAGGAGTTTTTTTCATAATAATACTAGAATGTAAGTCTATGCATATGCTCTAAAATGTCTTTTGTAAGTGTAAATGTGATGTCGTGTACTTTTGTAGTGACTATTTTGGTAGATTGTCAGATATTTTTAAGGAAATTATGTATTTTGGGGAATGTAAAGTCAAATTTGATATTTGTGTAGTATTTTATAGTTATTCATGATAGAGTCCTGATTTTCAAAGGATAAGCTTGGTATTTTGTGAAAAGAGATGTTTGTGGTATTTTGAAATCTAGAGTGATATACTTTGGTTGCCTTAAGTTGTCTTTCTCTATCAATTTTAACATCCACTCCATTTTTGCTAGAAATGTACACAGAGTTAATTTCTTTCGAGGCCATTAGGTCCTAAATTAAGTTGTTAGACAACGAGTCACAATTTATATTATACCTTTGATGCTCTTAGTATCGCATGTGAACGAATGAAAGGTAATAGTGTGATATTCTTCACATTGCACAAGAATAAATAACAAAAATATAAGGATTAAATGGGACTAAATGAGGTTTGAATTTTAGACCTCTAGAAAATCAAACTCTCATATTATGTTAACCCATTAGCTACTCTAAAAGTTTAAGTTATTAGGTAACAGATCAATAATGTATATTATACTTTTAATATAGTTTAAATTGGAATATGTGATCATCAATTTTATTATATTGAAACTTTGGATTGGAGACACATGTTGCTTTGTGACTTTGGATTTCATCGCAAGCAATAAAGTTTTTTGATTTTTTATAGTGGTATTTTATGATATCTTTATTGGAGTACATATCTGATACATGTACCTAGCAATGTATGTACAAAATCTGCCTTGTAAAACATATGGTCATCTGGTATAGCTGAAGATAGGAAGGTAGCTACAGATGGACGGCAGTTTTTATTCTGTTTGAGTAGTGTCTTATACATAATTCTTGATCTACAGCATATCTAGCGCCAGTATTATGCTAGTTTTGAGACATGAGAATGTGATTTTACAGATGTCATTTGTTTATTACATCTTACCTTTTTGTTTGAACTGTGCTTTCATGATAAAACATACCATTGTTACATCTCTGTTTAGCCATAATCTGACAACTCTACTTCTTGTAGTATGAGATAGATGGTAGAGATCCAAACGGCTATGTTGGTTGTATGTGGTCGATATGTGGTGTCCATGATCAGGTTTGTTTTCTGCATTGGTGGGCCAAAGGTTTTACTCCCTTCTATTTTAGTGGATCATGTTGTAAAATCTCCAGGCATGTAATTGAGATGATCATCAGTTTCTTTTACTGATGGCTCTTTATCTTTCATATCATATAATCACAGGGCTGGAAAGAGAGGCCAGTTTTCGGGAAAATACGCTACATGAACTATGCCGGGTGCAAAAGAAAATTCAATGTTGATGCATATATTTCTTATGTGAACAGACTAGTTAGTGGAACCAAGAAAAGGAAATCTGAAAGCCTTTAAGTTTGTTAAACAAGCACTGCAGATCTGAGATCTGAGAATGAGAACTGCATCTCAAAACGAGAAGACCATGCATGGCATCCTGAATATCAAAGCAGATCACAAGGATGAGATTTTCTACTCTTACGCATTCACCATCTCACACTTTTATTTTGGTGTGAATCGGAAGATAAAATTAGCCAATTTTGGCTCAATTTCTTTCTAGGTCATGGATGCTACAAACAATCTTTCATCAGGGTCGCAAGTTAGATATACAGCGGATGTATTGCAGGGTAAATACAACATATTTCAGTGATAATTATTCGATAGTATACTTTGAAAGGTCCGGGATGACAATGATGCAACTCCCTGACCCATCTATGTTCTTTTTGGAAGTGATCGTTGGGGAGTTCGTCATTCTTAGGTCAAACAGGATGTTGGTCTAAAATAGGAGTTGATTATTTCTGTCCCATCATTGTTAAGCATGTACAGATGTAAAACATTTATCCTGATGTAGTAAGATCAGATCGGATTGGTTGAATCATATGTTCTTAATTTTGCATCCATCCTTTTACCTATTTCTTTATATAAAAGGGAATTGACATGTCAAAGATTATGCGAAATCTGTATGCAATTTGAAATTGGAAATTTAAAAATCATGTTGGTATGTTTTGACGAGTGACTTTCCATGCATAATTTGATTCAGATTATATGCAATTGACATCTGTGCCTTCACCTACGAAGAGTGTAAAAGTAGCATACTCTCAGGTGATGTATGGTCCACTATTATGTGTTGGGTATGGGATCCACTTAAATGGATAAAAAGAAATAGAAAAGAGGGCTGTTGCTTTGTTCGAGTTTCAAGAGATTAGAGAAACATAAAAAGATCTTTTGAAAGAAAAAGAGAATGGTTTTCTTAGACAATTTATGAAATTTATCTGAAGGAAGCGAAGATCTTGTCTAAGCCATTCTTTAGAGGGAGAACAACTTTATGAAACTATCATCTTTGGTGAATTATTATTCTCTTGTGAAGCATTAATCTTTTGTTTGGTTGTTTCTCATTGGTGTGTGATCTAAGAAAGTGGTCATCCAGCTTTGGCTAGAGAAGAATTTTATAAGCCAATTAATTGATTATAGGAAAGGTTTAAGGTAGACCTACATCCCTCAAGTTTTCCTCACGTTGGAGGGGTTTTCATGTCAGTAGCTTATATTTGATTGCTATTGTTATAAATTCCTTCCATTTGCACAAGATAAGGAAATTAGAATCTTGTGGATCTTTACTTCAAATGGTATCAGAGGAAGATTTGTGCCAACAGTGTGACTAGAATGGTGGATTCCATAAGCATGATCAAGTTTTTTTTTTTTTTTCCAACGGAAAGCTCATAGGCGTAAAGTTTCATTAAAACACTAATAACAGCTTGATACATAGATTAAGTTGACACAAATAGCACATTTGACAATAATAGGCAACACTATAAAAGAAAGCAAAATAATATTCGTGAGGACAAAAAGAAAGATATAACGAAAAAACATAGCTTTGGTGAATTCACATAAGCTAAAGACCAAAAGATATCTTGCATGTAGCTTCGTTCGTGATCCAATAGTTGAAGGCAAACAGCCCTGTGATTTCCCAAAATGCTGGAGAAGCGAGAATCCTCAATTTACAATAGAAGTACTAAAAATATAAAAATACAAACACCAAGAAATCAAACATGCATCCTCCCATCAGAATACTAAACAAAAGAGATGAAGGAGCACAACAACACAACACAAATTCAAACCAATTTTCACATCCCATTGCCAACTCGCTCGAGCACCTCACTCACCTTCTGACCAACACCAATTCAACCAGTATCTACCTCAGCATGACTTAGGGAAGGAAGGTGGGAGGGCCCTTCCCGACCCGCACAATGTCACATAGGATTGCTTCGGAGGAAACACCCATCGAGCAAGGCATGGGCGAGCTAAGAAAAGGGTTAGCAAAGGGAAGGGGTGAGAGGGGATGGTTGACATTTCCCTTCTCCCATGAGAAGAGAGAAGGAAGATAGGTAGCGATGATAATGTGGAAGTGCAAGAACATTAGCAATGTGAAAGTGTGACAACAATGATGCATAGGGAAGAACGGGGAGAAGAGGTGGTGCTCTAGGAAGAAGATGGAGAGAGAGAGAGAGAGAGAGAGAGAGAGAGGGAGGAGGGAAAAGGCAAAGATAGGAGAGAGGCCTCTCCGTTCCTCCTAGCCAAATGCTAGGGGAGAGGGAGAAGGCATGTTAGCAGCTATACTAGGATTATGGGTAGTGTTGGAGAGAACTTGAGATATTATAAGCATGACCAAGTTGACATTATCTAATTACGCTACTTAGAAGCCTAGGATGAGTCATTTATTTGAAGAATTTGTATATACCTATCCATGGTGATGATGTTAAGCTCGGAGAGAAGACTAACAAAGAATGAGAGATAATAAATAGAAAAGTAGGTACACAGATAAGGCAATGGGTTGGTCAAAACTGTCCTTCATCATGTTGCTAAAGAAGTTAATATTTTCTCTTCATCAAATAATATAAGAGAAAGACTACATAGAGCAAAGTTTCTTATGAATTTGAAGTACAAAAGAAGTGTGAATGAGCATTTGTGCGACTTACAAGGCTTGGTGAATTAGTTGATCACCATGCATGAAGCTTGTTGTAGATGAAGAGTTGTAAGCGATATTGCATCTTAGTTTTAAATAGTGAAATTCTTTCAGTGTCCTGATACGAATCGTGTGTCCATTCCCGATCAAGCTCGGATTCAAAGAAGTAGTCCGTGCAGTCGGAGGAGAATAATTTCAAAATATTCTCCATTAGTCATAAAATTACAAAACCAGTAGTGATGTTCCGTATTTTCCTGATCTACGTTTTTGATATTCATGCTCTTCGTAGATTCTGGTTGCACCTAGGGAGAAAATAAACAATATTGTGGTGAAGGTGGAGATGACAAGTGATGAGGTGGTGATAATGGTGATGGATATGGTGGCACGTGGTGTTGAAGGGATAAGGATAAGGGGGAGAAGTTGATTAAGATCCTAAGGAGGAGGGAGGACTCAACAGCCAAGGGGGATTAGAGGTAACCGGCGACGAGATGACACACGACTAGGGCTTGAATGAGGAGAGAAAAGAGTTAGGGTAGAGAAGGAAGGGAAGAAAATTCAATATTTATTAAGAATCCTCCCTTAGGTTGTCATTCACATCTTAAGAGGTTAACCTAACAAGCCAAACTAACAAGTAATAATCCTGAAAACATTGCATTCTTGTCGATCGCGTTTGAATAGGGTCAAGCGCATTCGAATGCTCAATTTCCATTCACTATTGATGCGAACGTATGTAAGCGTTCGCATGCGTGTGTTCAAATGGGATCAAGCGCGTTCGAACGCATAATTTGCGTTCTCTATTAATGTGAATGTATGTAGGCATTCGCAAGGGGCATTTGAACGTGACCTCCCTGCGTTTGAACACAACATCCATAATCCTCATTTTTCTAAAAAAAATAACTAAAACAAAACAAGAAATAGATCCCATAGGTTGTATCCATGCACGAGATGACTCAGTGTGGTCCTTATCACATCGTTCCACCATCCTTCCGCTCACTTTATCCTTAAAGTGCAAATTTTGGATAACAGCATCCATCAATTTTGCCTCGGATTCCCATGTGGCTTACTCTTGTGTCTGACTGACCTAGCTCACCAATACCTCTATGACTATTTGTCCTTCACATTTGACCCTCCTTCTTGCTAGGAACTTCTCTAGAGTGAGCTCAATTGCATTCGATTTAGGCTCGGGTAGTTCTGCCGCAACTTGCACAACTAGACCAACTTGTGCTCTCAAGTTAGATACATTGAAGACCGGGTGAACTCGGGAAGACTCGGGTAAGTCCAACTTATATGCAACTACTCCCACCTTCTTTAGAATTTGAAATGGACCAAAGAAACAATATGCTAGCTTTTGGTTCTGAATGGTTCGTACCAAGATTTCCCGATACGGTTGGAGTTGAACATAGACCCAATCGCCAACTTTATAGCTTCTTTCCTAGTGTTTGCTACCATACACTTGCTTCATTCAGTTTTGTGTCGTTGCTAGGTGAAGCTTCAACTGCTTGAGTATTTTATCCTGTTCCACTAGCACCTCATCTATGTCGGTACGGGTAGCTGCACTCGGTTGGTCATAAGTCGCAATGTTGGGGACTGATACATTTAGTTAGGATATTTTTTTATTGCATTAATTATTTATTTTTATTAAAATAAAATTTTTGTAGGTCGTGTTCGAATGCAGGAGGGGTCGCGTTCGAATGTCCTTGCGAACACTTGCATAAGGTTTGCAAATACAGAGAACGCGAAAAGTGCATTCGAACGCCTGCATTGCGTTCGCACATACAGAGAATGTATTTTGTGCGTTCGAATGTGATCGGGCGCATTTGAACGCGATCGGGCGCATTTGAACGCGATCGATGGGATTGCACTAGGATTAGGGTTACTTATTGTTATTAGGGCTTTTGGCTAGCCTTTATAAATGTGTGGATGACAACCAAAAATATTTTGCTATTAGATTATTGATTTCTTGCCTCCTATCTTCTCTCTAATCTCTCTCCCTCCTTCATCTTCACCAACCTACCACCTCTATCGTTGGCAAGGTCTCTTTTAACTTCTAATCTCTCTCATTTGTCGAGTCCTCCTTCTTCTTTGGGATCTTAACCATTTCTTCCCCTTTGTGTTTATCCTTTAACCACATACACCATCCACCTTCATATCTATTATCATCCATAACCCTAACATCCACTCCACTCGTCAGCACCACCATCACCCACGTTATTTCGTGTTTTTGTCTCAATTGTAGTTTGAATCAACGAAGAGCATAAATACAAAAATTATTAGGAAATTATGAATCTAATCCACTTGGTTTCGTAATTTTCTAACTATAGAAGAATATTTGATGAATATTTTCCCATGATTGTGCAGACTGATTTCTGTAATAAATCCAGATCTTGAAGAAACTACTGCTCAAGGCAGCGATTAACGACTTTGGATTACCCGTCAGTTTGCGGATGAAGTACTCTAGTCAAAAGTGACTCATAAAAATTGGATCACAGTCTAAAATTATTGATCTCGGCATTCCATGCAACTAGGCTATTTCCTTCATAAAAATTTCTTCTACCTTTTTTGCGGTGTATGGGTGCGCTAGAGCTGAAAAGTGTTTACTCTTTGTCAACCGATCGACCACTAGCATTGTCATCGTATATCCTTCGACTTAGGAAAGTCCTTTAATGAAGTCCATCTTCTCATTGATAGGCTCTGATATCAATTGATAGGCTCTGATACTAAATTGATAAGCTCTGATACCAATTGATGGGCTCTAATATCAATTGATGAACTCTGATACCAAATTGATATGATCTGGAACCTAAGATAGGCTACGTTAAGATTCCTTCAAGATCTGAATTTATTATAGGAATTAGTTCGCGCAACCGTGGAAAAATATTTTTCAGATATTCTCTATAGTCATAAAATTACGAAACCAATTGGGTTGGATTCGTAACTTCCTGATCTACAACTTTTTTAGGCCATTTACAGATTCGAACTATAGCAGGGACAAAAACACGGAATAACGTGGGCGATGGTGGGAGTGATGGGTAAAGTGGATGTTAGGGTTATGGATGGGTATGGAGATGAGGATGGATTGTGGAAGTGATTAAGGGAAGTAGATGAGGGGAACGAAGTGGTCGAGATCCCAAAGAAGAGGGCTGACTCGACAAACGAGGGAGGTTAGAAGCGAAGAGAAACTTTGTCAACGGTAGATGTGTAAGAAATCAATAATCCAATAGCATAATGAAATTGACTGCTATCCACATATTTATAGAGGCTAGCCAACAAGTCCTAAAACAATATGAATCCCTAATTCTAGAGGATTCTGGTCGATTGAGTTCAAACACGCCCGATCGCGTTTGAATGCACTCAAAAAGCCCCTTCTTTGGATTTGCGAACGTGACACAGGCGTTTGAACTCGCCCGACCGCGTTGAATGCACAATATGCGTTCTCTGTATTTGTGAACCTGGAGCAGGCCTTCACAAGGCGTTCATAAGAGCGTTTGAACGCGACTCCACTTGCCTTTGGATGCGACCTATAGAAATTTTATTTTAATAAAAATAAACACCTAATACAATAAGAAAAGATCCTAACTAAATGTATCAACCCACCATGCTTCCCCCACTTTGCCCTCAAGGTGAAAAGTTAGGGAAACGCTCCAAGATATCAGTCTCCAACTCCCATGTTGCCTTATCAGATGGCTTGCCAAGCCATTCAACTAGAATCTCTATCTTCAATTTGGAACCATGTCGTCGTCGGCGTCTAGCAAGTACTCAAACTGGCTCTACGATCTCTATCTCCTCCAATGGCTCTGGTAGAACCGATCCAACAATCTCATGATCTCCAATACGCTCTCTCAATAATGAAACATTAAAGACAGGGTGCACTCTCGACCCTTCCGGCAGCTCCAAACGATATGTAACCGGACCAATACGCTCCAACACCCGAAACAGACCAAAGTAGCGATGTGCTAACTTTTGGTTTCGCATTGAACGTAAGGTCACTTATCGATACGGTTGCACCCTCACAAACACCCAACTGCCGATGTCGAACTCCTGCTCCCTATGGCTACGATCATAAAATTATTTTATATAGTTTTGAGCAAGTTTAAGATGAGCACGCAACCTCCTCAATGTGGCGTCTCTATCCATCAATGCTAAGTCCACCTCCGTCCTATCTGCCAATGCCACTGGATCATAAGCGCGTAACGTCGGAGTTATGCGTCCATACACCACCTCAAATGGAGTCATGCTAATGCTGTTATGGTAGGCGGTGTTATAAGACCACTTCGCCCACGGTAAGAACTCCAACCATCGTCTCGACATCTCTCCAACAAATTGCACCTCAAATATTGCTCAATGCCTCGATTAATCACCTTGGTTTGGCCGTCCGTCTGTAGATGGTAGGCTGAATTGAAGTTTAATCGAGTTCGCTACAATCTGAAAAACTCAGTCCAAAAGTCGCTCATAAATACACGATCACGATCCAAGATAATCGTGCGTGACATGCCATGTAATCGAGCAATATCTATAGCAAAAATTTCAGCCATCATCTTGGCTAAAAACGGATGTGATAATGTCGAAAAGTGTGCATACTTGCTTAATCTGTTAACCACCACAAAGATAACAGAATAACCACGTACTAGCGGAAGACCCTCTATGAAGTCCATAGAAATATCCTCCCAAGCACGATCCGGTATAGATAAAGGATGTAGTAATCTAGTCGGTTTCAAAGTGGTTGCTTTAGCCCTTTGACAGACTTCGCAAGCATGGACAAAACTCCTCACATCGCGTCTCAATCTTGGCTACGTCCAACTCTGAGATATCCTCCTATAAGTCTCTAAGATACCCTCATGACTAGCCTCTAGAGTTTGGTGAAAGTGCTCCAACAATTTCTGCCGCAATCCATCATTTGTGGGCACTCAAATGCATCCGCATCCAACAGCAAACCGCCTCGATTCTCCAACTCATGATGGCGCTCCAGATCATCCATCACCTCCCCAACAATCTCAAAATATCTAGGTTAGATGTACATGCATACCTTAGCTCGTTAAGGAAGGGTAAGGTAGGAGATGAATAGGCTGTAAGCTCGATGGTATCGAGTTGGTGCGATAGTGCATCCGCCGCTCCTGGCAGTGCCAACGGATACAAATCCATAATGATGTCATGTCCTTGCACCCGTATACCGATTTGGCGACACAAGCTCTCCACCCTAAGCTTCGTGCCGTCTTCAATAGCAACGTCAAACCCTGTAGTCTGTTCGACATCCAAACCTAATCTCCTCACTAGCCTCTCGTCTAGAAAGTTGTGTGTACTCCCTGAATCAATGAGGATGTGCACACAATGCTTCCTAATGATTCTGTCTACCCGTAACGTCCTCGGCGCGAAAGTACCCGAATATGCATGCATCGATATTTCAGCTTGGATACCTTCTTCCACATCCTCCTCAACGGTCTCCTCATGGGTCTCCTCTGGACACTCTCCATCATCATTAATCTCATTATCCTCCTTAGGACCATCGATAAGCATCACACTCCTGATCGGTTTAGAACACCGATGGCCGGGGGTGAAATGCTCATCACATCGAAAGCAAAGGCCCTTTGCTCTTCGCTCCTCCATCTGTGCAGGTGTGAGAGTTCGAACTGGGGGTCTAGTACCTCCTCTAACGTCGGAAGAAGGTCTCAAAGGTGGTCGTGGTCTAGTAGTTGTCAGGTTCACGAAAGATCCTTGGTTCAGGTCTAAACTTTTGTGCATGTTGATCACCTTCTCTAAATCCTCAAGCACGTCCTCTAACATCTGTGCAGGTGCTGTTTTTGAAATCGTAGAATTTTTAGCCGGCGTTCTAGGTGCAAACTGCTAATCTCGGTTGCCCTAATTAGTTTTTGCTGCCATCTTTAGAGCGCTATGCTTTTGTTCCATCCTCGCAGCCTTCTCAAAGGCCTCCTCAATAGTAGTAGGACATAGAGCACAAACATCCACTAGTATCTCCTCTCGCAGCCCTAAGATAAATATACTCATCAGTGTCCGTTCGGGCCACAGTGGCTCACAACGACTACTAACTCTTTCAAACTCAGCTTGGTACTCCAATACGGTAGTCCTTTGAACCATCTTGCTTAATGTGGTAGCAAAATCTTCATATACCGCTGTCCCAAATCTGCGTGTAATCCTCTTACAAAAATTAGTCTATCCGATAAATTCACCACCACGAATAATCGATCTATACCAATGCAATACCGTTCCTTGGAGGTGAAAGCTTGCCATCTGGACTTTTGCATCTTCCGCTGTACCTTGACAATTAAAATATTGTTCAACTTGAAACACCCAATCCGTTGGATCACCGCCTTAGAATTTTGAAAAATCCAAACGTGTGTTTCTCCCCCCGAATAGCGTTGTCAGGTTCACGAAAGATCCTTGGTTCAGGTCTAAACTTTTGTGCATGTTGATCACCTTCTCTAAATCCTCAAGCACGTCCATCACCATCTCCATAGGGATCAATCTCATCCTCATAGTGCCAATCTTTCTCATCGACGAAGCGCATCAGTGCCGCACGCCTCTCGGGTTCCACCACCGCCGATCTTGGGTTTTGTAACAGAGGTGGGGGATGATGTGAAGGCATTGGTAGGAGGGGATCATTGACACTCATATGACGCACCTGGACATACGGGGTATCTGTTCTATGAGGTCCCACTGCTGGTCCTTCTTGAAACTCCGTTCATCGTCGAGGAGATGATGAACCAAATTGATTCACGACATATTCTTTGAATTCATTATGATCCTTTTGTATGTTGTCAACTCTATGCAACAATGTTTGGAACATGCTCCTTAGTTCATCCATATTCGAACCCATGGATGTTGGTTGACTCGGTCCTACCGTGGTCGCTCCAAAGGAATCGGCCTCACGGTTAGGATCATCGTGCATTAAGTCCTCTCTTGTCGGTGTGCTCTCCATAGGTCTCCTTGTTGATGTCATCTTCCATATTTCAACCATTAATGGAGGTCTGAGGTTCGCCTGCTCTGATACCAATTTGATAGGCTTTGATACCAAATGATAGGCTCTGATACCAAATAATAGGATCTGGAAGCAAAGATAGGCTACGCTAAGATTCCTTCAAGATTTAAATTTATTATAGGATTAGTCCGTATAATCATGGGAAAATATTCGTCAGATATTTTTAAATAGTTAGAAAATTATGAAACTAATTGGGTTGGATTCAAAAATATAAAATAACGTGGGTGATGGTGGTGGTGACGGGTGAAGTGGATGTTAGGGTTATGGATGGGTATAGAGATGAGGGTGGATTGTGGAAGTGATTAAGGGAAGTAGACGCAGGGAACGAAGTGGTCGAGATCCCAAAGAAGAGGGGTGACTCAACAGACAAGGAAGGTTAGAAGCGAGCAGAAACCTTGCCAACGGTAAATGTGAAAGGATGGTGAAGAAGGAGGAGATAGAAGTCTAGAGAAAAGATAGAAGGCAAGAAATCAATAATCCAATAACATAATTAAATTGGCTGCTATCCATATATTTATAGAGGCTAGCCAATAAGTTCTAAAACAATATGAAACCCTAATTTTAGAGGATTCCGATCGATCGTACTCGATCATGTTCGAACGTACTCAAAAAGCCCATTCTCTAGATTTGCGAACGCGACACAGGTGTTCGAACATGAGCATTTGAACTCGTCCGACCGCGTTCGAATGCACAATATGCATCGTTTGTATTTGCAAACCTGATGCAGGCGTTCACAAGGCGTTCACAAGGGCATTTGAATGCGACTCCACCTGCGTTCGAACGCGACTTATTGTGATTTTATTTTAATGAAAATAAACACATAATCCAATAAGAAAGGATCCTAACTAAGTGTATCACACATCTTCCAAAATTTGCTCCGAAATAGGTAGGGGTTATAGCAGCCTCGTCAGTTTCGTCGAGTCTACCTTGGCGCGTTGAGAGATTTTATAAGCTTGGACATAGGACAACACTTCTTTTCTCACTTCTGCCTATACACAATTTTGTATTAACCTCTTATAGGTTTTGAAGGTTCCCTCATGCCTCGCCATAAGAGTGTCATGGAAGTGGCGAATCAAAGTCACTCGTAGTTCGGGTTTGACCGGTACTCGTACTTGCTCTCGATCTAGTAGTAGGTTGTCCTTCACTTCTAACCAGGGATAGCTAGCTAGTTCTTCCTTTACCTTATTCATGAGTTCCATCATTTCTGGATCTTCCACGCATGCAGCTCTAATCTCTAAAAGAAAAGGAAAGACCAGGATATACATTATGGCTAGGTGGGCCGGTTTGGGTTGGCGCGATAGTGCATTAGCGACCTGATTCTCAGTTCCCTTTTTGTACACCAATTCGTAGTTGTTGCCCAATAACTTTGTCACCCATTGCTGTTGTGCTGGAGTGTGAATCCATTGTCCTAGGAAGTAAAGAAGACTTCGTTGGTCAGTACGCACCATAAATCGCTACCCGATGAGATATGGTCTTTATTTGGTGATGGCATGGATAATGACTAGCATCTCTTGCTCATATATAGGCATCATCTGGTTCTTCATCGATAATGCCTTGCTTATGTACGCCACTGGCCTCCATTTTTGCATTAGGACAGCCCAATTCCAGTCTCTAACGCGTCACATTCCACCACAAAAGATTTGGTGAAATTGGGGTTCAATTATTAATGGAGGTCTGAGGTTCCCTGGCTCTGATACCAGATTGATGAGTTCTTGTACCAAAAGATCGGCTATGGAACAATTCCTTTAAGATTTGAATTTATTGTAGAAAGCAGTCTGTGGAATCGTGGAAAAGTATTCGTCAGATATTTCCTATAGTCATAAAATTACGAAACAAATTGTATTAGATTCGTAACTTTCTGATCTACAACTTTCGTATTTACTCTCTTCGTATATTCGAACTGCAACTGGGATAAAAATACGGAATAATGTGGGTGATGGTGATGGTGACGGGTGGAGTGGATGTTAGGGTTATGGATGGTATGGGGATAAAGGTGGATGGTGGATGTGGTTAAGGGATGTAGACGAAGGGACTACAAGAATATGCGTTCTTTGTATTTGCAAACCTGATGTAGGCATTTGAACGCGACCCCACTTGCGTTTGAACGCGACCTACAAGAATTTTATTTTAATAAAAATAAACAATTAATGTAATAAGAAAATATCCTAAATAAGTGTATCAAATTCTACCAAAGGTAAATAATTGAGACCCCTCCTAGGGTGCTCTCCTACAAAGCAGCGAAGCTACCACTCGATGCCTCAGTTCACCACCTTAGTTTGGCCATTAGTCTGCAAGAGGTAGGCCAAACCAAGGTCTAATTGGGTCCCCCAACATGAAGTACTCCGTTCAAATGATGGCCTAATCTCTATCTGAGACTATGGAATGTGGCATGCCATGGAGCTTGCAGGCATCATGTACAAACATCTCCACTATGGTCTTCACTGAAAATGGGTGAACTAGGGCTGAGAAGTGGGCATACTTGCTCAACCTATCTACCACTACAAATATGACAAAGTATCCCCACAGTACTGGTAGCCTCTTGATGAAATCGATGGAGATGTCTCCCAAATCCACTTTGGAATTGACAAAGCTATAGTAATATTGTCGGTTTGAGGGAGTTAGCCTTTGTCCGTTGGCACACCATGCACACCTTGCACTGATACATTTAGTAGGGTCTTTTCTTATTGCGTTAGTTGTTTACTTTTATTAAAATGAAATTTCTGTAGGTCGCATTCAAATGCGGGGTCGCATTCGAACGCCCTTGTAAATGCCTGCATCAGGTTCGCAAAAATAGGAAACGTAAAATGTGCGTTCGAACGCTGCATTCGAATGCCTGCATCGTGTTCGCACATACAGAGAACGCCTTTTGTGCGTTTGAACGCGATTGGGTGCGTTCGAACTTGATCAGTGGGATTCTACTATGATTAGGGTTAATTATTGTTATTAGGGTTTGTTAGCTAGCCTCTATAAAGGTGTGGATGGCAGCCAAAATCATTATGCTATTGGATTATTAATTTCTTGCCTCCTATCTTCTCTTTATTTTCTCTACCCTAATCTCTCTCCTCTCTTTTCACCAACCTAGCACCTCTACCGTCGGCATGGTCTCTCCTAACTTCTAATCTCCCTCGTCTATCGAGTCCTCCCGCTTCTTTGGGATCTCAACCACTTCTTCCCCTTCGTGTTCATCCCTTAAACAACATCAACCATCCACCCTCATCTCCATTATTATCTATAACTCTAACGTCCACTCCACTCGTCACTGCCACCATCAACCGCATTATATCATATTTCTGTCCTAGTTGTAGTTTGAATCTATGAACGACATAAATACAAAAATTGTAAATCAGGGAGTTATGGATCGATTCCACTTAGTTTCATAATTTTTTGACAACGGGAGGATAGTTTGTGAATATTTTTCCTCAGTTGCGTGAACTGCTTTCTACAATAAATCCAGATTTTGAAGGAATTATTCTGTAGCCTTATCATTTGGATTAGAGCTAGGCGAACCTCAGACCTCCATTAATGGTTGAAACAAGGAAGATGATGTTGATAAGGAGACCAGTAGAGAGCATACCAATAAGGGAAGACTCAACCCACGATAATCCTAACCGTGAGGCTGATTCTTTTGGAGCGACCACGGCAGGACCGAGTCAACCAACATCCACGGGTGTGAATATGGGCCTGGCAGATGAACTTAGGGGCATGTTTCAAACATTACCGCATAGAGTTGATGCATTACAAAATGATCATAACACTTTAAAGGAATATGTCATGAACTGATCGGCTTTGTCATCACCTCGATGAAGATCGGTGCCTCAAGCAGGACTAACGGTGGGACCACACCGAACCGATATCCCACAGGTCCAGGTGCAACATGTTAGTGTCAATGATCTTTTTTTATCTATGCCTACACATCATCCCCCACCTCTGTTACAAAACCCAAGACCGGCGGTGGTGGAACATGAGAGGCGAGTGGCACCAGTGCGCTTTGTCGATGAGGAGGGTTGGCATTTTAAGGATGAGGTTGATCCCTTAGAAGATGGTGATGGACGTGCTCGAGGATTTAGAGAAGGAGATCAATATGCACAAAGGTTCAAACTTGAACCATGGATCTTTCGCGAACTCAACAATGCTATTCGGGAAAAAACCGTATGCTTGGACTTTCCAAAATTCTAAGGCCGTGATCCAACATATTGGGGGTTTTAAGATGAACAATACTTTGATGAGCACATTCATTTTAGGTCTGCGGGATGAGATACAAGCGGATGTTTGTGCACTTTGTCCTACAACTCTTGAGGAGGCCTTTGAGAAGGCCGTGAGGATGGAGCAAAAGCATAAGACTCTCAAGATAGCAATGAAATCAAGTTGGGGCAACTGAGATGAGCGATTAGCTCTTAGAACGCCGGCTGAAAAGTTTGCAGGTTCAAAGACAACGACTGCTAGTATAATACATTTACTCAGGGTTTTTTCTTATTGTATTAGTTGTTTATTTTCATTAAAATAAATTTTCTATAGGTCGTGTTCGAACGCAGTTGGGGGCGTGTTCGAACGCCTTTGCGAACGCTGCATTAGGTTCACAAAAACAGAGAATGCAAAAGGTGCATTCGAATGCGGTCAAGTGCGTTCTAACACCTGTATCACGTTCGCACATACAGAGAACGCCTTTTATGCGTTCGAATGCGATTAGGCACCACCACTATCATCCACACTAAATCATAATTTTGTCACTATTTCAGTTCGAATCTATGAAGGACATATATACAAAAAATGTAGATCTAGAAGTCACAAATCGATTCCACTTTGTTTTACAATTTTATGACTAACGAAGAATATTTCGTGAATATTTTCCCTCAGTTGCGCGGATTGCTTCCAGTAATTAATTCAGATCTCGAAGGAACTATTCCGTAGCCTTATCATTGATATCAGAGCCAGGCGAAGCTTAGACCTCCATTAATGGTTAAAATAAGAAAGATGACGTCAACAAGGAAACCTATGGAGAGTACACCGACAAGAGAAGACTCAACCCACGATAACCCAAACTGTGAGGTCGATTCATTTGGAGCGACCACGGTAGGACCGAGTTAACCAACGTCACATATGGGCTTGGCGGATGAACTTAAGGGCATGTTTCAAATATTGCTGCATAGAGTTGATTCAATACAAAATGATCACAATGATTTAAAGGAGTATGTTATGAACCGATCGGGTTCGTCATCTCCTTGACGACGATCGGAGCCTCAAGAAGCACTAGCGGTGGGACCCCATCGATCCGATATCCCACTGGTCCAGGTGCAACATGTGAGTGTCAATGATCCCCTCTTACCCATGCCTACACATCATCCCCCACATCTAATTCAAAACTCAAGACCGACGGTGGTGGAACCCGAGAGGCGTGTGGCATCGGTGCGCTTCGTCGATGAGGAGATTGGCACTTTGAAGATGAGGTTGATATCTTTGGAGATGGTGATGGACATGCTCGAGGATTTAGAGAAGGTGATCAACATGCACAAAGGTTCAGACCTGAACCAAGTATCTTTCGTGAATCCGACAATGCTATTCAGGGGAGAACTGCACGCTTAGACTTTCCAAAATTCTAAGGCGGTGATCCAACGGATTGGGTGTTTCAAGTTGAACAATATTTTGATTATCAAGGGACAGCAGATGATGTAGAGGTCTAGATGGCAAGCTTTCACCTCCAAGGAACGGCATTGCATTGGTATAGATCAATTATTCATGATGGTGGGTTTACTGAATGGGCTGACTTTTGTAGGAGGATTACACGCAGATTTGGAACAGCGGCTTATGAAGATTTTGCTACCACATTAAGCAAAATGTTTTAGAAGATGACCATATTAGAGTACCAAGCAGAATTTGAAAGAGTTAGTAGTCGTTGTGAGCCACCTTGGCCTGAACCGACATTGATGAGCACATTTTTTTTAGGGCTACGAGAGGAGATACAAGCGGATATTCGTGCTCTATGTCCTATCACTATTAAGGAGGCCTTTGAGAAGGTCATGAGGATGGAGCAAAAACATAAGGCTCTCAAGATGGTAGCAAAAATAAGTTGGGGCAACAGAGATGGTCGATTTGCACCTAGAATGCCGGTTGAAAATTTTGCGGGTTAAAAAACAGCGACTGCGAGTACTAGACCACAACCACTTTTGAGACCTTCTTCTGATGTTAGAGGAGGCATTAGACCCCCTGTTCTATCTCTCACACCTATCTAGGTGGAGGAGCGTAGAGCGAAGGGCCTTTGCTTTTGATGCGATGAACATTTCACCCCCGGTCATCGGTGTTCCAAATCGATCAGGAGTGTGATGCTCATCGACGGTCTCGAGGAGGACGATGGGGTTGTTGGTGATGGAGAGTATTCAGAGGAAGTCCATGAGGAGGCCATTGAGGAGGGCGTGGAGGAAGACATCCAAGTTGAAATATCGATGCATGCATATTCGGGTACTTTAGCGCCGAGGACGTTACGAGTAGATGGACTCGTTAGAAAGTATTGTGTGCACATTCTCATCGATTTTGGAAGTACACACATCTTTCTAAACAAGAGGTTAGTGAGGAGATTGGGCTTTGATGTTGAACCTACCATGAGGTTTGACATTGCTATTGGAGACGGCACAAAAGTTAAGGCAGAGAGCTTGTGTCGCCGGGTCGGTATTCGTGCAAGGATACGACATTATTGTGGACATGTATCCGTTGGCGTTGCGGGGAGCGAAAATTGTCCTTGGCACTCAGTGGTTACAAAGCTTGGGACCCGTCATTTTGATTTTCGGAGCATGTGGATGAAATTTAAGCAAGGAAATAAAGATGTGCAGCTTGATTGCGTTCGATCTCCACCGATTCCTGCGATGCAACCGATGGTGAGGCTGCCATGTGCGAGTGATTTGGCCTATCTTCTTCAGATAAAATTAGCAGGAGACGAGCCTCAAATGAGTCCAGATACTACCATCGAGTTATCTAATTTATTAGATAAATTTGTGGGACTGTTTGAGAAACCAATAGAGTTGCCACTAAGGAGAACGATGGACCATCGCATAGGGATTGTGCTCGGGGCTGCACCGATAAATGTGAGGTCATATCGGTATCCACATGTGCAAAAGGAAGTTATCTCCAAGATGGTAGTCAAGATGTTGGAGCAATGCCTCATTCAACCAAGTCATAGCTCTTACTCATCACCCGTGCTATTGGTGCAAAAGAAGGATGGAACATGGCATTTTTATGTTGACTATCGGGCACTAAATCTTACTACCGTCAAAGATCGTACCCCATTTCGGTTATAGAGAAGCTGTTGGATGAGCTTGGAGGGGCGACTATATTTAGCAAGCTTGACTTGAGGGTCGGGTATCATCAAATTAGAGTTCACTTGGCGGATGTGCATAAGACTGTATTTCGGACTTCGGACGGGCATTAATAGTTCTTGGTGATGCCTTTTGGTCTCACCAATGGTCCAGCTACTTTTCAAGGCCTCATGAATGATATATTTTGGCCTCTATTACAATGGTACGTTTTGGTATTTTTTGACGACATTTTGATGTATAGTAGGACTGAGTTAGAGCATTGGCGGCATTTAGAGGATGTGCTAAATTTGTTGAAGCAAAACAAGCTGAAGATTAATAAGTCCAAGTGCCTATGGGGAGTACCATAAGTGGAGTATTTAGGCCATATCATCTCAGTGGAAGGTGTAGCGGCAGATCTTCAAAAGGTAGCATGTATGACCGCTTTGCCGATTCCTATTATCACCACAGGATTGCGAGGATTTTTGGGGCTGACCGGATATTATCACCGGTTCATCATCGGGTATGGCAAGATCGCTGCTCCTTTCACTTCTTTGTTGAAGAACTCTTTTAGATGGACGGATGAAGCCACTACAGCCTTTGAAAAATTAAAAATAGTAATGATGACGGCTCTCGTTTTAGCGCTACTGGACTTCACCAAAGAGTTCATTGTGTAATGTGATGCGTCGGAAGTTGGCATAGGAGCTGTACTAATGCAAGGAGCCGTACTAATGCAATTATTGACTTATGAGAGAGATGTTAGCAATTCTACATGCGGTGACAAAGTGGATGCCTTATATGATCGGTAGGCGATTCATTATTCGAACTAATCAAAGAAGCCTTCCATAGTTTATGGGATAGCGTATTCACACTCTAGCACAGCAGAGATGGGTCACAAAATTGCTGGGGTATGATTATGAAATTCAATATAAGAAAATAACGAAAAATAGAGTGGCAGATGCACTATCATGCCAACCCGATACCGCCGAGCTTGCAGCCTATTTATCTCCCACTTTTCCTTTTCTTGATGAGCTGAGGTATGTATGTACATTTGACCTAGATGTTTTGAGATTGTTATAGGAGGTGATGGATGATTCGGAGCGCCATCTAGAGTTGGAGAACTGAGGCAATTTGTTGTTGGACCACGGATGCATTTGGGTGCCCCAAATGATGGATTATGGTAGAAATTGTTAGAGCACTTGCACCAAACTCTAGAGGCCAGTCATGAGGGTATCTTGAGGACTTATAGGAGGATATCTCAGAGTTACACGTGGCTAGGATTGAGACGTGATGTGAGGAGTTTTGTTCGTGGTTGCGAAGTCTCTCAAAGAACTAAGGCAATCACATTGACACCGGCCGGATTACTTTAGCCTTTATCTATACCAGACCGTGTTTGGGAAGACATTTCTATGGATTTAATAGAGGCTCTTCCGCTGGTACATGGCTATTCAGTTATTTTTGTGGTCGTTGACAGGTTAAGCAAGTATGCACACTTTTCGGCATTGTCACATCCATTTTCAGCCAAGTCAGTAGCTGAAATTTTTGTGAGAGATGTTGCTCGGTTACATGGCATGGCACGCATGATTGTATCGGATTGTGATCATGTATTTATGAGCGACTTTTGGATAGAGTTTTTCATATTACAAGGGACTCGATTGAACTTCAGTTAGGCCTACCATCCACAAACGGATGGCCAAACCAAGGTGGTCAATCGAGGCATTAAGCAGTACTTGAGGTATTTTGTTGGAGAGATGTTGAGACAATGGTTGTAGTTCTTATTGTTGGTGGAGTGGTCTTACAACACCGCCTAACATAGCAGCAGTGGCATGACTCCATTTGAGGTGGTGTATGGATGCACGACTCCGATATTACGCGCTTATGATTTAGTGGTATCTGCAAATCGGATGGAGGTGGACTTAGCTTTGATGGATAGAGATGCCACATTGAGGAGGTTGCGTGCCCATCTTAAACTTACTCAAAACTGCATCAAATAAGTTTATGATCGTAGCCATGGGGAGCAGAAGTTCGACATCGATAGTTGGGTATTTGTGAGGGTGCAACCGTATCGACAGGTGACTTGTGTCCGATGCGAAACCAGAAGTTAGCACATCGCTACTTCGGTCTATTTTGGGTGTTAGAGCATAAGAGTCTGGTTGATATCATTTGGACTACCAGAGGGATCGAGAGTGCATCCTGTCTTCCATGTTTCATTACTGAGGGAGCGAATTGGAGATCATGAGGTCGTTGGGTCGGTTCTACCAGAACCATTAGAGGAGACAGAGATCATAGAGCTAGTTCGTATACTTGCTAGGTGCCGACGACGATATGGTACCAGATTAGAGATGGAGATTCTAGTCGAGTGGCTTGGCAAGCTATCCGATGAGGCGACATGAGAGTTGGAGATTGATATTTTAGAGCATTTTCCTCACTTTTCACCTTGAGGACAAGGTGGAAGAAGTGTGGTGGGCTGATACATTTAGTTAGGGTCTTTTTTTATTGCATTGGTTATTTATTTTTATTTAAAATAGATTTCAAATGAAAATAATGTTCGAACGCAGTTGGGGGCACGTTCACACGCCTTTGTGAACGCCTGCATCAAGTTTGCAAAAATAGAGAACACAAAAGGTGCATTCGAACGTGGTTGGGTGCATTTGCAAGCCTGCATCGTGTTCGAACATACAGAGAACGTATTTTGTGCGTTCGAACGTGATTGGGCGCATTTGAATGCGATCGGCGAGATTCAACTTGGATTAGGGTTAATTATTGTTATTATGGATTGTTAGCTAGCCTTTATAAAAGTGTGGATGGCAGCCAAATTCATTATGGTATTAGATGATTGATTTCTTACCTCCTATCTTCTCTCTATTCTCTCTATCCTAATTTCCCTTCTCCTTCTTCACCAACCTAACACCTTTACCGTTGGTAAGGTCTCTCTTAACTTTTAATCTCCTTCGTCTGTCGAGTCCTCCCTCTTCTTTGGGATCTCGACCACTTCTTTCGCTTCGTCTTACTCAGTTAAACGACATCAACCATCCATCTTCATCTCCATTACCCTCCATAACCCAAACATCCACTCCACCCGTCACCACCACCATCATCCATATTAAATCATAATTTCATCCCTGTTTCAGTTTGAATATATTAAGTACATAAATATAAAAAACATAGACCAAGAAGTTACAGATCTATTACACTTAGTTTCGTAATTTTCTGACTACGGGAGAATATTTGGTGAATATTTTCCCTTAGTTACACGGACTGCTTCCTGTGATAAATTCAGATCTTTAAGGAATCGTTCCATAGCCTTTTTATATTACTAAACTATGACCACCTTTGAGAACTTCTTCTGATGTTAGAGGAGGCACAAGACCCCACGTTCGAACTCTCACAACTGCCCAAGTGGAGGAGCAAAGAGTGAACGACCTTTGTTTTTGATGTGATAAACGTTTCACCCCTGGTCATTGGTGTTTCAAACTGATCGAGAGTGTGATGCTTATCAACAGTCTTGAGGAGGATGATAAGGTTGTTGATGATGATGAGTGTTAAGAGGAGGTTCATGAGGAGGCCATTGAGGAGGGCGCGAAGAAAGATATCCAACCTGAAATATCGATGCATGCATATTCGGGTACTTCCGCGCTGAGGATGTTACGGGTAGACGGACTCGTTAAAAAGTATTGTGTGCACATCCTCATCGATTCTAGGAGTACACACACCTTTGTAGACAAGAGGTTAGTGAGGAGATTGTGCTTGGATGCTGAACCGACTGTGGGATTTGTTATTGCTATTGGAGACGGCATGACGCTTAAGGTAGAGAGCTTATGTCGCTAGGTTGGTATACGAGTGCAAGGACATGACATTATTGTGGACTTGTATCCATTGGCGCTGCAAGGAGCAGACATTATCCTAGGAACACAATGGTTACAAAGCTCGGGGCCCATCATTTTTGATTTCCGAAGCATGTGGATGAAATTTAGGCAAGGAAATAAAGATGTGCGGCTTGATGGCATTTGACCTCCACCGATTCCTACGATGCTGTCGATGGTGGGGCTACCATGTGCAAGTGATTTTGGCATATCTTCTTCAGTTAGGACCAGCAGGAGATGAGCCTCAAATGAGTCTAGATACTACCATCGAGTTATCTAATTTATTAGATAAATTTGTGGGACTGTTTGAGAAACCAATAGAGTTGCCACTAAGGATAACGATGGACCATCGCATAGGGATTGTGCTCGGGGTTGCACTGATAAATGTGAGGCCATATCGGTATCCACATGTGCAAAAGGAAGTTATCTCCAAGATGGTAGTCAAGATGTTGGAGCAATACCTCATTCAACCAAGTCATAGCTCTTACTCATCACCCGTGCTATTGGTGCAAAAGAAGGATGGAACATGACATTTTTATGTCGATTATCGGGCACTAAATCTTATTACCGTCAAAGATCGTACCCCATTCCGGTTATAGAGGAGCTATTGGATGAGCTTGGAGGGGCGACTATATTTAGCAAGCTTGACTTGAGGGTCGGGTATTATCAAATTAGAGTTCACTTGGCGGATGTGCATAAGACTGTATTTCGGACTTCGGACGGGCATTACGAGTTCTTGGTGATGTCTTTTGGTCTCACCAATGGTCTAGCTACTTTTCAAGGTCTCATGAATGATATATTTTGGCCCCTATTGCAAAGGTATGTTTTACTATTTTTTGACGACATTTTGATGTATAGTAGGACTGAGTTAGAGCATTAGTGGCATTTGGAGGATGTGCTGAATTTGTTGAAGCAAAACCAACTGAAGATCAATAAGTTTAAGTGCCTATGAGGAGTACCATAAGTGGAGTATTTAAGCCACATCATCTCAGCGGAAAGTGTAGTGGCGGATCTTCAAAAGATAGCATATATGACCGCTTGGTCGATTCTTACTATTGCAAGATCGTTGCTCCTCTCACTTCTTTGTTAAATGACTCTTTTAGATAGACAAATGAGGCCACTACAGCCTTTGAAAAATTAAAAACAGCAAAGACGACGACTCTCGTTTTAGGTCTACTAGACTTCACCAAAGAGCTCGTTGTGGAATGTGATGCATCAGGAGTTGGCATAGGAGCTATACTAATGCAAGGACGACGTTCTATAGCCTTTCTTAGTAAAGCTTTATCACAAAAATCTCAGTAATTATCGACTTACGAGAGAGAGATGTTGGCAATTCTGCATGCGCTAACAGAGTGGAGGTCTTATTTAATTTATAGGCGATTCGTTATCCAAACCAATCAAAAGAGCCTTCCATACTTTATGGGACAATGTATTCACACTCCGGCATAGCAGAGATGGGTTACAAAATTGCTGGGGTATAATTTTGAAATTCAATACAAGAAAGGAACGAAAAATAGAGCGGGGGATGCACTATCACGCCAACCCGATACCGCCGAGCTTGCAGCCTATTCATCTCTCACTTTTTCTTTTCTTAATGAGCTGAAGTATGTATGTACATCTGACCTAGATGTTTTGAGATTGTTACAGGAGGTGATGGATGATTCGGAGCATCATCCAGAGTTGGAGAATCGAGGCGGTTTGCTGTTGGACCACGGATGTATTCGGGTGCCCGGAAATGATGGATTGCGGCAAAAATTGTTAGAGCACTTCCACCAAACTCTAGAGGCTGGTCATGAGGGTGTCTTGAGGACTTATAGGATATCTCAGAATTGCATATGGCTAGGATTGAGGCGGGATGTGAGGAGTTATGTCCGTTCTTGCGAAGTCTATTAAAGGGCCAAGGCAACCACATTGAAAACGATCGGATTACTACAGCCTTTACCTATACCGGACTGTGTTTGGGAAGACATTTCTATGAATTTCATAGAGGGTCTTTTGCTGGTACATTGTTATTCCGTTATTTTTGTGGTGATTGACAAATTGAGCAACCATACGCACTTTTCGGCATTGTCACATCCATTTTCAGCCAAGTCAGTGGCTGAAATTTTTGTGAAAGATGTTGCTCGGTTACATGGCATGCCACGTACGATTGTCTCAGATCATGATTGTGTATTTATGAACAACTTTCGGATGAAGTATTTTAGATTGTAGGGGACTTGATTGAACTTCAGTTCGGCCTACCATCTATAGACAGACGGCCAAATCGAGGTGCTCAATTGAGACATTGAGCAGTACTTCAGGTGCTATGTTGGAGAGATGCCGAGATGATGGTTAGAGTTTTTTCTGTTGGCGAGGTGGTCTTATAACACCGCCTACCATAGTAGCATTAACATGACTCCATTTGAGGTAGTGTATGGGTGCACGGCTCCGACATTATGTGCTTATAATCTAGTAGCATCTATAGATTGGATAGAGGTGGACTTAGCTTTGATGGATAGAGATGCCACATTGAGGAGGTCGCGTGCCCATTTTAAACTTGCTCAAAACCACATGAAGCAAGTTTATAATCGTAGCCATAGGGAGTAGGAGTTCGACATCGGCAATTAGGTGTTTGTGAGGGTTCAACCGTATCGACAAGTGACCTTGAGTCCAATGTGAAATTAGAAGTTAGCACATTGCTACTTCGATCTGCTTTGGGTGTTAGAGCGTATTGGTCCGGTTGCATATCGTTTGGAGCTGTCAAAGGGGTCGAGAGTGCATCCTATCTTTCATGTTTCATTGCTGAGGGAGCGAATTAGAGATCATGAGGTCATTGCATTAGTTCTACTGGAGCCATTAGAGGAGATAGAGATTGTAGAGCCAGTTTGTGTACTTGCTAGGCGCCGACGATGATATGGTTCTAGATTAGAGATAGAGATTCTAGTCGAGTGGCTTGGCAAGCAATCCGATAAGGCGACATAGGAATTGGAGACTGATATTTTGGGGCGTTTCTCTGACTTTTCACCTTGAGGACAAGGTGAGGAAAGCATGGTGGGCTGATACATTTAGTAGTGTCATTTGTTATTGCATTAGTTGTTTATTTTTATTAAAATAAAATTCCTGTAGGTCACGTTCAAACGTGCAATGGGTCGCGTTTGAATGCCCTTGCGAATGCCTGCATCAGGTTTGCAAAAATAGAGAATGTAAAATGTGCGTTCGAACGCTTGCATTGCGTTTGCACATATAGGGAATGTCTTTTGCGCGTTCGACGCGTTGGAACGTGATCGGCGGGATTCCACTAGGATTAGGGTTAATTATTGTTATTAGAGCTTGGTGGCTAGCTTCTATAAAGGTGTGGATGGTAGCCAAATTTATTATGCTATTAGATTATTAATTTCTTGCCTCCTATCTTCTCTCTATTCTCTCTACCCTAATCTCCCTCCTCCCTCTTCACCAACCTACTACCTCTACCATTGGCAAGGTCTTTCCTAACTTCTAATCTCCCTCGTTTGTCGAGTCCTCCCTCTTCTTTGGGATCTCGACCACTTCATCCCCTTCGTCTTTATCCTTTAAATAACATCAACCATCCACCCTTATCTCTATTATTATCCATAACTCTAACATCCACTCCGCCAGTCACCACCACCATCAACCGCAATATATCGTGTCTTCGTCCTAGTTTTCGTTCGAATCTACAAAGGTTGTATGATACGATTCGGACTTCATTGATGTCGCCTCGAGCATGGATACACTTTAGGAGTGTCTTGTTTCTTGTTTTAATGTTTAATTTCTAAGAAAATAAGTTTTCTGTAAGTCGCGTTCGAACGCAGTTGTGAACGTGGTTGTAAACGTGATTGTAGGAGTGTGCAGCGTTCGAACACACTGTGAATGCCTGCATCGCGTTCGCAAATCCAGAGAAGTGGAAAACAGGTGCGTTCGAATACCTGCATCGCGTTCACAAATCCAGAGAAGAGCGAAATCGATGCGTTCGAACGCGGTCAATGAAATTGTATTGTTTAGGGTTAATTTTGAATTGTTTGGTTAGCCTCTAAAGGGATGTGGATGGCAACCAGAGAATTATTATTGAAAAATTGAGTTTTCCCTTGCCTCCTTCGTCTTCTTCGCTCTCGTTCTCTCAATCCCCGGTGACACCGCTTCTAACCTTCTTCGACCAGCTAATCACCCTAGACCCTTAGGGGCGATCCTCTCCTCCCCCTTTTTCCAATCTATCCAACATTTGCCCTAACCCTTCCATCAACCATAACACTTCCACCACCACTTTTCACTAGTGCCACCCCATTAATGCCGGTCCGCCTCCAACCACCATCACCTAGGATCTCGTGCCTCCATCCATGGATCCTAATTAGACCACCTTGCCATTCATCCACTAATCGGATGATATCTTGAGATCCCCACATCCGATTTGCCTAAAACTTGATTTGTTGGAAAGCTCTTTTCTGGGCTACAATATATCTAAATTTTACATCGATCTGATGGTGGCATACCTCGGGATTTTATTACAAAGTTCCGTGCCAAATCTAGTCCAGATCAGAGAATTGAAAGAGGTCGAACCTTAGTCTGAGGGGAGATCGTATCAAGCTTGGTATCAGAGCCACCGTTCCTCAGACACGCTCTTCCTATGACGACAACCAGAGCTATGGCTGCACGGCGAGATGAAGCAGAAGAGATTCTCCCAATAGAGGAGGGGGAAACGGTTGTAGGGACTTTCACCTGCGGAACTGCCCGATCTAATCGGAATACGGAAGAACCTAGTGTTCAAGCCGTGTTGGGGTCTCTTTTCGAACAAATGGCCATCAACAACCAGATGATGATGGAGATGATGCAGGAATTACGGGCGATGAGGGAAGCCATGGAGAACAGGAACGCTTCATCGACCCCACGATGCGAGTCCACTTCCATGAACCCACCGCCGCCGGTTCAGAATTTGCAACCACAAGAGCTGCTGCTGCCACCACTGATACGATTCAGACTTCACTGACATCGTCTCGAGCATGGATTCACTTTAGGAGTGTTTTTGTTTCATGTTTTAGTGTTTAATTTCCATTAAAATAAGTTTTCTGTAAGTCGCGTTCGAACGCGGATGGAGTGAGTTTGAACGCGGTTTGTGAACGGGGTTGTGAACGTGGGTGAAGAGAGTGCACTGTGCGTTCGAACGTGGTGCGTTCGAATGCACTGTGAACGCCTGCATCACGTTCGCAAATACCGAGAGGTGCGTTCGATCGTGCGTTCGAACGCGGTGCGTTCGAACGCGATGCGTTCGAACGCGGTCGGGCGAGTTCGAACACGGTCGGCGAAAATTGTATTTTTAGAGTTAATTTTGAGTTGTTGGTTAGCCTTTAAAAGGATGTGGATGGCAACCAAAGGGGGATTGATTATTGAATATTGAGATTGAGTTTTGCCTTGCCTCCTTCGTCTTCTTCATTCCCGTTCTCTCAATCCCCGGCAACGCCGCTTCTAACCTCCCTCGACCGGCCAATCACCCTAGTCCCTTAGGGGTGGCCCTCTTCTCCCCCTTCTTCCAATCTATCCAACACTTGCCCTAATCTTTCCATCATCCATAACCTTTCCACCATCACTTTTCCACCGATGCCACCCCATTAACGTCGGTCCTCCACCAATCACCATTACCTAGGATCTCGTGCCTCCATCCACGGATCCAAAACAGAGCATCCTGATATTCATCCCCTAAACGGACAATATCTCAAGATCCCCAACTCTGATTCGCCCGAAACTTGATTTGTTGGAAAGCTCTTTTCAAGGGAGACAACATGTCAAAATTTCACGTCGATCCAACATCGGAATATTTCGGGATCGTATTTCAAAGTTCCGTACCAGATCTAGTCCAGATCAGGAAATTGGAAGAGATCGAACTTTAGCCTAAGGGGAGATCGTATCAATTTGGTATCAGAGCTCCATAGCCTGAGACGTGATCGTATCAAGCTTTGTATTAGAGCCACCGTTCCTCGGACAAGCGCTTCCAATGACAACCACTAGATCCATGGCTGCACGGCGAGATGATGTAGAAGAGATTCTCCCAATAGAGGAGGGAGAAACGATTGCGGGGACTTCCACCCGCAGAACCGCCCGATCTAATCGAAATACGGAAGAACCTAGCGTTCAAGCCGTGTTGGAGTCTCTTTCCGAGTAGATTGCCATCAACAACCAGATGATGATGGAGATGATGCGGGAACTACGGGCAACAAGGGAAGGAATGTTGAACGGGAAAGCACCATCGACCCCACGAGGTGAGTCCACCCCCTTGAACCCACCGCCACCGGTTCAGCCTTTGCAACCACAAGAGCCGCTGCTACCACCACCCTATGGGCAGACGCAAGCAATGATGGTTACACCAAGTCCAGTTGCAAGTGAACCCATCCGACGAGCAAACCACCATGGAGACCACCTTGGAGATCAAGATCCGTGGGTGGGCCAATACGATCCAGAACCACAGCGAGTTAATCAAAACCGAAGGAGGGATCATCAACCCTTCATAGTGCATCCTACTCTGGTTAGACAAGGACTTGGACATGATCCGGAACGAGACAACGGCATCCGTGGACAAGTCGTGCGTCTCGAATTTCCTAAGTTCAAAGGCGGCGACCCAATCAATTGGTTATATAGGGCGGAGGAATTCTTTGCATAATAAGGTACGGCGGAAGAATATAAGGTGACGCTTGTGAGCTTCCACCTTGAGGATGCGGCGCTTCATTGGTTTCGAGCAACCAATGCCATTGAGGCTATCGAAACTTGGGCTGAATTTTGCACTGATATCACACGGCGATTTGGAGCATCGGGGTATGAAGACTTTGATGCTCTCCTCTCAAAAACAGTGCAAAAGACTACGGTTGGGGCATACCAAGAAGAATTTGAGAGGATTAGTAGCCGATGTCACCCACCATGGACGGATCAGCAACTTCGCAGCACCTTCATCTCCGGGTTGCGGGGTGACATACAAGCCGATGTGAGGGATTTAAGGCCTAGAACCTTAAAGGAGGCCTTCGAAGATGCGGTGCTTATGGAAGACAAACATAGGGCCATGAAGATACACCTGAAGCAGAGTTGGATAAGCCTAGGAAGCCGCAATCAATCCCAACCAACCGTAACGGCAGGAAACATCACAGGAGTACCAAGAGTTGCTGCTATAGTGGTACCTCCTCGAACACCTTTGAAGCCATCCCAAGATGTGAAGTATACACCTAGAGGTTCGGGACGAGCACTCACACCTGCCCAAGTAGAAGAAAGAAGAGCCAAGGGCCTATGCTTCCGTTGTGATGAGAAGTTTGTACCCGGGCATCGCTGTGCTAAACCGATGGGATCGGTGATGCTAATCGATGGATTGGAGGAAACTAAGGATGAGTTTGCAGCTGAAAGTGCAGATGTGGCTGGACATCAAGGAGAAGAAGCTGAGGAGCAACCCGTGGAGGATATGATAGCCGAAGTCTCCCTCCACGCCTATTCGGGGACAGCTGCGCCAAAGACCTTGCGGGTGAACGGTGTAGTCAAGAAAACCACAATGAGAATCTTGATTGACACCGGGTCCACCCACAACTTCATTGACAAGAGGCTCCTTAGGAAGATTAGGCTCGAGTCGGAACCCACGGAAAGGTTTGATGTGACGATCGGAGATGGCACCACATTGCGAGCAGATTTTATTTGTGGAGGTGTAGAATTGAAGGTGCAAGGTCAAACTTTCACATTGGATCTTTATCCGTTGGCCTTGCAAGGTGCCGATATTGTTTTGGGGACCTAATGGCTTCAAAGCTTGGGGCCTGTAACTTTTGATTTCTCAAACCCTACACTGACATTTCGGAGGAATGGACGAAGGGTGCTGTTGGATGGAAATCAACCGCGGTAGGGGCCGACATTGCAACCACTTGTGGGCTTTCCTAGTGCAGGGGACCGGGCTCTACTATTGCAAATGGATGTCGCTGAACCTAACTCGAGTCATTGGGAGGGCCTAATCTGGATCCACCAATTGCATATAACTCGACCTCCCGAGCGCAATCGGATGCACTAGATTTCTATTGCTGAACTGACATTGAGTCAAGTGGTTCGACCACCCGAGACCAAGTGGACTCAATGTAGATGGACCCAAATTCCACCTTGGGCTAGTAGGAGTACAGGTATCCAAGCTCGACTGAGAATGAACCCCTTTGAGACGGTTTATGGGCGCACTCCCCTTGTCTTGCGTGCGTACGATAGACTTGCGGCGGCGGATAGGACTGAGCTTGACTTGGAGCTTGATGATCGAGATGAAACATTGAGATGGCTCAAGACTCACCTAGCCACAACCCAAAACCGCATGAAGCAAACTCATGACAAAGGTCGACGTGAGCGAGAATTTGAGGTGGATCAATTGGTGTTTGTTCGAGCTCAACCGTATCGGCAATCCACATTGAGGCCAATTTTGAACCAAAAGTTGGGTTACAAGTACTACGGTCCGTATTGAGTGCTACAACGAATCGATCCAGTAGCTTACCGGTTGGACCTACCTGAAGGAACCAGGTTACATCTGGTCTTCCATGTATCAGCATTAAAGGCCCAAATCGGGCCTAACCATGTAGTGGGTTCGGCCTTACCCGAACCAATGGAGGAAGATGGCCCCACTGAACCGGTCCGAGTCTTAGGCCGTAGGAGAAGACGCCATGGGTCCAGATTAGAGACAGAAGTGCTGATTGAGTGGCTGGGCAAACCTACTGACGAGTCTACATGGGAGCTAGAGTCAGATTTCATGGATCGCTTCCCAAATTTCAAACCTTGAGGACAAGGTTGCGGAAGCATGGTGGATTGATACGATTCGGACTTCACTGACGTCGTCTCGAGCATGGATTCACTTTAGGAGTGTTTTTGTTTCATGTTTTAGTGTTTAATTTCCATTAAAATAAGTTTTCTGTAAGTCGCGTTCGAACGCGGGTGGAGTGAGTTCGAACGCGGTTTGTGAACGGGGTTGCTAACGTGGATGAAGAGAGTGCACTGTGCGTTCGAACGTGGTGCGTTCGAACGCACTATGAACGCCTGCATCACGTTCGCAAATACTGAGAGGCACGTTCGATCGTGCGTTTGAATGCGGTCGGGCGAGTTCGAATGCGGTCAGCAAAAATTGTATTTTTAGGGTTAATTTTGAGTTGTTGGTTAGCCTTTAAAAGGATGTGGATGGCAACCAAAGGGGGATTGAGTATTCAATATTGAGATTGAGTTTTGCCTTGCCTCCTTCGTCTTCTTCGTTCCCGTTCTCTCAATCCCCAACGACACCGCTTCTAACCTCCCTCGACCGGCTAATCACCCTAGTCCCTTAGGGGTGGCCCTCTTCTCCCCCTTCTTCCAATCTATCCAACACTTGCCCTAATCTTTCCATCATCCATAACCTTTCCACCATCACTTTTCCACCGGTGCCACCCCATTAACGCCGGTCCTCCACCAATCACCATTACCTAGGATCTCGTGCCTCCATCCACGGATCCAAAACAGAGCATCCTAATGTTCATCCACTAAACAGACAATATCTCAAGATCCCCAACTCCGATTCGCCCGAAACTTAATTTGTTGGAAAGCTCTTTTCAAGAGCGACAACATATCAAAATTTCACATCGATCCAACATCGGAATATTTCGGGATCTTATTTCAAAGTTCCGTGCCAGATCTAGTCCAGATCAGGAAATTGGAAGAGATCGAACCTTAGCCTAAGGGGAGATCGTATCAATTTGGTATCAGAGCTCCATAGCCCGAGGCATGATCGTATCAACCACCCTATGGGCAGAGACAAGCAAGGATGGTTCCACCAGGCCCAGTTGTAGGTGAACCCATTCGACGAGCGAACCACTATGGAGATCACCTTGGAGATCAAGATCCGTGGGCGGGTCAATATGATCCGGAACCACGGCGAGTTAATCAAAACTGAAGGAGGGATCATCAACCCTTCATAGTGCATCAACTTGGACATGATCCGGAACGAGACAACGGCATCCATGGACAAATTGTGCGTCTCGAATTCTCCAAGTTCAAAGGTGGCAATCTGATCGATTGGTTGTATAGGGCAAAACAATTCTTCGCATACCAAGGTATAGTGGAAGAATACAAGGTGACGCTAGCGAGGTTCCACCTTGAGGATGTGGCGCATCATTGATTTCGAGCAGCCAATGCCAATGAGGCTATCGAAACTTGGGCTGACTTTTGCGCCGATATCACACGGTGATTTGGAGAGTTGGGGTGTGAAGACTTTGATGCTCTCCTCTCAAAGACGGTGCAAAGGACCACGGTTGGGGCATACCAAGAAAAATTTGAGAGGATGAGTAGCCAATGTCATCCACCATGGACGGATCAGCAACTTCGCAGCACCTTCATCTCCGGACTGCGGAGAGACATACAAGCCGATGTGAGGGCTTTAAGGCATAGAACCTTAAATGAGACCTTCGAAAATGCGATGCTTATGGAAGACAAACATAGGGCCATGAAGTTACACCTGAAACAGAGTTGGACGAGCCAAGGGAGCTGCCATCAAGCTCAACCAACTATAGCGACGGGAAATATTACTAGAGTATCGAGGACCGCTGCTGCGATGGTGCCTCCTCGAGCATCCTTAAAGCCATCCCAAGATGTAAAGTACGCACCTAGAGGTCCGGGACGAGCACTCACACCTGCTCAAGTGGAGGAACGAAGAGCCAAAGGTCTATGCTTCCGTTGTGATGAGAAGTTTATACTCAGGCATCGCTGCGCTAAACCGATTGGATCAGTTAATCGACGGATTGAAGGAGGCTAAGGATGAGTTTGCAGCTGAAAATGAAGGTGTGGCTGGACATCAAGGAGAAGTAGCTGAGGAGCAAACCATGGAGGACATGATAGCCAAATCTCCCTCCACGCCTATTCAGTGACAGCTGCGCCAAAGACTTTGCGGGTGAATGATGTAGTCAAGAAAACTATAGTGAGAATCTTGATTGACACCGGGTCCACCCACAACTTCATCGACAAGAGGCTCCTTAGGAAGATTATGCTCAAGTTGAAACCCACGGAAGGGTTCGATGTGATGATTGGAGATGGCACCACATTGTGAGCGGATTTTATTTGTGGAGGTGCGGAATTGAAGGTGCAAGGCTAAACTTTCACATTTGATCTTTATCCGTTGGCCTTGCAAGGTGCCGACATTGTTTTGGAGACTCAATGGTTTCAAAGCTTGGGGCCCGTAACATTTGTTTTCTCAAACCTCACACTGACATTTCAGAGGAATGGTCGAAGGGTGCTGCTAGATGGAAATCAACCGCGGCAAGGGCCGATATTGCAACCACTTGTGGGCTTTCCTTATGCAGGGGACCGAGCTCTACTATTACAAACGGTTGTTGCTAAACCCGAATATCCACCACCAAGGGAAATAGCCACTGACATGCAAGAGCTGCTGCAGGAGTTCAAGGATCTCTTCGAGGAACCCCGAGGACTACCGCCGACCCATCGGCACGACCATCGCATCCAGATTATTCCAGGGGCTGAACCAGCAAATGTCTAGCTCTATCGGTACCCGCATGTCCAGAAAGAAGAGATCAATAAATTGGTGGTGGAAATGCTCGAGTAAGGGATTATTCAACCTAGTAGAAGTGCCTACTCGTCGCCGGTGCTGCTGGTTCGGAAGAAAGACTGGAGTTGGCAGTTTTGCGTCGACTATCGAATCTTGAATGTAATTACCGTCAAGGATCGGTATCCAATACCGATGATCGAGGAGTTGCTGGATGAACTCACAGGGTCGGCTTATTTGAAAAAGTTGACTTAAGAGCGGGGTACCATCAAATCCGCGTCGACCCAAAAGATGTGCACAAAACGGCGTTCTGAACTCACGATGGCCACTATGAGATTTGAGTCATGTCGTTTGGCCTTACCAATGCACCGACCACCTTCCAAGGGCAGATGAATGACCTTTTCTGCTCGCTCTTGAGTCGGTACGTGCTCGTCTTCTTTGACGACATTCTAGTGTATGGCAGGAATTGGAGAGAGCACTTGCGGCATGTGCGAGAGGTATTAAAAATCTTGCAACAAAACCAGTTAAAAGTCAAAATGAGCAAGTGTCTTTGGGGAGAGTCATGAGTGGAGTACTTGGGGCATATAATCTCAGCAAGAGGAGTGGAAGCTGATCCAAGCAAGATTAAGAATATGGTGGACTGGCCGATTCCTACTAATCGGCGGGAATTAAGGGGATTCCTTGGGTTGATGGGGTACTACCGACGATTCGTTGCTAACTATAACAAAATTGCTGCCCCGCTGACCTCCTAACTCAGAAAATGTGGGTTTCAATGGACGGGCAAGGCGACGGAGGCCTTCGAAGCCTTGAAGATAGCTATGTCTACCGCTTCGGTTCTAGCACTATCGGATTTCAGCAAGCCCTTTGTGGTGGAATGCGATGCTTCGGGTGAGGGCATTGGAGCAGTTTTGATACAAGAGAGCAGACTTGTGGCATATATGAGCAAAGCATTGTCAAACTAGTCGCGATAGCTATCCACCTACAAGCGCGAAATGCTAGCGATTCTACACGCCGTCACCAAATGACGACCCTACTTGATTGGCCAACGGTTTACTATCCGCACGGACCAGCGTAGCTTACCCTACTTTATGGAGCAACGTGTGCACACCCCAGCCCAAACAACGGTGGGTCATGAAACTCCTTGGGTATGACTACAAATTAGTCTACAAAAAGGGAATCGAGAATCTAGCGGCCGATGCCCTTTCACGCCAACCGAACACAAGTGAGCTTCCCTCTATTTTTAGATATGTGGGGAACCAATGCAGAAGATCATACCATAGAGGAGCTTGAGTCAAAGTTCAAAGATCGCTTCCCAAGTTTCAAACCTTGAGGACAAGGTTGTGGAAGTGTGGTGGATTGATACAATTCGGACTTCACCGATGTCGTCTCGAGTATGAATACTCGAGTATGAATACACTTTAGGAGTGTCTTGCTTCTTGTTTTAATGTTTAATTTTTAAGAAAATAAGTTTTCTGTAAGTCGCGTTCGAACGCACTCCACCCGCGTTCGAACGTGTTGTGAACATGGTTGTGAGAGTGTGCATTGTGCATTCGAACGCCGCGTTTGAACGCACTGTGAATGCCTGCATCGCGTTTGCAAATCCAGACAAGCGGGAAACAGGCGCGTTCAATCGCGCATTCGAACGCCTGCATCGTGTTCGCAAATCTAGAGAAGAGTGAATTCGGTGCGTTCGAATGCGGTTAGGCGCGTTTGAACGCGGTCGGCGAAATTATATTATTTATGGTTAATTTTAAATTGTTTGGTTAGCCTCTAAAGGGATGTGGATGGCAACTAGAGAATTATTATTGAAGAATTGAGTTTTGCCTTGCCTCTTTCGTCTTCTTCGCTCTCGTTCTCTCAATCCTCAACGACGTCGCTTCTAATCTCCTTCGACCGGCCAATCACCCTAGACCCTTAGGGGTGGCCCTCTTCTCCCCTGTTTTTCAATCTATCCAACACTTGCCCTAACCCTTCCATCAAAATAACCCTTCCACCATCACTTTTCATCAGTGTCACCCCATTAACGCCGGTCCGCCTCCAACCACCATCACCTAGGATCTCATGCCTCCATCCACGGATCCTGATCAGACCACCCTGATATTCGTTCACTAATCGGACGATATCTCAAGATCCCCATATCCGATTCATTTGAAACTTAATTTGTTGGAAATCTTTTTTATGGGGCTACAACATATCCAAATTTCACGTCGATCCAACGGCGGCATACTTTGAGATCTTATTATAAAGTTCTATGCCAAATCTAGTCCAGATCAGAGAATTGGAAGAGATCGAACCTTAGCCTAAGGGGAGATTGTATCATCGTAAATACAAAAATGGTAGATCTGGGTGCTACGGATCGATTCCACTTGGTTTCATAATTTTTTGACTATGGAAGAATATTTGGTGAATATTTTTCCTTGGTTACGCGAACTATTTCCTACAATAAATTTAGATCTTGAAAAAATCGTTCCGCAGCCTTATCATGCACACCCTTATGTACTCTGTCAATACCTTCTTCATCCTGGCCCATATATAGCTTTACTAAAGCTATTTTTAGGTTCTCAGCTTTTCCTCCAATCTATCTTCAAAAATATCAATTTTGAGGATACAAAAAAGTTGTAAAGTAAAGGTGTGCATTACCAAAAAGATATAAATATGCATTATCAATTAAATTATGCATTGGTTTAACAGTGTGTATTATTATTGTGAAATGTGTATTGTCATAATAAAATAATGTGCATCACCTACCTCTCATAAACGTGTATCACAAAAAAGACATAGAAAGATGATTGATTACCTTAAAGACTACTTGAAGATTCTCTTTACAAGTATGCGTAGCATTGAAATTGAAGGATGGCGTAGAGAAAACATGACTTCCAAGTTTCTATTATGTTGAACATCAACAAATGAGTCAAATATATCAACTGGGTAGAGATATCTCATTTTAAGATCAAAGTCATTAGGATTGCCCTGCATCAAAAGATATACCTGTGCTTTAAATTGCTCATATCTTGTTTCCTTAATAATTTACAACACTTTACAATTGCCTCCATTGTAGATAATTTTTTCATCTTGAGATGATGCATTTCCATCATAATGGATGATAATATTCACCGTAGCTATTGATTGAGAAAGATTTACATAATAATAATAATGGAGGAGAAAAAAGAATTTAGAAATGGTTAGATGGGGTAGATTTTAGATAATTGAGATTATACTTGCTTAGGATGAGAGTTAGAGCTGATGGGATGAAATAGGGTGGGAAAGAAATGTTGTTTTGGCGGGATGATATGGGTTAGTGGGTGAGAGGAAAGATAAATTCTAATATTTGTTAGGGGTAATATTATAAAAGGAGCTCATTGTTGCCAATACAAGAACTTTCAATCCAAATTACAAATAGGTGGAAAAAGTGCAATTAAATTACAAATTGCCTTTTATTATTCCATCCCCATTTTTCAAAGTCAGACTCTTCTTATTTATTGATAGGATATTTACTATCATGTTTGTCAATTGTTATCATAGAATGTGTCCAACCATAAACAACTAAAAGCCATTCACATTTATCAACAGATTTTAAGGAAGCTCTTATCCTAACTTTCTAATATAGATAATTGAATCAAGGTTAGGAAAGTTGATAGTAGATGGTTCTTCTCTAGGTAACTCCCAAGTTGTAAAGGATCTCTCTCAATAGCAAGAGAGACCTACTTCATATAAATTAAAAAAAAATTATAAGATGCCTAGGAGATTAAATTTACTACATGCTATCAATAGAATTAAATGCAAAAAAATAAAAGCATAAATAGGTTATCTCAAACACAAAAGATTTAATATAGGAAAACTCTAAACTTGGGTAAAAAAGTTATAAATCTTAAATCAAAACCAATTACCTAAAACTATAGCAGTTACAAGAAACTTATAGATCACTCGCTAATCATGCTATTCACTGCTTTCTATAATTAGTTCTCAATTTCAATAATTTTTGTGGTTGACCCAATGTAGTTTTTCTGGACCCATTGTAGATACAATACGTAGAATAGTGATTCACATGTTTAATTGAAAGTCGGGCAGTGAACTCCAATAAAACTGTAGGTGACCTTCAAGAATCTTTCCAATAATAATGATGACAGCTATCTAGGGTAGGTTTATTAACTCTTATATTCCTCCTCTAAGTAAGGTATAAAACCGTATGTAAAAGTGCTCTAAAGATAATCATATAAATTGCAGATCCACATTGGCGTTTGAACACAGGCAGGGCATGTCCAAATGCAAGCAGGCAAGTTCAAACACCTCTTACATGAAAGCTTGTAATCTCTAATTTTTTGCACAGTGTTTGAACCATCTTGTGAATGCCTGCATTAAAAAAAATATATATATATACAAATGCCAAAAATCATGTTCGAATACCTCAAAACTGAATCTCTGTTTTAAGAATGCATGAAATTGTGTTCAAACCACCTGCGAACACTCTTTATGAAATTTTATTTCTCGCTTCAATTTTTTTAATTTTTCATTTTTATTTTCTTCATCAACATCCATATAAAAATTCTAGACATAATTACACATTTATTATTTTAATACACATTGCCGATTACACAAAAACCTTACAATTTTAATGCCTCAAAAATACCCCACTATCCATTTCTTAATGGATAATTAATATATTGATAAGCTAAAATAACTATAGAACTAGATTTTAAGGTAAAATGAGATGTATTTTAGATACTTTCAAATTTTGTCAGATGTTTTTAGGTTAAACTTTAAACAATTAAATTAAAGTGTATTTTTGTCTTTAAAAACTAAAATATATAAAGGGTCAATAAATATCTATTGGTACGGTGGGACTAATAATAAATGCAAAATGTACGGTGTTTCAATAAATTTCCCTAAAAAAATCTATCTTCGTGTTAATGGATTGGATCGCATAAAATCTGATAAAGAAATTGAGTACATGCTAATTTGTTGAGCAGCCCCCACAGAAACAAACATGTTAATCAAGGTTGAATATATATATATATATATTATAGTAAGGGCCCTACGTAAAGGACAATTATTTAGTAGCTGCTTGAAGGCCGTTACTTGGTGGACCATCAAATATTTTTATTTTATAATATTGAGAAATTTAAAAAATTAACTTTCACGGTTATAAAAAGCTTTATTAGAGATGGAGACCAAAATATGAAGAGCATAAGGGAAACCCCTATTCTAGGTATAACCATAGCCCAAAGTTTTATCCCAGTTAGTAAGCCAATCTGTTGCTTGGTTGCATCTCTAAATACATGGTTAACTTAATAATTTTTAAAATTGCTAATTAAGAAATTGATGTCGTCGATTAAGCTGCCAATCGACTAGGAAGGTTTTGAGATTCCCTTCAAGTTGTTAACGAGGACAAGCAAATCAAATTCTATAAGAATGTTCTAGATGTCTTTCTCTTTCAAGAAAATGACGCTTCTCAGATTGTAGTAGCCTCAGCGATCGAGCCGTCAATGTTGACTTCCACCAACCAAGTTGAGAGGAGCATAATTAAGCTATCAAACCATGACGCTTGCCCATCCGATTTCATCTCGGCTTAAGAAAGAGCCGTTAATGTTGACTTCCACCAGCCAAGTTGAGAAGGCTCTCACTGAATATATAACACTCGACCAAACATGTGCCCTTTACGTGGGTAGAACCCACGTGATTACCATGTGATCTGCTAGTCAATATTTCAACACAATATAAAGCGAAAATCCTATATTTACACAAACAAAACAAACAAAGAAGCCCATAACACCAAAACCACAATAAGTCTAAAATACATATCCATAAAAATATAAAGCAATGCCCATGTAGGAGCTACAAGCTATTTAGCTTAATTTACATGAATAGAATAAGATAAGAAGTAGAAGGCTAAACACCAATCTTCGCCAGATCCTCCATGGTCTCAGGTCATCTATTAATTTGAAAATAATTCACTAGATGGTTGTGAGCATAAAGACCAATAAGTATCTACTGATAGTCTAAAAGTTGCAATAAAAGATGCAACAATAAGTAAATATGAATATGTGTGTCATGATCAAATAGAATGCATTAGTACCATATACTTGTCATGCTCATCTAATGTGCACATGTATAAGTAAACGATAATCTACCATACATCAATTCGAACTATCTAGTCCTTAAACTTGAGCTCACACTAAGCTTTGCCTAGAGGCCATGTTAATGCAACATCACATAACTTGCATCCTCTCAGACTACTGAATCTATAACTTAGGCTCTTGCAAAGACCCGACCACATGCATATCCCAAGGGAGGGTAGATCCTAGCGGTAGAATCGTTAGCCCATCATCCAGCGAATAGCATGACCAATTATCCACCATTGCAAACTAAGGACCTAAATTGTAAGCCCATTACATAGGTTAGTATCGCACATCGATACTACCATTTGAGCCCTTAACTCCACAAAGTTGCACCACCGTGTGGAAATCATGAGTCATTGCTCACGAATGCTCTCACTCTACGTCATCGAGTATGGTTAGATCTACTATTGCAGTTCTTGATTTAGGTGCACAGTGAAACTACTTCAATTTATATCAATTTCTATTTATGTATTAGGAAAATAAAATAGTTTCTAGCAAGTGCATTCGAACACAAATAGATGATACCCAAACACGGTCATTCGAATGCCTGATTCGCATTCGTATATACAGAGGACACATTCATTTGAAAGCACGACGGGAAAGTTGAGTTGTAATATAACTTATTAGGGTTAAGTTGAGTTGTAATACAATTTGTTGGGGTTTTTGGATGTTTGGCTAGCCTCTTTATATGTGGAGAAGCAGCCACTATTGATTATTGAATATTGAAATTAGTTTTCATCTAGGCGTGAGCCATCTTCTCCTTCCTCCATCCTGCCCCTTATATCCAACCTAAGTTCCCGTCTATGGCCGAGATTAATCCTCCATTGCTTCTCCCCTCTTATCTAGTTCTAAGTACTAATCTATCCACTATACTATAATCATTTTTCATAACTCTAATCATGTAGTCCACGTCCATCTTGCTATCTCTTGACCTTTGGTCACTATTTCCTACATAACTTTTGATCTACTCATTCGATCATCATGATTTCAATTGCATCTAATTCCTAACTCATAGAATAATATATCCAAATCTCATATCAATCCAACGGTTAGATCGATCCCAGATACCTTTGCAAGTTTCGTACTGATTTCTGTTTAGATTATCGAATCAGATAGAAACTTATCTTCACCAAAAGCGACCATAACATCTACTTCATCCTACCCTTCTCTTGCTATCTTAAACATCCTAAAGGGTATGACTCTCGTCGATCAATAGTGAATCGTCCATCATTCGGTGAAACAACTACCTGATTGGCTGTGATCAATAGACCTAAGACTTTAGGCATGGGCCTTATATGTATATATATATATATAATAGTATCCCCCGCCCTTGACCCTGGCTAAGGATGTGTTAGATACTATCGAGGCACAACAGTCACCGCCGTTATGGTCGTGCACGTGTATAAGTGGCATAATATTATATAGCACAACAAGCATAATGTAACACACATCATTATCATGTTTTGTATGCTAAAACATATGTTTTTGCCCAATAAATAGAAATCATGATATATGAAATTTTACCGAATAACAAAGTAAAATTACCATGCATGACGTGTAATAATAAAGGTAAGAATAACATATGCACATGCATGCTATGAATGTGATGATGTCATAAGGTAAGTTATTTAATTCTCTATATTAGCCCTAAATTATAGAAGTTTCACTTGCCTAAACCACTATTTTGATACTAGTTGCAACTATACCACGGGATCATCCTCATAAGGTATAGAGTCCACCTCGATAAAGAAAGTAAATAAAAAGTATAAGCACAATATTCCTATCACTAGTTAGTTAAATAGTATTACATTCGCTATAAGTTTGGGTAGGTCCATCTCGTAATTCGTACATTTATTAATCAGGTAGAATTGGCATAGCTATACCAAGGTCTGACGCGTTATTAAACGTAATAAAAATATTCTCCTCAAACTATTGTCCAAATTGCTATTATTAAATTTATAGAAGAGCGGTAGTGACAACATTTAATTAATAAGCTTCGTTAAATAATACAACTTGCTTAATATCATTTTCCTACATTAATCTATATTAATTCTCCGATAGGAGCAATTAATACAAATATACCCAGACCACTGACTCCTTTGATAAAATTGAATTAACCCAACTTTATAATTAACAAATGTTAATATCCAATTGGAGCTAGTTCTTGTTATGTGTTATTTGTAACGGCACTTTTAGGCCACAGTCTATTCATTAAAATTAATTTATAAAATAATTAATATAGCAAACACTACTATCAGCTAAAAAATTCTATAATTAGATAAGGCTCACAGTTGCCAGCATAAAGCTAAAAATAAACCCACAAAAAATTGGCCCAAATCCCACCTTAACCAAAAAAATATATGGGCTGGGATGGGCTGCTTGCAGCCCCATCCACCACAAACTTGGGCTGGGCTATATGCAGCCCAATCACACCCAAGAACACAGGTTAGGCCGCACCAGCCCGACCTAGCACACGAGCTGGGTCGCATCTAGCTCGACCTAGAACTCAGGTTAGGCTACACCTAGCTCGAGCCCGAGACACCCCCCTCCCTCCTACCTCTTCTCGACCGGAAGGAGGGAGGAAGGGTGGCTGTCGGAGGCCAAGGCTGCTAGCAACTGGGGCTAATAGGCCGGTCGACACCCCGTTGGCAAAGGAAGGCACCCACGGTGCTTACCTAGCCAGTGGAGGAAGGCAACGACCACCCATCGATATCGATAGGGAGGAAAGAGCTATCGAAGAACTCGATCGCAAGCAACCCTATTGACCCTAGTCCTCATACTAGGTTGGATTGAATCGAGCACAAATTGCATCTGATACCAATGTTATAGACCAAATCTGTACTGATTTGGATGTAAGAAATTATGATATTTTATATGATTGTAGCCTCAAAAATTAGGATTCCAATGATTCTAGTAAATAACCGATATTGTAGCAGTTATCAGAGAGTGGCGGACGACTAAGAGTGGTGGTGGATGACTGTAAGGTAGGGTGGTTACTGCTGGAGGAATATGGTTAGGGTTTGGAAGATCAAAATATTTCTACGTCTATGATCTATTTCTAGAAAGATAAAGCGATTTAATGGTTATGATAAAAGATAAAGACAAAAATAATAATTTGGAAAAATTCAAATCCATTCATTGATAATTATCTACAAGTAAAACTGTAACAACCTAGCCCTAAAAATAAATAAATAAAATATAAAAAAAAATAATAATTTGGGCACGACGTGGCCAGCCACATCGTGGCTGACCTTGTGCCCAACTCGAGCCCAATAGGTGAGAAAAAAATCTCACCTATCGTGGCATACCTTGGGGTCGCCACGCACCGCCACCGCCATCCTCCCTTCTCCACCGCCTTCTCTCTCTCTCTCTCGGCCACCATCTTACTCTACTCTCTCTTGCACTCTCTTTCTCTCCTTATTGCTGACACCAGCTCGCCGTGTTACGATCTGACCATATAGGTCAAGTCGAGTCGAGTCAAATTAATTACTTAGCTTTATCTTTCTGTCTTAAATTTCAAATAAATCGGAGAATTCGCTTGTGGATCTCATCCGCTAGAGATTAGTTACTTAGCTTTACCTTTCTATTTTTTGAATTTTAAATAAATCGGATAATCTGCATGTAGATCCGATCTGTTAGAAATTTTACTCCTATAAATAAGGGTGGACATGAGTTGATAATAATCATCATTGAGAGAAATCTGAGTTTAGCTAGTTATTATTCTCGTCCTTATCTTTATACATTAACCATTGGATTGTCTTTATCTTCTTAGGAGTAGATCATAACCATAAATCCCCTTCAAGCTTCCAAACCCTAGCCAGCTCCTACCTCCAGCAGCCACCCTACTACATGGCCGTCCATCACCACCCTTAGCTGTCCGTCACCCTCCGACGACCCTCCTACGAATGGATCATTCCAGATTTGGTCCATAACATTGGTATAAAAGCCGATGTTCCTCGGAAGATGGTTAACATGCATTCCAAGGCCAACAAGGAGGCATCAACCATGGAGGACCATGATCTCATCTTTGTTCCTATGGGAGTTGATCTGGCACCCCCTCCAATCCCAGCAATTATCGACGAGGAGCCACCGACGTGGGCAAAAGCTTTTTTTAAAGCATTTTCGATCGAGTTGAAGGAAAATGCGAAGGAGAACGGAAAGATCCAAACCGCCATCAAAGACTCGATCCAGGCCTTGACAGAGGCCTTACTAGCCGGCCTCCACTGACCTGCACTGCCAATGCCGCCGGCCACGATGGGGCAAAGCCAAACTCAGCCACCATTATCAACCCATGAGGGAGGGGATGAGCCGGCCCAAATCATGGCCTCAACCCCTCCTTCGACAGCGGTGGGGACCCCTCCGGCCCTGCAGACCTTCCGAAATGCCGCTGCCACGCCGGAACCACCCGCAATAGTGTCCGTGAGATCATCTTCCCCAGCCGCGGTGGGAGCTAAGGCCGAAAACCCTAGCTTCCCACCGGGCGGCTGTCTAAACGCTCACGGCCCCTACTGCCACACCCGATCTCTTCCATGAGGCCCACGCACCCTAGCCCGGGCTGCCTTTCGCGCCGGCACCGGCTGGAAAACTGCCAGCCGCGGCGGTTCATGCTGTAGCAAATTTGCGGCTGGTGGCCGTAGGTCCGACGCTCCCATAGCCACCGGCAGCCACGGCTAGATTCCTAGGGCTGACTGCCGGCCGGTGGTGGCCACCGTAGCTGTCGGCGATCGTCGGGTGGCTAAACCCAACAGCCACAGCTGTAGGAAGCTACCCCTTCGACGGGGTAGCTCCGCCATAATTTTTCGCCACCACTGCTCCATTGCAGTGGGGCCACTAGTCCTTTCCGCAGCCGCCAGGGGTCAGTGGACCAACCGGTGACACGCCAGGACCGCCGCTGCAATAGCTTGAGCCCGAGTTCGAGTTTGGCCCTCCATCGAGCTCGAGCTCGAGTCGCCAGGGGTTGACTATCGGTGATCCCCGACCGAGCCTAACCGCCACCGCCCCCCATGCAGCCTATTGCGGCACCCCTAGGCTGAATTCCAAATTTAGCCCTAGGGTTAGGTTATTGGAATGAAGGAGATGAAACGAAGGATTTTCGAGGCAGGCCAAATTTTCGCGAACCGGTTTGACCACCTCATGCGAAACAGTTTGGAACCTATGAATAAAACCCCGAGCACTTGTACGAGCCCGAGGTTGAATGGTGGAATGAATTGGTGGGCACGCATTGTAAGACTAAGCCGAACTCACGTGCAGCCCAGGGGTGACATGAGCCAAACCCGTGGGCCTATGACCCACAAGACCAGCCTCGACCCCCGAGGTCACTTTGCCCGTGATGACAGACCATATTTTGGAATCCAAACTCGGACCGTCAAGCTTGATTTTTCAAAATTTTCTAAAGGAGACCCGCTAGATTGGACCTATCTAGTGGAGCAGTTTTTCACGTACCATGGCACGCCCGACCATCAGAAGGTCCAGCTAGCCTCATTTCACTTAGAAGGCATGGCGATTAGGTGGTACCAGTCAGTTGAGCGGCCTCGACCATTTGAGTCTTGTCAGGACTTTGCAGATGCATTTTGTGCTCGATTCGGTCTGACTCAGTACGAGGACTTTCAGGCCATGTTGACTATGCTAACTCAGTCAACAATAGTTCGAGCTTACCGAGAAGAGTTCGAGCGGATATGCAATCGAGTCACTAATTGGTGTGACTCGGCCCTAAAGAGTACCTTCATTAGTGGGCTTAGGCCTGACATTCAAGCTGAGGTCAAGGCTTTGAGGCCCACTACTTCTAAAGAGGCATTCTCCTTAGCTGTTCTGATGGAGTCCAAGTTGGATCAACTGAACCAGATCCGCAAGGAGGAGAGAAGAAAGGCGGCCCAAACCCACGGTCCACTAGAGACGGCATCTGCCCCGACTTAGACTACACCAACTGCTCAGTCTAACCGACAGATGATCACACACCGCTTTGTACCCGACGACTTGGAAGAACATCGAAGAAAAGGCTTGTGTTTTTACTATGATGACCGATTTACCCCCGGTCATAAATGTAAGCGTCAGCCAACCCACATCATATTCCTAGGTGGACTCGAAGAAGACGAACCCAAATCTACTGATTGGCACGACAAGTTATATGAGTACAAGGACGCAAGAGACTAGTCACCTTGAGGATAAGGTGTTGGAAGTGTGGTAAATTGTTACGATCCGACCACATGGGTTAAGTCGCGTCAAGTCGAGTCGAGTCAAATTAGTTATTTAACTTTATTTTTTTATTTTAAATTTCAAATAAATTGGATACTTCACTAGTGGATCCGATCCACTAGAGATTAGTTACTTAGCTTTATCTTTCTATTTTGAATTTTAAATAAATCGAATAATCTGCATGTGGATTCGATCTGTTAAAAATTTTACTCCTATAAATAGGGGTGGACATGAGTTGATAATAATCATCATTGAGAGAAATCTAAGTTTAGCCAGTTATTATTCTCGTCCTTATCTTTATACATTAATCGTTGGATTGTCTTTATCTTCATAGGAGTAGATCATAACCGTAGATCCCCTTCAAGCTTCCAAACCCTAGCCACCTCCTACCTCCAGCAGCCATCCTACTACATAGCCGTCCACCACCCTTCGACGACTGCCGCAACGTCAAATATTACCGTTCTACCCTCCCTGACATATCTGTACTATTTTATTTTTATCTTTTCATCCTGACCTCTGATTTAGATGAAACTAGAGCCATTATAACCCTAACTCATGAGGCTACCTCCACTTAAATTTTTAGAATCATCCTATGGACGGATCATTCCAGATTTGATCCGTAACATGCTGCCACCTTCCTTGGAGCCACCATTGCCGGTGATATTTGTCACTCCCCCTCTCTTTCCTTTTCTTCCTCTCTCTTCCTCTCTCTTTCTTGCCTTGAGCTTGGGCTCGCTAGAGCCGAGCTCCCCCTTCTCCTTCTTCTATTCTCTTCTTTTTCTTTTCTTTCTTTCTTCTTCTTTCTTCTTTTTCTTCTTCCTCAACTCTTCCCCCTGTTGCAACAATGCTGGGCTCGACCCAGCACTGTAGCAAGGGGTTGCTCCCTTTTAATTTTTTTACCTTAATTATATGATTTAGTTTCTAAATTTTAGGTAAAATAGACTATTTAGATGGTAGATTAGTTTGATAATTTACACTCACTAGTATAAGTATTAGCCAAGTATTTTTAGTATAATAATTTATTAATTATAATTATAAATAATTGCATATGATTATATATAGTTTAGCCATTGTTTATTAGATTAATACATGTAATAGTTTAGCCATAGTTAGTTTTATTAAAAATAATTAAATTATATAAGTTTCTATTAATGTTTATGTATACTTATACATGCATATATTTAATATATTTGAATATATAATGTATTTCTAGCACCTTATTATTATTCTATATTATTTTCTATTAATAAAATGGTGAACTCAGATAATTATTTTATATTCATGGATAATGATTATTATATGTATAATTAGTAACAAGTTAAGTAAAAGTAGTAATTGCCAAATAATTGAATTATAGTTAGTTATTTTATGTACATATATTTTAATTATATTATTGTATATCTGATTCTTTTTATGCTTAAAGAGATTAATTATTATATGCCTAATATATAATTAGAATAAGGTTATCATAATTATATATATATATATACTGTATACTGAGTTATTTAATAAAATCTAATAATTTATTATATTTTACACCAATGAATTCTAAATGGGATAAACGGCTAACATCATATTACTTAAATATTTTTAGATCTCGAACCCCTCATTTAAAACTCTGTGGACCTTACTAGTGATGTATGACTGTTGATTAATGGACGTGAGGGATACGTGTATTAGGTCTTCTAATCAGAAGTGAGTAGTCTTATCTCCTAGACACCTTTCTCAAATTAGGATATATTATATAATTATATATATGCATGATTTGGCCTCTAGCATGATTATATGACCTTATCTAAAGATAATTTTAGTCGAGCATATTTTATCATACATTTGATTAGACTGATCTGTGATATAAGTATGCTAGTGATATATAGAGATGATTAGAGATAATACTATTATAATTTTATGCGCAGTTGATCTATTGCATGAGTATGCATGTGATAAATTAGCATAGGTATGCGTGTGTTGACTAAATGGTTGGAGGCTACATTGCATCATTTTTCTCTTGACTCCTGTTCCACCTAAATTTCTGTTATGCATTGACTTATTTTCATATTGGATATATGCATATGATCTGTCATTTAGAAAGACACCATGAAATGTGATTGATAAGATAGTTGATAAAAAGCGTGAGGATACCCAAGTGGGCATGTGAGTTAGGACGCGCTTGGTGGATGATTGATCACTCGACATAGCCGCAATCTTGTGGCCTTACGTCCGAGATCGTTGGTTTGAGTACGCAGTAGACATTTGGACACATGTCGTTTGTCAAGGTATATGTGGCGAGTTATCCTCACGAGGATTCTATCAGCTAGAAGGGTGCCTGGTCTAGATGGATTTTGATACCCTAGCATGTGGTAGAGTATGCCTTGAGCTTTTGGGCATGATGTTGAGACCAGATATCGGGTGTTGACTGTGCATAGTGGTCTAGTATTATGATGATATATAAAGATGATATTGATGACTAAGATGTTGAGAAATACATATGATTTCATTATCATCTGATTACCTAATTATCGAGTGATCAATATACATATATATAGTTGCATTTGAAATTATATCATGGTAATGGTTGGTATGCATCATGTGTCATATTTGGGAGAGAGTTATGATGATAGTATAACATGAAGATTTATTTATTCATTGTCGAGGATTATATATTTTTATCAATTATGACATGTTATCTACTTTTCATTTATGTATTATTGAGGAACATTCATATACTCATTCATGACATGATATTCTTTTTTATTTATATTATTCAGTATATGATTTACTCTCTATTTGGTATCACTGATTTGGAATAAGGTTTATTCACTGAGCTTTTTGCTCATAACCTCCAAGATATTATGATATGTGATAGCGACTTGAGATATCCTGAGGAGATATTGTAGAGCAAAGATGAGGTGAGCTATAGACGTGAGATGGTATAGAAGATAGTGTAACCATATATTAAGTTGTACAATTATTTAATATTTGTATAGACGATGATTTGTATAATACAGGTCAGATTATAGTATACTCATGTATTAGCTATTCTAGTTGTATCTTGATGGTTTATCGTGGCGTATGTGGGCCCTGTCAGATTACGTAGTGGTCTAGAGTATATTATTATAGACTTGGATATTCATATATTAATAGGTTTATTTGATTATAATAGTATGATTTATTTGGTGATAGTGATACATTTAGTTGGGATCTTTTCTTATTGCATTAGTTATTTATTTTTATTAAAATAAATTTTCTATAGGCCACGTTCGAATGTAGAAGGGGTCACATTCGAACGCCTTTGTGAATGCTTGCATCAGGTTCGTAAATACAGAGAACGCATATTGTGCGTTCTAACGTGGTCGGGCGAGTTCGAACGCCTGCATCGCGTTCGCACATCTAGAGATGGAGCTTTTCGAGTGTGTTTGAACGCGATGGACGGGAATCATCTAGAATTAGATTTTCATATTGTTTTAGGACTTGTTGGCTAGCCACTATAAATATATGGATAGCAGCCAACTTCATTATGCTATTGGATTATTGGTTTCTTGCCTCCTATCTTCTCTCTGGACTCTTTCCCTCCTCCCTCTTTACCATCTTTCCACCTCTACCATTGGCAAGGTTTCTTCTAACTTCTAATCTCCCTCAACTATCGAGCTACCCATCTTTTTTGGAATCTCGACCACTTCGTTCCCTTCGTCTACTACCCTTAATCACATCCACAATCCATCTTCATCTCTATACCCATCCATAACCCTAACATCCACTCCACCCGTCACTACCACCATCACCAACGTTCTTTTGTGTTTTCGTCCTAGTTGCAGTTCGAATTTGCGAAGGACGTAGATACGAAATTATAGATCAAGAAGTTAAGGATCTAACCCAATTAGTTTCATAATTTTCTGACTACCGAAGAATATTTGACAAATATTTTTCCACGGTTGCGCGGACTGATTCCTGTAATACATCCAGATCTTAAAGGAATCGTTACATAGCCTATCTTTTGGTACAAGAACCCATCAATTTGGTATCAGAGCACATCAATTTGGTATCAGAGCTCGTCAGATAGATTATGTAAGTATGGATATGGTAGGAGGTTTTATTTGATGATGTCATGATTTTATGAGCAAAGGAGTGTTTATGTGTGTAACGGGCTCCGCCCAATCTATCGCGTGAACCACACATGTTATGTGGGCTCGTGAGCGTGCACGTGCCCGTGCCAGGCAGGGACCATTACAAAAAGTCTACAGCAAATCAGATCCACATGCTGATTATTCAATTTATTTGAAATTCCAAAGAAGATAAAGCTAATTAACTAACTCAAGTTGACTCGAGTCGACTCAACCAACTCAACTAACCAAACCCTCGGACATTAGATATTTATTGTTTTGCCCTATTATGACCTTCCTCCACTATTTTATTTATAACCTTTTATCCCGACGTCGGGTTCACATGAAGATAGAGATATTAGAATCCTAGCTCACGAGGCTACCACCACAAAAATTTTCATAATATTTTTATGTCTAGATCGGTCTAGATTTGGTTTGTAACATTAGTAACAGAGCCGATGGTTAGCACAAGATCGAGGAAGATAAATGAGGAAGGAGGAATCATAGATGACGAAGGACTCATCTCTGTTCCTATGGGTGTCTCCCTATCTTTAGCACCACCATCGACCACTGCTAGCGATGAGCCACTAGCATGGACGAAGACAATATTTAAAGAATTTTCAAACGAGTTGAAGGAGATGCAAACCTCCCTCAACAACTAGATTCAAGCCTTGGTAGAGGCCTTACTAGCCTCCCATCGCCGCCCATCATCTCCATCACCGTCGGTCACAACGGAGCAAGCCCTCCCATAGTAGGAAAACCCAACACATAAGTAAGGGGAGTTGACAGTCCAAACTATAGCTTCGACCCCTCCTCCAATTCTGGTGGAGGTCCCCTAACCACCATAGATCCATAGCATAGCCACAGTGATGCTAGAGAAGTCAGCCGAGTTGCAAACCTCCCTCAACAACTAGATTCAAGCCTTGGTAGAGGCCTTACTAGCCTCCCATCGCCGCCCATCATCTCCATCACTGCCGGTCACGACGGAGCAAGCCCTCCCATAGTAGGAAAACCCAACACATAAGTAAGGGGAGTTGACAGTCCAAACTATAGCTTTGACCCCTCCAATTCTCGTGGAGGTCCCCTAACCACCATAGATCCATAGAATAGCCACAGTGATGCTAGAGGAGTCAGCCGAGATGGGTTCCAAGTCGTCTTCCCTGTTCGCAGTGGAAGCAAGGGCCGAAAACTCTAGCTTCCCATTGGTAGGGATACAGCCTCGATCGACCCTAATCTCAATATCTAGCACCTACCTCAGACAACCCACACTCGAGTGATGGCCTCCATTCATATTGGACGCAAGGTCACCTATTGATACAATTTCACCCTCACAAACACCTAATTATCGATGTCGAACTCTTGCTCTCGGTGGCTTCGATCAAAAACTTGCTTCATACGGTTTTGAGCATGTTTAAGATGGGCACACAACCTCCTCAATGTTCGTCTCTATCCATCAACACCAAGTCTATCTTTGTCTGATCAGCAGATGCCACAGAGTCATAGGCATGTAATGTCGGAGCTCTACACCCATACACCACCTTGAACGGAGTCATGCCAATACTACTATGGTGGGCAGTGTTGTAAGACCACTTCGCCCATGGTAAGAACTCCAACCAGTATCTCAGCATCTCTCCCATAAAGCATCCCAAATACTTGGCTGAAAATGGAAGCAATAATGCGAAAAAATGCGCATACTTGCTTAATCTATCAACCACCACAAAAATAACTGAGTAACCACATACCAGCAAAAGACTGATATATTTAGATGGGGTCTTTTCTTATTGCATTAGTTATTTATTTTTAAAAAGATTAAATTTCTATAGGTCGCGTTCGAACACGGAAGGGGTTGCGTTCGAACACCCTTCTGAACAGCTGCATAAATTCGTAAAAGTAGAGAACATAAAATGTGCATTTGAACGTGGTCAGGCGTGTTCGCATATACAGAGAATTTCTTTTGTGCGTTCGAACGTGATCGGGGGCATTTGAACGCGATCGATGGGAATTTTCTAGAATTAGGGTTAATAATTATATTTTGGCTTGTTGGCTAGCCTCTATAAAAGTGTGGATAGTAGCCAAAATTATTATGCTATTGGATTATTGATTTCTTGCTTCCTATCTTCTCTCTATTCTCTCTACCCTAATCTCCCTCCTCTCTCTTCACCAACCTATCAGTTCTACTATTGGCAAGGTTTCTCCTAATGTGACACCCATGAACAAAAAATAATAAAAAGTTTAGCACCCGCGCTTAGCGTGTGCGCTGACTTGTTTATCTTCTTCCCCCATCTCTCGCAGTTAGTTGCGAGAGGTGGGAGAGAAGTGCGCCGGAGTGGAGTTGAACTCCACTCCGCTCCCTTCTCCGCCTCATCTCTATTTTAAACTCCAACACCCCTCCCCCCTATGGCTTTTCTACTCTTTCCAATCCCTCTCTCTCGCTCTTCCAACCCTTCCTCTCTTTTCTCTTTTCGAGCCACCGAAGACCTCATCGCAGACAGCGAGTTACCAGAGCGCCAGCGACCAACCAAAACCCCCTCACCTCAATCCTCGCATTAGTCTCCATCTTCCCTTTAAATTAATTTGAATATTGCTCTATAAGTCATACATAAATTCTAGTTAAATGTTTAAACCTTTGCTGGGGAAATTCGCCGGCCGACGACTTCGAGTTGACCAACCACCGGTCAGGGAAGCTTCGCCCTTCCACACTCTTGCCATGGGTATTGGATTTAGGTACCCACGTTGTGCGTGGGAGGCTACGCCATGTTGCCTCCCATAGTCATTCTTCCAGCTCGGTTCCGGTCGTCATGGATGGCTTGGTCTCGAACTCTCTATCATGTTAGCTTTCTCTCACCCTAAGGAAGCTGTGGGTATCTTCAAGTAGGATCCTTAATGACCCTTGACCGAAGTGGGAACCTCTATGGCCGTCGGCCATCGAGTACCCCTCTTCTTGCCGTTGACCACTCTGGTCGTCGGGTTTGATCACTTGAGAATGTATTACCCACCTTTTAAAGTGTTATAGCATAGTCTCATACGCTTTTCATCTATGATTGCAATGCATCTTTCCTTCTTCTGCCGTCGAGCTTGATCCCTCCTCCCTCTTGCTTTTTCTCCCTTTTTCCGGCCAACCACCCAGGCAAGCAACTTAACCAACCTTGTTGATTTTGAAAGGAGGGGGGGTGTTTCTCGGTCACCGTCGATAGTGGACGCCAGCAGCAGCACCACCTTTTCTCCTCTATTTTCTTCTCTAGGAAGAAAACGATGAGAAAGGGGTAGGGGTTGGGCCAACCCCCACTGCATTCTCTTTTAGGCTATGGAGTGGGCTGCAGCTGACACTCACAAGCCTATAACAAGGCTTCAATGGACTGGGCACTTGAGCCCAGTCCACCCCTTTTCAGCATAGTAGGCCGCGATAGGTCCGCAGCCAACCTCCTCACCTTGCTGGACTAGGCCACTGAGTCCAGTCCATCCTCCTTAAGCCTAGTGTGCTGCGGTAGGCCTGCAGCCCACCTCCTCACCTTGATGGATTGGGCTCTTGAGTCCAGTCTACCACCTTTAGCCTAGTGGGCTGCGAGTAGGTTAGTTGCCCACTTCCTCAGCTAAGCAATGCTAGGCCTTGAGCCCAGCCCAACATGTGGACCATAGGCTAGTCACTATTAGTCTTTTATTTTTCTTTAACATTTGTTAACTACATACTTTGATTTTTCTCAATCATGTTATTAATATAATACATAATTAAAATAGGCATTTGAATTTATTAATCTTTTCAATTATCTTTGACACTTGCAAATGTGGATGACTCTAATTTTACCATGAATGACCATTTTAATTAAGACAAAATAATATATTAATAGGAAAGGATAAATGCAAAACCAAGTCACCTACTCGGACCTAGAAAATCAAACTTAATTTATATAACAAGGTAGTTAGTTCTATAAGTTCATCATTCTTATGTTTATTTTATCTTATAAATTATTAGACCTATTATTGTGCGGGAAGGATCTCGAAATTCAAGAGGAGTCGACTGATTAGGAGAGTGAGACAGATTCCAGGGATATTCCAAGCGAGTTAGATCTATGAATAATGTTTACATATGTCATTTCTTACTTGCATTAATTACTACTTATTGCGTATGTATAATAGACTCCATGCATTATTTATAATACATGTTACTTTGATGATCTTTGATGATCATAATATAATAAATAATAGACGTCATTGCACCACATGCACGTATCATTGTTAGTCGAGTCCCAACCTAGCAATGATCTTCTCACCCACTCAACCCGAGGTTAAGGGTAGAGTATATTATTAGTATTATATTAGTGGTCTATATCTGAGGTCGTTTGCTAGTGAAGCATTCAGGTGATTACACTGCCCTAGTTGGAAACTCGTCTAGAATGATATTAGTAAAGATGATTAAGAGGTAGGGTTATAATTCTAGCGATACCCAAGGACGCAAAGTCAGGGCGTCTATCGAGTTGTGAGCTCTTACCCGTCATATGCGATAATTCTACTCCGTGCGATGATTCAGCTACAAATAATAATTTTGCTTTATGCGATGATTTACTAGAGTGGTGTTGATGGGCTTACGATTGGGGTCCTTAGTCTGATGGCCACAGACAACTAATCATATACAACGTCACCAGGCATGTATGGGCAATAATACCGGTAGGTGACTAGTCCCCCTCAATACTATATTGCTTTGTGAGATATGACATTAGTGACACGGTTTTTGTGTGGATTTTTATATATATTGAGCTACGATGATGGAAGTTATTGAAATTGTATTGTACACATTTCCTTGATATGTTCATGATTTTTGATTTGCATTTCTATTTATCATGCAATATAATATTCATAGATTATTATTGGATTATACTTGCTAGGCCCTATGCTCACCGCCATTTTAGTGGATATATTTCAGAGCTAATTATGGAGGACGCGGATATTGAGGAGTAGCAGATTCGTTTTCCTATTAGTATTATTTATTCTGTTATTTCTAGTTGGACTTAGCGGGTTTTTATGCTTAAAATTTGTGTATTGACTTGTATTCCTAGAGGGTTGTTGAGGCCTGTGATAATTGTAACTTTGGATTATTTGCTTAGATTATTATGGTATTTCTAGACTTGTCTAGATACTTTGTGAGATTATTTCATTGACAGGTCACATGAGAATCACGTGGATCTCTCCAGGTGAGGAATACGTGATTTTTGAAAGTCAGTGTTTCAACTTGGTACCAGAGCATAGGTTCACCATAATCATGCAAGTTCTCTAGGGTACAATCCAAATATTGACTTAGGAAGTTTAAAGACCATGATAGATTGGACATAAGGGATATTAGTGACATGTAGGTATAATTTCTGAATTATAAATAAATTATTTTGAACTTAACACTGCCTAAACGCGCTAGATTGATACGATCTCCCCTTAGGTTAATGTTCAATCTCTTCCAATTCTCTGACCTGTATTAGATTTGGCACAGAACTTTGAAATAAGATCCCAAAAGATGTCGCTGTCGGATCGACATGAAATTTTCATATGTTATAGCCCCAGAAAATATCTTTCCAACAAATCTAGCTTCAGGCAAATCGGATGTGGGGATCTCAAGATATCATCTGATTAGTGGACGAAGGTCAGGGTGGTCTGTTTAGGATCCGTGGATGGAGGCACGTGATCCTAGGTGATGGTGGTTGGTGGAGGACCGGCATTAATGGGGTGGCACCGGTGAAAAGTGGTGGAGAAAGGGTTATGGTCGATGGAAGGGTTAGGGCAAGTGTTGGATAGATTGGAAGAAGGGGGAGGAGAGGGCCGCCTCTAAGGGTCTAGGGTGATTGGCCGGTCTAGGGGGGTTAGAAGTGCCATCGTCAGGGATTGAGGAAACGAGTGTGAAGAAGACGAAGGAGGCAAGGCAAAACTCAATTCTTCAATAATCAATAATGACCTCTGGTTGCCATCCACATCCTTTTAGAGGCTAACCAACAACTCAAAATTAACCCTAAATAATACAATTTCGTCGACCGTGTTCGAACACACCGAGTTCGCTCTTCTCTGGAATTGCGAACGCGATGCATGTGTTCGAATATGCGATCGAACGCGCTTGTTTCCCACTTCTCTAGATTTGCGAACGCGATGCAGGCGTTCACAATGCGTTTGAACGCACAAAGCATACTTTTCACCCACGTTCACAGCCACGTTCACAACCGCGTTCGAACTCACTCCACCCACATTCGAACGCGACTTACAGAAAACTTATTTTCATAGAAATTAATCACTAAATAAGAAATAAAAACACTCCTAAAGTGAATCCATGCTCAAGACAACATCGGTGAAGTCCGAATCGTATCATAGATCGATTCGTGTGACTGCTTTTGCGGGACCTTCTGCTCTAGTTGATGAGCTGGCTGTGGAGGCTTCAGCCAGTAGTGTGGAGGCCCTCAGGCGTTTGGTCAGACAATAGGAGAGGTTCATTGAGGAGTTGGTTGGTGAGCGCACCACGGTGGCTAGGACAAACATGCTGGGTGGATCGTCCGAGCATCTTAGCCTAGTCGAGCAAGCTGGATGGGGATCTTCGTGGCCACTAAACCAATTTATGCAGCTTAATCCTCTAGTATTTAGTGACACGACTTATCCAATGGAGGCAAACCAGTGGCTTGTGGATGTGAAGAAGATCCTGACCACTTTCAGGTGCCTAGAGGATCAGCGGGTGACTTTCGCCACTTTTCTTCTCCGATGGGAGGTTGAAGAGTGGTGGAAGGCCACTAAGCGCTTGATGCCAAACCGACCTATGGGAGAGTACATCACATGGAAGGCGTTCACTGATGCCTTTGACCAGAAGTACTTTCCAGCATCCCTTCGAGTTGAGCTGACTCGGGAGTTTACCTAGTTAAAATAGCGGAATATGACTGTAGCTCAGTATGAGGAAAGATTTATTACTTTATCCCATTTTTGCCCTAGAGTGTGCTAGATGATGCTGCGAGAGCTGAACAATTCAAGATGGGACTACGGATTGAGATTCGTAAATAGGTGAATATGGCGAGGAATCTAACTTATGCGGAGCTAGTGGAGAACGCAGGGATAGCTGAGAGAGATTTACTAGAGGAGCATTCTCAGCGGTAGGAGCGAGTGGCCAGACGTCCAGGTCGCTTGGATGGGCATCCGTGAGGAGGTGGTTCGAGATGGAGTGGACTCTCTGGTTCTTATTGACCGAAGTTTTACCCCTCTACTAGTGGTGCCAGTTCTAGTGCAGTTTCGAGCAGATCCGGCTCACAAAGTTCGGGCAGACCTAGTAAGGCATCACCTTCTATCAGTAGTGAGAGGCCAGTAGTGATTACAGGCAGCACTACTAGTGGAGGATCTACACGACGGTCTACATTGGAGGAGAGGACTTGCTATACATGTGGTCGGAGGGGGCATTTATCTCGGGATTGTCCTGGTACTCAGGAAGTGACCTGTCATCATTATGGACAGGATGGACATATTCGACTCCGTTGTCTACTATTAGCTAGTGGGTCAGTCACTACGACTACGCCAGCTATTTCTAGAGCTTTACGAGCTATGACTGTTGCGAGTAGAGGACGTGGTGGGGCGCGATCAGGGACTTCTAGCAGAGGTAGAGGCGGACGTACTGGATGAGTATTTGCCATGATGAAACAAGACGCAGAGGCATCTAATGATGTGGCGACAGGTAACAAGACGCAGAGGCATCTAATGATGTGGCGACAGGTAACAATTAAATATGCTTCTTTAGAATTTAAGAATTCTGCTTAAATAGAAGTCAAATTGTCCCTTCTTTCTTTCTAAAATGATAATAATAATAATAATGGTATAATTATTACTAATTTAATAAAATAAGGTTGTTTATAAAACTATTTATGCAATAATAGGTACTATGACATTATTTTCTCATACTGCTAAGGTTCTATTCGATCCTGGGGCTACACATTCTTTTATTTCTACCCCATTTTTGAGGTATGCTGATATGACCCAAGAGCCTCTTGATGAATCTTTGCTCATAGGTACCCCAATGGGTGATTCTTTGGAGATTTGCCAAATTTATAGTCCTTGCACTCTGACTTTTGGCGAATGGGATTTTAGTGCAGATCTTTTACCTCTTGAGATGCATGATTTTGACTTGATTTTGGGTATGGACTAGTTAACCGTTTATCATGTCAGCATTAATTGCTACAGCAAGGAAGTTATTTTGCAGCTTAATGATGGCACAGAGTGTCGATTGTTTAAGGATCGACAGGTGGACCACCCGTAGTTGGTGGCAATCATGTCTGATGAGTCTAGTGGGGCCCAAGCCTTAATTGACTTGCTGGTGGTTCGGGAGTTTCTAGATAATTTTCTTGAGGACATCCGAGGGCTTCCACTAGACAAGGGAGTCGAGTTTACCATTGATCTGATTCCAGGAGCAGGACTAGTCTCCAAGGCTCCTTATCATATGGCTCCAAAGGAAATGGAGGAACTCAGAGGACATATTGATGATTTGCTGGATCAAGGATTTATCAAGCCTAGTTCATCACTTTAGGCTCCAATTATCTTTGTTAAGAAGAAAGACGACACTCTTTGTCTTTGCATTGATTATTAGCAGTTGGACCAGCTGACTATGAAAAACAAATATCCCCTACCTCGTATTGAGGATCTTTTTGATCAGTTATGTGGAGCTCAAGTCTTTTCAAAGATTGATCTGAGGTCTAAATATCATCAGGTAAGGATTAGGGAAGCGGATGTCTCCAAAATCGCTTTTCGCACTCGTTATGGTTTGTATGAGTTCTTGGTTATGCCTTTTGGGCTAACTAATGCTCCAGCTGTCTTCATGGACCTAATGAACCGAATCTTTCGTCCATTCTTAGATCGGTTTGTTGTGGTCTTCATTGATGATATTTTGATATATTCAGCCTCAGAGCAGGAGCATGAGGAGCATCTTCGGTTGGTATTAGAGACCTTGAGGAGAGAAAACTTGTTTGCCAAGTTTTCAAAATGTGAGTTCTGGTTGAACGAGGTAGTGTTCCTAGGACATGTGGTGTTAGGAGAGGGCATCCGAGTTGACTAATCCAAGATCACAACAGTCTTGGGTTGGAAACATCCAAGCACTGTGGCAGAGGTACGTAGTTTTCTTGGGCTAGCTGGATATTAGCGGCACTTTGTGGAGGGATTTTCAAAAATCTTGAGCCCTCTTACCAGGCTTACTCGGAAGGACCAGCGTTTTGTGTGGACGGATGATTGTGAGGATTCCAGGACCTGAAGAGGAGACTTACTTCTACACCTATTCTCATAGTGCCTCATAGTGGAGTGGGCTATTAGGTCTATTGTGATGCCTCACACATGGGCCTGGGCTGTGTTTTGATGCAGGAGGGCAGAGTTGTCGCTTACGCTTCACGGCAACTTAAGGATTATGAGTGTAATTATCCCACTCATGGTTTAGAGCTAGCAGCAGTAGTCTTTGCATTGAAAATTTGGAGGCACTACCTTTATGGGGAGAAGTGTGAGATTTTCACTGATCACAAAATCTTGAAGTACCTTTTCACCCAAAAGGAGCTGAACTTGAGGCAGCGCAAATGGCTTGAACTGGTAAATAATTATGACTGCACTATTAGCTATCATCCAAGAAAGGCTAATGTGGTAGTTGATGCCTTGAGTCGGAAGATTACGGGCAACTTGGCTTGTTTGATCACCCAACAGGAGGGCATTTTAAAGGATCTGTAGAGGATTGGCATTCCTATTATTTCCAGTAGAGCGAGCTTATTTTTGCTCATTTGGTGGTGAGGCCGACTTTAGCTGGGAGGATCAGAATTGCACAGGTGGAGGATCCTCACTTTCTGTAGATAATTCAGCAAGTCCAAAGTTTGGGCAAAGAAGGATTTCGTATTGATGATACGGAAACCTTGAGGTTTGGAGATAGATTTTGTGTGCCAAAGGTTGGCGAACTCCGAAAGGAAATTTTGGAGGAAGCCTATCAAACCTCTTACAGCGTCCACCCTGGGGAGACGAAGATGTATCATGATGTTCACAGGTCTTTCTAGTGGCCAAGACTAAAAAGGAGCATAGTAGAGTTTGTATCCCGATGCCTGACCTGTCAGTAGATAGAAATTGAGCACCAAAAATCTGGAGGGACTCTCAGACCTCTAACCATTCCTGAGTGGAAATGGGAGCATATCACTATGGATTTTGTTGTTGGGTTGCCAAAGGCTATAAAGAAGAAAGATTCTGGGTAGTTGTAGATCGGTTGACCAAGTCTGCTCATTTTCTTCCAGTTAACACCGCAGATTCTATGGAGTAGCGGGCTACCTTATTTCGAGATGAGATCTTTGTTCGCCACGGGGCTCCCGTCTCTATCGCCTCAGATCAGGACCCTAGATTTACATTTAGATTGTGGCAGCAATTTGCTAGATCTCTGGGTACCAAATTGCAGTTCAGCATATCTTATCATCCTCAGACCGACGGCCAGTCAGAGTGGACGATCCAAACATTGGAGGCCATGTTGCATGCTTCAGTTACTGATTTTGGACTTAGATGGGATAGGCACCTTCCTTTGATTGAATTTGCCTATAATAACAGTTATCACTCTAGTATTGGGATGCCCCCTTATGAGGCTTTATATGATCGGAGATGCTGGACACCCATCAGTTGGGATGAAGTGAGAGAGCGAAAGATAGAAAGCTCAGAGTTGATCCAGAAAACCATTAATAAAGTTTGAAAGGTACGTGAGCATTTGCGGGCAGCCTAGAGTCAACAAAAGAGCTATGCTGATCATCGACGTTGAGACCTAGAATTTTAGGTTGGAGATAGAGTTTTCCTAAAAGTCTCGCCCTATAAAGGAGTAGTTCGATTTGGGAGGAAGGGCAAGTTGAACCCTCGACACATTGGACCTTATGAGATACTGGAGCGGATAGGGTCAATTGCATATCGCGTGGATCTGCCTTCGAAGTTGCCTCAAATTCACAATGTTTTCCATGTGTCGGTATTGAGGAAATATTTACATGATCCCTCTCATGTGTTAAAAGAGGAACCTATTTAGCTAAAGAAGGATTTGTCCTATGAGGAGCAACCAATTTGGATCATTGATAGATGCATCGAGATGCTTCAGAGGAGGAATGTACCACTGGTCAAAGTTCTTTGGCGGAACTATGGTGTAGAGGAAGCTACTTGGGAGCTTGAGGAGAAGATCTAGTCCACTTATCCACACTTATTAGATAACTTTGGTACGTAATTTCGAGGACGAAAATTTTATTTTGTTGAGAGTAGTTGTAACACTCATGAACAAAAAAAAAATTTAGTGCACGCGCCATGTGCGTAAACTCTAACCGCAGCGCACAGCTTGGCGCGTGCGCTGACTTGTTCTTCTTCTTCCCCCACCTCTCGCAGTTAGTTGCGAGAGGTGGGAAAGAAGTGCGCCAGAGTGAAGTTGAACTCCGCTCTGCTCCCTTCTCTACCTCATCTCTATTTAAACTCCAACACCCCTCCCCCCTCTAGCTTTTCTACTCTTTGCAATCCCTCTCTCTTGCTCTTCCAACCCTTCCTCTCTTTTCTCTTTCCGAGCCGCCGAAGACCTCATCACGGACAGCAGGTTACCAGAGTGCTAGCGACCAACCAAAACCCCTCACCTCAATCCTCGGGTTAGTCTCCATCTTCCCTTTAAATTAATTTGAATATTGCTCTATAAGTCATAGATAAATTCTAGTTAAATGTTTATACCTTCGTCGGAGAAATTTGCCAGCCGGCGACTTTGAGTCAACCAACCACTGGTCAAGGAAGCTCTGCCCTTCCACCCTCTTGCCATGGGTACCGGATTTGGATACCCACATTGCGCATGGGAGGCTACGCCATGTTGCCTCCCATTGTCATTCTTCCGGCTCGGTTCCGGTCGCGGTGGATGGCTTGGTCTCGAACTCTCTATTATGTTAGCTTTCTCTCACCCTAAGAAAGCTGTGGGTACCTTTAAGTAGGATCCTTAATGACCCTTGATTGAAGTGGGAACCTCCATGGCCGTCGGCCATCGAGTACCCCTCTTCTTGCCGTCGACCACTCCGGTCATCGGGTTCGATCACTTGAGAACGTATTACCCACCTTTTAAAGTGTTATAGCATAGCTCTCACACCCTTTTCATCTATGATTGCAATGCATTTTTCCTTCCCCCACTATCGAGCTTGATCCCTCCTCCCTCTTTCATTTTCTCCCTTTTTCTAGCCAACCACCTAGGCAAGCAACTTAACCAACCTTGTCAACCTTGAACGGGGGGTGTTGAGTCCAATCCAACCCCCTTAAACCTAGAGCAGGAGGTAGTGGGCTGCGGTAGGCCCACCTAGGCAACCACCCCTTTCAGCTTAGTGGGCTACGGTAGGCCCACAACCCACCTCCTCACCTTGCTGGACTGGGCTCTTAAGTCCAATCCAACCTCCTTAAACCTAGTGGGCTGCTGTAGGCCTGCAACCCACCTCCTCACCTTGATGGACTGGGCTCTTGAGCCCAGTCTACCTCCTTTAGCCTAATGAACTTCCTTAACTAAGCAATGCTGGGCCTTGAGCCCAGCCCAACATGTCGACCATAGGGTAGTCACTATTAGTCTTTTATTTTTCTTTGAAAAATTAAATCCCTAGACACACGTATGTATCTAACCTATAGGCAATGATATTTCTCGTTCGCTTAAGTAAAAGTCGGAAGAAATATTAAAAACGAAAGTAGAGATGAACGCCAAGATTTTAACGTGGAAAAACCCAAAACGGGAAAAAAACCATGGATCCAAACTCGGATCAAAACCAATCACTATAATAGTAGCAGTTACAAGACTGACTCACAAAACACCCCGTCGATCCAAACGACTTTGTTTCTCTCAGTCTTGATCGCTAGAACCCACAATTCACTGCTTCTTGTGATTGAAGTCCAATCTCAGTAGCCCTCGAGATTGATCTTTCGTCTAGATCACTCTTAAGACGAAAGATTAAATTCTTGTAGATGAGTGGAACATTGTTAGTTGAAGAATCGATGTAGCCTCAAGAAGTCTCCTTCAATAATATTTCTTCAACTCTCCTTGAGATAGGGTTTCACAATCCTTATATATGATCTCCAAGATAGAGACAAATCCAAGTCATATTCGTACTCACGAAAATCCAATAAATTGCAAACTTCATAGGTGCGTTCGAACGCGGCCCGAGTGCGTTCGAACGGCCTAACTTAATCTCAGGTGCGTTCGAACGGGCCCAAGTGCGTTCGAACACGACAGCTTGAATTCTTCAGGTTGCGTTCGAACGCGTTTGTGAACGCTGCTCTCGGTCTGTGTGAACGCAGTACCCACGTTCGAACGCGTTTGTGAACGCAACTCTCTGTCTGTGTGAACGCAGTGCCCGTGTTCGAACGCGCTTGTGAACGCGGCTCTCTGTCTGTGTGAACGCAGATTTCGCGTTCGAACTCGTTTGTGAACGCACCGCGTTCGAACGCGTTTGTGAACGCGGTGTGAACTCAACAGCTTTTCTCCAATAACCTTGCAATTCTTCAGACCAGAGATATTCTAGACTTGTGTAAAGCTCATATACATGTAAAAAATATACTTAGAATATTTTGTACACAATTGCCAACAAATAAAAACCTAACATTCTTTAACTTTTGTTAGCTACATTCTTTGATTTTTCTCAATCATGTTATTAGTATAATACATAATTAAAATAGGCATTTGAATTTATTAATCTTTTCAATTATCTTTGACACTTGCAAATATGGATGACTCTAATTTTACCATAAATGACTATTTTTAATTATAACAAAATAATATATTAATAGGAAAAGATAAATGCAAAACCAAGTCACCTACTCTTACCTAGAAAATCAAACTTAATTTATATAACAAGGTAGTTAGTTCTATAAGTTCATCATTCTTATGTTTATTTTATCTTATAAATTATTAGACCCATTATTGTGTGGGGAGGATCTCGAAATTCAGGAGGAGCCAACTAATTAGGAGAGTGAGATAGATTCAAGGGATATTCCAAGCAAATTAGATCTACAAATAATGTTTACATATGTCATTTCTTACTTGCATTAATTATTACTTATTGCATATGTATGATAGACTCTATGCATTATTTATAATACATGTTACTTTGATGATTATGATATATTAAATAATAGACGTCATGCCACTACATGCACGTATCATTGTTAGTCTAGTCCCAACTAGGTAGTGCCCCTCTCACCCACTCAACCCGGGGTTAAGAGTAGACTGTATTATATAGTATTATATTAGCGGTCTACACCTGAGGTCGTTAGCTGGTGGAACATTCAGGTGATTACATGATACGAATCGAATCAAATCAGATCATATCAAAAGATGATTAGGCTCAATGGATTTAGTCTAATTATCTTATTTGGTTATTTGGCTTAGTTAGAGTCTTAGTAGGTTAGGATTTTATTTAATTAGCTAAATCAGTTAGATAAGGTCGCCAACCTCTAGATCTACAACTTTGATATTCATGACTTTTCCAGATTCGAAATCTATCTGTGATAAAATGAAAGCTTAATCCGAGAGGGAATTAGAGAAGATAAGGAATACTGGTTTAGTTGGTTTGTTAGGGTTTCATATTGTTTTAGGACTTGTTGGCTAGTCTCTATAAATATGTGGATAGTAGCCAATTTCATTATGGAATTGGATTATTGATTTTTTTCCCTCCTATCTTCTCTCTAAACTTCTCCCTAACTTCTTATCTTCCTCGACAGTCGAGGCACCCCTCTTCTTTGGGATCTTGACCACTTCGTTCCCTTCATCTACTTCCCTTAATCACAACCATAATCCACCTTCATCTCCATACCCATCCATAACCTTAACACCACTCCACCCGTCACCACCACCATCACCCACGTTATTTCGTATTTTCGTCTCTGCTACAGTTCGAATCTATGAAGGGCGTAAACACAAAAATTATAGATCAAGAAGTTATAGATCTAACCCAATTAGTTTTGTAATTTTCTAACTACCAGAGGATATTTGATGAATATTTTTTCATGGTTGCACGGACTGCTTCTTACAATAAATTCAGATCTTAAGGAATTGTTCCGTAGCCGATCTCTTGGTACAAGAATCCATCAAAGTGGTATCAAAGCCTTATCAATTTGGTATCAGAGCTTATCAATTTAGTATCAGAGCCCATCAAACTGGTATTAGAGCCTATTAATTTGGTATTATAGCTTATCATTACACTACCCTAGTTGGAGACTAGTCTAGAATGATATTAGCAAAAATGATTAAGAGATAGAGTTATAGTTTGAGTGGTACCCATGGACGCAGAGTTAGGGCGTCTATCGAGCTATGAGCTCTTACCCGCCATATGTGATGATTCTACTCTACGCGATGATCCAGCTACAATTAATGATTCTGCTCTATGCGATGATTTACTAGAGTGGTGTTGATGGGCCTACGACTGGGGTTCTTAGTCTGATGGCCACAAACAACCGGTCATATGCAACGTCGTCAGGCTTGTATGGGCGATAATACTAGTAGATAACTAGTCCCCCTCGATACTATATTGCTTTGTGAGATATGACATTAGTGACATGGTTTCTGTGTGGATTTTTATATATATTGAGCTACGATGATGAAAGTTATTAAAATTGTATTGTACACATTTCCTTGATATGTTCATAATTATGGATTTGCAGTTCTATTTATCATGTAATACAATATTCATAGGTTACTATTGGATTATACTTGCTGGGCCCTGTGCTCACCGCCATTTTGGTAGAAATATTTTAGAGCTAATTATGGAGCACGCGGATATCGAGGAGTAGCAGATTCGTTTTCCTATTAGTATTGTTTATTATATTATTCCTAGCTGGACTTAGCCCTGGAGGGTTTTTATGCTTAAAATTTGTGTATAGGTTTGTACTCCTAGAGGCTTGTTGAAGCCTGTGATAATTATAACTTTGGATTATTTGCTTGGATTATTATGGTATTTCTAGACTTGTCCAGATACTTTGTGAGATTATTTCACTAACAAATCACGTGAGAATCACGTGGATCTCTCCATGTGAGGAACACGTGATTTTTGAAAATGGGTGTTTCACCTAACTTCTAATCTCCCTCGTCTGTCGAGTCCTCCCTCTTCTTTGGAATCTTGACCACTTCTTCCCCTTCGTCTTTATCACTTAAACAACATCATCCATCCATCTTAATGTCCATTACTATCGATAACTGTAACATCCACTCCATTTGTCATCACCACTATCATCTATACTAAATCATAATTTTGTCTCTGTTGCAGTTCAAATCTGCAAAGGGCGTAAATATGGAAAACGTAGGTCATGAAGTTATGGATCAATTTTACTTAGTTTTATGATTTTATGACTATGGTAGAATATTTGGTAAATATTTTCCCTCAGTTATGCAGACTGCTTTCTACAATAAATTTAGATCTTGAAAGAATCGTTCCGTAGACTTATCAAAGACCTTTTATGAAATCTATAGAAATGTCTTCCTAACCATGGTCCAGTATTGATAGGGGCTAAAATAATCCGGCTGGTTTCAATGTGGTTGCCTTCGCCATTTGACAGACTTCACAAACACGGATAAAAATCCTCATGTTTCGCCTTAGTCTTGGCCATGTGCAGCTCTGTGATAGCCTCCTATAAGTCCTAAAAACACCCTCATGATCAACCTTTGGAGTTTGGTGGAAGTATCCAATAATTTATGCCACAACCCATCATTCACGGGCATCCGGATGCACCCGTAGCCCAACAGCAGGCCGCCTCGGTTCTCCAGCCTTGGATGGCACTCCGAATCATCCAACACCTCTTGTAACTACCTCTTATCATCTGGATCAGATGTACATGCATACCTCATCTCGTCAAAAAAAAGGAAAAGTGGGAGAAGAGAATGTTGCGAGCTCGGTGGTATCGGATTGGTGCAATAGTGCATCCGCCGCTCTATTTTCTGTCCCCTTCTTGTACTAAATTTTATAATTATATCCCAGCATTTTTGTGACCCACCTTTGCTGTGCTAGAATATGGATATCCTATCCCATAAAGTGTGGAAGACTCCTTTGATCGGTTTAAATAATGAATCGCTTACCGATCAAATAAGACATCAACTTCGTCATTGCGTGGAGGATTGCCAACATCTCCTTCTCATAAGTCACCAATTACTAGGATTTCTATGACAAAGCCTTGCTTAGAAAGGCTATGGGACGTCCTTCTTGCATTAATATAACTCCTATGCCAACTCCCGACGCATCGTATTTCACAACAAACTCTTTGGTGAAGTCTGGTAGAGCTAGAACGGGCATCATTGTCATTACTGTTTTTAATTCTTCAAATGCTGCAAAAGCTTCCCCCGTCCATCTAAAAGAGTCTTTTCTCAGCAATGAAGTGAGAGAAGCAGTGATCTTGCCGTATTTGGCGATGAAGTGGCGATAATATCCGGTCAGTCCCAAGAAGTCGTGCATTTCTATGGTGAAAGTTGGGATTGGCCAAGCTGTCATATACACCACCTTTTGAGGATCTGCTGCCACTCCTTCCGCTGTTATGATGTGGCCTAAATATTCCACTCGTGGTACTCCCCATAGGAACTTAGACTTCTTAACCTTTAGCTGGTTTTACTTTAACAATTCCAGCACATATTCTAAATACTACAAATGCTCCATTTAGGTCCTGCTATACACCAAAATGTCATAAAAAAAATCAGACATACCGTCATAGCAAAGATCAAAAAATATCATTCATGAGGCTTTGGAAAGTTGCTAGAGTATTGGTGAGGCCGAACGGCATCACCCAAAACTCGTAGTGCCCGTCCAGAGTCCGAAATGCATGCACATCCACTAGGTAAACTCTAATTTAATGATACCCGGCTCTCAAGTCAAGCTTACTGAATATGGTTGCCTTTACAAGCTCATCTAGCAGCTCCTCTATGACAAAAATTGGATACCGGTCCTTGACGATAATAGTGTTTAGTGCCCGGTAGTCGATACAAAAATACCACGACCTGTCCTTCTTTCACACCAATAACACTAGCAGTGAGTAAAAACTATGACTTGGTTGTATGAGGCCTTGCTCCAACATCTTGGCCACCAATTTGGAGATAACTTCTTTTTGCACATGTGAATACCGATACGGTCTCACATTTGCCGATGTAGCCCTAGGCACAATCTCTATGCGATAGTCTGTCGTTCACATCGGCGGCAACTCCTTTGTTTCCTCAAATAATCCAGCAAATTTATCCAATAAATTAGACAAATTAATTATAGTACCTAACTCATTTGAGGCCTATCTCTAGCTAGTCCTAATTGAAGAAGATAGGCCTAATCACTCGCATAAGGTAGCCCCACCATCGGCTACATCACTAGACTCAGTAGGGACCGAACGCCATCAAGCTGCACCTCTTTATTTTCTTGCTAAAATTTTATCCACATACTCTAAAAATCAAATGTGACGAGTCCCAAGCTCTGCAACCACTGAGTGCTAAGGACAATGTTCACTCTTCGCAGTGCCAATGGATACAAGTCCACAATGATGTCGTGTCCTTGCACCCGTATACCGACCTGGCGGCACAAGCTCTCCGCTCAAAGCTTTGTACTGTCTCCAATAGCAACCTCAAACCCTCAGTCGGTTTAGCGTCCAAGCCCATCTTCCTCACCAATCTCTTCTCTAGAAAGTTGTGTGTACTTCCAAAATTAATAAGAATGTGTACACAATGCTTTCTAACGAGTCCGTCAACCCGCAATGTCCTCGATACAAAAGTACCCAAATATGCATGCATCGATATCTTAGTTTGGATATCTTCCACTGTGCCCTCTTCCACATCCTCCCCATGGACCTCCTCTATATGCTCTCCATCACCAACAACCTTATCATCCTCCTCAAGACAATCAATGAGCATCATGCTCTCGATCAGTTTGGAACACACATGACCGGGGGTGAAATATTCATCGCATTGAAAGTAAAGCCCATTCACCTTTCGCTCTTCTACTTGGGCAGGTGTGAGAGTTCGAACGGGGGTTTTGTGCCTCCTCTAACATCAAAAGATGGTCTCAAAGTGGTCGTGTGATAGGCTCTGATACCAAATTTTTAAAGCTCGAATACCAAATTTATAGGATATAGAACCAAAAGATTGGCTACAGAACAATTCCTTAAGATCTGAATTTATTGGACGAAGCAGTCCGCACAACTGTGGGAAAATATTCGTCAGATATCCTTCAGTAGTTATAAAATTGTGAAACTAATTGGGTATGGAGATAAGGGTATTTACGCCCTTCACAGATTTGAACTGTAGCAAGGACAAAAATACGGAATAACGTGGGTGATGGTGGTGGTGATGAGTGGAGTGGATGTTAGGGCTATAGATGGGTATGGAGATAAGGGTAGATTGTGGAAGTGATTAAGGGAAGTAGACGAAGGGAATAAAGTGGTCGAGATCCCAAAGAAGAGGGGTGGCTCGATAGTCGAGGGAGATTAGAAGCGAGGAGAAACCTTGCCAACGGTAGAGGCGAAAGGATGGTGAAGATGGAGGAGGGAGGAGTCTAGAGAGAAGATAGGAGGCAAGAAATCAATAATCCAATTACAATATAAAGTTGGGTGCAATCCACATATTTATAGAGGCTAGCCAACAAGTCCTAAAACAATATGAAACCCTAACAAACCAACTAAACCAGTATTCCTTATCTTCTCTGAGTACCTTTTGGATTAAGCTTTCGTTTTGTCATAGATATATTCCGAATCTGGAGAAGTCATGAATATCTCCCATGTCGCCTCATCAGATGGCTTGCCGAGCCACTCAACTAGAATCTCCATCTCTAATCTAATATCATATTGTCGTCGACGTCTAGCAAATACTCGAACTGACTCTATGATCTCTATCTCCTCCAATGGCTCCGGTAGAACTGATCCAACAATCTCATGATCTCCAATGCGCTTTCTCAATAATGAAACATGAAAGACAAGATGCACTCTCGACCCCTCTAGTAGCTCCAAACGATATCCAACCACACCCAAAATGGACCAAAGTAGCGATGTGCTAAGTTTTAGTTTCGCATCAGACATAAGGTCACCTATAGATACGGTTGCACCCTCACAAACACCCAATTACCAATGTCGAACTCCTGCTCCCTATGGCTACGATCATAGAAATGTCATCCCAAACACGGTCCGGTATAGGTAAAGGCTGTAGTAATTCGGCCAGTTTCAAAGTAGTTGCTTTAGCCGTTTGATAGACTTCGTAAGCACGAACAAAACTCCTCACATCCCGTCTCAATCCTGGCCACGTGCAACTCTAAGATATCCTCCTATAAGTCCTCAAGACACCCTCATGACCAGCCTCTAGAGTTTGGTGAAAGTGCTCCAACAATTTTTGTCGCAATCCATCATTTGTGGGCACTCGAATGCATCCGCGGTCCAGCAACAAACTGCCTCGATTCTCCAACTCGGGATGGTGCTCCGGATCATCCATCACCTCCTATAATAATCTCAAAATATCTGGGTCAGATTTACATGCATACCTCAGCTTATCAAGGAAAGGAAAGGTAGGAGATGAATAGGTTGCAAGCTTGGCGGTATTGGGTTGGCGCGATAGTACATCCGCCACTCTATTTTTCGTTCCCTTTTTGTATTGAATTTCATAATCATACCCCAGCAATTTTGTGACCCATCGCTGATGTGCCGAAGTGTGTATGCGTTGTCCCATAAAGTATGGAAGGCTCCTTTGATCGGTTCGAATAATGAATCGTCTATCGATCAAATAAAGCTTCCACTTTGTCACCACATGTAGAATTGCTAGCATCTCTCTCTCTCTCATAAGTCGATCGCTACTGAGATTTTTGCGATAAAGCCTTACTAAAATAGGCAATGAGACGTCATTCTTGCATTAGCACAGCTCCTATGCCAACACCCGACACATCACATTCAACAATGAATTCTTTGGTGAAGTCCGGTAGCGCTAGAACGGGTGCCGTCATCATTGTTGTTTTCAATTTTTCAAAGGCTAAAGTGGCTTCGTCTGTCCATCTAAAAAAGTCCTTCAACAAAGAAATGAGAGGAGCAGCAATCTTGCCATATCCAGCAATGAGTCGACGATAATAACCAGTCAGCCCCAAAATCATCTCAATTCAGTGGTAGTAGTAGGAATAGGCCAAGCGGTCATATATGCAACCTTTTGAGGATCCGTCGCTACACCATCCGCTGAAATGATGTGGCCTAAATACTCCACATTTCGTACTCCCCATAAGCACTTGGACTTCTTGATCTTTCAATTGGTTTTGCTCCAACAAATCCATCACGTCCTCCAAATACCACAAATGCTCCAATTCAGTCCTGCTATACACCAAAATATTATCAAAAAATACCAAGATATACCTTCGCAAAAGAGGCCAAAATATATCATTCATGAGGCCTTGGAAGGTAGCTGGAGCATTGGTGAGACCAAAAAGCATCACTCGGAACTCGTAATGCCCGTCCGGAGTCTGAATTGCAGTTTTGTGCATATCCGCCGAGTGAACTCTAATTTGATGATACCCAACTCTCAAGTCAAGCTTACTAAATATAGTCGCCCCTACAAGCTCGTCCAGCAACTCCTCGATAACCGAAATAGGATATCGATCATTGACGGTAATAGTGTTTAGTGCTCGGTAGTCAAGACAAAAATGCCATATCCCATCCTTTTTTCATACTAAAAGCATAGGGGATGAGTATGAGCTATGACTTGGTTGTGTGAGGCCTTGCTCCAACATCTTGACTATAATCTTTGAGATAACTTCTTTTTGCACATGTGGATACCAATATGGCCTCATGTTCGCCGGTGCAGCCCCAGGTACAATCTCTATGCGATGGTCCGCCGCTCTCCTTGGTGGCAACTCCTATGGCTCCTCAAACAATCCAGAAAAGTTATCTAATAAATTGGACAATTCAATTGTAGTACATGAACTGTTTGAGGCTCATCTCCTACTGGTCCTAACTGAAGAAGATAGACCAAATCATATGCACCAAGCAGCCCCACCATAGGCTGCATCGCAGGAATCGACGAAGTTCGTACACCATCAAGCTGCACATCTTTGTTTCCTTATTTATATTTCATCCATATGCTCCGAAAATCAAATGTGACGGGTCCCAAACTTTGTAACCACTGAGCACCAAGCACAACGTTCGCTCCTCGTAGCGCCAACGGATACAAGTCCACAATGATGTCATGTCTTTGCACCCGCATACCGACTCGGCGACACAAGCTCTCCGCCCTAAGCTTCGTGCCGTCTCCAATAGCAACGTCAAACCCTGTAGTCTGTTCAGCATCCAAACCCAATCTCCTCACTAACCTCTTGTCTAGAAAGTTGTGTGTACTCCCTGAATCAATGAGGATATGCACATAATGCTTTCTAAGGAGTCCATTTACTCGTAACGTCCTCGACGCGGAAGTATCCGAATATGTATGCATCGATATTTTAGCTTGGATTTCTTCCTCAACGCCCTCCTCATGGATCTCCTCTGGACACTCTCCATCATTATCAATCTCATCATCCTCCTCAGGACCATCGATAAGCATCACACTCCCGATCGATTTAGAACACCGATGACCGGGGGTGAAACGCTCATCACATCGAAAGCAAATGCCCTTCACTTTTCGCTCCTCCACCTGGGCACATGTGAGAGTTCGAACGGGGGGTCTAGTGCCTCCTCTAACATTGGAAAAAGGTCTCAAAGGTGGTCGTGGTCTAGTAGTCGCAACCGCTATTTTTGAAACCGCAGAATTTGCAGCCGGCGTTCTAAGTGCATACCGCCCATCTCAGTTGCCCCAATTGGTTTTCGCTACCATCTTTAGAGCCCTACGTTTTTGTTCCATCCTCACGGCCTTCTCAAAGACCTCCTGAAGAGTAGTAGGACATAGAGCACGAACATCCGCTTGCATCTCCTCTCATAGCCCTGAAATAAATGTACTCATCAATATACGTTCAGGCCACGGTAGCTCACAACGACTACTAACTCTTTCAAACTTAGCTTGGTACTCCAATACGGTAGTCCTTTGAACCATCTTGCTTAATGTGGCAGCAAAATTTTCATATGCCGCTGTCCCAATTCTGTGTGTAATCCTCCTACAAAAATCAGCCCATTCGATAAATCCACCACCACGAATAATCGATCTATATCAATGTAATGCCGTTCCTTGGAGGTGAAAGCTTGCCATCTGGACTTTTGCATCTTCTGCTGTACCTTGACAATCATAATATTGTTCAACTTGAAATACCCAATCCGTTGGATCACCACCTTGGAATTTTGAAAAGTCCAAATGTGCGATTCTCCTTGGAATAGCATTGTTAGGTTTGCGAAAGATCCTTGGTTCAGGTCTAAACCTTTGTGCATGTTGATCACTTTCTCTAAATCCTCGAGCACGTCCATCACCATCTCCATAAGGATCAAGCTCATCCTCATAGTGCCAATCCTCCTCATCAATGAAGCGCACTGGTGCCTCACGCCTCTCGTGTTATACCACCGCCGATCTTGAGTTTTGTAACGGAGGTAGGGGATGATGTGAAGGCATAGGTAGGAGGGGATCATTGACACTCATATGACGCACATGGACCTGTGGGGTATCGATTAGATGGGGTCCCACCGCTGGTCCTTCTTGAAACTCCGTTCGTCGTTGAGAAGATGACGAACCCAATCGATTCATGCCATATTCCTTGAATTCATTATGACCTTTTGTATGTTGTCAACTCTATGGAACAATGTTTGGAACATACCCCTTAGTTCATCCATATTCGAACCCATAGATGTTGGTTGACTTGGTCCTACTGTGGTCGCTCCAAGGGAATCGGCCTCACGGTTAGGATCATCGTGCATTGAGTCCTCCCTTGTCGGTGTGCTCTCCATAGGTCTCTTTGTTGATGTCGTCTTCCTTGTTTCAACCATTAATGGAGGTCTGAGGTTCGTCTACTCTGATACTAATTTGTTAAAGCTCGGATACTAAATTGATGGGATCTAGAACCAAAAGATCGGCTACGGAACAATTCCTTAAGATTTGAATTTATTGCAGGAAGCAGTCCGGGCAACCATGGGCCCAAGTTTCGATAGCCTCATTAGCATTGGCTGCTCAAAACCAATGAAGCACTGCATCTTTAAGGTGGAAGCTCGCAAGCATCACCTTGTATTCTTCTGTCATACCATGGTATGCGAAGAATTGCTCTGCCTTATACAACCAATCAATCGGATCACCACCTTTAAACTTGGGAAATTCGAGATGCACAATTTGCCCACGAATGCCATTGTCTCGATCCAAATCATGTCTAAGTCCTTGTCTAACCGGAGGAGGATGCACCATGAATGGTTGATGATCCCTCCTTCGATTTTGATTAACTCATCGTGGTTCAGGTTCATATTGCGGCTCTTGTGGTTACAAATTCTGAATCGGTTATGGCGGTTCATGGGAGTGGACTTACGTCGTTGGGTCAATGGTGCGTTCCCATTCGCCTTGGCTTCTCTTCTCGCCCGTAATTCTCGCATCATCTCCATCATCATCTGGTTGTTGATGGCCATTTGTTCAGAAAGAGACCCCAACACGGCTTGAACACTAGGTTCTTCCATATTCTGATTTGGCTGGGCAGTTCCGCGGGTGGAAGTCCCCGTGACCGTTTTCCCCTCCTCTATTGGAAGAATCTCATCTTCCTCATCTCACCGTGCAGCCATGACTTTGGTGGTCGTCATAGGAAGCGCGTGTCTGAGGAACGATGGCTCTGATATCAGCTTGATATGATCTCCCCTTTTGGCTAAGGCTCGATCTATTTCAATTTTCAGATCTGGACAGAATCTGACACAGAAGTTTAGAAATAGATTCCGAAAGATTTTGTCAATCTAAGATTTTGATATGTTGTATCCTCGGAAAAGATCTTTCCAAAAATTCAAGTTTTAAGCGAATTGGATGTTGGGATCTCAAGATATCATCTGATTAGTGGATGAACATTAGAAAGGCTGTCTTGGGATCCATGGATGGAGGCACGAGATCCTTGATGATGGTGATTGGTGGTGGACTGGCGTTAATGGGGTGGCACCGGTGATTAAGTGGTGGTGGAAGGGTTATAGGTGATAGAAGGGTTAGGGCAAATGTTGGATAGATTGGAAGAAGGGGGAGGAGTGGGTCACCCCTAAGAGACTAGGGTGATTGGCCGATCGAGGGAGGTTAGAAGCCACATCGGGATCGAGAGAACGGGAGCATAGAAGACGAAGGAGACAAGGCAAAAACTCAATTCATCAATAATGACTCCATGGTTGCCATCCACATCCTTTAGAGGCTAACCAAACAATTCAAAATTAATCCTAAATAGTACATTTTCACCGATCGTGTTCAAACGCGCCCGATCGCGTTCGAACGCACCAATTTCTTTTTTCTCTGGATTTGTGAACGTGATACAGGCATTCAAATGCACGTTCAAACGTACCTATTTTCCACTTCTCTAGATTTGCGAATGCGATGCAGGCATTTGCAGCGCGTTCGAACGTCGTGTTCGAACGCACAATTCGCACTCTCTGGATGTGCAAATGTGATGCAGGCGTTCACAACCGCATTTGAACGCACTCCACCCACGTTCGAATGCAACATACAGAAAACTTATTTTTTTAAGAATTAAATATTAAAACAAGAAATAAAGACACCCCTAAAGTGAATCCATGCTCGAGACGACATTGGTGAAATCTGAATAGTATCATTCCACTACTAGTCATTCTTGTAGCATCGATCTTCGTCGAGGAGATGACAAAGCTGACTGGTTCATGACGTACTTTTTCAAAGCATTATGATCATTCTACATTGCGTCCACCCACTGCAGCAACGCAACATTTGGAATATGCCCTTAAGTTCATCCGCCAAGCCCATGCTCGTACCTATTGGCGTCGGTTGACTCGGCCCTACCACGGCCGCACCAAAGGGCTCGGCCTCCCGGTTAGGATTTTCGTGGGTTGAGTCTTTCGCTGTTGGTGCACCCTCCATTGATCTCCTTGATTCCATCAATCTTGTCTCCACCATTAATGGAGGTTCGAGGTCTACCGGGCTCTGATACCACTCGCCGATATGGCGCACGGCTATGGCTTGAAGGAAGGGGAAAGAAGATTAGGATACAGAGGATAGAAGGAGATAGAACTCAATATTCATTCATCATAATATTTTTCGTTGCCATCCACACCTTAAGAGGCTAACCAAACAATCCAAAAATGATAATTATTTAATCCTAGAAATAGTGAATTCTTGCTAATTGCATTCGAAAAGGGTTGAGCGCATTCAAACGCACAAATTGCATTCTCTACTGATACGAACGTATGCAAACGTTCGCTCGCGAGCTTTTGAATGGGGTCGAGCGTGTTTGAACGCACAAATTGTGTTCTTTGTCAATATGAACACCTGTAGGCGTTCACAAGGGCGTTCAAATGCACCCTATCCCGCGTCCGAATGTAACATACAGTATTTTTATTTTTTTCTAAATTAAAATATAGCATAATAAGAAAAGACTCTAGTGTATCACACCACTCCCTTGTAGTAGGGCCATGGGTCCCTTCCGTAGCCACTATGGGTCGGTGGACCCTCTGACAATGCACCATGGTCGTTGCTGCAACAACTTGAGCTCAAGCTTGAATTTGGCCATCAAATGTCATTTGCTACTACTCTACTACCGTGAGGACCCACCGGATGGCGATTGCTGGTGGCCAACCACCTTGCCCAGTAGCCACCAGGTCGAAATCAAATTTTAGCCATAGGGTTAGTAATAGGGCACTTGCATGGAGATGATGGAGTGCACAATTTTTTAGGCATGCTAGATTTTTGCGAACCAATTTGACCAATTTGTGCAAACTAGTTTGGGACCTATGTGCATGACCCCCTGAGCCCAAGTATACGCTTGAGGACGACTGGTGGAATGACTTGATGGGCTCGCACTATCGGATTGAGCCGAACCGGCCTGTAGCCCAAGCACAACATGAGCCGGACCCGTGGGCCCATGACCTATGTGACCAGCATCAACCACGAGGTCACTTGGCTCGCATCTATAGACTATATTTTGGGATCTAAGCTCAAACCGTCAAGCTTGATTTTCCAAAATTCTATAAAGGAGGTCCGTTGCACTATGTTACGAACCTCCCTTTTGGCTACGGCTCTGATACCAGCTTGTTACGATCCTTCCTCGGCTATAGGCTCTGATACCAGATTGATACGAACCCTCTTTTGGTGCTATGGCTCTGATACCAGATTGTTACGATCTTGCACGGAACTTTGAGATAAGATCCCTAAATATCCCGCCGTTGGATCGCTGTGAAATTTTGATATGTTGTAGGCCCGGAAAAGAGCTTTCCAACGGATCTAGTTTGAGGCGAATCGGAGTTGGGGATCTCGAGATATCGTTCGTTTAGTGGACGAACGTCAGGATACTCTGTTTTTGGATTCCGTGGATGAAGGCACGAAATCCTAGGTAATGGTGGATTGTGGAGGGCCGGTGTTGATGGGGTGGCACCGGTGTAAAAGTGATGGTGGAAGGGTTATGGATGATGGAAAGGTTAGGGATAGCGATGGATAAATTGAAAGAAGGGGGAGAAGAGGGCCACTCCTAAGGGACTAGGGTGATTGGCCTGTCGAGGGAGATTAGAAGCGGCGTCGCCGGGGAGATTGAGGGAACGGGAGCGAAGAAGATGAAGGAGGCAAGGCAAACTCAATTCTCAATAATCAATAATAATTTTGGTTGCCCTACACATACTTTTATAGGCTAACCAACAACTCAATCTTATCCTAAAACACAATCTTATCCTAAAACTCAATCTTATCCTAAAACTCAATCTTATCCTAAAACTCAATCTTATCCTAAGGTAAATCCAAACTCGAGACGATGTCGGTGAAGTCCGAATCGTATCAATCCACCACGCTTCCGCAACCTTGTCCTCAAGGTTTGAAATTTGGGAAGCGATCCATGATGTCTGCCTCTAGCTCCCATGTAGACTCGTCAGTAGGTTTGCCCAACCACTCAATCAGCACTTCAGTCTCTAATCTGGATCCTTGGCGTCTTCTCCTACGACTTAGGACTCGAACCGGCTCATTGGAGCCATCTTCCTCCATTGGTTCGGGTAAGGTCGAACCCACTACATGGTTAGGCCCGATCTTGGCCTTCAATGCCGAGACATGGAAGACGGGATGTATCCTGGTTCCTTCAGGTAGGTCCAATCGGTAAGCTACTGGACCGATTCGTTGTAGCACTCGGTACGGACCATAGTACTTGTATCCCAACTTTTGGTTCAAAATTGGCCTCAATGTGGATTGTCGATACGGTTGAGCTCGAACGAACACCAATTGATCCACCTCAAATTCTCGCTCACGTCTGCCTTTGTCATGCGTTTGCTTCATGCGGTTTTGTGCTGTGGCTAGGTGAGTCTTGAGCCGTCTCAATGTTTCATCTCGATCAGCAAGCTCCAAGTCAAGCTCAGTCCTATCCGTCGCCGCGAGTCTATCGTAGGCACGCAAGACAGGGGGAGTGCGCCCATAAACCGCCTCAAATGGGGTCATGCCAATGCTTGAGTGATGAGCGGTATTGTATGACCACTCAGCCCAGGGAAGAAATTTGACCCAATCCTTTGGTCGATCCGCCACAAAGCATCGCAAGTATTGCTCTAGTCCACGATTCACCACCTCGGTTTGGCCATCCGTCTCGGGGTGATATGCTGAACTAAGATTGATTTGAGTCCCTTGCAATCTGAAGAACTCGGACCAAAACTCACTTATGAAGATGCGATCCCGGTCTGACACGATAGTCCTAGGCATCCCATGCAAGCGTGCCACTTCCCGAACAAAAATTTCAGCAACCCTTTTTGCTGAAAACGGGTGAGACAATGTTATGAAATGTGCATACTTGCTCAATCTATCCACCACAACAAACACCACCGATTGTCCTCGAACCTCCGGCAGCCCCTCAATGAAGTCCATGGAGATATCCTCCCAAATACGCTCTGGTATAGGTAGTGGTTGCAGCAGCCCGCTAGGCTTGAGTGCCTCCGATTTGACTCGTTGGCAGATTTGACATTCACGCACATACTTCTTCACGTCCGTCTTCATCCCAATCCAAGTACAGTTTTGGGCCAGCCGCTTGTAAGTACGTAATACCCCTTCATGACCTGCTATAGGAGTATCATGGAAGTGTGCCATCAATAGCCTCCGTAGCTCTTCGTTTCGGGGTACCTTGATTCGCCCGTGCTCTAGTACTAACCCATTGCGCTCCTCGTGCTCGGGGTTGCTTGAGGGGTTCGCTCTCAACTCCTCCATGAGTCGGACCAGATCACTATCCTCTGCACTGGCTCTTCGTAGATCTGAAAAGAAAGGAAAAGTGGGTGCCGAGAAAGAAGCGAGCTCCCTTTCTTTTGGAAGTTCAAGCAGCGGTTTACTTCCATCTAACAACACTCTCTGATCATTTCTCCGAAAAGTCAATGTGAGGCTTGTAAAATCAAAGGTCACGGGCCCCAAGCTCCGAAGCCATTGGGTCCCTAAAACAATATCGGCACCTTGCAAGGCCAATGGATAAAGATCCAATGTGAAAATTTGGCCTTGCACCTTCAATTCTGCACCTCTACAAATAGAATCTGCTCGCAAAGTTGTGCCATCTCCAATCGTCACATCGAACCCTTCCGTGGGTTCCGACTCGAGCCCAATCTTCCTAAGGAGCCTCTTGTCAATGAAGTTGTGGGTGGACCCGGTGTCAATCAAGATTCTCACTGTGGTCTTCTTGACTACACCGTTCACCCGCAATGTCTTTGGCGCAGCTGTCCCCGAATAGGCGTGGAGGGAGATTTTGGCCACCGTGTCCTCCGCGTGATGTTGCTCCTCAACTTCTTCTCCTCGATGTCCAGCCACATCTGCACTTTCAGCTGTCATGGGTGGAAGATCGTGGCCTTCTCCTTTGAGTGGTAGCTTGGCAGGGAGCTGCAACGTCATCGCTGGTGATGAAGCTGTCGTGGTCGACTGTCGATTGACCGAGGAGAATGGTAGAAGATCGCTGGAGGCCATATGCGATTTCTTCTTAGTTGCCGACTCACTATGGTTGCAAAGGGAGCTAGTGAAAGGCGGCCCAAGTGTCGAAATTCGCGATTTCGGATCATCTCCTTCACCACTGATGAGGATTCCTGATGAGGGATATCCAGCGACCAGGTGTGGCGTAGCCAGCACTTCGCGATTTGTCGACAAGGTCTCCGGTGCATGGGAAGATGTGGAGGTTCCGAGGGCTGCTACAATGGTTGAGGATCTCATTGTAGCCGGTGGCAGTTCGTTGCGGCTGACCATGGGTCGAGGTGTAGAATCTCGATCTTGCCGGATAGCCGAACTCTCCCCTATTTTTGTGATGAGCGGGAAGGCCGTGGAGGATGTTGGGTATGTTGTGGAGGGTTCCCAATGCTGTCTTGTGATTGCCTTGCTTGTTGAAAAAGGTTTCGTCCATGCCCGTATTTCCTGCATCATCTCCATCATTATTTGCTTGTTGATGGCAATCTGTTTGGAAAGAGACCCCAACATGGATAGAACGCTAGGTTCTTCCGTATTCCTATTAGATCGAGTGATCGTCATTGGAAGCGCTTGTCCGAGGAACGGTGGCTCTGATACCAGCTTGTTACGAACCTCCCTTTTGGCTACGGCTCTGATACCAGCTTGTTACGATCCTTCCTCGGCTATAGGCTCTGATACCAGATTGATACGAACCCTCTTTTGGTGCTATGGCTCTGATACCAGATTGTTACGATCTTGCACGGAACTTTGAGATAAGATCCCTAAATATCCCGCCGTTGGATCGCTGTGAAATTTTGATATGTTGTAGGCCCGGAAAAGAGCTTTCCAACGGATCTAGTTTGAGGCGAATCGGAGTTGGGGATCTCGAGATATCGTTCGTTTAGTGGACGAACGTCAGGATACTCTGTTTTTGGATTCCGTGGATGAAGGCACGAAATCCTAGGTAATGGTGGATTGTGGAGGGCCGGTGTTGATGGGGTGGCACCGGTGTAAAAGTGATGGTGGAAGGGTTATGGATGATGGAAAGGTTAGGGATAGCGATGGATAAATTGAAAGAAGGGGGAGAAGAGGGCCACTCCTAAGGGACTAGGGTGATTGGCCTGTCGAGGGAGATTAGAAGCGGCGTCGCCGGGGAGATTGAGGGAACGGGAGCGAAGAAGATGAAGGAGGCAAGGCAAACTCAATTCTCAATAATCAATAATAATTTTGGTTGCCCTACACATACTTTTATAGGCTAACCAACAACTCAATCTTATCCTAAAACACAATCTTATCCTAAAACTCAATCTTATCCTAAAACTCAATCTTATCCTAAAACTCAATCTTATCCTAAGGTAAATCCAAACTCGAGACGATGTCGGTGAAGTCCGAATCGTATCACACTAGACCTATCTAACATAGCAGTTTTTCACATACCATAGCATGCCCGACCACCAAAAGATCTAGCTAGCTTTATTCCACTTGGAGGACATGGCAATTGGGTGGCACCAGTCAGTTGAGTGGATTATAGCAGTAGAAGCCTTTTAAACTTTTAAACCCTAATCACCATCTTCCATCAGCAACCACCCTACTTTATGACCATTCACCACCACATTTGGCCATTTGTCACTCTCCAATGACCGTCACAATTTTAGATATTTACCATTCTAATCTTCCTCGACTATTTATTTATAAGTTTTCATGCCGATGTCTAACTAATGTGAAATTAGAGTCATTAGAACCCTAACTCACGAGGCTACTACTTCAAAAATTTCTCATAATTTTATTATATCTAGATCGATCCAAATTTGGTTCCCAATAATTTTTTTCTAAATTTAATAGGTCACATGAAACCCCCGTGAAATGCACTATATTTGTAGTGAGTATTTTACTTATTTGCTATGAAATATAGATGAAAGAGAATAAACTTATATCAATACGAAACTTTGATGGGCCAATTTATAACCTTTATTCTCTATAAAAACACAGATGTTTTAGTAGTCTATCAACATGATGTGATTTAGACCACACTTAGTCATCTCGAGCATGGATACAACCTATGTGGATATATTTTTATTTTATTCTAGTTGTTTCCTTCAAAAAAATAAGAATTCTATATGTCACGTTCGAACACGGGTGGTTACGTTCGAATGCATGCATATGTTTGTATCGGCAGAGAATGCAAAATCCACGTTCAAATGCGATCGGCAAGATTCACTATTTCTAGGGTTAATAATTATTATTTTTGGCTTGTTTGATTAGCCTCTTAAGGTGTGAATGGCAACTAAAAAGATGATGATGAATGAATATTGAGTTTTATCCTCTCTCTTGTCTCTCTACCCTAATCTCCCTTCCCCTTCGTTTAAGCCCTAACCACGCGCCATCTTGACGTCGATGATCTTTTAACCTCTCTTGCCTATCGAGTCCTCCCCCTCCTTAGGATCTTGGCCCCTTCTCCCACTTCATTCTTATCTCCTAAACTCTACAAACCATCCACCCTCATCTCCATTATCACCCCTAACCTTATCATCACCACTACCCGTCACCACCACTATCACCCCCATTTTTGCGTATTTGTGTCCTAGTTGTAGTCATAATCTATGAAGGGTGTAAATACCAAAAACGTAGATCAAAAAGTTATGAATTGATCACCTCTAGTTTAGTAATATTTTGATTATGGTAGAATATATGATGAATATTTTCCCTCAGCTATGCGGGCTGCTTTCCTACAACCGATCCAGATCGAGAAGAGGACGTCGAACCATAACAAGTGGTATCGGAGCCACCGTTCCTCGGCCACCATGCCCACCACCAGATCCATGGCATCAAGACCCATTGAAGACACCCCCATAGAGGGAGAAGCTACGGAGATTATCAGATCAGATGCCAATTCTAACTCATCGATTGAAATGTCTCCAACGACCTCTACGGTCAACTCATATCTGATCAAAATGTTTAAGGATATGATGGAGACACAAAAGAGCCATGCAAGCATCAATGAAAGTCATGACTCAAGCCCTCTTAGGGGCACCAAGGGGTAAGGTAGTGACTGAGTTCCCTACTCAAGCCCAGGCTACACTACTAAGGGAACTGCATTTTTGCCAAGGGACACCACGTCCACCATTCCGTATCATGCGGGAGCAAGACCATGAAGATCCCATGGGTGGACATGCAAGAAGGCCTTGCTACCCACGCTGGCCGAAAGGCGCAACAACCACCGCTGGTCTTTCATCGTGGTGTACCACCGCCAGTTTATCACCACGACCAAGCACTGGATCTATCACTCCACGATGACAACAACGAGTGGGCAGATTATGAAGAACCAGCGATCGACAAGACCATCCTAGGGATGCTGGATTCAATCGAAGAGAAAGAGGCCCAACCGTTATGAAGAAGAAGAATGAGGCATCCCTGTAGGGACAGTTCGCCTCAACTTCCCACCCTTCAATGGAGGCGATCCACTCGATTGGGTCTATCGAGTGGAACAATTTTTCGAGTACCAATGAACACCTAATACACAAGTGTTATTGGCATCATTCCACCTCGAAGAGACTGCCATCCGTTGGTACCAAGCGACGAACCGAGCTTAGCCCTACCAAACGTGGGAAGAATTCGCTGATGCCATTTGTATATGTTTTCAAGCCGCCCTCACTAGCTGACCCGAAATACTATAGTGAGGGCATACCAAGAGGAGTTCAAACGTGTAAGCAATAGGGTACGGGGTTGGACAAATTCCTAATTCAGGAGCACGTTTGTTAGCGGCCTTCGACAGGACATCCAAGCTGAGGTGAAGGCGATCAAATTAGCTACTCTTCTCAAAGTTTTTTCTACTGCCCAAGTGATGGAGGAGAAGTTAAGAGAGATTCGAAGCACATCAAGAAGCAGCTGGACAGAACTGGAGGTGAAGGATGCACACTTGCAGCCCGCGGCAATGCCCGTTGTGTCGATTGGCTCATCGCATACAGCGGGTATTTGCCCCCTTCCACGAACAATTCCAAAGGTGAGGGGACATCCGAGAGCCCTTATTTAGTGACTCACACAAGCTTAAGTAGAAGATAGAAGAGATAAGGGGCTTCGCTTCTATTGTGATTAAAGATACACGTTGGGACACAAATGTGCTCTATCGACGACAACAGTGATGGTGTTAGATGACGTGGATACAGATGATGTTGTTGAACCAGAGAAGGAGGATTTAGATGAAGAGATTGTTGTCCAAAGACCTCTAAAAAGCAGCGAGGAAGTCTAAGACAAAATATCATTCCATGCTTATGCCAGATCCACCGCAACGACTACTCTCCAAGTTGATGGCACTGTTAAGGGCTATGTCGTGCGGATACTCATCGACATCAGAAGCACCTATAACTTTGTGGATGAGAAGCTGGTCCAGAGGATGAGCTTGACACTAGAGCCAATCTTAGGCTTCAACGTGATGATTAGAGATAACACGGCCCTTTAGGCAAATAGCGTGTGTCGGCGGGTAACCTTGAAAGTCCAAGAACATGCCTTGGAATTAGATCTTCACCTATTAGCTCTTCGTGGAGCGGATGTCATGTTAGGTACTCAATGGCTCTATGACTTGGGTCACATTATATTTGACTTTAAGGATATATGGCTCGAATTCAAGTTTAGAAGGCAACATGTGTTATGGAATGGGATTCGACAAGGTACGAGCACCAATTTACAATCGATAGTTGGGTTACCTCAAATCGGGTGTCATGAAGACTTATTACAGATGTTTGAGCTGTCAAAACCTCCTTAGGCTGCAAGAAGACACTCTGGACTTGCCTCGGTCACCGGCAGCTCTACCTGAGACCATGGTAAATCGGGTTGGCTAACTTAGCCCCTCTTTCGAGTCCTGATCCTCCTAATAAATCAAAGCTTGAGGGAGCTTGCTATGATGGATCAAGGCTGATTGAGCTCAACTTCAAGGGAACCAAATGACTCAAGTTAAACTAGCGATGTTAAATTGGACAGATCTGGCCAAACTGAGTCAAGCGAGATTAAAAGAGCAACTCATCCACCCATCACTTTGATGAGAAAGTGAGCGGAAGCATAGTGGAATGATGTGATTTAGACAACACTAAGTCATCTTGAGCATGGATATAACCTATGTGGATCTATTCTTATTTTATTTTAGTTGTTTCTTTTAGAAACATAAAGATTCTATATGTCGCGTTCGAACGTGAAGGGGTCGCGTTTGAACATAGGGGGTCGCATTCGAATGCCCCGTTCGAATGGCTGCATATGTTCACATCTACAAAGAACGTAAAATTTGTGTTCGAACGCGCTCGACCCCGTTCAAACGTAATTGGTGAGAATTCACTATTTCTAGGGTTAATAATTATTATTATTGGCTGGTTTGGTTAGCCTCTTAAGGTGTGGATGGCAACCAAAACGATGATGATGAATGAATATTGAGTTCTATCCTCTCTCGTCTCTCTACCCTAATCTCATTTCCCCTTTGTTCAAGCCCTAATTCTATGCCATCTTCATGTCGATGATCTTCTAATCTCTCTCGTCTGTCGAATCCTCCCCCCCCCCTTTTTGGGATCTCGGTCTCTTCTCTCCTGATACGATTCGGACTCCACCAACGTCGTCTCGAGCATGGATTCACTTTAGGAGTGTTTTTGTTTCATGTTTTAGTGTTTATTTTCCATTAAAATAAGTTTTCTATAAGTCGCGTTCGAACGTGGGTGGAGTGAGTTTGAACGCGGTTTGTGAACGGGGTTGTAAACGTGGGTGAAGAGAGTGCACTGTGCGTTCGAACGTGGTCGGGCGAGTTCGAACGCGGTCGGCGAAAATTATATTTTTAGGGTTAGTTTTGAGTTGTTGGTTAGCCTTTAAAAGGATGTGGATGGCAACCAAAGTGAGGATTGATTATGGAATATTAAGATTGAGTTTTGCCTTGCCTCCTTCGTCTTCTTCACTCCCGTTCTCTCAATCCCCGGCGACACCGCTTCTAACCTCCCTCGACCGGCCAATCACTCTAGTCCCTTAGGGGTGGCCCTCCCCTCCCTCTTCTTTCAATCTATCCAACACTTGCCCTAACCCTTCCATCAACCATAACCCTTCCAGCACCACTGTTTTTACCGGTGCCACCCCATTAACGCCAGTCCACCTTCAACCACCATTACCTAGGATCACGTGCCTCCATCCACGGATCCAAAATAGACCACCTGACCTTCGTCCACTAATCGGAAGATATCTCGAGATCCCTATATCCGATTCTCCTAAAACTAGATTTGTTGAAAAGCTCTTTTCTGAGTCTACAACATATCAAAGTTTCACATTGGTATGACGACGACATATTTTGGGATCTTATTTCAAAGTTTCATGCCAGATCTAGTCCAGATCAGGAAATTAGAAGAGATCGAACCTTAGCCTAAGGGGAGATCGTATCAACTTGGTATCAGAGCTCCATAGCCCAAGGCGTGATCATATCCAGCTTGGTATCAAAGCTCCATAGCCCGAGGCGTGATCGTAGCAAGCTTGGTATCAGAGCCACCGTTCCTTGGACAAGCGCTTCCTATGACGACCACCAGATCCATGGCTGCATGGCGAGATGATGAAGAAGAGATTCTCTCAATTGAGGAGAGAGAAATGGTTGCAGGGACTTCCACCCATGGAACCGCTCAATCTAATCGGAATACGGAAGAACCTAGCGTTCAAGCCGTGTTAGGGTCTCTTTCCGAGCAAATGGCCATCAATAATCAAATGATGATGGAGATGATGCGGGAACTACGGGCGACAAGGGAAGTAATGGCGAACAGGAACGCACCCTCGACCCCACGACGCGAGTCCACCCCCTTAAACCCACCGCCACCGGTTCAGCCTTTGCAACCACAAGAGCCGCTGCTACCACCACCCTCTGGGCAGAGGCAAGCAAGGATGGTTACACCAGGTCCAGTTGCGAGTGAACCCATCCGACAAGCAAACCACTATGGAGACCACCTTGGAGATCAAGATCCGTGGGCAGGTCAACACGATCCGGAACCACGGCGAGTTAATCAAAATCGAAGGAGGGATCATCAACCCTTCATGGTACATCCTCCCCCGGTTAAACAAGGACTTGGACATGATCCGGAATGAGACAATGGCATCCGTGGACAAGTCGTGCGTCTCGAATTCCCCAAGTTCAAAGGTGGCGATCTGATCGATTGGTTGTATAGGGCGGAGCAATTCTTTGCATATCAAGGTACGGCGGAAGAATACAAGGTGATGCTTGCGAGCTTCCACCTTGAGGATGTGGCGCTTCATTGGTTTCGAGCAGCCAATGCCATAGAGGCCATCGAAACTTGGGCTGAATTTTGCGTCGATATCACACGGTGATTTGGAGCATCGGGGTATGAAGACTTTGATGCTCTCCTCTCAAAAGCAGTGCAAAAGACTATGGTTGGGGTATACCAAGAAGAATTTGAGAGGATTAGTAGCCGATGTCATCCACCATGGACGAATCAGCAACTTCGCAGCACCTTCATCTCCGGGTTGCGGGGTGACATACAAGCCGATGTAAGGGCTTTAAGGCCTAGAACCTTAAAGGAGATGATACGATTCGGACTTCACCGACATCGTCTCAAGTTTGGATTTACCTTAGGATAAGATTGAGTTTTAGGATAAGATTGAGTTTTAGGATAAGATTGAGTTTTAGGATAAGATTGAGTTTTAGGATAAGATTGAGTTTTAGGATAAGATTGTGTTTTAGGATAAGATTGAGTTGTTGGTTAGCCTATAAAAGTATGTGTAGGGCAACCAAAATTAGGATTGAATATTGAGAATTGAGTTTGCCTTGCCTCCTTCATCTTCTTCGCTCTCGTTCCCTCAATCTCCCCGGCAACGCCGCTTCTAATCTCCCTCGACAGGCCAATCACCCTAGTCCCTTAGGAGTGGCCCTCTTCTCCCCCTTCTTCCAATTTATCCATCGCTATCCCTAACCTTTCCATCATCCATAACCCTTCCACCATCACTTTTACACCGGTGCCACCCCATCAACACCGGCCCTCCACAATCCACCATTACCTAGGATTTCGTGCCTTCATCCACGGAATCCAAAACAGAGTATCCTGACGTTTGTCCACTAAACGAACGATATTTCGAGATCCCCATCTCCGATTCGCCTGAAACTAGATCCGTTGGAAAGCTCTTTTCCGGGCCTACAACATATCAAAATTTCACAGCGATCCAACGGCGGGATATTTCGGGATCTGATCTCAAAGTTCCGTGCAAGATCGTATTAATCTTGAATCAGAGCCATAGCACCAAAAGAGGGTTCGTATCAATCTGGTATCAGAGCCTATAGCCGAGGAAGGATCGTAACAAGCTGGTATCAGAGCCACCGTTCCTCGGACAAGCGCTTCCAATGACGATCACTCGATCTAATAGGAATACGGAAGAACCTAGCGTTCTATCCATGTTGGGGTCTATTTCCAAACAGATTGCCATCAACAAGCAAATAATGATGGAGATGATGCAGGAAATACGGGCATGGACGAAACCTTTTTCAACAAGCAAGGCAATCACAAGACAGCATTGGGAACCCTCCACAACATACCCAACATCCTCCACGGCCTCCCCGTTCATCACAAAAATAGGGGAGAGTTCGGCTATCCGGCAAGATCGAGATTCTACACCTCGACCCATGGTCAACCGCAACGAACTGCCACCGGCTACAATGAGATCCTCAACCATTGTAGCAGCCCTCGGAACCTCCACATCTTCCCATGCACCGGAGACCTCGTCGACAAACCGCGAAGTGCTGGCTACCCCACACCTGGTCGCTGGATATCCCTCATCAGGAATCCTCATCAGTGGTGAAGGAGATGATCCGAAATCGCGAATTTCGACACTTGGGCCGCCTTTCACTAGCTCCCTTTGCAACCATAGTGAGTCGGCAACTAAGAAGAAATCGCATATGGCCTCCAGCGATCTTCTACCATTCTCCTCGGTCAATCGACAGTCGACCACGACAGCTTCATCACCAGCGATGACGTTGCAGCTCCCTGCCAAGCTACCACTCAAAGGAGAAGGCCACGATCTTCCACCCATGGCAGTTGAAAGTGCAGATGTGGCTGGACATCGAGGAGAAGAAGTTGAGGAGCAACAACACGTGGAGGACACGAAGGCCGAAATCTCCCTCGACGCCTATTCGGGGACAGCCGCGCCAAAGACCTTGCGGGTGAACGGTGTAATCAAGAAAACCACAGTGAGAATCTTGATTGACACCGGGTCCACCCACAACTTCATTGACATGAGGCTCCTTAGGAAGATTGGGCTCGAGTCGGAACCCACGGAAGGGTTCGATGTGACGATTGGAGATGGCACCACCTTGCGAGCAGATTCTATTTGTGGAGGTGCAGAATTGAAGGTGCAAGGCCAAACTTTCACATTGGATCTTTATCCATTGGCCTTGCAAGGTGCCGATATTGTTTTGGGGACCCAATGGCTTCGAAGCTTGGGGCCCGTGACCTTTGATTTTATAAGCCTCACATTGACCTTTTGGAGAGATGATCAGAGAGTGTTGTTGGATGGAAGTAAACCGCTGCTTGAACTTTCAAAAGAAAGGGAGCTCGCTTCTTTCTCGGCACCCACTTTTCCTTTCTTTTCAGATCTACGAAGAGCCAGTGCAGAGGATAGTGATCTGGTCCGACTCATGGAGGAGTTGAGAGAGAACCCCTCAAGCAACCCCGAGCACGAGGAGCGCAATGGGTTAGTACTAGAGCACGGGCGAATCAAGGTACCCCGAAACGAAGAGCTACGGAGGCTATTGATGTCACACTTCCATGATACTCCTATAGCAGGTCATGAAGGGGTATTACGTACTTACAAGCGGCTGGCCCAAAACTGTACTTGGACTGGGATGAAGACGGACGTGAAGAAGTATGTGCGTGAATGTCAAATCTGCCAACGAGCCAAATCGGAGGCACTCAAGCCTAGCGGGCTACTGCAACCACTACCGATACCAGAGCGTATTTGGGAGGATATCTCCATGGACTTCATCGAGGGGCTGCCGGAAGTTCGAGGACAATCGGTGGTGTTTGTTGTGGTGGATAGACTGAGCAAGTATGCACATTTCATAACATTGTCTCACCCGTTTTCAGCAAAAAGGGTTGCTGAAATTTTTGTTCGGGAAGTGGCACGCTTGCATGGGATGCCTAGGACGATCGTGTCAGACCGGGATCGCATCTTCATAAGTGAGTTTTGGTCCGAGTTCTTCAGATTGCAAGGGACTCAAATCAATCTTAGTTCAGCTTATCACCCCGAGACGGATGGCCAAACCGAGGTGGTGAATCGTGGACTAGAGCAATACTTGCGATGCTTTGTGGCGGATCGACCAAAGGATTGGGTCAAATTTCTTCCCTGGGCTGAGTGGTCATACAATACCGCTCATCACTCAAGCATTGGCATGACCCCATTTGAGGCGGTTTATGGGCGCACTCCCCCTATCTTGCGTGCCTACGATAGACTCGCGGCGACGGATAGGACTGAGCTTGACTTGGAGCTTGCTGATCGAGATGAAACATTAAGACGGCTCAAGACTCACCTAGCCACAGCACAAAACCGCATGAAGCAAACGCATGACAAAGGCCGACGTGAGCGAGAATTTGAGGTGGATCAATTGGTGTTCGTTCGAGCTCAACCGTATCGACAATCCACATTGAGACCCATTTTGAACCAAAAGTTGGGATACAAGTACTATGGTCCGTACCGAGTGCTACAACGAATCGGTCCAGTAGCTTACCGATTGGACCTACCTGAAGGAACCAGGATACATCCCGTCTTCCATGTCTCGGCATTGAAGGCCCAGATCGGGCCTAACCATGTAGTGGGTTCGACCTTACCCGAACCAATGGAGGAAGATGGCTCCAATGAGCCGGTTCGAGTCCTAAGTCGTAGGAGAAGACGCCAAGGATCCAGATTAGAGACTGAAGTGCTGATTGAGTGGCTGGGCAAACCTACTGACGAGTCTACATGGGATCTAGAGGCAGACATCATGGATCGCTTCCCAAATTTCAAACCTTGAGGACAAGGTTGCGGAAGCGTGGTGGATTGATACGATTCGGACTTCACCGACATCGTCTCAAGTTTGGATTTACCTTAGGATAAGATTGAGTTTTAGGATAAGATTGAGTTTTAGGATAAGATTGAGTTTTAGGATAAGATTGAGTTTTAGGATAAGATTGTGTTTTAGGATAAGATTGAGTTTTAGGATAAGATTGTGTTTTAGGATAAGATTGAGTTGTTGGTTAGCCTATAAAAGTATGTGTAGGGCAACCAAAATTAGGATTGAATATTGAGAATTGAGTTTGCCTTGCCTCCTTCATCTTCTTCGCTCTCGTTCCCTCAATCTCCCCGGCAACGCCGCTTCTAATCTCCCTCGACAGGCCAATCACCCTAGTCCCTTAGGAGTGGCCCTCTTCTCCCCCTTCTTCCAATTTATCCATCGCTATCCCTAACCTTTCCATCATCCATAACCCTTCCACCATCACTTTTACACCGGTGCCACCCCATCAACACCGGCCCTCCACAATCCACCATTACCTAGGATTTCGTGCCTTCATCCACGGAATCCAAAACAGAGTATCCTGACGTTTGTCCACTAAACGAACGATATTTCGAGATCCCCATCTCCGATTCGCCTGAAACTAGATCCGTTGGAAAGCTCTTTTCCGGGCCTACAACATATCAAAATTTCACAGCGATCCAACGGCGGGATATTTCGGGATCTGATCTCAAAGTTCCGTGCAAGATCGTATTAATCTTGAATCAGAGCCATAGCACCAAAAGAGGGTTCGTATCAATCTGGTATCAGAGCCTATAGCCGAGGAAGGATCGTAACAGGAGAACTTTGAGGATGCAGTGCTTTTGGAAGACAAACATAGAGCCATGAAGATACACCTGAAATAGAGTTGGACGAACCAAGGAAGCCATAATCAATCCCAACCAACCATAACGGCAGGAAACATCACCAGAGTACCAAGAGTTGCTGCTATAGTGGTACCTCCTCGAGCACCCTTGAAGCCATCACAAGATGTGAAGTATACACCTAGAGGTCCGGGACGAGCACTCACACCTGCCCAAGTAGAAGAAAGAAGGGCCAAGGGCCTATGCTTCCGTTGTGATGAGAAGTTTGTACCCAGGCATCACTGCGCTAAACCGATGGGATCGGTGATGCTAATCGATGGATTGGAGGAAGCTTAGGATGAGTTTCCAACTGAAAGTGCAGATGTGGCTGGACATCAAGGAGAAGAAGCTGAGGAGCAACCCATGGAGGACATGATAGCCGAAATGTCCCTCCATGCCTATTCGGGGACAGCTGCGTCTAAGACCTTGCGGGTGAACAGTGTAGTCAAGAAAACCACAGTGAGAATCTTGATTGACACTGGGTCCACCCACAACTTTATTGACAAGAGGCTCCTTAGGAAGATTGGGCTCGAATCAGAAACCACGGAAGGGTTCGATGTGATAATCGGAGATGGCACCACATTGCGAGCAGATTTTATTTGTGGAGGTGTGGAATTGAAGGTGCAAGGCCAAACTTTCACATTGGATCTTTATCCATTGGCCTTGTAAGGTGCCGACATTGTTTTGGGGACTCAATGGCTTCAAAGCTTGGGGTCCGTAACATTTGATTTCTCAAACCTCATACTAACATTTCAGAGGAATGGTCGAAGGGTGCTGCTGGATGGAAATCAACCGTGGCAAGGGCCAACATTGCAACCATTGGTGGGTTTTCCTTGCGCAGGGGACCGAGCTCTACTATTCCAAATGGCTATTGCTGAACCAGAACATCCACCACTAAGGGAAGTAGCCTCTGACATGGAAGAGCTGCTGCAGGAGTTTCAAGATCTCTTCAAGGAACCCCGAGGACTACCGTCGAACTGTCGTCATGACCATCGCATCCAGATCATTCTAGGGGCTGAACCTGCAAATGTCCGGCCCTATCGGTACCCGCATGTCCAGAAGGAAGAGATCAGTAAATTGGTGGAGGAAATGCTCGAGCAAGGGATTATTCAACCGAGTAGAAGTGCCTACTCATCGCCGGTGCTGCTGGTTCGGAAGAAAGACCGGAATTGGCGGTTTTGTGTCGATTACCAAGCCTTGAATGCAATTACTGTCAAGGACCGGTATCCAATACCAGTGATCGAGGAGTTACGGGATGAGCTCACAGGGTCGGCCTACTTCAGCAAACTTGACTTAAGAGTGGGGTACCATCAAATCCGCGTCGACCCGGAAGATGTTTACAAAATGGCGTTCCGAACTCACGATGGCCACTACGAGTTCTGAGTCATGCCATTTGGGCTCACCAATGCACCGATCACCTTCCAAGGGCTGATGAATGACCTCTTCTGCCCACTTTTGCGTCGATACGTCCTCGTCTTCTTTGACGATATTCTAGTATATAGCAGGAATTGGAGTGAGCACTTGCGGCATGTACGGGAGGTATTAAATATCTTACGACAAAACTAGTTAAAAGTCAAGATGAGTAAGTGTCTTTGGCGAGAGTCACGAGTGGAGTACTTGGGTTATATAATCTCAGAAAAGGTGGGTTTCAATGGACGGGCAAAGCAACGGAGGCCTTCGAAGCCTTGAAGACAGCTATGTCTACAGCTCTGGTTCTAACACTACCGGATTTCGGCAAGCCTTTTGTGGTGGAATGCGACGCTTCGGGTGAGGTCATTGGAGCAGTTTTGATGCAAGAGGGTAGACCCGTGGCATATATGAGCAAGGCATTGTCAAACCAATCGCGACAGCTATCCACCTACGAGCGCGAAATGCTAGCGATTCTACACGCCGTCACCAAATAGCGACCCTACTTAATTGGCCAACGGTTTACTATCCGCATGGACCAGCGTAGCTTACCCTACTTCATGGAGCAACATGTGCACACCCCAACCCAACAACGGTGGGTCATGAAACTCCTTGGGTATGACTATGAATTAGTCTACAAAAAGGGGATTGAGAATCGAGCAGCCGATGCTCTTTCGCGCCAACCGGACACGAGTGAGCTTGCCTCTTTCTCAACACCAACATTTCCTATACTTTCAGATATGTGGGGAACCAATGCAGAAGATCATACCATGGAGGAGCTTGAGTCAGAGTTCAAAGATCGCTTCCCAAATTTCAAACCTTGAGGACAAGGTTGCGGAAGCGTGGTGGATTAATACGATTCGGACTTCACCGACGTCATCTCGAGCATGGATTCACTTTAGGAGTGTTTTTGTTTCATGTTTTAGTGTTTAATTTCAATTAAAATAAGTTTTCTGTAAGTCGCGTTCGAACGCGGGTGGAGTGAGTTCGAACGCGATTTGTGAACGTGGGTGAAGAGAGTGCACTGTGTGTTCGAACACGATGCGTTCGAACGTGGTCGGACGAGTTCGAACGCGGTCGACGAAAATTATATTTTTAGGGTTAATTTTGAGTTGTTGGTTAGCCTTTAAAAGGATGTGGATGGCAACCAAAGTGAGGATTGATTATGGAATATTGAGATTGAGTTTTGCCTTGCCTCCTTCGTCTTCTTCGCTCCCGTTCTCTCAATCCCCAATGACGCCGCTTCTAACCTCCCTCAACCGGCCAATCACCCTAGTCCCTTAGGGGTGGCCCTCCCCTCCCCCTTCTTCCAATCTATCCAACACTTGCCCTAACCCTTCCATCAACCATAACCCTTCCACCACCACTTTTTTTACCGGTGCCACCCCATTAACGCCGGTCCACCTTCAACCACCATTACCAAGGATCACGTGCCTCCATCCATGGATCCAAAACAGACCACCTGACCTTCATCCACTAATCGGATGATATCTCGAGATCCCCATATCCGATTTGCCTAAAACTAGATTTGTTGGAAAGTTCTTTTTTGAGTCTACAACATATCAAAGTTTGACGTCGATCCGACGGTGACATATTTTGGGATATTATCTCAAAGTTTCATGCCAGATCTAGTCCAGATTAAAAAATTGGAAGAGATCGAACCTTAGCCTAAGGGGAGATCGAATCAATTTGGTATCAGAGCTCCATAGCCCGAGGCGTGATCGTATCATCTCCCTTCATCCTTATCCCCTAAACTTCACAAACCATCCACCCTTATCTCTATTATTATCCGTAACCTTGTCATCACCACCACCCTTATCTCTATTACAGATTGACCACCCTAGTTTCGTAATTTTCTAACTCCGATAGAATATCTGATAAATATTTTCTCTCAGCTACATGGCTTTCCTACAATTGATCCAGATCGAAAAGAGGATGTTGGACCATAATACAACACTAAGCAAGCAATGCAAGAGAAATTAACCAAGAAGCCAAGCTCCAAACCAACCCCAAATCAAAGCTTATGTTTTATATTAAACTAAACTGATTGCATATAGTACATATATAATTAGTTGTTGCATGGTCTGCTATCACCTTCTTGTTGGTTCTATTTAATTTAGCTTTCACAAGAAGTGAACATCTCATATGTAGCAGTAGTACTTAAGAACAATATTATTGTTTCTTTCAAATAGATATTGTGACTCCTTAGACATCTCACTGTTAGTCCTGTATCATAATTTACCAAGGTTTCTAAGATTAGGGTTTGAATATTTGGGTCTCACCAGGCTTCATGTTCTAGCTAGTAGTCTCATACCTACATTTGGATTTGATTATATCCATAGAGTTTGTGATGTGATTCGGACCATACTAAGTCATTTCGTGCATGGATATAACCTATGGACCCTATTTCTTATTTTGATTTTTTTTTCTTTAGAAAATAAGAATTGGAAGTCGCATTCGAATGCTGGGAGATCACGTTCAAACACCCACATACGTTCACACATACAGAGGATGAGGACACGAGTTGTGTGTTCGAACGTGATCGGCGAAAATACATTGCTTTTAGGTTTATTAATTGTTATTTTGGCTTGTTAGGTTAGCCTCTTAATATGTGGATGGCAACCTAATTGGGGGAATTATTGAATATTGAGTTTTCTTTCATTTTTCCCTCAACCCTAGCTCTTCTCCCTCCTCGCTCAAGCTCTAGTCATATGTCATCTCGACGCCAGTTACCCCTAATCCCCTTCGATTGTTGGGTCCTCCCCCCTCCTTAGGGTCTCGACCAACTTCTCTCCCTCATCCTTATCCTTTCAGCACTTCATGACACCAAATCCATCACCATTACCACCACCATCATCATCATCCCATCACTAGCGATCTCCACATCCACCTCTACCGCAACATTGTTTATTTTTGCCCTAGGAGCAGTCAAAATCTACCAAGTACATGAATATCGAAAATGTAGAATAGGAAGATACGGAATGATCCTTCAATTGCGCGGATTGCTTCCTTACATCTAAACTTCATCGGGAATGGATGCATGATTAATAACAAGTGGTATTAGAGGCACCGTTCCTCGGACACCATCCTAACAACTAGATTTATGGCATTGAGACCAAATGAAGGCACCTCTATTGAGAGAAAGGCCACGAAAGATCGCGAAAGATCCTTGGTTCAGGTTAAACCTTTGTGCATGTTGATCACCTTCTCTAAATCCTCGAGCACATCCATCACCATCTCCATAGATATCAAGCTCATCCTCATAGTGCCAATCCTCCTCATCGATGAAGCGCACCGATGCCTCACGCCTCTCGGGTTCTACCACCGTCGGTCTTAGATTTTGTAACAGAGGTGGGGGATGATGTGAAGGTATAGGTAGGAGAAAATCATTGACACTCATATGACACACCTGGACCTGTGGGGTATTGATTCGATGGGGTCCCACCGTTGGTACTTCTTGAAACTCCGTTCGTCGTCGAGGAGATGACGAACCCAATCGATTCATGACATATTCCTTGAATTCAATGTGATCCTTTTGTATGTTGTCAACTCTATGCAATAATATTTGGAACATGCCCCTTAGTTCATCCATATTCGAACCCATAAACGTTGGTTGACTTAGTCCTGCCGTGGTCGCTCCAAAAGAATCGGCCTCACGGTTAGGATCATCGTTGCATTGAGTCCTCCCTTGTTGGTATGCTCTCCATAGGTCTCCTTGTTGATGTTATCTTTCTTGTTTCAACTATTAATGGAGGTCTGAGGTTCGCCTGCTCTGATACTAATTGATAGGCTCTGATACCAATTTGTTAAAGCTTGGATACCAAATTGATCGGATCTAGAACCAACGGCTACGGAACAATTCTTTAAGATCTGAATTTATTGCAAAAAGTAGTCCGCGCAACTATGGAAAAATATTCTTCAGATATTCTCCAGTAGTTATAAAATTACAAAACCAATTGGGTTGGATTCGTATCTTCCTAATCGACAACTTTTGTATTTACAACCTTTGCAGATTCAAACTATAGCAGGGACAAAAATACAGAATAACATGGGACATGGTGGTGATGATGAGTAGAGTGGATGTTAGGGTTATGGATGGACATGGAGATGAGGGTGGATTGTGGAAGTGATTAAGAGAAGTAGACGAAGGGAACGAAGTGGTCGAGATCCCAAAGAAGAGGGGTGGCTCGACAGTCGAAGGAGATTAGAAGCGAGGAGAAACCTTGTCAACGGTAGAGGTGGAAGGATGGTGAAGAAGGAGGAGTCTAGAGAGAAGATAAGAGGCAAGAAATCAAAAATCCAATAGCAATATAAAGTTGGGTGCCATCCACATATTTATAGAGGCTAGCCAACAAGTCCTAAAACAACATGAAACCCTAACAAACCAACTAAACCAGAATTCCTTATCTTCTCCGAATACCTTTTGGATTAAGCTTTCGTTTTCTTCATAGATATATTCTGAATCTGGAGAAGTCATGAATATCAAAGTTGTAGATCTATAGGTTTTAGACCTTATCCAACTAGTTTGATATTATTTAGATATGTGTTGAATATTTTAAAAATATTTTTTTGAAACTGCGCAGAGTTGGATTTAGCTAATTAGATAAAATCCTAACTAAGTGTATCACAATATATTTCATTGAAGAATTTTCGTAGGTCAGAGGACATATAGTGATAATGGTGGTGGTCGACCGGTTGATGAATTGACGAAAAGTATGTACTTTTCAATACTAGCGCATCCGTACACTACAAAGAAGGTAGTAGAAATTTTTGTGAAGGATATAGCCTGATTGCATGGAATTTTGAGGTCTATAGTTTCAGACCGTGACTTGATCTTTATGAGTCACTTTTGGCAAGAGTACTTCAAGCAGCAAGGTATTGAACTGAAAATAAACTCAGCGTATCATCCGCAAACTGACGAGCAATCCGAAGTTGTTAATCACTGCCTTGAGTAATATTTGCGATGCTTTGCCATGGAGCAACCGAAGAGATGTCTAGCTTACGTACCCTTGGCAAAATACTCATATAACATGGCTCGCCATACCACTATTGGGATGACCCCCTTCGAGGCTATTTGTGGACCTGTGCCCCCCATATTACAATCCTATGATCAACTAAGTGCACCTGACCATTCCGACATAAATAAGGTGCTAGTGGAATAGAATGAAGTACTCAAGTGGCTTAAGCTTCATTTAGGAGCAGTGCAAAACTAAATGAAGCAAGTGTATGATCGCAAATACCAAGATAAAAGCTATAAAGTTGGCAAATGGGTCAATATTTGACACCAACCATATCGACAAATCTCAGTACGACCTATTTAGAACCAAAAGTTAAAACATTGTTTCTTTGGTTTATTTTAGATTTTAGAGTAGGTAGGAGCAGTCCAATATAAGTTGGACTTACTCGAGTCGTTCCAAGTTCATCCGATCTTCCATTCTAGGTTGAGAGTCCGGGTTGGTCAAGTCGAGCAAGTTGCGGCAGAATTACTCGAGCCCAAATCAGAGGTAATTAATCTCGCTCTAGAGAAGGTCCTAACATGAAAAAGGGTCAAATGCGAGAGGTGAATAGTTACAGAGGTGTTGGTGAGCTAAGTTGGCCAAACACATGAGCAAGCCACATGGGAATCCAAGGTAACAATGATGGACTGTTATAGAATATGTACTTTGAGAATAAAGTGAGCGAAAGTATGGTGAAACAATGTGATTCGGACCACACTGAGTCATCTTGTGTATGGAGACAACTTATAGACCCTATTTCTTATTTTAGTTTATTTGTTTTCTTCAAAAATAAGAATTAGAAGTTGCGTTCAAATGTGGGGAGATCGTGTTCGAACACATTTGTTTGAATGCCTACATACGTTCGCTCATACATAGGATGCAAATTGTACATTTTAACGCACTCGACCCTGTTCGAATGCACTCATTCAAACACCTGTATATGTTTGCACATACTAAGAACGTGAATTGTACGTTCGAACATGCTTGACCCCGTTCTAATGTTATTGACGAAAATGCATTATTTCCAGATTTATTAATTATTAGTTTGGCTTATTAGGTTAGCCTCTTAATATATGGATGGCAACCTAATTAGGGGAATTATTGAATATTGAGTTATCTTTCCTTCTCCCTCTACTCTAGCTCTTCTCCTCCTCGCTCTCAAGTCTTAGCTGTGTGTTATCTCAATGTTGGTTACCCTTAATCTGCTTCTACTATCGGGTCCTCTCTCCTCCTTGGGACCTCGACCAATTTCTCCCCCCTCATCCTTATCCCTTCAGCACTTCGTGACACTAAATCCATCACCATTACCACCACCTTCATCGTCATCATCTCCATCACCCGCCATATCCACCTCAACCACAATATTGTTTATTTTTGCCTTAGAAGCAATCAAAATCTATAAATGGAGTGAATATCAAAAATGTAGATCAAGAAGATACGTAATGATCATCTCTAGTTTAATAATTTACTAACTACGGAAGAATATTTTAAGAATATTCTTCTTTAACTACGTGGACTGCTTTCCTACATTCGAGCTTCATCGGGAACGGATGCACAATCATAACAGATTGACTTTTATATTTGAGTTTTGTTGAAAAAACTTGTATTCTAGTTTGAATGCAAGGTATATAGATCTAGTAATATTTCATATCTGAAATATTATAAATACAGTTTAATAATGTTACATTTATGTAACACCCTAAAAGAAATTGGCCTATGCACGTGCTAAGCACATGCACCATCATCCATATTCTCGATTTTCTCCCTTTCAATTGTTATGCTAGGTAATTGAATCCTCACTAATTATGACGCTTGTAGCAGATCAATCGAATCATCTCTAGAAGGTCGTGTTCACGATTTTTTGCACCTTATGTGAATCCAAGTAAAGATATAGATATTGAGGATAGCGATATTAGTTAAGCACATCTAATCCATATTTGTTCTTTATTAATATGAGCATACTCTGTTGTGATTAATAAATATTATAATCTTATCTCGTTCTATTAGTAAACTGTATATTCGGTTTGGGCAAGCGTAATTACTACTGAGTGTTGAGGTCAAATACTTGATGGTCTTAAAAATAATAATTATGATAGTTTATAGCTCTAATAGTATCCTATGGCATAGGGTTAAAATATCTTTTCTAAACTAGGGGCTTGTTATTCTGCATGGAGTGTAATAATGAGTGAGATAATGATCGGCTTAGGACCATAGCTCTTAATCTAATAGTCACAAGTAATTAATTTAATACAGCATCGTTAAGTATGTATGAGTAATATTACGGTTAGATGTCTATTATTTCTTGATGTATAATGTTTTAGGACATTATTTATTATAATATTTTATAAGAGATGTGATATTATGATCTTGAGACTTTTGCAGGGCATACTATGGTACGATTATCTTGAAATTTTGGAGAGCATAATGGTATGATATCTCATTAACTTTTCTTTAATATTTATGTGAGCCATTGGTGTTATTCTTATAAGGATGTCGTACTAATTGTGTTATTATTTGAGCATGATATATTTTCTATGCCATAATGTATTACATTGCTTTTATATTATAGAGATATACATTTGCGAAACTTTAGTCTCACCATCTTTTATGAAATACTATTTCAAGATTATTAGACGATATTGAGATCATAAGTAGGTGAGGATTAAATAGAATTTAATTTAATTTTAATTATATTTTTCCATGTTTTACTTACTGGTTATATGATAGGTATATATTCTGGAGGCTAATTACTGTGTGAGGTACTTATAGATTTACTTTGCTTAGTTTAATTGTTAGTAAACATTTATATATTTGAATAAGATCAAATATAAAAGACAGCTATTGCCTTCAGAATATACTTGCATATAAAATTCCAGTCTCTCCATGGTCCCCATATCCATGCAAACATTATGTTATTCAAATCATCGTACATGTAAAAAGATACAACTTTCCCCTAAAATCATTCATAATTTAAAAAAAAAAAAAAAAAAACCCATGCATACAAAATATTCAAAGCATGTCATATTTAATTGCACCAAGCCTGATGCCATTCATGCATGACCACATGAAATCCCAACTGCTGCTAGGTAGTGGCATTTGCTAATGTGATTGAGTCTTGAATCATAATATTATTCTTTGTTCCGTAAGTTGCTATTAGGTCCAAGGTAATTCATATAGCCCTTGTAGTTAGATGTATTTATAAATACTATATATATATATATATATATATAGGTCGAAGATAAATTTTCGCTTGAGTTACGCATGACTTACATATGCATATTAGTAATAAATATATTATATTTTTATTACGTAAACTATGATAAAATAATTTATAAATAGAAATATATAACAGAAACATATTGAAAGTGGTGAGAGTAAAGTAATATTAGTAGTTCATGGGTCATTTTATATCATAAGATAATTCGGATGGTCATTTTGGAAAATGGCGGTAGAGAATTAAGAATTATTTTTTTCTTTTCTCTCAAGAATAACCTTAAAATAAGGTATTAGGGACAAAATTAATAAACCACTGGGTGTTATTTGAAAATAAGGATAAAAAAAAAAGAAGACAAGGAGAAGGACGCTCTCCCCCAATAATCGAATGATGTAAGCGGCTGTATGCAAAAACACCCCTTTTTTCCGAAAAGTGTCGCGGCGCACCATCCGTCCAATCCAAAGCATCCAACGGATATTAATCACTCCGTACGACGTGGGTCACACTGTCCACTAGGAGGAGGTGGCTACGTATCCCATGTCAGGATGACACGGTCGTCGCGCCATGTCAGTCCGTCCATCGTACCACTCCATCCTCCCCCCGGCCGGTTTTACATAATTGCCCCTTAATTACTTGCTATTTTAAAAATATCACTCTACTCACTTACTTAAATCTATCTAACTGTAAATAAAACATAACTTAGATCTTAGAAAAAAGAAAACTATTTTACTCTTGCATATATCTTATTTTATGTGTATTTACTGACTATAATAATAATAATTTTAAAAGAGTTGATTGAAGATGATAGTGGTAATTACGATATTTTAAATTTTCAGTGGCAATGATGTAAAAATCCGAAATAAAATATATAAGGGAGGGAGGGAGAGAGAGGGAGAGAAGAGCGCACATTGGACTCGGTCAATAATACAACTACGGTACGACCACCGGGGCGCGTGTGAAGTGTCAAAATAGTACCCGCCCACCAATATTTTCCAAATCGAGGGCTGTTTTGCAAAAAGATTACATAAATTGTTTATTATTATTCTTCCCCCCCTTTCCGTACGGATTCACGGTGGTTGGACCACCGGAGATGCCCGTACAGTCCAATCAGTGGTCCTCAATTTTGGGACTAAGGAGGGAAAACTGTTCCCCGGTCAGCATGCAGGCTGACCTGGTCTTGCTCTCTCTCTCTCTCTCTCTCCGAGCCCCTGAAAGACACCCAGACCCACACCCACACACACACAGAGACCCCCAAGGGAGTGTAGGGGCCCACTTTGAGTAGTTCCATAGCTATTTGCTTGTAGGGGCCCCCATAAATCCTCTTAAAATTAGATGAAAGAAATATATATAAATATATATATTACAAAGATATTTAACATGAGTAGCCTACTTAATTTGAACTTGCTTTTAAATAATAGGGGTTTTTTTTGTTGCATGTATATATACCTCTCCAATACTTGGTTTGTTATATATATGTGTACTTTTATTTTTATTTTTTATGTTTTTGCATCAATAGCTCTTAGAGTTAAGTAACGGTTAGAAGTTGAATAATTTTTTGGTTTTTTTTATTAAATTATTAGAAATTAATCTTATATTTAGTGAATAGTAATTTAGAGGGTATACAAATATCAAACTTTAGAGAGATATACAAGCAAATAAGATATTTTTTAAGGATACACACAAAAGCACATATTAGAAAAGAATATAATCCTGATATATATATATATATATATATATATAGTCTACCTTTTTTTTCTATGAAGCTAATTTTTCTAGAACTAAGAGGCAAAGGTATCTTCTTATTTCTCAATAATATCAACTTGCTCATTTGTCTTCAAGAATAAATGGGAAATAAAGTTACTTTATCCCTTCCCCAAGCACAACCTTATGTCTTCAAAGAGGTATAAATTTTCTTTAATGGCTACAATTAAACTCGCTTGTGGGAGGTATAAATTTTCGATAGTACTAACAGACTACAGTTAATTAAAGCTGGCATGGGTCGAAGTTATTCGAATCAAGAGCAAGTGGGAAGACTAATCTGACAAGCAATAAGAGAGCATTCACCATTAACGATGTTGAAAAGCTAGCATGGCCCAAAAAATTTATAACTTCGGACAATCCTTTCAACTTACAACTTCTTGTAGAAGAATTAACTACAGTTGTATAATAATCATTTTGAACAATATTCAACAAATAATACATTTGAATTTAAATGATTTAATACGTACGTATTTAAACATTAAAATATTAACCAAGCATAAAGAATTACTTTAAGATCATGAAAAACTTTAAGAACTATACCAGTTGAGTTAAAAAGCACAGGAAAAGAAGAAAAAAAAAAAAAAAACTCCAGCTAAACGGCATAAATTTCATGAAATATCCCAGCTATATATGTGAATAAGGAATGTGTTCTAAATCATATGATCAGATATGACATGTGGAAAGCAATAAAGAGCTTAACAATACAGGTAGCAATAAAGGTCAAATTAATACAGCCAATGTCATCACTATCATTAATACAATAGAAGCTTACTAGAGGACATACTCTAAATATTGCATTTGTTCAAATTCCACCATCATATATACCCTAGCTGCTCTGGAGTGAAGAGGAATTAATACTCTACTCCATTGCTAGCCATCAAACTTGCAATCGCCAACGTAGCAAAGAATACTTGAAGTAGCTAGCTAGCTCACTATTATCAGACAGTCTATATGCGTGCAAGTCTGCGTGTGTGTTTACAAAGACCATTTGAATATATGTATGTCAAGATTAGTAGAACGAAAATAGATTTGCATGGTATGTTCTCATCTGTTAGAAGGCTACTGGGATAAGGATTAGTGGAAACACAAATATTTATATGCACACACATGAAGTTTTTTTCTTGATGTACGCTCATGGCTTTCACGTGGAGAGCTTAAGCTTTGTGATCATTTCAAACTCATCTACCTCAAGATATATGGCCTGATAAATTCTCTTCACAAGTTTGATTGTTCCTTGGCCGGGAATCTATAGCCTTGTGAAAAAAGGCTTGGTATTTGTGCTCCTAGTCACTCAAACTTCATGATCTATGCACCTAGATATCGCACTCCAGACCAAGTTATATTGTTTGCATTTAGTTGTGCTGATTATTTGAACTAATATCATATGGTGTCTAAGAATTCCTTCACTTCTAATATTTTGGAACTATATCAGAATGATATGAACACTCATTTACTACTTTCCGTAGGCCAAAAGAATTATGTGCAGTGAAAGCTCGATTGAAATTGTCTAGTTGAATCAGATTTAACTATGTTGTCACATATCACTAATTCTCTTTAATGTTGTGAAAGTTCATTTATTCTCACATGTAGATATGAGCATTGCTAGAATAGAAAATAGAAAAATTACTATTCTCTAACAGTCTTAAAACTTTTAGAGTAGTTGATGAGTTTAACATGATATTAAGTAGAAATTTGGAGTTTGAAATCATAAAAGTGGTCCAAACGAAGAAAGTATGAAAAAAAATATGGCATAGCTGATGTTATTCTCTGGATGATTTAGAAAGTACCATGGAAATCTTTCCCCGAGCAATATTGATTACAGAACTTTATTTATATTAGTGGGAAATCCCAAATATGAAGCATCCTCCCATAGTTAAAATAACGAAATTAAATATCTTACAAAATATGAAAGATTTAAGATTTCTATATAAGATAATAAATTGAATCCTACAACAACTTTGTCTCTTGTTGCATCACCAAATTCCTTCCAGTTAGGAGCTTTAGTGCAGTCAAACCATAATTCCCTTAAGAGCTAGGTAGGAATGAATTTGACCGAACATTTTTGGGGGCTTAAATTTTCTCGAAACAGGTTGATTCTCATGACTAGATTGTAGATCACCTCAAGCTACCCTAAGAGGTAGAAAGTTTTATTTCACTTATATCTTCCTTATATAACTTATAATTAGATTATGCATGTCCTAATATGAGCGGTTATGTCATATTAATTAGCATTTCATGAGTACGTCAAAGCTTTCCAAATATAAAAAGTCTTGTGTTACATTTATATATAATCTTGTAGGCTTGTGGACGAAGGGTGTAATTTGTTCTCTAATAAAATTTTGAGATTTTCCTCAGTGCTCCAACATTTCTGTACTCCCAAAAGTTTATGATTTTAATCTAGTATTCTTTCGTGAATCAATATATTAGAATTTGTTCTATCTTCTTCAAGGTGTTCGTGCATCACCCTGAAAAAAGGAATAGAACTAGATTAACAGTCCACTTCATGTTGTAGAAAACTATCACTAGTGAGCTTTCCCAAATTTTTGAGCTTTTCTAGTTACCATTTATTCTAACAGTAAACATCACAAATTGAGTTGATCATTGAAGCTCTTAAGCAAATATGCCTCATGCATGGATGAGTCTGGTATCCATTTTACTTTATCGTTGGAAAACAAGGATATAAAGTTAATGATCATCTTGACTACAAAAATGGTTGGAAAAAAGTATCAGAAACCAAGCTACGGAAGTTATTGTAACCCTTTTTTTTCCCCCATAACAAAGAAGATGTCCTGCAGGAAAATAGTGTTAAACCTCTCTTTAACATAAATTTAATTTTTGTCGGTGTTTAGTAGAGTGTCTTTATCATTGTTTAGGGTGTAATCATGAACAAGAAGAGAGAATCTCATGAATAAAGCCCTGTCAGTCGCTAATCAAATGATGCCGCCTTATTATGATTTTTATGGTAAAAATTTTTTTTCAGGGAGTAAACATATTCTTGTTCTTCCTGTGGATTTATATAAGATGACTCTCCTTTTATATAGAATTATAAAGAAGTTTTTGTCATTAGCTTTGGTTGAATTCCGCCATCTTAATTATTAATAACAATAGCGGTTTATTCTCTGTCTTTACCTATTTATCATTTTTAGACACAAATACTCCCTTTTAATTAAAGTGATCTTAAAGAATATTAATCTCTATGGAGGAATATCGAGTCAAAAATAATTAAATAAAAAGATGATCTCGATGAACATACAGTTTACTAGGAGTGTATTCAAATAATTAAAAGAGAAATATATATATATATATATATATATATATATATATATATATATATATATGTGCAAATTAATAGGTAGGTTAAATAATAACTTGAAGTGCTTTTGTGTAATAAAGAGACAAGAAAGTAGTCATTTGAAGAAAACAAGAAATAATTGGGACAAAGTAGTTCTAAGGACTATCAGGGAGCTCTATCACATGAAAACAAAGAGACACATTAGCTGACTAATGATTATGTCTCGTTTGTTCTTTTACCATGATATCTATGAAATTGTACGGTTTTAAGTGGCAACATCTATAAGACCAAGAAAAGGAAGAATAAAATTATAACTAACACGAAAAACCACAAAAGAATCGAACTATAATGATCATAAGCATATAGATATTGCATCAGTTACATCATAATATGAGCTACACCACAACCCTCAACTATCTCCTTAACGGATTAATAGAGTTTGCGAGATATTTATAGATGTTGAAAATGAAAGGACGAAAGGGAGAAATAGCATATTAGGGTAGGAGCATATTTGAAATAGCAAAATATAAAAAGATTATGAATTGTTAGTATTATCTAATGACCTGTGTTTGATTCTCCTTTAAATTTGTTAATATATTTAGTTTCAAAAAAATTAAGTAAATAATATAATAGAATATGAACAAATTTAGAATATTAAAATATAAAAAGAGTTAAGACGTTTTTTTTCATTTTCTCTGCCATTATCTCATATTCTCACTATCCAACCGGGGGGTTAATTCCTTCAAAATTCATTTCTAACCGGAGGAGTAAAATAGAAGTAAGTACAAATTTTTTTCCCATCTAATTAATTATTTCTTATCTCATTTTTAACAGGGAGAGCTTAATAATAATATTATGGTTCTCGCGCGTACCCACATCTCCCTGTTGGCGTTTTTGTTTTTGTCGATGAATACGTGGCCTGAAGTGATAGCAAAAGCTTAGCTTGTGTACTATGTGATTGGTGGATTCAAATCACACAGAACCAAACACTCACACTAATGCAAAGTACTTTGAAGCTTTGGTGATCGAATATTTACCATGGGCAAAGGATATATCAATGGCTAGCTCTCGCTCGCTCGCTCTCTCGTTCGTTCTACTGAGAACAACACAAGGAGACGTATCAAGTAAGCATTTCCTGTTATTGGCTAAGATGAAATAATAGAGTACTCAAATAAGCACACGGGATGATGAGAAAAGAATACACAGAAGAGAGAGAGAGAGAGAGAGAGAGAGAGAGAGAAAAGGGAGGAGCGGAGTACCCAAAAGGTCAAAAGGGGAGAGGAAAAAATAAGCTTAGCGTTGGCAGAGAGGGGGGAAAAAAAAAGGCAAAGTAGAGGAGGGAGAGAAGGGGGGCCCCTAAGTGGTTAAGATTCTCGTAGAAAAGCAGCCTGTGTCGTCCTACATATTAATCATCATCATACATCTTCTCTTGCTTGCTTTTACTGCATGATGTTGTTCGGAGGAAATCTATTCTCTCTTCAAAACAAACCCAGAAAAAAAAAGGGAGGGAGAGAGAGAGAGAGAGAAAGTAAAAAAAAAAAAAAAAAATCTAGTAGGTGAGCAGTCAGCAATCCAAAAGCCTCTCTTCTCTCTCTCTCTTTGCCGACAGAAAAATAGTCTCCCACCGAAGGGCAATATGGTCATTTGGGACGTGGAGAGGGAAAGACTCAAAGAAGAGGCTAGAGAGAGTAGCAGACTGGAGAGACAATCAGACAGTGTGATGTTTTTTGTATTTGGATGCTAAAACGATCCATCTCTGCTTGATCTCAAATCATCATCGCCTACGCACCCACAGGCTTTACCAAGGATCAAGGAGCAGTGCATCATGGCTTCCTGTTCTACCTGTCCAATGCCCACCACTCACTGCTCTCCAACTTTTTAAGATCGATCCTCTCCAACGCCCAGTTGCTAAAATTTCCCTACATCCTGCCACTCAGCACCCCTTTATTGGCTCCTCTGTCTTTGCCACTGGATTGGGTTTCCATATTTGGAATCCCTGAATATCTATATTACATATACATACAGACGCACAGCCAATTGAGCCATATATGCTTGATGATCTACTACTACTACTACTACTACTACGACTACTAATGAATCATTTATTCCCCCCACCCCCTTGAGTAGAAGAACTTCGAGTTGTGTTAGACAATACCCCACAAAAACAAGGATGATGGTCGACGTTACAACTGACGTTGAAATGCCATTCTAAGCATCAGCAAGGAGGGAAGGGAGGGAGAAAAGGAGGTTGATAGGAACCTAAGCATGAGCTTTAGTGAGACACAAAGTTAATGTTTAGAACACAAGCTACCCAGAGATTGATGAGAAAGAGAGGGCCCCTATTACCCCTCTCTAAGAGTGAGCTTTTCTTTCTTTCTTTCTCCAATCTCTTGGACCATGAGACTCGGAAGTTGACATCCACCGCTGTCGCAGTGGGCCTTTCGCACCTCGGCTCCCCTGCAGAACTGAAAAGTCTAGTAGTGACAGCAACATCTAGAGAGAGAGAGAGAGAGAGAGAGAGAGAGAGAGAGTGAGTGAATTAATTAAGAGACCCCCTCCCCCATCAAGGTAATTAGGAGATCCTCAAATAATGTTCTCTTTATTATGATCCTAGGTTGACAATAAAGCAATCAATTTTGTTTCACCAACTACTGATCTAGGAACACCAAGGGGAAGAATTGCTCACATCCACATCGATCATCACCGGAATTCATGCTAGAAATTTTATACTCAGGAGGACAAGATATATATATCTATATATATATATATATATATAAATATAAATTCTGATCATGAGAGGAGTAAACTTTGGGAAAGGATCTCTCTCTGTTGTGAACATCTAATGGGACTCTGTGAAAACGACAGTTTCCAACTCTGAATTGAAGATGATAAAGACAGTTGATGGGCAGCAGTAGTGAAGCTAGCTGAATAGAGCAAGCACAAAGGAGACCATTTATAGCGAGGCATAAAATGCCCACATTTTTCTTAGATACTGCACTTCTGAAACTATGTTCAGATGCCCGCCCATTCTTTCTCTGTATCAAGTTAGAGAGCATCCTCAGTACCACCCCAACCCCCCGCCCATTTCTTTGATGAATGAAGGATAATAGCCAAGGCCACACACAATCCAGCAGTGAGGTCCCTCCATTTGGCTTCTGCTAGCTTAATTTCATCTTTCCAGAGAGAAAAGAAAACCGTGGAATTTAACACCAATAAACGGCGGTTGCGCCGCTGCTATAGAGCTGTAATTATTTGGTTCCCTGCCATGAACAACATCACCACGTGATTGTGAGAAATAAACAGCATCAATAATCTCACAAGCATTAAAGTGAAGTACTTGGTCCTGAAGCCAATACCAGTGAAAAACGTTGAGTTTCTGGTAATGGCGCAGTGCTCGGAATAAATACAAATAAAATCACTGTCCATACATATCTTTTGTTCCTAATCTAAGCAAAAACTTCTGTGGATATATTTGCTACAATGACATTAGAAAAAGACTAGACAAAAATGCATGTTCTCGTACAACAAAGACGCAGTGATTAAACAAGGAAGAATAGTTGTGGTTTAGCCTACTTTTGCTACTTCATGCTTAAAAAGAAAACAACCACACTAATAAATGACATTAGATAGCACTTTCCTTCTTTTTCTTTTTCTTTTTCCTTTTCTTTTTCTGAAATAAGAAAAATGGTGAAAGAATAACAAATCACACATGAATATTCTAGAGTGCAACATCATAGAAATTTTATTTCTCAAGAACCAAAATGTTACATATTTTGTCCTGGCGTTGTTTCATCGTCGGTTCGACTTTTATAAACAAGACAGGCAAACTTTGATTTCTCTCTGGAATCTCATTAGGCCTCCAAAATCATAAACACAAGCGATCGACATCATCAGTTGATTAAACAAGCAAATTGCAAATTGATCATGATCCTCTCTCTCATGCCCACAATTCCAACCCCCAAAATCTCGAGCGAGCAAGTAAGATCAACACCATGGGCACAAGGAAGAAACGATAGAAGAAAGAAAAAAAATTCAACAATTCCTAGAAAGAAATCCAATTCTACAAAAGGCAGCAAACAGAAAAAGAAGGGGGGGAAAAAGAAAAAAAATTAAATGAAAATTACAGAGAGTGTTACACTGAGGAGGCATCCACAAAGGGTGAGTCATGCATCACATCATCCTCCCCACTGGAAAAGAGCTCTGCATCCTTCTCTTCCTCGTTCGAAAAGTCCCTCCTTTCTAGCTTTGAATGAGCCGTGATGAAGACCAACTTCTGAGCTCGGTCTATACTACTCGGGCGGCCGCGAGCCGACGACACCCACCGCAGCAGCGACAGATTGCATTTAATGCCACAAGCAGTCGCATGGAGGAAGATGAGCCTCACGGCAACCTTCCCAAGTGACTTGAACTCACTCAGGCAAGTCTCCCACACCAGCCGGCTGCTCTGCGGGTTGGCGATCCTCATCTTCCCCGTCATCGGATCCAGCTGCTTCACTTGAACTGCCTGCGCGTATAAGGGATCGAGTCCCTCAGTCCTCCACTTCATCAGCTCCATCAGGGCGATGTGGGCTTCCTCCCGCGATACCATCCGCGTTATTAGCTTGTCCACGTCCTTCTCCTGCTCCGGCGTCAAGCACTTGAACGGCGGGAGGTACTTCCCACTGGCATCCTTGACCAAGTACAAGGGATCCAGAATGAACGCCGCTGACCAGGCAGGGTGATAGTTCTTCTTGAACCTTTTGTCGAGCACCTTCTTTACGGCCCCCTCGTCGATGCTGAATTTAGCACACCAGTCCTTCACCTTCGCCCTCAACTCCTCCCAGAGCGGCAGGCATTGCCCGACAAGCGGCCGCTCCTCCTCCATCTCGCGAACAATTTCCTTGATCATCTTCACGAGGGCGTGAACCGCCTCGATGTCCGTCCAGAACCCGATGTCTCGAATCATTTCCGCCATTTCCTTTGCAGTCGGGTCCTCTAAGCAAACGAGCTTGTAGGACTCATCTAAGATTGCCAATTGCAGGGGGCGAGAAGAACCCAATACGTCGTCCAGCATTGCAAGGACCGGACCGGAGCTACTACCGACTTCGGAGGAAGGCAGGACATGGAGAAGGCTGGTGTGATCGAGCTCCTGGAGCTGGTACTTGTGGAATACACTTCGGACAGGGGAATTGTTGTTGAAATAGGCGGCGAGCTTAGAGCAATTGGCCATGACAGTGTGGAAGAGCGAGCACTCGCGAAAGAAGTCCTTGATGAGGCTGTGAAAACCCTGGAGCTGGCAAGAAAGGTTCACCATCCAATGGTGTTGGCTCTCCAGCCTCCTCAGCGCCTTCGAATTGAACCGGTCGGCGACAATCCCGGCGCACCGCTGGACTCCACCGATACCGCCGCCACCGCAGACGTCGACGACCGATTCCCAGAGCACCTCCTCGGCGTAATCCGAGGGCGCACTCAACTGAGTCGGCACAGCGCGGTGGAAGACGGAGGTGCCATTGGGGAGGTTGACGGAGAGCGCGACGAGAGCCTCGTCGGAGGGGGATGATGGAGAATTAGGCCGCGGCTTCCAGCCGTCGGACGCGAGCTGGAAGAAGAGCGCGTCACGGATGCGGGCGTCGGCGTCCGCACGGGCGTCGTCGAAGCGGGAGTCGAGCCGGGGCCCTGCAAGGTCGCGGCTTGCGAGCGGAGGAAGGCCGAGTTGGTGGAGGAGAGCTCGGAACTTTGGGTGCTCGACGGCGGAGAGCGACACCGCACCGCAGGATTCGTGAAACCAATCGGAGAGAAGAGAGAGAGCGGATTCCACCTGCGCCTTCGATAGCGCTGGGCCGGGGGATGTCTTGGGGCTCTTGAGTCTCTTGACACTATCCTCGAGCATCTGGAGAGCACCCAAGTCCTCCTTCCCACCGGAGAGCACGAGAGGCTGCGGAGGCGCCGGAAGCTGGGGGGGCGCCGCAGGCGGAGGCGTGGAAGAGTAGACGCCGCCTTCGCCGGCGGAGAAGTGCGATGCGTCGATGATGGCGAGGTGGGAGACGGGGAGATCAAGAGCAGAGGAGGAGGAAGACGAGCGCTTGCGGCTGTTACTACGATGGTGGTGGTGGTGGTGGTGATGATGATCAATAGAAGAGTCACAGGGGCGAATGGAAGAGATAGGTTTGGGAGCAGGGGAGGAAGAGGAAGGAGAAGCAAAGTTCGGGCAAGTTCCGCGCTTAAGGTGTTCGGAGGCTGTCCTCGAAGGGTTCGAAGCCGAGAAGACGGCGTCGCAGAGGGAGCAGCGTAGCTTCACGGCTTTAGGGAGGCCGGTGTCGGAGTTGGGCACAAGGATTGGCTCTAGATGAGCCCAATACCACGCCCCCTTCCCTTTGATCGCCTTCGTCCTCACAGTCACCAGCCCCTCGTACCTCTTGTGTGCCGCCCTCGCCGCCACCTCCTCAGCCGCCGCCGCCGTTGCCGCCGCTGCGGGCCCCGAGGCCAACTCCATGGACGTCGTGGTCGTGGTCGTCGTTGTGGACGCCATAACGTGAGCTTCCAACCAGTGAAAGGGCAGGATAAAACGAAGCAAAGAATAGTAGTAGAATAAGAGACGCCGCTACTCTTCCAAGAATGGCAATAAGTAATGGAGATTATTCGGCTTCTTGCGGCGCGCGCGTCCCCCGCCCATCCCCGGGTTTTTGGGGGGGAGGGTTTATGACGGTGGAGAGGGAAGAAAGAGGAAGGAAGAGAAGAGGGAAAGGGGGTGGAAAAAAATTGAGAGGGAGAGGAGGGGGGTGGAGAGTTGGTGAATGTGTTGAGAGAGAAGGGGAAGAAATAATTATTTTAATATATTTCCCGTTTCCCCTTCTCTGAACTCACTCTCTCTCCCTTTCTCACTCACTCACTCCCAGCTTGTTTTTAACAAGGCATTTGTTTTTTTGTGGACAAGGGATGTGGGGGATTGGGGGCAAAATTATTCTCTCTCTAGGGGCTTCTTTTCCTCATGTGTCTGCCCTTGTTCTTAAGTGGAAAGAAAGGGAGGGGATTGGCGGTATAGAATAGAGAGAGAGATAGAGAGAGAGAGATAGAAGGCTACCTAGAGGTATTTAAAGGAGATGGATGAGTTACTTCCCCCCTCCCTCTTCTCTGGTCTTTGGGCAAGGGTTGACCAACCCCTGTAAATGGAATGCCCTACTGATTTATTATTATTTTATTTATTATAGTACAACTCTGTATCTTTAATTATAGAAATATTTTTATATGTTGCTCATTTCTATTGTTCCCATCTCACGAATTATTAGATACAAACACCAAGGCTTTGAGCAAAAAGTTCCTTTCTAAATAAATTAATTTTTAAAAAAAAAATCAGAAATGAGTCTAGCTTAACCTAATGACCAAACCCTAAGCATCTCCATAACTGCTTCTACCAAACTTGGACAAAATTTGGTTATATATGTATATATATATATATATATATATTTATTTATTTATTTATGTGTACATACTTGTGATATGGACATAATTGGTTGCCCTAAGTGTGAGATCACCCTCCATTTCAGGTCTCCATGAGATCATTGGAACAAACCTACTACCCCTTGTATAGTTACTCTCTGTATTTATAATGGATTATTAATCAACAAATATTCTATCAGTGTCCTTGAAACTATTCTAGCATGGTACTACTACATAAAAGAGAAAGACTAATTAGGTAACTCCCATTATTTCAAAGCAGGATCCTCAAGAAGATTTGAGCTACACTAGCTATTAGGTGTGTAGGATGGACCCACAATTACAATGGCAATGTTACAAATTACAGAGTGATTGGGGTTAGTACTAATCTACTATAGTTCATGTATTTAAAAGATTAGAGATATTTATCTATCATTCATCCACACCCTACCTAAGCTATGTTTATTACATGTCTCATTTATAACGGATAGTTACCGTACAAATGAGTTAAATATAGTTTATAGCTTTTACAATTTAATTATATTTAATTTTTTAATTTAGTATAAAAATCTGTATATATTTGCCATGCATATTAAAATCTATTATTACAAATAAAATAAAATACTTAAACAACTTCAATGTATTGTATTGATAAGTAGTTGAGTGGGGGAAATAAAAAAGGAGGTGATAGAAGGAATACATCCAAGAAGAAGGTTAATTGAGCACCTTTATGTCCTTTCAAACACTTTTCCATTGAATGATTTGCACAATCCGGTGCTTAATTATTTTAAGCAATGCGTACGCCCACGTATCATTTTGCACACACATAAAGTAGAATAACGTTATAGAAGATGATTACAAGGTGGGCATTAGAGGTTAGGTGTAGTGCTTCAAAGTGGGTCTATTGCTTAGCTTAGCTATAAGCTTTTTGTTTAGGAATGCTGATGACCACATGCCCAAAGAGAGGAGGGGGAGAAAAGGAGGGGGCGGGGGAGAATCTAAATATCTTTTCATTAACAACTTTAATGGACTAATTTATTTGACTAATTACAAGGTGTGTCACACTTTGGTGTAATAAACAAATTGGGGTTAATGTAATTGTGCATTTTGATCACGCCTGTTTTGCGTCATAGAAAGAAATAATCTTATTCTTATTTATATTTTAGTTTGAAGGAATGAAAGGAAGAGAAAAAAAGATTATTAATTCCTCTAAGTCAGCAAAAGGGTAGTCTTTTTATAATTGAAAATAATATTTGTTTTTTTTTGGGTTAAATGCACTTTTATCCGTTGTTATAATAGCTAAAATTATATAGAATTAAATAGACTTTCTAATATATTATTTAAAAATAATATCGATTGAATTATACTCTCATGAAATTAAGGCAAAGGAATATGGAGGTGAAGTACAATTTTCACTTTTTTTTTTCCCCCTTTCGTTAGAGCTCTCAATAAGTCTCCAATTTCTCTTCCCTTTTCACCCTTTCATCCAAATGGTTATGCAGAGAGGTAAAAGGGAAGTTTATAGGGCAAGTAAGAAAAGTGGGAGGGGAGAAAGAGAAAAAGTAGGTATTTGTTTGGGTGCATAGAATGGGTTGCGAGTGTAACAGTCTTAGCAGGAAGCCATTGATCAATAATAGCACACCATCTTTGTTCTTCCAATCCAAAAGTTTATTTATTTTTGTTTTTTTTGGTGCAGTAAAAAGTTGAACCAAAACATCTTTCTCTCTCTTTCTCTCTCTCTCTCTCTCTCTCTCTCTCTCTCTCTCTCTCTCTCTCTCTCTCTCTCTCTCTCTCTCTCTCTCTCTCAAATTGCAATTTGAGAGAAAGGAGGAAAGACTAGTCAACTTGCTTAAATTTTGAAGACTGACAAGCACAAACATGTGATACGGAAAGGGAAAGAGATGGATCATTAAAAGAAAAATAAGGACTGATGCAACAATGAAGCAAAAGAACTTACCACCCAATTAAGCCATTTTGTTTCTTGAAAGAATGAAAGAAAAGGATTTTTTTTTTAGGGAGTATCGCCTTAGCAGGTCTTCTCATCAAAGATTGGGATCAGCTTTCGAGGTAAATTATTATATAGATTTTGGTCTTTGGTGAATGAAAGAATGATGACACTTGAACAGATGTTATGATGATCTCTCTGATTATAAACCCCAACGAAAGATTTAAAAAAGAGTTAAATTAATAGAGGGAGTCAGATAAAAGTTGCTAAAAAGTTTACCATCAGTTGTTTCCTTTAATTTATCACTTAAAATACTACTAATGAGTAGGATTATTTACATCATGCAATTTCTAGGCATGTAGCAGATGATACTGAGGTGTATAAACTCTTCAAACCCCACCAGTAGCAGGAACAAGACTTTATTTCCTATAACAGTATCATAGTTGGGGGAGGGGGGGAAAAGAAAAAGAAGCAGCCTAATTAGCTTCCATGAACATCTCATAAACTTTACCCTAATTGAAAGCATTCTCAGTCTCAATAGTAGTGTTGACATTTTTGAAGCAAGTGGCCACTCAAAGCACTTTGATGTACTGCATTTGTAACTAAGAAGTGGAAGGTAACCTTTTTCTTCCTTTTTCTTAACTAGAAGCAGCAGCTTTCATTAACCAACAACCTACCCATTATCAGAGCAAGAGTTCCTGAGTTTGAATCCCTCCAAATCTTTATCTGGCATTAAATCCGTGGAGAGAATTTCCACGGTGGCATCGCCGGACCCCATCGACCATCAACATCTTGCCAACCTAATAACAGTAGCAGAAGACTACAAAGATGTTAGTCCAACAGTAATGGAGAAAAGAGGAGAAAAAAAGGCATACTTGGTCAAGTAATTCTACTGAACCTGATACACAAAATTTGCATTGTCAACATCAGTTTTCTGGTGAATGACTAGGTGTTGGGAGGCAGTTCCCCGGTAGGCACGGATCGTCTACTCAACCTTTACATAAAGAGCCTAACTTTTCTGGCATTTAAATCCACTGCTGGGTTGCAACTCACTGAAGCTTCAGGTTCCTCAACCCATACATATAACAACTAGTTAAAATTACTTTCCAAAAAGAACACAATCACTTCAATAGCAAGACAAGAGAGATTTCTACTGGCACTTAAATTGAATGATGAACTAAACCGGAAGCCATATGAGTTTCAAGTCGGTTTTGACATTTTACAAGATTTTGCTAAGCATAGATCGGTACAAGCTCTAATGATGAAGCATTCGAAGCAGTCGAAAACCAAGAGAATAATATCATTGAAGATCAAAAGATTCACTTTTGGGATGTATAAAGTGGCATTGATGATAATGAGAAGACAAACAAAAAAAAAGGGGAGGGAATAAACCTCTTTCAGCAAGACACTGACAGCACTATGGAAGAAATGGAAGCACCTGAATTGTACATCAAGCAAAGAATCTGTTTAATAGAAATGCCTTGAAGAATGATTTCTATCGTATTCACCACAGGTCCACAACTAATGTGAGAATTGAGTTCCAGATTGCATCTTATTAAAACCATCAGAAAATGCCAATGAAAACTCAAGAGAATGTCAATGAAGTAAGCCTGCTTTACTGCAAGCCTGAAGCTGAGGAAATTATCATGTCCTAATAACCTGATACCTTGCTGTCTAATGTGTACAGAAATTACAATCTTTATCAAAAAAGAAGAGAGCAATGTGAATTACATGAAAAGGCACATCCGATGGCCAAATAAAACTGTTTGTTAAATATACAATAATGACCATAAAATTCTGTTAATCATGCTGCATGCCTTCCAAAAAATTGTCGGGAATGTGATCTTCCATCCAATTCTATTGCGCTTCTGTGGATTCAACGTTGATTATGTTGCACCTGTTCATGCCACAAATAATTAAGGATGAATACTTGCAGTCATGCACACCTCATATGACACCAATGTAAGATGAAAATCTCAAAATATGAGAAAAATCACAGGTTCACATGAAACATTGAAATGTGGTAACGTCTGTTGCGTATGGACAAAGTCATTTATTGTCAATGAATAGTTAATTAAGGAACTGAACAATGCCTGACATGGAATGCTAATGCAAGAAGTACTAAAGTTTGTATAACCCAGGAGTAATGGTGATTAAAAGGATAGGCTTGTAAGATATCACGACTACAAGATTCCAAAACAATCATGACTAGAGCCAACAATTATTTATGAGTTGATAAAATGTTCAGCATAGTGAACAGAAAATCAGAATCAATACAACTAAAGAAACTTACACAAGCTATAAGATAGTTGTCTTTTAAAATGAGCACCTTAAACTTTTCCTTAATTTAAAGTCCGGTACATCTTCATAATGGTCTTGAAACTCTGATTAACTCGATATTCTGATGGACTTTGTTCTGTCACATCTGGACAGAACAATCCTAATCATGAGTAGCATAAACACTGACTTTTGGCATCAATGAACCAACAGTTTGTGCTCAATAAACAACACAAGAGGAATAATAAAGATTAAAAGCTTTAATAAACATGAGAAACAGAAAAGGTGAATACTTGGCTAAGCAATCAGTATCGACAGATACATGGATCTTATATGTCAACATCAGTTCTCTGGCTAAGCAATATTTGCTGCTTGCTGATCGCTGTGTTCAAAAATTATTGAGCATCGACTAGATACATGGATCTTATACGTCAACATCAGTTCTACGGCTAATGACCAGGTGGTGGGAGGCAAAATATTAACTAGGCATGGATCAGGGCTCAAACTTTTTTAAACGACTTTATTTTTGCTCTTTGGATCACTTTCTGAGCAACTTCCTCCTGCATTGGGTTAATTCTACAACCATATAACTTTATACTATATTACCTGCAAAATGAGCTATCACTTATCAGGAGAGCACTTATCCCATGATAAAGAATTTGGTAATGATATCAAGCATTTCAATATCAAGTAAAAACCTTGGTAAGAATTTGGTAATGGTAACATGTACTTCAATATCAAGATAGAAAAATTTGTAATGACAATAAGTACTCTTGGAATGACAAAATAAGCTGGGAGTATAATTATGCTTGTCAACTTTACCCTTGATGTAAGATATCAGAATCTCATTTTTTATTGCTTGACAAATATCACTTTGTAGAAAACTAGATTGTTTTAGGGTAATTAATGAGTTTCTTGCAAACTAAGAGATAGAAGTACGTAAGACAAAAAAATTCGCTTTCAGTATTTATGATGAGTTATGCAGTGATAATGAAAGCATAGAAATGCCATATACAAATCTCTTTCAAATGACAATGCAATTTGAATCAAGGTTCGAAAAATCGGAATCAAGATCGGGATTGGACTTCCGAAAAAATGACATGTATCAGCCGGATCAACTGTATCGACCGTATCGGTTATCTAGATCGGATTGGACTTTTTAATTACGTAAAATTCTAAATATTATTTAAAAATACAAGAATACTTTTAAAAATTTAGAAAAGAGTTTACCAAAAATAAGAAAATAAAGAAAAAAAAATCTATGATACAATAAAAATTGAAAATAAGAAGAGATTAGAAAGTGAGTGATTGGAAAAGAATCAAACAAAAGAAAGAAAAACCATAGTGCAAAGAAGAAGAAGAAGAAGAAGAAGAAGAAGGGAGACTGAGAGAGAAATAAATAAATAAATTACAAAATTATATACCGGAGTTCGCAGAGTTCGTTGGAGCTAGATCTCTTCATAAGAGAAATAATAGTTATGCGATAAAGAGAGAAAAAAAGAAAGGAGTGAAAGAGAGAAAATGAGAGAAAGAGAGAGAGTGTTTTTTATCGAGCCTAGATCGGGATCGGGTTTGGCCGATCCTGATACTGATCGACCGATCCAACGAACCATGATTTGAATGACTGACAAAAACTACTAATAGCTAGTAGAGCAGTGCAGAAGTAGCAGCATCAGCTTCAATGTTTTTCATCTCTAACATCACGTGATCAAACAATGTTCACAATACAAGATAAAGATTTTGAAAAATCTCGTGGCTGCATCTTATTACTACCATCATGTTATGGATTACTAGTAAGTTCCCATTGAACCAATTTGATTTGTTGCAACTATGAAATTTCATTCACTTGTTCACAGGGACAATAAATAAGACTATAAGTGCGACAGGACTTTTGGGTTCCGTGAAATAAATGAAAGCTAATAGTCATAACACTGGTATGTGAAAGAAAATCTAACAGATCTAAAAGCACAACAGCCTTGAATATGCTTTACAATGAAGCTCCAAACATTGGTGAGACAACCACTTCAACAATGGACATTATCAACGTTTGAAGAATGTCTTTATTTAGCATTCGGTTGGCGCGTAAAGAGTACTTATTTTTGAATTAGGCATCCCTTATATGTGCGCAGACAAATGCCCACTTATACACATTTAGGTCAAACTTTGCCGGCCACATGATAGTTTATGTACAATATCTCATTATAAATGGAGAGGTGTAATAAGAGAATGTGAATAAGGAGAAGCGAGATAGTTACCAAATTACCCCTTTACACTATACAAAATAACAAATATGTCCTTACAAAATAACAAGTATAATATCTTACTATAGACCAATAAATATTATTATCAAATATGAATAAAAAGAACATATTATAGAAAATAATATTTGCTTAACCATAATAACATTTTTAAGGACAAAAATAATCAATGTAATTATCTATTTATTATTATATAAAGTATATTTCATGATAATAATTTTGAAAAGTTTTTTATGTTCATATATTATATTTATTGATAATACAGTATTTAATAATTATATTGTATAAATCAATTTTATTTATTTAATTATATTAAATATATTAGAGCTAATACATCTCATAGGGATAATATGGTAATTAACATAGAAAATTATCAACATCATTTCCCCATAATTACTTCTGCCAAACTAAACACTAAAATATGCATAAACTTAAACGGATACAAAATTCGCATATAAAAACGTAAATAAACTTATCCTTGAATAACTTTACTCAACAACCAAACGAGGCCTTAATCTAGACTAGTAAACAGAAATCTAAGAGAGTATTACAGGTATGGTTTATCAAATAGGAATCAGTTTTCAAGCTAAACATGAGATTTTGATTTTTGATTATACGGAAGTATGGCATTATGTCAACTGGCATATCTCAAGAAAAATGTGGATAAAAAAGAAACTCTTGGTTAAATAAAATAGTAAGAGGACTCAACTTCACAACCTATATGAAGAGATACTGATTTCAGACTAGTCAAGAATTTAAACCAGATGATATCAGTAAAATAGAGTTTGCTCAATTATCTTCAGCCACAGTTAGAAAGGCCTTAAAGAGCTTGCTATCGTTTCACTTCCCATTATGAGCACCTTAAACTTTTAACCAATTGCAAAGTGCAAACCTAGTCAATGTGAAGGTATAATCATATATTCTGAAGAATTCACTATTCAAGGCACTATGTTTTGCATCTATGCTGGTACTCTTAGTATTCTTTTTTACAAGAGTTAATCTTAGCTCCAGCGAAACAGCAATTCAATGTGAAGACATGAACTCTACGAACCTAATCTATTAGTAACATTAAAAAAAGAGAAAATGACATGCTTGAAAAATTAATTCTCATCAACCTGAGACAAATTACATGTCCACATCAGTTTTCAAGTTAGGCACAGATTAGCAACCGACTTTTCTAAGAGAATCTCCGCTTGATCTTGTAGTCACCTAGTGTGCTGCGATCCACATCGGACGTGACCACTCAACAACCTGGAAGGAGAATGAAGATATCAATGTTGAATTTATAATATGGAGAAATATTTAGTTATGACAACAGCCATTTCTGCAGAAAGATGGAAAAACTTGTGGTAACACACTTCTAACTTAGTATTCAAACCTATCTTAGATTCATCAATTAAAACAGTAGCAGCTAATAGCATACACCATAGAACCTCATATTGAATATCCTAAGTTAATTCATCTATAACTGATGCAAACAAATAAGGGATTGATGCTGAATGCTGGTATATAACTTGTCACTCCTCTGGTCATCCTCACACTAGCAATAGCTACATCATAATGTCCTTAGTAACATCAGTATATATGCCTTTCTCAATATGCTATATTTTCTCGATACGCCTTTCTTCTATATCACCCACCATATTAATTCACTAAGAACTCAATTATAGGCTTTTTCTAGATCAATAAATACCATATGGAAGTCTTTTTGAGATTTTTTTTTTCTTTCCACACAAACGAATTGGCTTGATCCGATTCGTAATGTTTTCTAGACAGATTTGAGAACGGAATTTTCAAGGGCGATTCCAATAGACCTACCCATTGGATCCTCCTGAAATTTGGATATATTGTCGCTGAGCTTTCCAACAGATCTAGGATCTCAAGATTTAGCCGGTTAGCTTTAGAGATATCAACCAAATAGGGGCTAAAGGTCAAGATATGTTCTAGATGGTAATGCAAATTGAAGGATAGCCGAAAGGGAAAAAAAATGAGAGAGAGGAGGCGGGCTCTTACGGACAAGGGTGGTAACACTAGACGAAGGGTATTATTTGCTTATTGTCATTGTAAGGTCTATGTAGGCCAACTCTTTACTCAGTTGGGGTTAATAAAGAAATAAATTTTTTTGAGATTTATCTCCAATATGAGTTTTGAGTGTGAAACCTTAATCGAAAAATGAGGTGTGAAACATCATCTGACATCATCTGATGCGAGTTTTAGGTGCGCAAAGCCAATATGTCTCCTCTTTGTTTCTTCAAAAGACATTATCGAATGTGGTCCTTCTTGTTTATGTCAATGACATTGTTATTATTGGGACATATTCTTTACTCATTACTCAATTTTAGCAGAACCTTCATGATTCGTTTTATATGAAAGATCTTGACCCTCTTCAGTACATTTTAGGATTGGAAGTTCACGATGATCTATATGGTTTACATCAACATAAATACACAGATGACTTGATTGCCTTGGCTGGTCCACAGGGTTCTTCTTCTGTGGATACTCCTATGGAAGTAAATATTAATATCAACTTGAGGATAGTGACCTTTCTGATCCTATAGTCTGTTAGCAATTATTTGGCAGCTTGAATTATCTTACTATTATGCGGCTTGATAGCTCATTTGTTGTCTAGTAAGTTAGTCGGTTTATGAAATCTCCTTACCATCTTCATTTGGTGGTTGTTCATTGTATCATTCGGTATCTTCGAGGCTCTTCTCATAGTAGCTTGTTCTTTTCTATTGGTTTCCCTCTTCATCTTGTTGCATTTAGTGATGCCAATTCGGTCAGATGTCCAAATATTTGTCGTTCTCTCACTAGTTAGTGTACGTTTCTTGGAGAATCTTTAATTTCTTGAAAGAGTAAGAAGCAAGATTGTGTTTCCAAATCTTTGACTGAGTCTGAGTATCGTGCAATGTCGGCTACTTGCTCGCAGGTTGTTTGGCTTTGTGGGTTACTGGCTGAGATTGGTTTTCCTCAATCTAATTCCACTCTTCTTCATGCAGATAACACAAGTGCAATTCAAATTGCTACAAATCCTGTCTTTCATGAATGCACCAAGCATATTGAGGTGCATTAGCATTTTATTCAAGAAGCTGTCAATACTCGGGTTATTTCTCTCCCACAAATTTCCACAAATATTCAGATAGTGGATGTGTTTAGCAAGGCTATGGGCAGCGCTATCAATTTCTTGTTTGCAAATTGATGCTTCTTGATCAACCAATATCAATTTGGGGGGGAAAGGTCGTAGGTGGTAGACAGACAAACAAAGGATCATGTAAAGCCTAGGCGCTAGGTGGATGCCTAAATAGGCACCCATAATTTAAGACAATCTACTGAATAGCAAACACTCAATTGAGCAGGAACTGCACTACACTAAACATCAAAGATTTATCGCAATCCTTAAGCTCTGTCCCTTAATCCACTAGATCTAGGTCTTCTATGCTGGAACATGAACAGAGGAAGCAGTGAGTATAGTCTTTGGAACGAACCCTGGGTTGATCTCGCAAGGGGATTGTACTAAAGAAAGCTATCAAGCCCAATTCCAACCAAGCAACCTTTAAAATGAAATAATTGTTAGAGAAGATGTTAAAATTAGTACCTATAATCTAAATAATGTACTAACTTATTCTTGTTAAGATATATAATAAACTATTTGAATCCACTAATTCATCAACATGTACAATAATCTTAAATTTCAAAGTCAATCTACATATTAAAATATGTTACGAGATACTAAAGCGGTCACTTATGCAGAACCTAAGTGGGGCCTACTTATATTCTATCTAAGGCGGCAGACTAGGCATTAAAGCAGAAGTTTTTTTAAAACAATGATATCAATTAGTTGCATATATTACCATATTTGTTGTATAGCGTTGGGAAAGAAACTATTGTGATTACCTTCCTTATTTGGAGGTGTTTTAGTTGGAGAGATCAATTAATTAGGCTGTAATTATGGGACATGAGTCATTTTTAAAGGAGGAAGAAAAGAGCATAAAGATTATTTAGTCAAATTGACATGCTACTGTTTCAATTTTATGACTAGGTAAAGTTTGGCTTGATTAGAGTTAATTTGGGTTTCAATTGAGTCAATTAGAGTTGGGAGTTGATTTGGTCTACTTGTTTTAATAGTCGTTGCTCAAGGGCAAATCAGTCATCAGGAAAGGGATGAAACATGTTGTGCTTAAGGAAATTGGGAGTTGATTTTGGGAGCTAAAAGAAAATTCAATGGTGGCTTTCCTCTTCATACTCTTCACTTGAATTGAAGGTTGAATTCGAAGCCTAAGTTGTTTAGCCAAGAAGAAAGTTTATTTTAAGGTTCGGTCCTCTAGTAGTACTCCAAATGAACTTTGATGTCACATGTTGTGCTTAAGGAAGAAACCCAACAACAAATGAACGAGTAGCGAGAAAAGAAAATAAACCAAAGAAAAAGGAGACATCAAGATTTACATGTTTTGGCACAAGGCTTATGTGCAGCCTGTGTGCAACTATCAGTCTTTTAGTATGAGGAAATAAAAATTGTACAAGAAAATATGCTCAAAAATACCAAGCAAAACCCTCCTCCACCCTCTTAACTCTCCCCAAATCCAGTAGACAAGAAAACCAAAAAGGAAACAAGTGTAGGAAAAAAAAATCACCTTATTCCTGCGTCACCACAATAGCCTTTGCTCAATCCTTGAATCTGCAACACCTTGAATCTTGCACATGACCTTGAATCCTTGATAAGACTGTTCAAATAGGATAAAAGATCCACATACAAGCTGGACAGAAATACATAACTCTATAGGATTTTTTATAGGTCGACACATTTCAAAACTTACATACAAAACCAAGTTTTGAAATCACTGTCTTAATCAGCGATTTTTAACGCGAGTTAAGAAAATTTCAAATCACTCAGAAAATTTGCCAAATCTGATGGGGAGTTTTTTTTCATATAAATCTCTAAACTGGAAAGTGATTTATATAGAAATCTTTTCCCCAAATATCAATTTTCTAAGTGACTTTAAAAATTTTTATATTTAAGAATCACTGAATAGGATAGTGATTTCAAGACACACCTAGTGCCATTATAAGTTTGAAAGTGTACAAGACCCGAAAGAAAATTTGAGGCAAACTTAAATTAGTCAAAAACTCTAACTATATATACTATATTGTGGATTGGCGAGCCGATAGCATGAACAGCACATGGCTTGCAATATATCATGTCAGCAAGGTTTTAAAAAACTATATGCAGTAGATGGATGGACAAGAGGTCATGTAGCATCTAGGCGCTAGGTGGGCCCTCAATATAAGATAGTTCAAACATAAACAAAAAGAACAAAGAAACAATAGTTAGAGAAATAGTTGAAATTAATACACATTCTAAAAGATATATCATTGTTTTGAAAAGAGGCTGCATAGACGAATAGGATGCCATATTTGAAGTGTCCATGTCGGAGACTTGTCGGACATCGACACTACTTGGACTCTTGTTGGACACATGTCGAGCACTTCTAAAAAGTATCTAATATTTGATAAACTATAAAATAAATCCAGACATTCCTTCAACACTTTTGGTCACTCTTGGGACACCCTTTGGATGTAATACTTATTTTTGGATGTAAGATTTAGTTTTGGGACGTAAGACTTATCATATGCTACAAATTTTTTTGATAAAAATTATCTATTACAAGAATTTCGTGCATATGCCACAAAGATGTAATGCAAAAATCACAAGTTATTGGACCAAAAAAAGTAATACAAATATAAATTAGTGCAAAGAAACACAGATTTAGCTATTCCATCTATTATAGTTAAATAATGGTAGTTAGTTATTTCCTCTCATAATATTGAATTGTATCGTCACATATTAGCATTATCATTTTTGACTTGTTGTGATATCTTTGTAGTATTGTCTACATTTTGATTTTCTCTCATGAATAACTTATGCATGCCTGTGTATTTATGTTTTCAGTTAGAAAAATATTTCTTTAAATAATTCAATAATATGTATAATGCTTTGATTTATTTATTTTGTTGTAACTTAAACATGTCCAGACCTATTTTTTCAAACTTTGTCATTCTCGTGTTTATATCTATCATATCTGTGTCCCATATCCCGTATTCATGTTCGTACTTCTTAGTGCATTATGTGGTCTTCATACGCAGTTCGACTACATATAGGATGCATATACAAGCTGCATATTAACCACATACAATTTGCATCCGCATTTTGAACTTCAACAATTGCATACCAACTACATAAACATAGGCACTCTCGCATTTATATGAAAGCTCTATGTTATATTTAGATATTTATGTTACTTATTCACTAATGTTGTTGGTGTAACTTATTATAATTAAAATTATTTATTGAGTAATCATATGATCAAAAGGTAGTATCCTTAGTGGATAGAATATTATGAAGATGATTCTCCATATATTAATTTGCAATTTTTATCAATTTATTAGCTTATTGTGCTAAACTATACAATAGACTATATAGGTAAATTATAAATAATTCTATTTTTAATATTTGTATTGTTAAGCACATATACGTCCGTATATACACCTACACACTTAGGGGTGAAAACGGATCGGATACGGATCGGATAGTGCTCAACCCATATCCGGATCCGTATTTTTAGTTTGGATACGGATTCGGATACGGATATTGGACGGATAGCAAAATTTAAAACCATATCCTAACTAAACGGATACGGATAATTTTCGGATAAAAGATCGGATCTTAAACGGATATTGATTAAATTTAAAATAATTATAATATTTTATTTAAATATAATTAACACAAAATTATTAAGAGTTTTACAACAAATAATTTTTTTGTATGTCAAAAATATAAAATTAGAGAAATTAATCTCTATAAATAATATATAATATATTATTAGTAATAATATTAATACTTACTATTTAAATAAGCAAACTAAAAACTGTAAATCATTTAAAAAAAATATGCGGGTAAACGGATATCCGATATCCGTATCCGAATCCGAAAAATTTATCCGACCCGTATCCGAATCCGTATCCGAATTTTTTTCAAAAATTCTATCCGTATCCGAATCCGAGTGGGATAGAATTTTTTTATCCGAATCCGATCCGAGTCGGGTCGGATAGTGGGTCGGGTCGGAGTAAATCCGACCCGTTTTCACCCCTATACACACTACATAGGCACTACAACGATCACTTGAACGCATAGCGCGGGTACTTCACAACATTACAATATATTAATTTATTCTTGTTAAGAACCATAGTAAGTCATTATGGTGTGGGCATCACTATTCGTCATGTTTATTCTCGTAGGCACAAGAGGATTGCACCTGTAGAGGGTTTTAAGTAGCCCTCTAGGGCTATTATCGTCTTTTTGCATTTTACTTTGTTTTGCCTATATAAAGGCTTATAATCCTCTTTTATTAGTTAATGAATATTTTGAGAGTTTTCACATATTAAGTGTTTGTTGGTGGATTCCAATGTCGGTGGGTTCCGACACCTCAATTGGTGAATTCTCTGGGTTTGATTATTTTCTCTATTTCTTAAATCTGCAATCAAGAAGTTGTCTAGCATCAACTTTGGTATAAGAGCCAATTGTTTTCCGGTTTATGGATGCTCCACTGCCTAGATTTTACGTCATGCCACATTTTTTCTTCATTAGATCAATCGCCCCACGAACATCGGAGCGCTACGAAGTTTGTCGCCCATCAACATCAAAATCCGAACTTGAATTACATGAGGAGATCATCCTTAGCGAGAAAAATAAGAAACCATTACCATCACCTAATCTCCACATAAAGTTAGAAAATCATCAAAAAGTAAGTTTTATTTAAGCTCTGTGTTCCTCGTACATCCGTATGTGACTTCCTAGTTTGGGAGATCCATGCCGGTGGCCTGTCGAGGCATTTTGAACATGATAAAGCCATTGAAAAAGTTGAGTGTCAATTCTATTGGCCAAGTCTCAAGCGTGACATAGCAAAATTAGTTGGTCAATGTAAGACTTGTCCATTAGCAAAGTATAGAAAATAAAACACTAGACTTTACATCTCGTTACCTGTGCCTGATCACCCATGGTAGGATGTAAGCATGAATTTTGTCCTTGGATTACCTCACACTTTTAGAAAACATGATTCGATCTTCATGGTCATGGATCGCTTCTCTAAGATGGCTCATCACATTCTTTGTGCTAAAACCTCTAATGCTTCATATGTGGCAAAATTGTATTTTGCCCATATAGTCAAGTTATATGGTCTTCCAAAACCTATTATATCCGACCAAGATGTTCACTTTATGAGCTATTTTTGGAAAACCTTATTGCACATGGTTAGCACAAACTTAAAGTTCTCTACAGCCTATCATCCTCAAACCGATGGTCAAACCGAAATCGTTAATCATAGTCTTGGAAATCTTTTACAATATCTCATGGATAATCATAACAAAACCTAGGATGTCATTTTTTCTATAGTCCAATTTGCATATAATAACTCTATTGGTAGGTCTATAGGCATAAGGCTATTTGAGGTTGTTAATGGTTTTAAATCACAGAAACCTTTAGAATTGTTGCCCATATCATCTCATAATAAAGTCTCTAAATCTGCTGAATCATTTGCACATCATGTTCATTCTTTGCATCAGAAGATCTTTAAATGAATTGAGATGAACAATCGTCAGTATAAAATACATATCAACTTGCACAAGCGTGCCAAAGAGTTGGAGATCATGTTATGATTCATGACAAACCCGAACGATTCTCTTCAAGAGCTATCCGGAAGTTGCATGCTTGTAGTGTAGGACCTTTCAAAATTCTGAAACGTGTAGGCTCTAATGCTTATGTCATTGATATTCCCTTGATTATGGCATTAGTTGTACTTTAAATATTGAAAATTTAGTAGCCTACCAAGCACCTATGAACATCCCTACTAAATCATAGGCTACTAATACGATTCGGACTTCATCGATGTCATCTCGAGTATAGATACACTTTAGGGTGTCTTTAATTCTTATTTTAGTGTTTATTTCATGGAAAAATAAGATTTTTGTATGTCGCGTTCGAACGCAAGTGGGGTGCATCCGAACGCGCTTGCGAACGCCTGCATCAGGTTCGCAAAAATAGAGAAAGCAAAATGTGTGTTCGAACTCGATCGAACGTGTTCGAACGCCTGCATCACGTTCGTATTGACAGAGAACACTTTTGTGCGTTCAAACGTGTTCGACCCCATTCGAATGCAGTCAACGAAAATCCACCGTTTCTAGGGTTAATAATCGTCATTTTTAATTATTTGGTTAGCCTCTAAAAGTGTGGATGGCAACCAAGGAGTGATTATTGAATGAATTGAGTTTTGCCCTAGTCTTCTTCTCTCTCGTTCTTTTGTTCCCCGGAGCCGCCACTTCTAGCCTCCCTTGACCGGCCACTCACCTTAGTCCCTTAGAGGCGGCCCACTCCTCCCCATTCTTCCAATCACTCTATTACCTTGCCCTAACCCCTTCCATCATCCATAATCCTTCCACCACCACTTACTCACCGGTGCCACCCCATTATCATCGGTCTACCACCATCCATCATCACCTAAGATTTTGTGCCTCCATCCACAGATCCATAGATAGACTCCTTGACGTTCGTCTACTTCTCGGACGATATCTCGAGATCCCACCATCTGATTTTCCTGAAATTAGATTTATTGGAAAGCTCTTTCCCAAGGCTACAACATATCAAAATTTCACGTTGATCTGACGACTGCATCTTCTGAGATCCATTTTCTAAGTTCCATACCAAATCCTGTCTAGATCTAAAAAAGGGATAGATCAAACCTTAGCCAAGGAGAGATTGTATCAGCTACATCCACTACTATTCCAGAAATACCTGATATACCACATACCACTTCTCCTTTCCTATCTACATTACAAGAAAAGATAGACACTATTTTAGATGATCAAATAACATCTACTGCAGAAGGAGGGGTTCACCGTTTTCTAATTCAGTGGCACGGTCGACCAAAGTATAATTGTATGTGGATCACTCGCAAGGAGTTACAACAACTTGACTCGGACATCTTGGAGTACTATTAGAGCCATTCACACCCCCACTTGACTAGGTCGAGTTTCTTCCACCCTAGGAGAATTGGTGTGGACACCACTATTCGTTACGTTTATTCTTGTAGACACAAGAGGACTGCACCCGTGGCTCTTTGGTTTAACAAGAATTTTGACTAGCTTTTTAGGGCTATTCTCATCTTTGTCTTTTACTTTGTTTTGCCTATATAAGGGCTTGTAATCCTCTTTTATTAGTTAATGAATATTTTGAGAGTCTTCACATATTGGTAGATTTTTCGAGTTTGATTATTTTCCCCACAGTTTTCGCTTAAATGTCGGTGGATTCCGACACCTCAGTTAGTGGATTCCCGGGGTTTGATTATTTTTCCTTCTTCTTCTCAAATCTATAATTAAGAAGTTGTCCAACATCACATTAACATACGCTAGATATCAATATCTACAGTAATTTTTAATTTTAAAGTCAATGTACATATTAAAACATAATACAATACATTAAGGGGATTCATATTCCATCTAAAGCAAGAGCCTAGGAGTTAAGGTGAAAGTTTTTTTAAACAATGTGGCCAACACGTACCATTAGGTAAGGGTGTAACCGGATACAAATTATCCATTACTGAATCTACTCTGAATCCAGTTAACCTAGATTTGGATCTCAATTTTCTAATCCTAGTGTAACCGGATCAAAGTTACTCATTACCAAATCCAATCTGAATCAGTTTAATTCGGAGGCGGATGACAATTTTCCAATTGTTTAATAAACGGGTCAGATTTGGTTTAAGTAGTTTCGGATCCTATCGGATTTGGGTTCAGAGCAGATCTTGACTAAATATCCATTTAAACCTTGATGGATATATAATTTTTTTTGTCTTTTAGCAATGGTTAGTCCAATACTTAATCATGTAAATAGAAAGATTATTCTAATTCCTATATATGAATAATCTTAAGCATCTCAAAAAATACCTTTGGACTATTATTATGTTTGCTTAAAATGTTAATTTGTGTCATTTTTGGTGAGTGCAAAAAGCTACAACTTGTTGCTTTGTTATAAGATTATTGTATTTTTTATATCATAGTATACTGGTTATTCATGAGGAATCTGAATCCGATCCACTAGCCAATTGAATTTGAATCCAATTCGATCCCAACATAAACTGATAATAAAAGGATCAGATATGGATATTAGAATTATTTATCCATTTAAAATATAATTCGAATTTGAATCAGAATCCAACAAAATTAAATGGATATGGATCAAATCTTTGAGTATTTAACCCAACCCTTTTATCTTTTCTAGAACTTGGGAGAACTAACATATTCATTTGATTTCTAAAATTTGAATTGTAATATATGTGTGTGTGTGTGTGTGTGTGTGTGTGTGTGTATGGTCCGACTTGGTAGTGGAATGTTGGCCCCTTCCCTGTAGTAGAATGTTGGCACCATACACGATACACATCAAGAAATGAACTATGCAGGCCATGATTATTATATCAAAATAGACGCCTACAATTACATACATAATGAAAACAAAATATAGATGCATCCTAGGCATGGATTCTAGTCAGGCGGTATGAGGAATGAAAGCCCACTTGCCTTGTAAGTCGCTAAATCCTTGCCCGGGATGGCACGGCTACTCCAAAGTTCGCGGTCCTCCCGATCTCCGATGCCTCCGGCAGCGAGCAATGAACTTGAAATAATTTCGAGAGCCTGGACGACATGGAATCCCTCTCTGCCTCAATCTTTTTATCTTTTCCCCCAACTATTTCCCTCTTCTTCTCTCTCTCTCTCTCTCTCTCTCTCTCTCTCTCTCTCTTCTTCCTTCTCTCCTTCTCTCCTTCTCTACTCCCCTTCGCTCACAGCGTCGAGGGTTGCTCCAAGCCCTTACAAAGACGATGTCGGCGGGGGCGGCGGAGTCGGCGAGATGAAGGGAAAAGTTGGTGTCCCACTTCGCTTTTTTACTTTTTTAATGGATGTGACTTGACCATCGTATCTAGTTGATGATCATGGACTAATAATCGACTAAATAGCAGCTTTCCGAATAAAGATGAGATCGAACAGTACAGATAAATTGACTGTTGATCGGACGAAATATTAAATAAATATCTGGGATTATTTGGAAGACTCACAGTGTGTATATATATATATATATATATATATAATACAAGGGATGAAAGCCCACCCAATCCAAAAAAATCAGAAGAGATTTCAACTCTGGAGGTTGGAGCCCCGTACACCTAGCCATTTTACTCCCAAAATTAATTGCCCAATGAATCGATTTTCTTCAAAGCACGAAGAAATTAAATACTTGCAAAAGAAATTTAATTCGATTCTCCTCCCTCATCTCTAACGACGGACCCAGTTCCTTCCGCCAATCCTCAGGTACATATAGAACAAATGTATATTGTCGTAGAAAAAAATTAACCACCAAACTAGAGACATAAAAAAAATCTCACGGAAGTCAAAGCCTCAAAGGTAGGAGGGAATATGCCGCTTCCTCCAATTTGTGCAATAGTTTGCCATAGAAACAGAGAAAAGGATATATTGATCAATATACAATATTACAACTAATAACGATATGCCGGATAGGTTCATCCTTCATACAACATAAGCAGCAAATAGCATGAATAAAAGAGTCGCGCCTTTTCATCATCTAAATAGAAATGACTCCATTTAGATGAAGAAACTTGACACCATGATCATAAATAGACTCTATTACACACCATGACAAACAAAGACGATTCATACCAGCTGAAAATAGGCTGTCAAAATAAACAAGCTTCTCACGGTCAAGCTTGGTTTAAAATCAACTGAACCGGGCTTGATCTTCAAAATATACTTAAAAATAATTTTGAGTCAAGCTTGATCAAGTAGGCTCGATAAGACTCAAAATAATTATATATATATAATATTTTATATTATGTTATAATTTTGTTATGTTCTAAAATTAATTTAGTGGATTGTCATATATTCCAATCTTGTAGAGTTTAGTTTTAAATTCTAATCACATCATATCTTTTCTAGACATATAAATATTTCGATTATTTATATTTTTGTAATGTTTATATAATTGTTTTGAATAATCTTATTTTAAGCTTGATTCAAACCTAAATTAAGCTTGAAAATGCTTGAAATTAGGCTTCATATTTCTTTAATTGATCGGTTCATTTATGCTCAAATTCAGTTCAAGCTTGAAATTAGCTTGAGTTGAAATAATTACAAATCAAGCTGGATCGCAAATCTAGGCTTGAAATTACTTTCAGTTTAAGCTTGATTTGAGCTAGGGTCTATCAAGCTTTGCTCAATTACACTCCTAGCTAAAAATAGAAAATAGAAGAATAAAGGAAGCAACTTCTCATCTCATATCATCCAGGATAGGGATAAAAATACTCTACCTAGTAAATGTTTGAAAACTGCTTCAAAGCTATTGGAAGATTTTACTATTTCAAGTGAAGATAGTGTAACAACCCTAGGTTGAGGTTCTCTCAAAAGGACCAGAGGTTAGCAAAAGAAAATATTATTTTGTTTGCATGGTATGACGCGGTCGGCCATAGTGTGGCTGTTATGAACTGGACTAGATCGATTAACTCACTCACTATGGTTCGGCATAGTAGGAGGGTGAGGGGCTTTGAGCATTTGGACCTTGGCCCTTGGCTCATCTATTCATTTTTATTCTTGCATTTGCTTTTAGTTGGTTTTGCTATTTAGTCATTTATGCTTATGTGTATGAGCCTATTCGAACTGGCTAGCCGGCTTGGTTTAGGTATCCACCAAAATCCACTTGTGGGGCACACCTAACCCTTTGATTCAATGCATTATAAGCTGGTTTGAGTCGGTTAGACCTAACCTAAGACTAGCTTGGTCGACCAAGTCAATTAGAGAGCTACTATAAGTTATGTGTTGCACCATTGATCAGATCATCTTGGATTAATGGAAGAATTTTAGGATCGTCTTCTTCCCACTTGTTCGACTATCTCCAAGACATGGCTGACCTAGCACCATCTAGGGCGATCATCGCTACCTACCTCCTTGTATGGCCGGCGCCTCTCGACCCTAAGGGATGGCCAACCTTTTTTCCTATCTCTTTCTCTGGTACTCCACACCTGCACTCATATCGCCCAGCCATCTCCACCCAAACTACTCCACCTAGGTCAAGCTCTACCACCACCATACTGACCTTGTTATGGACTAGATCTAGAACGATTTGTTCGTAGGATGATTATAAAAATTTAGGTGATGATAGCCTCACGAGATAGGGTTCTAATGGCTTTGGTTTTACGTTAATCGAATGTCTGGATGGAAAGATATAATTAAAACAGTGGAGGCAAGATCAGAATAGTAAATATCCGAGTTGCGGTGGTCGTCGGAGGGTGGCGAACGACGAAGGGTGATGATGGCTGAAGGAAGATGGTGGCTAGGTTTTGAAGGTGGAAAAGTTCTAGGGTTACGATCTACTCCTAGAAAGGTAAAGACGATCTAACGACTATGATAAAACGGTAAATACGATAATAAGAAAATAATTAAATTTAATTAATTCTCAATGCTTGGATTTTCTTAGATTCCCCAACAAAGATGCCCAGACCTCTATATATAGAGGTGGGGTACAATGAGTCCTACTCGAACTAGCCCTAAAGGCTTATACGACTCGAACTAAGACTTGCTTTAGACTAACCATAAAGGTTTATACGGCTTGAACTGAGATTTGCCTTAGATGCTTACATGATTTAATTGAACTTGACTTAGTGGCTTACATGACATAGCTAGACTTGCCTTAAGTTCTTACATAAGAGATAAACATAACCTAGAGATAAACATGATTTAGATAAATCAGCCTTCCTTATCCTTCTCAGATTGATTCTTTATTCTGCTATAGATAGAGTTCGAATCTGAAGAAATATTGAATACGAAAGTTGTAGATCAGGATGTCTTCGATCTTCTCCAAGTTGTTTTATAATATTTGGTCGTCTGTGAAATATCCTTTAAATATTCACTCAATACTATGCAGAGATAAATTAGTTAACTAACAATTTCTAACTTAATAAGACTCTAATTAAAGCAAATAAGCAGATAAGATAACTAGAGTTAATCCATTGAGCCAAATCTCCTCTTGATGTGATCCGATCTGACCCAGTTCACATTAGACTTCCATTCCACGATCCATTTCGGTAGATTCATCTGTCATCCCAAATCTATCAATCCTCTAAAACTATTCATTGCCTTGTCCAATAAGTTGTTTGGAGCTTTCACCTCGTTGATCAGATCTCACATTCGAGGATATCTTTGGACTCTTGTTGCTAGTGGGAGTTGGTAAACACTTTCAGATCACATGTCGAAGGAGTGTCTATTAGTGGTCGACCTTATGCCATGCTTGACCAACTCAAGCTAGGCCAAGTAGCTGTAGTGGGCCCTGCATCACCGCAACTGCAACAATGACGCCCCTATCACCTCTTCTCTCTCTAAATATATCTCTCTATCGGTCTCTCTTATTCTCCTTTCTCCCTCAAACTCTCTCTCTCTCTCTTAGTTGTTGATGTTGATCATCTTAGACTGCCTCTGCCACATCGGGCTATAATCACTAGTGAGGGTTCTCCTCCCCTCATCTCTTTTCCTCTCTCTCTCTCTCAAGCTTGAGTTTGTCAAAATCATGCCGTTAGCAAGAGGTTGGCATGCTAGCCAGCTAGCAGCGATCAAGCCACTCTTGGCTGGTATAATTTTCCTTCCCCGTCCCTTCCCCTCTCTCTCTCTCTTCTTCTTCTTCAGTCTCCTCTTTGCAATAACAATGCTGGGCCTGGCCTAGCACTACTAGTAGTTTTTCTAACATTTTGGTTCTCTTGTTGATACACTTGGTTAGAGTCTTTTCTTATTATATTAGTTATTTATTTTTATTAAAATAAATTTTCTATAGGTCGTATTCGAATGCGAAAGAGGTCGCGTTCGAATGCCTTTGCGAATGTCTACATTAGGTTCGTAAAAATAGAGAACGTGAAATGCACGTTCAAACACGGTCGGGCGCGTTCAAACGCCGCATTCGAATGTCTGCATCAGGTTCGCATCGATAGAGAATGGTTTTTTGTGCGTTCTAGTGCGATCAAGTGCATTTGAACACGATCGGTGGAAATCCACTAGAATTAGGATTAATTATTATTATTTTGGCTTGTTGGCTAGCCTCTATAAAGATGTGGATGGTAGCCAAAATTATTATGCTATTGGATTATTAGTTTCTTGCCTTTCTATCTTCTCTCTACCCTAATCTCCCTTTTTCCTCCTCACCAATCTAACACCTCTACCGTTGGCAAAGTCTCTTCTAACTTCTAAGCTCCCTCGTATATCGAGTCCTCCCTTTTATTTGGGATCTCGACCACTTCTTTCCTTTCATCTCTATCTCTTAAATAACATCAATCATCCACCCTCATCTCCATTATCATCCATAACCCTAACATCCACTCCACCCATCACCACCACCATCATCCGCACTATATTATGTTTTCGTCAGAGTTGTAGTTTGAATTTGCAAAGGGTGTAAATACGAAAAAGTAGATCAGAGAATTATGGATCGATTTCACTTAGTTTCACAATTTTTCTATTATGAGAGAATATTTAGTGAATAATTTTTCTCAGTTGCATGGACTACTTTTTACAATAAATTCAAATCTTAAAGGAATTATTCAGTAGCCTATAATTGGTATCAAAGCCTATCAATTTGGTATCGTAGACCCTATCATTGGTATCAAAGTCAGGCGAACCTCAGACGTCCATTAATGGTGGAAACAAAGAAGATGACATCAATAAGGAGATCAATAGAGAACACACCGACAAAGGAAGACTCAATCCATGATAACCCTAACCGTGAGGTCGATTCCTTTGGAGCGACCACGGTAGGACCGAGTCAACAAATGTTCATGGGTGTGAATATGGGCTTCGCGGATGAACTTAGGAGCATGTTCCAAACATTGCGATATATGATTGACGCAATGCAAAATGATCATAATGCTTTAAAGGAATATGTCATGAACCGATGGGCTTCATCATCTCCTCGATGAAGTGATACACTTAGTTAGGATTTTTTCTTATTACATTAGTTTTTTATTTTTATTAAAATAAATTTTCTGTAAGTCGCGTTCGAATGTAGGAGGGGTCGAGTTCGAGTTCACAAATACAGAGAATGCATATTGTGCATTCGAACGCCTGCATCACGTTTGCACATACAGAGATGGAGCTTTTAGTGCGTTTGAATGTGATCGACGGGAATCCTCTAGAATTAGGGTTGCATATTATTTTAGGACTTGTTGGCTAACCTCTATAAATATGTGGATGACAGCCAACTTCACAATAGAATTGGATTATTGAATTCTTGCCTCTTATATTCTCTCTAGACTCTCTCCCTCCTCCCTCTTCACCATCCTTCCACCTCTACTATTAGCAATATTTCTCCTAACTTCTAATCTTCCTCGACTGTCGAGTCACCCCTCTTCTTTGGGATCTCGACCACTTCGTTCCCTTTGTTTATATCCCTTAATCACATCCACCATCCACCTTCACCTCCATAACCCTAACATCCACTCCACCCATCACCACCACAATCACCCACGTTATTCCATGTTTTCATCCCTACTACAGTTCGAATCTGTGAAGGACATAAATATGAAAGTTGTAGATCAAGAAGTTATGGATCTAACCCAATTGGTTTCGTAATTTTCTAACTACCAGAGAAAATCTGACAAATATCTTCCCATGGTTGCGCGAACTGATTCCTATAATACATATAGATCTTAAAGGAATCGTTGCGTAGCCAATCTTTTGGTACCATAACCCATCAAAGTGGTATTAGAGCTTATCAAGTGGTATCAGAGCAAGTGAACCTCAAACCTCCATTAATGGTTGAAACAAGGAAGATGACATCAATAAAGAGACCTATGGAGAGCACACCGATAAGGGAAGACTCAATTCACAATGACTCTAACCGTAAGGCCGAATCCTTTGGAGCGACCATGGTAGGACCGAGTCAACCAACGTTCATGGGTGTGAATATGGATGAACTTAGGGGCATGTTCCAAACATTGTTGCATAGAGTTGACAACATGCAAAAGAATCATAATGAATTCAAGGAATATGTCGTGAATCGATTAGGTTTGTCATCTCCTCGACGATAATTGGAGTTTCAAAAAGGACCAACGGTGGGACCTCATCGAACCAATACCCCATAAGTTCAGGTGCATCATATGAGTGTCAATGATCCCCTCTTACCTATACCTACACATCATCCCCCACCTCTGTTACAAAATGCAAGACGGGCGATGGTGGAACCCGAGAGGCGTGTGGCACCAGTGCACTTCGTCGATGAGAAGGATTGGCACTATAAGGATGAGGTTGATCCCTATGGAGATGGTGATGGACATGCTCAAGGATTTAGAGAAGGTGATCAACATGCCCAAAGGTTCAGACTTGAACCAAGGATCTTTCACAAACCCGACAACGCTATTCAGGGGAGAACCGTTCGCTTGGACTTTTCAAAATTTCAAGGCGGTAATCCAACGGATTGGGTGATTCAAGTTGAATAATATCTTGATTGTTAAGGTCGAGATGGTAAACTTTTACCTCCAAGGAATGGCATTGTTGTAACAACCCAACCTTAAAATAATAATAATAATAAATTAATTTTGGGCACGACGTGGCTGGCCATATTGTGGTCGGCCTCGTGCCGCAGCCAACCGGTTGCGGCCAGTTGGCCACGGCGGGCCCCGGCGCCGCCGCTACCCCTCCTCCACTGCCTTCCCTCTCTCTATCTATCTCTCTCTTGGTCTATCTCTCACTCTACTCTCTCTCCACTCCCTTTCGCACTGCTTCTTCTCCTTGTTGCCGACATCAGCCCACCGCCACCTCCCCTAAAGCCGCCACCACCAATGAGATCCCTTATTTCCCCCCCCCTCTCTCTCTCTCTCTCTCTCTCTCTCTCTCTCTCTCTTTCTTGCCCTGAGCTCGGGCTCGTCGGAGCCGAGCCGCCGACGAGAGGCTGGCCACTGGCTGGCCCGAGTCCTTCCTTCCCTTCTTCTCTTCTCTTCTTATTCTTCCTTCTTCTTTCTTCTTCCTTTATTCTCCTTCTTCCTCAGCTGCTTCTTCTCTTCTTGTTTTTCTACAATAGTGCTGGGCTCGACCCAGCACTATAGTAGGTAATCCCTTATTCTTTTTAATTTTATTATTTATTTATTTAGGTATTTTTGTCTTAATTAATAGAAATAGATTTAGACATTATTTATTTTAATAATAATATATATTCATCATTATGATTATTGTTAATTATAATTAATTAATGATTAATTAGGTTATAAACTATTATACATAAATATAGGTAATACTTATATTTATTTATTTACTTATACGTATATTAGCTTGATAGATAGATTTGTAAATTATAATTATTAGATTTATATTCTAATATTCTTATGATATACATTTTAAGTAATTCTATTAATTTATTATATATTGTTATTTTTTGTAACAAATAAAATACTAGGCTTATGTATTTATTTATTATTTTATAAAGTAATCGCTAATTAATCAAGATATAATTATAGTTAGGTTTTCACCTATATTTATATTTTCATTTTTTTATCTGTAATTAAAAATATAGCTAGTTATAAAGATAAGTTGAAATTCTAAAACCTTCTAAATCATCATATATTATATGAACTGATTGTAATTAGATGAACGGCTAACTTTATACTACTTAAATATTTTCTGACCCCGAACCCCTTATGTGAGACCCCGTGGACCTTGACGTTGAGTTGATGTTTGACTGACGGACGTGAGAGTTGCGTGGTTTGTGTCTTCTGATCAAGGGTGAGTAGTCTTATCCCCTAAACGCCTTTCTCAAATTAGGATATATTATATATTATGTACATGCATGTTTTGGCCTCCAACATGATTATATGACTTTATCTAGAGATGATTTCAGTCAAGCATATTTTATCATGCATTTGATTAGGCTGATCTGGGATATAAGTATATTGGTGATATATAGAGATGATTGGAGATGATGATATTGTTATGGTTTTATGTCGGGATGATCTCTCTCATGAGTATGTATGTGATAGATTAGCAAGAGTATGCATGTGTTAGATATATGATTGGAGTCGGCATTGCATCATTTTTCTCTTGACTTCTTCACCACCTAAATCCCTGAGATGCATGATCTCTGTTGTAGTACTAGATATGCATATAATCTATCATGTATAGGAAATCATAAAAATATGTGTATGTGATGTGATGTGATGTGATGTGATGTGATGGCTGGAACGGTATCTGGTCTGAACTAGTACTGGACATACTCTTAGCGTATGGTAGAGTATGGTGATGGCTAATAGTTGTACTATTAGTGTATAACAGTGTACAACTATCATTGATATATCTTTAGCGTATGGCAGGGTATGATTACTTTCTTCTGAGATACTCTTAGCGTATGGTAGGGTATGATTTATTTACAGAGATACTCTTAACGTATGATAGGGTATGCTCTGAGCTTGTGACATGATATGTATCGAGTTTGGAGCCGAGTACCGTAGTCCAGCATGGTGGATGATATTTAGAGTGAAGATAGATGATTATGATAGTGAGAAATATGTGGATTATATTTACCTCTGACATATATGATTATCTAGTAGTTGGCATGCATCATGCATCATCATTGATATGACTAGTATCATTGGATCATAATTGTTATACATGATATGTTGTTATATTCGGTGAGGTTATATGATAATTTCATCATGTGATATAATTTTTAGTTGAGGATATAATATGCTCATTCATGAGAATTGATGTCATTCATATATATGTTATTGAGGATACATATATACATGCTCATACATGGCATCATGCTGCTTTCTGATTCATATTATTCAGTACATGATTTACTCTCTATTTGACATCACTAATTCGGGGTAAGGTCTATTAATTGAGCCTTTTGCTCATGACTCTCTTTATTTCTTTTTTTAACCCCCACAGATATTTTGGTATGTGATACCGACTTGAGATATCCTGATGAGATATTTTAAAGCAAAGATGAGGTGAGCTACAGATGCGAGACGGTATAGATGATAGTTTATATAGAAATTGAGTTGTACTAGTATTTGATATTTGTACTCTTTTGTATTAAACGATGATTTATATTTGTGTATTAGTTGTTTTAGTTGTATCTTGATGGTTTATTGTGGCCTGTGTGGGCGCTGCCAGATTATGTAGTGGTCTACTGTATATCATTATGGACTTGGATATTCATATATTAACAGGTTTATTTGGTTAATAGTATGATTTATTTGGTGATGGATTATGTGATCATGGATATGTTAGCAGGTTTTATTTGATGATGTCATAATTATATGTGCATAGGAGAGTATTTGTACATGACGGGCCCCGCCCGTCTTGTCGCGTGGGCCGCGCGTGCCATGTGGGCACGTGGGCGTGCACGTGCCTATGCTGGACGGGGGCGTTACAATTGCATTGGTATATATCAGTTATTCGTGGTGATTTACTGGATGGGCTGATTTTTTTAGGAAGATTACATGCAGATTTGGGATAGCGGTATATGAAGATTTTGCTGCCACATTAAATAAGATAGTTCAGAGGATGACCGTTTCGGAGTACCAAGCTGAGTTTGAAAGAGTTATTAGTCGTTGTGAGCCACCTTGGTTTGAACAGACATTGATGAGCATATTTATTTCGGGGCTATGAGAGGAGATACAAGCGGATGTTCGTGCTCTATGTCCTACTACTCTTGAGGAGGCATTTGAGAAGGCCGTGAGAATGGAACAAAAGCATAGGGCTCTAAAGATGGCAGTGAAAACTAATTGGGGCAACCGAGATGGGTGGTTTGCACCTAGAACGCCGGTTGGAAATTTATGGTTTCAAAAACAATGGCTGTGAGCACTAGACCATGACCACCTTTGAGACCTTCTTCCGATGTTAGAGAAAGCACAAGACCCCCCGTTCGAACTCTCACACCTGCCTAGGTGGAGGAGCGAAGAGCGAAGGGCCTTTGCTTTTGATGTGATGAGTGTTTTACCCCCGGCCATTGATGTTCTAAATCGATCGGGAGTGTGATGGTTATCGACAGTCTTGAAGAGGATGATGATGATACGATTCGGACTTCACCGACGTCGTCTCGAGCATGGATTCACTTTATGAGTGTTTTTATTTCATGTTTTAGTGTTTAATTTCCATTAAAATAAGTTTTCTGTAAGTCGCGTTTGAACGCGGGTGGAGTGAGTTCGAACGCGGTTTGTGAATTGGGTTGTGAACGTGGGTGAAGAGAGTGCACTGTGCGTTCGAACGCGGTGCGTTCAAATGCACTGTGAACGCCTGCATCGCGTTCGCAAATCTAGAGGAGTGAACTCGGTGCGTTCGAACGTGGTCGGGTGAGTTCGAACGCGGTCAGCGAAAATTGTATTTTTAGAGTTAATTTTGAGTTGTTGGTTAGCCTTTAAAAGGATGTGGATGACAACCAAAGTCATTATTGATTATTGATTATTGAGAATTGAGTTTGCCTTGCCTCCTTCGTCTTCTTCGCTCCCGTTCTCTCAATCCCCGGCGACGCCGCTTCTAACCTCCCTCGACCGGCCAATCCAGAGAAGAGACTTTTTTGAGTGCGTTCGAACGTGATCGAGCGCGTTCGAACGCGATCGACGGGAATCCTCTAGAATTAGGGTTTCATATTGTTTTAGGATTTGTTGGCTAGCCTCTATAAATATGTGGATGCCAACCAACTTCATTATGCTATTGGATTCTTAATTTCTTACCTCTTATCTTCTCTCTAGACTCTCTCCCTCCTCCCTCTTCACCATCCTTCCATATCTACCGTTGGCAAGGTTTCTTCTAACTTCTAATCTCCCTCGACTGTTGAGCCACCCCTCTTCTTTAAGATCTCAACCACTTCGTTTCCTTCGTCTACTTCCCTTAATCACTTCCACAATCCACCCTCATCTCCATACCCATCCATAACCTTAAAATCCACTCCACTCGTCACCACCACCATCACCCACGTTATTCTGTGTTTTTGTCCCTACTACATTTCGAATTTGCGAAGGGCATAAATATGAAAGTTGTAGATCAGGATGTTACGGATCCAACCCAATTAGTTTTGTAATTTTTTGACTATCATAGAATATCTGAAAAATATTTTCCCATAGTTGCGTGGACTGCTTCCTATAATAAATTCAGATCTTAAGGAATTATTCCGTAACCAATCTTTGGATTCCAAATCCCATCAATTTGGTATCAGAGCAGAGCTCATCAATTTGGTATCAGAGCCTATCAATTTGGTATCAGAGCCTATTAATTGGTATCAGAGCAAGCGAACCTCAGATTTCCATTAATGGTTGAAATAAGGAAGATGAAATCAATAAGGAGACCTATGAAGAGCACACTGACAAGGGAGGACTCAATCCATAATAACCCTAACCGTGAGGCCGATTCTTTTGCAGCGACCACGGCAGGACCGAGTCAACCAACGTCCATGGGTTCGAATATGGATGAACTTAGAGGCATGTTCCAAACATTGTTACTTAGAGTTGACAACATACAAAAGGATCACAATGAATTCAAGGAATATGTTATGAATCAACTGGGTTCATCATCAACTCGACGACGAACGAAGTTTCAAGGACCTACGGTGGGACCTTATCAAACAGATACCCTACAGGTCCAGGTGTGTCATATGAGTGTCAATGATCTCCTCCTACCTATGCCTTCACATCATCCCCCACCTCCATTACAAAACCCAGGACCGACGATGGTGAAACCCGAGAGGCATGTGGCACCAGTGCGTTTCATCGATGAGGAGGATTGGCACTTTGAGGATGAGGTTGATCCCTAAGGAGTTGGTGATGGACGTGCTCAAGGATTTAGAGAAGGTGATCAACATACACAAAGGTTTATACCTGAACGAAAGATCTTTCTCGAACCTAACAACACTATTTGGGGGAGAACCGCATGTTTGGACTTTCTAAAATTCCAACCCGGTGATCCAATAGATTGGGTGTTTCAAGTTGAACAATATTTTGATTGTCAAGGTACAATGAAAAATTTAAAAGTCCAGATGGCAAGCTTCCACCTCTAAGGAACGGTATTGTATTAGTATAGATCAGTTATTCGTGGTGGTGGATTTATTGGATAGGCTGATTTTTGTAGGAGGATTACACGCAGATTTGGGACAGTGACATATGAAGATTTTGCTGCCACATTAAGCAAGATGGTTTAGAGGACTACCGTATTAGAGTACCAAGCTAGTTTGAGCAAGGAGGATTACACGTAGTCGTTATGAGCCACTGTGGTCCGAGTGTATATTGATGAGTATATTTATTTTAGGGCTGTAAGAAGAGATACAAGCGAATGTTCATGCTCTATGTCCTACTACTCTTAAGGAGGCCTTTGAGAAGGTCGTGAGGATGGAACAAAAGCATAGGGCTCTAAAGATGACAGCGAAAACCAATTAGGGCAACCGAGATGGGTGGTTTGCACCTAGAACACCGGCTAGAAATTCTACGGTTTCAAAAACAACGGCTGCGACTACTAGACCATGACCACCTTTTAGACCTTCTTCCAATGTTAGAGGAGGCACTAGACCTCTAGTTTGAACTCTCATACCTGCCTAGGTAGAGGAGCAAAGAGCGAAGGGCCTTTGTTTTCGATGTCATGAGTGTTTCACCCCCGGTCATCGGTGTTCTAAACTGATCGGGAGTGTGATGCTTATCGATGGTCCTGAGGAGGATGATGAGGTAGTTGATGATGGAGAGTGTCCAGAGGAGACCCATGAGGAGACTGTGGGGGAGGGCGTGGAGGAAGATATCCAAGCTGAAATATCGATGTATGCATATTCGAGTACTTTCATGCCGAGGACGTTACGGGTAGACAGACTCGTTAGAAAGCATTGTGTGCACATCCTCATCGATTCGGGGAGTACACACAACTTTCTAGACGAGAGGCTAGTGAGGAGATTGGGTTTGGATGTCGAACCGACTACGAGGTTTGACGTTGCTATTGGAGACGGCATGAAGCTTAGGGCGGAGAGCTTGTGTCGCCGAGTCGGTATACGGGTGCAAGGACATGACATCATTGTGGACTTGTATTCGTTGGTGTTGCAAGGAGCGGACATTGTCCTTGGTGCTCAGTGGTTACAAAGTTTGGGACCCGTCACATTTGATTTCTGGATCATCTGGATGAAATATAAACAAGGAAACAAAGATGTGCGGCTTGATGGTGTTCGGTCTTCGCCGATTCCTACGATGCAGCCTATAGTGGGGCTGCTTGGTGCGTATGATTTGGCCTATCTTCTTTAGTTAGGATCAGTAGGAGATGAGCCTCAAACGAGTTCAAATACTATCACTGAATTATCTAATTTATTAGATAACTTTTCTGGACTGTTTGAAGAGTCGTAGGAGTTGCCATCGAGAAGAGCGGCGGACTATCGCATAGAGAATGTACTCGGGACTGCACCGGCGAACGTGAGGCTATATTGGTATCCACAAGTGCAAAAAGAAGTTATCTCAAAAATGGTAGCCGAGATATTAGAGCAAGGCCTCATACAACCAAGTCATAGCTAAAACTCATCCCCCATGCTTTTGGCACAAAAAAAAGATGGGACATGGCATTTTTGTGTCGACTATCGAGCACTAAACGCTAACAAGGAGTTGCTGGACGAGCTTGTAGGGGCGATTATATTTAGTAAGCTTGACTTGAGAGCTGGGTATCATCAAATTAGAGTTTACCCGGCGGATGTGCACAAAACTGTATTTCGGACTCCGGACGAGCATTTACGAGTTCCGAGTGCTGATTTTTGGTCTCACCAATGCTCCAGCTACCTTATAAGGCCTCATGAATGATATATTTCGACCTCTCTTCCGAAGGTATGTCTTGGTATTTTTTGATGATATTTTGGTGTATAGTAGGACTAAATTGGAGCATTGGTGGTATTTGGAGGACGTGTTGAATTTGTTGGAGGAAAACCAATTAAAGATCAAGAAGTCCAAGTGCCTATGGAGAGTACCAAAGGTGGAGTATTTAGGTTACATCATTTCAGCGGATGGTGTAGCGGCGGATCCTCAAAAGGTTGCATGTATGACCGCTTGGCCTATTCCTACTACTACCACCGGATTGAGAGGATTTTTGAGGCTGACTGGTTATTATCGTCGATTCATCACCGGATATGGCAAGATCGCTGCTCCTCTCACTTCTTTGTTGAAAAAGGACCTTTTTAGATGGACGGATGAAGCCACTTCAGCCTTTGAAAAATTAAAAACAGTAATGACGACGGCACCCGTTCTAGCGCTATCGGATTTCACCAAAGAATTCATTGTTGAATATGATCTATCGGGTGTTGGCATAGGAGCTGTACTAATGCAAGAAGGACATCCTATTGCCTATCTTAGTAAGGCTTTATCACAAAAATCTCAGCAATTATCGACTTATGAGAGAGAGGCCTTATTTGATTGATAGACGATTCATTATCTGAACCGATCAAAGGAGCCTTCCATATTTTATGGGACAGCGCATACATACTCCGGCACAGCAGTGATGGGTCACAAAATTGTTGGGGTATGGTTATGAAATTCAATACAATAAGGAAATGGAAAATAGAGTGGCGGATGCACTGTTGCGCCAACTCGATACCGCCGAGCTTAAATCCTATTCATCTCCTACCTTTCTCTTCCTTGACGAGCTGAGGTATGCATGTACATCTGACCCAGATATTTTGAGATTGTTGTAGAAGGTGATGGATGATCCGGAGTGCCATCATGAGTTAGAGAATCGAGGCGATTTGCTACTGGACTGCAGATACATTCGGGTGTTGGAGTGTATTGGTTCGGTTGCATATCATTTGGAGTTGCCACAGGGGTTGAGAGTGCATCCTATCTTTCATATTTTATTGTTGAGAGAGCGCATTAGAGATCATGAGATTGTTGGATCAGTTCTACCGAAGCCATTGGAGGAGATAGAGATTGTAGAGCCAGTTTGAGTACTTGCTAGACGCCGATGACGACATGGTACCAGATTGGAGATGGAGATTCTAGTTGAGTGGCTTGGCAAGCCATCTGATGAGACGACATGGGAGTTGGAGACTGATATCTTAGAGGGTTTTCCTGACTTTTCACCTTGAGGGCATGGTGGGGGAAGCGTGGTGGGCTGATACACTTAGTTAGGATTTTTTCTTATTGTATTAGGTGTTTATTTTCATTAAAATAAAATTCCTGTAGGTCCCGTTCGAACGCTCCTATGAATGCCTTATGAACGCTCTTGTGAATGCCTTATGAACGCTCTTGTGAACGACTTGTGAACGCCCGCGTTCAAATGCCTATATCGCATTCGCAAATCCAAAGAAGAGGCTTTTTTGAGTGCGTTCGAACGCGATCAGGTGTGTTCGAACGCGATCGACGGGAATCCTCTAGAATTAGGGTTTCATATTGTTTTAGAACTTGTTGGCTAGCCTCTATAAATATGTGGTTGTCAACCAACTTCATTATGTTGTTGGATTCTTAATTTCTTGCCTCCTATCTTCTCTCTAGACTCATCCCTCCTCCTTCTTCACCATCCTTCCATATCTACCATTGGCAAGGTTTCTTCTAACTTCTAATCTCCCTCGACTATCGAGTCACCCATCTTCTTTGGGATCTCGACCACTTCGTTCCTTTCGTCTACTTTCCTTAATCACTTCCATAATCCACCCTCATCTCCATACCCATCTATAACCCTAACATCCATTCCACCCGTCACCATCACCATCACCCATGTTATTCTGTGCTTCCGTCCCTACTACATTTCGAATCTGTAAAGAGCATAAATACGAAAGTTGTAGATCAGGAAGTTACGGATCCAACTCAATTGGTTTTATAATTTTTTGTCTACCGTAGAATATCTAAATAATATTTTCCCATAGTTGCACGAACTACCTTGTGCATTAAATTCAGATCTTAAGGAATTATTCCGTAGCCAATCTTTAGATTCTAGATCCTAACAATTTGGTATCTGAGCCCATCAATTAGTATGAGAGCCTATCATTTGGTATCAGAGCTCATCAATTTGGCATCAAAGCCTATCAATTTGGTATCAGAGCCTATTAGAGGAGCGGACATTGTCCTTCGAGCTAAGTGGTTAAAGAGTTTGAGACCCATCACATTTGATTCCCGGAGCTTGTGGATGAAATTTAAGCAAGGAAACAAAGATGTGCGGCTTGATGGTGTTCGGTCTTCATCGATTTTTGCGATGCAACTTATGATGGGGCTGCCTTGTGTGTATGATTTGACCTATCTTCTTCAGTTATGACTAGCAGGAGATGAGCCTCAAACAAGTTCAGGTACTATCATTGAATTATCTAATTTATTAGATAACTTTTCTAGACTGTTTGAGGAGCCATAGGACTTACCACCGAGAAGAGCGGCGGACCATTGCATAGAATTGTACCCGGAGCTACACTGGTGAATGTGAGGCTATATCGGTATCCACATGTGCAAAAAGAAGTTATCTCAAAGATGGTAGCCGAGATGTTGAAGCAAAGCCTCATACAACCAAGTCATAGCTCATACTAATCCCCCATGCTATTAGTGCGAAAAAATGATGGGACATGGCATTTTTGTGTCGACTATCAAACACTAAATGCTATTATTGCCAAGGACCGGTATCCTATTCTGGTTATCGATGAGTTTCTAGACGAGCTTGTAAGGGCAACTATATTTTGTTAGCTTGACTTGAGGGTTGGATATCATCAAATTAGAGTTCACCCGGCGGATATGCACAAAACTGCATTTCGGACTCCGGACGGGCATTACGAGTTTTAGGTGAAGCCTTTTGGTCTCACCAATGCTTTAGCTACCTTTCAAGGCCTCATGAATGATATATTTCAGCCTCTCTTGCGAAGGTATGTCTTGATATTTTTTGACAATATTTGGGTATATAGTAGGACTAAATTAGAGTATTGGCGGCATTTGGAGGATGTGCTAAATTTGTTGAAATAAAACCAATTGAAGATCAAGAAGTCCAAGTGCCTATGGGAGTACCACAAGTGGAGTATTTAGGCCACATCATTTTAGCGAATGGTGTGGGGGCGGATCCTCAAAAAGTTGTATGTATGATCGCTTGGCCTATTCCTTCTACTACCACCAGATTGAGAGGATTTTTGGGGCTGACTGGATATTATCGCCGATTCATCGTCGAATATGATAAGATCGCCACTCCTCTTACTTCATTGTTGAAGAAATACTCTTTTAGATGGATGGATGAAGCCACTATAGCCTTTGAAAAACTGAAAACAACAATGACGACGACACCCGTTCTAGCGTTACTAAACATCACCAAAGAGTTCATTATGAAATGTGATGCGTCGGGTGTTAGTATAGGAGCTGTACTAATGCAAGGATGACATCCCATAGCCTTTCATAGTAAGGCTTTGTCACAATAATCTCAACAATTATCGACTTATAAGAGATAGATGTTGGCAATTCTGCATGCAGTGACAAAGTGGAGGTCTTATTTGATCGGTAGGTGATTCATTATTCGAACCGATCAAAAGAGCCTTTCATACTTTATGGGACAGCGTATATAAACTCTGACATAACAGAGATGGGTCACAAAATTGCTGGGATATGATTATGAAACCCAATACAAGAAGGGAACGGAAAATAGAGAGGAGAATGCACTATCGCGCCAACCCGATACCGTCGAGATTGCAGCCTATTCTTCTCCTACATTTCCCTTCCTTGACGAGCTGAGGTATGCATGTACATTTGACCCAGATATTTTGAGATTGTTGCAGAAGGTGATGGATGATCTGAAGCGCTATCTAGAGTTAGAGAATCAAGGTGATTTGCTGCTGGACTGCGGATGCATTTGGGTGCACACAAATGAAGGATTGCGGTAGAAATTGTTGGAGCATATTGGTTCCGTTGCATTTCGTTTGGAGCGGCTGGAGGGGTCGAGAGTGCATCCTATCTTCCATGTTTCATGGCTGAGGGAGTGCATTGGAGATCATGATGAAAAAATAAATCCCTAGACACACGTATGTATCTAACATCTAGGCAATGATATTTCTCGTTCGCTTAAGTAAAAGTCGGAAGAAATATTAAAAACTAAAGTAGAGATGAACGCCAAGATTTTAACGTGGAAAAACCCAAAACGGGAAAAAAACCACGGATCCAAACTCGGATCAAAACCAATCACTATAATAGTAGCAGTTACAAGACTGACTCACAAAACACCCCGTCGATCCAAACGACTTTGTTTCTCTCAGTCTTGATCGCTAGAACCCACGATTCACTGCTTCTTGTGATTAAAGTCCAATCTCAGTAGCTCTCGAGATTGATCTTTCGTCTAGATCACCCTTAAGACGAAAGATTAAATTCTTGTAGATAAGTGGAACATTGTTAGTTGAAGAATCGATGTAGCCTCAAGAAGTCTCCTTCAATAATATTTCTTCAACTCCCTTGAGATAGGGTTTCACAATCCTTATATATGATCTCCAAGATAGAGACAAATCCAAGTCATATTCGTACTCACGAAAATCCAATAAATTGCAAACTTCATAGGTGCGTTCGAACGCGGCCCGAGTGTGTTCGAACGGCCTAACTTAATCTCAGGTGCGTTCGAACGGGCCCAAGTGCATTCGAACGCGACAGCTTGAATTCTTCAGGTTGCGTTCGAACGCGTTTGTGAACGCTGCTCTCTATCTGTGTGAACGCAGTGCCCGCGTTCGAACGCGTTTGTGAACGCGGCTCTCTGTCTGTGTGAACACAGATTTCACGTTCGAACTCGTTTGTGAACGCACCGCGTTCGAACTCGTTTGTGAACGCACCGCGTTCGAACGCGTTTGTGAACGCGGTGTGAACTCAACAGCTTTTCTCCAATAACCTTGCAATTCTTCAGACCAGAGATATTCTAGACTTGTGTAAAGCTCATATACATGTAAAAAATACACTTAGAATATTTTGTACACAATTGCCAACAAATAAAAACCTAACAATCTCCCCCTTTGGTAATTTGTGACAAAACACCTAGGTTACAAGATATTACAAAGACTTCAAATTGAGCAATCAACAAGTCTAGAATATTTTGTACATCAAGCCCTGCAAATAAACATATACCAATCCAAGATCAAGTGAAAATAACTTGAAATGAATAAACAATCTAAACACAAGTTATCAATGTAGCATAAATTCAAAAGTACTTAAGCAGACAAAGTTCACAGTTACTTCAAGCAAAGTTCAAAAGTACTTAAGACTCTCATAAACTCCCCCTATGCACATACTCACCCTACACATCTAGACACCTAGACACTAACCTAGACACTAAGACACTCTCCCCCTTTTTGACATAAATGCCAAAGACTAGGAACTCAGAGGAAACTGACGATAAAAAATCGTCAAAATAGAGTCGAGGTAGGTGAAGAAGGCGGCCTTGGTTTCTTGGTAACTGTAGCTTTTTTAGGCATTCTAGAGAAGGAAAAAAGTCACAAGATTCAACATATGCCCAAAGAATATAAAAAAAATCCAAAAATTCTAGAAACCATGAAGACCCTAAGTCAAATCCATCTTCCACTTAAAAATGCTAAGTTATCACGTTCAATCACACAAAAAACATCATGATATTAACTTTAACGTGATCAAAACTTGAAACTACACGAAATCAATCAAGATCAATAGATTTTGGAGATGCACTTCTAGAAATTCAAAATACATTCAAGACATAGAATATTACAATCAAATGAAATAAGTCATACACAGATCAATCAAGTCATCAAAAGCATATTATAATCAATTCTAATGCATCACTCAAAATTAAACTAATCTTGATTGATCATAACGATACGCATATGCAAGATGAGCATAGATAACATAAACCAATCTTCTTAAACAAACTTTCTTATATAAACAATGATGTAACACAGTAGTCAAACCGACTTAGTATTGAAATTTTGTACTTTTCGACTTATTCTCCATAACATAACAGGAATTTTTCCTGTATTTTTTTTAAAAAAAATAGGTGCAATGATGGCTTTCACACATGAGTAGGTAGCCCTTTTCTTGTAGTACAAATCAAATAAAGTGCAAGAAAAAATTCACATCTATCATTTTTTTTTGAATTTGCATATAATGTACTGAGTCAAACTGGACTCGAAACAAGACGGCTTTCACACTAACTCATTGTAGCCCTTTTCATTGATCTTTTATAAAAATTTATTTGATAACTAAGTATGAGGTCAAACTGTGCAAATCAAAGTTAATAGTGAGCTATTTAAAAAAATATTCATGATATCATGCTCACACAAGAATACACATACGTTATGAGTGCATTAAAATTTTATTATTATAGAAGTCGAGAGAGTGACAAAATCAAAATTGAAACAATATACTACAAGATGACAAAATTGACTATAATAACTCATAATCAAGAGAAAAAATCATATTTTTATGTTAAGAGTATATTATTGAATCTAGGAGTGCATCAATTTTTTTTATAACAAAAACTCTCGACAAATCTAAAACTGAAACCAAAGAAAATTTCAGAGTAAAATAAAACCTAAAAAAATGAAACAAAATAATAAGAAACTCGCAAACTAAAACACAAATCAATCCAAAGCACAAATCCCTAAAGAAGTGCGAAGATACTGAAATCTCTGTAAATCAAAAGGTTTTGTAACAAATCACCCAACTGTTTCTCCGTCTCAACATGTTCTATTGCTATTGTTTTGTCTTGTTACATTTCAGATTATGTGAAGTTCTAACAATATAGCAATTATTAGATGTTCTAGATCCAAAACATATAACATTACCAGCGTGGTGGGCTGATACATTTAGTTAGGGTCTTTTCTTATTACATTAGTTGTTTATTTTTATTAAAATAAATTTTCTGTAGGTCACGTTTGAATGCGATTGGGGGCGCGTTCGAACACCTTTGTGAATGCTTGCATTAGGTTCGCAAATACAAAGAACACGAAATGCTCATTCGAACGCCTGCATCGCGTTCACACATACAGAGAACACATTTTGTACGTTCGGACACGATCAACGGAAATCTTATAGAATTAGGGTTAATAATTATATTTTGGCTTGTTGACTAGCCTCTATAAAGGTGTGGATGGCAGCCAAAATTATTGTGCTATTTGATAATTGATTTTTCGCCTCTTATCTTCTCTCTATCTTTTCTACCCTAATCTCCCTCGTCCCTCTTCACCAACCTACCACCTCTACAGTTGGCAAGGTCTCTCCTAACTTCCAATCTCCCTCGTATGTTGAGTCCACCCATTTCTTTGGGATCTCGACCACTTTTTCCTCTTCGTCTTACTCTTTTAAACAACATCAACCATCCACCATCATCTCCATTATTATTCATAACCCTAACATCCACTCCACCCATCATCACCACCATCACCCGCACTAAAGTGTAATTTCGTCCCTCTTGTAGTGCGAATATGTGAAGGGCATAAATTTGAAAAACGTAGATCAGGGAGTTGCGGATCGATTTCATTTAGTTTCGTAATTTTTTAAATACGATATAATATTTGGTGAATATGTTCCCTTGATTGCACGGACTACTTTCTACAATAAATCCAGATCTTGAAGGAATCATTCTGTAGTCTATCATAGGTATCAAAACCTATTTTTTGGTAGTGTAGAACCCATCAATAGCATTGGCGAACTCCTCCCTTGTTTGATAGGGCTAAGCTCAGTTAATGGCTTGGTACTATTGGATGGCTGTGTCTTCAAGGTGGAAGGATGCTAGCAACACCTTTTATGCATTAGGTGTTTGCTGCCACTCAAAGAATAGCTCCACTCAATACCCAATCGAGTGAATCGCCTCTGTTGAAGGGTGGAAAGTTGAGGCAAATGGTCCTTGCACAGACGATGTGTTCTTCTTCTTCATGTCAGTTGGGCCTCATTTCTCTTGGGTTTAGTCCAACATCCCTAGGATGATATCAAGTGGTCGCTGGTGGTTCCATCGGTGGTGCAATTTGAGTGCAAGCGGGGAGTTCGGTTACTGTCAAGTTCATGCACCCAAGAGGATCTGAGTCAAGGCGAGTCGAATTGAGTTAGTTAATTAGATTTGTTTGTTGCTTAAATTTCAAATAATGGACGTAAGCCCAAAAGGGTGAATTTGAGCCGATCCGCTATGATTCTACTCTTTTAAATAGGAGTAGTTATGAGATAATTATCATAGTGGACTGAAATTAAGTTTAGTTTTTTTATTATCTCATCTCTTTCTCTCTTTTATCATAACAATTAGATCATCTTTATCTTTGTACGAGTAGATCATAATCCTAAATCCATTTAAAACTTTCAAACCATAGCCACTATCCTCCATCATGAGCCACCCTACCTTATGGCTGTCTACCACTGCCCTTGGCTTTCCGCCACCCTCTGACATCCACCGCAATGTCGGATATTTACCATTCTATCCAAATTCGACATATCCTCATTGTTTTATTTTAAAATTTTCACTCTAACCTCAAATTGGTATGAAATGAATTAGATCCAACTCGTGAGGCTACCGCCCATAAAAATCTCATCATTTTATTACTTCTAAATTGGTTCAAATCTGATACATAATAGTGGTATCAGATCTAGCATTCCTCGACCGATAGTTAGCATGTAGGGGTGAAAACGGATCCGATACAGACTAGATAGTGCTCAACCCATATCCGGATCCATATGTTTAGTATGGATAAGAATTCAGAAACGAATATTAGACAAAAAGTAAAATTTAAAACCATATCCTAAGTAAATAGATACAGATAGTTTTCGGATAGAGGATCAGATCTTAAATAGATGTTGATCAAATTTTAAATGAATTATAATATTTTATTTAGACATAATTAACACAAAAATATTAAGAGTTTCACAAAAAATAAATTTTTTGTATTTCAAATACTTATAAAATTAGAAAATTAATCTATACAAATAATATATAGCACATCATTAGTAACAATATCAATATGCACAACTTAAATAAGCAAACTAAAAATGTACATCATTCAAAAAATATGCGAGTAAATGGATATCTGATATTCATATTCGAATTTGAAAATTATATCCGGCCCGTATCTGAATTTGTATCCATTTTTTTTTTAAAAATTCAATCCATATCTGAATCGAATAGGAATTTTTTTATCCAAATTCAATCCAAATCAAGTCTGATAGTGAGTTGAGTTAGAGTTAATCCAATCCATTTTCACCCCTATTACCATGAGATCGAAAAAGATGAATTAGGAAGGAACACCCATAGAGGACCAATAACTCGTCCCCATCCTTGTGGGAGTTTCTTCAGGGCCACCACCACCACCACCAGCAAACATTGGCGAGTAGCCGCTAACATGGGCAAAGGCATTATTTAAAACAGTTTCGACCGATTTAAAAGAGAAATTGAAGGAGATGTAAACCTCCCTCAATGATTGGATCTAGGCCTTAGTAGAGGTCCTACTAGCCACCCAGCGTCGTCGAAGCATCACCAACACTATCGACCATGATGAACAAGCCCAACAATGACAAGAAGGTTCCAATTGTGAAGGAGATAGAGGAGATCCCCAAACTACACCAACCAACCCTCCTTTAGCCATAGTGGAGCTCCCTTCACACTTGCAAACCGAGATCGCTGCCCTAGTGATGCTAGAGCCGCCTGCAGCGATGGCCTCTAGGTGTTGATACGATCTCACCTCGGGCTATGGAGCTCTGATACCAAAGCTTGATACGATCTCCCCTTTAGGCTAAGGTTCGATCTCTTTCGATTCTCAGATCTGGACAAGATTTGGCATGGAACTTTGAAAATAGATCTCGAACGATACCATCGTTGGATCAACATGAAAATTTGATATGTTCTATCCCCGGAAAAGAGATTTCCAACAAATTAAGTTTCAGACAAATCGGATTTGGGGATCTTGAGATATCATCTATTTAGTGAACGAACATTAGGATAATCTGTTTAGGATTCGTGGATGGAGGCACGAGATCCTAGGTAATGGTGGTTGGTGGAGGACCGGCATTAATGGGGTGGCACAGGTGAAAAGTGGTGGTGGAAGGTTATGGTTGATGGAAGGGTTAGGGCAAGTGTTGAATAGATTGGAAGAAGGGGGAGGAGAGGGCCGCCCCTAAGGGTCTAGGGTGATTGGCCGGGTCGAGGGAGGTTAGAAGCGGCGTCACTGGGGATTGAGAGAACAGGAGCGAAGAAGACAAAGGAGGCAAGGCAAAACTCAATTCTCAATAATCAATAATGACTTTGGTTGCCATCCACATCCTTTTAGAGGCTAACCATAACTCAAAATTAACCCTAACAATATAATTTTCGCCGACCGCGTTCGAATATACCCGACCGTGTTTGAACGCACCGAGTTCGCTCCTCTCTGGATTTGCGAACGCGATGTAGGCGTTCGAACGCGCAATCGAACGCGTCTATTTCCCACTTCTCTGGATTTGCGAACATGATGCAGGCATTCACAATGCTTTCGAACGCACAGTGCACTCTCTTCACCCACGTTCACAACCCCGTTCATAAACTGCGTTCGAACTCACTCCACTCGCGTTCGAACGCGACTTATAGAAAACTTATTTTAATGGAAATTAAACACTAAAACATGAAACAAAAACACTCTTAAAGTGAATCCAAGATCAAGACGACATCGGTGAAGTCCGAATTGTATCAGGTGTCTTCCCTACCTAGGAGGGAAACTAGGGCTCGAAACCCTAGTTTTCCACTAGCAATGATCTAGCCACCTCGGCACAAACCATCACATCTACTCCATACCTTAGGCCATTCGCACCTGAACCATGGTTGTCATTCACACTAGCACCTGGCATAAGATCGCTATTGTCTTCTATTATCATTGGTGGCTGTGGGTCTGATGCTTCCATGACCAACGGTGACCATGACTGGCTTACTCAGAAGACTGCTATTGACATTCATTATCATTGGTGGTCACTACAACCGTTGATGACCGTCAAGTGGTCAAACCCGATGGCTACCACCATGGGAAAACTACCTATTCATTAGGGTGGCTTCGCTAGGGCTTCCAACTGCCGTAACTCCACCATAGTATGGCCCATTTGTAGCTGCTGGGACCGGTAGACCCACCGACGATGTGCCCTAGTCACCATTGCATCAAATTGAGTCTAACCTCAATTTCAGCCTTCCACCGCCGCTTGTCGCCAATCTACCACTGTGAGGACCTACTAGACAATGGGTACCACTAGCCAGCTACCCTGCCTTGCTACCATTGAGGCTACAATGACCTGTGGTGGTGCCCCTAGGCCGAAATCCAATTTCATCCTGAGGGTTATGATTAGGTTATTTGCATGGAGTGGATAAAGTGCACAAATCCTTCAGTAGGCTAAATTTTTGTGAATCGATTGATCCACCTTGTATAAACCAGTTTATAGTGCATAAGCATGACCTTGAGCCCTTGTTTGAGCCTGAGAATGACTGATGGAACAACTCAGTCAATAATAGTTCGATCTTATTGAAAGAAGTTCGAACGGATTTGCAACCAGATCACCAACTCGTTGGATTCTGCCTTGAAGAGTATCTTCATTAGTGGGCTCATACCTGAAATTCAAGCAGAGGTCAAGGCCTTGAGGGCCACTACCTCTAAGGACTTGGTATTGGTAGTTTTAATGAAGTCTAAATTGGATCGACTAAACTAGATCCGCGAGGAAAGAAGATGATCCAAGCTCACGACCCACTAGAGATTGCACCTACCCTAATCCAACTTGCATAGATGGCTTAGAATGACTACAATAGATCTCACGCCACTTTGTATCGAATGATTTGGAGGAGCGTAAAAAGAAAGGCTTGTGCCAGCTATCCCATGCCATGTTCCTAGGCAGGATTGAAGAGGATAAGCCTGACTCCACTGATTGGCATGATTGACTGTATAAGTACAAGAATGTGAATGACTAGCCACCTTAAGAATAAGGTCTCGGAAGTATAGTAGATTGATACGATTAGAACATAATTATACGATCTATAGAGATGATTACAAATGAGCATATTTTTTTATCATTCATTTATTATATTAATCTTGGATATGAATATGCATATTAAAATATAGAAGTCACTAGAGATAAAATTATTATTTAAATTTTATGTTCGAGTTGATCTCTAACATGAATAGACATGTGATAGATATATAATTTGAGATTGCATTGTATCATATATATCTTCTGATTTCCTTACCACCTAATTCCTCTATATGGTTTGTAATAGTACTGGATAAATGTTCTGTATGGTTTGTTATATATCCTAGACCTTTGATCTAATTAGCCAAATGATGGGATACCAGGTGCGTTGGATTCTTACTTCCAAAGGAATGACATATCTAAATATCAAGTCATTCCAACAACAAGATCGACCAGCATTATCTTCGCAAGTTCTATCTTCAATCTTGTCTAGAACTGATTTTGGATTGGTTTGATCATCTTCAAGGGAGGTTGTAACATCTTTGGTATAGAGATAATGACAACTAGATCCATGGCTTTGAGGCACATGATGGAGGAGGTAGTCACACCAGAGACATTGACACGTAGTGAGGAGCAAGGGGAGGCCATGCCTGAAACTCCTCAACGCACGGGAGCACGATCAAACGCAGATCAGCCCACAATGATGGAGAATCGCTGCTATAAATGATGAGGTCCATGGACCAACGCTATGAACAACTGAGACGGAGGCAGTAAATTGAGATCGCACCCAAATGCCGCAATAGCTGATCTTGCCCAACCACCAAGGGCCATATGCAGAGATGATGACAACTAGATCCATGGTTTTGAGGCACATGATGGAGGAGGTAGTCACACTGAAGACATCGGCACATAATGAGGAGCAAGGGGAGGCTATGCCTAAAACTCCTTTATGCACGGGAGCACGTTTGAACACAGATCAGCCCACATCGATGGAGAACCTACTGCTATAAATGATGAGGTCCATGGACCAATGCTATGAACAACTGAGATGGAGGTAGTAAATTGAGATCGCACCCAAATGCCGCAATAGCTGATCTTGCCCAACCACCACAGGCCACATGCAGAGATGATGACAACTAGATCCATGGTTTTGAGGTACATGATGGAGGAGGTAGTCACACCGAAGACATCGACACATAGTGAGGAGCAAGAGGAGGCTATGCCTGAAACTCCTTTATGCACGGGAGCACGTTTGAACACAGATCAGCCCACATCCATGGAGAACCTACTGCTACAGATGATGAGGTCCATGGACCAAAGCTATGAACAACTCGTTTAACTCCTCACCCTATTAGCCATTGCTTGGATAGAGGCTATAAACCGAGATCGCACCCCAATGCTGCAACTGTTGATCATGCCTAACCACCAAGGGCCACAACTAGGGTGTGGCTAGGGCTACATGAAAGTGACATGGCTTTTTGGATGAATCCTGATGTTGACCCATGGGCTGGACTCGAGTTCAAGCACGAGTTGGAGGAGTTACGATGGCGTGCACCAAGTCAGAGACAACCACACCAACAAACTATGGTGCATCCACCCGCTACTTTGGTCGGCTTTAGGTATGACCCAAATTGAAAGGACCTCCTTAGGGGTTCTTTGCTTTAGATGCGATGAGAAGTACATGTGGTGCATCCACCCGCAACATCTCAAGGGGCTTTGCTTTAGATGCGATGAGAAGTACATGTTGGTCATTGCTGCATACAATCAACGAGTGCCATTCTTCTTCTCGATGGTCTAGAAGATGAAGAAGAGGATCTTGATGTTGTAGAAGGTCCAGAGGAGGAGTCTCAAGAGCTGATGGTGGTTGACACGGAGGATAATGACGGTGGAATGGCTACTGAAATCCCACTGCACACGTACTCGGGCATAATGACATCGAAAATGCTATAGATGGAAGGTATGATTAAACAAATTGTTGTTAGCATTTTGATTGACATGAGAAGTACCCATAACTTCCTAGATAAGAGACTCCTGAGGAAGATAAGTCTAGAGGTGGAGCCTACGATGGGCTTTGATATGACCATATGTGATAGCACAACTCTGAGTCTATGAGCTATGCTGCTATGGGTGCAAGCCTTCGTCTTCACCCTTGATTTATACCTATTAGCGTTGAGAGGAGCGGATTTGGTGCTGACTAGAGCTTGGGTCCATCACTTTCAATTTTTCAGACCTTGACTTTTCAGCAAGGTAATGAGACCATGCATTTGGAGGGCAGCTGGCCATGCCATGTCCAATGTTGCAACTGTGATACACTTAGTTAGCATCTTTTTTTATTGCATTAGTTGTTTATTTTCATTAAAATAAAATTTCTATAGTTAGCATCTTTTCTCCGGTAGTCAGAAAATTACGAAACTAATTGGGTTAGATCCATAACTTCTTGATCTACAACTTTCGTATTTACGCCCTTCGCAGATTCGAACTGTAGCAGGGACGAAAACACGGAATAACGTGGGTGATGGTGGTGGTAACGGGTGGAGTGAATGTTAGGGTTATGGATGGGTATGAAGATGAAGGTGGATGGTGGATGTGATTAAGGGAAGTATACGAAGAGAACGAAGTGATCGAGATCCCAAAGAAAATGGGTGGCTCGACAGTCGAGGGAGATTAGAAGTTAGGAGAAACCTTGCCAACTGTAGAGGTGGAAGAATGGTGAAGAGGGAGGAAGGAGAAGTCTAAAGAGAAGATAGGAGGCAAGAAATCAATAATCCAATTTCATAATAAAGTTGGCTGCCATTTTACATATTTATAGAGGCTAGCCAACAAGTCCTAAAATAATATAAAACCCTAATTCTAGAGGATTCCCGTCGATCGCGTTCAAACGCACCCAAAAAGCTTCCATCTCTATCTGTGCGAATGCGATGCAGGCGTTTAAATGCACAATATGCGTTCTCTGTATTTGTGAACAAAATGCAGGCGTTCGCAAGGGCATTCGAACGTGACCCCTTCTACGTTCGAACACGACCTACAAGAATTTTATTTTAATAAAAATAAGCACCTAATGCAATAAGAAAAAATCCTAACTAAGTGTATCAGTGTCTTTAAGGCATATCATCTCAGCCTCTAGAGTAGACGCTGACCCTATGAAGATTCGGTGTATGGTGGACTAGCCACAACCATCTAATCCTCATGAGTTGAGGGGGGGATACTTGAGGCTGATAGGCTACTATAGGCCATCCATCGCTAACTATAGCAAGATCACTACCCTCCTGACTATCTTGCTCAAAAAAGGAGGGTTCCAATTGTAGGAAAAGGCAATAGAGGTATTTGAGGTTTTAAAGGCTGCCATGGTCTCAGTGCTGGTTTTGGCTGCGCAAAATGCTTACTATTTTGTACACACTCTCCAAGTGGCGACCATACCTTATTAGATAGTGATTTACCATTCAAACCGACCAGCAAAGCTTGCATTTCTTCTTGAAGCAAAGTGTTCATACTTCGGCACATCAAATGTGGGTCATGATGCTTCTTGGATACTTCTATGATTTGGTACACAAGAAAGGGGACGGAGAACCACGTCATCAACACCCTATCGCGCCTATTGAGCTCTAGTGAGCTTGGTGTATTTCTAGTCCCTTCATTTCTGTATTTGACAGACTAGAGGAGATTGGAGAGGATAGTCCATAGGTGGTTCATTTGATGGAGGAGTTATTAGAGAGAGCTTGGGCCAACCCGGTTTTCCATATCTTGGTTCTTAAGGACCTTGTTAAACTTAAGCAGGCCATTGACTCGGTTTTACCCGAGCTAACTATTGGAATGCTACGATCCAACCACGTGAGTTAGATTAGTCGAGTCAATTGAGTTGAGTTGAGTCAACTTGAGTTAGTTAGTTAGCTTTATCTTATTATTTTAAATTTTAAATAAATCAGATAATCCACATGTGGTTTCAATCGGTTAGACTTTTTACTCCTATAAATAGGAGTGGGCATGTGCTAATAATCATCGTAGAACGGAATCTAAGTTTAGCCAAATATTTCTAATTGTCTTTATCTTCTACTACAGCTGTTAGATTACCGTTATCTTTCTAGGAGTATATCACAGCCGTAGAAATATGTCGCTCTTCTAAATCTTAGCCACCTTTCTCCACCAGTAGCCACCCTACTCTACGGCCGTCCACCACCACCTTTGGCCATTTGTCACCTTCGACGATCGTCGCAACATTGGATATTTACTGTTTTGTTCCATTCTGACCTTCCTTCATTATTTTAGTTATATCTTTTCTTGACGTTTGATTAACGTGAACTAGATCCATCAGAACTCTATCTTGTAAGGCTACCACCATTGAAATTTTATAATTTTCTTACATTTGAATCGGTCCAATTCTGGTTCATAACAAGAAGATAAACCATCGAGCAAGTCTGATTGTTGGTATGATGTCGGAGATGCCATGAGACCAGATTGGAGACGGAATTGCTGATCAACTAGCTCAGTAGGCCAATGGACGAGTCCACTTGGGAGTTGGGGTCGGACATAGTGGACCCTTTTTTAGATTTTATACTATGAGGTCAAGATGATGAAAGCATGGTGGATTGATACGACTTGGGCTGGCCTAGTCGTCTCGAGCTAATTAGATGGGGGTTGAAACTATTTAGTCTATTTAGATAATTTGCTTTTGCAATTGAGTCCCAATATTATGTGCATTTTCTTTCAACTCTTTTAATTTGACCTAAATGCAGTTGGACTAGCTGATCGACTTGTACTGTGGTCACTTGTAAATAACTAGGTGCGAACCACTTTGGGAATTATTGAATGAATTGGTCCCTTTGCCTTAATCCTCTCTCTCTCTCTCTCTCTCTCTCTCTCTCTCTCTCTCTCTCTCTCGTACATCCTCCCCTCCTTGCATCGAGCTCAACCATGGTCGTGCCCACTACCAACGTCGCCCTTCCTCATCGTCCTATTTCCCCTTCTTGACCCTGAGAGTCGGTCCTCTCCTCCCCTTTCATTGACCTCTTTCACTATCCTTAACCTATCATAACCATCTCGCCATCAACCCTAACCCTAGCCCTAACTAATCACCCACTTCTATCCTGTATCCCTAGACCTTTGGTCACTATATCATCCATAACTTTCAATTTAATTAGCCAAACGATGAGATCTCAAGTGCATTAGATTCTTTACTTCTAGAGGAACGACATAGCCAAATCTCAAGTCATTCCAATAGGTAGATTGACCAGCATTATCTTTGCAAATTCCATCTTTAGTTCTGTCTAGAACTAATTTTGGATCGATTTGATCTTCTTCAAGGGAGGTCATAACAGCTTTCAACTTGATAGGTTGATGTGGGTTGGGTCTGTCAGGTCCAACTTGAGATTTAGACTAGTCTAAGCCCATAGGGGTGGAGTCTGAAACTGAAATTTGATATGGAAGTGGGCTATGATTATTAGGGTTTGAATTGTGAAACAAAGATTAATTGGTGAAAGCCTTGGCTAGCCCACAATAGCCTAAATAGTTAGGCCTTAGGCCAACTAAGGTTTTAACGCCTTTGGTGAGTTGGGAGGCACATCCAAGTGTGGCCTACTTGGGTAGGGAGATCTAAGCTAGAGTATTGTTGTAGTGGAGCAAGGAAAATGATGGCAAGAAGATAGGGAAAGATCGATGAATAAGAAAAAGTTAATGACAGCTTGGTGGTGATGGTGGTTAGGGTGTAAATGAGCTGAGCTTGAGCGAGCTAGACCTAGGTGTATTGTGATGCATCCATCCATGGCTTAGGATGTGTGCTGATGCAAGATGGGAGGGTTGTGCCATACGCCTCGCAACAACTAAAGGATTATGAGAAGAACTACCCCACTCATGATTTGGTGTTGGTCGCTGTTGTTTTTGCCCTCAAGATTTGGCAACACCATCTTTATGGAGAGTTGGAGCCACCTTGGCCATGCTCATTCCCTCCCTTGGGCCACCGAGTGTCGACTAGTGGCCCTGGGTGGTCATCAACATCAATAGGACCTTTGTAGCATCCCCCTCAATGTTATCCCCCCTTTGTCAATGACAGACTAGCTACGGTTGGCGCCCGGAAGGAGTGTCCCCTCATGGGGACAGTCTCAAGAGGGGAGGGAAGGAGCCCTTCTCTTCCATGGCCTGAGCCCAACGCATTTGGTTTGCGATTATCGCCGGGTTAGGCTAGGATACTCCACCTAATCTTCTACTATCCCTATCATCGTCATAAACCCCTTCTACTATCCCTAACCTTCCACCATTATCATCCCTACTGGCGTTACCCCATCATTGTCGGCCTACCACCACCATACTTTACCTAGGAGTCCGTGCCTCCACCCACGGATCCCAAATCTCGCTTGAACCTAAATCTTGCAATCTAACCTTCTGACCTTCATATACTATTTTAAAGAGATCTCCCAATCTAGCCATTCGATCCGAGTGAAACTAGATTAATTGGAAAGCTCTCTTCTAGTGCTACAACATAGCACAATTATAGAAGGATCCAATGGCTAGATCTCTAGAAACTCTCTCGAGAGCTCTATGCAAATTTCTACCCAAATCTTGTTGTGAATCGAATCAACCCTTTTTAAGGGGAGATCGTATCATCACAGTGTGGAAACTCATGAGCCATCGCTTACAAACACTCTTATCTTGGGTCATCGGGTACTATTAGGTTTACATCATCCTACCTTTCTCTCTCTAACTTAAATAAGCTAAAGGGTATGATTCTCGTCGATCAATAGTAAATCAGCTATCGCCCAATGAAAATACTACCTGATTGTCTATGATCAATAGAGTAAGACCTCAAACGTCGGCCATAATATATATAAATATAATAATATCCTCCACCCCTAACCTTGGCTTGGAAGATGTCGGGTATTGTCGAGACATAAAAGTTATTCTCTTTATGGTCGTGCACATGTGCAAGTGGCATGATATTCTACCGCACAAATAAGCATAATAAAACATACATCATTATCATAATTCACATGCTATAATAAATAATCATGTCTAAGGATATGCATAGAAATCATGATACGCATAACCTTGTTGAACAACAAATAAAATTAATATGTACTACTTGCATTACTAATAGTAAATAAAAGTATGCACACATGCATGATAAAATTGCGATGATATCACACAATAAGACATTGCATATTTTAAACTATTCCTAAATTATAGAAGTTTCACTTATCTAATATTGCTTTCTAGATAATTGATTATAACAGCACCACAGAATCATCCTTGCATAGTATGGAGTCCACCTTGATATGAAGACAATAAAACATGAGCTCCACATTCCTATCACTAAATAATTAAATAATTCTACCGATGTCTAATTGAGAATTCATTGCATTTAATAATTAGGTAGGGCTGGAAAAGCTATACCATAGCTTGATGCATTATTAAATGTAATTAAAAATATTTTACCTCAAATTATTGCTCATATCGTTATTTTCAAATTTATAGTAAACCACAAGAGAATATTTAATTAGTCAGCTTCGATAAATAAGGCAAGTTGCTTGATACCATAATTCCTACACTAATTTGTATTAATCCTCCAACATGAGAAATTAATACAGATAGACCTAGACTAGTAACTCTTTTATTAAGAAGATTTATAGTAAGTAATATAGCCAACAAAGCTATCCTCTATAATATATAATATAGCCAACAAAACTGTAAGAAGTCCCAACCAATGGCAGTCCCAATTGATCCCACCATAGTAAGCCAAAGCTAGCCGAGGAAAAAACCCATTTTCTAGGGGCGACCAACAACAATGATCGACCTCGCCAAGGTCAGTGGCCAAGGCAAGGGGCTACTCAGCAGCTCTAGCCATGAGGGGCCAAATGTCGGGGCCCACACCAACTCCTCACAAAGAGGAAGCTAACTCGCTGGTCAAGTAGCCAAGCCGCCGCCGACGATGGCTGAAAAATAGCTTAATAAGCCAACGGGGTGTGAGGCCTCTCCTAAGAGTGAGGAGAGCCCACGAAGGGCGGCAACAACGAGAGCTTCACAAGGTGAAGCTCCTAGGACCGACATGGTAGTGACTTGGGGTCATCGGCTTACCAATTGATCAATGAGATTGAAAGAGGAAGAAGGAAGGGAAAAACACCACGGGGCTAAATTAAAATAAAAATTAACTTCACAAGATAGGTGAGGACTCACCAATGAGCATCTCCGCAGCGATGGCAATCTTCGGCGATGCTCCGATGGGGTGAGGAGCTAAAGGGGGAAACATCTATGGTGAGGGAGGAAAGGAAAGAAGGAAAAGAAAAAAAAAAGAAAGGAAAAGAAGAGGGTAGGGAACACGCGCACTCATTTTTTATAGGATGTTATAACACTCCCACTAGAAAGAAAATTTCGTCCTCGAAAATAGAAGATAGCTCCCTATTGGAGTAAAGTCAAGGATTGAGGAAACAATCTAAGAACAGCTCATTACATGCTAACATCTTGCTCCAAAACTCTAATAAGCTCATAAACATTAACACACTTATTAGGGAAAGTAAACTTTTTATGGCAAAAATTACATACACCATGAACTTAACTCTCTTAGCTCTAGATGACTACAAAGATCCACCTTAGATTTAAAACTCCTAAAAAAAAGAACCTAAAACTAAAATTCGCCCACAACTGCTCATTCTAATGTGTGCCTAGCTTGGTCGTGATCTAGATAGATTGTATATTTCTCTCCAAGCTCCAAGTAATCCAACTATTTACAAACCTTAATTTCCACTTTCTAATTTGTTTCTATCTTATCAACATATCAATTTACTAACAACATGTCATTAATAATTTGAATCTTTTAAATAACTACCTACTAGCCATTTTACCAACGAAAGATTCATACTAACTACCAATGAATTAACGAAAAAGGGCACACACACTAACATTAAAATGATGATCTCATGATAAAAGAACAACATAAAATAAATAGTTAGCACAAAGAGTTTCTCTTCACTCAAGATTAAAACTTCCATATATCATCATTTGCATCATTTGCAAACTCTCATTCTTCCACATAATAATACTAAATATTTTAGAAATTAGAAACCCAAACATATTAATTCTTTATTAAGCTCTTCATGTCTACCACCATAAGCCAAAAGCCACACAAGAGTTTATAAAGTAACTCTTTTCATCACAAACAAACCAGATATTCACTAGTAGCCAAATAACTCCCATATAACAAAACCTTTAAAAGATAGATCACACTCTTAATATAGTTCCTCATTCACCCTATGACTATTTTATTAATTACACAAAATTATACGAGTTTAAACACTCAGTCTAATCATGACTAGTCATCAATCATCCACCAATAGAGATTTGAACATCACTAATCAATAATTTTCCTATTAATGATTATCGCAAGTGCCGAGATAATACCCACTTCACACTACTTCAAATTATTAAATAACTCTATAATCATCAAATCAAGTACAGACGAAAGAATAGTTCACAACTTAATCCAACCCCCACCCCCTTTGAATTAACCAAAGAGTAAGGCACTAGGACATTTGATTTCACTATAGCTGATTCTACCCAATTCCTTTAAGCATATTAGTTATAAATTATCAGCCATGTTGGTAGTTGGTAGTTGGTATTCCCTTATTTACTCAATATTCCTTCTCTCACAAGCAATAAATTTAGAAAACTAAGAATCCACTAAGTTTTATGGAAAATCTACAATAAAATATGAATCAAGCAACAAAATCTTCGTCACTATTCAATTTATGACATCTATCATAAGAAATATATACCAAATATCACTATCCCTGCCTCAATGTAGTTATCAAATCAATTAGATGGTGATCTTGCATTAAATCATTAAGTAGAATAATATTCATAGCTAGGAACAACTAAGTTTTCCTAGATGACGCTCCAACTAATATGTAGTATGGGCTCATTGTCCAAGATAGCCCCGATGTGATTCTAGTATTGCAGAAATACGTAACATGCATGGACACTGCATGGCGCAGTTTCTTACTTTGGTGGGGTTGATGTTTTGATGGCTCACTATTCTAATGAGCCTATTTTGAGGAAAGCACTAATTTTGGAACAATGCTCCAATGCCTTATACGGGGAGGCACTTGTGGCCCTAGCTAGGTTAAAGATTCTCCTCTTGAAGTTCGTGGACAAGATTTGCTGGATCTTTCGTGATTCAACTATAGTGATAAAGGCTATTAATGACAAGCTTGATGAGATCCCTTCATCAATTAGGCCAATAATTTTGGAATGTACTAAGTGGGTATCCTCTCATCTTTCTTGTAAGATGTGTCACACGAGTAGGTCTAACAACTCCAACGCACATACTCTAGCCAGTCTAGCAATTCAAGATTATATTTGCAATAAAAAAAAATTTATAGATTGGCACTAGCAAAAGAAATTAATTTATAATAATCTTAGAGAAAGATATAGTAGAAGTCTTTATAAAACAAATGTGGACAATTTCTTAATGTACAAACTTTATTTACGATTTCTAACTGCAACAATTCTCTTTTCCACGGTCTTCTCTTTCCCTATTGTCATTCATCCTTTTTATCCTGTAGCCATTCTCTATCTCACAGCTGGAAACGAGAAGTTTAACCTTATTAATACGTGACCCACCAAATTTCTTTTCTCAACTTTCTTTAACCCATTGATAACTTTAGTCTTGATTTAATATGGCAACACGTGGTGGAAAGAGAGAGAGTTGTAATATTTGGTTAAGATTCCACTTCATAATTATCTCTAATAAGCTTTCTAGATAACTCTAATTACTCTATATTGTCCTTCAAGAGTTATAAAACAAATTAAAACAGTAGTTTTAACATAAAAATGTAGCAAATATACAAAACTAATAAGATATAAATGAGTAAAATATGAATATATCACATAATAGGGATATATCAACGAAGATTAGTATTTTGAAAGCGATGAGGTATCGGAGGGAGAGGAAGGGGGCGAAGAAGGCGATCACAAGTTTGAGCAACATATTAAAAAAAAATAAAGGGAAAAGAAAACGGAATAATATTTAATGAGCAAAAACGGTTAGTAAAAATAGCCTCATATGATTTAATAGTATAGAGAAATATAAAGAGATACATGATTGCACAGTCAATATTAATCCTTGCTCTGCATTTATCAATTCCCCCTCAAAAAAAAGATTAATATCAGTGCCTAAGTCTCTCACCTACATTGTCTACACTACAAAACCTTAAACTCAAACACCCCATTAAGCATTAAGAAGAAAGATCCTAAGAATATTATGAATCAATCGGCAGCTATGCAAAGATTTATTTTTTATTATTATTTAAGAGCTTGTATGAGCTGAAGAAATGGCGGCCCAAGAAGTTATTATGAAACATCAAAAACCAGTCTAGCAACAAAGAAACAAAGACCTAGACAAAGATGGTTATTGGAGGGGATATGAATACTTCTTGTTTTCATTGGATTGCAAATGGGAGGAAATATAATATATACTCTATGGTCATTGATGGGGATCACGTGATAGACATATTACAAGAATTAAAAATCATATTACTAAACATTACAATAAACTTTTTGGTGAAGTTAATCAATAGAGGTTGAAAATGATTGCCCAGGTTTGGAAACTTATAAGTTGAGAGAAGATGAGAATAGGTAAACCTTTCACTGAGACTGAGGTCTTACAAGTCATGAGTGAAATAATAGAGAATAAGGCCCCTGCTAAATAGCTTTAGCATAAAATTTTACCATGAGTTTTGGGAGTTGATTAAAAATAATTTTATGAGAATTTTTAAGGACCTATATGATGGTAAAGAGGGTTTGCATGGACTAAACTATGTCATAATGGCCCTAATCCCTAAGAAGAATGGAGCTGAGAAAATTAAAGAATATATGCTCATTAACCTATTAAACTATAGTTATAAGATTGTCACCAAAGTGTTGACTTTAAAACTTTGTGTGGTGATAAGAGATATGATTGAAGAGTATCAAAATGTTTTAATTAAATAGAGGTATATTTTAGACAATATGACTTGTGCACATGAGATTATTTTTGGGATAAAAAAAGTCAAAAGATTTGCTTGTTGCTAAAGCTAGATCTTGAAAAGGCCTATGATAAAGTGAGATGGGATTTGTTTTGCTAGATGTGTTGAAATAGAGGGGTTTTCTTAAAATAGGATCAGTTGGGTGATGTAGGCTATCATAACTAGGTGCTTAGCTATCATGCTTATTAGGGAGTTGGGAGAATACTTTAGATGCAGGAAGGGCCTAAGACAAGGGGGATCCACTATCCTCCTATTTATTTGTTTTGATTGTTGATGGGTTGCACAGGATGATTGAGCAACCCAAAAAAGATAGTTTGCTAAGTGGTTTGAGAAATAACATAAAGGATAAGGGAGTTATAAATTTGCAATATGCTGATGATATATTGATCTGATTAAAAGCTGATGAACATAAAGTGGGGGTTTTGAAATTTATTCTTTACTATTTTGAAGTTGTGTCAAACCTAAAAATTAATTTCAATAAAAGTTCTCTAATGTATTTGGGGAGAAGGCAAGGTATGGAAAAGTTTGCAAACTTACTAAACTGCAAAGTTAAAAAGTTGCCTATAAAGTACTTGAGACTCCCTCTTCATGATTGTAAGTTAAAAGAATGTGACTAGATACCAATCATTAATAAGATCAAAAAGGCTTGTCGATTGGAAAGGAAAGTTACTCTCCTTAGGAGAGAGTAGTGCTAAGCTCCATTTCCCTCTATTATGTCTTTTTTTTTTTATATGTCGATGTGGGTTAAGATGAGAATTGACAAGCTGAGAAGAAATTTCCAGTGAAGAGGTACTGAGGAAATATGCTCTAATTCATTGGTAAAATATCTGTAAGAGAAAAGACCTTAGAAGAATGGGTATTCTGGATTTAACTGATATAAATAATATAAAACATAGTTCTTTCATGTTAACAACTCTATTAGAATTTCGCCTTTTTGGAGTACTTCAAACAAGTAGAATTTTTCAAACTGGTTCAGAATGGGAGGTTCAGAAAGGTGAACAAGTTAAATTTTGTATAGGGAGTATACTATGGTGACAAACTTCCCAAGTCTTTTTGATATTGTTTGGAATGAAAAGGTTACTCTCAAAAAGTATAGAGTGGGACCGGTTGGAATCTAAAATATTAAAAAAACTTAACTAAGCAGCATTTGTGTTACTATTTCAATATCAAAGATGGATTAAGTGGAGGAGCAACGAAATTTACATAGTTAAATCTCTATATAGATTTTTGGGATCATTTCTCAATTTTTACCAAAAATTTAGAATTAAAAATTGCGTCGAAGGTGAAGGCTTTCCTGTGTCTGATGTGAGACAACCTTAAGAAAAAAGAGGAGAGGTAATATATAGATTGTCTTTCATTCAAAGGAGGAATCCGTGAATCATTTGTTTGTGAGACGTAAATATATGAAACAAATTTTAAGCAAGGTTAAAAATGCACTGGGGCTACCCAGTAGACCATAACATGCAAAAAATTGGTTTGATTCTATGACATCCAATAATAAAGAGATGAATAAATTGTTTGCTATTTAGGCTGCAGCGCTGATCTAGAGTGTGCCTAAAAAAAAGTAATATTTTTACGGGTAAATCTAAATCTTAGAAAATACCCAATACAAGTAACTACTTTATTCCTTTGCTGGGAGCGGCAAAGAAAGTAAAAAAGATGGCTCAACAAGTCGAGAATCGGCACTAATTGGAGTCAATCAGTCTCCATTTTTTTCTTGGATACTTGTCCATTTGGACTATTTCTCACTGTTGTTTTTAAGAGGTTATAGTCCGTAACGTGTGAAATCTGCTGCTGAGTAACCTTTGTTTTGGGTTTTCGTTCTGTTGGTGTCCCCTAGTTTTGGTGCTGGTTTTTGTTTGATGTATGATGGCCTTTCACGGGAATATGCAGGTTTCTCTGTTATAACTGTAAGTTCATAAGTTCTAATTGTATGGAACGCATTCAATGTACTTAGAAACTGGATCTTAAACACCTAATCGCTGAACCAGTGACTGCCGTTCAAGTTAGAAAATTTTCGACAAAAACTTTGACCATCAAGAGCTTAATAGTTCTATAACCAGTTAACACTTGTACGACAACAAAACGCACCTCGAGATAGTAGCACTCAATTGTTTTTGCTGGCCTAACAGCAAGAGGCACTAGAGTTTATTGACGCTCGTAAGAGCAAAGCAACTAAGATCTTTAAGGAAAACAAAGTCCAGGGCACAACTCAACAAAATTTACGCAGCTAGAGCAGCTAATGACTTTCCTGATCCTCAACTCCCTCTTCTAGTAAGGCTCTACTGGCGCCCTGAACTTAGCTCCTGCATAGACAGCTGCTGAACCCAGCTCCTCTTCGATCCTAAGCAGCTGCATCGATACCAAAATGAAATAAAACTTCTTAAGAAACCCTTTCCATTTATTACAAAGTGTCTGATACTAAACAAGATTAGGAGATTTAGATGGAAATAAAATTATCGAGGAACAGCTTTTTACTGCCATAAAGGTAAGAAAGCTTGCCTGGTTATATTTGGCAAGGCGTTCAGATCGGCAAGGTGCTCCAGTTTTGATCTGGCCCTGTTTCATGAACAAACATGGAGAATTAGCTGGATAGGTCTTTAGATACAGTTTAGAAGCTCCTCAAAGGTAAAAAAAGATCTTATTTGTACAATATATTCCGAGACCCCACGATGCAAGAAGAATAGAAACTCACCGTGGCCAAACCAACAGAAAGGTCAGCAATAAATGTGTCCTCTGTCTCACCACTAAAACAACAGCAAAGACCAATTAACATTGCCAAAAGTGGAGGAAAAAGAGAAGAATGATAGACACAAAATCCTGACCTACCTCCGATGACTGGCCATCACACCCCATCCAGCATGCTTGGACATTTTCACAGCTTCTATACTCTCAGTCACAGATCCTATTTGGTTAACCTATACCACCATGAATAGGAGTTTGATTATAATGCAATATTCAAGTGATCATAATTAGAAATAATAAATTGAAGAAAGATATGGTGTTGTACCTTTAACAGAAGGGCATTACATGTCTTCTCCTTTATCGCCTTTGCAACCCTCTGCAGGGGTAAAATTAAAGGAAAACATTAAATTCTGCTAAGAGGGATAAGAGGCAGAAAACATCCAGTCCTTTGTATATACCGTTGGGTTGGTGACAAGAAGATCATCTCCAACAATCTGCACCTGCTCTCCAATCTCTTGCGTCATCTTTGCATAGTGGGTCCAATCATCCTGATCAAATGGGTCTTCTATTGATACAATGGGATACTCAGAAACAAAGGACTTGTATACATTTTTCAGACTATCTCCAGATATCTTCTGAGAGGCATCATTGTTCTGCAATAGAAGTAGATAAAGAGAATCAACATGTAAAGTAATGACAGGAAATAGGAAACAAACTGGATTCTAGCATAAAAACAGTGCCCAAATATATCATGAAAGAGCACAAACACAACTCACTGTAGACAAGTGAATCAAGTCAACAACCCAAATAACAGAAGCAACAGAATCAGACTGACCTCCTCTTTGAAGTTGAGATCATAAGTCTGATCCTTCTCATTGTAGAATTCTGAAGCAGCAACATCCATTCCAATCACAACCTGGCACAGCCGAAAAGGAAAAGAAAAATAAATCTCCTCGAGCCTTATGTTTCTCTAAAAGTGTCAATATAAGTAGATATGTGGATGAAACATACTTTGCCAGTGTATCCAGCTTTTGCAATAGCTGTCTTCAAAAGCTCAAGACCCTCCTTGTTCTCCTACAGTTTCAGAAAAGGCAAACAAATGACATCAAATTAACCTTTTGTAAAGCAAATAACAAGACAATAATTACAATTCACAAATCAAGCATACATGGTACAGCCCCTGAAAAATAAATTCACAAGGCATCTGAGAAGGCATCATCATACAAACATAATGGTACTGCAAAAAGGTTCATATGTCAGCCAGTTTTGCTTTCTAAACGCATTATTATAATCCTCCTAAATCTCCCCACCAATAAAAATGATTGGTGTTTGGTGAGGGTGAAAGTGAAACACCTTGAATACTCGGTAGAGGATGCCAAACTAACATTAACCTTATGGACATTGGTGTCAATTCCTGGCTAAAGAAAAATCATTTCAACAATCTGTCCTGTAAATGATAGTCTAGACACTAATTTACAAAATGAAGACTAATATGATCTAGTAGCAGCGCTCCAAATACTCTTTTAATATTGAAATAATGCAAATTAAGAGAGAGGTGGACTTAATTTGGGATGTCTTACTGCAACAGGAAACCATGAATTCCGTCTGTGATTGTGGTGGGCTATGTGGGATCCTTTTCCTCCATTCAAATCTATTTAATGTAAGATCTTTTTTAAAAATGAGTGCTAATGTATCTTTTCATATTACTTCCTCCTATTTTTGTCTCTCCTTCTCAAACGCGTCTTCTATCTCAATAAAATTGCGTCTCCTTAATGGTGCATTTTGTGGCACCATCTTAATTAATTCTCACATCCTTCTCAAGTCATTTTGGTTCTCTCCCTCTCAAGAAATCTTCTATTTGTCAATTAAATTGCATCTCTTTAATGGTGCATTTTGTGGTACCATCTTAATCAATTCCCACATAGCTTATCCTCTATAAATGAGAACCCTAATTTGTTCCAGATGCGCTCATTTCAAATCCTATCAATTATAGTGATATCACTTATCCATATCTACATCCTAATAACAACTGCACTCTACCAGCTTGATATTTCATGGCCTATAAATCACAAAATATTTATTTTCTGGTTTAAATGCAGTCAGAAAAAAGCACATGCCACACAACTAATCTCTGTAAGGAATATCTTTAACTTTCTGTGTGAACACTGAAATATTTTTGGTACAGAATTACAATGTTTGTGAAGACAGCTATAAACTATTCCTGGACCTTTTACACTGTCGAACTACTTTTTTCTCTGTTTGGTGCAAAACCTATAAGCTTGGAACTCTGGAGGTGGCATACACAGACCTAAAAGTAAACAGGAGTCATGCAATTGGGAAAATCACTATTTCACCGTATATTATCTGCAGTTTTGAACAATCCAAACTATTATAGTCATTATAATGCAAGAAAAGATCAAAGATATTCCCAAAGATAAACGCTACCCTAAGAGACACATTAAGGGGGTGAACAGACAAATGCATGTGCATGAATATTTATCAACAACATTTCTTTAGCTAAAAGTTTGACTAGTACCAGACCTGAATATTGGGTGCAAAACCACCTTCATCTCCGACATTAGTAGCATCTTGTCCATACTTCTTCTTGATAACAGCCTGTACAGAATAATAAGGACATAACATTAAAAATCTAGAACTAAATATAGAGAATAACAAGTACAATTTGTCAAAGGTTTACCTTCAAGTTATGGTACACTTCGACACCCATTTTCATGGCTTCCTTGAAGGAGGAAGCTCCTACAGGAAGGATCATGAATTCCTAGAAAATACAAGAGGTAAAATAAGAATACTTCTATGAATGTTTATTTAACAGCTAGAGGGCATATAAAATTGCTGAATAGATGACTAGGATCATTGCCTGCATAGCCAGCTTGTTTCCTGCATGTGATCCACCATTGATGACATTGAATGCAGGTACAGGTAAAACTAGTTTCTTGTTTCCAGAAAGGTTCGCAATGTGCTGCAAGATGGTTTTGACAAACAGAAGGAGACTTTTAGCTGCATATAACATCTAATACGTATACAGCAAATAAATCCATCTATATAAACCTGGTAAAGTGGAATCTTTTTGACAAGAGCTCCTGCTTTGCAAACAGCAAGTGACACAGCCAGTATAGCATTAGCGCCAAGCTGGAGTACACGTTCCAAGAAAAAAGATCAAAGCATGAAGAGATGAACAACTTCTAATGAAGAGTAAAGTTTTAAACAATGTATTATACAGCAAAACAAAGGTATAGAATATCTAAACCTTTTGTTTGCACCAGCCCCACTCATTGGAGGTCCCATCAAGCTGCTGAACCATGAAGTTATCAATCTGAGTCTGCTCAGTTGGATCCTGCAAAAGGCATATTACAAGTACAAATAATAAATAGTTTTGCACTATACTGGATATCTTAGGACACATGAAAATAAAAGCACCACATACCTTCCCAATCAATGCTGGTCCAATGATAGCATTAACGTTTTGAACAGCCTAAACCAAAAATAGCCAGAATAAAATTACATAATAAAAGAAAAAGGCGAAGGAAATGATAGGACATGAAAATGCACACAAAATGAATGCAACAACTATAAGTGCATATATGACATAAAAGAGACCCAAGTACATGTGTCCTGACTAAAAATAAAAGCATAAGATGCCAGGTAAAGTAATATTGTAAAGAAAGACCATCAAACAATAATAAGGTATTAATCAAGTATGGCTGAGAACTAAAGTGTGAACTAATACGTACAAGAACCTTTCTACAGATTTATTTCCCTCAACACTACAGTACACAATAACATTATCTTCAGAAGCTAAAGGTCAGACAGACATGTCGAACTCACCTCCAGAAGTTCAACAGTAGACATTTTTATATCATTCTTAAATTGCAAATATTTTTCATTTACTTTTTCCAGAATTATGGAGAGAAAAGATCATATGGTCACTGCAGGTATTTTATTCAACAAGATATTTTGATAACACAAACAGCTCAGGTACTCTAAATTTCTATTCTTACAGATGATCTTTTGTCTATGTGAAATTTTTTTCTCACTTAGCACATATAAAAAAAGCCATGTATTGTTAGAAATTTATAATCACATTACAACATCATCCAAAAGTTACAATTAACCACTAGAAGTTGTTACACATACAACTTAAGTCTGGAGAAGAATATTTAAAAGAAAAGTGTCAGTATGCCTAGTTAATAATGGCTGCCAATAACAAGAAAACCACAATAGGATGCACCCGATTATTGACTAAGAATTAATTACTGAAGTGAAGCCAAAGTAACAAATAAAATTTACGAAATACATTAATGCTAACTAGTAACGCAAAAGGACAAAGCCATTTAATGGCCCGAGCGGTTAAGTAACTGGTTAAACTCTTTCCTATCATAATTATCTAGAAATAATCTAAAAATTGTTTTTTGGTTGCTAATACTTGTAGGATCTTAGAACGGAAGTGAAAGAAAGCCAGGAATAATAAATGTGAAACAAAATTTATCTCCCAGCAGGCACTGAACCATCACATTGAGCATTGGATGTTCCACATAAAACCATCAAATCAGCTATTGTTACGACTGAAGTACAAGAGAAAACTAAGCATAACTAACACGCAATTGAAAAATTAAGATTCAAAACACTTCCAAGAGAAAGAGAAAAAGAATCAAACGCACATGATACTAACCTTGAGAACACCCTTCCCAAGATAATCAGATCCTCCATCTCTTAACTCCAGAGCTTCATATATACCTAATCGAGTAATCGACAGTGATAAAAGTGAAAACTTAGTAAATCGCAATACATCTTCCACTTATCCCGCTTTAGATACTAGAAAACAACCCGTTTTTTAGACTAAAATTGAACGGAAACATCACTATTCTACAACCCGAATTATCAAACAGCAGGAATGGAATACCTTACAAAAGCATTCACGTTAGTATAAACTACCTGTTGATGCTCCACTAGGAACCGCAGCCCTCGCAAAGGACCCATCCGAGAGACAAACATCCACCTGTAAAACCACATCAGACGGTAATCAAACTACTTCTCGAAAACCTAAGCTCCGCTTCAAAACTCCCAACAATTTCCTAATCAGTTAACGAAACCTAGACCAGAAACCTACGATCGGACAACGCAAACACAAGATTCGAATCCAAAATCTAGAGAAAAGATCACGGATGGAAAAGGAAATCGATCTCGAATACCTCCACAGTGGGGTTTCCCCGGCTGTCAAAGATCTGCCTCGCCTTGACGGATTGGATCGTCGCCATCTTCGCAGGGAGAGGAATCGGTAGATCGAGAGATCGTAATTTGCAGATGGAAAATCGGTTTTCGCAGTGCAAGCGAGAAAGGTAGGTCAGGGAGAGGAGTGATTTATAAAGGGAATGATGAGGCCAGTCGACCCTCGACCCACAGGAAAAAGAATCGTAGCCGTTAATGTTATGGGGAGTTCACGGATTTGGCACCAGGTGGACTGTTCAATGAGAGAGGAATAGAAGGGGGGGCGGGGGGGCGCGGCTATCTTTTCTGGTCTCAGGTCTCAGGTCTCAGGTCTCAGGTCTCCGCATCGCGGAATCTGGAAGGGTATATTCTGGAGGAGGAGGAGAGGTGGCCGATCTCGAGTATAAAGCAGTGGTACGGGATTTGTTTTGCATCGTTGCACGTGCCACGTGGGCTACTAAGGATGATGGAACCTTCTCGTTTTAAGCGATGTGTGCTAAAACCATATCCAGTTGAAAAAAGCAATCAATAGTTTTTCAGTTTAGCAACTTTTTCACTAAGCAATTTATACATAAATTAACAAGGTGGTATCCGAATTAGTCTAAGCTAGCTTGATGTAGATTTTTTTTTTTCCCTCTAGAGGGATCTCTCTCTAGTCTCCTCCTTTCTTTGGAGAATGAGTTTTCCTCAGGGTTCAACCCTGATCAATGAAAAGTGTGGCTTGGGTCCCCTTGGAAAGGTGGGGCTTTCATTTGTGACTTCTGGGTGCAATTTCATGAGCTGCTACAGAAATATTTATCCACCTCAATGGCTTAGAATTCGGTATCTCATGTGTGGTGGGAGGCATCTAGTGAAGGGTTAAATGCCTCTAGGTGGTCAAAATTCATAAGGGCAAGAGTTACCATTGATATATCTAAACCCTTAGTTAGCTTTATTCTCTACTAATTGGGGACTTTGTTGTTACGAGAGACTGCCATGTTACTGCCACTTCTGCGCCCACATTGGACATGAGCTCTCAGAGTGTATGACAAGCTTTGATACCATTTTGATGGTTTCTTGTACCAAAAATATGATACACAACGATTCCTTCAAGATCTGAATGTATTATAAGAATCAGTCCGTACAACCGTGGGAAAATATTCGTCAGATATTCTCCGGTATTCATAAAATTACGAAACTAATTGGGTTAGATCCGTAACTTCCTAACCTACAACTTTTATATTTACACCCTTTGCAGATTCGAACTATAGTAAGGACGAAAACATGGAATAATGTGGGTGATGGTGGTGGTAACGGGTGGAGTGGATGTTAGGGTTATGGATGGGTATAGAGATGAAGGTGGATGATGGATGTGATTAAGAGATATAGACGAAGGAAACAAAGTGGTCGAGATCCTAAAGAAGAGGAGTAACTCGATAGGCGATGGAGATTAAAAGTTAGGAAAAACCTTACCAATAGTAGAACTGGAAGAATGGTGAAGAGGGAGGAGGGAGAGAGATTAGAGAGATGATAGGAGGCAAAAAATCAATAATCGAATTGTATAATGAAGTTGGCTGCTATCCACATATTTATATAAGCTAGTCAACAAGTCCTAAAATAATATGTAACCCTAATTCTAGCGAATTCTCATCAATCGCGTTTGAACGCTCCCGATCGCGTTCAAATGCACCCAAAAGCTCCATCTTTGTATTGCGAACGCGGTGCAGGCGTTCAAACTCGCCCGACCGCATTCGAACGCACAATAAGCGTTCTCTGTATTTACGAATCTGATGCAAGTATTCGCAAAGACGTTCGAACGCGATCCCTCCTACGTTCAAATACAACCTATAGAAATTTTATTTTAATGAAAATAAAACCTAATGCAATAAAAAAAAATCCTAAGTAAGTGTATCAGCCCACCACGCTTCTCTCACCTTGCCCTCAAGGTGAAAAGACAGGGAAACACTCCAAAATGTCAGTCCCAACTCCTATGTCGCCTCATCAGGTGGCTTGCCGAGCCACTTAACTAAAATCTCCATCTCCAATCTAGTATCATATCGTTGTCGGCGCCTAGCAAGTACATAAACTAGTTCTACGATCTCTATCTCCTCCAATGGCTCTGGTAGAATTGATCCAATGATCTCATGATCTCCAATGCACTCCCTCAGCAATGAAACATGGAAGACAGGATGCACTCTTGACCCCTCTAGCAGCTCTAAAAGATATGCAACCAAACCAATACGCTTTAACACCCCAACCGGACCAATATACTCCAACACCCGAAAACGGACCAAGATAGCGATGTGCTAACTTTTGGTTATGCATCGGACGTAAGGTCACCTGTCGATACAATTGCACCCTCACAAACACCCAACTGCCGATGTTAAACTTTTGCACCCTATAACTACGATCATAAACTTGCTTCATGCGGTTTTGAGCAAGTTTAAGATGAGCACGCAACCTCCTCAATGTGGCGTCTCTATTCATCAACGCTAAGTCCACCTTCGTTCAGTTTATAGATATCATTGGATCATAAGCGCGTAACGTCGGAGCCGTGCGTCCATACACCACCTCAAATGGAGTCATGCCAATGCTGCTTTGGTAGGCAGTGTTATAAGACCATTCCACTCACGGTAAGAACTCCAACCATTATCTCAACATCTCTCTAACAAACCATCTCAAGTACTGCTCAATATCTTGATTGACCACCTCGGTTTGATCGTCCGTCTATGGATGGTAGGCCGAACTGAAGCTCAATCGAGTCCCATATAATCTGAAAAACTCTGTCCAAAAGTCACTCATAAATACACGATCATGATTAGAGACAATCATACATGGCATGCCATGTAATCGAGTAAGATCTCTAATAAAATTTCAACCACAGACTTGGCCGAAAACGGATGTGACAATGCTGAAAAGTGCGCATATTTGCTCAATCTGTCAACCACCACAAAGATAACGGAATAACCACGTACCAGTGGAAGACCCTCTATGAAATCCATAAAAATATCTTCTCAAACAAGGTCCGATATAGGTAAAGACTGTAGTAATTCGGCCTATTTTAATATGGTTGTCTTAGCCCTTTGATAGACTTCGCAAGCATAGACAAAACTCCTCACATCTCGCCTCAATTCTGGCCATGTGCAATTCTGAGATATTCTCCTACAAGTCTTCAAGACACCCTCATGACCAGCCTCTGGAGTTTGGTGGAAGTGCTCCAATAATTTCTGTCGCAATCCATCATTTGTGGGCACCAGAATGCATCCGCAGTCCAGTAGCAAACTATCTTGATTCTCCAACTCGGGATGGTGCTCCGGATCATCCATCACCTCCTACAACAATCTCAAAATATCTGGGTCAGATGTACATGCATACCTTAGCTCATCAAGGAAGGAAAATGTAGGAAAAGAATAGGCTGCAAGCTCGGCGGTATCGGGTTGACGCGATAGTGTATCCGCCGCTCTATTTTTCGTTCCCTTCTTGTATTGGATTTCATAATCATAACATAGTAATTTTGTGACCCATCTCTATTGTGCCGGAGTGTGTATACGCTGTCCCATAAAGTATGGAATGCTCATTTGATCGGTTCATATAATGAATCGTTTACCGATCAAATAAGGCCTCCACTTTATCACTGCATATAGAATTACTAACATCTCTCTTTTGTAAGTCGATAATTGCTGAGATTTTTATGATAAAGTATTGCTAAGATAGGCAATGGGATGTCATCCTTGCATTAGTACAGTTCCTATGCCAACACCTGACGCATCGTATTCCACAATGAACTCTTTGGTGAAGTTCGGTAGCGCTAGAACGGGTGCCATTGCATTGATGTTTTTAGTTTTTCAAAGGCTATAGTGGCTTTATTCGTTCATATAAAAGAGTCCTTCAACAAAAAAGTGAGAGGAGCAGCGATCTTGCCATATCTGGCGATGAATCGACGAACCAGTCAGCCCCAAAAATCCTCTCAATCCAGTGGTAGTAATAGGAATAGGCCAAACAATCATACATACAACCTTTTGAGGATCCGTCGCTACACCATTCGCTGAAATGATATGGCCTAAATACTCCACTTTTAGTACTCCCCATAGGCACTTGGACTTCTTGATCTTGAATTGGTTTTGCTCCAACAAATTCAGCACGTCCTCCAAATACCACCAATGCTTCAATTCAGTTCTACTATACATCAAAATATTGTCAAAAAATACCAAGACATACCTTCGCAAGAGGGGCTGAAATATATCATTCATGAGGGCTTGAAAGGTAGCTGAAGCATTGGTGAGACCAAAATGTATCACTCAGAACTCGTAATGTCCGTCCAGAGTCTAAAATGCAATTTTATGCACATCCATCGAGTGAACACTAATTTGATGATACCAGACCCTCAAGACAAGCTTACTAAATATAGTTGCCCCTGCAAGCTCATCCAGCAACTCCTCGATAACCGGAATAGGATAGTAGTCCTTGACGGTAATAGTGTTTAGTGCTCGATAGTTGACACAAAAATGCCATGTCTCATCCTTTTTTCGTACAAAAAGTACGGGAGATGAGTATGAGCTATGATTTGGTTGTATAAAGCCTTGCTTCAACATCTCGGCTACCATCTTTGAGATAACTTCTTTTTGCACATATAGATACCGATATGGCCTCACGTTCGCCGGTGCAGCCCCAGGTATAATCTCTATGTGATGGTCCGTCGCTCTCCTCAATGGCAACTCCTGCGGCTCTTCAAATAATCCAGAAAAGTTATCTAATAAATTAGACAATTTAATAGTAGTACCTGAACTCGTTTGAAGCTCATCTCTTGTTGGTCCTAACTGAAGAAGGTAGGCTAAATCATACGCACCAAGCAGCCCCACCATAGGCTGCATCGCAGGAATCGGCGAAGTCTGAACACCATCAAGTCGCACATCTTTGTTTCCTTGTTTATATTTCATCCACATGCTTTGAAAATTAAATATGACGGGTCCCAAACTCTCTAACCACTGAGCACCAAGGACAATGTCTGCTTGTCATAGCACCAATGGATACAAGTCCACAATGATGTCGTGTCCTTGCATCCGTATACCGACTCGGCGACATAAGCTCTCTGCCCTAAGCTTCGTGTCGTCCCCAATAGCAACGTCAAACCCCGTAGTCGGTTCGGCATCCAAACCCAATCTTCTCACTTACCTCTCGTATAGAAAGTTGTGTGTACTTCCCGAGTCGATGGGGATGTGCGCACAATGCTTTCTAACAAGTCCATTTACCCGTAACGTCCTCGGTGCGAAAGTAGCCCAATATGCTTGCATCGATATTTTAGCTTGGATATCTTCCTCCACGCCCTTTTCAACGGTCTCCTCATGGGTCTCCTATGAACACTCTCTATCATCATCAATCTCATCATCCTCCTTAGGACCATCGATAAGCATCACACTCCCGATCGGTTTAAAACACCGATAATCGGGGGTGAAACACTCATTACATCGAAAGCAAAGGCCCTTCGCTCCTCCACCTGGGCAGGTGTGAGAGTTTGAAAGGGGGGGTTTAGTGCCTCCTCTAACGTCGAAAGAAGATCTCAAAGGTGGTCATGGTCTAGTAGTCGCAGCTGCTATTTTTGAAACTACAGAATTTTCAACTGGTGTTCTAGGTGCAAACTGCTCATCTCGATTGCCTCAATTGGTTTTTGCTGCCATCTTTAGAGCCCTATACTTTTGTTCCATCCTCACGGTCTTTTCAAAGGCCTCCTCAAGAGTAGTAGGACATAAAACACAAATATCCACTTGTATCTCCTCTCGCAGCCCTGAAATAAATGTACTCATCAATGTATGTTTGGACCACAATGGCTCACGACTACTAACTCTTTCAAACTCAGCTTGGTACTCTAATACGATAGTCCTTTGAACCATCTTGCTTAATGTGGCAGGAAAATCTTCATATACCGCTGTCCCAAATTTGCATCTAATGCTCCTATAAAAATCAGCCCATCCGATAAATCCACCACCATGAATTATTGATCTATACCAATGCAATGCCATTCCTTGGAGGTGAAAGCTTGCCATCTAGACCTTTGCATCTTCCGCTATACTTTGACAATCAAAATATTATTCAACTTGAAACACTCAATCCGTTAGATCACCGTCTTAGAATTTTAGAAAGTCCAAGCGTGTGATTCTCCCCCGAATAGCGTTGTCAAGTTCACGAAAGATTCTTGGTTCAGATCTAAACCTTTGTGTATGTGATATGATTCAAACTTCACCGATGTCGTCTCAAGCATGGATACACTTTAGGAGTGTCTTTATTTCTTGTTTTAATCTTTAATTCCTAAGAAAATAAGTTTTCTGTAAGTCGCGTTCGAACGCGGTTGTGAACATGGTTGTGAGAGTATGCATTGTGCGTTCGAACACTGCGTTCGAACGCGCTGTGAACGCCTGCATCGCGTTCGCAAATCTAGAGAAGTGGGAAACAGGTGCGTTCGATCACGCGTTCGAATGTCTGCAGCGCGTTCGAATGCCTGCAGCGCGTTCGAATGCCTGTATCGCATTCGTAAATCCAGAGAAGAGCGAACTCGGTGCGTTCGAACGTGATCGGGCGTGTTCCAACGCGGTCGGGGAAAATGTATTATTTAGGGTTAATTTTGAATTGTTTGGTTAGCCTCTAAAGGATGTGGATGGCAACCAAAGAGTCATTATTAGATGAATTGAGTTTTTGCCTTGCCTCCTTCATCTTCTTCGCTTTTGTTCTCTCGATCCCCTGCGACGCCGCTTATAACCTCCCTCAATTGGCTAATCACCCTAGTCCTTTAGGGGTGGCCCTCTCCTCCCTCTTCTTCCAATCTATCCAACACTTGCCTTAACCCTTCTATCAACCATAACCCTTCCACCACCACTTTTCACTGGTACCACCCCATTAACATCGGTCCGCCTCCAACCATTATCACCTAGGATCTCGTGCCTCAATCCACGGATCCTGATCAGACCACCCTGATGTTCGTCCACTAATCGAATGATATCTCGAGATCTCCACATCTGATTCTCTTGAAACTTAATTTGTTGGAAAGCTTTTTTATGGGGCTACCATATATCAAAATTTTACGTCGATCCAGTAGCGGCATCTTTTGGGATCTATTTACAAATTTTCGTGCCAAATCTAGTCCAGATCTGAGAATTGGAAGAGATCGAACCTTAGCCAAAAGAGGAGATTGTATCAGCATTTGATCACTTTCTCTAAATCCTCGAGCACTTCCATCACTATCTCCATAGGGATCAACTTTATCCTCATAGTGCCAATCCTTTTCGTCGACGAAGCGCACCGGTGCCGCATGCTTCTCGAGTTCCACGACCGTCGGTTTTGGGTTTTGTAATGGAGGTGGGGGAAGATGTGAAGGCATAGGTAGGAGAGGATCATTGACACTTATATGATGCATATGGACCTGTGGGGTATCAGTTCGATGAGGTCCCACCGCTGGTCCTTTTTGAAACTCAGTTCGTCGTCGAGGAGATGACGAACCCAATTGATTCACAACATATTCTTTGAATTCATTATGATCCTTTTGCATGTTATCAACTCTACGTAACAATGTTTGAAACATGCCCCTAAGTTCATCCATATTCGAACCCATGGATGTTGGTTGACTCGGTCCTGCCGTGGTCGTTCCAAAATAATCGGCCTCACGGTTAGGGTCATCGTGGATTGAGTCTTCCCTTATCAGTGTGATCTCCATAAGTCTCCTTATTGATGTCATCTTTCTTATTTCAACCATTAATGAAGGTCTGAGGTTCGCCTGCTCTGATACTAATTTGATAAGCTCTAATACCAATTTGATAAGTTCTGATACCAAATCGATAAGCTCTGATACCAATTGATACGCTCTGATACCAATTGATGAGATCTGAAACTAAAGATAGGCTACGGAATAATTCTTTAAGATCTGAATTTATTATAGAAATCAGTCTATGCAATTGTGGGAAACTATTCGTCAGATATTCTCTGGTAGTTAAAAAATTACAAAACTAATTTGGTTGGATTCATAACTTTCTGATCTACAACTTTCATATTTATGCCCTTCGCAGATTCAAACTGTAACAGCGACAAAAATACGGAATAATGTGGGTGATGGTGGTGGTGACGGGTGGAGTGGATGTTAGGGTTATGGATGGGTATGAAGATGAGGATGGATTGTGGAAGTGATTAAGGGAAGTAGACGAAGGGAACGAAGTGGTCGAGATCCCAAAGAAGAGGGGTGACTCAATAGACGAGGGAGATGAGAAGCGAGGAGAAACATTGCCAACGGTAGATGTGGAAGGATGGTGAAGAGAGTGGAGGGAGGAGTCTAGAGAGAAGATAGGAGGCAAAAAATCAGGAATCCAATAGCATAATGAAGTTGGCTCCCGATCGTGTTCGAACGCACTCAAAAAGCCCATTCTCTAGATGTGTGAACGCAATACAAGTGTTCGAACGCAAGCATTCGAACTCACCTAACCGCGTTCGAACGCACAATATGTGTTCTCTGTATTTGCAAACCTGATGCAGGCATTCATAAGGCATTCGAACGCGACTCCACCTACGTTCGAATGCGACTTACAGAAATTTTATTTTAATAAAAATAAACACCTAATGCAATAAGAAAAGATTCTAACTAAGTGTATCACAAGCTTTTTTCTGATACGATCTCCCCTTGGGTTAAGGTGTGATCTATCATATTTTCAGATCTGGATAGGATCTTAAACAGAACTTTAGAAAAGGATTCTGGAAGTTATATTCGTCGGATCAACGTGAAATTTTGATATGTTGTAGTCTTGGAAAAGATCTTTCTAATAAATCTAATTTCAAAAAAATCGGACAGCGAATCTAGATATATCGTTAGATAAGTAGATGAACATCAGGGAGTCTGTTCTATGGATCCATAGATGGAGGCACGAGATCCTAGGTGGATTATGGAGGTGGTAGGCTGGCGGTAATAGGGTGGCGCTGGTGAGTAAGGTGGTGGTGAAAGGATTATGGATGATGAAAATGGTTAGGGCGAGGGTAGAGAGATTTGAAGAAAGGGAAAGAGTGGCTGCCCCTAAGGGACTAGGGTGAGTGGCCGATTGAGGGAGGCTAGAAGCGGCGAAGCCAGGGAATGAGGGAACAAGAGAAAAGGAGAAGAAGAAGATTAGATCAAAAACTCAATTCATTCAATAATCCATTTTTGGTTGCCATCCACATCTTAAGAGGCTAACCAAACAATTCAAAAATGTCAATTATTAACCCTAGAAATAGTGGATTTTCGTCGACCGTGTTTGAACGGGATCGAACGTGTTCGAACGCACAAAATACATTCTCTGTTGATGTGAACCTGATGCAGGCGTTCAAACGCGTCCGATCGCATTCAAACGCATATTTCGCTTTCTTTATTTTTGCGAACCTGATGTAAGCATTCACAAGCGCGTTCGAATACACCCACTTGCATTCGAACGTAATCTACATAAATCTTATTTTTCTCTAAATAAAACATTAAAACAATAAGAAAAGACACACATAAGGTGTATTCATGCTTGTGACGACATTAGTGAAGTCCGAATCATATCATCTTCTGAATAAGTTTAAGAAAATGCTAGAAGGATGGAGAGCGAGAAAGCTTTCACATTCTGGGAGGCTGGTGCTGATTAAGTTAGTACTTAGTTCCATTGCTATATATACATGTCCTTAGTAATTTTCCCTAATACCTTGATAAGCGAACATACTTCTATAATCTAAGACTTTTGATGGGCTATGGATGAGTCTAAAAGCAAGCTCTACCTTGGAGGTTGGGACTACAAATGCAAGCCACTTAAGCAAGTAGGGCTCGGGATTAGGAAGTTCCTCCAAGTCAACCAAGCTTTGGTGGCGAAGCTTGCGTGGAGAATGTTGGTCAATCCCTCGTCTATATGGGCTAAAACTCTAAAGGGAAAATACTTCCCAATCGTCATTTTCTTGCTAGCCAAAGCCAAGTAGTAGTCCTCTTAGACTTGGAGATCTATAGTACAAGTAAAAGATTAGCTAAGAAAGGGAGCTATAGGGTGGTTGGCAAAGGTTCATCCATCTCTATAATAAATGAGCCTTGGTTGTAACACTTTGATTTGTCTACAACTTAGTTACCTCAAGGGATATCTAGTTACTTGAGGGGACATCGCATGCTAGACACCTTCTGGGCTCGGAGGGCTAGGATGCTGCCTTGGTGAAGATTATCTTCCAGGAAGAGGTGGCAGAAAATATCCTTAAAATCATAGTGGGCCTAGCCTCCATTCTCGAGCAGACAAGTTGGTATGAAGGCACACTCCATGGCTTCACAGTAAACTTCTTCTACAATGAGCTATGTAGTGTAGAGCAAGCCTCGTCATCTAACTAAGCTATATCTAAAAGGTTGTGGGTTCTAATTTGGAAGAAAAGTGAGGCTATTTCCTAGGTTAGAGGTTAGAACCTTCCTTTGGTGGTGCCTCATAAGAGCTGTACCTATCTTTGCCGTCCTAAGTAGGTATGTCCCTTCATTGGAGAAAGTCTGCTATATCTGCAAATCTAAAGAACAAAACATTGAGCATATTATCTTGGGGTGTAGTATGGCCCATGAGATTTGGTTATCATCTAATCTAGGGTTATAAGTGGACTGTTGTCCCTCAAACTTGGATGCTTGGATTTTGGACCTTAGTGAGCACATGTTGTCAACGCAAGTTTCGTATGTGTTCACACAGATGTGGATCCTTTAGAAGGCCAGGAATGGATAGGCGCATAGATGAGAGAAACCAACCCATGAGCCATACTTCTAGAAGCCAATAAGTTGTTGAAGCAAATGGGTGATTCAGTGGGGCAGCACACCTCCATTGCTTGACCAAATGAAGTTAGCCTTAAAACTCTAGATAGGTCGAAAGTGGTCTATTAGGTGGATGCTACATGAAGTCGGAGTCAGACTAGGGGATTTGAGATAGTAGTCTGCAAATTTCTAGGGGAGTTCTACTTTGTCAAAGCACTATTCTTGTAGTATCGTGAGAAATCCATTAGTAGGTGAAATAATTGCACTACTCGAGGGCCTAAAAAAGCTTGTGAAGTTGGGGTGTGCAACTTGGTGTTGGCTTTTCTTCGACTCCCATGGTTAATGCTGTGAATGAGATGGATGTGCATAAGGTTTGGTCAATCACCAATATAATTAGAGAGTGTATTAGGTGGATTACAATTCTACCTTCTATTAAGGTATGTTACATGAGTAGGGTGAACAACACTTTAACCCACTCATTTGCTAGTCTAGTTGATAAAATCGAGCCTTGTAAAGCTTGGATTGATCCACTAGTGGAGTGGCATAGTAACATGATTTATAAATGAATTACCTAGTCTACAGACTTTTCTAAAAAAATAAACTTATAGATAAATTACTAAAGATTTAGTTACAAAGAGCTTCTTTCTTATCCTTATGCATAATTTTTTGAATCAGATTTTTATATAAACCGTTGAATGGGAAAGTAATTTTATAAATTGATGAATTGAGATAGCGATTTGTATAAATGTGAAGCACAACATTTTACTTAGATTGCTAACTTGTTCAACGATTTAGTTATATAACAAAGTGGACTCCTTAGTCATGTTTTCATTCTTCTTACTGTTGCTTTTTTTATTCTTTTGAGTTGCTTCTTCTCATTGCCTTAGTTGAAGTATTCCTCCTCGTTGTCGGCCTCCTCTTCCTTTATGGTATTTTTAGCGGTGCTCTCATTCTCAATCTTCCATCTCTGCACTAGGTTTTGTGACACCCTTACTTGCATAGCTTCGCACAAGGCTTGCCTCAACCCATTCTTACAAGTATCCAAGGGATATCCTTACATTAATTTTTGTGAAAATATATATCATAATGGATTTATGACGTGTAATTTAGACTTTAGTCTTATAAGACTTGGGTAGTCGTGTCTTTTTGGATACTTTTCATTTATCTATTGGATGTGCAGCTGGACATAAGCAAGAAATATAACATCTCCCCTATTTTTAATGATTTAAAGATATCTCATGCAACACTTCCCAACTTTAAGCCCCCATGCACAAGATCAACAATAGTCCAGAAATTCTCATGATGTGATGTTGGCCAAGGGTACTACTGTCATCTATACTTTACCTTCTTCTTCCTTTGCCCATAGTATGAACTAGGACCTGGGTGAGAGAAAGGAGCAGAGACCACCTTAGGTGTCGGAAATGCGTGGAAGTACTGAAAGCTCATGAAGTTCTAGATGGCCTTATAAGTGTCTAGTGATATGCCAGGGAATCAAAGGGAGCTAACCCTAGATCAAAGACTATAGGGAAGAAGTTGAAGAGATCGATTGAGAAACTTGCCGTCCAAAAGGAGAGAAGTACCTAACCTCCTTAAGCATGAAACCCTTAATATATGCTTTGAGTTTGTGCTTAGTCATTTTTCTATTAGAAACTAGGATCTACTAAAAAAGTTTTTAGAATGAGTCAAAAATTGGGATATAACTATAGTATCTCACAGCGGTCCTTTGCGGGCATTATTCTTCTATGGAACTCGGAGGAGGTGAGGGTCATAGTGATTAAGAAGTCTCGGCAGATTATATACTATGATCTCTTCCAAAACCACCTAAGTGTCTTTCTTGACCTCAGGTATTTAGGCTAGCCCTTCTTATTTTACTAGAAAATATGTGGAAGGAATTGAAGTTGTGTGCTTCCATCAATTTGCCTTGGATATGTGATAGGGGATTTTAATATGATTTCAAGTCTGGAAGGTAAGGACGGGTAGATCTTTCATGGGAGATAGTAGTATTAAGGCTTTTGTGGAGTGCATTAAGGATGCTAAATTAATTGATCTTGATTTTTCTGGTCCTCCATATACTTGGTCTAATAATTATATGGGTGGAGAGATTGATACAGCTTTTGCTAACAGTAATTTGTTGATCAATTGCCCTCCTACCATTACAAATTATCTGATTAGATTTGGCTCTGACCACGCCTATCTTCATCTTAATTTGTTTTCCAAGCCTTTTAAGAGGGTTAGGATTTTACATTTGAGCATTTTTGGCTCAAGTAAACCTTGGGTTTAAGCTTGCTAAATTTAAGTCTACAGTCTAAACCTAGAATTGCAAGGATTTAGGCAGGCTTTAGGTGAAACCGGATAATGTCAAAAAGTAGATCTATGACCTTGAGTTTAGAGAGGTTGTAGGCTCTTTCATTCCTCTTGATAGTACGAACTTAAGATCTTTGTATAATAAGCATTTTGCTTTTATGAGGTAGGTTGAGATAGAGTGGTAGCTGTTACGATCCTTCCTCGGCTATAGGCTCTGATACCAGATTGATACGAACCCTCTTTTGGTGCTATGGCTCTGATTCAAGATTAATACGATCTTGCACGGAACTTTGAGATCAGATCCCGAAATATCCCGCCGTTGGATCGCTGTGAAATTTTGATATGTTGTAGGCCCGGAAAAGAGCTTTCCAACGGATCTAGTTTCAGGCGAATCGGAGATGGGGATCTCGAAATATCGTTCGTTTAGTGGACGAACGTCAGGATACTCTGTTTTGGATTCCGTGGATGAAGGCACGAAATCCTAGGTAATGGTGGATTGTGGAGGGCCGGTGTTGATGGGGTGGCACCGGTGTAAAAGTGATGGTGGAAGGGTTATGGATGATGGAAAGGTTAGGGATAGCGATGGATAAATTGGAAGAAGGGGGAGAAGAGGGCCACTCCTAAGGGACTAGGGTGATTGGCCTGTCGAGGGAGATTAGAAGCGGCGTTGCCGGGGAGATTGAGGGAACGGGAGCGAAGAAGATGAAGGAGGCAAGGCAAACTCAATTCTCAATATTCAATAATAATTTTGGTTGCCCTACACATACTTTTATAGGCTAACCAACAACTCAATCTTATCCTAAAACACAATCTTATCCTAAAACTCAATCTTATCCTAAAACTCAATCTTATCCTAAAACTCAATCTTATCCTAAGGTAAATCCAAACTTGAGACGATGTCGGTGAAGTCCGAATCGTATCAATCCACCACGCTTCCGCAACCTTGTCCTCAAGGTTTGAAATTTGGGAAGCGATCCATGATGTCTGCCTCTAGCTCCCATGTAGACTCGTCAGTAGGTTTGCCCAGCCACTCAATCAGCACTTCAGTCTCTAATCTGGATCCTTGGCGTCTTCTCCTACGACTTAGGACTCGAACCGGCTCATTGGAGCCATCTTCCTCCATTGGTTCGGGTAAGGTCGAACCCACTACATGGTTAGGCCCGATCTGGGCCTTCAATGCCGAGACATGGAAGACGGGATGTATCCTGGTTCCTTCAGGTAGGTCCAATCGGTAAGCTACTGGACCGATTTGTTGTAGCACTCGGTACGGACCATAGTACTTGTATCCCAACTTTTGGTTCAAAATTGGCCTCAATGTGGATTGTCGATACGGTTGAGCTCGAACGAACACCAATTGATCCACCTCAAATTCTCGCTCACGTCTGCCTTTGTCATGCGTTTGCTTCATGCGGTTTTGTGCTGTGGCTAGGTGAGTCTTGAGCCGTCTCAATGTTTCATCTCGATCAGCAAGCTCCAAGTCAAGCTCAGTCCTATCCGTCGCCGCGAGTCTATCGTAGGCACGCAAGACAAGGGGAGTGCGCCCATAAACCGCCTCAAATGGGGTCATGCCAATGCTTGAGTGATGAGCGGTATTGTATGACCACTCAGCCCAGGGAAGAAATTTGACCCAATCCTTTGGTCGATCCGCCACAAAGCATCGCAAGTATTGCTCTAGTTCACGATTCACCACCTCGGTTTGGCCATCCGTCTCGGGGTGATATGCTGAACTAAGATTGATTTGAGTCCCTTGCAATCTGAAGAACTCGGACCAAAACTCACTTATGAAGATGCGATCCCGGTCTGACACGATAGTCCTAGGCATCCCATGCAAGCGTGCCACTTCCCGAACAAAAATTTCAGCAACCCTTTTTGCTGAAAACGGGTGAGACAATGTTATGAAATGTGCATACTTGCTCAATCTATCCACCACAACAAACACCACCGATTGTCCTCGAACCTCCGGCAGCCCCTCAATGAAGTCCATGGAGATATCCTCCCAAATACGCTCTGGTATAGGTAGTGGTTGCAGCAGCCCGCTAGGCTTGAGTGCCTCTGATTTGGTTCGTTGGCAGATTTGACATTCACGCACATACTTCTTCACGTCCGTCTTCATCCCAGTCCAAGTACAGTTTTAGGCTAGCCGCTTGTAAGTACGTAATACCCCTTCATGACCTGCTATAGGAGTATCATGGAAGTGTGCCATCAATAGCCTCCGTAGCTCTTCGTTTCGGGGTACCTTGATTCGCCCGTGCTCTAGTACTAACCCATTGCGCTCCTCGTGCTCGGGGTTGCTTGAGGGGTTCTCTCTCAACTCCTCCATGAGTCGGACCAGATCACTATCCTCTGCACTGGCTCTCCGTAGATCTGAAAAGAAAGGAAAAGTGGGTGCCGAGAAAGAAGCGAGCTCCCTTTCTTTTGAAAGTTCAAGCAGCGGTTTACTTCCATCCAACAACACTCTCTGATCATCTCTCCAAAAGGTCAATGTGAGGCTTATAAAATCAAAGGTCACGGGCCCCAAGCTTCGAAGCCATTGGGTCCCTAAAACAATATCGGCACCTTGCAAGGCCAATGGATAAAGATCCAATGTGAAAGTTTGGCCTTGCACCTTCAATTCTGCACCTCCACAAATAGAATCTGCTCGCAAAGTGGTGCCATCTCCAATAGTCACATCGAACCCTTCCGTGGGTTCCGACTCGAGCCCAATCTTCCTAAGGAGCCTCTTGTCAATGAAGTTGTGGGTGGACCCGGTGTCAATCAAGATTCTCACTGTGGTCTTCTTGACTACTCCGTTCACCCGCAATGTCTTTGGCGCAGCTGTCCCCGAATAGGCGTGGAGGGAGATTTTGGCCATCGTGTCCTCCACGTGATGTTGCTCCTCAACTTCTTCTCCTCGATGTCCAGCCACATCTGCACTTTCAGCTGCCATGGGTGGAAGATCGTGGCCTTCTCCTTTGAGTGGTAGCTTGGCAGGGAGCTGCAACGTCATCGCTGGTGATGAAGCTGTCGTGGTCGACTGTCGATTGACCGAGGAGAATGGTAGAAGATCGCTGGAGGCCATATGCGATTTCTTCTTAGTTGCCGACTCACTATGGTTGCAAAGGGAGCTAGTGAAAGGCGGCCCAAGTGTCGAAATTCGCGATTTCGGATCATCTCCTTCACCACTGATGAGGATTCCTGATGAGGGATATCCAGCGACCAGGTGTGGGGTAGCCAGCACTTCGCGGTTTGTCGACGAGGTCTCCGGTGCATGGGAAGATGTGGAGGTTCCGAGGGCTGCTACAATGGTTGCAGATCTCATTGTAGTTGGTGGCAGTTCGTTGCGGCTGACCATAGGTCGAGGTGTAGAATCTCGCTCTTGCTGGATAGCCGAACTTTCCCCTATTTTTGTGATGAACGGGGAGGCCGTGGAGGATGTTGGGTATGTTGTGGAGGGTTCCCAATGCTGTCTTGTGATTGCCTTGCTTGTTGAAAAAGGTTTCGTCCATGCCCGTATTTCCTGCATCATCTCCATCATTATTTGCTTGTTGATGGCAATCTGTTTGGAAATAGACCCCAACATGGATAGAACGCTAGGTTCTTCCGTATTCCTATTAGATCGAGTGATCGTCATTGGAAGCGCTTGTCCGAGGAACGGTGGCTCTGATACCAGATTGTTACGATCCTTCCTCGGCTATAGGCTCTGATACCAGATTGATACGAACCCTCTTTTGGTGCTATGGCTCTGATTCAAGATTAATACGATCTTGCACGGAACTTTGAGATCAGATCCCGAAATATCCCGCCGTTGGATCGCTGTGAAATTTTGATATGTTGTAGGCCCGGAAAAGAGCTTTCCAACGGATCTAGTTTCAGGCGAATCGGAGATGGGGATCTCGAAATATCGTTCGTTTAGTGGACGAACGTCAGGATACTCTGTTTTGGATTCCGTGGATGAAGGCACGAAATCCTAGGTAATGGTGGATTGTGGAGGGCCGGTGTTGATGGGGTGGCACCGGTGTAAAAGTGATGGTGGAAGGGTTATGGATGATGGAAAGGTTAGGGATAGCGATGGATAAATTGGAAGAAGGGGGAGAAGAGGGCCACTCCTAAGGGACTAGGGTGATTGGCCTGTCGAGGGAGATTAGAAGCGGCGTTGCCGGGGAGATTGAGGGAACGGGAGCGAAGAAGATGAAGGAGGCAAGGCAAACTCAATTCTCAATATTCAATAATAATTTTGGTTGCCCTACACATACTTTTATAGGCTAACCAACAACTCAATCTTATCCTAAAACACAATCTTATCCTAAAACTCAATCTTATCCTAAAACTCAATCTTATCCTAAAACTCAATCTTATCCTAAGGTAAATCCAAACTTGAGACGATGTCGGTGAAGTCCGAATCGTATCAGTAGCCTAAGTCTCGTGAGAGTTGAATTACTATTACTGATAAAAATGCTTGATATTTCATGTTTACTCTTATTTAGCATAAGCGTAATCAAATAAATCAATCTTGCTAGATAATGGTACTCGCATTGAATCTCTATCTAATATCTAATATGTATTAATTTATAGTAATATTTGAAAAGTTCTTGTGATAGTATGCTATGGATTGTGACTAGACTTTGTTTATAATGATTTGCGTATGGAGATTTCTAATCTTGAGATTAAAAGAACTGTTTATGATATACTGTCGATAAATCACTTAGCCCTAATGGTTTTCATGTTGTGTTCTACAAACATTATTGGGATCATGTAAGGTCGTGTGTGTGGGACCATGTAAGGTTGAATCGTAGATGGGAGTCAGATTTTCATCCTAATTCTTTATAAAATGTGATATGCTTTTGGAAAAGTTGCTAACTAAACGCCTTAAGCCATTTCTTCTACATATCATAAATCCTAAGTAAACTGCCTTCGTGCATAGAGGTGCATCAAAGATACTATTTTGTTAGCTCAAGAGATTACCAATTCTTTTGAAGAGGTTAATAAGAAGGATGGTCCTTACATGCTTATTAATATTTTGATAGAATTGATTACATTGCAATTCTACATATTCTTGGAAAAATGAATTCTCCTTTGTGTTGGATTTCATGGATTCGTGCTTATATTATCACACCTAAATACTCTTTTATCATAAATAGTGTTTGTTCTAAATGGGGTGGATAGTAGTTGTGGTACTAAGCAAGGCGACCCGATATCACTTTATCTGTTTATTCTTATCACCCAAATTCTCTCTAATATATCAAGTAAGAAAATTGGGGAGGGGAGTCTTGAGGGGTTTAACATAGCGCAAAATACTAAGATTTGCCACACTAAATTTATGCGGGATGACATTATAATCGTCATGAAGCCTCTATGGCTAATTGTAATGTTATAATGAGGTCATTGAGAAGTACAATTGCCTTAATAATCAGAGAATCAATAGGGCTAAATCATTCTTCTACCTACTTTCATAGTGTAGCCCCATTAATAAGAGGGATTCGAGTCTACCTTGGACATTCAGCAAAGATATTTTTCTATTTGATATTTAGGTGTTAATTTATCCCCCACTCTTCTTAAGCAAAAAGATTGGACCCTTGAGAAGGTTGATGCTAAGCTTTGTGGGAGGCGTCAAGGCACTCTATCAAGCTGGTATAATTGTGCTTATTAATTCCACTATTGATGCCATTCCCAGCATTAAGTTTAGTAACGTGTTATGCTTATTAAAGTGATGGAGGGTATCATCAAGAAGGCTAGGGATTTCCTATTTGAAAAAAATAAGAGAAAAAGTCTTCATTTGGTTAAGTGGAGTCAGATCAATCTTTCGAAGGATAGAGGTGATCTTAATATTAGAGACCTCAAAGTTGTGAGAACTACTTTTATGGCTTCTAAGGTTGTGAAAAATACTTAATGATAGTAATCTTTATTATTTCAGCCTCATGAACTTTAAATATAAAAATTTTCATTTGTGGGATAAAAGAGTTAAAACGAATATCTCCTCCTAATACAACCATCTGGTTTCATTAAATGCATTCGGGATGGTCTCTATACTGTGATTCTTAATGATCTATAGACTTTCACCTCGCCAGTTGCTTGGACGCCTACTTTTCTTAACATGGATATAAAGGTAGTAAGAAAATGGCAAAATTAATACAAAGGAGAAATTAGAATACTAATAGGTTAAGTCTTTGGTTTGCAAAATATCTATCAAATTTGCTAATGGCCTAGTACTCTCTTTCTCTTTTCTTCATGTTTCTGTGGATCCCCTTTTCCAGCAACTTTCTTTGTTGCTTTAGTGTTATTGGGTCAGAGGCACAATGTAATAACTTAGCCTAAAAGAAAGAGTACATATATATTAGGCATGTCGCAATTAACCACGTTATGGCTAACCTCGTGCCATTACCTATATGTAATACCCCAATACTGCCACGTGGCTCTCACAGGGCTTACCCCTCACGTAAGGGTTATATAGGGATTTAGAAACTCAACAACATGCCATCAAAACAAGGAATCCAAATAATTTAAGCGGAATACAAAGAAAAGGCATTTAGGCCATAGCAAATCCATCCGTAATACAATAGAACGATAAACGTCCCCAACAAGAGTACATGATCAAAGTAGCTACAAAACGGGGATATAGATCCCTAATTATAAGTTCAGAATAAAACATGAAACTAAACTAAGAAAAAGGGGCCATCGCCCTACTAGCTAGTAGCTGCCAAGCCTCTTGCTAGGGGTAAATTAGTCTGTATTCAATGTCAACATAAAATGAGTCTAATGCTCAACAAGTGGTACTATCCCTAATTATTCATCAGCAATAATTATTACATCCGGCTCAAAACAAGATATAGGAAAGTGCATCATATAGGATGATATGCATCGTAACATGGAGTATATTTGTCAATAACTGGCAAGCATAGTCTATTAGGATTATGGTTAATTTATCCATTCTTTATGCATAGTACGCCTCTTAACATAGTTCCTTAAGGGAGGGTAGATCCTAGCGGTAGAATCGCCTGCCCATAACCCGGCGAACAACATGATTGATTGTCTGCCCTGCATACTAAGGACCCCAATCGTAATGTAACGCCCCCTCCTAGCATAGATACGTACACACCCATGCGCCCACATGGCACACTAGATGCACGCGACAAGTTGGGCAGGGCCCGTCACACACAAATACACTCCTGTGCACATATAATCATAACATCATCAAATAAAACCTACTAACATATCCATGCTACATAATTCATTACCAAATAAATTATACTATTAACCAAATAAACATCTTAATATATGAATATCCAAGTCCATAATAATATACACTAGACCACTACATAATCTGGCAGGACCCATACAGATCACGATAAACCATCAAGATACAACTAAAACAACTAATATAAGAGTACACTATGATTCGACCTGTATTATACAAATCATCGTCTAATACAAATGAGTACAAATATCAAATACTCGTACAACTCAATTTCTATATAAACTATCATCTATATCGTGTCGTATCTATAGCTCACCTCATCATCGCTCTAAAATATCTTCTCAAGATATCTCAAGTTGTTATCACGTGCCACATATCTAAGGGGGTTGGAAAAGAAATAAAGAGAGTCATGAGCAAAAGACTCGGTGAATAGACTTTACCCCAGATCAGTGATGCCAAACAAAGAGTAAATCATGTATTGAATAATATGAATCATATAGGAACATCATGTCATGAATAAGTATATAAATATATCCTCAACAATATATAAATGTATAGTAGATAGTAGATATCATGTCATAATTGATCAAAGTATATAATTCTCGATAATATATAAACGAATCTCTATGCAATACTATCATCATAACTCTCTCTCAAATATGACACATGATGCATGCCGACCATGATTATACTATGATATCAAATGCAACCATATATAATGTATATTGACCATTCAATAATCAGGTAATTAAATAATAATAAAATCATATATATTTCTTAACATCTCAGTCATCAATGTCGTCTTTATATGCCATCATCATACTAGACCACTATGCACAGTCAATACCCGGTACCTAATCTCAACATCATGTCCGAAGGCTCAGAGCATACTCTACCATCCGCAATAAGTATCTATATTATAACCATACCCTGCCATTCGCTAAGGGTATCAACATCCATCTAGATTGGGCACCCTTTTAGCTAATAGAACTACGTGAGGATAACTCACTACATATGTCCTAGCAAATGGCATGTGTTTGAATGTTTGATATGTACACAAAGTAACGACCTCGAACGTAAGACCATTGGATCACAATTATATCGAGCGATCAATTATCCACCAAGCACGTCCTAACTCTCACACCTACTCGGGTATTCTTACACTTTCTGTCAACTATCCTATTAATCACATTTTATATTTTTCTTCTAAATGACAGATCATATGCATATATCCAGTACGATAACAAGTCAATGCATATTAGGAATTTAGGTGAAACATAAGTCAAGAGAAAAATAATATAATGTAATATCTAATCATATAGTCAACACATGCATACTCATGCTAGTTTATCACATGCATACTCATGCTATAAATCAACTAGACATAAAATTATAACAGTATAGTCATATCTAATCATCTCTATTTATCATTATCATACTCATATCAAAGATTAGCCTAATCACAAGCATGATAAAAAATATGCTCGACTGTAATCATCTCTAGATAAAGTCATATAATCATGTTAGAGGCTAAAATATACATGTACATAATATATAATATAACTTAATTTGAGAAAAACATCTAAGGGATAAGACTACTTACTCCAGATCAAAAGACATAAACCACGTATCCCTCACATTCGTCATTCAACCGAGAGGCAACTCATCACTAGCAAGGTCCACGGGGTCTCAAATAAGGGGGTTCAGAGTTTGAAAATATTTATGTCATATTGGTTAATCGTTAATCCAATTAGAATTAGTTCAAATAGAATATAAAAGTTTATTAGATTTAGAATCACTTCTTTTATTTTGTACATAATTAGATCCACATTATAGGTATGATTCAAATACTATAATATACTATTATCATAAAATGCTAGTTATAACATAAGGAGAAAGGTTTGTTTCTTTTTATTTAAAATATTCTAAATATATCATTATAAAGTAAAAGCTAAATAATTATAAATGAGATATAAGTATAGATAAGATCTATTTTATAATAAATTTTATAATTCTTACTCTATCTTGATTAATTAGAAATTATATAGTATTTATTTAATTATATAAAATAATAAATAAATAAATAAGACTAGTATCTTATTCTACACACAACAGTATAAAATAAATTGTTAAAATTACTTAAAATGCATATACTATGAATATTAGTACATAAATCTAATATAAATAAATAAATAAATATAACTATTACCTATATTTATGCGTAATAGTTTATAACCTAATTAAGCATTAATTATACTAATTATAATTAATAATAATCACATTGAAGAATATATATTATTATGAAAATAAATGTCTAAATAATTTATCTACATTAATTAAGAAAGCAATACCTAACTAAATAGATAAACAAACATAAAATAAAATAAATAATAAAAGCAATGCCACCAGTGCTGGGCTCAGTCTAGCACTGCCTGCTACAATGCTGGGCTGAGCCCAGCACTATTGCAAAAACAAAAGAAGAAGAAGAAGAGAAGAAGAAGAAGCTAAGTAAGGAGAAGAAGAAAAGAAGAAGGAAGAAGAAAGAAGAAGAAAAGAGAAGAAGAGAAAGAGAGAAGGGGACCGGGCAAGCGGGGAGGGAGACCAAGCAAGCGGGGAGGAGGCTCGGACGCTGCTGGCGGCTTAGTTCCAGTGAACTCGAGAGAGTGAGAGAGAGAGGGAAAGAAAGAGAAGGGAGGAGAGGAGAGAAAAAGAAGCTCACCTTGGCCACCGTGGCAACGGCGGCGGCAACAACGGTGGTTTGGCGGTGGTGATAATGAGAGTGATACGATTCGGACTTCACCAATGTCGTCTCGAGTATGGATTCACTTTAGGAGTGTCTTTGTTTCTTGTATTAGTGTTTAATTTCCATGAAAATAAGTTTTTTATAATTTGCGTTCGAACATGGGTGGAGTGAGTTCGAACATGGGTGTAAACGTGGTTGTGAACGTGGGTGAAGAGTCTGCATTGTGTGTTAGAACGCCTTGTTCGAACGCACTGTGAACGCTTGCATTGCGTTCGCAAATCCAGAGGAGTGGGAAACAGGCGCGTTCGATTATGCGTTCGAACGCTTGCATCACGTTTGAAAATCCAAAGAAGAGCGAACTTGGCGTGTTTGAACGTGGTCGGGTGCGTTTGAACGCGGCCTATGAAATTGTATTATTTAGGGTTAATTTTGAGTTGTTGGTTAGCCTCTAAAAGGATGTGGATAGCAATCAGAGGTCATTATTGATTATTGAAGAATTGAGTTTTGCCTTGCCTCCTTCGTCTTCTTCGGTCTCCTTTTCTCAATCCCCGGCGACGCCGCTTCTAACCTCCCTCGACCGGCCAATTACCCTAGACCCTTAGGGGCGGCCCTCTTCTCCCCCTTCTTCCAATCTATCCAACATTTGCCCTAACCCTTCCATCAACCATAACCTTTCCATCACCACTTTTCAATGGTGCCACCCCACAAACGTTGATCCGCTTCCAACCACCATCACTTAGGATCTCGTGCCTCCATCCATGGATCCTAAATAGACTACCCTAATGTTCGTCTACTAATCAGATGATATCTTGAGATCTGCACATCCTATTTGCCTGAAATATATTTGTTGGAAAGTTCTTTTCTGTGGCTACAATATATCAAAATTTCATATTGATCCGATGGCAGCATCTTTCAGGATCTTATTTTAAAGTTCTATGCCAGATCTAGTTTAGATCAGATAATTGGAAGAGATCGAACCTTAGCCTAAGGGGAGATTGTATCAGAGAGAGAGAGAGAGAGAGAGAGAGAGAGTTTGAGAGAGATGACAGTGAGAGAGAAATCGAAAGAGAGAGAGAGGGGAGAGAAATAAAAGAGAGAGAGGCGGAGGGGGAAGGGGGCTGGTGGTGGCTACGGGGCTCGCCGAGCCAGCTAGCCCAGCCAAGTTGGCCAGGTCGTCAGCTGGGGCACATGGCGCCCTCAGCAAACACTAGTGCTCGAGCCTTCTTGGCATGAGGCTGGCCATATTGTGGCCAGCCATGTCGTGCCACAAAATTTAATTTTTTTTTATTTATTATTTTTAAGGTTGGGTTGTTACACGTAAGCCCGCACTGAGGTCGGTATTACACATCGGTATGACCTCTCCGAGCACGTGGCTCCACATCATCGCACTAAGTGCAAAATCTCATGAGCCATCATTCACGGACGCCTTTACCCCTGCGTCTAAGTCATCTTACCCTTATTTTCTAGTTTAAGCATCCTTAAGGGATAGATTCTCATTGATCGACAGTAAATCACCCATCACCCAGCAAAACGGTTGCCTGATTATTTGGGATGTACAGACTAAGACCTCAGGCATAGGCCCTAGTATATTGATAGGCTACGGAATGATTCCCTCAAAATCTGGATTTATTGCAGAAAGTAGTCCGTGCCACGAAGGGAAAATATTCACCAAATATTCTCTCATAGTTAGAAAATTACAAAACTAAGCGAGATTGATCTATAACTCCCTGATCTACATGTTTTAATATTTATGCCCTTTGTAGATTCTAATTTCAACTAGGACAAAAATATGATATAGTGCGGATGATGGTAGTGATGACGGGTGGAGTGGATGTTAGAGTTACGGATGATAATGGAGATAAGGGTGGATGGTTGATGTTGTTTAAGGTTTAAGTGATAAAAATGAAGTCGAGATCCCAAGGAAGAGGGAGAACTCAACAGACGAGGGAGATTAGAAGTTAGGAGAGACCTTACCAACGATAGAGGTGATAGGTTGGTGAAGAGAAAGGAGGGAGATTAGGGTAGAGAGAAGATAGAGAGGCAAGAAACTAATATTTCAATAGCATAATGATTTTGGCTGCCATCCATACCTTTATAGAGGCTAGCTAACAAGCCAAAATAACAATTATTAACCTTAATTTTAGTGGACTCCTGCCGATTGCGTTCGAACGTGCTAGATCACGTTTGAACGCACTATGTCTCCAACTTCCATGTCGCCACATCAGATGGGTTGCCAAGCCACTCAACTAGAACCTCCATCACTAATCTGGTACCATGACGTCGTCGGTGCCTAGCAATTACACGAACTGGCTCTACGATCTCTGTCTCCTCCAATCTACTTATTTAATAATGAAACATGGAAGACAGGATGCACTCTCGACCCCTCCGGCAGCTCTAAATGATATGCAACCAAACCAATAAGCTCTAACACCTGAAACGGACCGAAGTAGTGATGTGCTAACTTCTGGTTTTACATCGGACGCAAGATCACTTGACGATACGGTTACACCCTCACGAACACCCAACTACCAATGTTGAACACTTGCTCCTTATGACTGCGATCATAAACTTGTTTCATGCGGTTTTGAGCAAGTTCAAGATGGGGATGTAACCTCCTCAATGTGGTATCTCTATCTATCATAGCTAAGTCCACCTCCGTCTGATCTGCAGATGCCACTGGGTCATAAGCGCATAATGTCGGAGCCATGCCCCCATACACCGCCTCAAATGGAGTCATGTTAATACTACTATGTTAGGTGGTATTGTAAGATCACTTTGCCCATGGTAAGAACTCCAACCATCGTCTCGGCATCTCCCTGACAAAGCACCTCAAGTATTACTTAATGTCTCAATTGATTATCTCGGTTTGGTCATCCGTTTATGGATGGTAGACCGAACTGAAGTTCAATCGAGTCCCTTGTAATCTGAAAATCGCCGTCCAAAAGTTGCTCATAAATACATGATCATGATCCGAGACAATTGTTCGTAGCATGCCATGTAACCGAGCAACATCCTCCAATCTGCTCCAATAATTTCTTCCGCAATCCATCATTCACGGGCACCCGACATCATTCGCGGTCCAATAGCAAACCACCTGGATTCTCTAACCTTGGATGGCGCTCTTGATCATGCAACACCTCTTATAACAATCTCAAAACATCTGGGTCAAATGTACATGCATATCTCAGGCCATCAATGAAAGGAAAAGTATGAGAAGAATAGGCTGCAAGCCCGGCTGGTATCGGGTTGGCATGATAGTGTGAATTTTGTGACCCTTTTTTGCTGTGCCGGAGTGTGAATATGCTGTCCCATAAAGTATGAAAGACTTCTTTAATCGGTTCGGATGATAAATCGCCTGCCAATCAAATAAGACCTATACTTTGTCATCGCATGCAGAATTGCCAATATCTCTCTCTTGTAGGTCGACAATTGCTGGGATTTCTATGGTAAGGCCTTGCTAAGAAAGGCTGTAGGACATCCTCCTTGCATTAGTACAGCTCTTCTACCAACTCCCGACGTATCACATTCCGCAATGAACTCTTTGATAAAGCCCAATAAAACTAGAACGGGCATTGTTGTCATTGCTGATTTTAGTCTTCAAAGGCTATAGTGGCTTCATTCGTCCATCTAAAAGAATCTTTCTTCAATAAAGAAGTGAGGGGAGCAGCGATCTTGTTATACCCGACGATGAAGCGGTGATAATAATCGGTCAGCCCCAAGAGTCCTTGCAATCCTTTGATGGTAGTAGGTATCAGCCAAGCGGTCATGCATGCTACCTTTTGAGGATTCGCTGCTACACCTTCGGCTGAGATGATGTGGCCTAAATACTCCACTTGTGGTACTCCCCATAGGCACTTGGACTTCTTAATCTTCAGTTGGTTTTACTTTAACAAATTTAGCACATCCTCCAACTTTCACAAATGTTCCATTTTAGTCCTACTATACACCAAAATGTCGTCAAAGAATACGAAAACATACCTTTATAGTAATGGCCGAAAAATATCATTTATGAGGCCTTGAAAAGTAGTTGGAGCATTGGTGAGACCAAAGGGCATCACCCGGAACTTGTAATGCTCGTCCGGAGTTTGAAATGCAGTTTTGTGCACGTCCACCGGGTGAACACTAATTTGATGATACTCGGCCCTAAAGTCAAGCTTGCTAAATATGGTCACCCTTGCAAACTCGTCCGGCAGCTCCTCTATGACCGGAATGGGATATCGGTCCTTGACGGTGATAGCGTTTAGTGCCCGGTAGTCAACACAAAAATGCCATGTCCCGTCCTTCTTTTGCACCAATAGCACGGACGATGAGTAAGAGCTATGACTTGATTGTATGTGGCCTTACTCTAACATCACGGCTACCATCTTGGAGATAACTTCCTTTTTACACATGTGGATACCGATATGGCCTCACTTTCGCCGGTGCAGCTCTAGGTACAATCTCTATACGATGGTCCACCATTCGCCTTGGTGGCAACTCCTTTGGTTTCTCAAATAGTCTGATACATTTAGTTAAGATCTTTTCTTATTGCATTAGTTATTTATTTTCACTAAAATAAAATTCCTATAGGTCACGTTCAAACGCGGGAGCGGTCGCGTTCGAATACCTTTGCGAATGCCTGCATCAGGTTCGCAAAAGCAGAGAACGCAAATGTGTGTTCGAACACAGTCGGGCGCGTTCTAACGCCTTGATATGATTCAGGCTTCACCAATGTCATTTCGAGCATGGATATACTTTAGGGGTGTCATTTATTCTTCTTTTAGTGTTTAATTCATAGAAAAATAAGTTTTCCACATTCGCATTCGAATGTGAGTGAAGTGCGTTCGAACGCGCTTACGAACACCTACATCACGTTCACACATACAAAGAATGCAAAATGTGCATTCGAATGCGATCGGGTGCATTCGAACGCGGTCGGCAAAATTCTAATATTTTAGGGTTAATAATTGTCATTTTTGAATTGTTTAGTTAGCCTCTAAAGGTGTGGATGGCAACAATGGAATTATTATTGAATGAATTGAGTTTTGCCCTTGTCTCCTTCGTCTTCTTCTCTCCCGTTCTCTCGTTCCCTAGTGACGCCGCTTCTAACCCCCCTCGACCGGCCACTCATCCTAGTCCCTTAGGGGTGGCCCACTCTTCCCCCTTTTTCTAATATTTCTATCACCTTGCCCTAACCTCTTCCATCACCCATAACCCTTCCACCACCACTTATTCACCGGTGCCACCCCATTATCGCCAGTCTACCACCACCCATCATCACCTAGGATTTCATGTCTCCATCCACGAATCCAAAAATGGACTCCCTGATGTTTGTCTACTAATCAAACTATATCTCAAGATCCCACCATCTAATTTGTCTGACCTAGATTTGTTGGAAAGTTGTTTTCCGGGGCTACAACATATCAAAATTTCACATCGATCAGATGGCTCCATCTTTTGAGATCTATTTTTAAAGTTACATGTCAGATCCTATCCAAATCTGAAAATCGGAATAGATTGAGCCTTAGCCTAAAGGGGAGATCGTATCAAGTTGGTATCAGAGCCACCATTTCTTAGATACACACTTCCTATGACGACTACCAGAGCCATGGCAGCACAGCGAGACGAGGAAGACGAGATTTTCCCAATAGAGGAGGGGAAACAGTTGTAGGGACTTCCAATCGTGGAACTGCTTGACCAAATCTGAATACGAAAGAGCCTAGCGTTCAAGCCATGATTGGGTGCTTTTTCGAACAAATGGCCATCAGCAATCAGATGATGATGGAGATGATGTGGGAATTACGGGCGACAAGGGAAGCCATGGCAAACAAAAATGCACCATCGACCCCACGATGTGAGTCCACCCCTATGAACCCGCCGCCTCCGGTTCAGAATTTGCACCCACAAGAGCCTCTGCTGCCACCACCCTATAGGCAGAGACAAGCAAGGATGGTTACACTAGGCCTAATTGCAGGTGAGCCCATCCGACAAGCAAACCACTATGGAGATCGTCTTAGAGATCTAGATCCGTGGGTAGGGCAATATGAACCGAAACCGCGTCGAGTTAACTAAATCGAAGGAGGGATCATGAACCATTCATGGTGCACCCTCCTCCGGTTAGACAGGAACTGGGATATGATCCGGATTGAGACAACGGTATCCGTGGGCAAATTGTGTGTCTCAAATTTCCCAAGTTCAAAGGTGGTGATCCGATCGATTGGTTCTATAGGGCGGAACAATTCTTCGCGTACCAAGGTATAGCGGAAGAATATAAGGTGATGCTTGCGAGCTTCCACCTTGAAGATGCGGCGCTTTATTGGTTTTGAGCAGCCAATGCCCATGAGACGATTGAAACTCTGGCCAACTTTTGCACTGATATCATGCGGTGATTTGGAGCATCAGGGTATGAAGACTTCGATGCTTTCCTCTCAAAGACGGTATAAAGAACCATGGTTGGGGCGTACCAAGAAAAATTTGAGAGGATAAGTAGCCGATGCCAACCTCCATGGATGGATCTGCAACTTCGCAGCACTTTCATCTCTGGGCTATGGGGAGACAGACAAGCCGACGTGAGGGTTTTAAGGCCTAGAACCTTAAATGAGGCCTTCGAAAATGCAATACTCATGGAAGACAAACATCGAGCCATAAGTTACACCTCAAACAGAATTGGACGAGCCAAGGAAGCTGCAATCCAGCTCAACCAACTACAGCGGCGGGAAATGTTACTGGCGTACTAAGAATCGTTGTTGCAATGGTGCCTCCTCAAGCACCCCTGAAGCCCTCCTAAGATGTTAAGTATGCACCTAGAGGTCCAGGTCGAGCACTCACACCAACTCAAGTGGAGGAGCGAAGAGCCAAAGATCTATGCTTTCACTGTGATAAAAAATTTGTATCTAGATATCGCTGTGCTAAATCGATGGGATCGGTAATGCTAATAAATGGATTGGAGGAGGCTGAGGATGAGATTGCAGATGAAGATGACGGTGTGGCTGGGCAGCAAGGAGGAGTAGCTGAGGAGTGAGCTGTGGAGGACATGATGGTCGAGATCTCCCTCCACGCCTATTCTGGGACAGCCGCACAAAAGACATTGCGGGCGAACGGTGTAATTAAGATAATCATAGTGAGAATCTTGATCGACACCAGGTCCACCCACAACGTTATTGACAAGAGGCTTCTTAGGAAGATTGGGCTTGAGTCGAAACCCATGGAAGGGTTCGATGTGACAATTAGAGATGGCACCACCTTGCGAGTAGATTTCATTTATGGAGGTGTGGAGTTGAAGGTGCAAGGCCAAATTTTCACATTGGATCTTTATCTATTGGCCTTGCGAGGTGCCGATATTATCTTGGAGACTCAATGGCTTCGAAGCTTGGGGCCCGTGACATTTGACTTTACAAACCTCATATTGACATTTTGGAGGAATGACCAGAGAGTGCTGCTGGATGGAAATCAACCGCTGTTTGAACTTCCAAGCGTAGGGGGAGCTCGCTTCTTTCTCGACCTAGCGTAGAGGATAGTGATCTGGTCTGTCTCATGGAGGAGCTAAGAGAGAACCCATCAAGCCACCCCAAACACGAGGAGCACGACGGGTTGGTACTTGAGCGCGGGCGGATCAAGGTACCTGCGGACGAAGAGTTACAAAGACTATTGATAGCACACTTCCATGATACTCCAATAGCAGGCCATGAAGGGGTCTTATGTAACTACAAGCGGCTGGCCCAAAACTGTACATGGACAACGATAAAGTCGGATGTGAAGAAGTATGTGCATGAATGCCAAATTTGCCAACAAGTCAAATTGGAGACACTCAAGCCCAGCGGGCTGTTGCAACCACTGCCTATATTGGAGCATATTTGGAAGGACATCTTCATGGACTTTATCAAGGGGCTGTTAGAGTTCGAGGATAATCGATGGTGTTCGTTGTGATGGATAGGCTAAGCAAATATGCTCATTTCATAGCATTGACGCACCCGTCTTTTGCAAAAAAGGTTGCTGAAATTTTTGTTCGAAAAGTGGCGCGCTTGTATGGGATGCCTAGGACTATTGTGTCAAACCGAGATCACATCTTCATAAGCAAGTTTTGGTCCGAGTTCTTCAGATTGCAAGGGACTTGAGTCAACCTTAGTTCAGCTTATCACTCCGAGATGGTGAATCGCTGACTAGAGCAATACTTGCGATGTTTTGTGGCTGACCGACCAAAGGATTGGGTCAAATTCCTTCCATGGGCCGAGTGGTCATGCAATACAGCTCATCACTCTAGCATCAGCATGACCCCCTTTGAAGCGGTTTATGAGCATACTCCCCCTATGTTGCGTGCCTACGATAGAATCGTAGCGGCGGATTAGACCGAGCTCGACTTGGAACTTGCGGATCAAGATGAAACCTTGAGATGGCTCAAGATTCAGCTAGCATCAACCTAAAACCGCATGAAGTAGACTAATGACAAAGGTCGGCGTGAGCGAGAGTTTGAGGTGGATCAATTGGCGTTCGTTTGAGCACAACCGTATTAACAATCCACATTGAGGCTAATTTTGAACCAGAAGCTGGGTCACAAGTACTATGGGCCATATCGAATGCTATAATGAATCAGACCGGTAGTTTACCGATTGGACCTACTTGAGGGAACCCAAATCCATCCAGTTTTCCATGTATCAGCGTTGAAGGCCCAGATCGGGCCTAATTATATGGTGGGTTCGACCTTGCCCAAACCAAGGGAGGAAGATAGCCCTACTGAACCGGTCTGACTCTTAGGCCGTAGGGGAAGACGTCATGGTTCCATGTTGGAGACAAAAGTGTTGATTGAGTGGCTAGGCAAGCCCATTGACGAGTTTACTTGGCTGCTCGAGTCGGATATCATAGATCGCTTCCCCAATTTCACACCTTGAGGACAAAGTTGCGGAAGTGTGGTGGATTGATATGATTCGGGCTTCACCGATGTCGTCTCGAGCATGGATACACTTTAGGGGTGTCTTTTATTCTTGCTTTAGTGTTTAATTCATAGAAAAATAAGTTTTTTGTATGTCGCGTCAAATGCGGGTGGAGTGCGTTCGAACGTACTTGCGAACGCCTGCATTAGGTTCGCAAATACAAAGAGTGCAAAATGTGCATTTGAATGCACTTGCGAAAGCCTGCATTACGTTTGCACATACAGATAACACAAAATGTGCGTTCGAACGCGATCGGGTGTGTTTGAATGCGGTTAACGAAATTCTACTATTATAGGGTTAATAATTGCCATTTTTGAATTGTTTGGTTAGCCTCTAAAGGTGTGGATGGTAACTATAGAATCATTATTGAATGAATTGAGTTTCGCCCTTGTCTCCTTCGTCTTCTTCTCTCTTGTTCTCTCGTTCCCCAACAATGCCGTTTCTAACCCCCCTCGATCGGCCACTCACCCTCTAGTTCCTTAGAGGCAGCCCACTCCTCCCCTTTCTTCCAATCTTTCTATCACCTTGCTCTAAACCCTTCCATCACCGGTGCCACGACATTACCACCTGTCTACCACCACCCATCACTGGTGCCACAACATTACCACCTGCCTAAAGTGGAGATCGTATCACGCCTACATCGCGTTCGCACATACAAAAAACATATTTTACGCATTTGAATATGATCGGGCGTGTTCGAATGCGATCGGCGGGAATCTTTTAGAATTAGGATTAATTATTTTTATTAGGACTTGTTGGCTAGCCTCTCTAAAGGTGTGAATGGCAGCCAAATTCATTATGCTATTAGATTATTGATTTCTTACCTCCTATCTTCTCTCTATTTTCTCTACCCTAATCTCCCTCCTCCCTCTTCACCAACCTACCACATTTATTATTGGCAAGGTCTCTCCTAACTTCTAATCTCCCTTGTCTGTCGAGTCCTCCCTCTTCTTTGGGATCTCGACCACTTCTTCCCCTTCGTCTTTGTCCTTAACAACATCACCCATCCACCCTTATCTCCATTATCATCCATAACCCTAACATCCACTCCACCCGTCACCACCACCATTATTCACACTAAATCATAATTTCGTCCCTATTTCAGCTTAAATATGCGAAAGACATAAAAACAAAAAACATACATCATAGAGGTATGGATCGATTCCACTTAGTTTTGTAATTTTTTGATTATAGAAGAATATTTGGTGAATATTTTTTCTCGATCGCGTGGACTGATTACTACAAAAAATTCAGATCTTGAAGAAATCATTTTGTAGCCTTATCATTGGTATCAAAGCCTATCTTTTGGTATCGTAGAACCTATCATTGGTATTAGAGCCAAGCGAACCTTAGACCTCCATTAATGGTTGAAACAAGGAATATGACGTCAACAAAGAGATCAATGGAGAGCACACCGATAAGGGAAGACTCAACCCACGATAACCCTAACTGTGAGGCCAATTCCTTTGGAGCGACCATGATAGGACTGAGTCAGCCAACGTCCATGGGTGTAAATATGGGTTTGGCAAATGAACTTAGGGGCATGTTCCAAATATTGCTGAATAGAGTTGATGCAACACAAAAGGATCCGACGGCTGCATCGTAGGGATCAACGAAGACCAAACGCCATCGAGTCGCACATCTTTATTTCCTTGTTTAAATTTCATCCACATGCTCTAGAAATCAAATATGACGAGTCCCAAACTCTGTAACTACTGAGTGTTAAGAATAATGTTCGCTCCTCGCAGCGCCAATGGATACAAGTCCACAATGATGTCATCTCCTTACACCCGTATACCGACCCGGCGACACAAGCTCTCTGCCGTACGCTTTGTGCCATCTCCAATAGCAACGTCAAATCCTGTGGTCAGTTCAGCATCTAATCTCAATCTCCTCACTAACCTCTCGTCTAGAAAGTTGTGTGTAGTCCTCGAATCGATGAGGATGTGCACACAATGCTTTCTAACAAATCCGTCTACCCGTAACGTTCTCGACGCGGAAGTACCCGAATATGCATGTATCGAAATTTTACCTTAGATATCATCCTCCACGCCCTCCTCAATGGCCTCCTCATTGACCTCCTCTGAACACTCACCATCATCAATAACCTCATCATCCTCCTCAAGATCGTCGATGAGCATCACACTCCCGATCAATTTAGAACACCGATGACCGGGGGTGAAACGTTCATTGCATCGAAAGCAAAGGCTCTTCTCGCTTTGCTGCTCCACCTGGGCAGGTGTGACAGTTTGAATGGGGGGTCTTGTGCCTCCTCTAACATTAGAAGAAGGTCTCAAAGGTGATCATGGCCTAGTACTCGCAGCCGCTGTTTTTGAACCCGTAGAATTTTCAGCCGGCGTTCTAGGTGCAAATCACCCATCTCGATTGCCCCAATTGGTCTTCGCTACCATCTTTAGAGCCTTATGATTTTGCTCCATCTTCACGCCCTTCTCAAAGGCCTCCTCAAGAGTAGTAGGACAAACAACACGAACATCCGCTTGTATCTCTCTCGCAGCCCTGAAATAAATGTGCTCCTCAATATCAGTTCAGCCAAGGTGGCTTACAACGACTACTAATTTTTTCAAACTCAGCTTGGTAGTCCAATACGGTCATCCTCTGAACCATCTTGCTTAATGTGGTAGAAAAATCTTCATATGCCACTGTCCTAAATCTGCGTATAATCCTCCTACAAAAATCAGCCCATTCGGTAAATCCTCCACCACGAATAACTGATCTATACCAATGCATACCATTCCTTGGAGGTGAAAGCTTGCCATCTGGACCTTTGCATCTTCCACTGTACCTTGACAATCAAAATATTATTCAACTTGAAATACCTAATCCGTTGGATCACCACCTTAGAATTTTAAAAAGTTCAAGCGTGCGGTTCTGCCCCGAATAGCATTGTCGGATTCGCGAAAGATCCTTAGTTCAGGTTTAAACCTTTGTACATGTTGATCACCTTCTCTAAATCCTTGAGCACGTCCATCACCATCTCCAAAGGGATCATCCTCATTCTTAAAGTGTCAATTCTCCTCATCAACAAAGTGCGCCGGTGCCGCACGCCTCTCGGGTTCCACCACTATCGGTCTTGGGTTTTGTAACTGAGGTGGGGGATGATATGCAGACATGGATAAGAGGGGATCATTGACACTCACATGTCGTACCTGGACCTATGGGGTATCGGATCTATGAGGTTCCATCTCTGGTCCTTCTTAAGGCATCGATTGTCGTTGAGGAGAAGACGATGTCGATCGGTTCATGACACATTCTTTTAGGTCATTGTGATCCTTTTGTATTGCATCAACTCTATTCAGTAATGTTTGAAACATGCCCCTAGGTTCATCCATCTGTAATAACCCAAGTAGGATTAAAAAAAGGAACTTAAGTTTGTTGGGCACGATGCGATCGGCCATGCTATGGCCGGCCTCGTGCCCAGCATGCAATGCATGCAGTGGCAGCGGTGGGGGTGCCACGCAGCTTCACTGAGCCACTCTTCTCCACACCGCGGCGACGTGTGGAGGTGGGACCCGACCCACCGGCCACTCCGCCGCCACCGTGTGACCTTCTCTTTCTCTCTCTAATATTCTTTTTCTCTCTCTCTCTTTTCCCTGCATTCTCTCGATCTCTCTCTCTTTAGCTCTCTCTCTTTTGTTCACAAGCAGTCACCGATCGCCGGGAAGAGCCGTCATCAGCCCTTCTATCCACCAGTGAGTCTCTATCCCTCCCTCCCTCTCTATTTCTCTCTCTCTATCTCTCTCTCTCAGTTTCCTCTCGAGACCATCGAAGGTTTGAGCCGCCGTACCCCTCCTCTACGGCCCAACCCTCTTCTCCTTTTCTACTTCTTTTTCTTCTTCTTCTTCTTCTTCTCCTCCTCCTCCTCCTCCTCCTTCCCTTCTTTCCTCCTTTTGGATTGCACCCTACAAGAGGTGCTAGGCTCGACCCAACACCCTTGCAGCGCAACGCATGGTGCTGGGCTCGGCCTAGCACCTGCTATGTTAAGGTGCTGGGCTGAGCCCAGTATTGTGTATAGTTTATATATATGCATATTATTGATTTCTAATTATATTTGATTATGTTATTAATTATTCAATTAGTTTAGTTAATTTAATGTATTTAATTTATATGAATTAAATATAATTATATCATAGTTAGTAAATAATTCTAATTATATCATGTTTAGCAAAATACCGGCAATATAAATTACTATTTTAATCCTAGGTAGGTAATAGTAATTATTAAGGTTATGTACATATATTCTTGCGTAATTATTTGCAGTAACTTAATTCTTATTTTCTTAATTATCAAAGAGAATAATAGGCAAATAATTATGTTTTAAATACACTATTAAATAATATAATTATGGTTAATAAATAACAAAACAAATATAGAAATGAAGAGTACATGATTACAACAAGAAATTATCTTCTAGCCGGGTTAATTTTAATTAATAGAAAGATTGACATTATTTGTTATAAATAATTTCAAATCCCGACCCCCCAGTTTAAGACCCCATGGACTTAGCTATCGAGGCTTGATCGTTGTCGTAATAGTGTGAACGAGTGGTTGCTTGGTATTTACAATGGTGGTGAGTAGTCTTATTCCCTAAACACCTTTCTTAAATTATGATATATTATATATTATGTATATGCATGTTTTGGCCTCCAGCATAATTATATGACTTTATCTAGAGATGATTACAATTGAGCATATTTTTATCATGCATCTACTTAGGCTGATCTTGGATATGAGTATGATGATGATAAATAAAGATGATGAGAAATGATTATACTGTTATAATGTTATGTCTAGTTTATCTATAGCATGAGTATGCATGTAATAGATTAGCATGAGTATACATGTGTTAACTACATAGTTGGAGACTATATTGCATCATTTTTCTTTTGATTTCTATTCCACCTAAATTTCTATTATGCATGAACTTGTTATCGTACTGGATATATGCATATGATATATCATTTAGAAGGAAAACATGAAATATGATTGATAGGATAGTTGATAGAAAGCGTGAGAATACTCGAGTGGGCGCGAGGGTTAGGACGCACTTGGTGGATGATTGATCGCTCGACATAGTCGCGATCCTGTGGCCTTACATTCAAGATCGTTAATCTGTGTGCACAGTAGACATTTGGACACATGCTATTCGCTAGGGCATATGTGGCGAGTTATCCTCACAAGATTTGTATCAGTTAGAATGCCTGATTTGGATAGATGTTGATACCCTTAGTGGATGGCAGGGTATGGTTATATTTGAGATACTCCATATTGATGGCAGAATATGCTCTGAGCCTTCGGGCATGATGTTAAGATCGGATACTAGGTGTTGACTGTGCACAGTAGTCTAGTATGATGGTGGTGTACCGAGATGTCGGTGATGATTATGATACAGAGAGTTTCAAATGATTATTGAGTAATTATCATAATTTATACACCATTGCATTTGACATCATGATATAATCGGCATGCATCATATGTGTCATATTTGAGAGAAAGTTATGATGATAGTATGACATGGTGATTTATTTATTCATTGTCGAGGATTATATAATTCTATCAGTTATGACATGTTATCTACTTTTCAATTATATATTATTGAGGAACATTCATATACTCATTCATGACATAATACTCTTTCTGATTTATATTATCTAGTACTTGATTTACTTTTTGTTTGGCTTCACTGATTTGGTGTAAGATCTATTCACTAAGCCTTTAGCTTATGACTCTCTTTGTTTTCTCCTTTTCAAAAACCTAGGTGAACAAGTGGAGTAGGATACTCCCCTAGAGGTCTTGCCAGTGAGTGAAGAGTAGAGCGTGGTTAGTGTTATATGCTAGATAAGTTATCTTATCTGATGTATTTGTGGACATCCTCCAAAGTGTGTTTGTATCCTTGTCTTATATTCTAGTAGGTGATTTTGTACTTATATAATTATGTATATACCACTGTTGTGTATATATAGTTGTGAAAAACTCTTGATGATGTGTTGTGGCCTGTGTGGAGCCCAAGTAGGGTTATCTGTATTTTGTTAATAGTTAGACTTGAGTTATTCTTAGTTTAGATGTTGTGGATAAAATTATGATGTTGATACAGATTTATTTGATTGTTAGTAACTAACCAAATAGTCAGGTGCCATGCACGTGCCATGTGGGCTCGTGCCATGCACGTGTTGAGAGTTTGGGTGTTACACTATCAATCCCATATTCACACCCTTGGATGTTGGTTTACTCGGTCCTACTATGGTCGCTCTAAAGGAATCGGCCTCACGGTTAGGGTTGTCATGGGTTGAGTCTTCTCCTATTAGTGTACTCTCCATTGGTCTCCTTATTGATGTCATCTTCCTTATTTCAATCATTAATGGAGGTCTGAGGTTCGCTTGTCTCTAATACCAAATTGATGGGTTCTTGTACCAAAAGATAGGTTGCATAACAATTCTTTTAAGATCTAAATTTATTGTAGAAAGTAGTCTGCGCAACCATGGGACAATATTCGTCAGATATTCTTCTGTAATCAGAAAATTACTAACCTAAGTGGATTAGATTTGTAGCTTTCTAATCTACAACTTTTGTATTTACGCCTTTTATAGATTCGAACTACAACAGGGACAAAAACATGGAATAATGTGGGTGATGGTGGTGGTGACAGGTGGAGTGGATGTTAGGGTTATGGATGGGTATGGAGATGAAGGTGGATGTTAGATGTGATTAAGAGATATAGATGAAGGGAACCAAGTGGTCAAGATCCCAAAGAAAAGGGGTGGCTCGATAATCGAGGGAGATTAGAAGTTAGGAGAAACCTTGCCAATGGTAGAGGTGGAAGGATGGTGAAGAGGGAGGAGGGAGATTAGGGTAGATAGATGATAGAGAGGCAAGAAATCAATATTCTAATAGTATAATGAATTTCACTGCCATCCATATATTTATAGAGGCTAGCCAACAAGTCCTAAAACAATAAGTAACCCTAATTCTAGAAGATTCCTACATAAAAGAAGTTCTTTGTATGTGCGAACGCGATGCAGTCGTTCGAATGTGAGCATTCGAACTTACTTGATCGAGTTCGAACGCACTTTTCGCGTTCTCTATATTTGCGAACCTAATGTAGGCGTTCGCAAGGGCGTTCGAACATGACCCCTCCTGCATTCGAACGCGACCTACAGGAATTTTATTTTAATGAAAATAAACAACTAATACAATAAGAAAAGATCCTAACTAAATGTATCATTGTGCTAGTTATTTAATTCAAAAAAATAAGGATTCTATATGTTGCGTTCGTACGTAGGAGGGGGTGCTTTCGAACGCCCTTGCAAATGCCTGTAGGCATTCACATCGACAGATAATGCAATTTATATGTTCGAACGCGCTCGACCCCATTCAATTGTGATTGATGGGAATTTACTATTTCTAGAGTTAATAATTGTTATTTTTGGCTTATTTAATTAGCCTCTTAAGGTGTGGATGGCAACAAAAAATATTATGATGAATGAATATTGAGTTTTATTCTCTCTCTTGTCTCTCTATCCTAACCTCCCTTCCGCTTCGTTCAAGGCCTAGCCGTGCACCAACTCAACGTCAGTGATCTTCTAACCTCTCTCATCTATCGAGTCCTCCCTCCTCTTTGTGATCTCGACCCTTTCTCCCCCTTTATCCTTATCCTCTAAACTCCACAACCCATCCACCCTCATCTCCATTATCATCCCTAACCTTATCATCACCACCACCTGTCACCACCACTATCACCCTCACTTTTATGTATTTTCATCCCAGTTGCAGTCAGAATCTGCAAAGAGCATACAAACTAAAAACGTAGATGAGGAAGTTATGGATCGATCATCCCTAGTTTCATAATATTCTGACTATGATAGAATATCTAATGAATATTTTCCTTCGGTTGCGTAGGCTGCTTTCCTACAACCGATCCAGATCGAGAAAAGGACGTTCCGTCTTAACAAACTGATGTTTGGTATTTTCCTAAACTTAAGAATGTGAATGTAATTGGAACAAAATATATATACAAGAATAAAAGTGATGAATACGGTAATACAGTTAGAAATAAAATCAGACTAGTAGCACAGGGATACACTCAGGTTGAGAGTATAGATTTTAATGAGGCATTTGCACCTATTACTAGACTAAAGTCGATTCGTATACTTGTTGTCATTACTTGTTAATTGAAATTTAAATTATTTCAGATGGATATTAAAAGTGCTTTTTTGAATGGCATTTTGAATGAAGATGTATATGTGGAGCAACTTAAGGGTTTTGAAGATCTTAAATTTCCTTCTTATGTGTTTAAATTAAAAAAGGCTCTCTTTGGGCTAAAACAAGCTCTAAGAGCTTGGTATGAAAAGTTGACCACTTTTTTAGTAGATGCGGGGTTTACTCGAGGGGGAGTGGATAAGATTTTGTTCATTAGACATGAGAACAAAAGTTTAGTTATGGCATAAATATATGTGGATGGCATTATCTATGGGGCAACAAATCAAAATTTAGCTAAAGAGTTTGTAGATCTCATGCATAGTCATTTTGAGATGAGCATGATGGGTGAGTTGAAGTTCTTTTTGGAACTTTAAAATACTCAATTGGAGAAAGGAATCTTTATCGCTCAAATCAAGTATGCCAAGAATTTAGTGATAAAATTCGGGTTAGAAAATACAAAACATGCTAAAACTTCTATAAGTATAACTTCCAAACTAGGAAAGGATATTTCAGAAAAAAGTGTTGATCAGACATTACATAGAAGCATAATTGGGAGTCATTTGTACTTAAATACTAGTAAACCAGACATTGCATTCAGTGTGGGTGTGTGTGCTAGGTTTCAATCTGAACTTAAGGAGATACATTTGTTTGTCGTGAAACGTATCATAAAATATGTCACTAGCACAGTTGATTTGAGTATCTAGTTAACGTATGATTTAAATACTATCATATTAGGATACACAGATTTTGATTGTGCAGGTTCATGTGATGATAGAAAAAGTACCTATGGTGGCTATTTTTATGTTAGAAATAATCTGGTTGCTTGGCATAGTAAGAAGTAGAACTCGATATTTTTAGCTACTACAGATGTTGAGTATATCGTAGCGGGCAATTATTGCTCACGATTATTACGGATGAAACAAATAATCAATGACTGACATTAAATAGGATACAATGGTTCTTTATTGTGACAATATGAGTGCTATTAAGATTTCAAAAAATCATGTTCAATACTCATGTACAAATAATATTGATATTTGACATCATTTTACACGTGAATTAGTTAAAGACAAAGTAATAATACTGGAACATGTTGAGACGGAAAAATAGTTGGGTGATTTGTTTACAAAATCTTTGGATGTATAGAGATTTAAGTATCTTCGTACTTCTTTAGGGATTTGTGCTTTGGACTTATTTCTTTGTTGCGTATTTTAATTTTTTTTGGTTTTTAGGTGTTTTGCAAATCTTTCGATTTATTCTTTTTCAATTCTAGTTTGCATGAGTTTGCTTTTTTTTATGTTGAGAGTTTTGTAAAAAAACAAATTTGGTGCACTTCTAGATTCGAATTCTTTTTGATATATATATGACCTTCATTTGATTATGAGTATTTGTAATCAATTTTGTCATCTTTAAGTATATTGTGTCATTTCTAATTTATCCACTCTCACAACTTATGTAATAATTAAATTTAATGCCTCCATAACATGTGTATATTTTTGAGTGAAGATGATGCTATTAAATATTTTCTTATGTAGCTCTCTATCAATTATGATATGCACAGTTTGATCTTATACTTAGTCAACAGAATTGTATTAGTTAAAAATTAATGAAAAGGGCTAAAATAAGTTAGAGTGAAAGCAGTCTTATTTAGAGTCTAGTTTGACTTAGTACTTTGCTTGAAAAATTAAATAAAAGATTTATGCATTATTCATTATGTATTATAAGAAAATGGTTACTTACTCATGTGTAAAAGCCGTCATTGCACCTATATAGTTTAAGTGATCAAAATAGTATAAAAAAATTTCTATCAAGTTTGTAAAATAAGTCGAAAAGTGCATTAATCGATACTAGTCATTTTAACTACTGTATTGCAATATTATTTAATAGGAAAGTTTATTTAATAAGATTGTTTTATGATTTTAATGCTCAGCTTGCATATGCATTTTGTTATGAGCGATTAAGATTAATTTTTAATTTATGTGATGCATTAAAATTAATCATAATATGCTCTTGATGACTTGATTGATCTGTCTATGACTTATTTCATATGATTAACATACGTGTCTTGAATTTATCTCTAAATTTGTAGAAGTGCATCTCCAAAAATATTTTAAATTTCCTGATTAAAAAAGAAAGAAAGAAAGGGTCGCATTTGAACACTGGACTTGTGAGTTCGAACGTGTGTCCTGGCGTGTTGGAATGGATGTGGGGTCCTTTATATATTGCGTCCGAACCCCATTGTATCATCTTCCCTATCTTCGAACCCTAAAAACCTCTTTCATCCACTCTCTCAGATCATCAAAACTTCCACGTTTTCACTAAATCTTCCACCTTACAATCAAAGGGGTTTTCTACTCCAGATCTAGTGTTTTTGGGTGCAGATCTTCAAGTTTTTCACCATCTTTTGCGAAGTATGAATTTTGAGAATAATTTCTTATTTTTTTTCTTCAAATTAGCCTCTTGATCTTGGTTTGTTTTCGTGTGTTTTTGAGTCTTGATCACGATAGAGTTTTTATCTTGATGTTCTTTGAGCGATTGAATATGACAAACATGTTTATTTGGAGTGGAATATGGATTTCACTCTGAGTTTTCATATTTCCTTTGTTTTTGTGATTTCCTTTTTGTCCTAAGAATTTTTTTTGTGGTATGGTTTGAATGTTAAGCGTGGTTGTGTTTCTCTCTAGAATGCCTAGAAAAGCTATCTCTTCAAAAAGGCCAAGGCCCCCTTCTTCGCCATCGTCTACTCCACCAAAGGTTTCATCATCGACTATCGTAGGAAAGTATAAGCATAATTTTGGGTCACGCCCGGTGATCTATGAGAGGCCAGTAGCCGTATCTAACTTTGTTCCTCTAGGGATTGAGAAATTGTTCACTGAGTATGGGTGGTTAGAAATCTACAAGATAGATAAGGCTGCATATGTGGAGGTTGTCCGTGAATTTTTTAGTAATGCAACTGTTTTAAACTAATGTATTCGGTCAATTGTCCGAGGTGTTTTTGCCTACTTGGATTCTTATATTATTCGTGTAGAGTTTCATCTTCCGAAGGGTGACTTTGAGTATCCTAATTCTCATCCAGTTTTCTCTATTGAATCTATTGCATGTGATATCTTAGCGCAAGGAGAAGAGTGGCAAGGAAATATGGTACCTCATTCTATGTTGACTTCTGTTGCTAGAATGTCACACTTGATTTGTCTTCACAATATTACTCTAAAGACTTGGCACTCCAACATCAATCATGATCGGGCTTTTTTTCTTCATACCATGCTTACTGGCGTCTCCATTAATATCGCCTAAGTCATGTATGACAGCATTGTGTCTGTAGTGTTAAAAGAGGCTCCCCATAAAGGTTTGTCATTTGGGATCTTTATAACCAAATTTTGCATGCAGAATGATGTGTGAGTTGATTCATTTAAAGTATCAGTCAAGTGGCAAAAACCGCTGGATCAGATACCTATGCGAAGGAGTCAAGCTAATGATCCTTCATCTCTATTTAAACCGACTTCCTCTACCATCGTTGAACCAAGTTCATACCATTAAATTTCTTTCTTCGAACAGTTTTGATGACGAATCTTATGAACCCAAGAGAGAGTTTTAGTTCATGCATGAGTGTTTTGATCAACTCAGCAATCATGTCAAGGATTTGCAATTGGCAGTTGTTGGGTTTTCTAGTGCTACAGTGAAGATACGGGCTGAGCAAGCTCGTTAGGGGACTGTTCTTGATAATGCTCTTTCTATTCTTCATTGCAGCTTTCCTCCTCCTAGTGCTTACGGTTTATCAATTTGTGTCAAAAAAGGGGAGAGTGATCGAGTTTAGAGGGAGTAGGGAGTTTAGTTTAGGAGGAGTAAGGAGAGATTTGGGAGAGAGTTGCATTGCATTTGCTTTATTATGTTAACTGTGCTGAATGCTTGGATATTATGTTAACTATGTGATTTGCTTAGATGCTAATTGAAGTCTAGATTCTATATGTTTGCTATTTACAATTTTGTATGATCTTACTTCATATTACTATTTATCTATAGTCACTTTTTACTTTAATTTATTTTCACTTGATCTTGGTTTGGTATGTTTTTTTTTTGTTGTTGCAGGCTTGAAGTATTACATCTTTTAGATTTGTTGAATACTCATTTAGGACTCTTTGTAATTTATTATAAAGCTAGATATTTTGTCACAAATTGTCAAATGAGGAGATTGTTAGGTTTTTAGTGTTGACAATTATTTACAAAATAATCTAAGTGCTTTTACATGAGCTTATACAAGTTTTGAAACTATTCAGATTGAAAATTTTCAAGATCGAGAGGAGAAAAGCCACTGTATTCGCACCGCGTTCGCATTGCGTTTGAACGCACCCAGACCGTTTGAACACAGGTTAAGGTGTTTACAAATGCAGAGAATGTGTTTTGGCTAGTCAAACACAGGTTAAGGCGTTTTGCAAATACAGAGAATGTGTTTTGGCCATTCGAACACAGGTTAAGGCGTTTGCAAATACAGAGAACGTGTTTTGGCTATTCGAATATGCGTTCAGGCGTTCGCAAATACAGAGAGCACATATTGGTCGTTCGAATGGACTCTCGGGCTATTCAAATGCACACTGCATATGTTCACAGCGATTTCACACATATAGAGGAATGTATTTGTTCGTTCGAACTCAACTTATAAAAATTAAGTTAGTGCTTTCGAACGCTCTCGGGCCGTGTTCAAACGCACTCGGGCTGCATTTGAATGTGCCTGAGAACAAGTCAGTGCATTTAAATGCACTCGGACCATGTTCAAATGCACCCACGTAATATGCAAAATTCTAGAGTTACGTGAGTTCTGATATGACTTGGATTTTGTCCTTATCTTATTAACCTATATAGGGGTTAAGATGCCCTAACTCTAGAAGGTTGGTGATTGCTTCTGATAAGGAGTTCTTGAGGTTACAATGTTATTCTACCAATAAGGTCCGTCTCTTCTACAACGCATTAAGCTTTCATCTTGAGGGTTATTTATATGAAGGATCAATCTCGAGGGTTACTTAGATTGGAGATCAATTACGGGAAGCAGTGAATCGGGGGGCTCTAGCGATTAAGATTGAGGAAAACAAAGTCGTGGAGATCGACGAGTTGTTTTGTAAGTCAGTTTTATAACTATTACAAGTTTAGTAATTTGTTTTAATCCAAGTTCGGATCCGTGGTTTTTTTCCCATTTGGGTTTCTCCATGTAAAAATCTTGGCGTTCATCTTTGCTTAACTCTTTGGTATTATTTACATATTTACTTAAACAAAGAGTTAAAATTATTACCTAGGATTTAAATACATACGCGTGTCTAGGTGTTTTTACAAGCCATATGGGAACCCGAGGTAACATTGATAGACTGTTATTGTGGATTTGTACTTTGATAACAAAGTGAGCGAAACTTATTTCTAGGGTTGTCTTTGTTATATATATAATTTTGTTGATATGTAATAGAAAACAAGATTATGTTTTTTATTGCACTGTATCACAAGATGTTTAAATTTAACACAATTCTAGTGCTAGAATATTTTAAATAAAGAAAAAAATTAAATTAATTAGTTTTATCAGCATTTTTGCAAATGTCACTAAAACTTGCAAAGCCAAAGATTTTTATAATTTCCACTAAAGATTTACCGGCATTAAAAAACATGTCACTAATTATTGGTTTTTTATTTGTGTTTGACCAAACGCTACAAATTACATCTACATCAACATTTATAAAGTGTCACTATACATTTTATTGGCAACTATTAAAATGCCACTGAATGTTAAGGTATTTATCGATAAAACCCTTTCACTAGCTGTTAGAAATCCTACTAAATTTGCATAAATACTAATGTGTATAACTTTCGTTGACATATATTATATGCCTCTGAATATAATAAAAATGTCAACACTATCCAACCCCAATACAATTTTAATCGGCTTTTAATAAAATGCTGATGTTGATCTATAGTATCATTTTAACTACTTTTAGTAGCATTTCTCGACCGTTAGTATAGTCTGAATTTCTTGTAGTGATGTAATAATGAATAAATCTTGAACAAAATCATTATATATATAACTCGGATGCCTCAGTATGGGATTTTTCTCAATGTTAGTGGGGTCATGGGTAGCCTTATCCCCTCATTTATTTCATGAATGCTTTCTTTTAATTCTGGGATACAATCCCTTATTTTAAAATAACCGTTAAATAACATAATACCTTAATTAAAAAAATACAAATATTATTCATCAAAATATATTTTATACTACACAATAATCCAATTATCAATTTATTCTTGATATATATTGTTCTAGAATATTAGTGTACATAGAAATATTTATCTCTAAAAGAAATCCCAACTTTGCCTGGTTCACATCAGGAACAAAGTTAAAATAGGAATAGCAACTTTTATTAGTTATCACCAAAATGTGGAATTTATTCTATAAATAACTATTTTTGTGTAATACTTATCTTTGATGAGATATAAAGTAAAATTAGAGAAAGAAAAATTACTAAAATACTCTTTAATTTGATATAAAGTAAATTGACAGGATTGACAAAAATTATATCACTATACTCTATGTATATAAAGTTAGGGTGAAAATCTAGGTATGTAATGCAAGAGCACGGCGCTAAATATGCAATGTTATAGCGTACTGCTAATGCAGGCACTACGTAGCTTTATATTTCATCGGAATATATAACAAATATTATAATCAATAATAATAATAAAAATTTCTACATAGAAGATATATTTTTATTTTATCTTAAAACATAAGATTATTTATTATAAATGTTTACGCTTTCATATATTTAATTTTTCCCTAAATTTCTAATTTTATTATTTATAGAAAGAAAGATTTGATTAGATGAATCCCTAGTTTAATATAAGTATATTATTTTATCGTTGAATATTTATTTAATTAGATAATACATTGACTTATTAATATTATACTTTTAATGTTATTAGTACATATAAAAAATATTTTAATAATATGATATATATTATATCAAATTAAATGTTATCTTATTAAGAATTTTCAAAATTTATATTTATATTTAAGTATAATAATTAACAATAAAATAATATTTAACAATAAAATATTGTTATACTTTATTTAACATAAATGTCAATTTATATTTATATTCATGAAATATTGCATTATTAACATTTATAAGTTGAACTTTATTTATTTAGTGTGAAACAAAAAATATATTTTTATTATGCCCAGCTAAATATTATATTATTAAGCAATTTTTCTAATACAGGCTTAATTTTATGAATGTTGCTATTAAAATAATATTTATTATTTATTATTATTTGTGTTTGTGAGAGAGAAAAATAATGAATACTGATAAAACATTAATAAGATTATTGAGAGAGTGCGTAATAAATTATGATAATTTAGTAATTAAATTATAGTCAAATTAAAATAATTTAGTAATTAAATTAATTTGTGATAAAATATAATTTTAATAAATAATATTTCTATTCTAGAATAAATAGTTGCATTCCTAAATTAAAGAAAAGATACTCTACCGGGGCTTATTTTGATAATAATAAAATAGAAATTGCTATTCCTATTTTAACAATATTTCATATATGAACAAAGTAGAGTTTAAACTAAGCTTATCTTCTTCCAAATCTTATTTATTGAGATAGACCATACTCTAAACTTAATATTTTGTGACTGAAACGCTGCTAAGTTTAGGATTTTGCTATTAGATAAGTCTAGAGTTTTCCTATCTTCTAAGTAAAGCAGTGATGAGAGATTAAGAATGGATCAAGTAGCAAAATTATAAATTTTCAACTATATATATATATATATATATCTATATTTTCATATATAACTGGGATCTTAAGTCTCACTCCCATTTAATTCATAGGATCTCGGGTTCCAGGGAAAAAGGGAATTGTACGCCACGTGGGGATCTCTTTGTGGTCGGCAGACTATCTTGCAGATAATCTGGGATCCAATCAACGACCGCCTAGTACTTAGACTGCAGCAAATTCCTTCAACTACGGGTGCAGATGATCACCAAAGTAAATACTATAATGTGTTGGGACCCCACATCATCTTCCGCACCAAGACAGCAGACTTCCTAGCAATTGAATATACGCTGAAAGCCAATCTTCCCTTATACACTTGGAGTTGGGATTTGGCAGAGGCGTTTGTTTATAAGGGACAAGCCTTCAAATTTCTTTCTTCACTTCAACTATTAGAAAGAAGAAATATTCCAACTTTCTCAATCCATAATGTTGTTCTCCACCGTAGAATTGATCACTTACTCCGCAACCACTTCTCTCCTTCCCTTCTGCATTTGCCATCTGATTGTAGTCATACTCTTGCTATCCAGCAGCAGCAGCAGCAGCAGCAACAACACCCATGGTGTTGCTGAGCGCATTCCGTCTACAGTAGTAGAAGAAGGTGGTGAATGCGACTCAGAGGATGCTGTAGAGGAAGGCGTTGATGAAGGCATTGAAGATGTCGAAGACGAGGATGATGCATCACATGACGAGCTGCAGAAGAAAGCAGAAGAGTTCATTGAGAAGATGAACAGAGTGTGGAGAGAGGAAAAGGTCCTAGAATTGCAAGTTATTGGCTAAATGGAATGATCTTCTCAGTAGTTGCATATAAATAAACATTAACTTGTTTAATTGAGTTTTCACATCCACTCTTGTTGTTAAGTTGAATTGGACTCCGAGAGGAGGCCCCAAATTTTACATAAGCTGCCCAAGCTACATAGAATAGATCGAATTAATAGGGAATCAGTACCAGAGCTCTTAGTTTTGCCCTTTTCCTTTTGAGTTCTGGCCGTCCGATCGACATCCAACGTACTAATTTAATTTCTCATGAATATATATCTCTCTGTCTCTTTTGACTTTTTGGTAGCCGAAGATTTGACCATATGAACCCAATCTCACCACAAACTCGAAGCGCATTTTTTCATGTCAATCACATTAGCCGCCAATATAATTGATAACATCTTCAAAATTGCTCTAAAACTTATCAACATGTTCCAGAGAACTCCATTAGTATTCTTAACACATTGCACATCTTCCTGACTATCTAGATCTACATGTAAATATCCTTAATGTTATGAAGCACCAAACTTGCTTTACACATATTGTTTAGGAAAAAGAAAGAAAAAAGAAAAGAGAAATACTAGATATATTTTTATAACATATAAACACAAAACCATCATTTACAATTAGTGAAATAGAACTCTATAGTGATGATGAAGCGGGTGGTGAAGGAGCCATCGGAGAATCTCAAAAGAAGGCACCTACAAAAGCAGATTTCCATGTCAAGGTGCTTCAAATGTAATGAGTATAGAAAAGCGAAACATATTGTTACGAACAGGGGATTAGAGGAGAGATTGGATGAGAGGGAAGAAGGGGGTCACTCCTAGAAGAAGTAGGGCAGCGACAGGCGAGAGAAAAGATCTAACCTATGTTGGCTAGGGGTTGATGTGAAGTTAGGGCATGAGGAGGGAGAGAGAGGAAGAGAGATAGAGAGAAAAAAGATTCATTCATCACATGACCCAACTAGGGTGCACTTCACAGTACTTAGAGGCTATCATTCTGACCTAAATAACAAAAATAAATTCCTAAAAAAATTAAGCGTTCTCGCTACGGCGCGTTCGAACTATCTTTGTGAAGGCGTGCAAGCATTTGAACAGGCGCGTTCGAAAGCGAGTCCTAGCGTTCGAACGACCCCTCCCCCAACAAATGGCCTTATTTTCTCAAACAAATTTATTTCTTTCGATACAATTTGATCCAGCTCTAGTTGTATCACAAACTAGATAAATAGGCTTATTCCAATAAACCCAATGCTGCGAGTGGATCCAATCCAACTGAGTCGTGTCACTCCACCACACTTCTATTCACCGTCCTCAAGGTGTCACATCTGGATAGTAGTCCATAAAGTCAGATTTAGGCATTCAAGTTGCCTCGTCCATGGTGCGTTCACACCGCTTCACCAAAATCTCAATCACTCACCTGTCTTGGACTTGAGTGCGTTGTCTACTAGGATCCGAGCTGGAATAGGGGTACTCGGTTTGACTTCGGACTTATCTGGATCAGCCCTTATTGGCTTGAGTGGAACAACTCGAATTGGCTCGGCAGGAGGAACTTGAGCCTTAAGGCTCGAGAAATGAAAAACTGAATGAATCTGCGCCTTCTCAGGTAGGTCTATGTGGTACGTCAAGGGTCCAATTCGCTCAATCACCTAATAAGGTCCATAGAATTTTGGAACCAATTTCTGATAAGGGATGGGTCTAACTGAGCTTTGCCGATATGGTTAGAGCTTGACGTAGACCCAATCTCTAATTGAGAAGGACCTCTCTTGGTGCCTGATACGATTCGGACTTCACTGGTGTCGTCCCGAGCATGGATACACTTTAGGGATGTCTTTGTCTCTTATTTTAGTGTTTAATTCTTAAAAAATAAATTTTCTGTATGTCACGTTCGAATGCGGGTGGAGTGCATTCGAACGCGCTTATGAACGCCTGCATCAAGTTCGCACATTTAGAGAGTACGAAATGTGCGTTCAAATGCGCCTATGAACGCTTGCATCGCATTCGCACATCTAGAGAGTGCGAAATATATGTGTTCGCGCATTCGAACACGGTCGGCGAAAATCTACTATTTTAGAGTTAATAATTATCATTTTGATACGATTCGGACTTCACCGACGTCGTCTCGAGCATGGATTCACTTTAGGGGTGTTTTTGTTTCATGTTTTAGTGTTTAATTTTTATTAAAATAAGTATTCTGTAAGTGGCGTTCGAACGCGGATGGAGTGAGTTCGAACACGGTTTGTGAGCGGGGTTGTGAACGTGGGTGAAGAGAGTGCACTGTGCGTTCGAACGCACGCCTGCATCGTGTTTGCAAATACCGAGAGGGGCGTTCGATCGTGCATTCGAACGCCTGCATCGCGTTCACAAATCCAGAGGAGTGAACTCGGTGCGTTCGAACACGGTCGGGCGAGTTCGAACCAATCACTCTAGCCCTCTCCTCCCTCTTTTTCCAATTTATCCAACACTTGCCCTAACCCTTCCATCAACCATAACCCTTCCACCACCACTTTTTACCGGTGCCACCCCATTAACGCCGGTCCACCTTCAACCACGATTACCTAGGATCACGTGCCTCCATCCACGGATCCAAAACAGACCACCTTACCTTTGTCCACTAATCGGACGATATCTCGAGATCCCTAATTTAGATTCGCCTGAAACTTGATTTGTTGGAAAGCTCTTTTCTGGGGCTACAACATATCAAAATTTCACGTCGATCCAACGGTGATATATTTCGGGATCTTATTTCAACGTTCTGTGCCAGATCTAGTCCAGATCTGAGAATCGGAAGAGATCGATCCTTAGCCTAAGGGGAGATCGTATCAATTTGGTATCAGAGCTCCATAGCTCGAGGCGTGATCATATCACATTTCTGAATTATTTGGTTAGCCTCTAAAGGTGTGGATGGCAACCATAGAATTATTATTAAATGAATTGAGTTTTTGCCTTGTCTCCTTCGTCTTCTTTTCTCCTGTTCTCTCGTTTCCTGGCGACGCTGTTTCTAGCCTCCCTCGACCGGCCAATCACCCTAATCCCTTAGGGGCGGCCCACTCCTCCCCTTTCTTCCAATTTATCCAACACTTTGCCCTAACCCTTTCATCGCCCATAACCCTTCCACCACCATTTATTCACCGGTGCCACTCCATTAACGCCGGTCCACCACCATCCACTATTATCTAGGATCTCGTGCCTCCATCCACGGATCCTAAGATAGACTCCCCGACGTTCGTCCACTAATCGGACGATATCTCGAGATCCTAACATCTGATTCACCTAAAACTTGATTTGTTGGAAAGCTCTTTTCCGGGGTTACAATATATCAAAATCTCACATTAATCTGATGATGACATCTTTCGAGATCTATTTCTAAAGTTTTATATCAGATCATGTCCAGATCTAAAAATCGGAATAGATTGAGCCTTGGCCTAAAGGGGAGATCGTAACAAGCTGGTATTAGAGCCACCGTTCCTCGGACACGCATAACCTATGATGACAACCAGAGCCATGGCTGCACGGCGAGATGAGAAAGAAGAGATTCTCCCAATAGAGGAGGGTGAAATAGTTGAGAGGACTTCCACCCACGGAACTGCCCGACCAAATCGGAATACGGAAGAGCCTAGTGTTCAAGCTATATTGAGGTCTCTTTCTGAACAAATGGCCATCAACAACCAGATGATAATGGAGATGATGCGGGAATTATGGGTGACAAGAGAAGCCATGGCGAATGAGAATGCACTATCGACCCTACAACATGAGTCCACTCCCATGAACCCGTCGCCACCGATTTAGAATTTGCAACCACAAGAGCTACTGCTGCCACCACCCTATGGACAGAGACAAGCAAGGATGGTTCTACTAGGCCCAGTTGCAGGTGAACCCATCCGACGAGCGAACCACTATGGAGACCGCCTTGGACATCTAGATCAGTGGGCAGGGCAATACAAACCGGAACCGCATCGAGTTAATCAAAATCAAAGGAGGGATTATCAACCATTCATGGTGCATCCTCCTCCTATTAGACAAGGATTTAGATTTGATCTGGATCAAGACAACGGTATCCGTGGGCAAATCGTGCATCTCGAATTCTCCAAGTTCAAAGGTGGCAATCTAATTGATTGGTTGTATAGGGTGGAGCAATTCTTTGCATACCAGGGTACAGTGGAAGAATATAAGGTGACACTTGCGAGCTTCCACCTTGAAGATGCGGCACTTCATTGGTTTCGAGCATCCAATGCCCATGAGGCTATTGAAACTTGGGCTGACTTTTGTGCCGATATGACGCGGCGATTTGGAGCGTCGGGGTATGAAGACTTCGATGCTCTCCTCTTAAAGACGATGCAAAAGGCCATGGTTGGGGCATACCAAGAAGAATTTGAGAGGATAAGTAGCTGATGCCAACCCCCATGGACGGATCAGCAACTTTGTAGCACCTTCATCTCCGGGCTGCAGGGAGACATACAAACCGACATGAGGGCTTTAAAGCCTAGAACCTTATAGGAGGCCTTCGAAGATGCAATGCTTATGAAAGACAAACACTAAGCCATGAAGTTACATCTAAAACAGAACTGGATGAGCCAAGGAAGCCGCAATCAAGCTTAACCAACCATAGCGACAGGAAATGTTATCAGCGTACCAAGAATCGCTGCTGCAATAGTGCCTCCTCGAGCACCCCTAAAGCCATCCCAAGATGTGAAGTATGCACCTAGAGGTTCAGGACGAGCACTCACACCTGCTCAAGTGGAGGAGCGAAGAGCCAAAGGTCTATGCTTTTGTTGTGATGAGAAGTTTGTACCCGGACATCGCTGCGCTAAACTGATGGGATCGGTGATGCTAATAGATGGATTGGAGGTTGTAGATGATGAGTTTGCAGCTGAAGATGAAGGTGTGGCTGGACATCAAAGAGGAGCAGCTGAGGAGTAACCTGTGGAGGACATGATAGCCGAAATCTCTCTCCATGCATATTCAGGGACAGCCACGCCAAAGACTTTGCGGGTGAACGGTGTAGTCAAGAAAACCACAGTGAGAATCTTGATTGACACCGAGTCCACCCACAACTTCATTCATAAGAGGCTTCTTAGGAAGATTGGGGTCGAGTTAGAACCCATGGAAGGGTTCGATGTGACAATTAGAGATGACACCACATTGCGGATAGATTTTATTTGTGGAGGTGTGGAATTGAAAGTGCAAGGCCAAACTTTCACATTAGATTTTTATCCGTTGGCCTTGCGAGGTGCTGACATTGTCTTGGAGACCTAATGGCTTCAAATCTTGGGGCCCATAACATTTGATTTTTCAAACCTCACACTTACATTTCGAAGGAATGGTCGAAGAGTGTTACTAAATGGAAACCAACCATGGCAAGGGCCGACGTTGCAACCACTTTTGGGACTTCCTTGTGCAGGGGACCAAGCTTTACTATTGCAAATGGCTATTGCTGAACCAAAACATCGACCACCAAAGGAAATAGCCGCTGACATGCAAGAGCTACTGTAGGAATTTAAGGATCTCTTCGAGGAACCCCGAGGATAACTATCGACCCGTCGGCATGACCATCACATCCAGAGCCACAAGTTAAAAGTTAAGATGAGCAAATGCCTTTAGGGAGAGCCACAAGTGGAGTACTTGGGACATATAATCTCAGCGAGAGGAGTAGAAGTCGATCCAAGCAAGATTAAGAATATGGTGGACTGGCTTATTCCCACTAATCAGTAGGAATTGAGGGGATTCCTTGGGTTGACGAGGTACTACCGCCAATTTGTTGCCAACTACGGCAAGATTGTTGCCCCGCTGACCTTCTTACTCAAAAAGGAGAGTTTCAATGGACGGACAAGGCGATGGAGGCCTTCGAAGCATTGAAGACAACCATGTCTACTGCACCGGATCTAGCCCAACCGAATTTCAACAAGCCCTTTGTGGTGGAATGCGACGCTTCAAGTGAGGGCATGATAGGCTCGAATACCACTTGATAGGCTTTGATACTAAATTGATAGGCTCTGATACCAATCGATAGGATCTGGAACCAAAAGATTGGCTACGGAACAATTCCTTAAGATCTGAATTTATTGTAGGAATCAGTCCGCATAGTCGTGAAAAACTATTTGTCAAATATTCTATGATAGTTAGAAAATTACGAAACTAACTCGGTTAGATCCATAACTTTCTACTCTACAACTTTTGTATTTACGCCTTTAGCAGATTCAAACTGTAGTAGGGACAAACATATGGAATAACGTGGCTGATGGTAGTAGTGATGGGTGGAGTGGATGTTAGGGTTATGGATGTGTATGGAAATGAGGGTGGATTGTGGAATTGATTAACGGAAGTAGACGAAGGGAACGAAGTGGTGGAGATCCCAAAGAAGAGGGGTGACTTGATAGACAAGAGAGATTAAAAGTATGGAGAAATCTTGCCAACGGTAGAGGTGGAAGGATGGTGAAGAGGGAGGAGGGAGAAGTCTAGAGAGAAGATAGGAGGCAAGAAATCAAGAATCCAATTGCATTAGAAGGAGGAGTCTAGAGAGAAGATAGGAGGTAAGAAATCAAGAATCCAATTGAATTATAAAGTTGATTGCCATTCACATATTTATAGAGGCTAGCCAACAAGTCCTAAAACAATATGAAATTCTAATTCTAGATGATTCCCGTCAATCGCGTTCGAACGCTCCCGATCGCGTTCGAACACACTCAGAAAGCCCCTTCTTTGGATTTGCGAATGCGACACAGGCGTTCACAAACGCGGGCGTTCATAAGGCATTCACAAGGGCGTTTGAACGCAACTCCACCTGCGTTCGAACGTGACCTACATGAATTTTATTTTAATGAAAATAAACACCTAATGTAATAAGAAATGATCCTAACTAAGTGTATCAGCCCACTACGCTTCCCCCACCTTACCCTCAAGGTGAAAAGTCAAGGAAATTCTCCAAGATATCAATCTCCAACTCCCATGTCATCTCATCAGATGGCTTGCCAAGCCACTCAACTAGAATCTCCATCTCCAATCTGGTACCATGTCGTCGTCTAGCAAGTACTTGAACTGGCTCTACGATCTCTATCTCCTACAATGGCTCAGGTAGAACCGATCCAACAATCTCATGATCTCCAATGCGCTCTCTCAACAATGAAACATAGAAGATGGGATGCACTCTCGTCCCCTCCAGCAGCTCTAAACGATGTGCAACCGGACTAATACGCCCCAACACCCGAATGCATCCGCAGTCTAGCAGCAAACTGCCTCGATTCTCCACCTCTGGATGGCGCTCCGGATCATCCATCACCTCCTGCAATAATCTCAAAATATCGGGGTCAGATGTACATGCATACCTCAGCTCGTCAAGGAAAGGAAAGGTAGGAGAAGAATAGGTTGTAAGCTCGACGATATCGGGTTGGCGCGATAGTGCATCCGCCACTCTATTTTCCGTTCCCTTCTTGTATTTGATTTCAGAATCATACCCCAGCAATTTTGTGACCCATCGCTACTATGCTGGAGTGTGTATGCGCTGTCCCATAAAGTATGGAAGGCTCCTTTGATCGGTTCGGATAATGAATCGTCTACTGATCAAATAAGACCCCCACTTTGTCACCGCATGTAAAATTGCCAACATCTCTCTCTCATAAGTCGATAATTGCTGATATTTTTACGATAAAGCCTTGCTAAGATAGGCAATGGGATATTCTTCTTGCATTAATACAGCTAACATGCCAACACCCGACGCATCACATTCCACAATGAATTCTTTGGTGAAGTCCGATAGCGCTAATATGGGTGCTGTCATCATGACTGTTTTTAGGTTTTCAAAGGCTAAAGTGGTTTCATCCGTGCATCTAAAAGAGTCCTTCTGTAATAAAGAAGTGAGAGGAACAGCGATCTTGCCATATCCAGTGATGAATCGACGATAATAACCAGTCAGCCCCAAAAATCCTCTCAATCCGATGGTAGTAGTAGGAATAGGCCAAGCGTCATACATGCAACCTTTTGAGGATCTACCACTACACCATCCGTTGAAATGATGTGGCCTATATACTCCACCTTTAGTACTCCCCATAGACACTTGGACTTCTTGATCTTCAATTGGTTTTGCTCCAACAAATTTAGCACGTCCTCCAAATGTCGCCAATGCTCCAATTCAGACCTGTTATATATCAAAATATCATCAAAAAATACCAAGACATACTTTCGCAAGAGAGGCTGAAATATATCATTCATGAGGCCTTGGAAGATAGCTAGAGCATTGGTGAGACCAAAAGACATTACTCGGAACTCGTAATGCCCGTTTGGAGTCTGAAATACAGTTTTGTGCACATCTACCGAGTGAACTCTAATTTGATGATACCCAGCTCTCAAGTCAAGCTTACTAAATATAGTCACCCCTATAAGCTCGTCTAGTAACTCCTCAATAACCGGAATGAGATACCGGTCCTTGACGGTAATAGCATTTAGTGCTCGATAGTCGACACAAAAACTCCATCTCCCATTATTTTTTTGCACCAAAAGCACGGGGGATGAGTATAAGCTATGACTTGGTTGTATGAGGTATTGCTCCAACATCTCGGCTACCATCTTTGAGATAACTTTTTTTTGCACATGTGGATAACAATATGGCCTCACGTTCGCCTGTGTAGCCCTAGGTACAATCTCTATGCGATGGTCTGCCGCTTTCCTCGGTGGCAACTCCTGTGACTCCTCAAACAGTCTAGAAAAGTTATCTAATAAATTAGACAATTCAATGGTAATACCTAAACTCATTTGAGGCTCATCTCTTGCTGGTCCTAACTAAAGAAGATAGGCCAAATCATACGCACAAAGCAACCCCACCATAGGCTGCATCGCAGGAATCGGGGAAGACCGAACACCATCAAGCTGCACATCTTTGTTTCCATGCTTATATTTTATCCACATGCTCCGAAAATCAATTGTGACAGATCCCAAACTCTATAACCATTGAGCACCAAGGACAATGTCTGCTCCTCACAGTGCCAACGGATACAAGTCCACAATGATGTCGTGTCCTTGCACCCGTATACCGACTCGGCAACACAAGCTCTCCGCCCTAAGCTTTGTGTCGTCTCCAATAGCAACGTCAAACCCCATAGTCGGTTCGGCATCCAAACCCAATCTTCTCACTAGCCTCTCATTTAGAAAGTTGTGTGTACTCCCTGAATCGATGAGGATGTGCACATAATGCTTTCTAACAAGTCCATCTACTCGTAACGTCCTTAGCGCGGAAGTACCTGAATATGCATGCATCGATAATTCAGTTTAGATATCTTCCTCCACGCTCTCCTCCATAATCTCATCATGGGTCTCCTCTAGACACTCTCCATCATCAACTACCTCATCATCCTCCTCAAGACCATTGATAAGCATCACACTCTCGATCGGTTGAGAATACCGATGACCAGGGGTGAAACGCTCATCATATCGAAAGCAAAGGCCCTTTGGTCTTCGCTCCTCCACCTGGGCAGGTGTGAGAGTTCGAACGGGGGTCTTGTGCCTCCTCTAACATCGGAAGAAGGTTTCAAAGGTGGTCATGGTCTAGTAGACACAGTCGTTATTTTTCAAATCGCGGAATTTTCAGCCGGCATTCTAGGTGCAAACCGCCAATCTCGGTTGCCCCAATTGGTTTTCGTTGCCATCTTTAGAGCCCTATACTTTTGTTCTATCTTCACGGCCTTCTCAAAGACCTCCTCAATAGTAGTAGGACATAGAGCATGAACATCCGAATGTACTCATCAATGTACGTTCGAGCCACGGTGGCTCACAACGACTACTAACTCTTTCAAACTCAGCTTGGTACTCCAATACGATAGTCCTTTGAACTATCTTGCTTAATGTGGTAGCAAAATCTTCATAAGCCGCTGTCCCAAATCTGCGTGTAATCCTCCTACAAAAATCAGCCCATCCGATAAATCCACCATCACGAATTATCGATCTATACCAATGCAATGCCGTTCCTTGGAGGTAAAAGCTTGCCATCTAGACTTTTACATCTTCCGCTGTACCTTGACAATCAAAATATTGTTCAACTTAAAATACCCAATCTGTTGGATCACCGCCTTGAAATTTTGGAAAGTCCAAATGTGCGGTTCTCCCCCGAATAGTTTTGTCTGGTTCGCGAGAGATCCTTGGTTCAAGTCTAACCCTTTGTGCATGTTGATCACCTTCTCTAAATTCTCGAGCACGTCCATCACCATCTCCATAGGGATCAACCTCATCCTCAAAGTGTCAATCCTCCTCATTGACGAAGCGCAGCGGTGCCACACGCCTCTCGGGTTCCACCATCACTGGTCTTGGGTTTTGTAATGGTGGTGGGGGATGATGTGAAAGCATAGATAGAAGGGGATCATTGACACTCATATGATGCACCTAGACCTGTGGGGTATATGTTTGATGGGGTCCCACCGCTAGTCCATCTTGAAACTCCGTTCGTCGTCGAGGTGATGACGAACCCAATTGATTCACAACATATTCCTTAAATTTATTGTGATCCTTTGGTATGTTGTCAACCCTATACAACAATGTTTGGAACATGCCCTTTAGTTCAACCATATTCGAACCCATGGACGTTGGTTGACTCGGTCCTACCGTGTTTGCTCCAAAGGAATCGGGCTCACGGTTAGGATCATCGTGTATTGAGTCCTCCCTTGTCGGTGTGCTCTCCATAGGTCTTCTTGTTGATGTCATCCTCTTTGTTTCAACCATTAATGGAGGTCTGAGGTTTGCCTACTCTGATACCAATTTGATAGGCTCTGATACCAATTGATATGCTTTGATACCACTTGATAGGCTCTGATACCAAATTGATAGGCTCTGATACCAATTGATAGGATCTAGAACCAAAAGATTGGCTACTGAATAATTTCTTAATATCTGAATTTATTGCATGAATCAGTCCGCACAGCCATGAGAAAATATTCTTCCGATATTCTACGGTAGTCATAAAATTATAAAACTAATTGGGTTGGATTCGTAACTTCTAATCTATAACTTTCGTATTTACAACCTTCGCAGATTCAAATTGTAGCAGGGACGAAAAGATGGAATAACGTGGGTGATGGTGGTGGTGACGGGTGGAGTGGATGTTAGGGTTATGGATGGGTATGGAGATGAGGGTGGATTGTGAAAGTGATTAAGGAAAGTAGACGAAGGAAACAAAGTGGTCGAGATTCTAAAGAAGAGGGGTGACTCGATAGACGAGAGAGATTAGAAATAAGGAGAAACCTTGCAAACGGTAGAGGTGGAAGGATGGTAAAGAGAGAGAAGGTAGGAGTTTAGAGAGAAGATAGGAGGCAAGAAATCAAGAATCCAATTGCATTATGAAGTTGGTTGCCATCCACATATTTATAGAGGCTAGCCAACAAGTCCTAAAACAATATGAAATCCTAATTCTAGAGGATTCCTATCGATCGCGTTCGAACGCACTCAAAAAGCCCCTTCTCTGAATTTGCGAACGCGATACAAGCGTTCGAATGCGAGCGTTCACAAGGCATTCACAAACACGCGCATTCACAAATGCGGGCGTTCACAAGGCATTCACAAGCGTTCACAAGGGCGTTCGAGTACGACTCCACCTGTATTCGAACGCCACCTATAGGAATTTTATTTTAATAAAAATAAATACCTAATGAAATAAGAAAAGATCCTAAATAAGTGTATTAGGGCATTGGAGCAGTTTTGATGCAAGAGAGCAGGCCCGTGGCATATATAAGCAAGGCATTGTTAAACCGGTCGCGACAGCTATCCACCTACAAGCGTGAAATGCTAGCAATTCTACACACCGTCACCAAATGGCAACCATACTTGATTGGCAACAGTTTACTATCCACACGGACCAGCGTAACTTACCCTACTTCATGAAGCAATGTGTGCACACCCCAGCACAGCAACGGTAGGTCACAAAACTCCTTAGGTATGACTACGAACTAGTCTACAAAAAGGGATCGAGAATCGAGCGGCTGATGCCCTTTCGCGGCAACTCTTTCTCTATTTTTAGATATGTGGGGAACCAATGCAGATGATCAAATCATGGAGGAGCTTGAGTTAGAGTTCAAAGATCGCTTCCCTAATTTCAAACCTTGAGGACAAGGTTGCGGAAGCGTGGTGGACTGATACAATTCAGACTTCATCGATGTCGTCTTGAGCATGGATACACTTTACGGATGTCTTTGTCTCTTGTTTTAGTGTTTAATTCTTAAAAGACAAGTTTTCTATATGTCGCGTTCGAACGTAGGTGGAGTGTATTCGAACGCGCTAGTGAACGCCTATATCAGGTTTGCACATCCATAGAGTACGAAATGTGCGTTTGAACATCACGTTCGAATGCACCTACGAATGCCTGCATTGCGTTCGCACATCTACAGAGTGCGAAATATGTGCACTCGAACTCGATCGGGTGCGTTTGAATGCGGTCGGCAAAAATCTATTATTTTAGGGTTAACAATTGCCATTTTTGAATTGTTCGGTTAGCCTCTAAAGGTGTGGATGGCAACCAATGAATTATTATTGAATGAATTGAGTCTTTGCCCTAATCCTTCGTTCACCCATAACCTTTCTACCACCACTTATTTACCGGTGCCACCCCATTAATGCCGGTCCACCACCATCCACCATCATCTAGGATCTTGTGTCTCCATCTACAGATCCTAAGACAGACTCCCGGACAATTGTCCACTAATCGGATGATATCTCGAGATCCCAATATCCAATTTGCCTAAAACTTGATTTGTTGAAAGCTCCTTTTCGGGGCTATAACATATCAAAATCTTACGTCGATCCGACGGCGGCATCTTTCGAGATCAATTTCTAAAGTTCTGTGTCAGATCTTGTCCAAATATGAAAATCGGAATAGATTGAGCCATGGCCTAAAGGGGAGATCGTAATAGTGCCACTAGTCGTAGACTTGCTTCATTCGATTCTGGGCAGCCACTAGGTGCATCTTAAGTCTCCTCAACACCTCATCTCGATCTCGCAATACCGTATTGATACGCTCTGATACCAATTTAATAAGCTCTGATACCAAATTGATAAGTTCTTGTACCAAAAGATCAGATACGGAATAATCCCTTAAGATCTGAATTTATTATAGGAAGTAGTCCGCACAATCATAAGAAAATATTCGTCAAATATTCTCCAGCAGTCAGAAAATTACTAAACTAATTGGGTTAGATCCATAACTTCCTGATCTACAACTTTTGTATTTATGCCCTTCACAGATTCGATCCGTAGGAGGGACGAAAATACTAAATAACGTGGGTGATGGTGGTGGTGACGGGTGGAGTTGATGTTGGGGTTTTGGATGGGTATGGATATGAGGGTGGATTGTGGATGTGATTAAGGGAAGTAGATAAAGAGAATGAATTGGTCAAGATCCCAAAGAAGAGGGGTGGCTTGATAGTCGAAGGATATTAGAAGCGAGGAGAAACCTTGCTAATGGTAGATATGGAAGGATGGTGAAGAGGGACGAGGGAGAAGTCTAGAGAGAAGATAGGAGGCAAGAAAGTAATAATCCAATAGCATAATGAAGTTGGCTGCCATCCACATATTTATAGAGGCTAGCCACTAAGTTCTAAAACAATATGAAACCCTAATTCTAGAGGATTCCCGTCGATCGTGTTTGAACGCGCTCGATCGCCTTCGAATGCACTCAAAAAGCCCCATCTCTAGATGTGCACACGCGATACAGGCGTTCGAATGGAGGCATTCGAATTTGCCCGACCGCATTCAAACGCATAATATGTGTTCTCTGTATTTGCGAACCTGATGTAGGTGTTCACAAGGGAGTTCAAACGCGACCCCACCTGCGTTCGAACGCGACCTACATGAATTTTATTTTAATGAAAATAAACACTTAATGCAATAAGAAAAGATCCTAACTAAGTGTATCATGTATCCACCCCGGTTTAGTCAGCTCAAGTCAATGGCAAGTATGTCTGCAAGGTCGGAGGCGGTCGACTATAGATGGCCTCGAATAGAGTCATACCAATGGCCGAGTGGAAGGTCATATTGCATGACTATTCTGCCCATGGCAAATAAGATAGCCACTATCGTGGTCGCTCGCCAACAAAGCACCGCAAGTATTGCTCTAAGTATCGGTTCAGCACCTAAGATATACTGAACTCATATGGAAGGTAGTCCCTTAGAGAGAGAAAAATTCCTATAAAAATTGGCTCACAAATATAGGGTCACAATCTGGAACAATTGATTTTGGTATACCATACATCTTGGCCACGTCACGCACATAAACCTCTGCAGCTTTCTTTGTCGTGAAGGGATGCACCAAAGCCGAAAAGTGTGCATATTTGCTAAGGCGGTCTACCACCACCATGATCATCAAATGATCTCTGGCCTTAGGTAGACCATCAATGAAGTCTATGACGACATCCTCCCATTCCTGCTTAGGAATCAGGAACAGTTGGGGCAAGCCGAAGGGTTTAGGTAATTTGGTCTTCGCTCTTTGGCACACCTCGCAAGTCTAGACGTAGGATTGCGCATCCTTCTTCATTCTAGCCCATGTGCAACTCTAGTTCAGTCATTTATAGATGCACAATACCCCTTTATGTTCGGCCATAGGGGTGTCATGGAAGTGGCGCACCAACTCCATACGCAAGCGGCGATAAGCTAGAACGACCACCTTACCATGGTCCACTATGAGTCCATCCTTCACCAAAACCCCTTGCATTCTATTGGGATCTGCAGCAAGGTCGTCCATCATCCTTATGGTGTCAGGATTCTTCTTGTAGGCATCCCGCAGTTGCTGGAAAAATGGGAAAACCAGCACCGATATCATTGCCAACTCAGTTGGATTTGAACACCTTGATAAAGCATCAGCAGTGCTATTTTTGGTCCCCCTTTTGTACACAACTCGTAGTTGTATCCAAGTAGCTTGGATACCCATCTTTGTTGCGCTGGTGTATGTATGTGCTGCCTAAGGAAGTATGGCAAACTCTGTTGGTTAGTGTGGATTGTGAAGCGACGCCTGATGAGATAAGGCCTCTACTTGGTGATCACATGGAAGATGGCGAGCATCTCCCTTTCGTGGGTAGATATCAACTGTGAATGCTCCGAAAGAGTTTTGCTCATATAGGCCACGGGTCTGCCTTCTTGCATCAAAATAGCTCTAATGCTGATTCCTGATGCCTTGCATTCAATGGTGAACGGTTTGGTGAAATCGGCTAAGCCAAGGATCAGGGCTAAGATCATTGCCTTCTTTATGGCTTCAAATGCTTCCTTTGCCTTGTCCATCCAAGTGAATGCATCCTTCCACAGCAAGGCCGTGAGGGGAGCAACAACCTTGCCACAGTTCGCCACAAACCGATAGTAGTAGTCGGTTAAGCCGAGGAAGAAATGTAGCTCCTTAGTAGTTTTGGGAAGCGGCCATTGCACCATGCTTTTGTTATGGACGGAACATCCTCTTCTCGATCTAGATCAGTTGCAAGAAAGCAGCACGCGAAGTCGAGGGAAACTATTTACCAGATATTCTACTATAGTTGGAATATTATGAAACTAGGGGTGCTTCCTAATCTATGTTTTTGGTATTTATGCTCTTCATAGATTTTGACTACAACTGGGACAAAAGTATGCAAAAGTGGGGGCGATGGTGGTGGTGACGGGTGGAGGTGATGATAAGGTTAGGGATGATAATAGAAATGGGGGTGGATAGGTTATGGAGTTTAGGGGATAAGGATGAAGGGGGAGAAGGGGCCGAGATCCCAAGGAGGAGGGAGGACTTGACAGACGAGGGAGGTTAGAAGATCACCAACATTGAGATGACGCCCGGCTAGGGCTTAAACGAAGGGGAAGGGAGATTAGAGTAGAGAGACAAGAGAGAGGATAGAACTCAATATTCATTCATCATAATATTTTTGTTTGCCATTCACACCTCAAGAGGCTAACCAAGCAAGCCAAAATTGATATTTATTAACTCTAGAAATAGTGAATTCTCACCGATTGCGTTCGAACGCACAAATTGCATTCTCTGTCGATGCGAATATATGCATGTGTTCGCACGTGGGCATTCCAACAGGTTGAGCGCGTTCAAATGCACAAATTGCGTTCTCTGTCGATGTCAATGCCTATAGGCATTTGAATGCACCCTCTCTCGCGCTTGAATGTAACATACATAATCCTTTTTTTTCTAAATTAAATAACTAGCACAATAAGAAAAGACCCCGTAAAGTGTATTAGTTTTGAATCTTCTTAGTCTCAACCTCCACGCCGTCTTTAGATATGATGTGGCCTAGGTAGTCGACCCTTCACTACTCCTATAAACACTTGGAGTCTTTGACCTTTAATTTGTGTTGTTACAATAGGCCAAGTACCGTCCGAAGATGTCGCATGTGCTCCTCCCATGTGCGGCTATTGCCTCAAATGTTAACAAAGAATATCAGCACATATTGCCTCAAATGAGGTCTAAAGATGTCATTCATTAAGCTCTAAAACGTGGCAGGAGCATTGCAAAGACCAAAGGGCATAAAGACCAAAGGGCATAACGAAGAACTCGTAATGCCCATCGTGTGTTCAAAATGCCATCTTGTGCACATTGGACAGTTTCACTCTTATTTGATAGTATCCTACCCTTAAATCAAGCTTTGAAAAGTAGCATGCACTCGCCAATTCATCCAGCAACTCTTTGATCACTGGTGTGGGATACTGATCTTTGACAGTGATGGAATTAAGAGCTCAGTAGTCCACGCAAAACCGCCATGAACCATCCTTCTTCAGCACGAGCAAGACCGGTGGAAAGTAGACACTTCAGCTTGGTTTTATCACCCCGTTGGACAACATCTCTTAGATCATCTTTGTTATATCCTCCTTTTAAATGAAAGGGTAATGGTATGGTCTAACATTTGCTAGACCCGCCCCAGGTATAATCTCGATACGATGGTCTTGTATCCTAGGTGGAGGTAATCCATGTGGCTACTGGAATATATCTTCAAATTCTTGCAAAATAGCATTTACATAAGCGAGTAAATGCGTTGGATCGTCCATGTTTTTAGCCCCTTTGATGAGTTGCATGAGGTATCCATAGCACCCGAGTTTCAGCAATCCTTCTAAGAACTATAGTGCGCCTTTGGCCTCCTTGCTTGACGCGACAAGTAGCTGGATTTGTTAGCCTTCATGGCTGAACTCCATCGCTATGGCGGTAAAGTTGAAGGTGATCGGTCTAAGATCCCAAAGCCATTGCATCCCGAGCACCAAGCCAGCCCCTCATAGAGCCAACGGATAGAGATCAACTCGAAAGATATGGCCCTAAATTTGAAGTTGGACTTTGTGGCATTTGCACTCCGTTCTCAACATGGTGCCACCACCGATAGCCACATCAAAGCTGTTGGAAGACTCTGACTCCAATCCAAAACTCCTCACCATTCATGAATCTACAAAATTATGGGTACTTCCTAAATCAATAAGGATTAGTGATGGGTTCTACGGTACCGAAAGATAGGCTATGGAACGATTCCTTCAAGATCTGAATTTATATAGGAATCAGTCCTCATAATTGAAGGAAAATATTCACCAAATATTCTGTTGTAGTCAGAAAATTACGAAACCAAGTGGATTAGATCCATAACCCCTGATCTATAATTTTCTTATTTATGCCCTTTGTAGATTTGAACTGTAATTAGGACGAAAATATGATATAACGCGGGTGATGGTGGTGGTGACGGGTGGAGTGGATGTAACGCTCTCACCCGGCACGGGCACGTGTATGCCCACACGCCCACACGACACGCGCGGCGCACGTGACAGGACGAGCGGGGCCCATCACGCACAAATACCCTCCTATGCACATATATGCATGACATCATCAAATAAAACCTACTAACCTATCCTTGATCACATAATCCATCACCAAATACATCATACTATCAACTAAATAAACTTGTTAACATATGAATATCCAAGTCCATAATAATATACACTAGAATACTACAGAATCTGGCGGGGCCCACATAGGCCACAACAAACCATCAAGATACAACTAAACAACTGATACACGAGTGCTCTATAATTTGACATGTACTATACAATTCATCATCTAATACAATAAGGTACAAATATAACAAACAACGATACAACTCAAAGTCTGGTTAAACTATCTTCTATACTACTTCATGTCTATAGCTCACCTCATTCTTGCTTTAAAATATCTCATCATGATATCTCAAGTCGCTATGACGTATCATAATATCTGGGGGGTTAGAAAAGAAATAAAGAGAGTCATAAGCAAAAGGCTCAGTGAATAGACCTTACCCCGAATCAGTGATGCCAAACAGAGAGTAAATCATGTACTAGATAATATGAATCAGAAAGAGCATCATGTCATGAATAAGTATATGAATATGTCCTCAATAATACATAAATGAAAGATAAATAACATGTCATAACTGATAAAAGTATATAATCCTTGACAATGAATAAACCAATCTCCATGTCATATGATCATCATAACTCTCTATCAAATATGACACATAATGCATGCCGACCATGACCATGCTATGATATCAAATGCAACCATATATGATGTATATTGATAACTCGATAATCAGGTAATCGGATGATAATGAAATTATATGCATTTCTCAACATTTCAGTCATCAATGTCATCTCTATATGTCATCATTATACTAGACTACTGTGCACAGTCAACACCCGGTACCTGGTCTCAACATCATGCCCGAAGGCTCAGAGCATACTCCGCCACCCACAAGAGTATCTCAAATATAATCATACCTCGCCACTTGCTAGGGTATCAACATCCATCCACACCGGGCACCCTTCTAGCTGATAGAAATCTCGTGAGGATAACTTACCACATATGCCCTGGCGAACGACATGTGTCCGAATGTTTGCTGCGCGCACAGACTAACGACCTTAGAGGTAAGGCCAATAGGATCACGACTATGTCGAGCGATTAATCATCCACGAAGCGCGTCCTAACCCTCGCGCCCACTCGAGTATCCTTACGCTTTCTATCAACTATCCTATCAATCACATTTCATGCTTTCCTTCTAAATGATAGATCATATGTATATATCCAGTACGATAATAAATCAATGCATGATAGGAATTTAGGTGGAACAGGAATCAAGAGAAAATTGATGTAATGTAGTCTCCAACCATGTAGTCAACACATGCATACTCGTACTAATCTATTACATGAATACTCATGCTACAGATCAACTGGACATAACCTTACAACAGTATAATCATCTCTCATCATCTCTATTTATCATAATCATACTCATATCTAAGACCAATCTAATCAAATACATGATCATATGCTCGACTGTAATCATCTCTAGATAAAGTCATATCATCATGCCGGAGGCCAAAACATGCATGTACATAATATATAATATATCCTAATTGGAGAAAGGGATCTAGGGGATAAGACTACTCACCCGTGATTAGAAGACAAACCACGCAACTCTCACGTCCACTAGTGAAACATCAACTCAACGTCAGGGTCCACGGAGTCTCACATAAGAGGGTTCGGGGTCTGAAAATATTTAAGTATCATGAAGTTAGCCGTTCATCTAATTAAAATCCGTTCATGTAATATAAAATAATTTAGTAGGTTTTAGAATTTCTACTTATCTTTATAACTAGCTAGATTTTAAAAATAAAACTATAAATATAGATAAAAAACCTAATTATAATTATATCTTGATTAATTAGAACTATATAATAATTACTTTATAAAATAATAAATAAATACATAAGCCTAGTATTTTATTTCTTACAAAATAATAATGTATAATAGATTATTAGAATTACTTAAAATGTATCTCATAAGAATAATAGTATATAAATTTGATAATTATAATTTACAAATCTATATATTTCTCTAATAGGGATATAAATAATAAATATAAGTATTACCTATATTTATACCTAATTAATCATTAGTTATACAAATTATAATTAATAATAATTATATTGAAGAATATATAATATTATTAAAATAGTTCATGTCTAAATAATCTATTTGCATTAATTAAGAAGAAAAATACCTAAATAAATAACATAAATAAAATAATTAATTAATAAATAAATTAAATCTGCCATCAGTGCTGGGCTTGGCCTAGTGTGCAGAAAGAAAGAGAAGGAGCTGAGGAAGGAGGAGAAAAAGAAAGAAGAAAAGAATGAAAGAAGAAGAAGAAGAAGAAGAGAAGAAGAGGAAGAGAAGAAGAGGAAGAGAAGAAAGAGAGGAGGTGAGGGAGAGGGGGTTGCGGACCCGGGCCGGTGTGGAGGGCACTGACCGCTGGTGGCCATCCAGCGGTCGGCCTCTCGTCGGCGGCTCAGCTCCGACGAGCCCAAGCCCAAGGGCAAGAGAAAGAGAGCTAGAGAGAGAGTGAGAAACTTACCCCGGTGACAGCAAGCCGACGGCAGCATGAGGAAAAAGAGAGAGAGAGAGTTTGAGGGGAGGAGGAGAGAGAGAAAGACTGAAAGAGAGAGAGTGGGGAGAAGAAAAATATATAGAGAGAGAGGCAGAGGGGAGGGAGGCTTCGACGGCGACGGGCGGGCCCACCGAGTTGGCCGTAGTCGGTTGGCTGCGGTAGCGGCAGTGGGCGCATGGCACCTCACCACGCAAGCTACATGAGCAGCTTGTTAGGGCACGAGGCTCCTCCAATGGCTCCGATAGAACTAATCCAACAACCTCATTATCTCTAATTCGCTCCCTCAGCAATAAAACATGGAAGACGTGATGCACTCTTGACTCCTCCGGCAGCTCCGAACGATATACAACCGGACCAATATGCTTTAACACCTTCCGACAGATGCCACTAAATCATAAGCACGTAATGTCAGAGCTGCGCGTCCATTCACCACCTCAAATAGAGTCATGCTAATGCTGCTATGGTAGGCGGTGTTGTAAGACCACTCCGCCTATGGTAAGAACTCCAACTGTTGTCTCGACATCTCTCCAATAAAGCACCTCAAGTATTGCTTAATGCCTCGATTGACTACCTCGGTTTGGCTATTCGTCTGTGGATGGTAGGTTGAATTGAAGTTTAATAGAGTCCCATGCAATCTGAAAAACTTCATCCAACAGGCGCTCATAAATATACGATCACGATCTGAGATAATCATGCGTGGTATACCATGTAACCGAGCAACATCTCTCACAAAAATTTTAGCCACTAACTTGGCTGAAAATAGATGTGACAATGCCAAAAAGTGCGCATACTAGCTCAATCTATCAACAACCACAAAGATAACAGAATAACCACGTACTAGCGGAAGACCCTCTATAAAACCATAGAAATATCTTCTCAAACACAGTCCGGTATAGATAAAGGCTGTAGTAATCCGACCGGTTTCAATGTGGTTGCCTTAGCCCTTTAACAAACTTCGCAAGCACGGACAAAACTCCTCATATCCCGCCTCAATCCTAGCCACGTGCAATTCTAAGATATCCTCCTATACGTCCTCAAGACACCCTCATGACTAGCCTCTGGAGTTTGATGGAAGTGCTCTAACAATTTTTGCCGCAATTCATCACTTGTGGGCACTCGAATGTATCCGCGGTCTAGCAGCAAACCACCATAATTCTCCAACTCTGGATGGCACTTCGGATCATCCAACACCTCCTGCAAGGAAGGGAAAGGTAGGAGAAGAATAGGCTGCATGCTCGGCGATATCGGGTTGGCGTGATAGTGCATCCGCCGTTCTATTTTTCGTTCTCTTATTGTATTGGATTTTATAATCATACACCGACAATTTTGTGATCCATCTCTGCTGTGTCGCAGTGTGTATGCGCTGTCACATAAAGTATGGAAGACTTCTTTGATCGGTTTAGATAATGAATCGTCTACCGATCAAATAAGACCTCCACTTTGTCACCGTTTATAGAATTGCCAACATCTTTTCCCCATAAGTCGATAATTGCTGAGATTTTTATGATAAAGCCTTACTAAGAAATGCAATGGGACATCCTCCTTGCATTAGTACAGCTCCTATGCCAACACCGGACGCATCACATTCCACAATAAACTCTTTGGTGAAGTCTGTTTTTAGTTTTTCAAAGGCTGTAGTGGCTTCATCCGTCCATCTAAAAGAGTCCTTCAATAAAGAAGTGAGAGGAGCAGTGATCTTGCCATACCCGATGATGAAGCGGCGATAATATCTGGTCAGCCCCAAAATTTCTTGTAATCCAGTAGCAGTAGTAGGAAACATTTGAGGATCTGCCGCTACACCTTCCGCTGAGATTGTGGCATATATACTCCACTTGTAGTACTCCTCATAGGCCCTTGGATTTCTTGATTTTTAATTGGTTTTGCTTCAACAAATTCAGCACATCCTCCAATTGCCGCCAATGTTCCAATTCAGTCCTGCTATACACTGAAATGTCATCAAAAAATACTAAAACATGCCTTCACAATAGAGGCCGAAATATATCATTCATGAGGCCTTGAAAAGTAGCTGGAGCATTGGTGAGATCAAAAGGCATCACCGGGAGCTCGTAATGCTCGTCCGAAGTCCGAAATTTAGTTTTGTACATATCCGCCGAGTGAACTCTAATTTATTGATACCTAGCCCTCAAGTCAAGCTTGCTGAATACAGTCGCCTCTATAAGCTCGTCCAGTAGCTCCTCCATAACTGGAATGATATATCGGTCCTTGACGGTAATAGCATTTAGTGCCTAATAGTCGACACAAAAATATCATGTCTCGTTTTTTTTCGCACCAATAGCACGCAGGATGAGTATGAGCTATAACTTAGTTGAATGAGGCCTTGCTCCAATATCTCGGCTACCATCTTGGAGATAACTTATTTTTACACATATGGATATCGATTTGGCCTTACGTTCGCCGATGTAGCCCTGGGCACAATCTCTATGCGGTGGTTCACCGTTCTCCTTGGTGGCAACTCCTTTGGTTCCTCAAACAGTCCAACAAATTTGTCTAATAAATTAGACAACTCGATGGTAGTATCTAGACTCATTTGAGACTCATCTCCTGCTAGTCCTAACTGAAGAAGATAGGCCAAATCACTCGCACATGGTAGCTCCACCATTGGCTGCATCGTAGGAATTGGCCATCAAGCCGCAGATCTTTGTTTCCTTGCTTAAATTTCATCCACATGCTCCGGAAATCAAAAGTGACAGGTCCCAAGCTTTGTAACCACTAAGTACCAAGGACAATGTTTGCTCCTCGTAGTGCCAACAGATATAAGTCCATAATGATGTCGTGCCCTTATATACTAACTCGGCGATACAAGCTCTTCGTCTTAAGCTTCGTGCCGTCTCTAATAGCAACATCAAACCCCACGGTCGGTTCAGCATCCAAACCCAATCTCCTTACTAATCTCTCATTTAGAAAGTTGTGTGTACTCCTGGAATCGATGAGGATGTGCAAACAATGCTTTCTAACGAGTCTGTCTACTCGTAACGTCCTCGGCACGGAAGTACCCAAATATGAATGAATCAATATTTCAACTTAGATATCTTCCTTCACACCCTCCTCAACGGCCTCCTCATGGACCTCCTCTGGATACTCTCCATCGTCAACAACCTCATCATCCTCCTTGAGACCGTTGATGAGCATCACACTCCCGATTGGTTTGAAACACCAATGATCGGGGGTGAAACGTTCATCGCATCGATAGCAAAGGCCATTCGCTCTTCGCTCCTTCACCTGGGCAGGTGTGAGAGTTCGAACGGGGGTCTTGTGCCTCCTCTAACATTGAAAGAAGGTCTCAAAGGTGGTCGTGGTCTAGTACTAGAAACTGCTGTCTTTGAACCCGCAAAATTTTCAGCCGGTGTTCTAGGTGCAAACCGTCCATCTTGGTTGCCCTAACTTGTTTTCGCTGCCATCTTGAGAGCCTTATGTTTTTGCTCCGTCCTCATGGCCTTCTCAAAGGCCTCCTCAAGAGTGGTAGGACATAGAGCACGAACATCCACTTGTATCTCCCTTCAGAGCCATGAAATAAATGTGCTCATCAATGTCGGTTCGGGCCAAGGTGGCTCACATCGACTCATAACTCTTTCAAATTCAGCTTGGTACTCCAGTATGATCATCCTCTGAACCATCTTGCTTAACGTGGCAGCAAAATCTTCATATGTCGCTGTCCCAAATCTACATGTAATTCTCCTACAAAAATCAGCCATTTTGATAAATCCTCCACCATGAATAACCGATCTATACCAATGCAATGCCGTTCCTCGGAGGTGAAACCTTACCATGTGGACCTTTGCATCCTCTGCTATCCCTTGACAATCAAAATATTGTTCAACTTGAAACACCCAATCCATTGGATCATCGGCATGGAATTTGGAAAAGTCCAAGTGTGCGATCTCCACCAAATATCATTGTCGGGTTCACGAAAGATCCTTGGTTCAGGTCTAAACCTTTGTGCATGTTGTTCACCTTCTCTAAATCCTTGAGCACGTCTATCACCATCTCCGAAGGGATCAACCTCATCCTCAAAGTGCCAATCCTTCTCATCCACAAAGTGCACCGGTGCCGCACGCCTCTCGGGTTCCACCATCGCTGGTCTTGGGTTTTGTAACGGAGGTAGGGGATGATGTGTAGGCATAGGTTTGTGGGGATCATTGACACTAACATGTCGCACCTGGACCTATGGGGTATTGGTTTAGTGTGGTCCCACCGTTGGTCCTTCTTGAGGCACCAATCGTGGTCTAGGAGATGACGAAGCCGATCGGTTGATAACATATTTCTTTAAATCATTGTGATCCTTTTGCATTGCGTTAACTCTATGCAATAATTTTTGGAATATGCCCTTAAGTTCATTCGCCAAGCCCATATTCGCATTCATGGACGTTGGTTGACTCGATCCTGCTGTGGTCTCTTCAAAGGAATCAGCCTCACTGTTAGGGTTATCATGGGTTGAGTCTTCTCTTATCAGTGTGCTCTCCATAGATCTCCTTATTGATGTCATCTTGCTTATTTCAACCATTAATGGAGGTCTAAGGTTCGCCTAGCTCTGATACCAAATTGATGGGTTACGGTAGCAAAAGATTGGCTACGGAACGATTCTTTCAAAATCTAAATTTATTACAAGAATTAGTCCGCACATCCATGGGAAAATATTCGTTGAATATTTTCTTGCATAAGTATCAGTCAAGTGGATTAGATTCATAACTCCCTGATCTCTAATTTTTGTATTTACGCCCTTCGCAGATTCGAACTGCAATCGGGACGAAAACATGAAATAACGCGAGTGATGGTGGTGGTGACGGGTGGAGTGGAAGTTAGGGTTTTGGATGATTATGGAGATGAAGGTGGATGGTGGATATAGTTAAAGGATTTAGACGAAGAGAAAAAAATGGTCGAGATCCCAAAGAAGAGGCAGGACTCGATAGACGAGGGAGATTAGAAGTTAGGAGAGACTTTGCCAAAGGTAGAGGTGGTAGGTTGATGAAGAGGGAGGAGGGAGGAGGGAGAGAGAATAGAGAGAAGATAGGAGAAAAAATAAGAAAAGATCCTAGCTAAATGTATCACAAAGTCTCTACTAACTTCTAATCTCCCTCGCTTATTGAGTCCTCTCTCTTCTTTAGGATCTCGACCACTTCTTTCCCTTCATCTTAATCACTTAAACGACATAACCCATCCACCCTCATCTCCATTATCATCCATAACCCTAACATCCACTTCACCCGTCACCACCATCATCATCCACACTAAATCATAATTTCGTCCCTATTATAGTGCAAATCAGTGATGGGCATAAATACCAAATATGTAGATCAGGGAGCTACGGATTGATTCCACTTTGTTTAGTAATTTTTGGACCACAACAGAATATTTGGTGAATATTTTTTTTTGGTTGCCCGGGCTGGTTCCTACAATAAATCTAGATCATAAAGGAATCATACCGTAGACCTATCATTGGAATTAGAGCCTATCTTTTGATACCGTAGAACCCATCAAGTGGTATCAGAGCCAGGCGAACCTCATACCTCCATTAATGGTTGAAACAAGAAAGATGACGTCGATAAGGAGACCAATAAAGAGCACACCGATAAGGGAAGACTCAACCCATGATAACCCTAACCGTGAGGTCAATTCCTTTGGAGCGACCACGGCAGGACAAAGTCAACCAACGTCGATGGGTGTGAATGTGGGCTTGGTGGATGAACTTAGAGGCATATTCCAAACATTGATGAATGATCATAATGCTTTAAAATAATATATCATGAACTGATTGGCTTTGTTATCTCCTCGCCGATGATCAGTGCCTCAAGTAAGACTAGCGGTGGGACCACACCGAACTGATATCCCGCAGGAACTGGTGCGATATGTTAGTGTCAATGATCCTCTTATATCTATGCCTACACATCATTCCCCACCTCCGTTACGAAACTCAAGACCGGCGGTGGTGGAACCTAAGAGGTGTGCATCACCAATGCACTTCGCCGATGAGGAGGATTGGCACTTTAAGGATGAGGTTGATCCCTTTAGAAATGATGATAGACATGCTCGAGGATTTAGAGAAGGAGATCAACATGCACAAAGGTTCATACCTAAACCAAGTATCTTTCGTGAACCTGACAATGCTATTCGAGGGAGAACCGCATGCTTGGACTTTTCAAAATTCCAAGGCGGTGATCCAACAGATTGGGTGTTTCAAGTTAAACAATACTTTGAGTGTCAAGGGATAGCGGAGGACATAAAGGGCCATATGGCAAGCTTTCACCTCCAAGGAACGACATTGTATTGGTATAGATTGGTTATTCGTGGTGGAAGATTTACCGGTTGAGCTGACTTTTGTAGGAGGATTACACGCAGATTTAGGACAGCGGCACATAAAGATTTTGTTGCCACTTTAAGCAAGATGGTTCAGAGAATGACCATATTGGAGTACCAAGCTGAATTTGAAAGTGTTAATTGTCGTTGTGAGCCACCTTGGCTTGAACCGACATTGATGAGCACATTCATTTCAGGGCTACGTGATGAGATACAGACAGATGTTTATGCTTTTTGTCCTACTACTCTTGAAGAGGCCTTTGAGAAGGCCGTGAGGAAGGAGCAAAAACATAAAGCTCTCAAGATGGCAACAAAAATAAGTTGGGGCAACTAAGATGGGCGATTTGCACCTAGAATACCAATTGGAAATACTGCAAGTTCAAAGACAGCGGCTGTTAGTACTAGACCATGACAACCTTTGAGACATTTTTCTGATGTTAGAGGAGGTACAAGACCCCTCATTCGAACTCTTACACCTGCCTAGGTAGAGGAGCGAAGAGCGAAGAGCCTTTGCTTTCGATGCGATGAACGTTTCACCCCCGATCATCGGTGTTCCAAACTGATCGGGAGTGTGATGCTCATCGACGGTCTCAAGGAGGATGATGAGGTTGTTGATATGGAGAGTGCTCAGAGGAGGTCCATGAGGAGGCCATTGAGGAGGGCGCGGAGGAAGATATCCAAGTTGAAATATCGATGCATGCATATTCGGGTACTTCCGCGCTGAGGACGTTACGGGCAGACGAACTCGTTATAAAGCATTGTGTGCACATCCTCATCGATTCCGGGAGTACACACAACTTTCTAGACGAGAAGTTAGTGAGGAGATTTGGTATGGATGTTGAACCGACCACAAGAATTGACGTTGCTATTGGAGACGGCACGAAGCTTAAGGTAGAGAGCTTGTGTCGTCGGGTCCGTATACGAGTGTAAGGATACGATATCATAGTAGATTTGTATCCGTTGGCACTGTGAGGACTGAACATTATCCTTGGCACTCAGTGTTTACAAAGCATGGGACCCGTCACTTTTGATTTTTGGAGCATGTGTGGCTTGATGGCGTTCGATCTCCACCGATTCCTACGATGTAGCCGATGGTATGGCTGCTATGTGTGAGTGATTTGGCATATCTTCTATAGTTAGGACTAGTAAGAGATGAGGCTTAAATAAGTCTAGTTACTATGAATAGGCTTTGATACTAATTGATGAGATCTGGAACCAAAAATAGCCTACGCTAAGATTCCTTCAAGATCTGAATGTATTATAGAAATCAGTCCATGCAACCATGGAAAAATATTCGTCAGATATTCTTTGGTAATCAAAACATTATAAAACTAATTGGGTTGGATCCGTAACTTCCTGATCTACAACTTTCATATTTATGCCCTTCGCAAATTTGAACTTTAACAGGAACGAAAATACGGAATAACGTGAGTGATGGTGGTGGTGATAGGTGAAGTGGATGTTAGGATTATGGATGGGTATGGAGATGAGGGTGAATTGTGGAAGTGATCAAGGGAAGTAGACGAAGGCAACGAAGTAGTCGAGATCCCAAAGATGAAGGGTGACTCGATAGACGAGGGAGATTAGAAAGGAGTGCCAACGGTAGATGTGGAAGGATGGTGAAGAGGGAGGAGGGAGAAGTCTAGAGAGAAGATAGGAGGCAAGAAATAAATAATCCAATAGCATAATGAAGTTGGCTGCTTTCCAAATATATATAAAGGCTAGCTAATAAGTCCTAAAATAATATGAAACCTTAATTCTAGAGGATTCCCATCGATCGCGTTTGAACTTGCCTGATCGCGTTCAAACGCACTCAAAAAGCCCAATCTCTAGATGTGCGAACGCGATACAAGCATTCAAACTCGTCCAACCGTGTTCGAACGCACAATATGCATTCTCTGTATTTGTGAACCTGATGCAGGCATTCACATGGGCGTTTGAACGCGACCCCACCTGTGTTCAAACGCGACCTACAAGAATTTTATTTTAATAAAAATAAACACTTAATGTAATAAAAAAAGATCCTAACTAAGATATCTTGCCCTGAAGGTGAAAAGTCAGGGAAACGCTCCAAGATATCAGTCTCCAACTTTCATGTTGCCTCATCACATAGCTTGCCAACCCCCTCAACTAGAATCTCCATCTCCAATCTGGTACCATATCGTCATCGGCGTCTAGCAAGTACTCTGTAACAACCCAAACCAAAAAAAAAAACGCGACCCCAACGCCGCCGCAGCCACCACCAACACCCCCCATCGCCTTCCTTCTTTCTCTTTAAATCTCTCTCTCTTGCACTCCTTCCTCTCCTCGTTGCCAACGTCGGCCCGCCGCCACCTTCCCGAAGCCGCCACCGCCGGTGAGAAGCTCTTCCTCTCTCTCTCTCTCTCTCTCTCTCTCTCTCTCTCTCTTTCTCTCTCTCTCTCTCTCTCTCTCTCTCTCTTGCTCGAGCTCGGGCTCATCGGAGCGGAGCCGCCGGCAAGAAGCAGGTAGCTGGTTGGCCAGCAGCGGCCGGTGCCCTCCCTGTCGGCCCGGGTCCGCAACCTCCTCCCTCACCTCCTCTCTTTCTTCTCTTCCTTTTCTGCTCTTCTTCTTCTTCTTCTTCTTCTTCTTCTTCTTCTTTCTTTCTTTCTTTCTTTCCTTCTTCCTTAGCTCCTCTTTCTTTCTGCACAGTGTTGGGCTCGGCCCAGCACTGATGGCAAATTTAATTCATTTATTAATTAATTATTTTATTTAGGCATTTTTCTTCTTAATTAATGCAAATAGATTATTTAGACATTAACTATTTTAATAATATTATATATTCTTCAATATAATTATTATTAATTATAATTTGTATAACTAATGATTAATTAGGTATAAATATAGGTAATACTTATATTTATTTATTTATATCTCTGTTAGATTAATATATAGATTTGTGAATTATAATTATCAAATTTATATACTAATATTTTTATGAGATACATTTTAAATAATTCTAATAATCTATTATACATTATTATTTTGTAACAAATAAAATACTAGGCTTATGTATTTATTTATTATTTTATAAGGTAATCTCTAATTAATCAAGATATAATTATAGTTAGGTTTTCACCTATATTTATATTTATATTTTTATCTGTAATTAAAAATCTTAAAAATCTAGTTAGTGATAAAGATAAGTAGAAATTCTAAAACCTTTTAAATCATCACATATTACATGAACGGATTTTAATTAGATAAACTAATTGTAGCATACGGTCAGTAGTAGCTGCATTTACCTTCTTGTGTGAGATACGAATTTGTTTTCCAATTTGACATGAACCACACACTCTTTTTGACATTTCTTTCATCTTAGGTATTCCTCTTACCACTTCATGTTTGGACAGAGTAAATAATTCCTTGTGATTCACATGTCCAAGACGTTGATGCCAAAGATTTGCAATGTCGAAAGAGGCACTGTTACATTTCAGTTTATGTGAAGTTTCAACGATATGGCAATTATCAGATGTTCTAGATCCATAACATATAACATTACCATCATGATCTAGAATAGTACAATTATTTTTGGAGAATTTTACCTCAAAATCTTCATCACAAAATTGACTGATGCTTAGTAGATTTGCTTTCAAGCCCTTAACATAAAGAACATTTTCGAGACTAGGAATCCCTAGAGTACTTACCTTTCCTTTACCTATTACCTTTGATGAATTACCATTTCCAAATGTCACAACTCCCCCTTCATGTTTTTCAAGATTAGAAAATAATGACTTGTCACCCGACATATGTCTTAAACAGTCACTGTCTAAATACCACAAATCAGAATTTAAAGCTTTTAAGGCTGTATGCACAACATAACATTTCAAATCACTTTTCTTGACCCATATGGCCTTTGTTTTCATCCCATAAATGAAAGCAGTTCTAGGTGTTTGCAAAAATTTGTAATGCGGTCGAATATGCCCTAGAATGCCGCAATGATAGCATGTCGGAACAAACCCTTTTCTACTCACCTTTTGTCGAGGAGTGTGACTAAAGTTTACCTTTGGTGCCGTTAAAGATTCACCAGTTTATAGATTCAACTTCAATTTTGAAGGATTCATCCAGGATTGCTTTGAAAATTCGATTGATGGCTTCAGGTATTCTTCCTTTTGTATACCTGCAGAAACAAAAACAGTTTTATTATTATTTGAATTACCAGTATATCCAACACCATACCTGTCTTTTCCAGAGATCTGAGCTTGTAGAATCTCGTCCAGTTTGTTCTTCCCTTTTAAAAATGTAACTTCCTTATGCAATCGCTCTAGTTCAATTTCATCAGCCTTCATTTTATTTTTCGCATTGTCAAGTTGTTCAGAAAGGTCTTTGACACGTTCAAGCTCCAATTTGTATTTCTCCTAAAATTGAATTCTTTCTGGTTCGATTTTCTTAAGTTGTTAAAGTAGTCTAAGATTGCTTTTCTTGAGTTTAAACGACTCCAAGTACAAGTCATTATATGCCTTTTGAATTACAGATTCATCATCCTCAGCTGGTAGCATATCAAGATCATCTGTACTATCAGTATCATCAACAGAGTCAGTATTAAGCAAAGAAGAGGCAAAGGCTACAAAGTTTTCTTCGTCTTTTTTAGAATCATCATTTGATTCATCTGAATCATCCCAAGTAACTTTCATAGCTTTGCCCTTTCTCTTAAGATGATTAGGGCATTCTTGTGCGATGTGTCCAAAACCAGAACATTCAAAGTATTGAACTTTATTCTCAGAATTCTTATTTTTCTGTTTGACATTGTTGTTGCTACCACCTGTATTCAAAGTCACAGTATTCTACTTTTTCACAAAAGCTTTGCTCTTTTCAAACTTTTCAGAATTCAACTTGTTTGGCTTCCGAAAGAATTTATTGAACTTTTTGACAAACATAGCCAACATCTCAACATCTAAATCACCTTCATCTTCAGACTCCTCTAAATTTTGTTCAACAGTAGATAGAGCCATCCCTTTGGACTTCCTTGGTTTTGAAAGACTGGACTCAAATGTTTGTAGATTTCCTACCAATTGTTCAACTTTCATAGAATCGATGTCCTTACTTTCCTCAATAGCTGTAACTTTTGCCTGAAACCTTTTTGGAAGAGACCTAAGGATCTTACGAACAGTTCTGTTTTTAGGAATTTTCTCTCCTAGGTTAAAACTGGAGTTGACTATATCACTCAGCTTTGCATAGAACTCATCAAATATCTCATTCTCCTCCATACGTAGGGTTTCAAAACTAGTAGTCAACCTCTGAAGTTTTGAAAGTTTTACAGCCACAGTTCCTTCATGAGTTGTTTCTAAGATCGTCCAGGCTTCTTTTGCTATTTCACAAGTAAAAATTCTTCTAAATTCTTCCGAGGAAACACAACTAAAAATTGCATTTATTGCTTTGCTATTCTAGCCAACTTTTTCATAATCTGTCTTATCTCATGACTCAATCGGTTTCTCAACAAACTCATCAATCACCATGTACATTGGTGGACTCCAACCGTTCACAATGGCCATCCATACTCGCTCATCTATAGACTTCAAATAAGCTCTCATTCTAGCTTTCCAATATCCATAATTTGATCCATCTAGAATAGGAGGTCTAATAGATGATGGTCCATCTCTATGAAAATCCATGCCTATATGATCTCTCTCAAAGAGTGAGAGAACCTGCTCTGATACCAATTGAAAAAACCCTTAGACACACGTATGTATCTAAACACTAGGCAATGATATCGCTCGTTCGCTTAAGTAAAAGTCCGAAGAAATATTAAGAACGAAAGCAAAGATAAACGCCAAGATTTTAACATGGAAAAACCCAAAACGGGAAAAAAACCACGGATCCAAACTCGGATCAAAACCAATCACTATGATAGTAGCAGTTACAAGACTGACTCACAAAACAACCCGTCAATCCAAACGACTTTGTTCCTCTCTGTCTTGATCGCTAGAACCCACGATTCACTGCTTCTCGTGATTGAAGTCCAATCTCAGTAGCTCTCGAGATTGATCTTTCGTTTAGATAGCCCTTAAGACGAAAGATTAGATTCTTGTAGATGCAAAGGACCTTGTTTATTGAAGAACCGATGTAGCCTCCAAAAAGTCTCGTTGAATAATCTCCTTCAACTCACTAGAGTTAGGGTTTCACAATCCTTATATATGATCTTCAAGATAGAGCCAAATCTGAGTCTTATCCGTACTCACGAAAGTCCAATAAATTGCAAACTTCATAGGTGCGTTCGAACGCGGCCCGGGTGCGTTCGAACGGCCTGACTTAATCTCAGGTGCGTTCGAACGGGCCCAAGTGCGTTCGAACACGACAGCTTGAATTCTTCAGGTTGCGTTCGAAACGCGTTTGTGAACGCGGCTCTCTGTCTGTGTGAACGCAGATTTCGCGTTCGAACTCGTTTGTGAACGCGGTGTGAACTCAACAGCTTTTCTCCAATAACCTTGCAATTCTTCAAACCAGAGATATTCTAGACTTGTGTAAAGTTCATATACATGTAAAAAATACACTTAGAATATTTTGTACACAATTGCCAACAAATAAAAACCTAATAGTGGATTTATCGGATGGGCTGATTTTTCTAGAAGGATTACACGTAGATTTGGGACAGCGGCATATGAAGATTTTGCTGCCACATTAAGCAAGATGGTTCAAAGGACTACCGTATTGGAGTACCAAGTTGAGTTTGAAAGAGTTAGTAGTCATTGTAAGCCACCGTGGCCCGAATGTACATTGATGAGTACATTTATTTCAGGGTTGCAAGAGGAGATACAAGCAGATGTTCATGCTCTATATCCTACTACTCTTGAGGAGACCTTTGAGAAGGCCGTGAGGATGGAACAAAAGCATAGGGCTCTAAAGATGGCAGCGAAAACCAATTGGGGCAACCAAGATGGGCGATTTGCACCTAGAATGCCGGTTGAAAATTCTGCAGCTTTAAAAACAACGGTTGCGACTATACACCACGACGACCTTTGAGACCTTCTTTCAACGTTAGAGGAGGCACAAGACCCCCCGTTTGAACGCTCACACCTGCCCATGTGGAAGAGCGAAGAGCGAAGGGCCTTTGCTTTCGATGTGATGAGCGTCTCACCCGCAATCATAGGTGTTCTAAATCGATCAGGAGTGTGATGCTTATCGATGGTCCTGAGGAGGATGATGAGGTTGTTGATGATAGAGAGTGTCCAGAGGAGGTCCATGAGGAGACCGTTGAGGAGGGCATGGAAGAAGATATTCAAACTGAAATATCGATGCATGTATATTCGGGTACTTCCTCGCCGAGAACGTTACAAGTGGACGAACTCGTTAGAAAGCATTGTGTGCACATCCTCATCGATTCAGAGAGTATACAAAACTTTCTAGATAGGAAGTTAGTGAGGAGATTGGGTTTCGATGCCGTACCAACTACAGGGTTTGATGTTGCTATTGGAGATGGCACGAAGTTTAAGGTGGAGAGCTTGTGTCGCCGAGTCGGTATACGGGTGTATGGACACGACAACATTGTGGATTTGTATTCGTTGGTGCTGCGAGGAGCGGGCATTGTCCTTGGTGCTCAGTGGTTACAGAGTTTGAAACTCGTCACATTTGATTTCTAGAGCATATGGATGAAATATAAACAAGGAACAAAGATGTGCAGCTTGATGGTGTTCGGACTTCGTCAATTCCTGCGATGCAGCCTAAGGTGGTGCTGCCTTGTGCGTATGATTTGGCCTATCTTCTTCAGTTAGGATCAACAAGAGATGAGCCTCAAATGAGTTCAAGTATTACCATCGAATTGTCTAATTTATTAGATAACATTTCTGGACTATTTGAGGAGCCATAGAAGTTACCACCGAGGAGAGTGGCAAACAATCATATAGAAATTGTACCTAGGGCTGTACCAGTGAACGTGGGACCATATTGGTATCCACATGTGTAAAAAGAAGTTATCTCAAAGATGGTAGCCGAGATGTTGAAGCAAGGCCTCATTCAACCAAGTCATAGCTCATACTCGTCCCCCGTGCTATTAGTGCGAAAAAAGGACGGGACATGGCATTTTTGTGTTGACTATCGAGCGTTAAACACTATTACTATTAAGGATCGATATCTCATTCCGATTATCGAGGAGTTGCTGGACGAGTTTGTAGGGGTGACTATATTTAGTAAGCTTGACTTGAGGGCCGAGTATCATCAAATTAGAGTTCACCCGGTGGATGTGCACAAAATTACATTTCGGACTCCGGACGAGCATTACGAGTTTCGAGTTATGCCTTTTAGTCTCACCAATGCTCTAGCTACCTTTTAAGGCCTCATGAATGATATATTTTGGCCTCTCTTGCGAAGATATGTCTGAGTATTTTTTGACGATATTTTGGTATATAGTAGGACTGAATTGGAGCATTGGCAGCATTTGGAGGATGTGCTAAATTTGTTGAAGCAAAACCAATTGAAGATCAAGAAGTCCAAGTGCCTATGGGGAGTACCAAAGGTGGAGTATTTAGGCCACATCATTTCAGCGGATGGTGTAGCGGTGGATCCACAAAAGATTACATGTATGATTGCTTGGCCTATTCCTACTACTACAACTGGATTGAGAGGATTTTTGGGGCTGACTGAATATTATCGATGCTTCATCACCGGATATGGCAAGATTGCTACTCCTCTCACTTCTTTGTTGAAAGACTCTTTAAGATGGACGGATGAAGCCACTTCAGCCTTTGAAAAATTGAAAACAGCAATAACGATGGCACCCGTTCTAGCGCCATCTAGAGTTGGAGAATCGAGACGGTTTGCTGCTGGACCACGGATACATTCGGGTGTTGAAGCGTATTGGTCTAGTTGCATATCGTCTGAAGCTGCCGAAGGGATCGATAGTGCATCTTGTCTTTCATGTTTCATTGCTAAGAGAGCACATTGGAGATTATGAGATCGTTGGATCAATTCTACTAGAGCCATTGGAGAAGATAGAGATTGTAGAGCCAATTCATGTACTTGCAAGATACCGACGACTATATGGTACTAGATTGGAGATGGAAATTCTAGTTGAGTGGCTTGGTAAGCCATTTGATGAGGCGACATGAGAGTTTGAGGCTGACATTTTGGAGCGTTTCCTTAACTTTTCACCTTGAGGGCAAGGTAGGGGAAGCGTAGTGGATTGATACGAATCGGATCAAATCGGATCACATCAAAAGGAGATTAGGCTTAATGGATTGAGTCTGATTATCTTATTTGGTTATTTGGTTTAGTTAGAGTCTTAGTAGGTTAGGATTTTATTTAATTAGCTAAATCCAACTCTACGCAGTTTCAGGAAAATATTCATAGAATATTTATACATATCCAAATAATATCAAATAAGTTGGATAAGGTCAACAACCTCAAGATCTACAAATTTTATATTTATGACTTTTCTAGATTCGGAATCTATCTACGACAATATGAAAGCTTAATCCGAGAGGTAATCGGAGAAGATAAGGAAACCTGGTTTAGTTGGTTTGTTAGGGTTTCATATTGTTTTAGGACTTGTTGGATAGTCTCTATAAATACGTGGATGGCAGCCAACTTTATAATGCTATTAGATTATTGATTTCTTTACTCCTATCTTCTCTCTAGACTTCTCCCTCCTCCCTCTTCACCATTCTTCCACATCTACCGTTGGCAAAGTTTCTCCTAACTTCTAATCTCCCTCGACTGTCGAGTCACCTCTCTTCTTTGGGATCTTGACCAATTTGTTCCCCTCGTCTACTTCTCTTAATCACTTCCACAATCCACCCTCATCTCTATACCCATTCATAACCCTACCATCCACTTCACCCGTCACCATCAATATCACCCACATTATTCTGTATTTTCATCTTTGCTACAATTTGAATCTGCGAAGTGCGTAAATATAAAAGTTGTAGATCAGGAAGTTATGGATCCAACCCAATTAGAAAATATTTGATGACAATTTTCCTACGGTTGCGCGGACTACTTCTTGCAATAAATTTAGATCTTAAGGAATTGTTTTATAGCCATTGGTTACAAATCCCATCAGGCATATGATGATTTTGCTGCCACATTAAGCAAAATGGTTGAGAAGATGACCGTATCAGAGTACCAATCTGAGTTTGAAAGAGTTAGTAGTTGTTGTAAGCCACCTTGGCCCGAACAGACAATGGTGAGCATATTTATTTCAGAGCTGCGAGAGGAGATACAAGAGGATGTTTGTACTCTATGTCCTACTACTCTTGAGGAGGCCTTTGAGAAAGCCGTGAGGATGGAACAAAAGCATAGGACTCTAAGGATGGCAGCGAAAAACAATTGGGGCAACTGAGATGGGCGGTTTGCACCTAGAACGCCGGTTGGAAATTCTGCGGTTACAAAAACAGCAACTGCGTGTACTAGACCACGACCACCTTTGAGACCTTCTTCCGATATTAGAGGAGGCACAAGACCCCCCATTCGAACTCTCACACCTGCCTAGGTGGAGGAGTGAAGAGCGAAGGGTCTTCGCTTTCGATGTGATGAGCGTTTCACCCCCGGTCATCAGTGTTCTAAATTGACCGGGAGTGTGATGCTTATCGACAGTCCTAAGGAGGATGATGAGGTTGTTGATGATGGAGAGTGTCCAGAGGAGGCCCATGAGGAGGCTATTGAGGAGGGCGTGGAGGAAGATATCCAAGCTGAAATATCGATGCATGCATATTCGGGTACTTTCACGCTGAGAACGTTACGAGTAGATGGACTCGTTAGAAAGCATTGTGTGAACATCCTCATCGATTCGAGGAGTACACACAACTTTTTAAACGAGAGGTTAGTGAGGAGATTGGGTTTGGATGCCGAACCGACCACGGGATTTGACGTTGCTATTGGAGACGGCACAAAGATTAAGGCGGAGAGCTTGTGTCGCCGGGTCTGTATATGAGTGCAAGGACATGACATCATTGTGAACTTGTATCCGTTGGCACTGCAAGGAGCAAACATTGTCCTTGGTGCTTAGTAGTTACAGAGTTTAGGACCCGTCACATTTGATTTTCAAAGCATGTGGATGAAATTTAAATAAGGAAACAAAGATGTGCAACTTGATGGTGTTCAGTTTTCGCTGATTCCTGCGATACAGCCTATGATAGGGCTGCCTTATGCGTACGATTTGGCCTATCTTCTTCAATTAGGACCAATAGGAAATGAGCCTCAAACGAGTTCAGGTACTACCATTGAATTATCTAATTTATTAGATAACTTTTTTGGACTATTTGAGGAGCCATAGGAGTTACTGCCGAGAAGAGCGGCGGACCATCGTATAGAGATTATACCCGGGGCTGCACCGGCGAACGTGAGGCCATATCGGTATCCATATGTGCAAAAAGAAGTTATCTCAAAGATGATAGCCAAGATGTTGGAGCAAGGCTTTATACAACCAAGTCATAGCTCATACCAATACCCCATGCTTTTGGTGCGAAAAGAGGACGGGACATGGCGTTTTTGTGTCGACTATCGAGCACCAAATGCTATTATTATCAAGGACTGGTATCCCATTCCGATTATCGAGGAGTTGCTAGACGAGCTTGCAGGGGTGACTATATTTAGTAAACTTGACTTGAGGGCCGGGTATCATCAAATTAGAGTTCACTCGGCAGATGTGCACAAAACTGCATTTCGAACTCCGAATGGGCATTACGAGTTCCGGGTGATGCCTTTTGGTCTCACCAATACTCCAACTACCTTTCAAGACCTCATGAATAATATATTTCGGCCTCTCTTGCGAAGGTATGTCTTGATATTTTTTAATGATATTTTAGTGTATAGCAGGACTGAATTGGAGCATTGGCGGCATTTGGAGGATGTGCTGAATTTATTGTAGCAAAACCAATTGAAATCAAGAAGTCCAAGTGCCTGTGGGGAGTATCACAAGTGGAGTATTTAGGCAACATCATTTCAGCGGATGATGTAGCGGCGGATTCTCAAAAGGTTGCATGTATGACTGCTAGTCCTATTCCTACTACTACCATCGGATTGAGAAGATTTTTGAGGCTGACCGGATATTGTCGACACTTTATTGCCAAATATGGCAAGATCGCTGCTCCTCTTACTTTTTCATTGAAGGACTTTTTTAGATGGATGGATGAAGCCACTTCAACCTTTGAAAAATTAAAAACAGCAATAACGACGGCACCCGTTCTAGCGCTGCCGGACTTCACCAAAGTTTTCATTATGGAATGTGATGCGTCAGGTGTTGGCAAAGGAGCTGTACTAATACAAGGACACCTCATAGCTTTTCTTAGTAATACTTTGTCTCAAAAATCTCAACAATTATCAACTTATGATAGAGAGATGTTGGCAATTCTGCATGCAGTAATAAAATGGAGACCTTATTTGATCAGTAGACGATTCATTATCCAAACCAATCAAAAGAGTCTTCCATACTTTATAGGACACTCCGGCACAGCAAAGATGGCTCACAAAATTGTTGGGATATGATTATGAAATCCAATACAAGAAAGGGACTGAAAATATAGCGACGGATGCACTATCGCGCCAACCCGATACTGCCGAGCTTGCAACCTATTCTTCTCCTACCTTTTCCTTCCTTGATGAGCTGACATATGCTTGTACATCTGACCCAAATATTTTGAGATTGTTGTATGAGGTGATGGATGATCCGGAGCGCCATCCAGAGTTGGAGAATTAAGGCGGTTTGCTGCTGGACCGTAGATGCATTGAAGTGTCCACAAATGACGGATTGCGGCAGAAATTATTGGAGCACTTTCACCAAACTCCAAAGGTTGGTCATAAGGGTGTCTTGAGGACTTATAAGAGGATATCTCAGAGTTGCATGTGGCCAGTATTGAGGTGAGATGTGACGAATTTTGTCCGTGAAAAAATGAATCCCTAGACACACGTATGTATCTAACCTCTAGGCAATGATATTTCTCGTTCGCTTAAGTAAAAGTCGGAAGAAATATTAAAAACGAAAGTAGAGATGAACGCCAAGATTTTAACGTGGAAAAACCCAAAACGGGAAAAAAACCACGAATCCAAACTCGGATCAAAACCAATCACTATAATAGTAGCAGTTATAAGACTGACTCACAAAACACCCCGTCGATCCAAACGACTTTGTTTCTCTCAGTCTTGATCGCTAGAACCCATGATTCACTGCTTCTTGTGATTGAAGTCCAATCTCAGTAGCCCTCGAGATTGATCTTTCGTCTAGATCACCCTTAAGACGAAAGATTAAATTCTTGTAGATGAGTGGAACATTGTTAGTTGAAGAATCGATGTAGCCTCAAGAAGTCTCCTTCAATAATATTTCTTCAACTCCCCTTGAGATAGGGTTTCACAATCCTTATATATGATCTTCAAGATAGAGACAAATCCGAGTCTTATCCGTACTCATGAACTTCAAGATAGAGCCAACTTCGAGTCTTATCCGTACTCATGATCTTCAAGATAGAGCCAAATCCGAGTCTTATCCGTACTCATGATCTTCAAGATAGAGCCAAATCCGAGTCTTATCCGTACTCATGATCTTCAAGATAGAGCCAAATCTGAATCTTATCCGTACTCACGAAACTCCAATATTTTTAAACTTTGTTGGTGCATTCGAACGGGCTCGAGTGCGTTCGAACGCGACAGCTTGAATTCTTCAGGTTGCGTTTGAACGCGTTTGTGAACGCACCGCGTTCGAACGTGTTTGTGAACGCGGTGTGAACTCAACAGCTTTTCTCCAATAACCTTGCAATTCTTCAGACCAGAGATATTCTAGACTTGTGTAAAGCTCATATACATGTAAAAAATACACTTAGAATATTTTGTACACAATTGCCAACAAATAAAAACCTAACAGTCCGTGCTTGCGAAGTTTGTCAAAGGGCTAAAGCAACCACACTGAAACCGACTGGATTACTACAGCCTTTCCCTATATTGGACCGTGTTTGGGAGGACATTTCTATGGATTTTATAGAGGGTCTTCTGCTGGCACATGGTTATTCCATTATCTTTGTGGTGACTGACAGATTGAGCAATTATGCGCACTTTTTGGCATTATCACATCCGTTTTCAGCCAAGTCGGTGGCTGAAATTTTTGTTAGAGATGTTGGTCGGTTTCTTCTAACTTTTAATCTCCCTCGACTATCGAGTCACCCCTCTTATTTGGGATCTCGACTACTTCGTTCCCTTCCTCTACTTCCCTTAATCACTTCCACTATCCACCTTCATCTCCATAACTATCCATAACCCTAACATCCACTCCACCCATCACCACCACCATCACCCACGTTATTCCATGTTTTTGTCTCTATTACATTTTGAATCTGTAAAGGGCGTAAATATAAAAGTTATAGATCAGGAAGTTACGGATCCAACCCAATTAGTTTCATAATTTTCTGACTATTGAAGAATATCTGACAAATTTTTTTCCACGGTTCCAAAGACTGATTCTTGTAATACATTCAGATCTTGAAGAAATCATAGCGTAGCCTATCTTTGGTTTCAGATTTTATCATTTACCTTCATCATTATTGAAAGATCTATGTAAAGTACTAGATATGGAGGTATATATAGACAGTAACAAATGTCATATAGAGTGCCAAACAAGTGGCGCATATATGCATGTACGTTCACATGGGTACAATAACAATCTTCTAAACAAATTGACATTTTAAGCCCTATTATAACACTTTTGAAGGAAATCACATTCAAATTATTGTATTCTAGGTGAGTAATGATTTTTGTGGTTTAAAAGTTTGAATACTTTAAGTGACATCAAGATTTAATGTGACCCTTGTGATACCACATCAATAACAAATAGGAATAAAAGATTTAACTTTTTAATCATTCCTAACTATATTATGCTTCACATAACCATACTTAGCCATTTTAACATCATTCTTATGAGGGACATAAGTATTGCAAGTTGATTTTACAAAGTAAAAAGATAGATATATATTACAAGGCTTCCTTAGTGACGATAAAGTTGAAGCTTCACCTTTATCCTAGCCCTTGCTTCTTCATCCCTTCCTTTTGAGCTCAAGTAGTTGGATCAAGCTTTTTAAACATGCATCAAGTTTATTAAACATGTTGATAGCTTTTTGTAATTTAAACTCAAAAGATTAAAATTTTAAACTGAGTTTTCTCATAAGGTTACTTGCTCATGTAGATTAACTTCTAAAAGTTTAATTTTATTAAGCAGCAAAAAATTTTTAGAAGTTAAAGTTTTAGATATAGAAAAAGAGTTATCCAATTTCTCTTGAAGTTTGATTTTCTCATCCCTAAGATCATTCATCATGTCTTTATATTGCTTCACCATCTTGGTTTGTTTATCTATCGCTGATTTCAATTTGCAAACAAGCTTTACATTGGCTTTTTTAAGCTTGTAGGATTGTTTGAATAACTCGTCATATGGAGCTTGAATATCCTTCTCTCCATCATCATCAAAATCATGTTCAATTTGTTCACCTACAATAGACATCTCACAAGAACCATTAGTGGATAACAACGAAGCAATAAAAGCAATAAACTTCCCTTGATCAAGATTAGGGCCATCATCCTTAGATTCATCTCTATCATCTCAAGTGGCTTACAATTTTTTTTCTTTACTTATGATTGATACACTCATTAGCAAAGTGACCATAACCTTGGCAATTATAACATTGAACCTCCCCTGGTTAACTTTTGCTCTTAGATTGTAAGCCTTTAGTAATAGGGAAAGTGGGAGATTCACTAGAATTTTTATTCTTCACTTAAACTTTCGTCTTAAGCTTATTGCTCGTGCAACCTCTCGAATTTTTGAAATTTTCTTTGAGATTTTTCATGAGTTCCATCATCTTAGGACCAATGTCTTCAAATTCATCATCATCCCTCTTGATAAATGATAAGGCAAATCGTTTACCTTTTTAATTTGTTCGGCAGAAGGGTGGTCTTATAGGTCATACCTATAAGTTATTTAACTCTAAGAGAGTTAACATATTTGTTATCTTCTATAGCGATCACTTTTGCCTGAATTCTTTGAGAAAGAGATCTATTGATCTTTTTTCACTATTTAACTCTTGGGTATTTGCTCATCAAAGTTAAAACTAGATTAATTAACAATATAAGATTGTTTGGCAAAAAAATCACCAAAGTTTTTATCCTCCATCATATGGAGAGTCCTAAAGCTAGTAGTTAGCCTTTGAAGTTTTGAGAGTTTAATAGAGAGAGTCCCCTCATGATAGGTAGTCTCAAGGTTATCCCATGCATCTTTGTCTATCTTATAAGTACATATATGATGAAATCCGTCAGAAGTAAGCCCATTGAAAATAACGTTAATTGTGTTTCTATTAAAACTAAAGTTTTCATAATCAATCTTTACATGCTCAAAAATAGGATTTTTAATAACATTTCTATTTTTATCAATCATAGTAGAAGAATTATAACTATGAAGAACAATAATGTCAAATACATTCACTAATCGATTTAAAAATGCTTGCATCCTAGCTTTCCAATAGGGATAACTTGATCCATCAAACAATGAAGATCCAACATTAGGCAATTCTTCTTTAGGAAATTCCATCTTTTAGAGGATCTCTCTCTAAGGTGAGATCTCAATTTGATACCAAATACAAATATTTATTTACTTGCTAGAAGATGTTTTCTTAATTAGATGCCAAATAATAGCTAAAATAGGAAATGCAAGAACACATTCAAATATAATAATTTTTAACGTAGAAAAGCTCGTTATCAAATAAGGGTGAAAATAGCGGATCCCTTCTCTAGCATAAAATTAAGCACTATAGTAATTAATGATTACAAAACATTTACAGATCTCATCTCCCCATTGGGTTGCTGGAATCGGAGCCTACTATATCACATTTTCCTTTAACTTTGGTTGATCGTATTGTGGATATCTCACTTATATTGGATCAATTAAATCAGCGAGATAAAATCATCTAGACCTTAACAAATTCTAGAAAACTTTACACTAGGTCGGCATATCACCTACTTGCCCGGGAATCAGCATCAACCTCCTCTTTAAACCCCACTTGGAAAGTAGTATGGAAGACAAAAAAAACTTGTTACCTCATATCTTGACATTTATTTGGGGATGTTTATCTGATACTCTTTCAACAAAGGAGGTTTTACATCACCGTTTTTTAGATCTAGACATTGCTTGTCACCCGCTGTCCTACTAAATTTGAAATTGCAACTCATCTATTTTTCTATTGCCCATTTGTCAAAGTAATTTGGTTTGGAGTTGAATGCCAATGGCCAAATGGCATTACCTCTGAGATTCACTGGTTGCAAAGTATTTTGGAGTCCAGAGGTTCAGGTGATTTTCCTCTTCTGTTCACTACTGTATGGTTTATATGGAAAACACGTTGCATAGAAATTCTTGATCTAGCTCCACAAATCTCTCCTCAGCATGTTGTGAGACAAATTAAAGCTTCTGCCTTGTTTCTCCTACACTGCCGCAACCTTATTCTGCTCAAGTTGGACAGATTACGTTCTCTCTGGATGCAAATCTCCATCTTGACAACTATGTTCTATGTTGGACGGATACAAGTTAGCGGCAGGCTACTGACGAAGGCATTGGTGTCTTTCTTCGCCTTGATGTGTCTTGCTCTTATCAACAACAAGCTTACCTTTCTAATTGTTTTTGGGCTATGGAAGGTGAAGCTCATGCTCTCCTCGTAGATCTTATCTTCATTCACGATCTAGCCGTTGACACTTCGATTATTGTCTTCACGGATTATCTTGTGGTAGCAAATGCTTGCAATCAAATGTAGGAAGATGAAGTTCCTTGGTCCTTACGACCTTGGATCTTTCAATACTAAAGGTGGATACATCTTATTCCTACTCTTACTGTAATGTATACTAGTCGTGCAAATAATTTAATTGCGCACAAATTAGCTTCAATTGTTCTCCTAGAAAAGATCTCTTTGGTCGAGAGAGTCCCACCTTTGTACCTTGGTTTATCATGATTATATGATATGATCACGGTCTTTTCTCTCTCAAAAAAAAGAACACTTATAGACCATCTATTGTAACCCACCATTATCTCTGAAGTAATTTGCTTAACTCTCCCTCGATACATGGCTTTCCGTTCTTGGTACCCAACCTTAGTAACCCATAAAATTAAAGACCTACCTTTGTGACCCATAATGCAATATGAAACACAATCTTGAATCTAGTAGAGCTTCATCAAAATATGGTATAAGAACCTCACTATTCAATTGTTCCAACTTTCTTTTTTGCTCTCCTAAATATTTTCAACAGCCTCTAGGAATGCTAATCTTCTTTCCTCAAGACTATCTCCAAAAAGGCCTAAATCAAGAGAACTCAAACTGAAAAAAGGAATCTTCTTCACTCCATTTGAACAAGTTAAATCTCATTTGAACGTCCGAATGTTTTGAGCGTATCTTGTTCGAACACCCTTCTCATGTTGGAAATATTTTACTTTTTAGAAACTCTCGTTCAAACATCTTTCTTATGTTAAAAATATGTTGCTATCTGAAAATTTCTGATAGAATATATTTCCCACATTCGAAGTATGTTGCTCTCTAGAAAATTCCATTCAAATGGAAGTAAATCTCGTTTGAATGAATATCTAAAAGAATTTTTGCAACTTATTTCTCAAACTAAATAGCTCTAATATTGATTGCCAAAACGAAAATGGTTGTGCTAAAAAAGAATTAATCTTTCCAATAGATTTAAAAAACTTTCATCATAAAAGACTTTGCTTTCTCACAAATTTGCCAATTATAAAAACTAACAAGAATGTGAACTCCAACCATTGACCATACTCAGCCATACACATTCATTTATAGATTTCAGGAAAGCTCTAATTCTATCCTACCATAGTTATAGTTCACTCTATAAAAATTAGAGATCCGTCTCTATGGAAATTCTTTGCCTAGCGGATCTCTCTCTATCATAAGATAGTCCTACTTATCAATTGCAAAAAAGAAACTAAACCCTAGGCACAATTTCCTAAACCTTTGATTAAGTAAATAAAAGTACAAAATAATAGTTAGAATATGTTAGGTTTTTATTTGTTGGCAATTGTGTACAAAATATTCTAAGTGTATTTTTTCATGTATATGAGCTTTACACAAGTTTAGAATATCTCTGGTTTGAAGAATTGCAAGATTAGTAAAGAAAAGTTGTTGAGTTTACACCGCATTCACAAACGCGTTCGAACGCGGGTATTGTGTTCACACAAACAGAGAGCCGCGTTCACAAACGCGTCCGAACGCGGGTACTGCGTTCACACAGACCGAAAGCAGCGTTCACAAACGCTTTCGAACGCGGGTACTGGGTTCACACAGATTGAAAGCAGCATTCACAAACGCGTTCGAACGCAACCTGAAGAATTCAAGCTGTCGCGTTCGAACGTACTTGGGCCCGTTCGAACGCACCTGAGATTAAGTCAGGCCGTTCGAACGCACCCGGGCCGCGTTCGAACGCACCTACGAAGTTTGCAATTTATTGGATTTTCGTGAGTACGGATAAGACTCGGATTTGGCTCTATCTTGAAGATCATATATAAGGATTGTGAAACCCTAACTCTAGGGTAGTTGAAGAAGATTATTGAACGAGACTTCTTAAGGCTACATCGGTTCTTCAACGAACAAGGTTCCACTCATCTATAAGAATTTAATCTTTCGTCTTAAAGGCTATCTAGATGAAAGATCAATCTCGAGGGCTACTGAGATTGGACTTCAATCACGAGAAGTAGTGAATCGTGAGTTCTAGCGATCAAGACTGAGAGGAACAAAGTTGTTTGGATCGACGGGTTGTTTCGTGAGTCAGTCTTGTAACTTCTACTATCATAGTGATTGGTTTTGATCCGAGTTTGGATCCGTGGTTTTTTTCCCGTTTTGGGTATTTCCACGTTAAAATCTTGGTGTTCATCTCTGCTTTCGTTCTTAATATTTCTTTGGACTTTTAGTTAAGCGAACGAGCGATATCATTGCCTAGTGTTTAGATACATACATGTGTCTAGGGGTTTTTTCAATTGGTATCAGAGCATATTCTCTCACCCTTTGAGAGAGATCAGATAGGCGTGTTTTCATAGAGATGAACCCTCATCTATTAGACCTCCTATTCTAGATGGATCAAATTATGGATATTGGAAAGCTAGGATGAGAGCTTATTTGAAGTCTATAGATGAGCGAGTATGGATGGCCATTGTGAACGGTTGGAGTCCACCAATGTACATGGTGAATGATGAGTTTGTTGAGAAATCGATTGAGTCATGGGATAAGACAGATTATGAAAAAGTTAGCTAGAATAGCAAAGCAATAAATGCAATTTTTAGTTGTGTTTCCTCGGAAGAATTTAGAAGAATTTTTACTTGTGAAATAGCAAAAGAAGCCTGGACGATCTTAGAAACAACTCATGAAGGAACTGTGGCTGTAAAACTTTCGAAACTTCAGAGGTTGACTACTAGTTTTGAAACCCTACGTATGGAGGAGAATGAGATATTTGATGAGTTCTATGCAAAGCTGAATGATATAGTCAACTCCAGTTTCAATCTAGGAGAGAAAATTCCTGAAAATAGAATTGTCCATAAGATCCTTAGGTCTCTTCCAGAAAGGTTTCAGGCGAAAGTTACAGCTATTGAGGAAAGTAAAGACATCGACTCTATGAAAGTTGAACAATTGGTAGGAAATCTATAAATATTTGAGTCCAGTCTTTCAAAACCAAGGAAGTCCAAAGGGATGGCTTTATCCACTGTTAAACAAAATTTAGAGGAGTCTGAAGATGAAGGTGATTTAGATGTTGAGATGTTGGCTATGTTTGTCAAAAAGTTCAATAAATTCTTTCGGAAGCCAAACAAGTTGAATGCTGAAAAATTTAAAAAAAGCAAAGCTTTTGTAAAAAAGAAGAATACTGTGAGTTCGAATACAGGTGGTAGCAACAACAATGTCAAACAGAAAAATAAGAATTCTGAGAATAAAGTTCAATGTTATGAATGTTCTGGTTTTGGACACATCGCACAAAAATGCCCTAATCGTCTTAAGAGAAAGGGTAAAGCTATGAAAGTTACTTGGGATGATTTAGATGAATCTAATGATGATTCTGAAAAAGACGAAGAAAACTTTGTAGCCTTTGCCTCTTCTCTGCTTAATACTGACTCTGTTGATGATACTGATAGTACAGATGATCTTGATATGCTACCAGTTGAGGAAAATGAATCTGAAATTCAAAAGACATATAATGACTTGTACCTGGAGTCGTTTAAACTCAAGAAAAGCAATCTTAGACTACTTCAACGACTCAAGGAAATTGAACCAGAAAGAATTCAATTTGAGGAGAAGTACAAATTAGAGCTTGAACGTGTCAAAGACCTTTTTGAACAACTTGACAATGCGAAAAATAAAATGAAGGCTGATGAAATTGAACTAGAGCGATTGCATAAGGAAGTTACATTTCTAAAAGGGAAGAACAAACTGGACGAGATTCTACAAGCTCAGATCTCTAGAAAAGACAGGTATGGTGTTGGATATACTGGTAATTCAAATAATAATAAAACTGTTTTTGTTTTTGCAGGTATATAAAAGGAAGAATACCTAAAGCCATCAATCACATTTTCAAAGCAATCCTGGATAAATCCTTCAAAATTGAAGTTGAATCTACAAATTGGTGAATCTTTGACGGCACCAAAGGTAAACTTTAGTCACACTCCTCGATAAAAGGTGAGTAGAAAAGGGTTTGTTCCGACATGCTATCATTGCGGCATTCTAGGGCATATTCGACCTCATTGCAAATTTTTGCAAAAACCTAAAACTTCCTTCATTTATGGGATGAAAACAAAAGCCATATGGGTCAAGAAAAGTGATTTGAAATGTTATGTTGTGCATACAGCCTTGAAAAGCTTTAAATTCTGATTTGTGGTATTTAGATAGTGGCTGTTCAAGACATATGTCGGGTGATAAGTCATTATTCTCTAATCTTGAAAAACATGAAGGGGGAGTTGTAACATTTGGAGATGGTAATTCATCAAAGGTAATAGGTAGAGGAAAGGTAAGTACTCCAGGGATTCCTAGTCTCAAAAATGTTCTTTATGTTAAGGGCTTGAAAGCAAATCTACTGAGCATCAGTCAATCTTGTGATGAAGATTATGAGGTAAAATTCTCCAAAAATGATTGTACTATTCTAGATCATTATGGTAATGTTATATGTTATGGATCTAGAACATCTGATAATTGCTATGTCGTTGGAACTTCACTTAAACTGAAATGTAACAGTGCCTCTTTTGACATTGTAGATCTTTGGCATCAACGTCTTGGACATGTGAATCACAAGGAATTATTTACTCTATCCAAACATGAAGTGGTAAGAGGAATACCTAAGATTAAAGAAATGTCAAAAAGAGTGTGCAGTTCGTGTCAAATTGGAAAACAAATTTGTATCTCACACAAGAAGGTAAATGCAGTTACCACTGACCGTGTGCTATAATTAGTTCACATGGACTTGATGGGTCCAACAAAAACGGAAAGTTTTGGAGGTAAACGCTATATATTCTTAATGGTCGATGATTACTCCAGATATACCTAGGTTGCCTTTCTACGTGAGAAGTCTGAAACCTTTGAAGTTTTTAAATCACTAAGCTTAAAATTGCAGAATGAAAAATCTACAACCCTAGTTAGGATTCGTTCTGATCATGGTAGAGAATTTGAAAATGAAAATTTTTCTATAATTTGCGATTCTCTTGGTATTCAACATGAGTTTTCAGCTCCTATAACTCCACAACAGAATGGGATTGTTGAAAGAAAAAACCGAGTTGTGCAGGAAATGGCTAGGGTTATGTTTTATTCTAAAAAGGTTACTCAAAGGTTTTGGGCAGAGGCGGTCAATACAGTGGTACATGTGATAAATCGTGTTTATCTAAGACCAGGTACAAATATGACTGCTTATGAAATCTGGAAAGATACATATTACGAAGAAATAGGAAAGGAGCTTGATCTGAAAATTGAGAATCAGGACGAGGACAAAGTTGAATTGAACAAAAATGACTACAACGTACCGGAACCATCTACTAGAGTGAAATCAAATCATCCACTGTCACAAGTGATTGGAAACGTGAATGAACCAATTAAGACAAGACGACAAATCCAAAGTGAGGTATCATTTACTTGTTATACATCTTCTTTTGAACCTAAAAATGTGAAGGAAGCATTGTTAGACGATTCTTGGGTTAATGCTATGCATGAGGAATTAGAGCAATTTTCTAAGAATGATGTTTGGTATTTAGTTCCTAGACCTAAGAATGTGAACGTCATTGGGACAAAATGGATTTACAAGAATAAGAGTGATAAACATAGCAATATAGTTCGAAATAAAGCCAGACTAGTAGCACAGTGATACACTCAGATTGAGGGTATAGATTTTGATGAGACATTTGCTCCTGTTGCTAGATTAGAGTCTATTCGTATACTGCTTGCCATTGCTTGTCATTTAAAATTTAAATTGTTTCAAATGGATGTTAAAAGTGCTTTCTTGAATGGTATCCTGAATGAAGATGTTTATGTGGAACAACTAAAGGGTTTCGAAGATCAAAAATTTCCTTCTCATGTTTTTAAATTGAAAAAGGCTCTTTACGGGCTAAAACAAGCTCCAAGAGTTTGGTATGAGAAGTTGACCACCTTTTTAGTGGATGTGGGGTTCACTCGAGGGGGAGTGGACAAGACATTGTTCATTAGACGTGAAAACAAGAGTTTAGTTATGGCACAAATATATGTGGATGATATTGTTTTCGGGGCGACGAGTCAATTATTAGCTAATGAGTTTGCAGATCTCATGCACAGTCATTTTGAGATGAGCATGATGGGTGAGTTGAAGTTCTTTTTAGGGCTTCAAATTACTCAATTGGAGAAAGGGATTTTTATCGCTCAAACCAAGTATGCTAAGGATCTTGTGACTAAATTTGGTTTAGAAAATGCAAAACATGCTAGAATTCCTATGAGTACAACTAACAAACTAGGTAAGGACATGCCAGGAAAAGTTGTTGATCAGACAGTGTATAGGAGCATGATTGGTAGCCTTTTGTACTTAACTGCTAGCAAACCTGACATTGCATTTAGTGTCGGTGTGTGTGCTAGGTTTCAGTCTGAACCTAAGGAGTCACATTTGTTTGCTGTGAAACGTATCATAAAATATGTCAATGGCACAGTTGATTTAGGTATCTGGTTTACTTATGACTCGGGCGCTATCATATCGGGATACACGGATTCTGATTGGGCAGGTTCATGTGATGATAGAAAAAGTACTTCAGGTGGATGTTTTTATGTTGGAAACAATCTGGTTGCTTGGCACAGCAAAAAACAAAACTCAATATCTTTATCTACTGCGGAGGCCGAGTACATTGCAGTAGGGAGTTGTTGTTCTCAGTTACTATGGATGAAATAGATGGTCAAGGATTATGGCATTGAACAAGATACTATGGTGTTTTATTGTGACAACATGAGTGCTATTAATATATCGAAAAATCCTGTTCAATACTCGCGTACAAAACATATTGATATCTGACATCATTTTATACGCGAGTTAGTTGAAGATAAAACAATAGCACTAGAACATGTTGAGACGGAGAAACAGTTGGGTGATTTGTTTACAAAACCTTTGGATTTACAAAGATTTGAGTATCTTCGTACTTCTTTAGGGATTTGTGCTTTGGACTGATTTTATTGGGATTTGAGTTCTTTTTAGTTTGCGAGTTTCTTTCGTTTCGTTTTTTTTTAGGTTTTCTTTTACTCTGAAATTTTCTTTGGTTTTAGTTTCAGATTTGTCGACAGTTTTTGTCATAAAATAAAATTGATGCACTCCTAGATTCAATAATATACTCTTGACATAAAAATATGATTTTTCTCTTGATTATGAGTTATTATAGTCAATCTTGTCATCTTGTAGTATATTGTATCAATTTTGATTTTGTCACTCCCTCGACTTCTATTATAATGAAACAAAATTTAATGCACTCATAACGTATGTGTATTCTTGAGTGGGCATGATATCATGAATTATTTTTTTAAATAGCTCACTATTAACCTTGATTTGCACAGTTTGACCTCATGCTTAGTCATCAAAAGTTTGTTCATAAAAGATCAATGAAAAGGGCTACAATGAGTTAGTGTGAAAGCCGTCTTGTTTAGAGTCGAGTTTGACTCAGTACATTATTTGTAAAATTAACCAAGAAAAATGACATATGTGAAATTCTTCTTGCACATTGTTTGAATTGTACTACAAGAAAAGGGTTACCTACTCATGTGTGAAAGCCATCATTGGACATATATGTTTCAGTAAAAAAAAATACAGGAAAAATTCCTGTTGTGTTATAAAGAATAAGTCAAAAAGTATAAAATTTCAATACTAAGTCGGTTTGACTACTGTGTTGCATCATTGTTTATAAAGAAAAGTTTGTTTAAAAAGATTGATTTATGTTATCTATGCTCATCTTGCATATGCATATCGTTATGATCAATCAAGATTAATTTAATTTTGAGTGATGCATTCGAATCAATTATAATATGCTTTTGATGATTTGATTGATCTGTGTATGACTTATTCCATTTGATTGTCATATTCTATGTCTTGAATCTATTTTGAAATTCTAGAAGTGCATCTCTAAAAAGATTTTTGATTTGTTTTAGTTTAAAAAAAAAGGGCGTTCGAACGCGGATTTTTGAGTTCGAACGCGATGACTGGCGCGTTCGAACGCACAGACTAGTGCGTTCGAACGCACTCGTGGGTTCTTTAAATATTGCGTCTGAACCCAAGGGTTTCATCTTCCATTTTATAAACCCTAAAAACCCTTCATTTTCCCCTTCTCAAATCTTCAAGATCTTGGTGTTTTTCATCGAATTTTTCACTTCAAATCCTTTTAGAGGATAGTTCTCTTCCGGATCTAGTGTCTTTCGACCAAATCTTTGAGTTTTTCTTCACTTTTGCAAGGTATGATCATCCATCATTTTTTCCTATTTTTTATTCAATAAACATGCTTGATCTTGATTGATTTTGTGCGTTTTCACGTTTTGATCATGTTAATGTTAACACCTTGATGCTTCTTGTGAGATTGAACGTGATATCTTTGAGTTTTCAAGAGAAAGATGGGTTTCATTTAGGGCCTTCATGGTTTCTAAAATTTTTTTTTGGAATTCTTGCTATATTTTTTGGTTGCTTTGGGCTTGTATTGAATCTTGCAACTTGTTTCTTTCTCAAGAATGCCTAAAAAAGTGACAGTGACCAAGAAACCAAGGCCGCCTTCGTCACCGTCTTCCGCTCCAAAATTTTCTTTATCAACGGCTGCCGGGCGCTACAAACATAATTTTGGCACTCGTCCTATTATCTGTGAAAGACCCGTGGTTATATCTGATTTTTCTGAATTGGGAATTGAACAGATCTTTACTGAGCTTATGTGGAAGTTGTTCGGGAATTTTTTAGTAATGCCACGGTTTTAGATCGCTGTATACGTTCTATTGTTCGTGGTGTGTCTGTCTACTTGGACTCCGATGTTATTCGCGCTGAACTTCGTCTTACTGATGGTGAGTTCTAGTATCCAACGTCTGCTCCACTTTCTAATGTCAATGAATATGCCAGTACTGTACTGATCAAAGGGGAACGTTGGAAGGGCAACATGATGCCGCATGCGAAGCTAACATCGGTGGCTCGCATGCTTCACCTTTTTTGTCTGTACAATGTCACCCCGAAGACTCGACATTCCAGTATTAGTCTGGATCGTGCATTCCTTCTTCATGCGATGTTATCTAGAGTCTCTATTGATTTGGCTGCCCGTGATTTATGATTCGATTCTTACAGCTGCACAGAAAGAAGCACCTTGTGAGGGGTTACTGTTTGGCATCTTTATTACAAATTTGTGCACTCAGAGTGGGATGCGTGTGGATGTTTCGGAACCTTCCCTTACTTCGCAAAAACCGTTGGATCGGATTACTCTTAAGTGGAGTCAAGCTCACGACCAGTCGTCTCCTCTCAAGCCGTCCTCTTCCGCCGCTGGTCGTTCATCGCACCTCGACAGTTCTGATGATAGCTCTGACGATGACTCATCTCACACTGAGGGGGAGTTACCATAGTACTCTGACCATTTCGATCAGCTTAGTACTCAAGTGCAGGATCTCCATTCGGTGGTGAATGATTTACGTATTGAGCAAGCCAGTCAGGGAACTATACTTGATTCTGTGTTGACGATTCTTCATCGTCAGTTTCCTCCGAATTCCTAGTTTTTGGCATTTGTGTCAAAAAGGGGGAGAGTGTCTAGGTGTCTAGGTGTCTAGGGGGAGTATGGGAATAGGGGGAGCTTATTAGAGTTTATTGAAGTCTTTAAAGTCTTGCTTATAACTTTGCTTGGATTAATTGTGAACTTTGTCTACTAAATATTTTTAAACTTATGCTCCATTCATAACTTGTGTTTGGATTGTTTATTCATTTTAAGTTATTTTCACTTAATCTTGGATTGGTATATGTTTCTTTGCAGGGATTGATGTGCAAAATATTTTAGACTTGTTGATTGCTCAGTTTGAAGTCTTTGTAATATCTTGTAACCTAGGTGTTTTATCACAAATTGCCAAAGGGGGAGATTGTTAGGTTTTTATTTGTTGGCAATTGTGTGCAAAATATTCTAAGTGTATTTTTTCATATATATGAGCTTTACACAAGTCTAGAATATCTCTGGTTTGAAGAATTGCAAGATTAGTGGAGAAAAGCTGTTGAGTTCACACCGCGTTCATAAACGCGTTTGAACGCAGGTACTGCGTTCACACAGACAGAGAGCCGCATTCACAAACACGTTCGAACGCGGGTACTACGTTCACACAAACCGAGAGCAACGTTCACAAACGCGTTCGAATGCGGGTACTACGTTCACACAGACCGAGAGCAGCGTTCACAAACGCGTTCGAATGCAACCTGAAGAATTTAAACTGTCGCGTTCGAACGCACTTGGGCCCGTTCGAACGCACCTGAGATTAAGTCAGGCCGTTCGAACGCACCCGGGCCGCGTTCGAACGCACCTATGAAGTTTGCAATTTATTGGATTTTTGTGAGTATGGATAAGACTCGGATTTGGCTCTATCTTGAAGATCATATATAAGGATTGTGAAATCCTAACTCTAGGGTAGTTGAAGAAGATTATTGAAGGAGACTTCTTGAGGCTACATCGGTTCTTCAACGAACAAAGTTCCACTCATCTACAAGAATTTAATCTTTCGTTTTAAGGGCTATCTATATGAAAGATCAATCTCGAGGGCTACTAAGATTGGACTTCAATCACGAGAAGTAGTGAATCGTGGGTTCTAGCGATCAAGACTGAGAGGAACAAAGTCGTTTGGATCGACGGGTTGTTTTGTGAGTCAATCTTGTAACTACTACTATCATAGTGATTGGTTTTGATCTGAGTTTGGATCCGTGGTTTTTTTTCCCGTTTTGGGTTTTTCTACGTTAAAATCTTGGCATTCATCTCTGCTTTCGTTCTTAATATTTCTTCAGACTTTTACTTAAGCGAACGAGTGATATCATTGCCTAGTGTCTAGGGGTTTTTTCAGAATATTAAGCAAAAATGAACACAAATATTTTTACATAAAATAATCTCAAACGGGTAAAATACTATAGAAACAAACTTGGATCAAACCAATATTAATAAATTATAACGGTTAATAAAATTAACTTAAAAATACCCCATCAATTCTAGGGTGCATTTGAACGACTAAAATTGTGGCTCAACTTCAAATGCCTACCATGGTGCATTCGAATATCCTTCAAACGATAAGACTTATTTGCTTTAAAATTTAAAAATCTTCAAAGCATATCTTAACAACACATGTGTATATGCTCATTTACATAAATAAATATATTTAGAATATTTTGTACATTCTTTTTTTTGAGAGAAAGATCGTAGTCAAAGTTCATTTCATCAAGAAAAATTACATAATGCACCCAAATCAGATAAAAGAGGATTGGGTGGATAAAGCCAAACAAGCAAGGTTATGAGCATAAGCATTATTAGTCCTACTAGTATGCAAAATAGTGGTAGAAGGCAGAGTAGCATGCAAGCTACGACACTCTCCAATCCAAGACCTAATAACCCATTGAATATCATTAGGTGAATTAGAGGAAAAAGCATCGACTACTATTTTGCAATCCATTGATACAATTCAGATTTCATCGATGTCGTCTCGAGCATGGATACACTTTAGGGGTATCTTTTATTCTTATTTTATTATTTATTTCATAGAAAAGTAAGTTTTCTATATGTCACATTCAAACACAGGTGGAGTGCATTCAAATGCGCTTGCGAATGCCTATATCAGGTTTGCAAATAGAGAGAGTGCAAAATGTGCATTCAAATGCCACATTCGAACGTGTTTGTAAACGCCTACATCACGTTCGCACATATAGAGAATGTAAAATGTGCGTTCGAATGTAATCGGGTGCGTTCGAATGCGGTTGACAAAAATCTACTATTTTAGGATTAATAATTCACGTTGATCCGACGGCTGAATCTTTCGAGATTTATTTTTAAAGTTTCGTATTAGATCCTGTCTAGATCTAAAAATCGGGATTGATCGAGTCTTAGCCTAAAGGAGTGATCGTATCATCCGAAAAACAGATTTTGTACATATTTGGCAATATTGAAAAACCTAACAAAATAGATTTCCAAATCAATCTTGGATGCTAATAGATTTCACGAATTAGATCTTGAATTGATTTGATCAAATTAGACTCTGAATTTGACTGTCTTTTGAGTAACAAAAATGTGGTTCTCTTCATCACCAAATCAATCTATATGATTTCACATTTTTCTAACAGTCATGTAAATATTTTATATTAATTTTCATTGAACTACATATATTATAATTTTTTACAATTTGGGGGTAAACTTATGCAAGACGCCTAAAGTCTAGTCAACTTTCACCGTACCAAACACACTACTATATTGTGCAGTAACCTGGCAATAATTAGAAAATGATGTGTATAATATATGTTCTTATGGATAGCAAATAGCAACCACAAAGCTTATCAGTTGTCACATAAAGAAATTGTTCAAAGAAGGCAGCTTGTGGATATTATCTTTAAAGGCGACCAATTTGTCCTACCTCCATGCCATCACATCGACTTATTATACTAGACAAGTATCTCACCCACTTGCCTTCAAATAGACCCATCAAAATTGGAGTAGGTGAATCCATTTGCAATATAATAGACTAAATAACTGACCGAGGACTTGGCAGAACGATAGACTTTCACTAGGAGGAGATTTAAAAGAGCTAAACATTTAACACAATTGAACCAATTCACAGCTAGAGTGCACTGAAATCGTCACTACTTTCTTGGATATGGCGGAGGGTGTAATAGGTGCGTTGATCCTGAAGATGGGCATTGCCTTAGCCACTGATGCAACCCATTATGCAGAATCAGCTCTAGCAGACGAAGCATCAGCCATGAGAGGACTTTTCAGAGAGATGAGGGAGATGAAGGGAGAACTCGAGAGCCTGCAATCCTTCTTACGGGAGGCTGAACGATTCAGAGACACCGATGGAAGCATGGCAAGTTTCGTGAAGCAAACAAGAAATATCGCATACCAGATTGAAGATATTATCGATGAGTACACATACAATATGGGCGTGCGGCGTGGTGGGGCTCTATCAAAAATCATGAAGAGATCAAGAAACATCAAAACGTGGCGAAACCTTGCCGGGAAGCTTCAAGATTTAAATGTTAGCCTCCAGAATATCACGAAGAGAAGGGAACGATATGATACAAGAGGAATTGACAAGGAAGCGCGGCCACAACAGGCACGGGGAGGTTTGAACCGTGCAGAGTCTGCGCATTTCATCAAGGAGGATGATCTCGTTGGGATCGATAAGAACAAGGAACTGTTGACCAAATGGTTGGAAGATGAGCAGCAGCAACGCAAGATAATCTCGGTTTGGGGCATGGGCGGTTTGGGGAAGACCACGCTTGTAACTCAAGTTTACAACACTGTGAAGACAAATTTTGACTCTTGCGCATGGGTTTCTGTATCTCAAAGTTACAGAACCGATGATTTGCTGAGGAGAATCATAAAGGAGTTCAACAGAGAACATAAGGAAGAAGCTAAGAAGGAAGCGAAGGAAGCTGCTCTTCCCAACCTTGAAACCATGGATTACATGAGCTTAGTTCAAACAATCCACAATTACATACAAGATAAAAGGTACATACTCATTTTGGATGATATGTGGGATTCTAATGCATGGTTTGATATTAAAGACATACTTCTGGTTGGTAAAAGTAGTAGGATTGTTTTGACGACAAGGATTTATAATGTAGCCTTACTTGCTAATGAACATTTCATGCTTGAGCTCAAACCACTACAGGAGCATGATTCATGGGACCTCTTTTGCAAAAGGGCGTTTTGGAAAAATGAGAATTTGACTTGCCCCTTAGGTTTGAAACATTTTGCTAAGAAATTTTTAGACAAGTGCAGTGGTTTTGATATGTTGTAGGCCCGGAAAAGAGCTTTCCAACGGATCTAGTTTCAGGCGAATCGGAGATGGGGATCTCGAAATATCGTTCGTTTAGTGGACGAACGTCAGGATACTCTGTTTTGGATTCCGTGGATGCCAAAACTCAATCAGCACTTGTCGAACCGGCTCAGTGGAGCCATCTTCCTCCATTGGTTCGGGTAAGGTCGAACCCACTACATGGTTAATCTGGGCCTTCAATGCCGAGACATGGATATTGTGTATTGCTCTAGTCCACGATTCACCACCTCGGTTTGGCCATCCGTCTCGGGGTGATATGCTGAACTAAGATTGATTTGAGTCCCTTGCAATCTGAAGAACTCGGACCAAAACTCACTTATGAAGATGCGATCCCGGTCTGACACGATAGTCCATAGCTAGCCTCTTGTCATTGAGAGAGCAAAACGAATTGGAATGGGAGAGGGTCTACAAGGATCTTGAGTGGCAACTAAGCAAGCTTGACAGAGTGAACAGTGTTCTGAAACTCAGTTTGGATGATCTCCCTCATTACCTAAGGAATTGCTTCTTATATTGCAGCATATTTCCCCAGGATTATAAGATCAGAAGGAAGAAGATACTAAGACTTTGGATAGCTCCCTCATTACCTAGAAGGATTTGTTGAAGAAAGGGAAAGTAGAACGATGGAGGAAGTGGCCGAGGAGTACCTCAAAGAACTCATTCATCGATGCCTACTGCAAGTAGCAGAAAGGAATGAATTTGGAAGAGTGCGTGCGTGTCGGATGCATGACATCTTTCGAGTTCTAGCACTTCACAAGTCCAAGGAGGAAAACTTCTGCATGGCTTACGAGTGTTCAAGTACTTGGTTGGGCGGTCAAACACGGCATTTATCAATTCGCGGTTGTCAGAAGGCGGCGGACTTTGTCGATAGATTAGACAAGGAGGGAGTTCAACTCCGCTCATTCCTTGTTTTCGACAAGTACATCAATTTAAATTTTCTGAATACTGTCTTAAAATCATTTAAATTGTTATCCGCTTTGGATCTACATGGTACCCCAATCAAGAGGGTGCCTAATGAGGTGTTCAACTTATTTAATCTGAGATTTCTTGGTTTGAGCTCAACTGGCACTAAGGAGCTCCCGAGATCAATTGCCAGGCTGCAAAACCTACAGACCTTGGATGCAGCTGACACCAGAATTAAAAGGCTACCAAAGGAAATAACAATGCTCCGCAATTTAAGACATCTATTTTTTACAAATATTGAAGGTGTAGTGGCACCCAAGGGAATTTGGGACTTAAATTGCTTACAAACTCTGCAATGTATTGAGGCAAGTACTGGGATTGTACAGAACATGGGAGCTTTGACTGAGTTGAAAACATTTGGCATTGTGAAAGTAAGAGCTGATCATTGTGCAGACTTGTGCATAGAAGTCAGAAAGATGACCCGGCTGCTAAATTTGGTTATTATGGCAAGAGATGGCTTAGAAGTACTGCAACTGGATACACTTCATCTACCTCCATCGCTTTTAAAGTTTTCACTTTTTGGGAAGTTAGAGAAGGAATCTTTGCCTCGATGTATAAAATCCTTCGGTTCCCTCAAGAACCTAAGATTGTTAGTATTCGCATGGTCTCGGTTTGATGAAGACCCAATTCCCTACTTGCAGGTATTACATGGTTTATGCTATCTTGCATTTGTAGAGGCGTATGATGGTGAGAAGTTGTTCTTCCCTGCAACATCGTTCCCAAAACTCAACAGACTAATTATATCGGATGCTCCACAACTCAAGCAAGTTGAAATTGAAAGGGGAGCAATGGAAAGCCTAAAGGAGCTGAAGTTGTCCAACTGCCCAAAGTTTGAGATGATTCCTGAAGGGGTACAGTACCTTACTGCCCTCCAGGATTTGGTATTGGACTACCCTGCAAAGAAGCTTGTAGACAGGCTTTACAGTGAAAGCCAAGGAAATGAAAGCAACGAAGATCATATCAGAGTTCGTCACATTACAAAACTTACTCTTGCATTTGAGAGAGACGGCGAACGAGTAAAGGAGCGGATCCGATTATTAGGGAGTATTTTGTATATTAGGTAGGATTCAATGTTATAGGCTATATATTTATAGGAAAAGTAGAGGAACAAAAGACAAATGATATTGTCTGCTATCCAATCTCTCCTCTGTTGATACACCTTTTGCTTTTCCTCGTTTTCTTCTCTGCTATGGTTTCATTGACACAAGTAGATTTGAATACCAATACAAATTAGTCTAAATACCTGAATTACAGAAATTTATTTAATCCGTACAGTTTTGAGAAAATAATCAACAGAGATATTTGGATGATCTCCAAAAATTAAAAAATTGGATGGATTAGATAAGTGACGTCACAATCTATATATTTTAATTCAGATTTTCTTCATATTCATATTCATTTTGGGTTGTATGGATTGTTACGAATAAGCCTAATTCGATCCGTAATGATTCTGGACTCAATGAAGCATGTAATTTTCAAGAGAAACTGTGAACAATCTATCCAATGGATCATACTGAATTTTGGATATGTTGTTGCTCTTAGAGAAAGCTTTCCAACGAATCCAAGATCATGAAATTCGAACGGTTAGATCTCAATATATCGAACAAATAGTGGCCAAAGGTCAATTAGATCGTAGCTTGATAGCCCTCCAATGACTAGATGGATACTAGGTTTAGTTCTTGGTATGAAAGGGGAGAGGTTGTTATAGAAGAGGGAGGTTAGAAACTAAAAGAGGCCAACCAAAGACTTGAGCGGTGGAAGAAGGGAGGTGGGAGAGGACGTCAATGGCTAAAAACAAGTAGAAGAGGAGATAAAGGCCAAAGCCAATTCGAATATCATAATCATCGTACTCCAACTAGGGTTTCCTCTACATATATATAGAGGCTCACCTTAAGGACTCATCAACTAAGTTAACTAACTCTAACAAATCCTAACAAATTAACAACTAAGTAAAAAAGCCTAACAAACGAATTAAATCAGTCTTCCTTATCTTCTCGGATGAACTCTCGGATTAAGCTTTCATTTTGTCATAGATAGATTCCGTCATGAATATCAAAGGTGTAGATCTAGAGGTTGGCTACCTTATCCAACTAGTTTGACATTATTTTGATATGTGTAGAATATTCTATGAATATTTTCCCGAAACTACGCATAGTTAGATTTAGCTAATTAAATAAAATCCTAACATGCTAAGACTCTAACTAAACCAAATAACTAAATAAGATAATTAGACTCAATCCATTGAGCCTAATCTCTCTTTGATGCGATCCGATCTGGTACGGTTCGTATCAATCCGCCACGCTATCGCCATCTTGTCCTCAAGGTGTCTATGGTGGTTCCCAAACCTTCCATATTTGCCGAATCATTCCCACCAACATCCGAGTTGAGTCCAAGAGTGCAAGACTTGTGGAGGAGGCCATGGCTCGGCCAAGTGTAACACAATGTAGCGCATTGATTTGTGCTCAACCAATTAGTCCAAGGCTAAGATTTAACTCACCCACAATCCAATGTACGCTCGAGTCTAGTCTAGGCCTCGCGCAAGGGCTGATCTATTTAGGCTTTGGCACATTGCTTATGGGCTGAGGAGGTTGTCATTTAGATCGGTAAGAAACTTGATGGATAGCCATGACCAAAGGATCGGGCCATCGAGGTGTCGGATCCTCGATAATTTTCAAAGCTTCAATGCCCTCAATCAATGGCTTAGGTGGCAATTGGTGATGGCTGACGACCGCTTTGGGATTCCTAGCTGTCAGTATGGGCAACAATGCCTACTTTGATGGTGATGTATACCTCGGTGGTCCTTGGTCAGGCACCGATCATCGTCGAGGAGATTGACGAAGTCGGTTGTATGGAGTTACGACCCACGAGAGAGTTGGTGAATAGTTTCAATATATTTAATTATTTATTTTTTATTCGGTTTAGGACTTTTTTATTTTATTCTCCATAGATAAAGCCTTATGACTTGCATCTTAGGCATACTTATAAATTAAATTGAATTTATCGTCCTCTGTCTCTTTGTCTCTCTCTCTCCCTCTCTAACTTTCTTTTATTTATCTAGTAAGTCCTCTCCCTTGATGGGTTCTCCTTTTAGCGGCTTTCTCCTTTACCATGACGGTACTCCTTCATCACAACGATGCTATTTCACGCTAGGGTTTCACCCACTTCCCCTTTCTCTTATGCCATCGCGTCCTAGTTAGTTCTATCACCAGCCTTCCTCCCTTCCCCTCCCCTAGCCTCCCCATCTAGGGAAGGTAGGGTTGTCTCTTCCATGTTCGGATATTTCTTCCCTACTATTGTGTCCTTTTTCTCTATTTTCCCCTCTTCTCTTGTGCCGATAGTAGATTTTACTTTGCCTTGTCTTCTCTCCCCTCTCTACAATGCTCCTTATTTGACCATTAGTAAGTTTGTCTTACTATTTCTTTGTGAGGTGCAGTGGCACAATGACACCATCTCCTCAATTTTACCTCTTGGGTAGCCTCTCTCTAGTGACTTGGCTCGAGGCCTAGGTGGAGCTGATGCTCTGCCCTAGTGCTTTCCATGTTAGTGGCAAGGGACGGGCAATTCGGTTGGTGCGAGGTTTCATGATGGTGATGGGATTTTGTGGCTACGCATGCTCGCTATTTAATAAAGTTTAATTGTCATTTACTTCTAGCACACTTTTCTTAGTGTCTTTATTTTATTTCTTCTGTCTTAGTTAGTTGTGCTGGCCTTAATGTTTTCTAGTGGCCACTTAGGACTTCGAACACGCATCCGAATGCACCTGTTTCCGACATTTCTGGATTTGCGAACGCAATGCAGGCGTTCACAGTGGGTTTGAACGCACCATTCACTCTCTCTAGACGTGATGCAGGCGTTCACAACCGCGTTCGAATGCACTCCACCCATGTTCGAGCGTTCGAACGCGACTTACAGAAAACTTATTTTCTTAGAAATTAAACATTAAAATAAGAAACAAAGATATATACCACGGGTCTATCCTCTTGCATTAGAACTGCTCCAATGCCCTCACCCGAAGCGTCGCATTCCACCACAAAGGGCTTGCTGAAATCCGATAGTGCTAGAACCAGAGCGGCAAACATAGTTGTCTTCAAGGCTTCGAAGGCCTCCGTCGCCTTGCCCGTCCATTGAAACCCACATTTTCTAAGTAAGGAGATCAACAGGGCAACAATTTTGTCATAGTTGGCAACGAATCGCCGGTAGTACCCCGTCAACACAAGGAATCCCCTCAATTCCCGCTGATTAGTAGGAATCGGCTAGTCCACCATATTCTTGATCTTGCTTGGATCGGCTTCCACTCCTCTTACTGAGATTATATGTCCCAAGTACTCCACTCATGGCTCTCCCCAAAGACACTTGCTCATCTTGACTTTTAATTGGTTTTGTCGCAAGATATTTAACATCTCACGCACATGCTACAAGTGCTCGCTCCAATTCCTGCTATACACTAGAATATCGTCAAAGAAGACGAGCACGTACCGATGCAAGAGCAAGCGGAAAAGGTCATTCATCAGCCCTTGGAAGGTGTCCGGTGCATTGGTGAGCCCAAACGGCATGACTCAGAACTCATAGTGGCCATCGTGAGTTCGAAATGCCATTTTGTGCACATCTTCCGGGTCGACGCGAATTTGATGGTACCCTGCTCTTAAGTCAAGTTTGTTAGGTTTTTATTTGTTGGCAATTGTGTGCAAAATATTCTAAGTGTATTTTTTACATGTATATGAGCTTTACACAAGTCTAGAATATCTCTGGTCTGAAGAATTGCAAGGTTATTGGAGAAAAGCTGTTGAGTTCACACCGCGTTCACAAACGCGTTCGAACGCGGTGCGTTCACAAACGAGTTCGAACGCGGTGCGTTCACAAACGAGTTCGAACGCGAAATCTGCGTTCACACAGACAGAGAGCCGCGTTCACAAACGCGTTCGAACGCGGGCATTGCATTCACACAGATAGAGAGTTGCGTTCACAAACGCGTTCGAACGCAACCTGAAGAATTCAAGCTGTCGCGTTCGAACGCACTCGAGCCCGTTCGAACGCACCAACAAAGTTTAAAAATATTGGACTTTCATAAGTACGGATAAGATTCAGATTTGGCTCTATCTTGAAAATCATGAGTACGGATAAGACTCGGAGTTGGCTCTATCTTGAAATTCATGAGTACGGATAAGACTCGGATTTGTCTCTACCTTGAAGATCATATATAAGGATTGTGAAACCCTATCTGAAGGTGAGTTGAAGAAATATTATTGAAGGAGACTTCTTGAGGCTACATCGATTCTTCAACTAACAATGTTCCACTCATCTACAAGAATTTAATCTTTCGTCTTAAGGGTGATCTAGACGAAAGATCAATCTCGATGGCTACTGAGATTGGACTTCAATCACAAGAAGCAGTGAATCGTGGGTTCTAGCGATCAAGACTGAGAGAAACAAAGTCGTTTGGATCGACGGGGTGTTTTGTGAGTCAGTCTTGTAACTTCTACTATTATAGTGATTGGTTTTGATCCGAGTTTGGATCCGTGGTTTTTTCCCGTTTTGGGTTTTTCCACGTTAAAATCTTGGTGTTCATCTCTGCTTTCGTTCTTAATATTTCTTCGGACTTTTACTTAAGCGAACGAGCGATATCATTGCCTAGTGTTTAGATACATACGTGTGTCTAGGGATTTATTTTTTCAATTGGTATCAGAGCAGGTTCTCTCACTCTTTGAGAGAGATCAGATAGGCATGGATTTTCATAGAGATGGACAATCATCTATTAGACCTCCTATTCTAGATGGATCAAATTATGGATATTGGAAAGCTAGGATGAGAGCTTATTTGAAGTCTATAGATGAGAGAGTTTGGATGGCCATTATGAACGGTTGGAGTCCACCAATGTACATGGTGAATGATGAGTTAGTTGAGAAACCGATTGAGTCATGGGATAAAACATATTATGAAAAAGTTGGCTAGAATAGCAAAGCAATAAATACAATTTTTAGTTGTGTTTCCTCGGAAGAATTTAGAAGAATATCTACTTGTGAAATAGCAAAACAAGCCTGGATGATCTTAGAAACAACTCATGAAGGTACTATGGCTGTAAAACTTTCGAAACTTCAGAGGTTGACTACTAATTTTGAAACCCTACGTATGGAGGAGAATGAGACATTTGATGAGTTCTATGCAAAGCTGAGTGATATAGTCAACTCTAGTTTCAACCTAGGAGAGAAACTTTCTAAAAACAGAATTGTCCGTAAGATCCTTAGGTCCCTTCCAGAAAGGTTTCAGGCAAAAGTTACAGCTATTGAGGAAAGTAAGGATATCGATTCAATGAAAGTTGAACAATTGGTAGGAAATCTACAAACATTTGAGTCCAGTCTTTCAAAACCAAGGAAGTCCAAAGGGATGGCCCTATCTACAGTTGAACAAAATTTAGAGGAGTCGGATGATGAAGGTGATTTAGATGTTGAGATGTTGACCATGTTTGTCAAAAAGTTCAATAAATTCTTTGGAAGCCAAACAAGTTAAATGCTGAAAAACTTGAGAAAAACAAAGCCTTTGTAAAAAGGAAGAATACTGTGAGTTCAAATACAGGTGGTACCAACAACAATGTCAAACAGAAAAATAAGAATTTTAAGAATAAAGTTCAATGTTTTGAATGTTCTAGTTTTGGACACATCGCACAAGAATGCCCTAATCGTCTTAAGAGGAAGGGCAAAGCTATGAAAGTTACTTGGGATGACTCAGATGAATCTATTGATGATTCTGAAAAGGACGAAGAAAACTTTGTAGCTTTTACCTCTTCTCTACTTTATACTGACTCTATTGTTGATACTGATAGTACAGATGATCAGGATATGTTACCTGCTGAGGAAGATGAATCTGAAATCCAAAAGGCATATAATGACTTATACCTAGAGTCGTTTAAACTCAAGAAAAGCAATCTTAGACTACTTCAACGACTCAAGATAATCGAACCAGAAAGAATTCAATTTGAAGAGATGTACAAATTGGAGCTTAAACGTATCAAAGACCTTTCTGAACAACTTGACAATGCAAAAAATAAAATGAAGGTTGATGAAATTGAACTAGAGCGATTGCATAAGGAAGTTACATTTCTGAAAGGGAAGAACAAACTTGACGAAATTCTAAAAGCTCAGATCTCTGGAAAAGACAGGTATGGTGTTGGATACACTGGTAATTCAAATAATAATAAAACTGTATTTGTTTCTGCAGGTATACAAAAGGAAGAATACCTGAAGCCATCAACCGCATTTACAAAGCAATCGTGGATGAACCCTTCTAAACAGAACTTGAATATACAAACTGGTGAATCTTCGACGGTACCAAAGGTAAACTCTAATCACTCTCCTCGATATAAGGTGAGTAGAAAAAGGTTTGTTCCGACATGCTATCATTGCGGCATTCTAGGTCATATTCGACCACATTGCAAATTTTTGCAAAAACCTAGAAGTGCTTTTATTTATGGGATGAAAACAAAGGCCATATGGATCAAGAAATCTGATTTGAAATGTTATGTTATGCATACTGCCTTGAAAGCCTTAAATTCTGAATTGTGGTATTTAGATAGTGGCTGTTCAAGACATATGTCGGGTGACAAGTCTTTATTTTCTAATCTCGAAAAACATGAAGGGGGAGTTGTGACATTCGGAGATGGTAACTCATCCAAGGTAATAGGTAAAGGAAAGGTAAGTACTCTAGGGATTCCTAGTCTCGAAAATGTTCTTTATGTTAATGGCTTGAAAGCAAATTTATTAAGCATCATTCAATTTTGTGATGAAGGTTATGAGGTAGAATTCTCTAAAAATGATTGTACTATTCTAGATCATGATGGTAATGTTATATGTTTTGGATCTAGAACATCTAATAATTGCTATATTGTTAGAACTTCCCATAATCTGAAATGTAACAAAACAAAACAATAGCAATAGAACATGTTGAGATGGAGAAACAGTTGGGTGATTTGTTACAAAACCTTTTGATTTACAGAGATTTCAGTATCTTCGCACTTCTTTAGGGATTTGTGCTTTGGATTGATTTGTGTTTTAGTTTGCGAGTTTCTTATTATTTTGTTTCATTTTTTTTAGGTTTTATTTTACTCTGAAATTTTCTTTGGTTTCAGTTTTAGATTTGTCGAGAGTTTTTGTTATAAAAAAAATTGATGCACTCTTAGATTCAATAATATACTCTTGACATAAAAATATGATTTTTCTTTTGATTATGAGTTATTATAGTCAATTTTGTCATCTTGTAGTATATTGTTTCAATTTTTGATTTTGTCACTCCCTCGACTTCTATAATAATAAATTTTTAATGCCTCATAACGTATGTGTATTCTTGTGTGAGCATGATATCATGAATATTTTTTTAAATAGCTCTCTATTAACTTTGATTTGCACAGTTTGACCTCATGCTTAGTTATCAAATATATTTTTATAAAAGATCAATGAAAAGGGCTACAATGAGTTAGTGTGAAAGCCATCTTGTTTCGAGTCCAGTTTGACTCAGTACATTATTTACAAATTTAAAAAAAAATGATATATATGAATTTCTTCTTGCACATTGTTTGATTTGTACTACAAGAAAAGGGCTACCTACTCATGTGTGAAAGCCATCATTGCACATATATGTTTTAGTAAAAAAAAAATACAGGAAAAATTCCTGTTGTGTTATGGAGAATAAGTCGAAAAATACAAAATTTTTATACTAAGTCGGTTTGACTACTGTGTTGCATCATTGTTTATATAGTAAAGTTTGTTTAAGAAGATTGGTTCATGTTTTCTATGCTCATCTTGCATATGCATATCGTTATGATCAATCAAGATTAATTTAATTTTGAGTGATGCATTCGAATTGATTATAATATGCTTTTGATGATTTGATTGATCTGTGTATGACTTATTTCATTTGATTATCATATTCTATGTCTTGAATATATTTTGAAATTCTAGAAGTGCATCTCCAAAAAGATTTTTGATTTGTTTTAGTTTAAAATAAAATTAAAAAAAATAAAAAATAAAAAAACCTTCATTTTCTCCCTCCCAAATCTTCAAGATCTTCATCTTTTTCATCAAATTTTTTACTTCAAACTCTTTTAGAGGGTAGTTCTCCTCCGGATCTAGCATCTTTCGGCCGAATCTTTGAGATTTTCTTCACTTTTTGCGAGGTATGATCATTCATCAATTTTCTTATTTTTTATTCAATTAAGTCTCTTGATCTTGATTGATTTCGTGCGGTTTCGAGTTTTGATCACGTTAAAGTTAATATCTTGATGTTTCTTGTGCAATTGAACGTGATATCTTAGCGTTTTCATGTGAAAGATGGGTTTCATTTAGGGTCTTTATGGTTTCTAAAAACCATACTTCATCGTCAGTTCCCTCCGAGTTCGTAGTCTTTGGCATTTGTGTCAAAAAGGGGGAGAGTGTCTTAGTGTCTAGGTTAGTGTCTAGGTGTCTAGGTGTGTAGGGGGAGTATGAGCATAGGGGAGTTTATGAGAGTCTTAAGTACTTTTGAACTTTGCTTGAAGTAACTGTGAACTTTGTCTGCTTAAGTACTTTTTGAATTTATGCTCCATTGATAACTTGTGTTTGAATTGTTTATTCATTTCAAGTTATTTTCACTTGATCTTGGATTGGTATATGTTTCCTTGCAGGGATTGATGTGCAAAATATTCTAGACTTGTTGATTGCTCAGTTTGAAGTCATTGTAATATCTTGTAATCTAGGTGTTTTGTCACAAATTGCCAAAGGGGGAGATTGTTAGGTTTTTATTTGTTGGCAATTGTGTGTAAAATATTCTAAGTGTATTTTTTACATGTATATGAGCTTTACACAAGTCTAGAATATCTCTGATCTGAAGAATTGCAAGGTTATTGGAGAAAAGCTGTTGAGTTCACACCGCGTTCACAAACGCGTTCGAACGCGGTGCGTTCACAAACGAGTTCGAACGCGGTGCGTTCACAAACGAGTTCGAACGTGAAATCTGTGTTCACACAGACAGAGAGCCGCATTCACAAACGCGTTCGAACGCGGGCACTGCGTTCACACAGATAGAGAGCTGCGTTCACAAACGCGTTCAAACACAACTTGAAAAATTCAAACTGTCGCGTTCGAACGCACTCGAGCCCGTTCGAACGCACCAACAAAGTTTTAAAATATTGGACTTTCATGAGTACGGATAAGATTCAGATTTGGCTCTATCTTGAAAATCATGAGTACGGATAAGACTCAGAGTTGGCTCTATCTTGAAATTCATGAGTACGGATAAGACTCGGATTTGTCTCTACCTTGAAGATCATATATAAGGATTGTGAAACCCTATCTGAAGGTGAGTTGAAGAAATATTATTGAAGGAGACTTCTTGAGGCTACATCGATTCTTCAACTTACAATGTTCCACTCATCTACAAGAATTTAATCTTTTGTCTTAAGGGTGATCTAGACGAAAGATCAATCTCGAGGGCTACTGAGATTGGACTTCAATCACAAGAAGCAGTGAATCGTGGGTTCTAGCGATCAAGACTGAGAGAAACAAAGTTGTTTGGATCAACGGGGTGTTTTGTGAGTCAGTTTTGTAACTGCTACTATTATAGTGATTGGTTTTGATCCGAGTTTGGATCCGTGGTTTTTTCCCGTTTTGGGTTTTTCCACGTTAAAATCTTGGCGTTCATCTCTGCTTTCGTTCTTAATATTTCTTCGGACTTTTACTTAAGCGAACGAGCGATATCATTGCCTAGTGTTTAGATACATACATGTGTCTAGGGATTTATTTTTTCAAAGTTTACTGAATTAAGCCAACCTTGTGAGTTCATCCAGCAACTCCTCGATCACTGGTATTGGATACTGGTCTTTGATGGTAATCACATTCAAGGCTCGGTAGGCACTTCTACTCGGTTGAATAATCCCTTGCTCGAGCATTTCCATCACCAATTTACTGATCTCTTCCTTCTAGACATGCGGGTACCGATAGGGCCGGACATATGCTGGTTCAGCTCTTGGAATGATCTGGATGCGATGGTCGTGCCGACGGGTCGGCGGTAGTCCTCGGGGTTCCTCCAAGAGATCCTTGAATTCCTGCAGCAGCTCTTGCATGTCAACGGCTATTTCCTTTGGTGGTGGATGTTCTGTTTCAGCAACAGCCATTTGCAATAGTAAAGCTCGGTCCCTTACAAAAGGAAGGCCCACAAGTGGTTGCAATGTCGGCGCTTGCCGCGATTCATTTCCATCCAGCAGCACACTTCGACCATTCCTTCGAAATGTCAGTGTGAGGTTTGGGAAATCAAATATTATGGGCCCCAAGTTTTGAAGCCATTAGGTCCCCAAAACAATGTCGGCACCTCGCAAAGCCAACGGATAAAGATCCAATGTGAAAGTTTGGCCTTGCATCTTCAATTCCACACCTCCACAAATAGAATCCGCTCGCAATGTGGTGCCATCTCCAATCGTCACATCGAACCCTTTTGTGGGTTTGACTCAAGCCCAATCTTCCAAAGGAGCCTCTTATCAATGAAGTTGTGGGTGGACCCGATGTCGATCAAGATTCTCACTGTGGTTTTCTTGACTACACCGTTCACCCGTAAAGTCTTTGGCACAGTTGTCCCCGAATAGGCATGGAGGGAGATTTCGGTTATCATGTCCTCCACGGGTTGCTCCTCAGCTACTTGTCCTTGATGTCTAGCCACACCTTCATTTTCAGCTACAAACCCATCCTCCACATCCTCCAATCCATCTATTAGCATTATCGATCCCATTGGTTTAGTGCAGCGATGCCCGTGTACAAACTTTTCATCACAACGGAAGCATAGGCCTTTCGCTCTTCGTTCCTCCACTTGAGCAGGTGTGTGTGCTCATCCCGGACCTCTAGGTGCGTACTTCACATCTTGGGATGGCTTTATGGGTGCTCGAGGAGGCACCATTGCAGTAGTGATTCTTGGTACTCCGGTAATATTTTCTGTCGCTATGGTTGGTTGAGCTTGATTGCGACTTCCTTGGCATGTCCAATTCTATTTCAGGTGTAACTTCATGGCCCTGTGTTTGTCTTCCATGAGCACCGCATCTTCAAAAGCCTCATTTATGGTTCTAGGCCTTAATGCCCTCATGTCAGCTTGTATGTCTCCCCACAGCCCAGAGATGAAGGTGCTGTGAAGTTGCTGATCCGTCCATGGGGGATGACATCTGCTACTTATCCTCTCAAATTCTTCTTGGTATGCCCCAACCGTGGTATTTTGCACCGTTTTTGAGAGGAGAGCATCAAAGTCTTCATACCCCGACGCTCCAAATCGTCATGTGATATCGGCGTAAAAGTCAGCCCAAGTTTCGATAGCCTCAATGGCATTGGTTGCTCGAAACCAATGAAGTGCCGCATCTTCAAGGTGGATTCTCGCAAGCGTCACCTTGTATTCTTCTGCCGTACCTTAGTATGTGAAGAATTGCTCCGCCCTATACAACTAGTCGATCGGATCGCCACCTTTGAACTTGGGGAATTCGAGACACACGATTTATCCACAGATGTCATTGTCTCATTCCGGATCATGTCTAAGTCCTTATCTAACCGGAGGAGGATGCACCATGAAGGGTTGATGATCCCTCCTTCGGTTTTGATTAACACGCCGTGGTTCTAGGTCGTATTGCCCTGCCCACGGATCTTGATCTCCAAGGTGATCTCCACATTGGTTCGCTCGTCAGATGGGTTCACCTGCAACTGTGTCTGGTGTAACCATCCTGGCTTGCCTCCGCCCATAGGGTGGTGGCAGCAGCGGCTCTTGTGGTTGCAAATTCTGAACCAGTGGTGGTGGATTCATGGAAGTGGACTCGCGTCGTGGGGTCGATGGTGCGTTCCTGTTCACCATGGTTTCCCTTGTCACCCGTAATTCCTACATCATCTCAATCACCATATGGTTGTTGATGGCCATTTATTCGGAAAGAGACCCCAACATGGCTTAAACACTAGGTTCATCCGTATTTCGATTAGATCGGGCGGTTCTACGGGTGAAGAACCCATAACCGTTTCACCCTCCTCTATTGGGAGAATCTCTTCTTCATCATCTCACCGTGCAGCCCTGGCTCTGGTTGTCATCATAGGAAGCGCATGTCCGAGGAACGGTGGCTTTAATACCAGCTTGACATGATCTCCCCTTTTGGCTAAAGTTCAATCTCTTCCAATTCTCAGATCTGGACTTATTCTGGCACAGAAATTTGTAAATAAATCTCAAAAGATACCGTCATCAGATCGATGTAAAGTTTTGGTATGTTGTAGCCCCAGAAAAGAATTTTCCAACAAATTAAGTTTTTAGCAATTTGGATGTGGGGATCTCGAGATATCATTCAATTAGTTGACAAACATCAGGGTAGTCTCATCAGGATCCGTGGATGGAGGCACGAGATCCTAGATGATGGTGGTTGGTGATAGACCGACGTTAATGGAGTGGCACCGATGAAAAGTGGTGGTGGAAGGGTTATGGTTGATGGAAGGGATTAGGGCAAGTGTTGGATAGATTGGAAGAAGGGGAAGGAGAGGGTCACCCCTAAGGGAATAGGATGATTGGCTGGTTAAGGGAGGTTAGAAGCGACATCGCCGGGGATCGAGAGAATGAGAGCGAAGAAGACGGAGGCAAGGCAAAAACCCAATTCATCAATAATGACTCTATGGTTGCCATCCACATCCTTTAGAGGCTAACCAAACAACTCAAAATTAACCTAAAATAGTACATATTCGTCGACCGCGTTTGAACGCGCCAGATTGCGTTCGAACGCACCTAGTTCGCTTTTCTCTGGATTTGCGAATGCGATACAGGCGTTCACAGCGCGTTCGAATGCGATGTTCGAACGCGGCGTTCGAACACACCATTTACACTCTCTGGACGTGATGCAAGCATTCACAACCGTGTTCACAACTGCGTTCGAATGCACTCCACCTGCGTTCGAACGCGACTTACAGAAAACTTATTTTCTTAGAAATTAAACATTAAACCAAGAAGAAAAGGACACCCCTAATGTGTATCCGTGCTTGAGACGACATCAGTGAAGTCCGAATCGTATTAGTTGACTTGGTCCTGCCGTGGTCGCTCCAAAGGAATCAGCCTCACGGTTAGGATCATCGTGCATTAAGTCCTTCTTTATCGGTGTGCTGTCCATAGGTCTCCTTGTTGATGTCATCTTCCTTATTTCAACCAGTAATGGAGGTCTGAGGTTCGCCTGCTCTGATACTAATTTGATGGGATCTAGAACTGAAAGATCGGCTACAGAACAATTCCTTAAGATCTGAATTTATTGTAGGAAGATGTCCGCGCAACCGTGGGTAAATATTCGTCAAATATTCCTCAGATATAAAATTACGAAACTAACTGGTTTGGATCCGTAACTTTCTCTGATACGATTCGGACTTCACCGATTTTGTCTCGAGCATGGAGTCTCTTAGTGAAGTGCGGTGGCACGATGATACCATCTCCTCAATTTTCCCTCTTGGGTAGCCTCTTTCTAGTGACTTGGCTTGAGCCCTGGGTGGAGCTGATGCTCTACCCTAGTGCTTTCCATGTTAGTGGCAAGGGATGGGCAATTCGGTTGGTGCGGGGTTTCATGATGGTGATGCTACGTGTCCTAGCCATTTAATAAAGTTTAATTGTCATTTACTTCCAGCACATTTTTCTTAGTGTCTTTATTTTATTTCTTCTGTCTCAGTAAGTTGTGCTGGCCTTAATGTTTTCTAGTGGCCACTTATTAGCTTTTCGGAAATGTAATTTGTTTGGCTTTTGAAAAGGGTTTGTTTTGAAAGTGGAATTGATATGAAATGAGTTTAGATATTGCTCTTGATTAAGAGTTATACAATTCTTATCTAAACCTTGATTTACTGACGAATATATAAATTCTTATCACTCATCTTCTTCTCCTTCTTATGTATGGTGGATTACCCTAATAAAATTTGTTTGTGGCATTTCAAACTTATCAAACAAAGACAGTTAGTTTTTCTCCTTTTGTTTTTTCCTTTTCAAACTTATGAAGGTCCATCATTTGGTATCAGATCTTCTAGGTTTGTCTTAGTAATTTTTTTTTTATCAAAAATTCGTGGCTCATGGAGGAAGAACATCTATCCAACAATCTGAGAGGAGTTAATTCGGAGCAAACTCAAATCTTTGCACTTCACCAGCGACAAGATAAGATGGCAGAGCAAATGAATTGTTTGGTATAGATGGTGGAGAGGTTGACAGTGCAACACAATGATAACTTACGGAATATCCTTTTCAATATTGAAATTGATTGTAGGAAGCAGTCCTCGCAACTGAGAAAAAATACTCACAAATTATTCTCCTCTAGTTAGAAAATTACGAAACTAAGGGTGGTCGATCCGTAACTTTCTAATCTACGTTTTTGGTATGTACGCCCTTTGCAGATTCGAAACGCAACTAGGACAATAATATGCTAGAGTGGGGGTGATGATGGTGGTGAGAGATAGAGAGGATGATAGGGTTATGGATGACAATAGAGATGAGGGTGGATGGTTGATGTAGTTTAAGGGATAAGGATAAAGGGAGAGAAGTGGCCAAGATCCCAAAGAGGAGGGAAGATTCAATAAACGAAGAAGATTAAAAGATAGATGAGACCTTGCTAACAATAGAGATGGCTGGATAGTGAAGAGGGAGGAAGGAAAATAGGGTAGAGAGACTAGAGAAAGGATAAAGGAAGATAGAAATAAATGTTCATTCATCATTGGCTATCATCCACACCTTTATAGAGGTTAGTCAACAAGCCAAAATAATAATTATTAACCATAATACTAGTGGACTCTCGCCAATCGTGTTCGAACAAGGTCAACCGCGTTCGAACGCACAAAAGACTTTCTCTGTGGATGCGGACTGAAGCAAGCATTTGCACGCGGGTGTTCGAACGCGCCTGACCATGTTCAAACGCACATTTTGCATTCTCTATGAAGGGCGTAAATACAAAAATAGTAGATTAGGGAGTTACGGATCGATTTCACCTAGTTTAGTAATTTTCTAACTAGAAGAGAATATTTGGTGAATATTTTCACTCAGTTGCGAGGATTGCTTTCTACAATAAATCCAAATCTTGAAGAAATTATTCCGTAGTCTATCATTTGTATCAGAACCTATCAATTTGGTATTGTAGAACCTATTATTAATGATATGATTCGGATTAGATTGGATCACCTCAAAAGACGTTGGGCTTGATAGATAAAATCTAGTTATCTTATTTATTATTCTTACGTGATTTAGTCAAAGTATTAGTATGTTAGAATTTTATTTAATTAGCTAAATCTAGTTCTATACAGTTTTAGAAAAATATTCACAGAATATTCTACAAATATCAGAATAATATCAAACTAGTTGGATAAGATCGCCAACCTCCAGATCTATAGCTTTTACATTCACAACTTCCCCAGATTCGGAATCTATCTGCGACAAAATAAAGGGTTAATCCGAAAAAATAAGCAAGACTAGTTTAATTACATTTGTTTTAGACTTTTTGATTTAATCTCTATAAATAGAGCCTTATGACTTGTATTTTAGGCATGCTTAGAATGAAAGATTAATTTACTTTAGCCCTATCATCTCTCTCAACTAGATCGCACACCACTACATCTCTCTCCTCCATCTTCACCAACCAGCGCCACCTCTTCTATTGGCACGGTCTCGTCTAGCTTCTAATCTTCCTCTACCGTCGATCCCCCTAGTCCCATAGGGTAGGCCAGCTTCTACCCCTTAGTCTCTTTATCTTAACCGTATCTACTTCCCGTACAGTTTTTACCATAGTTGTAGGCCAATCATAGCCTTTAACCATCTATCGCATCTGCATCCACAAACTACCACCTCCACTATCAACTACTCGACGTCCATCCATCATCACCTCCATCCTATACCTAGGAATTCGCGCCTCCACCGACGGATCCTAAATCTTGTGTAGAACCGCTATGAATCGGATCAAGCTGGTGCGTAACAATTGGTATCAAAGCCTATCAATTTGGTACCGTAGAACCTATCATTGGTATCAGAGCCAAGTGAACCTCAGACCTCTATTAATGGTTAAAACAATGAAAATTGTTAGGTTTTTATTTGTTGGCAATTATGTACAAAATATTCTAAGTGTATTTTTTTATGTATATGAGCTTTTCACAAGTCTAGAATATCTCTGGTGTGAAGAATTGCAAGATCATTGGAGTAAAGTCGTCGCGTTCACAAACGCGTTCGAACGCGAAAACTGCGTTCACACAGACAAAGAGCCACGTTTACAAGCACGTTCGAACGCGGGCACTGCGTTCACACAGACAGAGAGCCGTGTTCACAAGCACGTTCGAACGCGGGCACTGCGTTCACACAGACAGAGAGCCGCGTTCACAAGCGCGTTCAAACGCAGGCACTGTGTTCACACAGACAGAGAGCCGCGTTCACAACCGCGTTCGAACGCGGGCACTGCGTTCACACAGACAGAGAGCCGCGTTCACAAACACGTTCGAACGTGGGTACTGCGTTCACACAGACCGAGAGCAGCGTTCACAAACGCGTTCGAACGCAACCTGAAAAATTCAAGCTGTCGCGTTCGAACACACTTGGGCCCGTTCGAATGCACCTGAGATTAAGTCAGGCCGTTCGAACACACCCGGGCCGCGTTCGAACACACCTATGAAGTTTACAATTTATTGGATTTTCGTGAGTACGGATAAGACTCAGATTTAGCTCTATCTTGAAGATCATATATAAGGATTGTGAAACCCTAACTCTAGGATAGTTGAAGAATTTTATTCAAGAAGACTTTTTGTTTGCAACTACTACTGACCGTGTGCTACAATTAGTTCACATGGACTTGATGGGTCCAACAAAAACGGAAAGTCTTGGAGGTAAACGCTATATATTCTTAATGGTCGATGATTATTCCAGATATACTTGGGTTGCCTTTCTACGTGAGAAGTCTGAAACCTTTGATGTTTTTAAATCACTATGCTTAAAATTGCAGAATGAAAAATCTACAACCCTAGTTAGGATTCGTTCTGATCATGGTAGAGAATTTGAAAATGAAAATTTTTCTATATTTTGTGATTCTCTTGGTATTCAACATGAGTTTTCAGCTCCTATAACTCCACAACAGAATGGAATTGTTGAAAGAAAAAACCGAGTTGTGCAGGAAATGGCTAGGGTTATGCTTCACGCTAAAAAGGTTACTCAAAGGTTTTGGGCAGAGACGGTCAATACAGCGATACATGTGATAAATCGTGTTTATCTAAGACCAGGTACAAATATGACTGCTTATGAAATCTGGAAAGGTAAGAAACCTAGTGTTAAGTATTTTCGAGTTTTTGGTAGTAAATGCTATATCTTTCGTGATCGAGAATATTTGACTAAATTTGACACTAGAAGTAGCGAAGGTATCTTCTTGGGGTACTCGAATAATAGTAGAGCCTACAGAGTATTTAATCTTGACACTTCTACTGTTATGGAATCTGCTAATGTTATGATAGATGAATCCTCGACTGCCTTAACTAAAGCTACTTCTATTTCTGTTTCTGCAGATACATATTACGAAGAAATAGGAAAGGAGCTTGATCTGGAAATTGAGAATCAGGATGAGGACAAAGTTGAAATGAACAAAAATGACTGCAACGTACCGGAACCATCTGCTAGAGTGAAATCAAATCATCCATTGTCACAAGTGATCGGAGACGTGAATGAACCAATTAAGACAAGACGACAAATCCAAAGTGAGGTATCATTTACTTGTTATACATCTTCTTTTGAACCTAAAAATGTGAAGGAAGCATTGTTAGACGATTCTTGGGTTAATGCTATGCATGAGGAATTAGAGTAATTTTCTAGGAATGATGTTTGGTATTTAGTTCCTAAACCTAAGAATGTGAACGTCATTGGAACATATTGGATTTACAAGAATAAAAGTGATGAACATGGCAATATAATTCGAAATAAAGCCAGACTAGTAGCATAGGGATACAATCAGGTTGAGGGTATAGATTTTGATGAGACATTTGCTCTTGTTGCTAGATTAGAGTCTATTCGTATACTGCTTGTCATTGCTTGTCATTTAAAATTTAAATTGTTTCAAATGGATGTTAAAAGTGCTTTCTTGAATGGTATCCTGAATGAAGATGTTTATGTGGAACAACCTAAGGGTTTCGAAGATCAAAAATTTTATTCTCATGTTTTTAAATTGAAAAAGGCTCTTTACGGGCTAAAACAAGCTCCGAGAGCTTGGTATAAGAAGTTGACCACCTTTTTAGTGGATGCGGGGTTCACTCGAGGGGGAGTGGACAAAACATTGTTCATTAGACGTGAAAACAAGAGTTTAGTTGTGGCACAAATATATGTGGATGACATTGTTTTCGGGGCAACGAGTCAATTATTAGCTAAGGAGTTTGTAGATCTCATGCACAGTCATTTTGAGATGAGCATGATGGGTGAGTTGAAGTTCTTTTTAGGGTTTCAAATTACTCAATTAGAGAGAGGGATTTTTATCGCTCAAACCAAGTATGATAAGGATCTTGTGACTAAATTTAGTTTCGAAAATGCAAAACATGTTAGAACTCCTATGAGTACAACTACCAAACTAGGTAAGGATATTTTGGGAAAAAGTGTTGATCAGACAGTGTATAGGAGCATGATTGGTAGCCTTTTGTACTTAACTACTAGTAGATCCGACATTGTATTTAGTGTCGATGTGTGTGCTAGGTTTCAGTCTGAACCTAAGAAGACTCATTTGTTTGCTGTGAAACATATCATAAAATATGTCAGTGGCACAGTTGATTTAGGTATCTGGTTTACTCATGACTCGGGTGCTATCATATCGGGATACATGGATTCTGATTGGGCGGGTTCATGTGATGATAGAAAAAGTACTTCAGGTGGATGTTTTTATGTTGAAAACAATCTGGTTGCTTGGCACAGTAAGAAACAAAACTCGATATCTTTATCTACTGCAGAGGCCGAGTACATTACAGTAGGGAGTTGTTGTTCTCAGTTACTATGGATGAAACAGATGGTCAAAGATTACAGCATTGAACAAGATACTATGGTACTTTATTGTGACAACATGAGTGCTATTAATATATCGAAAAATCCTGTTCAACACTCGCGTACAAAACATATAGACATCCGACATCATTTTATACGTGAGTTAGTTGAAGACAAAATAATAGCACTAGAACATGTTGAGACTGAGAAACAGTTGGGAGATTTGTTTACAAAACCTTTGGATATACAGAGATTTGAGTATCTTCGTACTTCTTTAAGGATTTGTGCTTTAGACTGATTTTTTTGGGATTTGAGTTCTTTTTAGTTTGCGAGTTTCTTTCGTTTCGTTTTTTTTAGGGTTTCTTTTACTCTGAAATTTTCGTTGGTTTTAGTTTCAGATTTGTCGAGAGTTTTTGTCATAAAAAAAATTGATGCACTCCTAGATTCAATAACATACTCTTGACATAAAAATATGATTTTTCTCTTGATTATGAGTTATTATAGTCAATTTTGTCATCTTGTATCATATTGTATTAATTTTGATTTTGTCACTCCCTCGACTTCTATTCTAATAAAACCAAATTTAATGCACTCATAACGTATGTGTATTCTTGAGTGAGTATGATATCATGAATTATTTTTTCAAATAGCTCACTATTAACTTTGATTTGCAGAGTTTGACCTCATGCTTAGTCATCAAAAATTTGTTCATAAAAGATCAATGAAAAGGGCTACAATGAGTTAGTGTGAAAGCCGTCTTGTTTAGAGTCCAGTTTGACTCAGTACATTATTTACAAATTAAAAAAAAAATGACATATGTGAATTTCTTTTTGCACATTGTTTCATTTGTACTACAAGAAAAGGGCTACCTACTCATGTGTGAAAGCCATCATTGCACCTATATGTTTCAGTAAAAAAAAAATTACAGAAAAAATTCCTGTCATGTTATGGAGAATAAGTCGAAAAGTACAAATTTTCAATACTAAGTCGGTTTGACTACTGTGTTGCATCATTGTTTATATAGGAAAGTTTGTTTAAGAAGATTGGTTTATGTTATCTATGCTCATCTTGCATATGCATATCGTTATGATCAATCAAGATTAATTTAATTTTGAATGATGCATTCGAATCGATTATAATATGCCTTTGATGATTTGATTGATCTTTGTATGACTTATTCCATTTGATTGTCATATTCTATGTTTTGAATGTATTTTGAAATTCTAGAAGTGCATCTCCAAAAAGATTTTTGATTTGTTTTAGTTTTTAAAATAAAAATAAAAAAAATAAAAAAAAGGGCGTTCGAACGCACGGACTGGTGCGTTCGAACGCACTTGTGGGTTCTTTAAATATTGCGTCCGAACCCAAGGGTTTCATCTTCCATTTTCAAAACCCTAAAAACTCTTCATTTTCCCCTTCTTAAATCCTCAAGATCTTGGTGTTTTTCATCGAATTTTTCACTACAAATCCTTTTTGGGGGTAGATCTCCTCTGGATCTAGTGTTCTTCAACCAAATTTTTGAGTTTCTCCTCACATTTGCAAGGTATGATCATCCATTATTTTCCTAGTTTTTTATTCAATAAACATGCTTGATGTTGAGTGATTTTGTGCGTTCTCAACTTTTGATCACGTTAATGTTACACTCTTGATGGTTCTTGTGAGATTGAACGTGATATCTTAGCGTTTTTCAAGTGAAAGATGTTTTTCCTTTTGGGGCTTCATGGTTTCTACCATTTTTTTGGAATTCGTGCTATTTTTTGGTTGCTTTCGGCATGTATTGAATATTGAAACGTGTTTTCTTTTCAAGAATGCCTAAAAAAAACGACAGTGACCAAGAAACCAAGGCCGCCTTCGTCGCCATCCTTGGCTCCCAAGTTTTCTTCAACAACGGCTGTGGGTCGCTACAAACATAATTTTGGCACCCGTCCTGTTATCTGTGAAAGACCCGTGGTTATATCTGATTTTTCTGAATTGGGGATTGAACAGATCTTTACTGAACGAGGGTGGTTATCAGTGTGTCGGATGAGCGGGACTGCTTATGTGGAAGTTGTTCGGGAATTCTTAGTAATGCCACGATTCTTGATCATTGTATACGTTCTACTATTCGTGGTGTATCTATATACCTGGATTCCGATGTTATTCGTGCTGAACTTCGTCTTCCTGATGGTGAGTTCCAGTATCCAATGTCTGCTCCACTTCCTGATGTCAATGAATATGCCGGTACTGTCCTGATCAAAGGGGAACGTTGGAAGGGTAACATGATGCCGCATGCCAAGCTGACATCTGTGGCTCGCATGCTTCACCTCTTTTGTCTGTACAATGTTACCCCCAAGACTCGACATTCCAGCATTAGTCTGGATCGTGCGTTCATTCTTCATGCCATGTTATCGGGAGTCTCTATTGACTTAGCTGCAGTAATCTATGATTCGATTCTCTCAGCTGCACAAAAAGAAGCACCTCGTGAGGGATTACCATTTGGCATTTTTCTTACAAATTTGTGCACTCAGAGTGGGGTGCGAGTAGATGCTTCGGAACCTTCTCTTACTTCGCAGAAACCATTGGATCGGATAACTCTGAAGCGGAGTCAAGCTCACGACCAGTCGTCTCCTCTCAAACCATCCTCTTATGCCGCTGGTCGGTCATCACACCTCGACAGTTCTGATAATAGTTCTGCCGATGACTCATCTCCCACTGAGGGGGGGTTACCACAGTACTCGGACCGTTTCGATCAACTTAGTACTCAAGTGTAGGATCTCCATTCAGCAATGAATGATTTACGTACTGAGCAAGTCCGTCAGGGAACTGTACTTGATTCTGTGTTGACGATTCTTCATCGTCAGTTTCCTCCGAGTTCCTAGTCTTTGGCATTTGTGCCAAAAAGGGGGAGAGTGTCTTAGTGTTTAGTGTTTAGGTGTCTAGGTGTGTAGGGGGAGTATGGGCATAGGGGGAGTTTAGTAGAGTTTACTTAATGTTTGAACTTTGCTTTGTCTTAGTGTCGTTGGCATTTGAACATGTGTTTAATCTTTGTCTGTTTAAATTTTTGCTCTTGTGATAACTTGTGTTTGTATTTTTTTTATTTCAAATTATTTTCACTTGATCTTGGATTGGTATATGTTTCTTTGTAGGGATTGATGTGCAAAATATTCCAGACTTGTTGATTGCTCAGTTTGAAGTCTTTGTAATAACTTGTAACCTAGGTGTTTTGTCACAAATTGCCAAAGGGGGAGATTGTTAGGTTTTTATTTGTTGGCAATTATGTACAAAATATTCTAAGTGTATTTTTTCATGTATATGAGCTTTTCACAAGTCTAGAATATCTCTGGTGTGAAGAATTGCAAGATCATTGGAGAAAAGCCATCGCGTTCACACCGCGTTCACAAACGCGTTCAAATGCGAAAACTGCGTTCACACAGCAGAGAGCCGCGTTCACAAGCATGTTCGAATGCGGGCACTGCGTTCACACAGACAGAGAGCCGCATTCACAAGCGCGTTCGAACGCGGGCACTGCGTTCACACAGACAGAGAGCCGCATTCACAAGCGCGTTCGAACGCGGGCACTGCGTTCACACAGACAGAGAGCCGCGTTCACAAACGCGTTCGAACGCGGGTACTGCGTTCACACAGACCGAGAGCAGCGTTCACAAACGCGTTCGAACGCAACCTAAAAAATTTAAGCTGTCGCGTTCAAACGCACTTGGGCCCGTTCGAACGCACCTGAGATTAAGTCAGGCCGTTCGAACGCACCCGGGCCACGTTCGAACGCACCTATGAAGTTTGCAATTTATTGGATTTTCGTGAGTACGGATAAGACTCAGATTTGGCTCTATCTTGAAGATCATATATAAGGATTGTAAAACCCTAACTCTAGGGTAGTTGAAGAATTTTATTCAAGAAGACTTTTTGGAGGCTACATCGTTTCTTCAACAAAACAAGGTCCTTCGCATCTACAAATCTTTATCTTTCGTCTTAAGGGCTATCTAGACGAAAGATCAATCTCGAGGGCTACTGAGATTGGACTTCAATCACAAGAAGCAGTGAATCGTGGATTCTAGCGATCAAGACTGAGAGAACAAAGTCGTTTGGATCGACGGGTTGTTTTGTGAGTCAGTCTTGTAACTGCTACTATCATAGTGATTGGTTTTGATCCGAGTTTAGATCCGTGGTATTTTCCCATTTTGGGTTTTTCCACGTTAAAATCTTGGCGTTCATCTCTGCTTTCGTTCTTAATATTTCTTCTATCTTTTACTTAAGCGAACGAGCGATATTATTGCCTAGTGTTTAGATACATACGTGTGTCTGGGATTTTTTCAAAAATGATGTCGACAAGGAGACCAATGGATAACACACCAATAAGTGAAGACTCAACCTACGATAACCCTAACCATGAGGCTAATTTCTTTGGAGCGACCACGGCAGAACCGAGTCAACCAATGTCCATGGGTGTGAATATGGGCTTAGCGGATGAACTTAGAGGCATGTTCCAAACATTGCTGCATAGAATTGACGCAATGCAGAATGATCATAATGCTTTAAAGATATATGTCATGAGCCAATCAGCTTTGTCATCTCCTCGATGAAGATCGGTGCCTCAAGAAGGACAAGTGGTGGGACCACACCGAACCGATACCCCACAGGTCCCGATGCGACATGTTAGTGTTAATGATTCTCATTTACTTATGGCTACACATCATCCCCCACCTCTATTACAAAACACAAGACTGGCGGTGGTGGAACCCGAGAGGCGAGCGGCACAAGTGCCCTTCATTGATGAGGAGGATTGGCACTTTGAGGATGAGGTTGATCCCTTCGAAGATAGTGATGGACGTGCTTGAGGATTTAGAGAAGGAGATCAACATGCACAAAGGTTCAGAACTGAACCAAGAATCTTTCGCGAACCCAACAATGTTATTCGGAGGAGAACCGCACGTTTGGACTTTCCAAAATTCTAAGGTGGTGATCAAATGGATTGGGTGTTTCAAGGGGAGCAATTCTTTGATTGTCAAGGGACAGCGGAGGACAAAGGTCGAGATGGCAAGCTTTCACCTCCAAGGAACGGCATTGCATTAGTATCGATCGGTTATTCCGGCGGAGGATTTACCAATTGAGCTAACTTTTATAGGAGAATTACATATAGATTTGGGACAGTGGCATATGAAGATTTTGCTGCCACATTAAGCAAGATGGTTCAGAGGACGATCGTATTGGAGTACCAAACTAAATTTAAAACAGTTAGTAGTCATTGTGAGCCACCTTAGCTCGAACCGACATTGATGAGCACATTTATTTCAGAGTTGCATGATGAGATACAGGCAGATGTTCGTGCTCTTTGTCCTACCACTGTTGAGGAGACCTTTGAGAAGGCTGTGAGGATGGAGCAAAAGCATAAGGCTCTCAAGATGGTGATAAGCTCTGATACCAAATTGATGGGTTCTCGTATCAAAAGATTGGCTATGGAACAAATCCTTAAGATCTACAACTTTTGTATTTATGCCCTTCGCAAATTCAAACTGTAACTAGGACGATAACACGAAAGAACATGGATGATGGTGACAGGTGGAGTGGATGTCAGGGTTATGGATGGGTATGGGGTTGTAGGTGGATTGTGGTTGTGATTAAGGGAAGTAGACAAAGGGAACAAAGTGGTCGAGATCCCAAAGAAGAGGGGTGACTCGACATATTTATAGAGAAAATATGAAACAAGAAATCAATAATTCAATTCCATAATGAAGTTAGCTGCCATCCACATATTTATAGAGGCTAGCCAACAAGTCATAAAATAATATAAAACCCTAACAAACCAACTAAACCAGTATTTCTTATCTTCTCTAATTATCGCTCAGATTAAGCTTTCATTTTGTCATAGATAGATTCTGAATCTGGAGAAGTCATGAATATCAAAGTTGTAGATCTAGAGGTTGGAGACCTTATCTAACTAGTTTAATATTATTTGGATATGTGTAGAATATTCTACGAATATTTTTTCAAAACTATGCAGAGCTAGATTTTGCTAATTAAATAAAATCCTAACCTACTAAGACTCTAACTAAACCAAATAACCAAATAAGATAATTAAACTCAATCCATTGAGCCTAATCTCCCTTTGATGAGATTCGATCTGATCCGATTTGTATCAATCCACCATGCCCTCAAAGTGAAAAGTCAGGGAAACGCTCCAAATATTAGTCTCCAATTCTCATGTCGCCTCATCAGATGGCTTGCCAAACCACTCAACTAGAATCTCCATCTCCAATCTGGTACCATGTTGTTGTCGGCGCCTAGCAAGTACAAGAATTGGCTCTACAATCTCTATATCCTCCAATAGCTCTAGTAAAACTGATCCAACGATCTTATGATCTCCAATGCGCCTTGCCCTTTCAGTAATGAAATATGGAAGACAGGATGCACTTTCAACTCCTCCGGCAGCTCAAAACAATATGCAATCGGACCAATACGCTCCAACACCCGAATGCATCCGCGGTCCAACAGCAAACTACCTCGATTCTCTAATTCTGGATGGTGCTGTGGATCATCCAACACCTCCTACAACAATCTCAAAATATTTGGGTCAGAAGTACATGCATACCTCAGCTCGTCGAGGAAGGGAAAGATAGGAGAAGAATAGGCTGCAAGCTCGACAGTAACGGGTTGGCGCGATAGTGCATCTGCCGCTCTATTTTCTATTCCCTTCTTATATTGGATTTCATAATTATATCCCAACAATTTTGTGACCTATCTCTGCTGTGTCGGAGTGTGTATACACTGTCCCATAAAGTATGAAAGGCTTCTTTGATCGGTTTAGATAATGAATCGTCTACTAATCAAATAAGCCTCCACTTTGTCACTACATACAGAATTGCCAACGTCTCTCTTTCATAAGTTGATAATTGCTGAGATTTTTGTGATAAAGTCATGCTAAGATAAGCAATTGTGAAAAAATCCCTAGACACACGTATGCATCTAACCTTTAGGCAATGATATTATTCGTTCACTTAAGTAAAAGTCGGAAGAAATATTAAAAACAAAAGTAGAGATGAACGCCAAGATTTTAACGTGGAAAATCCAAACGGGAAAAAAACCACGGATCCAAACTCGGATCAAAACCAATCACTAGAATATTAGCAGTTATAAGATTGACTCACAAAACCACCCGTCCATCTAAACGACTTTGTTCCTCTCAGTCTTGCTCGCTAGAACCCACGATTTACCGCTTCTCGTGATTGAAGTCCAACCTCAGTAGCCCTCGAGATTGATCTTTCGTCTAGATAGCCCTTAAGACGAAAGATTCAGATTTGTAGATGAGAAGGATCTTGTTAGTTGAAGAACTGATGTAGCCTCAAGAAGTCTCCTTCAATAATCTTCTTCCACTCCCTTAGAGTTAGGGCATCACAATCCTTATATATGATCTCGAAGATAGAACCAAATCCAAGTCTTATTCATACTCACGAAAATCCAATAAATTGCAAGCTTCATAGGTGCGTTCGAACGCGGCCCGGGTGCGTTCGAACGGCCTAACTTAATCTCAGGTGCATTCAAACGGGCCCAAGTGCGTTCGAACGCAATAGCTTGAATTCTTTAGATTGCATTCGAACGCGTTTGTGAACGTTGCTCTCGGTCTGTGTGAATGCAGTACCCGCGTTCGAACGTGTTTGTGAATGCGGCTCTCTATCTGTGTGAACGCAGTACCCACGTTCGAACGCGTTTGTGAACGCGACTCTCTATCTGTGTGAACGTAGTACCCGCGTTCGAACGCGTTTGTGAACGCGTTGTGAACTCAACGGCTTTTCTCCAATAAACTTGCAATTCTTCAAACCAGAGATATTCTAGACTTGTGTAAAGCTCATATACATGAAAAAATATACTTAGAATATTTTGTACACAATTGCCAACAAATAAAAACCTAACAATCTCCCTCTTTGGCATTTGTGACAAAACACCTAGGTTACAAGATATTACAAAGACTTCAAACTGAGCAATCAATAAGTCTAGAATATTTTGCACATCAATCCCTAAAAAGAAACATATACCAATCCAAGATCAAGTGAAAATAACTTGAAATGAATAAACAATCCAAACACAAGTTATCAATGGAGCATAAGTTCAAAAGCACTTAAGTAGACAAAGTTCACAATTACTCCAAGCAAAGTTATAAGCAAGGTTATAAAGACTCTAAAGACTCTAATAAATCCGACTCTAATAAACTCTCCCTATGCCAACACTCCCCCTACACCAGTAAACTCCTAAACTTTAAACTCGCGTCTAAACTCACCACACACCACACACTACACACTCTCCCCCTATTTGACACAAATGCCAAAGACTAGGAACTCAGAGGGAAATGACGATGAATAATCATCAACACGGAGTCGAGGTAGGTGACGAAGGCGGCCTTGGTTTCTTAGTAACTGTAGCTTTTTTAGGCATTCTAGAGAAGGAAAAAAAGTCGCAAGATTCAACATATGCCCAAAGCATACAAGAAAATAATAAGAAATCCAAAAATTCTAGAAACCATGAAGACCCTAAGTGAAATCCATCTTCCACTTGAAAATGCTAAGTTATCACGTTCAATCGCATAAGAAACATCAAGATATTCACTTTAACGTGATCAAAACTCGAAACCACATGAAATCAATCAAGATCAAGAGACTTAATTGAATAAAAAATAAGAAAATTGAGGAATGATCATACCTCGCAAAAAGTGAAGAAAATTTTGAAGTTTCGGCCAAAAGACTTTAGAACCAGAGGAGAATTACCCTCTAAAAGGGTTTGAAGTCAAAATTTTCATGAAAAAGATGAAGATCTTGAAGATTTGTTTTTTTTTAATCAGTAAAAACAAAAAAATCTTTTTGGAGATGCACTTCTAAAAAATTCAAAATAGATTCAAGACATAGAGTATGACAATCAAATGAAATAAGTCATACACAGATCAATCAAATCATCAAGAGCATATTATAATCAATTCTAATGCATCACTCAAAATTAAATTAATCTTGATTGATCATAACAATAAGTATATACAAGTTGAGCATAGATAGCATGAACCTATCTTTTTAAACAAACTTTCCTATTTAAACAATGATGCAACACAGTAGTCAAACCGACTTAGTATAGAAAATTTTGCACTTTTCGACTTACTCTCCATAACATGACAGGAATTTTTCATGTATTTTTTTTTACTGAAACATATAGGTGCAATGATGGCTTTCACACATAAGTATGTAGCCCTTTTCTTGTAGTACAAATCAAACAATGTGAAAGAAGAAATTCATATATGTCCAAAGCAAAATAAAAAAAACGAAACGAAAGAAACTCGCAAAATAAAAAGAACTCAAATCCCAATAAAATCAGTCCAAAGCACAAATCCCTAAAGAAGTACGAAGATACTCAAATCTCTGTATATCCAAAGGTTTTGTAAACAAATCTCCCAACTGTTTCTCAGTCTCAACAAGTTCCAGTGCTATTATTTTGTCTTCAACTAACTCGCGTATAAAATGATGTTAGATGTCTATATGTTTTGTACGCGAGTGTTGAACAGGATTTTTCAATATATTAATAGCACTCATGTTGTCACAATAAAGCACTATAGTATCTTGTTCAATGCTGTAATCTTTGACTATCTGTTTCATCCATAGTAACTGAGAACAACAACTCCCTACTGTAATGTACTCGGCCTCTGCAGTAGATATAGATGTCGAGTTTTGTTTCTTACTGTGCCAAGCAACTAGATTGTTTCCAACATAAAAACATCCACCTGAAGTACTTTTTCTATCATCACATGAACTCGCCCAATCAAAATCCGTGTATCCCGATATGATAGCATGCGAGTCATGAGTAAACCAGATACCTAAATCAACTGTGCCACTGACATATTTTATGATACGTTTCACAGCAAACAAATGAGTCTTCTTAGGTTCAGACTGAAACCTAGCACACACATCGACACTAAATGCAATGTCGGGTCTACTAGCAGTTAAGTACAAAAGGCTACCAATCATGCTCCTATACACTGTCTGATCAACACTTTTTCCCGAAATGTCCTTACCTAGTTTGGTAGTTGTACTCATAGGAGTTCTAACATGTTTTGCATTTTCTAAACTAAATTTAGTCACAAGATCCTTAGCATACTTGGTTTGAGCGATAAAAATCCCTCTCTCCAATTGAGTAATTTGAAGCCCTAAAAAGAACTTCAACTCACCCATCATGCTCATCTCAAAATGACTGTGCATGAGATCTACAAACTCCTTAGCTAATAATTGACTCGTTGCCCTGAAAATAATATCATCCACATATATTTGTGCCACAATTAAACTCTTGTTTTCACGTCTAATGAACAATGTCTTGTCCACTCCCCCTCGAGTGAACCCCGCATCCACTAAAAAGGTGGTCAACTTCTCATACCAAGCTCTCGGAGCTTGTTTTAGCCCGTAAAGAGCCTTTTTCAATTTAAAAATATGAGAAGGAAATTTTTGATCTTCGAAACCCTTAGGTTGTTCCACATAAACATCTTCATTCAGGATACCATTCAAGAAAGCACTTTTAACATCCATTTGAAATAATTTAAATTTTAAATGACAAGCAATGGCAAGCAGTATACGAATAGACTCTAATCTAGCAATAGGAGCAAATGTCTCATCAAAATCTATACCCTCAACCTGATTGTATCCCTATGCTACTAGTCTGGCTTTATTTCGAACTATATTGCCATGTTCATCACTTTTATTCTTGTAAATCCATTTTGTTCCAATGACGTTCACATTCTTAGGTCTAAGAACTAAATACCAAACATCATTCCTAGAAAATTGCTCTAATTCTCATGCATAGCATTAACCCAAGAATCATTTAACAATGCTTCCTTCACATTTTTAGGTTCAAAAGAAGATGTATAACAAGTAAATGATACCCCACTTTGGATTTGTCGTCTTGTCTTAATTGGTTCATTCACGTCTCCGATCACTTGTGACAGTGGATGATTTGATTTCACTCTAGCAGATGGTTCCGGTACGTTGCAGTCATTTTTAATCATTTCAACTTTGTCCTCGTCATGATTCTCAATTTTCAGATCAAGCTCCTTTCCTATTTCTTCGTAATATGTATTTGCAGAAACAGAAATAGGAGTAGGTTCAGTTAAGTCAGTCGTGGATTCATCTATCATAACATTAGCAGATTCCATAACAGTAGAAGTGTCAAGATTAAATACTCTGTAGGCTCGACTATTATTCGAATACCCCAAGAAGATGCCTTCGCTACTTCCAGTGTCAAATTTAGTCAAATATTCTTGATCACACAAGATATAACATTTACTACCAAAAACTCGAAAATATTTAACACTAGGTTTCTTACCTTTCCAGATTTCATTAGTAGTCATTTTTATACCTGGTCTTAGATAAACACGATTTATCACATGTACCGCTATATTGACCGCCTCTGCCCAAAACCTTTGAGTAACCTTTTTAGCGTGAAGCATAACCCTAGCCATTTTCTACACAACTCAGTTTTTTCTTTCAACAATCCCGTTCTATTGTGGAGTTATAGGAGTTGAAAACTCATGTTGAATACCAAGAGAATCGCAAATTATAGAAAAATTTTATTTTCAAATTCTCTACCATGATCAGAACGAATCCTAACTAGGGTTGTAGATTTTTTATTCTGCAATTTTAAGCATAGTGATTTAAAAACTTCAAAGGTTTCAGACTTCTCACGTAGAAAGGCAACCCAGGTATATCTAGAGTAATCATCGACCATTAAGAATATATAGCGTTTACCTCCAAGACTTTTCATTTTTGTTGGACCCATCAAGTCCATGTGAACTAATTGAAGCACACGGTCGGTGGTAGCTGAATTTACCTTCTTGTGTGAGATCCGAATTTGTTTTCCAATTTGACATGAACCGCACACTCTTTTTGACATTTCTTTCATCTTAAGTATTCCTCTTACCACTTCTTGTTTGGAGAGAGTAAATAATTCCTTGTGATTCACATGTCCAAGACGTTGATGCCAAAGATCTGCAGTGTCGAAAGAGGCACTGTTACATTTCAGTTTATGTGAAGTTCCAACAACATAGCAATTATCAGATGTTCTAGATCCATAGCATATAACATTACCATCATGATCTAGAATAGTACAATCATTTTTGGAGAATTTTACCTCATAATCTTCATCACAAGGAAAACCCAAACCGGAAAAAAATCACGAATCTAAACTCGGATCAAAACCAATCACTAGAATATTAACAGTTACAAGACTGACTCAAAAAACCACCCGTCGATCCAAACGACTTTGTTCCTCTCAGTCTTCCTCGCTAAAACCCACGATTCATCGCTTCTCGTGATTGAAGTCCAACCTCAGTAGCCCTCGAGATTGATCTTTCGTCTAGATAGCCCTTAAGATGAAATATTCAGATTTGTAGATGAGAAGGATCTTGTTAGTTGAAAAACGAATGTAGCCTCAAGAAGTCTCCTTCAATAATCTTCTTCCACTCCCTTAGAGTTAGGGCATCACAATCCTTATATATGATCTCCAAGATAGAGCCAAATCCAAGTCTTATCCGTACTCACGAAAATCCAATAAATTGCAAACTTCATAGGTGCGTTCGAACACGGCCCGGGTGCGTTTGAACGGCCTGACTTAATCTTAGGTGCGTTCGAACGGGCCCAAGTGCGTTTGAACGCGACAGCTTGAATTCTTCAGATTGCGTTCGAACGCATTTGTGAACGCTGCTCTCGGTTTGTGTGAACGTAGTACCCACGTTCGAATGCGTTTGTGAACGCGGCTCTCTGTGTGTGTGAACGTAGTACCCGCATTCGAACGCGTTTGTGAACGCAACTCTTTGTCTGTATGAACACAATACCCACGTTCGAACGCGTTTGTGAATGTGGCTCTTTGTCTGTGTGAATGCAGTACTCGCGTTCGAACGCGTTGTGAACGCAATACCTGCGTTCGAACACTTTTGTGAATGCAGTGTGAACTCAACGGCTTTTCTCCAATAAACTTGCAATTCTTCAAACCAGAGATATTTGATACGATCACGCCTCGGGCTATGGAGCTCTGATACCAAATTAATACGATCTCCCCTTAGGCTAAGGTTCAATCTCTTCCAATTTTTTGATCTGGACTAGATCTGGCACGGAACTTTGAAATAAGATCCCAAAATATTTCGATTTCGGATAGATGTTAAATGTTGATATGTTATAGCTCCGGAAAAGAGCTTTCCAAAAAATCAAGTTGTAGGCGAATCGGAGTTGGGGATCTCGAGATATTGTCCGTTTAGTGGATGAACATCGGGATGCTCTATTTTGGATCCGTGGATGGAGGCATGAGATCTTAGGTAATGGTGATTGGTGGAGGACCGGCATTAATAGGGTGGCACCGGTAAAAAGTGGTGGTGGAAGGGTTATGGTTGATAGAAGGGTTAGGGCAAGTGTTGGATAGATTGGAAGAAGGGGGAGGAGAGGGCCATTCCTAAGGGACTAGAGTGATTGGCCAGTCGGGGGAGATTAGAAGCGGCGTCGCTGTGGATTGAGGGAACGGGAGCGAAGAAGACGAAGGAGGCAAGGCAAACTCAATTCTCAATAATCAATAATCAATCTTGGTTGCCCTACACATCCTTTTATAGGCTAACCAACAACTCAAATTAACCCTAAAAATACAATTTTCGCCGATCGCGTTCGAACTCGCCCGACCGCGTTCGAACGCACCGACTTACAGAAAACTTATTTTAATGGAAATTAAACACTAAAACATGAAATAAAAACACTCCTAAAGTGAATCCATGCTTGAGACGACGTCGGTGAATTCCAAATCCTCTAGAATTAGGGTTAGCAACCAAATTTATTATGAAATTGGATTATTGATTTCTTACCTCCTATCTTCTCTCTAGACTCTCTCCCTTCTTCCTCTTCACCATCCTTCCATGTCTACCGTTGGCAAGGTTTCTCCTAACTTCTAATCTCCCTTGTCTATCGAGCCACCCTTCTTTTTTGGGATCTCGACCACTTCGTTCCCTTCGTCTACATTCTTTAACCACATCCACCATCCACCTTCATCTCCATACCCATCCATAACCCTAACATCGACTCCACCCGTCACCACCACCATCACCCATGTTATTTCATATTTTTGTCCCAGTTATAGTTTGAATCTATGAAGGGCATGAATACAAAAGTTGTAGATCAGGAAATTACGAATCTAATACACTTAGTTTTGTAATTTTATAGCTATATAAGAATATTTGACAAATATTTTCCCACAATTGCGCGGACTATTTTCTACAATAAATTCATATCTTAAAAGAATTGTTCCGTGACCTATCTTTTGGTACTGTAACCCATCAGTGACCTTCAACTCCTCGAAGGCCTAGGTCACCCCATCAGTCCACTTGAAGGCATCCTTCCTTAGCAAGAATGTGAGTGGGTTCACTATCTTGCCATACCCTGCCATGAATCGATAGTAGTAGCCCGTCAAGCCCAAAAAGCCACAAAGCTCTTGGACTTCAATGCCGAGACATGGAGCCAAGAATTTTGTGGCCTCAATGTGGATTGTCGATACGTGGGAGTCTTGAGCCGTTCACTATCTTGGGGTCATGCCAATGCTTGAGTGATGAGCGGTATTGTATGACATTTGGTCGATCCGCCACAAAGCATCGCAAGTATTGCTCTAGTCCACGATTCACCACCTCGGTTTGGCCATCCGTCTCGGGGTGATATGCTGAACTAAGATTGATTTGAGTCCCTTGCAATCTGAAGAACTCGGACCAAAACTCACTTATGAAGATGCGATCCCGGTCTGACACGATAGTCCTAGGCATCCCATGCAAGCGTGCCACTTCCCGAACAAAAATTTCAGCAACCCTTTTTGCTGAAAACGGGTGAGACAATGTTATGAAATGTGCGTACTTGCTCAGTCTATCCACCACAACAAACACCACCGATTGTCCTCGAACTTCCGGCAGCCCCTCGATGAAGTCCATGGAGATATCCTCCCAAATACGCTCTGGTATCGGTAGTGGTTGCAGTAGCCCGCTAGGCTTGAGTGCCTCCGATTTGGCTCGTTGGCAGATTTGACATTCACGCACATACTTCTTCACGTCCGTCTTCATCCCAGTCCAAGTACAGTTTTGGGCCAGCCGCTTGTAAGTACGTAATACCCCTTCATGACCTGCTATAGGAGTATCATGGAAGTGTGCCATCAATAGCCTCCGTAGCTCTTCGTTTCGGGGTACCTTGATTCGCCCGTGCTCTAGTACTAACCCATTGCGCTCCTCGTGCTCGGGGTTGCTTTAGGGGTTCGCTCTCAACTCCTCCATGAGTCGGACCAGATCACTATCCTCTGCACTGGCTCTTCGTAGATCTGAAAAGAAAGGAAAAGTGGGTGCCGAGAAAGAAGCGAGCTCCCTTTCTTTTGAAAGTTCAAGCAGCGGTTTACTTCCATCCAACAACACTCTCTGATCATCTCTCCAAAAGGTCAATGTGAGGCTTATAAAATCAAAGGTCACGGGCCCCAAGCTCCGAAGCCATTGGGTCCCTAAAACAATATCGGCACCTTGCAAGGCCAATGGATAAAGATCCAATGTGAAAATTTGGCCTTGCACCTTCAATTCTGCCTCGCAAGGTGGTGCCATCTCCAATCGTCACATCGAACCCTTCCGTGGGTTCCGACTCGAGCCCAATCTTCCTAAGGAGCCTCTTGTCAATGAAGTTGTGGGTGGACCCGGTGTCAATCAAGATTCTCACTGTGGTCTTCTTGATCGTTCACCCGCAATGTCTTTGGCGCAGCTGTCCCCGAATAGGCGTAGGGAGATTTTGGCCATCGTGTCCTCCGCGTGATGTTGCTCCTCAACTTCTTCTCCTCGATGTCCAGCCACATCTGCACTTTCAGCTGCCATGGGTGGAAGATCGTGGCCTTCTCCTTTGAGTGGTAGCTTGGCAGGGAGCTGCAACGTCATCGCTGGTGATGAAGCTGTCGTGGTCGACTGTCGATTGACCGAGGAGAATGGTAGAAGATCGCTGGAGGCCGGCCCAAGTGTCGAAATTCGCGATTTCGGATCATCTCCTTCACCACTGTGAGGATTCCTGATGAGGGATATCCAGCGACCAGGTGTGGGGTAAGCACTTCGCGGTTTGTCGACGAGGTCTCCGGTGCATGGGAAGATGTGGAGGTTCCGAGGGCTGCTACAATGGTTGAGGATCTCATTGTAGCAGTTCGTTGCGGCTGACCATGGGTCGAGGTGTAGAATCTCGCTTGCCGGATAGCCGAACTCTCCCCTATTTTTGTGATGAGCGGGAAGGCCGTGGAGGATGTTGGGTATGTTGTGGAGGGTTCAATGCTGTCTTGTGATTGCCTTGCTTGTTGAAAAAGGTTTCGTCCATGCCCGTATTTCCTGCATCATCTCCATCATTATTTGCTTGTTGATGGCAATCTGTTTGGAAATAGACCCCAACATGGATGAACGCTAGGTTCTTCCGTATTCCTATTAGATCGAGTGATCGTCATTGGAAGCACTTGTCCGACGGTGGCTCTGATACCAGCTTGTTACGATCCTTCCTCGGCTATAGGCTCTGATACCAGATTGATACGAACCCTCTTTTGGTGCTATGACTCTGATTCAAGATTAATACGATCTTGCACGGAACTTTGAGATCAGATCCCGAAATATCCCGCCGTTGGATCGCTGTGAAATTTTGATATGTTGTAGGCCCGGAAAAGAGCTTTCCAACGGATCTAGTTTCAGGCGAATCGGAGATGGGGATCTCGAAATATCGTTCGTTTAGACGAACGTCAGGATACTCTGTTTTTGGATTCCGTGGATGAAGGCACGAAATCCTGGGTAATGGTGGATTGTGGAGGGCCGGTGTTGATGGGGTGGCACCGGTGTAAAAGTGATGGTGGAAGGGTTATGGATGATGGAAAGGTTAGGGATAGCGATGGATAAATTGGAAGAAGGGGGAGAAGAGGGCCACTCCTAAGGGACTAGGGTGATTGGCCTGTCGAGGGAGATTAGAAGCGGCGTCGCCGGGGAGATTGAGGGAACGGGAGCGAAGAAGATGAAGGAGGCAAGGCAAACTCAATTCTCAATAATCAATAATAATTTTGGTTGCCCTACACATACTTTTATAGGCTAACCAACAACTCAATCTTATCCTAAAACACAATCTTATCCTAAAACTCAATCTTATCCTAAAACACAATCTTATCCTAAAACTCAATCTTATCCTAAAACTCAATCTTATCCTAAAACTCAATCCAAACTCGAGACGACGTCGGTGAAGTCCGAATCGCAAGAAACCTTGTCGGGATCAGCTGCTACCCCCCTCTACTGAAATGACGTGATTGAGGTACTCCACTAAGTGCTCCCCTTAAAGGCATTTTTTATGCTTCACTATCATGGAATGCTCGGCTAATAGGGTCAACCCCACTCGCAAGAGCTCCATGTGGTTTGACCATGTCTTGCTGTACACAAGAATGTCATCAAAGAATACTAGCACGCACGATTGGAGGAGTGGTTAGAATATGTTGTTCATCAGGCCCTAGAATGTTGCCAGCGCCTTAGTCAACCCAAATGGCATGACTCTGAACTTATAGTGCCCATTGTGAGTCCAGAGTGCTATCTTATGCACATCGTGAGTCCGTATAACGCTGCACTTGATTGCTAACACGCTCAAACTCTTCTCAATATGCTCTCATTGTAGTCCTTTGAGTTAGCTTGGTGAGAGCAGCTTGGATATCTTCATAACTAGAGGGTCCAAACTAGACATAAATAGCATCAATGAACTCCTCCCACATTGATACGATCTCCCCTTTTGGCCAAGGCTCGATTTATTGCGATTTTCAGATCTGGACAAGATCTGATACAAAACTTTAGAAATAGATCCTGAAAGATGCTGTCATTAGATCGACATGAGATTTTGATATGTTGTAGCCTCGGAAAAGAGCTTTCCAACAAATTATGTTTCAGGTGAATTGGATATTGGGATCTCGAGATATCGTCTGATTAGTGGATGAACGTTGAAGAGTCTGTCCTAGGATCTGTGGATAGAGGCACAAAATCCTTGGTGATGGTGGAGGTTGGTGGACAGGTGTTAATGGGGTGGCACCGGTGAATAAGTGGTGGTGGAAAGGTTATGGGTGATGAAAGGGTTAGGGCAAAGTGATGGATAGATTGGAAGAAGGGGGAGGAGTGGCCCGCCCCTAAGGGACTAGGGTGATTAGCCGGTCGAGGGAGGCTAGAAGCAGCGATGCCGAGGAACAAGAGAACGGGAGAGAACAAGACGACGGAGACAAGGCAAAACTCAATTCATTCAATAATGATTCCATCGTTGCCATCCACACCTTTAGAGGTTAACCAAACAATTCAAAAATGGCAATTATTAACCCTAAAACAGTAGATTTTCACCGATCATGTTCGAACGCACATTTCGCACTCTCTAGATGTGCGATCCTGATGCAGCCGTTCATAAGCACATTTGAACGCATTCCACCCACGTTTGAATGCGACATACAGAAAACTTATTTTTTTTTAAGAATTCAATACTAAAACAAGAAACAAAGACATCCCTAAAGTGTATCAATACTCGAGACGACATCGATGAAGTCTGAATCATATCAATCCACCACGCTTCCACAACCTTATCCTCAAGGTTTGAAATTAGAGAAGCAATCTTTGAACTCTGACTCAAGCTCCTCCATGATTTGATCCTCTGCATTAGTTCCCCACATATCTGAAAATAGAGGAAGGGTTGGTGCTGAAAAGGAGGTGGGCTCACTTGTGTCCGATTGGCATAAAAGGGCATCGGCCGCTCAGTTCTTGATTCCCTTTTTGTAGACTAGTTCATTGCCATACCCAAGGAGTTTCGTGACCCACCATTGCTGTGCTGGGGTGTGCACATGTTGCTCCATGAATTAGGGTAAGCTACGCTGGTCTGTCCGGATAGTAAATCGTTGGCTAATCAAGTAGGGTCGCCATTTGGTGACGGTATGTAGAATTGCTAGCATTTCACGCTCATAGGTGGATAGCTGTCACGACCAGTTTGACAATGCCTTGCTCATGTATGCCATGGGCCTGCCCTCTTGCATCAAAACAGCTCCAATGCCCTCACCTGAAGCGTCGCATTCCACCACAAAGGACTTGCTGAAATCCGGTAGTGCTAGAACCGGTGCGGTAGATATGGCTGTCTTTAATGGTTCGAAAGCTTTCGTCACCTTGCCCGTCCATTGAAACCCTCCTTTTTTGAGTAAGGATGATAGGCTCTGATACCAATTTGCTAAAGCTCGGATACCAAATTGATGGGATCTAGAACCAAAAGATTGGCTACGGAACAATTCCTTAAGATCTGAATTTATTGTAGGAAGCAGTCCACTCAACCGTGGGAAAATATTTGTCAGATATTCTTCGGTAGTTATAAAATTACGAAACCAATTGGGTTGGATCTCTATCTTCCTAATCTACAACTTTTGTATTTATGCCCTTCATAGATTCGAACTGTAGTAGGGACAAAAATACGGAATAACATGGGTAATGGTGGTGGTGATGGGTGGAGTGGATGTTAGGGTTATGGATGGGTATGGAGATGAGGGTGGATTGTGAAAGTGATTAAGGGAAGTAGACGAAGGGAACGAAGTGGTCGAGATCCCAAAGAAGAGGAGTGGCTCAACAGTCGAGGGAGATTAGAAGCGATAAGAAACCTTGCTAACGGTAGATGTGGAAGGATGGTGGAGAGAGAGGAGAGAGGAGTCTAGAGAGAAGATAGGAGGCAAGAAATTAAGAATCTAATAGCAATATAAAATTGGGTGTCATCCACATATTTACAGAGGCTAGCCAACAAGTCCTAAAACAATATGAAACCCTAACAAACCAACTAAATCAGTATTCCTTATCTTCTCCGAATACCTTTTGGATTAAGCTTTCATTTTGTCATAGATATATTCCGAATCTAGAGAATTCATAAATATCAAAGTTGTAGATCTAGAGGTTGTCGACCTTATCCAATTGATTTGATACTATTTGGATATGTGTCTAATATTCTACAAATTGATATGATTCAGACTTCACTGACGTCATCTCGAGCATGGATTCACTTTAGGAGTGTTTTTATTTCATGTTTTAGTGTTTAATTTCCATTAAAATAAGTTTTCTGTAAGTCGCGTTCGAACGCGGTTTGTGAACGGGGTTGTGAACGTGGGTGAAGAGAGTGCACTATGCGTTTGAACGCGGTGCGTTCGGACGCACTGTGAACGCCTGCATCACGTTTGCTAATACCGAGAGGGGCATTCGATCGCGCGTTCGAACGCCTACATCGTGTTCGCAAATCTAGAGGAGTGAACTCGGTGCGTTTGAACGCGGTCGGTGGTGGCAGCAGCGGCTCTTGTGGTTGCAAATTCTTAACCGGTGGCGGCGGGTTCATGGGATTGGACTCACTCGCGTCGTGGGGTCGATGGTGCATTCCTATTCGCCATGGCTTCCCTTATCGCCCGTAATTCCCACATCATCTCCATCATCATCTGATTGTTGATGGCCATTTGTTCGAAAAGAGACCCCAACATGGCTTGAACACTAGGCTATTCCGTATTTCGATTTGGTCGGGCGGTTCCGTGAGTGGAAGTCCCCACAACCGTTTCTCCCTCCTCTATTGGGAGAATCTCTTCTTCCTCATCTCATCGTGCAGCCATGGCTCTGGTTGTCGTCATAGGAAGTGTGTCCAGGGAATGGTGGCTCTGATATCGGTTTGATACGATCTCCCCATTTGGCCAAGGCTCGATCTATTCTGATTTTTATATTTGGACAAGATCTGATACAGAACTTTGGAAATAGATCCCGAAAGATTCTGCCATCGGATTGATGTGAGATTTTGATATGTTATAGCCCCGAAAAAAATCTTTCCAACAAATTAAGTTTTAGGCAAATCGGATGTTGATATCTCAAGATATCGTTTCATTAGTGAACAAACATCGGGGAGTCTATCTGGATCCGTGGATGGTGGCACGAAATCCTTGGTGATGGTGGAGGTTGGTGGACCGGTGTTAATAGGGTGGCACCGGTGAATAAATGGTGGTGGAAGGGTTATGGATGATGAAAGAGTTAGGGCAAAGTGATGGATAGATTTTAAGAAGGGGGAGGCTAGAAGCGGCGACGCCGGGGAATGAGAGAACAAGAGAGAAGAAGATGAAGGAGACAAGGCAAAACTCAATTTATTCAATAATGATTCCATAGTTGCCATCCACATCTTTAGAGGTTAACAAAACAATTCAAAAATGGCAATTATTAACCCTAAAACAGTAGATTTTCGTCGACTGCGTTCGAACGCGATTGACGTGATGCAGGCGTTCACAAGCGTGTTCAAACACAGCGTTCGAATGCACATTTCGCACTCTTTGGATGTGAGAACCTGAAGTAGGCATTCACAAGTGCGTTCGAACGCACTCCACCCGCATTCAAACGTGACATATAGAAAACTTTTTTTAAAAAATTCAACACTAAAACAAAAAACAAAGATATCTCTAAAGTGTACCCATGCTCAAGACGACATCGGTGAAGTCCGTATCGTATCACACATCCGATTGGGTTGAGCTCTGTTCATGGCCTGGTACCATCAGATGGCGGTGTCTTCCGGATGGAAAGATGCTAGCAACATCTTTTGTGCATTAGGTGTTCACTAATACTCAAAAAATTGCTCCACAAGTTGAGGTGAACAGTTCTTGCACTGATGTCGCACTCTTCTTCATGTCAGTTGGGCCTTCTTTCTCTTGGGTTTAATCCAATATCCTTAGGATGATATCGACGGGTCACTAGTTCTTCATAATCTGCCCACTCATCATCGTCATTGTGGTGAGGCAGATTCAGTGCTTGGTTGTGGTGAAAAGCTGTCGATGGTACATTGCACCTTTTGGGTGGCATAAGCAACAAGGGCTCCCTAGTGTGGCTACCCATGAGGTCTTCATGGTGTTACAAACCAGCTTGATTCGATTCGTAGTGGTTAAGATTTAGGTTTGCACGGGATTTGGGATCCGTGGGTGGAGGCATGGATTTCTAGGTATAGGATGGAGGTGATAATGGAGTGGAGGCCGAGTAGTTAATGGAGGTGGCTTGGCAATAGATGATGGTGGTGGTGGTTTGCAGATGCGAATGTGATGGATAGTTAAAGGCTATGATTGGCCTACAACTATGGTAAAAACCGTATGAAAAATAGAGACGATTAAGATAAAGAGACGAAATAGGAGAAGTAGGCTTACCCTACGGGACTGGGGGGATTGGCAAAAGAGGGAGATTAGAAGTTAAGACGAGATCGTGCCAATGGAAGAGGTGGCACTGGTTGGTAAAGGAGGAAGAGGGAGATGTAGAGGCCGGAGGCCTAGTTGAGAGAGATGCTAGGGCAAAAGCCAATTAATCTTTCATTCTAATTATACCTAAGATATAAGCCATAAGACTCTATTTATAGAGATTAAATCAAAAAGTCTAAACAAATTTAACTAAACTAGTCTTCCTTATCTTCTCGGATTAACTCTTTGTTTTGCTATAGATTGATTCTGAATATGGTGAAGTCATGAATATTAAAGTTGTAGATCTAGAGGTTAGCAATCTTATCCAACTAGTTTGATATTATTCGGATATCTTTGGAATATTTTACAAATATTTTTCCAAAACTGTACAAAGTTGGATTTAGCTAATAAAATAAAATCTTAACCTACTAAGGCTCTAGCTAAGCAAATAAGATAACTAGACTTAATTTATTAAGCCCAATGTCCCCATGATGTGACCCAATCTGACCCAGATCGCATCAAATGGTCTTCTTCCTTTGGTCTGGCACGAAATGGTGGGGGTGGTGTCCTTTGATAGAAAGGTGGTTCCATTGGTGGTGCAGTCCGAGTGCAAATGGGAAACTTGGTTGCCGCCGTACTCCTTGGCGCTCCCAAGAGAAATTGAGTCATCGTATCTATCGACACTTGCATGGCTCGTTGTGTCTCCATCATATCAGTGAACATTTTGATCAGATCTAAGTTGATTGAAGAAGTCGCTAGAGAAGTCTTGACTAGTGAGTTTGAGTTTGCCTCAAATCTGATAATATTCATAGCCTCCCCCTCAATAGAGGTGCCTTTATTGGGTCTCGATGCCATGGATCTAGTTGTTAGCATGGTGTTTGAGGAATGGAGGCTTTGATACCACTTGATATGTACCGAGTGTTTGTTACCTGATCAAGCTCAGATGCAGGGAAGCAGTTCGTGCAGTCTTAGGTGGATATTTACGACTTCAGATCTACAACTTTGATATTTACGACTTCTCCAGATCGATATCTATCTACAGAAAAATGAAGGATTAATCCGAGAAGATAAGGAAGACTAATTTAGTTGGTTTGTTAGGATTTTAACTTAGTTGTTTGGGTCCCTAAGGTAAACCTCTATAAATATGTGGAGGAAACCCTAATTGGAGTTAATTTGATAATTGAAATGGCATTGTACCTTTATCTCCTTCTCTCTTGCTCTAGCCATTAGCACCTTCTCCCACCTCCTTCCTTCCAACACTCAAGTCCTTGGTCAGCTTCCTCTAACTCCTAATCCCCCTCTTCTACAACAACTTCTCCACCTTCACTCTAAAGGAATTAACCTAGCACTTATCTAGCCATTGAAGGGCTAACAAGTTAGGGTTTATCTAATCTTTGGCCACCGTTCGACTAATATCTTAAGATCTAGCCATTCAAACCCTATGATTTTGGATTCGTTGAAAATCTCTTTTCAAGGGCGACAACATTTCCAATATTTAGGAGATCCAACAGTTAAATTATTCGCAGTTTTTTTTTTAAAGTCACGTCCTCAATCTAGTCCAGAACCATTACGGATCAGATCAAGCCGGTTCATAACAATTGGTATCAGAGCCAACATTCCTCGGACCATCATGGCTACTACAAGATCGAAGACAGCAAAGCAAACGAGCGACCAAGGCTTGGAGATGGACAACATGGCTTCATCAAGGTCGCCATCCCCATAGAGTTCGCGAGGAAGAATGGAAGGCCTTTCCAATCTCTCACGAACCCTAGTGTTTGTGTCATAAATAATGAGAGAGATGAAGGCAGCTCTGATGGACATGAACCAAAATCTTCTAAGGTGTATCCTTGAGCATATTTATAGTGGGGAAGTTAATCAAGGCAGCATTTCGCCCAGAAACAACGAGGAAGATCTAGCGAGGGCTGAGGCTTCTATGGCTCCACCACCGATTGTTGCACAACTAGATCTTCGACCTCTACCTCGTGAGCATTATCGAAGACAAGAGGATCATCCCTTACTACAAAATTGGGTTCTATAAGGACTGATCTCGGAGGCACCATGGCAGCAACGCGACGAACCGCAAGGGCACACTATAAGGGCGCCACACCGATTTACCACTCTTGCACCCGAGGGCTCCTATGGCCCTATACCTAGAGAAGAAACCTTGGGAGGAGTGAGAGGAGCCCCCATATCAACTAAGGGTCCAACAACATGAGCTGATTCACCGAGGTTGCGAGAACGGACGCGATCAAATGCTACGACCTCGAACCATTCGAGTTGATTTTCCTATATTTAGTAGGGGTGACCTATTGGATTGGATCTATAGGGCAGAATAACTCTTCACCTATCAAAGGAAACCTAACCACTAAAACGTGCTTCTGGCCTCATTCCACCTTGAAGACGTAGCGATGAGGTGGTTTCAAGCAGCATATCACACGCGCGCCTTCATCACTTAGGAAGAGTTTTCCGGTGTACTTTGTGCACATTTTGGACTCTCCGACTATAAAGACTTCCAAGCCACCTTGATGAAACTAACCCAAAAGATACATGTAAGAGCCTATCGAGAGGAGTTTGAAAGAATTAGCAATCAAGTCCATGGGTGGTCGGACTTTGCTCTCAAAAGCATCTTCATCTATGTGCTTCGTTGTGATATCCAAGCGGAAGTCCAAGCTACTCGTCCTACCACCTTGCAAGAGGCCTTCTCAATGATACAAATGATGGAGGAAAAGATACAAGAGTTGAAGACAATACACCAACTAAAGTGGACCACATTAGAGTCGACAACCATAGATCAAATGCCATAGAGTAACCCAAGACCACTAGCCTCAGGTGTGCCATATTTGGGATAAGCTCAGCCAAATCCATGCAGGCTGTAAGGCTATGGAACGATCCGTTCAATATTTGGATTTATTGTAGGAAGCAGTCCGCACAATCAAGGGAAAATATTCACCAAATATTTTTCGTAGTAAAAAAATTACAAAACTAAGTTGGATAGATCCGTAACTCCCTGATCTATGTTTTTTGTATTTATGTTCTTTGTAGATTCGAACTACAACTAGAATGAAAACATGATATAGTGAGGATGAAGGTGGTGGTGACGGGTGGAGTGGATGTTAGGGTTATGAATGATAATGGAGATGAGAGTGGATTATTGATGTAGTTTAAGGGATAAAGAGGAAGGGAAGAAGTCGTTGAGATCCCAAGGAATCCCAAGGAAGATGGAGGACTTGATAGAAAGGAACACTAGAAGTTAGAAGAGACCTTGCCAACGGTCAATGTGGCTGGTTGGTGAAGAGGGACAAGGGAGATTAGGGTAGAGAGACTAGAGAGAGGATAGAGAAGGCAAGAAACCAATACTCATTAAGTATAATAATTTTGGCTGCCATCCACACCTTTATAGAGGCTAGCTAACAAGTCAAAATAACAACTATTAATCCTAATTCTAGTGGACTCCCGCCGATCGCGTTCGAATGTGCCCAACCGCGTTCGAACACACAAAAGGTGTTCTCTGTCGATGTGAACTGATGTAGGCGTTCGAACACGCCCAACTGCGTTCGAACGCAGAAAAGGCGTTATCTATCGATGTGAACTAATGCAGGCATTCGAACGTGGGTGTTTGAACGCACCCAATTATGTTCGAATGCACATTTTGCGTTCTCTATTTTTGTGAACTGATGTAGATGTTCACAAAGGCATTCGAACACGATCTATAAAAAATTTATTTTAATAAAAATAAATAACTAATGTAATAAGAAAAGACTCTAACAAAATGTATCATAAGCCAGCCCCACCTTGAACTGGACCAAACCCTAAAAACCAGCCGAGATTGATAAGTTGACACCTCACACCAGCGGAGATTGAAGATCAGCGCTCAAAGGGCCTATGCTTCTATTGCGACCAACGCTTCATATCATGCCATAAATGCTCCAAACAGCCTACTGCCATTATGCTCATGGAGGAGACGATCAAGGATGATCTGAAGGAGGACCAATCGTGGGAAGAGTATGGACTAACCGAAAAGGATGCACAATCAATAAAGCAACTACATAAGGCTTGGAAATCACCATGGATACCTTAAGTTCAAAGTGAACGGAAGCGTGTTGAAATAATGCGATTTGGACTAGATCGGATCACTTTAAAAGATATTGGGCTCAACGGGTTGAGTCTAATTATTTTATTTGCTTATTTAGTTTAGTTAGAGTCTTACTAGGTTAGGATTTTATTTAATTAACTAAATCCAATATTATACAGTTTTGGGAAAATATTCGTAGAATATTCTACAGACATCCGAATAATAGCAAACTAGTTGGATAAGATCGCCAGCATCTATATTTACAACTTTGGTATTCACGAATTCTCTAGATTTAGAATCTATAGTGGTGAAATAAAAGGTTAAACCGAGAAGATAATGAAGATTAGTTTAGTTGGTTTATTGGGATTTTAACTTAGTTGTTTGGGTCTCTAGGGTGAGCCTCTATAAATATGTAAATGAAATTCTAATTGGAGTTAATCTGATAATTGAAACTACATTGTGCCTTTTTCTCCTTCTCTCTTGCTCTAGCTATTGGTGCCCTCTTCCACCTCCTTCCTTCCATCGCCCAAATCCTTGGGTCGGCTTCTTTTAACTCCTAATCCCTCGCTTCTACAACAACGAATTAATCTAGTTACTATCTAGCCATTGAAGGGCTAATAAGCTAGGGTTTGTTTGACCTTCGGCCACTGTTCGACTGAAATCTCAAGATTTAGCTATCTAAATCTTACGATTTTAGATTCGTTAGAAAGTTTTTTTTAAAGGCGACCACATATCTAAAATTTAGGAAGATCCAATGGTTAGATTATTCGTAGCTTTCTTTGAAAGTTACATTCTTAATCTAGTCCATAATTGTTACAGATCAAATCAAACTGATTCGTAGCACACATACTATAATTTTTTAATATAATAAAACTCTCATTTTGGCGAGAGAAAAAAATCACAGAGATGCTCAAATCAAATCAATATATACCATATTGTTCATAGAAATAAGAAGTACATATACCTTTCTAGACAGTTTGACATGTAAGTGTTGAAGTCTGAGTATCATGCTTAAAATCCATCTCAATTAACTACTTTATTGTTATATTGCTTCCTCATTTGGTTCAGAGTACGTTGCTACGGATCTCTCCTCAAACGCCATAGTGGTCGGTGGTGGTAGTTGATGTATAATCTTTTCAGCTTTTGCAGTGCTCAATGATTAATGTCTTTTGTAGCCCGGCACTTGAACATATATAGATAGTTCTCCTCACATTTGATAGAAAGTTATAGTCCGTGAAAGATCCTTATAGATAATTTACTTGAAATTTTTTTAAATTAGATGACTTTCTCTAAGCCTTTGGATCACTTCTATAGATGTGAGGAACGTTTTATTTTTATTTTTTAAAATTTTTAATTATTTTTTATATACTTTATACAAGTTGAATCTATCAAAAACTTTAAGCCTAATTAGGTTTCAGAATTTCTATTTTTAGTCCTACGTACACTGTTTATATAGAGTTCGAGTGCCCAGCAGACTAGACTTAGTATTTGCTTAATTGTTTCATCCAAACAACGGATCTTGTTTTAGGATCGACAATTTGATTAGATGCCTCTTTATTAGGGGTAAAAATGGATTGAATTAATTCTAACTCGATGTAGACTTGATACAGATAAAGAATTCATACTTGACCCGAATTTAAATTTGAATAGAATTTCTAGAAAAATTTGGATACAGATTTAGATACGGAGAGATTTTTTTTTTTTAAAACATCAGACCATATATAATTTTTTCGATACAGATACAAATATTGAATATCCGTTTACTTGTATATTTTTTAAATAATTTATAGTTTTTAATTTTCTTATTTAGATAGTGAATATTGATTTTTCTATTAATGATGTGTTCTATATTGTTTGAGACTGATTTTGCTAATTTTATATATATTTAATACGTAAGAAATTATTATTTTTTAATTCTTACTATTCTGTGTTAATTGTGCCCAGAAAAAAGTCATTCAAAATTTAATTCATATTGATTTAAAATTTAATTCTCTATTCGAAAATTATGTATTGAAAAATTATTCATATCTAGAATATAATTTAAAATTTTTTTTATCCGAATTAAAAATATGAATCATGGAAGCAGTATCCGAGTTCACTTCTACGGAAAAACACGCTCTAAATATATCGCGAAAACGAAAACCCTAATCCCAAACTCTTTCACTCTCTGCTAGCTAGAAGAGAGGCCAAGGGAACGAGCAAGAGAGGGTAGATAGGGAAGGAGAAACCAAGAGAGAGATCGAAGCATGGCGGCGGCATATGGTGTGATGAAACCGACGAAGTTGGGGATGGAGGAGCCCCACGAGCAGATCAACCGCATCCGAATCACCCTTTCCTCCAAGAACGTTAAGAATCTCGAGAAAGGTATAGCATTTTCCGTTCGTCTAAGTTTCTTGTTTGGGATTTCTCTATGAACAACGTGTTCCTGGATTGCAGTTTGTGCGGATCTGGTGAAGGGGGCGAAGGACAAGCAGCTGAGGGTGAAGGGGCCGGTGCGCATGCCCACCAAGGTCCTCCACATCACCACCAGGAAATCTCCTTGTGGAGAAGGTTTCTCTCTCTCTCTCTCTCTCTCTCTCTCTCTCTCTCGCACTCTATAATTTATATGTTCAAGTCTTAGATTTGAGATCTGTTAGGATCAGCAATCATGTAATGTATGTACATCATGAGCATTTTGTCTCTTGGATGGCAACTGAGGGCTCGAGGGGTTCTGGATTGTGTTATATTTTGTCAAATGATATTTGCTGAATTGGTTAGGAAGAAGTTTGCTTTTGACATAGTGATGATGCGTGCTCTTATGTTATTTTGCTATTGTTTTGATGTGAAGTTATTTTGATCTTTGCCTTTTGGTTCTTGATTGATTTGTTGTATGAGTTTTTCTCCTTCTATCTCATCTCTCTTCTCTCATTTTTTTTTTCTATAATAAAATGTCTCCAAACATGGAAAACTTTTACTTTGGGTGGGTTATTCTTCTCTTCTTTTTTTATCTCTTGCAGTTTCCTATGTTTTGAGACATGATAAATACCTTGTTTCCATACTCCTATCAAGAAGCTTTAAACTAAATTTGTGTATGTTTTTGCAAACGATCATTTCAAGTTTACCATGCTTCCCTTTCTAGCTAAGGTTGGGAAAAAAACTACTTTTCTCTCATTGGATTCAATCAATTATATGATTTATATCGCATATTCATGGTTTATCACTCTTTTCTACATATTTTCTGATATAAATTGACTAAAATGCTTTTATTTTTCCATGAAGACTATGATCTTTCTAACCTCATTATTAATGTAACATATCCTACCTGCCCTAACCCATTCTTGGGAGTCCCATGATTGCAGTTCCATTACCAGAGTAGCATCCCTAAGGCTAAAGAAGATTGGGTTGGGAATGTGGGGAAAGAAAGATTGAACCACAAGTAGGAAAACATGATTCAAGGGCATAAATTTGTAAGGAGGGGAATGTACCATGAATATTCTTTATAAACTGATGCGGGAAAGAAACTTTATTCACAATTATGTCTTTTAGATTCCTCTTCTTCCCCTTTTGATTACCATGAGTCCCTTCAATCTCATGTTCACAAACACGCTGCCTCTGCAGATTGTGCTTCACATTTTCTCATTTTTCTTGGCCTTTGTGTCTCCCTTTATTGATGAGCATGAGACGAATCTTATCATAGTTATTAATACAAAAAATATGAATGTATTTGCAATTCTCTGATAAGTTAATTATAACTGGAGTAAGTGGATTATTATATTAAACTATCTGGTTGGCGTTGACTAAGCATTTAGTAGGAAATTGTTGCACCTTAGTCTCATACCTTCTAATATCTTGTAGATATAACAAAATGACATAAATATATGATATCTATTAGTGGAAACTTGAGCTAAACTAAACCAATTCACAGAATTTGATCTGAGGTCTTTTCTTTAACTACTTGTGGGATTCTAATATCTTTTACATCTTTAAAATTCCATGTAATTAGAGCACTCTGTTTTGGTGGTTGATATTGGTTGCATGTGTCGGCTTTTTCTCCCAATTGTTAGAAATGCTTTTTGAAATTTGTTTTCGGGTGGTTGGCATCAATCTGTTTTATTTAATGGTTCTAACTTTAATATCATAGCATTGTATGTGGTGATTTATTAATTTTTTAATTTTGTGCTATTGCTATTTCAATCCATTGTATTACAAATTTACCGCGAAATATATTTTGCAATGAAAGGCCGTTAATTGCTGTTTTCAGATTCATTAAAACCAGTGTTTGTCTTGTTCAGTTGTTTCACTGGTAAACTTAGTGATTTAGACAATAATTTCTTGTGACATTTTAGAACCTTTTGTGTTTTATGTGTTTTTTTTTTTTTTCCTGAGTTTGCTGTAAATGTTGATGCTAGAAATCATGTGGTAATGGAATGAGTTGGCAAATGCTGGAAGTGACAGGCATGTCTTTGGATGATAATGTAGAGGTCAAATTAGTAGCTGAATGCAGATCATGTCTTGTAGAACTGCTCTTATTGCAATATTTAAGTAACCATTCAGCATTGTGGTTTACACGTTCCTGTCAAAAATTCTAGTTCCTAATTTTCATAGCAATTTTCCAAATGTGATTGGAAGAATTGGATAAACCCAAATTCACCCAATGTTATGCAAATTTTATTTTGAGATTGCAGGAATTCTTTGTAAATTAATTATTAATAGGTCGGTCATATGATATTTTCTTCAAGTAATTTCCTGTTTGGCAAAATTTTCTGTTCTCTGATTCACTTGCTGAAAGAATTACAGAAGTGCATATTTCCCTAATTTATCTGTTCTTTGGCTGAAAAATTGGGATACTAAGTTATTTGTTCTTTGGCTGAAAATTTGAGAAAGTGATTTAATGGTGAATGATGAATATAATAGTACTACTACTACTTGAATTGTCTGTTGATAGGACTTTCTGTGGAGACAGATTATTTTGTTTGTTACTTCTGGCATACAGTATACATTTGTTTCCATATATGTTAGTTTCCTTTTGACAATTCTCATCATCATCAACAATCTTATTAACTGTCTTTAGCCTCTCTTCTTTGTACATATATGTTTGTAAGTTTCTTTAATTGGTTGTTTGTTTTGGAAGTAATTTAAAAGGTGTATTTTAGGCAGAAGTAGTTTAGATAGTTAGATTTAGCCAAAACTATATAAATTGACCTCATGTTAGATGACAATTTACTTCACATATTGAAGATTAGCTTATTGATGAGAGTATTTAGCAGCAGCACTATTAGATATTATTATTTTTTTATTCTATTTCCTGTCTATCTGACATGTATTTTACCAATATTCAATGTTAGACTCTTTTGTGATAGTTGGTATTTAATTTGCAGCATTATGGTTAATTTTGTTACACAGGAACAAACACATGGGATCGGTTTGAGTTCCGCATCCACAAGAGAGTGATTGACCTTTTCAGCTCACCTGAGGTCGTGAAACAGATAACCTCAATCACCATTGAACCTGGAGTGGAGGTTGAGGTGACAATTGCTGATGCATGAAGGAATACTTGCTATCCATTATCTTGATAATCTTTGATCTATCTGAAGGAATGTAGTTGAGATTTACTTGTGATCAACAACCTAGTCTCGATTACTTCAATTAGCTAAAGACATTTTAGGTTCTTTTGTTGTTTTGCTTATGGATTCTGGATTGACTACTATATATTGAGAATGAAGTTTTGCCATCTTTACTAGTTGCAGTGAGATGCTTATATTTTGAAAGTTCAATCCTCTGACTAGTTGAGAATTTGTGGCAAGTTGATTGACTACCTGTATTATTAGTTTGGGAAGTGAGTCTACTTGTACACAAGAGTTGGCACCTGAATGCATTTGTTCGTGCGTTTCTCCAATGTATAGTTTATTGAATACAAGAACATTGGCTTGGTTGAAAAATACTATTTTAAATATCATGAGAATAAAGTGTGACAGATTCAGAAAGTACGCAGTTTTAATTTTTAGTAACCAGACACATCCCATATAGTTTGAAACATTATGAAGATAGTTATTTAAACCATGGTAGGGTTTTGTGAGGCGATAGATCTACTCCAACCTGTTAATTGTGAGATGAGAGTACTCTAACCTGTCATTTACCGCACTGCTTTTCTGAAACTTGGAAAACATTTTCGATTTTCAATAGCATTAAAATTCATTCATTAGTTCTTCGTTATAAACTATAAGAACTTAGCTCCCTATTCACTTATAGAATAAAAATAAATTTATTATAGAATAAGCCTCTTTATTTTAGTATTTTTACTAAACATCATCTTACTTTATTCTAGTATAATTTTTTACCATTCTCTCATTTTATTCCATACAACATTTAAAAAATAATTTAATAACAATCTTCAATTATTATTTTGCTCATATATTAGACAATATTTAATTACACATTATCTCAGCTATAGTTTATGTTTTCTCTCTCCACTATCTCTTCTATTAAATATCGATTATCTCAGCTACAATTTATATTTTCTCTTTCATCTATCTCATATTTTAAATATTAGTCATCTTGCCTATAATTGAGATTTTTTTTTCAAACTAATAAATTCTATAAAAATAAAAATAAAAAATTTTAAGCCTGTATGCTTTTCTCATAATACGAGCTTATAACCTCGCAATACATTGTAGTGCGAGTTTGTAACCCTACATTATATTGTGGTGTGAACTTATAAGCTTATATTAACCCTCTCATATATTTTGAAACATTATGAAGATAGTTATTTAAACCATGGTAGGGTTTTGTGAGGCAATAGATCTACTCCAACCTGTTAATTGTGAGACGAGAGTACTCTAACATGTTAGTTACCGCACTGTTTTTCTGAAACTTGGAAAACATTTTCGATTTTCAATAGCATTAAAATTCATCCATTAGTTCTTCATTATAAAGTATAAGAACTTAGCCCTCTATTCACTTATAGAATAAAAAAAAATTTATTATAGATAAGCCTCTTTATTTTAGTATTTTTACTAAACATCATCATCTTACTTTATTCTAGTATAATTTTTTACCATTCTCTCATTTTATTCCATACAACATTTAAAAAATAATTTAATAACAATCTTCCATTATTATTTTGCTCATACATTAGACAATATTTAATTACACATTATACTATAGTTTATGTTTTCTCTCTCCACTATCTATTCTATTAAATATCGATTATCTTAGCTATAGTTTATATTTTCTCTTTCATCTATCTCTTATTTTAAATATTAGTCATCTTGCCTATAGTTGAGATTTTATTTTTTTTCAAACTAATAAATTCTATAAAAATAAAAATAAAAAATTTTAAGCCTGCATGCTTTTCCCACAATGCGAGCTTATAACCTCGCAATACATTGTAGTGCGAGTTTATAACCTTGCAATACATTGTAGTGCGAGTTTATAATCCTACATTATACTGCAGTGTGAACTTATAACTTTATATTAACCCTCGGTGCCTATTTATTTCTTTTAGTGTATGATTATTTTTCTGGGTGACCGATAGCAAAGTAGTATCATGAGGGAAAGGTGAAAATTATATTGAGTGCAGGTTTATAACTTCACATTACACCGGAATGCGGGCTTATAATTTTACGTTACACCACAATGCAAGCTTATAACATTATATTAACCCAGAGTGCCTCTTTATCTAGTGTATGATTATTTTATATAAAGAGTGCGAAGTTATTTTCCCATAGCTCTCCATTACCCTATAGTGCATGGGTATATAGAGTATTTTAAGTTCATAATTTTAATAAAAAATAATATTATTTCAAAAAACTACTATTTAGTACTAATACTTAAACTTAAAGGTATTTTTGTCATTTGGTATAAAGCATCACCAGTTCCTAATACAAATTTATTATTCTTTGATACTTTAATATTAACTTTATATCATATCAAATGTAATTATTACTTCTTATACTCCTATTTGAACTAAATATTACGATAACTTATACTAGTATTAGCTATCTTGTTCTGGTATTAAAAATTAGAACAGGTAACTCAAACCCACTAATTACATAAGATTACATCTGACCTAAACTAGAATTAGAAACAAACTAAAAAACTTCCCAGATAGATTCTCTAATTATGGATTCTAATAAAATTTGACCAAATTAGAGTCCGATTTGACAGCTTCGTGAATATCAAAAATGTACTTCTTAATGATACCGAATCAATTTCGTTGCTTTCATTTTTCTTTTTTTGGGACATTATATGAATATCTTTTGATTATTTTTTTACGAATAAGCAAACTTCAATTCCTTTCTTTCTTGAATACAAATTATAAGGTTTTATTTATACTTACACATAATTGTTATTCATGTACTTAGATTTTATATATAAATAAGTTATGAAATGTTTGCTCAATAATATTGAAGTGAAAGATTAATTTTAAAGTCAAAGTGTTCAAATGATTTTAAAGTCATCATTGAAGTACTCAAACTGTGTTGTCACGATTGGAGTAGTATTAATAAATACTCAATAATATAGGAACAACCACTATACATTCAATTGTTTATTCTACTGTTTTTACATATCGTGACTACAATCCAAATTTATAGAGACACATAAAAGGCCACACGAATGCACCCTAGTTATCGTTCGAAGTTATAGAGAGTTCTACAGATTTAAGTCTGGTCATCCAAATCTGTTACTCCATGAAATTTTTTTGGATATCTATTTGGTTTTATCTCTAAGAAGTATGTATCTTATTTTGTGAAGAATCTTTAAAGAGATATTTATCTTATTTCAAGAGAATCAATAAAGGGTATTATGAAGGAATATTTTATTTTATTTCAAAAAGAATCTTTGTGTTATGATCTGACCATAGGTTAAGTCAGTCGAGCCACGTCAAGTTAATTAAATTTGTTTATTATATTAACTTTCAAATAAATCGAATAATCTGTATATGAATCCAATCTACTATGACTTTACTCCTATAAATTTTTTTATGTCCAGATCGGTTTAGATATGGTTTGTAACATTTGTATTAGAGCCGACGTTCCTTAGACGATAGTTAATACGAGATCAAGAAGACGAACGAGGAAGGAGCAACCATGGAGGATTAAGAACTCATCTCTATTTTGCGTGAGTTTCTCCGACACAACTAGCAGCCACCGCTAGGCGATATTTAATGAATTTTCGTCTGAAATGTAGAACTCAAAGGAGAACTTGAAGGAGATACAAACTTGTCTCAAGGACTTGATCCAAGTCTTAGATCCTACTAGCTGCCCTCCACCGCCCACCGGTGCTAATGCCACTGGCCATGGCTGAAATGGCTGCCCATGGTAAGGATAATCTAAACTGTGTGGGAAGGGACAAGATGGCCCAAACTATTGCCACAACCCCTCCTTCGGCCATGGTCTCCACCCTTGTAGACCCTCCTAGCCTCCATATCCATGTTAGAGCCACCCGTAGTAGTGGCTTCAAGGTTGTCTTCCCCGTTTGCAATGGAAGCTACGGCTAAAAACACTAGCTTTCCACCAGCGGCAATTTACACAATCCCAACCGAAACTGCCATGTCCCTTCAATTCCTTGGACCACTCACACTCGAGACATAGCCATCGTTCGTGCAAGCAATGGCTGGAAGACTGCTGATGACAATGGTTATCGCTACAATAAACATATGGTTGGTGGCCACGGGTTCGACACTTCCATGACCACTGTGACAACAAATGGCTTTATTGACCTGATTGCAAGCTAGTGGTGGTCGCCAGTAGCCATCGAGTGGCCGAACCTGATCGCTACCACAGTGGGGAGCTACTCCTACGCTGGGGTGGCTTTTCTAGGGCTTTTCATCACCACCACTCCATTATAGTGGGGCTGATAGGTTACAGAAACCAAGTAGAAAGAAATTCGCGTAATCGAGAGAAAATATTCACTAATTATTCTCTCGTAGTCATAAAATTACGAAACCAAGTAGAATCGATCCATAACTCCCTAATCTACATTTTACATATGTATGCTCTTCACAAATTTGAACTGCAACTAGGATGAAAATATGATATAGTGCGGATGATGGTGGTGGTGACAGGTGGAGTGGATGTTAAGGTTATGGATGATAATGAAGATGAGAGTGGATGGTTGATGTTGTTTAAGGGATAAAGATGAAGGGGAAGAAGTGGTCAAGATCCTAAGGAAGAATAAGGTGGTCAAGATCCTAAGGAAGAATAAGGACTCGATAGACGTGGGAGAATAGAAGTTAGGAGAGACCTTACCAACGGTAAAGATGGTAGGTTGGTGAAGTAAGAGAAGGGAGATTAGGGTAGAGAGACTAGATAGAGAATAGAGAGGCAACAAACCAATATTCCATAAGTATAATAATTTTGGCTGCCATCCACACCTTTATAGAGGCTAGCCAACAAGCCAAAATAATAATTATTAATCTTAATTCTAGTAGACTCCCATCGATCGCGTTCGAACGCGCCCGACCGCATTCAAACGCACAAAAGGTATTTTATGTTGATATGAACCTGATGCAAGCGTTCGAATGCGCCCGACCGTGTTTAAACGCATATTTCACGTTCCCTATTTTTGCGAACCTGATGCAGTCGTTTGCAAAGGCGTTCAAACGCGCCTCCTTCCACATTTGAAAGCAACCTACAGAAAATTTATTTTAATAAAAATAAATAACTAATGCAATAAGAAAAGACTAACAAGGTGTATCAACCCACCATGCTTCTCCCACCTTGTCATCATGGTGTAAAGTCGGGGAAACGCTCCAAGATGTCCATCTCCAACTCCCAAGTTGCCTTGTCGGATGGCTTACCAAACCACTCAACTAGAACCTTCATCTTTAATCTGGTACCATGACGTTGTTGGCCCCTAGCAAGTATATGAATTAGCTCTACGATCTCTGTCTCCTCCAATGGCTTTGATAAAACTGAACCAATGACCTCATGATCTCTAATCCGCTCCTTTAGCAATGAAACATCGAAGACCGGATGTACTTTCGATCTCTCAAGCAGCTCCAAGCAATACGCAACTGGACCAATACGCTCTAATACCCGAAACAGACCGAAGTAGCGATGTGCTAACTTTTGGTTTCGCATTGGATGCAAGGTCACCTGTCAATACGGTTGCACCCTTACGAACACCCAACTATCGATGTCAAACTCCAGCTCTCGATGGCTATGAGAATAAACTTGCTTCATGTAGTTTTGAGCAAGTTTAAGATGGGCACGCAACCTCCTTAATGTTGCGTCTCTATCCATCAAAGCTAAGTCCACCTCTATCCAATCTGCAGATGCCACTGGGTCATAGGTGCGTAATATCGGAGTCATGCATCCATACACCTCCTCGAACGGAGTCATACCAATGTTGCTGTGGTGGGCGGTGTTGTAAGACCACTCTGTCCACGGTAAGAACTCCAACCATCGCATCTCTCCAACAAAGCACCGTAAGCACTGCTCAATGCTTCGATTGACTACCTCGGTTTAGCCGTCCATCTATAGATGGCAGGCTAAACTGAAGTTCAATCGAGTCCCCTATAATTTGAAAAACTCCATCTAAAAGTCATTCATAAATACACGATCATGATCTAAGATAATTGTGCGTGGCATGCCATGCAACCAAGCAACATTTCTAACAAAAATTTTAGTCACTGACTTGAGTAAAAATACATGTGACAATGTAGAAAAGTGCGCATACTTACTCAATCTATCAACCACCATAAAAATAATGGAATAACCACATACTAGCAGAAGACCTTCTATGAAATCCATAGAATCCCAAACACGGTCTAGTATCAATGTGGTTGTCTTAGCCCATTGACAGACTTCACAAGCACGGACAAAACTCCTCACATTCCGCCTCAGTCCTGGCCATGTGCAGCTCTGTGATATCCTTCGATAAGTCCTCAAGACATCCTCATGGCTAGCCTCTGGAGTTTGGTGGAAGTGCTCCAACTATTTCTGCTGTAATCCATCATTTGGGGGCACCCGAATGCACCCATGGTCCAGTAACAAACTGCTTTGATTCTCCAACTCTAGATAGCGCTCTAGATCATCCAATATTTCCTGTAACAATCTCATAATATTGGGGTCAGATATACATGCATACCTCAGTTCGTCAAGAAAAAAGAAGTGAGAAAAGAATAGGCTACGAGCTCGGCGGTATCAAGGTTGACGTGATATTGCATTCGTCACTTGATTTTTCGTTCCTTTCTTGTATTGAATTTCATAATCATACCCTAGCAATTTTGTGATCTATCTCTACTATGGCGGAGTGTGAATACGTTGTCTCATAAAGTATGAAAGGCTCTTTTGATCGGTTCAGATAATGAATTGCCAACATCTCTCTCTCGTAGGTCGATAATTGCTGGGACTTTTATGATAAAGTCCTGCTGAGAAAGGCTATGGGACATCCTCCTTGCATTAGTACAGCTCCTACGCTAACTCTCGACACATCAGGTTCCACAAGGAACTCTTTGGTGAAGTCTGGTAGAGCTAGAACGGGCGCCGTTGTCATTGCTGTTTTCAGTTTTTCAAAAGCTATAGTGGCTTCATCCGTCCGTCTAAAAGAGTCATTTTTCAACAAAAAAGTGAGAGGAGCAAGGATCTTGCCATACCCGATGATGAAGCGGCGAGAATATTTGGTCAGCCTTAAGAATCCTCGCAATCCTGTGGTGAAAGTTGGGATCACCAAGCGGTCATACATGCTACCTTTTGAAGATCCACCGCTACTCCTTCCATTAAGATGATGTGGTCTAAATACTCCACTTGTGATACTCTCCATAGGCACTTGAACTTCGTAATCTTTAGCTGGTTATGCTTCAACAAATTCAGCACATCCTTCAAATGTCACCAATGCTCTATTTCAATCCTACTGTACATCAAAATGTCGTCAAAGAATACCAAGACATACTTTCATTATAAAGGCTGAAAAGTATCATTCATAAGGCCTTGAAAAGTAGTTGGAGCATTGGTGAGACCAAAAGGCATCACCCAGAACTCGTAGTGACCGATCGAAGTCCGAAATATAGTTTTGTGCACATCCGCCGGGTTAATCTAATTTGATGAAACTCGACTCTCAAGTCAAGCTTGCTGAATATGGTCGCTCCTACAAGCTCGTCCAGCAGCTCTTCTATGACAGGAATGAGATACTAGTCCTTGACAGTGATAGCATTTAGTGCCTAGTAGTCGATACAAAAATACCATGTCCTGTCCTTTCACACCAATAGCATGGGCAATGAGTAAGAGCTATGACTTGGTTAGATGAGGCCTTGCTCTAATATCTCGGCTACCATCTTGGAGATAACTTCCTTTTGCACATGTGGATACCGATACGGCCTCACATTCGCTGGTGCAGCCCCGGGCATAATCTCTATGCGATGGTCCGCCGTTCTCCTTGGTAGCAACTCATTTAGTTCCTTAAATAGTCCAACAAATTTATCTAATAAATTAGACAAATCAATTGTGGTACCTGGACTCATTAGAGGGTCATCTTTTACTGGTCTTAGCTAAAGAAGATAGGCCAAATCACTCACATAAGGAAGCCCCACCATCGGCTACATCGTTGGAATCGGTCGAGATCAAACACCATCAAGCCGCATATCTTTGTTTCTTTGCTTAAATTTCATCCACATGCTCTAGAAATCAAAAGTGACGGGTCCAAAGCTCTACAACCATTGAGTGCCAAGGACAATATTTGCTTCTCACAGTACCAACGGATACAAGTCCATAATGATGTCATGTCCCTGCACTCGTATACCGACCCGGCAATATAAGCTCTCTGTCTGAAGCTTCTTGCCGTCTCTTATAGCAATGTCAAACCCCGCGATCGGTTCAGCATCCAAGCCCAACTTCCTCACTAACCTCTCGTCTAGAAAGTTGTGTGTACTCCTGGAATCGATGAGGATGTGCACATAATACTTTCTAACGAGTTCATCCTCCTATAATGTCCTCGGCGCAAAAGTACCCGAATATGCATGCATTGATATTTCAACTTGGATATCTTTCTCCACGCCCTCCTCCACGGCATCCTCATGGACCTCCTTTGAACACTCTCCAGCACCAACAACCTCATCATCTTTCTTGAGATTGTTGATGAGCATCACACTCCAGATCGGTTTGGAACACTAATGACCTGGGGTGAAACATTCATTGCATTGAAAGCAAAAGCTCTACGCTCTTCGCTCCTCCATCTAGGCAGGTGTGGGAGTTCGAACGGGGGGGGGGGGGGGGGGGGGTCTTGTGCCTCCTTTAACATTGGATAGTCTCAAAAGTGGTCGAGCTCTAGTATTATCAGCCGCTATCTTTGAACTCACAAAATTTCTAGCTGGCTTTTTAGGCACAAACCGTCCATCACGGTTGCCCTAACTTGCTTTCGCTACCATCTTGAGAGCCTTGTGTTTTTGCTCCATCCTCATGGCCTTCTTAAAGGCCTCCTCAAGAGTGGTAGGACAAAGAGCACAAACATCTGCCTAGGTCTCCTCCTGCAGCCTTGAAATGAATGTGCTCATCAATATCGGCTCGGGCCAAGATGGCTTGCAATGACTACTAACTCTTTTAAATTCTGCTTAGTACTCCAATACAGTTGTCCTCTGAACCATCTTGCTTAATGTGGCAGCAAATCTTTATACGCTGCTGTCCCAAATCTGCGTGTAATCCTCTTATAAAAGTCAGTCCAACTGATAAATCCTCCACCATGAATAGCTGATTGATACCAATGCAATGCCGTTGGAGGTGAAAACTTGCCATCTAGACCTTTGCATCCTCTACTGTCCCTTGACAATCAAAGTATTGTTCCACTTAAAATACCCAATTTGTCGGATCACCGCCTTAGAATTTTGGAAAGTCCAAACGTACGGTTCTCCCCCGAATTGCATTATCGGTTTCAGAAAAGATTCTTGGTTCCAGTCTGAATCTTTGTGCTTGTTGATCTCCTTCTTTGAATCCTTGAGCACACCCATCACCATCACCGTAGTCATCATCCTCCAAGTGCCAATCCTCTTTATTAACGAAGTGCACCAGTGCCGCACGCCTCTCGGGTTTCACCATCGTCGGTCTTGGGTTGTATATCGGAGGTGGGGGATGATGTGTAGGAATAGGTAAAAGAGAATCATTGACATTAGCATATCGTACCTGAACCTGTGGAGTATCGGTTCGATGTGGTCCCACTGGTCCTTCTTCAGGCACTGATCTTCTTCAAGGAGATGACAAAGCTGATTGGTCAACCTATGCATTGCGTCAACCCTATGCAGCAATGTTTGGAATATGCCTCTAAGTTTAGACGCCAAGCCCTTGTTCACACCCATGGAACCTACCGTGGCCACCCCAAAGGAATTGGTCTTTCGATTAGAGTTCTCATGAATTGAGTCTTTCCTTATCGGTGTGCTCTTCATTGATCTCCTTATTGATGCCATCTTCTTTGTTGATGTCATCTTCTTTGTTTCCACCATTAATGGAGGTCTTAGGTTAATCGGGCTCTGATACCAATGATAGGTTATGGAATGATCTGGATTGATTGTAGGAAGCAGTCCATGCTATCGAGGAAAATTATTCACCAATTATTCTTCCTTACTTAGAAAATTACAAAACTAAGTGAAATCGATCAATAACTCCCTGATCTATGTTTTTCGTATTTACACCTTTCACAGATTCGAACTACAACTAGGACGAAAACACGATATAGTGCGGATGATGGTGGTGGTGATGGATGGAGTGGATGTTAGGGTTATGGATGATAATGGAGATGAGGGTGGATGGTTGATGTTGTTTAAGGGATAAAGACAAAGGGGAAGAAATGGTTGAGATTCTAAGAAAGAGGAGGACTCGATAGACGAGGAAAATTAGAAGTTAGAAGAGACCTTGCCAACGGTAAAGGTGGTAGGTTGGTGAAGTAGGCGAGAGATTAGGGTAGAGAGACTAAAGAGAGGATAGAGAGGTAATAAACCAATATTCCATAAGCATTATGATTTTGGCTGCCATCCACACCTTTATAGAGGCTAGCCAACAAGACAAAATAACAATTATTAACCCTAATTCTAGTAGACTCTCGTCAATCGCGTTTGAACGTGCTCGACTGCGTTCGAATGCACAAAATACGTTCTCTATTTTTTCGAACCTGATGCAGGGTTTCACAAAGGCTTTCGAACATGCCCCCTTCCGCATTCGAAAGCGACTTACGAGAAATTTATTTTAATAAAAATAAATAACTAATGAAATAAGAAAAAACTCTAACAAGGTGTATCAGGGGCCATGGCAACCAACTATATTCACCGAGGGCTAGTGGACCAATCAATTATGTGCCATGGCCACCGTTGGAGCAACCTAAGCCCAAGCTTAGTTTTCAGCTTCCACTATAGCTTGCTGCTATTCTAATGCTGTGAGGACCCACTTAATGTCGACTGCCACTGCCCATGTAGCCCAAAGTGGTGCCCCTAGGTCAAAAAATATTTCCAGCCCTAGGGTTAGGGCTTTGGCTATTTAGTGGAAGAAATGAAGTACAATATCTAGAGATGTGTTGAATTTTTGCAATCCGGCTTGATCACCTCGTGTGAGCCAATTGGGAACCTATAAGTGCTACTTGGGATGCGAGTACAAGCTCAAGGATGACTGGTGGAACAACCTGGTAGACCTATGTCAATTGACTAAGCCAGACCTACATGTAAACCTATGGACCCACGAACACAACATGAGCTAGAGATGTAGCTCAAGTACTAGTCACCTTAACAAAAAGGTGTTAGAAGCATGGTGGATTGTTACGATCCGACCACGTGAGTTAAGTTAGTTGAGTTGAGCCAAATTAATTAGTTAGATTTGTTTATTATTTTAAAATTTAGATAAAACGAATAATCCGCATGTAGATCCAATCTGCTAGGACTTTACTCTTATAAATATGAGTGGTTGTGTATTGACTATTATCATGGAATTGATCATTGAGTTTAGTTATTTTATTATCCCATCAGCTGTTAGATCGTCATTATCTTCGTAAAACTAGATAGTAGCTGTAGATCCCTTTAAGCACCCATACTTTAGCCACCATCCTCTACTACGAGCCACCCTACTATACAGCCGTCTTAGTGGCACTCTCTGACGTCCACCACCACTCTTGACCTTCTTCAACTATTTTATTTATAATATTTTATTTCGACCTTCAATTTTATATGAAACCATAGTTATTAGATCTGTAAATCATGAGGCTACAAATGAAATTTTTTTGAAGAAATATTCTACCTTATATCTAAGAGGTATATAGTGGAGTTTTTAATCTAATCCTAGAGAAGTGACAATCACTATTTTGAGATGATTTTTGGGAAGCCATTGAAGATCATATCCCACTTTTAAATGGAAAGTGTTGAATTGCTCTCAACTCTACGAATCTATATCAAATCTAGAAGAACTATGGCTTGAGGGTCACTTAGGTTTGGAAACATATCATGGAAAGTGGTGAACTAGCAACTTTGTTATAGATTGAGTCATGAAGATCAATAGGTAATTTATAAATTTTTACTAACTGCCATAAGGTTTATGATTGGATTTGATCCAAGTTTGGATCTGTGAAATTTTTCCCTGGTTTGAGGTTTTTTCACGTAAAAACTTTTGTGTTTATGATTGTCTTTACACATTTATTTTCTATATTTTATTATTGATAGCATGTGATAGATCACATCCTAGGATGTTTATTATATTTTTTCACTTAGTATCATAGCATACTTAAGAATTCATATATGTTATTTTTTCAATTGTTATCAAAACATACTTTTTTACCTTAGAGAGAAATCCTTTAGGAGAAGGATTTTTTTTGTAGGATAATCATCAATTTTTATTAGATCTCCCATACTAGATGGAGCAAACTATGTTTATTGAAAGGCTAGGATGCACACATATAAAAAAATTTATAGATGAAAGAGTTTGGTTGTCTGCAGTGAATGGTTGGAGTCCTCTATATAAAGTAAAAAATAAAATTGTTGAAAGACCAATCGATATATAGAAATAAAGTTGATTATGAGAAAATTGGTTGGAATAGTAAGATAATAAATGTTATCTTCCATCATGACTCTCTTGATGAATTTTGTCAAATGTTTAATTGCTAAGTAGCTAAGGATGCATGAGATATCTTTGAGACTACTCACGAGAAGATATTTGCTGTCAAACTGTCTAAGTCACAAAGACTGATGACAAGCTTTAAAACCCTTCAAATGAAAGAGAATGAGTCTTTTAATAAATTTTATACAAAATTCTATGGCATTATGAATTCAACTTTTATTCTAGGTAAAAAAAAAAAAAATCCTAAAAACAAATTGTGAGAAAAATATTTAGATTCTTGCTTGAAAAGTATCAAGCCAAAGTTACTTCTCTTGATAAAAATAAGGACATAGACACAACGATAGTGGAATAACTTGTAAGTAACTTACAAACATTGGAATCTTCTTATCTTAAATCTCAGAAGTCTAAAGATCTTGCCTTGACATTTATTAGAGATGAAGATGAGGAGTTTGATGAGGATTGTGAGTTAGACCCTACTACCATAGATCTTTTTGTGAAAAAAAAATTTAAAATTTTTTTGAGGATATCAAAAAGTGCCATAAGCAACAAACTTGAGAGCAAAGCCATATAGAAGAACAAAAATTCTTGTGAACTCTCCATTAACCCTAGTTCTAAAGGCTCAAATGTAACGCCCTCACCTGGCATGGACACGTGCATGCCCACATGCCCACACAGCACGTGCGGCTCATGCAATAGGACGGGCGGAGCCTATTACACACAAAAACACTCCTGTGCACATATAATCATGACATCATGAAATAATACCTGCTAACATATCCATGCTCACATAATCCAACACCTAATAAATGATACTATCAACCAAATAAACCTATTAATATATGAATATCCAAGTCCGCAATAATATATACTAGACCACTACATAATCTGGTAGGACCCACACAGGCCATGACAAATCATCAAGATACAACTACAAGTACACTATAATCTGACATGTATTATACAAATCATCATTTGATATAATAAAGTACAAATATAACAAATAATGATACAACTCAATTTCTATACAAATTATCATCTACACCGTCTTGCACTTATAGCTCACCTCATCAATCTAAAATATTTTCTCGAGATATCTTAAGTTGCTATCATGTACCACATATCTGAGGGGATTAGAAAAAAATAGAGTCATGAGCAAATGGCTCAGTGAATAGGCCTTACCTCAAATCAGTGATATCAAACAAATAGTAAATTATGTACTGGATAATATGAATCAAAAAGAGCATCATATCATGAATGAGTATATGAATATATCCTCAATAATGTATAAATGAAAAGTAAAGAACATGTCATAACTAATGAAAGTATATTATTCTCGACAATAAATAAACAAATCACTATATTATAATATCATCATAACTCTCTCTCAAATATGACCCATGATGCATGTTGACCATGATCATGCTATTGTACCAAATGCAATTATATATGATGTATATTGACAACTCGATAATTAGGTAATCATATGATAATGAAATCATATGCATTTCTCAACATCTCAGTCATCCATATCAGCTCTATATGTAATCATCATACTAGACCACTATGCTGATATACTTAGTTATGATCTTTTCTTATTGTATTAGTTATTTATTTTCATTAAAATAAAATTCCTGTAAGTCACGTTCAAATGTCCTTACGAATGCCTGCATCAGGTTCGCAAATACAGAGAATGCATATTACGCATTCGAATCCAGTCGGGTGAGTTCGAATGCCTGCATCGCGTTTGCACATACAGAGATGGAGCTTTTGGTGCATTCGAACACGATCGAGTACGTTCGAACGCGATTGGGTGCATTCAAACACGATCGGCGAGAATCCTCTAGAATTAGGGTTTCATATTGTTTTAAGACTTGTTGGCTAGCCTCTATAATTATGTGGATGGCAGCCAACTTCATATTGCTATTGGATTATTGATTTCTTGCCTCCTATTTTCTCTGTAGACTCCTCCCTCCTCCCTCTTCACCATCCTTCCACCTCTATAATTGGCAAGGTTTCTTCTAACTTCTAATCTCCCTCGACTATTGAGCCACCCCTCTTCTTTGGGATCACTTGCTCAATCTGTCAACCACCACAAAGATAACAGAATAACCACATACCAGTAGAAGACTCTCTATAAAATCCATAGAAATGTCCTCCCAAACACGGTCCGGTATAGATAAAGGCAATAGTAATTCAGTCGGTTTCAAGGTGATTGCTTTAGCCCTTTGACAGACTTCGCAAGCACAGACAAAACTCCTCACATCTCGTCTCAATCCTGGCCACGTGCAACTCTGAGATATCCTCCTATAAGTCCTCAAGACACCCTCATGACCAGCCTCTGGAGTTTGGTAAAAGTGCTCCAATAATTTCTGCCGCAATCCATCATTTGTGGGCACTCAAATGCATCTGCGGTCCAGTAGCAAACCGCCTCAATTCTCCAACTCGGGATGGCGCTACGGATTATCCATCACCTCCTGCAACAATCTCAAAATATTTAGGTCAGATGTACATGCATATCTCAGCTCGTCAAGGAAGGGAAAGGTAGAAGGTGAATAGGCTGCAATCTCGGCGGTATCGAGCTGGCACAATAGTGCATCCGCAGCTCTATTTTCCATTCCCTTCTTGTATTGAATTTCACAATCATACCCCAGCAATTTTGTGACCCATCGCTGCTATGCCAGAGTGTGTATGCGTTGTCCCATAAAGTATGGAAGGCTCCTTTGATCGGTTCGAATAATGAATCATCTACCGATCAAATAAGGCCTCCACTTTGTCACCGCATGCAGAATTGCCAACATCTCTCTTTCATAACTTGATAATTGTTGAGATTTTTGAGATAAAGCCTTACTAAGATAGGCAATGAGACGTCCTTCTTGCATTAGTATAGTTCCTATGCCAATACCCAACGTATCACATTCCACAATGAACTCTTTGGTGAAGTCCGGTAGCGTTAAAACGGGTGCCGTCGTTATAGCTATTTTTAATTTTTCAAAGGCTGAAGTGGCTTTATCCATCTATCTAAAAGAGTCCTTCTTCAACAAAGAAGTCAGAGGAGCAGCAATCTTGCCATATCCGGTGATGAAGCGTCGATAATATCTGGTCAGCCCCAAAAATCTTCTCAATTCGATGGTAGTAGTAGGAATAGGCCAAGCGGTCATACATGCAACCTTTTGAGGATCTGCTGCTACATTATCCGCTGAAATGATCTGGCCTAAATACTCCATTTTTGGTACTCCCCATTGACACTTGGACTTCTTGATCTTCAATTGGTTTTGCTCCAACAAATTCAGCGCACGTCCTCCAAATGTTGCCAATGCTCCAATTCAGTCCTGCTATACACCAAAATATCGTCAAAAAATACCAAAACATACCTTCGCAAAAGAGGCCGAAATATATCATTCATGAGGCCTTGAAAGGTAGCTGGAGTATTGGTGAGACCAAAAGGCATCACTCGAAACTCGTAATGCCCGTCCGGAGTCCAAAATGCAGTTTTATACACATCCGCCGGGTGAACTCTATTTTGATGATACCTGGCTCTCAAGTCAAGCTTACTAAATAAAGTCACCCCTGCATCTCGGTTGCCCTGATCGGTTTTCGATGCCATCCTTAGAGCCCTATGCTTTTGTTCTATCCTCATGGCCTTATCAAAGGTCTCTTCAAGAGTAATAAGACATAGAGCATGAACATCAGCTTGTATCTCCTCTCGTAGCCCCAAAATAAATGTGCTCATCAATGTCTATTCGGGCCACAGTGGCTCACAACGATTACTAACTCTTTCAAACTCAGCTTGGTACTCCGATATGGTCATCCTCTGAATCATCTTGTTTAATATGGCAGCAAAATCTTCATATGCCGCTGTCTGAAATCTGCATGTAATCCTCCGATAAAAATCAGCCCATCCGGTAAATCCACCACCACGAATAACCGATCTATACTAATGCAATGCCGTTCCTTGGAGGTGAAAGCTAGCCATTTGGACTTTTGCATCTTTCGTTGTACCTTGACAATCAAAATATTGTTCAACTTGAAACATCTAATCCGTTGGATCACCGCCTTAGAATTTTGGAAAGTCCAAGTGTGCGGTTCTCCTCTGAATAGCGTTGTCAGGTTCGCGAAAGATCATTGGTTCAGGTCTAAACATTTATGCATGTTGATCACCTTCTCTAAATCCTCGAGCATGTCCATCACCATCTCCATAGGGATCAACCTCATCCTCATAGTGTCAATCCTCCTCATCGACAAAGCGCACTAGTGCCGCACGCCTCTCTAGTTCCACCACCATCGGTCTTGGGTTTTGTAACGGAGGTGGGGGATGATGTGAAGGTATAGGAAGGAGGGGATCATTGACACCTGGACCTGTGGGGTATCGGTTCGGTGAGGTCCCACTATTGGTTCTTCTTGAAACTCCGTTAGTCGTCGAGGAGATGACGAATCGATTCACATCATATTCCTTGAATTCATTGTTATCAACTCTATGTAACAATATTTGGAACTTGCCCCTAAGTTCATCCATATTCGCACCCATGGACGTCGGTTGACTCGGTCCTACCATGGTCACTCCAAAGGAATCGGCCTCGTGGTTAGGGTTATCGTGGAATAAGTCCTCCCTTGTCGGTGTGCTCTCGATAGGTCTTCTTGTTGATGTCATCTTTCTAATTTCAACCATTAATGGAGGTCTAAGGTTTGCCTACTCTGATACCAATTGATAGGATCTGGAACCAAAGATAGGCTATGGTAAGATTCCTTCAAGATCTGAATGTATTATAGGAATTAGTCCACGCAACTACGGAAATATATTCGTTAGATATTCTTTGGTAGTTAAAAAATTAGGAAACCAATTGGGTTGGATCTGTAATTTCCTAATCTACAATTTTTGTATTTATACTCTTCACAGATTCGAACTGTAGTAGGGACGAAAATACGAAATAACGTGGGTAATGGTGGTGGTGACGGGTAGAGTGGATGAAAGGGTTGGATGGGTATGGAGATGAAGGTGGATTGTGGATGTGATTAAGAGAAGTAGACGAAGGGAACGAAATGGTCAAGATCGTGACTCGACAGACGAGGGAGATTAGAAGCGAGGAGATACCTTGCCAACATTAGATGTGGAAGGATGGTGAAGAGGGAGGAGAGAGAAGTCTAAAGAGAAGATAGGAGGTAAGAAATTAATAATCCAATAGCACAATGAAGTTAGCTGCCTTCCACATATTTATAGAGGCTAGCCAATAAGTCCTAAAACAATATGAAACCCTAATTTTAGAGGATTCTCGTCGATCGCGTTTGAATGCACTCAAAAAGCCCCATCTCTGAATGTGTGAACGCGATATAGGCATTCAAATGCGGGAGTTCGAACTCGCCCGACTGCGTTCGAACGCACAATATGCATTCTCTGTATTTGTGAACCTAATGCAAGTGTTCATAAGGGCGTTCGAACGCGACCCCACCTACGTTTGAACGCGATCTACAAGGAATTTTATTTTAATAAAAATTAACACTTAATGCAATAACAAAAGATCCTAATTAAGTGTATGATAGACTCTGATACCAATTGATAGGCTCTGATACTAAATTGATGGGATCTAGAACCAAAAGATCGGCTATGAAACAATTCCTTAAGATCTGAATTTATTGTAGGAAGCAGTCTGCGCAACCATGGGAAAATATTTATCAGATATTCTCCGGTAGTTATAAAATTACAAAACTAATTGGGTTTGATCAATATCTTCATGATCTACAACTTTTGTATTTACGGCCTTCACAGATTCGAAATATACCAGGGATTAAAATACAGAATAACATGGGTGGTGGTGGTGGTGACGAGTGAAGTGGATGTTAGGGTTATGGATGAGTATGGAGATGAGGGTGGATTGTGGAAATGATTAAGGGAAGTAGACAAAGGGAATGAAGTGGTCGAGATCCCAAAGAAGAGGGGTGGCTCAAAAATCGAGGGAGATTAGAAGCGAGGAGAAACCTTGCCAACGATAGAGGTGGAAGGATGGTGAAGAGGGAATCAAGAATCCAATAGCAATATAAAGTTGGGTGCCAATAAGTGCTAAAACAATATGAAACCCTAACAAACCAACTAAACAAGTATTCCTTATCTTCTCCGAACACCTTTCGGATTAAGCTTTCGTTTTGTCATAGATATATACTGAATCTAGAGAAGTCATGAATATCAAAGTTGTAGATCTAGAGGTTAACCTTATCCAACTAGTTTTATATTATTTGAATATGTGTCAAATATTCTACAAATATTTTTCCGAAACTGCGCAGAGCTGGATTTAGCTAATTAGATAAAATCCTAACTAAGTGTATCAGTGTATCAATTTGCCAATACTAAAAGCCTAATAATCTCTCCCTTCGACAATCTTTTACAATAAAACCTAAATAAGCATTCAATAAGTTTGATAAACTTTGCAATTCACCCCTGCACAAAAAACATGAACCAAACCAAGAACGAGTGAAAGCAAAACATGTGGCGCAAATAATAAAAGTAGATCATAAAAATATAAGAAATTATAGACAATGATCTTAAGAATTCAACTAGCAAATCAGATATAGTTCAACATTCAACTAGCAATATATCAAGTAGCTGAAAACTACTAAGCTCAAAATATAAAATTAAGCAAGTCATAAAGAAAGCATAAAGTTCGGGCGGAGATACCAATCGAGGGTTAGTAGGTCGCGGGATGAACGTGGAAGGTGGAATATGGGATAATGGTGAGGGTTAGGATTAGAAAGGTGGTGATGGCAACGATAGAGGGGATACAGCCTAAAGCTAGATGAGGAGGAAGAGCTTGTACCGATCCTTGATAGGCAAGGGGTTATAGTCAGATTGAAGGAAGAAAGAGACGATGACCAATAATGGCTGCCATAGAGGAAGAAGATAGAAGTAGTAAAAACAAGATAGAAGTAGGATAAAGAGACAGAAGGGGGAGATAGGAAGGAGAACGTTAATAATCTTCAATAGATTCAATGAGGTTGCCTTCTACATATTTAGAGACTAAACTAATAACTAAAATAATAAAAGATAATCCTAAAACAATTCGTCCTCGCGATGGTGTGTTCGAGCTTTATTCTTTAAAAAAAAAATCCTTTTGAGGCAATTAGGTCCAACCCTAGTTGTATCAGTCCACCACGCTTTCATCTCCTTATCCTCTATGTGAAGTTTGAAAAGTTATCCATAATGTTCGCCTCCATCTCCCAAGTTGATTCTGTCTATCAGTCTACCAACCTACTCAATCAACAACTCTCTCTCCAACCTAGCCCCATGTCATCTCCTTCGGCGCGCTAGGACTCGCACTAGCTCCTTTGGTCCTTCTCATGTCGATTTAGGCAAATATGAACCAATCGGTTACTCGGGTCCAACCCCGCCCTTAAGGACCAAAATATGAAAAATTGGGTGAACTCAAACTCCCTTGGTTAACTCTAATCTGTAAGCTATTGTCCTAATCCTATCCAAGACCTTATATGGCCAAAAAATATGAAGTTAAGTTTCTGGTTTTGAATCGATTGAAATGTGGTTTGGTAATAGGGATGAGCTCACCAAAGCATGATGAGAACTGAGTGTCCGTTACCCAATCAACCTCAAATGTAGGGAAGCAATTTGTGTAGTCGAAGGAGAATATTCTCCAAATATTCTCCTGTAGTCAAAAAATTACAAAACCAGTTGCAATCATTTCGTATCTTCTTTTCCTACGTTTTCTTATACTCACGCCCTTCTCAGATTCTGACTTCACCTAGGGTGAATATAGGCAATATTACGGTGGAGGTGAAGATGACAAGTGATGGTGATTAGGGTGGTGATAATGGTGAGAGATTTGGTGGCACGAGGTGTTGATGGGGTGAGTTATGTTGCCTCCAATTCAGACTCGAGTAGTTCTACCGCAACCTGCTCCAATAGACCAACCCGGGCACTCAAGCTAGATACATGGAAGATTGGGTGAACTCGAGATGACTCAGGTAAGTCTAGTGATGTGATTCGGATGTCATTGAGTTGTCTTGAGCATGGATATACCCTATGGGAGTCTACTTTTATTGTTGTTTTAGTTATTTTTTTCAGAAAATAAGGATTCTATATGTTGTGTTTGAACGCTGGAGGGTCGTATTCGAACGCCCCTTGTGAACGCCTGCAGGTGTTCGTATCGATAAAGAATGCAATTTGTGCATTTAAACGCACTCGACCCCATTCGAACCCTTGCGTTCGAACACTTGTGTACGTTCGCATTGGCAAAGAACGCAAATTGCGCGATCCAACGTGATCGACCTTGTTCGAATGCGATTGACGAGAATTTATTATTTCTAGAGTTCTTATTTGTCATTTTGGTTTATTAGGTTAGCCTCTTAAGATGTGAATGGCAACCTAAATGATTATTATAAATGAATATTGATGTCTTTCTCTTCTCTTCCTCTCTACCCTAGTCTTTCTTCCTCCTTGTTCAAGCCCTAGCCATGTGCCTTTTTGACGCCGATGATCCTCTAATCCTCCTCGTCTGTCGAGTCCTCCCTCCTCCTTGGGATTTTGACCACTTCTCCCCCCTTTTCCTTATCCCCTCAACACCATGATCCATCCATCCCATCACCATTATCATCCCTCACCCTATCATCACTATCACCCGTCACCTTCAATTCCACCCCTACTTTTGCATATTTTCATCCCACTTTCAATCAGAATCTGCAAGGGATGTAATTTTTGGTCTTTGGTAAAATATTTGGTGATTATTTTCCTTCCACTACGCGAGCTGCTTTCTTGTATCCGATCTTAATCGGGTAGCAGACACTCGGTTCATAACAAGTGGTATCGGAGCTACCATTCCTTGGCCACCGTGCCAACAATCAGATCTATGGCATCGAGACCCAACGAAGATATCTTTACTGAGGGAGAGGCCACGGAGATTATCAGATTGTAGGCCAACCCTAACTCATTGATCTGAATGTCTCCAACGACCTCTATGATCAACTCAGATTTGATCAAGATGTTTGTAGATATGATAGGGACACAACGAGCCATGCAAGCATCATTGTAAGCCATGAATCAAGTCCTCTTAGGCGCACCAAGGGGTACGACAGTGACTGAGTTCCCTACTCGAGCCCAGGCTACACCACCAACGGAACCATATTTTTGCCAAGGAACACCACCTCCACCATTCCATACCAGGTGGGAGAAAGATCATGAAGACCCTATGGGTGGTTGATACACCTTGTTAGAGTCTTTTCTTATTGTATTAGTTATTTATTTTCATTAAAATAAAATTCTTGTAGGTTACGTTGGAACGCGGAAGGGGTCGCGTTCGAACGCCTTTGCAAACGCCTACATCAGGCTCGCAAATACAGAGGATGCAAAAAGTGCATTTGAACGCGATCAAGCATGTTCGAACGCCTGCATCACGTTCGCACATACAGAGAACGTCTTTTGTGCATTCGAACGCAATCAGGGGCGTTCAAACGTGATCGGCAAGATTGCACTAGGATTAGGGTTAATTTTTGCTATTAGGGTTTGTTGGCTAGCCTCTATTAATGTGTGTATGACAGCCAAATTCAGAATGTTATTAGATTATTGATTTCTTGTCTCCTATCTTCTCTCTATTCTCTCTCCCTCCTCCCTCTTCACCAACCTTCCATCTCAACCATTGGTAAGGTCTCTCCTAACTTCTAATCTCCCTCGTCTATCGAGTCCTCCCTTATCTTTGGGATCTCGACCACTTCTTCCCCTTCGCATATATCCCTTAACCACATCCATCATCCACCTTCATCTCCATAATGATCTATAACCCTAACATCCACTCCACCCGTCACCACCACCATCACCCGTGTTCATTCATATTTTTGTCCCAGTTGCGTTTCAAATCTGCGAAAGGCGTAAATAGAAAAATTATAGATTAGGGAGTTATGAATCTAATCCTCTTGGTTTTGTAATTTTCTAACTATCGACGAATATTTTGTGAATATGTTTCCATAGTTGCGTAGACTAATTCCAATAATAAATCCAAATCTTGAAGGAATCATTCCGTAGCCTATCTTTTGGTACCATAACCCATCAATTTGGTATAAAGCTAGATGAACCTCATACCTCCATTAATGATTGAAACAAGAAATATGACATCAACAAGGAGACCAATGGAGAGCACACCGATAAGGGAAGACTCAACCCACGATAACCCTAATAGTGAGGTCGATTTCTTTGGAGCGACCACAGCAAGACCGAGTCAACAATCGTCCATGGATGTGAATATGGGCTTGGCAGATGAACTTAGGGGCATATTCCAAACCTTGCTACATAGAGTTTGCGCAATGCGAAAGGATCACCATGATTTAAAGAAATATGTCATGAACCGATCGACTTCGTCATCTCCTCGATGAGGATCGATGCCTCACAAAGGACCAACGGTGGGATCATACCGAACCGATACCCCATAGGTCCAAGTGCGACATGTTAGTGTCAATGATCCTCTTTTACCTATACCTACACATCATCCCCCACCTCCGTTACAAAACCCAAGACCGGTAGTGGTGGAACTTGAGAGGCGTGCGGCACCGGTGCACTTCGTCGATGAGGTGGATTGGCACTTTAAGGATGAGGTTGATCCCTTTGGAGATGGAGATGGACGTGCGCAAGGATTTAGAGAAGGAGATCAACATGCACAAAGGTTTAGACCTGAACCAATGGTCTTTCGCGAACCTAATAATGCTATTCGGGGGAGAACCGCACGCTTGGACTTTCAAAAATTCCCAGGCGGTGATCCAACGGATTGGGTGTTTCAAGTTGAACGATATTTTGATTGTCAAGGGACAATGGAGCATGCAAAGGTCCAGATGGCAAGCTTTCACCTCCAAGAAACGGCATTGCATTGGTATAGATCAATTATTTGTGGTGGAAGATTTACTGGTTGGGCTGACTTTTGTAGAAGGATTACACACAGATTTGGGACAGCGGCATATAAAGATTTTGCTACCACATTAAGATGGTTCAGATGACGACCATATTGGAGTACCAAGCTAAATTTGAAAGAGTTAGTAGCTATTGTGAGCCACCTTAGCCCGAACCGACATTGATGAGCACATTCATTTCAGAGCTGCGGGATGAGATACAGGCGGATGTTCGTGCTCTTTCTCCTACCACTCTTGAGGTGGCCTTTGAGAAGGCCATGAGGATAGAGAAAAAATATAAGGGAACGGAAAATAGAGCGGCGGATGAACTATCGCGCCAACCCAATTTCGTTGAGCTTGTAGCCTATTTTTCTCCCACTTTTCCCTTCCTTGACAAGCTAAGGTATGAATGTACATTTGACCCAGATGTTTTGAGATTGCTGTAGGAGGTGTTGGATGATCTGGAGCGCCATCCAGAGTTAGAGAATCGAGGTGGTTTGCTGCTGGACTGCGAATGCATTCAAGTGCTTGGAAATGATGGATTGCGACAAAAATTGTTGGAGCACTTCCACCAAACTCCAGAAGCTGGTCATGATAGTGTCTTAAGGACTTATATGAGGATATCCCAGAGTTGCACGTGGCCAGGATTGAGGCAGGGTGTGAGGAGTTTTGTCCGTGTTTGTGAAGTCTATTAAAGGGCTAAAGCAACCACATTGAAACCAGCCAGATTTTTTCAACCTTTACCTATAACGGACTGTATTTGAGAAGACATTTCTATGGATTTCATAGAGGGACTTCCGCTGGTACGTGGTTATTCTGTTATTTTTATGGTGGTTGCAAGATTGAGCAAGTATGCACACTTTTCGGCATTATCACATTTATTTTCAGTCAAATCAGTGGCTGAAATTTTTGTTAGAGATGTTGCTCGGTTACATGTTATGCCATGCACGATTGTCTCGGATTGTGATTGTGTATTTATGAGCAACTTTTGGATGGAGTTTTTCATATTGCAAGGGACTCGATTAAACTTCAGTTCGGCCTACCATCCACAGACACAGCCAAATCGAGGTGGTTAATCGAGGTATTGAGTAGTACTTGAGGTGCTTTGTTGGAGAGATGTTGATGCGATAGTTGGAGTTTTTACCGTGAGCAAAGTGGTCTTACAACACCACCTACTATAGCAGCATTAGCATGACTCTATTTGAGGTGGTGTATGGATACACGGCTCCAACATTACGCGCTTATGATCCAGTGGCATCTGCAAATAGGATAGTGGTGGACTTAGCTTTGATGGATAGAGACGCCACATTACGGAGGTTGCGTGCCTATCTTAAACTTGCACAAAATCACATAAGCAAGTTTATGATCATAGCCATAGGGAGCAGGAGTTCAACATCGGCAGTTGGATGTTTGTGAGGGTGCAACCATATCAATAGGTGACTTTACGTTCGATGCAAAACTAGAAGTTAGCACATAGCTACTTTGGTCCGTTTCGGGTGTTAGAGTGTATTGGACCGGTTGCATATCGTTTGGACGTGCCGGAGGGGTCGAGAGTGCATCCTATTTTTCATGTCTCATTGCTGAGGGAGCGGATTGGAGATTATGAGGTCGTTGGATCAGTTCTACCGAAGCCATTGGAGGAGACAGAGATCATAGAGCCAGTTCATGTACTTGCTAGGCGCCAACAATGATATTGTACCAGATTAGAGATGGAGATTCTAGTCGAGTGACTTGGCAAGCCATTCGATGAGGTAACATGAGAGTTGGAGACTGACATTTTGGAGCGTTTCCCCGATTTTACACCTTGAGGGCAAGATGGGGGAAGCATGGTGGGCTGATACGCGAAAGGGAGCACATTTGAACGCCCTTGCAAATGTCTGTATTAGGTTTGCAAATACAAAGGACACGAAAAGTGTGTTCGAACGTGGTTGGGCGCGTTCAAATGTGGAAGGGGTTGCGTTTTAATGCCTACATCATGTTCGCACATACAAAGAATATCTTTTGTGCATTCGAACGTGATCGGACGCGTTCGAACGCGATCGGCAGGATTGCACTAGGATTAGGGTTAATTTTTGCTATTAGGGTTTTTTGGCTAGGATGAGAGCTTATTTGAAGTCTATAGATGAGCGAGTATGGATGGCCATTGTGAACGGTTGGAGTCCACCAATGTACATGGTGAATGATGAGTTAGTTGAGAAACTGATTGAGTCATGGGATAAAACAGATTATGAAAAAGTTGGCTGGAATAGCAAAGCAATAAATGCAATTTTTAGTTGTGTTTCCTCGGAAGAATTTAGAAGAATATCTACTTGTGAAATAGCAAAACAAGCGTGGATGATCTTAGAAACAACTCATGAAGGTACTATGGCTGTAAAACTTTCAAAACTTCAGAGGTTGACTACTAATTTTGAAACCCTACGTATGGAGGAGAATGAAACATTTGATGAGTTCTATGCAAAGTTAAGTGATATAGTCAACTCCAGTTTCAACCTAGGAGAGAAAATTCCTGAAAATAAAATTGTCCATAAGATCCTTAGGTCTCTTCCAGAAAGGTTTCAGGCGAAAGTTACAGCTATTGAGGAAAGTAAGGACATTGACTCTATGAAAGTTGAACAATTGGTAGGAAATCTACAAACATTTGAGTCCAGTCTTTCAAAACCGAGGAAGTCCAAAGGGATAGCTCTATCCACTGTTGAACAAAATTTAGAGAGTCTGAAGATGAAGGTGATTTAGATGTTGAGATGTTGGCTATGTTTGTCAAAAAGTTCAATAAATTCTTTCGGAAGCCAAACAAGTTGAATACTGAAAAGTTTGAAAAAAACAAAACTTTTGTGAAAAAGAAGAATACTGTGACTTCGAATACAGGTGGTAGCAACAACAATGTCAAACAGAAAAATAAGAATTCTGAAAATAAAGTTCAATGTTTTGAATGTTCTGGTTTTGGACACATCGCACAAAAATGCCCTAATCGTCTTAAGAGAAAGGGCAAAGCTATGAAAGTTACTTGGGATGATTCAGATGAATCTAATGATGATTCTGATAAAGACGAAGAAAACTTTGTAGCCTTTGCCTCTTCTCTGCTTAATACTGACTCTGTTGATGATACTGATAGTACAGATGATCTTGATATGCTACCGGCTGAGGAAGATGAATCTAAAATTCAAAAGGCATATAATGACTTGTACCTGGAGTCATTTAAACTCAAGAAAAGCAATCTTAGACTACTTCAACGACTCAAGGAAATTGAACCAGAAAGAATTCAATTTGAGGAGAAGTACAAATTGGAGCTTGAACGTGTTAAAGACCTTTCTGAACAACTTGACAATGTGAAAAATAAAATGAAGGCTGATGAAATTGAACTAGAGCGATTGCATAAGGAAGTTACTTTTCTAAAAGGGAAGAACAAACTGGACGAGATTCTAAAAGCTCAGATCTCTGGAAAAGACAGGTATGGTGTTGGATATACTAGTAATTCAAATAATAATAAAACTGTTTTTATTTCTGCAGGTAAACAAAAGGAAGAATACCTGAAGCCATCAATCGTATTTTCAAAGCAATCCTGGATGAATCCTTCAAAATTGAAGTTGAATCTACAAACAGGTGAATCTTTGACGGCACCAAAGGTAAACTTTAGTCACACTCCTCGACAAAAGGTGAGTAGAAAAGGGTTTGTTCCGACATGCTATCATTGCGGCATTCTAGGGCATATTCGACCTCATTGTAAATTTTTGCAAAAACCTAGAACTACTTTCATTTATGGGATGAAAACAAAAACCATATGGGTCAAGAAAAGTGATTTGAAATGTTATGTTGTGCATACAGCCTTGAAAGCTTTAAATTCTGATTTATGGTATTTAGACAGTGGCTGTTCAAGACATATGTCGGGTGACAAGTCGTTATTTTCTAATCTTGAAAAACATGAAGGGGGAGTTGTGACATTTGGAGATGGTAATTCATCAAAGGTAATAGGTAAAGGAAAGGTAAGTACTCTAGGGATTCCTAGTCTCGAAAATGTTCTTTATGTTAAGGGCTTGAAAGCAAATCTACTAAGCATTAGTCAATTTTGTGATGAAGATTATGAGGTAAAATTCTCCAAAAATGATTGTACTGTTCTAGATCATGATGGTAATGTTATATGTTATGGATCTAGAACATCTGATAATTGCTATGTCGTTGGAACTTCACATAAACTGAAATGTAACAGTACGTCTTTCGACATTGCAAATCTTTGGCATCAACGTCTTGGACATGTGAATCACAAGGAATTATTTACTCTGTCCAAACATGAAGTGGTAAGAGGAATATCTAAGATAAAAGAAATGTCAAAAAGAGTGTGCGGTTCATGTCAAATTGGAAAACAAATTCGTATCTCACACAAGAAGGTAAATACAGCTACCACTGACCGTGTGCTACAATTTGTTCACATGGACTTGATGGGACCAACAAAAACTGAAAGTCTTAGAGGTAAACGCTATATATTCTTAATGGTCGATGATTACTCCAGATATACCTGGGTTGCCTTTCTACGTGAGAAGTCTGAAACCTTCAAAGTTTTTAAATCACTATGCTTAAAATTGTAGAATGAAAAATCTACAACCCTAGTTAGGATTCGTTCTGATCATGGTAGAGAATTTGAAAATGAAAATTTTTCTATATTTTGCGATTCTCTTGGTATTCAACATGAGTTTTCAGCTCCTATAACTTCACAACAGAACAGGATTGTTGAAAGAAAAAATCGAGTTGTGTAGGAAATGGCTAGGGTTATGCTTCACGCTAAAAAGGTTACTCAAAGGTTTTGGGCAGAGGCGGTCAATACAGCGGTACATGTGATAAATCGTGTTTATCTAAGACCAGGTACAAATATGACTGCTTATGAAATCTAGAAAGGTAAGAAACCTAGTGTTAAGTATTTTCGAGTTTTTGGTAGTAAATGTTATATCTTGCGTGATCGAGAATATTTGACTAAATTTGACACTAGAAGTAGCGAAGGCATCTTCTTGGGGTACTCGAATAATAGTAGAGCCTACAGAGTATTTAACCTTGAAACTTCTACTGTTATGGAATTTGCTAATGTTATGATAGATGAATCCTCGACTGACTTAACTAAAGCTACTTCTATTTCTGTTTCTGCAGATACATATTACGAAGAAATAGGAAAGGAGCTTGATCTGGAAATGGAGAATCAGGACGAGGACAAAGTTGAAATGAACAAAAATGACTGCAACGTACCGGAACCATCTGCTAGAGTGAAATCAAATCATCCACTGTCACAAGTGATCGGAGACTTGAATGGACCAATAAAGACAAGACGACAAATCCAAAGTGAGGTATTATTTACTTGTTATACATCTTCTTTTGAACCTAAAAATGTGAAGGAAGCATTGTTAGACGATTCTTGGGTAAATGCTATGCATGAGGAATTAGAGCAATTTTCTAGGAATGATGTTTGGTATTTAGTTCCTAGACCTAAGAATGTGAACGTTATTGGAACAAAATGGATCTACAAAAATAAAAGTGATGAACATGGCAATATAGTTCGAAATAAAGCCAGACTAGTAGCACAGGGATACACTCAGGTTGAGGGTATAGATTTTGAAGAGACATTTGCTCCTGTTGCTAGATTAGAGTCTATTCGTATACTGCTTGCCATTGCTTGTTATTTAAAATTTAAATTGTTTCAAATGGATGTTAAAAGTGCTTTCTTAAATGGTATCCTGAATGAAGATGTTTATGTGGAACAACCTAAGGGTTTCGAAGATCAAAAATTTCCTTCTCATGTTTTTAAATTGAAAAAGGCTCTTTACGGGCTAAAACAAGCTCCAAGAGCTTGGTATGAGAAGTTGACCACCTTTTTAGTGGATGCGGGGTTCACTCGAGGGAGAGTGGACAAGATATTATTCATCAGACGTGAAAACAAGAGTTTAGTTGTGGCACAAATATATGTGGATGACATTGTCTTCGGGGCGACGAGTCAATTATTAGCTAAGGAGTTTGCTGATCTCATGCACAGTCATTTTGAGATGAGTATGATGGGTGAGTTGAAGTTCTTTTTAGGGCTTCAAATTACTCAATTGGAGAGAGGGATTTTTATTGCTCAAACCAAGTATGCTAAGGATCTTGTGACTAAATTTGGTTTAGAAAATGCAAAACATGCTAGAACTCCTATGAGTACAACTACCAAACTAGGTAAGGACATTTCTGGAAAAAGTGTTGATCAGACCGTGTATAGGAGCATGATCGGTAGCCTTTTGTACTTAACGGCTAGTAGACCTGACATTGCATTTAGTGTTGGTGTGTATGCTAGGTTTCAGTCTGAACCCAAGGAGTCACATTTGTTAGCTGTGAAACGTATCATAAAATATGTCAATGGCACAGTTGATTTAGGTATCTGGTTTACTTATGACTCGGGTGCTATCATATCAGCATACACGGATTCTGATTGGGCAAGTTCATGTGATGATAGAAAAAGTACTTCAGGTGGATGTTTTTATGTTGGAAACAATCTAGTTGCTTGGCATAGTAAGAAACAAAACTCGATATCTTTATCTACTGTGGAGGCCGAGTACATTGTAGTAGGAAGTTGTTGTTCTCAGTTACTATGGATGAAACAGATGGTCAAGGATTATGACATTGAACAAGATACTATGGTGCTTTATTATGACAACATGAGTGCTATTAATATATCGAAAAATCCTGTTCAACACTCGCGTACAAAACATATTGATATCCGACATCATTTTATACGCGAGTTAGTTGAAGACAAAACAATAGCACTAGAACATGTTGAGACGGAAAAACAGTTGGGTGACTTGTTTACAAAACCTTTGGATTTACAGAGATTTGAGTATCTTCGTACTTCTTTAGGGATTTGTGCTTTGGACTGATTTTATTGGGATGTGTGTTCTTTTTAGTTTGCGAGTTTCTTTTGTTTCGTTTTTTTTAGGTTTTCATTTACTCTGAAATTTTCTTTGGTTTTAGTTTCAGATTTATCGAGAGTTTTTGTTATAAAAAAAAAAACAAAAAAAAATTGATGCACTCCTAGATTCAATAATATCCTCTTGACATAAAAATATGATTTTTCTCTTCATTATGAGTTATTATAGTCAATTTTGTCATCTTGTAGTATATTGTTTCAATTTTGAATTTGTCACTCCCTCGACTTCTATAATAATAAATTTTTAATGCCTCATAACGTATGTGTATTCTTGAGTGAGCATGATATCATGAATATTTTTTTAAATAGCTCTCTATTAACTTTGATTTGCACAGTTTGACCTCATGCTTAGTTATCAAATATATTTTTATAAAAGATCAATGAAAAGGGCTACAATGAGTTAGTGTGAAAGCCGTCTTGTTTCGAGTCCAGTTTGACTCAGTAAATTATTTGCAAATTTAAAAAAAAATGATATATGTGAATTTCTTCTTGCACATCGTTTGATTTGTACTACAAGAAAAGGGCTACCTACTCATGTGTGAAAGCCATCACTGCACATATATGGTTCAATAAAAAAAATTACAGGAAAAATTCCTGCTGTATTATGGAGAATAAGTCGAAAAGTGCAAAATTTCTATACTAAGTCGGTTTGACTACTGTGTTGCATCATTGTTTATATAGTAAAGTTTGTTTAAGAAGATTGGTTCATGTTATCTATGCTCATCTTGCATATGTATATCGTTATGATCAATCAAGATTAATGTAATTTTGAGTGATGCATTCGAATTGATTATAATATGCTTTTGATGATTTGATTGATCTTGTATGACTTATTTCATTTGATTGTCATATTCTATGTCTTGATTATATTTTGGAATTCTAGAAGTGCATCTCCAAAAATATTTTTACCTTGTTTTTAGTTAAGAAAAAAAAAAAAAGGGGGCGTTCGAACGAGGATTGTTGAGTTCGAACGCGGCGCGTTCAAACGCGCGGACTGGTGCGTTCGAACGCACGCGTGGGTTCTTTAAATATTGCATCCGAACCCAAGGGTTTCATCTTCCATTCTCCAAACCCTAAAAACCCTTCATTTTCCCCTTCTCAAATCTTCAAGATCTTGGTGTTTTTCATCGAATTTTTCACTTCAAATCTTTTTTGGGGGTCGATCTCCTTCGGATCTAGTGTCTTTCAACCAAAATTTTGAGTTTCTCCCCACATCTGCAAGGTATGATCATCCATTATTCTTTTTCAATAAACTTGCTTGATTTTGAGTGATTTGTGCGTTCTCAACTTTTGATCACGTTAATGTTCAACTCTTGATGGTTCTTGTGAGATTGAACGTGATATCTTAGCATTTTTCAAGTGCAAGATGTTTTTCCTTTTGGGGCTTTATGGTTTTTACCATTTTTCTTTGGATTTCTTGCTATTTTTTTTTTGGTTGCTTTCGGAGATGTATTGAATATTGAAACGTGTTTTCTTTTCAAGAATGCTTAAGAAAACGACGGTGACCAAGAAACCAAGGTCGCCTTCCTCGCCATCCTCGGCTCTCAAGTTTTCTTCAACAACGGCTGAGGGTCATTACAAGCATAATTTTGGCACCCGTCCTGTTATCTGTGAAAGACCCGTAGTTATATCTGATTTTTCTAAGTTGGGGATTGAACAGCTCTTTACTGAACGTGGATGGTTATCAGTGTGTCGGATGAGCGGGACTGCTTATGTGGAAGTTGTTCAAGAATTCTTTAGTAATACCACAATTTTCGATCACTGTATACGTTCTACTGTTCGTGGTGTATCTATATACCTGGATTTCGATGTTATTCGTGCTGAACTGAGTTTGCCTGATGGTGAGTTTCAGTATCCGACGTCTGCTCCACTCCCTGATATAAATGACTATGCCGGTACAGTCCTGATCAAAGGGGAACGTTGGAAAGGTAACATGATGCCGCATGCAAGGCTGACATCTGTGGCTCGCATGCTTCACCTCTTTTGTCTGTACAATGTCACCCCCCAAGACTCGACATTCTAGCATTAGTTTGGATCGTGCGTTCCTTCTTCATGCCATGTTATCGGGAGTCTCTATTGACTTAGCTGCAGTGATCTATGATTCTATTCTCTCAGCTGCACAGAAAGAAGCACCTCATGAGGGATTACCTTTTGGCATTTTTCTTACCACCTTGTGCACTCAGAGTGGGGTGCGAGTAGATGCTTCGGAACCTTCTCTTACTTCGCAGAAACCATTGGATCGGATTACTCTGAAGCGGAGTCAAGCTCACGACCAGACGTCTCCTCTCAAACCGTCCTCTTCTGCCGCTGGTCGGTCATCGCATCTCGACAGTTCTGATGATAGCTCTGCCGATGACTCATCTCCCACTGAGGGGGAGTTACCATAGTACTCGGACCGGTTCGATCAACTTAGTACTCAAGTGCAGGATCTCCATTCAGCGGTGAATGATTTACGTACTGAGCAAGTCCATCAGGGAGCTGTACTTGATTCCGTGTTGACGATTCTTCATCGTCAGTTTCCTCCGAGTTCCTAGTCTTTGGCATTTGTGCCAAAAAGGGAGAGAGTGTCTCAGTGTTTAAGTGTCTAAGTGTGTAGGGGGAGTATGGGCATAGGGGGAGTTTAGTGGAGTTTACTTGATGGTTGAACTTGGCATTTGAAACTTAACTTAACTTGAAGTAATTGTGATAACGTGTGTTTAATCTTTGTCTGTTTAAATTTTTGCTCTTGTGATAACTTGTGTTTTGATTTTTTTTATTTCAAGTTATTTTCACTTGATCTTGGATTGATATATGTTTCCTTGCAGGGATTGATGTGCAAAATATTCTAGACTTATTGATTGCTCAGTTTGAAGTCATTGTAATATCTTGTAACCTAAGTGTTTTGTCACAAATTGCCAAAGGGGGAGATTGTTAGGTTTTTTATTTATTGGCAATTTTGTACAAAATATTCTAAGTATATTCTTTCATGTATTTGAGCTTTACACAAGTCTAGAATATCACTGGTGTGAAGAATTGCAAGATCATTGGAGAAAAGCCTCGCGTTCTCACCGCGTTCACAAACGCGTTCGAACACGAAATCTGCGTTCACACAGACAGAGAGCCGCGTTCACAAGCGCGTTCGAACGCGGGCACTGCGTTCACACAGACAGAGAGCCGTGTTCACAAACGCGTTCGAAAGCGGGCACTGCGTTCACACAGAAAGAGAGCCGCGTTCACAAACGCGTTCGAACGCGGGCACTGCGTTCACACAGACAGAGAGCCGCGTTCACAAACGCATTCGAACGCGGGTACTGCGTTCACACAGACCGAGAGCAGCGTTCACAAACGCGTTCGAACGCAACCTGAAGAATTCAAGCTGTCGCGTTCGAACGCACTTGGGCCCGTTCGAACGCACCTGAGATTGAGTTAGGCCGTTCGAACGCACTCGGGCCGCGTTCGAACGCACATATGAAGTTTGCGATTTATTGGATTTTCGTGAGTACGAATATGACTTGGATTTGGCTCTATCTTGGAGATCATATATAAGGATAGTGTTGCCCTAACCTAGGGATGTTGAAGAAGATTATTCAAGGAGACTTTTTGGAGGCTACATCGGTTCTTCAACAAACAAGGCCCTTCGCATCTATAAATCTTAATCTTTCGTCTTAAGGGCTCTCTAGACGAAAGATCAATCTTGAGGGCTACTGAGATTGGACTTCAATCACAAAAAGCAGTGAATCGTGGGTTCTAGCGATCAAGATTGAGAGGAACAAAGTCGTTTGGATCGACGGGTTGTTTTGTGAGTCAGTCTTGTAACTGCGACTATTATAGTGATTGATTTTGATCCGAGTTTGGATCCGTGGTTCTTTCCCGTTTGGGTTTTCCACGTTAAAATCTTGGCGTTCATCTCTACTTTCGTTTTTTAATATTTCTTCCGACTTTTACTTAAGCGAACGAGAAATATCATTGCCTAGAGGTTAGATTCATACGTGTGTCTAGGGGTTTTTCACACTTTGTTTTATGATTTTTTGACTACCAAAGAATATTTGATAAATATTTTTCCACGGTTGCACAGACTGATTCTTGTAATAAATTTAGATCTTAAAGAAATCGTTCTATAGCCTATCTTTTGGTACCGTAACCCATCAATGGTCACACTAGGAGGCCCTTGCTGTGCATGCCATCCAAAAGGTGCAACGTACCACCGTTGGTTTTTCACTACAATGTACCACTGTTGATTTTTCATCGCAACGAAGCATTGGATCCACCACTTCACGATGACGTTGACAAGTGGGCAGATTACAAAGAACCAACGACCCCACAACACCATCCTAGGGTTCAACCCAAGGGAAGAAAGGCCCAACTAATATGAAGAAGAATAATAAGGCATCCATGCAGGAACTGTTCACCTCAACTTCCCACCCTTTAATGGAGGGAACCCACTTGATTGGGTTTATCGAGCGGAGCAATTCTTCGAATACCAAAGAATACATAATGCACAAAAGTTGTTGTTGGCATCTTTCCATCTCGAAGACATTGCCATTCGATGGTACCAGGCCATAAATCGAGCTTAGCCCTATCAAATGTGGGAGGAGTTCGCTGACACTATTTGCGTCCAATTTGGACCCTCTAGTTATGAGGATTTATAGGCTGCTCTTACCAAGCTAACTCAAAGGACTACGGTGAGAGCATATCAAGAGGAGTTTGAGCGTGTTAGCAATCGAGTGCGAGATTGGTTGGATTCCCAACTCAAGAGCACATTCATTAGTGGCCTTAGGCGGGGCATTCATTAGTGGCCTTAGGTGGGACATTCAAGTTGAAGTGAAGGCTGCTTGACCAACAACATTGCTAGAGTCTTTTGCAATAGCTCAATTTATGGAAAAGAAGCTTCGGGAACTATGGATTGCGGCAAAAGGGGGCTGGAGCACCATAGAGTTTAGAGGAGTGCCTCGGCAAACCGCAGTGACAAATCATGTGTCAGCGCCTCCATCGAGGACAACAGGTGCAAGATTGCCTCCACGGCCACAACCATAGGTGAAGGGACCTTCCCAAACTACCATGAGGAGACTTACCCCAGCCTAAGTTGAAGAAAGAAGAGTTAAAGGGTTATGTTTTTATTATGATGAGCGATTCGCCTCTGGGCATAAATGTGCTCGATCGGCAACTAGGGTGATGGTGTTGGACAAAGCAAAAGGTGTGGAGGAAGACGAAATGGTGGAAGTTGAATTAGAGGATTTGGCGAGAGACTAGGAAGCATTGGAGAGCAACTAGAGGTGAGGAGACCTCCCCGAATTACCTTCTTTGTAGTGTATAGGTGCACCAAAGCTGAAAAGTGTGCATTCTTTGTCAACTAGTAGATGACAACCATTATCACGATATTTCCTCTAACCTATGGAAGTCCTTCAATAAAATCCAATGCTACATCTTCCCAAATTTTGTCCGAAATGGGTAGTGGTTGCAGCAACCTTACCAATTTTGTACACTAATTCATAGTCATAACCCAGCAACTTTATCACCCACCGCTGTTGTACCGAAGTGTGAATCCGTTGTCCAAGAAAGTAAGGAAGACTTCGTTGGTCAGTACGCACCGCAAATCACCGCCCGATGAGATTTGGTCTCCATTTGGTGATCGCATGGATAATGGCTAACATCTCCCGCTCATATGTAGACATCATCTAGTTCATCAAAAATGCCTTGCTCATATATGCCACTAGCCTCCTTTCCTAGATGAGAATAGCCCCAATTCTAGCACTTGACGCATCGCATTTGACCACAAAAGGTTTAGTGAAATCGGGTAGCGCAAAAACCAGCACCGTGGTCATTGCCTTTGTTGCTGCCTCAGTGCACCGGAACTCCCCCTTCTTCACTAGTGATGTCAAGGGGGCAGCAATCTTGCCATAGAAATCGGTGGTAATAGCCCGTCAACACAAATAGCCTTTTTTAGCAAGGCTTTAACATAAATATTCTATCAATTATCAACCTATGAGAGAGTGAGATAGAGAGAGAGAGATGTTGCCAATTCTGTATTCGACGACAAAGTGAAGGCCTTATTTGATTGGTTGGTGATTCATTATCCGAACCGACCAAAAGAGCCTTCCAAACTTTATGGGATAGTGTATTCACACTCCGACACAATACAGATGGGTCACAATATTATTGGGGTATGATTATGAAATTCAATACAAGAAAGGAATAAAAAAATAGAGTGGCGGATGCACTATCGCGCCAACCCGGTATCGCCGGGCTCATAGCCTATTATTCACCCACTTTTATTTTTCTTAATGAGATAAGGTATTCATGTACATCTGACCCAGATGTTTTGATATTATTACAAGAGGTGTTGGATGATCCGAAGTGCCATCCAGAGTTAGAGAATCAAGGCAGTTTGTTGCTGGACAGTGGGTGCATTCGCATACCTACAAATGATGGATTGCGGCAGAAATTGTTGGAGCACTTTCACCAAACTCCAGAAGCTGGTCATGAAGGTTTCTTGAGGACTTATAGGAGGATATCACAGAGTTGCACGTGGTTAGGATTGAGGTGAGATGTGAGAAGTTTTGTTCGTGCTTGTGAAGTCTATCAAAGGGCTAAAGAAACCACATTAAAATTGGCTAGATTACTGTAGCCTCTACCAATAGCGAACCGTGTTTGGAAAAACATTTCTATGGATTTCATAAAGGGTCCTCCACTGGTACATGGTTATTCCATTATTTTTGTGGTGGTTGACAGATTGAGCAAGTATGCACATTTTTCTGCATTGTCACATTCATTTTCAACTAAGTCAATAGCTAAAATTTTTGTTAGAGATGTTGCTCGGTTGCATGGCATACCACACATGATTGTCTCAGATCGTGATCCTGTATTTATAAGCGACTTTTGGATAAAGTTTTTCAGATTACAGGGGACTCAATTAAACTTCAGTTTGGCTTACCATCCATAAACGGACGGCCAAACCAAAGTGGTCAATCAAGACATTGAGCAGTACTTGAGGTGTTATGTTGGAGAGACGCCGAGATAATGGTAGGAGTTCTTACCGTGGGCGGAGTGGTCTTACAACACCGCCCACCACAGTAGCATTGGCATGACTCCGTTTAAGGTGGTGTATGGGCGCACGGCTCTAACATTACACGCTTATGACCTAGTGGCTTCTGCAGATTGGACGGAGGTGGACTTAGCTTTGATGAATAGAGATGCCATATTGAGGAGGTTGCATGCACATCTTAAACTTTCTCAAAATCGCATGAAGTAAGTTTATGATCGCAGCCATAGGGAGTAGCAATTCAACATCGACAAATTGGGTGTTCGAATGCCGAACGCCTGAACATCGACAGTTCAACATGCCATATTGAGGAGGTTGCGTTCGAACACCTGCATTAGGTTCACAAAAATAGAAAACACATTTGTACGTTCGAACGTTGTCAGGCATGTTCGAATGCAATCAGCGAGAGTCAACTAGAATTAGTGTTAATAATTGTTATTTTGGCTTGTTGGCTAGCCTCTATAAAGATGTGGATAGTAGCCAAAATTATTATGCTTATGGAATATTAGTTTCTTGTCTCTTTATCCTCTTTCTAGTCTCTCTACTTAATCCCCCTCCTCCCTCTTCACCAACCTACCACCTCTATCGTTGGCAAGGTATTTCCTAACTTCTAATCTCTCTCGTCTATCGAGTCCTCCCTCTTTTTTGGGATCTTGACCACTTTTTCTCTTCGTCTTTATCCCTTAAACAATATCAATCAACAACCCTTATCTTCATTATCTTCCATAACCTTATCATTCACTTCACTCGTCACCACCACCATCATCCGCACTATATTGTGTTTTCATCTCAGTTGCAGTTCGAATTTGCGAAGGGCATAAATATGAAAAACGTAGATCAGGGAGTTACGGATCAATCCAATTGGGTAATTTTCTAACTATGGGAGAATGTTTAGTGAATATTTTTCCTCGATTGCGCAGATTGCTTTCTGCAATCAATCTAGATCTTAAGTGATCATTCCGTAGTAGCCCTATCATAAGGGTATCTTAGAAAAAAGTCATACTCTGCCATACGCTAAGGGTATATCAATGACAGTTGTACCCTGTCATACGCTAAGAGTACAACCATCAGCCATCATCATACTCTATTATACGCTAATAAAAATGATACCTTGTCATATACTAAGAGTACAACCATCAGACATCACCATAGTCCACACTAAATACCATTCCAGCCATCATATCACATACACAAGTATTTTCATGATTTTCTAATACATGATAGATTATATGCATCTATCCAGTACTACAATAGATCATGCAACTCAAAAATTTAAATAGTAAAGAAGTCAAAAGAAAAATGATGCAATACAGACTCCAACTATGTATCTAACACATGCATACTCTTGCTAATCTATCACACACACACTCATGATAGAGATCATCTCGACATAAAACTATGACAATATAGTCATCTCCAATCATCTCTATATATCACCAATGTACTCACATCCCAAATCAGCCTAATCAAATGCATGAAAAAATTTGCTCGACTAAAATCATCTCTAGATAAAGTCATATAATCATGCTAGAGGCTAAAACATGCATTTACATAATTATATAATATATCCTAATTTGAGAAAGACATCTAGGAGATAAGACTACTCACCACAACTGAATTACCAAATAAGCTCTCGTTCACGTTGCTACAACAACAATCAGTCCTCGATAGCTAGGTCCACGGGGTCTTAAATAGGGGGTCAGAATTTAAAATTACTTATAACATATAATGTCAGTCTTTCCACTAATTAAAACTAACTTGACTAGAAGAAAATTTCTCATTGTAATCATATACTCTTAATCCCTATATTTCTTTTGTTATTTATTAACTATAATTATATTATCTAATAATGTTTATAAAACATAATTATCTACCTATCATTCTCTTTGATAATTAAGAAAATGATACATTTAGTTAGGATCTTTTCATTTTGCATTAGTTGTTTATTTTCATTAAAATAAAATTTCTGTAGGTCGCATTCAATCGTAGAAGGGGTCGCGTTCGACCGCCCTTGCAAACGCTTGCATCAGGTTCGTAAATACAGAGAACACAAAAAGTGCATTCGAACGCGATTAGGCGAGTTTAAACGATGTGTTCAAATGTCTACACTACGTTCGCACATATAGAGAACGTCTTTTGTGCATTCAAACACGATCGGGCGTATTCGAACGCGATCGATGGTAATCCTTTAGAATTAATATTACTTATTGTTTTAGGACTTGTTGGCTAGTCTCTATAAATATGTGGATGGCAGCCAAATTTATTATGTTATTGAATTATTGATTTCTTGCCTCCTATCTTCTCTCTAATCCCTCTCCCTTCTCCCTCTTCACCAACCTTCCACCTCTACCGTTGGCAAGGTTTCTCCTAACTTCTAATCTCCCTTGACTGTCGAGCCACCCCTCTTCTTTGGAATCTCGACCACTTCGTTCCTTTTGTCTATATCACTTAACCACATCCACCATCCACCTTCATCTCCATACCCATCCATAACCCTAACATCCACTCCACCTATCACCACCACCATCACCCATATTATTCCGTATTTTTGTCCTAGTTTCAGTTCGAATCTGTAAAGGGCTTAAATATGAAAGTTGTAAATCAGGAAGTTATGAATCTAATCCACTTAGTTTCATAATTTTTTGACTATAGAAGAATATTTGACGAATATTTTATCATGATTGCATTGACTGCTTCCTATAATAAATTCAGATCTTAAGGAAATTGTCCCGTAGCCAACCTTTTGGTGCAATAACCCATTAGAAAATAAGCATTATATTACTGCAAATAATTACATAAGAATTTACGTACATAACCCTAATAATTACTATACCTAGCTAGGATTAATTTGTAATTTATGTTGGAGGTATTTTGCTAAACATGATATAATTAGATTTATTTAGTAACCATGATGTAATTAGATTTAATTCATATAAATTAAATGCATTAGATTAACTACACTAATTAAATAACTAATAACATAATCAAATATAATTTAAATAGTAATCAATAATATGTGTGTATATATTTATATTTAAAAAAACTATACATACTACTGGGTTTAGCCTAGCACCTCAGCATAGCATATGTTGGGCGAAGCCCAGCACCTTGCGTAGCAGGGTGCTAGGCCACGCCTAGCACCTCCAGGGTGTTACCTGCCTGAGAGGAGAAAAGAAGAGAAGGAGGAGGAGGAGGAAGAAGAAGAAGAAGAAGAAGAAGAAGAAGAAGAAGAAGAAGAGAAGAGTAAGAAGAAGAAAAAAAGGGGAAGAGTAAGAAGAAGAAGAAAAGGGGAAGGGGGCTGGCCCATAGGGGACGGGTATGGCCGCTGGTGGCCGCTCAGTGGCTAGCCTCTCGCCAGCAGCTCAATCCTTTGATGGCTATGAGAGGAAACGGTAAGAACTAAAGAAATAGAGGGGGAGAGAGAGAGAGAGAGAGAGACTCACCGATGAGTAGAAGGCCAATGGCGGTTCTTCTCGGTGGTCGGTGGCTGCTAGGGAACTAAAAGGAGTGAGAGAGGGAGAGTTAGAGAGAGAGAGAATGAGAGGACAGGAAGGAAAAAATTAGAGAGAGAGAGAGAAGGAGAGATAGATCGGGGTGGTCACGCGGCGGCGATAGAGTGGCCGATGGGCTCAGTCCCACCTCCACGCGTCCTCGCAACGTTGAGAAAAGTTGCTCGGTGGAGGTGTGTGGCACCTCCATCGCTGCGATGACATACATAGCATGCTGGGCACGAGGACAGCTATAGCATGTTCAGTCGCGTCGTGCCCAGCTAAAGATTTTTTTTTTACTACTTGGGTTATTACAGAATTGCTGACCTCTTCATTCTAGTAAATCTTCTTAATGTCACACTATCATCTTACTGAGAAGTATGAGGTTCAACTTCTTGTTCAGAAGTTTTATGCATCTCTTGAATAACTTGATCTACTAGAATGTTGTCAATAGCTTGAGGAATTTCGATGATTGGTTGTTCAACACCACTTTATACTTGAGGGGTGCTATGAATAATTAACAATCTATCACCTAAAGTGGAAGGTTGAGACTCAAAATGATCAATATAAAAAACTATATTCCTGATTTGATTGCTCCCACACATCTAGTCATATTCAAGAAACTTTGCATTTCTTAATTCCACAATCCTAGTGCTATGAGATAGACAACAAAATTTATAACCTTTAGACCTTTCAGTATATCTAATGAAATATCCACTAATGGTCCTTGGATCAAGCTTTTTCTCTTATGGATTATAGATTCTTACTTCAAATGGACATCTCCAAATACACATGTCGCAAACTCAGCTTTCAACCTTTCAATAATTCAAATAGTGTCTTTGAGACAGCCTTGGTTGGAACTCAGTTTAATATATACACTACCGTCTTCGGTACTTCAGTTCACAACAATTTAGGAAGATTGGAGTTGCTAAGCATACTCCGCACCATGTCTAACAATGTTCGGTTTCTTCCTTTGCTACACTATTCTAATCTAATGAACTAGGCCTAGTGATACGATTCAGACTTCACCGATGTCGTCTCGAGCATGGGTACACTTTACGAGTGTCTTTTAGTGTTTAATTCATAGAAAAATAAGTTTTCTGTATGTCACGTTTGAACGCGGGTGGAGTGCGTTCGAACGCACTTGCGAACACCTACATTAGGTTCGCAAATATAGAGAATGCAAAATGTGCGTTCGAACGCGCTTGCGAACGCCTGCATCAAATTCACACATACAGAGAATGCAAAATGTGCGTTCGAACGCGATCGGGCGCATTCGAACGTGATACACTTAGTTATGATCTTTTATTATTGCATTAGGTGTTTATTTTTATTAAAATAAAATTTCTGTAGGTCGCGTTCGAACGCCTTTGTGAATGCCTGCACCAGGTTCCCAAATACAGAGAATGCATATTGTGCATTCGAACGGGTTCGAACGCTTGTATTGCGTTCGCACATCCAGAGATGGGGCTTTTTGAGTTCGTTTGAACGCAATTGGGCGCGTTTGAATGCGATCGACGGGAATCCTCTAGAATTAGGGTTTCATATTGTTTTAGGACTTGTTAGCTAATCTCTATAAATATGTCGATTGCAGTCAACTTCATTATGCTATTGGATTACTGATTTCTTGCCTCCTATTTTCTCTCTAAACTTCTCTCTCCTTCCTCTTCACCATCCTTCCACATCTACCATTGGTAAGGTTTCTCCTCGCTTCTAATCTCCCTCGACTATCGAACCACCTCTCTTCTTTGGGATCTCGACCATTTCATTCCCCTCGTCTACTTCCCTTAATCACTTTCACAATCTACCCTCATCTCCATACCCATCCATAACACTGACATCCACTTCACCCGTCACCACCACCATCACCCACGTTATTCCGTATTTTTGTCTCTACTACACTTTGAATCTTCAAAGGGCATAAATACAAAAATTATAGATCAAGAAGTTATGGATCCAACCCAATTGGTTTAATAATTTTCTAATAATTGAAAAATAACTAACGAATATTTTTCCACGATTGTGCGGACTACTTTCTACAAAAAATTTAGATCTTAAGGAATTATTCCGTAGCCGAACTTTTGGTTCCAGAACCCATCAAATGATATCAGAGTCTATCAATTTGGAATCAGAGTCTATCAAGTGGTATCAGAGCCCATTAGAATGCGGTCGGCAAAAATCTACTATTTTTAGGGTTAATAATTGCCATTTTTTAATTGTTTGGTTAGCCCATAAATGTGTGGATGGCAACCTTGGAATCATTATTGAATGAATTAAGTTTTGCCCTAGTCTCCTTCCTTCTCTCTCGTTCTCTTATTCCCTGGTATCGCTGCTTCTAACCTCCCTTGACCGGCCACTCACCATAGTCCCTCAGGGGCGGCCCACTCCTCCCTCTTCTTCCAATCTATCTATCTACTTGCCCTTGATACGATCTCCCCTTAGACCAAGGCTTGATCTTTCCTGATTTTCAGATCTGGATAGGATTTAAGATGAAACTTTAAAAATAGATTTCAAAAGATGTAGCTATCGGATCGATATGCATTTTTGATATGTTGTAGCCCTGGAAAATAGCTTTCGAACAAATCTAGTTTTAGGGAAATCGAACGGTGGGATCTTAAGATATCGTTCTAGAAGTAGACGAACATCATGGAGTCTATCTAAGGATCCGTGGATGGAGGCACGAGATCCTAGGTGATAGTGGGTGGTGGTAGACCGCCGGTAATAAGGTGGCACCGGTGGATAAGTGGTGGTAGAAGGGTTATGGGTGACGAAAGGGGTTAGGGCAGGTGATAGATAGATTGGAAGAACGGGGAGGAGTGAGCCACCCCTAAGGGACTAAGGTGAGTAGGCGGTCGAGGGAGGTTAGAAGTGGCAATACTGGGGAACGAGAAAATGAGATGATATGATCTCCCCTTAGGCTAAGGTTCGATCTTTTCCAATTCTTTGATATGGATTAGATCTGGGACGAAACTTTGAAATAAGATCCTGAAAGATGTCATCGTAGGATCGAAGTGAAATTTGGATATATTCTAGCCCCATAAAAGAGCTTTCCAACAAATCAAGCTTTAGACAAATTGGATGTGTGGATCTCAAGATATCATTCGATTAGTGGACAAACATCAGGGGGGTTTGATCAGGATCCGTGGATAGAGGAACGAGATCCTAGATGGTGGTGGTTGGTGGAGGACCGGCGTTAATGGGGTGGCACTGGTGAAAAGTGGTGATGGAAAGGTTATGGTTGATGGAAGGATTGGAAGAAGGGGGTGGAGAGGGCCGCCACTAAGGGTATAAGGTGATTGGCCGATCGAGAGTGGTTAGAAGCGGCGTCACCGAGGATCGAGAGAACGAGAGCGAAGAAGACAAAGGAGGCAAGGCAAAAACTCAATTCATCAATAATAATCTCTTGTTGCCATCCACATCCATTTTAGAGGCTAACCAAACAACTCAAAATTAACCCTAAACAATATAATTTTACCGACTGCGTTCGAACGCACTGAGTTCGCTCTTCTCTAGATTTGCGAACGCGATGCAGGCGTTCGAACGCGCGATCGAACGCACTTGTTTCCCACTTCTCTGGATTTGCGAACGCGATGCAGGCATTGACAGTGTGTTCGAACGCACAATGCACACTCTCGCAACCACGTTCACAACCGCGTTCGAACTCACTCCACCCGCGTTCGAACACGACTTACAGAAAACTTATTTTCATAGAATTTAAACACTAAAACAAGAAACAAAGACACTCCTAAAGTGTATCTCTACTCGAGATGACCTCGGTGAAGTCCGAATCGTATCAATCCACGTCGCTTCCGCAACCTTGTCCTCAAGGTTTGAAATTTGGGAAACGATCCATGATATCTAACTCTAGCTCCCATGTGGACTCATTAGTAGGTTTGCCCAGCCAATCAATCAGCACTTTAGTCTCTAATCTGGACCCACGGCGTTTTCTCCTGCGGCCTAAGACTCAGACCGGTTCAGTGGGACCATCTTCCTCCATTAGTTCGGGTAAGGCCGAACCCACCATATGGTCAGGCCTGATCTGGGCCTTCAATGCCGATACATGGAAGACCGAATATATCTTGGTTCCTTTAGGTAGGTCCAACCAATAAGCTACTGGACCGATTCGTTGTAGCAGTCGGTATGGACCATCGTACTTGTAACCCAACTTTTGGTTCAAAATTGGCCTCAATGTGGATTGTCGTTATGGTTGAGCTTGAACTAACACCCATTGATCCACCTCAAATTCTCACTCATGCCGACCTTTGTCATGAGTTTGCTTCATGCGTATTTGGGCTGTTACTAGGTGAGTCTTGAGCCATTTTAATGTTTCATCTAGATCAGCAAGTTCCAAGTCGAGCTCAGTTCTATCTCCTGCTGCGAGTCTATCGTAGGTACACAAGACCGGGGGAGTGCGCCCATAAACCACCTCAAAGGGTGTCATGCCAATGCTAGAGTGATGAGCGCTATTATATGACCACCCAGCCCATGGAAGGAATTTGACCCAATCCTTTGGTCGGTCCGCCACAAAGCATCGCAAGTATTGTTTCAGTCCGCGATTCACCACCTTGGTTTGTCCATCTGTCTCGAGATGATAAGCTGAACTAAGGTTGATTCGAGTCCCTTACAATCTGAAGAACTCGAACCAAAACTTGCTGATGAAGATGCGATCCCGGTCTAACACGATCGTCCTAGGCATCCCATGTAAGCGCGCCACTTCTCGAACAAAAATTTCAGCAACCCTTTTCGCTGAAAACGAGTGAGACAATGCTATGAAATGAGCATATTTGTTTAGCCTATCCACCACAACAAACACCACCGATTGTCCTCGGACCTCCGACAGCCCTTCGATGAAGTCCATGAAGATGTCCTCCCAAATATGCTCCGGTATAGGTAGTGGTTGCAACAGCCCGCCGGGTTTGAGCATCTTCGATTTGACTCGTTGGTAGATTTGGTATTCACGCACATATTTCTTCATGTCCGACGTCATCGTTGTCCATGTACAGTTATAGGCCAGCCGCTTGTAGGTACGTAATACCCCTTCAAGACCTACTATTGGAGTATCATGGAAGTGCGCTATCAATAGTCTCCGTAGCTCTTCATTCCGGGGTACCTTGATTCGCCTGCTCTCTAGTACTAACCCATCGTGCTCCTCGTGCTCGGGGTGGCTTGAGGGGTTCTCTCTCAACTCTTCCATGAGTCAGACTAGATCACTATCCTCTGCATTGGCTCTCCGCAGATCTGAGAAGAAAGGAAAGGTGGGTGTCGAGAAAGAAGCGAGCTCCCTAGCGTCCCTTTCGTTTGGAAGCTCAAGCAGCGATTGACTTCCATCCAGTAACACTCTCTGGTCATTCCTCCAAAATGTCAATGTGAGGCTTGTAAAATCAAATGTCATGGGCCCCAAGCTTCGAAGCCATTGGGTCCTCAAAATAATATCAGTACCTTGCAAGGCCAATGAATAGAGATCCAATGTGAAAGTTTGGCCTTGCACCTTCAATTCCACACCTCCACAAATAGAATCCGCTCGCAATGTGGTGCCATCTCTAATCGTCACATCGAACTATTCCATGGGTTTCTACTCCAGCTCAATCTTCTTAAGGAGCCTCTTGTCAATGAAGTTGTGGGTGGACCCGGTGTCAATCAAGATTCTCACTGTGGTTTTCTTGACTACACCGTTCATCCACAAAGTCTTTGGTACAGCTGTCCCCGAATAGGCATGGAGGGATTGGCTATCACGTCCTCCACGGGTTCCTCCTTAGCTACTTCTTCTTGATGTCCAGCCACACCTTCATTTTCAGCTGCAAACTCATCATCAGCCTCCTCCAATCCGTCGATTAGCATCACCGATCCCATCGGTTTAGCGCAATGATGCCCGGGTACAAACTTCTCATCACAACAGAAGCATAGGCCTTTGGCTCTTCGTTCCTCCACTTGAGTAGGTGTGAGTGCTCGTCTCGGACCTCTAGGTGCATACTTCACATCTTAGGATGGCTTCAAGGGTGCTCGAGGAGGTACCACTGCAGCAGCGGTTCCCAGTAATATTTCCCGTCGCTAGGGTTGGTTGAGCTTGATTGTGACTCCCTTGGCTCATCCAACTCTATTTCAGGTGTAGCTTCATGGCCCTATGTTTGTCTTCCATAAGCACCACATCTTCAAAGGCCTTCTTTAAGGTTCTAGGCCTTAAAGCCCTCACATCGGCTTGTATGTCTCCTCGCAGCTCGGAGATGAAAGTGCTATGAAGTTGCTAATCTGTCCATGGTGGATGACATCGGCTACTAATCCTCTCAAATTCTTCTTGGTATGCCCCAACCGTGGTCTTTTGCACTGTCTTTGAGAAGCGAGCATCAAAGTCTTCATACCACAATGCTCCAAATCGCCGTGTGATATCGGCGCAAAAGTTAGCCCAAGTTTCGATAGTCTCAATGGCATTGGTTGCTCGAAACCAATGAAGCGCCGCATCCTCAAGGTGGAAGCTCGCAAGCATCACCTTGTATTCTTCCGCTGTACCTTGGTATGCGAAGAATTGCTCTGCCTTATACGACTAATCGATTGGGTCGCCACCTTTGAACTTGGGAAATTCAAGACGCACGACTTGTCCATGGATGTCGTTGTCTCGTTTCAGATCATGTCCAAGTCCTTGTCTAACCGAGGGAGGATGCCCCATGAAGGGTTGATGATCCCTCCTTCGGTTTTGATTAACTCGCCGTGGTTCCGGATCGTATTGACCCACCCACGGATCTTGATCTCCAAGGTGATCTCCATAGTGGTTTGCTCGTCGGATGGGTTCACCTGCAACTGGACCTGGTGGAACCATTCTTGCTTGCCTCTGCCCGTAGGGTGGTGGTAGCAGTGGCTCTTGTGGGTGCAAAGGCTGAACCGGTGGCGGTGGATTCATGGGGGTGGACTCGCATCATGGAGTCGATGATGTGTTCCCGTTTGTCATGGCTTCCCTTGTCACCCGTAATTTCTGCATCAACTCCATCATCATCTAGTTGTTGATGGCCATTTGTTCGGAAAGTGACCCCAACATGGCTTGAATGCTAGGTTCTTCAGTATTCCGATTAGATTGGGTGGTTTCGCGGGTGGAAGTCCCCGCAATCGTTTCTCCCTCCTCTATTGGGAGAATCTCTTCTTTATCATCTCACCGTGCAGCCATGGCTTTGGTGGTCGTCATAGGAAGCGCTTGTCTGAGGACCGGTGGCTCTGATACCAAGCTTGATATAATCTCCCCTTAGGCTAAGGTTCGATCTTTTCCAATTCTCTGATTCAGACTAGATCTAGTACAGAACTTTGAAATTAGATCACAAAGGATACTGCCGTCGGATCGAAGTAAATTTTGGATATATTCTAGCCCCATAAAAGAGCTTTCTAAGAAATTAAATTTCAAGCGAATCAGATATGGGGATCTCGAGATATCGTCCAATTAGTGGACACACATCAAGGGGGTTTGATCAGGATCCGTGGATGAGGCACGAGATCCTAAATGGTAGTGATTGGTGGAGGACCGGCGTTAATGGGGTGGCACTGGTGAAAAGTGGTGATGGAAAGGTTATAGTTGATGGAAGGGTAAGGGTAAGTGTTGGATAGATTGGAAGAAGGGGGAGGAGACAACCGCCTCTAAGGGTCTAGGGTGATTGGCCGGTCGAGAGAGGTTAGAAGCGGCATCACCGGGGATCGAGAGAACGAGAGCAAAGAAGATGAAGGAGGCAAGGCAAAAACTCAATTCATCAATAATAATCTCTACTTCCCATCCACATCCCTTTTAGAGGCTAATCAAACAACTCAAAATTAACCCTAAACAATACAATTTCGATGACCGCGTTCGAACGCGCCCGACCGCGTTCGAACGCACCAAGTTCGCTCTTCTCTAGATTTGCGAACATGATGCAGGCATTTGAACGCACGATCGAACGCGCCTGTTTCCCACTTCTCTGGATCTGCGAACGCAATGTAGGCGTCGCAGTGCGTTCGAACGCGAAGTTCAAATGCACAATGCACACTCTCACAACCACGTTCACAACCACGTTCGAACTCACTCCACCTACGTTCGAACGCGACTTACAGAAAACTTATTTTCATGGAATTTAAACACTAAAACAAGAAACAAAGACACTACTAAAATGTATCTCTACTCGAGACGACCTTAGTGAAGTCCGAATCGTATCACGAGAGAGAAGAAGATGAAGGAGACTAGGGCAAAACTCAATTCTTTCTTTTGAACCAGCAGCACCGGCAATGAGTAGGCACTTCTACTCGGTTGAATAATCCCTTGCTCTAGTATTTCCACCAACAATTTGTTGATCTCCTCCTTTTGGACATGTAGGTACTAATATGGCCGAACATTTGCTATTTCATCCCGTGGAATGATCTAAATGCGATGGTCGTGCCGACGGTTCAGCGGCAGTCTTCGGGGCTCCTCGAAGAGATCCTTGAATCCTAGCAGTAGCTCTTGCATGTCAGCGGGTATTTCTCTTGATGGTGGATGTTCTAGTTCAGCAACAGCCATTTGCAAGAGTAGAGCTCGCTCCCCTGCACATGGAAGTCCCAATAGTGGTTGCAACGTCGGCCCTTGCTGTGGTTGGTTTCCATCCAACAGCGCTCTTTGACCATTCCTCCGAAATGTAAGTGTGAGATTTGAAAAATCAAATATTACAGGTGCCAAGCTTTGAAGCCATTGGGTCCCTAAGACAATGTCGGCACCTCGCAAGGCTAATTGGATAAAGATATGAAAGTTTGGCCTTGCACCCTCAATTCCACACCTCCACAAATGAAATCTACCCGCAATGTGGTGCCATCTCCAATTGTCACATCGAACCCATTCATGGGTTCTAACTCAAGCCTAATCTTTCTAAGAAGCCTCTTATCAATAAAGTTGTGGATAGACTCAGTGTCGATCAAGAATCTCACTGTGGTTTTCTTAACTACACCGTTCACCTGGAAAGTCTTTGGCGCAGCTGTCCCTGAATAAGCATGGAGGGAGATTTCGGCTATCATGTCCTCCACGGGTTGCTCCTCAGCTACTCCTCCTTGCTGTCTAGCCACACCTTCATCTTCAGCTGCAATCTCTTCCTCTACCTCCTCCAATCCGTCTAATAGCATAACTGATCCCATCGATTTAGCACAGCAATTTTTGAGTACAAACTTCTCATCACAACGAAAGCATAGGCCTTTGGCTCTTTGTTCCTCCACTCGAATAAGTGTGAGTGCTCATCCTGGACTTCTAGGTGTGTACTTCACATCTTGGGAGGGCTTCAAAGGTGCTCGAGAAGGCACCATTGCAGCAACGGTTCTTGGTAAGCCGATAACATTTCCTACCACTATGGTTGGTTGACCTAGATTGCGGCTTCCTTGGCTCGTCCAGTTCTATTTGAGGTGTAACATCATGGCTCCATATTTGTCTTCCATGAGTACTACATCTTCGAATGCCTCCTTTAAGGTTCTAGGCCTTAAAGCCCTCACGTTGGCTTATATGTCTCCCCGTAGTTCGAATATGAAGGTGCTGCGTAGCTGTTGATCCATCCATTAAGGTTGGGGTCAGCTAGTTATCCTCTCAAATTTTTTTCGGTACGCCCTAACTGTGGGCCTTTGCACCGTCTTTTTGAGGAGAGCATCGAAGTCTTTCTACCTTGACGCTCCAAATCGTCATGCGATATTGATGCAAAAGTTGGCCCAAGTTTTAATCGTCTCATAGGCATTTGCTGCTCAAAACTAATGAAGCGCCACATCTTCGAGGTGGAAACTTGCAAGCGTTACCTTATATTCTTCTGCTGCACCCTAGTACACAAAGAATTATTCCGCCCTATACAACCAATCGATCAGATCACCACCTTTGAACTTGAGAAATTTGAGATGCACGATTTGCCCATGGATACCGTTGTCTCGATCCGGATCATATCCCAGTCCTTTTCTAACCGGAGCTAGATGCACCATGAATGGTTGATGATCCCTCCTTCGATTTTGGTTGACTCGACGTGGTTCCAGTTCGTATTGCCCTGCCCAAAACGATCTCCATAGTGGTTCACTCGTCGGTTGGGCTCATTTGCAACTAGGCCTGGTGGAACCATCCTTACGCGTCGTGGGGTCGATGGTGCATATTCGTTCGCCATAGCGTCCCTTGTCGCCTATAATTCCCGCATCATCTCCATCATCATCTAGTTATTGATGGCCATTTGTTTAGAAAGAGACCCAATCATGGCTTGATCGCTAGGCTCTTCCGTATTCAGATTTAGTTGGGCTGTTCCACGAGTGGAAGTCCCCGCAGCCGTTTCCCCCTCCTCTATTGGGGAAATCTCTTCTTCCTCATCTCACTGTGCAACCATGGCTCTAGTTGTCGTCATAGGAAGTGCGTGTCCGAGAAATGGTGACTCTAATACCAATTTAATATGATCTCCTCTTAGGCTAAGGTTCGATCTATCTTGATTTTCAAATCTGGACAGGATCTGACATGAAACTTTGAAAATAGATCCCAAAAGATGTGGCCATCAGATCGATGAGAAATTTTGATTTGTTGTGACCCTGGAAAAGAGCTTTCCAGCCAATCTAGTTTTAGGAAAATTGGACAGTGGGATCTCAAGATATTATCCGAGAAGTAGACGAACATTAGGGAGTCCATCTATGGATCCGTGAATAGAGGCACGAGATCCTAGATGATGATGGTTGGTGGAAGACCGACGGTAATGGAGTGGCATTGGTGAATAAATGGAGGTGGAAGGGTTATGGGTGATGGAAGGGGTTAGGGCAAGGAGATAGATAGATTGGAAGGGGGAGAAGTGGGAGAAGTGGGCCACCCCTAAAGGACTAGGGTGAGTGGCCGGTCGAGGAAAGTTAGAAGCGGCGATGCTGGGGAATGACAGAATGAGAGAGAAGATGAAAGAGACTAGGGCAAAACTCAATTCATTCAATAATGATTCTATGGTTGTCATCCACACCTTTTAGTGATACAATTCGAACTTCACCGATGTCGTCTCAAGCATGGATGCACTTTAGGAGTGTCTTTGTTTCTTGTTTTAATATTTAATTCCTAAGAAAATAAGTTTTCTGTAAGTTGCATTCGAACGTGGGTGGAGTGCGTTCGAACGCGATTGTGAATGCAGTTATGAATGTGGTTGCGAGAGTATGCATTATGCGTTCAAATGTCGCATTCGAATGCACTATGAATGCCTACATCGCGTTCGCAAATCTAGAGAAGTGGAAAACAGGCGTGTTCGATTGCGCATTCGAACGCCTGCATCGCGTTAACAAATCTAGAGAAGGGCGAACTTGGTGCGTTCGAACGCGATCGGGCGCGTTCGAACACGGTCAGCGAAATTGTATTGTTTAGGGTTAATTTTGAATTGTTTGGTTAGCCTCTAAAGGGATATGGATGGCAACCAGAGAATGATTATTGAAGAATTGAGTTTTGCCTTGCCTCATTCGTCTTCTACGCTCTCATTCTCTCAATCCCCAACGACGCCGCTTCTAACCTCCTTCGACCGGCCAATCATCTCAGACCCTTAATGGCGGCCCTCTCCTCCCCCTTCTTCCAATCTTTCCAACACTTGCCCTAACCCTTCCATCAACCATAACCCTTCCACCACCACTTTTCGCTGGTGCCACCCCATTAACGTTGATTCGCCCCAACCACCATCACCTAGGATCTCGTGCCTCCAACCACCATCAGACCACCCTAACGTTTGTTGGAAAGCTCTTTTCTGGGCATACAACATATCCAAATTTCACGCCGATCCGACGATGACATCTTTTGGGATCTTATTATAAAGTTCTGTGCCAGATCTAGTCCAGATTAGAGAATTGGAAGAGATCGAACCTTAGCCTAAGGGGAGATTGTATCAAGCTTGATATTAGAGCCACCGTTCCTCGGACACGTACTTCCTATGATGATAACCAGAGCCATGGCTGCACGGCGAGATGATGAAGAAGAGATTCTCCCAATAGAGGAGGGGAAAACGGTTGTAGGGATTCCACTCGTGAAACCGCCCAATCTAATTGGAATTCGAAAGAACCTAGTGTTCAAGCCGTGTTGGGGTCTCTTTCCAAACAAATGGTCATCAACAACCAGATGATGATGGAGATGATGCAGGAATTACGAGCGACGTGGGAAGCCATGGCGAACGGGAACACACCATTGACCCCACGACGTGAGTTCACTTCCATGAACCCATCGCCACCGGTTCAAAATTTGCAACCATAAGAGCCGCTACTGCTGCCACCCTATGGGCAGAGGCAAGCAAGGATGGTTCCACCAGACCCAGTTGTAGGTGAACCCATCCGACGAGTGAACCACGATGGAGATCACCTTGGAGATCAAGATCCATAGGCGAGTCAATACGATCCGGAACCACGGCGAGTTATTCAAAACCGAAGGATGGATCATCAACCCTTCATGGTGCATCCTTCTCTTGTTAGACAAGGACTAGGACATGATCCCGAATGAGACAACGGCATCCATGGATAAATCGTGCGTCTCGAATTCCCCAAGTTCAAAGGTGGCGATCCTATCGATTGGTTGTATAGAGTAGAGCAATTCTTCATATACCAAGGTACGACGGAAGAATACAAGGTGACGCTTGCGAGCTTCCACCTTGAGGATGCGACGCTTCATTGGTTTCGAGCAGCCAATGCCAATGAGGCTATCGAAACTTGGGCTGAATTTTGTGCTGATATCATGCGACGATTTGGAGCGTCAAGGTATGAAGACTTTGATGCTCTCCTCTCAAAGACGGTGCAAAAGACCACGGTTGGGGCATACCAAGAAGAATTTGAGAGGATAAGTAGTCGATGTCATCCACCATGGACAGATCAGTAACTTCGTAGCACCTTCATCTCCACGCTGCGGGGAGACATACAAGCCTATGGGAGGGCTTTAAGGCTTAGAACCTTAAAGGAGGCCTTCGAAAATGCAGTGCTTATAGAAGACAAACATAGGGCCCTGAAGTTACACCTGAAACAGAGTTGAATGAGCCAAGGGAGCCGCAATCAAGCTCAACCAACCATAGCGGCGGGAAATATTACTGGAGTACCAAGAACCGCTGCTACGATGGTGCCTCCCCGAGCACCCTTGAAGCCATCCCAAGATGTTAAGTACGCACCTAGAGGTCCAGGATGAGCACTCACACCTGCTCAAGTGGAGGAACGAAGAGCCAAAGGCCTATGCTTCCGTTGTGATGAGAAATTTGTATCCGGGAATCACTGTGCTAAACCAATGAGATCAGTGATGCTAATAGATAGATTGGAGGATGTGGAGGATAAGTTTGCAGCTGAAAATAAAGGTGTGGTTGGACATCAAGGAGATGGAGCTAAGGAGCAACCCGTGAAGGACATGATAGCAGAAATTTCCCTCCATGCCTATTCGAGGACAGCCATGCCAAAGACTTTGCGGGTGAACGGAGTAGTTAAGAAAACCACAGTGAGAATCTTGATCAACACCGGGTCCACCCACAACTTCATTGACAAGAAGCTCCATAGGAAGATTGGGCTTGAGTCAGAACCCACGGAAGGGTTCGATGTGACGATTGGAGATGGCACCACATTGCGAGTGGATTTTATTTGTGGAGGTGTGGAATTGAAGGTGTAAGGCCAAACTTTCACATTGGATCTTTATCCGTTGGCCTTGCGAGGTGCCGACATTATTTTGGGGACTCAATAGTTTCAAAGCTTGGGGCCCGTAACATTTGATTTCTCAAACCTCACACTGACATTTCAGAGGAATGGTTGAATGGTGCTGCTAGATGGAAATCAACCGCGGCAAGCGCTAACATTGCAACCACTTGTGGGCTTTCCTTGTGCAGGGGACCGAGCTCTACTATTACAAATGGTTGTTGCTAAACCCGAACATCCACCACCAAGGGAAATAGTCGCTGACATGCAAGAGCTGCTGTAGGAGTTCAAGGATCTCTTCGAGGAACCCCGAGGACTGTCGCCGACTCGTCAGCACAACCATCACATCCAGATCATTCCAGGGGCTGAACCAGCAAATGTTCAGCCCTATTGGTACCCTCATGTCCAGAAGGAAGAGATCAGTAAATTGGTGGTGTAAATGCTCGAGTAAGGGATTATTCAACCAAGTAGAAGTGCTTACTCGTCGTCGGTGCTGTTGGTTCAGAAGAAAGACGGGAGTTAGCGGTTTTGCGTCGACTACTGATCCTTGAATGCAATTACCATCAAGGACCGGTATCCAATACTGGTCATCGAGGAGTTGCTGGATGAACTCACAAGGTCAGCTTACTTCGGCAAACTTGACTTAAGAGCGGGGTACCATCAAATCTGCATCGATCTGAAAGATGTGCACAAAACGGCATTCCAAACTCACAATGGCCACTATGAGTTCTGATTCATGCCATTTGGGCTCACCAATGCACCGACCACCTTCCAATGGCTGATGACTGACTTTTTCCGCCCGCTCTTGTGTCAATACGTGCTCGTCTTCTTTGACGATATTCTAGTGTATAGCAGGAATTGGAGCGAGCACTTGCGGCATGTGCGGGTGGTAATAAAAATCTTGCGACAAAACCAGTTAAAAGTCAAGATGAGCAATTGTCTTTGGGGAGAGTCACGAGTGGAGTACTTGGGGCATATAATCTCAGCAAGAGGAGTGGAAGCCGATCCAAGCAAGATCAAGAATATGGTGGACTGGTCGATTCCTACTAACCAGCGAAAATTAAGGGGATTCCTTGGGTTGACGGGGTACTACTGGCGATTCGTTGCCAACTACGACAAAATTGCTACCCCGCTAACCTCCTTACTTAGAAAAGATGGGTTTCAATGGACGGGCAAGGCGACAGAGGCCTTCGAAGCCTTGAAGACTACTATGTCTACCGCTCCGGTTCTAGCACTACCGGATTTTAGCAAGGCCTTTGTGGTGGAATGCGACTCTTCGGGTGAGGGCATTGGAGTAGTTTTGATGCAAAAGGGCAGACCCATGGTATATGTGAGCAAGGCATTATCAAACCAGTCGCAACAGCTATCCACCAACAAGCACGAAATGCTAGCGATTCTACACGCCGTCACCAAATGGCGACCCTACTTGATTGGCCAACGGTTTACTATCCGCACGAACCAGCGTAGCTTACCCTACTTCATGGAGCAACGTGTGCACACCCCAGCCCAACAACGGTGGGTCACGAAACTCCTTGGGTATGACTACGAATTAGTCTATAAAAAGGGGATCGAGAATCGAGCGGCTGATGCCCTTTCGTACCAACCGGACAAAAGTGAGCTTGCCTATTTTTTAGCACCAACATTTCCTCTATTTTCAGATATGTGGGGAACCAATGCAGAAGATCATATCATGGAGGAGCTGGAATCAGAGTTCATAGATCGCTTCCCAAATTTCAAACCTTGAGGATAAGGTTGCAGAAGCGTGGTGGATTGATACGATTCGGACTTCACCGATGTCGTCTCGAGAATGGATGCACTTTAGAAGTGTCTTTGTTTCTTGTTTTAATGTTTAATTCCTAAGAAAATAAGTTTTTTGTAAGTCGCGTTCGAACGCGGGTGGAGTGTGTTCGAACATGGTTGTGAACACGGTTGTGAACGTGGTTGTGAGAGTATACATTGTGCGTTCGAAAGCCGCGTTCGAACGCATTGTGAATGCCTGCATCACGTTCACAAATCTAGAGAAGTGGGAAACAGGCGCATTCAATCTCGCGTTCAAATGCCTGTAGCACATTTGAATGCCTATATCGCGTTCGCAAATCCAGAGAAGAGCGAACTCGGTTCGTTCGAACGCAATCGAACGCATTCAAACGTGGTCGGCGAAATTGTATTGTTTAGGGTTAATTTTGAATTATATGGTTAGCCTCTAAAGGGACGTGGATGGCAACCAGAGAATGATTATTGAAGAATTGAGTTTTGCCTTGCCTCCTTCGTCTTCTTCGCTCTCATTCTCTCAATCCCCGACGACGCTGCTTCTAACCTCCTTCGATCGGCCAATCACCCTAGACCCTTCGGGGTGGCCCTCTCCTCCCCCTTCTTCCAATCTATCCAACACTTGCCCTAACCCTTCCATCAACCATAACCCTTCCACCACCACTTTTCACCAGTGCCACCTCATTAACGTCGGTCCGCCTCCAACCACCATCACCTAGGATCTCGTGCCTCCATCCATGGATCTTGATCAGACCACCCTGATGTTTGTCCACTAATCGGACGATATCTCGAGATCCCCACATCCGATTCACCTAAAACTTGATTTGTTAAAAAGCTCTTTTCTTGGGATATAACATATCCAAATTTCACATCGATCTGATGGTAGCATGTTTTGGGATCTTATTACAAAGTTCCTTGCCAGATCTAGTCCATATCAGAGAATTGGAAGAGATCAAACCTTAGCCTGAGGGGAGATCATATCATTTAGAGGCTAACCAAATATTTCAAAAATGCAATTATTATCTCTAAAAATAGTATATTTTTACTAACCGTGTTCAAACGCGCCCAATCACATTCGAATGCACATTTTGTGTTCTTTGTATGTACGAACGTGATGCAAGCGTTCGCATGTGCGTTCGAACGTATATTTTGTATTCTCTGTATTTGCGAATATGATGCAAGCGTTCGAATGCACTCCACCCGCATTCCAACTCGACATACAAAAACTTAATTTTTTCTATAAATTAAACACCAAAATAAGAATAAAGGACATCCCTAAAGTATAGCTATGCTCGAGACATCGGTGAAGTTCAAATCGTATCAGCCCTAACCCCTTCCATCATGCATAACCCTTCCACCTCCACTTATTCATCGGTGCCACCCCATTACCGACGGTCTACCACCAACCATCATCACCTAGGATCTCGTGCCTCCATCCACGGATCTATAGACAGACTCCATGATGTTTGTCTACTTCTCGGACAATATCTTAAGAACCCACCATCTGATTTCCCTGAAACTTAATTCGTTGGAAATCTCTTTTCTAGGGCTACAATATATCAAATTTTTTGTTGATCGGACTACCACATCTTTTGGGATCTATTTTCAAAGTTTTGTGTCAAATCCTGTCCAGATCTAAAAATCAAGATAGATCGAGCCTTAGCTAAGGGGAGATCGTATCACCTAGTGTATTGGCCAACTATCCCATGCTCTTGAAGAAACTTAGCAAACAGATCAGGTGCTTGTCCATCTTTAGTTTATATACTAAAGTACTCTCCACCTCTATCTGATCTCACAATCTTAATTTGCTTTCCGTATTGTTTCTCAACTTCAGCCTTAAATATCTTAAATACATCTAATACTTTATTCTTATTATAAAGCAAGTAGAGATACATATATCATGAGTAATCATCAATAAAGGTGATGAAGTATCTCTAACCATATTAGTCCATATCTGGACTACGTATATCAGTATGTATGATTTTTAATAAGTCTAAACTCTTATTGGCACCTTTTTTAGACTTGTTGGTCTACTTTTCCTAAATACAGCTCACGCATGTCTCAGAATCAGTAAAATCTAGAGTATTAAGTACTCCATCATTCACTAGTCTCTTAATTCTTTCTAGGGAAATGTGTCATAATCTTTGGTGCCATAACATAGAGGAGTTCTCATTAATATTACACTATTTAGTGCCAATGTAAACATGCATTAAACTAGAAGTGATATTATCTTACAAACTAATACTATAAAGACTGTTAGACAAAATACCATTCCTAACACAATCAGAATTGTAAAATAAACTGAATGACGTGTTTAAAAAATTAAAGGACTATCCTAACGATACAAGTTTAGAAATTGAAATCAAGTTTCGTAAAAAAATTAGAACATAAAAGATCCTATTTAATTGTAAAACAAAGCAACTACTTAAAGTTAATAAACATGTTCCTATAGCGTCCACATGTGAGCTCATCTTATTTTCAGATAAAATGTTTTGCTCACTTCCCACTTGCTTCCTTAGGTTTCGCATACCCTACATGAAGTTTACAATATAAATTGTTGATCCAGAGTCAATCCACCAGGTGCAATATGGAGAATAAGTCGAAAAGTGCAAAATTTCTATACTAAGTCGGTTTGACTACTGTGTTGCATCATTGTTTATATAGTAAAGTTTGTTTAAGAAGATTGGTTCATGTTTTCTATGCTCATCTTGTATATGCATATCGTTATGATCAATCAAGATTAATCTAATTTTGAGTGATGCATTCGAATTGATTATAATATGCTTTTGATGATTTGATTGATCTTATATGACTTATTTCATTTGATTGTCATATTCTATGTCTTGAATATATTTTGGAATTCTAGAAGTGCATCTCCAAAAAGATTTTTAACTTGTTTTTAGTTTTTTTTAAAAAAAAAAAATGGCATTCGAACGAGAATTCTTGAGTTCGAACGCGGCGCGGACTGGTGCGTTCGAACGCACTCGTGGTTTCTTTAAATATTGCATCCGAACCCAAGGGTTTCATCTTCCATTCTCCAAACCCTAAAAACCCTTCATTTTCCCATTCTCAAATCTTCAAGATCTTGGTGTTTTTCATCGAATTTTTCACTTCAAATCCTTTTTGGGGGTAGATCTCCTCCGGATCTAGTGTCTTTCAACCAAATTTTTGAATTTCTCCCCACATTTGCAAGGTATGATCATCCATTATTTTCTTAGTTTTTTTTTTATTCAATAAACATGCTTGATCTTGAGTGATTTGTGCGTTCTCAACTTTTGATCACGTTAATGTTAAACTCTTGATGGTTCTTGTGAGATTGAACGTGATATCTTAGCGTTTTTCAAGTGCAAGATGTTTTTCCTTTTGGGGCTTCATGGTTTCTACCATTTTTTTTGGATTTCTTGCTATTTTTTTGTTGCTTTCGACATGTATTGAATATTGAAACGTGTTTTCTTTTCAAGAATGCCTAAGAAAACGACAGTGACCAAGAAACCAAGGCCGTCTTCCTCGCCATCCTCGGCTCCCAAGTTTTCTTCAACAACGGCTGCGGGTCGTTACAAGCATAATTTTGGCACCCGTCCTATTATCTATGAAAGACCCGTGGTTATATCTGATTTTTCTGAGTTGGGGATTGAACAGATCTTTACTGAACGAGGATGTTTATCAGTGTGTCGGATGAGCGGGACTGCTTATGTGGAAGTTGTTCAAGAATTCTTTAGTAATGCCACAATTTTTTATCACTGTATACGTTCTACTATTCGTGGTGTATCTATATACCTGGATTCCGATGTTATTCGTGCTGAACTGAGTCTGCCTGACGGTGAGTTTCAGTATCCGACGTCTGCTCCACTCCCTGATGTAAATGAATATGCCGGTACAGTCCTGATCAAAGGGGGAACGTTGGAAAGGTAATATGATGCCGCATGCAAGGCTGACATCTGTGGCTCGCATGCTTCACCTCTTTTGTCTGTACAATGTCAACCCCAAGACTCGACATTCCAGCATTAGTCTGGATCGTGCATCCCTTCTTCATGCCATGTTATCGGGAGTCTCTATTGACTTAGCTGTAGTGATCTATGATTCGATTCTCTCAGTTGCACAGAAAGAAGCACCTCGTGAGGGATTACCTTTTGGCATTTTTCTTACAAATTTGTGCACTCAGAGTGGGGTGCGAGTAGATGCTTCAGAACCTTCTCTTACTTTGCAAAAACCATTGGATCGGATTACTCTGAAGCGGAGTCAAGCTCACGACCAGACGTCTCCTCTCAAACCATCCTCTTCCGCCGCTGGTCGGTCATCGCATCTCGACAATTCTGATGATAGCTCTGCCGATGACTCATCTCCCACTGAGGGGGAGTTACCACAGTACTCGGACTGGTTCGATCAACTTAGTACTCAAGTGCAGGATCTCCATTCAGCGGTGAATGATTTACGTACTGAGCAAGTCCATCAGGGAGCTGTACTTGATTCCGTGTTGACGATTCTTCATCGTCAGTTTCCTCCGAGTTCCTAGTCTTTGGCATTTGTGCCAAAAAGGGGGAGAGTGTCTTAGTGTTTAGGTGTCTAGGTGTGTAGAGGAGTATGGGCATAGGGGGAGTTTAGTGGAGTTTACTTGATGGTTGAACTTTGCTTTGTCTTAGTGTCATTGGCATTTGAACTTAACTTGAAGTAATTATGATAAGTGTGTTTAATCTTTGTCTGTTTAAATTTTTCCTCTTGTGATAACTTGTGTTTTGATTTTTTTATTTCAAGTTATTTTCACTTGATCTTGGATTGGTATATGTTTCCTTGTAGGGATTGATGTGCAAAATATTCTAGACTTGTTGATTGCTCAGTTTGAAGTCATTGTAATATCTTGTAACCTAGGTGTTTTGTCACAAATTGCCAAAGTGGGAGATTGTTAGGTTTTTCATTTGTTAGCAATTTTGTACAAAATATTCTAAGTGTATTTTTTCATGTATATGAGCTTTACACAAGTCTAGAATATCACTGGTGTGAAGAATTGCAAGATCATTGGGGAAAAGCCATCGCGTTCTCACCACGTTCACAAACGCGTTCGAACGCGGGCACTGCGTTCACACAGACAGAGAGCCGCGTTCACAAGAACGTTCGAACGCAGGCACTGCGTTCACACAAACAGAGAGTCGCGTTCGAATGCGGGCACTGCGTTCACACAGACAGAGAGCCGCGTTCACAAACGCGTTCGAACGCGGGTACTGCGTTCACACAGACCGAGAGCAGCGTTCACAAACGCGTTCGAACGCAACCTGAAGAATTCAAGCTGTTGCGTTCGAACGCACTTGGGTCCGTTCGAACGCACCTGAGATTAAGTTAGGCCGTTCGAACGCACTCGGGCCGCGTTCGAACGCACCTATGAAGTTTGCAATTTATTGGATTTTTGTGAGTACGAATATGACTTGGATTTGGCTCTATCTTGGAGATCATATATAAGGATAGTGTTGCCCTAACCTAGGGCAGTTGAAGAAGATTATTCACGGAGACTTTTTGGAGGCTACATCGGTTCTTCAACAAACAAGGCCCTTCGCATCTACAAATCTTAATCTTTCGTCTTAAGGGCTATCTAGACGAAAGATCAATCTCGAGGGCTACTGAGATTGGACTTTAATCACAAGAAGCAGTGAATCGTGGGTTCTAGCGATCAAGACTGAGAGGAACAAAGTCGTTTGGATCAACGGGTTGTTTTGTGAGTCAGTCTTGTAACTGCTACTATCATAGTGATTGGTTTGATCCGAGTTTGGATCCGTGGTTTTTTTCCCGTTTGGGTTTTCCACGTTAAAATCTTGGCATTCATCTCTACTTTCGTTTTTAATATTTCTTCCGACTTTTACTTAAGCGAACGAGAAATATCATTGCCTAGAGGTTAGATACATACGTGTGTCTAGGGGTTTTTCAAAAGTGTATCAGCCCACCACATTTCCCCCACCTTGTCTTCAAGGTGTAAAGTTAGAAAAACGCTCCAAGATGTCCCATCTCCAATTCCCATGTCACCTCATCAGATGGCTTGCCAAGCCACTGATGTGATTCTGACTAGATCGAATCACCTCGAAAGACATTGGGCTTGATAGATCAAGTCTAATTATCTTATTTATTATTCTTATGTGGTTTAGTCAAAATATTAGTATATTAAGATTTTATTTAATTAGCTAAATTCAGCTCTGTGTAGTTTTGGGAAACTATTCGCAGAATATTATATAAATATCAAAATAATATCAAACTAGTTGGATAAAATTGTCAACCTCCAGATCTACAACTTTAGTATTCACAACTTCTCTAGATTCAGGATCTATCTATATGGCAAAATGAACGGTTAATCCAAGAAAATAAGGAAGACTAGTTTAGTTAAATTTGTTTTAGACTTTTTTATTTAATCTCTATAAATAAGGCCTTATGGCTTGTATCTTAGGCATGCTTGGAATGAAAGATTAATTGGCTTTTGCCCTGGTATCTCTCTCAACTAGGCCGCAGGCCTCTACATCTCCCTTCTCTCTCTTCACCAACCAGCGTCAACTCTTCCATTGGCACGGTCTCATCTTGCTTCTAATCTCCCTCTACCGTTGATCCCTCTAGTCCCGTAGGGCAGGCCTACTTCTCCCACTTCGTCTCTATATCTTAAACCGTCTCTACCTCCCGTACGATTTTTACCACAGTTGTAGGCCAATCATAGCCTTCAATCATCTATCGCATCCACATCCGCAAACCACCATCATCTATTACCAAGCCACCTCCATCAACTACTCGGCCTCCACTCCATCATCATCTCCATCCTATACCTAGGAATCTGTGCCTCGACCCGTAGATTCCAAATCCCGTGCAGAACCACTACGAATCGGATCAAGCCGGTTTGTACGCAAACCCGTAGATTCCAAATCCCGTGCAAGTACGCAAACTGACTTATGATCTTTGTCTCCTCTAATGGCTCCGATAGAACTAATCTATCAACCACCATAAAAATAATGGAATAACCATGTACCAGTGAAAGACCTTCTATAAAATCTATAGAAATATCTTCCCAAATATGGTCCGGTATCGGTAGAGGCTATAGTAATCATGCCAGTTTTAATGCAATTGCTTTAACTCTTTGATAGACTTCGCAAGCACGGACAAAACTCGTCACATCTCGCCTTAATCCTAGCCACATGCAACTCTGTGATATCCTCCTATAAGTCCTCAAGACACCATCATAACCAACCTCTACAATTTGATAGAAGTTCTCCAATAATTTCTGTCACAATCTATCATTTGCGGGCACCCGAATGGACCCACCATCTAGCAGCAAATCACCTCGATTCTCCAACTCTGGATAGCGCTCTGAATCATCCAACACCTCCTGTAACAATCTCAAAACATCTAAGTCAGATGTACATGCATACCTCAGCTCTTCAAAAAAAGGAAAAGTGGGAGAAGAATAGGCTACAAGCTTGGTGGTATCAGGTTGGTGTGATGCACTATCGCGCCAACCCGATACCGCCGAGCTTGCAGCCTATTCATCTCCTACCTTTCCCTTTCTTGATGAGCTGAGATATGCATGTACATTTGACCCAGATATTTTGAGATTGTTGTAAGAGGTAATGTATTATCCAGAGCGCCATCTAGAGTTGGAAAATCGAGGTGATTTGCTGCTAGACCGCGGATGCATTCGGGTATTGCAGCGTATTGGTCCAGTTGTATATCGTTTGGAGTTGCCAGAGGAGTCGAGAGTGCATTCTGTCTTCCATGTTTCATTGCTGAGGGAGCGTATTAGAGATCATGAGATTGTTGGACCAGTTCTACCACAGCCATTGGAGGAGATAGAGATTGTAGAGCCAGTTCGCGTACTTGTCAGGCACCAACGACGACATAGTACAGGATTAGAGATGGAGATTCTAGTTAAGTGGCTTGGCAAGCCATCCGATGTAATGACATGGGAGTTGGACACAGATATCTCGGAGCATTTCCTCAACTTTTCACCTTGAGGGCAAAGTGGGGGAAGCGTGGTGGGCTGATACACTTAGTTAGGATTTTATCTAATTAGCTAAATCCAGCTTTGCACATTTCTGAAAAAATATTTGTAGAATATTTAAGACATATTCAAATAATATCAAACTAGTTGGATAAGGTCGACAACCTCTAGATCTACAACTTTGATATTCATGACTTCTCCAGATATAGAATATATCTATGACAAAACGAAATCTTAATCCAAAAGGTATTCGGAGAAGATAAGGAATACTGGTTTAGATGGTTTGTTAGGGTTTCATATTGTTTTAGGACTTGTTGGCTAGCCTCTATAAATATGTGGATGGCACCCAACTTTATATTGCTATTGGATTCTTGATTTTTTGTCTCCTATCTTCTCTCTAAACTCCTCCCTCATCCCTTTTCACCATCTTTCCACCTCTACCGTTGGCAAGGTTTCTCCTCACTTTTAATCTCCCTCAACTGTCGAGCCACCTCTCTTCTTTGGGATCTCGACCACTTCGTTCCCTTCCTCTACTTCCCTTAATCACTTCCACAATCCACCCTCATCTTCATACCCATCCGTAACCCTAACATCCACTCCACCAGTCACCACCACCATTACCCACGTTATTCCGTATTTTCGTCTCTGCTATAGTTCGAATCTATGAAGGGCGTAAATACGAAAGTTATAGATTAGGAAGATACGGATCCAACCCAATTAATTTTATAATTTTCTAACTACCAGAGAATATATGAAAAATATTTTCCCACAGTTGCGTGGACTGCTTCCTGCAATAAATTTAGATCTTAAAGAATTCTTCCATAGCCGATCTTTTGGTTCTAGATCCCATCAATTTAGTATCCAAGCTTTAACAAATTGGTATCATAGAGTTAACACTATGCCAACTTCCGACACATCACATTCCATAATGAACTCTTTGGTGAAGTCCGGTAGAGCTAGAACGTGCGACGTTGTCATTGTTGTTTTCAGTTTTTCAAAGGTTGTAGTGGCTTCATCCGTCCATCCAAAAGAGTCCTTTCTCAGCAAAGAAGTGAGAGGAGCAGCGATCTCATCGTACCTGGCAATGAAGCGACGATAATACCTAGTCAGCCCCAAGAATCCTCGCAATCCTATGGTGGAAGTGAGAATAAGCCAAGCAGTCATGCATGCTACCTTTTGACGATCCGCCGCCACTCTTTTTATTGAGATGATGTGGCCTAAATACTTCACTTGTGGTACTCCCCATAGGCACTTGGACTTCTTAATCTTCAACTGGTTTTGCTTCAATAAATTCAGGGCATTCTCCAAATACCGCCAATGCTCTATTTCAATCCTATTGTACACCAAAATGTCATCAAAACATACAAGGCATACCTTCATAGTAGAGGCCGAAAAATATTATTCTTGAGGCCTCGAAAAGTAGCTAGAGCATTGGTGAGACCAAAGGGCATCACCCAAAACTCGTAGTGCCCATCCGGAGTCTAAAATATAGTCTTGCGCACATCCGCTAGGTAAACTCTAACTTGATGATACCCGGCCCTTAAGTCAAGCTTGCTAAATATAGTCACACCTACAAGCTCATCCAACAATTCCTCTATGACCAGAATGGGATATCGGTCCTTAACGATGATAGCATTTATTGCCCAGTAGACGACACAAAAACGTGCCAATAGCACGAGCGATGAGTAAGAGCTATGACTTGGTTGTATGAAGCCTTGCTCCAACATCTCGGCTACCATCTTGGAGATCACTTTCTTTTGCACATGTGGATACTAATATGGCCTCATGTTCGTCGGGGCTGCCTCTATCCGATAGTCTGCCGTTCGCCTTGGTGGCAACTCCCTTAGTTCCTCAAACAGTCCAGCAACTTTATCTAATAAATTAGACAATTCAATTGTAGTACCTAGACTCATTAGAGACTCATCTCCTGCTGGTTCTAACTAAAGAAGATAGGCCAAATCACTCGCACAAGGCAGCCCCACCATTAGCTGGATCGCTAGAATCGACGGAGAACGAACGCCATCAAGCCGCATATCTTTGTTTCCTTACTTAAATTTCATCCACATGCTCTAGAAATCAAAAGTGATGGGTTCCAAGCTCTGCATCTACTAAGTACCAAGGACAATGTTCGCTCCTCACAGTGTCAATGGATATAAGTCCATAATGATGTCGTGTCCTTGTACCCGTATACCTACCCAACGACACAAGCTCTCCGCTATTTTGTGTCCATAATGATGTCGTGTCCTAGAAAGTTGTGTGTACTCCCAGAATTGATGAGGATGTGCATAGAATGCTTTCTAATGAATTCGTCCACCCGCAATATCCTCGGCGCGGAAGTACCTAAATATGCATGCATTGATATTTTATCTTGGATATCTTCCACCGCACCCCACTCTATGACCTCCTCGTGGATCTCTTCTGAACACTCTCCATCACCAACAATCTTATTGTCCTCCTCGAGACCGTCAATGAGCATCATACTCCCAATCGGTTTGGTACACCAATAACCAGGGGTGAAACGTTTATCACAGCAAAAGTAAAGGCCCTTCACTCTTCGCTCCTCCACCTGGGTAGATATGAGAGTTCGAACATGAGGTCTTGTGCCTTCTCTAACATCAAAAGAGAGTCTCAAGAGTGGTCGTGCTTTAGTACTAGCAGTCGTTGTCTTTGAACCGGTAGAATTTCTAGCCGACATTCTAGGTGCAAACCACCTATCTCGGTTGCCCAAACTTGCTTTCACTGCCATCTTGAAAGCCTTGTACTTTTGCTCCATCCTTAAGAGTGGTAGGACAAAGAGCATGAACATCCACCTATATCTCCTCCCGTAGCCTTGAAATGAATGTGCTTATCAATGTCCATTCGGGCCAATGTAGCTCGCAACGACTACTAACTCTTTCAAATTCTGCTTGGTACTCTAACACGGTCGTCCTCTGAACCATCTTGCTTAATATGGCAGCAAAATCTTCATATACCACTGTCCTAAATCTGCGTGTAATCCTCCTAAAAAAGTCTGCCTAGCTAGTAAATCCTTCACCATGAATAACCGATCAATACCAATGCAATACCGTTCCTTGGAGGTGAAAGCTTGCTATCTGTACCTTTACGTCCTCTGCTATCCCTTAACAATCAAAGTATTATTCCACTTGAAACACCCAATCCGTCGGATCACCGCCTTGGAATTTTGGAAAGTCGAAACGTGCGGATCTCCCACGAATAGAATTGTCAGGTTCACGAAAGATCCTTGATTCCAATCTAAACTTTTGTTCTTGTTGATTTCCTTCTCTGAATCCTTGAGCACGCCCATCACCATCTCTGAAGGGATCAACATCATCCTCTAAGTGCTAATCCTTTTCATCAACAAAACGTATCGATGCCGCACGCCTCTCGAGTTCCACCACCGTCGGTCTTGGGTTGTGTATTAGAAGTAGGGGATGATGTGTAGAAATAGGTAAAAGAGGATCATTGACATTAACATATCGTACCTGGACCTGTGGGATATCGATTCAGTGTGGTTCCACAGCTAGTCCTTTTTGAGGCATGGATCTTCATCGATGAGATAATGAAGCCGATCGATTCATAAGATATTCCTTTAAGACATTATGATCATTTTGCATTGTGTCAACCCTATGCAACAATGTTTGGAACATGCCCCTAAGTTCATCCACCAGGCCCATGTTCACACCCATAGACATTGGTTGACTCGGTCCAACTGTGATTACCCCAAAGGAATCGGCTTCACGGTTAGGGTTATCGTGGATTGAGTCTTCCCTTGTTAGTGTGTTCTCCATCTATCTCCTTGTTGATGCTATCTTTCTTGTTTCCACCATTAGTGAAGGTCTGAGGTTAACCTAGCTCTGATACCAATGATAGGCTACAGAACGATTCCTTTAAGATCTGAATTTATTCTAGAAAACAGTCTGCGCAACTGAGGGAAAATATTCACCAAATATTCTCTTATAATTATAAAATTACGAAACTAAGTGGAATCGATCCATAGATCCCTGATCTACGTTTTTTATATTTATGCCCTTCATAGTTTCGAACTACAATTGGGATGAAAACACGATATAGTGTGGATGACGGTGATGGTGACGGGTGGAGTGGATGATAGGGTTATGGATGATAATAGAGATGAGGGTGGATGTTTGATGTTGTTTAAAAGATAAAAATGAAGGGGAAGAAGTGGTCGAGATCCCAAAAAAGAGGGAGGACTCAATAGACAAGGGAGATTAGAAGTTATGAGAAACCTTGCCAATAGTAAAGGTGGCTGGTTGGTGAAGAGGGAGGAGGGAGATTAAGGTAGAGAGACTAGAGAAATAACAGAGGAGGCAAGAAACTAATATTCTATAAGTATTATAATTTTGACTGCCATCCACACTTTTATAGAGTGTAACACCCAACTCTAAACACGTACACGGCATGAGCCCACACGGCACGTGCGTAGCACCTGACCATTTGGTTAGATACTGACAATCAAATAAACCTGTAGCAACATCATAATTTTATCCACAACATCTAAACTAAGAATAAATCAAGTTTAACTGTCAACAGCATACAAATAACCCTACATGGGCCCTACACAGGCCACAACACATCATCAAGAGCTTTTCACAACTATATATACACAACGGTAGTACATACATAATTATACAAGTACAATGTCACCTGCTAAAATATAAGACAATGATACAGATACACTTTGGAGGATGTCCACTAGTACATCAGATAAGATAACTCATCTGACAGAAAACACTAACCACACTCTACTCCTCACTCACCGGCAAGACCTCTAAGGGAATATCCTGCTCCTCTCAGTCACTTGGGTTTTTGGAAAAGAGAAAACAAGAGAGTCATGAGCTAAAGGCTTAGTGAATAGACCTTACCCCGAATCAGTGAAGCTAAATAGAGAGTAAATCGTGTATTGGATAATATGAATCAGAAAGCAGTATGATGCCATGTATGAACATATATATATATATGTATCCTCAATGACTTATATATAAATGAAATCAATTCTCATGAATGACCATATTATATCCTTAACCGAAAATATATAACATGATGAAATTATCATATAACATCACCGAATATAACACCATATCATGTATAACAATTATGATCCAATGATACTAGTCATATCAATAATGATGCATGATGCATGTCAATCCACATATCTCTCACTATCACAATCATCTATCTCAACTCTAAATATCATCACTATGCTAGACTATGATACCTGGCCCCAAACTCGATACACATCATGTCACAATCTCAGAGCATACCCTGTCATACACTAAGAGTATCTCTGTAGATAAATCATACCCTGCCATACGCTAAGGGTATCTTTGTAGAAAAATCATACCCTGCCATACGCTAAAGGTATCTCAGAAGAAAGTAATCATACCCTGCCATACGCTAAGGGTATATCAATGATAGTTGTACCCTATTATACGCTAAGAGTACAACTATCAACCATCACCATACTCTACCATACGCTAAGAGTATGTCCAGTACCAGTCCGAACCGTTCCAGCCATCACATCACATCACATACACAACTATTGTCATGATTTCCTGTACATGATAAATCATATGCATATATCCAGTACTGTAATAGATCATGCAACTCAAGAATTTAGGTGGTGAAGAAGCCAAGAGAGAAATGATGCAATGTCGACTCCAACCATGTATCTAACACATGCATACTCATGATAAAGATCATCCCGACATAAAATCATGATAGCATAATCATCTCCAATCATCTCTATATATCACCAATGTACTCATATCCCAGATCAGCCGAATCAAATGCATGATAAAATATGCTTGACTGAAATCATCTCTATATAAAGTCATATAATCATGCTGGAAGCCAAAACATGCATGTACATAATATATAATATATCCTAATTTGATAAAGGCGTCTAGGGGATAAGACTACTTACTCCACTGCAGATACCAAACCACCACTTGTTCACGCTGCTACGATAACGATCAAGCCTCGATAGCTAAGTCCACGGGGTCTTGAACAGGGGGTTCGGGATCTGAAATTATTTATAACAAATATGTCAGTCTTTTTATTAATTAAAATTAACCCGACAAAAAGACAGTTTCTTGTTGTAATTATGTACTCTTCATTTCTGTATTTGTTTCATTATTTATTAATCATAATTATATTATTTAATAGTGTATTTAAAACATAATTATCTGCCTATTATTCTCCTTGATAATTAAGAAAATAAGAATTAAGTTACTGCAAATAATTACGTAAGAATATACGTACATAAACCTAATAATTACTATTACCTACCTAGGATTTAAAATAGTAATTTATATTGCAGGTGTTTTGCTAAACATGATATAATTAGAATTATTTAATAACTATGATATAATTAAATATAATTTATACAAATTAAATACATTAAATTAACTAAACTAATTGAATAACTAATAACGTACTCAAATATAATTAGAAATAAAAATGTGCATATATGTATGTATATATATATATATATATAAACTACACATAGTGTTGGGCTCAGCACAGCGCTATGCACAGCAGGGCATTGGACCGAGCCCAGCGCCTTGCCCTGGGCAATCTAAGAAGAAAGAAGGGAAGGAGGAGGAGGAGGAGGATGAGGATGAGGAGAAGAAGAAGAAGAAGAAGAAGAAGAAGAAGAAGAAGAAGAAGAAGAAGAACGCGGAAGGAAGGAGAGGGTTGGGCCGTGGGGGAGGGGTGCGGCCGGCCTCTCCCCGACGGCTCAATCCTCCGGCGGTCACGAGAGAAAGCCGACCAAGAGAGAAAAAGAGATAGATAGAGAGAGAGAGAGAGAAAGAGGAAGAGAAGCAGGGAGGCTCACCGACGTTAGTGGAGGTGGCGACGGCAGCGGCAGGCCGATAGAGTGTCAGCGGTAGTGGGTAGAGAGAGAGAAAGAGTGTTTGAGAGAGAGAAAGAGAGAAAGGTCAGAGAGAGAGAGAAAGAGAAAAAGAGAGAGAGAGAGAGGAAGAAAAGGGAGAGAGGTAGTGGGGAGGGAGGCTGCGGCGGTGGGGGCCCACTATGCCAGCTGGCCTGGCCAGGTTGCCGGGCTAGTGCTTGGGGTGCGCGGCGCCCTTCCTAGCTGCCACTGCATGGCACGAAGCTGTCGTGCCATGCAGTGAAGAAATTTTTTTTTTTTAACCTTGGGTTATTACATAGAGGCTAGCCAACAAGCCAAAATAATAATTATTAACCCTAATTCTAGTGGACTCCCGCCGATCACGTTCAAATGTGCTCGACCGCGTTTGAATGCACAAAAGGCATTCTCTATTTTTGTGAACCTAATGCAGGCGTTTGAACACGCCCGACCATGTTCGAATGCACCCCTTCCGCATTCAAACACAACCTATAGAAAATTTATTTTAATAAAAATAATAACTAGTGCAATAAGAAAAGACTCTAACAAGGTGTATCAGATACCAAATGTAACAATAAAAGAATACGATCCAAAATACAGAATTAAACTCTATGAAAGATCAAAGCTAAAAAAAAACACTAAAGATCATTATACCTCCGGCCATTGGTGTCCAAGTTCACATCTTAACTTGTGATTTTTCTCACATTAGCTTTGGCTCTTCTAAACAAACACTCTAAATTGATAGTGTGGCTTTTTTGAATTGAGTGAATGAGCTCAGGGACCAAATCCACTATGTATAGCCTAGCTTCCATCAAGCTTTATTGTTATGAGTTACCATATTGAAAACAAACGTTCATCTCATGAGAAAATTTTTATCTCAATCAATAAAAAAACCTTCATCTTAATCAACAAGACAACCTTCATTTAATCAATGAGAAAATATTCTAACCATCATGAATGTTTGGTATAAGAGAGAAAAACGTTCGGGCCATACTAAATTGGGTTAAAAGAAAAAAATTTCAAGTTTATGAGATATCTACCTGTTTTGATAAGATTCCGACTAAACATTTTCAAGTTTTGGAGAAAATAAGTCACCGCATTCACATCGTGTTTGAACACGAAATCAAGCGTTCGCATATATAGAGAACGTGTTTTGGCCGTTTGAACCCACAAGGACTACATTCGAACGCACTTGGGCTGCATTCAAATGCACCCACGTAACATGTAAGTTTTTGGACTTCCGAGAGTTCTGTTTTGACTTAGATTTGGCTTTATCTTGTTACCTATATAAGTGTTTGGATGCCTTTACACTAATGAGATTGCTGATTGCTTTTAATAAGAAGGTCTTCGAGCTACAACATTCTTTCACCAATAAGGATTGTCTATTTTACAATGCACCAAACTTTCGTCCTAAGGGTCATCTAGACGAATGATCAATCTTAAGGGTTACTGAGATTGGAGATCAATCATAGGAACAATGAAGCGCGGGATCTAGCAATCAAAATTGAAGAAACAAAGTAATGGGGATCGATGGTTGTTTTGTAAGTCGGTCTTGTAATTGCTATAAGTTTAGTGATTGCTTATGATCCGAGCTAGTTGATTGCTTTTATCTTTCTAGGAGCAAATCATAGCAGTAGAAGCATCCCGATCTTCTAAACCCTAGCCTTCTTCCTCCACTAGCAGCCACCCTATCTTACGACCGTCCACCACCACCCTCCGATGACTGTCACAATGTTGGTTATTTACTATTATTCCATATCTAATCTTTCTCTACTATTTTAACCATAACTTTTTAATACGAATTCGAACATATCGGATTACATCGAAAGAAAATTAGGCTCAATGGATTGAGTCTAATTATTGGTTATTTGGTTTAGTTAGAATCTTAGTAGGTTAGGATTTTATTTAATTAACTAAATCCAACTCTACACAATTTTGGAAAAATATTCGTAAAATATTCTACACTTATCTAAATAATATCAAACTAGCTGTATAAGGTCTCCAACCTCTAGATATATAAAGTTGATATTCATGACTTCTCTAGATTCGGAAACTATTTGTGACAAAATGAAAGCTTAATCCGAGAGGTAATCGGAGAAGATAAGGAATACTAGTTTAGTTAGTTTGTTAGGGTTTTATATTATTTTAGGACTTGTTAGCTAGCCTCTATAAATATGTGGATGGCAGCCAACTTCATTATAGAATTGGATTATTGATTTCTTGCCTCCTATCTTCTCTCTAGACTACTTCCTCCTCCCTCTTCACCATCCTTCCACCTCTATCGTTGGCAAGGTTTCTTCTAACTTCTAATCTCCTTCGACTGTCAAGCCACCCCTCTTCTTTGAGATCTTGACCATTTCGTTTCCTTCGTCTACTTTCCTTAATCACATCCACAATCCACCTTCATCTCTATACCCATCCATAACCCTAATATCCACTCTATTCCGTATTTTCGTCCCTGCTACAGTTCGAATTTGCAAAGGGTATAAATATAAAAGTTGTATATCAAGAAGCTATGGATCTAACCCAATTGGTTTAGTAATTTTCTGACTACCAGAGAATATCTGATGAATATTTTTTCACAATTGCGTGGACTACTTCCTATAATAAATTCAGATCTTAAGGAATTATTCCGTAGTCGATCTTTTGGTACAAGAACCCATCAAAGCGGTATCAGAGCACACCAAATTGGTACCAAAGCTTATCAATTAGTATCAGAGCCCATCAATTTGGTATCAGAGCAGGCGAGCCTCAGACCTTCATTAATGATTGAAACAAGTAGACCTATAGAGAGCACACCAACAATGGAGGACTCAATGCACAATGATCCTAACCGTGAGGCCGATTCTTTTGGAGCGACCATGATAGGACTGAGTCAACCAACATCCATGGGTTCGAATTTGGATAAACTTAGGAGCATGTTCTAAACATTATTGCATAGAGTTGACAATATACAAAAGGATCATAATGAATGCAAGGAATATGTCGTGAATCGATTAGGTTCAATATCTCCTCGACGACAATCGGAGTTTCAAGAAGGACCAGCGGTGGGACCGCATCGAACCGATACCCCACAGGTCCAGGTGCGTCATATGAGTGTCAATGATTCCCTCTTACCTATGCCTACATATCATCTCCCACCTCCGTTACAAAACCCAAGACAGGCGATAGTGGAACCTGAGAGGCGTACGGCACCGGTGCACTTCATCGATGACGAGGATTGGCACTTTGAGGATGAGGTTGATCCCTATGGAGATGGTGACGGACGTGCTTGAAAATTTAGAAAAGGTGATCAACATGCACAAAAGTTTAGACTTGAACCAAGGATTTTTCGCAAACCTAACAACGCTATTCAGGGGATAACCGCACGTTTGGATTTTCTAAAATTCCAAGGCGGTTATCCAATGGATTGGGTATTATAAGTTGAACAATATTTTGATTGTCAAGGTACAACAGAAGATGCAAAAGTCTAGAGTAAGCTTTCACCTCCAAGGAACGGCATTGCATTAGTATAGTTATTCGTGGTGGTGGATTTATCGAATGGGCTGATTTTTTTAGGAGGATTACACACAGATTTAGGACAGCGACATATGAAGATTTTGCTGCCACATTAAGCAAGATGGTTCAAAGGACTATCGTATTGGAATACCAAGCTAAGTTTGAAAGAGTTAGTTGTCATTGTGAGCCACCGTGGCCTGAAAGTATATTAATGAGTATATTTATTTCAAGGTTGCGAGAGGAGATACAAGCGGATGTTTATGCTCTATGTCCTACTACTCTTGAGGAGGCCTTTGAGAAGGCCTTGAGGATGGAACAAAAGCATAGGGCTTTAAAGATGGTAGCGAAAAACAATTGGGGCAACCTAGATGGGCGGTTTGCACCTAGAACGCCGACTGGAAATTCTGTAGTTTCAAAAACAGTGACTGCGAGCACTAGACCACGATGACCTTTGAAACCTTCTTTAGATGTTAGAGGAGACACTAGACCCCCCCGTTAGTCAACTACCTAGGTGAAGGAGCGAAGAGCGAACGGCCTTTGCTTTTGATGTGATGAGCATTTCACCCCCGATCATCGGTGTTCTAAACCGATCGGGAGTGTGATGCTTATCGATAGTCTTGAGGAGGATGATGAGGTTGTTGATGATGAGGAGTGTCTAGAGGTAGTCGATGAGGAGGTCGTTGTGGAGAGCGTTGAGGAAGATATCCAAGCTGAAATTTCGATGCATGCATATTTGGGTACTTTCGCGCCTAGGATGTTATAGGTAGACGGACTCGTTCAAAAGCATTGTGTGCAGATCCTCATTGATTCAGGGAGTACAGACAACTTTCTAGACGAGAGGCTAGTGAGGAGATTGGGTTTGGATGCCAAACCGACCATAGGATTTGACGTTGCTATTGGAGACGACACGAAGCTTAGGGCGGAGAGCTTGTGTCGCTGGGTCAGTATACGGGTGCAAGGACACGACATCATTGTGGACTTGTATCTGTTGGTGCTGCGAGGAGCGGACATCGTCCTTGGTGCTTAGTGGTAACAGAGTTTGGGACCCATCACATTTGATTTCTGGAGCATGTGGATGAAATATAAACAAGAAAACAAAGATGTGCGGCTTGATGATGTTAGGTCTTCGCTGATTCCTGCGATGCAACCTATGTTGGGGCTGCCTTGTGTGTATGATTTGGCCTATCTTCTTTAATTAGGACTAGTAGGAGAGGAGCTTCAAATGAGTTCAGGTACTACTATTGAATTGTCTAATTTATTAGATAACTTTTCTGGACTATTTGAGGAGCCACAGGAGTTGCCACCGAGGAGAGCGGTGGGCCATCGCATAGAGATTGTACCCGAGGCTGCACTAGTGAACGTGAGACCATATTTGTATCCACATGTGCAAAAAGAAGTTATCTTAAAGATGGTAGCTGAGATGTTGGAGCAAGGCTTCATACAACCAAGTCATAGCTAATACTCATCCCCCGTGCTATTGGTTTGAAAAAAGGACGGAACATAGCGTTTTTGTGTCGACTATCGAGCACTAAACGATATTACCATCAAGGATCGGTATCCCATTCTAGTTATCGAGGAGTTGCTGGACGAGCTTGCATGAGCGACTATATTTAGTAAGCTTGACTTGAGGGCCGGGTACTATCAAATTAGAGTTTAGCCGGCGGATGTGCACAAAACTGCATTTCGGATTCTGGACGGGCATTACGAGTTCCGGGTGATGCCTTTTGGTCTCACTAATACTCCAGCTACCTTTCAAGGCCTCATGAATGATATATTCTGGCCTCTATTATGAAGGTATATCTTGGTATTTTTTTGACGACATTTTGGTGCATAGCAAGACTGAATTAGAGCATTGGCAGCATTTAGAGGACGTGCTGAATTTATTGGAGCAAAATCAATTGAAGATCAAGAAGTCCAAGTGCCTATGGGGGTACCAAAGGTGGAGTATTTAAGCCACATCATTTCAGCGGATGGCATAGCGATGGATCCACAAAAGTTTGCATGCATGACCGTTTGGCCTATTTCTACTACTACCACCGGATTGAGAGGATTTTTAGAGCTGACCGGATATTATCGCCGATTAATCACCGGATATGGCAAAATCACTACTCCTCTCACTTCTTTATTGAAAAATGACTCTTTTAGATAGACGGATGAAGCCACTATAGCCTTTGAAAAATTAAAAACAACAATGACGACGGCACCCGTTTTAGCGCTACCGGACTTCACCAAAGAGTTCATTATGGAATGTGATGCGTCAAGTGTTGGCATATGAGCTGTACTAATGCAAGAAAGACGTCCCATTGCCTACCTTAGTAAGGTTTTATCTCAAAAATCTCAGCAATTATCAACTTATTAGAGAGAGATGTTGGCAATTCTGCATACGGTGACAAAGTGGAGGTCTTATTTGATCGGTAGGCGATTCATTATCCGAACCGATCAAAGGAGCCTTCCATATTTTATATGACAATGTATACACACTCCGGCACAACAACGATGGGTCAGAAAATTGCTGGGATGCACTATCGCACCAACTCAATACCGCTGATCTTGCAGCCTATTCATCTCCTACCTTTCCCTTCCTTGACGAGATGAGGTATGCATGTTCATTTGACTCAAATATTTTGAGATTATTGCAGGAGGTGATAAATGATCCAGAGCGCCATCTAGAGTTGGAAAATTGAGGCGGTTGTTGTTGGACTACGGATGCATTCGGATGTTGGAGCGTATTGGTCCGGTTGCATACCGTTTAGAGCTATCGGAGTAGTCGAGAGTGCATCATGTCTTCCATATTTCATTGCTGAGGGAGCACATTGGAGATCATGAAATCGTTGGATCAGTTCTACTGGAGCCATTGGAGGAGATAGAGATTGTAGAGCCAGTTCGCGTACTTGCTAGGCATCGACGATAACATGGTACCAAATTGGAGATGGAGATTCTCGTTGAGTGTCTTAGAAAACCATTCGATGAGGCGACATGGAAGTTGGAGACTAACATTTTAGAGTGTTTCCCTGATTTTTCACCTTAAGGGCAAGGTGAGGGAAGCTTGGTGGATTAATACGAATTGGATTAAATCGGATCACATCAAAAGAAGATTAGGCTCAATGGATTGAGTCTAATTATTTTATTTGGTTATTTGGTTTAGTTAGAGTCTTATAAGGTTAAGATTTTATTTAATTAGCTAAATCTAGCTCTGCGCAGTTTTGGAAAAATATTCGTAAAATATTCTACACTTATCTAAATAATATCAAACTAGTTTTATAAGGTCTTTAACCTCTAGATCTACAACTTTGATATTCATGACTTCTCCAGATTCAGAATCTATCTATGACAAAATGAAAACTTATTGCGAGAGGTAATAAGAGAAGTCAAGAAATACTAGTTTAGTTGGTTTGTTAGGGTTTCATATTTTTTTAGAACTTGTTGGCTAGCCTCTATAAATATGTGGATGGCAGCCAACTTCATTATGGAATTGGATTATTGATTTCTTGCCTTCTATCTTCTCTCTATACTTCTCCCTCCTCCATTTTCACCATCCTTCCACTTCTACCGTTGGCAAGGTTTCTTCTAACTTCTAATCTCCCTCGACCATCGAGCCACCCCACTTCTTTGGGATCTTGACCACTTTGTTCCCTTCGTCTACTTCCCTTAATCATATCCACAATCCACCTTCCTCTCTATACCCATCCATAACCCTAACATCCACTTCACCCATCACCACCACAATTATCAACGTTATTCCATATTCCCATCCCTTCTCTATAGTTCAAATCTGCAAAGGGCATAAATATAAAAGTTTTATATTAAGAAGTTATGGATCTAACTCAATTATTTTCGTAATTTTCTCACTACCATAGAATATCTGACAAGTATTTTCCCACAGTTGCGCGAACTGCTTCCTGCAATAAATTCATATATTAAGGAATTATTCTGTAGCCGATCTTTTGGTACAAGAACCCATCAAAGCGGTATGAAAGCGCACCAAATTGGTATCAGAGCTTATCACTTTCCATCCAGATAACCGATTGACTTTATTCCAAAGCATTAGATCCGGGACTTTCGAGATTATTACTCCTCAAAATCTTAGAATCATCTTACAAAGGGAGCATCCTAGATCTGGTTCGAAACAAAAAAAATAAAAATTTGGAGAAAAAAGATCCTATTAGTTCAAATGTTGGGGTGGGTAACAACAATTTTAAACAAAAAACCAAAATCATAATAGTAAAATTTATTGTTTTGAATGTTCTAGTTTTAGACACATTGCACATAAATGTCTAAATCGGCACAAGAGGAAGGGTAAAGCTATGAAAGTCATTTGGAATGACTCAAATGAGTCGAATGATGATTCTAAGAAAGACAAAGAGAACTATGTAACTTTACCTCCTCTCTTTTTCATACTAACTCTATTTTTGATTATGGTAATATAAATGAATAGAAAGTGTTACCATCGAAGAATAAAAATCTGAGATATAAAAAGCATATAACAATTTATACCTAGAGTCAGTTTAATCTCAAGAAAAGAAACCTAAGACTGCTTCAAATACTCAAAGTAATTTAATCGAAAAGAAATCAATTTGAGGAGATGTACAAACTAGAACTTGAACATGTCAAAACCCTCACTAACAACTCGAAGAAATTAAAGATAAGATGAAGATCGCAGAAGCTGAATTAGAGTAATTATCGAAGGATGTGACGTTTCTAAAAGGAAAGAACAAACTAGACGAGATTTTAAAGGCTCAAACTTCTGAAAAAAAACATGTATGGACTTGGATACACCGGTAATTCAAATAATAACAAGATTATTTTTGTTTTTGTAGGCATCCAAATAGGAGATAACTTGAATCCAACTTTTCAACCTATAAAGCAAACATAGACGAACTTTACAAAGTCAAAGTTGAATCAATAACGTGGTGAATCTTCAAGGGTGACAAAGGTAAACATGAGAGACACTCCTCAATAAAAAGAAGTAGAAAAATGTTTATACCCACATGTTTTCGTTGTGGCATTCTAGAGCATATAAAACCTAATTATAAATTATTATACAAACCTAGGAGTGCATTCATTTATGGGATGAAAATTAGATAAGTTTGGGTTAACAAAGAATACATCTTGGCACCCTTTTAGTGTGATGTTATCGAGTGATTTCTTAATGGGATATGCTAGCTAAGTGGAGTATAATTGCTTATTTATAGTCCCTAGCTATGTGCTCTATGTGTATCTGATTTTAGTTGTTTAGAATGTGTGAATTCGATTTTTGTTTTTTTGGGTTTCGAATTTGAGTCATTTGTCTTTTGGTTGGTTTACAAAATCTTTTGATTTGCTTTCGTTTTAGTCTACATATTAGTCTTCCTTTAATGTTTAGCGTTTTTATAAAATTAAAAAAATATAAAAAAATTGGTGCACTTCTAGATTCAAAAATTTTTCTAGATATATATATATATATGACCTTCATTTGATTATGAATTATTATAGTCAATTTTGTTATATTGAAGTATATTATGTCATTTCTAATTTATTCACCTTCTCGACTTCTGTAATAATTAAAACTTAATGTCTTTAGGAAATGTGTATATTCTTGAGTGAGCATGATTTCATAAAATATTTTCTTGGGTAGCTTACTATTAATTGTGATTTGAAAAGTTTGAACTCATACTTAGTTAAAAATATTGTATTCATAAAAGATTAATAAAAAGGGTTATAATAAGTTAGAGTGAAAACTATCTTAATTAGAGTCCAATTTGACTCAGTAGTTTGCTTGAAAATTTAAATTAACAAATTTATATATTGTTCATTATATACTATAAGAAAATGGCTACCTACTCATGTGCGAAAGCTATCATCATTACACCTATATGGTCTAAGTGATGAAAATAATACAAAAAAAAATTTCTGTCAAGTTTGGAGAATAAGTTGAAAAATATATCAATTGATACTAAGTTGTTTTGACTACTGTGTTGCATTATTGTGTAATAAGAAAGCTTATTTAAGAAGTATCTTATCTTGTCTATGCTCAACTTGCATATGCATTCTGTTATGATCAATTAAGATTAATTTTTAATTTGTGTGTAATTCATTAGAGTTGAACATAATATGCTTTTAATGGCTTAATTGATTTATGTATGACTTATTTTATTTGATTGGCAAACTTAGTCTTGAATTTATCTTTGAAATTTTGGAAGTGCATCTGCAAAATATTTAGGACTTTTTAGAATTTTTTTTCTAACAAACTTTTTTTAAAAATAAATTCTAAAGTTTCTGATGATCAAACTTCGGGATTGCTTCACTTTTTCGCAAGATATGATTTAATTTTCTTCACGTTAGAGTTTTAATTTCATGATCTTTTAAGTGATTAAATGTGGTAAAATCATAATTGTGGCATGGCTTCTTGGTCTCTTGTGCTTTTTCTTGAACTAGAACTTTCCTCTTCTTAATGAATAGCCTTTGTCAATTTGAGTCGAAAAGGAAGAGAGTGATTAGAGAGTAGAAATACGGAGTTGTAGGAGCTTCGGGGTGTGAGTTTTACTTGATATATTAATTATGCTAAACTGTATTTGAATGACTTATTTGCTTATCTCTCTAGTATGCTAATTGAAGTGATGTTTATTAATATTTAGATTATATATGCTTATTGCTTGTATGACCACTTTACTTCAAGCTATTTTCATTTGATCTTGGATTGATATGTTACTTTTGTAGGCTTGAGGTGTTACATTTTTCAAACCTATGTTGAATGTTCATTCAGGATTCTTTGTAATTTTTATAAAACTAAATATTTTATCACAAATTGTTAAAGGGGGAGATTGTTAGATTTTTATTGTTTACAAATGTATACAAAATTAAAGAAGATAAGTCACCGCATTCACACCGCATTCAAATGCCAAATCAAGCGTTTGCAAATACAAAGAACATATTTTGGTCGTTTGAACGCACTCTAGCTGCGTTCAAATGCACTCTAGCCGCGTTCGAACGCACCCACATAATATGTATGTTTTTGGACTTCCAAGAGTTGGGATGCTCTTACCCTAATAAGATTGGTGATTACTTTTAATAAGGAGTTCTTTGAGATACAACCTTTTTTCACCAACAAAGTCCGTCTCTTCTACAAACATGAAAATTTTGTCTTAAGAGTCATCTTAATGAATGATTAATCTGAAGGGTTACTAAGATTGGAGATCAATTACGGAAAATAGTGAATCACGAGCTTTAGCAATTAAGATTGAGGAAAACAAAGTCGTGGGGATCAATGTGTTATTTTATAAGTTGGTCTTGTAACTGTTTTAAGTTTAGTGATTGATTTTAATCTGAGTTTGGATTCGTGGTTTGTTTTTTCGTTTAAATTTTTTCACAAAAAAATTTGGTGTTTATTTTTATTTACTCTTTGATATTTATTCTAAATTTATTTAAGTAAAACGTTAATATAATTACTTAGGATTTACTTAGATACGCGTGGCTAGTATTTTTCAATTACATACTCTTCTTCTGCCCACGTTATGATAATTAGATGATAACAGAGATGAGTTACCCCAGGCCAAACACTGATCATTCTAGGTTCAACGGCATGGCCATGGCTCGAAGTGGAACAGCCATGGTCAGTGTCACCCCGAACTTCTCAGTCATGTCCACCTCTTTGTCCACCTTCCAATCAAAATTTTGAAGCAATGATCCAAGCATCAGGTGCACCATTCGGGAACCCAACGGCAATCCGGGGCAAATCCGCCGCCCGGCGCCGAACGGCAACAGCTCGAAATCCTGGCCGCGGAAGTCCATCCCCTTATCCAAGAACCTCTCCGGGATAAACTTATCCGGGTTTTCCCAGATTTTCTCATCCCGGCCGATAGCCCATATGTTCACGAGCACGCGTGCGCCTTTCGGAATTGTGTACCCTCTTAGTTCTATCGTTTCCTGGGCTTGGCGAGGTAGCAAGAATGGCGCAGGGGGGTGAAGCCGGAGTGTCTCTTTAACGACGGCTTGGAGGAAGGGGAGTCGCGGGATGTCGGATTCCTCCATACCTCTTCTTCGTCCGATCACGCTCGCCAGCTCGTCCCGGGCTTTTGCCATCGACGTAGGGCTTCGTAGCAGCTCCGCCATGGCCCATTCCACTGTGCTCGAGGTCGTGTCGCTCCCAGCGGCGAACAAGTCCTAAGAACGTAATAAAACTCACTTTCAATCCCTTATATTAAGGATCTCTCTCTTATTATAAGACAAAGCAGAGGACGACATTAACATTGACTACCAACTTTTGTTTTCATTTGTTAAGATCGGATGAAATAAATTTGCATAGATATCAAGTTTTAGTTATGAATTGACGGATATTAATTATACCGTGAATAGTGATCTCGTAATCTGCCGGTCGATTCCATCCTGAATTTGGCATTTGAGGAGTACATCCAACATGTCGGTCCTTTCTTTTGACGGCTCTTCATGATTCTGACTGCTCTGCTGCAGGTGTCGGCGGTCGATCTGTTCATCGAAGATGTCGTGAAGTTTGTTGAAAAGTGCGGCGAGTCGTCGCCGCCGGCCTTGCAGATCCACCGCCGCAAGAATAGGAAATAAGTCGGAAAGATTAGGACTTGCGGCCACTTCCATGATCTCCACCACCACATCCTTGAACGTTTGCGACGACTCCGAGTTTATATCGACGAGATCGTCCGAGAAGATGGTGGTGGATAACAAGTTGAGGCTCGTCGTGAACGCCGCTCGGCCGACTTCCACCGGCGACTCCGATGCCGAGCATTTTAACACGTAGTTCAGAAGCACCTGCACCTTTTGTTGCCGGAGGGATTGGAGAGAATCGAGCTTTTCCACAGTAAAGAGCTCCGCTTTGCATATTCTCCGGAGGTTTCGCCATTTGGCAGACGGCGACTGCCACGCGATCCCGAGCTCGTGGTGGCTGAGGGCGCGAACGGCGTCGGGGACCGACCGGGTCGCAAAGATCTGGTCGTGCTTCTGGAGGACGTCTTTGGCGACGTCCGGCGAGGAGATGACGACTGTGATGATTTGACCGAGGCGGAGGGATATCAACGGACCGTAGGAGTTGGCGAGGCCGGCGAAAGTGCGGTGGGGCTTGTCGCCAAGCAGGAAGAGGCTTCCAACGATGGGTAGTGGTCGGGGGCCGGGTGGGAGTCGGGAAATGGAGGTGGATCTGCTGCCGAAGAAGGAGAGAAGAAAATAATTCACGGTGAGTGAAAGCAGCAACAGCAAGAATAGACCATTCAGTAACTCCATATTGAATGCATACCTTCTATGAGGGAATATTATGACATATAAAATGTAAACTAGATGATGTACAAACTAAAATTCCATTTGGCTTCTTGTTTTGATTGGGGGAAAGGCCAAACTTGATTAGATATAAAAATAATAAAAAAATAATTGGCTATTAAATCTGATTCGACCTGCTGCAGCTGGCATTATCTGAATTATGCCCATCTGACGGGTCACGCGGTCCCCAGATGCATCTGATGGGTCACTCCTGTATATAGATGAGATCCGACTTCAGAACGAGACTTAAATGTATCACTTCACATCATTCAGATTTAAGCCTTAATGGATTAAGCTTAGTTATCTTATTTACTTAGAGTCTAACTAGGTTAAAATTTTATTTAGTTAAATTTAGTTTCACGTAATTTTAGAAAAATATTCGTAGAATATTCTATCGATATCCGAATAATATCTAACCTATTTGATAACATCGCCAACCTCTAGATATACAACTTTTAGTATTCACAACTTCTTTAGATTCGGAATCTATCTGTGGCAAAATGAAAAATAAACCTGAGAAAATATGAAAAATTAATTTAGTTAAATTTGTTTTAGACTTTTTAATTTAATTTCTAAAAATAACACCTTATAACGTGTATCTTAAGCATGCTTAGAATAAAATATTAATTGGCTTTTGCCCTCGCATCTCTCTTAACTAGGACACCGTCCTTTACATCTCCCTCCTCATCCTTTACCAACTAGCGTCACCTTTTTCGTTGGCACAGTCTCGTCTAGGTTCTAATCTCCTTCTACCGCCAATCCTCCTAGTCCCGTAGGGCAGGCCTAGTTCTTCCCATTCGTCTCATTATTTTATTCGTATGTACCTCCCATACGGTTTTTACCACAGTTTTAGGCTAATAATAGCCTTCAACTATCTATTGCATCCAAATCAGCAAACGACCACCACTATCATCTATTGCTGAACCACCTCCATCAACTACTCGGCCTCCACTCCATCATCATCTCAATCCTATACCTAGGAATCCATACCACCAACCACGGATCCCAAATCTTGTGCAGACCTAAGTCTTAACTGCTATGAATCAGATCAAGCCGATTCGTAACAATCGGTATCAAAGTGAACATTCCTTAGACAGTCATTGCTACCACAAGATCGAAGACAGTAAGGCAAATGAGCGACCAAGGCTTGGAGATGGACCACATGGCTCCATCAAGGTCGCCATTCCTACCTCGTCCGCGAGATCCCATTATGTACCTAGCGGGTTTAGCCAATCTACCTCAAGCCATAGCTTCCATGACGTAGGCAATAAGGGAGATGAGTGCGACCCTTGTGGATATGAACCAAAGACTTCTAGGGCATACACCTAAGCATACCAACCGTGGCGAAGGTAATCAAGGCAGCACACTGACGAGAGCAAGCACAACCATAAAACCAGATCAAGCCATGGAAATGGGGGTTGAACTTGTAACGCCCCCGCCCAGAATGGGCATGTGCACACCCACGCGCCCACACGGCACGTGCAGCTCACACGAAAGGACAAGCGGGGCCCGTTATGGATAGATATATTCCTGTGCACATATAATCATGACATCATAAAATAATACTTGCTAACATATCCATGCTCATATAATCCAACACCAAAAAAATTATATTATTAGCCCGCATTAGAATGCACAATTTGCGTTCTCTGTCGATGTGAATGCTTGTAGGCATTCATAAGAGTGTTCGAATATGCCCTCTCCCGCGTTCGAACGCGACATACAAAAACCTTAATTTTTACTGAAATAAATAACTAATACAATAAGAAAAGACTCTCGCAAGGTGTATTAAGCCACCACTCCATCATCACCTCCATCTTATATCTAGGAATCCGTGACTCTACCCATGAATCCCAAATTCCGTGCAGACCTGAATCTCAACCACTACGAATCGAATCAAGCCGATTCGTAACAATTGGTATCAAAGCCTACATTCCTTGGACCGTCATGGCTACCACAAGATCGAAGCCAGCAAGGCAAACAAGCGACCAAGGCTTAGAGATGAACCACATGGCTTCGTCAAGGTCGCTATTCCCACCTCGTCCAGGAGATCCCGTGGAGTACCTAGTGGGTTTAACCGATCTACCTCAAACCATAGCTTCCATGACGCAAGCAATAAGGGAGATGAATGCAACTCTTGTGGACATGAACCAAAGGCTTCTAGGGCATACACCTAAGTATACCAACTGTGGAGGATGTAATCAAAGCGGCACACTAACAAGAGCAGGCGCAACCATCGAACCAGATCAAGCCATGGCAACGGGGGTTGAACCTGTACCGAGGGCACCCCCACAACATGACGAAGGACCATTGAGGTATACATCACTATCAAAGGAGAAATTGCTACCCACACTGACAGGTAGTAATCCCAAAGCAGTCGTCAACCATTACCAATCGCCATTTGAGTCGCTAATTGAGGGCATTGAAGGTGTGAAAGATATCGAGGATCTGATACCTAAATGGCCCAATTCTATGGTTGTGGCTACCTATTAAGTTCCTTACCAATCTAAAGGATAACCTCCTCAGCCCATAAGTGATGTGTCAAAGCCTAAAATGATCAGCCCTTACATGAGGCCTAGACTAGACTCGAGCCTACATTGGATTGTGGGTGAGTTAAATCTTAGCCTTAGACTAATTGGTTGAGCACCAATCAGCGGGCTACATTGTGTTACACTTGGCCGAGCCATGGCCTCCTAGATAGGTTACGAAACAATTCCTTTAAAATCTAGATTTATTGTAGGAAGTAGTCTACTCAACTGTGGGAAAATATTCACCAAATAATCTCTTGTATTCAGAAAATTACGAAACTAAGTGGAATTGATCTATAACTCCTTGATCTATACTTTTTTCATATTTATGCTCTTCATAGATTCGAACTGCAACTGTGACGAAAATATGATATAGTGCAGATGATGGTGGTGGTAATGGGTGAAGTGGATGATAGGGTTATGGAAGATAACGGAGATGAGGGTGGATGATTGATGTTGTTTTAAAGATAAAAATGAAGGATAAGAAGTGGTCGAGATCCCAAGGAAGATGAAGGACTCGATAGACGAGGTAAAAGTTATGAGAGATCTTGCCAACGGTAGAGGTGGTAGGTTGGTGAAGAGGGAGGAGCGAGATTATGGTAGAGAGACTAGAGAGAGAGGCAAGAAACCAATATTCTAATAGCATAATAATTTTGACTGGCATCAGCACCTTTATAAAGGCTAGCCAATAAGACAAAATAATAATTATTAACTCTAATTCTAGTGGACTCCTGCCGATCGCGTTCGAACGTGCCCGATCGCGTTCAGACGCACAAAAGGCGTTCTCTATTTTTTTGAATTTGATGCAGTGACCCTTCCGCGTTTGAATGCGGTTTGTAGAAAATTTATTTTAATAAAAATAATTAACTAATGCAATAAAAAAAGTCTCTAATAAGGTATATCACTCCTCCATAAGTCTTGCGCTCTTGGACTCGGCTCGAATGTTGGTGGGAACGATTCGGTAAATATAGAAGGTTTGGAAACTACCATGAACACCTTGAGTCAAATTTGGCAATGATACGGCAAATACAAAAGCGTGGTGGATTGATGCATTTTGGGTCAGATCGGGTCACATTATGGGGACATTGGGCTCAATGAATTGAGTCTAGTTATCTTATTTGCTTAGTTAGAGCCTTAGTTGGTTAGGAATTTATTTAATTAGCTAAATTCAGCTTAGTGCAGTTTTATGAAAATATTTACAGAATATTTTACAGATATCCAAATAATATCTAACTAGTTGGACAAGATCGCCAACCTCAAGATCTACAACTTTGGTATTCATGATGTCTTCAAATTCAGAATCTATCTATAGTAAAATGAAGGATTAATTCAAGAAGATAAGAAAGACTGATTTAGTTAAATTTGTTTTAGACCTTTTAATTTAATTTCTATAAATATGGCCTTATAGCTTGTATCTTAGGCATGCTTGGAATAAAAGATTAATTGACTTTTGCCCTGGCATCTCTCTCAACTAGGCCACCGGCCTTTACATCTCCCTATTCCTCCTTTACCAACTAGTGTCACCTATTCTGTTCGCACGGTCTCGTATAGAATATAATCTCCCTCTACCGCCAATCCCCCTAGTCCCATAAGGCAAGCTTACTTTTTCCCTTTCGTTTCTTAATCTTAACCGTCTCTACCTCCTATATGATTTTTTCCAAAGTTGTAGACCAGTCATAACCTTCAACCATCTACCGCATCTGCATCCGTAAACCACCATCACCATCATCTATTGTCGAGCCACATTTATCAATTACTCGACCTCCACAACATTATAATCTCCATCCTATACCTAGGAATCTGTGCCTTCACCCATAAATCCTAAATCCCGTAAAGGCTTGAATCTCAACCGCTACGAATCGGATTAAGCCGATTCATAACCAAATTAATTTAAGAGTTTCTGAACTAATTTAAGGAGTCCTTAAATTCAAAGCAAACAACGTATTTGATCCTATCTAAAATTATACACAGATTTCCTTATTTTTAATTTCATTTTTTAGAGATAAAATGAAAAAAAGTCCACATAAACCCTTTAGGTCAGAGGGACTATGTGGGCAAAAATTTTATTGGTTCATGGGATTTATGTGATAAAAAAAAAATTAGAATATAGTATATAAGGGTAATAATTTATGAAGCTAAATATAATTAATTCTTATTTTTTTATTCTTTTGACTTTTTGACACCCCATTTGACATTTGACATGATAATGATAGATGACAAAAAGAAAAAATTATTTTCTCCTCATCTTCTCTCTGTATTTTCCCTAAAATAAAAGTCAAATTTGTTGTATTACTAAAACTTATAATACAATCATTAAATATTCACCCTAGAAATTCACGTAATATTATATCGGTTGCTTCTGGCAAGTAAGCTTTAGTAGAATAATTTATTTAAAAAAAAGTAAGCTCTAAGTAGAAACTTCATATGGAATTTCCTTAAAACATTTGAACATTATCGCACGTTTTAAATATTCAAACGACATAGTTTCGCAAAGGACCCCATGACCTCGACTCCCGGATGCCGACCACTCAACCACTTGGTTGGTTGATAAAAATATTTAGCACGTTGAGTGAGTATTTTATTTTTCTCAATTTTTAACTCTCCTTCACTCTTAATTATCTTTAACTCTAGATTTGGTAACACAATTTTAATTAAAAAAGTAAATATATTATTCTAATTAAAAGTATTTATTCAAATTATTCCATGTATAAGTCAAATTATAATTCTTAACCTTGATTTGGCTAAAATTATTTTAAAATCCTCTTTAGTTATTCCAATAGAGATCTAGTCTGATTAAATATTATAACAATAACACCCACGTGTGGCTAGCAGTCCGGCGTTTAAGTATTTATAAGAGCAAAAATTTTAGTGGAAGAAATTACAATGAATTCCACGTTTGTGCACTTATTTTGGCCCGTCTTTTAGAGGATTTATTCATATATCGAATTTATGTACTAGCGAGAGCTAGCCATATGTCTATCCTATCATTGCCTACACTAAAGTTTGAAACACATAGAGGTAAATTAAAAATCAGGTCAAATCATACGAAAGAAGCTGTAATTTGCCCTAAAGCTTTTTATATTCAATTATCTAGAATACAAAGTACTCTTACATAAAAGCAATGCATATTTTTAGCTCATTACGACTATCTTTTTATCTATTATAATTAGAAAGTAAATATTAAATTATCTGGAATAGATTAGAAATACTATTTAATTTATTCCACGCATAAGCGCCAGTTATAATTTTAACTTTAATTTGGCTAAAGTTATTTTAAAAAAAAAATTCTTCTCATCTATGTTTTATCACCCACTTATCTCATTCAACAAACTTTCAAAGAATTTTTTAGTTCAATTTTCTCACTTATCTTTTCTCTTCTATCACTCACATATTTGATTGTATGCATATAAATATACATTATATACCTACAACAATGTGATATAGTCTAACTCTCGGGTGTATTTATTGTGATGGTTGTGGAATCGGTGGAGAGGTTGAGATTTAGAAGATGTAAATGGAAAGGATAATGATAATGATGATGATGGTGTGAATATGATATATAATTTAGAGGGAAAGAAGAGGGAGAAGATAGCCATCTCCACGAGGCCAGCGGTATGGTAGTCAAGGAGAGAGAAAGGCATCGGCATTGGTGGTGGGTGACGACTAGCTTGAAGGACTTATAGAAGGTAGAGAGAACATGAGGAAGATGGAGAGGAGAAGAAGAGGCAAATCGAAATATTTTTTTTATTGCCCCCTAGATTGGGCTACTCTTCACATTTATAGATGCTAGCCATACAAAAAATCTTTAAAATTACCTAAGTCAGAATGAGAATCAACATCAAGTGTTCAAATGACTTGCACGGCATTCAAACGTGTCAAGGAAGGTGTCTCTTGGTTTGCAACGTTAGAAGGCTGTTCGAACACTCAAGCCCAAACCTAGGGAGACCTTCAAAAATAATAAACAACTCAATCTAGATAAGTAGTAAACCCAACATCCCCCTTGAGGTGATTTGATCAAGCCTACATCACAATATTATACTATAATAAATGAAAACACCTTAATTTAAATTTTATGTCATAAATCAATTGCATCTTAGATAATTTTCACTTTTATTTCTACTTTGCCTTACCTTTATGCCACATAAAATTAATTATCACACCAATGTTTTAGATTGCAAGTAAATATTATCCTACTCTAGATTAGAGATATAATTTAACATTAAAAACTAGAATAGCTATCCCAGATTTTCTATTGATCTCAAAGTTAACGAGGTAAGTTTACTTGGTCGTATTACTAGGAGTGCACTTATTCGGACCACAGCTGTATCTTGACCCTAATCTCATTGGAAGTGAATAATAAATTGTTTTTTCGATAACGAAAATCTAATATAAGAATATTAAGTACTAGTTCGTTGTTAGCGAGTAACAATTGACTGCAATTCAGAAAGGCCAACGTGCAACTAGACTAATCAGAATACGTTGGGAAGTACAATCAAGATTATGATAACGTAATGAAGAATAATGCCCCTTTCATTGGCGGATAACCACGTCATATGTTTGGGTTGTTATTACCTTCACGTTTTGGCATTTGATTAGAAAAGGTAAATTGGGACATATGCATAATCTTCAACATGGATCGTTAAGTGGCATAATCTGAAGATAGGGACGAGCATTTCTTTTTTATTTTTGTCTTGTACAAAACGACAAGCTCATAAATTTTATCTAAAATCTTTTCTAACCTAGGATAAAGAAAGCCTATAGGTAATCATGATGTGATTCGGACCACATTGAGTCATCTCATGTATGAATATAACCTGTTGGCCCCTTTCGTATTTTGGTTTCTTAGTTTTCTTAAAGAATAAGAATTATGGTTGTCGTGTTCAAATGCCTGTATACGTTCGCATATACAGATAATGCGAATTGGCGAGAATACACTATTTCTAGGTTTATCATTTGTTAGTTTTTCTTATTAGGTTAGCCTCTTAATATGTAGAAGGCAATCTTATTGAGATTATCAATGAATATTGAGTATATCTTTCTTCTTTCCCTATTCAAAATCTTCTCCCTTGTCATTCAAACCCTAGCTGTGTGCCACCTCAATGCCTGTTACACCTAGCCTCCATCGACTGTCGGATCTTTCCTCTTCCTTGGGATCTCGACCAGCTTCTCCTCACATTTTCTTCACCCAATAGCACCTTGTATAACCATTCCATCACCACCATCATCACCATCACCCATCATCTCCACCTCCACTGTAACTTTGCTATTTTTGCCCTAGCTGTAGTGAGAATCTATAAAGGGCATAAATATTAAAAATGTAGATTAGAAAGATCCGGAATAAACCAATCTAGTTTCATAATTTTTAACTACGGGATGTGCAAATTTCTTCTCTACATCTTAGCTTGACTGGGTAGCTAAGGTCAGTTCATATCAAGTGGTATGAGGGGTTATGGTACTAAAAGATAGGTTACGGAACAATTCCTTTAAGATCTGAATTTATTGCAGAAAGTAATCCGCGTAATCGTAGGAAAATATTCGTCAAATATTCTCCTATAGTCAAAATAGATCAAAGTAGTGATGTGCTAACTTTTGGTTACGCATCAAACGCAAGGTCACTTATCGATACGGTTGTATCCTCACAAACACCCAACTACCAATGTGGAACTCCTACTCTGATGGGTTCTCGTACCAAAGTTAGGCTACGCAACGATTCCTTCAAGATCTAAATGTATTATAGAAATCAGTCCACACAACTATGGGAAAATATTTGTCAGATATTCTTTTGTAGTCAGAAAATTACGAAACTAAGTGGGTTAGATCTACAACTTTCTGATCTACAACTTTTGTATTTACGCCCTTTACAGATTCGAACTAGAAATAGGACAAAAATATAAAATAATGTGGACGATGGTGGTGGTGACGGGTGGAGTGGATGTTTGGGTTATGGATGGGTATGGAGATGAAGGTGGATGGTGGATGTGATTAGAGATAAACGAACGGAACGAAGTAGTCGAGATCCCGAAGAAGAGGGGTGGCTTGTGGTGGCCTCGCTCGTCAACCTCGACTAACCCACCTCTTCATTTGGAAAAGATAGGTACCCTAGATAAGGGCATCGAGCCCACCTAGCACTGAGTCGGGAAGCTCCATGGCCGCCGGCCATGGAGTTCCTCAACTCTCACCCTCCGACCGCACTGGCCGGAGGTTCTGATCGCTCCTGCACCCAAGTCGACTTGGGGAGGAGTTGCCGGAGCCAGGGGCTGCCGGTGACGGGGATCACCGGCAGCATCATCCCTTTCTCCTCTATTTCTCCTTCTCTGACAAGGAGACGAGGAGAAGGTGGGGGTTGGGCCAACCCCCACCGCTCTCTCTAGGCTGTGGCATGGGCTGCGCTGCAGCCCAAGTCCTCAGACCCTCTTCTCTAAGGTCTCAGTGGACTGGGCTCCGGAGCCCAGTCCACCCCTTAGTTTCTAGTGGGCTGCGGTAGGCCCACCTCCTCATTTTGTCTGACTGGGCTCTGGAGCCCAGTCCACCATCTCACCCTGCTGGACTGGGCCCTTGACCCAGTCCAGAGCACATTAGAAACTGGTGGGCTATGGTAGGCCTCCTCATCATTCTGTTGGACTGGGCTCTTGAGCCCAGTCCACTACCTCTGGTCCAGTGGGCTGCAGGTAGGTCTGCAGCCCACTCTCCCTCTCTCTCACTCTCACCTAATTTACTGGGCCTTGAGCCCAGCCCAACCTTTAACATTTTAACCCTAGACTAATTTATTATAAGTCTGTTATTTTTCTTAAATTCTGTTAGCTACATAAATTGTAATTATTATAATTTTCTCAACCATGTTATTAATAAAATTAGAAACTATACAAAAATCAAAATAGGTAATTGAATTTATTAGTCTTTTCAATTATCTACTCTTACAATGTGAACGACACTAAATGACCATTATTACTTTAATTAAGACAAATAATATCTTGGACCTAGAGAATCAAACTTCAATTTATACAACAAGATGGTTAGTTTATAAGTCCATTAATCTTATGTTTATTTTATTTATAAATTATTAGATCCATTATTGTGCGGGAAGGATCTCGAAAATCAAGAAGAGTCGACTGATTAGGAGAGTAAGACGGATTCCAGAAATAACTCAGGGGAGTAGAATTCTATAATAGTCTATGAAAAATGCATATTTATGTCATTTCTTACCCGTAATAATTACATGTCATTTTCTTACTTGTGAAACTTATATGACATTTCATATCTGCATTTAATTACATATCAATTTTTACTTGCATTATTTATCACTTAATACACATGTATGATAGACTCTATGATTGTTTATAATATCTGTTATTGTGATGATTATGTTAAATAAATAATGGAGGTCATGGCACCACGTGCACATATCACTATTAGTCAAGTCCCAGTTAGGTAGTGCCCTTTTACCCACTCAACCCAGGGTTAAGGGTAGAGTGTATATTATATAGTATTACATTAGCGGTCCACACCTAAGGTCGGTATCTGGTGGAGCATTCAGGTGATTACACTGCCCTAGTTGGAGACTAGACTAGTATGATATTAGAAAAGATGATCGAGAGGTAGGGATTGTAGTTCTAGCGATACTTGAGGACGTAGGGTCAGGGCGTCTATTGAGCAGTGTGCTCTTATCAGCCGTATGTGATGATTTCGTTCTATGCGATGATCACTAGAGCGGTGTTGATGGGCCTACGACTGGGGTCCTTAGTTTGATGGCCACAGACAACCGGTCATAATGTGATGATTTCGTTCAATTAGGATCTTTTCTTACTGTATTAGTTGTTTATTTTCATTAAAGTAAAATTTCTATAGGCCGCGTTCGAACGTCCTTGCGAACGCCTTCATTAGGTTCGCAAATATAGAGAACGCATAATGTACCTTCAAATACGGTCGGGCGAGTTCGAACGCCACGTTTGAATGCCTGCATCGCATTTGCACATATAGAGAACATCTTTTGTGCATTCGAACGCGATTGGGCGTGTTCCAACACGATCGGTGGGAATTATTTAGAATTAGGGTTACTTATTGTTATTAGGACTTGTTGGCTAGCATCTATAAGTATGTGGATGGTAGCCAAATTCATTATGGAATTGAATTATTGATTTCTTATCCCCTATCTTCTCTCTAATCACTCTCCCTCCTTCCTCTTCACTATCCTTCCACTTCTACCGTTGGCAAGGTTTGTCCTAACTTCTAACCTCCCTCGTCTGTCGAGTAATCCTTCTTCTTTGGAATCTCAACCACTTCGTTCCCTTTTCTACATCCCTTAATCACAGCCATCATCCACCTTCATCTCCATACCCATCCATAACCCTAATATCCACTCCACCCATCACCATCACTATCACCCACTTTATTTCATATTTTCGTCCAAGTTAAAGTTTGAATCTACGAAGGGCATAAATACGAAAGTTGTAGATCAGGAAGTTTTGAATCTAATCCATTTAATTTCGTAATTTTCTAACTATCGAAAAATATTTAACGAATATTTTCCCATGGTTACGCGGACTGATTTCTATAATAAATCCAGATCTTGAAGGAATCATTTCGTAGTCGATCTTTTGGTACCGTAACCCATCAGGTATCAATTTGATAGGCTCTAATACTAATGATGGGTTCTATGGTACCAATTTGATAAGCTCTAATACCAATGATAGACTCTACGATACCAATTTGATCGGCTCTAATACCAATAATAGGGTACGAAATAATTCCTTCAAGATTTAGATTTTTTTTAGTAAGTAGTTCGCGCAGCTAAGGGAAAATATTCACCAAATATTCTTCCGTAGTCAGAAAATTACAAAACCAAGTGGAATCGATCCATAATCCCTGATCTATGATTTTTATATTTATACCCTTCGCAGATTTAAACTGAAACTGGGACGAAATTATGATTTAGTGCGTATGATGGTGGTGGTGACGGGTGGAGTGGATGTTAAGGTTATGGATGATAATGGAAATGAGGATGGATGATTGATGTTGTTTAAGGGATAAAGATGAAGGGAAAGAAGTGGTCAAGATCCCAAGGAAGAGGAAGGATTCGACAGACGAGGGAGATTAGAAGTTATGAGAGACCTTGGCAATGGTAGAGGTGGTAGGTTGGTGGTAGGTTGGTGAAGAGAGAGGAGGGAGATTAAGGTAGAGAAGATTAAGAGAAGATAGGAGGCAAAAAATCAATAATCTAATAGCATAATGATTTTGGCAGCCATCCACACCTTTATAAAGGCTAGCCAACAAGTTAAAATATAATTATTAACCCTAATTCTAAAAGATTTCTACTGATTGCATTCAAACACACAAAAGACGTTCTCTGTCGATGCGAATGCGATGTAGGCGTTAGAACACCGCATTCGAACGCGCATTTCATGTTCTTTGTATTTGCGAACCTGATGTAGGCGTTCGCAACCGCGTTCGAACGCGCCTCCAAACGCGTTCGAACACGACCTACAAAAAATTTATTTTAATAAGAACAAATAACTAATGCAATAAAAAAAGACCCTAACTAAGTGTATCAGTCACTTACAATTCTTATATGACCTTATTATCCATAATATTTAATTATTTTATTTTTTATTCGAGGTGTATTTTAGTCCTAAAAGTTTTATTGACTTCTAAAGTTTTACATAATTTCATGTTCCTTGCTAATAAATTGTATTTATGTCTTGAAAATATATTGTTAGTAACATACTATTATGTTATTATTCATGAACTGATTAATATGATGATGGCTTTGATATGCAAAACCACTTGTTTATAAAATTTCAGGTTTTTAAACATAAATATTAGTTAAAAATGGCTACGTAATAGAAGATATATCATTAAACTACTTATATATATATGTTTTAGTTATAAAATTTAAAAGAACAATATATACTATTTCAATATTCAAAATTTTTTTTAAACAACCAACAATTCCAGTGAATCACTTGTTATATCAATAACCCAATGACCGGATCCCTGACCGGATCAGCGTGGGATCCAATTCTAATAAATAGATCAAGCCACAGTACAGATAAACCTCTCATACTGTTTGCTTTAGTTTCTGTTAAGGATTTAAAAGTTAGTTGTTTACTATTTAGTGTGTCAAGTACAAAGATCATTCAATAATCCAACAATATGAACTTCCCTAGCATCACTTTCAGATCTTAAAAAAGAATCTTCACCTTAGACGACTTCTTACATTGTTCATTCCCAACATTAAAATTTCCAAACTTGTGGTGTGGAATCTATGTAATAATCTAAATTATCGTGGAAGTCCAATCTAAGATCCAAGAGTTCTTTAGACTAAATTCCATTCAAATTAACTTGTGTCTCATGGATTGATTTGCCAATTTAGTCATCTTGCATATGAAAGATGTGTTTGACTTAACATCATTGTCATGATAAAGTCATAAAGTCGTTAGGCTCCTAATCAACTCTTCGTATATCACAAGTTATCACTATAGCTTAGTAATTGAGTTTTATCAAACTATAAAAGAACATGATTTAAACTCATTGTGACCCTTTTCTTAGAATAATTGGCTTAGTTATTCAACATATATATCAAGGATGGCTAGCCCCTATATCTAGCCTTATAGCCTACAAACCCGTCATCAATAAAAAAAGATTAAGGTATATCACCTTAATCTCTCTTATAGTGCATGGTGTGTGTATTTGATAGGAACGGAATGTCCTCTTCAATATCTGGATCGGTTGTAAGAAAGCAGTCCGCACAACCAAGGAAAAATATTCACCAGATATTTTTCCGTAGTTAGAAAATTACGAAACTAAACATGGTCTATCCGTAACTTTTTGATATACTTTTTTGGTATTTACGCCCTTCACAGATTTGGATTGTAACGGGGATAAAAATACGCAAGAGTGGTGGTGATGATAAGGTTAGAGATGATAGTAGAGATGAGAGTGTTCGGTTTATAGAGTTTAGGGGATAAGGATGAAGGGGGAGAAGTGGCTTAGATCCCAAGGATGATGGAGGACTCAATAGAAGAGGGAGGTTAGACAAACACCGACGTCGAGATGGCACACGACTAGGGTTTGAAGAAAGGGGAAAGGGAGATTAGGGTAGAGAGGATAGAAAGAAGATAGAAATCAATATATATTCATCATGATCTTTTTTGTTGCCATCCACACCTTAAGAGGCTGACCAAACAATCAAAAAATTATAATTATTAACTCTAGAAATAATGGATTCTCATCGATCGTGTTCGAACGGGCTCGACCGTGTTCGAACGCACAAATTACGTTATCTGTCTATGCGAACGCATACAGACATTCAAATGCGGCCAAGCATGTTCAACACACAATTTGCATTCTTTATCGATGTGAACGCTTGTAGGCGTTCGCAAGGGCGTTCAAATGCGACATACAAACATGTTATTTTTTCTGAAATAAATAACTAGTATAATAAGAAAAGACTCCAACAAAGTATCAGCCCACCACACTTCCCCCACCTTATCCTCAAGGTACAAAGTCGGGGAAACACTCAATAATGTCTGTCTCCAGTTCCCATGTTGCTTCGTTAGATGGTTTGCCAAGCCACTTAACTAAGACCTCCATCTCCAATCTGGTACTATGATATCATCGGTGCCTCTCAAGTACATGAACCGGCTCCACAATCGTTGTCTCCTCCAATAGCTTGGGTAGAATCGATCCCACAACCTGGTGATCTCTGATCCGCTCCCTCAATAATGAAATATGAAAGACCGGGTGTACTCTCGACCCGTTGGGTAGCTCCAAGCGATATGCAATTGGACCGATACGCTTTAACACTCGAAACAGACCGAAGTAGCGATGTGCTAACTTCTGATTTTGTAGCGGACGTAAGGTCACCTGTTAGTACGGTTGCACCCTCATGAACACCCAACTATCGATGTCCAACTCTTGTTCCCGGTGGCTGTGATCATAAACTTGCTTCATGCGGTTTTGAGCAAATTTAAGATAGACACGTAACCTCCTCAATGTGGCGTTACTATCCATCAATGCCAAGTTTACCTCCGTCTGATCCGTAGAAGCGATAGAGTCATAGGCGCATAATGTTAGAGCCGTGTGCCCATACACCACCTCGAATGGAGTCATGCCAATACTATTGTGGTGGGCGGTGTTGTAAGACCACTCAGCCCACGATAAAAACTCTAACCGGTGTCTCGGTATTTCTACCACAAAGCACTACAAATACAGCTTAAACTAAAGTTCAATCGAGTCCCCTATAATCTAAAAAAACTCCATCCAAAAGTTGCTAACAAATATACAATTACAATCGGAGACAATCATGCATGGCACCATGAAACCAAGCAACATCTCTCACAAAAATTTCAGCCACCGACTTGGCTGAAAATAGATGTGGCAAGGCGAAAAAATACGCATACTTGCTTAATCTGTCAACCATCATAAAAATAACTAAGTAGCCACGTACCAGCAGAAGACCTTCTATGAAATCCATAGAAATGTCTTCCCAAACATGGTCCGGTATTGATAGAAGCTAAAGTAATCAAGCCGGTTTTAATATTGTTACCTTTCGCCCTTTGACAGACTTCACAAGCATAGACAAAAATCCTCACGTCTCACCTCAGTCCAAGTCACGTGCAGCTCTGTGATAGCCACCTATAAGTCCTCAAAACACCTTCATCACCGTCATACGGAGTTTGGTGGCAGTTATCCAACAATTTCTACCGCAACTCATCATTCGCGGGCACCCGGATGCACCCATGGTCCAACAACAAACTACCTCGGTTCTCCAACTCTAGATGGTGCTTCGGATCATCCAACACCTTCTATAACAACCTCTTAATATCTGGCTCAGATGTACATGTATACCTCAGCTCATCAAGAAAAAGAAAAGTGGGAGTAGAAAAGGCTACGAGCTCGGCAGTATCGGATTGGCACGATAGTGCATCCGCTGCTCTATTTTTCGTCCCTTTCTTGTATTGAATTTCATAATCATACAACATTAATTTTGTGACCCACCTCTGTTGTGCTAAAGTGTGAATATGCTATCCCATAAAGTATGAAATGCTCAATTGATCGGTTCGAATAATAAATTGTCTATCGATCAAATAAGGCCTCCACTTTGTCACCGCTTGGAGGATTGCCAACATCTCCATCTCGTAAGTCGACAATTGCTAGGATATCTATGATAAATCCTTGCCAAGAAAGGCTACGAGACGTCCTCCTTGTATTAGTACAGTTCCTATGCCAACTCTTAATGCATCGCATTCCACAACAAACTCTTTGGTTTTGGTAAAGCTAGAACAGGCGCATTGTCATTGCTAGTTTTAATTCTTCAAATGTTGTAGTGGCTTCCTTCATCCATTTAAAAGAGTCCTTCTTCAGCAATGAAGTGAGAGGAGCAGTGATCTTGCTATAGCCAGCGATGAAGCAATGATAATACCCAATCAGCCCTAAAAAGCTGCATAATCCTATGGTAGAAGTAGGGATCGGCTAAGCTGTCATGCACGCCACCTTTTGAGGATCCACCACCACTCCTTCCACTGTTATAATGTGGCCTAAATACTCTACTTGTGGTACTCCCCATAGGCACTTAGACTTTTTAACCTTCAACTCATTTTGCTTCAATAAATTCAGCACATCCTCTAAATACTGCAAATGCTCCATTTTAGTCCTATTGTACACCAAAATATCGTCAAAGAATATCAAGACATACCGTCGCAGCAGAGACCGAAAAATATCATTCATGAGGCTTTGGAAAGTGCTAGAGCATTGGTGAGGCCGAACGGTATCACCCGAAACTCGTAGTGCCCGTTCGGAGTTGAAAATGTGATTTTGTGCACATCCGTCAGATGAACTCTAATTTGATGATACCCTGCCCTCAAATCAAGCTTGTTGAATATGGTCGCCCCTGCAAGCTCATCCAACAACTCCTCTATTACCGAAATAGGATACCGGTCTTTGACAGTGATAGTATTTAGTGCTCGGTAGTTGACATAAAAATGCCACAACTCGTCCATCTTTTGCACTAATAACACAAGCAATGAGTAAGATCTATGAATTAGTTGTATGATGCCTTGCTCCAAGATCTCTGCCACCATTTTGGATATAACCTCCTTCTGCACATGTGGATACTGATACGATGTCACATTCGTCGGTGTAGCCCCGGGCACAATCTCAATGCAATATTTTTGTAGGAGGATTACACGGAGATTTGGGATAGTGGCATATGAAGATTTTGCTGCCACATTAAGCAAGATGGTTCAAAGGACTACCGTATTGGAGTACCAGGCTGAGTTTGAAAGAATTAGTAGTCGTTGTGAGCCACCGTGGCCTAAACATACATTGATGTTCGTGCTCTATGTCCTACTACTATTGAGGAGGCCTTTGAGAAGGCCATGAGGATAGAACAAAAACATAGGGCTCTAAAGATGGCAGCGAAAACAAATTGGCCACAACCGAGATGGGCGGTTTGCACCTAGAACGCTCGACTGTAAATTCTGCAGTTTTAAAAACAGCGGCTGCGACTACTAGATCACGATCACCTTTGAGACCTTCTTTCGATGTAAGCGGAGGCACCAGACCCCCCCCCCCCGTTTGAACTCTCACACCTGCCTAGGTGGAGGAGCGCAGAGCGAAGGGCTTTGCTTTTGATGTGATGTGCGGCTTGATGGTGTACGGACTTCGCCAATTCCTGCGATGCAGCCTATGGTGGGGTTGCTTGGTGCGTATGATTTGGCCTATCTTCTTCAGTTAGGACCAGCAGGAGATGAGCCTCAAACGAGTTCAGGTACTACAATTGAATGATCTAATTTATTAAATAACTTTTCTGGACTGTTTGAGGAGCTGCAGGAGTTGCCACCGAGGAGAGCGGCAGACCATCGTATAGAGATTGTACCCGGGGCTTCACCAGCTAATGTGAGGCCATATCGATATCCACATGTGCAAAAAGAAGTTATCTCAAAGATGGTAGTCGAGATGTTAGAGCAAGACTTCATACAACCAAGTCGTAGTTCATACTCATCCCCTGTGCTATTGGTGCGAAAAAAGGACGGAACATGATGTTTTTGTGTTGACTATCGAGCACTAAACGCTATTACTGTCAAGGACCAGTATCCTATTCTGATTATCGAGGAGTTGCTGGATGAGCTTGCAGGGGTGACTATATTTAGTAAGCTTGATTTGAGGGTCGGGTATCATCAAATTAGAGTTCACCCAGCGGATGTGCATAAACTGCATTTCGGACTTCGAACGAGCATTACAAATTTCGAGTGATGCCTTTTGGTCTCACCAATGCTCCAGCTACCTTCCAAGGCCTCATGAATGATATATTTCGGCCTCTCTTGAGAAGGTATATCTGGTATTTTTTGATGATATTTTGGTGTATAGCAGGACTGAATTGGAGCATTGGCGGCATTTGGAGGACGTGCTGAATTTGTTGGAGCAAAACTAATTAAAGATCAAAAAGTCCAAGTGCTTATGGGGAGTACCAAAGGTGGAGTTTTTAGGACACATCATTTCAGCGGATGGTGTAGTGGCGGATCCTCAAAAGGTTGCATGTATGACCGCTTGACCTATTCCTACTACTACCATCAGATTGAGAGGATTTTTGGGGCTGATTGGTTATTATCGTCGATTCATCACCGGATATGGCAAGATCGCTGCTCCTCTCATTTCTTTGTTGAAGGACTATTTTAGATGGACGGATGAAGCCACTTTAGCCTTTAAAAAATTAAAAACAGTAATGATGACAGCACTCGTTCTAGCACTACCAGACTTCACCAAAGAATTTATTATTGAATGTGATGCGTCGGGTGTTGGTATAGGAGTTGTACTAATGCAAGAAGGACGTCTCATTGCTTATCTTAGTAAGGCTTTATCGCAAAAATCTCAGTAATTATCGACTTATGAGAGAGAGATGCTAGCAATTCTACATGCGGTGACAAGGTGGAGGGCTTATTTGATCGGTAGACGATTCATTATCCGAACCGATCATAGGAGCTTTCCATACTTTATGGGACAGCGCATACACACTCTGACATAGCAGTAATGGGTCACAAAATTGTTGGGGTATGATTATGAAATTCAATACAAGAAGGGAACAGAAAATAGAGTGGCGGATGCACTATCACGCCAACCCGATACCGTCGAGCTTGCAGCCTATTCATCTCCTACTTTTCCCTTCCTTGATGAGCTGAGGTATGCATGTACATCTGACCCAGATATTTTGAGATTGTTGCAGGAGATGATGGATGATCCGGAACGCCATCTCGACTTGGAGGATTGAGACAGTTTGCTGTTGGACCGCGAATGCATTCGAGTGTTGGAGCGTATTGGTCCAGTTGCATATCGTTTGGAGCTGGCGGAGGGGTCGAGAGTGCATCCTGTCTTTCATGTTTCATTATTGAGAGAGTGCATTGGAGATCATGAGATTGTTGGATCGGTTCTACCGAAGCCATTGGAGGAGATAGAGATCGTAGAGCCAGTTCGAGTACTTGCTAGACGCCGACGACGACATGGTACCAGATTGGAGATGGAGATTTTAGTTGAGTGGCTTGGCAAGATATCTGATGAGGCAACATGGGAGTTGGAGAGTGATATCTTGGAGCATTTCCCTGACTTTTCACCTTGAGGGCAAGGTGGGGGAAGCGTGGTGGGCTGATACACTTAGTTAGGATTTTATCTAATTAGCCAAATCCAACTCTGTGCAGTTTCAAAAAAATATTTGTAGAATATTTGACACATATCCAAATAATAGCAAACCAGTTGGATAAGGTCGAAAACCTCTAGATCTACAACTTTGATATTCATGACTTCTCCAGATTCGGAATATATCTATCACAAAACGAAAGCTTAATCCAAAAAGTATTCGGAGAAGATAAGGAATATTGGTTTAGTTGGTTTGTTAGGGTTTCATATTGTTTTAGGACTTGTTGGCTAACCTCTATAAATATGTGGATGGCACCCAACTTTATATTGCTATTGGATTATTGATTTCTTACCTCCTATCTTCTCTCTAGACTTCTCCCTCCTTCCTCTTCACCATCCTTCCACCTCTATCGTTGGCAAGGTTTCTCATCGCTTCTAATCTCCCTCGTCTATCGAGCCACTCCTCTTCTTTGGGATCTTGACCACTTCGTTCCCTTCGTTTACTTTCCTTAGTCACTTCCACAATCCACGCTCATCTCCATACCCATCCATGACCCTAACATCCACTCCACCCGTCACCACCACCATCACCCACGTTATTCCATATTTTCGTCCCTACTACAGTTTGAATCTATGAAGGGCGTAAATATGAAAGTTGTAGATTAGGAAGATATGGATCTAACTCAATTGATGTCGTAATTTTCTATCTATCGAAGAATATCTGACGAATATTTTTTCACAATTGCGCGAACTATTTCCTGCAATAAATTCAAATCTTAAGGAATTGTTCCGTAGCCGATCTTTTGGTTCTAGATCCTATCAATTTGGTATCCAAGCTTTAACAAATTGGTATCAAAGCCCTATCAATTGGTATCAGAGCCTATCACTTTGGTATTAGAGCCTATCAAATACACACAACTTTCTATACGAGAGGTTAGTGAGGAGATTGGTTTTGGATGCTGAACCGACCACGGGGTTTGACGTTGCTCGTGTCACCGGATCAGTATTCAGGTCTAAGGACACAACAACATCGTGGACTTAAATCCATTGGCGCTACGAAGAGCGGACATTGTCCTTGGTACTCAGTAGTTACAGAGTTTGGGACTTATCACATTTGATTTCTGGAGCATGTGGATAAATATGCCTGAATATGCATGCATCGATATCTCAGCTTGGATATCTTCCTCCGCGCCCTCCTCCACGTCCTTCCCATGAACCTCTTCTACATACTCTTCATCATTAACAACCTCATTATCCCTTTCGAGACTATCAATGAGCATCACACTCCCGATTGGTTTGGAACACTGATGACCAGGGATGAAACATTCATCGCATCGAAAGCAAAGTCCCTGCGCTCTTCACTCCACCACTTGGAAAAGTGTGAGAGTTCGAACGGGGGGTCCTGTGCCTCCTCTAACATCGGAAGATGGTCTCAAGGGTGGTCAGGCCCCCGTACTAGCAACCGCTGCCTTTGAACCCGCAGAATTTCCAACAGGCATTCTCGGCACAAACCGCCCATCTCGGCTGCCCCAACTTGCCTTTGCTGCCATTTTCAAAGTCTTGTGCTTTTGCTCCATCCTCACAGCCTTTTTCAAAGGCCCCCTCAAAAGTGGTAGGACAGAGAGCACGAACATCCGCCTAGATCTCCTCCCACAACTTTGAAATAAAAGTGCTCATCAATGTTAGTTCCGACCAAGGTGGGTCGCTACGACTACCAACTCTTTCAAATTATGCTTGGCACTCCGACATGGTTGTCCTCTAAATCATTTTACATAATATGGTAGTAAAATCTTCATACACCGCTATCATAAATCTGCGTGTAATCCTCCTATAAAATTCTGCCCAATCAGTAAATCCTCCACTTCGAATGGCCGATCGGTACCAATGCAATGCCATTCCCTAGAGGTGAAAGCTTGCCATCGTCACTTTTGCATCCTCCGTTGTCCCTTAACAATCAAAATACTACTACACTTGAAATAATCAATCTGTCGGAATCCTACCTTAGAATTTTGGAAAGTCCATGATAGGTTACGAAACGATCCCTTCAAGATCTAGATTGATTGTAGGAAGCACTCCGCATAATAGAGAGAAAATATTCACCAAATATTCTCCCTTAGTCAGAAAATTACAAAACCAAGTCTGATCGATCCATAACTTCTTGATGTATGATTTTTTTATTTACATCCTTCGCAGATTCTAACAACAACTGAGACGAAAATACGATAGAGTGAGGATGATGGTGGTGGTGATGGGTGGAGTGGATGTTAGGGTTATGGATGATAATGGAGATGAGGGTGGATGGTTGATGTAGTCTAAGGGATAAGGACGAAGGAAAAGAAGTGGTCAAGATCCAAAGAAAGGGGAGGACTCGATAGACGAGGGAGATTAGAAATTAGAAAAGACCTTGCCAACGGTAAAGGCGACTGGTTGGTGAAGAGGGAGGAGGAAGATTAGGGTAGAAAGATTAGAGAGAGGATAGAGGATGGTAGAAATTAATATTCATTAAGCATAATGATTTTTGGCTGCCATCCACACTTTTATAGAGGCTACCTAACAAGCCAAAATAATAATTATTAACCCTACTTCTAGTAGACTCTCGCCGACCGCGTTCGAATGCACAAAAGATGTTCTCTGTGGGTGCGAACTGATGCAGGCATTCGAACGCGCCCGATCGCGTTTAAACATACATTTCGCATTCTCTATTTTTGCAAACTGATGTAAGCATTCATAAAGGCGTTCAAACGCGCCCCCTTCTACGTTCGAATGCGACATATGAAAAATTTTATTATAATGAAAATAAATAATTAATGCAATAAGAAAAGACTCTAACAAGGTGTATCAACCCACCATGCTTCCCCTACCTTGTTCTTTTGGTGTAAAGTTAGAGAAACGCTCCAACATGTCCGTCTCCACCTCCCATGTCGCCTCGTAGGATGGCTTGCCAAACCACTCGACTAAGACCTTCATCTCCAATCTGGTGCCATGACATCATTGGCGCCTAGCACGTACATGAACTAGCTCCACGATCTCAATCTCCTCCAATGACTTTAGTAGAACTGATCCAACAACCTAATGATCACCAATCCACTCCCTCCATAATGAAACACGGAAGATAGGATGCACTCTCCACTCCTCAAGTAGCTCCAAATGATAAGCAACCAGACCGATATGCTCTATCACTCGAAACGGACTTAAGTAGCAATGTGCTAACTTCTAGTTTCACATCGGACGCAAGGTCACCTGTCAATATGATTGCACCCTCATGAACACCCAACTGCCAATGTCGAACTCCTATTCCCTCCCAATGGCTGTGATTATAAGCTTGCTTCATGCGATTTTGAGCAAGTTTAAGATGGGCACGCAACCTTCTCAATGTAGTGTCTCTATCCATTAAAGTTAAGTCCACCTCTGTCCAATCTATAGATGCCACTGAGTCATAGGCGCGTAATATCAGAGTCGTGTGCCCATACACTACCTCAAACGGAGTCATGCCAAAACTACTATGGTGGGCAGTGTTGTAAGACCACTTCGCCCACGATAAAAACTCCAACCATTGTCTCGGCATCTCTCCAACAAAGCACCGCAAATACTGCTCAATGCCTCGCAATCCTGTGATGGAAATAGGGATCGGCCAAGTGGTCATGCACGCCACCTTTTAAGGATCCACCACCACTACTTTTACCGTGATGATGTGGCCTAAATACTCCACTTGTAGTACTCCCATTAGGCACTTAGACTTTTTAATCTTCAGTTGGTTTTGTTTCAACAAATTCAGCACATCCTCCAAATACGACCAATGCTTCATTTCAGTCCAGCTGTACACTAAGATGTCGTTAAAGAATACCAAGATATACCTTCGCAATAGAGGCTAAAAAATATCATTTTATGATGCCTTAAAAAGTAGCTAGAGCATTGGGGAGACCAAAAGGCATCACCTGGAATTCATAGTGCCCATTCGGAGTTTGAAATGTAGTTTTATGCACATCTGCCAAGTGAACTCTAATTTGATGATACTCGCTCCTCAAGTCAAGCTTGCTAAATATGATCGCCCCTACAAGCTCATTCAGGAGCTCCTTTATGACCGAAATAGGATACCAGTCTTTGACGGTAATAACGTTTAGTGCCTGGTAGTCGACACAAAAACGCCATGTCCTGTCCTTCTTCTACACCAATAGCATGGGCGATGAGTAAGAGCTATGACTTAATTGTATGAGGCCTTGCTCTAACATCTCAGCTACCATCTTGGAGATAATTTCCTTCTACACATGTGGATACCAATACGGCCTCATGTTTGCCAATGCAGCCCTAGGCACAATCTCTATGTGATGGTCCTCCGTTCACCTTGGAGGCAACTCCTTTGGTTCTTCAAATAGTCCAGCAATATTTATCTTATAAATTAGACAAATCAATTGTGGTACCTGGACTCATTAGGGGCTCATCTCCTATTGGTCCTAACTGAAGAAGGTATGCCAAATCACTCGCACAAGGCAGCCCAACCATCGGCTACATTGCTGGAATTAGTGGGGACTGAACGCCATCAAGCCGCACTTCTTTATTTCCTTGCTTAGATTTCATCCACATGCTTCGGAAATTAAAAGTGATAGGTCCCAAGCTCTACAACCACTTAGTGCCAAGGACAATGTCCGCTCCTAGCAATTCCAATGGATACAAGTTCACAATGATGTTGTATCCTTGCACCCATATACCGACCCAGTGACACAAGTTCTTCGTCCGAAGCTTCGTGTTGTCTCCAATAGCAACGTCAAATCCGTAGTCCATCAGCATCCAAGCCCAACTTCCTTACTAACCTCTCATCTAGAAAGTTATGTGTACTCTCATAATCAATAAGGATGTGCACACAATGCTTTCTAACGAGTCTGTCCACCTGCAATATCCTCAGCACAGAAGTACCCAAATATGGATGCATTGATATTTTAGCTTGGATATCTTTCTCTACGCCCTCCTCCACGGCCTCCTCATTGACCTCCTCTAGGTACTCTCAATCACCAACCTCATCCTCCCCCTCGAGACCATCGATGAGCATCAAACTCCCGATCGATTTGGAACACCGATGACTGGGGGTGAAATGTTCTTCGCTCTTCGCTCCTCCACCTGGGCAAGTGTGAGAGTTCAAACAGAGGTCTTATGCCTCCTCTAACATCGAAAGAGAGTCCCAAGGGTGGTCATGCTCTAGTACTAGTAGCCACTACCTTTAAACTCGTAGAATTTTCAGTCGGTGTTCTAAGCGCAAACCGTCCATCTCGGTTGCCCCAACTTGCTTTCGCTGTCATCTTGAGAGCCTTGTGCTTTTTCTCCATCTTCACGGCCTTCTCAAAGGCCTCCTCAAGAGTGGTAAGATGGAGAGCATGAACATCCACCTGGATCTCTTCTCACAGCGTTGAAATGAATGTGCTTATCAATGTTGGTTCAGGCCAAGGTGGCTCGCAATGACTATGATATGATTTGGACTTCACTGATGTCATCTCGAGCATGGATACACTTTATGAGTGTCTTTTCTTATTATTTTAATATTTATTTTAGAGAAAAAATAAGTTTTCTGTAGGTCGAATCCAAATGCGGGTGGGTGCGTTCGAACGCACTTGCAATTGCCTGCATTAGGTTCGCAAAATTAAAGAATGCAAAATGTGCGTTGAAACTCGACCGGGCGCGTTCGAAGAACTGCATCAAGTTCGCATCGACAGAGAACATTTTTTATGCATTCGAACGCATTCGACCTTGTTCAAACACGATCGGTGAAAATCCACTATTTTTAAGGTTAATAATTGTCATTTTTGAATTGTTTGGTTAGCCTCTTAATGTGTGGATGGCAACCAAAAGCATTATTGATGAATTGAGTTTTTGCCCTAATCTTCTTCTCCTTCTCTCTCGTTCCCTCATTCCCTGGCTCTATTGCTTCTAGCCTACCTTGATAGGCCACTCACCCTAGACCCTTAGGGGCGGCCCACTCCTCCCCCTTCTTCAAATCTCCCTACCCTTGCCCTAACCCATTCATCATCCATAATCCCTCAATCACCACCTTACTCACGGGTGCCATCCTATTACCGCTGGCCTATCACCTCCATAATCCATCTAGGATCTCATGCCTCCATCCACGAATCCATAAATGGACTCCTAGACATTCATCTACTTATCTAACGATATCTTTAGATTCCGCCGTTCGATTTTCCTAAAATTAAATTCATTAGAAAGCTCCTTTCTAGAGCTACAACATATCAAAATTTCCTGTTGATTTGACAGCTATAACTTCTGGAATCCTCTTCCAAAGTTTCATGCTAGATCCTATCCAGATCTAAAAATATGATAGATCAAACCTTAGCCCAAGAGGAGATCGTATCAGACTACTAACTCTATCAAATTCTGCTTGATACTCCAATATGGTTATCCTCTGAACCATCTTACTTAATGTGGCAGTAAAATCTTCATACGCCGCTGTCCCAAATCTACGTATAACCTTCCTACAAAAGTCTACCCAACCGGTAAATCCTCCACCACGAATAGCTAATCGATACCAATGTAATGTCATTCCTTGGAGGTGAAAGCTTGCCATCGATATCTTTGCATCCTCCGCTATCCCTTTACAATCAAAGAATTGCTCTACTTGAAACACCCAATATGTCGGACCACCGCCTTAGAATTTTGGAAAGTCCAAGCGTGCGATTCTCCCTCGGATAGGATTGTCGAAACCACAAAAGATCCTTGATTCAGGTCTGAACCGTTGTGTTTGTTGGTCTCCTTCTCTAAATCCTCGAGCACGCCCATCACCATCTCCGAAGGGATCAACATCATCCTCTAAGTGCCACTATTCTTCATTTGCGAAGCGCACCAATGTTGCACGCCTCTTGGGTTCCACCATCGCCAGCCTTGGGTTGTGTATTGGAGGTGGGGGATGATGTATAGGAATAGGTAAAAGAGGATTATTGACATTAACATGTTGTACCTAGACCTATGGGGTATTGATTCGATGTGGTCCCATCGCTGGTCTTTCTTGAGGCACCGATCTTCATCGAGGAGATGACAAAGCTGATCGGTTCATGATATATTCCTTCAACGCATTATGATCATTCTACATTGTGTCCACCCTATGTAGCAGTGTTTGGAACATGCCCCTAAGTTCATCCGCCAAGCCCATTTTTACACCCATGGATGTTAGTTGACTCGGTCCTACCGTGACCGCCCCAAGGGAATCGGCCTCTCGATTAGGGTTATCGTGGATTGAGTTTTATCTGGTCGATGTACTCTCCATTGATCTCCTTGTTGATGCCATCTTTCTTGTCTCTATCATTAATGGAGGTCCGAGATTCACTGAGCTATGATACCAATGATAGGTTACGGAACAATCCTTTCAAGATCTGGATTGATTGTAGAAAGTAGTCCCTACAATAGAGGAAAAATATTCACCAAATATTCTTCCGTAGTTACAAAATTATGAAACTAAGTTTGACCGATCCATAACTTCCTGATCTATATTTTTCATATTTACACCCTTTGTAGATTTTAACTGAAGCTAGGACGAAAATATGATAGAATGGGGATGATGGTGGTGGTGATGGGTGGAGTGGATATTAGTGTTATGGATGATAATAGAGATAAGGGTGGATGGTTGATGTAGTTTAAGAGATAAGGATGAAAGCGAAGAAGTGGCCGAGATCCCAAGGAAGAGGGAGGACTCAACAGACAAGAGAGATTAGAAGTTAGAAAATACCTTGCCAACGATAGAGGTGGTTAGTTGGTGAAGAGGGAAGAGGGAGATTGGGGTAGAGAGACTAGAGAAAGGATAGAGGAGGGTAGAAACCAATATTTATTAATTATAATAATTTTAGCTGCCATCCACACCTTTATAGAAGCTAGCCAACAGGCCAAAATAACTCTTGATCTTCGGTCAATATTTTCACCTTTCACGTCCATCTCGCAACCATCTAACCTTTGGTCAATATTTTCACCGTAACTCTTGATCTACACATCCAATCGATCTGATTTTGATTTTGTTGGATCCCTAACTTGCAGGGGAACAATCTACCAGACTATCAAATCTTTTGGACGGTTAGATCGATCAGAATTTATCTAAAAATATCCACCTCTAGATCTATTCAACGGAGTATTTTGTTAAAACCTTGATATCTAGAAATCCACATATCGCCCCAGATCTCACGACCCCATTCCGGAAAGGTGAGTTAGAGATCTATCTTCCATCCAAATCTGATAAGTATCCAATGGTCGGATCATCGATAAATCAGCCTAGAAGATACGGCTATATTTAGATCCAAATTAGACCTCAATCATCATCTATTTCAAATTCTTTCCTATATTTCCTTAAATATCCTTCCATATCTTCCCTATTCCCTTCCATCATATTTCATCTACCATTCATAGCTATTCCATCTCCACCATTCATCCTTAATCCTCTATAATTCACCTAGGATCTCGTGCCTCCATCCATGGATCCATTGACGAACTCTCATGACGTTCATCTACTTATCTGATGATATCTACAGATCCCGCCGTCCAATTTTTTTGAAAGTAGATTCGTTGGAAAGCTCTTTTCTAGGGATACAACATATCAAAGTTTCATGTCGATCCAATGGCTAGAATTTCTGGACTCCTTTTCCAAAATTCTGTGCGAGATCTTTTCTAGATCTGAAAAATGGGATAGATCTAACCTTAGCCCAAGGAGAGATCGTATCACATTGACAAAGCTACGCCAGACAAATATTCTAGCTCTTGGCACGGCAGTATTGCTGGTCCAAATAGCTTTCCAAAGCTTTGCTTTCCTTGGATCAGAAGTGGAGCTGTTCCAACTCCCTTTTGATAGAACAGTGTAAGTGGATTTTGTCGAGAAGATACTATTAGTGGTTGGCATCCATATGAGTTTATCCTTGTCATCATGAGGAGGGTGATTGATACCAATCTGTTTGATTGCATCTACCGTCTCTAGCGGGAAGATAGAACGAAGCAAGGGTACATTCTAGCTATTCCCTCTCATAAGGTTGGTGACTTTAGTTATGCCCGGAGGAAGAGCAATGCTGGTTAGGTTTCAAGATGGCACCCAGGGGTCGTAGGAGATGGATATTATTTTTCCATCTCCTACCTACCACCTTAGGTTTCCTTTGACTTCCTCTCTAACTTGGAGAATAGAAGACCAAATCCATGAACCTCCACTTTTAGCTTTAGTTGCCTAGAAGGATTTGTGTGGAAAGTACTTAGTCTTCAAGATGGTGGCCCAAAGGGTTGAGGGTTCCTTCATCAAGCACCAAACAAGCTTGGCTATAAGGGCTCGATTCACCAAAGAGAGCTTTCTTATGCCTAGACCCACACTCTCTACATTCTTGCAGATCACGTCCCAGCTTCTTAGATAGATGTGATGCCCTCTCTCCTTCACACCCCACCAAAAGTCTCTAAGTAGTGCATTAAGCTCTTTGAGTAGGCTGGCTGGGAAGATATGTGCCGACATGAAAAAGATCGGGATTGAGGCTAGCACAGATTTGATTAGGGTTAATCTAGCAGCATGTGAGAGAAATTTAGCTTTCCAGTCTTCAAGTTTGGCATTAATCTTCTCTGCAACAAAATTAAAAGCTTTTTTCTTAGATTTCGGCATTAGTAGTGGGCTGCTGAGGTAATGATGCTGTTGGTCCAGCAACTTGACTCTGAGAATATCTAGAATCACATCTCAGTTTTGCTAGTTTGTTTTCCTGCTAAAGTAAGCTGCTGATTTTTCAAAGTTGATCTCTTATCCAGAGAACCTATAGTAGGTGTCAAGGGTAGTTTTGAAAGTCCCAGCTTCTGTAACCGTGACCTTTTCGAATAAGAGTAGGTCATCCGCGAACATTAGGTGGGAGAGCAGTGGGGCTCTGTGGGCTACTCTAATTTCTCTCAGCTTGTGGATGCTCATCTTATGTTCCAAGAGTAGCGAGGGAGTGTTCGAACCCACTATAAATAGATAACGGGAAAGGGGGCATCCCTGATGCAGCCCTCTCATCGATTTGAATTGTCCATCCGTCTATCCATTGATTTCGACTGCTATGCTCATGGTTGAAATGCACGTATGGGTTAGCTGGATGAAGTTACTCGGGAAGCCAATTAGTCTAAGTCCATCACATATTAGCCTCCATTCCATTCTATCAAAAGATTTTGAGAGGTCCGCCTTGAGGAGAAAAGAGCCAGTGATGCTCTTAGAGCTCTTTATAGAGTTTATAACCTCTTGCGCAATTACTTGATTATCTAAAATTTGCCTGCCTGGGATGAAGGCACATTAAGCCTTGGTTATGCTCTCCTCCAGAAATGGCTTCATTTGGTTTGTTAGCAGTTTTGTGATGATCTTCACCATGATATTGCAAAGGTTGATGGGACGGTAATCCCCTATTCCTAATGCATTAGACTTCTTCGGGGTGAGAATGATGTTGGTGAAGTTGGTTTCTCGCTCCAATTGGCCTTGGTTGAAGAAATGAGACATCATATTGTAGATCATGGGTTTGAGTTCTGGCCACATGAGCTGGAAGAACCTTGCGTTGAGGCTGTCGAGTCCAACAACACGGTCCAAAGGTTTGTTAGCCTGGTTGAGCCTATGGGAGAAGATTGATGGAGGGTTAGTAGTAGTATAGATATCTTTAAAATAAAAGAGAAAGGCTTCTCTAATCTCTTTTATATCATACGTTATATGGCCATCAATCCGCAGGAAGTTGATGGAGTTCCTTCGCTTTCTTGCCATGGCTGAGGCATAAAAGTAGCTATTCTTTCGATCACCACATGCTAGCCACTTTGCTCTGAAGCGTTGGTGCCAGTATACTTCATGTTTGAGCAGTATATCCTCGTATTGCGAATGTAGCGTTTGTTCCTTGAACTAGTCCTCATCACTATGGGTATTGGATTGGAGATTCATGATTTCCACCACCAGAGCTTTCATCTTTCTCGTAATGCTCCCTACATGGGTCGAAGCCCAGTGGTGCAGCTTCCTCATTAGAGTGGCTACTTGCTTTGAGATGTTTGCCTTCCAGTTTGAGATTGTTGCCTTCCAGCCTGAGATTGTTGCATGCGACCTTACAAAAAGGGAGGAAGGAGTCCACTTTGGCCCACCAGTTTTCAAAACAAAATTTCCTACAGTGATGGGATCTCACAAGATCTGTCTCGAGGAGGATTGAATTGTGATCACTGGTAATAGCCAAGAGATGAAGGACTTTTGCAGTTGGGAACCGGTTCACCAATCCATCCTTGCCAGAACTCTATCCAGATGCTGTCTAACTCTATTCGAGTTAGAGCGCCTATTGGACCAAGTATAGGCCGGGCCAGCGTACCCAAGATCTATCGACCCCGCTCTATTGATGTTGCTGATGAACTCCTTCAATCTGCTCTAATTAGTAGGAAGGCCCCTGTCTTTCTCGGAAGGGCTTGCAATGTCGTTCTCCCATGCAACATAGAAGAGCATCTTAGTTTGAGGCATAGGAGGAGATATTATCCCATAGAACCTAACTTCCAGTATGGTAAGGACTACCATAGATGCCACCAAATGTTCATCTAGCATCCTGGTAGGAGTCTCCAATTTTGGCAAAAATGAAGCTAGGGTTGGTTGCTATGACCTCAACCAATAGGTCGTCATGCCAAAGAAGCCAAAGTCCTCCGGCTCTACTCGAGGAAGGAACAATGTGGGAGTTGTGAAGAGGGAGAAAAGAAATAATGGCTTTGGATTTGTCGAAGTCTCATTTTGTTTCTGAGATAAAGGTCGTGATATTCATGCTGTGGAGGATACACTTTAAGTTTCAGATTGTCGAGGGACCTCCACCCCCTCAACAATTCCAAGCTATTATCTTCATTTCGAGTTTGGCAGCAAGGGGAGCGTCGCCACCTGTAGTTCATTAGTGACTGTAGTGGCTTCATCCAAACTTTTCGTCGTGATCGGAGTTGAGCCCGACTTCCTTTTCAATGGGGGACCAATTGATCTGAGGCTTTTCTCTTCCCCAGGGAGCAGATGGTGCTGATGGGTGTTGGCTTCAGTCCCACATTGTAAAAGGTTAGGGTATTTTCAATGTGGTGTAGCGTTATGAGAATAGTGGAGAGAAGACTTTGCAAGAAATTAGACGTGGGTGTAGGGATAGTCTCATTGGGTGTCGTGTCTGGGCAAGGACCGAGATGGATAGATTTCTGGCTTCCTTTGTTCTCAGTAGGCGGGATAATAAAGGAGTCAATCAAGTTTATGGGTATTGAGATGAGTGTCGCATTTTTATTAGCTTAAGGGTTGGAGGTAGCAGTTTTGATGGGCTTCAGATTAGAGTGTATCTTGGCTTTTGTAATAGCTGTGATGGGTGGCGTGTTAGAGCAAGCCGGTGAGTGTATGGGAGAGGATAGCTTGGGTAGGGTCAAGTCAGGAGAGGTCATAGCAACTTGCTTTGGCGACACATTGCTTGAGTCACTGTACGTTCCTTGGGACATCGAGTTAGATGACAAGCTGAATTGACGCCATTGCCCTTGGTGAGGTCTGTCTCCGCTCCTACCGGTAGCTTCTGGTGAACTTAGAGCCCTGACAAGGTGGAGAAACTTGGGTTTTAGGAGTTCCATCAGCTTACCATGTATGTGGGGAGGGAAGTCTCTCCTCATTTGGGCTTCGAGGGCTCCTCAATGAGGACATTCTGACAGCTCGTGTCCAATCCTTCCGTAAAACATGCAGTGCTGGGGCATTCTTTCATATCGAACCTGGATATCCCTTGAATCTCCATTAAGAAGGGTGACCGAGAGTGATTCTATTAATAGCTTTGTGATGTCGATCTGAATTCGCGTTTGGATGAACCTTGTCCACTGAGCAACTTCAAAGGTATCCCCCTGGACCGGTGAACCCACTCTTGTGGCCAGTTTGAGCGCTGTGGACATTAAGAGGTATTCAAGCGATAACCCGTGGAACTATACCCAGAAGTCACCTTTGGTCGAAGCACCAACAGTCCGCCGGAGTATCCGAGGCGAAGTTGTTAAGCACAAAGAGGTCCCTGTTATAGGACCAAGGGGTACCCATACGAGTTTTCCACTTATCTTCTTCTTTAGAAAAAACCAAGAGAAAGACTCCCTTTCTTGCCTCAATGAACTCCACGGGTCCATCCAGGTTCCAAGCCTTGGATAAAGAAGTTTTAAGGCCATTAGAATTAACTGGACGATCAGTGATGAGTCCGGTTGGAAAGGGTGTTCTCTCTTTCAAGGGGGATGGTTTCCTACATTTTCTTGTCTGAGAGGAAGGCATCAAACTTGCTTAGGAGCTCTTCATCTGTTAGGGCCATGAGGGTGGCTAGGGAAGGGGCCGAGGTGAGTGGGTACTGTGGAGGGGAGGGTGGGAAGAATACCTTGGGGAAGGAGGGTTAGCTCCTTAGGGAAGAAGGAGAGGCCTCTCACGAGGCCTTTGTCTCACAGCAATCCATAAAGGACATCTCTCTCTCTTCGTCTCTCTAGTCTCTATAAAATGACTTGATAACTCTTTGAGATCGGTGGTAGAAAGTTAGTAAGCATACTTGCAGTTTGTATGAGATTATAAATAATAAATAAAAGACTAAGAAATTCATGCATAAAGAGATACGTAACAAATTCTTTACTAGGAGAAAATCACAGGACAACAATAAATATTACTATACAAAATATAGAGTACAATGACTCAAAGATTATCCCAAATAAATCAATCTTTATCTAAGCACGTTGCATAAGTGGAATAGGGTTTCCCACAAGCCTCGTAACCCAACTTAAACTATTAGTAAGAGCCTACATATAAACCCTATTAGCTAGTTTTCCTCCTTATTTAAGGATAATTACACTTAGCCTCTTGTTTTTTACATATACTCTCTTAAATGTCCTTTTATTATCTATATAGAACTCTTGAATTAATAAAAAAAATATCCACATAGATCTCTCAATCTAAGAAAAAAAATAACTAGATAGACTCTAAAGTGAATTTTCGTAGGGCAGGGGGTCTATATAGTTAAAAAAAATTCATAATGTATTAGTGGAAAACAATAATAGTTTAGAGGGGCTAATTAGATTCGGATTATGATACGATCTCCCCTTTTAGCCAAGGCTCGATCTATTCTGATTTTTAGATCTGAACAAGATCTGACATGAAACTTTAAAAATAGATCCTGAAAGATTTAGCCGTCGAATCGAACCCCGGAAAAGAGCTTTCCAACAAATTAAATTTCTGGTAAATCAGACGATGTGATCTCAAGATATCATCCAATTAGTGGACAAACGTTAGGGAGTCTTTCTTAGGGTCCCCAAAACAATGTCGGCATCTCGCAAGGCCAACGAATAAAGATCCAATGTGAAAGTTTGGCTTTGCACCTTCAATTCCACACCTCCACAAATGAAATATGCCCGCAATGTGGTGCTATCTCCAATCGTCACATCAAACCCTTCCGTGGGTTCCAACTCGAGATTACGGCTTCCTTGGCTCGTCCAATTTTGTTTCAGGTATAACTTCATGGCTCGTTATTTGTCTTCCATAAGCACCGCATCTTCAAAGACCTCCTTTAAGTTTTTAGGCCTTAAATCCCTCACGTCAGCTTGTATATCTCCCTGTAGCCCAGAGATGACGATGCTGCGAAGTTGCTGATCCGTCCATGGGGGTTGTTTTCAGCTACTTATCCTCTCAAATTCTTCTTAGTATGCCTCAACTGTGGTCCTTTGCATTGTCTTCCAGAGGAGAGCATCGAAGTCTTCATACCCCAACGCTCCAAATCGTTGTATAATATCGACGCAAAAGTCGACCCAATTTCAATAGCCTCATGGGCATTGGCTGCACAAAACCAATGAAGCGTCGTATCTTCAAGGTAGAAACTCGCAAGCGTCACCTTATATTCTTCTACTGTACCTTAGTATGCGAAGAATTGCTCCGCCCTATACAACCAATCGATCAGATCGCCACCTTTGAACTTGGGAAATTCAAGAAGCACGATTTGCCCACGGATATCGTTGTCTTGATCCGGATCATATCCCAGTCCTTGTCTAACCGAAGGAGGATGCACCATGAATGGTTGATGATCCCTCCTTCGATTTTGATTAACTCGATGCGGTTCCGGTTCGTATTGCCCCACCCACGGATCTAGATCTCCAAGGCAATCTCCATAGTGGTTCGCTCGTCGGATGGGCTCACCTACAACTAGGCCTGGTGGAACCATCCTTGCTTGTCTCTACCCATAGGGTGGTGGCAGCAAAGGCTCGTGTGGGTGCAAATTCTGAACCGGTGGTGGCGGGTTCATGGGGGTGGACTCGCGTCGTGGAGTCGATGGTGCATTCTCGTTCGCCATGACTTCCCTTATCACCCACAATTCCCGCATCATCTCAATTATCATCTAGTTGTTGATGACCATTTGTTCAGAAAGAGACCCAAATATGGCTTGAACACTAGGCTCTTCCGTATTCCAATTTGGTCGAGCAGTTCCGCGGGTGGAAGTCCCTACAACCGTTTCTCTCTCCTCTATTGGGAGAATCTCTTCTTTCTCATCTCGCCGTGCAGCCATGACTTTGGTTGTCGTCATAGGAAGCGCATGTCCGAGAAACGGTGGCTCTGATACCAGCTTGATATGATCTCTGCTTTTGGCTAAGACTCAATCTATTCTGATTTTCAGATCTAGATAGGAACTTTGAAAATAAATCCCGAATGATTCAGCAAGTCGGATCGACGTAAAATTTGATATATTGTAGCTCCAAAAAAGTACTTTCTAACAAATCAAGTTTCAGGCAAATCGGACAATGTGATCTCGAGATATCGTTCGATTAGTGGACGAACGTCAGGGAGTCCGTCTTAGGATCTGTGGATAGAGGCACGAGATCCTTGGTGTTAGTGAGGGTTGGTGGACCGGCGTTAATGGGGTGGCACCGGTGAGTACGTGGAGATGGAAGGGTTATGGGTGATGAAAGGATTAAAACAAAATAAAAGATAGATTGGAAGAAGGGGGAGAAATGAGCCACCCCAAAGGAACTAGGGTGATTGGCCGGTCAAAGGAGGCTTAAAGCAGCGATGCCGGGGAACGAGAGAACGGGAAAGAAGAAGACGAAGAAGACGAAGAAGACAAGGCAAAACTCAATTCATTCAATGATAATTCCATGGTTGTCATCCACACCTTTAGAGGCTAACCAAACAATTTAAAAATGACAATTATTAACCATAAAATAGTATATTTTCACCGATGGCATTCGAACGCGCCCGATGGCGTTCGCACGCACATTTTGCGTTCTCTATATGTATGAACGCAATGCAGGCGTTCACAGGTGCGTTCGAACGCACATTTCGCATTCTCTGTACGTGCGAACCTGATGCAGACGTTCGCAAGCGCGTTCGAACGCACTCCACCTGCGTTCGAATGCAACATATAGAAAACTTATTTTTCTCTGAATTAAACACTAAAATAAGAATAAAAGACATCCCTAAAGTATATCCATACTCGAGACGACATCGATAAAGCCCGAATCATATCAGATCATAACTAGGTCAACTTGTCTAACCCGATTATTAAACAAGTCGTATTTGTATTTATTACCTCAACCTACTTAACCAGTTTATAATCTAACTAACTTGTTTATAACACGAAAAATTTATTTATAACCTTGAAAGAATCATTTATAATCCAAAAACCTTGTTTGTAACTCAAATAACCTGTATAAATTTAAATAACTCAAATAACCCAAGTGAACCATTGCGTACGTTTTTAGAAATTCTTACATGTTTAATAAACAGAGTTGTTTTCGTATTTATATGATCATGACCTGATCCGAATTCAAACCCAGCTAACTCAGATATCACAAAATAGAAATAATAAAAATTCTTTTATTCAGACTGTTAATGTTAAGAAAAGAAATTAAACATGCTGCTAATTTTAGTTGGGGAAGTGTCGAATACTTGAAAGATCTTAGATCCATCACGTCACGTCGACAAGACTCAACGCCGACCAACCAGTTTGCCGACCTAAATTGCTGGACCATATTTTTCAACTGTCTTAATGGGTATTTACGTAAATATCCGATGTAAGAAATTTTAATAAGACTAAAGAAGATAAAAGATCATGTTAATGGTTAGTCTTCATACCAAATGATAAATATTGCACGTACTAATTCAATCAACTAAAGGTAGGTTTTATATTTAAGTCAGATCAATTATGATCGATGACCAAAACTTATGAAAGGAACCCAAGAGACAACCTGAAAAATCCATAGATTGAATTTGACATACCAAGAATGATCCAAGAGTTAGATGTAATAAGCGAGGATCTAAGAATCGAAGAAAGTTACTTTGGGCCGGATTTATGACAGTGAAAGATGCATAATAATTAAGATAAGGATGAAATCATATGTCCAACTGGAGCCAGATTTGCGCTAAACTACTGAAATAAAAGCAAGAAATAGTAAAGTTATGTATACTTTGGGTACAAATAACTTCCCAAGAGAGCTCCAATTTTCCTGACTAGTCTCGCTGCCTACCATTTCGAACAAGAAGATGAGCTATTGCACAACAAAGTATGTCATTTATAAAGGAGCCCAATAAATAGAATACTGGAAAGTGATAGATCATTTAGTTGAAGAGATCAGGGTTCAACCAGTCCCTGCAAAAACGTGTGATATATGAAATATGTACCACCATCATCAGAGGAAAAGAATGATTTGGACAACTGAAAGATAGTTCAAGGCTTAAGTGCATGCTAGCTTACTTGCTAATGTCATCAAGATGATCATCAAAATCAACTAATTCTTGCCATTTCTGAGAAGCAATGTAGTCCACTAAGACTATGTTGGCAGACGGCTCCTTCAAGATCAGCTGACTACTTCCATCTGATCCAACTTGACGCCAGCTTTTTGACGAATCCCTAGTGTAGAGCTGCATACATAAAGAGGAAAAGGAAGATAATATCCAACTGTACATTTGTTAAACATTCTGTATTATAATTAAAAATAGAAAATTAAAACTAAACTAAAATGTAAAATATCAGCAGATTAGAAGCCCTTAAGACCAGACTATTATGTTTCTTCACCATATCTTGTTACAGTATTGAAAAAGCTTAGCAAGTGCTCAAAAAAATGAAGACAAATGCACTTAGTCACAGTACTTAATATAGCATGTGAAAAGATTTGGTATCTCATTACAAACAAGATTGAAACCAATGAAGAAGGATATCAGAGAACATCGAGAGACCCAAAAACAAGAATGTAGCACCTCTTAACAAATTTTAAAGCATGGATGAAGTAGCTAGAAAAGAAAATCTCTAGAGTATAAAATAAGTAATCCAAAACTAGCAACAACTAGTCAAAAGTTGATAAAAGAATGAAACCTAAAACTTTCAATCACTCAATTCATCAAAATCAAGACTGCCAAGCCACCAGAACCATCAAAGCTGAGGTAGATCAGATTTTAGCCTGACTGATTTTGCCAAAAATTTCAAACCTCATCACTAATTTAAGAAGTGCCCTATCCAACAGGAGTCCGAAGGAATAGAGATGAATAAAAAGAGCTTATCCTCTTATTCTCAACAACAACAACAACAACAAAAAAGGTGAGAACTTATCCTCAGTTCAAAATGTTCCTTGGTGCCTGCTAGGGAAGTGAGCCGAAAACTCTCTCAGTTATCAAGGCAAATCACAGACTTCTTGAGACCAAAGCACAATGTTGATGGAGCATATAATGTTCTAGGTTCAGGTTGAAATATTTGTTTTTGCAATTTCTCAATCCTCTATCCTTTCCGTGGATTTATGTTTTTCTAGGTTCAGGTGGAAACACTTGTTTTTGCAATTTCTCAACCCTCTATCCTTTTCGTGCATTTATGTATTTCTAGGTTCAGGTGGAAACAATTGTTTCTGCAATTTCTCAACCCTCTATCCTTTTCGTGCATTTATGTTTTTCTAGTTTTAATTAAACAATGATATGTTCCCTTTGATTAGACACATTTAACATAACAACTTAGCTATTTGACCCAAATTAGAGAAAATCAGGCCCTGTGGTTTCCAAGTTTATAGAATCAATCCCTATGTTTTTACTTTTATAAGAGAGACCTCTACAATTTAGTATTTTATAAATGTGATCCTTGTGGTTTGCTACTTTTTCAAACCACAGGGACTGAACTTATACTTTTCCCTTGGCAATATTTTAGGCCTCTAACCTCACTTGCTCCATATACCCTCTATTAGTGCCACATGGAACTGGTATGAGAATTATGTCTCAACATTTCATGCTAACCAGTGCCAGCCAGCCTGGTGACCCACCAAATATCAACACCAATTCAAATGTATATCTAGCTGGAGCTGCTAGAAGACTCGCATCAATTCCGGAGCTCATAATCAATAAAATCAAATATTTTGAGAAAAGTAAAAAGATGGAGAGGTAGTAGCTTTCAAGACGAAACAAAAAAAGTGAAAATAATTTATGTTATTCAAGTTCTCTACTGTCCTTTAAGAATTAGATCTCACTCATGCCATGATACAGTATCTAGGAATTTAAAGCTATTTGTGTATTCCCTAAGATATGACAAGTTCATGAGATGAGGTCTTAAGGATTCTCACATCACGATATTACCTATAAATATGCATAAGCAACTTTTGTGTTGTTTCTCTATATCCTAACAATTTGTCCCCTTCTTTTTCCTTTTCAACTTTGTGCTAATTATCAAATAAACCCGCTGATTATTTCACCAGATTCCTTGCATTTTGTATACTCCATCACTCCTTCAATGATGTCATGTCACTTAGATTTCAAGAGGTTGTTCAAATATGAAGGAACTAGCCCAAAGTGAAAGAGCAACATTGTGATATAAATTTCAAAACACCAGAAGCAACTGAGAAAGAGAAACACCAGAAGCATCAAACTGTGGCCATTGATGTACAAATTGTAATGAATTATTATTAGAAAGAGTGTATTGTATGAATTCCTGCAATTACAGGGTTTTGGGAGGGTAAGATGTATACAACAGTACTCAACATTCAAGAGGTTGTCCTGTGGCCTAAAACTAGCATACCCATGGTGCATGGATAACAATGATTGAACCATAATTCTTGTGCAGCTATGCCAATTGTGTTTGATTGTTTTCTATTGCCTTTGCTCTGTTGCTTATCCTTTACGGTCAGACACTATAGAGATTTGTCTATCCAAAAGACTTAGCTTGTGACAAGTGAAAAAATTTACTTGTAGCTATTTTTTTATACACATTGTCATCTCCCAACATAAATGAGTTATGACAATACCTTTATTAATCGCCTAAGATATTAATTCTGTAATGATGCCATTGTTGTAGTTATGACGGATTGAAGTTTTGACCAATTTATACTAGCTAGAGTCGACCTATTTGCGCTGAAACAAATGGGTTTCGGACCTATTTGCGCTGAAACAAATGGGTTCCACACCAATTTCGGAAATGGGTGCATTCAAACTTTAAGTCGAACGCGACCCAGATCCAAACCCACTTAATAATAAATTTACCTTTTCTCTCTCTCTCATGCTTTCATCTATTCTCCCATCTCTCTCTCTCTCTTGAGATCTCCCTCGATCACTCAATGCATTCCTCCAGATCTAGCACCGACAAGTGATGGCGAACCACGCTGAGTATTTTTCAGACAATGTCCACCTTCGGGGAGTACTTTTCCATATAGTTTCCAGTTTCGGCCGATCCCGATCCCAGCCGGTTTGCTGGTTTCGTCCGTTTTGGCCGAAATGGGTGAAAACGGGTCGGATTCGTCCCGAGGGACATCAATAATTGATGTCCCCACCCCCCACCCCCCTCCTGCCTCTCTCTTTCTTTCTTTCTTTCTCTCTTTCTCACGGGTCTCTTTCTCACCGGCGATTGAAATAGATCTCCGGTGACCTCGACCTCCGGCGACATTCTTCGACGAAAATTCGACCACCTCAATCTCCAGCGACTTTGGGTAAGTTTTTTTTTCATTGTGCAGCAGCTGCACCTACAACTGCAGGTACTGCTGTGCACTGCTGCAGGTACTGCTGCGCACCTGCTGCAGGTACTGCTGCAACAGCAGTGCTGCTAGTGCTGCTTATGCAGTTATGCTTTATAAATTTTAAATTATTTTATATTTTATTTTGATTTTTGTTTATGTTTTTTAGTTGCAGAGTTAAAATATCAATGGCTCCAAAAGAGAAGTCATATGATACCGACATTGGGTAGCAACATTGCAGCACTATTGGGCAAGATAAAAGACGTGTTAAATGCAACTGGTATAGAAAGAAAATGAATGGTGGTGTCAGCCGTTTGAAAGAACATTTAGCTGGAAGACATGAAAATGTAGCAGCTTGCGCTCAAGTATCCTTGAAAGTTAGAAAACAGATATTGGCTCATTTAATTGGCAAAAAAAAGGATAAACAATCTGCACAACAAAGAGAGTTAATAATTCGTGAAGAATTGATGCATAATCCTGTACATATTGATGATGATAGCAGTGAGCAAAGTTTGGAGGATGAGGAGGAGAGATTAATAAGGAGAGTAATAAAAGAGAGCCGAAATATGTATAGAGAAGAGAGAGATGAGAAGAAGTACTGATGGTAACTTTCAGAAAATCTAGATCAGTTAATATACGAGGAGAAAGAGAATTATGGGGGCAGCAGTTCTACCCATAGGACTCTTGGTGTTACAGCAGAATCTGAAAATATTAGACCAATGGATACATATCTTCAGAAAAAGGGGTCGTACACAAACTTCCATCAAGACAGCTCTCAAAGGAATTAAAAATGCAAAGAAACACATTGGTAGGGCTATCTCTAAATTTTTATTCTACAACCATATTCTTTTCAATGTAGCTAATAGTCCTTATTATCACACTATGGTGGATGCTATACAATCAGTAGGGCCTAGTGTTCCACCTCTTAGTTCAAATGATATTGCTACTAAATATCTTAACTCAGAAATAAATAAACTTCATACCTACATTGAGACATTTAAATGGTATTCTGATGAATTTGGTTGTGCACTGATATGTGATAGGTGTACACAAAACAGAAAAAATATAATTAATTTCTTAGTGTACTCTGGTATGGGGGCAATATTTTTGAAGTATGTGGATGCTACTGCTCATTTCAAAAATATAGATTATATTTGTCAGTTGATGGATGAGGTGGTACAAGAAATCAGTGAAAAAAAATAGTCCAAATGGTTATTGATAATAGGGCAAATTATAAAACTGCTGAAATATTACTAATGATAAAAAGACCTTATTTATATTGGACGCCATGTGCTGCACATTGTATTGATCTAATGTTAGAGGATATTGCAAAAAAGCCTAAAATTGACATGATTATACATGAAGGTCAGAGGTTAACAAATTTTATATATAACCATGATTGGATCTTAATTTACTCAGGCAGATGACTGATGGTAGGTAAATCATCAAACCTGACGTCACTAGATTTGCCACTCACTTTTTAGCCTTAGAGAGCATCATGCGCTATAAGGATAATATTATGCAGATGTTTACATCACAGGAGTGATCTACAAAAATTAAGAATATGAAACCTAAAGATAAATCTTTAGGTGAAACTTTGAAAAATATGGCTCTTGAAAATGTATTTTGGGATAATATTACAATTGCCACCGTAGTATTTGAGCCTCTTGTCAAAGTATTAAGACTTGTAGACAATGATGACAAGTCTGAGATCGGTTTCTTATATGAGGCAATGGACATAGCAAAAGAATCAATAAAAAAAATGCGGGCTAAAGAGATAGGAAATGATGGAAGATAATTAATTCTATATAGAACAAACAACTACATAGAGATATACACGCTACTGGTAGGCATGCTTTTAAATTTTAAGTTTTAATTTACTAATTTACTTTTATTTATGAATATTTAAAAATTTGAATGCTTACAAATTTTAAATTTCTACAGGGTATTTTCTTAATCCAAGATTTTAATTCTCTAAAAATGTCAATAATAATAGTGAAGTCTTGTTGGGACTTAGGAAGGTAATCAATAAGCTTGAGCCCGATATTCATAAACAAATCCTTTGCAATAAAAAAGTGAGTTATAATTCAATTAAATAATTTTATTATTATTTGTTTCAAGTTTTAACTTTTAATATAATCAGTATGCAATAAGCTAATAATATATTTCTGATTTCAGATGAAGAGATATAGATTGAGAGCTGGGCAACTCAGTACTGCTAAAGTTGCTACAGCTATATCTCATAACACTTCAACTGAATGGTGGTCTATCTATGGATGGGAGGAGGCACCAAATTTGACACCAATAGCAAAAAAGATTTTAAGTCAAACTGTGTCTTCATCACAGTGTGAAAGAAATTGAACTACTTTTTTCTTAATCCACACAAAAATACGCAACCGATTAACAATAGAAAAATTAGAGAAGTTAATTTTTTGTCATTATAATATGAGATTGAGGGAGAGAAATTTAAGAAGGCAGAAAATGAACTGATTGATTTAAATCATGTTTTTGATGAAGACCCCTTGACTCCATGGATCAGATAAATAAAGACAGGTTATTAGATGACAGAGATAACCCATGGTTAGATGAGATATTGGGAGAGACCACAACGAAGGCAGAGGCGGTGGTGAGATCGTTCCATCTACATTTGTTGAGAAAAGTCAAGGAGGCATAACGATTGAAGACAGAGAAACTGAGGATATATATACATATCAGCGACGTCGTCATAAGAATGTTGCTTCCTATAATTATGGTACATTAAGTATTTATTGTTTGGAGCCATCACAAGATCTATATGCTAGTTATTATCCTCAGTATCCTCAATATTCTCAGGCACAAGATCCAAATGCTGATTATTATCCTCCTCAGACGCAACTCACACAACAAGATCCATACAACATGACTAGTATGATGGAATCACTTTTTAGAGCATCAGTTCCAGATATCAATATTTACAAACTTATGGTGATTATAATGATGAAGACTATAGAAATTTACGAAAACCAACTCGGTATTCATCAAAGTTTTAAATTTTGAGTAAGTTAATACATTTTTTAAGTTTTGACTTCATATGTGAGTAATTTTTGTTTTCCTAATTTTTTGTCATTTTTTCTAAATTTTTCTGCATTTTTAAATAATATTTAGAATTTTATATAATTAAAAAATAATCTGATCCGATACAAACGGCCGATACGGCCAATACATATCATTTTTCTAGATGGCCGATACCGATCCCGATCCCGATACTAGGAACCTTGCTTTCTAACAAGAGAAAGAGTTTTCTTTCTTTTCTTTGGTTCAGGTTTTCTTTTTTTCCTTTTTTACCATCCCTCTCTCTCTCTCGCTTTTCTCCTGCACCTCTCCCTCCATTCGCCCCCTCTCTCTCCCTTTCTCCTTGCTAGTGCAGCAACATTGCCTTTGCGGCTATAGTAACACAGAGAGATAAAGGGTAGTTGGTGATAGAAGGAGAGGCTAGAGAGGTTTGGGTGATGTTTTATTTTTCCTATTATTTTTTTATTTTTTGAAACTTCTATTGCATTTTATATTAATTTTTAAAATTTTATATAATTGAAAATATAGTCAGACTCCGTATTGACCGAAATGGTCGATACGTATTGTTTTTTTCGGATAATCAATCACAATCTCAATACCGATATTCAAAACCTTGGTAATTATTACTAAGCGTCCAAAACTAGCATAGAATATCAAATATTGGCTATAAGAATCAAGCTATGACCAACAAAAGTTTATAATCATTGTGTGGCTTGACCTTGACTCCATTTGGATCAGATGAGAACAATGCAATTCCCATAACTAATCCTCTAGCATTTGTACTCTTGTTTTTTCTTTAATTCTTTCTATTAAGCACTTCATCTTAGCAGAGAGACAGTCACATATTAGCTTATAATATGATATTTGAAAAAAACATAAAGATTGTTTTTAACCACCACAATGATCTTGCTAATTTGCTAGTAGCATCACTTATGTTGTATAGTTTATCCAGAGCTAAACCAACCTAAAGAAGACAGTAGGCTACAAAGAGGTAATGTTGCAATTAAAATAATCAATAAATACAGATTGGAATGAAACTAAAGTGGAACCCTTGGTTCAAGAAATACAAAATGTGGAATGAAAGATAGGCAGTAGATAGATGAACTAGGGGACACCCAATGCTGCCTAGAGCTGAGATAGACATCCATGAATTAAGTTGGTTCAAACATAAATGAATTAGCGATACAATACTATAATAGTTCAGACAAAAGTTCTAATTAATACAGAAAACCAGTAAACCAAATTCATGCATCATTAGTAGAAACCACAGAAAGCTATCATAATTGAGAAATCTACTAGGAAGAAACCAGCCCGAAGCCTATGCATAGGCCATTATGCAATAAGATGGTTGTCCTTAAAAATTATGACAGTATCTTATACAAAAGTTACAAATTATAAAGACTCCTGAGAGTAGAAGTATTGGCACTTCCGAGATGGCCACCAACAAAATACTTAATTATCATATTAGATTTTAGATGTCATCCTTAACATAACCACCATCAAGACTGAAAAGATAAGTCATCCTGTAGAGGTCACCAAGGTGACAATCCACCAACCTACATAACAAAGTTTTTAGAAACTTAGAACTCCCAATACTACAATTGAATGGTCTTGTTTCTTGTTATTCAGACACTATTCATGCAAAACTAGCTGAGCTTCTCCAAACCACGCGTGTTATGAACATAATAGTTTCTAATTCTATAAACAAATATCCTAGTAATAACTTCATTACCTAATAAATTATAAAGCCATTTCTCCTTGTCCTATAAAGAATGATGCTGCCTACTTTTACCTCTTATTTGTAGCATGCGGCTCCAGAAAAGGAAATTAATTAAAAACAAAATTGCATATACAAAGTCTTCTATACTACAGGTTTATTGTAGCCTTTGGAGCCAACACAACACCTCATGAGTCATCAATTACCCTAAAATACTAGTAGAATAGGAAAAGAAAAAAAATAAGTGTAATTCTAAAACCTTGAGAAACTCCTTCATGAAAACTAACCAAATATAGTTCTAGAGTCATTCTCTGTGGCCAAAATAATTGCAAATTTGGAGTTGTCACCAACATAATTCTAAGGTTGTCACTTGGTGTGACAACTAAGCTTGCCCAATTTGTTGTTGGTTTAAGACATGGAAATAGGCAAATAGATTCTTTCACAATGTAGGTAAGGCTACAACATCTTGAGTTCTTGACCTTCCTAATTACCACATCAGTTGAAGCAGCAATTGAGACTACTGCTTCATTCATTCATTGGTTACCAGTTGTTGACAATGGTTGGGCAGACGATGACACTAGGTTCCTCTTCTTTTACCTCCAAACCATGGTTCCTAGTTTCGGCCGATTCTGAATGGGATCGACCGTAGCTGATCCCGATCCTAGCCAAAACCAAAGAGAGAGAGAAAGAGAGAGAGAGAAAGAGAGGGAGCAAGAAAGGGAAAGAGAGGGAGGAAGAGAGAGGGAAAGAGAGAGAGATGGAGCAAGAGAGGGAAAAAGAGAGAGAAAGAAAGAGAAGGAGAAAGAGATAGAGTTTGCGGGTTGCAGTAGTAAGAAGGAGAGGGAAGAAGAGAGAGAGGGGAAGAGGAGAAAAAGAGAGACATAGAGAGAAAACAAAAATTAAAAAACTATGTTAAAGAGGGAAAGAGATGGTAGTCGGACAGGGAGAGTTTTTAAGGGAGAGAATAGGAGAGAGTTAATTAGGGAGAGAGTTTGATAAGAGAGAGTTAGTGAGAGAGAGGGTTTGATAAGAAAGAGAATTAGTGGAGAGAAGGTAAAATTTTTTTTTTAATTTGTGTGGGAGGGAGAGTGTGAGTGGTAGAAAGAGAGAGAAATAGAAATTGAGAAAATAATATTTATTTTTTAGTTTTTAGACTTTATATATGAACAATTTATATTTATATCTTATTACTATTTTTCTAAAAAATTAAGAATTTCTTTGTATTTTAAAATTATTTTAAAATACAGGCCGATACGGACGACCGATACTGCAGATACCGCCGATACGGCCGATACGTATCATTTTTTCAGACGGCCAATCCTGATCCTGATTCTGATACTTGGAACCTTGCTTCAAACATCATTAGATAATGAAATACTCCTAATGGACAGATACAATATGCTAGATTCACTATTTATATAGAAATCAACAACCATAACAAACTAGAGCCTTTTCCCCCACTAAAGTCGTAACCTAAATATACCTAGGTCATGAAGCCTTTCAAACAAATTCAACTACCAACCCAGGTACCTTGATATAACCAATCAAGGATGGACTCCCATTTTGTCTAGATAGCAAATCAAGAGAGAACATAGATCCTATATGTATCAAAAATGTTGTATTACATTGTATGGATTTCCTTATAATCCTAAAAGAAATATCTATTATCCTCTCTTCTCTCCATGTTTACATGGATTTCCTTATAATCCTAAAAGAAATATCTATTATCCTCTCCTCTCCATGTTTACCTATCTTTCGTCCAAAAGGATGTGCCTGTGCAAGCCTCCCATCAATTCAGAGTAAGGAGATGCCAAGAAATTTGCAGAGTTACCTAAATAACAAATGCCAGCAGAAGCGGAAAATAGATTCATCTACTGCATGTCTAATGCAAAAAGGAAGAGAAAAAAAAAACCAAATCTCTTGAGATCAAAACTTTTTCAAGCTGTGTTACGCTATCCGAGACAAACTCAGTACAATTCTACTTAGTTGCGGAAAAAAAATGTTAACACCGGCTTAGTAATAAAATTCCTTCACCATTACCTGGAGCGCCGGATCCCGCCCCTTCCCCTCCATCAACTCCTCCATCTTCTTATCATCCAACTGCACAATCAAAAATACCAAATAAGGAAACTGGATCTGTCAAACCCTACCACCAATTCAAGAACCAAGAACTCCACCAGAAGCACAGCAGCGCGGGGAAAATATCGGAACACATGATCCCCGATCTTCTTGGCCGCGTTCCCGAGCTCCCGATCATCGTACCGCTCGTTTGCGTGGTAGTATCCCACGATTCCCATTCCCTTACTGCTAAAATGCTCCTCCACCTTCGTGGTACCAAACCATATAATTAGAACCGATCGAAGAGAGAGAGAAAGTCAGAAGAGAGAGAGAGAGAGAATTGTGTACTTGAATTAGGGCGAGTTCGAGGGAGGGGAGGAGGGCGATCTGGGAGTGGGAGAGGGGGATGGAGTCGGCGATGTGAACGACGGCGGCGCCGTCTTCGGTAAGGTGACCGACGAGGAGGCCGTTAACAGCAGCGGACCGGTGCTTGAGGGCATGAAGGACGAGCTTTATGTAGGCGGATTGAGATAGCTCATATCGGCACTCCAACCCCATGGCTTTCGGTTTGTCAACTTTTGCTTCTCTCTCTCTCTCTCTCTCTCTCTCTCTCTCTACTCCAATGCCCACAACCTGTTTGATCTCGGATCAAAGCCGCCGGCCGCCAAGTTGCTGCCGCTGCAGAATATAAGATCTATTCTGCAGTGGCTTTTGTGTTGGAGATTTTGTTATATATAGATTTAGGTATAATGAGTTATTTGAAACTTGATTTATTAGACGAAAAGTCACATTTCATACCCTACATTCTCTCCAATTTATATTCAGACCCTCCCTTTTAATTTTATTTTTTTGATTATTTGCACGAAAAACAAATTTTATTTTCGTTTCTATAACTCGAGCTTATTTTAAGTTTCCTTATAAGTCAAGCTTATTTTCGTTTTCTATAAGTCAACCTTGTAAATACAATATTTTTATAGTGATATATTCGTGAATAAAATCCTAAGTACTACGTTCTGAGCTTATAGTCAATTCGCATAGCTTATAAAAGATTAGATAGTGCAAAGAAATTAAGACGGAACAAGTTATTTTAGAATTCAGCATATGTATTTTCTGGACCTTGTTTGAATGATTAGAACACAATCACTTTAGGAAATTTAAATAGAGTTAGACAACACTTGTGGCATTTGGGAAAATTTAGATTCTTCAATAGGCTTGGAGTTTTCTTTGGAGATATTTCCTAATAAGAATCATAGATATATCATACCTCTATTTAAGTGAATTAGAGGGAGAGGTTGAGGCACAGAACTAAATAGATTGAAGGGAAAATTGAAAGCAATGCTACTATCATCTTAAAAGAGTTCCAATTCCCTCGTGGAGGTAAATTCCTATGTTGGATTTATACGCATATCGAAGGATTTAAATCATCCTTTGATATATATATATATATATATATATATATACCACCGTTGACACACTTATATTTTAGAATTAATTTGACGCTTGGGTACTTATTAAAGAGAGGCAATTTGCTTTACAAAGATAGTTAATTTTGTGATTTGTATTTACCAGGTTATTTAAATATTACAGCACTAGAGTGTTGGGGGATATATAAATCTTATTTTTAATGGTTGGTAAAATAGATAGATTAGATTTGAGCGGGTCTGATTTGTTCCTTTTTATACAATAAAGATTTTCTACATTAAGAAATCATGTCGTAGTGTGTTTGTCATGTTTTTCCTTTCTTCCTTTTAATTAGTATTTTTTTCTATATGCCAATGGCATGTTTTTTCAAACTTATTTTTGATGAAAAATTTAGAATATTTAAAGATAATATTCAGTCTTCGGCACATTAATCTTTGATTTTTAGTTAAATATATGTATTAAAACCTATAATTTAATATTTTATAATTAGATTATTTTTGTAAATGACCTATTTCAGTAAAGATATAGCAATCATTAAATATAAGTATTATTCAACGCATAATATAATTGAAATATTTATTAAAACTATTATTAATGATTGAATATTTCTTAATATGATTGAATATTCCATAATATAATTGAGCATATAATATTAACTGATAATAATTTAATAATTAAAACTAATATCTAGTTAAACATAAAAGATAGGAAAGATTAAAGACTTTATTTGTCGGCACAAAAATAGCATAAAATGTTGCATTGAATATTATCGATAATCTTTAAAAAATTATTTACTAATAGTATTGCTTATTATAATGTCTCGTATTGTCTTTATACAAATATGAATTTTGTAATTCTATATATATATTGAGCATGCATGAAAATGACCAACACTTACATAGGCACATAAAAAGCATTTGCAGATTATGAATATGAAGTATAATAAGGGTATTGTAGCTCTAGGAGATATGATTGATATGATGGTAATGATAATGAACTCGTATAAATTTGTGAGCTCACTTCTCTTAATATATTGTTATCTATAAACTCGAGTCCTTCCATCATCTAATTATAGTCATGTTGAGTATGAGATAGTTTTTTTTTTTTCTATCTCTAATAAATTTTGTTTCGTGATTGATTGATAAATAAAATAGTTACCTAGTAGGATATAATTACTATATAGGCAGTTCTAGCAATTGAAAGAACTCATCTCGAAATTGGCATTCGAACAGGCCCTATAGGTGTTTGAACGCACATTCTAGAGAGCGAAAGATTATATAGGCATTCGAATGGTCCTACAAGGGTTCGAACACAAATTCATGAGAGTAGAAGATTAAATAGGCGTTTAAACAGTCCTATAAGCGTTCGAATGCAAATTCCTGAGAGTAGAAGATTAAATAGGAGTTCAAACGCCCCCAAAGCCATTCGAATGCATTTTCTCAAGAGCTAGAAAATAAATTGACATTTGAACGCCCACAAGGTCATTCAAATGCTCAACGACAAGGAACTCTAGTTTAGGTGTTTTAATTAAGTATTTTTGCTTATATTCGACAATAAGATTCGAGCATGTTCGATCCTATTCCAAGTCTAGTCAAGTCAGGGAGCCACCTATGTTGCGAGACAATCAAACCTTCTGAGGGGAGATCATAACAGCATCATTTGTTTAATTTGTAGACATTGTGTTATGCACCAGATCTGGACCTATCCGGACGTAAGAAAATTATGAAAATTTAGGTAGTTGTACCCTTACACGATAGGGTTATAATGACTTTAGTTTCACATAAATCGAAGGTTTGTATAAAAAGATTAGAATATGGTACAACGGTAAATATTCGACCTTGAGGCAGTGTTGAAGGGTGGCGGATGATCAAGGGTGGTGGTGGACAACCGTAAGGTAAGATGGCTACTAGTGGAGAAAGATGGCTATGGTTTGGAAGATTGGAATGCTTCTACGACTATAATCTATTCTTAGAAAGATAAAGACAATCTAACTGCTATGATAAAAGATAAAGATGAAAAGAATAATTTGGTTAAATTCATATTCATTCAATGATAATTATCAACACTTTTTATAGGATTTGAAATTGAAAACAATAAGATAAAACTAACTAACTAACTCAAGTTGACTCTACTCGACTTAACAAACTTGACTAACCTAACCCATGTGGTTGGATCATAACAATCCACCATTTTTTCGACACCTAGTCCTCAAGGTGACTATCTCTCACGTCCTTATACTCGTACAGCTTGTCGTGCCAAGTCGTGGACTCAGGTTCATCCTCTTCGAGTCCACCTAGGAACGTGACATGGATTGGCTAGTGCTTGCATTTATGGTTGGGGGTAAATCAGCCATCATAATAAAAACATAAAAATTTCCTTCTACACAGACTGAGTCAGGGTAAACGCATTCTCTAGTGGGCCGTGGGTTTGGGCCGTCTTTCTTCTCTTCTTCTTGTGGATTTGGTTCCACTAATCCAACTTGGACTCCATCAAGATAGCTAAGGAGAAGGCTTCATCAAAAGTAGTCTGAATGTTAGGCCTGAGCCCACTAATGAAAGTACTCTTTAGGCCCAAGTCTGATTAGTTAGTGACCCAATTGCAAATTTGCTCGAACTCCTCCCAATAAGCTCGAACTATTATTGACTGAGTTAGTTTAGTCAATATGATATGAAAGTCTTTGTACTGGGTGGGACCGAATTGAACATAAATTGAATCCGTAAAATCCAAACAAGGCTCAAATGGTTGAGCCCACTCAGTCAAGTAGTACCACATAACCACCATGCCCTCCAAGTGGAAGAAAGCTAGTTGGACCTTTTGGTGGTCGGGCGTGCCATGGTATGTGAAAAACTACTCTGCTAGATAGGTCCAATTTAGCAATTTTCTCTAAAGAATTTTAGGACATCAAGCTTGATGATCCGAGTTTGGATCCTAAAATGTTGCCTATAATCACAGGCCAAGTGAACACGTCGTCGAGACTGGTCACATGGAACATGAGCCCACGAGTTCAGCTCATGTCGCACTCAAGTTGCATGCGGGTTCAACTCAGTCCGATGGCGTGGGCCCACCAAGTTGTTCCACCAATCATCCTTAAGCTCGTACTCATGCTCAAGGTCATGTTTATAAGTTTTAAACTAATTTGCACAAGGTGGTTGAATCGATTCATGTAAATCTAGCCTATCTCAGAAATCGTGCACTTCATCACCTTCATGCACTTGCTTTAGTCCTAATCCTAGGGCTAAAATTAGATTTTGACCTACGAATGCCGCCACATGATACTAACTGGATCAGATCGGATCGCTATATGAGGACATTGGGCTTGATGGATTGAGTCTATTTATCTTTTAATTAATTCATGCTTATGTAAGCTCTTAAGTTAAGTTATCATGTAAGCCTCTAAGATAAATCCTAGTTTGAGTTGTATAAGGCTTTAGGGCTAAGTTCGAGTAGGAATAATTGTGCCTAATCTTTATATATAGAGAGGTTGAGCTTCTTTGTTTATTGAGAATTAATTGAGTTTAATTATTTTTCTTATTATTGCATATATTATTTTTATCATAGCCGTTAGATCGTCTTTATTTTTATAAGAGTAGATTATAACCGAAGAACCCTTCTAAGTATTAAACCCTAGCCACCACCTTCCTCCAGCAACCACCTTACTATACGGCCGTCCATCACCACCCTTGGCGTCCACCACCCTCCGACAATCACTACAACGTCAGATTTTTACCGTTCCACCCTATTCTTATCTTGCTCCACTATTTTAATGATATTATTTCCTTCAAACATTCGATTGACATAAAACTAGAGCCGTTAGAACCTTATATCGTGAGATTACCATCACTGAAATTTTCATAATTTTCTTATATCTAGATCAGCCTAAATCTAGTTCGTAACATTAGTATTAGAGTCATTGTTCCTTAGACAATGTTTATCATGTGATCCAAGATGAACAAGAAAAGAGTGACCATAGAGGACCAAGAACTCACAAACACCTCAAAAGGATAGTAGACCCGAGCAATAGAATCATCTACCCTTCACCTAGCAAATAATATGATCGATTGTTCATTGTCATAGACAAAGGACCTTATTCATAAATTAATTACAAGAGTCAATATTGCACATCGATACTACCATCGAAGTCTTCCTCTTATTATCATCGCACTATCATGCAAAAAAACGTGAGTCATAATTCAAGGATGCCTTCACTCTACATCATCCGATACCTCTAGGTCTACACTATCCTACCTTTTGCTTTTCAACTTAAATATCCTAAAGGTTTTGTGTAGCGCCCTTGCTCGACACCAGCACGTGCACGCCCACGCGCCTATACGACACATACGGCGCATACAACAGGATTAATAGGGCCGCCACACATAGATAAGCCTTGAGCTCACATACTCAATCACAAAATAAAGTATGACATGATTAAATAAAACCTACTAACATATCCATATCTAAATCTACAACAATCATATTACATAGCTAAATAATTTGGTAGGGCTCACACATGCTATGATAAACTATCAAGATACAACTAAAACAACTAATACGTAAGTACACTATATTTCGACCTATATTATATAAATCATCATCTAATATAATAAAGTACAAATATAACAAATAATGATACAACTCAATTTCTATATAAACTATCATCTATACTGTCTTGCACCTATAACTCACCTTATCATTGTTCTAAATATCTTCTCAGAATATCTCAAATCACTATCACGTACCACATAGAAAAGAAATAAAGAGAGTCATTAGCAAAATACTCAGTGAATAAATCTTACCCCGAATAAGTGATGTCAAATAAAGAGTAAATCATGTACTAGATAATATAAATCATATAGGAGCATTATGTCATGAATGAGTATATAAATATATCCTTAATACTATATATATGAAAGGCAGATATCATACATCACTGATCAAAGTATATAATTTTCGACAATATATAAATACATCTCTATGTCATATCATCATCATAACTTTCTCTTAAATATGACACATATGATGCATATTGACCACTCGATAATTAAGTATATTAAATGATAATGAAATCATATGCATTTCTCAACATCTCAATCATCAATATCATCTCTGAATATCACCATCATACTAGACTACTATACATAATCAACACCCGGTACCCGGTATCATCAATATGCTCAAAGGGTCAGAGCATACCCTATCATCCGCAAAAGGTATCTCAATTATAATCACACCCTATCATCCGCTAAAGGTATCAACATCCATCCAGACCAGGCACCCTTCTAGCTGATAGAAACTACATGAAGATAATTCGCCACATATTACCTAGTGAACATCATGTATCCAAATGTCTACTGCGCACATGCAACTCAAGAATTTAGGTGGTAAAGAGGTCAACAGAATAATAATGCAATATAGTCTCCAACCATATATCTAGCATAAGCATCCTCGTACCAGTCTATCACATGCATACTCATGCTAGAGATCATCTCGATATAATTTCATAACAGTATAGACATATTTAATTATCTCTATATATCACTAGTATATTCATATCATAGATCAGTCTAATCAAATGCATGATAAAATATACTCAACTGAATAAGGTCATATAATCATGATGGAGGCCAAAACATATATATACATAATTATATAATAAATTCTAATTTGATAAAGGCATCTAGAGGATAAGACTATTTACCATCTGATCAAAAGACCTAACACACGTATCCCTCACATCCATCAATCAACCGTCACTCTGATAGTTCTATGCTATCAAAAGATAGGCTCTGATACCAATAATAGGCTACAGAACGATTCCTTTAACATCTGAATTTATTGTAGAAAGTAATCCACGCAACCAAGAAAAAATATTCACCAAATATTCTCCCGTAGTCAGAAAATTATGAAACCAAATGGAATCGATCCATAACTCCTTGATCTACGATATTTGTATTCATGTTCTTCACAGATTCAAACTGCAACTAGGATGAAAACATAATATAGTGCGGGTGATGGTGGTGGTGACGAGTAGAGTAGAAATTAGGGTTATGGATGATAATGGAGATGAGAGTAGATGGGTGATGTTATTTAAGTGATTAAGACAAAGCGAAAAAAGTGGTCGAGATCCCAATGAAGGGGGAGGACTCGACAGACGAGGGAGATTAGAAGTTAGGAGAGACCTTACCAACGGTAGAGGTGGTAGGTTAGTGAAGAGGGAGGAGGAAGATTATGGTAGAGAGAATAGAGAGAAGATAGAAGGCAAGAAACCAATAATCCAATAGCATAATAATTTTGGCTGCATGTGCACCTTTATAAAAGGCTGGCCAACAAGCCAAAAATCAATCATTAACCCTAATTCTAGAAAATTCTTACCGATCGCATTTGAACGTGCTCGATCATGTTCGAATGCACAAAAAACGTTCTCTGTCAATGCGAAAGCAATGCAGGTTTTCGATTATCGCATTCGAATGCGCCCGACCGCATTCGAACGTACATTTTGCATTCTCTGTGTTTGCGAACCTGATGCAGGCATCCTCAAATACGTTCGAATGCGCCCCCAACCGCATTTGAACGCAACTTATAAAAAATTTATTTTAATAAAAATAAATAACTAATACAATAAGAAAAGACCCTACCTAAATGTATCACACTCTATATTAGTAAAGTCCTCGGGGTCTTAAATAAAGGGCCAGAGTCTGAAAATGTTTTAAGTAATATGAAGTTAGTCGTTTATCCGATCATAATCTATTCGAGTAAAAATATGATAATTTATTAGATTTAAAAATTAATTAGATTCATAGGATAAATTTAATTGTGATAATATTAATATGCTAATACCATAATTTATATTTATTAATAAGAATCCTAGTTTGCTAATTATAGAGTAAGTAATATCGTAATTTATCTCGTTTTGTATATCATTAATGACAATAATATATATGACTTATAAAAATATAATTATAAATATAATCTTATTAATAATTATTTTGTGATACTTACTCTTATTTAATTACTTATATATTATGAAAATAGCCATGATCCTATTATACAAAAATAACATGCAAGCTTAGTATTTCATTTTATACAAAGTAGTAGACAATAATAAGATGCTAAAAATAGTTATATATAAACTATAAATATAAATATAAGATTATTATTAATAAGGCTACATGTATTAATCTAATAACTAATAACTAAACCATAAATAAAATTTATACGCAAATATTTATAATTATTATTAATAAATTATTATACTAAAAATACTTAGCTAATAATTATACCAAAATAATTAATTATCTAAATAAACTAATTTACCTAACATTAGAAAATAAATTATATAATTAATAGAAAAAAACAATAATCCTTTTTGCTACAGTGCTGAAGACAAGGAGGAAACGAGGAGAGAGAAAAAAGAAGAAAGAAAAAAAGAAAGGAAGGAAGAAAAAGAGAAGAGAAAGAGAAGGGGAGGGAGGAGAGCCAGGCCAATAGGGCTCAGCTGTTGCTAGCCAGCCAGCAACTGGCCACTCGTTGGCGGCTCGGATCTGGCATACCTGAGACCACTAGAGAGAGTGATGGAGAGAGAGAGAGTGAGTGAGAAAGAGAGGAAGAGAAAAGAAACAAGGAGAGGGGCTCACTTCGGCAATGATGACGGTGGTAGGCCATTTTCGACAAGAAGGGTGAAAAGAGAGAGAGAGAGAGAGAGAGAGAGAGAGAGAGAGAGAGAGAGAGAGAGAGAGAGAGAGAGAGAGAGAGAGAGAGGAGAGAGCAACGGGAGTGCATTTTAGAGAGAGAAGAAAATAAAAAGGAAGGAAGAGAAAGAGGCGATGGGGGAGGCCGATGGTGGCAGTTGGGTAGGACCCGCCGCAATCACCCGGCTTAGCCTAGCTGGCCGGGCTTGCGACACATGTCGCCCCCATGCAGTGCCAAGCTGCTAGGGTGGTGCTACATAGGCACGAGGTCAGCCACATTGTAGCCGACCACGTCGTGCCCAAACTTTTAATATTGTTTTTGGGTTATTACAATTTGACTCTAATTGATTATTAGTAAATTATCCATTGCTCGGCAAAACGACGTGCTTCTCTAGAATCAACAAAATGAAATCTCATTATAAGAATTATTATATTTAGCAACACACTTTTTTGTAGCATATTATGATATTTGCTAGTATAAAAATCATATAGTAACAAATTTTAAGTTTGTAGCTACTTTTTTACTCTACTACTACATTTAGATATAATAGTTTTCATAAGTAAATAAAATAGTGGCGTATAAAAAAATGTTGCTATTACATTTGTTTTAATAAAAAACTTTTATATTTTTAGTGATGATTTACACACACTACTATTTATTCTTATATAGGAGCAATTTTATAATTTCAGTGATGGTTTACAAATGCCAACTATATTTGATATATATACACTATTTTATTTTATTTAATTATACATCTTTTAATTAAAAGGGGAAGTGTAATTTATAAAAATTCTGTGAGAATATATGCCCACCAAAACTATAATAGCACATGAAATCCTCATTGATTGTTCCTACTCTTCTCTTAAATTAAATTTAATATATATATATATACTCATTTAATTTATTTAAATATACTTTTAAGTAGAAGAGGAAGTGTAGGCTTATAAATATTAGGTGAGAATATTAATTTACTAAAATCAAATCAGGTCATGCCCACTAAATATCTCGTTCCGTATTCCTCTATTTTATTTGATATACATAACATTTTAAGCTATTTAAGTATACACCCTTTAAGTAAGAGAAAGAATGCAATTTTATGAAAAAAAAAATGGGAGAGAATATCAACCCATCAAAGTCTATTTTATCTGCCCACGAAAAATATTGTTCTATGATCCTCTCCTTTATTAATAAATATACTCCTTTTAAGTTGTTTAAGTATGCATCCTTTAACTAAAAAAAAATGGAGTGTACTTTAATAAAAATTGGGTGATAATATCAACCCAAATATTATGCCTCCTCCTTTCGATGTTGGTCACCTCTCTCCGTGCCATCACTTCCTCCTTTCATCATCACCTCCTCTCATTGTCCTTGCTTTTTCTTGCCATCGTCGTTGTTGCCTTGGTGTAGAATCTGTGGTGTAGAAGCTTCGACACCACAGATTCTCCCTCACTCTTGGTGCTCTTTTCGTGATAGACCTCACTACCACGCCGGGTAGATGAGGCCTTCTGGGTGAGGTGAGGGTCCAGGACCCGTTCACAGTAATAGGTTATACTCGCATGCGTCTGTGTCTTTTTGGATACGGATGTTGTGATTTTGGCGGTCCTTGGCTGTATAACCTTGTTTTGCTTTGCAATAATATTAGAGTGTTGTTGGTATTTTTTTTTTAAATTTATGTTTTAGGTGGGTGATCTTTGATCCTCCTACCTTTGTAGATTTTCAGGGTGATGTCTTGGTTGTTGGACTGACTGAACGAGTGTAGTTATTAGGCTGATATTACTAAACACAAGGCTCTTTACTCTTGGGAATCCTTGGGCCATTCTTTATTTTATTTTGTGTTGTACCCCAGCACTTGATCCTCTAGATTAAATTATGGTTGTCTATTTTATGCCAAGTATAGGGCTTATGTCAAAGAATCGTCGCTTTATCTCTCATACTCTTTATTTATCATGCCTTTTTGTTATAATTCATTGATGAATTACCTTACCTATGGGCTTTCCCTTGGAAAAAAAATCAAAGACATCTAGATATAATTAGTCAATTATTTTAAATACATATATAATATAGAATGTTTTAACTATCTGAGTTGTATATGACACATATAGCATACTAATAATATTACATGGATAATGACAAGATACAAGATCACAGCCTATCCAGATATACTATAAGAAGAGCACAATCTAGATATATTACTATAGATCTATCTTTTGTGAGGGTTAGCAAAAAGTCATGTTGGTTTAGGATCCATCACCCATGAAAGAGAAGTGTCCGAAGTATATACCATTTTCTATGTTGACGGAATATTTTATGACTGTGTTAATTATTCTTTAATTCATTAGTTTATATCATAAAGCAGCAAAATTCATGTTCTAGAGGTAGTTCATTTCGTTGAATGACACGGTTTAGAACATTATACGATTTAATGTTATTATAGTCACTAATATATTTTACTTTTGAAGACTTTAGAAATCAATCACTATTTCTACTCTGAACTTGCAAATTTTTTTCAAAGATTATTAGTTAGATAAACAGGAATTGGATTTTCTTGATTTTGCAATGATATTATGTCTATGTGAAACTTGTGTCAATACCAAATAGAAAAAGTTGGAAGATGTGTTTTAACATTTGTTATGCATTGGATTCCTTAGTAGGTATACACATTGGATTTGTTATGCATCTAATACTACCACTGCAAATGACAACTTTGTTCAAAATAATAATATGCATGAATTGTTATATGAAGCATTAAAATTGCAGCACTGAAGCTATGAGCATATGAAAATATATGTTCTAATATTAAATTGTATTTATTTTTACAAAATGATTATAGGAAATCGATAAATTCTAATATAATTATAAAAATAATTTTATATTGCCTAATGGATAATACTTTTAGTAGCAATTGTGTTCGCTACTAAATATGATAGGTACATAAGTAACAAATATATTTTGCTGTTAAAAGAATTCAAAATTTTAGCGATTAATATAGTTGCCCCTAAATAGTTTTCATTGACAAATTATATTTGCTATTATAAGTTCTTTGCCATATTAAAAATTAGTGACAGTAGCAATTATGATAACCACTATAAACTCTTTCTATAATAGCAAATATATATATTGCCATAAATTATAATTTTAGAAATAAATGTTAATTTGCTGCTAAGATTTAGTGGCAGTAATTGCTGCAGTAAATAATTATTTTGCTACCAAATATTTTAGTAACAAAAAATATATCTTTTAGTAGCATATATGCTTGCTACCAAATATACAAATTGTTGTAGTGCCTCAAGCATTAGCCCTACCTTATAATAATACTATAATACCCCGCCCTTACGCTAGCTAGGGAAATGTTAGATACTATCAAGACGTAGAAATCACTCCCTTCGTGGCAATGCATGTGTGCTAATGGCATGATATTATATAACACAAGCAAGCATAATAGAACATATCATTATTATATATTACATAGTATTATAGATAATCATACCTGTGGATATGCATAGTAATCATGATAAATATAATTATGTCAAAAAGCGAGTGAAGTTAACATGAACTACTTATATATATAAAAGTAAATAAATATATATACATGCATTATATGAATACAATAATGCCAAAAGGTAAGATATTTCATTCTCTATAATACTCCTAGATTGTGAAAGTTTTACTTGTTTAACATCATTTCCTAGATAACTGGCTACAACTGCACCATCAGACCATCCTCACATGATACGAAGTCCACTTTGATAATGAAGTAATGAAATTATAAACACAATATTCCTAACACTAAATAATTAAATAATACTACTGATATTCACTATAGGATTGGGTAGATCTATGTAAAATTCATATATTTATTAATCAAGTAAAGTTGGTGTAATTGTACCAAAGTTTGACACATTATTAAATAATTAAAATAATTTAATTCAGATTATCTTTCCACTAATTATTGTCAACTTAAAGTAAAACAAATAATATTTAATTAACTTACTTTATCAAATAATAAAATATGCCTAATACGATTTTCCTACACTAATCTGTATTTTCTCTAATATGAGCAATTAATATGGATACACCAAGACCACTAACTCATTTGTTAAAATTTTACCATTATTATAATCACCCACTCTAAACTCCAATGATATTGATAGGGGTTCTACGGTACCAAATTGATAGGCTCTGATACTAATGACAGGTTTACAGAACGATTCCTTCAAGATCTAGATTTATTGTAGGAAGTAGTCCCTACAATCAAGGGAAAATATTTACTAAATATTCTCTCATACAAAACCAAGTGGAATCGATCCGTAACTTTCTGATCTACGTTTTTTGTATTTACACCCTTCACAGATTCCAACTACAGCAGGAACGAAATTATGATTTAGTGCGGATGATGGTGGTGGTGACGGATAGAGTGGATGGTAGGGTTATGGATGATAATGGAGATGGGGGTGGATAGTGGATGACGTTAAGAATAGAGATGAAGGGAAAGAAGTGGTCGAGATTCCAAAGAACAGAGAGGACTTGACAGACGAGGAAGATTAGAAATTAAGAGAGACCTAACCAATGGTAGAGGAGATAGGTTGGTGAAGAGAGAGGAGGGAGATTAGGATAGAAAGAATAGAGAGAAGATAAGAGGCAAGAAATTGATAATCCAATAGCATAATGATTTTGGCTGCCATCCACACCTTTATAGAGGCTAGCCAACTAGCCAAAATACAATTATTAACCCTAATTCTAGAAGATTCCCGTCGATCACATTCGAACACGCTCGATCGCATTCGAACGCACAAAAGACGTTCTCTGTATGTGCGAATGCAATGCAGGCATTCAAACGCGGCGTTCAAACACGCTTGACTGCGTTCGTACACACATTTTGCGTTTTCTATTTTTGCGAACCTGATGAAGGCATTCGTAAGGGCGTTCGAACGCGACCCATTCCGTATTCGAATACAACCTACAGAAATTTTATTTTAACGAAAATAAACAACTAATGGAATAAGAAAAAATCTTAACTAAATGTATCAGCCCACCATGCTTCCGCCACTTTATCCTCAAGGTGAAAAGTCAAGGAAATGCTCTAAAATATTAGTCTCTAACTCCCAAGTCGTCTCATTGGATGGCTTGCCAAGCCACTCGACTAGAATCTCTATCTCTAATCTAGTATCATGTCGTCGTTTACACTTAGCAGGTACATAAACTAGCTCTATGATCTCTATCTCCTCCAATGGCTCCGATAGAATTGATCTAACGACCTCATGATCTCTAATCTGCTCCCTCAGCAATGAAACATAGAAGACAGGATGCACTCTCTACCACTTCGGCAGCTCCAATCGATATGCAGTCGGACCAATACGCTTTAACACCCGAAATGGACCGAAGTAACAATATATTAACTTTTGGTTTCGCATTGGACACAAGGTCACCTATCGATACGATTGCACCATCACAAACACCCAATTGCCAATGTCGAACTCCTTCTCCGTATGACTGTGATCATAAACTTGCTTCACGTAGTTTTTAGCAAGTTTAAGATGGGCATGTGACATCCTCAATATGGCGTCTCAATCCATCAAAGCTAAGTCCACTTCTATTTAATATGCAGATACCACTAGATCATAAGCGTGTAATGTCGGAGTCGTGTGCCCATACACCACCTCAAATATAGTCATGTCAATGCTACTGTGGTAGGCAGTGTTATAAGACCACTCCGCCTACAGTAAAAACTCTAATCATTGTCTCGGCATATCTACAACAAAGCTCCTCAAGTACTGCTCATTGCCTCAATTGACCACCTCGTTTTGGCCATCCGACTATGGATAGTAAGCCGAACTGAAATTCAATCGAGTCCCCTACAATCTAAAAAATTCCATCCAAAAGTCTCTCATAAATATACGATCATGATCCGAGACAATCGTGCGTGGCATACCATATAACTGTAACAACCCAGAAAATAAATAAATAAATAATAATAATAATAATAATAATAAATGTAATAACCTCAAAAATTAAATAAAATAATAATAATAATAATAATAATAATGTATAAAATAAATAAATAAATAAATAAGAGACAAAAAGAAAGAAAGAAAATAATAATAAAATAAATCAAGTTTAAATAATAAAAATAAAAATAAAAGTTTTTGGGCACAATGTGGCCGGCCACAGCCGGCCTCGTGCCCAAGCAAGCTGCTCACGTAGCTTGCATGGTGAGGCACCACGCGCCCACTGCCGCTGCCGCAGCCAACCGGCTGCGGCCAGCTGGCGCGGTGGGCCCCGTCGCCGCCGGAGCCTCCCTCCCTACCGCCTCTATATATATATATATTTCTTCTCCCCACTCTCTCTCTTTCGGTCTTTCTCTCTCTCCTCCTCCTCCCCTCAAACTCTCTCTCTCTCTCTCTCTTTTTTCCTCGTGCTGCCGCCGGCCTGCCATCACCGGGGTAGGTTTCACTTTCCCCCCCCCCCCCCCCCCCCCTCTCTCTCTCTCTCTCTATCTATCTATCTATCTATCTATCTATCTATCTATCTAGCTCTCTTTCTCTTGCCCTTGGGCTTGGGCTCATCAGAGCCGAGCCGCCGGCGAGAAGCCAGCCGCTGGATGGCCACCAGCGGCCGGTGCCCTCCCCGTCGACCCGGGTCCGCAAACCCCCCTCCCTCATCTTCTCTCTTTCTTCTCTTCCTCTTCTCTTCTTCTTCTTTCTTCTTCTTCTTTCTTCTTCCTTCTTATTTCTTCTTTCTTCTTCCCATCTCCTTTCTTCTCTCTCAGCTCTCCTCCTCTTTTTGCACAGTACTAGGCTCAGCACAGCACTATTGGAGAGCATTGGTGGCATTATAAATTTATTTGTTTTATTTTAATTTTGTTTATTTATTTAGTTAGGTATTGCTCTCGTAATTTATGTAGATAACTTATTTAGACATTAATTATTTTAATAATAATGTATATTCCTCAACATGATGATTATTAATTATAATTACTAATTAGTGTAATTAATGATTAACTAGGTTATAAACTACTATGCATAAATATAGGTAATACTTATATTTATTTAATTATGTATTTATATTTCTATTAGACTAATAGATAGTGTTGTAAATTATAATTATTAGATTTATGTAGTGATATTCATAATATATGCATTTTAAGTAATATTAATAATTTATTATATACAATCGTGTGTAGAATAAGATAATAGTCTTATTAATTATTTATTTATTTTGCATGATTAAGTAAATACTATATAACTTCTGATTAATCAAGATAGAGTAAGAATTATAAAATTTATTATAAAATAGATCTTGTCTATTCGTATATCTTATTTATAATTATTCAGCTTTTATTCTATAATTACATATCTAGAATATTTTAAATAAAAGAAACAAACTTTTCTCCTTATGTTATAACTAGCGTTTTAGGATAATAATATAATTATAGCGTTTGAATCGTATCTATAATATAAATATAATTATGTAATCAAAAATAAAAAATAAGTGATTCTAAACCTAATAAACATTTATATTTTACTTGAATTAATTCTAATTAGATAAATGACTAACTTCAGAGAATGCGTTAAGGCTGTTCGAATGCATGCATAGGCATTCGCAAATACAGAAAATATTTTTTTGATGTTCAAACGCACCCTGCATGTATTTACAGCATGTTCACACATATAGAGAAGTGTACTTGTGTGTTCGAACTCAACCAATAAAAACAAGTCATTGCGTTCGAATGAACTTGGGCTCGTTCGAACGCACCTGAGAATAAGTCATTCCGTTTGAACGCACTTGGACTACGTTCGAACACACCTGCGTAATATGCAACTTCTGGACTTCGTGAGTTCTGATATGACTTAGATTTGGCTCTATCTTGGTAATATATATAAGCATTGTGATGTCCTAACTCTAAGGTGATTGGTGAATGTAATTGAAAGAGAGTTCTTGAGGCTACATCGTTTCTTCTACCAACAAGATCCGTCTCTTCTACATCGCATCAAGTTTTCGTCTTAAAGATCATCTAGACGAAAGGGCAATCTCGAGGACTACTAAGATTGGAGATCAATCACGGGAAATGGTGAATCGTGGGTTCTAGCAAGCGAGACTGAGAAAAACAAAGTTGTAGGGATCAATAATTTAATTAAAAAAAGATTAAAAAATACCCTAAACTCTAGTAAGGATATGTTTATATTTAATGTTTAAATTTTATTGGTTAGTATTCCAAAAGATATCTATGAAAACAAAAGATTTTAAAAGGTATATATGTAAAAAAAAAACCATGTGTTTTAAAGGGTATACATATAAATATCAACTTTTGAAAGGTAAATTTGAAAAAATTCCAATTCCTCCAAATCTTTGTCAATACTTTCACTCCTCATCTTCTTCCAATTATTTATTTATTCTCCTTCCTCTCAAATTCATAATTTCTCTCTTAGTTCTCTCTGATTCCCTTTCCCACATTTCTTTCACTCAAACTAAACCAAATCCCAAGTTATATCGTGATATTACTTCAAGTTTATCTTCTTCCTTTCAATCTCTTCCAATATTTCTATTTTCTAATCTCTGTCAAACTATCTCCATTTTTCTTGCCGCCCAAATGTGCATAAAAATAAAGGATAATTTTGCAAAATCAAATTTTTCGTAATCTCCTATAGAGATTATGATAGCTCAAGGAGCCTTAATGTCACAGTTTTTTATTTCTTTATGGGATATAACTAATACTGGATAATAGTTCAAGGAGTCTAGATATAATTTAGCTGCCAGCTTATAAATTATTCTATAGAAATGACGATTTGATATCAAAAGTTTGGATTATCTCTTTAATAGGCAAAATGATTCCCAATCCCAAATGGAGGCTAGATGTTCTCGGGGAAGTGGCGGCGGAAGTTTCTACCTCCTACAAGGCTACAACCCATGCTCCTTGGGAACCTCTCATCAACTATTTTTCTTAGAGAAATTGTATTCCCCTCAAAGAAAATTCATTCCTCCAGATGTTCTTTCTGCTAGCATGGTTTACTTCAATTATCTCCTAGTTTGTTTTTTTTTTTTTTTTTTTTTTTTTTACATTAACTTTTCTTTAGGAGATAGCAACAATATAAATTTCTAGGACACAGATGGATATAAAAGCCTATCTAAACTTCATATAATGCGACTTCTACCTCAAAAAACATATTTGTTGCTTAGTGCTTCAACATTGAAGGTTTTTCTTATTAGTGAATTCAATTTAATTGGCGAGAAGAACTTCTATAGCTGAGGAGATTTTCTAGCAAGAATTCTTTTACAACCAACAGCCTCTACAGATTCCTAAATTTAGGGGGTACTATCTCTCCATTTGCTTCTACAATCTGAAAGCTGAATCTTTCGACGAATGCGAGACTTTCCCATTTTTCTCAATAATAGAAGAATAAAGAAATAAAAGGTTTGTTAAGCTAGCATTGACTTTAAATTATTCAACTGAAAACCTGATCTAAGTGAAGCTTGTGTTACCTAACAATGATAGCATTCATCCCTCCTAGTTTGACATACACATTGTAGATACAGTAACTGGACATTCAAGGAGCTTTGCACAGAGTTGATGATTGTAATAACCTATCATGCCTATAAGACAATTACTTGAAAACTACTGATTCGATAAATATGTAACTCAGACACTTACAAGTTGTAGAGTAGATGTCTCCTCTGCCAAACGCCAATTCGGATTCCCCATGCTTTTTTCCTACTGTGAATACACTAATGAACGGAATGATCATTGACAGTTTTCATCTTAGCTGAACAATGAGAAATAGAGCTGATGGCACATTGAGGATATTTTGATCCTCGCTCTGTAAAGAAATGCTAGCTGTTACACATGCCAGGCTTTCTCTCTCTGCATAAGCTATCAAGCATATGTTAAATCTGTTTCCCAGAGGTAAATGAGATAAGCGGCGCCTCAAGAAGCTACTTGGAAGCTGAATGGAGAAACTGGTTGCAGCAATACCACCTCAAATGCAGAATGGACAAAGTCGTGACAATCGACTACAAGCATAATGATGTAGACTACAAAGAAAATGAGGTGAACAGAACCATGATTCAGAATCTTCTTCTTACAACTCAGATCCATGTGGCGTGGCAGTGGCAGCTATGACGTTGAACGACAGATAAAACTTGAATTCTTTCTGCGAATCTAGTGATTGATTCCACAATAAAAATGTTCTTGATCAGTCATTTTCTCCAAGATATTGAAGATACCTGTCCGAGAAAATCCTTTTTCATAATTTCTGATGCAGACCATTCTGAACTTCAAAAGGGTGGTAGCCTAAGTGGTTTCCTAACAGAAGAATGTAGGTTCCTTCAAAAGAGGTAATCTGCATCAAAATAAATACATTAACACAATCTATGCAATGTTATGATAGATCATCGATCCATCAATTGCACTGTTGTTCAAAATTCAAAGTACTTTCTATTCCCTTCTTCTTCCTCTCAGTGAATCACAATTCACAACTGGACTCGGCATCAGTGGAGCTTTTCTTCAAGTAAAATCTATCTGAAGAGACACTTAACAGCTTATTGAGAGACATCCCTTTCCCTCTAATGTCTTTCTTCATCTCATACCGATACTTGATCCGCTTATCCAAATTGTACCCAAGAAAGGCCGGGAACATCAAGAGCTCTCCTACCTCCCTATCCATCCCCTCAATCAGAAATTCCATCTTCTTCCGCAATGACTCATGGTTGTACTGCAGGACCTGCGGATGCTTCTTGCTCATTGACAACACATCCTCGCATGATAAACCAAAGCTGAAAAATAGTACTACCACCATCTGCATATTCTCACAGCTTGTCCGTGTTGTAGCTCCAACAGCAAATGCTAGATCTTTGGTTCGATGTTTGTACCCAATCTTGACTAGAAAAGCCAACTTCTTGGATAGGTTCTCCTCGAATGAAAGACTGAGAAAAAGAGGAGCTTTGACCAAGAACTTGAAGACATCCTCTGCGTCAAGCCCACATTGCTTGAGAAACTCAACCCGGGGTTTCAATTTCCTCTCTTTGCTAACACTGAACACATTTGGGTAAACTGCTGCTATCTTGAAAAGCTCCTCGCCAGCCAGCCCGACGGATGTCCAGAACTCTAAATGGGACTCAAAATGCTCAACGGTGTACGACAAGATTGCTGGGAGTTTACGAATCAATGCTGCAGTGGCCTCCTCATTCCCGTTACTGAGGTCAATAAGGAACTCGACTCGGGGAATCAATTGACTTTCCAAATCCAGATTCAGAAGACTGGGGCGGCGAATGATGATCTCTGGCCATCCAAATCTTTTCAAATAGAGAATCAACTTCTCTAATTGCCTCACAGGCATTTCAACAAAAACCTTACGGACATCCACATTGTTGACCACATTAACCAACTTCTCGCGCGGCACCTCGTGATCTAAGAGGAGTGTAACCCTAGAGGCGAAGCAAGAAAGGGTTTGAACACTTGCGGCGAGTAGAAGACGCTCGATCTTCGCAGGTTTGAGGCCGGCGAGATCTTCTTGGACGAACTCGAGAAAATGGTCCATCTCCCAGGAGACGAGGAGATCGAGGCGGCGAAGGACGACGCGGCGGAGGGAGACGGCGGCAAGTCCAGTGGATTGCAGAGTTTTGATGCGGCGAAGGAGGGACTCTTGGGAGGAGACATCGAGACTGGGAAGCTTTTGGGTAAAAGCTTCGGCTTCTCTCTCATCGAGGTTGAGTTCACGGTTGAGGAGGAGTTCTAAAGGGGGAATAGAGGTGGTGTTTGCTGCAGACGGAGTGATGGGTGCTCGACGGCGGCGACCGCGGCAGCAGAGTGGGGTGAGATGGAGGAGGTTTTGGTTGGAGTAAAGGGGTGAGGACGAAATCCAATGGCGAGTAGAGGAAGGTGGTGGTGGTGGTAATGGTGGGGTTAGGGTTTTGGTGGGAGTGAAGGAAGGAGGTAAGGAGATGGAAGCCATGAGAGAGAGAGAGAGAGAGAGAGAGAGAGAGAGAGAGAGAGAGTTGGGACGCTAATTAATTCACTGCAGGGGAGATCCTGCATTTGGCATTTGATTGGCTGTAACCTGTAACTTCTCTTGAAGCCAATAAACCTCCAGTAGCAAGTACTTTCTTTATGATTAAGGAGAATATGAGTTCGACTCTGATTCTAAATAATATTATGGAGAAATTATTTTATGGTTTGATGGCTTGACTCAATTCGATTTATGGCTCGGTAGTGTGATTAGTTTGGAGGAACAGCTCGGCGACGCAATAACTTAGAGCAGGTCTCGACAGCATTTTGTTCGAAGCAATTGTTTGACCACCCATATTGCTTGAAGCCTAGACTGTGCAGCTAAAAACTCGGTATGGCTTAAATGCCTCTGTATCTAGGGAGGGTTGGTTCTTTGTCCAACCCATATCTAACCTTCGGGCTCATGAATGATCAAGAAAATAAAATTCTAACATAGCTGATGATCAATGCTTACAAGAATTAACACGATTAGCATCCACTCTTCGTGCTTAGGTGAGCCTCCATTATCGAGTAAAAAGAAATTCTGCTGACATCCTTCTCCTGCATCCAGACTCGACGGCAACTAGATGGAAGAGGAAGGACGAACACCACCGATGCTGGTAGAAAGAGAAGATGTGTCGCTTCGGAGAGCCTCGTCCTCCAAATCTACTAAAGCTAAGCAAGCTGAGAGGAGGACCTGGGCAAAAGTAGCAGCAGGAAATCAATGGAGCCTCGGCCTAGAAGGACATATTTCGGAAGACATTCTAGCGAAGATAAAAGCCCAGATTGATGACTACATCATCCTAGAGCCAAAGGTGCTGCAAGCATGCCGGGATAGATGGCAACTCACCTTGTTTGGCCAGTTTCTTGGTAGTGGCATCCCCCTAGCTCGACTCAAATACATCCTACTTAAACTATGGAATGGGATTGATGGTTTCTCGTTGTCCGACATGAATAAGGGATTCTATATCTCCAAGTTTGAAAGAGAGGCGGACTTAGCCTATATTGTAACGCCTCTGACCGACATGGTCACATGCACACCACGCGCCCACACGGGCATGCGCGACGCACGTGACAAGACAGGAGGGGCCGATCACGCACAGATACACCCCTGTGCTCACATATTCAATCACAAAATAAATTATGACATCATCAAGTTAAACATGTTTAAGTTATTCATATCTAAATCCATAACAACCATATTAGACAGCTACATAATCTGGCAGGGCCCTCACAGGCCATGATAAACTATCAAGATATAACTAAAATAACTAATATAAAAATACACTATAATTCGACCTGTATTATACAGATCATCGTCTATACAATGGAGTCCAAATATTAAATATTGGTACAACTCAACATCTAGATAAACTATCTTCTATACCATCTCACGTCTATAGCTCACCTCATTTTTTCTCTAAAATATCTTCTTAGGATACCTCAAGTCGCTATCACATACCATATATCTGAGGGGTTAGAAAATAATTAAAGAGAGTCATGAGTTAATAGCTTAGTGAATAGATTTTATCCTGAATCAATGATGTCAAAGTAAGAGTAAATTATGTACTAGATAATATGAATCACAAAAGAGCATCATATTATGAATGAGTATATAAATGTGTCATCAATAATGTATAAATGTATAGTGGATATCATGCCCTAATTAATCAAATATATAAATTCTCAATAATGTATAAATAAATCTCCATGTCATATCATTCTCATCTTTTTCTCAAATATGATAAATATGATGCATGCCGATCATAACTATGTTATAATATCAAATGCAACCACATATGATGCATAATGATCACTCAATAATCAGATATATCAGATGATAATAAAATCTTATGTATTTTTCAATATCTTAGTTATTAATATTGAATCTGAATAACATCATCATACTAGATCACTGTACACAGTCAACACCAGGTACCCAATCTTAACATCCAGCCAGTAGGCCTAGAGCATACTCTGTCATATGCTAAGGCTATCTTAGTCATAATCATATCCTATCATACGCTAATGGTATATCGGTCATAATCATACCTTGTCATACGCTAAGAGTATATCGATCATAATCATACCTTGCCATACACTAAGGGCATCTCAATATCCATCAAATTGGGTACCCCACTAGTCAATTAGGATTAAATGAAGGTAATTCGCCATACACATGCCCTAGCAAACGATAGGTGTCCGATTGTCTATGCGCACTAGGCTTAACTGACTTCGGGCATGGACCACGAGATATCGCATATCAGTGACCATAATCATTACATCATGCACCCCTAATGCTGGCACCTACTCAAGTACCCATATGTTTTTTCTATCAACTTTCCTATCAATGAGATTTATGCATTTCCTTTTATATGATAGATCATGTGCATATATCCAATATTATAATCAAGTCAATGCATATCAGGAATTTATGTGGTAAGGAAATAAAAAATAACAATTTGATGCAATCTTGAATCATACATCTAACATATGCATATCCATACTAATCTATCACAAGCATACTCATGCTAGATATCATCTCGACATAAAGTCATAATAGTACAGTCAGCTCCAATCATCTCTATATATTTCACGTGCATACTCCTACTCCTATCTCGAATCAGTCTAATAAAATGCATAATAAAATATGCTCAACTGAAATCATCTCTAAATAAAATCATATAATCATGTTGAAGGCCAAAATATGCATATACATAATTATATAATATATCCTAATTTAGAAAAGACGTCTAGGGAATAAGACTTCTTACATCTAATTAGAAGACATGAACCACGTATCCCTCACATTTGTCAACAGAGCGTCAACTCATCGCTAGCAGGGTCTATGGGGTCTCAAATAAGGGGTTCAGGGTCTGAAAATATTTAAGTAACATGGAGTTAGTCGTTTATCCAATTAGAATTAATTCAAGTAAAATATAAAGGTTTATTAGGTTTACATAATTAGATCTACATTATAGATATTATTCAAATACTATAATTATACTATTATCATAAAATGCTAGTTATAATATAAGAAGAAGATGTATGTTTCTTTTTATATAAAAATATTCTAAATATATAATTATAAAATAAAATAAAAGGTGAAATAACTATTAATATGATATAATTATAGACAAGATCTATTTATAATTAATTTTTTTTATTATTCTTACTGTTTCTTAACTAATTAGCAACTACATAATCTTTACTTAGTTATATAATATAAGAAATAAGCAAATAAATAAACAACCCTATTATTTTATTCTATACAAAATAGTATAACTAAACCGATAGATTACATACTAGCTTTATATAAATAATAAATATTAGGATATTATAATTAATGAAACTAAATATTAATCTATCATATGCAAGTAAGCTTATATGTAAATAATAGGTATATTTACGTGTTTATAATATAATTAATCATTAATTATACTAATTATAATTAGCTAATAGTTACATTATTGAATATAAATATATATATATATATATATATAACAATGTAATTAGCTACCTAATTAAACTAAATGCATTAGTTACATAAAATCCTTAAATAATAGAAAAAGAAAGAAAGAAAAAGAAATAAGGAAAAAAGAAACTGCTACAGTGCTAGGCTCGGCCCAGCACTATCGTAGCCATGAAAGAGGAATTGAGGAAGAAGAAAAAGAAAGGAAGAAGAAGAAAGAAGAAAGAAAAGGAAGAGGAGAAAAAGAAAGGAAGGGAAGGGAGGAAGAGCCGGGCCGATGGGGAGGGCCCGGTCGCTGCTGGCCAGCTAGTGGCTGGCTACTTGGGTACGACGAACCTGAGATCACTAGAGAGAGAAGAGGAGCAAGAAGAAGGGCTCATCTCGGCAACAACGACGAAGTCGGTGGCGATAGGCCGGGGTCGACAAGAGGGGGGAAGAGAGATAGAGAGATCAAAGAGAGGGAGAGAGTGATGGGAGAGCATTTTAGAGAGAGAAAAATAAAAAGGAAGGAAAAGAAAGGCAGTGATGGCGGCAGGGTGGATCCGCTGTGGCTAGCTGGCCTAGCCCAACTGCCTAGGCTTGCAAAGAATGGCGCCCCCATGCAGCGCCAAGCTGCATGAGCACGAGGTTGGCCACATTATGGCTGGCCATGTCGTGGCCAATTTTTTTTTGTTATTATTTTAAGAAAAGATTTGGGAGTTATTACATACGTATTGAGTAATAGACCATGGACTATGCTAGGTATGGTCCTCAATCTGATATCGTGGAGAAATAATTTTCGGCCATCAGAGGATGTGTTTACCATGGCCTTAGTGTGGATCCAACTGCATAATCTACCCAAGGAATATTGGGAATTTGAGGCTCTCATCCTAGTGGCGGCTTACTTTGGGAAGCCACTGAGAGTCAAAGAAACGACACTCAACCATACTTGAAGTCACTCTGCCCAAGAATGTGTGGAGGTCGACCTGAGTAAGCCATTGAAAATAGCTGTATGGTAGGCTCGCGGACAGATAATTTGAATTAGACAGTGGTGTATGAAAATATTCCCCTATACTACTTTACTTGTCGAAGGGTAGGCCATTGCGTAGAGCTATGCAAAGCCAGAGTGGAAAAGAAAGAGATAGAGGTGAAAAGTAGCCCAGCTCAACCGAGTAGCACTGACAACGAGGACAACTGAGGAGAGCAATAGGTGGAGGGGCAAGAGTCCATCTATGGACCATGGTTCATTGTTCAGAGAAGGCCACGCCGAGGAACACCGAGGAGGGAGAGCTACACAAAACTAGCTAGAGAACCAATGGAAAATAGTAGAGATAACCAGGATGGTCCAAAGTTCAACAGGGGGAGTTGGGCGCAAGGACAGAGGCAAGAGGGATGGAAGTCTTACCAAGAGACTTCCATTCCTCGGAATGGTACAGAAGCTACCAATGTAGCCAATGGGAAAAGGGGAGGTTATATCTCAATAAAAAGAATGGTAGGAGAAAAGGACACCTCAACTAATCTCATACGTCAGACACACCAAAACCATGCAAACACCAAACCAAAAGAGGGTACGTTGGGGGTGACAAACAAAGGAAAGGCCAAAGCAGATGATTTGGTGGGTCCTTTGCATGCTTCTAAGATATCTCAGATGGACTTACTTCAAGATACAAAGGAACTGCCACTTACCAAGTAAGTAAAAGGAGGAATGAAGATATGGAGAGTTAGGAAGGCAAAGGTAACAAAAGGGAAGTGGAACGCCAGGAGAGTTAGCGTGGCTCCAAAGAGGTGATTGATCGAGGAATGGCAATTATCCATGGGGTGTATATTTGCCTCAACCAAGGCAATAGTAGGGAGCCTCGTACCCCATTCATGAGGACCACTAAAGAGAGTCCAAGTGGATTGCTCGAAAAGACTATACCTAGCGAAAGTCGTTCAAGAAGGGATTGCTCATGTATGGTTTGGACCAACAACACCAACCAAAGGAAAGGCCACAGAGGTGCATGATCAAATGGCCACAAAACTGAAGGTGATCCTATCCCAAGGCAAGGGGGAAGCCAAGAGGAAATGGAGATAGATCAATGGCAGACCCAGCTAGTCTTGGTGCCACATGAAAGGGGAGGACTGAGGCAGCATACCTCTACCATAGGCCAGCCTAGGCAAGAGGAAGGAGGCCAATCCCATGCCTCGAAGAGGGTGATGACCTAGTGAGATATGCTCACTTACCTATTTTTATGCTATTATCATGTCCTAAGCAATAATTTGGAACTGTTGGAGAGGTATGAAGAAAGAGGTCCATGATCGATGCCGAGATCTAAACCATGAACACAGTTTGGATTTCTTTGTTTTGCTTGAGTCACGTGCAAATCGGGAATCTGCTAAGGGGGTGGCAACAACTCTAAGGAGATGCTAGAGCCATGTTTGCAGTCCTAACGGAAGGTAGATTTGGCAGAATCATTATTATATTGAAAAAAGAAGTGGGAAGGGTGGATGTCTTTGCAACGTCTAGATATGCAGTACACATCGTTATCTTTGACAATAAGGGTCAAACTTGGGGTTGGACGCCTGTGTATGCTAGCACTCAGCTAAGTGACCAAAACAGGATATGGGAGGAGCTCACCAATGTTTTGAGCATCAACGCCCCCTGGTGCATAGTTGGTGACTTCAATACATATACATCAGTTAATGAAAAGAGGAGTGCAAGTCCAACGATACTAGGGCCTAAGTGTAGAGCATTCAAGGCCTTTGTTTATTAGGCGGGCCTCGTTGATCTGGGTTATGAAGGACCGCCTTTCACTTGGTGTAGTAACCAACTTGGCTCCAACAGAATCTAAATCAGGTTAGACCGTGCTCTAGCTAACATTCAATGGCTAGGCCTCCACCACCCAAGCAAAGTAACCCACTTAGATCGGACAGCATCAGAACATGCTCCTTCACTTTTAATGATGCTAGGTGAGAGTAGAAGACTGAAAAGACCTATGCAGTTTGAACTACTATGGATCGAACATGAGGAAAGTGAAAGGTTAGCGAGGGAGGTTTGGTCACGGAAAGCTAACGGCAACCCAATGCATGCTTTCACCCACAACTCATGCAAACTGCACTAGGTCCTCCAAAAATGGGGAAGGCAAAGTTATGGGAAGCTAGATACCCACTAATACACTTTGTTAGAGTCTTTTCTTATTGTATTAATTATTTATTTTTATTAAGATAAATTTTCTGTAGGTCGCGTTTGAATGCAGAAGGGGGCGTGTTCGAACGCCTTTGTGAACGCCTGCATCAGGTTCCCAAAAATAGAGAATATGAAATATGTATTTGAATGCGGTCGGGCATTCGAACACTATGTTTGAATGCTTGCATCAGGTTCACATCGACAGAGAATGCTTTTTGTGCGCTCGAACGTGATCGACAGGAGTCCACTAGAATTAGGGTTAATAATTGTTATTTTGGTTTGTTGGTTAGCCACTATAAAGGTGTGGATGACAGCCAAAATTATTATGCTATTGGATTATTGATTTCTTGCCTCCTATCTTCTCTACCCTAATCTCTCTCCTCCCTCTTCACCAACATACCACCTCTACCATCGGCAAGGTCTCTCCTAACTTCTAATCTCCCTCGTTTGTCAAGTCCTCCCTCTTCCTTGGGATCTTAATCACTTCTTTCCTTTCATCTTTATCCCTTAAACAACATCAACCATCCACCCTCATCTCTATTATTTTCCATAACCCTAACATCCACTCCACTCATCACCACCACATTCATCCCCACTCTATTGTATTTTCGTCCTAGTTGCAATTCAAATCTATAAAGGGCGTAAATATGAAAAATGTAGATTAGGAGTTACGGATCGATCCCACTTAGTTTCATAATTTTCTGACTACGGAAGAATATTTTTCCTCCGTTGTGCTGACTACTTCCTCTAATAAATTTAGATCTTGAAGGAATCGTTTTGTAACCTATCATTAGTATCAGAGCTAAGCGAACCTCAGACCTCCATTAATGGTGGAAACAAGGAAGATGACATCAACAAAGAGATCAATGGAGAACACACCGACAAGGGAAGACTCAATCCACGATAACCCTAATCGTGAGGCCGATTCTTTTGGGGCGGCCACGGCAGGACCGAGTCAACCAACATCCATGGGTGTGAACATGGGCTTAGCGGATAAATTTAGGGGCATGTTCCAAATATTTCCGCATAGGGTTGACGTAATACAGAATGATCATAATGCTTTAAAAGAATATGTCATGAACCAATCGACTTCGTCATCTCCTCGACGAAGATCGATGCCTCAAGAAGGACCAACGGTGGGACCACACCGAACCGATACCCTACAGGTCCAGGTGCAATATATTAATGTCAATGATCCTATTTTACCTATTCCTACACATTATCCTCCACCTCCGATACACAACCTAAGACTGGCAGTGGTGGAATACGAGAGGTGTGCAGCATCGGTGCACTTCGTCGATGAAGAGGATTGACACTTAGAGGATGATGTTGATCCCTTCAGAGATGGTGATAGACGTGCTCGAGGATATAGAGAAGGAGATCAACAAGCACAAAGGTTCAGACCTAAACCAAGGATCTTTCGCGAACCCGATAATACTATCTGAGGGAGAACCGCATGCTTGGACTTCTAAAAATTCCAAAGCGGTGATCCGACGGATTGAGTATTTTAAGTGAAACAATACTTTGATTGTCAAGAGACAACAGACCATGCAAAAGTCTAGATGGCAAGCTTTTACCCCCAAGGAATAGCATTGCATTGGTATAGATCGACTATTCGTAGTGGAGGATTTACCGGTTGGGTTGACTTTTGTAGAAGGATTACACACATATTTGGAACAGCGGTATATAAAGATTTTACTGCCACATTAAGCAAGATGGTTCAGAGGACGACCATATTAGAGTATCAAGTAGAATTTGAAAGAGTTAGTAGTCATTGCGAGCCACCTTTGCCCGAACCGACATTGATGAGCACATTCAGTTCAGGATTCCGGGATGAAATGCAGGCGGATGTTCATGCTCTTTGTCCTACCACTCTTGAGGAGGCCTTTAAGAAGGCCGTGAGGATGGAGAAAAAGCATAAGGCTCTCAAGATGGCAGTGAAAACAAGTTAGGGCAACTGAGATGGGCGGTTTGCGCCTAGAACGTCGGTTGAAAATTTTGCGAGTTCAAAGATAGCGGCTGCTAATACTAGACCACGACCACCTTTGAGATATTTTTCCAATATTAGAGGAGGCACAAGAGCCCCCATTCGAACTCTCACACCTGCCCAAGTGGAGGAGCGAAGAACGAAGGGCCTTTGCTTTCGATGTGATGAATGTTTCACTCTAGATCATCGGTGTTCCAAACCGATCAGGAGTGTGATGCTTATCAACGGTCTCAAGGAGGATGATGAGGTAGTTGGTGATAGAGAGTGTTTAGAGGTCCCTAAGGAGGTCGTGAAGGAGGGCGCGGAGGAAGATATCCAAGCAAAAATATCAATGCATGTATATTTAGGTACTTCCGCGTCGAGGACATTGCGGGTGGACGGACTCGTTAGAAAGCATTGTGTGCACATCCTTATCAATTTCGGGAGTGCACACAACTTTCTAGAAGAGAGGTTAGTAAGGAAGTTGGGCTTGGCTGCTGAACCAACTATGGGGTTTGATATTGATACTGGAGATGGCACGAAGCTTAGGACGGAGAGCTTGTGTCGCCGGGTCGGTATACTGGTGCAAGGACATGACATCATTGTGGACTTGTATCCATTGGCGCTGTGAGGAGCAGACATTGTCCTTATCACCTAGTGGTTGCAGAGCTTGGGACCCGTCACTTTTGATTTCCATAGCATGTGAATGAAATTTAACCAAGGGAACAAAGATGTGTGACTTAATGGCATTCGGTCTCCGCCGATTCTTGCGATGCAACCGATGGTGGGATTGCCTTGTGCGAGTGATTTGGCCTATCTTCTTCAGTAAGGACCAACAGGAGATGAGCCTCTAATGAGTCTAGGTACTACAATTGAATTATCTAATTTAGTAGATAAATTTGTTGGACTGTTTGAGGAACCAAAGAAGTTACCACGAAGGCGAATGACTGATCATTGCATAGAGATTGTGCTCGGGGCTGCACCGGCAAACGTGAGGTCGTATCGGTATCCACATGTGCAAAAGGAAGTTATCTCTAAGATGGTAGTCGAGATGTTGGAGCAAGGTCTCATGCAACCAAGTCATAGCTCTTACTCATTGCTCGTGCTATTGGTGCGAAAGAAGGACGGGACATGACATTTTTGGGATGACTATCGGGCACTAAACGCTATCACCGTCAAGGACCGGTATCCCATTCCGATCATAGACGAGCTACTGGATGAACTTGTAGGGGAAACCATATTTATCAAGCTTGACTTAAGGGCTGGATATCATAAAATTAGAGTTCAATGTGCATAAAACTGCATTTCGGACTCCAAACAAGCACTATGAGTTTCGGGTGATACCTTTTGGTCTCACCAATGCTCCAACTACTTTTCAAGGCCTCATGAATGATATTTTTTAGCCTCTTCTACGAATGTATGTCTTAGTATTCTTTGACGACATTTTGGTGTATAGCAGAACTGAAATGAAGCATTGGCGGCATTTGGAGGATGCGTTGAATTTTTTAAAGCAAAACTAGCTGAAGATTAAGAAGTCCAAGTGCCTGCGAGGAGCACCACAAATGGAGTATTTAGGCCATATCATCTCAGCAGAAGGTGTAGCGGCGAATCCTCAAAAGATAGCATGCATGACCGCTTAGTCGATCTCTACTACTACCATAGGATTGCGAGGATTTTTGCGGTTGACCGGATATTATCGTTGCTTCATCACCGGGTATGGTTTTTTGCTGAGAAAGGACTCTTTTAGATTAACGGATGAAGCCACTATAGCCTTTGAAAAACTAAAAACAGCAATGACAACGGCGCTCGTTCTAGCTCTATTGGACTTCACCAAATAGTTTATTGTAGAATATGATGCATCGGGAGTTGGCATAGGAGCTGTATGATACGATTCAGACTTTACCGATGTCGTCTCGAGAATGGATAAACCTTATGGGTGTCTTTTTTTAATTATTTTAGTGTTTTATTCAGAGAAAAAAGTAGGATTTTTGTAAGTTGTGTTCGAACACGGGTGGGTGCATTCGAACGCGCTTGCGAACGCCTACATCAGGTTCGCAAAAACAGAGAACGTGAAATGTGCATTCGAACGTGATTGGGCGCAAACGCCACGTTCGAACGCGATCGACCTCCATTAGGTTCATATCGACAGAGAACAACTTTTGTGCGTTTGAACGCGTTCGACCCCGTTTGACCCCGTTCGAACGCAGTCGGCGAAAATCCACTATTTCTAGGGTTAATAATTATCATTTTTGAATTGTTTGATTAGCCTTTTAAGGTGTCGATGATAACCAAAAAGGGATTATTGAATGAAATAAGTTTTTGCCCTAATCTTCTTCTTCTCCTTCTCTCTCGATCCCTCATTCTCCGGCTCCGCCGCTTCTAGCCTCCCTCGACCTGCCACTCACCTTAGTCCTTTAGGGACGCGGCCCACTCCTCCCCCTTATTCAAATCTCTCTACCCTTGCCCTAACCCTTTTCATCATCCATAATCCTTCCACCACCACCTTACTCACCGGCACCACTCCATTATCGCTGGCCTACCACCTCCATAATCCACTTAGGATCCCGTGCCTCTATCCACGAATCCATAGAATAGACTCCCTAATGTTCACCTACTTATCTAAAAATATCTCTAGATCTCGCTATCCGATTTTCCTGTTATTAGATTCATTGGAAAGCTCTTTTCTAGGGCTACAAAATATCAAAATTTTACGTTAATCTGACGATTATAACTTTCGGAATCCTCTTCTAAAGTTCCATGCAAGATCTTATCCAAATCTAAAAATGGGATAAATCAAACCTTAACCCAAGGGGAGATCGTATCAAGAGTGGTATCAGAGCCACTATTTCTTGGACACGCACTTCCTATGATGACAACCAAAGCCATGACTGCACGACGAAATGAGGAGGACGAGATTTCCCTAATAGAGAAGGGAGAAACGACTACGGGAACTTCCACCTATGGAATTGCCTGACCGAATCTAACTACGGAAGAGCCTAGCGTTCAAGCCATGATTAGATCTCTTTTCGAACAGATGGCCATCAATAATCAGATGATGATGGAGATGATGCGGGAAATACCGGCGACAAGAGAAGCTATGGTGATTGGAAATGCACCAACGACCCCCCGACGCGAGTCTACCACCATGAACCCGCCACCAACAGCAAGAACCTTTACTGCCACAACCCTATGGGCAAAGACTAGCAATGATGGTTCTGCCAGGCCAAGTTGCGGGTGAGCCGATCCGTCGAGCAAACCTAAATGGAAATCATCTTGGAAGACTAGACCCTTGGGTGGGGCAAGACGAACCGAAACCGCGTCGAGTTAACATAAACTGAAGGAAGGATCATCAACCATTCATGATGCATCCTCCTTAGGCTAGACAAGGGCTTGGATATGATCCAGACTGAGACAACAGTTTTTGTGGGTGAACCATGCATCTTGAATTTCCAAAGTTCAAAGATGGTGACCCGATCGATTGGTTCTATAGGGCGGAACGATTCTTCGCGTACCAAGGTACAATGAAAAAATATAAGGTGACGTTTGTGAGCTTCCACCTTGAAGATGTGGCACTTCATTGTTTTCGGGTAGCCAATGCGCGTGATATGATTGAAAGTTGGGTCGATTTTTGCACCAATATTACGCGGCGATTTGGAGCGTCGGGGTATGAAAACTTCGATGCTCTCCTCTCAAAGACTATGAAAGGGACCACGGTTGGAGCATACCAAGAAGAATTTGAGAGAATAAGTAGCCGTTGCTAACCTCCTTGGACTGATCAACAACTTCGTAGCACTTTTATCTTAGGGCTGCGGGGAGACATACAAGCCGACGTGAGGGTTTTAAGGTCTAAAACCTTAAAGGAGGCCTTTGAGGATGCAGTCCTAATGGAAGACAACCATAGAGCAATGAGGATACACATCAAACAGAACTAGACAAGCCAAGATAGTCGCAACCATGTTCAGCCTACCATAGCGGCAGGAAATGCGATCGACGTACCAAGACTTGCTGCTGCAATGGTGCCTCCTCGAGGAAACACTGCGATGGGCTGCGACCAGCTGGCCGCGGCGGGCCCCGACGCCGCCGCACCGCCCCCCCCCTCACCGTAAACCTCTCTCTCTCTCTCTCTCTCTCTCTCGCCGAGGCCGGACTATCGCCACCGCACCTCCACGAGCACCGGTGACTTGCTTCTTCTTCTTCTTCTTCTTCTTCCTCTTCTTCTTCTTCTTCCTCTTCTTCTTCTTCTTCTTTCTTTCCTTCTTTCTTTCTTTCTTTTTCTCCTTCTTCCTCAGCTTGCAATATTTTAATAATATTATATATATCCTTCAATGGTGCCTCCTCGAGAACCCTTGAGGGCCCCTATTCCACCTAAATTCCTGTTATGCATTGACTTGTTATTGTACCATATGATCATGATGTTATCCTCACGAAGTGGCAGGGTATGATTATATTTGAGATACTCCTTGCGGATGGCACGCACCTGTGCACAGTGGTCTAGAGGTCCAGGATTGTATATTTTTATCAGTAGTCTTTCTGAGCACTCATAGATGCGAGATGGCACATGCTCAAGTGGAGGAGCGAAGAGCCAAAGGCCTTTGCTTTTGCTGTGATGAGATGTTCGTACCTGGACACTACTGCGCTAAATCGATGGGAACGGTGATGCTAATAGATAGATTGGAGGAAGTTGAGGATGAGGTTGCAGCTAAAGATGAGGGTGTGGCTGAACAACAAGAAGTAGTAGAGGAGCAGCCCGTGGAAGACATTATGGCCGAAATCTCCCTCCATGCCTATTCCGGGACAACCGCACCAAAGACCTTGTGGGTGAACAGTGTAGTCAAGAAAACTATAGTGAGAATCTTGATCAACACCAGGTCCACTCACAACTTCATTGACAAGAGGCTTCTTAGGAAGATTGGGCTCGAGTCAGAACCTATGGACGGGTTCGATATGACGATCGGAGATGGTACCACATTGCGGGCTGATTTTATTTGCGAAGGTATGGAGTTGAAGGTGCAAGGCCAAACCTTCACATGAGATCTATATCCGTTAGCATTGCAGGGTGCCGACATCATCTTGGGGACTCAATGGCTTCGAAGCTTGGGGCCTGTGACATTTAATTTTACAAACCTCACACTTACATTTTAGAGGAATGACCGGAGAGTGCTATTGGATGGAAATCAACCACAACAAGAGCCAGCGTTGCAACCGTTGTTTGAACTTCCATGTGTAGGGGACGCAAGTGAGCATCCTTCTTTCTCAGCACCAACATTTCCCTTCTTCTCAGATTTGCGGACAGCCAGCGCAGAGGATAGTGATCTGGTCTGACTCATGAAGGAGCTGAGAGAGAACCCATCGAGCCACCCTGAGCACGAGGAGCATGATAGGTTGGTACTCGAGCGCGGGCGGATTAAGGTACCTGCAGACGAGGGGCTACGGAGACTATTGATGGCACACTTCCATAATACTCCTATAGCAGGCCACGAATGGGTGTTATGGACTTACAAGCGGCTGGCCCAAAGTTGTACATGGACAACGTTGAAGTCGGACGTGAAGAAATATGTGTGTGAATGCCAAATCTACCAACGAGTCAAATCGAAAACGCTCAAACCAAGCGGGCTGTTGCAACCACTGTCTATATCGGAGCATATTTGGGAGGACATCTCCATGGACTTCATCGAGAGGCTACCAGAGGTTCGAGGCTAATTTGTGGTGTTCGTTGTAGTGGATAGGCTAAGCAAATATGCTCATTTTGTAGCATTGACGCACCTGTTTTCAGCGAAGAAGGTTGCTGGAATTTTTGTTTGGGAAGTGGCGCGCTTGCATGGGATGCCTAAAACGATCGTGTCAGACCTGGATCGCATCTTCATCAGCAAGTTTTGGTCCGAGTTTTTCAGATTGCAAGGGACTCGAGTCAACCTTAGTTTAGCTTATCACCCCGAGATGGATAAAAAAATCGAGGTGGTGAATCGCGGACTAGAGCAATACTTGCGTTGCTTTGTGGCAGACCAACCGAGGGATTGGGTCAAATTCCTTCGATGGGTCAAGTGGTCTTACAATACAGCTCATCACTCTAGCATCAGTATGATCCCCTTTGAGGCAGTTTATGGACGCGCTCCCCTTGTCTTGTATGCTTACGATAGACTCGCGGCGATAGATCGGACCGAGAAAGACTTAGAACTTGTGGACCAAGACGAAACCTTGAGACGACTCAAGATTCACCTAGCATCAGCCCAAAACTACATGAAACAGACTCATGACAAGGGCCGGGGCGAGCGAGAGTTTGAGGTGGACCAATTGGTGTTCGTTCGAGCTCAACCGTATTGGCAATCCATATTGAGGCTGATTTTGAACCAAAAGCTGGGTCACAAGTTTTATGGACCATATCGATGGCTACAATGAATCGGTCCAATAGCTTACCGATTGGACCTACCTAAAGAAACTCGGGTCCATCCGGTTTTCCATGTGTCGGCATTGAAGGCCCAAATCGAGCCTAATCATGTGGTGGGTTCGGCCTTTCCCAAACTAATAGAGGAAGATAGCCCAGCTAAACCGATCCGAGTCTTAAGCCGTAGGAGAAGACGCCATGGATCCAGATTGGAGACAGAAGTGTTAATTGAGTGGCTAAGCAAGCCCATTGACGAGTCTACCTAGGAGCTCGAGTCAGATATCATGATCGTGATACACTTAGTTAGGATCTTTTCCTATTGCGTTAGGTGTTTATTTTTATTAAAATAAAATTCTTGTAGGTTACGTTCGAACGCCCCTATGAACGCCTGCATCAGGATCGCAAAACAGAGAACACATATTGTGCGTTCAAATGCGGTCATGAAAGTTCGAATGCCCGCGTTTGAACACCTGTATAGCGTTCGCACATCCAGAGATTGAGCTTTTTGAGAGCGTTCAAATGTGATTAGGCGCGTTTGAACGCGATTTGGCGCATTCGAACGCGATCGACAGGAATCCTCTAGAATTAGGGTTTCATATTATTTTAGGACTTGTTGGCTAGCCTCTATAAATATGTGGATGGCAGTCAACTTCATTATGCTAATGAATTCTTAATTTTTTGCCTCCTATCTTCTCTCTAGACTTCTCCCTCCTCCCTTTTCACTATCATTCCACCTCTACAGTTGGTAAGGTTTCTTCTAACTTCTAATCTCCCTCATTTGTCGAGTCACTCCTCTTCTTTGGGATCTCGACCACTTCGTTCCCTTTGTCTACTTCCCTTAATCACTTCCACAATCCACCCTCATCTCCATACCCATCCATATCTCTAATATCCACTTCACCCGTCACCACCACTATCACCCACGTTTTTCTATGTTTTTGTCCCTCCTACAGTTCGAATCTGCGACGGGAGTAAATAGAAAGTCTTAGATCAGGAAGTTATGGACCTAACTCAATTGGTTTCATAATTTTTTAACTATCGAAGAATATCTGACAAATATTTTTCTACGGTTGTGCGGACTGATTTCTGTAATACATTCAGATCTTGAAGGAATCGTAGTGTAGCCTATCTTAAGTTCCAGATCTTATCAATTGGTATCAGAGCCTATCAATTTGGTATCAAAGCCTTATCAGATCGCTTCCTCAATTTCACATCTTGAGGATAAGGTTGCAGATGCATGGTGGATTGATACGGTTTGGACTTCACTGATGTTGTCTCGAGCATGGACACACCTTATGGGTGTTTTTTCTTATTATTTTAGTATTTTATTCAGAGAAAAAAAATAAAATTTCTATAAGCCAATTATTCAAGCATATGTAGTAAAGCTAGTAAGATATTTTATTCAAGCCAATACCGTTAAGATATTTTATAAATATATACAAAAATCGTGTTTGAGTTCACCCGGTGTATAAATCTAAGAACCTCCGCCTCCAATTTTAGGGATTGAGATTTATCAGCGCCAACTTCGTGTGAGTCAATCTGGGCAACCATATATTTATGTCCAACAACTACAACTTCTCATCCTTGTTTGGATTGCTGATTCAGGTTCTTAAATTAGACTTCAATTTTTTTATGAATTAGCTCATTTAGGTTTGACTCGAGTTTGAAATTAACTTCGAAATTTACTTAAATTAGAAATACTAGCAATTCAAGGCTGGAGTTCGAAATTGGCTTGAATTAAAAATACTATCAATTCAAGCAAGATTGGTGATTTGGTGTTCATGAATAGGCTCGAACTCGGTTACACCCACTTGTCCGAATCCCACTCCGTTCTCCTTTGCCGTCAAAACCCTAGAATTCCTCTTTTCTCTAAAAACCCTAATAAAGAATTTCCCCCTTTTACCTCTCCAAGCGAAACAGGGAGAGGCCATGGATACTACGAATGTGGAAAACGGAGGAGGAGGACGACGAGGTCCTTCTCCAACTCTATCTCCAGAGTCCATGTCATTTCTAGGGGAAGGGATCTCCCTCGTCCTCTCGCGGTGGACTGCACTCCAGATGGCGGTGGAGAATGGGTGGGGCGGGAGAGACTCCCGGAGGAAGGCCGACGAGCTCGCCGATTCCATCCTCTCTTTGTTCGTCCAATCCAAAGGTCAGGATTTTTTCCTCCAAAGATGGTGTTTTTTCTTCCTTTTTTTTGTTCAATTTGGATGTGAATTTGGTAAATTGATGTAAGCTTATCCGTTTCAGCTCCACTTTACATCGATGATCTGGAGAATATGATTGATGAGAGCATGGTGGTTTCCTTCAATACGGAGATCGAGGATGGGAGTGTGGAGGAGGTATTCTGCTCTTCTCTTGTTATAATGATGATTTTAATCCTGTTAGATGATATGATAATAGAATAATCCTGTGAAATTTCTTTGCTGTGTATATTGTAATTCACGGTGCAATTGAGAGGATGAAATTGTTTGTAGATCCAATTGACGTCTGGACTGTATTGATTTAGGTTCACTGCAAGTCAAGTTGAAATAAAAGCAGATTTAGAATATCAGTGGTTTTGTTAGATGTTGGTGTTTATAGATAGCACACCCGTAAAATGAGAATACTATGTTTAGGCAATGCCAAGTAATGGGTTGTCGTATTATCTTACATGGATTCATTCAAAGATTTTAATGGTAGGGTGCGAACAGATGTGTTTGGTGATGTGCGAACAGATCCTCAGGAAAACTGAGACGACATCCTAGAATTGTTGCATAGTCTGTGATCATTGAATATGTCACTCATGGCTGCTAGAGAACAAGTATTTAGTTTCAGAAAGAATTCCTGAGTATCATAAAAAAGAGAAATTGATTTCTGATGAAAAAAATTTATGCTTAGTTACTAAAGCATTTTATTCTTCTCCTAAACTGAAGTAGGCTAGAAATTTTCTCCTCCACCTGAATTCTTACCTATTTTCCTGAAGCACTCAGAAATAAGTTGCATTTCCATTTAAACATAATAGATGCCCTTGTAGGTTTCAAAGAAATGGACACGTAAAGGCCTTTAGAAATTGGCCCAGGTATTATTCAAATTTATAGTTTTGAGCAAACTTGAAGAACTAGGTCTGGATTGATCTGTATGTAAGAAAATTATGAGATTTTTATGAGTGGTGGCCGCACGAGTTATGGATCCAATAGCTTTTATTTCACGTGAATTTAAAGTCGGGGTAAAAAGTTAAAAATAAAACAGTGAAAAAATGTCAGACCTTGACAGATTGATAATTATCCGACGTTGTGACGATCGTCGGAGGGTGGTGGATGACTGTAAGGTAGGGTGGCTGGTAGGAAAAGATGGTGGTTAAAGTTTGCATGTTTTGAATGGATCTAAGATTATGATCTATTCCTATGAAGATAAAAATGATCTAATATTTGCAATAAAAGATAAAGACGAGATAATATAAAGAACTTAACTTAATATCATTCCACTCGTGATAATTATCCCGTAATTACTCTTATTTATAGGAGTAGAATCATAATGATCGATCCAATTCACTCTATTAGGCTTACATCCGCTTTATTTAAAATTTAAAGCAATAAGCAAATCTATCTAACTCGGCTCAACTTAACTCAGTTGACTTGACCCACGTGGTCGGATCATAAATATCCACCATGCTTTTAACACATTGTCATTAAGGTAACTAGTACGCTAGCTGGATCTTCTAGCTCATTTTGTGCTTATGGGCTCACGGGTCTACATGCAGGTTAGGCTTAATCAGTTGATGCGGGTCGTCGGATTATTCCACCAGTCATTTTCGGGCTCACACTTGAGCTTAAAGTCATGCTTATGGGTTCCCAATTGGTTCACATGAGGTGGTCGAGCTAGATTACAAAAATTCAGCTAGTCTCGAGATATGTGCACTTCGTCTCTCCCAACCAATAGCCCAAACCCTAATCCTAAGGTTGAAAATGTATTTTCGGTCTAGGAGTACCATCAAAGGTTACACGGGCGGTAAAAACAGCTGGATAAGATTGTTGGTCGGTGGTAATCGACGTTTAGTAGGTTCTCACGGCGGCGAGTGGCGATAGAAGCCAAAAATCGATCTTTGGCTCCGGTTGCTGTAGCAGCGGCCATTGCGCATCGCCAGTAGGTCCACTGGCTGGCAAAAGCTACCCTGGCGTGGCTTGCCTGGGCCAATATCACCATAAGCATGGCCATTGGGTTCGGCCACACAACAATCACCTGTGGCTATGGTGGCCATCACTAGATGGCAGTCAAGCTGGGGAGACTAGCCTTGGCCATAGAAGGGTCGAACCCAAGCCCGTGAGCCATTGTTTTGTTACAGTCAGGATGGTTGTCGATGGCGGCCGTCCGATCGGTGCTGACACGAATGACAACCATGGTTTGTGTGCGGGTGGTCCAAAGAAGGTGTCGTTGGTGATGGCTTGGATTGTTGCTGGTGCAAGCTAGGTTTCCAGTCATTGTTTTCCACCGTAGTTGAGGAAGATGACGATAGGTATTTGTTGCTAAGGGCTTCTTCGACGTCGCAACTATGGCTGGGAGGGTCTACATGGGTGGAGCAACCTCCACCAAGGTTGAAGGAGGAGTTGAGGCGGTTTGGAGTTTGGACTCCCCTCTACCTTCACGAGTGGACTCCTTTAGCCGCAGTTGACTTGTTTCCGCCGTGGCCGGCAGCGTTGGCGGTCTAGATGGTTGTGTTAGGATAGGAGAACGGTCGTCAAGACTTGAATCGCCTTCTCGATCCTCTTGGAGATCTCTTTTGATATTCCACGGACTCGACCAACTCCCTTGCCTACGTTGGTGGTTCGTTGTTGGCGGTGGCTACTAGTGGTCGTGATGGCATTAGAGTAACTCCTTCAAGAACAAAGATGAGTTTCTGGTCCTCATTCTTACTCTTTCTTTTATTTATCTTCTTCGATCTCTTGCTAACCATCGACGGAGGAACGATACCTCTGATATCACTATTAGGAATCAAATCTAGATCGATCTGGACGTAAGAAAATTATGAGATTTTTAAAGGTGGTAGCCTCATGAGGCTATGAATCTAATGGCTTTGGTTTCACGTAGATCCGAGGTTGAGGTGAAAAGTTAAAAATAGTGTAATGTTAAAAACAATGAAGGAAGGTCAAAAATTGGATATATTGGTAATTATTCGACGTTGTGGCAGTCGTCGAAAAGTGATGGACAGCTATGGGTTTTGGTGGACAGTTGTAAGGTAGAGTGGCTGATGGAGGAAAATGGTGGCTAAGGTTTGAATGCTTTGAATAGATCTAAGGTTATGATCTACTCCTACAAAAGTAAAAACAATCTAATGATTACGATAAAATATAAAGATGAGATAATAAAAATAACTAAACTCAATATCGTTTCACTCATAATAATTATCCCATGATCACTCTTATTTATAAGAGTAGAATCATAGCAGATCAGGTCCAATTCATCCGATTGGTCTTACATCCACTTTATTTAAAATTTAAAGTAATAAGCAAATCTAATTAACTAACTCGATTCTGAGAAGGCATTTCTGATGTTTGGAAGTTAGCCAAAATTGTTTTTGTTCATTAGCAACGTTGGTTACTCAAAACTTTGAAGGAAATCAGAAATTCTTTTAGGAGGGAGTATGGTAAACCTTTTTGGATAATCTTGATATTTTTACACTTTAGGTACATTTTTAATCTTTTAATCAAGAGTATGCTTATAATTGTCTTCTTATTCTTATTTATATAATTGATAATGATAGTGTCTTCTTGTCCTTAAACTCACCTCTATAAAAGAACTTCTTTATGCGTAATTTAAAGGATTTTTATTTATATACCATTCCTTTTTCTTGGTGTATGGACAAGCCTAACATAATCTATCCCACAATCATTTTCTGGATTACTCCATAACATTGGAAATGTCATTTAAGCTTGATATGCTGCTGAAAATTGTATTTCACATTTCTAGTATGTATGTTGTTGTATCCTGTTATTCTCTTGAGGCTAGAAATTTTATAACTGACGAGAATAGAAAGCGACAAGCTTCTTTACTGCTCTTTCCTTCTTTAGTCATACTCCTAAGATAAAAATGTTGAAATGGATGTGTAATGTTATTATGGATATATAATTAGACAATTGCATTTATTACAATTAAAGGATAGCACTTGCAAGATTGATAGTTGAACTATGTTCAACAGATAAGAAATAGCACATAAGTCAGAAAAATTATTTCATAAGAATGATGTCACCCCAAGAAGAGAGACCAAGTATTTCTCTAGGTAGTGGGGAAAGATATGGTAGTGGTTCAGTTGATGGAGAATGTTATGTGAAATACATTATGATGGAGGAAAAGATCCATATATCTGAATTAAAATAGTTGGGTTCAAGCGTTAGTTTTTGTTGTCCTTGTTGTACTTCTTTCTTGTTTTTGTTTATCCATTTTTTGATGGTCTATTAACCACTAATTGTACCACATATTTTAAGCAGCAAATTTTACATTTATGCTATAAGAAATCTACCTTAATTGACCCTATATATCTGTATGTGCGATACTTATGTTTCTAACTTTGTGAACTTGGTTCCACTTGTGTGCCTCAAGATTTTGAAGAACAAGTGCTAATTGCAGTTTATACCTATCCTTCTTTGAGTGTAATTAGCTGAAACCATTAAAACTATTTTGCTACCACATTGAGTTCTCTAATGGAGAAATATGTGCATTCTTTTGCCTTGTATGTTTGCCATCAAATAATGGTTGTAGGCATGACCTGTGCAGCCAAATTTAGAAACATGCTGAAACATGCTGGAATGGATGCATTGTTGGATGAATTGTATAGTGTGCTCTAGATAACAATTTAACATTACAGCAACTCCTACAGAATCTTGCATTTCTACTTAATTTCTTTGTAAGTCATTACATTTTCATTGTCTAACAGATAGCAGAGGAATTGATGATTATGCATGAAGATTGTCTTAAAGGTAACTATGAACCAATTCAGAAGCTGCGGGAGGCAGGTCCCCAAAGAAATGCTGTTTCTCAAAGTAGACAGGTAATTAAATAACACAGTTTACAGAGTCTTCTGCATTTTGGTCTAATTTTATTATGCTAATATGTTTAGAGCTGATTGTAAGACCTGAGAAGATATGAATTACTGGTTTGTCAAAAGGTAAGGTTTGAAGTTTCACCTGAGATAGAACAATAACAACCAAAACTTGATGAAAGGTAAAGCCAAACTCATTGGTTAAGGACAAAACTATAAAGATTTCTAATTTTAACATTTATATTGGACTACAATAAACAAAAACCATTATATTTCACTCTAAAATATTTATCTTTTTAGGTCAAAATCGAAACACCAAAACCGAAAATTCAAACCATATTAAAACATTCTAACAAATTTACTAGTCAGGACATGCATAATCTTTAACAATTGTTTGTCTGCTTAAAGGCACTTTATGTCTTATTTAAACATTTTCTTATATTTTACAAGCTGAAAGATAAATGTAAAGCACCTTTCTATTTTGTGAAACTCTATGCTACTTCAAATATGGAGAGTCGACAGTTGTCCTTTCGTATCAAATTGTTGAAAATTGTCTTAAACTTCAGAATTATTTCTTGTTTCAAATAATCACATTTTGAGTCCATCAGATAAGAAATACGGCTTTAATGAAGCTGTGCCAACAAGTTGGCAAAAGGTTCATCCTTCTTACATAGTAACTATTTTTGCAATAGATGCAACCTCATAGGAGAGATAGAATGCTATGTTTGTATAGTGCATTTAATGATTATTTAATTAGCATTTGGTTAATCATATTAACTGTCATATCTTCAAATAATCATGTAATATCACGATCATCTTAATTGGGGGTTAATCTTCAATCTTTTCTCCAAAAAATAAAACCATGTAATATCACAATCATGCTTAATCCAAATTCTAGTGTTGTGACGACCTGGTAGGCTGTGAAATTCTGTTTGTGTGCTATATAATATGAACTTGCATCATGTGATGCAGTTGATTGATGACAACGAAGACGAGAGCTCCGAAGAGGAAGAGTTAGCAGAAATGATGGTGGATGATGCTGAGCCAAAGGAAACGACTATGGACCAGCCAAAGCCTAGTAAAGCAATGCCCGATGAAGAGGGATGGTCTGTTGTTGCTCCCAGACGCAGCAGGGGTAGAAACTGAGGATAACATAAATGCAGCCCTAAAACAACTAATACAGAGTTGTACTTCCTTTAGTTTTATTGTTAAAGTTTTTTTTTCTTCCGTTCATTTTATGGTTAATTTTTTGTCGGTTTGGGTTTTCGCACCTCTGATGTTATAAAGTCAGCTTTGCTATTTATTGCATCCTCCCCTTTGTTGCCACACTTTCTAGATTTGATATGCTGCATATTGTAAGTGCTTCAACCGTTTCTTGAAGATGGTCTTCAATCATTTCTGATGGGATATTGAACCCCTGATTGTTTGGTTGCTTAACCTATGGAATTCCTACTTTTTCTCTTTACTTTGATCAGAATAGATGTTACTAGAAATAATAGACAAAATCGCGCTGCAGAGGATGAATTTATATTCAATAGTTATGAACTGAAAGAAGCATAGATTTTATGAAATATACAATCTTCATTATCATCATCATTGTAAGACTAGTCATCAGGATTGTGCCACCTATATGTGACTCTATTAAGGATATTTCCCTTACAAATTTTAAATCCTTAAATCCTATAAATCGAGCTGAGTTGGGACTAAAGGCTGTGTTTTTCGTTTAATCATTATCATTATTATTATTATTATTATTATTATTATTATTATTATTATTATTATTTTAGAAGATTGAAAACCCTAGGTAGTTATTATTGTAGTATGTCCAACTACAGTGGCCAAGCATTTATTAGGATTTCTATGTATTCATAGAAATGCTGTAATTGTTTGCTTTCAGCTGGACCTTCAAATGAAGATGATTGATCATGAACGAAGCGAAGCGGTTCCAGATTCCTAAATAACTCATTCGTGCACAAGGGAGTAGCATTTCTATGCCACTATCCAGCTATCAAGCCAAGTCAGCTTCAAATAGACAATTTGTTTTTTATTTTAAGAAACACCAGATTTGATGTCAAAAGAAAGAAACAAGAGAAGTGTTACTATGTAACTACACAAGTCCAAGAGTACAGATAACAAAATTTCGTCATGAAAGCTAACATACTAGTTTAATTGTGTAAACAAGGGTCGAGGCGTTAACTCGACTTTACCAAGGAATGCTTCAGTAAATATACACCACAAAACAACCAAATTTTCCATCACAAACTTCTCTCATGAGGACTACAAGGACAAGTAATTTCAGGCCAAGTGAAGACAGGATCCTCCAGCACAAGTTGTAGGATGTCACTCCCTGAAATTGCCAATTCAATAAAATACTGCGGCGAACTAGCAAATTAGAACATAATATTCCAACGAAAAGGCTGAAAGAATACATAATTATGTATGTTCATGACTTCCTAAATATTCCAATACAGTAAAATGACACCAGAGGACCCTAGCAAATAAGAAAATGAATCTGACCGAAAACATGACATGATCCTTTTTCTTTCTTACTTCTCAATAACCACAAAGAAGACTTGGTTATGTATTGATGATCTGTAACTCAGTTCTTCTTTGGGCGATGCTCTAAGCTGAACCGATACTGTTGGATGATGATGAGATAATGCCTGGCTCATCTTCCAGCAGTCAACTGATTGTGCGAGTTTCCCATCTGACGTCAATCCTTTAATAAGACGAGAGAATAATGAGCAATGCCATCACTAATCATTTCAGCATTGGTCGGTGATCTACTAATATTTGTATGCATTATATACATCTTTTCATAGAGGCAGATCCTTAATCAGCAACGGTTACTTTTCAAAGTGAAAGAAAGGAAGAATTTGATGCCTTGCTGTTCTCTAGCTTTGCATATTTATAACATATACCAATTCCTGAGAGCAGAGAAGATAGAATCAGTTAGCAAAGCACAATCAGAACAGAAACCTAGATCTACAATCAGAATTGCTGAGTCTCACCAGATCGCCTTGTACAGAACTGAATGAAGCATGGAGCTCTGCAAGGGAAGTTTCTCCTTCCAATAAGTCCAAGCCCTCTAGAGTATCCAACTGGTCAGCGTTATCTGAAGAAGTGGTCTCCTTGATCAGCAAAGATTGGCATTTAGATCTCCTCGCATATACCTCAACTTCTTCAACTCGTAGTAATCGACATGGGAGGTGTAAAATCATCGGTTGAAGAGCAATGAACTGCACATATACACATCAACAGCTTCTGTCAATCATTTGGATAAATTTTGTAGTTATCAACAAAAAGCATTTGTAGAACAAAGAATTCACTTGACAAAGTTGTCTAATGGACAAGGTTGGACGACAGCAGAGATACAACTTTGGCAAATTAGGTATGATTTGACCACCCAGTGGAATCAGAATCAGATGTACATCAAACTGTAAATGAAATCACAAAACACTCAACTAAGTCAATGCAAAAGTTTGGTATTGAAGTGAAGGTAGAACTTAACTTTTATTGTAATCCACTAATTGTACCTCACTATCAGTTTCATATAAGCTCCGGAGATAGTCCACCAACTTGGCCATGCGGCTGCCCTTGACCATCCTATTATTTGATCCGCTAGCATTGCCATGTCGAGTTTGACTCCGGGTACCATTCTTACCCCATGCAAGCATCTCTCTATTTCCCACTCGCAAAGGAGACGTGTTAAGATTTTCTTTGCTGACTGCTATATCATCATTTTCTTCATTACCAACATAAACAACGCCTGAAGTTCTAGCCGGTGAAGATCGTGGTACTGGCCATCTCCTGCATCTTTTCTGCCTTGCATCTGGAGAGTGCTCATCTGCAGAAGAGGACTCTTTGCTCCCATCTTTACCATTTGCTTCCTCTTCCTCATCATCAGAGACTGCTACGGAAGTATCACGAGCACCTGTTCTACCTCTTCCACGCATATAATTGTTCTGCCCATGAGCCCGGACATTCGCCTGATATTTTCTCATAAAACTGTCATCTGGTTGCTTCAAAGTGGACTTCCTCTTACCAAGTGCTTCTGTTTGTCGTCGAAACGTCTCAGCTATGGATGCTTGAATCTGCCAAAAATTTAGAACTTAATATTTGTATGAGCATAAGAGAGAAAAACAACTAGACAAAGCCAAAATCATATAAGCACAACATAGTCTAGCACACAGCTAGCTAAATAAAACGACCTTCTTATTGCGGATATCCTCTTCTTCATCGAAAGCCAGTTCCTACAGCAGAGTATTGAAGTCAATCAAAGAATTACTTGCTGCATATGGGTAAAATAAAGTCAACCAATAAATAGTCTACTAAAAGAAGAGTAAGCAAACGACTATCAAAAGTACCTCTTCCTCATACTTGTCAATATCAGGATAGAGAGCTGCAATCAGAGCGTCATAATTTGGGTCATCCCTTAAAGAACGTCGGCTTGCACAATGAGTACGACATGCTGGACATTCATTATTCCTGCAAAAGTTTACAGTTAAAACAAAGCAATAAGGTGACTTGTCTCTCTATCATGATGTAAATGATAATTTGTCCCTTTCTTGACCAAGTATAGAAACAAAATATTGTAATACTGTATCCTTGAAAGGACTACTATTTGGGACCATACCCAAGGCGCATTGATTTATCGATGCAATCCCGACAAAACCGGTGTAGGCACTCCATAACTGTTCTTGTCTTCCGAATTATGCCTAGTAGACAGAAAGTTTCAGTGATTACAGAACTTTTATTAGAAACTCAATTTACATACATGCTGCTACAGAATACAGATAATCAAATGTGGTTATAAAAAGATCAAAATAATTTCCATAGAAATTTATTTGTTTTTCTTTAGCAAGAAATAGCAATAAGCAAACAATTCATATCACATATTACTAAACAGGATTATACAAACACTGATATGCACTAATTACTAACCAGAATATTTGTACGTTTGACACTTTTTACCAAAGAGGCTATCATACTATTAGCCCATGTTCACTTTAGAAATAACTTTTTTCTTATTATAGAATACATATTTTAAAATAACAGTTAAACATCATAATAACCTTATTTTATAATACAAATATTATTTATCAAAATTACATCTTATACCACACACTAACCTAATTACTAATTTATCCTTGATATTTATGCTATGAACTTACTTTATATCAAATAAAAGAGTATTCATGATAATTTTATTTTAAAAAAAAATTTCATCTTTTCCTCCACTTTATATCACATCAAAAATATTTTTTACATTAAATTACAAGATACAAATGAACATAAAAATGGGTGTTCTTAAAATAAAAATCTCCTTTTAGAAACAATAAAGAGAAATACATATTCTAGAATTGACCTTATTCAAACTAAAAACATCTATAAAATACCTTAAAAACTAGCACGTGAAACCGTGTTGATCTGACATGCCCTATGTCGATCGACACAGGTTGTGCTGATAGTGTATCGAAGCACGTGCCACTAGCATAGCAGTCTTTAGTCCTGCTAAATTTCTAATATTAGATAAAGCAGGAGGAAACTAGAATGAGGGACCATTGTGGTCTCTATATTTTGATGCAAATTTTGGGTTACTCTAAATCCATGGTTAAAGGAAGAATTTCCAAAGTACTAGTCTAAAGAGGGCTAATTATATTGTCTTGAATAGTGGCCGACTGGGTGGCATGCCAATTGCCATGCCAATAGGGAGGGCGTCTAAACCCTAGCCGCCTAGCTACTAGGGCACGCTTGGCGAGCCGAGAGGCCCACTAAATGAAATTATGAGTCAACCTACAATGGAGGTAAGTTTCGATTTTTCGAGTCAGATCTTCACTATTCACTAACCGCCTAAACTATTAACCATTTAAAAGAAAACCACAATCGTTCCCTCCCTCACTCTCTCGATTTGAGCCCTAAAAATGCTTCCTCTCAATTGTCTCCCTCTCTCAATCATCTTCGAGCAGCAGCGAGAAATCAATGGCGACGAGCAAGGTACCTCCTGAACTCTTCTCTTCTTCTCTTTTATCTTCCCTTTTCACTCTCGATGGCCACCTCCCGGTTTGGCCGCCGATAGTGAAAGGTTGCTGCCATAATAGTAGGTTCCTCCTGGTTTCCTTTTTCCTTTCCCTTTCTCCTTCTCTTTCTCCCTTTCATGGTTGGCCTTCTTCACTGCTCCTTCTCTAGTTACTAATAGCAATAGGTAAATCGCTAATAAATTTGTTGTATTAGTTTGTGAATCACAACAAGCATGCTTTGATCTATAAATTATATTAGTATAAAATTATAAATATATCATATAATTTTTTAAATTTTTTATATAAAAAATGCTATACTGCCTTGTCACCCGCCTTCCACCTTAGTGCTAGGCAATGGGATGACCGTCCGCCATCCGCCATCCGCAACCCCCTTTCAAAACATTGGCTAATTTTATCTTGTGTGTTGTTCAAATATTACTAACATGAGTGTGCTATTATGAGTTGAGAGTAACTTAGGATAACATAGTAACTTGTGTAGTTTATCCAGAATTAGCTGAAAACATTGCTCACAAATCACTTAGAAGAATTTGGTCTTATGCAATAAAAGGCAAGCTATTTCAAATTAAGAACCTTGGTTAGTGATTCTAAAAGATAAAGCCATCCAAGTGCACAAAGAACTACGTGAGGCTCAAATAGGAAGGATGTAAAAAACCTAATGTTCCCAGTTTTCCTGTCCTAATCGAAAAGATTGATTTAGTTGAGGCTCAGTCGAATTGGTCAAAATTGGGCAAAATTGGACATGGATCGATAGGATCGGCCAAGATGACCGATCCCAATTTGGATCGGTCTATTTAGACTAGATCTGACCCAAAGGAAGAGAAAAAGGGGAAGGAATATACAAAGGAAGAGAAAAAGGGGAAGGAAACTAGAGAATATACAATAAAAGAAGAGAAGGAGAGAGTGAAAGAGGAGAGGGAGATAGTAAGACAAGAGTGTTGGTTATACTTGAGCGAGAGAGTAGAGAGGGAGAATAGACTAGAGAGTTATAGAAGTCTTTACAAAATGAGGAAATTTATTTTCCTTGTTTAGTTTTCAAACTTCTGTTTTTTACTAGAAAGAAGGGAAATACCATTGACTCACATAGAGTAATTTATATTATCCTATTTTTCTTCTTTTTTCTTTTTTAGGATTTTTCATGCACTTAACAATATTTTTTGCAATTAAAAATTAGCTTGATACTTACGAGGCCGATACTACTAGTCCGTATAGTTTTCCCAAGCAATCGATCTCGATCATGATTTCTATAATCTTGACATAGCCTAACCTCATCTCTGCAGAGATTATTTTTAAGACTTTAACACGAGGCGTTCTTAAATGCAAGGGGCCAAATCTTGGTGGTAATATTTGCCTCTTGAATGATCATGGGCCAAAATTTTCGAAACAACCTCCTAAAGAATTAAAGTACTGTTGCATATATCATCCCTCCCAAGATCCCACAAAGGTAGGAACCTCGTGTATGAGGACATGCTTATTGACTTCTTTCAATTCACATAAATATAGCATTTTGAATCTAGAAGAGTTACAACCAAGTTCCAAAACGATACATATCAGCCGTCAAAAAAGTTGATATATATCGGACCGCACTATTTTATAATTACGTAACAAAAATATAGGAAAATTTTAAAAATAAAAAAATAACAAGAAAATGAGAAAATAATAATTACTTATATATAAAGCCTAAAACTAAAAAAATGTATTAACTTACTCAAACTTTGATTTTTTTTCCTTTCTTCTCTCTCCTTTCTCTTTCTCTCTCTTACTATCAACATCACTTTATTCCTTTTCTTTTTTTTTTAGTTTCTTCTCTTCCCTTTCTCTTTCCCTCTCCTTTCTCTCCCTCCCTTCCTCTCAATCTTCCTCCCTCCCTCTCAATCTCTATCTTACTACCGCAACGCAATTTTTTCTCTCCCTTCTCTCTCTCTCATCTCTCTAACTCACTCTCTATGATTGCAAAAAATGAGATAGAGGATGGAAAGAAGGACGAAGAGAGGAGAAAGAGCGAGAAAGAGAGAGAGAGAGAGAGAGAGAGAGAGAGGCAACTTGCCGAGATAGAGAGAGAGGAGGCGGCTCGTCGGAGAGGGTAGAGAGAGAAAGAAAGATGGGCCGTGAGAGAAGAAAAAAATACTAACCCGAGGTCACTAAAGAAAGAGATCACCGAATCTTAGTCGGTTGAATTTGTTGAGCATTAAGGTTGTCGGGATCTACCATGGTTGCCGCTGGTGGAGAGAGAGAGAGAGAGAGAGAGAGAGAGAGAGAGAGAGAAAAAGATATTTGGGTCGGATTCGATCCGATTGAAATCTCTATTCTCGGACTCGTATCAAGTGGGATCAATTTGGCCATTTGGGATCAGCCGAAACTCAGAATCATGGTTAGAACTTCAATTTATACCAATGATGTATATACAGCTATCAGTGTCTTAGGAAGTAAAGTAGGTAATTGCAACTCTATAGAACATATCATAGAACGACATTGAAGCAACAGAAATCCAATTATATATAACCATAATGTTACACTGAAACTGAAAGAGAATAAAAGGTGTGATGTATAGACTTTAAGGGGCATATCTACTAAATGTATAAAAGGAATCATGTTTTCAGATATGCATATGCAGGAATCCAACTTTCAATTGAAAATCAAGATTGTCTTGATTAATAACATGATCATGTGTAACATTTGCTTCTAGAAAGTAGAAAGTATACAGAAAATATGAGAGTAAACCTATGATGAAGAGATACAATAAATAAGTACTAACGTTCACTAAAAATCAAATAGAAAACAAAAGCATTTGAACTTTATGAAGCAATTTGCTAAATTTGCTAGTAATCATAAAAATGTTAATACCTAAGCATATAGGGCATTGCACTTCTCTGCGTATATCTGTTAATTTTACTAGTATAAACCTGCAAATAAAGCATGTCGAAAGAATCATTTGCACATTCAAGCAGCAATATATCAAGACATAAATATCAATACATCTGCATCTACAACACATGTAGAGATAAAATTTCACAAGGGACTACAAAAACCTTGAACTTATGAAAAAAAAAATTCAAAGCCAGGAACTGAACAAATCCAGGAGTTGACCATAGATAACTAGCTAATGCTTTCAACCACCTGGCAAGGTACAAAGTAATTGGAATAGCCTAGTATTAGACAAGAATGTTACACTGTGCTGCATAGTGCATACCATGTGGGATTGGTGAAAGTCTGCTCTAATCTATAAAGCTGTTAAGGTTCCTCAGAGAGGAAAGATAGGAATTATAATGATCGACAATACAGTAGCTCAAACAAGAGAAATTGCAACAAGAAGGGACGTAAAAGGTTTCTAAGAATACAACACCAAAAGCATATGGAATTTGCAGGATATCCTAGATTAAGCATCTAAGAGCTTCTTAAGATGTCAAAAAAGAGGATCGAGTGTATCTATCTAGAGGAACCTTATGAACTCTGACAGAAAAATATATATATATATATATATATATTAAGTGTCAAATAAAAACAGATTTAGTTGGCGAATAAGGTCGTCAGAGTTCAGGAATTCAAATTTTAAACATCCAATAATGCATAAAGAAAAGTGCTATGCTTTTCCCCATCTGTAAGTATTGGATAGTTTGGGATGTGATGTTTATTGACTGCAAGCAAAGAAGACCAGATATAGCTCATGTATCAGTGAACAATATGACAAAGTTGAGTAAATAATATATCAATCCAGAAACAATGAAATAAAAAAGGGACAAACAGAGAATATCCGCTTAACCATTAAGATCTTAAACACATCAAAATTAAGTCAATAAACTTCAAGTATTTAATATTTAATTTGTAAGTACACAATTATTCATCTACAAGGTTAAGAAAAGCTCCTGGATATGTACTAATATCATATATTGTGCTGCGGTTCAAACTGCTAGCAATTGTAGGAGAAAAGGAAGCATATATGCATTGTTAAAAAGTCAAAAAAAAATGAAATCACAAACATCAAATTTCAAAAGGAAAGATACTCGATACCCATCTGCATTCTGCAGGGCAGATTACTGTTATGCCTATCCTTTGCAAATTTGCAACATCATCATATGTTCAAATGTTTTCTAAGGGGAACGACCAATGGAAATTTGCATTAGCAAAGACCTACCATCTAACAAGTCTAAGTTGAGAGCATCAAAAAAACATATGTTGATAAGCTTATGGTAATCAAGGTTTTAACTTTTAAAGGACTGTAGGCAGCTGATGGGCAGACAAGGGATCATGTAATGCCTAGGTATTGGATGGATGCCTAGGAGGCCACACATAATTCAAGATAGATAAAATAAAGAAACAAAAAGTAATAATAGTTAGTGAAAAAGTTAAAATTAGTATGCAGTACAATCTAAGAATTTAATTGATGCATTCTTATTAAGAACCATATTAAGCCATCAGAGTCCTCCAATTTACCACCATCTACAATGATTTTGAATTTCAAAGTTAAACTACATATTAAAACATGAGACGAGATAAACAGTCATCTAGGCAGAACCTGAATGGAGCTTAGGTACATTCTGTCTAAGGCAGGTGCTTAGGCAGTAAGGCAGAAGTTTTTTCAAATTATGATGCTAATAGTGTAGCACCTCATCCAACAAACAATGGACTATCTACAAACCGAGCTGTAGAATTTGCTGCAACCTAGATATAGCAGGTTCTTATTGGTTAAACAAATCTAAAAAGCTGTAGAACTTCCCTATCAATGTAATGCAAGGGAGAGAGAGAGGAGGAAGAAGAAGACAAGGGCAATATGTACATAATGTAAAATCTAAATCATGATTCATGTGGTTAGAACAAAACAGATAAAAATCATATTTTTCTAATAGCTTAAGTTTTTACAATAGTTAGTGAGTTATCATAATACCATAGCAGCGATCATAAATTTAAATCCCGTAAGGCTTGTCTATTATTGGAAATATAAGATATCCATTGATTCACTTCTTAGGTCTATCAAAATATCAACTTAAGATTTCAAGCAATCTAGCATAAGATGTACATTGTCAAAAATTTATAGTTGAGCAGTCATACTCTTATGTGTTTATTTATTTATTTGTTTGTTTCCATCTTGTGGAAAGCCATGTGATTGTGAGGTATACGTTTCTGTAAGAAAGTGTGATATACTCTCACTAATTCAGGGTCAAACTAAGAAAAAGTCTAAATTCTACAGGCAGGCTAACTTGTACATAAGTAATCTTTCAGATTAACAGTTGTGAGAAGGATAAGTCAGATAAATAGAACCTGGAAGCTCACACCAGTAGCTCAGTACCAGAGGATCCAACAATAACAATAAATGCATGAACTCGTGACAGAGCTCTGAATAACTAATCATAAGAAGAAGCAAAGAAAACCTATTAAATAAACGAACATGAGATCAAATCTCCCTTCTAGTCAACAGAGACACTCATAGGCAAGCAAACCCGCTCATCTATAGCTTGCGTGATCCTAGCAGACGGAAACAATCTTCCCCCGGGTAAAATGAAATCTAACAAAGCAATAGTGATCAAATCTACAATCCAAGTTTTCTCACCCTCACGTATTGATCTGGCGTCAATAAAATAAGCATCGAGACATACATCGAAAAAGAAAAAGGAAAGGAGAAAGGAGAGGGACGTACTCATCTTTGTCGGCGGCGCTCTCAGACGACCGGCTATCCTCTTCGGCATCAGAATCTGGAAAACAGATAAGCAAACACATCGACACGTATGAGATCGACGGTTACCACAGGGGAGTTGCCAGTTCCCACCGAAACTTACCGTCCTTGTTCTCCGTCTTAGATTCTGCCTTCTGCTCGCCCACTTCGTCTCCTACTTGCTCTGCCTCCTCTTGTTCTCCTTCTTCTTCTACTTCCTTCTCTTCCACCTCCTTCTGTTGGGGTGGCGAAGGCGAGGAGGCGAAATCTTGGTGGTCGTCGGAGGGAGGAGGGAGGGGACGCTTCTGGGCGGGCATTTTCCTCTTCCCTATCCTTCTTCCTCTTCTCCTTCTTCCCGTTTCCGTTTCCAGCTGTTGGGGTTTGCGTGCGAGTGAGGAGGACGAGGGAGAGAGAAGGGCAAGAAAAAGAAGAGAAAATAAAAGAAAGGGGAAGAGAGAGAGAGAGAGAGATACTCGCGGTCTTGACCGGATTTCTTCGTCATAGTAGGTGACAAGTATACCACATTGCCGGTTAACGGTGTCGATGAGCCGGGTTAATTCGGTCCAATGTCCGAACCCTATTTTGGATCATTATCAAGAGCTTTTTTCTTCTTCTTTTTTCTACCTTTTCGAAACTATTTTTAATATAAAAAACCATCTCTCAAATTTAATATTAAAAATAATTTGTCCTAAATTTATCAATATTTCATCTAATAAGAAAAAATATTAATAAGTTTAGCATCTTTTATCTTATATACAAGACATTGATAACATCAGCATTTTATGCGGTCAAACTTAATACAAAAAAGAATTCGTTTTAATATAATCGTTAAAAGAATGCTAATAAAATATGATTATTACTTTATGTGGCAAAAGAAAAACTAAGGTAGACTTAGCTAAATCGATTAGTATTTTATCTAAAATCAAATTCAACTAGTTATATATATTAATCTTGATAAGATTAGCAATTTATTTTACGTTAAATTTATTAGCATTTCTATCTAAAAGTAAAACACCGATATTATCGGTGTTTGCAAATAGTTCTAAAGAAATAGACCTGAGGGTAGTCCATTTCAATAAAAATAATTTGAGACATGACTAACTTGTTTTAAAAAAAAAAAAAAACTCTCATGATTGGCCCACACAATAACTCAAGAGTTTAGAGACACCAATTTTGGACGCTTCCTATCATATTTATTAATTAAGACACCAATATTAAGTGCAGAATTCTGCAAGTAAATGTGGGACACTTTTGAGAATTAGGTCTAGATTTTAAACTTGTTGAGGAGTATGTTAGTTTTCGAACTATTTGAAAGAAAATGTGCCGAATTTTAGCCTAAAAAATTGTTATCATGGAAAGCTGTAAACAATTCTCTCAAATATTTTTCAAGAGCTCCTAAATTTTATAACAGCGCCAATGGAATTGTACAGAGTTAACACTAATGATTATAACCCCAATAATATGATTAAGGGCCCATGTTGTATAATAAGTATTTTTAGATTTAAATTCTACGCCACTAAATTAACTGAAATACTATTAAATTCCTACTCCTCTCAAGAAATTAAAGCCAACTATAATAAAGAGTTGCCTTCGACGAAAGCAGGTTTTTGAGTGCCAAATTAACTTAAACCTATTCTTCTAAACACTCTAAAAATTAAGCATTTTACCCAAGAGGTTGAAAAATAAATTTGTTTTGCAAAAGAAGTCACTAAATGTCTCTAATACAACTTAAATAAGCTTTCATCTCCTTCTTAAAAATAGAGTTTAAATTGCCAAAAACTTATATTATTCTATATCAAATAACAAAAATAATCATTCTCATAGTGTGATAGCAACACTAAAAACTAGTGCATAATACATGTGAAGTTTATATCCAAAATAACTGTATTTAAACATGTTTGAAATTTTTAGTGATGGTAGAAATAAAACAACCGAAACCTTGCAGGTACTCCTCATGTGAGATTGCTATTACGGGAGACTCATATATATGCTCGAAGCATTAGCAACATATATATCATTACCAAATAAGACCAAAATAAAGAGAAAAAATAGTAAAACCTGTAGGTTACGACAAGTCTATCAATTATATAAAAGCGAGTAAAGACTCAAAATATAAGAGTATATGCTGAAATTAAGCTACAATAAGAGAAGATCATACTCTTTTACAATGCTACTATGAAAGTGAGTAATAAAAAGTTCTAATGACTTTCAAAGTAACTACCACAAAAGCCCAAGCTATGCTTGCAATCAATTTGCATTATATGTCAAATATGAATAATTTAATATTTAACAAGTGACACTACCTCTAGCATAATAATATATAAGAAATTGCATAGTATAACAAATTTCTTGCATTTACACCCAACATGATAAGTGCATTAATAATCAAAGAAAATATGATGTCAAACAATCTCAAACTCATCTTTAGTCATCTTTATATATAGTATAAGATAAGCATCAAGTTATATTAATTAGTATGATTCAACTCTTACTCATGCTAACATTTACTAAATTCACCAATCCACCTGACTTGTTTGTCATTACGCCCATTGACCAACACTCGCACTACATCGAACACTACGCCTATCTTGTGACACATATGTTCGTCCCAAGTAAATGCTCATAAGAGGAATGATAAACTCTAGCAATAGAATTGTCTGCCCATAACTTAACGAATAGTTAACTAATTATCCCCCACTATAAATTAAGGATATCAGTCGTAAGCCTATAACTATGAGTATGTATCATGTTTTTGAGGCTACGCACCTAAGCCTTTAGCATAATGTTCTCACATCGTCTATACGAAAATCATGAACTACACTATCCCACCTTCTTACCGTCGCTTTAATAAGGATTTGATTATCGTTAATTGACAGTATAATTGTTTATCGTCAGCGAATGGCATGCCTAATTATGCGGGATCTACGAATTGAGACCTCAAGTAGCCTTACTATATAATATTATAGTATAATTCTCTTGTCTCTTACCTTGGTTATAGAGATGTTGAGTATTGTTGAGACATAAAAGTCACATATCTCTTATTATAGTGCTAAGGGTAGAAACAGATTAGATATAGATTGGATAGTGTTTAACCCACATTCAGATTCATATATTTAGTTCGGATATAAATTCATATATGGATATTGGACAGATAATATAAGTTAAAACTATATTCTAACTAAACGAATATGGATAATTTTTTATATGGATCGGATAATTTTCGGATAGAGAATCAGATCTTAAATAGATATATAAATTCATATCAGATGCAAATCAAATCTTAAATATATTCAATTGATTATTTAGAATTTGCTCCTTAATCTAAATTAAAGATTTAGGCACCTTTTTAAGATACCGATTAGTCGCCTAAACAAGCTAATCTAATAACAAGATACATCCTTTTTAGATCTCCACTTTTTAATATATTGTGGCAAGTGTATAACATAGCCTTCATACATATGATTAGAAAAAATTCTTAGTTCTAAATATTTTAGAAGATCAAAGTGCAGACTCTCAAGAAAAAGGATGATTAAAAACAAAGAGCTAAGACAAAAACACAATCATGCACAATTCATAGTTAAGATCACAGAATTCAAACACATTAAATTTAATACAATTGAATAAAACATGTATTGAACTAGAGATATTATTATACTGAAAATGGCAATGCAAATACAAAGAAATATGCATGTGAAAAACAAGCCCTTTGTTCTCACTAATGCTGCAACTATAAGAAGAACTAAGGACTATCTTTCTTCGGAATTACCACCTCTGACTTCTACACATATAGATTTTGGTCCCAAACCCATCCAAGCTTGCTTCTTGACAACCATGGCTCAGGAAGAAGTCGTACCTAGATCTAAACTGGATTGGGCATCCACCTAAATTGTAGCCTTCGTCATATCTCAGGAGGCTCCAATAAATGGTCGATGCCATGTCCTCCACTAGCATCTCCTCGGCGATGAGGTTAACTAAAACTTCTACTGGGATTATCCGAACCATGTTGTTGTCAAAAGAGATGAAGAGGATTTGGGGGATAATGCGGACAAAGGGGGCTTTTTTCTAGATAGCAAGAAGGGGAATAAGGCTACTTTGGAGAGCATCTGAATAGGAACGAGGCGAGACAAAGTGAGGTCAAGGGAGAGGAGCAATTGAAGATGGTCAGCAGTGGTGGAGAAGATCTAGTTATCCTCATGGCCAAGGGGATAAAGACGGGAAAGGCAAGTTGAGGATAACGATCTAGAGCAGGTCAACATAGGGACTAGGTAGATCAAGGAGTGGTTTGGGGAAGGTGAAGGAGAGGAAGTGAGAAGGTCAGAGATGCTCCAACTCACTACCAAGTTCCGACCAAAGCTTATCTTTTTCTACCATTAGACAATAATCGCAACGAGAGGAGAGGAGGTGGTGGTAGAAGGTAGAAGGGGATGGGAGAAGTTCTTGTCAAAAATGGACGAGAGGACATGTTATAGAGGTTAGCGGCAAAGGGAGGGAGACGGTGAATTGAAAAATAGGAGGCAATTGATGTTAGGTTTATCAAAAAATGAGATGGAGTAGATAGCTTATAGGTTTAGTTATTTATATATAACTGGGTTAAAGGATATCTGATATCCAAATCCAAATCTAACTAACTTATTTAAAATTGCACCCAAATCTGAATCCAATTCTTTTAAAAAATATTTATCCCTATTCGGATCCAAATCCGAAATGGGTAGCAAATTTACACCCATATCTGGTTGGAGTTAATCCGACCTATTTTCAACCCTAGATAGTGCACGTGTTAGTGTCATATTATTAGGTAAGTAGGGTGTCGACATAAAGAGTAGCAAATATAATTACAAACACTATAATAGAAAAGTTATGTGATGTATGTTAAATATACTATTATGTGAGTAATATATCAACTTAGAAATTCTCCCACGCAAGGGGATACCATCACCATAAATAAATATGTTATAGTAACACACACACAAACACATAGATAAAATTATCTAACAATCAAATAAGCGTCATGCTATCTCAATTATGTGCTATCATCTAATAATTCTACTACATTGTATATTAAGGTCATTTCTTTCCATCATGTGTAGTTAATCACAATCATTTATTCACATGGTCACACAAATCTAGGACTGATTTTGTAAATAAGACTAAATGTGCCTAAAAAATTATCTTAGTATGTCACTAAGATTCTATGTTAAGAAATTAGAACACATTGATGAGGTAACGTAAATGGACCGAGGAAATAGCCAATCCGAAAGACCCTTAACTCTATTTTTATGGTATGATAAAGTAGGTTAATGCATATGATCAGTATTATGATATGCTAGTCTACCAACAAAGCACTTTTTTGCAGAATATATACAAAAGGAACAAGTGTGTGTGTCTTAGTTTAGTAGCATGATACACCTTACTAGAATCTTTTCTTATTGCATTAGTTATTTATTTTTATTAAAATAAACTTTTTGTAGGTTGTGTTCGAACGCGGAAGGGGGCGCGTTCGAACGAATTTGCGAACGCCTGCATCGATTCGCCAAAAAAGAGCACGCAAAATATGTATTCAAACACTATCGGGCACGTTTGAACGCCTACATTAGTTCACATCGATAGAGAATGCCTTCAATTCGCCAAAAGAGAGCACGCAAAATATGCGTTCAAACACGGTTGGGCACATTTGAACACCTACATTAGTTCATATCGACAGAGAATGCCTTTTGTGCATTCGAACGCGGTCGGATGTGTTCAAATGCGATCAGCAGGAGTCCGTTATAATTAGGGTTAATAATTATTATTTTGGCTTATTGGCTAACCTCTATAAAGATATGGATGGGGGCCAAAATTATTATGTTTAATAAATATTAGTTTCCTACCTCATCTATTTTCTCTCTAGTCTCTCTACTCTAATCTCCCTCCTTCCTCTTCACCAACCAGCCACCTATACCGTTGGCAAGGTCTCTCCTAACTTCTAATCTCCCCCGTCTGTCGAATTCTCCCTCTTTCTTGGGATCTCGACCACTTCTTTCCCTTCGTCTTTATCCCTTAAGCTACATCAACTATCCATCATCATCCCCATTATCATCTATAATCCTAACATCCACCCCACTCATCACCACCACCTTCATCCCCACTCAGAGATTTCGATATAGTTATCCTAAAAATGATTTCAAAACAGAATTACAAATTCATATTCTTTTAGTGGCATAAAAAAGATATTCAAGTCGATTTAGAGAGTAATTTGCTCCAAGTGGGCTTTTACATTATCTTTAAGCTTTGGATCTTCTAGAATATCTCTTGCACTGATAGGTACCTCTACAGTAGCAATATATATAAACATTATATGGTTATACCTAGATTGATTACTGAAACATTAATGGTCATCTAAAGTCAATTGTTCATTGTGTAATAGTTTGACTTATATTTGTAAACTCCAAAAATACCTTACTTGTAGAAGCTTACTATTTTGCTGCAGGATTTTGATTGCCAATGCACTGAAACCACACCTAGGAACATTTGGATGACCTTTCATATATATCATGATAGGATTTTCTTTAACATCCTATAAGAAGTAATTTTCATCAGTTATATATAAAAACTACACAATATTGAGGTGCCCTCCATTCTTTAGGCAAACCCAAATGATATATATAGTAACTTTGTTAGATAATATCAATAAATAGATATTTTAGAATGAAAGATAACTACCTGGTAAACTATATCCTACATAGAGATTCCAAATCTTCTGCTCATAGATTAAAAGTTTTCCTACAAAGAGATTCCAAATCTTCTACTCATAGACTAAAAGTCTTCATGCGTATCAGGATCGACAATCTGAAATGAGTTGGAACTTGCAAAACTATTAGTTAGAAGGAAGTCCCCTTATCTATCAGATTCACCACTTAGCTTAGTTGAATATTTTATGCCTTGTTGAAAGGTGAATCCTGAATCTACCTACATTTACAATGAATTAACTATAAAGACTCACTCAATAAAAGGAATATGACAGAGCTATGTTCAATTCTGCATGATGAAAAAGACCAGATTAGAAAAATAGATTTATGGATTAAACAAGAGGTTACAAGAATTAAACATGAAAGTCTAGAACTTGACCAAGGAATTACCTTTTTGGTGGATGAAATGTAATTTAATTTTATGACTAACAAGGAACTACTTTTTCAGTCAACAATATAATCTAAGGAGATATCCGTTGCTTCAAATTTCCTTTAGATAGTTCTTGATGTAGTCAGAGGTTGACTCTACCAATTAGAGGGATAGATAAATAAAGAGTAGGTAAATGTAGATGGCTCATAAAGAATTCTAAAACTTTGACAAATATAATTTTCAAATCACTCTAATTGTCAGCAAGATTGCATAGGGATATAACTTGTATGAGAGAATGGTTGGCTACGGATCTAAATCTAAGATGGGAACTGTTCATATACTATGAAAGAAACATGATATGAGCTTCTGGGTCTATATCTTTATGATTGGAAATAGAAAGCACATGAAAGTCATATTTTATAAAGTATGCCAACCTCATTGAATGAGCAAAAATTCACTTTGATCAAATAGAATTTTACCACTTAATTTTGTTGGTGATAATCAAGTCATAAGAACTTATTACAGTATAACTAATTCAGTGAAAACGGTCATAGAAAAGGTCATGTATTAGTTTACAAAACAATAGCAATACAGATGAAAATGGATCTACTTATATTTTACCAGCATTGCATAAAAAATTACTTAGTACTTGACATGGCTCAACTTATATCCAATATTAGGGTTTTAATAATATATCTACGATAAAGGTACCTGATAACCTGAGTTTTCATTTGCAAAATGTGGCTATAGGCACAAACTTAGTATAAATCATTAGGAGGCTAAAGTTTGTATACTTAAATGTAGATGATTTTACACTTCTATGTAATCGATTCATCCAAATGAAGCATCAGGTTAGATCAGCCAATGACCTTACAATTACATTTATGTCCATTCATTTAGTAAATTATTATCAAATAATTCTAAGAAAAATAAGTATTCAAGAAGATCAAACACTTCTTGAGTGCATGTAGAAATAAAAATTATATTAGTTTTACCATACTTCATTTTTTTTTAGTAATTTGTGCATTCAAGATCTCATCCAATTTAGCTTTTCCTTTTAAAAATATAGTTTTTTTAGTAAGTTTTTTTTGTTTCCAGTTTAGACTTTTCAAGAAGATAATTAAGCTCCTTCTTGTCTTCGTCTAACTTTATCAATTTTGCAAAGGCTTCATTCAATTAAACTTGTAATTTTTCTTTTTCAGATTCTAAGTGCTTTAGTTTGTCAAAAGTCTTGATGAATTTTTTCTTCAATTTACATGTCTCCTGGTACAACTTATGATACGCCTTTTGGATGTCTATGTTATCATTCTCATCGTCCTCCTCACATGTGCTTAAATTCTCATAAGAATGGTTAGAAGAGTTCGTAGTTAAATTGTAAGAAAAAGATAAAACAATACTTTTGAACATCTTAAATTTCTAGATATAGAATGATCAAACCATGTATCAAGAAAACTAAACAATTTATATCAATAAATCGTAGTTCTCATGAATACGACTCAACTAGTTGATTGTAAGTACTACAAATAGATATTACGACCAAGTAATAGATCATTGATTTTAGATTATAGCGCAAAAGTGAGAAACTCAATTTGGGATAAAATTAGAAATTTCAAACTATTAATCTCACATCTAGGCCAATATTAACCATAAAAAGAGAAAATAAAGAGAATATAGAAAGATTCTTGATGATTTATTAGACTTGTATAAACCTAATTGGAGATGAAAAATAAAAAGAAAATGGTGAAAATAGAGGGTTTGCATTTCGTAATTGGCCAACGATTGGGGGAACATCGTCTTAAGGAATCTTTTGCGTTTGCCCATAAATAGGGCTCCTCCTAACTAAGAATATATAAGAAATGGAGACAGATGCAATTCGGTTGGGCTCTTGTTGAATCGAGTTCGAATAGTGAGCGTAACCAAATCTATATTATAGTAGGCATTAGAGTGCGATGTATGAATGATATTAGGGCTGTCAACCTAATCAAGCTGGCTCGAGCTTGGCTCCATGAGGGTCAATCAAGCAAAGCTCCTAGATAAGTCAGGTTTAGTCAAGCTTGATTTAAGTCAAACTTAATTTAGATTTAAATTATGCTTGAATCTACTTATTGAGTGGCTCAAAATATACCCAAATATATTCTCGAAATGAATCTAATCAATTTAAGCTTAATACTTTGGCTTAGACTCAAATATAATACTGATACGATCTCCCATTTTTGGCTAAGGCTCGAACTATTTCAATTTCTAGATCTGGATAGGATCTGACACGGAACTTGGAAAATAGATCTCGAAAAATGCTACTGTCAGATCGACTTGAGATTTTGATATGTTATAGCCCTAGAAGATCTTTCCAACAAATCAAGTTTTAAGCAAATCGGATGTAAGGATCTCGAGATATCGTTCGATTAGTGGACAAACGTCGGGAAGGCTATCTTAAGATCCATGGATGATGGCATGAGATCCTAGATGATGGTGGTTGGTGGTAGACCTGTGTTAATTGGGTGGCACTGGTGAATAAGTGGTGATGGAAGAGTTATAGGTGATGGAAGGGTTAGAGCAAGTGTGGGATAGATTGGAAGAAGAGGGAGGAGTGGGCCGCCCCTAAGGAATTAGGGTGATTGGCCAATCGAGGGAGGTTAGAACTGACGTCACCGGGGATCAAAAGAACAGGAGAGAAGAAGACGAGGGAGACAAGGCAAAATATCCAATTCATCAATAATAACTCTATGTTTGCCATCCACATTCTTTAGAGGCTAACCAAACAATTCAAAAATAACCCTAAATAGTATATTTTCATCGACTACGTTTGAACACGCCCGATCGCGTTCAAACGTACCTATTTCTCTCTTTTCTGGATTTGCGAACACGATGCAGGTGTTCACAGCGCGTTCGAACGCAGTGTTCGAACACACAATTCGCACTCTCTAGATGTGCGAACGTAATGCAAGCATTCACAACCGTGTTCGAACGCACTCTACCCGCGTTCAAACGCGACATACAGAAAATTTATTTTTTTAAGAATTAAACATTAAAACAAGAAACAAAGACACCCCTAAAGTAAATCCATACTCGAGATGACATCGGTGAAGTCCGAATCGTATCAAATACGATGAAATGGTTATAGGAGTGAAATAATATACAGAAAATACTTTCAACTTTTTCTCCTATTGCAGGTTGGCATCCATCTTGTGAAATTTTGTGAGAGGTTGTTCATTGATTAATGTCAATCTTTAGGACAGTAGAGTGATAGCCTCTAGCTTAACAAGGGAGCTGGCTTCCTAAAAAGTAGAAAGCATGGTTACAAGCTCTGATGGTTGTTATCATCTGACAAATTTAGAAGTATAGAAATGATGTGTTTTAGTGACAAAAGGGAAAAACATGAAGGCTTTGTTTGTTTTGAGTTTAGGAATCCCTCTTGAGCTAGTTTAGGGACTCCTAAACTAGTTCAGTAACTAAATATCTTTTTATCTTTTTATATTAAATTAAGTTTACTCTCTAAAAGAAATCAAGACTAACAAATTAAACTAATTAATCAAGTTTAAGGCTTAGCCTCAAATCAAACAAGGCTAAAAAAATTTAGACTCGTGCTCTCACCCTCACTATTGAATATGTTGATATATCTACGTAGAACACATGAAACCCAACTCTTCAAACCTTCCCATTTGGTGGGAATCACCACCTTTTGGATGGTTTAAAATTTACACTGACGACTCATTTGAGAACTAGAGTTAGGTTCGAGAAGCGAGTTTTATAATCCAATAGACTGATAATACCCCTTACTTTGTAGGGGTACAATGTGGCAATTATAGTTCTATCTTAACTGCTAAAGCTGTAATGATGTGTACTTTAAAGACGAAAGGATTTCAAATGTTTAGATTAAATCTGATTTGCTTCTTTTGATCAACATTATCAATAAGACTAGCTGACTCTATTATTTTGATGATATTATTATTCTAACTCATAATTTTTAAAATTATTAAATTTATTCACATTTATAAAGAAGTCAATCATGTTGCTAATTGGCTACCCAACTAAGGTAGAACTATAAAAAATAGGTGTAGGTGTGATGGGGATTTTTTTAACTATTTTATGTTTCTCGCATTCAAACTTTTTCGTTGAGATGCATTACAAAAATCTTTCTATTTAAAATCTTCTCCATTATTCCTCACTAGATGTTCATAACATTTGTCTCTCGTGTAATAGTTCTTTAGAGTATGTGGACCACTTGCTATTAGGTTGTAGTTTTACTATGGTTGTTAAGTTTGTTAACTATCTCAACCTCAAATCAAACTAGCTCCCATCAAATTTGGAAACGTGGATCATCATGTTGTACTCTTTGTCTTTTGGTTGATCAACTTGCATATTCTTTCTCCAACCTCTTGGCAATATGGAATGCTACAAATAACTAGATTTATAAATAAGAATCGTTGTATCTCCTTGTAGAACTGAAACTCGTTGCACATTGATCTAAGCCCTATCATTTATAATCATCCCTCCTTCGCAGCATTCCACTCTCCTCACCCCTAGCTCCATTAGTGATTATATCTGTTGAGTTGATACCTCCTAAAAAGCTCAATGGTGGGTGGAGTGGGCATCTATTTGATCATGTACCTCTCACAATTTTGCTTCTATAAAATAACTTTTTTACAATATTGTGGCAATGTCTTGATAGGGGGAAGCTTGTGCTCTCCTTTTAGGGTTGTAAGAACTCACCTTTTGTCTAACAACTTGTGTTTTTAAATTTTTAGCAATTGTCTCGACGTCATCAATTCAGTTAATGATATAAGAGGACATGTTAATTATTATCTCTAGTATTATCAATGCCTGTTTAGATTGTATTGTTATTAACCCTAAGATTAATGTTTTGTACACCAGCAAAAGCAACAATTTTGTAACTCATGCTCTTACTGAGTTTGTTATGCATGAGAGTTGTGACAACAAGAGACTAATAGTTACACTTTAGTCCTACCAAAAAGGGTTAAGTGCTTAAGTTATACAAGTTTCACACAATTAAGCCAAACCATAAGATTAAAGTGTAATTTATAAAGAAAAAACATATAATGCATTACACGAAGCATTTTTCTTTTCATAGTTATGTAAAGGGAATATGAATATGACTTGAGTTATTCTCAAACTGCTTTGCAGTGATGACCACGATACTAAGGCACTTGGCTATTTGTTATTTCATTATCACCTCTTTGTCCTCCTACTCGCTAAAGAAATCTCTTCCCCTCAATCTCATATTACATGTGTTTTTTTTTGCAGTTTATCTCAATTTCTACAAAGTCCTTTTCTGATGTCTAATAAATACCTTTCAATTTGTTTTATCTTTTTTTTTTCTCGATTGAGCTCGATAATATTTCAATTGTCATTCTTACCTTACTAGATTGACAATAAAAAAGCTATTGAGAAGAAGAAGGTGAATCTAAGAGTTTTCTCCTCCCATTAACTCTTTCTGATCTTAAGATACAAGATCCATTTTGCTTTTTATGATGTTTAGTTTACTAGGAACATGATAGTTAATTTTTTTTTGATTTAGTTGCTATTAGATAATACAAGTAAAGCTTTAGAAATACTTATTGTGCATACCATCGTCAAGGCTAAAAATTATTTGACAATTTAAGACTTTTTATAGGAACTAGTTTGAGGCTGAGATAGTTAATGAATCAAACAATCCTAGCAAAATTACAACTTAATAGCAAGTAGTTTATATACTCCAAAGCGCTATTGCATGAATAGCAAATGTTATGGACAACTAGCAGGCAACAATGGACGAAAAAGTTTGAATGCAAAGACAAAAATAGTAAAAAAAAAACCCTCATCTCACGTACACCCATTATTTATTGTTCTACTATATTTGGCTTTAGCATCACTCATCTAATGCCATCTTGGACCACTATCATTTACCATCATTCTCACATTATCACACAAAGAGATAATAAAAGATTCCTACACAAATCTATATGCTCGACAAAACTAATTAGAGTTAGACAAAAACATTCCATGAATGATCTCATGGAGGTAATTGATATATAAGTATCATATTATTCATTATAAATAGACAAAAAGAGATATATCAAGAATTAAGATAGACCTTTTTTTTGTTAAGAAAATGGAGAAACTAAGAGGAAAGTAACTTTATATATGTTCAACATAGAAGTTTCTCAACATATTCAATAGGGAGGGTGAGAGCACGAGTCCAAATCTTTTTATGCTTTTCCATCTTATCATTAAAACATATTATTTCAATGCTTTTAAATTTGCTAGATGATAACAACTATCCAAGAATGTGCTTTCCATTTTTTAAGAAGCCAACTCTCTTGTTAAGCTAGAAGCTATTATCCTATTATCTAGAGATTAAGGTTAACCGATGAATGACCCCTCATAAAATTTCACGAGATGGATACCAATATGCAATAGGAGAACAAGTTTGGGGTATTTTTGATAAATTATTTCACTCCTATTATAATTATGTTATCATATTATATTTGAACCTAAGCCAAAATATCGAGCTCAAATTGATTAGATTCATTTTGAGCATATTTTTTAGTACATTTTGAGCCACTCGATAAGCAGATTTAAGGCTATTTTAAATCAAGTCTAGCTCAAATCTAAATCAAGTTTGACTTAAATCAAACTCAACGAATCCTAACTTATTTAGGAGCCGAGCTTAATTGGTCCTCATGGAGCCGATCTCAAGCTGGCTTGATTAGTTTGACAGCCCTAATGCCTTGGTCATACATTACACTCTAATACCAACTACAATATGGATTTGGTTATGCTCACTCCCCAAATTCGATTCGTCAAAGAGCCTAATCGGATTGCATCCGTCAATATTAGGGGTGAAACGGGTCGGATTAACTCCGAGCTGACCTGATCTGGATCGAATTTAGGTTGGAAAATTCTATCCGATCCAGATACAGATTTGGTCGTGGTCGGGTTTTAAAAAAATATTCGCATTCAAATACGGGTCGGATATGATTTTTCGAATATGGATAGATATTGGATATCCGTTAACATGCATAAATTATAAATAATTTGCTTATGTTATAAATCCTACCCGGGTACCCGCTAGAACCCGACCCTTTAGGCTATCGCTCCTCTGTCAGTCTTTCTTCGTCTCGACATCTCATCGTCTCGTCTCTTAGCCCTAGCAGCCATTGACGAGATCTGAGCACTATCTTCATCTCCTCTGTCGCCAAGCCACCACCTCTCTGCAAAGCTCCGCCTCCACCTCCGCCTCTCCGCCAAGCTCCGCCTCCCTTTCCTCTTTACCTGCCACGCTAAGCTCCTTTTGACCATCTCTCTACCTCCGTCATCAAGCTCCGCCTCTCTGCCGTCGCTAAGCCACCGCGTCTCAGCCGTCTCCAACATCCGCCTCTCCGCCATCTCCAACATCCGCCTCCGCCTCCGCCTCCGCCTCCGCCTCCGCCTCCGCCTCCGCCTCCGCCTCCGCCTCCGCCTCCGCCTCCGCCTCCTCTTCTCTACTCGAGCTTGCCTTCTACTTCGAGAGCCCTCTCCCTTCACGGTTAGCTTCCGCTGGCGCCAAGGATTAAATTGTTTTATTTCTCAATCATGTTTCTCAAATCGAATTCTCACAATGCTCAGATGTAATATTACTATCTCAGATATCCTGGGAGTAAATTTGGTGCTGGTTTTGCTTGTCAGGACTATGTGCTTTGTGAGAATTTCAGAGATCAAATGTTAGAACTAAAGGTGGATATTCGTTTTCAGGACTGGTTTTAGAAATAATGTTGTCAATTTTGTGATATAGAGTGTGATGTCAGGTTGAAAGGCAGTTTTGAATTGCATTCTATATGTCATTATAGATCTTATTAATTGCTTGTGGCCTTTGGATTTTAACTGCAGATTGATGTTGCAGCTGGTGTTCTATATGAGAAAGAGTTCATTGTCTGCTCATTAGGCCTGTTACTGAAGCTTACTGTTAGCAGAACTTACTGAAAGCTGGCAAGTTTTTTTCCCTTTATAATGGTGAAGTGAAAGTCTCCTCAAAGTAGTACTTATCATAATAGACAACACCCTTTAACATATATAGAGTTGATTTCCTCTTAGTTCCTAACTTCTCGTTTTCTTGACAAAAAGGTCTACCTTGATTCCTGATATATTTCTTTTGGTCTGTTTATACTGAATAATATGATACTTATACATTGACTACATTCATGAGATCATTCATGGAAGGCCTTTGTCTAACTCTAATTAGCTTTGTCAAGCATCTAGATTTGTTTAGGAATCCTTTGTTGTCTCTTTTTGTGTGACAATATGAGAAGGATGGTAAGTGATAGTGGTCAAAGATGGCAATGGATCAATGATTCTAAGCCTACTAGGGTAGAACCATAAATAATGGGTGTTTGTGGGATGAAGGTTTCTTATTTTTTTTGTATTCCTCACATCTAAACATTTTCATTGAGATGCATTACAAAAATCTTCCTATTCAACAAGTTGGGTCTGTTGTGCATGAGGGTCGTGATAGCAGGAGACCAATAGTTGCATTTTAGTCTTACCATAGGAGGGTTAAGTACTTTAGTTATATGGGTTTTGTGCAATTGAGCCAAACCAAAAAAGTAAAGTGTAATTTACAAAAAAAAAAACGTGTAACATATTACTCAAAGCATTTTTCATTTTCATAGTTGTATAAAGGTAATACAAGTATATGACTTGAGTTATTCTCAAACCGCTTCGCAGTAATGGCTACGATGCTAAGGCGCTTGGCTATTCGTTCTTCCACCATCACCTTTCTATCCTCGTACTCCCTGGAGAAATCTTTTCTCCTCGATCCCATGCTCTATGTGCCTTCTCGTAGTTTCCTCGATCTTTACAAGGTCCTTTCCCCATGTCTAATAAATACCTTTCAGTTTTCTTCATTTTTTTCTCAATTTAGCTTGGCTAATGCTTCAATTGTCATTCTTACCTTACCAGATAGGCAGTAAAGAAGCCATCGAGAAGGAGAAGGCGAGGCTGTGAGTTTTTTTTCCTCCTGTTAACTCTTTTTGATCTTGAGATACAAGATCCATTTTGCTATTTACTGTGTTTAGTTTACTAAGAATATGGCAATTAAGATTTTTTTGGTTCAGTTGCAAGTAAAGATTTAAAAATGCTTATAGTTCTGTTTGTTGAATCAGGTTTTAAGTATTAGAGGTGAGTTGGTTATAGGCATAATTATTATGGCCGGAACTTATATGCTAATCTAAGGTTTTTGTTTGAATAAGAAGAAGCAATATGTTGGTCATGGCCCTGCATATATGCAAAATGGGCCATAAGATACAAGATTATATTTAATTTAATAATTTGTGATGCAACGAAGCATTAGTATTATTCACTATAGGATAGAAATTTGGGCATTGATTTGATTTAAAGATTATGTAAACCTAATTATAATGAATTAAGCTTATGAACAACAAGAAGGGTGTATTAAAGTGGAAAGAGAAAAATTCAGCTTGGTACCTAGATATGAGAAAATGATCATCAATAATCCCAACAAAGATCCTTTGAAAAGATTTGTTGGCAAAATTTGATTCAAACAGTCACAAAATTCAATCCAATATTAATAGTAATAAAATTAATGAAATAAATTTATAGATTACAGAATGTAATATTCTGTATAAGTCAAGTCTATTGTTTAATACTATCTCCTTAAGACCAATTCGCCATTCATCTATTAATTTTGGAATAGTGGGCGTCGATCTCCTAGGATAAAATAACTATTTTGCACATGAAAGAAACTGCTATTCAAGTGCTTGCCAAACCAGAATAGTGCAGTACTTTTCTCTTAATATAGTAGCAGAGGATTTGAAAATGTGCAGATGAATTGAATCTGTTCTTATGCAAACTTCTATCCTATTTATAGAATTGAAAAGCTTTGACGAAAAAGTGTAAAATTCCGATTGCTTCCGCCGAAAGGAAGCATTTGTCACTGTTAATAGAAGCAACCACAATCAAAATTGACTTCCATAATCGATCATTGGATAGTCAAAGCACCTGTCGAGGTAATGGCAGAAGTTAATTGAACTGAAATTAAATCAGACAAAAACTAATTTGGGTCTACTAAACTAAGCTGAGCCGAGCTGGGCGAGGCAATGCACGTGTGTGAGTTGATTTGCATAGATTATTTTATCTATAAAAATGAGTATCTCTCGGGGCCTAAAGCCCAAATAGAACTTAGTACTTTATGTATTCTACTAACAATTTACAAATAGTCAATGTTAAGGTTTGTCAGATCGGCCAATTCTGATCCGGATTAGGATTGGCCAGACTTGATCCCGATCCAGGCTTGATTCCAGTCATTTGATTGGGATCGGCCAGGATCAGTTTAAAATTAAACCGGGCTAGATCCATTATAGATTTGACCCAGATCCAACCTAGGGACATCAATGATGCCCCCAAGCTCTTTCTCTTTCTCTTTTTACTTTTTTCTTCTCACTTTCTCTTTTTCTCTCGTTCACTCCTTTTTCCTTTTCTTCTCATTTTCACTTTTTAACAGAGAGATCTAGCTCCAACGAATTTCGACAAACTCTAACAAACTATGGTTCATAAAGTATTCATTGTTTGAAATCATTATATGATCCATATGTTGGTTATTATCTTCCTCAGTATCCTCAGACACAAAATTCACATATTGGTTATTATCCTTCTCAGAAAAAATAACTCATTTGATATGAATAATCTGATACAATTACTCTTTGGAGCATTAGATCTTAAATATCATTATTTACAAACTTATAGTGATTATGATGACGATGACCACAGAGATTTATGAGACCCAGTTTGATATATATTAAAATTTTGATTTTTGAGTAAGTTAGTACCTTTGTTTATTTTCTAGGGCTCATATATGAGTAATTATTATTATTTTTTTCGACAAACTCCAACAAACTATGGTTTATAAAGTATTCATTGTTTGAAATCATTACATGATCAATATGTTGGTTATTATCTTCCTCAGTATCCTCAGACACAAAATTCACATATTGATTATTATCCTTCTCAGAAAAAATAACTCATTTGATATGAATAATATGATACAATTACTCTTTGGAGCATTAGATCTTAAATATCATTATTTACAAACTTACAGTGATTATGATAATGATGACCACAGAGATTTATGAGACCCAGTTTGATATATATCGAAATTTTAATTTTTGAGTAAGTTAGTACCTTTGTTTATTTTCTAGGGCTCGTATATGAGTAATTATTATTTTTTTTAATTTTTTGGTCATGGTTTCTAAATTTTTAGAATTTTTCTATATTTTTAAATAATATTTAGAATTTTATGTAATTAGAAAAATCTGATCCGATATGGCTGATACATATTGTTTTTCGGAAGGCCAATCCCAATTTTTTTGAACCTTGGTTAATGTGGTACTAAACTCATTTTTTTTTTTCATTGCCATGAGTCACTTTAAAGCTAATTTTCATTAACTTCTTTTCATGAATTTGAATGAATGAATATATGATATTAAAGTTCTCTTTAGTTTTTTTTAATTATACCATTAATTCATTATTAATAATATTTGGACCCCAATTAAATTTGGGCTTGAAGTTTGCATAAGATTCATGCTCAAATCATGAAGTTTTCAACAAGATTACTTCGATACTCTTTTGATTGCTTCTTCTTCCATTTGTTACCTCTCTGATATCAAATTTCTTATTGCAGTGGTAGAAAACATCACAACTTGCTTATAATTGTGCAATTGAAGTAAGAAACTAAGAATGCATCGCACAACTCATACAATTTGGTTTAGGTTCAGAAATTTTAGGTTTTGATTTGCATATGTTTCTTCTTTTTTTCCTTTGTCATACTGCCTTTTCTTCTTACTTTCTTTACTTTATTTTCAGAATTTAGTACTACTTCTTCAGAATATATATCACTATGTTCTTTAACCAGAAGATTAATAATGAGTTTTAAAATTTTCTAGTGCAGTTCAGATGAATTAAGTAGAGGATACTTCGCTGACATATCAGAGATTCGTAAAACTGGTGGTAAGGTGTGTTTTTTTTTCTGGTACTTAGGCTTGCATTACTATCATACGAACTAGATTCTGATATATGTAAGTTCCTGCTTTTAGAAAATTATCATCCGCACAAACTTATATTTGTATATTTCTGTTATATATGTAAGGAAGCGGGTGAAAATTCTCATATTATTATGCATACCCTGAACTAAATATTTCTGTTTTTTCTGCTTGTCACATCACACAAGTATGTATTGATGGTCATCCACAAGGAATTTGGTATGAGGTGGATGGACATAATTTGAGTCATTGGGTGCTCTTGATATGCATGCTTCATAGAAAGTAGTTATTTCTTGTGGAATTGACTTAAATTGCTGCATATAGCATATATGGAATATATACTCATTCTCTTTGCTCTTGTAGTATTTGGAATTGGAGTATTTTGTCTTTGTGATCTCAACAAGCAGGTGATGGCTGCAGGATCATAAGTTGAAACTAAATGATATAGTGATCGCTATTTAGGCCTTATTTATTTCATTCTGTCTAGTACCATAATCTATTATTAAGCATGCATATTAGGTTGTATAAGGATGCAAGTGGTTTTGGATTATGCATTGCATTATTTCTTCCGAATCTGGTTAAGATGGGTATGGATCTTAAAAGGAAATTCCATTTATTAATTGGACCAGATATGATTTGACATATCCAAAAAGACAAGGAAATCAATCACTTCGCGAAATGCTATATGTAAATATATATATATGGAAAAAAAATTCAATTTCGCCCCTCTTTTTTTGCATTATTTCCATTTTGACCTCTCTTTTTTTACCTGTCTAAATCAACCCTTACTTTTCATTGTAAGTCTTTAAAAAGGACCCTCAGATTAACTTTAATCCAACAGAATTGGACAGAATGATATTTTTTAATGAATATATATTTTAAAATATAACTTCTAAAATATCAAAATTGCCAATGATACTTTACTAATTTGGTTGTATATCTTTTCATCCTTATCATTTCTTCCCTTTAGGGCATTTGAAGAATAGCGCGATTGGAAAGGAAGACTTAGAGGAAGGTTTTTGAGAGGATTCTCTCTAGTGAATGAGAGGAGCATGGTTAGTGAGGAGCATGGTTGGGGAGGAAAGGTTTATGAGGGTTTTCATTAGTGAATAAGAGTACACTTGGGGAAGAAAGGTTTGGGAGGATTTTTTTAACTTAATAAACGAGTTTGGATTTACTAGTGGGTATAAATATCTAAGGGGATACTAGTAATTTGAGTACCCTGCATTAATTTGACTTGAATGTTAGTCAGTCTTTGTGATGGAAATTAACGGCAATGGGTTTAGTAAATAGTAAATATAAAAACCAGGGATCAATTTTGATAAGTGAAAAAAGGAGGGGTCGAAACGAAATAACATAAAAAGGAGGGAGCAAAATTATTTTCCCCAAATATATATTCATATGTACAGATAATAAGAAGATCATCACCTTTTGCATAGGATGACAGTATCTGCCGTCTATTTTTGAGTCTGATTATGCATACGCAAGGAACCTCTAAATCACATAAATTTTCTATTGGATCTGTTCTACATTTTGTAGTCCACTACTAGTGGGTAGATTCTTGAAGCAGATCTCCCATCTTTGGTTTTTTCTGAAGGATTGAGCTTCCAATAAGGCTAGGTTTTTAGCTCATCTCTCTCTCTCAGACATATAAAAGTCAAGTATGTTTATTTCTCAGAGAGCATGTGCATCAACTACATTATAGGTCCTTGATACTTAAGAAAGAGAATAGGACTTTGATCTGAACTTGCAGTTTTCCAGAATATTGAATTTATAGCTACTAACATTAGGAAGAAAGGGCCTGTTTCTGGTTATTGTACCACTAAGTCATGCTGGACTTACAAATTACATGCTGAAGGTTTAAAATAACACAATGTGCCTATGTGATTAGGTATATATCTATTTGAAGTTTTCTGTTCGAACTGTATCTTCCAGATCATTCATGTCTCTAGTAACTAAAAACAATATCCATTATGAATGATAGTATAGAGTGATATGCCACATGGCCACAGGAAATATTCATCATTTTATACGTTGTTATGCAGGTTGCATTGGCGAATAAAACTATAATTCCGTCAGTGGCAGCTGTTAAGTTTCCCGATCTAGATGCAAACTTCCCTGACAATAGAAGGTTAAAGTTACCTGTTACTTCCACTGAAAATGTAACTGATGCCAGTGAAGCGCCTACTCCGTGTGCATCGTTGCTCTGTCTTTCCTTTCGTGCAAGCTCACAGGTATGAGGAAATGAGGAACTCATCCTATAATATTAGATCTTTTCTTACTAATTAACTCTTAGATTGGGTGCTAGCTTACTAGGTTGCTTGGTGTCTTATGACATGCTATTTGTTCATAAGCTCCCATAATCCCAAGACTTTGTAAAACTGAAAAGGTTGGAAAAGTTGGAATGTTAGGTGTAACTTACTCTACATCTCTATTGCCTTGACAGAGAATGGCAGAATCATGGAGTCATCCTTTTCTGGATTCATTCAGTGCTGATAGGAAAGTTCAAATATATGAGGTGATTAAAAAGTTCAATTCTCAATTAAGTTGCCTACTTTTTTAAATTTGAACTTTAAACAAGTAGTATGGAGCACATTTTGTTCCTTGGCACTTGAGAAATTTATGAAATTTTGTAACCTTTAAATTTCTACCTTTTGTGTTACTTCACTTATGAAGAGTAATACATTGGTTTGATGAAAATTTGCATTTTTACTTATGAAGAGTAATACCTTTTTGTGTTACTTCACTTATGAAGAGTAATACCTTTTGTTGGTTTAAGCTCTCATCTTTGATAGCTTAATCTGCGGTGTGGTCCAATTATTCGTCTTCAGTGCTTTTAATATTTTCTTAGCACCAAGCGATCAAGTATTTAAAACATTACTGAGCATTGGGTGATCCGTCACTTCTCAGGTATCATTTATAGATTCTTGGTTATTGTCACTGGGTCCAGTAAGGCACATATTTCTCAAGATGATGAATAAATCCAGTAATCCACAGAGACACATTGTTTATGCCTTTGGAGATCACTATGATTTTAGGAAGAAGTTACACATATTGAATCTTCTTACTGGGTAATATTTCCTTCAATTTAGTTAATTTGCTACATAGAGAGCTGAGTATATTTATACATATTTTATCTGAAAAGGTAACTGTTTTGTTCCCATGAAGGTATATTTTTCTGCTTGATCGGCTTGGAAGAATAAGATGGCAAGGTTTTGGATATGCAACACAGGAAGAATTGTCGGCGCTTCTATCATGCACCGCCCTCTTGTTAGACGAGAAATGAGGTGTTTATTTTAATTTTATCATCTGATGAATGCTTACTGCTGCTTCTTTCAACCACTTAGTACTTACAGATGGGCGTCTATTTTCTTTTCTGTGTAATGCGGTATTAAATGTCTTATTACAATGGTTAGTGTTTGCATATGATGCTGATTATAGATTTATAAATTATGTTTCTCTTGTGCTTTGGAACTGGTATATTCATGAAAGATTAGAATGATGAACTATTATTTATCTGACTATTCTGTTAATCAGGAAATATTACATATTTTGTGGGTTTCTTTCCAGGAATAATAAGCTGAAATGGGCTTCCCTTTGCTAGGATTAATGGATAGATTGGTAGCAATGAAGCATGAATATGAACACGGAACACGGACATGACATGATATGGACACGGCAAAATAAATAAATAAATAAATATAATTGATATTTTTCTTCATTTTTTTTCAACCGCAATAAAACTATATTAGTAGAGATATGTATTAGCAGATTAACAATTTAATAGATAGAGAAGCTTTAATATAATTTAACAATTTAATAACAGAGATTAAAATAACTAATAGAAATTAAAATAATTAACAGTTTATCACACTAATTAGAATTAAAATAACTAACAGAAATTAAAACAACTAATAGTTTATCACATAATTAAAATTAAAATAACTAATAGTTTATTGCACTAATTAGAATTAAAATAACTAACATATATTAAAATAACTAACAGTTTATCACATAATTAGAATTAAAATAATTAACAGAAGTTTAAATTTAAGATTAAGCTCTCTCAGAAAGAGACAGAGAGAATGAGAGAGAGACAGAGAGAGAATGAGAGAGGGAGGGAGGAAGAGAGAGAGAGGGGGAGGAAGAGACAGTGAGAGAGAGAGAAGAACCTATCGTTCTCGTTGTGCTCAGCTCGTCGCACTCGCTTAGCAACCTGTTGGCTGTCACGCTCACCCAGCAGCCCGTCGCGATCGTTGCCTTGGATCGTTGCTTGACAACTTCGCTCGAAGGTTTTAGGGCTTGGATCATCGCTTAGAAAAGTATTTCATGTGTCCCACATGTGTCCGACGTGTGTCTGTGTTCGACACGGACATCTCCTCCTGGGAGAGGTGTCCGTGCTTCATTGGTTGGTAGCGAAATGAACGAAAATTAGGATTTGGTTTATAGATTGGTTATAGGAAAGTATTTTGTGTGGCTTGCAAGTCTTACAAGAAGTTCAGATTCTCCAGCTTTCTATGAGGAATAGCATCATTTTAGAAGCTCCCTATGTGTAGGAACTAAATCTCAATAGCTGGCTGTGGCAATAAGTTTAGACTTCCGTCACCTTGTTATTGTCATGGTCTAAGCTTGCTATGTAGTTTGACAAACACTAAGTAGCATGAGTCCTTGATAAGATATATACTGTTCCTTTAAATATGCATGGTACAATTGCTGTGGCCAGATGAAAGAAGTTTATTTCCCCTTTTTGGAGAAAGGATGTTAAACTTCAAAACGGCTGAGGTTTATTTCCTCATTCAGCATAGGTGAATCAAAATACATAATTAAATAACTTCAGTTTGTATTAGGAGATCAACATAGGAGAATGAATCAACTGATAAAAGGAATTAAAATACAAGAACCTTCTATTTCTGCAACGGTAGCAGTGCATGCTTTGACCTACCTGATTGTCTTCTCTATGGATGTAAATGAAACAAGCTAGAGCAAGCTAAGGTAACCCCATATGTTGGCACAAAATCATGTCAAAGCCTGCTCCAAGGTCAAGCTCTAGGCTTGGAGATCCTTAGCTCAAGCTTGGCTTGACTGGAAGAGGGTTCACATTGTAGGCAGCCACCTCACCGCAGAACGTCTAGGCCAAAGGTGGATTAAAAGGCGATCTAGCATTTTTAATATATAATAAATTAAAAATAATTATTTATGAATATATGATACATAACATATATCAGTATAGTTAAAAATTGCCAATGCGACAAAATTAACACTAAGATTATGCATAGCTAAAAATCTGGAATCATAACTAATTCTTTTTCTCCTTTAACAATTACAAAAATAATAAAACTAATAAAAATTAGAAGATTCTCTTATCCTTATGCTACATCTCAACTGCCAGCCTGTCGTCCATTTACAGCAACTCAGAAAGGGGCTAAAGTGCAAATATAGGGAAAAAAGGAAAACAAGGGGAGTAAAGAGAGCGAGAGATGAGATCCACTTTCTACAAAGAGAAACATAGGGAAAAGAAAAGGAAAAAGATAGGGGAGAGAGAGAGGGGATGTAGGGCACACGACATTGGAGGGAGAGGAGCTTGATGCAAACTCCACTGCTGCCTTGTGCCATTAGTTGGTACCACTCAAGAGAGGAGGCATCAAGAGAGATATCTTTGAGGGCTCAAATCGAGGGAAGAGGTACGGAGTGGAATTGAGATTTCTTTTTCAATAGTTCAAATCTCAAACCCATTACTCGACCCACTACCTCAATTGGACCATTATTTTGCCTATGCCAATCCACTTCCGCATATTCAATATGCGGGGCCGCGAACAAGGTGGTTGCCATGGCCACCTTTCAATACAGTGGCTAAAGTAATTGGCATATAATTATTATTTATATTTCCTTGATTGTAAAAATCTATGGAGAAGAAAGAAAAATGATATAAACTTTTGTATGGTAAAATATTATTTGAATTATTCAACAAGAAGAAAAAGAACACATGACTTCTATTGACACATGACTTCTATTGAACTTTTAAGTATTTAGTTTCAATGGTTAGATATTGAGACTTAATATTTGAATTTGAACAGAAAGATTTTTTCTTTGTACCACAAAGAAGTCTGAAAAATGTGGGAGAGCAAATCATAAGAAATTAATTAGTCAGAAATAAAGAAATATTTGGTGCTGATTACGATATCAGTGCTTTGTCATTAAGAGGAGTCAAATTCACGACCTAACATATTAAAGAGATGTGCTGTACCATCAGAACCATATAGTTTGTAAGTCTAAGAAATGATCGATATATAATATTTAAATTTAGCAAAATCAAGCTGAGCTTGAGTGAGCCATGGTCAGCTTGACATTGGCTTGATTAAATAATGAGTCCAAAGTCAAGCTTGAACTTTCCTGATTCAATATCAAGGTTGCCTTGAGCGGCTCACAAGTCAACAAATTGGTTTGACACCCCTATACCTTTCATTACTTCCTTGAGCAGCAAGAAGTTGTAAAGAAAATGATGATTATTATTACAGTATAAAGTAGTTGTTGGTATATGACTATATGGTATTGTTGATTTGTAAATTCTGTAACTTAAACTTCTCTGTTCCCCTTGTACTTTTCTTTGTTTGTTTTTATTATGCTTAGGATTTTAGTTACTTTGATTTGTTATTCTAAGTTAGAACTCCTTTCTTGTAAGCAGCCAAGGCTGTGAGCAATGTGCTACAACCTTCAGTTAATGTCTTGTTGTTGGTTCAACAGTTAGATGGCATGAGGCTGCTAATGCAAAGAAGACCAAACTTCCATATTATCTGAAGCTTTTGATTGGAAAAGTTATTTCAGACATAATTGTCTTGGAGCCCATCACTTGAAACTGCTCATTATGATGGGCCTTATCAAGGAATCCTACAATGTTATGAAGCAGTGCATGAAGCAGGCAATCTATACACAGTTCTTCAGTCAGTTTTTTTAAATTATCTAGTAGGCTATTCTGTGGAAATATTTATCATGTTTCTCCAGATATGCGCTTTTATGCTTTTCTTTTTAAATTTTAACTTTTCCTCTGGTTGTCATAGCGGGCCATGCCTGTCTAGATTTCAGCAGTTACATTATTGTTGGAACCAAAATTTTTTCAACTGACCTGAGGTCCTTTTTGTTGGATTCTTTTATCTATGATGCAAATTTGTTGGAGTGAACCTTCTCCTAGTTCTGGCCCATTTCATGGTCCTTATAGACACAACACATGATATGTGCCAGGTTAAGCTGCTGATATGTCATGAAAAGTAAATCTTTACTTAGGTATTTTGCAGTTCTTGGCCACATTGCAATTGTCAGGTAAAATTGCATATTACTGCAGAATTTGCTCCTATACAAATAGAAAAAAAAGTATGGACTATGGAACATATTTGCTTCCTAGTTGTATGACAGGTTAACTCTAGAAGTAGTCTATAATAACACCTGCAGCTCAACATCAGTAGTCTAAAATCATACAATGATAAGCTGTTTCCTTATCATGGATATCTTTTGTGATGGTTTTCAAGTATGTTTGATAGGTACGTGAGTTCTCATTGTGATACATTTCTTTTTCATAATATGCAGGACTAGGACTAAATCATGTTTCTTTCCTGTATGATTTGTACGCTGAGTGACTTAGATGGGTGTTAATAATAGCTTCCAGGTATTTGACTGCTTGTTTCTTGTGATTGTTAATTGAAATTGGAAAGGATGGGGGACAAAGTGTATGATTGTTGGGGAGAGAGAGGGTAGTGTGACAGAGTCTGCCTCCAGGTAATGGTCTTTTGGGTCATCCAAGATGCTTGCTTCTCTTCTCTTGCCGGCTGCAATATCTATTGGCCCTACTGCCAGAGAATTGTAACCAAAAAGGGGGATGCTAAGATCTAGCAGCTAAAGGAGAGATTGTAAAAGGACCTGAGAAGCCAAAGCTGGAACGAAGAATATGTTATTCTGAGGAAGAGGAGCAGCAGCAGTAGGAGCCAGGCACAAACCTTCAAAAATCCCCAGCTTTCATATCCATCCACACGAGATGGTCTGGCAAAGAAGGCTTGCTACAATGTTTGCTATGTTTATGTGGTTTGGATGCATATGTTACTCATGCTGGATGCTCCCTTAACAACATTTTCTATAGTTTCAGCTTTTATCTTTCTATGCGAAAATCATGTAATACTATTGCTCAAAAACCTAAATGGTCTAGATTTGGGGTTCTGAATCACTTGATTGTTATACCACACTCAAAAACATCAATTATTTGCTTGCCAAATCATACATAGTTGAACCATACGAATGTTCTTTTGTTCTTTTTTAAATTTTTTTTTATTTATATAGATTAAGAGTCTAAATTATAGACCTGTCTATAGTGTTCTAATAGAAAATTACCAAACATTGTTCACATGTATGACTTTCTTGTCCCTAAAAGACATCCTCAGTTGTGAATCGATAGTTGGTGTGAATTTTTACCAGATGTCTGTTTGGCCTATGTGGGCTTGTCACCAGTGAGTGATTATCATTTTTTAACATATGCTTTGAGTTGCATGCCATGTTGAACAACATCGATCCTTTTGGACCCTCATGCATCTCACATACAGAGAAACATGTGGATATTACATGCAGGTGGCTTACAAGACACTGATAGTGGGTTAAAGGAATTCTTGGATGCTAAATCTAAGGATTGCCAATTGGCCCAACCTGATAGTCTCTATGGTTGGGTGGTGATCCCCTCTTCCATAGGGCTGGGCCAAGATAAATTAATAATATGGATCATTTGATTTCTTGAATTGGAAATGTGAAGCGCGGTGTAATACTCTTATGGGATTCTAATGGACCTCATATGGACTCATGGAGCTCAATTCTTGCTCAAGATTGCAACCACCATGATTTTAGACTGCCTCATTTTACAGAGTGATGATGATGCATTGGAATTGGTTACCATTCTGAAGGATAACTTAAGGCGCCTGTGGAAACTAGAGAAATAAGACAGCTTTTAGGTCTGAGAACCTAGCTGGACACTGGTAGTAGGAGCAGGAGCTCTTTTTTATTTTGTTTGTCGAAAAAAATTAAATAGAATTTAATTTACTGTAGTCTTAATAAAAATATTAAACTAATCAGTATTTTTTAAAATGCAAATTAGTTCAGTCAAGATTTATACATATAAAACACTATAAAACGTTGATTAGCTCAATGTTTTTGTTTGACACAAAAGCTAAACTAATCAATGTTTTTAAAAACGCTAATGAATTCAGAATTTTTAAAAATGCTAATCAGTTAAAAACTCTAATTAGTCCAGCGTTTTTATCATCGGAATTTATATATATAAAATGCTAATCATTTTAGTATTCTTGTTTGGTCTCAAAATACTAAACTATTTTATGTATGAATAAGATACTGATTAGTTCAGCGTTTTTATTAGGACTACAGTAAATTAAATTATATTTAATAATAAATTAGAAAAGTAGTCTATTTTAATAAAAATATAGTTCGGTCAAAAACTCGGAAATGGCCCAATGACTTTGTATGTAGTGGCCAGACTGACGTAAGTTCGTACTATTCCTTTCCATAAAATTAAAAAAAAAGTGTGGAATGTATTTATTAGTCAACATAGTAATAGAAATATCAATTATAAAAATATATGTCATATCTCGTACTGAGAACATCAAAAGAGTTTCAAGTGTCAGGTCAGACTTGGATTTTTCATAGATCCATTTTATATTTTCATAGCTTTTGAAGTTACATTACCAATACTTAGATTCTTTGAAGAGAAATAAGTGTTAATCACTATGGCATATCATATAGGGCCATTTGCATAAAAATATATATTTTATTTCTCTGGAAGATGATCCATGACTTACCTGATTGACAAATGTGGATACCATAATGAAAATCTTTTTTAAAGAGGGCAGAAAGTAGAATAAAAAAAGATTAAAAAATAGCTTAATAGTTTTATCTTTGAAAAAAAAAACTATGTGAAAAAATAAAAGATGAACTGACCATATGGGGTAATCTATATTTTATCTTTTATAAAAAAAATTATAGTAATTTTTCGAGGGAAATTATATTTTTACCTCTTTAATTTTTATTTTTTTGTGAAATAATAAGGGGTTAAGCGGTACAAATAAAACTTTTAAGAGAATTACTTTAAATTCTATCATGCAAACCGGCCTAATCCGATCCGTAATGGTTCCGAAATTTAGATCCTAACTTAATAGCCCTCCAATGGCTATATGGATGCTAGGGTTAGTTTATGGTGTGAAGGGGGAGAAGTTGTGGAAGAGGGAGGTTAGAGGCTGGAAGAAGCCGACCAAAGATTTAGACGGTGGAAAAAGGGAGGTGGGAGAGAGCGCCAATAGCTAGAATCAAGAGAGAAAGTGATGAGACTAAAGCCAATTCCAATTCAAATAAAAAAAATCTCAATTAAGGTTTCCTTCATATATATATATATATAGAGGCTCACCGTAAGGACTCCATAATTAACATAAAAACATCCCAAACAACTCTAACAATTCCTAACTTAACCAACACTTTCGCCGCGGTGCGTTCGAACGCACTCTGGTAAAAATAGATTTTATTGATTCTACTTACTCAACTAGATAAATAGGTCCATTCCTATGAACCCAATGTCACGCTTGGAGTCAATATGGATCGAATCGTATCACATTAACTCTCACAAGAGTTAGAAAAAAAAAATATATCATGTATTGCAAGAGAAATCAAACATATGAGATTAATTATATATTTCCTGGTCTCAACTAGTCAATCAATGCCCACTCAATCTGAAGAACAAAAAAAAAAAGAGCATATTTCTTTATTTTCTATATTTACTATCCATTAATTTCTCATTCATCTAAAGAACAAAAGAAGAAGATAAAAAAAAAAAAGGAAGATAAGACCATCAAGTGATAATTCTTCATCCTTATTCTTCCAATTTCACCAAATCATATGAAGCAGTGCCTGCAATACCCCCCAAAGTTGGAGCCACAAAGTATATCCAAATCTTTTTGTAGTTCCCCATTGCTATTGCTGGCCCCAACGTACGGGCTGGATTCATTGATGCCCCAGTTGATGGACTGCATCACACCGTCCATTTTTAATATCATGATTTTATATAAATCATATAAAAGAGTTAAAAAATCATAAGGTTTTTTTTTTTTTTTTTTTTGCTTACCATCAACTAAATTTTATCCTCATTAATTGCAAGAAGAAAAAAAAAAAGAGGTTAAAAAGCAACAATGTAACTTCTCCCAAATATAACTCCAAAAAAAAAAAGCTGAAATATAGGCGGAGATACGCTAAAAAATAATATAATTCAGAGAGAGAAAGAGGAAGAGAGTAAAACATAGTACAAGAAATTAGGAAAATTTATACTAATAATTCATGCAATAGTGTTAATTTTCTGTTTATTTTACTTTAATCTAAAAAACCTTATTCAAGGGTATTAAGGTTTATTTGCATCTATCTGATAACTTACTATTAAGAAAATTAACAGTAGTGTTTTTTGGAGACATTTTAAGTAAGATATAAGGGTCGAAAGATAAATATCCATACACTAGAGTGTGAATGATAATAAAAGAAAAATACGTCATGTTTTCGATAAAGTTTTGAAAAAGTTATTTAGATGGATAAACTATAGTTTACATGTATTTAACCCAATTTCAATTTTCACGTGTGTACGTCAAACTCATGCATTTAACTTCCTAGTTATTTATCATGTTGCAACTATAGATTTTTATTATAAGCAAGTTGCTAAATAACCAAACAACTCCTTCTATTATTGCATCATATGTAGTACTATATGTTTGTTAGGGTAATTAAGTCTTTTTATATCCTCGTTAACGGTTGACCAACGGTAATAACTTAGTATTGTAGACCTACTTAAGAATAAAGCCACAGGAATAAATTGAAATTAGGTCAAATTAATAACAGGTGAGTAAATATTAAGATTCTAGTTTTGATACTACTAACCCGGCAATCAAGATGTTCGCGAACACAGTAGCACCAATTCCAATCCCTGCCAACTTCCCAACCTATTGAGAGAAAACAAGGAGAAAGTTAAGAGAAGCAGCAAGAGAATCCAACAATTTTTATGTAAGTAAATCAAGAGTTAAAGCAATGTACAGCTCTGGCATCAGTAGCAACTGCAGTGATGACGAACAAGAGGATGTAGGAAACTATGAACTCGAGGAAGAAAGCTCGCGGAGTAGTAATCGAAGGAACGGTGACTCCACTGGAGTGGAAGGGATGGAAGATGCCTTTGAGAGCAAAAGAGGCACAGATAGATCCTAACAGTTGAGCTACTATATAGGCAGGAACATGAGCTAAAGGAAAATGGCGAAGGGCAGCCAAAGCTATGCTGACTGATGGATTGAGATGTGCTCCTGAAATGTGTCCTATGGAGAGGACGACAATGGTGGCTGCTAGGCCGGCAGACGCCGCTTTCCCCATTAGGGTTTCTACGCCGCCATACTTGTCGTCCACTATGGGAGTTGCCACTGCACCAAAGATCAAGATGAAGGTGCCCACAAACTCCGCAGCCACCTATATATATATTTATGATCACTCATTAATTCTTCAACTAGTTTCAGATAAGATGGTAAGATATATAATTAGTGATCATTAGAATAACTCATGCAAACTAAGCTCCACACACTGATGTTATTATTATGTTAGCTTCTCTAGTGTAGAAAGATCTACATATGAGCCAACTGAAATGTTAATGCTTAGTGTTTCAGTTATGGTATTATATTCTTACAAATTAGACTGTTCTATAAGTTTCGATTCGTTCGAATAATTCATGCAAAGTTCAACACACTTATAGTTGGAAAACTAATACTTGCCATCCAAGTACATTAATGAAATTAATGTCTAAAAAGATATAACAGAGACAACTAAAGTACTCTTTCAGTTGTGTAGAAATAACAAGTAATGCTTACTCTTTCATTTGTGGCATATATATTCTTACATTATGTCTTATAAATATTCTCTAATAAGAGCCAATCAAATTAATGATGCTTCCTCTTTAAGTTGTGGTATATATATTATTTATTATTGGAATAATTGATGCAAAGTTCAACATAGTAATAGCTGAAACAATTTCCATACTAATTGATGACATAAGATAAATTAATAATAATAGTACCAAAAGACATACAACTAAAATGTAAAATGCTTACTCTTTCAATTGTGGCATATTCTAAAATGTCACACATCTAGAAAATTATTCTTATACAATAAAGCACACAAGTTTTCAATAACACAATGAAGAATATACTATCCAGCTATATACAGTATTATGTGTTTCATCTTTGTATACTTTTAGATTAAGGATAGGTAAAAGGTCAAATATTGTCTTCAGTTGCAAGTATGAGCATGCTGTTCATTTCTTTGTATGTAACTTTGTAGATTTAATGGAGGCATTAAGAGGTTTTATTAGTTTACTTGGATCTCATTTACTTCCAAATATATATCTGGTGATAGCTAGTGTGCCAATTCTATGCTTATATATATATATATATTATTATTCATTATGAGAATCTTGCATCTTTTTCCTCAAGTAAATAAATTTAGAGGAAATAAAAAGAATAAAAAGATGAGAATATATAATTAAAGAAAAAATAAAGGAAGAAAAGAAACATTTCTAAACATAATAATTGACTACCGAACATTTAGAAATGCTAACTCCTCGGAAAGAACAGTGAGTTGGAGGCTTGAGAGATTTCAAGAGCAAATATTCTAAAATGTTAATTGGAAGGTTGATGCATTTAAGCCAAAGAGAAATAAAGATCTAAGTCATCTTATCTAACTCTTGTCAATATTACTATGAAAGCTAAGACTAATACCTTCATTAATAGTCTACATGAGTTTCTCGAGATATATAGTAGATATTGCAATAAAAGGATGTCATCTCTTGTTTGTAAACGAAAACATAGAGACCAATCTTCTTTTTCTTATCCTCTTCTCTCACTTTTTATCCTTATCCTATCTCTTCTGTTCCTATTCTCTCTCTCTCACACACACACACATAAAATATAGATAGCTAACTTTGCAAGATATATATATATATATACAAACAGCATCACGTATACAAATCTTAGTGAATTTTCTTTTGCATTCAGACATCTACCTTCTTCATAAGGGAGGCCTCTGGCTTACAAATTTTACCACACAGCCTTGCAAACGGCACGGCCTGCCGGTCCACCAACGAGCTCTTGCTATTCGCCATCCTCCTCTCTAGCTTCCAAACTTCGATCACCGAGGTTGGTCACTGAAAGAATGGCCTCGGGTTATAACTCTCTCCATTAAGCAAGCTTCTCAAAGATGACGGCAACTACAAACATTTTATTTGCTGTCATAACCAAAATAGAGGAAATAAAAAAATGAGATCTTTAAAAGAAAAGAAATCTCCACCACTCGGAGATGGAGGAGTTGACATTGATTTGGTATTCCGAAGTCGTAGTTGTAGATGAGCAATCAAATAATGCCTAAGGATTACTTGATCACCTCTCGATCTCTCTGGCCCTTGGCAGATAGCTGAAGGCCTGCTGACGAGGTATTGAAGCCAAAGAGAAATGCAAGTTGCTGCATTGCAATCAAAAAAAGGTTTTTAATATATATGATCGATGCAGGAATTGATTTCCTGCAGTCCTCGATTAATTGGCTGCCATAATATAAAGATTATCTTCAATTTTATCTCTTAGAGGTTCAAAATATTAACAAGGATGGAGTACATAAGATCGGGTGCAACAAGCATAATAATTTCTAGGGAAATTTGTATATAACACCTACCTTTTAGCTAAATTTGCATTTCAATCCTACATTTTCACTATTTACAAATCGAGCCCTATGATTTGGATAATATGTGTAGAAAACACCCTGTCGTTAGATCTGTTAGTTAAATTTAACCTAACCTTTGGGTTAAGTTAATTATACTAAGAAAATTATAAAAATACCCTCAACCCAACCCAACTTAACCAACTAAACCAAACCCAAACTAATTAACCAACTAACACCGAACCCAACCCACTAACCAACTAAACCCAACCCTCCTACTTCGTCCCGCCTCATTCTCTCCTCCCTCCTCATTCCCTCCTCCTACCTCCTACCTCTTCATTCCCTCCTCCCTCCTCATCATCCGAACCTTTCTTGTCGGGATCCCGCGTTTGCGACGTGATGGCCAGGAGCAGCCCTCTACCGGAATTGAGGGTCAACCTCAAGGACTCGGGCGAGGCTCAAGGACACCGGCGATGCTCGAGGACACTGACGAGAGGTGAGAGCCAAGAACGTCGGATGCCCCATCGAGCGTAAGGTCTCCTCGGCTACGCTGTCGGGATCAAGGGCTCCGTCGACTACTTTCCCTTGGCGGCAGCTCCCCTGAGATTGGGGTCAACCATGGGGACACCAACAAGGGGCAAGGGTCGTGGCCGCGTTCTCCTCCCAAGGGTCAACCTCAATGTCAACCTCGGGGTCAACGGTCAACCTAAGGGCATTTAAGGTATTTAAGGTATTTTAGAAATAAAATATCTTTAATTAACCGAATATTCTCACGGTGTTAATTTGAATCTAACTCAGATTGTTTTCTGCATATATTTTCTAAATCATAGGGCTCGATTTACAAATAGTGAAAATGTATGGTGTAAATATAAATTTAGCTAAAAGGCAGGGTGTTATATACAAATTTCCTTAATTTCTAAAAAGTTCCTTTCCTGCGGTCATGCCCGTAGAGGATCTGCTACCCCTATCGGTGAAACTTAATATACATCTACCATGTCTATTTAGAGAGAAATTAAAAAAAAAAAAGAAAAAGAATTATTGACTGATATGTTGAAATTATTAGTCCCTATCATGGGGATCAAATTGGGTGTTCATCATGTAGTTTATATTTCCATGTTGAATATTTCCACTTGGTTTTCTTTATGGTGCAAGTTTCCTACCTAGGTTTTGGCATTATTTCATCTGGATAAGGTTATATTTAGACACAAAACAATACAAAATTGAAAAAAAGAAACCCTGACTAAGACTAAGATGGAGTCCCACAAAAGGTATACATGACAATTTTAATGAGAGCTAAATTAATTATACTTAAAATTAAGCTTATAATTATTTTAACATGGTATAATACCAGAATATTGGAATATTCCGATTCGGAACTCCTCTCTGACCTAATATACTTATTAAAAAAAGAACATTATTAATCTACATCCACGTCTCAAGCACAAAACCATTCAGGTTTTCTAGTGGGGTACCAAGAACTTTGGCTCTTTCTTTGTAAGTTGTGAGATCTTCCTCTAGACATGGACTTGTTGATATATATATATATATATATATATATATATATATTAGTAGAACCCTTTATTTTTCCTAAAGTAATGCAAGTTGACTTTTTTAGTTGGTCAACTAGTTTTCGTGTAGAGGAGTAGTTACTCAAGTTGCAATTGTTCTTATGTTTTGTTAACATATTTGTCATCTCTCAAAGTTTAGGGAAATTTTTTAAACACGCCTTTCATTTTGCCTATATTATTATTTACATCTTATATATCATGTGGATATTTATTATTCGGCCCTAGCATTTTGCTGGTGTTGTTAAATAACTTTAATATCCTTGAGTAAGTTTGTCAAAATTAAAGTGAAAATAAAAGAAGAACGAAATTTTAAGGTCAAATGAAGGGTATTTTTGTCATTTTTCTTTCTTTTTTATTTCTGTTGGAAGATAACTATCCGCGTATTAGGATATGAATGATAATTAAAATAAAACATTAGGTGTTTTCTATAAATTTCTTCAAATACTTCTTCTCAACAGAGTAGAGTTGACAATTGGAAGCCTAGCTGTAATGGCTTTATGTTCTTCATTGAACTATTTATATAGAATAGAAAGAGAACGAGATAGAGACCTCAGAGGGGAAGTTTAACATATGGAGGGCCAAAGCAGGTAAGAGTAGAAGTTCTTCTCCTTCTTCTTCTTCTTCTTCTTCTTCTTCTTCTGGCTTTGTTGCTAATTCTCCCTTGTTATACAGTACTGAAGATATTATTGCAACTGTGACTGTGAATGCTCATGAAGCTCGATCTCTCTTTGGATCTACTCATCGTTACCTGGATGTGAGGTTGTTAGGTGCAATTCATTGATATATATTATGTTGATGGCCATTTTCTTTGAATTTTATTCAGTTGATCAATATCTATATCTATGTGTTTGTTTAGGTTGGTAAAGGATTTTGAGAAGGAGCATGTAGAAGGAGCCATTAATGTTCCTTTCTACTCTTCTGTCACTCCTCAGGGTTGGTTTGATATTAATACATGATCAAATTTTCTATCAGTTTTTATGGTCTTCTTTTTCCTCCTCCTTATCTCATTGATCATTTGCAGAGAAGGTGAAGAACCCTCTATTTGTTGAGCAAGTTTCAGAACTCTTTGCAAAGGATGAGCATTTCTTTGTGGTGATCAATCTTTTTCAATCTTCTTTTGAATTCAAACTTTAATTTCTTTCGATCTGAATTCTTTCCTTTTTCACACAATTGTGAAGGCTTGTCGATCTGGAGTTCGATCGAAGTTGGCAACTTTAGCTCTTTTTAATGCGGTAAGACTTTCTTTATTAATTTTAGTTGCATCACTTCTTAAATATTTAATCCTTCAGTCATAATCCCGTAATAGAGATGATTAAAATCAAAGAGGGCTCAAGCTAAAGAAACAGGAGGTCAAAATCATCATTGTTTAATTACAACTAGATCGTGAATTATTGCTCGTTTTCATATAAATCCTCTTATATATATATATATAGTTTTTCGACACTTTTCTCTTAATTATTTAATATCTTCCTCGCCGCCTAACAATGAAGGTAAAAATATTAAATGGTTGTCTAATTACAAAAAATAAAATAAAAATGGGAGAGACAATTGAGAGATTTTAGATCAAAGTGTAATAAACTTAGTGTGTCTATATAAAAATGGGCAATAATTTGCAGACTTAGCTACTTGTTATATTATTTAAACCTAATTAGCAACAATGAATTCAAACTAGTCTACGATTCACATGGAGCAATTAAGTTGTCACTCTCTCTTTCTCTTATACACTGGAGAAGATTATTATTTAACTTCTAGTTGTTATCAGGAAGAGGATCAAATCATTATAATATTAATCTTAAATTCAAAAAATAGGATGATATAATACATAATAAAAGCATATTCAGAATAATGTCAACTATAACACCACATTATAAGTTAAGATGATCATTCTTCTTTTGATGCAGGGATTCAAAAATGTGAAGAACATGGCTGGAGGTTATCTTGCATGGATGAAGGCAGAATCTGGGGAAGCATAAATATTCCTTTCATGTTTGATGTAATAAGATTGCTTGATTATGTTATAAATATCTATAGAAATAATTGGGATTCTATCATGAAGAAATATGGTGTATGGTTGTTGTGTTACTGCTGTAATTAATAAAGATGGTTATGCCAACATTCTATTAGCAATATGTTCTTTTTTCATGTCTGCAAACATGAAGTAATATAAGTTCAATACTACTATATAGCTATGCTAATTTTTAATACTAAAATTAGTCTTATGTTATTTTGTTAACTAGTTATGTTATTTTGGTGAATGACTAAATATACACTTCATAATGGATGGATGAGGAAAATGATGAGGAAAAGATACGAGAGATACGAGGGAGAGTGATTGAAATAATAATCAATTAAAAGTGATACAGTTTTAAGAGTAAAATAATAATTAATAAATATAAAAATAATGAATGATAGAGGAAAGAAAAGAGAAATAGGTATTATTATATTAATATTGTGATAAGCGGTTGATTACTTGCTATACTAGTACAAGAAGATTTATACCATAATAAGATTTTTTTAGGAATATATAATTGCCTTTCACCCTCAAATTTTTTTAATACACAATGATCCCCATAGATTATCATAAGTATCTCACCCCTTTAATGTCGTCGATAAAATTGGTGAACTGACTAAATTGCCCCATCACTTATAATCGTGACTTAGCTACTATTAAATAGTTTAAATTTTTTAAGAAAAATTTACATATAACACACTGCCTTTTAACGAAATTATAATTTACATCTTATAATTTTACTATTTATAAATCAAGCCCTATGATTTAACAAGTTATATGCCTGTTTCAAACAAATAATATCGTGCACAACAATTGAGCTGCGGCGCTGGTGTCAAGGTAATAATATGAACTGTATTATAGTTGACATCATTTAGCCTGAATATGCCATGATATTGATCTGTGAGTTTATTTTCCAAAGGGAAACATCCAGAAAATGGAGCAAAAGTTCAGTTCTTTGTTAATTCTCCATCATCCATGTAACCTTTCTTACAATATCAACATGATAGAAAACACAAAAAGAGAAAACAAAAAGGCAAGCTAAATTTAACCTAGAACAAATAAGGGCATCAGAATCCCTTCAAGTTGGTACAAGATAAAAAAGATACATCTCATTTTTGTTCCTATAGCCTTCTAGTCTTGCTCCTCGACGAACTTAATTTTCTTGGCAACAAGCTGAATATGACCAACCTGTACACCGTAGTAATAAAAAGAACAGAGAAAGTCATAAACAACATCCTAAAATTTCATTATCACACATCTAAGTTTCAAATATAAATGACTTGATATGAAGTAACATTAATCAGCAGCATCGAATATCGTTTTTGCTTTAGAAATAAGTAATGCGCATAAGAAATCAGTTTGACTTCTCTTTTTTCCAAATTTTGAGATTTATTTAGCCCTTGCCCTTTTTAAGATGCACACTTGCTACTTGCTGATGAAAAATTTAAGCTCTTCTTAGGAGGGACATTTAGAAAAATAAAGAAAGCTATCAGTTTTTGCAACATCCAAATTCCAAGGGTCTTTTATGCAAATTCCTTGAGATCTATAATAGTTCCAAGCATCCAACAATTCCTTTGCATAGTAACCCATGAATAAAGGAAAATATTCAGGCATTTATGACTTCACCTTTGCATATGTTTTACTTTTACTTATAAGTAACCAGCTTAAATGAACTTTAGAATAAATAATTGTAACAAAATCTGGGTGCTTATTACTTACAAAATCTGGGCATTCATAATCAATGCCAGCGGCCTTTATTCGCTTATGCCGCTTCTCATCTTGTTTTAAAATTCCTTGAATCATCCGTCGGTGCTCTTCTGCTGTTTTTTCCTGAAAATATCATAGCAATAATTGTCTCACCAAAATGACATATAAGAGATTATTAGTAAACTACAACATTGACGGTCGAAAAGATTGGCATTACCTTGCTATGCTGCTTCCGTGCAATGCCTACCCAATTCAAAGGTTTATATCTCTTATTCACTCCTTTCCATCTAAACCAAAAGAAAGTATAAATGACCAATTAAATCTGCAATCTTTCGTATGGTAAGGAAGGACTTTACCACAAACATAAAATGTAGCCAATAAACAAAAAAACCGACCAATTAATCTAAAATCTTCTGGACATTAAAAGAAGGCTTCTATCAATATGATGAAGGATTTAACTTCAACATGAAAACAATATATACTCCAATTGTTTGCCGCTTTTTATCTGATGGCATGATGACAAGTGCATGTAGGGATTGTTTATAAATTAATGTGCTAGAAGATGATAGACAAGCAAACTGGTGTCAAGATGACAATTTTGACAGTAGGTATTTGCCCAAATGTCAAGACCCATACATTAAAAATAAGGTCTGACGACAAGTCCAAATTGTCTCAAAGTAGAAAAAGGAACCTTTTATATCAATTAAGATTGCAGTCAGTACTCAGTTGACATGAAAATGCATTATATATAGATAAAACTTTTGCAGGTCAACAAACACAACCATATCAGTCACATCTGACAATATTCCATAAATCCATCTTACAGTCATCTTTAAGTAATGCATCAACATGCAGACAGCTATATGGTTCCACTAAAGGCAGGAACCAGAGCAGTGGCCTCAGGAGTATCTTAGCACACTGTATAATATAAGCATCCTATGTAATCTTCATGGAAAAGGTTCCAAGAAGTAACTTGTGCCATCCATATGACATTAATATGAGTAATTTGTCCAAGTTAAAAGAGATGGAGATCTAGTTGTTTGTTACGACGTTAGGAACATGTAGGCTTCTTTTTCATGAAAGGATGGCCAATAGAAAGATGTAACTTTCCTTGTCCCGAACTTGTGTTTTTAGCATAGTTTGAGGTTTCACACGAGTCAGAACAGTAACGGACAAAATTTAACGAATACTAAAACCAGAACTATTGGAAACATGACATCAACATCAAGATGGAAACTTATATTGCTTGACTAAAGGCAGGATCTCAAACAAAGCCTCTGAAGCATAGTGATCAGAATTGGACGGACATTGATCTAATTAGAGGTTGGGTTTCTGGGTTAGTACTTCAACTAGTGGTCGCCCGATCAAACCGCTGATTTATCTAAGAAAATTTTGAATATATAAATAATGTATTTATAGTTCTAAATAATTATAAAACAAAAAAAAATCTATACAAGCAATATAATTGTATGTCTTCTATTATTTAGCCATTTTAAAATAAGACTTAATTTTAAGTACATTAAATCATATGACTTATACAAAACCATATCTTAATTTCACTTTTACTTTTTTATAGATATAATTACTTTAATTTTAGGCTAAATTACTCTTAGGTAAAAAATAAAATAATTAAACATTAAGGACAACTAGGTAATTATGGAAAAATGAGCAACCCAAATGAAAACCCGTCTGAGTTGCACAGTTTGCTAGTTGAATTGTCAAGTTTCCCAGTTTTTAACAGGTCAATTGTTTCTTTAGTCCTATAATCAAACTAACGAGACAAACCTAATCAAACACGAAAGTAAGCCAACTCGCGTTTGTTGGGAGTTCGAACAGCCTTCCAAGCTATTCGAACGCATTGGGAACTAGACAGGCATTTGAATCCTAGGGTGGCCGTTCGAACGCATCCCAAGGCCATTTTGTTCTCGGGTTCGGGCATTCGAACACATCCAGAGACTATTTTACTCACGGGCTCAAGTGTTTGAACACAGTGAAGGCCGTTTGAACGTTGATTCTTGAGAGTCTTCTTATGTTGCTGCTGCATCTTCCATATTTCTAATAACTGTCGATGTTGCCTTCGTCAATAAGTAACTAAGAATGTAGCAATCAGACTTCCATTCAATGAAGCATGGACACCTCTTCTAGGAGGAGGTGCTCGTGTCGAACACGGACACACGTGGGACACGTGTCTGGAGTATCCATAATTAAATAAAAAATAAAAAAATCGGACACGTGTAGGACATTGCCGGGGCACGGACGGGACATGGTATGAATTTTGGCTAATGTTTAACAAGTCAGGTTAAGTCAATTTTTGTTAACCCGGATCCAAACCCAAAACAAAATAATTAAATCCTCACCCAACCCTAAATACCTAAATCCTCGTCCTCACTGTACTTACCCTATCACCTAAAACCCTCGAGCGGAGCTACTAAGCGACAATCGCAACGATCACGACAACCGACGAGCTGCTGAGCCAGCGCAACGGGCTAAGCACGGCGAGGACGACGGATTACTACGGCAAAGTTCTTCTCTCTCTCTATCTCTCTCTTTCTCTAACACTGATCTAGTGATCTCTCTTCCTTCCTCCCTCCCCATCTCTCATCCTCTCTCTCTTTGCCTCCTCTCTCTGTCTCTATCTCTCTCTAATAGGACTTAATCTTAAATTTAAATTTTTGTTAGTTATTTTTATTTCTAATTAGTGTGATAAAATATTAGTTATTTTAATTTTTGTTAGTTATTTTAATTCTAATTAGTGTGATAAACTGTTAGTTATTTTTTTTATACCGACAGTTTTTACAACTTGATGTATACTTCTTAGTTATTTGAATGATATTTCTTAGTATTTATAGCTTAATATGTGTATTTAAGACTATTAGATTGCAAACTTTTACTTTAGATGTATCGATAATATATTTATTTATTTCGCCGTATCTTATAATTTCAAAATTTGCCGTGTCATCGTGTCCGTATCATGTCGTATTCGTGTCTGTGCTTCATTGCTTTCATTCCTATCAAGTTCCTCATAAGATCAGCTGAGCATATGAAAGCATGATCTTTTGTAGTTCTTTCTTCATCATGGTATGACCCTTGAATCTATTGTTAAGTTCTATTTGCACACACATTTAATTTATTTTATCCAGGAAAATTACAATATGATCTCTTTACTGAAGTAAAAATACATCACACACAGGGAATTTAGAAGAAACATGAAAAAAATTAAGATGTAACAAGCATATAGATATATAGCTGACAACTCCAAATTGATGTACAAATTCCTTCATCCAGAAAAGTACTATATTCTGGATAAGCATTAAAAGAGGGCTTACCCTTTTACATATTTATTACCTAAAATATTATCTGCATACTAGTATCTAAATTTTATACTCACATATCTAGATATCCCAAATTTTCGGGTGCTCCATCTCATGGATGGCCGTGATGGCGGCGTACCAGCATATGGCACGAGGAGTGCCGCACGACACCCCTCCTAATAGCTTCGCTATTAACCTCGCCGTCGCCACTGGCCTTCGCTGTCGTCGTCGCCCGAGCTCGCTCGCATGATCCGCAACTTAAATTTAAACCGATAAACTCTCTCTCTCTCTCTCTCTCTCTCTCTCTCTCTCTCCCTCGGGCTAAGGCACCCGACGCAAGCTTAGGCGACAACGACGATGAGCGGCGACAGCGAAGGTGTTACTTTTTTCTCTTCTTTTCTTATGGCACAAGTCGTGCCGTGCCGTGCCTGTGGCATGGCCATCGTTGCTTCATCTATCATATTAGTCATTCAGGCCATCTACTATTAGTAGGGTAAATTAAGGATAAAAGATGTCAAAATAAGGAGGATTATATGAGTAGTCCAGTCAGCTAGACTTCAAATATCCGGGTAGAAATAGGCACTGCAACTAACTACAAACCACAACCATGATATCATCCTCAAACAGTGGGAAAAGCACTATGTAAAAGAAACCAAAAAGATATTGATGTAGATGTTCTAGGCCCTGAGAAGGTAAATCAGTATTCCGTATACTGAAAAGAAGAAAAACTGTGTTGGCCCCATGCCTCTGGAATCAAGAGGAAAAACATCTAGAAAATATTGAATTAGGTCAGTTCATAAAATAGCAAGAAATTCAACTGTAAACAATATCCATCAGGAGGACTTTTACCATCATATCAATTCTTAAAAACTAAATAAATAAAGTTTTTTGTTCCACTTCCTAGCTACTACAAAACAATAACAGCAACAACAAGAGGGCAACTAAACCCAAGCTATATGGATCTTTTTCCTCCATTCAGCTCTATTTAGTGCAAAGTTCAAATCAAATTGTATAATATATGTTCTTACTATTTATCCCACAATAGTTTTGGTCACCAACTCCCTCCCACAACATGAAATTACCCATCAGTAACAGTGCACCATGGACATGTCCACTCCAACATATTTATTTCTCACCTAACTTGTTAGGTTTTTCGTGTTGACAATTATGTACAAAATATTTTTATACATGTATATGAGCATTTATACAAGTCTAGAAAGTATTTGGTTTGAAAAATTACAATATCAAAGGAGAAAAGATTTCTAGTTCACATCGCGTTCGCACTGCGTTCACAGCGCTTTCGCACAGACAGAGAGTGGCGTTCACAAACGCGTTCGAATGCAAACGTTGGCTTTCACACAAACAGAGAGTAGCGTTCACAAGCGCGTTCTAACGCGAGCGTAGGCATTCGCAAAGACAGAGAGTGTTGTTTCTACGCACGTTCAAACGCAGTCACGGACCGTTCGAACGCACCCTGCTACGTTCACAGCGCATTCACACATCTAGAGGAGTGTACTTACCCGTTCGAACGCAACCAGTGAAAATCAAGTCGCCATGTTCGAACACACTTGGGCCCGTTCGAACGCACCTGAGATCAAGTCAGGCCGTTCAAACGCACTCGGCCCGCGTTCGAACGCACCTACGAAGTTGGCAATTTTTGGACTTTCGTGAGTTAGGATAAAACTTAGATTTGGCTCTATCTTTTAGATCTTATATAAGCATTGTGATGCCCTAACTCTAGGGTGGCTGGTGAAGTAATTTGAAGGAGAATTCTTGAGGCTACATCGTTTCTTCAACAAACAAGGTCCGACTCTTTTACAAGGTTTAAAACTTTTGTCTTAAGGGCTACTGAGGTTGGATATCAATCACGAGAAGCGGTGAATCGTGGATTCTAGCGAGCAAGACTGAGAGGAACAAAGTCGTGGGGATCGACGGGTTATTTTATGAGTCAGTCTTGTAACTGCCATTATTCTAGTGATTGATTTTGATCCGAGTTTGGATCCGTGGTTTTTTTCCGTTTGGAGTTTTCCACGTTAAAATCTTGGCGTTGATCTCTGCTTTTGCTTTTTATGTCTTGAATCTATTTTAAATTTTCAGAAGTACATCTCTAAAAATATTTTTTAGTTTTTTTTACTGATTTAAAAGAAAACAATATGTATCTAAAACCCTAGGCAATGATATCACTACTTTGCTTAAGTAAAAATTGGAAAAAATATTAAAAAACAGAAGTAGAGATGAACACCAAGATTTTAACGTGGAAAAACTCAAACGGAAAAAAACCACGGATCCAAACTCGGATCAAAACCAATCACTAGAATAATGGCAATTACAAGACTGACTCACAAAACAACCCGTTGATCCCCACAACTTTATTCCTCTCAGTTTTGCTCGTTAGAACCCATGATTCACCGCTTCTCGTGATTAATATCCAACCTCAATAGCCCTCGAGATTGATCTTTCATCTAGATAACCCTTAAGACGAAAGTTTTAAACCTTGTAGAAGAGTCGGACTTTGTTCGTTGAAGAAGTGATGTAGCCTCAAGAATTCTCCTTCAAATTACTTCACCAACCACCCTAGAGTTACGGCATCACAATGCTTATATAAGACCTCCAAGATAGAACCAAATCCAAGTCTTATCTAAACTCACGAAAGTAAAAAATTGCAAACTTCGTAGGTGCGTTCGAACGGCTTGACTTGATCTCAGGTGCGTTCGAACGGGCCCAAGTGCGTTCAAATGCGACGACTTGATTTTCATAGGTTACGTTCAAACGGGCAAGTACACTTCTCTATATGTGTGAACGCGCTGTGAACGTAGCAGGATGCGTTCAAACAGCCCATGACTGCGTTCGAACGCACGTAGAAACAACACTCTCTGTCTGTGAGAACGTCTGCGCTCACGTTCGAACGCGCTTGTGAACGCCACTCTCTGTCTATGCGAACGCCAGTGCTCGCGTTCGAACGTGCTTGTGAACGCCACACTCTGTCTGTGCAAATGCGATGTAAACTAGAAATCTTTTCTCCTTTGATCTTGTAATTCTTTAAACCAAATACTTTCTAGCCTTGTATAAATGCTCATATACATGTATAAAAACACTTAGAATATTTTGTACACAATTGCCAACACTAAAAATCTAACAATCTTCCCTTTTGGCAATTTGTGACAAAACATCTAGTTTCCAATAATTACAAAGAATCCTAAATGAGCATTCAACAAGTCTAAAAGTTTTAGTACTTCAATCCCTGCAAATAAAAAACATATCAATCCAAGATCAAGTGAAAATAACTTGAAGTGTAAGATCATACATTCACTAAACAATAATAAAAGTTACTAAACAATTCAAACACAATAATGCAAGTCAAGTTATCAAGCAAACACAATAAGGCAAGTCAAGTCACTAAGCAAATTAATATACAATGAACTCCCTCTAAACTCCTAAACTCACTCCTTACTCCCCCTAAACACACGATCTCTACTCTCTCCATTTTTGACACAAATTACCAAAGACTAAGAACTAAGAGAAAACTGACGATGGAGGATCAACAACACCGAGTCAAGCACTATCCCCTGACGAGCTTGCTCAACCCATAAGTCATTCACGGCCAATTGTAAGTCCTACACCTGAGTGCTAAGCTGATCAAACCGTTCAGTAAAATGCGAAAAATCTTCCTCAAGAGTGATATGAGTCATTATCAAAGCTGTCTCGGTGTGATCGACGTTCAGCGACGAAAGAGGAGGTCGGTTTGTAAAGAGACGGTGGATCATGGGCTTGACTCCTCTTAATTATGATCTGATCCAATGGATTTTGGGTAGAAACTGATGCTTCTGTGGTGTCCACTCTCACACTACTCTGCGTGCACAATTTGGTGATAAAAATACCAAACGGCAAACCTTCACTAGGAGCTTCTTTTTGTGCAGCTGTCAAAATATAATCATACATAATAGCAACCAAATCAATCGAAACTCCTGGCAGCATCGCATGAAGAAGGAAGACCCGGTCCTAATTGATACTGGAATGCCGAGTCTTCGAAGTGATGTTGTATAAATAGATGAGATGTAACATGCGAGCCACAGATGTTAGTTTCGCATGTGGCATCATGTTACCTATCCACTCTTCCCCTTGTATTAATACATCACCAGTATAATCTTGAACAGCAGGAAGAGGCTCAGAAGATGGATACTCGAAATTGCCATCAAGAAGTTAGAATTCAGCACGGATGACTTCAGAGTCCAAGTACACGGATATCCCTCAGACGGTGGACCGTATACATCGTTCCAAAAGAGTGGCATTACTGTAAAACTTCTGAACAACCTCTACATACGCTGTCCCATCCATCCGATACACTGACAGCCATCCTTACTCAGTGAACAATTTTTCAATCCCTAAGGCGGCAAAATCTGAGATAACAACTGGCCTTTCACAGATTATCGGATGAGTTCCAAAATTGTGTTCGTAACTCCTTGCAGCATTTGATGAAGATAACTTGGGAGCCGAAGATGGTGAGGAAGGCGGCCTTGGCTTCTTGGAAACTGCAGCTTTTTTAGACATTCTAGAGAGGAAAACAAATCGCAAGATTCAACACATGCCCAAAGCATACAAAAAATAACAAGAAAGCTAAAAAATCCTAGAAACCATGAAAGCATTAAGTGAAATTTATCTTCCACTAGAAAAAGCAAAGTTGTCACGTTCAATCGCTCAAGAAACATCAAGATATAAACTCTATCATGATTAAAAATCGAAAACGCACGAAATCAACCAAGATCAAGAGGCTAATTTGAATAAAAAAATAAGAATTGTATGCACGATCATACCTCGCAAAAAGTGATGAAAATCTTGAAGATTCGGCCCAAAAACTCTAGATCCGGAGGAGAAATAGCCTTTGAAAGAGTTTGGAGTGAAAATTTTGGTGAAAAACGTGAAGATCTTGAAGATTTGGGAGAGTGGAAAGGAAGGGTTTCTAGGGTTTGAAAGGAGGAAGATGAAAACCCTTGGGTTCGAACGCAATATTTAAAGAACCCCCAACTGCGTTCGAACACACCAGTCTGCGCGTTCGAACGTGCTAGTCACCATGTTCGAACTCAAGAAGCTTGCGTTCGAACATCTTTTTTTTTTTTTATGAGTTCGAACGCGGTGACTGGCGCGTTCGAACGCGTAGACTGATGCGTTCGAACGCACACAGGGGTTCTTTAAATATTGCGTCCGAACCTAAGGGTTTTCATCTTCCTCCTTTCTAGTTCACATGACATTCACACCGCGTTCACAACGCGTTTGCACAGACAGAGTGTGGCGTTCACAAGTGCGTTCGAACTCGAGCACTGGTGTTCGCATAGACAGAGAGTAGCGTTCACAAGCGCGTTCGAACGCGAGCGCAGGCGTTCGCACAGACAAAGAGTGTTGTTTCTGCTCGTGTTCAAACGCAGTCATGGGCTGTTCGAAGGCACCCTGCTACGTTCACAACGCGTTCACACATTCAGAGAAGTGTACTTACCCATTCGAACGCAACTTGTGAAAATCAAGTCGGCGTGTTCGAACGCACTTAGGCCCGTTCGAACGCACCTAAGATCAAGTCAGGCCGTTCGGATGCACTCGGGCCATGTTCGAATGCACTCGAGCCGTGTTCGAATGCACCTACGAAGTTTGTAATTTTTGGACTTTCGTGAGTTTGGATAAGACTTGAATTTGGCTCTATCTTAGAGATCTTATATAAGCATTGTGATGCCCTAACTCTAGGGTGGTTGGTGAAGCAATTTGAAGGAGAACTCTTGTGGCTACATCGCTTCTTCAACAAACAAAGTCCGACTGTTCTACGAGATTTAAAACTTTCGTCTTAAGGGCTATCTAGACGAAAGATCAATCTCAAGGGCTACTGAGGTTGGATATTAATCACGAGAAGCGGTGAATCGTGGGTTCTAGCGAGCAAGACTGAGAGGAACAAAGTCGTGGGGATCGACGGGTTGTTTTGTGAGTCAGTCTTGTAGCTGTCATTATTCTAGTGATTGGTTTTGATCCGAGTTTGGATCTGTGGTTTTTTTCCGTTTGGGTTTTCCACGTTAAAATCTTAGCGTTCATCTCTACTTTTGCTTTTTAATATTTCTTCCGATTTTTACTTAACCAAAGTAGTGATATCATTGCCTAAGGTTTAGATACATACTGTGTCTGGGTGTTCTTTCATAACTTATACTCTAGCAATTCTAAGCAATACGGTTTCTATCTTCTCCAATAATCACACTCACCGATTCAATATCCTCATCCACTATAGGTGCTATGCCCAACATTTGTTAGATAAATTTAGCACGTCATATTTGAATACTTACAACAATGGATGAACATGCTCTGGTGGAATGAGATGAATTTGCAGAATCTGCTCAAACAGAAGGTAATTATTGATTTCATCAGCCACAACCTTGGCCACCTGAAATAACTAGACATATCAAATGGTACTTTATAAAATGAGCTAATATTTTAAACAAAAGGGCAGTGTAAGTGGTGAAGTACTTTACCTCAGGATTTTCAAATTCAATAAACCCATAGTGCTTGGAGTTTCCTGTCTAATAAAGCACAACATGGTTCAAACTAATACAGGAAAGCAATTCCACTTATATGGAGAGATAAGGAACAGAGACAGGTGAAGTATAAACTTAATCCAAGAAAATGGTTTTCATGTGGAAGTAATAATTTGTGGAACCAATGTGATGCGGACATCACTGATAGGACGCGATGGCGTGTGTACCAGCGCAGGAGGCACCGACAGTTGATGATCCCTCCTATAGAGATTTGGTTCTGATTTTTATTTATTTAGGGTGTCTTTTGTTTATTTCCTATGTAGGGTGTTTTTTGCTTAATTCCATTGTAGGTCTATATATAGACCCGTTATATTTCCTTTGGAACTTAATGAAAGTTTATGTGATTTGTTCTCTGGAGGATTTTGGTGTGAAACCTTTTTTTAGGGTGGAAGTGTGAAACCCCATTCTTTCTCTTCTTATTTCTCTATTTCATTTTCCTCCACCACGTTTTGCATCATTTTGGTATCAAAGCGAAGGATCCTAGTTTATGGACGCCCCTCCTCTCGGGTTCTACGCTGCTCCACATTTGTTCTTCGCACAACCAATCGCTCCACGAACACCGGAACGTTAAGAAATCCGACGTACAACGAGCAAATAAATTACCGTCGACGAGGAACAACAAGAATCTGTTGTCATAAAGGAATTGCTACCGCGTAAGATTCCAAGTCCTTCAAAAAAATATTGATTGTTGTTGCATTATCTAGTTTCCATCATTATTTTTATTTGTTTTTAGATTGAAAAAAAAAAAGAAAAAAAAAGAAAAAAAAGAGAGAAAAAAAAAGAAAAAAAAGAAACAGCACGTCTCTTTTGCTGTGAAAAAAAAAATCAGTGTTTCAAATTTTCGAAAATTTCATTTTTTTGCTTTTAATCTTATTAAATCTCAACCAATTCCTTCTTCCCCTAAACCTCCCACCAAATTTCCTATTTCTTCTCTAACATCCCAACAAATCCTATCTATCCTAATTTTCATCCCTCCAATATTTCCAATTTTTAAATTCCCTCCCTAACTTAAAACCAACCCAACCCCATTAAACCCATCAAACCTAAACCCAAAACCCATTAGCCCAAAACCCAAACTTTATTAGACTAAACCCACAACCCATTAATCATTTTCTCCCAACCCGTTGCCCAACTTCATCCCTAACCTCCCCCTCACCTCACACCAAAAAAACCCGACGCCGTCGCTGCTGCCCCAACGCCGCCTCGGCTTTGCCTCGCCCCGACGACGTCGCCCCGGTTCTGCCCCGCCCCGACGACGCCGCCCCGGCTCTACCCCGCCCCGGCTCTACCTCGCCCCGACGACGCCGCCCCGGTTCTGCCCCGCCCCGACGACGCCACCCGACGCCGTCGCTCCATCCGACGACGCCACCTGACGCCGTCGCTCCAACCGACGACGCTGCCCCGACTCTACCTCGCCCCGACGACGCCGCCTCGGCTCTGCCTCGCCCTGACGATGCCGCCCCGGTTTTGCCCCACCCCGACGACGCCACCCGACGCCGTCGCTCCACTCGACGACGCTGCCCCGACCCTGCCTCGCCTCGACGACGCCGTCACTCCACCCGACGACGCCGCCCCAGCTCTGCCCCGCCCCGACGACGCCACCTGACGCCGTCACTCCACCCGACGACGCCATTTCTTTGACGTCTGCAGCCATCACAGACGACGCCGACGCCCGCGCCGTGATCTCCCGTGCCTCGTTCCCTGCCATAGCTAACGACGACCACCACTGTCTCGGACTTTGCCGCCGACGTCGCCGACACTGTTGTTGACCACTCCCTCCCTGGTGGAGAAGACATGAACAGTGACACATTGTGAGGGGAGGAAGAAAAGGGTGAAGACAAATTAATTAATTTCAATTCCTTTTTTTTCCTCAGATGATCAGGTACGTGTTCTTTTCAATGTATTAAATATTTTTGGGTCATTCTTTTCTAGTATCATCTCTAAACTGTTATCAATTCCTACTGTCCACATATAGTGAGGGAGATACTACATAGAAACCTTATATGCTTTAATCCTGATATTAAGAGATGAACTGTGTCAAATAGAATATTAGCATTATGTTAATTTTTGGAAAGAAATTTAAAGGGTTTGGTATTTATTAAGTGTGACTTTTGTTTAAAAACCATTAAGCCTTGACATTAGTCTTTGAATCTCCTGAACAGAAAATCTAAATTCAATTAAGTATTCATTTTTAAGATTTTCTTGATTGCATAGCATATCATCTCATATCATTTAGGAGACGTCTGCATTCCATTAGGTTAGAACATTATTTAATTTTATTTAAGTTAGCAAGCATAAAATTAAAAAGATAAAAAAAAAGGGATATATATATAAATAAAATATATAAAGCAATACATAACTCATTCATTGCATATTAGTGTATGCCAACACGTAGAGGTAAGGCTTATCTCCTCAGTGATTCTAGTGAGTCCAGCAGTAGCAGTATGGATCCCGAACTTAGTAAGAAGCTCGACGACATTATGGGACAACTAGGTACCTTAGCTCAACAAGTCAGGGATACTCAAGATACTTTACTTGGGTATCAACGGGTGACCGATGAACGACTATATAGGGTAGAAAGACCTCGTGAGCACATCGCTCCTTAAAATAATCACCGCCCTAACCTTGAACGTGGTGAATCTAACACTCCTTTACCTCGTCAACATTTTCAAGGGAATGAGCGAGATCCTGATGAACGGTACCTTCGAAGCATTAAAATTAATGCTCCGATGTTTGATGGTCGTCTAGATCCGCAACACTTCTTGGACTGGATCAAAGACATGGACCGTTACTTTAAATGGTATGATATGTCGGAAGTCCGTAAAGTCAGGTTTACTGCCATGAAATTGACTGGGAAAGCAAATCAATACTGGACCAACGTTGAGACTCTTCGTGAGATTAGGGGTGAGCTTCCAATTGAAATTTGGGTTGATATGAAAAATGAACTAAAACGTAAATACCTCCCACCTTCCTATTACCCTAAGCTTCTAGACAGATGGAACCGACTTACCCAAGGGAGTAAGTCCGCTAAGGATTACGTTGCGGCCTTTGATGAATTGCTTGTTCGGTGTAGCGTGATCGAATCAGAAACCCCTATGCAAATCTTATCCAGATTTAGGGCTGGCCTACGTGAAGAATTGAGAAGTGAACTTTTTGCTCGTAATATTGATACTTTGGAAAGGGCCTATAGCTTAGTTCAAGACTTAGAGGAGTCTAGACCTAACCACATCCCAAGAAATTATGAAACAAGACCTCAAATTCATAAATCCGCCACAGGTCCTCATCAAGCCAAATCTACTAGTCAATCTTTTAATCGATCTACCCCTAGCCCTTCACAATCCAAGGTAGAATACAAAGGTAAAAACATTGAGAAAGACTTTTCTAAGATTAATCCTCGGGTCAAATGCTATAAGTGTCAAGGCTATGGACATGTTGCTGCAAATTGTGCGAGCCCGTATAAAATAAGTTTAATTGAGGAACCCTTCGAAGAAGACTCCGAGCAAGACTTTGATGGATATGTTCACCATGTAAACGGTGAAGAAGGAGATTTTGAAGATGAAGACGAAGAAAATACCCTAGGATGCCTGAGGCACATAGACTCCACAAGGTTACATGTTGTTAGATGTGCCCTCTCTCAACCTAAAGTCAATGATGATTGGAGGCGCAACTCCATTTTCCACACATTCACGAAAATTGGAGGTAAAAATTGTAAAGTAATTGTGGATAGTGGCAGCTGTATAAATGCCGTGTCCTCCACCATTATTTCAAAACTAAATTTGAGAGCGGTTTCCCATCCTAATCCTTACAAGGTTTCGTGGATTAATTCAACCACGCTGGAAATAAAAGAGCGTTGTTTGGTTCCAATTGAATTCACGACTTATAAGGATAAAATCTGGTGCGATGTATTGACCATGGATGTGGGTCAAATTATCCTTGGAAGACCTTGGCTATTTGGTAATGATGTGCATATTTATGGCCGTTCAAATATCTGCATGTTTGAACATGAGGGTAAGAAAATCAAGATTCTTCCATCGCAGCCTAGAGGTGGTAAGATGGAAAAGAAGTCTGATCCCATCCACTCCGACAATAAAGTCAGCTTGATTAGTGCGAGAGGCATTGAACGTGAGATGAGTAAAGGAACTCCTATTCTGATTCTTGCGGCTCGAGAAATTCTGAATGAGCCTAGTGAATCGATTCCTTTTGAAGCCACTGCTGTGATTGAGGAATTCTCGGATGTCTTTCCAGAGGATCTCCCGGATGAATTGCCACCAATGAGAGATATTCAACATGCTATCGATTTCATCCCGGGTGCATCTCTTCCTAACTTGCCTTATTATAGACTTAACCCAACTGAACACGCTGAACTAAAACGACAAGTTGACGAGTTATTGAGAAAAGGCTTTCTGAAGGAAAGCCTAAGCCCTTGCGCAGTTCCCGCATTGTTAACGCTAAAGAAAGATGGAACATGGCGTATGTGCGTCGACAGCCGCGCTATTAATCGAATAACGGTAAAATACCGTTTCCCCATTCCTCGTTTGGATGACATGCTGGACATGATGGCAGGGGCCACGATCTTTTCAAAGATAGATTTAAAAAGTGGCTATCACCAAATTCGTATACGCCCTGGCGATGAATGGAAGACTGCGTTTAAAACAAAAGATGGGTTATATGAATGGACAGTTATGCCTTTTGGCTTGACTAATGCTCCGAGTACTTTCATGAGAGTGATGACTCAAATATTACGACCTTTTATGGGACAATTTTTAGTCGTATACTTTGATGACATTCTTATCTATAGTCGATCTCGGGAGCAACATATAGATCATCTTCGTCAAGTCTGCGCTGTCTTGAGGAGAGAGCAACTGTATGCAAACCCTAAGAAATGTACGTTTCTGACAAACAAAGTTGTTTTCTTGGGTTTCATTGTCTCATCTGAAGGAGTGTCTGCTGACCCTGATAAGGTCAAAGCTATTAAAGAGTGGCCTGAACCCTGTACCATAAGAAACGTGAGAAGTTTTCATAGACTCGCGACATTCTATCGTCGGTTCATCAAAGGGTTTAGTACCATTATGGCTCCAATAACAGAATGCCTCAAGAAAGGTGAATTTAAGTGGTCAGCAAGTGCTACTAAAGCTTTCACTGAAATCAAAAGGAAAATGGTGGAAGCCCCTATCATGCGACTCCCCGATTTTACTAAAGTTTTTGAGGTCACTTGTGACACTTCTGGAGTTGGTATAGGGGGAATCCTGAGCCAAGAGGGCCATCCGATTGCCTACTTTAGTGAAAAGCTGAATGAAACTAGACAACGATATACCATTTACGATAAGGAATTTTATGCTGTGGTTCAATCTCTTCGCCACTGGAGGCATTATTTGCTTCCTCAAGAATTCGTAATCTTCTCTGACCATGAAGCTCTTCGCTACCTTAATTCCCAGAAGAAGCTTAATGCTAGACACGGTAGGTGGGTCGAATTTCTCCAGGACTATACGTACACCTTGCGACACAAGTCTGGAGCAGACAACAAAGCGGCTGATGCACTGAGTCGTCGCATGATTCTTCTTTCAAGGATGAACGCAGAAGTAATAGGATTTGATAAAATCAAAACTGAATATGAATCATGTCCGGATTTTTATGAAGTTTACAATTTATTAAACAATGGAGAGACTCAGGAAATAGATGGTTTCATCTTGCAAGATGGCTATCTATTTAAGTCCCGAAGGTTATGCATTCCTAGCACCTCGTTAAGGGAATTTTTAATTTGGGAATTGCATGCTGGGGGTTTAGCAGGACATTTTGGGCATGCAAAAACTATCGAAGCTACGGAACATCGATTTTTCTGGCCAAGCTTAAAGAGAGATGTTATGAGACTTGTTAGTCGATGTCATGCATGTCAACTTGCTAAGCAGCGAAAGCAAAATACAGGATTGTACACGCCTTTACCGGTTCCTAATTGCCCTTGGCAAGATGTTAGTATGGACTTCGTGCTTGGACTTCCAAAGACTACCCGAAAGCATGATTCCGTTCTTGTGGTGGTGGATCGATTTTCTAAGATGGCCCACTTTATACCCTGTTCTCGAACTTTTGACGCCTCTCGAGTTGCTAAAATCTATTTTGACGAAATCGTTAAGTTGCACGGGCTACCAAAAACTATTGTATCAGACAGGGATGTAAAATTCACTAGTTATTTTTGGAAAACCCTATGGCATAAGATGGGAACTAAGCTTCAGTATTCAACTGCTTTCCACCCACAAACTGACGGGCAAACTGAAGTAGTCAATAGGAGCTTAGGTAACCTACTGAGAACTCTTGTCGGCGAGAATCTAAGAGACTAGGATCAAAAACTGCCAACTGCTGAATTTACATACAATAATTCTGTTAATAGATCCATAGGTCTGAGTCCAACTGAGGTAGTATATGGTTATAAACCTAGACAACCTATAGACCTCATTCCTATGTCCCATTATCATAGGTTGTCTGAGTCTGCATCTGCATTTGCATCACATATTCATGACTTGCATAAAGAAATCAGTAACAAAATTGCTCAAAATAATACTAATTATAAAATTCAAGCTGATCTAAGAAGGAGATTCAAAGAATTTAATGTTGGAGACTTTGTGATGGTCCGGATACGTCCGGAACGGTTTTCACCCGGAACTGTCAAAAAGTTGCATGCACGCAGTGCCGGACCTTTTAAAATTCTCAAGAAAATTAATGATAATGCTTATGTTCTAGATCTCCCTAGTGATTTTGGCATCAGTTCTACTTTTAATATTGAGGATCTAGTAGCTTATAAAGGTCCAGATTTTACTCCAGATAACCCACTAGATACTGAGCCTACCTATGAGCCTGTTTATGAGAGACCCTCTTTACCTCCACTTCCTAATATTCCGCCTAACACAGCAGACAAAATTGATAAAATTTTAGATGATGAAATTATTTCAACTAGAGAAGGTGGATCCCAACAGTATCTAGTACGTTGGAAAGGACGACCTACATCTGATGACACGTGGCTTGATCGTCACGATTTGGAGGTGCATCACCCTGATACCTTAGAGCAGTATGAGAGCAGTAGAGCAGCACACTCGACGGAGTCGACTTCTCTCCCACCCGGGGAGAATGATGCGGACATCACTGATAGGACGCGATGGCGTGTATACCAGCGCAGGAGGCACCGACAGTTGATGATCCCTCCTATAGAGATTTGGTTCTGATTTTTATTTATTTAGGGTGTCTTTTGTTTATTTCCTATATAGGATGTTTTTTGCTTAATTCTATTGTAGACCCGTTATATTTCCTTTGGAACTTAATGAAAATTTATGTGATTTGTTCTCTGGAGGATTTTGGTGTGAAACCTTTTTTTAGGGTGGAGGTGTGAAACCCCATTCTTTCTCTTCTTATTTCTCTATTTCATTTTCCTCCACCACGTTTTGCATCACAATGTCTGTTAACTATTGTACTAGAGAAAAACAATATCATGGGACATGTAAGTACATGCAACTAATAATCAAGACATGTAAGTCACACTATTAGAGTCCCTTGCATATCATCTATTTACCACACTTCAATATTATAGGTGACATGAGAATACATTGAAATTCAAAACAATGGGCACGTTAAACGAGCCACAGTTAGCAACAGAATTTGATTCTTCAGAAATAACATACCTTCCACCAGCTAAGCGTAAGTAGATTCTAACTCAGTTACTCAGGTATATTCAAAGTCATTTAGAGTTCAAGTTGACCCTGGTAGCATCATATTTGGAGGAGGAGCCATGAAATGCCCAAACCTAGATGTCCACCTAGCCAATTAGAACAAGTTACGAGTAAAGTGAATAACCCTTGTAGCATAAGTTGAAAATTATCATCACAAACATATTTCCTAACAAGGTTGGCATGCCTCATGCTACTGTGCACTCACAAACTTCTACGGAACATGAATCTTATTTTCTTGAATTACACAATACTAGGAAAAAAAAAGAGCAAATGTAATGAATTTATTTCACAAGAGAAAGTACATTTAATAAGGGCATAGTATCGGATAAACAATATACAGTTAGGGCGATGCGAAAGAAAGTGAATCAATCATCAATCACTTAATTGATGAGTGGATCACCTTTCAGATGATGACCAGTCTTTCGATTGACTGATAGGATTCAATGATATCAAAATTTTCCAGATTCATGGTGATGAAAGAACTGCATACAAAATTTGCTAACATAACAAGAACATGTGCAGAAAAGAAAAGGTACCTTTTTGTTTCGAGCGATTCTCAGTCTCTTAATATTCCCAAATTGCTTAAAGAATCCTATAACACCAAAAATGAAAGCATTATATTTAAACTAATCACAAGGACTACTTTGCTTTCAACAACACTATCATATAAAGCAAAATACCTTCCATTTGTTCTTCGTAGAATCCATGAGGAATATGCCCGATGTATAAAACAGTCGCAGTATCTTGCACGGGCTCCTCTTGTCCCGAGATTTTCCTTCCAGGACCCCCTTCCAAAGGCTTCAATGTACAGAAAAAAAAAACAAAAGACAACAACTTTACACACGCATAAAGAAAAGGTATGGAGTAAAAATCATAAACAAACAAACACGAGATTGAAGGAATACCAAGAAGTCGGAAGACTCGCTCTTCCGACGAGTGACGGAGAGACGAGTAGAAGCTTTGCTCAGAATCTTCTTCAACGCCTTCTTCGCCTTTGCTCCCATCCTAGCCGAAAAATTAGTCTAAAAGAAACAGAATTTTCACGAAATCGGACGAAGGAATCGAAGCAAACAATGAGAAGAACAAGATTTTCTCAACCTAGAACGAAAGAATCCACGGAATACCAGTGCACTTACCTAAAGCAACGAAACCGTGGTGGCCAAAAGAGGAAGGGAAGGAGGAATGTATACAAAATATAGTTAGTAAACAATTAGTAGTAACCCAAACCTCGAAACCCATCGACCCGATCCGACCCAACCCATTAACAATTTAACTTCACTAAGAGCATTTCCAACCGATGCGAGCCAAAAATAGAGCAATAGTCCGGTGCACTCCAGTGCACCGAGCTCCATATTTATTAAAATAATAATTTTATATATATATATATATATATATATATTTATATTAGCTATTTTAAATTACTTAATAAGTCCTCTTAGTGTTATTATTTTTTAATAAAAAATATATTGTTAGAAAACTCTCATCGAGATCTTTAAAATAAGACTAACATTTAATAGTTTCAGAAGTAATTTTAAATTACTAATTTTTTAATTGAACGCGTCGAAATTATATTATATGAAATAAACATCGAAATAAGCACTACATGTCATTAACTAAAAATATAAAAATTACATTACATAAAATAAGCAGAAATTAACATTTCATAATAAAAACAATAGATGTTTAATAGACTGTGGAGGATGAACGGGACGAGGATGATTCTACTCAATCTGTAGTAGTTGAAAAGCTGGAAGCTAATGATGATGAACAATTTCAACGATTCCTTGCTCGACATAGGAAGATCCAAGATAGAAAAACTCATTTTAAGCTTCGAAATACACTAATTGAACACTTATAATAAAAGCACAGGAATCGATTTCTCCTTTTCTCATCCCTTCGATCTCGATCCATGGCTTCGATCACCAGATTAGCGATCTTGATCTCGTTATCGTGGAGCACGCCCCTGGCTGCCATTGCCCTCGCCGCCCTTACCCTATTTTGGAGTGAAAAACAGAGAAAGCTGAGACGAACTTATCTGCATGATATGAGACCCTTTTGAGCGTGAGAAGCTTGAGGCAGATTTCGAACAAAAAATGGACATTTTAATCACTGAGATTGAAAGGGCAGCTCCAAAGCCGAAGGCTCAAGACTAGTACGAGGCACTTTAAGAGAAGGAAAAGGAAGTTATTGAGAAATTTGAAGCAGTGAGGAAGGAAGAGAAAGAGATATCTAACAAATATAATTCTATCAAGCAGAAGAGGTAATGCACTCATACTAACAGAATTTTGTAAGAAAATTCTTCAAAGTTTGCCACAGTGTATGCTCAATTAACTTTGTTAGTCGATTAAAATATGATTTTCATTTTAGAGCTGTGAGGTAGAAAGTACTCAGAGTAGCATTTTATCTTAAAATGGCAATTGCTGGCAAGCTCACTTATGATCATTGTTGACTTAGATATCCAGAGATTTGGCATAATGACGTCTTTATTTCAAAGGATAGTAGGTTAATCTCCAAAGCTGAAGTTTCTTTTTCTATGCTGATTGACATTTTACTTCTTGATAACTATGCAGTAGTCTACATTAAAGCTGTTCTTGGTTATCCAGGTATGAGCTATTATTCATGGAGGCATTTGACCATATCTGAAAAAGTACTGACAAAATTTACAAGCAATTAACAAAGAGACACACACATCCACTTGGGGGAAGAGCATATTTGAATCTAGAAAATGAGGACGAGCCGTTCTTGCACGGCATCAAATACATAGCAATGCCTCCTACAAAATGCTTTAGAGATATGGAACAATTATCTGGCGGGGAGAAGACTGTTGCACCTAGGGGTGAAAACGGATCGGATTAACTCCGATCCGACCCGCTATCCGATCCGACTCGGATTGGATTCGGATAAAAAATTTCTATCTGATTCGAATACGGATTCGGATACAGATAGAAATTTTGAAAAAAAATTCGGATATGGATTCGGATACGGGTCGGATATATTTTTTGGATTCGGATACAATCAAATATCCGTTTACCCGCATATTTTTTTAAATGATTTACAGTTTTTAGTTTGCTTATTTAAATAGTAAATATTAATATTATTACTAATAATACGTTATATATTATTTATAGAGATTAATTTCTCTAATTTTTATATATTTGACATACAAAAAAATTATTTGTTGTAAAATTCTTAATAATTTTGTGTTAATTATATTTAAATAAAATATTATAATTATTTTAAATTTAATCAATATCCGTTTAATATCCGTTTAAGATCCAATCATTTATTCAAAAATTATCCGTATCCGTTTAGTTAGGATATGGTTTTAAATTTTGCTATCCGTCCAATATCCGTATCCGAACTAAAAATACGGATCCGGATATGGGTTGAGCACTATCAGGATCCGTATCCGATCCGTTTTCACCCCTAGTTGGAGCACTTGCATTGCTCTTCTCCATTCACAGGTTAATATTCTTTATCTAAATCTGCTATTCATCTTTCTTTGTCAATTGTGTGTCAGTAATAAGAAGACTACTACTTGCTGCTTAGGCATTTTTTCAAAAAAAAAATACTTCCCTGAGCTGGCTATTGCGTTTCTTGGAAATTCATGATTCTACTGAAATGTCAAGCCTGCATACTGATTAATAAGTGCTATTTACATCACCAGTAAAAGTGTAATACAATTTTCACTTGCAATGTGATGTACTACAATCCATTATGTTCAGATTTAACAGGACAATCAGTCTCCTTCCATAAAAAGAGCTTTCACTTGAGTCTGTCAATTTTCTGGGCTTGTTTGATTTATTTGGATCACTCATTTGCTTACCTAATAGGAGCTTAAGCTTTGAAAGCTTTATCTTTACCTCCAGAAAAGCTATCTTAATAGATGTGTTAAGTGTTCTCTACCTTATTTTCTGCACAAAATTTTCAGTTATAGGCCATCTCCATTCTTCATATTGGATGAAATTGATGCAGCTCTGGATATTCGGAATGTTTCAAAGGTTGCTAGCTTTATTAGGTCAAAATCATAGATGATGAAGGTGTTTCTATGACAAAGCTGAGCCATTGGTTGGGGTTTATAGAGACTTAAAAGAAGGTAAGAATGCTCTATTTATTATCTCCTTGTTCATAAGAATTTCCAGTCTGATACAGTTACTATCTGCAAGCTTGTGACACTGTATATTATATGCAGCTGCTGCTCAAGAACTTGTACATTTGATCTGACCAAGTTTAGGGAGTCATGAAGCTGTCTTAATTTGTAGTGAATCTGTGAGAGACTACCCACTGTAAAGTTTCTCTTTGTCATACCAGACAACTGCTTTGTTATTGTAAATATCTTTATTAATTGACATTCCATTACAAAATAAGTGTATAAAGATCATAGGAGACAACTTTTGAATGAAAAAAAGTAAGGAAGAACTAATTGAAAACTAATAAAATGAGTAGTAAGAGATTTTTAATAGGTTATATGATCTATGTATTAAAAAAAACTTTAGCAAAATATATAAAAATAAATGATAGGTCAAAAGATCTAAGTATAATTATCCGTATAATTTATTTATTAAAATCCTATCTAAGATTTAAGGATGCTGCATTGTCCAAATATTATTCTACAGCATAACTTTGATTCAAATCAACATGTTTTAAATGAGATTAAATTTAACATTCGATCTAATTAAATATAATTCGTTATTCATTCGGGAATCTATTTAGTATATTTTATATAGGGATAATTTTACTTATACTCTTAACTATTTTCATATACATTCTCTGTAACTTTGACCCTGTTGATGACATTAATGGTGAAGGCAAAAATAACATAAACGCCTCTCTACTTATATTAGTATTTTTATTGTTATATTGACATTCCTCTTCAGGTGAGGCAATTTTTGAACAAGAAAAGTGAGGAAGAATTAACTAAAAACTAATGAAATGAGTATTAAGAGATTTTCAATTGTTTACGAGTCTATGTATAAAATTTTTCTTAGCAAAATATATATAAAAATAAATGATAGTTTAGAGGATCCAAGTGGAATTATTTTTTTACTTTGTTTATCAAAATCCTACCTAAATCAACTAATAATATGCCGAAATATTATTCTATAGTATAACTTTGATTCTATTCAACCTTGAAATTGTATCACGGTTGTTTCAAATGTGATTAAATTTAATTCTGAATTTAAATTTTATGTCCTACATATATATATTACTTTATAGATCCCAAAAAATAAAAGTACTACTAAGTAAGAGAAATATTTGAAAATTAAAATAATGACATTCTTATCTTTTTTTACGGTTAAATTGTTTAAATTTTAATGGTGGTTCTCTCGGGGGATATTAATGCCAATTCAAGTTTAAATTAAGTTTAATATTGATTTGTAGTATGCATGGATAAACAAGTTTATCTTTATTAAAGTCAAACTCAAACTTCTGGAGGTTGAATTAAATCAATAGTTGTTTTGTATAATTGAGTTGTGGTCCCATGTATGAGTATAGCCAATCCGAGCTTGATTGGTCAGATCTCTAATCAAGCTTGAATTGAAAATAATTTCAAGCTTAGATTTATAATCAAGCTTGAATCAAATTTATTTTAATTCAAAGCCAGTTTGGAACTAATTTCAAGCAAATTTTAGAATATAACGAAAGTATAGTATAATATAGAAAGAATTACTCATATAGTAATAATAATTATTCTAGCCTACTTAATCGAGTCGGCTCATAATTAAGCTTAGCTCGAATATTTTCAAGCCTATTTTGAAGATCAAGTTGGTACACCTCATTTTCGGATCGAGCTTAATCGAGCGAGCCGAGCTCGAGCCAACTTGATTATTTTGATTACCCTTGTCACGTGTGGTGGTAGAAGCATATCAAATATTATTAAATTCAATTTGGTTTTTGTATTCAAGTTTTATTGGATCATGTGAATATTACAATTACTTTTATTAGTGTTTAATTGTGTATATTCACATGTTAATGCAGATTAGGCGAAGTAGATGAATATGATATCTACTTATAATAGTTAAAATTTTCATATAAGACAGATCTTACCTAAATAAAAATATTAAATTAGACCATGAAATCATGAACCGATCCATATTAATCAAAAATAAAAAATAGAAAACCCAAAACTTTACACATCATGAGGGCATCTATAGGTGGGTTTTACGCGTAGCCCATTTGAAAAATTAAGAGAGGGAAATAACTACCCTAATTTTTGAATGGGGATTTATTTTTTTACGTTTATCTCTCTCCATCTCGATTGATTGAAGTGCCCGCAAAACTTCATAAAAGATGTAACACAAAACCCAACATGATTTGGTATGTTTCTCTTTCATTTCTTTAAATTTGAAATATTTTTCAATATATTTTATGTATTTGCAAATAAACTTCTTATTGGTATATTCTTTAAATTAAGGCACCAAAAATAAAAATAAAAATGATATATTTCATTGCCCACTTCTTTTGAATAAGAATAATCTTTAGAGTGCTTGTCTTCATTGTGCGTATTTAAAAATAGAATAACTTGTAACGTGTCCTTACTAGAAGGAATGATAGATTATATATTCCTTAATAATTATATTAATTGTGTAATATTTTTTACTATCAGTATGATGCTATTATTATTTCTATCGATCAAGTCTTTCTATCAGTATGATGCTATTTCTTCTATCAATCAAATCTTACTCATTTTTGCTTCTAACTTTCTAAAATTTAAGTTACTATGTACTAATATTCTAAATTGATTAACTTATGAGTTAGCATTATCTAAGTTGATATAGTTAAACTCTAATGAATGTATATAGATAACTATTTTGTATATCATAATAAAATCATGATATTCTAACTTGCTTCTATTAGTGTTAGGGATAATAATATAATATATGCAAGTAACTAGTAGTTAATTTTTTAGTATATAATAATAGTGGATGAAGTTTAGATTTGGTATGTTGCTTACTTAACATTTTTTTTTACTTTACTTGTAGGTTTTAATTTGCCTTCAAGACACGCACGCACATATTAACATGGTATGTCTTAAAACAAATGTTATTAGTATTAATCAAGTTATTTAAGATTAATATTAAATAATATATATAATATTGATTAATTATTTTGTTGTATTCATATGTTTTACTATTATCAAGAGATACCAAAGATTAAAATTGAGATTACATGTTTACCAAATCATTTTGGGAACATTATTAGGAAACTAAGTGAAGATCAAAAGGAGGCAATTCAGGAGCTTGTGTTTTATTGCATACTTTTTATGCATCCAATTAGAGATAGACGTATTCTATATTTGTGGTTGGCTGAAGCATATGGCTTACATACAAGAACATTTAGAATAGAAGTTGATTCCATTCCTATTGATTTGTGGGATGTTTATTGCCTTATGGGCTTATCCACTACAGGCAAGAAGATAAAAATTGTAGAAAAAAGACCAAATAAAATTTTACATAGTGTTTATATAGACCCAATTAAAGAAAATATTACGCTTAGTCATTTGGCTAAATGTATTAAAGAAAATAATATTACTGATGAACATTTTATTCGTCGATTTATATTAATAATGATTGGTACAATATTGGCACCAAATGCAAAAAATAAAGTGTGACCCCTTTTTTTTTAAACCTTTTGGAAGATATTTCATGTATTTAAACTCTCAATTGGGCTGATTTTATGCTTGAGTATTTGCTTGATAGCTTGACATCGTACAGATCCCAAGAAAGCAAATATTTAGGAGGAAACTAGGCATTACTTTAGGTATTATTTTTGCTTTGATAGTTTTCATATATAGTATACTTGACATCTTTTGACTAAATTTAAATTTTTAAATATAATATTGGTATTTAGAACATATAAGAGCTATTGGAGATGAGTTTGAATATAATAGTCATAAGTATCCACTAATAGTGTATTGGAACGATAATAAAATTCTAAAGAGAGATCAGTATGATGAAAAATATGGGCGAGGCAAAGAAGAGGTATTCAAATTAATTTTTTTTCTTATGATATATCTAATTTTATTTTCTTACTTATTTTTCTCACTTTTGAGCAGATAGTGATACATTTAACACATCAATCTTTTGAGGAAGATATATGGCTTAAACATGAGGAACACAAAACTAATCGAGAGGTAAAAAGTTTTACTTATTAGCAAATATGTCTTGTATACAATTTAGGTGGTTAAATTTATTTTATTTAATATTACTTTTCAAAAAATATTATTGTAGGATAAGAACATAATAGATATTTGTAATGGTGATGATATTATAATTGAGATTTCCAATTATGCAACCGACATATTGAAAGTAGATAGTAGTGAGGTTAAAAGGAGCAATTTGGAGAAAAGATGTGTATCCCATGAAATCGATTTAAGCAAGTAACCAAAATGGAACTGCAGCAACAAATGATCTTTTGGTATAATTTTCATACTTATGAAATAAACTTCTTTTGATATATCTAATTATTATTGTTAACAAATACTATTTATTTACTGTAGAGTGCTCTAAATAATGTTGTAAAATATCTATCAAGCTTAGAGCAGTCCTATGCAACAACATAATAGAAATATATATAACATAATATCCAATATGGAGGAAAATGTAAAGGTTAGTATAATATACTCATCACTTCAGCATGATTATTCTCTACTTTTATGATATGAAAATTTATATATTTGAATGTAGGAAATACTTCGAAGATTGGATGCAAAAAAAGAGAAATGTATTTGTCAAAAATATGCTCATAAAAAAGATGCGGATAATGTCAGTAATAATTGCGAGCAAGTTATGGAGTTTTCATCACACAATAATTCGTCAAATGAAAAACCCGAGGTTTTACAAGAACCAAAGAATCATGTCAAATAATCAATATTTGCGGAAAGAGTGAAAAAGTTAAATGAAAGGCATCGAGAACCAAGTAGATATTATAAATCACCATATTTACTAGTTGAGTGAAAAACTAGTGCACAAAATGAATTTGATGACATCATAAATGTACACAAAGATCTTACATTTGAATTTGAGAATATCACAGATAATGCAGAGCATTGGAATATATTAAAAAGTGACGATGCAAAAGATGTAAGTTTTCAATATTCGAAGACCTTCACATTCAAAGAAATTGCTACTATCAAAGACATGATGATGCACGCTTCTTCAAATGAATATATTATTATTATGGAAGATATTAAGCTGATGGATATATGGATGGATTGTGTGGTTACACATGCTAAAGAAGATAATATGAATAAATGGATACTAAATGAGGTATTTAGCTATATTTTTTTTCCTTATATTTGATTTTCTAGCATAATTTATTAATCGTTTTGTCTGATTGTTAAAGAAAATTAGTGTCAGACAAAACTTAGTGATCCTCAGTATTCGAAATTATATTGCTATTACAGACAGAAAGCCAACAGAGGTTTATCTAAATCTACTTGATATCACATACAATATGAATAATTAGTGGTTGTCTTCTTCGGAAATTGGTCCTCGGTGGCTCCACCGTCTTCTTGCACACCACGCGCTTGTCTTGAGGCCCGGTAAACTAAAGACAGAGCATGGGGTAAAAAATAAATAGCATGACATCTAAACAAATATCTCTTCTTATTAGATTTATGGTGTGAAAGCTAACGAGATGTTGGCTAACACAGAATCAAAAGTTTTGATCTCAAATACTCATCGGTAATTTTTAGAAGTCTAAAAACACAAAAGAAAAAAGTAGCCTTACCGGAATATTGTGGGATTCGCTTTGACTAAAAACGACGTGCGAAGAGAGGATTTCGAAAGCAAAAAGAGAGAGAGTGAGTGGAAAGAGAGAGAGGAAAGGGAGAGCGACAGCATACTTAGCAAAGAAACCAACCGTTCATTAAAATTTAATTTTAAAAATAAATACCTATTGAACCGGTCATCCTTCTTAATTCTTTTACATTTCTATTATACCCTCATAAATTCTGATCATTGGATCTCCAATTAAGATACCTACTCTTGAGGCATGGAAGAAATGCTCAAATATTAAATTAGACCATGAAATCATGAACCGATCCATATTAATCAAAAATAAAAAATAAAAAACCCAAAACTTTTAAGCGCATCTATAGGTGAGTTTTACACGTAGCCCATTTGAAAAATTAAGAGAGGTTATTTCCCTGATTTTTGAGTGGCAAGTTGTTTTTCTACGTATATCTCTCTATCTCGATTGATTGAAGTGCATGCAAAACTTCACGAAAAATCAGACACAAAACTCAACATGATTTGGTATATTTCTCTTTCATTTCTTTAAAGTTAGAATCTTTTTCAATATATTTTATATATTTATAAATAAACTTCTTATTGGTATATTCTTTAAATTAAGGCACCAAAAATAAAAATAAAAATGATATATTTCATTGCCCACTTCTTTTGAATAAGAATAATCTTTAGAATGCTTGTCTTCATTATGCGTATTTGAAAATGGAACAACTTGTAATGTGTCCTTACTAGAAGGAATGATAGATTATATATTCCTTAATAATTATATTAATTGTGTAATATTTTTTACTATTAGTATGATGCTATTATTACTTCCATCGATCAAGTCTTTCTATCAGTATGATGCTATTACTTCTATCAATCAAGTCTTACTCATTTTTGCTTGTAACTTTCTAAAATATAAGTTGCTGCATACTAATATTCTAAATTAATTAACTCATGAGTTAGCATTATCTAAGTTGATATAGTTAAACTATAATGAATGTATATAGATAACTATTTTGTATATGAGAATAAAACCATGATATTCTAACTTGCTTCTATTAGTGTTAGGGATAATAATATAATATATGCAAGTAACTAGTAGTTAATTTTTAGTATATAATAATAGTGGATGAAGTTTAGATTTGGTATGTTGCTTACTTAATTTTTTTGTTTTTTACTTTACTTGTAGGTTTCAATTTGCCTTCAAGACACGCACGCACATATTAACATGGTATGTCTTAAAATAAATGTTATTAGTATTAATCAAGTTATTTAAGATTAATATTTGTTGTATTTATATGTTTTGCTATTATTAGGAGACACCAAAGACTGAAATTGAGATTACATGTTCACCAAATCATTTTGGGAACATTATTAGGAAACTAAGTGAAGATTAAAAGGAGGCAATTCGCGAGCTTGGGTTTGATTGCATGCTTCTTATGCATTCAATTAGAGTTAGATGTATTCTATGTTTGTGGTTGGCTGAAGCATATGACCTATATACAAAAACATTCAGGATAGAAGATGATTCCATTCCTATTAATTTGTGGGATGTTCATTGTGTTATGAGCTTACATGATAGTCATAAGTATCCACTAATGGTGCATTGGGACGATAATAAAATTCTAAAGAGAGATCGGTATAATGGAAAATATGGGCGAGGCAAAGGAGAGGTATTCAAATTAATTTTTTTCTTATGATGTATCTAATTTTCTTTTCTTACTTGTTTTTCTTACTTTTGAGTAGATAGTAATACATTTAACACATCAATCTTTGAGGAAGATATATGGTTTAAATATGAGGAACACAAAACTAATCGAGAGGTAAAAAGTTTTACTTATTGGCAAATATGTCTTGTATACAATTTAAGTGGTTAAATATATTGTAGAATAAGAACATAATAGATACTTGTGATGGTGATGATATTATAATTGAGATTTCTAATTATGCGACCGACATATCAGAAGCAGATAGTAGTGAGGTTAAAAGGAGCAATTTAGAGAAGAGATGTGTATCCCATAAAGATCGATTCAAGCAAGTAACTAAAATGGAACCTCAGCAACAAAATAATCTTTTGGTATAATTTTTATACTTATGGAATAAATTTCTTTTGATATATCTAATTATTATTGTTAATAAATACTATTTATTTACTGTAGAGTGCTATAGATAATATTGTAAAATATCTATCAAGCTTAAAGCAGTCTATGCAACAACATAACAGAAATATACATAATTTACTCATCACTTCAGCATGATTATTCTCTACTTTTATGATATGAAAATTTATATATTTGAATGTAGGAAATACTTCGAAGATTGGATGCAAAAAAAGAGAAATGCATTTGTCAAAAATATGTTCATAAAAAAGATGCAGATAATGTCAGTAATAATTGCGAGCAGGTTATGGAGTTTTCATCACACAATAATTCGTCAAATGAAAAACCCGAGGTTTTACAAGAACCAAAGAATCATGTCAAATAATCAATATTTGCAGAAAGAGTGAAAAAGTTAAATGAAAGGTATCGAGAACCAAGTAGATATTATAAATCACCATATTTACTAGTTGAGCGAAAAGCTAGTGCACAAAATGAATTTGATGACATCATAAATGTACACAAAGATCTTACATTTGAATTTGAGAATATCACAGATAATGCAGAGCATTGGAATATATTAAAAAGTGACGATGCAAAAGATATAAGTTCTCAATATTCAAAGACCTTCACATCTAAAGAAATTGCTGCTATCAAATACATGATGATGCATGCTTCTTCAGATGAATATATTATTATTATGGAAGATATTAAGCTGATGGATATATGGATGGATTGTCTGGTTACACATGTTAAAGAAGATAATATGAATAAATGGATACTAAATGAGGTATTTAGCTACATTTTTTTTCCTTATATTTGATTTCCTAGCATAATTTATTAATCGTTTGTCTGATTGTTGTTAGGTTATTAATTTATATGTAAAAAAATTTAACTATGAGAAAAATGTGGCAGGGTTACATGTTTTGTACGAAAGCACATCAATATCAATGGTTGCGTGGATTGAGGAACAATTATAAAAATAATCAGCAATGCAGCAAACGAAACAGAATCACGAATTAAAAAGATTGGCGATAGTTATCTTAAAAGTGACATGGTAAATTTAATTTTTATTTTTTTAAGCTATTTATAGTGTCTTAAATTATTGATTCAATTTGCAGGTCTTTATTTCAATAAATCCAGATAATAACCATTGGTTTGTTACTGTCCTACATATCTTATGTAAGAAGTTTCAGATATTGAACTCCTTGCTATTTGGTATAAATTATTATGAAGAAGCTATGAGGGATAATATTTTATTTACTAAAATTTGTAAATTTATTCAAAGATGTTGTGGAAAACTAATGATTATTATGTTGAAAATTGGCATACAATATTGCAAGAAGGCAACAATTAGTAGATCTTCTAAATTGAAAGAAAAATATGGTCATATCAATATTACAAAATGGCCAATTAATATCGTCAAAAACATTTCGCAACAAACAGATAGGTTTTTTTCTAGAAATTTCATATTCTGTTTAGTTATAGTATGATCCAATTTATAAATATGTTGTTTTTTTATATTGCAGCTGCTCATGTGGCATATTTATAATAAAATATATTCAATTTTGGGATGGATTAAAATTGACTGATAATTTCGCACAGGTATTATTATATAAATTTTTGTTCATTTATATATATTATATAATAATCATTTCCCCTAGTGAGTATAATAAATATTTATTTACTTTTATTTGATGTTTCAGGCAGACATGGAGTTTTTTAGAAAACAAATGATTTGCAGAATTAATATTTTCAACATTAAATGAAAGGAACGATGTGAAACATGAAGTATAGATGATGATAAAGTAAAAGAAGAGGGTTGAATTCGATAAGTTATTAGAGATTTGATTCGAGTAAGTTTATTTGCATCTAGAGCTGAGGCGATCCGAAGAGGGCAACAAATTGTCACCATATTCTTTATATTTTCATTTGATTATTTCTACTATTGCATCATGGATTGTCTTTATATTACACTTTTATCTAAGTCATGATGATACTGCGTTGGAATGATGTAAGTACTCAAATTACTGTTACAGTAACTAACTTATTTTTTTAGTGTGGAATTTTCTATGTTTAATGTCAAGTTTCTTTGCTCTGTTTATTTCATCTAGAATGAATGGTAGAGTTTGATTCTACTTAAAATATTTTTCCTATTCATTGTTAAATATATAGCTTTTTTTTCACTAATTTGTTACATAAGCAATCATTTCTTAAGGTACCGGTGCTATCCTGATATACCATAAATGTGCACATATAATGAGAACTTCTGCGGGATCTTTATTTTGTCTTTTTTTGTAAGAAATTTGTCAATGTTGCTAACACTAATTCTTGTGATTGATCTAAGGTAGCTGCTCTGAAAGTTGCATCATATTTGCCATTTCCCTACTCTGTGTTGAGCTCCCTGCTGATTATTCTTGTGCCGACGAGGGATGTTGTCTATTACTATGTTGTAAAACATCGTTATATGTGTTTTCCATCTGATTTGAGTTTAAGTTGGCTTATGAAATTTTTGTCTGATGAATAACATGAGGAAATAAATACGCAGGCCTAGGCTTTGGAACAAGAAACCTCTTCTCAGTTAAAGATATTATGCTTACTGAAATTATTGTACACTTTGTACTTGATAAGTCCTGGCTGATAGTGTTAATTGGAATTGAACTAATTTCATGGAGAAGCTAATGTCATATTCGGTATTCCACCATTAAAGCTGTTCTCTTCTGATTTTGCATGATCACTCTGCAGAACTAACTAAAATCAGTTATATGTCACTTGATCATTATGGTATAAGTATGCATAGATTTTCTATTTACTATCTATGAATTCTCATATAGACAACAAAGAATAGTTTGGATGGTTTGCAAAGGATAATAAGAAGGCAAATGATTTAATAAGAACTGTTAATTTATCTCTCCTAATCGAACGGTTAAGATTAAATAATACTAAATAAAATTAACTGAAAGTATCGATTATATAAACCGGAAGTACCAATCACTTTTCTAAATTGTAAAGATAAATGAGTCATATTTTATTTCTCTCTTTAGCTATTCAATTTTCTTATAAAAAATAAAAATGATAATAAATTGGTAAAAGTTGATACTCCTATTCTTAAGATAAACAATAAGAAAATATTTAAATTCTAATTTTTTTAATTAATTAATCTAGTCACATATGTAAAATATCTTATATACCCTTCAATTTATCAACAGATGAAAATTATTTTTAATAACTAATTGGTTAATATCGAATTATTGCTCTAACAAGAAAAGGTTGATTTTGTGTGCAAATTATGACCCAATTTACTAGTAATGTGAAAATTAATTGTTCTCGAGAAGAAAGTAGATATAGGAATCCAGTAATTATGAGAAATGGCATAATTCATAAACCAAGTTAAGTAGTATGGACTATTTAAGTTTCTCGAAGGAAGGAGCTAAATTTTCTGGGTTCAGGAGCTAAGCATAAGATCCTTAGCGCGGAGAATGCTACCTAGATTGATAGATACATTGGCATTGTAGAATTCGCTGGAATTGTAGTGTGGCTACTGCATCAGGTCTCAAATGCTAACTCTGATGATTTGCTGCATTTGTTTGCCAGAAGTTTTCTTCATTTGTAGTGATATCATCAGGTAAAGGGCATTTTCTTTTTCTTACACCAAAGCACAATGGTAAAGAGGTCTTATGGGAATATCTCTAATGCTCATGAAATACTGATATTATCTAGATTTTTGAATTTATATATCTACAACAATTCTCATGATCATATACCTTTTGAAAGACTTCTAAAGAAATACAAAGTTACCAAGTACCAACTGCCAACTTACAAGCATCTATTATAGACATTTGTTGTCATGGTGGATTCCAGTCAATCTCCACCAGAATATTAAAATTACAGAGGCATTAAAATAAGGAGAAGAAAAGAAGGTGAAGTTTGAATTGTTTACATATTGAATAAATAAACAATTGATTAGGAAATATCAATGATGCAAAAGGTACACATAAATAACTGATAACTCTATCATAAATGGTATATTGACAATGAAAGTTCAATATATTAGATGACAACGTTTTCTAGAATCAAGATCTGAAGCATTTAGTACAAGGATCTAATGTTAGATCAAGAAACTATATACTGGTTTGAAAGTTTAAGTCATTGAAAATGGTCAAGGGAAAAAACATGATCATCTAACTTGATGTTGATCTTGACCTCTTATCTCAATAATGAGATTCTCTCCTAGACTTTACAATATCATAGTGAAATTCATGTCATGTGAAGACAAAGGCATATATATAAACTTCTCTCAAAGAAAGATAGGTATGTAAGTATTGTTGCACTTGATATTAAGTGTTTCTTCCTTAACACATTGTTAAAATGTAAAAAATAATAAACCAACAGCCCCTGTTTCCTTGATAATACTCATTAATGATTACTTGTAAAAGAAAATCATCCTACATTTATCAGCTGAATTTTTTGAAACTAAGCATGAAATCATGCTCAATAAATGTCATTTTCATACGAGTATATGACTTCAGGAATTTCTATTTATACAGTAAGATAAGAACTCCCACGCTACGTATTTGCTACTCTTTTTTCTGCAACACCAAAAAGATAAAATTAACTTCTTAAGAAAAATTAGTATCAGACAAAACTTAGTGATCCTCAATAGTCGAAATTATGTTGCCATTACAGACAGGAAGCCAGCAGAGGTTATCTAAATCTACTTGATATCACATACAATATAGACTAATCAGTGGTTGTCTCCTCCGGTAATCGATCCTTGGTGGCTCCACCGTCTTCTTGCACACCACACACTTGTCTTGAGGCCCGATAAACATATTACAAATTCAGCTATTAAATTGGCCCAGTATAATAGCAGATGCTTACAAACAAATATATTCTAAATGACTTCCAAGTATCACGTATATCCTACTTAATGATTAAGAATGAATTCTAATAGCAATGGAAACTACAGATATAAATACTCTATTACAGTAATAAACAATAGAGTATTTAATATGCCCTGAACATCCACTAAATCATCAAGGATAGCATTAATTTGCTCATACATCATACTAATTCAAGTACCAAGAGTAAAAATGACCTTTAGTTACATCAGCAAGTGTCAAACAATTGGACTTTTGCATCATCTGAGGTTTCTGGAATGATGTGAAACACTGAGGTAGATTTAGGACATGTAAGAACATAAATTGAAATTTTTAAGAATTTTTTCATGGACCCAACAATACACTCCAAAAACTCTTCTAAATATCTAATTTTGAAAGAACTGCAAAGTTATAATGTATAAAATAGAAAACAAACAACAATTTTCATGAATGCCAATAACATAACAAGCTCTATGTACAACTCATCTGATGGATCAACAATGCGGCTCAAGATGTTTGAAACTAAGAGAGACACCAATATTGCTGGACCAATTGCAAGTTGACAGGATGATCTAAAGTTCCAAATACAACATAAACAAATATGGAAATGAAACCAGAATCCGCATTCACAAAATAACTTGTTATAGAAAAAGTAATCTAAAATAACATTTCTATAAAATATTGTAGTACTTACATAGCCCATAAATGGGATTAAGTCCAGCAAACTCATAAGACATTGCCTGATCAATTCGTAATAGACAGATGAAAATCAAAGTTAAAAGGAGACAAATTTAAGAAAATAGATTGCAAGCTTTTAAATTGAGCAAGTATTGATGAACCAAAAGCACCAATGCACCTGCAAAAAGCACCAATAAACTCTCTTAGACCCTATATCATAAATTCATTTTGAAAAAAAGGAACTAAAGATTTGTATATAAAATAAAGTAAATGCTTATATTGAAGAAGGTTAACTAGATATATATATAGAAAATATAACAATCAAAGACCTCATAAGTATAGCTGTTGAGATTATAGTGAAGGCTCTTCCCAGCCCTAAATTTGCTCTTAAACATACCCTTCTCTTTATCAACCAAGAGATTTTGTAACTTTAAATCCCTGAAATTATAAATTTTACATATACCAATTTCATCAATAAATACTATTATCAATTGAAAAAAAAATGTAACATAAATATCACCTCATTTTTTGGAACAAAAGAATACTGCTCAAACTCTGTTTGCATCTTTCTCCATGACGAGACATGTACGTATTGAATGATCAACTTTATTACAAAGTCCACATTTATATCTTCGAATCTCATTAAAAGATTTTATTCTCTTTTTAGGTGCACCATTGGATGCCACAACTATAGGATCAAGAATTTTATCTGATAGAGCGATTTTTTCTTTTGATTCTCCATCTACTTCGATATTATTATGAAGTTCAACTCCCGAATTATGCTCAGGTGTTCTTTTCTGACTTAAACATTTCATCAAATCTTGAGACTCTTTTTCTGACTTTGATGCTTCAAAAAATACTTTACTGCTAATGTTAGTTAAAGCATGAAATCTAGACATTTGTTCACTCCATTGGATTGTACCACCCCTTCTATCAAAAACAAAAGCCAACTTTGCACTCTTGGTCCATCTTGTTCAAATGCAATACTTTGGAATAAGCACTTTATTAAATTTCTTTAAAACAGTAAAAATATGGGTGTAAGGAATGCTATCACGTTCTAATTTCAAATAATTGCAAATAATATTATCAATACTAGTACTTTGTGTGACATCCACAAAAAACAAATCATCAACATGAGTAAGTGAAGCTACTATAAACTTTGAAGACTCATCAGAATCTAGTATATTAATAACTTTATAGTTTTCCACCAACATAATCTCAGCTTGTACCAAATAAAAAACTTTTGGAGTATACATTTATGCAGCAAGTGTTTCTATTTCAATCATATTAGTTTTATTTATAGGAATAGTTTGAGAAGCTATACAGTCATCTTCAGCCTCATTTCTGCGAATGCGAGATAAACAATGTTTAGAGTGTTCTACAAAATCAAGTAATAACATTTTTGGTTACTTCTCATTCCAAAAAAAAATTTTATTTTGTAAATATGTTGCTGCCCATAACTTTCTAATCTTATACATTCGATTCAACTATTTATGATCTTTAGAAATTTTATGTTTAATAATAAAAAAATTTCATCTTTGCTCGAAAGAAACTAAATCGCTAAGGTCATAGAGAAATGTTTTAAAATCATTTACACTTGAAGAATGTAAGTGACGAGTTACATATTGTTCAATATGTCATGTGCACAATCGATGAGTAGTATTTGGTAGTATGACTTTTATAGCAGTTCGCATTGCTCTATCACCATCTATAATTATAGATTTAGGACTTTTTTGATACATTACTGTTAAAAATGTAGATAATAACCATTTATATGAATCTACAATCTCATCTAAAATAATCCCACATGCAAAAATAATAGTCGAATGATGATGGTTAACACCTATAAAAGGAATAAATGGCATTTTATATCGATTCACACAGTATGTACTATCAAACACAACATTGTCACCAAATACTTGATAATCAATTCAAGATTGACAATCACACCAAAATAAATTTGTTAAATGACCTTTTGTATCGACTTGGTATTGAAAAAAGAAGAAAACATCTTCTTTTTGCCTCTCTCGCATAAGTTTAAACATTGTATCTGCATCACCTTCAACGATTTTAAACTTTTTATTTATGTAGGAAAAATTATATAAGTCCCTTAACACAAACCCAACATTTCCAAAGCCACCATGTTGATGTTCCATCACATCTATTATTTGGTGCTTTCAAAGTTCCACTACTTCTAACGAAATAATATTAGATTTTTGAACATCATTAATTTTATAATGAGACCGTAAAAAACGAACTTCATCTAATCCAGCAAGAACATGATTATGTTCATCAATAAAAATTTTCACAAACCATTTACCTGTATCAATATTAAGTTGAATAGCAAACTGGACGGGACATTCACAATGACTGAGGGCTCGTTCTTTTCTTTTTCTATCAATCATGTTAATGTATTTCTCATCTCGTACACCTGCCCTCGAACAAAGAAAACAGCGGTAGAAAATAATACCAGTCTTCTTATGACATTTTATATTATTTTTCTTATGCTAAATCCTTTTCGAATAGCATAACTATTAAAAAATTTATATCCTTCATTTTCACTTAAAAATGTCATTTGTATTATATTTTCATATTCAGCTAGTGTTTCTATATCAAATTGATATTTTGACGTTTAACCATGTTGACTAGAACTCCCCTCCATATATTTGATAATGAAGAAAACCTGAATGAAATATGATAAACGATAAAACATGTGTTAAATCATAATAATGTATTAAAGCGTAAATAGTAACAATAAAGATGTATAAACATATGCATGCCATAGTATACCCATAACATCATAATTAATTAATCATAAAAGTAGAAGCAAATATCCAGCTCAATCAAGGAGCCAAACAACGAGTCGAACATCAATATACTGAGATTAGTTTAATAATTGGTCTCAGTTCTCAACATTTAAAACTTAAACTAGTAAATGGGGAGCATGACCAACTGATTGTAGATAAATATTATCTATTAGTCAATAGGAATTATGTGTCTTCTTTGACTGATGTTAACTACAAATTTTATTCTACCAAAAACAAAAAATATATAAGCCGAATAGCCGATAATGAGTAAGGTATAAACCTCCCTATTTTGTTCAGCTTTGTACTTTAAAACAAAGCAGGTTACTAATAACAAATAAGATAATAAAGACTTAACTAGCTATCTGAACCCTCAAGAATTTGCAATACCAAATCCTTTAAGATGGTTGACCTGAGGAATAAAAGATCAGGCCATAGAGAATAGATCACCATTCTTATGGAGACTTTATAGATAATCCATATAGCCTCTTTAGAAAATAAACCTATTAATCAGTGATATGCTACTATGTACTGCAATGCTCTAAAAAAAAAACTTAACTAAAAGAACTACAAGGCTTCTAAAAACTAATTGAAAACTTTTTCACAATTAACACCTAACAACTTAAAATACAAATCAAAGTAAAGGACGAATTCGCCCAACCACGAAAGCAAGGACTAAAAGTTTTTATTGCCTCGCACAAGGAAAAGAACTAGTAAAGTAAAAAAGTGTATTACTGTATAGATGGCTAGCATTGTTGTAGGACTTTTTGGAAGAAAAATGATGTAAAAAATACAAGAAATTTTGGTGAGATTTCTTTGTAGAACCACGTTGGTTAGGGATCTATATGTCCCTTTCCTAGGCCAATACATAGCCTTCCAGAGGAGAATAACTCCCATGGATCGAGATCAAATGGAGGAGAAAGGGGCGGAGAGAGAGATGTGGAAGGAGTTGATTTGAGAGAGAAATTACTTTGACTTTAATAGTGGCATGCTTGATTTAGGGAGAAAACTAAAAACATGGTATGGGTAAAGAATAAATAGCATGACATCTAAACAAATATCTCTCCTCATCAGATTTATGGTGTGAAAGCCAACGAGATGTTAGCTAACACAGAATAAAAAATTTTGATCTCAAATACTCGTCGATAATTTTCAGAAGTCTAAAAACACAAAAATAAGTAGCCTTATCAGAATATTGTGAGATCCGCTTCGATGACGCACCAGCAGCGTGGCTTCGGTTGAGATCGAAAGAAAATGAGAGAGAAAACATCGTGCGAAGAGAGGATTTCGAAAGTAAAAAAAGAGAGAGAGAGAGGAAAGGGAGAGCGAAAAGCACACTTAATAGAGAAACCAACTGTTCATTAAAATTTTATTTTAAAAATAAATACCTATTGAACCGGCCATCCTTCTTAATTCGTTTACATTCCCATTATACCCTCATAAATTCTGACCGTTGGATTTCCAATTAAGATACCTACTCCTGGGGCATTGAAGAAACGCTCCGAATATTAAGGCTCAAGTTGACAAGAATAAAATACTAAGATGACTAATATAAATTAAATAGATTAAGATGCAACTAATCGGCTTGGCTTGGCTAACTCAAGGCCAAGTACAAACTCACAAAAAATGGGGCCATAAGCCTCAAGGGAACTAGACCTAAAGGATTTATGGACTGGACTGTAGCCCAAACTCAACACCACTTGAGCTAGGCTGCCAGCGGCCGAAACCCACCACATGAGTTGAGTTGCCTACATCCCAAACTCAACAGAAATCCAAGCTGGGCTACATGCAACCCAACCACTCCCTAAACTTGGGTTGGGCTGCACCTAGCCTAGCCCGGCCCATGGATTAGGCTGCACCTAGCCCGACTCGATAATTATGACCCAGCCCAAACTAATAATTAATGTTGAAAATATTTTCTAAATTCTTACATGAACACAAAAATAACTACGACAAATCAAAAATAGAGAATGAACAGAACACAAGGATAACTACGACGGATCAAAACTAATGATGAAAATGAGAAGAATGAAAAAAATTACTAATGATGAAAATGAGAAGAATGAAAAAAATTGCATAAGGTTTTGATTAGTGAAAAATAAGATGAACGACAATAATGATGAATGATGATGAAAACTAATGTTGAAAAATACCATTAAATTACTTACAATAACATAATTTATGTAGGAAAATTATTAGTGAAGATTAGTGTTAGTGAGAAAGAAAGCAATAATTAGAATTTCTAATCTTGCTCTTATGTTTCAAATAAAGATCACACCTAATTTTAACCTATCTTTTTAAGAAGGAGATGGACAATTGTAATGCCAACGAGGAATAAAAAAAGGGATGTGATCTATCTTATATCTCATGTGATACTGCGTATTATATCCTATATCTGTCTATGCAAGCAAAACATATAATCTACGTATTAAATGAGACTAAAAAGAAGTACTTTAAGATATTCTTCTTCTTGTCTCTATAACCTGTATGGAGAAATACGTCCTGATTTGAAATAATATAATCATTTTGTAATGGAAATATAAAATGGAGAGAAACTGCTATATCAAATATGTTGGGTTTATTTGGCAAAATGCTCTTAAAACGGCTCTTAATTTGGAACTAAATTAAGTGAGTAAACAAGTAATTGATGTAAAATGACAATTTTATCCCTAAATTAAACAAGACTCTCTTTCTGATCTCCACCTCCAAAATAGCCATGAAGCCACGACAATTTTGATTGTTATCAACCCCCCCAAAAAATGGGCGCTTCCGAATCCCTTCTCTCCAAGCAGCAGCAGCAACCCCCTCAGGTTCTCCTTCTCCTTCCGCTCTTCTTCTTCTTCTTCTTCATCTTTTTCTATACTAATTCCTCTAAATCCATTTCTCCTCTTCTATCATCATCTGAAGCTAATCGATGAGATCACCACTGTCTCCGAGAGAGTCGAAGGCGTCGACCCCCTCCTCCAACGCATCCAAGCCCTCAAGATCGTGAGACCAAAACCCTTTTCTTTTCCTTTCCTTTCCTCTTTATCCTCCAGATTTGACCCGAACCACGCAAAATCTCGTTCTATCGCAGGCTCCGCCGCTGCTCAAGTCGCCGCCTCCGTCGGAGGGCAGTTTGACCGATATCCTCGTACGGAAGCCCAACTCCTCCTCTTCTTCGTCTTCCTCTGTGTCAGGTACAATAACAGCTATTGGTGCTTGGTTTGATTGGTGTCTGCTTCTTGGTTGTAATAACTGTCGATTCTATTGAGTTTTCTAGGAAAAGACTGGATTTTGCCATCTAGGTGTTTCCTTTCTCGTCCAATGTAGTCGTGGAGGGCTCTAATTTGTGAACTGAGTAATATTTGTTGTGTGTGGAGTCTAAAAGCTGACTCTCTTTCTATCTCTTCGGATGGAAGTGCTAAACTAATAGAAATTAGGGAGCATCAATGCAAATGTGGTTCCAGCTGCAAATGTAACAGTATTGTGCATTTGAGGTGACAGGAGAGAAGTCTTGTAATGGAGGTGGTCTGATGAACGAGTATTCTAGATGTGTCACAAATCCTTTCAGAAGCGACCAATTTTGCTAATTTAACTCAATAGTATAGGACGCAGACTAACTTAGGGTCCTTACAACTGCAGTGTAATTATTTATTTTTGTGAAAACTATTGCACAGGGCAGCTTGCCAGACTGAATAGGTTCTTTATACTTTCCAGGGAAAATATAGGCAGAAACGGGCATTCTTATAGTGCTGATGGCATGCTAGTTTGTCGTTGGTTTTGGACCTAGTAATAGTCAATTTTGTTAGTGAGGACCATGTTAATTTAAATACTATATTCTGATGTTGATTTATAGTCATCTAAGCATCCAAGAAAATCTGAATCTGTGTACCTAGTGACTTAAAGATTATCTGATCTTCTGTATGTTAGCATATAGTCTCTGGTCCCTTGAATATGCCTCATAAATCTTTTTGGCTGCCGTCCAATATACTATGCCTGGGTTACTTTGATATCTATTAAGTACTCCTACTGCATAAGCAATATTTGGATGAGTAAACATTTGACTGTACATCAGGCTACCAACAACAAAAACATATGAAACTTCATTCCTGCCAATTCAATCATATTCCTTGGGCATTGAAATTCATTGAGTTCATCACCTTTATAGAGAGGAGCTATAACAGATTTACATGTACTCATACCAAATCTTTTAAGAACTAGAGAGATGTAGTCATGCTAAGATAGTCCAAGCATATACATAGATCTGTCTATATGATTCTATATGCTTAAGACATAGGAGGCTTTACTTATATCCTTCGTCTTATAATTCTTATCAAGAAATGAGTTGATGTCATGTAAAGGCCTCATATCATTACTAGCAAGTAGAATGTCACTAACACACAGAACCACCGTATTGAAACATGGCCATGGTGGCCGCCTTGGCAGGGTGGCACATTGACCGCCTCACCAATAGGAATGATGGCCACCCATTGGCGGCCAGACCGCCTAGGTGAACTTGGCGGGCCACCAAGTTGTGTAGCGGGCTAAGGATTGCCGTTGCCTCATCTCCTTCTCTTCTTTTTTCCTTTTTTTCTTTCTCTTTGGCATCGAACCACCCATATTTTTTTGTCTTTCTTTCTCTGTGAATTATAAATTTATAATCTATTATTTTTATGGTTGTGAATTGCATAGTAAAATTATATAAATACTATATTAATATATATATATATATTATATCATATACAATTATTTTTTATTTTTTATATATTAAATTGTTAGACTACCTTGGTGCTCACCTTCTGCCTAGGTGCTAAGCAATGGGGTGACTGCCCGCAATCTGTGGCTGTCTTTTAATACATTGCACAGAACTAGAATTATGAATTAGCTCCTACTGATCTTTAAGTATATATATTGATCAACAATGTTTTCCCTAAAACCAAAGGTCATGGTTACCTCATTGAATTTGAGATATCACTATTTGGAGGCCTGTTTAAGTTCATGTTGATTTCTTAGTCTGCATACTAGATATTCTTTACCTTTATGTGAGAACCTTTTAGGTTGATCCATATAAACTTCTTCATCAAGATCATCATTGAGAAAAATTGTTTTCACATCCATCTGATGTAGCTCTAAGTCAAAATAAGCTAATAATACTGTGATTATTCTGAGTGAGTCCTTCTGAGTGAATTCTTTTGCTACAAGTCTGATTTTATGTCTCTCTATTCTTTTAGAGTCACTTTTGGTCTTATAGACCTATTTGCACTCTATGAGTTTAACTCCTTCAAACAATTCAACAAGTTTGCAGACATTATTCTTTTGCATAGAATTCATATCTTCCAACATGGCATTGTACCACTCAAATGAATATTTATTATTCATGGCTTGTGAAAAAGTTATGGAATCTTTTAATTGGTGGTCCACAGGTAGATACACTAGGTCTTCATCAGATATAACAGGTTCTCTCTCTTGAGGATCTTCTTAATGTCATTTGACTTTCATCCTGACTAATAAGAGGAGGATCAATGATTACTTGATCTCTTAATGTCACTATATTCACCCTGACTAAGGGTAGTTAGATTAGTAACTTCTTGATCAGAATTGGTTAAGACATGTCCATGTATTGGGAGTTAAGTCCAGATGTGGAACTATTAAATTATCAAAAGGTACTATTGGTTCTATTATTTCATCAAAAGATATGTTTTGAGGTTCAATACTACCACTGTCTAAGCCATCCTTAATAAATTTATCTATTTTAGTTTCTGCAAGTTGGATCGGGAGTAAAGGATAATATAATTCGAACCTCTTTGGATTTTTCTATATATCCAATAAAATATGCACTCACTATCCTAGAGTCCAACTTCTTCTCATGTGGATTATATAGATTAGCCTCTGCCAGACACCCCCATATGTGAAGATGGTTTAAATTAAGTTTTCTTCCAGTCCATAACTCATAAGGAGGTCTAGGTATAGCCTTAGAAGGAATCCTGTTTAACAAATAAATAGTAGTCTTTAAGGCTTTGCTTCACATATACAAAGGAAGTAAACAATTACTTATTATACTCCTGACCATGTCCATTAGGAATTGGTTCCTTCTTTCAGCAACATCATTTTGACTTGGTTTGCCTGGTGTGAAGTATTGAGCTTCAATGCCATACTCTTCTAGGAACTTCCTAAAAGGACCTATAACTCTACCTACATCGTTGTGTTTACCATAAAATTCACTACTCCGATCCGAGCTGATTATTTGATCCTTTTATCTAGTTAGATTTCAGCGTTCTCTTTGAAAACTTGAAAGGCTCTAAAAGCCTCTGAATTTTTAGGGAGCAAATATATGTAATCATATCTGGAGTAATCATTGGTAAATGTGATGAAATATCTTTCACCACTTATACAACGAGGAAATATGCCACAAATATCTGTATGAATCAACTTCAATGTTCAATTACTCCGTTTCACACTTTTCTTGAAGGCCCTAGGCTGCTATCACACATGTCCCAAATTAGAGAACTCAAATATTCTCTCTTTGACTAATCGCTGCATTCTTTCTTTGGGGCATGTTCTAGTCTTCCATGCCATAGCATGGAAGATTTCTCATTTATTATTTCACGCTTAGCATTTCTATGTAGGGTTAAACGGGTTTGGCGATAAGAACTATCAAGATGTAATTTATAAAGGCTATCAATCAAAATTCTAGAACCAATACGTTGAGAATCAAAATGGAAGGTAAAACTACAATTATTGAAACTAAATGAATAACCAACTCGGTCCAATTTGGCAACAAAAATTAGGTCCCTGGAATACTTGGGAATAAATAGGTGTTGTCGAAATCTAAATGAAAGCCAGTGCCCAAAATAAGTCTATATGTCCTTACAAACTCCACATATGAATGCATTCTATTTCTAGATGTAATGCATCGCTCACTTTCTGTTGGAGTTCTTTGAGACAGAAATCCTTGCATACTTGTAGAAATATGGATTGTTGCTCTTGAATTAATCCACCAAGAGTAATATAGAACATATACCATATTTAGTTCACACATAAGAGATCCATTGGTTGTATGATTTTTTAATGTCACTTTAGGTTCAGTGAAATTTGAGCCATTAACATTAGGAATATCGTTATCGGTACCAGGAAAAAAGGCCAAAAGGAAAATAAACTAAATATCAGATAATCATTATCAACTATAATTAGCCACATATGTATGCAACTTTATTTGTTTATTCTAAAATCCTAAGTCATGTATTAACAAAATCCAAGGAAGGCCAGATATACATAAAAAAATCTTATTTATTTATATTTGGTGAGCAGGTAGGTGACGATATTATATACTTCTCCTTTGGGATTGAGTTACAGTCGATATTAAGCTTACTCAACTTGGTGGTATGATTTCACTTGTAGAGACTAGTAACAAATCTCACATCTTTCGCCTACTCAACTGGTCTACGATGATGATCACGAGTGGGAGGGTGTCGATCTAGTTGAGTTGGTGCCGATGGAGGAGCCACAAAAGCTGCAGTGATAACTGATTCTTTCACGGGTGTAGGTGGATCCAGTTCGGTGGCTGTGTTGGTTCTAGCTAGTGTGCTGCCATGTCGTCCTGGAGGTGGTAGGATTAGTGTGGGTACGGGAAGGCGACGATTCATGCCCATTAGAGATGCTTGCATCGTCGTTATTGCCTGCGATATTATTGTTATGGCATGTGATAGATCGCCATGGTCTTCCGTAGGATCTAGCGGACATAGGGGAGATGGCGATCTTGATGGCGTTGTGTGATCCCCTTCTATGGCTTGCTTCGCTGTTTGAGATGCTTGTTCCGCTGCCTTTGATCTAGTTGTAGTTATAATGGTCTGAAAAACGTTGGCTTTAATACCAAATTGATACATTTCAATTAAAAAATGAATTGGGGGTTCAATTGATCTAGACTTCAATTTTGAAATTTATGTATAGTTAGGCTAGGGCAAGCTGTAGAATATGAAATCGGTGGCATATTTGAGATTGTGAGTTAGTCTAATCAAGGTTTTGAAAAATAGTATTGGAATTGGGATCGACCGTCTGGAAAAATGAAACGTATCGATTGTATTGGCCGCCTAGATCGGATCGGACTATTTTAATTAAATAACATTCTAAATATTATTTAAAAATATTGACAAATTTTTAAAAATTTAGAAAAAAAATTATATAAAATTAAGAAAATAATAATTACCTATATATAAAGCCTAAAAATTTCTCTTCCTTCCTATCCTTCTAACTGTTAGTTTGTTGTATCCCCCCTCTCTCTCAGCAGCTCTCTCTTCTCTCTCTCTCTCTGCATTGCTGCAGCACCGTCTGGTTTTGGCCCAAATTAGGATCAGCTGAAACTGGGATCTATGGTCTAAGTTGATAAAAAGAACAAAAGGAACATGTTGGTGGTGGAGGTTTGGGAAATGGATGTAGTTTATCCGATGATAACCCCGGATAAAGGTTTACATGGTAAACTAGGACAGATTGTGTAGGTGATGATAACTTGGTAAAACAAAAGATGGGATGAGAGAGAAGTTGAATCGTTCCTTAGGGGCAAGAGGGGCGATCAGTCGAGGAGGAAGAAAGTAATAGCGTTGCTAGATTGAAGTTAGATTGGCTAAAACTTAGAGTTAGTTGAACGAGAGAGGAGAGCAAGAAAGATGAAGATAAAGACAAATAATAATTAAAATAATTAATGCTTAATCAAAAGGGGTTGCCTAAACACATATTTATAGGCTAGCCTATGTCCTAAAGATAAAGAAACCAAATACAAAGAAAACACGTCCAAAAGTATGAAACAAACTCGGCATTAAGTTTGCTATTTGTTCTGCCATAGATCGATTATGAATTTAGATAAACTTTGAATATGAAAATTATAAACTATGACGTTACCGATCTTATTAAAGTAGTTTCGTAATATTGGATGTCGTATGAATATCTTTTGAATATTTTTTTGAAATTGCGTAGAAGTTAATTGAATTGAACTTAGCTAATTAAGAAAGCTCTAACTTACTTAAACTCTAACAAAACCACATAAGTAGAATAATAAGATAAGTAGACTCGATCCATCGAGCCCAATGTCCTCTTGATATGATCTGAGCTAACTCAATTCCCATCACAATATGGCTCGAGCTTAGCTCACCGGCATTATCGAGATGGCTTAGCTCGCATTGAGTTGGCTCAGTTTTATTGCTCAATATTTCTTTAGTAGCTTAATTGTTGGCAAGATTTTGGAGGTGGGTAGATATAAAGATCTTTCCTCTGCTTTAAGTTCCAGTGTGGGACTAAATAGCTCAGCAACCCAGATTAAGAAAAGCTAACTTATATGTTTACAAATGTAGGGATTGAACTGTAGACATAATTCTTAAAAGTAGAGCACTTTAACCAACTACGCACAGTACATATTTGTGTAAACTATTGAAGCAAATACATACATATATATAATATTGCTATATAAGAATATCGAGCTAATTCGAGCACAGCTCAAGCTTGGCTTGTTTAATAAACGAGCTAAGTTTTTGAGCCATGCTCAGCTCAAAAACAGCTGAGCGTGACCTCAAGCCGGGCTCTTAACTAGCCAAGCTCAAGTTGATCGTGAGCCTGATATCCCTATTGGGTACTATATGTCTGATTTGAGCCCTTTTTGACAGTCTGGTATAATACAAGAGATGTCTCACTCCATAGATCAGACACCGATTTTTTGTTATCTTTTGCATCAGATATTACTCTCATATTATCATTGTCAGATAAGTATCAATTTTGAACTCAGTTTAGCCATTTATCTATTATTTCTGCCTTAAAAGACAAATACAGTTTCTTAAATTGCATGTCTTCTGTTTTTCACCTTTGTACCTTTTCAAGTTAGGGAAAACATAAAGGTTATCCTATGCATCATCTTCATGTTATCAATCTCTCATCAACAATCTATGTATCTCTTATTATGTTTGTTTTTCTTTTTGCGTAGGTACTTTGAACCCAAAAATTCTATTGGAGCTGTTTTCTATGTACCGTGAATGGCAGGAAGAGAAGGCCAAGAGAATCAGCCAAAAGCAGGTAAAGTTTCTTGCATTCGGTTATCACAAAATTAAGCAGGAGTTCAACTGATAGATAGTATATCCTTTTTTGTATTCGTACAGTTATGTTTCCCCATTTACTTCAAGGTTATTCTCTGCGCTGCATAGAATCCCCTTAGAGATCTACTCCATTTATAAGTGGATGGTGCATATCTATATTCTTATTCAGTTTGTAGGTACTACATATTATCTGCTCTAAATATATGGCACATCTCTAGCTAAAACTCCTAAAGTGGTTGAATATCTTTTGAGCTCCTATCTGTCATGATTACATGTGATACCTTTTATATGGAGAGAGAAGTATTGAGAACCACAATGAATATTGGAAGCATATCTCATTATTTAATCAAATGTGGTTAATGTGGAATTTTAGAATATTCTAAATGTCACACTAATTAATTCAAATTAGTTATTTACTCTATAATACTTTCTTCTTCTTCCACCCTGTGCAAGACTATTTTTGATTTGTTAACTTGATAGCTTCTTTTGAGCAGTCCAACCTTATACTATTAACAGATCTTATTCGGTGATTCTTTATTGGCTACTATTCTAACCAACTCATTAGAATCTCGTCATGTCACTGCTTATTGCAAAAAGGCCCAACAATTTCATGAAATACAAGCTAAACTGCTACAAAATTAGATCAATTTATATCTCATCAAAGAACCTCCACAGGCTTGCTCTTCTTCACTGTAACACATACTTGGAAGGTGCACCTATCTCTAGGAATAACATGTGAATATGCTCAAATGAAAATAGTTCCCTATTGAGCTAGAGGATAGGAAGGTGGAGATGAAGGTTCAAAGCTTTTATACTAGCTATTAGAATATGGATATTTACCTCTTCGTTTTAGTTTGGAATTGAACCACATGCAAGTAAGATGCTTCTCTTGCGTTATAGTCGTAGATAATAACTGAGATGACCTTCATTAGTGTGAAGAAATTTAAGCTTATTCCAGTTCAGACTCTTAGTATGCTTGGAGAGCATAATGATGCTTATTAACGTGAACACAAAATTATGCAGGAGGAGGTAGAAAACAAGATAGAAACTGCTGATGCGTTGGCTGTAAAGCTTCTTCAGCGATTCAATTACTCTGCGTCAGCTATGAGATCGACGGCACAGAATCTCGCCGAAGGTAATTACCCAGATGTCTCACATATTATGGTAAAGAAAGTTGATTTGGATAGTAGAAATAGATAAAGGCTACTTTCCTACAACAACTAGTTTCAAGCTCTAAGCAAAACATCATACAGGGTGAAACTGTCTACTGATGTTTGCCTTGTGAAAAAAAAAAAAATTGCAGTTCATCCATTGCAGGTTGAAGTTGGTGAACTAAAGGGCAAGCTCACTGAAGTAATAAGCAACTGCGATGCACTATGCAAGAGAATTGCTCTAGAAGGGCCAGAATCATTTCGATCATCAATCCAACCATTCTCAATCAGCAGAACGAAAACAGTAGACCTCTCAAATCAGCACAAGCATCAAAGCTCCTGATTCTAAAATGTTTTCTTGAAGTTGGCATATGGAGGGAGAGCCATTTAACCTTGTAGAATCTTTGTATACGACTGAATCTTTTTGTAGCATGTGTACAAAGGTAAACTCAAGAAAAGTATAGTGGATGCTCAATTAGAGCAGAGTTATTGTAGACCACATGAAACAATAAATACGAGAAATCCATTTACACCAACACATTCTTTGAGTTTTCCTATATTTACTGGCATACTGCAGCATACTTCGACTATTAAGTTTCCTAGTTTTACTGTTCAAGGACTTGTATAAAAACTCACAGAAATACAAGCTCCTGCACATAATACACCTTCAGCAACATCCATAATTGTACTCTTTTTTTAAGTTTTCATATCAAAACACTGCAGTAGTTACACTAACTCCACAAGGGCTTTAACCATTGCGACTGGAAGGAGGACTGGTAGGAGACCATGACCAAAAGCACCACCACCAGCGCCGCCACCCCCCACGGCGAGCTACCTGTGCGGTGGACCACCTCCCGGTCTGGCCACGGTAGCCGGAAAACAAACCGGCCATTCCAGAACATATGACGGACGACGACGACGAGCGAAACAACGAGGAGGACAAGGAGAAACCGCATGCCGATCTCCGCGCGGCGCGCCTGCATCTGGTAGTCGATCTGCCATGAGATCGACAGGAATAGGAGTACAATGAAGAAGATGATGAGGAGTGGTGGAGGAGGGAGGGAGAGGGAGGATAATGTTTGGCCCTTCCACCCTTGCTTCCATTGTGGTCCTCTCCTCTCTCCTATGAACCAAGCCATGCATGCATGCAATATTATTCCGTGTGTGTGTTCATAACTACTTAGCTAGGTAGTGTAACATTCATGTATATATATATATATATACATATATACACACACGGGAGATTTGAGTCTTTTGTAGATAAGTCTTGATCAAGGAAGTGGGGATTGATGCTAAAGTTTTGGTATGAGATGCTTATAGAAGGCAAGAAGGAAGGAATTTTCGCTTTGTTTCTTTATCGGTGTAAGGAGATCGATCGGTGACAGTGGTGGCAACCCCAGAGAGTGGCACGTTGGGGGAAGAGAAAAGGGAGACTGGCACGTTGGGGGAAGACAAATGGGTGCCTAATCAGACATTGGTGTAAAATTTTTTAAATGGGTTGGTTATGACACGACTCATGAGGTTTTCTGATCTGTACTTTATTTATCTTTTTATTGTAGGAATTACTGTATGTCAAAGAGGGCATTTTGCAGTTTGATTACATTTAATTAATATATATTTTATTATAATAAATTGCACATAATTTATATATATAAGTTAAAAACTTAAATGCAATTAAATTGCAAAAGTCACTAGGTAGATGCTATAGCTTATCTTATGGTGTATTTATTTTCAAAATTGTAATACTAAAATATTATAATTATTAAAATGTCAAATAAATGGGACTAATTTAAATTAGATAGAATATTTTTTTTTTGTTAATGCCATAAGTCTAAACTTTGTTAGTGTTAACCTAATCCAAGTTCGACGATTATTAAGGTAAAATAAAAGATGCAATTTGTAAATATTGCAAATAGAAATTGCAATCCATAATAAATATTGAAAGAAAAAGGTAGGGCATAAGAGATAACAAATAATTGTAGTTTAATTATCACCCAATGGGCAGAAGCTTTTTGGTAGGATTAAATTCTAATGATTGTGATTATAGCATTGGATTAACTTATGAAAATTTATTGTGCTAATGGCCGTTCGATTGAAATCAAACGGTCCTAAAACTCTTCGATTTCGCCCAATCACGGATTCTCACATTGGCAATCCCTATCGACCGTTCGATTGAAATCAAAGGGTTCAGGATCCCTGTCTGACAAGAAGAACCCTCTCTGGCTATTTGAACCTCTTCCTCCCTCCCCAGAAAAGTACCCCAAACCTCTCTCTCTCTCTCTCTCTCTCTCTCTCTCTCTCTCTCTCTCTCTCTCTCCTTCTTTCTTGGAACTCTAGCAATGGCCGAGGAAAAGCCAAAGCCCGTGAAGATGGAAGAGGAATTGGAAGAAGAGGAAGACGGCGACGACGATGCTCCCATTTCCGTATCCATGTCGAATCGTGTGAGGAAGGAAGAGCCCAAGGAGGAGGAGGAGGACGACGACGACGTCCCTCTTTCCCTCTCTAAAGCCAGGAAGAAGAAAGCCAACAAGCCCTCTAAGGTGAAGAAAGAGGAGACGGATCAAGACGAGGAATTTAAGGCCCCAGTGGTTAGTTTTCTCTATTATGCCAATTGGGTGGTGTTCTCTTCTGGGTTTTCTGATGATGGCTTTATTGTTTATTTCTTGATGGGTATCGGTTAGATGAAGAGAACAGTTGATGGGAAGAGCAATGTGAAGCTTTATAACTTGAAGAAAGAAGACCCCATAGATTCCGAAGAAGAAGATGATGATTTCAAGGTTTCCTCTTGCTTGGATTTCTTGTTATAATATGGCATTGTGGTGTTTTTTTTTTTTTCATCATGCTGCTTGAGTGGTGGATTGATGGGTTTTTCTGAAGGAGGAGAAGAAGAAGAAGAAAAAGAAGAAGGAAGAGGAGAAGAAGATGGCCGGGAAGGGAGCTAAGGGGTCGGTTGCAAATGGGAAGGAGAAGAAGGTGAAGAAGGTGTATGATTTGCCTGGGCAGAAGCATGATCCTCCCGAGGAAGTATGACCTATCGCATTAACATTCTGTTGTCGTATTATTGCAAAAGTAGGGTTCTTCTTTGAATTCAGGATAATGATTTGCCCTCAAAATTTCGAACATTGCAGAGAGATCCCTTAAGGATCTTCTACGAGACGCTCTATCAACAGGTGCCCAATAGTGAAATGGCTTCATTCTGGTGAATTATCTTGCCTTTCCTTAAACATAACAAATACGGGGAAATATCTTTGTTAGAATTTGTTCTTATAAGTTGTCTTCTTTGTGATGAAATTCGAGAGACATTTTATTTTGGTTATTTTGAATAATTCTTACAGTTAAGATTAATGGTTTTGTTTTCTTTATAGCAAATGCGGGTGTACATATTGGCTGTTGCATTCCATAATTTAATAGTTTATAGCTAGGATAACCAATAGTGGTTAAGTGATTTTTAAGATGAAGAAATCAGTGGTCTAGCTTGAGGTTTGAGCCTTTGAGGAAGGGTGCAAAAAGCTGATAAAGAACTTAGAGAGGGGTATGCTGAGTTCATTGAGAGAATCGAGCTAGGTGGTCAATTACATGAGCAACCGGAGTACATGCAAATGTTTTCTACATTGATACAGGAGAATGTTGATTCAATCATTCGAGTGGTTTAGGAAGTCATTCTTGTTCCTCCTGCTTCAACAAAAGTTTATAATCCACTCAATAATGAAGTAGCCAGCTGGTTGACAGGAGACAAGATGCTCACCTGGAAAAAGGCTATACTGTTGTATTTTGATTGGGGGGCAATGGGCATTAAGGTCTTTGGGTTAGCTGAAGGTTTATCTAAGAGTTATGGATGGCGTCAGGCCCGGAATTGCACTGTAGATTATTTTCATTTTTCAATGCCAAATTGTCTTCTACATGTGTAAGAAAAATGGCAAAAGCGATGTAATCACAGAGGAAAAAATAGAGGTAGGTAGGATTTGACTAATGTTAAACCCTCCAAAGTCCAACTCCATTCAGGACGGAAGATAATCTCACAGAATCTGGAACTGGAAGAAAGTGGCATACACTGGTTGTTGTCAAGTTATACCATTGTCCTCTTCTTTTACAACCAAATATTAAAAAGCTATTCCATACATCACAAACTTTTTTATAACTACCACATCACATCTCTACATTTGCACCATTTTCTTTATCTCGCGGCTTGGTCTTCATATTTCAATATTATGATCTTTTTCTCAATAAAGAGAAGGGATAGTCTACTACTATACTGTTAATGAATCTTATGTGTCTTCTGGAAAATAGAACTTAAGTTCTAGTTAGAAGAAATATATTCAGAATAATATCCCAGGAAATAAAATAATTAGGTTATTGGACTTGCTTCTAGGGATTACACTTTCACATCTCCATTTGGACCTCTCACAAAAGAGAGTAAGAAATAATAGCTATCAATTAAAAAATTATTCTATGTCCCACATTACTCTTTTCTAATATTTTTCCCTGACACTTTAAAATGAAGTATAGCCTTGAACAACAAAGGAGAAGAATGATTTAGAAGATCAGATGTATCTTGAATTCTTGATCCTATCTTTTGCCTTCTTCTATAACATCTTTGTTCAAGCTCTCTTCTTTTTTATATCCTTACCTTTTTCTTTTTCAACGATAGGACCTGAGAGTTTCTTCTTTATTGGACTTTCCTTGATTTTCCATATATATGCATCTTATGTATATTATATGCATATATTCCTAGTTTTTCTTGCCCTCTCTTTCTTTCCCAGTTCCTTATAATCCCTGTGATTCTTTATTTTTCTTCTTTGACTAATGATCTACTCACTTGAAATTGGTGTAACAGCTAATTATATGTGCACAAAACATAAAAGCTATTTTATTACAACAAAGCCTTTGATAATATAAATAAGGACTTAAGTTGCCCCTATCAAGCTGAAATATATGCAGTGTCAAAAATCTATGTTTCATAGTAACTTGCCTTGAGCTCAAGGTTTTCTAGGACAGACTCTCTAAAATTGCTATATGGATACTTTTTTATTTGTGGAAGTAATTTCAAATTCCTTACTAGTTTCTGGTTCTGCAGGTTAAACTATACCATCTCTACTCTTTGCATGAATAAGAAGGCATCTGCGAAACATAGTTCTTTATATGACAATTATAGTATGTCCTATATCAAAGAGTATTAGGATGAAATTTAGGTGATACTTGTCCTTTTGCATCAAGAAATTATCTCTTTAGAGACAGTCTTGTATTTAAGTTGTTTCAGAAAAGATCTTCTTAAACAAATCTTGACCTTCTAAAGGGTCTTGTGGTGTATCATTATCTCAGTTTATTTCTCCAGTTTCTCATGGAAAATACTTCAGGGTCAACTACATCTGCATTATCAGTTCATCAATTACATGTTTGTCGCTACCCTTTTACAAGTCTTCATTCAACTGCTGGAACAAGTTATCTCTAGCCTCCTCTTGTACTTGATGATGCCCTTTGGCCGTTGCTGTTTTAATACTCTGCTACCATGCATACTTCTTGGCCATCAATTATGTGCAATTGGACTCCTCTTGAGTCCTGATGTACTAGTGCTGCTTAGATAATTTTACGGTAGTTTAGTTAAGCCAAGACATATCTTTAATAAACCATCAAGTAGCTTTACATAAGTGAGCATGATAGCTTCTAGTGAAAGAACATTTGGGTATTGGAAATAATCATTTTGCTTATGCCAATTATTCTTTCATGTAATTTTCTTGCAATGTGTGGGCTTTTGCCTCAATGACTATGGTTTCCATTGTCTTATTCCAACCACAGTCTATTGTCAAGTTGTTAAATATGATAATGTTTTATGTTATTTCTATGAATATAATCATCAGTGTACATTTTCAATTTACATGCTGGATTTTAATTCAATTCCTAGAGAAGTTTCTTTTTCCATATATGAGCTTGAGCTACAGGTCAGAAAACTGACTTTCTTATCTCCTCTGTCATCATGCCAACTCGTCTTCTCATCATCTATGATCACCAGTGACAACCTTTCGCTTCTCATGCCAGCACCCTTGGCTACACTTCAATCACCATTTTACTTTGTCCTTGGAGAACCAAGTGCTTTCCATTTTATGTAATGCCAACTCTCATGCTCCGTGATTCCAGCACCCTTGGCTACTCTTTAATCACCATTCTACTTTGTCCTTGGAGAACCAATTGTTCTTTTATCTCTTGGTTCATCTCCTTTTGTTCTCCTATGAACTAAATTAATTAAAACACTCCTATATTAACTTGCTTGGAACCAAACTGATGCAAAACCTACTTCCACTATCTTGGATAGCAACTTCAACAGTGAATGTCGGATCTTGCTAGCTTAGTTCTGATCCAATGAGGAAAAGCAGGTCATATGTATGTTGTTTTCCCACTAGCAAATGATATAATAGACTTTGTCATTTTCTATTCTGGCGTAGTGGATATCCTGAGTTGTTTTAAGTTTTAATACTGGATTGGGCTTGCAAATAGAGCTTCTAGTGATAGTGCTCATCAAATTAAGATCTTCAATGCCATTTGGTTGAGTGATAGGAGTTAGTTACATCTGGAAGTATTTAAACCTGGACACGTCTTCTGTCTGTGGTCACCTTTCCATTGAGTTCTTTTCTAATCTTTTTGACTATGGTCATAAGGTCATTAAGATTAATGCTTTGAAAACTCCTTTCTCATCACTCTCTTTCCATGTTCATAACTTTCTTTTCATGTCCTTTAGTCATTTTGGGCATGCTTACTCAGCAAGTTAACCTACTAATATTGGATACTAAAATAGTTGATCATCTTTCTACGCAGGATGATGGAATGGGGCTTGCTTCCACAATCTGAAGCTAAGAAGGTTTACGAGAAGAAGCTAAAGAAGAACCAGCAACAGAAGGTCACCTCACCAGTCAAAGTAGTATCTGTTAAGAGAACGTCAGATGTGTTACTTAAAAAAGTCAAGCAGACCATGTCGACGGAGGTTACCAGGGTACCGAAGAAACGGAAGGCTAGCGACTCAGAATCGGATGATGATGACTTCATTTCTCCAAAAAGAAATGTCAAGACAGAGAAGGCATCTAGCTAGCCAGATCCACCCATTACTTTACCCCCCATCCTTCATGGTGATAATTAAGCTCTCTCAATTCATCGGCGACACAGAGGCCGTTATTACAGAATAGTGGAATATTTTCTAGTGTAGGGTAAATTAAGACAGCTCTTAACACATCCATTGTGCATTGTCATTTATTAAGCACATGTGGTGAAAAATAGTTTTGCTCATTCAGTTGAAAATGCCTTCTTCATGGTGAGGTGTAGAAGTGTTGCCACAGTAATGGCGCTCTGTTCTTATGATGAAATAGTTTAAGGAAGCAACCAATATTTTTGCTTTCTTTCCAGTGTTAAATTTTGAAGTTTGTAGGCATTGATTGTGATATTAGTGATCTATGGCTTTAATATGTGGTTTTCATAGAAAACTCATCACAACTGGAGATTTACATGTCCAGTTTGGATTCTCTAGCTTATAATTAGGGAAAACAAAGTGATCTGGCTGAGAAAGAACAATACCACCACAAAAACAAAGAAGTAGACTTCAAAAGAGAACAAATAGTACTTTTAACGTTAATGACCAATTGTTCTTTTACATGCTGCTTTGTTTGCAAAATCCAAGAGAAATTTCATTCTAACAGAGGTGTTTTATTTAGTTCTATAATTGGCACACGATGTATAATTGCCCTGGCAAAAGAGATGCTTAAATGATGCTTCTTTGGTTGGAGAAGAAATAGAGTTGTTCTTCAAGGAAGTGAACTGTAGAACTGATAATTCATTAACCTGCTCAGGTCATATAAAAGATTCAAGGAATTAACACTAAATGGGGGGAAAAAATTGAGAACAATTTGCTGCTTTCTCCTACACTTCTACACTGATGTTGAACTGCTGAAACAGATGAAATAAATCAGTAAGGACGAGTTCCATATTGCAAGACTATGCTCCACCACATTGCAAGACAACCGTCAGAATGGCAGTTAGGAACGTTGTGACTATAGTAGTATGCTTCCCTATGCTAGCCCTGGATGCAGCCCCACAAAATGGAGATGCGCCCCTTGTCGGATCTCCCCAACCCGCATACACTAATTTGTCTCGATGCGCACTTGACAAATGGTATAAGAAGTTTGACAACTTTATAGTACAATATGAGTATAATTATTACAACTTAGATCACAGATCACTATTACCTTAAAAAGTTTAAAAATTCATATTATTCCTGTATGTAGATGACATATTAGTTGCAGACTTTGATAAGATGACATTAAGAATCTAAAAGATCAATATGAAAAGACACATGTTGATGAGATAAAGACGATGAAGATTTCATACACCTCAGAAGTCAATAGCTCGATACATAATATGGTATGTACAAGACCACATATTATTCATACAGTGGGAGTCGTTAGTAGATATATGAAAAATGCAGGGGTAAAGAGCATTGAAAAGCAGTGCAGTGGGTTTTAAGATATCTACATGGCACAAAAGATATTTTTATGGAGGTTCAAGTTAAAAGACTTCGTTGATTAAGATTTTGTAGAATATCATGACAAAAGGAAGAGTACTAGTGGATATTCATTTATCCTAGGTAGTGGAAAGCAGCAATTTCTTATAGAAGATCATCGTTGTATGAAGAATAGAGGCAAATTATGTTGCAACTTTAGAAGCCAGCAAATAAATGCTATAGTTGAAAACTTCTTGAAGGAGTTGGGATTCAAGTAAAAAGATTACAATTTGTATAACAGTTAAAGCACTATATATTTGGCGGATAATTCAACATTTTATTCAAGGACAAAACATATTCATGTCAAATTTCATTTTCATATGGTAACATTTGGAAAATAGAACCTTAAAATTAGTAAAGATTTATATAAGTTAGACTCCAACTAACATGCCTACAAAGGTTGTCATCTTAGAAAACCTAAAGACAAACTCAGCTTCTATTTGTTTTTGAGATTGAAGGCAGTGTTTAGATCTCGTTAGTTATTAAGCCTAAGTACATGTTGAGGGCTCAATTTCACAAGTCATCAGGAAGTCAAATTCATCTCCAAGTAGGAGATTGTAAATCGTGAAGACGAAATCAGAGTGGGGTGTTCAAACGACCTTTGGGCATTCAAACACTTTTTTCTCGATAGCGAGAGTTTGATAATCATTGCAACGAGTTTTGACTAGAACAACCAGAGTGCAACTATTGTTCAGGCATTCAAACATAGCATCAAGTTTTTACTTCTTTAATATTTGAGCATTCAAACACACCTGAAAATACTTGACGGTTTGGGATAGGTTAAGAGGACTTTCTCGCTTAGTAATCTCTTTTTGTTCTACATAGTGAAATTGGTAGGACCTTTGTAGATGTAACTCTAGTTGGGTGAATCCCGTAAAATATATATCTCCTTGCTTGCATTTAATTCTTTTCTTCTTTCCATGTTTCATCTCCCAACAATCTTCATTTTTTTACTTGGTGGTGTAAATTGAGATAATCAGACTAATAATCTCTTTAAGACATAAATGATCAATATATTGTGTGTGCTAGTATAATGTAAAAAGAATTTACATTATAATTGAATAACATAGCAATTCTAAGGATCAAGTCATCATTGGTACAACCCAACCAAACACCAAAATAAATGAATAACTGCATCACCAATAGAACATCAAATGATAACGTGTATGTATGATATAGTCGAATCACTTCCTACGCGCTAGTAGAGCACCCCTGAAATTTCTTCAAAAAGGATAAAATTCTCTCAACATATCTGTTACGAACCGACCTAATCCGATCCGCAATGGTTCTAAAACTTAGATCCTAGCTTAATAGCCCTCCAATGGCTAGATGGATGCTAGGTTTAGTTCTTGGTGTGAAAGGGGAGAAGTTGTTGTGGAAGTGATGGGAGAGAGGCTGGAAGAGGCCGACCAAAGATTTGGGCAGTGGAAGAAGAGAGGTGAGAGAATGCACCAATGGCTAGAGTCAAGACAAAATGAGATAAGGCTAAAGCCAATTCCAATAACAAGATCATCATCCTCATACAACTCTAATTAGAGTTTTCTCTACATATATATATAGAGGCTCACTCTAGGGATTTATTAACTAAATTAAACAACTCTAACAAATCATAACAAATCATCAAAACCACTCTTCTTATCTTCTCAGATTAATCCTTATTTCGAATCTGGAGAAGTCATAAATATAAAAGTTGTAGATCTCGAGGTTGGTGACCTTATCCAATTGGTTTGATATTATTTGGATATGTGTAGAATATTCTGCGAATATTTTTCCAAAACTGCGCAGAGCTAAATTTAGCTAATTAAATAAAATCCTAACCTAATAAGACTCCAACTAAACCAAATAATCAAATAAGATAATTAGACTCAATTCATTAAGCCCAATCTCCCTTTGATATGATCTGATCTAACCCGGTTCGCATCAATCTACCACGCTTCCGACCACCTTGTCCTTAAGGTGTCCATGATGGTTTCTAAACCTTTCGTATTTGCCAAATCATTCCCACCAACATTCAAACCGAGTCCAAGAGCACAAGATTTGTGAAAGAGGCCATAGCTCGACCAAGCGTAACACAATGTAGCCCACTGATTGGTGCTCGTCCAATTAGTCCAAGGCTAAAATTTAACTCACCCATAATCCAATGTAAGCTCGAGTTTAGTCTAGGCCTCGTGCATGGGTTGATCTATTTAGGCTTTGGCACATTGCTTATGGGCTGAGAAGGTTGTAACACCCTCGTCCGATACGGGCACGTGCATGCCCACGTGCCCACACGGCATGCGCGGTGCACGCGACCGGTCGGGCGGGGCTCATCACGCACAAATACACTCCTGTGCACATATAATCATGACATCATCAAATAATACCTGCTAACATATGCATACTCACATATTCCAACACTAAATAAATTATATTAATCAACCAAATAAATCTGTTAACATCTGAATATCTAAATTCACAATAATATACACTAGACCACTACCTAATCTAGCAGGACCCACACAGGCCACAACAAACCATCAAGATACAACTAAACGACTGATACACGAGTGTACTATAATCTGACATGTACTATATAAATTATTGTCTAATACAAAAGAATGCAAATATCAAATACCGGTACAACTCAATTTATATATAAATTATCATCTATATCGTCTCACATCTATAGCTCACCTCAGCATCGCTTTAAAATATCTTCTCAAAATATCTCAAGTCGCTATCATGTACTACATATCTGAGGGGGTTAGAAGAAAAATAAAAAAAAGTTATGAGCAAAAGGCTCAATGAATAGACCTTACTTCAAATCAGTGATGCCAAACAAAAAGAAAATTATGTACTGGATAATATGAATAAGAAAAAACATCATGTCATGAATGAGTATATGAATATATCCTCAATAATATATAAATAAAAAATAGATAACATGTCACAACTGATAAAAGTATATAATCCTCGACAATGAGTAAATAAATCTCCATGTTAAACTATCATCATAACTTTCTCTCATATATGACACATGATGCATGTCGACCATGACCATACTATGATATCAAATGCAACCATATATGATGTATATTGACCACTCGATAATCAGGTACTCAAATGATAATGAAATCACATGCATTTCTCAGCATCTCAGTCACCAATGTCATTTCTATATGTCATCATCATACTAGACCACTGTGCACAGTCAACACCCGGTACCTGATCTCAACATCCTGCCCATAGACTCAAAGCATATCCTGCCATATGCTAAGGGTATCTTAGTCATAATCATACCCTGCAATACGCTAAGGGTATACCAAAATCCATCCAGATCGGGCACCCTCCTAGTTGATAGAAACCTCGTGAGAATAATTCGCCACATATGCCCTAGCGAACGACATGTGTCCGATTGTCTGTGCGCATAGACTCAACTGACCTCAGACATGGGCCACGAGATATCGCATATCAGCGACCATAATCATCACTCCAGGCACCTCTAACCCTGGTGCCTACTCGGGTATCCTCACGCTTTTTATCAACTATCCTATCAATCACATTTCATGCTTTCCTTCTAAATGCCAGATCATATGCATATATCCAGTACGATAACAAGTCAATGCATAATAAGAATTTTAGGTGGAATAGGAATCAAGAGAATAATTATGCAATGTAGTCTCCAACTATATCATCAACACATGCATACTCATGCAAATCTATTACATGCATACTCATGCTAAAAATCGATTGGACATAACCTTACAACAGTACAATCATCTCTCATCATCTCTATTTATCATCATCATATTCATATCCAAGATCAACTTAATTATATGCATGATAAAAATATGCTCAACTGTAATCATCTCTAGATAAAGTCATATAATCATGTTGGAGGCCAAAACATGCATGTACATAATATATAATATAACCTAATTTGAGAAAGACGTCTAGGAGATAAGACTACTCACATCTTATCAGAAGACTCAACACATGTATCCCTAAGGTCCATCAATCAATCGCCACTCGACGCTGGTGAAATCTCCAGGGTCTCGAATAAGGGGATTCAGAGTCTGAAAATGTTTAAGTAACATAAAGTTAGTTGTTTATCTAATTATAATTCGTTCGAGTAAAATATGATATTTTATTAGGTTTAATATTGATTAGATTTATAGGATAAATTTAATTGTGACAATATTAATATGCTATTTATATTTATTTAATAAAATCCTAATTTGCTAATTATAGAAAATAAGTATATAGTAATTTATCTCCTTTTTGTAAATAACTAAGACGATTATATATATATGATTTAATAAAAATATAATTATAAAATAATATTATTAATAGTTATTTGTAATACTTACTCTTATTTAACTAATCCTAAATTATACGTAAAATAATCATTATCTTATTATACAAAAATAATCTGCAAGTCTAGTATTCCATTTTATACAAACTATTAGACAATACTAATATACTAAAAATAGGCATATAAAATATAAATTAAATATAAATATAAGATTATTATCAATAAGACTACATATATTAACTAATAAATAATAACTAAAACTCTAAATAAATTTATAGGCAATATTTATAATTGTAATTAATAAATTATTATATTAAAATGCTTAGTAAAATTATATTAGTGCGTAAAAATTATCAAAATAATTAATTACCTAAATAAACTATGTTACCTATCATTAGGAAATAATTATATATAAAAATAATAATAGTCCTCTTCCAGCACTGTCTGCTACACAGCAAGAGGAGGAGGAGGGACCAAGAATGGAGAAGAAGAAAGGAAGAAAAAGAGAAAGAAAGAACGAAGAAAGAAGAAGAGAAGGAGAAGGAAGGAAGGGCGTGGCCCCGGGCCGGTGGGGAGGAAGAAAAAGAGAGAGAGAGAAAAGAAGAGAGAAGGAGAAAAAACTCACCAGTATGGCAGAGGTGGCGGCAGTGGTACCCAAGGATGGCGACGGCGGTGATAGGCCGGCTTCGACGAGAGAGAGAGAGAGAGAGAGAGAAGGACCGAAAGAGAGAGAGGAAGGAGAAAGAAAAAGATAGAAAGAGGCGGTGGGGGTTGGCGGTGGCTACGGCGACGCTGGGGCCCGCTGGCCGCAACCGGTTGGCTACGGCAGCGGCAGTGGGTGCGTGGCGCCCCACCACGCAAGCTGCATGAGCAGCTTGCATGGGCATGAGGCCGACCACATCGTGCCCAAAAACTCTTAAATTTTTATTTTTATTTTTCTTTCTTTTTGTCTCTTATTTATTTATTTTATACATTATTATTATTATTATTATTTATTTATTTATTTTTCTAGGTTATTATAAAGGTTGTCCTTTAGATCGGTAAGGAACTTGATAGACAATCACGACCATAGGATCGGGCCGTCAAGGTATCGGATCCTCGATATTTTTCAAAGCTTCAATGCCCTCAATCAATGGCTCGGGTGGCAATTGGTGATGGCTGACGACCTATGTCAGTGTGGGCAGCAAGGTTTCTTTTGATGGTGATGTATACCTCAATAGTCCATCATGTTGTGGAGGTGCCCTTGGTGCAGGTTCAACCCACGTTGCCATGGCTTGATCTAGTTCGATGGTTGCGCTTGCTCTCGTCAGTGTGCTGCCTTGATTACCTTCCCTACGGTTGGTATGATTAGGTGTACACCTTAGATGACTTTGGTTCGTGTCCATAAGGATCACCTTGATCTCCAACAATGTTTGTGCCATGAGCGCTAGGGTTTGTGAGAGATCGGGAGGGCTTTTCGTCCAACCTCGTGAGCACTGTCGAGATGGCAATCTTGACAGAGCCGTGTGGTCTGTCTCCATACCTTGCTCGCTCGTTTGCTTTACTACCTTCGATCATATGGTAGCCATGACAGTCCGAGGAACGTTGACTCTAATACCAGTTGTTACGAACCAACCTAATATGATCTGCAACGGTTTTAAAATTTAGATCCTAGCTTGATAGCCCTCCAATGGCTAGATGAATGCTAGATTTAGTTCTTGGTGTAAAGGGAGAGAATTTATTGTGGAAGAGAGGGGATAGAGGCTAGAAGAGGCCGACCAAAGACTTGTGCGGTGGAAGAAGGGAGGTGGATGAAGACGCCAATAGCTAGAGTCAAGACAGAAGGAGATAAGGCAAAAATCAATTCCAATAACAAGATCATCATCCTCATACAACTCTAATTAAGGTTTCCTCCACATATATATAGAGGCTCATCCTAGGGACTCATCTACTAAATTAAACAACTCTAACAAATCCTAACAAATCATTAAAACCACTCTTCTTATTTTCTCGGATTAACCCTTCGTTTTGTCGTAGATAGATTCCGAATCTAAAGAAGTCATAAATATAAAAGTTGTAGATCTCGAGACTGGTGACCTTACCCAACTGGTTTGATATTATTTGGATATATGTATAATATTCTACGAATATTTTTCCAAAACTGCGTAGAACTGAATTTAGTTAATTAAATAAAATCATAACCTACGAAGACTCTAACTAAACTAAATAACTAAATAAGATAATTAAACTCAATCCATTGAGCCTAATCTCTTTTTGATATGATCCGATCTAACCTGGTTCGCATCAATATCCTATTAGATGCATTCAAGACCAACTATTTTGTGTCGGAAACAAATAGGTACAGAACAATTTCTGGAAATATGTCTAAACCAATGCTTAAAGCTTTACTAGATTTGAGGATCCGATAAACAAAACCCAAATAATTACACAAATTAAATCAACAAATTGAAACAGCTATAAGTAATGGTTCTTTAATCATAACAAATTACAATGTTCCCTAAAGTTCTATTGCTACCTTTTTCTTCTCCCTGCTATTTCTCAATTCAGTATGTACTCTATTGACCAGCTTGAGAAATGCAACTCCAGAAAAACAAAATTGTTGGGAAAGAACTTATTGTCTCCATGTTGGCACAACATTTGTCATCCGATCTATACCTCATTCACATATTTCGAATTTGCGGCCGCTAGAAGAGCTGCTCCAATTCCAGATCCATCCTTGGTGTGTTCTATTATCACATGCTTTGAATTCCCTAAGCCAAGTAGCTCCTCTACTGCCTCCTTCAAGTACTTTCTATATTGAGGATAATGCTCATAGAGGCCGCCATCCATTGCAACCACCGTCCTTTTCCCAAAGACGAGTCCTTTGGAATCCTCCATCTTTTGGAGAATGCCCACAATTCCTGCTCCGGCCAATCTGCCACCTCGCTTAACTATAGTGTCGCAGACATCTACTACGATCTTCCTTGCTTCAAGAGAAGATCTCTTCACCTGAAGAGAATATTGAGGAAATGTCTCCATGGTTAGAAGGGGCTTTAAGATCTCATTTTTGAAGAACACTGAGAGATTAACAAGGCAGACAGAACTTACACCAATGATGTCACTCAAGATTTCTCCAACTTCTGACAAATCATCTGAGTTGTCCTGCTGCATAGCACAAAGATCTGAAGTCCTGCAAAGAAAAGAGATGAATCTTATCTTTTTTCTTAAATAACAAACTTACAACATCTATGCTAATGACTATGAGTGTCCCTAATTTTGTAATTATTGGTAAAATTTCAATCGATAATTGCAAATGTTTACAATCAACTGATACATGATAGATCTACTTAAATCTTGTAACTATTAAGCTGCAATTTTTTTTTCTAATTTTCTGATCCATGCTGTTGTTCCTAATTCAATTCTATAAGTGATATCCTCTTAAATGTGCTCTCTTGTTAAACGAAGATCTAAGGTGATAAGATTGTTCCTCCAAGCACTTTATCTAATAAAAAACTTTCCAGTAACTATAATTCATTGACAACTAAAATAAAGTGCATGATTCATTCAGATCATGAATATTGAATAACTATGAGTAAGATGCTAAACTAGAACAACTTATCAACAACATGACATATATTTCTTCCCAAACTTTTCGCATGTTATTTGTTAGGTTTTTATTTGTTGGCAATTGTGTACAAAATATTCTAAGTATATTTTTTACATGTATATGAGCTTTACACAAGTCTAGAATATCTCTGGTCTAAAGAATTGCAAGGTTATTGGAGAAAAGCTGTTGAGTTCACACCGCGTTCACAAACGCGTTCGAACGCGGTGCGTTTACAAACGAGTTCGAACGCGAAATCTGCGTTCACACAGACAGAGAGCCACGTTCACAAACGCGTTCGAATGCGGGCACTGCGTTCACACAGACAGAGAGCTGCATTCACAAACGAGTTCGAACGCGAAATCTGCGTTCACACAGACAGAGAGCCGCGTTCACAAACGCGTTCGAACGCGGGCACTGCGTTCACACAAACAGAGAGCCGTGTTCACAAACGCATTCGAACGCAACCTGAAGAATTCAAGCTGTCGCGTTCGAACGCACTCGAGCCCGTTCGAACGCACCAACAAAGTTTAAAAATATTGGACTTTCATGAGTACGGATAAGATTCAGATTTGGCTCTATCTTGAAGATCATGAGTACGGATAAGATTCAGATTTGGCTCTATCTTGAAGATCATGAGTACGGATAAGATTCGGATTTGGCTCTATCTTGAAGAACATGAGTACGGATAAGACTCGGAGTTGGCTCTATCTTAAAGATCATGAGTACGGATAAGACTCGGATTTGGCTCTATCTTGAATATCATATATAAGGATTATGAAACCCTAACTCTAGGGTGGTGGAAGAAACATTATTGAGGGTGACTTCTTGAAGCTACATCGGTTCTTCTACCAACAAGGTTTCACTAATCTACAAGAATTTAATCTTTCGTCTTAAGGGTGATCTAGACGAAAGATCAATCTCGAGGGCTACTGAGATTGGACTTCAATCACAGGAAGCAGTGAATCGTGGGTTCTAGCGATCAAGACTGAGAGAAACAAAGTCGTTTGGATCGACGGGGTGTTTTGTGAGTCAGTCTTGTAACTGCTACTATTATAGTGATTGGTTTTGATCCGAGTTTGGATCCGTAGTTTTTTTTCCCGTTTTGGGTTTTTCCACGTTAAAATCTTGGCGTTTATCTCTACTTTCGATTTTAATATTTCTTTCGACTTTTACTTAAGCAAACGAGAAATATCATTGCCTAGAGGTTAGATACATACGTGTGTCTAGGGATTTATTTTTTCAATTGGTATCAGAGCAGGTTCTCTCACTCTTTGAGAGAGATCAAATAGGCATGGATTTTCATAGAGATGAACAATCATCTATTAGACCTCCTATTCTAGATGAATCAAATTATGGATATTGGAAAGCTAGGATGAGAGCTTATTTGAAATCTATAGATGAGCGAGTATGGATGGCCATTGTGAATGGTTGGAGTCCACCAATGTACATGGTGAATGAAAAACTTATTGAGAAACCGATTGACTCATGGGATAGGTCAGACTATGACAAAGTCGGCTGGAATAGCAAAGCAATAAATGCTATTTTTAGTTGTGTTTCCTCGGAAGAATTTAGAAGAATTTCTACGTGTGAGATAGCAAAAAAAGCCTGGACGATCTTAGAAACTACTCACGAAGGAAACATGGCTGTAAAACTTTCGAAACTTCAGAGGTTGACTACTAGTTTTGAAACCCTACGTATGGAGGAGAATGAGACATTTGATGAGTTCTATGCAAAGCTGAGTGATATAGTCAACTCTAGTTTCAACTTAGGAGAGAAACTTCCTGAAAACAGAATTGTCCGTAAGATCCTTAGGTCCCTTCCAGAAAGGTTTCAGGCAAAAGTTACAGCTATTGAGGAAAGTAAGGATATCGATTCAATGAAAGTTGAACAATTGGTAGGAAATCTACAAACATTTGAGTCCAGTCTTTCAAAACCGAGGAAGTCCAAAGGGATGGCCCTATCTACAGTTGAACAAAATTTAGAGGAGTCGGATGATGAAGGTGATTTAGATGTTGAGATGTTGACCATGTTTGTCAAAAAGTTCAATAAATTCTTTCGGAAGCCAAACAAGTTAAATGCTGAAAAACTTGAGAAAAGCAAAGCCTTTGTAAAAAGGAAGAATACTATGAGTTCAAATACAGGTGGTACCAACAACAATGTCAAACAAAAAAATAAGAATTTTGAGAATAAAGTTCAATGTTTTGAATGTTCTGGTTTTGGACACATCGCACAAGAATGCCCTAATCGTCTTAAGAGGAAGGGCAAAGTTATGAAAGTTACTTGGGATGACTCAGATGAATATATTGATGATTCTGAAAAGGACGAAAAAAACTTTGTAGCTTTTACCTCTTCTCTACTTTATACTAACTCTATTGTTGATACTGATAGTACAGATGATCAGGATATGTTACCTGCTGAGGAAGATGAATCTGAAATCCAAAAGGCATATAATGACTTATACCTAGAGTCGTTTAAACTCAAGAAAAGCAATCTTAGACTACTTCAACGACTCAAGGAAATTGAACCAGAAAGAATTCAATTTGAGGAGAAGTACAAATTGGAGCTTGAACGTGTCAAAGACCTTTCTGAACAACTTGACAATGCGAAAAATAAAATGAAGGTTGATGAAATTGAACTAGAGCGATTGCATAAGGAAGTTACATTTCTGAAAGGGAAGAACAAACTTGACGAAATTCTAAAAGCTCAGATCTCTGGAAAAGACAGGTATGGTGTTGGATACACTGGTAATTCAAATAATAATAAAACTGTATTTGTTTCTGCAGGTATACAAAAGGAAGAATACCTGAAGCCATCAACCGCATTTACAAAGCAATCATGGATGAACCCTTCTAAACAGAACTTGAATATACAAACTGGTGAATCTTCGACGGTACCAAAGGTAAACTCTAATCACTCTCCTCGACATAAGGTGAGTAGAAAAATGTTTGTTCCGACATGCTATCATTGCGGCATTCTAGGGCATATTCGACCACATTGCAAATTTTTACAAAAACCTAGAAGTGCTTTTATTTATGGGATGAAAACAAAGGCCATATGGATCAAGAAATCTGATTTGAAATGTTATGTTGTGCATACTGCCTTGAAAGCCTTAAATTCTGAATTGTGGTATTTAGATAGTGGCTGTTCAAGACATATGTCGGGTGACAAGTCTTTATTTTCTAATCTCGAAAAACATGAAGGAGGAGTTGTGACATTCGGAGATGGTAACTCATCCAAGGTAATAGGTAAAGGAAAGGTAAGTACTCTAGGGATTTCTAGTCTCGAAAATGTTCTTTATGTTAATGGCTTGAAAGCAAATTTATTAAGCATCATTCAATTTTGTGATGAAGGTTATGAGGTAGAATTCTCTAAAAATGATTGTACTATTCTAGATCATGATGGTAATGTTATATGTTTTGGATCTAGAACATCTAATAATTGCTATATTGTTAGAACTTCACATAATCTGAAATGTAACAAGACAAAACAATAGCAATAGAACATGTTGAGATGGAGAAACAGTTGGGTGATTTGTTACAAAACCTTTTGATTTACAGAGATTTCAGTATCTTCGCACTTATTTAGGGATTTGTGCTTTGGATTGATTTGTGTTTTAGTTTGCGAGTTTCTTATTATTTTGTTTCATTTTTTTTAGGTTTTATTTTACTCTGAAATTTTCTTTGGTTTCAGTTTTAGATTTGTCGAGAGTTTTTGTTATAAAAAAAAAAATTGATGCACTCCTAGATTCAATAATATACTCTTGACATAAAAATATGACTTTTCTCTTGATTATGAGTTATTATAGTCAATCTTGTCATCTTGTAGTATATTGTATCAATTTTGATTTTGTCACTCTCTCAACTTCTATAATAATAAAATTTTAATGCACTCATAACGTATGTGTATTCTTGTGTGAGCATGATATCATGAATATTTTTTTAAATAGCTCTCTATTAACTTTGATTTGCACAGTTTGACCTCATACTTAGTTATCAAATATATTTTTATAAAAGATCAATGAAAATGGCTACAATGAGTTAGTGTGAAAGCCGTTTTGTTTCGAGTCCAGTTTGACTCAGTACATTATATGCAAATTCAAAAAAAAATGATAGATGTGAATTTCTTCTTACACTTTATTTGATTTGTACTACAAAAAAAGGGCTACCTACTCATGTGTGAAAGCCATCATTGCACCTATTTTTTTTTAAAAAAATACAGGAAAAATTCCTGTTATGTTATGGAGAATAAGTCGAAAAGTGCAAAATTTCAATACTAAGTCGGTTTGACTACTGTGTTGCATCATTGTTTATATAGGAAAGTTTGTTTAAGAAGATTGGTTCATATTATCTATGCTCATCTTGCATATGCGTATCGTTATGATCAATCAAGATTAATTTAATTTTAAGTGATGCATTAGAATTGATTATAATATGCTTTTGATATCTTGATTGATCTGTGTATGACTTATTTCATTTGATTGTCATATTCTATGTCTTGAATGTATTTTGAATTTCTAGAAGTGCATCTCCAAAGTCTATTGATCTTGATTGATTTCGTGTAGTTTCAAGTTTTGATCACGTTAAAGTTAATATCTTGATGTTTTTTGTGCGATTGAACGTGATAACTTGCATTTTTAAGTGGAAGATGGATTTCACTAAGGGTCTTAATGGTTTCTAGAATTTTTGGATTTTTTTTGTATTCTTTGGGCATATGTTGAATCTTGCGACTTTTTTCCTTCTCTAGAATGCCTAAAAAAGCTACAGTTACTAAGAAACCAAGGCCGCCTTCTTCACCTACCTCGACTCTGTGTTGACGATTCTTCATCGTCAGTTTCCTCCGAGTTCCTAGTCTTTGGCATTTGTGTCAAAAAGGGGGAGAGTGTCTTAGTGTCTAAGTTAGTGTCTAGGTGTCTAGGTGTGTAGGGGGAGTATGAGCATAGGGGGAGTTTATGAGAGTCTTAAGTACTTTTGAACTTTGCTTGAAGTAACTGTGAACTGTTAAGTACTTTTGAATTTATGCTACATTGATAACTTGTATTTAGATTGTTTATTCATTTCAAGTTATTTTCACTTGATCTTGGATTGGTATATGTTTATTTGCAGGGCTTGATGTGCAAAATATTCTAGACTTGTTGATTGCTCAATTTGAAGTCTTTGTAATATCTTGTAACCTAGGTGTTTTGTCACAAATTGCCAAAGGGGGAGATTGTTAGGTTTTTATTTGTTGGCAATTGTGTACAAAATATTCTAAGTGTATTTTTTACATGTATATGAGCTTTACACAAGTCTAGAATATCTCTGGTCTAAAGAATTGCAAGGTTATTGGAGAAAAGCTGTTGAGTTCACACCGCGTTCACAAACGCGTTCGAACGCGGTGCGTTCACAAACGAGTTCGAACGCGAAATCTGCGTTCACACAGACAGAGAGCCGCGTTCACAAACGCGTTCGAACGCGGGCACTGCGTTCACACAGACAGAGAGCTGCGTTCACAAACGAGTTCGAACGCGGTGCGTTCACAAACGAGTTCGAACGCGGTGCGTTCACAAACGAGTTCGAACGCGAAATCTGCGTTCACACAGACAGAGAGCCGCGTTCACAAACGCGTTCGAACGTGGGCACTGCGTTCACACAGACAGAGAGCCGTGTTCACAAACGCATTCGAACGCAACCTGAAGAATTCAAGCTGTCGCGTTCGAACGCACTCGAGCCCGTTCGAACGCACCAACAAAGTTTAAAAATATTGGACTTTCATGAGTACGGATAAGATTCAGATTTGGCTCTATCTTGAAGATCATGAGTACGGATAAGATTCAGATTTGGCTCTATCTTGAAGATCATGAGTACGGATAAGATTCGGATTTGGCTCTATCTTGAAGAACATGAGTACGGATAAGACTCGGAGTTGGCTCTATCTTGAAGATCATGAGTACGGATAAGACTCGGATTTGGCTCTATCTTGAATATCATATATAAGGATTATGAAACCCTAACTCTAGGGTGGTGGAAGAAACATTATTGAGGGTGACTTCTTGAAGCTACATCGGTTCTTCTACCAACAAGGTTCCACTAATCTACAAGAATTTAATCTTTCGTCTTAAGGGTGATCTAGACGAAAGATCAATCTCGAGGGCTACTGAGATTGGACTTCAATCACAGGAAGCAGTGAATCGTGGGTTCTAGCGATCAAGACTGAGAGAAACAAAGTCGTTTGGATCGACGGGGTGTTTTGTGAGTCAGTCTTGTAACTGCTACTATTATAGTGATTGGTTTTGATCCGAGTTTGGATCCGTAGTTTTTTTTCCCGTTTTGGGTTTTTCCACGTTAAAATCTTGGCGTTTATCTCTACTTTCGATTTTAATATTTCTTTCGACTTTTACTTAAGCGAACGAGAAATATCATTACCTAGAGGTTAGATACATACGTGTGTCTAGGGATTTATTTTTTCATTATTGAATATCTTAAGTTTCAGAAGAGAGCAATTCTGTAGTTGTCTGACCATATGTTTTAAACAAAAACAATTTTTTTATCTTAGATCATACAAAAAAAATAAGAAAAAAAAATAGACTTCAACAACTTGACCAAAGCAACAATTACTTGCAGCAGTAACCTCATGCTTTACAAAATTTCCGTCATGATGTCATCTATAATTCTATAATTTTCAGAGAAATTAATTCACTACAAATTCTCGATGAATCTAACAGTTGGAGAACCAACTCATGATACTAAAGTATAAACTCTAAGAACATGTCTAGAACTAATTATATAGAATGAAACTTCAGTAAATCATGTCTAGGGTTATCTACTTCTGTTATATTGGATCTAAAGTTCAATAGTTAGATGAAATTGAAAAGGACAATATGCATAGACATAGAGAAGATTGAGAAGTGACACTAAAATATCAGGCTCGCTGCTTATAGCACTCAAGATAAATGAGAAGCTACAAGATGACTATATGACCATCCATGCAATGTAGATCAGAATATTAGGCGACTAAAAATTAGAATATGCAAAAGTTGGGTGACAACAAGATGAGAATGTTAAGGTGGATGAATGAGGTTATCAGAAAGAAGAACAAGAAAAATCATATTGGAGACAAGTTACGACAGTAGCATAAATGATACATTATGCCAAAATCAGTTAAATGATTGGAGTTGTCTGGTAGAGATCACTCGTGTACCAACAAGGAGGATAAATTTTGTTCAAATTGAATGTGCCTTCTGAGAATGGGGAATAGCAATCTACCACTTAGGAACTGTTGGAAAAAAGATCCACGGAACTTGGTTTGGCGAAGAACCTTACCTGAAACCGGCATGAATAGAAGGCAAAGATCAATATGGCCGACCAAGAAAAAAGGGACCAAAAGCTTGGTTTTGCTGGCATAATTTACCAGGAATGAACTTTTCAAGTTATTTATAGAAAATCAGATATATGAAAGACTCTTAGAAAAAAAGTAGACATCCAGATCAGAATATAAGAAATTACCTCATCACAAATGGAATGGAAAGATTTTCAGGGACAGAATCACCAAACAAAGCAGAAACTTCAGCCATCTTGAGCAGTACTCTTCTTACAATTTCACCTAGGTACATACCGGCAATTGTCTTCTCGAATATCTGGTTCATAGGCCAACCAAAAACATGACAAATTGGTTATTATTTTGTATATTAATATGAGTCCAGAAAATTCAATGGAGGTGATGTAACAAGTAATAAACATAGGAATACAAACAGGAAAACCATATTTACCTGCTCTCCAGGATTTATGCTCTCATTATCCATGTTTTTATCAAACTCTGTCAAGGGAAGGCCATTTGAGAAAGCTCCCCACTCGGTACTGATGATCTGTGGTCGAAAAAAGCTGATCAAATCAAAACATGAAATGGAAGATTGATACTATTTTAATACTTTCTTTTGGAACAAAGATGTTATGATTTGAAGTTATCAGTCCTTTTCATTTAAAAAAATTCAGCGAATTATACAGCGCTAAGTGCAACATGACAGAAGTTTAAAAGATGTTCCTTTAATAATTTAGGCTATTCAGCTGTCCTGTCAGAAAAATATAGACGAAGTAGGATATATAGATGACAAACCGTTTTTCCAGAACCAGTTGCTAGACCTTGCAACTTATGAATACAGTCCATTCGCTCTATGTAGCATGCATTTGTACCAGTACCCAAAATTACAGCAATCATCACATCATCATCCCAATAGCGTGCCCCAGCTAGAGTACCCACTGCATCATTAACCTGTCGCAAGTGTAGAATCCATATTGGAAAATTGAATTTTAAATGTATAAAAGATGACTTCAAATGTTATTAATGAGCTCACCAAGGCAGATACGTGCATATCTAGCCCTTGCCTCTCCATTGCTTCATTTAAGCAAACAACAACATCTCTTCCAGCCTGCATAGATTTACCATTTGTCAGTTAGGTTTTCCAAAGTGTTGCATATGATGATTGCTATGGAAATAAAAATGATATGAATTTGTAGCTATTCAGTACTAAGAAACCAGTGAGGCATATCCTTTACATTCATTGTTCATTCATAGCAAAGAAAATACAAGAAGCCTCAGGTGGTAAAAGAAGATAAGGACAACAGTTTGGCATTTCAATAGTATCAAGAGTACAATCTCTCAAAACCACTCCTTAGGCTAGTTGAAAATATTTCTGCCCCTTCAGATCTTCTTTATCCCTCTAAGAACTTTCTTGAATAGTTAAACATGAAGGAAGTTGACCTGTTTATATATTTTCTTTACTTCTTCCTATGAAACCAGAATAAGTAAATAGCAATATAAAAAAGTAACTTTTTTTTCTTGAATTATGGAGGTAAAAATGAAGAAATTGAATTAGAACTTTAGAATGTCTAAAATACAATTTTAATATCTCATTAGGTAGGACGATTATCCTGCCCCTTAAACCTTTTCACAATCCCTGATTTGTAAATCTTGATGCATTCAGGAAACACTGTTGAAGATGGTCAGAGCTCATGAAAACGATCAGAAACTCATGGAGATGTCAAATTTCATGTTTGAAGAGGTTAGAACAAAGTCTCTAAATCAAAACTGAAAGAAATAAAGAAAAGCACCTCTCAATTAGCTTCTAAGCCAACTGTTCTCTTTCTTTGACTGCATTATTCTTACAACCCAAGGTCGTGAATTTGTTTTAGAAATTTAACCAATATGACTTCTTCCCTATGATGACAATATAGGTTCATGACTTGAAACAAAACAGAAAATGAACATGAAAAATAGAGAAGCCCTTGTTTGGGTTCTAACTGGCTAACAGTTTTTTTTAACCTCAATTTCGGAGCTGTTGGATCTGTCAAACTATACTTGATGTCCAAGATTAAGAACGTGCATCCAATTAATCTATCTTTAAGTCATACTTAGTTCAAAATAAAGGTAACAAGGCTGCATTCTGCTACATCAATGTGCAATGAACAGTACAAGGTATCAAACACTAAGACATGAGCTCCAGGAACTACAGCCTTACTGAAAAAACCTTAGGCTCTTGTTAGTCCAAAAATAATTCCAAGCATGAGAATTATTTATGAGATATGACCTTCAGATATTTAAAAAGCGTTCCCAGAATATCTAGTTATGCTGAAGTCAGATGCTTGAATTGAATTTATGTCCTCTGCAGACTTTCTAGCTAGCTGCAGCATGTACCAGGTTATCAGCATTTTATTTCATCGACTTGCCAAATCACAAAGTCAGAATCACAATAATAACTGACATTCATGTAACTCTTGTGAATGAGGAAAATAAAGTAATAAGTGCTGGGTAAACTTGGTTATCAATGCAAAGATGAAGTATAGAAGGCCAGACCTTGTGTTGTTCTAAATTCTAGCTATTATACTTACTCAAAAAGTCAAAATTCTACTAAATCAACCCTTAAATAATTCCTCATATCATGAGGGAAGTTACTCAAATATCAAAAATAAAAGGTATGATTCCAAATAAATCCATGAAAAAAAAGAAGAAAACCCTACTGTCCCAGAGACTGTGAAACCCTTTGTCCACTTGATCAAGATGCCAGAATCTATGGAAGTCTGTCTCACTGGAAAAGAGAATGTGAAACCAATCTCCCTCTTTGTTCCTTGGGGAAAATGTATCTTGGTACTCTCTTTTGCAACAAAACTTGCAAGCCCAGATGCAATAAAGTCAAACAACTCCTGTTACCAAGTACACATGGTTAGACCAATGCCATCACAAATCTTGAACAGCAACTCAAATTGCAGATTGAGAATGAAATTAGCAAACCTCAGAAGTACCATGCATAAGCTCTTGGGGTATCAATACTTGCTCGAACTCTGTATCAACAACACGGTTGTCTTTACCTCCCAATTGCACTCTCAGAACTCGAAAATTAGTGCCTCCAAGATCCAACGCGTAGAATAGACCCTTCTCGTTCCTTCAATGATAAAGAACCATCAAATATCTCTGATGAATAACTCAATGACACACATAGAAAACCACATAGCACTCATATCCATCACAAAGATTTCATCTTTTCAATGCTATACAGAAAAGAATGACAATTATAGCATAAAGTCTCACTAAAACTAATCATCAAACATGACAATCAACAATATATATCCAACATAGTGATTTCTTCTTTTGATTCGGAAATACGAAAAAGATACTTAAACCTCAAAATTAGACAAGAGATTTGCGCAATGAACATGCAAAAGATCATCTTTTCCACGCAAACAAAAGGAAAGTTCGTAAACTGAGAACAAATTTAGATAAAATCGCAAAGAAGAGGAAAGATAGATAGAATACTAGTAAAGGAGCTTGAAGATTACCCCGTTGGGAGGGAGTCGACGTAGCTCAGGATCATCTTGAGATCGCCCGCGCCGTCAGCGGCGAGTCCAGCACGCATGTCGGCCGACACGGCGTCGGCCACGTGGCGGAGGACCGGGAGAGGGGTGGCGCACCGTAGCTGGAGGTCGCGAAGGATGGGCACCGCCCCCGGCGCCACTCTGCCGGAGACCGAGCACCGGACGGAGGATCTTCGCCTCCTCCCCGGCGAGGGTCGCACGATCGCCGAGAAGGATCCGATGGCTGCGGAAGAAGACATCTCGGAGATCCAAGAAAGCGAAAGAGAGCAGAGAGTGGAGAGCAGTAGGAGTTCTCGCGAATCTTTGTTTTTGTTTTTGGTTTTTTTAAAGTGAAGGAGCTGTATTCTGCTAGATGCCAATCTGACCAGTTGACTGTCCAGAGCAATCGAAATGCAAATGGTTACACAGATCCGGGGGTAGGCGGGTCGTCCGGTCCTAACATGACCTTGGATCACCTGTTTAGTTTCTCTAAACACATGCATAATTTTCCACTCATTGAAGCCTCAAAGAAGGCCCTAACACTCCTCTATTATGTTCATAATACGCCACCGACAACTTGCCTCCTGACGAAGAATCTAGACCAATTCTTTGTAGTCCGTTTCAATCATTTAGTCCTACCCCCTTTGTTTGTCATTTTTAGGCATAATCTTATAGCAGAGCTTTTCGGACAAGGCTCCTAGGTGATCCATGCAAGCTTGCCTACTGCATCATGAAGAACCGCACCAACACCACCCTGATACATGCTAGCAGCAGTGCACCCGTTTGTCTTGAGCTTTAGCCACCCCTCATTTGGGGCAGACCAACTGTCGCATGTGTCTGGGCTTTTTTATCATTTCGAGCATACTTTGCAGCTAGGTGGATGGCCTTTCTGACCACCACCTTTGGACTTAACCTATATCCTCCAAACACCACCGAATTCCTTTGCTTCCACATTTGCCACATTGTTGTTGCTGCAATAGTGGCCTTGACATTCTTATTTACCGCATTTTTGCTTTCCAGGTTGTAATAATCTAGTCTTCTTGGACCCGGAGCTTTAGCAGCTCTCTAGCTTATACCAACATTCAAGCTATACCAGCATGCAGAGAAGAGGTGGTTAGTTGTTTCTCAATGTAGTCCACACTGAGCACACGAATCATCTTGTCCAATATGAAGCCTATGGAGGTACTCCTTGGTTGGCAGCCATTAGTTATCGCGAATCGCTTCCTTGAAGACAAACGGATTTACTACATCCAAAGTTGTATAAAATAATTCAAAACCATCACGTGGCAAGAGATGAGTGGTTACGAAAGGATCAAATCCACGTAAAGAGAAGTTGGAATCAATTTCGCCTTCGATTTTGATAGAGAACGGCTTGCTTTTTTTTTTTGTTGAAATTAATTGAATAAAATTTGGACAACGGATGTGATGGGTATTCTGAAAGGGGTTGGTTTACTTTTTTAAGCTTAATTATAGTAACACCCCTTGAACTATAGGGTAATATCGAAATGACCCTCTGACATTTAAAATATTACAATCAGACCCCCCAAACTACCAGGGGTGTAACAGATCAGATGGTGGTAATAGAAAATGACCGATTACTTTTTTTCTTAATCTCTATCTGCGTGGCATTAATACCTATTTCTATTGGTTGTTATTAGAAGAAATGCGAATTAGCCATTTTAACCTTCGATGGGATGTGATTTGATTGGGGAATAAACGTTATCAACTTCACATTTTTCTTCTCTATTGTGAAATCTAATTTCCTCTTTCCATTCTTATCTAAGCATTTTACTTTACCTCTGTGCCCTAATCTCTCATCGTCGCCTCTATGTTGTCGTAGCCAATATTTTCATCTAAGCAGCGTTACTTTGAAGATGATGAGTCTGTTCTTATATACTAAAGGTATACTTTGACAACCTTAACATTTGAGTTTTTTTTAGTACCAAATATCTTGGAGGTAGTGTAATGTTTGTAGGATTAAATTTAAAAAAAAAATATGAATTTTAGTGTGAATATATGGTTTTTGTCTCTATTTTGGGGAACCATTTGATTCCTTCTTGTAAAATTATGTTTGCTTTTCTCTTTGTGGTCTCTGATATATGGATCTAAGTTAAAAAGTTAGATTTTTTTGGTGCGACTGTGAGCCAAGAAAATGTTTCTTCTTTTGTAGTGGTTGTAAAACAATGCATTTAGGGTCCCTATTTTATTTGACCTGATATCTAAATTTTACTTTTGTAATAGTTTTGTCTTCTAGATTAACAACAAAATATCTTATTTGCAATATTTATGCTAATTTATTTTACCTCAAAATAGATATCTTTTGTCTATACAAATTGGTCATTTATCATAGGGGAAAGATAGTTCATGGTCCCAATTTCAGTTATGTAAATCATACATGTCAATGGATTCTAATTTAATATCCTTTATAGAAATATTGGATATTTTAAACAATTTAAATTGTTCTCAAGCTAAGGTATATTACAAGTTGCCTTATATTAACTTGAATAGTAGATTAGGAGAAATTATTATTGACAATGATGTTCTAGTTAAGTTTGGCATGCATGCTGGGTTAGAGGAGGTACTATTGTATATAGATTATCCAATAAAACATATAAAGGTAGTATATGAATCACCTAAGCTAGCAGAACAATCTACTAAGCCAGAAATGTTGTTAATTTTAGAATTTTAATTAAATTTGAAATTAGTAATTAAAGAAATTTAAAACTCGAACGTTACAAGAATTTTAAAAGATTTTGTAACGGTCGTAATTGTCATTTTAAAATAATTAATGGGCTGAATTCATTTGGAGGTTGCAAGGCCTCAAATATTTATAAATACCCTTTTGTTCATGAGAAAAGAAATATAATAATAACAACATAAAATTCCAAGTCAAATATAAAGTTTTGGCTACTTTTATCTTTCAATTTTTCTCTTATATATTATTTTATTCGAATTGGAGGAGTGCGGTTCTCATAGAGAAGCATCGAATGACTATGCTATCTGGCGATGCAAGAACGAGGTTCTGAGTTGTATCTTGGAGGAAAAAGAGGTAGGTAACCCTACATAGAGGCCTCACTTTTCTTTAGGGTAGCTACGCTTCAGTGTGCCTCACAGGCTAGAGTTCCATAAATTTTTTATTATTATTTATATTAAATAATATTTATTTTATTTTTTAAAATACAAAAGTATATTTATTCTGTGCATATATATTTTATTTTAAAGTTTTTAGAAATAAAAACTAACAAGAAACACATATAACTCAACCCAAAACACTACCACCTTCTGAGCCAGAAACGCATGCATCTAAGATATAATAATTGCATATTTTGATAATTTGTGGAATGATGGTAATTCTAGTGATAATGAGTGGGATAGTTATGATAGTCATGATGAGCAGCCCAGTGACATGAAGAGGAATCAAATTTAGAGAAATCATCAAGTAAAAGTGAATTTATGGATGGTAGTGGTTTTGCATTCTTTTAAATCTACCCCTACCTCTACATAAAAAAAAGGAGGCTAGAACTTGGATGCTTTTTATGACTTTACTAGTAGTCAAGAGGCAAAATGTTTGAAGGGGGGAGGGGGCTGGATAAATAAAAGATTTGTCCTAAGATTTTGAGAAAATTAGAACAAAGAAAGATGGAAGCAAGAAAATATGAACCATTATATGCAAGCAACAATATTTTTGAGATTAGCAACAGTTTTAAGATTAAAATTATTAATTTATCATAAATGAAATATACATGCAAGTTGTGAGACATAACTGGTGTTCCATGTACACATGACATTGCAACAATATTTACAGATAAAAGACAGCTAGAAGACTTTGTTAGTGAGTACTACTATAAGGACACATTTATCAAAACATATATTCACATTATTTATTCAATCCCTGATTAAACAGCTTAGATGCATACCAACTTAGATTCTCAAAACCTCTACATTATAAAAATAGCCTGGCAGACCTAAGAAAAATAGAAAAAGAGCTAAAGATGAACCAATAAAAATCTTACTTCACTAAGAGACAAATTGCCTCATTGAAATGCAATACCTACAAACAAATTGGTCACAATTTTAAGACATGCAAATCAACTGGTAGATCAACACCTAGTTCTTCTACATTACAGGTAATAGTGATTTATTTAATTCATTATCTCATTATCTCATTATCTCATTATCCTTTGCAACTTTTAACTAAAGTGTATAACTATTATCTTAGGGTAGAGAATCTTCTAAAGGAAAATGAGTGCACGAAAACACAAGGCGGAAAAGAAAGAGAATTGTGAAAAAAAACCAAAGAATACTAAGAAGCTTGCATAAACATCTTGATGTATCCATGGGAGCTAAGACCTGGGAGACAACATGTTTTGGGAACTCAAAGTCGGCTGCAAAAAAATAACAATTATCTCTGTTTGAATGTGTTGGATGTTTAGGATAATGTTGAATGTGTTAGATGTTTCGGATAATACTGAATGTGTTGGATGTTTAGGACAATATCTTATATATTATTTAGATGTGTCAAAACAAGATTTATTCTGATACTGACTGGATATTCTAGATGTGTTTTAGATATTAATATAATAACAATCTAAGTTGGACATGTTTTTCTGAATATGTTTTTACTATATTTACATGTTATTTGCATGCTTATGTTGATACTGACTAGATGTTTTAGATATATTATTTATATGTTTAAGTAGTTCTAGGTTAGACATGTTCTAGACATGTTGTTAGAAAATTGAATAGGTTGAGTGCTTACAAAGTTCTGGACATATTACAGAGGAGTGCATGAAAAAGTGCTTACAAATTTCGTATTTGTAGTATTTGATTATTTTCAATTCAATGTAGGTAAAGATTTGCAGTGCTTGACTACTCAGAAAGATTTATAGTATCTGATTGCTTACAAATACAAATAGGTAAACATAAAATAATAATCATACAACAACTAAAGAAATAAACTCTCATGTGCTTTGTTTGTATGTTTCTAATATAAATTTATAGTTCTTCATTCCTCTTGAGTACATTATAATTAGCTTCCTCCAAATTAAATATGTTTATTTTTAATTCTTGCTTCTTTGATTATAGAAACTTGATCAAATCTGTTAGATCATCTTCCCTCTTCTTAGTCGTCTTATCCTTGTGAATTTTATTGTTTTGAGGAGGATCAATCCAACAGAAAAAATTACATGAATTATCGTTCTGCAAATTAAAATGGCAGTAGTTGAAATAAATAAAAAAATGACAGCAACTAAAAATAAGTAAAAAAATGAAAGCAACTAAAACTAAGTAATAAAACAATGGTTGAAAATAATTAAAACAGTAGCTGAAATTAAATTAAAAAAATAGCAGCTGTAAATAAGTTAAGAAAATAATAGTTGAAAATAAGTATAAAGAAAATAGCAGCTGCAAATAAGTTATACTCACTTTGAAATTAATATATCCCAAAAACCTCATTCTAGGATTATTCTTTGTAAATGAAGTTTTTAGAGCATTTTTGATTCCGCAATGGCATCTAACATCTATTATAGGATGAGTTTAGTAGCTATTGATATTATTATTATTACTAGAAGTCATTATAGAAAAATAATTTTAGCTGTGGAAGAAGAATGACTTGATATTTGATTTAGATTGGGTTGAGGAAAAAGAGCTTAAGGTTTAGATTGGGTTGATAAAGAAGAGCCTTTTGAGTTTAGGAAAGGGTTGGAGGAAGAAGGGTTGGAGGAGGAAGAAGAAGTGTTGGAGAAGGAAGAAGAAGAAAGACAGATTTCGAATAGGGTGGAGGAAGAAAAGAAAATAAAGAAAAATAAGTTATACTTTTGGGTCACAAAAGGATATTTTTGTTCTAATATAAAAGAGTTAAATAATCTAAGGGCATATTTATCACAAATCAGTCACATAAACCACACATGACTATTTTTATTCAAAAATTTGGACACCGGTATTACAAAAGAGCAACACTGCAATGCTCGATTAGTTTAGGGGGTCTGATTATAGCGTTTTCAACGTCAATGTCACTTCAATATTATCATATAGTACAGGAGGATGTTTTTGTAATTAAATATACTTTTTATATTGACCTTTTTGCTTAGCTGGTTCAAGTTGATTGCTTAGCAATTATGGATATTCTTGCATGCTAATTAGGTACTTACAATTCAAGTTTGAATCTTAAAAAGATCATTATAAAATACTTGAATTATTATTGTTTAGACGGTCACATTTTAGAATCTAGAGACAGTATGTAAAAAATCATAAAATCTTTACCCTTGGTTTGGTTTGAGGCTAAATCTGAACTTGATTAGCTAATCTTATTTTTTATTTTTAATTTAGGTACTTTATACTAGAATTAGAAATTAGTTGGTTATAAACTAAGGCAAATTATAATATTACTTTTAATGTGATGTAAAAAATTAAAATATATATTGAGTTTTAAGAAAATAAGTAAAATATAAAATTAATAGACCAAAATACCTTTTGACTTTAATGATAAAATTGCTTCGGCAAAATGCTATAAGTCAAAATGGTTAATATATAATAAATAAATAACTTTTATTTTTTTAGTTTGTGATTTGAAAAAGTGGTCTAAAAACTTGTAACTACAAGATATCATATTAGGTACTAAAACGTTGGTACATTTTATAGAATTTGTGATGAAACTAGGTGTATATGTACCAAAATAGTTGCGGGCGTTCACAAGGTGTTCACAAGCGTTCACAAGGGCGTTCGAACGCGACCTACAGGAATTTAATTTTAATAAAAATAAACACCTAATATAATAAGAAAAGATCCTAACTAAGTGTATCATATAATTTGTGATGAAACTAGGTGTGTATCCCTATGTACCAAAATGGTTAATGTTAAAGCTTATTTGCCTAACTAATATATTTTTAGCTAATGTGGATGCCATGTTGGAGGTGTCCACATAAATTGTTATTGGAATTATAAACCTTATTTTTCATAAAATTAACAAAGTAGCATTGCACAAGTGAACAATTAAGTTCATTAGTCATTTACATATTTAGAAGTACTCGCTATGAGTACCAAAAAATTCTCACGCAAACAATTGACTTATAGGAGAGGCGAGGATTTCTTTTCCTCTCAAAGGTTTTTTTCTATTTTCCTCCCTTATTCTCTCTTCTTTCGTCTCTTTCTTCTTCCTCTCTATTTCCTTTCCCTTTAACACTACATTCACTCCCCCTTTTTGCTATGGTCACTCCAAGATCGTCGGCTCCACCCTTACCTCTCATTGTCACTGTTTTTGCCTAGTCGCCACCTCTCCTAGTCCTCTATTTTAAGTTGTTAGTGGCCAACCAACATGGTGGTGGCATAGGAGATGGAGTTTGGCTCGCCTCCCTTAGCCTCTAGTTGCTCGGTTTGGGCTAATCCCGATCGCTAGAGTCTTGCTTAGATGCTGCAGGTCATCTTCGACTCAGCCTCTTATTGGTCGTAACTTTTTTCATTGTTCGTTTTTTTCTCGCTGCCACACTATCCTCAATGTATTTACCATATCGTGTTCACCAAACTAATCGATCAATCTCACATCTTCAATATCGCCGCCCTCATTGTCTCAACCTTGCTATACTTGCGGCCTTTGTGACATAAACTTTCCTCTACTCCGGTGGAGGTTGATGTCAAAAGGTGGCTTGTGGCCGTCAAGCCACTTTGTTTTTGCTTAACTTGATTTATTGTTTATTCTTTTGTATGGGCCATAAAAGTTACACTGCTTCAAAATCCATAATGATTATGTTAAAATTATAGTTATCTGGCCAATAGTATATGTGTGTTTTAGGTGTTGTCTTATATATATCTTGTATGCCATTTGATCTTGATTATTATTTCTTTATATTATGCTAAGTACTCGAACTTTTTAAATATCTCCCATTTTTATGTGTATCAAGCTTATAAATTTTTAATGGAATTAATAAAATTATCAGCCTACAAGCTTTCCAAAAAAAAAAAAAAAAACTAGTAGGCTGATTAGTATGATAATGTACATAAATAATTTTAAATTAATCGCGAAGGGACCGCTTGGCTACATTTATTTAAAAAAAAATACTGTAAAATTTAATTTTTAATTTATAAAACTTATGAAATATTCTTTTCAGTGCCTAGAGTGGGCTCACATATAGTATCTTAGTAAGTGGATGTCAAAATATATTCTCTCAATCTTTAATTGAAAGAAAAAGAAAGGACATGAGACTTTGTTTACATTGACTTTTTCATTAGCACTATAGATATTGTATCCTGAAACACATGAAACCAAACTGCTCTCAAATTGCTTAAAGATGTGCAGCATGGTCCATGAATGATGTGAATAGTTTCAACACCTTTAAGTATAGATCTTTTTTCTCATTTCCATTTCCCACCTCATTCTATAAATTGCTCACAATTCTACTTCCAATATTTGAAGTTAAGTACACTAATATGTCTATGACATAACCAATGGGATAGAACTACATTATTGCAATTTTCCTCCATCATATGCCACTCTACAAATATTATATGAGAAATTGAACCCATAGTAATGCTTTGCCACTGGAATATCATATTTAAATATACCAAATATATATTAGTGTTTTATATATAATCAAGTTATTACTACTTAGCGAGAAGGATCGACTAATTATCTAAATTGGAAATGAGAGAAGGCCGTTGGGATTTCTTCGTTTGTTTCCCTACGGTAAAATATATATAATTTAGTTATTTATTAATTATGCTATAACTTTTAATAATTATATCAAGTATGGTAATTAAGTTTACTATCCATTCACTATTTATATCTATATCCAAAGTGATATATAAAAATAAAAGATAATTATACTTAGCCTCCTGAACTATCATAATTTTCTATATATATCCTTTAAACTTTTTTATTATTCATATAAAAATTCTGAACTAAGAAAAATATTTATGTAAACCTGTTAACTAAGAGGAAAAAAAAAACTATATGAACTCTCTGAAGTAAGAACTTTTTAGATCAAAGGTTGTAAAAAGAAAAGTTTAGATATAGTGTTCTTTGAAAAAGAGTAATAGTTTATGACAGCTAAGTGTAATTAACCCTAACTATATCCATTTTCACCTCTATCTATAACTCAAGTGGACTTATTAAGGTCTAAAGTTATAACTTGAATAAGATTAAATCCCAATTGGACTGAAGGTGATCCATCTCTTTCCCTCCGAGATTATGGTCCATTTGTTCGTTCCAATCTTGGACAGTTCACCCAAAAGAAAGTGACATTCCTACCAATTAACAGAATACCAGTGAAGTGGCCGCGAAGTAATGAAGCCACTATCATTTATCTTATTCCCTTAAGCAAATCCAATTCCAACCTCCACTTCCCCCTCTCCTTCTCTAACCTCCCTACTCTCTTTCTCTCTCTCTCTCTCTCTACTTATCCAATATAAATATAAATAGATGATCATATTTATTGCATGCATTGTTGTAGAAGGTGATATAGATATGGAAGGTGAACCTAATGATGCTGTAGTCGTGGGAAGGGCAGAGATCGACACCACCGCGCCTTTCCGGTCGGTGAAGGAGGCCGTCATGCTCTTCGGCGAGAGAGTCTTGGTCGGTGAGGTCTATGCCAATCGGTTTAATCAGGTATTATTCCTCTATAAATTAAGTTAACCGTTCTCTAACAGCTTAAGCTTTTAAAATAAAAAATTTAAAGTTTAAATTCTTCGATTATAATATGCCTTTCCAAACAGATTAGAATCACCGCAGCGAGCCACAAGGATAATGGCGGCTCCTCACAGATTGAGTCAGTAATGGCAGAGCTAGAAGAAGCGCAACACAACCTTAAGAAGGAACGAGAAGAAAACCTCAAGATGGCAAGCCATCTCACTGCACTTCGAGATGAGCTCCAGAAGACAAAGCTGGAGCTCACACAACTGATCAGAGAAAGAGAACCTTTGAATAAAGTCAGAGACTTTGAGGTTGAGGGCTTCAAGCCCGTCCAGAAGAAGAGGTATGTCACCTTCGCCGACCCGCCGTCGCTGGTTCGAGTTATAAACGTAGAAAATGAGAAGCTAGAGAGGCAGTTCTCTTTGAATGATGACACTCAAGCTAAGAAGAAGAAGAAGAAGAAGAAGAAGCAGCAGCTACTGGTTCCTCTCATAGGAGCAATCTTCATGTTCAAGAAGAAGGATGCTGCATGACCTACACCTCTTAGTCCTTAGAAACATAGTGTGCATGGTTGTGTAGTATTAATTGTTATGTGGAAGAAAAATAATCAGAAGAGATGTATGGCTTCTTTTTATCAATCTTTCTTCAGGCTTCTTTGGTGAATCTCTCTTAACATACTTTTTGTTGGTTTTTAATGCTATGTTGAAAATTAGTGCTACACTTGCTTATATTCTTATTACTGGTCTTATTTAGTTTATGTAATTAAGTAAGTTAGTGTGTGCAGAGAGCAAGAGAATAAAAGTGAATCCAATCTTAGATCCAATCTTCTAAGAGTTTGTCCTAGATAAGATATATAAGTGGCCTTCTATTCCACTTACTGTTTCTTTCTTTTAAGGTGTATTGTTTTGTTAAATTACTTTCCTGTAGTCTTAGACTAGTATGAATTTATTATGTTTCTCATCCAAACTTAATAAAAAAGGGTACCAAAAGTTTCAAAAAGAAATTCTTGAAATTTTTTCCCCCCATAGCAGACATTAAAATGTCAGAATTGTTCTTCTCCATCTATTAATTTGCTCACTATATTCAATTTTCAAACTTAAAATAAAATACATTTTCTCCCTCTTCTATTCTCTGCAATCTAAGATTATAAACTTAAAATCTTGGTAATCTTCTCCCTATCACTATGTACTTCCTTTCGAATCGATAATCATGACATAAAATATCTGAAAGAATATATATATACCTGTGGTAGCATGAATTAAACAGTTGTTATGAGGCCTTCAAGAATACCAAACTCCTCATCAAACAATTCTATATAGAATCACTTCCTTAGCACCACCCTATAGGGAAAGTAATGAGATATCAGAGGTCAAGATGTTTATGAAAACTGATTTCTAGACTGAATAAAATTTTGCTAACTCAAACATCAGATAAGGCAGACATTCAAGCGTGCTGAAGATTTATCGTTTGTTGTAAAGATACTGGAAAGATTCAATGGCATAATCTGCATTTCTGCTCCAAGATCATCACTCTTAAGAAATAGGTTCACTTCTAATCTACAAATTTTTTTTGTTGAATAGCATAACTCTCTTTCAATACAATAAATTATACACTTACATGTGATACTCGGTCTAACAATAAATAGAATATTCGCGGGAAAAAGGAAGAGTTTTTATTTTTATTTTAGAAATCGTCCGACAGCATAAAGATATTTCATGAAGTAAAACAATTTAGAGATTTGAAAATAGATGGTACAGTAAATGAGATGAAGTAATTAAACTTATCCACCTCAAAATTGACAAAATCAGACAAATAACACCGAGGTAGCAACCAAAGGATTAGATAGATCACTTTGTTTTCTTACCATGTACTTGCATCAATAAAAGGATCATTCACAGTTACAATTTCAATATCATCTCTACTTCTCTACTTGTAGCAATGCACAAAATGAGCCTACCAATCGGCCCAAAACCTGAAAGACATTATGCTCCAGAAAATTAAAAGGCAATCGATCATATCTTAAAAATGGAGTTTATGATGTATAAATAGTGGCACTGATAGAAAGATATGGAAGTACACTGTGCAAGAGATAAACTAAACTAGTTACTAATGCATTGTATACTTGTTATGTCTTACATAAGGATGCTATGTTGTTCTGTCCTGCATCAAACAAGTAATAAGTCAGACAGGTCAAGGATGGCTCAAATTCAGCTTGATTCCAGGCTCAATCAGCCTTGGTTTTGTACTAAAAGACAAGCATGTTCTTTGCATTCCATCTTAGCATTGATCACAACCAAGCCTGGATCTAACATATATATATCTGATCAAGCTTGGATTGTCCTGATTACATCCTTATTCAACTTGATTCCAGTCTCGATTAGGATCAATATGATATTTGCCAATAGGAACTAATAATAGTGTAAGCTAATCCTCCATATCTGTAACACAAATTACTTCTTCATCCATTTCCTCTTGTCACTTGACAATGGAAAAGCATCAGGTAAAACACTCATGTTACATGTATTGTTAACTTTATCAGAAAACAGAGGAACAGCAGAGCACCAAATGACCATTAGCATAATAACTTGAAAGGAAAACCATTTGAAATTTAATCTTAACTCATCTATATTGTAACTGAAAACAAACTTATTCAAGGATATTAAATTATTTTTGCACCTAAAACAACTTATTCAAGGGTATTAAATTCATTTTGCACCTATTGTTATCTTTAACTTGTGTATATGATAACTAACATTTAACAAAACTAACGACAAGATATTTTTGAGGCATCTTTGACAAAATGCAGAGGTCGAATAATAAATATCCGTATGATACGATGCAAATTTCTCTTAGTTCAACTAAGATAAACTTGAATTTAGATTGAAGTTAATAACAATGTGCAAAACTTAATGAAAAAAAAACCCAATAATTTATGGCTGAAGTAGAAGGTGCCTTCAAGGTTTGATCCAAATGTTGGGATGACAAACTCATCTTCAGCTTGCACCAAAGAAAAGAACCTTCAAATTACGAAACCCAACTCAGCTGGCATTGGACTAGCCTTCACTTTGCCTTCAGTATGAATTCAAAGAGTAGGTGGATGTGTTCAATGCTTGAAGTGTCTCACATTGGTGAAGAGAAGAGACACTCCATACTTGTTGCGGCAATCAACAGCATCACTATCTCTGATACTCCCTCCTGGTTTGGCAATAACACTGACGCCATTCTGGCACTGCATCGTTCCAAGCTGCCGATTATAACAAGATTAGTAGAGCGTAACCAATTCATACTAAATGGTGAATCTTACACTTCAATTGAGACAAGAAGGGTAATACGAAAACCAAAGCATGAACAGATGAACCAAATGAAGGGCAGGCACTTTTTAGTAGTTTTAAGAACAAAACCATAAATAGATTCCAGTTGCTCTCTGGTCCAGTGGCTTGAAGACTTGGTGTGGAGAGTATGCTGGGCCAAATTATGAGCATATTGATCGTTGCTCCTACTAGTATACCCTAGTTTGATCCATGGATTTTTAGAGAGAATGGACTTGCAGTCAAGGATAATATGGTGCGCTGTCCAATCCGAGCTGACTTCACGGGAGATAATCCATTTGATGACCGCTTGGCTGCCACTAAAAAGCCAAGTATCGTCGTTTGGAGGAAGAGACCTGAGCTCCCTTAGTCCTGCAATAATGGCTTGCCATTCGCCTAACAAAGGGCTCAGGCAACCGCCAAGGAAAGTAGATTTGGCAAAAGGTGGAGAGGCGTCTGTGTAAGATAGCTCTAACAGGTATTGCATGTACTAGGGAACGCCGAAGAAAAGTTCTAACTCTTGGAAGCAAGGTCTTAGAGCGCTAGATTAGGGACCATAGATTTGATGCTTGAGTTTGAGTTTGTTAACTTAAAGAGGTAGATTAGCATTGTTAGGTTTTTAGTGTTAGTAATTATCTACAAAATATTCTAAATATTTTTATACATGTATATGAGCATTTATATAAGCTTTGAAAGTATTTGGATTGAAGAATTTCAAGATCAAAGGAGAAAAGTTTTTACGTTCCCACTATGTTCGTAGTACATTCGAACACGCTCTTAGGAGTTCATATATACAGAGAATACGTTCAAGATGTTCGAACGCATGCATAGGCGTTTACACATATAGAGAATGCGTTCAGACTATTCGAACGCGTGCACAGGCGTTTGCACATACAAAGAACGTGTTTGGGAGATTCGAACGTGTGTACATGTGTTTACAAATACAGATAACGTTTTTTTTGCTGTTCGAACGTAACTAAGGGCCATTCGAATGCACCCTATAAACGTTCATAACACGTTCACACATATAGAGAAATGTATTTGTGCATTCGAACTCAACTAGTGAAAATCAAGTCATCGCGTTTGAATGCACCTGAGAACAAGTCAGCCCGTTCGAACACACTCGAGTCGCATTCGAACACACTTGCGTAATATGTAAATTTTGGACTTACGTGAGTTCTGATATGACTTGGATTTGGTTCTATCTTCGTTACATATATAAGCATTGTAATACCCTAACTCTAGGGTGGTTGGTAAAGGCAATTAAAAGAGAGTTCTTGAGGCTACATCATTTTTTCGACTAATAAGGTCCGTCTCTTCTACATCATGTTAAGCTTTCGTTTTAAGGGTCATCTAGACGAATGATCAATCAAGGCCTACTGAGGTTGGATATCAATCACAGAAAATGGTGAATCGTCAGTTCTAGTGAGCAAGATTTAGAGGAACAAAGTTGTGGGGATCGACGGGTTGTTTTGTGAGTCAGTCTTGTAATTGTTATTATTTTAGTGATTGGTTTTAATCCGAGTTTAGATCCGTGGTTTTTTTCTATTAAAATTTTTTCACGTAAAAATTTTAGTGTTCATCTTTACTTTTGTTTTTTTTAATGTTTATTCTGCTTTTACTTAAGCAAATGGGTGATATCATTGCCTAAAGTTTAGATACATACGTGTCTAGATTTTTTCACGTATAACACTACATATGTCATTATCCACGCATAGAAAAACTTGCATAACTTGAAATCAATAAGCTTTTCTACAGCATCGGAGAAAAGAGGTTCTGTTGAAGTGTGGATAACAATCAACAGTGTGGATGCTTCTGTGTTTTACACTATGGCATGCAAAATAAGTGGAATAAACATCAGAAAATGATTTAATCCTCAAAAACCATTGGAGTGGCCAGTGTTGTAGATGTAGAAATAATAGCATCAACTAATAAGCAGTATGTACCAAGTGGTGTAACTAAAGAAATAATTTGTGACAAAAAAATCTTACCAAATGGGAAAAAGGCATCATTGGCAAGAGCAGCTCCCTTTGCATCTTCTCCTGCTTTTCTAAAAGTAATTCTTAGGCTCTTCAATCTATTTGGTTGCCCACTCCCCATTCCCAGCATGCAGTTATTCTAAACATGTACAACATTATGTCACTTGAACAAGCTTAATAAAAATAGAGAATTACTAAATTAACGTTATAAAATAGAAAAAAAAAACATACAAGAAAGCCATAGCTAAGTGAAAATGTCAGATAAGGTCTAAACTACACCACAGAGGTTAGCATAAAGAACAATAGTAAGGTCTGGTGAGTACTTGTATGCCACCAAATTAGTTCCCTAATATCAATTTATTAAGTCTTCAATTTATTTAACAATTTTTCAGTAGTCAACAGTTATGAACTCAGATAAAAGGATCCATAATATCTATTTCCAAGCTTGAGCCCAGTATGAAGGCACAAGCTAGGGAGTAGTGCAGGTGAAAGGAGTCTACGTTAATAGTGGAACTTCTTTTTAGGAAATCCAGACACTTAATCCGCCATAAATTTAAAGGAAGAAACTGTTGGAGAAAATAAAAAATGGAGATAAATGAAATCAAAAGGCTAGGCTCTTGCAATAGTCAGGTAAAGGTAAATCTATCTCTTAAACAAATTTGTCATCTACTTGTTGTGATTGAAAATTATGAAGGTAATTTGTTCTCGGAATAGAAGACCGTTACGAATCAAGGTGCAACTTGTAAAATTGAACCTTGATCTAAATAAGAATTAATTGTAATAAAGCAAGCACTAATGTCTTTTGGAATTATTCAAAACAATAGCATAATTTTCTATTTATAGAAAATAAAAGGACACTAACTAAATATGCCAGTAGTTAGATAACTAAAAAATAGTTAGATAACTAAAATGTAGTTATGATAGTTAAATAACTAAAAAGTAGTTATGATAGTTAAATAACTAACAAATAGTTATAATCATGAAAATATATCTAATCTTAATATCTACTCACAAAATTATTTATTTTAAAATAACACCATAGAAATATTAATATTTCTAACAATCCCCCACTTATTTTAAAATAAATAACTATAATTTTGATTTCAAATATGCTTGTTGTTACACAAAGATATTGATATATAAGTGAAAATACCGTATGGCTTGAATTTTTACGTAGTGTAAAATCCTCAAAGTTGTATGAGGATGTTAATAGACATAAAGTCCTTGAATTAACAAACTTTACAACACAAGAAGAATTCACATATATCTTTATCAAAATCTTAATGTTCTTCATAACCACGCATTAATGGTCATGCGCTAATCTCGACTTCATGAGTGTGTTCGAAGTTGACCAAACTCCGACATAAGCGGCCTGACTTCGTACTCACATAGGTAGAGTTTTTCTAGGTGCTCCTGTAAATTAAATACACCTATTATACGAACCCATTAAGAGTTTAACTCAACTTCACTTGTTCATTATAGGAACATAGCACTTACCAAATAATTTCTGAGTAGATCTAAATAGTGTCATGCTACATCATTATCCTCTAGATTTGTTTTTCCCTTTGAACCTAGAGCATGAAAATCCATGATTTAGTAGGGGTGTCAACTTTTGGTGATATTATTCAACTAGTTTAAGACCCATCTCACAAGATGTTTTTCTAATTAAATTCTTATTAAGACCTTTAGTTAAATGATTCACTAAATTTGTGCACGATCGAACGTAATCCACGGTAATTACTTTATCTTCTATTAGCTATCTCACAGAATTATGTCTAAGACGTATATGTCTTGACTTTCCATTATATGATTTACTATATGCCCGTGACAAAGTGGCTTGACTATCATAATAAATTAAAATAGGAGGCATATGATTTGGCCATATTGGTAAATCAATCAAAAATTTTTTAACCACTCAGCCTCTTTGCATACTACTCCTAAAATCACTAACTCAGAGTGAAAATTTACCCACTCGTAGATTTAAAATCATTATCTACACAGTTCCAGTTTGCATCACTATACTCTTTAATAACAGATAGATTTTTTTCATAGTATAGTGCAAACAATTTAGTTCTTTCCAAATATCCTAGTATAATGGATATTGCTTTCCAATATTCAAAAGTAGGATAACTAACGTATCTACTCAATTTGTCTAGGGCAAAAGCAATGTTTGGACGTATGTAATACATTGCATACATCAGACTTCTAATAACCCTTGAGGATTCAAGTTGTGATACATATTGGTTTTTATCAATATCAACCTTCAAGTTTGGATTATAAGAAACTTTTGAAATTTTATCAAACAAAGGAGAAAGTTTTTTTAGAATTTTCTCAATATAATGACTTTGTGACAATGCAAGAGAGTTTCTATTTTTGTGTATTTTCATACCAAGAATAGTATTTGTAATACTCAAATCTTTCATATCAAAGTGAGATGATAAGACATTTTTAGTTATATTAATGCATAAGTCACTCTTGCTAAAAATAAGCATATCATCCACGTATAAGCATATGATCATAATGTCATCATCAATCATCTTATAATAGATGCATTTGTCCGCCTCATTTGACAAGAATCTATTAGAAAACAAAACATTGCCAAATCTCTCGTGCCATTGCTTAGGAGCCTATTTTAGACCATATAATGATCTAACTAATTTGCATAATTTATTTTCTTGACCTTGTAAAATGAAACCTTCTGGTTGATCCATATAAATTCTTCATCCAAATAAACATTCAAAAATGTTGTTTTCACATCTATTTGATGGATTTTGAAGTAATATATTGACGCTAATGAAATCAATATTCTAATCGAAGATATCCTAGCCACGGGGGTATATGTATCAAAATAGTCAATGCCTTTAGATTGTCTAAACCCTTTGGCTACCAATCTAGCCTTATACTTATCAATAGATCCATCAGATTTAAGCTTTAGCTTAAATATCTATTTACATTCAATAAGTTTATATTTCGAAGGTAAGTCTACCAAAGTACAAGTATTATTAGATAAAATGGACTCCATTTCATCATTGATAGCTTCCTTCCAAAAAATAGTATATCTTGCTTTTATTGCTTTATCAAAACTAGAAGGATTGCTCTCCATATTAAGACAAAAACAAAATTCATTTAAAACAAAATTTTAAGTGCTTTCCACAAGGTAAGTCACAAAATCAGGACCAAAATTTGATTCTTTTCTAATTCTTTCAGATTTTCTAATTTCCACATCTTTAGAAAAAATTTTAAAAGAATTATGATATAGAGATTTCCCTTGATTATTAAAATCAAATTCTAGATATTTAGATTTTTTAAGGTTTTATCCTCAAAGAATATGGCATTTCTAGATTTAATCACAATGTTTATATTTATCTCTAGAAAACAATATGCTTTGCTATAAAAAACATAACCAATAAAAGCACATTTAAAGGTTCTTGGCCCCAACTTTGATCTTCTCAGATCGGGCAATCTAATATAAGCTAGACACCCCCATAATTTTAAAGGTTTTCGATTAAACTATAACTTATAAGGAGATACATTCTTTTTAGAAGGTATTCTATTAAGAATATGTGCAGTCGTTATGATTGCTTCACTCCAAAGCTTGTCCGAAAGACAAAAACAGTCAAGTATTGCATTAACCATATATATTAGAGTTCTATTTTTTATTCCCGCAACACCTTTTTGTTATGGTGTATGTAATGTAGTTCTTTAATGCACTATACCATTATTTTTACAAAATGCATCAAAATTATTGTTAAAGTATTCGTCTCTCCTGTTTCTTCTAAGCATTTTTATTTTCCCACCAAGAAGATTCTCAACTTTAGATTTGTATAATTTAAACTTACTAAGTATTTCATCTTTTGTCCTTAATAAATAAATATATATAAATTTAGAAAAATCATTAATGAAGGTAATAAAATATCTTTTACCATCTCTCGTGAGTTTATAATTCAAGTCACAAATATCAGAGTATATCAATTCAAGTAGAGTTGTAGAAACTCTTATTACACTATGAAATGATTTTTTAGTCAACTTGGTTTTAACACAAGTTTTACATTTACTTCTATCATTTTATAAATTTGAAGTAAGTAAAACCAAGTTAACCATTTTTTTAGTTGAATCAAAATTCACATGACCTAATTTAGCATGCTACAAAGACAAAGAGTCAACAAAATAAATAAAAGCATCATTCTTTACTAAGTTTAGTTTAAATATACAATCTTCCGCATAGCCTTTGCCGATTAATAAACTTTTCTTAGTTAGTATAAATTTGTCCGATTCAAACACAAGCTTATAACCATGCTTAGAAAGCAAACCACTCGAAATAAGATTATTTCGAATCTCGGGGGCATGGTATACATCAAGTAGAGTAAGAGTTTTTTCTGACGTGAACTTCTATTCTATTGAACCCTTTTCAATTACTTTAATAAAAGAAGAGTTAACCATATTAAGTGAGACATCATCATTTATAAGTTCATATTTTTTGAAAAGATTTCTCTCTCCTCAAATATGACGAGTCGCACCTATGTTCATCCACCAATCAGTTTTAGAGACTACCAAATTTGCCTCAGATACAATAGTAATAAGATTTTTTTAACTTTGCTAGATTGCTGTTGCTTCTTTTTAAGAATGCGACACTCATTTTTGTGGTGTCCCTTCTTGCAGTAATGACATATTGCATTTTTTTGATTATTTCTACGGTTTCCTCGGTATATCTCAAAGTCTTGATTCTTCCTCAATTCTGAGTTGTTGTTGAAGAGTCTCAAGAGTGAAATTATCACCCTTTCTTTTAAGAGACTTACAATAGTCTTTTCGACTTAGAGGTAATTTGGCGATGATAGCACAAACTTGAAGTTTCTCTTCTACAGAATTACTTTTAGAAAGCATTTGTTGTAAAATAAATTATAAATCATGGACTTGAGATTATATCTTTAAAAATGGTTAGAGATTCACAATTATATCTTTAAAAATAGTGCTTCAACTCATATAAGGTAACATCAATTTTCACAGCACTTGAGGAATGAACTAATTGCTATCACAATGACACATTACTCTTAACATGCTTGACAGAAAGCCACACAAATTTTGCATCAGAAAGCTCATTCTCTAATGGAGTCCTTTCAGACATCACCTTAAATTTGATATTTACTAGGGTTAAGTCGTCAAATTCCTGAGCCAACTCATCTCCACCAACTTGCCTAAGAGGGTGAGAACTCTTTTTCCACTCTTTTTGGCCTCAAGGATTCTCAAAGAGTTTGACTTTCTTTGTAGGACCTCGATACTTTTTGTAGTATATCTAGGTGCAACTACTATCTCGTAAAATGTTCGTGTTTCACTATCTATTGGACTCCTAAATTCTCAAATTTCTCTTGCAAGATCCTGTATTATCAAATATGTTAATACATGAACAAATGTAAACCAAAATCATATAACATCTTCCTACCTCGTCTATTGTTGTATTAAAGGCAACTATTCGACAAAATGCACTGACTGGTCCAATCTTCATAGTTAATCGATATGCTTCTTAGCGTGACGCTACTCCAATACACAGTTACAAGTAGCACCTACATCTAAATAATTATTGTAAGATATTTCCCGTGCAAAAGATATCAGCCCAAAATAAAAACATTATATTTTACATTGTAATAAGAATGAGTACTTACACTAAAACACCATAAGATGATAAGGCAAGACAAAGATCATAAATAATAATACATTAGTCTATATATAAATTGATACATTTAGAAGTACACATGATCAAAAGATCAGCTTGAATTTTATAGTTGGCAAGGAGCATACTGATTTCTTTATAAGTCATAAATAAGTGATCTCTTTTTTAGATAAGCTTGAATTTTATAGTTGGCAAGAGGCATACTGATTTCTTTATAAGTCATAAATAAGTGATGCAAATGCAAATGCAAACTCAGACAACCTATGATAATAGGCCATGGGAATGAGATCTATAAGTTGTTTAGATTTAGACCTATTAATCTATTAATAGAATTATTATAAGCAAATTCAACTGTTGACGATTTTTTAAAAAAAAAATTTAGATTCTCATGTAAAAAGTGTTTAATAGGTCTCCTAGACTGTTACTGACTAGTCAATTTGAGGGTGGAATGCAACTGAAGCTTAGTTCCTATCTTATGCTATGATTTTTCAAAAATAATTGGTGGATTTAACATCCTTATCAGATATAATAGTTTTAGTAGCCCGTACACCCTAATGACTTCATCAAAATAGATTTTCACAACTCGAAAGGCGTCAAAAGTGCGAAAACATAGTATAAAGTATATTAAAAAACTCCATTATCATAATGCGTACGCAAGAATTAACTGAGCATCAATATTGACATAAAAAACAAACCACCCATGCCTATATATATAATAAACATTAGGAATAGAGGTGGAATAGGAATAACAAATAGGAATTGAATTAAAATGAGAGATTTATTCAAAGAATAACATTCCTATATTTACTTCTATTCTAATACAAGGATATAATAATTATTTTTAATATGACCCGGGCTTGATTAAGCTTGGCTTCGATCAAGCTTGGATTAAAAATAATTTTGAGCCTCGCTTTGTAATTAATTGAAATAATTTCTATTTGTGCTAATTTCGAACTTATTTCAAACTTGAGCTGAGCTCGAGCTTAAACGAGCTACTCAATTAGCAATTTCAGTATTATCAATTCAAGCCATTTTCAAGCCTAAACAAGCTTGAATTGATTTAAGCTTGAAATAAAACCTAATTTAACTATAAAGATATAAATATTATCAAAATATAAATTATAAGTAATAAAGATAATCGTGTTAGAATACTGCAAGTAACTAATATATATATATATATATATATTCGAGCCTAGCATCGAGCTTAAGTCGGCTCAATTATTTTGACACCCCTAAATACAAAGTGAAGGTAAAGAAGAAAAAAAAAATAATGAAATACCTTTCAATTTGATATAGAATAAATTGATAGAATAAATGAAGTAAAACTAACTATGCAAGTATAGAATATAGTGGTGCTAGGTATGTAATACAATAGTGTTAGTTATACAATTATTGATAACTACATGCACTGCTAAAGTAAGTGTGCAATGCCAATAGAGTTGCAATCCTAAGATAGATGTGCAATCTCAACTAAATATGCCATGTGAAAATAGGTGCTGAGTATGCAATGCAAGATATACAAATATTTTCCATACCATACAAATATTTTTCCATATATTATTATATTTCATAGTAAAAAATAATAAATTTTTATTATACATGGAAAATATTTTTTATTGTAGCTTTAAACATGAGATTATTAATAATATTAAATATTTACACTTTTATATATTTATTTTTTCTGCAAATTTCTTAATATATTATTTAAAGAAAGAAAGATTTGATTATGTTAATACATAGTTTAAATAGTAAATGTATTATTTTATCAATGAATAAATATTTAATATAATAAAATACTAGTTTATTAATGAAATATTTTTGATGTTACTGGTACATATACAAATTATTTTAATAATAAGATAATTTATAATTATTTTTTTATTATATCAAATTTAATATTATATTATCATTTTATTCTATTTATATTTAAGTATATACAATTAAAACAATATTTACTAATAATAATTTTTATAATGTACTTATTTCTATGAAATATTAAATCATTGATAATTATACTGTTTTTATTTATTTAGCATAACACAAAAAAAATATGATAAGAGAGATAAGAGAGAGGAGAGAGAGAGGGGACACTGAGGGAGAGAGGAGATGAGTGATAAGTAATAATTAGATGTTTAAGAGAGATAATAGATGAGTGATAAATTATAATAAGATATTTTGAGGGAACTTATAGTCAAATTAATATTAAATTGATAATTGGGTTAGTTTATTGTATAAGATATAATTTTGATAAAATAGGACTGTTTAGATGTTTAGATATTATTCTGGAATAATAAGTTATATTCTAAAATTAGAGAAAAAGATATTTAGAAAGTTAAGTTAAGCAAATGAGAGTTTTTGATCAAATTAGCCCTCTTTTATATTTTATTTACCTAAATAATTATCTTTCAAACCTAATAGCAAAGTGGGTCTATGGTACTGTAGCCCTATGTATCTTTATGTGAAAATACAGAAAAGTTCGGTTTATAAAACACTCAACTCTTTAATGTTTTATTTGTAGAGAATGCCGAAGAGATGAGAATCTTATCTAAAAGAAGTGAAAAGAGAAATTCAAAGCAAATTTGGAGGAGCTATAGATTGTAATTCTAAGAGTTGTTGGGTTGGGTTCAGAGAATAACTATTCATTCAACTTATAAAACTCTTTCATATCTTCACAGTAATATATTTTATGATTAAAATGAACAACCGAGTACAAAGTTACGACTCAATAACTTTTTCATTATATTTTTATCTTTATCTTTTTTAATTTAATATTTTTAATAATAAAACGTTTAATTTCTATGTTCTAGTAAAAACGTTGAAATGCTTAATATGCTTTAACAGTTTAGCGTTTTATTTAAAGCTATTGAAATGAACACTATTAGTATGAAGTTTAAGGTGCAGGCTATTATGGTAAAAAAACATTGAAAACTGGTCTAGTTTGGTCAAAAGTCAAAACCTCAGGAAATAAGGCCTCAGTTATTTCTGCGGCTCAGATTTATTAACCAAATCCCTACTTCCTAACTCAAGCCCTTCTTCCTCTTGGACTCTCTCGCGCGCGTCCGCTCGCGGTGGACGACGACGGTGGTGGTAAATCTCTCCCCCCGCCTCCTGCTACCCACCGAACTCTTTTCTCCCCCCTCACCCGCTGCCACCTTCTCACAGTCTCTTTCGCTCTCACCCACCGGCCACCTCCACCTTTCCTCTCTGCTTCTCAACACATCCCCCCTCTCTCTCTCTCTCTCTCTCGGACGCATACAGAGAGCTTTGGACTGCGTCTGTGACCGTGTGCTTTCTTCCTCAACTCCTTTCCCTGGATCATATAGTTTGATCTCTGGATATCGAACTCGGCGAAGGAGAAGATGCCAGGTATCTAATCGATTCTTGAGACCAATGCTTTCCTTAATTGTAGAATTAAGATTGCCCCCTCTTCCCCTCTTTTTTTTCCTTCGACGTGATTTGTATCCATTTTTTTTTTTCAATTTTTTTTAGGAGGGCTTCCCGAGAGGGAAGAGAGGGTCTCCATGGAGCTGAGCGACGAGGTTCTGAAGAGCATGGAGGTTGGCATGGCCTTCCGGGATTACGTACGTACGTCGTTTCTATTATACTCTTGCCAAAATCCAAATTTCTGATTTTTATGATGCATTCTACTACTTTGGTATGTTATTGGGGTCGATTTGCCAATTGAGTCTCTTCCCTTTTTCGTTAGATTTTTCAATTTTGGGCAAAGTTTTTGTAGATAATCCTACTCACTATCTAGACTAAGTAAAACAGTGGAAATTGATTGAAATTACTGAGGATTCTGCATTGAATATTATATTACAACTTAATAGCTGAAATGCTAGATTCGGACTTACATCTAATCAAATTGTATGATGTAAATTTACCATATTTATTGATTTATTCATGTTGGTTGGTTTGACAAATAAATGCTAAACACATTTGGTTAGGAAGTTATGGCCTTCAAAAGCTTATCTTACATGATCAAAGGTTTGTACCAGACAAATGTATCTTGTATCCATGAGAGATTGTTTTTTTTTTTCTAATTTATATATTTCCACATTCCATCACTAGTTTTGCAAGCTTATGTTTGATTTTTTGGAGTCTTCTTCCTTCTTTCTTAATTTTTCTTGTCCATCTTTACAACCCATCGTCATAAATACAATCTCGTTTAATCCTCAATCTTTGGTGGAACATACTTTGCTTAGAATTCCTTTGAGTTTTGGTCCTCTGACCGTACTCCCCATGCGGAGTGTTTCATGAGTTAGCTACCCCTTGATCCACGTAGACCAAGGGCAAACACTCATCATTTACAGCATGGACTACCAGGGTATCTAATCTTGTTTACTCCCCATGGTTTTGCACCCCAGTGTCGGTATCAGGCGGCCCCAGACCCTCTTATAAACCATGTAAAGAAAGAAAGCTTTCTCCCTCTTCTCCTTCCAGTGCCATTGAAAGGGGAATTACAGAGTTCGCCTCTCGACATCTTGTTTGGTAAATAGGATGAAGACCCAAGTGCCTCCATGCTACCTAACCCTTTGGCTGGAGTAGGCTTGTTAGTAAGGCAAGAGCTTCAAGCCCGACTAAAGGTGGCACATCCCCTAAACAAGCACCTTTAAATTTTTGTGAATTCTTTTGCTTTTGTATTATTATACCTCTCCAAGAATAGGTAAGTGTGACAAACCGGACCGATATGGGGATGGGTTGGTTATTTGGATTGAAGGGAGATTTTGATGGTGGTGGAAGGAGAGGAGAAGATGATATGTGGATAGAGATATTTGCAAATAGAGATGGGAGTAGAATGAAGGGGAATAAGAGGTCGCTCTTAGAAGAAGTAGGACTGCGACAGATGAGGAGAAGGATCTAACCAATGAAGGTTAGGGGGCTATGAGAAGTTAGGGCAAGAAGAAAGAAGAAGAGAAAGAGAGAGAGATAGAGAGAGAGATATGAGAAAAGATATGATTTCATAACATAATTCAATTAGGGTGCATTCCACAATACATAGAGGCTACCTATTGGACTCAAACAATAGAAATAAAACCCTAAAAACAAAGTGTTCTTACCGCGGTAAGTTCGAACGCGTCCGAGGCTCGTTCGAACGCGAATTTCCCATTCTCTGTACTATGCTTTATTTTCTTTCAAAACAAATTTATTTCTTCCAATACAACTTGATCCAGCTCCAGTTGTATCAATAAAGATGCCCAAATTTTACATCCCAATAAATTGAAACAGTGGGAGCCTCGTGCAAGAGGATGCTTCTCAAGTGGTTATAATTATCTATTTCGTTGATGGATAGGGAAACTCTTTTCTTTTCATTGGCATTTATAGTGTCTCTACTAGAATGTAATCTGTAAAACAACCTTTTGAAAAGGTAAATTAATAAATTCTAGAGGGACGCCCTCGGGTGACTATCCAACGCTTAATAACTATTTCATCTTGAGGACTTCTTGGAGAGCTTAATTTCTCATCTTTCTGGACCAACACAGTAGGAGTGGAATATGATATTGTGGGTTGATATCTGAAACTTAAATGATAATCTTCACAAGGTCATTGATTCATGATTGCATAATAAATGAGTAATCTCCCTTTTGTCTTACTCTCATGTAATCTCATTTCCTCTAACACCCCAGCCTCTTTCTTTCCTTTTGTCTATTATTTATAGACTCATTTAAACATTTGTTAGATCTTATATTTTGTACCAGATCTTGTATATTGCACTATATTATTCATTGACAGAATTGTATATGTAATCTAGCATTCTTAACAAATTCTGCTAGATATTGAAGCTAACTGCTTGCTGAGTCTTTGAGATGTTTGGATGTGACTAATGGGAATGATTATAAAGAGGAGTGTTTTCATTAAAATTTGAGGCACCTAAAGAAGGCCAGCAAGATGGAGTATGATTTGGAAAATTAATAAGTAAATTGAATAGGTCATAAGTTGAAGTCATGGAAACATGGTCCCTAGACCGCGTTAGCGGAAGCCTCTTGCAATAGGAACCATTTAATGAGAAAATCCATGATGGACCTTAATGCAACAGTCTTGAATGGAGGAAACATTATTTATATTAGTCAGACATAATAGGTGATCCGAAGTAGCTCTTCTAAAACTTTTGTCTCATTACTACTTGCTCTAATTAGAATTCTCAATAAAGCCATAACCTAGTCAAGAATGCTAACTGTGGGCACCAACCTAGTTAGGTAAAGTACCTTGACAAGACTCATATTTTGACTGTAATATTCTCTTTCTATAATTTGACACGGTGTAACTTCTCAAATTTAAAGCATGTGTGAGCAGCAATATAAACTGCATGAAAATTGAACATTTTGATTACTGTATTTTTCATTTAATGATCCTGCCATGCATGTTAAAGCACACTTCTTTGACAAATCTTCCATTTTCACTGTTAAGGGGAATATAATAATAAATTTATCGTTGCATCTTGTGTGTGCACTGAGCGGCAATATAAAGTATAAACTGTATGAAAAAAGAATACAACTTTGTTTCTGTATTCTTCATTTCATGATTCTACCATGCATGTTGAAGCATACTTCGATGGCAGTTCTACCATTTTCCTTTTTGATACATTCTGAAATCTCCATCTAAATGTAGTTAGCTTATTTCATGTTTCACTTATTATGCTACTGGTTCACTTTTTTGGTTTAATTTTTTTGTATTCTTGAAATCATATATTTATCAGTTTTTTAAAGTTTAAACTTAAAATTTTTGTTACAAGTTTGTGTTGGCAACTTTAGAGTCTAGATTACTGAGATACTTTCTTGCATTCTAGAATGGTCGAATCAGTTCGATGGATTTTCACAGCAGAGCTACTAATTATCTGGTGACTGCCAGTGATGATGAATCAATTCGCCTCTACGATGTTCAAAATTCTATGTATGTGCTTGTTTTAGTGGTTTCTGTTTCTTTTCTTATGTCTTCATTAAGTAATTTTGCTTTCTTGAATACCTTTTTTGTTTCAATTTTCATAATTATTTCCCTAAAAATGATTGGCATCATATTGTTTTAGTGCTCTGAAGGCTGAACATTTTGATTCCTTTGGGCAGAGTATTTTGATTTTTATGAATGACGATAGCTAAAATTATGAGAAGGCGTCAATTTTTTGGACTCAGTGATCAAACTTCGCTCATTTATATTCAAGCCAAGCTTGTAAATCAATCCAAACTAGAGTTGCTTGATTATTTTGACCGAATTAAGGTTTTTTAGCTTATGCTTGAAGTTTTACCATGGCCTTAGAAGAACACACAATAGTTTGTGTTATGCATTATGCAGAACTACTTATCTGTGCTCATGTTATAGATTGTGCAAAGCTATAGAGACCAATTTCTGAATTTTGGTATATTCATGTTGCTTGTTTTGACTCATCTGAGGCAATTTGTTTAGGTGTTTGAAGACCATTAATAGCAAGAAGTATGGGGTTGACCTAGTCAGCTTTACTGATAATCCAACTATAGTCATATACTCTTCAAAAAATGGATGGGATGGTAAGTCTATCCCTCTGGTATTGTCATTTTAATTATTTTTATTTAGTCTCAGACCATGAACTTACATGGAAGAATAGTTCAGAATCTTTGCGGCTTCTTTCTCTGAATGATAACAAGTATTTGCGGTACTTTAAGGGACACCATGACAGGTTTGCAGAGTTTATCCTACTTTCACCTTAAAAGCACTTATCAGTCAGAAAAATAGAAGTTACACTGAAGTAACATATGCAAATTTCTACTTTTTTCTCTGTCCTTGAGCAGGGTTGTTTCTCTGTCACTCTGCCCTCATAAGGAATATTTTGTCTCTGGTTCACTTGATCGGACTGTTTTATTGTGGGACCAAAGGGCTGAGAAGGCTCAGGTTGGAGGCTTGTACACTTAGATTTATCTAGAAATGTAAGGCGTTTAAAATTAGTAATTGAATTATTTAATTTTACAGGGCCTTTTACATGTGCAAGGAAGGCCTGCAGTATCATATGATGACCAAGGTTTGGTTTTTGCGATTGCATTTGGAGGGTATATCCGGATGTTTGATGGTCGGAAGTTTGAGAAGGTTAGCCACTTTGTAAGATAAATTGATCTGGAAGCATAGTCCTTAATACTTTCTTCTTTTATCTCTGCATGTATAGGGACCATTTGATACTTTTTCTATTGGTGGAGATGATTCTGAGGCCAATGTCATAAAATTCAGCAATGACGGCAGACTTATGCTTTTGACTACAAAAGATGGGCATATACATGTACTTGATTCCTTCCGTGGCACAACAGTGAGTTTCAATTTATTTACTTATTTATTTTAGGTGTATATAATTGTTCATTTATTTATTTTTTAAATCTTTAGCAAGATAGTACTATTAACTCCGACCTTTACAGCTGGTTGTACTAATTTAAATTTGACACTCTTTGGTAGATATCCACATACAATGTCAAGCCAGTTTTAAGCAATGCCACATTGGAGGCATCTTTCAGTCCTGATGGAACTTATATCGTATCAGGTCAAACATTGTTTTCCACCCTTTGCCTGACAAGTGACGAGTTTATTTTCTATTTGACTGCATGAGAGATCTCCAAGGGTTATTCATTTGCTTATTTTTGCTTATTCATTTTGCTTCCTCATATTAGTTTCAACATTATCCAGCCTTAAAATTTTGTTCAACAGGTTCTGGTGATGGCAGTGTTTATGCTTGGAACGTTAGAAATGGCAAAGTACGACAATAACATTCATAAATATATCGTATCTTATGATTTTCCAATACACATTCAAGTGTCCTAATGGACAAATGCTTTATCATTTCTTTTCTTTCTTGATTTTTGTCAAGGTTGATATTGTTGATTATTACTGCAGGTTGCATGCTGGGGAAGTACGGATACAGAGCCGCCACTAATTAAGTGGGCTCCTGGATGTCTCATGTTCACCACTGGATCATCTGAACTGTCCTTCTGGGTTCCAGACTTATCCAAATTGGGTTCATTTGCCAGTGTGAAATAGAAGCCCAAGGTTTCGTGATACTTCTCATTGTTTAAAGCAAATATATTTCCGTTGCACTTCTTTTCATCTGAAACTAAGTTCTATTTCTCTTTCTTCTTGTTTTTTTTCTTTTTTTTTGTGCAGATTCAGGTTTGTTATAATTAATCTAACCTCATATGTTTATGTTTGTGTGCCATCTCTTTGAGCCAGTAATTTATCTGGTATTTTCCTCGATTAGTCATGGAAGAAGCTTACAGATTCTGTACACCTATCAATGGTTATCGATTGCTCTGCCTGCAGTTTGTCATGGATTCAACAAATCTAATGTAAATATCTGAAATGTTGTCCTGTTTCGTGTAAAGAATTTTGATCTACTACATATCTGAGTTCATGCTATAACGTAGCTGGCTAATAAAAGAGACTTGGTTTAACTGGCTAGCATGCCCTGGTGAAGTTCATCATATTATGTTACGAACTTGTATAATTCAGTTTCTAGTTTCTCTTTTGAACAATTGGAGTGCAGAACAAGTGCTTTGGAGAGTTTATGTGATACTTCAAATAACTTATGGAGAGAAAATTTGACATCTCGTCTATTTTATTGAGCAGTTTGTGGCTTTGATTTGGACAATCAAATAATCATCTATCTTTTATTCATTCCATGGTGATTTTGTAGGTAAATTGAGGATAAGAGAAATCATGATAGTGTAGTGATTCGATGTGTAAAACTTTGTAGATTCTTAGTTAACCAAACATCAGTTTAATGTTAAATTGGGTTTTGGGGCAATTTACTTGAACCTATTTTTTGTCTCTCCTTTTCTTTATATCCATTCAACAACTTTACGATTACCAACAAAGCCTAATTATTATTTTGCCCTTAAAAACATTGCTTTAATTAACTATCATTTTAATTATTTTCTATCCCGTTGTCTTCTCATATATTCACCATAAAAGGTATTTTGGTAGGGGTGAAAATGGGTTGGATTAACATTGACCTGTTATGGACCAAGCCCATAGCTACTCATTCAAGTTTAGATGTAGGGAAGCAGTACGTTAGTTGGAGAAAAATATTTACTAAATATTATCTTATAGTAAGAAAATTACAAAACTAGATGGGTTCATTTCGTATATTTATGATCTATATTTTTTATATTCACACCCTTCACAGATTCTGAATGCAGCTAAGATGAAAATAGGAAAAGTTACGATGGAGGTGGAGATGACCGGTGATTATGATGATGGTTGTGATGGATTGGTTGCACGAGGTGTTGTTGGGTGAAGGAGAGTGGGGAGAAGGTGGCCGAGATCCCAAGGAGAAGGGAAGACCCAACAGTTGAGTGGGGGCTAGGAGTAACCAGTGTCGAGGTGGAATGTGGGGTTCGAGCGAGGAAGGAGAAGATTTAGAATAGAGGCAGAAAGAAGGAAAACACAATATTCATTGATTTTTCTCAATAGGTTGCCTTCCATATATTAAGAGGCTAATCTAACAAGTAAACCGATACACTTAGTTAGAATCTTTTCTTATTGCATTAGCTGTTTATTTTCATTAAAATAAAATTTCTGTAGATCGCGTTCGAACGCAAGTGGAGTTGCGTTCGAATGCCCTTGTGAACGCCTACATCAGGTTCGCAAATACAGAGAACGCATATTGTGCGTTCGAACGCGATCGACGGTAATCCTCTAGAATTATGGTTTCATATTATTTTAGGACTTGTTGGCTAACCTCTATAAATATGTGGATGGCAGCCATCTTTATATACAATAATTCTTAAAGCTATATTTTCTATATTCAATAACATATTCACTAATTCAGCATATATATTCAGTTGAAAATAAGTTAGAGTGAAAAGTAAGCACCAAACAAGAAAATGTTATACCATCCACATGCCATACATTCTCAACCATCAAAATTCAAAACTATTTCAAGGCTACTAGACATTTCACTAATCATTCAAACTTTCAAAACACTACAACTCCACAAATGTATATTTACCATAATAAAGTATAAATGGATTACTAGAAGACAACAAACACCATGACCTATAAGAAAAGAACCAAAACAAATATAATCTAATCCACTCTAGAATAACTGCACCATATTCCACTCATTTAGAATAGTTGCATCAAATTCAATTGAAAGTCTTGTAAAATGCAGTCACAACTAATGTTAGAGGTAATAGTGAGAATACAAACAATTTTTCTCCAGGCGCAGCTAATCTCTGGACATATTTTTGATACTCATCCTTCGAAGAAGTAAAGCAGGGATAAGACATCACGTCAGCTTGTTAGATGTTTCTGCACCATAATGTGAGACAATTGAAAAATATGCATGAAGAAAATAAAACAAAATTAAAGCTATATCCTTAGTAGAAGCTTCAGATTTTCCAAAGGAAATCAAAATTTTTTGACAAATCTTAGCAGCACCTACCAAATGATACAAGAATAATGAAGCTTAACAACACAACAAATGCTAGAAGTCACAAGAAGGAAATAAATTCCATGCTAACAGTACATTGCAAAGGCTCTTTCTATTATCAACAGCAACAAAAAAAAAAAAAAAAAAAACAAAACAATCATGCTAACAACCCTTGGTAAATAATGTCTACATCTACAAAGTTTACAAATAAGTGCAGTGATCATCATTTGTATAAACCCAAAATAGGTAACATTAAATATGTCCATAAATAAGAAAATTTAATAGGAAAGAAATTACCATCAAATTGCCAATCAATAATACAGCTTGAAAGAGATTGATCATAAGAATTATAACTCATAAAACCTTCAGTTGCTCCTTGCAAAAAATGTAAAATAACTCTATCCTATTACACATAGTTTAGATGTTACAATTTTTTTATAAAGACCTAAAAGTGAGTATTTATAATTCTTTAGAAAACTATCAGTTGCTAGCTATATAGCATGCTTAACTCGAAGCAATTTCATATTATTTTGTCCAACGACTTTAGCATTTCCTTGAATTCGATCTTCATATTTTAAGAGAAATATACCACAATACATATTTTGATGTTGCCTTGCAATATATTTAATTTCTATAACTTTCCAATCGCTGCTAGCTTGGATTCCATATTCATATATGTCAGAAACTAGTCTTTCTAAGTGTCTTATACCCATTTTTCGTGTTGCAAATATAGATTTATATAAGTTATGCTATTGCAAATAGTACTAGATGAACATGAAATTAATATTCGAACTTCATACCACTATTGTCGCCTCATCCAAATACTACTCTACTTCTAGAGTAGAGTAATATCATTGAACACTATTTTCTAAATCAACAATAAGAAGGTGCCAATGCAAAAATATATTCAATTGAATCATCTAATAAGCATACTTTCTTAGCCTTCCACCTTCAAGAGCACCAGATACACGATGTTTAACCATTGAATCCGACTTCATGCTCAAAGACCTCTACGATGTTTCAAATAATTAAGTTCAAATATATTATAAGAAGTAAAAATAAGAAATAAATTATAACTTACATGTAAGTCAATATTTATAAAACAACATTGAGCATATTCTTCTAAAACTTTAGCACGGTTGTGATACATCCTTTGTCGTGCAAAAATAACATTATCTACAATCATGTAACCCTTTACCAGATCCATCACCTGTTTTCTTGTGCAATACATGAATCCATCATTCCAAATGTAATCCACACTGCCAACAAGAAGACAACATTAAAAACATCATTAAAAATACAAAAATTATATCTCTATGTATAATTTGACCCAATCATAATCATAAAAATATAATAGATGAGATAAAATATCCTTACTCATTAGGGATATCATTAACCTTGTCTATAATATCTTTATCTGTACTAGATCATCCTTTCGTCCTAACAAGATAGAACCTTTCTAGCTTCTTTTTGACAAGATGGTTGAGATGAGCAAATGTCTATAATTTGCTCCTTAGGATATAAAGATATATTTTTTCCAACATCTTCTAGTTTTCCAGTAGCTTCTAATATATTATGCTCCTCATCTATTTGTTTCTTAACTTGTAAATCCTTCTGCTTGTCCTCATATATTGTCTCTAAGCTTATTTTTAATAGGAGGTTGATCTTCAATAACTTAGCCTAATAGAGAAGCAAGACATTCGGCTCCTAGGGCAACATTATAGGAAAAACTATACTTTTCCTAAGCCCTTTTGCTTTTGCTCTCTTTGCAACAATCTCTCCATACACCTTAGTTTTTGTAATATTTGGAGTTGGGTTTGCTTGATCTCTTCAGTATCAAATTTAATATAGTACCAAAAATTTGAACAATTATATGTATATAATAAAGCAACATGTAATGATTGTATATGAAATCACATTTAAACAATATTTATGTATAAATTTAATAATGTCGTTACTTGCAATACCTTAAATAAGTTTTCAAAATATTGATACAACTAGAGCTGGACTAAGTTGTATCAAAAGGAATAATTTGCTTGAGAAATAAAAATTCTTGCCGGAGTGCATTCGAACGTCTGCATACATTCGCAAAGATAGAGAACGGGAGTGCACTATAGTTGGATTAGTTTTTGAATGAATCTTTTTTTCTCTTATCTCTCTTCATCTCTCTTCCTCCTTATGTCCTAACCTTTCTGTCGATCTCTAGCTGATCCTGATTAGATCCTTTCCTCCTCGTTTGTAGCTACCCTACTTCTAGGAGCGACCCCTTCTCCCTTCTCATCTTGTTTCTTCCCTATTCGCTCGTATCCCCATCTACACCTCGTCTCCTTCCATCATCATTGAAGAGCTACCTTCAATCCAAATACCCAATCTAATACCCACATTAGCTCAGTTCACAACTAATATTCTTCCTTTTGTGGGTCCTTTTTATCAAGACCAAGCCCATTTTGATCCAATTCATTATTTCTTTTCAGGGTATAGGGTTTGTTGGACTAGGAAAAATCTGGTCTGTATGTGGTCCTTTCCCCAATTTCAATGAATCTATCTCATCCAACAATACCCTTTTTTCGGGAAACAAATCAAGACTTCTCAAAACATACAAACCATAAAAGAGAGTGTTAACACATCTAAAATTAAGTATATATATTACCTTATTGTGTGTTAAAATACAGATAGTGTTCCTATAGGTGCTTCTCCTTTGAATTACTATAGCAGACTCGTAGAAGAAGCAAGGGGACAAATACGAATAGCATGGTTTGACTTGTTGTAATAACCTAGCCCTGTAGGTATTGCTCTGGTATATAAAATTTTACAATTTTCTTACGTCCAGATCGGTCTAGATCTGGTTCGTAACATAAACCCCTTTACAGATAGTACAAAAAGGAGCATGAAAAGAAATGAGCCTAATACCTTATTAGGTAAACTGTTGCCAAGCATCATGCTAGGGTGTCAATCAAGTGACACTATCACTAATTAAGTATTATTGAGAACAATACACCCAGCATAGAGAATGCATGCATAACTATGTAACAGGTCATCATGAACGTAAAATGAAATACGCATGTCATGTATTAGGTTAGCATGGTCCGACTTGACTCTTGTTAACCATATCCACCACTTACGCATAGTGTGCCTCCCACATAGGCTCTCGGTCACCACCACCCATACTTAACAATCATGAAGGCCCTCAAAGGAGGGTTGCCCCTAGCTATAGAATTGTCTACCCATCACGATGAACAATTTGACTGATCATCCACCATCGTAGACTAAATACCATAGTCATAAGCTCACCGTATGAGTTAGTATCACATACTGACACTACTCCTGTTCTTTGAGCTCCTATCTTTTTCGTACCATCGTCCAACAAATCATGAGTCATCACTCAAGGACGTCCTCACTCTTTATTATTGTGCTCGTGTGTTAATTGTATGATAAGATGAAACATAATTAGCAAAATGGAATAGTAAAGGGGGGGGGGGGGGGGGGGGGGGGGGGAGGTTATGTTGCAGTTCTTGATTATGATACGAATTGATATGACCAATTCATCTTGAACTGGATCATTTTTTATATTTTGTTTTGGATTAAAATAAGAAAACTTCTAGCTTGTGTGTTCGAGCACGGTTGTAGAGCGTTTGAATGCCTACACAGTATTCACACATATAGAGCACTATTTTTGGCCGTCCAAATGCAGTTGAAGGGCGTTCAGACGTCGCATTTGAATACCTACACAACGTTCGCACATATAGAGCCCTATTTTTGGTCATTCGAACACGATTGAAAAGCATCCAAACACTTGTTAATTGAGTTGTTTCATATTAGGGTTTGTTTATAGTTTTCGGATGATTAGCTAGCCTCCAAATATGTGGAATACTAGCCACTTTGAGATTATTGATTATTGGAGCTTTTGTTTTGCATATAGGCTTGAGTCAACCTTCTCTCTCTTTCTTCCTTCCCCTCGGTATCTATCTCGAGCTTTCTTTTACTACTGAGATTAATCCTCCATCGTTTCTCTCTCCTCACTCTAGTGACCAGTCATATTTGGAAGCTCCCTTCTCCCTCATCTTGTTCAAGATACTATTTCCATCCTCCATAGCCATTATCCACTTTCATGCCCTAACCCTAATCATACCACCATTTTGCATCAACCACGTCCATCATGCCATCTCCTAACCTTTGGTCATTATTTCCACCATATTTTTTTGATCTACCTACCCAATTGATGAGATTTTAATTGCGTTGGATTTCTAATTTTTAGAGGAACAACATATTTGAATTGTAGAGTATTTAAATAGTTAGATCGATCCTTACTGTATTCTAAAGTTTCATATTCAGTTCTATCCAAAATAGTAACTTAGGTCAACAATAATCTTCCTCGAGGGTGATTGTAATAGGTTATCATGTCTAAGCATGCTAATGAATACACATAATAATCAAAATAATAGCAATTATGTCAGATGATATGTTAAACAAATAGGTGTCACTATGGTAAACTAGTTATCATGTCATAAATGATTTTTTAAATCATAACTCATCACATCAAGCATTAACAACAAGGGTTGATAGGCCACTTGTTTGGATTCGCTAAAATTCCTTGGTGATAAGCGATGTCCCGGCCTGCTCCAAGGTGGGCGCTGGTCCTAGGGAGCTCTACAACAAAATACTAGGTTATCACCAATATTTCAATGTTTAAAAGGGATAGTGAATGATAGAAAAAATAAAGGGAATGAGGAAATAAGGGAAGAAAAAGGGATTGCTTAGGCTGGGCCAAACTCAGCCCAACTGAGGGCAATCCCTAGCCTAATTGGGCTGGGGCTCAGACTGAGGTGGGGAGAAGATCTTTCCCCTCCCTGCTCGACACCATCCACATGATGGGACCTCCCACCGACGGCCAGTGGATGCCAGAGTGCTACAGACGAAGGGATCGTGCCGAAGGGGATGCCACGAAGGGCCCCTCGGTATTGACAAATCTCCACGGCCACCCGTCAACGCTTGATAGCCCTACAAAAGGGACAAGTGCGACTGAGGTGGGCCTAATGCTGGGGAGTGTCTATTCACCATGGCGATGCATCGAGTGGGAGGGGACTTGATGAAGGAAAGGGAAGGAGGAGGAAGGGTCATGACGACCTATCAAGGGCCATGGTGAGGCACTCAAGGGCTTTATTGGTGCCGAATTGGGTACCCTCCTCGAGGCCCCACTAAGCCTTGCCAAAGTAGGGGAAGGAGGGAACCCTCTTTGTTAGGTAAGCGAGAGGGGAAATAAAGGTGAGCTCATGGTCTACCCTATTTTTATTTTGGGTGTTTCAATATTCACGTCACTTAATATAGAAATGTACTCATATAGAACTACTGTCATTAAAATTACTGGTATATTCACATATATCACCTTGCCTTGATGTCATCTCTTTAAATCCTAAAGATGACCTTGAGCTTTCCTAATTGAAAGCATTAGAAACTTATGAGTTGTTGTAGACCATGAGTGGAGACTTATCTCATTTATGTTTTGGATATATTTAGAAAATTGTGGGAAAAGAAAAGATCGAAAGAACCCTAACCTATCCTTTGAGAAGATTGATGTGCGCAGCCGCATCCGTCGGCTTCTTGTCATCATCTTGGCCAACTCCTGACATCTGATCATTAAAATGACCAATAGCAGCCTCATCGGGTTGGTTGCTTCATCTCGAATCCTATATAGTGCTCACTAGTGTAGGGTTTGAAGAACTATAGAGAGGGAGATAAGGAAGAATGTAGTGGTTGAGATTTTGATGGTTCATCTTTTCAAAATTACACAAACGGTATGTATAGCATATGTAGAGGTGTGTAATGCTCCTCGCTGATGATAGCTGTGCATTGAGTAGTAAGGGTAAAGAGTATGTAACGTTGTAATAAGAATGCAATACTCGAGGGCTTGGCATTGCATATATTAGGCTCTATGTATGGAATGCTCGGCAAAGCTTCTATAACGTTATATGTATGCAATGCTCGGGGTGCTTGCATTACATATATATGACGCTATGTATATAATATTGGGCAAAACTTATGTAACACTATATGTATGTAATGCTCGGATGCCTGTATGCAAAGATAGTCTATGACAGTACCTATGCAAAGGTAGGGAAATAGATATGCAGTGATAGGCCACTACGTATGCAATGCTTGTAGTGCCAATATAGTTGCAACCGTAACACTCTAAGTATGCAATGGTAGATTATTTTCATACAAATTCAATTTAAAAAACTAGAAAAGAAGAAAAAAAAACATTTGGGGTGATTTGCACTATAAACTAGATATTTTTATAATCTTGTCTGACTAACCATTTTAAGTTTTTCTTTGCAACTTCACCCAAACCTTTCCAAAAGTATCAACACCGCCCTTGCATTAAATGTAGAGAGATATTTTTTATTGTAAGTTATGGTAAAAATTATTTAAACATAAATTGATCAAATCACCATCAACAACACATTAAATGTTGTTTTGTCTTTTTCTAATTTTAATCAAAATTAAGTATGGATTCCTAAGTTATTAAGTATGGATTCCTAAGATACTAACTTGAGATTCTATAGATAAGAATTTAAAATGCACTCTGTTATAGATAATATGACAAATTTTATTAAACTCAATTCTTAATATAGTAATTAATAATATATTTCATACATACTAATTGGTTTCCATAGTTCATATTTTTGGATCACATATCAAAGAAGAATAAAGCTAAAGTTCATATTTGTGTTCCTATAGGAGAAAAATAAACAATAAATCTTTTTTCTCCTTCCATCTATTCAAAAAATAGGAATTCTCTCTCCTAAAGACAGTAAACCTAGAAAAAAAAAAAGAAGGAGACTAAACTCGTATTTAACTTGGCCATTAGATGAGTAGAAGGGCATTACGGTCATTTAAAACTAAAAGGGGGTAAAACTGCAAAGGAAAACTAAAATGGGTAATGAGGTAAAAACATTAAATGATTTTTGATTTATGGTGCAAATCGCCCAAACATTTTCTCTTTTTTCATTTCTTCACAAAATTAAATATTTTGTCCAACATCATATGGTTTATTTTTATGATTTGTTTCATGCATAAACACTAAATTACACAAAAATAATCATATAATCATATAACCAGATTACAAAACAATTGTGTTTACACAAAAAAAAAAAAAATATTAACTAGGTTATCATCAATATATCTTTTGATGAACAAAGAAGAGCACAAAATAGAGTGAAATTTTTTTCTCCTTCACCTCCAACCTATATTCTACATATTATCAATACATTTTCAGCAAGAAAATATTTGCAGACCCCTCTAACATATATTCTACCAACACACCATACACCACAGGGTTTCAACAAAACAGTTATGAAATATTTCTCTAACAATTCGAATAATAGAAGATAATATAAACAAGAAGTTTTACAACTTTAAATAAATTTATGGAAGATGACCAACATGAACAATAAAATACAACAAGCCATACATGATTTCTAAATTGCAAGAACATAGAACATCACATTGTTTATTACGATGTGATGCATGTATGTTATATGTGATTTGTTGCTTATGTAATGCAATATGTCACTTTTACATATATGTGAATGACAACTTACTACGTATTCCCATAATATTAACAATGATCAAATAGAAACAAAAATACGCATTCCCATAATATTAACAAAAAAAAACCAGCCAGACATATATTCCTCTCTAATAAACAAGTTATTGCTACTACAACATGACAATCTGAGACATCAATTGGTTCTTACTCCTATGAGAGATAATAAGTTTATTACAGAGACAATGTAAACAGAGAAATGTCATATATCAATCTACTCCATACTAAATATTAAAATTATTTTGCAAATCAGTTCTAATATTTGTAGATTCTGGTGGAGTAGATAAAATAGATAGTGGTGGCAAATCCATTTTCATATGTATCCATTCCATTCGAGCCTTGATAGATTGTGGACTCTTGAAACTCATTCTATTGTCATCTTTTAACAAAGACTCTAAAAGAAATATGATATTATCAATACCCATACTAAGGAAGGTGTTGCGTTACAGACATAATTTCTTGTATGTCCTAAATTCGACCTACATGTCCAAACTTCATCTTTCCAAAAGATGTTTTCTCCAACATTCATTTCACCTTTTATCTTTGTTCTATTTCTTTCGAAAATGCCTTCCACCAGTTTTGGCATGTAACTCACTAGGGTTTGACTTCTTCTTACCTCATCTACATGCCATCACCACACTACAAGGTGTCATTGTGTTCCAATTTAACTTCATTTACTATTGACGAATTAGAAGAATCATTGCTTTTAATAGTTCTCTGTACAAACCGTTGGTTAGAGAAAAAAGGAAAATTGCTTATAGTAGTGTTGTTACCCATAAGAAAATCAATATCTTCAAAATATGCAAAACATGTATCCCAACATCATCCATAGGATTTCCTCAACTAGTCAATAGTTAAAAAATGTAACACCCAAAAAAAAATGAGGGTGGGGCATGTGAACACCCTCACTTCCCCTCCCCTTGGCCTATTTTTGCTTAATAAAGGGATGCCTTTGTCAAGCCAAGGGGAGGGGAGGAGGACAGATCTAGCCCCCCTACACACACCACAGTCGGCATGCGAGGAGGCGAGCAAAGGGTTGTCTCCCCACCCCCCACTCTCTCTCCCTATTTGTTCCCCTTCTCGAGGAGAGCTCGGACATCAACTCTCCCCTTCCACCATTCTCCTCTCCCTTCCGATCGTTGCTGTTGTGGTTGGGCTAGTGAAGTCCTTGTCATTGTCGAAGAGTTCCCTCTCCTCGTCGTCCTTTCTTTTCTAGACGGCGAGGATTGGCTATCGCTTTTGGTGCTCGCTCCTCCTCGTGGGGTGGTGGTAGGTGGGGGGAGGGGAGGTGGTGCCTCCCCTCTAGGTAGTGCCCCAGCTTATTTAAGTTGGGGACTATCGAGCTCAGGCTATGGATGCACAGCCTGAGCATGTTGGAACTTGGGTGATCTTGCGCACCCAAGTGTTCTAGGCTTAGGCTAGTGATACACTTAGTTAAGATATTTTCTTATTACATTAGGTGTTTATTTTCATTAAAATAAAATTTTTGTAAGTCGTGTTCGAATACAGGTGGAGTCACGTTTGAACACTCTTGTGAACGCCTACATCAGGTTCGCAAATACAGAGAATGTATATTGTGCGTTCGAACGCGGTCGGGTGAGTTCGAACGCCTGTGTTGCATTCACAAATCTAGAGAAGGAGCTTTTTGAGTACGTTCGAACGCGATCGAGCGCGTTCGAATACGATCGATGGGAATTCTCTAGAAGTAGCGTTTCATATTATTTTAAGACTTGTTGGCTAGCCTCTATAAATATGTGCATGGCAGTCAACTTCATTATGCTATTGGATTTTTAATTTCTTGCCTCCTATCTTTTCTCTCGACTCCTCCCTCCTCCCTCTTCATCATCCTTCCACCTCTACCGTTGGCAAGGTTTCTTATCGCTTCTAATCTCCCTCGTCTATCGAGTCACCCTTCTTCTTTGGGATCTTGACCACTTCGTTCTCTTTGTCTACTTCTCTTAATCACTTTCACAATCCACCCTCATCTCCATACCCATCCATAACCCTAACATCCACTCCATCCGTCACCACCACCATCACCCATGCTATTTCATATTTTCGTCCCTGCTACAGTTAGAATCTGCGAATGGTGTAAATACAAAAGTTGTAGATCAGGAAGTTACGGATCCAATTCAATTAGTTTCGTAATTTTCTAACTACCAAAGAATATCTGACATATATTTTCCCACAATTACGCAGACTAATTTATATAATAAATTTAGATCTTGAAGGAATCTTAGCATAGCCTATCTTTGGTTTCATATCTTATCAATTTGATATTAGAGCAGGCAAATCTCAGACCTCCATAAATGGTTGAAACAAGAAAGATGATATCAATAAGGAGACTTATGGAGAGCACACTGATAAGGGAGGACTCAATGCATGATGATCCTAACCGTGAAGCCAATTCATTTGGAGTGACCACGGTAGGACCAAGTCAACTAACGTCCATGGGTTCGAATATGGATGAACTAAGAGGCATGTTCCAAATATTGTTGCATAGAGTTAATAATATACGAAAAGATCACAATAAATTCAAGGAATATGTCGTGAATCGATTGGGTTCATTATCTCCTTGACGACGAACGGAGTTTCAAGAAGGACCAGTGGTGGGACCCCATAGAACCGATACCCCATAGGTCCAGGTGCGTCATATGAGTGTCAATGATCCCCTCCTATCTATGCCTTCACATCATTCCCCACCTCCGTTACAAAACCCAAGACCGGCGGTGGTGGAACCCGAGAGGCGTGCGGCACCAGTGCGCTTCATCGATGAGGAGGATTGGCACTTTGAGGATGAGGTTGATCCCTATAGAGATAGTGATGGACATGCTCGAGGATTTAGAGAGGGTGATCAACCTGCACATAAGTTTAGACTTGAACCAAGGATCTTTCGCGAACCCAACAATACTATTCGGGAGAGAACCGCACGCTTGGACTTCCCAAAATACCAAGGCGGTGATCCAACGGATTGGGTGTTTCAAGTTGAATAATATTTTGATTGTCAAGGTACAATGGAAGATGCAAAGGTCCAAATGGCAAGCTTTCACCTCCAAGGTACGGTATTGCATTGGTATAGATTGATAATTCGTGGTGGTGGATTTATTGGATGAGCTGATTTTTCTAGAAGGATTACACGTAGATTTGGGATAGCGGCATATGAGGATTTTGCTGCCACATTAAGCAAGATGGTTCAAAGGACTATCTTATTGGAGTACCAAGCTGAGTTTGAAAGAATTAGTAGTCGTTGTGAGCTACTGTGACCCAAACGTATATTGATGAGTACATTTATTTCAATGCTGCGAGAGAAGATACAAGTAGATATTTATGCTCTATGTCCTACTACTCTTGAGGAGGCCTTTGAGAAGGCTGTGACGATGGAACAAAAGCATAGGGCTCTAAAGATGGCAGTGAAAACCAATTGGGGCAACCGAGATGGGCGGTTTGCACGTAGAACGCGGGTTAAAAATTCTACGGTTTCAAAAATAGTAGCTGCGACTACTAGACCATGACCACGTTTGAGACCTTCTTCCGATGTTAGAGGAGGCACTAGACCCCCAATTTGAACTCTCACACTCGCACAGCTGGAGGAGCGAAGAGCGAAGGGCCTTTGCTTTCAACGTGATGAGCATTTCACCCCCGGTCATCGGTGTTCTAAATCGATGAGTGTGATGCTTATTGATGGTCCTAAGGAGGATGATGAGGTAGTTGATGATGGAGAGTGTCCAGAGGAGACCGATGAAGAGACTGTTGAGGAGGGCGTAGAGGAAGATATCCAAGCTGAAATATCGATGCATGTATATTCGGGTACTTTCGCGCCGAGGACGTTACGGGTAGACGGATTCGTTAGAAAGCATTGTGTGCACATCCTCATCGATTCGGGGAGTACCCATAACTTTCTAGATGAGAGGCTAGTGAGGAGATTGGGTTTAGATGCCGAACCGACTATGGGGTTTGACGTTGCTATTAGAGACGGCACGAAGCTTAAGGCGGAAAGCTTGTGTCGCCGAGTCGATATACTGGTGCAAGGACAGGACATAATTATGGACTTGTATCCGTTGGTGCTGCGAAGAGCGGACATTGTCCTTGATGCTCAGTGGTTATAGAGTTTAAGACCCGTCACATTTGATTTTCGGAGCATGTTGATGAAATATAAACAAGGAAACAAAGACGTGCGGCTTGATGGTGTTTGGACTTCGCCTATTCCTATAATGTAGCCTATGGTGGGACTGCTTGGTGCGTATGATTTGGCCTATCTTCTTCAGTTAGGACCAGTAAGAGATGAGCCTCAAACAAGGTTAGGTACTATCATTGAATTGTCTAATTTATTAGATAACTTTTCTGGACTGTTTGAGGAGCCGTCGGAGTTGCCACCGAGGAGAACGACGAACCATCGCATAAAGATTTGTACGCAGGGCTGCACCAGCGAACGTGAGGCCATATCGGTATCCACATGTGCAAAAAGAAGTTATCTCAAAGATGGTAGCCGAGATATTGGAACAAGGCCTGATACAACCAAGTCATAGTTCATACTCATCCCCCGTGCTATTGGTGTAAAAATGGACAGAACATGGCATTTTTGTGTCGACTATCGAGCACTAAACGCTATTACCATCAAGGATCGGTATCCCATTCTGATTTTCGAGGAGTCGCTGGACGAGCTTGCAGAGGCGACTATATTTAGTAAGCTTGACTTGAGGGCCGGGTATCATCAAATTAGAGTTCACCCGGCAGATGTGCAAAAAATTACATTTCGGACTCTGGATGGGTATTACGAGTTTCGAGTGATCCATTTTGATCTCACCAATGCACCAGCTACCTTTCAAGGCCTCATGAATGATATATCTCGACCTCTCTTGTGAAGGTATGTCTTGGTATTTTTTGACGATATTTTGGCGTATAGCAGGATTGAATTTGAGCATTGGCGACATTTGGAGGACATGCTGAATTTGTTGAAGCAAAACCAATTGGCCTATTCCTACTACTACCACCGGATTGAGATGATTTTTGGGGCTGACTGATTATTATTGTCGATTCATCGTCGGATATGGCAAGATCGCTGCTCCTCTCATTTCTTTGTTGAAGAAGGACTCTTTTAGATGGATGGATGAAGCCACTTCAGTATTTGAAAAATTAAAAACAGCAATGACGACGGCACCCGTTCTAGCGCTACCGAACTTCACCAAAGAATTCATTATTGAATGTGATGCATCGAGTGTTAGCATAAGAGCAATACTACTCTAAGAAGGACGTCCCATTACCTATCTTAGTAAGGCTTTATCATAAAAATCTCAGCAATTATCGACTTATGAGAGAGAGATGTTGACAATTCTGCATGTAGTGACAAAATGGAGGCCTTATTTGATCGGTAGACGATTCATTATTCGAACCAATCAAAGGAGTCTTCCATACTTTATGGGACAGCGCATACACACTCCGGCATAGCAGCGATAGGTCATAAAATTGCTGGGGTATGATTATGAAATTCAATATAAGAAGGGAACAAAAAATAGAGCGGTGGATGTACTATCGCGCCAACCCGATACTGCTAAGCTTGCAGTCTATTCATCTCCTACCTTTCCCTTTCTTGACAAGCTGAGGTATGCATGTACATTTGACCCAGATATTTTGAGATTGTTGTAGGAGGTGATGGATGATTCAGAGCGCCATCCCGAGTTAGAGAATCGATGTGGTTTGCTGTTGGACTGTGGATGCATTCGAGTGCCCGCAAATGATGGATTACAGCAGAAATTGTTGGAGTACTTTCACCAAACTCCAGAGGTTGGTCATGAGGGTGTCTTGAGGACTTATTGGAGGATATCTTAGAGTTACACGTGGCCAGGATTGAGACGGGATGTGAGTAGTTTTGTCCGTGCTTACGAAGTCTGTCAAAAGGCTAAAACAACCACATTGAAATCGGTCGGATTACTACAGCCTTTACCTATACCGGACCGTGTTTGGTAGGGCATTTCTATGGATTTCATTGAGGGTCTTCCGCTGATGCATAATTATTCTGTTATCTTTGTGGTGGTTGACAGATTGAGCAAGTATGCACACTTTTTGGTATTGTCACATCCATTTTCAGCCAAGTCGGTGGCTAAAATTTTTGTTAGAGATATTGCTCGACTACATGGCATGTCACGCACGATTGTCTCGGATCATGATCGTGTATTTATGAGCGACTTTTAAACTGAGTTTTTCATATTACAAGGGGCTCGATTAAACTTCAGTTTGGCCTACCATCCACATACGAACGGCCAAATCGAGGTGGTTAACCGGGGCATTGAGTAGTATTTGAGGTGCTTTGTTGGAGAGATGCCGAGACAATGGTTGAAGTTCTTACCGTGGGCGTAGTGGTCTTATAACACTACTTACCATAGTAGCATTAGCATGACTCCATTTGAGGTGGTGTATGGACACACGGCTCCGACATTACGTGCTTATGATCTAGTGGCATCGGTAGATAGGACGGAGGTGGACTTAGCATTGATGGATAGAGACGCCACATTGAGGAGGTTGCGTGCTCATCTTAAACTTGCTCAAAACCGTATGAAGCAAGTTTATAATCGTAGCCAAAGAGAGCAGGAGTTCGACATCAGCAGTTGGGTGTTTGTGAGGGTACAACCGTATCAACATGTGACCTTACGTTCGATGCGAAACCAAAAGTTAGCACATCGTTACTTTGGTCCGTTTCGAGTGTTGGAGCGTATTGGTCCGGTTGCATATCGTTTGGAGTTGCTAGAGAGGTCGAGAGTGCACCCTGTCTTTCATGCTTTATTGTTGAGAGAGCGCATTAGAGATCATGAAATTATTGGATCGGTTCTATCGGAGCCATTGGAGGAGATAGAGATCGTAGAGCCAGCTCAAGTACTTGCTAGACGCCGATGACGACATGGTACCAGATTGGAGATGGAGATTCTAGTTGAGTGGCTTGGCAAGCCATCTGATGAGGCGATATGGGAGTTGGAGACTAATATCTTGGAGCGTTTTTCTGACTTTTCACCTTAAGGGCAAGGTGGGGGAAGCGTGGTGGGCTGATACACTTAGTTAAGATCTTTTCTTATTGCATTAGGTGTTTATTTTTATTAAAATAAAATTCCGATAGGTCGTGTTTGAACGCAGTGGAGTTGCATTCGAACGCCCTTGTGAATGCCTGCATCAGGTTCGCAAATACAGAGAATGCATATTGTGCGTTCAAACGCGGTCGGGCGAGTTTGAACGCTCGCGTTCGAACGCCTATGTCACGTTCGCAAATCCAGAGAAGAGGCTTTTTTGAGTGCGTTCGAACGCGATCGATGGGAATCCTCTAGAATTAGGGTTTCATATTGTTTTAGGACTTATTAGCTAGCCTCTATGAATATGTGGATGGTAGCCAACTTCATTATGCTATTGGATTCTTGATTTCTTGTCTTCGATCTTCTCTCTAGACTCCTCTCTCCTCTCTCTTCACCATCCTTCCACCTCTACCGTTGGCAAGGTTTGTTCTCGCTTCTAATCTCCCTCGTCTGTTGAGTCACCCCTCTTCTTTGGGATCTCGACCACTTCGTTCACTTTGTCTACTTCCCTTAATCACTTCCACAATCTACTCTTATCTCCATACCCATCCATAACCCTAACATCCACTCCACCCATCACTACCACCATCACCCATGTTATTCCATATTTTTGTCCCTACTACAGTTGGAATCTACGAAGGGTGTAAATACAAAAGTTGTAGATCAGGAAGTTACGGATCCAACCTAATTAGTTTTGTAATTTTCTAACTGCCGAAGAATATCTGACAAATATTGTCCCATGGTTGCGCAGACTAATTTATATAATAAATTCAGATCTTAAAGGAATCTTAGTGTAACCTATCTTTGGTTCTAGATCTTATCAACTAGGCCCTGCCCAGCTCGAGCACAGTGAGTGCAATTGGTGCGAGTCTTGAGTGCATCGAGCTCGGGCTGGTGGGGCCAGCCCAAGCATGCTAGGCTCGAGTTGGGCGATGCCTAGCTCGGGCATGCTTCTTTTAGGCTGGGTGGAGCTAGCCCGACCAGGTTTAACCCCCCTACTTGTCAGGCCGGGTCTTTAAGGGTTCATCTAACTCATTCTTGGGGCTGGGCAAGGATTGAATTAGATTTTCTTTTCCTCCTTATCATGATTTACAATGTTAATATTAATTGTCCCCTCTTTCTATCCCCTATAAATTTAGGATTTTGGTGCTGACCTAGTGATCCTATCGTAGAGTATCTTGAGAGCAGTTAGTCTAGGGACTTTTAGCCAATCTAGGCAAGTGGTCTATCCACTTTTAAATTATTATTTGATGTGACGAATGACAGCATGAGCAATATGACCTGCTAATCCATACATTTTAGCAAAAATTTGTCTGATTAACATGTTGCTTGACATGATTTGTTATTAATTTAAATATGATGTGCAACTCATCCATATGCTTAGATATCATTGCTTACTATCCTGTTATGCTAATCTTGTTTATCTTACTATGACACTTGCACAAGTGCATGATCTAAAATGGGATAATTTCTACGTCCCGACACCTCCCTAGCTAGGGTTAGGGGCATCTATCTTCTGTAGGATAAAGGTGTCCATGAGTGATGTCTAGGATAAAGGTGTCCACTTTTCTCTTTTAGGATCTTATATTGTCCGAAGATGCTACATAACATTTTTGATCTACTTTTTATTTATCTTCACTTATCTCATCATCTATCTTCTATACCCAACCAATGTGTACCTATCCCAATCATCTGCTGTGAAGGTCTTAACACTCCTCCTTGTGTCATGTTGTTGATAGAGGAGATTCAATAAAATTGTATCTTGTTTATCAGTCCAATTATCATGCCTTGTACCTGATAATACACCATCCATGCCTTGTACCTGACAATGCACCATCTTTCTTCTTCAGCATCTTAGCCTTAATGACCACATTGTCACTAAATATTTGTATCTAACCATATCACAGTGCTATACATAAGCACTACTTAGTATTGAGTAACCAATTAATTGATAGACATACAAATAAAATTCATATGGTAAAATATGATAGAAATATATACAATCAAAATAGATCTATTGACTATAATGGTAGTACCCAAAATATCGGATATTAAAAACTATAAATAATCATCAGATCTATAAAATTAGGGATTTCAATAGGAATTTTTTTTACTTTGGCTTGTAGTAAGTGTGGGAGGGACTTTTCCTTCTAGTGGGAGAGAAAGTCGTCATTGTTGGAACTAGATCTAAACAGATTGATCTATTTCTTCCACTGCGCCGATCATGTAGGACTATAGCTACGTCGGGCAGCTGTGACCAATGCAACAGTCTTATGGCCTTGCTCAATTTAGCCGTTCATTGGTTGGAGAGCTCTTCATAACAGGTAATCTCTCTCGATTGAACTACTGGACCTGCCGCTTCGATGATCGCTACTAGTTGTCATTTTGTCAACACCAGTAGTGAGCGACGAGAACAGGGAAGCTCGACAGACGTCAACAGATGAGAGATGATGGAAGAGATCGAGAGAGGAAAGATGGTGGATGAGATTGAGAATCTCATTCTCTTTCAGCTACACTGTACAAGAGAATATAGAAAAAAAGGAGAGTTGACAAGACATGAGAGATGACCGTGGTCAAAGTAAAGGGTAAAAATAATAATTATAAAAGAGTAGGTATAAAATGTAATTTTGATGAATAATATTTTTATTCTGAAATAAAATTATTATAATATTTAAATATTATTCTGAAATAAAAAAATATTCTAAAATTATATATATATATATATATATATATATATATATAAAAGATATTGCAGAAGTGAACGGGCAGCTAACTGTCTCAAGCTTTATGCTCAAACTCTCACATATTTGGAGGAAATGGGGTACTATCCTACGTAAATAAATTGTCTCTTCTTTGACGATTTCTCGGCTATCTGATCATCCATAATCTCCAGTTAACCCTCTCCCTCTAACCTCTCTGTACATTGCCGTGATGTTGAAGCAAACGCTAATCCTGGACCATGCTACTTGTTGTAGGAGGGGCATCTTACTTTGTCCCAAGGAAAATCTAGCAAAAGACAATAGAAGGTTATTATGCGAGTCTATGTGGTGTTTTGCACTAAAATTATTTGGAATGAATGGATCCAGTTTTAGAGAATAATCTCCAATAATCTATATCGCTATTTTCCAGCATTCATGTATAATAAATACTTTTCTTTTTATATCATTCATACTTCTGCCATTAGTGTACCACCTTGACGGCGTAGGCGTATGTACTACGAGAACAGTTTGTGGAATATAAAAGCCCATGAAAGGCAACAAACAGAAGAAACAAAGAACCTAAACCTAACAACTAATGGCAACTACTGTTGTCCATCAGGAAGACAAGATGCTGTACGAAACAAGACATCAAGAAGAAGCAGCAAACTCTCCTCTCTCTCTCTCTCTCTCTCTCTCTCTCTCTCTCTCTCTCTCTCTCTCTCCGTCTCCTTCCCTCCTTCACAGCTCACCAAACACAACCAAAAAGGAGGAAAAGATAAGAGAGGAGCTCAGATTCCAAGCTGTCTTCCACGAGATCACCACTACTGAAGTCACCCGTAGATGTGCATATAAATATTATCTTTTCAAGAATAATTCTTGGTGTCCTTCACTCGTGTCCCCCCATGCAGGAAATGTCCCACAAGGGAGGACTTCTATTTTGGCCTTAGTTGAGCGCTTGCCATGTAGAAGTTGTTAGTTAGGGCAGGAGACTCTAACTGTCTCATACTTCAAAATTATATCTGTATTTATTTTTTGCAAATAAGGATGTGAATATGGATATAAATGGTCCACCCCCTAAACTTATTAACTAAATGAGTCTATTTTTAACACATCGGCTACAAATAAATGTGTAAATTAAGTAAAAAATTACTGAACTCTAGCATTTCACATAAGATATAAAATACCGATTTTTTCAGTATATAATCTCAAATATGAAGCATTGATCTCATGTGTGCTTTTGTATAAGAAACACGTATAAATGTGAGAAATAAAAGAGTATGTGTTAAAAATATGAGAAGAATAAAGAGATGTGATTTGTAGTTATCTCATCAAAATATAATATTTTTCTCTAGTTTATCCAATTGTTATAGATTAAACCTCTCTAATTTATTTCTAACTATCCGTAAACAATGGATGCTTAATTCATGACTACATTCTTTCTTTCAGGGTACTCTTTCAGGTATGCATAACATTTCTCATTTATTTTATGCAATTATTTAAGTGAAATTATTAATTGTAAAGTGTTAGATATGTCTGCTACACCAAACTAAACAACCAGCATTAGCTCAAACCTAATCTAATCAGAGCTCACACTCAGATTAATTATTAAACCATTGCATTGCATGTATTGCATTGTTCTTCAAAGTGGGCAGCAGATCTCAGTGGGTTTTGGTGGATCTGTCAGAGAGGAACCTTCACATGGGCAATTGGGCATAGTGTGATTGATAGATAAGTTTGTGTTGCATTGTGGATGATGCTGGATTCTCTACAACCCTAGTTGTACGGATTGATTTATCACTAGGGAAATATATAAAATAAACACTCTTGCCTTTAATTTACTTTTATTATTGTTTATATTCTATTTTTATGGTATGGATATTTATCGTCTAAGTCTTGTATTTTCCCTAATATTCCTCAAAAACACTATGGATTAGTTTTTGATACGATCTTCCCTTAGGCTAAAGTTCGATCTCTTCCAATCCTGGTACGGAACTTTATAATAAGATCTCGAAAGATGCCGCCGTTGGATCGATGTGAAATTTGGATATGTTGTAGCTCTAGAAAAAGCTTTCCAACAAATTAAGTTTTAGGTGAATCAAATATGGGGATCTCGAGATATTGTCCGATTAGTGGATGAACATCAGGATGGTTTGTTTAGGATCTGTGGATAGAGGCACGAGATCCTATATAATGGTGGTTGGAGCGTTTGTGGGGTGGCACCGGTAAAAAGTGGTGGTGGAAGGGTTATGGTTGATGAAAAGGTTAGGGCAAGTATTAGATAGATTGGAAGAAGGGGGAGGAGAGGGCCGCTCCTAAGGGTCTAGGGTGATTGGCTGGTCGAGGAAAGTTAGAAGCGGCGTCGCCGGGGATTAAGAGAACGAGAGCGAAGAAGTCGAAGGAGGTAAGGCAAAACTCAATTCTTTAATAATGACCTCTGGTTGCCATCCACATCCCTTTTAGAGGCTAATCAAACAACTCAAAATTAACCCTAAACAATACAATTTCACCGACCACGTTTGAACGCGCCCGACCGTGTTGGAACGCACCGAGTTCGCTCTTCTCTGGATTTGCGAACGCAATGCAGGCGTTCGAATACGCCTGTTTTCCACTTTTCTAAATTTGCGAATGCGATGCAGGCGTTCACAGTGCGTTCGAACGCGGCGTTCGAATGCAACTTACAGAAAACTTTTTTTCTTAAAAACTAAACATTAAAACAAGAAACAAATACACTCCTAAGAGAATCCATACTCGAGACGACATCGATGAAGTCCAAATCGTATTAGTTTTATCCTAGCAGTAGTTAACAAATAAAGAATAGTTCATTATTTTTAAAAATTAAGATAAAACTAAAATCTATTTCTCTGTTTAATGTTATCTTAATACAGATACAATTATTTTGCACCTATAATTATCTTAATTCATCTATATGGTCACTAACAGAGTATTTTTTAGGTATTTTAGGTAAAATATAGAGGTTAAATGATAAATATATTTATGATACAGTGTAAATAATAAAGTAATGGTATTTTTAATAAATTTTACCTTTTATATTGGAATTTGGGGAGTCAACTAACTCACTGGAGACTTTACTTTTAGATTAGTTGAGCATTTTCCACTTTAATATCCATCTTATGGATCTAATCCTATTTTTTTTTTTTTCAGTATTCCTAGATTTGACTTTCAAACCTTGGCTAACTAAACCATTTCTTTGCATTAGTGAAATGCCACTAGTTTGACTTGGACTGGTAGGTAATAAATGCAGATTTGACTAAAATTTAGATGTTGCATCATATGAATTCATTCATTTGGAATATATTCTTTCCCTGTTCTTTATTATTATAATAAGGGATTTATCTTAGGAAATAATTATTCTTATATTTACTAGTATAAAATAAGAATATATAATAATTAATTTTAATGTGATATAAAGTAAAGAAAAAGATAGAATAGATTTTGTTTTTTTTATGAAATTATTATAAATACTTTTTGATTTGATATAAAATAGATTAATATATTTTTAAAAATTAATTAATTACTATCACGTACAGTGAACAGGGGCAAATACCCCTCCTCTGCTCCGTAGAAGGGAATTTTTTCTTTAACCCTAGTAGAGCTTGATTCTGCTCCTGATTGCGGATGATCGAAGTCGAATAGACTTAATTTGAAATATTGTTGACAGTACTTATGATTTATGGTCAGATTGGAATGGAATTCATTTTGCTTCTTATGTCAACTTTTCCGAATCTCAAAGTTAACCCTTAATCTATTACATTCTTATTAAAACTCATGAGTATAATAGAAAAACTAAATATAAAAGAAATGAATTCCTACCCCATTCCAAACAACAAGATTATTCAATTAAACAAAATCAATTAAATTCTCCTTAGAATTGGTTCCAACTGTATATTAAAAGCTCAACCAATGTGTTTATTTAAACAGCTCATTAGGAATTTGTTCTAAATAGTGAAAAGGCAACTCTTGAAGCACAATAGACGAACAAAATATGAGGTGAAGAGTATTAAACTCCCCCTGTTTGGAATCATTTAAAATCTCATTTATGATGGCCAGCGCAGTTATTAATATATGTAACCAGTTAAAAATCTGCGCTACCTCATTTAACACACACACAGATGCATCTACAAACAAAACTCACTGGAGAAGGTGAGACAATGTGGTGGGTCTAACCCTAATTTTCAGAATTATAAAATTATTTATACTATTAGAAAAGTTAATTGGATTGCCGATTGGCTTGCTAATTAGAAAATGGATTGATAATTTTCCCTGTAAGCTATTGCTCTTCGACGCTAACAGAGCATTTTTCTCTTTTTCTGAAAGAAAAAGTTATAATCTGTACAGCCTCCGTCTGAAACACAGATATGCTTCTAACAAAAGGTCATTGGAGAAGGTGAGACAATATGGTGGGCCTAACCCTAATTACTCCAACCCTAAACCCTAAATCCTAACATATAGTAGAAGCAATCATCCTCTCTCTCATCTTTCTCAACTTTTTTCCAATCAGGTGGAGTATTGGTGGCTTTTGGTCAACCAAGCTTTTTACAAATTATTTGGTTTCTTTAGTACTTAATGCCAATTGAGTATCTCATGTGGGCAACAATTATTGGGTCTAGTTGTCACAAACTCCATATGGGATCAGCAAGGAAGAGGGGGAAGAGTCTTTGGATCAGGAGACAATAAAAGTTGGCAGGGAGTAGTTTCAAGATGAGGTGTTAAATGAGTAGGAATATATATATACATTGCATTGAGATTGGTGCACAAGAAGTTTCCTTTGAGTCATACATTGCATTGTTTTGAATAAAAAAAAAAATATATATATATATATTCATGAAGGATATGACCAAATGACTCTGAAACAAAACTTGCTTAAATCTCACAATAATCTAAGTCAGATCTAATTAACAATGTAAGCATATGAATGACTTGCAGTTGAGCATTGTGATTCGCCAAGGTGATGCTACTTGTAATCATTAATTAGAATATCATAAGTTTTCCTTATGTTAAAAATGATCAATCATGATAAAGATAAAGGAAAAAAAAAGAACAAAGAAAGCATGATGGACTTCAGCAATTATAGTTTGAGGGAATCTTTTACCATGCTTCTTTAAATTTCAAAAGAAAAAAAAAGCTATATATATATATATATATAAATATAAAGTTTTAATTATATAAAAGTATATAAATATATTACAATATGTATTCTTATGAGAAGTACATTTTGGATATTACAAAATGTAGATTATATGTTTTTATTCATGAGGAATGTCATTTGATATATCATACTCTATAAAATGTATGTAAAAATAAAATTAAACCATATATCACAATAGCTTGTACATCACATCAGTCAGTCACCAGCTTGTTCTTATTTATCTAACAAATTGATGTGATATACTATTAGTTTTTTGCTGTTAGTTAATCGATAAATAAATATTATACAATTTTTCTTTATTTATCATTACAAAGAAGAACAATTTCATTCGAACGTCATCATCGCATCCATCTAATCTATCAAACAATTCATTTCTTTTTTTCTTCTTTTTCTCAATCCATCGCACGGTAAATGACGACGAAGCACGGCAGGATAGCCCTCGGATTCGCCACGAACAGCTCCTCGAGATTCCCGTACACCCCTCCCCCATCCACGGCCACCGAATCGTACGGCTCCTCCGGTACAGCCGCCGCTTCGCCGGTCCCCTCGGAGCGGCGGACGCGCCCGGCGATGACGCGGCAGACGAGCATGGCTCGGCTACCGCCGGCGCCGGGGTCCGCGCCTGCGTGGTCGTGCGAGCGCCCGCTGCTGGCGGTGGTGCGGACGCCGAGGGGGTGGGGGTGGTGGTGGGCGCGACCGACGCCGTGGCGGATGGCGGCGCAGACTCCGCAGGCTGCTGCGCCGTCGCCGGCGGCTGAGGAGGAGGAGGAGGAGGAGCAGAGGGAGGTGGAGCCGGCGAAGCCGAGGCGGCAGGAGAGGGAAGCGGAGTGGAAGCGGAGGAGCTCGTTGCCGTCGGCGGCGGCGCGTGCGTTCTTGGAGTTGGGATTTTGGGGGAGTTGTTTGGTGGTGATGGGAGGAGGATTAGGGTTGGAGTAGCGGGCTTTGACGGCGTCGCGGTAGGCCTCGAAGCGGGCGATGGTGCGGGGGGAGTTGTGCACCTTTAAGATTCGCTCGATCTGGCAGATCGGATTGTCCTTCTTCTGCCAGCTGGACTTGAAGATTATCTCCACGATGTTCCGCCCCGAGTCCTCCGGCCCCAATTCCGACACTGCTCACCATAAAAGAGGATTTTTTTTTTTCTTAATTAATTTGGCACTACTGTTAAGATAAATTCTTAAGACAACTAATAATAATATTAATGACCATATAACTACAAAAGCACCAGCTTTGTTGCGTGTTAATTGTAGCAACTATTATGAGTCTATAATCAGACAAAATATTCCATCACCCATGCACGCCAGATCTTTTCTATTTCCTTTTTCTTTTCTGTACCATTGTTCTTCGCGAAAGGAATCCAAAACAACTTTTATCCACGAATCTCTCTCTCTCTCTCTCTCTCACTACGTCTATGTACCTTAGCCGACAGCCGTATTTACAAACACAACCACTCTATCTATTCTCTCTCTCTCTCTCTCATGAAGGATTGATACCATTTTAATCTTTGGCTAATTAATGTAAACATCGATGGGAAAAGGAGATATTAAAGTAATAATTACCAGCATGGCGAATGGCCTGGTGATGCTCCAAGCTCTCTTGTTTAGTGAACACCTCTCCACAATCCGAGCAAGCACATAACGTTCTTGGCCTCGGATACCTAATAAAGTAAAGATATTGAAGAGATTAATTAACTAGTTAATTAATTAATTATAAATTTAATTCTAGATCGAAGGATGGATGGAATACCTGTGCATGAGCTCGACGTTGACGGCGCGGCACTCGTAGCAGCCCGACAGGCCCCGTAGCTGCATCCCGACCTTCGGAGGGGGAGGAGGGGGGTGACGTCGGCGGTGGGCCAACCGGCCGGCTAAAGGTGTCATCTCGTGATTCGTGACGGAGCCGCAGTCCGAGGCGGCGGAGGAGGCGGACGTAGCGTCCTGGAAGTGGCGGCGATGGACTGCGACGTCGCCGAGGGAAGAGCAGATGGAGCCGCCGCACGCGGCGGCGCGGCAGATGCGGGCGGCGGTGGGATCGTGGACTTGGGCTGATGCGGCGCTCCGGCAGCTCAGGAGGCTCTTAAGCTGCTCCCAGGAGGAAGGGGAGTGATGGGTACTGTTACTAATACTTCTTGGATTAGAAGGTGAAGGGAGTACTGGTGGTTGGGGTTTCTTTCTACGGCGGCGGTGGTGGTGGTTGCTGGTGGTGGTGGGGAGGAGAGAGATGAGAGCCATGAGGAGGAGAGCAAAGAGAAGGTGGACGAGGACGAGAGGGAGTCTACTTTCCCTCTCCACGACCATAAGCAACTATACTACTCTCTCTCTCTCTCTCCCTCCCTCGAGTCTTAGTCTTCTCTACTTTCTTTTTTACATCCTACTCCGTTGGTGATCATCTCAATGGATGGAATTGAGTATTAAAAAGAGAGGGAGGAGGAAGGGGGGAGAGGGAGGGGGGAGCGAGATGTGGGTGGGTGTTTGTCTTTGTATGTGGTGTTGGTTACTGCTGTAAATTCTATTTTTAAATAATTATTTATTATTAATTTTCTATGGGAGGATGAACTGCTTCACCACCTAATGGAGTACTAATTTATTTATGGTTTTCTGAGGACCATTTAATGGGTAACCACATCGTCTGCAGGCTCAGACTGCAGGAATTTGCTGCGGTCCATGAGATAGTTTCTTTGTTTTTTCTTTCTCATGAAATTTACTCCCTTTTGGAGTTGGTCTCCACTCTTCTCTCTCCTCTCTTCTTTCTTTTCCAATTTTTTCTCCTTTTTTCTTCTATTCTCTTCTCTCAATTTTCTCCTTCTTTCTATGACCACCAACGTAGAGGGCTCCAACTACGCCGCGCACATCCCCTAGTCGACTCACAATGTTGAGATCTTGCTCCTCTTTAGCCTCTGCCATCTCTTGACACTACTCGAACTGTTGCCCCTATGCTTTCACTCCACCACATCTTTCCGCTACCCTTTTGGAGCTTTCATTTTTAGCCCTTCCACAATGGTGAATTGCTTAGGCAATTCACTATTGAGGAGGTGAGAAAAGTTCTTAGGTCTATGCCTACGGGGAAAGCTCTTGGCTTTGATAATTTCAAGTTAAATTTTATAAAAATTATTAGAATATTATTTTTGAGGATCTTTATAGCATCTCTTATTGATTTTCGAAACTCCTCTCACCTCCTTATTCATTGGGGGTGACACTTATACCCGATTTATTTTACAGACTATAAGCCGCTCTCCTATTGCAATGTGAATTGTAGAATCTTAGCCAAACTCCTGGCTAATAGATTAAAACTTTTGCTGCCTGAGTTAATTAGTTCTAAGTAAACAATATTTGTCATTGGTAAACATATTTGTTATAATATTTCTATTGCACATGAAATTGTTAATTTTATTATTTGTTTAAGTGCAATAGTGATTTTGTCATGATTAGGGTTAATTTGGAGAAAGCCCAAGATCACATAAGGGCTTTTAATTAGATAAACGCTAATTTCATGTTACCTAAATATTTTTAGATCCCGAACCCCTTATGTGAGACCCTATGGATCTTGTTAGCAATGGTTGACCCTCGGTCGGCGGACTTGAGGAATTGGTGTTTTGTATCTTCTGATCAAATTATGAATAGTCTTATCCCCTAGACATCTTTATCAAATTAGAATATATTTATATATATATATATATATATATATATATATATATATATATATATATATATATGTTTTGGCCTCCAGCATGATTATATGACCTTATTTAGAAATGATTTTAATCGAGCATATTTTTATCATACATCTGATTAGATTGATTTAGGATATGAGTATATTAGTGATATATAGAGATGATTGGAGATGACTATACATATTATGATTTTATGTCCAGATGATCTCTAGCATGAGTATGTATATGATAGACTAGCAAGGAGATGCATGTGTTACATATATGGTTGGAGACTGCACTTCATCATTTTTCTCTTGACTTTCTTATCATCTAAATTTCTAATATATATGATTTGTTATAGTAGTGAATATATGCATGTGATCTATCATATAGAAGAAAATGCATAAATCTCATTGATAGGAAAGTTGATAGAATCAGCATGAAAGTACTTGAGTAAGCGCGAAGGTTAAGAGTGTCTGATGTGATTATTATGGTCGCTAATATGTGATATCTTGTGGCCCATGTCCGAGGTTAGTTGAGTCTATGCGCACAGACAATCGAACACTTGTTATTCGTCAGGGGTGCGTGTGGCAAGTTACCCTAATATGATTTCTATCGGCTAGTTGAGTACCACGGGTCTAGATGATGATGATACTCTTAACGATTGGCGGGGTATGCTGTGAGCCTTTGGGCTAGATTATAAGACTAGGTACTAGATATTGACTGTGTAATGGTCTAGTATGATGATATTATACTGAGATGTCAGTGATGATCGTGATGTTGAGAAATACATATAATTTCATTATCATCTGATATACTCGATTTTTGAGTGGTCATTATGCATCATATGTTGTTGCATTTGATATCATAGTATAGTCATGGTCACTATGCATAATATGTAGCATATTTGAGAGAGCTATGATAATGGTATGATATGGAGAATTATTTATATATTATCGAGAATTGTATATTTGATCAGTTATGACATGATATCTACTATACATTTGTATATTATTGAGGATACCTTCATATACTCATTTATGATGTAATGCTCCTTTTTTATTCATATTCTCTTTGTTTTGCATCACTGATTTGGGATAAATTCTATTCAGTGAGCCATTAGCTCATAACTCTCTTTATTTTTTTTCTAACCCCACCCAGATATGTGGTACATGATAGTGACTTGAGATATTCTGGGAAGATATTTTAGAGTAAAGCTAAGGTGAGTGATAGACATGAGACGGTATAGTATGTTTATATAAATATTGAGTTATACCATTATTGGATATTTGTATTCCTTTGTACCAAATGATGAATTGTATAATACATATCAAATTATAGTGTACTCATGTATTAATAATTTTAGTTATATCTTAATTATTTATCGTGGCTTGTGTAGGCTCTACCAAATTATGTAACTGTCTAGTATGATTGTTATAGATTTAGATATGGATATGTTAACAGATTTATCTTGGTGATGCCATAATTTATTTTATGACGAATTATGTGAGCACATAGGTGTATCTGTGCGTGATAGACCCCGCCTATTCTGTAGCATGTGTTGTGCATGCCGTGTGGGTGCATAGGCGTGCACATACCCGTGCCAGGTGGGGGCATTACATATGGAGTCCCCTATCCCCTAGTTTTATAAGAAGCCAAGAAAATGCTCTTGGAATTGACAGCTTATTTTGCTAGCTATGAATTCACTTAAGTCTAGATTGATTAGGATGGTTTGTAATAGAAGATCACTAGTCTTTGGAGATATCCTTAGCTCAGGCCTATTCGTTTGGACCATTGGCCAACTTTCTTTAAGATGGGCCTAAGGGACTCCGTCAAAAGGGTTTCTTAGCTTTTACCAATAACTAATGGAACTTGTAGCATGTCTCAAACATATTTGGGCATGATTTACTTGATTATATTATGAGCATAAATATCCTTTTGTGTGATCTTGATGACAACTGGATTTGGAAGCTATACCTTCTGGTCATGCTTTATATAAATTGCTTAACGTCTTCTACGTGCTCCTACTAATTAGAATATGAGAAAAGGGAGGTTGGGTTAAAATTTGGTTACTGGTTGTCCCCCAAAAACTAAAACTTTCCTCTGAAAATTGGCTTGAGTTTGGTTGCCAACCAGAGCACACTTGTCCACTTTAGGGCTTCCTTTGAATACTAGGTGTCCTATCTTCTCCCTAGAGATGAAAATCATTGATCATTTGCTCTTCCGTTGCCGAGTGGCTATCACTCTTTAAAATTTTGTGAGAAATAACCTATCGATTAATCTCAATTTTGAGGGCAAATGGTCGGATAGTTTTTGGCTTGATGAGGGCGATAGGTTGTGGGACTTGAAAATAGCCTAGTTTCAAGGTTATGTTGCTATCTTACTCTCGCACATATGGAAGTTTAGAAATAGAGTTCTTTTCAGTATTGAGAAAAGATCTCCAAAACGTGTGGCTCCATACTTTATCCTTAAAAATTGATTAATTGCTCAATTATTTGTCAAACATATGAAACCAGCCTTAATACCATCAATTATTCCTGGTACATGGGAATCTCCTCCCACAAGATATGTGATGCCCCTGCCCGATAGCTACGTGCACACCCACGTGCCCACACATGTTAGGACGAATGAATGTGTCACACGGAGATAAAATTATACTCAAGATAATTCATCCCATAGATAAATCATGTCGTGGTTAGGCTAACTTAGGAGCAAGCTATATACTAATGTGATTTGAACCACACTGAGTCATTTCAAGCAGGGATACAACCTATGAGATATATTTCTTATTCTTTTAAGTTGTTTTCTTCAGAAAAATAAGGATTCTAGATGTCATGTTCGAACGCGGGGAGGTCGCATAAAGGCGTTCGCATGACAGAGAATGCAAATTATGCATTTGAACATGCTCGACCAGTTCGAACGTGATACATTTAGTTAGGGTATTTTCTTATTGCATTAGTTATTTATTTTTATTAAAATAAAATTCATGTATGTCGCGTTCAAATGCCTTGCGAACGCCTGCATCAGGTTCGTAAAAACAGAGAATACAAACTGTGCATTCGAACGCGATCGGGCGCATTCGAATGCCTGCATCGTGTTCGCACATATAGAGAATGTCTTTTGTGTATTCGAACACAATCGGGCACATTCAAACGTGATCGACGAGAATCTTCTAGAATTAGGCTTAATAATTGTATTTTGGCTTGTTGGCTACCCTCTATAAAGGTGTGGATGGTAGCCAAAATTATTATGCTATTGGATTATTAATTTTTTGCCTTCTATCTTCTCTCTATTCTATCTACCCTAATCTCCCTCCCTCTTTACCAACCTACCACCTTTACCGTTGGCAAGGTTTCTCCTAACTTCTAATCTCCCTCGTCTGTTGAATCCTTCCTCTTCTTTGAGATCTCGATCACTTCTTCCCCTTCGTCTTTATCCTTAACCACATCCACATTCACCTTCATCTCCATTATTATCCATAACCCTAACATCCACTCCACCCGTCACCACCACCATCATTCGCAATATATTATGTTTTTGTCCTAGTAACAGTTTGAATCTAAAAAGGGCGTAAATACAAAAATCAAAGAGTTACGGATCGATTTCACTTAGTTTTATAATTTTCTGACTACGGCAGAATATTTGATGAATATTTTCCCTTGGTTGTGCAGATTACTTCCTACAATAAATCTAAATCTTGAAGGAATTGTTCTGTAGCCCTATCAATTGGTATCTGAGCCTATCTTTTGGTAGCGTAGAACTTATCATTGGTACCAGAGCTAGGCGAACCATAGATCTCCGTTAATGGTTGAAACAAGGAAGATGACGTCGAAAAGGAGACCAATGGAGAGCACACTGAAAAGGGAAGACTCAACCCACGATAACCCTAACCGTGAGGCCAATTCCTTTGAAGCAACCACAGCAAGACTGAGTCAACCAACGTCCATGGGTGTAAATATGGGCTTGGCCGATAAACTTAGGGGCATGTTCCAAACATTGTTGCATAGAGTTGACGCAATGCAGAATGATCATAATGCTTTGAAAGAATATGTCATGAACCGATCGGCTTCTTTATCTCATCGACGAAGATCAGTGCCTCAAGAAGGACTAGCGGTGAGACCATATCAAACCGATACCCCATAGGTCCAGGTTTGACATGTTAATGTCAATGATCCTCTTTTACCTATGCTTATACATCATCCCCCACCTCCGTTACAAAACCCAAGATCGACGGTGGTGGAACCCAAGAGGCGAGCGACACTAGTGTGCTTCGTCGAAGAAGAGGATTGACACTTTGAGGATGAGGTTGATCCCTTTGGAAAGGTGATGGACGTGCACAAAGGTTCAAACCTGAACCAAGGATCTTTCGTGAACCGACAATGCTATTCGGGGAAGAATCGCACCCCTGGACTTTCCAAAATTCCAAGGCGGTGATTCAATGGATTGGGTGTTTCAAGTGGAGCAATACTTTGATTGTCAAGAGACAGCGGAGGACGAAATGGTCTAGATAGCAAGCTTTCACCTCCAAGGAACGACAATACATTGGTATAGATCGGTTATTTGTGGTGGAAGATTTACCGGTTGGGTTGACTTTTGTAGGAGGATTACACACAGATTTGGGACAGCGACCTATGAAGATTTTGCTGCCACATTAAGTAAGATGGTTCAGAGGATGACCGTATTGGAGTACCAAGCAGAATTTGAAAGAGTTAGTAATCGTTGTGAGCCACCTTAGCCAGAACCGACATTGATGAGTACATTCATTTTAGGGCTGCAGGATGAGATACAGGCGGATGTTCGTACTCTTTGTCCTACTGATCTTGAAGAGGCCTTTGAGAAGGCCGTGAGGATGGAGCAAAAATATAAGGCTCTTAAGATGGCAACAAAAACAAATTGGGGCAACCGAGATGAGCGCTTTGCGCCTAGAACGTTGGTTGGAAATTTTGCGGGTTCAAAGACAGTAGCTGCGAGTACTAGACCACAGCCACTTTTGAGACCTTCTTTCTATGTTAAAGGAGGCACTAGATCCCCCGTTCAAACTCTCACACCTGCCCAGGTGGAGCAGTGTAAAGAGAAGGGCCTTTGCTTTCGATGCGATGAACGTTTCACCCCCGGTCATCGGTGTTCCAAACCGATTAGGAGTGTGATTCTCATCGACAATCTCAAGGAGAACAATGAGGTTGTTGGTGATGGAGATTGTTTAGAGGAGGTCCATGAGGAGGCCGTGGAGGAGGGCGCGGAGGAAGATATCCATGCTGAAATATCGATGCATGCATAATCGGGTACTTCCACACCGAGGATGTTACGGGTAGATGGACTTGTTAGAAAGTATTGTGTGCACATTCTCATTGATTCCGGGAGTACACACAACTTTCTAAATGAGAGGTTAGTGAGGAGATTGGACTTGGATGCTGAACTAACCACGGGGTTTGGCATCGCTATTAGAGACGGCACGGACCTTAAGGCAAAGAGCTTGTGTCGCCGGTTCAGTATACGGGTGCAAGAACACAACATCATTGTGGGCTTGTATCCATTAACGTTGTGAAGCGGACATTGTCTTTAGCACTCAGTGGTGTCAAAGCTTGAGACTCGTCACTTTTGATTTTCGGAGTATGTGGATGAAATTTAAGCAAGAAAACAAAGATGTCTGGCTTGATGGTGTTCGATCTCCACCGATTCCTACAATGCAGCCGATGGTGGGGCAGCCATGTGCGAGTGATTTGGCCTATCTTCTACAATTAGGACCAATAGGAGACGACCCTCAAATGAGTCTAAATACTACCATCGAGTTGTCTAATTTATCAGACAAATTTGCTGAACTATTTGAGGAACCAAAGGAGTTGCCACCAAGAAGAATGGCGGACCATCGCATAGAGATTATGCCTAGGGCTGCACCGGCGAATGTGAGGCCATATCGGTATCTACATGTGCAAAAGAAAGTTATCTCTAAGATGGTAGCCGAGATGTTGGAGCAAGGCCTCATTCAACCAAGTCATAGCTCATACTTATCGCCCGTGCTATTGGTACGAAAAAAGGATGGGACATATTATTTTTGTGTCAACTATCGGATACTAAACGCTATTATCGTTAAGGATCGGTACCCCATTTTGGTTATAGATGAGTTGCTGGACGAGCTTGTAGGGGCAACTATATTCAGCAAGCTTGACTTGAGGGTTAGGTATCATCAAATTAGAGTTCACCCGGCAGATGTGCATAAGACTGCATTTCGGACTCTAGACGGGCATTACGAGTTTCGAGTGATGCTTTTTGGTCTTATCAATGCTCTAGCTACTTTTCAAGGCCTCATGAATGATATATTTCGGTCTTTATTACAAAGGTATGTTTTGGTATTCTTTGATGACATTTTGGTGTATAACAGGACTGAATTGGAGCATTAACGGTATTTGCAGGATGTGCGGAAATTGTTGAAGCAAAACCAGCTGAAGATTAAGAAGTCCAAGTGCCTATGAAGAGTACCACAAGTGGAGTATTTAGGCCACATCATCTCAACGAAAAGTGTAGTGGCGGATCCTCAAAAGGTGGCATGCACGACCGCTTGGCCCATTCCTACTACACCACCACCGAATTACGAGAATTTTTGAGTCTGACCGGATATTATCTCCGCTTCATCACTGGGTATGGCAAGATCGCTGCTTCTCTCACTTCTTTGTTGAAGAAGGACTCTTTTAGATGGACGGATGAAGCTATTATAGCTTTTGAAAAATGAAAAACAGCAATAACGATGATGCCCATTTTAGCGCTATCGAACTTCACCAAAAAGTTCATTGTGAAATGTGATGCGTCGGGAGTTGGCATAGTGATGTGATCTGAACCAGCCTAATCCAATCCGCAACGGTTCTACACTCAATAAAGCACATAACTTCCAGGAGAATCTGCAAACAATCTAACCAACGGATCCTCTTGAATTTTGGATATGTTATTGCTTTTGTAGAGAGCTTTCCAACGAATCTAAGATCATGGAATTTGGACTATCAGATCTCAAGATATCGATCAAACAATTGCCGAAGATTAATTAGATCCTAGCTTGATAGTCCTCTAATGGCTAGATGGATGCTAGGTTTAGTTCTTGGTGTGAAGGGAGAGAAGGTATTGTAGAAGAGGGAGGATAGAAGCTGGAAGAGGTTTACCAAAGACTTGGGTGGTGGAAAAATGGTAGGAAAGGGCGTCAATAGCTAGAGACAAGTAGAGGAGGAGATAAAGGCCAAAGCCAATTCCAATATCATCATTATCATCCTCCAATTAGGGTTTCCTCCATATATATATAGAGGCTCACCCTAGGGACTCATCAACTAAATTAAACAACTCTAACAAATCCTAATAAATCAACAACTAAGTTAAAACCCTAACAAACCAACTAAACCAGTCTTCCTTATCTTCTCCAATTAACTCTCGGATTAAGCTTTCATTTTGTCACAAATAGATTCCGAATCTGGAGAAGTCATAAATATCAAAGTTATAGATCTGAAGGTTGGAGACCTTATCCAACTAGTTTTATATTATTTGAATATGTGTAGAATATTTTATCAATATTTTCTAGAAACTATGCAGAGTTGGATTTAACTAATTAAATAAATTCCTAACCTACTAAGACTCTAACTAAACCAAATAACCAAATAAGATAATTAGACTCAATCCATTGAGCCTAATCTCTATTTGATGTGATCCGATCTGATCCGGTTCGCATCACATAGGAGTTGTACTAATACAAGGAGAACGTTTTATTGCCTTTCTTAGCAAAGCTTTATCATAAAAATCTCAGCAATTATCGACTTACGAGAGAGAGATATTGGCAATTCTGTATGTAATGACAAAGTGGAGGTCTTATTTGATCGGTAGGCAATTCATTATCCGAACTGATTAAAGAAGCCTTCTATACTTTTTGGGATAGCGTATACACACTTCGACACAGCAGAGATGGGTCACAAAATTGGTGGGGTATTATTATAAAATTTAATACAAGAAAGAAACAAAAATTGAGTGGCAGATGCATTATCACGCCAACCCGATACTACCGAGCTTGCAGCTTATTCTTCTCCCACCTTTTCTTTTCTTGATGAGCTAAGGTATGCATGTACATCTGACTCAGATATTTTGAGATTGTTATAGGAGGTGATGGATGATCCGCAGTGCCATCTAGAGTTGGAGAACCGAGGTAGTTTGCTACTGGACCGCGAATGTATTCGGGTGCCCCCAAATGATGGATTACGGCAGAAATTGTTAGAACACTTCCACCAAACTCCAGAGGCTGGTTATGAGGGTATCTTGAAGACTTATAAGAGGATATCTCAGAGTTATACATGGCCAGGATTGAGGCGGGATGTGAGGAGTTTGGTCCGTGCTTACGAAATCTATCAAAGGGCTAAGACAACCACACTAAAACCGGTCGGATTACTTTAGCCTTTACCTATACTGGATCGTGTTTAGGAAGAATTTCTATGGATTTTATAGAGGGTCTTCCACTGGTACGTACTTATTCGGTTATCTTTGTGGTAGTTGACAGATTGAGCAAGTATGTGAACTTTTCGGTATTGACACATCCATTTTTAGCCAAGTCAGTGGCTGAAATTTTTGTTAGAGATGTTGCTTGGTTACATGGCATGCCACGCACAATTGTCTCGGATCGTAATCGTGTATTTATAAGTGGCTTTTGGATGGAGTTTTTTAGATTACAGGGGACTCGATTGAACTTTAGTTTGGCCTACCATCCACATACCGACGATCAAACTGAGGTGGTTAATTGAGGCATTGAGCAGTACTTGAGGTGCTTTGTTGGAAAGATGCCAAGATGATGGTTGGAGTTCTTACGGTGGGCGAAGTGGTCATACAACACCGCTTACCATAGCAGCATTGGCATGACTCCATTTAGGTGGTGTATGGATGCACGGCTCCGACATTACGCGCTTATGATCTAGTGGTATTTGCAGATCGGACGGAGGTGGAATTAGCTTTGATGGATAGAGATGCCATACTGAGGAAGTTGCGTGCCCATCTTAAACTTGCTCAAAACTGCATGAAGCAAGTTTATAATCGTAGTCATAGGGAGCATGAGTTCTGTTAGGTTTTTATTTGTTGGCAATTGTGTACAAAATATTCTAAGTGTATTTTTTACATGTATATGAGCTTTACACAAGTCTAGAATATCTCTGGTCTGAAGAATTGCAAGGTTATTGGAGAAAAGCTGTTGAGTTCACACCGCGTTCACAAACGCGTTCGAACGCGGTGCGTTCACAAACGAGTTCGAACGCGAAATCTGCGTTCACACAGACAGAGAGCCGCGTTCACAAACGCGTTCGAACGTGGGAACTGCGTTCACACAGACAGAGAGCTGCGTTCACAAACGAGTTCGAACGCGAAATCTGCATTCACACAGACAGAGAGCCGCGTTCACAAACGCGTTCGAACGCGGGCACTGCGTTCACACAGACAGAGAGCTGTGTTCACAAACGCGTTCGAACGCAACCTGAAGAATTCAAGCTGTCGCGTTCGAATGCACTCGAGCCCGTTCGAACGCACCAACAAAGTTTAAAAATATTGGACTTTCATGAGTACGGATAAGATTCAGATTTGGCTCTATCTTGAAGATCATGAGTACGGATAAGATTCGGATTTGGCTTTATCTTGAAGAACATGAGTATGGATAAGACTCGGAGTTGGCTCTATCTTGAAGATCATGAGTACGGATAAGACTCGGATTTGGCTCTATCTTGAATATCATATATAAGGATTATGAAACCCTAACTCTAGCGTGGTGGAAGAAACATTATTGAGGGTGACTTCTTAAAGCTACATTGGTTCTTCTACCAACAAGGTTCCACTCATCTACAAGAATTTAATCTTTCGTCTTAAGGGTGATTTAGACGAAAGATCAATCTCGAGGGCTACTGAGATTGGACTTCAATCACAGGAAGCAGTGAATCGTGGGTTCTAGTGATCAAGACTGAGAGAAACAAAGTTGTTTGGATCGACGGGGTGTTTTGTGAGTCAGTCTTGTAACTGCTACTATTATAGTGATTGGTTTTGATCCGAGTTTGGATCCGTGGTTTTTTTCCCATTTTGGGTTTTTCCACGTTAAAATCTTGGCGTTCATCTCTACTTTCGTTTTTAATATTTCTTCCGACTTTTACTTAAGCGAACGAGAAATATCATTGCCTAGAGGTTAGATACATACGTGTGTCTAGGGATTTATTTTTTTCAAGTTCGATATTAGCAGTTGGATATTTGTGAGGGTGTAACCGTATCGACAGGTGACCTTGCATCCGATGTGAAACCAGAAGTTAGCATATTGCTACTTCAGTTTTGAGTGATATAGCGTATTGGTCTAGTTGTATATAATTTGGAACTGCCAGAGGGGTCGAGAGTGCATCATGTCTTCCATGTTTCATTACTGAGGGAGCAGATTGGAGATTATGAGGTCGTTAGTTCAGTTCTACCAGAGCTATTCGAGGAGACAAAGATCGTAGAACCAGTTCGTGTACTTGCTAGGTGCTGACGACAACATGGTACCATATTAGAGATGGAGATTTATTTAGTTGACATAGGAGTTGGAGACGGACATCTTGGAGTGTTTCCCCGACTTTACACCTTGAGGACAAGGTAGGGGAAGCGTGGTGGGCTGATACATTTAGTTAAGGTCTTTCCTTGTTGCACTAGTTGTTTGTTTTCATTAAAATAAAATTCATGTAGGTTGCATTCAAACGTGAGAGGGGTCGTGTTTGAACGCCCTTGCATTAGGTTCGCAAAAATAGAGAGTACAAAATGTGCATTTCGAACGCGGTCGGGTGCGTTCAAACGCCTACATCTAATATGATTCGGACTTTACCGATGTCGTCTCGAGCATGGGTACACTTTAGGAGTGTCTTTGTTTCTTATTTTAGTGTTTAATTCTTAAAAACATAAGTTATCTATATGTCGCGTTCGAACGCGAGTGGAGTGCGTTCGAACGCGGTTGTGAACGCCTGCATTAGGTTCGCACATCCAGAGAGTGCGAATTGTGTGTTTGAACGTGCTTGCGAACGCCTGCATCGCGTTCGCAAATCCAGAGAAGTTAGGAATATGTGCGTTCGAACCCTATCGGCAAAAATGTTTTGTTTAGGGTTATTTTTAAATTGTTTGTTAGCCTCTAAAGATGTAGATGGCAACCATAGAGTCATTATTGATGAATTGAGTATTTTGCCTTATCTCCTTCGTCTTCTTCTCTCCTATTCCCTCGATCCCTCGACGACCAGGGGTGAAAACGGGTCAGATTAACTCCGACCCGACCCGCTATCCGACCTGACTCGGACCGAATTCGAATAAAAAATTTCTATCCGATTCAAATATGGATAGAATTTTTGAAAAAAAATTTGGATACGGGTCGGATATATTTTTCGGATTTGGATAGGATATCGGATATCCGTTTACCCGCATATTTTTTTAAATGATTTACAGTTTTTAATTTACTTATTTAAATAGTAAATATTAATATTGTTACTAATAATACGTTATATATTATTTATAGAGATTAATTTCTCTAATTTCATATATTTGACATACAAAAAAATTATTTGTTTTAAAACTCTTAATAATTTTATGTTAATTATATCTAAATAAAATATTATAATTATTTTAAATTCAACCAATAACCGTTTAAGATCTGATCCTCTATCCAAAAATTATCCATATCCGTTTATTTAGGATATGGTTTTAAATTTTGCTATCCGTCCAATATCCGTATCCGAATCCATATCCGGACTAAAATTATGGATCCGGATATGGGTTGAGTACTATCTGATCCATATTCGATCCGTTTTCATCTCTACCGACGACGCTGCTTCTAGCCTCCCTTGACCGGCCAATCACCTTAGTCCCTTAGAGACGGCCCACTCCTTCCCCTTCTTCCAATCTATCCCTCACTTGCCCTAACCCTTCCATCACCCATAACCCTTCCACCAGCATTATTCACCGATGCCATACCATTAACGTCGGTTCACCACCATCTGACATCATCTATGATCTTATGCCTCCATCCACGGATCTTATGCCTACATCCGATTCGCCTGAAATTTGATTTTTTGGAAAGCTCTTTTCCGGGGCTACAACATATCAAAATCTCACGTCGATCTGATGGCGTCATCTTTCGGGATTTATTTCTAAAGTTTCATGTAAGATTTTGTCAAGACCTGAAAATTGGTAAAGATCGAACCTTAGCCAAAAAGGGGAGATCGTATCAACATCACATTCGCACATACAGAGAACGCCTTTTGTGCATTCGAACATGATCGGGTGCGTTCGAATGCGATCGGCAGGAATCTTCTAGAATTAGGGTTAATAATTATATTTTGGCTTGTTGGCTAGCCTCTATAAAGGTGTGGATGGCAGCCAAAATCATTATGCTATTGGATTATTAATTTTTTGCCTCCTATCTTTATCTCTATTCTCTCTACCCTAATCTCCCTCCTCCCTCTTCACTAACCTACCATCTCTACCGTTAACAAGGTCTCTCCTAACTTCTAATCTCCCTCGTCAATTGAGTCCTCCCTTTTCTTTGGGATCTCGACCACTTCTTCCCCTTCATCTTTATCTTTAACCACATCCACCATCCACCATTATCTCCATTATTTTCTATAATCCTAACATCCACTTCACCCGTCACTACCACTATCATCCATAATATATCATATTTTCATCCTAGTTGCATTTCGAATCTGTGAATGGCATAAATACAAAAAAGGTAGATCAGGAAGTTGCGAATCAATTTCACTTGGTTTTATAATTTTCAGACTATGACAGAATATTTGGTGAATATTTTCTTTCGATTACATGGACTACTTCTTACAATAAATCCAGATCTTGAAGGAATTGTTCCATAGCCCTATCAATTGGTATCAGAGCCTATCTTCTGGTAACGTAGAATTTATCAAAACGTCGGTGTGCAAACGCCTTCATATGTTCGCATCGACAGCAAATGCGAATTGGACGTTCAAACACGCTCGACCCCGTTCAAATATAGTCGGTGAGAATTCAATGTTTTTAGGGTTATTACTTGTTATTTTGGCTTGTTAGGTTAGTCTTTTAAGATGTGAATGGCAATCTAAAGGATTATCATGAATGAATATTGAATTTTTTTCCCTTCTCTTTCTGAATCCTAACTCTCCTCCCTCCTCGTTCAAGCCCTAGCCGTGTGCAATCTCATCTCCAGTTACCTCTAATTCCCCCTCGACTATCAAGTCCTCCCTCCTCCTTAAGATTTTGACCAACTTCTCCCCCTCATCCTTATCCCATCAACACCATGTGCCACCCAATCCATCACTATTATCACCCCTCTTTCACCATCACTCGTCATCACCATCACTCGTCATCTCCGCCTTCACCCCATTTTTGCGTATTTTTGCCCCAAGTGCAGTCAGAATCTACGAAGGGCATAAATACCAAAAACATAGATTAGTAAGATATGGAACATCCATAACTAGTTTTGTAATTTTCTAACTAGGGGAGAATATTGTGAGATTATTTTTCTCCGACTGTGCGGACTGCTTTCCTTCATCCAAGCTTGATCCGTAACGGATGTACGATCCATATCATATATCTGTCGCCCTGAACGATTATAACTAAAAGAATAGAAGATGACTAGAAATAGGCAAATCAAGAATTTCACTTCAGCCATATAATTCATTTCAAGAATGAAAGGCACCTCTCTTAAGAGTTTTTCCACCAAGAATATTTTATCGAACTCTTTGTCAAAATAATATAGATTTTGTAACAACCCAATCTTAAAAAAAAAAAAAAAAAAAAAAAAAAGAACTCCTGGGCACGACGCGACCGGCCACACTGTGGCCGGCCTCGTGCCCATGCAAGCTGCGCATGCAGCTTGCGTGGTGGGGGCGCCACGCGCCCGCTGCCGCTGTCGCAGCCAATGGGCTGCGACCAGCTGGCCGCGGCGGGCCCCGGCGCCGCCGCAAACCGCCCCCCCTCTCACCGCCTTCCCTCTCTCTCTTTAAATCTCTCTCTCTCTCTCTCCCGTTTGGTCTCTCTCTAAACCTCTCTCTCTCTCTCTCTCGCCGAGGCCGGACTATCGCCGCCGCCGCCACCTCCACGAGCGCCGGTGAGCTCTTTCTCCTCCTCTCTCTTCTTCTCTCTTCTCTCTCTCTCTCTCTCTCTCTCTCTCTCTCTCTCTCTCTCTCTCTCTCTCTCTCTCTCTTTTTTCTTACCTTGGGCTCGGGCCCGTCGGAGCCGAGCTGCCGGTGCCCTCCCCGCCGGCCCGGGTCCGCACCTCCCTCCTCCTTCTTCCCTTCTTCTCTTTTCTTTTCTTCTCTTCTTCTTCTTCTTCCTTTCTTCCTTCTTCTTTCTTCTTCTTCATCTTCCTCAGCTATTTCCCTTCTGCAATAGTGCTGGGCTCGGCCCAGCACTGTAGCAGACAGTGCCGAGCCCAGCACTGTGACAAGGGATTGCTCCCTTTTTAATTTGTTTATATTAATTATATGATTTAGTTTTTAAAATTTAGGTGAATCAGTTATCTGGATGATAGATTATTTTAATAATTTATACTCTCTAGCATAAGTATTAGTTAAGTATTATTAGTATAATAATTTATTAATTATAGTTATAAGTACTTGCATATGATTATATATAGTATAACCACTGTTTATTAGATTAATACATGTAATCATATTGATAATAATCTTATATTTTATATAGTTAGTTTTATTAAAAATAATTAAATTTTATAAGTTTCTATTAATGTTTATGTATGCTTATACATGCATATATTTAATACATTTGAGTATACAATGTGTTTCTAGCACCTTATTATTATTATTATTATATATTATTTTCTGTGCAATAAAATGCTGAGCTCAGATAATTATTTTTATATTTATGAATAATGATTAATATATGTATGATTAGTAACTAGTTAAGTAAAAGTAATAATTGCCATATAATTGAATAAGGTTATCATAATTATATATATATAAGGTATATCAAGTTATTTAATAAAATCAAATAATTTATTATATTTTACACCAATGAATTCTAAATGGGATAAATGGCTAACATCATATTATTTAAATATTTTCAGACTCCGAACCCTCTTATTTGAGACCCCGTGGACCTTGCTAGCGATGAGTGTCACTCGGTTACCTGACGGACGTGAGAGATGCGTGGTTTGTATCTTCTGATCAGACTGTGAGTAGTCTTATCCCCTAGATCCCTTTCTCAAATTAGGATATATTACATATTATGTACATGCATAATTTGGCTTCCAGCATGATTATATGACTTTATATAGAGATGATTTCAGTCAAGCATATTTTATCATGCATTTGATTAGGCTGATCTGGGATATGAATACATTGGTGATGTATAGAGATGATTGGAGATGATTATACTGTTATGATTTTATGTCGGGATGATTTCTATCATGAGTATGCATGTGGTAGATTAGCATGAGTATGCATGTGTTGACTATATAGTTAGAGATTACATTGCATCATTTTTCTCTTGATTCCTATTCCACCTAAATTCCTGTTATGCATTGACTTGTTATTGTACTGGATATATGCATATGATTTGTCATTTAAAAAGGAAAGCATGAAATATGATTGATAGGATAGTTGATAGAAAGCGTGAGGATACCCGAGTGGGCGCGAGGGTTAGGACGCGCTTGGTGGATGATTGATCGCTCGACATGGTCGCGATCCTGTTGGCCTTACGTCCGAGGTCGTTAGTCTGTATGCGCAGCAGACATTCGGACACATGCCATTCGCCAGGGCATACATGGCGAGTTATCCTCACGAGATTTCTATCAGCTAGAAGGGTGCCCGGTCTAGATGGATGTTGATACCCTAGCGGATGGCAGGGTATGGTTATATTTGAGATACTCCTTGCGGATGGCAGAGTATGCTCTGAGCCTTCGGGCATGATGTTGAGACCGGGTACCGGGTGTTGACTGTGCACAGTGGTCTAGTATGATGATATTATACCGAGATGTTGGTGATGATTATGATGTTGAGAAATGCATATGATTTCATTATCATTCGGTTACCTGATTATCGAGTAGTCAATATTAATCGTATATGATTGCATGTTGTATTTGATGTCATAGTATTGTCATGGTCGGCATGCATCTTGTGTCATATTTGAGAGGGAGTTATGATGATCTTATGACGTGATAATCTGTTTATTCATTGTCGAGGATTATGTATTCTTATCAATTATGGCATGTTATCTATATTTCATTTATGTATTATTGAGGATACATTCATATACTCATTCATGACATGATGCTTTGTCTAATTCATATTATCCAGTACATGATTTACTCTTTGTTTGGCATCACTGATTCGGGGTAAGGTCTATTCACTGAGCCTTTTGCTCATGACTCTCTTTATTTCTTTTCTAACCCCTCAGATTTGTGGTACGTGATAGCGACTTGAGATATCTTGAGAAGATATTTTAGAGTGATTATGAGGTAAGCTATTGATGCGAGATGGTATGGAAGATAGTTTAACCAGACATTGAGTTGTATCGTTGTTTGCTATATTTGTACCTTATTGTATCAGATGATGAGTTATATAGTATATGTCAGATTTTTATAGCACTCGTATATCAGCTGTTTAGTTGTATCTTGATGGTTTGTTGTGGCCTGTATGGGTCCTGCCAGATTATGTAGCGGTCTAGTGTTTATTATTGTGGACTTAGATATTAATATGTTAACAGATTTATTTGATTGATAGTACGATTTATTCGACGATGGATTATGTGATCATGGATATGTTAGTAGGTGTTATTTGATAATGTCATGTTTATAGGTGCACAGGAGAGTATCTGTGCGTGACGGGCCCCGCCCGACCTGTCTTGTGCACCACGCGTGCTGTGTGGGCGCGTTTGCGTGCACATGCCGTGCCGGGCGGGGGCGTTACAGATTTCTCACACTTCTAAATATCCAAATCCACAATAATTATACTAGATCATTATATAATATGGTAGGGCCCACACACAGCAAACTATCATGTTACAAGTAGTATATGAGTGAAAAATAATTCAACATGTATTATACAAATCTTCGTCTAGTACAATGGAGAACAAACATATCTAATATCAGTACAACTGTACATAAGCTATCTTATATACTATCTCAGGTCTAGCTCACCTCATATTCACTCTAAAATGTTTCACGCCACTACCAAGTACTACATATCTAAGGGTTAGAAAAGAAATAAAGAGTCATAAGCTAAAAGCTTAATAAATGGATCTTATCCCGAATTAGTTATGTCAAACAAAGAGTAACTCATATGCTAGATTATATGAATAAAAAATGAGTATCATATTACACATGAGTATATAAACATATCCTCAATACCATATAGATAGATAATAAGTCATATGCCATAAATGAGTATGTAATTATATCCTCAACAACATAATTATATATCCAGTGATATAGCCATATTATAACTTCCTCAAATATATCAACATGTAAAAATGTGACCATGCTATGACAATTCCAAACAACCACATATAATGCATAACGACCACTCGATACATAAATATCAACATATGAAATAATCAATGCATTTGTCAATATCTCAATCATTAATTTTAACCCTGAATGCAACATCATACTAGATTAACATGCACGATCACACCTAGTATTCAATCTCATTATCTTGTTAGAAAGCTCAAAGTATACCCTAGTATTTGCTATGGCTATCTTAGTCATAATCATATTCTGCCATGCGCTAATGATATATAAATATCCATCCAAATCGAGTACCCATCTAGCTGCATGAAATGATATAAGGATAACTTGGTACATATGCCTTAGTGAACGATATGTGTCCGAATGTCTACCATGCATATAGATTACTAACATCGAACGTAGGCCACATGATCGCAACTCTGGTGTTCAATATATGAACCTCCAACCTACTCAAATATCATCATATTTTCTATCAACTAGCCTATCAATGAGATTTCATATTTTTCTTGTAAATAAGATAGCATATATATTTTATCTAGTAGTGTAATGAATCATGCAAATCAAGATTTTAAGTGGAGCAAAAGTCAAGAAAAATAATGCAATACAGTCTCAAATCATATATCTATAAAATGTATACTCATTTTAGATATCAATTCGACATAAAATATAAGTAATATATTTATATATATACTCATATTTAAGATCAATTTAACAAATGAATAATAAAAGTATGCTCATCTAGATATATATATATGCATATGATCATATTGGAAGCTAAAGCATAATACATACACATAAAATATAATATATCATAATATAAGAAAATTGCCTAGAAGGTAAGACTACTCATAGTCAGATTAAAAGACACAAAATACATAGTCCTCACATCCCTCAACCAAACGCCAACTTATTGCTAGTAGGGTTAATATAGTCACAAATAAGGAGTTTAGATTTGGATATGTTAAGACAGTATAATTTTAGTCATTTGTCCCATTAAAATTATTGTATAAATACAATGGTTCATTAGGTTTAGAAGTACTTATTTTATTTATTTATATTAAATAACTAGATCAATATTATAGATATACTTTTATTTATTTTTATTAAATCTCCTAAAAGGAGGGTAGATCTTAGCGGTAGAGTCGCCAACCCATCACCTAGCGAATAGCTTGGTCGTCCAACACCGTAGACTAATGATCTCTAGTTGTAAGCCCACAACATGAGTTAATATCGCACCCAATATTGCCCTCCGAGCCCTTCGCTCCGTCGCACCACCGTGCGATAAATTATAAGTCGTCACTTAAGGACGCCCTCACACTGCATTCTCGAGTACCTCTAGGTCTACACCATCCTACTCTTTGCTATCCAACATAGATACCCTAAAATGTTTAACTCTCATCAATCGATAATAAATCATTAATCGCTCGACAAAATGGTTGCCTAATTGTTTGGATCCACAAACTAAGACCTTAGACATGGGCCGTATGGTAAGCTCTGATACTAATTTTATGCGCTCTGATACCAATTTGATAGGTTCTTGTACCAAAAGGTCAGCTACGGAACAATTCCTTTAAGATCTGAATTTATAGCAGGAAGCAGTCTGTGCAACTGTGGGAAAATATTTGTCAAATATTTTCTGGTAGTCATAAAATTACGAAACTAATAGGGTTGTATCTGTAACTTCCTGATCTACAACTTTTATATTTATGCCCTTCGCAGATTTGAACTGTATCAGGGACGGAAATACGGAATAACGTGGGTGATGGTGGTGGTGACGGGTGAAGTGGATGTTAGGGTTATGAATGGGTATGGAGATGAGGGTAGATTGTGGAAGTGATTAAGGGAAGTAGACGAAGGGAATGAAGTGGTCGAGATCCCGAAGAAGAGGGGTGAGTCGACAGACGAGGGAGATTAGAAGCGATGAGAAACCTTGCCAACAGTAGATGTGAAAGGATAGTGAAGAGGGAGGAGGGAGAAGTCTAAAGAGAAGATAGGAGGCAAAAATCAATAATCCAATAGCATAATGAAGTTGGCTGCCTTTCACATATTTATAAAGGCTAGCCAACAAGTCCTTAAACAATATGAAACCCTAATTTTAGAGAATTCTTGTCGATCGCGTTCGAACTCGCCCGATCGTGTTCAAACGCACTCAAAAAGCCCTATCTCTGGATGTGTGAACACGATACAGGAGTTCGAATGCTGGCGTTCGAACTCGCACAACCGCATTCGAATGCACAATATGCATTCTTTGTATTTGCGAACCTGATGTATGCGTTCACAAGGGCGTTCGAACGCAACCCCACCTGCGTTCGAACGCGACCTATAGAAATTTTATTTTAATGAAAATAAACACTTAATGCAATAAGAAAAGATCCTAACTAAGTATATCAACCCATCACGCTTCCCCCACCTTGCCCTCAAGGTGAAATGTTAGGAAAACGCTTCAAGATATCATTCTCCAACTCCCATGTCGCCTCATCAGATAGCTTGCCAAGCCACTCCACTAGAATCTCCATCTCCAATCTGGTACTATATCATCGTCGGCATCTAGCAAGTACTCGAACTGGCTCTACGATCTCTATCTCCTCCAATGGCTCAAGTAGAACTAAACCAATAATCTCATGATCTCTAATGCGCTCTCCCAACAATGAAACATAGAAGACAGGGTGCACTCTTGACCCCTCTGGCAACTCCAAATGATATGCAATCGGACCAATACGTTCCAACACCCGAAATGGATAAAAGTAGCGATGTGCTAACTTTTGGTTTCGTATCGGACGTAAGATTGCCTGTCGATACGGTTGCACCCTCACAAACACCCAACTACCGAACTCCTACTCCCTATGGCTACGATTATAAACTTGCTTCATGCGGTTTTGAGCAAGTTTAAGATGAGCACGCAACCTCCTCAATGTGGCGTTTCTATCCATCAGTGCTAAGTCCACCTCCGTCCGATCTACAGATGCAACTGGATCATAAGCGCATAACGTCGAAGCCGTGCGTCCATACACCACCTCAAATAGAGTCATGCCAATGCTGCTATGGTAGGCGGTGTTATAAAATCACTCCACCCACGGTAAGAACTTCAACCATTTTCTCGAAATCTCTACCGTGTTCAAACCATCGTCTCGGCATATCTCTCGCGTTCGAACCATCGTCTCAGCATCTTTCTAACCATCGTCTCGGCACCTCAAATGGAGGAATGCCAATGCTGCTATATTGTGCATTCAAATGCGGTCGGGCGAGTTCAAACGCCCATGTTCGAACACCTGTATTGCATTCGCACATACAGAGAACTGATACGATCTCCCCTTAGGCTAAGGTTCGATCTCTTCCAATTCTCTGATCTGGACTCGATTTGGCACAGAAATTTAAAATAAAGATCCCAAAATATGCTGCCATCGGATTGACGTGAAATTTGTATATGTTGTAGCCCTAGAAAATATCTTTCCAACAAATCAAGTTTTAGGTGAATCAGATGTGGGAATCTCGAGATATCATCTGATTAGTGGATGAGCGTCAGGGTGGTCTATTTAGGATCCGTGGATGGAGGCACGAGATCCTAGGTGATGGTGTTTGGAGGCGGACCGGCGTTAATGGGGTGGCACTGGTGAAAAGTAGTGGTGGAAGGGTTATGGTTGATGGAAGGGTTAGGGCAAGTGTTGGATAGATTAGAAGAAGGGGGAGGAGAGGGCCGCCCCTAAGGGTCTAGGGTGATTGGCCGGTCGAATGAGGTTAGAAGCGATATCGCCGGGGATTGAGAGAACGAGAGCAAAGAAGACGAAGGAGGCAAGGCAAAACTCAATTCTTCAATAATCAATAATGACCTCTAGTTGCCATCCACATCCTTTTAGAGGCTAACCAACAACTCAAAATTAACCCTAAACAATACAATTTCGTCGACCGCGTTCAAACGCACCGAGCTCGCTCTTCTCTAGATTTGCGAACACGATGCAGGCGTTCGAACGCGCCTGTTTCCCACTTCTCTGGATTTGCGAATGCGATGCAGGCATTCATAGTGCGTTCAAACGGGGCGTTCGAATGCACAATGCACACTCTCCACCCACGTTCACAACCACGTTCACAACTGCATTCGAACTCACTCCACCCACGTTCGAATGCGACTTACAAAAAACTTATTTTCATAGAAATTGAAAACTAAAATAAGAAAGAAAGACACTCCTAAAATGACTCCATGCTCGAGACAACGTTGGTGAAGTCCGAATCGTATCAATCCGACGTTGTGGCGGTCGTCGGAGTGTAACAGACGACTAAAGGTGGTGGTGGATGGCCGTAAGGTAGGGTGGCTGTTGGAGGAAGGTGGTGGCTAGAGTTTGAAAGCTTTAGAGGTTCTACAGTTATGATATACTCCTAGAAAGGTAAAGATGATCTAACGGCTATGATAAAATAGTAAATACAATAATAAGAAAATAACTAAACTCAATTAATTTTCAATAATTAGATTCATAAACAAAAAAGCCTAGTCCTTCTATATAGAGAGGGCGAGTACAATGAGTCTTACTCGAACTTAGCCCTAAAGGCTTATACGACTCGAACTAAGACTTGTCTTAGAAGTTTACATGACTTAATTGAACTTACCTTAGTGCCTTACGTGACTTAATTGAACTTGCCTTAGTAGCTTACATGATATAATTAGACTTACCTTAAGTGCTTACATAAGAGATAAACATGAATCAATTAAAAGATAAATAGACTCGATCTATTGAGACCAATGTCTTTATGATTTGATCCGATTAGATCAGGATTGTATTAGGAAGAGAAGCTTGGTCTAGGTAGTGGCAGCCCAGACTATGGCTAGAGGCGACATTAGCTTCATTGTTCTACACTAGTCCTACGCGCACTCATAGAGCATGAGAGCTCGAATGTCCTCTATCAACCCTCTAATCACCTTCGAGTATCTCTCTTGCAGTTCCAGCAACCTTTGGAGGATGAGGGAGGTGATGGATTTCGGCAATGGAGATCCTCTAGCTTGAAGCATGTCCAATGTGCCCGAGATGCCTCAGCCTCCATTGACATAATGGTGCTAGCTAGGGCCTCTCCTTTAATTAGCACTTCTATAGTAGCTCTTCTATTGTATGTAGTCCGAGAAAGAAAAGCAATTCTCAAGGCTCCTCTAATAGATCCTTGAATTCCTGCAGCAGCTCTTGCATGTCAGCGGGTATTTCCCTTGATGGTTCTAGTTCAGCAACAGCTATTTGCAATAGTAGAGCTCGGTCCCCTACACATGGAAGTCCCAAAAGTGGTTGCAACATCAGCCCTTGCCGCGATTGGTTTCCATCCAACAGCACTCTTCGACCATTCCTCCCAAATGTAAGTGTGAGGTTTAAAATATCAAATGTTACGAGCCCCAAGATTTGAAGCCATTGGATCCCCAAGACAATGTCGGCACCTCATAAGGCCGATGGATAAAGATTCAATGTGAAAGTTTGGCCTTGCACCTTCAATTTCACACCTCCACAAATAAAATAACCCGTAATGTGATGCCATCTCCAATCATCACATCGAACCCGTTCGTGGGTTCCGAGTCGAGGCCAATCTTCTTAAGAAAAGACTTGAAAGATAGGTTTTCAACCAAAATAATTCATGCATAATCAAAATGGGTTACCTAAACATGTATTTATAGGTTAGCCCATGTCCTAATATAATTCAGAGTATCCTAAAATAATTCAAAGAGTCCTAAAGCAATAAAAACACGTAAAGATACAAGTCTAAGTCGAATTCAGTCTCGGGCATTCGAATAGCCCAAGAGTCATTTGAACAGCTAAGGCAACCTCCTACTCTCGGGAATTGGCGTTTGAACACCTATTAAGGGTGTTCGAACGCGTATTCCAAAAACCCCTTTTTCGTGATGGTCTAGGTGTATCAATGTTACATATCTTATATATACCATATTATAGCCATTTTGGGTATCCACTCACGTTAAATGGGTGACAAAATATATATGGTTTCTCAACCTTTGGTGAAAAGACTAGAGAGAATAATTAAGGTTTTTGCTCAAGTTGGCTTCTCATTTAAAGCTATGTGTGCACCTTCTAAAAAAAAGTACATGAAATCCTATGGCTCCTTAGAGAGAAATGTAGACATGCATGCTTCCAATTGACATGCTGAAAAATTCAGAAACGAGCTCCTCTCACTAGACATCCCAGTTCTCATACCAAACTATAGATGGGCAACAAGACAAGTTAATCTGGACAGTAGCTATAACACCCCATTAAAAAAAAATGGCACGCACGTGCCAAGCAAGTGCATCCCTTGCCTTCTCCCTCCCTCTCTCTTTTCTTTCTTCTTCTCTTTCTTTCTTTCTTTTCTTTTTTTTTTTCTTTCTTCTTCCTTCTCCCTACCCGTAGCTACCATAGCCCCTTTTGGTTTTCACCGTGTCGAAGCACCATGGAGGCATGCCGTCGATGCCAACCGATTTGCCGACAAGTGCTCTTCCCCCTCTTGTAGTTAACTTTAGCTAATTTGGGCTAGATCGCCTTTTCCTTTGTTTCTCCCCTTTTCAACCTCATCGGCAAATTGGCCGATCAGCGACTTTAGTCGCCGTCGTGCCAATCCGAAAGCTTCACCTCATGAAGCTCTCCCGGTTGCTGCCCTTATTGGGCCCTTTTCGCCCCAGTGCAAGGCTGCACATCGAGGCTTATCCCGACGGCCTTGTAAGCTATTTTTTGGCTATCATCGTCACTAGCCTAGCTACCCGACAGGTAGGTTAGCTTCCTCTTCGCGAAGAGTTTCTATGGGGTGCCCGCATTTAGGCCCTTATGGTCGGAGCTGTCGGGCAGCCCCTTACCTTGGCTAGCAGCCGAGGTGAGGTGGATTCTCATCGTCGGCCGCCTCTAGCAACTAGGTTTTCTCTCAACTGGCTTCTGCTTGCCAAAGGGAGTGTGTCGATAGGTTCAGGTAGGTTGTCGACGGCCGGGTTAGCTGGCAGCCCTTCTTATAGCTCCTGCATGAGCTTTGTTTTATTTTTGTTATGGATATATATTTTGGGCTTGTTGTGGCTTTGGTGTTATAGACTTATTTTGACTGTAATATTTATGAAAATATGAGATTTTCACTTATATATTGTCTTAAAACATTGACCAACATATCATGTGGTAATCACGTGGGTTCTACTCACGTAAAGGGCACATGTTTGGTGGCGGATATTACGATAGTGCACTCTAGCTCCTCCTTCAAATCAGCTTACAACATTGCACCGAATGGACACTAGTCAAGCTCTCCCTCCTCTAGCTTTCCCTCAAAATTGTGGAAGCTCATTTGGAAGAATCAACAGCTATTCCCTAGAATCAAAGTCTTCATTTGACATAGTATCTCCAACATCCTCTCGATTCGTTCTCGACTCCACAGATTTATCCCTCAAATTGATGATGCTTGCTCTCATTATGGGGATGAACCTGAAACTACAAATCACATTCTCAAAGCCTGCCCCTTCGCAAAAGCTATCTAGTTTGATAGCATACTAGCCTTTTGCCCTAACGTTGATCTTAGAAGTTTGGACAATTGATTCATCTTTCTTAGTTTGGTGATATCGGTAGAAGATCTAGCATTGAGCTTTGCTTTACTCCAGAGTATTTGGAAAGCGTGCAAGGCTTTTTTGTTTGCCAATGCCCAAGTCTCCCATATTGATGTGGTGGTGGAAGCTAAGAAAGTTGGTGATAACTACGTCTCCTCTCACGAGTGGGTTTCATAGAACCTGCTACATGGTAGACAGGTGGAGGACTCAGCTTCTATGTGTCACTATGCACACGTTAATCCTGAACCAGATGATCTATTTTTATGGGTTGACGCTAGTTGGAATGGAAGTTTCTTAGGGGGTGTAGGCATTTTCCTCCATCTAGGCTCCAACGAAAGAAAGGGTCTCTCTATCCTCCTAAATTTCTACGTCAATGTCATCTTACTAGGCCTAAAGAAAGCTATCAAGTTGGGTGAGCAAATATCGATTTGGATATTCAATGATTCTCAAATTGCTGTTAAGATAGTTAATGGACTAGTGGACATTGTCGACAGACAAATCCACTCTATTACCTGTAAAACTAGCTTCTCCCTTTGCACCCTTAGATCCATGTTGGATTCACTAGTAGAGGGAACAATAGTCATAAACACATGATAGCTCATTTTGCTTTATGGGAAAATCTTTAAAAAGTTTGGTCGAGCTAAGAGCTAGGCCTCCATTGTACTTTGTTATTTTTAATGGAAGTGCAGTCTACGGACTATAATAATAATAATAATAATAATAATAATAATAATATGTAATATTAAAGTTAATGTCAAGTGACTCAAACACCGAAAATTTTACATGAAAAAACCTCAAAATTTAGGTAAAAAGTAACGTATTTAATCTTGGATCGAACTAATCACTAAATCAACTGTACTCACACAAGAATGACCTATAGACCATTCATCAATATGCATGATTATATTTATAAAGGTCTCACTCGATAATTCTTGACGTTGAAAATCTTGTCAATGTAGCCCGACCCTATATTAAAGTTTTTCAAGATCTACAGCAGATGGAATATATAAAAAAATTATTCAGTACATTCGATCGCAGAGCCTCAAGAGTCATGATAATGATCTCTAAAACGCATCAATGAAGTATAGTAGAAGAGATGTCCTAAAGTTAAGTCAAAGTTCCTTTATATATTCTTCCACCACAAAATATCTAAACTGCTTTAAAGCGACGTAGATTGGGTTCTAGAAACTAGATCTATTCTGGCGCTTGGACATCCTCAAGAAGTGCATTCAAACACCTCATTAATTGAAAGAAAATTTCTCTATCATTTTCAATATTAATCTATTAAGAACCACCTTCAAACACCTAGCATGAGAAAATTCTACCATCAAACTACTTTTGGATGGTTAGGATGGCAGACTTAAAAGACTTATCTTCTTCTTCCTAAAATCTGCACTACACTTGCGGCACGGTTATTCTCATACATAAAATCTAGACACAAACTTACCATAATTTGATCGCATTGCCAATTATATAGAACTTTACACTCTTAGTAATAAATGTGAGGATGTTTTATGATGAATAGAATGAAAATTATAGAACTTGGGGTAGACTACTTGGACAAAAATATGTAGAGCAAGCTAAATATGTATGATTTTCTAAATTTTCTCAAGTACTTTTATTCATTTGGTGATGCTGATCACATTAATGATGAGTCTGGCAATAGAGTGGATAGAGAGACAAGAGGCTCATGGATCACTGAATTGGATGAAACAAAGATTGGATTGCACTCTAATTGCAGCATGATGCTCCCAAGAATCTCAGTTAGTGCTCTCTTAAATTTGGCTTCACTCACAATCTTCCCATCATCTGCATTTAGCATCTTGAAGGCCTCATTCACAACACCATCCACCTGCAATATTTCCATACATCTACTATTGATTACATATGGCATGATGCTTGAGCTTTTGCAGTAATGACAATGGGAAAAAGAGAAGAAAAGAAGAAAGTTATAAGGGACATCTGTTTAGGTTTTGAATCCAAAGAAATATTGTCGTAGGATAATCATTCTGTATAAGTTTTAGTTGTATTGAATCTTTCACTGTATAAAAGCTTAATGATAATAAGTTTAATCAGCATACGTATATGATCTAAGAAATTCTGTAGAAGTTGAAGGAAAACTCTTGTATGATAGTCATGTAAGTACTGCATTTTGTTATCTTCTGAATTTAATAAAGAGGAGCTTGAAATTGACATAGATGTGAAGATGTAGCACCTGATCAACAGCACCGTAAGGCGGTAAATCCACCGATGCAGCCAAACCATCAAGCGCAACCCGAAGGTACTCCTTCGATACCTTGTGATTCCGATTCTTTGGCAGGTCTCTCCAAGCAAAATCCATCAGCTAAAAACAATGAGCAAAAGAGCAAGAGTTATTTCAATTAATTAATTTAAAACATAGATGATCAAAACTACCGTTCTAGTTTAAGCTTTTAGAGCAATTGATGAATTAACAATATGTCCTAAATTGAAGAAATAATACAACCAACCTTATCCAATTCAAATTTGTTGGAGAGTAGTCTCTTGATGCCGCTTCCATCAAAGGTATTCTCGATATGAGCAACAATAACTGGATGTTCTTCGAGGCGGCATGAGATGCTGTTCAAGAACTTCTTGAATTCCTCCAAGAAGATCTCTCGAGAAGCAGGCTGTTCAAACTGATCACCGGTGGAAAGTTCTTGTAAAGCCGGCTCTACGATATTGCTTACAACCTATTGGAGTAGCAAGAATGGCTTGTAAAATTGTCATGGATCTTAGACTACTGTTATCATGTCAAATGTTGCATGATATTGTCCCCGTTTGCTAAGTTCAGATTTTATATTTGCATGTATACCTTTCAAATGGGTCATTTCTTTCATGGATAACATATATACTACTTAATGAAAAGAAAAAAGTACCCATTAGTAAGATGAAAGTATGCAAGAATGAATGAGAGTATGTTTGTCTTTCTACCAATAAATGTATCGAAATTTAACGGTTGATTATCGAAAGGTATACATACATACATACAAAAATAAAGAAATAAATAAAAAGGAAACAAATATTTCATCACCCAAGAATGAGAGGGAGGTGGTACTCCATGGTGATCAATGGTGAGTAGTTCAAGGCTCCTAGTGAAGCACTTGCGCAAAGAATCACTGTCCGAGTTCATCAGGTTGAACATTGCAATTGCCTCTGATTCAAATCTTGAGCTCTCAATGAATTCCTTCAGGTTTTGTCCATCAATTCTTATGATTGCAACAGGATCCCTCTTGAGCCCAGCTGCCATGCCCAAAAGGATGTCAGTGAGCACCTTTTGGAACTCAGATTTGCTTACCCTTTCTTGCTTCCCATGAGTGAACTCATTCAGAACCTGCAATGAAATGAGTTGATTAATGGCTTATATATGCAAGTACTATTTCTTCTCTTTTTTTCTTTTTTATATAATTATAAATAACCTCTGTCATGAATTGGTTAAAACCAAACAATTGAGCAATAGTAATGACATTTTTCTCTGATAAAAGAGAATTGTATTAGCAAAATGGGCACAAAAGTATGCTGAATATTAAGAATGATACACTGTAAAAGGTCTAAATTAGAGGGGATCGAATCCCATGAGTGAACTCATTTGAAACCTGCAATGAAATGAATTGATTAATAGCTTACATATGTAAGTATTAGTTTTTTTCTTTCTTTCTTCTGATTGATAAATAAAAGAGCTATCCTTCCTAATGAAAAATGTCTTACAACAAATATTTTATAAATGGAGTAGATGTGGCATCATCCAATCCATATAATTAATGGCGAAGGTTGTGAGATGATTCGAAGATAGTTAAATTGCCATATAATTATCTGTTTGTAGAATAATTGTAAGCACAAAATTCCTCCTTCAGAATTTTCTTTTTTAGGTGTAAATATAAGGAGCATCAAAAGTGATATGTTTATTATTGATCTAATTAACTGATGCAAGGAAGTGAATAAAAGAGAAATAAAATCTCAATCTGTTGATTTGTTAATAAATTATCAGAATGAAGCCCTTTCTTAATGTAGTGATTCTTATGAATATCAAATCAAGGGTACCAAACTTTTGAGAAATACAAAAGTCAAAATTAAGAAAAATATTTTCAAATTTAATTAACAACAAATTGAACTATCTATAGACTAACAAAAGACCCAAAAATTATAATTCGATGAAAAACCGTAATTTTCATAAATGAAAAGTTTCGACTACAATTCATAAAACCCTAATTTAGCTCGACTTGAACATTAGAAAAATATGAAATTAAATTCTAAATTCTACACTTAAAGCAAAATAAAACTTTTTTCTAGAATGACAAATTCTACACTTAATTTCATGTTTTTTTCAATACCATTTTAATTACTTTTCTCACCCTATACTTTTATACATTTATAATTCATATGAATGTGTTCTCTCTTTTTCTGAATCAAATTCAACCATGTCTTTTTTCTTTATTATTGATAGAAAACTGGTAGGTTGATCATTCTCTCTATTATACAAGTTAGATGTATAGCAAAAATCATATCAACAAAACATATATATATCTATATATAATTTAACTTAAATTATTTTTACAAAGAAATTTACACCTACAAATGGTCAACTCATGATCTCACCCCTACCTATTTGGAGCATCATGTTTTCGATTTAATTATTAGAAAAACAGAATAAGAGGTTGGAATAGTTGACCATACACTAGGCTAATTTGGACATATATACATATATATATATATATATATATATATATATATATATACGTGTCAAATATATATCCAAACTGCATTTAGTGCATGCATGCATGCATCCATGATAAATACTCTCTACGTGTCAGCAATCTAAGAGCTGTTATATATCGATTCAATTTTTCGATCCTACCGACTCATAACGAAAGCTATGATTCCATTAAAATTGTTTATAATTTGAACTCAGTTGTTAACGAAGTCGTTCAAGAGTCTTTTAATCGAAATGAGTCGTGATCGATAAAGAAAGAACCAAAAAAGAAAAATCTAAGAGAGAGAGAGAGAGAGAGAACAAAAGAAATGCATACCTCGGAATAGATGTAATCTGATTGTGAGGAGAAGCCCTGGGCAGGGAGGCCGAGTGCAGCGCCGATGTCTGCGACGGCGGGGCTGAGCTCCTTGACGGAGAGCTTGCCGTCGTGGTCGAGGTCGAGCTGCCGGAATTTCTGGTCGACAAAGTTGTTGAAGGCCTCCTTGTTGTTCTCCACAAGCTCCCTTATCTCGCTCCCATCCACCACCTCTTTGCTCTTCCTCCATAGCCAACTCTCCATCCTCTCTCTCTCTCTCTCTCTCTCTCTCTCTCTCTCTCTCTCTCTCTCTCTCTCTCTCTCTCTCAGATATTTGTGTAGAAGAACAAAGAAGTGGAAGCGCAGGATTGCCCAGCCAAAAGAGTTGGTATGGGACACGTGTATCTTTCTAATGAGATTGGAGGGTTATATGACAATGATATATACCTCATTTTTTAAATATATAATCATAAAAATAAAATATTATGATAATTCTATTCATACACTCCCTAATTCAAAAATAATTTTGGTTTAAAGGTTTATATAGTTACTTATTCTTTTTAGTTCAAAAAGGTATACATAAATATTTTTTTTTAATTTAGCCGTATATAAGTAATAAAAAAATTCAGAAAATGTATGAGTAAAAATATAATAATTTAAGGGGGTTTAAGTGAAATTATCCCTAAAATATTTGGATCAATATTTTTAAATATAGATAGCTTTATGGCTCAACCAATGGGATAATTAATATCACATAGGTACTATCGTAATTTTGATGGCTTTATTAATAGCCGTTTAATTTTTTGTAACAAGCTATACAAATAAAAGTTTATAAGATAATTTGATTATATGCAACCATAAAGAGGGTGATTTATAATTGAAAACTTTAAGGCAAATCCTAATTTAAATTATACAACCTCTTATGAGAAAAGTTGACTATAAATAATGACCGATAAAAATTAAGCAATCGTAAACATAATCAGGTTTTGTTTCCATAGCAAAGATAGAAATGGAAGACAATGCAGTAGAAATTATAGCAGACAATGCAATAGAAATTATAGCAACCAAAGATTCGAAGATAGAAATGGAAGAAAACTGCAATAGAAATTATAGCAGCAAAAGATTCAGAGAGAGGATTAATTATATTATCTTCATGGTATTAGAATGAATTTAGACATTGCTGCTGCGAATTGTAACTATCAAAGAAAGGATGAATCCTTGTCAAATAGGAAACCTCCCTTAGCAATTCAATAGTAAAAGGAAAAGAAAATAAGAGAAGACATAGTATACATTGCAGCACAACTCAACACTCTTGCATCAAGCACTTTCTAAAATAATAAGTACTAGCTTAGTTGTCTGCAAACAATCTATATGCACATCCTTTGATTATTTACATGCATCGAGCTGCGGGATACGGCTCTATCCAAATCAACCAGATACCAATATTCCATCTCCCCAAGCAACAAACAACAAGGAAATTAAGCTCAAGAAATCATCTGAGACAAGAGGGAGGCAATTGCATAGCTAAGAACCTCAAGGAGCAACTGTGGCAACTCGTTTTCTCAACTTGTTACGTGTAACACGGATTGCCTCCTCTATTGGTGTCACTTCTTGAGAAGGATTCAGGTCCTCTTTGCCCGTGGCATCTGCTACTTCTACCGGCACTGCCTCTCCTTCAGCATCAGTTATTGGAACGGTAGTAGTGTCTTCTGAACCGGGTGAATTTGGTGAACTTGGTGAACTGGGTGAACTGGGTGAACTGGCAAGGCCTGCAGACTCTGGAGGCTGGGCAACTGGAGCACTTGGTGGAACTGCCTCTTTCTCTGTCTCCTTGAGTTCTTGCAGTTGGACTGAAGGTGTCGTAGGACCTCTCCGTTTGGAATCTTGCCGCTGGATCTTAGGGCTGGAAGGCGCAGCTGTAGGCTCCTGAAGCTTCTTTGATGCTGCTGGTTGACGAGCAGCTGAAATTGATGCTGTTCTGCGGATCTGCTGTGGTCGCTGCTGTGTCTGGAGTTCAATAAGAACATATCAATAAACATGAAGAATCTTTGAAAATTTATTGCCAAACTTAATATATCTATCTCTAATGGACAACTAAAAGTATGAGGATTACACTGCAGATGGAAATGGAAGATTATATTTGTATATTAAGTATGTAACTGGCAGCAACTTCTCTATGAACTTTGTAGGATTTCCTCTTGGTTTCATGTGCCAAAATTGCAATTTTATAGAATAGTCTCACCACTAATTTTCCCTGCAGCTTTCAGAAGTTCTGTTATGCATCGATTTTAATTGATCCAGACAACATTCTGGTTTCAGAGGGGTTGACATCAAATGATTGGCCAAAGAAGTTCGTCAATTTTTTGTAAGCCTTCCAAACTTATGCTCTAGGTAAATACATATTGCAAGGAAGAGGCTCTAGTGATGATCATGAAGTAGATGATGATCATCACAATTTCCTTTTCACAACCTTATAATGGGATGTTTATTTTGTCTACCTCTTGCATACTCTACTTCAATTCATCTTTCAATTAGTATTTTTCTAGGCCAGCATTAAGCATGTTTTGACCCATAGGATAATTTCTAAGAAGGTTAGGTTAATTTCAAGTGGCAGGCAGATCAAACACACATAACTAACTAACTTGAGAATGAAAGTTTATAATCAAGTACAAGCAAGCAAATTTAAATACGATGCATGTACTTTTGTTGGATAGTTTAGGTTCAATAATAAACAAAAAGATCAAAAAATTAAGAGACAAAACCAAGTTTCACTGGGTCTAATGCAACACAATGTAGAATCATTTATAACTTGGCAGCAACAGCAACTTAATACTTCCATCCAGAGTACCAAACTGATATTAAGAGTCTGCTAATGATTACTGATGCAATATATGATAGAATTTTATAATGAAATAAAGGGCAAATGGACTTCATTAAAATGCTATTTTAATAGACTCAGAGAGAGAAGAGATAAGAGAAGAAAATACTTGTATTGCTTGCACTAACTCACATAAGAAAACCTATATATAGTCTCTTAATCAGACTAGTCACTTACGGAAAAAAAAAAAGTCAAACTCCAATCAAACTTTGAAATAAATCAATTTAGCATCCGTTGAGCATTCAAACGGCCTAGCATCAAGCATTCGAATGGCCTGGAGGTGATAGCAATGCTGTGTCATTGCAGTTTCCACCTGTTAGGCTCGTTTACAAGACAAATTTCATTTCTTGTTCTACAACAGTAACAACTACAACTACAAGCTTCTTGACCCAACTATTTGCAGTTGGCTATCTTGATCCTTTCATCAGTTTAATTCCATTTAATGTAATGTTTTTCTTAAGGTGTTATCACTTTCCTTCTTACAACTTATTTTCTCATCATTCATCAATTTTGATCTTCCATTCAGGATTCAGTATACCTACTTCAGTCAAATCATTCCTCGGTACTGGAACACTATGTGGTCTCCCTTGAAATATCCATACCATATCAATTGATTTTGACAAGAACAAACATTTTATAGGTATCAATCTAACCTGTGTTTGATACTCATTTTGGTCCCTTTTTTCCAGGTAAACCTAACCACCATTTTCAAGATCCTCATTTTGACTAAGCTCATCTTTAGTGTCTTTGATAATGCAAAGCATTTTGATCTACCATCTTACTATAATTCTATGTAAAGAGATCACCTTGCTCAAAAGATACTTATTTTGTTTATCTTGCTCAGCAGTAGGCTCTGAAGCTTTTTCTAATCATGTCTCATTTAAAACTCAAGTAGCATATGATGTTCCACTTACTCTTCTTTCTGGATACATGTTTGGCATTCAATTGTTGTATCGCTTGGTTTTCTAACATGCATCATAGTATGTTGCAGTGCCATAAGATACAATTGTTAAATCCTTAACCATCACCTGTGATAGAATCACCTAGGGCTCCTTCTACTTACCCTATTATCCTATAATTAGTACACATCAACTAGAAATGCCTATAGGATGAAAGCTAAGATATTTCTATCATTATTTTCTATCAGTCTTGTTAGAAATCCAGTAAGCATCAGACGGATCATCAAAATATGTAACATATCTGAGGTTCATCTGATTCAAAGCCGAGTTAGAATAAATCAATCAGTAGCAAAGTTCCCATCATGGCATATGCAATAAATGTGGTAACAAGGAATTGCCTTTGGAGGAGATGTCATACTCAAGGTTGATTTAAAGGAGGACTCCTTATACATGTACTTAGAGAGCCATCCAATAGCTAAAGATGAACCATTTCCAACAATAGCATGGCAGTTTGGCACTTTACCCATCCAAGAATTCAGGTCTCACATATATTAGTACAATGACTATCCATAAAAAGGTTTATTTGTTTCAGAGATGATTAGATGCACAGAGAAATCAGAGATGATTATATGCACAGAGAATCTAGAAAAAAGAGATGATCTTTTTTCTTAGTTCCCGAGACAAGTAACAACTGCCAACTATGCTTGTCTGGCAATGGCATATTGTTTGATGAGAAAGGTTGGACATATTAAAACACAAACATTCAACAAAAATAAACTAACCACAAGTTGTGTCATTTTTTATGAAGCCTCTTTTTTTAATTTGCTAATGATACAAAATATGGAACAAACATGTAGGTGTGGCTAGATTTATTATCTAGGTCCTCTTTTTTAAGAATCAGTTTTTTTACATGCTCACAAGTTTGTATAAGGATATGCCCAAGAATTAAGACAATTATTCTTGCCATAGGAATATCTCTTATACCAGATAGAGCAAATACAAAGGTATTTCTAACCTATGAAAAGTTGGACACAAGAAGAAACACCATGTACACCAAATATATTTCATTCAGCAAGTATATGGACTAGCCAGCAATTACTTTTTCATACAAAATCATTTAAAAGAAGAGAAAAGAAGAGATCAGTGAGATGTAACTGTGGTTCATGAGTACCTGAACAGGTTTCGATCTTGAAAAATTGGATGGTGACTGAGAAGCAAGAAACTGCAAGACATCGAAGAATGTAGTTTGGCTAAAATTTGCAACCTTTTGCCAATAGAGGACAACCAAATCACCGGCCCTAGCCCTAAGCTCAAGAATATTGCGGTCTATTTCATTCTCATGCTGAGCAATATATGGCTGAAAGAAGGTCTGATAAATATATGTTGTTCCCTGTTGCAGATGTTCATAACGATCAAAATCATAGATCTAAAGGACACAGCAAAGTATGTGTAGAGATCACAAATTATACCTTTGTTTTGGGATACCACAGGTAGACAAAGAAAGCCAACTTTGCCTCACTATACATTGGTAACCTTCAAGAAGGTAGATATAAATGATAGCTGTAAAACAAGAAAAAGGAAAATCGACTGAAGAAATCATCATGGAAACCTACTAATTGACCTTACCATGAAATGAAAACATCTCCAAACCGCTCCAGGACAGTAAGCACAGCAACTAAAATCCTAAAATTCAAGAGATATGTGTTTAGCCTCAAACATTACACAATACTTGAAGGAAAGATCAAAGCAATTTTGAAGCATCAGACAAGAGCATACCAATATTGACACCAAAATATGAGCTGCTCAATCTCAGGCTTGTTCAACTCCACAGTTTTGTAGCATTCATAAGCAGGATAAGCATAGCCAAAAGCCAACCTGCAGAAAAAGCACCATCCATTATAATCATAAAAACTACCCTCATTGTGAATACTAATTTGTGGACTTCTACTTCAGCAGCAATGGCTATTATAATAAATAGACAGAGAGTTGCTTACACCATAGCTCGTGTAAGAAAATTTCCCATCATCTTGACTGATCTAAATCATCAAAGGAACGAACTTTATCAGCGAAATAGTCAAGAAAGGAACGTAATTACCAAATCTACGATCCAACATATAAAAGCCAAAGAAAATAATAGTTCTTTTACATACACAGAATTGAGACCGGAGATCAATTCAAGAAATCCTTGAGCTGTTAACCATTTGCCAACCAAAAGAAAAGAAACTTAAATCTCGACAACTGATTTAGAAATTTCACACGAGATTGAGAGAGCTAGAAACAGATCAAGAATCCGTTCAGTGCCCAATAAGACGAATTCTTCAACCAAACTCATAACTAAGAGCAAAACAAAACAATATCGGATAATTTGATAAAAAACGAAAAGAAGATTTTCTTGATCCGGAAACAGACATAACCTTTTGAAGATTTCTCGTCACAGAGATGGCTCGGTCGGTCGGTCGATCGATCGATCGAGAGAAGGGTGGAGAAGAGATTAAAAAATGTAAGAAGAGATCAAGAATCCTCTTAGAAACGTGCGAAATGGGAGAGAATGAGGTGAGCTGAACTCTCTCTCTCTCTCTCTCTCTCTCTCGGCCCACTCCCCTTCCTCTCTCCTCTAACCACTGAAGCAGTCTATAGATTTGAATTCCTTTTATTTTCTTTTCCCATTTATTTTATTTGCTTTATTTAAGGGTTAATTACCTTTTTAACCCCTCAATTATCTAACTATATCATTAAACCACCTCCGTAAATATTTTATTAGAAATATTGATAAAAATAAAAATTTGACAAAATTAATAAATAAATAAAAGTATTCTTAATTTTCTTTTGATGGTATCTTTCTCTAAATTGATCTTCTCTAATTCCTTCAAAGGTCACTTATAACATAAGAGAGAAAAGTATATTTTTATCCATCTAATTAATTATATCTAATTAATGGAAGGGCTTAATTAGATAATTTAGATGGTGTATATATATTTACTAGTTTTTTAAGGGGTCAAAATGAAAAAAGAATGATAATTGAGAGGTAATTAACCTGTATCATTTAATTGCTTTCTTCTTACCTTTTCCTTTCTAAAAAATACTTTTTATTTATTGTCGAGTAATTTTCTGGGGAGTCGCTATCGGACAGCCGTTAGAAACGTTAAGAACCAGTTTCGCGAGCTATGCTGACTGTACACCCAGCATAGTACCCAGAATTGTAGTGATGAATAGGATTCAAACACTAAGTAACACCATCTTTTATTTTCTTAGAAACTGAATAAATAAAAAAAGAAATTAATCACCACAATTATAAAATTGCTCCTTCGACATTAGAGGCCAATATATATATATATATATATTTCTTTTCTTAGTTTATGGGAGTGTTTATGGGTAATAAAAAAATTCAGATAGCGTACGTAAAAAATAGTGATAGTTCGGAGACTTTAAGTAAAATTATTAATATTTTTTATTTTATAAAAATATATATAGGAGAAAATCGTAATTACAAACACCATACTTATCTGAACTGAATCAGACGTTGACCTAATTAGAGATCGGGACATTAGGGTATTAGTTTACCAAATTAGACCGGTATTTTAATTAATATTTATAGTTCTAATAAATTTAAAATCTAAAAATATATCTATAAAAGCAATGCAATTGTATTTCTTCCATTATTTGGCCATTTTAATTAGTATATAGGTTTTTTACTAATAGTTAGTTTAAGTACATTAAATCACAGGACATGTACAAAATCATATCTTAATTACGTGTTCATTTAAGAAATATAGTTATTACTCATCTTGAAATATTACTCTAAAAATTATAAAAATTCACTTATTTTTTAAAAGGGCTTGATAATTAATTAAAAAGACAAAAAAATTTAACTAAGAAAAATTTATAAAAATCAGAATAAATATAGTTTCATTTTTTTTTATATCTAAATTATTTAAATTTTAATAGTTAGTTAACTCTAAGTAGTATCTACCCAACAAATAAGGTTTTTGAAGGGTATACATACTAATATCATATTTAGATTTTAGAGGGGCATATATGAAAAATAAACTTTTTAATAAATTAAAAACTGTAGACCTATTTTAGTTTTTGACTATTTTAATTCAGCCATTTTTTTTTATTAAAAATTTGTTGACTATTATTAAATTTATTAAAAAGTGTTTTCTCTTAGAGTTAGTAATTTTATTAGTGATTTTTCGATTTACATATATAAGTAGTTGACTTTGGAAATTGCTGTTCTAATCACCTAATTTTATCTCATTTAATCTCATATTTAAGTTTTGAACTAAAGCTTAAAAAAATAGGTTTGCGAGGGCTAGTTTAGTCAAAAGCTCGACTTAGTAGAAAATGGTAAAAATAAAGTGATCCATTTATTTCTTTTATCTTTAAGGATAATTTTCTTTTTACCCCTTGAATTATATACATCACTCGTTCCTCATGTTATGTTTCTTATTAACCTAAAAGTATACATGGGTAAATTACACGCAACTCAAGAGAGAATTTTATATTGATTAAAATAGAGGGCTAATTTGATCATTTTTTTTATTTAATTTATATCGATTATTAAGAGAGTAGGATATTTTTGATAGTTAAAGGAGATTATTAAGTACTAAAAAAAATATAATAATAATTTAAGGGGTGGAAAAGTAATTTTCTTTTTTATTTTTTTTAGGGTGTAGAGAGTACAAAGGTGCTTAAAAGATAGAAGACAAAACGTGGACGCCTTCTTGGCATTATTAAAATATATGTTTGAGTAAAGGACGAATGAGGTACGTACATGTGGTAATAGTACGTGGTGGACCACCACACGTAGCAGTGACTGCAACGTCAACATTCCCAGCACTAATTGGCTACTAATAATTAATCCATCCATTCTCCAGGTATGTATATATATATAAACATGCATGTATGATTTGGATGCAATTTAGGTATTTAATTAGCAGTCAAAAGTATCTATTTTTCCGGTGAACTTTTATTAAGGAACTCCGGATAACGAAGTGGATAAGGGGCCCGGATAAGTAATCCATCCATATGGGTACGTAGATAGCTAGTAGTAATTCTACATTGTCTTCTGCTATCGGTGTCGTGCGATCGAGTTTCATTTAGGATAAAAGGGGTGACGAGAATATCGTCCGGTTCTGCCTTGTGTTTTTTAGGGTTTTTTATTTTTATTTTTAATTTTCTTTTCTTATTCATCTTAGCACGAAAGTTCGTATTTGTATGGATATTGGTTGATGAACATCTTCTCATATGTATATATCTATCATATACAGGAAAATTAATTTTAAATCCCTAGGAATAATCTCTGATGCGCTAAATTTTATATAGAAAAATTTGGGTAGAAAATTAGGGACCTAATCTTGGATCCCTAACAAGAACTGACTTGTAGGTCACCCCATAACTCTATATATGAAAGCCTTGTTAACTCGAACTTGTGATGTACTGATTTATGTGAATGGTTCGTAATCTCGGTAACTCTTGAGGTTTAAGGTTTTGTCTCTATAGTTCTTGCCAATAAATTCTTTGAGATTTGATGTAGATGAGATGCGTATAAAAACTATGAATAATGTTCTTTTCACCTCCTGAACTATCACTCGTTTTTATAATAACCCCCTAAATTTTTTTTATACATAATGAACCCTTAAACTATCAGAAATATCTCATTTGACCTATTCCATTAAGGTTCCGTTACCCATTTCCGTCCAAAAGATATCACATGGTAATCATGTGATAAATATATGAAAATTTTACCCCATATACATGTGCACAAGTCACATGCAAGTCATAAGAAAATTTAGGTGGATGAAAATACCCTTCCTCATCCTCTCCCTCCATAACTGTAGTCATATTCTTACCTAACCCACCTCCATAGCCCAACACTGTCATCGCCTCCTTCACAACCCATTACCATAGTCACCTCCTCTATGGCGTTGACCACCATCACCTCCTCTACAGCCCACCATTAGTTGGGAGCGACGTGCTCATCTTCCATAGCTCCGAGATCCTGAGCAAGATTTGCATCCTCTTTGACTTCAACTGCGTCGAGAACCTCGCCGAAGTTGGGTCTTAGATCGGCGTAGTTTCGACAGCTATGTCGTCGCCTCCGACGACTGTAGTCGATTAAGGCGAGATAGATTTGCCCACTACTCTAAGACCCAATGGCCATCGCAGGTAAGGCCATAAAGGCCAACATTACCACCCTAGGGCCACTTGTCTTCCTTATCAAGCTTGACGTCATACACCGCAAGCCCCCCACCCTTTACCAACCTCATCTACTACTAGGCTGTGGCCGATAGCCCCATATCGTGCATCACACCTTGCTCCCTTGGGCTAGCGACAAAAGAGGCAAGGCCTGCTCCATATTTGTCACTGTCAACCTCTAGGTCTCATTTCCACCAACCTCGCTAGCTCCCACATGAGCAGGCAGAGAAGGGATGAGGGATGAGCAACAATGACAATGCACCCTTTGCCGAGAAAACAATAAGAAGAAGGCTACCGAGTGTCTCCTCGTCACCTCCTTCTCACCTTCGTCATCAGCCGCAAAATCACCTCCTCCATCTCTACCAGCCTTGAGGCAACCGACAGCAGCTTCCTTGTTGACCTCATTCACGTTTACTTTGAGTTCTTGCACGACAAGGCCCACAACACCCGCTGGACCTCATTCGTCATAAGCCCTCTCTTTGTTGACAGGCCGCAGCTAGCTACCCCTTGTTGTGCGTCATGCCTTTCTCCCCTAGGACGTCGACGGGATGGGATATGCTCGGAGAGGATAGGAATGCGTTTAAAAAGGGGATTAGGGCAAAGGGCAATGAAGGAATTGTTTTTAAAAAAAAAATTAATATTAATTAAGCCACTTATTTAGTCCATCATTATAAGTGGAGGGGTAATCAATTTATTAATTCTGTCAATGACATCAGGGGGCTGAGATATTTTTGATAATTCAGAGGGTCAGTGTGTACAAAAGAAAAAGTTCAAGAGATTATTGTGAAAATGAGTGATAGTTCAAGAGGTGAAAAGGAAATTATCTTTAAAAATTAGTCATCATATTCTTCATGGAGCCAGCTAAAGTCAGGATGATGATCTCTAAAATTCTCTTAAAAGATGATAGGAGAGATATCCTAGGATTTGGTTAAAATTCACTTATATACCTTTGTCATAAAAGATTCAAATAACCTTTCAAAACAATCCATAATGCCATATCTCTATAGGTGTGTTCGAAAGCTTAGGGCACATTCGAGCATCAAATAGCTCTTCATTGATCTTCTTTCTCAAACCAGTTGGAACCACTCTCCTAACTTCTCGCACTTAAAAAGTCTCAAATTTTATAATTAGAACCACTTTTGAGTGATTAGAACTATAGTTTGGAAACTCGTCTCTCTTAATATCTTTTTTGTGCATAAACATTCATAAAACTTGTGCATATACTCATACAAGAATTCAAGACATTTTTATATATTTATTATGTTTTGAGATATATTACCGATTACATAAAATCTTATAATATACATAATGCTCTGCGCATAAAATTTGACTAATATATATTTACTCCTACTAATTACCACCTTATCAATGTAAACAAACAAATAGAAAGCAGCAATGCTAGGTTGGCTTACATGTAAAATATTAACTAGTGGAGCCAAGGCCCTTCTATTGTTATAAAACATTAATCCACATAATTATGTCTTAAAAATCTCTTATTTCCTTGTTTTCAATATGGACTTGACTTAAGGAGTAAAGATCTGACATAACTTTATTTATTTATTTATTCTTAAGTTAATTACACCTAGATCTCTACTTACTCTCCATGGAACAATGGCAGTATGTAATCCAAAACCAAACAAAATCCCCAATGTTATTGATAAGCAATAGTCAACCAAACATTAGCATCACCATTGTTTAGAATATTCTTTTCAAACGTGATGGTCTTTATATATAAACGGGTATGGATTTAGTCTAATTGAATTCAGGTCGCAAAAAGTTATGTCTGTGTTCATTATCTTAATTTGTTTAACTTTTTTATGACACATTAACTTATTAATAACACGATGATCTATTTATGACCCAAATAACTTATCTATAACACAAAAAAACTTTGTTTATAATCTAAAAAAATTATTTATAATTTAAATAATTTATGTCACCCAATAACTCATTTATAATTCGTCTTGAATCCGACAAATGCAACTGAATTATCTTCCAAAAACCCTGTTTACTGTAAGAATAACTTTTTTTATTTAAAAATATAACTCTTTATTTTAGAATAATAACTAAACATTATAATAACTTTACGAACACTATCAAAACTATATCCTTATATAACATACTAACTTAATTACTAATTTATTCTTAATATCTATCCCATCCATTTACTTTATATCAAATCAAATCAATATGTATTTATAATAATTTTATTATATTAAAATTAATTATTATATTATTAACTTGTTAATGACACGATAATCATTTATGACTCAAGTAACTTGTTTATAACATGAAAAACTTTGTTTATAATCTAAAAAAATTATTTATAATTTAAATAATTTATGTCACCCGACAACTCATTTATGATTCGACTTGAATCCGACAAATGCAACTGGATTACTTACTAAAAAAAACCCGTTCATTACGAAAATAACTTTTTTCTTATTCAAGATACAACTCCTTATTTTACAATAATAAGTAAATATTATAATAACTTTACAAACACTATCAAAACTATATCTTATACTACTTACTAATTTAATTACTAATTTATCCTTAATATCTATCTCATCAATTTACTTTATATCAAATCAATAGGTATTTATAATAATTTTATTAAAAATAAAATATTTTTTTATTATATTAAAATTAATTATTATATTATTATTTAGAATATAAATTAACATAAGAATAGTTATTATTTCTATGACAAAGATCTCCGAGGAGCTCGCAGCCGTCGGATTGAAGGATCTAGCGGTGGGGCCCAGGGGGGAGTACGGAAAGGAATCTCTCTGTACGGACACTGGATCTTGTCTGTTGCTATCACTTTCTACGGACATGGACATGCCACCAAATCTATCTCAAGATTCGGTTAATTTCTTCGACCAATCTACTATTTTCTTTTTACCTAATGAGAAATTTTACTATTTTTGCCATACTTATCAACCTACTCGGATAGAAAGTAGTAAATCTATTTCTAAACTTATTAAAAGGATAAAATTAGAATTTGAATTTAACATGTATTACTTCATACTTGTCCATAAATTTGGGTGAATTTTATAGAATATTATAAAACTTTAGAGGTAAGTAAAGATATTTTATTATTTTTTAAGACGATTATTTATGTAGTAATATAACTTAAAAAGTAATTGATTTTAGAGAGCCATTATGAATCATTTGAGATTCTCAAATCATTAGAATATTTTGATTAATACTTTAAAACTTTTAGTAGAAAAGGTAACAAATATAGATAAGTTTACTTAAACTCTCTGAACTATAAATATTTACTTATTACATATAATTTCTAGATTTTTTTTATTACTCATGTATACCCTTTTAAATTTAAGAAAAATATCCACATATACTCTATTAAACTAAGAAAAAAATTTAACTATACAGACCTCTAAATTTAAAAAATAAAAATAGTTTAGAGGTGTACGTGGTAAAAATAAGTTCATAAGATTTATGTGGAAAACAATAATAATTCAGAAGAATTTAAGTGAAATTAGACATAATTAATATTATATCAATCGAGTTGAGATTTCATGTGGGTGCTCTCATGTCAATTAAGGCACACCATCGAACGCGTATGTCATGGTTATATCCATTCTAATTATATATCCTATTGTTCTCACTTTTAGCACAATATTTAAACCACACAATTTTATTTTTATTAAAAAATAATTCATCTAGTTTGTAACTTGATTTGTAAATCTATATCTCCGAAATCTCCTTCTTTTATATTATATAAAATAAGCCCCAATATGATAAAAATAAAATGAATAATTCCACTTAGAGCTATCATTAATTTTTGCACCATATACATCTCCTTATCATTTTCTTTAGTTTCGAGGTATGTATAATTACCCTTCTTCTTTTTTTATAGTTCAAGGAGATATATATAATTTTTTTTTAGTATAAAATATGAGGGTAATAAAAAAATTGAGAGAGAGTCTCAAGTGGAACTATTCTAAAAGAAAACGTAAGGATCAATTCTAATGGTGGACCAAATAATGAGAATCTCCTAAGAAAAAAATAATTAAAGAAAGAAAAAGAAGGCATGGTCATTAATTTATATATTTTGATAGAGATTGATTCATAAATTCAAAACTATAGTTTAAAAAAGAGGCAAATGATAGCAACTGGTTTAGTATATTCTTCCTTTATTTTTCTTAATAAATGGAATTCTCTTTTTCTCAGCTACAGCTACATTTGCAAAAGTAAATTAAAGGACTTTTTTTTTGGGTCAAATTATAATATATTGAGAATATTTGTACATATGTTTTCTTAGATAAATTAATACACCTTCCTAAATTCAAATAAAATAAAAAATAATACCCTATATTTTGATTGACTATAGTACAAATGAAGCTTTTTCTTATTATTTATTTATGTTAACTTAAACTTAAGTCAGGATGTTTCTCAAAGAAATAAAGGGATTTTTTATACTGTGATTGATTAAAATGTAAGGTGTTGTTTGTAACTTTCCTAAAATTTTATTGTTTATTTGAAAGAATAAAAGAAACCTAAAAACTAACTTTTGAGCAACTGTAATTTTTTAGGTTCTGCCTAAAATATATACTAAAATATGAAAATTTTCTTGTATTTGTTGATAATATAAAGATTATTCATGTCCATTAAGAATGTAATATGGCTGACTGAGTAGTAAACATGCAAATTAATTGAATAATTAAACTATTAATTTACTAACCGCTCTAAAAGTTTATGCCGTCAAAAAATACTAATTTTTATATTTTATATTATAGCATTCTCTCTCACTTCTAAACTGAGACATTTTGATGAATCCAAATGATGAATTTAATTTAAATATATAAAATTTTATATTTTCAGAAAATATAGACTTTGATAGCATGTTAACTACTAACTGCTGTAAAAGTTTAAACTGTCAGAGAATAGTAATTTTTTCGTATTATATTCTAACATAAACTAGTTTTGTCATCATCTAATAAGCCCTCTCTGACTTCAGATCTATGATGCACTTTCTATATGTTAAACAACTCTTATAATGTGCTTAAATTTAATTAGTTGGTAGGTGAGAAGAACACTAAAATAAAGTGAAATGGAGCATAGTGGTTTGTTAGTGGTTGAGGAAGATAGCTGGGGGGTTTAACAACAAAGATCATTAAAGCATAGTTGGATGAAACAATCCTCACCTCCTTGAATAATTTTATCCAACACTAGTTTCCAAACATATTAACTATGCAAATATCATAACAACAAAAAGGTTTGTAGTTGTATTTTTTTACTTTATTTTATGTTTTCAAGAGAGAACAAAAGGGCTTTTAGTTGTTCTCCTAAAGTAGATTAGACTTAGAAGCAGTAGAGATAGTTGGGAAGTTGGTTGATCTGTGAATATAACAACCATCCACAAATTTCTTTTTTAAGTCAAAGTCTGTTTCATATTAACAAATTTAATTACAATTTGCATAATCTAAGTTTGATTTCAAGATTTAATTTAATATTGTTATCAAGTAGTCTATGTAATGGAGGAAGTATAATATTGTTACATGATTAGTGTTTTTTTTATAGAATAATTTAACATACTCATACAATGCAGTGTATAATTTGTGTCATGATTAAATAGAATTAAAGAAAAAATAATAAAAAATATGGATGTCTGGATCAAGGTTTTCAATTGAGGAAATTATAAAATGACTATCGGATATTGATAGTGTAGAATGAGAAGACAGGGGAAATAAAAAACTAGTTAGTTGAATCTAGAGTTGATTAAGTTTAGCGGATAATTTACTTTTCACTCCTAAACTATCACTCTTTTTTATAATAATTTATTAATTTTTTTTGGTACATAATAACCTCCTAAATTATTAAAAATACTTTACTTAACCCGGTCATTATATATCAAAAAAATAAAAATTTAGAGGGTCATTGTTAGCTCGCCTTTCTAAAATAAAGTACTTTTCATTATTTGCCCTGGAATTACACATCTTGGTGGGACATAAATTAAACCAAGATGGTTAATACCAATAATGTAAATTCTATAGAAACTTTTTTGAAAATAAAACTTCATTCATTATGCTCCCTCGAGCTTAAGCTCGAGCCAAAACCCTAACGTGCTAGTGGGCAATAATAAGTTAGAATATTTTAACTTGATCCAAGTAATTCAAACACTGACGGGCAAATAGAGGGTTGAGCCTGGTCGACACGGCATCCTCGATGATTACCTCTAATTTTATTTAATCTAAAAAGTCTCAAATCAACCTAAAATATAAAATTGTCATGTATTGTTGAAAATTGGTACAATTGAATAAAGTAATGAGTTATTGCTACCTTTCAAAGTGAAATATTGTGGTCATTGAATAATCCTATCACAAAAATAAATTTCTACTTTATAAAGACCTTATCTTAGCCTAAAAATCGGTACAAGTGAATAAAATAATAAATTATTGTTATGTGTCAAGGTCTTATTTATATCTAGAATTTTTGGAAACGGATTCGTGAAGTCCTTGTCCAACTAATGCTATCTAAACTAATCAACAAACCTATGATTATCTTATGGCAGACTAACATTTCTCTTGCATGTTCACATTGTTCAATGACTTGATGCTAATTAGTTGAATAATATTTACTTGATACATCTTGTGAATCATCTAATTTGTGTGATTGTTTCATTCATAATGAATGTGAGGTAAGTATAATGTTGCATGACTAGCTTGTTACATAATAGTTTATAAACTTACACTATCTAATTGTAGAATTTGCATTCTAATTAACTAGAATTTTAACAAAAAAAAATAGAACATGATGCTGAGATTAAGGTTCTTAAGCGAGAAAAGTATAAAACACTTTAGATGCTGATAGTAGAATGAGAAGCCAGAGGAAATCAAAGAATCTTGTTAAATGCTCACTAAAGATTTTAAGATATTTTCCAGTTTCGACAAACCGTTAGCTTTAGGGTTACGAGCGGACATCTATATCCTAACAAGAGATCATTCTTTGATTATTTATATTTTTTTGTTTGCAAATCATATTTTTGTAAGCGAATGGTTTATTATGGCTTGATGAACCCATTAGTGGATTAATGTTTATCATTTAAAAACCTGTTCTAACATTTTATTTTATGCTGTCTTTATTTTTTGATATGTGATCAAGAGAATGTTTTCCTTGGTGTGCTCATTAAACTAAAATAGGAAGATGGATAAAGAAAAATGAAGTAGAATTAATGAAGAAAATCAACAAGAAATAACAAAAAAAAATTTCCTTGAGTAGAGGAAGTAAAGGAAATATATATTTTTTAATTATTGTAGAACAACTGTATGAGAAATTGGATGTAAGTAGCATTTAATATAGCTAATAAATAACTTTTAATTTGGAAAAAATAAAAAAAAATTTAAAATTGAAACTCATAAATATTTACACTTTGAACTTCCAAACTATCACAGCATTTTCACATAGGCCCCATATTTATTTCTCATCACATATTAATCCCCTTAATTATTAAAAACTTTTAAAATGTCTCTTATATATTTTACCTTATTTTAGAAGAAAGAAAAAAAAAAGTTGGTAAAATAATCCTTTAAGGAGTGTGAAATAATACAATAGTCCAGGTATATATATAATATATATTGGTTTTGCAAATTAACAGTGAGAAATTGGATCATTTACTAAGGCCCCAGGCCCATTAGTGCATATTGGTAGGCCCAAGGCACCAAAATGACGACGACTTAGGTCGTTTTATTCTAAATTTCTAATCCCAAAACTTTAACAGTCACCTATAAATTTGAATTAATTCAATCTTAGAAATGATAACTTGGTAATTGTTCTTACTAGCAGTGTAAATAAAATGGCAATAAATTCACATGAAAGATTTAGTACTTGAGCAAACAATTGGGTCGAGAAATAATAGAACAATTATAGAGAACCATGACAAGGTGGAAAATATTTCTAGCATTGAATATAAAAGTTTTTAATTAATATTAATCTTGCATCTCAAAAAGCAAGACAAATGTTAGATAAAGTTTTATGGGCAAACTTCTCTCAAACCTTTCTCTGAGTTTCCTTTCCCAATGTACTATTATTCAAAATGAAGATTGTTATCAGTGATCTCAATCACAATCAAGTCCATTCCCAAGGGGTTTTTTTGGAGAGGTAAAAAGTGTTATGGATTAAAAACAAATATATATTTATTTAAAGTTCTCATTCTATCCGGCTTCACTGGGTTGAAATTAATCTTTAAAGCTATTTTCACTTTAATTATTACACTCTTTTTAAAATTACTTGCGTTTGAACATAACCGGCAACGGCATCCCACCCAAACCCAACCATCTCTTCCCGCCGTCGACGAACACCCCGATATCACCACATACCACCTTACAGAACTCGCACACACTGGGACAGAACACAAGCTTGTAATCCTTAAACCCCCTAAACCTCTCAATCTTAAACCAATCGCTCACCGTTCCTACCCCTGGATTCCCCTCGACGCCGCCGGCTGTCACGTACCGCCGGCCGCTGACACCTTCGACGTCCCCCAGCCTCCACACTGTCGACTGCACGCAGATGGTCGCCGCGGAGAACCGCACGTTGAGGTCCGTCGAGAGCTGAACAATCTTGCCATTGGGATCTACTGGTGTAAACGTTACACGAAAGCCACGGTTGACCTCCGAGGATTCTTGGCCGACATAGAGTGGGCAAGTGGTCGTGTTACTGTGGCTCCCGAGAGTTAGACCGCCGCCCCGGCCGCGGACCACCGGTAGGATGTAGTACTCGACGCCAGGGCGGACCTCATGTCCGTCGACGTCGAAAACTGCGGCGTTACTTGCTGCGTCTGAAGGGAGTAGTAACGAGGTGGTGAGAAGAAAGGAGACTAGAATGAGGTGCTTCATGGGTGCTGTCTAGTATTGTACATATGCAAGAGAGAGTAGTTTGAGTGTGTGTATATATATATAGGGGGAGGGAGAGGATTAAGACGGTGGATAAGTTTGACTCGTGATTCAAGGCTTGAGATGTGAACGTGATGACTTTTATATGGATTAGAAGATAAGATTTCACGTGGAGACAAGCTATCATAAATTCTAGATTGGGTGGGTAGGTGAGTTCAATTTTCAAATAAGAGTTTGACTTTTTTTGTACTCCAGTTGACTGGCATTTGGTGCTACTAAAGAGGAGATTTTTCCCATTTCCAAGTTTGTTATCTACCGCTTCGTTCTGTGAGTCTTTGTTGCAAAGCGGAATATATAATTGCATATGAATCAATTACAAAATGGGAAGAAGAGGATCCTTCTGGACAGATGTCCGAGGAGGAAGACAAAGACTAGCCGACGACGGTCTACTCTGAAGAGGATGTATTAGACATTGAACAAATACAAACTATAAAAGCACAAGGAATAAGAAAGTATACTCGAACGGCGAAAAGCAAATCTCGTCAGGAGCATACAAGAAGCAGCATTCGAAATAATGCGAACTGGGTTAGTCGAAATCATATTAAAGGGATATTAGATTTAATAAATTGAGTCTAGTTATTTTATCTACTTATTTTGTTTAGTTAGATTCTTAGTAGGTTATTATTTTTTTTAATTAACTAAATTCAATTCTGTGCAGTTTCGAAAAAATATTCATAAGATATTCCACAAACGTCCGAATAATACCAAGCCAGTTGGATAAGATCGCCAACCTCAAGATCTATAACTTTGTTTTTCATAACTTCTCCAAGTTCGGAATCTATCTACGGTGAAACGAATGACTAATATGAGATAGATAAGAAAAAATAGTTTAGTTATGTTCTTTAAGACTGTTTAGATTTAATCTCTATAAATAATGCCTTATGACTTATATCTGAGGCATGCATGAATGAAAGATTAATTGGCTTTTATCTTGCATCCTAGTATCTCCCCTCTCAACTTGGCCACCAACCTCAATCGCCCTCCTCCCTCTTTATGTTATGGACCGAGCATCCGATACCCAATCAAGATCGGATACAGGAAAGCAGCCCACATAGTCGGAGGAAAATAATCAAGAAATATTCTACCATAGACCGAAAATTATGAAACTAGGGGTGGTCGATCTGTAACTTTCTGATCTACGTTTTTGATATTTATGCCCCTTGTAGATTCTGACTATAATTAGAATGAAAAAATACGCAAAAGTGAGGGTGAAAGTGAAGGTGACGGGTGATAGTGATGATAGGGTGAGGGATGATAATGGTGATAGGATGGATGGATCATGGTATTGAGGTGATAAGAAAGAGGGGGGAGAAGTGGTCGAGATCCCAAGAAGGAGGGAGTACTCAACAGATGAGGGAGATTAGAAGATCACCGGCGTTGAGAATGGCGCACGGCTAGGGCTTAAATGAAGAGGAAAGAAGATTAGGGTACAGAGGAAGGAAAAGGATAGAAATCAACATTCATTCATAATAATCATTTAGGTTACCATCCACATCTTAAGATGCTAACCTCACAAGCCAAAATGACAAATAATAATCCTAGAAATAATGAATTCTCGTCGATCACGTTCAAACGGGATTGATCGCGTTCGAACGCGCAATTCGCGTTCTCTATCGTGCGAACTTATGTAGGCGTTCGCACGTGGGAATTCGAACGGAGTCAAATGCATTCAAACGCACAAATTATATTCTCTATCGATACGAACACCTACAAACGTTCTCAAGGGGCATTCGAACGCGACCCTCTAGCGTTTGAACGTAACACACAGAATCCTTATTTTCTGAAGGAAACAACTAAAACAACAATAAAAGTAGACTCCCATAGGGTGTATCCATGTTCGAGATGACTTGGTGGGGGTCCGAATCACATCATTTTACTAACCAACATCGCATATCATATTAGAACGGTATCATCTAGCCCATAATCTCCCTCATCAGCTGCACCAACCTTGTTCCTAAAGGCCGACATCTTTTTCCTCATCTTCTATTCCTCTCAGTATGTAGCTAGGATTCATCCTAACCTTCGATCACTATGTTAGGTTTTTAGTGTACAGAATATGCTAAGTGTTTTTATACATGTACATGAGTATTTATATTAGTCTAGAAAGTATTTAGATTGAAGAATTGCAAGATCAAAGGAAAAAGGTTTTTGCGTTCACACCGTGTTCGAACGCGCTCTCAAGAGTTCACATATATAAAGAGAATGCGTTCAGGCCGTTCGAACGCAAGTACAACACGTTCACACATACAGAAAAGTGTTTTTGCGCGTTCGAGCGCAACTTGTGAAAATCAAGCCACCGCGTTCCAACGCGCTTGGGCTCGTTAGAACGCACCTGAGAACAAGTCAGGCCGTTCGACCGCACTTGGGCCACGTTCGATTGCAACTACGTAATATGCAAATTTTAGACTTTTGTGATTATGAATATGACTTGGATTTGGCTCTATCTTGGCTATATATATAAGTATTGTGATGCCCTAACTCTAAGGTGGTTGGTGAAGGCAATTGAAAGAGAATTCTTGAGGCTACATCATTTCTTCAACCAACAAGGTCCGACTCTTTTACAAGGCATTAAACTTTCGTCTTAAGGGCTATCTAGACGAAAGATTAATCTTAAAGGCTACTGAGGTTGGATATCAATCACGTGAAGTGGTGAATCGTGAGTTCTAGCAAGCAAGATTGAGAGGAACAAAGTTATGGGAATCGATGAGTTGTTTTGTGAGTTAGTCTTGTAACTGCCATTATTCTAGTGATTGGTTTTGATCCGAGTTTGGATCCGTGGTTTTTTCTCGTTTGGGTTTTTCCACGTTAAAATCTTGGCATTTGTCTTTGCTTTTGTTTTTTAATATTTCTTCCGTTTTTTACTTAAGCAAATGAGCGATATTATTGCCTAGGGTTTAGATACATACATGTGTCTAGGTGTTTTTCAATTGGTATCAGAGCAGGTTCTCTTACCCTTAGAGAGAGATCAGCTAGGCATGTATTTTTATAGAGATGAACAATCGTTTATTAGACCTCCTATTCTAGATGGATCAAATTATGGATATTGGAAATCTAGGATGAGAGCTTACTTGAAGTCTATAGATGAATGAGTATGTACGGTTGGAGTACACTGATATACATGGTGAATGATAAGCTTGTTGAGAAAACGATTGAATTGTGAGATAGGGTAGATTATGAAATAGTTGGATGGAATAGCAAGACAATAAATGCAATTTTTAGTTGTGTTTTCTCGAAAGAATTTAGAAGAATTTCTATTTGTGAGATAGCAAAAGAAGCTTGAACGATCTTAGAAACTACTCACGAAGGAACTATAGCTGTAAAACTTTTAAAATTTCAAAGGTTGACGACTAGTTTTGAAACTCTCCATATAAAGGAGAATGAGACCTTTGATGAGTTTTATGCAAAGTTGAGTGATATAGTCAACTCCAGTTTCAACTTAGGAGAAAAAATTCTTGAAAACAGAATTGTTCGTAAGATCCTTAGGTCTCTCCCAAAAAGGTTTTAAGCGAAAGTTATGGCTATTGAGGAAAGTAAGGACATTAATTCTATGACGGTTGAATAATTGGTAGGAAATCTACAAACGTTTGAGTCCAATCTTTCAAAACCTGGGAAGCCAAAAGGTATAGTCCTAACCACTGTTGAACAAAATTTAGAGGAGTCTGATGATGAAGGTGATTTAGATATTGAGATGTTGGCTTTGTTTATTAAAAAGTTTAATAAATTTTTTCGAAAGCCAAACAAGTTAAATGCTAAAAAACTTGAGAAAAACAAAACCTTTGTGAAAAAGAAAAATCCTGTAAGTTCGAATTCTGGGGTGATAACAACAATGTGAAACAAAAAAAATAAGAATTCTGATAATAAAGTTTGATATTTTGAATGTTTTTGTTTTGGACACATTACACAGGAATGCCCTAATCGTCTTAAGAGGAAGGGTAAAGCTATGAAAGTCACTTGGGATGACTCAGATGAATCTGATGATGATTCTGAGAAAGACCAAGAGAACTTTGTAGCTTTCGTCTTCTCTTTTTTAAATACCGACTCTATTATTGATTTTAATAGAACAGATGAACAGGAAGTGTTACCACTTGAAGAAGAAGAATCAAAAATATAAAAGACATATAATGATTTGTATCTGGACTCGTTCAAACTCAAGAAAAGCAATCTTAGACTACTTCAGTGACTCAAGATAATTGAACTAGAAAGAAATTAATTTGAGGAGAAGTACAAATTGAAACTTGAGCGTGTCAAAAACCTTACTCAACAACTTGATGAAGCAAAAGATAAGATGAAGTCTGATAAAATTGAACTACGAGCGTTTGCAAAAGGAAGTGACATTTCTAAAAGGGAAGAACAAACTTGATGAGATTTTAAATGCTCAGATCTCTGGAAAAGACAAGTATAGAGTTGGATACATTGGTAATTCAAATAATAAAAAGATTGTCTTTGTTTCTACAGGTCTACAAAAGGAAGAAAACTTGAGATCATCAACCATATTTACAAAGCAATCCTAGATGAATGTCTTTAAACTGAAGTCGAATCAATAAACTAGTAAATCTTCAACGGCGTCAAAGGTAAACTTTAGACACACTCTTCAACAAAAGGTGAGTAAAAAAGGGTTTGTTCCGACATGCTTTCATTGTGGCATTCTAGGGCATATTCGATTTTATTGCAAATTTTTACAAAAACCTAGGAGTGCCTTCATTTATGGGGTGAAAACAAAGGCCATATGGATTAAGAAAAGTGATTTGAAATGTTATGTTGTGCATACTGCCTTGAAAGCTTTAAATTCTGACTTGTGGTATTTAGACAGTGGCTGTTTAAGACATATGTCAGATGACAAATCCTTATTTTCTAATGTCGAAGAACATGAAGGGGCATTGTGACATTTGGAGATGGTAATTCATCTAAGGTAATAGGTAAGGGAAAGGTAAGTACTCCAGGTGTTCCTATTCTTGAAAATGTTTTTTATGTTAAAGACTTGAAAACAAATTTATTGAGCATCAGTCAATTTTGAGATGAAGATTATGAGGTAAAATTCTTTAAAAATAATTATACTATTCTAGATCATGATGGTAATGTTATATGTTATGGATCTAGAATATCTGATAATTGTTATGTTGTTGAAACTTCATATAATCTGAAATGTAACAGTGCTCTTTTGACATTGCAGATATTTGGCATCAATGTCTTGGACATCGTTCGGGCCACGGTGGCTCACAACGACTACTAACTCTTTCAAACTCCGCTTAGTACTCTAATACGGTTGTCCTCTGGACCATCTTGCTTAATATGGTAGCAAAATCTTCATATGCCGCTGTCCCAAATCTGCATGTAATCCTCCTACAAAAATCAGCCCATCCGGTAAATCCATCACCACGAATAACCGATCTAAACCAATGCAATGCTGTTCCTTGAAAGTGAAAGCTTGCCATCTGGACTTTTGTATCTTCCGTTGTACCTTGACAATCAAAATATTATTCAACTTGAAATACCCAATTCGTTGGATCACCGCCTTGGAATTTAAGAAAGTCCAAGCATGTTATTCTCTCCCGAATAGCGTTGTCAGGTTCGCAAAAGATCTTTAGTTCAAGTCTAAACCTTTGTGCATGTTAATCACCTTCTCTAAATCCTCGAGCACGTCCATCACCATCTCCATAGGAATCAACCTCATTCTCATAGTGTCAATCCTCCTCATTGACAGAGCGCACCGATGCCGCATGCCTCTTGGGTTCCACCACCGCTGGTCTTGGGTTTTATAACGGAGGTGGGAGATGATGTGAACGCATAGGTAGGAAGGGATCATTGACACTCATATGACGCACCTGGACCTGTGGGGTATCGGTTCAATGAGGTCCCACCGCTGGTCCTTGAAACTCAGTTTGTCGTCGAGGAGATGATGAACCCAATCGATTCACGACATATTCCTTGAATTCATTGTGATCCTTTTGTATGTTGTCAACTTTATGTAACAATGTTTGGAACATGCCCTTAAGTTCATCCATATTTGAAACCATGGATGTTTGTTGACTCGGTCTTGTCGTAGTCGCTCCAAAGGAATTGGCCTCATGGTTAGGGTCATCGTGGATTAAGTCTTCCCTTGTCAAAGTGCTCTCCATAAGTCTCCTTGTTGATGTCATCTTCCGTGTTTTAACAATTAATGGAGGTCTGAGGTTCACCTGCTCTGATACCAGATTAATGAGTTCTTGTATCAAAAGATCGACTACGAAATAATTCCTTAAGATCTGAATTTATTGTAGGAAGCAGTCTGTATAATATTAGAAAATATTCATCGGATATTCTTTAGTAGTCAGAAAATTATGAAATCAATTAAGTTAGATCCATAACTTCTTCATCAACAACTTTTGTATTTATGCCCTTCGTAGATTCGAACTATAACAAGGACAAAAATATGAAAGAATGTGGGTGATGGTGGTGGTGATGGGTGGAGTGGATGTTAGGGTTATGGATAGGTATGGAGATGAGGGTGGATTTTTGGATGTGGTTAAGAGAAGTAGATGAAGGGAACGAAGTGGTTGAGATCCCAAAGAAGAGGGGTAGCTCGACAATCGAGAGAGATTAGAAGTTAGAAGAAACCTTGCCAACTGTAGAGTGGAAGGATGGTGAAGAGGGAGGAGAGAGAAGCCTAGAGAGAAGATAGGAGACAAGAAATCAATAATCTAATAGCATAATAAAGTTGGCTACCATCCACATATTTATAGAGGCTAGACAACAAGTCCTAAAATAATATGAAACTCTAATTCTAGAGGATTCCTGTCAATCGCGTTCGAACGCGTCCGATCGCGTTCAAACGCACTCAAAAAGCTCCATCTCTGGATGTGCGAACGCGATACAGGCGTTCGAATGCACAATATGTATTCTCTATATTTACAAACCTAATGCAGGTATTTACAAGGGCGTTCGAACGCGACCCCTCCTACGTTCGAATGCGACCTATATGAATTTTATTTTAATGAAAATAAACTCCTAATGTAATAAGAAAAGATCATAACTAAGTGTATCACACCTCCCTTCCACTGATTGGGTTCTTGCCCATCAGTGGGTGGTCCCCATCTTCCACATCGATCGAGTAGGCACTATAGCTCCCTTCCTCCATTGGGAGGGGAGGGGGGCATCGGCCGGGCTATCGGCCATGGCTATCGGCGGTGGTGACCTCCTACAACCACCCTTCCTTCTTTCCTCCTTTCAATCGAGGTAAGGAAGGAGGGAGATGGGATTGTCTTGGGCTCGGGTTAGGTGTAGCTAGCCCAAGTTCCAGGTCGAGCTGGGTGTGGCCTAGCTCGAGGCTCAATTGTCGAGTCAGGCTGGGCTGGGTGCGACCCAGCCCGAGTTTGGGGTGTGGTTGGGCTGCATGCAACCCAACCTAGGTTTATATTGGATTTGGGCTGCAGGTAGCCAAACCCATGTGGTGGGTTTGGGCCATTGGCAGACCAGCCCAAGTTGTGTTGGGTTTGGGCTGCGGCCTAGTCCATAAGGCCTTTAGGCCTAGTTCCCTTGAGATTTTGTGGGTTTGTGCTTGGCCTTGAGCTGGCCAAGCCGATTAATTGCATTTTAATCTTTTAAATTTATGCTAGTCATCTTATTATTTTATTCTTGTAAACTTGAGCCTTAAAATTATTTATCCATAAAGAGTGGTTTGTTAATTTCAATAATTGCTCTAAATAGGGATTTAGTTCCAAGTAGCATTTAGCATGGTTGATTTTAACTTTGGTTAAATTAAAAAATTAGCAAATGAGTCAGTGATCTAGTTGTATCCGTATCAACTGCTCCTACCTGAGAATTAATATAGATTACTATAGGGAAATTAGTCTAAGCAAATTATCTTATTTAACGAAGCAGATTAACCCAATGTTGCCTATGTGATTTACCCAAACAATAATAATTAGTGAAATGAAAATTTGAGGTAAATTATTTTAAATAACTTTGAATAAAATGTTAGGCATTAGTATATGCAAGCTCAACCTAATTAATAAATATGAGACTTTATAGATAGACCTACCCAAGCCTATAGTGAACATCAGTAGAGTTAGTGGGAGATATTTATGCTTATGTTTTTTATTACTTTCCTTATTATGGTGGAGTCCATACCTATGTGGATGATACCGTGGCATAGTGATAGCTAGTATTAGGAAAGCGGTTCAAGCAAGTTAAACTAGCAATACCCTTTCGGGTGTTTAAGATAGATAGAAAAGGGTAAGATAACGTAGACCTAACGCAGCATTCATAAAAATGGTTAGAATTCATAATTTATTTCCAATGTTGGCCCTAACTATATGTTTGGGTTCTATATCCATATTTGTCTTACATAATCCTGTTTGTAATAGGATTATATATGTGATATAAATTGTGAGAACCTTAAAAACCATTAGACAAGAGTCAATGCCAATTACATCATTGGTGGCCTCTTATTAAAAAGAGTTGGATTGAAAATTTAAGGTATCAGAACTTAAATATTACATTTTAATTCTTATGATATTCAAAATATTTTATTATAAAATAATATAGAATAGATGATGAATACATTGAAGGGACAAACTATCTTATAAAATTCACATGCCTTTAAAATAATAATAATAATAAATTCCATGCCCATGTAAGAACTACAAAAATTGTTATTTGCACAATCGAATAACAGTAGAGTATATAATAGTATTTCAATCCATTTAGAACAATGGGTATTTCTAATAGTACTTGACCAGCTTTCTTAGCATATATTTTCATGTATGTGTATAAAACAGTCATACTTTATGTTGTCCTTACCTGTTGAGGGTCTATTGCACCAGGTAACAATATTAATGTGTTTCTTAAACTTTTGATTAAAGAGTGGAAAGAACTATGGTTAGATGGCATTGATACTTATGATGAGTTCAGCAATCGAACAGTTTGAATCTGTGCAACACTAATATAGATAATTAATAATATTTAATGCAAACTTAATACGTTAACAAAAGTTTTGCAACATCGAGGATTTCTAGAGCATGGTCATAAATTTCATCATGATTGAGTATCTTCTAATGGCAAAATTGAATACAAAAATGAACTAATTATCCTTTCTAGGTTGGATATATTAAAACAAATAAAAGATATGGGTATTATATTGGTGAAGCAAAATTGTGGCTGGATTTCTAAAAGAATGAGATCTAATGAAAATAACTCAAATCATCATAAATGGAAGAAGAAAAAAAAAAGTGTATTTTTTTCAATTGATTTATTAGAAACCCTTCTATTATGTCATAATTTTGATGTACGTATATTAAAAAGAATATACGTGACAATGTGCTTTATACTGAAGGAAAAATAAAAGACAATATGAAGTCTCATCTTGATCTGAATCTGCATGAGATGAATTTAAGACGTTCTCTTCATCCTAGAATAGTTGGATATAAAAACTTTGTATTGTTGAATAAGAAGAAGGAAAAGATCTCAAAAGAAGTAAGAATGTTAGATGGATATATTGTAAACATTTCACAATGTATGAACCTTGAAAAGTGCAAATTGTTTGGCCTGGATAGTCATGATAGTCATGTCATCTTGCAACAACTACTCTTTGTCATAATTGAGGTGAGCTATTTCTTCAAAGGAGCTATGCTGCATAGGGGTGAATACGGTCGGATTAATTTAGACCGAACGAGTTTCTATTCGATTCGGATACGGATTCGGATACGGATAGAATTTTTGAAAAAAAAAAATTCAGATACGGATTCCAAATACGGGTCGGATATATTTTTCGGATTTGATATCGGATATCCATTTACTCGCATATTTTTTTAAAATAATTTAGAGTTTTTAGTTTACTTATTTAAATAGTAAATATTAATATTATTACTAATAATACCTTATATATTATTTATAGAGATTAATTTCTCTAATTTTATATATTTGATATACAAAAATTATTTGTTGTACAATTCTTAATAATTTTATATTAATTATATTTAAATAAAATATTATAATTATTTTATATTCAATCAATATTTGTTTAAGATCCGATCATTTATCCGAAAATTATCCGTATCCGTTTAGTTAGGATATGGTTTTAAATTTTACTATCCGTCCAATATCCGTATCCGAATCCGTATCCGAACTAAAAATATGGATCCGAATATGGGTTGTGCACTAAAGTTATCATATTGTGCCAATAGGAAAAACATATTTTCACCATCAATTTTTTATAGCATGATACACATAGTAATTCATCTTGCAGCTGAGGCTAAGATTGCTAAACCAGTTCACTATCGTTAGATGTATCTCATTGAAAGGTACATTTTGATACTTTTTAATATTTTATCATATTTTAATAAGTGTTTGGATGAAATTAAGACATTTGTTATACTTTAACTATTTATTTACACTTAAAAGTTACGTTCGACATAGAATTTGCCTAGAAAGTTGTGTTGCAGAAGGTTATTTAGCTGAAGAGGCTTTCACATTTTACTCATGTTACCTCCATAGAGTTGAGACAAAGAGTTCAATGAGAATACTCGAAACTATTAGGGTTGTATGGATGTACAACAAGACGAAGCCTCTTATTTCACATGAATTGGTCATCAAATTAGTAGTGTTAGGTTTTTTATTTGTTGGCAATTTTACACAAAATATTCTAAGTGTATTTTTTCATGTATATGAGCTTTACACAAGTCTAGAATATCACTGGTGTGAAGAATTGCAAGATCATTGGAGAAAAGCCGTCGCGTTCTCACCGCGTTCACAAACGCATTCGAACGCGAAATCTGCGTTCACACAGACAGAGAGCCGCGTTCACAAGCGCGTTCGAACGCGGGCACTGCGTTCACACAGACAGAGAGCCGCGTTCACAAGCGCGTTCGAACGCGGGTACTACGTTCACACAGACCGAGAGCAGCGTTCACAAACGCGTTCGAACGCAACCTAAAGAATTCAAGCTGTCGCGTTCGAACGCACTTGGGCCCGTTCGAACGCACTTGGGCCCGTTCGAACGCACTTGGGCCCGTTCGAACGCACCTGAGATTAAGTTAGGCCGTTCGAACGCACTCGGGCCGCGTTCGAACGCACCTATGAAGTTTGCAATTTATTGGATTTTCGTGAGTACAATTATGACTTGGATTTGGCTCTATCTTGGAGATCATATATAAGGATAGTGTTGCCCTAACCTAGGGGAGTTGAAGAAGATTATTCAAGGAGACTTTTTGGAGGCTACATCGGTTCTTCAACAAACAAGGCCCTTCGCATCTACAAATCTTAATCTTTCGTCTTAAGGGCTATCTAGACGAAAGATCAATCTCGAGGGCTACTGAGATTGGACTTCAATCACAAGAAGCAGTGAATCGTGGGTTCTAGCGATCAAGACTGAGAGGAACAAAGTCGTTTGGATCGACGGATTGTTTTGTGAGTCAGTCTTGTAACTGCTACTATCATAGTGATTGGTTTTGATCCGAGTTTGGATCCGTGGTTTTTTTCCCGTTTGGGTTTTCCACGTTAAAATCTTGGCGTTCATCTCTCCTTTCGTTTTTAATATTTCTTCTGACTTTTACTTAAGCGAACGAGAAATATCATTGCCTAGAGGTTAGATACATACGTGTGTCTAGGAATTTTTCAATTGGTATCAGAGCGGGTTCTCTCACCCTTTAAGAGAGATCAAATAGGCATGGATTTTCATAGAGATGGACCCTCATCTATTAGACCTCCTATTCTAGATGGATCAAATTATGGATATTGGAAAGCTAAGATGAGAGCTTATTTGAAGTCTATAGATGAGAGAGTTTGGATGGCCATTATGAACGGTTGGAGTCCACCAATGTATATGGTGAATGATGAGTTAGTTGAGAAACCGATTGAGTCATGGGATAAAACAGATTATGAAAAAGTTGGCTGGAATAGCAAAGTAATAAATACAATTTTTAGTTGTGTTTCCTCGGAAGAATTTAGAAGAATATCTACTTGTGAAATAGCAAAACAAGCCTAGATGATCTTAGAAACAACTCATGAAGGTACTATGGCTGTAAAACTTTCGAAACTTCAGAGGTTGACTACTAATTTTGAAACCCTACGTATGGAGGAGAATGAAACATTTGATGAGTTCTATGCAAAGTTAAGTGATATAGTCAACTCCAGTTTCAACCTAGGAGAGAAAATTCTTGAAAATAGAATTGTCCGTAAAATCCTTAGGTCTCTTCCAGAAAGGTTTCAGGCGAAAGTTACAGCTATTGAGGAAAGTAAGGACATTGACTCTATGAAAGTTGAACAATTGGTAGGAAATCTACAAACATTTGAGTCCAGTCTTTCAAAACCGAGGAAGTCCAAAGGGATAGCTCTATCCACTGTTGAACAAAATTTAGAGGAGTCTGAAGATGAAGGTGATTTAGATGTTGAGATGTTGGCTATGTTTGTCAAAAAGTTCAATAAATTCTTTCGGAAGCCAAACAAGTTTAATACTGAAAAGTTTGAAAAAAACAAAACTTTTGTGAAAAAGAAGAATACTGTGACTTCGAATACAGGTGGTAGCAACAACAATGTCAAACAGAAAAATAAGAATTCTGAAAATAAAGTTCAATGTTTTGAATGTTCTGGTTTTGGACACATCGCTCAAGAATGCCCTAATCGTTTTAAGAGAAAGGGCAAAGCTATGAAAGTTACTTGGGATGATTCAGATGAATCTAATGATGATTCTGAAAAAGACGAAGAAAACTTTGTAGCCTTTGCCTCTTCTCTGCTTAATACTGACTCTGTTGATGATACTGATAGTACAGATAATCTTGATATGCTACCAGCTGAGGAAGATGAATCTGAAATTCAAAAGGCATATGACTTGTACTTGGAGTCGTTTAAACTCAAGAAAAGCAATCTTAGACTACTTCAACGACTCAAGGAAATTGAACCAGAAAGAATTTAATTTGAGGAGAAGTACAAATTAGAGCTTGAACGTGTCAAAGACCTTTCTGAACAACTTGACAATGCGAAAAATAAAATGAAGGCTGATGAAATTGAACTAGAGCGATTGCATAAGGAAGTTACATTTCTAAAAGGGAAGAACAAACTGGACGAGATTCTAAAAGCTCAGATCTCTGGAAAAGACAGGTATGGTGTTGGATATACTGGTAATTCAAATAATAATAAAACTGTTTTTGTTTCTGCAGGTATACAAAAGTAAGAATACCTAAAGCCATCAATCGTATTTTCAAAGCAATCCTGAATGAATTCTTCAAAATTGAAGTTGAATCTACAAACTGGTGAATCTTTGACGGCACCAAAGGTAAACTTTAGTCACACTCCTCGACAAAAGGTGAGTAGAAAAGGATTTGTTCCGACATGCTATCATTGCAGCATTCTAGGGCATATTCGACCTCATTGTAAATTTTTGCAAAAACCTAGAACTGCTTTCATTTATGGGATGAAAACAAAAACCATATGGGTCAAGAAAAGTGATTTGAAATGTTATGTTGTGCATACAGCCTTGAAAGCTTTAAATTCTGATTTATGGTATTTAGACAGTGGCTGTTCAAGACATATGTCGGGTGACAAGTCGTTATTTTCTAATCTTGAAAAACATGAAGGGGGAGTTGTGACATTCGGAGATGGTAATTCATCAAAGGTAATAGGTAAAGAAAAGGTAAGTACTCTAGGGATTCCTAGTCTCGAAAATGTTCTTTATGTTAAGGGCTTGAAAGCAAATCTACTAAGTATCAGTCAATTTTGTGATGAAGATTATGAGGTAAAATTCTCCAAAAATGATTGTACTGTTCTAGATCATGATGGTAATGTTATATATTATGGATCTAGAACATTTGATAATTGCTATGTCGTTGGAACTTCACATAAACTGAAATGTAATAGTGTGTCTTTTGACATTGCAGATCTTTGGCATCAACGTCTTGGACATGTGAATCACAAGGAATTATTTACTCTGTCCAAACATGAAGTGGTAAGAGGAATACCTAAGATAAAAGAAATGTCAAAAAGAGTGTGCGGTTCGTGTCAAATTGGAAAACAAATTCGTATCTCACACAAGAAGGTAAATACAGCTACCACTGACCGTGTGCTACAATTAGTTCACATGGACTTGATGGGTCCAACAAAAACTGAAAGTCTTGGAGGTAAACGCTATATATTCTTAATGGTCGATGATTACTCCAGATATACCTGGGTTGCCTTTCTACGTGAGAAGTCTGAGACCTTTGAAGTTTTTAAATCACTATGCTTAAAATTGCAGAATGAAAAATCTACAACCCTAGTTAGGATTCGTTCTGATCATGGTAGAGAATTTGAAAATGAAAATTTTTCTATATTTTGCGATTCTCTTGTTATTCAACATGAGTTTTCAGCTCCTATAACTCCACAACAGAACGGGATTGTTGAAATAAAAAATCGAGTTGTGTAGAAAATGGCTAGGGTTATGCTTCATGCTAAAAAGGTTACTCAAAGGTTTTGGGCAGAGGCGGTCAATACAGCGGTACATGTAATAAATCGTGTTTATCTAAGACCAGGTACAAATATGACTGCTTATGAAATCTGGAAAGGTAAGAAACCTAGTGTTAAATATTTTTGAGTTTTTGGTAGTAAATGTTATATCTTGCGTGATCGAGAATATTTGACTAAATTTGACACTAGAAGTAGCGAAGGCATCTTCTTGGGGTACTCGAATAATAGTAGAGCCTACAGAGTATTTAACCTTGAAACTTCTACTGTTATGGAATCTGCTAATATTATGATAGATGAATCCTCGACTGACTTAACTAAAGCTACTTCTATTTCTGTTTCTGTAGATACATATTACGAAGAAATAGGAAAGGAGCTTGATCTGGAAATTGAGAATCAGGACGAGGACAAAGTTGAAATGAACAAAAATGACTGCAACGTACCGAAACCATCTGCTAGAGTGAAATCAAATCATCCACTGTCACAAGTGATCGGAGACGTGAATGGACCAGTTAAGACAAGACGACAAATCCAAAGTGAGGTATCATTTACTTGTTATACATCTTCTTTTGAACCTAAAAATGTGAAGGAAGCATTGTTAGACGATTCTTGGGTAAATACTATGCATGAGGAATTAGAGCAATTTTCTAGGAATGATGTTTGGTATTTAGTTCCTAGACCTAAGAATGTGAACGTTATTGAAACAAAATGGATTTACAAAAATAAAAGTGATGAACATGGCAATATAGTTCGAAATAAAGCCAGACTAGTAGTACAGGGATACACTCAGGTTGGGGGTATAGATTTTGATGAGATATTTGCTCCTGTTGCTAGATTAGAGTCTATTCGTATACTGTTTGCCATTGCTTGTCATTTAAAATTTAAATTGTTTCAAATGGATGTTAAAAGTGTTTTCTTAAATGGTATCCTGAATGAAGATGTTTATGTGGAACAACCTAAGGGTTTCGAAGATCAAAAATTTTCTTCTCATGTTTTTAAATTGAAAAAGGCTCTTTACGGGCTAAAACAAGCTCCAAGAGCTTGGTATGAGAAGTTAACCACCTTTTTAGTGGATGCGGGGTTCACTCGAGGGGGAGTGGACAAAACATTATTCATTAGACGTGAAAACAAGAGTTTAGTTGTGGCACAAATATATGTGGATGACATTGTCTTCGGGGCGACGAGTCAATTATTAGCTAAGGAGTTTGCTGATCTCATGCACAGTCATTTTGAGATGAGTATGATGGGTGAGTTAAAGTTCTTTTTAGGGCTTCAAATTACTCAATTGGAGAGAGGGATTTTTATCGCTCAAACCAAGTATGCTAAGGATCTTGTGACTAAATTTGGTTTAGAAAATGCAAAACATGCTAGAACTCCTATGAGTACAACTACCAAACTAGGTAAGGACATGTCAGGAAAAAGTGTTGATCAGACAGTGTATAGGAGCATGATCGGTAGCCTTTTGTACTTAACGGCTAGTAGACCTGACATTGCATTTAGTATCGGTGTGTGTGCTAGGTTTCAGTCTGAACCCAAGGATTCACATTTGTTTGCTGTGAAACGTATCATAAAATATGTCAGTAGCACAGTTGATTTAGGTATCTGGTTTACTTATGACTCGGGTGCTATCATATCGGCATACACGGATTCTGATTGTGCAGGTTCATGTGATGATAGAAAAAGTACTTCAGGTGGATGTTTTTATGTTGGAAACAATCTGGTTGCTTGGCACAGTAAGAAACAAAACTCGATATCTTTATCTACTGCGGAGGCCGAGTACATTACAGTAGGAAGTTGTTGTTTACAGTTACTATGGATGAAACAGATGGTCAAGGATTATGGCATTGAACAAGATACTATGATGCTTTATTGTGACAACATGAGTGCTATTAATATATCAAAAAATCATGTTCAACACTCGCGTACAAAACATATTGATATCCGACATCATTTTATACGCGAGTTAGTTGAAGACAAAACAATAGCACTAGAACATGTTGAGACGGAGAAACAGTTGGGTGACTTGTTTACAAAACCTTTGGATTTACAGATATTTGAGTATCTTCGTACTTCTTTAAGGATTTGTGCTTTGGACTGATTTTATTGGGATTTGTGTTCTTTTTAGTTTGCGAGTTTCTTTCGTTTTGTTTTTTTTTTAGGTTTTCTTTTACTCTGAAATTTTCTTTGGTTTTAGTTTCAGTTTTGTCGAGAGTTTTTGTCATTAAAAAAAAATTGATGCACTCCTAGATTCAATAATATACTCTTGACATAAAAATATGATTTTTTCTTTTGATTATGAGTTATTATAGTCAATTTTGTCATCTTGTAGTATATTGTTTCAATTTTGATTTTGTCACTCCCTCGACTTCTATAATAATAAATTTTTAATGCCTCATAACATATGTGTATTCTTGTGTGAGCATGATATGATGAATATTTTTTTCAATAGCTCTCTATTAACTTTGATTTGCACAGTTTGACCTCATGCTTAGTTATCAAATACATTTTTATAAAAGATCAATGAAAAGGGCTACAATGAGTTAGTGTGAAAGCCGTCTTGTTTCGAGTCCAGTTTGACTCAGTACATTATTTGCAAATTTAAAAAAAATGATATATGTGAATTTCTTCTTGCACATCGTTTGATTTGTACTACAAGAAAAAGGCTACCTACTCATGTGTGAAAGCCATCATTGCACATATATGTTTCAATAAAAAAAATACAGGAAAAATTCCTGCTGTATTATGGAGAATAAGTCGAAAAGTGCAAAATTTATATACTAAGTCGGTTTGACTATTGTGTTGCATCATTGTTTATATAGTAAAGTTTGTTTAAGAAGATTGGTTCATGTTATCTATGCTCATCTTGCATATGCATATCGTTATGATCAATCAAGATTAATGTAATTTTGAGTGATGCATTCGAATTGATTATAATATGCTTTTGATGATTTGATTGATCTTGTATGACTTATTTCATTTGCTTGTCATATTCTATGTCTTGAATATATTTTGGAATTCTAGAAGTGCATCTCCAAAAAGATTTTTAACTTGTTTTTAGTTATAAAAAAAAAGGCGTTCAAACGAGAATTCTTGAGTTCGAACGCGGCGCGTTCCAACACGCGGACTGGTGCGTTCGAACGCACGCGTGGGTTCTTTAAATATTGCGTCCGAACCCAAGGGTTTCATCTTCCATTCTCCAAACCCTAAAAACTTTTCATTTTCCCCTTCTCAAATCTTCAAGATCTTGGTGTTTTTTATCGAATTTTTCACTTCAAATCCTTTTTTGGGGGTAGATCTCCTCCGGATCTAGTGTCTTTCAACCAAAATTTTGAGTTTCTCCCCACATTTGCAAGGTATGATCATCCATTATTTTCTTAATTTTTTTTTCAATAAACATGCTTGATCTTGAGTGATTTGTGCGTTCTCAACTTTTGATCACGTTAATGTTAAACTCTTGATGGTTCTTGTGAGATTGAACGTGATATCTTAGCGTTTTTCAAGTGCAAGATGTTTTTCCTTTTGGGGCTTCATGGTTTCTACCATTTTTTTTTTAGATTTCTTGCTATTTTTTGGTTGCTTTCGGCATGTATTGAATATTGAAACGTGTTTTCTTTTCAAGAATGCCTAAGAAAACGACGGTGACCAAGAAACCAAGGCCGCCTTCCTCGCCATCCTCGGCTCCCAAGTTTTCTTCAACAACGGCTGCGGGTCGTTACAAGCATAATTTTGGCACCCGTCCTATTATCTGTGAAAGACCCGTGGTTATATTTGATTTTTTTGAGTTGGGGATTGAACAGATCTTTACTGAACGAGGATGGTTATCAGTGTGTCGGATGAGCAGGACTGCTTATGTGGAAGTTGTTCGTGAATTCTTTAGTAATGCCACGATTTTCGATCACTGTATACGTTCTACTGTTCGTGGTGTATCTATATACCTGGATTCCGATGTTATTCGTGCTGAACTGAGTCTGCCTGATGGTGAGTTTCAGTATCCGACGTCTGCTCCACTCCCTGATATAAATGACTATGCCGGTACAGTGCTGATCAAAGGGGAACGTTGGAAAGGTAACATGATGCCGCATGCAAGGCTGACATCTGTGGCTCACATGCTTCACCTCTTTTGTCTGTACAATGTCACCCCCAAGACTCGACATTCCAGCATTAGTCTGGATCGTGCGTTCCTTCTTCATGCCATGTTATCGGGAGTCTCTATTGACTTAGCTGCAGTGATCTATGATTCGATTCTCTCAGTTGCACAGAAAGAAGCACCTCGTGAGGGATTACCTTTTGGCATTTTTCTTACCAATTTGTGCACTCAGAGTGGGGTGCGAGTAGATGCTTTGGAACCTTCTCTTACTTCGTAGAAACCATTGGATCGGATTACTCTGAAGCAGAGTCAAGCTCACTACCAGACGTCTCCTCTCAAACCATCCTCTTCCGCCGCTGGTCGGTCATCACATCTCGACAGTTCTGATGATAGCTCTGCCGATGACTCATCTCCCACTGAGGGGGAGTTACCACAGTACTCGGACCGGTTCGATCAACTTAGTACTCAAGTGCAGGATCTCCATTCCGCGGTGCATGATCTACGTACTGAGCAAGTCCGTCAGGGAACTGTACTTGATTCCGTGTTGACGATTCTTCATCGTCAGTTTCCTCCGAGTTCCTAGTCTTTGGCATTTGTGCCAAAAAGGGGGAGAGTGTCTCAGTGTTTAGGTGTCTAGGTGTGTAGGGGGAGTATGGGCATAGGGGGAGTTTAGTGGAGTTTACTTAATGGTTGAACTTTGCTTTGTCTTAGTGTCGTTGGCATTTGAACTTAACTTGAAGTAATTGTGATAACGTGTGTTTAATCTTTGTCTGTTTAAATTTTTGCTCTTGTGATAACTTGTGTTTTGATTTTTTTATTTTAAGTTATTTTCACTTGATCTTGGATTGGTATATGTTTCCTTGCAGGGATTGATGTGCAAAATATTCTAGACTTGTTGATTGCTCAGTTTGAAGTCATTGTAATATCTTGTAACCTAGGTGTTTTGTCACAAATTGCCAAAGGGGGAGATTGTTAGATTTTTTATTTGTTGGCAATTTTGTACAAAATATTCTAAGTGTATTTTTTCATGTATATGAGCTTTACACAAGTCTAGACTATCACTGGTGTGAAGAATTGCAAGATCATTGGAGAAAAGCCGTCGCGTTCTCACCGCGTTCAGAAACGCGTTCGAACGCGAAATCTGCGTTCACACAGATAGAGAGCCGCGTTCACAAGCGCGTTCGAACGCGGGCACTGCGTTCACACAAACAGAGAGCCGCGTTCACAAGCGCGTTCGAACGCGGGTACTGTGTTCACACAAACCGAGAGCAGCGTTCACAAACGCGTTCGAACGCAACCTGAAGAATTCAAGCTGTCGCGTTCGAACGCACTTGGGCCCATTCGAACGTAGCTGAGATTAAGTTAGGCCGTTCGAACGCACTCGGGCCGCGTTCGAACGCACCTATGAAGTTTGCAATTTATTGGATTTTCATGAGTACGATTATGACTTGGATTTGGCTCTATCTTGGAGATCATATATAAGGACAGTGTTGTCCTAACCTAGGGGAGTTGAAGAAGATTATTCAAGGAGACTTTTCGGAGGCTACATCGGTTCTTCAACAAACAAGGCCCTTCGCATCTACAAATCTTAATCTTCCGTCTTAAGGGCTATCTAGACGAAAGATCAATCTCGAGGGCTACTGAGATTGGACTTCAATCACAAGAAGCAGTGAATCGTGGGTTCTAGCGATCAAGACTGAGAGAAACAAAGTCGTTTGGATCGACGGGTTGTTTTGTGAGTCAGTCTTGTAACTGCTACTATCATAGTGATTGGTTTTGATCCGAGTTTGGATCCGTGGTTTTTTTTCCGTTTGGTTTTTCCACGTTAAAATCTTGGCGTTCATCTCTGCTTTCGTTTTTAATATTTCTTCTGACTTTTACTTAAGCGAACGAGAAATATCATTACCTAGAGGTTAGATACATACGTGTATCGAGGGATTTTTCAAGTAGGAAAATGGGGAAATGATTGAGGAGAATTCAGCCTTATCTACTCTTACATTCTAGTTTTCTAGTTTAATCTATTTATAATTTGATAAAAGAAAATTATTACAATAATAATTTGTAGGAAGCTGGTAGACATTTTAAAGAGAGCATCAGTGAAGACAAGAAAGAGAAATTGAGTGTATTCACAATGAGACTTTTCATGATTGATTTAGAAATCATGTATGCAACATCTATAGTATATTGTTGATTGCATTTAAATTTGTTTTGGAATTCTATCTCAATGGACTAACACTATTACCATTTAAAATTTGCTAGGTCAGTCAATTACGACCAGCAGGAACTGTAGATATCCTAGAAGAAATTGTATGGCTTACTATTAGATCAAATAATAGTGCTAAGTAATTTTCAGATTATATTCTTAATGGCTATCACTTTTTGTGTAAAATTAGTAATTTATGATATCTAATCATTAAGAAACAACTAACAAAACTGACTTATTTATTTACAAGAAAATCTGCCTGAAAGGGCTAGATTGCAGGTGAATTGTGTTAATCCAAAAGAAATTACTATTATTATTAGTTCAATCAGTTTATTTCTCTATTTTTATCTTATGTTTAATGATAAAATAATATATATATGTATTTCTCATTTACTATGATAAAAAAAAAGGTTCATCATTTGTCTCAAAAATTGAACTTCTGATTTCATTTTGTGGTTGCATTAGTGAGTATTAATAACTTTTTAAATAGTTGTTAGGAAGGGTATGTGCCAATTATAGATATAGGAATCCTTATCCAAATAGGATAAGATAGATATAAAAATTCAAAATTTGAAGCCGAAGTTAAAAACTAGGAAAACTTAATCCTATTAGGTTTATAAAATTGATTTCAAATTATTTTCTAAAAATCGAAATCAAGTAAGAGAAGAAACTTGAATCCTTCTCTAGGATTAGTAGGATTAGGAAAATTAAGTACTATTTAAAATATAAAAATAAACTAGACTTAAGTCGAAAGGGAAAGCCAAAGTAAGAGTAGAAAACATAAAACGGAAAAGGTATAAGAAAGTAAAAACATTGCAAACAATGTGATATAATTTTTTTTAACTGTTGAAAAACTTTCTTAATTCAACGAAGAGAGGGAAAAAATCATGAATCTGATTAACTTGTTGGATCATAGATACAAGAATCTAAAGAATCACCTTTACCATACTTTGGACGGTAGTAATTGAAATCTTTTTCTTACTTAAACTTTTCATTTTTGATGAACTATGAAAAAAAACCCCTAGACACACGTATGTATCTAACCTCTAGGCAATGATATTTCTTGTTCGCTTAAGTAAAAGTCGGAAGAATTATTAAAAACGAAAGTAGAGATAACACCAAAATTTTAACATGAAAAACCCAAACGGGAAAAAAACCACGGATCCAAACTCGAATCAAAATCAATCACTAGAATATTAGCAGTTACAAGACTGACTCACAAAACAACCCGTCGATCCAAACGACTTTGTTCCTCTTAGTCTTGCTCGTTAGAACCCACGATTCACTGCTTCTCGTGATTGAAGTCCAACCTCAGTAGCCATCGAGATTGATCTTTCGTCTAGATAGCCCTTAAGACGAAAAGTTAAGATTTGTAGATGCGAAGGACCTTGTTAGTTGAAGAATCGATGTAGCCTCAAAAAATCTCCTTCAATAATGCTTCTTCAACTCTTCTAGAGATAGGGCATCACAATCTTTATATATGATCTCCAAGATAGAGTCAAATCCAAGTCTTATCCGTACTCACGAAAGTATAAAATAGAGTCAAATCCAAATCTTATCCGTACTCACGAAAGTCTAAGATTTTCAAATTTCGTTGGTGCATTCGAACGCGGCCCGGGTGCGTTCGAACGGCATGACTTGATCTCATCAACTTTACTCCAATAATTTTGCAATTCTTCAAACCGGATATTTTCTAGTCTTGTGTAAAGCTCATATACATATAAAAGATATACTTAGAATATTTTGTACATAATTGCCAACAATTAAAAACCTAACAAACTACTTAGTTAAAGTATATTTGTTCATTCTTTATTCTTAACTCTGCCATGGATCAAACTCACTCTTGCTTCTAGTGTCAATGTAGGTGTCGAGATGTAGACAACGTCGATTTGGCTCTTCCGATGCTTTTAGATCATCTTCTATTGAAGTTCAAGCACTCGAACATATGTTTACAACTCTCCTCACAATTAATAAGAAATATGTTTTATGGTGGAAATGATTTACAAAGTTTGGGTCACTTCCTCAAAGCATCTAAATCACGCTTCCGTAGTAGGAGAATTCACTAAAGGAACACCAAGTTTGGATATATTTCAGGCTTTCCTTAGCTGTCAGGTGCGATAAGTTGGAACTAATTTGTGTTTGATCAACATTGAACTTATGTCCCCTAAATATCCGCAGCAAAAAAGTATATCGCAGTTCAGACAGTTTAAAATCAGTTCAAATTGACATCGTAACAAATGCTGATTTTTATTTGAATTGATTATGTTTCCAATTTCATTCGCACATATACTTCTCGTACAAATAGTGTAACTTGTTCATATATTATTTTTATGTGTTACATTATTTTTCTATGTGTTTTGTGTTCACAGCTTATCATTACATAAAATTGTATTAATTTTTTTTTATCTCATCTTCTTCTATTAAAGATTAAGATAATATCTACTTAATTGAAGTGGATGTCACGATACTTTATGTAAACCTATCTTAGCTATTGCAAAGAATATTTCATTTGCAACACCCAATGAGAGAAGGCAATAATGTGAAAGGATGCTCACCGGTATCGTTATTTTATTTTCACTTTGTTAATTACTTACAGCACTCAAAGTCTGACATTCTCCATTGTATAATACGGGGGCCAAATTGATGTCTAATAAGAGCAATAATTGCACTACATACTAATAATTGATCAAACAAAACTCTACTCTAGATCTACCAATCGGTAAACTTTATTTTGCATACATTAGTTGAACAATTGGTTAATTTAGACTATTTGAGAGAAAATTGGATAATTTATTTAGTTTTAAGCAAATGGTTACAACTTGATATATTAAAAAGAAACAGGAGAAACGGTGACAACCCTAAATATGTATAATATCGAGTAAATAACGACGAAAATGCGCCCTCATACAAATAAAGCAGTGGAGGAGAAGCACAGTTAGAGATTTGAAAGAAAAATGCAAGTGAAAAGGAGTCTGCGTTGAAAATTGGTTCGAAATCAAGAAAATCGTTTGAACAGGTTAATAGCGTTCAAACAACGTTTGTTGTAATTTGCTTTTGTTCTAGTTTTGTGTGTCGGTGTTTAAACAATGTTCATCTGCTCGAACAAAATGGAGGCGTTGGAATAATGTTTGGACGTTCGAATAACCGAGAGTTTAGAAGGTCACGTGTTCGAAACGCGTTCAAATGTGTTTCCAATGGTGCATTGACGTTCTAACGCGCACCTATTCAAACAGTTTACAAAACGTGCTTACAACACTGCATGAGAATTCGAACGCTGTCCATCCATTTGAATAGCTCGTAATTTTATTTTCTAAGTTATTCCTATAAATACCTAATTGATGTTTTATGACATAATAACCATTCGAAATATTTGAAAAAGAAAACCACTATTGTACTCAGAGTGTTTGGAGTTTGGCAAATTCTTTGTACTTGGATTCAAATAGTAGATTAAAGATTTGCACTGCCCGTAGATGTTGATACATCGCTGAACTACGTAACATCTTGCATTTCTCTTTATTTTCTTTGTGATTACTTGCATTTGCAATTAGATTAATCTTTGGAATTTCTCTATTTTTGGCATCATACTTGTGATTTTCTCTATTTGGATTGCATTTGTCCATTACTATTTTGTTAAGATTATTAGTTTTTGATTGGGGATTCACTTCCGCTACCCTATTCCGCACAACAGTCTACATTCTAAGGCTTTAACAAATCTTAGAGAAGAAACATAAACAGAGACGAGGAAGATGACCGGCAATCTCTACGGCGAAGCCAAGAATAGTACAAAATAAGACAAACAAAAGTAAGATAAACAAACACCCAGCCACCATTATGAGAGGAAGCCACAACAATCGACACAACCACAACCTGTGAAAAGAGGACCACAACCACAGCAAGAGACACGTACGTACTGTTCACAACACCACTAGGGCCGCCTCACGTAGGTGCCAATTGCATCGATATATTTTCCAGATCGTACGTGAAAGCCAACGATTTGACCATTGTCAGCAGGAAGAGAAAACGAAGTTCCTTCTTGGCGTCCATATGGACCATAAGTGTGACGATTGCTGACAAAAGTAAGTGATCTTATGAGTAACCAATCCTGAAATTTGCCATAATGGCCCTCTACGGATATTAGATGTTCATCTGGCCCGAGATTAATCTGCATGCAGAAAGAAGGAATTCCCATGCACCTTAGTGATTGAAAAGTTAGACGTATATATAATATATCCAGTACTGGTGATTACCTCAGTGAATCCACCTCCACTTCCTCCCCACATTGGAGTCCATTCAGGCTGGCCATTGCGTTCAAACATAATGCGAATAGCATCAATAGCTCCTCCATGGCGGACTATCAACTTGTTTATGCGACTAACTCCGTCAACGTTCATTTCCCTTGCACCGCCTCCGGATCCGCCGCTAGGACCCATCTTGGATATCGCCTGTATATATACATAAGCACTCAATATTTATTAATGATCAAAGAGGGTACTGAGGATTAGAAGTCACCATTGCGATTGAGCTAGAGGTTGGAGGTGCAAATTAGAGAAGATGTGATTGGGATTCTTAGACTGTCGAAAGATCGCCGGTAGTGGGTGGATATATATAGAGAGAGAGGAAGGTGGTTTTTGTTGTATCATATGTACAAGTTGGGCGAGGATCTATCATCTATGTTGAGCAGCTAAGCGTTTCAAGTACGCATTGAATTTTTTTGACAGATCAGCGAAGACTTGTAAGGGATCAATAATATCTGATTGATGTACAATATATTCTGTGGGTATTTCCTAAAGCAAAGTCTGGGTGACAAGCTGTTTTAGGAGAATAAAAGATGATATAGAATATTATTGTGAAAATCCTATGGAAAAATTATACAGGGAAGACTCATGAAGGGGTCCAGAAGAGTTTGGCCTTGATCAAATAATCTCCAATTGGTATACAATATGTTCTTGGTACATTTTCTTTCATTTGTTATTTCTTTGTTGAAACATATCTAAATTTAGTTATCCAACATCTTCACAACAATCCATATAAAAGTCAAATGGCTCTTTTAGTCCTCTATTGATTAAATGATAGAAATTACCCAGTTAAACTAGTCATTAACTATTTTGTAATTTTTCAAGCGAATAGTATTAAACTTACTTTGAAGAGTTTTGATGCCATATCATCTTCACATTCTCCTCTTTTTTGTAATATACTTTGAGTGTATCCCATGCTTTTTTTTACCGTCGGCCCGGTCAATATTCGTTTAAAGATTGTCTCGTCCCTTGCTTGATAAATGAAGAACAATATTTTTTTCACAAGTCCTCTTCAACTCATTAAGTTGTTGTAGTGTGAGTATCGTCACGTTCACCGGCTGAACATAGTCATTCTCCACGATATCCCATAGATCTTGGGATTCATAGAGAACCTTCTTTTAGATACTCCATTAAATTATAATTCTTTCCGGTGAAACAAGAAAGTTGGAGTTGCAAAAAATTATTGGAAACCATGGTATTTCAAGAAAAGTGGATAAAAACTTAAGTTTTCTTACTTCACTTGCATACCATTCTATAAAATAAGATCACACACACACACATGTCACCTCTAAATTAAAATATCAATTATTTTTGAATTCTGCACTAGCCGATTAATTTAATTGACCAGTCAAATAGGGTAGCTTAATATTACAACAATTTGAAGTCTACATGCTAAATTTCTAAAATTCTGAAAGTTGTATTGATGAAAATATTAATTACTGAAAATATGAAAGTTAATCGTGGTGAAATATGAAGTTATGTAGGATGATTTGCATTATCTCAAATCTGCAGATCAGTGATTGTTTTGTGAAGTAGAGCTCAATTGAGATTTTATTTGGAAAGTTGAGTAATAGTAGGATTTCATCAAAAATATTTCTTGACTGTTTGGAGGTTTATTGAATATTTGTATCACTCAGTTTTGCAAGATAATAAAATGCTGAATTCTGACTTGAGAAAATTGATTTGAGGATTGTATTGCATATCATTTTGTCAAGTCAATGTTTTTTTCTTTTTTTTTTTGCAAAAAAAAATAGATTTAAAGCAAATACATATATATCTTGATCCTACTAATATTGTATTTAGTACTACGAGCCCCGTTAACTCCTTTTTTACATTTAGAATAGGGAGGAATACAAATAGCAAAACCTAATTTGTTATTTCTAAAATGATGATTTTATTCTAGGAATAGCTATTCATATGTTTACTTATATTCTAGAATAAATATATAATAATTATGTTTGATGTGATATAAAGTGAAGATAAAGAAAAAAAATTACTAAAATACCCTTTAATTTGATTTAAAGTATATTGATAGAATAGATGGCAAATAAATTAATATATTTTTATGTATGTAATGCTTAGACTTACGTATATAATCCTTGAAGTTATGTATGCAATGCTAGGCTAAGTCATTATATATGCAATCTAGGGAAATAGATATGCAATGCAATAGAATGCAATATTAGAGAGATAGATATGCAATGGTAAAAATTAACAATGTAATGCAATATAAATATATTTTAATTTTATAAAATATTAGCTTATTGATATTTATATTTTTTTTTATATATTTTATAGACAAAAATAATATTTTATTATTAATAATATTTTAAATATTATTATATTTCATAGCCAAAAATAATAAAATTTTATTTTACATGTATAAATAATCTTTGCAAAATTAGATTATTAATAATATTAAAAATATTTACACTTTCATATATTTTGTTTTAGCTTAAAACATGAGATTATTAATAATATTATATTAATTTTTTCCTAAATTTATAATTTCATTATTTAAAAAAGATTTAATCCGGTTAATATGTAGTTTAAGTAGTAAGTATATTATTTTATCTATGAGTTAATATTTAATTCAATAAAATAGTAGTTTATTAATATTATATTTTTAATGTTATTAGTACATATAAAAATTATTTTAACAACCATATAAGTTAGAAAAAATTACATACTATATTATTAAGAATTTCATAGTGTTTATATTTAATATTTAAGTATAAAAAATTAAAATAATATTTAATAATATCATTAATATGCAATGCAATTCTAGAGAAATAAATATGCAATGCAATACAATGCTAGAAAATAGATATGTAACGTAATGGAATATTAGGGAGATACATATGCAATGCAATATTATAAAGATAAATATGTAATGCAATATAATTTGAATATAATTTAATATTATAAAATAATAGTTAATATTAAAAATAATGGTTTATTAATTTTTATCTTTTTTACATTTAATCCTAATATTTTATAGTTGAAAATAATATTTTATTATTATAATATTGTAAATATTATTATATTTTATAATATTTTAAATATTATTATGTTTTGTAGTCGAAAATAATAAAATTATATTTTAGATGGAACATATATTTTTAATAATCATTCAAAAAGAAGATTATTAATAATAATAAAATATTTACACTTTCATATTTTATTTTAGCTAAATTAGAGATTAATAATAATATTATATTATTTTTTTCCAAAATTTCTAATGTTATCATTTTAAAGAAAGAAAATTTTAATTAAATTAATGCATAGTTTAAATAGTAAATATATTATTTTATCTATGAATTAATATTTAATTTGATGAAATATTAGTTTATTAATATTATATTTTTGATGTTATTAGTACATATAAAAATTATCTCAACAATAATATAATTTAGAAAAAAATTATTATATCAATCCAAGACCGGTGGTGGTGGAACCCAAGAGGAGTGCGGCATCGGTGCGCTTCGTCGACGAAGAGGATTGGCACTTAGATAATGATGTTGATCCTTTCGGAGATGATGATGGACGTGCTCGAGGATTTAGAGAAGGAGATCAACAAGCACAAAGGTTCAGACCTAAACCATGGATTTTTCACGACCCGACAATGTTATTCGAGGGAGAACCGTATGCTTGGACTTCCCAAAATTTCAAAGCAGTGATCCGACAGATTTGGTGTTTCAAGTGAAACAATACTTTGATTTTCAAGGGACAGCAGAAGACTCAAAGGTCCAGATGGCAAGCTTTCACCTACAAAGAACGGCATTGCATTGGTATAAATCAGCTATTCGTGATGGAGGATTTATCAGTTAGGCTGACTTTTGTAAGAGGATTACACGCAAATTTGGCATAGCGACATATGAAGATTTTGCTGCCACATTAAGCAAGATGGTTCAGAGGATGATTGTGTTGGAGCACCAAGTAGACTTTGAAAGAGTTAGTAGTCATTGCGAGCCACATTGGCCCGAACCGACATTGATGAGCATATTCATTTCAGCGCTACAAGAAAAGATATAGGCAGATGTTCGTGGTCTTTATCCTACTACTCTTGAGGAGGCCTTTGAGAAGGTCGTGAGGATGGAGTAAAAGCACAAGGCTCTCAAGATGGCAACGAAAACAAGTTGGGGCAACCAAGAAGGGTGGTTTGCGCCTAAAACATTGGCTGGAAATTCTGTGGGTTCAAAAACAACGGCTGCTAGTACTAGACTACAACCACCTTTGAGACCTTTTTCGATGTTAGAGGAGACACAAGACCCCCGTTCGAAATCTCACACCTGCCTAGATGGAAGAGCGAAGAGCCTTTGCTTTCGATACGATGAGTGTTTCATCGACTGTCTCGAGGAGGATGATGAGGTTGTTGGTGATAGAGTGTTCAGAGGAGGTCCATGAGGAAGCCGTGGAGGAGGGCACGAAGGAAGATATTGAAGCTGACATATCGATGCATACATATTCAGGTACTTCCGCGCCGAAAACATTACAAGTAGACGGACTCGTTTGAAAATATTGTGTGCACATCCCTATCGATTCCGAGAGTACACACAATATATCTATCACTCTCCTTGCAATTGATAGGAAATATGCTTCGTGATGAAGATGATTTACAGAAAGCTCTCTCGAGTTAGATCACTTCCTCTAAAGCTCTAGATTAGAGGAGACAAATATTTTGTTTCGTATTCACAGAGTCTACAGAAAGAAATAGTAAGTTTAGATATGCTTTAGTCTTTCATTAGTTATTTTGTGCAATTGATTCGAACTAATTTGAGTTCGATTCACACTGAAGTTATGTTCCTGGTATTATAGGAAAAAAACCTATGTTGTGCAATTCAAATTGTTTGAATTCGGCTTGAATCAATACCATATCATATACTGGTTTTACTATAGCAAAGGCTAAATTTGAGTTTTTATTTGAAATTGATTATTTTCAATTTTCTTCACTTATATACTTCTTCCATAGTTTTGTGTTCACAAACTTATATTACATAAAATCACACTAACATTCTCCTTATTTTCTTTCAATTAAAGGTTAAGAGAGCATGTCTTGATACCTAACTGAAGTGGATGCCACGATGTTGCACGTAAACTAATCTTAGCTCTTGCAGAGAATACTTCAAAGGATCCATAATACTAAAACCTAATTTTTAGATTATATATATATATATCCTGTAAGAGAAGGCAATAATATGAAAAGCCCGGCAAGGATATGAAAGTTTAATATTCTCCATTGTTTAATCCAATTAAGGTCCAAATAAATGTCTAATAAGAGCAATAATTGATGACACAAAGCTCTATTCTGATTATTATTTATATATATATATGAATTGAACAATCGTTAATTTAGAGTTTTCTGAGAGACAGTCTTAATTTATTTGCTTTAATCAAGTTAAAATTTGATATATAAGAAAGAAAGAGGAAGGCGACAACCATAAGTAGAAGCCTTATACTTAGCTGAAACACAAACCGAACAACAAAGAGTATAGTGTCAAGTAAATAATAACAGACATAAGTACTGATGAAAATAAAGCAATGGAGGAGAAGGGCAACTAGGCCTCCTTCTTGGCAATCAATGACACCACTACGAGAAGCACAACCGAGAGATTTAAAAGAAGGCATTGGTATTCTGCAACTCCATCAAGACAAGGGAAAACCAGACTCTAATGACCTGCAACACCCTAAATCACTGCTATAGAACCTTAGAGAAGAAACATAAAGAGAGACGAGAGAGATGACCAGTGAACTCTGTGGCCAAGCCAAAAACAAGACGAAATAAGATTAAACATGCACCCAATCACCAAAAGGAGAGCGAAACACAACAAAAGACAATTCACCTGACCACTAGGGTCGCCTCACGAAGGTGCCAATTGCATCGAGATATTTTCCGTATCGTACGTGAAAGCCAATAATTTGGCCATTATCAGCAGGAAGGGAAAACGGAGTTCCTTCTTGGCAGCCATAAGGACCACAAGTCTCACGATTGCTGACAAAAGTAAGTGATCTTATCACTAACCAATCCTCAAATTTTCCATAATAACCATCTACGAATATAAGATATGTTGATCTTTAGCTCAAATTCAAATTTCAGCATTTTATATGCTTGATGTACCAGTGTGTTCGAACGGGCCCTAGGGGCGTTCAAACACAATTCCCAGACAGAGACTAGGTGATGCAGGCGTTCGAACGGCCCAGCCACATTCGAACGTAAGCCAACTTGAGAACAGCTTTTTCTACAGGCATTCGAACATGGCTTTGGCGTTCGAACGCCAGTCTGCATTTGCACTGGGCTCATTCGAACGCGCCCCGTGGGCATTCGAACGCTCCTTGGGTTCTGCTGCTTTGATATTGGGGGGTATTCGAACGCGACGCAGAAAAACCCAATGTGAATCGGCCCTATAAATAGAAATGTTAGGTTTTAGGGTTTGTTGTGGACATTTTGCAAGAGAGAAAAACTTATAGGGGAGAGCCACCATTGTTTAGAGAGATATTAGAGTTGTAAACTCTTTGTATTTTAAAATTTGCACAGTGGATTGAAGATTGCTCTGCTCGTGGACGTAGGCACATCGCCGAACCACATAAATCGTGTCTCTCCCTCCTTTCTCTTTATGGTTTGCATTGATTTCGTGTTCATATTTGTGATTACCTTGGGTATTTGAAGTTCTCTACAACTAGCATCTTGTATTTAGAGTTCTCATATTGATATTGATATTAATTTTGCTAATATTTGATTTGCCCCAAATTATTGCTATTCCGTTTGAATTTATTTGAGGGTGAAAGGTTTTGCTTCCGCTTCCCTCACCCATTTGGGTATTTGGCACAACAAGATGTTCCTCCGGCCGAGATTAATCTACCTCGTTGAATCCACCACCACTTCCTCCCCACATTGGAGTCCTTTCAGGCTGCCCATTGCGTTCAAACATAATGCGAATAGCATCAATAGCTTTTATACGATTAACTACGCCAACGTTCATTTGCCTTGCACTGCCTGCGGATCCGCCGCTAGGACCCATCTTGGACATCGCCTGTATATATACATAACCACTCAATATTAATGATCAAAGATGGTACTGAGAATTAGAACTCACCATTGCGATCGAGCTAGAGGTTGGAGACGCAAAGTTGAGAAGATAGGATCGAGATATCATATGTACAAGTTGGGCAATATATTGCTTAGAGAATTACATCTTCATGGAGTGCCAAGGAACCATGTTGAGCAGCTAAACGTGGCAAGTACGCATTGAATTTTTTTGACAGAGCGAAGACTTATATGGGGATCATATATATATATATATATATATATCAGAAAATCTCTGATTGGTATACAAAATATTTTCCTCTGGAGAACTACATAGGGAAGACTTATGAAGGGGCCAAAAGAGTTTAACCTTAATCCAAAGATCTCCGATTCGAATCGAATACAATATATTTGTGGTAAATTTTCTTTCATTTGATTTTTCTTAATTAGTTATCCAACATTTTCACAACAATTCATATAACAGTCAAATGGTCCTAGTTCTTAATTGATTAATGATAGAGATTACCTTGAATCCTTCGTGTGAAGAGTAGTATTAAATTTACTTTGAAGAATTTGAACTCGTACCATCTTCGTCTTCTTTTTTTCCTTTGTAGGACACTTTGAATATATCTCACACTTCTTTCATCGTCGACACGATCGAGATCCATTCAAGTATTATCTCGTCAACCGCTTGATAAATGAAAAAAAAAAAAACAGTGCTTTCTTATCTATCTTACGAGTCTCTTTCAGCTCATTAAGTTGTTGTGATGTAAATGTTGTTATTTTCTTCGGCTCATAGCCATTCTCTACGATATCTTATAGATCTTGGGATTCATAGAGAACCTTCATTTGGATACTCCATTAGTTGTAATTCTTTTCGGTGAAGCGAGGAAGTTGGACTTGCAAAAAACTATTCAAAACCATGATATTTCAAAAAAAAAAGAAAACTAGCTCTAATACTACTATATTATAGGTGATGGTGGTAGAAAACTAAAACAAGAATATTGTTCTCTTGATACTTAGACAAGATGAAGTGGATAAAACTTTGAGTTTTTTCTTACTTTATTTGGATGTCATTCCATAAGATAAGATCATATATATATATAGTGATTTATATGACTCTTAGTTATATAATTCTATGTTTTCCAACTTCTAGATAACCCAAGGATTGCTATAATTCCAAGATATAAAGAAGACTAAGTGTCATCTCAAAACTAAAGCACCAATTATTCTTTTAAGTTCACCGTTAGCCGATCAATCAAATTGACTAATCAAATGGGGTAGTTTAATGTTTCAACAATTTGAAGTCTACTAGCTGAATTTCTGAAATTCTAAATTGTTATTGATGAAATTGTTAATTGCTGGAAATCTGAAACTTCATCTTGCTGAAATCTGAAGTTATTAAACTGAAATCTGCAGATCAGTGATTGTTTTGTAAAGTTTAGCTCAATTGAGTTTTGTTATAAAACTTAAGTAATGGTCGGATTTCGTTGACAATAATTCTTGACTATTAGGAGGTTTGTTGAATATTTTTATCACTCAGTTCTGCAAGAATATGAATTGCTGAATTCTATGTCTTTGCCTTGAGAAAAGTGATTTGAGAAAAGAAATTCAGATTTGAAGCAATATCATCATTCATCAATTCGTTGAAGAAAGCAAAATAATTTTTAGAAAAGCTTACATTTCAAACCCGTCTTATTTATTTTTAATATTTATCAATCGAGTCTTATGATCCGAACATTATTCTTAGAGAACATCCCAGATAAACAACAGCCAGCAGAAAGGTTCTTATTAATGGAAGAATATTTCATTAGTTTGTCTAAAAATGCCCTCTAGTTTTAGTTTGTTTAGAGATACACATACATACTCGTACCTCTCTAAAATATAGACTCCTTCTAAAAGAAAAGATGAGATTGTCATGCTTAGATGAGCATTAGGATGCCAACTTTCCATACCGTCGTGAGTTTAGCCTTGATCTTATCCGACACAAAGGAATTGACATTGGTCTTAGATTTGGAGAACAATAAGGAGTCACCAAGGTAATTACACATTGCCAAGTAGTATCCTGAGTGCCTCGGCTGAAGAAGATAGCTGATTTGGTGGAGTTTATGAGTTACCCGAGTGTGTTGTAGTTGATATACAGTATGCCTCAGAGGTTATTCACATAGGTTGTAGCATCCCCGGCTCGCCGTGTGCCCCCGATATGGACATACGTGAGGTTGCCCTCGTATGAGTTCACGTGAAGACTGAAAGGGCTAGCACTATATGATCGCCAATAAAGAAGTGCCCGTAGGCTAGCTATAACAAGTTCATATATAGTATAAAAGTAAGTGGAGTCTTTGAATATAAGAGTACATACTGAAAAGTAAGATATAGAAAGAACATAACCCTTTATAAAATATTACATTAAAAGAAATGAAGTTGGTCTAACACATTACTTCGTGAATTGCTATAGAGCTCCAACCATGATGATAGTTAATAAATAACAAATGTTAAATGTGAATAAGTCTAATGCTCAGCGAATGACACAATTACTAATAAAATAAAATAAATATAAGTACATCCATATAAAAAGTTTATGAATATTTAAATAATTGGACATCATAGTAGCAATAAGCCATACACTATTACAAACCGGCTTAATCCGATTCGCAGTGGTTGAGATTTAGGTCTATACGGGATTTGAGATCTGTGGGTGGAGGTACGGATTCCTAGATATAGGACGGAGGTGATGATGGAGTGAAGGTCGAGTAGTTGATGGAGGTAGCTCGGTAATAGATGATGGTGGTAGTGGCTTACGGATGCAGATATAATAGATGGTTAAAGGCTATAATTAGCCTACAACTGTGATAGTGGGTAAAGATAAAAACTATACGGGAGATAGAAACGGTTAAGATAAAGAGACGAAGGAGGAGAAGTAGATCTACTCTACGGAACTAGGGGGATCGGCGGTAGAAGGAGATTAGAAGCTCAAGCTAGACGAGACCGTGCCAACTGAAGAGGTGGCGTTGGTTGGTAAAAGAGGAGGAGGGAAATGTAGAGGTTGGTGGCCTAATTAAGAGAGATGTTTAGGCAAAAGCCAATTAATCTTTCAAGCCATAATTCCCTATTTATAGAGATTAAATTAAAAAGTCTAAAATAAATTTAATTAAACTAGTCTTCTTTATCTTCTCGAATTAACCCTTCGTTTTGTCGAAGATAGATTCCCGATCTAGAGAAGTTGTGAATGCCAAAGTTGCCAAAGTTGTAGATTTAAAGATCGGCAATCTTATCTAGCTAGTTTAATATTATTTCGACATTTGTAAAATATTATGCGAATATGTTTCCAAAATTGTTTATGGATTTAGTTGATTAAATAAAATACTAACATATTAAAGCTCTAACTTAACAAAATAACCAAATAAGATAATTAGATTCAATCCATTGAGCCCAATATCTTTTGATGATCCGATCTAGTTCGAATCGCATCATACGCACAAATATATTATTATGAATATCATAATGGTCATTTTTGGAAGAGCCCAATAATTTTATTTTCTTTTGAGGTTTCAAATTTTCAATAACTATTTTGATATTTAGAAGAAAAAAATATAGTGATATTTATAGTTTTGTTGAACAAGTAATCTATATTTCATCTCTCCATAATTACATCTATCTCCTCACAAAAAAAAAAAAAATATATATATATATATATATATTCTCCTTTCTCATGTATATTAAAAAAAATTAAAAGAAAAGAGATTTTATAGATTAACTGAACTATTACAAAAGTCTCATAAAGTATCGGAGACCAAAATATGACTAAGTTCTAGTAGATATCCCCCAAGTATATTCGAAGCCTAAGCTCTTATTGTGATTAGCAAGCCAATCTGCAATATGGTTAGTGTTAAATTCATAATTGTAATATTTGTTATGCCTAAATTATTAAATATTAATATTTTATTTTAACTAATTAATATATTTTAGTTATATGTAAATCTTTGATTAATTGAATCTCATTTAATCACTAAAAATGGTCAAATTTGGCTCAAACCAGAATTAGGCATAATCACTACTAACCAACTGAATCTACTTCTCATCTTTCAAGTCATAGTTTAATTTCTTGATGAATTGTAAAAAAAAAAAGAGATTTATGTTATCTAATAGAAATGTGTTATCTACAAGTAAGTTATAAAACCTTATTTCTCTCACTTAATTAAAAGAAATATGCAAAAAGTTTTTCTTTTCCCATAAATCTCCTAAATTTATTTTTCAACTAGGTTAAAATTATTTTTAAGATTTTCAAACACTTCAAATTTTCAAACAAGACATCGTGGGATCGATACCTTGCTTGCAAATCTAGTCTATAGATTCATGTACTTGCGAGTGTTACTTAATTTGTCACAACAGTTAGCTTCCCGATAAGTGTGACTAAGTTTATAATTATATTAGTTCACTCTCGATGCAAAATTTTAATAGTAATTGTGTAAAAGAAAGAGCCATGATTTTTTTTTCTAATTTTAATTTTAAGTTGACAGGTGTCCTAATGGCCAGTCGTTGATCAGATATCAGACGGCGTGATAGGGATCAGAGCTTATTAGAGTGCCAAGTCTATATATATATATATAATTAAAACGAGTCAATATCTTACAATTTGCGGGCGAAATCTCAACAACGCGTGAGAAAACCAATACGATCTAACCCTCTCGATTGTATCCTCCGAAAAATCTATGGGGGAGAGAGAGGAAAAAATAAAAATCTAAAAAGGCTAAGAGATCGATCAAAGCTTCCATTCGAGATATCAAAAAGGTACGACTTTTGCGATCCCACCTGCTTCGATCTCCTTCAATCTGAGAAATTGGGGTTAGGGTTTTCAAATCGATGGGCTTTGGGATTCTCATTTAATTGCAAATATGCAATGTGCTGTTGATATCATCGATTGATTTCTTTGAGCGGAGTAAACCTCCTCAATTCCCTCCAGTTATAGAATAATGTAAGAAAATGGCGTAACTTGATTGTTTTATTCCACTACTTTCTATTCAAGTGATCAAGAGAAAAAGAAGAATTGGCGGGTTTGATAATCGTGGTGATTCAGATTGCTGATGTCAAGTTAAAAGGTTGGGCAAGAAAGAATGGTTGAAAGCCAGGGTTCAAATTTTATTGTTGGCTATATGTTATAAGTGAATCTGTATATGCTTGCTCATTTTCGCATGCTTTGGTTTATCTAATTGTCCGTTGATCTTGCAATATTGCTGTTCCCAAGGTGCTTTTGTTAGAAAGTCGCTATCTTTAACTGATCTTTTTCTTGATAATAGACGAAATGACCATCTGCAGATGAAACCAGAGGACTCTGGAGTTCTTTCAAGATTAGGATCCTAAATTCTGTATCAACCATCATATAGATACAAAATTGGGCTAATCAGTTGCTAAAATTTTTCGCAGCAGGAAAATGAGATGGTTGGTAACTCAGCAGATTGAAGAAAATATTGCTATCTTGTATATTTTATCCTTTTCCATCGTTATTTATTCTGGTTTTCTCTGGGGAAGGGTGCTTGTTGGAGACTTCATACTTTAGTTAAGGTCCTTCCAGTCACTATTCATCTTATTCTTTGGATCTGTAATCTCCTTCCATCTTGACATCTGGTTTTGTTTCCTGATTCTTTCATCCCTGTCCATATGTCTAGCACATTCTCTCTTATTCTTAGTGTTAAAATACAAAGTTGTCTTTCGTACTATCTATGCCAACATATTTTATATTCTACACATCTGATACTTCTTTATTTTACGCAAGGAAAAGGATGTTCCTTAAATAAGCTATAAATTGTTGTTAATTTGTTATCTATTTTCAGGAAGTGCACTAGAAAGGTTTAAGCAGAATATAATTACTCTTCCCTCCAGTGCTTTCTATTATAAAGTTTGGGGTGTCTATATTATAACAGCACCAACAAGTTATGGAGGATAAGTTCAGAAAGGAAGAATCATCAACCTCACAAGAGCAGCTTATAGAGGTTAATACTCATATCCAGTATTCAGAGGATAATATCCTCGCTGAACCATCAAATATAACTTGGAGGCATGAACTGGAATGCCACAAATTTCAGATCAGAACATTGCAGGAAAAACTTATGGAGGTTAAGTCTAGTATCCAGCATTCTGAGGATAATACGAGAAAAGAGTTGGAACTTCTTTGGCAGAGAGTCAAAACCACCAGTACCTTACTGACCTACCTGAAAAAGAAGGCGAGAACTTTGGCTGATCCAGATTTGGCTCGTGCTTCACATGGGATTAAGCATCAACAAGGAGTAGGATTTGTTGACAGGCATGGAATACCCTTGTCTGATTGGTCTAATGATATTGACCTTTTTGCATTTGAAATTTCTGAGGAAGAAATGATAGAAGCAAGCGGTATCGATCCTAAATCTATTGATGCAAAAGATGGAGAATTTATGAGTGTCCTACTCAAGTCAGTGCAAATGGTTGTTAGTGTTATGGAATTTCTCGTTAAGAAGATTATAATGGCAGAAAATGAATCTGCAATTGAGAAAGAGAAAGTCAATTTAGGCACGGAAGAAATCAGAAGGAAGACACTCGAAATTGAGAACATGTCTGCAAAGCTAGAAGATATGGAAAATTTTGCAGCGGGAGCAAATGATATATTAAGTGAAATGCGGCAGAAGGTGGAAGATTTGGTCCGGGAAGCATCTAGACATAGAGAACAAGCTGCTGAAAATGAACAAGAACTTTTCCGCATAAAGCAAGATTTTGAGGCACTGAGATCCTGCATTAGCACTCTTATCAGTGCAAGAGAAACTATCATTTCATCTGAGGAGCAATTTCAGACACTGCAAAAGATTTTTGAAAGGTACAGATTTCTAATTTGAAACTTTGCTCTTATTGCTATTATTGACTTTATGAACATACACCTTTCTTCTTGGACTCTAGTCTGCCTTGAAACATTTCCAACTTGCTTTCTACAACTTTCTTTTGCAATATCAACTAAGTAGCAGCTTGTGCGTTATTTAGTTTGAAGAAGTGGTCTTACTTTTCATAAATTGTTTATAGTTGTATGGCTATTTAATTGACATATTTAACCCATTTTAATGCTGTTATTTCTTTCAGCATGCTGAGTGATCATATATAAGCTCTAGTGTTATATATTGTGTTCAATGAACATGTTTGATCTTATGTTTCCCGTTATCTGCAGCTCTAAAATTAGCCATGTAGGAAGCAATCATAATTCTCTATCTTGTATATCTTAATACAAAATTTTTTTTCTTCACTTTTTCCCTGTGCTATGTGAACCTGAGGATTTTTTTCCTTTTTTTCTTTTTATTTGTTGCTTTAGGTGAAACATGGTCAACTATCTGCGACAACTTCATGTCTAACTCTGTCAAAATTCTATGACCAATTGAAGCAAATCTAGTGCCAGTCAAGAAATGCCACTTTTTTATGTTCCAAGTTGTCTCACTTGCAAATGTGTTAATGAGCTAGTAAATCTGCTTGACTGCCCTTCAGTTTCTAGTAAATCTGTTCTATTACCCTTTGTTTTTCTTTCTTCCATTCCATTATACGGGCCGTGCTATAGAACTATCATATGTAAGCTCATATTGAGTTTCTGCATGATCTGTTAGTTACTTGATTAGGATTATTTTTCTCCCTAGTTTGCAGTAGACTTGCTTGAACCTCTGCAAGTATACCGGTGGATTCCTTGCTATCTGATCTAAATGACTGGGTGGCTAAAATGGTTTGGATTTTAGTTTGTACTAATCAAGGACTGGCATGCTGACTATGCCAAGTTGTGCTGGATGCATGAGCCATGCCAAAGTAAGGTCAGTGATAATACGAGGGGGCAGGGTACCGTCATATTGCAGTTTTTAGTCCCCATGCCAACCATCTATTGCAGCACTTGCAGCCTGGCCATTTGGGTAGCCTTAGTGTTTCCCTTTTTCTCCTACATTTCCAACATGAGCTAGGATGAGGATATCAACTAGCTATCCATTGATAAATCAATAAAATGTTGTGGTTGGAACCCCATCTTTCCACCAACTTTAAATTGAACTCTGTGGTCTTCTGAAATTTGTTCAAATAACACCATAGATGATATTTAATGTACTTGTTATCTACAAAATGGTACTAAAAGTTGTATATTCTACATGTCTACTCTATGTGTTTAATGTTTGTAATACTGGAGAGTGATATATTATAGGGAACCTCTCTTCTTTCTCTCCTCTCCTCTTTCCTCTGTCTTTGTGTGGATAAATATTCTGAAGAAACTTTGTAATTTTGTAGGTAACCGTTGAATATATCGTTGGTTTTTAATTGCTCTTTACTTGTGTAGGTTGGTTTCCAAGACTTCTCGGCTCGAGGACGAGAAAGCCCAGAAGGAGGCCGAAGTCCAGAAGCTAGTGGATGAAAACATCAGGGTAAGAGCTCTATTAGATCAGAAAGAGGCACAATTGCTGGCCATGAATGAGCAGTTAAAGTTCATAGCATTGAGCAAATCTGGCATGTAGATTGTTCATTGTGTTGGCATATCTTCCTATGGTTTGTCATCAGTATGTTCCATTTCAGAGTTGATGCCTGCCCAATTGCCCATGGTTGTGTTAAAACTGTATGTTTATTCATAACACTTTTTTTTTCTTTGCCAATTACCTACTAATCTACTATATCTGCTGTCAACTGTAAATTTTTAGTAACATCCTACTAGTATTTGAATTAGCAACAACTGCTAAGTTATAATATGGTTTTTAATTTTTACCCCTTTGTCTCAATAAGGGAGTTCAAGTAAGACACTTTCATAAAATCCAAATGTCTTTCAAACCCCACAAATTTCTCTGTTTTCTGTATTTGGGGGAAGTATCACCTATGGGTCATTTGCATGAGCTTATGCAATTTAGCTATATTTGATTTTTTTTTTTCAATTTAACATTAAAATCTAAGTGCATATAATTTTTTATAATCAATATATATATAGGGTTTTTCGGTGCAATAGAGTTAATTCTTTATCGATCAATTTGATGAAGATCTAACGGTTAAAATCTTTAAGGGTATAATAGGAGTGAAAGATATTACCGGTTCAGTAGGTAAATTTTTTTTAGATATATAATCTTACACATTATTTTTTAACAATTATATTATCTTAATATTTTATTAAGTAAAAGACATATATATTATTAATTGAGAGTAATGTATATATATCAAAATAAGGGTATTGATGTCTTTTATAATTAACTTGATGAAAATTTAATTACATTTTATCTTTTTGATTATTTTTTATTATTTACATATATCTCCCATTAGTTTAAGATTGATTTAAATTAAATTTTAATAGATAGAGATAGAGAATTATATTTAAATTAAAGTCTATCTCCAAATAATCAAATTTAAATTATTTAAAATTAAATGATATCTCCTATAATTAATGCATAATTATATTTAAGAGAGAAATTTTAAGGGAAGAAAAAAACATGTGGGGTACTTTTTCCATAAAGTTAATTATTTATCAATCAGTCTGATGAAGATCTAATGGTATACCCATAATTAAATCTTTTTAATTAATATATTTTTTTTATATATAATGTGGTTTTGGAATCGGTACCGAGTATAAAAATTGGTTATTATTGTCGTTGAATTAAGATTATAATTTTTAAAATTACATCGAACTATTTACCATATATATATATTGTTATAACAGAGTGTACATATTGTGAAGCCCCTTCGTTCTTCGTTTGCACCTCATTATAAGTTTCACATTATTAAAGCTGTCGTCAGAGAATCTGACAATTACCATTTATAGGCAGTATTCATTTCCATACATAGTAAGGTTTTTTTAATAACAAGTGGGGGAACTACGTAAGTACAAACATAGCAGTTCCTAGATCGATGTCCAATAGAAATCTTATAATATAATTGGTTAACGAAATCAATTAGGTAGTCCATAGTACTGGTCGAAGGATAACCCTGAGCCTTGCAACTTCTCCTCCACCACCTTATCCAACCTCTCCACCATCTCCTTGCTGAGATGGTCGGCCCAGTCCCCCACCTCCCCTCGCCGGAAAAAGCTCCGTTTCTTGATCCCGATCGTCCCCATCCCCATCGTCCCACTCTTATTCACCTCCAACTTCCTCAACCCTCTCAAGCTACACATCTCCACCAACTCCTCCACCACCTTCTCCTCCTCCTCTTCCTCTTGCGAGAACCCGCACCCCATGAACTCCGCCAGCCTCCTCATCTCCCCTTTTGGGTCCTTCTTCAACTCCTCGAATCTCATGAACATCACCTTCTGTTTGTTAACCGAGTTTGCACGCCAATACCCGAGAACGTGGTCCCAGAAGGGCCCGATCGGGATTTCCCCACTAAGAAACGCCTCGAAGAACATCTCGAAAGTCATGCCCTTCGGCATGAGGTCTTGGAAGAAGTACCACATGGAGACGAACGTGTCCCTGGGGTTCCGGCACAGGTACACGATCTTGCACTCGGGCTCTTCGAGGACGGAGGGGGGGAGGAGGCAGAACGGGAGATGGGTGGCGAGGAGGCGGGGCGAGGGGAGGGCGGCGAGGTTCGGGAGGCGGTCGGGGTCGACGTAGAGCTGGTACTCGAGGAAGGGAACGCACTCGTGCGGGTTGAAGGAGGTGAGGTGGGACAAGGAGAAGGGACGGTTGCGGCGGTTACGGGCGGCGAAGGCGAGGGCTTTGAGCCACGTCGTGCCGACTTTGGGGATGGTGGCGAGGAGGACGTCGCCGGGGAGGGCTTTGAAGTGGCGGTGGGTGCCGAGTATGCCGAGGAGAGCGCCGGGGTGGGGGATCCAGAAGCCTTGGTATTTATACAGGCCTTGGTTGTTGGTCGGCAGGGTGGAGATGAGATAGTCGACGTCATCACCGACGCCGTCACCGGCGGTGGACTTCTCGTTCTTGTCATCCTCTTCTTGGAAACATAGGGAGAGGGGAGATAAGATGGCCATGTATGCAGATAGAGAGCGATAAGTGGATGTGAAGGTTAATAGGAGTATGTGTATATATAGTTGGAGGTGAGGATTCTAGCTCGGAAGATTGAATGGTGACAAATCGTTGAAGCTAATGGCCTTGAAAAAATTTGGCATAGTAGACTATATCTTATCTTATATATCCGACGTTGATCAAAAAGTACGATCGAAGGAATTTGTTTCTTAATTGCTCATATATACACCTTGGTTTAATTAATTAATGGGTTTCAATGGATTTGAGTTTGGACTTTAGAGTACTGAGTTATAGATAATAACCATTTGGAGGTCGAGTTTGCATGACTCGAAGACATCATTTGTGAGTTGAATTGACGTAGTATGCATGCATGCATGGAATGCGTGAAGCGTAGCTTACAAGGAAAAGGAACACACAATAAGATAGCCATGCATGAGGCTTAGCATCCTTTATCCGGCTCTTCAATACCAGACCAATATATATATATATATATATATATACATGGAGTTAATTGGACTACTAATAACTTATATATGTAACAACTTTTAAGTGTAACTCAAAGATTTACAAAACTTTATACCGAGGGTACATTTGTCTCCCCATTTAATTGTAGAATAACAATAGTTTTCTTATGAAATAAGCTTCATTATTCTAGTATAGTAACTAAATAATAACTTAACTTATGTTAGTATACATCATTTTTTCTTATCTTATTATGTACAACTTTTAAAATTTATTTTAATAATAATTTAATATTACTGTTTTGTCCTAGATTAGATGACACATAATTACTGTTACAAATTTGCATTCAATCAAGAGTATTTAATCATTTAGTTTAAAATATTATCTATTCTCAATACAAATTTATTATTCTTTATTATTTTAATATCAATTTATGTTATATCAAATATAATTATTACTTTTTATACTAGTATTCAACTAAATAATAGAATATCTTATGTTAATATTATCCATTTTGGAATAAATACTTCTTTTAATTTCAACATAAAGCTTTAATTTTTTAATATATTACAACTTTTCACAAGTATTAATGTAAAGCTTTAATTTTTTTAATAGAATCAATTCCTAATGGTTTCAATTACAATTGCAAGAAAAAAAAAACTTATTATTTTCGGGTCATAAATATTATAGTGACCTATAACTCCAGCAACATAGTTAGATGTCCAGTAATAATGAGTTTTTGACCAAACTAGCTATATTTTAAATTTTATTTATTAAAATAGATAGCACATAAACTTAAATGCCAAAATATTTGCTCTAACTAAAACGCTTAATTGTTAAACATTTTTCTAAGTAAAGACCTTCCTAGGCTAAGAGATATGAAGTTTTATCTCAAGCGATTTACTTAGGGCTATAATAAAATAGACATATTTTGATATTCAAGTTTGGGTGTTATCTATTTTGATAAATAAATTAAAAATTAAATCTATTTTGATCAACAACTCAATGATGATCATCTATAACCCCTATAATCTAGTCTGATATTCGATGTTCGGTAAAAGATGGAAGATTAACTTTCTTCCTATTTGATCCAAAACTGATCGATCTAGACATGAGTAGATTGAATAGAGCTCTAATAGAACTTCGAGAACCGAACCCATGGCAAAATACGGGGATGATTTGTGGTATCGAATATAGTCATACTTAAATGTCATCTCATGGACAATTATAAGGCTCTAAAGAACTCACATTTATCATGGCCAAAATTGCATAGGTAGACTGAGGTTTATTAATTCACCACAATTCCAGAATTAGGTAAGAATAGGAATCATATAAATATATATTATTTGATATATTCCTAGAACCTTAGATATAAACAATCTTTACACAATCATTTTTCTTTAATCTAGACATAGTTTATCAAATAAAGTTAATAATGTAATGATAATATAGCACTAATCATATTTTTCTCTCAAGTCTCATATTTCAAACATAGTTTGTAACATATGATGGACATATAATATGCAATCTCCTTCTCCATAAATATACTTTATTATATTTAACCAAAACTTTATCAAATAAACACGGTAAATAATGCAATAAAAATATAGCATCAAATTCTATTTTAATTTCTCAAAAGTTTCATATTGTTTGAAATATAACTCGTAGAAATAATAAAAATATGAAAAATAATTTCTTTCACAACATATACTTTTAATTACATGGTCTTTAATTTAAAATTAAATATATATAACTACAAAATTAAATGAGATATTTTGGGTACCTACTTCAACAATCGTTTTATAGAAAATAACTAAAAATCTTCACCTAACCTCTTAATCAAGTCAAGTTTACTCCTAGATTTATTTGCGTCACTATAACTAAATAAATAACTGATTAACTCACTTATGTTGTTTCTCGTGTCCAACAATGATAAGTATATTTTGCATTCTATTATTGGTGAGAGAAATGATAAGCGCAAACAAAATTATAAAGAAAAATAATAATAAAATTAATGTACTTGAATGGTGTAATTAAGAGAATTTTTAGAAAGTAAGATTGCAACCAAACTTAATAGATAATTTTAAGGTTGCCAATGTGTGAAGAATAGAGTGAGTTTGAGATTTTGTAGCAGACTTTTAAAAAACTTTCTCTACTTCAGATATTTAGTGAACATATCATTACTATTTAGAAAAAATATATATTTTTGTTCTTACTTTTATATTGAGCAAATATATTTAAGCTACCATTATGATTTTTTTTGTAATTTAGTATCCGTGAATAGTGATATCATTGTTGCATATTTAGTTTGATACTTTTTAAAAGTGAACTAATCGTCTACTTTTCTCAAATGTAAATGATTAAAATTACTGCATAAACATGTCATCACCTATACACTAGAACTTTTATATAGATATTCTGATCTGGGTTGTGTATCTCTCAACTATTCTTAATATTTTCACATTTCACTAGCAAATACGTGGATCATGTCATTATTAGTAATCTCTTTGCAAACCTACTGAATATATTTATTGATATGATCCAACCATGAGGGGCGAGTAAATTAAATTGAGTCTAATTAATTAATTTTGCTTGTTGCTTTTAAATTTAAATTAAACGGATAATCCAAATAGTAGGGCAAATTAAATCTAACTATTATGATTTTACTCCTATAAATAAGAGTAGTTATAACTTATTTAGGATCATGGAATGAACTTTAGTTTAGTAAATTTCTTATTATGCATTTACTATTTAATTTTTGTCATTTATCATTTTACATTTAAATTTTTTGAACAAAACATAGCTAATTGTCTACATACAACTTATAACTACATTTGATTGATGTCATCCAACAAGTGAAAGCAGAGTAAGAATAAAATACCTACCTAAATTTTAGTAGTTAAATTTAGAAGAATGCATATAATGAGAATTCACTATATATTGAAAAAATGTTATTCTTAAATAAGGTTATGGGACGATATCGGTGATGTCTATATTCTTACAATATCGACTTTTTTCTATGCATTTAAGTGTTTTTCTGTAGCAGAGAGTCGATGATACTTTTTCTCTTCCGTATTAACTATTTGTTTAGGCAAAATAGCATAAGAAAAAGAAGAATGCAAGGTTGTATATACCCTCTTTTTCTTCCTAAGAGTTATATTGGCGTTTATTAAATCCTAATACAAGCAAGATTTGTGGAGATGGTTGATGGTTAAATATAGAGTATCAAGTTTATCGTTGGAACCATTGGTTTATAACTTCTGCCAATTAGCAAATCTCACCATTAGTTAGAGTTAGAGCTTAGTCGTTTAAATATTAAAATGAGCAATAAAATAACACCATGTTATATATATATATATTGTTGGATTTGAAATTTAAAATATTTTTTTGAAGAGCCATTATTTAATAAATAAAATAAAATAACGAAAGTAAATAAAAAATAAGAGAAAACATCTTACATACTCACGTTGATAACAAATTTTGTAATGATAGAAACTTTGTTATCAATATGCAGATTATAAGTGAGTTTGTGGTTTTTAATTTTCTTATATAGAGATTAACTTGATATTGAGTTTATTTCATCTAACAACTCTAAATCTACTTGTAAACCATAGTCACCATCTACCTCCTCGAACCACCAGCTCATATGGCTGACATCCACTTATATAATATTTGAAGTTCAACAAGAGAACAAATTTAACTAGGATATTGGATATATAATTAGATTGATGACTAAGTATGGATAAATATTCTTTTTTCTTTTGCATGATAGTCATGTATTTATATAATAAAAGTTTTTATTTTACATGGTTATGAGATAGATCAATAAGATAAAAAAATGAGTATATTGGAAACAAGTTAAAAGTAATATTAATAAAATATATTCTTAACAAATCGACCAAGTTTATAAAAATATTATTTGAATAGAGCATTACTAAAGGTGTACTTAGAAATGATTATACAAGTATACATATCATCAATAAATGTTACGAATCAGATCTAGGCTGATTTGTTCACAGAAAAATTCTATATTCTCATGAGTGGTACTCTCATGAATAAATAAATCATTTGATTTACTAATCCTTAATGATAACTTTTTTATTATCTTAATATATTATTTAATTAAGACTATCTCATGAAATTAGTCTTTAATGTGCTTCGATATTATATTTCAGCAATAATAATATGTAAGATATAAAGAAATTAAAATGCTAGATACTTAATCTCACTCATATTAGTGTTGATAGACCCAATTATTAACATAAATTTATTGAAGTCTTATATTGCCAACCAAGAGGTTGGGTGTTCAAACCCTCATATGAGCATGACACTATTTTTTTTATAATAATAAATTGCACCAAATAATTTGAGAGTACTATGCCCTCTGTTTAGAATTAAGTTATTATTCAATCTTATGATATATAGGATCTTAAATATCAAAGAATAAGATAGTGTATCGCCAAGCTTAAGTAAGTTAAGTTAAATTTGTAATAATATTTCACTTGAGTTGAAACTATAATTTAATAAAGATGCATATAAAGCTAAGAATATATACTTACTAAAAATAAAATAGTTATTATATAAAATAGTTATTATACCTAAGGATTTACATACATCATAACTACGGTCCTTAATTTTATGTATGTAAATCATGTAAAAATAAAATATATTATTTCAATAATATTTTCTAAAAGATATAGGTAGACCGTAGTTATGATGTTGGGTTATAGACTTATTTATGTGGGTCGATTTAGGCATTCATTAAATGTATGCCAATATATTAATCGTGTGCATTCAATTATTTCTATTGTATTAAAAAAAGTATAAAAAGGGTATAGAATTTGACTTGGGCATGATAAAAATAGTTAGATGTGCACGATTAATGCGTTGTTACATATTGAATGACCTACTCAAACCAACCTACATAAGATTGGCCTACATCAAATCTTAACCTAATAAGATATCCATGATATAAACAAAAATAAGAACGTCATTCTTAATAAGACATATTAAAATGGTCAATATGTGAATAATCGTTTATCTTAATATTCATGATATGTAAAGACTTCATGTGTGTTTGATATTTAGTAGTATAAATATTTAATGAATATATTGTTACTAATTTTAGAAATAAAATTCTTTTGTTATATAGATGTGATATATGTGTGACTTATTTATAGAAATTTTTTTCCTTAATAACCTAAAGGTTGAACACCAACCAATGTATAATCATATGTCTTTTCTATTAAGAATGTCTTACATATTCTTGTTCATAGTATGGACATTTTATTAAGTTGAAATTCAACGCAAACTGATCTTATATAAATTATATGGATATATTGTTAGAAGAATACTAACACATCAATCGTACACATCTAATGACTTTAGTCATGCTCACTCAAATCTTATAAATTTTTGTATTAATTTTTTAATATAATTAGAATCATTGAATGTGCATAATTATTGTATAGACATCTATTTAATGGGTACTCAAATATCAGCCCGCGTCCCCACATAGTAATGGTAGCTGAAAAATTGATATATTTTTATTATCTAAATTTGTATTTTAACTCCTAAATATCATTTAGAAAACATCAATGATTTTCATAGATAAAAATATTTTTATATATGATAATAATACTATTATATAAATTTTGATAGTGGATATATAAAAAAATATAATAATATTTATTTTGTTACTTGATCTATGTCTTCCCACTTAACTTGTTAAGAAAAGCACTGCTCACGTTGATCTAATCGTCGTTAGTAAAGTTAACATAATTTTTTTTAAAATTATCACTTTGAATAAAATCAAACATTTTAACATTTCAATTTTTTTTTATCCAATATGATAATGCTATTTTATTTAGCTATTATATTTATAGTTTTAAATATACTAAACAATGGACTAAAATTGGAAGATGAGATTCTAAGAGATATATTATCCCTTGCGATTAGCTTAGAATAACTTAACCCTCATTATCCCATTTTGGAACTAAATAAATTAACCATAATATCCTTAATATCAAATTGTTGAATTGCTTGAGTTTTTGTTGCAAAAAGATTTGATCTAAACTCAATCTATTCAATAGAATTTTATCTGTACTCTTGTACCATTTAATTATATACTTTTGTGTAAACCAAATAATAGCTAACTCGATAGTTTTCTTTAGATAATATTTTCTAAGAGCTAATAGGTAAAACACATTTAATAATCTAGGGCTATATGCCTATCTATATGGGTTAATTCAGACACTCACTAAATATGTTTGAATGCATTGATCGCATGTATTTAATGACTTCAATTATTCTCAAAAGATAGTATAAAAGAGTTATACGATTTGAATGAATATGATTAGAGTCTATTGAATGTGTACGATTAATGTGTTGGTATATATCTAACATACTGTCCGAACAAATCTTTGACACTAATTAGAAAACTTAGAGTGCTAATTAAATAATGTAATATATCTTATCATCATATATACATATTGTGCTAATAATATCTTATATCATTATTTAGTGAAAATTATCTTCCTACAACTAAGTTACTGTAGAAAAAAATAATGAAATGATCTCTCAAATAATTAGATAGTGTTGCATATATTTTACTTTTTATAGACCACACATTGGTGGGAGCCTCATACTCTAGAATATTTTTATTTCTATAAACAACAATTTAATTTGATTCTATTTTATTTTTTAATTTTTATTTTAAATTATTTTGGATTTGATATTTACCATGTTAATCCATTTCTTCATGAGGAAATTAAATATTTTATTAGCGTAATTGTATTGATGTCTTAAATAAATATTTCTCATTATTTCTAAAACATATACCAACTAGTTCATCAGCTAATATATATCTATTATTACAATTCATTAGTTGTTCAATCTTTTATATTTATTGATTTATATATCATAAACTAAAAAAATATAGATTATATTTATGATATGAATACTTTTAAACTACTTTTAATATAATTCTTAAAAATAATAACTGATTGATTGTAATTTAATCATGTGCTATTGTGGTAAGTAATATATTATCTTATCTTATTAGTTATTTTATCTAAAAGAAGCATAAAGAGAAACATACATTTTCATATTATTTGTCTATCTCTCACAATTTATAGTTCTCTTTATTGAGCACTACATGTCGATAAATCTTATAATTAATAAATAAGAGTTTTGACCATGGAAATAATTAGAGACTTCAAAATTGTTCTTAGTCTTAATTTATAAAACTGAAAGCAGTATCTTCATCGAATGTAGGACATTTAAGGTAGTAGGCTTATGGCTCTATCATTATATATGAATAAAAACATGTTATTATGTGTTTTTAAGATATAAAATTCTCTTATACATGAAAGTTGTTGAAATCCCACCTAAAACCTCTTCAATAAATTTATATTATTTTAAAAGAACGGAGACTTATTATTTACATTTAAAATTTTATATTTTTATAGATTATAACAAAATAGCTAGCAAAAACCTAACTTTGTTAGAGTATAATATTTTTATTTTAAGAGGATTGATAGTATAGTAGTATACTCCTTATAAAAAATATTATAAGTTAGTCTTAATCTAATATTTTTTTAGTTGAAAATAATATAATAAAATTCAAAGTTAGTGATATTCTTATTTTCTATTCATTTAAAGATAATTACTCTAATCATATATATATATTTTTATTTAATTGCAATGTTCCAGTAGTGGTGCAAGCATTAATTTTACTCTATTCACCCTTTTTCTTTAAAAAAAATTAATTAATTAATAAATAAATGAAATATAATAATAAAAACAAAAATAATAAATGAAAAGAAAACCGTTTTTTTGGAATATCTGAGGAGACACGTCAGCAACAACGGCAGCATTGGTTTATCCAATTATCCTCCGTCTATACCTCCCTCCTCCCGCTCCCAATCTCCTCTCCGCTTCTCATCCTCTCATCTCCTCTCCTATGGATGCGAGCTTCTCCGCCAAAACCCTGGCCCTAATTTCCTCCGCTCCTCATCACCTCCCTCTCTCCACCTCCATCCGAAGAGAAATTTTTGGATTCCGGCACCAGCCGGGCAAGCGATCTTCGTCCCAATCAAGAAGTGCATTCAAAGCTGAAGATTCCGATGCGAAAGGCTCTCTATTTACAGCAAGTTAAGTTTCGAAAGCATACAATGAACTTTATTTGATTATGAATAAATTACTTTTTCCCACCTATTTCTTTGTTCTGAATTCATTAATTACAATTTTTTTTTTCAGCTTATTCGGAAGACCAAACTCCTCCTGCATGCTTTAGAGAAGGTCCCATAAGTAAAGAGAAGAAATTAGACAAGGGCCGTGGATTTGCGGAGGATGCAGGAAATCTCTTTCACAGTAATGACAACGGAAATCTTTCAAGATTCCATCAACTAAATGGGCTTGTTGTAAAAGATCTAGACGATTCATCAGCGTATCTAAGAGCCTACAGCCGCTTGCTGAGAGATGCGAGGTATTATTTACAATCCAATACCAATTCAATGCTTCTCTAGTTTTGATTTACATAAAGAGCGACATCTAGTTGGTGGCAAATTTGCTCAGTCGAGTTACTAATTTGTGGATGCGAGTGTCAAATGGGTTGTGATCAACTCAGACCCTAGCTTGTGCTAAGCTTCTCTTGCTCGGTCATGGTTTGAATTAGCTCATACGCATTAAGAAGGATGTATATGATTGTGCGACTGTGTCTCATATGTTTCACATGTTAATTGGTAATTTTAGCTAGTAGAAAGCCTCTTTTGAATCCAATTTTATTATTGTTTTTGCTGCCTTTTTTCCTTTACAAGCCTCCAGCCAATTAAATCTTCCTTTGCCAAGATGGCTCGATATAAGGGCTTGCTGAGCTTGAGCAAGTAACTCTCAAAGTAGGCTCAAGCTAAGCTCAAGCTCACTCTCCCATGCTCTGAAGCTGAAACGAGGTCCACTCAGTGGAGCTAGTTCGATTCCATGGCAAGGGATTATACCTTACTACCTAGCTGATATTCCTTGCATCCATGTTTCCTTACTCATATTCAACTACTTTTACTCGTCCACACATCAGGTTGAAAGATTGTGTAGATTTGCTCGAAAGCATGGAGCAGAAAGGATTTTTGGATATGGAAAAGGTAAATATACATACTTATAGCTCCTACTTTTTCTGCATTACATGTGCTTTTTTAAAGTTCTTGCCTGTTCATTTTCTGCCAACTGTTGACGTTACTAACTTTTCCAGGTACATCATACAAGTTTTTTGAATGCTTGCAAGAGTCAGAAGACTGTAAAAGAGGCAATTCGGTTTAGCAGATTAATTAAGAATCCCAAAATGAGCACCTTCAATATGCTATTGTCTGTATGTGCAAGTTCACAAGATTTTAATGGTAATTCAGGTTTTCGTGGAATTCTACGCTTACCTCTAGAATAGAATCTTAGTTTACCTTTTAAATATCTAAAGGCTATATTTCTACCTAGGGGCATTTCAAGTGATGCTACTACTGAAGGAGGCTGGACTAAAACCTGATTGCAAACTTTATACTACATTGATATCAACCTGCGCTAAAAGTGGAAAAGTTGATGCTATGTTTGAAGTACGATAATCTAACCAACTAGCATGAACAAATCAAACTTTCAGATTCATTATATTCTGTTTACATTTGTAATGGTTCTTAAATATTTTTTTATCGAATAATGTTCTTTTTCCTTTTCTTTTTTTTTATCAGCATGCATTATGATGTTGGTTGATCTAGGCCTTATTATTTGGGCATCTCCTTTTAGTTATGTCTACTGTAAGTAATTTGAGCAACACTTGATTTGTGGCATCTAATGTTCTTTCTGAACCAAATTGTCTATGAGGCCATATAATATAATTAGATACCGCCATGCCATTCCAAGTTAAGGATATAGCTGATATTAAAAGGTTAATTTTCACTTTTTTGAGCTTTTACCTTCTCCTCTGTAAACTTTTTGTCATGATTCTCAGTATGAGGATTGTTGTTTCCAATTATCTTTGCAATCTTTATCTAAGAGGTTTATTTTGTCTATTATGGCATCATGTTTCATTTACGACTGTTCTCTTATTTGTTCTCCAAAGATGAAAGAAGTACCTAAATATAGTTTTTTTTAATGTTTCTTATTTGAGTAGACTAATTAATCTCTACAGATTCTGGAGGTTCCTTTGTTGAGTTGCAACTAGTGTCTGTTAGCAAAAACTGTTGTGCTAGTAGAAACCTTATTAAATTGTAGGCAATATAATGCAAAATGTATGGTTTTATGGTCCAAGTTTCGGCCGATCCTGAGTCGGATCAGTTAAAACAGAGTGGGATCAGCTATAGCTAATCTCAGTCCATGCAACTGGTTTCATCCTGATATCGGCCGAATCGGCCAACACCTGATTAGTATCGGGTCGGGATCAGCCATTTCAGCCGATCCCAGATCTTATCCAATTATACAGGTCAGATCCAAGAAGGATCCAAACTGTATTCCACTCGGGGACATCAACTATGATGTCCCCGAGCCTCTCTTCCCCCCTCTCTCTCCCTCTCTCTCTCTCTCTCTCTCTCTCTCTCTCTCTCTCTCTCTCTGTTCTCTCCCATCTACTCCGGCGGCCACTGGACACAAATGCTGGCAGCCTCGATGTTGGTTAACATCTTCCAACTAAGTTCTGGCGAGTTTAACCTCTTGCGACCTCGGGTAAGTATTTATTTTTTTGTTTTTTGTTTTCCTTTCTTTTCTCTCTCTTTCGACTCCCCATCTCTCTTTGCCTTTCTCTACTCTCTATTCGACCTCTGGTGAGCCCCTCTCTACTCTCTCCTTCTCTCTTCCGCTCTCTTTCTTTCTCTCTTTTTCTCTCTCTCTCTCTCTAACTGCAGCAGTAACAGAGATAGTGAGATAGAAAGGCTAGAGAGAGAGTGGAGAGTGAGTTAGTGGGAGGAAGAGAGAGAGGGATTAACAGGGATAGAGAAAGAGAGAGGGAAAGAGAAGGGAAGAAATGAAAAAACTAGAATAAATTCATTGCAATAGTAATAGAGAGAGGGAGGAAGAGAGAGAAAGAGAGGGAATTTTAGGCTTACTCAAAGTTTTGAGTAAGTTAATATTTTCTTTAGTTTTTAGGCTTTCTATGTGAATAATTATTATTTTCTTATTTTATTGTCATTTTTGAAAGTTTTAGAAATTTTTCTATATTTCTTAATAGTATATATAATTTTATATAATTAAAAATAGTCTGATTAGATATAGGCGACTTATACGGCCAATACCGTCAATATGTATTGTTTTTCCGGATGGGCAAACTCTATACCGAGTTTCGGAACTTTAGTTTTAACATTTCTAGTTATAGCTAAGAGAAGATTGTAATTTTGTGGATTAAGTTTGAAGACCATTGGTCTACCTCGAGTATCTCTTGTTTGTTAGGATCTTAAACTTTCTTTATCTAGTGTTAAAGTAGCTCTTAACTTTTTGAGCAGCTCCTTTTTCTTACTGACGTTCTCATGTATATAAGACACATTAGTTTAGGACTAAAGTATTGCATTAAGGTTCTGAAGAAATATATCTGAAAAGAAGCATGGGAATAAATGTGTGTTAAAATATGAAAAGATAAAATTTTTGTTAATGGCTTAAGCCTTTAGAGTAACTGGCGAGTTAACATGTTACATGATATCGAAACAGGGGATCCTGTTAAGTCTACTTGATCAATTAAATATAAAAGCTTCCACATATTTAAGTCAAGCTGGGCCTTTCTAAAATGTCTCATGCTTATAAGTGGCAATACAACATAAAAGATAAAGGAAACTTTTTTTTTCCTAATAACTTAAGCTTTTAGAGTTGTCAGTGAGTTGACAATAAAACTATGACACAAGCATTCATGAGATAATGTATAAGTGGCTTTGCTAAGGATCAACATAAAGTCATAAACAATATGCATAAAGAACTTATAGATGATCAACTTCTTAAATGATCTTATATGGAGATTCACTTTAGTGGTCTTCTATTGTAAAAGAAAATAATCAAATACAATTCCACTTTAGATTGTTTTGTCTCCACTGTTTCATAGATTGATGTTATATGTCAAGTCCTTTACTTTCTTTCTGCCACTTAAGTATGTTAGGTATGTATACTCCATATGTTTTGACTAGTAGTGTTAGCATGCCAAAATCTCTACAAACTCTGCATTGATAATGTAATCTATATCTCATGGCATTCACGGGCTAGACATAAATTACCAATTGGATTAAATTGAAACTTACACCAATAAAGCTATGGAGTATTTTCTCATTGATGCACAAGGAACTATAGAAGTGAGGTGGGATTTGATCCAAGAGGACCATCAGATATGCTTCAACATATCAAGCGCGTCACATGGATGACTCAGTTTGTTCTCATATTAATGAAGAGGGGTTCTATTCGCCAGTTTGCATCATTTGTGTGACATACTTAATGCATTGATGTAGATATGACAATATATCTGGAGTCCGTTCTGACCAAATAGACATGCTTGGAATGAATCCACACTCCAATAGGAGCAAAAATGCCTGTTCTGGTTATTTTAGAATATAGAAAATATACTCCTACTTAAGCAAATCTTGTATTCAGGCCCTACTAGAGACTCGCACGATAAGGTGGGGCACTGTCTTTCTAGTGAGTCTTTCCTCTCTTTCTCTAGATGGGAATAGAAGTACAGATATTTTGAGCTTCCAAGTTAATCTATAAAGATTAAAGGAAAATAATAATAATAACATAGGAGTTATCTTTAAAGGAAAGTAATGACACTGGCATATTTGTCTCTTTTTTCTTATATTTACATTTTAGACATACACGAGACACTTGGACTTTCCAAATTATATCTAAACAATTAAATAAAAACTAAGAAGATGGACATACTGGTTATTTTCATTGTGCTTCTCCATCCCTTTGTACCTTGCTCAAATTCCTAGCTGCCTTTGACATGAGATAGTTAAATGTTGATACATCATGATGTTTTATGGGTTCTGTCTGGTAGATTTCCAAGGATGTTATTTATTGTGCTTGATAGTGGCATATAATATAGTTTGGCAGCTATAAGGATAGTTGATGACAAATTTATATGTGATAGTTTAGTCGATTATAGTTTTGTAGCAGGTAAGTAGGAAGAGAGGGTTTTATTAGTTAGCTTGATAACCTGAATAAAGCATTTGTCAAGAAAATTAAAATGGATCCAACATTATTTACTAGTTGAATGGAGGAAAGAGATCAATGTGGCCGATCTCACATGGTTGCAGTTTGGACGTTGGACATGCCCATTTGTGCCATGCTGAAATGCCTTATGCTTCCACGTAATTGGTGATTGTCCGCGTCACATGTCATGGGGCTGTTTGCATCAAGAAGCCCAACAGCTTTTGTAGCAACATCAGGCTCTTTGTTTTCAAGATTATGATATGGGCTGACCTAATTTTATAACGCCCAAGTTACCTTTCTATTTTCCTTCCCCAATGGTTAATCCCTGCTTCTTTAAAATGTTAAGCATCCATTCCCGGATGCATCGAACACTAATAAGTGCTCCCCAACTGTAACCCTCCTCCCCTCAATCCTTGCTTGTAACATACTTCCCAACGTAGGACCTATGATTGAGCACAAATGACTAGAAAGTTTCCAGATTCTTTTCAGATTGGTTAGGTACACTTGTCTGATAGTTCTCAACATAGTTAACATTGTTCTGCTACTTGTGGTACCAACAGATTGCAATTTTTGTTACCTCAGATGTTTTAGATATATAAGTTTGGTATTTGTACCGTCATAGCAAAGTCAATACTCATTATCTCCAAAAGTGGCTTCCATTCATAAGAGCAAAATGTTTAATCATCTCATCCTATATTTGTGCAAATAAATGATGCTAGTCTCTTGTACCTACAGACTTACCATGATGTCAACAGGTACAGAAATGCCTGCATACTTTCCCATTTAAAATTTTAAACTTTGTCTGTTATTGTATTCCAGTGATTTGATTTCATAAAATGAGAGTGACAATCAGAAAATATGGCTGTTACTGCAGGATCTGGAAACTTTTCCCTTACATCTCCTATCTACATTTCTGATTAATAAGTAGGTGCTGAAAAGAAAATTTAATGGCAATCAAATCTGCTTGCAGTCCATCACACCAGAAAATGAATTTAAAAGAATTCTAGGACCAATGATGAGCATGCCCCACCACGCTAATGGCACACCCCTACGTGCCATTGGCACGCATTTATAATAATTTTAATAAGTTTTTTAGGATATTTAAAGATGTTTTTGGGTCTTTGATATATCAATTTTTAGTTTTTAGTTTAAATATATGTATTAAAAGTTTAAAATCAACATTATAATGCTTTATTTTTAGATTATTTTTGTAAATGACATATTTTAGAAAAAAAAACTAAGGTTATTTGTATTCCTTGGAAACCTCCGCCCACATCTTTGTTCAATATTTCTTGACATACTATTTGGCCAAACTACCTGAGTACTAGATCAAATGTGAGTAGGATCAGAGGTAAATCTTTGCCTACTAGGCAAGATTATAGCAAGTTATAAATTCTATCGCGGTAGGACATGTAGTTCTATTACTATAAAATTAATAATAAATTAATAAATAAAAATGAACTAGTTAATAATAGGGTTACCATTATCCTTAAAGATAAAGTAACAATTAAATATAAATATTATTCAATACATACTATGATTGAAGATATTTTATTAAAACTAATATTAATGATTAAACACTATAATATAATTGAATACTTCATAATATATTTGACGACATAATATTAATTGATAATAGTATGAAAATTAAAATTAGTATTTAGTTGAACGTAAAATGACAAGGAGGATCAAAGACTTCATTTGTCGGCACAAGAATAACGCGAGAATGTTGCATTAAATACTGTCGATATTTTTCAAAACTTATTCGCTGATAGTATTGTTCGTTGTAACGTCTCACATAGTATTCATATAAATATAAATTTTATAATTCTCCTATGATATAATATGAATATTGAACATGCATAGAAATGAACGTCACCGGATAGCCACAAATATACTATAAACATATGCAGATTGTAGATTGTGGATGTAGAGTATAATAAGGGTATTCTAACTATAGTGGGTACGATTGATATGATGGTAATTATGATGAACTTATATTATTGTGTGGGTGAACCTCTTTTGATGTTTTGCTACTTATAGACTCAAGTCCTTTTTAAAAACAATACCTGTGAGATGGTTGTGTAACAGGAATGTATGTCTCATCTCCATCATCACTACATTAGATTAAGTTTCGTTATTATCACTGTCATTATCATCATTGTTATTTCTAGTCTCGTTATTATCAATTTTATCTAAGCCTTCTAAATAATCAATTGATTAGTTAATTTGATAATGATTAATAAAAATAAGAAAATTTTAAAAAAGATGACACCACATGGCACAATGACCGGCACGAAGTCGTGCCAGATCGACACGAGGTCGTGCTGGACCGACACGGTTCGGCACGGCAAGCGTGTCAGTCGGCACTAGCACACCCCATGCCAAGTGTTGTGCCAGTAATGGTACAACCATCCATTCCTAGGACTTTAATCTTGTAGAAAATCTGTATTTATATTTTATTCTTTGGATTAATATAGGATGTTTGCTCATTTACCATACACAGTGGTGCCATGGTCATTGATTTCAGATATGCATGTTCATGTAGTAATCATAATATTGGACATTTCATTTATGGATGCATTTTGTCCTATAGGTTTTCCATGAGATGGTCAATGCTGGCATAGAACCAAATGTCAATACATATGGCGCACTTATTGATGGTTGTGCCAGAGCTGGTCAAGTGGCAAAAGCATTTGGTGCCTACGGAATTATGAGATCCAAGGTATAGTTGCAAGTATGTTTCTGATATATGCATCTTATATTGTAGTTCTACTTTGTCCGTGGAAGGTACTGATAGTACAGATGGCATCACAAGCATTGGTTTCTTTACATAAGGTTTTACAACTTAATGAGGTCCTATTTGCAGTAGAAAGTGCAGCCTGATCGAGTTGTTTTCAATGCCTTGATCACTGCATGTGGTGAATCAGGGGCAGTTGATCGTGCTTTTGATGTTTTATCAGAGATGATGGCAGAGCCTACACCGATAGATCCTGATCATGTAACTGTTGGAGCTTTAATAAAGACCTGTATCCAGGCTGGTCAGGTATCTATCAGTCTTGAAAACGATTCTTGAGCTTAACTTTCTTCTATTAGATATGGTTTTTGCTATTCTAAAATCCAATAATACAAATTATTGTTCCACCTTTAGGCTGATCGTGCTCGTGAAGTGTATAAAATGCTTCATGACTATAACATAAAGGGCACCTCAGAAGTTTATACGATCGCTGTCAGGAGTTGTAGCCAGACTGGTGATCTAGAATTTGCGCTTAAAATATATGATGATATGAAAAGGAATGGGGTGACACCTGACGAGGTATTCTACTCCCTGCTCTACCTAATATAATTTTATTTATTCTTCTTTAAAAAATTTGAGCTGTCATCCCTTGTTATCGCAATAAATAATCTTATTTTAGTCTCATAATTTCGATTACAGCAATAATATTATTATATAATATTTTCTCTTCCTTAATATTAGTTGGTGAAATTACCTTTTGGCCAAATGTTTATTATGTGTTTACTCACATTGTAGTTTTTACCAGAATGATGGACGTTGTTTCAAGAAGCTATTTCTTGGACCATTAACTAAACTTGTTTATTATCATCTTTTCTTTCAGTAATCTCTTTTGGGACCTCAAAATGCCCTTTAATTTCCTCGCTTCCATTTCTACGCAGATTTTTCTTAGCACCATAGTGGATGTGGCTGGGCATGCTGGGAAGGTTGATGCTGCCTTTGAAATCATAAAGGAAGCAAGAATCAAAGGAATACGAGTTGGAAATATATCATATAGTTCCTTAATGGGAGCTTGCTGCAACGTTAGTACTTGAATTAGTACTTGAATGGTAGACATACTAAGTCATATGAGTTGGTAGTATATGTCGCCTTAAACTCTTCAAATGCCAGATGATATTTGTTTTGCTTATCATAGACCTTATGCTTGCATTTTGCTGTAGTCCTAACCTGAATTTCTTAGGTGCTACATTAGCTCATGACTGTAAAATAACAAGCTCCTGATGTTAGGCAAGAAACTGGAAAAAGGCGCTGGAGCTGTATGATCTGATTAAATCAAGCAAGTTACGTCCAACAGTTTCAACGCTGAATGCTTTGATCACCTCGTTATGTATGTATTTCCTCCACTACTGGTTAATTGATGTTCATGTATTTCTTATGCTATGTTATGATTATGACTCCTACCAAGCCTACCTTGTCAATTAAATTAAAAAAACCTTCAACCTGTTTAAGTCAAGTTCACTTCCCGAACCTCTCAAAATGTGTTCAGCTAAGAAGCAATGCGGAAGTGATAAAATTATTAAAAGCTACCATTTCCTAATAACTTAAGCTTCTAATGTAGTGTAGCTAGTGAATTAACATGATATTATTTTCTAGCTGGCACTATCAGTCTACACATATTTTTTATTGAGTCTCTAAGTAGATATCTGATCTTTTAACCAAGTCATATTATTTCCTTCTTTTTGGGTGATTTTATTTCTTGTATTAACATGGTCATGCCCATTGTTGTAGTATGTGAAATCTAGGCATTAGACCAAGTAATCAACTTCTGGATAGGAGGTACTATTTTTACTTCTAAATAGAAAATTTATTGAACAGATACAGAAGTTGCAAAGCTAGTTTAAATATTTTTCAAATAATTTATGTCCTCCTCTATTCATAATACAAATACTTGTCTAAGTAGAATGGAAAAGACAAAGGGTTTGAAAGATAGGTCACAGATGAGGTGCAAGCATATCGAAAGAGATAGGATGTAGGTTGTTAGAGTAAAGAATAATTTATTATGAGGAATTGAAGATAAACATTAATTTCTTCTTTCCTCTGTTCTTTTTACTTCCAATGCACTTAGTATGTAGCTTCAAAAAGCACCGGTCTGGATATTACAAAGAAAACTTACAGCAATACACTAAAGCAATTGTCAGAAGTTTGATCTTCTCGCGGAGACCTGATTTTGATAGGATTGACAAAAGCAGTATCAGTGTGCTATCCTCTGAGAGGTGACTTGCCGCCTATCTGACTCTTGCTAAATGTCCATCTTCTTGTTGCCTTCTTTTTTTCCCCCTCGAGGTAAACCCACAAAAGTAGGCCCTTCTTGTCACACAAGGAGGTTGCTACTCAATAGAGTAGGGGTTTAGTTGTTGGAACTGGATCTACTTTTGTGCCATGTGTTCTGCCCTCTCTTGGTATGAGCCGTGCTTGATTGACGTGGATCATCTGAACAAGTTGGTCGTAGCAAGGGTGCATCTGCTTGGATCATGAGAGCAAGTAGTCATTAGTAAGGAAGCAATGTATGTAGTTAATTTTATGCACTCCACTAAGGAGTTTTCCTATCACTAGAATTAAGAACATAAATTTAGTCTCCTTCTACCATGTTGTGCTGCATATTGCCATTATATTTTGAATATTTCAGGATGAATACATTTAGAGTCGATTTCAGAGAGTCAGTAGTTTTTTTGTTGAAGTACTAAAGATCAGTTCTGTTAAACTGCAGGTGATGATGGCCTTGTTATGAGGTCTGTTGAGGTTCTTAATGAAACCAGGAAATTAGGAGTGCAGCCAAATGACATCACTTATGCAGTCCTTATTGTAGCATGTGAAAAGTAATAATTTTGAACTTCTTATTTTTGAGTTATTCATTTATTTGCTGATTGTTTAATCTGCATTTATAGGAAAGATGAAGCAGAACTGGGTTTTAAACTATTTGAAGAAGCCAAAATGGATGGTATTCGTCTTAGTCTCATTATGTGTTGCTGTTTGACTGGTGAGTTTGTTTCTATTTTATATACTAGTTTCTTTTATTGCAATAAGAAAAAGGAAAAAAATAAAATATACTGCCACTTGCTTTACAGTGAATGAGAGACAGATTTGTTTTGCCTAATTTCATAGCGAATTTGTATACCATTTATTCAGTAGTGTATATGAGCTTAGAAGTCTCCTAATCTATCTTCTATCTTTTTTTTTCTGATGTAAAATAATAGGCGATCTTAATGAAATTACCTTTGCTGTAGGTTTGTGCCTAAAAAGCTTTGAGAAGGATTGTTCACTTGGTAAAACAGCTGTGACCTTTGTCTCTGGAAAACCAATGATCAATAATAAATGGTATGGTATTTGTCTAATTATCATACTCATTCTGAAAAGAAAATCAAAGTTTAATACTTTAAATCAAATAACTAGTCTTGAGAATCATCATAATGTCAGCTTTTGAAATTACCCAAATGCTATTCATTCTTCTGCCTAGACTTTTTTTCTCCAAATTCTCAATTACATATTTTGGAATGGGATATATATTTTTTCTCAATGTTTTGACAAAGAATGATTAACCTTTTTGTCGCCATACCAGTCATTTGTATGCTGACTTCTCAGTCTAAGTCACTAGTGGTCATTGATTCACTTTACTTTTCCAGAACCACTGTTTCAACATTTTGTTTTTCAATCCTATGATTTTGTTTTACATATGGTATTTCAAGTCTTCATTTTTCCTCTGAACTACAATGTGCTTCATATTTTCTTAGCTGCTGCACTGTAAGAGCTTTTGAGTAGCATTTCATCTATAATCACTGATTTCCAAGTTTGAAATCAGGCTCAGATACTATATTGAATAACTGGTGAGCCCAAACGCTCAAACTACTGGAGAACACTGTATTTTATATATTCTGAAAATAACTAAATCTTAAAGCTATCAATTTCTTTCTTTATATAGAGCTATTCTTAGAAGATGGAGATTATTATCTCTTGATTTATATGGTTTCATACAGATAATCTAGTGTGAAGTTTTAGGGCCTTTTCTTTTGAAAGTTCTTACAATGACATCATGCTTAATATTATCTCTAAGTACATACTGCTTCGCGTTGTTACATGATTGCAGTTCCCACTATAGTAATTCTTTGAGGAAGATCTTGCAGTGAGATTATTCTTGAATGCAATATATTTCTAATTGCTAGTATATGGCAGGACAACATCAGCAATCAGAGTCTACCATGAAGCAATTTCAGCTGGTATACGACCAACTATTGATATGATTTCTCAAGTTTTAGGATGCTTGAGATTTCCTCGTGATTCCTCATTGAGAAGTAAGTTTATTGAGAATTTAGAAGTCAGCATTGATGTTTCGAGTTGCTCAAATGTTAGCTCATTACTGGATGGTTTTGGGGAATATGATACCCGCTCTTTTTCCATTCTTGAGGTAGGTGGCAACTGAATTGCTCTTAAAATTCATAAATGCATCTCTTTTGATATTTGGTGTACCAGAGTGACTTGACTGTTAATGTCCTCAGGAAGCAGCTTCACTGGGAGTAATACCCCAATTGTCCTTCAAAGATAGTCCAATTATTGTTGATGGAAGGAAATTACAGATCCATACTATTGAGGTATGTTGTCCCAAAACTATGAATTACCACAATTGGACTGATCATCATATAGTACAGTTCTCATTTTGTACAATATAAGCATCCATGCATCATTTACTTCTTTCAAGGATGAAAAATGAGTAGATCAGTCCAATTGTGTCAAGGAATAAAAATTGATGAGATAACCCATAACCTTTCAAGTTTCAAGAAATTAAAACTGATTAGATCATTAGATAACTTTTTCTTTTTGGTCGAGAAATTTCATCAGGATGCAATAAAATTGAAAAGTTAGTATTGTTGAGGTTGCTGATAATTAAGTTGTCCTAAACTAGATAAATATGGAAGAGAAAGTAATACTAATATGAAATTGATTTCGATCATCAGTGTGAAGGAAAGATTTGGGAAAATAGCAGAAGGTAAACACTCAGGACTATAGAAGTTGTCAGCATCAACTAAGATAAAATGATAAAAAATTGTGATGATAAAAAATTATTGCGAGAAACTTGAAGATCTCACTGAAGGAAGTTTTAGAATCTTTCTGGAAAAATGAAAAAGTAAAGAGAAATTATCTTGAAGTATACCTGTAATGAAACAACATTAGAGTTGCATAAATTGGTTCAGTTCGTAATTGAAGAAATTACATATTAATACACCTATTTACGAGCTATATGGACTTTCTCATTATTATATTGTTGTTGTTGTTGTTGTTGTTATCATTAGCAACACTACTGCTCCTGTCACCGGTGACCTTGACATAAAAAGCACAAAGTTTTGTATTAGTGCAACAACGTTATCAGTTGAAAATACCTGTAGATAATGGTTACTGGTCTAAGAAGGGTGGAATTTCTTGTTTCTGTTTGTGGAATTTTTTCATTCCAAAGAGCACAGTAATTGGTTTAGATTTTGAGATTTGGCAGGTTTACATCCTTACAACATTGAAAGGTCTGAAGTATCGCTTAGCTGCAGGTAAATCATGTCTTCTAATAATTAAATTTTTTTGTTATGTAGACCTTTGTACAGAAGTTCTTATGTATATCAATATCACTTGACACATTTCAAATGTTCAACAAAATAGATTGGCAAATGGCAAATAAATGAAATTAAAAAAAACTACAAATGAATATAGTCACACTGACATTCAATCACAGGTAAATCTAAGACAATAAAAGGTATGAAAGTTACTTTTAGGAAATACACCTCTATTACTCTACACTACATAATCAAAAAGAAGTTTGACAGACTGTTACAGTTTCGAGAGAATCTAGGAAGTATACTTGGATGCTGCAATTCTTTTTCTAAGTATTCCTTCATTTTGTGCAGGAGCAAGGTTACCAAGTGTAACCATTTTATTACCCACAGGAAAAACACAAATTGAATCTGCTGAAGGACAGAAAACAATTAACCTTGCTGGAAGGTAAAGATAACAATATTTCCCTATTCAAAAACTTTATTAACCCAAGTTTTTAACACAAGTGATTCCTTTTTATAGTTATTTTGTACTCTGTGGAAAAAAATAATCGCATGCACTTGTAAGAATATGCCATTCCACAAAGTTAGGTTAATCAATTATATGGAATCTTGAACATATTTGGTTTGTCATATTAATGGATTGGATTTATCAGCAAACTCAGCTTTCTATATTTCTCTTGTTTAATACATGCATTATACACTCCTATAATGAGTGTGACAGAATAGTGATAGAATATCTCTTTGCTGAGTATCCTGAGCACTATAATCTTGAATATTTGGACTTCATCTGCCGCTACCATAAAACCGTTGATATTTGCTTCCTAATTTGCATTTTATTGTGGATCAGAAGTGTTGGAACCGACTTTTAGTGACTCATCAGTTTGTGAAACTCTTTCTCTATTGAACTGCGACCTCTAGATCATGAGTTTCAATGTTTCCTCATTCCACGTATTGGTTGAGGTTATGATCATATAAACATGAGCAGTGGCAACTTGTAGACCATGTGTCAGAACCAGAAAATAAAAAAAATAAAATAAAAAATAAAAAAAGGGGTTGAGAGAGGAGGGTGCACGTGCTCTGCACATGCAGCCCCTCCCCTCTCCCTCTCCAGCACGCATCGAGGTGCAGAGAGAGAGAAATCACGTCTAATCCGGATCGGATTAGGTCTAGATTTCTCTTCTAATCTATAAATTAAAACCCTAATCTTTGCTTAACCATCTTAACCCTCTTTTCTCTCTTCTTCCTCTCCTCTTTCGCTTCCTTCTTCCTCACCATCGGAGTCGCCGCTGTGGGATCTACCCGCCGGAGCGCCGCCGGAGCCATCAGAGACCATCACGCGACTCGTTGGTAAGCCTTCTCCCACCCATAAATTTTAATTAAAGTTTAATAGAGTTTAGCGAAATTACCTAAATTGGGGATTTCGGCTTCGCCGGCAACTCTCGTCGGCCGGCAGCTTCGGGCTGCTGCTGCTCGTGCTCGAGATCTCCAAGTCGTCAGCCTTGTGTCATGGATGTCTTCTGGATGAGCCCTCGTGGCTCCAGTCGACGTTGGCCCCGACGTCGGTCGTCAGTGGTGGGTCCTCCTCCACCTCGTGAGGACGACAGAGAAAGAGTGTGAGAGAGAGGGAGAGGAGAGGTTGAAAGTGATCGTGAAGGGGTCGCCGGCGGTCACCCTCTCCCTCAGTCCTCTTCTCGCGTCAGTCGCAAGAAAGGAAAAAAAAAACGGGGGGGTTGGCTGGGCTCGGGTTTAACCCGAGCCAACCCCATTTTAATTAAGTTTGGGTTCGGATCGGGTTTGGATTTCGAATCCACAGACCCGACCCGAACTAGTTAGTTTTGGGATGGGTTGCGGGTTGACCCATAGCCCAATCCATTATTTTGGCTGGGCCTTGGCCCAGCCCAATTGGCTCATTTTCTAGAATAGGCCGGGCCAGCATTAGCCCAGCCCAATCCAATGGGTGAATTTAAAACCCATTTTAGTAATTTGTAGTTTTTTTAAAAATTTTAAAAATAGTGTTATTATTCAAATTAAAATTTTGATTATTATTTATTATTTAAGGTGGTGATTTTTAGTACGTGAGCTAGAGATTTGAGATTTCGGTTATTTTGCCTAGACTCAGGTGAGTGGGTTCACTCACATGTTTATTTTATTGTATTTCGTATTTTTGTCAAACCATGTAAATTTTCTGTGTGCAAATTATTTATTTCACCCTTATGTGTAAAAATTAAATTATTTTATTTTCTGTGTGCATTTAATTATTATATTCAGTGCATCACCATACTTCGTGCAAATATTAAAATTTGTGAAAAGAAAAATGAGACTAGTATTGATACGACTTAGAGAACAGTCCCGGTATAAATCGTTTGTGATTTTCCGTGGTGACTCAAGTCTATCTGGAAGTTCAGGAGAAAGTCCTAAATTAGATCACTGCAGTGACTTTCTTAGGTAACTCTGGCGGGGTTAGGGAACAGTCCTAGGATGAATGAGAAAATTTCCTAGGTGACTCTAACTTCTCTCAACGGTTAGAGGAAAAGACAGAGTGTGTTAATCACGGGGTGATACCCTCTGATGACCCTAACCGGATCAGCTATGAAGAAAAGTCCCGAGCGTCATCTCGAGGTGACTTCTAGTTGATGTGGATCCACATGGTTTAGACCCATTGAGACATATGACAGTATAAATATCAAAAAGATGTTAATATGTTGAAAACGCGCAAGGTTACAAGTTGTGACATCTCTCTATTGTTATCATTGTTATTATTTAGAGAGCATGCCTATTGCATATTGTGATGGATATTGTTGTTTTTAGTTTAATTTATTCAGCATTAATATGAATTAAAATTTATTCGGTTTTCGAGTGGATTCCACTCACTGAGCTATAGTTGTTGGCTCATGGGTTCTATTGTTTTTGTATTTGTTTATTTATTTCAGGTAATAGTCAGCGGGGCGACTGAGCGAGATGTACCCGGACTCCACCCCCACTTAGGATTCACCTATTTACCTTTCCGCTCTTTTGATTTTATGCTTTAGATTAGATGTTTTATTTATTTAGTTTAGAGACTCAAAAACATTAACATTGTGTTTTCTTTTAAATTTTATTTTTATTGCAATTAGTTATAAAATTTAATAAAACATGTTCTCATTTTATTTATATATTAGAGAGTATTAATAAGGCTTCGTGCATCTCAAGCATATTGAGATACATGGCCGATCATGATTCCTATTTTGGGTCGTGATACCATGGACGTGCTTGTTTGCATATATAATCAATCACGTGTTGTTGAGAGTGTATTGAACAATCTACCTGTCGTTTGGTGATTCGGTATGGTTATGTCTAGGAAAATTTTCCATGGCTTGTTATACCTTTTTCATCATCAAACTTACTGCTTCAAACCCTGCTGCAACAGCAAATACTAAGTTATCTGCATATATCACGTAATATTTTCACTCTCTTGAAAATGTGAATCAACATGATATGTTGATGTAGGAAGATATTCAAATAACTGGAGGTAAGGTCATGGTCTCAGTTTCTTTTTCAATGGATGCATTACTTTTTCGGTTCTTATATTTGATATCACTAGCTTCAATCAGATTACAGGGAGGACAGTTATCTTGTTTAAACTGACTTTTGCTTAAATTGATGTAGGATTGGTCAAGGAGTAGGCTCACTCTTAAGGAGATTGGGGATTTACTACCAAGGAGACGAGTCATATGGAAAAATAAGAATTAGTGGTCTTGCTCTAAGAAGGTGGTTTAAGCCAAAAATCGATGGTTCATCAGTCGCCGGAAAAGCAGTAGAAATGATCCCATTACCGTCACGACTGGCCAAAGGGATTTCTGATCAGCAGCGCAGCATCCGCAGCAGCAAGAATCTCTCTATTGATTAGAGAAGTTAGATTAAGTGCACCTCATACTACTGATCGTTCATCCTTAAGCAAGAATAAGCAGCACCGATATCAACTTCAAAGTGAGGACTTGATCTACACGGCATCGAAGTTTGGTTGTTGGTCATCTTGCTCCTCTGCATTTAGGAATAGCAAAGCAAAATTGCTGATTCTAGTGGCATCAAATTTCCACTGCAGCTCTCTTTACTGTCCAATGGGTCAAAGTTGTAATAATTATTTTCCTTTCTCGAAAAGAAAAATGGGTTATCTCCACCAGAAAACCCACTTGGTTTTTAATTTTGTGAGTCAGGGTAATTTTCGGTTTCATTTGTATGTGAGTTTTTTTTTTTTCCAACTTCGCTCTTTCTTCATTTAGTACCTTATTAAATATTGACGAGATACTATAAGAGAGAGAATCGGCTCTGCACTCATTTACTTTATCTTCTACTATAAAAAATAATAATTTATTAATATTTTATTTTATTAATTAAAAAGATTATAAAGACTTGTATGAAAAAGAAAAGATTAAGAGATAGAAGAAAAATAAATAATAATAGAAAAAAAAAGTAGAATAAAAAGAAAAAAATTATATTAACTTTCATTGACTTTTGTGGATGTTGTTAATGTAATTTTTTCTTTTCCTTAAAATTTTTCTTTTTTGTTATAGTTTATTCTTCTTCTTTTTTTGCTTCTTTTTATCTCTCGATTATTCTCTTTTTTCTACAAGTTTCTATAATAGCTTTTTAATTAATAAAATAAAAGAGTATTTGGAGATAGTGAGGATATAATTAGGGTTAGTTAAATAACAAAAGATATGACTTTAAATGATTATTATTTATTTACATATAAATTATAATGATAAAATATATAAATTCTATAATATACAGAAAAACATCAATAATTGTTAAAAGTTAATGAAAGTTGTTATTTATATATACAAAAGTTGTTAATAGAATTTTTTTTTCTATTTCCTTTTTTTTTTTTTTTTGCTATTGTATCTTCTTTTTATTCCGTCCCCTAATCATTCTCGATTTTTTTTCAATATAAGTTTATCTAATTGCTCTTTAATTAATAAAGTAAGAGATTTATCAGAGATAGTGATAAGATACTTATAATTAGCAAAACAACAAAAAACATAACTCTACATGACTATTAGTTGTTTCTATGTAAATTGTAATTGTAAAGTATGTAAATTTAGCAATGTAAAGAAAAACATCAAAAATTATTAAAAATAAAGTAATTTCACGTAAACCTAATCCCCACCTCATATTGTTGCTCGGTCTTGTGTCAGTCAGCAAATTGTTTTGTACGGGTTTGAGTCTTGGACAAATTAGCTCGGAGAATATGAATCATCCTTTGTCTCTCTTGGATGTAGGACTCTACTGAAGCTACTGTCGATATTGCATCTAAGGCTAATGCTAATTGCGGAAGAGCATACCCATAGATTGGCTTGGAAGGGAGTGATATCAAGGCTGCTATGAAAGTTTTTGTTATACCACCACTCAGCTAATGGCAACCAATTAGCCCATTTCTTAGGTTTGAAGTTGGACATGCAATGAAGATAGGACTCTAAATAAGTATTCACTCATTCGGTCTAACCATTGGACTACGAATGATATGTTGAACTGAAATGAAGTGAGGTTCCAAGGCGTTTAAACAGTTCCTTCTAAAACTCGCGAAGGAAGATGGAGCCACGGTCATTGATTATGGTCGTCGACAGCCCTTGAAATTTGTAAATATGATTAAGGAAGAGATTTGCCACCTGTGGCACTGTGAAAGGGTGGGATAACGCAATAAAGTGTGCATATTTACTTAATTGGTCTACCACCATCCATATGACTTCCTTTCCTTTTGATTTTGGGAGCCCTTCAATAAAATCCATAGTAATATCAGTCCATAATTTTGTGGAAATTGGTAGGGGTTGTAGGAGTCCGTCGAGGTGAGTGGTTGCATGCTTGTGATACTAAGAGAGAACAATTGTACTATATAGACACAATACCACTTCTTAATTATCTTATGAATGGAAGATCCAGACACTACTTGATAAGAATATTTCACTTCACTACCGGTCAATATAACTTCTTGCCCTTCTTTAGTGAATGATAGCTTGAGTTTGTCAAAATAAAAAATTAAAGGTCTATATCTTTTCATCTAATCCACTCCGAATAACATATCACAACCCCCAAATTGAAGAGTCCTCATATCGGCTTGAAATTTATGCCCTTACATTGTCCATATTAGATTGGTGAATTTTGAGGAGCTTACTAGTCGCTGCCCATGGCCATAGTGACATAGAGGGGTGTAGTTGGTTCAGAATTAAATTTTCCTTCCTGGACTGTATGAGGATCAATGAAACTATGGGTGCTCTCGCTATCCACCAATACACATAGCTCCCTCTTATTTAGAAACCCAGGAATTCTTATGGTATTTGGCGATGCTAACCCTTCCAAGGCATGCAAGGATATACCCAACTCCAATTTAGTTTGTTTTGTAGTTTTCGGAATGATAGTTTCAGGGTTGACCTACTCATCCAGCTCATCTTCATCCAAGTTCATCATGTATAACTGTTGTTTAACACAACGGTGACCTCTTCGGTAAACTTCGTCACAGTTATAACACAACCCTTTATCTCTTCTAGCCTTTATTTCTGCAGGTGTTAGCTTGGAATATGAGGTATATTAAGTGCTGCCTGAGCTGTCCTTTGCTAGTTTGCTAAACTGAACTTGTCGAGCACTGGTGTTATCAAGGTAGATTAGGAAAAATAAAGTACTGTGGGGCTCTTATGTACTGCATAACCAGTTGAATAACTGACTGAATTTGATCTTGAGCTGTTTAGTTGGTGGTTTGAAGACGACCGAGCATATGTGAAACACCAAGCTGGGATCCTTTTTAGCTTTGGTTGTAGAATCCACTACACTTTCCTACATTTTAGCAATAAAAATAGTGTGCTGAAAAGTTTGGGGATGAAACATGCATACCATAGGTCTAATGTCCTCTCGAAGTCTTCTAATAAAGCTTTGGATGAAGTACTCCTCAGTGAAGAATTTGTTCTTAACTACCATTAGTGCTTTGAGTTCTTCAACCGTTCTTGATAAGTTATTATAGTAGACTCTTGTCTTAGCTTGTTGAATTCTCCAATAATATTGTCATAGCCTAAATCATCGAACCATATGCAAAGATCCTCTTCAAACTCCTCCCAAGTGATTTGATCCTTTGACTCCTGGTAGTCTTGAAACCATGTTTCTACTTGGCTCTCCAAAAATAGCGAAGTATAGAGTACGCTGTACTCTTTAGGTATAGCAGTGAATTGAAATAATTGACGGTATTGTCTGCACTAAGCTCTTAGATTTTCTCCATCAAACCGGGGTAGCTCGATCTTGGGGACTTGGATAGTAGTCCTAATCCCTCTCGATATCTAGTTGGGACGAGAGCGGGCCTTAGAATTTGAGGTACTGTCTCCTAATGGTGGTTGCCCTTCTCGATTCTTCAAGTTTATGGAGGACTGAGCCCTAGGTAACCCATCTTCTTCCACCTCGTGCTCTTGGACGCATAGCTCATGTAAACCCTTGAAGAGAGCCTCCATTTGTGTGCAGATGTGAGCTTGGAATTGTTCCATTATGGCTTTCATGGTTTCTGTGTGGTTCTGGAGTTTATTGGACAGATCTTGTATCTTCTGTTCATTTCTTTTTGCCATGGATGGACCTTGCTTCTTCCCCACACTGAAAAATAGAATTGCTCTGATACCAAATGTTAGGTTTCCAGCTATGAAAACCTCGAGAAAACTCTAATCGCAATGAATCCCACTAGATTGATGCAATTAGCCAAGGGTAAGGTGGGTTAACTCTTCTCCTCATCTAAAGGAGAAAGCCTATTCCATTAATGGTGGAAAATGATAGAGTATTTTCTTACAAGGGATTTGGGGAAGATCTGATTTTATACTCAGACCTCATTTCTCTCTCCTCTCAATTGCTCAAGATCGGACTCTCTCACTCACCAACTGACTCCACGTGCACAACATATTTTCACTAAGAATTGATACCAGAGGAACTCTAATGATACGGGACTAACAAGCAAAAAAAGAGACCTTTGCCCACTGATATGGGGTTTATTTGTAAAACTATTGTTCATCTTCTTCCATAGCCAGCTTTGTATTGTTCTGAGTTATGACAATTTCCAAAGATAGGTGAGATCTTTCTACAATTTTGTGCCTTGGATTGCTAATTCCAGAGTTGAGTCTTTCGGTTTAGTGCTTAATTGGTGAAGACCACAATTAGTTTGTAGTATATGTGATTTGTAGAAAGAACAATTCTTTATTATTCTTAACAAGCAAACTCAAAGTTCGCAATTTGGTCCTGATGCGATGACAAAATACCTTTTCTATTTTGCTTCCTTTTCCTAGTTACTATGCATTCTTGGTTTCGATTAATATCTTTTTAGAGCATATCATTTCTCCTTCGTTTCGATTAATATCTAATTTATATCCAAATTCATTTAATGGTTCATATCCGATCGATATCCAGATTCCTTTAAAATCTGATCTGTATTCGATATGTATCCATATTCGTTCAAAATCCAGCTCATATTATATTTATATCGTTATTAGTTTAGTCAGAATGTGGTCCTAAATTATTTTTTTATCCGTCTGACATTTGTACTTGAATCAGTATCCGAAGCGAAAGTATGGTTCTAGATGCGGGTTGACCACTATTCAATTTGTTTCCTATTCTACTAATCAAATTTTTTTTAACAAAAAAGAAAATATGAATTTACAAAACCACAAAATAATAGAGTAATAATCACAGTTGAAAAAAACTTCATCAGCATGATATTCTCAGTTTATCAAGTTTCTTAATTGATATGTTTGGTTTTGTATTTGTTAAATATTTGATTAGATGAATGTGTCTTGGGATTTGCATCAAGATTCGTGTAATCAAATTGACTTTAGCGCGAACACCCCTGCCCACTCGCTATGTTCTTTAATTCTTCATGCCCTTTGGACCCAAAGGGCCTAAAACCATAAACCCTAGTAAGAAGAAGAAGAAGAAGAAGAGCTTATAATTACATCTAAGGTGATGTTTCCCTTCATGCAACCCTTTTTTGACTCCAAAAAAGTCTAATTTGGAAAGACATTTTGCTATCCATAACCATGTCGAATTGACAAGCCATTGTACATCCCGAGAAAAAGTAATTCTTCAAAAAGGGAACTTTTAATCATATACATGTTTGATAGGTTTGAATAAGATATTAGGAATTTATGTATGTGTTTGTTTCTTGCTAACAACAAGTCTAAGCATGCAAAATTTGTGACTTAAGCTTCTCTAGTTGCAAGGAGAAGGAAGTCGTTGTAGCCTACGTCGTTCTGCTGGTCTCTCTCCTAGTATACTTAATTTTGTTGGATCTTCCTGTCCACTGCCATGCATAAGTTGATGTGAACTTACTATCTTAAGGTTAAGGGTCACAATGCCTTTCTCTTTAATGTGCGAAGAGGCTTGAGTATTGCTGAAAAGGTATTAGATGATAATTCCAGAAAGACGCATGTCATTGTGATCATTGTTTGCCCTATATCTAAGATTTTCTCCAACTGCTTGACAAAATTTGTTCACCATGATAGATAAGTTGAAGTCAGCTAAAGAAAGAAGCCTCTAGAATCTAGATATCTTCTCATGTTAAATTTTTTTGTTCCTTCTGTGATTGAGGTTATTTTATGCTCTTCAAGCATTAGTATATATCACATTGCAATATGCATATATGCACCCATTTGATTAAGGCTTTAGTTTTCTATAACAAAACATCCTCATGGTTCCTATTGATTTAAGTATATGTTCTGCTATTTCAGATTGGAGAAGGATTTTTACAGAATGCATATCCAAAAACTTTTCTCTTAGGTGCATTGTGTTGTTGTTGAAGAGGATCAAAGAAACAACTCATGTCCTGCATCCTATTTGTTGAGGGGCATGCGCTCACCTCTCCATCTCCCAACTGGGACCTTCCTCTCCGCTGGGAAAACCCATGCTCGCTTGATAAAATCCGGATCCGCCATCGACACCTACTCTTGGAACAACATCCTCACTTCCTACTCTAAATCCAATGGGCTATTTTACGCCTGCAAGATATTCGACGAAATCCCCCAGCGAGATACCGTGTCCTGGAACGCCCTCATCTCTGCCCATGTCTCTTCCAACGCCCACGAGACATCATGGGCCCTCTTCAAATCTATGATGGCCAAGTCTATCTCTTTTGACCACTACACCTTGGGCAGCATCCTCAAGTCCATTGCATGCGTCGCAGGCATCAATCTGGGCATCCAGATACACTCATTAATAGTAAAGTCAGGGTTCCATTACAATGTCTTCTCGGCGAGTGCATTAGTTGATATGTATGCAAAATGTCATAGGATTCGAGACGCCAACTTGATGTTTGAGGAAATGCCTGAACGAAATGCTGTCTCGTGGAATGCGCTTATTGCAGGCTGTGCTGAAATGGGTTGGGCTGAAACTGCATTCAAGTTGGTTGATCAGATGGAAAAAGCAGGGTTGATGCCTGATGAGGCTACATTTGCTAGCTTGTTGACTTTGGTCGAAGGAATGGATTGTCATCGCTTGATGTGCCAATTGCACTCTAAGATTGTGAAGTATGGCTGGGTGATGGATTCCATTGTGTGCAATGCAGCGATCACAGCATATTCACAGTGTGGGTTTGTTGCAGATTCGAGAAAGGTTTTTGATGAGATGGAAGATGCTAGGGAGTTGGTCACATGGAACTCGATGCTCACGGCATATGCTTGCCATAGGCGAACTGATGATGCATTGGAGCTGTTTGTTAGGATGCAGGAGGTTGGAATGGATATGGATATGTACACTTTTACCAGTATGGTTAGTGCCTGCTCTGAAATTGATCATCTTGGCCAAGGAAAGGTCTTGCATAGTTTAGTGATCAAGAGGGGATTGGATTGGGCAACACCAGTTTGTAATGCACTAATTGCAATGTACATCAGGTGTGGCGAAAATGGTATGGAGGATGCCACCAAATGCTTCGACTTGGTGGATGTTAAGGACAGTGTCTCATGGAACTCAATATTAACCGGGTTCTCTCAGAATGGGCTATTTCTGGAAGCATTGAAGTTTTTTAGGGAAATGCAGTCAGTGCATCTTAAGATTGACCAGTATGCATTTTCTGCCGTACTTCGATCATGCTCAGATTTGGCTATTCTTCAATTGGGTCAGCAACTCCACGGATTAGTCCTCAAATCAGGTTTTGCTTCAAATGATTTTGTAGGTAGCTCATTAGTGTTCATGTATTCTAAATGTGGCATCATTGATGATGCAAGAAGATCTTTCAATGAAGCAGACAAAGGCAGCTCAGTGACATGGAATTCAATCATTTTCGGTTATGCACAACATGGGCAAGCACAGATAGCACTTGATCTCTTCACTGAGATGCAAGAATTGGAGGTTCCACCAGATCACATTACTTTTGTGGGTTTAATTTCTGCATGTAGTCACATGGGTTTAGTAGAAGAAGGATCGAAGTTTCTAAAAACGATGGAATCAAGGTATGGAATTCCACTTCGGATGGAGCATTATGCATGTGGGGTCGATCTCTTTGGTAGGGCTGGACAACTAGATGAAGCAACAAAACTTGTGCAGTCAATGCCCTTTGAACCAGATGCCATGGTGTGGATGACATTGCTAGGTGCCTGTAGGATCCATGGAAACATGGAGCTGGCAAGCCATGTAGCTAAGCATTTACTAGTAGCAGAGCCTGGACATCACTCCACTTATGTGCTTCTCTCCAACATGTACTCAGGTTTTGGGATGTGGAATGATAGAGCAACTTTGCAGAGGGTGATGAGGAACAGAGGATTGAGCAAGGTTCCTGGTTGGAGTTGGATTGAGGTCAGGAACAAGGTGCATTCATTTAATGCAGAAGATAGATCACACCCTCAAGCTGAGGACATCTATGAGTTGTTAAGAGTGTTCTTTGAAGACAAAGAGATGATTTCTTCTGAGTCTGAATTGCTTGACTACGAGTTTGGTTATCTAGCATGAGTTTTCATAAAATTCACAAAAAGGAAAAGAAAAGATCACCTGGTCAAGGGAAGCTTTATTCTTATCCAGGTTTTATGTTCTATTTCTAGGAGAAAGCCTTCCACTACAAAAGGTTGTCACTAACATGCTACTGACAACTCTAGAATCCCCATTGCTTTTACATATTGTATTTCTAAGTTAATTTTTCGATAGAATGGCATCTTAGTTTACCTTTGAAATATCTAAAGGCTATATTTCCACCTAGGGGTATTTCAAGTGATGCTACTACTGATGGACGCTGCACTAAAACCTGATTGCAAACTTTATACTACACTGATATCAACCTGCTCTAAAAGTTGACAAGTTGATGCTATGTTTGAAGTACGATAATCAGACCAACTAGTATGAACAAAAGCAAACTTTCAAATTCACTATTTTCTGTTTACATTTGTAATGGTTCTTAAATATTTGTTATCAACTATCTTTCTTTTTCTTTTTCTTTTTTATCAGCATGCATTTGGATGTTAGCCGATCTATGCCTTATGATTTGAACACCTCCTTTTAGTTATGTCTACTGTAAGTAAGTTAAGCAACAAACTTGATTTGTAGCCTCTAATCTTCTTTCTGAATCAAATTGTTAATAAGGCCATATAATATTATTAGATACTGCCATGTCATTCCAAGTTAAGGATGTAGCTGATATTAAAAGGTTTATTTTGGCTTTTTGAGCTTTTACCTGCTCATCTGTAAACTTTTTGTCATGATTTTCAGTATGAGGATGGTTGCTTCCAATTATCTCTGCAGTCTTTATCTTAGAGGTTTATTTTAGCTATTATGGTGTGATGTTTCATTTACGACTGTTCTCTTATTTGTTCCCCAAAGATGAACAAGTACCTAAAATAAAGGTTTTTGATATTTCTTCTTTGAGTAGACTATATTAGTCGCTACAGATTCTGGAGGTTCCTTTGTTGAGTTGAACTGCAACTAGTGTCTATTAGCAGAAACTGTTGTGCTTAGAAACTTTATTGGTAAGTTGCAGACAATTTAACACAAAATGCATGGTTTTAACTATTTCTAATTAAAGTTAAGAGAAGATTGTAATGTTATGGTTAAGTTTGAAGACCATTGGCCTACCTTGAGTATCTCTTGATTGTTAGGATCTGAAACTCTCTCTATCTAGTGTTAAGGCAGCTCTTGACTTTTTGAGGGGCTCCTTTTCTTACTAATATTCTCGTGTATAGAAAGATACACTAATTTAGGACTAAAGTATTGCATTGAGGTTCAGAAAAAAAATCTGAAAGAAGCATGGCAATAAATGTGTGTTAGAATATGAAATATAAAAACTTTTATTTTTTAATAGCTTAAGTTTTTAGAGTAATTGACAAGTTAAAATATTACATGATATCGAAACAGAAGGTCCGGACTCTGGACTACTGAGTTCAAATCCAGTCAAGTCTACTTGATCAATAAAATATAACAAACTTCACATATCTAAGTTAATAGAACTTAAAAATTAAAGAAATATTTCTCTTTAACAGCTTAAGCTCTTAGAGTAACTAGTGAGTTAACAACAAGATTATGACAAAAGTATTTATGAGATAAGTACAAGTGGCTTCGCTAAGGATCAACACAAAGTCATAAACAATATGCATGAAGAACTTATGATGATCGATATCTTAAATGAACTTATATAGAGATTAACCTTAGTGGTTTTCTATTGTAAAAGAAAATAATCAAAATACAACTTCACTTTAGATTGTTTTGTCTCTATTGTTTCATAGATTGATGTTTTATGTGAAGTCCTTTACTTTCTTTCTGATACTCATCTCTGAGCAGCATATATAAGATATTTAAGTATGCTTGGTATGTATATTCGATATGTTTTGACTAGTAGTGTTAGCATGCCGAAATCTGTACAAACTCTACATTGATAATGTAATCTATAGCTCATGGTATTCATGGGCTAGACATAAATTACCAATTGGATTAAATTGAAACTTACACACTAAAACTATAGATTTATTTATTTTCATTGATGCACAAGGAACCACAGAAGCGAGGTGGGATTCAATCCAAGAAGACGATCATATATGCATCAACATATCAAGTGTGTCACATGGATGGCTCAGTTCATTCTCATATTAATGAAGAGGGGCTCTTCTATTCTCCAGTTTGCATTGCTTGTGTGACATACTTAATGCGATGATGTAGATACGACAATGTGTCTGGCGTCCATTCTGACCAAATAGACATGCTTGGAACAGATCCACACTCCAAAAGGACTAAAACCACCTGTTTTGGTTATTTTAGAATATAGAAAATACTATCCTACTTAAGCAAATCTTGTATTCAGATGCCCTACTAGAGACTCACAATGATAAGGTGGGACTCTATCCTTCTAGTAAGACTTTCCTCTCTTTCTTTAGATGGGAATAGAAGTACAGATATTTCTCATTATGTGTTGCTCTCTGACAGGTAATTTGTTTCTTTTTATATACTAGTTTCTTTTACTGCAGTAAGAAAAAGGAAAAGAATAAATAAATATACAGCACTTGCTTTACAGTGAATTAGAGACAGATTTGTTTTGCCTAATCCCATAGAGAATTTGATACCATTTGTTCGGTACTGTATATGAGCTTAGAAGTATCCTAATCTGTCCTTGATCTTTGTCTTTTTTCTAATGTAAAATAATAGGTGATCTTAATGAAATTACCTTTGCTGTAGGGTTGTGCTGTTGTGCCGAAAAAGCTTTGCAAAGGATTGTTCACTTGGTAAAACAGTTGTGACCTTCATCTCTGGAAAACCAATGATCAATAACAAATGGTATGGTATTTGCCTAATTATCATACTCATTCTTAAAAAAAAAAAATCAAATTTAAGACTTTAAATCAATTAAGTAGTCTTGAGAACTGTCATAATCTTAGCTTTTGAAATCACCTAAATGCTATTCATTCTTCTGTCAAAACCTTTTTGTCTTCAAATTCTCAATTACATATTTTGGACTGGAATATATATTGTCTCAATGTTTTGACAAAGAATGGTTAACCTTTTTACTGCCATTGTGGTCATTTGTATGCTGACTTCTTAGTCTAAGTCACTAGTGTTTTTACTCTACTTTTGCAGAACTACTGTTTCAACATTTCTTTTTTTTTTTTCTTCAATCCTATAATTTTTTTTAAATATGGTATTTCAAGTCTTCATTTTTCCTTTGAACTACAATTTGCTTCATATTTCCTTAGCTGCTGCACAGTAAGAGCTTTTAGAAGCATTCATCTATAATCACTGACTGCCAAGTTAGAAACCAGGCTCAGATACTATGTTGAATAGCTGGTGAGCCCGAAAGCTCAAACCATCGGAGAATACTGTATTCCATATATAAATCTTTCTCTATATAGAGCTATTCTTGGAAGATAGAGGTCATTATTTCTTGATTTATATGGCTTCATATGGATAAACTAGTGTGAAGTCTTAGGGCCTTTTCTTTTGAATGTTCTTACAATGACATCATACTTAATTTTTATCTCAAGGTACATACTGCTTCACGCTGTTACATGATTGCAGTTCTCACTGTAGTAATTCTTTGAGGAAGATCTTGCAGTGAGATTATTCTTGAATGCTGTATTTTTGAATTGCTAGTATATGGCAGGACAGCATCCACAATCAGAGTCTACCGTGAAGCAATTTCAGCTGGTATACGACCAATTATTGATATGTTCTCTCAAGTTTTGGGATGCTTGAGGTTTGCTTGTGATTCCTCATTGAGAAGTAAGTTTATTGAGAATTTAGAAGTCAGCGTTGATGTTTCGAGGTGCTAAAATGTGAGATCATTACTGGATGAATTCGGGGAATATGATACCCGCCCTTTTGCCATTCCTGAGGTTGGTAGCAACTGAATTGCTCTCAAAATTCATAAATGCATCTCTCTTGATATTTGGTCTGTACCAGGGTAACTTCCAGTTAATGTCCTCAGGAAGTGGCTTCGCTGGGACTAATATCCCAATTGTCCTTCAAAAAAAGTCCAATTATTGTTGATGGAAGGAAATTACAGATCCATACTATTGAGGTATGTTGTCCCAAAGCTATGAATTACCACAATTCGACCGATTACCATATAGTACAGTTCTCATTTTGTACAATATAACCATACGTGCATCATTTGCTTCTTTCAAGGATGGAAAATGATTAGATAATCCTTAATCTTTCTTCTTGGGCTAAGATAAACTGTAAACCTTTCAAGAAATGAAAATTGATGAGACAACCCCTAACTTTCAAGAAATTAGAACTGATTAGATAATTTTCTCTTTTTGGCTGAGAAACTTTATCAGGTGGCGATAAAATTGAAGAGTTGTATTGGTGAGGTTGCTGATAATTATGTTGGCCTAAACTAGAGAAATATGGAAAGATAAAGTAATGCTAATGTGGATTTGATTTTGATCATCAGTGTGCAGGAAAGATTTGGGAAAATAGTAAAAGGTAAACACTCAGGACTATAGAAGTTGTCAGCATCAACTAGTATGAAATGATGAAAAATTGTGATGGTATAAAATTATCATGAGAAACCTAAAGATCTCAAAAGGAGGTTTTTAGGATTTTTTCCCCACCTAGGTTTTTTTCCCCTCCCCTTGCTAGTTCCTCCTACTTGATAAGAAAATTTAAAAATCTTAGTAGCTAAGTTTCGTATGACCTCTATATAAAGACCTAAGCACTTGTAAAGAGATTTGAATCTAGTAAACTAAAATAGAAGTGAGGGTTTCATAAAGAAAGCTTGTCTTTTTCTAACTTATTGAAGCTCATTTTTCTTTTCTTGTATCTATACTACCTTTATTTCGAGACTTACCTCATCTTGCGAAAAAGTTGGAGCATTAATTCCGTGATAATAGGCTCTCTTATGCTAGTATAAGAAATTAGAATAAATATACTAGTATTTGTCTTATTCCACAAAGTGAACATGGCTAAATTCTAGTATTTTGCTTATAGAATTCGATACTAGAGCATGTACTTTGAGAATATGCTACATATAATACTAGAGATTTGCTGACTAGGTTAGTAGTTAACAAATCTCATCAAATAATTAGAATAACTCTCACTAGCCTCATAAGCACCTTGGAACATTACTTTAATATTAAAATTTCATACTGCAAGTACAATAATAACCCTTCCTCCAAAACAAGAAACATAAAATTTATAATGTCTCACGATGTGGTAACTTGATGGTGACATTGGCATGATCAAACCTCTTGTTGCGTTCATTGTGGAATATTGGTGGCAATTCCTTCTAGCTCAAGCTGCCACCAATGAGTAGTTTTATGCATAAAAAGCTCCACCTAAGCCTAGTCGCATTATTGTAGATAATGATGGGTGGTAGGTGGTTTTTTACACACAGAAAAAGGTTCCTCAAGGAGACCTAACCATCACAAGATACACGAAAGAGATTTGTAATGGTGTAGATATCCTCTAGCTTTGGTAATCTTGATCCTTGTTCAACCACTCGTCCAAAATTGATTAGTTCTCCTCCACTATCTCCTCTGGTAACACCTTTTGTTGCTTTTGGTGTAGTCGTCTTGAACATAAAAACTACTCCTACAAGTCTCTTCTCTCAATGGTGTCGGACGTTCATTATAGGGTGGAGGAGTGCACGACCTTTCTCTCTAGTCCTCTTGTTATTTAGAGAACCTTTGCTAGAACCCATCTCTTGTTCGACGGTGGTTCTAGCTAACAAGCTAGAAATGATGGGTGGTATTAAATACTCTTTTGTGCTTTACATTCAGGCATAATTAGGGCCGTTAGGCTTAACGAGCGGCTCGGGCTTGGCTTGGGTGAAGCTCGAGTCCGGCTTGACTCGGTCAGAGCTGAGTCGAGCCTGAGCCGTCGTAATAGGCTCGAAATTAATATCGAGCCAAGCCTGAGCTAGAGCCGGCTTGCTCAGACTCGGCTCGATAACCTCGATAACCTAACTAGCTATAACTAAGGACATGTGGCATAAAGAAATATTGTCACGTGTCCCTCACTAACCCATCCTCACCCGTAACCCATTCAACTTCCCCATCCTCAATTCCCTCCCTCACCCACCCCACCCTCACCTTCACCCTCACCCTCACCCTCACCCTCACCCTCACCCTCATCCACCCGATCACCACTCATAACCTCACCCCACGCGCCGCCACCTCCTCCCTCTTAGTCAGCCTCCATCAGCAAGCCACCACCATGGCACCACGCCCTCCTCTCCGTCGGCCTCCTCCTCCTTTGTTGGCCTCCTCCTCGTCCATTCCGTCGGCTTCTTCCTCCTCCTTCATTCACCATCTCCTCGTCGTCGCCTCCTCTCTTCCATCCATCTCCGACTCATTCGGCAAGCTGCCGTCCATGCCGCCACCGCCCACGTCGCCATCGCCTCATTTTCTAATCAAGCCCGAGCTTTGCTCGTGCTCGACTCGGGCTCGGTTTGGCTCAGCTCGAGCTCGGCTTGAGTTGAGTTGAACCGAGCCTGAGCAAAATTATGAGGCTCGAAAGTAATTTCGAGCCGACCCTGAGCCTAAGCTTGAGCCGGCTCACTCAGGCTCGGCTCATTTACACCCCTAGGCATAACCCACTGGAAGTGGTCGGTGAAGAAAATTGGGGAAGGGAGATTCATTGTTCCCTCCCCATCACGTGAGCTTTTTTGGGAAACTTCCCTTAGATGTTTGGTTTCAGCAATGGGAGGTAATTTCATTCTCAACCCTAGTTGGTAGATCAAGCTCAAATTGTTGTTGGAGGAACGAGATAACGCAATTTAAGGCCATCATTTCTTATGAGGACATATATTGTATTCTTACGAGATTCTAAGTTGTGGCTAGAGGTTCAGCCCTCCACAAACTCTGAGAGCTTGGTCACGATGGTATGGGTTGCTTGAAAACTATGCCGGGAAGAAAAAGAAGAGGAAAGCCTATATCCAAGCTTATAGGGTAATCTTTATTCCCATTGACACCCTCTTTCTCTTCCCTCTAGCCAGAGTCAACCTTCCTCTCTAGCTCCTTCCCCATCTTCTTTGATGGTCGCCTACACGTTAACCTCTGTGCACAGAGCTTCCTATTACTGCCCATGCAAATCTGCTCACTTTAACTATTAACCTTGTTTCTCTTTCTCTTTGATGGTCGCCTACACGTTAACCTCTGTGCACAGAGCTTCCTATTACTGCCCATGCAAATCTGCTCACTTTAACTATTAACCTTGTTTGGGAAGCAATTTGTGGTGCTAAGATACATGACACTATCCTCAAGGAGCTTAGACATGGAAGCTGGAGAGGCTGCAAGATCAGTGAGATCTCACATTCATTCTTCCCAAAGATTGCTTAAAGTATGGTTTCCCGACCTCTGCCTCTCTCAATGACCAAATCAACCATGGACCCTTTAGCTACTAGCATTTAATGTTAGCAGATAATGATATGTTGTATCGGGTTCCCAACCGCCTCAACAATTGCAAGTTATCTTGTATCCGATTTTGGCGTAGGTTAACCCTCCACCACAGCATTTAATTTTAAACTCCCTTTCTATCTTCATTGCAGGCTTCTCTATCCTTGGGTTGGGCTCTTTGGATCTGCCTATCCTTGGTTACATTGCTCTGGACTTGGGCCTAGATTAATGCTAAAGGATCCTGTGGAGGCTTATCACGGGATAAAACTCCACCTTCTTCTTTGAAATCTTAAAAGTGGGGGCGATTCGCTCTTTTCGCCGGAAGTAACTCTATTAACTCAATTTGTGGTGCTAAGGTACAGGACACTATCCTCATGGACCTAGCTATTGAGGACTAATCCTTGTTGTAGCAATGTGAATGAGTGGTTGTTTGATAATTTCAGTTGTTGTGAGTAGTCTTATCTCCTAGACACCTTTTTCAAATTAGAATCAATTATATAATTATGTATATGCATGTTTTGACCTCCAGAATGATCATATAACTTTATCTAGAGATGATTACAGTCGAGTATATTTTATCATGCATATAATTAGGCTGATCTTGGATAAGTATAATGATGATATATTGAGATGATTAGATATGACTATAGTGTTATAATTTATCTCCAGTTAATCTGTAGCATAAGTATGCATGTGATAGACTACTAGGAGTATACATATGTTAGATATATAGTTGGAGACTGCATCGCATCATTTTTCTCTTGGCTTCTTTACCACATATATTCCTGAGTTGCATGACCTATTGTAGTACTGGATATATGCATATGATCTATTATGTATAAAAAATTATAAAAATATATGTATATGTGATGTGATGGCTAGAACGGTATCTGATCCGGACTGGTACTGGATATACTCTTAACGTATGGCAAAGTATAGTGATGGCTAATGGTTATACTTTTAACGTATAATAGGGTACAACTATCATTGATATACCCTTAACGTATGGCAGGATATGATTATTTACTAAAATATCCTTAGCGTATAACTTTATTCAGAATATTTCAATCACCGAAGAACAAAATGAGGAAGATAAACAATTAACAAGATAAAAGAGATATTGAATAAAGCAACCATATTCTAAGATTGCATTTTAGAGGAGAAATAAACTTTAAATTGTTATTGATAGAAATAGAAGATGGAAAAAGAATGAGAGAAGAAGATGAGAGGAAGAAAATGGCTGAAGAATTAGAGGAAAAAGATAGAAGTAGGAATCAGGAAATCATGCTAAAGAGAAGAACTGGGAAGTCTTTTTTTTAGTTTGTTAGGCCAAAAATAATGAGGTAATTTAGTGAGTATTAATTCTGTTGACAAGGCAGTCTTTTCGAGATTTATTAGAACTAAATTAGTAAAAAAGGAATAAAGTTGCAATTCGATAATGGAGGAGTCTATTACAATAATAGAGGGGCTTTTTGCCGCAAATTGCCCCCAATACTTCTAAAACCTAACTTCAAGAAATATTATCCAAATAGTTTTTACCCCTATAATGGAAATTCCATATGAATAAAATTAATTGCACACTATTTTTCTCTTGGGAAAAAAAATTGCATACTATATTTCTGTCAATCCCTCCATGTATACCATGTTGCCATGAAAAAGATTGACCACATGCTAGATTAAAGGTGTATTTGTTGTCTAAAAACTTACTCTCTATGGAACTAACTCTCAGGAATGAAGACAGTCCCGTGAGAGGAGAAAATCAATGAAACGAGAACTGTCAGAGAAGACTGGTAAGAGTCTGGAGCTGGTGCTGGAGTCATAGGAGAGGTCCAGATAGTCTAGAGTTTATGGATCAGAAAGATTGTAACATTATGGTCATATAGGTGAAAGTGGAGATGAAATAATAAGACTAGAAGACATACAACTGAGCTTCTTCCTTGTTGGCATTTAAGCTTAGATACAGTTACTGGTGATGACATCCCAATGCCTTTACCTTGGAGTAGTTGATCATATACAAGAGAATATCAAAATTTACAAAAAATTTGAATTTTTCAATAAATATACAGAGTGGAAACTTAGAAAGCACTTGAGGGGCATATACAGCGTTGAAACATCTTTACTTAGTCACCTGAGCTTTCTTCGGATTTGCAGTTCGGCAGCAACCTGAGAACATTTCCTTTTTGTCTCCTCCAAATCACGTTCCAATTCTTCAATCTACTCATACAAGCACTACTTTTAGAAATAGACATTTGCAAGCAATGATAGCTAAGAACTATAACTGGTCCTATTAAACAAAGTAAAAGTGTGAGTGTAAATTTTATGCATACCGTCTGTATTAATTGTGCATTCCTGAGCTGGAGCTCTTCGCGCCTGTGCACAAAACAGCATTTAAAAGTCAGAGTAGGTAGATACGGTCATGCCTAACTGGAAAAAGTTTCACATGTCAAGCCAACGAAAGTTGATATATATGAAAGAATTAACATGTCTTTAAATTGGCATAGCACTGGGGTCAAGAAAGAATAGCTTCAGTAGAACAGTGTCCTTTATAATCGTCATCACAAAAGTGAGATGGTTATGAAAAGTTAAAGAGCAGAGGACCAAGTAAATTGAGAAAATAAACTTACCATATAAAATAAAGTCATGAAAGCGAGTATTGTGGATGGTTATGAAAAGTTAAAGAGCAGGGCAAGTAAATTGAGAAAGTAAATTTAACATATAAAATAAAGTCATGCATGCACCTAGAAAAGAAAATAATCAAGAAGTTAACTTGGGCTACTATTGCTAAACTAAAGCAACAATGTGAGTGATTAGTGATTAGCTAAAATTATTCACACCAGTAAGGCATAGACAGTTGTTATTTAATTCTATCAATTTGACTAGACCACTGGGTTATGTTCTAAAGATTTGGATGACTAGACTATGAAGAACATACAATGAATAAATTAAAGGGAATAACACAAGGACTAGACTATTATTTCACTTCATGGCTTCAGAAATAAATGTGAAAGAAAATCAACGAATGGGAAATTCAAATATGAGGAAATTTAGATAACTAACCCAAAAGAGAGATGGGCACTACACAAGATTTTGTTCAAGAAAGAAGTAAATATCTTTTAGATGTTCTTTTAGCTGATGCGGATTATCTTGGATGAGCCCACAAAAACCATTGTCTGAGGTAGTGATCTAATTTGATGAAGTCACCAACTAAGTCAGCAATTCTAGGTACCTTAGCAAAATGGGATGTTTCACATGTTTACGACTAAAACAGCTAACATAATCAGTGATTCACACGTTTAGGTCTCCAGGTATGAGTACTAAGAAGCTCATGTAGTCAGCAACTTAGATGAGTTGAACCACCATAACGAACAACAATCTACTTGGCACCTACGTGGACTTAAAATACTCAAGAAAATAAGTTTGAGAGTGACCTATTTGGGTTCATTCTTTGATGCTCAAATCTACTGCAGCAAAAAAAAGACATAAAAGGAGATAAAGAAAGAAAAACTCTACAAAACTAAATAGTCAAACTTAGAAAGCAACAGACCTAATTCGTCAAAAACTCTCTGGAACTAGATGGTCAAACTTAGAAAATTACAGAACCTTAAAAAATAGATTATATTAAATGGGAACACAAAGAAAGAAGAGGCATATCCCACATGCAATAAGTAAAGTTATTCTTTAAGTATTTAGAACAAGTACATTATAATCGAAAATGAGTCTGTGGTTATGATGACAAGTAGATCAAAAGTTTATGGCATACTATAACAGTATAACCATAAACATGAACAGTGAGGATTTCCAAAAAATAGTAATAATAATAATAATAATAATAATAATAATAATAATAATAATAATGCAGCTAGATAGAAGCCCATAGAAATTGGTGAGGCTAAATTCCAGGATGCTAATAACTTGTCTAAAGAGTTAGCAAATAAAGGTGAAAAATGATATAGGCAAACTTAATGAGGCAAAAGAAAAGAGATGTAAAAACCAAGGTAATTTTGATATATAAGAATGTGTAAATCAGAGGATTAAAATGAGTAGACAAACAAAGATGAATTAATTTAAATAATTTGATCAATAAATTTATTTTAAGTAATTAATTCCTTCATTTATGGGGCAGTGAAATGAAACATTGCAAGAATAGTATGTCAAAACCCATAAGATACAGGATTTATGTCGCCAACAATTTCTTAAGAGAGGAAGATGCAAATGAACTTCATAGATGTTTGAAAGTGTTTGCATCATAATGACTCAATAAACTTGATTGAGAACATGGACTGCAAAGCAAGGCTGGCTAAGAGGTATTACACCAGGTAATCATCTAAAACACCTAAAAATTTTGGCTCCATAGCAATGATAATTATAAAGTCAAAATTATTTATGTTGTTCAAACATTTAAACTGAATCACTATCAATAAGTGAGTTCCAGAATCACAGGCACATCTACCTTGTAAAAAGTAGAATGTTTTCTTCACTCATCTTCTCCATCAAAGAGGAATCTAGTGAATCCACAGGTCCAATTTCTTCCACATCCTGGAAGTCAAAATATATAAGGCAGAAGAATTATTCACAGCACATTCTTATGGGGCCACAGATGGACAGCTGATATAAAACTTTATAAATCAGAAAGTTAAAATGATATACACCAGAAAGAACGCATTCAAGTTAGTGATCTTATACAATAAATTAAGAGAAATTGCACCCAAAGCAGAGAAAAATCCAGTATGTTGAAAATGATCGACTTATAAAGAGAAATGGATGTGCTGATAACTAAAGTTTCTCTCTGGAATAAGTCAAAATCACAGTACAAATCATGAGATTCTATCCCTTGTAAACATAGTTTACTTAAACCGACTAGTAAGCATTTTCAGTTAATCCTTAAAATTGCAAAAGAAACTAATTGTGATAAAGGCAGACAGAGCTTTTGCTACATGGACTTTCCAGCATTTGGATGCCAATATGCTGATCTCATTGTAACTGTTATATCCACGTTTAAAAGTTTTGACCATCATATGGACTTTGTCCAAAATTCTGTTAATAACTGTCTACCCAAGTGTCCAACTTATGCTTTAAGGATTTCAGTGGAACCAGTCTGAAACAAGGGAAGAAACATATCAAGCCTGATTTCATATACCATATACAGCATTGTTTCATATCATTTCTGGTCATTTAACCACAATTTCATCCTGTTTCTACAAATTGTATGGAAACAAGCTGAAATACATGAGGATGATGAGAGGGACATAGAGTGGGACCATTCATTGGTGAGCCTGGGTAAGAGATCATACACTGATGATAGTGGTGATAGTGACGAACTTCTAGAGTTCTTTTTAGGTTAAATATTGCAAAGCAGGATCTGGAGTGGATATACAGGAGAGAGACAAACTGACTCTCATACTGCACCACAGGCAGTGTGACCATTAAAGGACACTTCATACTTTTAGCAATAGTCAGCATGAGGTTCACATATTATTTCAGCTTTTGCAGATATGTATATCATGATGTCAGGAGTTATTTTTGGTGGCAGCCTAGTACACAAGTCATCAGTTATTATGAACCATGATACGTCTAATGTCCAGAACGACGGCATCTATATTTGGATACATTGAAAAACTATCATTGACAGTCATATTACCACCAGTTTTGTCACCAACTACTGCCATTATGTGTGAAATCCACCTCAGAGCAGACCCGTGCTGGTCAGAGCTTTGCTATAGGGCACCTTTTACATATTTTCCTTACTTTCTAAATTTTATTTTTATCTTTAACACTTTGTTATAGGAAAAATGACAAATTATAGATAGCTTTGCTAGAGCTTCCAGACAACTATTAGAACTATTAGCATTGGCTACTGAAAAGGTCAATGCTTGACTAAAATGCAAAAGAAAGTTAATTGCATTTACTATGAAAAGATTTCAAAACATTAAACCTTGTCCTTAATGACAAACAAGCAGGTTAAAATATCTCAAAGGATAACAACAAACTTAAAGCAGAGCTAACAAAAATAATGGTTCAAGCAAAGATTCAAGTTTAATCGAGCACAATATAAGAAAAGTCAAAGATGAAAATCCAATCCAGAAGTATCAAAGAATAAGAAGTTATACTGGTCCATATGATTTTTAAAAAAGAATTTTTATAAATCACACCCTACATTTTATCTATTTTGTTATTCACACTCCATCTTTAAAGCTTTTATAACCCGACCCTTTCTTTTTTCCTAAAATTCTCATTTAACACCCTGATATTATTTTGACTAATTAATATTGATCAAATTACTAAAATACTATCACCATTCCCTCTCATTTTCTATCCCTCCACCATCTTCCCCACCTACCACCTCTATTGTCATCGTCGTCGTCGCCACCACCTTTCCTCATCTTCCCCCTCCCCCTCCTCATTTTCTTCTTCTTGTTCTTATTCTTTTTTGGGAAGAGAGAAATAGAATGAAAAAGATAGAGGTAATTTAGGTGTTTATAAATTATTTTGTATATTATAACGGAATATTACTTTTCTAATACCGTCTAAATTAACCCGAGGTGTTAAATGAGAATTATAGAGGAAAAGAAAAGGTCAGGTTACAAAATCCTAAAAGACGGAATGAGAATCATAATACAGGTAAAATATAAGGTGTAATTTGTAAAAATCCCTAAAAAAATCAAAAATAGGAATCGACCAAGGTTAATAGATCTTTCTACTCCGGGGAACTTTAGTGGTAATTCAAGCATAAAAGTGCATCAGTGCAACAGCAGATTATCTTCTATAAAAAATATTGCGTAAGTCATCTTTCTTCATGCATCAATTCTTCAAAAACATCCAAATTACTTGCATTTAAAATGCTCATAAGCAACATAAGTGTAATAAGAGGACCTTTGATACAAAGGAGAGAGAGAGAGAGAGAGAGAGAGAGAGAGAGAGAGAGAGAGAGAGAGAGAGAGAGTATTATTCAATCATTCCATGAAAATTGTGGTGTTTTAACAAGATCAAGAAGCTACTTTTGTTGTAGAACAAGTAAAGCTTGAAACCATAATAGAAACTCATGTCATGCAAGGACAAAGATGAAATTCACTGCAATATAATTTTATGAGTACTATCCAAGAACTATAAACTATGTATAGCAGCACAATGGAGCACATTTATCACTTGGTCAGTTCCTTGTAAGATCAACCAAGTGAGGGACGTGGTAAAAGAATAAATGATAAATCACTTCTAGAAAGTAAAATGAAGTTATAAAGGACTTTTGAAAATATGAGCATGAAAATAGGAAAGAAGCAGATGATTAGTATCATAGTTCATTTGGACAAGAGTACATTGAATACATACCTTATTGGGTGTAAAAAGAATATATCAAACAAGTGAGTTAAAAGAAGATATGCACCTCTCTCAGATCAGATGGTTCTATAGTAGTTTCTTGCCCTTGAGCAGGACTAGAAGGTAGTGCAGTAGAACCTTCACATAAAACTTAAAACAAAAAGTTAGTCCAATATAAAACAAGTTCGGAAATAAATTTTTGAGCAAAATAATTATACACTGTGGTTTAATTGAAATTAAGGTGCATCCTTAAACTTTCATTTGTGACACTTGATAACCGTATGTTTTAACCTATGTGTAACTGTCACTTTGTCACACCAAAGATAACTAATTTTGGATGTTTGTAATCATAATCTCTAGAATTGAAAATTTGGAGGGACTTGGGGAAAAGTAGAAGACTTATTCCCAACTGGATATTGTAAATTAAAAAGGTTTCCAAAAGCAATATATACCAACCAATTATACAAAGGTCAGTACCATGATAGAAATGTGTCACAAATGAAAGTTGAAAAAGGAATATGGTCTAACCATATGAGATAAAATATATATTCCTCTATAAATTTAGACAACTACCAGAAGTGATATAGATTAAAAGTGCATTTTTCTCAGCCTTCAAAATTAAGTAGAATATATAAGTGAAATAGAACATTACATGAGATTTAATAATGGCCAGATAGGCGAGCAAGCTACAAACAATAGAAGATAAGGCAATGCAAATTAACAATCTTTCTAGTGAACATGTACTCAATCAATTTGTTAATAGGAATTTTATAAGCTCACATCCTCTATTAGGTGTTTATTGTGGTTTACTTGTTTCTTTAACTATTTTCAACTGCCTGCATTTTGAACAAAACACCAAAAACACAGCCTGAATCACTCATATATTTGTCATTAGATTTTTAGTGACAAAGACAACAGTCGGACAGAAATTAATGACAAGGTTGTAAACTAAAATAAACACAATGCAGGGTGTGAAATTAAAAAAAAAAAAAAAACTGCTGTTGCAGTTGATGGGTGTAAGCTGAATTAAACACATAAGTTATGGTGATATGAATCATCTTTACATAACCAAGTTATCATTATTTACATTGATGAAAACATTCATGCAGTTGAACCTCATAAAGGTTGCATATATGGCCTTTATATACCAAGTACCAGAGATCAGCTTCATTTATTGGAAATTTGCAATATAAGTTTTTGTTGGTGGTGTCATGGTGGTGATGGCGACACCCATGGATTGTCCTGTCAGTCAGCACAAGCAGACACATAATATGCCAGTGAATTACTTGCAACAATACAGGGGGATATCACGATACTCTCATGCTTATGGTGTCAAAATATGCTGCTAGATATTAAACAGGCCGGTACAGGATGTGGCAATACGTGCACTCCCTGTGCCCTGGACAAGAATCCTTAGTGAAGCCACTAGTAAAAGGTTACTATGCACAGAACCAGATTTCAAAAAGTTGCATGAAGAATGTTACTACTTTCTAGTTGCTTCTTCTTTCTGAAGACATATTTAACACAAATCAGCCTGACTTTCCATCCAGAAATCTACCAGTAGTGATAGACTATAAATTTTGAACTCATAGCTTAAATTTCATGATTTAATCAGCCATCATCCCTTGGTACATCTTTACCCACCATTTTTCTGCAATAAACTTAAGTATGACTAATTAACGTGTGCATTTTATCATACTATTATCAAGGTTCCAAATAATGATGGCATGATAATCATATCATTTAATGCAATTATGGATGCCTATTGTACTGCCTTCTTTACTATTTGCAGGGTCCAAATAATTATTGCGCAAGTGAGCAACATATTTCTGCATATCTGTCATATTTTTCCTTGGCTGGTCATATATGGCAGCCACCTCATACTAGAAATAGAAAAGATAGTGCAAGGCTAAGTCTTTTCTATTTATACCCCATATTCTATTTCCATAGAAGTAAACAAGTAAGCTTTATAAATTTTGCCATCTGTCAGCGATATAAATCAAGATATTGCTGTTATATACAAAATGTATATCTCATCTGTTAATTCCTGAATATAAAATCTGTCAAGCAGTCCTTTGAGGTCACAACCTAGGGTAGAGGAAGGATCAATCAGAAGATCATTGATTCGTATGGAGAATTGTCATGTTGAGTTCTTCAATATATTCTGATGAATCAGATGATAAAAGTTCAAAACACAATAAAAATCATGCTAGTTCTATGATATGCTCACCTGGCTGGTCCTGATTATTAGCTGCCACTCCAACTACCGGTTCCAAGCTTGACATTCCTTGCGGCGTAATTGCTGAAATCCCTACAACATGTTCACCAGAATGGATTTTTTCTTGCACTTTCCCACCAGACTTGTGTGAACCTTTATCAGATCCCTTCTTCTTTGTCTCCGGATTCTGGTAGCCAATTAAGTGACAATGATTTTTCCTGCAGATTATATCAAATTAGTCATTAATTGATATAACTTCAAGTGCACAGAAAAGGCAAAACATGAACTAAAAAATATCAAACTATAACTGTCAAGCCACTATTACATTGAGCAAACAAAATCTAAAATGAAATAAACAAGGAACTAGAGGTTGCTACACTTATTAATAAATTTTAAGCATGTAAAAGATGCTATTGATGATCCTTCAAGCAACTGAATTAAGACAAGTTAATAGCTCATAGTAATCTAATGAAATAATTGTGAACTCACAACGTCATAGGAGACATCAACAAAAAGAACACTTATGAATTACACAAACAAATACACTGTATTTCCTGCTGATATTTGAGCTCCACAAATGCATATAATACTGTATCAATCCGAGTTTAGCATCGCTTTGATAGCCAAGTAAAATAGAGCATGATCGGTATTAATCATTTGTAACAAGTAATACATATAGAGAGCTGATTATTTCTAAAAATTATTCATTAGTTCAACAATTTTAGACAATTGCATACAATATCAATATTATGTACTAATGGCAATAAAATAGTATGTATTACTGAAAGGATGTCCTTACCCTTCATAGTCCCCACCCCTCCTCTCAAATGGTTCAACACACATCAAACTAAAAAGAGACATCTCATTCCACTCTCCCTAGACAAATTTCTCAACTGTGTTCATGACTCTACCGTATATGGATACGGGATGGATACTCCGAAACTCTACCGTATATGGATACGGGACGGATACACTTCGGATATATATCCAATACATATCCGGAGCATCAATAGAATAGGATTGGATGTGAAGGATACGTTTTAGGTTTATTGGTTATATTAGGTGTAATATCCACCAATTCTATTGGATTTTTAAGCCTTGGCCCGGTATGCTCTAACTAAGTGCTTAAGCTAGCCCAAGTAGTTGAACTTATAATAGGCTCAAACTTAATCAGTGTTAATTCGAGAAATTTCATATGTTGTTAAATTAAAATATAAAGAGGAAATTATATTTTAGCCTCCTGTGATTAGGCCTAGGTTCACTTCATCCCTTTATGATTTTATTTGTGTCACTTTGCTCATGATTATATTCAAAATAAAATTATTTCCTTTTTCATCATAATTGGTTAATATATAAGTCTTACTTGACAATATTCATTAGAAATAAGTTGGAGATAATTGAAATTAGATAAGCTTTCTACACATCTAAAATATATTGATCAAATTTCAAATGATAAATATATAATATTAGCATGCATATGTTCAATATATTTGTCATATTTTTATCATCTGAAATTCACTTAGTATTATTTTAGACGAAAGCTTATCCAATTATCTACAAATTTGTGTTTAATGAGTATTTTTTAATTCAATTTGTAAATCAATCAAAGATGATGAAAAAAGTAATGGTTTTGTTTAAATATAATTATATTGAGGTAAAGTGACACAAATAAAACTAGACTTATGGCAAGCTCAGTGATTCAAGAAGAAGATGAGGACGTTTTCTCTTAGAAATAACTGCACTAGGATAAAGCTAGTGCCCAGGACAGCTACTTTGCCATCAATCACTTGACATCCATCACTCTACAGCACGTCTCTCCTAAGCCCAGTCTATGAAACCACTACTATTCCCCCTTACAAGAAAATTACAGCCCTTCCTCTTACTCAAGAAAACCACTACTGCTTCTCCTTCCCAGCCCAAGGAAATCACTTTCGCTTCCCCTTCCTAGTGCAAGAAAACCATTGCCTATTGCTCTCACTACATATTGCTCTCTAGTCTCTCTCTTCGCTCTCTTCCTTACTTTTAAATCAGAGATTGAAAGTGGTGATTGTGCGACCACTTCAAGCCAAGCCAAGCCATAATAATCATTTGTTTTGTAGAGCAGAAATCAATGGTAAAGAGGAATAGGGGAGAGAAAAGGGCAAGTGATGACAGAGAGAAATGGGGGAGAGGAAAGGGCAAGCAATAGTGCTATTGAAGATGGCAGCGGAGAAGAGGTGGCAACAATTGGATAGCTCGGTGAATGCGATGTCTTTCAAGTTCATTGCTACTGCTGCCGCTTGTCATCGCCACTCCCTCTGCCAATACTGCTTGTTGTCGCTCAAGAGAGGAGGAAGAGGAAGAGAGCTCAATTGGGTTAGGGCAAAGTGGGTTTTTTTTAAGTTAGTCACTAACTCACTATCCGTTGGATAGTTCTACCTATTAATTTGTAACATCCCATACCATTTTTCAAATAATAATAAATTTATAAAAAAAAATTGCACGTGCCCCACTCTTTCCCCACGTCGTCCTCCTTTCCCCCCTCTTCTTTTCTTTCCTTTCTCCCTCACCCCGCAGCCTGTCGTCGCCACAGACATACTCGTCAGTGAGTCCTCTCCCATATTGCCAAGTTATTTTTGTATTTAATTTAGCCTGAAATATCTTTTCCTTTTCGTCGGACCCCATCGGGTGATCGGCTGGCCAATGGCCTTGTGCTTCCCCATTCCGGCCTTGGTAGTTCCCTCTCCTTCCATAGGAGCTTGGGCAATCGACTTTCAAGGCCTTTGTGGCTTAGTGAGGTGTAAGGGCAACCTCCATGGCCGCCGGCCATGGAGAGGTCTCTCGTCGCCGCCGATCACCTTGGCCAATCAGTGATTTGTCGTCGATTCCCTATTCTTCCGGTTTCCTCCGGGTTCCCTCGGTATTTGCCAATGTGCTCCCCCTTGTCGTCAGCAACCTCTCCCTCATTTGGTTTGGGTTGGAGGTAAGGGAGGGGAGTGTGGTGAGTTGGGCTGGGTGTGACCTAGCCTAGCTCTGGTGATTTGGTGGGTTGGGCTGCAGCCCAGCCCAAAAGGCTTTTAGGCCTAATTGCCTCAGGGCTTCAAGCCTAATCTTGGGGAATTTGTGCTTGTCCTTGAGCTAGTCCAAGCAGATTAGTAGCACCTTTAATTATTTAAATTTATTTTAGCCATCGTATTTAATTATCGTTGTCAACTAAAGCCTTAATTATTAATCATCTTTCAAAGGCAAATTAGTTAGTCATAATAATTGCTATAAATCAATATTCATAATTCAGGCATTACCATAAGATTACCACTATGAATCTGCTTTTAATTGGAATTTATTTCTAATTGGAGTTTGGTAACTATATTAGAGGTACCTTTATATTCAATATAGTTAATTGAATGTGGTCTATTCTTTTACTTTAAATTGATAATAATGGGTGAAACGGTAAATGTGATGATAATCGCATTAACAAACCTTAGTAGTGTGTCAAATCGTCATAATTAATATACTAATTCTACCTGATGAATAAATGTAAGGAGGCCCTAGGTGGACCTACCCATACAAATATCGATTGTTAGTAGGATTGTTAATTAATTAGTGGAGGTGTACTTATGTTTTATTGTTTTCATTATCGCCGAAGATTTAGTACCGTGCGAAGATGATCCCATGGCACAGTTGGAGTTAGTTTATTTGGAAGCGATTTTAGACAAGTCAATTCTCTATAGTCTAAGAATAGTGTAATATTGAAGTAATGTTTTATTTTATTAGTTCATCGCATTCATATCATACATAGATAAATATCTATTTACTGTTCAGAATAATTATTTATAGATTATTAGAGCATTTCTAATTATGATATCTTCAATGTGTATGTCTTATGATTAATGATATTAATCACTACACCACTTGCACGTATCATCCTGTAGTTAAGTTTGTCTCGGTGGTGCCTGTTTACCCGCTCAGCCTAAGATTAGAAGGCAAAGTGTATATTTATTATCTATATTTATATCGACCAATGCCTGAGGTTGTGAGGTCAGAAGCAGACTATCAGGCACCGCGTGCACCGATTTAAGCATGCGTAACACTGCAGAGTACTGAGACTAGACACTAGGTGACCAGAAATTATGATTGAGAGGTACGGTTCATAAACCTAGCGATACCCGACATGCAGGATTAGGGCATCTATTGAGCTGTGAACTCTTTTTCACTGTATGCAATGATTCTGCTCTGTGCGATGATTTACTAGAGCGATGATGATGTTGACGATGATGATGATGAATCTACGACTAGGGTCATTAGTCTGGTGGCTACAGACAACCAGTCATATGCAGCGTTGCCAAGCATGTACGAATGGTATTACCGCTAATTGTCTACTCATCCTCGATGTTTGAGATGATGTGTGAGCCTATATTTATTATGTGGTGGATAGCTCTTTAAGCATGTTATAATAATTATGGCTATGGCTCAGTGTGAGTTTGGTATAAATGATTTGTGAGCTTGGTATAATGATTTGTGAGTTTGATATAAATGATTTGATAGTTTAAATAATATATGTCATGTGTTCTTTATTTAATACATATGAGCTATTAATATGAATATGTTGCATAGATGCATTACTATAATTATATTGGCATGCATATGTATTATGTGCCATCCTTCATTATCCTATTTTTAGACTATAGAGATGTATACTTGCTGGGTTTTATGCTCACCACCTTTTGGTGAAAATATTTTTCAGATCAGCAGATGATCCCGAGTCTTTGAAGGAGCTAGTGAAGATTTGATTATACTTTTCTTTATTTGTTTTAGTATTGCAAAATAAGTTATATGAAATGTAACCCCCTGCATGAGCATTGTTTTGAAGGAGCTGGTGAAGATTTTTCAAATAAGCAGATGACCCCGAGTTTGTGAAGGAGCTAGTGAAGATTTGATTATACTTTTCTTTATTTGTTTGTGTTGTAAAATAAGTTATATGAAATGTAACCCCCTGCGTGGGCATTGTCTTAATGAGGTGTATGGATACGTATTTTGGGACTGGTTGCGGCCTACGGTAATTTAAACTCCATTTAGTTTGTTTTATTTGTGAAGATGTTGAGTTTATCATATATATTATGTACAAATATTGACCATTAGGTCACGTGGAGACCACGTGAGTTCTACCCACGTGATAAACACGTGTATTTAAAGGTGGGTTTTACATAATCGACCAACTATAATAACTAAGCAAGCCGCAAAAAGGACAAGACAAGTCGCCAAATGATAAGGTGACTCGTCAAAAGGACAACTGACGACCTACCACCATTTATAGGCCACCTAGGTGCATTGCCGAATGGCTGGTTCGCCACCCTCACCATAGTCGCCGCCTTTAAACACAATGGATTAAATCCAACCTAACCCATCCTTTCATTGCTATCTGGCCGATACGTATCGATTTTTCAGAAGGCCAATTCCGATCTCGATTTTTCGAACCTTGAGTCTATGTTACCATAAAAGAAATTAGATAATGTTTGAGACATTGAATCTCAACACTCACAACTATATTAACCATGTTTAACGAAGCTATTCATACATAGCATTAAATCAGTATCAATTGGAACCTAACAAACAAAAACACAACACCAATAATTTGTCACATAAAATCAAAATGAAAGATGTTTATTGAGGAATACATACAGAAGATAAAAGAGACAAAAGAATGATTAAAAAGATTTCTGCCACTGGAGACAAATTTCTCTATCTTGCTGAATAACAATGCAACAAATTTTTATTCTTTATGCAAGAAATATTGCACAGGTTTGGAGATATGTACCAGTAGTCAAGAATTATTTGTCTAAGCTTTGTTTCCAGCCGAATAAATAGTGGTGTCCTTTCAAAGTCCTGCTTGTCATGAGCTGGCTCAATAAAATTTGCCTCAAGAACTCCTGCATTTTAAATGACCAGTATCACTTAAATAGCTCCTGTGAAGTAATCAAAGAGGCAGCATGTGAAATGCATACCCAGAACACTCCGCCCTCGGCTGGAACCTTCCTGAACCACTTTCCAGAAGGGCTGGAGAAATTTAATGAAAAATTAAAGTTATAACTTGTCAAATGCCAACTATTCGGTAAAGTTCCACCAGCTAAACATACAGCAAATAGAAGAAAGAGAATGGAAAACAGATAAATTGTAGGCACATATGTCAAGCAACTTTACTCAAACTTGCATAAAACAAAAAAACTATGTCAAAAAGAAATATTAAGGCATAATACACCATAATAGGACTGATCAGATAATGGAAGAATATGGAAAGACGGAAAGGAGCAGTAACTCAGTATGCACACCTTTATAATAAGAATTGAGAAATTTAATAGGACAACAATCATAAGATTAGTGGTTCTAACCAAGCAGCAATCCACTCGCCGTCAGATCTTGTCGTTGAGTTTGTTTCACTGCTCGCAGTCGATCTTGTCGTTGAGCTTGCCATCAATGATGACGAGGTCAGCGGCGAGCAGTGTTACGATGAGGTCGAGGAGTGAAGGTGAGTGGACTCTCCCTCTCTTGCCGCACGGCCGGCATATGTCATGCCGCGTCAGCCAATGGTCGGTATGGGCCGTGCCTATGGCATAACCATCCTTGGTTTTAACACATCCAACAGCTTTGGAAATGTGTCAAACTCGTATAGTGCACATCTGGCCATCTCATGTCATGCTAACACAACTACATCAAGGCAACAAAGAAGGAAAGGAGAGATGAAAGAGAGTAGGTACTTAAGGCAACAAAGATGGAGAGAGAAGAGGAGGCCAATGTTTTGAAACAGTGGGTCAGGTCTAAAGCAAGGTAAAGGAAAGGGAAGACAACTGCTAGGTTACATGTCAAGTTCGACCATACACAGACCTGACTAGAGACATACTCTTACAGTTATGTGGGCTTATTTGTGACTGTTGAGTTTTTTCCAAGCCCAACCCGACAAACAACACAGTATTTAAGCCCATATAAAGAATCTGTGAAGAAGAAACCTGGAGGGGTTTCCCCTTCTTCCTCTTAACACCCATTTGGAGACAGTTAGCAGCAACGAGTTGGAACAACTACAGAAGCCCAAGGTAAGATAGCAATGAAAGGATGGCCTCATGGCAAACAACATACAACACGCAACAAAAGCATTGTCATGGGGTAAGTACAGCATAACCAATATCTTTTTGCCAGCAAGGTGTCAACTATCAAGTATCAACACAAGATATTTTGCTCAGTGTAGCAGAACAATTAGTCCTCAATTGTAACAACCATTTACAGCCTGGATTTTGTATTATATTTCTCCTCGCGTATATTTTTCTCTTTAGATGCACTAAAAACATGTTATCTATCATGCACCCCCCTGACTTACCAATTCCTATAAAAGATTCATTGCCCCTCAAATACGGAGTGTTGTATTTCATTTATACGATGATCCAAAATTTCAGCCGAACAAAAAACTTGAGGCAGTGTACTCAAACAAAAATTCATCTTATTTGCCAAGAAATTGTTGTGCATATAACACAGAAATATAATCTTTCAGTTTGACTTGTCGAGTTACTTGACAAATTTAGGGCTTTGAGCAACTTACTCACATTTGATTATCCTCATTCTCAGAAATTCGTTTGTGTCATGATGATGTAACATAGCCATGGATATCTCTAAATGAGTTTGTACATCTCTCAAGCCAATAGATACTCAGAACAAAAGATGAAATAATAATGTGTAAGATAGGATTCCTTAATTGTTGTCTACCTGAATGAAAAGCAGCTAGCTAAACTATGTGGTGTCATTCTAGTAGTCATGCAGATTGCAGATTGCAGAATGCATGTATAGTACCAGTATCAGGTAATTGACCTGACAGACTCAAAATTATATGTAACCAAAGATCACTTTCTAAAACATCATCGCAGCCAGTTAGCCAACATGTTGTAGGGGTTTCAAAAGCCAAATTAGAGTTTCCGGGAGGCTCCTACAGTATCAAGTTTGACCTATCAAAGTCTGCCGCCAGATGAAGACCCTCAGTATCATGCCACAACTAACATCTCTCACTTCTCTTACCTCACCTCCATACTGGCATGTGCTAAGCCACTAACACTGCTCTCTTCGCTAGATTTACCAATTTGATTCTTGTGTTACAAGAAAATACTTGGACAAAAATATATCTTCTTTTTGAAAATCGACACTCACTGTCCTCCTTTTGTTTCACATCCACTCTCTCTCACCAACTGCATACATTCTAGGAGTTTGTTTCTTTAATCTCTGATATTTTTTCAAATCACTTGCCCAAAAAGAGAAGAATAGTCTATCAACATTTTATATCTCAATTGATGCGTTGCTTATGGTGTTTTTGGTTATATTATTCAAAATTTAGCACTTAGGTTACTTGAATAATTTTGCTCTTTCTTAGGTTTGAGAAAAACTAGAGCACCCATTCTTTTATCCATGCATTGAAAATGAATAAGATAACTCCACAAAGAACTAAACATTTAGTATATGTGCATACTAATCTTTGTCTTCTACCAAGGAGGTCTTCAGATTATTTAAAAGAGGTGACCAAGATTTGAGACATCAGGAGAGATTCTTATGATTCTTTTGATGGTGCAAGAGTATTAGAGTTCGTTGATCTCTCCATTAATGAACCAGATTTGGAGACTAATGTTTATTGATTAAGGCAATAAGGATCCACTATCAACTGAAGATGAATGATCTACCTTATGTTGCCTCGTTATTTTATAATGATTGTTGATTTTTAAACTTTTATAGAACTCAATTACTTAGACATGTTTTGCACTTTTACGGCATGTAATGATAATTCGATGCCTTTTTATAATTTGGTACACTTTTTGAGTTTTGATTGTCCTTCAATTTTTTCTTATCTCTAAATTAATACATTCTCATAAATACTTCTGAAAGCTTGATGTATGTGTTACTCTATTAGATTGCAAACTTTTGCTTTAGAAATATCAATAATTATATATTTGAAATCTACTTATTTATTTATTCCGTCGTATCCGTGTTCAATTTTTTCAAAATTTGTCATGCCATCGTGTCTATATCATGTCATGCCTTGTCTTGTGTTCATGTCCTTGTCCGTGTCCATATCCGTGTTTGTATTTGTGTCCGTATTTCATTGCTAAAATAATAATTAGACTTATCTTGCTTCTTGAGTTAATAAGTGCTTTTCAATCAAATAAAGTAAAATCCAAAAATTTATCATCATATTGTTATAATCCAGCAGACCTCCATATAAACTTAATATTTCCAAGTTCTTGAACATTGATAATTGTACAAAAGCAAGTTAGAAAAGAAAATCCATAGCAAAGGTTCAGAAAATAGCACCAGATCTCTAAAATCTGCCTTTTCAACCAACTTACCTTTCTCTTGAATAACCAAATTGTTCAAATATTTCAACTTCTGAACAGTTGTCATAACTATCAAGTTTTAATTTGTGCTTTAAGTTTTCCATGTAACAGCTTAATGATTTCAGAATCTTTTCTATAAGAAAGCCATATGTCCTCAAGTGTAACACTTGTCCAATATGAATAGTGTCAGTTAGCATGGCGGTTAAGGCTAGCCATATGTACACCTAAGTGCAGTTTCAAGTCATGGGATGTAAATATTTACTGTGAGGCCAACATAGTCCTACAAAGTACAAAGAATATAATCTTGGAAAGGCTCCATGAAAGGACCAACAGATTTTCACAATCACTAGAAATTGTCTTAAAATCCTAATCATAGATTGAAGTTTCAGCTGATCCTGGTTCAAATCACCGAAATGGATCGGCTGATATGGCCTATTTAGTCAACCTCTGATCTGAATTGTCCTAAATAAACAGCCAATATGCATCATTTTTCAAGTGGCTGATCCCGATCCTAAAACTGATACTAAATCCTTGATCCTAATGATTTTGGCTTTAGAGGGAGCAAAAACCATAAATATTAATTAGGCATAGCCATTTTCATTTATACAATCCGGTGCACCTCTCATGCTTACAAGTGTACAGTAAGATTCAAGAGGAATTCAATGACTTGTGAAAAGCTCTCTTTCTCTTGTCTTTCTCAAAGGATTGACTAGTGTTTGCTCCTTTTCATTAGTTCTTCCCTGTGTCATCTGAATCAAAGTCTTTTCCAACAGAGCCTCTAACTGTACTGCATAACTAATAGCAAAATAATTTTGAAATTTTCTGGGCCATATACCCCCAGACCATTACAGTAAAAGGGACTCAGTTTTGTACATGAGAAACTTTATAAAATGTTGTTTGGGGTCTCTGCCCATATGCTACATTTCTTTGTGTGATTAGTGATGAGGTATTGGATCTGCAGCTTTGTGAAATAATTATTCCAAGTTCAATGTGACAAATCATAAAGTCACATGACTAATTACAAATGCTCCAGAAATTAAAAAAATAATAATAAATTAACCAGTTCAAGTTCAGTAGCAGAGATCTGGTATTACTTTTAACTACAATGTGTATAAATAATGATTACTAATTAATGACAATTATGAACGAAATAAGAAATTCACTAGATACAGGGTTCAAGATGTGTGACGCACCATAATGAGACGGTTTTTATGATAGACATTAATTCCAAAGATGCCCAAAACAGGGGCCTCCTTTGCGAAGCCAATTGTTGTTCGGACTGAGACCTACGTCATCATATTTACATGTTAATGTACCATACAAACTGAATAAATAAATAGAGAAAAAAAAAATTTCAGGTGTATGTCAAGTAAGAAGAGAATTAGCCAAAGGGAGCACATTTCATTTCATTGCATATGCAAAGAAGTTGAATGATATATGAATGCCCAATAGTCAGCAAAAAATTAAGAAAACGGGTTTAAAGAACGTGTAACGAAAAGAACATAAGTAATTAAAGAAGGCACCTAATTGCCAATAAGCGTCAAAAAGAACAGTAGGGAATGTAGAATTTACAAGTCATAAATACTTAACACCAAAATAACCCTTCTTAATTTTACCATGAATTCACAGAAAGGCTCATGAAGCATCTTGCTTCACTTAGTAAATTTAAATTGTCTACCATCCAAAACACTTTGAAGTACAAAAGACTTACCTTCTATTAGCCCTGCCAAGTAAATTTCATCTCAAGCATGTCTAGATATTTCTGGATCTCTTTCATGCAATGTCATATATCAAGGCCAATAAAATTATCAATAGAAATTTACTTTTCATTATTAAAATCTTGCCCTAATCAACTCAAATCAGATAATCATTAGCGATCTTATCAACAAGAAGAATACAAACAAATTATAGAAATTGTGTCCACTTCAAAACATGTCACTAAATTTTACAAACACCTGATTTCTCATTGTACCCAACTATAATCAATTTTCTGAGTAATAGATACTCTTGAAAATGAAAGTAGTTTATCAAATGAAGACAGCAGACGGAATAAATCATGAACAGATGAACTTACGACTTCAGAGTTAGCCCCAACTTGAGGCTTGTAGGTCACTAATTTCTTAAATTTCATCTCATCAGCAATGTTTATCTGCTCAACAGGTTTTCCTCTTAATATAATCACAAAGTTTGAGAACTTCCTAAGGTAAAGAATGGAAGCATATGCCTGCAGAAATACAATCAACTTGAATAATGAAATAAGGACATACAAACAAGATAACTAACATACTAATAGAGATCAAACCCACTCGCAACGAATATCTGAGCTTGTAAGAGATATGATGTTGCACGATTTCTCTATGAAACCTTGAGAAGCCTCCACTATTGGCTTGATCTCTGAGTAATATATCCTGCAGTTTGGTTAAAAAAAAGAAAATTTTTGAAATTAAAATACTTGGCTCATTAAAATACTTGGCTCACATATGGCTTATGCCAGAATGCAACTAATCTTTTATAAGAAAACAAAATATAAATATGCATGGTAGCTTAAACTTCCGAACATGGATGGCCTGCCAGTAGAGACACGGCACTTGGCACAGGGTGTGCCAGTGGCACACCCTCGTGCCAATCCGTGCCGGTCTGGCACGGCCGTGTGCCGTCAAGCACAACCTCGTGCCGATCATGCACCAATGTAGAAACAATTTTTTTTTTAAATTTTCCTATTTATATCAATCTTTATCAAATGAACTTTACTAATTTTATTAACAAACATGATATGACAAGTGGAACCCATTTTTTTCACTTTTTTTTTATTTCTATCAATCATCATCAATTAACCTTTATCATTTGTTATTCTTTAATTTCTATAATTATTATTTAACAAACATAGAATGACAACTCATTTGTTATTTTTTAAAATTGGAATGACTACTCATACCTAATTTTTGTTTGTCATTCTCTAATTTCAATCAAATCATGTATTATTATAGTTTGTCATCTAATTTTATTTTTTTTATCTTTTTTTTATTTCCATCCATTAAATATTTCTAAAACCCTCATATTAAACACAATTGTGTTTAACACTTCTCTCTCTCAACTCCTTCAACTGTAGCCCTTCTTATTCTATCTCTCTTTTTATTTTCTTAATAACTTTCTACTCCGATGATCTTCTTTAATGGTAGCACATCCATCGTTGCCAAAAATATCTCTAAATATCCTAAAAGTTTTATTAAATATATTATAAATGTGTGCCACTGTCATGCCCCATGCCGATGGTGGCACGGCCATCGTTGCTTCCGAATGTCTTTAAGCACTTCAAGAGAGAAAGTGAAATGACATAAAATCAATAGCCTTGTTAATAACAAGGACAACTGATGCATCATTGATAATACAATACAGCCTAAGCATACTTTAATCTATCTCTCTCTCAAATCTTTCATTCTCACACCGATTCTTCCCTTCCCTCCATGCTTAATCCAATGAACACAATATAAGGCCGAGCACGACCTGTTTCATTTTTTGTTGAATGGAAAAAATCTTCATTTTTTGTTGAATGGAAAAGATCTCCATCACCTAGCCATGCTGGAACAGGTCAATAACTAGGAGGGCTAACAAGTGAACCAATCATCCTAAAAGATGGTTTCATCTCATGATGCAGCCACACAATCAGCCAACGATTGTCACGCTTGTGGCATCGCACGACTATGCTACAGCACTTGCCAACCATACCGCAATAATAGAGGCTCAACTACTGGCCCAATGTAAGAGAGAGAGAGAGAGAGAGAGAAAGAAAAGGAGAAGAGAGGAGAGGGAGACTACTTATTATGCCGCCCTTGCAGACAACCCTCTCCTCTTTGTCATCACCCTCCTCTTTCTCATATCCGCTACTTAAAGTTAGATCTACTTTGTAGATCCTTTAATTTCTTTCTTGACCCGCTTTCCCTATTCCTCATCTCGCGTTGATCCTTCCATTGGGTGCCATGCGGCACTTCTCATGCCACATGTTGATACTGCACTTGCAATGCCCCATACCAATTGACATAGAAATCCTTAGATACGACTCGCCACAAAGGGTGGTCAGCCACGGTTTTCAAGCTTGGACCACGAGCACTAATTGAGAATACTAGTGGCATATGGATAGAGATATTGTGTTAGAGAAGGAACCCCAGCAACTACTTTCCTTACATTTCATTAAATTAAGTTACCAATCTCTGTCATACTTGTTGTGAGTGTACACGAGAAACAATAGATGACTTCAATCATCATATGCTTGGAATAGCAAAGCTTGCATATTTATTGGATTTTGTGTGACGTCAACCTGTGATTACGCTAGAGGAATTAATTCTTGAGGAAGTAATTATTGTTTTGTAAACTATTTTGAATTTGAAATGTAAATTACTTTTTGTGCTTTGCCTAATTTCACATACAGATATGGTCACTAATTCCTCTCAAACAACATATGTAGTTGGGTCATTATCATTTAATTATTGTGTCTACTTAATTGATTGATCCAAAGTGGAAATGTAGATTTTGTGGGAAGGTAACCAAAAAAGGAATTTAGTAGATTCAAGAAGCATATTGCTTATATTAGAAGCGATGTTGTGTCTTATCCAAAAGTTACAAATGAGGCAAAAAAAGATTATCAATTAGAGGAGAAATCAAGAAAAGCATCATACTTGAGGGGAGAACTAAACATATTTCGAGAGAGGGTAGATTTAAAAATTTAAATGTTGGAAGTAAAAAAAAAAACCAAGGACTATAGGTCCTTTAGACAAATTCACCTTTATTAATCTAGATATTGCAATTAAAGAGTAAGGAAAGATGGTGTAGACCAACATAAATGATACCTTAGTAGAAGAAGAAAGAGATAAAGTGAGCAACTACTTAACTCATTAGATTTACAAATGTGGCATCCTCTTTAATGTCATTACTAATAAAGTATTACATATATTGTTGGAAGCAGTTGGTCAATACAACTCGGGGTACAAGCCAGCATCTATGCATAAGTTGCATGAGTCAATGAACCCTTTAATTGTCTGCTCCTTTATCCCATACAATTATAGGCTTATAGATTGTCTTACTTTTGATCTTTCGGTTTGAAAAAAACTGAGTAACTAAAATAAATGATAATTTAAAGAACCATAGGGTCATGTGGAAGAAAATTGGTTGTCAATGTTGATTGATTCTTGGACAGATCGAAAAGAAATATGCATTATGAATGTATGTGTCAGTTGTGAGTTGGGATTAGTTTTCTAGGTTAAGTTGATTCCTCTAAAAAAGCACCTATAGATGAATATATTCATGACATTGTTGTTGATGGTATCATAGGAAAATATTTTCCAAGATATGATGAAAATTTTGCACTTGCAAGGTTACTAAATGAAAAAAATATCTCTGCATATATTAGGCATCTTATGTCTCCTGCTGTATCGATTTAATGGTAGAGAGAATATCTAAGGAAAGAAAGAATAAAGTATTCAACTGAATGTCGGAGGGAAGTCACGACCCGAAGTTACAAGATTTGATACTTATTTTCATACATTGCAAGTCTTTTGGAGAAAAAAGAAAAGTTAAGAATCATGTTTGCTTCTGATGAATTTTCAATATGCAAATAGTCAAAAACTGTTAATGATAACAAATTCAATCAAGGTATTAATTAATATATGTAGCAAAGCATATGTTTTTACTCTTATATATGTTACTAAGTGTATCTATAGACGATGCCCCTACTAGAAAGACATAGGTGATGAAAATTCTTAATTTGACATGTAGCTCCTCAGGATATGTTGGAGCCCATTTAAATGGATAATATATTGAGTTGTCAATTCTAATATTTGAATTTTATGTCAAATTGATTTAGTCTTTAACTTTAAATTCATTCAAAGAAGAGGTTGAGTGATCTAGTTTATATAAAATTTATGCAAGAATGAATAATCCATGGTTCGCTGGCCCGATCCCAATCAAGGTCTGATCTCAACTCTCTCTCCCTTTCTCTCTTTTACAATCATATTCTTTTTTTCCTAAATGTAGCTGATTGGTGGAGTGTGCATGGCACTGATGCGCCAACTCTTAGAATTTTGGCAATGAGGATTTTAAGTTTGACTTGTAGCTCTTCTAGATGGGAAAGAAACTAAAGTACTTTTAAAATGGTAAAATATAAATTATATTCTCCATGTTTAGCATTTAGTAGCCAAGAATGCAATATGCTAATTAGAATTGATATCTTGTCATTTTGCTATAGATAGACAAAAAGAAAAGGAATAGATTGAGGCAAAGAAGATTGAATAATCTAGTCCTTGTGAAAATCAATGTAAGGCTTAAAGAGAAGCAAGAGAACAAAATTAGAGATCCTATTGTTGCAAAGGACAAGAACAAAGGAAAAACTAATGAATTGTTAGTAAGTGATTCAATAACAAATAAAGATGATGAAGTCCTTCTTGGAGAAGGGTTAACATAGTCTCAAGTTGAGAATGCATCCAGGATTAATGAGCAAGCAAGGAGATACAAAAGGAGGCCTAGGCCAATAACGAATCATCATCCGCTACGCAATCCAAAAGAGAAAGGTTGGTTGATAGTGAGGAGGTGGAGTTTGAGATGATGAGAGCATGGATGCATATATGGTGATAAATGATTCCCATTCTAGCCATGATGGAGAAGCAAAAGCAATGGATTTAGCCATAATTCACCGTTTCGGCCAATCTCGATACGGATAGGCCGATCCGGATCGGGATCGGTCGAACCCGATCTCAATCCAGGCCTGATCCGAACTCTTTCTCTCTCTCTCTTTCTTTTCACTCTCTCTACTCTTTCTTTCTTTTACTCTTTCTTTCTTTTTTTTTCTCTTCTTACATATAATCATTATTTCTCTTACGGAGAAATCTAGTTCTAGCGAACTTCGACGAATTCTGGTGAACTCCGACGAACTCCGGTGAACTCCGACAAACTCTAGTATATAATTTTTTAATTAATTTTTTTATTTCTCTCATTTTTTTTAATTTCTTCTACTTTCTCCCTTTTTCTTCTCTTTTTCTTCTTCTTTTTCTTCTTCTTCTTTACTACATCATGGTTTTTTTTTTGTTTGATTTTCTTTCACTCACGCTCTCTCTAATCTCTTTTTTTTTTCAATTTTTATTGCACCATAGTTTTTCTTTTTTCTTTTCTTATTTTTGGTAAGCTTTTTTCTAAATTTTTTAAAAAAAATTTCTAAATTTTTAGAAGTTTTCCTGCATTTTTAAATTATATTTAGAATTTTATATAATTAAAAAGTCCGATCAAATCCAATCCAGACAACCGATACAACCGATATGGCCGATTCGGCCAATACGTATTGTTTTTTCGGAAGGCCGATCCCGATTCCGATCCCGATTTTTCAAACCTTGGATTTACCCAGAGAAAAAGATGTTTGATGCCTTTATGTTATGATAGACATATTTGCATGAAGTTTATATTGATCCTTTTATAGCGATGTTGCATTTTAGGTTGAAATTGTGACAGACTCACTTCATTACATAATTTTATGCCTTTTTCATAAGACTACGGAGAAGTTGGATAGCCTAGCAAAAGTAATTTTATATCATATTTTTTAAATCTCACCTTGAACACATGTCACCCACGATGGTGCCCACGAGCTGGCATGCTTTTTAAAACATTGATGACAAAAATTCTTATTCTCCGTCAGCCCTACTGCTGGCAAAAACTTTGCACCTATATATTTCACTTATTATTGTGTCTTATGTTCTGGTACTTGTTGAGAAAACCTAGGCTCCATGCTATCTTAGATCCCTATCAGATCGACCTTCACTAGGACATATGTTTGGACCTTTAAGTGTATAATTAGTACTGATATTTGTCAATTACTGAGTGTTTTCACTCAGCAAGCAAACCAAGTGAATTACCCAAAAAAAGGAAACCATGTGAAATTGTAGCATAGTATGCATATCTTAAAAGCAAAGAGGAATTTTGAAAAATCAAAAGAAAAAAGACAACTATGTAATGCAAGACATATCAGCAGTAAATTATAATTACCTCATCATCATCATCAAGGTCCAGTTCAAGAAGGCCATCATCGTTCATCCACAAATTGTATATGAAAACTTTAGTTCCATGAGAACCAACATCCTCAAACTGAAAACTCACAAAGGAAAAAGTAATGAATAGTATAACAGCATGTAACTGAAACTTACAAAAAATTCCTTCTGAAAAGAATTTCAAAAGTCATGGGAAGTTAGAAATGAAGTAGAAAAATGATCTGTCAGATATTAATTACTTATCTAGTAATAAGATCACAATTACATCCACTGGAACTTAAAAACCAGCGACAGATATATGACAAGTTAAAAAGCAACTCCCAAATGGCTGAATATAAATTGAAACATTTGAATACAGAGTCTCCAATGTCCAATGAAACACTTCAGGTGATGCAAATTTCTACTCATTTTGTCCCACTTAATCATCATGATAAGGAAAATCCCCACATTTGTTGTGCTACTATTAGCCCTAGACATCTGTACCCCGTACCCCACGTCCAGCTTACTAAATTTCAAGGACTAAGAACAAAAAAGGTTTGTAGCAAGAATTGTCGTGCTAGACGCACATGTTCGCATGATATGGCATGCCACTGGCACAATTGGGTGGCCTCAGCACACCCAGGAAACAGTCTCTTAAGTAAAGCCTTTCGGCAGTAGATGTTGGTGCAACACATGCAATTTCTTAATAAAAATAGGAAATCTACTAGGATCCTACACTAGTTAAACTGAATTTAACCCCTTTCTCCAATGTTTTGGACTTATTTTTAATGTGCAAAAATATTTGGGGAAAAGACATTTTGCATCTTTGAGTTTCACCCAATAATAGCAAATTTTGAGCTGAGAACAACTCATAAGTAGGTCCTTTCGAATTCTGCACAAACTAGAACACAACTAGATAATCCCCCTTTTCCTGATCTAAAATTAGAGCCCAAATTTTGTTCTTAAAGTTGAAAAGCCAATCAATAATTGCAAAGTATGGTTCAAGATCAAGTGATCAACCAATAGAGAGAAGTTGGATCCAACTACAATTTTGCTCCAAGTCGAATTTTCCCCAAATCTTCATATTTCCCTAATTCAGGCCAAAAGAAAATTTGGACACTCTCTTGAAAAGCATTAGCACACGTGCAAACAAGATTATCTACCAACTGAGATATAGCCCTTGTCATAGACGTCTTAACATATAGATAATTTCTTGTCAAGATGGATATTCCCTAATTACATCAAACCATGTAGTAGTTCAATACTTCAATCAAATGAGTAGACAAAATTAGTAGACTTTCTTATCGAGATGTAAATCTCCAAATTTCCCCTCAATTTCTAAAATTTAAACCATTTTTTACATAGAAATATGACCAAAGAACAAAGGGGCAGCAAAAGAGATGAAACGGAGCCCAAATATGGTCTCTTTCAAGTTTCAAGTGACACTCGCTCGGTGGGGGCAATCAGCATGCTGGCCAGCCTCAGTATCCAGGGTTCATATTCTCAAACATATTCTCTACTACAGACAAATTATATTCTTAGTGTCTAGTAGACTAGTAATACTCATTCACAAGAGAGTACAATTAGAAAGTTCCTTGAAAAATATTACCATTATGATTCTATTCTTTAAGATTTACTTGAGCACCTAATGGCCCATTTGGTTTGAGTTCAAGGAGGGTCCCTAAACTGGTTCAAAGACTCCTAACTTGGTTCAGTAACCAAATATATTTTATCTTTTTTATACATAACCAAGTTCACTCTACAAAAAATCAAGACTAAAAAATGAGATCAACTAATTAAGTTCGGAACTTAGCCTTAAATCAAACAAGCCGTAAAAGATCTGAAAAGAACTCACTATTGCATTTTTCTTCCTACCTAATGGTGACAGACGAGTGGAGAGGTTAGCACAATTCTTCAAAGTAATATCTTATTTATTAACCAAAAGATATTGGAAACAGACAAGATGCCCCAAATTAGTAAGAAAATAAACAGATTAAACTTAAGAAACCTAGAAGGACAAACAGGAAGGAGACTGATTACAGACACACAGGTAGAAGATTACAGGAAAGCTCTTGAAGATACAATAGCTTGGAACAGAAAATTGAGAACCTGTTGCAGAAGTTCCTTCTTGGAAGAGAAGGGAGACCAATCAAGAATTATTTTCAAGCTATTATCCCAATCATCCAGTGAAGTGTAGACTAAAGGTACAACTTGGCCTTCCTGAATTTGGAAATCCAGCTGCAATAGAGACCCAGAATACTTTCAACAGGGCAAATACAGCTATAGCATAAAAGATGGGCATTAGAACAAGATATATTACCATAGGAACGATTATATCATCTTTCATCATTCTTCTCAGAAATGTATACGATAGCAGGCCTACACTCATCGTCATATGGCTAGGAGGAACAAAAAGAAAACATCAAATTAATAATAATTAAAAGCTGAAATTGCATTAGGTAGACCGCAAATTCTAGCATACTTTAATTATATAGACTCAGTACAAATATATTATGTGACCAATAGAACAAAAGAAAGAGACAATAAAAATATTTTCTCAAGGTTCCCAGTTTCAGCCGATGCCGAATGGGATCAACCGAAACGGGTGGGCCCAAGGGACCCACGTGCCTCTCTTTCTCCCTTTTCTCTCTCTTTCTCTCTCTTTTCTTTCTTCTCTTCTCACCAGTCTTTTCCTCACCGGCAACTAAGTAGATCTCCAGTGATCTCGACCTCCGACAACATTCTCCGATGAAGATCCGATAATCTCGACCTCTAGCGACCTCAGGTGAGTTTTTTTTTTAGTTTCTAATTTCTTTCTTTCTCATTTTTTTTAATTGCGCACCTGCTGCTGCTGCTTAGTAGCAGCAACTGCTGCTATTGTGCACTTGCAGCAACAGCACCTGCTATTGCTGAGAACTCGAGAGGCTGAGAGGGGTGAAAACTAAAAGAAAGTAAAGAAAAAAAAATTAGGGTTTTATACTTTTATTTTCGTAAATTTTAAATTATTTTATATTTTAGTTTAATTTTTGTTTATGGCTTTTAGTTACAAAGTTAAAATATCAAAAAAAAGAAGTCATATGATACTGATATTAGGTGGCAATATTGCAGCACTATTAAGCAAGATAAAAAACGTGCTAAGTACAACTGGTGTGTTAAAGAAATGAGTGGTGGTGTTAACCGTTTGAAAGAATATTTAGCTGGAAGGCAAAGAAATATAGCAGCTTGCACTTAAGTGTCCTTGAAAATTAGAAAGCAGATGTTGGCTCATCTAATTAGCAAAACGGAGGATAAACAATCTACACAACAGAGAGAGTCAATGGTTCGTGAAAAATTGATGCATAATCCTATACACATTGATGATAATAGCAGTGAATAAAGTGGGGAGAATGAGGAGAAAAGACAGATGAGAGGAGCAATGAGAGAGAGCAAAAATATGCATAGAAGAGAAGAGATAAAAAGAAGCACTGATGGTAACTTTCAAAGATCTAGATCAGGAAGAGAGACAATATGAGGGCAGTAGTTTTACCCTTAGGATTTCTGGTGTTAAAGCAAAGACTGAAAATATTGGACCAATGGATGCATATCTTCAGAAAAAAAGGGATTGTACATAGACTTCCATCAAGATAGCTTTTTAAGAAATTAAAAATGCAAAGAAACATATGGATAGGGCTATCTCAAAAATTTTCTATTACAACTATATTCCTTTCAATGAAACTGATAGTCATTATTATCACACTATGATGAATGCTATACAATCAATAAAGCCTTGTGTTCCACCTCCTGGTTCAAATGATATTACTACTAAATATCTTGACTCAGAGATAGATGAGCTTTGTACTTACATCGAGATATTTACATGGTACTGGGATGAATTTGATTGTACACTGATATGTGATGGGTGGAGCACACAAAACAAAAAAAGTATAATTAATTTCTTAGTGTACTCTAGTATGGGGATAATATTTCTAAAGCCTGTAAATGCTACTGCTCATTTTAAAACTGCAAATTATATTTATCAATTGATGGATGAGGTGATATAAGAAATCGGTGAAAAACAAGTAATCCAAGTGATTACTGATAATGAGGTCAATTATAAAACTGCTAAAAATTTACTTATGATAAAAGAACCTCATTTATATTGGACGTCATGTGCTGCATATTGTATTAGTTTAATATTAGAGGATATTGCCAAAAAACTTGAAATTGATATAATCATATACATGAAGGTCAAATGTTGACAAATTTTATATATAATCATGGTTAGATTCTTAATTTACTTAGGTAGATGATTAGTGATGGAGAGATCATCAGACTCGACGTCACTAGATTTATCACTCATTTTTTAGCTTTAGAAAGCATCATGCGCTACAATGATGATATTATATGGATGTTCACATCACAGAAGTGATCTATAAAAATTAAGAATATGAAACCTAAAGATAAATCTTTAGGTGAAACTTTGAAAAACATGATTTTTGAAAATGCATTTTAGGATGATATTATAATTGCGACCGCAGTATTTGAGCCTCTTGTTAAAGTATTAAGACTTATAGACAGTGATGGCAAGTTTGAGATGGGTTTCTTATATGAGATAATTGACATAGCAAAAAAATCGATCAAAAAATATGTGGACCAAAGTTATAGGAAGTGGTGGAAGATGATTGATTCTAAATGGAACAGACAACTACATAGAGATATATACGCTACCGGTAGGCATATTTTTAAGTTTTAAATTTTAATTTACTTTTATTTATGAATATTTAAAAATTTAAATGCTTATAAATTTTAAATTTCTATAGGGTATTTTCTTAATCAAATATTTCAATTCTCTATAAATGTCAATAATGATAGTGAAGTCTTATTAGGAGTTAGAAAAGTAATTATCAGGCTTGAACCCGATATTTATAAACAAATCCTTTCCGATAAAGAAGTGAGTTATGATTTAAGTAAATAATTTTATTATTATTTGTTTTAAGTTTTAACTTTCAATACAATCAATATGCAATAATATATTTCTGATTTCAGATGGAGAGATATAAATTGAGGACTGGGCAATTCAAAACTGCTAAAATTACTACAACTATATCTCATAATGTCAGAACCAGAAAAAAGAATTATTTGGGGGTTGAGAGAGGAGGGTGCACATGCTCTGCACGTGCAGCCCCTCCCCTCTCCCTCTCCGGCACGCGACGGGGCGCGAAAAAGAGGGGATTTCATCTAATCCGAATAAGATTAGATTTGATCCTCTTCTAATCTATAAATTTAACCCTAATCTTCTCTCTCCTAAACCCCCCCCCCCCCCTTCCCAGCCTTCTCCATAGTTTTCTTTCTTTTCTCACCATCGGAGTAGTCGTTGTGGGATCGGATCGTCGGAGCATCGCCGAAGGAAATTGGAACCACCACACTCCTCCCCGGTGAGCCCTCTCTCGTCCCTCTAGTTTAATTTAAATTTAAAGAGATAGATTAGAAATACCTAATTCGTGGAATTCGGCCTCGTCGGCAAATCAAGCCGGCCGGCGGCTTCGGGTCGCAATCGCATCGTCACCGGAGGCTTCGTGCTCCAAGCCAGTGTCGGTGATGTTTTCTAGGGAGCCCTCGTGGCTCCAATCGACGCCGACCTCGGCGTCAACCGTCGATGGTGAGTTTTCCTCCACCTCGTGAGGACGATGAAGAGAGAGAGAGAGAGAGAGAGAGAGAAGAGAGAGAGAGAGAGAGCTGAGAGGTTGAGGGTGGTCGTGAATCACCGCCGGCAGGGCCGTCGGCAGGGTCGCCGGCGGTCAGTCCCTCCCTAAACCCTTCTCTTCCTCACGTTGGTCGTGAGAAGAAAAAAGGTTTGGGTGGGGCTCGGGTTTAACCCGAGCCAACCCTTTTCTTTAAAAGTTTGGGTTCGGGTTCGGGTTCGGGTTCGGATTGGATTCCGGATCCAAAGACCCGACCCGACCCGACCCGAACCACTTATTTGGTGGGCTGCGGGTTAGCTCGAGCCTAATTCAATTAATTTGGCTAGGCCTCGGCCCAACCTGATTTAATTGATTTCTTTTTGGATTGGGCCAGGCCAGCAGCAGCCCAGCCCAATCCAATAGGTGGGTTAAACCCATTTTAGTTTTTCTTTTAGTTTTTTTAAAATTTTAGAAATATTGATATTATTCAAATTAAAATTTTGAATATTATTTATTATTTAAGGTGGTGATTTCTAGTACGTGAGTTAGAGATTTGAGATTTCGGTTGTCTTGCCTAGACTCAGGTGAATGGGTTCACTCACATATTTATTTTATTATATTTCGTATCTTTGTCAGACCATGTAAATTCTCTGTGTGCAAATTATTTATTTCACCCTTACGTGTAAAAATTTAATTGTTGCAATTTCTGTGTAAATTTATTTATTTCATCCGTACGTGCGAAATTTTAATTGTTATATTTTCTGTGTGCATTTAATTATTATATTCAGTGCATCACCATACTTCGTGCAAATAGTGAAATTTGTGAAAAGAAAAATGAGACTAGTATTGGTACGACTTAGAGAACAATCCCGGTATAAATCATTTGCGATTTTTCGTGGTGACTCAAGTCTATCTGGAAGTCCAGGGGAAAGTCCTAAATTAGATCACTGCGGTGACTTTCTTAGGTGACTCTGGCGGGGTTAGGGAACAGTCCTAGGAAGAATGAGAAAATTTCCTAGGTGACTCTAACTTCTCTCAACGGTTAGAGGAAAAGACAGAGTGTGTTGATCACAGAATGATACCCTCTGATGACCCTAACCGGATCAGCTATGAAGAAAAGTCCCGAGCGTCATCTCGAGGTGACTTGTAGTTGATGTGGATCCACAGAGTTTAGACCCATTGAGACACATGACAGTATAAATATCAAAAGATGTTAATATGTTGAAAATGTACAAGGTTACAAGTTGTGACATCTCTTTATTGTTATCATTGTTATTATTTAGAGAGCATGTCTATTGCATATTGTTATGGATATTGTTGCTTTTAGTTTAATTTATTCAGCATTAATATGAATTAAAATTTATTTGGTTTTCGAGTGGATTTCACTCACTGAACTATAGTTGTTGGCTCATGGGTTCTATTGTTTTTATATTTGTTTATTTATTTCAGGTAATAGTTAGCGGGGCGACTGAGCGAGATGTACCCGGACTCCACCTCCACTTAGGATTCACCTATTTACCTTTCCGCTTTTTTAGATTTTATGCTTTAGATTAGAAGTTTTATTCATTTAGTTTAGAGACTCAAAAACATTAACATTGTTTTATCTTTATTGCAATTAGTTTTAAAAATTTAATAAAGCACATTCTCATTTTATTTATTTATTTTGCCATCGTACACGTAGAGAGTATTAATAAGGCTTCGTGCATCTCAAGCATATTGAGATGCATGGCCAGTCATGATTCCTATTTTGGGTCGTGACACATAACACTCCAGCTGAATAGTTGTCTATCTATGGATAGAAGGAGACACTAAATTTGACGTTAATAGCAAATAAGATTTTAAGTCAAACTGTCTTCATCACAGTGTGAAAGAAATTATACTACTTTCTTCTTAATCCACACAAAAATACGCAATCGATTGACAATGAAAAGATTGAAAAAATCAATTTTTTGTCATTATAATATAAGATTGAGGGAGAGAAATTTCAGAAGAAAGACAGAAAATGAACAACTGATTAATTTAAATCATGTTTTTGATTAAAAAGATTTTTTGACTCCATGAATTAGAGAAATAGATGACAGGTTATTAGATGGCAGAGATAACCCATGGTTAAATAAAATATTGGGGAAGACCATGACAAAGGTAGAGGCTGGTACGAGTCGTTCAATTACGAGAGATAGTATACCACCAGTACTAGTCATAATCCTGATGATACTCCTAGTGGTGAAATCGTCTCATCTACGTTTGTTAAGAAAAGTTAAATAGGCATAAAGAAACTAAGGATGTATATACATATCAGCGACGTCGTGATGAGAATATTGCTTCGTATGATTATGATACATCGAGTATTTATTATTTGAAGTCATCACAAATCCATATACTAGTTATTATCCTCAGTATCCTCAGTATTCTCAAACACAAGATTTAAATATTAGTTATTATACTCCTCAGACGCAAGTCACACAACAAGATCCATATAATATGACTAATATGATAGAATCACTTTTTAGAGCATTAGGTCTCAGACATCATTATTTACAAACTTATGATGAAAACCATAGAAATTTACAAGAACTAACTCGATATTTATCAAAGTTTTAAATTTTGAGTAAGTTGATATATTTTTTAAGTTTTTAGACCTCATATATGAGTAACTTTTGTTTTCTTATATTTGTCATTTTTTTCTAAATTTTTATGTATTTTTGTGCATTTTTAAATAATATTTAGAATTTTATGTAATTTAAAAATAGTTCAATCCAATATGAACGGCCGATACCAATCCCGATCCCGATAGTAGGAACCTTGTATTTTCTAATGCAACTATAGAATCAATAAGCCAACATAGTCATCATTAAAAATTCAAAAGTTTATCCCTATATAAAACCAATAGTTATACAGCTAAATTACAATTTTGAAAAACAGTTAGCCAGTTAGGTTACTACAGTAATCCAATTATTAAAAAGTTCTTATAAACCGATAGTAAGTATAATTGACCTCTGAAGTAACTTTCTTTGACCTTAACCAAAGTCATAGAGCAAGTGTGCCAAGACTAGAAAAGTATATTACATTATTACTTACCTAGATCAAATAAACTTATGTGGGTCATGTAAGCTCATATCGAACCAAGACCTTATATGTAAGGCCTATTCCTGACTAATGTACACAATAAGGATTGACATGCCAAAGGGGCATGGGAAGTGCCGACCTAGACTCGGCATAGTATATAATGCTAGCACATTACATGCCTAGCTAGTGTTGTTGATACATTTAATAGTCAAGACATGTCGAAAAAATTCTCCAAACCTTTCTAGGATCTTAAATTAGGTTTGAAGGGCTAAATTATAGTCCTTCAACAATGTATATTAGTATAACATATACAATTAGATTCTAATCTCATCATTTTTCCAAATTTTTCTAGAATCCTTCTTATTAGGGCAAATAACTAGGGAAAAATAAAAAATTTCTTTTAATTTCTAAAATTCAAAATACTACTTGTATAGATTAAACACAAAAATGTAAAGAGGTTTTAAAAGGTATGAAACCCCAAATTAGGCTTGTTTAGAGTAAGACATGTTCAATTCTAGTGCCACACATCAATGAGTGGCCATGAAGGAGTATAATACTCTCCATATGTATCAATACCCGTGCTAACTGTGTACACTAACACGACAATCCATGGTGCATATTAATTTATGAAATCAAGACTAACGTACATGCATGGCCAATTCCTATCATTTAAGGGAGAGAAAAGTAATCATCTTAGCTTATTGAATACAAAATTATTATTTCCCCTCTTATAGACAAATTTTCTCTTTGAAATGAGGATTTAAGTTGGATCCAACAAACTTCTCATCCGAGAGCTTGTCGATGCGATAGTTGTTCCATGAAAGGAAGAGAGAGAAAAGGAAAGAGAGTGCTAGGAAGAGGTAGGGGAAAGGCTGGTTCCCTGTACCTACCAATGGCACCCAATCACAGTTGTCGGACAAAGGAAGAAGTAACAATATCCTAATCCTTCTATCGGACTAGACTTGGGGCTTCATGTTGTAGTAGAGGAGACAACAATAGAAAGGCAACAAGACAAAAAGGGAAGACCAAATACTGGCCGCAACTCCTCACTGTCAGTGGATTAAGCAAGCCACAAAAAGCTTCCTAATCTGTTCGGTGAACTAGGAGTTTCACGGTTCAAGGGGAAACCTTGTCCTCCCTGAACTGTATATCACACCTCAACTCACAGTAAGTGGTGTTCACCTCTCTCTCTACTTCTTCACATTCTTTTTGGTTTCATCTCTATCAAAACACAAGCAATTCAGCAAATCTCAAATCTTTGCTTTGATAAATGTGCTCAAACATTGGGAGTGGACATCAACACTTATAATTAAAAACCATCGTAAAAATAAATAAAAATTAAAATTTGACGAGGAAGACATATGGTTGCAATTTTCTTCGGAACTAGTTTGAAAACTGAGGGTAAAAGAGTGACTCATATTCCAAGGATAAATGTAGAAAAGTAGTTTGAAAACTTCACTAGTATTTTTATATCCATTAAATATTAATATATCATCATAGCCTATGTACCTAACAACTAGGCAAGCCAAGCCAAGCCAAGCCATATATTATATAGGTGGTATGACTTTCTCTGACTTCCCCAAATATAGCTCACAGGACACAAATAGTAAACTTACCTAGAATAGTGAAAGAAAAACATGGACAAGCAGTTTAAATAAAAGTGAAAGTAGACGAGGATCCCAAAATTCAATTATGATGTCCAATGGGTGTGTGATATTCTACATTTGGTTGCTTGCGATAAAGGATGGTTTGGGGGACCTAGAAAATTGAAGCTAAACAGGTGTTAAATGGATGAGATATACAAAAATTGTGATAAAGAGGGTTTATCACATTTCCTTTTCAGCTCTCAACTAGAAATAAGAAAAATGAGATAAAGAGGTGAGTTATCCCATGTTGGCAAATGACAACTTTGCCCCTCGGATTTTATTTATGTATTATTATGGTGATGTATTGTGCTACATTTTGGAGGGTTGGTCCATACTGAATATTGTAATGATATAAACTATAATATACATAGTAATATTTTATAATACATATGTACTAAAAATATTTTGATATGGGCTCCATCTGTTATGTCAGATGTAATGGTATTTCTATTAAGTAAATTATGGTGAATTCAGTCAAATTATTTTTTGGGTAGGAATTCCAAAATTAACTATGACGAGACAGTATAATAGTTGTAAAATGAAATTACGAATAACTATTTACATTAAACCAAAGAAAGGGTAATAAAATTAATTTGATTATTTACCTAACTATTATAATCAAATATCATTTTTATCCCTTATTTTTATCCAATACATCATTATGATTATCCTTCTTTTCATCCAATACATCATTATGATTATCCTTCTTTTCCGACAAACACCAAAAGAAAAAGAATAGGATAGCACCATCCCTTATCCTGTGATAAGGCCATGTTTTATTCCTGTCCTAATTTTTTCTTATCACACAACCAAACTAGCCCTAAGGGTTGTTACTAGAAAAATGGGGAAATTTTCAAAATAGAATAGGTAAAACTCCTTTAGCCAAAAATGAGGAAAATTACCTTTAGCTAACTATCACTACGCCAACTATGCAGAGTGGACAACATGATCATAACAGAGTAAAATTAAAACAGTCTAAATACCGACGAACTTGACAGAATAGACAAAACAAACTATGGTCATGTTCCTATCACATTCTGGCCCATCATAATATATATGTATTAAACTAAGCAGAACAAATCATTGTACATGGGTAGAATACAAACCAATATATTTAATACTTTCCCTGGAAAAGCTATATAAAATTTCAATAAAATTTCATTAGGAAATCTTCATTGTTAAGTTGAAGATACCCTTCATCATTCATAATAAAGTGATACCAGAACCATGATAATTTTAACAGAATAGACAAAACAAACTCTCACACATAAATTTACCTTCCACGAGTTGCACAACTAAAAACAATTGCATCAGCACCTAATCTCATCGTACTTGTCTTGAACCCATTGCCATCTATAAAACAACCATACATAAGAAATAAATCATAAAAGAATAAAGAGAAGATTAAATAAAATCAAGCGCTTATGATCCAGTTGAAAATATTTTAGGGAGTAAGAGAATAAGTTATACAGTATTTTACAAAATGAACGTAACATGCATACATATAAACCATACAAATTCAATTTAGCATATATGCAGGTTCCTTCAATTAAGACTCTGGATTATCATAACTCATGGCAGTAAAACAGCATTGATGAAAGAAAAGAGAATGAAAAACTTCTCAAGATTAGGTATTCCAAGGATCAAGCCTTTATAAGTTATAACCTACCATCCACCTTAGGAGGAAGTAATGGCTTTTAACAAGTGATTGCAAAATGCAACCAAACAGGCTTTTTCGCAGTAGGTATTAGAACCAAATGGTTCAAAATTTGACAGCAAATTATGGCGTGTCCACATATCCTACCATATAGCCTTTTAGGAGGCAAGAAGAGTTGATGGCCCACCCTGATTAGTAAGGACTAAAAATTTCAACCAAAGAGATTTTTCTGGAGTGGGTCTTAGATGGAATTAGGACATGAGACAACAATAACCTTTTCTCCTTTGTAAACTCAACCTAGACGCTGCATAGTAATGAACATAAATTTCAAGCTTTCAGGTGAAATATTCCTTAGATTCTTAAAATAATGTGCGACATTGCAAAGCTACCTTTCTCAGTCTAATATCTAGATAGTATACCAAGCTGTGACTTACAGAAAAATCACTCCTTCACTGGATTGTCATCAAGGTGTATATGCTTATAGTAAAGAAAGTATTATGCAGAAATATATGAAAGACAAAGATCTGCAGGCTGCAGTGACAACAGCACTTGAAAAATAGAAGTAATTGAAGTGTTGAAGTTTTTAGGAAGCACAATCGCTACTTCACTAGTTAACAAATAATGATAATCCCTCTAATGACTGCGCAAACCAATATTTCTCAAACAGAGAGTGCTTTTGTGGTTTTGTAATTGGTAGGGTAATTGGTGTTTGTGACACAGCATAATTTACAGCTTCTTAAGTTCTAACATTACTAGCAACAAACTGTTGCCAGCACGCTCAGCATAAACTGCATGTTTGAGATCAAGAAATATATAAACAAGCATGATCATGTGGATAGTAAAAATGTTTTTTTAAAATTGGGCTCTTGTATAATATATATCATTGTACGAAGAAGTTTTGATCGTCGAGTCCATCTTTTCCTGAATTTAGCTATCTCACGTGCCTCAAAGAAGTTCTTCCCCTGGGCAGCCACATTTCCATGTGCATATTCTTGAGGCCCTTCACTATCCATCGATATCTCACTGACACATTGTCACCACAATCAGTCATTTTGGATGTCAGCATACTATCTACTCCTCCCACCGCCCCCTGTAAATCCAGCATCTTATGCCCCCTCCTATATTTCTTTGTTTCTTCTTTCCCTCCACAGTTCTAATGATCTCCCTGTCACCGTTCTCTTGCCCCTAATGAAATACCTCTACCTGAGAATATTTTACGCAGAATTGGTAACCAAAAATGGTTTAATTGCACGAATAAAATGAGACACTCCACCCTTTGGGTCCCATTTGCAGAATACAATGCAACATTCTGCTCTTTGGATTACATATACTGAGATTGTCTTCATGCAACCGTTCACATCAACTCACAGCAAACCAAAGTAATTTGGTAAAAAAGTAAGTTAATCTGAACATATTATCTGGTGCACAGAAAATATGAAAAGCACCAGTAAAATGACAATTGGATATCTATAGCTTGTCAAGGTGGTACCATCATGACAGTCCATATTAAGGTTCCATAATTCTAAGGATGGAAACAATTGTGATGTTAATACAGCTGTTTATTCCACATATAAAATCAAAATAACCATGTAGATCAAATGCATACTATGACCAAATCTTTATAAGTCCTAACAAGATCAGAAAAGGAAAAGATAATTTCTTGGCACTCATAGCTTACATTGTCCTATAGTAGTCTTTGACTTCTTCGATGAGAAACCTAGGCTCATGCATTGCCGAATACCTAGAGGGTCCATTCCTCCTCCATCATCTGCAAGGTGCCTTGATTAAGAAACTAAATCCACCTGTGACTCATTCAGGTAAATATATGTGCAACATATTCTATTAAGCAAGTACCTTGAAAAAGCAACATAGGGCTATTATCTTTCATATTGATAGTTTTATCCACCTTAACAAATGTTGCACCATTGCAAATCTGAAAGGCCACACAGCAACATATAAATTATTATGGCTTACAACAGTATGTACTGCATGCAGATCCTAAAGATAGCAAACCTCATCAACAGCATTGTCAAGAAGCTCAGCTATAGCTGCATAAAGAACACAACAAATTTAGTAGGCTTTGGTAATGCTCAAAATGGTCTTAAAGATACATAACACATTAGACTATATGCTTATTATCTAAAAAATGAGAGAAAAAAAGGGGAAAATAACAAATTTAGTAACTCCAAGGCCTTACATTTTCATTAAAAATTAAATAAATTAGATCTGAGCAATTAAGCCTATGAAATTAAATCAATCTTGTGCAATGACTCTCAAAAGAAATGTTAGTGCAATTAAAATTTGTGGACCTCAAATGTATTAGGGCTGTACAAATTAGATCCAAATGTATGGTCAAATCACATAGCATATAGAAGACCAGATCATGCAAAGAAATCAATTTAAAGTGAGAAAAATTCAAATACAGCATGGTAGTTTCAAAACTCCGCCCGGATGAGATTAAGGGCGTGCGAACACCGGCACAAGATCACTTAAGGAAACTTAAAGTTAGATATACAAATCTTCAAGTAAAGGCAAGCACAAAAGAAGCCATTTAACTTGGTGGCAGATTATTTCTTTTCAACTTTTTCCCCTCATGCTTATCTTTCTATGTTTCCAATTCAGAGTTACTTCACTTGGAATAATGGTATCTCAATTATAAAAGCTCAATATGATTGGGAGAAATGAGTAAATTTGCACCCTTTCAATCTTACGCACCGCAGTTCGATGGAAAATACCCATAAATTTATATTTATGAAGGAGAAAAATCCAGGGCAGAAGTGAGACCAACCTCCGAAAGCCCACTTATGCGAGGTAGCGTTGGTGTGCAAGAACTTGGGGTGCACGCGCGCTCGGTCAAAATCAGAGGACTCCAACCCATCTGCACAAAAAGAAACAAAATCTACATCTCAGTTCATCAAAATAACCAAGAAATTGACCTTCTTCCTCGCACAAGAGAGGAAAATAACCTTGGAGGATGAAAGATGAAGACGTCGGAACCTTGTACGATCCCGCTTTCCAGAAGCTGCGGCACTCGAGGGTGTGGCGCTCCCGCTGCCCTTCTACGCCCATGGAGATGGCCGGCGGTTCGGCTCGACCAGGCGATAGACGGGTTATCTCGTCCGCTTCGAGGATAACCCATTCGCTGCCGGGGGAATCGCACCTCGGCATGACGGCATGGAGCGGGAAGCGTCGAGAAGCGACTGTAGTCTTCGATCAAGAAGCAATGCAGGAAACCATATTGAATGGAAGGGAAGAAAGGACTATATGGGACGATTGCTAGGGTTTTCGTGGGGTTTTGAGTAGGTCGGGGGTTTTGAAGAACAACGGGCGTGAACTTCTAATGGCAGGAAAAGAAGAAAAAGAAGAGGGAGAGGGAAGAGGTTACGGCGAAAAACGAACAGAAGACGACGAGAGAGGCTAAATTTTGATTAAACTACGTCTCAATTCAAACTTTTTTAACTAAAATTAAATAACTTTGGAAGCTTGAAGAGAGGTGAAATAACAAAAACAAATCGAAATCGTTATTCCAGTATATAAAGTGCAGATAAAAAGAATTGGACTAAGAGTTTAATAATTATATTTAATGTATAAAATAGAGATAAATAATAAAAAATTATTAAAACACTTTTTAATTTGATTTAAAATATATTGATGGGATAGATGGTAAATAAATTAGTATATTTTATATATGTAATGCTTGACAGAGTTACATATGCAATACTAGGCTAAATCATTACATATGTAGGGAGTGTGAAGAGCCGAGCTTGAGCGAGCTTGGAGTTACACCAGGATCGGCTTAAAATTAATTTCGAGCCAAAATCGTCTATTTAGGTTCAGTTCACTTGATCTTAAGCCGAGCTTGAGTCATATAAATTCGAGCCTTAAACGAGCAAGCTGAAACACCCAAACCTCCAAATACACGCACCCAAACCTCCAAATACACGTGTAAACCGCGTGGGTAAATCCTCCACGCGGTGCATGACCTGTCAGTACAAGGATTTCACCCGGCACATAACAACACAATTTCACCATAAGTAAACTCAATCATAAGAGTCCGGATACAAGTTTTACAAACCACAAGCCTTCTAAATATACATCCAAAATACAATGTTAAAGTCCAAAATACATCATCAATCATAACGCCCTCGCAGGGGCTTAATACAACTAATATACATACTGAAAAAAAAAGAAAGACATCTACTCCTCGCTACCCACACCTGCGTCCCTTAGCTCTGAAATAATGCCACCAAAAAGTGGTGAGCTTACAGTCTAGCGAGTATGATCCATACAATCTAAAATAATGAAATCACATGTATATATCCATTATATGCCTATATTTGATAGCAATAACAATATGCTTGTTGAAATGACTTACCATGAGTTACTACATTAATGCAATCGATAAAGATTACCGGTCATTATCCTGGAACATGCTAGTTCCTAACGTATTAAGATAAGTCCACACAGATATAAAGCTTGATACAATCTCTTATTCAAACAAATCTCAATCATAGTGATCCTCTCATAGGATCATTGTCTAAAGCTAAATTTTGTAAAAACATCAACATAAATAAAAAAAATATCTTAAATTGGAAAATTCCAACCAACAAAAAAACGAACAACAGACCCAAGTAAAGGGCCGCTGAAGGGGGGAAAACGCCTTTCGTTTTTTCATGTTATGCATAGCAATAAAAGAGTAATTTAGTCATTTTGTGCCTACCAAGGCATTAATCACGTTTATCATAGCTGACTAAGCTATTCACCACACAGGGTAACCATCCATCATCTCATACATCGAGGGGAGATATATACACATCTAATGGTAATGCCACCTACACATGTACGGCGACACTATATGTGACCGGTTGTTTGTGGCCATCAAACTAAGGACCCCGGTCATAAACCCATATCTCACTCTCTCTAAATCATCACCGCCCTCAGCGAGAGAATCGGGAGCCCTCAGCTCATCAACAGACGCCCTAACCCTACGTCGTCGGGTACCGCTAGAGTTATATCCCCGCCTCACAATCATGTTCTTCTATCATCATAATTTAGTCCTGACTATGTAGTATAACTACCTGAATGCCACACAGACTCCCGACTTCAGGTGTAGGCCGCTAATAGTATAGTCATATAAGATACACTCTATCTTTAACCTTGGGCTAAATGAGTAAGAGTACTACCTAGTCGAAACCCGACTACTAATGATAGGTGAAAGTGGTGCGGTGTCTATGAGTGTATAAAGCATGTCATGATCGTTACATTCTATATACAGGATATATGTAGAGCATCATCAGACTAATGCTTATGCTACATTAACATTCTCATAATATCATGATAAGCAAATTATCAATAACTGCATATGTAAATATATAACATGGTACACTAAATGCATGTATTAATACCGATTATAGTGTCATGACAGGTATACTGACTGTAACTACATTATTCTAGACTTGTATAAACTCTAGTCGCCTGGGAGTCTCCACAGTATACTAAATCTCGTCACCGAAATCCCAAAATCCTCCTCACGCGATGTAAATCCTATTAATTCACGCAAGTAAAGCCATACGTAAGATTAGCAAACTAATATAATTAATTATCTTATTAGAGAATTTATGTTTAGACATCAAGGGTCTCCTAGGGTGAGTCCTATGTTATCCTAAAATTCACAAGAAAATAAATTGTCATTACGGGGGTTAGGTTAATTAAATCAAGTGGAAATAGATAAACGGGGTTATAGGGTCTAAATGGCTCCAAATGGGCTAGGCTAGAGGTATTGGATTGGGCCCAAGCCCAACTCAGTAGGTATGGTGGAAATAGTTCGTGGGCTGCAATTTGGACTACAGCCCACGGGCTCCATGGGCTGGGGTCTGAACTGCAGCCAACAGGCCTTGCGGGTTCATGGGCTACAGTCTGAACCGCAGCCCATTTACCTTATGGGCTCATGGGCTGCGGTCTAGACTACAGCCCATTTAGCCTTATAGGTCGCGGTCCAGACCATAGCCCACAAGTCTCGTGGGCTGCAGTCTAAGCCGCAGCCCAGCAAGGGTGTGGGTGGGGGCTTAAACCACCCCCACCCTCGCACGCCCTTCCCTTCCAAGGGAAGGAGACAGAGGGAGGGGAGGGAAGGCCCACAGGGCCAGCGATGTAGCCCCGAGGCCAGCGGTGCAACGACGAGGCCGGCGGCGCAGCACGAGGCCGGCGGCATGGCCACGAGATCGACGGGTAGGTAAGGGGAAAGAAAAGAAAGAGGGGAAGAAAAAGAAAGAGGGGAAGAGGGCCCGACGGCAGCGGGCCGCGCTCCATGGCCTATGGCCATGGGGGGTCCTTCCTCCCTTCATCAAGGGCCCGAAGCCCATCTAGGGAGGGTTTCTCTTCTCCCACCGGAGCCCTCGGACCAGCGGCCGGACGTGGGGTCGTCGGTCGCCGAGGACGATCGTGAGAGGGAGGGGAGCTAGCTATCAAGATTTAACGACGAGGTTGAGGCTTATCGTGATCCGCGCGCTCGGCTCTGGGGCTTCGTCGGCTCCGGCACTTCGTCGGCTCCAACATCGTCAACCCGCGACAAAGGGAGAGAGGTAGTGAGGTGGAGGAGAAAATGGGGGGGGGGGGGGGGGGGGGGGTTGGGATGGTTGCAATGAGAGGAAGAAGGAGATAGTGAAGGAGGTGGGGAAGGTGGCGTGCACAGCAAGGGAAAAGGAAGAAGAAGAAGAGAGGAAGGGGGAAGGGTGGCGGGGTCTGACGACGTGCTCGACGCGTGCGTCAGTCAGGGATTTATATATATATATTTGGGTGTTACACAAGCCAAAAATGAGCCAAGAAAATAGGAGTAAAAGAGGAAGGAGAGGAGCGAGGTTACCGTCGCTTGCTCTCATCGGCATCGTCCTAATCTAGAGAAGGTTGAAGATAGGTGGAGAATAAGGACATATGAGAGGAGAAAAGAAGTGAAAGAATAAAGAGAAATGAGAGAGTAAGACATTAAGAGAGAAAAGGAGACAAAGAGGGAGTTACTTATGGAATAATGATAAGAGGAGGGTCACGGTGGCCGTCAGCATCGAGAAGGTGAGCGACGATGCAGCCATGGTGAGTGCTGAGAAAAAATTCGACGAAATTGGGAAGGAGAATAGAATAGGTTTGTTATAAGGAGAAAGAGATAAATAAAATAAGAAAAAAAATTTGAGATCAAAATAAGTTATTAAATGTGGGAGAGGTTTGTCAAAAGGAAAAAAGGGAAGGATAAATAAAATAAAACAAAATTATGTGTAATAACTCAAGTAGGGTTAAACAAAATTTAAAAGAAAAACTAAAACTTGCTAGGCACGATGCGACCGGCCACTGCGTGGCCGACCTCGTTCCCAGCATGCCCTGCATGCCGTGGCAGTGGTTTGTGGCACCCCTCACCGAGCCACGCTTCTACACGTCGCGACGATGCGTGGAGGTGGGACCAGGCCCACCGACCACTCCGCCGCTGCCGCATGACCTTCTCTCTCTCTCTCTCTAATATTTTTTTCTCTCTTTCTTCCCCATATTCTCTTGATCTCTCTCTCTCTAGCTCTCTCTCCCTCTAGTTCACCAGCAGTCACCAACTGCCGGGAAGAGCCGCCGTCGGCCCTTTAATCCACCGATGAGCCTCTCTCTCTCTCTCTCCTCTCAAGACCGCCAGAGGTTTGAGCCGCCGATGAGAGGCCGGTAGCTGAGTGGCCACCAACGACCGTACCCCTCCCCTATGGCCCAACCCTCTTCCCATTTTCTCTTTCTTCTTCTTCTTCTTTCCTTCTCTCGAGTAGCACTGCTACGAGGTGCTGGGCTTGGCCCAACACCCTTGCAGCGCAAGGTGCTAGGCTCGACCTAGCACCCTTGTTGCGCATGGTGCTGGGCTCGGCCCAACACCTACTAGGTTAAGGTGCTGGGCTGAGCCCAGCACTATTCATAGTTATATATATATATATGTGCATATTATTGATACTATTCAAATTATATTTGATTATGTTATTAATTATTTAATTAGTTTAGTTAATCTAATGTATTTAATTTATATGAATTAAATCTAATTACATCATAGTTAGTAAATAAATCTAATTATATCATGTTTAGCAAAATACCTGCAACATAAATTACTATTTTAATCCTAGATAGGTAATAGTAATTATTAGGGTTATGTACGTATATTCTTGCGTAATTATTTGCAATAACTTAATTCTTATTTTCTTAATTATCAAAGAGAATAATAGGCAAATAATTATGATTTAAATACACTATTAAATAATATAATTATGGTTAATAAATAACAAAACAATTATAAAAATGAAGAGTACATGATTACAACAAGAAATTATCTTTTAGCCGAGTTAACTTTAATTTTTAGAAAGACTGACATTATTTGTTATAAATAATTTCAGATCCCGACTCCCCTATTCAAGACCCCGTGGACTTAGCTATCGAGGCTTGATCGTTGTCGTAGCAGCGTGAATGAGTGGTTGTTTGGTAACTGTTGTGGTGGTGAGTAGTCTTATCCCCTAGATGTCTTTCTCAAATTAGGATATATTATATATTATGTGCTTGCATGTTTTGGCCTCTAGCATGATTATATAACTTTATCTAGAGATGATTTCAATTAAGCATATTTTATCATGCATTTGATTAGGCTGATCTAGGATATGAATACATTGGTGATATATAGAGATGATTGGAGATGATTATAATGTTATGATTTTATACCGAGATAATCTCTAGTATGAGTGTGGATGTGATAGACTAGCAGTAATATGCATATGTTAAATACATGGTCGGAGTCTGCATTATATCATTTTTCTCTTGGCTTCTTTACCACCTAAATTCCTAAGTTGCATAATCTATTACAATACTGGATATATGCATATGATCTATCATGTATAGGAAATCATGAAAATACTTGTGTATGCGATGTGATGGTTGGAACGGTATCTGGTTCGGACTGGTACTGGACATACTCTTAACGTATGGCAGAGTATGGTAATGGCTGATGATTGTACTCTTAGCATATGACATGGTACAACTATCATTAATATATCCTTAGCGTATGGCAGGATATGATTATTTTATTCTAAAATATTCTTAGCGTATGGTAGGGTATGATTTATTTACAGAGATACTCTTAACGTATGACAGTGTATACTCTGAGCTTGTAGCATGATGAGTATCGAGTTTGGGGCCGAGTACCGTTGTCCAGCATGGTGAATGATATGTAGATGATTGTGATAGTGAGAGATATGTAGATTATATCTGGATCTGACATATACGATTATCTAGTGGTTGGCATGCATTATGCATCATCATTGATGTGACTAGTATCATTGGATCATGATTATTATATATGATATGTTGCTATATTCGATTATGTTATATTATAATTTCATCATGAGATATAATTTTGGTTGAGGATATAATATGCTCATTCATGAGAATTGATTTTATTTATATATATGTCATTGAGAATACATATGTACATGCTCACACATGGCATCATGTTTCTTTCTGATTCATATTATTCAATCAATGATTTACTCTCTGTTTGGCATCACTGATTCGGGGTAAGGTCTATTCACTGAGCCTTTAGCTCATGACTCTCTTTGTTTTCTCGAACGAGTAGAGCAGGATACTTCCTTGGAGGTCTTTTTAGTGGGTGAAGAGTAGAGTGTGGTTAGTGTTATACGCTAGATGAGTAATCTTATTTGATGTATGAGTGAACATCCCTCAAAGTGTGTCTTTATCTTTATTTTATATTCTGGCAGGTGACTTTGTACTTGAATAATTATGTATATACCACCATTGTAAAAAGCTCTTGATGATGTGTTATGGCCTGTGTAGGGTCCAAGTAGGGTTATCTGTATGCTGTTGACAGTTAATCTAGAGTTATTCTTAGTTTAGATGTTGTGGATATATAGGTTTATTTGATTGTTAGTAACTAACCAAATTGTCAGGTGCCACACACGTGCTGTGTGGGCTTGTGCCATGCACGTGTTTGGGGTTTGTGGGTGTTACATTATGAGTAACAATAAGTTATTAAATGAGATGGGATAAATTATAGGAAAAAGAAGAAAATACTAATATAAAGTAAGCACAGAGAAAAGATATGGATAAAAATAAATAGACAATGACAAACTATTAAATAAAGTTGATTGAAAAGATAGTTATTAAATTAAAATTCAATTACTATAACTTGTATATAATATAAATTAATATATATATTAATAAATTTGAACTTTTCAACCTAATAATTTTATTTCAACTCGGCTCATTTATATATGAGTCAAGTCGTAGTTGAGCTGAGCCCGAACCAACTCAAGCTGCTTGTTTATTTTAACAACCCTATATATATATGATACGACTTGGTCCATATTAGATTTATTGGGATTAGTCTATTTATCTAGTTGAGTTTTATTAGAAGAAATCAAGTACAAAGTTGCATATTTATAGTACTAACAAGGAGAGAGACATCACTTTAAAAACTCTAACACATCATATAACATCAACTCATATAACATACCACACTGACAATATGATACTCCTCAAACGCTAGCAAGGCCTTTAGTAGAGTGTCCCAATTGATCTGCTCACCTAAGTTTTTTTGGAAAGAAAAATAAGAAGGCCATCACTACGCAAAATTAGTTTTTCCCAATGTATTTACCAGCATGTCTAATAGATGTCAGCATAATATAACGTTTATTGACTCTTAGAATTACATGCCGATAAAAATGTTCAACTTTCGATACCTATCATTTTTCCTAGCAAACATGGTGGTGTTTAATAAAATGTTAATAAAAATTGGAGACTATCTCGTCGTTTGTGAAACAACGCCACAATAAATTAAAGAATATAGAGACGTTTATAAAAAATGCTGGAATAATGGTGGAGTTGTTATAGTACTGAATATATGCATGTGATATATCACATAGAAGAAATGCATAAATTTCATGAAAAATTGATGGAAAAAGCATGAGGGTACCTACGCAGGCGCTTAGGATTAGGGGTGTAACGCTCCCATTTATCATGGGCACGTGCACGTGTAACGCCCCCGCCCGGCACGGCACGTGCATGCCCACGCGGCCACACGGCACGCGCGACGCACGCGACAAGTCGGGCGGGGCCCGTCACGCACGGATACTCTCCTGTGCACATATAATTATGACATCATCAAATAAAACCTGCTAATCTATCCATGATCATATAATCCATCACCAAATAAATCATACTCTTAACCAAATAAACATGTTAACATATGAATATCAAAGTCCACAATAATATACACTAGACCGCTACATAATCTGGCAGGACCCATACAGGCCACAACAAACCATCAAGATACAACTAAAATAACTAATACAAGAGTACACTATGATTCGACCTATATTATACAAATCATCGTCTGATACAATAAGGTACAAATATAATAAACAACGATATAACTCAATGTCTGGTTAAACTATCTTCTATACCGTCTCGCATCAATAGCTCACCCCATCATCACTCTAAAATATCTTCCCAAGATATCTCAGGTCGCTATCACGTACCACAAATCTGAGGGGTTAGAAAAGAAATAAAGAGAGTCATGAGCAAAAGGCTCAGTGAATAGACCTTACCCCGAATCAGTGATGTCAAACAGAGAGTAAATCATGTACTGGATAATATGAATCAGAAAGAGTATCATGTCATGAATGAGTATATGAATGTATCCTCAATAATATATAATGAAAAGTAGATAACATGTCATAACTGATAAAAGTATATAATCCTCGACCATGAGTAAACAAATCTCCATGTCATATGATCATCATAACTCTCTATCAAATATGACACATGATGCATGCCGACCATGACCATGCTATGATACCAAATGCAACCATATATGATGTATATTGACCACTCAATAATCAGGTATGTCAGATAAAAATGAAATCATATGCATTTCTCAACATTCACGATCATCACCGACATCTCGGTATAATATCATCATACTAGACCACTGTGCACAGTCAATACCCGGTACCCGGTCTCAACATCATATCCAAAGGCTCAGAGCATACTCCGCCACCCGCAAGAGTATCTCTAATATAACCATACCCCGCCACCCACATAGTTGATAGAAACCTCGTGAGGATAACTCGCCACATATGCCATGGCGAACGGCATGTGTCCGAATGTCTGCTGCACACACAGACTAACGACCTCAGACGTAAGGCCAACAGGATCGCGACTATGTCGAGCGATCAGTCATCTCCAGGCACACCCTAACCCTCGCGCCCAATCGGGTATCCTCACGCTTTCTATCAACTATCCTATCAATCACATTTCATGCTTTCCTTCTAAATGACAGATCATATGCATATATTCAGTACGATAACAAGTCAATGCATAACAGGAATTTAGGTGGAATACGAATCAAGAGAAAAATGATGCAATGTAGTCTCCAACTATATAGTCAACACATGCATACTCATGCTAATCTATTATATGCATACCCATGCTACAGATCAACTAGACATAACCTCACCACAATATAATCATATCTCATCATCTCTATTTATCATCATCATACTCATATCCAAGATCAGCCTAATTATATGCATGATAAAAATATGCTCGACTGTAATCATTTCTAGATAAAATCATATAATCATGCTGGAGGCCAAAACATGCATGTACATAATATATAATATAACCTAATTTGAGAAAGGGATCTAGGGGATAAGACTACTCACACTGATCAGAAGATACAAACCACGTATCCCTTACATCCGCCCATCAACCGTATGACGCTTCTCGCTAGCAAGGTCCATGGGGTCTCAAATAAGGGGTTCGGGATCTGAAAATGTTTAAGTAATATAAAGTTAGTTGTTTATCCCATTATAATCCGTTCGAGTAAAATATGATGATTTATTAGATTTTAGAATTTCTACTTAATTTTATAATTGGCTAGATTTTTATTATAAATAAAATATAAATATAGATAAAAAAACTAATTATAATTAAATTATATCTTGATTAATTAGGGACTATGTAGTCATTATCTTATTTGTTACAAAATAATAATGTATAATAAATTAACAGAATTACTTAAAATTTATATCATAAGAATATTAGAATATAAATCTAATAACTATAATTTACAAATTTATCTATTAATCTAATATACATATAAGTAAATAAATAAATATAAGTATTACCTATATTTATGTGTAATAGTTTACCACTTAATTAATCATCAATAAACTTTAATTAATAATAATCATAATGATGAATATGTATTATTATTAAAATAAATAATGTCTAAATCTATTTGTATTAATTAAGACAGAAATACCTAAATAAATAAATAATAAAATTAAAAGGATAAAGGATCTCTGCTAGAGTGCTGGGCTCGGGCCCAGCACTAGCCTACTACAGTGCTGGGCCGAGCCCAGCACTGTTGCAGAAAATAAGAAGAGGAGAAGTAGCTGAGGAAGAAGAAGAAGAAGAAGAAAGGAAGAAGAAAGAAGGAAGAAGAAGAAGAAAAGAGAAGAGAAGAAGAGAAGAAAGAGAGAAGGGGAGGGAACTGCGGAACCGGGTCGGCGGGGAGGGCACCGGCCGCTGCTGGCCAGCCAGCGGCCGGCCTCTCGCCGGCGGCTCTGTTCCGACGTGCCCGAGCTCGGGTGTGAGCGCGCGCGCGCGCGAGAGAGAGAGAGAGAGAGAGAGAGAGAGAGGGGAGAGAAAGGAGCTCACCGGAGCTCGCGGAGGTGGCGACGGTGACGGCGGCGACAGGCCGGCCTCAATGTGAGAGAGAGAGAGAGAGGGGTTTAAAGAGAGAGAGACCAAACGAGAGAGAGAGAGAGAGATTTAAAGAGAGAGAGGGAAGGCGGTGGGAGGTTGGCGGTGGCTACGGTGGCGCTGGGGCCCGCCGCTGCCAGATGGCCACAGCCGGTTGGCTGCGGCGACGCGAGGGGGGGGGGGTGCGTGGCACCTCCCCCACGCAGCCCCACTGCACGGGCGCGAGGCCGGTCACACTATGGCCGGCCACGTCGTGCCCATAGAAAGAATTTTTTTTTTTTTTTGGGGATTGGGTTGTTACAGCATGCCCACGGACCCACACGGCACGCGCATGAGGTCGGGTGGGATCCGTCACGCACAGATATACCCCTATGCACAAATAATCCATCGCCAAATAAATTATACTATTAACCCAAATAACCTTATTAATATATAAATATCTAAGTCCATAATAATATACACTAGACCATAAAATAAATCATGATATCATCAAGTTAAACCGATTAACAAATTTATATCTATATCCACAATAACCATACTAGATAGCTATATAATCTAGCAGGGCACACATTGTACAACTCAATTTGTATATAAACTATCATTTATAGCGTCTCACATCTATAGCTCACCTTATCATCGCTCTCCTCGGGATATCTCAAGTCGCTATACATAACCTAATATCTGGAGGGCTAGAAAAAAAAATAAAGAGAGTCATGAGCTAAAGGCTTAGTGAATAGACCTTACCTCGAATTAGTGATACTAAACAGAGAGTAAATCATGTACTAGATAATATGAATCAGAAAAAAACATGATGTCATGTATGAGCATTTATATATGTATCATCATAACATATATATATATATAAATGAAATCAATATTATCTCATAAATAAGTATATTATATTCTCAATCAAAAATATATCTCATGATAGAATTATAATATAACATCACCGAATATAACAACATATGATGTATAACAATCATGATCTAGTGATACTAGTTACATCAAGGATGATGCATGCTAATCACTAGATAATCATATATGTCAAAGCCAAATATAATTCACATATCTCTCACTATCACAGTCATTCATCTCAACTCTGAATATCATCCATCATGCTGGACTACGGTACCCGACCCGAAACTCGATAGACATTATGCCATAAGCTCAGAGCATACCTTGTTATACGCTAATAGTATCTCTAGAGATAAATCATACCCTGACATACACTAAGGGTATCTCAGAAGATAATCATACCCTGCCAAACGCTAAGGGTATCTTAGTAAATAATCATAACATATCATACGATAAGGATATATCAATGATAGTTGTATCCTGTCATACGTTAAGAGTACAACCATCAGTCATTACCACACTCTGTCATACGCTAAGAACATGTCTAGTACTAGTTTGGACCAAATACCGTTCCAGCCATCACATCACATATATAAGTATTTTCATGTTTTTCTACTACATGATAGATCATATGCATTTTATCCAGTACTACAATAAATCATCCAACTAAGGAATTTGGGTGGTAAAGAAGCCAAGAGGAAAATGATGCAATATAGTCTCTATCCCTATATCTAACATATATATTTATCTTCATACTAGTCTATCCAATGCATACTCATGCTAGATATCATCTTGACATAAAATCATAACGGTATAGTCATCTCCAATCATCTCTATATATTACTAATATACTCATATCCCAGATCAGCCTAATCAAATGTATGATAAATATGTTCGACTAAAATCATCTCTAGATAAAGTCATATAATCATACTGGAGGCCAAAACATGCATATACATAATTATATAATATATCCTAATTTGATAAATGCGTCTAAGGGATAAGACTACCTACATCTGATTAGAAGACACAAACCACGTAATCCTCACATCCGTCAACCGAGTGTCAAATCACTAGTAGGGCCCATGGGGTCTCAAATAAGGGGTTTGGGATATGAAAATATTTAAGTAACATGAAATTAGCTATTTATCTAATTAAAATCCATTTGTGTAATATAATAATTTATTAAGTTCTAGAGTTTCTACTTATTTTTATAACTAGTTAGATTTACATTATAAATAAAATTTAATATTAATAATATACTATTATTGTAAAAGGGTCGGTTATAAGATAAGAATAAAAGGATTGTTCCTTTTTAGATAAAAAAATAGTCTAAATATGACATTATAAAATAAAATAAAATAAAAGGCTGAATATATGAATATATATATATATAGGGTATATTTATAAATCTGATGACTATAATTAAAAAAGCTAAGTATTAATCTATTATATGCAAGTAATATTATACATAAGTAATAGGTATATTTAGGTGTTTATAATATAATAAATTATCAATTCTACTAATTATAATTAGCTAATAATTATATTACTGAATATATATATATATATATAAAATTAACTGCTTAATTAAATTGCATTAACTAACATAAAATACTTAACTAAAAGGATAAAGAAAGAAAATAAAAAGAAAAAGAAACCACTATCGCAATGCTGGGCTCGGCCCAGCACTATCTGCTACAATGCTGGGCTGAGCCTAGCACCGTTATAGTCAGGAGAGAGGAATTGAGGAAGGAGGAGAAGGAGGAGAAAAAGAAAAGAAGAAGAAGAAGAAGAAGAAGAGGAAGAAGAAGAAGAAGAAGAGGAAGAAGAAGAAGAAGAAGAAGAAGAAGAAGAAGGAAAGAAAGAAAGAAAGAAAGAAAGAAAGAAAGGAGAAGAAGAGAAGAAAAAGGTGAAAGGAAGGGAAGAAGGAGGAGCCGGGCCAGCGGGGAGGGGCTCGACCATTGCTGGCCAGCTAGCGGGGAGGGGCTCAGCCATTGCTCACCAACCAGCGGTCGGCCTCTTGCCGATGGCTCAGTTCCGGCAAACTCGAGAAAGAAAGAGAAAGAAAAGGAGAGAAAGAGAGAGGGGGGGAGGAAGGAAGAGGCTCACTGGCGTCAATGGAAGTGGCGACAGGCTGGTGGGGCGACAGTGGTAGTAGAGAGAGAGTGTTTGAGTGAGAGAGGAGAGTGAGAGAAAGGCTGAAAGAGAGAGAAAGGGGAGAGAAGTAAAGGAGAGAAAGAGAGGTGGTGAAGGGGGAGGGGGGAGGAGGAAGGCGACGGTTGTTGCTATGCTAGGGCCCATCGCGGCTAGTTGTCCTAGCCAACTAGCGGCGTCGGGCCCGCCGCGACTAGTTGGCCGTAGCTAGTTGGCTGCGACAACGACGTTAGGGGGGGGGGGGGGGGGGGGGTGCGTGGCACCCCCATAGTGTGGCCGGTTATGTCGTGCCCAAGTTTTTTTTTTGTGGTTATTACATTAGCAGAAGTCGAGAGTACCTTTACGCCAATTGTCGCTTGGCCAGTGGTGGAATCATCTTTTGCATGGATCGAGGTACCCTCCTCATTCCTGTCGGTTGTGTCTACTATTGTCTGATCTTCTCGAATGACACCCTGCTCCTTAATTTTGATCTTACCGTATGAGTTCCTCATGTTGTTTTTGGTATTGGTCTCCCGAGTCCCTTCGTTAACGCCATTTCTTTGGTAGCTTCTTCCCTTTGAGCTCGAGCAATCCTTCTCGACTATTGCACCCTTCCCTTTCTCAGCTCTAGTATGGATGCCCGTATCCTCCACTGTTGCATTGGTTGCTTGGGCCTTGGTTTGCATTGGGACCGAATTTTTGCTTTGCTGTTTCTGTCTGTTGGTGCTTCTCCCGAGATTATTTCCTTTCCGCTTCGCCACTGCTAGCAACCGAGTGTTCGATCACGCCGCCTCTTTCTGGTCACGGGTCTGGGCCGTGCTCGACCTTTTTGGGGCTAGCTAGTCGCCTACGTTGCACTTGCATCCATGGCCCAACGGTAGAATGCTCACCCTCGCCACCATCCTCTTGACCGATCTTTGATGGAGTGTTTTCACCTTGACCCTTTTAGCCTGAGCTGGTAGCTTCCTTCTTGGCTTGTGGCAAGTTCTCATCCTCCTTCCTTATGTTGCAGTTCTTAACCACGTGCCCCAGCTTGCCACTCCTGAATAGGGGTGACAAAACTTAACCCGACTCGATAACTTAACACGATAACTTGACTGTTAATCAGGCTTGGGTTTAGATTAATCGGGTTCGGGTTATAAACGGGTCAACCCGCCTAACCCGATTATTAACCGGATCTTGTTTGGGTTTATATCTCTGACCTACTTGACTCATTTAACTTATTTAATGGAACAGGTTGGGTCAGGTGGGTCAATCCGCCAACCCGACACACATATATATAGATGCGCCGTCGCCCCTTCCCTTATTCCTTCCCTTACCCATGCCCGCAGCCCACTTTGCCGTCGCCCCTTCCCTCCTCACTCCTCACACCGAGTAACATCGCCCCTTTCCTCCTCACTCCTCACTGCTCACGCTGCCGGCGCTTCTCGCTCATACCGCTCGGCGCCCGAGCTTCTCACGCCGCCCGAGGTCCTCACGCCGGATCTCCCCCCTCACTCACGCCGTCGGGTCCTCACGCCGGCCGAGCTTGTCACGACGCCAATCCCCTTCACTCACGCCGCCTGCATTCTCCACCTCCTCGCCCGCCGCCTCCTCCGTCGCCGCCTCCTCGCACTCAGCCTCCGTTGCTGCCTCCGTCTTGCTCAAGCTGTCCTTCGAGGAGATTGTGGTTTCCGCTTCCAAGGCTTCACTCTGTCGATTTCCGAAGATAGGTGAGATCTTTCTGCAATTTTGCGCCTTGGATTGATGATTCCAGAGTTGGGTCTTTCGGTTTAGTGCTTAATTGGCGAAAAACCACATTTAACTTGTAGTATATGTGATTAGAAAGAACAGTTCTTTATTATTCTAAATAAGCAAATTCAAACTTTGCAAATTGGTGCTGATGCAATGACAAATTACTTGTTCTATTCTGATTCTTTTTCCTTGTTACTATGCATTCTTGGTGTCTAAATCAGATTAGCATATAATGCAGGGTTTCAAGCTAGAACTGGATAATTGCGTCTTTTAATTTAAAGAAATTTAGTTGTTGTAGTTTAGTTGGAGTCTCCCTTGCATGGTCAAAGTTTACTATTTGTGGTGGATTTGCCTGATTTGATATTTTTCCCCTTTTCTGTATTCATAGTATAGGATTTTGTCGTTTTGGTCAAATTTTTGGAGAGAACTATAATTTAATATTGTCACATGCACTCGATAAGAGCGTTTAACTTTTGACCATCATTTGGAATTTTAGTCTCTTTTTAATTGACTGCCCTTTTCCATTGATTTTTTTTCATAATTTCTTTTACTTTGAGATGTAATGAATGCTACCCTTGGACATGCTTGTTAGTTTGCGCCAAACTATTTTGAAGATGCCCATATGTCTAGATAATATGCCAACTAATATTGTTGGTTATTAGCTAAAAAAATAGAGGGAATGTATTTTAGAACATATATATTATTAATTTTTTGTGTCATATTGATATTATGAGAGCAAAATGCTTAAGACTCTATTATCTTTTTAGAGCATATCATGTCTCTTTTGTTTCGATTAATATCTAATATATATCCAAATTCAATATAAGATCTTGTTCGTGTTTGATAGATATTCGTATTCCTTTAAAATCTGGTCCGTATCCAATTTGTATCCATATCTATTCAAAATTTGACCGATTTTTATCCTTAAATATTTAGTCAGGATATGATTTTTAATTATCCTATTTGTCTGATATTTGTATCTGAATCTATATCTAGATGAAAACTAGGACTCGGGCATGAGTTGAACACTATCCAATCTGTTTTCAACCCCACTAATCATTTTTTTTAAGAAAAAAGGAAAACAGGATATTACAAAACCACAAACTAATAATTACAGTTACTAAAAGCTATGCATGATATTCAATTTTATTAATTAATATGTTTAATGAATTATTTGTTAAATATTTGATCAGATGAACATTTCTTAGGATCTGCATCAAGGTTTGTGTAATCAAATTGGCTTTAGCGCGAATGTCCTGCCTGCCTGCTGTGTCCTTTGATTCTTCATGCCCTCTGGATTCGAAAGGCCAAAAACCCTAAACCCTAGTAAAGAAGAACAAGAATACTATTCCTTCCTCAAGGTTTGGGTGATATGGAGGCCTCGAAGAAGCACGTTCCCCACCTGCCATGGATGAGGAATTCAGTGGACATTGATCTCTTCGACGATTGTCCCCTTGATCTCCTTCCATGTCTTGATACCAGGTGCCAATGATCTCCTTTAATTTTTTTTCTTTTGCTCTACATGTCTGTGTTTTAATTTTTGTGATTGCTCCTAGACCAAATGATCTTCGTAAGCTATCACCTAATTTGGTTTGTTCTGCTATGGATTTATCTCAATATGTGAAAAAGTTTTTTTGTCTCTAATTATGAAATATCACTATAATTACAGCTAAGGTGATGTTTCCTTTCACGCAAGATTTTCTGACTCTGTAAGGTCCAATTTGGAAGGATATCTTCTGATGCCCATAACCATGAGAAATTGATAAGTTGTTGTACATCCCAAGAAAAAGTAATTCTTTAAATTGTTCTAGCCTACGAGCTTCTGGTTTCTCCCCTATTATACTTAATTAGTTGGATTTTCCTGTCCACTGCCATGCATATATTTTTGTTTTTTTTTTGTGACAAAACTGCCATGCATATGTTGATATAAACTTACTATCTTTAAGGTTAAGGGTTACAATTTTTTTTCCTTTAATGTGCGAAGAGGCTTACATATTGTTGAAACGGTGTTAGATTGTCATTCCGGAAAGATGCAAGTCATTGTGACCATTATTTACTCTATATCAAAGATTTCTCCAACTGCTTGACTATATTTGTTTTCACCATGATAGATAAGTTGAAGTCAACTAGAGAAAGAAGCCTCTAGAATCTAGATACTTTCTCTTGTTAAATTTTTTGTTCCTTCTATGATTGAGGTTATTTTATGCTCTTCAAGCATTAATACATAGCACATTGCAGCAGATATGCACCCATATGCTCAAGGTTTTAGTTTTCTATAACAAAATAGCCTCATTATTCCTAGTGACTAAGTATATCTTTTGTCATTGCAGATTGGAGAAGGCTTTGTATAAAATGCATATCCAGTCACTTTTCCCTGTGCAAGTAGCTGTATGGCAGGAAACAATTGGGCCTGGCGCTTTTGAGCGAGATATTTGTGTAAACTCTCCAACAGGAAGTGGAAAAACCTTGGCATATGCTTTGCCTATTGTGCAAACGCTCTCAAGTCGAACGATAAGATGTTTACGTGCATTAGTAGTTTTGCCTACACGAGACTTAGCCTTGCAGGTTAGTTCAATTTTTATAGTTGCAGAAATGTCATCATTATTGGTATGATAAATGCTGGACACACGCAAGTGATATCATATTTCAAACCATTTTGTATTATGCTAATAGAAATTGTAGACACATGCTGTATAAAGTATAAACTTGAGTTGATAATACACATGTTATTCCATTTCACACACTGAAGAAACTTGTGATTCATGTAGTTGATGAACAACTATGATAGTGTCAATATATTGTAGGAATCCCTTTAGCTGATTACTTCATCAATGCTTAACCATTTTCTAACAATTATATGATGATCTCATGAGAACTTCTTTAGTTCCGGAAATGTCCTCATCCTTTTGCTACTTACAAAAAGTGTGGATATGTGCTCTTATTATCTTATATTCTAATTTGTATTATCTAATATTTTCATAAGTAAGGTCAATTGATTTTGTATTATCTCCGGTATATGTTTCCTCTGAATGATTTTATAGATTTTATTTTATGACTCGGTCCATGCCATTATTTTAAGTCGACTAGAATTCATTGAATGCAAGGTAAATCCAAATTCCAAAAACATACCACAAGAGATAATTTCAGAATTTATTGATTTTAGTTACCGATGGCTGATTAGTGCTTATTTTTCTCAATACTGTTAAAGTTTGCTTTTCTATCATTTGTTCAATTCTTGTGCCTCGGGATTTTATAAATTCAGCTTCTTTTCGGTCTCCAAAATGACGTCGTGTTCATTCTTGTGAACCAAAAAATGAGGATTTGATATTTGAAAACATTAGTGCACTTACATTATTAGAATCAACCTTTTATTTGTCACAACCCAAAATCGGAATCATGACCTGTCATGTACTCAATATGTTTGAGATACACGAAGTTTTACTAATACTTTCTAAGTACACAATGACAAGAATAAAAAAAAGAAAAAGATTTGATTTATATAATTTAAGCCAATTATAAGGAAAATGACTAATGTCATCACTAATGTGTTTCTAAACAAATTGATTTAACAAATAGTCTAAAATATAAGACCGAATGAACAAAAAAGTAAATAGGTAGGTCTTAAGTGGAGGTAGGGTCTTGGTACATCTCTCTCAGTCACCACGCTGACCATTATCTGAATATTAAAAGAGAAAAAATCTATGAGCCAACAACTATAGTTTAGTGAGTAGAATCTACTCGAAAACCAAGTAAATTTAAAATTTATAGCGTTAAATATAATTTAAATTTAAAGATATAAAATGATAATTTCTACTAAGCATATTCTTAAAGTAACAATAATAACGACAACAATAATAATAGAAAGTCATAATTCGTAATATGCTCCGTTTCAACATACTAATTTTTTTGTCAATAATAAAATGTCATTTATCTTAATTGGGTCTATACTTTGTGAATCCACATCAACCAAAAGTTACATCGAGATGACGCTCGGGTCTTTTTCTCATAGCTAATTCGATTAGGGTCATCAGGAGGTGTCATCATGTGATAAACGTACTCTGTCTCTTTTACTAACCGTTGAGAAAAATTGAAGTCATCTCAGAAAGTTTTTTGATCTATCTTGGGATTGTTTTTTAATCCTGCCAGAGTCACCTAAGAAATTCACTACAGTGATATGAAATAATACTTTCTCTGGACTTTTAGTTAGACTTGAGTCTTGAGTCACTACGAAAAGTTGCAAACGATCTATACAGGGATTGTTCTCTAAATCATACCAAATACTAGTTATATTTTCTTGATTAAAATTTGCAATTTGCACGAAGCATAGCAATGCACTAAATTATATATTTTGCGCACATAATTATAAAAATTTAAATTGCACGTAAAAAATATAATAAATAATTTGCATAAAAAAACGTAGTCTGATAGAAGGTACAAAATGAATATGAATAAATATGCAGATCATTGCAGTGACTTTCTTAAATAACTTTGGTGGGGTTAGGAAACATTCCCAAGATAGATTGAAAGACTTCCTAAGATGATTATAATTTCTCTCAATTGTTAGTGGAAAAGACAGGGTGCGTTTATCACTTAGTAACATCTCCTGATGACCCTAACCGGATAACTATAAGGAAAAGATCCGAGCATCATCTTAATGTGACTTCTAGTTGATGTGGATCCACTTGGTATAGACCTATTTGAGACAAATAACATTATTTTTGAAAAAAAATTTAATATGTTGAAACTGAGCATGGTACGAGTTATGACTTTCTATTATTATTGTCATTATTATTGTTACTTTAAGAACATGCTTAGTAGAAATTATCGTTTTATATCGCTGAATTTGGATTTTATGTAACGTTATAAATTTTAGATTTATTTGGTTGTTGAGTGGATTTCATTCACTGAACTATAGTTATTAGCTTATGAATTTTCCTTTTCTAATATTTTAGGTAATGGTCAGCGTGACGACTGAGCGAGATGCAGTGGGATCTTATCTCCACTTAGGACCTACCCATTTACCTTTCTATTCCTTCAGTCTTATGTTTTACACTATTTGTTAATTCAATTCGTTTAAAAACACATTAGTAATGACATTGGTTATTTTCCTCACGATTGGCTTAAATTATATAAATCAAATCTTTTTTTATTTATTTATTCTTGTCATTGTGTACTTAGAAAATATTAGTAAGGCTTTGTGTATCTCAAGCGTATTGAGGTATATAGCCGGTCATGATTCCGGCTTCGGGTCATGATATTATTAGCTGGAGAAATTATTACGTTTCTTAAAACCTTTTCTTTGTTGTTTACATCAAATGTGAAAACTGTAAATTCTTTTTCCAGATACAAACTTCAATTGTACTTTGATTTCCTTGTTGATTGACAGGTTAAAGAAGTTTTTGATGCTATTGCACCTGCTATGGGCTTAGCTGTAGGCTTAGCAGTGGGACAATCATCAATTGCAGATGAAATTTCTGAGCTTATTAAGAAGCCTGAGCTAGAGATACATGCAACATTTGATCCAGAAGAGATACAAAGAGAACCGCAAACTGCAGTGGATATACTGGTGGCGACTCCAGGAAGGCTGATGGATCATATTAACTTGACAAAGGGTTTTAGTCTAGAACATCTTCACTATCTGGTACTTAACTGATTCATTTGTCTTAAAGCCTTTATTTCATCTTCCTGTGATACTTCTCTTGACAACCTTCCCTGCTTTTTTTTCTCAAAAGTTTAGTGCTTATCTACTGAAAGACTTGCTATGCCCCTCCTTTTGCTCTCTTATTTTTAATTACTTAAATACTCTGAACTTGCAGTTTTACATTATGTAGTGAAACTTCGTTTGTTCTTTGTCACTCAATATTTTTTTTAAGGTATTTGTGCCTCATTTTCTTTTTTCTCAGTTTGGTTACTCATATTAGCAGTAGTATTTTTGTCAATTATAGGATCAATTTATCAATAAATATTTGCATTTCCTCTTATTCTTTTTCCAAGCGGTTTGTTTGTTTTTTATGACATTACTTTTGTGCGATTTTTTCTTGAAAATTTGTGGCTAGCTGATATAAAGAGGTAGCTGCTTTATATTGGCTTCATAGGTTAGGTACAAGGAGAGGAAAAAAAAAGTTGGCTTGAGGCCTTATTGGAGGACTAAGGATTTATCATTTCCAAATTCAGGATATTTGCTAAAAGATAAGAAGGGTGGAAAGGAAGGAAAAGAGAGAAGAGACACTGAAGGAAGAGAATGAGGAAGAAAAAAATAAAAAGAATAATAAATGCTCAACATTTCTGGGAGTCAGCAGTTGTCCTTCAGAAGTAAATTGGTTGTGACTACCTAATTGGCCTAATTGGACAGGACTGTTTTGAAACTGTCATCATTTCTCTATTCACTGATCCACATTGCTCAATTTTCCGTGAAGAGATTTGTGCACAAAATTAAATGGTAATTTTGTGGTCCTAAAGACGTGTAATATTTTGATGCATGAATTTGCATTCATGGCCCATTCCCGAATCTTGATACTTGATAGTATTTGTCATTTCAGATTCCATCCATCTATCATCGCTTGCATCCCTTTTCAATTTCTCCATGCCATGATTCTCTACATTACTGGCAGTGGTTTGCTTACAGGTTAGCCTTTTGAGGTTGTTGTTTCTCCACACATGGTCCTGATGAATTACCAGATACACTTAAGGATCAGATTCCCACATTTGTGGTATTAATCAAGCATTTTAAATGCTGCTGGCAGCCCTAGTGTTGAAGGACTGTCGGCTCGAGATGTATAGGCAGACTGTCAGCACAAGATATTTTGGCTCATCATCAGCTTGGGATGTGTCAGGCAACATAGTTTGTTCCATCCAGCACAGCCTTTTGTTGGCTAAGGGGATACAAACTCCTGAGAGGGGGAGCATTTAGAGTCCATCATTGCCATCACCAATGCTCGCTATTGGTTCACCATTAGAGAGGAAGAGGAAGGATAAGGCTGCTACTGCTATTTCTCAATTAGATAAAGAGAATAAGTAGGTTTCGGATTGTTTGTTCTATGATAATGAATTATTGGAGTTAAGTAGAACCCAATATAGTTAGGTTTGAACCTGCTTCTCGTAACTGAAATAGATTTTAAGGGATAGAATAAACACTATCCCTTCTCTTTGTATTGAGGGCAGCAGTCTAGCATATTTCAATAACGAATATGACTCAATAGGACAAAACAATTTATCAATGATTGCTCAATACAACACTATGTCAGGTTGTTTGTCAGGCATTTACGTACCACCCTCATAGTCAGTTTTAAATTGATTCATTTATAATGGAAACACCATTTATTCTACTTTTTGATCCATCAATGCAACATATTGTTAAATTGAGAGTAAAAGATGGAGTTATCTTCTTCACTATATAGTTGGACCTACATGATGTCTGAAAAGGATGAAGCATGTTTTTTGAGGATTCCCTCTTATTTCTCTAGAAATTGATAAGAATTATGACTGCATTCGTGTTCTCCGTTATCTAATTTATGTTCATATCGATCCTCAATGACCGTGTTTGATGTGTTAAGTTTATATTTGTATATGAATTCCCTCTCTTCCCCACCAATTTTTTTACCTTGAGAAGAGCTTAGGAAACCACATATTTCTAATTTTGACATTACTATTTGATTTTTACTTTTGTACCTTTGAGGAAAATTTTCCTCATTTATATCACTTCTACTCATAGTACTCTAAATTGGGAGCAATATTAAATTTTCTTTTCTGTTTGAAGAAATGATTACCATGACTTACCTTTGTTTTTTTATGTACATCAACCTTAAGCTAAATGAAGCTTCCATCATTCTGCTATTTGTAGAAGAAATAGGAAAGGCACACTATACCAGTTTTTCCACCCTACCACTTTCTAAATACATCTCATCTGACTTTTTTAAAGAGTTAGTGTCTCTTACCTAAAGAAACAATACCAAAGAGATTCAAAAGAAACGAAGCTTCTATTTAGTAATTGATAAATTAATTTTACAATATGGAAATAATGGAAAGTAACTGTTAATGACAAAATTCCAAGATTGGCCTTTTAGACCAAGGTAGGGTTCTTCTTGAATCTAGAGGGATACACCTAGGGTCTTCAACTAGCAATTTCATCATTTGGGCACTAAGGAACATAAAAAAATCCTCAATAATATAGTTTTCAAGCTGAGAGAAAAAGAAAATTATTAGAGGAAGAAGATGGATGATACAATAGAAACAACTAAGCCATTAGTCCCAACTATTTGGGGTCGATTATATGAATCCTCCTCTCTATTCATCTCTATTTTAGTTCATTGGCTTGTGCAAAAGATGGGTAGTTTTTTTGTTGAATACAAAGAAAAGGAAGACCTCAACCTTTTGTTTTGGTTCAAAAGAGAAAGGAGAGAGGAGAATAAAGGTGTGTGTTGGCATGACAATGATTAGGATTTAAGGAGAGAGATGGAGATTTATGTTGGGCTGAAAATGGGTAGGATAAAATCTGACCCAATCCGATCCATATCTGAAAATGGGTAGTTTTTTTGTTGAATACAAAGAAAAGGAAGACCTCAACCTTATGTTTTGGTTCAAAAGAGAAAGGAGATAGGAGAATAAAGGTGTGTGTTGGCATGACAATGATTAGGATTTAAGGAGAGAAATGGAGATTTATGTTGGGCTGAAAACAGGTAGGATAAAATCTGACCCAATCCGATCCATATCTGATTTTGGCCAAATAAGTATCCGGAAGTCTGAAATGTTATGAAAATAGTGATAAAAAAGGTTATGGAGATTTATGTTGGGCTGAAAACGGGTAGGTTAAAATTTGACCCAATCCGATCCATATCTGAGTTTGGCCAAATAAGTATCCAGAAGTTTGAAATGTTATGAAAATAGTGATAAAAAAGACTATTTTTGTACTTTTATGGATCTCTGATATACTTTTCTTATATATTTACCAATTTATGCTACAAATTTAATAATATCTTAAATTCCTGTAGTTTAAAAAAAAAGGATTTTATCTAATATCTGATCTGTATTCATTTTTGTGCTTTGCATATATGGTAATTAAATTCATTATCCTTTCAATATCATAACCTGTACCTGTATCCAGTCCCTTTTCACCCCTAGTTGTATGATATGAAAATGAGAGAGAAGAAGAACCAACTTAATGATCTTGGGAGTAAGGACCGACTCCTAGTCCAAATTAACCCATATTGAAGTTCAAAAGTTCTTAATGTAGTTTGACTTGATATGGACAACTGTTACATCTTAGGTTAATCTGACTTGTATTATAGGCCTACTTGGCCCAGAAAAGAAAAATAGAGATCCAAATGAAACTGGAAATGGAACCTAAAATGAGCCACTTTTAAGAAAAGTGAAACTAAAATTAAAGTTAATTGAATCTAATTAAGCCCACAAATTGGACTATAATGAATTGATCTTATTTAAGCCCAAATAACCTTGTTTTTTTTAAAGAAAGCCCGACGAACCTAAAATGGGCAATTTAGCTTTTGATGTGCGCGTCTTCAGTAACTATGATCCATCAATTAATCAAATAGTTTTCCTTTGCATGGATGAGATTGGAACACTTTCTAAGATCACTTGAAGCTTAATGCTGCATATCTGTCTCTTTTTCTATTTATCTCCTATATGTACAAACAGTTTTACTATTTCTAGAGTATGCAGATGTAATACTTGGGAATATCTTTAACGGTGTTTACTTTCATGTGGAACATTTGCCAAACTTGTAACGAGTTTGAATGCCATTTTATTTGGACTTTATCTTAACGCATTGATTTAAGGTTTTAAGAGTTAAATTTTTATTGTTTGTTCAGCATCTTCTTTACTTTTGGCTGAATATTTTGTTTCTCTGAAATCTCAGGTTGTTGATGAAACAGACAGATTGTTAAGAGAGGAATATCAGTCTTGGTTGCCTACTGTGATCCAACTTACTCACTCAAATGATGATGAATCATTTGGCCATGAAACGACAAGCCCCTCTATGCTTGGTTTCTTGACTACATTTAGGAGATCGTAATTTTTATCTCTTCCTTTCCAATTTTCTGGAACCATTTTCTGACATCAATTTTTCCTATAGTAAATGTTGGGCTCGTCATTTTATGTTCCTAAACTTGGACAAATGTTCTGATTAATGCTTCTTTGGCATGCAGAGGTGTTGAACGGGGTTATAAAGGAAAACGCTACCCAAGACTGGTAAAAATGATTTTCTCTGCCACGCTGACTCAAGACCCTAGCAAGCTTTCTCAACTTGACTTAGATCATCCTTTATTGTTGACAAGTGGGAATAAACGTTACAGACTACCTGAAAAGCTGGAATCCTATAAGCTGGTATAAGCTGATATCTTTTATTTAAATATTATAAAACTGGTATCTTTTAGTCAAATGTAACTCCAGCAGCTTCCTATATGTGCAATTCAAAATAATGATGTCACTGGGAAATCAAATGCCTGATTTGGCTCTTCCCTACCATGTGGCATTTGTGCTTTTCTTTCCCTTTTTGTAATATAGTAATATAGTTGCAGATTAAACTTGCCATAGATAAAAGATATTGTTGAACTTGATTTATAGTTTATATATAACTTTTTAATTAGTTGGCATTACTTTTCTAATAGTATGCATGTTGGGAATATTAGGTTATAGCTAAAAATATATTCCCTTTTTAACATAATTTTTCTTTGCATTAGATCTTAGCGAAAGAAGGGAAGAAAGCATCAAATTATTTGTCCGCATTCCACATACTTTTTTTAGTAGTTCAAAGCAAGGATGGCCGAGCTGTGTCGATTGGCACAGTTGTGTGCCGATCATTGTGTCGATATAGAATATTTTTTCAATTAATATTATGTGTTCATTCATATTATAGAGTGTTCAATCATTAATATTAGTTTTAATAAATATATTCAATCATATTATATGTTAAATAATATTTATATTTGACTGTTGTTTTATCTTTAATAAAAATGCCATTTATAAAAATAATCTAAAGATAAAATACTATAATATAGGTTTTAATATTTATGTACATTTAAAGCAAAAATCAAGGATTGACATGTCGAAGATTCAAAAACTTCTTTAAATATTCTAATTTTTTTTATTAAAAATATTATGAATATGTTCCAGTAGCACGCCCCACATCGACCAACTCGTACTGTGCTATGGTGGTATGGCACAGCCATCATTGGTTCAAAGATTTGGAATATTTTTTCCTTCAATAATGATTTAACTTTTGATGTCTTCTTGTTTTGGTTCCTTTGCAGATATGCAAGTCAAAACTGAAGCCATTATATCTGGTTGCTCTTCTTCAAGAGTTGAAAGGAGAGAAGTGCATAGTTTTTACATCATCCATAGAATCTACTCATAGGCTAAGCACGTTACTAAAGTTTCTTGGAGATTTGCCATTTCAATTTAGTGAATATTCACGTCTGCAGCATCAATCTGTCCGAAGGTAACTGTCTGTCTGATATTGTTTGTTTTGTGGAAAAAGTTTGGTAACTGTCTTAACTTTTTAAAAAGTTTTCTGTTAGTCCTTGCTTCAAATATGCTACAGCAATAGAGTTGGCATTTACAGAAATTTTGCATTGATTGATGGAAACCAATAGCAAAAAAGATGAAATTCACTCTTCTGATAAATGTTACTTTATGCTGCATTTATCTTATCTATGCCCAACATCATTAGCTTGCTTGGATAAATTATAAGCCTCTCATGCATTTGCTCAGCTCTTTTGGCTGATCATTCTTCTTTGGTAGATATCTGGTTAAAAATTGCATGCTTGCTAGTTGGCTGGGTGATGAGATAAGGAGGTATTCAGGAGAGTAATAGCTCTAAATTGGATGTAATTTATGTTGCAAGATAGTATGGACTATGGAAAGGTAAAGTTAGACGAACCCTATAGGAGAGTTACAAAAAATCATTGCTAATTGTCAGTATGTTGTGTTATATATTTATGGACAACCTGCAACTCCAACTAATACTTGATATTGGCGCTCAATCAAGCTACATGAAAAGCACTAACGACACACCATCAAAGCTCAGAAGGTAAATAATAGCAGAGTTGTGAATTTGGTTGAGGTAGGTGTGGTGGATTGTAGCATGATCTTATGGTTTTAAGTTAACTTTGACTGCCTCATGTAACTTATAATACACTCTGTTCTTTGTAGATACATTGTAATTTTTTTCCCTCCTGCTGATTATACTTCCTATCAAGAGCAATTTTTATGTTTATGTTCTTTGCATGCCAACATGTGCACCATCACTCAAGACAGACCTGTTCATTTGATGTTGTCAAAGTTTAGCCATAAGTTTGGTGACAAATAGGATGTACTGATTCATCTTACATTGACTGTTGAGTAGGTTATTAGATTTTATTCTCATTAGAATTTATTCTCTTGACAACTCATGTGAATGTTCTATTATCTTATCTTGAACTTAATGATTTTAGGGTGGGTTTCTTATACTGATGAAATTTCTTTCATTGTAGCAAAACGTTGAAGGCCTTTAGGGAAGGGAAGATAGAAGTGCTCATTGCTACAGATGCAATGACTCGAGGAATGGATGTTGAGGGAATCAGAAATGTTATAAATTATGAGGTGCCAGCTTTTGTCAAGACATACATTCACCGAGCAGGTCGCACTGCAAGAGCTGGCCAGTCTGGTTGCTGCTTTACTTTGCTGAGAAAACATGAGGTAAGAAAACTTGACCTTGTGGTGGTTTATATGCTGTGCCCTTCAAGCTCACTAGTGTCTGTTGTCTTTAACTGATCAAAGTTGAAGCGTTTATTAATCTGGTTGTGCCTGGGAAAGTTGACCTCCTGGGAGCAGGTCTATACAGTTGAGGTTGCTCCAAAGCGTAAACATGTTAGATAATATAAACATATATTTTGCTCATGACTATCTTTCTTATGTCTGTATAGCAATTATGACCACGAAGCCACAATTTATGAAGGCAAGAAGCTTCGTTCCTTCATTGGAGGGCCCATCCATATGTGTCCATCTGAACATAGATTGAACTTATACACAAGACCTGGTGAAATAGATTCTCTTCTCTGCAAGTGTTGACTATTCAAGAACCAGCCCTTATTTTTCATAAGATCTTTTAGCTTCCACTACATCCCTAATTTCTAAATTATTCTGTCCAAAATCATCTTAGTTAATTAACCTATATGTTAGTTGTAGATGCCCCATGCATTGGAATGCCTTCTTTTAGGAACAACCTCCTCAGTAATGAGGTTAAGAATGTGTACATCTTCCCACTCTGGACCCTACATTAGGGGACATTCTTTTAGTGTATACGATTCAAAGTATTAGTACTCTATTCCACTACTTTTGTTGCATATAATTAACTATTGGATAGTATTACTCATTTTCAACTTTGAAAAGTTCATTTACATGGTGAGCCAGGAGAAAGGAGTAGTGTTCCACATGGATGAAAAGTTGAGTAGCTAACATAGCATCACCAATGTATTTAAAATGACACAGGAATTGCAGCCTTCCATGGAAAAAGCTGAGTTGGGTGCTAATTTTTTAAATCAATTTCCTTCCAAGTGGTGGTGGAAGGGATCTTGTCTAAAATTAACTAAGCAAATGTGTGAAATTCAAGGTTCTGCACTTTTGTGCATCGCAAAGTTGCTGAGTAGAGTATTATAATACTGAGTGAATGTAAGGAATACAAATGATATCAATCAGGCATTTACCAAGAGTACTTCCTTTCCAACTTGCTATCTATTGAATATGTCTTTTACGTTTTCTTTTTATACAGTTGTGTAGTGCCTGCCTCTGAAAGGGTGATGCTTTGTACAAAAAGGAGTAATGAAATTAAATTGACTGTTATGCTACCTATTATTTCCTGACATGGCATTTTCTTTTTCTCCGTTATCAGGTTAAACGTTTTGATTTGATGCTGCAAAAGGCGGATAATACTTCTTCTAGTGTTCGTTCTTTACCTGCAGATGCAGTAGAAAACATTCTTCCTCTTTATTCTCCTGGTGATGTCATCAGCAAATCTTTTCTTTTTTATTGAATTGAACCAAGAATATTCACCAATTATTTCTTGGCTCATAGTTTTCTATTTGTTTCTGTTTCACTTGAATGTTTACAGCATTAGAGAAGCTGAAAGAATATGTGGAAACAGAAACAGCAAGGAAATCCAGTATAGGTTTCAAATCGATGAAATCAAGTAAAAGAAAGAAAGCTACCACTGTAAAGGAATAAATCTAATTTCAAGGTACAGACCCTTCTTGGAAGATGTTCTTACACAATCTTGCATGGTGAGATCAATGTTCTATATTTCATGCAGGACCCCTTCCTCTCATTACTTGCTTACAGATGTTTAGATGTTGAATTGGTTGCAGAATTAAAAAGTTTACCAAACAGGTTTTTATCAAAGTCTTTTCTTAAGCCATGATGGCCTAATGAATCAATTTCTTTAAAAGCTAATATAGTTAAAAGAGTATCTTAATTTGCTTAGACTCTCAACTTTCTCATCATAAAAATTACAACTAGACAGCTTCGGAATCAATTATGGATTTCAGCAACATATGGGATTTACATACTATATTTAATGTTCATAATCATAATGACAGGTCTTTTAGCATTTACCTATTCACCCAAGTTAGCTTAAAAGAGCACAATCCAATAGAAGGTACCTCTAAGTTCTAATGAAATATACATTTTTTAAGTTAATATAATTTTAGAAAATTACTTCCTTTTTCTTCGTTCTTTGTAAAATTTCATGAATTTGAGAAACAGGTAATCTCAATCCACTAGGATCTGGTCACTAATTTTGGGAGCAATTTGCATTAACTTTTTTTTTTTTTTCCTTTGAGCTTATATATATATATATATATATTTTTCCCTTCTTAAAAGAAATGAAGTGACATTTTCCTTTTTATATACAACATTGTTACCTTTTGCTTTGGCAAGGGACATTTTCATACTTGGATAAATTGGATTGGCTTTGGAGCAAAATCAAAGAACTCAGGGTGCATACAATTCTGGCGAGTTCTGCAGTCCATGCAATCTAAAGGTTTGTCACAAGGAGTAAGCAACCTTTGCTTTATTGCTAGTTCATCAATATGCTGCCTGGCGGATAGAGGATTTGAGAATGCATAGTCGTCACCATAGTCGTCACCACAGGGTATTGCTGACTACTTAATTCCACTTTCATTCTGTAGGAAATTGGAAAGAACAATGATAAAGTGCAGCTATGCTCCATCAGTCATGATTTCCACATAAAAATGAAAAGCTTCTCATGATGACAGTGTACACATGATTGAGCATTTGATTGCCAGAGATCTCAAAAATCATGAATCTTTGGATTCAAATTCTACTACATGTGTGATTTGATCTTGACTAGCATTTTGAAGAGCGTTGTAGTAATTGAAGTTTGCAGGCATTGTTCTTGTCATCTGTTGCCTTGCTATTTTACTTATTTGATGTTGCTTCATATTGGTTGTAAACCCAATCTATCAAATTTTGGATGGAGAGAAGCAGATTATTGACTACAATCATTTACATTCGAAATAAACAATACACTCCACTTTTAGTATGTTTTGCAAAAGATCTATGGGCTAGAGATCTGCGTAACTGCGCCAGTTCTTGTAGCCAAAATGCCTGTGAGAGAAAAAGAAAAGTTTCACTTGGGTAAAAACAATAAAATTGCAGCTCACATTATACGAATTTCTCGGCAAATATTTCAACTTCACAAGATAACATAAATCAAATCCAAACTAATTACATTAACTGTCACAGCTCTTCCAAACGTGTAAATTAAAGCACTTCGAGACATTTATTACTTCAGCTTTAAACACAACAATTTCTCAGTTTTAGACGTTCAATTTTGAATATAAAGCAGGGAACTGTTGAGTTGACTTTGAAAAAAATGGAGAACTGGGAAATGCCCATGAAGATGGACTTCCTACCACTTAACTGCAAAGAACATATTAAGCAGTCTGACAACTCCATTTTGTTTGTAACTGCTTCAACATATCTCCGTCAAACTGCAGTAAAGAATAAAATACTTCAGAGTCCACTGCCAAAAACGTCGAAGAGTGAAAAGGTAAATGAAACTTTCTATTATCAGTGTTCTACATGACAGATTCAGAAGAATTTAGGAAAATTTTGTTCTTACTTTATAAAAAAGTAATCTCGACAAAGCTTTGCCAACTTTTGTAAAGGGGTATAAAGGCTCCCCAGAACAAATACTGCACAATCACCAAAGAGCTCACTTGTCACTTCCTGCTGAAAGGATTCATTGCGCAAGATGTGTCAGGTATGTTCTAACTGCAAGCTTTTGCTCAAAATGGGTACAAGAGTCTGAAGCTCAATGTTGAGTACCTTTTCAAACTTCCTACCAATGTTTGAAGGAAAGTGGCTGTAAATATATAAGGAATGCTAATTTATCTCCCTTGCATTAGTATTACATATAAAGCTCCCTAACATAATAGAATTAGAGATAATGAATGACATTCTGTGACGCTAGCTTTTCGTTGCTGAGAAATTCTTCGGTTTAGATCTTCCCATCCCATAAGAAAGAGCAGCATCAAAGTAGGCATATGGATTTCAGCTTCTCGATTTTCTGCATGAGATAGATGCAGCATGAGAAATATGACATGGATTTCAGCTTAAAATTTCTGCATGATAGATGCCAGCATGAGAAGCATGACAAAAGCTTTCTAGATATTCAGTCCTCAAATTGTTAACAACCGACCTCAAAACATAAGCTAAGCTAGTGACATATATGAAAATCATAAACCCTAGGTGTGGCTTCTTAAACCCTTGACTTAGAAACTCAAGTCTTTGAACATCTAAACGCCTTGTGAACAAATGACTAAGTTGTAATTATGTCTGAATGTACTCCAACAATATCACTTTGCCTTCAATAAGTCCGCATACAAAGTGATGTCGTCTGTCAATGTTCTTCATACGTGAGTGTTAAATGAACATAGTTGATATTAATTGCACTCATTATATCAAAATATAACATTATGGTGCCCTAACCAATTCCATTTTCTCAAACCATTGTCTCATCCAGTAATTTAGTACAACTGTTTATTGCAATATATTCTGCCTCTGCAATAGACAAAGAGATAAAATTCTACTTCTTACTATGCTAAGCAAACCAAATTGTTTCCGACACAAAGACACCCACTAGATGTGGTTATTCTGTCATCACAGCAGCTGACTCGACCTGAATCTAAATATCTCGATACAATAGCGCTGGTGTCAAAGGTGTATCAAATACAGTGATCTGTAGTACCATTAACATATTTTTATGATCCGCTTAATGACAAAGAAATATGATTCCTTAGGATTAGACTGATATCTAGGGCACACCTACAGTAGTGAAAATATCAGACCTACATGCAATCAAGTAGAGCAAACTACCTATTGTGCTTTTGTAAAGCGTTGGTTCCCATGTTGTCTTTCCTAAGATTCATGCTAGTACTCATAGGAGCTATGATATGATTGGAAGAGCTTATCGCCAAATTTAGTCACTAAGTCCTTAGCATATTTGGATTGAGAGTTAAATATCTCTTTATTCAGCTGAATGATTTGTAATCCCAAAATGAATTTCAACTCATTTATCATACTCATCTCAAATTGAACAAAATCAGAAGGGTAAGAGCGCATTTTATGCTACTTTGCATGAGAGTAGCAAAGTCTTTGGCTAAGTTCTGACCATTGCTTTAAAGCAACAACAAAATTATTATTTTCCCATTTAATGAACAAAGTTCTATCCACGCACCCTTGAGTGAAACCCACATCAAACAAGCTCATTTCAACTCATATATGTAAAGAGTCTTATTCAGCTTGTACACGTGAGAAGTAATGATCTTCAAATCCTTTGAGCTATTCTATTAACACTTCTTCATTCAATGTCCCATTTAAATAAGCACTCTTGATATCCATTTGAAATAATTTGAACTTTAAATGACAAGCAATGGCAAGCAAGATATGAATAAACTCGAGCTTAGCTACATGGGAAAATGTTTTATCAAAACCAATACCATCAACTTTTGTTATATCTTGAAGCAACCGGTTTAGCCTTATTTTTATTTTTTTTATTATCACCATTTTCATCACTCTTCTTTTTGAAAATCTATTTAGTTCCAATTACATTCACATTCTTACATCTAGGTATATGGAACCAAATGTCATTTCTCACAGATAGTTCAAATTCATCATGCATGTCATTCACCCAAGAATCATCTAATAAAGTATCAATAATATTCTTCGGTTCAAGCATGGACGTATAACAAATAAATGTTACCTTGTTTTCCAAACTTTTCTCCTTGTTGCTATCCTCTTGAGGACTCATTATCTGCTTGCCTTTCGTCCAATTCCTTAGTATCTGCAATTCTGCATATTCAAAATCAGAAGAATTAAAAACACTAGTATTCAAATCTGAAAAGCTTGGGGGAGATGATTTCTACTTTGACTAGGTCTAGAGATATAGAAAATAAAAGTCAAGTCAGTATCAGAAAAACTCAAATCATACTAGGTCTAAAAAAGTCAAATAAGAATCATATTTAAACAATTGAAACCAAGTAGATCTAAATTTTAATCCTACTGAAACTATGAAAACCAAACTCATATCAGAAAGTCAAAACATAGTAAGAGAAGACAACACAAAGTTATGGAAAAATAGGATAAGCACAGCAAGCAAATGAGGATGTGGAAAATCTCTCAATCCATCGAAAGGAAAAAAAAACTACAGATCCGCTAAAACCGGATCAATCTATATCATATTGTTAGTAGAAACAAGTACTTACAACCCCTAGACAGTTCACCGTCTAAGTACTAGAGTTCATATCTCTTGCTCAAAATCTGCCTCGATCAATTACCCCAGATTAGATTGCTTCTGCATTTGTTTCCCAGTACATCGCTCTGGATCGCTCCTCAAACTCCTTGAGTTCTTTGAATTGATTCTCCATTCTACGGTAAAAGGCTTAGGGCTTAAAGGCATGGCGACTTAGGGCTATGGTAAGGATGGTAGATCTGTAGAATGTGGATAGGGTATGGATGATGAAGATTAGGGAAAGATAGTGAGGCTGAGGGCATGGATGCTCTCAGCTATGATTGGTCACATGCAAAAGTGAAGGAACGAGAGTCATGCAAAGGGACAACTCAAGTTAGGGTTGGATGAGATGGGAGGAAGGAAAGAAAGAGGGAGAAGAGACTAAAAAGATCAATACTCAAGATAACTGGACTAGTACTGCACTCCACATATATATAGAGGCTAAAATAACTATCTAGCCAATTTGGCTAGGGCACGACGCAAACAAATACTAAATTGGTTAGGACTAAATCATATATAGATTCAAACTAATTAAATAAACAATTAACTGAACTAAACCTAATAAACAAAGGACCGGACTCAATTGGCTCACCGACACAAGCTAACTCGGGCTTAAACTCGAACTCGGATTGGACTGTTATATTCAACCAAGCTTCCATTCACCTTGTTCTAAAGGTGAGAACTCTAAAAACCTAGTCATGCAAGTTGATTCGATCATTCAAGTCATGCAAGTGAGCTCAGGGCCGAATTTGGTCAGAGGTGGTCGAACCAACCTATGCACATCCGCTCGCCATTACCGCAGGTAGCCGAGCCCACTCATGCACGTTTGTTGTGGTCGTGGATAGCCAAGACATGCCCCTCATGTCGGCTCTCTACGGCGATATTTAGGCCGACCATAGCACGTGAAGCTTCTCCTCCATCACACTAGCCATGTAGAAGGCATCTTCAAGTGAGTATGGTCGAGCTGCCTTCATCTCGATTTGGATGTTGCAGCAAAGTCCGCTCAATGGAAGTACTTATTGTTACGATCCAAAGTGAGGGTTTAACAACTCATACCTAATAGATTCAAAGGCCAACTAAGGTCTATATCTAGACTATGCTCAATAGGATAGTCCATGGCTAGTCCAAGTGTCTCAAGTCTATATGACCACCTCTAGGGGATAAGAGTGGCTGATAGGGGTTCACGCAACTCTACGAAGGGCTGGAGTAGCCTTGGTTCAAGGAATATGGTGACAGAGCTCAAACTCAGCTAGTGAATTAGATAAACTGATGGCACACACTATTTGGATATCTAAGGGCGCATGGCTTGTAGTGGAAGTTAGATAACAACCTAGTTAAGATCTAGCACATGAAGAATTTGGAGAAGGGTAGCTAGGGATAAACCAAACCGCAATCAAAGGTGGATCGAGTCTTCCTAGAGCTTTGACATGACTCAACTTGAAGAAAGTGTATCGTAGTGAGGACCCTATTAAAGGTTGGAGTAAGGCTTAACTAGTGTTTGAGCTTGGGCATGGCTCGAATGCAAAGGAGAGTCCTAGTCGAGTTATAAGCGCATAGTCTTTGGTTGGCTAGCTAAGAATTTGGCGCATCCAAAACTGAGGGGTGCATGCCTATAAGAGGCAGGTAGCCGACTAGGTGTGATGGGTATGCCGAAGCAATGGAGAGCTATCAACATGGTGATATCCTCCTGCGACTACATTAGACATTCTTGACTTGGGTGTGGGCAACAAGGCCGCTAATTGAGGTGATAGTCCCATAAGTGTGATGGCCACATCTTCATGCCTGTACAGCTTTGGAGATGTGAGCCACATTAGTTGATATCACTCAAATTGAATTGAGGCTTGACTCAAATAGCAAGATTAGGCTTCGGTTCAAACTAGACGTGTAGATTAGTCGATAGGCTTTGGTCTTGGTGAGAGCATCTTGATTCGAGGTTTAGCTAGTTCGAGTGAAGAGGACCTAGGATGGGTCTGACTAGAAGAGCTCAACACAAGTTTGGAACTAATGAGTTATCGAATACACAAGGTGAATTTGGACTAGCTATGGCGCGCACACAGAGGCTGGGCCAGCTTGAGTAAAGGCATGTTTAAGGGTTTTGGAGGCGCATTTAAGGTGAGGGAGTGGTTTAATAAAAAGGTAGCTAGGTTCACTTAGGGCTATGCATTATAGTGGTCAAGACCCAGATCCGCCGCCATTCATCATCTCAAGAATGTATGTGGTTGTTTTCCACGATTGCCAACACCTATTTAGTGAGGACATAGCACATCACAACTATCATGGATGCGAGATCAGGGCTGTGTCGATGACATTTCCTTGTGAAAATCCACGATACGTTGAGTAGCACCATGACCAATGTCAAAGAGCTTGGATCTATCGCGTCCTTCCTTGTTGACATTAAATGGGTGGTGGGCATGCCGAGAAATATTGGCTCTGATACCATTTTGATGTAAATCAAAAACTTGGGGAAATTCGATCCATCACATCCTTCCAGTATGATGCAAGGAGATGAACCAATATGGCTATTCATAACTGTTGGATGAGGTCATGCATCAACTTTCCAACTAAAGCATCGTGGTTTTGCAACACTCCATGATGAAGGTAAACTGGAATTACACTATGCATACTTCTCTAGCTCAACTACCTGTATGGAATGAAACATCCACTGACCAGCACTTGGAAAGTTATCATCAAATTGGTAAGCTAGTTAGGCTGCATTGTTTAATCATCTACTCTCAATTGATCATTTAAATAAAAAATCAACTCAACAAATTAAATGTGAAAATAAATTGAGCCTGATTAGCTCAATTAGCCCAAAATTGGACTCAAGCAACTTTATTTTGGTCAAATTGAAGATGATGCCAATATCAAATATGTAGGGTCAGATTTTTGGGTTTAGATTCTCTCAGATGCATTAGAGCTGCAGGCCAATGCCTGCAGAGGATGAGGCCAACCACCAGACCCCACAAATTAGAGAATACAATTGGCAACAAATACAGCAGCAGCAGCAGGAACAGCAATAAGAGAGAAGAAAAAGAAAGAAGAGAGCAGATCCTCTGCTGTCCCAATTGCAGGGATTTCCTGCATGTAAAACCTTACATTAAAGTGAAGTTTGAAGTTCAAGAATTCTACCCAAAGCATGACATCACATGCAGCTTAGTAAGATGGGATTTGGTCCAAGTTTGCTAATAGCATTTAAAAGCGGAATTATCTTACAAATCATTCTGACTTTAGCCAACACCAATCTTACCCATTTTAAAAATATTGATCTTCCCAAAAAAAAATGATCCATCATAGATATAAAAAATAATCACCTGAAAGAATCAACCAAACAATAAGTCATCTGAATAAACAAAATTAACCCCATCATTTGAAAAAGAAGAGAAAGGAAACTTAGCAAGAAAATATGCTTCTTTACCAGAAATTGGAGAGGAAAAAAATGGTGAGGCTCAGATAATAAGCCCATGAGAAAGAAAAGAGCCCAGCCAATGTTTACCAGATTTTGCCTCAAAACAAGTAGCTGCAGTGGTTACCTGCAGAGAAGGCCATCCAACTGCCCGGCCAATGTTTTGATAGTGGAGATCACTATGAGAAGACCAGATTTCTTGGCAGTTCGTAGAAATTAAGGGGGCATATTGTCTGCTGCCCTGACTGCATCATCAATGTCCATATCATCACAAAAGAAAGGGCAAAAGAATGAATGATTGGCATGATAATTCACTTTTATAGTCAAAAGTAGGAAATGTTGATCACTTCTTTTTTTTATCTAATCAACAGCATTGCTTGAAGACCTGGTGCTTATCCGCATAGCCACAGAAGGGAAAGAAAAATTTATTGGCCTACTAGCAAAGAAGGACATAGAGAGCGATGAAGATTTTTTTTAATAGAAAAAAATTTGCTTCAGGTCTCACTATTAGAAAAAATGGACATAGAGAGAGAGAGAGATGAAGAGAAAGAGGCAGACGAGGTATCAGTAATGGGCAAATATCGGCGGTGGTGGTATCACTGGTGGTGGTAGTGTTCTTGACCAAACTAGGCCTGCACACCATAATATGTAACCAAGTAGTTGAGGTTGAAAGTAGTGTTCTTGACCACCAAACTAGGCCTGCACACCATAATATGTAACCACGTAGTTGAGGTTGAAACTTATTTACCTAAGCAAAGGCTGTAAACAAGTAGAACTTGACCGATTAGCCGCAGCAGTTACCTGCAAAACGGTAGGCCAACCAATTGCCGAGATTATGGTTTGATCATTGCTACATATAAAACTCACTAAACAATAGTGAGCATTGCTACATATAAAACTCAAGTTTCCATCTTGGTTGCTGATGCATTCGAATAAATGATCGATGATATACGAGGGATATGAAATACTTTAAAAGACCGTATAAAGGTCAGAAGCATTTTTCTTTTCTTCACACTACTAGAAAAATATATTGGTTTATCATGCAAGTTTCCCAAAGAAGAATAACAAAGGTTTTATCCATCTAATCAGCACCGTTGCATGAATAGGTGGCCCTTATGGACCTTATCCTCATTGCCTCAGAGGGAAAAACTCTATTAGCCAAATAAAAAAATTGTGCTGAAAAGAGGTGCGCGAAAAATCACAAAAACCTCATTGAGAAATCAACCAAAACAAGGATTTCTCTAAGGTAATCACATCATCCCATTAAATGAACAGAAAACTAAGGAACAAAATTATTTACAAGAAAATATAGCAGCGATGTAATGCCATCAGCATCACCTCCAGATGCAAAACCTACAACATGCAAGCACTATAACTTTTGTAAATGAGGTGGTTGTTTGCAATAAGATGAAAATGTAGGTGATGATACCAAAAAAAAAAAAGAGTTGTGCTAATAGAAGGAACGCAGCATTTCTCATCAGAAAACATAGAGAAGAAAAGGAAGAGGCTCAGATTTGTTGTAACAAGATCATGAGAGCTAAAATTCCTCTTCTAGTCACCTCTACTTCCCTGCAAAACACGTAGCTGCAGTGGTTGCCTGTGGGGAAGCAAATAGGCCATCCAACTGCCAAACAACATTCCATTAGTAGGCAGAGGGGGAGGTATTGGTGGTGGTGATGGTGATGGTAATGTTGGTGTGGTAGTAGAGTTTTTGACCAAACTAGGCCTGCAAACCATAATATCTACCTAAATAGTTGAGGTTGAATCTTACTTACCAGAGCTAAGGGTTTAATTGAGCCGAGCTTGACCGAGTAGCTGCAGTGGTTACCTACAAAGATGTAGGCCATCCAACTGCCAAGACTACAGTTCGATTCAAATTTAGAAGGAAGAAGAGCATAAAAAAATAGGGAGCATTGCCACCTATAGACACAAGTTTCCCCTATTGGTTAACAAATGTACTCTATTAAAGGATTGATTATGTATGGGGATTATGGGGATATCAAGCATTGTAAGCCCCTATTCACTTTATGAATAACTTTTTTCTTATTCTACAATACTACCCCTTATTCTAGAATTATAGCTAAACATCATAATAATTTTAGTCAAGAATACAAACACTAATCATAAAAAATTACATCTTATATCATACACTAATTCAATTATCAATTTACCCTTAATATATATCTCATCAATCTACTTTATATCAAATCAAAAAGTGACTCGTAATTTCATAAAAAAAATAAAAAAAATTTCTCATCTTTTCTTTCACTTTAAAATACTACTGAATATACCAATAGTTATTCTTGGAATAAGTCTCATATTGGTAAATAATAACCCTATTCTACATTTGAACGAGGCCTAAAAGACATTATAAAGGATCAGCACATTTTTCTTTTCCTCACCCCACTAGATAAATATATGGTTTCTCATGCAAATTTCTCAAAGAATAGAAAAGTTTTTATCCATCCAATCAGCATGAATATTGTGCTGAAAAGAAGCTTTCCTGAAACGAAGTGTAAAAAAATTTAAAGAAACTTCATTGAGAAATCAACCAAAAAATAGACTCCTAAGTTAATCACATCACCCAATTAAAAGAACATAAAACTAAAGGAGAAAAATATTACCAAGAAAATATAACGGTGCAGTGATCCCAGCAGCATTGCCCCCCAAATGCAAAATCAATAGCCTGAAAGCCCAACAACTTTTGCAAACTGAGGTGGTTGTTTGCAATAAGATCAAAATGTAGGTGGAGATATGCCCAAAAAAAACCCCAAAAAGAAAACTTGAGACTGCGTGCCATTTGAAGGAAAATGAATGACTTTTCTCACATGAAAACAGAGAAGAGAAGAAAAAGAAGAGGCTCAGGTTTGATGTATTATGATCATAAGAGAGGTGACACTCCTCTACTACTCACCTCAACTTTCCCCTCAAAATGAGTAGTCGCATGGTCGCTTGTAGAGAAGCAAGGAGGCCATCCATTATTAGTATAAAAAGCACAAATACAGGAAGACAGAGCTGCAGAGAGAGGATTGATGGTGGAATGGGATTTGGTGGTCGATCCCTTACATGTCATGTCAATCCTGATGTACCATCAGATGCGCACCAACGCATCGATCACGCACATCCAACAGCTCTGATCATGCCCACTGTGATCCTACGCCCTTTGTATTCAATTTCAAGCATGATCAAAGCCGTTGGATGCGCACGATCGATGCGCTAGTACACAACAGATGCTACTCGGACCTACTAAGACAAGTCAGCATGCATGGAATTTTTTACCAAACCAGGCCAACGCAGTATGATATCTATCATATGCAATCGAGTAGTTAAGAGAGAAACTTATTTACCTAAATATATGGTTTAGCTAAAGATTATGACATTTATGGTGCATCCACATGAATAAATAGCAATTTAATTTGGTTGGTAATTCTTAGTACACTTCCACCTCCTTTTGAAAACCCCAAATCCAATTCAATTGATTGGAATTCTATTTTCTCGAGATGCATTTTTGGAACCGATGAGTGATAAGACCAATTTATTTCAGCGGATTTGAATGGATTTCAAATGAAATCCATTGATTTGAAGTCAGATTTGGATGGAATTCATTTCCCACTTAACCTTTTGAAATCTCAAAACTAACCCTTATTTCGCTATATTTATATTGATGTTCAAGAGAAAATACAAGAAAATGTGATGAAATGAATACCTACCTCACTCCAAGCAACAATAAATGGATTTCATTTCAATTCCAATAATCCCAAACACAAGAAATTCATTTCCAAATGAAATCAATTGAATCTATCAGAATGAATTTAATTTGAAATTCATCTAAAATTGGTTCCAAACATACCACCCTTAGTAAAAAGGAAGCTATATATAATCCCATAAAAAAGACTCCTCAAGAGACAAACTTGAAAGAAAAAAAAATGGAGATACAAACCCAAAAGAAAAAAAAAAAAAAAACAAGTGAGGCTCAGACTTTTGCGTTAATAAGCTAAAAGCCCATGGCCATAAGATGCTCACCCTCACCCCGCTCAAAACCAGTAGCTGCAGTGGTTACCTGCAAAGAAGAGGCCATCCAACTGCCGAGCCAGTCATTGTGTAAAGTTTGGGGTGTGGCCTATTCAAGTACTTGCAAGTTTGTAAAGAGGGCTAGTTTGGTCAAAAACTCGGAAGAAGAAGAAGAAGAAGAAGAAAAAGAAGAAGAAGAAGAAGAAGAAACTGAGCATTGAATAATTGTGAACTTTTAGTAAGTAGGGCATTCTTGAGCATTGCTATCTCTCGCCTCAAGTTTACCCGTCGCATGAATAGCTAGTGCTTTATCCTCATCGCCTCACGAGGAAAAGAAAAGAAAAGAAAAGAAAACACCCTCTATTAGCCCAAAAAAAGAGTACCGAAAAGAAGAATTTCCATAACAAGATCAATCGAAAATAGAATGGATTTTTCATGCACGTTGACCTGGAAAAAATCAACACAAATAAGGACTAATTTAAGTAAATCGCATCATCTGATTAACAAAAGGAAAAGGAATAAAAAAAGAGAGGAAAATAGCAAGGAAAATCTTGTACCAAACTTTGGATGATAACTAAAGATGAGGCAGCAGCATCTTGATGGTCTCTCTTCACATCCCGCATGCAAAACTAAAGATGATAGCACTATATTTTTCCAGATAAGGTGATCTCTTACAATAAGATCAAAATGTAGGTGGTGCTTGCCATTAAATTGAAAGAAAATGTACAGCTTTTTCATCAGAGAAGAAAGAAAGAAAGAAAGAAAGAAAGAAAGCTCATGAGGGATTAGCTGCAGTGGTTGCCTACAGAGAAGCAAGCAGGCCATCCAACTGCCCAGCCAAACTTTTGTTAGTGTGTGTGTGTGTGTGTGTGTGTGAGAGAGAGAGAGAGAGAGAGAGAAGTAGGTGGTGGTGCCGGTGCCGGTGCCGGCAGTCAGTAGCGTCAGACTATCGGACTAGCTCTCCCTCCCTCCTTTTCTATAGCATGGTTCTCTTTTGGAAGGATTTAACTTTGAGCCTAAAGGTCAAAAGTACTATAGTGATAGTGACTAGTGAATGACTCTGGTTCACTTCCCCAGGCTCTACTACCGAGTTTTATTATAATATTAGAATAATTAATTGCCTTGTTCGAGGTGAAATAGGAATAATAAATAAAAGTTATTATTACAATTTATTCTACGAATATCTACATTTATCTCTACGAATAATAATTATATTTAATATAATATAAAATAAAAGATAAAAAATTATTAAACAATCTTTTGATTTAATTTAAAATAATAATAAATAGATTAATATATTTTATGTATATAATGTTTAGAGTTGTATATACAATCCTCGCTTCCCTTTCTTCTTCTCTTCTCTTCTTTTCTCAACTTCCTTTTTCCTTTTCTCAACTTCCTTTTCCTTGTTCCTCCTCCTTCCCTTTTTACGATAAAAGGTTGCTCCCTCTTATTAATTTTTATTAATTATAGAATTTAATTCTCAAATTAAAGTAAATTAGCTTATTTGGATAGTTAATTATTTTGATAATTTACACTCACTAGTATAATTATTAGCTAAGCATAATTAGTATAATAATTGACTAGATATAATTATAAATAATTGTATATCAATGTATGTGTAGTTTAGGCATTGCAATTAGATTTGTGCATATAGCTATATTGATAAAAATTTATATTCATGCTTATATAATTATTTTTAGCATCCTATTATTGTCTACTATTTTTTTAAGTATTATTTTTATATAATTGGATAACGATTCTTTAACATTTAATTAATGATGAATTAAACAAGAAAGAAATTACAAAAACAATTATTAATAAGACAATGATTATAATTATACTAATCATATATATAAATATGTTGTATATAAAACCCTCCTTTATAAATGTTACCGTGGTTTACGTCCTATATTTTTACTATTTACAAATCGAGTTTTATAATTTAGCAAAAATATATAAAATATCATCGATTAAATTTAAATTAATACCGTAAGAATATTTCATTAAGTAAAGATATTTTATTTTTAAAATAATAAAATATCTTTAGTATGACTTAGTTGATAGTATTTTTATAATTTTCTAGTATAGTTAACTTAACTCAGAAATTTAGTTAAGTTTAACTAACTGATTTAATGGCAGGATGTTTTCTAACAGATGAGAGAAATATGTGATTTATATCTTCTTATCAGAGGGGTGTAGTTTTACCCTTTAGACGTATTTCTCAAGTTAGGATATATTATACTTATACTTATATATATATATATATATATATATATATATATATATGTATTCTACTTTGGCTTCTAGCATGATTATATGATCTTATATAAAGATAATTTTAGTAGAACATATTTTATCATTTATTTAATTAAACTGATCTCTAGTATGAGTATGTAAGTGATAGACTAGTATGAATATACATGTATTAAATACATGGTCAGAGACTATATTAAATTATTTTTCTCTTAGTCTCTTTACCACATAAATTCTTGATACGCATGACTTATTGTACTACTGGATATATACATGTAATTTATCATGTATAAAAAATTATAAAAATAAATATATATGTGATGTGATGACTAGATCGGTATCTAGTTTAAAATGGTACTCGATATACTCTTAGCGAATGATAGAGTACAGTAATTATGTAGCCTAAAACATATGTAAAAGAATTTACAATGGAAACATTAAACGGGAGAAAAGTGTAGCCTAAAACATATCTCGATTTTCAAAGATAAAATTCTCTTAAAATGCATTATAAATCTATCGATTTTCCTGCAAATTGACCAAAGAAGAATAGGAAAGGTTTTATCATCATCACCTCAATGGAAGAAAAAACTCTGGTTAGCTGCAAATAAATATGTGATGAAAAGAAGCACTCCTCTAACTGTGGCGGAAAAAAAATCAAAGAAAACGACCAAAAGAAGGTTTCCTCAAAGTAATCACGTCATCAGTTTAAAAGAAGGAAGACTAAGGGGAAAATATTTGCGAGAATATATAACGGCGAAGTGATGCCTGCCGCATCGCCTCCAAATGCAAAAATCTATTACATAAAAGCACTATAACTTTTGCAAATGAGGTAGTTGTTTGCAATAAGACCAAAATATAGGTGGTGATATGCTAAAAAAAAAAGACCCAAAAAAGATAACATGAGACTATGTGCCATTAAAAGGAAAATGAATATGGCTTTTTTCCGCCACAAAACAGAGAAGAGAAGAGAAGAGAAGACAAGAGAAGAGAAGAGAAGAGAAGAGAATTATAGCCGTTAGATCGTTTTATCTTTTAAGAAGTAAATTATAACCGTAGAAACATTCCGATCTTTCAAAACCCTAGCCACCTTCTACCAGCAGCAGCCACCCTACTATACGGCCGTCCACCACCCTTCGATAATTGCCGCAACGTCGGTTAATTACTATTCTGTCCTACTTCAATCTTGCTCCACTATTTTAATCATAACTTTCCATCCGGATCTCCGATTGATTTCATTCCAAGGCCATTAGATTTAAAACTTCCTAGGTTACTACCTCTCAAAATCTCAAGATCATCATATGGATAGATCGTTTTAGATCTGATTCGTAACAGATCAATAGTAACAAATAAACCAATTATACCAGAAGACATGCTTAAGCTAATCTAAAGAGTAGGAATGATCTGGATCAGTTTGATGTAACAAACTAATAGATTGCTTAATATCTAGAGTTGCAACAGAAACCTGGTTAGGAGATAAGTTTGGTTAACAACCCCCCTTAAACGAACGGTGGGTTCAATCACCATGAGTTTAGCCTTCAGGTATTGAAACCAACTAGAGGAAAGGCCCTTGGTAAAAATATATACAACTTGATCAGAGGAAGAAATGAACCGTAAACATACATCTTGATTAGTAACCTTCTCCCTGATAATGATAATCAACCTCTATGTGTTTAGTCCTAGCATGAAACATAGGATTAGATGCAAGTGACATTGCTCCTTGATTGTCACACCAGATGATTGGTATAGATAATAGTGGTAAACAAAGATCACATAAAAGCATTCAAAGCCAATATAACTCGGCCGCCACCATAGCTAATGCACGGTACTTTGCTTCGGTGCTAGAATGAGAAACAACTGCTTGTTTTTTGGCACACGAAGAAAGTAGGCAAGGGCCAAGAAACACACCACATCCAGTTGTAGAACGCCTATCATCAGGATCACTGACCTAATTCGAATCGCAATACGCTTGTAAATTAAGAGAACCACAAGAGAAATAAAGACCATGATCAATAGCGCCTTTTAAGTAGTGTAAAATATACTTAGCCGATTGCAAGTGACATGATGTTGAAGAATGAAGATGCTGACAAAGTTGATTCACTGAGTATGCAATCTCTGGACGAGTAAGAGTGTAGTATTGAAGAGCTCCAACAAGTTATCTATACTCAGTTACATCATGTAATGGTGTACCAGATTGTGAGGAAAGCTTACCCCCCACAACACATGGAGCTAGATAAGGATTAGCACCAATCATGCATGCACGATGAAGAATATCAATAATATACTTACTTTATCTAAGTCATCCACATAAATAAGAATAAAAATGTGAAGACCATCTCTCTGAAAAGTAAAGAGTGAAGTGTCTACTTTGGACCCTTGAAACCCAAGATGAAGCTTGGTTGAAAGGTGAAGGAACCAAGCCCTAGGGGCTTGTTTTAGGCCATATAAAGCTTTCTTAAGGTGGCAAACATAATATGAATATAATGGATCAACGAAGCCCTACAGTTACTCAATGTAAACCTCCTCGAGTAGCGCCCCATAGAGGAAAGCATTGGAGACATTAAGTTGTTTAAGAGTCCAACCAAAAAAAATTGCTATAGCAAGCACCACCCGAATAGTAGCCGGTTTGATCACCGGACTAAATGTCTCCAAAAAATCTAATCCACTCACTTGCTCATACCCTTTCGCTACAAGTTTTACTTTAAAGCGATCAATATTGCCATCTGACTTTTGTTTGATCTTAAATACTGATACACTTAGTTAGGATCTTTTTGTATTGCATTAGATATTTATTTTCATTAAAATAATATTCCTGTAAGTCGCGTTCGAATGCAAGAGGAGTCACGTTCGAACGCCTTTGCGAACGCCTGCATCAGGTTTGCAAATACAGAGAATGTATATTGTGCGTTCGAACGCCCTTGCGAACGCCTGCATTAGGTTCGCAAATATAGAGAACGCATATTGTGCGTTCGAACGCGGTCGGGTGAGTTCGAATGCTCGCGTGCGAACGTGATATATCGAACGCCTATATCACGTTCGCACATCCAGAGATGGAGCTTATTGAGTGCGTTCGAATGCGATCGGGTGCGTTTGAACGCGATCGATGGGAATCCTCTAAAATTAGAGTTTTATATTGTTTTAGGACTTGTTAGTTAGCCTCTATAAATATGTGGATGGCAGACAACTTCATTATGGAATTGGATTATTGATTTCTTATGTCCTATCTTCTCTCTAGACTTCTCCCTCATCCCTTTTCACCATCCTTCCACTTCTACAGTTGGTAAGGTTTATTCGAACTTCTAATCTCCTTCGACTATCGAGCCACCCCTCTTCTTTGGGATCTCGACCACTTCGTTCCCTTAATCACATCCACCATCCACCTTCACCTCCATATCCATCCATAACCCTAACATTCACTCCACCCGTCACCACTACCATCACCCACGTTATTCCATATTTTTGTCCCTTCTATAGTTCGAATTTGCAAAGGGTGTAAATACGAAAGTTATAGATCAGGAAGTTACGGATCCAACACAATTAGTTTTGTAATTTTCTAAGTGTTAGAGAATATTTGATGAATATTTTTCCATGATTACGCGGATTTATTTCTATAATACATTCAGATCTTAAAGGAATCGTTGTGTAGCCTATCTTTGGTTCCAGATCTTATCAAGTGGTATCAGAGCCTATCAAATGATATCAGAGCTTATCAAATTGGTATCAAAGCTTATCAAATACCCAACGAGTCTTGATAACATTATGATCAATAAGTCGAGGAACCAAAATCTATGTCTTATTGGCAATAAGTGCATTATATTCAACATCCATAACATCCTGCCAATCTCTTGAGACACAAGCCTGTGAGTACGATTTTGGTTCTTTAATGTTTAAAACGGCAGCAAGGGCTTGGAGAGGATGCTTTGTAGTGTAAAACATTTGAAAATCTGGGAAAGCTTTAGGTCGAAGTGTTCTGGTTTGAGACCTAGTTGTCATATGAGGGTCGAGATGGAGATGATTCTACTATGGAGGGAATAGATAGATATAGAATTTCAACAATGGTAGTGGAAATGGGAGAGGGAGTTTCATTAGCATGATTCCAGGGGTGAGGAGTTGTTTGTGGTATTTGAGCAACAGTGTGACTCTAGGAGGGTGAGGTTTTGTTTAGATTGTATTGTATGATCAATATGAGGCTCTAAAATCTGATGGGGTAGTGAAAAGGTAGGAGTTGTATCAAGAGACATACCTGATGAGAACACATCCTTACTAAGGAAGGGAGTTTGAGAGAGCCACATCCGAGCTGGGAACAAGTTTTCATAAAAAAATGACATGTCATGGTAAGTAAGTTTTGCAGGGGACAGAATCAAACATTTATATCCATGATGATTAGGAGAATAACCAAGAAAAATGCATTGCTTGCTCCTAAAGGCAAGTTTGTCATTGCATAAGGCCTCAATAGTGGATAGCACGCACATCTAAATGTTCTTAAAAATTGGTAATATGGATGTTTGTGAAACAACTTACCGAAAAGAGACTCATCATCTAGGAGACAAGGTGGTGGTTCGATTAATCAAATATATGGCAGTCATGAAAGCATCTACCCTATAGGATTTAGGAAGAGAAGATTGTGCCAATAGTGATAAGCCAACTTCCATAACATGACGATGCTTTCTCTCGGCTAATCCATTTTGTTGAGCTGTGTATGGGCATGTGAGCCTGGTGAATACCATTGGAACGAAATAAATTTTGAAACTGATGTGATGTAAATTCACCTCTATTATCAGACTGAAATTTCTTGATTTCGCAAGACAGCATATTCTCAACAAGAGTCTTAAATTGAACAAAGCAAATATAAACATCAGATTTATTGGCAATAGGGTACAACCATGTAAATTTAGAGAAGTCATCGACAAACAAACATAGTATCGATAACCGCTATTGGATATCACAAGAGAGACCCAGACATCAGAGTGTATGAGTTCTAGAGGAGAAGGAGACATGCTAAGAATCACCAAATGACAATTGTTTGGCTTTTCCTAATTGACATGAATGACATATTTGCTTAAAGCTAATAGAACCATCAACTGGCAATTGGAACTATTTGACCATATTGGAGGTAACTTGAGATGAGGGATGCCCAAAATGCGCATGCCACACATCTATGGAAGTTCGGACACCTAATAAAGCAATACTAGATTGACATTTATTTATTGTGTTCTTGTTCACTTTGATCGGATATAACCCTCCTTCACTTCGTCCTGATAGTAGAGTGCGTCTCGTGAGGTTGTCTTTGATCACAAAATGAGTGTTAGATAGAAGAAAATAACAAGAATTTTCAAGACAACTTGTTTATGGAGAGCAAGTTAGTTAGAGCTTTAGGATAATGTAAGACTTGGGAAAGATGTAACTTGGATTTCGGTGCATGAAGAATAAGAAAATCAATGTTTTCAACATTAAGACCATTACCATTGACCACGACTACTTTCTCTTCTCCATTATCGAGCTCGGAGTTAGTGAGATTGGTATGTTAGGAGTAATATGTTGGTTTGCTCCACTTTCTACAAACCAAGTAGCATCATCGTAAAGAACATTTGATCTAGCCACCATAATTGCCGGTTGCTGAGGAGGATGTCTTCCTTGATAACTCAAACTTGTGAAAACAGTCAAAAGCAACATGATTTTTCTTACCACAAATTTGGCAAGAAGATTATCTAAATTAGAAGCTAATAGAATAGGACGAGGAGGTGTCCTATTATTATTGTTCTGATTGTTGTATTGAGATCGCTACAGAGTTGGTCTTCTTATTGGCCAATTGATGAGTCATCATAGCGAACGTTTGGTGCTCGGACTAGGTGGTGCGATGTTGAGTATCCAAAATAGACTCAAAAATAAGTACACATTGAAAATCTTCAAAGGAAAGCTTCTTGTCACACAAAAGAGCAACTAGAGATAAATGGTTTTGTGCCATCCACGAAACCTAGAAGATCACTGCTCCTCAAGATTGGCATAAATTGATAAATCCAATTCAAATAGATCGAGCCATCTAGTTTTACCAAAACTAATTGGACAATATTTGGTAAAATAAAGGAAGAGGCGGAAGCTAAAGAGGAAGACATTATAAGTCGTGTGAGCCAAAAAGGCTCTGATACCATGAAAGATTGAAGAGAATTGGGTTTTGGCAAGCGTACCAAAACCTTAGTATATTGGTATATTTATAATACGCTTGTTATGAGATAGATACTAGGGGAACAGATCAATAGTAACAAATATACAAACTATAACAGAATACATGCTCAAGCAAATCTAAAGAGCCAGAATGATCTAGATCAGTTTGATGTAACAAACTGATAGATTGCTTATCATCTGGAGTTGCAACAGAAACCTAGTTAGGAGATATGGTTTGGTTAATACAAACAGCAGATTCATTTCCAAATGAAATCAATTGAAATTCATCTGGAATTGGATCCATACATACTCTTGCCAAAATAGAGATATAATCCTATAAAAAGACTCCTCAAAAGGAAAACTTTAAAGGAAAAAAAAATTTGAAGATACACACCAAAAGAAGTTCTCCTACACCCTGCTCAAAATGAGTAGCTGCAGTTGTTACCAACAAAGAAGTAGGCCATCCAACTACCCAGCCAATCATCGTAGAAAGTTTGTGGGTAGCCTATCCAAGACTCATAAGTTTGTAAAGAGGGCTAGTTTGATCAAAGAAGAAGAAGAAAAAATTGAGCATAGAATATTTGTGAAGGGTTTGTAAGTAGGGCATTCTTGAGCATTGCTACCTCTCAGCCTCAAGTTTACCCGCTGCATGAATAGCTAGTGCTTTATCCTCATTGCCTCACAAGGGAAAGAAAAGCAAAAACCCTCTATTAGCCACACAAAAAAAGTGTACCGAGAAGAAGAATTTCCATGACGAGCTCAAATTGAAAATTGAATGAATTTTTCATGCACATTGCCCTTGAAAAAAATCAACAGAAATGAGGATAAATTTAAGTAAATTGCATCATCTGATTAACAAAAGGAAAAGGACAAGGAAGAAAGAGGAAAGTTGCAAGGAGAATCTAGTTGGATGATAACTAGTGAAGCAGCAGCATCTTGATGGTCTCTCTTTATACCCCACCCCGCATGCAAAACTAAAGATGATAACACCATATTTTTCCAATTGAGGTAACCCCAAAGAAGGATTTACTTTCCTCACCCATCTAGAAAAAAGATCCAATGAAGAATGTAATGGTTTTCTCCATCTAATCAACAGCATCTCATGAAGACCTGGTGCTTATCCTCATCACCTCAAAAGGGGAAAATCTACTAGCTTAAAGAAAGTATGATATTACCGTACATTGGCAAATGAGATGATTGTGTGCAATAAGATCAATATGTGGTTGGTGATATGCAAAAGGCCCAAAAAGAAAACCTGAAAGAAACATATATGGAACTTTTTTTTTCTCATCAGAGAAATGGAGAAGAGAAGAAAAGGAAGTTCAGATTTGTTGCAGAAAGTTCATGAGACAGCTAAATTCCTTTAAATAAAAAATATTGATGAGATTTAAATTATTACCTTAAACTTTAGAGAGCAAAACTAAAATTTTAAAATAATGAACAATGATTTAGAGCTGAACTCCAAATCAATGGGTTGAGCTCCAAGTTCTCCAAATTTGGAACAATGATTCAAAACTCGATTAGGACTCCAAATTTGAAAACCACTATAGTGGGGCTCATAATTTAGAGCCTAACCCAATGATTTGGAGCCCGGCTCTAAATTACTATTCAACTTTTTAAAATTTAACTTCTGCCCTCTAAAGCTTAATCTAATAATCTAAATTCCATTTGTACTATTTATTTAATAATCTAATTATTTAAACTGAGCATATAATTAGTTTTACTAATCAGTTTTTAACAAAAAAAGTGTTATTGAAAAAATCTTAGCGACACCTATCAAATACATTTAATATTAAAATATTTTTGAGTTATTTTACATTTTTTATTTTTAAAAATTAAGTAATAAATATTTTTCTTGGTTATTATTTAAAATCGATGCTTCTCATATAGTGTAATTCTACTTATTATTTTTATTATTAGATACTAATTTTTGCTTATTTTGTATAATATAATTTTGATGTTTTAGTTAATAATTTAGTAATTTAAAATTACTTCTGAAAGTATTGAGTATTAGTTCTAATTTTAAAATTTTCAATGAAAATTTTCTAACAATATTTTGTTTAAACTAATAATTAGGTTAAGAGAATCTATTAATTGATTTAAAAGACAATGTGTGTGTATATATATATATATATAATAATAATAATAATAATATAATATATATAGTTATATTATCTATTTTAAATCACTTAATAGGTCCTTTTAGTGTTATTATTTTTTAATAAAAAATATATAGTTAGAAAACTCTCATCGAGATCTTTAAAATAAGATTAATATCCAATAGTTTCAAAAGTAATTTTAAATTTTAAATTTTTAATTAAACTCATCGAAATTATATTACATGAAATAAACATCAAAATAAGCATTACACGTCGTTACTAAAAATGTCGAAAATAAAATTACACAAAATAAAAAAAAAATAGCATTTAATAATAGAAACAATAAATATTTAATAGTCTGGTAAATCATCTTCATACTCACCAATTTCATAGCCACCTCATTTTCCTTGACTATATCCATCTCCTTTATATTGATCTTTCGATGAATCTCTGACTTAAAAATGAATAAGCGAGTATTACATAACATTATGATTACTTGTATGATATTACACAATGTGACTGTGGATGATGAATGAGACGAGGACTTAATATTGTTAATTTTACTCAACCTCCTGTCGTTAAAGAGATGGAAGCCAATGATAATGAACGATTTCAATGATTCCTCACTCGACCTACATAGATTGAAGATAAAGGAGATTATTTTAAGCTTCAAAATGCACTAATTGAATACTTATAGCAGAAACCCAAGAATATAATGTCTATTGATGTATTTCATGTTTGATGTATCTCACATGTATTTTATGTTTGATGCATTTAATATTTAATATTTTAATATTTAATATTTATATTGAAAAATAATTTTGAGTCATTATATTTTAGGACACATCGATTTTAAATAAAAAATATTTATTTATTTTATAAACAATAAAAGATTTAAAATTATTTAAATATAATTTAATATTAGACTCATTTTAAACGGTATTTGATAAAAACTTATTAGTAAAACTAATTATATATTTAGTTTAACTAACTAGATTATTTAATAAAGGATGTAGATAGAGTTAAAATTATTAGATTAAATATTTCTTGAGCAGAGTTAGAATTTTTGAAAAACATAAAAAGAATTGTGTCAAGCTCCAAATATTTTGGTAAGGCCCCAAATTTGGAGCTCCACCATAGCTAGCTATGGAGCTCTATTGGAGTCCACCAGGCTTCAAATTAGAGCATCTCCAACCGGGCTTTAAATCTCAAAATCTGGAGCCCGGTGGACTCTAACGGAGCTCCATAGCTGGTTGCAAATATAGAGCTAGCTATAGTGGGGCTCCAAATATGAAGCCCTGCTCCATTTCTTTTTAGAATTTTTAAAAATTATAATTTTGCCTAATAAATATTTAATCCAATAATTTTAATTTTATCTGTATACTTTATTAAATAATATTGTTGGTTAAACTAAGTATATAATTAGTTTTACTAATTATTTTTTAAACAAAAATAATACCATTGCAAAGGTCTTATTGAGACCTTTAGAATGATCCTAATATTAAATTATTTTGAGTTAACATAATTTCAAATTTTTAGTTGTTTAAAAAATATTTTTTTATTATTTCAAATCGATGTGTCATAAAATATAATAACTCAAAATTATTTTTAATAAAATATTAAAATAAATTAAATATGAAATACATCAAACATAGTAGATACTACAATTAGAACAACAAGCTATGCAATTGAATATTGATCGTGACCACGAAGATAAAGAATCTTGTCAATTAATTCAAATAAAGTTGAATATTCGGATGAACGTCGTTCTTTCTTTCAAAGAAAAAGAAATAAAATCAGTAGAAGAAACAATATTTATTTTCTAGTCTGAGATTCGGCGAAAGATTAATATAGAGGAGGTGGATACAGTCCAGGAAGAGAAAGTAGCTACAGAACCAGTGACTACAAAGATAACTTACTAGATTACTAAATATTTATTATTTCTATTATTAAATATTAGTTTCTATTTATTTTGTGTAATGTAATTTTGATATTTTTAGTAATAATGTGTAATGTTTATTTCGATGTTTATTTTATATAATATAATTTTGATGTGTTTAATTAAAAATTAGTAATTTTAAATTACTTCTGAAACCATTAGATATTACTATTATTTTACAGATCACTAATTGAGTTTTCTAACCATATATTTTTTATTAAAAAAATAAAACTAAGAACACCTATTAAATAATATAAAATAGATAATAGTCGCGCCTCACAAGTGAAAGAAAAGAAAATTCCTCTATTTAGCCAGAAGGAAAAAAAAAAAAAGTGTATCGAACCGAAGAATTTTCATAACAAGCTCAATAAAAAATAAGGATAAATTTAAGTAAATCTCATCATCTGATTAACAAAAGGAAAAGGACAAGGAAAAAAGAGGAAAATTGCAAGGAAAATCTAGTATCAAACTTTGGATGAGAACTAGTGAGGTAGCAGCATCTTGATGATCTCTCTTTACATCCCGCATGCAAAATCTAAAGTATGATAGCACTATATTTTTCCAAATGAGGTTGTCTTTTGCAATAAGATCAAAATGTAGGTGGTTAAAATATACAACTTTTTCATCAGAGAATGGAGAGGAGAAGAAAAAAAAAAAAAAAGAAAGAAAGCTCAGATTTGTTAAAATAACCTAAAAGTTCCCCTTCTACTCACCTCTGCCTTCCGCTCAAAACGGATTAGCTGTAGCGGTTGCCTGCAGAGAAGCGAGCACGCCATCCAACGGTGGAGAAGAGAGAGAGAGAGAGAGAGAGAGGATGGTGGTAACGATGGAGCAACCAGGAGCATGGGACTGACTACCTTCTCTTCCATGGGCATGCTTCCTCTTCGGAAAGATTTTAAGTTTAAACCAAAGGGTAAAGAGTTCGATAGCGACTACTGGTAGTGAGTAGTAATAGCTTGTTCGCTTCCCTATGCTATATCTATCGAGTATAATATTGGAGCAACTAATTTAGTATTAGAGTAATAATTCTTCTCACAGTGACTACTAAATTGTAGGGGGTGTTCACGAGCAAAGGTTGAGTTCCATTTCAGCTCTCAGCTCGCCTCGCCTTGGCTCTAGCTCGATGAGGCTCGAGCTCAGCTCGACAGCTCATGAGCTGCTTAATAGGCCAACGTTGGCAGGCGGCTCTATCCAAAATCTAAGTGTTATATCAAGCTAATTCAACAACATTTTGTTGTATTCAGAGGGAATGATATTTATAAAAGCATATATATATTTCTCAATTTTTGATATGGGACTAAACATGTAAGCCCCGTTCAAAGATAGCAAAAATCTTTATTTCAGAATACAACCTCTTATTCTAGAATAAAAACTAAACACTATAATATTCGTATTCTAGAATATAAATACTATTTATCAAAATTATATATTATATCATACACTAACTTAATTATTAATTTACCATTGATTTGACTACAACCTCTCTTAAAAATCTTATTATAATTTATTATTTATCATTTATCTCTATTAAACGGTTATCATAATTTATTACTTATCTTTTATCTTTCTTAAACATCTAATCAACATACTGTCGTAATACTCTCTCTCCTCTCTTATCATATTTTTTAATTTTATTTTATACTAAATAAATAAAATTTAACTTAAACAGAATAAATATCAATAATTTAATATTTTATAAAAATAAACACATTTTAAAAAGTATTACTATTATTAAATATTACTTTTTGTAAATATAAATATTATAAAATTCTTAATAATATAGTATTTAATTGATGAAATAATTATTTTATAAATTATCTTATCATTAAAATTATTTTTTCTATGTACTAAATAACATCAAAAATATAATATTAATAAGCTAATATTTTATCAAATTAAATATTAACTCATAGATAAAATAATATATTTACTATTTAAACTATGTATTAATTTAATTAAATCTTTTTTAAAAAATAATAAAATAGTAAATTTGAAAAAAATAATATAATATTACTAATAATCTTATGTTTTAAGCTAAAAAACATATGAAAGTAGAAATATTTTAATATAATTAATAATCTCATTTTGCAAAGATATAAAAATATATATATTCCATGTAAAATAAGATTTTAATATTTTAACATTAAAATATAATAATATTTAAAATATAACTTATTATTTTTGACTAGAAAATATGTAGGATTAAATGTAACAAAAGATTAATATAAATAAATTAATATTTTAAAATATTACATACGTACCAATATACAATACATAAGTATGCTCCCAATATAATAATGTGTGCTAGTAAATAAGTAAAACATGATAATAATTGATATTGATTGCTAAAATATAATACATTATATATGTACTAGCACACAATACATAGGTACGCTTCCACCATAGTAATAGGTGTTGGTAGATAGGTAAAATATGGCAATAATTAATATTACTTGTTAAAATGCATTACATACGTACCAATATATAATTCGTACCTGTGCTCCTTAATAGACAATGGAAGATAAGTAAAGCATAAAAATGTGATATACCTTGTGAGAGTCTTTTCTTATTGTATTAATTGTTTAATTTTATTAAAATAAAATTCCTGTAAATTATGTTCGAACGCGGAAAGGGTCGCGTTCGAATGCCCTTGCGAATACTTGCATCAGATTCACAAATACAGAGAACGTGAAATGCGCGTTCGAATGTGGTTGGGCGCATTCGAACGCCGCGTTCGAACGCTTGCATCGCGTTCATACAGATAACACATTTTGTGGTTTCGAATGCGATCGGGTGCGTTTGAATGCGATCGGCGAGATTGCACTACGATTTGAGTTAGTTATTATTATTAGAGCTTGTTGGCTAGCCTCTATAAAAGTGTGGGTGGCAGCCAAATTCAGAATGCTATTGGATTATTAATTTCTTGCCTCCTATCTTCTCTCTATTCTCTCTATCCTAAGCTCCCTCCTTTCTTTTCACCAATCTACTACCTCTACCGTTGGCAAGGTCTCTCTTAACTTTTAATCTTCCTCGTCTGTCGAGTCCTTCCTTTTCTTTGGGATCTCGACCACTTCTTCCCCTTCGTATTTATCACTTAAACCACATCACCCATCCATCCTTATCTCTATTATCATCCATAACATCTAACATCCACTCCACCCGTTATCACCACCATTACTCGTGTTCTTTCATATTTTCGTCCTAGTTGTAGTTCGAATCTACGAAGGGCGTAAATATAAAAATTGTATATCAGGGAGTTAAAAATGTAATCCACTTAGTTTCATAATTTTTTAACTATAGAAGAATATTTGGTGAATAGTTTCTCGCGGTTGCGCGGACCGATTCTTATAATAAATCCAGATTTTGAAGGATTCGTTCCGTAGACTATTTTTTGGTACCGTAACCCATCAATTTGGTATCAGAGCAAGGCGAACCTCAAACCTCCATTAATGGTGAAAATAAGGAAGATGACATCAAGAAGACTGATGTAGAGCACACCGACAAAAAAAGACTCAACCCACGATAATCCTTACTGTGATGCCGATTCCTTTGGAGCGACCACAGCAGGACCGAGTTAACCAACATCCATGGGTATGAATATAGGCTTGGTGGATGAACTTAGGGGCATGTTCCAAACATTGCTGTATAGAGTAGACGCAATGCAAAATGATCATAATGCTTTAAAGGAATATGTCATGAACCGATCGGCTTCGTCATCTCCTTGATGAAGATCGATGCCTCATAAAGGACCAGTATTGGAACTTCCCTGATAAGGATGATAAGAAAGGTGACGCTGTGACTGCGAAGGCGGTAGGCTCTGGCTAGTAGAAGGAACTCTAGAACTCCCGCCTCGCCCAGACTATGTCCCAAATCGTCGAGCTTCCATAGCCCTCTTCTCCTGAATCACCCCTTCAAGTGCCATAGCCCTCTCTACTGTATCAGCATAAGGGATGAGGCCGGCTGCCTCCAAGCTCTGACGTATAGCATAATTCAGCCCATGCTTGAAGCGTCGAGTTCTGGTTGCTTCATTTGGAACTTGATGGGGTACAAAACGGGCTAAAACATTAAATTTGACCTCATACTCTGCCACTGTCATAGGACCCTGACGTAAATGCAGAAATTCTTCTTCCATCTTTTCTTTCCTCCACGCTGGAAAATGCTTTTGATCAAAGGCATCAAGAAATAACTCCCAAGTGATGACTGCATCCCCTATCCTTGATTTTATCAGTCTCTCCGTAGCTTTCCACCATTATTCTGCCTCACCTCTAAGCATAAAGGCAGCAAAGGCTACCTTCTGCTGATTATTACATCCTAGAGTATCCAACATTTTCTCTATATTCGATAACCATCCACTAGCCTCTAGTGGATCAACACCTCCACTGTAAATCGGGGGGTTTAACTGCATAAACTTATTTAAGGTAATGCCCACTGTAGGAGGTGGCTCAGAACTCTCTGCTGATATACCAGCTCCTCTGCTTCGAAGGATTTCCTCAATAAGTCTTTCTTGACTGTCTAGGAGGCGTGAAATAGGATCATGCTCCTCTACAGATGGAGGAACTTCTGGGGTCTCAGTAGGGGCCTCAGTTGTAGAGGTCACCCTAGACTGTGAACCTCTACAACAGGGCAGCATTTTTCTGTGAAAATAGTCAAATTCATCAAATGATTAGTAATTAAGTAAACGTCTAAAATTTATCTCTTGCATAACCCTAAGATCGCAATACTTCCCTAGACTTAAGGTGACAATGTACAAAAGCTCTTGATGATATGCCGGATACTTAACAAACCTAGGCTCTGATACCACTCTAAAATGTAACACCCAAACTCTAAACACGTGCATGGCACGAGCCCACACGGCACGTGCGTAGCACCTGACCATTTGGTTATATACTGACAATCAAATAAACTTGTAGCAACATCATAATTTTATCCACAACATCTAAACTAAGAATAACTCAAGTCTAACTGTCATCAGCATACAAATAACCCTACATGGGCCCTACACAGGCCACAACACATTATCAAGAGCTTTTCACAACTACATATACACAACGGTAGTATATACATAATTATACAAGTACAATGTCACATGCTAAAATATAAGACAAGGATACAGATACACTTTGGAGGATGTTCACTAGTACATCAGATAAGATAACTCGTCTGGCATATAACACTAACCACACTCTATTCCTCACTCACCAACAAGACCTCTAAGGGAGTATTCTGCTCCTCTCGTTCACCTAGATTTTTGAAAAGGAGAAAATAAGAGAGTCATAAGCTAAATGTTTAGTGAATAGACCTTACCCCGAATCAGTGATGCCAAATAGAGAGTAAATCAAGTACTGGATAATATGAATCAGAAAGAGTATCATGTCATGAATGAGTAAGTGAATGTGTTATCAATAATACATAAATGAAATATAGATAACAGGTCATAACTGATAAGAATACATAATCCTCGACAATGAATAAATAGATCACCACGTCATATGATCATCATAACTCTCTCTCAAATATGATATATGATGCATGCCGACCATGACAATGCTATGATATCAAATGCAATCATATATGATGTATATTGACCAATCAATAATCAGGTATGTTAGATAATAATGAAATCATATGCATTTCTCAACATCACGATCATCACCGCCATCTCGGTATAATATCATCATACTATACCATTGTGCACAGTCAACACCCGGTACCCGACCTCAACATCATGCCCGAAAGCTCAGAGCATACTCTGCCATCCATAAGGAGTATCTCAAATATAACCATACCTTGCCATCCGCTAAGGGTATCAACATCCATCCAGACCGGGCACCCTTCTAGCTGATAGAAATCTCGTGAGGATAACTCGCCACATATGCCCTAGGGAACGGCATGTGTCCGAATGTCTGCTGCGCACACAGACTAACGACCTCGGACGTAAGGCCAACATGATCGCAATTATGTCGAGCGATCAATCATCCACCAAGCGCGTCCTAACCCTCGCGCCCACTCGGGTATCCTCATGCTTTCTATCAATTATCTTATCAATCACATTTCATGCTTTCCTTCTAAATGATAGATCATATGCATATATCCAGTACGATAACAAGTCAATATATAATAGGAATTTAGGTGGAAATAGGAATCAAGAGGAAAATGATCTAATGTAGTCTCCAACTATATAGTCAACACATGCATACTCATACTAATCTATTACATGCATACCCATGTTACAGATCAACTGGACATAATCTTACAATAGTATAATCATCTCTCATCATCTCTATTTGTCATCATCATACTCATATCCAAGATCAGTCTAATTATATGCATGATAAAAATATGCTCAACTATAATCATCTCTAGATAAAGTCATATAATAATGCTGGAGGCCAAAACATACATATACATAATATATAATATAACCTAATTTGAGAAAGGGATCTAGGGATAAGACTACTAACTCCACTGCAAATACCAAACCACCACTCATTCACGCTGCTACGATAACGATCACGCCTCAATAGCTAAGTCCACGGGATCTTGAAAAGGGGATGTCGTAATCTGAAATTATTTATAACAAATATGTCAGTCTTTCTATTAATTAAAATTAACGTGACAAAAGGATCGTTTCTTGTTGTAATTATGTACTCTTCATTTCTATATTTGTTTTTGTTATTTATTAATCATAATTATATTATTTAATAGTGTATTTAAAATATATTTTATCTGTCTATTATTCTCTTTGATAATTAATAAAATAAAAATTAAGTTACTGTAGTTAATTATGTAAGAATATACGTACATAACCCTAATAGTTACTATTACCTACTTAGGATTAAAATAGTAATTTATATTGCAGGTATTTTGCTAAACATGATATAATTTGAACTATATACTAACTATGATATAATTATATTTAATTTGTATAACCTTAATACATTAAATTAACTAAGCTAAACTAATTGTGCATATATATATATAATTATATATAGTGCTGGGCTCACCATGCACAGCAAGGCGCTGGGCCGATCCCAGCACCCCTTGCAGGGTGTAGTCAGAGGAGAGAAGAGAAGGAGGAGGAGGAGAGGAAGAGGAAGAGGAAGAGGAAGAGGAAGAGGAAGAAGAAGAAGAAGAAGAAGAAGAAGAAGAAGAAGAAGAAGAAGAAGAAAGAAAGAATAAGAGGGTTGGGCCATGGGGGAGGGGTGCGACCGCTGGTGGCCACTAAGTGGCCGGCCTCTCGCCGACGGCTCAATCCTCCGGCGGTCCTGAGAGGAAGCCGATAAAGAGAGAAAGAGAGATAGAGAGAGAGAGGTAGAGAGAGAGAGAAAGAGAAGGAGGGAATAGCGAAGGCACAAGACCCCCATTCGAACTCTCACACCTGCCTAGGTGGAGGAGCGAATAGCGAAGGGCCTTTGCTTTCGATGTGATGAGCGTTTCACCCCCGGTCATCTATGTTCTAAACTGATCGGGAGTGTGATGCTCATCGACGATCTCAAGGAGGATGATGAGATTGTTGATAATGGAGAGTGTCCAGAGGAGGTCCATGAGGATAGCATGGAGGAAGATATCCAAGCTGAAATATCGATGCATGCATATTTGAGTACTTCCGTGCCGAGGACGTTACGAGTAGACAGACTTGTTAAAAAGCATTGTGTGCACATTCTCATCGATTCGGGGAGTACATACAACTTTCTAGACGAGAGGTTAGTGAGGAGATTGGGTTTGAATGCTGAACCAACTACGGAGTTTGATGTTGCTATTGGAGACGGCACGAAGCTTAAGGCAAAGAGCTTGTGTCGCCGGGTCGGTATTCGGGTGCAAAGACACAACATCATTGTGGACTTATATCTATTGACGCTACGAGGAGCAAACATTGTCCTTGGCACTCAGCGGTTACAAAGCTTGGGACCCGTCTCTGTTGATTTTTAGAGCATGTGGATAAAATTTAAGCAAGGAAACAAAGATGTGTGGCTTAATAGCGTTCGATTTCTGCCAATTCCTCTTATGCAACCGATGGTGGGGCTTCCCTGTGGGAGTGATTTGGCCTATCTTATTTAGTTAGAACTAGTTGGAGATGAGTCTCAAATGAGTCTAGATACTTTAATCGAGTTGTCTAATTTATTAAACAAATTTGCTAGACTATTTGAGGAACTAAAGGAGTTGCCACCAAAGAGAACGATGGACCACTACATAAAGATTGTGCCCGGGGCTGCACTCGCGAATATGAGGCCATATCGATATCTACATATGTAAAAGGAAGTTAGCTCCAAGATGGTAGCTGAGGTTTTGGAGCAAGACCTCATTCAACTAAGTCATAGCTCTTACTTATCGTCCGTGCTATTGGTGCGAAAGAAGGATATGACATGGCATTTTTGTGTCGACTATTGGGCACTAAACGCTATTACCGTCAAGGATTGGTACCCCATTTCGGTTATAGAGGAGCTGTTGGACGAGCTTGCAATTGCGACTATATTTTGCACGCTTGAGGGCTGAGTATCATCAAATTAGAGCACCCGATGGATATGCATAAAACTGTATTTCAGACTTCGAATGGGCATTACGAGTTCCGAGTGATGCTCTTTGGTCTCACCAATTCTCCAACTACTTTTCAAAGCCTCATGAATGATATATTTTGGCTTCTATTGCGAAGGTATGTCTTGCTATTCTTTGATGATATTTTAGTATATAACAGGACTGACTTGGAGTATTGGTGGCATTTAGAGGATATGCTGAATTTGTTAAAGCAAAACCAATTAAAGATCAAGAAGTCCAACTGCCTATGGAAAGTACCACAAGTGGAGTATTTAGGCCACATTATCTCAGCGGAATGTGTAGCGGCGGATCCTTAAAAGGTAGCATGCATGACCGCTTAGCCTATTCTTACTACCACCACTGGATTGAGAGGATTTTTGGGACTGACTGGATATTATCGCCATTTCTCTAAAAAGTTCATTGTGGAATGTGATGCGTCGGGAGTTGGCATAGAAGTTATACTAATAAAAGGAGGATGTCCCATAGCCTTTCTTAGTAAGGCTTTATCATAAAAATCTCAACAATTATCGACTTATGAGAGAGAGAGATGTTGACAATTCTGTATACGGTGATAAAGTAGAGGCCTTATTTGATCGGTAGACGATTCATTATATTAACTGATCAAAAGAGCATTTCATACTTTATAGGACATCATATACATACTCCGGCACAACAGAGATAGGTCTCAAAATTACTGGGGTATAATTATGAAATCCAATACAAGAAGGGAACAAAAAATAGAGCGGTGGATGCACTATCTCGCCAACTCGATACCGTCGAGCTTACAGCCTGTTTTTCTTCCATTTTTCTTTTCCTTAATGAGCTGAGGTATGCATATATATCTAACCCAGATGTTTTGAGATTGTTGTAGGAGGTGTTGGATGATCTAGAGGGCCATCCAGAATTGGAGAACTGAGGCGGTTTGCTGTTGGACCGCAGATGCATTCGAGTGCCCACAAATGATGGGTTGCTGTAGCAGTTGTTGGAGCACTTCCACCAAACTCCAAAGGCTGGTCATGAGGGTGTCTTGAGGATTTATAGGAGGATATCTCAGAGTTGCAGGTAGTAAGGATTGAGGTGGGATGTGAGGAGTTTTGTCCGTGCTTGCGAAGTCTATCAAAGGGCTAAGGCAACCATATTGAAACCGGCCGCATTACTTCAGCCTTTATTTATACCGGACCATGTTTGGGAAGATATTTTTATGGATTTCATAAAGGGTATTTCGCTGGTACGTGGTTATTCCGTAATTTTTGTAGTGGTTAACAAATTGAGTAAGTATGCGCACATTTCGGCATTATCACATGAATTTTCTGCCAAGTCAGTAGCTGAAATTTTTGTGAGGCATATTGCTCGGTTATATGGCATGCCACGCACGATTATCTCGGATCGTGATCGTGTATTTATAAGCGACTTTTGGACGGAGTTTTTCAAATCACAAGGGACTCAATTGAACTTTAATTCGACCTACCATCCACAGATAGATGGCTAAACCGAGGTGGTCAATCGAGGCATTGAGCAGTATTTGAGGTGCTTTGGAGCGTGCCGAGATGATTTGGAGTTCTTACCGTGGGCGGAGTGGTCTTACGACACCACCTACCACAGTAGCATTAACATGACTCTATTTAAGGTGGTGTATGGGCGCATGGCTCCGACATTATGCACTTATGATTCAGTGACGTCTACAGATCGGACAGAGGTGGACTTAGTTTTGATGGATAGAGACGCCACATTGAGGAGGTTGCGTTTAAACTTGCTCAAAACCGTATGAAGCAAGTTTATGATCACAGCCATAGGGAGTAGGAGTTCGACGTCAGCAGTTGGGTGTTTGTGAGGGTGCAACCGTATTGACATGTGACCTTGCGTCCAATGTAAAATCAGAAGTTGGCACATCACTATTTTGGTATGTTTCATGTGTTAGAGCGTATTAGTCCGGTTGCATATTGTTTGGAGCTATCAAAAGGGTCGAGAGTGTATCCTGTCTTCTATGTTTTATTGCTGAGGGAGTGAATTTGAGATCATGAGGTTGTTGGATCAGTTTTACCGGAGCCACTGGAAGAGACAGAGATTGTAGAGCTTGTTCATATACTTGCTAGGCACCGACGACGACATGGTACCAGATTAGAGATGGAGATTTTAGTTGAGTGGCTTGGCAAGCTATCTGATGAGGCGACATAGGAGTTGGAGATTGACATTTTGGATTGTTTTCTCGTCTTTTCACCTTTAGGGCAAGGTGTGAGAATTGTGGTGGGCTCATATATTTAGTTATGATCTTTTCTTACATATTTTTCTTAAAATAAAATTTTTGTAGGGTTTGAACGCACTTCTGAATGCCTACATTAGGTTTGCAAATACGGAGAAAGCGAAAAGTGTGTTCGGCTACGTTCAAACGCCGCGTTTAAACGACTGCATTGCGTTCACACATACAGAGATTGTCTTCTGTATGTTCGAACGCAATTGGATGCGTTCGAACGCGATCGACGAGATTGCACTAGGATTATGGTCAATTATTATTATTAAGGCTTTTGGCTAGCCTTGGATAGCAGCCAAATTTATTACACTATTGGATTATTGATTTCTTGCCTCCTATCTTCTCTCTATTCTCTCTCCCTCCTCTTTTCACCAACCTACCACCTCTATCCTTAGTAAGGTTTCTCTTAACTTTTAATCTCACTTGTCTATTGAGTCCTCCCTCTTCTTTGGGATCTCAACCACTTCTTCCCTTTCATCTATATCTCTTTACCACATTCACCATCCACCTTTATTTCTATAATCATCCATAATCCCTACATCCACTCCACCTGTCACCACCACCATCCTCGCGTTGTTTCATATTTTCGTCCATGTTGTAGTTTGAATCCATGAATGGCGTAAATACAAAAATTATAGATCAGGGAGTTATGAATTTAATCCACTTGGTTTCGTAATTTTGTAACTATAAGAGAATATTTGGTAAATATTTTCCCACAATTATGCGGACTGATTCTTGTAATAAATTCAGATTTTAAATGAATTGTTCCGTATACTATCTTTTGGTACCGTAACCCATCAGAGAGGCATGTGTTTGGTGGTGGGTTTTACAAGGATCATAGTCAAAACCCGGTCTGACAAGATGAGTAATACAAACAAAAGGGAACAAATTTAACCACTTAGGATTGCCAAAAGCTTTATTAAGCCGACACCAAATATAGCCTTCTTTAGGATGATTATTGGACCAAGTAAAGAGGGGACCCGAGAAGCCAAGATCGACCAAATTTGCACCACTCATGCAATTCTCATACTCCTTATTACTAATCTCCACGGTGAACAATTTTTCCCATTTTTTATTATTAGCAGTAAGCAGAACATTAAAATCACCAGCATAGATTCAAGGCAAATCAACACAGCCTAAATTGTTCAATTCATCCCATAGCAATTTTCTAATTATGTAGGAGGTGTTGGCATAAATACCTTATGCCATCTAAGAGTAATTAGACTGTTTTGAAATAACAATATTATGGATAGTTTGAGGGGAGGCACACAAGATGGAGACTATAACCTCCTTCGAGTTCCAGAGCATGATAATACCACCTGACAAGCTACGACTTGAGACCGCAAAATAGTCCCAATTATGTCCTAGCGAGTGAGCAATAATATTAGCTTTGGATCCACTAATTCTAGTTTCTAATAGAAAAAAGGTAGAAATCTTTAGAGTACAAACAAACTCAAAGCATTTATTGCGTGTTGCCCTCTTCAGAGCCCCACGACAATTCTAAACAATTGTATGCATAAATTAAATAGTTCGACTACTTCCCTTTATTGGCCCTAAGGGTTGGTTAATCGCATGGCAAAGCATAGATTTCTTCGGTCTTATTCTAGGTTTTGGGATATTTCCCTTTTTCTTCTGGATAATCTCTTTTGAAGCTTGCAGAGCTATCTAAAAGTTTATTTGTTTTCTAAACTTCTAGGCTTCATCTAGTATATTATTTCTTTCTTTGTTTTCTAGCTATTCCACCAGAGTTTTCGAGATAGTAGAACGAGATGAGGAAGGCATGGTATTGAATGAAGCATGTGTTTTTCTCACTACCTCTATATGAGTTGCCATCAACTCAAGGCTTTCATCATGATTTTGAAGAGACAAGAGGTTGAAAGGGTATAGGTTCATATCCTCTACCCCAACCGTATTAGGATTATTATCCAAGCCTATTTCATGATTTGTCTGATCCAATGGTTTAGAATAGGCCACTTGAAAACCCCCAACGGTCATAAATTTAGTGGCATTTTTTTATTACCAACTATTGTGCCACGCGTAGGAACCATTTCAAAGGTTTGCGTATTGGTATCACATTATTGGCCTACTTGATGGGACTGATGAGCCACTTGGTCAGTGGTCTCAGAGGAAGATTTAGGAAGGGTGTGGCTTGAGGAAGTGGTAGTCACATCCACTAGACTCGAGGCGCTTGAAGTAAGAGGCTCCTTGTTATTGCTACCTAGGCTTGGCTTGGTCTAACCAGGATCAGATGAGTTAATCGTTCACTATTAGATCGAGCCTAGTTTGACTAAGATTGATCCTAATTCACACTAGGCTGGAGATGGTGGGAGCCCTTGGACCCATTCAAGCGCCCATCTCCACCCTTGGCGCTATTAGTCGATCCCCGACCTCCACAACGCCTCTTACTCCCCTTGCCGGTCGTCAGCTAATGAGGACCCTTGTCCCATAGAGGCGTAGAGAGACTTGCAGAGGTATAGAGGCTGTAAGAGAGCATCCCGGGGCGTCAAGCACATCCTGTTGAGAGTTATTAGGCATTGAGACTTCCATCGGGGCACATCCCTCAGTCGATATTAGGCATTTTGTTTGTCATATTGTGGGGCATCGAATTAATGAATGCCTACCCCCATCACTATAGTGGTGTCGTCAATTTTAAGCGGTCTACCAACCATAGTAGCTACTTCCACAACGATGTAGGATTTCTAGTATTCATCAGGGAGGTCCATGAACTAGGCCCATATAGGGGCTTTAGAGATATGTTTCACTGTCAGTCTAAAATTCAGTTTCCACTTAGTAAGGTTAAACACCGATCCACGAACAAGCTAAGGAGCTTCAGCGGGAATAGTAATCATGTCTTCTTTACTGCTAAATCGGAGAAGAAAAAAATTCTTCTGATTTATCCATGATTTAAATAGGACCAGTGAGCCCCTATTGCTGAATAAATTCAGCTCTAACGATATGTAAAGGAGGAGTCTTATCTAAAAACTTACCGAATAAGATATTTTTTCATCTAGCTCTGCTCTCCTCAAGGACAATAAGATCAATAATGAGGACGTAAGGATCAATAATGAGGATATTAGTGGTTGAGGCCTTAAACATGGCTAGTTGCTCTTAAGATAATGTTGGCGCTTGACACTTTGGCCGGAGTTCCCTTTACCACACGAACCTAAGAGCGAGTAAGATTTGGGGTTGAAGAAGGGTGAGGCCTTGCCACTGGAGGTGGAACCGTGGGAGGAGCTTCTCAACCCTTAGGAAGAGGGGAGTTAGACCTTTTTCGCATTCTTCTCAGGAGTAGGACTAGGAGTTTGGATGTGGCTCAAACAAGGAGGGTCACCATCTAGAGAAAAGGGAAGAGAGAGGAAAGTGGGAGAGGGCCTCGAGGAGGCGCCTTCTCCCTAGGCCATAGAGACAAAGCGAAAGTAAAAGCCGTCTCGATATCGCCTCAAAGGGATTTTTCAAAGCCTGAAACTTTTTGCACCGGGCCTTCCCTGAGATGTTCTAAGGTGACTGAGTGTTTTTATTACTTAAGAAAAGGGATGGAGAGAAACCTAAATTTATATATACTTTAAATCTGGTATTAAAAAACAATTTTTTATTAATATAATATTAAGTCCAAAATGTACCGCTCCACTCTAGATGCAAGAAGAATTCCTCCAGTCGTGTATGCAGGCGATCTCCTCCCCCAGCGATAAAATCATCCGTCCCATGATCCCATCCTATCCCTCTTAGATCTCGTCCACTTCCTCGTTTTTCTTGCCTTCTTCTGATTTGCCCAATTTGCCCCTGTTCTCTGCCGTATCCGCAGGAACGGTGCAGCGCAGGATTCCTCAATACTTAGGGGTACAAAAATAGTTTCATATATGGTGGCGAAACACTAAAAGGTAATGTTCTTGGGAGACTTCTGCGTACTCGTACCGTTTCGACTGCGCTACTCAAATAAGATCCACACGTCGTAAGTGGGCCCCACCCATACGGGGATAATGAACGGAGGCAATCACATAGATAGGATGACGTGTCATGATCTCAAACCACGGCCCCTTGCCACGTCACCAATATTCTAGAGAGTTTGTGAAACTTTTTGTGAGCGTAGCATTTTTCCGTGATTTTTTTTTAATAATTCTGCCCGGAAAAGGAGTCGTCGTCGTGTTTCTAATCTAACCCTCTTTTTTTTGGTTAAGAAGAAGGGGGTAGGGAAGCCGAGGGAAAGGAGAAGCGGCGAGCGATCCCGTCCGACCCGATAGGTGTACGGGATCCAGTAGAACGTATCTCCTTATCGTCCTTTTGCCCTAAATTGGGAAGAGATCAAGAAGAAGGAGAGAGAGAGAGAGAGAGAAGAAGGGGAGAGAGATGGGGGACTACGAGGTCTTGAATCCACCTCGGGGCGGGTGTTGCCCTCCGATGGATCTGATGCGATCGGAGCCGATGCAGCTGGTGCAGATCATTATCCCAATCGAGTCGGCACACATCACACTGTCCTACCTCGGCGATCTCGGCCTCCTCCAATTCAAAGACGTATGTTTGAACACCAGTTTGCTTCTTCCTTTTTCTGTTTCCTCATCTAAAGATTGATCTGCTTACTGTTTTTGTGTGAAAAATGAGGTAAGACAAAGAGGGGTTTTGGATTTTGTGGAGATTATGGCGTATTGGGGTTGATTTGTGGTGATCTCGACGAGTAGGATGAGGGGCGAGCCAAGGGGACCCATAAAGATGGGATTTTGGGTGACGAGTTAAAAATTGGATTGATAGACGCTTCTTGTACTTACGGATAGATGGGTTTGGGAAATGTCGAGCATTTTGCTTGATTGGAGAAATGTGGGTATTTCTGTTATGGGATTTTGGAGTTGACAAAGGGGTCACGTTGCTCGTGATCTCATTTGGGCTTTTGAGTTTCTTTGAATTTTCGCCATGTTTTGCAGCTTTTGATAATTCCTTTAAGAGCATGTTTACTTGCGATTTTGTGTTGGATCCATCCGTTATTTGTATTTCTTTCCTTCGGTTTGTACACTGCCCATTATACTTATTTGATTGTTCTTACTTTTGAGGCATGACAATAATATTCTTATGTATTGGTCTCCAATTTAACTCTGTTGGTCACATGGAATTAAACAGCTGCTGCTATGAGGGTTTTAATTTGACAAGATGAGCTTGTGTTTCTAAAGCACCAAACTTCCATAAAACTTGTGCATGAGATAGGTCAAAGCTTTTCTTTTTCTTTCCAGATCTGGTCTCATACTCTATCCCATGAAACACCTCAATGTTGATTCATGTTTTATGTTGTCTTTGAACTTTATTCATCTGAGTACATTCCTATCATTGCTTGCTACCTCAATAGTGTTGGGAGGTATATAAAAGTGGTTGCGATGTTGTATCAATAAGCTACCTAAACCTTGATTGAAATGGTATGCAACCTCCAATGTTATTTTTTGAGTTCTCTTTTGATCTCCGACTTATCAGAAATTTGTTTCACTACATGTGGTTGAGGCGTTACCAGATGACTGGGGAACTTTTCTTCTTTTGTGGTAAAAAATGATTTGCCTTATGATGCATATTCTTTAGCTTGATTGTTGTGATTGATTAAACTCTTAAGTTTGTGAATTTTATGTGATTAGTGTCAATATAGTTACTTTAGTATGCAACTTTGATGAATTATGGATGCAACCTCCAATGTGTATACTGGCATGGAGTTCTCTTTTGACCTATGACCTATGAATGTTTAATTACATCAGGAAATTTTCCCATTCTTGCAATACTAGGTTGTCTTGTATTGTATATATAGTTTATCTCAATTGCTGGGATTGACTGATCTTGTCTGTTCATTAAAATTCTATTTGTGCATATTTTTGCAATTCCTTCTCAAAGGTTTTTTTTTTTCCTTTTGGCGAGGAAAAGGCATATTACTGAATAGTTCCTTAGCGATTTTCTTATTGGGCTTCGTAGTTTGAATTTGAGAAATTAAAGCTGGCTGGCAAGTACCCATTAGATGATGTTAACTGCATGACTAGCAAGTATGATATATTGCTGACTCGAGAAAATGAACTACTGTTTATCAACAGTTTCCATGATGATACTGCCAGTTACTCTCACTGGTTATTGTTCATGTACTTATTTTCTTTAGCTACTTGCTCATTATCTGATTGATCACTTGTTCGAACTTTCACCTTAAACTTGGAAAATATAGCCAAGCTATGGACTTTTGACAGAGCCCCAGGATGAAAATCTTAATTTTAGTCAACAATGATCCAAAAAGAATATTGCCCAGAAGGGTCTAAAATCCAGACTAACTCATGAGGCTTATGTTATCATTTCTTGTCTCTTAGTGCAAAGGCTGCAATATGGAAATGTTTATTCTGAAATCATGGCATCTATGACAATGAAGTTGACATGGTCTTTGGCTCTTTGCTTTACCGAGAAGCATTTTCTGCATACAGTTGGAAACATAGAGACGGACATGGACTTATTAGTATTTTCTTTTTTTAAAGTTATTGTGAAGCTCTGATGTAGCAGGAATTTATTGGTGACAATAATACAAAATCCATAGTTAGTCTTAGGTATATGCTGAATTGGTAAGGTCAAGCTCTCAAGCTTTACCTTTTTCCAATTTCATTGATGAGCAAACTATTTTACATTAGTTATAAGGCCTTTATCTAAGTTTTAACTCTTTAGATTTGATGAATCATTCATGATGTGACATTTTAGGGAGAGTGTCTTATTTTTATATTTGTAGCCTATATTTGGGGTCATGGGTTGGTTTGTACTTGAACTGTAGCAGAATTGGGTGAAAGATTGACAAGAGAGATTTTTTTTTTATGCTTTTTGTTTTAATCTTTTTCTTGGTGCAGATTGAAATTTTTATCAGTATTAACATATCATTTCTTTCAGCTTAATGCAGATAAAAGTCCCTTCCAACGAACATATGCTAATCAGGTATATCCGATATCTCTCAAGCATTGGCATAATTTTCTAAGTTATTGCTATAATTTCTGCTTATTCTTTGATGTTGTCTTGTCAACCTATTCTGTTGCGATGTATTTCAATAGGATTACCAATAGGGAACAACGATGGCCGTGTCGACGTAGTACTAACATATGGCACGAGGTGTGCCACATGGCACCCCGCAAAATAGCTCCATCATCGGCCTAGAGGGAGAGAAAAAAGAGAATAAGAGAGGAGAGGGAGACTTGTCGTGCTGTTGTTGCCGGTGCTTGACGCCGCTCTCGTCCCCTCCCGCCTACCTTAAGTTAGAGCTGCTAACTAAAGTTTTTATTCAACCCATTATGGGTCATCTTCTTCCTCCTGATCTATTCCTCATGACTAGGGCATGGGGAAGTGAACCGAGGGCAAAGCTGAAAGCAGCGACGGCGAAGGCAGCACGACAAGTCTCTCTCCTCTTTCCTTCTCTTTCTCCCCCTTTAGGCCGATGGCAGAGCCATTTTTCTCTTGGCACGGTCGGCAAGTGCCGCGGCATGGCCATCCTTGATAGGGAGCAAACATAGTTTCTTAGTTGTAAAATTTAAATGCTTTGTTATATCATCTAAACTTTTACAATTGTGTTACAATGTAATTTTATGCTCAACGAACATCTTTAATCATTTGAAAGTTTGAATTAAGTAAAGATCTCTCAACACACAAGCTACATTTGATCATCAAATCCCATCTATTATTGTTTACCTCAACATTTTTATCAGTTGTCATGCTTGAACACCAACAACTAACTTTATGCATCTATCTGGACTTTGGTTATACATCCAGTTATAAGCGCCATACCACTAAATCTGATTGAAGTTAGAACCAGCTGTTTGTAACAAGATTTTTAAATTAATTTGTTGATCTCATGTTATACCGTAGTATAAATAGGTTTACCAAAACACTGAAAAAAAAACATGTGCCATCTTTCATATGCCTTCTGTTTAGAAGGAACAAGACCGTAATAAAAAATTAAATTCTACCCATCTCAATTGACTAGTTGAGGGCTTAGTGTGATGAGAAAGCTTACCTCTTGCACTCAAGTGGTCATTGGTTTGAGTCTATTCGCCATGGAGCTGATCTCTCAATAGGGGAATTGGTCCAAGAACATCATTTATTGTGGTTTTACATCCTCACTGACCTGTTAGGTAAAGGTCATGGCTTCTGATTCAGGTACATATTGGTCATGCAATACAAGATATCATGGATTTTCTATTGGTGGAATGGCAATCATATCATCTCTTTTTCTCATTGGCTAAACAGTAGTCTTTGGGTGATTTATCCTACAGTCTGACTCACAATGAGTGGTTATTTAATTAAAAGTTGATAGTAACATTTGCAATGTTAATCAAAATTGTTTGCAGATCAAAAGATGTGGCGAGATGGCTCGCAAGCTAAGGTTTTTCCGAGAACAAATGACAAAGGCAGGTATTTCACCTTCTCCAATGCCTACGACACCAGCTCATATTGATCTCGATGACTTAGAGGTATGCCAGTTACTGAATAAATAGGCAGAGTGTATAAATTAATAGTCCTCATTCTAACCTTTATGTGTACGCCAGATAAAACTTGGAGACCTAGAAGCTGAGCTAATTGAAGTTAATGCAAATAGTGAAAAGCTGCAACGTACTTATAACGAGCTATTGGAATATATGCTTGTTCTACAAAAGGTATGCATTATCTTAAAGCAAATAAACCATATATTGGAGTATCTTTAGTAAATGCTAATTTTATTATATGTTATAGTTTGAGCATAATGGTGTGCTTATGTGAGCAAATGTTCTAGTGCTTGTAATCTCTTTAGCTTTGCAAGTAAATGTCAAATTGCTTCTATTACTAAGCAACTTCTGTTGTGATAATAATAGTTTGTCTTCAATTGGAATTTAAATTACTTTTTTCAATAAAGCTTGTATATGCATAACTAATCATTAATCAAGAAATTGGAATAAAGGGAATCTCATTTTACCATGTCTAAACTTCATCATAGTTAGTGATTTTTTTACACCAATTGGGTTTCTACTTTTTACACCTTACATACTACCTTTTCAATCTGTTTGACATGATCCCTCTATCATCTATTTAATCACTAAAAACACCTTGGGTTAAATCTAACCAGAGTAACTAGCAGAATGGAATCAAAGTAAGAATATTTCATCTTATTTAAATTAAAGAATAAGAAGTACCTAAAGTCAACTATTCTTTCTATTTACTTGCTCATGTCATTCATCATCTCCTCGATGCTCTCTGACACAACTATTACAAAAAATGAGCACAGCCGACCACTAGAAGAGAAAGCCTGTTTCTAATAGTAGGATGCTTGTAGAAATGAAAAATCTTACTCATAGTTCTCATCTGTATATTGTTCTGACTTCTGACCCTGACCTGCTTTGGTTTTCAGGCTGGTGAGTTTTTCTACTCAGCTCAAAGTAGTGCTACAGCTCAACAAAGAGAACTAGAAGCACAGCAAACTGGTGATGGTTCTCTTGAGAGCCCTTTGTTGCCAGAGCAGGTAATATAGGGGACAACATGTAGTCCTTATTTATTTAAATTTTATTTTCATCTAAATTTATTTTTTGTTTTGTTTTTGTTTTCAGGAAATGCTAATGGATCCATCAAAGCAAGTAAAGCTTGGCTTTGTTAGTGGCCTTGTGCCGAAAGATAAGTCATTGGCTTTTGAACGGATTCTATTTCGTGCTACCAGGGGCAACATATTCCTTAGACAAGTACCAATTGATGACCCAGTCACAGACCCCGTCTCAGGAGAAAAGGTGGTTGTCCTTATAAAGTCATGAACTAGATATGTAGTGTTCCAATCTTTCTCCTAAATAATTAATTTTTAGTGTTCTAGGATTAGTATTACTCTTTGACCCAATCAATGGAATTGCCAGATTTAAGCATCTTGTATTTGTTTGTGCATCTGTGGCGCTTGTGTGGAACTGGACATAAAGAATAAATGCTAGCTGAAACCTATAAAAATATACCTCTCAATCCTGCATAACCTGTCTGGCTTAGTGGCCTTAACTTGATGTTCGCCTTTGTTACATTGTTTTTTCAGTTGATGTTTCAAATTTATTTTATCGTTCTTGCAATTTTAAGGATAGGTGGTAAATCTGAAGTTGCTTTACATTTCATCATATTTCGTGATGCCCATTCCTTTGGCTTTAACATTCTAGGTTGCCAAAAATGTTTTTGTTGTCTTCTATTCGGGGGAAAGAACAAAGACCAAGATTTTAAAGATCTGCGAAGCTTTTGGAGCAAATCGTTATCCATTCACAGAAGATGTTGGAAAACAGATCCAGATGATTGAGGAGGTTTGTGCTTGCACTTACTTGCAATTTGACCTTCCTCCCTTCAAACACTTGTCTGATGATTTGTAGTGTTGATGAATAAGCTTCAGATTTTTCTAAACTTACACAGAACTTATGGTTGAATAGCATTACTTTGTGGTCCAAGTCAAATGATTATCTGTAGTAACTCTCTTTAAGTTTTCACATGCTTTGTTGTTGATCTTTATCTCATTTTTATTTCTTCCGTTCTTTTCAAAGGCCTGCAGGGTATTTACTTATGTATACTATGTATCAATGCTGCAAATCGGATCTGCTCAGATCCGATTGTTTGGCGTCTAATACAATATTTTAATTATGGTGCTTTTAGAATTTGTGAGACATACTTGATAATATCTACAACTAGTGAATTTCTTTTTGATACATTTGGGCATCATATGACAATGCTTTAAATTGTTAGGGCTTTAGGCAGCCTGATGGTGAACACTTACTGATGTGCATCATTCTGTGGCATAGTACACAGTCTCTTAAAATTTAAGGGGTAAAGGGAGCATCTTCAACTCTATGTGATGTAATCTCTTATCTCTGTATGTATAACTGAGATTACACTACCTAGTGTAAATGACCTAATGAGGGAATGCAGTCATCGAGATTTCAAGTTTTTGTTGCAAAATGATGTTTTGACTCATCTTGTTTAGCAAAGTGAACTGTGGTCATAGAGTGGGTTTTCTTCTTTTGACTATTTTTGGCTTGGAGATAAAAATTTTCAGCTAAGATTATGGTTTTCTAACACCTTTCAAATGTGAAGTCTACTCCTTGTAGCAATAGAGGTGGAGATTGATGTCTTATTCATCTGTTGGGTTTACAATGTTGCCAAGCATACTTAGATTGTCATGGTGATCAATGAGATGAGGATATTAAGTCACCTGGATAAACCCTGGTGCTTATTATATATTAACCTATTGAGGTGGGAGAATATATGCGAGATGGCTTTGTATTTCTTACACTTCTTCCTCTGAAATGTAGCATTCCTAGTGTCAGTGATAAGTACAAAGCTTTTCAGTCAAACTTGGTTAAGAGTATTGTAGCTATAAAGTTAATGTGTAATGATACTATAACAACCAACAATGTAAGCATATATTATCAGTAGGTTTCCTGAATTAGGAGTGCATAGCAGTGACTTTCCAGTTGACGTAATTTGGACCAGATCGGATCATATCGAAAGATATTGGGATTGATGGATCGAGTCTAATTCTTAATTATTATATTTATGTAATTTAGTCAAGTCTTAGTAGGTTATAGTTTTTTAATTTTCTTGAAGAATAAGAATTCTGGTTGTCGCGTTCGAAAGTGGGGATGTCGCATTCGAGCGTTCTGTTCGAAAGTCTATATACGTTCGCAAATACAGAGAATGTGATTTGCTCGTTCGAACGCAGGAAAGTCGCGCTTATATACGTTCGCATATACATAGAACGTAAATAGCCTGTTCGCACATGCTCGACCCCATTCGAACGCACCCGGCGAGAAAGTTTGTATTAGGCCTAGTTTCTTTAATTATTTGGTGGATAGGCTAGCTTCTAAATATGTGGAAGCCTCATTATGGAATTATGAAATGAATTATTGAGTTAACCTATTTTCTCCCCTTTAATTTGAAACTTCTATGTCTTCGCTCCAACCCTAACCACATGCCACCTCGACGCTAGTGATCTTTAGCCTCCTTCGACTGTCGAACCCTCCATCCTTTTTGGGATACCGACCACCTCCTCTCTCTTCCTTCACCCAACACCACCTCGTGCAAACCATACCTATAACTCACGCCTACTCCATCACCGTCTTTATCACCACCACCCGTCATCTTCTCTCCACCATAACCCTGTCTATTTTCGTCATAGCTATAGTCTGAATTTGTGAAGGGTGTAAATATAAAAATTGTAGATTAGGAAGATACGGTACGAACCCATCTGGTGTTGTAATTTTCTGGCTACGGAAAAAAATTTATAAATATTTTCTTTCGATTGCACAGACTGCTTTCCTGCACTTGAGCTTGATCGAATAGCTAAGATCGAGTCATAACACCAATATTTCCTTCATGATTACAATATTTCACTTGCATTTCTGCTGCAATTTTGTTTCTAGACCTGCATTAACAGGTGCTTTGTGCATTGGAACACCCTCTACGGCATTTATTGATGACTATTGAACTTGACTCTTCTCAATCCTCTAGTTGAAACTTCTTAGCTGAACCTATTTACTCCTTGCATATAGTTCTGCTATAGTGCTTCTTTCTTTTGGAATACTAGGGTTCTCCTTTGCCATCTTTCTAGTATGGTAATATGGTATCTCTTTTATGTGTTATCTCTTAAATTGGTGAAGAAATGCGTTTTTATGTATTATTTAGTGATCAGGCATTCAGACACAGTGGTAGTCTTCTCTATGTTTCTTATTGTTGTTTGCTGATATTATTGTAATATGAACTAATGGACTTGTGGGTCTGTTAAATGTTCAGGCCTCAGGAAAGATCTCAGAGCTGAAGTCTACAATTGATGTTGGATTGCTTTATCGTGACAACATACTCAAAAATATTGCCCATCAGTTTGAGCAATGGAATCACTTGGTAAGTTAATTACATATTTATTCTTTTTCTTGTACATAAAAATAGTTAAATACCCCTATATTTGCCCTCTTTCTTATTTCATGTGACTTGGCTTGTGGTTCAATTTTTCATATTGCTAGTTTGAAACCCGAATCATTTGGCACTAATATTTAGTGATAGGCATCTTGCATAGTTCTTTAGTTCCATTTGTATCTAAACGTAAATTATTTTAGGCAAGGAGAGAGAAGTCTGTTTATCACACTTTAAACATGCTGAGCCTTGATGTGACAAAGAAATGCTTAGTTGCCGAGGGCTGGAGCCCTATTTTTGCAACAGGCCAGGTACCTCTATGCCCTTGTAATCCTTTTCTGCGGTGTTATTTTGCCACAGATCTTCATGTTCATGTTATTTTTGTATGGGCTCATTAGTATCTCTCTATGTGCACTTCTGCAGATTCAAGATGCATTGCAGCGGGCTACCTATGCCAGTAACTCCCAAGTTGGCTCAATATTTCAGGTTCTTTACACGAAAGAATCTCCTCCTACATATTTCCGGACAAATAAATTCACTTCCGCTTTTCAGGAAATTGTCGATGCATATGGGTTAGTTCCTGCACATTTCCAAGCAAACATCTGAAATTGCTGATCTTGTTTAGATAGTATTACAGAATCAATAGTATTATACTATTATTGACACGAGGCTGTTTTCTGTGAAAAGATTTTAATAATTCTGGGGTATTGAAGAATCATAGCTCAAGGAAACATTTACTCAACCTATGTTTCTTTGATCTGATAAGACCATTGTCGTTAGAATAAAGTGATTAGATTCCCAGGTTTCAAAGTGAAACCACAGACACTGTTGTGTCAACTTCAGGTGGTTAGGAAAAGATGACTAGATATTTTAAATGTCATTCTGTTGGAAAAGGCTAGAATGTCTGCCTTAGTGCTGTAATAGCACTTTAGAATGCAGAAAATTCTTAGTGAGAGAACAGATTGTGATTTATGTTTACCTATAAGTAAGTATTGGATTTATGGTTCCTAACCATAGTAAACATGAAAGCTATAAATACTTATGGCCTGAAATTGTGTTCCATTTATTGGTATTAGTTGTTATGTCTACTTCTGATGGTTAGTGTGGGTCCAGGAATAACTTCATGAATGTGGCACAAGTTAAAATTTGAGATGGATATCTGGTTAATTCAGAAAAAAAAAAATTGAGGAAACAGTAAGTTGTCTTCTATTTTTAAGCATGTCAGCATTAAATACAGGCATTGAGTGCCTCTTATGAATCCAATAAGTGCATTGAAATAAATCATGGATGAATTGCCATTGATATGTTTGAGCAAATGAAACATATTCAGTGGAAATTCTGCTCTTTCTTGCAGTAATTATGTCCTTTGGATTTAGTACTTATTTCATTATGTTTTCTTTAGCCAAGGCCAATATTTGTTGAGGCATGAGAAGCAAACCTTTAGAATGATGTATTTAATTTGATTTTTTAGGTTAAACTTTGATGTGCCATAGGATAGAAGATGTTACTTTTCCTTTTGAGTGTGCTATGCTAAATTATCAACTTTTTTGTTTTAATCTTTGATGTCCTCTTGTTCTTTGTTTCATCCGGCTCGATTGGACTTCGTGTTACAGATCGATTGTAGTCGATCCACAACAAAGGAGTTCAGGCTTTGGTTAGGGTGAATGATTGTTGATGGAGTGGATGGAATGTGGTGAGTTTTGATTGTAGGAGGGATGGTGGTGGTGAAGGCGTAGGAAGAAGATAGATTACAGTAGAGAAAGGTTAATGTACTTTTACTGTTAGATTATCTTACTCTTAATTTTAAGATAAGCTTAAGACTAAAATAATTTCTTAATACTTGGATGAATAAACAAAGGAGTCCAACCTCTTTATCTATATAGGTTAGATACAATGAGCCATATTATGACTCGCCTTAAAGACTAATACAACTCGAATTAGAATTGCTTTAAAGACTTATATAACTTAATTGGACTTATCTTAAATACTTACTTGGCTTAACTAGACTTACCTTAAGAAATTTCATGATTTATTTAGACTTGCTTAATGGGTTATAGGACATAACTAGACTTGCCTTAAGGGCTATCATTACTTATTTGGAATTGTCTTAATGGATTATATGACTTAACTAGACTTGCCTTAAAAGCTTATATCATAGATTAATTAAAAGATAAATAGATTCGATCTATCGAGCCCAATGCCCTTGTGAATCAATCGATCAGACCTGGACCACATTACTCCACCATGTTTTTGACCACCTTGTCCTTGAGGTGAGAAGTCTGGGAAGCACTGTATCAACTTGAACTCGAACTCTCAAGTCAAATCTCCCGTCAGTTTATTGGACCACTCCACTTGTATTTGTGTGATCAATTTCTCATCTATTCGAATCCTTCTCTTGGGTAGAAGTCAAAGTGGTGGCTCTTGGTAATGTGTAGGTCGGGTATGTTTGGCCGCAACAGTTTTCTCTATTGAAATTTGGGCTCACAAAGCTGAAACATGTAATACTAGGTGAACTCGTGAGTCATCTAAAAATCAAGTCGATAGGCTACCTCGCCTACCCATTCAATCACTTGGTATGATCCAAAGTATCTATTTTCCAGCTTTTGGTTCATAATAGGTTGAATTAAAGTCTAAAATCTCCTACCGCGAATGTCCGATCCAGGTGTTGCTGGTTGTAGAATTGCTTCATCCGGTTCTGTGCAGCCACCAAGTTGGCCCTCATCCCTTGGATCTAAGCATCCCAATCCACTAGGGTTTCCTTGGCCTCCGTGCGCTTCGTTTGTAGGGTCGGTGCTTAGGAGACCAAGGTAGGAGGCAACCTCTTGTAGACTGCCTCAAACGGTGTGGTGCCTGTGGCCGAGTGGTGGGCAGTGTTATAGGCCTAATCTGCCAATGGTAAGAACTAGAGCCATTGTCTTGGTTGCTCTCCAACATAGCATCGTAGGTACTGCTCTGAACACCGGTTCAAGACATCTCTTTGTCTGTCTGTCTGTGGATAGTATGCTAAGCTCATTCGAAAGAATTTTTGCCAATACTGACTACTGAATATCGGGATACCATAGATCATGGTATCGATGAAGTTTAGCCATGTCGTGGACGAAGATCTTCGTGACTTCCGTGGGTTGTAGGTGTGGCGGGGGACTGAGAAATGTGCGTATTTGGAGAGGTGGTCAACCACTACCATGATAATAGTTTGCTCTTGGATGGTTGGTATGCTTTCAATAAAGTCCATCGAATGTCTTCCCAATTCGGGCACAGGAAGGGTTTGGAGAAGGCCAGCTAGTTAAGTCGAATCTATTTTGGCTCGTTGGCGGACTTCACATGTGTGGTTGTAGTTGCGCACGCCTTTCTTCATATCGGTCCAGGAGCAATTGAGCCTTAGTTGCTTGTGGGTTCGAAAGATGCCTTCATGGCCCGTGAGGGGTGAGTCATAGAAGTGGCTAATCAAAGTGTTTCGCAGGTCTGTATCAGTCAAGATCAGGATCTAGTCCCCTTTGAGCATGAGTTCGTCTCTTGTGCTGTACTCGATCTGACTTGACGAGTCTTGAGCCACTTAAGTCGTAAGTTTCACTAAACTCGAGTCTCTCAAGATGGCCTCCCTGATGTCGTCCAACACGAGAAGGTTTGGAACCGACAGGGCTAGCTTGGTCGCATGGAATTGACGCGAGTGTATCAATCATTCTTTGAACCCTTTTTGTAAACCTAGTCATAGTCATATCCGAATAACTTGGAGAGCCACCTTTGTTGTGTCGTGATGTAGATCCTTTGCCCGAGTAAGTAGGGTAGCTCTTTCAATCGGTACACTATGAATCGTCTTTCGATCAGGTATGGGCGTCACTTGGTAATTGCATGCGTGTATGTTGAGAATGGGCACGATTGATCTAAGAGGGCTTTGCTCATGTAGGATAGGCGTCACCTTTCCTGCATCAAAATCATGTCGATCCTTGACCCAGATATGTCACACTCGATCACAAAGGTATTGGTGAAATTTGGTAGGGCTAACAAGGATGCCTTGGTCATGGCTTGTTTGAGTTCTTGATATGCTTGCTTCGCCTTGTCATTCCACTCGAACTTGGCTTTGCAGAGTAGGGTGGTCGATGGGGCCGCAATCTTTCTGTATCCCTAGATGAAGCGTCAGTAGTAGCTGGTGAGGCCAAGAAGCTGCAAAGTTCGTTGGGTGTCCTCGGTCGTGGCCAGCATGCCATGCTGGCCATTTTTGCGGGATCGGCCTCCACACTTGCGCAAGAGTTAAAGTGTCCCAGGTACTCAACTTATGGCTGCCCTAAAAGGCACGTGCTCTTCTTCACTTTCTACGCATGCGCCTGTGGTATCTCCATGATCGTCCGTAAGTGGTGTAGGTGCTCCTCCTTTGATCGGCTGTAAGCAAGGATGTTATCAAAAAACACCAAAACATACTATTGACGGAGTGGGAGAAATACATCATTTATTAGCCCTTGAAAAGTTGCTGGGCCATTGGTAAGGCCAAAGTGCATTATAAGAAACTCGTAGTATCTGTCATGGGTTTGAAAAGATATCTTGTGGACGTCGACCGCCTGAACTCTAATCTAGTGGTGGCCGGATCGCAAATCTAGCTTGGTGAAGATGGTGGCGGCTAACTCATCCAATAACTCCTCAATAATCATTATCGGATATTGGTTCCTGATGGTGATGGCGTTTAGTGCTTGGTAATCCATGCAAAATCGCCATAAGTTGTTAATTCGCACTTGTAGCACCAGTGAAGAGTAGGCGCTATGGTTCAGTTGGATGATGTTTTGGTCTAACATTTCTCGCATTAGCCGTGCGATATCATCCTTTTGGGCATGCGTATGGTGATAGGGCCTCATGTTTGCTATTCTCGCTCCTAGTGTGATCTCGATCCAATGATCGTGGTCTCGGATGCACGGTAGTCCATACGACTTTTCAAAGACTTGACCAAACTCTTGGAGAAGTGAGTTCAAATCAGCGGCTATTGTGTTATTTGGGTTCGGTTCCTTTGTGGTTGAGGCCAGTCGCATCAACAAGTTGCAGTAGTTAGCTTGTGGTAAGTCGATTAGGGCTTGAAGGCTGGCCCTAGGGTTCGATCATGACCCTTCGAGTCAAATTGGTATCCCATCGTTCTCAAAGTCTATTTGCATCATGCTGAAATCAACTACGATTGGACCTAAGCCCTGAAGCCATTGAACTTCTAGGACCAAGTCGACCCCTTTGAGCGCCAGCAGATGTAGGTCTAATCGGAATGCCTCACCTTGGATCTGCACCTAAACTACATTGCACTTGCTATTAGTCCGCAAGATTGTGTCGTTTGCAATGGCTACATCGAATTGATGGTTGGAGTCACCTGCAACCCAATTTGCCGCACCTTCTCATCCATAAAATTGTGCGTGCTGCTCAAGTCGATTATTATCTTGACTTGGTGCTTCTCTATTGAACCCTCTACTTGTAGCGTCTGAATAGGCATGTAGGCTCAACTTAGTATGCACCACGTCTTCTTGGTCTGCGGCCTCTATGTTCGCGACCACCTCTTCATTGCCCTACGACTCAATTTTCCCCTTCTTCTCGTCTCCTCTGAGGAACTTGATCGTCACAGGTTGTTTTTCGCATTTGTAGCTCAGAGTTTACTTCTCATCTTTAGAAGCACACAAAACCTTGACCCTTCTTTCCTCAATTTGTGCTGGGGTGAGCCGTCGAGAGAAGCTCCTCCGCTGCCCTCCAACATCGGTGAGAGGAGCCCTAGGTGGTAGGGGTTTCCCTCCTTGTGGTTGAGAAGGAGGGCTGAAATTAGCAACGCTTGATGCAGTTAGTCGGGATCCTCTCCAATCCGCGGGGGTCCATGGGGTCTTGGAGCTTCTTCTGAGCTCCTTGAACTTCTCCTCCATCATGGCAGCTATAGAAAAGGCTTTCAACAATGTCTTAGGCCGCGTTGCCTTGACCTCCGCTTGTATGTCGGACTTGAGTTTGCTGATGAAGGTGCCGCGGAGGCTTGAGTTTGACTAATCTGATATGCGGTTGCAAATCCTTTCAAACTCTTCTTGATAAGCTCGGACCGTGGTTTGTTGAGTTAGCTTAGTTATAGGGCCGATGCAAACTCGTCCCAAGATGAAAACGGTTGAGTCCAGGGTGCCGCCTGAAACCATCTGATCGTGAAATCTTCCAAGTGGAACGAGGCTATTAGGGCCTTCTGGTGGTCTAGAGTCCCTTGGTAGGCAAAAAATTGATCTGCTCGATAGAGCCAGTCTATAGATCACCTCTTGTGAACATGGGGGAACTTGAGAGTTGTATGGTCCAGACTTGATCCCCTCTAAACGGCCAGTCTCTGTGGATTGCATGTCCTTGTTCTCCGCATGGGCCCTTTCTACCACACAGAGGGGGGCCTCATTGTGGCATCGGCTTCATGACCTATTGGTTTGGATCATTGCTTGCCCTAACCGCAAGTGGCTTGGGCTAATCTTTGGCCGCGGGTTGCTCAAGCTCTAGTCTTGACGCAAGCTATTTATGCCAGGGTCTACCTTGCTCTATTTTGAGCCAAACCTTGGCTGCGGGTGGCTCGGTCCAAGCATAAGGTGCAGGTGGTTTGGGCCAAGCTCTTGTCACTGTCTAGTCAGACCAAGCCCTAGCAATTGGATGGGGTGGAGTTTCAGTGCGTCGAATTCCATCTCGTGCACTTATTCTTGATGGGGTCTTTCATTGGTGTGCATGTCTAAAGGATGGGTCTGCCCCAAAACCTAGGGTGCCCACCTCTTTGACCGGTTCGAGAGACACGGCCTTCGCTATTGGCCATGGTTCTCTCGCATGCCTCTTTGTTTGTGCTTGTGGTGTCCGTTTGTCACGGAGTTCACGAATAGCTAACACTACCTCTGACTTGGACGCTTGTAGTGACCGCAAGGTCTGCAACACATCTGGTTGGGTAGTCAGCGGAGGTGGAGTCAACGGTTCTGATAAGTTAATGGTCTTTGTTACCGCACCGGTTACAATTAGAGGATCACTAGCTGTGGAAGTCTCCCCGACCAATCTTGTCGTCGTCCCATGTGTGATTGTCATCTTGTCTAAGGATAACGATGTCTCTGATAGCAAATTGTTACGGACCAATTATAGTTGATCCGTAACAAAGGAGTTTAGGTTTTGGTTAGGATGAATGATGGTTGATGGAGTAGATGGAAGATGGTGGATTTTGATTGCACGAGGGATGATGGTGGTGGTGATGGAGGAAAAGATGGAGTACAATAGAGAAAGAGATTAATATACTTCTACTTAGATTATCTTACTCTTACTTTTAAGATAAACTTAAGGCTAAAATAATATTTTAATTCTTGGATGAATAAATTAAGGAGTTCAATCCCTCTATATATAGAGGTCGGGTATAATGAGTTATATTAGGAATAGCTTTAAAGACTGGTACTACTCAAATTACGATTTGCTTTAAAAACTTGCATAATTTAATTGAACTTGCGTTGAAGACTTATTTGGCTTAACTAGATTTACCTGTGTTTTTTTCTTATAGTAGTAGAACACTTATATGTCACTTAAATATTGGGACATTATGAAATTTGTTATTCTCTTATTTTGTGATTTTCTATATTTCCTAGAACCTTTTTACGTAGGCACCAACCTGCCTTACAAGATGTAAACATCGATTCTAGCTTTGGCACCTTTTTAACATCTTGGCATTAGGTGGATCATTGTTCACCTGTTTAAAACCTTACTTGAGCACCAGATTTTGAAATGATGCCATGAATCTGCGGTCTTTTTCCCCTACTTTATCCTTTCTTTAAATTGTCCTTGGCTAAAGATAGTTTTGTTCTTTGTGATATTATTTTCATTAGTTTGCTTTTAGACTCTGATAGGTTTTGAATTATCTTGATACATAGTGGTATATTCTATGTCATTCTTTGTGCTTCTGCTCATCTGCCAATCTGCCATTACTTAGATATGCTACTTTGGAGCATCAACATTTTTCTTTTCAATTTGTGTCATGAGGAGGATCTTGAAGCAAGTTTGTGTTATAAATGTACACACTGATCCTCCAATATAACTAGTAGCTGCTGATATATAAGCAATTCTGACTTTTTGATATGATAAAAATATTCTATCTGGAATGCTGCCCATATGAAGGATTTATAGTGATAGCTACTTCTATGAAAACTGCAGGGTTGCTAAGTATCAGGAAGCAAATCCTGGTGTATACACCATTGTTACGTTTCCATTTCTATTTGCTATTATGTTTGGAGATTGGGGCCATGGCTTGTGCTTATTATTGGCAACATTGTATCTCATATTCCGGGAAAAGAAACTTTCTTCGCAGGTCAGCTCTTTTAAGTTCTTTCATTATTCTTTTGACTTGTGAATACTTCGATTGTTCAATTCCTTGTTCTTTAAATGTCAATTATACATATAAATTCAGCTACGAAGGACTCAGAAGACACTTATGTAGACCTTTTGCCTGGCACTTGCAATTCAAATTTAGTTGATTTCATATGCCTTGCAGCTTCAGTTGTATCCCTTAAATATTGTTTGTAACTTCTATCTGTGATAGTGTGATATGCATGAGTGCTTATTCAAAGTCGGATGATTCTATTCCCTATATAATGTGCAAACATATAATTTGAAAAATTGAAAAACTACAATTCTTTTTCTATTGTTTTTCCCAAACATATAGACAATTTAGTTTAGGAAAATTTATAAATAGCAATTTGCACTTCACATTTGTTATCATTTACACACTGCAGTTTAGACCTTCATGTTCCGATCCTTGCCTTTTTCTATTATTGCCTAAAATGCAGGGTGCCCTATTTCCCTTTACTTTCTTCCACCATAAATGGGAGAAAGTCTTTGCTTCTAATTCCTCAATTCTTGCTACCACAGTGAAAAGTGGACTTCTTTAAGAGGATGCAACTGGCATTCATGGCTATCTGTGCTAGGGGTGTAATTGAGCCGAGTTTGATCAAGCCTAGTTCTGTTTAAGCTTTAATTAAAAATAATTTCAAGCATATATTTGTGATCAAATTTGAATTGAAGTTATTTTAATTTTGAAATTTCGAGTTTAAGCCTAAACGAGTTAATCAATAATTAATTTCAAGCCTTAATCAATTCAAGCCAAATTTTGATTCTATTCAAGCTTGAATTAAATTAAATTTGGTTTAGGCTTTAATCAAGTTTAAAATAAGCCAAGCTCAAGCCGACTTGATTATTTTCACAGCACTAATCTGTAATTTATCATATTACATAATCTGCATTGTTGAATGATCAAATTTTTGCTTATATCTTTTCCTTGAAGCGGAAAAATTATTTGGTAGGAAACTTTTATTCATATGCAATAAACTATGCTGTTAGGTTTGAATTTCTTTCCCGGACTTGATATGAGAAACTAACCCACTTGCTTGGTTTTGACTTGAGTTGTGTTCAAAATAACTGTCTAATAAGTCACATGTTAAGATGCATATCTTGCACATAGTTCAAACTCTATGTAATCTATTGCCACCAAGGCTCTAAATATTGATATCGACATCGGTTGCCAGGAAAAATGATAAATATTGGTTCCAATTATAACTGCTATATGGCCCGATTTTGCTGTTGTATCAGCCATTCCAATTTTAGACCATTTTTTGATATAAAGCATAGGGAAATCCTAGAAATTTAGGAAAAATGGTAGGAAAAAATATGTAAATTACTTGCGTAAGATAGTAGCAACTAGTAACATAATATGAAGAGTGAAAATACTAAGAACAATATCAAACTTCGATGCAGGATCTGCCTTGATTGGTTGAATCTACCGTGAATCGCTAAAGAAGGAGAAGAATGGATAGAATAAAGAGGGTGAAAATTAAAATGGTGGAAAAAGTTGGAGTCAGGTCGAATCCGGCTTATGATCCGATACAACAGATAATGGGCTGATATGGCCAATACATGTCAGCTGATCACGAGCCAAAACCAAGGGAAAACGTGATTTTGGCTCCTGTTTCGGATTGGTAATGGCTAATAACGATACATATTGGTGTCGTTCAATATTTCAAACCATGATTGGTGCCTATAAAAATTGCATGATGTACTTATTCGTGGCCTAACTTAGCTGGATTTCTTTTCCTGAAATCCCCTTGTAGAAGTGTGGTAATAGTTGACCCGAATAGTTTGGGCTAACAGTTTGTTAATATTTCTGCAAAATATGATTATGAATATAAAAGTTATATGAGAAGATACTATGTGAAATGGAAATTTAACCATAAATGGTATTTCTAAATTTAGGGCCTACTTGATTGGCAAAAAATGGACCCAGAACAAGACTAGCCAGTTATTGTCTCCAAGCAACTTTACTTCTTTAAACTGCGTATGCCTTTATCAGTGAAATCTACTCAGTCACATAGTCTATAAAAACCATGATTGCAGAAATGTTAGCAAACTGTTAGCCCAAACTATTCAGAGTCAACTATTACAACACTTCTACAAGGGGATTTCAGGAAAAGAAATCTAGCTTAGGCCATGATTAAGTACATCATGCAATTTTTATAGGCAGCAATCATGGTTTGAAATGGAAATTTAACCATAAATGGTATTTCTAAATTTAGGGGCTACTTGATTTGGCAAAAAATGGATGCAGAACAAGACTAGCCAGTTATAGTCTCCATGCAACTTTACTTCTTTGAACTGCGTATGCCTTTATCAGTTAAATATACTTGGTCACATAGTCTACCCACCCAATATTGACAAAACTCGTTAGCTTATACCTCCCTCCTAGTGATGAAAACCAGCTCCTTTGTTTGCTTTGCCATCTCATTGACATTTAAACACCTTCATCCTTTTCTGTTTTATATGTCAGGATACCTGATTCTATAGCCTTAGAACATACTCCTGAGATAAGTTGCTCATTGTCTCATTGTTCTACTTGTCACATACTTGGGATTAAGATCGTCTTTGCAAGATGAGAAGTTAAAAGTTAAAACTAATGGGCAAGAAACTGTTAGTTATGTCTTAAGGTATATAAAATTGTCATGGTGATTAGTTATAGGCTTACTAAGGAGAGTAACTTTGGATTTATCAAGGATTTAATTGGCGCTGATTAGGGGTATAAATGTATAATTGGTTTGAGCTTAATAGAGCCTATCTCTGATCAAGCTTTCAATCCTAGGATGGATGATCATGCTTTGTTTGTTTAGTTCAATCTAAGCATAATTTAGTTAGTTGGTCTCCTAATCTCATGGAGAAAGGAATTTATTTGAAGATTATTAGACCTTTTGTTTTTAAAATGTGAAGTTAGTTGGTCTCCTAATCTCATGGAGAAAGGAATTTATTTGAAGATTATTAGACTTTTTGTTTTAAGATGCGACAGTTTGTTTCTTTGTTAGCGTATTGTTGATCAAATGTTTGAAAGGCGATTGCAGTTTTCAGGCCGTCACCTCGCTGCATAGAACCCAGGCAGTATGCGGCCGCAAAACAGTCTTGTATTTTTAATATTGTAAAAATTTAAAAATAGTTATATATGATATATAATATATACTAAAATATAATATGAAGCATGAATACTTTGTTTGTCTTTCTGTACCAAATTCTAATACAGCTCGATACGTATTACATACTGTTGGAGGAGTGTCCAAATTAAAAGAAATAATTTTAATATTCCGATATGGCACCGATACGGCGGGATAAGGCCACGATATGTTTCTTGATTATCCAATTATTTTTTTTTGTGTTAAAAGATGATAGAAAACATATACTTTATATGTATAGACGATTATCCATTCGTTTATGATATTTAAGGCTCTGTTTATTTCATGGATCCTAGTTTCGACTGATCTCGAACAGGATTAGCTGAAATGGATACCCAATCTGTTTTGGGTCTAATCTTGCTTGAGATGAGTATGGGTAAGAGAGAGAGGGAGGGTGAAGAGAGGGAAAAAGAGAGAAAGAGATGGAGCAAGAGAGAGAGAGAGGAAAAGAGAGTTTGTGGGTTGCGATAGTAAGAGAGAGGGAAGAAGAAAGGGGAAGAGAAGGTGAAGAGAGAGACATGGAGAAAAGGTAAAAAAAAATAAAAAAGTATGCCAGTAAGGGAGAGGTGGTAGTCGGTGAGGGTGAGGGAGAGTTTCTTTTAAGGGAGAGTGAGTTAAGAAGAGAGTTAGTTAGAGAGAGAGGGGTTGTGGGAAAGTTTGATAAGAGAGAGAGTTAGTAGAGAGAGTTTGATAAGAGAAAATTAGTGGGAGAGAAGACAATTTTTTTTATTTGTGTGAGAGGGAGTCAAAGTGTGAGCGGTAGAAAGGGGGAGAGATAGAGATTAAGAAAATTTTATTTATTTTTTATTTTTATATAAGAAAATTTTATATTTATATCTCATTGTTATTTTTTCTAAAAATTTTCGAATTTTATCTGTTTTAGAAAATTATTTAAAAATACAGGTTGATGTGGAAACCGATATTGTCAATATTGCGGATACGACCGATATGTATTTCTTTTTAGATGGCCGATCTCGATTTCTGTTTCGATACTTGGAACCTTAGTTTATTTAATAATGAACTAAACATAACTTGGAAGCTATTTAAAGATCAAAATTGATTGTAGATTAATAGTTGAATTATGTTTCAATGTTTTACTAACATTTTGAGTTTCATATCAATTTTAGTTATAATATTATTCTGAAGTTTTAGGCTTGTAGATATTAAGCTAGCTTTCTTTCCTTTTATCTTATCATTTCTTGAGATAATTATTTTTTACCATATGTTATATTGGTTGATAACATATTGAAAATATATTAGTTATTTATTTATTGGCGTATCCATGTCGTATCCCCATATGCATATCTCCATATCTCCGTATCCGGTATCCGTGTTTCGTAGACTATATAAAGTTTTAATAGTGCACTACAAATTTTTTTGATAGTGCACCTAATCCAATTTACCAACCCAATGATCAAGGCAATGAGCAAACAATAGCTCATAGCCTCTTAGACAATTAAATCTCTAATCAAGGCAATGAGAGTGAGTGGGATATGGGAGGCAGTGCCCACCAATGGGGTGGCTGTTGGTAGAGGTGAGAAGATAGTGAGAGTCATAGTGTGAGCGAAAGTGAAAGAGAGAAACCTACCATCATCCATTGCTGCCTTGTGTTGTTCGTTACTGTTGACAATGGTAGCTCGGGACAGGCCGAACGAGAGAGGGAGGGAGAAGATTCTAGGGCTTGATAGTGTAGAAGATGAATCATTTGGTTATATACTCTTTTCCTCTTATATACGCATTTTTTTCTCTTTAAAGAATACTTATATTTTCTTCTTTTATTTTCTAGATTGTGCTAACTATATAATAAATTTTATTAAATTTGACTTTTTTATGAAGTTCAATAATTATATCACATCTAGAAACAAGACAAATATGTGGTAAAAAAGTCAAAAAAATATCTATCTATTTTGTCTAATTAACACGACGGGGGCATTTGGTCATTTGAACGTGCTTCATTAACTTTGACAAAAAAAATTGATGGTTCAAGTTTAGTCATAAGTATAAAGATTGATTTGAGTTTTTTTGAAATATAATGGGGTAAAGTAATTTTGGGTATAAGTATATGAGGGTAAAATTTATTTTGCTTATATATATATAAATTAGTTCTCAAACCCAATAGCATACTTGACCTGCTTCAATGCCAAGGGTGGCCGAACTGCCAACCGCACAGCCGGCTGCCTGGTCCGCTAAGCGCTTTTCTTTGCTAAGGCAACCCACCATGGCAGTTGCGCACATTTCTAGTTTTTGGGGCGACCGTTGCGTGGCCTCGTCAAGGCTGTCGCTTTTGCTGCCTTTTAAACTACTGCATTGATCATCATGATAGTTGTGTCTTTTTCTTGAAGTCTTGATTGATGACCTCTATGGCTATGGTTTCTTGAAAAATTCCAAGCTCATTAAAATTTTTTCCTTTCCCTAAAGATTATTCATTACTAGTTTATATGGCTCCTATAATAATTTAATGATTATTTTAATTTTGTTTGGGATTCACAGAAGCTTGGAGACATCATGGAAATGATGTTTGGTGGGCGCTATGTGATCATGATGATGGGACTTTTTTCAATTTATACTGGATTAATCTACAATGAGTTCTTCTCTGTCCCATTTGAGCTTTTCGGTAAATCAGCCTACGGCTGTCGTGATCCTTCTTGCAGGTAAGGGCAAGTCCATTTTGAAAGTTATTTTTTTTTCTGATTATTTTGTAGCTTATGCCTTTTTTTCTTTTTCTTCCTTCATCTTTCTTATAGGGATGCTACTACAGCAGGTTTGATTAAGGTGAGGAATACTTACCCGTTTGGCGTGGATCCTGAGTGGCATGGTAGCCGTAGTGAGCTGCCATTTCTCAACTCATTGAAGATGAAGATGTCTATCCTCATTGGGGTAGCTCAAATGAATCTGGGCATTCTATTGAGTTATTTTAATGCAACATTCTTCAGGAATAGCATTAATATTTGGTAATTGCATTAATCTAATTTCCATTTTTAGTTTTCATACTGATGATTCACTGCTCAATTTAGTGCTCACTGCATATCTGATATCTTTCTCCTTACATTGTTCGTCTCGGAGGATGACATATTTTGGGGATATGGATAACATCTAATCTATCCAATTTTGCTAGCTATTGTGAAAAATGTTTGGTTCCAATTGATATATATTTAACAAGTTTTGGTTTTTCCAATTTTCTTGCCCCCACAACATGAACATAGTCTCTGTACTTGCTGTACTTATTTATTTTCTATAAATTTGCCATGATGTTAAGCTCAGTATTATGACTTATAGTCTGCTATTTTTGTATTGTTTCTTATGTGCTTCTACTAGTTGCTGAGAGAACAATTTGAAATTGTCAATGACACAATCTGCTCATTTCCTTTCAGTCCAGACTTGAATAGAACTCTGGATGCATTATTATTACCTAGACACCTAAAGCTATTATGAAAGGGTAAATAAATCTGTCTGTATGGATCATATGATCATTAGAACTTGACAGTGTAATATTTTTGTTTAATCATCTTGAATGCTCATCTTAAATGAGGGCATCATTTAGTATGCTAGTTTGTTTTCACTTAACCTTTCTTTCTTAACTTAAATATAAGTTTCTATTCAGTAATGAACGTATAAGTATATAGTTAATAGCTTCAGCTGTTCTGTCACAGGTATCAGTTTGTTCCTCAGTTGATCTTCTTGAACAGTCTATTCGGTTATCTGTCACTACTCATCATTGTAAAATGGTGCACTGGATCAAAAGCAGATTTATACCATGTAATGATATATATGTTCCTCAGTCCAACAGATGATCTTGGTGAGAACCAGCTATTTCCTGGACAGAAAACACTGCAGGTTTGTTATAATTTTATATGAATCTCTATTAGATTGTTCTGTTCATTTTTACACTAACATGCTTATCATCATGTGGTTAGCTTGTGCTACTTCTTCTGGCTCTTATTTCTGTGCCCTGGATGTTAATTCCGAAGCCGTTGCTTTTGAAGAAGCAACATCAGGAGGTAATTATTTGTTCAGATTGCCTTTTTGTTCTTAAGTGACTGGCTTCTTAAATCGTGCTGATTAATCTTTATGATTGTTAAATCAGAGGCATCAAGGCCAATCATACACCATGCTTCAGAGCACAGAAGAATCACTTGAGGTGGACCACGACCACAATTCTCATGAGCATGAGGAATTTGAATTTAGTGAAGTTTTTGTGCACCAACTGATACATACAATTGAGTTTGTCCTTGGAGCTGTCTCAAATACTGCGTCATATCTTCGATTATGGGCTCTCAGGTATCAAAGTGATCAAATTATTCTTGAGAAGTCCCTTTTATCAATATCTTCTATGTCATTAGGAAAAATTCACTGCCTTACTGTGCAAGATTGAAGTCGCTAGGCTGTACTAGAGGAAGAACGTAAAGTAGACTATCTGCTACCTGCATATGAAAGCAGCAGCTTAGTTTAGTATATCCATATGGACTTCATGTTCCTTTTACTCCGGATTGTTATCTTATAACTACTTTCCTCTATGATTTTACACCAACAGTAATTAACAACATATCTGATATGCTGCCTGCAGTCTTGCCCATTCGGAGTTGTCCAGTGTTTTTTACGAGAAAGTTCTCCTCCTTGCTTGGGGGTGAGTTTCCTTTATTTGATTCATTTCTTACAGTTATTATTCTTCCATCTAGTATCCTTTTCTTCTTTTGTGGAGTGAATAACTGGTATTTCATCAGGTACAATAATATCTTCATTCTCATCATTGGCTTAATCGTGTTCATCTCTGCCACTATCGGTGTCTTGCTTGTGATGGAAACTTTAAGTGCATTCTTACATGCCTTGAGGCTTCACTGGGTGGAGTTCCAGAACAAGTTTTATGAGGGTGATGGGTACAAGTTTGCGCCATTTTCTTTTGTATTGCTTTATGAAGAGGAAGACTAGATACCATTGTATTGTATGCGATCTCATTCGTATCTGTGGCATTTGGACTTGCTTCTGCTGCCAGAATAATCCTTCTCCTTTTACTGGGTAAGAATGCGAGAATTCTTGTTCATTTGTGTCAAGGGACAAAGCTGAGCTTCTTTGTCTGTGAGCCATGTATTATTTGCACATTTACATAGTCTCAGCGAGCATGCTATTCATGCATATAGGCAATGAAGAGTCTGGAGAGTGAAAATAAATCTGTAGCACATGATTTTTCTCCTGTGCGTTGTCCATAATAAGTTATTTGTTTATTTATAAATCTCGTATCAGCTGTTCATTTTTGGATCATTTTCTAGAAAACGTAATGAATAAATATGGCTGGTAAATTTTGTGCCATTTATCTTCTTGAGCTGATGAATGCTCTGTTCGATTCTGGAAAGCGCGCCATATTTGAACTTATAATACTGCTGGGTCTTCGCTGGTTTTTGTTGAAACACTGGACTGATGAAACTGAAAGCGAAATGAGAAAGATCCTTCTTTTTATTGAATTTTGGCAGCTTGTTTGTGTATGTTATTATTATTATTATTATTATTATTATTATTAAAGAATGAACATTTATGATAAGCCGATGGTGAGGATATCTAATCAACTCCTTGATTTTTTGTGTTCATGCTATAACTATCATAATAAAAATGCATGTGATGACGTCGTATCATCAATTTATATAAAGTTCCTTTTATTGAAAATGACCCTGGCTCACAAAGGTAATACCAAGTTAAATCTTTGGTATAAATAACCCAAGAATTGTATTGGATAGTTCTCTCCTCCTATAATTGGTAAAGTGCTCTTATATCCATGTTATGTGTTCTATGATTATCTTAAACTTATTTACTTATCCCTTTTTTCTTTTAACAGAAGAAGAACAAAATAATCAGCTAATGTATCTTACTTCTCAAGGACATCTACTTCTAATGTAGTGCGCAATGTTCCTATAATCACAGAGACCACTCATTCATTATCGTCATTTGTATATGTACTGCCGCCGTCACCACAGTAGATGGAGGTCCAACATTTAAAGTTCTGGATGCCTCAACTTTGGAAGGCTCGAGTAATGTCGAATTTGTTGTTCACAGGAAAGTGGTATCCTTGCTCCCTAGTGTTGTCTATCAACCGATCTATATCCGACACTTTAGGTCCCATTTCACTCGTGAAATAGGAATAGACTTCTATAAAATAAGTCTCTTTATTCTGGTGTAGTAATTAAACAACATCTTATCTTATTCTAGTTTATTATTTTAACATTTTCTTCCATATTATTTCATACAATTTTTAAAAACTAATTTATTAATACCCAGAAAGTACTATTTTACCCTTTTGAGCTGACATCACTCATTTAACATCTAATCGGCTATAGTTTGATTTCTCTCTCTCTCTCTCTCTCTCTCTCTCTCTCTCTCTCTCTCTCTCTCTCTTTCTCTTCTCTACAAAGGCAGCCATGCCATGCATCATCAAGCCCAATGCCGACCTCCCTCAACCTCTACACACCTCTCCTCCGATGAAGCATTGCGACTACGCTTTGTACGTCTCTCCTCCGACGAAGCACTACAACCACGCTTTGCACATACTCTCCTTATAGGAGTACATCTCTCCTATCTCTCCAATTAACTAGCATTAAACAGACATGCACAAGAAGGTAAAAATGAAGTAGATTGTAGGGCTATAACTAAGAAGAGTGCAGGATTATAACCCTACATACTAGCGTCGTATGGATTTATAATCTCGCATTATCGCGCAGTGTAGGATTCTTACCCCACATACTCGAGTCAGGGTTATAACTCCACATATTAGCGTACTGGGGGTTATGACCCCGCAACGCGAGAACAAGTCTACATCTTCCCGCATGGAAAATTTTGACACAATACACTATTTACACAAATTATAATTTACAAATTACCTGCATGAATGTGGCGTTTTATCTTCTGTTTCTCTATCAATACGTGCACCTAATTCGATTGAGAAGACTTCAAAGTAGTGCTTTTGACGTTTTTGTTGTAGATGCTAAGAGAGGTTATGCAAACTATAACTTAGAGCCACCGTCCTCCTCGATCGCGTCTTCTTATGGTGGGGCAACATCTCTGTATTTTTTTTTAAGTTCTATCCATATCCAAATTGGATAGAAATTTTTTATCTTAATCTGATCCGAGTCGGGTCGAATCGGAGTTAATCTGACCCGTTTTCACCCCTATGTACACGTGTTCGTCGAATGGGGGATTACATGTTAGGCTTAGTATTTGACATTAGTTATATATATATATTGATTTAGCATATTGACTTGATCCGTATATTTAAACGGGTCAAATGAGTTAGTGGTATAAACCTAAATATGACCGGATTATTAAACAGGGTAGGCAGGTTGACTTATTTATGATCCAAACCCAATAAGACTAAACTCAAACCCAATTAACAATCGGGTTATGGTACCGTATTATTGCAGCCTTGAGCTGTAGTGATCTCTACATAGTATAGTATAGAAGCATCATAAGACAATTGATTGACTACACATGCCGTTTTTGCCCTCTAGCACGACTATTAAGGTTGTAGTATGTTTAGTATAAATTAAAATATTTTATGTTTGTATCTTTCATATTCTCAAAGGTTTTGACAACTAAATATTTGGTGTAAATTCATATTTTATTAGATATTTCTTGCTGAGGTTCAAATGCAAATACTGCATGAAATAGCAATGGTGGCGAGGCATCAACAAGGTGATTATTGACATGTCCATTAGCGTATTACATATGGTTGATGAGCTGCGGTCTTCTCCTAGAGTGCATTAGCTAGTACTAGCTCTCGTAGTGCATTGGACAGCACCATCTCCTATAGGTAAAGGTAGAGATAGAGAAAAAAAGGTAGGGGGAGAGGGAGGGGGAGAGGGATTATAGATGAGTAGGCTACATCTACTATGAAACAGGCTACTAAGGTTGTAGAGCATGCTACAACTATTGCAGAACAGACTATTAAGGTTGTGGAGCTTGCTAGAGGAGGTGATTGCTGCAAAAGAGTAACGAGCAGATGTAGACATGTTTATTTCGTAACTCATACAGGAGCCATCTACTTCTCATGACCTAGGATTGCCTAGGAAGTACAAAAAAAAGAAAGAAAAAACCACAACTTAATTCGATTTTACGTATTGGGTGGGTAGATACTTATTTATAAACTTGAAATGTTTTGATATATAAATATATTTCATTTAGTGGAACTTGTGATTATCTGTTTTGATGTGCGTTAATTTAGTGTTTTAATTTAGATATGGTTTGGTGCATAGATGTTATATCTCATATTAATTACTGGTATTATTGTTTCTTTTAAACATTTCTGATTTTTTTTCTAGAAAAAAGGTGTACATGTAAATCTGTCAGCAGTGTTTCTATTTCACTGTTTCATTTTAGCAATTATAAATTAATGACAGATTGTTATAGTATTCCATTTCAGTTTCAACAAAATTAAAACACTTATTTGTTAAGTGTTTTATTGAAACGCTCACGAGTTAAGCATTTTACATTCAATTGAAACGCTTTTCCTGTCAATGGTTCAGCATATACATTGTTTGCTTGAAAATGCTTAATAAAGGGGTATTGAGGATGAAAAAACAACTGCAGGTTTATTTTTTTCTGGACAGATAATATTTCTTTTTTCCTTTCACCCTTTTGCATTGAAATAACATATTGAAATAAAAATGATATGATTCAACCTCAGACCCTTTTGAATGTAGCGGATAACAGCAGAGCTCGAAAATTAATGTGTATTCGAATCATAGGAGCTGGTAATCACCGATATGCTCATATTGGTGATGTTATTGTTGCTGTAATCAAAGAAGCAGTTCCCAATATGCCTCTTAATAGTTAAGCATTTTATTAAACTTTAAAATGCTTGATTTTTCGACGTTTTAACAAGAACAAATGCGTGGTTTAAATTCTCATTTAATTTTCTTAAGTTAAGATTATAAGTGAAATGCTAACTAGTTTAGCATTTTATGCTTGAGCTTAAAAGATTAATAGGGAAAACACTAATTATTTAAGGGGTTATTTGACTGGGAGCTTTTCTGGATGCAGTGTTTAACTCCGAACCAATCGTTTGGTTTGGTGTATCAAATCTGAAAAGCTGTATTTTGAAAAACTAGTTATGCTTAGATGTAGTCTTTTGGCATTCATTTGATCCTAGTGGATGCCAAAAGATTGCATCTAGTCTAACCTAACTCATCTCTTTCTCTTATCTGATTTCCTTCCCCAACCCTAACTCATCTCCTTTTCTATTCTCCTCTTTGTCTCCTCCACCATTGTTGGCGGGTGGTTGGAGGTTTCTTCGTTGTCACATTGCCAGAGTGTTTCTTCGTCACCGCTTCACCGAGGAAGCTCTCACCCTTTATTTTTCTTCTTCTCAGTGGCTAGGATCCTTATATTTTATTTGCTCTCCTCTTGCTTAGAATCCTTGTATTTCAGCTCTCCCATTGTCGTAAAGCAATAGAGGAGCAGCAAAACAATTTGTAGCTTTTTCTTCCTTCCCAACTTTGCAGCCTTTATTAAGACCTTAAACCCTGCTAAAAAAATTGACTAAGAAAGACGTAGCCAAGGCCATATACTGCATCCATAATGGATCCTTTTGGCTCATTACCCAGAAGGAAAACGTGATAAAAGTGAAAGAGTTAATGGTGAGGATTGAAGGATCATAGCCAAGACCATGCACTGCACCCACAATAGTCTATTTGCCTACTCATTATGTAACACCTAGAAAAATAAAAATAAATAAATAAATAAATCCTACATGTAATCATTTTTTTAGTTCTCCATGAAGCATCTATTCGTCCTCTCCCTTCCCTCATCGACGCTTCATTTTTGGAGTTGCCACCTGGAGATCATGAAACTGACTCTAAGCCCTCATCTCTTCAAAACCTTCCTCTTAACTCTACTAATTACACTATCTTGGCTATTATTCTCATTTTCTTTTACTTTTTCATTGTAGTGAGTGTTTGACGTGATGTACGCATCGATGAGGAATTCTCGGAGCAATCCAATTGCACTAATTGATCCGTGGGTGAGGGCCATCCTGATCCTTTCAATTAATTTATGATTTATTGGGTATTGAAGCCTATAACACAAAAAAATATTATATTTCCATCTTCTCCAATTGGGTTTGCCCGCCGATGACCACCATTCGACCTTGTGTCTACGCGAGGAGATTCGTCTCGTCGTCCTCATTATTTAGGTACCCTCCGCTAGCTTCCTAGACTTTTTATTTGATTTTTGCTATGAGACTTTTGCTTCGCCGATTCTTAGCTTCGACATTAGCCACCATCAATGACCTTGTCGTGCTGCCACCTCTTATCTCCTTCCGTGTGCGCCCCTTCTCCTTTTAGACTAAATCCTATGTGCCTTTTTCTTTCTAGTTTGCCAAATCATAATATTTTTTTATTAACAGTTTTTCTTCTTTTCCTCTTTCTTCTTCCCTCTCAAGGCTTCCCTCTCACCTCTATTCGAGTTAAGCCACTTTTTCCTTATTGGGCCCACCTCTTATTTTGACTTTCAGTAGCTCGAAAGAAAGAGGTTATAAATCCATTCCTGCAGCTGGCTTTTAAAGTTTCTTTTTGAAGTTGTATTGCATAGCTAAACTTAATTTATATTCTTAAAATCTTATTTCTTTAGAAAAACTAATATGTAAAAGTTAAGTTATGTTCCCTTCGTGTATTTATCTATTATAATCATATATTAATATATTATTTTAAATTAGATAATTCTTTTACAATCACTATTGAATATTATTGATATGAATCAGTATTAATTAATTAAGCTAATTTATACAAATAGTTACTAAGAGTTGTTAATTAATACTATAATGGTTGCTAATGAAATTTATACATTAAATAATTATTCAGGATTGCTATCATCATTACTTATGTTAGATGCTTATTTGTATTATTTTAATCATCCACTTTAGTTTACCAACAATTATTTTACCTTAATGTTAGCATTAATCATGTTAATCTATATGACTATACTACTTTGTTAAACTCAAATATTAATTTAGTATTTCAAATCATAATATTAGTTATTGAACTATAGCAAACATCTTAACACACTTCGATAATAACATTTGTCATTTTCTTTCTCATAAAGCTTTGAAATCATTTTGTTAGAATTTGCTAACTATAACTTTTGGACCTTGAAGGGTTGACTCATGCTCGATTATGCTCATCAATATACTAGTAGATACACTATCATACGAAGATGATCTCGAGACACAAGAGGAGATCTACTTTTAAAAAGAGTTTATTGTAATCCGGATATACTTTTTAGGCAAGTGAATCTTTCATAGTTTAGAGATGATGTGAATCTTAGCTTGTTATTAATGAGTGTTATATTAATTTAATTATAATTGTCATACGTAGTATTTATTTTACTATTATTTTATTTATAGTAGGTTATCAATTATATTTTGCTCATATGATTCATGCTTTTTAAAAACATGTGATAATGATTAGATTAATAATGACATGATATAAACTATTGTATGTGAGATTAGAATATTAGTCCTAGCGGTACTTGATGACCTAGGGTTAGGGCGTCTATTGAGTTGTGTGCTCTGCGTGCGATAATGAGCTATATGCTTTTTGTTTTGCTATATGTGATGATAAAGATATATGGTTATGGGCTTACGATTATGGTCCTTAGTCTGATGGCTATAGATATCGATCATATGTAGTGTCGTCAAGTATGCACGAGCGATGTTACCGTTGGATATATAATTCCCACCTCATCGCTTGTATGATTTGTGCATAGATATAAAATTGCTCTATGTGAGCCTATGATGGAGTAAATAAGAATGGATATAAACTCTGCATGAGTCTTTATTATGATATACAAATTATATGATAAATTGAGACATAATCCATGGATATTTGATAGTTATGATTTTTGTTAATTTTTTCATTCAGTATTTACTTCTTGCCTTATTGATTCAAGTATGAAATGTATATCTGCTATATTTATATTATCTTTAGACTATTGTGAATTGCACTTGTTGGACGTTTATACTCACCATTTTTTGGTGGAATATGTTGTACATCTAGTGGTGGATCACACGTTTATCTTGGAGTAGCTGCTGCAATTTAATTATCAGCTGTTTACGTCTACTTTGTTTAGATGAATAGTCGCACTTGCATGGGCTTGAATTTTTAGGTTGTATGGACATGTATTTCTAGAGGCTTATTGTGGCTTGTGTTTTATATTGGGTATTGAACTTATATTTTTCGTAAAGCTAATTATAGCTTTAATACCTTGTGAAAATGTTGACCATTAGGTCATGTGAGCACCACGTGGGCACTTTCCATATGAGGAACATGTTTATCTGGTGATGGGTATTTTATATTACCTAGAAGGAAAACTGGACAAGAGATTGAGTTAGCGGTGAGGATGACTTTGAAGAGAATAGACTTTCCTCTTCTTCCTTCTATGCTACGTATCTAACTAGATGTTTGTCAGAATGGTTGAAACAAGGCTGCCACAGCCATAGTCTATATATATGCAGAAAGAACAATAATCACTTCACAATCAGTCCATTTAAAATTCACTTCACAATCAGTCCATTTAAAATTGAGACAAGAGGGAGAGTATTAAAGACACTTGATATTGATGTTTCATTACATAACTATGCAAGGTAACATAATAGTTTTGCTAGGAATAGAAGTAGATAACTAGTTTTATTGATTGAAGGGAAACATATTGATTTTATTATTATTGGTATGGATGGACATTGCAATAGAAGATGCTATTGAGCATATGCAAGCTATATCATTTAGTGTAATGGCTATTGGATTTATTTCTCTACATGGTTTAGAAAAAGACACCAATTAAATAGTAAACCTATTATATATCGACAAGTGGAGAAAGAAAAGTATATCAAATGGACTATTACATAGTACATATAAGGTAAGCATAGATATGATAAGATTAAAGAGATCTACCTAATTTAATTTATGCACAATTGTAGGAAAGAAAGGGTTGCCATACATTGTTGATCGAATACAGTATATATCATTTCGTAAGGTATATCAAATATTTGAGTATAAATCTATATAGATATAATGTTATTATACCATTTTAATCATAATGCCATGTATGTACCAGGATTGCATGGGAGCAATAGATGGAACACATATATACATGCATCTAACACAAAATGTTTTTTCTTGCCAAAGTAGACTTTAGTTTAAAATCCACTTATGTTCTTTGCATTAGGTGGGAATGATCAACTCATGATGCATGTGTTCCAAGATGCATTAGGTAGGCCAAATGGCTTGAATGTACTTTTAGGTACTTTTTTAACAAAGCAATTAATATTTTTATTTTAATGTAGGTAAATATTACTTGTGTGATGCTGGCTATGCTACTAAATATGGATTCGTTGCTCCACACCTCACCATGATGTATGATATCATCTAAAAGACTAAGGTTCTCAAACACCTTCCAATCCTAGAGAATTGTTTAATTATTTGCATTCATCAACCCGCATATCAATTGATTGTGTATTTGGGTCTTCCATTTTATCCATTTCGAGCACAGATATTATATTTGGGTCTAAAATTCGATTCTATATTCAAAAATTATTTTTATTTAATTAGTTAGGATATAATTTTAAATTTTATTATCCATATAATATCTATATTCGAATTCATATCCAGACTAAAGCATAAATTCGAACGTGAGTTAAATACTATTCTATGCGTATCCATTTAGACTCGTGCTACAGTATAATAGACTTTTTTGGTTTTAAATTTGATGGACAGACTCTTTTGGTAAATAAAGTCTCAAACGGGGTTAGTTTGGTAAAACACTCGGCTTATGCGTACTCCGTACCATATCCTCTGCGCCAATAGCATCCACACGTCCTAAAGTGGGTCCCGCGGCTTATAAATAACGGGATAATTAACGGCAATCACATAGATTAAGAATCTAAAATCTCGCCCGCTCACTTGATGATGCCACGTCACCTAATAGTAGAGAGTTTGTGAAACTTTTCGTGACGTAGCATTTTTCCGTTATTTTTTTTTCAAAATTCTGCCCAAAAGGGAGTCGTCGGTCGTTATTTTTTCTAATCTATTGCTAAGAAGTACGAAGAAGGGGTAGGGAAGGCGAGGGAGAGGTGAAGCGGCGAGCGATCCCGTCCGACCCGATCGGTGCACGGGATCCAGTAGAGCGTACATCCTTCCTCGTCCTTTTGCCCTAAATTGGGAAGAGATCAAGAAGAGGGGGTGGAGAAAGAGAAAGGAATCGATCGGAGAAGAAGGGGAGTATATGGGGGATTACGAGTTCTTGAATCCACCTCAGGGCGGGTGTTGCCCACCGACGGATATGATGCGATCGGAGCCGATGCAGCTGGTGCAGATCATTATCCCAATCGAGTCCGCACACATCACCCTGTCCTACCTCGGCGATCTCGGCCTCCTCCAATTCAAAGACGTATGTTTGAACACCAGTTTGCTTCTTCCCTTTTCTGTTTCCTCATCTAAAGATTGATCTGCTTACTGTTATTGTTTGAAAAATGAGGTAAGACAGACGGGTTTTGGATTTTGTGGAGATTATGGCGTATTGGCGTTGATTTGTGGTGATCTCGACGAGTAGGATGAGGGGCGATCAAAGGGGACCCATAAAGATGCTCTTAAGTACAAGAAGCGTCTATCAGTCGAATTCTTAACTCCTCACCCAAATTTGGAGCTCCAATACTATTCAACTTTCTAAAATTCCAGTTTTGCCCTAAAAAAACTTAATTCATAAATTTAAATTCCATCTGTATCCTTTATTAAATAATCTTTTTAGTTAAACTGAATATATAATTATATTTACTAATCAAATTGAAAAGGTCTCATCAAAACCTTAAAATGAGTCTAATATTAAATTATTTTAATTTATTTTAAATTTTTTATTTTTATTTCGTGTAATATAATCTCGATGCATTTAATTAAAAATTTAAAATTATTTCTAAAACTTTGAACATTAGTCTTATTATAAAGATGTCAATAAGAGTTTTTTAACCATATATTTTTTAGTACAAATAATAATATTAAAATGACATATTAAGTAATTTAAAATATAATATTAATTAATTAATTAATTAATATAGAAGTCGATGCATTGGAGTGCTCCGGGTTCTTGGCTCTATATTAGAGCCCTCCCTTGGAGATGCCTTGGGCTCCGAATCTCTAAATTTGGAGCTCGATAAAGCTCCAATAGGGCTCCAATGGGGCTCTAAATTTGAAGCTAGCTATGTGTGGCTCCAAATTTGAATTCCCATTCAAAAATTTGGAGCTTGACTCCAAGTAATATTTGACTTTTTGTAAATTTAATTTTGTCTTTTAAAAGTTTAATTGTAATTTTATTTGTATCTTTTATTAAATAATCTAATTAGTTAAACTAAGTATATAATTAGTTTTATTAATAAGTTCTTAACAAAAATAGTACCGTTGAAAATGTCTCATCAAGATCTTTAATATGAGTCTACTATTAAATTATTTTTGAATAATCCAAATATTTTAAATTATTTTTGACTTACTAGACTATTAATGCTTATTATTCTATTATTAAATATTTTTTAATAATGACATGTAATGCTTATTTTAATGTTTATTTTGTATAATGCTTATTTTAATGTTTATTTTGTATAATGCTTATTTTAATATTTATTTGTGTAATATAATAATAATAATTTAAAATTATTTCTAAAACTATTGAATATTAGTCTTATTTTAAAGATCTCAATGCGAGTTTTCTAACCATATAGTTTTTATTAAAAATTAATAACATTAAGAGAACCTATTAAGTGATTTAAGATAGGTAATATAAATATATTTATATTATATTAATTGTTTTAATAAATATAGACTAGGCTCCAAATATAGCCCTCCCTTGGAGATGTTTTAACAGATAGATGGGGTTGGGAAATGTCGAGCATTTTGCATGATCAGAGAAATGTGGGTATTTCTGTTGACAAAACCTTGCTCGTGATCTCATTTGGGCTTTTGAGTTTTTCTGAATTTTGGCCATGTTTTGCAACTTTTAATAAATTTTTTAAGAGCAAGTTTACATGCGATTTTGTGTTGGATCCATCCGTTATTTGTATTTCGTCCATTTGATTTGTATGCTACCATTATTGTTTTTACTTGTGAGGCATGGTGCTTATGTATGTCATTTTTTGAAGGAAGGTCCGTGGACAAAGTTTATTACTCAGTCATTGTTACATATTTGATCTAGACAAGAGCCCGGCCAAACCGTTGTTTTATTGCAGCGGATGGCATGACGGGCTAGTAGATGAGCATTCATGTTGGAACTGCAAACGTAACCTATCCTAATGGAGGGAGTGAAGAATATTAACTCACTGCATTCGCGAAGGAACGGTTGAGCTTGCCAATCTATCATTGTATCATGTCCATTAATTGTGAGGTATGAGAAGATCCATTTTGCTAGGTCCTCGCGAGACTTGGATAGTAATTTGATGGCCTCTAGAATGGCCCCAAGTTCTCTACAAAGTGCATTGGCGTAGGTTGATAGGATCGGAATTTGACCTTATGGTTGCAACCATACACGTATAAACCTAGCCCTCCCCTAAGTCCGCCATCCCATGTAGTGCCTGTCCAATAGATAAGAGTGTTGTTGTCTCGACTGGAGCTCAGAATGTCAAGGCAAACGTTAGGCTACTGGCGGGGGAACTTTCATTTGTGAATCCTCCACTTGTACACTAGGAGTGGCCTTGGCAATGACCTTGGCCAGGGTTGGCCCTAGAACCCTTAAAAGCTTGCTACATTGGGCTTTCCAAACTTCCCAAAGGACTAAGAAGCAAAGCGCCAACTCAGACTTGGATAGACAATGGCTGAGCTTGAGAATCTAGTCTTCGAGTTTGCTAGGAAGGAGCTCTATCTTAAAGCCAAACTGGCATCTAAACTAGATAGCTCGAGCAAAATTGCACTTCATAAATAAGTGATCAAGCGTTTCGGCTTGATAGGCACATAGGGGGCAAGTATTGTCCAAACCGGTTAGCCTTCGCTTTAGGGTGGATTTGTTGGGGAGAGCTCTAGCGAAACATTTCCAAAGAAAGATTTTGATCCGAGGAACAGTGAAGGGGTTCTTCCACATCGCCTTCCAGATTTCGATCGAGCTTGAGCTCAAGGAGTTGCACTCCTAAAGGCTGCTCGAGGTAAGACAATTGAATCTAGTCACCTGAATCTAGGCAAGACAACTAAATCTCAAATTCCTAGCTCACGTGCTAAAAATCACCACCAAAGAGTCACGTGGTAGTCTCCAATGACTCCGGTGGCTCTCCGACAGGCTGATTCCACTGCGTGACTCCGATGGTGAGAAAGAAGAAAGCGAAGGGGGAGAGGAAGAAGAAAAGGAAAACGGCTAGGGGGGAGGAAGAGGTTCAGGAGAGAGAAAAATTAGGGTTTGATTTATAGTGCAAAATCAAAATCTAAATTAGATTTGGATTCGGCGAGATTTCTACGACTGCCTCGTCGCGTGCCGGAGAGGGAGAGAGGAGGGAGTTCACTCACGTATTTATTTTTATTATACTTCGTACCTTTGTCTGACCATGTAATTTACTGTGTACAAATTATTTATTTCATCCTTACGTGCAAATTTAATTGTTACATTTTCTGTGTGCATTTAATCATTATACTCAGTGCATCGCCATACCTTGCGCAAATATTAAATTTTAGTGAAAAGAAAAATAAGACTAATATTGGTACGACTTAGAGAACAGTCTCGGTATAAATTGCTTGTGGTTTTTCGTGGTGACTCAAGTCTATCTGGAAGTCCAGGAGAAAGTCCTAAATCAGATCACTGCAGTGACTTTCTTAGGTAACTGGCGGGGTTAGGGAACAACCCTAGTATGAATAAGAAATTTTCTAGGTGACTCTAACCTCTCTTAACGGTTAGTGGAAAAGACAGGGTGTGTTGATCACATAGTGATACCATCTGATGACCCTAACCGGATCAGCTATGAAGAAAAGTCCCGAGCGTCATCTCGAGGTGACTTCTAGTTGATGTGGATCCATACGGTATAGACCTATTGCGACAAATGACAGTATAAATATTGGAAAGATGTTAATATGTTGAAATTGTGCAAGGTTACATTTATGACTCTCTATTGTTATCATTGTCATTATTTAAAGAGTATGCCTATTACAAATTGTTATGTATATTGTTGATCTTAGTTTTTATTCAACATTAATAAAATTTAGAATTTATTTGGTTTTCGAGTGGATTCCACTCACTGAGCTATAGTTGTTGGCTCATAGATTTTTTTTTAAATTTATTTATTATCTCAGGTAATAGTCGGCGTGGCAACTGAGCGAGACATACCCGAATCCCACCTCCACTTAGGACCCACCTATTTACCTTTCCGCTCTTTTAAGATTTTATGCTTTAGATTAAATGTTAAATTTATTTTGTTTAGAGACTCAAAAACGATGACATTGTTTTTATAATTTTTGAAATTAGTTTAAATTTAATAAAACAGATCTTCGTTTATTTTCTTGCCATTGTACACTTAGGAAGTATTAGTAAGGCTTCGTATATCTTAAGTATATTGAGGTGCATGGCCAGTCATGATTTCTATCTTGGGTCGTGACAACATAACTTTTATAAAACTTGTGCATTTGATGTTTAAAGCTTTTCTTTTTCTTTTCGGATCTGGTCTTATACTCTATCCCATGAAAAACACCACAATGTTGGTTCATGTTTTATGTTGTCTTTGAACTTTATTCATCTGAGTACATTCCTATCATTGTTGGCTGCCACAATAATGATGAGAGACAGATACAAAAGTACTTTTGATGTGGTATCGGTAAGCTATTGTAACCTTGATTGGTAGTAGGGCTGTCAAGCTTGATGAGCGGCTTCGGCTTGGCTCGGGCTCGACTCGGCTGAAGCTCGAGTTTGGATCGGCTCTGTCAGAGCTGAGCCGAGCCCGAGCCGTTGTAATCGACTTGAAATTAATATCGAGCTGAGCCTGAGTTGGAGCCGGCTCGCTCAGGCTCGGCTCAATAGGCTCAATAGACTGACTAGCTATAACTAAGGGCACGTGGCATAAAGAAATATTGCCACGTGTCCCTTACCCACCCCACCCTCACCCGTAACCCATCCATCACCCTCACCTACCCCACCCTCACCCATCACGTCACCCTCCCCATCCTCACTCATCACCCTCATGTCCCTCACTCACCCTCACCCTCATCCACTCGATCACCACCTATAGCCTCACCCCACGTGCTGTCACCTCCTCCCTCTCCATCGGTCTCCATCGACAAGCCACCACCACGGCGCCACCTCCTCCTCTCCGTTGGCCTCTTCCTTCGTCGGCCTCCTCCTCCTACATTGACATCTCCTTGGCGTCAGCCTCCTCTTCTTCGTCCACTCCATCGGCTCCCTCCTCCTCCTTCATTCACTATCTCCTCGTTATCGCCTCCTCCTCCATCCGTCTCCGACTCCTCCTTCGGCAAGCCGCCGTCCACGCTGCCACCGTCTTATCTTCTAGCTCGGGCTCAGCTCAGGCTTGGTTAGGCTCAGCTCGAGCTCGGCTCGAGTTGAGCTGAGCCGAGTCTAAGGAAAATTATGAGGCTCGAAAGTAATTTTGAGCTGAGCCTAAGCCGGAGCCTACTCGCTCAGGCTCAGCTCGTTTACACCCCTAATTGGTAGTGGCATGCAACCTCCAATGTTCTCTTTTGATCGCCCACTAATCAAAAATTTGTTAGCTACATGTGGTTGAGGCATTACCAGATGACTGGGGAACTTTTCTTCTTTCATGGTCCAAAAATGATATGCCTTACAATGCATATTCTTTAGCTCGATTGTTGTGATTAATCAAACTCTTAGGTTCCTGAATTATATGGGATTAGTTTCAATACAATTACTTTAGTATGCTACCTTGATAAATTATAGATGCAACCTCCGATGTGTATAGTGGCCTAGAAATCTCTTTTGATCTATGAATGTTGAATTACATAAGAAATTTTCTCATTCTTGCAATACTAGGCTGTCTTGTATTGTATACATAGTTTAGCTCGATTGTTGGGATTGACTGATCTTGACCATTCAGTAAAATTCTATTTGTGCAAATTTTTGCAATTCCTTCTCAAAGTTTATTTTTCCTTTGGGCAAGGAAAAAGCATATTCTATTTTTGAAATATTTTTTACTTGGGCTTTGTGGTTTGAATTTGAGAAATTAAAGCTGGCCAAGTACCTATTACATGATGTTAATTGCATGACTAGTTGCATAATTGCGAGTATGATATATTGCTGACTCAAGAAAATGAACTGCTTATCAACAGTTTCCATGTTATTCTCAATGGTGGTTGTTCATGCAGTTATTCTTTTTTTGAAATATTAGCTACTTGCTCATTATTGCTGATTGATCACTTGTTGGAACTTTCACCTTAAACTTGGATTATATAGCAAAAAATCTATGGATTTTTGATAGAGCCCCAGGGTGAAGAATCTTAATTTCAGCCAACATTGATCCAAAAGAAATATTGTGCCTAGAAGGGTCTACAGTCTACACTAACTCATGAGGTTTATGTTATCATTTCTTGTCCTCTTAGTGCTAAAGGTTAAATATGAAAATGTTTATTCTGAAATTATGGAATCTATGACATGAAGTTGACCTAGAAGCACTGCATACAGTTGGAAATCTAGAGATAGACAGACTTCTTAGTATATTTTTTTCCTTAAATTATTGTGAAGCTCTGATTTAGCAGGAATGTATTTGTGATAATAATACAAAGTCGATAGTCTTAGGCATATGCTGAATTGGTAAGGTCAAGCTTTACCTTTTTCCACATTCATTGATGAGCAAACCATTTTACATTAGTTATAAGGCCTTTATCTACTTTTTAACTCCATAGATTTGATGAACCATTCATGATGTGACAGTTTAGTGAGAGTTTCTTATTTTTATCTTTGTAATCTATATTTGGGGTCATGGATTAGATTGTACTTGAATTGTAGCAGAGTTTGGTGAAAGATTGACAAGATGTTGAGAGATTTTTTTTTTCCTATGCCTTTTGTTTTAATCTTTTTCTTGGTGCAGATTGAAATGTTTATCAGTACTAACATATCATGCTTTCAGCTTAATGCAGATAAAAGTCCCTTCCAACGGACATATGCTAACCAGGTATATCCTATACCTCTTAAGCATTGGCATAATTTTCTAAATTATTGTTATATTTTCTGCTTGTTCTTGGATGTTGTCTTGTCAACCTGTAATCTGTTGTTATGTATCTCAATGGGATTACCAATAGGGAATGATGGCCGTGCTGACGTAATACTGACATGAGGCACAAGGGGTGCCACACGGCACCCCAAGAAATGGCTCCATCGTTGGCCTAGAGGGATAGAAAAAGTTTTTTAGTTGCAAAATTTAAATGCTTTCTTATATCATCTAAACTTTCACAATTGTGTAACAATGTAATTGTATGCTCAACCAACATCTTTAATCATTTGAATTTTGAACTAAGAAGTAAAGATCTCTCAACACACAAGCTACATTTGATCATCAAATCCCGTGTTTGATGGTTTACCTCAACATTTTTATTAGTTGTCATGCTTGAACACTGACAACTAACTTTATGCATCAATTTGGACTTTGGGTTATACATCCAGTTGTAAGTGCCACACCGCTAAATCTGATCGAAATTGGAACAAACAGTTTGATAGCGAGATTTGCAAATTAATTTGTTGGTCTCATGTTATATCTTAGTATTATATCTTAGTATAAATAGGTTTACCAAAACACTGGAAAAAAACACATGCCATCTTTCATATGCCTTGTTTAAAGGAACAAGACTGGCTTTAATAAAACATTAAATTCTATCCATTGCAATTGACTGGTTGAGGGCTTAGTGTGATGAGAAAGCTTACCTCTTGTACCCAAGTGGTCATTGGTTTGTATCTTTTAGCCATGGAGCTGACCTCTCAATAGGGGAATTAGTCCAAGAACTTCATTTAATGTGGTTTTACATCTTCACTGACCTGTTAGATAAAGGGCATGCCTCGTGATTCAGGTACATACGAGATATCGTGGATTTTCTATTGGAGGAATGGCAATCATATCATCCTCTATTCTCATTGGCTAAACAGTAGTCTTTGGGAAATTTGTCCTACAGTCTGACTCATGATGAATGGTTTTTTGATTAAAAGTTGATAGTAACATTTGCAATGTTAATGAAATTGTTTGCAGATCAAAAGATGTGGTGAGATGGCTCGCAAGCTAAGGTTTTTTCGAGAACAAATGACAAAGGCATGTATTTCACCTTTTCCAATGCCTACGACACCAGTTTATATTGATCTGGATGACTTAGAGGTATGCCATTTACTGAATAAACAGGCAAAGTGTATAAATTAATAATCCTTATCTGGACCTTTATGTGTGTGCCAGATAAAACTTGGAGAACTAGAAGCTGAGCTCATTGAAGTTAATGCAAATAGTGAAAAGTTGCAACGTACTTATAACGAGCTATTGGAATATATGCTTGTTCTACAAAAGGTATGCGTTATCTTAACACAAAGGGATATCTTTAGCAAATGCTAATTTTATTATATGTTATATTTTGAACATAATGGTGTGCTTATGTGAGCAAACGTTCTAGTTCTTGTAACCTCTTTAGCTTTGCAAGTAAATGTCAAATTGCTTCTATTACTAAGAAACTTCTGTCATGATAATAATAGCTTGTCTTTGATTGGAACTTAAATTATTTTTTCCCCTAAAGCTTGCATGTGCATCATTAATCATTAATCAAGAAATTGGAATAAAGGAAATCTCATTTTACCATATCTAAACTTCATCCTAGTTAGGGATTTTTTTTTAAAACTCCAATTGTGTTTTTACCTTTTACACCATTTCAATTTCTTTGACGCAATGTTGTGAACCAGCCCAGAGCTAATTGGTCTAGTCGAGTGTTGTGAACCAACCTAGAGCTAGTTGGTCTAGTCAAGTCGGGTTGGTCGGATAAGTCTAGTTGAGTGGAGTCTAGTATAGGGTTGCTTGGAGAGTAAGTAGCCTAGCATAGGGTAGCCACTATGAAGATGGTGTGGTGAGCACCCTAAGAGGGGAAGAGAATTACCGTAATTTTTTCTTTCCTTTCACTCTCTCTCTCTCTCCCCCCTCTTTCTCTCTCTCTCTCTCTCTCTCTCTCTCTCTCTCTCTCTCTCTCTCTCTCTCTCTACCTTCAACTGGCGGCATCCTCGAGGCCACAAGTTGAGCCCTACACACCCCTCCCTTCACTTACTCCACTCCTTATCCCTCAACTCACGTGATTGACACCTCGCCTCACTCCTAATTTTCCTTTCTCCAACCTCATGCCCTCCATAGCCACCATCTCCATTCTATTTAACTTCCCCAAGCTTCCACCTCCACTGCCAACCTCCACTTAAGCCATCTGCCCTTATCCGAAGCCACTATCACCTTCCTTTTGCCGAGCCGACACCAGCTCCTTCACCCTACTTGTCACGACCCAAAATAGGAATCATGACCGATCATGCATTTCAATATGCTTGAGATATACGAAGCCTTATTAATACTTTCTACGTGTATGATGGCAAAATAAATAAATAAAATAAAAATGTGCTTTATTAAAATTTTAAAACTAATTGCAATAAAGATAAAACAATGGTAATGCTTTATAGTCTCTAAACTAAATAAATAAAACTTCTAATCTAAAGCATAAAATCTAAAATAGCGGAAAAGTAAATAGGTGAATCCTAAGTGGAGGTGGAGTCCGGGTACATCTCGTTCAGTTGCCCCGTTGACTATTACCTGAGATAGATAAATAAATACAAAAAAAAAATAGAATCCATGAGCCAACAACTATAGCTCAGTGAGTGGAATTCACTCGAAAACCAAATAAAATTTTATATTATATTAATGCTGAAAAAGGTTAAACTAACAGCAACAATATCCATAATAATTTGTAACAAGCATGCTCTTTAAATAATAACAATGATAACAATAGAGAGAGTCACAACTTGTAACCTTGCACAGTTTCAACATATTAATATCTTTTTAATATTTATACTGTCATATGTCTCAATGGGTCTAAACCCTATGGATCCACATCAACTAGAAATCACCTCGAGATGACGCTCGGGACTTTTCTTCATAGCTAATCCGGTTAGGGTCATCAGATGGTATCACCCTGTGATCAACACACTCTGTCTTTTCCTCTAACTGTTGAGAAAAGTTAGAGTCACTTAGGAAATTTTCTCATTCATTCTAGGACTGTTCCCTAACCCCGTCAGAGTCACCTAAGAAAGTCACATTAGGACTTTCCTCTGGACTTTCAGATAGACTTGAGTCACCACGAAAAATCGCAAGCGATTTATACTGGGACTGTTCTCTAAGTCGTACCAATACTAGTCTCATTTTTCTTTTCACAAATTCAATATTTGCACGAAGTATGGTGATGCACTGAGTATAATGATTAAATGCACATAGAAAATATAACAATTAAATTTTTGCACGTAAGGGTGAAATAAATAATTTGCACATAAAAAATTTACATGGTCTGACAAAGGTACGAAATATAATAAATTAAATATGTGAGTGAACCCACTCACTTAAGTCTAGACAAGACAACCAAAATCTCAATCTCTAGCTCACGTACTAAAAATCACCATCTTAAATAATAAATAATATTCAAATTTTTAATTTGAATAATATCAATATTTCTAAAATTTAAAAAAAACTAAAAGAAAAACTAAAATGGGTTTAACCCACCCATTGGATTGGGCTGGGCTGCTGCTGGCCCGGCCCAATCCAAAAAGAAATCAATTAAATCAGGTTGGGCCGAGGCCCAACCAAGATTAATTGGATTGGGCTCGGGCTAACCCGTAGCCCACCCAAATAAGTGGTTTGGGTTGGGTCTTTGGATCCGAAATCCAACCCGAACCCGAACCCAAACTTTAAAAGAGAAGGGTTGGCTCGGGTTAAACCCGAGCCCCACCCAAACCCCTTCTCTTCTTACGACCAACGCGAGGAAGAGAAGGGTTGAGAGAGGGAGTGACCGCCGGCGACCCTGCCGGCGACGGTTCACGACCACCCTCAACCTCTCGGCTCTCTCTCTCTCTCTCTCTCTCTCTCTCTCTCTTCATCGTCCTCAAGAGGTGGAGGAAAACTCACCACCGACAGCTGACGCCGAGGCCGGTGTTGATTGGAGCCACAAGGGCTCTTCCAGAAGGCATCCATGGCGCAAAGCTAACGACTTGGAGCTCTCGAGCACGAACAGCAGCAGCCCGAAGCCGCCGGCCGACGAGAGTTGCCGGCGAAGCCGAAATCCCCAATTTAGGTATTTTCGATTTACCTTTTTTAAAATTTAAATTAAACTAGAGGGATGAGAGAGGGCTCACCGGGGAGGAGTGTGGTGGTCCCAAATTCCTCCGGCGATGCTCCGACGATTCGATTCCACAGCGACGACTCCGATGGTGAGAAAAGAAAGAAAACGAAGGAGGAGAAGAAGGCTGGGAGAGGGGGTTGAGGAGAGAGAGAGGATTATGGTTTAATTTATAGATTAGAAGAGGATCAAATCTAATCCGATTCGGATTAGATGAAATCCCCCCCTTATCTGTGCCTCGTCGCGTGCCGGAGAGGGAGAGGGGAGGGGCTGCACGTGCACCCTCCTCTCTCAACCCCCAATTAATATTTTTTTTTCTTTCTGTGGTTCTGACACTACTGGCTCGACGACAAACCATTCCCTTACCCGATCTCATTAGTGGTATCAAAGCCACTCCATCCTCGGCCATGACCACCATGTAGGTGACGGCTAGCAGGAGGGCCGCCATGGAGCCGGCAACGAGCAAGGATCTTCTAACCGCCACTAGTGCTGTGGGTCCGATGGAGGCCGACGCCTTATCCAGTGCGTCGAGCACATCGCCGACGGGAAGAGATCCACCACCGGAGTCTATGGTGGCCCTTCTTCTCCAAAGGTTGCTTGACCTCGAAGAAAAATCCCAGGAGGAGATGAAAGGGTTGAGAGTGGATTTTAGGGACTTGGTGATTGGCGATCGCAAGACCCACGCCGGCTGCTAGAGTTATGATACCCCCAGCAGCGACCATATGGGAAGCATCGATAACGTAACCCCCTCGACCGCCTTACTAGAGAGCCCAGCACGATGTTTCTCACGGACTAGAGGAAGGTGGGTTGAGCCGAGGAGCTGGCCGACCATTGGACTTGTAGACCTGACCATTTAGCTCGAAAAGATTCTCGCCCAAGCTGGTCACCACTTGGCTTGCTGTCGGCTATAGGGAGCCGCTGTTGCCTTGACCTCCATGTCCTTCGCTGTATGGGTAGTCCTCCCTAATGAGGGAAGGCACAAGGCCAACATGTGGCCTTCCTTAGGTCCATGTGACAGAGCAGGATGGACTCCCCACTCCACTGCTTGCTTTTCCCTAGGCACCAGCTGTGAGGCAGAGAGGCCCCCTTCCTTCTCCTCAACCTGATCCAAGGAACCATGTATCAGGTGGATGGAACCTGAGCAGGGGTTGATATGGGGGCAGGCCTTGGTGGAATCAGGAGGAGTTAGGTGTGCATCGTGATAGGGATGATCGGAGACGACGTGACCTCAGAATATAGATATTTCACCCAACTGTGATCAGGCCAGAGATGACGCATGACCACAACCGTGATAACGGGCATCCAAGGACGCACTACATGGCTAGACTTCCCAAAATTCAAAGGAGGTAATCCAATATATTGGAGTTTTCAAGCTGAGCAATTTTTTAAGTATCAGGGCACCGCGGAAGATGTGAAGGTGTTGCTGGCGAGTTTTCACTTGGAGGGAGTGGCCCTACATTGGTACCAGTCAGTGAGCGCCCACCAGCTATTCAGTATGTGAACTGAGTTCATAGAGGGGCTCTCAAGGCGATTCGGGACCTCCTATTTCGAGGACTATCATGCCACACTCTCCAAATTGGTTCAACGAACATCCGTAGTCACGTACCAAGAGGAGTTTGAGTGCGTGAGTAGCAGGTGCTAACCCCTTTGGCCATAGTAACTATTGATCAGTACATTCATCTCTGGCTTGCACGATGAGATCAAGGTCGACGTCCTCTCCTTACACAGACCTTGAGCGAGGCCTTTGAGGGCGCCACGCAGATATAGTAGAAGCACACAACCCTAAAGAATGCCATGAGGACCTCATGGACTAGTTGGGACATTCAGATCCTCTCATATGCACCGGATAGGGGTAGAGGGCCGACAGCTGCTCCGAGGGTTACTCATGCCCTCTTTGGTGTGATGACGACACAGAGACTGGTTGCAAGACCTAGAGGAGGGCACGACCAGTAGTTCGCACTCTTACACCTGTACAGGTGGAGTGCCAGGCTAAGGGGTTGTGCTTCCGATGCGACGAGCAGTTCACTTCAGGTCACTGTTGCGTTAGAGCCACCGGCAGCGTGATGTTGATTGACGGCCATGAGGAGATAGGCGAGGAGTTGATGGAGGATGACATAGTCGTAAAAGAGTTGATAGAGGCTAGGGACGAGGGCCTAGAGGAGGATTAACTTGCCGAGATTTTCAAGCATGCTTACTCGGGGATGAGTGCCCCGAAAACTCTACGGGTAGATAGAGTGGTTAAGAAGTATAGCATACACACTCATTGACACCGGGAGTACGCATAACTTCTTGGACGAGTGGCTCGTGCGGAGGATTGGATTAGAGGCTGAGCCCACCATCAGCTTTGAGGTGACTATCGGAGATGGCACAAAGCTCCGAGCCGAGAGCATTTGTTGTGGGGGCTCATTGAGGGTGCAGGGCCATAACTTTATAGTGGACTTGTACCCCCTAGCACTCCGTGGGGCAGACGTGATCTTGGGCACCTAATGGCTTTAGAGCCTAGGCCCAGTTTGATGCGGACATAACTAATAGGACTCGATGGCGTGTGTACCAACGCAGGAGGTGCCGATAGTTAATGATTCCCCCTATAGGGATTTGGTTATGATTTCTATTTATTTGGGATGTCTTTTGTTTATTTCCTATATAGGGAGTCTTTTGCTTAATTTCATTGTAGGTTTATATATAGACCCATTGTATTTTCTTTAGAGGTTAATGAAAGATTATGTGATTGTGCTCTTTTAAGAATTTTGGTGTGAAACCATTTTTAAGGTGGAGATGTGAAACCCTATTTCTTTCTAACTTAGTTTTCTCCCCCATCTCTCTATCCACCACGTTTTGCATCATTTTGGTATTAGAGCGAAGGATCCCAGTTTATGGACGTCCCTCCCCCTGGGTTCTATGTCGCTCCACATTTGTTCTTCGCATGACTAATTGCTCCACGAACACTAGAATGTCAAGAAATCTGACGTACGACGAGCAAGGAAATTACCGTCGACGAGAAACAAAAAGAATCCATTGTCATAGTGGAATCACCACCGTGTAAGATTCCAACATCTTTAAAAATTATTTGTTGTTGCATTATTCAGTGATTTACAATCTAAATCCCTTTTTATTTTCATTATAGATTGAAAAAAATTTCAAAATTTCAATTGTTGGCTCTTAATTTTTGTTAGAATCCCAACAAATTTCCTCTTTCCTTAAACTTTCTATCAAACTTCCTTTTTCTTCTTAACATCCCAACAAATCCCATCCTTCCTAAACTTCTACCAAACTGCCCTTTTTTTCCTCCCTTCAATATTCCAAATTTTCGAAATTCTCCCTCCCCAAACTGAAGCCAACTCATCCAAATCAGCTACAGCCTAAACCTATTAGGCACCCAACCCAAACTCACTCTAACCCATTAACCCAATTACCTAAATACTTCTAATCCAACCCAACCCCATTGCACCCGTTAAGCTTAAACCCAAAACCAATTAGTCCTAAACCCAATACCCATTGACCTAACCCCTCAACCCATTAGCCTAACCCCTCAACCTATTAGTCATCTTCATCTCTAACCTCCCCTCACCCCCACATTGAGCCCTAACCCACTTTCCCACCGTCGCTGCCTCCTCGCCCATTACTTCCTCAACGACGCCGCCTTGATGTTGCTTCGACACCAGTGTGCCACCTAACACCGCCTCGACACCAGCGCCCACCCGGCATCGCCTTGACACCAGCGCCAACCCGGCGCCGCCTCAACATTAGTGTGCCACCTGATACCGCCTTGACGCCGATGCTCCACTTGACACTGCCTTGACACCAGTGTCCCCCGACGCCGCCTCGACACCGCCTTGATGCTAACACTCCACTTGAGACCACGTCGACGCCATCACTCGACCACCTTCTTCAAGATTCTCGATAGTGACGCCCTCCTCCACTGCCGACGACGCCTACACTCACCGTTGACGATGCCGATGCGGCGTCACCGCTGGACCTTTCGACTTCTCCACTGCCTCAAGCATTGCCACCGACACTGCCGCCATTGCTATTGTGCCCTTCATTGGTGCTGATGGAAAGGACTTGCACCACAAGTAATAGTGGACCAAGAGAGGGAAAGAAGGGTGAGGAATTAAATTTCATTTTTTCAGATAGTCAGGTACACGCTCTTTTTATAGTAATAAATACTTTTGGACCATTCTTTTATAGTATCATCTCTAAACAATTATCAGTTCTTGTTGTTCACATATAGTGATGGAGAGATTACATAGAAACCTTATATGCTTTAGTTTTGATATTAAGAGCTGAACTGTGTTGGATAGAATATTAGCATTATGTTAATTTTTTGAAAGAAATTTAAAGGGTTTGGTATTTATTAAATGTGACTTTTGTTTAAAAACCATCAAATCTTGGCATTAGTTTTTGAATCTCCTGATTAGAAACTTAAATTCAATTAGATATTCACTTTTAAGATTTTCTTATCTGCATACCATATCATATCAATTAGATCAAGACACTTGCATTTGGATCAAATTTAGTAGATATCTGCATTCCATTAGGTTAGAACATTATTTAATTTTGTTTCAATTAGCAAGCATAAAATAAAATATAAAGAAACAACACTAAAATAAATAAATAAATAAAAGCAATATTTAACTCATTAATTGCATATTGGTGTATGCCAATACGTAGAGGTAATGCTTATCTCATCACTGAATCTAGTGAGTCTAGCAGTAGCAGTATGAATCCCAAACTTATTAGAAGCATGACGATATTATGGGTTAACTAGGTACTTCAACTCAACAGGTCAGATATGCCCATGATATTCTGCTTGGGTATCAATAGGTGACCGATGAACGATTATATAGGGTAGAAAGACCCCCGTGAGCACACCACTCAAAATATTTATCACTTTGATCCTGAACACGGTGAGTCTTCCACTCCTTTACCTCGTCAACACTTTCAAGGGAATGAACGAGATCCTGATGAAAGGTACCTTTGAAGCATTAAAGTTGATGCTCCGATGTTTGATGGTTGTTTAGATCCGTAGTACTTCTTGGACTAGATCAAAGATATAGACCGTTACTTCAAATGGTATGATATGTCGGAAATCCGAAAGGTCAGGTTTGCTACCATGAAATTGACTGGCCAAGCAAATTAGTACTAGACCAATATTGAGACTCTTTGTGAGATTAAGGGTGAGCTTCGAATTGAAATTTGGGCTGATATAAAAAATGAGCTAAAACGTAAATATCTCCCACATTTTTATTATCCTAAACTTCTAGACAGATGAAACCGACTTACCCAAGAAAATAAGTTAGCTAATGATTACGTTGTGGTTGATGAACTACTAGTCCGATGTAGCGTGATCGAATTGGAAACCCCTATGCAAATCTTGTCTAAATTTAGGGCTAGCCTGCGTGAAGATTTGTGAAGTGAACTATTTGCCCGTAACATTAATATTTTGGAAAAAGCCTACAGTTTAGTTCAAGACTTAGAGGAGTCCAGACCTAGCCACATCTTAAGGAACTACAAAACGAGACCTCAGATTCATAAATCCTCCATAGGTCCTCATCAACTCAAATATACCAATCAATCATATAATCGATCTACCCTTAGCTTTTCATAATGCAAGGTAGAATACAAGGGTAAGAGTATCGAGAAAGACTTTTCTAAGGTTAATACCTAGGTCAAATGCTATAAGTGTCAAGGTTATGGATATGTTACGACAAATTGTGCAAGCCCATATATAATAAGCTTAATTGAGGAAACCTTTGAAAAAACTTTGAACAAGACTTTGATAGATATGTTCACCATATAGATGAAGAAGAAAAAGATTTTGAAGACAAAGAGAAGGAAACCACTCTAGGATGCCTGAGGCATCTAGACTCCACAAGATTATATGTTGTCAAATGTGCCCTCTCTCAACCTAAAATCAACAATGATTGGAGGCGTAGCTCTATCTTCCACACATGCACAAAAATCGGAGGTAAAAATTACAAAGTAATTGTGGATAGTCGGAGCTATATAAATGCCATGTCCTCCACCATTATTTCAAAATTAAACCTGAGAGTGGTTTCCCATCCTAATCCTTACAAGGTTTCATGAATCAACTCAATCACGCTAGAGATAAAAGAGCGTTGCTTGGTCTCAATTGAATTCACGACTTATAAGGATAGAATTTGGTGCGATGTATTGACTATGGATGTGGGTCAAATTATTCTTGGAAGGCCTTGGCTATTTGATAATGATGTTCACATTTATCGTCGTTTAAATATTTGCATGTTTGAACATGAGGGTAAGAAGATCAAAACTCTTCCATCGTAGCCTAGGAATGGTAAGGTGGAAAAGAAGTTTGATCCAGTCCACTCTGATAGTAAAATCAGCTTGATTAGTGCTCGAAACATTAAATGCGAGATCAGTAAAGGAACTCCTATTTTGATTTTTGCTGCTCGAGAAATCCTGAACGAGCCTAATGAATTGATTCCTTTTGAAGCCACTGCCGTGAGTGTTGAATTCTCGGATATCTTTCTGGAGGATCTCCCGGATAAATTGCCGCCAATGCGGGATATTCAATATGCTATCTATCTCGTCCCGGGTGCATCTCTTCCTAACTTGCCTCATTATTGATTTAACCCAACTAAACATGTTGAACTCAAATGGCAAGTTGACAAGTTATTGAGAAAAGGCTTTTTGAAAGAAAGCCTAAGTTTTAACACAGTTCTCGCATTGTTAATGCTAAAGAAAGATTGAACTTGGCGCATGTGCACCGACAACCATGCCATTAATCGAATAACAGTAAAATACTGTTTTCTCATTCTTCATTTGGATGATATGCTGGACATCATGGCAGGGGCCACGATCTTTTCAAAGATAGATTTAAAAAGTGGCTATCACTAAATTCATATATGTCCTGGCGATGAATATAAGACTGCGTTTAAAATGAAAGATGAGTTATATAAATGGATGGTCATGCCTTTTAGCTTAACTAATGTTCCGAGTACTTTTATGAGAGTGATAACTCAAATATTACGACCCTTTATAGAACAATTTTTAGTACTTCGATGATATCCTTATCTACAGTCGATCTGGGGAGCAACATATAGATCATCTTCGTCAAGTTTGCGCTATTTTGAGGAAAGAGCAACCGTATATAAACCCTAAGAAATGTACCTTTCTAACAAATAAAGTTTTTTTTAGTTTCATTGTTTCATCCAAAGGAGTGTGTGTTGACCCAGATAAGGTCAAAGCTATTAATAAATGGTTAGAATCCGTACCATAAGAGATGTGAGAAGTTTTCATGGGCTCGCTATCTTCTATTGTTGGTTTATTAGGGGGTTTAGTACCATTATGGGTCCAATAACTAAATGCCTCAAGAAGGGTGAATTTGAATGGTCAGCAAGTGCCACCAAAGCTTTCACCGAAATCAAGAGGAAAACGGTGGAAGCTTATGTCATGCGACTCCCCTATTTTACTAAAGATTTTAAGGTTGCATGTGATGCTTTTGGAATTGGTATAGAAGTAATCCTGAGCCAAGAAGGTTATCCGATTGCTTACTTTAGTGAAAAGCTGAATGAAACTAGACAACGGTATACCACTTACGATAAGGAATTCTATGCTGTTGTTCAATCTCTTCGCCACTAGAGGTATTATTTGCTCTCTCAAGAATTCGTAATCTTCTCAGACCATGAAGCTCTTCGTTACATCCACTCCCAGAAGAAGTTTAACGCTAGACACGGTAGGTGGGTTGAATTTCTTTAGGATTATATGTACATCTTGCGACACAAATCTAGAGAGACAATAAAGCTGTTGATGCACTGAGTCGTCGCATGATTCTTCTTTCAAAGATGAATACGGAAGTAATAGGATTTGATAAAGTCAAAACTGAGTATGAATCATGTTCGGATTTTCATGAAATTTACAATCTACTAAGCGACGGAGTGACCCAAGAAATAGATGGTTTCATCTTACAGGATGGCTATCTTTTTAAATCTCGAAAGTAATGCATTCTCAGCATCTCGTTAAGGGAATTTTTAATTTGGGAATTGCATGCTGGGAGTTTAGTAGAATATTTTGGGCCTGCGAAAACTATGAAAGCTACAAAACATCGATTTTTTTGGCCAAGCCTTATGAAAGATGTTATCAGACTTGTTAGTCAATGTCATGCATGTCAACTCGCTAAGCAACGAAAGCAAAATATGGGATTGTACATGCCTCTACCTATTTTTAACTGTCATTAGCAAGATGTTAGTATAGACTTCATACTTAGACTTCCAAAGACCACTCAAAATCATGATTCCATTTTTGTGGTGGTGGATCGATTTTCAAAAATGACCCACTTTATATCCTATTCTCGAACTTTTGATGCCTTTCGAGTTGCGAAACTCTATTTTGATGAAATCGTTATACTGCACGGGCTACCAAAAACTATTGTATCAGATAGGGATGTAAAATTCACTAGCTATTTTTGGAAAACCCTATGGCATATGATGGGAACCAAGCTTCAATATTCAACTGCTTTCTACCCGCAAAATGACGAGCAGATTGAAGTAGTCAATAGGAGTTTAAGTAACTTATTGAGGACTCTTGTCGGTGAAAATCTAAGAGACTGGGATCTAAAACTGCTAACTGTCGAATTTACATATAATAATTCTTTTAATAGGTCAATAGGTCTAAGTCCAACTAAGATAGTATATGGTTACAAACCTAGACAACCTATAGATCTCATTACTATGACCCATTATTATAGATTGTCTGAGTTTGCATCTGCATTCGCATCACATATTCATGACTTACATAAAGAAATCAGTAACAAAATTGCTCAAAATAATACCAATTATAAGATTCGAGCTAATATAATGAGATTCAAAGAATTTAATGTTGAAGACTATGTAATGGTCTAGATACGTCTAGAACGGTTCCCACCTGGAACTCTCAAAAAGTTGTACGCACGAAGTGCCGGACCTTTTAAAATTCTCAAGAAAATTAATGATAATGTTTATGTTCTAAATCTCCCCAGTGATTTCGGCACTAGTTCTACTTTTAATATTGAGGATCTAGTAGCTTACAAAGGTCCAGATTTTACCCCAAGTAACCCAATAGCTACTGAGCCTATTAATGAGCATATTTATGAGAGACTCTCTTTACCTCCGGTTTTCAACATTCTACCTAACACAACATACGAAATTAATAAAATTTTAGATGATGAGATTATTTCAAATAGAGAAGGTGGAATCCAACGATAGCTAGTACGTTGGAAAGGACAACCTACATTTGATGACACGTGGCTTGATCGCCACGATTTAGAGATGCATCACCTTAATATCTTAGAGCAATATGAGAGCAGCAAAGCAGCACACTCGATAGTGTCGAGTTCTCTTCCACCCGGAGAGATTAATACGGACATCACTAATAAGACTCGATGGCGTGTGTACCAGCGCAGGAGGCGCAGACAGTTGATGATCCTCCCTACAGGGATTTAGTTATGATTTTTTTTTTTAAATTCAGGGTGTCTTTTGTTTATTTCCTATGTAGGGTGTCTTTTGCTTAATTCCATTGTAGGTCTATAAATAGACCCGTTGCATTTTCTTTAGAGGTTAATGAAAGATTATGTGATTGTGCTCTTTTGAGAATTTTGGTGCGAAACCATTTTTAGGGTGGAGGTGTGAAACCCCATTCTTTTCTTTCTTAGTTTTCTCCCCCATCTTTCTCTCCACCACATTTTGCATCAAAGTTACATTTGACTTCTCACACATGCGGCTCTCATTCTAGAGGGATGGACAAGTGGTGAGATTAGATAGGGTCCGGACATAGCCACATCCTACGCAGGGTACCATCAAATTTGAGCCCGACCTGAAGATGTCAATAAGACAGCATTCTGGACTCACGACGGGCACTACGAGTTTAGAGTCATGCCATTCGGGTTGACGAACGTACCGGTAACATTCCAGGGTCTGATGAACTACATATTTTGACCACTCCTTCGATGGTACATGTTAGTATTCTTTGATGACATTCTTATGTACAGCAGGACATGGTTGGACCACATGGAGCACTTGCGAGCTGTGCTGATCTTGTTAGCCGAGTATTCCATGAAGGTGAACCACATGGAGTATCTCGATCACATCATTTCAGCTGAGGGGGGTGGCAGCTAATCTAAGCAAGATTTCTTGCATGGTCAGTTGGCCACGACCGAGGACTGTCTGAGAGCTTCACAACTTTTAGGCATGACGGGCTACTATCGCCGATTTGTGGCCAGTTACGACAAAATAGCTGCCCTGCTCACATTCTTGTTGAGAAAGAATGCCTTCGAGTGGGTTGATGAGGCGACCAGGGCCTTTGAGGAGCTAAAAGCTGCTATGACCATTGCTCCCATGCTATCCCTGCTGAATTTCTCTCAGCAATTCATGGTGGAGTGTGACGCCTCCGGGGCAGGGATCGGTGTCGTGCTCATGCAGAAGGGGAAGGCTTATAGCTTATCTTAGCAAGGCCTTGTTGGGGAGGTCACAGCAACTGTCCACTTACAAGCATGAGACACTCGCCATTCTGCATGCCCTAAATGGTGGCTCTACTTGATTGGACGACGGTTCGTGATTTGAACCGATCAGCGGAGCCTCCCTTACTTGATGCAAATCTAGTATGAATGCAATATTTTGGAGAACAATCGACCCAAACAAATAACTAAAATAAAATATAGTAAGCAATAACTGACAATAAGTTAATCGATTAAAAGGATCATTACTAGATGGAAGAAGAGAAAACCACTCGGATAAGACAGTAACTTTCTCAACTCTCAAATAGGTGTGTTGATAGTAGAAAGGCCTAAAATATGGCGTAAGGAAAGACTTTAGAGTTTAGGTTTACCAATAGATAGAATAGTAGTGCTTTTATTTGGAAACCAAGTCTTCCTCTTCACGTCTGGGCACCCAAAGATTCTCTTTTACTACGGGAATCTTCTGGGCAGCAATAGTAACCAATGAAAAGTAGAGATTGAAGGAGAGAGGTTTAGAGAGCAAGTAGAAGAGATTAGAGAAAAATCTTAAGATGGAGTAGGAGAAAGGGGGAGAGAGAAGGAGACCACAGGAGATAAAATGAGAGCTTTCAAATAAATCTTATTTAATTCTCCCTTGTTTCTCATGCAATAACCCTTAAATAGGTTAACAATTTGATTTTAGCTGACTCTAGTAGGAACTTATTTTTTAATAGGACTCTAATTGATCATTTTATCTAAATTGACTAACCTAATTTAGGTAATAAATCAATGTGGACATCCCTCATATATAAGCTTACCATAAGTATCAATTGAGATTCTAATAGGAATTTATTTCCTAATAGGACCCTAATTGATTAGGTCTTACCTAAATTGACTAACCAAATTTAAGTAATACTACATCTTCCACATATAGGTTTACCATATCTATCAATTGACTAATTCAATTGAGTATTTGAATTAAAAATCAACTCAACAAATTAAATGTGAATAAGTTGAGCCTAATTAGCTCAATTAGATCAAAATTGGACTCAAGCAACTTTATTTTGGTCAAATTGAAGATGATGCCCACATCACTACTTTATGAGCTAGCGCATTCATACTTCGGCACAATAAAGATGGGTCACCAAATTGTTGGGATATGATTACAAGCTGTAGTACAAAAAGGAGGTGAAAAACAAGGCAATAAATGCATTATCCCGGCAACCCGCACTAGTGGAGTTGGCGGCTATATCAATGCCTGGTTTTCCATTCCTCATGGACCTCAGGAGAGCAGATACGGCTGACCCAGAGATATTGAGGTTGATGCTGGAGCTGGTGGACAGGCTGGCGAGCCACTTCGAGCTCGATAGCCGAGATGGACTACTATTGGACAGAGGGCGCATCCAGGTGCCAGCAGATGATAGGTTGCGCGCGTGACTCAAGGACTATTTCCACTCCACTCTCAAGGTTGGACATGGGGGCACAATGAGGACCTACAAATGGCTTTTGCAAAGCTACACGTGGGCTGGGATGAAAAAGGCGGTGATAGAGCACGTGAAAGGGTGCGAGGTGTGCCAGCGGGCGAAGACTGACTCTCTCAAACCAGTGGGATTATTACAACCCTTATTGAATCTGAAGCGGGTTTAGGACATCTCCATGGACTTCATTGAGGGGCTACCAGTGGTGTGGGGGTACTCGGTCATATTTGTAGTGGTAGACATGCTAAGCAATGCCCACTTCTCAGCCCTGGCGCACCCATTCTCGGTGAAGATTGTAGCGAAGGTGTTTATACATGATGTCGGGAAGCTCCATGGCATGCCACGCTCCATAGTATTAGACAGAGATTGAGTCTTCATCATTGCTGGACAGAGTACTTCGCACTTCAAGAGACCTAGTTAGACCTAGGTTCGGCTTACCACCCGTAGATTGATGGCCAAACCGAGGTGAACTAGGGCATCGAGCAGTATATTCGCTACTTTGTAGGAGAGCACTCCCGAAGATGGCTCGATTACCTGCCTTGGGCGAAGTAGTCTTACAACACTGCTTTTCGCACTAGCATTCAGATAACACTCTTCAAGGCAGTGTATGGTAGGCCATTGCCGACCTTGTGGACCTACGACCCAATGGCCTCTGCAGCACGAATACAGACAGACCTAGAGCTAACTGATCGAGATACTACCTTGAGGGGGCTGAGGACCCACATGGCAGAGACGTAGAATCGCATGAAGTAGGTTAATGATCGCAAGCATCGTGAGCAAGAGTTTGCGATCAACGACCTAGTATTCGTGTGTTCAGCATTATAAGCAGGTCACTCTAAGACCGGTGTGCAACCAAAAACTAGCGCATCGGTACTTTGGGCCTTATCGAATGCTCGAGCGATTTGGCCTAGTAACGTATAGGCTGGCATTGCCTGAGGGATCCCACGTCCACCCGGTGTTCAGATTGTGGATGGAGACATACCCGACCCAGTGGGGGAGACACACCCAGTGGAGCCGGTGAGGGTTTTGGCCAGGAGGTGACAACACAGAGATGGGAGGCTATAGACGGAGATTCTGGTGGATTGGTTGGGTCGACATTCTGATGACACTACATGGGAGCCTGAGTCTGAGATAGCCGAGTATTTCTTTAACTTCACACCTTGAGGATAAGATGGCGGAAGTGTGTGAATTGTTATAAACCAACCCAGAGCTGGTTGATCTAGTCAAGTGTTGTGAGCCAGCCCAGAACTTGTTGGTCTAGTCGAGTGTTGTGAGCCAGCCCAGAACTTGTTGGTCTAGTCGAGTCAGGTTGGTCACGTTAGTCTAGGGTTGCTTGGAGAGCAGTAACTTAGCATGAGGTAGCCACTATAAAGATAGTGTGGTGAGCACCCAAGAGGGGAAGAAAGTTACCCTAATTTTCCTTTTCCTTTCACTCACTCACTCACTCTCTCTCTCTATCTAGCTCTCTCTCTCTCTACCTTCAGCTGGCGACATCCTCGAGGCTACAAGCTGAGCCCTAAGCACCCCCACCCCCTTCAGTTACTCTACTTCTCATCCCTCAGCTCACGTGACTGATACCTTGCCTCACTCCCAACCTTCCCTAACTTCATGCCCTCCACAGCCACCATCTCCACTCCATTAAACTTCCCCAAGCTTCCACCTCCACTGTCGACCTCCACTTAAGCCATCCCCTCTCACCCAAAGCCACTATCACCTTCTACTCGCCGAGCCGACACCAGCTCCTTCACCCAACCGGCTTGACGATGGACCATTCCCTTCCCCGACCTCATCACACAATCCCTCTATCATCTATTTAATCACTAGAAACACTTTGGATTAAATTTAACTAGAGTGCAATTAACAAAATGGAATCAAAGTAAAATATTTCGTCTTATTTAAAGTAAAGAATAAGAAGTACATAAAGTCAAATATTCTTTCTATTTACTTGTGCAAGCCATTCATCATCTCCTTGATGCTCTCTGACACCACTGTTACAAAATGATCACAGCCAACCACTAGAAGAGAAAGCCTGTTTCCAATAGTAGGATGCTTGTAGAAATGAAAAATCTTGCCCATAGTTCTCATCTGTATATTGTTCTGACTTCTGACCCTGACCTGCTTTGGTGTTCAGGCTGGTGAATTTTTCTACTCAGCTCAAAGTAGTGCTACAGCTCAACAAAGAGAACTAGAAGCACATCAAACTGGTGATGGTTCTCTTGAGAACCCTTTGTTACTGGAGCAGGTAATATAGGGGACAACATTTAGTTCTTTGTTATTTATTCAATTTTTATTTTCATCTGATAATTTGCTTCTTTTTTTTGTTTTGTTTTGTTTTGTTTCTGTTTTCAGGAAATGCTAATGGATCCATCAAAGCAAGTCAAGCTTGGCTTTGTCAGTGGCCTTGTGCCGAAAGATAAGTCATTGGCTTTTGAACGGATCCTATTTCGTGCTACCAGGGGCAACATATTCCTTAGACAAGTACCAATTGATGACCCAGTCACAGAACCCATCTCTGGAGAAAAGGTTCTTGCCTTATAAACTTTGTGATGAATTAGATATGTTGTGTCCCAATCTTTCTCCTAAATAATCAATTTTTAGTGTTCAAGGATTAGTATTACTCTTTGACCCAATCAATGGAATTGCCAGGCTTAAGCATCTGTTGTATTTGTTTGTGCATATGTGACACTTGTGTGGAATAGGACTCAGAGAATAAATTCTAGCTGAAACCTATTAAAATATACTTGGCAATCCTGCATAACCTGTCTGGCTTAGTGGCCTTAACTTGGTGTTTGCCTTTGTTACATGATTGTTTTTTTGGTCGTTGCTACAAATTTATTTTATTGTTCTTGCAATGTTAAGGATAGGTGGTAAAATTGAATTTGCTTTACATTATACTTCATCATGCCCATTCTTTGGCTTTAACATTCTAGGTTGCCAAAAATGTTTTTGTTGTCTTCTACTCGGGAGAAAGAGCAAAGACCAAGATTTTAAAGATCTGCGAAGCTTTTGGAGCAAACCGTTATCCATTCACAGAAGACATTGGAAAACAGATACAAATGATTGAGGAGGTTTGTGCTTGCGCTTTCTTGCAATTTTGACCTTCCTCCCTTCAAACATTTGTTTGATGATTTGTATTGTTAATGAATAAGCTTCAGAACTTTCTAAACTTACATAGAACTTGTGGTTGAATAGCATAACTTCGTGTCAAATGATTATCTGTAGTAACTCTTTTAAGTTTTCACATGCTTCGTTGTTGATCTTTAGCTTTTTTTAGTTAGTTATTCCATTCTTTTCAAAGGTGGTATTTATTTATATAGGATGTAACTATTATGGTTTCCAGTTTTGGCCACTCTCGAGTGGTGTTATAATATATAATAATACAATATAATAATATTTGGATATTATATTATTAAATTATAATATTTGTATATTATACTATTATATTATTATAATATACAAATATTCTGTAATATTCTTATATTATATTATTATTATAATAATATAATATAATAATATTGTTATATAGTATAATATGTATTTATAGGCGTGCATATTTGTTGGCTTATATGTTAAGGACAAAATTTGAATCAATTTGAAATAATATTAGAATTTATATATTAGTATTTATTTGAGAAGTGGGTACTCAACTAGGTTAGAAAAAAAGAGATAATTTGACATTTGGTTATTGAACTAGGTTCCCCTGAACTCAAAGCAAACAGGAGCCAAAAGATTTGTTTTTAAACCCTCAACATATAGAATCATATAGAATATTTTCTAATCTTAGTAAGCTAGGAGTGATCATAACACCTCTTCCTACAACTATAGTAGTGCTTATTTGACCAAAAGTCACTCAACCACTCTCAAAATTTTCAAGAGACTGAAACAAAAATTTCTCACTAGACATATCTTTAGAGCATCCACTATCTTAAGCAACGATGGTCGTGCCACAGGCACAGACCGTGTCGGCCGGTGGCCAGCATGGCACATGCTGCGGCACTTGCTGGTCGTGCCGTAAGAGGAGAAGAAAAAAAAAGAGAGATACTCACCTTCGTCGTCGCCGACCGCCGCTCGCCGCTCACCTGCCGTCTATGAAACACGGACACTTTAAATAGCATGCTGTGTCCGTGTCCGACACTTGTCGGACACCGACACTCGCCGGACACTCATTGGACACATGTCGAATACTTCTACGACATATCCTATATTTAAAAAATTATAGAATAAATTCGGACACTCCTTAGACACTTTTAGACACTCTTGAGAAACTTTTTGGACATAAGATTTATCATATACTATAAAAATTGATAACATAAATTATCGATTTTAGGAAATTCCTGCATATGCTATAAAAATATAATGCAACAATCACAAGTTAGTACATACAAAAAAATTAATATTAATGCAAATTATTGTAAAATCATAGATTCGCCTATGCTATCCACTGTAGTTAAGTAATGGTAGTTAGTTATTTATTCTCAGGTAGTTAGATATTTATTCTTATAATATAGAATTTTATTATCACGTATTAGCGTTATCATTGTTGGCTTTGTAGTATTGTATACGTTTTGTTTTTCTCTCGTGAATAATTTATGCATGCTTGTGTATTTATACTATAAGTTTAGAAAAATATTTCTTTAAACGTATCGATAATATATATAATGCTTTTATTTATTTATTTTGCCGTGTCCTAAACGTATCGTGTCCTATTTTTTTAAGATTTGTCGTATCCCCGTGTTCGTATCGTGTCGTATCCGTGTCCCGTATCGGTGTCTGTGCTTCTTAGCCTGCCGTCGTCGCTCGCCGATCGTCATTGCCGCCCTAGCCCGAGGACGAAGACTCTCTCTCTCTCGATCTCTCCTCTCGATTTCTCTCTCTCCCTCTCTCGATCTCATCTTCTCCCTCGGGCTAGGGCACCCGACGCGCTCGGGCAACGGCGACGGCGTTCGGCGATCGATGACGGTGACGACGACGGTGACGGCGACGGTGATCGGCAACGAGTAGCTCGAAGGCGAGCGGTGGAACTATTAGGAGGGGTGCCGTGCAGCACCCCTTGTGCCGTGCTGGTACGCCGCCGGCACGCCCATCCATGATCTTAAATATCACATGTTAGAGTTTAAAGTTTAGGAGCAGTATGCACAATATGACACTTAAGATCATTTTTCCTTATCCATAGTTGTCTAGTTTTCACAACAATTTTGTTAATCTTTGAATTCTTCAAAGCATAACAATTAGGTCTTAGATGGCCTAAAACACCGCTATAATGACAATTAGGTATAAATGATCTCCTCACCTGAGTATGGTTTCTCAATTTGAAGGTACCTTTTTCTCGTTTACTTGAGATGTAGCTTTCTTTTGAGTGCCTACAAAAACAAAACCTGTCTTAGGATTACTCGAATTTTCTATATACGCGAGACCATACTTCCCTTTTGTAGTAATTTGAGCATTCAAGATCTCGTTCAGCTTGGGTTTTCCTTTTAAGAAGATAATTTCTTTAGTAAGTCTTTCTGTTTCCGATTTAAACTCAAGAAGATCATTAAGCTCTTTTTTGTCTTCTTCTAACTTCTTTAATTTTTCTAAAGCTTCATTCAATTGAACGTGTAATTTTTCTTTTTTTGATTATGGGAGCTTTAGTTTGCCGGAAGTTTTGATGTAGTTCTTCTTTAGTTCACATGACTCGTGGTCCAGTTCATCATATGCCTTTTGAATATTCATGTCTTCATTGTGGTCTTCCTCGTGTTTGCTCAAATTGTCATGAGAATCGTTAGATGAAACAATTGATGCAGTAAATGCTATGAATTTTCTTGATTAGATTTAGAATCAATGCCACCTAATTCAGTTGAATCATCCCAATTGACTTTCATTGCTTTCCCTTTTTTCTTCAACCGGTTCGGACATTCTTGAGGAATATGTCCAAATCATTTACATTTGTAACCACTAGGACTCTTGCCTTTTTGTTGCAAGTTAACAGATTGAGTAGGAGCACTAGGTCCTTTGTTCTTGTCAAGAGGCTTAATAAAGAGGGCTATCATCTCAGGATCAAGATCACTATCACCATTGTTATCATTCTGGGCAAACGAAGAGTGGCTTCGAAAGTCTAAGGATTCCCGACTAGTTGTTTAACTCTAATATCATCAACATCTTTACTTTCTTCAATAGTATTATTTTAGATTGAAGTCTGTCTGTTAATGATCTAAGAAATTTTCTAACAATACGGTTTTCAGGAATCTTCTCACAGATTAAAACTAGAGTTAACAATATCGCTAAGTTTGGCTTAAAAATCATCGAAAGACTCATTATCATTCCAAACTTAGTCGTAAGCCTGTGAAGTTTAGATAATTTGACAATAGGAGTATTTTCATGTATAGTCTCAAGAATATCCCAAGCTTCCTTAGCAAATTTACAATTGCAATTTCCGTGAAATTTATTAGGAGAGACACCACTAAAAATTACATTAATGGCTTTATTATTCCAACCACATATTTTATAATCTAATTTATCCCACTTGTCTAAAGGTTTGACAATTTATTTTGATCAACTATCATAGTTGGAGATGTCCAACTATGAACAACCGAAATCCAGACCCGTTCATCTATAGACTTAAGAAAAAGCTCACATTTTATGGCTTCCAGCATGAATAATGAGATCCATCGAGTAAGGAAAGTCTAGCTGTAGATTGCCCTTCCATATGAAAATCCATATACCAAAAGATCTCTTTCTAAAGTAAGGAAGACTCGCTTTGATACCAATTGAAAATTCTAAGGTAAACCCTAATATGAACTATAAACCTCTTACGTGAAGACTTAACAGCAAATAATGATCAGTATTAGTAAGCAATGCAAACATATGAGATTTTTGTAGAAAATCCTAAACTATATTAAAAACCATGGATCTTTTTCACTAGGACCAAATCAACTATTAATAAAAAGCAAATACAAGAATTGCTTACAGATTACTCGCTGAATCCATCAGCTATATTTGAAGATCTCTTGTTCGCTAAATTTTACGATGAATTGTTTCATGTAGTTGATTGTACCGATCTCTTTAATCCTTGAGATCAAGGTTCAAAAAATCGGGTTCAGGATCGGGATCAACCTTTCGTAAAAACAATACATATCGACCGGATCGGTCGTGTCAGTTGCTCGGATTGGATCGAACTTTTTAATTACATAAAATTTAAAATATTATTTAAAAATGTAGAAAATTTTCTAAAAATTTAGAGACCATGAGAAAAAAATAAGAAAATAATAATTTTTGATATATGAGCTCTAAAAATTAAACAAAAGTACAAACTTACTCAAAAGTCAAAACTCTGATGAGCTAGCTCTCGTAAATCTCTGTGGTCGTCATTATCATAATCATCATAAGTTTAAAAATAATAATGTCTAGAGTCTGATGCTCCAAAGAGTAATTGCATCATATCATTCATATTAAATGGATCTTATTGTCTCTAAGGAGGATAATAATCATTATGTGAATCTTGTGTCTGAGGATACTGAGGAGTGATAATAACCAGTATATCGATCATGTGATGGTTTCAAACAATAAATACTTGATGAATCATAGTCTGTTAGAGTTTGCTGGAGTGAGATTTACGTTACCAGAGTTCGTCGAAGTTTGTTGAAGTTTGTTGGAGCTAGATCTCTCAGTTAAAAAGTGAGAGTGAGAAGAAAAATAGAAAGGAGTGAAAAAGAGAGAGTGTGTGTGAAGAAAAAAGTAGAGAGAGAGAGAATGAGCTTGGGGACATCAATAATTGATGTCCCTGGGTTGGATCTGGGTTAGATCCATAATGGATCTGGCCCAGTTTAATCAAAATCGGCCGATCCCAGTCATTTGGCTAGGATTGGGCCTGGATTGGGATTGCGTTTGATCAAGAATGATTGTTCTGATGAACCTTGCTTGAGATTGAACGACTTGTCTCAGTGATCCTTGAGACAAAAGTTGTATCAACAAACGATGATGAAATGATCATGAAGAATCTTTAAGCGCTTAAATCTTTTATCTTGTTTGATGAATGAAGAACTCTCAACAAATTCTCCACTAGGGCTTCAATCTTCGTTCTTTAATCAAGTTTCTCTCTTCTAGGATTCAAGGACTTATATAGGTTTATAAAATAGATGAGAAACTTAATTCAAGTCAGTCTAGGTTAAGCCATTTCCATAGGGCCGTTCAAAGGTACAAAATCCCGTTGGAATGCCCATAACAAGTTAGACTATACAGACTAGGCCATTTGAACACCCGAAAGGGCGGTCAAATGCCTTAAGGTGTCTTCTATGCTCAGGCATTTGCATTTGAACGCACTTCGGGCCGTTCGAACACCTAAAGCCTTCTATTGCTCTTGGGAGGCGTATTCGGATGCCCGTGCGGTTGTTCGAACTCCTAAGGAGGTCGTCTGTTCTCGAGCTCATGCATTTGAATGCCTATGTCGGCTGTTTGAATGCCTAAAGTGATCAACTATTCTCAGTCATGCATTCAAATGCCTAGGGGACCTTTTGTACGCCTTAAGTGGGCTTCTATCCTTGGGCTGATGCGTTCAAATGCCTCAAAGGCCGTTCGAACGTCAGCTTGAAATCTAGATTGAAATCAACTCTGTATCATGCTCTTTACACAATCTATACAATTGATATAAAGTTTTATTCACTTTATTGCCAACAAAATAATGTTACATATTGTTTTGTGATCAGGCATTCAGACATAGTGGAAGCATTCTCTATGTTTCTTATTGTTGCTTGCTGATAATATTGTAATATGAACTAATGGACTTGTGTGTCTGTTAAATGTTCAGGCCAAAGGAAAGATCTCAGAGCTGAAGTCTACAATTGATGTTGGATTGCTTCATCGTGATAACATACTTAAAAATATTGGCCATCAGTTTGAGCAATGGAATCACTTGGTAAGTTATTACATATTTATTCTTTTTCTTGTACATAAAATTACTCCTACATTTCCCTCTTTCTTGTTTCATGTGACTTGGCTTGGTTCAATTTTTCAGTTTGCTAGTTGCAACCTGAATCATTTGGTACTAATATTTAGTGATTGGCATCTTGGATAGTTCTTTTATTCCATTTGTATCTAAACTTTAATTATTATAGGTAAGGAGAGAGAAGTCTGTTTATCACACTTTAAACATGCTGAGCCTTGATGTGACAAAGAAATGCTTAGTTGCCGAGGGCTGGAGCCCTATTTTTGCAACAGGCCAGGTACCTCTATGCCCTTGTAATCATAATGTCTCCGGTATTATTTTGCCGCAGACCTTCATGTTCATGTTGTTTTTGCATGGGCTTATTAGTATCTCTCTGCTTGCACTTCTGCAGATTCAAGATGCATTACAGCGTGCTACCTATGCCAGTAACTCCCAAGTTGGCTCAATATTTCAGGTTCTTCACACAAAAGAATCTCCTCCTACATATTTCCGGACAAATAAATTCACTTCCGCTTTTCAGGAAATTGTCGATGCATATGGGTTAGTTCCTGCACATTTCCAAGCAAACATCTGAAACTGCAGATCTTGTTTAGATAGTATTACAGAATCAATAATATTATACTATTATTGGCATTATTCGACTGTTTTCTGTGAATAGGTTCCAATAATTCTGGGGTATTTGTCACGACCCAAAATAGGAATCATGACCGGCCATGCATCTCAATATGCTTGAGATGCACGAAGCCTTAATAATACTCTCTACGTATACGATGACAAGATAAATAAATAAAATGAGAATGTGCTTTATTAAAATTTTATTACTAAATGCAATTGAAATAAAATAAACAATGTTAATGTTTATGAGTCTCTAAACTAAAATAAAATAAAATAAAACCTTCTAATCTAAAGCACAAAATCTAAAAGAGCGGAAAGGTAAATAGGTGAATCCTAAGTGGAGGTGGAATCCGGGTACATCACGTTCAGTCGCCCCGCTGACTATTACCTGAAATAAATAAACAAATACAAAAAAAAAACAATAGAACTCGTGAGCCAACAACTATAGCTCAGTGAGTGGAATCCACTCGAACCAAATAAATTTTTAAAACATATTAATGCTGAATAAATTAACTAAAAGCAACAATATCCATGATAGTATGCAATAGGCATGCTCTCTACATAATAACAATGGTAACAATAGAGAAATGTCACAACTTGTAACCTTGCACGTTTTCCAACATATTACATCTTTTTGATATTTATACTGTCATATGTCTCAATGGGTCTAAACCCTGTGGATCCACATCAACTAGAAGTCACCTCGAGATGACGCTCGGGACTTTTCTTCATAGCTGATCCGGTTAGGGTCATCAGAGGGTATCACCCTGTGATCAACACACTCTGTCTTTTCCTCTAACCGTTGAGAGAAGTTAGAGTCACCTAGGAAGTTTTTCTCATTTTTCCTAGGACTGTTCCCTAACCCCGTCAGAGTCACCTAAGAAAGTCACCGCAATGATCTAACTTAGGACTTTCCCCTGGACTTCCAGATAGACTTGAGTCACCACGGAAAATCGCAACGATTTATACCGGGACTGTTCTCTAAGTCATATTAATACTAATCTCATTTTTCTTTTCACAAATTTTAATATTAGCACGAAGTATAGTGATGCACTGAAATATAATAATAAAATGCACACAGAAAATAAAACAATTAAATTTTCGCACGTACGGATGAAATAAATAGACTTGCACACAGAAATTGCAATAATTTAATTTTTACACATGAGAGTGAAATAAATAATTTGCGTATAGAAAATTTACATGGTCTGACAACAATACGAAATACAATAAAATAAACACGTGAGTGAACCCACTCACCTGAGTCTAGGCAAGACAACCAAAATCTCAAATCTCTAGCCCACGTACTAAAAATCACCACCTTAAATAATAAATAACAATAACATTTTTAATTAAAACAATTATTAAAAATGTTTATACAATTTAACCTAAGAATAATTAATTTGGGCTAAATTAAGCCCAAATCAATTGGGCTGGGCTGCAGTTGGCCCGCAGCCCACCCAAATAAATTCTTAAATGGATTGGGCCAAGGCCCAATCCAATTAGATAATGGAACTGGGTCGGGTTCCTTGGATTCGGATCCAACCCGACCCGGATCCATCACTAAAAGGGAGAAGATCAGACTCGGGCAACCCGAGTCTGTCTTCCCCAAACTGAAGAGAGAGAAAGAAAAAGAGAGGAAAGAAGGAAGAAGAAGAAGAAGAAGAAGAAGAAGGCGACGCCGGCGGCCGCCACTGCGGAGGTTCGCCGGCGCACCCTCAGTTCCTGACGGGATCCGGAGGTAGCGGCCGCGACTCGAAGCCGCCGGCCGGCCCGATTTGCCGACGAGGCCGAAAACCCCCAAATCAGGTAATTTCGGATTTTCTCATTTAAAATTTAATTAAATTAGAGGGGTGGGAGAGGGCTTACGGGGGAGTCGTGTGGTGGTCTCTGCTGGCTCCGGCGACGCTCCGGCTGGCCGATTCCACGGCGACAACTCCGACGGTGAGGAAGAAGCGAAAGAAGGGAGGAAGAAGAGAGAGAGAGAGAGAGAGAAAAAAAAGGCTAAGATGGTTAAACAGAGATTAGGGTTTTTAATTTATAAATTAGAAAAGGATTAAATCTAATCTGATTCGGATTAGGTGAAATCCCTTCTCTCCCGCTGCGTACCGGAGAGGGAGAGGGGAGGGGCTGCACGTGCAGAGCACGTGCACCTTCCTCTCTCAACCCAAATATTTTATTTTATTATTTTTTTTTTCTTTCTGGTCCTAACAGTATTGAAGAATCATAGCTCAAGGAAACATATACTCAACCTATGTTTCTTCGATCTGATAAGACCATTATCGTTAGAATACAAGTGATTAGATTCACAGGTTTCAAAGTTCTGATATTTGTGAAGTGTTTAAAGGCTAATAAGGGCTTGATATTTGATGCCACAGACATTGTTGTCAGTTTCAGGTGATTAGGAAAAGATAACTAAATATTTTAAATGTCATTCTGTTGGAAAAGGCTAGAATGCCTGCATTAGTGCTGTGATAGCACTTTAGAATGCAGAAAATTCTCAGTGAGAATGAATTACGATGTATCTTTGCTTATAAGGAATTATTGGATTAGGTTCCTAAGCATAGTAAACCAAAAGCTATAAGTGCTTATGACCTGAAATTGTGTTCGATTTATTCGTAGTAGTTGTTATGTCTACTTCTGATGGTTAGTGTGTGTCCAGGAATAACTTCATGAATGTGGCACAAGTAAAAATTTGAGATGGATATCTGGTTAATTGAGGAAAAATAAAACGATTTGAGGAAACAATAAGTTGTCTTCTATTTCTATGATGTCAGCATTAAGTACAGGCATTGAGCGCCAATAAGTGCATTGAAATTAATCATGGATGATTTCCCATTCATATGTTCGATCAAATGAAACATATCCAATGGAATCTTCTCTTTCTTGCAGTAATTATTTCCTTTTGATTTAGCACTTATTTCATAATGCTTTCTTTTGCCAACACCAATATTCGTCGAACCTTGAGAAGCAAATCTTCAGAATGATGCATTTAATTTGATTTTTTTAGGTTAAACTTTAATGCACCATAGGATAGGGAAGATGTTACTTTTCTTTTTGAGTATGCTATGCCAAATTATCAACTATTTTATTTTTTTATCTTTTATGACCTCTTGTTCTTTGTTTCTTTTGGCTCAATTGGACTTCGTATGACATTTACTAAATTATATAGTTGTGATTTTCTTTCCATAATAAAAAAGTATAAACAATTAGAGGAATTAATTTAGAAAAATTGCTAGATACTTGCTTTAGGTTTTATGGTGCCCATCGTCCATTGAGTGTCATAAAACCTGTTGACTACCTTGTACCTGCTAAGCGCCTTTTAGAACATAAGTAGTATGTTGGATTTGAAAATATGCTAACGTTAGATACAAACATACAATCTTTTGGAATCTAGAAAGATGTCACTAAAGCGTGGTATGAACTTTCCAAGGTTTGAAAAATTGTGACCGGTACTTTGAAAAAATGATACTTGTCAGTTGTATCGATCGCTCAAATCATATCAAACATTTTTTAATTACGTAAATTTTTAAATATTATCTAAAAATATAAGAAAATTTCTAAAAATTTAGAAAACATGACAAAAGAATAAGAAAATAATTATTATTCACATATGAACTCTAAAAATTAAAAAAAAGTTCTAACTTATTTAAAAGTTAAAATTTTGATGAATACCGAGTTGGCTCTCGTAAATCTTTGTGGTCGTCATCATCATATCACTATAAATTTGTAAATAATGATATCTAAGGTTTAGTGCTCCAAATAGTGATTTTATTATATCATTCATATCAAATGAATATCATTGTCTCTAAAGGAGGATAATAATTAATATACAAATCTTGTCTCTAAGAATACTGAGAAAGATAGTAACTAGCATATGGATCTTATAATAGCTTCAAACAATGAATACTTGATAAACCATAGTCATAGGAAGCAACATCCTAGTAACGACGTCGTTGATATGTATGTACATCCTTAGTTTTTCAATCCCTATGCCTTTTTAACTTTTCTTAGCAAATATGGAAGGGATGGTCTTACCACCAAGTGTCATCGGAATCATTAGGGTTATCGCTGGCATTGGTAGCTAATTAGCTATACTATCTCTTGCTGCTGAACAACTCGTATCAGCCTCTGTTTTAGTCATGGTCTCCCTTAATACCTCATCTAATCATGAGTTTTCTTTATCATCTAATAATCTATTCTTCACTTCTCTGATACATGGAATCGAGGGTCTTTTTCATCAAAAAAATATGATTTAAATAATTAGCTGATTATTTTCAGTCTTTAAAATTTCTCTCCTCAATATCATATTATAATGGCAGAAAACTAATTTATCTAATATCTCTATTATCAATTAATTATGTGTTCTGGTGTGGATAAAAGAGAAGGTAGTCTAATTTCTTTCACTGTGATGAAGATAGTTTAACTAAAAATCTTCTTTGATTAGTGTCAAATTTGGTATATCTTTTTTTCTATAAATGAACAATTATTCAGCTAGGCTATTATGAAATATAGCTGCAGGAACTTTAGTAGTACTAAATTGGTCAGCTCTCAATCTATATTTCTCTATCTTTTATATATTATTGAATATATTTTATAAGAAATTAATTGAATATATTTAATTGAATATATATTATTGAATATATTTAATTGAAAAATAACTCACTTTTCTATCGCAAAGGATTTGTTTATGATATTAGGCTCTCGTCTATTGATTACTTTCTTAACTCCTAACAAGATAGAAAATTGAAATCTTAGACTAAGAAAATATCCTATAGAAATTTGTAATTTAAAATTTGCAATCATTCAAACTTTAAAATATTTAAAGAAAAGTAAATTAATAAACTAATGCCTATCAACAGTGTGTATATCTTTATATAGTTTGTTTTATCTGAAGTCAATCAATTTCCACTATAACTTTTGCCCATATCTATTTTTATTGACTCTTTTGTTATGTCCATAGCTTCGTATAAAAAACTCATCTCAGACTTGTTGTCCCTATCTACAAGTTGTAATATTTTGACAAGATGCTCAAATATTGCAATGTCAATTATAATATTATGCCAAAATGTATTTCCAAGAGTCGTGTTCTTCAAAGCTTCACCTAAATTTAGATCTTTAGGTTTAATATTCTTAATTTTTTTGAAACACTTTGGGTGATATAAATACCTGCATAATCTTATCTTTATAACACATTATGCTTTCCAATGCTAAAAATGAGTGACAAATCTAATGAGGCTGAGTCTGATAATCTCTTTATCACTAGTTATCTGTCTAAGTAAATTAAGAATCTAACTATGATTATATATGAAATTTGTTAACCTCTGATCTTCATGTATGATTATGTTAATTTCAGGATCTTTGACTATATCTTTGAATATGAGATCAAAACAATATGCAGCACATAGAGTATAATTTTGTCTTTTCATCATAAGTAATTATCAAGTAGCCTTATAATATTTCCCATTATAAGTAATCATTTGGATTACCAATTTCTTCTACTACCTCATCTATCAACTAAGAAATATAATTTGCACTTTTAAAATGAGTAGTAACATCCACAAACTTTAAAAATATTATCCCTATGCTTGAGTATACTAGAAAATTAATTATTTATTTTGTTCTATGTAGTCTACCTATTACACATTAGTGTATAACCAAATTTATTTCAATACTTTTTAAATGTTTGAATAGTATAAAACTCATCTATCTTTGACTCAAAATATTTAGCAGCAATATATTTTGAATTATGAGGCAGAATAACAGACTCTACTGATTATATAGTATCCACCATTGCGTGATAATAAGGATTATTAGATATATTGAAAGGAATATGATTGTAAAAGAAAAATCTATAGATAGTCCTACCAATATGTTTCTTTATATTTTTTATCTCTTTGAGAGTTGTCTTAGTAGTAGTCTATATATGACTATTTTTTAAAGATATGTATTCATTGGTCCAATATTTCAAACTCCGTTGTAAATTCTGTAACACTAAGAGTCTGAGAACTACTGTCCCCATAATCTCTTTCTCTTTGCATATGAATTGATCTAGATCTTTGAAAGCTACTACTAATGTTTCTTTTCATCTTTTTCTCTCTTTGTGTATGTCTATTTTTTTTTCATTCCCTCCTTATCTATCTCTTCTCATTATCCTCCCCACTATGTAAATTGTTATCATCATCAATGTTTTCATAGTCATGCATCAATTATTAACGAATCATTGATTTTTTTTTTTTGTGCAGTTCATTTATCCTTCCTTTGGCTTTTAGATGAGCTGCAAGTTGCTATATTTATACTTGTCTTTTAGCCGAATGTTCTTTTAGATGGCTGGCATTTTCACTCATTTTCTTTTCGGATCAGTTGCATTTGACACACTTTTTATCTTGATCAAGAGAAATGCAATTTTTTCAGCCAATATCGATATCTTTGTGATTTTTCTCTTGGAGGCATTTTAATTTTAATGCGAACACATAAATAGAAATCAAACTAAAAATATAATTCAGCAAATATTTAATTTCAAATTCAGAAAATATTTAATCTCAATTCAGCAAATTAAATTTCAGCAATTATAGCTTTGCTACCTTCTGAATAAATAGAAGGGAAAGATTCATTCAAGTGCACAAGGAAAAGAAGAAAAATATGAGCTTTAAATTTAAAATTAAAATTAAAAAATTAAAAAAAAGTTTGTTGCCACTGAAAACTGAAAAGGAGAGACCGGAGAGAGAGTGGAAGAAAAAAACAAAAGAAAAAAATTCTGTCAGTGAACAATGAAAAATGAAAGAAAAAGAAAAAGAAAAAAGAGAGAAATTAAAAGAAAAAAACTGACCATTGGTGTCCAGGTTCCAAATTATGAGCTTTAATGGTTGTTAACCACAAAGCTCTTCCAATTAGTTTGAGAAAATTCTGAGATAAAGTGGTCTGGTATCAAAGTGGGTTTATAAATTATAACTTTATACTTGTAGTTTCTATATATGGATTATGAACTGCAGGAAAGTTATTGATCTTATGACAACTTCAAAATATGGTTTCTAATGTATACTTTCCTCTAATGGCAACAACACTCCTCTTTTTTCCATTATACAAATAATAGAAATTTTATATTACCTTCTCTTCATGCTTTTAGAAATTACTCAATTAGAACTACTCAAGAACAATTTGGAAAGTTATTATGTGAAAACAAAATCGGTAAGTGAAGGAGAGAAGAAAAAAAGAAGAGATTAAAGAGAAGAAAACCAAAAGAAAAAAATCTGCTTACTTTCATCAAAAAGAAGAGATTAGAGAGAGAGAGTGTGTGAAAGAAAACCAAAAATAAAAGAAATAAAAAGTGAAAAACTATGGTGCAGTGAAAGAGAATAAAGAAAGAAGAAAACGAGAGAGCGACAGAAATTTAAAAATTAAGAGAAATAAAGAAATAAAATTGAAAAATCACATACCGGATTTCATCAGAGTTCGCCCGAGTTAAATATGCATCTCTGGAGTTCGCAGGGCTAGATCTCTCCGTTAGAAATAATGGTTAGATGGTAAGGAGAGAAAAAGAGAAAGAAAGAGTAAAAGAGAGAGAGAAAGAGAGAGTGAGAAGAAAAGAGTGAGAAAGAGAGTTCAAATTGGGGACATCAATTATTGATGTCCCCGGGCCTAATCTGAGTCAGATCCATAATGGATCCTGATTCCAGTCAAGGATCGGCCAATTCTGCGAACCTTGCTTTCAACTATTAAGTTAATCATAAATCTGAAACCATTTGGAAGTTTTCATATAAAACTATGTCGGGAGAAAATCTTAGTTTCAGTTAGAACAGTCTAAAGAGTGGTACTAGTTTAGAGTAGTGGAAGCATCAAATGTTATTCATAATGGAAAGTTCATGCCATTTCTTTCAACTTTTCTTGATTGTTTTGATACATGAGAGGTTACCTATGCTTTTTCTTGTAGTAGTAGAGACATTCTGATATTTGTTATTCTCTTATTTCATGATTTTCTATATTCCTTTTAATCCTTAGAACCTTATGCCTAGGCACCAACCTGCCTTAAAAGATGTATGCATGGGCTCTAGCTTTGGCACCTTTTTAACATCTTGGCATTAGGTGGATCATTGTTCACCTGTTTAAAACCTTAGTCGAGCACCAGATTTTGAAAAAATACCGTGAGTCTGCGGCATTTTTACCCTACTTTATCCTTTCCTTAAATCGTCCTTGGCTAAAGATAGTTTTGTCCTTTGTGATATTATTTTCTTTAGTTTGCTTTTAGACTCTGAAAGGTTTTGAATTATCTTAACTCATAGTGGTATATTCTATGTCATTCTTACGTCGTGCTTTTGCTTATCTGCCATATGTAGATACACTACTTTGGAGCATCCATATTTTTCTTTTTCATTTTTGTCTTGAGGAGGATCTTGAAGCAACTTTGTGTTATAAAATGTACACCGACCCTCCAATAAAACTAGTAGCTGCTGATATATATGCAATTCTGACTTTTTAATATGATAAAAAAAATATTCTATCTGGAATGTTGCCCATATGAAGGATTTATAGTAATAGCAACTTTTATGAAAACTGCAGGGTTGCTAAGTATCAAGAAGCAAACCCTGGTGTATACACCATTGTTACGTTTCCGTTCCTATTTGCTGTCATGTTTGGAGATTGGGGCCATGGCCTTTGCTTATTATTGGCAACATTGTATCTCATATTCCACGAAAAGAAACTTTCTTCGCAGGTCAGCTCTTTTAAGTTCTTTCATTATTCTTTTGACTCCTGAATACTTCGATTGTTTAATTCCTTGGGCTTTTCAAATGTCAATTATACATATATATTCAGCTACAGAGGACTCAGAAGACACACTTATCTAGACCATTTGCTTTGCAGTTGCAATTCAAAAATTAAGCAAATCACTGACTTGATTTCATATGCTTTTTAGCTTCAATTGCATCCCTAAATATTGTTTGTAAATTGTAACTTCTTATCTATGTGCAATATGCATGAGTGCTTATTCAAAATTGGGTGAATTCTATTCCCTACATAATGTGCAAACATATAATTTTAAATTTTGAAAAAGTGCATTTTTTTCTACTGTTGTGCTCAAACATATAGACAATTTAGTTTAGGAAAATTTATAGATAGCATTTTGTGCTTTGCATTTATTATCGTTTACACACTGCCGTTTAGACCTTCTTGTTCCAATTCTTGCCTTTTTCTTTTATTGCCTAAAATGCAGGGTGCTCTATTCCCCTTTACTTTTTTCCACCATGAATGGGAGAAAGTCTATTAGCTTCTAATTTCTCAGTTCTTGCTACCACAATGAAAGTGAACTACTTTAAGAGGATGCAACTGGGATTCATGGCCATCTGTACTTTATCATATTACATAATCTGCATTGTTGAATGTTTAAATTTTTGCTTATATCTTTTCCTTGAAGTGGAAAAAATTATTTGGTAGGAAACTTTTATTCATATGTAATAAAAAGTCATATGGCAATAAACTGTGCTGTTAGGTTTGGATTTCATTGCTGGACTTGATAATCAGAAACTAACCCACTTGGTTTTGAGTTGAGTTCAAAATAAGTGTCCAATAAGTCACATATTAAGATCTATATCTTGCACGCAGTTCAACCTCTATGTAACCTATTGCCACCAAGGCTCTAAATATCTATATCATTATCGACATCGGTTGCTAGAAAAGAATGATAAATATCAGTACTAGTTATAACTACCAATGAAGCATGGACTCGGATACGGAATACAGATATGGGTTACGGCAAATTCTCAAAAAACATGATACAATACGTGTAGGATACAACAATAAATAAATTATATAAACAATTATATTCTAATGACAACCTATACCTGTGTATGTGCAAAAAAAAATTCATATTCCATTGACAATGTACAAATAATATCTATCTACATAAGCATTTAATAGTAAAAATGAGAGTAGTAAATATCAAGGATAATTAGACAAAGAATGCATCAATATTCGACAATGCACCAAAATAAGAATAGTAGATATCATTGTATACAATATGAGCAACTCATAAGATCATGGCACTAAAGTTTTTAAAGTACATCTACCAAATAATAAAGTTTACATCAACTGATCAACATTTCACAATTTACATAACATCAAAACGAGAGTAGCCATAAGTTAGTAGTGTAATTGGCAATGACATTAATTATTCATCTCCATCTTAGTTATTCTCCTCATTGCCTTCATTAGTGAATATGATGGACTCCAAATCAAGTTCATCAAGTGCGAGGTTAGAATCAATTGAATCTCTAACATCCCACATTTTGGTCTCCCCTCCTCCATATACTCGGTTGATCTTCTAGAGATAAGAGGGAGATTATTGTGGACAAAAACTAGATCTTTCGCTTGTTGTGGAGTAATCTTGTTTCTCTTCGTTGAGTGAATAAATTAATATGTGCTTAAATTTCTCTCATAACATGATGATGAACACGGTTGCCCAAGTAAATTAAGCGCTAAATTCTAAAGGTTAGGTGTGAAAGCACTATGAACGACTCACTACTTCTTTGAATCAAGATCTCTATCTTCAATAGAGTATTGGTTATCAAAACTCTTTGTACAGTTGAGAAATTGGCATATTCATTATTTATAATTCTTCTCTTTTTTCCGTTTGGAAAGAGCTTCTTCAAACACTTGTTTCTCATATAAGAAATTTCTAGCTTCTTATGTGGAGGAGTGCAATTTGGATTCTCACTAATCCAAGTTGTGTTATAATACCTAATAAAAAGAGCACAAAAATTAAATTAATAAAACTATAAATCAAAAGGAACCAATAACTATATATTAAATTTTAAGCATTGAATTTACCTTCAATTCAACACGTGTGCTAAACAATGAAAAGGAGTATTGCTTCTATCTCATATATCAACTAGAAATTTATGTACAATTGAATAGAAAGAGGACTCTTCATCTTCAATTTTTGCCTCATGTCTATATATAGTTGTTTTTACTTTTTCAATCATATCATCCCACAATTCATAATTCAAGTAAAGGTAAGGTTTGTTAGTGTTAGCAAATCTCAGTATTGAATGAGTAGACTCAATAAAAGATAATATATATTTAATTTTGTCCCACCATATATCATTAAGGACCTTTTTTGTAAATTGTGCCTTTCCTACATCGCCCTTTCTATAAAAATTCTTTTTATCACTAAGGACCATCATTTGCAGCACATATTTGATTGTTTTGAATCTCCTTAGCATCACAATAATTGAGTCAAAACGTGTATTTGCAACAATAAGCAACTTCAAATTTATAAATTTATTAAAAATGGCAAGTCGTATAGTGTTGTTGTATGATAAAATTTTTGATGCACATCATATATCTTGCCACAATAGATATCCAATTAAACTAATAAAAAACAAGCTTCTTTCCCTTAGTGTATTTTGAGGCACATATATTCCTTAATGCAAGATTGATAGTATGAACAAAGGATAGTGTCCAAAAATTATTTGAACACTAAGCATTTATAAGCATCCTAGCTGATTTACAAATAATGACATTATAAATTATGATTTGTACCATATTTTGTACTTCAACCTCTTTGATTACTTTGCTGATCAAGCTAGATATAAAAAAAAATCTCTGTACTCCCCCTCATAATTTATAACTCTCAAAAACATGGGACTACTCTCAGTCATTGGCAAAAAAAGATAATAAGAAGTCTTCTTTATGCATCTGTCCAGCCATCACACAACGTTTAACTCTTTTTTTCCTCCACGTGTCTTTAATGAGTTCTAATAGCCTTTCAATGTTTGCCCATTTTTTTTGGAGAAGCGTAGTTCTCAACATATTATAACCAGGAGGCAACTTTACTTCTTTGAACTGGGTATGCCTTAATCAGTTAAATCCACTTGGTCACATACTCTACCCACCCAATATTGATAAAACTCAGTTAGCTTATACCTCCCTCCATACTCTGTTTTCTCCTAGTGATGAAAACCAGTTTCTTTGTTTCCTTTGCCATCTCATTGACATTTAAACACCTTCATCCTTTTCTATTTTATATGTCAGGATACCTGATTCTATAGCCTTTGAACATACTCCTGAGGTAAGTTGCTCATTATTTCGTTGTTTTACTTGTCGCATACTTGGGATTAAGATCATCTTTGCAAGATGAGAAGTTAAAAGTTATAACTAGCGGGCAAGAAACTGTCAATTATGTCAGAAGGTATATAAAATTGTTCTGGTGATGAGTTATAGGCTTACTAAGGAGAATAAGTGTGGATATATCAAGAATTTAATTGGCACTGACTAGGGTATAAATGTATAATTGGTCTGAGCTTAAAAGAGCCTACCTCTGATCAAGCTTTCAATCCTAGGTTAGATGATCAAGCTTGGTTTGTTTAGTTCAAGTTGAGCAGAATTTTGAGCCTATTTTGTGTTGATCCGAATGGAAACCTTAATGAGTCACTTGAATGTAATTATCAAGACAAATTCAAATCAGTCTTAAAATCAAGCTTGGGGTGTCATCCTTGAACCGAGACTGATCGAGTTTCATTCAAGCTTGAATTGTTTCAAGATTGCATTTGGTGCCTATCAAAACCATAAGGCACAGATGCATAGAACCACACAAACACTCAAATTCATATACATATATACGTACATATTTATTAATCATCTTGATTATCTTAATAGCCCTAACTCTGGTGTGAGTTATGTATATGGCTCATTGGGGAGGCATAAAAGACTTTGATAAGATATAGTTTACTAGGTCTAGCGAGAGGCTATTACGAGAAAGATAGATATTAGGTCTAAATGGAGTAAAATGACTCATGTATAGATTCCTAATTAATTAGAAGATAAGCTTGAACTTTGTTCTTGGTATTCGTGTTTCTCTTGCTTGAAGAATCTGTTACAACTAGAACTTGCAAATCTTCATGCATTTAAAAATCTGAAATTTGTTTGGCTTGTATTATGGAAATAAGAATTAGGAAAGGAACATTGCATACATTGTACTTGTATATCTGTTAGTTGACTACAGAAATACTGGAATGTCAGGTTAGCTCATGAGTCAACTCGTAAGCATAACGGAATTGCTAGTCAGTCATCATCAAATTTCAAAAGAACATGACAAGGAAGCAAATGAAGAACATTAATACATAGATGAGTTGAGTTATTTCTTAGCCACTGTAATTCTAGCTAAGTTTTTGTTGACAAAAGGAATAGTTAATTGGTCTCCTAATCTCATGAAGAAAGGAATTTATTTGAAGAGTTTCAGACTTTTATTTTTAAATTTGACACTTTGTTTCTTATGTGACACATTGTTTCTTTGTTGTTAGCATGTTGTTGTTGATCCAATGTTTGAATGGCGATTGCCCTACTGCATAGTGCCTAATTAGTATGCAGCTACCAAGGCAGTTCTGGTATTTTTAATATATAAAAATTAAAAGATATTTATATATAATATATACTAACATTATATATATATATATATATATATATATAATTTTAATAATGCAATACACATTTTTTAATAGTTCACTTATCCAATTCACCAACCCAAACCCCACTAACTGTGATCAAGGCAATAAGCAAGTGAACAAACGAGATCTCTTAGCCTCTCAGATAATTAAATCCATCCTCTTTTAATCAAGAGAGTGAGAGTGAGATCGGAGAGTGAGTGAGATCAGAGAGTGAGAGTGGCGGTAGTTCCCATCGTTGGGATGGCCGTTGGTAAGGGTGGGGAAGGAGTAAAAGTGATAATGCGAGTGAAATTTATAGAGAACTTGTCATTGTCCGTCATTGCCTTGCGCTGCTCGCTACCGTGAGTCATCAAAGCTTAGGAGAGGATGATCGAGAAAAGAAGAGATGAGAAGATTTTAGGGCTCGAGAGTAAGAACCTCAGGAAGGCTGATCAGGCTAAAAAAAAGCTTAATTCAAACAATTCATTAGCTAGACTTGATGGAGGAGAATAGAAATTTGGATAAGGAAGAACTTGAAAGAAGAGAGATCGCTGTGCTTCATTTTTATCAATTGGATAAGGAGGAAGAGTTAAAATGACAGTAAAGGTCTAGACAAATGTGGCTAATTGAAGGGGATTTGAACACTACCTTTTTTCATAAGGTGGCTTATGGGGGAAAAAGGAGAAATAGCATTCATTGTATTTAGATTGATGGTCAACATACTGTGAATCAAGTTAAAATAAGTGATCACTTTTCTCAATATTATAAGAATCTCTTTTGTACAGTGAATGATTGGAGATTGACTATGACTGAGGAGATTTGGGAACCAATAAATTAGGGGATGCCCAAGCTAAGGCTTTGATTGCTCCTTTTAGTGAGAGGGAGATTTACAAGGCTGTCTTTGATATGGCAGATAACAAAGCTCCTGGGCCTAATAGTTTCAAGCTTTCAGCATGAAATTTTATCATTGCTTCTGGAATACTATTAGGCAGGAGGTTGTGAACTTGTTCAATGCATTCTATAATAATGAATGTTTTCTTTATAGGTTGAACTATGCAATGATTTGCTTGATCCCAAATAAAACTAGAGCAGACAGAATTGAGGATTTTAGACTAATTAGTTTGCTAAACTATAGCTACAAGATGATCACCAAAGCCCTTACTAATAGGCTTTGTCGGGTGATTGATGAGTTGATCACTGACTATTAAAGTGCCTTTATTAAGGACAGATATATTTTGGATAGTATGGTCAGTGTACATGAAGTAATTTTTGGAATTAAAAAGCAGAAGACTAAAAGAATCATGATAAAGTTGGACTTTAAAAAAGCTTATGATAAGGTGAGATGGGATTTTCTGGCTGATGTTCTTAAATGGAGAGAATTCCCTAAAAATGGATTTACTGGATTATGCAATCTGTCACTACTGGCTCTTCTGCTATTACCTTAAATGGTAAATTGAGCAAATACTTTAAGTGTAAGAAAGGTTTAAGACAAGGGGACTTGTTGTTACCTTACCTATTTGTTTTGATTGCTGATGGGCTGAATAGGATGTTAAATAAAGCAAAGAATCAAGGCTTAATCATTAGTTTGGAAGAAGATGTGTGTGAAAGGGGGATTATCAATTTACAATATGCTAATGACACATTACTTTTTCTTAAAGCTGAATACAAAGATGTGATGATCCATAAGTTCTTACTTTACAGCTTTGAAGCAGTTTCTGGTTTAAAAATTAATTTTGGAAAGAGCTCTCTAATTTATTGGGGTAAAAATAAGGCCAAAGGTCAGGAGTTGGCTACTCTGTTGAACTATAAAACTGAAGAGTTTTCAATTAAATATTTGGGTCTTCCTTTATATAATAGCAAATTGAGGAAGAATGACTGGATGCATGTGATTGAGAAAGTAGAAAAAGATTGGCTGGCTGGAAAAGAAAGCTATTGTCTTTGGGGGGTCTATCACCCTTATAAATTTGTCCTAAGTTAAATTTCTCTATATTACCTTTCTTTTTTCAATATGCTTGTATAGGTTAGGAAGCAAATTAACAAGCTCAGGAGAAACTTTTTGTGGCATGGATCAGTTGACACAAAGAAAGGTTATGATTTAGTTAACTAGGATAAGGTGTGTAAGAAGAAAGAATATAGGGGATACGAATAATATATCTTTAGAATTTGAATAGTTCTCTGTTGGCTAAGTAGTGGTGGAGGTTGTTAAACTCAGATAATCACCTATAGGCTTCAATTGTGATGCAGAGATACTATAGGAAAATTAAGATGAATTCCTTCAAGCTGACAAATTTTGGCAGAGTTTCACCTTTTTGGAGAGGAGTAATTCAAAATGGAACTATTTTCAAAACTGGTATTGTGTGGAAGGTTTAGGATGGTAATATGGTCAAATTCTGGAAGGATATCTAGGTAGGAGAGTGCTCTCTTGCAACCAGATTCCCTTAGTTATTTAGCATTGTTTGGAATGAAGAAGCAATTGTTCATGAGGTGAAGAGCACTTGGAGCTTGAAATATCGAAGGATGCTCTCTGATTATCTGATCTATGAAGAGCAGCAGTTGATCAATTATGTAAAGGATAACTGTGATACAGAGGCTAGAGGTAAAGATTAAGTTCAGTGGAGGTTTGAGATTAATGGCATATTTACAGTAAGATCTCTCTATAGAATTTTAAACAATGGAGGCCGAATTACAAAGGATGTAGCTAAACTCTGGCAATTAAGATCCCTCTTAAAGTTAGCGCCTTTCTTTGGTTAGCATGCAATAATAGAGTGCTAACCAGGGATAATTTATTGAAACGTGGTTGGACTGGAGGCTCTAATTGTGTGTTTTTGTTCTCAAGAGGAGATAGTTAATTATCTTTTTTATGCTGTAAGTTTGGGAAATAGTTTTGGAAGAAGATGGAGCAACATTGGGGTATTAAGATTCATGTGAAATAGATGAAAGATTGGTATCTGTCGGATGTTTCTTTTGGAAAAGATAAAAAAAATGGTGGTACATTTGGATTAGTGCCTTTGTTTGGAGCCTTCGGCTGGAAAGAAACAGTAAAATCTTCAATGATAATGCTAGAAATTATGAGGCCTTTTCTCATAGAGTATTGACCTTGTTCCTCTATTGGGTAGGGATACAAGGAGAGGGGGCTAAGAAGAAGGCAAAGCAGCAACTTGAAGAGGCCCAGATCGTGTATTTGTAGGATGACTGATGCTGCTGGAAGGCCTGTTTTGTTTAATAGGATGTTTTTTCTTGTTCTCTGTGATGTTAGTTAAAACTTGGTTGTTGGCTTGGTCCTGGTCTAATCTGAAGTAGTTGTTGAATAGATTTTGTTGGCTATAGTTTGTTGAACTGCTGCAGTTGTCAGTTTGTTTTCTTCTTTGTAGAACCTTGTATGGTTCATAGGCTGAAACTTGGATATCTTTTGTAATTGTGTTGTGATTAATCTAGGGAAGCATTGATCATCATGATAGTTGTAGCTGTTCCTTTTTCTTTGTTTTTTCTTGAAGTCTTGATTGATAAACTCTATGATTTCTTGAACAATTCCAAGCTCATTAAAATTTTCTTTTCTTTTCTCCCTAAAGATTGTTCATTTACTAGTTTATATGACTTCTATAATAATTTAATGATTACATTAATTTGTTTGGGATTCACAGAAGCTTGGAGATATCATGGAAATGATGTTTGGTGGGCGCTATGTGATTATGATGATGGGACTCTTTTCGATTTATACTGGATTAATCTACAATGAGTTCTTCTCAGTCCCATTTGAGCTTTTCGGTAAATCAGCCTATGCCTGCCGTGATCCTTCTTGCAGGTAAGTGCAAGTCCGTTTTAAAAGATATTTTTTTCTGATTATTTTGTAGCTTATGATTTTTGTTTTCCTTTGTCTTTCTTATAGGGATTCTACTACAGAGGGTTTGATTAAGGTGAGGCGTACTTACCCATTTGGTGTGGATCCTGAGTGGCATGGTAGCCGTAGTGAGCTTCCATTTCTCAACTCATTGAAGATGAAGATGTCTATCCTCATTGGGGTAGCTCAAATGAATCTGGGCATTCTATTGAGTTATTTTAATGCAACATTCTTCAGGAATAGCATTAATATTTGGTACTTGCATTAATCTAATTTCCATTTTTAGTTTCCATACTGATGATTCACTTCTCGATTTAGTGCTCATTGCGGATCTGATATCCTTCTCCTTACATTGTTTGTCTTGGAGGATGGCTGTGGATATGGATAGCATCTAATCTAATGGATCATATTTATCCAATTTTGAAGATGCTACCTATTGTGAAATTTTTTTTGTTCCAATTGATATAGATTTAACAAGGGCATGGTTTCTCCTATTTTTAGGAGGAACAAAAAAAATGCTCCCTATACTTGTTTCAATTGTGAAGTAGCACAAGCTAAACCACATGATGATAACCATGCTACCTATTGGATAGCATGATTTCTCCTATTTTTCTCTCCTCCCACATGAACATGCTCCCTATACTTGCTGTACTTATTTAGTTTCCATAAATTTGATGCTAGGTCCAGTATTATGATTTATAATCTGCTACTTTGTGTATTGTTTCTTATGTGCTTCTACTAGTTGCTGAGAGAACAAATTGAAATTGTCAAAGACAATCTACTCATATTCTTTCAGACAAGCTTGAATAGAACTCTGGATGCATTATTATCACCTAAACAAGTAAAGCTATCATGAAGGGGTCTTAGAAAGCTCTGTATGGATCATATGATCATTAGAACTTGAAAGCGTTAATATTTTTGTTTAATCATCTTGAATGCCCGGACTATAGTAAACCTCTCAGGGCATCATTTAGAATGCTAGTCTGTTTTGGTTTAACCTTTCTTTCTTAACTTAAATATAAGTTTATATTCAGTAATGAACATATAAGTATATAGTTAATGGCTTCAGCTGTTCTGTCACAGGTATCAGTTTGTTCCTCAGTTAATCTACTTGAACAGTCTATTTGGTTACCTGTCACTTCTCATCATTGTAAAATGGTGCACTGGATCAAAAGCAGATTTATACCATGTAATGATATATATGTTCCTCAGTCCAACAGATGATCTTGGTGAGAACCAGCTATTTCCTGGGCAGAAAACACTGCAGGTTTGTTATAATTTTTATATGCATCTCTATTAGATTGTTCTGTTCATTTTTACACTAACATGGTTATCATCATGTGGTTAGCTTGTGCTACTTCTTCTGGCTCTTATTTCTGTGCCCTGGATGTTAATTCCGAAGCCATTGCTTTTGAAGAAGCAACATCAGGAGGTAATTATTTGTTCAGATTGCCTTTTTGTTCTTGAGTGACTGGGTTCTTAAATCCTGCTGATTAATCTTTATGATTGTTAAATCAGAGGCATCAAGGGGAATCATACATCATGCTTCAGAGAACAGAAGAATCACTTGAGGTGGACCATGATCACAATTCTCATGAGCATGAGGAGTTTGACTTTACTGAAGTTTTTGTGCACCAACTGATACATACAATCGAGTTTGTCCTTGAAGCTGTCTCAAATACTGCGTCATATCTTCGTTTATGGGCTCTAAGGTATCAAAGTGATCAAATTGTTCTTGAGAATTCCTTATTATTTTCTTCAGTATCTGCTATATAGTTAGGAAAAATTCACTGGCTTATTGTGCAAGATTGAAGTCACTAGGCTGTACTAGAGAAAGAACACGGTAAAGCAGACAATCTGCCATCTGCAATATGAAAGCAGCAGCTTAGTTTAGTATCCATATGGACTTCATGTTCCTTTTATTCTGTATTGTTATCTTATTACTACTTTCCTCCATGATTTTACACCGACAGTATTTAACAACATATTTGATGTGCTGACTGCAGTCTTGCCCATTCGGAGTTGTCCAGTGTTTTTTACGAGAAAGTCCTCCTACTTGCTTGGGGGTGAGTTTCCTTTATTTGATTCATTTCCTATAGTTATTATTCTTCCATCTAGTATTCTTTTCTTCTTATGTGAAGTGAATAATTAGTATTTCATCAGGTACAATAATATCTTCATTCTCATCATTGGCTTAGTCGTATTCATCTCTGCCACTATTGGTGTCTTGCTTGTGATGGAAACTTTAAGTGCATTCTTACATGCCTTGAGGCTTCACTGGGTGGAGTTCCAGAACAAGTTCTATGAGGGTGATGGATACAAGTTTGCGCCATTTTCTTTTGTATTGCTTTATGAAGAGGAAGACTAGGTACCATTGTATTGTACGCAATCTCATTCGTATCTGTGGCATTTGGACTTGCTTCTGCTGCCAGAAAGAATAATCCTTCTCCTTTTACTGGGTAAGAATGCGAGAATTCTAGTTCATTTGTGTCAAGGGAGCATGCCATTCATGCATATAGGCAAGTCATTTGTTTATTTATAAATCTCGTATCAACTGTTCATTTTTGAATCTATTTTATAGAAAACATAATGAATAAATATGTCTGGTAAATTTTGTGCCATTTATCTCTTGAGCTGATGAATGCTCTGTTCAATTCTGGAAACCGCGCCATATTTTAACTTATAACACCGCTGAGGTTTTTGTCTATACTCTGGAATGATACAATTCTCCGAAGATTTTATGAAACAAAAAAGTTTAATGAGAAAGATCTTTCTCTCTATTGAATTTTGGCAGCTCCTTTGTGCACAGTTTCTTTTTAATTTTATTTTTTAAGAACACCATTTGTGAAAAGGCGATATCCCTTGATTTTTCTTTTTATTATATAGCTATCAAAATCAATGCACATGATGACATCACATCATCGATTTAATATAAAATACTATTTTATGGAATATTTGTAAAGTGTTTCTACGCAAAAAAAGTTTTATTTTCTTAAATCCTTTAATTGTTGTACCGACGGGAAATGATTAATTATATGGATAATTTCGTAGACTATCAGTGATTACATATGAAAAACAGTGATAATTCTTGGGATTGAAATCATTCTTTAGTTACATCTTCTGTTGAATATTTACTTTTAACAAAAATTTTGAGAGGGCATCGTTGTTGGATTTCTTGTTCACTATACCGGTATGCTTGCTTTTGGATAGCTATTCCTGTTCAATATGTTACAAACTTTTGGTAGGTATTTTTTGAGACCAGTCCTCTGGGAAAACAACATCTGATAATTGTGTACTCGTTGAATACTACTTTGTGGATAGATAATGGTATCCAGTATAGCTACTGTTGATTATGGCGAGTCATGCTAGTTGATACTCCAGATCACAATTCATCAATAGAGCTAGAAACCTGACCTTTGTATGCTAAAACATAGATAGAAGTCATACGGAAATTATAAATTGGCTCTTCCATGCATTCTCCAGAGAGGATGTGTTATTTATACTGTTATGGATGGCATTCGGTAACAGAGACTGGGAAGGGTCATATTCCTATTAGGAACCCATCCCAGTATTCACTCTTCACAATCTGGAAAAGCCTAAGTTGCTTAGTCGGATTGGAAGACTATCATGGAAATAATCTGTGATAAAAGAATGTGAAAGACCGGCTTCCAGAGAAAAGAATTTGACTTGGGCCCAAGAAAAGCTTGTCCTTGAACGAGAAATAACTGATAAGAAATCTCTGATGCTTATGTTACCTTAGGAGCACAGGACTGGGAAATCATTGACATTTAAGAAGTCTCTAAAATTTTCTTATGTTCTCCTCCAAAGAATGATAGCTTCTAAACCCAATGAAGGAGCTGGAATAGTGGGGAGCTTTGGAAAATTTGGAAGAAAGTTTGACAATATCTTTTAGTGCCACAAAATCAAACAGACGTAAAATAGTGCTAAAAAATAATATAGAAGGCTGAATTGAAGAAGGACAAACGATGTCCAAGAGTGGCGGTATCAATTGGTTGACAGACGACAATTGGGAGCAAGGATATCACTTTTTTATGCACAACAAATTTGGTAATACTTGAGATTTTCAAAGTTGGAGCTTCCAAAACTTCAAACGTTATATAATTTGACCATGAAAGTTGAGTCAATTAGATTGAGTCAAGTCGAATTTAGTTAATAGTTTATGTTATTTACTTCTAAATTTGAATTAAAGTGGATAATCCGCATATGTAAGCATATTAGAGCAAGTTGGTTCAGACCCGCTATGTCTCTACTTCTATAAATATGTGACCATCATCTATTTGTGTCAGGACGAGAATGAATATTGGTTTTGTTATTTTCTTATCTTGCATTTACTTCTTTGCTTGTAGCTATTTATTTTGTTAGGAGTAGATCAAAATTAGAATCCTAATTCTACCTCCAAACCCTAGCTACCATTGATCTCCATGAGCCGCCCTCTCATACGGTTGACCTCCACCATCTCATGGTTGTCAGCCACCCTTTGACGACTGTCAACGTTGGTATTTCATTTTTTAACATATTTCATTCTCCACCACCTCACGATTATCTGCCACCCTTCAACTATTGCCACAATATCGATATTTTTGTTTTTGACCTATTTCATCCTTTCTCTACTATTTTCTTCATATCATTTCACCTTAATTTTGGAATCACTTCATTATAAAATCATTAGATCTGAGGCTTGCGAGGCTACCACTTAGTAAATCTTAGAATTTTCCTACGAACAATTAGGCCTTAGATCTGGTTTGTATCAAGCAATATTAAAGCCATTGTTCCTTGGTCGATTGTGAATATGGGATCCAAAGCATATCCAAGGGAGATCGCTACTATGTTACCAATGTGAGCTATTGGTAATTTTGAGTTGTTGGCTATCACCATCACTCGGCTTCTCTTGTACTCTGACAAGTTTTGTAACTTTCCTTTATCGCCCATCATATGATTCAAGCATCCCGAGTCAACAATCCAATCTTTTTCATAATCAATTTATTCGGACATAGTTACTATGAAAGCCAACTCCTCATCTTTTGTTGCAAATAATTCCTCAGCATCTTATTCATCTTCACTTTTGGAAGTAGCACCGTTACTCTCCACCAACTTTTTTTTTCAACCGGCAAGCTTTCGCCATGTGACCCTTCTTCCCCCAACTGTAGCACTTCCCTTCAAACTTTTTGTTGTTGCCATGAGTGCTTCCTTTTCACCTTGATGATATTTTGCTTTATCATAATTCTTCTTAGACTCACCAAATGTGCGCTGCTACCTGGAGTTTCACCCTTCAACAAGACTCCTCTCATTTGCTTAGCTAATGCTTCTTGTCCAGCAAAGCAAATTTTCAAACTCAATAGATGATGATTGATTTTGCCATGCTTGTACTACAACAACAAAGCCCCTATATTCGGGTCTCAAACCATGGATAATTATTCTTTTCATCCTAGTTTCCCCGATTAGAGCTTTTGGACCCAACTCGGAAATTTCGTGGCAAAGAGATTTTACCTTGTGGAAGTACTGGGCGATCAGTATGTCGCGTTGCGCTAACGACAAAAGTTTGCTCTCTAAAAGTTGAAGTCTTATGTCATTCTTCTTTGAGAAAAGCAAACATTGCAAGCTTCTTTGGAAGTTTTGGCATCCCGAATGTGCTTTAGCACATCTTCTTCGATCATAATCTTGAATGCAAGCATCGCCTAGCCCACTTTTATCTTCCACTTTCATTACATTTCTTCCATTTGCATCCTCTGTCTCTAGTTGTGTAACTTCGCTTCCATTGACAACCTCCTACAAGTCTTGACCTTGCATGTAAGACATCATGCATGTAGACCAAGTATCGTGGTTTTGATTGTTGAGCTTCTTGATTCTGCCAATGACTTGAAGATCACTCATCTTGCCAATAGGAAGAGAAAGCTCAAAGCAACGATGATGTACACAGTCTGGCTCTCATACCAACTTATGTTGAAACTGGAAGACCAAAAGGACTAAATTTACTCTAGAATAAATCTCGTAGAAGAAGAAAATTACTCTTATGCTTCTCAACTTGGATGATTAATTTCATAGGATTACATCGCCTTTTATGGGCATACAAGAGAGATAGCTCAATGACTTATTCCCTCCCTAACTTCACTACTCTATAGAATAGGACAATCCCATATAATAGGACATGCAACATCATACTAACCTTGACTTAGCGATAAACAAATAACCAGTAACTGAAATTAAAATTAATAAACTTAGGCAAATAGCTAGTATTGTAATTTTAATAGGCTCGACCACCTCTCATGACTTAGTTTTAGACTTATGAGCATAATTGTAACACCCACAACCAAAAAAAAAACTCTAACCAAGCACGTGCGCTAACCAAGCGCATGGGAGAGAAAGGTGTCGGAGTGCATCCGAACTCCACTCCGCCCTCTCCCCTCTCGTCCCTATAAGAATCCAAACCCCCTCACAATCTCATCTTTCCCCAGTCTCTCTCTTCTTCCTCATTTCGTTTCTCCCTCTCTCTTCTCTATTCCGAGCCACCAAAGACCTCGACGAGGACCGTGAATCACAAGGAGCACCAGAGGACCAAATCAAAACCCCCACTTCAATCCTCAAGTTAGCCTCCATCTTTCCTTTAAATTAATTTAATTTTCGCTTAGTAATTCATAGATAATCCTAGCTTTTCTATAATTAACTTCATCGGAGAAATTCACCAGCCGGCGACTTTGGGTCGACCACCCACCGGTCCGGAAAGTTTCCCCGCATTAGCCCCTTATTGTGGGCACCAAATTTAGGTACCCACGGGGTGCGTGGGAGCAATGCCATGTCGCCTCCCACCGCCAGTTTCCTTAGTCGCGGGTGGCCACCATCGGCAATGGTGCCCTCGCTCGTCAGCCTCGGTCGACTCACCTCTTTGCGTGGAAGAGGTGGGTACTCGAGGTTGAGGGCTTCGAGTCTTTTTCACTAAGTTAGGAATTTCCATGGCTGCCGACCATGGAGTTCCTCATTCCGCACCATTGGCCACTTCGGCTGACGGTTCACTGGCTATAACAACCCAAGTCGACCACATCAACTTTAGGAGTCATTATAACTAGCTTCCAGCAACAGTGATTGCTGGCATCAGAACTTTTATTTTTATTTTTTGTCTTCTCTCTGTCTTCTTCCTTAGGAAGAAGACGATGAGAAAGGTGGGGCTTGGGCCAAACCCCCACCTAGTTCTCCTTTGAGCTGCGGGGTGGGCCGCAACCCACTCCCACAAGCCACATCCAACCTTGGACTGGGCTCTTGAGCCTAGTCCACACCATTCATCTTAGCGGGATGCAGGCTTACCTGCAACCCACTTTCTCGCTTTGCTGGATTGGGCCCTTGGGCCCACTCCATTCCCCCTTTTTAGCCTAATGGGTTGTGGATAATCTCACAGCCCACTTCCTCAACTTGGTGGATTGGGCCCTTGAGCCCAGTCCACTCCTTACAGCTTAGTGGGTTGCAAATAGGCCCGCAACCCACTTCCTTAGCTAAGCAATGTTGGCTAGGCCTTGAGCCCAGCCCAACCTATGAACCATAAGCCAGCCATTTGTCTTTTAATTTTTTTTTATAAATTTATGTTAACTACCTTTCTAGAACTTTCTCAACAATTTTATCAACATAAATTCAGAATAATACAAAACCAAGTTAGATAGTTAAATTTATTATTCATTGCTTTTATTGTTATTATTAACATCCTTGACATTTATAACTAGGGGTAATCCTAATTTATCAGTGGCCAATTTAATTAATAAAAATGACATTATAGTAGGGATAAATAAATGTAAGATCAAGTCACTTATCTGGACCTAAAAATCAAACTTAATTTATACAACAAGGTAGATAATTTTATAAGTTTATTTTTTATATTTTCTTTTATTTTATAAATTATTAGACCCATTATTATGCGAGGAGGACCTCGAGATTCAAGAGGAGCCAACTGTTTAAGAGATTGAGATAGATCCTAGAGATATTCCAGACGAGTTAGATCATATGTTAGTCTACAAATGATGTTATTATTATGATAATAATTATGTTATGTCATTATTGATAGACTCCATGCTTAGTTATGATACATGTTATTCTAATGATCATGAAATAATAAGTACTAGAAGACATGGCACCACATGCACGTATCTTTGTTAGTCTAATCCTAACTAGGCAGTGACCCTCTTACCCACTCAACCTAGGATTAATGACAGAGTATATTGTATAGTATTACTATATTAGCGGTCTACACGTGAGATCATTAGCTGGTGGAGCATTCAGGTGATTACACTGCCTTGTTTGGAGACTAGCTTAGGATCATATTGGAAAGATACTTAAGAGTTAGGGTTATAACTCTAACGGTATCCGAGGACGTAAGGTCAGGGTGTCCATTGAGCTGTGAGCTCTTTCCCACTGTATGCGATGATTCAGCTATAAATAATGATTCTGCTATGTGCAATGATTTATTATAGCTGTGATGATGTTGATGATGGGCTTACGAATGGGATCCTTAGTCTAATGGCTACGGATAATAGGTCCTATGCAACGTTGCCAAGTATGTACGGGCGATAATACCACTAGATGACTAGTCCCCCTCATTATTATGTTTACTTTGTGAAATATGACATTATGGACCCCATTATGTGGATTTCAATACATTGAGTTATGATGATAGTAACACTTATGTGTATTATGAGTAAATGAAAGTTTATTAAAAATTATATTGTACACTTTTATCTTGATATGTTGATAATTATGGGCGTGCATTTCTATTTATCGTGTAATACATTATTCATAGATTATTATTGGATTATACTTATTGAGCCGTGTGCTCACCACCATTTTAGTGGAAATATTTCAGAGTTAAATATGAAGAGCATGAATATCAAGGAGAAGCGGATTTATTTTCTTACTAGGATTGTTTATTCTTTTATTCCTAGTTGGACTTTAGCCCCTGCGAGGGTTATTATATTTTAAATTTGTATATGCACTTGTATTCCTAGAGGCTTGTTGAGATCTGTGATAATTGTAACTCTAGATTATTTACTTGGATTATTAGGTATTTTTTTAGACCTATCTTAGATACTTTATGAGATTATTACACTTACAGGTTATGTGAGTCACGTAGATTTTTTTTCCTCGTAAAAAACATGTGATTTTAGAGGTGGGTGTTTTCAATAACTTTAGGCTCAAGTATGTACGTGATGATGTTTGGCGAAATGACTCGGTGGGCCTGTATTAGCTGACTAAGCTAGACCTACACGCATCCCGAGTACAATGCAAACAAAATTCGTGGTTTCATGATCCACGTGACCAGCATCCACTGTGAATCGCTCGGCTTGCAATAAGGGACCATGGATTTCTCAAATTCAAGCTTTGATTGTCAAGTTGGATTTCTCAAATTTCTCAAGAAGAGGCCTGCTAGACTAGCCTATCTAGTGAAGTAGTTTTTCATGTATCATGGCACACTTGACCACTAGAAGGTCTAGCTTATGTTGTTTCACTTGGAGAGTATGACGATCAGGTAGTACTAGTTTGTAGAGCAAACTCGCCATTTGAGTCTTGTCAGGCTTTTTATAATGTGATATATGCTTGATTCATGCTGACCTAGTACAAAGACTTCTTGATGTTGTCTAATATGACTTAGTCACAATAGTTTGGACTTATGGGGAGGAGTTCGAATGAATCTGCAACGTGGTCACCAAATAGTCAAACTCAACCCTAAATAGCACATTCATTAGTGGGCTGAGGTGTGACATTCAAGTTGAAGTCAAGGCCTTAAGGCCCACTACTTCTAAGGAGGTCTTCTTGTTGCCAATTCTGATAAAGTCTAAGTTAGATCAGTTGAACTAGATCCATAAAGAAGAAAGAAGGAAGACGACCCAAGCCTAGGGCCCACTAGAGGTTCTATTTACTTCGACTTAGCCCACACAAATGACCCAGTAGATCATGTGTCATTTTGTGCCAAATGACTTAGAAGACCGTAGAAAGAATGTGCTTCTACTATGATGATCATTTTACCTCTAGTCGTAAGTGTAAGCGTCAGCTGGCCCACATCATGTTCTTAGGCAATCTTGAAGAAGAAGAATCTAAGTCCTTCATGATAGATTAATATGATCAAACCACGAGAGTCGAGTTATTTAGGTTGAGTTGAGTCGAGTCTAGTTAATTGTATTTGATATTTGTGTTACAAACTAGATTTGAAAAAATCTAGACATAAAAAAATTATAGAAAATTTCATATGGTAGTTGCCTTAGAAGTTAAGGTTATAATGGATCTAGTTTCATATGAATCAGAGATCGTGATGAAAAGATATAAGTAAAATAGTGGATGAATGTCAAAATATGGCAGATTGGTTAATATTTGACGTTACGACGGTCGTCGAAGGGTGGCGAACAGCCAAGGGTGGTGGTGGATAGTCATAAAGTAGGATGGCTGCTAGAGGAAGATAGTGGCTAAGGTTTAGAAATTTGAGGGATTTTACGATTATGATTTACCTTTAGAAAGATAAGGATGATCTAATAGTTATGGTAAAACGGTAAATATAATAATAATAAAATAGCTAAACTTAACTATTTCTTAATGCTTGAATGCCTAAACAAAGAAGCTCAGTCCTTCTATATATGAGATCAAGTATAATAAGTCATACTAGAATAAGCCCTAAAGACTTATACGACTCAAACTAGGATTTACCTTAGAGGCTTATATGACTTAATTCAACTTATCTTAGTAGCTACATGACTTAAATAGACTTGTCTTAAAGGCTTACATGGCATAACTAGACTTGTCTTAAGAGTTTACATCATAAATTAATTAAAAGATAAATAGACTTGATCTATCGAGCTCAATGTCCCCGTACTTTGATTCGATCGTATCAATTTGCTTTTAAATTTGAATTGAAATAGATAATTTACGTATGTAAGTCTAGTATGGCGAGTTGGATATAATTTGCTTGTCTTTACTCCTATAACTAGGAGTGGTCATCATCTCTATAGGGATCAAAAGGGAATGAATATTGGTTTATTTATTTTATTATCTTGTATTTACTCTTTTAATCGTAATCGTTTATTTTCCTCGGAGTATATTAAAATTAACGCTAATTCTACTTCCAAACCTTACCACTATCTATCTTCATGAGCCACTCACTCATATGGCCGACTCCACCTCACAATAGTCTACCACCCTCTGATGACTGTTGCAATGTCAATATTCCCATTTCTATCCTATTTTGATCTTTCTCTACTATTTCATCCATACTTTTTCACCTCCATCTCAGAACCACTATATTATAAAGCTATTATATCCAAGACTCGTAAGCCTACCATCCATAAAAATATTTAGATATTTCTATGAACAGATCAACTCAAATATAGTTCGTGTCAAAATGTTGGACCTACATTCACTACCGTGGTGGTACATATACAAATGATAACAATGAATGATTGATCTCTTTGATTATAGGAATGTTGCACACAACATTAGGAGCTATTCATGAGAATTTAGATGCCTTAGAGGATTATTTTGTTCTTCTTTTAGTTAAAGAAAGAGAGATAAGTAAATAAGTTTTGAGATAATCATAAAACATGTAACATGGATATAGGAGCACCTTACCAATAATAGGAGGAGACAACTTTCCAACACAATTCTTCTTTGATGGTCTTCTTGTTGTTTGCTTTCTTCTCTCGTCTTATAGAGGTAGTAATCTCTGTGCCTAGAGTTGACTTGTTCAAAGTTTTTTCGGCTAGGTGTTGTGAAAGTAAAAAATAATAAAATAACTGAGGCATGAATTCTCTCATAACAATATTAAAGATTACTTAAAAAATAGTTCTATATTGGCTTGTAATTCATTTAGGTCAAGTCAAAGATACTTATCATAGAAAAACAATACTAACAAGTATTACAACCTTGAATTACATTTCCCTTTCATAATATCATTGGTAGTGGTGTCTTTGCCTTTTGTAGTAGGAGAAAAATGTCAATACTATTATAGAAAGATGAAATTTCTTCCAAAACTAAAGGATCACTTGATGAAACCTTAATATCAAAGAGGATCCTCCATTTGAAAGCTTATGTAGTTTCTTTTAGCCTAGAGAAGGAGATTAGCCAGAGTCTTGGCATGAAGAAGATAGGCTCGCCTAGAGAAAGAGATTAGCCAGAGTCTTGGCATGAAGAAGATAGGCTCACACTTCTTCCACCTTTTGGTTTCAAAGATGGATGCCCTCTAAATCTGGGGGTGTCAACCATGAAGTCAAAAGGATGCTTAGTCACTTCAGGGATAAATAATCCCCTTTTCTTTCCTGATTCTAAGACGGAGTTTAAAATAGCTGGGCACTATAATAATACAAATATCTACATGTTAACAAAGGAAACATAAAGGTGAAAATAAATTTAGATGCATGGTATGGTGTATGTATTGCAATATTTCATTTTTCTACTACTTGTCATATCTTCTTCAAACATCGAGCCTCCTTGGGAGCAATATAATATTGTAATTTACTTATGCCTCATTCAACCTATTGAAGGAGATGACAAGATAAATCCAAATTTATATATAAAAAAGAGTCCCAAAAAACTCTGGAAAAAAGTTCTACGAAAAAAAGGTGGTGAACATAGAAGGAATTGAAGGAATTGAAGGAAAAAAACCCTCTAGAGTCGAGGCTGGAGGGGGTGAGGATGTGCATCTCTGGAGAGTGTCTTCTCCTCGAAACCAGCAAGCTCAAGTAATGATGTTCCTTGCAAAACTTGGGTGTCTATTGTTGCTGAAGCATCTAGGACATCTATTGTTGCTGAAGCATCTAGGACGTCTTCTTCAAATGGATGTATATTGAAAGAAATCTTGGCGAAGCTAAAAGAGCAATTAAAGGATTGTGTAATCCTAGACCAAGAAGTGCTCGATAGGTGCCGAGCAAAATGGAAGTTGTCATTGTTTGGCCAGTTGGTAGGTTAGGCCATTCCTATTTGTTAGGTTAAAAAGCATCTTGGCTCGCCTATGGAATGGGATAGAAAGCTTCTCAGTATCAAATATGTCTGAAGGATTCTATGTCTTCCATTTTGAGAAGGAAGATGACATGAACGATGCATTGACTAATGGTCCTTGGACCATCCTTTGGGAGGGTGCTAAATCTCATTCCATGGAGATACAATTTTAGACCATCGTTAGAAGCTTTTAATTTTAGACCATTGTCACTACACCAGTACGGATACAACTATATAATCTTCCTAAGATATATGAATCTCAAATTCTAGTATTTGACATATTTCAACACCTTTGAGGGTTGATGTAACTATGCTAGATCATACTGGAAGTAGATATGTCGGAGTGTGTGTTGAAATAGACCTCAAAAACCTCTGAAAGAAGTAGTGTGGCTAGATTTGAAAGAACATAAAATTGATCAAAGGGTGGTGTGTGAAAGCATACCACTCTTTTGTTTCCTCTATGGTTTGGTTGGGCATAGAGTGGACAAATACACCTCTAACAGAGGGGAGGTGAAGCTTGATGAGCAAGAGGTATCGGCGACGAAGTGTTGCGATCCAAAGTGAATAGCCCACTTGTTGGAGGAGCCAACAAAGAGCAAGTCTACCTATGGTCCTTGGTGCATTGTGCAGAGGAAGCCGAAGAAAGGTGGTCATCTAGGTGCATCCAAACCCATAGTTGGTGGGGTTAAAATGGCCAACTAAGGTGCAGCTAGGTCGGCTACTCAAGAATATGTGTATAATAAGGCCTTAGCTAATAAAGAGTAAGTTAATGTAAATGAAGGTCTAGCTGTGCTAGAGTCAAATGGTGGGTGGGGATCAAAGGCTAGGTCTAAGACACCTACTATCAAGAAAAGGCTAAGGAGCCAAGTACAAAAAGAGCAAGCCCATCTAGAAGTGACAGGAAAGGCAAAGCTATAAGCAACCATCAAGCGATAGACAAAGAAAAGGGCAAGGAATAATATATTCCTCAAGCCTCCATACTAGGGGAAAAGGACCAAAAAATGAGTAAACAATGGAAAGATTACAGAAGTGGCGGACCCCATGACTCAAATGGATAACACGTCAATACAAGTCTCACTCCCTAAGGAGACTGAAGGAGTAGGTAACGTCAAGCCTATACAATAGGAATGCGCTCCTTCTGACAAGGGAGCAATTTACAGTAATGGAATGACCATCAAGTTAGGGGTTGGACTACTTGGGAACTCAAGGTTGGCCTATCAGAACTACTAAACCAAAACCTCTAAAAGGGAACTTCGAAGTAAAGTACCTAGATGGGATGTGCAGTGGTAGTCTCACCACTAGTTGGTCTAGACCGGAGCTGGAGAAGGGCGGCAAGCCCTCATCCCACCATGAAGCAGTAGTCATCAAGCTTAAGTTATCACTCATGCAAGTGCTAGCTAATGAATCAATAGTTACCATGGAGGTGGATGTGAATCTTAATCAGGCTTTGGTGGTCATCTAGGAAGGAGGATCAATTGGCAAAGGCCTAGTAGACATGGAAGCTAACATGGTGGAGCCTAGTTTTGAGTATGACCATTTGGTCAAGGATTGTTCATCTGCTCATAAAAGGGGGCGGATTGAATGAGATATATTCTTTGCTATTTTATTTTATTTTGTTTTCAATGTTTAAATCAATAATCTAGAATTAAAAATGAGCTCTCAAAAAGGAGGCTCTTGATTGATATAGGGATCTAAACAGAGACTACTAGTTGGATATGATTTTGGTGGTGAAGACAATGCAAATTGAGATAAGGTAGGGAAGGTGGCCAAGGCATTGGGAAGATACTTGTCTTATTTCTTAGTCTCTGCTGTGGGGTTTTTTGGTGGCATTCTTCTCTTGTGGATGATTGCCTTTGGTTGGGTGGACGTGGTGGCTATCTCCAGATATGCTATCCACATGGTTATTAATACCACTAATGATCAAACTTGGATTATGTCAATTGTTATACTAGTAACAAATTCAGGAGCAAAGAAGATTTGTGGGCAGAGTTGTGCACCATGGTTCAATCTGACCTTCCATAGGTGAGTTAGGGATTTTAACACCATTTTAAATATAAAGGAGAAGAGGTGGAGCAAGCTAGTAGTGCCTGGGTCGAAAGCTAAAGCATTCAAGATTTGCATAGAGGATTGCAGCCTATTTGATATGGGTTTTGAAGGCTTGCCCTTTACCTAATGCAATAATCAACTCGGGCCAAATCAAATGTGGGTCAAATTGCATCGTGTGCTAGCCAGCTCGGCTTGGCTTAGGCCTTACCCCCTTAGCAAAGTTAGCCACATGGACATATCAACTTCAGACCATGCTTCTCTACTCTTTTCAGTTCCTCACAAACTTTATCTCTAAGCTAAACCTTTTAGGTTTGATCTTCTATGGCTTAAATATGAAAATTGCGATCCACATTATTGAGGAAGTCTGGAATAGGAGAGTGAATGGAAACTTGATGCATGACTTTTCTCACCACATCTACCTGTTGTAGAAAGCTCTTAAGGAATGGAGTAAAAAAGACATTGGAAATTTGGATTCCTATCTCAAATCGGCTAAGGACCAAGTAGAGAAACTTGAGGGTCTGGATGTTCGAGAAAATTTATTGGATGCTAGGGTGATTCAACTAAAGTGTATGTACAATCTCAAATTTGCTCTTGATATACAATTGAATATCAAATATCTTCAAAGATAGAGATTTAAATGGGTGCATGAGAGAGATAGGAACACAAGCTTCTTCCATCTTACTGTATCCCTCTGAAGTCAAAGAAATCGAGTCTTTAGTATCCTAGTGGAGGTTGATTGTTGGGTCCAAAGTCATGAAGATGTAAGTATATAATGTAGGAGAGAGTCAACATATGGGATGGCCTTCCTTTTCGGTCATCTCATTATGTGCAACTCCAAGTTGGTGAGGCTAATTACTAATGAGGAGGTTGGCAAGGCCCTCTAGAGCCTCCCTCGTGGGAAGACCTCGAGTCTAGATGGAATTCAAGTGGAAGTCTACATCAAGTACTAGTCTATTTGGGCTAGCAGCCTATCTGCAACTATCTCTAGTTCTTTTTATTAGGCAATTCTACCACATCAGTGGGCATACTTTATCACTTTTATTCCTAGAAAAGACAACCCTACTCAGGTGAAGGATTATTGACCCATTTCTCTTTGTAATGTAGCTTACAAGATTATTGCAGAAGATTCTAGTGGACAAGCTCAAGCCTCTCCTTCCTCTGCTTGATAGTATAAAACAACCAACTTTTATTGTAGGAAGAAACATTGCTAATAACATCTTGACAGCTCAAGAGGTTGCTCACTCTATGGTTAGTGATCGTCAAGGCCCCCTATGATGATGCTAAAGCTTGATATGGAGAAATCTTATGATTGGGTGAGTTGGGTGGTAGTCCTTAGCACCTTAATCTGCATGGGATTCCTAGCTACTTGGTGCAATTAGATTAGGGCATGTATCTCATCCCCCCATTTTTCTTTACTTGTGAATGAGTCCTTTATCGAGTGGATTACTCCTCATAGTGGTCTGTGGCAAGGGGACCCTTTGTCCCTCTACCTTTTTTATCCTAGTCTCTAAACTCCTATCTAGTATCATCAACACCAGAGTAATGAGTGGGAGTCTTATTCAGTTTAGTATAGGCAATTTCTAGATTTCTCATCTATTGTATGCTAATGATTTATTATTCACAGTTCAAGCCAACCCTTCTAGTGTTGACTGTATTTTGGACTGTTTAGCCCGCTATCATCAGCTGTCCAACCAAAAAGTTAACCTAGCCAAGTTTGAACTTTATCTACTCAGACACTTTATGTCAAGCTCTCAGCCTTCAAGTATCTACAATGCCTTTTCTCTATCCAGGAGTCCTTCTATTCGGTTGGCTAGTCCTAGTTTAGGATCATAATGGCCTAGTTGATCAGGTCCAAAACAAGCTAGCTAGGTGGAAGAGGAACACTCTTTCAACTGCGGGTAGGCTCATTCTTATAAATGTTGCCCTTTTGTCGATTCCTACCTATTAGCTTGGATGTACGTCCCTTCTGGACTCGATCGTTGACTTTATTGTGAAGACAACTAGAGATTCCCTATGGGATAAAGGCAAAGGCAAAGGACTGCATCTGCTCACTTAGGATTAGGATGTGGTGTCTTGAGCAAAGTTTGGGGGCAGGGAGGATGGCGGCCTTTGTGTGAGACAATTCTCTTTTAGGTAAACTTGTCTTCAAATTCTTAGGGTTAAGACACCTTGGGCGAAGATTATGAAGGTGAAATATGGAGATCTCAATCCTTAGGACTGCAAATTTAAGCTAGGTGATAGGCTACGAAACAATTCCTTCAAAATCTAGATTTATTGTAGGAAGCAGTCTGCGCAACCAAGACAAAATATTTACCAAATATTTTTTTCGTAGTCAGAAAATTATGAAACTAAGTGGAATCTATTAATAACTCTTTGATCTACGTTTTTCGTATTTATGCCCTTCACAGATTCGAAATGAAATTGGGAGGAAATTATAATTTAATGCGAATGATAGTGGTGATGACGAGTGGAGTAGATGTTAGGGTTATGGATGGTAATGGAGATAAGGGTGGATGGTAGATGTTATTTTAGTGATGAAGACGAAGGAAAAGAAGTGGTTGAGATCCTAAGGAAGAGAAAGAACTCGACAGATAAGGGAGATTAGAAGTTAGGAGAGATCTTGCCAACGATAGAGGTGGTAAGTTGGTGAAGATGGAGGAGGGAAATTAGGGTAGAAAAGATAGAGAGAAAATAGGAGGTAAAAAATTAATAATCCGATAGCATAATGATTTTGGCTGCCATCCACACTTTTATAGAGGCTAGCCAACAAGCCAAAATAACAATTATTGACCCTAATTTTAGAAGATTCTCATCGATTGCGTTCGAACGTGCTCGATCGCGTTTGAACGCACAAAAGGCGTTCTCTATCAATGCGAATGCGATGCAGCAAACCGCGTTCAAATGTGCATTTCACGTTTTCTGTATTTGCAAACCTGATGCAAGCGTTTACAAATACGTTTGAACGTACCCCTAACCGCATTCAAACACGACTTATAGAAAATTTATTTTAATGAAAATAAATAACTAATGCAATAAGAAAAGACCCTAACTAAGTGTATCACTAGGATCGTCTTGGATTAGGAGGGAGGTCTGTCAAGCTGTTAATGCTATCAAATTAGGGTGTGTGCAAGTGGATAGGGAATGGCTGGAATACTTTAGCGACCATTAAACCATGGATTGTGGCAGTTCCATGAAATCGGTAGCCTCAAATTATTCACAAATCTCTTATGGATGAAAACCTGACAATGGTGAACCTTATCACTAGGTCAACTTGGAATTAGAGGGTGTAAATAAGTCGAGTTTGAGCGAGCCAGCTCTAGCTTAAGCTAGACTTGAAATTAGTTTCGAGCTCTAGTTTGATGTTTAGGCTTGACTCAGCTTAACTCGAGCCAAGCCTGAGTCGCCAAGCTCGAGCCTGAGTCGAGTCTAAGCCTGATTAGAGGAGGAGAACTATCGAATCCACATGGATCATTTGTAGTACAGAATAGGGCTATCGAATCCACATGGAGATAGTTGTAAAGAGTACACTAAAAGAATACAAGGAGATACCATGTATATTACGAGTGTTTATAAAATGTTAAATAAAAATAATAAGCAAGTAAGATAAACTGGGAAGAGAGAGTGACTAGGCATGTGGGCTCTATCAAAATATTTAAATTTTATCTGTTTTTAAATTCAATTTTTATAACTCAATGTAGAGGTTTCACATCCCAATCCCTCAAATCAAATTATTTAGTATAATAATATGGAAGAAAATCTAAAGCACTATCACTTAGTAAGCATCTAGTTAGTTCTATTTAGCCTAGTCTAAGATTGACGATGTACTTGAAGGGAACAATGCAACAGAGGATCAAAAATACTAGACAGAGACTAACTTATCTAGACATAATTATGTAAATGTCAGTTACATAATTATCAAAATATATAAATCATGAGATAGAATAAACCGACCTTTAAAATTATATAAGAATTTTAGAATTACAAGATTGAAAATAAAATAGAAAATAACCTAAATAGGAGAGAGATATCCCCTAGCCACGCTAGTATGATTAGCTACTCATAGTAATTTCCTTTTTTTTCTTTTTCTCTTTTTTTCCATTTCTTTTTTCTTTCTTTCTTTTTCTTTTCTATTCTCTCTATTTTTCTCTCTTTTTTGGTATTTTTCTAAGATAATTTTCTAATTATTTTTCCACTGCCTCAACCCTTCTATTTATAGAATTTTTTTAAAAATTACTATTGCAAGATCTACTATTTAGCCAGTTGCATGAAATGCGGGCAACAAGAACGTGTTAATTTTGATGCATGCACTGATGTAAGCGATGACGTCAGCGGCAATTGGATCTATTGTTTTGTAGGTGGCGCGAAATCGGAGCAATCGAATTGGCTGGTGAGTGGACTGGGGTGGACTGGGGTGGGCCTAGTGGGCTAGCGGGCACGGGTGCATGTGGGCCTAGTGTGCTAGCGGGTGCGAGTTGCTGCGGGCTAGTGGGTCCGGCCGTTGTAGGCGCGCGTGAGCTGGTTGGCCTAGTGGCATAAAGGGCTGGTGCATCCAACCTATTTATGGTCCGAAAATTATGATTTTTGCAACTTTAGCACATACAGTTTTTGTAGAATTTCTCTAAACTTTATTTTAGTATTAAAATATAATTTGTAATCAATAATTTAGCATTTTATAAAGTGAAACATGAATCTAGAGAAACCAATTTAACAATTAGAAAGACTTATGTTTTAATAATTAAACTAGTATTTTTAATATTATAAAAGCATTTTTATGCACTTATCAGTTACCGAAGGTAGATGAGGTCGATGGAGAAGAAGTGAGTGGCGGCTTGCCAAAAGAGGAGGAGGAGACGATAGCAGCGGTGGATCGAGGTGGAGCCGATAGAGGAGTAGGCCAAAGAAGGAGGATGAAGAGGTTGGAGTAAGAGGAGACCGACAGAGGAGGAGGGGTATTGTTTGTAAATGGGCTACCATCTCCCACCTCATAAATAGTTATTGGCGTGAGAAGAGAGGAGAAGGTAATGAAGTGGTATGATGGTAGTGATTTGATTAATCCCTGAAGTAGATTCATTGAAATTTATAATTTGTCATCTCCCACCTCATAAGGTTTGATGGATTTGAAGTGAATATATACATAAATATAAGGGAAAGATAAAATGTGAGGGAGATAAAAATAGAGTGGTATGCACTATTTGGACGCAATACTTTTTGTGTATAAGAGTATAAACTAGCATATCAAGCCAAGCCTGAGCAAACCGGCTTCAACTCAGGCTCGACTTGAAATTTAAATCGAGCCTCAAAATAAGTTTAGGCTTAACTCAGCTTGAGCCTAGCCGAGACGAGTCTGAGCTTTAGCCTAGTTGAGCCCGAGCCAAACTCGAGCCACTCATTTATTTTGACACCCCTCCTTGGAATATTACTACCTTGATTAGGGAAGGAGGCTCAAATTTAACATTTGTGGCTTCCTCGATCCTGTTAGGGGATGCAACCAAACTTGAAGCTTGGGTTTGGGGGCTTCACCCAATGGGGTTACCAAAATCAAGCTCTATTTACTCTTTTTTAAATCTTATGATCTTGAGCCAATGGGAAGGGTAAAAACGCCTCTAGACCCTTCCTATTGCATTGTTGCACCAAGGATCATGACGTTCTGCTGGAAAGTCTGTTGGAAAAGAATTCCAACTTAGGCCTACTTATATGTTCTTAGAATTGGGTCGAATGTCAACTATGAGCTTTGTGGTATCTTTTGACAGACTTTTGAACACCTTTTTCTAGGTGTTGGTATAGCTTGGAGGTTTGGGCCTGTATAGGTAAAGGCCTTGGGCTAAAAGGGAATTGGGTAGATTGGTTGGACCTTGTTTGGCTAGTGATTGTTCTCTAAATTAGCCTGAGAATAGGTGCATTAGAGCTTTGGTAGCATCTGCTTTATGGGGCATCTAGAAAGAATGCAACTCCGTGGTGTTGGTGGTGTGAAGCAACTCATGACAAGATTGTGACCAAAAGGGTGTTCTAACCTATTCGAGGACTACACGAAGGGGAAGAAAAAAGGGCCTCCACCTAGAGCAATAAAACAAATGACTTAGACTAGACACCTTCTAGGCTGGGTCAAAGTGAACACAGATGGATCAATCTCTAAGAATGGCTACCTAGGTGGGGTGGGTGTCATCTTAAGGTTGAATGACTAAGCATTGCTTGTTGTAGCTTGGGAGCCCACCTCCTCTAAGTTGGTCCTATAGGTAGTGGCATGGGAAGTCAGGCTAGAGATATTTTTGGTAAAGGATCACACCAAGGTGGTCATAAAGGTTGATTCTCTTGAGCTTATTAAAATTCTGAGGGAGGATCCTAGCCTTTAGAGATTAAACAACCTTATAGATGAAATTCTTGGTCTTTTTTCTTGTTTTGATACTGTAATTTTCTCTTATGTTTATAGGCAATGTAAGCACACTGCGGATTGAGCTACTAATAGGGGTAGGGGGGTCTCTCAATGTGTTGTTGGGAAAAAGGTAGCTAAACCCTTGTTGACCTACTCCATATTGTACTTTTTGACAGTTCGACTAGTTCAATTGGTCGAATTATTGCTAACTGATATATTAGCTTTTTGACCTCAAAAAAAGGAGATGACAATATATTCTATCAAAGTAATATCCTTAAGTTCAATTCCCTCACTATATAAAAGACTTGGATAGATCCAAAAGAATACCTTTAAAAGGACATCTCGAACAAATCCATAATATACGTCAAGGTTGAGGCTCACCTACATATTCAAAAATGTCCCAATTCGAAAGTAGATCTTCTCTCTCAAATATTAGCATTTTAAATCGATGGGCCTCCGTAGATGATAGGTTTTTTGGATATGCAAACAATAGAAAATACATGGGAACGTACCTTAGGACCCGTAGGAGAACGGATGTACAAAAAAATGATGATTAAATTTAGATGCATAAAATATCGATACATAAACAACTCTATATATGTTCGCGAAATCAAACTCTTTGTTGTAATGCTGTAAGACTTGTTTGGTTCAGGCCTAATAGGGTTGTAAAGAATGATATACTACTTTCTCTCTAAAACTTTTAGTAAATTTATATTTAAAATTTCTATATAAATTGGTTAGCAGTTTTTAAATAAACAGTTTTGTATTTAAGTTTCAAAATAGATTAGACATATAAAAAAACTATAAGCGGACTTAAAATAGTCACGTATTAAAATTTTGAAATGAATTAGACATGCTAAGCACACTCTTATATAAACTTCCCAAACAGATATATAGTCTCGTATTTAAATTTCAAAATGAATTAGACATGTGAGTAAAATTATATGCCGACTTAAAATAGTCAGAACTCGCCGAACAGAAACACACCCTTATATAAACTCGTAAATGAGGCCCAGGCCCAATCCGATTAAATTTAACGGATCCGGAGTCGATTCTGTTACATACCCGCACCAAAATTGACCCAATTGCGGCACTAAGCAGACGTTAATGTTAGTATGTTTTACCGTTAACTCGGGGTTTCGTTCGAGTGATCGGGTCTCCTCTTTTTGTACCCAAAATTCCCAAACCCTCTCGTCCCTCTCCTCTCCCTTGGGAATTTCGAAGTGAGAGAGAGAGAGATGTCAGTAGGAGAGGAGGGTAGATACGTGCTGGAGACGGGTCGGGCGGATCGATCGGTGTGGTTGATGAAGTGCCCGCCGGTGGTAACGCGGTCGTGGCAGTCCGCGGCGGCGGCGTCAACGGCGTCGGACTCGGCAGGCGTTTCCCACCCGGTCGTGTCCAAGGTCGTCCTGTCCCTCGACCTGCTCCACCCCGACTCCCCTCTCCAGGCATGCCCATCTGCTCTCCCTTCCTTTTGATTCCACAGTATTGATTGATCCCATTAAGATGTGCGCTAGTGTGTTTTGGTTCTAGAAGTTTATGATCCTTGGTACTAGTTGTTGGTGCTATTTTTTTAGTAGGATTTGCATCAATTTAGGTTTCTTTATCTGTTGGACATTGCGCACTTCTTTATGACTTCAACTGATTCTTCACCAATGAGTTGAGTTTCTGTTCCGACTTCTTTGTTTTCGTGCGGTTTAGTTGATCCGGTGAAGATTTAGGTTTGACGGGATTTGCTTCTTCAAGTTCTTAAATGTTTGTGTAGTTGTTAGTATTGGGAGATTTAGGTTAGTATGAGTTAGTTCTGAGGCTTGTGATCTTTGGTGATAGTTGATGTCTTTGTAAGATTACGTCTCTTCCCTATATGAGCAATTCGATCCCTATCATTGTTTCGTGCTGCAAGAGTTGGTTGGTATGGGTAATTCTTTTTGTGATCTCTGGTGGTTGTTGGTGATGTTGCAAGGTTAGGTGATTTGCTGAGTTGCTACAAGCTTAAACTTAGGGGGGAATGAAATTTGGGTAGTTCTTAATCTTGAGGTTTCTCGAAATATGTTAATCAGCCATGTGAATTGCAAACATGGGTGAGATATAGTAAAATTGTTTCGAGGTGAGATCATGGCATTCAACTGAACCTTGTCGTGTATTTAGCATGCCCATATGTTACTTGGTCCTTTATGTCAAGCTGCTATCTTGTTTTCTTTTTTTAATTCTTGGTGATATGATTCTTGAACTTTGTGATTTTTGGTTTTTTTAGTGTAGCAAGATGAGTTTAATGTCACAATTTTTAAGGTAATTATCAGTGTTGCATATGCAGCTGAGTTGAACTTATGTGACTTCAAATTTTCTTGTCTTCAAAAGATTGCAACTCTAGTTGTTATTTCATTTTCACATTTTGTATCCTTGTTATTAGGCTTAGAAATGAAAATTGGTGATTCTTATTTGAAATAGTCAACAGTCCTTTAAGTTTGATATATCAAAGAATTGCTCTGTACAGACTTCACATGTGGAACTTCATAAATCTGGTTTGCTACATGCCTGCATCTATACTGAAATTTTTACCCTCAGAATAATGAGTCAACTGCAATTTTTTTTAAAATCTTTTACTACATAAAAACATTTTGGAATATTATCTACTAAATAAAGTCAATAAACTACTATTGCTTCTTTGACAGCATGAATATCTATACCATACATTTAACACAAGATGGAGTTCTATCCAGTGATCGAAATATGACTTATATCCTTACAATTTTAACCTACGGTTGCTGAATCTGTATCTGTGCAAGTATAGATCAATCCAGTTCCATTATAGCTTTTCAGATGAAATGCTTAGCTTTGTAGCATTGCCTATTCCTTAATGTGCCAAGAGGATGATAAGGTTTGTTGAAAAGTCTAGTTGCTATTTCATAGCAGAATTCTGATCTTCTAACGATCAGCATTCTAGTTCATTTACTTGAATAAATAAACATTTCAGGATTTGTTTGCTTGCTTTTGTCCCTGTTTTGCATTGCTTATTTTCATGCCTGTAATATTGCAGTTTAAGATGGAGATGGCTCAAACTGACTCCGGTAATACACCCAAGAGTTACTCACTGAATATGTTCAAAGACTTTGTTCCAATGTGTGTCTTCTCAGAATCTAATCAAGGTATAGATGCAATATTACTAGTTATAGACTTATGAAATCTTCTTGTACATAGATATTGAATTTGTCAAATTGGTAATTGCTGATTTTGATCATAATCTGTTGAATATCCATTTATGTTCTCTGCTAGTAGAATTATGTTTTGTTTGTCAAATAATTGAGTTGTTGTGTGCCTAGCAGTTAAAATATGGTACATGGAGGATTTTTACATATGAATAGTAAATGGATTTCATCATCATGATAGACCACTAGCCAGTTGGTATGAGTATGGGTCTGACCAGGGCCATTGTTCATACTGGGAGTTTAAAGGGCATAGCATAATAGCTAATATCCTAGAATTCAAATAGATGTGAGTTGCTATGACCATCAACACTTGTTGGAGTCTTGAGTTTCACTATCTCTCTTGGGCTTTATCTGGTTCTGTAGCTAATATTTGTTTGTCGGACTGAAAATAGTTCTTTGGGTTAATGCACAGTGCTACCATGACCATCTGCTCAATGATGTATTGTTGTCTTAACTTTTATGCACAGAAATTGCCCTTTTCTGCTGCTCATTATGAACCTCTTAATGATGTGGTATGTGCTATAAGGATGAAGGGAGTAGAGAGTAGAGATCAACTATAACTTGTTGATTGACATTATAACAATGAAAGAACCAACAGTTTTTACACCTTTAGTAAGAGTTTATTATAATTCCACTTGAGATAATAAACACGTTGGAGGTTGTGAGTTCATCTACATATTCTTGACAAGCTCCCTTCCGAATTTAGGCCACCTAGGTGCTAGGTTTAGTATGATGAGCATGCTTCTCTTAGACCGAGGTTCCCATGCTCTTCGTAAAATATTGTGCCTCTTGTCATGCTCTTGGTAGAATATTGTCCCTCTTGTATGAAGATACTAAACTATCCAAAATATTTGAATATTTATATTGTCATACTATATGCTAATTACTTCAACCCTATCAAGTTTGCATTTTGGAACTGTTGTTAAGCTTTCTAAAATCTGGTTACAACCTTATTGGTTTTATATCTCGAAGATGTGCATCATAAGCATGGGATGCATCTTATTTTTCATCTCAATCTTTTTGAGATTTTTTATGAGAGAATTCTCTTATGCCTAATATAGCAATGGATTTTTTCTATCCGTTTGCTAATTTTCATGCATGTGCCCTAAATCCCTAATTATATTTGATTGCAACAAGTTTTGATCAGAAAGTTCTATTTTGGAATTGATGTTGCACTCAAGGTTCAAAAAATTAAGATTGGCTTTTCAAAAAAACGATACAAATCGGCCGGATCAATTATATCGATCGCCCTGATCGGATTAGATTTTTTAATTATATAAAATTTAAAAATACAGAAAATTTTCTAAGAATTTAGAAAACATGACAAAGAATAAGAAAATAATAATTATTTAAATATGAGCCTTAAAAATTAAACAAAAGTACTAACTCAAAAGTCAAAATTCGATGAATATCGAGTTGGCGCTTGTAAATCTTTGTAGTCGTCATCATAATTACCATAAAAATAATGATGTCTAGGGTCTGGTGCTCCAAAGAGTGATTACATCGTATCATTCATATTAAATGAATCCTGTTAAATTTGAGGAGAATAATAATCAACACGTGGATCTTGTGTCTGAGGACACTAAGGAGGATATTAAGAAGGATAATAACCAACATATGGATTATGTAATTATTTCAAACAATAAATACTTGATGATCCATAGTTCATTAGAGGTCACTAAAGTGAGATTTGCATCGCCAGGGTTTGTTGGAACTAAATCTCTCTGTTAGAAAGTGAGGGTGAGAAGAAAAAGTAAAGAGAAAAAGGGAAAAAACTTGAGGACATTAATAATTGATGTCTCTAGGTTAACTATGTGCCTATGTCTGTTTATCAATGACCTGTTTTACTGTTCTTCAGTTTTTCTTGTCCATAGAGAAAGTCTGCACATGTTTTCACTTTTTCTTCCAGTCTTACTTCCTGACTGAGACTTAACTTGTAACTTTATCCTGACTGAGACATAACTTGTAGGAACTTTACTACAAACATCATTAACGTATATGACAAAATACCTAAGTGATCTCGCTTTTGTTAAATAACTATGATTTTTTAGGGAAAATTCATAGTGGTTTAGTGATTAAAAGAAAGGTTCAAACGAATAAAGTGATTTTTGTTTAGACTAGTAAATCTTTTAGGATAAAAAGGTAGGAGTGAAAATAAATTAGATATAGATTCTTAATTTACATCCGGATTCATATTTTTGGTTCGAATACGGATTTGAATACGGATATTGGACGACTAAAATTCAAAATCATATTCTAACTTTATAGATACAGATAATTTTGGAATAATCGAATCTTAAATGGATAAGGATCAAATTTTAAATGAATTATAACTTTTCTTTTGGACATAATTACAAATATTAAGTGCCACGATCCGAAATCAGAATCATGACCGGCCGTGTATCTCAATACGCTTGAGATACACGAAGCCTTACTAATATTTCCTAAGTGTACAATGGCAAGAATAAATAAAAGAAGATCAGGTTTATTTGATTAAAACTAATTGCTATGAAAATAAAATAATGTCATTATTATTGTGTCTCTAAACGAAATTAAATTAATAATTAATCTAAAACATAAGATCAAAAGAATAGAAAGATAAATAGGTAGGTCCTAAGTGGAGGTAGGGTCCCTGTGCATCTTGCTCTGTCGCTGTGCTGACCATTACCCGAAATAATATAAGAGAGAAAAAGAAATTCACGAGCCAACAACTATAGCTCCGTGAGTGGAATCCACTTAAAAACTAAATAATTCTAAAGTTTCATAGTGTTAAATAAAACCAAAGTTCAACAATATAAATGACAATTTTCAACAAGCATACTCTTAAAATAATGACAATAATAACAAAGAGAGTCATAACTTGTAACCTTATTCAATTTCAATATATTAACATCTTTTATAAAAATAATAATGTCATTTGTCTCAATGGTTCTATACCCTATGGATCCACATCAACTAGAAGTCATCTCGAGATAACGCTCAGGTTTTTTCCTCATAGCTGATCTGATTAGGGTCATCAGGAAGTGTTACTATGTGATTTATACACCTTGTTTTTTTCACTAACTATTGAGAGGTTAGAGTCACCTTACGAAGTTTTTGATCTATTTTGGGATTATTTTCTAGCTCCGTCAGAATTACCTAAGAAAGTCACTGCAGTGATCTAGAATAGAATTTTTCTTTGGATTTTCAGTTAGACTTAAGTCACTACAAAAAGCAGGGGGGGCTAAGGTAAATCCAACAGTCTAATTCCATGGTGACAACTCCGTCAATAAAGAAAGAAGAAGGAAGAAGAAGAAGATAAAGAAGAGAAAAGAGGGGGGGCTAAGGTAAATCCAACAGTAGAGAGAGCTTTGGAGTTTGATTTATAGAGAAAAATCCAAAACCAAAATAGATTTGGATTCAGCTAAAAAGATCACGGCGGCTCTATTGTGTGCTGGTGAGGGAGAGAGAGAAGTGTGCGCACGTGTGCTCCAAGAAAGTTTTTTTTTTTAATTCTCACATTAAGAGTTCCAAAAGCATAATTTCTTACATGTCAAATATATATTAAGTTAGTAAAATCAATCTCTACAAACAATATACCTCATTAGTAGGGGGTGTAAACGAGCCGAGCCTAAGCAACCCGACTTTGGCTTAGGCTTAGCTCAAAATTACTTTCGAGCCTTATAATTTTGCTCCGGCTAAGCTCAACTCCAGTCGAGCTCAAGTCGGGCCAAACCGAGCCCTAGCTGAGTTCAAGCCTATTATCAAGCCTTCGTCTCTCCTCCCTCTCTCGCTTCTCGCAACTTAAATTACTAGCCAACCCACAGTCGTGATAATGAATATTTGCATTCTTCGATCGGATAGCGATCAAGGGCTTCGATCGAGGGTGCTGGCAATGGCGGAGCAAAAGAACCGGTGGATAAAGGAGTTGCTCGGGTTCGAACCAAGGAGGCCGTTCGAGCGCAAGGAGGCAGTTTCGCACCCGAATCCGCGATCAGAAGGCTCCTCATCCTGTTGCTGTTGCCCGTTCCACTCTCCAAGACCTCAGCTTCTTCAACCTTGTGATGCTAGAGATTGAGACGCCAAATGGTGGAGGACAAGGACGAGGAAGCAAGCCAACGGTGGGGAAGGAAGAGGAGGAGGGTCAACAGTGGGGTAGGAGGAGGAGGGTCGACGGTGGGGCAGGAGGAGCGGCAGGCCGATGGCTTTGGGAATTTAGGATCGAAGCGATAGAGGCTGTTGGGATTTGGGAATTTATAAGATTGAGGGTTTGATAAGTTTATATACTGAGCCTATTGAGCCGAGCTCGAATCGTCTTCGACTAAGGCTCGGGTCAAAATTCAAATCAAGCTTTGAATTTAGGCTTAGGCTTAGCTTAACTCAAACTAAGCCGAGTCGAGCCCGAGCTTTATCCGAGTAGAGCTCAAGCCGCTCGTTTATTTGACACCCCTACACATTAGTAATAATATCAATATTTACTATTTAAATAAGCAAACTAAAAAGTGCAAATTATTCCAATAATATGCAGGTAAATAGATATTCAATATCTATATCTGTACTATACCCGCCCAATATCCTTATCTGGGTTTCTTAAAAAAGTCTATCTGTATCTAAATCTGTATTCAAAATTTTTTTTTTAAATCCTATCCGTGTCTGAATCTGTATCTGGGTCGATAGAAATTTTTTACTTGAATCCAATCTAGATCGGGTAGCAAGTTGGATTGGAGTTAATCTGACCCATTTTGACCCTTATAAAAGGGCATGAAAAGTATTACTTTGTATAAAAAACCTAACAGTTGCAACTAAGTTAAAAGTTTATGGAAGTCTATAAATACAAGACAATTTAAGGAGCTAATTTTTGTGGAAAGTATAGGAGGGTAAAATGTATTTCTCAGTTAATTATCATTTAATGTCTTGAAACTCTTAACTTGCTTGCTGCTCAATTCTGAACTGTTTTACTTTTATTGATAGTACAAAATTGTTTTCAAATTATAGTAAATACATGCTAGTAGGATTTTGTTGGGAGAAAAGTCTTACGATTTGATGTTCTCAACATAGTATGTCCAATCTTTTTTCCTCATTGGAGTAGCGGTTTATTAGAATAAGAATTTACTTTAGTTTGTCAATCAGATTTGATCTGAATAGTTTAGTGCTCTTGAACTATTATGATCTGAATACAGACATTGTATTTGTTTCTACCAAATAATAGCATCATGCAGTTCCTTCTATTAATTGGTGTCACCATGTTTTGTGTCTGATGGAGATGTAAGAAGTGGCAACAAGTGTAGCTACCAAATAATGACTGTTTTTCTGCTTGTTCTATTGCTGAATGCTTTTCTTATTCGTTTCATAATATGTTTTACCAAAGCCTCAACTAGTATATGTTATCATTTTGAGAGAAAAACCTTTATTTTTTGTAGGAAAGTTTTCACTGGAAGGAAAGGTAGAACATAAATTTGACATGGAGCCTCACAGTGAAAATTTTAGGGAATATGGCAGATTAATCCGTGAAAGGACCAACAAATCAATGGTTAAAACCAGACAAGTTCAGGTATATATTTATGCATTCATGTTCTATCTCCACTTTGAAGTTCTTTCCTTGTTTTCCTTCTTTGATAGAACCCTTTTGTTTCAAGGTAATAGACAATGACCATGGAGTACTTATGAGGCCCATGCCTGGCATGGTTGGCTTGGTTCCATCTGGAGCAAAGGTATATTATATCTCATTTTCCGGAAAATATGCTAACGAGAAAGTTTGGGAACTGTGATATCTTGCCTGATCCGTAATCTCCGAGAGGATTTGAATTCCAAATATTTTGTAGTAAACCAAACTTGCTTAGAACTGATTGGTCTGAAGAAGGTAGTCTGCAGTCTGCACAATACTAGTTTGATTAAATTGGTTCATTCTCTTTAGAAAGCAAACATCTAGCTCTGTGGCATTAGTTGGAGCAACCCCAGGTCTTGGCAGCTCACCTTGTTCTCGTTTTTGTTTTGTTTTTTTATTTTTTTAATTTTTTTATGCATGCTATTTTTTTGCACATGGCTAATTTATTTATCTCAGAATGCAGGAGCTTTGCTAGTTCCTGGTCTAACGTTAACATTACTTTCTTGCCCTTGTTCGACTGGATGGTTTTGCTGATTTTTTTTTTAATTCTGGGCAACTATTATTGTAGTATATATGATGTCAATGTTATTTTATCACATGATAATTGTGACTTTTTATTCATGTATTTACATAAAATAGTCGGTGTCCTTGTTATTTCTCTGCTTAATTTCCACTTTCTTTATTCTATGGTCTCAGGACAAGAAGAAGCTGACACCAACAAAAGGATCTGATGTCAAACGAACACGTAGGGACCGACGTGAATTGGAAAATATTATCTTTAAGCTTTTTGAGAGGCAACCAAATTGGGCACTGAAGCAATTGGTTCTAGAAACTGATCAACCTGAGGTTTGTTCTTTAGTTGATATCTTCAGTTTTTAGTTTTGTAGGCTATATATCTGGAATTATTATCTTATTTACGAAATATAGGAATAAAACTGTGCCTTTCTTCTGCAACTAATGAGCTGGAAGAGAAATGTCACACTGACGTAATAGCAAATGTCCATATTTGTGCTGCATACTTGATACTTTAAATTTTAAAGTATAATGACTGCTATACATGGTACAAACAATTGTTAGGTAGGACGCCTGCTAGAATATATTTGCCTTTAATAACATTAAATGCGCTTTTGGTAACTATTCCTTATCATGTGCACTTTCTAATGGCCAAGGAGAATCAAATGTGAAGAAACTTGGAATATTTTTGAAAATCTTCATTTAAAAAGCTTCTCATTCATATTCAGAAGCACTTTAACTACATTTACACTGTGTGCATTTGAAGCTAGTAGATATAGAGTAGATATAGAAGTATGTTTTTGTTTCATGAGTCTTAATGTTAAACTCTATTTTTGGTAAGTAGCCGGAGACGTCGCACTTGTCGAGAAGCCATCTGAACTCCATAGATAGGCCAGCCATCAGTTAGATGATTAATTACTAGAACAAAGCCCATTGACAACCCTCATATTTATTGGAGGATTAAGGGTGAAGTCCATGAAGCCAACTGCCAATGTCTCCCTTCCTTCATCCCCCAGGTCTGCCACTGTTGCAGAATTTGGACATCAGAGGTCAAGTCAAGCAATTTATATAATAAAGATGAGAAGGAACTTGTTGGGTTATTAAAGTGTGTCCTGTCAAATAAGAGGACGTAGGGAAGATGAGAATCATGTGACTAGAACTAGGCTGATATATGAATGGACTAATATCTTGATTTTGCTATACGAGTTCCTATAATGAGAAAGAAATAATTAAGAAAACATTTTATTGTTAAAAGGGAATCTTGACCATCAATGAAAGGCATTCAGTTGGTATCACCCTCAACAGGGATTCTAAGTAAATGAGGATTCACAATGCTGAGTGCAAGTTGTGAGCAAAATTGTTGACAGAGTTAAGGTTTTGGACAATCAATAATTCATTATTGGCATATATGCTAACTGTGGATCTAAGTGAAATTTGATTTTTTTTTTTTTAACATGTTGGTTATTTACATGTTTGGTAGCTTGCTGACAGAGAATGGTTTTGTTCTTTTGTACTGTAAGTCTCCCCTCACTTTTGGCTCGAGACTTTTTATTAAGCCCAAGAAGCGGATTTGGATTAAATAGTTAGGGTGACAAATCAGCTTTGCAGGATTTAAACTTAGAATCTTCTGCTTTGATACTACGTTAACTGTCTTTCTCTAACAATGACACGATGATTTGATTCATTTGTACTCTTTACAAGGAAATTCTTGTAGTTTTGTGAACCTCAAAAGAGGCTCTTGCACCTGCATATCAGAAGTTACAATGCTATGACAAGGTCTTCATTACTTTCTATTGTATTTGTAGCATTGAACCATTTAATTACCATGTTAGATAAATTCTACAATATTAGTTCCTTTTCCATGTTGGAACTAGCAATTCCATTAAAGATGATATTGGTTAACTTCATATTTACATTTTTCATTATGTTTCTTAGGTTAAGAAGTCTTTCTACAACACAGTTTCTGAATGCTTGCTGGAATCTTGTTGGCAATTCTTTTGTGACTTGTTTATATTACTCAATGTAGATTTTTCTTCTGAGCTTCTTCACGATTACATTGTGTTACATATTATTGCCTATCTCACATATGTTCTGAAGTTGATAAAGTGAATTACCTTTAAGTGAATGCACTCATTAATTTCTGTAAGCTTTATATGATGTGCTCTTTATGAAGTACTCGTGCATTGCTTGTTGTAAACTTCTAAGCCACTGGAACTTATAAGCTCTTGCCAAATATGTGCTTTGTTTGGCTTCTTCTATCACTGAACTATGGGACGCTTGTTTATCCATGCAGCAATTCTTGAAGGAAATCCTGAATGATCTATGTGTCTACAACAAAAGAGGACCAAATCAAGGAACTCATGAGCTGAAACCAGAGTACAAGAAATCGACGGAGGAAGCGGATAACATCTGAAGCTGACTTTGATGCATCTTCGGGCCCATCATCATAATGATGGTTTTCTTGTATGAAGTTTTCTTCTTTCTTCTCTACAAAAACCCTGAAAGAAAACTCTACTTTATCAAGACTTGACTCTGGGTTCTAGGTTTCCCATTTTGTTCTAGACTGCAGCGAGCAGCTGGTGGGTGTAATTGTGAACTTCACCCCGCTTTTTAGAAACTTTCCTTTGGGTGTACAGAAGTTGCTTCCTGCCAGAGAAATGTTGTATGCCTTTGTTTATAATATGGGTGATAAATATATATCACCCAAGGGGTAACGCTTTTGATATGTGTATATTTGCACACTAAATCCTTTTTGCAAATCAGGTGGATTATCTTAGACAAAATTAAAGTTCTTGTACACTTAAATTCTTGTCTTTCTTTCAATGAAGTTGAAGTTCCCGACAGGGATGAAGTATGTCATGATTCTGATTCTATCTCTGATTTTCTTTTTCTGAGAAGATGTTAAGCCATAAATTAGATTTAGATCTGGTGTCGTAGAATCCTAACTTGATGATCTCTTACCTCACTTTCTGTGACTAAGATCCTTTTGATGGATTAATTATTTTGCTGGATCAGTGTAAATGTGCAAAAGTTTTACTTGCCTTTGCCGTTATTAATTTATCCTTTCTGTTGAGATTTCTATTTCCATACTAAGAAGCATTTAAGTTGTAGGTTGGATGTAGCAATTGCCGTCCACCAAGACACCAACTACCGAAGAACTAACTTGCTCTTTGGACATTTTATTTTCCTGATTTGTGTCCACATCATTCTAAATGTGTCGATGTGACTTATAAAACCTCACCTATTTCACTGTATAAGTTTGGAACTCCTTTGGGTACAAATAACTTTAGTTGGTAAATGCTGAAATCTAAACATTAATTAAACGTCAATCACATGTACTCTTATTTGTTATTTTCGTAACAAGATTTTATAATCTCGTCCCAGATTCCACAGCCAAGGCGGACGAATCGTACCAGCACTCCATAATCACTGTAGCACCAGTCGTTTAGTCCTCCGTTTTATAATAGAGACTGAGTTTGACTTCAATGGAAAATAAGATATGATTAGCCTACAAGCTCTATGTATCTCAAAAATATTTTGGGCTTTGTAAAAAGAAAACTAATATAATTATTTTTTTCCCCTAATTATTTTGGTTTAACCATTGTAATTTACCTATTATGTATAAACAAATTTCGCCTTTAACATAAAAACCTCAACAATAATTATTTCAAACTACTATTTTATAATTATTAATTTACGGGAGAAAACTATTTAACAACTTAATCTAGATCTATTCTGAATTCTCTTGATGACATATTCTTAGATAATAATTGCTACCTCTAGAACTAGACTTAAGAGAAACAAAGAAAAGAAGACTTCCCAACGGGAAAAAAAAGGTAAAAAGAGAGATTTTCAAAATATAAATTTGTAAGACATAACATAAGTTATTATAAGATACTTCAAAATAATACAAATAATTACTACAACCATTACCTCTAGCATTCCTTATGACATTCAATATTTTTAAATATTTTATTGCAATCTACTTTTACATGAATATATTGATTTTTATTTTATATTTATCTATTCTTACTTTGTATCTACATATTCTTACACCAATAAATATGTAATGTGATTTAACCAAGTTATTACCTATAGATTTTAGGATATTATCCATGGATACTGAAAAATATACTTTGTGGATTTCACAATAATATTTGTGAATTTAGTGATTATATATGTGGATTCCAAGCTAATATCTATAGATTTCGTAGATACACAGATTATGGAAATATTATTTTAATGTGATTTAACTAAGTCAATATCTATGGATTCTATATATATATATAATACTAATATATTATCTTTGGACTCTGTTTTAACATCAGTTGATTTCATAAATACATATATGGTGTTGAACCTGAATGGAAGGAGTAGTGCTGGTGGGAGGAGCCATTGGTGGAGGGTTCGAGATAGTCATCCTCTCTTGTGATGCCCTAGCCACTTCCTGATTTACTAGCATCTTCTTTAAGATACGAAGAAGTATCATGTCCATGAAGGCATGTCTACCCTTCAACCTGTCCTAGCCAACCATGGGTGGTTCCGATTGGCTAGGTTCGTGCAGAGTATCCTTCAATCTTCCTCTGATTACTTCTTGGTTACGATAATTGAATCACACTCTGTGGCACTAATTTTTCTACAATCCTCTGAGACCTTGTGTTCACCATTAATAGAGATCCAAAGTGGTCCAAAATTCAACCTGCACTAATACCACTATTATGAACCGTCTTCGATCGCTAATCTGAAGGTGTTTTCCTCTCCCACAAGTGGTGCAATTCCAAATATGGTCTCTAATTCACAATCCGATGTTTGGTTTGGAAGCTAGATCTACCATGAACTTTAAAGGTTAAAAGGGACCTTAGGATTCAACATATGGATTAGAATAAGATTTAGGAATTTTAAAGATCTGAGATGGAGGATCTAATCTATCAAAATGGATTGACGGAATGGTGGCTAAGTGGTGGTGGTGGTCGTGGTGCTCAACTAGGTAGGGCGATAATGGAGGTGGTGGTGCAGTTTGTTGTTGGTGTAGGGCTATAGGGGATAGTATAGGAAAGAAGAAAATAGGGAGAAGGTGGACTCGTTCCTTAGGGTCAAGGAAGGCGGTCAGACGAGAAGTTAGGCGGCTTGGTCGACCAAGTTTCGTGATGGTCGAACAAGGGAGGAGAAGGATTGAGATAGCAAAAGAGATAGACCAACTAGGGTTTTAATAATCCAGAAATTGACTAACCCAGGCACACACTATAATATTTATAGGTGGTTCCCTAGCTTGACTCGGTTAGCCAAATCAAACAAACTCGAGTCTGACTAATCCACCTAAGCAATAACTAATACACATAAGTAAAGGACTAGAAAGTAAATACAGCAAACATAGGCCCTAAACTACAAGTGTCATCTAAGAAGCAAATAAAAGCTAAATATAAATAAATCACTAGCTAGGTAAAAAGACATAATTACCCCTGACCACCTCTAAGAACCAAACTCAATGGGATTGAGTTTGCCCTCATGATTGAGTCACAATAGTCCACTATGCTTCCTTCACTTTGTATTTAAGGTGATAAGTTGGGTTACTCTCCAAGTTGGTTCAACTCAAGCCTGACTTAAACCATTGTGATGTCTTATCCATCATGACCTTGAGTGGAGTTATTGTCGGTTGAGGCCTCTCCAACGTCTCTTTCGCTATCCAAGGCAATTTAGCCTAACTTCGGGGGTAATACAATCTTCCCTCAAAGAATGAACTATAATTGATTCTGGACAAAAATTATAATGAAATTTTCGAGGGATATTATGAATGATCTACCTATTGAAATCTCATGAAATTTGGATATGTTGTAGCTCTAAAAGAGAGATGTCTAACAAATTTGATATTTTGAATTTGGATGGCTATATCGAGAGATATCGTTAGATTAGTGGTCGGAGGTCAAGATGGACAAATTGCAAGCTAAAGTTCTGAACTAGTTTCGGGTTGAACCCAAGTCTAGGTATGGCCATATAGGGGTGTTACTAGTGCTGCATGTGGTGCATCCTCTATCATCCCATGTTGTCTTGGTGTGGCTTAAGCTTGATTGGTTTAGCTTAATCATCTTCTTTACTGAATAGACTCAGCTTCACCTGATATTCAAGTTCATTGGATATCGATTCAGATAGAACTGTGGTTGCAGCCCTATGCTCAAGGGGATTGGGTAGAAAAGGTCTTTGATGGGGAGGTGGAGGGCCTGGTGGAGCAAGGCCAAATGGTGGTTGAACCATCGGTTAAGGGATCAAAGGTGGTGGATTCCAATTGGATTCCTCCATGACTAGCTTATGGGTGGTTGTTGAAACATAGTGAAACTCAATAGAGAGAGTGAGTAAGGGTTTTTCATTGATATGGTGCTAAAACTAGATGGAAGGAGTAGTAGGGTGTAAACAAGCTTAGGTTGAGCAAGTTGGCTCTAGCTCAAGCTTAGCTCAAAACTAATTTTGAGCCCTACTTTGAGAAGGGGACTTAGAAGCACTTAGACTAAGCAAGTAAAAGGAATTGGGAATTAGAGATTTCGAGCCTCAAATTTAGGCTTAGGTTCAGCTCGATCCGAGCCAAGCCGGTCCTGAGCCACTCGTTTATTTTAACACCCTTAAGGAAGTGGTGGTGGGAGGAATCGCTAATGGAGGGTTTGGGACTGTTCACCATTGCCAAAAGTGCATTGCTTAGGATTGCCATCATCCTCTTTTGTGATGCTCTAGTAGCTTCTCGATCTACCCTTATCTCCTCTAATATACAGAGGAGTATCATGTCTGTGAAGACATGTTTACCCTCCAGCCTGTCCTAGCGAACTGTGGATAGTTCTGATTGGCTAGGATCGCCCAAAGTATCCTCCGATTACTTCTTGGTTCACGGTGATTGGATCAGCCTCCATGCGCGTCGTTTCTTTTGCAATTCTCCAAGATCTTATGTTCACCATTAATAGAGCTCTAAAGTGGTCTAAGGTTCAACCTGCTTTGATACCACTATTACGAACCACTTTCAATCAACAATCCAAATGTATTTTCCTACTCCCACGAGTGGTGTAAGCCTAAATATAGTCTTCAATTCGTGATTCAATCTCCGATTGAAGCCAGATCTAATGTGGCCCTTTAAGGTTAAGAAAGTCCTTGGGATTCAACTGATGGATCAGAATAAGATTTAGATGTTTGATTGATCCCAGATAAATGATTGAATCTATCAGAATGGATTGACGAAATGGTGGCAAGTGGTGATGGTGGTGCTCGACTAGGGTAAGGCAACAATTGGTCTAAACCGCAAGTCATATAATAAGCAAATAAAAGCCAATATAGATATATATCTAGAGAAAGAAAATACATCATTGCCCCTTGCCACCTCTAGACACCGTATTCGATGGGATTGAGTTCCCCTTCATGTTTGGGTCATAACAATCACAATATGAAATTTTAAAAAACTTCAATCTTTTCATTTTCTCTTTGCAACTATCATTCATATTCTTCTCTTTGTCTTCGAGTCAACTTCTTTTATTGACGATATCTTTAAAAAAGATTAATTTATAGATTATTTATAGATTAATTTTTAATACTGGATTCCACAAATACTAATAATAGAATTCGTAAATACTAATACCGAGTTCCAAGAATAGTAATATATGATTTAATAAATAAACTAACAAAAATCTACAGAATTTCTCATATCACAGTTACTAAGATAAACTAATAAAATCTAGGGATAGTTTTACTTACACTCCTAGAACTATCACTATTTTCACATATATTGTATAAACTCTTTTATTGCCCATATATACCACCTGAATTGTAACATCCGCCACCAAATACATGTGCCCCTCAAGTGAGTGGAACTAATATGATGCCCACGTAACATATTGGTCAATATTTCAACACAATAAATCAGAGAGAATCTCATATTTTCACAAATAATACAAATCATAAAAGCTCATAACACTAGGCCACAATAAGATACATATATGAAAATAGAAGCAAAATACCCATGCAGGGGCTACAAGCCATTAAGCTTAAATTTACAAATATAAAATAAATAGAAAGAAAATTATAAATTAGTCTTCGCCAGATCTTCCATGGGCTCAAGGCCATCTACTAATTTGAAAATATTTTCACCATAATATGGTGAGCATAAAGTCCAGCAAGTTTCTATTTCTGTAATAGTATATATACATCCTTTCATACTATCAAGTCTTCAATTCAGGTTCAAGTAGAGCCACGTCCATAAACCATATCAATACTCACGCTCGGAGGCCACATTAACACTCTCGCCTAACTACATAAAGGAGGGTAGACCTTAGGGGTAACTCGTCAGTCTATCACCTGGCGAACAGTATGACTGATTATCTGTCACTATAGACTAAGAACCTCAACCGTAAGTTTATCGCATAAGTCAGTATCGCACATCGATACTACCATCTAAATCTTGGCTCCACATCGTCACACCACCATGCGGAAACTCATGAGACGTCGCTCATAAATGCTCTCACTCTATGCCATTAGGTATCATTAATTCTACGTCATCCTACCTATTCTCTCTCTTACTTAAATACCCTAAAGGGTATTACTATTGTTGATCAATAATAAATCGCCTATCGTCCGGCGGAACAGCTACCTAATTATTTATAAGCAACAAACTAAGACTTCAAGCATGGGCCCTAAAATATAAGTATAATATATCTCCGGCTCCTAACTCTGGTTAGAAATGTGTTGGGTACTATTAAGACATAGAAGTCACTTTCTTTAAGTTCGTGTATGTGTGCAAGTGGCATAACATTATACAACATAACAAGCATAATTTAACACATCATTAATATGTATTACGTGCTATCCTATATAATCATGTCAATAGATATATATATAGTACCATGATACACATAATTGTCGAACCGTAAGTAAAGCTAGCAAAGACTACTTGCATTACTAACAGTAAATAAATATATGCTTATGTATGATATTGATGCAATGATGTTGTAAGGCAATGCATAACATTCTCTATATTACTCTTAGATTATAGAAATTTGTTTCACTTGCCTGATATCACTTTCTTAATACCATTGCCACTAGCCACGGGATTATCCTTGCATGTAGAGAGTCCACCTCAATAATAAAGATTAATGAAATTATAAGCATTAAATTTCTTATAATAATTAATTAAATACTCCTACTAATGTTCACTATAGGCTTGGATTGGTTTATCTATGGATTTCTATATTTATTAATTAGGTAGAGCTAGCATAATTGTACTAGCACCTAATAAGTTATTAAAAGTAATTTAAAAAAATTACATCGAATTATCGTTCCACTAATTATTATCAATTTAAGGTAAATCACATAGGAAACATTTAATTAATCCGCTTTGTTAAATAAGACAATCTACTTAATATAATTTCCCTATTGTGATCTATATTAATTATCTGACATGAACAATTAACACAGATTTCCCCAGATCAATAACTCATTTGCTAAAATTAATTTAACTAAATTGTAATCGACCATGCTAAATCCCAATTAGAGCTAATTCTCTATTATGAATTATTTGTAACGACACTCTTAGACTACAATCTAATTCATTAAAATTGATTTATAATAATTAATATAGAGAACAAAGATATCCCTAAAATAGATTAATTAAGGCTCACATTTGACAAGATTAACTAACTAAAATGTTAAAATAATAATAATAATATGCTATTTGGGCTAGCCCAAAATCCAAAGAAATAGGCTGGATTGCAACTAACCCACCACGATAAGGCCCAAAGCCACAACTATCCACGAAAGCCACTTGGGCTGGATCGCAGCCTAACCCACAAAAGGTTTAGGCTAGATTGTTGACAACCCGACCCACCACAACTTGGGTTAGGCTATCCATGGCCCAACTGCCACTTAGGTTAGGCTGCCTGCAGCCCAAACCCTACACTAGGTAGCCCGACTCAACAACACCCTACCCTACCACCTCTTTTCTCCCACTCAACAATAAACTTGTCAAAAGGAAGGAGGTGGTTGCTGGCATGCACCACTATCGACAGCCAAGGTTGATATGCCAACCAGCACCCATAATAGGGATGGCACCCAAAGTGCAACCCGGTTAGAGACGAAGTAAGAAGCCAATGAGGAGAGCTCCATGACTAGGGGAAAGGGTCGCCGACAACCTCCGCCACTGATAGTCCTAGCCGATTGTACCAAACGCACCCACGTGACACACATAGTCCACATGAGGTGGTGCATGGCTGGTCGAGGTAGCCAACGGTGATCCAGGCCAACACTATGGCTAACGGCTAGAGGGATGAGTCGCCCAACAAACCCAACTACAAGGGCACCAAAGGATGATTCTAGAAACTTCGTCTCACGAAGAAGGAAACTTTTGACCATCCGAGGGGAGGAGATGGCGCTAGTAGCGGCTAGATTCGCCCTCAAAAATCGACGGGAAGAGACCACTAGCGTGGCCTCTCCTAAAAATGAGGAGAGCCCATGAAGGGCCCCAACTATGAGAGCTTCATGAGATGAAGCTCCCTGGGCCGGTACAGCGACAACTTGAGGTCATCAACCAGCTAATTGACCGACAAGACCGAAAGGGGGAGAAAAGGCTAATAATGCAACTATAATTAGATTAACTTGTGTCGATCAAGGACTCACTAGCAAGCCGTTTTGTAGCAGTGGCATGCTTCGGCGAACGCTCCAGCTCGGCCAGAAGCATGAGGGAGGGGCGTGCGCTCAGTTTTTTATTATACAGGATGTTACATGAACTAAGAAAAATATCCATATATACTTTCTTGAATCAAGAAAAAAAAATTAATTATACGAACCTCTAAACCCAAAAAAAAAAATTTGGTTCAATTTTATGTGGTAAAAAAATTGAAGAAAATATGTGGAAAACGATGATAGTTTAGAGTGTCTAAATAAAATTATCTCTAAAATCTATATAGATAAACTAAAAAAAATTAATAATATTATATATATTCCAATTACATAGGTAAACTAATAGAATATATAGACAAATTAATTAAAATCTATATAATTCTGTAGATTATAATTAAATAGAGAAACTAATAAAATCCATTAATAAGATGACAAGGAAAAAAAATTAAAAAATGAGATCACATATATTACCTTATTGATATTGGGCTTGACGGATTCAACTAAGGACGAAAAAGATAATAGTGATTGAGGATTTGGTCCGGTATTAGATATGATTCTCTAGCAATGTGAGTTTACCAAACGAGGAAAGAGCATGAGACATTTATCTCGCAGTTTAGGTTTAGAAAGGGAGGAAAATTAAGATATAGACGGTTAAGGTAAAAAGGAGACTATTAGAGCGAGGAAGAGATTGTTTAGGCAAAATAGGAGAGGGGGGTAGTTGGAAATGAAGATAAAATGGAGGAGGATGCTAGGGTAAGAAGGGAAAGAAGAGAGAAATTGGGTTTGGAATGAAATTTATTTTCTAAAATCTTTTAACTTTTATTTGTTCTTTAACTTTGCTACTATTTTTTTATAGAATTTCTTAGATGTGACGTATCATCTTCTTGCTGTCTCTTATCCCAAAAGAATTATGAATCCCCAACGCATTTCATGCTCTGAGATATTCTCTTTTGTAGTGGAAGGGCAATATTGATATTTAGAAAATATTGAGTAAGTTTGCTAAAATGGGCAGAGGTGCAAAATGAAAAGTTATATTGGTTTTTTTGCAAAATGCACAAATATTTTAAACTTATTAGAGAAATAGATGAATTAACAGATTAAACTAAATTTATTGAAAAATGATTTGCTCCAAAAGTCAACACTTAGTTTTGTGCCATTAGTTATAATATGCATTAGATTATAAAATATAAATAGTTGATGAATTAATACGGTACCAAAATAAAAGTACCGAGTTTGACTCTTGCCAGATCTATTTGTCATACAAAAATCTCTGTTAATTTAAGTCAACTTCACTTTTTCAAGAGTAAATATGTCATACAATTTAAAAATAAATTATAATTTTATTAAAAGAGAGGGTGTTATATGCAAATTTATCTATATTTAAGTAAATTATTTCACGAGAAAACTTTTTTTCCCAACAGGAAAACTATTTTATCGAAAAAAATATGAATTGACGTCTTATATAGAGTGATTTAATTAATTGCTTTCTGAGATAATAATTATTTACTTTGCAATCCTAGTATTCAGAAAACAATAACCATAGTACTTTAATAAATAATTTAAAAAACTATAGTAAAATAGTAAATTATTTATCTGGGATAGTAGATTACTAGGAGTTTTTTTTTATCAAACTAGCACTCGTTTAAAACTTTTTTATCAGAATAGACTATTCTTAAACTTATTTATCAAATAGAGTCTAATTTACTGTAGTCCTAACAAAAACGCTGAACTGATGCGTAATTTTTTCTTAAGCAAACACGCTGATCAGTTCAGCATTTTATCTGATCCTAAAATACTGATCTGTTTGGCGTTTTATGTATATAAATACTTTTAACTTAGTTTTTCAACAATTTAGGGAAAAAAATTATCAGGTGATAAAAACGCTAAACTGATTACCATTTTTAAAAACGCTAATTAGTTCAGTATTTTTATTATGACTATAGTGAATTAGACCATATTTGATAAATAAGTTCGAGGGTAATCCATTTCGATAAAAAAATTTTAAAATGAGCTAGGTCATAAAAAAAACTCGATTACTAGATCGATGAATGACTTCCCTCACATGAACTTCTGATAAAATATATATATATATATATATATATATATATAGTGAGAAATGGTGAGAAAGAAAAGTCAAAGAATCAACTTAACAACCCACAGTCTTGTGGCCCTCCTATGCTCATATGTCATCTTTACAAATTCTATCTACATATATCTTTTTTTTCTCTCAGTCTACTTTAAAAAGCATAATAAAGAAGTCATCCATTAGACCGTTTGGTTGCGAGATTAGATTAAAAAAATTTTAAATTGTATTTTATCCCCCATAAGTTTAGGGTTGAATTCACTTTATTATTTTCTAGTTTTATTTGAGTACCTTTATCCGCTTGTTATTATATTTGACCATACTAAATATTAAATTTAAAGATACATATTAGAGATAAAGTTATAAATGATTGAATAAACTTTTCAATATATTTAAAATAATATTCATCGAATTTTGAACGACAAAGATATGATAAAACATTCTAATGTTCAACATAATATATATATATATATATATATATATATATATATATATATATATATATATATATATATATATTTATCATACATTTATTATTTAAAATTAAGTGATATTTTTTAAATGCATTAAAAAGTTTTTCTATTCTCTATAACTTTGTATCTAATAAAAGTCTTTAAATTTGAGGTTCCGTCAGGTTAGCTATATATTGTGTCGGGTCAACTATTTCCACGGAAGATGGTAATTTACAATTTAGTTAAATATGTTGAAAATAAAATAATAGTTACAATTAAGTCTAGGCAATAAGAGGTAAATTGAACTATAAAGGTAAAATAAATTTTGGTCAAACTAGGGGTAAAATATAATTTTTTAAAATAAATATAGGATTGAAATGAGATTGAGATATCCTAATTTTTTAATATATATTTAGTTGGAAAAAGAAGAATAAATATCTTGATATATTGGATAAAATTAAGGAATAAGAATAATAATTCTATATGATAGTTATGATATTATCATTTCCTTAGTAATATTAATCAATACTTATAATTATTATACTGTTTACTCGTGATTATTTTTAGGATTTCTCCCCCAAAGAAAATTTGACCATAATATATAGAGAGCTCATATCAAAATATTTTTACTACATACATATTATAAAATACTATTAAGTATATTATAAAATACTATTAAGTATATTATAACTTGATATCATTATAATGTTTACTAATGAAATATTATAATTAAGACCATGCTATATATATACGTCAAAGTCAAACAACTTCAAATTACTGTCCCTGATGATGGCAATATCTTAAACTTTTTTTTTTTAATTACAAGCGATGATATAAATATTATTGCTTCCTTCTCATGGGTTTAAATTACAAGTGATGATATAAATATCATTGCTTCCTCATCATGGGTATAATTACAAAGTTATGATTGCTCATCATCAACTTTATCCTATACTCATCATCAACTTTATCTTAAACTATTTTTTAATCTCTTTAATCATATTAACTCATGGCTGGTAAAAGATTTATAGCTGCTCAAGTAAAGGAATAATTAATATCATAATAGTATTATGATAATTTAATGAATCTATCAATATTTGTTTAATTTCTCGTTTAAACTAGGTGGAGACAAATGGATAATAATGAAAGTTTAGAAAAGTTATTTGATTTTTTAAGCATAATTCTAGAAGGTAACTTATCAAAAAACTTAACTTAAAAAAACAAAAGTATTTATTTTCCAACTTGAATGAGATAGATTTTTTGCAAATATACTCTAAATAGAGGAGTCAATTTCTAAATATCCCAAAAGAGAAATATTTGTTTTAATAAAGCTAATAGTATGCGATCAAAGGATAATTAGATTTTATTAATTATGCACATTGTTTACATGCGAGTAGTATTATTTTAGAAGTAGTATGCATCTATGTTTCAAGTAGTAGTAGAAAAAGTCATTTAATTTATTTTTTTTCTAAATAATTTGATCCATCCTTCTCAAAGGATGCCACTATTGACCGTTGACTGTTGACTTCTAACTTTATTTATTTTAAAAGTTACTTTCTAGATTTGGAGAAGTATTGATTTTTAATAACGCAATTTTATGATCTGTTGGAAATCTATACCGCAAAGTTGCATAGGTTGGACTTTGTTAGTTTTTGTTTCTAAAAATTACTTAAAATATTTATCATACAAAGTAAATTTAGTTTTATGTTTGAAAATTAAAATAAATATTATTTAATAATAATAATAATAATAATAATAATAAGTTTTAGGTACTCTTGTTTGGACGACACCGAGCGTAGCTACCTTAATAAAAAGTGGTGCCCTCTGTGCAATGTTAGCCACCTATCTTTCCAACAAAATAAAATCCAAAATCTCATTTCTGCGTCATCAAATAGTATAAATCTTTGACCTTTTTTGTGAGAACCGTAAGGTAGCCACCTTGCACGAACCTTTGACCATTTGTATATACATTCGTGCAATGTTAGCCACTTATCTTTTCAACAAGGTAAAATCCAAAACCTCATTTCTGCGTTACCGGATAACACACTTTTGACGCTTCTCTGTAAGAACCGCACTCCTCCAATCTGATCAAAATAATATATAAAAAGAAAAAAAATTAATAAAGAAGTAGCCAAAGCTTTTGTATCTAAATTGAAATTTTGTGATGTATCTTATAAACAGAAGGAATATCTATAGGTGCTTAAGGTTTTTGAATTTCTCCAAAACTTATAACCCCTAAATAAGTTCAACATATTAATCATTTTAAAATGACCATTATAGCATTTATAAAACTTTTAACATTCTTGTGCTTTTAATGTTTGAGTTATATGAAATTATCATATCAATTTTTTTACACTATGTATCAATGCTAAATATCTTTTTGTTTAAACTTGCATCTTGCAATAATTGTATTAGATTGAGAATCAATTGTGGACTATGCTTTGAACCAAGTCATATATATCAATCTTCTACAATCATGTATATAATAGGAATGTCTTATTTTCGTACATGATAGTGCTATTTATAGTTATGCATTTACCTTGATTATCACTAAGGATTTGCCAAAGTCTCATAGTCGCGGCATCGCTCTCACTTAAGTGAATTTTTAAAAGGTATTATAACAGAACACACATCTCAAAAATAATAACTGCATTAGACTCATTGAGAGATAAACTCAACTTAAGTATTATAGAATATTTCACTATAAGGATAGGAAAATAATTAGTGCTCTTTAATGTGTTTATCAACGGTTTCGTGCTACCCAATTTTCCTTTGGATAAATCCAATCATGTTTATGTGGGCTTTAGACCTATCCCCCTCGATAAAAATCTAGCAACAATGTTAGTCTTAGGACCTCGTTCTTTTAGGTTATTTGCATTTATAAGTAATCTTACATGACATATTAATATAAAAGTTATGGGAAATGTTAATCACCTATCTTTCCAACAAGGTAAAACTCAAAACCTTATTTTTGTGTCGTCGGATAGCACAAAACTTTGACACTTCTCTGTGAGAACCGCACTTCTCCAACTATCAAAATAATATATAAAAAGAAAAATTAAAAAAGAAGTAGCCAAAGCTTTCGTATTTGAATCAAAATTTTGTGATGTTTCTCATAAACAAAAGAAATATTTATAGGTGTTTAAGGCTTTTTAATTTCTCCAAAACTTGTAACCCCCAAATAAATTCAAACCATTAATCATTTTAAAATGACTATTATAGCCTTTATAAAAAAAATGTTAACATTTTTTTGCTTTTACCGTTTGAGTTTGAGTTTTAAATTCCTTTAATTATTAATTTCAAAGTTAAATTATGAAATTAATAACACTCCCCATCTCACCCACCACAAAGAGATTTAAAAACACAAACATTTAAAAATTTATTAGTATATATATATATATATGAGATTATCAGATCAATTTTTTTATACTATGTATCAATGTTAAATATCTTTCGATTTGAACTTACATCTTGCAATAATTGTATTAGATTGAGAATTAATGATAGACTACGCCTCGAACCAAGTCCTATATATCAATCTTCTACAATTATGTATATATAGGAGTGTCTTGTTTCAGTACATAATAATGCTATTTATAACCATACACTTGCTTGGATTATCACTAGGGATTTGCCAAAGTTCCATAGTCGCAGCATCTCTCTCACTTAGGTGAAATCTCAAAAGCTGTTTATAACATAACACATTTTTAAAAAAATAATAACTGCATTAGACTCGTTAAGAAATAAACTCAACTTAATTATTATAGAGCATTTCACCATTAGGATAGGAAAAATAATTAATGCCTCTTAATGTGTTCATCAATAGTTTGATTGCTACCCAATTTCACTTTTAGATAAATTCAATTATGTTGTAGGGATTTACTGTTAAAATAATTATGTGGGCTTTAGATCCATCCTCCTCCATAAAAATCTAGCAACAATGTTAGTCATAGGATCTTGCTTTTTAGGTTATTTATCTTTATAAGTAATTAACTTACATAACGCATCAATATAAAAATTCTGCAAAATTTAGAATTTTAATTTGGAGTTCACAACCCCCCACATTTATAAATAATTTCATGTATTGCATGATGATAATTTATTGAGTATGCATGTATAACAATGATTAAAATAATCACATATAACTTTTACAGTATTTTAACAATTTTATTATTAACTATAAAAAAGGTATTTCATATGTTATAATATGTATATCATGCCTACATGATTTTCATCTCATATATTCTTTTCATATATATTGAAGCATATAATTACCATTAATAGTAATCAATGTAACACATTATTTTTAGTAAGCATAGTTAATATTTTACTATCATATAGTAAAATAATATTTAATATTTAACACAGCCACGGTCTAGTCAATATTTAAGAATAAAAATTAAGACATACCCATTGGAATGTTAATTCTCATATTTAAGAATTGACATAATTAAATATTTTTAAAAGAAAACATTAACATTAAATTTATTTCTATAGTTTAATGTTTAAGGGACTAGAACATAATATATTACAACAAAAGGTTTTTTTTATTATGTCTCACTTATAACTTATCTTTTTTATATTCCTCACAACATAGTTTTTTTTTTGCAAATTTCAATAACTTTTTTTATGCTAACAAAAGTTATAAAAACTATATAAAAGATATATTATATTTCATATTTGATACTTCATAACACTTGTATGGACTAAATCACAAATAATTAAAATTCATTATTTGAATTACAAATTTACTCAATAGTTTATCTAAAATAAATCTAAATATAGAATTCAAAACTACAAATATATGTATGATGTCTACTTTTAAAAAATGACTTAAGTAATTTTAATAAATACAGGTTTTAAACTCAAAATAAGTTTTTCCTTATTTGTCTAACATAGACAAAAATAATATTTAGAATAGTATGATCAAAAATAAAAATTACCACGGTAAGAGTACATAATTTTAAATTGAGTAAGATAACCAAATCTCTTTATTGAAACAAATTCACAAATATCTCATTTTATTAAATTATTAGTTTATTCGATTTGAACTCTGATAAGATTTAATAATCTTGAAATAGTTTTGAACTCAAATTCAATTTTTATCAATTAACCAAACTTGTGAAAGACTAAAATGTAGAGTCCTCGGTTGCATTAAAAAGCAACTATTAATTTACTCTATTTTATCCACGAAAATAGAAAAAATCCTTTAGAAATCAACGTTTTATTTAAACTTATATTTTTATGAAACAAGTGAGAACCCTTACATATCATATTAAACATAAAAACTAGAATATGACTTTTTATAGTTTTTCTTTTAAAATTTAATAAAATATTTATGTACAGAGTAAATCTAGTTTTACGTTTGAAAAATTAAAATAAAATTTATTTACTATAAATAATTAAAAGAAAAAGTATAAGAAATTTTAGTCTGTGAGATACACCAAATCGTAGCTGTCTAAAGGAAAGTGGTGCTCTATATATAAAGTTACTTTTTTATGAAAACCGCACACCTCTAATCAAATCAAAATAATATACAACAAAAAAATTGAAAAAATTGTAGCCAAAGTTTTTATATTTGAATTAGAATTTTGTTATATATTTTCTGATGAACAAAATTATATTTATAAGTGCTTGAGGCTTTTCAAGTTTTTCAAAACTTATAATCCCCAAATAAATTTAGCCCATTAATTATTTTAAAATAACTGTTATAGTTTTAACAAAACTTTTAAAATTCTTATACTGTTTAGTTTTAAATTCCTTTACTTACTAATTTCAAATTTAAATCAATTCTCAAATTAATAACAATCTCTAAGTAAGGATTATTATCCCAAATTTCTATGAAATACAAGATGCTAGTTAAATAATAAGAAACTAATGTTCACTTATACTTATACAACACGACTCCAATTATATCTCTTTGACCTTTAAACTTCTAGAACATTTAATCATTTTCTGGTTTTGTTGTAGCCATTAGATTTTTCATTCAAACTAACGGTGTTTCATTGACACCGATAATTTTCACCATGAATAAATACAAAATAACCAAACTACCTTCCAATTATAAATTAGAATATATTTTTATAGAAATAATTAAGTCTTTTTACATCCTAGTTAACGATTGGTTAGCGGTCATAACTTTCCCATAATATTTATATTAGATTTTATATAATTACTAATGTGTTTCAAAATATTATGAATTAATGAAATATGATAGCACATATGAATTTTTATTTTTTCAATTATCTTGCAGATAATTTTGAAGTGCTTATTAAATTTTATTTAAAAGTGATATTTAAAAGGATTTAAATATAAGCCTACAATAAATCTATTTTTAGAGAGGCTTTGTGATATAATGTGTTGAATCGATATTCTATTCACTCATCTTTTTTAGATCTTAAATAATTATATCTTGAATGTTACTAAAGTATTTACAATAATTTTAGTGTTATTAAGGTTAGAAACAACCATAAAAAAAAGTGTTTTGTAGGTTCTAATAAATAAAACCATTATATATGTAGTCATAAGTATTAAAGTAGCGATTTTATGGTTAATTTGATTCAAAAATGGATCAGCAGTTTTTACATATGTATAAAGATTTTTTTAATAAAATTACTTGTATTTGAAATTATTGCTTATTAATATTTTGCACTTTTACTGTATTAAATAAGCAAATAAGCGTGTGAGATATTGTGCCTAGGTTTTATATTTTTCAATATATTAAGTGATATTAAATACTCTTTGGTTAGATTCTCTATCTAACACATATGAATCGAGTTGCATGTAACTCATCAATTATTTTAAAAGCTTAAGTTATTAAATAACAATAATTTTTTATTATTTTATAGTTAGCATTTTCTATCACTTCGTACCTAAAACAATTTAACAAACCTAAGAAATAGAGATTTTTATATTTTATATGATATATAAGTTTAATAAAATTTGAATTCAGAATATCTGCTCGGATATCATATTAACTCATCAATTACTTAATAAACTTATTTTATATAATGATGATTTTGTATTTTATATTTAATAAGGAACTCGTGTTACATTGAGTTTCAATTTTAATATTTTGTGATATTATGAATGTTATACTATATGTATTTGTGTATCCAATGTTAGAATATCTACTCAAATATCATGTTAACTCATCAATTATTTAATAAACTTATTTTATGGGATAATATAATGATGATTTTGTATTTTATATTTAATAAGGAATCCGTGTTGCATTGAGTTTAAATTTCATTATTTTGTGATATTATGAATGTTATACTATATCTATTTGTGATACAACGTTAGCTAATAATAAACAGGCTAATTAGGTTATCTCTAAGTAATCTATATATGCACCAAATATAGGGTAAAAATAAAATAGCATGGCAGAATTGTTAATAAGAGAATTATCAAAATTGGATGGGGGTGTGAATACTCAACACTCCATCCCAACTCTTCGCTACTACTAACAGGAAATTGTTATACCAGACGGCCAATAAGTTCAGTCACATAAGGAATGCACAACTTCCTACATGTTTCGCTGTACAGAATCCACCTTTAATCAGGTGCGGTAACTAGTAAACATTATCTTGTGCCCTATAATTAGCCATTAATTGCTCCAAGTACCACCAAGCTTTTAGAGAGAGAAAGCTCTCGTCACTCGCCTCCGAGACCCCTCTCTCTCTGGTCTTTAATGAAAAGCCAACTCCCTTTTTATTTCCTCTCGCTTCCCTTTTCTTCACTCCACTACTACTTTTAGCATGCCCTCGCGCCAGCCGCCCTCTCCGGCGGCGGCGCTCTCGTCGGAGCCATCCGTCACGGCCGTACGCCACGGGAACTTCCACCAGCAGCAGCACCGTCTCCCCCTCGTCGCCGCCGCCGTCGCTGCCCTCTCCATCGCAGGCATCGTCATCGCCGTCGGCATCTTCCTCCTTTGTCGCCGCCTCTCCCGCGGCCGCTCCGCCCCCACCGCCCCTTCCCCTCCTTCGACGGCGCTCCGACGCCTTTCCTACCCACATCTCCGCCGCGCCACTGCGTCTTTCTCCAGCTCGCTGAAATTAGGGCAGGGTGGTTTCGGCCCTGTGTTTCGCGGCTCGCTCTCCTCCGGCGAGCTCGTGGCCGTCAAACTCATGGACGCTGGATCCCTCCAGGGCGAGCGCGAGTTCCACAACGAGCTCGCTCTCGCGTCGCACGTGCTGGCCGCTTCTCCCTCCCATCTCCGCTCCGCTGTCCTCCTCCCCTTCGCGTTCTCCCTCTCCGACCCGTGCAGGCCCTGCCGACTACTCTATCGATTGCGGCGCCGGAGTTATTCCTCCGACGAAGAAGACGCCGACGAGGGGAGGAATCGTCGCCGGATGCTGCTCGTGTACGAGCTGATGCCGAACGGGAGCTTACAAGACGCGCTTCTTGGGCGGCGGAGCCCGGAGATGGTGGCTGAGTGGAGCCGGCGCTTCGCCGTGGCGGTCGACGTGGCGCGAGGAATTCATTTCCTGCACGCGATCTGCGATCCTCCGGTCATCCACGGTGACATCAAGCCCAGCAACGTCCTCCTCGATGCCGGCCTCTCCGCTAAGCTCGCCGACTTCGGTCTCGCCCGCATCAGATCCGGCGATCCGGATCCCGAGGAGGCTGGGGAGAAGGAGAGGATGAAGGAGACTGGAGGAGGAGACGACGAGGCCTCCATTTTGGGGGAGACGGTGGCGGAGAGCACCACTACCACCAACGGCTTCGAGGAGCAAGTCGCCGCAAAATCCGTGGACGAAGACGAGGGTTTCGCCGCCACTTCATCGCCCGCGGAAATGGCGGCGTCAACTTCGGCGCTCGATCGGGCGAGCGTCGACAGCCGTAAGAAGAACGGCAGCAGCAAGGACTGGTGGTGGCAGCAGGAGAGCAGCGGCGTGAAGGACTACGTCATGGAGTGGATCCGATCCGAGATCAAGAAGGAGCGGCCCAAGAGCGATTGGCTTAGCTCGACCTCTGTCGCCGAGGAATGCCTCCCAAAGACGTCGGAGCGTAAGAAAGCGAAGAAGAAGGAGAAGAGCCGGCCGGCGAGGGAGTGGTGGCGGGAAGAGTTCTGCGAGGAGCTCACCAGCAAACAAAAGCGGCGAGCTTTGTCGGATGCCGGCGGGGAGCAACAATGGTGGCAGAGAGATGAGGACTTGGAGAGGAGGAAGAGGAGGAGGAAGAAGAGTTGGAGCCGGAATGGGGGCGGCGGCCGTGGAGGTACGGACTGGTGGATGGATGGCATCAATGGGGAGGTTAAGAGTACTGGGAGGAGGAGTAGCCGGGATTGGGCGAGCGGCGAGATCCCTAAGAGCGGCACCGTGAGCAGTACCCCGAGTATGCGGGGGACTGTTTGTTATGTAGCTCCAGAGTGCGGCGGCGGAGGGCCGCTCTCAGAGAAGTGTGATATCTATAGCTTTGGTGTTCTCTTGTTGGTTCTCATATCCGGTCGCCGCCCACTGCAGGTGACCTCTTCGCCAATGTCGGAGTTTGAGAGGGCTAACCTCATCTCGTGGGCCCGGCACCTTGCCCACACAAGCCGGCTTCTGGATCTCGTCGATCCAGCTTTGACGGATGTGGACAAGGAACAGGCTCTTCTCTCAATCACAGTCGCGCTCCTCTGCATCCAGCGGTCTCCTGCTCGGCGGCCTTCGAGCAAGGAGGTGCTTGAAATGCTCACCGGTGAGGCTGAGCCGCAGAACCTCCCATTGGAGTTCTCACCATCGCCGCCTGGCGCATGTTCATTCAAGTCCCGCAAGAAGGCCAAGTAAGTCAATATTTCCAGAAGCAGAAGAGAGTTATCTTCTAGTATTTTTTTGTACATCAATTTTAGTTTTCCTCTCTTTTGTGCTTGTTGTACTAATTTATTCTTAAGAAAGAGAAGCAATTCCAATTCCTATTTGACGGGATACGCTTGATGTTCCCTTATTTGAGTAAAGATTAGTCTTTTGGTTGGAAAAAGAGCATAATTATTGGCCCTTGATTGATATGAATTCTCGTGCATGTCATGCTAACTTTATTGATACTTTTGGTTCTAGATTGAAAGGCATCCAGCTTTTAGACTTGCATGTAGGTAGTGCTTGCTGGGCCCTGAGGCCATACTGTCTCTTTGTCTTTCACTTTATGCAACTTTTGTTACAGTAATGCCCCATTGCTGCCATTCTTTTTTGCTGTCCAAAAGGCTTCACCTTTTACCGTTTTATGTCATGCGGGTGCTCTGTGTTGGTACACTGTAGCATTGTATGGCAGTATCTTTGGATTTGAGCTTTTGAATACCCTGTCTCAGACATTCTTGGTCACATATTCTCAGCACAATTTCAAACCTTCGATTAGGAGAGCTGTCCACATTGATCTGTTAGGCCATGGAATCTCTGAGGTTGGTCAACTGTGAGAACTTTGTCCCAATACCATGCACCATGTGGGTTGAACTTAAATAATCAGCATTGTACAATAGTTGTTTTGTATAAAGTTTAAAATTCTTCACTTATTTCTACTGCAGAAACAATAAAAATAATGTGTTTGATGCTTATCTCACTATGTCCTTTCAAGGAAAATTTAATGGTTCTTGTTGCTCAGCTATTCAATAGATCGCTTCTATTGGCTACAAGCAGATTAAATCCATTGAAATGTTGACAGAACAGCATGTCATTTAATAAGCATTATACAAATCCGTCTCCTTGCCAATTGTAGAGGAGTGCTGTTTAGTTGGCTGTATGTTTGGTATTTATTTGCTCATTGCATTCTTGATCTGAAATTAAGGATCTAGTGCAGATGTAGAGATTCCTGAGTCTAGTGCAGATGTAGAGAGTCCTGAGTTTCTTCTAAGTTAAAACCTTAATTCTATATGCACCTTTATTCCTGTAGTTCCCACAAAAACAATATCAATGATATTGTAAGTAACAATTATGGACCTTCCTTGTGATAGTAATATGATATTTTCCCAAAGCATGTGCCAAGATTAGCTGGCTTGGAGTAGAATCAGTATGGGTTGACATCCTTTATATTTGGAAGCATCTTAATGATGGTTTACTGTTGGAATATACATGCTGACTACCAGAGGTCGGGACACTCAACATGGGCATCCTCTATGTCTATAACACAAACCTCTGACAAGTTTGGAACACTGGATCTATGAGGACTTCTCATGTAAAATTGTTCATAATCTTGAAGATAGTTGGAAACATCAATCCTCTGCTAATCATCACAGAATGTGTGGCCTCTGGCAACACTTTGTAACTAACTGTGCACTAATGACTTGATGACATCTATGTGGTTCCTATAATATTTTTTTCAGATTCGTTTTTTTGTCTTTTTGTTCCATTTTATTTTTACTTGTACTTCTGTGTTCTTTTGATGATTTTTTACTTGTTCCATTTTATTTTTACTTGTACTTTTGTGTTCTTTCGATATTGGAGAAAAAGTTTTCTAGTTGAAGTTATTAGTAAAAAGCTTGTAAAAATATCTCTTATCAGGATCAAAATTGAAGCAACTGCAACATATGGGTCAGTTTGATCTACGCAAATGAAGATATTGTGGAGTTACCTGAGACAATAGAGATAGGATGAAACTATTCAACAAGTTTTTGTTCTTGATTCTTTTGCAATAATATGTGTGACGCTTCACACAACACAATATTTGATAATAGAAAATAGGGATTAAATGCCGCTAGAAGCTATTTGAACTTAAATACTTCTAGCAAACTAGGCTCTGGTACCATTTTAAAATTAGACAAGAAGTTGACCCAAAAACTGAAGTTTGACATAAACATATCAGTACACTAGCTGAGAATTTCCCCTTTCTGTGGGCACTTGAAGTAATGCATCTGAGTTCATAATTAAGAGTTGTAGATGATGCATTTCTTAACCTTCTTGACTCTTATTAGTTTGTTGTTTTAACATACTTTGGGCTACTTGATGATTAAAACATCCAGGCTTTGAAGAATAGGTAATGTTGGTTTATTTTCCTGCCTCACTTCACTAGCCAATTTTGATGTACATATTAATATGTTTATGTGGATAATGATATATATGTGCCCATGGTGGGGCCTTGGGCTAAAGCGTGTCTCGCCTTGGGGTGTAGATATTCAAATAATTGTCTTCTAGGTGTTGTTGTCATTACTCTGAAATTCTCAAAGTTTGCATTTTAGATAGATATATTATAAATTTATAATATTATAGCAATATCACATTCTTAGTTTTCAAGTTCTTTTCTTCTGAATTCTAGAAAACTGATGGCATGGTATGACTTAGATCATGTAGCTATAATTTTACAGATTTCTTGGTGTGATAGTTTGATTGTTCTACTATGAGCTTACAGATCTAGATTCAGAATATTTGTGCTTCAATAGTTGTAGAAATTTTTTGACCCATTTAACATTAAGGATAGGCAATTGATCAGACAGATATAGCTTTTTATTGGGGTGAGTTGAAATTTTGACAGTGCATTTTCTCATACATTGTTGATAAAAGAGGTATATTTTACATCCCTTAGGGGCTTTGATCGGAGATAACATTGTTTCAACTTTTGTCTATTGATTTATGTTATTTGAAGTCATTAGTGAGGTTTATGCAATACTGAGAAATTAACAACATAAACTAGGATCTAGAAAACAAAAAAATTCTAGAGGCTAATATGCATTTATATTTGGAAAGAGAGGATTGAGAGAATAGTAGGTTTATGTAGTGAAAATGGTGCTTGAGGTCTGAAATACGGTTTTCTTCTGCCAAATTATGCTTCTTCCCAATAAAATTAAGTAGCATGTTCATTTGTGTTGGCAGAGTAAGAAAAAACATTCAGTTTATTGTTTGACCATATGGACAAGATAGGGAATCAGCTAAGCTGACTGGCTTTCTCAATAATGTGACTCCTACAGATAATGCAAGTATTAAGGAGATGTCATAGGTAATGATTTTCAGATTTGTCATTCCAGTTTTCTGTATAGATATTAGAAAAATATATGCTCTTAAATTGGCGGTGATGTACCCTAGAAGATCTTAAAGGTGGAAAAGCACTTATGAAGTAACTCCCTGGCTCAAGGTGTATAGCACATAGGAGAATTTGGAAGAGAACTTGATTCAAAGTATCCAAAAGTCACCATCTATGAAGAGAATCAGTAAATGACTAAATTCCTATCAACTGTAAGAATCTATTATAAATCAATGGCTGCTTTAGCTGCACTTTTGCTAAGCCCCATTTGAATGCATGAGAAGAAGTCACAGATATGATCATAGGTTAAAGCTGGTGATAACATCATGTCCTCTGTTCATCAGATTAAGCTGGTGATATATTGGCGTTCAACTCCCTTCTACTTCATATTTCATTTTATCCATTGCATGCTGAAGTAATTCATTGTGCTTTATAACCCCAGTGAGTATACTTGCTTCTCAAGAGAACAGGATGGATGCGCACATTCTTGTGGGGCCTAAGGCTTAGCACACTTTACCCAGGTAAGTATTTGAGAATGACATCTGTTATCTCTTCCATAGGATGAGAAACTTGTAGTTAATGGTATCTTGCGATAATGGTTTGCTTCTTGAGTTTTCATCTTCGCATCCGGTATATGGTCCTATATACTTTCTATGAATAAAGTGTCGGTATTGACCCTTCTCCCCGTAAAGAGTGTTGATTTTCCACCACTGCCTGTTTAAGGAATGAATTCTAGTTTTTTCTGAAGGACCAACGTTTTGAAGGTTTTTCCTATTCTCTGTTTATTTATCTGCTTCTCTCTGTTTTACTGTTTTCCTTTTGCATGTTGCCATCTATATTTTATCCTATTGTGGAAAATCTCCTTCTTGTGGTATTTGGAAATTGCAATTTTTAAACGGTAGATTTGCAGAAAAGACTGTTCATTCCGTTTGTTCATCAGGAATAATCTCATTAGATTCTTACCTTTTCATTAACTAAAATGCCCTTCTTCCTTCTTTCCCTATTCAAAGTTTAAACCTTTGGGGGAAAGAACAGATCAGCTGAAGGGCATTTCAGTTAAAAAGAAAAGAAAATAAGTGAACATGTTGATTGTTGCATATATCTTTTATGAAAGAAAGGGTTGGGAATGAGGGGTGACATTTTATAACTATATCTGCAAAAGAAGATTTGCAAATACCTCAAAAGGAGGAGGTTTTCCATAGGCAAAAATGTAGGTATTAATCAGCAATAAAACTTTCTCTATTATGAAAGTAACAATACATTGAATGAAGAACTATAGTCCTTTATCCAAAAAAAAAAGGAAAAAAAAGAAAAAGAAAAAGAAAAGAGAACCAACTATAGCAACTTCCATTTAATTGTATGAAATATATAGGGTTAATTACATGTTGACTCCTTCAACCATCACCCCTGTAACTTTCACCCTCTTAAAATATACATCACTGAATTATTTAATTATATTACAAAGGCCTATTAGTTAGAAATTCTGTTAGAAAAAAGATTAACAAACTAATTAGATGGATAAAACTATCCTTTCTCTTCCTTTTTTTTTTAATGAAAAAAAAGTAGATTTTGAAGGAATTAAAAAAGATCCGTTTGAGATTGATATTTAGATAAATTGTCATAGATGCCACTAAAGGATAAGATAGAAGGATATTGAAAATAGATGAAGCATTTTTGTCCAAAGGGCTTAATGATACATTTAAATAGTTTAGGAAGTGTATGTGATAAAAAAAACTGTCAGATTTTCAATTGGTAAAAAGGACGTTCCAGTAACCCAGACTGGTCTACGTTTGGTCTCTAGAGAAGACATACGCAGTTTTGCTCTCATTTATGAATAGATTGTTTCCGTGTCTTGAATCAATGACCTTTAAGAAGCAAGAGACAAGCCTTACTAGTGAAATTATCTTGAAGGCAACTAACTTCCTTCCAGATTACCTTACTGTAGGAAAACTTATTTTACATTGTTACTGAATGCTTGAGAGTGTATATTGGAATTGGTGCTCATCTGTAATTTGTCTTGATGCTAATTGACAGCAGCTGACAAATTTGGTGCAGAAATAAACAAGTTTTTTTTTCCTTTTCTTTTTCTTTTTATTTTTGACAGGCTTATCCATGAGAATTTAGAAATCTGTATGTGATATAAATTTTTAATTGCTTCTTCGTTGATTGTGTAAGAGCAATTCTTCCTTTGGAAGAAGTATCCATTGTCATTGTCAGCATCTTTCTAAACTTAAAGGACACATGTTTGCATGTTCCATAGAAATTTGGGTGTATCTAGTTGGGCTTGAACTCTAACCTGATGCAGCACAGCTTATGCTCAACTTTTGGGATATTTAAATTCCAGATGCAAACTTCAGCTGAATTCCAAGTCCAATTGTAGGTATCATTCTTTAAGGGAGGTTGCAATGGGGAATAGATTGTGCTACTCAGCTTAGTGTTCATCTGAGTCCATTCCTGCGGATTTAGTTTGTTTCGTATTCATTCATTTCACATCCCTGCAGATTGTTGTGATGCAATCTGAAAACTTATTCATCATTCACTTTTACAAATAAAGTGGGCTCAATACTACAAATAAGAGTCAAAACCTACCATACCATGCTCTCAGTACTTGTTTCAAGTCATAGAAGACATTCTTGAGCTTATACACTTTTTCTTCCTTTCCTTCAAGAACAAATCCTGGTGGTTGTGTAATATAAGTATCTTCTTGCAACACAAGTCTTAACAGTCTCAAATTTAGCAACATGAACATAGGTTTCAAAGAAGTCTATACCTTGCTTTTGCACACATACTTTCGCGACAAGGTTGTGTTTTATATTTGTGCACACTTTGCATTATATTTAACCTTGTAGATCTACTTCACACCAATTACGCTCTTGTTATGTGGCTCATCTATAAGCTCCCAAGTGTTATTCTTTTTAATAAAAGCTATCTTCTCCTTCATTGAAACTTTTCACTGCTCCTTACCATATTTCCTCATAAGGTTTTACTTTCTTTGGAAGAGCATCTGCCATGCTTCTAGTGGTCATCCTTGAATGAGCTGAACTAGGAGTTGCTTGTGGTGTCATCCATGACCCATTTTTCTTAACTTGTGGTTCCTCTATCTCATTTTCTTCAAAAGATAGGTACTGAATTTTTTCTGCTTCCCACTTTCAAAAACTGTTCTCATAAAAAATAACATCTGTACGAATTATTAGCTTCTTAGTAATATGATTATACAATCAATAACCCTTCTGTCTCATCACTAAAACCAACAAAGATACACTTTTCACTCTTATTGTCCATCTTTGTGCGTTCACTGAATAGCATGAGCAATGCAACTAGATAAAAGTTTTAAGGCACTTACATTGGATTTGTGTTTCGCATCACCTGCAACCTCTATTGGAGAGATATTGAGACATGGCAACTACCTCAGCCCAAAAATTATTTGAAAGCTTCTTTTCATTCAACATACTTCTTGCCATCTCTATAGCTATTCAATTATTCCTTTCAGCAACTCCATTATGTTCAGATGTTCTTCTTACTATCAACTGCCTCTTGATTGTATTTTGTTTGCAAAATAAATCAAACTCATTAGATAAAAGTTCTCCTCCTCATCGGTTCGAAGAATTTTTATTTGATGTCCATATTCCTTTTCTACAAAAATTTTGAATTCCTAAAATTTCTCAAGAGCTTCTGATTAGATAGAAGGCTTCTTATCCTCCATGCTTTTCCAACTGAAAAAAAGACTGTCTATGACTATGCTGCTTTCCATTAATGCAACATTCATACACATTATGAACAGGAGCAATAGAAGGCGAACTATGTGCCATTTTTCTCTTACTCACATTTTTAGCCCATTAAAATGTAAATGCCATAACTAAGAGTCATCTTTAATATTAGCAATAAGTGCATAATCATTTTAACATGAAATCTCAAGGGGAAATATCTTATTCTCAGCTGTGAATCTTAACTAAAGGCATATCAAATTTGTTATATTTCACATACTCCATCATGAAATATAATTGAATATCTTTTTTATACCAATTGACCCACACACCAAGCTAATTATGTGTCAAGTTAGGAATGTAATAAACATCATGTATCAATTTTTCAATGCCTGAACTTAGTTTTGTTCCATTGTCTTCTATTTGCACTTGCTTGAATGCAAATTACCTCCATCTTCTTCTTTTTTTTCCTTATAATTCTATTTTTGGTTGTCTTTTTGCTTGAATGCATTCTTTCATAGCCTCTACCACGACCATAGTAGCCACCTCTATCTCTGCCACAACCTCTACCTGTAGAACCATTATCATTGTTTATGTTCTTGCTAGAGATTCCCACCTTTGTTTGAAAAGCTTGTTTCTCTGCGTACTTGTTCATCCTCTCTCCATGTGCAACTATTTAGCCCATTAGTTTGTTAAAAGAATAAATAGAGGGATTCTTGAACTCTTCAACAGTAGTAACAACATGATCAAACTTAAAAGGTAGACTCCTCAAAACCTTCTCTACAATTTTCATTTGATTTACGATAATAGAAGCTCTACTAAAAAAATAGCTAAATATACGGTGGACAAAAAGCCAACCCTCTCTAGATATAAATGTACTTAACCATAATCAAGTTTCAACAAATATAATAAGCTGTCTAATTTATGTTTCAAGTCATGTGTATTGCTAAACTATTACTTTAAATTAAATGCTGTCAAGACTTACTCAAGTTAGGATCTTGACTAAGACTAACTCAAGCATCCTACATGTTAGGATCTTAACCAAGACAGAGAATAGTAAGATTTTGCATTAATTCTAATAGTGAGCTCTCTAATCAGTCACATCTTATCGTCTATGAGAATAGTATAGGATTGTCAAATCTTTGCGCATTGATATTAATTGCTGAGAGCTTGGGTTGGGAGTTGAATTCAAATAATAATTTGTTAATATGGTGTTTAGTAAAGGTTGAAAATTATAGCATATATAGTGAATATTTTTTAAACAAAAATAACCGTCTAAATCTCCTCAAGCTATCTTGGTTTGTAGATATTTAAAAGATTTAGCTATTCTTAACGGTTTTTCTCTTGGAAATGCCTTTCTTTCTTCTCTCTATAGAGCAATAGATAACATTTGCAAATATATAAAGAAAACATATATATATTTGACCACTTTCACTACAACAAACATTACAAAGGTTGAACGGTCTAGGCTCGGCAACCATATTTTAATTGTAATTAAAGAAAAATTCAAAATGCTTATAGATATAAAAAAAACAATTTCTTGAAATATATTTGGGTGATTTGCATGAAATACACTTTAATTATTTTGTATGAGATGTTTATTTTATGTTTTCTTGTTCAAATTTATTTTTCCAACTTTGGATTTATCTTGTGACAAAATTAGTGTGATCCTTGAAGAGTCAACCTCATTGAGTAGTGAAAAAAATAACCATTTTTGTATACGAGAAGAGAGAAGTTTGCTATATATTTAAGCGCTAATTCTATTTTCACTCCCTGAATTATCGCTCATTTTTATAATGACCCCTCTGAGCTTTTCTTTTGGTATATATTACCCCCCCCCCCCGAACTATTAAAAAATATCGTAATGGACTCTTTCTATTAAGGTTTTATTATCTATTTTCATCTATAAGTTGCCGTCACATGATAACTAAATGGCTAGTATACCTTTTAATGCATATGACAACTTAAAATAGCCTTTTATGATAACCAAAACATTCTTAGATAGTTAATTAAAAACCATATCTTCTTCTCCTAGTTGGCTCCAATTTCCATCATTTTCTTTCAAAGTTTAATACATCCCACTCCACCCACCACCTTCTCCAATCTTTCCAACCTCCCACCTCTATTAAAAATCATTTTTTTTTCATTTTTTAAGCTCTAGCAACGTGAAACTTCTCTCCCTAGTAGTATCGTAAATCTCCCACCTTCATAGCATCGTCAAACTACTCTAAAAAAGATGACATTTTCAACCTCCCCACCTTCATGGCATTTCTAATTCCTCTAAGGCTCCAATGCTTTCACAATCTACTTATCTTTTTTTAAGATTTAAAGATTTTTATTAAGTTCTCTATCACTATTCTTTTTCCCACCATCTAAACTATCGTAAAAAATACTAAAGATCTAATGTAAAGATTTGAGCATAAAAAATAATCTTTTGGGAGAAAGTAAGAAGAATATGGTTCATATATTAGAGAGGGAGAGATGTTGGGCAAGAGCAACTTCGACTGCCTTTGCTCTCCCATGACTAAGCTCGGGCTTGAATTCAATAAAGTTGGGGTAGATTTGTTGATGTTGGAGGAGGAAGAAGATCTAAATATTGCTCGAGGAGGAGGAGGAGGAAGAAGAAGATCTAATGTTGCTCGAGGAGGAAGAAGAAGATAGTTGAGTAAATCTATTGCTATTGGAGGAGGAGGAAGGGGAAGAGGAAGAGGAAGAAGAAGAGGAAGAAGAAGAAGAAGAAGAAGAAGAAGAAGAAGAAGATAGCTAGGGCAGATCCATTGCTGTTGGAGAAAGAGGAAGAAGAAGAGTTGGGGGCAACAAAAAATTTTAAATAAAATTAAAAAATATTCAATTTTAGCTCTGCCATGTAATTATCCTATCATTATAAGTGGAGGGGTAATTTGGTCAATTTATTGATTCTATCAATAATATCAGGGGGTGAAATATTTCTGATAGTTCAAGAGGTCAGTGTATACCAAAAAAAGGTTTAGAGGTCATTATAAAAAATTGTGATAATTCAATAGGTGAAAAGAAAATTATCCCTATATTTAACATGAGTTGACTTTTTTATTATACTCTTGTACCACTTTTGCATTAAGAGCACGCGCAATAATAAATGTTTATTCTTCCTCTTACAATTATATATATATATATATAATACATAAAATAATAGTGAATCACACTACAAGTTACAAGAGTAATAATTATGAATTATGAGAGTAATAACTATAAGTGACGTTCAATAGTTATAAATTTAAGAATAAAATTATGAACCACAGAGAATAATAAATATAAACTATAAGAGTCATAACTATAAATCACAAAGTTACAATTAAGAACTTAATGGTTATGAATTACAGCTCATATACCCACCAATTTAGCAATCTTTTAATTATATTTTAAATAAAGTATATACTTTGCATAAATCATAACAATAAATATAGTAATTTAGAATATATAAAATATCAGGATTATAAAAAATAGAAGAAATATACTTTTTATTTGTAACGAAAAAAATGAGAATAAAAACACTTAACGATGTGAAGAAAAAAGAATAAAGTAGAAACATTAAAAATTTTATTCCGTTTTAACCGGCGGAAGAAAAGAATTTATTTATTATTATTATTATATAATAACGATATATCTAATTAAGTATAAAAATACATGTTATGTAACTTAACTTAAACTTCTCTCTAATTTTTTCATATGGACCTAGAGGAAAAGACTTTCAGTGAAAATGTCTCACTATCCAAAGAAAATAAAAAAACTGTCATCTTCTACAAAATAAAAAATAGAGTGTGTTTTTTTTGTTGCAAATTACCTATTTCATTTTAACCAATTAAAATTCCAAAATGGTTTTGATACAAAATGTTGTGTAAGGTCCCACCGAGATTTGAACTCGGGTTACTGGATTCAGAGTCCAATGTCCTGACCACTAGACCATGGGACCATGTATTCGATGGTGTACAATATACAATATATATACTAAAGAATTATTTCATCACATCAGAGCTCGAAAGAAGTCAGAGGCCCAAGATCCGAAAAAGGAAACCCGGTAAAAATTTCCCCCCCTTTTTATCGTACTCTGTTCTTTCCACCGCAATCCTCCGATCCCAGGAGGAGGAGGAGGAGGAGCCTGAACTCGATCCGATGGCCTCCTCTCACCCGTCTCTTCTGCCGGAGATCGGTCCCGATGGCCTCGCCCGCGACTCCGCCGTCATCGCCTACACCGAGAAGGTCTGCGTCTCTCTCTCTCTCTGCCCCCTCCCTCTAAATCTCTCTACATTCCTCTTCAATTCTCTCAATGGCGTTGTGAATTGCCATCTCCTGCTTCAGGTCATTGAGGAAGAGCAGATCCAGCTCAAAAAGTACGTATTCCGACCTTCCTATGCCTTCTCTCCTCCCAGATCTGGTCCTTTCATCTCTTAGTTTTGCTGTTTCTAGCATTTCTTGGCCTCTAATTACTGTTTCTTTGGTTGGAATACCGATGTTTGGGTTCTTTCTCCTGATTACGATGCAATGGTATTAAATCATTCTCTGTTTTCTGGGATATTCTTTCGGCCCCTATGCCTTCGATTTCATAACTCGGATGTTCTAACTTGAAGTTCCGAGTTGGTCCTTTTTCCTTTTCCCTATTGAGTTTTGATTATATGTCAATGTTTGACCCTGATAGACTCTTACACTGTAATTTCTGATTTGTGTATTATTTAATTCGTGCAAAGATTTCTTCTTCTGTGAATTGTGTCTGCATTTGCATCTGTAGTTATTGAAATGTGTACGAGTACAACAAATGTTTATCTTTCAATGTTAATATGGTGCTGAGAGAGAAAGAAATGAAGAGAGAGAGAGAGAGCGGAAATTTGGAGAAACCCCTAATAACAATATAACCAACCTTCATCCACCTTAAGTATTTATTTAATCAGAAATTAATTTTCTCAATCAAATATGAGCTATATTGGAAAAGTCACTGCACCTTTCATTTTGTAATACCTTTAAGATAGAAGATTCCTCAAGCCATCCCCACCCTAAGCATATCAAATCTTCTGCCACTGTCCCCCTATATCCAATCATATTAATGCATATTCTTGTTCCTTTTCTTTGTTAAACTGTTACAAGCAATCTAACCTATTTATGTTTGCTATCTAACAGATGCGATGGCTTGTTTAAGTAAATCCTTGATAGCTCGTTTAAGTAAATCTTTGATAGCTTGTAAAGTAATCCCTTGTTCTTTATAGGAGAATGGAGGACTCAAGACATTAATACTTGCTTCTTCTTTTTTCTATTCCTTGCTCATTTTGCTTCTTGGAAAGCTTAAGAGTTATTAATTAGCATCATATCTTTCTAGTAGTTCTTGTTTTTTCATTTTTCTGTTGATTATTAAAAGGTAAACAATATTGCATAACAACAGCCTTAGCACTTGAAGGCTTTCCCTTTCAGGGCTATAAATATGGAAGTACCCCAGTTATCTTTCATGATAGATTCTTCTACCCTCTGAGGGTTCCTGTACTTTCCACAAAATAAAAACTAGCTCCACACTTTCGATGTGTGGTTTTTTTCAATCTCTCTTGACTCTGCTTGTAGGTGCCTACTACCAGGTAAGATATCCATATAATATTAAATAGACATTTTATCCATTCATCCTCATTTCAAAATTTCTTCAAAGGTAAAGATTGCTCCCTAAAGTACCTTACTTGGTATCCTAACTATTACAAACTTATCCATTTAATAATACTTGTATGCATATGCTTATAGTACTTCTCTTATAGGCTTATAGCAGATAGTAGATCCAATAGATATTACTTGATAAGTGGATTTCTTTTTCCTGTTTGAATTTTGTGTTGCCATATAGTAGGTCAAGTTCTTACCGTTACCTTTTAAATTTCTATTAAGGCTTTCATCTCATTATTGATGTCACATTGCTCTTCTAAACGTATAAAGGAGATTCATTTTTATCTCAGATATATCCAAGAAAATTACTCCAAAATTCGTGATGTGGAGCGTGAGCTAGAAAGTTTGACGTTGGAGATGAAACTGACAGCTGGTCCAAAGAAAGCAGGTTGCTGCACTTTCAGAATAGCTTCCTTTTTAGGCGTTTTGATGTCTGTTGCTTAGAATCTTACTACACAGTCTGTGCTTAAATTATAAGCATTTTTTTAATTCTTGTTTTTTTCTACATGTTGCACTCTTTAAGCACTTGAGCATCTGCGAAAGAAGATTGAGTTGTCGACTGAGAGAATACGTTTGGCTAAAGTAAAGGAGGAACAAGCAAAAAAGGTTTACTATTCTTGCATTAAAATTTTATCTGTCTTCTGCTGTTCTCTTTCTACCATTATTTCTGCTTTATTCATCAAAGTGTCAGATTCACCTTCATTATGTGTTAGATGATGATTTCTAATGTTTATTATTGTTTCACCGTCTAACAAAGTCTTTCTTCTATATTCTGCTAGAATATTTTGAGTTTCAATTTTCAACTTGGAGGCTATGGGTGCCATGCTTTGAAGTGTCTATATGGTTTTGATCCTTAGAGAAAACAGAAATTTTGGGCTAGGACAGATTGGTTTCAAACTTTAAATGGTAATAAAAAAAAAACCAAGGTCAAAACCCGCAATCTTGGTTTCAGTCTTGATTTTCGAACAATGAGTTCCGGTCATGGTTTTTGTGACAAATGGAAAAACTTTGATTCATTCCCATTGAGAGTAAATATAAATACATGCATAGTTAGGGTGTGTTATCCCTCGGGTCCAACATAGCAGTATATACATTAACACCCCCTTCAAACTCAAAGGTAGATCAAACATAAGGAGTTTGCTAACTAGATATCTAGAACATGGAGTGAGATGCGATTTAATGAAGAAATCTACTATCTGCTCCATAGATGATATAGGCGGAAGACTAATAGTGCCAACTAGAAACTGATGTCGAACAAAATGACAGTCTACCTCAATATGTTTTATTCTCTCATGGAATAAAGGATTGCTTGCAATCCGTATATCACTCCTGTTATCCTAATAAAGAGTAGTAGGTGTAGGAATTATTATGCCAATATCTCCCAATAGACGGCGAAGATGAATAATTTCTTAGTAGTGGACATGGCTCTATATTCTGCTTCAGTATTAGAAAGAGATAATATCTTGCTTTTTACTCCGCCACAATATAAGAGAGTTGCCAAGGAACACATAGAATCCAGTAGTAGAATGACGACTGATAGATCACCGGCCCAATTAGCATTGAAATAAGCATGAAGAACAAGAGTTGAATAAGCAGACATCAATCGAGAGTGAGTATTAGTTCCCTGCACATATTTGAGAATCCAAAGTAGTGCTGCATGATGAGTAGATCGAGAAGCTAGTACAAATTGACTAACTATACTCAGCATGAGAAATATCTGGTTTGGTGATGCACAAATACGCAAGTTGTCCAACAAGTTGTCTGTATTTAGTTGGATCTGTCAATGACACTCTTATCTATAGGACGAAGCTTTACATGAAGTTCAAGAGGTGTATTGATTGTCTAATAATCAGATATAGCTGCTCGACTGATCAAATAGAAAACATACTTTTGTTGAAATATAAATAAGCCTCTCATTGTGAACAATCTTAAGACCAAAGAAGAAAAAGCAGGTGATCCAAGTCCTTTATTTGAAAATGCTAAGATAGATGTTTCTATAGAGATTTGATAGTTGCTGAATCATCACCTGCAATAATCATGTCAGCTACATAGAGTAGTAGAATAACATGTCCCTGTGGAGAAATACTCGTAAACATAGAGTGACCATGATCATTATCAACAAAACCAACTTCTCTCATCGCTCGATGAAACTGCTCAAACCAAGCATGAGGTGCTTGCTTGAGATCATAGATGGCACAACAAAGCCGACAAACATGGAACAAAGAAATATACAATTTTGGTGAAGGCTGCATATAAATTGTTTCTGCCAAATCACCATGAAGGAAAGCATTTTTTTGCATCTATTTGATATAAAGGCTAGCGACGAATGACAGCTACCATAAGAATAGTACGAACAGTAATTATTTGAGCCACATGAGCAAATGTCTCCTCATAATCAATGCCATACATTTGGGTGAAACCTCTAGCAACAAGATGAGCTTTATGTCGCTCAATAGATCCAGTAGGCCGTCTCTTGATTTTGGTAGTTTTGGTAGATGAAGATGGAATTGTGAGAGCTGATGTTCCTTTTAGAAGGGTAGAATCAAAGTATAGTGTTGAACAATTATTTGTAAACCCATTTACAACTAACAGGCTCCATGCCACTTAGTAGAGGAACAACATCCCATGTCTGAGTGCGTACAAAAGCCTGAAATTCTTTATTCATAGCATGTTGTCACTTAGGATGGACAATAGCCTCTTGATAAGAATTAGGCTCATGGTCTCCATCAAGAGCTATCAGAAAGGTGTGAACTCAAAAGAATAGCATGCAGCATCAATAAATCCATATCTCTGAGGAGAATGATGCTCATGTTGAGATTAGTAAGGACCTACAATACTAGTAGGACGAGAAGGTGCAGAAGGTGAATCCGAAGATGAAGGAGGTACATGAATAACTTGTCGAGAGTACACCTGAGTGATAGAACGACAAGGGAGAGAATCACTAGGACATCCAACAAGGGCCTCCTTAGAAGAATTTGAAGTGTGTATTGTATCAAGAGGAGACTAAGGAGAGGATGTTGAAGATGGAGGCTCAAGAAAAGTGAGGTCCTTAGATATGAGAGTAATAAGGAATATCCTTTAGAAGAGAGACATGACGAGCAATTTGCATACGACGAGTCAAAGGATCATAGCATCGATAACCTTTGTGTTCATAACTATATTTGAGAAGAACACATCGCTAAGTAGGTAGCAAAACAAAGCAAGTACATCCAAAACATGAACAATACTATAATATGGTTTAATAGATAAAAAAATCTTATTAGGAGAGCGATCTCGTAGGAGAGAAGACATGAGATCGATAAGATTAACAGAATTCAAGAGAGTTTTTGCCCAAAAAGAACAAGGGATAGATGAATTAAGAATGAGAGCACGCGTAGTCTTTAAGATATGACGATATTTTCATTCTGCTACATCATTTTGCTTATGAGTATAAGGATAAGACCATTAAAAAATGGTGTTATGAGAATGGAGAATGGAACGCATAACAGTAGAGGTGTACTCTCGAGCATATTCAGATATGAAAACCTTAGTGTGTTTGTGAAATTGAGAGTGAATCATAGACGTAAAAATCTGATAAACTCGAGGAGTCTTAGAGCGATGACGAATAAGATAAACCCAAGTATGTCTAGAGAAGTTATCAATGAAACTCACATAATACAAATATCCACACTTGGATGATAAAGGTGCATGTTCTCATATATCAGAGCGAACGAGATCAAAAGATGAACCGTTTTTACTATTACTTGAAGAAAAATGAAGAGCTGATAGTTTGGCTAACTTACAACCCACACAATTTGACATAGAATTAAAATCAAAAGAATCTCGTCCAGAGGCTCTAGAACGAAAAATACCTTTAAGACAAGATTTGGACATGTGCCATAACCTATAATGCCACAAATCAATAAGAGAGAGAGCAACACCAACAAAATGGGAAATATGTGAGACAGGCAGATGAAGAGAAGAGATGCGGTAAAAGCCACCAACTCTGCAACCAACTCCAATCTCCTGGCCAGTAAGTGGATCCTACGCAACATAAGAAGCTGCAATAAATAAGACATGATAGTCAGAATAACAAATGTTGCTAACTGAGAGAAGATTCATGCTCAGATTAGAAATATGCAAGACATGTAGTAAAGTAACATGATCAGAATGCTTCAAGGTAATGGTAATAGATCCAGACTAGCAAATAAGAAAAAAGATCCATTTGCAATCTAAAGAGATGGCAAATGTGACATGGGTGAGCAAACAATTAGTATAGAAGAATTTGGAGTCATATGTTGAATAGCACCAGAGTCCACAATCCACGTGTCAAATAATATTAGATGGAGCAGACATGACTAAGTGATATGTTAGAGAAGCAGATGTAGTGGCCACTGGATTTTGTAAAAGATGACTAAGGAGCTGACTTTATTGGGCTAGTGTGTGCTCAATCTGCTGAAGACGATTTGATGGAGCAGTCAAGACAAGAATGTTGATGCGGACATCACTGATAGGACTCGACGTGTGTACCAGCGCAAGAGACATCGACAGTTGATGATCCCTCCTATAAGGATTTGATTATGATTTTTATCTATTTGAGGTGTCTTTTTATTTATTTCCTATGTAGGGTGTTTTTTGCTTAATTCCATTGTAGGTCTATATATAGACCTGTTATATATTTTTTTGGAGGTGAATGAAAGATTATGTGATTTTGCTCTCTGGAGAATTTTGGTGTGAAACCATTTTTAGGGTGGTGTGAAATCCCATTCTTTTCTTTCTTACTTTCCTTCCCCATCTCTCCACCACGTTTTGCATCATTTTGATATCAGAGTCAGGTTCCGAGTTTATACAGCCTTGTCATTCATGAATTATACAGCCTTACATTCATACCTTTACAAAGACTTTAATTTATTTTATAGATTATTAGGCTCTTAATGTGACTCATTAGAAAAGAGATAAACTAGTCAAAATCTTCATTGTTTTCAACGTCAAGTTACAGCAGATAACTAGCCCTTATCATTAATTATTTATGTCCTAGTTGGATTCTAATAAGAGTATCACTGATCTACACTTACAAGTTACAGTCCCCATTACGGCTACTATGAGGAATGTATGGATTACTGCAGGAATAATGCAATAAAATCAGAACAATGACTTATTTCTATTTGAAAAAATATACAAATAAAGGAGAACTAGTAAATTGAAGCCTAAGAACTAATTAAAATTTTGGAATCCATGTATTCTTTTTTAACTTTTTCTTGCTGATATACTATAATAGAACAAAATATTTATGGGTCAGAACACAGTCTAAATCTCAAATAGTCTCCATTGTCTGAATCACAATATAAACTTTGAATCACTACATATGCAGTTGATTATACTTAAGACAACAATTACAGATACATGCTTCTTATTTACTTCTTTATTCCCTTAATGTTTTTCTTGTGACTGGCAGTTGATGGTTTTTGATGAATAAACTAAGTTTAGCATTTTAGGTTTGGGAAGCTGCAGCACAAGCTGTTAAAGATGAAGAGGATGTCAAGAAGCAGCTTTGTGATGATTTAAGCCAACTGGTACATCTTTTATTTTCTTTTCTTCTATTGTTCTTTTATGCCCTACATCTTTTTGCCAGCCAATATGTTGTTCTGTTTTTGTCATAACTTATAAGATCATCGTGATGACTGCATATTAATAGGTCCAAGAAAGTGCTGCTACTCAACATTCAAGATTAGAGGAGCTAAAGAAACGACTAGAGGCTCTAAATCCCAGCAGAAATTCTGATGTTTCTGTAAGTGCTTCATTGTCTCCCACTTCCTGCAAATATTTAGTTGTATCATTCTCCATTTATATTCTTATTAACTTTTGCCACTTTATTTTTTCCACATTGCAATTTTGTGTATGATGCTAACTTGGCTTCTGTTAATAGTCACAAACTGGAACTAATGAAATGATCTAGATTATCTGGTCACAAGTTACAAAAGCTTCTTTTTCTAATCTAGCTTGCGTTGTAGGTCTTTAGTAAAATGATCAATAAGGTTGTTATTCAAACCTCGTATATTGTTCGCTTATTTAATGGGATCGATTCCATTGATCCCTTTCTAAGTTAATATTGCTGAAATCAGGTTCAAATGCTTAATTTGACAACGTGCATATTTGCCTTTTCTTAATCAAGATGTCAGTTATTTATGTAATTTTGTTGAGAGAATAAGTAAAGTAACCATTTGTTCCTTAACACTTGCGAAATTTGAGGCTTGTTTTAGTTGGTGTTGGACTAATCTGTAATCAAATTAACAGAAATCTATTGGATTTTGATCAAGTAGACTATGCAAATTGATCAAGTGCCTTGAGAGTAAAGCAGAGAAGGATATGTGTCCGAGTATTGGCATCTAATTACACTTAATAGTTAAACCAAAATAACCACCTCTGGGAAAGAAAGGGGGAGATGTTTTGTCTCTCTTTTTTTCTCAATTTTGAATTTCTGCTCTGCACCATCATCCTATCCACCCACCCATTCCATTATTAACTTACTGGTCAACACTTGATCATTTGACATAATGAATGACTAAATTAGTTTGTAAACTCTATTCCTTCTTATGGTGTAAGAAAAGAATTATACACAACTTTCATGCTGAACTAATAAAAAAGTGGTTAGCTCGATCAAAATCAGTCAGTAAGATTTTATTTTTGGTTATATTATACCTCTCATTTAACAGTTCCGAATGTCTATAAGCAGGACTTAGTCCATGTGGATGTCTATAAGCCAGTTTTATGGAGGTCATCCGTCCAATCCTCTGTCAAAACCTATTTCTTAATCTTTTAGGGTCCGTTTGGTTTGAGTTCAAGAAGGGTCCATGAATTGGTTCAAGAATTCCCAATGTTTTGAAAGGCGGCCGCGGATGGCGGGCGGTCACCCCACCGCCTAGCGCCTAGGCGGAAGGCGGGCGACAAGGCGGTCTAGCATTTTTAATATAAAAAAATTATAAATAAATAAATAAACATATATAATATACATAATCACAAATTCACAACCATAATAACATAAATACATAAATAGTAACAAGTTCTAAAATAAAATACTAAATAACATAATCATAATTCACAATCATAATAACATAATCACAATTCACAACCACAATAACATTATCACAATTCACAACTATAATAACATAAATATATAATCAAAGATTCAAAATTATCACAACCATAAGTTCCTCGCAACAAGTTCACAATCATAACAAAATAATATGATAAAACAAATAACATATAATCAAAAATTCAAAATTATCAAGTTCATAACAAGTTCACAATTGTAACATAAAGGATATATTCTAATCTTCTTCACAATCTATGGGAGAAACTTCATCTACCAAAAGATTATCATCGGAATTATCATCAAATTCTAGCTCAACATCATCCTCATCATCTGTTTCTTCATCCGACTCAATTAATTGCTCATCTAGAGAAGTGGAAGGAGTGCTACTAGTAGTAGCTTGAGTAGATCTAGTGCTCCTCCTTGATCTTAAATATTCTTCGGCTCCTGATACTTCTGTCACCATCTCCCAAGTTAACCCTTCACCTGGAAAGACCTCTTGCTCTACATGATCATTATCCAACCATTCCCTTGCATTATTTCTTTCTTTTGAAATGACTGGATCCTTCTCTTTCGCTATCTTTCGATCCTTCATTCTTGCATTAAATTGTACATAAACAAGATCATTTAGCCTCTTCACTTCCAATCTATTTCTCTTCTTTGAATGAATCTGAAATCATCAAATCAAAGACTAAATCAACTAGATAATAAAATTCATCAATTTAGCTTAGTCAATACAATGATTAATGATATATTACCCATTCAAAGGAGCTCCAATTTCTTTCACATCCTGAGGAGCTACATGTTAAATTAAGAATCTTAACCGCCATACATTTCAAGTAGGGGGCAGCGGCTCCATATATACTCCACCAATGAGCTATAATCATAAAAATTAAAAAGTAACTTAGTAACATACAAAGAATAAAATTGTAAAAGACATGTTTTACACAATTACACTTTTACAACATATGCTAATTAATAATTATTACCTGGGTTGAATTCATCATTGTTAACTTCTCTTGTTAATCTTGCTAGCGGTCTCCCAAATATCCCAGTGGCATCCTTATATGCTTTCATCTCCACATTTGAAATGTGAACTTGAATGACTTGATCTGGATAAAAGCTCTCAATACAACTAAGAACACCATCCATTACATTAAAGTCAGTCTCCATCTCATCCAAATCTCTATAAAAATAGTATGGATTTAAGTAATATGCAGCAGCGTGGAGATATGTATCAAGCTTTCCATTTGTGTAGTGATCAATTGCATCTAGAAAAGGCTTGGAAGATGTCTCATTATTATTGAAAATATTCTTTATTTCTTTCTTGACATCTTTCAATCCACCATATATGAATACCATTGGTGGCTTTCTTTCACCATCAACAACTCGTAGCAACTTCACCAAAGGAGTGAATACTTTAACTGCTAATGACACTTGCCTCCAAAATTGGTTATTGAGGATAGTAGAATAAACTCTCTTTCCTTTCGCAGTTTTTGACCATTTGCAACTTAAAAATTCATCGGAAGTAAACATAAGCCTTAATTTTTCTTTCTTCTCCAAAAGCCTGAATTCCTGACCTGATTCAGTAACCCTAACTAAATTCAATCTTTAAAAAAAAAGATTAACTAATCAACTTCGAGACTAAGCCTCAAACCAAACAAGCCCCTTGACTCTATAATTGTTACTATAGCACAATAAATATCATAGTCCATCATTGAAATGATACATGTAAAAGGTATCTAGACCTATATTACCTTAATTTTTATTTTTAAGGTTTCTATATGCTTTACATGAGGGTTAAGGATTTCTCTCATTCACGCATTACAAGATTTTACAACATACATGATACTATATAGCTAGAACATATGATATAACCATATTTATATATTTATAATGAATAATATGTCATGCATCTCTAATTACTTTCTTGAACTTATTGATAATTGGAGGTGAGATTTTCTATAGCTGAAGAAGAGCAAGAACCTTGCCACCTTTTCACACATTACAAATTGGAATTGACAAATAATTAAATTAAATTCTAGAATTAGCATAAAAGTCAGCAAGGTCATTAGTGCATACATATTTGTTTCATTTCATGCGTGTGATAACAAAAGTTTCCCTTTTCTTTTATCAGGAAAGAAAGCCTACACAACATACGCAAAGCAACACGAAAGTTCCACAATCTGCCCAACATCAACCAGCAGATTCAGCAGCCCGTGATAATGATGGATCTGTCACCAATGATCACAGCCAACGTCCTGCGGAAGTGAAAGAGAAGAAGAAACCCTTGACTTCAGGAAGAGGAAAAAGCAACATGATCTTGCCTAAGGGAAGAGGAACTTCTGGATCTGGATGGACTGGGGCTGGGTTTGACAGTTGACAGGGGAGTAGGATTTACTCAAAAAGATATGTCTATAGCATTTATGTCATGTTCTTTTATCCTGGAGATCCCATACTTCCCATTGTGCACAAGCATGAACTCACTTTTAAGTCTTAATTGAATCATCAAGGTATAGAAAGAAGATCTAGTAGCTACACTGAAGTTATCCATTTACTGTAGAACTCTTAAACAGAATCCAGATAGGTCGTTGCAAACTGAAGCATTTTATAGATGTGCGTTGTTGTGTCTGAGATCTATCTCGCTTGTAAAGGTCGTTTCGCATGCATCGGAACTGCTACAATTTTTCCTACAGCGTCTCATTACTTGCAACTAAAGAACATCGTGCTTTGAATCTCAATGACAGGAATGATATGTTGCTTCTGTTGCTTTTCCTAAGTTTTCATGGTTGCATGATATAGTTACTGAGCAGACGAACTATCTTCCTTGCAACTGAAGAATATGATGTAGGGCAATTGACATCATGATATGATTGACTATCTTCCTTCGTGTTTGCGTTGTTGCAAGTGACTGGGAGACTGGGTCCTGCTTCTCGCTCTCTAATCGTGGGAACTATTCTGTATCGCAATTTGATTACTTGCACATATAACTCAGCTGTTGATCTTCGGTTGTAGTTAAAGTGTTGATTAGTAAGTTAAATTTTAGGAGAAATTGTTGTTTACCTCGATGTGGTGTGGCCCAATTGCATGATATCTCTATATTTTCAACTTAAGCACCTAATTTTTTTTTACACTTAATACCAAGTACAACTATTAATTTTCTATCATATTTGACGGTCAACCATTGAGTAGTTTCTCCTACCATAAGACTAAATTTATATGACTAAATTACCCCTCCATAGATACTTCGCCTTTCTCCTCTACCAGAGCAAACCAAAACAGAGGCCATATCCAAATCTCCATCTTTCTCCCTCAAATCTCTCCACCAACAAGTATGTCTATTTGTTTTCATCGAACATTTGGAATACAACCGTATATTCATGAAACAATGGAGAATAGTTGCATTCATCAAATAATACCGGATAACGCCGAGTACTCAATTTCTATAGGAGAGCATCTGTGACAACTGCATAGAGATGATTATCCACCCTGAGATCCATCTAGGCCCGGCCTAAATTGGTCTAGTTTTAACTGGGCCAAGCCCAGCTTGAGCCAATTTGGGTCTGGTTTTACTCGATCTTCAGATGGTAATAGACAGCATGGGCTAGTCCTTTGTCCACTTAGCTCAGCCTGAAAGCTCAACCCGCTACACTTGATAAAACATAAAATTATTTAAATTTGGCCTAAGTCAAATATCACATGGGCTAGTAACGGTAACAAGTTATATAGTATTCTAGTGGGCCTGGTCCGAGTGATTAGTGGGTTGGGCTGTGAACAAATATTTAACTCTGATCAATCCAAGAAGCCCATCCCAATCTCTGGCCAACCTGTCCAATGATCACCTCTAAAACTGCATGACTTGCCGATAATATGGGTCGAAGGTTTTTGGATACACAAACTATGATGTAAATTAAAATAAACTTGGTCAATGTTTATTTAGTTAGTTTTCTATTTGGTTTTATAGTTAGCTCATTGATGCTTTGATTTGTAGGTTCACCACATAAATTATGATTTCTTTGAATGGGCTGATCTTTGGATATTGGTGGTTGTTATGCTGATATTTTTTTTGGCATTTCAACTTTGGTTTACTAGTCAATGTGAGGGGAATAGAATGCTTGCACTCCATGCGCTCAATGTGAGGGGAATACAAGGAATGCTGGAGGTAAGCATAATAATATAATGCCAACAGTAAATTATGTTTGATGTTTAGCAGGGGAATAAAATATTTGCATTCCTTGTGGTCAATGTTTATTGCAATGTTTACAAACACAACAATTTATAGTCAACTAATTCTAATAACAAGAGAAATTTCCAAAACACAATAATTATGATAATAATAAGAACATTTCCTAACAACCTGATAAAATAATTCTATTACAGCGATTCATAAAAAGAGAAGTTTCTAAACACAATTCTAGTTTCAAACATAATCCTAGTTCCAAACAGAGTTTGCAACATAATTCTGGTTCCAAATACAAGTTTTTCAACACAGTAAAATTAATAACAGTACAGGGTTCCAAATATAATTATGGTTCCAAACATAAATTTTCCAATTCAACATATATCTTGAATTGTTTCAAACACAAGTTTCTCAACAAATATAAGTTTCCAAACATAATCAAGGTTTGTCCTTCTTTTCTACACTAAATTTTCTTTTCTTTGATTGAGTTGACTTTATTTGAGTCTTGCTTGTGTTCATTGGAGGCTACCGAAAAAAAAGAAGCAAATAATACTAATTGATGACTAAGAAGTAAGAAACACATAAAATCAACAAGCAAATTTTCTTGGACTAAATCTTGTAGAAAGCTTTATTGATTGTAGCCTGAGATGCATATTTACTAATAGGTAGTGTATTACTTGTAGCTTGAGATGCAGAGGTAGAAATTTGAACTGGTGTAGTTTTGGATAAGAACTTTGTAGGTAGCTTTGTTTTTTAACCCTGCATTACGAAGCAACACAAAGCTTTACAAAAGTGAGAATTGTAATTACAGAATTAGAGTTTCACTTGTTGTGGCTGAGAAGAAGATGAAAGTATAAGGTGATTTGGGGTTAATTGGTCCTTTACAAGACCTTTTGTTATGCCCTTTTTGCAAACATTTTGCTCACATAAGAATTTTATGTTTTCTTGTCACTATGGTGGAAGTGGGCTCATCTGGTTGCTTGCTATATGTTGCCAAATACGATTTTCTTGAATAGCAAGGAGGCTACAACAAAATTATACAACTATATGACCCTACATAAATTGAAGGAAAAAAAAATTGGCATTGCACATTTAGAGGATCATTAACAACAGCATTATTAGAGTTTAAAGGGGACAACATAAGTGAAAAAAAATATATGCAAAGACCCCATTAAAAATCATATGGAACAATCTGATAAGAAATTTAATATATAAAGCATGTGGCACCTACTGAGGACCACAATAATTAGGGGTCATCTTCTTAAAAAGTTAAATTATAGGGTTAATTGCATTTTACCGTTTTTTATTTGGTTCAATTCCACAAAACCTCCATCTATTTTCAACTTAAGCACTTAACCCCGTGTGCTCTTGATTAAAGTGCGATAGTTATTTATTTATTTATTTTATCATATTTGATTAAGCATGTGTTGAATTTGAAAAAAAATTCTTATTAGAGACAGAGTTGTAGAATAGGTTTTTTAACACATCTAAAATAATACCAATTAAATTTTAGATCAGTATATGTATCCGATCCCCTAGGACTCTACTCCTATAAATAGGAGTGATCATGGGTTAATTATCATTGTGAAATAAGTATTGAGTTTAGTTATTTTATTATCGTACATTTAGTGTTTTATCGTAGCCATTAGATCGTCTTATTTTCTTAGCAGTAGATCTTAACCCTATAACCTTTCAAGCTTTTAAACCCTAGCCACCATCTTTCTCCATAAAGTACCCACTCTTACGGCCGTCCACCACCCTTCAACGATCGCCGTAATGTCAGATAATCCGTTTTAGCCTGAATCTAATCTTTCTCCACTTTTTTATTTTTATCTTTTCAACCCGACCTCAGAATTATGTGAAACTAAAGTCAAAAGAAACTCATGAATCTACTAACCATAAAATTTTCATAATTTTCTTATGAATAGATTAGTCCAGATCTAGTTCGTAATACACAAAAATATAATATATTTAATACATTTGAGATCAAATTAATATTATTTTAGATGGATTGGAAAATTTACACAATCCTACAACTTTGTCTCTAATAAGGACGTATAAATTCAACCTTTATGAAAAAGATAAGAATTGCACTTTAGTTAAAAGTAACACGAAGTTTTTGTGAAATTGAGCTAAACAACATAGAGGTAAAGCATAATTTCTCTTAAATTATAATATGATGTAATCTATTATAACATTGTAGAAAGTCTAAATCTAGATGTACCCATCCTCAAATAAATAATTTTTTATCATAAGAATAAAGCTAAGAATATAAAATTAAAATCAGCTTTTAGTTTATAAATCCCACGATGTATTCTTTTTGGTTGACAAAAAAGGGATCCATGCTGCATTTTGGCATCCACTTAATTTAAGTGAAGTCAGAACAATTTCTTAACCTTTGTTAGTAAGATCCAAAATTGTTTGTTTATGATAATTTCTTATTTAACACTAAAAAATACAATATCTTGAGATACATGAAACCAAATGACCCTTTCCTACTTCTTCCCTATTTTCTTGTGGATACTGGTTCTTTTCCTTAAGAAATAATGATATGTTTCAAGGAACAGTTTTTAGGAATCCTCTCCTCGGGACGAGCCTTTCTTCAAAGGCGGCAGCCTTTTTATTTTCTACCTCAACAAACTTTGACAGCAACAGCAACGACCCTCTAATAGCTAGGAACCTCTTTCAAGAGAACAAAAGGTTTTACCTTCCTACTCCTCTAGCTGAGGATAGAGCTATTTTATTAGCTTAGGTAACAAGATAAACGATTACAATCGATTAAGGGTTTATAATTTTAATCTTAGGTCCCCTTTTCCTCTCCTCCTAACCGCCAAGACTTAAACTCCTACCTATCCTAACCGACAACACGTGCAGAGCACAATACAACTAAGGGCTTCTTAAGGAGAACCCAACTGATACAGGACTCAATTGAAAAAGAGCACCCCTGCACTACTGATATAGGGTTTATTTGCAAAGACTTCATCTTCCACCTCCCCACAGCAGCGCTAATGTCTTCCTTAGTCATGACAATGGCGCCCCCTTAAGATCCTTGTCCTCAAGGATCTAGGGAAGGGAATTGGTTCACAATGGCGTGATAGTCTTCCCAAGTGGCTTCTTCCGGAGTTGCATTGCTCCACTGCACTAGTATTTGGGAAATAGCTTGGTTTCTACGTTTAACCATCCGACGAGCTAGTCTCCTAATTATATTAGGATAAGCTTACACTTTGATACAATCTCCTATTCATACAAATCTCAATTATAGCATTCACATGTTATACTTAGAATTTAAAATGACAGTTTTCCTCATATTCACACAAGTCAAGGAGGGTTAGACATCACATGCACACTAAGAAATTAATTATGATTTATTATCGTATGCTCATTGAGCCATCTACCACATAATTTAGATATTCTCCAAAAGTTATCCATCATGTAATCGCCCATCATCTCATACATCGAGGAGGGATATATACACATCTAGCGGTAATGTCACCCAAAGATACACGGCGACACTACATGTGACCGATTGTCTGTGGCCATTAGACTAAGGACCCCGGTTGTAGGGCCATATCTCACTATCTCTAATTATCATCGTCCTCAGCGGAATAGTCAAAAGCCCTCAGTTCATCAGTGGATGACATGACCCTGTATTGTCGGGTACCGCTAAAGAAATATCCTTGCTTCACAATTATATTCTTATTATCATCATAATCTAGTTTTTACAATGCAGTGTAATTAATTGAATGCACTCAGGTTAATGACCTCAGGTGTAGGCCGCTAGCAATATAAGTAATATACTATACATTCCACCATTAACCTTGAGCTAAGCGAGTAGGGGGCACTGCCTAGTCAAAACCCGACTAGCTAATAATAGGTGAAAATGGTGCAGTGTATGTTAATATGTAAGTCATGTCATAGTTGTCATGGTCATTACATTCTACATTCACTACAGATGTTTATGCAAGAGTGTCTTATACTAGGATATATATAGATAATAGTTACACTAATACATGTGCTACATTATTATACTATAACATCAGGAAGAGTATACTATCAACAACTGCACATACCAGGATACATACTAGTTATACTAAATGTATGCGCTAACATTATCATTCTTATAACATCATGAAAAATATACTATTAACAACTGTACATACCAAGGTGCATAATAGTTACATTAAATACATGCGCTAACATTATCATTCTTATAACATCATGAAGAGTATACTATCAACAACTGCATTGTTCTAGACTCATATGAAGTCTACTTGCTTAAGGATCTCTACAGTACTCTAATTCTCCTCAATTGGTCGGCTCCTCTAGGATCCCAAAATCTTCCTCGCGTAGTGTCGAGCCTAACAATTCATGCAAATACAGTCATACGTAAGGTTAGTAAATTAATAGAATTAATTACCTTATTAGATAATTTAGGTTTAGCTCTTAAGTCTAATGGGGCGTATTAGGTCCCTACTTTAATCCTACCATGTTCAGATCACTTAACATCATTTAAGGGGGATTATTTGGGGTATAACCCAATTCTGTTTAGTCACATGAGTTGTAAGGATAGGGAAATGGGGCTTATAGGTTCTAAATAACTCCATGTGCCTAGGTTGGGCTTTAAGTCTAGCCTAGCTTAGCTTAACCATAAGTGTCCAATAGGTGTGCTAGATTGGGCTTAGGCCCAATCCAGTAGTACAAGGGTTTCGTGGGCTATGGTCTAGCCTGCAGCCCACACCAAATGGCTTTGGTGGGTTGCAGTCCAACCGCGGCCCACCAAGGATGGGTTTGTGGGCTGCGGTCTGACCACAGCCCACCAAAGAGTGGGAAGGGGTTTTACTTAACCCCCCTCCCACCCTCCTTCATCATCTCCTTCCAAAGGAAAGAGACAGAGTAGGGAGGTACGGACACCACTGAGGTCGATGGTACCGGTGGTGCAGCCACGAGGCTAGGGGAAAGAATGGCGGCAATGCCCATCTCTCGGTGGTGGATGGCGGCCGAAAAGAGGGAAGAAAAGGAAAAGAGGAGGGGGGCTTGAGCTTGATGGTGGCGAGGGCTGGGGTGTAGCCCGAATTAGCTTCAAGCTCGAAGTGTTTAGAAAAATCCGACGAGGCTAGGACTAGGGTTATAGTTAAGGCTATTTTTGAGTGTTCGGAAAGCTTCCTTGGCTTTAGTGGTCCAACAAAAAAATTCTTCTTCGGTGGTACGAAATAAGAAGGAAAAGAATGAGAGGACAAGGGGCAGGACTAGGATGTAGGTGCTTGGCAGGGGGGATTTTTTTAAAAAAATCTAGGTGTTATAGAAGTTTTATCGGATCTACATAGAAGTCTGTCTATAAGTTTGTAGCTTCAAATACACCGAATCACCGACTGCATACTCCTTCTTTTCCTGCAGATAAGCCTCCACTAACTCAATAGGTGATGGTACTGCGAATGTCAAAGCTAATTGTGAAGTGGTGTATCCATAAAGTGATTGAAAAGGGGTGGTATTTAAGCTACTGTGGTAATTGATATTATACCACCATTCAGCTAGTGATAGTCATGCACCCCATTTTTTTGACTTAGAACTCGTCATGCAGCGAAGGTAAGATTCTAAGCAACCATTTACCCGCGTATAGTCCGGTGCCCTCTATCAATGTTGCCATGCTTCCAAGTTATTCAAATGGAGCCTATGGTGGCTACAGGAATGATGCTGGTGATGCATGTCCCTATTGTGCAAACATCAGTCATGACGATAATAATCTTTCTGGCCTTAATATACAGTCAGATGCAGGGAATAATTAATCTAACATTATGGTGCAGTCAGAAACACAATAATAATTCTATTCTTAATGTGCAACCTATAACAAACGATAATCAACCTAGCTCGACATGCAACTAGAAAGAAAAAATAATCAATCTGGCCTCAACATGCCAGAAATAAGAAGTAATCAATCTAGCCCTGATATGTACCCGGAAATAGGGAATAAATAATCTGACCTCGATATGCAACTAGAAATATAAAATAATCAATCTGGCCTCAATGTAGATGTGTAGTCGGAAACAAGCAATAGTCAGTGTCTACTTTAAGAAGTATTTGATGCTTTGATGCTCGGTGTGTATTACAAAATGAATACCCTCAAGGCAGGATTTCTACTTAGTAATAGCATGACAATAGCTAAAAGCTCTTTTTCATACACATAGTAAGATTTGAACTTGGGCCCTAGTGCCTGAATTAAAAAAGCTATCAATTGTCCTTCTTGTCGATGGACTACTCCAACTCCCACCCTGCTCGAATCAGCTTAAAGCTCAAAGAGTTTAGAAAAATCCAAAAAGGCTAGGACTGGGTGATGCACTCTAATACCAAATTGATACGTTCTAATACCAAATTGATGCACTCTGATACCAAATTGATGCGCTCTGATACTAAATTGATAAATTTTTGTACCAACTACGTAGCGATTCATTCGATTTGAATGTATTATAGGAATAAGTCTGCGCATTATACCACATATCAGCTAGTGATAGTAATGCAGACCATTTCTTCGACTTAGAACTCGTCATGCATCGAAGGTAAGATTCTAAGAAACCATTTACCTGTGCATAGTCCGGTGCCCTCAATCAATGTTGCCATGCTTCCAAGTTACTCAAATGGAGCCTATGATGGCTACATGAATGATGTTGGTGATGTATTTCCCTATTGTGCAAACATCAGTGATAACGACAATAATCTTTCTGGCCTCAATATGTAGTCAGATGTAGGGAATAATCAATCTACCATTGTGGTGTAGTCAGAAACACATAGTAATGAATCTATTTTAGATGTGCAACTTATAACAAGCGATAATCAACCTAGCTCGACGTGCAACTAGAAATAAAAAATAATCAATCTAGCTGCGACATGCCAGAAACAAGAAGTAATCAATCTAGCCCCAATGTGCAGACAAAAAATGAGAATAAACAATCTGATGTCGACATTTAACCAGAAATAGATAATAAATCTAGCCTCGATGTCGATGTGCAGTCAGAAACAACCAATAGTCAGTATTTGCTTTAAGAAGTATTTGATGCTTTGATGCTCGGTGTGTATTACAAAATGAGTACCCTCAAGGCCGGATTTGTAACTAGTAATAGCATGATTAGGGGCTTACGAAGGAGGTGTCTTGGACTTGTGTTTGCATGAGTCTGCTCCGGCGTCGGTAGCATGAGAGGAGAGGTAGAAGGAGATGGTGGGGTGGAGGAGGAAATAGATGAGGTGCAGTGGTAGTGTGCATGAAAAAAAAAGTAAAAGAAAGAGAGGACGGGGGGTAGGTTTGGGACGTAGGAGCTTGGCGCGTTGGGGGGGAGGGATTTTTTTTAAAATCAGGGTGTTATAGAAGTTCTCTCGGATCTGGATAGAAGTCTATCTATTCTAAGCAATCATTTACCCGTGCGTAGTCCGGTGCCCTCTATCAATGTTGCCATGCTTCCAAGTTACTCAAATGGAACCTACGGTGGCTATGGTGATGCATGTCCCTATATTGCAAACATTGGTGATGATGACAATAATCTTTCTGGCCTGAATATGAAGTCAGATGTAGGGAATAATTAATCTACTGTTGTGGTGTAGTCAGAAACCCACAGTAATGAATCTATTTTAGATGTGCAACTTATAACAAACAATAATCAACCTAGATCGACGTGCAACTAGAAATAAAAACTAATCAATCTGGCCTCAACATGCCGGAAACAAGAAGTAATCAATCTAGCCCTCATGTGCAGATAAAAAATGGGAATAAACAATCTGACGTCGACATGCAACAAAAAATAAAAACTAGGACTTGGGTTTGCATGAGTCTGCTCCGACGTCGGCAGCATGAGAGGAGAGGCAGAGATAGATAGTGGGGTGGAGGAAATAATTGAGGGGCAGTGGTAGCGTGCACGAAAGAAGAATAAAAAGAAAGAGAGGACGTGGGGGGGCGCAGGTCTGGGACGCAGGCGCTTGGCGCGTTGAGGGGTGGATTTTTTCTAAAATCAGGGTGTTATTGAAGCTGTAACCTTACAGCTTCAAATACACCGAATCACGGATTGCATACTCCTTTTCCTACATATAAGCCTCCACTAATTCATTAGGTCATTATACTGCGAATGTCAAACCTAATTGTGGAGGTATTTGAGCTACTGTGGTAATTGATATTATGCCACCATTCAGCTAGTGATAATCTTGCAGCCCATTTTTTCAACATAGAACTCGTGATGCAGGGAAGGTAAGGTTCTAAGCAACTGTTTACCCACGCATAGCCTAGTGCCCTCTATAATTGTTGTCATGCTTCTAAGTTACTCAAATTGAGCCCATGGTGGCTACATGAATGATGCTGGTGATGCATGTCACTATTTTGCAAACATCAGTCATGACAAAATAATCTTTCTAGCCTCAATATGTGGTTAGATGCAGGAAATAATCAATCTACTATTGTGGTGCAGTCAGAAACACATAGTAATGAATCTATTTTAGATGTGCAACTTATAACAAGCGATAATTGACCTAGCTCGACGTAATGAAGCTACCGTTGTGGTGCAGTCAGAAACACATAGTAATGAATCTATTTTAGATGTGCAACTTATAACAAGCGATAATCAACCTAGCTCGATGTGAAACTAGAAATGGAAAATAATCAATCTGGCCTTCACATGCCCGAAACAAGAAGTAATATTCTAAGCAACCATTTACCCATGCATAGTCCGGTGCCCTCTATCAATGTTCCCATGCTTCCAAGTTACTCAAATGGAACCTACGGTGGCTACATGAATGATGCTGGTGATGCATGTCCCTATATTGCAAACATTCGTGATGATGACAATAATCTTTCTGTCCTGAATATTAAGTCAGATTTAGGGAATAATTAATCTACCATTGTGGTGCAGTCAGAAACCCACAGTAATGAATCTATTTTAGATGTGCAACTTATAACAAGCGATAATCAACCTAGCTCGACGTAAAGAATCTACCGCTTTGGTGAAGTCAGAAACACATAGTAATGAATATATTTTAGATGTGCAACTTGTAACAAGCGATAATCAATCTAGCTCGACGTGCAAGTAGAAATTGAAAATAATCAATCTGGCCTGGACATGCCCGAAACAAGAAGTAATATTCTAAGCAACCATTTACCCGCCCATAGTCCGGTGCCCTCTATCATTGTTGCCATGCTTCCAAGTTACTCAAATGGAACGTACCGTGGCTACGTGAATGATGCTGGTGATGCATGTCCCTATATTGCAAATATCAATGATGACGACAATAATCTTTCTAGCCTGAATATGAAATCAGATGTAGGGAATAATCAATCTACCATTGTGGTGTATTCAGAAACACATAGTAATGAATTTATTTTAGATGTGCAACTTATAACAAGCGATAATCAACCTTACTCGACGTACAAGTAGAAATAAAAAAAAATCAATCTGGCTGTGACATGCCAGAAATAAGAAGTAATCAATCTAGCCCTAATGTGTAGACAAAAAATGCGAATAAACAATCTGATGTCGACATGCAACCAGAAATAGAATATAATAAATCTGGCCTCGATGTAGATGTGCGGTCGGTAACAACCAGTAGTCAGTGTTTGCTTTAAAAAGTATTTGATGCTTTGATGCTCGATGTGTATTACAAAATGAGTACCCTCAAGGCTGGATTTGTAACTAGTAATAGCATGATTAGGGGTTTACGAAGGAGGTGTCTTGGACTTGTGTTTGCATGAGTTTGCTCCGGCGTCGGCAGCATGAGAGGAGAGGCAGAAAGAGATGGTGGGGTGGAGGAGGAAATAGATGAGGTGCAGTGGTTGTGTGCATGAAAGAAAAAGTAAAAGAAAGAGAGGACGGGGGCAGGTTTGGGACGCAGGAGCTTGGCGCGTTGGGGGGGAGCGATTTTTTTTAAAATCAGGGTGTTATAGAAGTTCTCTCGGATCTGGATAGAAGTTTGTCTATAAGGTTACATCTTCAAATACGCAGAATCACGGATTGCATACTCCTTCTTTTCTACATATTAGCCTCCACTAACTCAATAGGAGATGGTACTGTGGATGGTGTATCCATAAAGTGCTTGAAATATGGAATAATAAATGTACCGTTGTGGTGCAGTTAGAAACACACAGTAATGAATCTATTTGTGATGTGCAACTTATAACAAGCGATAATCAATCTAGCTCAACGTGCAACTAGAAATAAAAAAATAATCAACATTGCCGCAACATGCCAGAAACAAGAAGTAATCAATATAGCCGTAATGTGCAGACAAAAAATAGGGATAAACAATCTGACGTCGACATGCTACCCGAAATAGAAAATAATAAATCTGGCCTCGATGTAGATGTGCAGCCGGAAACAAACAATAGTTAATGTTTGCTTTAAGAAGTATTTGATTCTTTGATGCTCTGTGGGTATTACAATATCAGTACCCTCAAGGCCGGATTTCTACCTAGTAATTGCATGATTAGGGGATTACGAAGGAAGTGTCTAGGACTTGAGTACCCTCTAGCATCGGCAGCACGAGACGAGAGGCAGAAAGACATGGTGGGGTGGAGGAGGAAATAGATTAGGTGCAGTGGTATCGTGCACGAAAGAAGTAAGAAAAGAAAGAGAGGACAGTGGTAGGTCTGGGACACAGGCGCTTGGCGCGTTGGGGGGAAGGGGGATTTTTTTTTTAAATCAGGCTGTTCTGCATAGAAGTCTGTCTATAAGGTTGCAGCTTCAAATACACCGAATCACGGATTGCATACTCCTTTTTTTCCTACATATAAGCCTCCACTAACTCAATAGATCATGGTATCGCGAATATCAAAGCTAATTGTGGAGGGGTGTATTCATAAAGTGCTTGAAAAGGGGTGGTAATTAAGTTGCTATGGTAATTGATATTATACCACCATTCAGCTAGTGATAGTCATGCAGCCAATTTCTTCCACTTGGAACTCGTGATGTAGCAACCATTTACCCACGCATAGTCTAGTGCCCTCTATGATAGTTGCCATGGTTCCAAGTTACTCAAATTGAGCCAATGGTGGCTACATGAATGATGTTGGTGATGCATGTCACTATTTTGAAAACATCAGTGATGACAAAATAATCTTTCTAGCCTCAATATGTAGTCAGATGCATGAAATAATCAATTTACTGTTGTGGTGCAGTCAGAAACACACAGTAATGAATCTATTTTATATGTGCAACTTATAACAAACGATAATCAACCTAGCTCGATGTAATGAATCTACCGTTGTGGTGCAGTCAGAAACACACAGTAATGAATCTATTTTAGATGTGCAACATATAACAAGCGATAATCAACCAAGCTTGATGTGCAACTAGAAATGGAAAATAATAAATCTAGATTTCACATGCTCGAAACAAGAAGTAATACTCTAAGCAACCATTTACCCGTACATAGTCCGTTGCCCTCTATCAATGTTGCCATGGTTCCAAGTTACTCAAATGGAACCTACGGTGGCTACATGAATGATGCTGGTGATGCATGTCCCTATATTGCAAACATTAGTGATGATTACAATAATCTTTCTAGCCTGAATATGAAGTCAGATGTAGGGAATAATTAATCTACCGTTGTGTTGCATTCAGAAACCCACAGTAATAAATCTATTTTAGATGTGCAACTTATTACAAACAATAATCAATCTAGATCGACGGGCAACTAGAAATAAAAAATAATCAATCTGGCCTCAATATGCCAGAAACAAGATGTAATCAATCTAGCCCTAATGTGCAGATGAAAAATGGGAATAAACAATCTGAAGTCGACATGCAACAAAAAATAAAAACTAGGACTTGGGTTTGCATGAGTCTGCTCTGACTTCGGCAGCACGAGAGGAGAGGCAGAGATAGATAGTAGCGTGGAGGAAATAGTTGAGGGGCAGTGGTACCATGCACGAAACAAGAATGAAAAGAAAGAGAGGACGTGGGGGCGACAGGTCTGGGACGTAGGCGCTTGGCGTGTTTGGGGGGGATTTTTTTTTAAATCAGGGTGTTATTGAAGCTGTAACCTTATAGCTTCAAATAAACCGAATCACGGATTGCATACTCCTTTTCCAACATATAAGCCTCCACTAGCTCATTAGGTGATGGTACTGCGAATATCAAACCTAATTGTGGAGGGGTGTATCCGTAAAGTGCTTGAAATGTGGTGGTATTTAAGCTACTGTGATAATTGATATTATACGACCATTCAACTAGTGATAATATTGTAGCCCATTTCTCAACATGAAACTCGTGATGCAGCGAAGGTAAGATTCTAAGCAACCGTTTACCCACGCATAGCCTAGTGCCCTTTATAATTGTTGCCATGCTTCCAAGTTGCTCAAATTGAGCCCATGGTGGCTACATGAATGATGCTGGTGATGCATGTTACTATTTTGCAAACATCAGTCATGACAAAATAATCTTTCTAGCCTCAATATGTAGTCAGATGCAGGGAATAATTAATCTACCGTTGTGGTGTAGTCAGAAACACAGAGTACCGAATCTGTTTTAGATGTGCAACTTATAACAAGCGATAATCGACCTAGCTCGACGTAATGAATCTACCGTCGTGGTGTAGTCAGAAAAACACAGTAATGAATCTATTTTAGATATGCAACTAATAACAAGCGATTATCAACCTAGCTCGATCTGCAACTAGAAATGGAAAATAATCAATCTGGCCTTCACATGACCGAAACAAGAAGTAATATTCTAAGCAACCATTTACCCGTGCATAGTCCGGTCCAGTGCCCTCTATCATTGTTGCCATGCTTCCAAGTTACTCAAATGGAACCTACGGTGGCAACATGAATGATGCTGGTGATGCATGTCCCCAAATTGCAAACATTGGTGATGATGACATTAATCTTTCTGGCCTGAATATGAAGTCAGATGTATGGAATAATTAATCTACCGTTGTGCTGCAGTTAGAAATCCACAGTAATGAATCTATTTTAGATGTACAACTTATAACAAACAATAATCAACCTAGATCAATGTGCAACTAGAAATAAAAAGTAATCAATCTGGCCTCGACATTCCAGAAACAAGAAGTAATCAATCTAGCCCAAATGTGCAGATGAAAAATGGGAATAAACAATATAACGTCGACTTGCTACCAAAAATAGAAACTAGGACTTGGGTTTGCATGAGTCTGCTCCGACGTCGGCAGCACGAGATGAGAGGCAGAGATAGATGGTGGGGTAGAGGAGGAAATAGTTGAGGGGCAGTGGTAGACTTCACGAAATAAGAATGAAAAGAAAGAGAGGACGTGTGGGCGGCTGGTCTGGGACGCAGGCGCTTGGCGCGTTGGGGGGGGGGGATTTATTTTAAAATCAGGGTGTTATTGAAGCTGTAACATTCCAGCTTCAAATACACCGAATTACGGATTGCATACTCCTTTTCCTTCGTATAAGCCTCCACTAACTTATTAGGTGATGGTACTGCGAATGTCAAACCTAATTGTGGAGGGGTGTATCCATAAAGTGCTTGAAATGGGGTGGTATTTAAGCAACTGTGATAATTGATATTATCCCACCATTCAACTAGTGATAATATTGTAGCCCATTTCTCAACATGGAACTCGTGATGCAGCGAAGGTGAGATTCTAAGCAACCGTTTACCCACGCAAAGCCTAGTGCCCTATATAATTGTTGCCATGCTTGCAAGTTACTCAAATTAAGCCCATGGTGGCTACATGAATGGTGCTGGTGATGCATGTCACTATTTTGCAAACATCAGTCATGACAAAATAATCTTTCTAGCCTCAATATGTAGTCAGATGCAGGGAATAATTAATCTACCGTTGTGGTGCAGTCAGAAAAACACAGTAATGAATCTATTTTAGCTGTGCAACTTATAGCAAGCGATAATTAACCTAGCTCGATGTCGAACTTGAAATGGAAAATAATCAATCTGGCCTTCACATGCCCGAAACAAGAAGTAATATTCTAAACAACCATTTACCCGTGCATAGTCCGGTGCCCTTTATCAATGTTGTCATGCTTCCAAGTTACTGAAATGGAACCTATGGTGGCTACATGAATGATGCTGGTGATGCAAGTCCCTATATCGCAAACATTAGTGATGATGACGATAATCTTTCTGGCCTGAATATGAAGTCAGATGTAAGGAATAATTAATTTACCGTTGTGGTGCAGTCAGAAACCCACATGAATCTATTTTAGATGTGCAACTTATAACAAACAATAATGAACCTAGATCGACATGCAACTAGAAATAAAAAGTAATCCATCTGGCCTCGACATGCCAGAAACAAGAAGTAATCAATCTAGCCCTAATGTGCAGATTAAAAATGGGAATAAACAATCTGACGTCAACATGCAACCAAAAATAGAAACTTGGACTTGGGTTTGCATGAGTCTGCTCCGACGTCGGCAGCATGAGAGGAGAGGCAGAGATAGATGGTGGGGTAGAGTAAGAAATAGTTGAGGGGCAATGGTAGCGAGCACGAAACAAGAATGAAAAGAAAGAGAGGACGTGGGGGGGGGGGGGGGCAAGTCTGGGACACAGGCGCTTGGCGCGTTGGGATGGATTTTTTTTAAAATCAGGGTGTTATTGAAGCTATAACCTTACGGCTTCAAATACACCGAATCACAGATTGCATACTCCTTTTCCTACATATAAGCCTCCACTAACTCATTAGGTGATGGTACTGCGAATGTCAAACCTAATTCTGGAGGGGTGTATCTATAAAGTGCTTGAAATGGGGTGGTATTTAAGCTACTGTGATAATTGATATTATACCACCATTCAACTAGTGATAATCTTGCAGCCCATTTCTTCAACATGGAACTCGTGATGCAGCGAAGGTGAGATTCTAAGCAACCGTTTACCCACGCATAGCCTAGTGCTCTCTATAATTATTGCCATGCTTGCAAGTTACTCAAATTGAGCTCATGGTGGCTACATGAATGATGCTGGTAATGCATGTCACTATTTTGCAAACATCAGTGATGACAAAATAATCTTTCTAGACTCAATATGTAGTCAGATGCAGCGAATAATCAATCTACCGCTGTGGTGCAGTCAGAAACCCAAAATAATGAATCTATTTTAGATGTGCAACTTATAACAAGCGATAATCGACTTAGCTCGATGTAAGGAATCTACCGTTGTGGTGCAGTCAGAAACACATAGTAATCAATCTATTTTAGATGTGCAACTTATGACAAGCGATAATCAATCTAACATTCACATGCCCGAAACAAGAAGTAATATTCTAAGCAACCATTTACCCGTGCATAGTCCGGTGCCCTTTATCAATGTTACCATGCTTCCAAGTTACTCAAATGGAACCTACGATAATTACATGAATGATGCTAGTGATGCATGTCCCTATATTGCAAACATTAGTGATGATGACAATAAACTTTCTGGCCTGAATATGAAGTTAGATGTAGTTAATAATTAATCTACCATTGTGGTGCGGACATACAACCCACTGTAATGAATATATTTTCGATGTGCAACTTATAACAAACAATAATCAACCTAGATCGACGTGCAACTAGAAATAAAAAGTAATCAATCTGGCCTCAACATGCCAGAAACAAGAAGTGATCAATCTAGCCTAATGTGCAGATGAAAAATGGGAATAAACAATCTGACGTCGACATGCAACAAAAAATAAAAACTAGGACTTGGGTTTGCATGAGTCTGCTCCGACGTCGGCAGCACGAGAGGAGAGGCAGAGATAGATAGTGGGGTGGAGGAAATAGTTCAGGGGCAGTGGTAGCGTGCACGAAACAAGAATGAAAAGAAAGAGAGGACGTGGGGGGCACAGGTCTGGGACGCAGGCGCTCGGCGCGTTGAGGGGGGATTTTTTTTAAAATCGGGGTGTTATTGAATCTGTAACCTTACAACTTCAAATACTCCGAATAACGGAATGCATACTCCTTTTCCCACATATAAGCCTCCACTAACTCATTAGGTGATGGTACTGCGAATGTCAAACCTAATTGTATAGGGGTGTATCCATAAAGTGATTGAAATGTGGTGGTATTTAAGCTAATGTGGTAATTGATATTATACCACTATTCAGCAAGTGATAATATTGCAGCCCATTTTTTCAACATGGAACTCGTGATGCAGCGAAGGTAAGATTCTAAGCAACCGTTTACCCACGCATAGCCTAGTGCCCTCTATATTTGTTGCCATGCTTCCAAGTTACTCAAATTGAGCCTCTGGTGGCTACATTAATGATGCTGGTGATGCATGTCACTATTTTGCAAACATCAGTCATGACAAAATAATCTTTCTAGCCTCAATATGTAGTCAGATGCAGAGAATAATCAATCTACCATTGTGGTGCAGTCAGAAACACACAGTAATGAATCTATTTTTGCTGTGCAACTTATAACAAGCGATAATCAACCTTGCTCGACATGCAACTTGACAATAAGCCTCCACTAACTCGACATCCAAGTAATAGGATTGCAGCCCATTTCTTCAACTTGGAACTCGTCATGTAGCGAAGGTAAGATTCTAAACAACCGTTTACCCACGCATAGTCTAGTGCCCTCTATAATTGTTACCATGCTTGCAAGTTACTCAAATTGAGCCTCTGGTGGCTACAAGAATGATGCTGGTGATGCATGTCACTATTTTGCAAACATCAGTCATGACAAAATAACCTTTCTAGTCTCAATATGTAGTCAGATGCAGGGAATAATCAATCTACCGTTGTGGTGCAGTCAGAAACACACAGTAATGAATCTATTTTTGCTGTGCAACTTATAACAAGCGATAATCAACCTTGCTCGACATGCAACTTGAAATAAAAAAGAAGGAAAAGAAATAATCAATCTAGCCCTAATGTGCAAACAAAAAATGGGAATAAACAATCTGATGTCGACATTCAACCAGAAATAGAAAATAATAAATCTGACCTCATTGTAGATGTGTAGTTGGAAACAAGCAATAGTCAGTGTTTGCTTTAAGAAGTATTTGATACTTTGATGCTCGGTGTGTATTACAAAATGAGTACCCTCAAGGCCGGATTTCTACTTAGTAAAAGCATTATTAGGGGCTTACGAAGGAGGTGTTCGGCAGCACGAGAGGAGAGGAAGAAATAGATGGTGGGGTGGAGGAGGAAACACAGATGAGCTGGAGTGGTAGCGTGCATGAAACAAGAAGTAAAAGAAAGAGAGGACGGGGGCAGGTCTGGGACGCAGGTGCTTGGCGTGATGGGGGGATATTTTTTTAAAATTAGGGTGTTATTGAAGTTCTGTCGGATCTGCATAGAAGTGTGTCTGTAAGGTTACAGCTTCAAATACACCGAATCACGGATTCCATACTCCTTCTTTTCCTAAATATAAGCCTCCGCTAACTCAATAGATGATGGTACTGCGAATGTCAAAGCTATTTATGGAGGAGTGTATCCATAAAGTGCTTGAAATGGGAAATAATCAATCTACCGTTGTGGTGCAGTTAAATACACACACTAATGAATCTATTTGTGATGTGTAACTTATAACAAGTGATAATCAACCTAGCTCGACGTGCAACTAGAAATAAAAAAAAATCAATCTAGACTCGACATGCCAGAAACAACATGCAATCAATCTAGCCATAATGTGCAGACGAAAAATAGGAATAAATAATCTGACGTCGACATGCAACCAGGGATAGAAAATAATAAATCTGGCCTCGATGTAGATTTGCGGTCGGCAACAAGCTATAGTCAATGTTTGCTTTAAGAAGTATTTGTTGCTTTGATGATCTGTGGGTATTACAATATTAGTACCCTCAAAGCCGTAGTAATAGCATAATTAGGGGCTTACGAAGGAAGTGTCTAGGACTTGGGTTTGCACGAGTCTGCTCCATCGTCGGCAGCACGAGAGGAGAGGTAGATAGAGATGGTGTGGTGAAGAACGAAATAGATGAGGTGCAGCGGTATCGTGCACAAAAGAAGAAGGAAAAGAAAGAGAGGGCAGGGGGCAGGTCTGGGGCACACGCGCTTGGCGTGTTGGGAGGGGATTTTTTTTTAAATCAGGGTGTTATAGAAGTTCTATCAGATCTGCATAGAAGTCTGTCTATAAGGTTGTAGCTTCAAATACACCGAATCACAGATTGCATACTCCTTCTTTTCCTAAATATAAGCCTCCACTAACTCAATAGGTGATGGTACTACGAATGTTAAAGCTAATTGTGGTGGGGTGTATGCATAAAGTGCTTGAAATGGGGTGGTATTTAAGCTGCTGTGGTAATTGATATTTTACCACCATTCATCTCGTGATAGTCATGCAGCCCATTTCTTCAACTTGGAACTCGTGATGCAGCGAAGGTAAGATTCTAAGCAACCATTTACCCATGCATAGTCTAGTGCCCTCTATCAATGTTGCCATGCTTCCAAGTTACTCAAATTGAGCCTATGGTGGCTACATGAATGATGCTGTTGATGCATGTCACTATTTTGCAAACATCAGTCATGACAACAATAATCTTTCTAGCCTCAATATGTAGTCAGATGCAGCGAATAATCAATCTACTGTTGTGGTGCAGTCAGAAACACACAGTAGTGAATCTTTTTTAGATGTGCAACTTATAACAAGCAATAATGAACCTAGCTCGTCGTAATGAATCTACTATTGTGGTGCAGTCAAACACACAGTAATGAATCTATTTTAGATGTGCAACTTATAAGAAGCAATAATCGACCTACCTCAACGTGCAACTACAAATAGAAAATAATTAATCTGCCATCGACATGCCAAAAACAAGAGGTAATCAATCAACCCCTGATGTGCAGCCCGGAAATTGGGAATAGATAATCTGACCTTGACATGCAGCTAGAAATAGAAAATAATCAAGGCCAGATTTCTACCTTGTAATAGCATGATAATAGCTAAAAGCTATCTTTTATACACATAGTAAGATTTGAACTTGGGCCCGAGTGCCCGACTAAAAAAAGCTATCAGGTGTCCTTGTTAAAGGACTACAGCAACTCCCGCCCTGCTCGAATTAGCTTCAAGCTCGAAGTGTTTAGAAAAATCCAACAAGGCTAGGAGTAGGGTTATAATCATTTACTTGCGCATAGTCCAGTGCCCTCTATCAATGTTGCCATGCTTCCAAGTTACTCATATAGAACCTACAGTGGCTACATGAAAGATGCTGGTGATGCATCTCCCGATTGTCCAAACATCAGCGATGACGACAATAATCTTTCTGGCCTCAATACGCAGTCAGATGCAGGGAATAATCAATATCCGTTGTGGTGCAATCAGAAAGACACAGTAATGAATCTATTTTAGATGTGCAAATTATAACAAGCGATAATCAACCTGGCTCGATGTGCAACTTATAACAAGCGATAATCAACCTAGCTCGATGTGCAACTTATAACAAGCGATAATCAACCTAGCTCGATATGTAACTACAAATTGAAAATAATAAATCTGACCTCGACATGCTAGAAACAAGAAAAATCAATCGACCCCTGATGTGCAGCCGGAAGTATTTAACTCATTAGGTAATAGTACTACGAATGTCAAACCTAATTGTGGAGGGGTGTATCCATAAAGTGCTTGAAATTGGGTGGTATTTAAACTGCTGCGGTAATTGATATTATACCACCATTCAGCTAGTGATAATCTTGCAGCCCATTTCTTCAACATGGAACTCGTGATGCAACGAAGGTAAGAATATAAGCAACCATATACCCACGCATAGTCCAGTGCCCTCTATCAATATTGCCATGCTTGCAAGTTAGTCAAATTGAGCCGCTGGTGGCTACATAAATGATGCTGGTAATGCATGTCACTATTTTAAAAACATCAGTCATGACAAAATAATATTTCTAGCCACAATATGTAGTCATATGCAGGAAATAATCAATCTACCATTGTGGTGTAGTCAGAAATACATAGTAATGAATCTATTTTAGATATGCAACTTATAACAAGCGATAATCAACCTAACTCGACATAATGAATATACCGTTGTGTGCAGTCAGAAAAACACAGTAATAAATCTATTTTAGATGTGCAATATGCGATAATCAACCTAGTTCAATGCGCAACTATTTGACAATGCTAGTGATGCATGTCCCTATATTGCAAACATCAGTGATGATGACAACAATCTTTCTGGGCTGAATATGAAGTCGGATGTAGGGAATAATCAATCTACCGTTGTGGTGCAGTCAGAAACACATAGTAATGAATTTATTTTAGGTGTGCAACTTATAAGAAGTGATAATCGACCTAGCTCGACATAATGAATCTACCGTTATGGTGCAATCAGAAACACAGTAATGAATCTATTTTAGATGTGCAACTTATAACAAGCGATAATCAACCTAGCTCGATGTGCAACTAGAAATTGAAAATAATAAATCTGGCCTTCACATGCCCCAAACAAGAAGGTAATATTCTAAGCAACCATTTACCCGTACATAGTCCGGTGCCCTCTATCAATGTTGCCATGCTTCCAAGTTACTCAAATGGAACCTACAGTGGCTACATGAATGATGCTGGTGATGCATGTCTCTATATTGCAAACATTAGTGATGATGACAATAATCTTTCTGGCCTGAATATGAAGTTAGATGTAGAAAATAATTAATCTACCGTTATGGTGTAGTCAGAAACCCACAGTAATGAATGTATTTTAGATGTGCAACGTATAACAAACGAAAATCAATCTAGATCGACGTGCACGAAACAAGAATGAAAAGAAAGAGAGGACGTGCGGGCGGCAGGTCTGGGACGCAGGCGCTTGGCGCGTTGCGGGGGGGATTTTTTTTAAAATCAGGGTGTTATTGAAGCTGTAACCTTACAGCTTCAAATACACCGAATCACGGATTGCATACTCCTTTTCCTACAAATAAGCCTCCACTAACTCATTAGGTGATGGTACTGCGAATGTCAAACCTAATTGTGGAGGTGTGTATCTATAAAGTACTTGAAATGGGGTGGTATTTAAGCTACTGTGATAAGAAATCTGGCCTCAACTTGCCAGAAACAAGAAGTGATCAATCTAGCCTAATGTGCAGATGAAAAATGGGAATAAACAATCTAACGTCGACATGTAACCAAAAATAAAAACTAGGACTTGGGTTTGCATGAGTCTGCTCCGACGTCGGCAGCACGAGAGGAGAGGCAGAGATAGATAGTGGGGTGGAGGAAATAGTTCAGGGGCAGTGGTAGCATGCACGAAACAAGAATGAAAAGAAAGAGAGGATGTGGGGGGCACAGGTCTGGGACGTAGGCGCTCGGCGCGTTGAGAGGGGATTTTTTTTAAAATCGGGGTGTTATTGAATCTAACCTTACAGCTTCAAATACTCAGAATCACGGAATGCATACTCCGTTTCCTACATATAAGCCTCCACTAACTCATTAGGTGATGGTACTGCGAATGTCAAACCTAATTGTGGAGGGCTGTATCCATAAAGTGCTTGAAATGTGGTGTTATTTAAGCTAATGTGGTAATTGATATTATACCACTATTCAGCAAGTGATAATCTTGCAGCCCATTTTTTCAACATAGAATTATGTTGGTGATGCGTGTCACTATTTTGCAAACATCAGTCGTGACAAAATAATATTTCTAGCCTCAATATGTAGTCAGATGCAGGGAATAATCAATCTACCGTTGTGGTGCAGTCAGAAACACACAGTAATGAATCAATTTTTGATGTGTAACTTATAACAAACGATACTCAACTTAACTTGACATAATGAATCTACCGTTGTGGTGCAGTCAGAAAAACACAGTAATGAATCTATTTTAGATGTGCAACTTATAGCAAGCGATAATTAACCTAGCTCGATGTGCAACAAGAAATGGAAAATAATCAATCTGGCCTTCACATGCCCGAAAAAGAAGTAATCAATCTGGCTTCGACATGCTAGAAACAAGAAGTAATCAATCTAGCCCTAATGTGCAGATGAAAAATGGGAATAAACAATCTGACGTCGACATGCAAACAAAATATAAAAACAAGGACTTGGGTTTGCATGAGTCTACTCCGACGTCAGCAATACGAGAGGAGAGGCAGAGATAAATGGTGGGGTGGAGGAGTAAATAGATGAGGGGTAGTGGTACCGTGCACGAAACAAGAATGAAAAGAAAGAGAGGACGTGGAGGGGGGGGCAAGTCTGGGGCGAAGGCGATTGGCGCGATGGGGGAGGGATTTTTTTTAAAATTAGGGTGTTATTGAAGCTATAACCTTACAACTTCAAATACACCGAATCACGATTTGCATACTCCTTCTTTTCCTACATATAAGCCTCCACTAACTCATTAGGTGATGGTACTGCGAATGTCAAACCTAATTGTGGAGGGGAGTATCCATAAAGTGCTTGAAATGGGGTGGTATTTAAGCTGCTGTGGTAATCGATGTTATACTACCATTCAGCTAGTGATAGCAATGCAGCCCATTTTTTCAACTTAGAATTCGTCATGCAGCGAAGGTAACATTCTAAGCAACCGTTTACCCACGCATAGTCTAGTGCCCTCTATAATTGTTGCCATGCTTGCAAGTTACTCAAATTGAGCCTCTGGTGGCTACATGAATGATGCTGGTGATGCATGTCACTATTTTGCAAACATCAGTCATGACAAAATAATATTTCTAGCCTCACTATGTAGTCAGATGTAGGGAATAATCAATCTACCGTTGTGCTGCAGTCAGAAACACATAGTAATGAAACAATTTTTTGATGTGCAACAAGCGATAATCAACCTAGCTCGACATAATGAATCTACCATTTTGGTGTAGTCAGAAAAACACAGTAATGAATCTATTTTAGATGTGCAACTTATAACGAGCGATAATCAACCTAGTTTGATGTGCAACTAGAAATGGAAAATAATCAATTTGGCCTTCACATGCCCGAAACAAGAAACAATATTCTAAGCAACCATTTACTCGTGCATAGTCCGGTGCCCTTTATCAATGTTGCCATGCTTCCAAGTTACTCAAATGGAACCTACGGTGGCTACATGAATGATGCTGGTGATGCATGTCACTATTTTGCAAACATCAGCCATGACAAATTAATATTTCTAGCCTCAATATGTAGTCAGATGCAAGGAATAATTAATCTACCGTTGTGGTGTAGTCAGAAACACATAGTCCGGTGCCCTCTATCAATGTTGCCATGCTTCCAAGTTACTCAAATGGAACCTAAATTGGCTACTTGAATGATGCTGGTGATGCATGTCCCTATATTGCAAACATCACTGATGATGACAATAATCTTTCCGGCCTGAATATGAAGTAAGATGTAGGGAATAATTAATCTAGCGTTGTGGTGCAGTCAGAAACGCACAATAATTAATATATTTTAGATGTGCAACTTATAACAAACAATAATCGACCTAGATCGACGTGCAACTAGAAATAAAAAGTAATCAATTTGGCCTCGACATGCCAGAAACAAGAAGTAATCAATCTAGCCGTAATGTGCAGAAGAAAAATGAGAATAAACAATCTGACGTCGACATGGAAACAAAAAATAAAGTCTAGGACTTGGGTTTGCATTAGTCTGCTCCGACGTCGGCAGCACGAGAGGAGAGGCAGAGATAGATGGTGGGCTGGAGGAGGAAATAGATCAGGGGCAATGGTAGCGTGCACGAAACAAGAATGAAAAGAAAGAGAGGACGTGGGGGGGAGGCGAGGGGGGGCAGGTCTGGGACGTAGTCGCTTGGCACGTTGGGGGGGATTTTTTTTTAAATCAGGGTGTTATTGAAGCTTCAAATACACCAAATCATGGATTGCATACTCCTTCTTTTCCTACATATAAGCCTCCACTAACTCATTAGGTGATGGTACTACGAATGTCAAACCTAATTGTGGAGGGGTGTATCCATAAAGTGGTTGAAATGGGGTGGTATTTAAGCTGCTGTGGTAATTGATATTATACCACCATTCAGCTAGTGATAATTTTGCAGCCCATTTCTTCAACATGGAACTCGTGATGCAGCGAAGGTAAGATTGTAAGCAACCATTGACCCACGCATAGTCTAGTGCCCTCTATCAAAATTGCCATGCTTGCAAGTTACTCAAATTGAGCCTCTGGTGGCAACATGAATGATGCTGGTGATGCTTGTCACTATTTTGCAAACATTAGTCATGACAAAATAATATTTCTAGCCTCAATATGTAGTCAGATGCAGGGAATAATCAATCTACCGTTGTGGTGCAATCAGGAAAACACAGTAATGAATCTATTTTAGACATGCAACTTATAACAAGTGATAATCAACCTAGCTCGATGTGCAACTAGAAATGGAAAATAATTAATCTAGCCTTCAGATGCCCGATACAAGAAGTAATATTCTAAGCAACCATTTACTCGTGCATAGTCCGGTGCCCTCTATCAATGTTGCCATGCTTCCAAGTTACTCAAATGGAACCTACGGTGGCTACATGAATGATGCTGGTGATGCATGTCCCTATATGGCGAACATCAGTGATGATGACAATAATCTTTCTAGCCTGAATATGAAGTCATATGTAGGGAATAATTGATCTACCGTTGTGGTGCAGTCAGAAACCCACTGTAATTAATCTATTTTGGATGTGCAACTTATAACAAACAATAATCAACCTAGATCGACGTGCAACTAGAAATAAAAAGTAATCAATCTGGCCTCGACATGCCAGAAACAAGAAGTAATCAATCTAGCCCTAATGTGTAGATGAAAAATGGGAATAAAAAATCTAACGTCGACATGCAAACAAAAAATAAAAACTAGGACTTGGGTTTGCATGAGTCTGCTCCGATGTCGGCAGCACAAGAGGAGAGGCAGAGATAGATGGTGGGGTGGAGGGGGAAGTAGTTGAGGGGAAGTGGTAGCGTGCACGAAACAAGAATGAAAAGAAAGAGAGTACGTGGCGGGGGCAGGTCTGGGACGCAGGCGCTTGGCCCATCGCGGGGGGATTTTTTTTTTAAATCAGGGTGTTGTTGAAGCTGTTACCTTACAGCTTGAAATACGGCGAATCATGGATTGCATACTCCTTCTTTTCCTACATATAACTCAATATGTGATGGTACTGCGAATGTCAAACCTAATTGTGGAGGGGTGTATCCATAAAGTGCTTGAAATGGGGTGGTATTTAAGCTGCTGTGATAATTGATACTATACCACCATTCAGCTAGTGATAATCTTGCAACCCATTTCTTCAACATCGAAATCGTGATGCAGCGAAGGTAAGATTGTAAGCAACCATTTACCCAAGCATAGTCTAGTGCCCTCTATCAATATTGCCATACTTGCAAATTACTCATGAATGATGCTGGTGATGCATGTCACTATTTTGCAAACATCAGTCATGACAAAATAATATTTCTAGCCTCAATATGTAGTCAGATGAAGGGAATAATCAATCTACCATTGTGGTGCAGTCAGAAACACATAGTAATGAATGTATTTTAGATGTGAAACTTATAACAAGCGATAATCAACCTAACTCGACATAATGAATCTACCGTTGTGGTGCCGTCAGAAAAATACTGTAATGAATCTATTTTAGATGTGCAACTTATAACAAGCGATAATCAACCTAACTCGACGTGCAACTAGAAATGGAAAATAATCAATCTGGCCTTCAAATGCCCGTAACAAGAAGTAATATTCTAAGCAACTATTTACTCGTGCATAGTCCGGTGCCCTCTACCAATGTTGCCATGCTTCCAAGTTACGCAAATGGAACCTACGGTGCCTACATGAATGATGCTGGTGATGCATCTCCCTATATTGCAAACATTAGTGATGATGATAATAATCTTTCTGGCCTGAATATGAAGTCAGATGTAGGAAATAATTAATCTACCGTTGTGATGCTTTCAGAAACGAACAATAATAAATCTATTTTAGCTGTGCAACTTATAACAAACAATAATCAACTTAGATCGACGTGCAACTAGAAATAAAAAGTAATTAATCTGGCCTTGACATGCCAGAAACAAGAAGTAATCAATCTAGCCCTAATGTGCAGATGAAAAATGGGAATAAACAGTCTGACGTCGACATGCAAACAAAAAATAAAAACTTGGACCTGGGTTTGCATGAGTCTGCTCCGACGTCGGCAGCACGAGAGGAGAGGCAGACATAGATGGTGGGGTGGAGGAGGAAATAGATGAGGGGCAATGGTAGCGTGCCCGAAACAAGAATAAAAAGAAAGAGAGGACGTGGGGGGGGCAGGTCTCGGACGCAGGCGCATGGCGCGTTTGTGGGGGGGAATTTTTTTAAAATAAGGGTGTTATTGAAGCTGTAACCTTAGAGCTTCAAATACACCGAATCACGGATTGCATACTCCTTCTTTTCCTACATATAAGCCTCCACTAACTCATTAGGTGATGATACTGCGAATGTCAAGTGGTGTATCCATGAAGTGCTGGAAATGGGGTGGTATTTAAGATGCTGTGGTTATTAATATTATACCACCATTCACCTAATGATAATCTTGCAGCCCATTTCTTCAACATAGAACTTGTAAGCAACCATTTACCCGCGCATATTATAGTGCCCTCTATAATTGTTGTCATTCTTGCAAGTTACTCAAATTGAGCCTCTGGTGGCTACATTAATGATGCTAGTGATGCATGTCACTATTTTGCAAACATCAGCCATTACAAAATAATATTTCTATTCTCAATATGTAGTCAAATGCAGGGAATAATCAATCTACCATTGTGGTGCAGTCAGAAACACACAGTAATAAATTTATTTTAGATGTGCAACTTATAACAAGCGATAATCGACCTAGCTCGACGTAATAAATCTACTATTATGGTGCAGTCAGAAACACAGAGTAATGAATCAATTTTAGATGTGCAACTTATAACAAGCGATAATCGACCTAGCTTGACGTAATGAATCTACCGTTGTGGTGCAGTCAGAAACACACAGTAATGAATCTATTTTAGATGCGCAACTTATAACAAGCGATAATCAACCTAGCTCGATGTGGAACTAGAAATGGAAAATAATCAATCTGGCCTTCACATGCCTGAAACAAGAAATAATATTCTAAGCTACCATTTACCCGTGCATAGTCCGGTGCCCTCTATCAATGTTGTCATGCTTACAAGTTACTCAAATGGAACCTACAGCGGCTACATGAATGATGCTGGTGATTTATGTCCCTATATTGCAAACATTAGTGATGATGACAATAATCTTTCTGGCCTGAATATGAAGTCAGATGTACAGAATAATTAATCTACCGTTGTGGTGCAATAAAAAATCCACAGTAATGAATCTATTTTAGATGTGCAACTTATAACAAACAATAATCAAACCTAATTGTGGAGTGGTGCATCCATAAAGTGCTTGAAATGCGGTGGTATTTAAGCTGCTGTGGTAATTGATATTATACCACCATTCAGCTAGTAATACTAATGCTGTCCATTTCTTCAACATGGAACTCGTCATGCAGCGAAGGTAAGATTCTAAACAACCGTTTACCCACGCATAGTCTAGTGCCCTTTATAATTGTTGCCATGCTTGCAAGTTACTCAAATTGAGCCTCTAGTGGCAACATGAATGATGCAAACATCAGCTATTACAAAATAATATTTCTAGCCTCAATATGTAGTCAGATGCAGAGAATAATCAATCTACCTTTGTGGTGCAGTCAGAAACACATAATAATGAATCAATTTTAGATGTGCAACTTATAACAAACGATAATCGACCAAGCTCGACGTAATGAATCTACCGTTGTGGTGCAGTCAGAAACCCACAGTAATGAATCTATTTTAGATGTGCAACTTATCACAAACAATAATCAACCTACATCGATGTGCAACTAGAAATAAAAAGTAATCAATCTGGCCTCGACATGCCAGAAACAAGTAGTAATCAATCTAGCCCTAATTTGCAAATGAAAAATTAGAATAAACTACCTGACGTCGACATGCAAACAAATAATAAAAACTAGAACTTGGGTTTGCATGAGTCTGCTCTGACGTCGGCAGCACGAGAGGAGAGGCAGAGATAGATGGTGGGGTGGAGGAGGAAATAGATGAGGGGCAATGGTAGCATGCACAAAACAAGAGTGAAAAGAAGGAGAGGACGTGGGGGGGGGGAGGTCTGGGACGCAGGCGCTTGGCGCGTTGGGGGAGGATTTTTTTTATAATAAGGGTGTTATTGAAGCTGTAACCTTACAGCTTCAAAAACACCGAATCACGGATTGCATACTCCTTCTTTTACTACATATAAGCCTCCATTAACTCATTAGGTGATGGAACATACGGTGGCTACATGAATGATGCTGGTGATGCATGTCCCTATATTGCAAACTTTAGTAATGATGACAATAATCTTTCTGGCCTGAATATGAAGTCATATGTAGGGAATAATTAATCTACCGTTGTGGTGTAGTCAGAAACCCACAGTAATGAATTTATTTTAGGTGTGCAACTTATAAGAAGCGATAATCGACCTAGCTCGACATAATGAATCTATCGTTGTGGTGCAGTCAGAAACACAGTAATGAATCTATTTTAGATGTTCAACTTACAACAAGCGATAATCAACCTAGCTCGATGTGCAACTAGAAATGGAAAATAATAAATCTGGCCTTCACATGCCCGAAACAAGAAGGTAATATTCTAAGCAACCATTTACCCGTACATAGTCCGGTGCCCTCTATCAATGTTGCCATGCTTCCAAGTTACTCAAATGGAACCTACGGTGGCTACATGAATAATGCTGGTGATGCATGTCTCTATATTGCAAACATTAGTGATGATGACAATAATCTTTCTGGCCTAAATATGAAGTCAGATGTAGAGAATAATTAATCTACCGTTATGGTGCAGTCAGAAACCCACAGTAATGAATGTATTTTAGATGTACAACTTATAACAAACAATAATCAATCTAGATCGACGTGCAACTAGAAATAAAAATAATCAATCTGCAATCGACAAGCCACAAACAGAAAGTAATCAATCTAGCCCTAATATGCGGATGAAAAATGAGAATAGACAATCTGACGTCGAAATGCAACCAAAAATAGAAACTAGGACTTGGGTTTGCATGAGTCTGCTGCGACGTCGGCAACACGAGAGGAGAGGCAGAGATAGATGGTGGGGTAGAGGAGGAAATAGTTGAGGTGCAGTGGTAGCGTGCACGAAACAAGAATGAAAAGAAAGAGAGTGGGGGGGCAGGTCTGGGACGCAGGCGCTTGGCGCGTTGGGGGGGCGATTTTTTTTAAAATCAGGGTGTTATTGAAGCTGTAACCTTACAGCTTCAAATACACCGAATCATGGATTGCATACTCCTTTTCCTACAAATAAGCCTCCACTAACTCATTAGGTGATGGTACTGCGAATGTCAAACCCAATTGTGGAGCGGTGTATCCATAAAGTGCTCGAAATGTGGTGGTATTTAAGCTACTGTGATAATTGATATAATACCACCATTCAACTAGTGATAATCTTGCCGCCCATTTCTTCAACATGGAACTCGTGATGCAGCGAAGGTGAGATTCTAAGCAACCGTCCACGCATAGCCTAGTGCCCTCTATAATTGTTGCCATGCTTTCAAGTTACTCAAATTGAGCCCATGGTGGCTACATGAATGATGCTATCACTATTTTGCAAACATCAGTCATGACAAAATAATCTTTCTAGCCTCAATATGTAGTCAGATGCAGGGAATAATCAATCTACCGTTGTGGTGTAGTAAGAAACACATAGTAATGAATCTATTTTAGATGTGCAACTTATAACAAACAATAATCGACCTAGCTCGATGTAATGAATCTACCGTTGTGGTGCGATCAGAAACACACAGTAATGAATCTATTTTAGATGTGCAACTTATAACAAGCAATAATCAACCAAGCTCGATGTGCAACTAGAAATGGAAAATAATAAATCTAGATTTCACATGCTCGAAACAAGAAGTAATACTCTAAGCAACCATTTACCCGTACATAGTCCGTTGCCCTCTATCAATGTTGCCATGGTTCCAAGTTACTCAAATGGAACCTACGGTGGCTACATGAATGATGCTGGTGATGCATGTCCCTATATTGCAAACATTAGTGATGATTACAATAATCTTTCTAGCCTGAATATGAAGTCAGATGTAGGGAATAATTAATCTACCGTTGTGTTGCATTCAGAAACCCACAGTAATAAATCTATTTTAGATGTGCAACTTATTACAAACAATAATCAATCTAGATCGACGGGCAACTAGAAATAAAAAATAATCAATCTGGCCTCAATATGCCAGAAACAAGATGTAATCAATCTAGCCCTAATGTGCAGATGAAAAATGGGAATAAACAATCTGAAGTCGACATGCAACAAAAAATAAAAACTAGGACTTGGGTTTGCATGAGTCTGCTCCGACTTCGGCAGCACGAGAGGAGAGGCAGAGATAGATAGTAGCGTGGAGGAAATAGTTGAGGGGCAGTGGTACCATGCACGAAACAAGAATGAAAAGAAAGAGAGGACGTGGGGGCGACAGGTCTGGGACGTAGGCGCTTGGCGTGTTTGGGGGGGATTTTTTTTTTTAAATAAGGGTGTTATTGAAGCTGTAACCTTATAGCTTCAAATAAACCGAATCACGGATTGCATACTCCTTTTCCAACATATAAGCCTCCACTAGCTCATTAGGTGATGGTACTGCGAATATCAAACCTAATTGTGGAGGGGTGTATCCGTAAAGTGCTTGAAATGGGGTGGTATTTAAGCTACTGTGATAATTGATATTATACCACCATTCAACTAGTGATAATATTGTAGCCCATTTCTCAACATGAAACTCGTGATGCAGCGAAGGTAAGATTCTAAGCAACCGTTTACCCACGCATAGCCTAGTGCCCTTTATAATTGTTGCCATGCTTGCAAGTTACTCAAATTAAGCCCATGGTGGCTACATGAATGATGCTGGTGATGCATGTCACTATTTTGCAAACATCAGTCATGACAAAATAATCTTTCTAGCCTCTATATGTAGTCAGATGCAGGGAATAATTAATCTACCGTTGTGGTGCAGTCAGAAAAACACAGTAATGAATCTATTTTAGGTGTGCAACTTATAACAAGCGATAATTAACCTAGCTCGATGTCGAACTTGAAATGGAAAATAATCAATCTGGCCTTCACATGCCCGAAACAAGAAGTAATATTCTAAACAACCATTTACTCGTGCATAGTCCGGTGCCCTTTCTAATTGCAAGTCGATGTCAGATTGTTGAGCTAGGTTGATTATCGTTTGTTATAAGTTGCACATCAAAAATAGATTCATTACTGTATGTTTCTGACTGCACCACAACGGTAGATTGAAATTCCTTGCATCTGACTACATATTGAAGCGAGAAAGATTATTGTTGTCGTGACTGATCTTTGCACAATAGTGACATGCATTACCAGGATCATTCATGTAGCAACGATAGGCTTCATTTGAGTAACTTGGAAGCATGCAGGGAATAATCAATCTACCATTGTGGTGCAGTCAGAAACACATAGGATCATTCATGTAGCAACGATAGGCTTCATTTGAGTAACGATAGGCTTCATTTGAGTAATCTTTCTAGCTTCATTATGTAGTCAGATGCAGGGAATAATCAATCTACCATTGTGGTGCAGTCAGAAACACACAGAACCGAATCTGTTTTAGATGTGCAACTTATAACAAGCGATAATCGACCTAGCTCGACGTAATGAATCTACCGTCGTGGTGTAGTCAGAAAAACACAGTAATGAATCTATTTTAGATATGCAACTAATAACAAGCGATTATCAACCTAGCTCGATCTGCAACTAGAAATGGAAAATAATCAATCTGGCCTTCACATGACCGAAACAAGAAGTAATATTCTAAGCAACCATTTATCCGTGCATAGTCCGGTCCAGTGCCCTCTATCATTGTTGCCATGCTTCCAAGTTACTCAAATGGAACCTACGGTGGCAACATGAATGATGCTGGTGATGCATGTCCCCAAATTGCAAACATTGGTGATGATGACATTAATCTTTCTGGCCTGAATATGAAGTCAGATGTAGGGAATAATTAATCTACCGTTGTGCTGCAGTCAGAAATCCACACTAATGAATCTATTTTAGATGTACAACTTATAACAAACAATAATCAACCTAGATCAATGTGCAACTAGAAATAAAAAGTAATCAATCTGGCCTCGACATTCCAGAAACAAGAAGTAATCAATCTAGCCCAAATGTGCAGATGAAAAATGGGAATAAACAATATGACGTCGACTTGCTACCAAAAATAGAAACTAGGACTTGGGTTTGCATGAGTCTGCTCCGACGTCGGCAGCACGAGAGGAGAGGCAGAGATAGATGGTGGGGTAGAGGAGGAAATAGTTGAGGGGCAGTGGTAGACTGCACGAAATAAGAATGAAAAGAAAGAGAGGACGTGCGGGCGGCTGGTCTGGGACGCAGGCGCTTGGCGCGTTGGGGGGGGGGGGATTTATTTTAAAATCAGGGTGTTATTGAAGCTGTAACATTCCAGCTTCAAATACACCGAATCACGGATTGCATACTCCTTTTCCAACATATAAGCCTCCACTAACTTATTAGGTGATGGTACTGCGAATGTCAAACCTAATTGTGGAGGGGTGTATCCATAAAGTGCTTGAAATGGGGTGGTATTTAAGCAACTGTGATAATTGATATTATCCCACCATTCAACTAGTGATAATATTGTAGCCCATTTCTCAACATGGAACTTGTGATGCAGCGAAGGTGAGATTCTAAGCAACCGTTTACCCACGCAAAGCCTAGTGCCCTATATAATTGTTGCCATGCTTGCAAGTTACTCAAATTAAGCCCATGGTGGCTACATGAATGATGCTGGTGATGCATGTCACTATTTTGCAAACATCAGTCATGACAAAATAATCTTTCTAGCCTCTATATGTAGTCAGATGCAGGGAATAATTAATCTACCGTTGTGGTGCAGTCAGAAAAACACAGTAATGAATCTATTTTAGGTGTGCAACTTATAACAAGCGATAATTAACCTAGCTCGATGTCGAACTTGAAATGGAAAATAATCAATCTGGCCTTCACATGCCCGAAACAAGAAGTAATATTCTAAACAACCATTTACCCGTGCATAGTCCGGTGCCCTTTCTAATTGCAAGTCGATGTCAGATTGTTGAGCTAGGTTGATTATCGTTTGTTATAAGTTGCACATCAAAAATAGATTCATTACTGTATGTTTCTGACTGCACCACAACGGTAGATTGAAATTCCTTGCATCTGACTACATATTGAAGCGAGAAAGATTATTGTTGTCGTGACTGATCTTTGCACAATAGTGACATGCATTACCAGGATCATTCATGTAGCAACGATAGGCTACATTTGAGTAACTTGGAAGCATGGCAACATTGATAGAGGGCACCAGACTATGCACGGGTAAATGGTTGCTTAGAATCTTACCTGCGCTGCATGACGAGTTCTAAGTCGAAGGAATGGGCTGCATGTAGGGGTGAAAACGGGTCGGATTAACTCCGACCCGACCCGCTATCCGACCCGACTCGGATCGGATTCGAATAAAAAATTTCTATCCGACTCAGATTCGGATTTGGATACGGATAGAATTTTTGAAAAAAATTCGGATACAGATTCGGATACGGGTCGGATAAATTTTTCGGATTCGAATACGGATATTGGATATCCGTTTACCCGCATATATTTTTAAATGATTTACAGTTTTTAGTTTGCTTATTTAAATAGTAAGTATTAATATTATTACTAATAATACATTATATTTTATTTATAGAGATTAATTTCTCTAATTTTATATATTTGACATACAAAAAAATTATTTATTGTAAAACTCTTAATAATTTTATGTTAATTATATTTAAATAAAATATTATAATTATTTTAAATTTAATCAATATCCGTTTAAGATCCGATTTTTTATCCGAAAATTATCCGTATCCGTTTAGTTAGGATATGGTTTTAAATTTTGCTATCCGTCCAATATCCGTATCCGAACTAAAAATACGGATCCGAATATGGGTTGAGCACTATCCGATCCGTATCCGATTCGTTTTCACCCATAGCTGCATGACTATCACTAGTTGAATGGTGGTATAATATCAATTACCACAGCAGCTTATAGACCACCCTTTTTCAAGCACTTTATGGATACACCCCTCCACAATAAGCTTTGACATTCGCAATACCATCATCTATTGAGTTAGTGGAGGCTTATCCATAGGAAAGGAAGGAGTATGCAATCTGTGATTCGATGTATTTAAAGCTGCAACCTTATAGACATACCTCTATGTAGATCCGATAGAACTTCTATAACACCCAGATTTAAAAAAAAAAATCCACCCCACCACGCGCCAAGCGCCTGCATCCCACACCTGCCCCCCGTCCTCTCTTTCTTTTCCTTTTTTTTTTCGTGCACGCTACCACTGCCCCTCATCTATTTCGTCCTCCACCCCACCATCTCTCTCTGCCTCTCCTCTCATGCTGCCGACGCCGGAGCAGACTCATGCAAATCCAAGTCCTAAATACCTCCTTGGTAAGCCCCTAAACCTCTCAATTAATTACGGTAATCATCTTCCCCTACCTTGCCTTCATCGGAATTCCTAGCGGCTGGCGACTTCTCGTCTAATCGTTCAGTCCGAGAGCTTTGATGAGGAGAGAAGTAGATTTATGTGGTCTTCAAGCTCTAAGTGAGGGGGGGCGGGGGGCGGGCGGGCTACTTCTGCTCCCTCATAGGCGGGGAGGATGGCAAAACTGCTCCAACGCAGGCTCGGGCTATTGTGTATAAAATATAGCTTTTAGCTATTAGCTATTGTGTATAAAATATAGCTTTTAGCTATTGTGATGCTATTACTAGGTAGAAATCTAGCCTTGAGGGTACTGATTTTGTAATATACACCGAGCATCAAAGCATCAAATACTTCTTAAAGCAAACACTGACTGTTGCTAGTTTCCGACTGTACATCTACAACGAGGCGAGATTGATTATTTTCTATTTCTATTTGCATGTCGAGGTCAGATTGTTTATTCCAAATTTCTGGCGGCACATCAAGGGTAGATTGATTATTTTCTATCTCTAGCTGCACATCGAGCTAGGTTGACTATCGCTTATTATAAGTTGCACATCTAAAATAGATTCATTACTATGTGTCTCTGACTGCACCACAACAGTAGATTGATTATTCCCTGCATCTGACTTCACATTCAGGCCAGAAAGATTATTATCATCATCACTGATGTATGCAATATAGGGACATGCATCACCAGCATCATTCATGTAGCCACCATAGGTTACATTGTCGACGTCAGATTGTTTATTGCCATTTTTCGTCTGCACATTACGGCTAGATTGATTACTTCTTGTTTCTGACACATCGAGGCCAGATTGATTATTTTTTATTTCTAGTTGTACGTCGAGCTAGGTTGATTATCGCTTGTTATAAGTTGGACATCAAAAATAGATTCATTACGGTGTGTTTCTGACTGCACCACAATGGTAGATTGATTATTCCCTGCATCTGACTACATATAGAGGCCAGAAAGATTATTGTCGTTATCACTGAAGTTTGCACAAATAGGGACATGCATCACCAGCATCATTCATGTAGCCACCATAGGCTCCATTTGAGTAACTTGGAAGCATGGCAACATTGATAGAGGGCACCGAACTATGCGCGGGTAAATGGTTGCTTAGAATCTTACCTTCGCAGCATAACAAGTTCTAACTCGAAGAAATGGGCTGCATGACTATAACTAACTTAATGGTGGCATAATATTAATTACCACAGTAGCTTAAATACCACCCCATTTCAAGCACTTTATGGATACACCCCTCCCCAATTAGCTTTGACATTTGTCGTACCATCACCTATTGAGTTAGTGGAGGCTTATTTGTAGGAAAGGAAGGAGCATGCAATCAGTGATTCGGTGTTTATAGAGCTGCAACCTTATAGACAAACTTCTATATAGATCTGATAGAACTTCTATAACACCCAAATTAAAAAAAAAAATCCCCCCAACCACGTGCCAAGCGCCTGCGTCCCACACCTGCCCCCGTCCTCTCTTTCTTTTCCTTCTTCTTTTGTGCATGCTACCACTGCACCTCATCTATTTCCTCCTCCACCCCACCATCTCTTTCTGCCTCTCCTCTCGTGCTGTCTACGTTGGAGCAGACTCATGCAAACCCAAGTCCTAGACACCTCCTTCGTAAGCCCTAATCATGCTATTACTAGGTAGAAATCCGGCCTTGAGGGTACTCATTTCGTAATACACACCGGGCATCAAAGCATCAAATACTTCTTAAAGCAAACATTGACTATTGCTTGTTTCCAATTGCACATCTACATTGAGGCTAGATTTATTATTTTCTATTTCTGGTTGCATGTCGACGTCAGATTATTTATTCCAATTTTTCGTCTGCACATTAGGGCAAGATTGATTACTTCTTGTTTCTGGCATGTTGAGGCCAAATTGATTATTTTTTATTTCTAGTTGCATGTCGAGCTAGGTTGATTATTGCTTGTTATAAGTTGCACATGAAAAATAGATTCATTACTGTGTGTTTCTGACTGCACCACAATGGTAAATTGATTATTCCTTACATCTGACTTCATATTCAGACCAGAAAGATTATTGTCATCATCACTGATGTTTGCAATATAGGGACATGCATCACCAGTATCATTCATGTAGCCATCGTAGGTTCCATTTGAGTAACTTTGTGATACGATTCGGACTTCACCGATGTCGTCTTGAGCATGGATTCACTTTAGGAGTGTTTTTGTTTCATGTTTTAGTGTTTAATTTCCATTAAAACTAGTTTTCTGTAAGTTGCATTCGAACGTGGGTGGAGTGAGTTCGAACGCGGTTTGTGAACGGCGTTGTGAACGTGGGTGAAGAGAGTGCACTGTGCGTTCGAACGTACCACCGACAGGCGTGTTTGATCGCGCGTTCGAACGGTTGCATCACGTTCGCAAATCCAGAGGAGCAAACTCGGTGCGTTCGAACACGGTCGGCGAAAATTGTATTGTTAGGGTTAATTTTGAGTTGTGGTTAGCCACTAAAAGGATGTGGAGGGCAACCAAAGTTATTATTGATTATTGAGAATTGATTTTGCCTTGCCTCCTTCGTCTTCTTCGCTCCCGTTCTCTCAATCCCCGGCGATGCCGTTTCTAACCTCCCTCGACCGGCCAATCACCCTAGTCCCTTAGGGGCGGCCCTCTCCTCCCCCTTCTTCGAATCTATCCAACACTTGCCCTAACCCTTCCATCAACTATAACCCCTCCTCCACCACTTTTCACCGGTGCCACCCCATTAACGCCGGTCCACCTTCAACCACCATCACCTAGGATCACGTGCCTCCATCCACGGATCCAAAACAGACCACCCTGACATTTGTCTATTAATTGGAGATATCTTGAGATCCCCACATCCGATTCGCCTGAAACTAAATTTGTTGGAAAGCTCTTTTCTGGGTCTACAACATATAAAAATTTCACATCGATCTGACGACAGTATATTTTGGGATCTTATTTCAAAGTTCCATGCCAGATCTAGTTCAGATTTGAGAATTGGAAGAGATCGAACCTTAGCCTAAGGGGAGATCGTATCAAGCTTGGTATCAGAGCCTTAGCCTAAAAGGGGAGATCGTATCAATCTTGGTATCAGAGCCATCATTCCTCGGACAAGCGCTTCCTATGACGACTACCAGATCCATGGCTGCACGGCGAGATGATGAAGAAAAGATTCTCCCAATAGAGGGGGAAACGATTGTGGGGACTTCCACCCGCGGAACCGCCCGATCTAATAGGAATACGAAAGAACCTAGCGTTCAAGCAATGTTGGGGTCTCTTTTCAAACAGATGGCCATCAATAATCAAATGATGATGGAGATGATGCGGGAAATATGGGCATGGCTGAAACCTTCTTCAACAAGCAGGGCAATCACAAGACAGCATGGGGAACTCTCCACAACAAACCCAACATCCTCCATGGCCTCCCCGTTCATCACAAAAGTAGGGGAGAGTTTGGCTATCCAGCAAGATCGAGATTCTACACCTCGACCCATGGTCAGCCGCAATGAACTGCCGTCGGCTACAATAGGATCCTCAACCATTGTAGCAGCCCTTGGGACCTCCAAATCTTCCTATGCACCAGAGACCTCGCTGATAAACCACGAAAGGCTAGCTGTTCCTTTCCCAATTCCTGAAGAAATGACGAAGAGTCCGGCTTCAAGGCAGCAGTTTCCTTCGGCGAGCCCGATGGTTGGAAAGATTCTTTTGACATCAGAATAGAGTTCTTCGACGAGTCGACAACCGTGCGAACCACTGTTGAATGGAGGAAGACCACACATGGCCGCTAGATATCCTCATCCAGAATTCTCATCAATGGTGAGGGAGATGATACAGAACCGCAAGTTCCAACACTTGGGCCGCGTTACACCACCTTATTTTGCAACCACAGTGAGATAGCAACCAGGAAGAAATCATGTATGGCCTCTAGTGACCTTCCACCATTCTCCTCGGTCAATCGACAGTCGACCGCGACAACACCATCACCGATGATGACGTTGCAGCTCCCCGCCGAGCTACAACTCGAAGGAGAAGTCCGCAATCTTCCAACCACGGCATCACCAGCCTCTGACAGCCATGTAAAGACCTTGGGGGTTGTTGCTTTTCTCACCCAGACGGCCGAAAGCTCCTTGTCATGGCTGCGACAAAATGAAGAAGGAGATGAAGATTTTGTTTTTGTCAACCTCAGCCTTCCACAACAGTCAACCGCCGCCACCCCAAGAGGGACCTCACCAGCAGCTACCAGATGACCGAAGGCTCCTTGCCATGGTTGCAACGGGACAGAGAAGAAGGACCTGAAGATTTCATTTTTTGGGCCAACTTCGGCCTTCCTTCGCCGTCGACCGCCACCACACCGTCGAGAACCCTGCTAAAGCAACTACTGGAGGTGGTCACTACTCAACCAAGGCTGCCACATGCCAAGGCAACTCATATGGCAATGGTTGATGGAGATGAAATTATGGGAGAAATATTAGGGGTTTCAAATTTTTTTATGGAATTGCTAGACATGAACTGGGTTGGACCTATGAGCCAAAGGGGTCAAGTCGAGCATGAGTCATCTCTGGACTTCGGGACTCAGTTAAGTCAAATGAGGGACATTATCAGAAACCCTCTACTTGACTTAAGACGAGTTTGCTTATACCAGGATACATTTGATTCGGATCCTAATCCATAGAGTGGGCAGAATGATTATGAGTACAACCAATAATCAGTTTGGCTAGTTGAACCTAACTTGAGTCACTGGGAGGACCTAATCTGGATCCAACAACTGCATCTAACTCGACCTCCCGAGCGCAATTGGATGCACCAGATTTCTATTGCTGAACTGACATTGAGTCAATTGGTTCGACCACCTGAGACCAAGTGGACTCAATGTAGATGGACCCGAATTCCACCTTGGGCCAGTAGGAGTTCAAGTATCCAAGCTCGATTGAGGATGACCCCCTTTGAGGCGATTTATGGTTGCACTTTCCCTGTCTTGCGTGCCTACGATAGACTTGCGACGGAGGATAGATTTGAGCTTGACTTGAAACTTGTTGATCGAGATGAAACTATGAGACGGCTCAAGATGCACCTAGCAACAACCCAACAATGGTGGGCCACGAAACTCCTTGGGTATGACTACAAATTAGTCTACAAAAAAGGGATCGAGAATCGAGCGGCTGATGCCCTTTCACGCCAACCGGACACAAGTGAGCTTACCTCTTCTTCAGCACCAACATTTCATCTATTTTCAGATATGTGGGGAACCAATGCAGAAGATCATACCATGTAGGAGCTGGAGTCAGAGTTCAAAGATCGCTTCCCAAATTTCAAACCTTGAGGACAAGGTTGCGAAAGCGTGGTGGATTGATACGATTCGGACTTCACCGATGTCGTCTCAAGCATGGATTCACTTTAGGAGTGTTTTTGTTTCATGTTTTAGTGTTTAATTTCCATTAAAATAAGTTTTTTGTAAGTCGCGTTCGAACGCGGGTGGAGTGAGTTCGAACGCGGTTTGTGAACGGGGTTTTGAACGTGGGTGAAAAGAGTGCACTGTGCGTTCGAACGCGGTGCGTTTGAACGCACTGTGAACGCCTGCATCGCATTCACAAATACCGATAGGTGCATTCGATTGTGCGTTCAAACGCTTGCATCGCGTTCATAAATCAAGAGGAGCGAACGCGGTCAGGCGAGTTCGAACGCGGTCGGTGAAAATTGTATTGTTAGGGTTAATTTTGAGTTGTGGTTAGCCCCTAAAAGGATGTGGAGGGCAACCAAAGTTATTATTGATTATTGAGAATTGAGTTTGCCTTGCCTCCTTCGTCTTCTTCGCTCCCGTTCTCTCAATCTCCAGCGATGCCGCTTCTAACCTTCCTCGATCGGCCAATCATCCTAGTCCCTTAGAGGCGGCCCTCTCCTACCCCTTCTTCCAATCTATCCAACACTTGCCCTAACCCTTCCATCAACCATAACCCTTCCACCACCACTTTTCACCGGTGCCACCCCATTAACGCTGGTCCACCTTCAAGCACCATCGCCTAGGATCACGTGCCTCTATCCACGGATCCAAAACAGACCACCCTGACCTTCGTCTATTAATCGGACAATATCTTGAGATCCCCATATCCGATTCGCTTGAACCTAGATTTCTTGGAAAGCTCTTTTCTGGGGTTAAATCATATCAAAATTTCACGTCGATCTGAAGGCGGCATATTTTGGGATCTTATTTCAAAGTTCCCTGCCAGATGTAGTTCAGATCTGAGAATTGGAAGAGATCGAACCTTAGCCTAAGGGGAGATCGTATCCATCTTGGTATCAGAGCTCCATAGCCTGAGGCAAGATCGTATCACTTGGAAGCATGGCAACATTGATAGAGGGCATCGGACTATATGCAGGTAAATGGTTGCTTAGAATATTACTTCTTGTTTCAGGCATGCCAAGGCCAGATTGATTATTTTCCATTTCTAGTTGCATGTCGAGCTAGGTTGATTATCGCTTGTTATAAGTTGCACATCTAAAATAGATTCATTATTGTGTGTTTCTGACTGCACCACAACAGTAGATTCATTACGTCGAGCTAGGTCAATTATCGCTTGTTATAACTTGCACATCTAAAATAGATTCATTACTATGTGTTTCTGACTGCACCACAACGATAGATTGATTATTCCCTGCATCTGACTATATATTGAGGCTAGAAAGATTATTTTGTCATGACTGATGTTTGCAAAATAGTGACATGCATCACCAGCATCATTCATGTAGCCACCATAGGCTCAATTTGAGTAACTTGGAAGCATGACAACATTGATAGAGGGCACTAGACTATGCATGGGTAAATGGTTGCTTAGAATCTTACCTTCGCTGCATCACGAGTTCCAAGTTGAAAAAATGGGCTGCAAGATTATCACTAGTTGAATGGTGGTATAATATCAATTACCACAGCAGCTTAAATACCACCCCATTTCAAGCACTTTATGGATACACCCCTCCACAATTAGCTTTGACATTCGCAGTACCATCACTTATTGAGTCAGTGGAGGCTTATCTGTAGGAAAAGAAAGAGTATGCATTCGGTGATTTGGTGTATTTAAAGCTGCAACCTTATAGATAGACTTCTATGTAGATCCGAGAAAACTTCTATAACACCCGGATTTAAAAAAAAAATCTCCCCCACATGCCAAGTTCCTGCGTCCCACACCTACCCCCATCCTCTGTTTCTTTTCCTTCTTCTTTCGTGCACGGTATCACTGCACCTCATCTATTTCCTCCTCCACCCCACCATCTCTGTCTGCCTCTCCTCCCATCGGCACCCTGGCCACGGGGCGACCTATTTCCGCTACCTCGTAGACGAGGAGGATAGCGAAACTGCTCCACCGTAAGCTCGGGATACACCCCTGCCCTCGCCCCCCACCGTCGAAGAATAATTGTTTTCGTTGCCTGATTATTCTAAACACTTCGAGCTTGAAGCTTATTCGAACAGGGTGGGAGTTGGAGTAGTCCTTCAGGAAGATGGACACCAGATAGCTCTTTTTTGTCGGGCACTCGGGCCCAAGTTCAAATCTTACTATGTGTATAAAAGATAGCTTTTAGCTATTGTCATGCTATTACTAGGTAGAAATCCGGCAAGAGGGTACTCATTTTGTAATACACACCAAGCATCAAAGCAACAAATACTTCTTAAAGCAAACACTGACTATTGATTGTTTCTGACTGCACATCTACATCGAGGCTAGATTGATTATTTTCTATTTCTGGTTGCATGTCGAGGTCCTATTGTTTATTCTCAATTTTCGGCTGCACATCAGGGGTAGATTGATTACTTCTTGTTTCAGGCATGTCGAGGTCAAATTTATTATTTTCAATTTGTAGTTGCACATCGAGCTAGGTTGATTATCGCTTGTTATAAGTTGCACATATAAATTAGATTCATTACCGTGTCTTTATGACTGCACCACAACGGTAGATTGATTATTCCCTGCATTTGACTACATATTGAGGCCAGAAAGATTATTGTCGTCATCACTGATGTTTGCACAATCGGGACATGCATCACCAGCATCTTTCATGTAGCCACTGTAGGTTCCATATGAGTAACTTGGAAGCATGGCAACATTGATAGAGGGCACTGGACTATGCGCGGGTAAATAATTGCGTAGAATCTTACCTTTGCTGCAAGACGAGTTCTAAGTCGAAAATATGGGCTAGATGACTATCACTAGCTGAATGGTGAAATTGCTCCACCGCAGGCTCGGGCCATGCCCCCGCCGCCGAAGAAGAATTGTTTTCGTTGGCCCACTAAAGCCGAGGAAGCTTTTCAAACACTCAAAAATATCCATGATTATGTGGTCCTCAAGCTCTAAGTGAAGGGGGACCTCCATGGATGCCGGCCATGGAGTTTACCTTGTCGCCCCGATGGTCACCCTAGCTGCGAGGTGAGCTACTTCCGCTCCCTCGTAGGTGGGGAGGATGGCGAAACTGCTCCACCGTAGGCTCGAGCTATGTTCCCGCCCCCACCCCCACCGCCGAAGAAGAATTGTTTTCGTTGGCTCACTAAAGCCGAGGAAGCTTTTAAAACTCTCAAAAATAGCCATGATTATAACCCTAGTCCTAGCCTTGTCGGATTTTTCTAAACACTTTGAGCTTGAAGCTGATTCGAGCTGGGTGGGAATTGGTGTAGTCCTTCAACAAGGACACCTGATAGCTTTTTTTAGTCGGGCACTCGGGCCCAAGTTCAAATCTTACTATGTGTATAAAAGAAAGCTTTTAGCTATTATCATGCTATTACAAGGTAGAAATCCAGCCTTGAGAGTACTCATTTTGTAATACACACCTAGCATCAAATCATCAAATACTTCTAAACACTGACTATTGCTTGCTTCCGACTACATATCTACATCGAGGCTAGATTGATTATTTTCTATTTCGCAGGGGTTGATTGATTACCTCTTGTTTTTGGCATGACGATGGCAGATTATTTATTTTCTATTTGTAGTTGCATGTCGAGCTAGGTTGATTATCGCTTGTTATAAGTTGCATATCTAAAATAGATTCATTACAGTGTGTTTGATTGTACCACAACGGTAGATTCATTACGTCGAGCTAGGTTGATTTTTGCTTGTTATAAGTTGCACATCTAAAATAGATTCATTACTATGTGTTTCTGACTGCACCACAATGGTAGATTGATTATTCCTTGCATCTGACTATATATTGAGGCTAGAAAGATTATTGTAGTCATGACTGATGTTTGTAAAATAGTGACATGCATCACCAGCATCATTCATGTAGCCACCATAGGCTCAATTTGAATAACTTGTTAGAATGACAACATTGGACTACGCATGGGTAAATGGTTGCTTAGAATCTTACCTTCGCTGCATCACGAGTTTTAAGTTGAAGAAATGGGCTGCATAACTATCACTAGCTGAATGGTGGTATAATATTAATTACCACAGCAGCATAAATACCAAGCCATTTCAAGCACTTTATGGATACACCCCACCATAATAAGCTTTGGCATTCGCACTACCATCATCTATTGAGTTAGTGGAGGCTTATATGTAGGAAAAGAAGGAGTATGCAATCCATGATTCGGTGTATTTGATGCTGCAACCTTATAAAAAGACTTCTATGCAGATCTGACAGAACTTCTATAACACCTTGATTTTAAAAAAAATCGCCACCCCCCCAACGCGCCAAGCGCCTCCGCCCCAGATCTGCCCCTTGCACTCTCTTTCTTTTCCTTCTTCTTTTGTGCACGATACCATTGCACCTCATCTATTTCCTCCTCCACCACACCATCACTTTCTGCTTCTCCTCTCGTGCTTCCGACGACGGAGCAGACTCATGCATACCCAAGTCCTAGACACTTCCTTCGTAAGCCCCTAATTATGCTATTACTAGGAAGAAATCGAGGGTACTCATATTGTAATACCCACAGAGCATCAAAGCATCAAATACTTCTTAAAACAAACATTGACTATAGCTTGTTTCCGAGTGCACATCTACATCGACGCCAGAATTATTATTTTCTATTTCTTGTTGCATGTCAACGTCAGATTGCTTATTCCTATTTTTCGTCTGCACATTACGGCTAGATTGATTACATATTGTTTCTGGCATGTCAAAGCCAGATTGATTATATTTTATTTATAGTTGCATGTCGAGCTAGGTTGATTATCGCTTGTTATATGTTCCACATCACAACTAAATTCATTACTGTGTGTTTCTAACTGCACCACAATGGTAGATTGATTATTCCCCATTTGAATCACTTTATGGATACACCCCTCCATAATCTATTGAGTTAGTGGAGGCTTATATCTAGGAAAAGAAGGAGTATGCAATCCGTGATTCGGTGTATTTGAAGCTATAAGGTTACAGCTTCAATAACACCCTGATTTTAAAACAAATCCTCCCCCCCCAACGCGCCAAGAGCCTGGGTCCCGGACCTGCCCCTGCCCCCCCACGTCCTCTCTTTCTTTTCATTCTTGTTTCGTAAACGCTACCACTGCCCCCTCATCTATTTCCATCTCCACCCCACCTTCTATCTTTGCCTCTCCTCTCGAGCTGCTGACGTCAGAGCAAACTCATGCAAAGCCAAGTCCTAGTTTTTATTTTTGGTTGCATGTCGACGTCAGATTGTTTATTCCCATTTTTCATCCACACATTAGGGCTAGATTGATTATTTCTTGTTTCTGGCATGTCGAGGCTAGATTGATTACTTTTTATTTCTAGTTGCACGTCGATCTAGGTTGATTATTGTTCGTAATAAGTTGCACATCTAAATTAGATTCATTACTGTGGGTTTCTGACTGCACCACAATGGTAGATTAATTATTACATACATCTGACTTCATATTCAGGCCAGAAAGATTATTATCATCATCACTGATGTTTGCAATATAGGGACATGCATCACTAGCATCATTCATGTAGCCACCGTAGGTTCCATTTGAGTAACTTGGAAGCATGACAACATTCATAGAGGGCACCAGACTATGCACGGGTAAATGGTTGCTTAAGATATTACTTCTTGTTTCGGGCATGTGAAGGCCAGATTGATTATTTTCCATTTCTCGTTGCACGTCGAGCTAGGTTGATTATCGCTTGTTATAAGTTGCACATCTAAGATAGATTCATTACTCTGTGTTTCTGACTGCACCACAACGGTAGATTCATTACGTCGAGCGAGGTTGATTATCGCTTATTATAAGTTGCACATCTAAAATAGATTCATTACTGTGTGTTTCTGACTGCACCACAACGGTAGATTGATTATTCCCTGCATCTGACTACATATTGAGGCTAGAAATATTATTTTGTCACGACTGATGTTTGCAAAATAGTGACATGCATCACCAGCATCATTCATGTAGCCACCATGGGCTCAATTTGAGTAACTTGCAAGTATGGCAACAATTATATACGGCACTAGGCTATAAGTGGGTAAACGGTTGCTTAGAATCTTACCTGCGCTGCATCACGAGTTCCATGTTGAAAAAATGGGCTGCAAGATTATCACTAGCTGAATGGTGGTATAATATCAATAACCACAGTAGCTTAAATACCACCCCATTTCAAGTACTTTATGGATACACCCCTCCACAATTAAGTTTGACATTCGCAGTACCATCACCTAATGAGGTAGTGGAGGCTTATATGTAGGAAAAGAAGGAGTATGCAATCCGTGATTCGGTGTATTTGAAGCTGTAAGGTTACAGCTTCAATACCACCCTGATTTTAAAAAAAATCCCCCCCCCCAACGCGCCAAGCGCCTACGTCCCAGACGTGCCCCCCCACGTCCTCTCTTTCTTTTCATTCTTGTTTTGTGCACGCTACCACTGCCCCTCATCTATTTCCTCCTCCACCCCGCCCCTCATCTATTTCCTCCTCCACCCCACCATCTATCTTTGCCTCTCCTCTCTGATACCGACGTCGGAGCAGACTCATGCAAACCCAATTCCTAGATTTTATTTTTTGTTTGCATGTGGACGTCAGATTGTTTATTCCCATTTTACATCTGCACATTAGTGCTAGATTGATTACTTTTTGTTTTTGGCATGTCAAGGCCAGATTGATTACTTTTTATTTCTAGTTGCACGTCGATCTAGGTTGATTATTGTTTGTTATAAGTTGCATATCTAAAATAAAATCATTACTGTGGCTTTCTGACTGCACCACAACGGTAGGTTAATTATTCCCTACATCTAACTTGATATTCAGGCCAGAAAGATTATTGTCATCATCACTGATGTTTGCAATATAGGGACATGCATCACCAGCATCATTCAGGTAGCCACCGTAGGTTCCATTTCAGTAACTTAGAAGCATGGCAACATTGATAGAGGGCACTGGACTATGCACGGGTAAATGGTTGCTTAGAATATTAATTCTTGTTTCGGGCATGTAAAGGCCAGATTGATTATCGCTTGTTATAAGTTGCACATCTAAAATAGATTGATTACTGTGTATTTCTGACTGCACCACAACGGTAGATTCCTTACATCGAGCTAGGTCGATTATCGCTTGTTATAAGTTGCACACCTAAAATAGATTCATTATTTTGGGTTTCTGACTGCACCACAACGGTAGATTGATTATTCGCTGCATTTGACTACATATTGAGGCTAGAAAGATTATTTTGTCATTACTGATGTTTGCAAAATAGTGACATGCATCACCAGCATTATTTAATGTAGCCACCATGAGCTCAATTTTAGTAACTTGCAAGCATGGCAATAACTATAAAGGGCACTAGGCTATGCGTGGGTAAACGGTTGCTTAGAATCTCACCTTTCCTGCATCACGAGTTCTATGTTGAAGAAATGGGCTGCAAGATTATCACTAGTTCAATGGTGGTATAATATCAATTATAACAGTTACTTAAATACCACCCCATTTCAGGCACTTTATAGATACACCCCTCCACAATTAAGTTTGACATTCATAGTAACTTGGGTTTCTAACTGCACCACAACGGTAGATTCATTACGTCGAGCTTGGTCGATTATCGCTTGTTATAAGTTGCACATCTAAAATAGATTCATTATTGTGTGTTTCTGACTGCACCACAACGGTAGATTGATTATTCCCTGCATCTTACTACATATTGAGCCTAGAAATATTATTTTGTCATGACTGATGTTTGCAAAATAGTGACATGCATCACCAGCATCATTCATGTAGCCTCTATGGGGTCAATTTGAGTAACTTGGAAGCATGGCAACAATTATAGAGGGCACTAGGCTATGCGTGGGTAAACGGTTGCTTAGAATCTCACCTTTCCTGCATCACGTGTTCCATGTTGAAGAAATGGGCTGCAAGATTATCACTAGTTGAATGGTGGTATAATATCAATTATCACAGTAGCTTAAATACCACCCCATTTCAAGTACTTTATAGATACACCCCTCCAGAATTAGGTTTGACATTCGCAGTACCATCACCTAATGAGTTAGTGGAGGCGTATATGTAGGAAAAGGAGTATGCAATCTGTGATTCGGTGTATTTGAAGCTGTAAGGTTACAGTTTCAATAACACCCTGATTTTAAAAAAAATCCACCCCAACGCGCCAAGCGCCTGCGTCCCAGACTTGCCCCCCCACGTCCTCTCTTTCTTTTCATTCTTGTTTCGTGCACGCTACCATTGCCCCTCAACTATTTCTTACTCTACCCCACCATCTATCTCTGCCTCTCCTCTCGTGCTGCCGACGTCGTAGCAGACTCATGCAAACCCAAATCCTAGTTTCTATTTTTGGTTGCATGTCGACGTCAGATTGTTTATTCCCATTTTTCATCTACACATTAGGGCTAGATTGATTACTTCTTGTTTTTGGCATGTCGAGGCCAGATGGATTACTTTTTATTTCTAGTTGCACATCGATCTAGGTTCATTATTGTTTGTTATAAGTTGCACATCTAAAATAGATTCATGTAGGTTTCTGACTGCACCACAATGGTAAATTAATTATTCCCTATATCTGACTTCATATTCAGGCCAGAAAGATTATCGTCATCATCACTAATGTTTGCGATATAGGGACATGCATCACCAGCATCATTCATGTAGCCACCGTAGGTTCCATTGGAGTAACTTGGAATCATGACAACATTGATAAAGGGCACCGGACTATGCACGGGTAAATGGTTGCTTAGAATATTACTTCTTGTTTCGGGCATGTGAAGGCCAGATTGATTATTTTCCATTTCTTATTCGACATCGAGCTAGGTTGATTATCGTTTGTTATAAGTTGCACACCTAAAATAGATTCATTACTGTGTTTTTCTGACTGCACCACAACGGTAGATTAATTATTCCCTCCATCTGACTACATATTGAGGCTAGAAAGATTATTTTGTCATGATTGATGTTTGCAAAATAGTGACATGCATCACCAGCATCATTCATGTAGCCACCATGGGCTCAATTTGAGTAACTTGGAAGCATGGCAACAATTATAAAGAGCACTAGGCTATGCGTGGGTAAACGGTTGCTTAGAATCTAACCTTCGCTGCATCACGAGTTTCATGTTGAGAAATGGGCTACAATATTATCACTAGTTGAATGGTGGTATAATATCAATTATCACAGTAGCTTAAATACCACCCCATTTCAAGCAATTTACGGATACACCCCTCCACAATTAGGTTTGACATTCGCAGTACCATCACCTAATGAGTTAGTGGAGGCTTATATGTAGGAAAAGGAGTATGCAATCCATGATTCGGTGTATTTGAAGCTGGAAGGTTACAGCTTCAATAACACCCTGATTTAAAAAAAAATCCCCCCCCCCCCCCCAACGCGCCAAGCGCCTGCGTCCCAGACCTGCCGCCCGCACGTCCTCTCTTTCTTTTCATTCTTGTTTCGTGCACTCTACCACTGGCCCTCAACTATTTCCTCCTCTACCCCACCATCTATCTCTGCCTCTCCTCTCGTGCTGCCGACGTCGGAGCAGACTCTTGCAAACCCGAGTCCTAGTTTCTATTTTTGGTAGCATGTCGACGTCATATTGTTTATTCCCATTTTTCATCTGCACATTAGGGCTAGATTGATTACTTCTTGTTTCTGGAATGTCGAGGCCAGATTGATTACTTTTTATTTCTAGTTGCACATTGATCTAGGTTGATTATTGTTTGTTATAAGTTTTACATCTAAAATAGATTCATTACTGTGGGTTTCTGACTGCAGCACAACGGTAGATTAATTATTCCCTACATCTGACTTTATATTCAGGCCAGAAAGATTAATGTCATCATCACCAATGTTTGCAATTTGGGGACATGCATCACCAGCATCATTCATGTTGCCACCGTAGGTTCCATTTGAGTAACTTGGAAGCATGGCAACATTGATAGAAGGCACCGGACTATGCACGGGTAAATGGTTGCTTAGAATATTACGTCTTGTTTCGGGCATGTGAAGGCCAGATTGATTATTTTCCATTTCTAGTTGCAGATCGAGTTAGGTTGATTATCGCTTGTTATTAGTTGCACATCTAAAATAGATTCATTACGGTGTTTTTCCGACTAAACCACAACGGTAGATTCATTACGTCGAGCTAGGTCGATTATCGCTTGTTATAAGTTGCACTTCTAAAACAGATTCGGTTCTGTGTGTTTCTGACTGCACCACAATGGTAGATTGATTATTCCCTGCATCTGACTACATAATGAAGCTAGAAAGATTATTTTGTCATGACTGATGTTTGCAAAATAGTGAAATGCATCACCAGCATCATTCATGTAGCCACCATGGGCTCAATTTGAGTAACTTGGAAGCATGGCAACAATTATAAAGGGCACAAGGCTATGCGTGGGTAAACGGTTGCTTAGAATCTTACCTTCGCTGCATCACGAGTTCCATGTTGAGAAATGGGCTACAATATTATCACTAGTTGAATGGTGTTATAATATCAATTATCACAGTAGCTTAAATACCACCCCATTTCAAGCACTTTACGGATACACCCCTCCACAATTAGGTTTGACATTCGCAGTACCATCACCTAATGAGCTAGTGGAGGCTTATATGAGGGAAAAGGAGTATGCAATCCGTGATTCGGTTTATTTGAAGCTATAAGGTTACAGCTTCAATAACACCCTGATTTAAAAAAAAAATCCCCCCCAAACACGCCAAGCGCCTGCGTCCCAGACCTGCCGCCCCCACGTCCTCTCTTTCTTTTCATTCTTGTTTCGTGCATGGTACCACTGCCCCTCAACTATTTCCTCCACGCCACTATCTATCTCTGCCTCTCCTCTCATGCTGCCGAAGTCGGAGCAAACTCATGCAAACCCAAGTCCTAGTTTTAATTTTTTGTTGCATGTCGACTTCAGATTGTTTATTCCCATTTTTCATCTGCACATTAGGGCTAGATTGATTACATCTTGTTTCTGGCATATTGAGGCCAGATTGATTAATTTTTATTTCTAGTTGCCCGTCGATCTAGATTGATTTTTGTTTGTTATAAGTTGCACATCTAAAATAAATTTATTACTGTGGGTTTCTGAATGCAACACAATGGTAGAGTAATTATTCCCTACATCTGACTTCATATTCAGGCCAGAAAGATTATTGTAATCATCACTAATGTTTGCAATATAGGGACATGCATCACTAGCATTGTCAAATAGTTGCGCATTGAACTAGGTTGATTATCGCATATTGTAAGTTGCACATCTAAAATAGATTTATTACTGTGTTTTTCTGACTGCACACAACGGTATATTCATTATGTCGAGCTAGGTTGATTATCGCTTGTTATAAGTTGCATATCTAAAATAGATTCATTACTGTGTATTTCTGACTACACCACAACGGTAGATTGATTATTTCCTGCATATGACTACATATTGAGGCTAGAAATATTATTTTGTCATGACTGATGTTTTTAAAATAGTGACATGCATTACCAGCATCATTTATGTAGCCACCAGCGGCTCAATTTGACTAACTTGCAAGCATGGCAATATTGATAGAGGGCACTCGACTATGCGTGGGTATATGGTTGCTTATATTCTTACCTTCGTTGCATCACGAGTTCCATGTTGAAGAAATGGGCTGCAAGATTATCACTAGCTGAATGGTGGTATAATATCAATTACCGCAGCAGTTTAAATACCACCCAATTTCAAGCACTTTATGGATACACCCCTCCACAGTTAGGTTTGACATTCGCAGTGCTATCACCTAATGAGTTAAATACTTCCGGCTGCACATCAGGGGTCGATTGATTTTTCTTGTTTCTAGCATGTCGAGGTCAGATTTATTATTTTCAATTTGTAGTTACATATCGAGCTAGGTTGATTATCGCTTGTTATAAGTTGCACATCGAGCTAGGTTGATTATCGCTTGTTATAAGTTGCACATCGAGCCAGGTTGATTATCGCTTGTTATAATTTGCACATCTAAAATAGATTCATTACTGTGTCTTTCTTATTGCACCACAACGGTAGATTGATTATTCCCTGCATCTGACTGCGTATTGAGGCCAGAAAGATTATTGTCGTCATCGCTGATGTTTGGACAATCGGGAGATGCATCACCAGCATCTTTCATGTAGCCACTGTAGGTTCTATATGAGTAACTTGGAAGCATGGCAACATTGATAGAGGGCACTGGACTATGCGCAAGTAAATGATTATAACCCTACTCCTAGCCTTGTTGGATTTTTCTAAACACTTCGAGCTTGAAGCTAATTCGAGCAGGGCGGGAGTTGCTGTAGTCCTTCAACAAGGACACCTGATAGCTTTTTTTAGTCGGGCACTCGGGCCCAAGTTCAAATCTTACTATGTGTATAAAAGATAGCTTTTAGCTATTATCATGCTATTACAAGGTAGAAATCTGGCCTTGATTATTTTCTAATTCTAGCTGCATGTCAAGGTCAGATTATCTATTCCCAATTTCCGGGCTGCACATCAGGGGTTGATTGATTACCTCTTGTTTTTGGCATGTCGATGGCAGATTAATTATTTTCTATTTGTAGTTGCACGTTGAGGTAGGTCGATTATTGCTTCTTATAAGTTGCACATCTAAAATAGATTCATTACTGTGTGTTTGACTGCACCACAACAGTAGATTCATTACGACGAGCTAGGTTCATTATTGCTTGTTATAAGTTGCACATCTAAAAAAGATTCACTACTGTGTGTTTCTGACTGCACCACAACAGTAGATTGATTATTTGCTGCATCTGACTACATATTGAGGCTAGAAAGATTATTGTTGTCATGACTGATGTTTGCAAAATAGTGACATGCATCAACAGCATCATTCATGTAGCCACCATAGGCTCAATTTGAGTAACTTGGAAGCATGGCAACATTGATAGAGGGCACTAGACTATGCATGGGTAAATGGTTGCTTAGAATCTTACCTTCGCTGCATCACGAGTTCCAAGTTGAAGAAATGGGCTGCATGACTATCACGAGATGAATGGTGGTAAAATATCAATTACCACAGCAGCTTAAATACCACCCCATTTCAAGCACTTTATGCATACACCCCACCACAATTAGCTTTAACATTCATAGTACCATCACCTATTAAGTTAGTGGAGGCTTATATTTAGGAAAAGAAGGAGTATGCAATCTGTGATTCGGTGTATTTGAAGCTGCAACCTTATAGACAGACTTCTATGCAGATCTGATAGAACTTCTATAACACCCTGATTTAAAAAAAAAATCCCCTCCCAACACGCCAAGCGCGTGTGCCCCAGACCTGCCCCCTGCCCTCTCTTTCTTTTCCTTCTTCTTTTGTGCACGATACCGCTGCACCTCATCTATTTCGTTCTTCACCACACCATCTCTATCTACCTCTCCTCTCGTGCTGCCGACGATGGAGCAGACTCGTGCAAACCCAAGTCCTAGACACTTCCTTCGTAAGCCCCTAATTATGCTATTACTACGGCTTTGAGGGTACTCATATTGTAATACCCACAGAGCATCAAAGCAACAAATACTTCTTAAAGCAAACATTGACTATAGCTTGTTGCCGACCGCAAATCTACATCGAGGCCAGATTTATTATTTTCTATCCCTGGTTGCATGTCGACGTCAGATTATTTATTCCTATTTTTCGTCTGCACATTATGGCTAGATTGATTGCATGTTGTTTCTGGCATGTCGAGTCTAGATTGATTTTTTTTTATTTCTAGTTGCACGTCGAGCTAGGTTGATTATCACTTGTTATAAGTTACACATCACAAATAGATTCATTAGTGTGTGTATTTAACTGCACCACAACGGTAGATTGATTATTTCCCATTTCAAGCACTTTATGGATACACTCCTCCATAAATAGCTTTGACATTCGCAGTACCATCATCTATTGAGTTAGCGGAGGCTTATATTTAGGAAAAGAAAGAGTATGGAATCTATGATTCGGTGTATTTGAAGCTGTAACCTTACAGACACACTTCTATGCAGATCCGACAGAACTTCAATAACACCCTAATTTTAAAAAAATATCCCCCCATCACGCCAAGCGCCTGCGTCCCAGACCTGCCCCCGTCCTCTCTTTCTTTTACTTCTTGTTTCATGCACGCTACCACTCCAGCTCATCTGTGTTTCCTCCTCCACCCCACCATCTATTTCTTCCTCTCCTCTCGTGCTGCCGAACACCTCCTTCGTAAGCCCCTAATAATGCTTTTACTAAGTAGAAATCCGGCCTTGAGGGTACTCATTTTGTAATACACACCGAGCATCAAAGTATCAAATACTTCTTAAAGCAAACACTGACTATTGCTTGTTTCCAACTACACATCTACAATGAGGCCAGATTTATTATTTTCTATTTCTGGTTGAATGTCGACGTCAGATTGTTTATTCCCACTTTTTGTTTGCACATTAGGGCTAGATTGATTATTTCTTTTCCTTCTTTTTTATTTCAAGTTGCATGTCGAGCAAGGTTGATTATCGCTTGTTATAAGTTGCAGAGCAAAAATAGATTCATTACTGTGTGTTTCTGACTGCACCACAACGGTAGATTGATTATTCCCTGCATCTGACTACATATTAAGACTAGAAAGGTTATTTTGTCATGACTGATGTTTGCAAAATAGTGACATGCATCACCAGCATCATTCTTGTAGCCACCAGAGGCTCAATTTGAGTAACTTGCAAGCATGGTAACAATTATAGAGGGCATTAGACTATGCGTGGGCAAACGCTTGTTTAGAATCTTACCTTCGCTACATGACGAGTTCCAAGTTGAAGAAATGGGCTGCAATCCTATTACTTGGATGTCGAGTTAGTGGAGGCTTATTTTCAAGTTGCATGTCGAGCAAGGTTGATTATCGCTTGTTATAAGTTGCACAGCAAAAATAGATTCATTACTGTGTGTTTCTGACTGCACCACAATGGTAGATTGATTATTCCCTGCATCTGACTACATATTGAGGCTAGAAAGATTATTTTGTCATCACTGATGTTTGCAAAATAGTGACATGCATCACCAGCATCATTAATGTAGCCACCAGAGGCTCAATTTGAGTAACTTGGAAGCATGGCAACAAATATAGAGGGCACTAGGCTATGCGTGGGTAAACGGTTGCTTAGAATCTTACCTTCGCTGCATCACGAGTTCCATGTTGAAAAAATGGGCTGCAATATTATCACTTGCTGAATAGTGGTATAATATCAATTACCACATTAGCTTAAATACCACCACATTTCAATCACTTTATGGATACACCCCTACACAATTAGGTTTGACATTCGCAGTACCATCACCTAATGAGTTAGTGGAGGCTTATATGTGGGAAAAGGAGTATGCATTCCGTTATTCGGAGTATTTGAAGTTGTAAGGTTACAGATTCAATAACACCCTGATTTTAAAAAAAATCCCCCCTCAACGCGCCGAGCGCTTGCGTCCCAGACCTGTGCCCCCCACGTCCTCTCTTTCTTTTCATTCTTGTTTCGTGCACGCTACCACTGCCCCTGAACTATTTCCTCCACCCCACTATCTATCTCTGCCTCTCCTCTCGTGCTGCCGACGTCGGAGCAGACCCATGCAAACCCAAGTCCTAGTTTTTATTTTTTGTTGCATGTCGACGTCAGATTATTTATTCCCATTTTTCATCTTCACATTAGGCTAGATTGATCACTTCTTGTTTCTGGCATGTTGACGCTAGATTGATTACTTTTTATTTCTAGTTGCACGTCGATCTAGGTTGATTATTGTTTGTTATAAGTTGCACATCGAAAATAGATTCATTACAGTGGGTTGTATGTCCGCACCACAATGGTAGATTAATTATTAACTACATCTAACTTCATATTCAGGCCAGAAAGTTTATTGTCATCATCACTAATGTTTGCAATATAGGGACATGCATCACTAGCATCATTCATGTAATTATTGTAGGTTCCATTTGAGTAACTTGGAAGCATGGTAACATTGATAAAGGGCACCGGACTATGCAGGGGTAAATGGTTGCTTAGAATATTACTTCTTGTTTCGGGCATGTGAATGTTAGATTGATTATCGCTTGTCATAAGTTGCACATCTAAAATAGATTGATTACTATGTGTTTCTGACTGCACCACAACGGTAGATTTCTTACATCGAGCTAAGTCGATTATCGCTTGTTATAAGTTGCACATCTAAAATAGATTCATTATTTTGGGTTTCTGACTGCACCACAGCGGTAGATTGATTATTCGCTGCATCTGACTACATATTGAGTCTAGAAAGATTATTTTGTCATCACTGATGTTTGCAAAATAGTGACATGCATCACCAGCATCATTCATGTAGCCACCATGAGCTCAATTTGAGTAACTTGCAAGCATGGTAATAATTATAGAGGGCACTAGGCTATGCGTGGGTAAACGGTTGCTTAGAATCTCACCTTCGCTGCATCACGAGTTCCATGTTGAAGAAATGGGCTGCAAGATTATCACTAGTTGAATGGTGGTATAATATCAATTATCACAGTAGCTTAAATACCACCCCATTTCAAGCACTTTATAGATCCACCCCTCCAGAATTAGGTTTGACATTCGCAGTACCATCACCTAATGAGTTAGTGGAGGCTTATATGTAGGAAAAGGAGTATGCAATCTGTGATTCGGTGTATTTGAAGCCGTAGGGTTATAGCTTCAATAACACCCTGATTTTAAAAAAAATCCATCCCAACGCGCCAAGCGCCTGCATCCCAGACTTGCCCCCCCCCCCCACGTCCTCTCTTTCTTTTCATTCTTGTTTCGTGCACGCTACCATTGCCCCTCAACTATTTCTTACTCTACCCCACCATCTATCTCTGCCTCTCCTCTCGTGCTGCCGACGTCGGAGCAGACTCATGCAAACCCAAGTCCAAGTTTCTATTTTTGGTTGCATGTTGACGTCAGATTGTTTATTCCCATTTTTAATCTGCACATTCGGGCTAGATTGATTATTTCTTGTTTCTGGCATGTCGAGGCCAGATGGATTACTTTTTATTTCTAGTTGCACGTCGATCTAGGTTCATTATTGTTTGTTATAAGTTGCACATCTAAAATAGATTCATGTGGGTTTCTGACTGCACCACAACGGTAAATTAATTATTCATTACATCTGACTTCATATTCAGGCCAGAAAGATTATCGTCATCATCACTAATGTTTGCGATATAGGGACATGCATCACCAGCATCATTCATGTAGCCACCGTAGGTTCCATTTCAGTAACTTGGAAGCATGACAACATTCCAAGTTACTCAAATGAAGCCTATGGTGGCTACATGAATGATGCTGGTGACGCATGTCCCTATTGTGTAAATATCAGTGATGATGACAATAATCTTTCTGACCTCTATATGTAATCAGATGCAGGGAATAATCAATCCACCATTGTGGTGCAGTCAAAAACACACAGTAATGAATCTATTTTTGATGTGCAACTTATAACAAGCGATAATCAACCCAGCTCGACGTGCAACTAAAAATAAAAAATAATCAATCTATCCTCGACATACCATAAACAAGAAGTAATCAATCTAGCCCTAATGTGCAAACAAAAAATGGGAATAAACAATCTGACGTCGACATGCAACCAGAAATAGAAAATAATAAATCTGGCCTCGATGTAGATGTGCAGTCAGAAACAAGCAATCGTAAGTGTTTGCTTTAAGAAGTATTTGATGCTTTGATTCTCTGTGGGTATTACAAAATGAGTATCCTCAAGGCCGGATTTCTTCCTAGTAATAGCATGATTAGGGGCTTACGAAGGAGGTGTCTAGGACTTGGGTTTGCAGGAGTCTGCTCTGGCGTCGACAGCACAAGAGGACAGGCAGAAAGAGATGGTGGAGTGGATAAGGAAATAGATGACGTGCAGTGTTATCGTGCACGAAAGAAGAAGGAAAAAACAGAGGATGGGGGGCAGGTCTGGGACGCAGGCACTTGGCGCGTTGGGGGGGGGGGATTTTTTTAAAAATTAGGGTGTTATAGAAGTTCTGTCAGATCTACATAGAAGTCTGTCTATAAGGTTGCAGCTTCAAATACACCGAATCACCTACATATAAGCCTCCACTAACTCAATAGACAATGGTACTACGAATGTCAAAGCTAATTGTGGAGGGGTGTATCCATAAAGTGCTTGAAATGGGATGGTATTTAAGTTGCTATGGTAATTGATATTATACCACCATTCAGTTACTAATAGTTATGTAGCCCATTTCTTTGAGTTAAAACTTGTTATGCTGCGAATGTAAGATTCTAAGCAACCACTTACGCACGCATAGTCTAGTGCCCTCTATGATTGTTGCCATGCTTCTAAGTTACTCAAATTGAGCCTATGGTGGCAACATGAATGATGCTGGTGATGCATGTCACTATTTTGCAAATAAACAATCTGACGTCCACATGCAACCAAAAATATAAAATAATAAATCTGGCCTCGATGTAGATGTGCAGTCAAAAACAAGCAATAGTCAATGTTTGATTTAAGAAGTATTTGGTGCTTTGATCTCTGTGTGTATTAAAAAATGAGTACCCTCAAGGCCAGACCTTGTAATAGCATGATTAGGGCCTTACGAAGGAGGTGTCTAGGACTTGGGTTTGCATGAGTCTGCTCCGTCGTCGGCAACACGAGAGGAGAGGCAGAAATAGATGGTGGGGTGGAGGAGGAAATAGATGAGGTGCAATGGTAGCGTGCACGTAATAAGAAGGAAAAGAAAGAGAAGATGGGGGGCAGGTCTGGGACGCAGGCACTTGGCGCGTTGTGGCGGGATTTTTTTTTAAAAATCAGGGTGTTATAGAAGTTCTGTCGAATCTGCATAGAAGTCTGTATATAAGGTTGCAGCTTCAAATACACCGAATAACGGATTGCATACTCCTTCATTTCCTACATATAAGCCTCCACTAACTCAATAGATGATGGTACTACAAATGTCAAAGCTAATTGTGGAGGGGTATATCCATAAAGTGCTTGAAATGGGGAATAATCAATCTACCGTTGTGGTGCAGTTAGAAACACACAGTAATGAATCTATTTGTGATGTGCAACATATAACAAGCGATAATCAACCTAGCTTGACGTGCAACTAGAAATAAAAAATAAACAATCAGTCCTCGACATGCCAGAAACAAGAAGTAATCAATCTAGCCCTAATGTGCAGACGAAAAATGGGAATAAACAATCTGACGTCGACATGCAACCAGAAATAGAAAATAATAAATTTGGCCTCGATGTAGATGTGCAGTCGGATGCTTTGTGGGTATTACTCAAATGGAACCTCTGGTGGCTACATGAATGATGCCGGTGATGCATGTCCCTATTGTGCAAACATCAGTGATAACGACAATAATCTTTCTAGCGTCAATATGTACTCAGATGTAGGGAATAATTAATCTACCGTTGTGGTGCAGTCAGAAACATACAGTAATGAATCTATTTTAGATGTGCAACTAATAAAAAGCGATAATCAACCAAGCCCAACGTGCAACTAGAAATAAAAAGTAATCAATCTAGCCTCGACTTGCCAGAAACAAGAAGTAATCAATCTAGCCCTGATGTGCAGTCGGAAATTGGGAATAAACAATCTAACCTCGACATACAACTAGAAATAGAAAATAATCAATCTGGCCTCGATGTAGATGTGCAATTACATACAAGCAATAGTCAGTATCTGCTTTAAGAAGTATTTGTTGCTTTGATGCTCGGTGTGTATTACAAAATGAGTACACTCAAGGCCGGATTTCTACCTAGTAATAGCATGACAATTGCTAAAACCTCTCTTTCATACACATAGGCCCCAATGCCTGACTAAAAAAATCTATCAGGTGTCCTTGTTGAAGGAATACTCCAACTCCCACCCTACTCGAATCATCTTAAAGCTCGAAGTGTTTAGAAAAATCTGGTAGGGCTATGACTAGTGTTATAGTCATGGCTATTTTTGAGTGTTTGGAAAGCTTCCTTGACTTTAGTGGGCCAATGACAACAATTCTTCTTCGGCGGCAGGGGCGAGGGCATAGCCTGAGCCCATGGTGGAGCAGTTTGTCCATCCTCCCCGCCTACGAGGGAGTGGGAGCAGATAGCCTTGCAACTGGGGTGGCCAATGGGATGAAAAAATGCACTCCATGGCCGGTGGCCATGGAGGTCCGCCCTCCCCCACCCTTCACTCGGAGCTCAAAGCCCACATAAATCCACTTCTCCCCTCACCAGAGCCCTCTGATCGAATGGTTAGATGAGAAGTCACCAGCCGCTAGGAACACCGATGAAGGCGAGGTGGAGGAAAATGATTACCGTAATTAATTGAGAGGTTTAGGTGTTTACCAAGTAGGTGTCTACCACTTAGGTTTGCACTTAGGTTTGCATGAGTCAGCTCCAGCGTCGACAGCACGAGAAGAGAGGGAGAAAGAGATGTGGGGTGGAGGATGAAATAGATGAGGGGCAGTGGTAGCATGCATGAAAGATGAAGGAAAAGAAAGAGAGGACAAGGGGTAGGTCTGGGACTTACACGCTTGGCACATGCGGGGGATTTTTTTTTAAATGTCAGTATAAAAGTTCTATCGGATCTACATACAAGTCTGTGTATAAGGTTGCAGCTTCAAATACACCCAATCACCAACTACATACTCCTTTTCCTGCAGATAAGCCTCCACTACCTCAATAGATGATGCTACTTCAAATGTCAAAGCTAATTGTGGAGGGGTGTATCCATAAAGTGCTAGAAAAGTGATGGTATTTAAGCTGCTATGCTAATTGGCATTATACCAATGATAGTCATGCAGCCCATTCCTTCGGCTTAAAACTCGTCATGCAGCAAAGGTAAGATTCTAAGCAACCATTTACCCGCGCATAGTCCGATGCCCTCTATCAATGTTGCGATGTTTCCAAGTTACCCAAATGGAGCCTATGGTGGGTACATGAATGATGCTGGTGATGCATGTCCCTATTGTGCAAACTTCAGTCATGACAATAATAATTTTTCTGGCATTAATATGTACTCAGATGTAGGGAATAATCAATCTACCATTGTGGTGCAGTCAGAAACATAATAATAAATCTATTCTTGATGTGCAACCTATAATAAGTGATAATCAACCTTGCTCGACGTGCAACCGGAAATAGAAAATAATCAATCTGGCCTCAATATGCCAGAAACAAGAAGTAATCAATCTAGCCATGATGTGCAGTCGAAAATAGGAAATAAACAACCTGACCTCGACATGCAACCAAAAATAGAAAATAATCAATCTGGCCTTGATGTAGATGTGCTGTCAGAAACAAGCAATACTATCTGTCTGCTTTAAGAAGTATTTGATGCTTTGATGCTCGATGTGTATTACAAAATGAGTACCCTCAAGGCAGGATTTCTACCTAGTAATATATAACAATAGCAAAAAGCTCTCTTTCATACACATCGTAAGATCTGAACTTCGACCCCAATGCCCAACTAAAAAAAGCTATCAGGTGTTTTTTCTTGTTGAAGGACTACTCCAACTCCCACCTTGCTCGAATTAGCTTCAAGCTCGAAGTGTTTAGAAAAATTCGGCAAAGCTAGGATTGGGGTTATAGTCATGGCTATTTTTGAGTGTTTGGAAAGCTTCCTTGGCATTAGTGGGCCAACGAAAATAATTTTTCTTCGGCGGCGGGGGCATAGCCCGAGCCCGCAGTGGATCAGTTTGGCCATCCTCCCCGCCTACGAGGGAGCGGGAGTAGCTCGCCCTGCGACAAGGTGCACTCCATGGCCGCCAGCCATGGAGGTCCCCCCCCCCCCCCCCCCCCCCCCCTCACTCTTTCACTAAGAGCTCAAAGCCCACATAAATCCACTTCTCCCCTCACCAGAGCTATCGGACCGGATGGTTAGACGAGAAGTCGCCAACCACTAAGAACAACGATGAAGGCGAGGTGGGGAAAGATGATTACCGTAATTAATTGAGAGGTTTAGAGGCTTACCAAGGAGGTGTTTAGGACTTGGGTTTGCATGAGTCTGCTCTGGCGTCGGCAGCATGAGTGGAGAGGAAGGGAGAGATGGTGGGGTGGAGGAGGAGATAGACGAGGGGCAATGGTAGCTTGCAGAGAAGAAGAAGGAAAAGAATAAGAGGATAGGGGGCAGGTTTCGGACGCACGCGCTTGGCACGTGGGGGGATTTTTTTTAAAATCTAGGTGTTATAAAAGTTCTATCGGATCTGTATAGAAGTCTGTCTATAAGATTGCAGCTTCAAGTACACCGAATCATCGACTGTAGACTCCTTTTCTTACACGTAAGCCTCGACTAACTCAATAAGTGATGGTACTGTGAATGTCAAAGCTAATTGTGGACGGGTGTATCCATAAAGTGATTGAAAAGGAGTGGTATTTAAGCTATTGTGGTAATTGATATTATACCACCATTTAGCTAGTGATAGTCATGCAGCCCATTTCTTCGACTTAGAACTTGTCATGCAGCGAAGGTAAGATTCTAAGCAACCATTATCCGTGCATAATTCGGTGCCCTCTATCAATGTTGCCATGTTTCCAAGTTACTCAAATGGAGCCTATGGTGGCTACATGAATGATGCTGGTAATGCATGTCCCTATTGTGCAAACATCAGTGATGACGACAATAATCTTTTTTGCCTCAATATGTAGTCAGATACAAGGAATAATCAATCTACTATTGTGGTGCAGTCAAAAACACACAGTAATGAATCTATTCTAGTTGTGCAACTGATACCAAGCGATGATCAATCTAGCTCGACGTGCAACTAGAAATAGAAAATAATCAATCTGGCCTCGACATGCCAAAAACAAGAAGTAATCAATCTTGCCGTAATGTACTGTCGAAAATAGGGAATAAACAGTCTAACCTCAACATACAACCAGAAATAGAAAATAATCAATCTGGCCTCGATGTAGATGTGCAGTCGGAAACAAGCAATAGTCAGTCTCTGCTTTAAGAAGTATTTGATGCTTCAATGCTCGATGTGTATTACAAAATGGGTACTCTCATGGTAGGATTTCTACCAAGTAACAGCATGACAATAGTTAAAAGCTCTCTTTCATACACATAGTAATATCTGAACTTAGGCCCCAGTGCTTGACTAAAAAAACTATCAGGTGTCCTTGTTGAAGGACTACTCCAACTCCCACCCTGCTTGAATCGGCTTCAAGCTCGAAGTGTTTAGAAAAATCGAGCAAGGCTAGGACTGGGGTTATATTCATGGCTATTTTTGAGTGCTTGGAAAGCTTCCTCAAAAACAATTCTTCTTCGACGGCAAGGGCAAGGGCGTAGCTCGACCCCGCGGTGGAGCAGTTTGGCCATCCTCCCCGCCTACGAGGTAGCGAGAGTAGCTTGCCTCGCTGCCAGGGTGGTCGACGGGGTGACAAGGTGCACTCCATGGCCGGCAACCATGGAGGACCTTCCACCCTCCCCCCCCCCCCCCCCCCCCCCCCCCCCCCCCCCCCGCCCTCCCTTCACTAAGAGCTCGAAGCCCACATAAATCCATTTCTCACCTCACCGGAGCTCTCGGACTAGATGGTTAGACGAGAAGTCGCTAGCCGCCAGGAACTCCGATGAAGGCGAGGTGGGGGAAGATGATTACCGTAATTAAATTGAGAGGTTTAGGGGCTTACCAAGGAGGTGTCTATGACTTGGGTTTGCATGAGTCGGCTTCGGCGTCGACAACACGAGAGGAGAGGGAGAGAGAGATGGTGGGGAGGAGGAAATAGATGAGGGGCAGCGGTAGCATGCACGAAAGAAGAAGGAAAAGAAAGAGAGTATGAGGGGTAGGTCTGATACACACGCTCGGCGCATGCGGGGGATTTTATTTTTAAATCTAGGTGTTACAAAAGTTATGTCGGATTTGCATAGAAGTAAGGTTGCAGCTTCAAATACACCCAACCACCAACTGCATACTTCTTCTTTTGCTGCAGATAAGCCTCCACTAACTCAATAGATGATGGTACTTCGAATGTCAAAGCTAATTGTGGAGGGGTGCATCCATAAAGTGCTTGAAAAGGGTGGTATTTAAGCTGATGTGGTAATTGGTATTATTCCACCATTCAGCTAATGATAGTCATGCAGCCCATTTCTTCGGCTTAGAACTCGTCATGCAGTGAAGGTAAGATTCTAAGCAACCATTTACCCACGCATAGTCCAGTACCCTCTAACAATATTGCCATGTTTTCAAGTTACTCAAATGGAGCCTATGGTGGCTACATGAATGATGCTAGTGAAGCATGTCCCTATTGTGCAAACATTAGTCATGACAACAATAATTTTTCTGGCCTGAATATGTAGTCAGATGTAGGGAATAATCAATCAACCATTGTGGTGCAATCAGAAACACATAGTAATGAATCCATTCTTGATATGCAACCTATAACAAGCGATAATCAACCTAGCTCGACGTGCAACCAGAAATAGAAAATAATCAATCTGGCCTTGACATGCAACCAGAAATAGAAAATAATTAATCTGGCCTCGATGTAGATGTGCAATCAGAAAAAAGCAATAGCCAGTGTCTCCTTTAAGAAGTATTTGATGCGTTGATGCTTGGTGTGTATTACAAATTAAGTACCATTGAGGCAGGATTTCTACCTAGTAATATCATGACAATAGCTAAAAGCTCTCTTTCATACACATAGTAAGATCTAAACTTGCGCCCCACTGCCTGACTAAAAAAAGCTATCAGGTGTCCTTTTTGTTGAAGGACTACTCTAACTCCCACCCTGCTCGAAGTGTTTAGAAAAAACCGGCAAGGCTAGGACTGGGGTTATAGTTATGGCTATTTTTGACTGTTTGGAAAGCTTCCTCGGCTTTAGCGGGCCAACGATAACAATTCTTCTTCAGCGGCGGGGGCAGGGGCAGAGGCGTAGCCCAAGCCCACGGTGGAGTAGTTTGACCATCCTCCCCACCTACGAGGGAGAGGGAGCGACAAGGTGCACTCCATGGCCGGCGGTCATGGAGGTCCGCCCCCCTTCACTAAGAGCTCGAAGCCCACATAAATCCACATCTCCCCTCACCGGAGCTCTCGGACTGGTCGATTAGACGAGAAGTCGCCAGCTGTCAAGAACTCCGATGAAGGCGAGGTGGGGGAAGATGATTACTATAATTAATTGAGAGGTTTAGGGGCTTACCAAGGAGGTGTCTAGGACTTGGGTTTGTAGGAGTCAGCTCCGGTGTCGGTTAGCACGAGAGGAGAGGGATGGAGAGATGGTGGGGTAGAAGGAAATAGATGAGGGGCAGTGGTAGCGTGCATGAAAGAAGGAAAAGAAAGAGAGGACGGGGGGCAGGTCTGGGACGCATGCGCTTGGCGCGTGCAGGGGATTTTTTTTAAAATCTAGGTGTTATAAAAGTTTTGTCGGACCTGTCTATAAGGTTGCAGCTTCAAATACACCCAATCACTGACTGCATACCCCTTCTTGGTCCGCTGTCGGTCAACAAATTATTTCATTCTGGGTTTAACTTTGACTAATTCTACTCGCAAGAGGTGTTTTATTTGGTTCACTCCTACATATATGTGACACCCAACTCTAAACACGTGCATGACACGAGCCCACACGACACGTGCGTAGCACCTGACCATTTGGTTAGATACTAACAATCAAATAAACATGTAGCAACATCATAATTTTATCCACAACTTCTAAATTAAGAATAACTCAAGTCTAACTGTCAACAGGATACAAATAACCCTACATGGGCCCTACACAGGCCACAACACATCATTAAGAGTTTTTCACAACTATATATACACAACAATAGTATATACATAATTATACAAGTACAATGTCACCTACTAAAATATAAGACAAGGATACAGATACACTCTGGAGGATGTCCACTAGTACATTGGATAAGATAACTCATCTGGCATATAACACTAACCCCACTCTACTCCACACTCACCGGCAAGACCTCTAAGGGAGTATCCTGCTCCTCTCATTCACCTGGGTTTTTGGAAAGGAGAAAATAAGAGAGTCATGAGCTAAAGGCTCAGTGAATAGACCTTACCCCGAATTAGTGATGTCAAACAAAGAGTAAATCAAGTACTGGATAATATGAATCAGAAAGAGTATCATGTCATGAATAAGTAAATGAATGTATCCTCAATAATACATAAATGAAATATAGATTACATGTCATAACTAATAAGAATACATAATCCTCTACAATGAATAAACAGGTCACCACGTCATATGATCATCATAACTCTCTCTCAAATATGATATATGATGCATGCCGACCATGGCAATGCTATGATATCAAATGTAATCATATGTGATGTATATTGACCACTCAATAATCAAGTATCCAAATGATAATGAAATCATATGCATTTCTCAATATCATAACCATCACCGACATCTCGGTATAATATCATCATACTAGACCACTGTGCACAGTCAACACCCGGTACCCGGTCTCAACATCATGCCCGAAGGCTCCGAGCATACTCTGCCATCCGCAAGGAGTATCTCAAATATAACCATACCCTGCCATCCGCTAAGGGTATCAACATCCATCCAGACCAGGCACCCTACATAGTTGATAAAAACCTCGTGAGGATAACTCGCCACATATGCCTTGGCGAACGGCATGTGTCCGATTGTCTGTGCGCACAGACTCAACTGACCTCGGACATGGGCCACGAGATATCGCATATCAGTGACCATAATCATCACTCCAGGCACCCCTAATCCTGGCGCCTACTCGGGTATCCCCACGCTTTCTATCAACTATCCTATCAATCACATTTCATGCTTTCCTTCTAAATGCCAGATCACATGTATATATCTAGTACGATAACAAGTCAATGCATAACAGGAATTTAGATGGAATAGGAATCAAGAGAAAAATAATGCAATGCAGTCTCCAACTATATAGTCAACACATGCATACTCCTGCTAGTCTATCACATGCACACTCATGCTAGAGATCGTCTCGGTATAAAATCAGAACAGTATAATCATCTCCAATCATCTCTATATATCACTAATGTATTCATATAATCATGCTAGAGGCCAAAACATGCATGTACATAATATATAATATGACCTAATTTGAGAAAGGGATCTAGGGGATAAAACTACTCACCACCACTACAAATACCAAACAACCACTCGTTCACGCTGCTACGATAACGATCACGCCTCAATAGCTAAGTCCACGGGATCTTGAACAGGGGGGTCGGGATCTGAAATTATTTATAACAAATATGTCAGTCTTTTTATTAATTAAAATTAACCCGACAAAAGGATAGTTTCTTGTTGTAATTATGTACTCTTCATTTCTATATTTGTTTTTGTTATTTATTAATCATAATTATATTATTTAATAGTGTATTTAAAATATATTTTATCTTTCTATTATTCTCTTTGATAATTAAGAAAATAAGAATTAAGTTACTGCAAATAATTACGTAAGAATATACGTACATAACCCTAATACTTACTATTACCTACTTAGGATTAAAATAATAATTTATATTGTAGGTATTTTGCTAAACATGATATAATTAGAATTATATACTAACTATGATATAATTATATTTAATTTGTATAACCTAAATACATTAAATTAACTAAGCTAAACTAATTGTGCATATATATATAACTAAGCCGAGCCCAGCACCACTTGCAGGGTGCAGTCAGAGGAGAGAAGGGAAGGAGGAGGAGGAGGAGAGGAAGAAGAAAGAGAAGAAGAAGAAGAAGAAGAAGAAGAAGAAGGAAGAAGAAAGAAAAAGGAAGAAGAGGGTTGGGCCATGGGGGAGGGGTGCGGCCGCTGGTGTCCACTCAACGGTCGGCCTCTCGCCGACGACTCAATCCTCCGGCAGTTCCGAGAGGAAGCCGACAAAGAGAAAAAGAGAAATAGGGAGAGAGGGAGGGAGGCTCACCGGAGCTAGAGGAGGTGGCAGCGGTAGTGGGTAGAGAGAGAGAGTGTGTTTGAGAGAGAGAGAGAAAGAGAGAAAGGTCAAAGAGAGATCGAAAGAGAAAAAGAGAGAGAGGAAGAAAAGGGAGAGAGAGGCGGTGGGGAGGGAGGCTGCCGCGGCGAGGGCCCACCGCGCCAGCTGGCTCGGCTAGGTTGGCCGAGCCAGCGCTTGGGGCGCGTGGCGCCCATCTCCGCTGCCATTGCATGGCATGAACTATCGTGCCATGCAGTGCAGGAATTTTTTTTTTTTAACCTTGGGTTATTACAATATAAGCCTCCACTAACTCAATAGATGATGGCACTACGAATGTCAAAGCTAATTACGGAGGGGTGTATCCATAAAGTGCTTGAAATGGATGGTATTTAAGCTGCTATGGAAATTGATATTGTACCACCATTTAGTTAGTGATAGTCATGCAGCCCATTTCTTTGAGTTAGAACTTGCTATGCTGCGAAGGTAAGATTCTAAGCAACCATTTACCTCTATCAATGTTGCCATGCTTCCAAGTTACTCAAATGGAACCTACAGTGGCTATATGAATGATGCTGGTAATGCATGCCCCTATTGTGCAAACATTAGTGATGACGACAATAATCTTTCTGAGCTCAATATGTACTTAGATGTAGGGAATAATTAATCTACCATTGTGGTGCAATCAGAAACACATTAATAAATCTATTCTTGATGTGCAACCTATAACAAGCGATAGTCAACCTAGCTCGATGTGCAACCAGAAATAGAAAATAATTAATCTGGCCTCGACATGCCAGAAAAATAAGTAATCAATCTAGCCCTGATGTGCAGCCGGAAATTGGGAATAAACAATTTGACCTGGACATGCAACTAGAAATAGAAAATAACCAATCAGGCCTCGATGTAGATGTGCAGTTAGAAACAAGCAATAGTCAGTATCTGCTTTAAGAAGTATTTGATGCTTTGATGCTCAGTGTGTATTACAAAATGAGTACCCTCAAGGCAGGATTTCTACCTAGTAATAGCCATTATAGTAGCTAAAAGCTCTCTTTCATACACATAGTAAGATTTGAACTTGGGCCCCAATGCTCGACTAAAAAAAGCTATAATGTGTCCTTTTTGCTGAAGAACTATTCCAACTCCCACCTTGCTCGAATCAGCTTCAAGCTCGAAGTGTTTAGAAAAATCTAGCAAGGCTAGGACTGAGATTATAGTCATGGCTATTTTTGAGTGTTTGGAAAGCTTCCTCGGCTTTAGTGGGCCAACAAAAACAATTCTTTTTCAATAGTTTTGTTAATGGCTTTGCAATCAGCCCATAGCTCTTCACAAATTCCCTGTAATACCTAGTGAGCCTCAAAAAAACCCCTCAACTATTTCAAAGTAGTAGGAGTAGGCCACTCAAGCATGCACTATACCTTGGCAGGATCCACCGATACCCCTTGTTCAAAAATAATGTGGCCTAGGTACTTAATCTCCTTTACTGCTATTACACATTTTGAAAGCTTTGCAAACAGCGAATTTTCCTTCAAAATCCTCAAAAACTGCTCCAAGTGATTGAGGTGAGACTCGTAGGTAGAGCTGTAAATTAATATGTCATCGAAGAAAACCAACACAAACTTTTTGAGCAAGAGTTTGAAGAGGGCATTTATCAATGACCGAAAGGTAGTCGATTCGTTACAAGGCCCAAATGGCATAACCCTAAACTCATAATGGCCAAAATGATCAAGTACAAAAAGTTGTTTTCTCAATGTCAGGTGGGTGGATTCAGATTTGGTGGTACCTTGATCTCAAGTCTAGCTTAGAGAAAACTTTCGCACCGTAATTCATCCAATAGTTCTTCAATTATTGGTATAAGATATTTTTCTTTAATAGTGAGGTCATTAAGCCTTCTATAATCTATACATCTTCCAACTACCTATCCTTCTTCTTGACCAAGAGAATAGGAGATGAATAAGGACTATGGCTAGGCTAGATCACCCCGTTCTTCAACATTTCCTGAATAATTCCTTTGACAATAGCCTTTTGCGCAAATGGACTTTAGTAGGATCGCATGTTGGGTGGTGTAGCATTAGACTTCTAGTGAATGTGATGGTCCTAAGTTCGAGATGCAGGTAACTGAGTAGGTTCTACAAATATAGCTGAATATCGATTTATGAGTTCTTGAAATGGCTTGGCACAAGGTGGAGCAAGTGTTTGTAGTTCACCCTCCAAGGAGAAGAGTTGTGCTAGGTAAGCACAATGCCCTTTTTGAATAAGTTTGTGAATGGCTGATTTGGATACAAGATAACAAGGGTGTTCCAAATTATTTCCCACCAATATAACTTCCTATCCATCCATATGGAACGATAGCTTGAGCTTATCAAAGTCAAAGATTATAGCGTTGTATTTCTTCATCCAATCCACCCCTAGGACCATATCACAACCCCCCAGCTGAACTACCCTCACCTCGGCCTAAAAATAATAGCCTTGCATAGTCCATCACACTTTGGTGCACTTCAAAGAACTAATCAGTTGCTATCCATTTGCTATAGTGACATAGAAGTGAGTTGTAGGCTCTGAAATGCTATGTCCTTCATGTAGAGCATTTGGGTCAATAAAATTATGCGTACTATTAGTATCCACCAATATATATAACTCCCTTTTGTTAAGAAATCCTTGAATTCGAATAGTGTTAGATGAGGAGAGTCCCTCTAATACATGAAGGGAGATACCAATCTTTGGGTCCGCATAAGCTTAGATTTTAGGCTGTGGAATTACAGCATCAACCTCTTCTTCTAGATCTTCCTCCTCTAGATTAATCATGAAAAGCTACTACCTAATACAACGGTGCCCTTTCTTGTAGATCCCATCATACTTGTAACATAAGCCCTTATCCTGTCTGGCCTTCATCTCAACTGGCCACCATTTCTATATGGGGGTGGGGGGATAGGAGAAAATCACCCTCTACTGCACTCCAAGTGTAGGTTTGGCCATGGCTGAATTTGTTGCTATAGACAGTTCGTAGAAGAAAGCCGAGGGTCCTTTAGCATTTGCAGGTGGGAATATAAGCATTTGTAGATCGATGGAGTGAATACACATGAGGTCTAACATAAGTGGAACCCCAACTAGGCATCTGTTTGGCCTTGCTAGTGGAATCAACAATGTTATTCTATATTTCAGCAATGAAAATAGTTTGCTGGAAGGTTTGGGGATGGAACATGCATACCAAAGGACGTATGTCTTCAAGCAGTCCACTAATGAAACTTTGAATGAAGTAGTCCTCGGTGATATAGTTGTTTTTTATATCAATGATTTCAGCTCTTGACTCCTGCTTTAGTTTATTAAATTCACATATGATGTTGTCATAGCCCAATTTGTCGAAGCGAAGACAGACATCCTCCTGAAATTCCTCCTAGGCCAAGGCGTCCTTAGCTTCCTGGTAGTCATAAAACCAAGCCTCAACCCTACCTTCCAAATAAAGAGAAATGTATAATACCTTCTAGTCATCAGGAATGATAGTAATTTGGAAAAAATATCTGCAGCGCCTACACCAGTCCCGCAGGTTACTCCCATCAAATCGAGGGATTTCAATCCTAGGGACTTGAATAGCAGCTCCAATTCCTCCATGTCCCCAATCTGATCGACATCGCTCCTTCAAATCTGAAGGTTCTTCCTTCAGCTGCCGCTACACTCGAGGGTCTCGTGGAGTGGCCGAAGTCTGAAATTGAGGTAAACATTCATCGTCCATACTCTTCTCCCTATTGCGCAGCTCGTTCACACCTCTGAAGAGGGCTTCCATTTGAGAACAAATGTGGGTGATATACTTAGTTAAGATCTTTTCTTATTGCATTAGGTGTTTATTTTCATTAAAATAAAATTCCTGTAGATCGCGTTCGAACGTAGGTGGAGTCGCGTTTGAATGCCCTTGTGAATGCCTGCATCAATTTCGCAAATACAAAGAACGCATATTGTGCGTTCGAATGCGATCGGGCAAGTTCGAACGTTCGCGTTCGAACGCCTGTATCGCATTCGCACATCCAGAGAAGGGGCTTTTTGAGTGCATTCGAACTTGATCGGGCACGTTCGAACGCGATCGACGGGAATCCTCTAGAATTAGGGTTTCATATTGTTTTAGGACTTATTGGATAGCCTCTATAAATATGTGGAAGGCAGCCAACTTTATTATCCCAAATCAGGCTGATCTGGGATATGAGTACATTGGTGATATATAGAGATGATTGGAGATGATTATACTGTTATGGTTTTATGTCGGGATGATCTCTATCATAAGTATGCATATGATAGACTAGCAGGAGTATGCATGTGTTAGATACGTGGTTGGAGTCGACATTGCATCATTTTTCTCTTGGCTTCTTCACCACCTAAATTCCTAAGTTGCATGATTTGTTACAGTACTGGATATATGCATATGATCTATCATGTATAGGAAATCATGACAATAGTTGTGTATGTGATGTGATAGCTGGAACGGTATCTAATCCAGATTGGTACTGGACATACTCTTAGCGTATGGCAAAGTATGGTGATAGCTGATGGTTTTACTCTTAGCATATGAGATGGTACAACTATCATTGATATACCCTTACCATATGGCAGGGTATGATTACTTTCTTCTGAGATTCCCTTAGCATATGGCAGGATATGATTTATCTACAGAGATACCCTTAGCGTATAGCAGGGCATGATTTATCTCTAGAGATACTCTTAACGTATGACAGGGTATGCTCTGAGCTTGTGACATGATGCGTATCAAGTTAGGGGCCGGGTACCGTAGTCCAGCATGGTGGATGATATTCAGAGTTGCGACGGATGATTGTGATAGTAAGAGATATGTGGATTATATTTGCTTTTAATATATACGATTATTTAGTGGTTGGCATGCAACATGCATCATCATTGATGTGACTAGTATCATTGGATCATAATTGTTATACATGATATGGTGTTATATTCAATGATGTTATATGGTAATTTCATCATGTTATATAATTTCAGTTGAGGATATAATATGCTCATTCATGAGAATTGATTTCATTCATATATAAGTCATTGATGATACATATATACATACTCATACATGGCATCATGCTGCTTTCTGATTTGTATTATCCAATACATGATTTACTCTCTGTATGGCATCACTGATTTGGGGTAAGGTCTATTCACTGAGCATTTTGCTCATGACTCTCTTTATTTCTTTTCTAACCCCCTCAGATATGTGGTACGTGATAGCGACTTGAGATATTTTGAGGAGATATTATAGAGCGAGGATGAGATGAGCTATAGATGTGAGATAGTATAGAAGATAGTTTAACCAGATATTGAGTTGTACCCGTATTTGATATTTGTACTCTTTTGTATTAGACGATGATTTGTATAATACAGGTCGAATCATAATGTAGTCTTGAATGAGTTGTTTTAATTGTATCTTGATGGTTTCTTGTGGCATGTGTGGGTCCTGCCAGATTAGATAGTGGCCTGATGTATATTATTATGGAAGTGGATATTCAGATGTTAACAGAATTATTTTGTTGATAATATAATTTAATTGGTGTTGGATTATGTGAGTATAAATATGTCAGCAGATATTATTTGATATTGTCATGATTGTATGTGCACAGGAGTGTATCTATGCATGACGGGCCTGCCCGACCTGTCGCGTGCGCCGCGCGCGCCGTGGGGGCGCGTTGGCGTGCACGTGCCTGTGCTGAGCGGGGGAGGGGGGGCGTTACATTTCTTCTCTCTAGACTCCTCTCTCCTCCCTCTTCACCTTCCTTCCACATCTACCGTTGGCAAGGTTTCTCCTCGCTTCTAATCTCCCTCGACTGTTGAGCCACCCCTCTTCTTTGGGATCTTGACCATTTCATTCCCCTCGTCTACTTCCCTTAATCACTTCCATAATCTACCCTCATCTCCATACCCATCCATAACCCTAACATCCACTCCACCCGTCACCACTACTATCACCTACGTTATTCTGTATTTTCGTCCCTGCTATAGTTTGAATCTGCAAAGGGCGTAACTACGAAAGTTGTAGATCAGGAAGTTATGAATCCAACCCAATTGGTTTAGTAATTTTATGACTACTGGAGAATATCTGACGAATATTTTTCCACGGTTGCACGGACTGATTCCTATAATAAATTAAGATCTTGAGAGAATCTTAGCATAGCCTATTTTTTGTTCCAGATCCTATCAATTTGGTATCATATTATTGGTATCAGAGCTTAACAGTGGGATTGAAAGCTATCTATTGATTCCTTCATGGTTTCTACATGGATCTGCCGTTGGTGGGTTAGCTCCTATCTTCTGTTCATTGATGTGCGAAAGCTCCACAAGCATAGCCAACCAAGTAGCTTTTGCCATTCCTGAACTATGTCTTCTTCCCATCGCAGCTGGATGTGGTTTGCAGTCTTACTCTAATACCAAATGTCAAGATCTAACTCTAATAGCAGCAACAACAACCCTATAATAGCTAGGAACCTCCAATTTCTGCAATTAGCCAAGAGAACAAAGGGTTTTACCTTCATACTCCTCCCGCTGAGGATAAAGCTATTCCATTAGCTTGGGTAACAAGATAAGCGATTACAATCGAACAAAGGGTTTCTAATTTTATCTCAGATCTCGTTTCCCTCTCCTAGTAACTGCCAGGACTTGGACTCCCGCCTATCATAACCGACAATGGCACATGCAGAGCACGATACAACTAAGGGCTTCTTAAGGCTTAAGAACCCCAACTGATACAGGACTCAATTGAAAAAGAACAGCCCCTGCACCACTGATATAGGGTTTATTTGCAAAGACTTCATCTTCCACCTCTCCACAACAGTGATAATATCTTCCTTGGTACACTTCTAGGATTCCTTCCTTCTATTCACCACCTTCTTCGGGAGTGCTCTTTTGCCCGCTGCTTCTGGGGATCCCTCTTTCTTCCTTGAAGCAATCAAGGCTTCTCCCTCCTTACCATCGGAGTGAAGGCCATCCATGATCACGCCCTGATCTTGCACAAGTTCTTCGATCATTTGGTAGGAATATTTTGGCAGCTTTTAAGAGAATTTTCTGGATTCTAAGGCAAGGACTGCCATTGGCCTCCGGCATGGATGATTTTTCTTCCCTCCTTTCTTGTAATTCCTGGTAATTTCCCCCTTCTTTATACATTCGACATAATAAATATAACTGGGGCATAGCCCACCTCACTCGAAAATAGAAAATAATTATATGTTTAAAATTAAAATCCAGCAAGAAGATAGAACTCTAGGTGTCAAAAGCTTCAACTATCTATCCGTCCAGAAAACTGAATCAGCTAGCTACTCAAATGATTCAAATGCTGGCGGTTCATTAATCCTAATTAGCATGCGCATAAAAGCTAATTAAATGAACAAATTAGGTTTTCCCAAAGCTGCTGGCACAAATCCATTTCAGGACAACTGATTTTACAACAGAGAAGGAAATCACGAGTATGATACAAGAGCATACTTCCTAATCAAAGCATTACTGTGTTACAAACATTTCTAACTTTTCTTTCAAGCACAAAAATAGATCCAAGGAAAATTTTCAGGAGAAGAATTGTACCGACTTATGTACACTCCTATATAGTGAAAAGCAAAGAGGAAATACAGGAGCTAGTATTAATTGAGGTGTCTCCCGTTCCATGGTCGAACATAATCAGAATTAAAGAAGCTCGGAGAGCACGGATGCTGCAACTCTCTTCAATGAAGTAGACACCTTTGAAAGGTCAGATTCAGAGTGACCAGCTGAAACAAATATGCGAATGCCCAAAGGAAGGCGGCACTTGTCCAAAATTGACCTTTTCATTGTCACGATGAACACTGAATCTTCCTCTAAGACCTGCGTGATAAAGAATCATTTGCATATAATCAAGTAAACTGCTCCTGAAATTCATATCATGTATCAACTTACCCTTTCAGCAATTATATCCAGAAGCTGTGAGTCACCCTTTGATGAACCTGTCGATTTCTTAAGTTTCAGAAAGATAATGGGTGATAAAGGATGGCTAGCAATGACAAGCCCTGGTACGTTTGATAAGCCTGCAGTAACCAACGAAGGACAAAACAGTCAGAAATTTAGATTTACATTTGACTAGGCAAGGTAGGGAAACAACTACCATCATATTCAGAAGAGAGAAAAAGAAAACTACTTGTTTTGTTTATCTCAGAATAGAACTACCAGAATATGTCATGAGAACATCAGACTGCAGATTAGGAATTCTGTCCACCATATTTAGTGTCTAGGTAAATATGGCATTATAAGGTATGATTGATGGATGATAGAAAAGGATTATGCACTTACAAGCGGTCTTAAAGGATGACTAATGATCAAAGGAATAAGCTACTAACACTTCCCATGTAAAGTCTGAAAATAAGGTATGTCATATCCACACAAATCCCTTATACGAAGAGGTGTTTCAATGCCAAGTTTGAGATTGTATTGATAAATTCTACTGAAGAGAACAAATCCGAAAACAAGGAACTACATACACCATAGTAGGATAGGCCTGAACTGTTCAATATGAAGAATCTGGTCCACAAAGAGCGAACTCAAGTTCTAGAAAGTTGGTCTATATAGGCAGACTCAAATATCTGTAGATTCACATTGAAATATGAATTTTGCTAATAAAGAGAATATGCTTCACTCAGAAGATATCAACCCTATCAAGCATAATCTGGTCCCTATTAACATACAAAGTTTGAAATAGACAAATAGGTTTGGAATTCTAGAGATAATTATGTTTATGGTTTATGCATAAGGATATTGCTGTAAACAAGAAAGCAAATCTCAGTGCAGAAAATGAAATAAAATGAAACAGATGGAACATTGCAGATTTCCTTTAAAAAATTAGAAAAGCTTAAAACCATTCAAGGAAATGAAATATATGATATGCAGAAGACCAAGGTATGAAACCAATTAAGAAGCAGTTGCGGTACTTCTAGAAAAATAAAGAAGATACATTGCATACTTTCCGTATAAGTGCCAATTATAAGAGGGAATCCAAAGTAGCAACAGGCCATTAAGAAAAAGAGAGAATACAAACCTTCCCACAGCAGAGCAATATTACTCCGAAGTGTCATAAGAATATTTGGATTTTCCTCCAAGTAATCTACTGCAGAAATTGCAGCACTGGCAAGATATGGAGGCAAAGAAGCAGAAAAAACATAGCCAGAGCTACTTAAGCGCTGCAAGAGCAGAATATATCAGTTAATTGCAAGTTCAATCTACATGAAATGTTGCATTTCAAATGGCAGATCATTATATAAGTCTGTCCAAATCTTACTTGATGATCAACAACTCTGACACTCCCTGTGCAGAAACCCCCATCAGTTGCCAATGCATTCCCCATTCCAGCAGTAATGATATCAATTTTTTCAATCTGCAGTTACACGAGAATTCATAAGTCATAAATACATAGAAATAGATAAATGAAATTATAAACATAAATTGCAATCCGAAACCTAAGACGCACCGGGACTCCATAGTGTTCAGCAAGACCTCGTCCAGAATTTCCAAGAACACCAAAGGAGTGACTTTCTTCTAGTATAACACGGAAATGATACTTCTCCTTTAGCCTGACAATCTCATCAAGTGGGGCTATTTGACCAGAATTCTGCATTCATTCATAAACAAAATGAACTCTAACATCAGACAAGAAAGATGTCAGTATAGAAACCACACTATAATCTAATTTCAAATTCACTCCTTTAAGAATGTAATGAAAGTATTAACCTTCATAAACCATTAGTAACTTGTCAAATGTTTCATGAAGAATGTACACCCAAGTAGGAATTCGAATTTGCAGAAGTCAAAGCCTGCTATTGCATGCCACTAAAACAATTTGGTGTTACAACTGCACCAAAATAAGCTTTGACCTTAAAAATTGTGTGGTTGAGGTTGGGATATATATATATATATATACAATGATGCAAGAGAAGATCAATGTACCAGGTGCTTTTTACACAATTTGTAAGCATGCCTTAGTCTACCGGAGACATTGATAAATAGTAAATACTGAAAATAGGGAAATATGAAATATGATAAATCATTCATTTTTTTGGTAAATTTGGCAAGATAAAAAATAAAATCCTTTGAAGCTCCTTAGCCAAAATAGTATAACTAGAATAATGCAAGAAAATGATGCAAGAGAAGATGGAGGAACAAGGATGATTTTAGAAATCCATAACAAGTCATAATGCTGGAGTATCCACCAAAATACAACTAATAAGTTGCCACTTCAAAACCTTTTCTGGTCCTATGGAGCCTATTGTGGAGTCAGCCTTCATTAGGAACAAGATGTAGAAAACACCATTAACACTACATAGAATGTCTACCTCTTATTTAATGTCAATGTCAGCTCTACCATCTGAAGGACTCAAGTTCATCCATTGAACAACTGTAGACAGAGGGAATACAATGACAATCTAGAAGAGGAGTTGGTCTACAGGGAATACTACCTCATTGCCTCTAGCCTTTGTTCTTGCAGACTGGAAGTAAACCTTAACACACATTTTTGAGGAATATAAGTTGGCAGGACAAACAAAAGTAGCTTATATCGACAAGGCAGTAGTAGCTTTCCAAGGTGCTCTAAAAAAACTAGATAGAACCTTCCATGAGAACTTAATGAAAAATTTAATTTCCTTTGAGTATTAGGTTCATCATGCTGATAGCTTCATTCTTACTATTATTTTGCTAACGTTCAATAATCAAGCAACACAAATATACTGTCTATTTATAAAATAAATCTTCTAACATGCTTCTATTTTGCAGGCGAGTTGGCCTACATATAATTTACATGCTTGGTATTAAAATCAGTGAGGAGCTGTAAGGAGCTACTTAACAAGGGTCATTGACCTGAATAGATATTCTCCCAAATTGCCTTGATTTCTAAGTATTTCTCAGAAATAAAGATACATCATACCCTCCACAAACATATTTTTTATCATGAAGGTGAAAAAGATCATCAGAGTCCAGCATGGATTTTAGGCTAATTTTTACATGGACCCACTAGAGAAAGGATCTAGACTGATTACAGAAATGAATTCATCTAAATAAAAAGAATCATCATGGCATCAGCCTCCATACCTGGTATATAGCTTCTATAACAATGTAACGCCGTACTTTTTCCGCCCGTTTATTTCCACGAGTTAATTTCTCCAAGGTGTTTGCAAGTGAAGTCATATCATTGTGCTTGAAATAAACAACAGAACTTCTTGACAGATAAAGACCATTTTGCACTCCCCAGTGAACACCCTCATCTCTGTAATACAAAATAAACATCAGCATTAGAACAAGGAAAATAAAACCAAAACCAAGCAAACAAGAATGTAAATATTCATTTTTGCTGAAATTCGTGGGCTTAATCTGAAAGTAAGACATCATTCAAAGGAATTAATAAGTTTAATACTACTCCATTATTCCAATGATTTTTCCAGAGGCAAATGCTAAGTTATATCAGCATTTTCTAGTATTTCTATTTTAAGAACAATGAAGAAACTACTAAATGTGGGAAAATGCCAAATAGATGTAAAAAAATGACAGTCGTCGTCACAAACTCTGGAAATGAGTACTAAACAGTAATGCAGAAAGAGAGCAAGTAACCAGCTATCATTTATCTTTAAATAAAGTATAACTAAAGCCCCAAAGCAACAATCATAATAAATAATATTGGACAAATATAATAATTTCTCTCCGAGACATCGCAATTGCAGATACTTTAGGCAGTGGAAAGGGTATACTTACGCTACTATAATATCTCCTTTTTTACAAAAGGCAGGAATTACGCTGAAAATTGTAGAAATTCCATATGAGTAGAGAATTGAATCTGGGGTACCCAAGAATTTTGCTATTTTTGTCTCACAGTCAAGGTGGACATCTGCAAAGGAGCAATTAGTTAGCTATGAAATGTTCCTTTTAGTATTTGCCTATTTGTAGAAATGGTTAAAGGCTTAAAGCATAGAACATGAATTTCATCATAGTCATAATAGTTATATATTCTGACCAACTTACCTATTGTCCCATAAAAACCACGCGGACCACAAGAACCTACACCATACTTCTCCAGTGATCCTATGCATGAACCCTGCAGTTCATGTTTGTGAGAGAAGAAACATGCGAATGGATAGAAACATAAACAAATAAGTAAAAGCTCTCCATTATAGCAATGTATGAATCCTGCAGTTTTATTTGTCTTATGGTGAATACACAACGAAAAACAAACAAACAGTAATATATAACATAAACATGAGAGTCTCCTCACAATTATCTTCTCATTCCCTATCAACCCTAGGTAGTTTGCCGATGCAAAGTTCACAACTTCCTTTCCATTAATCACTGTGTGTGGTCCAGCAGCACTGCATCAAATGCCACCTCATTAGAGCGAGAGAGAGAGAGAGAGAGAGAGAGAGAGAGAGAGAGAGAGGGGAAAGAGGACACAATTATTCCAACTTTTGATAATAATTATAAGATCCTTATGATCAAACTGCAGCAACTAAAGGCATTCTCTAATCATATCTTCTCACTCTTCATAATTTCAACACAATACACATCCATAACAAATGCAACCTGCACATACTTACATTAATTGCAATACAGGAAGAAATTAAATATATGCCTCTCATGATGTAAAATCACTTAAATATTATATATCATAATGTCTGTAAGAAATATATAGAAGATCAGAGGTTTATATGAGCACATAGACAACTCCTCTCAAAGCATAAAGACGAATTGAGGCCAATTAGGGGTCATGACTTTAAGCTATCCAGAAGAGTCTCAAATCCATACGATTTGCAGTCAGCTAGGTCAACTATGAAACATGAGTTTTACAACTTTATCTAATAACCATCTTAAATTTGAAGGTTGTCATCTCACTACATTCTCTTTTGTTTATTTAGGCATGTTTAGTCTTCCTCTCCATCTTGCAGAATGTCAGTCTTACTCCCCTATGAGGTCACTATTGTCTAAAAGTTCTGCCATGAATGGTTTTATCCCAGACATGCCAGGAACTATTGGTACTGCCACACAAATATATGAAGTGACTCCAGCACATATAAAAAATTTTACAAACATGCTATAACTTGATTATCTGCAATCATACAAAAGATGTTTTCTTTCTTCCATTTGAAGAGAGTTGATTTGAGCAATATAAATCTTCAAGATAATTTGTTTATGTCAAATGGATTGATGCTTCAATTGTAAGATTGAGAACTTGAAACAAATTGCAATAACTAATTACATGTACTCATCTGCCATAGCTCTTTTGTGGGAGGAGTCCAAATTCAAGGATGGTTGTGCCGGTCAGCACACCTCACAGCACTTGGCATGGGGTGTGCAAGTGGCGCACCCCTGTGCCGAGTTGTGCCGACCGGCATGACATGTGAAGCCTTTTTTTTATTTCCATCAATAATCATCAAAACAACTTTAATTTCCATGCATGTTCAATATTCATATCATATCATAAGATAATCGTAAAATTTTTATTTGTATAAAGACTATATAAGACGTTACAACAAACAATACTATCAGTGAATGAGTTTTGAAAATTATCGATAGTATTTAGTGCAACATTCACATGTTTTATCTTGTGCCGGCAAATAAAGTCTTTGATTCTCCTCATCATGCTACTTTCAACTAGATATTAGTTTTAATTATTAAACTATTATCAATTAATATTATGTATTGAATATTATTATATATTCAATTATATTATGTAGAATTCAATCATATTATGAAGTGTTCAATCATTAATATTAGTTTTAATGAATATAGTCAACCATATTATGTGTTAAATAATATTTATATTTAACTGTTGTTTTGTTTTTAATAAAATAGGTCATTTACAAGATAATCTAAAAATAAAACACTATAAAGTAGATTTTAATACATATATTTAAACAAAAACTAAAGATTGATATGTCGAAGACCCAAAAACATATTTAAATATCCTAAAAATTTTATTAAAAATATTATAAATGTGTGTCACTAGCATGCAGGGGCGTGCCGACTCATGCCGCTTGACAGACCCTGTGTCAATGGTGGCACAGGACGGCACATGTCATTACTCGGCCATCGTTGTCCAAATCAACGAGTTTGAACCATCAAGGTAACAGGAGTTTCAACATTATTAGTTTATTGGCAAGGAGTTAGGCAAGGATGACTTAGTACACAAGACAGCTCACAATTTGTAACAAGCTCAACTAGGACAGACACAACATGTGGAATTAATTTCTGACAATTCGAAACTAGTGAGTTAATAATTTCTCCTTATCAGCTTTATTTACAAGAAGGTACACCAATTTATATTCTGAGAGAAAAAATAATGTGATAAAAGAAAAGGAAAAGGCATAACCATCGGAGAGGAACTTTAGCAAAGCAAGATGAGTGTCACAGCAATAGTGTCATTTTCTAATAGTCATTGATGTGCTAATTAAGGTGATTCAAGAGCTAAGAGATCACAAATCAAATTTCAGAAAATGGTTCTATATTGTCCTATTATGTGGAAGAAGGAAAAAATATTCTCAGGTATGGTGTGCGAGGGAAGAAGCACTACAGAACTGCACAAACACAAGTCAGAACTTCGAGGAAAAATAGATGAAAAAAAGTGTCTATTTTTGGTTAAATAAGTAGGTGCCAAAAGTATGGAAGGACTGAAGCACAACCATTATGACAAGTATAAATCAAGTACATGACGAGAAAAGTTGTCTCGATAATGCATTTACATTTTCAGAAATCCTGAACAGAAGTAAGATCAACGAAGAGTGTCAAAAGGCAAACTGCAATAAATGAACAAAGAAACAAGAATACCACAGATAATGATTAATTAGCAGCAAAGCTAAATAAGTTCTCAAGAGAAGAAAGTAAGATTGATGCATTGATGCATGCTGCATAACCATGCTCAATGCATTTGTCAAGTGAAATATAGATGAATCTTTCAAACTGTTGCTGACCAAATTCTGTGAAGATGGTCTTGGACTAAAACGGTAAGGAATAGAGGAAAAAATTGTATCCTTGTGAGGCAATGCTCATTAAAGAAATAAGTGCAAAGAAAAGTTAGTATCTGGGAAGCTAAAACCAAGTCGATAACACAATGTCTCATTACCATATTGAAGAGTTAAAAAGTTTCATATTAAAAAGTTAAAAGTTGAGAGAATGGACGTAGGAAATGCTTCTTTCAGCAATACTATTTGAAACAAATTAATCAAACAACTAAAGAAGAGAGGACTTTAGTTCTTCGCACTAGCATCACCCCCATGAATTAATGATAATCTGGTTAATGCTTATCCAGAAAAAGGTAGAGAGAACAACAGAAAGTATGCTCATAAAATGAGGGTTCTCTATTTATTTGTAATTTTTAAGTAATGCTTATCCAGAAAAAGGTAGAGAGAACAACAGAAAGTATGCTCATAAAATGAGGGTTCTTTATTTATTTGTAATTTTTAAGTAGAATCAAGATTGTGAGCCTCCATTAGAGAGGCAAAAGTTTTACTTCCCTCAAAATATGATGTAAGACTACTCCTGAAATAAATGGACTGATAAGACTTTTACATGCTCAAATTAGATTTTTTTGAAGCCAAGGATAATAATGAACACCGTAAAATAACTACAAAAGTGGTATATACACTGAAAGCTATTCAAATTTTGTGAGTAAAAGTTACCTGCTACTTTGATGTTCAAATTGTTAAGGAATCTTATCATAATTAGGAGTTTGAAAGTGCAGCATAAATGAATAACAAATTGTTAGGGGGAAGGGTGTCCCAGTAAATTAGTAATATAAGAAGAAGAATACTAGCAGCCCATTATCCCACTATTCCTAATTATGTAATACTTATTTACTAATAAACTTTTGAAAGACTTAGCAAGAACATGAGAATCATTGAGATCTTATAAAGTATAACATCTACTCGAGTTTACCCTCCTGTACTTCAGAATTTCAATTCATCGAATCAGCCAATGATGCTAGACAAGTTTACATCATGCATCAGGTTCATCTTAGCAAATACCCACTTCATATTACCAATATCTACCAAAGTGACTTCATTAGGTTATATAGGAGAGAAATAAAATTGAAGGAAAGATGGTAAATTTTTTGACAGAAGCCATCATCTACCATGAAGATCTTTGAGTCACACAAGAAGAAAATAGTACTTAATTCAGCTAGACCTGATTGGTTCAAATAATGCAGATGCTTCCAATTGGATTCTCGTGGGGACCGAGAAAATATCATGTGCATAAACTTCTAGAGGAACAATTATCAATTGTAGAGAAATGCTATTGCTTAGATCAAAATTAGACAGAATACAAGAATGAGCACAAAGTATCAGGATTGAATTGATAAGTAATTTCAAACAGTAAAATATAGGGTTAATTACACTTTACCTCTCTGTGGTTTAGCTCAATTTCACAAAACCCCATATACTTTCAACTATGGTTTGTTGAATCGGCCAATCCCAATCCAGGCCCGATCCGAACTCTCTCTCTCTTTTTCACTCTTTCTTTCTTTTTTTTCTCTCCCTACTATATAGCCATTGTTTTTTTTATAGAGGGATCTAGCTCTGGCGAACTCCGGCGACGCAAATCTAACTCTAGCGAACTCCAATATGTAGCTTTTTTAATTTTATTTCTTTTATTTCTCTCAGTTTTTTCATCTCCTCTACTCTCCATCTCTTTTTCTTCTATTTTCTTCTTCTTCTTCTTCTTTAGTGCACTATAGTTTTTTTTCTTTTGTTTAGTTTTCTTCCACTCAATCTCTCTCTAGTTTCTTATTCTTTTTAGTTTTCACTTTACCATAGTTTTTCTTTCTTTATTTTCTTATTTTTTATCATTTTTTCTTACTTTTTTAAAAAAATTCTATATAATATTTAGAATTTACATAATTAAAAAAAGTCTGATTCGATCTAGGCAACTGATATGATCGAGACATATCATTTTTTCAAAAAAAAAATCCAGATCCCGATTTTTCGAACCTTGCTTTCAACTTAAGCACTTAACCCCTGTGATCTTGACTAAAATACAACTGTTATCTTCTTCATCATATTTGACCAAAAGATGTCGAATTTAAATATCCTTATCAAAGACAAAATTGTAAAATATTGAATAAGCTTTCTAATGCATCTAAAATAATACCGATCGAATTTTAAGTGATAATAATATACATTTGTTCAATATATTTATCATACTTTTAGCATTTGAAACTCAATTGATATTGTTTTAAATGTATCAAAAACTTTATCCAAAAATCTACAACTTTATCTCTGGTAAAAATCTTCAAATTTGACATCTAATTTAGTCATATGATAAAAAAATATAACAATTATACTTTAGCCAAAATTATAAAGAGATTAAGTGCTTAAGTTAAAAGTATATGCTGATTTTGTAAAATTGAGTTAAACCTCAAGGAGGTAACAATTTCTTCTAAAATAGATCTCAGATAACTATGATAATTACTTTAAGGTTATCTTTCAACTAAGTCCCATAGTATGGTTATTCTATGTCAACTTTCTTATTCCTATATACTTGCAACTAAAAACTATAAAGTTAAACATCATTGTAGAACAATTAATAGGTTAGATGTTCAGAGGTAAAATATATAAAACAAGGCCAAAATAGCTCTATAAATCTTGATAACCCTTCACCACTAGCTTATGCATGTCAAAAGAATTGGTAAAAGATGAACCAGTCAAACCATCATATCAACTACTCTTGTTCTCAATTTCTTATTTTTACTCTAATTGCACATTCAATTGGCATTATCTTAGAAAAGCACGCAAACATCTTCATGATACTAAATCCCAGATTAATTAGACTTGTTTAACAATATACAATCAAGTTACACAAAGAAAAAATGTTGGATACCAAAGGGCTCGTGGCCGAATATTGAGGTAATACACTTTGAAAAAGGAAAATAATCAGTACATAATATGTTTCCTCAAGCACTTAAAAATAAGGAAGAGGCACATTAAAAAAATTAAAAAAGAAAAAGATAGATTAGGGGGATTAAATTATTCAAACCTTTCCAAAGTCGGAGGTTCAGCTTGCATCTCCTCTGTGATCGGTGGGCAAAGAGGTTCCGGCACCCATTCTTCGCAAAGTTCATCAATCTCCTGCAGATTGCAACATAAGAGTCATCATTAACTCAAAACAGATATATACAATTTGAAAAAGGCCAAAAAAAAATGTACCAATAAATAAAATAAACCACATTAAAGCAAAAAACATGAACAGAGAAATAAAGCAAAACAATTCTAGAGAAAACAAAGAATGGAAGATGGGATCCATTCAGCAAGAACCACGAACCTTCTCAGTCAGTGGCTTCTTTGGTGGTTTGTAACTCTTCCTCGTAAGCAGGAACAATATGACCACAACGAGAAGCACTTCAACAACAAGATGCCCTTCAATCACAAAATTACCAACAAAAACACAAGTTACACTCAATTTTTATTCTCTAGGGTCGATCAACACCACAATATGAGAACGAAGAAAAGGAACTTTCCAATTTTTCAGAAAAATAAAACCCACCATCAATGAGAACCCCGAAAACGACTGCACGTGCAAGAGGAGCATCAAATGCTGATGACACCCAAGCCAATGTCGTTGTTGTCATGTTCATAAACGCTGAAGCCATCCCTTCCACAATGCAATTTCAAAAATCCACTACAATTATGGAATGACAGGTAGAAGTTAACCAAGTTCTTCAGATCTGCAAACAAACTAAAAATATTCCTTGTAAGCTCAACTAAAGCAGATCTAAACAAAAAGAATTCCATGTTGAAACAGAACAAGGTGCAACATTTCCCCATAAAAAGCATTAAAAGTCAATTAAGTTTTCTAAGTGCACAAAAACTAAATGAAGCAAAACTAAGACCAGCGGAGGATTAACATCAAAGGATTGTTATTAATTTACAACTAAAAATTAGAAATTAAAAAAAGAAAGGATTTTAAACCATATCAATTTCATCATCAAATTGCAATTAATGCATAACAATCATGTAACAGTGATAAGGAAACGTTTCCCCAAGCTATCAACTGCACAATGATCACAAGTTCACAAGAGGAGGAGAAGAAATCACAGAGGAAAGAATCTCACTTTTGAATTAGTAAAGATATGGTGCTTCAATGCTTTTATAGTGAAAAAATGAGAAGGAAATTATCTGCAATTCTGCATCTCATTGAAAATCATGATATATGAGAAGATTTGAGCACACATTACAAAATGTGAAAAAAAAATTCTTCTATAGATAGAATTGTAATTTGTGCACACTATAGAAGTTACGAATGATTTTCTGAATTACTTGATATAGATCATGCTTGCCATACTCGAAGTAACAAAATCCACGTGTCGTGAACCCCAATTTCCATTTATTAAAACTGTAAAGAACTTATCTTTTGACATGTCATTTTAAGTGCATAATTATATGTAAAGACATAAGACGATCCTAACTTCTATTAGATTTTTCATTAAAAGAGGAAAAGTGAGCCAACCTAATTGTTCCAATAAAGGAGCCCTTCATGGGGTGGAAACAAAGTTTTTGACAAACAGAGTGGGGAAGACTTAATGTTAATCTATTACCAAAATTGTGGTTTATTGAATAAGTGTTCCTCCATATTCAGAATATTGGGATTTAAAACTATTAAAGAGTGCATGATATAGCTACAGTTATTGAAATGTTACAAAGTCTATAATTCTGCTATATTCATGAAGGTATATATTTAGTTACTTCTTTTCCTATGAAAGTAAATAGTGAAGGCAGTATTCTTATTTCGAGCACATAAAGTGATCTTTTCTACAGTAGCGAACATGCTTTTTACTGTGTCATATGAATAGCTAAAGATTTTTAATCTTACAAGTTGTTGAGGAGATATCACATTTATGATTTACTAATAAGTACATAGAAATTGAATCATCTGATAATGAGTAAATGGAAGACAAATTATATAGAAAAAGAAGTTAGATGTTTTGCTCATCAATCCAAAGATCATCAATGGCAGATCATCAAGAAATATAGGATCCAGCAGAAGTCAACACATGACTTCACACATCATAAAAAGGTAAAATCTTCCCTCAAATGAGTCAGAGCAAAGACTAACACTGGTGTCAAGCCATAGAAGGATCAAAGAAAGTAATAAGAACCGATCAAAGAAAGTAATAAGAACCAACTAGGAGGGACCTTAACACGTTAATGACAAAAGGAAACCAATAGCAAGAGATATGAATGGTTCAATTGACAGCCTAAATTTAAACCTAAACGAGATATGGTTGAGCAGAAATCCACTACTAAATGATTTGACCTTATGGCGGAAATGACCAAACTTCGGCTGAGTTCGTGTTTAAGTCCATCACAATGGAACTAAATGAATGATAGCATTAGATTATATTCTACATTTACCGCCATCCATATAGGAAACTAAAGAACATGATCGGAAAAGACGAGTCACAGATTTCACAGCAAAAGGGCTTCACCACGTGAATCACGCAATTTAGGATGATAACCTCAACAAAATCCCCAAGTGAAGCAAACTCATGGCCCAAAAAGAACCCAATTTAATCTAATTTCTACCTGGAAGAGGCAGATTAACACAATCTGCTAAGAAACCAGAATGCAGAAAAGGGAATCTATATTTGAAGTAGGATTAGATGGAGGAATCAAACCATCTAATAAATAAAATATACGTGGCAGAAATAAAACAACAGATCTAGAGTCCAAGAAAAGAGAAGAAGATATAAATCACCATTGTTTTCGAGCGTACCTAATCGTATCTTTCAAGCTCCCAATTCGGATCTCCGCCAAACAATAGCGTCAAGAACAATAGAGGAGCTACCGCTGGTGGTGGTATAGAGAGAGAGAGAGAGAGAGAGAGAGAGAGAGAGAGAGAGAGAGAGACGAAGACCAGGTCGGGGTTTGGGTTGATCGAAGCATCCATAAGCGGCTATTACTGGAGTTAAGTGATGGGGTAATTACATCTATACCCTTGAACTGTTTATTTTCACATACGCACTAAATGAAAAATGCCCCTTCTTATTAATTATCAGTTCAAATATAACGTGCGAGTGTCCAATTATTAATTTTAGTCTCTTTATGGACTATTTTACTCTTATTATAGAGAAAAAAGAAAGAAAAATTAAGAGTAAATAAATAGTCGAATATCTGTAATTAAAAATATACCACATAGGATTTGTCTTACTCATTGTGGTAATTAGGTCAAACAATCCAGACGTGTTTCCAAGAAATGGCATACTTAGTTTTCTTCCACAGAAAAATTTTGTTGGAATCTGTATGGGAGTTTGGACTTAAACCATTGACGGAGAAGCTATAGGAACCACAAAGTTGGTCCAAAAGTTTAAAAATAAATAAATAAATAAGAAGGTGCTCCTAGAGATAGTACATAGTTTAGAGAAGTGTTAGTGCAATTATCTCATTCAAATAACAATATTTTTTGTTAATTACACCAATATCTCTAAATTAATATAGTTCACTCTTTATCCAATTTTAATTTTTTTTTTCTGGACTAGATTATTCTACAAAAGAAGACTGAAATTTTGGTAAAGTAGTAAAATGCAAATTGCCAAATCATGATGTAATATAGGTTGTCATTTTAAGACTTTTCAAAACGACCACATGCAGAATTAATGCATGAAACCAAACATGCAGCCATTATAGGTAATCAAATTAAATAAAAGAAAGGGACAGAAACAGGAGGAATTAATTGGGAGAGGTTTCCGTAACAACTCACCTTTGACATCCAAACCTATTATATGTTTTTCTTTCTTTTTTTAATCATTTATGAGCTCAAAAATTTTAATATAAGTGGAATAAAAGGTTAATTCTTCTTAGATTTAGAGGTACTTAGGCCCCATTAACGTTTTAGCTGTCTAGTATAGGTTTTAGGCAATATGCATTGTCGAACTCGCACTGTCCAACCATCAATCGAATCGAATCAAACTACTAAATAATCAAATAATTTTTCTATAATATTTTGAAGCCAAAAAAAAAGAAATAAAAGAATATATATAGATATTTTAGGTTTTTTTAATTGAAAAAATTACTAGTTAGAAATTGGTTAGTTTAAACTTCACCCAGGTGTGAAATGAAATCGATTATAAATAGCTGGTTTTCAATCATAAAAATCAGTAAAAGCTAAGGTGTTATCTGCAAATTTCCCAAATTCTTTCTCGGAAGGTGCATCATATATGTTACGCTTTTTCGCACGGATGGCAGGATTATCGTCCTCAGCTCGTCCAGCCAGGATCCGGATGGGGCCCACCTTACTGCGAGTAAGAATACTGTGTAAGATTTTGCGGTGCTGCGTGGATCGAGTTAGTGGGTTTGGGTGTGAATATTGGATTTGGATCTTCTTTGACCGGGTTGCCTCTTTGCCGACCCAAACTCCTCTAAGAGGTTTTTTTTTTGGTCAAGCTTTGAAGTCATCGGCAGCCTTGGAAGACTACAGGTTGACTTTGACAATATCTGTGACATAATCCCCAATTATAATCACAACGACTTTTTCAAAAAGAACCAATTTACTCCCTCTTGGGATGAGATTTTGCTAAGGAAGAAAATTGAGTCTCATTGTGTCCTAAAAGGAATATATATATATATTGATTTATAGTGGATGAAATACTCTTATGCACCTAATTGGTATTTTTGATAAATACTTGGTAAAAATTTAGAGCTGGATTTATATATATTGTAAATAGATAAAAGGGAATTCTAAAGAGTGAGGTCATGAGTGACGAAAAAATAAATGCACGAATTCCGAGAAAGACTATTAGATCGATCAGGACATGCATCATGCAAGTGCTGATAAACTTCCACGTGAAGACAACGTGACTCCGTTATATATGCAGATGACACCTCACCCCCGCCTCATGCGGTGAGACGATCACTCTTGACTATCCTCATCCCCGGGGGTACTTGCTTACGTTATTATTTCCTTAAATAATTATTATTATACCTTATGGTATTTTATACATCGCATCCCATATGTGATTCACACTCATCTTTGATAATCTTGTAACTCGAACCTCTTTTTTTTTAATATTTTTTATTTAATATCTGATGTTATTTTGACTAGTTGATATCAATCAAATTACTAAAATACTTTTATCATTATTTTTCATCATTATAGATAATTTAGATACTTATAAATTATTTTATATATTGTAACGGAATAGATTTTTGCTAGTACCATTTAAATTAATGATGAGTGGGTTAAATAAGAATTATAGAAAAATGTAAGAGTCTAGTTATATAGGGTATAGTTTATAAAATTCTCTTCCAAATAAATCTCCTTACATTAACCTCTTTAATTATGAATAATATATAAAATATTCTTCCCTTAATTATTTGTTAGATTTTTATGTTATTAGGGACTATTTTAGTTTTATTTTAAGGAAAGAAAAAGAACAACTTAGAGGTAAAATAATTATTTGGTATCTTTTTATTGATACAATAAGGTGTGTGGGATTTTTTTTGGTTATTGTTCATGGAACCATGCTTAAAAGAAAAGGATAGTGCATTAGAATTGAGCAAAAGTTCACAGGGTCATAGTGTATTATTCAAAAAAAAAAAATCCCTTCTATTTATTTTGGAGAGGATAAATGCTTAGCCTTTTTTGTGATGTGTTTAGACATAACTCTAAATCAGTTTAGTACCTAATCACTAATTTATTCTAAAATTAGTTTAGGTTAACCTACTAAGACTTTTTCTTCTCTCTTCTCTTGTCTTCTAATCTTTTATATTTATCAACAAAATTTAATTACTATTTTGTAATTAAAAAGACATCATTTTATTTAACTATTAATTTAACAATTCTCTCTCCTCTTTATCCTCTCCTATCCTTTTAATTTTATTACTTCTTTTTAATATCACATCAAGTATAATCATGATATCACTGATATAAACACCATATTTTTATAAATATTCAAGTTTAAAACAGAAGTGCAACTAACTAAATTTAGGAGTTACAGCACATCCAAATATTACCAGATATCTAGAAAAAAAAAAATCTCAAGCTTATTCATCTCATGATCATTAAGATATACTGTAGAATGCCATATGTACACACACCTTTGATAGAATGTCTGTAATATATTTTTAGATAAAAGATATTTACATCTAGAATATTATATTGAATAATGTCATTTATATATCTAGAATTTTAGGTAAAATATTATTTCCAGTCATATAATAACACATGTATTATAGATATGTGTAATTGAGCGTTTTTTTAATATATAATCTTGCACATTATTTTTTGACAATTATATTATCTGAATATTTTATCAAGTAAAAGACATATATATTATTAACCGAGAGTAATGCATATATATCAAAATAAAGGTATTGATGTCTTTTATAATTAACTTGATGAAAATTTAATTACATTTAAATTTTTATTATTATTTTTATTATTTACATATATCTCCCATTATTTTAAGATTGATTTAAATTAAATTTTAATGGATACAGATAGAGAATTATATTTAAATTAAATTTTATCTCTAAATAATCAAATTTAAATTATTTAATATTAAATGATATCTCCTATAATTAAGGCATAATTATATTTAAGAGAGAAATCTTAACTGAAGAAAAAAAAAACGTGTAGAGTACTACTTCCATACCGTAAAGTTAATTATCTATCAATAAGTTTGATGAAGATATAATAATTAAGATCTTTAAGGATATAATAAGAAAATTTGGAAGTTAGGCACACGTAATAAATCTTTCTTAACTAATATACTCTTTTTCTTATGTAATGTGGTTTTGGAATTGGTACCGGGTATGAAAATTAGCTATTATAACCTTGGATTAAGATTATAATTTTTAAAATTATATTGAAGTATTTGCCATGTGTAATTACCTGTCATGTTAAACTTCTACCCTTTGAGAGAAGGTAGAGATCTTTTAAGTAAGAATAACAATTAGATCGTTAAAGTAGTGGAACCTTCCTTTTCTTTGCTCTTGAAACTCTTGAAAGGCATAACTTTTAATTAAAATATTGTTTCATGCATGATAAAGGCCTATAGTATTTATAATAACGAGCACCAAAGATATATACCTTGCACCTCTAACAATTTATTCTATCTTGGGGGCAAATTATGGTTTATACCTATGTAATTTGGCTAGATTTCACCTTAATTTTTGTATTTTGAACTTAAAAAACTTAATCACAGATCAAGACCAAGCTGCGGTTGTGATAATATCTTGAACATAGAGATAAATAAACTTTAGTAAAAAATAATTATCAACAAGACCATATGAGATCTCTCTATTCTTTATTTCTTGAACTCAAAAGAAGAAAAGCAAACCATGCATCCGTGCATGACAAAGTTACACATAGATTCAGAAATAGAGAAGAAGATAGAAATTCTTTACAATTTGATGCATCCCCTAGCTGTTAATTATTTATTACACTCTACTGTGACAGTACTCATCTTTACACCCAAGAGAAGAGATAAAAGAGAAAAATAGAAAAGACTTAAAAGATCGATTAGATATCCACGTGGCAGTCCGGGTTGCCGAGCAGTGGCACCTGGCCGGTGACTCCCTTCCTGACGCCGACGAGCATATCGCACCGCACGTACATCGAATTCCACCGGCTGTGGAATGGACCGGACTTGTACTTCCCCCTGCCAACCACGACCAGCCGCAGCGCCACCACCCCGTACGCCTTGTCCGTCGCTAGCCCAGCCGCCACGTTGGCTGACACCGGCACGGCGGCGCCTCCCAGCACCGGCGACACCGACACGGCCATGCCGCTCTCCAGCACGAGCGGCGGGAGCGGCACGGGCGGCGTGATCGCCTCGCCGCGGTACGCCACGTGGGCGGAGAGGCGGTCGTAGCGGACGGAGGAGCGGGAGTTGGGGTTGCGGATGAGGAGGGTGAATTGCATGGTGGCTGAGACTGCGGCGGCGGCGGGGGAGGAGGAGGTGTTGGTGATGGAGTAGATGGCAGCGGTGGTGACGGAGAAGCGGGGGCGAGAGGGGCGGTAGACGAGGTAGAGGACGAGAGCGACGACGCCGGCGAGGATGACGAGGGCGAGGAGGGCGATGATGAAGACACGGACAGGGGACCGGCGGCTGGCCACCTTCGAGACGCCGCCATGGATCTTGGGGGGAGGGGAGTGGTAGGAGGTGGTGGCTTCTTCTTCCGCCATGGAAACTTGAAAGCAAGCTGATAGACTGGCGCTTAATTTATATAAGCGTATATATATATATATATATATATAGAGAGAGAGAGAGAGAGAGAGAGAGAGAGAGAGAGAGAGAGAGAGAGAGAGAGAGAGAGAGAGGGTGGAGGAGAAGAAAAGGATGACAGTGGAGGAGGGGTTAGAGAATAAGGTTCCTCTTTTGGGTTTGTGTGAACTTTTTTATTTTGCTTTTGCTAAAGGATCAGCATGTTCAGTGAAAGGAGGTGAAGAGTATCTTGGAAGCCAAATTATTGGGGATACGTTTATCTTGATGGCAATCCAGCTAACATATGATTTGGGATAAAAATAATTTCATCTTACATTAAAGATTATTTATTTCAGAATAATGTGCAAGTGTAAATGTTAGAGTATATAAGCCTTACATATCACCTTGAGCTTTTCTATGATTAATCAAATCTAAAAATTTGAAACTCTTCAGAAATGGAAAGACAAAATGTTATTGCAAGATATATAATAAAGCAGAAAATAATGCTTTTTATATGAAAAAATCCATCATAAACTTAGGACAAAAACTCATGAATTAAATGTTAAGAACGAAACTAAGCACTAAACCAAAAGTAGCGGCTATAATAACTTATTGTCAGATTGTTGTTACCCTAACTAAGTCTGTAATTATCTTACATTGGTTTCAATCTCTGTAACCCTCGAGATTGTATCACTCGTCTTAGTAATCTTCGAGACGATAATAATCATGAACTCGTCCACAAAATCTGCTATTGTCTATTTAGCACTTCTGTCATAGGACGTCTCAAAGCCATAATATATAGTGATCTCCAAGTCTCTCAATTAACATAGCACAAAGATGTCTTAAGGTTAAGCCATAGTCCCTTTATATATCTCTATCATAAAGTATCAGAAATTCTTTGAGTTTTGATAATTCCGTATTTGATATGGTTCAAACCACATTTCTAATTTCTAAGTTTTCTAAATTCCATACAGAGATGGTTCGAATAATATTTCAATCCTTTTGAGATAGTTTGAACTTGATGTCTGTTTTCTATTGAACATTCCAAGGTAGATCGAAACACTGCTAGCATTTGAACAACACTCTAAAGACGTGTTCCAACATTGGCCAGTAATTCGACTTCCAACTTAAGGTACTTCACCAATCCTTATTCAACTTGTACTATTGCTCATATATAAATTCTAGAACAAATTCATTTTTACAACTTCCTAACAGACCAAACACAAGTCAATAATAATCTAGAGAGATCCTGCAAAACTCAATTGCTCTATGATCAATGAAATATATATATGAGGATCATTAGAAGAAGTGCATATCAAGATAGTGATCAAGATAATCAGTATAGTTCAGTGATCAAAGTTATTCATATAATGTCTGTCTACACATGCATAATAGAGTCAACTAGTAATTGAACAAAGTGGCACAACCAAAATTAAATAATTCTGTCAATAGGCTATAGTCAAAGCTCAAATCAACATCACAACTACACTCTCCTTTTTGTTAGAAATTGCTTAAGCACAATCTAAGAGGAAGAAAACCACTACTGCATGAAGGAGTAGATATATATCATCCAAACTGTGCCCTGATACGCCTGCTCAACAAGTAGGTGAGTCCGCTCAAGAGCCATCTACTTGAATAGACCTTGCCTTCTCACCTATAGACATATTAGATATGCACCTCTCCCCTTCTACTCTTCATCGTTGGAGTCATTAATTCTCATCAACAAATTTCTATAGGTGATGTCTCCGGTACATTTCGTTGAGTTTTATATGCCTGGTTGTGATTTAAGATAGCCATAATAAGAGGTTTCATGGAAGGAATGACGCATTAGAAGGATGAATAAAAACCCTATGAATTAAGAATGCAAAGTTATGACAAGAAAACACTAAAAAGAAGACCCTTTATTGGAGATAACTTCAGTGCTGCACTCTCATTATACTCATACATAACAAAATTCAAACTGATATTGACTCCAATATGAATAAGATAAGCTCGGTCCTTGTTGATCATCGATTTTCATACTTAGGAGTGATGTTATATAAACAGATTAAATCAAAAAATCTTGCATAGTTCTTGCAAGCCAATATAGAGCATCATTTGGAGCAATATAATCTTTGTGACGCCATGATAAGAGGAGTCATATGAGATGGATATAAAAATGCAGACTGTAAATGCAAATTATATAATGACAAGTTTGTTGACGTAAAACACTTAGAAATATGATGTATAATCTAAGATTCATATATGGTTAAGGTGTTACGACTTGGAAAATTATAAAAACAACCATCACCATTTGAACTACAAACAAATAATAGAAATAGTTAATCTTGCTTAATAAATTTTAAAAGAAATAGAGTGGCAAGAAGAGGGTCGAGTCCACAAGGATCTCTTTGAAAACTAAAAAGTTTGAAATCCTAAATTAAGTTTAAAAAATAAATAATCTTGGATTGAGATTTTACTCAAAAGAAAAAAGTAGCCTCTAATTCACCAATTTGAGAAATTTGAAAATTGGAAACTACTACCATGTATATAGATGCCCATAAATTAACTTTGCAAGTTGGAGATACATATATCGTCAATTTTCTTCTGGAGTGCATCATCTAGCTTCAACCCTCTCCACCGAGAGCTTCTCCCTCCAACATTCCTTTCCCCTACAGCTTCTCTCCTCTTTTTCCCCTACAATTCTTCCTCTCTCTCTTTTGATATAGTACCCAAGCTCCTTTCTACTCTCACCTCTCTGCAAACCTCCCTCTCCCTCTATGGACATAGCTCCCAAGCCTCCTCCTCCACTAGTGCTTGCTATACTTATATCTCTCCCTTCACTAACCTCTCCACCACTAGTGTGCTCTTAGTACTCTTGTCTGGTGTGTTTCCAAACTGATGACTGATGATGAAGAATTGCTCTAAAGCTTCACCTCTCTTCTCAAAGAGGATATTATGGAGGAAACATTTCCTCTAATGGAAGAAAACACAATCCCCAACCATAACCCAAGCTTATGTCTTATCGGCAAGCTCATTTTTGGTTGCTCCTTTCGCCTAACAGGACTCAAAGCCTCTCTCACTAAAACTTGGGCTCCTGTCGGTGCCTTAGCCTTCAACGGGGTGGGAAAAAAATGTTTTCCTGTTATCGTTTCAGTTGGAAAGTGACAAGTGGAAAGTTTGGGTTGGAGCTCCATGGTTATACAATAGGGATTCTTTGCCCTAGATATCTTTCGTCCAAACATGCCTCTTGAAGATTGGACTTTCAACTGAGCTAAGTTCTTGGTTCAATTCCATGGGTTACCTTTGGAATATTTAGTGAGCTCGACATCAGAGTCAGTCGCTTGCGGCAAGGGTGGACACCTCAGTTCTCTTGGAATCTCCTAACTCGACCAAATGGGTATGATTCATTAGATGTAGGTTGAGTATAGATATTTCCAAGCCTTTAACAAGCTCTTTGTCTCTCTCCTAGATGGTTCTTGCCGAAAGGTTCAAGTTACATATGAGAGAATACCATCTTATTGTTCCTTCTATAGATGTCTTGGGCATGATTTTGTAGAATGCATACACCATTGGAGACTTGAATCTAAGATAAAATTGGAGTACCCAGAACATTTATAGCCGAAACTGCATGACCTTCTCCAGCCCCGATTTGCCAACTTGGTTGGCTGGCAAGGCTCGTCGAGCTTGGGAGCCAAAGGCAATGGAGCTACTAACCATCAAAGTAGCCTGTCATCTCACCCTAGCTTGGAACAGGACAGTAGCCTACCATAGCATAGTAACTCTATCCCTCCTGACAAAGGCAAATCCTAAACTAGCAAGGTGTCGAGCTAAGATTTACTTATGCCTCAGGAACTCGCGCAAGAAGAAAATTGGATCATCCCCAGCCACTCATCACCGGACATGATAACGGACTAATCAATGCGTCACCCATCTCAAGCCAATTTAAATCTGACAACACATGGTCTGGAGACACCCCAGATAAATGTGCCTCGATCAGGGATTACTCATTGGCCAATGTCTCTATCAGAGACGTCGGAATGCCTAACTATCCCTACCACCCATGTGTCACTCCATCTCAAAACATACCCTAAGTACAACCGCTAGCATTGCTAAAGTTTCAATTTCACTCATTCAACCCACCATCAAATCCCAAACCCAAACATCCACCCTACTACCAAACCACGCAACTTAACCATCTCCATGCAAACCCCAAAAATAAAACGATAGATGAGGACACCTAGCCGCGAAGTTGGGGAGGAAGGAAGAGTCTCACCGACCTTTGCAGGTGGAGAGGATGTGGCACAACGATGAGCTTCATCATCCAAACCCACCAAAGATAAATAATCTAAGAGGAGGTTGTGGGCAGAAGTGGCAGCTGATCGTTATAGTGTGCTCAGCACACACGGGCGCATCCCGAAGGAAATACTAGAGAAAATCAAGACCTAGACGGATGACTGCATCATCCTTGATCCGGAGGTACTGCAAACCTGCTGGGGAAGATGGAGACTCACGCTTTTTGGACAATTCGTGGGAAAAGGTATACCGCTGGCGAGACTAAAGTTCTTGCTAGCAAGACTGTGGAATGGAATTGATGGGTTCTTTGTCTCTGATATGGAGGAAGGCTTCTATGTGTTCCGGTTCGAAAGAGAGAAGGATCCGTCCTACGTCCTCACTAACGGCCTATGGACGATGCAAGGACTAGTTCAAAACCTAATATCATGGAGGAACAACTTTAGGCCGGCGGAAGATGCATTCACAACGGCCCCAATTTGGATCCAATTATACAACCTCCCCAAGGAGTACTAAGAGCTTAAGGCCCTCCTCCCAGTCGCTGCGTACTTCGATAAACCACTACGAGTGGATGAGACAACGCTAGATCATACGCATAGTCGTTTTATGCGTATTTTTGTCGAAGTGGATCTAAGAAAGCCTTTGAAAATGGCTGTCTGGCTTGGGCCAAAAGAGGACAACGTGGAGCAAATAGTCATGTATGAAAATGTTTCTCTATATTGCTTTACTATGGGTGACTAGGACATAAGGCAGAGCAATGTAGGATGAGGGCAACACAACAACCGAAGGAAGTACAACGTGGACTAGCAAAGCAGAATGGTGAAGGAGGAGAAGCTGAACAAGTTGGTTAGTACGCTTCTGATCCGGACACCATTTTCGGGCCGTTGTTCACCATGCAAAAAAAATCACGCTGGACTACCCATCGGAGGGAGATGAATGCTGACATCAGCCTAGCCGGTGGACAAGTTAAGAGTATTGCTTTGATGGTTGTAAAACCCTTATAGATTTTCTAACTTACGGTATCGATGATATGTAAGTTCTCCTTATTGGCTAGAATCTTCAAGAACATACATAGCCTTGACTTATCATCAAGTTTACTTCTTTGACTCTTTAGAATATGAATAAAAACTTTGTACCCAAATACTTTCAAGTGCTTGAAAGAGGCATCTTTACCAATCTATACATTCTCTGGATAATTACCATTCAAAGGCTTTGAAGGAGACCGATTTACCAAATTACGTGTGGTCCACATTATCTCTTCCCAAAATGATCTTGACAACTTGGCATGTGACAACATACACCTCATTTTTTTCACAAAATAATGGATTGATCTGCTCCACCAAACCATTATGTTGAGAAGTGTTGCTTTTCGTCTTTTCACATCGGATACCATGCTCTTTATAATAGATTTCAAATGGACCTCTATATTCTCCACCATTATTCGTCCGAATACATTCTAAAGGCTTTTCGATTTTTCTTTCAACTTTTACATGAAAATGCTTGAAAATGTTAAATTCTCCATTCTTGTGCTTCATTGTATATCCCCACACTTTTCTAGAAGTATCATCTATAAAAGTGACAAAGTAAAATGCACGACCTATGGATTGTTTTCTTATAGGCCTACATATATTGGATTTCACAAATTCTAATAAATCATGTTTTCTATTAGAAGAATGTGAAAATAAAATTTTACTTTGTTTTCCAATAATACAATGAGAACATCAATTTAATGACATACCTTTAGCATTAGAAATGAGTGCTTTTTTCGCAAATACTTAGAGGATTAATGTCTTATGATTTTTCCCTTTGAAAATTGCAAGATCATAAGAATGCTATCCACAATAAAACTAATACCTTAACTTTAAATTTCAAGGTTTAGAGACACCTCCAATAGAGAAACCTAAATATTTTTGAAGCAAGAACACCCTTATAAATATGAAGAAAAAAAAATCCTTGCGTCTTGATCCCTAGAGAAATCTCTTTTTCTCTCTTGTCTTCTTTATCTTTTATTTTCACTTAAGTGTATAAGTGTATAAGTAAAAACTATAAATAAAAAGTCTAACTTAAACACTTATTAGCCAAGTAAGATATTTTATGGAGCTAGTCCAAAACAACTTAGTTAAATAATCCCAACAATTTCAAATAGCAAGTTTCAAACTTTGTCGTCCGGATCTTCTCACTTCTACATCTCTGATGTCTTGATCAGTGGCTATCCAATTTCTTTGCTACATGATAACCATTATGTTTCTAAAAACTCATGAATCAAGCTCGAGTCCAATTAGAATTGAATCAAACATGAACCATTAAGTGGGCTTGGGCTTGGGCTTGGGCTTGGGCTTGGGCCTTCGGCTTTGTAGGCCCAATACTAATACTCTGTGAGGATGTCAACATTTTGCTACGTCCAAGATTTTATCCTGTCAACGTCCTCCTCTTCTTCTATCCAGCCAGTTTTTATTGATACTTGCTCAAATGGATTAGTCTCCACGTGGGCTTCCCAAAAAATCCCCCGCTCTCATCCAAAGATTCACCCCATTTCTCCCATCAAAGCCATCCTCCCATATCCCCCTCCCCCCTCTAAAATCTAATTCCCTCCTCCTCCGCCATTCTTGGTCTCCTTCGCAATTCTTGCTCTACGCCAATGGCTACAGTCACTTGGGTCACGGGCCACACCACCGTCCACCCCCAATCTCCCCCTTATCTCGCTCGTACAACCAGGAACCCGACCTCGATCCCAGCCCTCTCTCTTCACTCCGACTTCCTCGGCCATGCATTGCTCGCCAAGCCGAAGGAGATCGTCGCCGCCAACAAGAAGAGACTCGCCGCCGTCCGCATGTCGTGGGACGGGCCTCTCTCCTCCGTCCGCTTGATAGTCCAGGGCAAGAACCTCGACGTAAGTCGGAGTTTACCCGTTGTTTTGTTTTGGAATTTTTTTCTTGCCTGTTAAGTGTTTGTGGAAAGTACCACCCATTTCGCGTTTTTGCCACTGGTAGTTTGGTAGTAAATGGAGGAGACAACTTGGTCTGTTTTGCTTCGTTTTTTCTTTATTTTGTTTGCTTAGTGTTTGTTCAAAGTAAGCATGTCGTGTTTTGGTAACCGATAGTTGGTAATCAGTGGCGAATATAATTTTTTTTTTCTCCGTTTGCTTTACATTTCCGAGACTTGTGTGTTTTTGTTTTTTTAAAGTAAACAAACCCATTGTTCAAATTTGGTATGGGTGATGCAACAGTTGACTGATAAGCTGAAGAAGCATATAGAGGACAAGGTCGGCAAGGCAGTTCAGAAACATAGCCATCTCGTCCGGGAGGTCGACGTCCGGCTGTCTATCCGTGGTGGAGAGTTCAGCAAAGGTCCCAAGCTTTGCAGATGTGAGGTGAGAAATTCTTTCATCATGCCCTGTATTGGTTTTCTCAATATTTATTTAATGTTTGAAAGTATGATGGCAGTGTTTGAGGTAAATGCAGGTTACCCTGTTTAGCAAGAAGCATGGGGTGATTCGTGCAGAGGAGGACACAGACTCGAGCTATGGGAGCATAGACTTGGCTGCGTCGATTATACAGAGGAAGCTGAGGAAGATTAAGGAGAAAGATTCTGATCATGGACGGCACATGAAAGGGTTTAGCCGCCATAATGTTAGGGAACCAGAGGCACAGAGAGTTGAGGAAGAAGAGGAAGATGAGGTTTTGACCGAGTTGGACACATTGGAAGGGGAAGATGATGTCCTGGACAAGGTTTGCTTTTCTTTTGATCATTATATGGAGAGTCTATTCTTTGCTTTATCATGATCTCTTTTGAAGAAACTTCATGCACATCATGGTTACATTCCTCTTTTATTATATTGTCAAGGCTAGTTCTTATAACTTCTAAGCTGTTGTGGTACTTATTGTTGTTCAATTTCAAGCCCTTTGTACTTCCTTTTATTTTAGCATTATAGAGGAAAGGAAAAGGGCTCTGTTGCACATATTTTATGACATGTGAATACTTAAAGATTCTTACAGAAAAAGCATAAGCTGATTATGTAAAACCTAAATCACATTGATGCATATATCATATTCTCCTAATTTTTTGTTTTCATCAGATCTTGCTGTCAATGCTAGAAGTTAAGGCTAGCCTTGACAATATAATATTGTGGAACTATGAATTATGAATTATGAATTGTTGAAAATTGTTGAAAATTGTTTGAATTGTTCAATTTTCAACAATTTTCAAAACCGATTAAAGAAACAACCAACCATAACATCAAAACCTGAACTATGAATTGTTTTTGTATCTTCATACTCTAGAGAAGTTAAATGAAAATTTAGCATGCGATGCATGGTCTGAATGTGCACATAGGATTATTTCTAATACTATAGTATTTACAGGTGAAAATGGATCAGATAGTGCTCAATCCATATCCTTATCTATATTTTTGGTCTGAATATGAATTTGGATATGGATATTGACTAAATAGCAAAATTTAAAACCATATTTTAACTAAACAAATACGGATAATCTTCGGATCTTAATCAAATGTGGATCAAATTTAAACAAATTTTGACTTTTCTTTTGGAGACAATAAAAACAAAATATTAAGAGTTTGAAAACAAAATTATTGCATATCAAATATATATAAAGTTAATAAATTAATCTCTTCAAACAATATGGAACATATTATTAGTAACAATATCAATATTCATCATTTAAATAAGCAAATTAAAAATTGTAAATCATTTAAAAAAATATACAGGTAAATGGATATCTAATATCCATATCCATAAATTTATATTCGACCTGTATCTAAATCCATATTCGGATTGGATAAAATTTTTTTACTTGAATTCAATTCGAATCGGGTAGAATAACGGGTTGGATCAAGTTAATCCAAACTATTTTCATTTGTAATGGTATTATCTTGGTCGAGATTGACGAAGTAAAGTTTGCATGCAAGAGATGATTAGTACATGCATTTGTATTATTTTATCACCACGATCTTCTTCTTATGGTTCACACTATGGATCTTTGGGAGAAAATAACTAAACAACAGTTAAGACAACAAATTGATGTATGTAAAATGATTGGTTTTTCTACACTAGATAAAGCAGCTATAAAAGCTATCTAGTATCTGCTTAATACTTAGTAAGACAATTGATAGGGAATTGCAGGAAAAAGATTTATTTTCCATATGGTATATTTTATTTATAAAAAATTTATGATTGGCTTCCTAGAAAATTGATATTGTGGGTTCTAGAGAATAAAAGAGTACATCTAGTCAAGATACCTGTGCTACCGAATTTATGTATAATAAAACTATAATTAAAGTGAGGGTAATTGAAAGAGAGGAGTAGTTTTCCTCATGGATTAAGTTTCAACCAATTCTGATCAATGACTAGTTTCGGCTCTAGTATCAGCTGATATTGGATTTGTCTCGGGTCGGGATTGGCCATATTGACTGAAACTGACCGAAATCAAGAGAGAAAAAGGGAGAAAAAGAGGAAGGAGAGTAAGAAAAAAAAAAGAGAAAAGATAGGAGAGTGAGAGATAAAGAGAGCTCGTCGGAGGGAGTAAGAGAAAAGGAGAAAATATCTCGTCAAAGTTTGTTGGAGAAGCACTGCCAAAGAATAACCGAAGAGGGAGAGACCAAGAGATAAGGGAGTCGATAAGGAAGAGGGAAAGTTAGTTGGGGAGAGAGAGAGAGAGAGAGAGAGAGGAGATAAAATTGGAGAAGGAGATCGAGGAGGGAGTCGGTGAGGGAGAAGAAGAGAAGAGAGAAAGAGAGTTAATGAGAGAGAAGGGAGTCGGTGAGGGAGAGGGAGTGGTAGTGGGAGAGTTAATAAGAGAGAGTTAGTAGGAGGAGAAAAAAATTAAGAGAGAATTAGTGAGGGAAAAAGTAAGAATAATTTTTTTATAGAAAGAGAGATAAAAATTAAGAAAGTAATATTTATTTGTTTTATTTTTAGATTTATATATGAATAACTTTTATTTATATCTTATTATTATCATGTTTTTGTATTTTAAAATACAAACTGATACGAACAGCCGATATTATCAATACGATCGATATGTATCATTTTTTTTACAGCCAATCCCGATCCCTATTTCGATACTTGGAATCTTGATTTTCCTATAAATAGAGTTCTATACCAAGTTTCATTACTAAATCTTTGTTTGCATTAATTATAGATATTTAATTAATATGAGGTTTATGGGTAGTTTGTTAATTGTTGGTGGCATTGTCTTAATTGATGAATCTAAGACAAGATTGAATACTAAGTAGTAAGAACTAAGAAATATGAAGAAGAAATTTAGAATCTAACATGTTTTGTATCTATACCCTTAAAAAATCTCTTGTTTACTTGTGTGTCCTTCTAAAGTTGATATTTTCATGTATACATCTCAAAATATGTAAGTTGTGTAGATACCCTCAATACTTGAAAACTAGAATACAAAAATTTATCTTTTTGCATTTAAGTTGCTTAAATTTTAATGGTAGGTATTCACACAAAAAGTCAGTCTTTGAAGATATACATGAAAATATCACTTTTAGAGGAGCATACAAGAAAATAAGAAATTTTTGAAGGATATATATGCAAAAAACCAATATGCTGGCTTGGTGCCATCAGTAATGTACTTGTATCTCTAGATTGGGATGATCTGCTAGTAGATATTCTATCCAATCTAGTGATTTCCTTGCATGTAGCAAGTCTTGAAACCATTATGGTGGCTTTGTGGCATCAGTAACAAATGTTGTTCTGACATGGTTATCTTATTCACTCAATGCTTTGAACTATGTATCTCAGGTTGTGCGGACAAAATATTTTGAAATGCCACCTTTGACAGTTGAAGAGGCACAAGAGCAATTGAAGAATGTTGATCACCATTTCTATGGATTTAGGAATGTTGAAACTGGTACAAGTGTCTTTCCGTTAGATTTTTGTACTTAGATATCAGAAATTTTGCTAATAAAGGAACCAATTTTTTTCCGTAGGTGAGATCAATATTTTGTACAAGAGAAAAGAGGGAGGATATGGACTGATCATTCCCAAGGAAGATGGCCAAGTGCAGAAGGTCACAGAAGAGCCTCAAATCGAGAGCCCTGTGGCTGGGCCGATACATGGATAGTCATGTGCTTAGTGAAGAATGTTGTGTAAACTCTTTCTAACAGTCTAAGTTTCACCATTTTGATCTGATATGTACATTTTAGAGATCTACTTGTCTTCCTTCCATTATTATGAGAATATGGTTCCATCCTCAAGAAATGCATCTAAAGAAGTTTTATTATAGCTGCAGTAATTGATGATTGTGCTGTTGTGGAGCAAATGGGTAAACAGGAAAGTAAGATACAAAGCTGGCTTACTTAAATTTAAGTCCTTGATATGTTCGCAACCAGAAAAAGGGTTAGCAAAGGTTAGCACGCTTCTCTGTCGCACATCATAATTTTTAGTTGGTCTTGCCTTTTAGAAAATTTTAATGCAAGATATACCTTCTATATGCATCCTCCGGCCTTCACATTGTTGCTCCTCATTGATGCAATTTTGTAGCCTTTCTAGTGCTTTAGGAAGTGGTCATTATTTTTTTTCGTACATTCAGGTATGATCATTTTGGGTTCTACGAATTAATCTCAGTCTTCTGTTTTTTCAACACCTTTTTAAGAGCCTCTTTAACTCTTTTCCTTGATATTCCTGTATCTTTCTTTTATTTTTTTATTCATGGAGCATAAAATTATTTTTCATTGTTTTGGAGTTAGTTTTTTGAACAACTACATAAAATTATGCCCAACCTTCGTCAGCAACTGGCAAGCAATGAATGAAAAGATTTTGGAGATTTAGCAACAAAAGACCAATGATTCTTCTCTGGGTCATGTTCTTCAGTGTCCATTAGCACCTAAAATGTAGAACTACCTCCTCAAGTTGCTCTCTTTTTAAAATTCTCTCGTCATATTGTAAATGCCGTTAGAAGACATGCTGGATGCAATCATCAGTCCAGTTATCTGAGTATGATTTTGACTATCAGTAGTATCTATTAATAAAACAAGTGTGCTTTTCAGTTTGTATAACATACAAATATACTGTTGATATCTTGTTCCTGATTGAATAAAAATCTTGGCTCTTCCACTGATGGTGATACTTACCTATTGAAGGGGAGGAGATCTGAGCAAGATGATTCATGTTGTTACAATCTATAAGTTCCTAAAGTACACAAATCAGATAGTGATATAATGAAATTGTTGGATCTTGAAGTAGATGCAATACCTATGAAGCTGTACATATTCTTTTATTAATGCTATCTTTTTTGGTATCAATTTTGTTAAAAGAAGAATCTGGTTAAAGAAACTATTAGGTCATACGTCTTCTTGGGCTGATAGAAACTATTATGTCCTTCCACTGGAGGCTAGTTATTTATATGAGTTTAGTTGACAATGATTAGATAGTTAGAATAATAGAGAGAAATATAATTATCTGTCTGTCTCTCTTTCTCTCTATTAAGGCTAGAAAGATCAATTTGCACTTCATATGCATTTACAAGAGGAGGAATTTCTTAGACCTCTTCCTAGGAAAAAGAAGCATCAAATCCTTTTCTTCTTTCCTAGGAAAAAGAAGCATCAAAGCTAATGATGTCCGGATTAAATCAATATCGCCGGTATTCAAATCTGAGAGCACTCATACAACAAGAGCTCTTTAAACCTTCTGAGTACTATCCCATTAGCGAACAAGATAATTTTTTTGACAATGCCACTGTTCTTTTAAGCAATTTCATTAATATTTTCAGTATGAACAACTCTTGTATTTATGACAGGAAACTGTAGTCTACCATTTGTATTAAAGGTTATTTAAGTATATGTACTAATTCATTTGTGATCAATAAAAACAAGTACCAAGATTTTTATGCCAACTCTTTATTTTTATTATGTTAGATCGTAGTTGGTTTTTGGCAAATTAATATTATTACCTATAATTTCAACAGGTGCAAATTACAGTTAATATCTTCTGAATCATTTCTTTTTGATGGTATTAGTTGGCAAACCCATGCATGATATTATTATACTCATAGCAACTTTGGCTAATCCAGCAAAGATATATTCCATCGGTCTTTTTATCTCTTGACAAAATCATTACATATTCTATCTGACAAATGAACAAAACTGTTTGGTAGATGCAAACCTCCAACCAACACTTTTGAGACTTCAAGTAGAAAAATTATGAAACAAACAATGGGGGCATAATTTTCACAATCTGGTAGTCTTTTGAAGTTTAAGAGTAATCAGCCCACAAATCAAACCTAAGCTCATAATTTATGTCCATTAATTAATGCCAATCTGAGATAACTAACTGCAAGTTGGGAGTATATGATTAGTAGTTTAGTCAGTTGGAGGAATCTCTCCATGCCAAAACAACCCACATACCTGGGGCTTTGTCCCATGTGTGCTTTGTTTCTCTCATGTTCAAGCTTATCACTTCCACAGATCTAAATGTATTTTCTTCATGGATCATAGTATTCTCTTCTGAGTCTTCTCTTCAACATGATAAATTAATGCATCCCAAAGCTCTGCCACTGTAGGTTGCAAGGGTAAAATAAAATATATGCAGCTTGAAAACATAGGATACTTGAACATCAATCCTAGCTCCTAAGAAATAAACTACAATGATCTCTGTGATAGGCTTAAGTAGGACTCGACCACTGCAATGTTTTGAAGGCTATCGTTACAGCGTTTAGCTTAGCATTAGGTAAGTTGATGAACCCACTTATTAATGGCTGAGTATAATACAAAGTTTGGTCAATAGAATTATCCAGATTCCGACATGGGCACGTTGTGGCATCTTCTCCCGTCCATCTCTTTCTCTCTGTGGCCTCTATTTAGAAGTCCTCTCTGTGGGTCAGCAGACAGTTGCATTATTCATCACCCACCTCAAAGAAGAGTTAGGAAGGCATCTTAGGTGTGAATTGAATGATATGCCATTAATGAAATAGAACAAAACATATGCATCTCTCTATCATGCACCGTTGGGATATGTTAGGGAAGTTCATATGATTGGGAGTTCATATCTTTTTATCTTGTGATTGTGGGACTAAGTGATGAATAAATTAGTAGGGATAAGCATGTGAGACAATGTGGGAATGTTGGAAATGGAGTCATGCTTAAAGGGCAGCCAAAAGAATCAAATGGGAAGAGGTGGTTCATGGCATCATCCATTATGGGTTGGTTAAGAGCACCAGTTTAGGGAACAACAAGCAAGAGGGTTTTTATTTTATTTTATTTAAGAGATAATAAGAAAGAAACAAGTAGGAGATGGATGGATGGATGGATGGATGGATAGATGCAATGCATTTCATGGAAGTGTGGAAAAGTGAAGAAGATTAATATCTTCTGTTTCAATCGGCAGTCAAAAGGTAGCAGCTAGCTTAAATATGTGGACCTATCTTTTTCCATTGAATGGTCTCCATCTTAGATCATGAATTTTTTGGTACATCATCATGTGTTTGGAAATCAATGTAGTTCATTGATGCTAATAATTATTCAGTCATTTTTAATAAGTTACTAAATAACTAAAACTATCTTAATCATTCTAAAATTAGATACGTACTCTTATATGAATAATTAAATATTTTTCACATACTCGTGAATAACCGACGAACAATTGTAATTCAATAAAACCTACTTTGTTTTAGTTATATTAGTACTTTTTAGATTTTTCTTCTCCCTCTGATACCATGTTAACTTAATTTTACCGATTGTTAAGTATTATCACTTAGCTACCTTCTTATGAGTCACAATTTATTTTTTTCATCATTACTCTCACTTTTCTATACTAGAATGTAGGATATCTTATGATCATTCACAATATCAGGGTTATAGATTCAATAAAGCTTACACAGTTAAAGTAGGTGCAATAATCCATATGGCATTTTAGTTAGTTACTTGAGAGTATAGTCAGGGAAAGAAAGAGATGAATGAATGAGACCACTTTTTAAGTTTATGTTTGACGAAAAGTGATATGACTTCAAACATATAAAGCAGTGGAATGAGAGTAGAAGTGTTTGTTATCAACAAAAGGAGTGAACTGTGAACTGGCTCAGTTGATACTAAAGTTCAAAGTTGTCCATGCGCATAGGCACAGTATTATTACACTTATTTGAATAAAGTTTTTTTTAAAAAAAAAGGGAAAAGAAAAGAAAAATATGAAGAACTTTATAGATATTAGTGAATTGTGTGATAATAAGAGCTTTTTGCTATTATAAGTCTTGCTCCTAATTTTTTTATATGTCTAGTTGATTTTAATGTCAACGATTCAGGGGCTTCTAAATATCTGTCACTGATCATCAAATGATTTCTATAGAAATTTCTACTTTATAATTGATAAATTTTTTTAGAGAATTAAAATTTTTTATATAAATTATTGATCCAATTAACGATTTTATTTTGAAAGTCACCAACTGGGCTAACAATGTTTCTGTATACTTAGTCTCATATTTTAAACTTTGAAATGTACTCTAAAATAAATATTTAGGAGTGCTATTTGGTCAAAACTCTAAATATACCTTAAATTGAATCATTAGGTTTTACTTGGAGGGATACAAAAGTAAATACACTAAAGTCCACCGCAAGCTTTTCTTGACCAAGTAGTAAACTTTTTTGTAAAATAGGTTTGTTTTTAGAACTAATTAGAATAATAAGTGAGTTTCAAAATTATTTGGCAGAGCATGTAAGTGGTAATTTAGGATAAATTAATGAGCTTCTAACTATTTTATAATTCAGTGAAAGTGATTTGACATTAGAAAGAAATTAGAGATTCCTCGCTTGTATATTTGTTTTATATTGTTTCTTAAGTTACAACTATACAAATAATCTGCTGACTTTTGGGATCAAATTATTTTTATTGAAAGCGGTGAAACCTTTTTTATATATAGAACTCTAAAACTTCATCTAATTATTTAGTAAATTTTAAAAATTAATTAATTTTGCACATAAAGTCTAGTCAACAAGATTTTATTGTATTTTACCCTTCTAAATTTATATACCAAACGAATATGTCAAAATAGACTGAGGCTTAAATTTATTAACCTAAGTAATTTGCTATCATAAAAGTCCCTATATTATAACAATGTTCCTAAATAGTTGAGATTTAAATTTATTTATTTAATTAGGTAATTTTAGTTGATGTTGATATCATATGGGTTAGAGATGACCATATATACTCATAAAAAAGTTAACAATTTACCATCATAAAAGTTACTCATTTGTAACAATTTTACGTATTTCTAAGAAAGTAATTGCTGAATGGAATAATAATTCAATCTTAATAAACTTTTTAGCTTATGAATACTCAAAATCACTTATTTCGTCAGCAACGACTTATGTTAATTACATTGCAGACAAAGTATAATAGGTGCCTTTGAATGTAAAGTAAAAATGATCTAAACCAACCAACTATCGTAAAGTTAGTAGGTACTATTTTCTATTACCTTGGTCGTAAGATCGACTCCAACCATAAATAATTATTATGGAGAAAATTACTTGGCGTATGATTGACTCCAACCCTAAATAATTATTATAAAGAAAATTATTAAATAGTTGGTTCAACGATTTGATTAATGACCTAATGATGCGATTCAGCAATGGGACGGTTTTGGCTAATATGCTTTATCAGAATAATTCAATGATACACAGTTTAGTGAAACTGAAATATCTCTGTGCTTGTTGTGAGAAAAAGTTTATAACTAACTTATTTAGAGAGACACTTTTTTGTACATGCTTGATTTTATTGACTGAAGGTACATTTTGAGATACCCAATGCAATGCTGGATCTGCTCTTTTTGTTTTCAGTTTTTTAAGCTGATCTAATAATGGAGTAGGTAGTAGTATTAGGATTTTAGGACTGGAGAGAGAGCTTTTCTTCTCTCTAGTTGTTTGAAATGATTGATGGAGATAGTTAGAATATTCTATTATTTACTTATTATTTTTACACAACATAACACAACTCTCTCTCTCTCTCTCTCTCTCTATATATATATATGTTATATATCTAATGGATAATTGGATTCTTCTCTCTTGGGATTATATATCACCACTCCACTATTCTATATCCAACAACACCCAGATGTAGAGCTACAGCTCCTGACACCTATATACTTATTTTAACTCACCTGGATAATAAAGTTTTTTTTTAATTTAGAGAAAATGTACTTTAAATCGTTTATACTCAACTATATGGATTATTTATGTTGGGATGTCTTTTCTATTCTATAGTATGTGAGGGATAATAAAGATTAAAGGTGAGGTGTTTTATATAAAAATTTTCAACTGAGGGTGTTTTAGAAAGAGGAAGTATAGAATGGGAAGAAGAAGAAGAAGAAGATAGGAGACCTAAAAAGAAGAAGAAAAGAAGAGAAGAGAGGGGGAAGTGGAGTAATAATTGATATTAAAGTAAGTCTCGGAGTGATGGACGAAGGGCTGCGTGTTTCCCACGTGGCCGACAGCATCGTGCTTCGGTCCGCGCATCAGTGGGTCCCGTTTGAAGCTGACCACGTTACCGGATTGGGTCCTCACATGGGACCCCTGACGCTGTGACGTCACTCTCGCTCACTTCCTAACGACCGGGGAAGTGTGACTTTCTCGAAGCTGATTTAGCCCATTCAGATGGGCCCACCAATTTCTTCGTTCTTCTTCTCTCTCGTAAATTTACATCTTACAACCCTACTCTTTTTAACAAAATTACAGTATAAATCCTATATTTTTATTATTTATAAATTATACCAGAATATTCCTAGAAAATATTCCGAGTTACATTTAAATTAACACTATGAGAAATTTCAAAATAATTTATTTGAAAATGACTAAAATATCTATATTATGACTTAGTTGATGATATTTTTATAATTATTTTAATATAGTTAACTTAAGTCATAGTTAAGTTTAACTAATAAATCTAATCATAAAGTATTTTCTACACATAGTCACTCAATTATAGAATTCTATTTATAAATATAGGATATAAATCATAATTTCAATAAAAGATGATAGTGTTTTTATGCAAATTTCTCCCCTTCTTTTTTTCTCTCATTTACTTTTTCTCTAATAATGTAGAGTCTTTTGAATATAGTCTTTTTATAATCTAAGCAAACATAAAATTTGAACCCCAAGGAAGCTAAATGACAAATTAATATTCACAAGAATATTTTAAATTTTAGCCTAAATATAAAGGTATAAATTATATATATTTTTTCCTAGTTTTAATATAAAAATTAAAACACCTTTCTTTTTGTTAAACAAACAATTACAAACTAACTTCTTTTTTAAAAAAATCCTTTTAGCTTATGCTTCTCTCATTTCACCTTTTCTCATTTTTATATTTTGGATTTTTTTTAAATTAGAAAACCTTAAAAAAAAGACACGATTTCCTAATGTATTGCTTTTTTTTTTTAAAAAAAATATTAATGCTGAATAATAATAGAAAAAAAAAATCAAAAGTGAATAATAAAATTTTTATAAAAAATTTATGAATCTAAATTTGGATCAAGAAACAATCATTAATCAAATGTATTACAATGAGATAAATAACTTTGTAAATTCTGTTTATTTATAATAAATAGCACTAATTTCCCCCTCTTTAAATATAAAATAAATTCTTCCATTATAATCTTTTTATTTCGAATTAAATACAATTATTATTATTATTATATAACTATTAAAGGTAATCGTAATATAATAAATCCAATTCCATATTCTTGTCAGATATGCATCAAGATAGACATCCAATTAAATAACCTAGTCGAGATCCATATAAAGCATGGGAACAATCAAAGTAAATTGGAATTAGAGCCAATCAATCTCACTGTAAACAACTTGCATAGATACGCCACCATGGGAATTAATTAAACTATATCGCTTCCATTGACCATTGTAGTAGAATTATATAAGAGTTATTTGGATTTTGGATTATTATTATTATTATTTATTTATTTGAGAAATAAATGGAAGGCAATGTCAGGGCATATGACTAATTTTAGGACTGTTAAAAAATATATGACTAATACTAGGGAATTTATAAAAATATCCTAATATTTTTTATCTTTTAATGAGTATTAATTATGTACCTAATATGATATTTGTTGTGTCCTTATAAATGATTTGAATATAAAAATATGATAAAAAAAATTTTGATGAAAGGTGAAATTTATATTAAAGAACTAAGCTTGATTACATAAAGCTTTGCTGCAGTCGGCGAGTATGATTCGCACCAAAGGGGCAGAGAAAGTCTCTTGCCAGATGCATCCAAAATCGTCATGTCTATCGGATAAAGTCAGTCAGTCTGCCGCTTTGTTAGCTTCCCGATATATATGTTTCATAGAGGTACGAGGGATACAAGATAGAAGCCATATGCAGTCTTTAACAAAAGATGCAATCGTCCAAGCCGGTGGATGTTTAAGAGAGTAAAAGTGCAACGCGGCGACTGTTTAAACTTAAATATGAAAGAATAAAGCTAATTAAATTTCCTAAAATATAATACTAATCTCTCTATTACTTTCAAATTTTTATGCGTAATTACAGATTTACCGCTGCCAGGATATTATTAGATCACATCTGTTTCAGTGTTTATGATAAATTTTTGGGGGTAAGAGCTAGCCAGCAAATAAGCAACGCAATGCCACCTTGCTAATTTTGTACAGAAGTCGTCGAATTAATATAGGCGCTGGCGCAGCGGTTGCCGACTTACCTTCCTTGCAGGAGTTACTCCTTGTTGCCGCTCTCCTGACCGTCGGATTAAAGATCAACGGTCCGTGGTCGCGTTGCGTTGCATTGCGTTGGGATTAAACGAGTATGACACACTGCTGTCATCACTAACAAATTCTACCTCTCCTCCTTTATTTATGTGAGGCTGCTTTGATGCTCGATTCCAAGTAACCCACTGCTAATAAATTCTTCTTTTGCTAGGGTTCACATTTCTAAGAATAAACTATAACCCTGTCATTGGTTAACTTAATATCATTGTTCCTAAGTTACTTAATTAAATGATGCTTAATTATAGTTATAAACACCGACAACAACGAGTATAGAACTAATCAATTACCATTAGTTATCACGAACGGAGTCTTTTCGACGGATAAAATTTAAGAAAATTTGTGATGCCTAACTTTTAAAATATAAAGTTAAATTAGTCGTTTCTTTTTGTAAGTGCAGCCTTTTGATGAATATATGATAAAATAAAATTGTTAGATTAATTATGGAAAAAAATCTTAAAAAATGAATATTACTAGAATATTTTGTAAAGAGCATGATAATGGGATTTTAAAATATAAAAAGCCACTAAATTTTTAATGGTGTTTGGATGACCACTAATGGAAGGCGTTTGAACGGTTTTTATAAATGTATAGAAAAAAGTTTTCACGAGCATTCGAATGCTACATAAATGACATTGATTTTCTAGCTATTTTTCTCATACCTATATAAGTCATTAAACTCCAATTTGAGAAGATTGATGGAAGAACTTATATTGAAACTTTAGTGGAGAAATTTTTTTTTATGGTTCTTTGGTGATAAGACAAGACTAAAGTTTTGAGCTTCTAGTAAGATTTTTTTTTTATCATTAACAAGTAGCTATCTCGAGGGTTACTAAAATCGGTCCATCATTCATAAGAAGCAATTTATTGCGAGATCATGTGAGTAAGAGATCTTTAGATATAGTTATTGGATTCAATGAGTGGTTTATAAGTGATTCTTATAATAGTGAAAAGAATCCATGATTTTTATCTAGATCTAAGGTTTTGCACGTAAATATGGTGTATTGTGTTGCTTATTTTCTTATCATTAAGTATTTCCAAAAAAGACTTTCATCTAAATCAAGAGGAGTCTAAGGTTTTTTCAAAAAGATTAGAAAAAACCTGTACAATTGATTAACACGAGAAATAGTAACAACTCTAAAAATAAAAGGAAAGATGGTCGTTTTACTGAAGCATTCTACAATGGCAACACAGACTGAGTGTGTCTCAATAATCACTCGAGGAAGTCTTAATGTAAGTGAAAGAAGATATGACACAAACCTTATAAATTGACTCGACTCAATCCAAAGCTTAAACTATTAGGTGTGCAGTTTGAGAGTCTATATATAAACTTTCACTTTTCTTTTTTTGTATTTTTGAAGCACTCTTTATATATGACTTGGTCTTAAAGAATCAATTAAGTATACAGTGTGAAACATCTTAATTATAATTAATCTCTATCACCCTAATGAGATCTAAAAGTTGGATGGCACGAGACTAAAGCATCAAAGCATGACATGTAAGTACCACAATGATTGGCAAATAAGGAGTGACAAATACTAAACATAGGCTCAAATGGGTCCCCTTCAATTGGCTTATTATGATGCTCTTACTTAGCTCGTTTAATTAATACATAGGAAAACGCCATGATACATGTACATAGCATGCATGCATGCATGTTAAAAACTAATTAGCTAGGGATGGCCATGCATGCATGTGCCCTCCATGACCACATGATGAAGCATGTGATCATCATATCTACATCCAGGTTGCCAGAAGAACACTTCTGGGGGTGATCAAGTGCGATCTAGCCAAAGAATCTTGCCAACTCGATGGATCCAATATCGATCGAGTTTATTGGAATAAGGGATCTCGTAATTCGTTAATAAATTAAACCTACTAGGTAATTAAGGTGGAAGATTTGATCAGATATAATGCCAGAGTGAGAAATTTATTGAGTTATAACTCCATTGTCTACGTGGAAAAATAAATTTAATTCAAAACCTTTTTTCATCAAAAGCCGGTGGGTAGGATTTGAACCACTAGACTATACTATACTACACACAAGTAGTATGGATCAGCTTAATATTTTTTCTTTATATCCCTGTGTTCAGGTATATATATATATATAGAATAGTTTAGAACTATAACTTTACAAAAACTGACAGAGATAGAATCTTATGGTTTGAAATTACCAAAACAACCCTGACGTAGTAAGTAGTAAATATATATATATATAAATATGTGTAGTTAAATTAAACCACCATTACTCCTCGTACATGCCTCCCACCTTCCCCTCACATTTCCCCATAACTTCCCACACTTCTTATTAAATCCCCTAATTCCCCCATTCCCATCTCCCTCAACTCTCTTCTTCTCCTCCTCCTCCTTCGTCTTCCTCTCTCACTCTCTCTCTCTCTCTGTGTGTGTCTCTCTAAAGCATAAAGAGAATTAAATAATAGATACTATCTATCAATAATGGAGGAAGAGTTCCTCTCCATGAACGATATGATCCCCGACCTGGACAGCAGCTTCACCAGCTCAACCACCTCCTCCTCCTCCTTCGCCACCTCCGCCACCTTCAGCGCGCGGAGCAGCCTCTCTATATCCCTCCCTTCCTTCTCCTCGTCTTCCCCCGTAGAACCTCATCCTCACTCTCGCTCTTCTGCTCCTTCGCCTTGGTCCGCCATCAACACCGCCCGCTCCATCTCCCCCGACGGCCAACTCCACCTCCGACACCTCCACCTCCTTCGCCACCTCGGCACAGGCCACCTCGCCAGGGTCTTCCAATGCCGCCTCAAGGGCTCCGCCGACGCCGACTTCGCCCTCAAGGTCGTCGACCTCCGCTCCCAAGACGACGCACTCGCGCACGTGCGCGCCGAGGCGCGTGCGTTGGCTGCTCTTGACCACCCCTTCCTCCCGACCTTATACGCCCGCCTCGACGCCTCCCACTACGCTTGTTTCCTTATCGACTACTGCCCCGGTGGCGACCTACACGCGCTGCTCCGGCGGCGCCCTGGGGGGAGGCTGCCAGTTGCGGCGGCGAGGTTCTACGCCGCCGAGGTGCTCCTCGCCCTCGAGTACCTACACGCCTTGGGGTTCGTGTACCGCGACCTCAAGCCGGAGAACGTCCTCCTCCGTGCCGACGGTCACGTCATGCTCTCCGACTTCGACCTTGCCTTCCACTCCCCTGTCTCCCCCTCGCTCCACCGCCGCCGCCGCCGTAAGAAGTCGGACCGCGGCAGCACGTGCAGCTGCCTCGGCGGTCATGTGGGAGGAGTTCCCGAGGAGGAGGATGACGACTACGAGGAGGTGGAGTTCGTGGCTGAGCCGGAGGCGGCGAGCTCAAAGGACTGCGTGGGGACGCACGAGTACTTAGCGCCGGAGGTAGTCAGCGGCAACGGACACGGTAACGGAGTTGACTGGTGGGCCTTCGGGATCTTCCTCTACGAGCTCCTCTATGGCCGGACGCCTTTCAAGGGCCCCTCCAAGGAGGCGACCTTGAGGAACGTGCTGAACCCGGACAAGGAAGTCAGGTTTCCCCACCTCGGCGGGGACGGCGGCGCCGACTTGGCGAAGGCGAGGGACCTGATTAGCCGGCTGCTGGAGCGGGATCCGAGGAGGAGGATGGGCGCCAAGCTCGGCGCGGCGGAGATTAAGCGCCACCCCTTATTCGCCGGGGTTGACTGGGCGCTGATCCGGTGCGTCGCGCCGCCGGTGGTTACTGCGGCGGGTGGGGCCCAGGAAGGGAAGAAGCAGGTGAAGTGGGGTAGTTGGAACAATTTGAATGGTAGGAGCAGCAGCAAGAGGAGGAGAGGATTTTTTTCTAAGTGGGGATTGAGATTTATTCATAATTAACAAGTGATCCAAGATTAATCTGTGATTAGCTTACTACTTTTCTTGACTGCTTTTTTCTAGCTTCTTTGAGAGGACTTTGTACAAAGTTCGAGACTGAATTATGTGGAGTAATTAATATTTTGTTGAAGTACTTGTTTTGTAAAGTATATTAATTAATTTTATTGTTTTTTTCCATGAGAAACACTTCAATTTCCAAAATTAAATTGCCAAACTAGTTCAAATTAATGAAAGAAGCACATAATCGTGTTCCAACTCGGTAATATATTAGATCAGCTATAGTTGTTTTGATTCAGTGTTTGTGCATCTTAACATGCTAAGAAGTGGTTTCTTGATAATTAAGAACAACTTATATTATCGAGTTATATAAAATTAGAATCAATTAAGAAACTTGAATCTTGTAGCCATGAGGTTTTTGTTTAGTCTGATTCAAGAATTCCTCGAGAATATAAACCTAATTATATTTAATAAGCATAGTAGTCACCTTTTCTTTTTCTTTTGAGACCAGAGAAAATAAAATAAAAAAACTCACCCTTTCCATTCACTTAATTAAATATATATATGTATACACACACATACTATTGCTAGAAGTTTGGTGAGTTGGATCTGTCAAAGTTCATGTTAAATATGAGTCAGATTTGGTACTATCCTTGACCTAAAATCATGGCATCGAACCCATCTCCATCTCCAGATTATATAGGTCTTGATAACATAACACAGTAGCATTCAATATGTGGAGATTTATGTATAAAAAATGGCAACAATACCTTCACTTTGATAAAAAGATATTATGGTTTTAAAATCTCCACGTACGTATATTGAAGGGAGAGACAATAACACCATGTATCCTTACAACCATCAATGTAGTATGATATACACCTATTTGATGTCGGCCGACCATATCTATACTAATCTGTGTGCGTTACTAGATACACGTCTCTTTACTTTTATACAAACATTCAAATTCAATTTCGAACTAATTATAACTGTTTGATACGTATCAGTCACATATTGATGTGTATCTAACGATATGTTCACGACCGATTAGAAAATTTTAAAATATGTGTACATCAGTTGAACATGTCACTAATAAAGTAAATCATTTGATTTTATATCTAAAAAGTTGTATAGTTCCCACTTAGTCTATAGAATCTAGGTTAAAAATCTTTTTGTCAAATAAATTCGATTAGTTTCCTTTTATTATTATCGAATCTCTACAATATAGATATTTATCATTCGACTAAGAAATTTTATATATCACACCCTATATTTTACATATTTTGTGATTCACACTCATTTTGAAGATTTTATAATCCGACTCTTTATTTTTCTTATAAATTTTACTTAATACACTGGGTTAACGTGTACGATTTTATTAATCCTCTTATTTTCTCTTATCTTTCCCATTGGATTAGTAGAAGAAGAGGAGCAGGAAGAAAAAGAAAAGGAAGAGAAAGATGGAAGGTAAAAATTGAGGAAGATAATGGAAGGGTAGAAAGGAGATAGTATTTTAATATTTTAGTTAATGTCAATTAATCAAAATAATGTTATTATTTAATTAAAAATATAGGGATAAATTAGGGATCTACTTATAAAATTCTCAAATGTAAGTTATGAATCATAAAATAGATAAAATATAGATTGCGATTTACAAATTTTTTTTTTTTTTACTATCCAAAAATATATCTAGAGCTAATTTTACCCAAATAATAGCTAGTGTAATAGAAAGTACTTCATTAGCTATAAATTAAAATGAAAATATTTAAATTACCCATCATTTGATTTAAGAATATACCTTTCAATTTGTTTTTTATCTTAACCTAAATTACTTACTCAAGCATATGAAGGTTATTTTGCATCTATAGTATAGTTAAGTCATCTATATGATTATAGATTGTTAAGAAAACTAATGACAGCATTTTGAGACATTTTAAACAAAATGTAACGATGGAATGATAAATGTCATATAATAAGGTATGAAAATAATAAACACAAAACAATATATGGTGTTTTTAATAAAATTTTAAGAAAAAATATTTTATATAATTGTCATTTAAAAATTTTAAAATATCATAATTTCTATCAAAAACATTGAGCTCTCTAATCATGATTAACATAATTTAGATATAGAAAAAGGCTATTTTGTCATTATATAAATTATTAAAAACATTATACCTAATATTACAGTACAAGAAATATATCTTATTCAGTTAAAAATTAGCGAAATACTAACAAAAAAAAGAATTAGCTTCGATTTTAATATTTTAAAGAATGTAGTGATAATTATGATATTCTAAAAAAATTTCAGTGGCAATTATGTAAAAATCTTAAAAGGAATAGCTGACTAACAAACGTTAGCTACAGCCGACAATAACCGACACGGAAATTAAGACCACCTCAACCTTCATATATTTCAATAAAATAATTTATTGAATATTAATGTTAGTTTATTCATAACTTATTAGAGAATAAAAGAAGAACAAATTAACTGTATACAATATCTCTGGGCTACCCAGTGGATTGTCTTTCTTTTTTTATTATTAGGTTTAATTATATTTTGTCCCTATGTATTTTGATTGGATATCACTTTTCCTTCATATACTAAAAAAACATATAAATACATCCTTAGATTTTTTGAAAAGCTATAATCCCTTAGACGTTAACGGATGCTCTAGAATTACCTTTCTACCCCTCTATTAATAGAGCGAACTATTAGAATTTACTAGCTAATAATATAAAATTACTTATCTACCCTTATTTGTTACTAATTAGAAGAAACTTATTTTTCTTCCTGTGCTTTTCCCTCCTCCTCCTTCTTCTTCTTCTTCTTCTTCTTCTTCTTCTTCTTCTTCTTCTTCTTCTTCTTCTTCCCTTCTCATTATACTTGTATAAATTATCTAAAATTGTTCAAACATATCACTTAAGAATCCACCACGGATATTGAATCCAATTATCCATACCGAATCCATTCTGAATTTGACTAACTTGAATATTAATTTTAATTTTCTAATCCATATAATAAATATTATATCAAATTCAATATAGGTAATTTTGGATTCCATAATATTCAAATTCGAATTGGGAATGAATACGCATTGAAGCTCCGATGAATATATATAGTTATTTTTTAAAAGTCTGAAGACAATGGTTAAGTCCAATACTTAAAATTATGTGTTAGATAGTGTTGACAAATGTGTACAAAATATTCTATATATTTTTGTCTATGTAAATGAGTATATGCACAAGTGTGGTTAAGATTTAGTATGAGTATGTTTTTGTTATGTCATTTGAAGACCGTTCAAATGTACTCTAGCAAGCATTTGAAAATACGAAGGCACACTTTTGGTCATTCGAACGTATTCTAGTAGTCTTTCGAAGATATAGAGACTTTAAATCAGGTCATTCGAATGGAGCACATTTGCATTCGATGGGTCATGATTGTTTGCAAATTCTTGCGGTCCGCAAGATTTGATTTTATTATTATTTTGACTTATCCAGGAAAGGTATATAATGTTTAATATGCTCTAATTTAATGGGGTCATCGGTTATTGTTTTGAAAAAACATTGATATCTACTAATAGAAGTTTTTCATCTTCATCATCATATGAAAGTTTACATCTTATGGGTTGTAAGATTAGAGATCAATCTTAAGGCTTACTAAGATTGGAAAACTTTTACGGGAACCAATGAATTATGGGGTCAAATAAGCAAGACTATTTTAGATAAAGTCATGATGATCGTTGATAAAATGTAAGTTAGTCTTGTAATAAGCTATTATTTATTAGCATTGGTTTAATCTAAATTTGAATTCGTAGTTCTTTACCCATTTAGAGTTTTTTCACATAAAATTCTTGGTATTTAGCTTTGCTTAATACTACGATTATCATTCCATTTTTTATTTACTTAAGCAAAGGTTTAAAAAATCCTGCCTATGGTTTAATATATTTTGTGAAGTCTTGAATTACTATAATTCTCATATAGTATATATAATCTTGAGTATTTTAAAAAAAAACTTGGTACTACTATTATGTTTGCTTAATATTCTTAGCTTGTGCCATTTTTGATGAGATGATTAATATATTATGCTCTAATTTTTAGCTATTAAACTATCATAATTGAGTGCCAAAAAGCTACTACTTGTTGCTAAATTTTTATTTTATTTTATAATATACTAGTTATTCATGCAGAATCTAAATCCAATATGTTATACGATTCGAGTTCAACATAATTCGATAACCAATAAAATAAATATGGATATTATAATTACCTATCCATTTAAAGTTCAATCAAGTTTGAGTTTGACAAAGTAAAATGGATATGAATTCAAATCTTTGAACATATTTGCCGAGTCTAATTTGGTTATACCTCGACCATCAATATACTAAGAAACACATAAAACATAAAATAAACAATAGAAAAATAACCACAAGATGCAATAATTTTTTATGTTAAAAACCTCTTATAATCCGATGATTAAAATAACGAATCTTTTTTAAAGATCAAATCAACTACTAATAATAAATAGCAATTATAAGAAGACCAACAAACCACCTACTAAAATGCGTAGCTACATCTGTAGCAATCGCTCAATGAATCACTTCTTGTGCCTGATCCCAAATCCCAAATCCCAAATCCCAAACTAGTATTTTGAGACTTCTATCAAAGTTTTCAATGAAGAGATCCTCTGAATGATCCCTGAATGATCCTTTGACTGCTTAGTTTTCTTCACCAAACTCTTTTTGGGCTTTAGATATGATATAAAAGCATTTGCCTCACAACCTAGGTTTTTCCTCATTTATAGGTGCAAATGATACGTACCAATCTCATTGAAGAAACATACAAGGGTGGGACTTGCTTGTATTCAAATGCTCGATGGTTCATTTGAATGCCAAACATGAATCTTAAAACATCTGAACCAGTGTTTGAACTTTTGTAAAATGCTCATGTATTGGAAATTAACTTCTGGAACTGTTCAAATGTCTGTAAAACACTTGGATACTGGAAATTTTGTTTTGATTATGTTCGAATTAGAAACTTCAAATCCATAGGTTGTTTGAACGATATGTTATGCCAGCCCTAAAATAGTGATGTGTCGTTTGTGCCATTTATGAATTCTTTGTTTTCCTCGTACCATGCTCATATAAAATGATCTAAAATACATAAAAAAGGAGAGATGTACTAGATCTGATATACATAAAAAGGAAGAGATTGCAAATTGTTAGAGGTAGTGAAATTTGTTGGTAACCATATATCTTGGTTTATTACTAATCAATCATGTTCACTTCATGTTGGATTTGGCCTCCTCACGATCGATGTGATAAGAAACACCCATCCTCTTCACTTTCTGTGCAATAATCATTGGAGCCTTGACCACTTTATTTTATGTTTGGAACCATTTAGTTTCTATTGAAAAACATGTAATCCTCGTTCGAACATAGTTAACTTTGTTTAATCACGAATTTACCAACTAAAAAAATTAACAACTTAAACAATTACCATGATGTTTTATGAATAATTCTCTCTTTTTTCTTTTCAGGTCTGATGTGATGTTTTGATATGCAATTTCATTGTGATTTATATGTTTGTTAATGAATTTACATACGTTTTTGACACCCGTTTATTTTCCTTATAATCTCGGCCATTGTTCTTTAGTACAATCATAGGTCGATCGATTTTGGAGTAGCAGATCTGAGGTAGGTTTGTAGGATTAACTTTCTCTATTAATATCTAGTTTAATTTAAAATATAGAATTTCATTTTACACGGTTGAACTATATTTTCTTGTAGCTAGATTATGAACTATATTTTCTTGTAGCTCTCTTATCGATCATGCCAATGTTGTGGTTTCCCTTTCTGGCTGATCATATGAGTCTTATGTGAGGGCATGCAACCGAGAATACGAGGTACGTGAAGATTTGAGGTATTTTATTAACTCTCGCAGTGCATTCTTCTTGCATTCGTAATCCGTGAGGGAATTAAGTAGGAGCAAATTAGGCAAGAAGTCCTCCACAAAGTTAATTGTTCATAAACTCTAAATAGGCTCTAATTATAAATTCATTCATCCATTCGTTAAAATCTACCTACGTACCTTTGCTCTACATAATATATACTCCTTACCCTTGAAAGCCCATTAACTAACTTGTTAGTAATCAAAATCAGCACATAGTTCATCTATAGGAAATAAAAGAGGACATTGGTAATTATTTCAGATCCTAAGCATGACTAAGTTTACTGTCTATTTGCTTACTGTTCATTAACTGCCAAACCTTGCATATATAGTCATGAATCTCTCTCTCACTCTCTCTCTCTCTGGCAGCCACATCTGAAAGGGGGCCATGGCTAACCTAGAAGAGCACTCTTATGATCAAGTTAGAATGGTCCTGGAGAGAACCGTTAAGGTGAGAGCTCACCACCAAACTAAACCCAATATACTCTTCTAATATCATAGCAATTCCCTTTTCTCCTTGTGAGTTAATTCTTATAGTAGGTTTATATGTTGATTTTTCTCAAGCATTTTATATATATATATATATATATGCCATGAATGAAAGGAGGTTAATTAACCTATCTTGCTCTAACTTCTATGCGTAGGAAAACTCAAATGAACTGAAGGAAGCTCGTCCCAAAGATTGCTCAACAGACAAAAGTCTAAGTCTTTCAACGAGGAATAAGAAAGGGGGATGGCCGCCGGCGTTGCTCTTACTCTGTAATGAGATGATCTACTTTCTAATCCTTGCCTATTTTCTAATGTTCAAATAGGTAGTAGTGCTAACCCAGTTAATTAGCTAGGATGATCTATGTAAACTATTTGGTAAAAGTTTAGGGGGTACATGATATGCAAATATTGTTAACAGTGAACCAAGGATTGGGTACCCTGGCGTTCGTTGGAGTGGAAGTAAACATGGTGGTGTTTGCAACCCGAGTGTTGAAGCAAAGCAACGCGGAGGCAGCCAACACCTTCAGTACGTGGATGGGGACGGTCCATCTCTTCTCTCTCCTCGGTGCATTCTTAAGCGATGCATACTTGGGAAGATACATGACATGCGCCATATTCCAACTCACCTTTTCTATTGTAAGTATATAAATTTAAACTCAAGTGCACTCATGGAGAAGAGGCATAGGCGTTTGGTTCATGAATAAGGGATTCTTATTCGTGGATTAGCTAGATTTTCTTTAATATGTTTTGAAATCAAACACTCACTTATAGATATTATGGCTAAACCAACCTGATAAGTTAGATAGAAATTAAATCTTATTTATAGGTGGAAGGGTGTGATAAAGTTATACATGTTTAGTTGTATGATTTCATTTAGCTGAAGATGATCAAAATACTCTATCTATACCCAACCCCTGATCAACTTTTCATTTCTTCCGGCCACCAACATTTGAATAGCAGTCTCTATCTACAATCTTGTTCGAAAGGCTCGATGGAATCGATCCTACATCAACAAGAATATTATCTATAAAGTGTTAGATCTTGGTCTTTTCTTATGGATTTCAAAATTTTTCTAGCAGATTCCAATTGCCATATATACATAATATAGTATTGATTACGTTGTTACTAAGTGCAGGGTTTGATTATGCTATCAGTGACAACTTCCTTTTTATTACTCAAGCCACACGGCTGTGGCAAAGTAGGATTAGTATGCAACTCACACTCCCCCTTTGAAATGGCTATGTTCTACATCTCTATCTATATAATCGCCCTAGGCAATGGAGGATACGAACCATCCCTTGCTACGTTCGGATCCGATCAGTTCGACGAAGGAAACTCTTCCAATCAATCATTCTACAGCTACTTCTACGTCGCCGCCAACCTCGGCTCGCTCTTCTCGGAAACCGTGCTCGCCTACGTACAGAACATGGGTGCATGGGCCTTAGGGTTTTGGGTGTCTACTGCCAGTGCAGTGGTTGCGCTCCTTGTGTTCTTCACCGGTAGCATGAGATATAAGAACTTCAAGCCTTGTGGAAATCCGATCTCTAGGTTTTGTCAGGTGGTGGTCGCCGCGTGGAGGAAATCGGCGCTCGAGATTCCGCCGCACGGCGACGGTGAGCTATATCATGGGGTTCATGGAAATGGAAGGACTGCCGCTTCTCTTGGTGGTGGTAGGAAGATACTCCATACTAAAGGATTCAGGTATATAGATGTACATCATATATGCATGTACTTAATGAGCAAAAGTTTAAGAGTGATCAAGATATAATAACTCGATCGATTTTGAAACAGGTTTCTAGATCATGCGGCGATCATCACATCCGACGACAAAGTTGAAGGAGGCAGCCATAATCCATGGCGTCTCTGCACCATCACGCAAATAGAAGAAGTGAAATGCGTCCTGAGGCTCCTCCCGGTCTGGCTTTGTACCATCACCTTCTCCGGGATCTTCGTGCAGACGGCGTCGCTCTTCGTCGAGCAAGGAGCTGCCATGAACACCGTCGTCAACAATTTCCACATCCCTCCTGCGAGCATGACGATCTTCGACATCGTCAGCGTCTGCTCCTTCATCATCTTCTATGACAAACTTATCCTACCCTTATACACCAAGTTAATTAGCAACACGGTACTCCCTACTAGCCCATCGGATCTCAAGAAGATGGGGTTAGGTCTAGTAGTAGCAATTGCAGCAATGATTACTGCTGGCTTTGTCGAGATACAAAGGCGAAGTAATGCGGTGGATGGAGGAGATGAGCTGAGCTCACTATGTTTACTCTGGCAAATACCTCAGTATGTGCTGCTCGGCGTGGCAGAGGCTTTCGTTTACGTCGCCCAGTTTGATTTCTTCGGATCGAAAGCACCTCATGGATTGAAGAGTCTAGGAATTGGCCTTTGCATGGCATCCACCTCCATAGGGAGTTATTTATGCAGCTTAGTGCTCGCAGTGGTCATGGAGATTACGACGAAAGGCGGCAGACCGGGCTGGATACCGGCGAATCTAAATGAAGGCCATTTGGAGAGGTTCTTCTTCCTTATGGCGGCTTTGACGGCAGTGGAGTTAGCAGTCTACATTTGGTTTGCAGGGAGATACAAGTGCATATCACTGGAGAGGGAGGAGGAAGAATAAATTGCATGCATAGCCCAGAGGAGATGATACTTTCAGAAATTAATTTCTCACCTTCAATCTATATATGGATGTTTGTCTTGAGATGCCGACATCTTTCTGCAATTCTTTTTTTTTTTTTTTTTTGCATGATAAAGAGATGAATTCAGATTTCTTATGAACATATATAGCATAAAGTTAGGGTATAAAAAAAATAAAGTCACCGATTAAGCTTTTATTCTAGTCAGGTGGTGTGTTATCATGCTAGGTATAAGATCGAGGAAAAACGCATTATCGATCTTGAGCCAAAGTAATGGTTATATTATTATTATTATTTTTTTCAATCTCCAAATTAACATCCTCGTAGAATTAATTAAGTTCAATGTAAATAAAGATTGCTTCAAAGCTATACCATTTTGTTTGCTCAAAAATACTCCACCCATGTACAAAGATAACAATAAGACCACAAATATGCATGGATATGTCTCCAATATACTTCATATATATATATATATATATGGACGCACAATCTCTCAAATAAAAGATGTACATCAAGATATATACTCCTTATTAGTTACACAACCCAAAAGTTACACCATCAATAAGAAGAAATTAAAAGAACAATCCTTTGAAAAAATTTCACCCAGAAAACTAAGGGACAAAGATAATCTTATGCCACCAAGGACCACCAGAATAAGAGAAAGAACATGAAGCCAGATGCCCCAATCCGCATGGTTTTGTGTCCGGCATTGATACCATTGGGATTAGCTGCCAAGCATCATTGAAACAAGAGACGGTACAATCTCAAAAATGTTAACAAATTCCTAATTTATTTGTAAAAGCATGAAGCAATACTTATGCATTAATTAATTCAGTTAATGATATTTACATCTACTTGAGATCACTTAATATATCATAACTTAAGAAGAAAATTTTATGAGACATTTCTTGCTTCCTTTTAAATATAACAACATTATTCAACTTAACAGATTAAAATATCTCTTGAAATTTTCAGTCAAAGAAAATAAAGTTTATAGCAAGATATATGTGGATATATGAAATAGAGAACTTATTAATTGCATAAAGAAAACGAAAAAGTTTCATTTTTTTCTCGACTTTTCAAGTACAAATAACTGCAAATCAGAATTTAATATTAAACAAAAAATTACATTGCCTTTGATTTATTACAAATGAAAAATAGTTCAAAGAAAATTTGAGGAATAGTTTAATTTTCTTTTGGTTGTTTTCCTGGAAGTTTCAAGGACCTTTTTTTTTTTGTAACTTATTCAATTTTCATATAGTGAGATAATATAATTTCTTTTAAAAAAGAAGGATAATATAAAAATACTAGTTATCCAAGAAAACAAAGAACATGATGTAGAAATCATACCTGGAGGAGGGTAAATTGTAGTAAATTGGCCTATATAAAACAAAAAAGTGGAGTTAGATAAATCAACCTCATAAGCATCTCCTTACTACTGGCAATTATCACTCAATGTGAATTCTGATGGAATGCCAAGATTATTCTGCTTACTCAGAAGGAGAATTAATAGTAATACTTTACAGCAGTCTCAATTCTGATGGCATTAGGGCTATCAAAAACAATAAGTTGGCTCGAGCTTGGCTTAAATTAGGCGCAATGTAAATGACTCTGAACTTGATTAATTTGTTTAGGCTTAAAATATAATAAATAATTCGTCCCATGTTACCTATTTAATATATGAGTTATATTAAAAAAATTAATATTAAAGCCTTAAGCAGGCTAAATATTAGAGCAAAAACTTTGGGTGACAAACTAATTGGTTACCAAACTAGTTAGTTTTTTAATTCTGTGTTTTTTTTCGTACCTCAGAGTTAATTGTTTATTAAATGGTTTGACGAAGATCTAACGGTTAAAATTTTTAAAAGTATAATAATGAAAATGTAAAAAATTTAAAAGATATTACCGGTTTAATAGATAATAATAATTTTTTAAATATATTACCTTGCACATTATTTTTGACAATTATATTATCTTAATATTTTATCAAGTAAAAGACATATGTATCCTTAATTGAGATATATATATTAAAATAAGGGTATTGATATTTTTTTTATAATTACTTTAATTAAATTTCATCTCATTGATTATTCTTTATTATTTACATATATTTCTCATTAGTTTAAGATAGATTTAAATTAAATTTAATAACAGAGAATCATATTTATATTGAAGTCTATCTCCAAAAAATCAAATTTAAATTATTTAGTATTAAATAATATATTCTATAATTAAGACATAATCATATCTAAGAGAGAAATCTTAATAAAAAAAAAAGAATGTGTAATTTGAAAGTTAGGCACATGTAATCAAATCTTCTTTGACTAATATGCCTCATTTTTTACGTAATGTAGTTTTAGAATCAGTATCGGATATAAAAACCGACTATTATAGTCGTGAGAATAAGATTATAATTTTTAAAGGGGTATGAAAGTATTTGTCTAGTTTTTAACATCCATTCAAATGATACTAATTACCTATTACTGGACCAAGCATCATTAGAACGACTTAAACTTTAGACTATATTAAGACCGTTTGGTTTAAGTTCAGAGATCTTTAATCTAATTTAGTAACTAAATATTCATTTTATCTTTTTTATATCTAATTAAATTTACTTTTAAAAAAATTAAGTCTAAAAGAAAGTTCGAGGTTTAGCCTCAAACGAAACTATCCCTTAGTTAAAATTTTGTGTGAACTAAGTGTTCTTATAGTAGCAAAGAGTTAGTTTTTTTTGTACGTATGACCTGTATATATAATATATACGAGATATATACGAAGAAGCTACTGGTGAAGACGTACAGCTGGTGGAGGCGTCGGTGATGTTGCAATTCGTGAAGAGCGACATAAACGTGTTGGCGTCGATCTTAAACGCACCAAACACGTCCGGGTTGTCGAAGACGTAGCAAAAACACTGGAGATCATCCACGAATGCATCCCTCAACGGCACGCAGCAACTCGCCGGCGGGTTTATGAAGCTAAAGAAGCTTGAACATGCTGTCAGCTGCGACATGCACGGCAGGCTCGACGGCGGCGGCGGTGGCGACGCTGCCATGCTTCCTCTCACGGCGAAGGCCGCCAGCATAACCGCCACAGCCAACTCCATCGCCGTCCGTTTCTCTCCTACGATGTAATACATATCTTATCTTTCTCTCTTCTACTTGACCAAGAAGGAAGGCATACCCCATTGTTATTTATAAACATAGAACCATGCAAGCTTGAGGAGGTAGAGGACTTTATTTGCAGCACACCAGAATAAAGCTCATACTGCTGCTAGAAAATGTCAAATATTTCTAAGAACCAATTCAAGATTGTCGTTGGATAATAATTGGTGTGGTCTTTTAGTCAACTCTGGTGAGATCGTGACTCTCCGATTAGATAACAATAGTCTTAGACAACTGGCATAATCTAATTGAAGTACAGCACCTGAGACCTACCATTGGAGTAGAGTAACGTATATATATATATATATATTGCTCACTGGAATCGATTCAGTTTTCAACTATGAAAGCCATTTGGATTTGGAGTATATATACCACGTACGTAAAAGATTAATTGATATAAGAAATTATTAAAATCTGGCTGTAAACAATTTAGTCGATGGAAGTAGATCACTTGGCTTTGCTTGCAAGGCTTTAATGTCGTATAATCTCTCTTCCTTTAGTCCAAACGTATGCAAGTACATAGAGTAATTCCTTAGGGCCCCTTGTTAGTCATGCATCAAATCACCTGACCTTGTATAAAAAATTTCATATTGGCATCCAGTTGGCAATTAATTAATCAATTTTGACTTTATCTTTCATGAAAGATTATATCCTTTTGAACCTCCCATAGTCATAGGCCACCCGTCTACTAATTATATTGCCAAGGATATTTAAGTAATATGTGACATGCATTTATAGATATTTTTCATATTCTTCTTCATTAATCGCCTCCATACAAAAATATGAACCGTTAAAACTTAGACGGTGAAAGAAGGGAGGTGAAAGAGAGCGTCAATGGTTAGAATCAAGAGATAAAGAGATGTGGCTAAAGCCAATTTCAATCCAAATAAAAAAAATTTCAATTAGGTTTCTTCCATATATATATATATATAGAGGCTCATCCTAAGGACTTTATAATTAAACATAAAAACACTCCAAATAACTCTAACAATCTCTAACTTAATCCACACTTTCGCTACGATACGTTCAAACGTGTCCAATTGCGTGGAGCCAATATGGATCGAACCGTATTAGGGGCCAAATAAGTATACATAGATGAGTGAGTCAACTTTAAATGCTTTGTCCACATAATAATATGCATAATATATATATATATATATATTTCATAAATACAATTTAGTAGACAAAAGAGATAACTTCGTTTTTCTTAAAGAGGATTGGAATCCACAGTTTACTAACGGATAGATAGGTGGATAGCGTTCTCCATTTCGACAAACACAGAGACAGAGCTCCAAAATTAGCTCTCTCTCTCTCTCTCTCTCTCTCTCTCTTCGACTAATGGCCGCCCTGGGCATCTCAACGCACGCTGCTATTTCCTCCGCGCTCTCACGCTCACTCTCACTCTCCTCCACTTCTTCAAGAACCAGCAGAATCTCCTGCGTCGGATGGGTAAGTAGGAAAAAGAGCCTTCGCTTCTCCCCCTCCCTTTTTCTCGCTTCACCCCACTTTCACAACCTCTTGGGCTCTCTCAATTCGTCACTCCCAGGACCCCGAAGGAATCCTGGGCGCACCCAAGGGCGGACACATAGCCCGGCTCGAGTTCAAGCGCCGCCTCGAGAAAGACTCCGATGCCCGGGAGGCTTTCCAGCGCGAGGTCAGGGAGGAGCAAGAGCGCCGCCGCGCTCGACGCCAGGTCTCTTTGGCATTTCCTCATACATGTGGTGGTCTCCTTTTGCTTTTAGCACTGTTGCTAGTTCTTTTTGCTTATCCGTCTTTGGTGATGGGGTAGGCCAGAGTGGTGCCGGAGACGGAGGAGGGCCTGGTGGAGTACTTCTTGGACACGGAAGCACGAGAGATTGAGATCGAGATCGCACGGCTGAGGCCCCGGTGAGCGGCCTTGTGGTTTTTTTTTCTCTTAGATTACTTTTTGGAAATTTATTGGTATAGTGTTCAATTTTTATGTGCATGAATCTAGTTTCATAAAGAAATGCTGGCGAATTAAATCAAAAGGATTATTCTTTTGGGAGTGGGTCTAATGATCTTCTTTTGTGGTTGGTTTGTTGCAATTGATTGCTTTTCTGATTTTTCTTAACTGCTGCGCACGAAAATGTGATGCTAGTTATAGGTAACAATGAAAATAGCAACTCCTGACCTTTGGCTCTTAAACTTGATAGATAGGAAACGAATAGTACAATGGGCCACTCATATAAATTGACAAATGATTAGTTATTTAGTTACTAGTCAATGTAATTGTTCGGTAGAGCAGAGCATGAGGTTGCAAATTCTATTGTCTCATATGTTAATTTGTTCATTATGACGACAATTATATAAAGTAATTGTTGAAAGCTGAAAATGCACTCTGGATCGTTAACTTGTTGTTCTTGTGGAAAGTTCATTGATGCAATTAAAATGACTCCTTGTGGAAGTATTAGGCGAAGGAAATATTTCCTCAGTATATCTGACCTGAAACTATGGAGACAGGACCTTAAAGATGATCTCTGTCTTGTTGCACCGTTAAATAATAGTTGTCAAGTTCAAGCCTCTAGCATAGGTAAACACTTTTTGTCGCTCTATCTCCTTATCAATTATCACTATAATTTCATGAGGAAGTTTTTATTTGGCCCCCTCCTTATCAGTTATTTCTAGTTCAACCCCTTCTTTTTTGGTAGATCTTAATTTACCTTGTTTTTTCCAATTGCTATCTAAAAAATTATAACCTGGCAGCCCAAAGTCTACACAATTTTACCCTCATTTCTGTGGAGGTTGTTTTTAAGACTTAAATTATGACTTCTTGAACGCAAGGGGTCAAGCCTTATTGTTGCACCAATTGATGCTCTTTCTACTTGTCATACTTTACGGAAAAAGGTTATGTAACGAGGATTTTTTCCCCCTCTGGACTACCTATCAATGGGGCTCTTTTTATTTATCCAATGGGGGTGACTGACTGTTCCTCTATTGTTAAGATAAGACTATGTCAATCAAACCGACTTTTAATGTAAAGTCTTTTCATAGTGTGGCAAACCGTATTTGTATCTTCATAAGAAAGAGGAAGTGGCAACACTCCTTTTCCTTTGGCATATTTTTGAAATTTTATTCTGCAATCCTGCATTTAGATCTGCAGAATATTTAGATTCCAATAATGGAAAAGTTAATTACATGATGTTACTTTCATAGTATTAATAGCCACTATTCATCCCAGCATCTATCAATGATATTCACTTTATTCTTATCATTCAAATAAATCTGGAAGTGGAACTGCTCATGAACCATTGAAGAATCTTTTCATAGAGAATAATAACTATAAAGTAATGAGAAGGAAAATCTAGAACTGTGCAACTCGATAGATGAAAAAGGTAGTCTCTAGAGTTGAAGAGCTTAGAAAAAGTTCCACTTGCTGCAGTTCTCTCTTTCTTGCTATTAAAGACTCTTGAGGGCTAGAGCATCGATATGAAAATAAGAAACCTCTTGGATTCAAATGTGTACCAGGTGTACAAAAGGTCTATTTATAGAAAACGGTCTAGTGTTGTTATGCTTTCCTCTCATTATAGTTTATGCAGTTGGAACCATATTTGGTTGGACATGCTTAAAGTTTGTTGCAAGAAGTAACTTTTCCACCAGATTAAGATTGTTATCTGTGTAAAGAGATCCTTTATCTTATTATGTAATAATACTATCTGAATCTGCAGATTAAGTAAAGAATTCTTTGATCATCTCCAACGTGAACTTGGACAACTGCGATTTGCAGTAACCAGAACTGAGGTTTGTTTAATCTCAATCTACAACGACTGTTGATGATTATAAATTTAGTTACATTTGGTTGCAACATAGATATGTCGGTGAGCTGCAAATTGATTTTTACCTGTTTGCAGGAGATGGATGCCAGATTAATCGAGTTGGAAGCATTGCAGAAAGTTTTGGAAGAGGGAATCGGTTTGTTATCTTTGCAGAGATCAACCAATAAGCATTCGATTTGCTAATATTTCATCCTTAATTAGTTAACTTCCTATATCTTTCTCCAGATGCATATGACAAGATGCAATTGGACCTTGTATCAGCTAAAGAAAGACTCATGAGAATATTGCAATCGAAAGACAGGAAATCAACAGTAAGATCTGCAATACTTTCCCACATGAGTTGGCTTCTCAATGACTAACTATTGTGATTTTTCCTCTAAGCAGTTGCTAGAAATGGTGGAAAGAAATGAACTGAACAAATCCATTTTATCTCTTCTCGATGAAAATATAGCAAGTGCGCTGAACAATGATCAGGTGGTGCAATTTTTCTGTCTTATTACATTTTGGTCCATGACTGCACTTATTTAACTGAAGGAGTTTTATGATGCAGAAAGAAGCTGCAGTGTTCATGGAGAACGTGCGGTCAGCTATCCTGAAATATATCACAGTATGATATGAATTTTGTGAAACATCTCATTCAAGTTTCCTGTACTATAATGTGCTCTGATTCATGTGTGCAGATAATTTTCCAGACATATATATTCTGTCACTTGAATTCTTCTGTGCTCAATTTGGTTAATGGATAAGTGTAAAGAATAGAACAATGCGACTATTATATTTTCTTTTTTACTCTTGAGGAATAAACTGAAGGATACTATTCCAACAACTGTTTTGCCATTTTGAGGGATCACTATTCCAAATTCTGCATTTAGCCTATATGAAGAAAAATATATCATGTTTGTGGTGATAATAGAATAAGCTTAACTTCGTAAGATTATCGTTTAGCTGAATTGCGCCATAGGCAAACTTGGTGTGATAGTTCCTGAACGTTTTTGATAGCTTTTGCTGATAAAATTGTTCAATCCTTTGTAGTAAAGTTTGTATGTCTCCCAAGCTTCTAACAAAATCCTACACAAGTTTTAGAATTTCATCTTCACATATTGGAGGAACCTATCTGAAAAATCACTTATTCCAGTCACTCTACGAACATGAGTTAAACTGAACGTCACATCAGCGTAGGGATTTATACATTTCATTGTCTACATTATAAAATGTGGTTTTTAGGTTTACATTCTCTCATTTCACTAAATTTAATTTAGAAAAATGTATCCTTCACACTTGTATGGATATTTATTATTCAACCCCTTCATTTTACTTTAAATGCCTAGAAAGTATCTTAGGGTTAATTTTACTCTAAGATCAATTGACCGAATGGAGAATATTAATTTCATTATCTTTTAAAATGAAAAACTAAAGTGCTTAAAATACTCCTCCTCATTTGAGACTGTTTCTTAAATTTAATATTATTTTAATATAAAATTCTAAAAATAGTAGCACTTTCAAACTATTTATAGATCTAAGTTTTTTCTAATTACGCCAAGTGGTCGTCTTCCTTTCTCTCGTTCTCTCTTTCCTTCTTTTACCCTAAAAATCACCTCTTCTATTCCTAACCCATTGAGTTCTTGTTGTTCGCTTCTCTCCCCATAGGAGAAGGGTGGTGGTAGCGGGATGGAATAGGGAATAGAAATAGATATAGTTTTGGAGTAGAGAAAGGAGAAGAGAAGAAAAGAGTTCGGTGGGGTTGAAAAAATGGGTAGTCTCCGTTTGAATTAAGAGTGAAGGAGAAAACATAGGACAGAAGAGATTCAGAAGATGATGGCATGATGAATATGAATGAGAATTAAAAATTTTAGAGGGATAGGATTATCAAAGGACAAATTATTATTTCATACTATAACAAATTCAAGTTTGATTCAGAATCTAGACTTTCTTTCTTTGTCCTATGCATGCCATCTCGACTCCCTAAAGTGTCATCCAAACATCATTTAAGTTTTCTTAAATGTGTCGTTGCAACCGTTTGGATGCCTTTGATCTTGCCCAAATGCCCTCGATATATTGTTGAATCTAAATTTTACTTATTTCGTCTTGATTTCTTTGCACGGTCTGGTCATTCATAAGCTATGTGACTGGATCATATATTTGAATCTAAAACAAGCAAAATATATGGCAATCACGATGGCCCACGATATCTCATCTCTACCAGGCATTTCCTCAAACATTTGGTGCACGTCTTGGGATGCATAGCAAACAGCTTACATAAGCAGCATGCGATTAATGAGGAGAAGACTAGGAGGGTTTCAATGAGATTCTTTGATGTAGGCGTGAATCTTGGCGCCTTCGGTGACTTCCTTAGAGTACGCGCACTCCTTGACGAGGGAGATGTAGAGCTCTTCATCGACAGGGACTCGAAGGGCATCCATGAGAAGAATGACATCATTGGGGTTGTTGTTCTGCTTCCCCTCCTCCTCCTCGTCGTCAAAGTAACCTCTTCTACATGAGTTAGGGGTTGCAGTTGTGGTGGTGGTGGTGATGGGAAGGATAAGGTGGTGGTGGTGGTGGGAAGGATAAGAGAGAGTTGTGTCTTCTTTGCATAGGAGAAAAAGAGTTGTGAGCCTCAAAGAAGAATTGGTAGAGATGGCACTGATGGTTCTAGTCATTTTTCTAAAATGCCTCCATCTCGTCAGTGTTTATGTTGTCGGTGCTATGGTGGCCATCCCACTCACCCGTCGCCGCCACTGCCGTCCCTTCACGCTCACGCGCCATCGTTGTTGCCCATTGCCTACGAAGATAGAAGATTGGAGAGGAGAGAGGTTAAGTTATTTGAGGCTAATTATATAATTTATTAATTTATTAAAAATTAGTAATACTGTGATATATTAATTAGGAATATAATAGTTATTGTGTATATTTCGTCATTGATGTTTATCTTTTCACTTAGATCCAAAGTTTAGGGAGGATATTGTAACCTAAAAGAATTTAGGGGGTCCCCGTGAAAATTAGGTATAGCTTAAGGTTGTAACTATAATTAACCTATTAATTTAACTTATTTAGATGGTAATTGATGTTAATTTTAGGGTGCTTTCGAGATATTAAAAACAAAATATAGAATTTATGATAAATATTAGTATGGTAGAAAACAATTGAAATAGCTTTGTTTTTGTATGTTTACCTAATTTTTTTTATTTGTAAGTAAATCCAATTGCCTTTTATTTGGACTAAAATAATGCATTATTTTTTTTGCCTATTTGAATAAAAACCGACAAGCTACATATTTGAGGGGCTGAAATGATTATATCTAGATTCTCTAACGTTTCACTAAAAAAGGATATAATATAAAAGGAGAGACCTTTTCTATTAAAGTACATGTTTTTGATCATATCTTGATTCACAAGTGTTTCACTAAAAAAGAATATAGAATAAAAGGAGAGACATCTACTACTAAAGTACATGTCTCTTCACATAAAATTACTAACAATGGTCGAATCAGATTTGGCTAACATATAAGGGATCAAGTCAGTTCATCTATTCCTTATTAGTATTACAACCGTCCATCTCTTTCTTAAATAGTATTAGAGTTTAGGGTGTCTTCCCAATTGCAACTAATCTCAAAGATAGGAAGCCTCACGCTGGTGTTGTTCTCATCAAACCTTTAGTTTCATTTATTTTCAACATGTGTTTGATTTACATTGTGTTCATGTAAGTGTTTGCAATGTTAATTTTCACTTCTTCATTCAGAAGGTTGCTTTCCTTTGATCATAAATTCTACATGCAGTTTAAATCACCTTAAGTTTGACATGTGCCCCTCACGTAAGATAGACTCACATGTAGGCTGGAAGAGATAACAACATATACATCATCATCAAACAAGACTAAAATATTAACATAAATAATAGTAAAGCCTGTAGTGCACAGCAAGTCCATCAATAGTGCAAAGGAGGATGGAGTTCCCAAATACAAAAGTATATGCTAGTTGAGATATAATAAGGGGGTCATGCCCCTAACAAGAAAAACTATAATATAAAAGAAATAAGAGAGGTCTAGTACCATACTAAATAGACTATTGAGAAAACTTTCATCACGACCCTAGTCAATATGCATCATATGTAAACATAGATGAGCCTAACGCTTAGCAAGTGATACTATATTATAATGTATAAAGAATTGCATAGCCAAAAAAATTTATGTGTTTACGCCCAACATGATAAATACATAATAGCAAAAAAAAAACATATAATGTAAAACAATCTCAAACTCAGCACTATGTATGCCATAATATAGGCTGAGGTGGTGGATTAGTCTATTTATATGAGATTTGATCTTGAATAGTGAGATTAGCTAAATAGTGTTCAGATGAATTGTTATATCTACTAAAAAAGGATACCCTAAGACTAGAAAAAGATGAAATTCACCCTTACTCTTGGACGATAGTAAAGATTGCCTGATATAATGTGTATCTTAATTGATGTCCGACCTCTAATTCTTCTAAAAATAATTATACATGAGTATAGAGGAAGACACCTAACTCATTAAGTTATAAATATGAGATCTAGGATTTAATTCTCATGGATTATGTAAAGTTACATAATATCTATGAACTTTGTTTAAAAAAGAAAAGAAAATTACATATAATGGGTTTACTAAAAAAGGGAGGCCACTGCACATGATGATCTTGCTATTAGAGCGTCAATTGTGTAGGCTACTTATATTCTACTCTTTTCTCCTTTATTTGTTAATGTCTCTATCGACATCTCGTAGGATAAATAGGAGGAAACACTTAAGGGGATCCCAAGCTAGCACTTAGGTTCTTTGAACAAGGCTGTGACTTTGGTGATCATGTTAGTTGTGAAATGTGTTATGCATAAGCCTAAAAATAAATCCCCCAAGCCTTACCGCAGAATCAAGATTGGGAATAAGGACCTTAAATTTTCAAACTTTACTATGTTTAAAGATTTTTACCTTCTCTATGCAATATCCTTTATAAACTCCTAGGTAAGGTCCTAATTAACCATATGACACATGTTTTGTCAGGTTTGATTAGTCCTAAGCAATCCACTTTTATAGTTGAAAAAATTATTTTGGACAATACTATCTTCACTTAAGAGATTATACATTCTATACAGAAGGCAAGTGTGATGACCCTTATGTGCTTATTAAATTTGATATGAAAACCTATGCTAGTCTTGCTTGGCTTAATAGAAAGATCATCACTGATATTTTAATTGTTAACTATTTCAATAAATTAGGTTTCTTAGATTCGTGTGTATATTATTTCTCCCCATTTACATTTCTTATTAATAATTTTATTTTTCTTTAGATAAGGAACTTTTGTAAGCTCAGAGAGAAGGATCCTATGCCTCTATCCGTTTGTTCTTTGTATTCAATTTTATTTAACATGCTTAAAGAAGAGATGAATACTGGCCATTTTCTTAAATAACTTTAATATTTATGTTGATATAAGAGTTTGTCATCATATTTGAGGATGATATCTTTATGGACACTAAAGCTGATTAGAATAATTATGATGCTCCTTTTTTTTATTTATATAAGTATCATATTCAATTAACATGTAGCATATGCGGCCTTGCCTCATGTGAGGCATGTTAGTTACTTTTGTCTAGGATTAAAACTAAGCTTTAAGGGTGGAAGCTCTCTACTCTCTCTCAAAATATTAAGACCACTTTTATCAATTCTATTATTTTGGCTCTTTTCGCTTATGCTTTGAGCAATACTTTTGTTTCTTTGACCATATTGATAAAAATACATAGGCTTTACTATTGGGTCATGGTAAATCCTGTTGTAGGCTTCACTTATTAAATGGGAGAAATGCTACTGATGTGTTACGGTACCAAAAGATTGACTATGGAATAATTCCTTCAAAATCTAGATTTATTACAGGAATTAGTCCGCGCAACCATGGAAAAATATTCACCAAATATTCTCCAGTAATCAGAAAATTATGAAACCAAGTAGATTAGATTCGTAATTTCCTAATCTACAATTTTTTGTATTTACACCCTTCGTAGATTCGAACTGCAACTAGGACGAAAACACGAAAGAACGAGGGTGATGATGGTGGTGACGGGTGGAGTGGATGTTAGGGTTATGGATGGGTATGGAGATGAAGTTGGATAATGGATGTGGTTAAGAGATATAGACGAAGAGGAAAAAGTGGTTGAGATTCCAAAGAAGATGGAGGATTTAACAGACGAGGGAGATTAGAAGTTAGGAGAAACCTTGCCAATGGTAGAGGTGGAAGGATGGTGAAGAGGGAGGAGGGAGAGAGATTAGAGAGAAGATAGGAGGCAAGAAATCAATAATCTAATTCCATAATGAATTTGGTTATCATCCACATACTTATAGATGCTAGCTAACAAGTTCTAATAACAATAAGTAACCCAAATTCTAGAGGATTCTCGTCGATCACGTTCGAACGTGCCCGATCACGTTCGAACGCGCCCGATCGCGTTTGAATACACAAAAGACGTTCTCTATATGTGCGAATGCGATATAGGCGTTCGAAGGCAACGTTCAAACTCGCCCGACCGTGTATGAACGCACTTTTGCGTCCTCTGTAGTTGCGAACCTGATGCAGGCGTTCGCAAGGGCGTTCGAACGCGACCCCACCTACGTTCGAACGCGACCTACATAAATTCTATTTTAATTAAAATAAACAGCTAATACAATAAGAAAATATCCTAACTAAATGTATCAACCCACCACGCTTCCTACACCTTGCCCTCAAGGTGAAAAGTTAGGGAAACACTCCAAAATGTTAGTTTTCAACTCCTATATCGCCTTATCGGATGGCTTGCAAAACTACCCGACTAAAATCTCCATCTCTAATCTGGTACCATGTCGTCGTCGACGCCTAATAAGTACACAAACTGGCTTTACGATCTCTATCTCCTCCTATGGCTCCGATAGAACTGATCCAACGACTTCATAATCTCCAATCCGCTCCCTTAACAATGAAACATAGAAGATAGGATGCACTCTCAACCCCTCTAATAGCTCCAAACGATATGCAACCGGACCAATATGCTCCAACACCCGAAACAAACCAAAGTAGCGATGTGCTAACTTCTAGTTTCGCATCGGATGCAAGGTCACCTGTCGACACGGTTGCACCCTCACCAATACCCAACTGCCTATGTCGAACTCCTGCTCCCTGTGGCTGCGATCATAAACTTATTTCATGCGATTTTGAGTAAGTTTAAGATAGACACGTAACCTCCTCAATGTGGCGTCTCTATCTATCAAGGCTAAGTCCATCTCCGTCAGATCTATAGATGCCACTAGATCATAAGCGCATAATGTCAGAGTCATGCGCCCATACACCACCTCAAATAGAGTCATGACAATGCTGCTATGGTAAGCGATGTTGTAAGACCACTCTGCTCATGGTAAGAACTCTAACCATCATCTCGGCATCTCTCCAATAAAGCACCTCAAGTACTGCTCAATGCCTCGATTGATCATTTCGGTTTGGCCGTCCGTCTGTGAATGGTAGGCTGAACTGAAGTTCAATCGAGTGCTCTGCAATCTAAAAAATTTAGTCCAAAAGTCGCTTATAAATACACAATCACGATCTGAAACAATCGTGTGTGGAATGCTATGTAACTGAGCAACATCTCTAACAAAAATTTCAGCCACTAACTTGGCTGAAAACGAATGTGATAATGCCGAAAAGTGCACATACTTGCTCAATCTGTCACCACTATAAAGATAATGGAATAACCACGTACCATCGTAAAGCTCTCTATGAAATCATATAAATGTCTTTCCAAACATGGTCCGGTTTAGGTAAAGACTGTAGTAATCCGGTCGGTTTCAATGCGGTTGCCTTAGTCCTTTGACAGACTTCGCAAGCACGGATAAAACTCCTCACATACCGCCTCAATCCTGGCCACATGCAACTCTGAGATATCCTCCTATAAGTCCTGAAGGCACTCTCATGACCATCCTCTACAGTTTGGTGGAAGTGCTCTAACAATTTCTGCCGCAATCCATCATTTGTGGGCACCCGAATACATCCATGGTCCAATAACAAACCGCCTCGGTTCTCCAACTCTGGATGGCGCTCCGGATCATCCATCACCTCTTATAACAATCTTAAAATATCTGAGTTAGATGTACATGCATACCTCAGCTCATCAATGAAGGAAAAAGTAAGAGAAGAATAGGCTGCAAGCTCGGCGATATCGGGTTGACGCGATAGTGCATTCGCCGCTCTATTTTTTATTTCCTTATTGTATTGTATTTCATAATCATATCCCAACAATTTTGTGATCCATCTTTGTTGTGCCGGAGTGTGTATACGCTGTCCTATAAAGTATGGAAGGCTCTTTTGTTCGGTTCGGATAATGAATCGCTTACCGATTAAATAAGTTCTCCACTTTGTCACCGCATGTATAATTACCAACATCTCTCTCTCATAAGTCGATAATTGCTGAGATTTTTGAGATAAAGCTTTGCTAAGAAAGACAATGGGACGTCATCCTTATATTAGTGCAGCTCCTATGCCAACACCCAACGCATCACATTGCATAATGAACTCTTTGGTGAAGTCCGGTAGCGCTAAAACAGGCACCGTCATCATTGCTGCTTTCAATTTTTTAAAGGCTGTATTGGCTATATCCGTGCATCTAAAAGAGTTCTTCAATAAAGATGTGAGAGGAGCAGCAATCTTGTCATATCCGGCGATAAAGTGGCGATAATATTTGGTCAACTCAAAAAATTCTCTCAATTTGAGGGTAGTAGTAGGAATAGGCCAAGCGGCCATGCATGCAACCTTTTGAGGATCTGTCGGTACATCTTTCGCTGAGATGATATGGCATATATACTCCACTTGTGGTACTCCCCATAGGCACTTAGACTTCTTGATCTTCAATTGGTTTTGCTTCAACAAATTCAGCACATCCTCTAAATGCCGCCAATGCTCTAATTTAGTTCTGTTATATACCAAAATATCGTCAAAAAATATCAAGACGTACCTTCGCAATAGATGTCGAAATATATCATTCATGAGGCCTTGAAAGGTAGCTGGAGCATTGGTGAGACTAAAAGGCATCACTCGGAACTTGTAATGCCCGTCCGGAGTCCAAAATATGGTCGCCCCTGTAAGCTCGTTCAGTAGCTCCTCTATAACCGGAATGAGATACCGGTCCTTGATGGTAATAGCGTTTAGTGCCTGATAGTCGACACAAAAAAGTCATATCCCGTCCTTTTTTTGCACCAATAGCACGAGGGATGAGTATAAGCTATGACTTAGTTGTATGAGACATTGCTCCAACATCTCGGATACCATCTTTGAGATAACTTTATTTTGCACATGTGGATACCGATATGGCCTTACGTTCACTGGTGCAGCCCCGGGCACAATCTCAATACGGTGGTCCGCCGTTCTCCTTGGTTCCTCAAACAGTCCAGCAAATTTGTCTAATAAATTAGACAACTCAATGGTAGTATTTAGACTCATTTGAGGTTCATCTCCTGCTGATCCTAATTGTAGAAGATAGGCCAAATCACTCACACATGATAGCCTCACCATCGGCTGCATCGCAGGAATCGGTGAAGATCGAACGCCATCAAGTCGCAGATCCTTGTTTTCTTGCTTAAATTTCATCCACATGCTCCAAAAATAAAAAATGATGAGTCCCAAGCTTTGTAATCACTGAGTGCTAAGGGCAATGTCCACTCCTCGCAGCGTCAACGGATACAAGTCCACAATGACGTCATGTTCTTGCACTCGTATACTGACCGTCTTAAGCTTCGTGTCATCTCCAATAGCAACATCAGATCTCATGGTCGGTTCGGCATCCAAACACAATCTTCTCACTAACCTCTCATCCAGAAAGTTGTGTGTACTCCCGGAATCGATGAGGATGTGCACACAATTTTTTCTAACGAGTCTATCTACCTATAACGTCCTCGATGTGGAAGTACCCAAATATGCATGCATCGATATTTCAGCTTGGATATCTTCCTCCACACCCTCCTCAACGATCTCCTCAGGAACCTCCTCTAGACACTCTCCATCATCAATAACCTCATGATCTTCCTCGAGACCATCAATGAGCATCACACTCCTAATCAGTTTAGAACATCGATGACCGGGGGTGAAACATTCATAGCATCGAAAGCAAAGGCTCTTCGCTCTTCGCTCCTCCACCTAGATATGCGCGAGAGTTTGAACGGGGGGTTTTGTGCCTCCTCTAACATCGGAAGAAGGTCTCAAAGGTGGTCGTAGTCTAGTACTCGCAACCCTAATTCTAGAGGATTCCCGCCGATCGTGTTCGAACGCACAAAAGACGTTCCTTATAGGTGCGAACGAGATGCAGGCGTTCGAACTCACCCAACCACGTTCGAACACACTTTTCGCGTCCTCTGTAGTTGTGAATTTGATGCAGGCGTTCGCAAGGGCGTTTGAACGCGACCCCACCTGCGTTCGAACGCGACCTACATAAATTCTATTTTAATGAAAATAAATAACTAATACAATAAGAAAAGATTCTTGCGAAATGTTTTAGCTACCTTTCCCTAAAGCTTGGTGGTTTGGATATCCATAGTCTGAGGGTTTTACAGTACGGGTCTCCCTAGATATAGAGTTTTTTTTACCTTCTTAATACTATAATTTTTGACATCTTATTAGCCGTCATCTCAATAATCGTTTATGTTTATCATCTTTCATTCGTTTTCTACCTTCACATTAGGCATTATTTGATCTATTAGGAATGGTTGCACCTCTTTCATTTTGAATGATCCTTGGATCTTTAACATCCCTTGCAGTTTTTTTTTTAATTTTTGTCTAATCGAATTAAGAAGAAATTTTTTTGTCTTATGTTGAATCATGGATATAGTCATTGTAGAGTGTTTGACTATGTTGGGCCTATCATTGGGAGGCTCATACGCAAGAGTCTCTTCCCCTCTTTATCTCAGAAGATGCTTGGGTTTGGGCTCCCGATCCTATAGGTGTTGTGTTAGTATTTTCAGTCATTTAATTCTTATTGAATCTTAGGGTGTGTTGAATTATTCTTGAAATGGGTAACTAATTCTTTAGAGATTGTCAATTTTCCTGAGATTAAAATGTTTGTCTATGCTCTTTCTCTTTCTCCTATGCCAGTTGCCCTATGTGCCACGCAGAGGTGGAACCAATCATTTACCTTCTCCTTGGGTGTCAAAAGGGTTATAACCTTATAGGATATTATGAACTAATATTTAGGAATCATGTTCTCCTTTTAAGATATCTGAGACTATGGTGGTTTGATTAAGAAAGGAGCAAGCTCTAAGGATACTAACTCATTTAAATGCTTATAGGATGCCATAACTTTGGAAGAGTCACAACAAGTTAGTTTTAAAAAAAAAAGATGACTACCAATCGACATATCATGTTCAAAATTGTCATCTTTATTGAGAAAAGGATTATAATTCCTAGCCACGCTCTTGGGGTTCCTCAATCTCCTTGCATTCTCTACTCTAGGAAGGCACTGTAGTTGGCATTCTCAATACCAATGTTGCTCTCCCTTCAATTGCTACCAAAGTGGTCTATAGACACAATTGCATTTCTCTTAGGTGCCTATTCCCTTAGATGTGTCTGAACTCTTACACATTATTGTTGTAACAGTAAAAATATGCATTGCTCAAGATTTGTGAATAGAATCTTTTCAACATTCGAGTCGAGTCCGACTCATACAAACTTATTAAAATATGCCACACCATATATTTTTTATTTGTTAACTTTTTCTTAATTATGTTTCTTCCTCTTGCTATTTTACTAATTTTTTTTTATTATTTTATGAGCCTGAATGTTAGATATGGACTGGACAAAGAACAAACCCGTCTTAAATATAGAGGCACTTAGGTCGCACTAAGTTTTTAGTTGCCTAGTTTAGGCTTCAGGCTATATACGTCGCCAAATATTTATTTCAAACCAAATGCCACCTATTGTATTGCCAAAATGTTCCTCAAAACTAATCGCACTACCGAACCATTAACTGAATTAAGTCAACTTACAAAACCACTAAACAATTTCTCCACAATATTATTTAGAGTTAGAATTAAACCCATGACCTCCTTGGACATAGGCAATAAACCAATAAACTCTACTTACTATTTTACTAATTAACTCACATAAGACAGGGGTAGAGATTTACTTCTCCGTGGGTGATTCCATTGTATCGAAGTTTGTAAGTTTCCTATATAATTTTGCGGCTTACAATAATAATAATAATATGTTTTATATAAAAATGCCACGTATTTTTGCACAGGATAATTTTGCTGTCTGCTGGAATTGTACTGATACCGGATCAGTTACCTTCTCTTGCACGTCCGTGTCCACCCGTGGCCCCCGTGGCATCCGTGACAGGGACATGTTCGTCAATAACCGAAATATCTAGACCCCTACTATCTATTATCCAACCCCTCGCATCCGCTGCTCCGCAGTACTATTCTTTCTCTCCGAATTCCACCAATTAAATCTCAACAGGGAGCCCGTAGAAGAAGACGAAACGAATCCCCTCGACCGTTGGGATGGCGTCTCGATACGCCCATCAGTGCCCATCCCAGCGACAAGGTTCGCTACAGACTACAGGCTTAGGCAGGAATTTACTACATCTGAATACTTGGCACAAAATCCGTGGTCAAGAAATGTTTAATCATTTATTGCTTTTAGATGCGTCCGTTGGAAGGCAATGGTAGACTTGCAGGTTTGAAAATTGCACAAAAATCCTACAGTTGTGGCTGCATACGATCAGCTAACCGGCCAACCTGATATCAACCGTCTGATCTACATCGTACAGCCCAGACAACTCGGTGCGAACACTCGTCAAAAAAGAAACCCTAGATCGTTCGTGCTACCGCCGTCTCTCTCTCTCTCTCTCTCTCTTCTCTCTCTCTCTCCACATCGCATCGAAACGAAGACAACGAGGAAGACGATATTTTCTTATTCATATTTGAATTCAAAATTTGATGATCGGGCAAAGGGAAGGGCGGATAACGAGGGGTAAGCCCACAGGGCGGTGATGGGATTTGCGGGATGGCCGGTGACGGGAAGCCGATGAGGCGTGATGAGGCGGCGGCATGCGAGATCCGAGACCTCCCTTGAGCTCCAGCCTGATGCCTTCACTCGGAACTCGGCGCTCCACTAGGGTTTTCCTCCCCAAATCCAAATCCGCCGTCACCAGCTCCGGCGTAGATCCCGAGGAGGCGGCGGCCGGGAGGGTTCTCCGGTCCGGTAAGCGCCTTGCCCTATCGAAGCCCCTGGGGAAGCCATCCGACGGCGATCCGTGGCTGCACCTCCTTGCCCATGGCTGGCACGTGCCGGCGCCCCGGACGCAGGGTTGCGATGCGAGGCCCCCCGCAGCAGATCCCGCGGAGAGGAAGATGTTTCGGAACGTGTACAGTAGGAAGAGATCAAGGCCGCAGGGGCCGAAGGAGGAGGACAGGAAGTATGGGATCGTATTCGCGAGGAAGCAACCCGGGAAGAGGCTAAAGGTGACACCTTTCCTCGAACAAGTAGTCGATGAGAGGCACGAAGAGAACGCTAGAGAAGCAGAGGTAATAGAAAAGGTGCTCGGACTTGCTGATTTCGCAACCAATTCGGGTTATCGGGTGTTTCTTGCCGTGCTGATAGAGTCGTCTCGTGGTAACGGTGGGTTCTCACGCCTTCTTATCTCTGTGTTGAGATGGATGAGGGTCCATAGAATGAGAATTCGAGAATTGGCTGCATTCCTCTCGTCAGAATTGATTGCCAGTGTTTTTTCGCGGCATGGCATTCACTTCTTGCAAGTTCGATACTCGGATTATGTGAGCTTCCACTATTCCTATATATATCCTTATCTCCTATTTCTATATGATGAACTTTGTTTTATTTATTACAAGTTGATTTGATCTTCTTCTCAGAATGTTGTGCTCAGAAGCTCTCCTTCTTCTTGTGGACTCTGCAAGATTTATGGATCCAGGTGGTTTACTCCACTGTTGTCTGTTAATTTCTCTGCTCTTCCTTCCTACTTTATGAGTTTGCACGTTGGTATTCTCCTTCGCCGTCAATTTATACCTGTTGTTATTACGAGATACTTAATTGGGTTACGCACGCATCCTTGTGTGGCGGGTGGTGTTGAAGAAAATGATTCTTCTGTTCCTGCGGAGACAGGATTTGTGGGAGCTGAGGTTGAGGTTTCTCTTATTCCTGCGGTGAAGAGGAACGAATTGCACAATACTTCGGTCACACAAGATGCGGTTATCCTGCATGATTCAAGATTATTGCGGAAGCACCAGAGGAAGAGGAGTTCCTTGAGGCATTCCCGAAGTCGTCATCCTTCCTCTACAAGATCCCCTACAGGTGCAGTACACCCAAATCAGATCACTGGAGGAATTCATTCTGAAGCTCGAGTGTCGGCCTCACTCAGTTCCCTTGTCGAGGCTGTCCATGTGAAAGAACTTGATGTATGCTTTAGTGACGACTCATTGAGCAATGTAGATGATAGTGATGTTTCTACTCCTATGTCATCTCATGGGAAAAGGAAGAGGTCTGCCTTAAAGAGTCCTGTTGAGCGGGTCAAGGAACAGAGATCGGCTTTGGCTGAGGTGAAGCAGAACATAGGTTCGGCACATTGCAGTGCAAATATCTTGGTTATTGGCTCCGATAGGTGTTGGAGAGAAGAGGGGGCTGAGGTTATGTTGGAGAATTCAGATTCAAATGAGTGGTGTCTCGCTGTGAAGGTGCAAGGTATGACCAGGTTATTGCACAAACCACAAGATTTGAAGCCTTGTGTAGTGAACCGATTCACTCATGCTTATATGTGGGGGGTGGAGCAAGGGTGGAAGCTTGAGTTTGTTGACAAATGGGATTGGCTTTTGTTTAAGGAATTGCACATGGAATGCCTTTTACGTAACTCTCAGGATGTTGCTGTAAAGATTATTCCAGTGCCAGGAGTCAAAGAGGTTCCTGATTACATGGAAAATACCACATGTTCTTTTGTGCGTCCCGATGCCTATATCCGAATGATTGATGAGGTTGAGCTAGCTCTAACTAAGGAGTATTCCTTTTATGATATGGACTCAGAAGATGAGGAATGGCTTCGCCAACTGAATTCTAGTTCTTCTAATCTGGGAAATACTGGCCTAAATTATATTTCAGTTGATATTTTTGAGAAGATAATTTCCATCTTGGAGAAGGAATCTTATAGTAATCCAGATGAAATGCCTGATGTTGATAGTTTGCTTGAACATTATCGAGATTTAGGGATGCGGGACATGTTGGTAGCACTCCATGATTATTGGATAAGGAAAAGGAACAAGAAAGGTGCAGCCCTGGTTAGGGTTTTTCAGGTAATGACTGCTTCTGGTTTTTCTCTTCATAGTTATAAAGCACCGAGTTTCATTTCTAGTACTTCCTCACTTCAAGGAATATATTGTCAAGATGCTTTAAGGCCATTTGCCAGTTCATCAATTCATTTGTGGCAATAAAAACATAGTGGCAGTTGAAATTCTCTATTTGTTTTGTATTTGAATTGGTGTGCATGACATCTGTGTCGCTGAATGTTATTTTGCTGGTTACCTACTTTGATTTTATGGTGTTTATATTACCTCTATCATGAGTCTATGGGAGTGCTTTAAAATACAAGTAGGTATCTGTGCATGATACTTCAGTCCCCATATTTGCCGAGTATAGAATCCTTCATATCTGCATTTCTGTATGTACTAATACATTGTGCACAAAATGTTGTCATGTGCCCATTGTTCATAGCATTGGAGTATTTTTTTTTCCTAAGTAGCATTACATGCAAGTTAAGGAACAATCTACATAAGTAATACTGCTTTCTTCTTTAGCTATTTTATATTTAATGTTGAGTGAAACGTTCTAACTTGATTTGCATCTGAGTAGAAATATCAGGTTTTAATCCTTAAAGCAATATGTGTCGGTCTTTGAATTTGAATAAAGATTTGGATTTTGTACGCAACACAGGGCATGCACCAGAAACTAACCCGATGATATAGTTAGTTTCAGACTCAGGTCCTGGTAGTAGACTAGATTGTTCTCTGGATACAGATTTGGATCATATACACTCAGATACAAATCTTACCTCTTGTTCCCCTAATTGTGGAACAAGCTTTATGTTAAATTTCCTTGATAGTCATATGTATGCTAATCTCTAATTTTTCAAGCAGGGTGCACCGTTGAGGAGAGCGCAATTGATACATAAGCCATTTCTAAGGAAAAAAAGGTCTTTTAAGAGACAGAGGAGCCAAGCTGGAATTGGTAAACCAGAGATTTTCTTTCAAGGTATTTTTACTCTCCATTAGGTGTTGGACTTTTTATTTTATTTTTGGAAATGTTAAAAGATGTCACATAAACTTTGTTGTCATATAAGGATTGTGGGCATTGAATAAGAAATGATAATAGATGTATAATTAAATCAGATAGAACTACAAAGTAGCTACTGGAATTGTGCTCAGATTTTTAGAGCCTTAGAGGGGTTTATATTGTATGAGTATTTCTGGGTTCGAATCCTAACAACAACAGTTTAATTGGGACAACATTGCTCCCACTTCTTTAAAAAATTGAATTAAGAACTATTAACACATAGGATTTTGAATAATCCTAAAATTACGAAAGTGCAACAAGGTATTTCAACGGAAGTTAGTTGAGAAAGTAAATAATAAGCACTATTATGAAATTTACTTTTGATAGCAGCTATGATTTGCCAAATAATCAAAAAGAAAAATCTATAGTAATTGGAAGAACACACGCTCAGGTCTCCTAAGATAAGTTATTTATTTTAGTGTCTTTAAATTACTAGTGTCTTTTAGGTTGTGATTGTCAGTGTTTTGAAAAGTGCTGGAGGTGGCCGTCTTGGCGGCCACCCTGCAAACCTAGAACATGGTTGGGAAATGGCAGATGAGCTGCCCGTTGAAGATTTTGGGAGAGGTTGAGGTGGATGAGAGAGGAATGGGGAAGTAAAGGAAAGGAAGTGAGAGAAATTTGATGTAATTGAAGAAAAGAGAGAGGTACGAGAGGTTGGGAAATGGAGTAAAGCACCAAACTGAAAGAAATGGATATTAGAGAGGGGTGTTAAGTGTGGAGGAAGGGAGTAAGTATGGAGAACCGGGTAGGTGGGGAGAAGAGGTGTTATCTCCCTCTATCATTAGTGAAAAGAAAAAAGTGATGAGATACGATGGAACATCATAGGCAAGTGGGCAATTTATCTTCTGAAAGGACAATTTTTATTTTACACCCAGTACACCTCACTACCTGTCTTTATTTATTTTTTGATAATCTTGTACTATTGTTCTAATATCCTTGATGAGCATATTAGTATATTATCATACTGTTACACATTATGGTTGTGAACTTATTATGGTTATAAATTGTGATCATTATGTTTGGTATTTTGGTGTAGTGCATCATAGAAAATTTATATATACTCTACATTAATATATATCATATATACATATAATTATTATTAATTTTTTATATGTTAAAATACTAGATTGCCTTGGCGTTTACATTGACGCTCGTCTTTCACTTAGGCGCTATGTAGTGGGGTGGTCACCCGCAATCCGTGGTCACCTTTCAAAACATTGGTGATCATTTCTTACTAGTTTATCGTTATTCCTTGGAATAATTATCTTCAATGCTTTTAAAAGCAATCGTGGTTTGGAGGCCGTCACCCCACTACATAGCACCTGTATGTGGGCTCCAAGGTAGTCTAACTTTTTCATATATAAAAAGTAGAAGTAATTATATATGATATAGATATATACTATATAAAAAGTTAACAATAATTTCTCTAGTGGAATAGCAAATAATTCACAAATAGTAATCACAATTATAAAAAATAATCAGCGTAATAGTGAACATCCATAACTAGCTTATGATAATGACAAACATTAATTTATAATTACTAAGCACATACTTGCAGAAAACAAATAATCATTCACAAACAATAATAGCTCGGTCTCTTAGCAGAATAGCAATTAGCAAACATACATTTAAAAATAAAAATAACATCTAATCTTCTGTGAGATAATAGAAAGAAGGAAGAGTTGAGGGATAATGGCCGGCTCACCACTGGTGGGGTGAGAGCTAGTGGGAGTGAGAATGAGAATTGATCGGTGAGAATGAGAGAGGGAGTGGGACAATACGGAGATAGTGGTGGCCATTGAGAGAGAAGCACACGTCTAGAGGTGAGAATGAGAATTGATTGGTGAGAATGAGAGGGAGTGGGACAATAGGGAGGTAGTGGTGGCCATCGATAGGGTGGTGAGAGTGTGAGAGAGAAGCATACGTCTAGAGGTGATCATTGGGCGGATCAGGCTAGGCTTTTCAGGCCAACCGGGCTTAAATTTTTTATTCACGGCCCGACCCACCAATCACTCGATTTAGACCGGCCTAGAATACTATAGCTCGTTATCGTTTATTAGTTTTTTAGATATTGAGCTTGGGTCGGATATAATAAGTCTGACCTAATGGGTTATATATGATTAAATTTCATTTATGGAACTCCCATTAATCTAAACAATGCCTTTATTAATGTGTTTAATATGCTTAGCAAGTTATGTCATAAGTATGACATGAGGCATTTCCTCGCAAGAGTCAATGGTCGTAAAACCAAGTATCAGGATTTGGTAAACTATTTCGAGCTCTGTTTGAGTTGGGCCGCAAATAAAAGTTTGAATTTTAGTCTTGAACCTATGGTATGTATCAATCAGACTTACTCTTCATTTGTGTTGATCATTTAGTAGCATCTCAATATTTGTTTTTTTAATCAAACTCTGATTCACTACTTCTTTTGTTGTTATAATCCTATAAGCAGCCTTTGAACATCTGTTTTATAATAAGTCAATGAAGTATGAGTACTTAGCAATTAATATTCCAAGGTTGGTATTCTTTAATTATAATGGGATTGATTATATTGCTTTTACTCATGTAGAAATTGTAAAGCTTGCTTCTTGCTTGATCCACTGTATGACCTGCTTATTCTTCACTTATGCTAATGGAGGGTCATTCAATAGTTTCCTCATGTCACCTATTATGAGGCTATGTAACTCATTGATCTTGTGCTTGTGCAGCTGGAGCAAAGGAGGACCCTTTGCAGAGGGTCCAAGAAGCAGAAAGTGCGGCAAATCGAGCTGTCGAGTTGGCCATTAAACTGCGGAGTAGAGCTCAGATGCTCTTAGCGAATGCTGAGTTGGCAACATACAAATCTGTCATGGCTCTTAGGATTGCTGATGCCATCCGGGTATCTGAATCTCGTGATCTTGCTTTGTCCATTGTCGATGAATCTGGAGGGTAGAAATACTGTACAGGAGAGCAATGACAAGTGTTGTCTTACCAGGGTGATTCTGGGGCAATTTTGGGGCAAGTACAAGGTGCAAGATTGAATGTGATGTTGTATAAATGATAGCTTTCAGCTAGATTTTGTGCTTGTATTCACTAATGACATCTCATTCGGTTCAAAATCATCAAAAGAATTTATAATTCTTCCAGAATATACCATTCTCATATGCTGAAAATCCTTGGTTTCTTTGTTTGGCCTTTCTACTTGGCTACATCGTAGCTCTTGTTGTGACTGGTCATTTGGGTCTTCGAACCTGTGATGTGCCCGAAGAGAGGTTCAATCTCCTATTATTGACACGAGAAATTCTACTTGTGCTTTGCTCTTAAATTTGTAATACTATGTATGGAATCAACTCTACATGGGACTTTATTTTATATCATTTGAATAAATTTCGGTTGGTGTTATTTGAATCGAATTTTTACTACTTGAAAATAATGAAATTGAGATGAAATCCATATTTAATTTTTGTGATTTAAAGTGGCAAAAAAACTTTCTCCAAATTTGACTTGGAAGTCTCATGTAATTTCAATTTTTTTCTGAAAGTTCTCTTGGTGAATTACTGCAAATTATGGATATTTGTGGGGGTTGACTTTGGAGAGGGAAAGGGCTTTTGGCCTTATTGAACTCCTTAGGAGATGGAAACGGCAGCGTGGGGTCAAAAGATATTCAATGAAAGGCATCCTTTGGAATCTTATGGGTTTGGATAAAGCTGAGAAGAGGAGGTTCATTAGTGATTCTATTCTTCAAGAACAACTTGATTTTATTTGTTTGGAAGAAACCAAAATTTCTAATTGGAGTACAAATGCTTTTGAGCAGTTTGGATATAGGATAGTTATCTTTTAACTGCACATGAGATATTACCAAAGATATATGTTATAAACTAGGCCAGGGCCGGGTTAGTCTAGTCTGATGTCTAGTTTAAGATTGTTTAGAGAGCAAGTAACCTAGTATGGGATAGCCACTATAAATGTTGTGGTGAGCACCTCAAGGGTTAGAAAAGATTTCCCTAATTTGCTTCCTATAGATCACTTTCCCCTTCCTCCTACTCTCCCTCTCTCTCTCTTTAGCTGGCGGCACCCCCGAGGCCACCAGTTGAACCCACGCATACCAGCTCCTAACTTGTACTCCCCCCAGCTCACATGATCGACGCCATCCTCTCACCCACCTACCTTCTTCCCCAAACCGCTCACCCTCACAGCCATCATCTTCACTCTATTAAACCTCCCCACAACCTCCATCTTCACTGCTAACCTGCAGCAACCCAACCATCTCACCCGGAACAACTATTACTTGCATTCCTGAGCCGACGTCAGCTTCTCCACCATTCCGAAGACCATCACCTACCGCAACCCAATCAATATATCACTATGATACTCATGATAGGGCTAAATATACAAGTTTATGATTTATACAGATCTAAGTAGTAAAGCATAAGTTTTGCCATCTTCTGAGTCTCTCCCCCTTTTAGGCTTGCCAAATACAAACAATTATAAATGTGATAGATAAAACCATGAAATTCCTTAGGTTTAGAAGTAGTCAAAGTTTTGTTATTCATTTATAACCAAATTGACAAGACATAAGCAATCACATCTTGCATAAAGTCTTTGCAATTCTTCTTCACTCTTGGTAAGCTCTCCCTCCCTATTATTATTTATGGTAATTCTTAAGCAACTGTTAGCATAAAATTTTAAGCTTTTATGTCTCTTAATTATTTAATAATAAGTTTAATTTATTGTGACATTACTTTTACATATTATTATAAAATATTCTCCAATAAAAGATATAATTGCATTTAAGATCTATACTAACCAATGTAAGTTAATTTTACCAAAATGCTTATCTTTTACTTTACTATGAATATAATTTTCCTTTTGAGTTATTAGCCCATTTAATACTCTTATGTCAAGATTTTTAGCTATCCTATAATTTGCATGCTTCGAATGAGATCAAAGGGCAGATCATATTTAAAGTTCTTTTAGGTTTTTTTTTTAATTGTAAAGTTATGCTGGACGATGATTTTATTTTAAGTAAAATAATTGTAACTTAAATTTTATAATTATTTATGAAGTTATAATGAAGTAATATTTTGATCTATGTGTAATATATTTTTGTAGAGGTCAAACCCATTCTCCAAATTCTACGTATGTCCTACATAATGGATAAGTGATCTCCTGAATTTTTATGAAGCTATTTTTTGTGGTAACATCACAATAAATTCTAATTTTTAGGAGTATTTGCATTAAACAACTTTAAAATATTTTATATAGTAAGATTGAGTTGTTGTGTGTCTGTTATAATAGATATAAATTACAAGATTGGTGAATGCATTAAATAATTCTTAGTGGTATAATATGTATTATAATAATAAATAAAAAGTCATCATGGTAGTATGAGTGGAAAATTTTGTCAAATGTCATCGTTACTTCTATAAGTAAGGATTAAAAAAGAAAATGTAATTGTCTTAAAAATGACATATAAATGTCAAAGAAAGAAATTATAATAGAAAAAGAAGAAATGGATGACGTCTAATAGAAAAGGCCAAGCCTATGGGAAAACCCATGGACTGGATCAAGAAGTCCTAATCCAAGAAGATATTTAGGTTGATGATGAAGTTGGATTGGATAGTCATCGATCTAATTCCCATAAGAGTGGGGAGAGATGGAGTGGGATTGCCTCAGTAAAGAGCTATATAATCTCACATGGCAGTCGTGCCTCTTGATAAGAAGTAAAGATGAAAATTAAGAGCTAGGTAATAATAAGCCTTTTATAGAGATGTTCTTTTAGAGGCTTCTTGTTCAAATCAAGAAAACTCTACCGTTTATATCTACTGTGGAGAAACATCGATTAGCCCATCTATTATTGGTGTGGAGAGTATAGACGTTGAACGGTGTCATGTAGAATTAGTGTGATTTGCTACGAGAGTCAGTAATTTGGCATCGTGCTAGTAGGCATAAACGAAGAATGATAGAGGAAAATAGTATCTCTTTAACTAGTTTCTCATGGATACTCTTTCGAGCTTTTGAAAAGATATGCAAGAATGATTTTAAGTTGAAGAGATGCATGATCACCACTATTAGGAGAGGTAGAATGTTTGCTCAAAAATTGGAACTAGTTATGAATACTTATATGGATGAGGATTATGAATGGTAGGCTAGAGTTGTATCAGATCATAAATATCTACTAGATTTTTTATTATTTTAGAAAATAAAGATTATGAGGGAAGGAGAAGTAGATCTTGGAGTTACTATTGTGATGTTTACACCTTAGAGAAAAGATTGATAGATTGATGTTGAAAAAAAACTAACTTGGATCTAATTATCGTATATTTTCTTCGATATTGCAATTACATTTATTTTATGAAAATTGTAAATTTTTTTGAAACATTATGAAAAATTGAGGAAAAATAACCTACAATTAGCTAGATTGAAGGTAATAGTCAATGATATTGTAAATATTCCTATTAAAATAACTCTACTTATTAAAAGCATGGTATTTGAGGTTTGATGCGAGATTAAAAACAATGATTAAATATTGGAGGGTTTGAAGTCTTATACTTGGGTTATAAAAGGTTATAGACCAAGTTCTAATCAAAGCAACACTCATGACTAGAGAAGTTGGAATGAATAATCTTAAGATGATTCTTGTAAGGTGTTGTTCCGTAGAAAAAGCCTCTATGGAAGAATAATATATAAAATGTATTTATTATGAAGATTAATACACATCAATAGGAAGGAGAGTTTTAAAAAGATAATGCGAAGTTAATTGATATTAAAGGAAAGAAGAAGATAAAAGATATTAGTTCAGTGGACTGACTAGACAATGTAGTCAATTTTGATAAGATTTTATGTTATTACTTTTAATGGTGGTTTGAATAAATATTCTAAATATAAGAAAAAGCTTAGATAAGGAGACTCATTATTTTCTTACCTTTTTTGTGTTGACTGCAAATAGTTTAAATAAGATATTATAAAAGGCATAACAAAGTGGTTTGATCAAAGGATTGATAAGTAACGTAAAAATAAATAAGATAATTAACTTGCAATATGCAAATGATACTCTTTTGTTTTTTTTTTCTTTGTAGATGAGGAAACAAATGTTAAAGTGTTAATTTTTTACTTTATTAAGATAGTTTTAAACTTAAAATTAAACTTTAAGGAAAGCTCACTGATTTAGTTAAATAATAATAAGGAAAAAGGTAAAAAGTTGGCTAACATTTTAAATTATAAGGAGGAAGATTATTAATCAAGTAGTTGGGACTAACTACTTCATGATATGCAAAAATAGTTGGGGTTAAAAATGAAAGCTATTTTATTGGTAGGGAGAATCACTTTTCTAAGTTTTGTTCCTTTATATTATCTATAATTTTTTATTATGTTAACGTGGGTGCAAAAAATAATTAATTAATTATAAAAAAAGTTTCTTTATGGTATCCAAGAAGAAAAAAAGGGCTATGGTTGATCAATTGGAATAAAATATGTATGAGGAAGGAGTATAGTGGTATGAGAATTCTTAACTTAGAGTAATTAAATAATATCTTATTAGCAGAATAGTGGTGGACATTACTTAATTCTAATAATCAGGTGTAGGTGTCAATTGTGATGGCGGAGATTATTTAATTTTAATAATCAGATGCGGTCCTCAATTGCGATATAGAGGTATTATAAGAAAATTAAGCTAAAATCTTTTAAATTAATAAATTCATCTAGAAGGTCTCCATTTCGGAGAGGGATTCTACAAAATGAATATATTTCAAAGCTAGTCTACAATGGAATTGATGTGCATAATAGTAAGAGGGTAAAATTATAAACTAATAGTTTTGGTTGAGATTGCTCTCTTACTAAGAGTTTTCTTATACTTTTTGATATTGCTTGGGATGAGAAGGTGTTAGATTGTTAGAGATGATGTTTACAGTGCCTTAAAAGTTTAATTGATTAGTTAATAACAGAAGAATAATATATGATTAATTTGATTAGCAGTAGTCATGCATTAATAAACAATGAAGTGGATAAAGCTAGTTGGAGATTTGAGAAAAAAAAATGTATCTTTACAACAAAATCACTATACATATTTCTTAATGATGAATGAATTAAATCTAGATGCTTGCTCAAGATATGACAACTAAAAGTTATTTAAAGTTAGGGCAATTTTATGGTTAGCTTGTAACAATAGACTTCTAATTAGATATAATTTGCTACGAAAATGGTGGTTTGGTAATGCGAGTTGTATTTTTTTTTTTTTTTTGTTTATAGGGTGAATCAATGGCAACATCAAGCATCTAAGGAATTTGTTTACTTTAAATGATATTAAAGTAAAGGCTAGAAAGTTAAAGTGTTTGTTAATCTCACTAAGCGCTTTATTTGGAGTATTTTGTTGTAGCGAAACAACACAAATTTTAATAATTGCACTAAATCCTAGGAGGAATTGTACCACAAAGTGGGGTCACTTTTGATGGGTAAGAATTCGAGGAGAGGAAGCTATGAATAGAGCTCACCAAATAACTCAAGCGACTGTTATTGATTATTCAATCACTCTAGAGGATTGAGCTTACCCGAGACATTTACTTTTTGTTCCTATTTTATTTCTGTTAGTTTTTACTACTTGATATTGATTGTGGAATGGTACGTTGGTAGTTTGTTGCTTGTTAAGATTTTACTTATTTACTTACTAATGTTGGTAAAACTCGTCGATATCTTACTGGTTATACTTTGATTGTTTGTTGGAGTTCTTATATTATAATATGTATTTTAAATATGTGTTGGGTTAATATCTGTTTGAGATTAATAGTTTATTTTTAAGTTTAATTGAAACGGGGATTGAGAACTTTTTGTTAAAAAAGAATTTGGAAATTGGAAGCTAGGAAAGCTATGGTCCACCCTCTTACCAATCAGGGCCGGGTCGGGTCCAGTTCGGGCTTAGGATGGGTTTCGGGCTATCGGGCTATCGGGCGAGATGAGCCGTCCTACTGCTAGTGCTAACCGAATAACGTTCTTCACCCTTTCTGGCTTTTGCTCCAGTTGACCATTCCTCCACCGACTATACACACAACTTTATTTAATGTCGTATATCTTCCTTCCCCACTCTCTTCCCCGCTTCCCGCTAAGGCGCCGGCGATTACCCACACCACCACTGACATCTACTACTAAGAGTCTCCGGGCCATGCACTCAACTGCCCCTACGCTACCCTCGGATACCCAGCAAGAGGACCAGGCCATTAACTACCACAACCGCACCAAGCACTCCCTCACCTCCGGCTACGCCCGGGGCCCACGCGGCCTCGACTGGGCCAACCAGCCGAACCCCTTCCTCCGCTTCCTCTCCTCCCCTTCCCTCTCCCTTCCCCATCCCCAATTACTTCCCCATGACTCCCCCAATTACCACTCCCTCTTCTCCTCCTCCTGCTTCCCTTCTCCCCCTTCTCCTCTCTCTGTCTCCTCTCTCTCCCGCCTCCTCTACGACTCGCTCTCCCTCTCCGCATGGAAGACGACCGGACTGTCGACGTGGTCCCTCCGTGTAAACCCTAGCAGCGGCAACCTCCACCCCACCGAAGCCCACGTCATCTCCCTTTCGCCGCTGCCAGGCTCCCCGTTCGCTTCTCCGTTCATCGCCCATTACTCCCCCAAAGATCATTCCCTCGAGATCCGCGCCTCCCTTCCCTCCTCCCTCCTCCCCCCGCCGTCGTTGCTCCTCCTCTCCCTTTCCTCCGTCTTCTGGCGCGAGGCGTGGAAGTACGGCGAGCGAGCCCTCCGCTACTGCAACCACGACGTCGGCCACGCGATCGCCGCGGTCGCGATCTCCGCCGCCGCGCTCGGATGGGACGCGCGCCTCCTCGACGGGCTCTCGCACGATGATCTTGAGGTGATGATCGGTGTCCGGCATTCCTACCCGCCGCCGTCGGGCGAATTGCCGTCTCGACCTGTTCGGGGAAATTTCCCATGGATCGAAGCCCAGCACCCGGATTGCGTGCTACTCCTCTTCCCGGCTGGCGCCGAGCCGGACGTGGATTACTCGGCTCTAAGCTCAGCATTGCGGAAGTTCCCTTCCTTGGAGTGGCTTGGGAAGCCCAACTCGCTTAGCAAAGACCATGTCTGTTGGGATGTCATATACCGGACCGCAGAGGCGATCAAGAAGCCACGGGCGGCGGCAGCCCATGATGAGCGGTTCTCGATAAATCCATTTCATAAGAGTGGATTAATATCAGAGGGATTGTATCAGGATTTTACGATTAGGGAGGTTGTTAGGAAGCGGCGAAGCGCAGTGGATATGGACGGAGTTCATGTTATGCAAAGGGACACTTTCTACCAGATTCTCTTGCATTGCCTGCCGTCAGGGGAGCTTGGTTCGGGAGAGAAGCAGGGAAAGCAATATGCGTTGCCCTTCAGGGTCCTGACATGGGACGCAGAAGTGCACGCCGTGCTTTTTGTACATAGTGTTACGGATTTGCCCAAAGGCTTGTATTTCCTGGTGAGGAATGAGGGTCATCTTGATGCGTTGAGACGGGCAATGAGGACGGAGTTTGAATGGACAAAACCTGATGGGTGCCCAGATGGCCTCCCACTGTATAGGCTTGCTAGAGGTGACTGTCAGGAGCTTGCCAAGCAGTTGTCGTGCCATCAGGTATGGAGATCCATCATCCAATTTTAATTTGAGGTAGAAGGTTTGATGTTTCTGTGCTGTTTGTGTTCTTTTGGTGAATGCTACAGTTTCAGTGCTCTTTCCCGTTACTGTTCTATTGCCTTCCTATGAAGCAATTGGACTAACAGATGCCATTGTTGCTAAGTGAATTATCCTTATTATTTGCACATTTTGTCGATCTTCTTGTTGTAGAGGAATCTAAAGTCTTAACTTTTTTTTGTTAAAATAGGTTATGCATGTTCCAAGTTGTGGCAAGATTGGTCCTCAAAGCGAGAGAGTTATTTGAAGTTATTTATTAAAGTTTATCTACATTAGTTGCTTGGTTTTGAGGAATGAATAAATTGGATGATTGGAAAGAATGTATTTTGTTTATTTTGCTTTGTGATCCTTCTCTTATTGATCTAACCATGATGCAAAATACAGGATATTGCCTCAGATGGGTGTTTCAGTCTAGGGATGGTTGCCCATTTTGAGCCAGTTTTGCGTGAAAAGAATGCGTGGATGTATCCACGGTTGTTCTGGGAGACTGGAGTTCTTGGTCAAGTGTTGTACCTCGAAGCACATGCTGTTGGGATTTCTGCTACGGGAATTGGTTGCTACTTTGATGATGCTGGTAAGCAACTCTAAACTACAACATTTACGCTGCAACTTCTCCTCCATGATTCTAGTATTTTAGGCAATACATTTGACTGATTATTATCTAAATGTTTAGTTCTAAGTTTTCTGCTTTTTTAATAGATCCATGATGACAATATCAACTAGGGATCGTTTTACTCTTTATAGATTAAATGACTACATTGAAAACTGTATTTTCATTACTATTGCTGTTACAACTCATTTACGGAACTATTTCAAAGCATAAGGTGTAGTTCTCTTGGACATACGGCTGGCCGTACACCCTTCTTAGTGCATTAAACACAGCCTGTAGTATGTAGACATATAATAGAACATCTCATGAAGAACAAAACCATGAATGAGTAACCAGCTTATCAAGAACAAAACCACATAATTATATACCCAATACAATCATCCTAATATGAAGTCAACAGACTTATTTCAGATCTAAAGTTCTTGCAAGGAATCAAAACACTAGATAACCTGTAAGACGCAAGTATGGAAGGAACATAAACTAATTTGACAAATTACAATTTGATCCTCAAATTAATTTAGCTCAAATTAAAATCAGTTGGGTAATTTGAAATTCAGTAATTCACAATTTGTAGAAATTGATAAGCATTGAAATAAATTGCAATCACATCCACGCAATTTTGTCAAGGCAATTTTTCAAGATATTCAATGCATATCCAAAGTAGATGACTAATCAAATTAGCATATGATCAAAACATGAAACATGACCTATGTTCATAAAGCTCAAACATGATAAGTCATAGTCAATGTAAGCAAGTTCAACATATCATGTCAATATAAGCAAATCATGTAGTAAAACAATAAAAATCATTTCTCCCACTTAAATAAATTCGTTTTCCTTTTGTCAAATATTGGCAAGAGTAATAAAAGGTAAGGATAAAACACCACATTGAAAAGAGAACTAAAAAAATGCAATGGAGGCTGTTTGAATGACATTAAGAATTCCCCAATATTCAGATAAAAAAAATTAGCATAGAATTCAAAAATCCGAATTAGTCATATGGCTATAAAGTAATCAAAAAATTTATGCAACTAGACCAGCGATTGCTCAGAAGAAATCAGTAATCAATCAAAGGCAATCATAACCATTTGTACCCCTTTTTAATGACAATTTTTTTATTTGTTAATACAAAGCATTAAACCTCAGTGTTTATTAAAATATTTTCAATTCAATTCCAAGCAACTAAAACTTCATTCCATAAAAATAGCATATTGGCTTTAAAATTGCGTATCATTTTAACAAGCCAATGCAATAAAATCTGTAAGTCGAATCGGAAATTTAAATTAGCAAAAAATTGTGTTTTAAGTATTTTTCAAATTTGACCCAAACACAATAAATCCAAAACTCACTCGGTCAACATGACCTTCAGTAGTAAAAAATTATTATGTTACGATCCGATCATATGGGTTAAGTCAAGTCGAGTTGAGTCAAATTAGTTACTTAGCTTTATCTTTCTGTTTTGAATTTCAAATAAATTGGATAATTCGCATATGGATCCGATCCGTTAGGGATTTTGCTCCTCTAAATAGGGATGGATATGAGTTGATAATGATCATTGAGAGAAATCTGAGTTTAGTCAGTTATTATTTTCGTCTTTATCTTTTTACATTAGCTATTAGATTATCTTTATCTTCATAAGAGTAGATTTTAATCGTAGATTTCTTTCAAGCATCTAAACCCTAGCCATATTCTACCTCCAGTAGCCACTCTACTACACGGCCGTCCACCATCCTCTGACGACCGCCATAACGTCGAAAATTACCGTTCTGCCCTCCCTGATCTATCTTCACTATTTTATTTTTATCTTTTCATCCAGACCTTCAATTTAGGTGAAACTAAAGCCATTAGAATCTTAACTCGTGAGGCTATCTCCTCCTAAATTTTCATAATCATCCTACGGATGGATCATTCCAGATCTGATCCGTAACACATTATGAAATAGAGCTCCATTTGATCTTGTTCTTTTGCTTGGAATATTGGTTACTTGTCAAAGAAGTGAAAACTGAAAAGTAGATGTGTCACTTTGCTATCTCAATCTGTTTTTCTTCTTTTTCTCCTTTTGATTGATCTTTATTGAACTTGTAAATAATTTGTAAGAGATTAATTAGCTTTAAAGAAATTAAATTCTAATTCCTTTATTATCTTATCTAGGCTTTTCCTAGATTTGTTCTGTTCATGCATATGAACTTCGAAAAATTTAATCTTATCAATTTTGGAAACTACTTTGGAAGGTAAATTATGAGATAGAGATAACGAATTATTCAAATCCTGTTGAAGTTTCTTCTTAAAGTTGCTCCATTTCATTGATCAACTTGACTTTCAATTTGTTCTTAGTTTTCAATCTGTCTTTTCTATAAGTTTTAGGTTTGCCTTTTGTAATTTGTAGTCTATTAAACAAGGTATTGCAAGCAGCTTGAAGCTCCATGTCGTCCTCAGTATCCGTGCTTTAAATTTGTCTATCTGAAAAGGCATCTTACAATAATAATAAATGGAAGGAAAAGTAGTAAAGACAATATAATTATCATGATTGGAATAAGACTCGACAATATAAATTATCTTGATAGGGATTAAATTTGACAATATAATTATCTTGATCTAAATAATATTTGGCTTTTACCACGTTATCAAAATCCTCTGAATTATTCTCATCTTCAATTAAGATAATATGATCTCTAATGAAACTCAATTTCAAAAAACACCCTATAATATATGAATGATAGAAAACCCTGAAAATCCATATCCAAACTTGATCTCTCTAAAAAAAGAGAAACTCATCCTAACATTTGAAAAACATAATCCTACTAAGACTAGAAAAATCAATATTAAAAGTACTACGAAAATTGAAATCTAGTGGAAGAGAGAAAGGCTAGTACGATTAGGAAAAATAAAAACACAGCGAAGACCATGACACAATATTTTTAATATAAAAATTCTCTCTTATTAAGGAGAAAAACACTACGAATTTGTCTAGAACAGATAAATCTACACCAATATAAAAAATAAGACTTACAGTTCCTCTTGATACACCGATGCCTGAGTGTTTATGTAACCTCTTGCATGCATTCTGCACGATAAACTATTCCTGTAAAATAGAAAGCCTCTATTTGGTTTGCACATGAGCTATAGATCTATCTCTTAGAACAAGTGTTGTAGTAGATTGATGAATGGTTCAGCTTCTTCGATGTTTTAGGTCAGTTTATAATGTAGAACAAGCACTCGGAACTATAAAGTAGCTTTCATAACACTTTGATAGAAAGCATGCTATATGAGGAAACCTAGAACTTGTGTATACAATACTTTGATCTCCCTGAGTTCAGTGAAGTCCCTTTGTCTCTAGGTTCCTTTTATAAAGTATGAAAAACACCTCTGGTACATATTCTGAGAATTAGCAAAAGAAAATTTCAGTCCAATTTAGTTTATTACTTTCTTAGTTCAGTCACAGTTGATTGATTCGAACCAAGTACAAATCAGTTCGTTCCGAACTTATATTTCTAAAGTGAATTAGGTTGATTTTTGTGTCTCGGTTCGCACCGCCTGACTGAGTCTTGCATATTGCTGGATTTTTCTTCTTTCAATGGAACTCAGATTTCTTTGCACGTATCAATCTTCTCTGAATAATATGAATTGATCCTATAAATTTTCTAGATTGTACAACATAGTTTGCACATTACAAGTGTTTTGATAAAATTGCACTTGTACCCTATCTCATTGGTATATAATTGCTTAGTCTCCCTTCAGTCTTCAATGTTCAGCAAAGCTTGACATCGCTACACCCACACCCTGATCCAAGCTTTTGTAACCACCTTTATTGGTTTCCATTTTTGTGTGTAGAACCTCTCTATCTCTCTCCCTATATGCTAATGCATATGCTAAGCCATCACATTTGTGATACTCTTTACTTGAACTAGATCCTTCTTTAGTTATCATCATCTTTCATATCCTGAGTGCTAGGAACTAATTCTTCAGTTATTGTCGGTGTACAATGTGCAATAACTCCATCTGGAAGTAGTTCTCACTGATAGGTGAGATTACCTCCTATTGATGAATAAACATGATGGCAGATAACTAACGGCAAGCACCATTTTGACTAAGAGTGCAAAATAGGAGAATAGGATATAGGCAGTCAACTCAACAAGCTCCTTCCAAGAGTATTAGGAGCATTTCAAGCATATCAGGCTCGGAAATAGTGTAATTTTGGTTTTTTGACATTAATGCTGCCTAAGCAACATAATGCATTGCTGGATATTTATTGAGTCTCCAATAATGAAAGTCCCTTTGTTTTCACCAAAGGAACTTCCCTATCGGAAATTCTCTTCAAGAGCTGTTCTTTTAATTTAATTAGATATTTACTCCATACAAATTTAATCATTCCTTCTTAAAGTGTATGTTTTGCTTATGTCTTTCAACCTTTGATGAATTTGTCTACTCAACTTGGCATTGTATTGAGAAGGTAAATGAACTAAAACCAATTAGAAGAATCAAGGCGCCAAGTCTATGTTCTAGCATGTAAAGCATAAGCTTCACAAACATGGTGGGTTTTGATCACCAATTGCTCCAAAAGATACCTGGTAGTGATAAACCCTGTCAGAAACATTATCCTTCTTTTCAGTTTATACTTCCAACGGAATGTGTAAAATTTGAAAGGAATCTCTTCTTTTTTTTTTACTTCTACTTTCAATCATATCTGTTCTTATGAAATACACAAATGATAGATACAAACTTCCGCTTTTTGTCATGCAGTTCATGAGGTTCTTGGCTTAAAAGATTTGGAGTTCCAGAGCCTCTACCATTTCACTGTCGGAGGTCCTGTGGTCGACAAGCGGATAATGAGTCTGCCCGCATATCCTGGTCCTGGAATAGATGCCTAATCTTCTCAAGTGGCAATTGAGCTCTAACAATTTATATGTTCTGGTGATCGGTCGCTGGTATCGTCTTGTACAAATTGCATTTACTCTTAGGGCTAATATGTGATGTGTTATAAATTTTCATTTGATTTCTTGGCCTTACGTCATGGAAAGAAGAGTGTACATGCATACTATATATATATATATATATATATATATATATATTTCAAACTTAATACTAAAAATAGTCTATTTCACTGTAGCTATACATAAATTACTAAATTGTTAATCATTTTATCCCGTCAAAAGTAAAATGTTGATTGAATCAGTATTTCTTTAAATAAAACATTATTGAAACAAAACACACCGAATAATTCAGGCTTAATTAGAAAAGGAGGTTATAATCTAGAAAAAGAGGATATATTATAACGCCGTAATTTTGTGCTCGTTTATTAATTTTAATTATAAAATATATTGTTAAGATATAGAAAAATTTTATAAGTTGGACTTAAGTAGTTATTTCCCACAATTAACTGCGCTTAGTACAGTAAAAAAAAGAAAAGAAAAACTACTTCCTCCAAGTTTTACTTTTATTTATCTTTTTCAAATTTTTATGATAAAACACTCTAATTCTTGAATGTTTTCTAATATGAAGCGATGATATAATTAATATTTTATTTTTGACTACGTAAAATGTTGAACTCATCAGCATTTTATATAGTGCTATAATACCATATAACACATTTTATTATTAAGTTTGAGGTGCGATAAAAAATGTAGAGAGGGCTAATTTGGGTTGACCACCATGATCTTAGTTGACACTATGGAGCAGCTAGGTGGATTCCTCTTTTGTACCTTAGTTGTATCCTCTGTCATCTTTAGACATAATTATTGGGCCCGACCTGCCCAAATCCAGCCCAAACTCGCCCGACCTGAGCTCAATTTAGGCCTGACTCGAGCCCGAGATAGTAGTGGGCGACATGGGCTAAGCATTTGCCTATCGGCTCGATTCGAAAGCTTGATCCACTACTCTCATCTATGGCACTATCCATAATGCATGCATATTTCTATAGTTTATTTAGTCTCACATTGGATATTTAGTAAACTATATACCAATATATAAATATGTTCATATGAAAAATAACTAAAATGTCTTCATATAAGCCTATTAAACTCGACCCAACAAAATATAATATTTTTTATATTTAACCAATTATATTAGACCTATTATATCCAACTCAAGCCCAATATCTAATGGTCTAGTGGGTAATAATAGGCTAGAATATTCTAGCTTGGCCCGAATTCGGACCAACCCAAGTAATTGGTGGGTCGGGCCGTGAACAAGTACTTAAGCTTGGTTGGCCTAAACCCAGCTCGGCCCGGCCCGCCCGATGATCACGTCTAGCCGTCTTAATAGAAGACAACAAATATAAGCACAAGAAACGGTGGCTCTAGTAGGAGCTGAGGAGCATAAAGTAAAATATTCATGCGGACTTCATGGGAAAACTTTGGGGGTCAAAGGGGATGATGCTTGCGACTGACAAGACGAGGAAGGTGGTGGAAGATTATGTGAATAATAGCGGCGATCATAGTAGTATGGACTTCTACTTATTTAATAGTTGATTACGTCTTCTGTTGCACGATATGAATTTTGAGTAGGGGAAGCCAGCATGGGTGGAGTCGAGGAGGGAATTTTTGCTAGAGAGAAGTGTGCTTCTCATAGAGGGAGATGATGGTGTGGAACAGAGGCTTGGGTTACTTTGGAGGAGAAAAAAAATAGTGGGATTTGAATAAGAGGGGAGCTCGCCAACTTCATCTCATTCCCTCCTCATGTCATTGCATAGACGATGATATTATTATATAAGATGAGATGCAAATAAGGTGAGGCATGAATGCTTGTATTTTTCTAATTAAGCTCTATTTTAATTAATCAATGATTCTTTAATTGTTTATTTAAAGTTTATGTCATTTACAATATATTTTTAAATATTTCAAAATATGAAAAGTGTGTAAGAGGTCCATCCTTGTATGAGTATATGTATTAAATGTAGGTTTATAAAGAATATTAAAGGGAAATATTTGCTTATAAATTTCTCTTTAATGACGTTGTGGGTAGTCTAAGTTTCTTGTGGACGCTATAATAGGGATTGTTCATTCGTCATTAATCATTCATATTGGTATTCTCCTATTCTCTTTGGGTTTTCCTCATTGGTTAGAATCCCATATCCAATTGATATGGGATGGACTATTAGTGTGGTGGTCATTGGTGATGGTAGGTTGAGTCTTTTTTCCTCCCTCGGCAGGGTAGAGGGATGTTGGTCGAGCTCAACCCACCATGGTTCTGTGGGTTATGGTTTCAGCCACGACCCACCTTAAGTTGTGCTGCCTGTTATTTAGGTTGTGGTCAGATAGCAGCCCACACTTGAGTTAGGCTTTGGGCCTAGCCCACTTGTTGATTTGGTGGCTTGGTTTTAGCCTGCAGCTTAAATGATTAGGTTATGGGCTTGCTCAAAGGCTTGTGCAATTTTATTTGTTTTAGAATTTTTTATTTAGCTTTTCATCTTAGAGTTGTATGCTTTGTTGGCCTCAATAAATTAATTTAGCTAAATATTAAGAATAAAAAATTATAATAATAGTTATTATAAGTTGATTGTATTTTCCATAATAGTGGATTAGAAGGTACCTCTATTAACTATTTCTAACGATGAATTCGTTCTATTTGTAAAGTATTAATTATATTTAACACAATCTAATATTTATTAAATAAGTTAAATAAATGTTATCTATTATAGTTTTTATAGATTAAATTGATAAAAATTAGCATAATAGTGAACAAGAAAGTAATTGTATTAATTACTATTAATAACATGTTAGACTGGTATTATTATGATACCAATTTTATTTGAGCAATGTTATTAATACATATGAGTTGTATCTAAAAATAAAATGAGCATGTTATATGAATGCATTATTTTGATAATAATATATATATATATTATTTTGTATCATTTATTGCATTACTTCTGAATTATAGATGTGTTCATTTGTTAGGCTATATGCTTACCACATTTTGTGAGATATTTATTAGATGAGTAGATGATTTCGAATTTGTAACGAAACTAGTGACAGCTAATTACTATTCAGTTATTTATTTATTCTTGTAAATTAGATAAGTTGTAACCCCTACGAAAGCAATATTACTAATTGGTTGAATGAATATATATTTTAAGAGATTGTTGTGGCCTTTAATATATTTTTTTTACTAACTATTAATTTGTAGAAGTTTTAAAATATTGGTCAACCAATCACATAAAAATTGTGAGTTTATCCACTTGAGAGGCACATATATTTGGTAGCATGTGTTTCACACTTTGCCGATGGAACCCTCCTTGATGTCCAATTCATCGTTCTCCTACATTGACAATGAAGTCAGTGTCGGCACCTTATATAAGATGACCTATGTCGCCTCTCATTTAGGATATGCATGTTACGAGTAAGAATAACAAGTTTAGAAAATCTTTGATTCCTATATTCATAAATGTGATACTATATGTCACGCTAGGTGTTTTATTATCTTATACATTTGTTATTTATACTTTGGTCTTGATTATGATTATATACATGTTATGTATGATCCCATGTTAGAGAGTAAATTTAGAAAGGATAAAAAAATTTAAAAGGCCAAAGTCAGTTATAGATGCATCAACGAAACTACAAAAGTCAAACATAGTTAAAAAATTTCAAAGATATGCAATTTAGGGTCAGAAAGAATAGTATTAGTGCACACCATTATGCATCCCCAACTAGGGAAAGAGATTGAGGAATTATATAATAGTATTACATAGTGGTGTCTACGCTTGAGATCTTTGTTTGTAGATCTAAAACAATTAGACATATTATCCATTCATTTTAAACTAACAATTAAATTACCAATAGACGGGAGAGTCAAACTTTTTTGATATTTAAATTGCATGAGTTGAATTATGCTAGCAAATATATTTGTCTGCTTATCTTATTATCATAATAATGATATGATATTTTTATATTTATGTATTTATTATGTTGAGTATACTTATATACATATTATTATGTTAGTAATAGTATCTGCTTATTAAGCATTAGACTAATTTATACTTGATACATGTTAACTGTAGTAGTGGCAAGAGCTTTTGTAGCAATTTATTAAGTAGTGTATTAGACCTTTTTTATTATTTATTGTGTAATAGTGTTGTAAAGGGATTTTTTTTTTCTTATCGTATTATATTTCAACATGTACTCTTAATAGATTTATTATAGTCTATAAACTCTTATGTTGTTTCCACTATTTTGATATTTTTTTTATAAAGATTGTAGTTTTTTTTTCTTATTCTTTTAGCCTTTACATAGGTTTCTCATAAATGGTATGTGGTCAATTTAGGGTTTATGGAAGTCAAAATAACAGTAGTGAAGGTGTTGAAAATGATGAAGGTGATAGGGTTTGTGGTAATGAGATAATGATAAAGATAGGTGTAGTCATAATTAAAATAGTGATAGTGCTAAAGGTGGCCATGTGAAGATGGTGATGGTAGTGAAGATGGTACTGGTAGTAAGTGATGATGGTTTGTGTGAGTTGTTGTGGTAGGGTGGGTTAATAATTATTAATATTGATAGATGTAGATGTTGAGGTGGTTAAGGTGGTAGAGGAAGCGGTAGAGGTTAATGGTCATGATAAATATAGTGAGTATCATCTGACATGATAATTTATGGTTGATAATAAATTTAATAAATCCTAAAAAAATACTAATTAAGATCTAATAACAATTAGAAAGAGGTAATGCTCCTTCTCGAATGATTGGTTCCATATCAAACTTATTCTTTGGAAACGTTTAGCCACCTTGAAATTCATTTATTATTGGCAATGAGAAAAAAAAAGATGAGAACTAATAAATCTAAGATATTTTTCAAATTGCACTTTCTCCCGATTTTATATTTTTATTACTGATTCTCCATATTTTACTATTTTTTAATCGATGTGCCCTCGCCTTATTTTTTATAAGATAATTTTATTATTCAAATTGACAAATTTAAATTTTAAATATCTATTGGAGTTCTTATGAGAAAGAAACGAAATAGTGAAATAAAATTAATTTTATTATTTAAATAGTCAAATTTAAAAATACTCGTTAGAGATAAAATTTTAGAGAATTAAATAAGCTTTTCAATGCATATAAAATAATGTCAATTAGAATTCATATTAGAAAAATATAACAAAAGGAGTGAATGGAAGATAATTTATTATTCAAATTGACATAATTTAAATTTAAAACCTCCGAAATGGTTGAATTTGAAGATACTCATTAGAGATTAAGTTTTAGAAATTAAATAAAATTTTCAACGCATGTAAAATAATGTCGATCGAAGTTTATATTGGAAATATCCTAGCACTATCAGAGTTTATATAAGTAAGACAACAGGGACAAGGACGAAAAATGGCCACAGCTTTTTTCTCACACTCAGTCTCACATAATAAGGAAGAGTTTTTTCTTCAAGATACTATATGTTTTGTGTATTAATGGGGACATATCTTATCATTTATCTATACTTTATTAAATAAAAGCAGGGTTGATAGAAACTTTTAAAAGATTAGAGAGGGATAAATCTATTAAAAATAGTGAAATAGAACAAATTTACAATGAAGACATAAAATGTGCAAATATATGTCTAATTTTTAAGGCAAAAGTCTAAAAAAGATCTGGGTTATTTTGATCACCATTTTCTTTTTCTGATTGAGAAAAGTTAGTTGACATGGTTTAAACTATGGCATCAGAAAAACAAATCAGTTAACCTATTTGTTCAAATAGTTTGGAAACTTAATATTTTGCCCAAAACTTTATAAAATAAGCATATACTACGGAAAAGTTTGAATGCACTCTCTTTCTTTTCCGACCTTTATAAATTAAGTGGCTTAGAATTACATCAATCGATCATATATATATATATACACACACACACGAGGGAATGAGATTTTTATAAATTACACCTTAAATTTTATTTATTTTATAATTTACATTTCGTCATTAAAGATTTTGTAACTCAACCTATTTTTTTTCTCTATAATTCTTATTTGACACCCTGGCATTATTTTAACTCATTAATATCGACCAAATTACTAAAATACCCTTATCCACCTTTTTTCTTTTTAGATACTTATAAATTATTTTATATATTATAAAGAAATATATTTTTTTAGTACTCTTAAGTTAACCCAAGGTGTTAAATGAGAATTATAAGGGCAAAGGAGGGGTCGGATTATAAAATCATTAAAGACGGGTTGGAAATCATAAATCGGTAAAATATAGGATGTTATTTATAAAAATCCCTAAAAAGAAAAACGAAAAGGAAGTTAATGTGCGTGTTAGTTGCTTGCATAAACCCAAAATTGAATAGTTGATACGTGGATCCATACGTTGCTTGCCTGATTAAACTAATGTGTTAATTGCTTTAACTAGGAAATAAGAAGTGTTTAACTTGAGCTATTATCTAAGTAATCTATTGGTGGATCATTCCACTAGGTTCGGTTGCCGGGTGTATCCGTAGCAGCGCTTCCGGATCTACAGCGGGCTGCATTTATATCTTTATTTTATTTACCTTTTTTTCATTTGATATTGGGATAAATTCACCGAGAAGTCGAAAGAGTCTCTTTTCTTCTTTTGTTTTAAAACAGTGTGCTCAAACCTTATCCTGAGCCCAACGTTTCTTAGAAAATTTTACTAATCACACCCTATAATTTTTTATATTTTCTAATGTATGATTTTATAGACTCTCTTTTTTCTCTCTAACTTTGGTATAATATCCTAAACGTAATACTAATTTGATTGCTAGAAAGTCAAGTTCAATAAAATATCGTATTTCAGTAAAACGTCTCTTTTCTATTAAAAAATAAAGTCACACTATTTTTAATACTATAAAGAAGTCACAATTTAATTTCTTCTTTTTAACCAAACGTTAAATTTGTTTTAAAAAGTGAGTACTTTTTTTCCACCGTCTAGTAACTACACACCCCCAAGAAGAGTATATTAGTTTTGTATGGTAAAATTTAGTTTCGAGAAAGATGATTTATGTTTAACATAATAAGGTTTAGTTTTATGGAATAGGATTTAGATTTAGTAGGGTATAGTTTAGTTTTGCAGAAATAGATTTAAATTTAGTGGGATATTAATGAGTTTGGGGGAATAAGATTTAGATTTAGTGAAGTAGGGTTTAGTTTTGGAGAAGATACTTTTGATTTAATTACGGGTTAGATAAAAATTTTAATATTTCCTTTTATACAGTAGTTTTATATTTTATAATAAATGAAAATTATCTATCCACCATCTTACTAGTGACGGAAAGACTTATCTCTCAAATATATGATAAATGGAAGAAGGAAAATGATAATTTTGGCTTATTGAAAGGATCCATGATTAAAATTTAAATTATTGATTTCTTAAAGAGAAAATTATCATAATAAATATTTTGAAGTTATTTATATTCAAAAGGAACGGTGATGTGATCCGAACTTAAGTGGGTCAACTTAGGGGGATTTTGAGTTTGCTTGATCGAACCTGCTTATTTATATTTTAAAAAAACTTTTGACTTTATACTTGTGTGATCAAACGTCTGGCCAATAGCATTTGGACGACTAAATATGAGAACAACCTTTGTCAAGGTGTTCAAATCCCGAACTAACAACATTTGAATGCTCAAACCTAAGAGCAAGCTTCGTCGAAGTGTACAAATGCGTGTCTAATAGTATTGAAAGGCCCGTCAGTCAAGAGCAGCCTTTATAAAGGCATTCGAATGTCTGAACTAGAGAATAGCCTTCGTTAGGTGTTCAAATGTCGATTTTAGTCCGATTAGGTTATTTTGGTTGTCTTTTAGGGTTCAAGCTCAATTAATTTTGAGTTAGCCTTCAAATAAATATGTACAGTGCAGCTATGATTAGGGCATTAAAAAATATTGATATTTTTCAATCTTCTTCTATCTCTCATCTCTTTTAATCTTCTCCTTGATCCAAGGCCGACGCCGTCAAGCCAACGCCAATCCATTCTTTTTTGACGATTAATTTCTTATATCTTTTGATTATTTATAGACTAGATAAAGACTTAAAATCTTAATTTGATAAAAAAAAAAATCTTAACAAAATTTAAGAGTTTTGTTAATCTTTGGACTTTTGTGTCTCTCCAAAAGTTTATGGTGTTGATCTTGTATTCTTTATAGTCAATAATAACCCTCCGATATTCATGCGTGAATCAAAAGCTGCATCAAAGACAGTGAGAATATATATATATTTTTTTAATGACAGATGTATCACTACAAGAAATTGAATCAACCTAGAGTTGGGATTGACTCCAAACCAAGTAGTTGGAATTATTTAAAAACAGCTGGTGCCCATGGAGCAAATCGTGAACCCAAAGTTTCAACCGACTACTCAATCACGTGACGCCTACTCGAACCTTTCCGGATCCTCTTATCTACTACGTGATTGACCATCCAAATTAATGTTCCCCTTTCATTTATGAGCTAGCAGTTTCCTTATAGATTTCTTCACACGAATCTGGTGCTATAAAATAAAAGCGTTAATTATGTCTACACCCCCTGAATAATATTTAGTTTTCATGGGACCCCCTAAAGTTTAAGGCTAAGTGAAACAGTGGACGACAGTGATAAAAAATACCTAATTGGTCCAAAACCTCATCTCCACCTCGATCTAATTGGTAGTCGTGCTACTTCAACATCGGGGTGATGGTGGCGATTGTTCGAGTACACCCCCGGATCAAGTGGTGAATGGAGATCTAGAAAACCGACCATATCTACAAAATGGGCTCACCGTCATTATTCTCACTCTTGTTCGCCAAACATGTGGCACTCATCGAGCATAGGTGGAACCAATATAGCAGCAACGGCCTACGATGAAATTGCTCGTCGATTTCATGGCCACAGAGCCAAAACCAACTCCCCCTTCTTCCCTACTTTGTAGCTGCCCACATCGCTCAACCTCGAGCTTCGCCACAAGGTGGCGAAAGATTTGATTACCGGATCGAAGAAGTGTGCAGTGCAGCTGATTGCCACCGTTGGTTGGCGATGGATCGTTTTGTGAGGCTACTGCCATGGCTAGTCCTGTTGGAACCGCACGATCCTCCTTGGCAACCACAAGCGAAAGCTTATCCTCAAGACCAATAGAGGGATCAGTCGCTCTACCCCATCGAGATTAGCAAAGTCGTCGATGCTATCAACGTTGAGGCCGGGGAAGGAGGAAAAGGGAATGTGAGGCAGAAGCCGATGATGGTGAAGGAGAAGAAATGGTGATGGTTAGCGACTATTGAAGATGATAACAAAAAAATTAAACGATATTACTATATATAATTTTATCTTAATTTAATTAAAGGGTAAAATGAAATCAAAGTTCCCTCCAACGAGAGCTCTAGGTTATTTTAAATTAATTACGTCTGATCAATGACATGTAAGTCGACTCACCCAATTTTTCTAATAGTACATTAACACAATGGTGATGTTAAAATTTTTCCAAAATTTATAGGAGACAATACAACTTAAAAAGTTTAGAGGGTCTCTTTGAAATCTGGATATAGTTGGGGAGCGTAGACATAATTAACCCTTAAAAAACTAGATAATAAATTTTGATTAAATAGTACAATAGAATATGATAAGAAATTTGATGTGGACTATCGTAGAAAGAAAGAGTGAGTATTATAATCGGAAACCGATGCTAAGTACTTCACAGATACTCCTCACTCTCCCTTCCACAATTAAATTAATCAATTATAATTACTCAATAAGCTTTTGACTAAACAAAACTACAAGCAAAGCTACGTGCCCTCATCTTCCTATAAGTAAAGTACATTCATTCATGCCCTCAAACCTCCCCACAAAGAAGTGTAGAGAGAGAGAGAGAGAAAGAGAGAGAGAGAGGCAATGAGAGTATTCGGCCTTTTCCTTGTAGTGTTAACCCTGGGCGTGGTCTGCTCCTCCGCTAGTACGCACACCGGCTCACCTCCTCCCACCGACTTCATCCTCACGTCGTGCAAAACCACGCGGTACTCGGACCTCTGTGTGCGTTCCCTCACGCGCTACGGCCCCGCGGTTCACCGTAGCCGGCGGCAGCTAGCTTACGCCGCACTAACCATCTGCGCCGCCCGGGCCCGGTCCACGTCCTACCTCGTGACCCAGATGACCTCCGGGTCCAGGCCGTCCCGGTCCACTCACACCGGGCCGGTTCTGGACTGCACCAAAACAATGAAGGACAGCACGGACCGGCTTAGGCAGGCGGTACGTGAAATGAACCGGATGGGCCGGCCAAGCAGTAAACGGTTCAAGGTGCGTCTGAGCAACATCCAGGCTTGGGTGAGTGGGGCCCTCACGGACGCCACCACCTGCCTCCAATCCCTCGACCAAGATGTCATCCCATTAACCGCACGAGCTGCTGCTATCCGGAAGAAGGTGGTGGAATTTTCCCAGTACACCAGTAATACCCTGGCCCTCATCAACCAGCTTGAACTACGTAACTGAACTGGATGGAAGGATGTCATTATTATTATTATTGTTTTCATTATATATATGTATACTTTATCCAGAACTTGGATAAGAGTCTGTAACTTGTATATTATCAGTCTGTTTAGTGTTTTGATTTAAATGAAGGTATACTCATGGTGATGATGCCGTCTAGTCATGAATCATTACAATTTTGTTCAAATATATGCATGGGAAAGGATGATCGAGATGCTTTAAAAGTAGCTGGCTGAGGTTATTTTAGATGTATATTTTTTTGTCTCCAACTGTTTCTCGTAATTTTGTTCTTGAAGGCCAAACTTATTCCTTTCTTAATATTGCAGTTTTGCCTCTGACCTTCATCTGCGTCCACTCTTCACCTTTGCTTAGCACTTAAACTTCAGACAACCTCCATTTGTGAAGGTAATGTGAGTCCAGTCTGTCTCCTGCTTCTGAAATAAGTAAGAGATGAAAATACTTAGCTAATTAAGCCTTACATAAATAAAAACATTAGCGTAAGCCTGCTCATATGAATGCACCCAAATGATTTTGGCCTATAACTAGAGCAACCATGAGCAATATCATACGACAATTTTAAGATTTCAAGAACTTCACAAGGCTGGGGCCATAGAGATGTGCACGGATGCAAGGGGATTCAACGCTGCTATCGGATACATCTAGTTATATAATGGACCAACCTAAGGTGGTTTTATTTGTGATGACGGTGATGGGTGGTTTGATGATGGAATTAGTGGAGATAATGAGATCTAAATAATAGAAGTGGAATAATGGAGATGATGATTGTATTGGGTAGATGTGTGATTTAGAAAGAAAGAATGGGAGAAGATAGTCGACCATAAAAAAGAGATCGACGGATAAGGAGGGAGAAGCTAGCCGATGGCTAGAGTTTTAGGGTGCTTATGCTAGAATAAAGGTGCTTCTGCCAAGTATTATATATTAGGCTCAGTATGCTTTCATTCTCGGTCAACAGATCATACAATCAATTCATTGCCCAAGAACTCATGGTTTATCTCAAAACCTCTACTAGCAAAGTTGGATCTTCCATTCTTGAAGTTGAATCTCCAAACTTTTGATAGAATGGAATGAGATTCATCTGTGACAGCTTAAATTTCATAGATTTCCCAACTCCTTTATAAAACTCATTCACAACTACATCTCCACAATCTCCTTTGAGATTTGTTGGTAATTTTATATATTTGACATAAATTTTTTATTAACTTTGAGCTAAGTTTTAAACGAGATCCACACATTATTAATGATAGTTTAATAGTAGAATTAATTTAGCTCAAAGAGTACTTTATTATCATATATTCACTTAGTCAAATCCATGAAGAGAAATTAATGAAAATTAGCTCTAAAGTGGGTATTATCGCAATGAAAAATAAAGAAAAGTGAGTTTAGTACCATATTAGATATTTGATAAATGTTAGTATAGTATATCAGTAACAAACTTCTTATGGGCTTTGGGTCCAAAAGGGGTACCTATTTTGTGGGTAAAGATTACTATACAACTTAACTCACACGCCGCCCAGTCCAGCTCGGTTCGATTCACACAGGTCAAGTCCAATTTTAATTTTTTGCCTGATACGGGTTCAAGGTTGGTTGGTTGAACCTACCCGATGTCGAAGTAGCGTGTCCCTTCGATGAACAATTAATGAGTCAATTAGTTGGTTGAACCCAACCCGAAATGGTACATCTATTCGGTGACCATTTGCATCTTTTCGTCGAGCCTGTTTAATTATATAAATACGCTGTCAGTCTTCATAATTTTACATAGAAATTTAGTTCATTCTTTCTAAGTTTGAGTCGAGTCTTAAGTTTGAGTTTGCATTTGAGAGAGAGCATAACACGATTCAGGTTCAACAAGGCATTCGAATAGCTGTTTCCTTTTAAGTGCAAGGCAATCGTATCCTGGGAGCCCGACGTTCACTGTTCCAGAAGCAATCGATAAAGGGCAAATTGGTCTTAAGGAGATAATATCCAACACTAGACTCGACTATTTAGAATTTTATATTCTGTAATCTGTAACTTTATATAATTTATTTATTTTGATCGGATTTTTTGTGACTTTTTGGAATCAGATTGTTACCGCTAACAAGATTCTTATCAATGATAGCAAACAGTCAAAGCTTCTATCCTTCTAGGTGCCTTCATCAAGGATGCCCTTTCTCTCCTTTCCTTTCCATAATTGGTTTAAATGTTTTATTCCTAAAGTTTAAAGAAGCTTTCAGACGCAAGCTTTACAGGGGCATCGGCCTAGCTAGAAGTGCACCAACATTATCCCATGTTCTTTTTGCAGATGATTTATTAATGTTTGGTAAAGTTCTGGCCTTTGAAGCTTCCTATCTACAAAATATTCTTAGCTCCTATGGTGCATTGCATATTTGTGTTCCTTGAAACTAGTGTGGCAAAATGAGAGAGTCCATGCCATATTTGTGTGCTTTACATGGCAGACACTATTTTCAAGGAACTCAACTCTCACCTCTTATTTGAAGTTTCTCAATCCAGTCTCGGCTAGTTTTACCTCTCATAGAATTCCCCTCCCTTAACAAAGATGATCTAGTTGGCTGCTCGAGTGCCTCTTGGATGGTTCCAATACTAGTAGAGTATGACTCATCTAGCTCTGCACCCTTCTCCCTTTAGCTTAGGTAAAGCCATTTTTATTGAGCACTACCGGAATGCTCTCCATGGAGAAGTTATAGCTCTTCTCAATACAATCAAAGAGGCCATCAAACTTGCAAATGGTAATAAGATATGGATCTTCAGTGACTGCCAAAATCTCGTCTCAGCTATTAACAGCCCCTCTCTTGATAAAGTGGTTTGGACAATAGCTCCTTTAATCCCTAAATGCTTTCATTGGATTTCCAAAGCTTCGTTCCTAATGGTATGCTACACTAGCAGAAATAATAACCTCACAGCTAATAATTTAGCTAAGTTTGTGAAACACCCATTTTCAAAAATCATGTGTTCCTCACATGGAGAGTTCTACGTGATTCTCACGTGACATGTTAGTGAAAAAATCTCACAAAGTATCTGGATAAGTCTAGAAATACCATAATAATCCAAAGTTACAATTATCATAGGCCTCAACAAACCTTTAGGAATACAAGTCCATACACAAATTTTAAACATAAAAACCCTCGCAAGGGCTAAGTCCAACTAGGAATAATAGAATAAACAATACTAAATAGGGAAATGAATATGCTACTCCTCGATATCCGCATCCTTCATAATTAGCTTTGAAGTATTTCCACCAAAATGGCGGTGAACACAAAGCCCAGCAAGTATAATCCAATAGTAATCTATGAATATTATATTGCATGATAAACAGAAATGCAAATCCATGAACATATTAAGGAAATGTGTACAGTACAATTTTTAATAATTATCATCATCATAGCTCAATATACATAAAAAATCCACACAGAAATCGAGTCACTAATGTTATATCTCACAAAACAACATAGTATCAAGGGGGACTAGTCATCTAGCGGTATTATCGTTCATACATGCCTAACGACGCTGTATATGACCGGTTATTTATGGCCATCAGACTAAAGACCCCAATTGTAGGCCCATCAACACCACTCTAGTAAATCATCGCACAGAGCAAAATCATTACTTGTAGCTGAATTATCGCATGGAGCAGAATCATCGCATACGACGAGTAAGAGCACACAGCTCGATAGAAGCCCTGACCCTACGTCCTCGTGTACTGCTAAAACTATAACCCTACTTCTGAATCATCTTTACTAATATCATACTAGACTAGTCTCCAACTAGGGTAGTGTAATTATCTAAATGCTCTACCAACTAACGACCTCTGTAGACCGCTAATATAATACTATATAATACACTCTACCCTTAACCCCGGGTTGAGTGGGTGAGAGGGGCACTGCCTAGTTGGGACTCGACTAACAATGATACGTGCATGTGGTGCCATGACTTCTATTATTTATTATATCATGATCGTCAAAGTAACATATATTATAAACAATGTATAGAACCTGTCATACATGTGCAATAAGTAGTAATTAATGCAAGTAAGAATTGTCATGTAATTAATAAGTAAGAAATGACATGTAATTATTACAAGTAAGAAATGGCATGTAATTAATGCAAGTAAGAAATGACATATATATACATTATTCATAGACTAATATAGGATCTAACTCGCTTGGGATATCTCTAGAATCCGTCTCTCTCTCCTAATTAATCGGCTCCTCCTAAATTTCAAGATCCTCCCCGTACAGTAACATGTCTAATAATTTATAGATAAAATAAACATAAAAATGATAAACTTATAGAACTAACTACCTTGTTGTATAAATTAAATTTGATTTTCTAAGTTCGAGTAGTTGACTTGGTTTTGTATTTATCCTTTTCTATTAATATATTATTTTGTATTAATTTAAAATGGTCATTTATGGTAAAATTAGAGTCATTTACATTTGCAAGTGTCAAATTGAAAAGACTAATAAATTCAAATGCCTATTTTAATTATGTATTGTTCCTAATTTTTATTAATAACATGGTTAAGAAAATAAAATAAATAAAAGAAATATAGTTAACAAAAGTTTAAGAAAAATAAAAGACTAATAATAACTAGCCTATGGTCCACATGTTGGGTTGGGCTCAAGGGTTCACAGGCTGGGCTGGGCTCAAGGCCCAGTCAGCATTAATGTTGAGGAAGTGGGCTATGAACCTACCCATAGTCCACTAGGCCGAAAGATAGGCTAGCTACAGGTGTAGGCTATAGCCCACACTATAGCTGCCTAGAAATTGGGTGGGTTGGGCTTTAGAGCCCAGTCCACCACAACAACCACTAGAAAGAGAGAAAATAAAACAGAATAAAATGGTCAGCCCAATTCACCTCTAGCTACAAGTGTGGGCTGCGGCCCACACTATAGCCCATAGAGGTCGGGTGGACTGGGCTCCCAGTCCACCACTGGCTACGGGCGTGGGTTATGGCCCACCTGTAGTCCATCAGGGGTCGGGTGGACTAGGCTCACGAGCCCAATCCCCTCACCGAGTTTGCCGACCTGGGATGCGGATTCGTAATGATTTCAATGTCTATTCAAGCTCCTTTGACTCCTTTGATCAACCCCTACTCAACTCAGATCCTCTCAGAATAGAGAGAGAGAGAGAGAGTGATGCTGCTGCCGGTGATCCCTGTCGCCGACAGCCAAGCTCCACCAGCTCTCCAAAGTCGACAAGGTCGACTTGGGTTGCAACTTGGTTTGAACCATCGGTCGGTGTGGCCGATGTGAGGAATGAGGAACTCCATGGCCAGCAGCCATAGAGCTTCCTAATTCGGTGAAGAATGGGCTCGAAGCCCTCATCTCAAGTACCCACCTCTTCCATGTGAAGAGGTGAGTCAGTTGAGGCTGACGAGCGAGGCTACCACCGCCAGTGGTGGCCGCTAGTGTCCAAGTAACTCAGCGGTGGGAGGCAACATGGCATCGCCTCCCACACGCCCCATGGGTACCCATGGCAAGGGGCTAATGCGGGGAAACTTCCTAGATCAGTGGGTAGTCGACCCGAAGTTGCTGGCCGGCGAATTTCTCCGACGAGGATAGAAATTGATAAACTATAATTAATCATGATTTACTAAGCAATATTGAAATTAAATTAAAGGGAAGATGGAGGCTAACCCGAGGATTGAGATGAGAGGGTTTTGGTTGGCCGCCGGCGCTCCGATGATTCGTTGTCCGCGACGAAGGCTTCGGCGGCTCGGAGGAGAAAAGATAGAAAAGGGTGGAAGAGCGAGAGAGAGAGAGAGAGATTGCAAAGCGTAGAAGACCCGAAGGAGAGGGTTGTTGGAGTTTAAATAGAGATGAGGCGGAGAGGGTGGTGGAGTTGAGTTCAACTCCACTTCGGCGCACTTCTCTCCCACCTCTCACAACTAACTGCGAGAGGTGGGGGAGAAGGAGAATGGGTCAACACACGCGCTTGACGTGTGCGCTTGCAATCACACTTGCAGTTAGAGTGCACGCGCTTGGCGTGTGCACTTAAATTTTTCTTTTTTTTCTTTTTTTATTACATGGGTGTTACAGTTTGCTTATGTAAAACAATGTAGTAAGGAACGGGTCAACCCTTCTGCTAACTTCCATTGCAATATGATACCTTAGATTGAATAAATCTATGGACTATGTTTCCAAAAAGAAAAAAAAAAAACATAGCAAGAATTTCTCGTACCATCACAATAGACACATTTGGTAACATGAGCAATGCCTCAATTCATTAAAACTATGGTAACAATAGTAATAACTCTATTTAGGAATTGTTGTTCAATGGCAGTAAACCTATTTAAATCTGATATTTTTATGCTTCACTTTTAAGAATTCTCTCTCTTTAAATTTTTTTTAAAATGACCGAAACTCTGAAACGGATAGAAACTCCAAAGTATTTTGTTTTTCTCTAGGACCAAAACCGAATTGAATTGAAACTTCAAACTATAAGACTTCAAAATGGCATAGTCCATGATTGGACTCATAAACCTCCCGAAGTGGGAAAACTGTACATTCTTGTCCACCTCTACTTTTCACCAGCAAAGGTTTCAATGGCTACAATTTCTCCAAGGAATCTGCTAGATATAATCTACTTGTAGAATCTCTGAACTCCACAAGTCAAACATGTTTTAGATCATTCAAATTTTATATGACTTATTTGTTAAATTTGCTTTAATGGACTATTCAGAGTACTTGGAAGTGATATATTTTTCCGTATAATAGTGATTAATTATTTTATTTCTCTTTGATTTTCCTTTCTCATTACTTTCCTAGTCAAAGTTTAGTAATTAGGCAACAAGTTAATGGAATGCTTGTAGTTTATTTACTATGTAAGCTTCAATGAAAAGAAAAAAAAAGAAGAAGGTAATAATCTATTCATAATCCATCAAAAGGGAAGGAATATGAGGGCAATAACTTTTACATAATTGAATATCCAAGGACAAAATTTATGGGCTTGAAAGGATACACAAGAGATGATTGACTTCTGTGCAGCAAATAAATCTACCCAGAAATTGAACTAATAGACATCGATTAGGCAAAAGGCTCATCAAAAGGTATGTGAATGTGAAGTACCGGCTCGTTATCGACATCAAGAACTCTCTCAAGTGATGCATAGATTAATTGCAAGAAGATAGAAGATTAATTGGTTGTGTTCAAGCACTTGAGCCTTGGAAATCTTATATCTATTATGATCTCCTTTGATAAGCTAAGCCATATATAATATGAGAATGAAACACTAAAAACTTCAAGTATGCACCTTTGTTGAATGTCTTTTAAACTCTTCAGGTGACCTCTCTCACATCTTGTGAATTCACAGCCAAAATTTTAGTAAGATTTATCTAGCAGTGGTCTTAGGAAATGGAGCAGCCTAATCAGGTGTCTCTGGCTACAATTACTTCCTTTAATCAAGTATTCAGGGACTTATCTTTGGAAGAGGAAAACCTTAATTCAGGTTGATAGTATTATAAATAAGAACAATTACAATCATCTTTTTTTTTTGAAATCCTTGCCACTTCTGCATCTTAATTGGCCTCCCAACATTTAGATAATCAATAGTCCCACAACCTCATTCACAATTCAATGTCCAGCAATGATTACTACTAGTAGGAGCCACACTCTTGTGAATGAACATCAGAGTAAAATTAAAGAGAAGTCATAAGACACGTCGAGATTAAGCGATAACAGCAACTATACTTTCTACGCTTCTCAGTTTATATGCTATCGTTTTTGAGACACCTTCTCCATTTGAGCATTCGTTTTGCTCTTTGCTTGCTGTAGATTGCAAGCACAAAACAAGTGCTCAAATTACAAACAAAGTGGTTTGGTTTGGTTTGGTTCCATTGCTTCATAGCGGATTTAATATCCTTTTTTTTTTTTAAATACTTAGCTGTATATAACTTGGGATCTACGAATCTTTTCTCCTGCAGAAAAGGAGGGATTAGACGTGTAACTCTGAGTGAAAATCTAATTTTTTTTATTTATTTATATACCCTCAAGAGCGATCCAATTTACTCACTAATATTATCAGTAGTCTAAATAATTTGAGATAATAATTATTTCTTACAAACCAACGAGTAGATTGCCAAGAGAAGTGATACAGTTTACTCATTAATTATAAGTTGAAATTGAGGTTCAATTTATATCTGGAACTCGTGAACAATCCGCTATTCTATTTCAATTTTTTGAGATAGTTTCAATCTCCTATATATATATATATATATTTCTAATTCAAGAGTGATAAAATATTAAATAAAAAGAATACTAAATATGTAGATTAAAAAAATTCTAAACATGAATATTAAATAAAAATGCTAAATATATAGGTTAAAAATATTCTAAACATGAAGGAAAAATATGCATATTATTTTATTTTCTTATTTTTAGTGATAATTTGCATTATATTTAAGAGATAATTTATTATGCTTAATAGTAAGTTCAATATGTAAAAGCAATACTATATTGAAACTTTTCTGAATGAACTAACTAATTAATTTATTCTAATGAGTTTAGGAATTGAGAACTACAAACAATAAAAAAAAAAATCTAAATTAACACATAAATGATACTATGCCCCATTCATGTCAGCTTTCCTCATCTCCCATGCTTCCAAGTTTGAGACTTTAATATCCTCTTCTCCATTGTTGAATACATAAAGGTGAGCATTTGATCCTATTGACAAAGTTGGATAAACTCTTGAAGTAATGCAAGTCTTCCCTTTCTCACCAAAGCTCTCTACCACAGAGTTATCAATCTGCATAAAAGACCAAAAAAACAGTTTACTTTTAAGAAGTCCAATAAAAAAAGTGAGAAGTATATTAGTGAGAAATTAAGGCTCATACTAAGCTTCTCAGATATATTTTCTTAGTCTTCGTTATGTCCAGATCGACAAAGCCAGCAAATGTTGGTTTGAAAAGCTTTAGACCAAAAGAGGACCTATTTCCAAATAAACAAGAAACAAAATTATTTAGCAAATATAGAACAGAGTAATATTAATACTTTGATAGATTGAGATACAAACCTAGTAGGATCTTGGCACATGAGAACCATATGCTTATGAACATCTTTAAATACTCTAAAAAAGACTGCAGTTCTCTCTTGCAACTTAGAGGAAGCCAAAACCCAAAGCCCAAAAGGTCCAACCCCACCTTTAACATCTGCACCTTTTATTTTGCATAGAGATTGTGCGTCACCTATATAAGAAGAATCAAATGGCTCAGCTTTCTCTAAGCTTGCCACATCAAACTCCACCTCCACATCAGCCTGTCCATACACGAAAAAAATAGAAAACAAGAGAAAGATAGAAAAATAAATATAATATATGAAATACTACTACAAAATAGAAATATATATATATTATAAAGACTAACCTGAGCGGTCTGTATTCCTTTTACTTCGAAGTAGTCTCCACTCTTAACAACCTTATCATTTAAATTAACTTGTTTCCCCCTGAGAGATCCAAGCTCCTCAATAGGCCACTGGAGTAATTGTTTACCACTTGGATGAAGCCAAATAGTTCTTGGAACAGCCTAAAATTAACCAAAACAATAAAAAAAAAAAATGCAATGAACCAAAACATTGGGCTTATCCTAATTATTAATTAGCTTATATAAAACAAGTACTAACCTGAATACCAGACCAACCCTTGGTCTTATCTGCATTCACGCTATCAGATTCATTACTCCAACCCCACAAGATCCTGCGCTTCTTATCTGAATCATAGAAGGTCTTGGAGGCGTAGAAATTACCGTAGTCGAACCTCAATCCCATACTATTGTCTACTGACGTGGCATCCGGCACGTATTTATCCATCTTACGGTCATACGTACCAATCGTATAGTACTCAAACCTCGTCAAGTCCAAGCTCACCTTAAGCACGTGCCTCATGCCATGGCCATACATGGACGTATCCAGCCCAAGCTTCCCTTCCTCGGCCACCGGAAAAAAATCCGGGCACTCCCACATGCCAGTCTCCGGCGCCGAGTGCAACGGATGCTTCACCTGTATCCAGTTCTTGAGATCCTTACTCCGATAGAGAATAACCTTCCCCCTCTTATTCCACTTGCTTCCAACGGCCACCCTCCAGTGGTCATCCGGACCTAGCCACGCCGTCGTCGGGTCGCGGAATGCGCTGGCGTTGACTCTGAACGTCGGGGCGATGATCGGGTTGTAGTCGGGTTTGATCCACTCGCGGAGGTAGGGATCCGATAAGTTGGCAGGGAAGGCGATGTTTTGGACCTGGTTGTTGTCGGAGTCGATGCCGGTGTACATGATGGTTGGGGTGCCGTCGGAGAGGATGGTGGCGGAGCCCGACCAACATCCCTCGATGTCGAATGGCTTCGTCGGGTAGATCGCCGGCTCAAGGGCGATCCAGTTGATCATGTCTGTTGAGATGGAGTGAGCCCAAACAATGTTGCCCCAGACTGCACCCTTAGGATTGTACTGGTAGAAGAGGTGGTAGAGGCCTTTGTAATACATGGGTCCTGTACGGTGATCCATTTATTAGATTACTCTTATTTTTAACTCATCAACCAAGTATAAAATTATTAAATAAGTCGATCGATCGAGCTTCATTACCATTTGGATCTGCCCGTTCGTTCGTTCGTTCGGTCGTTCGGTCAGCAACACAACCCATGAGAAGAGACGTCAGAGTTAGAATCCAATATGAGAAGGAGATGACATGCTTAATATAATATGAGAAGTTTGAAATAAGTAGTAAAGGAATATATACCGTTAATCCAATGCATTGGAGGTTGAAAGTGATACCCTGTCCTCAACTTATCATCGACAATGTCAGGTGAAATAGATTGGAGTTCTGAGTATACCATATGAGATGCCTCTACTATTCCTCTCAACTGCAGTACAAAAATCACAACCAATATTGCAAATATTTTGTGAGAAGTCTCCATAGAAACAAGTCGTCGAAAGAGAGAAGGAGGAGAAAGTTTTAGATAACTGTAGCATATGAGTGTATATATATATAGATCTTCGAGCTCTTCTTTTATGTCTATTTTTTTCAAGTTAGATACTGATTATAAAAATAAATCTCTATCATCTTAGATGGTCAATTCATGACCATTGGATCATAGATTTTAAATTCGATATGGATAAATATCTATCTACTAACAAACCAACCCCTAATCCGGTGGTGGAGTTACAGAACGCCTTCTTTCTTTCCGGATTTATATTCTAAATGTGAGGGGGTGATTCAACTTACAACTAGCCGAGCCTGAGCGAAGAGCCGAGGCCGACGGAGGAGATTTATTTGTTTAGGACTGACTGCCTCCCTCTGCGTTGAGTTGTTCTTTTCTTATTATCTTCTTGATGCAAAGTTTGTTTCCTGCTCCAAAACTGGACCCTTTCAAACCCCCCGGAGTTTGGGGTCATTTACATAAATAAATATGGCAAGAGAGAGAGAAAGAGATCTCATGGGTATTACTAATAAATGATTTCTCTTTCGAAATATGGAGGAAGTGTTGTTAGCTCCATAAGCAACTGCTCTCTCGACTTGACAAGCCTAGACATCTACTGCAGAGATGATGTCAGACTTGACAAGAGTTTTCATTCATTGCTGCAGAACTTTTCTACGTCTCCTCCTACCTGATTAGTCTTCAAGTTATATATATATATATAGCAGTTGGCTGCCTTCTAACCGGGCAAAAGGGAGTAGTACTCCATGACACCCCTATCTATTAAAAATTGATAAATATGAAGACTAAAAAAACGTAAATATAGTATGACCTTCTAAAATGGATATTTATGTATATGCCTTTTAAAATTCTTATTATTTTATATATACACTTAAAACTTGAATGAAAAAGCGAAACTATCTTTATTCTTGTTTTGAACTCCACTTAAAAAGGAACAATTATGGACGTAAATAATATACATTTTGAGGGAGATAAATAATTTTTTAATCGTATACGTGGAAAAAAAAAAAAAAAGAGAGAAACCCAAATAAGTATTACTTTGCAATTAGGAAGATAGAAAGAAAGAAATCATATTTTTATTTAACCACAAATATTTGAAAGTTATGTCCCAAGATGTTACAACTTCTTATTGCATTTATTTTCTTTTCCTTTTTTTCTTTTTTTTTTTTTTTGGTTTTTGAGTTCGGTAGTTTTGTTTAGGTTATTATTGGTGCTTCATGTTGTTCTAATTCCCTGATTATAAAGTTACTAATTACTTGACAATAAAAATACCGTAGATTGGGTTATAACCTCAATGTTGTAGAATATATTGGAAAAGAAAACAGAATCTTAATACGAGATTTCTCTCTTTGACGACGTTAGGATTGTTGGAACCCCTTCCCATTAGTTCTTCTTCTTCTTCTTCTTCTTCATGTATCCATCCGTATAATTATATTATGCTCTTCTTTTTCTGTCTCCATATTTTGATTATTTTTTACAACTCTGGCAGACTCGTCGCACTCTCCAAGGTTGCAACAACAGACATATTACTTCTTAAAAGAGCTCATGGAATAGTAGAAATGGGAGATGTCACTTGCAGATATAGAGCTTACCTCATCCTCTGCATATCCTTCGGTTGCTGCAAACTTGTCACCCAGACAATTGCAGAAACAGATGGTCCTACCAGAGAACAGAGAAATGACTCCTAGATTATTCATTGCTGCCTTGTTTGTCCTTTCCAACTAAATGCCAGAAGTAACAGATCAACTGGTGGTAGGAATATCTGAGAGCAGAGCATGCAATAAACAGAGAGCAAAGAAAAGAAATATTGTTAAATAACTTGTCTCATTTGGATAAATTTAATGTACTCCTGTGACTTTTGGATCTTCTTTAGGCTTTGATTTAAGGTGTTATAAATCAATAAGCTAACATTTGTTTATGACATATGGATAAGGTCTCTTACACTCAAACTAGGATTTTGAATCCATTAAAAGAATTCTCATCTACCCGTAATGGAACTAAACTCGAGCATTTTCCAGATATTTCTTTCGAACTGGAGTTGGAACATGTTTGAGAGTTTCTTATTTGATTTAAAACTCCTCAAAGCTTTAGAGATATATCAGGAAATATTCAAATTTTCATTGCGGAGGATTCAATGCACACTTCTTATTCACTCTTTCTTCTCGCCCACAGCCAAATGGGTCTAGTAACTGGATTATGAAGTATCTTCCTACAAGGTGGTTTTTCCCCTTTTACACTACAAACCAGTTGGGCTCTCTCGTCTTCTCTTCTCCTCTCTCTCTCCTCTTAACCGTGCTAATTCAAAAAGGACACTCAGATTCCTCTGCTTTAGACACCTGTATTGTTCAGCATATCCCAGGCTACATCAATCCCTTATTACAAGTGTATTATAAATGGGTTAAAGATCTATTATTATTGTTTATTGATCAATAAAATTACTAGGAAGGACTGGAAAAATTAGTTTCCTCCACTTTTTCTTAACGTGAAGCTTTGCAAGGTTGAGACCCTATAGGTGTGAGTCCGGGTTATTTCTGCACTTTGGTCCTCTGTTCCTTTCATCTATTCTCTTATTTGCATCCTCTGGCATTTTCTTGTCTGCCAAATAGTTTTTTTTTCTTTTTTTTTTTTTGGTCGATCTATGAAACATAAATAATATTTGAAGCTTATTAGAACTTAATCCTAGCTCCTACGACTTCTGTACCTTAGTCCTTACTACCATACATAAGAAAACTGGACGACGACATCAAGACTGTTTGAACTAACATGGGCCATCAAGTCATCTCAATGAACAGCAGTAAGCTGACAACTGACTCATCGTCAACTCGGATTCTTGACATGTTCCTCCTCAAATTGAACTGAGCCTGTAGAGCTCAGCGTTCAAACAAATAGAAATTATTCGGGTCAGGGTAACAGTATGAATTTGACAGTGCCTAAGAGGACGAGAGACGGACAATACTCCTGATGGAGATATTTAAATCACCATCCTCGCAGTTATGAAATGTAATGAAACATTGTACAAGTAATATGGTCATCTCATATCAGATCTATATAGGTAAGATCGCGGATACTTGGCAGCAATCTCCACAAGGATCTCTCACATGCCAGAGTGTTTAAAATCTCTATAAGAATATACATAAGGACAACCATCATGCAGCAAGTGTCCTCATCCATCACCACAGGCATTAACTACATCTATAAATGTGAAAAGCAAAACATTTTTCATTATTAGTCCTCCCCAGTGCTTTATCATCATTCATCACAATTAGAGAGTAAGAACTGAAAAAAGAAGAATGTATGTATCAAGCAAGGGAGTATCAGATATTGAAATCAGTTTGCATTGAAGCTAAGAGGTGTTTTGCTTTAATAGTAGATGTACATATGCCACCAGGATCTTTCAGTACACCTATGTTCTATAAAACGAATAGCATTATGTAAACAGAAGCTTATAGATGGATGCCGCATGAATTTGAATTGATTAAAGAGGATTTTCACATTAAGTATCTAATTTATTCTACCATGTATCAAGTAATAATTCTTGATTAGCAGTTTGAAGCTTGGGTGCTAGCTTCTTTAAAAACTTAAGCCTTTATCTTACTCCAGCCAATATATCTATCAAGTATTAATTCTTGATTGGCGATTTGAAGCTCGGGTGCTAGCTTCTTTAAATACTTAAGCCATTATCTTACTCCAACCAATATACAACTTCAGTCGTCAATCATCATACTCTCAACTGTTCCCAGCTTAAGCGACAAAAATTACCAATCTCAAGCAAAACATATACAGGAGCCTATTTCTCTCTTGGAATGGAAAGAGAGCATTTACCTTAATGCAGAGGTTCTAATCCTAATCAGAGGAGCTCCCTATGGGGACTTCATCCTCATCAACTGTTGCAGTAGGATCCTGAAAGAGCAATATGAGAAATTACTAAGCTTTCAAGGAAAATAACATAATGTATACTAACCAACTCCCAAAAGTAGCAGTAAGAAAGAGAAACCATTGACTGGAAATACTTACCGGCAATTTATCCCAGACCTCCACCTTTGAGTTTGAATTTGTAAGCATATAACTCTCACGTAATGGAGCCCACCCAGGCTCATAAGTATCTTCTTTGTCCAAACTAGGAAGCTGGACAAAATCAAGATACTAATATTACAAATCCAAGATGATCAATTGATCCAAACAAATAGAAGGAATTTCACCGGACATGACTATGTAACAGTAAATTAGTAAACATGCCTAACTTACACCACTACATTAAAAAGAAAAAATACAGAATACTATAAAGTTGTGCTAGGGGTGAAAACAGATCGGATATGGATTAGATAGTGTCCAACTCACATCCGAATCCATATTTTTAGTCCAGATACGGATTCAGATACGAATATTAAACGGATAGCAAAATTTAAAATCATATCCGTCGAGCACTATCCGGTCCATATTTTTAGTCCGGATACGAATTCAGATATGAATATTGGACGAATAGCAAAATTTAAAATCATATCCTAACTAAACGGATATAAATAATTTATGGTAGAGGATCGGATCTTAAACAGATATGATCGAATTCTAAATAAATTATTACCTTTTATTTAGACATAATTAACACAAAAATATTAACAGTTTCACAAAAAATAATTTATTATATGTTAAATACATATAAAATTAGAGAAATTAATCTTTACAAATAATATATAACGCATCATTAGTAATAATATTAATATTCACTATTTAAATAAGCAAACTAAAAAATTGTAAATCATTCAAAAAAATATGCAAGTAAACAAATATCTGATATCCGTATTCGACCGTATCCTAGATTTTTTCAAAATCCTATCCGTATCTAAATAGAATAGAAATTTTTTATCCGAATCCAATCCGGATCAAAGTTAATCCAACCCGTTTTCACCCCTAAGCTATGCACATACAAGAGTCAAGAATATATTATTTACCTTCTTATCTTATAAGCTAATATTTCCCAAGATGTAAGATATCATCTTCTACACCAAAACTACTTTCTCATGCTCAACCGCCTCAAATCTTTGTTCAGAACTTCCCATTTAGTCAAAATAACAAATTGACTAAACTTCCTAATAAGTCAAAAGTGTTGCAGCCAAGTTGAAGCAACTGAGCTAAGCTCAAGTCAGGTTGAACTCGCAACTATTGGAGCCAGCTCAAGTTCAGCTCACTCGAGTACCAAGTCAAGCTCAAAATGCATTTCTAACAAAAACAATGTTGTCCTGTCCCATGATTCAAACAACCGACCACTAAGTCATAAGTGAGAGATCAGGCATCTAAGAATATCTCAAATCAACATTTGCCTAGACAAGCAATATCTCTCCAAAACTGCTTATAAATGAGTCCAGAAACAGAAAATGTCTCTCCAAAAGACAAAACAATTTAAGACACATCATCAAGCATGGCAGAGGCATTTTTGATTTTACACTAGTGATAGCTAAAAGATACATGATAAAGTATATCATGCAACTTCAAGTGTCACAATCAAGCATCTCAGAATATCTGAATGCAGCATTTTACCTCAGAAGTAATAATCTCACCAAAACCCAAAACCACTTATATAAACTAGTCAAGGAATAAAATTTGTCTATCTGAAAAATGAAAAAAGAATTGTATGACACCATTGAGTATGCCACTATGCCAAAGGCATATCATATAGTGTGAGCTAAAAGATACATGATAAAGAACTATATCATGCAACTTGAAGTATCAGAACTTGATAAAAGAAATCAGTGCCATCTTAGTGTCATGATATATTTAGTATTCAAATGGAAGACCATAATAGTAAAGCAAAAAATGAAAAATGACACGCGTGAAAAGGAGATCTGTCAAGCTAAAAAAACATGAACAATGCATATCAGCAAGATGTACAAAAAAACGTGCAAGTATATTCTTTTCAGTGTTCAAGCCAAATACAAAAAACAGTAAGTCCTAAAGTTAGTAGTCTTGTGAAATTTCAATAGATAGCACTTAAGAAGGTGGAAAAAGCACCTCAGAGGAACTGGATGACAAGTGGCTAGAATGACCTTGAGTTATCAACTATTTTAGTTCCGATAGAAAAGTTCTTTTTTCTTTGTTTGGCCAACACTGAGATGAAAAAAGATGTACCGCTTATAGAAACATGATGAGGTCACTATATAATGAGATATAAGACATGCCATTCTACAAGTATGTGAGACAACATAGACAATGATTCACAATCGCAAATTGAAAAGAGCTTATCCATCTTCCATTTAATTGAATAGGTAATAAAAAGAGACTCATCTTAAGCCTATCAAAACTGACTCAAGCTTAATATACCGAAATATTTTGTTTCACATTCCTATACTTCTGAATAATCCTCTATTACTATTTGATCCTAACAGGGCAACATAAACTTAGGCAAGTTGTCAATACCACTTATCACTGGTACCTTCTCCAGTAGATTTTTCACTGTTGATCACGTTCCAAGAGAATTAATGTAATATGTTGCAAAGAAAAAGAGAGAGAGAGAGAAAGGAATGTCTGGCTTTCCCTCTCATTTCTAAGACTTAAAACTTCATTCGGGTAACAATTTCGTTACTTGCACATTTAATGCCTCTAATCTTTCTCCACAAAATCTATGTATAACTCACTAAACCATGGTGGCTTTCTTCAATAAGGTCTAGAAAAGCAAAGTTCCTATCAAAGTTAGAATCTTCCTCTGGGCTTAATTTTTGGGATCGCTTTCACACTAGTGATTTCTTGCTTTGGAAGGGTATTTAGTCTAATTCAATCCATCCACTTTGTGCTTGTAAGCTGTAAAAGAAGAAACCCTGGAACATTTCTCTATTATCTTGCATGGTCTAAATAGCTCTAATTATTCCTCAAATTGTTCAGGGCTGTCTATCTTCTTGGCTTAATAGTTTCATTAGGAACAACATGTAACCTAGTCACCTAGATGGATGATGTTAATTTGCTTCCTCTAGTGGAATATTTAGATGGAAAGTAATATTAGAATTCTTGAGAAATCTGCGAGAAAATTTACTAGTTTTTGGAGATCAATAGTTGATATATGGCATACTTGGGAGGTTTCTTATCCAACAAATTGTAACATTTATTATGATGTATCATCCTCTTCTTGTAAGATACTAACATCAATTTTTCTTATTATAATTAGGGATCAGCCTTTTATCAAAAACAGAAAAAAAAGGAAGAAAAAAGAAAAGGTTTGTTCATGTCCAATGGAGACAATATATTTGGCACAACAGAGTGATTTCATTGAATTAGTAGGGTCCTTAAAGTGAGAGAACCAAGACTAACACGAGAGGAACTTGTGAGAAAGGACATGAAAACGTTTGATCTAACCGCAAACCTTTGAATGAAACAGAGATGAATAGAGGAAAAGGATCATATAGCCAATCCCAAATAGTTGAGACTTAATATATGTTTTACAAATTATGTCTTACATAATTGTTTTTTTTTTTTTTGTCATATCTTTATGCTACAAGAGTATATAAAGTAAACTTTGAGGACAATTACGTAAGATTGTATATACTATTATACCAGAATAATCTTTTAATACAGACAAATGATATATCATGAGTACATTGTGTGAAAGACAACCAATTTCTAAACAAAGATAAAAGCAAATATTGATAAGAATTGATGTTCCTACCCCCTCCTATTGAAGCTCAAAGCATTCAGAAACAATCTATTTAAACAGAGAAACAAAATGAGATCTAAATCATTTCATGGATTATATAGTTGAATATACAACAAACCGTCAAATACAAAGAGTAAGAGATACAATCAATACCTTTTGCATCTTTCAATTTTGAAGGATTTAAACCTCTCTGTGGATTTTGTCCCTTACTGACCTGTGCAGAAAACCCCGAATTAATCAATTATGACAGGAATTTCATCTGCAATTGACTTGCAACAACAAATGGATAACTCAGCAAACAAATATAGGAGTTAGCAGAAATATAATGTCCTCTTACCACATTAAATAGCCTGACAACTGAAATCTCAGCAGCAAACATGCAAGATATAAAGATGGTCAGTTAGTAAAGCTTCAATCTAGAACAAGGTTTCTCACTGAGCACCATGACTGACAAGGTGAAATAAAAGCAGAGAGTTCCCATATTTTGTATGCCAATTGACACTTACCTCCTTTTGTTGCAAATCTAATAAGAAACTTTTCCTTTGCAACCAAGAAATTAGCTGGTGTTGTGTGCCCCTTTTCTGCTGCCTATTTTAAATCAACCAAAAGAAAAGATCAATAAGGAACTTGTATAATTAAACAAGCAACCAGAAGTCATAGCACATTAATTGCGAGCAGTAAAGTAAAGTATACCTACCAAGAGCTTCTCCTTCTTAGCCTCCCCTTGCACCTTGTGCTCCGCCTCCTCCGCAAGCTTTCTTCGCGACCATCTTCTTATTTGGAGACAAAATGGACCCTAAAAACTCAAAACAAAGTGACATCACAAAGAAATATCATCTTTGATATGTTCCTCCTCACATTGAACTGAGCCTTATTAGAGCTCAACATTCAAACAATAGGAATAATTCTGGTCAGGGTAACAGTATAAATTTGACAGTGCCTAAAAGGACAAGTGACGGACAATACTCCTGATGGAGATATTCAAATCACCATCCTCACAGTCATGAAATGTAATGAAACATTGTAGAAGTAATATGGTCTTCTCATATCAGATTTATATATGTAAGATCGCGGACACTTGGCAGCAATCTCTACAAGGATCGCTGACTAGCTAAAGTGTTTAAAATCTCTACAAGAATTTACGTAACATTCCGAGCATATGTTCTACTATTATTTGACCATTAAGGACTACCATCTTGCAGCAAGTGTCCTCATCCATTACCACAGGCACTACAACATCTATAAATGCTGCAAAACAAAACATTTTTCATTATTATCAGCATTACAAGCATGATAGTTGTAGAACATGTAGTAAAAAAACATATTCAATTACGACAACCAAACAAATGAGAACAACCATATTAATATTTCCAAATTGTTCTAAATTTCCATTAGCTAATCAGCCATTTCAGAAGACCCAAATGATCCAAATGTTCTTACAAAAGTACCCATCAATGAGGGAGCACATATTACCTTTCTTGAACAGAAATCTGACTCAGTGTTTACTGTCCACTATTAAAAGGATCAGTAGCCAAGAAGTTCTGGATCTCCAACATACTCGGCTATCTGTTCCAGGCGCACATTGATCATGGCATGGCTGTCTGCATCCCTAACCACTCCAGTTTCATCCTCCAAATTTCTCTCCACAAGGTTCCCATACACACCTTTGTACTTCCCATACAGCACGAGCACTGATCCTCCCCTCTTGGGCAGCGCCGTCTCTAGCATCTCTTGCTCCACTCCCTGCACCAGCTCCCTGCTCCCATCCATGGAGATATCACAAGTCGTGGGCCCAACAACATCCACTACTTCCCCCTTCTTCAGATACAGCTTCCCCTTCATCAAATCCTTGCTAATAATCCTAACCCTAATATGGCTAGTGAGCCACCGGACAGACACCTCCTCAGAACGACTACTGCTTGGCTTCTGACCCAATTTATCATCTTTCTTCCTTTCTTCATCCCTATTCCTCTTCTTATCCTCCTTCCCCCTCTGCCCCACTTTGTTGGCCGCGTCGACAGCCGGAGCCTCCTTAACAACCTTAAAGACCCCACCTTTCTCCATCACTTTCCACTCTCCCCTCTGCTTCTGGGGATCCGACATGGAGGGGTTGTATCCCAAGCCATGGGTGCCGGCACGGCGGTCGTACTCCACGACCTTGGTGTCGCCCTTATTGTTGTGGCGCCCGATCCCTTTCCCCTCCGACCACCCATACCCGGCAAGAATCGCCGCGGCGAATCCTTCGACGGGGACGTCCTTGAACTCGTCGAATCCCCGATCGTCTGGGAGATTATTCATGTCCTCCCTGAACCTCCGAAGCATGAAGTCGCCGGGCTCGCGCCGCTCCTCCTCGTCATCCCGATGGGGTTCGGATCCGGAGCCGTTGGATGTGGATCGAACCGTCAGCCCGTATTGGACGTTGGAGTCGGCACCGGCGGACGAGGTGGTGTCGAGGATGAATTTCGTGTCGACGGAGGAGGAGGACGGGTCATCGTCGGCGGTGGGAAGGGGGAGGAAGTGCTTCGACCTCTTGGAAGGGTGGAGGTAGTCAGCGTTGGGGATGGGGGGGATGACGAGTCTCGATGCGCCCGCGGAGTCTAGGGTTTGGGAGGGATCGAAGACGGTGACGAATTGGGGCGCCGGGGAGCTTCCGCTGCCAGATTCGGAGTCGCGGAGTGGGGGTTTGGGAGGATTGGGGCGAGAGGAGGGTTTGGAGGAGAGGGAGAAGGAGAGCTTCGTCTCTTTCTCTCCCATGCTTCGCTTCCTTCGGGTTTTGGCTTCAAAACCAACTGAAGAAGAGAAGAGAAGAGAAGAGAAGAGAAGAAGTATCGGTTGGATTTGTACTAGAGTTTTATAGACGAATACGAATTAGGGCCGGCGATGGACCCGTTTACCACAAACCGGATCCGAGCGTAACTAGGATTATTTTATTCGGGTCCCAACTACGAAACAGGGAATTTTAGTCGGTTTCGGATCTCATTCGGGGCCGCCAGATTGGATCCTATAAATTATCTTTTGACCGAGACGACATTATGATTTAAATGACCATGTTTATGTCAAATAAATGTGTATTATAATATAAAAGATTAGAGTTACTTATTACTATTATAAAACAAAAGTTTGGAGTAAAGTGATTTTTATCCAAACCGATAATAATTTTTAATCTATAAGGCCACAGAGACACCGTTAATTTTAGATTAAAAAAATCTAATATTTATAATTTAATTAAAAGTGCAGAGATTAATAAATCTAATTCAAAGTACAAAAAAAATAAAATATATTTAGCGGCCACAAGTTCATTTGTTTCAGTAAACCTCTTTTAAGATGTTCCTACCTTTACTGGAATTGGTCAGTCTCTAAAATAAATGGATGCCAGGCTTAAACAACCCTGTTAAAAATTTGTTGGCGGAAATGGATCCATATTTTGATTTATTAATAAAATAATTAATATTTAAATTAAAATAGTAAATTAAGTTTATTTTTACTGTAGCCCTAAGTAAAATACTAAACTCTTAGAGCATCTCCAACGTTGGCTCCAAAGGCTCTAAATATGAAGCCACCAATGGAGCAAGAGCCCGGTGCACTCCAACCCACCGGGCTCCATATATATTAAAATAATAATATAATATACATTATTATATTAACTATTTTAAATTACTTAATAGATCATCTTAGCGTTATTCTTTTTTAATAAAAAATATATGGTTAGCAAATTCTCATCGAGATCTTTAAAATAAAACTAATATTCAATAGTTTTAGAAGTAATTTTAAATTACTAATTTTTTTAATTAAACGCATCGAAATTACATTACACGAAATAAACATCAAAATAAGCATTACATGTCATTAACTAAAATATATCAAAATTACATTACATAAAATAAACAGAAATTAACCAAAGATAATAAAAGCAATACATGTTTAATATTCTGCCAAACAAGAAGGATATCGAAAAGATGTGGAGCGAATATTTGGAGTTCTTCAGGCACAATTTGCCATTATTAAAGGACCAGCACGATTTTAGGATAAGTGAGTATTACACGACATCATGATTGCTTATGTGATAATACACAATATGACTATAGAGGATGAACAGGACGAGAACCCGATATTGTTGATTCTAGTCAACTTCCAATCATTAAAGAGCTTGAAGCGGTGAATGATGATGAACGATTTCAATAATTCCTTGCTCGACATAGGAAGATCCAAGATAGAGAGGCTGGTAGAAGCACGGGAATGAAGGAATATAAATTTTAATGTAATTTTTATTTGATGTATTTCATTTTTAATGTATTTCATGTTTGATGTATTTCATATCTAATGTATTTTAATTTTTAATATTTACATTGGGGATAATTTTGAGTAATTATATCTTAGGATACATAATTTATTAGACTCATTTTTATAAATAATAAAAAATTTAAAATTTAAATTAACTTAAAAATAATTTAATATTAGACTCATTTTAAAGTTCTCGATGAGACCTTTCCAATGGTATTATTTTTGTTAAAAACCGATTAGTAAAACTAATTATATATTCAGTTTAACTAACTAAATTTATTAAAAAGGATACAAATAGAATTAAAATTATTGAATATAACAATTAGTAGGCAATTTTGGCATTTTCAAAATTTTGATATGACAAATAGAGCCCCTCCATTTTCATAGAACCCCACTATTCCTAACTCCAAATTTAGAGCTAGGTTTAGAGTCCTATTGGAGCTCAACTGAGCTCTAAATTCCCAAATTTGAAATTTGAAACCCGGTTGGAGTTACTCTTAAACGTTTTACTTAAAATGCTTATGAGATTAATATTTTTCTAAGTAAAATACTAATCTTGTCACTGTTTTTATTAAAACGCTTCAGTAATTTTTCAAGTCCCTTAGTTTACTTGAAAAACTATTTAAAAATTAAGCATTTAAGTAGTTATGGCAACAGTAAGATAAATTTTATTTGGTATTTAAGTTTTAGGTGTTGTCTAGTTTGGTCAAAAACTCTTATTAAAACTTCAGCTGGATATGTTACTTATACTGTTGATATGTTCCTTGGAGATTGTCCTGTTTAACTACTTAATTCCGCCAATGAGGTAAGTGCTCAAATAGTTAATGAACATACCTAAGATAGTTCAAATATTGGTACCTCACTAATAAGTTCTCAAACTATATCTCAGTAATTCCCCCCGGAAAAGCATCAACCTAGGGCTAGGACACTTCCGTTAGGATATATCTTCTTACCAGAGCCAAGTCTGACTGACTCCTTGGCTTCCTCCACCTTGATTTGATGCTCATCAGAGTGGTGAAGTTTCCAATTTCCTCCTCTGGATATTCCTCACAGCAAATTGGAACTTTATTATGCAGCACTCATCAACAATATATAAACGAGAAGAAAAGGTGGCATCATGATTGCTGTGTGAAACAACATGCTTATAGTTTCCTTTCCTTTCTGTGTTGAGGTACAAAATAAAAATATGAGCAAAGACAATATAAATATCAGAGAATAGTTGCAGTCCAACTGCACAAGTCAAGATCCTATTCTTGGTGGAGAAAATCCTGGGCTACTGAATGAATCCTTAACTTGTATAACCACACGCAGCAGAATCAACCAACTTGCTCATGCCCTGTTCAGATGGGATGGATATCCCTAGCACCAAAACTTCGCCCAAGCTTTCTATCTGAAAACCTGATGGACTCAATTTCATCCATAGATAGCCTGTAGATTGGAAGACGAGGAATTAAAATCTTTGTTCCATATTCGAAATGTATTCGATCTCAGTATAATTCTGATTACCTCGGGTTCAACCATAAAAAGTCTGTAGCATGTGCGAGATAGAACTGTTAGATTACTATGCAGAATCAATAGAGACAGGCACAAGTTAAATCAATTATAAGCTACACTTAGTGCCTTAAGGTTAAATTAATTATAGCCTAAACTTAGTGCATTATGATATATAAATCAGCATTAGACATAACTACTAACTGGGCAAGATCTTACTTTTGTTGACGTTGAGGACAGCATAATAGCAATTCCAAAAGTAATAATCAAATATCCAAATGCTCTAAATTCAGTGAGATAAATTTGTGCTAGGAAGCTCAGCTCTTTGTGATATCCAATATGTTCTATACAAATTTAGCTCACTGTGAAATTCTAATGTTCTGCTATCCTCACAGAAATTCATTGCAAGTCAAGACTAAGCAAAAAGTCATGTGTTTTCACTTTTCACTGCTTTCGTGTTTCAAGGATAAACATCATCAAAATGAAATGTAAATCAATATTTAAGTATTATGAGAGGATCCTTCCTTTCCTTAGTGGTCCAATCAAATTATTCATTTCCATGCTCATAATTGACAGTTAATCTGTTCCTACTTTCTAATAGTTTCTGGAGATGTCTAATGCACATCAAGTGAAGGATAAAACGACTATCCAAAGGAATAAACTCGTGCTATAAAAGTTTGTGATATGACTAGATAATAGAAACTCTGATATCTCTAGTTGTGGTACAAGTTGATAAATGTAAATTTAGTCCTCCCCAGTGCTCTATCATCATTCATCACAATTAGAGAGTAAGAAATGAAATAAGAAGAATGTATGCATCAGGGAAGGGATTATCAGAGATTGAAATCAGTTTGCATTGAAGCTAAAAGGTTCTGCTTTAATAGTAGATGTACATTATGCCACCAGGATCTTTCAGTACACCTATGTTCTATACAATGAACAGCATGATGTAAACAGAAGCTTATAGATGGATGTCGCATGAATTTGCATTGATTAAAGAGGATTTTCACGTTAAGTATCTAATTAGTTCTACCATGTATCAGGTATCAATTCTTGATTGACAGTTTGAAGCTTGGGTGTGTGCTAGCTTCATTAGATAGTTACGCCATTATCTTACTCCAGCGAATATACCATGCATCAAATATCAATTCTTGATTGGCGGTTTGGAGCTCAGGTGCTAGCTTCTTTAAAAACTTAAGTCATTATCTTACTCCAGCCAATATACAACTTCAGTCATCCATCATCATACTCTCAATTGTTCCCAGCTTAAGCGACAAAATTTACCAATCTCCAGCAAATCACATACAGGAGCCTATTTCTTTCTTGGAATGGAAAGAGAGAATTTACCTTAATACAGAGGTTCTAATCCTCATCAGAGGAGCTCCCCATGGGGACTTCATCCTCATCAACTGTTGCAACAGGATCCTGAATGAGCAATATGAGAAATTACTAATCTTTCAAGGAAAATAATAGAATGTATACTAACCAACTAACAGAAGTTGCAGAAAGAAAGACAAACCATTGACTGGAAATACTTACTGGCAATTTATCCCAATCCTTCAACTTTGAATTTGAATTTGTAAGCATATAACTATCACGTAATGGAGCCCACCCAGGCTCATCAGTATCTTCTTTGTCCAAACTAGGAAGCTGGAAAAAAAAAACAAGCTATTAGTATTACAAATCCAAGATGATCAATTGATCCAAAGAAATAGAAGACGTTTCACCGGACGTGACTATGTAACAGTAAATTAGTTAACATGCCTAACTTACACTACACTACACTACATTAAAAAGAATACTATGAAGCTGTGCACATACAAGAGTCAAGAATATGTTCTTTACCTCCTTATCTTATAAGCTAATATTTCCCAAGATGTAAGATATCATCTTCTACAAAAAGGCTGCTTTCTCATGCTCAACCGCCTCAAATTTTTGTTTAGAACTTCCCATTTAGTCAAAATAACAAATTAACTAAACTTCCTAATAAGTCAAAAGTATCGCAGCCAAGCTGAAGCAACTGAGCTAAGATCAAGCTCAGGTTGGACTTGCAACTATCAGAGCCAGCTCAAGTTCAGCTAACTCGATTACCACGTCAAGCTCAAAATGCATTTCAAACAAAAACAACGTTGTCCTGTCCCAAGATTCGAACACCAGACCACTAAGTCATAAGTGAGAGATCAGGCATCTGAGAATATCTCAAATCAACTTTGCCCTGACAGGCAAGGATCTCTCCAAAACTACTTATAAATGAGTTCAGAAACAGAATGTCTCCCCAAAAGACAAAAAGAATGTATGACACATCATCAAGCATGCCAAAGGCATTTTTTTGTTTTACATTAGTGATAGCTAACAGATACATGATAAAGTATATCATGCAACTTCAATTGTCACTTACGCATCTCAGAATATCTGAATGCAGCATTTTACCTCAGAAGCAATAACCTCACCAAAACAACTTATATAGACCAGTCCAGGAATAAAATATGTCTGACAAACAAAAAAAGAATTGTATGACACCGTTGAGTATGCCAAAGGCATTTCATACTATTGTGAGCTAAAAGGTACATGATGAAAGAGTATATCATGCAACTTGATAAAAAAAATCGGTGCCATCTTAGTGTCATGATATATTTAGTATTCAAATGGAAGACCATAATAGTAAAGTAAAAAATGAAAAATGACCCATGTGAAAAGGAGATCTGTCAAGCAAAAAAAAAAACAAAACATGAAAAATGCATCAGCAAGATGTACAAAAAGACTGCAAGTATATTCTTTTCAGTGTTCAAGCCAAATACAAAAAATAGTAAATCCTAAATTTAGTAGCCTTATGGAATTTCAATAGATAGCACTTAAGAAAGTGGAAAAAGCACCTTGGAGGAACTGGATGACAAGTGGCTAGAATGACCTTGAGTTGTCGACTTTTTTAGCTCCGATAGAAAAGTTTCTTTTCTTTGTTTGGCCAACACTGAGATGAAAAAAGATGTACTGCTTATAGAAATATGATGAGGTCATAATATAATGAGATATAAGACATGCGATTCTATAGAGACAACATTGACAATGATTCACAATCGCAAATTGAAAAAAGCTTATCCAACTTTCATTTAATTGAATAGGTAATAGAAAGAAACTCATCTAGATACTCTCAAGCCTATCAAAAGTCAAAACTGAGTCAAGCTTAATATACCGAAATATTTTGTTTCACATTCCTATACTTCTGAATTATCCTCAATTACTATTTGTTCCTACCAGGGCAACATAAACTTAGGCAAGTTGTCAATTCCATTTATCACTAGGTAAATGCCTTCTCCAATAGATTTTCACTGTTGATCACATTCCAAGAGAATTAATGTAATCATTGTAATATGTTGCAGAGAAAGGAATATCTAGCATTCTCTCTCGTTTCTAAGGCTTCAAACTTCCTTCAGGTAACAATTTGGTTATTTGCACATTTAATGCCTCTAATCTTTCTCCACAAAATCTATGTATAACCTACTAAACCATGGTGGCATTGAGTTTGCTTTCTTCATAAGGTCTAGAAAAGCAAAGTTCCTATCAAAGTTAAAATCTTCCTCTGGGCATGATTTTTGGGGTCACTTTCACATTAATGATTTCTTGCTTTGGAAGGGTATTTAGTCTCTAATTCAATCCATCCACTTTGTGCTTGTAAAAGAAGAAATCCTGGAACATATCTCTATTATCTTGCATGGTCTGAATATCTCTAATTATTCCTCAAATTGTTCGGTGCTGTCTTTGGCTTACTACTTTCATCAGGAAAGACCTGTAACCTAGTCACCTAGATGGATGATGTTAATTTGCTTCCTCTAGTAAAATATTTGGATAGAAAGTAATTTTTAGAATTCTTAAGAAATCTATGAGAAAAATTACTAGCTTTTGGAGATCAATAGTTGATATATGGCATCCTCGGGAGGTTTCTTATCAAACAAATTGTAACATTTATTATGATCTATTATCCTCTTCTTGTAACATACTAACATCAATTTTTCTTATTATAATATAGGGATCAGCCTTTTATCAAAAAAAGAAAAAAAAAGGAAGAAAAAAGAAAAGGTTTGTTCATGTCCAATGGAGACAATATATTTGGCACAACAGAGTGATTTCATTGAATTAGTAGGGCCCTTAAAGTGAGAGAACCAAGACTAACACGAGAGGAACTTGTGAGAAAGGACATGAAAACGTTTGATCTAACCGCAAACCTTTGAATGAAACAGAGATGAATAGAGAAAAAGGATCATATAGCCAATCCCAAATAGTTGAGACTTAATATATGTTTTACAAATTATGTCTTACATAATTGTTTTCTATGTCATATCTTTATGCTACAAGAGTATATAAAGTAAACTTTGAGGACAATTACTTAAGATTGTATATACTATTATACCAGAATAATCTTTTAAGAATACAGACAAATGATATATCATGAGTACATTGTGCGAAAGAGAGCATACAAAACCAACTTCTCAACAAAGCAAACAGCAAATATTGATAAGAATTGGCATTTCTACCCTCCTATTGAAGCTTAAATCTTTCAGAAACAATCTATTTAATCAGAGAAACAGAATAAGATCTAAATTTTTCAAGAGTCATGGATTATACAGTTGTGTATACAACGAACCATCAAGTACAAAGAGTAGTGGATACAATCAATACCTTTTGCATCTTTCAATTTTGAAGGATTTAAACCTCTCTGTGGATTTTGTCCTTTACTGACCTGTGTAGAAAACCCCGAATTAATCAATTATGATAGGAATTTCATCTGCAATTGACTTGCAACAACAAGAAGATTCTAATGGATAACTCAGCAAACAAATATAGGAATTAGCAGAAATATAATGTCCTCTTACCGCATTAAATAGCCTGACAACTGAAACGTCAGCAGCAAACATGCAAGATAGAAAGATGGTTCAGTCAGTAAAGCTTCAATCCTAGGATAAGGTTTCTCATTGAGCATCATCACTGACAAGGTGAAATAAAAAACAGAGAGTTTCCATACTCTGTATGCCAACACTTACCTCCTTTTGTTGCGACACTAATAAGAAACTTTTCCTTTGCATCCAAGAAATTAGCCGGCTTTGTGTGCCCCTTTTCTGCTGCCTATTTTAAATCAACCAAAAGAAAAGCTCAATAAGGAACTTGTATAATTAAACAAGCAACCAGAAGTCACAGCACGTTAATTGCGAGCAGTGAAGTAAAGTATACACACCAAAAGCTTCTCCTTCTTAGCCTCCCCTTTCACCTTGTGCTCCGCCTCCTCCTCCGCAAGCTTCTCCGCGACCAGCTTCTTATTTGCCGACAAAATAGGGCCCTAAAAAACTCAAAACAAAAGTTGCATCACAAAGAAATTTCATCTTTAACGCTTCAAAACATTCAAATGGCATCAAAAAGAACATACCAATGGATCATTGGGCAAATTCTTCTTCATAATCTTCAAGAAAGCGACCCTGAAGGTTCTACAACCTTCTGTAAATCTGGTAATCCCTCGGTGGCCTCCTCCCCCCTCGCCCTCGTCGTCGCCTTCGGATCCTTCTCTATCGGAATCGATTTGCGTCTCCTCATCACCGCTCGAGGCATCGTCATCCTCTTCATCCCCTAGCTCCTCAGCCTCTTCGTCGTCGTCGGAGTGGTAGTTCTTGGCCCTCTTCTGGAAGATCTTGAGCATTCTCTGGGTGGGCTTCTTGGCCTTCGTCGCAGAATCCATGGACAAGGGCATCTTTGCCTTCTTGAACGGCTTTTTGCCCTTCCTGGGTTTAATCTTCCGCTTCCTGGCGCTCATTTGGGTAGTTGTCGCCGGGAAATCGAGCTCGGCTACCATTGTCGTTCGACGGCGAGTGGGAAGAAGAAGGAGGGAGGGTTTAAGCGATAGGAGCGGGTCTCGGGTCGAGAGAGAAAAGTTTTGTAGGTATCGAGTCGATTGACACACACCTGCTCGAAGACTCGAAGTTAATAATTGGAGCGGAGTTGGTCCAACCTGAATCCCGGAGGGTCTCTGCTCACTATCACTTCAAGTTCAATAGATTAAAGATGGGAATTTTTAAACAATACACTACCCTATAAACTTTCACTAATTCTATGTACCGCACTTTCTTAAATTAATTCAAAAATATTTTTTAGAAGTTAATCTAATTTCTAATTATATAGTTGATATATATATTAGAATATTTTTTCTTCTCCAATTGATATCTCTCCTCTCTTAGCACTACTGCTCCCCGCATGCCTTCTTTTGTCTATGTCTATCTTCCTCCCCTTGAGAGAGCACCGCCACTATCTCGGTCATCCTCCTTCCCTATTGTTGCAGCTAGTTATGCTTCGTCCTCTTCCTTCTATCAACCTATCCCTTCCTTTTTTGGGGTCTCCTCTAGCTACTATCGCTCTTTGTCACTGGGCCTTAACTGGTTTGCCAAGGCCTTATTCTACTTTAGCACCTCGTCGATTTTCCCTCTGTGTACCTATTGCCTTTGCCCCATGGGATAGCCTCTTCAAGGGTTTGTTTGGCTGTTTTTAATCTTGACCGTTTATTATAATCGAATGTGTTCGTTGGTTGATCTGCATGTGTTCTTTTGTTTTTCTTTACCCTAGATTGGCATCTTCCCTTCCCTCTCTATTCCTTTGGTTCCAGATGTTCTAGATTATTGTGTTGGATTTTTTGTAAATAGCAAAAGCCATAGGACACCAACTCGTAGAGTGCTATACTCTGTGTTTAAGTCTTTTATAATTGTGCTTCTTTGTAGTGCTGCCATTGATAGCTAGAAGGAAGGATTATTCTAAGGCTGATGTTTTATCTCTTTTTTTATATTTTGCTCAACTTCTTGTATCTTTGTTATTTGCTTGATACCTTAGTTTTCTATTGTTCTGTCTATATTTAGCTAAGTGTGGGCTTTATTCTAAGATTGTCTCTTGATCTCCATTCCTACCATTTATGTATATCGAGATATAATTGATATATTGAAACTCAATAAGTTATTTATCTATAAACTTTTATAAAAAGATAAGAAAATCTTGGATTCTTAAATGGAAGATTCGTTAGAAATTGATTAGTTTAAACTAACTAAGATATCATTTAAAAATGTTAGCAAAATAGAAGACTTGTACCACAAAGAGCTTAAAAGACAATTAATAATTATAAAATTATTAAAATGTCAGACATCATTTGAAACTCTCTATGAAGATTCAATTTGATTTTGCGTTGTTGTGGAGGCACTCACTAATGCTTGAGATTAGATCCACCAAAATAGGATCACCAAATTAAATCTAGGCTCGAAACCAATTTAACACTAATTTTGATTGAAAGAATTATGTTTAACTGAGGCAACAATTAATGATTCAATCATAAAGCTTGATAAGTTCAAATTTGATAGAATTCAAGCTAATGGTTGACTAAAATTAAGCTAGCTTGAAATAATTATTCGAGTGATTTGAGTTTGGGAAATGAAAACCGAATTAGGATCAAGTTTAATTTTACTTATAGAAGGGCGTCCATATCCTTAATTTTGCCCACTATCATTCACTCTATAGAACATTGAGCTTTATTTATCTAATACTAAAGAATGGGGATCGAACAAGTAGATATAAGTAGCTTTCCAAGCAGCTCAGAAGCAAAAGATATGAACAAGAATATATCCCAATCCCACGATAACTGGTCACGTAAGAGAATAAAATTTGAGTTGGAAAAGATTATATAGTGTAACTAAGAAGAATAGAATGGCCAAGACAAAAGGGTACGTGCTTTGGATTATCTTCTTCTATACTTGAGGAAAATTAATCTTCCTCCTTGGAAAGCTACTATTAGAGAAGACCCAAAATGAAAGTGGATTTTTGTCCCCCAGCCTCTTCTATATATACTTCCACTGACATCTCCTTAACTCAAAATATGACATTTTATGTTGGATTAGTTAAGTTTTGGGTTAGATATCTCCTAATTAATCTCGAACAAGATCATCTCTGTCTCCTTCTGGTTCGGGTAATAATCTAACAAAATAAGAGGGAGACGTACGTACGTACGTTGTATATATAACATGCATGCTCACCGATCGCCATTTTCTTTTATTGATCATCACCTCTCTCTCTCTTCTACCTATCTATGAGAGTGATAAATCGAAGTATCTATTGCACAACAATAGACACTTCGATTATAGTAATCCTAATCCTAATCTAAGTAAAGGAGAATTTGGCACAACTAATAATATCTCAACAATCTCTCCCTTCACAAACAACACGAGACTTAATCAGACAGAAAGATTATTAGCAAATTACTTCAACACCGTTAAAAGAAAGTAACATTTGATTGTTGTAAATTAAGTGAAAGATTATTAACAAATTATTTCAATCTCTCCCTTTGCATAGAAGTTTAGTAGCATCCAGTCTCCATATTATTGAAAAATGCAACTCATCAAGCATATGTTAACTCATTACTCACTCTCCGCATCATCTGACTGCTCATCTTTCTCCTCCTTCTCCTTCTCCTTCTCCTTCTCCTTCTCCTTCTTCTCTTTCTTCTCTTTCTTCTCCTTCTTCTCCTTCTTCTCCTTCTTCTCTTTTTTCTTCTTTTTCTTCTCACGTCGTTCTTCCTCTTCACTATCATCACTACTCTCATCCACGAAATCTGTGATGACTACATGCACGCCGGGGTCGTCGGCCGTGCAGCTCCCGCCGAGCATTATGGAGTTGTTGATGGCCTGGTAGTTGCTATTGGTGTACGCGCTCATGCCGTCGTCGTCGTCGTGGAGGAATCCGTGTGTATCGATGAGCTCCTCGGAGCCCGCCTTCATCGTCGCGCCTTTGTTGTCCCCTGCTAAGGTGATGATGCCTAAGCCATTGTCGCCGTCGCCTGCCCGGCCGTGGCCGAGAGAGGTGAGGTGGCGTGTGAGCTTGGAGACCATCTCGTGGACCTCCTGCTCAGCGTGGCGTCGACTTTGGGTGTGGTCGTTGGTTTTTCCGGAGGAAGACATGTAGGTTAGGTGGTTTGGTTGTGGGAGAGGTGGGAGCGAGGGAGGTGGTAATTTATGGAGGAGAAGATGCTTAATTGGTTATGGTGGTGATGGGAAAGGAATTGTTCTTGGCGTAATGGAAATGGAGATCTGCTTTTTCTTTGCATGCAGGAGGAAGGAAGGAGAGGGTGGAGGGAAAGGATATTTCATTCTTGCCTGCCTGACTGACAGTACTCTTCATTTTATTTTATTTTTTGTTTTGAAAGAAATACTCTTCAATCTTATGCAAGAGAGTTGTTCTTCAAACCCTGCTTAAATAGGTGCCCCTTTTCCTAAATCTGGACTCAATTTCTCACACCAAAATCCGAGCCTATTGCGTACGGAATGGGTTTACCCTCTCGATCCCCACAGGAAATCCAAAGAGCTCGAGGACTACTGAACAAAACCCTAAGGTCTTATTTGGTTTAGGGTTAAACTCCGAAATCGATTAGTTAGTCTTATTTTTTTAGTTTTAATTTTTTGAAGAATAACTTTAATTAGATATAAAAAAAATAAAAATATATTTAGTTACAGAATTAGTTTAGGGGTCCCTGAACTAGTTCATAGAGGATCTCTAAACTTAAAGCAAGTAATAATATTTCTTTCTTTTCTTCTCCTTGTTATCCCTTTCTGTCACCTCTTTGTCCACCGATTCTCTGGGACTACTTATTAAGTTTTATTTTATTAGTTTTATTTTATTAATGTTATTTATTATTTTCTTTTTGTAAAGAAGTGGAAAAGTGATGGTACCCTAGTTAAATCGATGTAGTTAGATTCGAGCTTGCTTATACTCATACATAACGTACCCCTTTATTCATTTGAGCACCATCTCATTTGCTTTCCTTTCTTTCTTTTTTCTCATTTTTTGAGAGAGAGGTGGACACTTAGCGTGCTTCAGTTAACCTATGCCACTAGGGTTTGAACCTAGAAATACTCATACAATGAGCATAATTCTTTTAACCATCACAACATAATCCTCTTTAACCATTTTTTGTTGTTTTATACACAATACCCAAAATTTATAGCGATTCATTTTATAATAGAATGTTATTAGAAAAATTTATAGCAATTCTTTTAATACATAATACTTTGTTGAATTTTTTAATATAATAAATTTTAATACAAATGATTTAATTTTTTTTGCACCCTAATAGAAATTTGACTCCAACATTATTTGCCTCTCCTCTTCCTCCAATGCGGTCTCTTACTCTATCACTTATTGTCTGCTGCTCCTCTTTCTCCGTCTCTCTTTCTCTTATACCACACTTTTTTTTTTCCTTTTGTCTTTCCTACTTTTTCTCTTCTCCTCCCTCCTAGTTACCCAATCCTAGATTAGCCCAAAAATTAATTGCAACCTTCTCACTCCAAGGCCCGCCCTAAAGGGCCTTCAATAATGACACAGGCTAAGCCTAGGCCGAAGTTGGCCCAATGATGTCAACTTGAACTTGGTCGAATATGACATACAACAAACCTTAGATATGGGTTCAAAATTTCATGGGCTATCCAGAAACCCTAACTTGAGGTTGAGTTGGAATGGAAATCAACCTTGCATGAACTCTCCAAGACATATTCCTTGCTTAGACAATACTTTTAGACAAGTAAAATTTGTTTAAAAAAAATTAATGTTTATCAGCATCAACACAGTTTTGGCCAGATTGCCACACATTATTTTATGAAAGCCTATAGGCTAATAATTCAATTAATTCCAACCAATTTTACAAGCTTGAGATGTATAGAAAATTGGATAAAATTTGAATAGCCTGCTACCAGCTTTATATGAAGAAACAAGTATCAAGCACAAATGGCATACAAGATCTAAATGAGATAACACCTATAACACATGCATCACTGACCAGCTAACTTTAACTTTAACATGATCGTCATGGATCTTAAAGCATGTTGCTATAAAAGCCCTCTAGAAAACTAGAATAAAAAAAAAACCAAAGAAATGAAGTGGCCCAACAACTACCTCTAACATCATTCTCGTCGGAGCGAAAGGAGGTAGGTGTGGCAAGGGTGGCGAGAGAGAAGTGGTGAGGTCGACGTGGCAGTTGCAATGAGGGTGATATGCACGGTGTGGTAGATGCGGTGAGGGTGAGGTCGTAAAGAGACAATGGGATGACAGAGGAAGTGACTACTAGTAAGAGGCCAGATTAGGGCAAATCAATGGCATCGAAGTAAACTTTGACAACGAGGCCAGCCCAATCGAAGCCTCGAGAGACATATGTAGCGACAGAGCTAAGACTCCACCTAGATGCCACTACCAAGCGGATCGACACTATCGACACGGGACGAAGTAATAGGTGGAGGGAGATGATTCAAACGATGGCAAAAATGCTGGCTGCTACTAGAAGAAGGCAATTTGACAATCCTAACAATGATATGGAAAATGAGAAAGAAAGATAGGCGCATGGAGAAGGGAGAGGAGAAGAAGAAGGATGAGGGAGGCTAGATTAGCAAGAGGAGAAGCTTCTCCCCTACCGTAGCCCATGGTCTAGAAGAGAGGGGAAGGGCGAAAAAGAAACCCTAGGAGGGTGAAAAAGAAAAAAAATCATTCAAACCCCAGCAAAAAAAACTCTACTAGGCCGGCTCTTTAGTAAGAACTAGATCACCCGACATAGGATGGAGTAATCTTGACTAGATTTGACATCACAACCTACTTTTGAAGCACTTTTTTCTTTGTCTCCGTTACAATAGATTATTATTTATTATAAAAGTGAGTATATTACGTAGTCTAAGCAAAATTAAAATGAAAACCCAATTGAATTTATGACGATCCAAACCCAAAAAGTACAAGGTACATGGAATTGTGTCTGATTTGTGATTGATTGGATCAAACCAACAAATTACTTCAAAAAATTAGACCCTCGTTCTAGATTTAGGAACCAAAGCACCTGACACTAGGTAGCCTAGTTCAATCATCCGGACCATTCTCTCACCTAAATGTCCTCATTTTCGCTTTTCCTACTACACGAAAAACTCATCTGGTAATCTATAGCATCACTTTATGTTAATATTAGCTACGTATCTCCAAAGCAGCTGCCTTGTTTCAATCACTCAGTTGCTTTTGGTACTGTAGTAGGTAGAGATAGATGGACATATCACTCTCCTACCTAAACTATCAACAAGTCTTACTCTTCTTGTTCATGCTTTAAAGTTATTTCTTCCAGCTATAATTCTCCTGGCAAGATAACAGAGCTAGAAAATATAACAAGGTTTGAGAAGAACCACCTCATCTCATGATTTTATTAGGGTAAATCCTCCTGCTTAAGCAATATGTTACTTGTGAGTTTATCAGAGAAAGAAGGTCTTGATTTTTAAGAAGAAAACTTGTACATGTATTCTCTGAAGTTTGTACATGTTTGGATGATAAGCCTTCCTGTGCATCCAAGTTGAATCAAATGAAATTTTAACTGTGGCATATCTATTTGTGAATGTACAGACCTCAAACAACATTATGGCAATGATTTGAATTGAATTGAATTTGCCTTGTTGATGCCCAAGCTAAGAAGCAACGCACCTTTATGAAGATATTGAGGAAGACTAAAGCACAAAGCATTCTATAAACCACTTTAGTAGCAAGAAGTCCCCCTTCTGGATTCATACTCACCAGGTAGACAGAGTCAATTGCAATGAATATCCAACTGATGCCTTCCAATGCCCACTTGATCACCAAGCTCAATCTCTCCTCCCCATATATCCTGCACACCATTCTTGAGCACAGCGCGAAAATTACCGACAAACTAGTCTTCGACAATCCTCTGTAAGAAACCGACTTCCCTCCGACGACCAGAGCCTCCGTCCTGCACACGCACGACGTGCACTCACCGGAGAACGTCGACTCCCTCAAAACCTCCAGCCCTGTGTAATAAGGCAGGATGATGGCATCCAGGTACAAACTGGCGTGTAGAATTCCGGAAACCGTCGACGCCTTGAGGACTGCGTATCGCAAATCTTTATCAACTTCATGTCTGAAAGCAAGAGCTGAGAGCTGGAGAAGCTGCAGCAGCGCAGGGCCCATATGGGAGAGAGGGAAGAAGGTATTAATCCTGTGTCCCTTGGCAAGGATCAGTAGAACAAATGGCAGGGCAATTGGGCCAGAAGGCAATAGGTACTTCCTCTTCACAGCAGCTGTGAACTTTGTGAATGCCATTAAGGTGAAGGCTGCAGTTGATAGCAAGCAAAAAGCTGCAAAGAGGAGAGCCAACAAGTCCACAATGGAAGGGTAGTCTCCTGGGTAAGTGCTGTCGCAGAAGTAGTGGTAAGGGCAATTGAGGAGGTCTCTGGGTTCTTCTATCTGCCATCTCGTGCACTTGAGGATTGATGTTGTGATGCTCTTCAGAGCCCACTCATGAGGAGAGGCTTCATCTTCTTCTTCTTGCAGCAGCATGACTGAAGCCATCTCCTAATCCTTTTGCCTTCAATCATTCTCCAAAGCAACTAGTTAACTTGGATTCTGAATGAGATCCATCAGAGAGAGAGAGAGAGAGAGAGAGAGAGAGAAAGGTTTGCTGTCATGGTGGTTGAGGTAGAGGGGGGCAGAAGTTGAAGGATGGTTTGACTTTGTTTCTAAGCAATGAGGATTGATTGGGTGAAGAATTGTTTAGCTGTTAGTTAAAGTTGGTTGAAGTTTGGCAGTGAGGAGGGCATCATCTTGGGTACAGGACTTGCCTTTATTGCTTGTTTACTGTCTTCATTTAATGTTTATTCTTAAAAGACAATCCTTATCTATGACTTCTATCTTGTCTATTATTGGAGGTGGATATTTTAATTGAAGAGAGATGTGACATGGTGTCCCAGTAAGCTCTAGCTACCATTCCAAATGGATTCAGTCGTGAACAACAAAGAATAGTTTAATTAGCTTTAAATTATACCTAGGTTGGTGTCAATCGCTTCCATGATACTATTAGTTTATACCAATTATTAGGTCATAGGATAATTACAGTTATATATATATTTTTTAAGTGACATTTGAACTGATAGGTGCCTATTATGATATTTTATTGGGGAAATAACTTGTAAGGCAGAGTGATTAATCTACATGATGATTTTAATAAAAATATATACAGGTGCATGCTTTTATCTTCTTTGGGGCACATAATTGAATGACCCACTATTAACTTTTTATTGATTATGGTTATATGTGAGATAGACTTTAAGATCTAATTTTCTTTACAAGTGGTATTAGAATTGATGGTTCAATAATTTTGAATTATTATCTGAAATCGTATAGTACGATAAATTTATTAAATTAGAGATATGATAATTAAAAATAATTTTTTTGGTGTTAAATAAAATACTATCTACGGAACCTACCATTTCATAATGGCAATTAGGAATAACTTTTCCCAAAAATTGAGAGAAATTAAAGATCCACTTGTTTATCACCAAGGTAATTAGTCAAACACTTTAGATTGCAACTTTAGAGTGGGCATTTGTGTAAGAAATAAAGATTAGTAATAATAACTACAATATATTATTAGAACTTAGATTTTAGTATTTGGTGGCGAATTAGTCACTCATATTGATTAATTGTCTCAACTAAATAAGGTGGTATAAGAGAATTGAAGGAAAAGATAAAAGCCAACATATAGATGCAAATTGGCTACAAGATTAACGAGAACACCACCACAAAGTGTTTCTCTTCTTTTTCATTTAAATTTTAAAGCATATGTCAAGTAGAATCAGTTAGCAAATCATTGTACAAAACTTTTTAAATGAGGATGCAGAAGACATGATGTTGTCAGTGCTACTTTTATAATAAGAATAAAAAAATAGAAATGTAATCATTTGCAAATGACTGGCCAACAACTACTCATAAGATTTGTTCAAAATCCTGCTGCCATACTACTAAATTGTCTTTAGTATTCCATTGACAAATGAGCTGACTTAGTCGTCCTGATAAGTTATGGCCCTGGTAGGCAAACCAAAGTTGATCATGATCAAACACTTATTTGATTCATTGATCAAACATTGGGTTAAGAATTATTAAATCTATTGTGGAATGAATCTGAAATTACTGTCCTAGATTATCCTTTGTTTGATGTTCCTCTAGCTCTCTCTCTCAGAGTTATTGTTCGTCAACATCAATTCCTCTCGGATTAGAAAAATGGTATCATAGTTTCTGTTTGTTAGAGATATTATTTGGTTTGATATGATTTCTTAATTAGACTTGATATGTTACCATCACCGTTTTATAGCATTCTCATATTGACTCTATTATCTTACATATCGATTAGGAATATTCTATAGAATCAGTATAATTTTCGACAGTGTACATCTGCTTTACATTGTATAAGTAGGGATTCTGTTCAAAGTAAAAAAAAAGAAAAAAAGATGTAATTCCATTACTGTTTCATGGCAAATATTTCAATATCCCTTAGAATTTAGAGTCCTAATCTAATAATTATAATTGCCAATTGTTATATTTGGTACCAGCTTTTCATATCGATGATCGAACTGGACTTAGACCAAGGTACGGAGGGGCTCTTTCCCCTCTCGCTCGATACCGTTCCATGAGGGGTACCTCCAATCAGTGGCCAGCCAATATTAAAACACTGTTGGACAAAGGAGGGTCGTGTTGAGGAGGATGCCACTAAGGGCCTCGACCTCGACAACTCCCCACACCCGCCAGGAGTCACCCGATGACCTAGGGAAGGGAACGGGCATGACCGAGGTGGCTCCAACATCAGGTTGCGACCGATCGCCACAGCGAGGCACCACGTGGGCGTGGCAAAAGATGGGACAGGAGGAAGGAGGGTCATGGTTGCCCATCGGGAGCCATAGTGAGGCACTCAAGGGCCTCATCGATGCCAAATTGGCACCCTCTTCGAGGCCCTATCAGGCCTCATCGGAGCAAGAGAAGGAGCTCTCCTCGTTGCCTAGCTCACCGATTGCCAAAATCGATCGATTGACCACTGCTGTCGGCCCAACCGATCACACCTAAGGTTGGTTGCCACAAGCACCTAAAGCACCACTACACTACCAAATACAGAAGTAAAGACGAGGGAGCAAGGGAGGACTTATTAACGACGGCCGGTTCACCGGCTTTGACTTCATCAAGCAGTATTTCATTATTGGCCAGATGATGAGAGGAGTCTCGGTGAAAGGTAATGGGAGGGAAGTGAAGGAAGAAATAAAGAGATGTAACAGCGGCCCTCTACCCAACCTAAGGGGTGAGCCACCCTGCACACACCGGTGAAGATGAAAGACATTTTTTTTAGGGGGGTGGGGGTTCAGGGGCGATTACAACTTGGTTGTTAATAGTTTTAAATTGTTATCTTAAACAGAGTATTCAAAGTTATCAGGAAACTAATATGTACTTTCGCTCTTCTCCTCACAAGCTAATTATATCTCTCTTATATGCCTATAGTATAATTATTATAGGAAATGATCTAATTTGATTTGAGCCAAGTCTGAGTCTGAGCCTAAGTTAGCCCGAGCCAACAAGCTGATTGAGATGGTTCAGTTGAATCATATGCTTATTATATCTGATTCAATTATTTACTTAGTTTGATTCCATATCAAGTTCACTCTAATCTAATATATGGTCTGTTTTAGTTGGATCTTAACTTGAGTAAAGTCGGTTAGTCGAGTTAGCATCTATAAATATGTAAACGGCAAACCTAGTTGAGTTATGTTTATAAAGATTTGTGTCTATTCTTCCTCCTCTTTTATTATGTATTCTTTTCCCTTATCTCTCTTTATTCACAAGGAAACCTTCCGCATGACTTTCGTCCTCGCCAACGTTGCCATTGGCCAATCATAGTTGTAGGAATCCTTTGGCATCCATAAGCCATCGTTCTGGAGTTAGAGTAGCAAGAGTAAAATTAGAAATAACTTTTCCACAAAGTGACAGAAACTAAAAATTGAAGGTTGACAGTTTTGAAAGATCATCTTGTCATAATTAGCTATCAATAAGGTAATTAGTCAACTCTTTATATTGCAACTTCGGAGTGGGCATTCACTAAGAAAGAAAAAAAGATAGTATAACTCCAGTATATTATCAGAACTTGGATTTTAAAAAATGGTATCAAGTTAGTCATTCATATTGATCAATTGTATCAACCAAACAAGGAATAAGAGAATTGAAGAAAAGGATATATCCACTGTATAAATGCAAGTTGGCTACAAGATTAATGAAAACACCACAAGGTCTTTCTCTTCCTTTTAAATTAATTTTAAAGCATATGTCCAATAGAATCTGTTAGCAGATCATTGTACAAAACTTTTAAATAAGTAGCTCATTGATTTGCAGTAACCCTGGCCACCAAATATAAGGATTGATCTTTGGTGAAATTTTTAGTGTATAATTTGAACTCATTGTGGTTTGTTTCTAACGAGAGATAGCCTAATTATTCAACATATTTACTAACCGAGCTTAAAAAAATATATTTGTTCACGGCCCAACTCATCAATCACTTAGGCCGGGCCGAGCTAGAATATTCTAGCCCGTTACCGCCCACTAGCTCATTGGATATTGGACTTGGCTTAAGTATAATGGATCTAATTAATGGGTTAAATATAAAAATATTATATCTTATTAGACCGATTTTAATGGGTTTATATAAAGACATTTTAGTTGTCTTTTATAAGAACATACTTATATGTTGATATACAGTTTACTAAACACCTAACATGACTAAAAAAATTATAAGAATATACATGCATTATGAGTCGTGTCATAGATGAGAGTAGTGGATCGGGCTTTCGGGCCGGACCGCGATAGATCATAGATGAGAGTAGTGGGTCGGGCTCAGGCCGGCTTAACCGGATTAAAATCAAGCGGGTTCGAGTCGGGCTTGGATGGGTCGGGCCTAATGATGATGTCTAAGCTCATTATCAATTAAAAAAAAAAGTTCTGTATTAATTATTATAATTTACACTTCTTTGATTAAGCTAAAATTCAGAATAGCTCCCTGAACTTTTATTTATATTACTTAAATACTTTAAAGTAGTAATATATATATATATATATATATATATATATATAATTGTTTGATATACATTAATTTTAATATGAAATAACCAAAATATTTCTTTCTTTTTTTTGTTTTACATCAACTTATTAGAAAATTGATTATTTTTTCAAAACCTCATTTATCTTATGTTACTTTCATCACAATCTCTCTTATTTCTTATTTTGGACATTATAATATTTTTAAAAAGAGGTAATACAGATTAAAGAAACAAATGTTAGTAGCCTTGATCATGGATTTAGTATAGGGTGATTGATTCCAACTGAGGAGTAAAATAAGCTATAATGACCGGAATAAGTTTTTGTGTGTGTGTGTGTGTGTGTGTGGAGGAATCCTAACCTCCTATGAGATGCTTTTAGGATCTCCTCCTCCCATCCAATATTCATTCATTGTAGCAATCCCTTATATAGGGATTACAAAAGAAAGAATGCATAAAGTAACTTGAAAAGAAAAAAAAAGATCAAGATAAGAAAAACTAAGGAAATCACATTAGCAAATTATATAGGTAATCATAGTGCACATAACAGTCCTTCCCCAATAATCAAACCTTTATCCTCAATGGATCAAAATCTAGAAGACAAGCTATAATTTCTTATGCCTTTTCTTATGTCGCATTAGCAGAGGAGAGTCCTTTCCAACAAACGAGGAGCTTGTTGATGGTCAAACGCACGGCAGTGTTAGGGGAGCTCTCATCGTGTTTCCTTCTTCTATTAATTAGCATGGGGAGAGCTTTCTTTTTAGAGCACTTTCAAAATGCCTTGCATGAGAAGCACTAGTCTTATTTTCCTTTTAACGATCAAAGAAGCCTCCAAAATAGCTAATGGTAAAATGATGTGGATTTTTAGCGACTGCTAGAATCTGGGGGGTCAATGGGACTAATCCGGACACTCATATCTGAATGCCTTGGATGGATTTTTGAAACACTAGTAGTATAGCAAAGTTTGCAATTTTAAACTAGGCTTGGAAGGATTGAGTTAATCCACCTGTAACCTTTTATTATTATCTTGAATGAATTAATCCAAGATGAACAAATGAGGAGCTGTTGATATCTACAATTCAAAATGGCTTGTGGAAGAGAATGAAGTTCATTGGAGTTTGGGTGCAGAGTTGGCAGTTCATCTTGGGGATATGTACTCTCCTTCACCAATTTTTTCCCTTTAATTGAGAGATGAAAGAGAGCATGAATTTTGGACCCCAACGGTAGTTCCAAGTGATATGTTATCACCAATCTTTGGAGCACTTTATAGAGACAAAATTAACGAAGTTTGGTAATAAATTTGAAGGCAAAATAAATATAATCTTCTTTGGCTACTGATAATTGTTCGTAAACATCTTGCAAAACCTGATCTAGTTCAAATAAAGATTGGCTTATTGAAGCCACATTAGAAGTCTCATGCACATAAGAAAGTAAATAACCTTGAGCTTTCATATATGACTTCAAAAGGCGTCTTATTTATTGTTGAAATGATAGCTAGTTTTTTTTGTAGGAATACTCTGCCCAAGGGAAGGAAGCTGATTGATTCACTTCTTAGTTTTGAGCTATTGAAACACGAAAAATACATCTCTTGGATATATGATTGACCACTCATGTTTATTCGTGTATCTGAGGTTGATATGCGAAACTGAAATCAAATCTACAGTCATTCAATTCAAATAACTCCTCCTAGAACTTATACACGGAAAAGTGAACTCTAGGGTCTGGAACCAAGGGGATTGCTCCTGGACTGAGTAGTCCACTTCAATACTCTAAGAAAGAGTCCCTCACAGGTCCGATAGCGAGGTGGCCCGTGGACCTAAAAGAATCCATCCATAGGCCTGACCAAAGGTTGTGCGATTGACCTTTTACGATAAATATAAAGAATTTATATCACGAAAAACTTTGCTTTCTTACAAATTTGTCTATCATAAAAGACCTAACCCATCGAGAGGAAGCTTCTTGAGCCGACACCAGATCGTCGACCAGCTAATTTCTTGACGAAGTCGGAGACCAAAAACAACAGGTGGATGATACTGAATGAAATTAAATTGATGGAAGAAAAGATAACTCTGACTCACTAGCGTATCCAAAGGTGATGACAATTTGGTCCAGTGGCATTCTAGTCATGCTGAGAAGAAAACTCTGACTCACTAGCGTATAAATTTATTTTATGCTACCTGCTATGTTTTAAACAAGCTATACGAAGCTAACTTTAATTGTTTTCGAGCTGAATATAAGCTAGGATTTTAGTTCATTATTTAGCTTGGGTCTTGTTAGAGTTCCACAAATTTAATTTCAAGCCAAACATGACTAAAACCTATATTCGGCTCATTGCCGCCCCCACTCATTTAAGATAATTTTAGAGAATTTGATATCTAAAATAATACAAATTAGACTTTAGATGATAAAAATATGATATTTCATCCTAATTTTAGGCACTTTGGACTAACTATAAGAGAGTAAAATATATTTTCTCCTAATTTATAATTTCAATTTATGCCGTCTAAGACTATAATGAAGTCTTCCATGGCATTTTCAGTATGGCGTCCTCCCTAAATCACACCATGATTCCATGGGCTTGAATTTCTATTTCTCACATCTTTGGACATAGGAATGGGGTTGGGCTAACCCATGGCATAAACTATGTAAACTGGGACATCAACAAGCCCCTTAAAAGTCTTTACTGCAGCCATGGGAGGAGAGTCTTTCTTAATCTTCAAGTTTCGCCATTATTGAATGAGTGGCTCGTTCTTGATTTAATCATACTTACTTATAACCGGGGAAGAAGCTTGATGAAATTTTGTTTAAATAAAAATGAGATAGTTTATATATACTCCAAGGATCCGTAAATTAATTAAGAACAATCTCATTATTCTACCAGTCTATGCAAAGAGCCAGAAATCCTCCAAGATCGTCAAAGAAGTTGCTCCTGTGGAGATATTAAAATTAGAAAGAGAGAAATAAATAAATAGCCGTGTTGGAATAGGAGGAGATCAGCATTTGATGAGCTCAAATTTGCATGAAATTTGATGAAGTCTTAAGGAAAACGTGATTCTATTAGTTTGGCCAATGTTTATAATTTTAGTCTTCAAAATTTATTAAGTTTTTGTTTCATACATAGAACTCAAAATCCAATTTCGTTTGTTCCTGTGTGTCTTATATTGTGTCAATGAATCCAGATCCTTTTCTTTTATATAGTGAAAGTTTGTCTTCTTTTTTTCTTTTTTTGTGTGTCAGATTAGGATTTTGGTTGGATCCCTTATTAACTTTATAAACAATCATGTAAGTCTTTGGCCGAATAAATTCAAAATTGGTATTCTGTTTGATTGGTGCATCCTTCTTTGAATATTATATTCCTCAAGTAAGAAATTAGTTGGACCTCTGTTAAGTGGAAAAGTAAACTTTATGAGAGATGATGCCATCTTGAACAGAGGATGAGAGCTGAGAGAAAAACAACACATGATTCTAACATGATTTAGCATCATTACAGTCATGTATATATAGATTAGCAAGCTAACAAGAAAAGTTATATTGGAATATGATGAATAACAATCAAAGCAAAAACACACACACACACACACACACACACAATAGAAAAAAGAGCAGAGTTCTGGCTCAAAGTCAAGGTCTCATAAGTAGTTCTGGTGTCATAGTTTGTCAGCAAGATTTCCAGTTGTCAGGGATTCTGATGCCTAATTTGTTTAATGAAGGTCAAACAATTATTTTGTGTCGGTTGATTTAATAGTGTACTTCCGATTACAGGCAGCCCACTAAGATCATGGTCAACTAGGATCATGTCCTCAGAGGAAAAAAAAGAATCAAATCTCAACTTTGTTTAACTGAAAGATAAACAATGAGGAGCCATGAGTCATTCTACTGACCTGCAATATTCTTCCAAAGAAATATGAAAGAAGAGAGTCAACTGCAGGCTAGCTGCTTAAAAAAATTCATCCGTCTGTCACATAGTTTTGCAGTACTCTGCTTACACAAATAAGGACTCAGTATTTGTTCGCACCCAAAGAACAGGCAAAACTGTTATTTTATATACACATTTGATTAGGCCAAATGTCATATAACTTACATCTGATAAAATCTAGCTTCTGTTACATTGGAAAACGATGTCTCAGTAAGATGAATCGAAACATCCTGTGTTTCCTTCTCAACCTTGTAATTTTCCACTTCTCTCGTAGTATCTTGCAACTCTTATGTATTCTATTCATTACACACTATCTTCTCTGTGCATAAATATACAAGTTTACATCTACAAGCATGCCTATGTATCTATAGACTGATCAATACCGCGGCTTAGCAGACTAGCTGGGTACAAGGAACCCTCACCGGAGAGAATACTACAGTGAGTGGTGCATGATCAGAGAGGGAGTAATTCTCAGGCCACATTCCTTTCTCCATCTCTGGCGGGAAGAGAACGGCATCCTTCACACTAAAACCAAAAGCTTTCTTCACTGGGCCTGACTTGGTTTTTCTAGCATTATTAACCTGCTCAAAATTCTCCTCAGGTTGCTCCGATGATTTAGGATTCCAAATCCGCTGCTGCAGAAGGTTAGAAATGTTTTGATAAGAAACCGAGTAGATGTAATACTTGATGGAGAGACATGAAGTTTTACGATCAGAAAAAGCATTGATATGGTCGATCATTTGATGGAAGAGTTGATATACTTATGACAATAAACTGAAGCTACTAATGTTTGAGACTACCAAGTTGTGTCAGAGAGAGCAGTCAATCATTTAACGGCAAACAGAAGTAGTGGTATGGCCAGTGATACTCCAAAGAAACACTTTCTGGCCCTCAAAAGTGCTCAAACACTATGCAATTCTCATTGTGACCAAGGATACTAATAGTATTATGGCTTGCTACAAGTTGATTACGAGAAACTTGACATTTAAGATGAATACTTTACCTGAAACTCTTCATAATTCATCACACCATTCCCATCAATGTCAGCTTGGATCCACAAATCCTCAGTTTCTTGGGAACTCAGACCGTCAGGATGGCGAAGTAACCCTAACTGCATTTGACTAAAATGTCAGCAGCTTCCACCTTTAAAAGGTTTTAGACACCTATATGTTCAGTAAGCAAGCAGAAATTACCTGACAGAGTGCCTGACAGAAGCTTGAATATGTGATATAATCACCAGGACTGTCCCCCTTAAGGAGAGCAAATGCATTATCCTCAGAAAGAGAAGCTGCTCGAAGAAGATTCTGAAAAACAAAGATTAAGCTTTTGTTAAATTCCACAAGAGCCAAAAGACTGAATCCAGAGAAGATAAATTAGGAGACCCAACATGAAGTAAAAGAAAATACTACAAATTTACAAAAATATTTCTATGATTAATTCGAAAACAAATAATAGATATATAAACTTCATTATCTTAAGATAATATGGTGAGCTTTAACAGTGAAGATGGAAATTCAAAAGTATAAAGACTACCTTAATTATTCCAAAGACAGCTTCATTCCAGCTAGTTTTCAGGGGCTTCCTATAGTTATTGGGATTAAGAAGCCATATAAAGTCTACTCCACAAATGTTCCCTCTATGATTGCGATGGCTTACCCACTACATGGGAGCAGAAATAAAGTCAAATCTAGATGTTCTGGTTGTTTACTCTGCGGGCCTGAGAATCATATAAAATCAAGTTATAATTACCTTGTGGGCATCTGCATCACTGTCAGTATACTGATGAGCAGTATCATATGATGACACAAATCCCTGGGATCTAAGTATCTTGTAAACATGTCCACGTTTACTTCCATTCCAATCACTGAACAAAAGAAAATAAGGAAATATGATGTCAATCAGAGCAGATTAATATTAAAAGGAAAACCAAAATCTTGGTATATAACTCACCCACACAGTATAATAGGCATAGGACCAAGCTTATTTTCTTTCTGGTAAGATTCTATATACTGAAGGATCTTATAGACCTGTCATTGGAAAAAAAGAAAAAACTATAGCTATCAAGAATTTCTGACTAGCACTGTAAATGCAGAAAGGAACACAAATACAATTATCTGTGTACAAGAAATTATGACAATGTACCTGCTTTAGACGAACTATACAAAGACTGTAGTCATGAGGAAATAGCAAATGAGTATTCACAATGAGGCTTTGTTGTTGAATGTTTCTCTTTTGGTTCTGCCAGAAAGGAACAACTGACTCAACATGTAATAGCTGAGCAACACGATCTCCAAAATCGTTGAAGAGCAACTCTCGGTAGTTTAAAACTCTAAAGTTGTCCCTATGTACAGCAGTCAGTAGACCTGTTTAAACATAAGAGGTATGTGTGTTGTAAGCAACAACTGTCTGGCTAACAAAATATTCCGATGTTAATAAAAAGTGCATATGTATCAATCTCAACACAGTAGAAATGCTCTGTCTGTCGTTGCTCTATAACTATCAATAGATAGAGTAAGGTTCTTGTCCTCATAATTTTCAGATGCATATAAATGTATATCTCGTCATCTTCCGTTCTCGCAGACCACGTGTCCCTTTACTTCGGCAACTCCTTAATCTCCATCTATTTTTCAAACTAGGCCTGTGCTAACTGACACCTTACCAATCATTCTTGTACAAGAAACCGATCTTTTCAGCAACTAATATGAACATCTGTTCTTTCTGTAATTCACATATATTCCATTTGGTCCTTACTTTTAACTTCTCACATACATTTTCTACATTCTATATTTGAGGATTGAAATTATTGCAACTCTTGTGACTAAATCTAATACTAAATGAAATCTATCGAATACCTTTCCATCATAAAATTTCTCTTCAAGAATGTCCCAACATTTCCCTGTCAAAATACCTATTAATCTTTCTCAATTTCAGGGCATGGAAGCATAAAAAAATACCCACAAATAGCTAGTTGCATATTATTGCAAACATAAAATGATTACATGTTCTTCAAACATGCTTCGGGATATTAATTGGATGAAAATATGCGTTTCAATGCTCAATAAAAAAGAAGAAAAAGAAGATGATGATGAGACAACAGAGTTAAAAACATACCATCTCCGCGATTATTGGTGCGCGCGAGCTTGAAGCTCATATAATTTTCATCACCCAACCTCTTCTCATACATATCAACGAGCTCATCATTCCCTAACCATACCTCCTGAAGCACACCGTAAACATATTAAACAAAAATTAAAAGAAAGGAACACCCCACTCCAAATTCAAAACCAAATCAAAACACTGGAATTCAACTCACCTGGAGGCAAATTATGGAAGAATGATCCGCCAACAGCCGGTCTATGATGCGCTGATTCCTGGTTAACCAATTCGCCCTGTATTGGCTCTCTCTGCAACTCTGATCCTATCCAAATCAAAAAAACCCAACAAAAAGAATACTTCAAAAACAGCCCAGTAACTAAAAAAGAGACAACTTTTCGCAGTAGCAACCAAAACCCATCTCCCACAATGCCAGAAATTCCATTCCTCACCTCCTCATCGAGCCTCTTGTAGATTGGCGCGAGAATGTTGAAGGTGGTGCACGAGACGCATGGCTGGGGGTCATATCCCAACCCCCTCACCTTCTTCTTCCACTGCTTAGTTTTGGCTTCCTGCGTCAAACCATCTATCCACTCCTTCGTCTGCAACATTCCAATCCAAAATCAATCACAAGAAAACAAAACCCAACAAAATATACACAAAAACCAATTGGGAAAACGAGCCCAATTACCATTTCGACGCGAGAAACTAGAAGAACAAGAAGACAATGGAACAGAACACAAGCAAATGGTGGGAAAGAGAGATTGTTCTTTTTGGCGTATAGTAGTTACTATTGGATTCTTTATGGTGGTGGTAAGAGTAGCGAGGCAGACCCCGCTTTATATAAAACGAAGAGGATAAGGGTGAACACAACGAGACGGTGACGGGATTCCTAGCAGGTCGCGTCGCAGGCCACTCACCGGACATAGCCGGTGGCGGGCCCCTATCTGGGTTAGTTTCACTCTCCTCCCCCAAATATTGCCTATTTTCTTTATAGACCCCTGGACATCCTCATCTATATAATATCTTTTACCTCGTTTTTACCTTACGCTCAACTTGCTTATTAAGTGTAAAATTCCTATAATTAATTATTCAAAAAGATCCTATATTTTACTTTTTATTATTATTTACACTCTACTTTATGTGTATTTATCATTCAGTCCCTGAAGTCATTTAATATTTTGGTATCAGGTACGTAATTCCCTGAAACTCGATATATATATATATATATATATATATGTAATTAAGGATGTGGATGCTAATTAATAATTAAGAGGGATACTTATAATTATGTGAAAATAACTTCCAAGATGACGTTGGTGGGGATCCTACGGATAAGAATGCGAAACGTGGCGAGATAAACCCGTTGGCGAAGGTGCCCCCCGGATTAAAATAACCACCGCCACTACGTGACACGTGGCGACGAGCCAGAGATTTGGGGCCCTAAGGTGGATGGCGTGGAATCACAGCCAGAGTCGTACAAAGAGGGATGGCGATGTATGTTTGCAACGGTGAGCAGCAGATCCCAACTTGCCATGCCATCATCTCCTCTTTCCACAATTTTTTTTATTTTTAAAAAAGTGCCAATTGAATTTCCATAAACTTTTTAAAAAAAAATAAAATAAATTACTTAATCCATAATCGGAGCAGTAGTCGTGAGCCAATCAACAGTTTTATTCGCCTTGTAATTAGTATAACTGTTACTAAGAGCTCCACTAATAAAATGATAAGGTGAGAAAAACCACAATTCCAGATGACAATGAGCGCTTCCCTCATATCAATCGCTTTAACCATGACTGCTAAGACAAACCGACCGAAATAATTACCAACAATGATGGGAGCACCGGTTGACGAGCAAAAGATAAATCCAGCTCCGTCCTATTTTATCAATAAACTTGTACTCTAAATAAACATTTTTTTTCTTATTTATTATTTAATATTTTTGAAAAAATAAACTTATCTATTTGTCTTTTTTACAGTAGACCATCTCACGGTCACGGATACGCGGAGAGAATAGAAAACTCCAAGATATATTTAATATGATTTATTTTTAGACGAAGACTAAATAAATTTTTTTAAGAGATGCACATGTTTTTGTTTCTATTATACTAAAACAAAATTAAGTAATAATTTTTTAACTTATAACATACTGTGTTAATCTCCATAAGCTAAATAATAACAACTATTAGCTTATATATGAATGAAGCCTTGGTTTCCAAATACAATGAATGAATGAATGATGTGGAGTGAGATTAGGAAACAAGATTCGCTTACGTTGCGCCAAGGAAAAAGGGATTCCCTGCCGACGTGGATGTTTGAAGGAAACTAATATAAAATTTTATTTATCAAAATGGGCATCAAACCTAATACCAAAAGAATTAAAAATTAAAAAGAAATATTATTTTTTTAATAATATAGTGAATAAAGTTTGGAAGTAGGGTTAGTTTCCGAAAAGCCGTTGGAAAACCGTTGGCGGAGGAGCCGCCGGATCAAATTACCGTTGGACTACGTTACGGTTATTTGTTTCCTAGTTGCAACGTTACCGCATAGCCTTTTCTGAAAAGGCCCACAAGTTTTATAGAAATTATGCATTGGACGTCGTCTTAGGTAGGTTAACCTTACCTTAACCTATAATTTGGAAAAGAATCATGTATCTTATTAAAAATAAATAACAGTTTGAAATTCCCTAACTCACAGTGAGCTGACGTAAATGGTTTTACTTTTACAACCATAATAAATCCATAATGCAGGGGATCTTTTGAAAATATCCCCACAGTGGGACCCACATTTTGGGCTTTTTACTTTTTTAGGAGCGTTGAATATATTTCCCGACAGTCAACGTTGGACTTTGGGGTTGACGTGCCATAAAAATGTTATCACTAACAAAAGATCTCAGAATTATTAGTGATTTCTTTTTCCAGTTTTAGTTTATGAGAAATGGATGGAAGAAGAAAGAGATGGATAAAATATTAAATTATTTAATTTTGTTAATTTTTTTCTTCTATAAAATTTTTAATAAAAAATAAAGGTCAACGAGCAACATTAGAGGGAGGGAGCAAACTATCTTATCTGACATTTGATTAATCCATATAAATATATAAAAAAACATAGAGTATATAACATAAAATGCCATTCGACCTCTTTAGTTTGTTATCTTCCTTTGAATGCTATATTTTTCTTTTCTATTCTATTATCCATTGCACGTCGTAATACTATTTTATCAGATCTTATTTCAGATTTTAATATGTTTTTTCTTCCTTTAATTTAATTGTTTTGAAGTGGTAGAGAAGCTAAAAAGAAAAAAAAAAAAAAAAGGCTTGCAATATTGTTTTGAATTTATATTAGAGCATCATGGTTGACAACAATAGTATAAGCAGTAGTTTACTCAGTTGAAGTGAAAACCTTCACTATAAGAACTTATCCACAGTAATTAATTAATTAGCATGATTAGAAATTAATCCCAAGAAAGGAGGTATATATATATATATAGCTAGTAACATTATGGAGTTACGTGCATGGGAATTGTTTATGTTGTTCATTAGAGCAAGTAAAGTAAAGAAGAAGATGGTAATTCCCTTGGCATGTATTTAGTAATGGATATGGATGAAGAAAGTGATAAGCTCTTTATTCCTGCCCAACTTAATTAGTGGCAAAGTAGAATATGCTGATCTAATTAAAGTTGTTAATTTTTGAAATTATGAACATAAAGAAGAAGGATTTATGATCCTAAAAGGTGCCAGACTAGCTAACATGGAAAACGAGTGGAATAAAGGTGTGCATTCTTCTTATTAGTATACGTAAATTGATATATAAAATCTACCATGTTCTGATTCCTTTGTTTGTATGTGAGATAGAGAAAAGATGTAGGGGAATAATCATGTATAGTTAGTTCCCTTTTGGCAATTGTTTCATCACCACAGGGCTGAGACATAATATTCGAATCATAGCTTTGCATCAAAAGGATGAGAGATATTCTTGCAGGCCGATAGATGAGGATGGAGAAAGCAATGAGCATATTGGCATCAACATATTGGTGTGAAGAAAGAAAGAAAGAGAGATGCACATTTCTCACCATACAAATAAGTGGTATACATCACAGGAAAAGAAGAACGTTTGTTCCAAGAATAATCCCCATATGGATCATGCTAAAAAGGATTTATCACAATTGTTGACCCACCCAAAAAGAAGGGAATAAGATGTATAAATATTTAAGAGTGACACATGTTACAAACTTAGTATCAGAGTCATGGGTGGGTTTAGACCCTCATTAGCACTAATGTGCGATATTAGGGATACTAAACGACTTTTAAGCTTTTAGGTTAAGTGGTCAACAGATTGGTCAAGTTTTAGGGCTAGCTTAGTTTTGGGCCAGGCTGGTTAGAGAAAAAGTCCAACTCCAAGTTGAGATTAGTTGTACTAAACCAGCCAACTCATTTATAAGTCTCCTACTTTGGCAACTAAGATACACCTTGTCCTACACTTAGAATCCTTATTTGTGATCTGGCTTTTGCTGACCAAATGAGAACAAGAGAAGTGATCCAAGAATCTTTCAAGGTGTGAAAGAAACCTATGAATTATTGAGTCAAAGCAATCTTATAGGAAAATAGAGAGAGACAGATACATATATATAATTTGACAGGTAATCACCAGCAAGCATGTATGTAATTCAAGTACTACCAACTATCAGATTAAACACATGTGATGATATGCATTTCAATTGGCAAACAATAGTTCCCAAGAATAAGATTGGACATCCAACTTATTTAGTTCATTGAGCAGTTGCCAGTTGCCAGTTGGGCAAACGGCAACAGCTGGGCTCAAACCTTGTACAAGCTATGGACAACTATTAGATAATGAATGAATTAATAAGAGCAGTTCTTCCAACATAAAATGAGGTCTCTTTTGCTAAAGAGAATATATATATAAATTATTGAATGAGTAGATTCAAATATTAGAAAGAAGAAAACATAACTAGATTAGATGAAAGGAAATCACCTAATTTTTCCCCCAGTTATTGGCCATTTAGATTTAGGTAAGCACCTATACTGCTCAAATTTGGTTCAGACTAAGTCAATGTGAAATTAAAACAAACATTAAAATAAAGTAATGTGTATAAATAAGATATGCTATTATTGATAATTATTAAACTTTAACAAGCCAAAGTTTATTATTTTTTTGTGTGTGTGGCTCATTTCCTAATGTCTTGATCTCGATCAAAATTTTGAGCCAAATGTTTCATAAATGAACTAAATTTGCTAACCCTGCTAGCAGATCATTTCCAGAAAAATTGTCACCGCTCTCTACTCAAAAGCTTCATTGCCCCAACTTTGGCCAATTGAAGAACTCTCTCTCCCTGAAACAAAGAGACATTATTGCTATTTTTTTTTCACTTCCTAATGCAAGTAAAAATGGAGAATTGTTTAGATATACAGACCAAAGATAAAAATGATGACCTTCCCTGACGACTAGTACTTATAAAGAAGGAAAATTCATTCTTCAAAATTTATAGGAAAGCAAACAGCTCAATATGTGATTCCTAGATTCAATTTCCTGGTGTATTTCCCTAGCTATTTAAGAAGACCACCACAACAACAACAACAGAAAAAAGAAAAAAGATGAAAGAATGAAAGAAAGAAAGAAAGAAAGAAAGAAAGCCCCTCAAAACTTTATCAAAATGAGACGACAATTTAAAACACCCCAAATGGGACCAAATCTAGCCATGCCAAGGACAACAAATAGACATGGCAAAGGTCTATAAAAATAAAATCTATGGCTAACAAGAAACTCACCCTATACACCATTTATAAGGATGAGACTGATAAATTACCATTGTTGCCTGTGCTCTAAGCTGGAACATAAGATTCTAGCATCAACTGTGCTTGGGACGGTGACTTAATCTCAACTATTAAGTACATGAACTTCCATTTCTTATCAGTAAGATCTTTAAACATTTCGGCGTACACCTTCCCAGCTCCATGTGGTCCACGAATATAGAAATTTACCTGTATAGACATGGGACTGGAATATTATGTATGCATAATAAATCATGTTTCTTGAGATCATTGAAAAAATATCATGTAAATCAAGTATTCAAACAAATAGAATATGATACTCTTAATCACACATTAGCTGTTGTGGGCTTCTAAGTTTAGAAAGTGATGAAGTCAAGCTTAAAAAGATGCTCTGTAGATAATTTGCAAATAATAGCTGAAATTGAAGCTTAGTGCTACCTCAACATGTTCGACGCCATCTTCATCGGTCCAAACTCTATTCGGAATGCGCTGCCTCGCAGCACGATTTCTGCTTTCCTGGCCATAACCAGTGACAGGGGAGCCTATTCTCACTGTAACCTAACAAGAAAACCAGATATTATGGAGAGATGAAAAGCACATTTATTTCTACAAAGAACAGGTGGATAGCCCATAAATAGCAATGTCTATAAGATGATCAGTAATTAAGTAGCAGTCTCAAGTCTTGACCTATCACTGACCTGACTATCATTCTGAACCCTTTCAAGAGCCTTTCCAAAAATTTTGTATCTGCACACACACAAAAAAAAGTGGCAAACAATGAGGAAGCTTTTCTTTACCAAGCAGCAAGTAGGAAAAAAAAAAGATAAAAAAAAAGAGAGGGAGATTCAAACAACTAGCCTGATAGAAGAGAGCAACAAGAAAAACACTTTACACCAATGAATTTCTTGACCACCCATAAAATAGTGCAGTATAAGATTCAGTTGTTCAGTTTTAGGAGTGCATTATCTTGACACAATCTCAAAAGGTATGCAGATTGCAGATGACAGTTTATTGCACAAATTATAGATTAATCCCCCTGATATGTGGTTTATGATCTAAATATACCAAACTAATCATAGTGCTCAACATAACTATATAAGCACTGAAGAAAATTAAGGATTAAGCTGACTGTTTCATACACAGATGATTAACCAATAGTGGTCAAACAGAAAATTTCAAGGGAGAATTCAACACATCTTCTCAGGATGTTTAGGGGCTATCATTCTTAATGGAGACAAAAGGCTCTCTATAATAGTAAATCAGAAAAGGAACCATCACTAAATCATGATACTGACCTCATACCATGTTCACATGTAGATACTACAAATGGAACTTTATAAACAATAAAAACTTATTTCTGATAGCAATCGATACTAGATTCCAACAAAAAGAAGAAAACCTCAGTGTTTCTTATCATGCAAAAGTGATGCCCCCTTCAGAAGTGTAGGAAACAATTAAGAAAGTCATCAAACAAGTATTCGACAATTTGTGAGTAGTCATTAGTAAGTTTCTTAGATTATTCTAATTTGTGATGTATGGCAGACCTCAGAAATACCACCTTAAGCAAAAATATTTGCAATTACCAGTGTTATAGATCATAAGAGAACATCCATAATCATTTCTACACAAACAACAAGGCATTAACCCAAATAACATAATCACTTCTCTGTTACAGATTATAACAATGGAAAACTTTCGAAGTAATGAGTAACATACTCTCTTGGCTCAAAGATTAGCTCTTTGAAAACCGCATATGCTGCCAAGGCTGCTATGCCAAGCCCAACTAGTATTATGACACTGTATGAAGCACCCTCAGTGAATGTCACTGGTTTTTCAGGAATATTGTATGTTGGAGCATCAAAAGGATCTTCTACAGTAGATATATCCTTCCTCTCCTGAGAAAAAACATAAAATAATTTTCTTAAGAGAGGTGTAAATACCAACTATTGTAGAGGAAGGGCATAAATAATACTAGACAGTAAGAAATTATATGCAGAATTTTAGATATATGTATGTGTATGAATAACAGTTTAGGTTATCTGAGGAAATAAGGAAAAGATGATCTTTCATCAAGAAATAAGTACTCTATTATGTAAGACAAACTGGCATACAGGAGTTACAATAATTGTAACAAAAGGATAATGGACAAAGATGCCTAGAGTCCTAGACTACATCTCCTTATTAATTCTACACTTTTTCATCTATTAAGAAAGATATCCTTGGAGTTGTAATGCAAATACAATATAGAAGGATAGAGAGAAACTAAAAAAGCCTTTGGAGTTATAACGAGATACAAAGAAGGATAGGCCAGTATCCACAATTCGTTATGGAGATTTCTCTTTTAGAAAGCATACGAACAAAAGGGCATTTTTGGGAACTTGTATAAAGAGATAAGATAGAGAAACAGTGGTGATAGATAAATAGAAGTTGCATAGTAAGCATGCTCTCTTCAAAGGGTGGCATCAATTCAAAAGAATTCCAAAGATAGGCAGCTTACGTTATCAATTGGAGAACAACTTTGAATTTATAAGAAGATATGAGAAAGAACAGAGATGTTTAGATTTTTTTCATAATTTCTTATTTGAAATAGAAGAGTTAGAAGCCTTTCAATTACCTAAAATGAGGTAAGCATCTAATAGACATTACCTAAGCCATGAATAAATACTATGATTGTTGTACAAAAGATACACCATTTAAAACGTTTTTAATCACTCTCCACTTCTCCCTGTCTCTAAGATTCTTTACAACTTTCAAGGCTCTCTCTTATTCCTCCTCCTGATAGCCTTTAATAGTTCGTGTCTGCATTCATATTATGGAATTTTTCTTCCTTTTTCCAGGGTTCCTGAATCATGAATGGCTATAATGTATATTCAATGACTGGAAAGCAATGATCATTATTCCTGCTACCAAGGACCTGACAGGTTTGGCCTTTCAATTACCTAAAATGAGGTAAGCATCTAATAGACATTACCTATCAAATATCTTGTTCTGAGAGGTTACTTCCATCAAAATGAAGTCAGTCATATGAAGCAAATAGCATTACATTTCTTCATGAATCAGAGAGGATATCTATGGAGATTTAGGACAAAACTAAATTGAAGAGGAACAGAGATTACTCCGTTTGTTTTTAAATTCTAAAAGGATTTACATAAATATCTAAAAGTATATTGCAACATAGTACAGAATAGGATGGCATCTTACAAAGAACCAGTGCCGCTTGATTAAACAAGAAAATTCATGGGACCAATTAAACAAAAGAGGGAAGACACTCTTCATAGTCCCTCAATGTATTGCTCCATTTAGTGTATCCAATGCGTTTCCTATCTCCCTATCTTAGGACCTAGTAGGTATTATATATTACAATCAGTGTTTTGAAAATCAAAAAAGGCGGCCACCATGGTGGGATAGTGCATCAGCCGCCCCGCCATTCAGTCAGGCACTCACATAAGGCAGACCGCCTGAGCACCAAAAGGCCTGCCAACCCGCCTTATCAGGTTACAAACAAGTAAAGGGTCGGGTTATTAATTACTAAGATGACTAACTCATTAGCCTTAATATCAAAACTCTCTTCTCTCTCTCGTTGCTCTCCTCTCTCAAGCCTCGATAGAGAAATTAGAAACCCTAAAGGGCTTAAACCTCTAATCCTCTCCGGCTCTCCCTTCCACTACTAGCAGCAGCGAGCTCCAAAGCAGCTAAAGCGGCAGCTGGCGGCATCGTGCTGCAATGGCGAGAAGCAGAAGAGGTACGGTCCTCTTTCCCTCTCTCTCTCACTCCCTCCCTCATAGCCTCTCTAAGTCAGACAGATCGAATGTCCTTTTTTTATAAATTTGTTTTAATCAATTGATCAGTTATGCTAGGCAATTAGACAAAATGACAAATCAAAAATAGATTGATTATCTGTTGAAGAATAAATGCTTGTAAAGTTGTAAATCAGTAATTATATGTTAATCACTTAATCCGTTGAAATATTTTAATCTGTTAAATGTTAATCACTTAGTAATTAGTCTATTAATTTGTTTGTCAATAATTACATATAAGTTTATAATGTATATTATATATGTTTATTTATTTATTTCTATATTAAAAATGCTAAACCACTTTGTCACCCGCCTTGTCACTAGCCTCCGCCTAGGCGCTAGGCGGTGGGGTGACCGCCCGCCACTCACAACCACCTTTCAAAACATTGATTACAATATAGATATTTTTTGACAAGCTTCTTAAGATGACTGTACATTGATGATGTAGTCAGTAGATACTAAACCTTTACCAACCACATATACTAATCAAGAAAATTAAAGAACTATAACTTTCCACATGCTAACGCTAGGTGCTCAGCATTAAAACATAGAAATCTACTAGCCACATCTATGTATTACAAAAACAAAGTAGAAAATCACAAATAGATAAATTTCTGCTTCATCATCTTGTGAGGCCAATAGGCAAATTTTTGACTTGTCAAAGAAGATGTTTAAACAACCTCTAATTACACCGTCAAAGAAAGATATGACCTCTCATGATTCTGATTCAAGTTAATTTTTTCATAGTTCCTAGTTTCGGCTGATCCCGAGTGGGATCGGTCGTATCAGCCAATCCCACCCGAGACGAGTATGCATAAAAGAAAAAAAGGAAGGAGAGAGGGAAAAAGGAGAAGAAAGGGCAGAAGAAAGAGAGCGAAAGAGAGAAGATATGGAGGAAGAAAGTTTATGGGTTGCGGTAGAAAGAGTGAGAGGGAAAGATACGAGAGAGAGATGTGGAGAAAAAAAATAAAAAACTATATTGGAGATAGGGAGAGAGGGAGAGGTGGTAGTCGATGAGGGTGAAGGAGAGTTTTTTTTAAGGAAAAGACTTAATAAGAAAGAAAGTTAGTAGGAGAGAGGGAGAGGTAGTGGGAGAGAGAGTTTGATAGGAGAGAGTTAGTGGGAGAGAAAGTTTGATAAGACAGAGAGTTAGTAGAAGAGAGTTTGATAAGAGAGACTTAGAGAGAGAGAATGTAAGAATTTTTTTTTATTTGTGTGAGGAGTGTGAGTGGTAGAAAGGAGAGATGGAGATTGAGACAATATTATTTATATTTTAGTTTTTAGACTTTATATGTGAATAATTTATATTTATATCTTACTATTTTTTCTAAACAATTTAGATTTTTTTTATATTTTAGAAATTATTTTCAAATACAAACCGATACGAATGGCCGATACTACTGATACCGCCAATACGTATCGTTTTTTCAAACGGCCATTTATTATCCTGATTTCGATACTTGAAACCTTTAATTTTTCATTTCTCGAAACTCAAAGAACACTAAAAAATTGGACACGGAAGATAGATAGAGCAGTTGCATTTCACAAACTAACCAAAAACAGCAATATACAGCTGATATCAAACTCAAACCTCTTTTGGCGGCGATGCTTTTGTAGAATAATTGGATGCACATGTTGTTCTTGCTAAAGAAGGAACCATGCAATAATATCCACAGTGTTTGCTCACAAAATTTAAAGAACTTCTGTTGATCATATGCCATCTCAAATGGTCTCTGAATGTAACAGAGATCCCTGCAAGAATGCCCGCAATATAAATAAAGATATAAATTTAATAAATCACATGCTAAACTTGCAAACAAGATAATATTCATATCTGAATAAACCAACTATAGCACTAAGAATATCAGATACAGAGGACATGCAGAAGCAGTCAGTCATCCATGAATATCAAGATAATGTGCAACCGTGAAAAAAGCTGGAAAACTTAAAGGATCATATCAATTGATGCCAAATTACCTAGTTTATATTCTTAGCATGCAAAAGATCTGTTAGGACACATTCAAGGACAGGTGGAATCCACTGAACCCAGTAAATGACAATTCCACAAAGTTACCCATTCCTCAAAAGCAAACTTTTGTTTCTCTAAGACAAACAAGAGTTCAAAAGGAAAATGCTTAGTGCGCTGAAGAGGCATCATCAAAATGACAACTGATAATTAAAGGTCTGAATATTACTATATTAAAAATGTACCCTTCATATCATGAATGCCATGCCTTTCATGGCTAGATTGCTTGCTTGCACAATAAAGCAATCTAATAAGAAGCAAATAAGATTGTATATGTCATAGTTTTGTCCAGCTATGCTGCCCATCTAGAGATCTGAGAAAACCTTTACGGCTGAAAGATTGGGGAAGAAAAAACATGGCCTTCTTGAAAGTTCTAATTCATAGAAATCAAAGAAAATACAATTCAGAGAAGAACAAACAGTGAATAACTACAAGATCACTACAATGATATAAAGGGAATGTAATGTAAGCATGAAAGCATGAGGAGTAACTTAACAACTTGTTCACAGGTTCAAATCACAAAAGGCACTCCTTTTACATCTTACCTTTCCAGACCTGCACTGTGGATCCTTACGTTTTAAGAACATAATACTAACCTGTACAGAAAGATCTAACTACACCAAAAACTGCTACAATATATGCGATCAAAAATAGCCCAACCAACTACTAGTGAACATTTTAAACACACAGTTATACAATTCTTTCTAATAATATGCCTATAGTCCTGTAAATGATAAAAACCTACCACCTGTAAGTAACAAACTGCCCAATGAACATATCTAGTCTACCAAAGATCACATTTTGTTCTGCACATTTTCTGCTAATGTGGGGGGGGATTCTAAAACTACATCTATTCGGGTCCTACGCTGACCAGGCTGAGCATCTGGGTAAAAATATTTTGAGGTTGACCATATGAATTGTTTTCGATAGTTCAGCTGCAAATAGGAACAATATCTTTAATGAACTGAACCATAGCATACAGCCACAATTGTATTGAAATTTCATGTTTATTTCTTTCTCAATAAAAATCATGTGTTGGTTGTCAACCCCCCCCCCCCCCCCCCCCAAGAATCTGGTCCACCACCTAGGAAAATGTTGAAGCTAAAAAAGTAACACAAATTTAATCTGAACTATCCACTACTAGAATGTCATGGTGAGAAACATGATACCCTCGGATAGAACCTATGTTCTCTCAATGGAAGACAACATCAAGGTGTACAAGTTCTGTGATAATAACTCTTGAATTTTCCATGAACCAGAAACAGTCTTATGGTGGGTTCAATCATATTAAAAATGATTAGTAGATACCTTCACCAATTTAGATGTAATTTATAAGCTCAAAAACGAGAAATTTCTGGTTCTTAAATAAGGTAATCTCTCCTAGTAACATGCTGCAGGATTGCAGGACTTCAGATTTACTTATACAAACATCAGATGCATTCTGGGCATGCTTACGGATGTGTGTGGACTGAAAATAACACATAACTGCAAATAAACCATATATATAACAGGGATTTGAAAAGGTGTAAAACTTCTCCGAGCCATACAAGAAGAATTTGAATACATAATGCACATCAAAAGCCTGTCAATTCATAAGGAACAACCAATATATTCCGGAGAGCAACTTATATAAAAGCAAAATCGACTTCAAAGGCTAAATTATATAGCTGACCTTCAGCTCTTGTTACATCCTGCAAAGGAAAAAGAATAGGATAAGAAAAACAAACAAACAAACAAAAAAAGAAGAATCATATCTAACAAGAAATGCAACCTGCTGTCAAGATTTGTAAAGAATGAGATTTCTTGAATGAGATTTCTTTGATGAGAAAACTTTAAGAAAATCAAGGGAATCATAAATTAGAAGTAAGAACAAAAAACAGGATAACTTATGAGAAATTCTACAAGAAACAATGCTTAGTCTTAATGAGCAGAAAATTCTCAAAACATCAAAAGACATAGGATATTAAATACTCAAAACATCAAAAGACAGTATGATATAAAAAAATGAAGTAACTTAGTAAACATAATTTACATACTTGAGATATCAAATAGATAGTTTAATAGCTTTCTTCTAATAGAGCCTTGCTAAATTAAAAATTGACATAATATCTATACCAAAAATAAGAACCCAACGAAGATATATAGAATAAGAACGATGCAAGCTAGGCCTATAATCAAGAAAGCAAGCTAGTTTTATAGTATCTGTCCCTAAATGCAACTATTGATATAACGTACAAAATTTGATCTTTTTCCCAGATAACCAAAAAGAATCCAAATAATGGTTACCTCAGTTAAATAGCTAATGTGACAAGAGATTGCCGCATTGGCATTTCATCGAACAACACGTGTGACCAACTCCTTGCCTATTAAAACTAGCTATCCTAGTGCAAAAGACTGAACGAAGAGAACTTCTCACTTCGGAAAGAGAAAAACAAGAAACTTGATTTAGGGTTTAGGGTTTTTTACCTTGAAGACGACGGTCTCGAGATTCTTGGAATCGATCAGCCGCTTCACGGGGGCGGCGGGCGAATCGGAAGCGGCGCCAGCGAGCGAGTATGCCGGTCTAGCCGCGAGGGAGGAGAGGCGCCGGCCAAGTCGACTACGAAGCGACCCGGCGATCCGAGATGTCATAGTGTGCTTTCGTGGGGAAGAGAGAGAGGAAAGCTTTCTTTCTATGGAGAGATTTTATGAGGCGAAATTGGAGCAAGTCTTAGTGGGCCGACTGGAGCTAGAGTTCACTATCCGCGCACACAAACATAATGGATAAAATGAGGATTTAATAGTGAAATAATGTGACATTCTACTTTTCTACCCCTTTAATGTTTGATTGCGAAATAAGGGACCGTATATTTATTTATAAACAAAATAAAGGATGGTGCTATCCTAATTTATTATTATTATTATTATTAGAGTTGTTTTATAGAAGTGCCACGATAAATATCAATACCAACTAAACTCTATTCCAGAAAATAAGAATAATGAATATAATGGGTATTGGATAAATTGTGTTTGTTGGGATAGGAGATAAATTTATCAAATTAATTTTATTTTCTTTCCTTTTTTTTCGTTTTTTTGAGAAAGATAGAAAATTCTATTAAGTGAAAAATTAAATATAAATTGATCTTCTTATGGTTAAATTTGGAATTCCCAGCCAAAAAATAATTTGAACTTAATTCACCGTAATATACGCACTGCAGATATATCATCATAAGTAGCATCACACAAAGATATAGTCATTCCATATCAAAACATTTTTATTATAAATATATTCTAATATATTAGCAAGTATATAACCAAATAAGATATTTTAGTAAAGTATTTGGGAGGGGCAAATTGGTCCTTTTCTAAATTGGGATAACTCATACCTCCTTATTCTCGTCGTCTGGTATAGCAACTAAATAATTTTTTTTTATTTTAGTGTATTATTTCAGTATTATTTCTCATCTTATTATTCAATACAACTTTCTAAAAACTATTTATTAATAATCTAAAATAATAATTTTATCTTTTGAGATAATAACACGCTACTCATATCAGCTACAGCATGCTAAATATTCTTCTAATGTTTGTACAAAAAGGACTCTCGGCACAATCTTGACATAGATTGTGTAAATGCCAGACCATGCACACATAAATAAATATATGGCTTTTATGAAGTAGATGTTTTTCTTTTCTTGGATCATGAGGATTTCCCCATTTGCTATTAACTGACCATAGAAAGGCAAACAAACAAACCGTCTTGTGAAAGAAAGAAGGCTTAGGCTTTAGCCATGAAGCAATAATAGAGAAACCAAACCTGAAGCAAAAGCTAAAGTAAAGAAACAACTTGAGCAAAATCTTTCCTTTCTATCACACTCGTCCATACTCCATATAGTGCAAAGTTTGTTAAAGCTTTAAATAAGAGCATGAGTATACATTAAATACTCTCCAGCCACAAGTATATAGAATGACGAGTATGCTTATAAACAGACACTGTCGGCTGCACTCAACTGCAAAAAATGGGGTGAAAACAAAAATTCACAATATGCCGTAATTTCAAGTAAGCATTTGTACAGTTACTAATTAAGATAACCAGACACCTATAAGAGCAAAATGACTCCACTGTGGACACCATTGCCACCATTGAAAATTGAGAAGCAGTCAGCATGTTTGGGACTAATGGTTGTCAAGCTGTTGTATCGTCATATTTGGCCATTGGTCACCATCTAGCACATTGAAACCACATGATTATTGTACAGAGTAAGTAGTGCCATGCTGCCACCTTCATTTGTCACAATACTGGATTGAATGCTCATATCTGTTATTGCCAATGTATCATTTACATTAACTTCCAAAGGAGATACAGAATAATCTGGCAAGAACTATTGCATTGAAGTAGGCCTCTTCAACTTGTTCTCCACTTGACCAATCTTATATCCTACTGCTTTCGTCAGAGGCCTAGCAACTTTGAGCAAGTTTCTTTGGACGGCAAAAGCCATCTCATATATGAAATTTACTGTTCCTGTTTACCTTGGAAGTGCAAGTTCATAAAAAATGTCTCAGGAAAAATATAAGAAACTCAGGAAGGCTCATTTTATATTGTATGGTGATTCAAAAATCAGATCATGCTGCACTGCTGCCTGAATAAATAACTAAGGTAAGGATCAGTTGCAAGATGCACTTGTATACGTCCAACTTTAGTTGTGTAAGAACTGGCTTAATGTTAATTTCAAAACTAATTCACCTGAGACGAGGCAATCTCGCCTGACAGCTGCTGCTAGACTGACCTTCTTTGACAGTTCAGATGAAGCTAGATGAGCCCAACATCAACTCGAACATGTCATCTGGAGTTAAGAGGTTTGTTCCACCAAGAATTATCTCAAGATCTGGCCTACTGTTTTCTGATATTGCCTCCATAACTTCCCGAACCTTGCATACAAAAAGATTTATCACCAGTTAAAAGAGTAGTTAGGCCTGCTGAACGTTTGCCAGGACTCAAGACTAGGGCTCAAGATTCTAATATAGTGAATAAAAAAGGAAGCGGTAACTGATGGCATACACCACCTTTTTCATTGGTATTTCCTTATTTCCATCATTATTTTTTAGAATCACATAAGCAAATTTATGCAATAGTAATTCAAGAAAAAGAAACAGAATATGAGGATAAAATGGCCACCAAGCACTTTTGCACCAATTCTCAATATCATTACTGTTCAACATACATCTGATGACAAGCACCTCAATGTCTCATGCAACTCGTTTGAGCAGTTGCCTTCAAGGAAGCCCTTAGAAGGCAGGGAAAATACATATGACCTAAATAATAAACGTGAGAGTAAGGTACATAGATATTCAAACCTCAAGACCGTTGATGCCTCCAACCACAAAAATGAGAAGAATGCTTTGCTCTCCCAGATTTGGCTTAGCCTGGAAAAAATTTATAGTACATATTAGTGGGAGTAAGTAAAATGGCAACAGAGTAGACAATTCTGGAATGAAGATTACACCTGTCCAAGGCCAAATCTACCAAACCCACTTTTAAAAAAACGCCCAACTGCCGATGAATGATACTCCAGTCCAGGTATATCATACTTCAATAAAACAGCAGTTAGAACCTTGTAAAGTAAACCTTTTCTATTGTAGGTATCACTTCCATATTTGCTCAAGGATGCTAACCCTTCTCTAAGAGCTGGACTTCTCCACTTCAAAGATGACAATTTATGGAAGAACTTAAAAAGCTGATCAACTCTATCTCGCAATTCCAATTTAAGCTGCATTTCCCCATATGCTTGCTCATTGTTATGATCTGTATCTTCATCATCCCAGCTCCCCCATTGATCATCGAAATCGTCTATTTTGGATGTCTTCTCAGAAGCATCCTCATCATTTACATTAGCATTCTTAGACTTAGCTTCAAGTTCCTTCTCCAAACCGCAGAGGAATTGGAACTTTGCAGAAGATGGATTTTCCAGGATGGCATCCACAATTGCTTCCTTAAGAGAATGCTCTTCTTCCCAAGAAAAAGGACCGGTATTCACAGATGTTGGGAAATTTTCACCAGCCAATATAAAACCAATAACTGATAGAAGTAATGCATCTTGAAAACTAAGAAGGGCCTCCGAAGTTTCAATCCTTTTATTCTGTTGAGTAGATTTTACTAAAATGCTTGTATTGATGAAATCACGGATTTGACTAGAAAGACTTTGACTTGTATCTGCAGAACTGACGCTTAGTATTCTCTCAGCGCTAACAAATGCATCCCAATGGGAACTCTGAGGCTCTTGAAGAGCAATCTCAGCAGCTAGAGCCAACTCAATAATCCCTCTGTTTTTTAATAAAGAAATTTGATCTTGAGCCAACTTTTTAACCATAGCATGAAGCTCTGATGCAGACGTCAAAGCTAGGCGACCTTTTGAACCGAATGGTACTTTCTCATGCTGCAGAGCTTCCAAGAGCCATTTCTTTATCAGCATGAATCCATCTTTAGCCCCTCTATCAAGTAAAGCCTCCAAATATTTTGCTCCTGTATAATTGGATAGAAAGGACCCATTTGGCATGCTAAAACTATCAAGTTTGTTATTGTGAGCCTTGTCAGAGGTGTCACCTAAGGCATATTCGGAATCAACTTCACCAGATTGCCACCCAGATATGAAAGTTAGGATGTTTTCAAAGAGCTGAATGCTGCTTGTACCATGTTCATCTTTGCTGAGTACCTTTTCAAAAGGTATTCTTATATCTAGTGGGGCAAGTTTTATGGTACCAGGGGAGTATTTGCTTGAAGTTTGTGCATTTTTCACAAGTGAAGAGGATGAGGTTCTTTCTCTGCGAGGCAAAGAGAATAGCATCCGATCAAGAAACGAATCCCCATGGCAGCAGGGTGTTAGAAGATCGAGTGTACGATCAATGATCAACAAACCAGCTGATCTTTTACTACGCCGGCCTACATCATATAGGCTTGACATGTCAGTCAGCATCTTACCAATGATTTTTGATGTATCACCCAATGAAAATATCTCCATCTTTAGATCCATCTACATATACATCAGAAAACAATTATAAGAAGCAAGAGATTAGCTTTGATAAATAGAAGGAAACAACTAACAAGCACATGGGTTGCCCTGGACTACCTTATCAGCTAAATGGTATAGGAAGTGAGCAGTCAGTGTTACTCCTGGTGGAACATCTTCACCATCAATAGGTCGACCAGTAGATATAGGGGGTAGTCCAGGACTAAGAGAGTCTTCATGAGCATTTGACAAGCATGACTCCGCAACTGTGCCTTCTGAAGGCAAAACAAATGCTCTCGGTGATATAGGACAAATTATCAATGGGAAATGAAGCACAGATATAAGCATTTTCTTTGACCCTTCAGCTTCTGTATAATTTGACTCATCATCATATAAATCTCTTTTAGCCGGACTAGCTTCAATTGTAGGCTCGCAGTCCTTAGTAGACCACCGGGACCAGCTATCATCTTCAGAAGCCAATTTTCTCAGAGGGTCATCTTCTGCAGAAGCAGTGATTTTGTCATGATGTGAGAGAAACCCCTTTTCCTCGCACTTCCTCAAAAGCTCTTCATAATCTTGGATAAGCAAGGATTCATACTCATGAAAAGCATCTGGTCCCAGAGGTGAATCAATATATGCTGAATGAGCAGTCTGCAAAACATGGATGCATGTTAAGAAACTGCCTTCATACTAGAAAGATCACAGTAAAAGCTACAAAAAGAAGAAAGAGAAGAAAAAAAGGAAAACATCAAGATAGACCATTCTAAGTGTGTTTCACTAAAGCCTGAAAAACTGCATCATGATCTAGCCACGGTGTCAAGCTCCTACAGAACTGTTGATGGCAATAGATGTCAAGCTCGATGATGGGATCACTAAATATGAAATCAATAGAGAACTTTTTTTACATTATACTTAAAGAGCATTCTGCAAAACTCACCATCATTAAGGGGCCTTAAGATAACACCAGTAATATTTACAATTAAAGACCATAACTTATGACTCTATGATTAATTATGTTAGTAGAATATCAACAAAAAGAGCAACTTATTCTAAGTAGCTTAAAGTGAAATTCATCGTTCCAACTTCAAGATTTCACAACATAAAAAAGGCATCCTAGAGTCCCTTGCATGAGGCTCCCGCTTATCAGGAGTTTGAGGAGGGAAAATGTACCCAGCCTTCCCCTCATCTTTAAGGAGGCTGTTTCTAAGACTTGAATCCATGGCCTCTTGAATGCAAGAGGCAAGCACCGCTGACACCCTCTAAACTCAATATGAGAGGACAAGAAAATGAATTCCTGCCAAGCATCCAAATTTTCAGCCTTTGTAAACTGAAAATTACAAACAAAAACAAGAGAAGAGAACTTTAAACAATAAAAGTAAATATCATCTGCAATCAATATCACATTTCTCAATACCTAGACATCCCTTCTCCCACTAAACTGTATCTTGAAGATATCTTGAAGATCATTGGAAGACTAAAACCTTCTTTTGAAAAGGAGATATGAACATTTATAGCAGCAAGAAGGTTACGCTTACTTGACAGAGATGATATATATCTAGTATTGTTACCATATGTGATAACTGATAAGTACTCATTCTTCTCATGCAGCCAATGAGGTCATGTGTAGCAAGACTCTTATGAGGTTATCTAAAAATCCAAAATATATGGCTGAACCTTTTCTTCTAACACAGATCGCAGGAAAATGGAAGTAATAGATTCAACAATTTCACTTTAGGAAAAGTTAAATAAAAACCAATCACCTTTCACATGAAAAAAGGAACGGAAGATCATACTAAGATCATGTCAAAAATCAATAAGACAAAGTTCATTAACAGAATCAATAATATTTTGCAAGGAAGAAGCACCTCTGAAATAGATGTAAAAATAGTACAATGACGAATTGTTCTATGAGTGCCCAGGCAGCGCAGAATATACCGATGAGCATCACTGAGAAGACGTGACGTGATAATTACAATTTTCTTTGCAGGGCCCACAAAAGTTGAGTCCCAGCTGGCAGTCTGTGGTAACAAATAAAAAGGCAAAGGGCAAAATTATCTCAAACTTCAATTGATGTGAACAAAGAGAGTAGATGTGATGGATACAGATCAATCATCAATTATAAATATATCAAGCTATTATTAGCACAATCAGATATTCTCAAGGTTTACAGAATAAATCCAAATTGCAAACAGACCACATGCCTCTAGCAATTCAGTGTTATGTGTAGATTAGTGCCATCTTCTATATGATAAGATCTGTAACATATCATACAAATATAAGAGATAATCATGACATAATAGGTTCTTGAAGCAAACTAGATTCACCATACAACAACTTAAAATAAGAATGATAGGAAGAATTATTCAATTTTCAGAACCAACTTAGATTTGCCAAAGAGATGATTAAAAGAAATTAAGGAATTGTGTGGGTTAGAAGTTAGAAGAATTATTGTCTCTACTCTGTATGGTACATAGTCTACAGTTTAACCTTGGTTATTTCAAAGATATTGAGCACCACATATACCAGATACACAAGAACTTTGGGTTTTTAGAGTGGCAAAGAAGCAAGTTCTAATTTTAAATAGGTCAATGTTTAGCTAATTGCAGGGGTATATGTGCAGAAAAGCTTTATAATTATCATGTTTGTCAGGCAACAAGTTGATTCCATCTTAAACCTCCATAGTTCACTCCTGCTGCTCCATTACATCTCACAGTTACAATTTACATTTAGAAAGGAATTGATTAGCCCTCAAATAAATGTTTGCAAAGCAAATAAGTTCTGTAAGTTAAAGATGTGCTAGATTGCCTTTTTCACATTATTTACAGAAAGATACAATTAAAATATAAATAATAATAGCCAAGTAAAATGCCTTTGCAAATTAAAGACATGTAATTGAAACACAGTAAAGTGGAGCATTGTCTTGGGAAATGGGAACATCTAGCTAAGAAGTAGCAAATACAATCAGACATAAATGCAAGCATTTTGTGTGGTTGAGAGCCTTTATTTTGTTGTTCTTATTAGGAAAACATTCTATAATATGCAAGAGTTCTCAGACTCTCGTAGTGAGTTTTGCAATGTCCATTAAGAAGGCCAGGCAGAAAACCAATTCTTAGTAGTACAAAGAGGGTAAAAAGACCCAATTTTCGAACATGTCCGGCAAATATGTGCTCAGCAAACCTTATATGCAAGAGAATCCAACTGTTACAGTTGTGCATACACATTTTCCCTGGGTATCTAGGATATACATCAAACACATCAATATGCATCAGAGAATGCTCCTGAACAACACAAACCCAGTGACATATGCTTGCAAGAATCAATATAGACTAAACTACGACATGACAGTAATGTAACTATAAAAAAGTAACTCACAGCATCAAGAGGAGACATGTTCTCCAAGTTACAAACAGCACGCACACCAAGTTCCAAAAGGAGAGGGAATGCACCGATAAACTGAAAGGTCTCCAGACAACCATCATCTAGATAAAGAATGGCCTCTGAAATCTGATCAGAAACCTAGTAGAACAAAAAATAATAAGAGGAATTAAGAGAGCTAGTTAGTATCGCCAAAATTTTAGTCTAAATGGGGGAAAGAAAATACAAAATCACTCATATTCTTCAGTGGGCAAAGGAGTAAGAAATCAGTGCAAATTTACAGCAACTTCAGAATCGGTGCCATCAATTGGTTGAACTGAATCTAAGATCTGCACCAATTGCGAAAAGAATTAAATCAATGGAAGTATTAATTCACCTGGCGGATGGAATCAAGGCAAGATTTGATCAAATCGACGGAGCCCATTTGTCTGCTTCCACCGATAATGCCGTCTCAATACAAATTAAGGCCCTAGACAAGAATTTCAAACATTACAAGGAGGAAGATACGACTAACATCATCTGAGCATATGTGCATATGCCTACTCTAATCACATTAGGAAACAACCATCTAGGATCAAGAACACCTACGAAGTCCAACAAAGGCACAATTTTAGCAATTGAGCATTAACAACAAGACTACGATGAACTCAATTCGTGGTGTACGGAGGGCAGAGAAATCAGAAGTTAACGAATTCATGTAAATAGACATCAAGGAAAAGAAGAAAAGGTAAAGAAGACATGCTTACTGCTGTATCGGTTGTCTTCAAGAGGCTATGGCGAGAGAGAGAGAGAGAGAGAGAGAGAGAGAGAAGGGTCTCGGTTTCATCTCCAGAGTCTACTGGGCTCCTACTCATCGGGCCGAGCCGGTTCGGGCCTCAATCAATAAAAATGTAAAATATAAGGCGTTATTTGCAAATTTCCATTAAAAATAAAGGATTTTCATATGTAATTACTGAAAACTTTCAAAATATCATCATTAATTAAATCTAACTAATTATAATTAAAGAATAATTTAATTATTTTTTAAAAAAAAGACTATTTTGCTCTTATATAAATAATTACGAATAATTTAAAAGCTATCCAATATTATATATAATGCAATAGTACTATGAAATTTATCTTATTTTATGTGAGACAAAATTTGTTGATAAATATTTTATTTTAGTCACTTATACGTATTTATTAACTTTAATAATAACCAATTAGGAATATTATGTTAAAAATTAATTATAATGGTGTATTTTGAAATAACACAATCTGGTGGTAATTCTGATATTATGAAAAAATTTAGTGGCAATTATGATATGTTATGTAAAAAATCCCCCTCAAAAAAATATTAGGAAAAGATCAAGTTCAAGCAACAGAGGAAACAAATCTCTTTAGTTAAATATTTAGATTTAATTTGATATGATTGGATCATGTTATTAGTTCTATCATAAGATTAATTTCCAGATCTTTACTTAGATCCATCTTGCACTATATGAATCGATTGCTTACTCTAACTCAATCTTTAAACCTTCTGCTTCATAATAGTCATCTTGTCTCTTCTACTCACAAGAGAAGAGGAACTTAGAGAAGCCAAAGTAGTCTTCCATAGAGTTCAAACAATTGAAAAATAAGCAGTGTTTGCATAAGAACTTATTTGCATTTAGGTTTCATTTTCATAATCTTCTATGAAAATAAGTAAGAGTTCAAAATGACTACATCTTGTAGGATTTGCTCCACCACTATTACAAAAGAAAATAATCCTGTTCCAACTAGTATAGGCTTAGTACTAGATACTAGTAATTTTCTGTAGCTGTCTTCAGAATCTTCACCTTCATGGTCGATATCTTTGTCGCGGTCTGCCAATCGAAAATGCATAGCCCATGCCATCATTGGTGGAAGAGCGCCATACAATATCATCATGCAATAGCCGCCCTAGAAAGAAGGCGATCGTAGATTTCAAAAGAATCTAATAAATTTCATACCAATTTTTACGAGAAGGATAACATAATAGAACACATTACCTAGTATGTTACGCTATTCAGCATCAGACAAGGAAAATTCAGAGGAAACCTTCACCATCTATTATACAAGTTCTCTCAAGAATCTAATTCAAAATTTCATTCATAAGAGGGACAAAATAGTTTTCCTCACTTCTTCCCTCAGTGAATTAGAGCCTGATAAAATTCATATCTAACATTTTGCTTCATGTTAGTTCAACAATTTAGTTTTACTGTGGTAAACTGACTAATTATTCAGGCATAAGGTTTCAGATTTTAGAGTTTTAGGCTTGTGATCTAGGGCAGTTAATTTGATATTCAATGTTAGAAGAGTTTGTAAGGTAGTTGATATCAATTTGTTGCTTGAAATTAGCTTATCTTTGAAACTTTTACGTCTTTCGAGAAATAAGGATACATAAGGATCGCTGAACAACAAAGAGAAAATATGTACTTTCGACGTAATTCATATCTGTAATCAGAGAATATACTTGTTACTAATTTCTAAGTTGAATCACTTACTGCAATGTCTGTCGCTAGTGAAAATGCATTTGGCACAATTGTTGAGATGAGTATGGTGGGAAGAATCACAAGTGAAGTTGCAAAAAAGCTGAGCTTGCTGTTCGCTGACGATTTTCTTCCCCTCTTGTAGTGAGCTCTATCTTTTGCAATGCCTTCAACTGAAACATCTCTGATCATTTCCTACAACCAATCATACTATTCATTATATATGCCATGTGATTTCTTGAGTGAAAGAAATAGGCCCAAAAGGTTCTTGGAGTGCACTTAGGAGAATGGATTATCTTGGCATGCACTTGCTTGCATCATTTAAGATTACTTTTGTAGTATAAGTTACCTAATGGTTTCATGGCAATAATCATCATCAATATAATAATTGAATTAAGGCAAACTTACTTGTGTTTGGATTGCTGGTGCAATGGAATTTAAGAGAATTTTAAGCTGCTCGATAAAGAATTGAGACGCTCCGAGGAGAGTTCCAATCAGCGATGTCCCAACTGCTAGAAGCGAAAATGTCTCTACCATCAGTGACATGTTACTCCATCTTGCAGAAAAGAGCATTTTGGTGAATAACAATCCTAGATTATCTTCAGTCAAGGCATGCTTATGTACCAAAAAGTAAAATAATTATTCTCTCAATAACAGAGGCATGCTATAAAGCAATAATTATGTACTTTAATGAGTTAGATACATATGATTACTCACGGTACACTTGCCCTTTCAAAACTCTGATTTCAAATGACATATATGTCTGAAATATATATATATTACCTTTAAACTCTGATTTCAAATGACATATATGTCTGGAATATATATATATTACCTTTGATAATGTTTCCCGGAGAAGACTAACCAATAGATTGATTTCTTTTCAGTTCATTAACCATATAAAAATTGATAAGTAGCAGGAAAAATGGGGATGGTTTAGATTAATATTCTCTTTGCATAACTTGTTCTGTTTCTTTAGGCCATCCTCAGCTGTAAATTTGTTTCATGATGCACTTTCTTGTGTAGGAACTGTTAGCTACTTTCAGAAGTAAATGTTAAGTTGAATGGAGCCCATAACCATCTCAAGATCAATCATATGGAATGTACTTATAGAGAATTTGGATCCAAATCTTATTAAGCAACTATCAAATTAACCCTTATAAACACAATCAAACATATGGATGTGATTTAAGATTAGGAGATGAATTCAAACAGGAGGATGCCACAACATGCTATTATAGAGAATATATACTAGTATTATTGACGTGTAGAAGTCAAAAGTTAGGCAATCGAAAAATTGCAATTGCGATGTGAAACCTACTTGTAGCCATGAACAAGAAAAGATTAATTGCTTACTGCATCTTTACCAAGTCCAAGGGATCAAAACCATCAAAACTTGAGGAGAGACCAAGTGCAATATCATCCCAAACAAGTAAAGATATCAATGGCACAAAGCTCCCCAATATTATCGATAACCTTATCCGCGCAAGATCCCCGCCAAGATATGCACAAATAACTGTACACAGATGAAGCTAAGATTGGTTCATGTGTAATTAATTACATGCTTCTTCATAAATTACCTAGTTGATTCTAAGTACCAGGTGCAATGTCATGATATACCAGTGAGAAGATAATCACTGGTATAGTTGGTGGAACCTTCTCCCAATTCGACATTGTTGTCAAGTTGGATCCACCGCCAGAAGCAATCGCTATAACTTCAATCATTATCAATAATCCTGCATTAGAAAGTATATCATGAGCAAGTAGATAGATTTATATCTATACAATGAGCTATATGATCATAAGGATAAAACATCATATACTATCAGTGCTAAGGATTTATAGTTGAGTTGGGTACTTGGGTAGAACTATAGTTTAGTAGACATACCTATCATTGAAATGGTCAACAATTGATTAACTTGGTCTATGATCTGTGTGCCACCAACAAAGATGAGAAATGCCACAACAAGTGTGAAAAAGTCTCCTGAGATGGAAGCAGGGAGGTTGATCAAGTGAGAGATGACTTCTCCTGATTTGGATGTGTAGGCGACCATGGAAGTGTAAGCCAAGAATAGGTAAGTGATGGTTGCCAAATTGCCTCCCCACTCTCCTAGTGTCTCTTGGGCCATGGTCCTCAGGGATATAACCTCTAGAACAACATCTTCTTCTTCTTCTTCTTCATCCTTCTTCCTCTTCTTCCATAGGTAGGTGTTAATCTCAGCTAGAAGGAGAGCTTCAATAACCAGAAAAAGCCAGCATATGACTATAGAAACAGCACTAGGAACAAAACCCTGCAATAGTCAAGAAGTGAAGCGTACTAGTATCAATGGCATGAAACTTGAGAGTTTCTTAGTTAGGTGAAGATAATAGAAGATAATGTCATGTTTGATAACCAGTTGACCCAAAAGCTTAAACTATCAGGTGATGGACTAATAATTATATGTTTAACAAAGAGTTTAAAGCATCTTGATCTCCATCCTTGTCGCAAAAGGCATAGAGAGCAGAACAAAAGAGCAAAAATGAAAATGGTGGCTAAAACTTGAATACTACGTTTGCAACAATTCTCATATGTAGCATTGAGATGCAACCACATCTAGAGAGAAAGAGAGTACTGCAGGGGAAGTCTTCTGTGGGATTGCAAGGATTCCAGACCCAATGCTGGTGCCGACTATCAAGGAAACGGCGCCGACTATTGTTCCTCTCTTCTTTGATGCTTTCTCCACCATTGGTGACTCTTCTGAGCTCCCTTTGGCCTCTGATACTACAAGCCTCCTCTTGTGTGTCATCAGGACCATCAAACTCTCACATACATGATGGTGCCTTTTAAGATTGGTGCAAGTGGAATGACTGCCAAAGGAAAAAAAAGAAAGTAGAACAAATGTTATTTAGACGTTCTGTCTTTGAAATCAAGATTGAAAAGAACATACTAGTGCTTCAATTTGGAAGAGATTGCTTTGGCTGGTGCATTGGTTCTTGGTCCAAGTGAGCTTGAAGTAGCTCTCCATATAGGAAAAGCATGGCTTCTGGTGTAGGAGGAAGACATGAATCCAGTTCCCAAACAAGCATGAGAGAGAGAGAGAGAGAGAGAGAGATTCTATAGCAAATTCAGTGGAGAATCTATGTGCACCATTGGAATCTCAAAATTAAAATATCAGGGCAGAAGAATATTTGTGGTATAGATAGGTTTGAGGTAGGGTGGTCAAAATAATCTAGTTTAGCTTTGTAAGGTTCAATCAAGCTCGACAAAGTAGACTCAAAATTAATTTCGAGCCGGGCTTAAAAACAAGCCAGATTAATTAAGCTCGGCTTGATAAAGCTCTGAAATAATAATATCATATTTAATTTTATATAATATATAATACATAATTTAGGCTTGAAATTACTATTGAGCGGCTCGTTTATTAACTCAAATTAAAATTACATTAATTCAAGCTTTATCTCATAATTAGGCTCAAATTTAATATCAATTCAAGCTTTATATTATAATTAGGCTCAAAATCAATTACCACTCCTAGTAGAAGGAATGTTATGATCAAATTCTATTACCAAAAGCCAATAAGACTGTAATGTATTCAACTCTAAATAAAACAACGCAGAATTAAAAGGCTAGAGAGGAAGAATTAAGACAAGATTGTATTTAACTCCAAATATCCATCTACTCTTATCGTTTCAATGAAAAATACAGCCCGACTCGACCCGATCCGACCCGACGTAATCCAATCCAATCCAAAAGCCTAACAACAGTGGCACGATACAACTAACCAAGAATTGGGCCAATTTGCCCCCAAAATCCGGCCCGGCCCACCCTCTAAACATACTCTAACTTTTATTAGTCCTTTGTTATTTTTTTTTCCTATTTTATTTTATTTTATTTTATTTATATTTTCAGAGACCAAAGTCTTATTAGTTACCTAAAACATTTTTGTAATGGAAGGTAAATGTCCGAAAGTGATCATTGTATTCTTAAAAGAGATCCCCATCAATGTGTCGGACTAAATGCAATAAAATACTCACTTAACTTGGACTTAATTGGATCACCGGTTTGATACTTGGATGCATCTATACATATATATATATATATATATATATATATAATGACTACACTACTCTAGAATTTTATATACATATTATCAAGACTATTGTAATAAAAATCCAACAAGTTAATAAATATTTAATTACACACCAAACACCTTATCAAATCAAAGGGTCATGTCATATCTTCTTTTATTTATTTATTTATTTTTTTTTTTTAAAAAAAGAAAAGAGATGGAAATTTACACATTCCTCCAATTATCCTGCCGACTTTCTCATCATCCTTCCTACCAATATTATTTATTGATATCTCCTTAATTTAATTCAAATCAAAATGAGACGCCCTTCTTTCCAATAATATTAAATTATAATTTGCGATGATAATGATAATAATAATAAAAAATATAAGAATAATTAAAAGTAGGTCGTCCACTTCCTTCTTTTGTACATAAATGTGGGACATAAAACCCCAAGATATAGTTAGCTTAGATGCTATAATCGATGAAAGCAACAAAGGAACCAATCATGCATCCATATCTTATCTTATGCAATTAATATTACCAATTTAGAGAAGATTAAATATAAATAATATATATATATATATATATATATAAGGTAAGGTGTACGTGCGTAACATGGGAATTAATTGTTAGGTCTTGGTAACATCATTGTTAGTCCGGCCATTATTCTCTAAATAGTGCTTAATTAATTAATTAATTGTGATGGATTGGAATTAATTAAAATTAATGAAGCTTTTCAGGATCACTTGTCGTTGCTACCACCGGCAAGCTCGGCCCTATCAAGTAATTAGATGACAAGTAGACGATCCACCGGATCAAATTAATCATTGAGATCACCACGTCATGCAAAAATTATAAATTTTCTTTTTTGAAAAACACACCTTATATTAGTTTTTATTTTCTATTGTAGAATTTTAATTATAAGGAAAAAAGTTAGGGTGTTTTTTATAAAGAAGCCCTATATATAAAAATAATGCACTTGTTCTTTTTAAAACATTCCGTCTTCTATTAATAATCCCGTCCCCGTTTGACTGCTTTTAACATGGGATTAGCAGAAAGATGTAGAGAGAGAGAGAGAGATAAGGAGATATTAATTATATTAATAATCACATCTCCATGCCTTTGACTAATTAATCTATTTTTCTTAAACAACAACTCTTTGGGCTTCCTGTGGGCCCATTCATTAGTTGGCCCCATGTGTCCCTAGTTTATTTGGGATTCTTATAAGCATTTAGCCTATGGAAACTTTCCTTTTGTCAGCAACTCTCTCTCTCTCTCTCTCTCTCTCTCTCTCTTTTCTTATTATTGTTGTGATGCGTAAAGAGGAATGATAGAAGGTTGGATGGATGGAGATGAAGTTTTTTCACAACAAAAGGCTACCACTATAAGGAGTTTAGTGACAAAACAAGTACATATATACATATATATTAGATTACTTTTTCTTTGTCTAAACTCTTCTCCATAATGGGTGACTCATCATCTCTTCTAGATTTTATTTATCAAAGAGAAAAAACTTTTAGAGGTTGAAGTGGGTTCTTAAGTTAAGTTTGTGTCCAACTCTATTTCATTTAGACTATGACTCTCTTATTTTTTTTATTAATATTATAGATGATGATTTCGACGATTCTAGACTATTCGAAAGTGGTTTACTGCGACTAATTTGATGAATATATAGACTCTAACATGGAATAATTATTGTAGTGCGATAGTCATATATTATCATAATATTATGCACCGGATAAATAAAGATTCTGTGTGAGGAGAGGAAAAAAAAATATATCAGGCACAAGGAAGTAATTTAGAATTTTTTTAAACATATATGAGTGCTTAATCACATATATCAGACCATCAGATATACACATGATCAATGTGTCATTGCGCGTTCAATGACATACTTGGACCCGTGTGGAATCCCTACCCGACATTAGCTTGTAAAAGGTTCTACTATTAGTTGAGAATATTATATTAGATTTATAAATAGTTACATAATAAATATATAATATATTGAGATATTACATAGGAAAAATAAATCTAAGGTACATAAAAATCATGAAAAAGTATCTATTCTTATGTTGTAATACTTTATATGTAAAAGTGCTAAAATAAAAGGCATCTTCTATGTCCAGATAAGAGTATTATTTTAGGAGATCAAAAGAGTATTCAAACATGGATATTGATTAATGCCCAAATCTAGGTTTTTAATGCTTTTTATACCTTTGTTGTCTTCTAATCATTTAGTGGATTGGCATTATACCCTACAAATCTCCACCAGTTGCAGGCTATAATGATGGTAGTCACTCACCATTATGACATTAACATTTAATGAACAATTAATTAAGCCAAAGTTTGTGGATGGAATGTCAAAAGTTTATGGCCATCCATTACCCCAAATTACAATACCTAATAATAATAATAATAATAATAATAAGACTTACTTTTTTTATTAAAAAATATATATATAAAAAGAATTATCACCTTAAGCTTAATTTTCCTTAAACAAATAAAATTAACTATATATATATATAATAAGATTAAATACCCTTGAGTAAATTTTTTTAAAATTAAGGTAAAAATAAAAAGAAAATTAGACTGTTAAAGTCAAGTGAGAAGTAGTTTACAAAATAATAACTCAAAATATTTTTTTTAAAAAAAAATAATAATAAAAATAAAATGTATGGGTAGGGTGACATATATTCATGAATATGTTAGGATGTGAACGGCAGTAAAGACAAAATTTAGAGTATTTTTTTTTAATAAATAATTTTCTATTTTTTAATATTTAGAATAAATATGTCGGATAGAGTTGAATATTTCCCCCCTCAAGTGGAGGATAAATAAGCATTTGTTAAGATAACACGAGTGGGGTATATGGGAATAGAAGTGGGAGAGAGTCCCTTATCCCACTTGGGTTATCTAAATATTAATACGGGTGGTACTTAATTATTATTAATCTCACGTCGTTATCCTCTGGGGTTTATAAGTTTTCCAAGAGAAGAATAATAAGATCTCGGAAAGTGAAGAATAGGAGCCCATATATTCCTATATAAGGACATTTTTTATTCCAACTTTTCTTTTGATGAATCTTAGACTCAGATGGTTTCAGATATGATTGGCGATTTGAAACAATAGCCGGTCATCCCTAGTCAAATGAGATTTGTAAAAAGGTCTATGTTTTAGATATTTTCTCTAACAATTTCCATATCTACTCATTTTTATTTATCATATATTCATATATAAGGATATTTTAGTCATTTTAGAGTCATTCAGTTTAGTTTAACAGAAAAACTAACTGTTTCAGTTTAGTCATAACTATAGGGATTGGTTTGAGATATTTTGAAGTATAACAGAGGTAAAGTGATTTTGAGCATAAGTATAGAAAAATAAAATGTATTTGACTTTTACTTCTTCTTTTTTTCTTAATCCTAGGAGATATATGTGGATATTTTTCTTAATTTAGGTCATATAGTAAAGTGAATCGCATCATCGACGGATATCGATCTACAGCAAAGACGGCTCTGTCGCAACAACCACCGCCATTGATTGCCTCGTCGAGTGGAAAGACAGATATATCCTCTCCTAGGTCTCCAAATCTAACATGAAAAAGATCGGAGGTGGCATCCGGTAGGTGAAGACTAGAGAGGTTGGAATGCCAGAGAGAGTAAAGGAGTGGATGAGAGAGAGAGAGAGAGAGAGAGAGGGAGGTCGAAGAAACTGAGGTTGGAGGTCGGAGGGATTGAAAGAAGGAAGGTGAGGTCACAAGGAGCGAAAGAGAGAGACGACAACTAAGGTTAGGTTAGAAACAGAGTTTGTCGAAATGCAAAGAGAAAGTGAGGGAGTGAGACTGATTATGTGAGTACCCCAAAAAATATACCTAATCCATATTCGTATTCAATTTTTATACAAAACTTTCCTATATTTTAAATCGGTATTTTATCGGATAAAGATTTTTTACCTATATTCAACTCTAATCGGGTTAGATAGTAGGTCAGATTATGTAGTGGTCCAACAACTCATTCATTAGCTTGACAAATTAAGCATATATAGTAGTACAGCTTCAGAAAAGCTTAAATCACACGTTTGTGCATGATAAGAATATTTACGATATATATATATATCGTAAATATATATATTTTACCTTCTATATTTAAAAAAAATCTCAAACCAAGTACTATGGCTGTTTTGATAATTTTGCTATATTATATCAAAATATGTATGTCTTCTTTAACAAATACGATAGAAACATTTTAGTTATTTTAACGTTATTCAGTTAAGTTTAATAAAAGAACTAACGGTTTCACTTTAGTCATAAGTATAGAGACTGAGATAAAGTAATTTTTGACATAAGTACATATGAGTAAAATACATTTAACCCATATATATATATATATATATATATATATATATATATATATATATATATAAAGCATATGTAATTTAATGGACATAAGTGACACCATCAATCAAAGAAGCTTAATTAAGCTTATAGAAACTATCAAATTATTATGACTCACTTCCTCATTATTATACAAGAACATAAGAATGGTGAAATGTTTTAAACTAATTAAATTGAACTAGCTCAGCAATAAAATCAAACAGATCAAATTAAGCAAGTTGGTTAATGAGACTAATTATGCAAGTATTCTTATAAAAGTTCCACCTTCTCTCTCTCTCTCTCTCTCAAAATAAATTAAATAAAAGAAAAATAACAAATTAAGCTGATCTAACCATATTAATAAATGGTAAAATTTCCCAAACATAAACCTTCTCCTCCTTGTTGATCTCTTTTCATAATTATCATATGGTATGGCCAATGCTACTAAACCATGCCAAAGTCAATGTCACGACAAATATCAATGCTTAATTTTGAAGTTAATGTCCTTCAAAATGTCATCATCAAAGATTACAATCTAACCATACCATACTAATCTAGATCTAGATTTTAGAGAGATTTAACAAAATTACTCTATAAGTTTTAATTTTATTATCATTCACATTTTATTCGTATAAATATTTATCATTTGTAACCGACATAATAAATAATATTTTATTACTTTAATAAATAAAAAATAAGAAACCTAAAATAGCAGTTCCTCTTTTATTTTAAAAAGCTTACTTAAAAAAAATGTTAAGATCATTTTATATCTAGGGTTAATATTTATGTAACTGCTGGTAAAATAAAATTGATGACAAAATATTTTTGAGGGGTTAAAAGTAGAACACAAAAAACTAAATTATAGATATCTCAAAATTATATCATCTAGAGATGATTTATGAGTATAATGTTGTGAACCAGGATAAGGTGAATTTATTTTGTACAAATAATGGTAGCAATTTAATAGTGGATTTAATAGAGAAGGTAAGATTCATAGGATGAGAGCGGAAGAGATAATAGTGATGGCAGTGTAGGATAGATTTGTGATTTAGATAAAAAGAAGAGAGAGAAGATAGTCGACCCTAAAGAAGAAAGGATGAGAAGGGAGAAGCTCACCGATGGCTAGGGTTTGAGGGAAAAGATGGCTGGCCCTACTGGACTATGGGGATTAGCAATCGAGAAGGAAGAAAATAGTATCAGCTTTGGATGGAAGGAGATAGTTGAGCGAGATGAGATTGGAGATGATAGAAATGTCAATATTCATCACTCTTCTCAAAATGACGGTCTTCGAGATATTTATAGGCTAATGAAAATTTAAAATAGTTCTAATTAATTTTAACACAACGATCTTGACATTAGACGTTTGAACCCAATATCTCCTATGAGGTGATCCGATCGGGCCTACATCACATCGGATAACCAAGGATAAATTACATTTTAACATATATTTCAGATAAATTAAAGTTTTTTTTTTAAAAAAAAATAACATCCTCGATTCTTCCAGTTGAAAGAGTTGTGTATATTTAATTATTTATATACCGCTATGTGTCACCTAACAGCCAATCACGAATGGGATTTAGGTGGGCCCCTGGTTGATGCCATCGTCGCTACACGTGAGGAGCACGAGTCCCGGTTCGTAATCACAGCCACAGGTGAGGTGATACGTGCACGCCCCCGTATTAATAAAATAGTACCCCCCTCGAATTGAGAAGGATAAAAAGAGAGAGGACGAGAAGGGGGTGCAGATTAACTTATTGTGGGGGGCGGGTAGTGATGTCAGTATCTCCACTCATGCCGGGAAATCAGGAGCTCTTTAATCTCTCCCCTTTTGTTGTGAAGCCCCAAAAACCAAAAAGAGAAGAGGAGGAATGGAATCCATCCAAATAAATAGTTTTAAAGACCAACTAAATTAAAATAAAATTAATTGATTTTAATTAGCCATTAATTTTATTATATCCTCAATTATGCATAAGGTAAAATTGGGAGATACATTTTAATATTTAATTTAATTATTTATAAACAAGGGGGAAAAAAAAATCCCATGATTATTCTAGATTGATTGTATTTCCTGGAGTCATTTCATTTCCTCACTTTTAACTTCAGACCTACCTTATTCATGCTTTTTAAAGCCATGATGGGATTGATAACTTCTGGGTTACTTTTTGGTTTAGCTTAATAAATATAATTTTGGGTTTCTTGCCCACTGTTTGCTTCCTTTAATTAAAGCATTCTCCTTTCCTTTGCTTCTTCTTTCTTTCTTTCATTTGCTTGCTTCTTTTTATTGGTATGATTGGAATACAATTCAGACCAAACTTTTTTATAGTCGTATTCAAATACACTATATACTATGATGCAATCCTTAGTTTAGATTTTCCTTTCTCTATATTGGTCTAATAATTATTATTTTATTGTTTAATTGTTCAAGTGGTGAAAGTGACAAGATGTAAATTAAACCCTTGTATTAAATTAAACCTGTGGAATAAAAATCAATACTTGATATTGCAAAATTTTGATATATAGCTATTAAATATAACCCTCTCTTTAATTCTTTCTTCCCGCAAGCTGCACAACAGACAAAGCTTGTGTGGGCCCGCATGGTAGTCGTCGGTCTCTTCGGGGGAGCCCCGCACGAATGCGCGATCCTGGCCGTCGGTTGCCGCGCACGTCGCGACTCCGTCCAGATCGCCAACCGTTCCTTCCTCTCTCACTCTCCCTCTTCCTCTTCCCCTCTCTCACATTTAAGATTCTTTCTTTTTATTAACGAGAAAAAGTTACCGTAGAGGAGGGAGAGGAACAGAGGAGATTATATTTGATGCGAAGAGGAGAGAGAGAGAGAGAGAGAGAGAGAGAGAGAGAGAGAGAGAGAGAGAGAGAGAGAGAGAGGAAGAGCCAAGGAACAAAACAACGCATTAATCACAGCCAAGAGGGGATAGGGGGAGGGAGAGAGAGAGAGAGAGAGAGAGAGAGAGAGAGAGAGAGAGAGAGAGAGAGAGAGAGAGAGAGGATTCATTTTTTTTTTATCATTTGATTTCATCGGTTACAGAGCGAGAAGAAGACATGCTCTGAATCCATCTGTGTCCTTTTGCCTCCCCTCTCCAAATGCTATACCAAACTCAAACCCCTCTTTTATTTCCTTTCTCTCAACCATCTTTGTCCTCTCCCCCTCTTCTTTCTTCGCGTGCTCTGTAAATAAAAAAGGAAGCCAAAGGAAGGGTGGGGGAGGAGAAACAGCAGTATCAGCAGAGATCTCCAAAGCCTGCCATCGTGGAAGAGAGAGAAAAGAAGAAGAAGAAGAAGAAGAAGAAGAAGAAGAATAAGACTAACAAGAGAAGGGAAAGAAAAAGTTGCAATTTTGAGAGCTACCCAGTTTAGGAATCCTCGGTTTTAGACGACCCACTTGGCAATTCCTCTCCTGTCGCTTCCTTGGGGAGATGTCCATCCAATAGACGAAGGAGGAGAACGAGAAAGGTGAGAGCTTTTCTTTTTAAGACTTTGACATGGAGGCGGCGGAGGAGATGCTGGTGGAGGTGCACGACGACGAGCCCAGCGTCGACGCCGACAAGCTAAACTACGAGATCTTCTCCATCCTCGAGAGCAAATTCCTCTTCGGCTACGACGACCACAAGCTCTGGGTGCCCAAGGCTCCCCCCGCCGCCGCCGCAGCATCGGAGCCGTCGATCAAGAACCAGAGGGGGAAGGTGTGCGTCCTCTGCATCGACGGAGGCGGCATGCGCGGCCTACTCCCAGGGAAGGCCCTGGCCCACCTCGAGCAGGCCCTCAAGTCAAAATCCGGCGATCCGGAGGCCCGCATCTCCGACTTCTTCGACGTCGCCGCTGGCACCGGTGTCGGCGGGGTCTTTGCCGCCATGCTCTTCGCCTCCCGCGACGGCGGGCGCCCTCTCTTCCGCGCCGACGACACGTGGCGCTTCCTCGCTGATCACGCCGGGCGACTATTCCGTAAGCCCAGGTCGTCGACTTCCTCCATTCTCGGCAGGGTGGGGAAGAAGAAGAAGCCCCTGTCGGCGCCGACCCTGGCGATGGAGGTGGCGATGAAGGAGGCGTTTGGGGAGAAGCTGACGCTAAGGGATACGATAAAGCCGGTTCTGGTGCCGTGCTACGATCTTAGGTCGTCGGCGCCGTTCGTCTTCTCCCGTGCCGACGCGCTCGAGAGCGAGAGCTTCGACTTCCGGCTGTGGGAGGTTTGCCGGGCCACGTGGGCCGAGCCGGGCCGGTTCGAACCGGCCGAGGTCCGCTCGGTTGACGGCGCCACGTCGTGCGTCGCCGTCGACGGCGGACTCGCGATGAACAACCCTGCCGCCGCCGCCATCACGCACGTCCTCCACAACAAGAACGAGTTCCCCTTCGTTCGCGGAGTCGAGGACCTCCTCGTCCTCTCCCTCGGCTGCGGCGTGGGCAGCAGCGGAGGCGGCGCCGCGTCCGCCGTCGAAGTCCGGCGGCTACGGAGGTGGGGCCCGAAGGAGTGGGCCCGTCCGGTGGCGCGGATCGCCTCCGACGGCGCCGCTGACCTCGTCGATCACGCCGTCGCGCTCGCCTTCGGGCAGTGCCGGAGTTCCAACTACGTTCGAGTGCAGGTACTCTCGATTGCCAAAAACAAATAAAAATAAAATAAAATAGAAATAAAAATAAAAATGGTCTTTTGTGCGCTTGTGAGAGTGAGAAAGGTCCAAAGATTTGATCTTTAGCGGGCAAGAGAACTGAGATTGGGGGGGTTTGGATGAGTTGTCTCCCATGTCTTGTGTTTGTCACGGACGTACTATGCCACCATTTCGTGGAGGAGGAAGAGCCGAAGAGGAGGCACTGCAGATCTTGCAGGGATTCCTTTGCTTCCTTTCCACTGACACCTTATCCTCTTGCTCTTTACTTTTCTTTTCTTTTTCTTTTCTTTTCTTTTAACCTCATCAAATTCTTGCTCTCCATTCTTTTGGTTCTGCGCTAGTGCTTAGTGGAGTATCATCCTATTGTTTTAGGCTTCTTGCTTGTCGTCTTCATTAATTGGTGCTTCCTTAAAGTGTCTTGATCTTCTCTTGATTTAAAGAGGATGATTTGCTGTTGGTGAGTGCAGGGGAGTGGTTCAAGCATGGAGAGTTGTGGAGTGGATTCGGATTGTGATCCGAGCCCCGAGAATGTGAAGGCGCTGCTGGGTGCAGCCGAGGAGATGCTGAAGCAGAAGAATGTTGAATCTGTTTTGTTCGGGGGGAAGAGGATTGCGGAGCAGACTAATATGGAGAAGCTGGATTGGTTTGCGGAGGAGCTCGTACTGGAGCACCAGAGGAGGAGCTGCCGGATTGCTCCCACTGTCGCCTTCAAGCAAGCGCCTCCACGGCCCCAACCTTGACTAGTTGGTTGCACTGTAAGAACTAGTCATCTCCTTACTTTCCTTGTTGTTTACTGAATCCTGCTGTTCTTTTTTTTTATAGCAGTGTACCATTGCTTTGCAAAGAGTTTACCCTTGAAAAATGGGGTCAAAAAACAAAACAGAAAAAAAAAATCATTGTGAAATAGTTCCAATTTGATGGTTATGTCCGCGAGAAAATTATGATTTGCAGTGTTTCTTCTTGATCAATCAATTTTTTTTTCTTATATCCTAAGAAAATTGTCTCTTCAATTGTTTATATTAGAAATTTCAAGCTCAAAAGGACCACTACATGGAAGTCCAAATTTCTCTTTTACTGTTTCGATATTTGTGCTCTGTAACAGATATTTCCGGGCTCCCCTATAAGCTCTTGTGAACGAATAAGTGGATAGCTTATAATAGTGTCTTTTTATCATTTTAGTCTTTTCTGTTGGGTAACTCTGGAAATTATCTTCTTTCATTTTCCTGCAACAGTTTATTATTGGTTTGTGGTATTTGTTAGTTGAGTGGCATTGGAAGTTCTTGACGTGAGTCCCGGATTGGCTGCAAGGCATAGTATCTATTCCAACCTCTGATATTATGCTTCTTTAGCTTTCTAGACATGCAATCATGTTGCAACTCTTGCTTCTGCTGGCAGCATAATAGTCTTGTTGATGGTACTAACAACTTTCCAATATTCTTTTCTTTGACCCGGTGATGTTAATTCTCCTTTTTTGTTAGTTCTTTATGAAGCCCTAATGACATTTTATAAGAGCATACTAAAGGAACTGTATTTCTTGTTTCAGCTGGATATGACTGAATTACTGTTTTTCTTAGATTATAATCGATGTTACAATGTACATGTTAATGATTTACGGTGATAAAATAGTTCCTCTATTGCTTGTGAGCCATCCTGCTATCTTTCTCATCAAGTATTAGTTTTTGTTTGGCGGATGGATTATCTTGTTGATCACCACTTCAACCAACAGGAATTGGAATCTCAGACCAGAAAAAGTAGCTTTGTGTATGTCAAGCTACAGTGACAATGTGGTTCTGTCTCATTCAGCCAAAATGCTCAGGACTAGTCCTTGTTACTTAATCTAAATTGTTCATTCTGTAATGTACTACCATAAGTGACAACTACCATACAAAAATTATATTTATCTGATTAGATTCTCTTATTCCAATCACAAAAACTAAACGACTGTGCGTAACTCGTAGAAGTTTTAGTTGAATCTCTTTTATGGTTTCCTTTGACCTGCAGAATGATGGTTTTGTATGGTGCTCCTGAAATTGTCCCCTTAGGATGTTCCAAGGCACTATCTTGAACCGTTCTTATCGCATCTTCTCTAGTATATAGTTTGCATTATTCTTTTTAATCTTTTTCTTTTGTTTAACTTTGAATTGCTTCAAGAATACGTAATTATTCTTTGTTCTGTATTGCCTTCTACTTCTCGTAGCATCATGTCAGGTAGTAGAGGGTTTTGGCCTTTTGGGTCTAAGCAAATTTCACTTCCTAATTTAAGAAGTTAAGCTCTTTGGGACCCTGGACCAATGTGGTTGAGAAATTGCAGTCAGCTAGATCGTTATCTTGAAGTACTTAGCTGCAATAAAAGTTGCATTTTAAATTGATTTTGATTCCTCTACCTCAATAATAAATTAATAATTACCACTGTTTTCCTGTTACACTGTTTGATGCAATTGGTTGGTCACTAGAAAGTTGATTCTATCTCTCTTTTCTTGTGATCTTCAATTTTGTTGGGAGTTTTTAAAAGGCAGTAATTGATTTGATGCATCCATCTGTTCATTCATATATGAACAAGTTTTACATTGTAAAAAAGCTAGACTTATTCCATTCATTTGCTGTTCGTCCACGTCATTCATTCGGGATAATTTTCTGAAAGATTTGATGGGAATATCATGATAGACATCTTACCATTTGATGTTGCATTATTGCTTGTTGGGTCAACATCATTGAGACCCAGTTCCTGAATGATAACAACTTGGTCAAATAGAAACTGGAACTACTTGTTCCATTATCCTCTCAGGAGTGCATTGTATTGAATTGCCCACCCTTTCCTTGTCCCCTTCTTTGCTTTCTTTGCATAATTGCTGGTAGTTGAGTTTGGAATTGTTTAGCTGCTCAAACTATGTTTACTTTCTTTCTTATCTGGCAGTGCCTACTGTTGAAGTATGTTGGGGAGGGAATAAATACTCTCTTTTATGTATGCAAGTCTGCAGTATTATTATTATTGCAACTACTTTCTTTTCTTGGATTGCAGTGGTTTGTTTGTTGGGTGGCAATTTCCATTTTTCAGATACTTTGTGCCCCCCCAAAGAGGAGGTGGAGGAGAGTGTGTATGTATATCCACTGCATGTTTGCATTAAATGTGGCCATTTGCATATATTTGATAGGTCCTACTTCTCTATCAGACTTTCCAGATTTTTTTTTAACATTTTTTTTTGACCAAACTATATCCCTTGTAAATATATATACATGTTTAAACATATCTAGTGTAATTTAAAACTTAAATTTGAGATTATATGAGTTGAAAACTATTCAGTAGCTTTCCCATTCATCAAAATTTCAACATAAGAAAGGTTTTACCAAAACAGTGAAAGGAGAAGTAGACGTTTTGGACGCTATCAAGTGCCCACTTTGCTTTGTTTTCCTTTCAAGTTCCCCAAGTAGAGCAGGCATATCCTGTCTCATGAGCCACCTTTTAGCCCAGAAGGAGAACTGGAATTTGAATGAAAGTTCTCCAACAGTGAAAAGATCTCAAGGTCAGAGAGAGAGAGATAAGAGTCTTGTGTTGGGTTTCATTTCATCTAACATAAAGATTTTTGAGTGAAACTTTTTAGGAGTCGGATAAAAAAGACTACTGGAAAAGAGACTTGCATATGGGATTCCTCTCTCTCTCTCTCTCTCTTTTGACTCTTTTGTGGTTTTTGAGGATAATTATGCTCCCAAAGATAGAGCATGCATGCATACTAGACATTTATGTCTCATCTATTAGGTAAAGTGACAATAATCTCGTGCATATGTTTAATTGTGCTCAATTGATTAAAATTACTCATGTTGTGCAAGTAGCTACTGATATTCAGTGGATACTATTAAATTCTTACTTCTTTTAAAATGAAAAAATTTAAAAGAAAAGAAGGCAATGTAATCTAGATATCCATCCAACTCGGCCCCATGAATCAATCGATATTGGCCTTTGAAATAAAAATACTATAGTAGGTGTTACCACAACCATCCCATGATAGAGATTATTGGGATGGTTGATCTAGTTTTCCAATCTATTAATTAGAAATGACCAACCTTAGCCTATTGATGCATAATTTATTATAAAAAGAAAGAAAGAGAAAGAGAAAGAGAAGCAATTAATGTTAATTGTTGAGTGGGGGGAGGTAATTAGGAAGGCCCACCTGAAGCTAAAGAGTTTTTGTTGGTGAGGATGTAACAGTAGGTGTAGTACTTACTTAGACAACCGACCCTTATCTCTAAGGGGACTGTGACTGCTCATTCAAATTAACTTGAAAAGAGGAAGATGATGAAGAAGAAGAAGAAGAAGAAGAAGAAGAAGAAGAAGAAGAAGAAGAAGAGACCCCACTTCCAATGAAAAGTTACTCCTGTCTGCTATAATGTTTATTTTGCTCCTGGGAGTTCCAACATCTTGAGCAGATGAACAATTCAAGAGCACTAATCTACTGCAGAGAGGGCCAGAGTTTATATTTGGTGCACCTAATTAGTTAGATGCTTACTATTATTCTCTTTTCATTTATGTATAACTTTCCTCCCTTTAAAAGCTTTAATATTTGTAAATCTGTACTCTTTCTTCTCTCATAACAATTCCATCTCTTTCATTTCTATCGAAATTTCTTACTATCCCTCTCGGCCCCAACTTTGATGATAGCAAATTTGTTCAAACGGTGTTAGTATTAATCTAACCTGGGACGTAAAACACGGGATATGATTTATAAAATATTTAAAAAAGGGTAAAAAAAAATTTAAGATAAAAACCTACATTATAGACTTTTTATGATGTGAACCCTAGGTTATCAATATTTTTCTGAAAAAAACTCGTACCTTTTAGAAAAGATATCATAATTAAATGACTGCTGCTACAATCACAGCACTGTTAGCATCCATTAGTAGATGGGCTAACTGGCTATTTGGAAGGCCATGTTTACTGGAAACATTTGGCATTGAGATATGGTGCCATCTCAGCTGATCCAAGAGCACCAAATGATACCATTAATTCAACCATAGGAACAGCTAGAGGAATAAAATAAGTTTGAACATTGGGCTTGGGTGAGTTTGGCAACTTTGGAAATAAATTCAGAGTTATATGTTGAGTTTTTGTCCAAGCTAGACTTATTCTTAATTTTTTTTATTGGAGTAGCTTAGCCCCCCCAAACTTAATACTGAAAAGTGTTTATTTTACTATAACTATAATAAAATGCTAATTAGATAAATATTTTTTCAAGTAAAACACTGATGATAAGTGTCTTTATAAAAAAAAAATGCTTTTACTAGAATAAAAAGATACATATAAAACGCTGAAAATTTAAATGTTTTATTGTTAAAAGTACAAAATGAGAAAGCTATAGATTAAAATATAAAGAAATTTTTTATAATATCGTAATTTTATGCTCGGTTATTTATTTTAGTCATAAAATATGTTATTATAAAGATACGAAAAAAAGTTCCTCCGAATATTAATTCTATTTTTTTTTTTCAATTTTTTTCTAAGAAAACGTTCAACTCTTCAATGTTTTTTTTTTAAATATAAAACGATGATAACATCTGTTAATTTTTGGTTGGGTAAGGTTCTACATACCTAAGATGATAAAATTTATTAGTATTTTATGTAAGGCTACGGTACTAGAATATATTTTGATATTAAGTTTGAGGTACAGTATATTTGTATACTGTGCGCATCACGACATGCCAGCACTAAAGAAGTATTTGAGGTAATTTAAGCTCAGTGTGGACCGAACTTAAATTGGTGTAGATCGATCATGTAGGCTGAACTAGTAAAGTGTAGATCTAGATGAAACCTTAGATTTTTCCTATTCTTATTCACCTAAGTCCAATCTAGAGATACTCCCAATTGCTATTAGAAGTGTACTAGATGTAGAGGAACTTCACGAACTCGATGGAGCTTCAAGTCAGTTTATGAGTTTTTGGTTCCCTGACGAAGAATATTTTCCACTTATAGTGAGAATGATGGGTATGTTCGTTATGTTCAAATACTTAGCCTATTTGATTCATGACTAATTAAGTGCTTACATATGCCAATACTTAAATAACTATGTACATCTGATACCCACATGTCCACTTTGGTCAGTATTTGGCACAAAAATATGTATTGTTGTTCCCGTGATTATTCCTACAGGAAACACCACATAAATATCCATAAATTATGAGCACAAACTTAGGAGTCATAATTTATAAATAAATATTTGATGAATATTTTAGAGAAAATAAGGTAACTATTGAAATTTTAGAAATTCCTGAAAGAATTTTACATGAGTCTCTTTTTTTTTTTGGTGTAGTTATTCCACTTTGATTTAATCTTCTATGTAAAATCACTTCTAACTGAGACTAAATCAAGATATGTTTCCACATTTAAGGGGAAACATATATTAAGAAATGATGATCAACTCTGAAGAGGGTAGGTAGCTTGGAGAAAATGTAACACATTGTAGTGAGTTCAAATTGCAAGTCCGCTTCGAAAATGGGATTATCCATAACTTGCAATAGCAAATTAATTTCCAAGTACATTTTCATTTGCTTACACTTTTAAGTTTTTGACCTCTAATGACCTCGGATGAGTTTTTATTTTTTTTCAACTTTTCTATCTTCTCTCTCATTTCTTTTCTCTTCCTACCGCTACAACAAAAAATTGCTATAGTTGTTGCATCAACTATAGAGAGAGAGGGATGCGGCAGTAAGAGAGTGAGGAAAGAAGAGAGAGGGGGGCACCGAAGAAAGAGAGAAGAAATGGAGGATTTTTTTTAAAAAAAATTAGAGTTATTTTTGTCAAGTTTTCGATAATAAGGAATTTGAAAGAGGGAGGAAAGGAGAGAGAGACGAAGAAAAAGAAGGAATAGGAAAGGAAAAATATTAAGAGAAAGAGAGGTTTTATTTATTTTTAAATTTAATATATTTTCTATTTTATTTTGATTTTTATTTATTTTTTACTTGTAGCCAAAATTAAAATAGTTCCAAAATAGAAGTCATATGATACTGACATTGGTGGCAAAATGATAGGCTTTGATAACAAATTTATAGGCTCTGATACTAATTGATGGGCTCTGATACCAATTGATGAGATCTGAAACTAAAAGATCGACTATGGAACAATTCCTTAAGATCTGAATTTATTGTAGGAAGCAGTCCGTGGGAAAATATTTGTCAGATATTATTTGGTAATTAGAAAATTATGAAACTAATTGGGTTGGATCTGTAACTTCCTAATCTACAACTTTTGTATTTATGCCCTTCACAGATTTGAACTGTAACAGGGACGAAAATACGGAATAACGTGGGTGATGGTGGTGGTGACGGGTGGAGTGGATGCTAGGGTTATGGATGGGTATGGAGATGAGGGTGAATTGTGGAAGTGATTAAGGGAAGTAGACGAAGGGAATGAAGTGGTCGAGATCCCAAAGAAGAGGGGGGTCTTGACAGACGATAGGCAAGAAATCAAGAATCCAAATAGCAATATGTAGTTGGTTGCCATCCATATATTTATAGAGGCTAGCCAACAAGTCTTAAAACAATATGAAATCCTAATTCTAGAGGATTCCCGTCGATCGGGTCAAACGCGCTCGATCACGTTCGAACGCACTCAAAAAGCCCCTTCTTTGGATTTGCGAATGCGACACATGCGTTCGAACGCGGGCGTTCAGGCGTTCACAAGGACGTTCGAATGCGACTTCACTTGCGTTCGAACGCGACCTACAGGAATTTTATTTTAATGAAAATAAACACCTAATGTAATAAGAAAAGATCATAACTAAGTGTATCACAAAATATAAGACATGTTAAGTGCAACTAGTATGAATAGAAAAATGAGTAGGAGTGTTAGTTATTTGAAAAAAAATATTTAACTGAAAGATAAGGAAATGTAGCAACTTGCACTCAAGTAGCTATGAAAATCAAAAAATAAATATTGGCTCATTTAATAGGCAAAAAGAATGATAAACGGAGAGAGTCAATGGTTCGTGAAGAATGATGTATAACCATATACATATTGATGATAATAGTAGTGATTAATACGAGATGATGATGAGAATGGCAATAAAAAGAGCAAAAATATATATAAAAAGAAGCAATAGATAAAATATAGTGGTAGTAACTTCTAGAGTCTTAAATTAGTTCATATACAAGGAGAGAGAATATGAGAACAATAATTCTACCCCTATAATTTGTAGTGTTACAGCAGAGTCCAAAAATATTAGACCAACGAATATATATCTTAAGATAAAAAGTGCTTGTACACAAACTTGTATTAAAAACAGCTCTAAAAAAATTTAAAAATGCAAAGAAGCACATTGGTAGAGTTATTTTTAAAATTGTCTTATAATTATATTTCTTCCAATGTAGTTGATGATATTTATTATCATACTATGTTGAACTACATTGGTAGAGTTATTTTTAAAATTATCTTATAATTATATTTCTTCCAATATAGTTGATGATATTTATTATCATACTATGTTAAACTAGGGTCTGATGTTCCGCCTCCTACTTAAAATGATATTATTAAGTTAGTAGTAGATGAGTTTCAAACTTACATTCAACCATTTAAATGGTATTATAATGATTTTGGTTGTATATAAATTTGTGATTTGGTGGACTACACAAAAGAGAAGAACTATAATTAATCTTTTTGGTATAGTTGAGTATATGAATAATATTTCTAAAGTCTGAGAATGTTACTTTTCATTTGAAAAATGCACATTATCTTTGTTAGTTGATGGATGAAGTGGTATATGAAAAAGGAGTAGACCAAATTATTACAGATAACGGGGCCAATTATAAGGCTACTGGAAAATTATTTATGATAAAGAGATACGTTGCACATTGTATCGATTTTATGTTGGAGGATATTGCTCAAGAGCCTAAAATTAACATGATCATATATGACGGTCAGAGATTGACAAATTTTTTTTTATATAACTATAGTTGAATTTCTCATTTACTTGTGTGTAGATGACTAGTAGTAGGGAGATTATTAGACCCTGTCCCACTAGATTTATCACTCATATTTTAGTATTGGAGAATATCATGCGCTATAATGGTGATATTATGTGAATGTTTATATCACACGAGTGATTTATAAAAATTAAATTTACGAAACCTAAAGATAAAACTTTATGTGAAACTTTAATAAATATTGCTCTTGAAAATGCATTTTGGGATAATTTATAATTGCCGCGTAGTATTTGAGCATCTTATTAAGGTATTACGACTTGTAAACAGTGATAACAAATATGAGACGAGTTTCTTATATGAGGGAATTAGAATAGGAAAATAATTAAAAAAATGCAAATATAAGTCATTAGAAGTGGTGGTAGATGATTGATTCCAGATGAAACAAACAACTACATAGATATATACACGTTGCTGATAGAGAAACGTTTAATTTCTAAATTACTTTTATTTATGAATATTTAAAAATTTGAATGCTTATAAATTTTAAAATATAAATTTTTATAGGATACTTTCTTAATCCAATATTTTAATTCTCTACAAATGTCAATAATGATGCTGGATCTTGTCAAGAGTTAAAGAAGATAATTAGTAGGCCAGAGCATAATAATCATAAAAAAATCCTTTACGATAGAGAAATAAGTTATGATTTAATTAAATAATTTTATTATTATATATTTCAATTTTTAACTTTCAATATAATTAATTTCTTATTAAACGTATGCAATAATATATTTCAGATGGAGAGATATAAATTGAGAGCTAAGTAATTCAGTACTGCTAAAGTTGCTATAACTATATCTAATAATACTCTAGCTGCATGATGATACGACTCGGTCCATATTGACTCCACTCGCGAAATTGAGTTTATTGGGATGAGCCTATTTATCTAGTTGATTTTTTGTTTAAAAAAAAATAAATGAATTTTGCCTAGGGCGTTTGAACGCAAGAACTGGATTCGAACGAGCCATGCAAACGGTTGCATGCGTTCACAAAAATAGAGAATGCGATTTGCGCATTTGAATGAGGTCGGGTCGTTCGAATGCCTGCACACATTCACAACAATAGTAAACTGTAATTCCATGTTTGAATACGATTGGATGCGTTCGAACGCACCGCAACAAAAATTATTGGTTTGTTAGGATTGTTTAATTTAGTGATGGGTCCCTAAGGTGAGCCTTTATAAATATGTAGATGAAACGCTAATTAAAGTTTATTTGATAATTGAATCGACATTGTGCATTTATCTCTTTCCTTCTTGCTCTAGCCATTGGCGCCCTCTCCCATTTCCTTGTTTCCACCGCCCAAATCTTTAGTTAGCTTCCTCTGACTCCTAATTTCCCTCTTCTACAATAACTTATCCCTCTTTACACCAAATAATTAATCTAGCACCAATTTAGCCATTGAAGGGTTTACAACCTAGGGTTTATCTGACCTTCAGTCACTGTTCGATCGATATCTCAAGATCTAGTCATTCAAACCCTGCGATTTTAGATTCATTAATTAGCTCTTTTTAAGAGCGATAACATATCCACAATTTTGGAAGATCCAACGGTTAGATTTTTCGCAACCTCAATCTAGTCCAGAATTATTATGGATCGGATCAAGCCGGTTTGTACCACATGGTAGTTTATTTATAGATAAGATGAGGCACCAAATTTAATACCGATTATAAAGAAGATTTTAAATAAAACTATGTCTTCATCATAGTGTAAAAGAAATTAGACTATTTTTTTTCTTAATCTATACTAAAACATGCAAATAATGAACGATGATAGAAAGATTGGAAAACTTAGATTTCTATCATTATAATATAAGATTGATAGAGAAAAATTAAAGAAAAGAGAGAAAGTGAATAGCTAATTAATTTAAATTATGTTTTTAATGAAGAAGACCCATTAACTCCATAAATCAAAGATATATGTGATAAATTATTAGTGGTTAGATAAGATATTAAGAGAAACCATAACGAGGGTAGAAACAGTTACGAATTGTTTGACAGTAAGAGATGTTATACCTAAAAGTACTACTGTATTAGTAATAACCATGATGATCATGATGATACATATGTTGAGATTATCTTTTCTATTTTTGTTAAAGAAAGTTAAGTATGTATAGAGATTAAAAAAAGAGAAACTGAGGATGTACATACATACTAGTAACGCCGTCATAAGAATGTTGCTCATTTTGATTATGATGTATCGAGTATTTATTTTTTAAAGCTATCACAAGATCTATATACTGGTTATTATCCTCAATATCTTCAAACACAATATTTATAAACACAATAAGATCCATAATGATATAAGTAGTATGATGTAATCATTTTTGTAGCACTAGGTTCTAGGCATTAATAATTACAAACTTATAATGATTATGATAACGAGGATCATAGGAATTTATGAGAGCTAGTTCGGTGTTTATCAAAGTTTTAACTTTTGAGTAAGTTAATATATAAAATTTTTAGGCTTTATACGTGAGTAAGTTTTATTTTTTCGTATTATTTTTTTAAAAATTTTTCTAACTTTTTTTTTGTTGGGAGTGTTAAACTTATCACTTTTATTGGTCATGGGAGGGGTTGAAGTATCATGAGCCTTCCATTTCAGTATTTGGATAGGCTGGGAAAAAAAAGTATTTCTGCAATGCAATAAAGTTATACTTATTCTTTATCCAAACGCTAACGCAGTTTGGTAACCTCAAAACTAAAGATGCTGTGTTCCCATAACCCATCTCAATGTCTGAGAGATTTCTTATCGAAAACTTCTCCTGAGAAGGTCCCACTCCCACTCCCACTCCCAGTGCCACTCCCACTCCCACACATATCTCGATAAAAGAGTTTTGGACCATAGAGTGGTGACAACTTTGTTAGGACTGGAATTGACAGTATTCACTGAACGCTGCTGCAGCTTAAAGCTAACATAACAGGAAAGCAAAAGCAATAGAGAGGACCTTTAAATTTAATTGTGAATCCAAAATTAATATAGAATAGTGAAGTGGATGGTCCATGGTCCATAGCTCATAGCCCATATAGCCCATATAGCCCATATAGCCCATATAGCATTCGAATTTTTCTAAGGCAGGTCAAATTTGTTCCTCTTTTTTAGGTTAAATATGTCAATTTCTTGAGTCCACCTAGAACTAGAAACAAACAACTGAGAGAGTCTCAGACTCTCAGTGGAAAAAGAAGTTGGGTGCGGTTCGGATTGAGACCTCTCCTTGGATCGGAACCGAATCTGACCGACAACCCGGCCCAAACCGCACCCACTCACCATGCCAACCCCAAAAAAGTAGGGGTCTAATCGTAATTACGGATCTTTGGTTGGAGTTGCTTGAAAAGGATCTCCCCTGCCCCGAGTGGAACCTTACGCAACCTTCCATTATAACCGAAAAAAAGAGAAGAGGTTCCACCTCTCTCTCTCTCTCTCTCTCTCTCTCTCTCTCTCTCTCTCTCTCAAAAAAAAGACGAATCCTTTCCAAGGGCATTGATTTAGGTTCTTCTCTCTCTAATGGGATTTCGCCGCTTGTTTGATCCCCATCTTTATTTTTAACCTTCTTTGATCAATTGCGACGTGGAAACCAATTGAACCCGCAAAAATTCGCATGGAGTTACCCACAAAGATCCGATTTTTATACGACTACTAGGCTCTTCCGATCCATTTCGGAAGGAAGATCATTTTCGCTTTTCGGCGAAAGGAGTCGATTTCTAGGAGAATTTTCTGAATCGAAGCCCCGCTGAGAAGAGGGAAAGGCATGGGGAACACGGGGAGCACCGGTGGCGCCAACGGCCGGAACGGCCGCAGGAGGAATTCGAACCACCACCACCCCCACGCGCCGCCGCCTCCGCCTCCGCCGCAGCAGCAGCCGCAGGAGGTGGCGCCGAACCGGTACGTGTTCGCCGCTGCGACTCCGTACCCACCTCAGTACCCAAATCCGAGTCCGCCGCAGTACTACCAGTATGCCGGGTACTATCCACCGCCTCCCCCCGCGATGCCGGTCCCTCTCCCTGCGCCGTATGATCACCATCACCGCGGCGGAGGCGGCGGTCCCAATGCGGATTACCCCGCCCACCACCCTGGGTGGGCCCCTGCCGGTAGGTATCCATATGTTCCTCCGCCGCCGATGACGCCTCCATTTATAGAGCATCAGAAGGCGGTGACGATCCGGAACGATGTCAATCTCAAAAAGGAGACTTTGAGAGTCGAACCTGACGAAAAGAACCCAGGACGGTTTCTTGTTGCCTTCACCTTCGATGCGACGGTAGCTGGAAGGTGATCTCCTCTTTACTTCCTTTAGATAATCTTGTTCCTTATTTAGCAATTCCGACCCGTGATAATTTTGTGGTGCTATCACATGATTGGTCTCAAGTCATACAGTTTAATTTGTATCTTCTGGTACAATTCTGATAGATATAGGTGAATTTATTATTTTCATTTTTCGTCTTAAGTTTTGAGGTTGTAGTGAAGTGTGTATGCCTGTCCCTGGTTAATCTTTGGAGTCTTGATCAGAGCTTGAATTGAGGAAAAGGTACTTTGTTGGTCTTGATGTAACAGTTTGACCGTCATCTGACTGTTGCCTGATAATATCGTTATTATTTCTCCTTGGAATTGACCGAGAATAGTTGACTTCGTGCATGAGTATTGGATTGTCTGGATGTTCTAAGTGTGTTTTGACCTGTCTAGTTTTTGCAAGATGTGATGTTTCATGGTATTTTGCAATTTGATCTGGTCAATGATTAGCATTTTAACCTGATCAGTTAGGACTTCTCACTTTTTGTTTATACTTACCACTTCTTTTGCCTCAACATCTCCTTTTAAGGATTCTATGGAGGATGTTGACTTTTTTTCATGTAGAGAATGTCCTTTCTGCACACAAAGTAGAAAAAAATAGAGAAGTTAAAAAGCCCCTCAAACATTTGAGTGTCACATTTTCTCAACATATTGTAGATTCTGAGAAAATTTTGCAGTTTTAGATATAATACTAGCTGACTCGATATCTCTAGTAGTAATTGACTGATTGGTCATCACTGGTCCTGATAAGGTGTTTAAAGTAACAACTTGCTTGAACAAAGTCTAGATCAAAAGTCAACATAGAGAGTAGTGGCTAAACTGGAACTTTGACTTGTCTACTACTATGCGTTGTTCCCTTGTATGCATGTGCAAGCATCCAAGTGAATAATTTCTGACGATCTTTGTCTTTTTGTTGTTGTTGAAAGAAAGGCTTATTTTTCAATTGGTATGAGATGTTAATGGGCTTGTTCATTAATTTTCATTATGGAGAGGTAAGTCAGCCTGAAAACTTAAAGTTCTTTTGCTAAAAGAAAATGCTTTTCTCGTATAGATGTGTGGAATTTATAAATATTACTTGACCATTATATGGCTTCCTTGGCTTCCTTCCGGGTGTATTTATACATTTCTTTTACTCATTTAAAATTGAATATTTGGAGCTGTCTATGACATGAACATAATCATTTTACATAACAAGAAGTTGCTTAGGTTGTGATGTATGACAGGCCTAGGGGAATTTGAAGCAAGTCATAATACTACTTAGAACAGAAATATAAAACCAATGCTTTTCCATTGCTTAAAGAGTGAGTGCTTTTGGATATGTACATCTCAGATTTATGAATGCTACTTCAGTATTACATTCTTCCATCATCCACTTTCTTTACTCTTTTCCATTTAAGTTTTTTTTTTAAATTTCAAATTATGTCTTTTGACCTGCATATGATGAAACCTATTTGTTGTAACGAGAATTTTCAACTAAGAACTAGGGGTAGCCATGCAGAATTTTAAATTTAAAGTATAGATTTGGTTAGCATGCCTCGAAGAAAGTAGGGATGCCAGAATTTGATTTCAGTTTTTAAATATTATAACTATAAATTACTTTTACTAAGATGTCTAGCTGGAGTTTTAACAACAGAATGGAGAAAAAGCTTCATGTTCTTCGGCTTAGTTGAAAATATCAGCAACATGAATTAGATGGAGAAAGATATGATAATTTAAATAACATAGAAGCAGGAAAGATGGGTAAGAAGCGATCAAACACTCTAAGTTACTGAGCCTCAATTATAGGTTGTCGACTAAGACCTATTCATGCCTCATGTACAAGAAAATAAAAGGCAGATTCACTATGAATCTCATTGGAAAGTCCTTTTGTCCTTGTTTCCTTTTTTCAAGTTAAAGGGAAAAAAGGACATCAAAAGAACAAAAAGGAAAAGAAAGAATTTATTTGAATGATTGCTTAGAATCAAGAATTTCTTTTCTATATAAGAGCAGCATCTTTCATTGAGGAACTCTTTTGATTTTCTTTATATTCTTCATTTTGTGACAACTGACAAGATCTTGATCTTTTATATAAGGGAGGTATCTTTGGCTTTCTAATTTTAGGAGGGTCTCCTTTTGAAATTGTCCTCGGAATATGCCTGCCCTCTTGCTCTACTTTATCATATCCACGGTCTTATTCCTTCTTTTTCTCTATTTACCAAATGACTAGGATGTTATTGTGTTGGAAGTTGTTAAATTGCAAAAAGCTCCTTCAAATGGAAAAGTGAATCCAATATTACATGAAAATATTTAGTGCTTTATAGTCATTTAAGAGGGTAAAGTATATACTTATTAAATCACGTCCACATCAAGCAGTAGCTTTTCTCCAGGAAGCAACATCAACAGCTGATTTTGGTAGTGCAGATTTTTTGCACTTCTTTTTACTTCTTTTCTAAGTAACCCTTCAAATTGATGGACATTATATGCTTTCTTCGCATGGTTCTTAGTATCAAAATAATGCATTATGACAAATTAGCTTGTACTATTATATGCATATGTTTGTGTATAAGTCCTCTATAAGCATATGTTTGTCTATAAGCCCTTTATATGTAGCTACTCACATCTTTTTCTATGCAAGTCCATACTGAACCTTCATGAATGCTTTTCATATATTTCCTTTCATTCAGGAATGATAAGATCTATGACAATGCTAGACTTATTAGATTGTTAGATTGATAGAAGTTAGAAAGCTGTATTTTTTGAACACGAGGACTTAATACAAATACAATTATGTAAATTATATAGGCAACGTGCATGAGCTATCTCTTATTGGTTCAACCAGACCAAGAAGGTTTGAGCCAATGGAGAACACCTATTGACAATTTTGAAACTTATTCTTTCCAGCACAATAGGATTGCAAGCAAAAGTCAATTGAACAAACTTACTTTTTAACCTCTGTTTCATTTTCATTTTTTATTTACAAATAGTTTGAGTATACACATTTTCGAATGACCAAAAATAAGTCTTAGAAGCTTGTAAGTGTTGGAATTTGGATTTCTTTAAGAACGCCCCTCATTATATAATCATCCAAGAGAAAACTTTTAATTAGTAGAAGATCGTTTAATGGGTCTTTGCCTGCATCTACTGGTTGATACTGCTGCTCTTTTACTGCTTCTCTCTGTAGAACCTTATTGTTAAACAAACTTCTACTATCTTTGGAGGATTACAATATGAGGCACAAGTCTTTTCCATGCATAAAGAAAGATGAATGTGCACTCTTGTTTATTTGATTTATAGGTTAATTTATATCCTATTCATTATAGATTAGAGTGATGTATTTAGATGTTATTTATTCGTGCACCTCCACTTATGGCAAATTTCCAATATGAGCAAGTATTTGATAGGTCTAAAGTCATAAGGTTTGCTATGTGCTATAATATTTTAGTTCCAAGACACTAGGAACATGCTCAGGAATACAAGATCATTTTGAGAACTTTTATTCTATTTGTGTGTGGAAATTATTTTTAGTGCCACTACCTACTTTCTCACAACATATTAGATTGACACATTTTCATGTTGATATAGTTCGTAGCACAATTCTGAATCAGTTCTATATGTCTATTCCTTTTAAGATAAATATGTTTCTACTTTTTAAATATCTATTTTTTTTTTAATTATGTGTGCTTCTCAGTATATACTTGTTATTGCACATATGTTATTTCTAGATAATCTAAGGACTTTATGCCTTATATCTTTGAACAGCATCACTGTTTTCTTCTTTGCCAAAGAGGGTTTTGATTGTAACCTGACAGCAATGAAAGAAAATTTACTTGAACCAGTCACAGTATCTTTCAAGGAAGGCCTGGGTCAAAAGTTTAGGCAACCATCTGGAACTGGAATAGATTTCTCATTGTTTGAGCCTTCTGAATTGATCAAGGAAGGAGAAATGGAGGAGTATCCTCTTGCAGTAAAAGCAGAAGCATCTCCATCCAACAATCAAGGGTTGGAAGGTGAACAGAAGATAGGAACTCCAAACTCACAAATTACGCAGGCTGTGTTTGAAAAGAAAGAGTGTGGTGATTACCAAGTGCGTGTGGTAAAGCAGATTCTCTGGGTAAATGGAACTAGATATGAACTGCAAGAAATCTATGGAATAGGCAACTCTGTTGATGGCGATATCGATGGCACTGATCCTGGGAAAGAATGTGTTATTTGCCTTTCAGAACCAAGAGATACAACTGTCCTCCCATGCCGACATATGGTAAGTTTTATTTTTTTTGCTTTGTTCTTATCTTACCAGTTATCGGTGTTATTTTGGTCGCCTGAGATGGAACAAGCCAAAACTTATTGAAAATTAAGTTTGAAACTCATTGATCAAGGCTGGAACATGCAAGATTATTGATTGTGAGTTTTGCTTCAGTCCACGATTGACTAAAACCGATCTATTCTGGCTCAAGTTTTTCATTTTTTCTAGTGGTCAAATTCAAAATTGAAACCAACTGAAACTGTATATGGAACTTTCAACTGTTACATATGGTCAAAATTGTTTATACTCCTTTTATACTGATCTCCGTGTTAGTAAATAGTTTTCTTATCAGTAGCTCTGCAGCTTTTAATTGTCTCATGCGATGGATTCGTTAAATTACTAAATTCATTTGTTTTAGCTACACTAGTGTATCTTTAGCTACTTAGGTTTTTATATTATATTAATGAGGGTTCACTCTGGGAATTCCAGAGAGGTGTTGTATAGTTTGATGTTAAGGCTTGCCAACATGAGCATGATGGCATATTGTAAGTCCTAAAATAAAACATCCACCTCCAAAATCACATGCTTTCCACGTGGAACAACCCATGTGATTCTCACGTGACTAGTCAATATAATATTATCATAAAGTATCAAAGAAAGATTTAAAAAATACCATAACAGTCCAAACAAAGATAATCCAAAACACAAAGTACCACAAACTTTAACAAGCCTCCGGAGATACATGTCAATATATAAAACCCAAAATATAGAATTTCTCGCAGAAGCTAAGTCCAAATAGAAAAAATAGAACAAATATAGTAGAGAAATAAATTAGCTATCCTCGATATCTACATCTTCCTTCTCTAGCTTTGAAATGTTTTCACCAAAAGGTGATGAACACACAACCCAGCAAATATAATCCAATAATAATCTATGAATAATGTAAATGCATTTATAAATATTCTAATGCATACTTATAATTATCAACATATTAGAATAAACATGTCCAATATAATTTGCAATGAACCTTTTACATAATCATCAGATACAAAATGCATAATAGTATCATAATTAAAATCAGCTCCTCATTTCATTAAGATAAGCTCATATAGATCGTAAATAATTATATCCCAACATACTTATACAGAATCATAATTTACATAGCAAACATATAAACGATGAGGAATAGTCATCTAGCAATAAACCGTTTATAAATGTCTGACGACGTTGTATATGATCGATTGTCTGTGGCTATCAGATTAAGGAATCCAGTTGTAAGCCTATATCCCATCTCCATCATCATCGCTCTAGTAAATTATTACGTACAACAGAATAATTACTTATAGTAAAATCATCGCTCAGTTGACTCTCTGACCTTATGTCATTGGCTACCGCTGGAACTATAACTCTACCTCATAATCATCTTTCTACTATCATTATAATCTAACCTCCAAATAAGGTAGTGTGATCACTTGAATGCTATATAGATTAATGACCTGAGTTGTAGATCGCTAATATAATAATACTATATGGTGCACTCTACTTTTAACCTCAAGCTAAGTGAGTGGATGATACTGTCTAGTTGAGACTTGACTAACAATGATACATGTAAGTGGTGCAATATTTTTAATCATACAATTTATGTCATAGTCATCAATGTTTACACATATATCATAGATGAATGCATAAAAGTACGTCATGCAAAAGATAAACAAAATTAATAATGAATAAGCAGTAAAATTCATGTACAAATAACATGTTGTAATAAATATATGGAAATCATATGATTAAATATTTACACTACCCATAGATTAATATAAGAACTAACTCGCTTGAATTATATCCGAATTGCTATAAACTCTCCTCAAATATCGAGCTTCTAATATCTCAAGCTCTTCCTCACATGGTATCGAATCTACCAAATTTATAGAAGTAATTATGCATATGAAGTGAAATGGTAACCTAAATAATTAATTTAACCTACTACCTATCATTACAGTTTTCCAGGCTGCATTGCTTGAAAGACTTGATATCGTATAGTCTAATAATCCTAAAGGAAAGCTCTAGAAGGATGAAAGGAAAGAAAGAATTACATAAATCGTTAATAAAATATAATATTAAGAATAAAGTGAACCCAAGGTGTAACTGAATATTATTTAAATTCAATGATAACGATCTAATAATCTATTTATATTTAAATGGAAAGTAATGATGGTTGAAATCATGTAGTTAAGTTATGTAATGGTTAGATAGTAGTTGCTTGTGAAAAAAATAAATGTTCCAATAGTCAAAATAACTAATCTCGGGATTAAAAGTTTGAACGGCCCTTCAAATGTTCGAATGCCAATTCCTGAGAGTAAAAGAAGCTTAAAGGCAATCGAACACAAAATTTCCGAGAGCAGAAGAAGCTATAAGGCGTTCGAACGGCCCCTCTAAGCGTTCAACGGCTCCTCCAAGCATTCGAATGCAAATTCTTGAAAGCAAAAGGAGCGTTTAAGGCATATCAACGGCCTTGCGGGTGTTCGAATGCCTGACGTTGAGAAGCCCAAGTCTAAGTTTAATTAAGTACTTTTTGCTTATGTTGGGCAGTAAAACTTAAGCTTAATCGATCCTATCGTGTCTTGTTAAGCTAGAGAGTCACCTATAAATATTCATAGTGCACACCTGGTTAGTCATCTTGAAATTATTCAAATCTCTGGGGCCATCTTTCTCCTTCTTCTTTGCTTGACTGGACTCGGCTGTGGTAGCCCTAGCACCACTTAGAGCTACCGCCGCTACCTTTCCCTTCATCTGGCAGTACCCCCTTGTCTCTAAGGAACGACCCCACCTTTTTATCCCTTTCCTATCGATTATATCGATTTCCTCTATTGCCATCTCCACCACCTTATCACAACCCTAGGCCGATCACCACCACGCCTGTTTAGCCTTCCCTTTCCACAATCCACTTTTATAGATTTGTTTTCCATTCCGAATCTATCTCAACCTAAAAGCACTCGACTATTTAACTGTTTGATCTTAACTTTGGACATCTGCGATAACATTAACTTTTTGCTCGAGAGTTAGAATCTAATTCTGTCTTCGGATTTGGGCTCGTAAAGATCGTGAAGGTTGGAAGGTGATCATTACAAGTTAATTTATATAATAATACTTTATGTAAAAATATGATAATTAAGTAGAATATGGTTAACACTTTGTTATTATTATTATAATAATAAGTTAGGATTAAAATAAAATAAACACAGTTTGAATATATTTACCTATATAAATTGATATGGTTAAGATACATAACACTAACATAAATTAATTTTGTGAACAAGTGAGCGACCTAAATAGAATATAACTAAGTATTTATAATAAGAATGCATTAATTTAGTAATATAATAGAATAAGATTAGGTTAGAATTTAGATATTGCAAAATATTATATTTATAAATATTTTAATAATTTAAGTTAATCTAGTGATCACCCAACATAAAATGAAAATATAAATAACCAAGATAAATAAATAGTGTGAATTATTTTGACATAAGATATATGATTAGGTCCTAATAGAATGCTAAGAGAAAATAATCTAATACTAATTACATTTAACCTTAAAAGAAGCCATTAATTGAGTTTGGCTTAACATTATTATCTTTTTGGGTTATACCAAAGTGGCCCAACACCTAATGCGTTTGTTCTCGTTCCATAGAGGAAAGAAAGCAGATGTCAAGCTCCATGGTTAATAGCCATGGAGCTATCTTACTCTTGAACCCAAGCAACGAGAACCCCTATGAGAGGTACCATTGGGTTTGGTGGAAGTAGGAAAGAATAATGGCTCACCGGCAAAGAGTGAGGTTGACTTACTCCAATGAGGTTTCGATGATGTGCACATCGTGTCGAGCATCTTCCAATGAAGAGAAACAAAGAGAGGAGAGATGACAGTGGGAGGGAGGTAGAGAAATAGAAATCGAGGAATGAGAAAAAGAAAAGTTTTGGTAAATTAGGTAAAATTTTTTAGTAATTGACGACGGTTTTGTCGAGGTCGGTATTACGTGCCGAGAAAGCCAGTATCATGAAGGTGAGAGGAAGATGAGGGGGAGACTTGCACATGCAAGGCATGTGCACACATATTTTTTAAGAATAATTTGTGAGTTACATAAAAGCAGCCTGTTGAAACTACCGGGAATAAGTGCTGCATGCACCTTGCCCTCTTTCTTCCCGGACCCTGCATTAGTGGATTTTCATCTACTTGGACACACTTGGTTCTGAGAATTTATGCTTACATTAATATTAATGCTACACTGTGAGATGGTGAGTACGTGGTCCTTTTCTTTGTGAAATAGTTTGTCTTTTCTTTTTCCAGTACCAATGGATGCAGGTTAAGTAGGTATAGCAAGGTTGAGGAGTGTGTTGTAGTAGACTTAGCGCATGCAATGCACTTGATCCTGATTATCATGATTCTTTAGTTGGGGGGTATTTTCATGCCTATCTAACACACTTCTGTTTTAACGACATGTTATATGTGGGAGATTTCCTTTACCATATTTGTCCCTGTAGCACTTTCTTCATTCCTTCTATCTGTAATTGTCTGTCCTCCAATTAGGTTTCTGTTACATCCTTTCAGTTCCATTTCCAACTTGTCTTTGTATTTTTTATGCTCTGCATTTAGTTTGGGTTGAATTATACATTTAAGTTCATATTTAGTAAGCAAAGTGAGTGACAACATTTGCACCTACATGCAGCTGTGTTCTTGTTATGTGAGCCTCCCCACGATGCATTTGCAAGTTTGATTCTAACACATATTCTTGTACACAAATTCACAACCATGTATGAGTAGGATGTGTGGTTGAATCCTGATACCGTGTTATTTGTATATTCTGATACCAAGTTGTTAGTAGCTTTGGTCATGAATCAAATGATAGAGTAATGGATTATAATTGTGGAGAAAGAAAGTGGGATTGCAAGGGAAATCTATGATGACTATAATAAGATAATTGGGTTTTTGGAGGAACCCTAACCTCCTATGAGATGCTTTGAGGGATCTCTTCCTCCTGGACGATATTCTCAAATATTGCCTGCCTCATATTCATTGCAGCAGTCCATTATATAGGGATTACAGAGGAAATGAGCAAGATAAGGAAAACAAAGGTAATCATACTAGGGCATAAAGAAACCCAAGGAAATCAAATAAGCAAATTATCTAGGTAATCATATTGCATGTAACATACTGATACTCCCCATATTTTAGTTGTTGAACATCATCTTAGAAATGTGATTTCCTTGTCCAAACAATGTTGTATTTGTTTGGTAATGTGGTACAAACATCTAATATTGTTTTATAGTACCTTTCAAATATTAGTCTTTCTATCATCTGTCTCGTAGGGTAGTATGACAGTGTGACACTTATACGACACATTTGCAGCTATTATTTTTATTTCTATGTTTTGAATCGACCACGTTAATAACTATGTTCTGACTAATTTTACATAATACACCACATTTTGTGAATTCTCATGCAATTTGTCATCTTTCAGAATGTGACAGTTGTGTCATATGAGTACAAGTGTTGACGTATTTGCTGGTTTTGATGCAGTGTATGTGCAGCGAATGTGCGAAGGTGTTAAGGTTCCAAACCAACCGGTGCCCAATATGCCGGCAGCCTGTGGAGCGGCTATTGGAAATCAAGGTCAACAACAAAGCTGAGGAGCATCAAGAGGCATAGCGGGGGTCAAACTGTGTGCCTCTCAAGAGTTATACTCTTCTGAAGGCTGTCTTAACTCTTAATAAGCAGACAGTGGTGACACATGATTCATTATATAAAGTTTATGATTGTATTAGCGTTGGCCATAATTGTTTGCTACTTTGGGCAGTGTTACATGCTGAGAGAGAGCTTTCTGCAACCTGGATGTATATTCTGCACATCAGTTAGCAATTGGCAGATTCTTCCGTTTAGAAAACCTTGTAAAACAAAACAAGTATATAGTTTCCTCTCTCAGTTGGTGGTAGTGGTAGTGGTAGTGGTAGTACAAGTTCTTCATGTGTGCAGGGTCTCATGCATCAACTGCAACTTGTGTATAAAACATTGCTGGTGATGGTTGCTACTATCGAAAGGCTTTATGTAGTCTCTTCATCGCGAAAAGGTTTTAAGTACCTCTACTCATTTCACAGACATCGTACTGCTAATGTAATTATTGACTCCTTTATTAGGTTGTTTCTTCGTCCACGAGGAAATATTCTGATTGTATTCTATTTCTTTTACTAAATTTTTTCTTTTTTAAAAAAAAAAAAATAATATTTTTAATTTTAATTTTAATTTTAGGTGAGCATGATGAGCATCCTCGATACAAGGAAAAATGGGTTTTGCTTAAAATTAATTTCTTGATAATATGTGTATATATAAAATATTTATATATTATTCTTTTTCGAAAGAAAGGTCCAGGTTTTGAGAGCTATAATTTTCGACTTCTTAATCATTCATTATCTACTTGATGCATCTACGTGTATTAGCCATTGGGTCAGCCTCTAGGCTCTAGTGGGGTTGAAAACGGCTCGGGTTAATCCGACCCGCTATTGCTATTGATCCGGTTTGGATACGGATGAAGAAAACCCCAATCCGACCCTGATATGGATGCGAATAGGAATGCGGGTTTAATCTGACCTGACTCGTTAATCGTTATCCACCCAGATCGATTAAGAATGGAATAAAAAGACCTGATTACGAGTCTACGAATACGGATGCAGAAAGGGATCTTAGATACGGGTCGGGTAGGTTTTATCGGATACAGCTTGACCCGCATGCTATGTACATGGTAAATATTATAAACCTTATCCCCCCGCCCACTCGACCCATTAACCCGTCTCTCTCTCGAGTCTCGACCCCCCGGACCCTCCCTCTCACTTCTTCAGTCCATCTTCCATCTCTGTCGACCCTCACTCTCTCCGACTCCCTCTTCAGTCTTCACCCGCGGCCTCCATCTCTCTCCGACGACTACCCCTGCAGTAAAGGAACCGTGATAGGTTATCTTGGCAGCGAGGTGATTCTTCTAGTTCATCTTCTTGACAAAATTATATAGGATAATGGATACGAAGAATAGGTTTTGTCGCTATGTTAATTCTTTTTGCATATCCTGATAATTCTTATGAAATGGTGATACGTGAGTAACGATGATGATAATTATAAATTTTTGTGCGACAAATGTTATCTCATTTAGGCGTGCATTTTTAACAACTTTTCTAGAGTATCATTACCAATTTTTCTACCTATGCTTTCAATCAGATCTACCGGTTTGATTATTTGAAAAAAAAAACAAACTTTTGTTCTTCTGTTTTAGTTTCCTGCCTTACTTCATGTTCTAATTTTTAGCATCCATATAGCAAGTAATTATTGAGGGGCTTAGCAACAATGAACCAATCAATATGTTTGTAGTTATTTCTGTGCACTCATAATTTGTAAGCTTACTATGTAAAATGTTGATTCATTCATATTCACATAATTCTGAATCAAATGGATGTGGGATTAAATTATTTAGCAGAGCACCTCCTGGCATAACGTTTAAAACTGTAGATAGCTTTGTTATCCAAATGCAATTACCTTATCCATCACTGCCTATAAATCAGATTTGTTTCTGACTTGATCAATTGATTTAAGCTTGACTATATTAACAGATTAAAATTCTCTACCCCAAAAGAAGCCGGGAATTCTACCTGGGGAGGATATTGGTGAGAAATCAAAGAACTTTCATGATTCTGTTTCACATTCTTCAAGCCCATCCATTAAGAGTGTGGTCCTGAAAATTGGTATAACTTCATTGACCATGTTCATCACAATCCTGATTGTAGTTTAGACACCAACTTCGATCGGTTATGATAGATGCGAATGATTTCGTTGGTTTTGCAAGAGGAGCAAGCGAACACAGCAGCAAAGAGAGAATAAGAAACTAAGAAGAAGTTCTGGAACTGAAAAGGACCAGGGGAGAGAAATGACTTCCTTCACTTGCTAGAGTAATGCAGGTTAGTCTAGAGTTATTTGGTACTTCCATATTTATATTTATATTTTCTTTTATTTTACTAGAAGATTAGGGTTCATTTGTCTAAATATTTTTGTAATGGTTGATTGTGTGGTGTTACTGGTGTATGATGCAATATTCTTTTTAAGTATGTATTTGTTTGACGATTCTAGATTTCATGAAGGATGCAATTACTCAAGACTATGTGGTGTAATTTGTAAAACCTCTTAATGATCATCGAACAATTGTGTGCATTTGCCCCTTTATCCTTTTATGACCAGAAATTTGTTTAGAACACTAATTGAGTAATCGGTTAAGATATGATTTGTATTCATATCTGGTTAAGATCCGATCGATATATGGGAATTATCCATATCTGTTTAGTTATGATATGGTTTTAATTTTTGTTATCTATTCAATATACATATATGAATTCATACCCGGAGCAAAAAAATATGTATCTATATGTGGGTTGCGCACTATTTGATCAGTATCTAGTCCGTTTTCACCTCTATCTCTTCCTCTTCTTAACCTTCTCCGGCCACCATTGGGGCTGCATCTCTTCCCTTCTTCTCCAATGGTGACCTTTCCTTTCAAATTATCATTATTTATCAAGAAGATTCTGACACGTCTCTTAAAATCCTGTTGGTTTTACCAAAATTAAGCAACTCATTTCATGATTCGCAGTTAAGATGCTATTCATGGCAGAAAAAATGGTTTATTTTCTGTTTTTTTGTTTTATTTTGTTGTTTAGTTTGTTAAAAATTGGATTTTCTTTTCCTATCCTTTCAAGGTCTGATGTCTGACAAAGTTGTGGAGCAATTATACGGCCTTCTCTCCAAACTGCCTCCTGATATTCTGAGTCGATGTTTAGAACCGGGAGCAGATTTTACGGGTATTACTAATGTTGCAAATTTGCTCTTTGGGGACTTGCAAAAGCAGTTAGAGCAATTACTTTCCCCTGCCGGTATTGTAGCATCTGCAGGGGTTGATGGGCTTTCTCCGAAGGGAGCTATTTTACTCTTGAGATGCTGTATAAGTTTACTTCAACTTCTCATGTTTGACCTTAGCCTTGTCGTGGAGAAATGCGAGATATTGTTGGCAGTGCTCAGAAGGTTGCATTCCCACGATCTAAGTGGAACGGGTCCGACGGGTAATACCATGCTACCTCCCTTTTCTACTGCAGTTCTTGAGGTAATTTTCTTGTTTTGTTTTCTCTTTCATCGGTCAGCAAATTGTAAAATCTGGTATTGTTTCTATGATCTTTGTAAGTCTCATTATTATTTAACTTTATAAATAAACTAGTATGATTATGAATATGGTTCACTAATCATATGAGGTCAACTAAGAAAAAAAGATGAAAAGAAAGACATAATGTGCATACTTATGTTATATATTTCTCCTTAGGTTTTGAAAGGACTTTAGTGAACACAACATACTTGCTAGAAAAGAAATGAGAATATCTTCTTTTTTCTTTTTCCCTCAGTGATTTCTCCCTGATGAAGTGAACTATTTATTTTCTCATATCACTTATTGTTGTTGGACATTGCTGGGAATAAACCCGGATACAAACTAAAGCTTCATTTGCGGTGTAATACATACGGTTGGACTGAATCCTTGTTTGGGGGATACTGTCATGCCTATCTAACACACTTCTGCTTCAAGTCGAGTTCTATAGCTTGCACCATATTTTTTAGCCTTCCTGTCTAGGCTTAAGCTGAGAAGCTTTCAGGGGGCAAGAGGCTATTTAAATTTTGAAATGGAGAAGGAGATCCTATGTAGGCTTAAGCTGGGTGATTAGACCATTTAGAGTCCTTGAAATTATGCAAAAACATCTCTGTCCACTGGCCAAGAAGGGAAAGAGTACAGAAGAAAAATCACTTTTTGCATTATATAGCGTCTTTCCTATTTCCTCCGTGAAGGGGTTGTTGAGGATGGTATGTTCTCGTTGGTGACTATATAGCAGAGAGTCGGCGATTAATACTATTGTGATCGCATGCTATATGTACATGCTTATAGCATGGGTATTTCATATTTGCAGAGTTTTAATTAATTTTGAAATTCTTATGAGTTATGAATGAAACCTCTTTCAGGTTTTCATTGAGGGATTTTTGGTGCATCCTCAATTGCAAAGGTTATTTATGGTGACTGATAAAGTCTCTTGTACAACAGAGAAGCTTTTTGCATCTTCTGGATCTGATGGTGATCTTTATGTCATTCAGGAGATAATTTCAAGTTATTTTCTTTTATCAGTCTATAATGATTGGACATTCAACAGATTTATCAATTCACTTTTTTGGTCAAAGGAGGCTAATAGTGAAATCCCTGAAATTAGTATGGACGCAGCCTTGACATTGCTTGGTGCTGGCATCATGTTTTCATTACCAAGTATTCTCCAAGCACATCTAATTTTATTAGCTTCTAGATGCATTGGTATCCAAAGTCCTAAAAACAATTGGAGATTAGACAAGGTCGCTCTCAGTCGTTCTATTTTGGCATTTGAATGTTCAGTTAATCTCTATTTAGGCTATTTGTCAACTTTAGATTCTTTTGACAATTTCACTGGAGGCAAGGGCCATTCAACTTATTGTGCAAAGCAATTACCTTTTGGTTCTTGCATCCCAGTGGTTTCTTGTAGCAAGCTTGATTACCAGATTGAGAAATTAGTTTCTTTTTGTCACTCACACTCTCATGATGAACTATCTGGAAATGAAGCAGATGTCTTAAGCAATTCTGTTGCTTACATAAAAGAGAATCAACATATTATACATGAAAAGTTCAGGAAGGAGACCTCTTTTATTTTGGAGTGCATGATATCGAGCTTTCTATCTCAGGAAATTGGAAACAGCAAATTACATGAAAATGGGGATGCACTTCCTCAAGAGATGATTTGTCTTGCTGCTGCACTGAAGCTAATGAGTGCCTCTCTGCTGCAAATTTTATCTAACTTGAGGGAAATTAGATGCTTAAGAGGAAGGAAAACATCAAAAGATGGTGACCTTTTCAAGGCATTTGATTTTATATCAGGAATTGTTCGTCGTTTTGAAAAATATGAATCAAAGCAAATAGTCCAAAAGAATTTCATCGATGTGTTGGGAAAAGGACCTTTTAGGCATAAGGAATCAATGCTAATGTTAGCACATTTTGCAAGTCTGCTGGTATATAGTTTCAGAATGAGGCTTGGGTTTCTACAGAAAGGCTGTATTTTTATGATGATGACATTGATGAATCTTATTATTTTTGAAGAAAACAGTTTAGATGCATTTAGTCTGTTCCTTAGCAATTGGAAATACACTGTACACTGTGCGAGTCCCCAACAGGAAAATCCAATGGTAACATGCTCATTTTGTAAAGTGTGATTTCTATCTTTTATCTTGTTTTTATAATAAATTTATGGTTTTCCCTTTGACCTAGAAACTTTCTATACAGGGTTTATTTACAAGATCTAGTGTCATAATAGCATCAAACATGCAAAAATTACAAAAGCTTTATTTGAGAGATGAAGTTAAATGCCTCATCTATGAGGATCAAAGGTATGAAACCATGAATGCAAAATCTTTTGTGCCATATTATATGGATTGACTCAACTATCGTGCTGTACTTCTTTCACCTACTTAATAAGTATGGCTTATACATAAGCTTCTAGTACTTCCTTTTTTTGAAATGCTTTAACTTTATTGGACATCGTAACTTAGCTTTCTTCTTTCTTTACTCCTTAATTTAAGGTGCTGTCTCGTATTCAGTTATTACTGGTGAATAAGTGACTCTTTTTATTCTTCTCTGCAGATGGGGTATCCTATATTTTGGTTAGTGCTGTTGGATAAGTTACCATATATGTAGGTGTCTATATACATTTCCTTGTCTATAACATACACACAGATATATATTCACATGCATATATTTTCCACATGTAAAATATATAGATATATGGTTGCAAGGTTGGGTTTGGGTGAGTCTGGAAGAGTCTTATTGACAGATAAAGTATTCCTATTGGCAAATTAGTGTTAGGGTGTTAACTAATCGATTATAATAAATTGGATCGGTTTTGAGATCAAGCAATCGGATCTTTAAGAGTTATCTGCTTCATCTAAAATATCTATTTAAGAAAAAGAATTCTCCTTGGAACTCTTTTGTCTAAGAGAAGTTTAGGTTAGTATATTGGTTCCAATGCAAACGATTTATTTTTGGGGGCATTGGAAAGTTCTACTTTTTACTTGTATATTTTTATATAAAATCATAATAATCAGTTTCTCTAATTTACATGTCATACTACCATACATTTTAGTCAACTTATTGGTATTTTTGTTTTGAGTTTAATTGATAAATATTAAGACACTTTAGAACATATAGTTGTTAATATCTGAATAATGAAATCTATTTACTGGTGTGGAGGTTTAACCTTACTGATAACACTCTAGAACCTTAATACTTGTTAATTATCATCATCCTTTTTTCTCTTCTGTTAATTTTTGTTGCTTTCTTTCTTTTTATCAGGCACCTAAAATTGTGTTACGAGTTGTCTTGCAACATTGATAATTTTGATATATATATTTAGATCACGAGTTAGTAAAGAAACCTATAATTACATCACTTTACCATAAGAATCATCCTGCCAGGTGTAATATTCAAAAGAAAAAAAAAGAGGAGAAAGGCTGCACGCGCCTGCACTGTTCACTTCCTTCTCCTTTTTGGAGATGGAAAGGGAGCGATTTCCCCCATCGATTTCGTCGGTGAGAAATTGCCATAAAATCCAGCTTCTTCCCCTATTTAGTACTTACAAATTCTTTCTTCGAGAACGATCTTTCCCCTTCTCTTTTTTTCCTCTTCTCCCTCTCCTTCTTTTTTTTCCTTGCTAAGTGTTACCACTGACAAAGGCAATCATTGAGGCACCGTCGGAGTGAGCAAATAACACCAAAAGAATTGTAGGTGAATCTTCTTCCACTCCTTATGATTAATTTCAATTTAATGAGTAATTTGTGGTGTACCTCACCTCAACGTCATTCTGTCCAACGGCCCGTTGTCACCGTCTATCGTTTGCAGCCCTCTTCGTGGGGAGTCCACATATGCCTATGGTTAGTTTAGTAGCCTTGTTGGGTGGAATAAGCTTCACCAAGGCCAATGATCGTTGAGGGTGGGCTTCTCGTGCCGGTCATTTCAATCGGCAAACCTCCACCTCGTGTGGGATACATCGAGCCTATGGATTCCTCTGATGTGGACTTGGTGGGTCGCCGAGGAAGGAGATCACTGACATCCTCTTCCTTTGCCCAATGAGGTTAGGGATGACGCCACTAAACCCAACTTTGGGTTTAGGTTAACTAGGTCTAGATCAGGGTAGGCCCAACACCTATTTTAGTTAGGTTTGGGCCTTGGCCCAACTTGATTTTTGATTTAGGTGGCTTGCAGGCTTGCAATGCATGTTTATATCTTTGGGCTTCAGGATGTGAAGACCTACAAAGAATTTGGTCATACAACTTTATTACATGTAAATATGTACTTGTGGATGCTTGATGTTGATGGGAGGTAGGCACTGAGTCAATATTTTTGTTATGATTCGACTATGTGGTTTAAGTTGAGTTAAATTGAGTCGAGTCAAGTTAGTTAATTAGATTTGATTATTGTTTTGAATTTCAAATAAAACAGATAATCTGCATATAGATTTGATCTACTAGGAGTTTACTTCAATAAATAGGAGTGGTCATGTGTTGATTATTATTGTGGAACGAAAATTGAGTTTAGTTATTTTATTATTTTATCTTTATTATTTATCGTAGTCGCTAGATTGTTTTTATCTTTCTAAAAATAGATCGTAAATGTAGAACTCATCTAAGCTTCCAAATTTTGGCTACCATCTTCTACTACGAGCTATCCTATTATACAGCCGTCCGTCATCACCCTTGGTCATCTGTCACTTTTCAATGACCGCCGCAATATCAGATATTTACTAATCTGTCCCATTCTTACTTAGTTTCATTGTTTTATTTTTAACTTGTCATCATAATTTTTAATTTACGTGAAATTAGAGCCATTAAATTTGTAACTCATGAGGTTACCATTACAAAAATTCTTATAATTTTCTTACGTCCACATCAGTTTAGATCTGGTTCATAATAATTTTACTAAAAAATAAATTATGGAAATAAACACATAGAGAAAGTTAAACCGCATATAGAGAGCATTGCCTTTGGAGCGACCTTTTAAATGGAATCATTGTGAGTAAGAATGAAAGTGTACAACACTATAACCTCATTTTCGATCATCATGAAGTTGTTCTTAGTACTCAGTGATTATATGATATACTTTCTCAAAAGAGCAGTGCTCTCAAGATTAAGACCTTAACCTGAATTATAATTTTAAAGGACATTACTCCCTGTAATCATTGGAGAACTATGCCTAATCACCTTTGAAATTTGTACAATGGGTCTAATAGCTATAAGCTATTTGCCCGAATACAAGAAAGAGATCCAGCTAAGCATCTTTTTTATGATAATAGGTCAAATTTATTGTCCAAGTCAATGACACTTGAATATTATGCTCTACATTGTTTTCTTAGATACCATTCTAGGTTTGTAACTCCTTGTTTCTGATCTCTGCTTTGTTGGTGAATGGCAAATGAACTGGTAAAATTGCTGACTATAACAGTCCTACCTTCTAGCATTCATGGCTCTGAATTAGATTTTGAAATTTGAAGTATCTTATGGGTCAGTAAGATGTCGATATCTCTTTGTCTATTAGATTATTAGATTAACAATCTTGGGTTATAATAAATGTGTTTCCATACTGACAGAAAATTTTATAGGGAAATGCATGAGGATACTTTTGGACTGCTTTTCTATTTGAAAATTTCCTGTGGTGCATTGCTAGTCTTAGACATACAATTAAATTTGCAGGATAGAAGTACAATCTCGGGAGTCAACACTCTCTTTAGCTGCTGCTGAGGATGTAGAGATGCATCCGTCCTGCACAAATGAAGCTGAAATTTGCAACGGTCAGGTTCTTATTAAATGCTTTCCAGAATTTAACAGAGATCCTTCAGAGTGGGATGATGTAGTGGACTTCATTGAATGCAAACGTGGAAAGGATTATTCAAGTTGGCTGAAGAAGAAACAGAGATTCAGGCAGTGGCATAAGAAAAAAAAGCTTGAGAAGGACAAGGGCAAAAGGAAGTGGAAGCAGGTTCATCTAAATTGAGGTCCGCAAAGAAAATGGGCCAATAAAAGTTATATTGAGACTGACATCATGTATGTCTATCAATTTCTGCTAAATCTTTTCTAGTGGCTTTGTTGGTTATCTGGTGTAATATTCACGACTCCGATGAAATCACTTATATCTGGGGAATTTGACAAGTTGAATCTGAAATGAGTTTCAGAAGAGGTGGAAAGAGGCAATCTGAGTCACAGTATTATTTGCGTACAGCATAACACTGGAAGCTATAGATTCTCCTCCTGTCTTGTACTTGATGGCAGATTCTCTCATAGGAGCATATCCTATTGGACGGAACAGTTGATGATTGGCTGTGAGTTCTATGTTTGTAAATGTTTCACTTGAGGTACATACTTGTAATGTTTCACTTGAGGTACATACTTGTAATTTGGTATATGTGTTATTCTTTCTGCTTTCACTAATCTAGGAGAGAGTTTTATCCGAGTATGGGAGAAGAATGTAGTTCCTTGTGTATGTCTGGGCTCGACAATTGGGAGTTGGGATTGCTTTCTATCTCATATAGATGTGCCAAAATTATTCCATTGTGAAATAAATTGCAGTTCCATGGATTACATTACGTTCCACAAAAGTGTTTCAATCTCTCATTTCTTACATCTCAAATAATTATTTGTTTGCAATCCCTTAAAATAAGTTAGTTATTTGTTTTGCTTTTTCTCACTGTCGAAGCTCTCTTGTCTTTTTCTTTGAGAGGTCGTCACCAAGGCACTGATCACTACCAACCTCCACTTTCCATGGAGTAATGGAGACCGCTACTAGCCATGAAGTCTGGGATGTTGACACCCTACCATCCATCGTCTCTACCAACATCTCACCTACCATTCCCCCTTGGCATTTAGACATTTTGACCATTCCCCCTTAGCATTTAGACATTTTGTAGTTATGCTCATTTATTATACTTACATAAAAGGGGTTATATCGGTATAATTTATTATGAATATTTCTTTGTAAATCAATACAGTGTTTAACAATTTCCTTAGTTTAGATGACATCTGCGTCTTTTAAGGATCATGATAAAATCTGATAAGATGCCTAATGTCACTTAATCATTGAGTTACTTTAGTTCTCGATTGGAGAGGGACTTAACTAAGTTTATGTTTGCTTATATATATATATATATATTTTAAAATTAAGTTAGCCGAGAGGCCAGAATCAATAGGTCATTGTAGAAAGCAAAAGGAACACATTTGATATCCAAGTAGGCTTGGAGAAAAGATGAGATGTGGTGAATTTATTTTTAATTATTCTTTTTCTATAAAGAGGAATGTAACTTTACGTACAAAATTATCAAACATATATAGACCTCTATATTTTTATTTTTAAATGACTTAACTATATATATACTAAATATTTATAGGTGGGTTATATAGATTGAGAGGAGATCCGCAGTGGAATTATTGGCATGCACATGAATAGAAATAAATAAATAACTAAAATAATTGAGGGAGACTTGACAAGTAAACCACTTATCGTCATGTGCACACTAAGGTCTTCTTTATTTATTTTAATATATATATGTTTGTAATTTGCTGAGAGAGTCGATGTTAACTTTTGAATGGTTCGGTGAGATCTATTGAGTTTTGAATGTGTCATAATATATGGTTTAGGGTTTTTTTTTTTTTTTTTTTCAGAATAGTGTTAAGATATTATTTTGAGAGCATTCTATTCTTTATTCCTAGCATTTGGTGATACTATCTCTCTTATTTACTCTCTCATATTTGACGTAAATTTGTCGGTAATAATTAGGATCGATTTCTTGTTATAATTTTGCATGATCCCTTGTATTTGTATATATAATAGATAGGAAATTTAATTGGAACCGACTTGATTCGATCCGAAACAGCCTTGGACTCAATTAGGCTTATAACTTTCAAGGGGATCTGCAAATAATCTAACCAATAGATCTTTTTAAAATTGGGATATGTTGTCGCTCTTGAAAAGAACTTTCTAATGAATCTAAGATCACAGGATTTAGACAGTTAGATCTTAAGATACCAATCGAACAGTGGTTGAAGGTCAATTAAATCCTAACTTGATAGCTCTTTAATGGCTAGATAGATGCTAAGTTAATTCCTTGGTGTAAAGGAGGAGAAGTTGTTGTAGAAGAGGGGGATTAGGAGTTAAAGGAGGCTGACCAAAAACTTAGGCAGTGGAAGGAAATAGGTGGAAAAGGACGCCAATAACTAAAGACAATTGAGAAGAAAATAAATGCACAATGCTAATTTAGTTTTCTCCACATATTTATAGTGACTTATTTTAGGGATTCATCAATTAAGTTAAACAATTCTAACAAACCAATAATTTTTGACGCGGTGCGTTTAAATACACTTGGTCCTTGGCGTTCGAATGTCCCTTTAGTAAAAGGCTTTATTCTCTTAAGCAAACATAAACTAGATAAAAAGATTTATCCTAATAAATCCAATGCCGTGAATGGATTAAATCTGACCGAATCTTATTCGAGTCAAAATACTATCCCAAGAAGATAATAGTATTTTGATAAAAATAAAATTAATTTCCTTTTCCGTTTTTAAGGGTAAAGAGGTTGTTGGTGATCCGCGCACAATAATTTATAAATAAAATAAAAATAAAAATAATGAATGAGTGCTTAAGATATTTTCAGTAGTCACGTGGAGAGAGATAGTAATTCACGAGGTCTAAATGTAATTAATCTAAACTTATTATTTTTAGCTTTAGGTGAAGTTGACCCCGCTTGCCGCTTGGGCATGGGTTTGGATTAGGGTTATCCCATTCCCAGCCCCATCTCAAAATCGGCGTCGTTTACTTTTCACCTCCTAAGACGCCGCCGACATCGGCGTGAAAGAGAGAAAAAGAAAAAGAAAAGGACATGTGAGAGTAAGTAAGTAATAAAAGTGTGCGGATTTAATTGGAAGGCAGGCGCCCACGAACCCACGATTTTGTCTCATCATTTGACCTTTCGAACAGAAGAGAAGAGAAGAGAAGAGTAGAGAGGAGAAGAGAAGAAAGGGTAAGAAACCTCCTTTTCTGATCTCGGAGACAGGAAAAGGAGGAAGGATGATGGATAGCAGCACAGGTTCCTCCGCCGAGCAGCAGCAGCCTGTGCAACAAACTCCAGCTCCTGTGAGTAAGCTATCTCGATTTCTTTTTTTTTTTTTCCCTCTCTAAAGTCCAATCTTTCTGGATCTGGCTTTGGATTCCTTCTTGACAATTTCGAGTTGGGTTGCTCTTGGTTTCTTCATTTTTTATATTTGGGTCTTTGTTTTTGGTCCTGAATTTTGCGTTGACCTTGCCTCCTTGTGTCCGTCTGTTGTCAGATCTTTTAGTATGGCTTTGGCTTTGGATAACCCATGGACTGGGTTGGAGTGATTGCGATGCTTGTTTCTACTGCCAATCGTTCCTTGTATTCTTGTGTGCTACTGGGCCTGAATTTGTTATTGTGTTTGAAGTGGTTGAAATGAAATTGAGCTTCCTAGCTTGTTGAACGATTTTAATTTGACGGTTTCTTAAATTCTTCACACTTTAAGCGTGCAGGAAATTGTTACCTTAGACGAGCTGAGGCAGATTGTGCATTACAAAAGAACTCATGTTCTACTCGTTTCTTGCTTTTGACTTTAATAAGAAAAGGATCCGCATTCTTCTATGACAGATCTCTCGACAAAATCATATAGTTTTGTCATTAGGATGTGTATAACTTGAAATGCAAAGACTTATTCTGATTCATAACTTATGGGAGTTTATGTCAAGTGGTGGATCTGTTTTCCTATTAGTTCCCTTTGCAGAGGTTCCTTTGTCTATAGACCTGATCAAATACTTACAGTTTTCGAATCTTGTTAGATGCTTGATGCCATACTCAATGAACTCTCTCCCTATCTCCATTCCAAGGCAAACTTGTCAATCTGCATCTTAAGATAAAATCATAATTATCCTGGCCATATATTTCTTTTCTTTTCTTTCTTTGGTCTCTCAAATCAGATTGCACCACATTCCTTGGGAGTTCCTTCTCAGTTCTGAAAGTATATGATGGTATATCATGTGTTAAATTTTGAATTATAACATAACTATAATAATCAACCTCATTCCAATATTGTGTCTTGACCGAGTTTATGAGTTATCACTTGCCAATCAGCAGTTAAAGATTTCCATCGTTAATTTTTTTGGGAGTTCTGTTGCACAAGAAGTGGATATAAGCAGTAAATGACGACCCATAGATAAGCCAGTTTGATAAAGCCTTCTAGATGCATTTCGTTCTCTGTTTTTTTCCTGGCTAATTTAATAAAGCTTACCCAGAAAGGTCAACTCCTACTACACAATCAGAATGACTGGCTATTAAACCAGTTCAACTAAGCTTGCCGAGTCCTTTCCTGAATTAATAAATCTGATTTTATCTCCGTCAAATTTTCTTTCTGGTTTTCTTTTCCTTTATCATCATGACTTGCAAAAATTGATCCTTTGAATTATTCCAGATCTCTGATTGGATTCATAACTGGGTTCTTATCTAAATGTTTGGTTCAATGTAGAACCTGAACTTAAGGTTTGGCTGGCCAAATTTATAATCCAGGTTTAGTTTTTTCATCGCTCTTATGTGGTTTTTGTCTTTCATTTGATGAACTTTAGCAGTGTGACACCAATCCTGGTTTAGATTGAATTTAGGCAGCAGATTTATGGCTGGTTGATTTCTTGCTTGGAGTGGTGATCAGCCCATAGGAAGGAAACATTGGGCTTACCTCATTGCATGGTGGTTTGCAACTATTGAGAAACATTAGAATTGTAACCAGTTCAAACAGAGAATCAGTACCTCACCTCCTATTTACCTCATTATGTCTTTCTTGTCTAACGCTTTTTCAAGCCTTCTCATCCTTTATTTCATTATCAAATCAAGGTCTTACATTGGTTGCTTTTATAAAGAACACATTTCAGATCCAACAATGTTGAATTTAGCTTTCCATATGTAGTGCATGGCATCAGATTTTTATGGGTCAGTATTTTCGAAACAAAATATTCTACTAAATCAACAAGTAAATAATCAACAAGTAAATAATGATTGACATTATGCTATAATCATCTATTAATTAACTTTCGGGTAATCTTATCATGTATACTTCAATGTAGACAAGGACCTCACATATGTAAAAGTTAAACATTACAGCTGTGGAAGGTATTTGGCATCAATGAAACTCTTTTGATGTTCTTGTTGATAACGACTTCGTCTGATCCTTAACTGTAGGTTGCTCCTGGAAAAGGATTTACTAAAACCTGCAAATGCCTTGCTGTGGTTCTTGTTGGAGGATATGCTTTGCTCCAAGTCTCTCCTTCAGCTATCAATTATCTTGCACTTATCCCTGCAAGGTAGCCTTTGGAGCTTTATTTATTTTTCCTTATGTAAAGAGTGGAGGCCATATGTAAACACTGTACATATTATTTATATGTATCTCTTTGGATGTATAGAGAAGTTAATAGAAAAGGGGACATACAGAACCCATGCATGCTCACTGCAAGATAAATCTACATGGATGCTCCTCAATTAAACATATATAGAAGGGGACAAATATATAGAAAGATCATTTATCCAGTGACACCTAAAGAAGCAAACCTACGATGCTCTTTAAGTCTATAAAATGATATTTCTTTCATTCAGATTCAACTACTGTGAGCATAATAGTATTTATGGAGTTGGTAACTTGGCACTTATTGGAGTTCTGTTTATCCTGTAGGACTATTCCATTCGTGTGGAATCTCATCACTGCTGGCTACCTTGAGCAAGTTCTTCCAGGGGTTGGTTATATTCTTATTAATTAGTAGCTTACTATTCTCTAATATCAGTACATTAAAAATGTTTTTCAGTTTCTCTTTTTAAAATTGCATGTCCTGTGTATAATATTGCTCTCGTATATGGTTTTTAAGTAGATTTCTTGTTATACATTATTATGGTTACCATTTTTATATCCTTTAAGAATAGGAATAAACAAGATTAAGATATTTATTGGGTTCCATAGACATTACAAATGGAATCTTATATTACATGCTTTCTGTCCCTAATTATGATTTCGTTCCACATTTTATATCCTTAAGGTTTTCTTTGACCATCTTTAGTTGGTCCTTCATAATTATCTATGGAAGTGATGAAGATAGACAGACCGTTGACGAGTGGTGACTCTTGGCTATGCCGATGGCACAATGTCAATGCAACTGGCACTTTTGAGTTTTGACCGTTGTTGTCTTTTGAGCCCTATTAGATTAAAAAGGGTACATTGAAGTTAAATATACAATCTCTTAATAACTATATCTGTCAAATGAAACTATTTTGTGGATTCATCTCTTACAGCATTATGTTGTCTATTTCTCCATGCAGTATTGGTGTAAACTGCTGCCGTAATGTTTTAATTGCAACCTATTCATTTGAACTTTTATGAATTCAAAGGTGAAATTGGTAGATTCATTTGAGATAAATCATTGATGTTTAAATTTTCATGATCTTTCTGGGTTAGCCACCAAACAGAAGAGCTGTCAAGAAGATATTACATTACTTCCAACATGAGCAACAAAACTATTGTTGACCACTATGATTACTGATCACCAATCAATTGGTTGATAGATGCTGGCATAGTCCTCGGTCCTTTATATAGGTAGGGATAGATACAGTAGTGGACAATATGGGAAGAATTCAACATTGTCCATAATAGCTCAAATAAAGCTTTTGATAAGATATGTTGGCAACAAGGCTCATTTAATAGTAGACAAGACTTATATAATTTTTTGTGGGCTCATTTCCAACCTACATATACAATCAGAACTCAGAAGAGCTTCTCAAAGAGATCAAGTTATAGAGGTGATAGTTTTCCCACGATGCCACATGCCTCTCTCAAAATGATTCAATTAGAAGCCCTAAAGTTTGTACATGTTTAGGCCATACTGAAATTCTAGGCCTCTTTGAGCTTGACTTTCTCGTGTAAATACAACACAGTAACATCATATCAAGGAAGCATAGATTCCATTGGTTAAATAGTAAATACAACACACTAACATTAGCATATCAAGGAAGCATAGATTCCCTTGGTTAAATAGTAAATACAACACTCTAATATTACCATATAAAGGAAGCATAAATTCCCTTGGTTATCTCTTTCAGTTTAGTTCCTTTACTTTATGGTGTATTCTTCTTCTGCTTGTTCTATGTGTGTGTGTGTAGTGTCATGAGGTGATAGTAATAGTACCTTTGAAATTGCAGGCTATTGGCAGCTCGCTTGGTCTTCTTTTCTGTGGAAAAGATCTGGAACCAGTATGGGGTCGCAGAGAGTTCTTGAAGTTTGTTATATTGACCAATTTTCTTACTTCGATATGCGCCTTTTCTACTGCAATAGCACTGTACTACATAACAAGGAAGGAGAGCTTCCTGTAAGTAATGAAGTTCAATCTATTAACTGTTGCAGCATATTCCTTCTTCACCAAGTTATTGCATCTGACTTATGACTTGTTTTTCCTAATTCTGTGATGTCATCTGGATCTGATATTGAGATGCTGGATATCAAACGGTTAGATTAACATCGCATGATATTTGAAAATGGATATTTCAGTACTGAGTATCAGAGTACGTCTTTGATCAGTATTTTGTTTGTAAGGACAAAATAGTTCAACTGATGCACAAGAGTGCCCACTGCATGAGGCTCCTGCCAATGCAGGGTATGAGGACCGATAGATATATGCAGCCTTAACCCCATCAGTGGGGAGTTTGTTGCCATGGCTTGAATCCTAATCACCTGTTTCCACTTGGATGTAAGGTGGAAAGTGAAACCCTGGGTGCACTCTACTTATAGGTTCAAGTACTCAGCTGATATGGAATCAAGCTTCTAAGTTTTAATCCTTTATTGCATACATAGGTGAAAAAGAATTTCTTGCAAGAGACATGCAAAATTTAACATTTGCTACAATTGCATCACATGATTATAGTACCGTTATTGATATGGAAGGTTCTTTATAATGTTAAGCCTTATCTCAGTCTTGATTTTCTTTTCGCTACTTCAGAGTTCAGCATACAGATCTCTCTGTGACTACTATGGTAAAATAAAAATATCTCTCAAGATATTGCTGCTGAATACTTTAAACAAGACTTTTTATATATTTTTTTCTTTGAATTGTGTTATCCTTTTTCACTTAATGCTCTTAAAGATTGACTGTACATCAGAAGAAGTAACTGTATACTCATCCAGATTTCCTTTTGCTTTATTCTTTTTTGACAGATATACACCTCTCTCTGGCTTCCATGGGGTTCTTGCAGGACTTCTGGTGGGCCTGAAGCAAGTACTACCAAATCTTGAGCTGCCAATGTGTTTTTTCTGGAAGATCAAAGCAAAGGTATGCGTCTAAGTTCATTATAAGCATGAGGATTTGCATTATTCTCTAAAGAATTTGGTGATGTTGGAATCTTGTTTTGCCCTTTTCCAGTGGATGCCACTTTTTGTCGGAGTGTTCTCGTTAGTTATGGCCTTCATTGTACCAGATTCCATAAATTTTCTTCCAACTTTACTGTCTGGCATGTATGTAAGTTGGATTTACTTGCGTTTCTTTCAAAGAAATCCGAGAACTGACCTTAAGGGAGATCCAAGTGATGAGTTCTCCTTTGCTAGCTTCTTCCCTGAATTTATGAGGTGACATTTTTCCATTGTTCTGCAATAATAAAGCACATTTGAAACTGGTAAGTTGAATCATGCTAACTTAGTTAAAATTGCAGGCCAGTCATGGAACCCATCGCCTCAGTGTTTCACCGTATTCTATGTGGAAGATCTACAGCTTCAACTGAATTTGGCCATCTTAAGTTGCCTGTTTCGGATCCTCTTGTAGCATCTAAGGAGAGGTACATCCCTTCGTTTTTTTTTATTCGTTGATGTCATTCTTCCGCAGAACTGCAGAAAACATTCTGATCTTAATCACTGTGAACTTTATTATGGCTTTCTGACCAAGAATGGTCAATAAGTTCTTATTGCTATCAAACATAATTTTTGTATTTCCTAGGGGTTGGCAATTTTTTTTCTTGTCTTAACTAATATTAGAATAACTGCAATCATGCCAAGTGTGTAGCGCAATCATAATTTTGTTGTCCATCCTAGGGTTGTAATGGAGTCAAGATCTGTTCAAGCTTCGTTTGAACTAAATTTCAAGCTCAAGTTATATGATCAAGCTTGCTTGTTTTTTCTCATTTTGAGCTTACTCAAGTTCGAGCCTATATGAGCTGCTCGGTAAGCAAAATCACATATATTTCAAGCGAAGACTAATTTAAGCCCAAGTTAGATCAAGCTTGATGTCAGGAGGAGAGATGGATATCTAGATCTTGATCTAATGGCTCTATACTATGAATAGCCTTATTGAGTTGATCCTACATGTGATCATGCTCGGCTTGAAATTAGTTTCAAGCATACACTAATGAGTCAAGCTTGGCTCATTTACAAACAAACCTACCTTGATCGCGCTGAGGTCGAGCTGGCTTGGTAGACTCGACATGTGAAAATAGGACTCGTAGACATATTTAGCAGCATAGGATGATTTAGGCAGAATTATCTAACAATATGTATAAGTGGGGACAAAATAATTAGGTAATTTTTGTGGTACATCTTACTGGAAAACCTATGCATCCATCAGGTGGGATGATGCGTTATGAAAGGCTAATTACCCTGGAATAAACATCTTCCTGTTGTTTTTTTACTTTAATCGGATGCTCTTGTTAATTTTCTCGTGCCATTATGATGTTATTTATCTGTTCTTCTTCAACTATTGCAGTGAGATGGAGCAAAGATCAGCAGCTGAGAAATCTGCTGCCACAGGAAGCATGGAAGCTACGTCACGCGGGGATGCTGCAACTGATGTTTGAAGCTCTTCAAGATCTGAAAATTACTACATTCATGATGATAGCATTCATTCAATTACTGTGCAATGGCCTAGTCAATATGCACTAGCAAATTTGTTGGACTGCTTTTGTTTCATAACTAAATTATAGGCTTGAGATGAGATTCAAACCAGCACTTCATATATATAGTGCAGAAAATGTTGTCGTGGTACAATTTTTTTAATTTTTATGTAACTTTCTATGAATGAAATCATGTACGATTTCTTCCAGAAAAAAGAAAAGAAAAGAAAAGAAATCATGTACGACAAATCCCTGTGTTCATTGTAAAAAAAAATATGGTATCAATTTTGCCCAAGCAGTACCCAATGATCATCACTTTAAACCCAGTTTCGGTACACTTCCGATCTCTAGTTGGTGCTTTCTGGTGAGTTGATGAACATTTGCATGCTTGTTTCAAAAAATAGACATCTGTGATTAAATCGATAAAGAAAGAGAGAAACAATGAAAGGATGTCCATATTGAAGCTCCAAGCCATAAAATATGATCTACAACACCAAAAATTATCTAATAAACAAAGAAAAAGAATGTGGTACGAAATGGAGACGTGCACCAACACTCACTCATAAGTTACTGCTCCTAATGAGGTCAGATCTTTTTCTTGCTTTTGTTAACGACTCTTTGTCGATGTGACTAGCAAACCTCTTGGCCCTGTCCTCTTAGGCCAAATAATGTAAATATTTTCTATGGAATTTTAGTGTTATGGTAAAAGAATGGTGCATATTTTATTAATACCAAGGCAAAATACTATAGAGATTTAAAATTAGATAGTGTTCGGATGGCCTTTGAAAATTATATAAATTTTCGTCCAACAAATTAAATAAATATATATATATAAATTAGCTTTTAGAAAACTAGTAATCAGCAAACTAGTAGTTACAAAACTAAACATTGCAAAAGAAATTTCAATTTACTCTCACCATTTGTTGTAAGTATGACCAATCTTTTTTTAAAATAAGAACATTTACTTATTTCTTAATATTTTTTTATATATTTTATTTCTACTCTACATATTCATAGATTTGGTTCTACCATTAGAGACAATAAATCAAGAGGATGATCACATAATATTTGCTATTTTTTGGATTTATTTGATTATCAATCAGATTGATAGTCTTGCCATACATCGATTCTAATAGGTACATCATATATTAAGGAAAAATTCTTGAAGATCGTGTCAGTTTCCAATGGACGCTCACATCTTCCATGCCGTTGTGATTTTTTTTAAAGTTATTTGGTCAAAACCTTAAAATCTTATTACTATTAAACTCACTCGAAAACTGCAAACTTGGCAGGCTTCACCCATTCATAAGCTCGGTTTTAGCCCAAAAACCTATGGGCGAGTGGGTGATAATAGACTAGAATATTTAATAGGCTAAAATTTAGCCAACCTAATCCGGCTCGAAAATTCCAGCAGAACCCATCTTAATCCTGCCCAATCTAAAATCAATATCATATTCTGTCTTCCTACTTAAATTTTTCTTCCTGCATCATATTCTAATGGCAGAATAACTAAAAATTTGGCTACTCAAAGTATCATCGTTTAGTAAAGGGAGAGAATTCTTAAAGAAAAAGGAAGATACAAGGTTCTCTTCTCTACATTTCAAGAAACAAAAATAGGTCCTCATAGTTTTAGAGAATGGATAAGAGAAACTGATAGAGAAATGGTCATTTCATCCCTAAATTTTAGAGTAGGGAATGGAATAGTGAAAGATATGTGAATGCTCTACGGCATGCAGAAAGAAGTCATCTACAAAACTAGGCGAGAAGCCAGAGACTGTCAAGACACACATATATATGATCAAATAATATATAGTTCATCATCTAAGCTCATCTATGTAGCAAAAAAAATCACAGACATGAGCTATACGGGATTCTCGGAATGACTGCTAAGGTTCAAAACCAGTGACAGGGTTTCAACAATTCAGACCTGATCAAAATGTTACATACCTTTAGCCTACTGTACCGTGAGTGCCCCTGTGTGCAGTGCACACCTCCAATAGAGAGTTGAATATAGCTGTATATGTATGTATTGTCCCGTGAATGAATAGCACGCAAGCATGGCTAGACCCTCAGAAAACAAAATTTAGTAGTACATTTGTAATGAAGATAGAATTGGTAAAAAGATCTGCTGAAAGATGTATGATCTATGAGCAGACAATCTTAAGTATGAACTTTTATGCGAATAAAATTCTATTTATATTTTGCTGAGAAAATATTCACAGAAATGAACATATTTAGGTATATCAAGTTATCAACCATCTACAATTAAACTTGAACTAATAAAAGTGAAATAAGCACCATAGGACTGATACCAGCATTTACAACACTGAAGTATAATTGCCTTCTAGAAAGGGTCATGATTTATAATATAATTTCAGTTCTGAACTTTTGGTCCAATCAAAAATCAAAAGATCAAATGGAACAATTGACATCATTCGATTGACCAAATTATAATTCGAGTTCTGTTAGAATATTATACAATAACTAAACAATATATATATTAACTGGTAGCATGAGATGATATATTAAATTATTAATTAGCCTTGAAATAACCAAATCCTAAAGTAGCAAATAGACATATTAAACAACTTGATATTTTCCAACCAATTCATTCAGGTAGATGGGATATCCAGACTTGCCAAACAATGACAAGGCTAATGCCTAATAGATGACTAATGACAAGTATAGCCTGCAAAGCTAGTGAAGGACAAACAACTTAGTGCATCATACCTACTTCAACAACTTGAATGAAGTAACTAACTTGCATTTGTCCAAATCAAATCCTGGCCAACACCACTGTTACATGAATACATTCATTATGTACTAAACCTGTATCTCCACATTCTGCAGAATCAATCTTATCTTGGCCATTCTGACTCATGAAATAAGTAGTGCAGCAGGACATTTCAAGTAATAATAGCAACATCTATATTCAAGTAATGCGCCAAAATCAAGGAAACATTGGCAAGAAAGAGAAGAGAAAATATAAAGATTTTCTATACAGAAGGGGAAGCATTTTACATTGGGTGAATAAACTGACTGTACATAATTTAGCACATGAAAGAAACTAATATGTTTCTTTTTTGTATCAAGTTGAAGAAGAAGTCAAGTTTAGATCAACTAATATCGCGGCCAAAATTTGAGATGACTTCACATCAAGTACAATGGATTTATGTAGTCCATCATTTGCAAATCATCTATAATTATATATAGACTTCATGTTCATTGTGAAAATGATAAATTCTTCAGGACGCTCTGTGACATCAAGCCTACCAAGTTCAGGCCATCGGATATAAGGAGGAAGAATGTACAACAATGATCCAAAAAGTTGATTCACCTAGTATAAACAAGCATAGAGAAATAAGAAACAATAATTCAAAGAGCTAATGCAGACAAAGGTAAGGAACTAAGGATGTAAGAAGAACTAACATTATAGCTGAAGCTTTTATGCTGATCATTGCACCAAACAGACTTTGTTCTTTTACATCTGTGCAAAATGATAAACAAGTTAAAATAGAAAAAGAGAATACATTTCACTTCAGAACTTCATAAAGAAAAAAAAATTAGAAAAGGTATCCTACATGTGTGCCAGGTCCCAAAAAATAATTATTCCGTTGCACATTCAATTTCTTATTTGTGTTGTCTACAACATTATTGCTCTGACTAATAAGCCTTTTATTTGGGAGAATCATGGGATGCACTTGCATGAAATCAGTTGGAGCCATAGGCAATGAATCAGTTTCCAGGTTCACATTTACCACATTATAAGAGTGGCCACCAGACATCGTACCACTGAACGCCATGTTAACATCAACTATTCTGTCTTCCCGTGACTCCTCATACCTAATTACTTTGTCTCTTGCTTCTTTCATGACTGATAAAACAAATTCCTTCAGATCAGATTCCATTGCTCCTATATCCACAACATCTGCAAAGTATTGGTGACCGTGCAAATATAGTTCATCATAGCTTCCCAGATCCTGTGCTGGCGTCGCATTCGAAGCAATTAAAGATGCATGCAGCCGCTTGAAATCCTTCTTCCAGCGCTCAAGTATGTACTTTGAAGGTAATGTCATAACATATTCTTGTCTCAGTACAGCCAGTGCATGGCAGCATAAAATACCTCTGAATTGAAAAGACCGGCAAATACACCAGACATCTTTCTCAGAATTGTTGTAAACAACTGTATAGTCTACTTTTCTACCATCTGCTACCTCACTGGCAATATATGTAACTACAGCCCCACTCCTGTTGGCTTCATTACAAATAACATGCATCAATTGTTTCACCTCATCTTGAAACTTCTGGAAGATGTTTATTGTGTAGAGCTCTGCGATCTGCTCTTCAAACTGCAATCCTGATAACAGTTGTGGCCGGGAATAGGATGAACGAAGATCTTCAGAACTCTCTTTCTCCAACTTATTTTTCAGAACAGATTCATACTGTTCAAAGAACACTTGAAGCGAGGTTTTGGTTGACACATGTCCATCAAAGAAGGATTCCGCCTTTTCACTCCTCTGGGTGGTAGACAGACCTGCCCAGAACGTGTGGTTCACAAATGTAGGTGCCCACTGCTTCCTATGGTCATACAGCGAAGATAACCACACATTCTCTTCAAGATGATATTGCGCAACCACTTCCCCCCATTCGTTTTCAAAATCAGTTACAGTAAGGCTATCATATACAGCCTTCTTAAATCTTAAAAATATCTCTTCCCGTTCCTCCATATTCGCAATTGCTTCTTGGAGCTTCTTCGTGATATGCCAGAGGCAAAAACGATGTCGAGCATTTGGAAGTACCTCCAAAACAGCTTCCAATATGACATCACAATAATTAGTGATTATTGCATCAGGTGGTTTATCAGACATACATCTTAGCCATTTTCTAACAAGCCAAGTATAAGTTCCCTTGGTTTCCTCCGAAAGAAGACCACACCCTAACAAGACGAGTTGACCATGATTATTCACTCCAAGGAATGCAGCAAAAGGGATGGCAGACTGACCAGCCACGTGCATTGTCTCTAATATAATAACATCATTAAAATACTGGTATGCAAATCTAGATCTAGGATCAGCCCAAAAAGCAGTCCTGAGTCGGCCTTCTTCATCAAGATCACAATTGTAGAAGAAATTTGGATATTTAGCTTGCATACGATCAAAGAACTTCATTAGAGCATCAATATCTCTTTCTCCAATCCGTCGTCCTACTTCATTTCTGCTACCCTTTCTAGGGCGACTCGTGCATCTCCTACCTTCTGTAGCTGCGTTAATGGACTTCTCAAGATATTCACCCAGCTCGTCACTGATCTTATGCTGGATCTTCACCGATTCAGGCAGCTCCCTGAAGCACTTCATAAACCTCACCATGTCTGGGTTACATGGATGATTGTGCTCCAGCTCTAGAAAATCCACCTTCCACCGGTTCATGAGCTTGGTGTCTTTAATGACCATCATAGCCTTGCACTCCGTCCTCTCTGCTGGTGTTCTTCGAGACCGAGTTTGCGGACTGAACGTGGTGGCTGGAGTTAATCCGGGCTTCCCACCTTTACGACATGTGAAAGTAGAACGGGTTGGGCTCCCCTCAAAGTTACGACTAGTCCTTCGCACAGCTGAGAAACCCGTTCGATACGCGTATGTTTTGTAGAAGCTGAATGCCTCATTGATCGACTCAAATACCATACCGCGCCTAGGTGTCAATGCATCATCTGTATCCTTGGGCATATACTCTTCTTCCCCCTCCTCGTTGCTTTCACTCTCATTAGCAACCTGCTCTGCGGTGGATGGGTTCTCATTACCTTGGTTTGCAGTCTCATTCGCTTCCTCGCATCCTTCAATCTTCGGCTCAATTGGTCTATCCAAGGAATCACTCACTTCATCACGGATCGCGATCTTATCAACTACATGAACAACCGTGGAATTATTGTTGGCCCCGCCACTCCAATCCTTATTCTCCTCTGCACGGCCTTCGTCACCATCTTGACCGGTGCAGTCAGGCAAAGAAGTTTCAACCAGGGGATCAGTCTCATTCGTTTCCGCAAGGACTCCTATTCCATCGCCAGCATGCTCTTCCGAAGCATCACCAGGACGATCGTTCACAGAAGGTAGCTGTTCCATCTATCATACAGTCACCAATTTTCCTTCTTATCAATATTGAATCCAGCGAACAAGTGGTCAGGGTTCAAGGAGGGTGAGAAGAACCCTACAGAAGTATAATTGAAGTAAAGCCCCAAAAGATATCCCACGAATTGGATTCAATAAAGAAAAAAAAAATCACGAACTTTTAATGCCTAGAAATAGGAACAGGGAGAGAAATAGACGCACCGGAGGCGGAGTGGAAGATCGCAGCCGCCGCGCCGCCAATCTCCAGAAGCCCCGCAGCAAAGGCGGGAGGGGGGGAGATTGCAGGGAAAGAGGCGAGTTCTAGGTCACCAAGATCAGCACACAAAATTTCGACATGGATGAGAGAGGAGAGATAAATGGTATGGTGGGTAAGGGTTTGCATTTGCGAATTTTACATTTTCGTCCTTCTGGTACCCAAAATGATCAGCGCGGGTTGGCTGATCCCAACTTTTTCTGTTTTCTGTACCCCAAAAACTGAATCTATCTTTTTCTTCCTTGTTTTTTCCTTCTTTCTTTCTTTATTTTAACCCCCAAAGAATTGATTAATTTGATACATACCCCTGTACAATAAAAGATGTGGCATGGCCCAAACTTATTATTAAGTCCTCACAAAAATAATATTTGCGACAGAATTCTATTTACCACACCTTGTGAGTCTGAAATAGTTGCGCCATCCTTAGCTTAATAATTCTAAGCTTCTTTTTTTTTTTCCTTCTTTTATTATCGTTATGAATTAAAACAATCTAATACTCTTTAAACCACTACACATATACAACTTAATTATAACTAATAATCGAAATCAAACATATACAAAATAATATATTATAGAGATAATTCTCTTTTCACTTCTTGAACTATCACATGATCTCATTAAACTAAAAAAGATACCTCGCCCCCTGACATCGTTGATGAAATTGATAAATTTATTAAATTGCCCCTTAAGGCAGGATAGTTAAGTGGCTTAGTTAATATTAAATATATATATATATATTTTAATTCATGCATTGCCCTTGTGCCCCTTCACTTCTTATCCTCTTCTCGGTCTCTGAGCAAATCTCACCCTAATTTCTCCTCTCTCGATCCATCCTCTCTTGATCTCTCCTTGCTAAAAGAAGAAATCATTCCCTCATCTTTCTAACTCCCTCTACCCAAACACACCACCACATTTCAAGTTTCTCTGTCTGCTTTGCACCAATTTATAGGATTATGATTCCGATATAATCCTTAGTCTCTTCGACCCCTATGTTCTCCATCGACAACTCTAGAGGCACTGCCAGCATCGACGACTATGGCAAGGGCAAGACGGAGGACTTGATTACCAACATCATCTCCTCCAGATGGCTGATTGAGCCTGATAGCCAACATCATCTCCTTCCCAACTCCATCCACTCACAGTGACAATCGTTGTTGATGGCGAAGAAGTTTTAGGTGAAGCTGGTGGTGGAGAGGATGGAAGAGGTTAGGGTGGAGGAGTCGGCGACGAGGGTGACGATGAAGGTGAGGTGGAAAGGGGCAAAGGTGGCGTTGAGCTAGCTAAGGAGGTACTTACTTTCTGGAGAAGCGACAAAAATGAGGTAGACACTATTAAGCAAATGGCTATTAGGAGCAGCACAACTAGCTCTTTCTTTGTCTCCATTTTTCACTGAAACACAAGGACTAATGGCAAACACTCAAAAGAGCAAAAGATTGTAAGAATTGAGAGAGACCCACTTGGATTCGCTTCTTGGGTGGCCGATCAGACGATGAGTTGGAAGTAGACCAACAACTCTCTCTCTCTCTCTCTCTCTCCTCTCTCCTCTCTCCTCTCTTCCTGTGTGTGTGTTTAAGGAAAGAAGGGAATGCCCAAAAGGGAATGCATTAATGCATCAAATAAATTCGGATAGAAAGAAAATTATTTTTCATTAAGATGTTCTTTTCCATCTAGGGGGGTTATCCTTCGTCATCTTTGTCAATGTAAGTTGGATTTGGTCATCTGCTTGTCTTCAACTTCAAGCGGTGGTTATCTTGCCACATCTCTCTCCTTTGAAGATCAAATAGCACATACACTGTCCATTTTTCTTGAACTCTCTTCCCCCTATAGAGAAGTAGATTCTAGCTTGGTGGATCTATTCAAGAGAAGAGAGAAAGAGGAAGAGGAAAGAGAAAGGGTGTTATTTCACAAGCAAAGGGTATTTTTGTTATTATAAAAGTCTCTCTTGAGTTGCACATGACTTGTGTAACAACCTATTCTTAAAAAAAAAATTTGCATGAGACGAGCTGAGGGTGCCACGCAACCCTCGGGAGTATGCGTGTGGTTGGGTGTGAGATGATGATGTAGCCTATGAGCGTAGCTCTGCAAGAGCTTAAGTTATAGACTTGAAAGTCTGAGAGGATGCATGCTATATAGTGTAGCATTGACATGACCCTTGAGCGAAGCTTGGTGTGAGCTCGAGTTTGAAGACTTGATAGTCCGGATAATGTATGGTAAGTTATCAATTGCTAATACATGTGTGCATTGGAAAAATATGACAAGTATGTGATACTGATGCATTCTATTTGATCATGATGCGCATTTTCATATTTACTTATTGTAGCATATTTCATCACACTACTTCTAAAATATAGTAGTGGATACTTGTTTGGCTTTATGCTCACCATCGTTTGATAGAATTATTTTTAGATTAGTTGATGACCTTTGGGCCTGTGGAGGATCCAACGAAGACCAACTTTTAGTCTTCTAATTATTATTTTTATTCTATTCATGTAAATTAAGCTACATGACTTGTAGCTTTTACGTGGGTTTTGACTTATATTTTATGGATATATATTTTCGGTTTGTTGTGGCCTTGGTATTATGGGCTTCTTTGTTTGTTTTATTTATGGAAATATGTGCTTTTTGTTTGTATATTGTATTAAAATATTAATCAACTGGTCATGTAGTAATCACGAGGGTTCTACCCATGTGAGGGGCATGTGTTTGGTGATGGATGTTATACAAGTGAGGTATAATTGATAGTTTATGGGGTCATTTTGTACCAAAAAAAAAAATTTGGAGTTAATTATGAAAAATAGTGATAGTATCCCTATGTAATCAAGTAATTCTACTAAATCATATTGGTAAAAAGCAATTGAAAATTTGTTAAAAAAAGGTCTAAATCGGTCATCACCCCCTCAAAGTACTTTTATTTTTACTAATCATCAACCCTTTAAAAATAATTTTAAGGCTCTTAGGCTTGGTGGTGTAATAGATCAACCCTTTTCGATATATAAGAAACTTAAACTTATAATATTATAGATAATTAGGTTGGATAATTGGGCTAACTTATAAAAATAATGGGCAACAAGAGGCAAAATCCAACTAGTACACTCAACGCTATATTCCTTTAAAAAAGATTGGAGAGAATTACCCGCGTGCTGATATTTCAGTAAGATCCAACAAAAATAAGTTCAAATTACATAAAATTAGAATAGAGAATAAGATCTAGACCTTTTATAAGCCTCACTATTTAAACATATATATCTGTCCAATTGAAAAAAATCACAAATATCAAAAGAGGAGAATATAAGAGTCAAATGTTTTAGCAAGAACATAAGTTTTATTGTTGGCTAAGAGCACTCACATTTCTATATCTCTATCAAGAAGGAACACCAAGAGAGTTCCACGGACTACATATCAACATGGAGCTCTTAAAATAGCATCACAATTTAAAACACAATAAGAAAGGAAAAAAGAAAAAAAAAACATCGCTATAGGTGAAGATCCTCTGCAAAAGCAAAGGGCAAAATAATTCAAAACATCATTCAAATCTCTTCTTTGAAGAATTTCTTCACTTTTAATATGATTCTAACCTCAACCTATGTGAGAGTAAGATTAAATAGAATATTTGCTATATGCTAAACCTCCTGTCATTAGCTATCGTCACGAAGACTAACTGGATTTTAGGTTAAACTAACCCATGATGCTCAAATTATTAGTATACCCTTGGATATTCATATCCATACCCGTTAGTAAACTCGACCCATTTACATTTAGTAAATCCCCATCTTTCCCCAATCTCTAATCTGAAAATTCTATCTTTCTTATCCTAAAACCCCATTTTTCCAATCTCTCTTCTAATCTCTCTTCCCCAATCTCTCTTCATTTCTCTTCTAATCTCAAGATTTACCTAGGTGTTCTTGAAGAGAAAGGCGAAGGTGCTAGTTATTGAGCCCTCTTCCCCAATCTCTCTTCTCTAACTCACTAGAATGGAGATATGTTTCTACTCTATGAATTAAGACAAGATATTCTCCACTTAAGTAGTATTACCTTTGTTTGAGTTTTGTATAATTATTTTCTATAAGCCTTTACTTATATCCCCTTGAGTACTAGGACCGTGCATGTCAGATGTTTGTAGAAATGTCACAAACAAAGTTATTAAGTAGATTACTCAATTGCTAACCTATTTGCAAGTTATTGATCTTGTTATTTACTATATATTGTTAAATTCTTATTATCATATTTATTATCCCTATTAATGTTTATCATGATATGCATAATTTATCACAGATACATTTTGATGGGTGAAATTGTAGCGAAGATCAAATTATATTATGGGGACATATGAAAAGACATATGATCAACCATCTGTGCTACAAGTCACCTGCATTGCAAGTCTTTTATCACTTTGAATAATGGCATTCATCTTTTGAAAATGTGTAATGATTGTCTGCTATTAGTGTATGTCGATATGTATGCTGATATAGGGGAAGAATACTACAATAGTGAGTATAATGATGGATGTACAATCAAGATGACAATCCAATAGCGGAGACAAATGTATATGATATATTTGGTGATGAATAGTGATAATGATAATAGTGCAAGGGACAAAATAGGTAGGACTGACTCCTACATGACCCACTATCCGGCCCAATTCAGATAGAAATTTTCTATAAAATCCAGATATTGATCGAATTTTTGAAAAAAACTCGAATACGGATTCAGATACATGTTTGATATAATTTTCAGATTCGAATACGGATATCAGATATCCGTTTATCAACATTTTTTTTAATATTTTATAAATTTTATTTAAATAGTGAATATTGATATTATTACTAATGATATATTATATTTTATTTGTAGAGATTAATTTTACTAATTTTATATATATTTGACATGCAAGAGATCAACATCCGTCTAAGATCTGATCCTCTATCCAAAAATTATTGGTATCTGTTTGGTTAGATATTATGTTAAATTTCGCTATCCATTCAATATTTATATTTGAATCTATATACAGGTAAAATATATGAATCCAAATATGAGTTGAGCACTATCTAATTCGTTTCTAATCTGTTTCACCCATATGATATTGACAATGATGATAACTCATCTTCAGATGATCAAAGAGATTTTAGAAAGCAAATATATGAGCAACAAAATGAGGATTCGTCGATGGTTGTTGGTGTAACGTATGACAATGCCAACAAATTTAGAGATACACTATGATACTGTACAATTGTTCACCATTTTAAAATCATGTACATAAAGAATGAACCTGATAGAGTTACTGTTAGATGTGCACAACAAAGGTGCCTATGATGACTACATACTTCTACTATGTTAAGTGACACAATAATGTAAGTGAAATTAATAATATTTAGAGATACACTATAATACCGTACAATTGTTCACCATTTTAAAATCATGTACATAAAGAATGAACCTGATAGAGTTACTGTTAGATGTGCACAACAAAGGTGCCCATGATGACTACATACTTCTACTATGTTAGGTGACACAATAATGTAAGTGAAATTAATAATATTTATGGTAACAAGATGGCGAAAGCTAACTGAATAGCTGAAAAAATTATTGAAGCCAGTTGGATAGCTGAACAAATTCAGAGATACACTAAGAGACTTTGCATTTACTCACCATTTAAAATCATGTACATAAAGAATGAGCCTGATAGAGTTACTATTAGATGTGCACAACAAAGGTGCCCATGATGACTATATGCTTCTACTGTGTTAGGTGGCACAATAGTGTAAGTGAAATAAATAATATTTATGGTAACAAGATAGCGAAAGCGAATTGGATAGTTGAAAAAATTATTGATTGGATATGGCTTGAGCTAAGTTTAGGAATCAATGTGTTAAAAGGAAGGATGAAGGATGCATATCATGTGGAGTTAAGCTATGGTAAATTGTGGACTAGAAGAGAGATTGCTTTGAAAAGAATATTTGACAATGGAGAGAAATTATTTCTAAAAATACCAACATTATATAAAGATTTGTCTAAGAGGAACCCAAAGAGTGTGATAAAAAAATTTAATATTGATGATACATAAAATAGATTTCAAAGGTTCTTTGTATGTTTCAATACTTGTATTGATGATTTCAAAGGTTCTTTGTATGTTTCAATACTTGTATTGATGATTTCAAAAAAGGATGCAAACCTTACTTGAAGATGTATTAATTTCCTTTCTGAGTATGTGATATATAACTGAGTCATGAGAAATGAACTCTAGTGTGTTTTGTTGAATGTTAATGAGAAACTATGTGATGTCTCTTTTACTATTTTCTTGTTGATTAATTTGCTAGAAATGTGACTGAATGTGAAGTGTAGAAGTAGCAACCGTGTTGTAAATGAACTCAAGTGTGTTTTGCTGATGAATTGAGTATTTCTTATTAATTGAATGTTAATGAGAATTATCGGCTATCTCTTTTACTGTCTTCATTTTGAATGATTTACTAGAAATAAGACTAAACGTGAAGTATCTCGTTAGAGTTTACTGTCTTTTTTGTTGATTGATTTGCTTTGAATGCTAATGGACTAAATAGATTCTAGCTTTAGTCTAGTGCTTTAGTCTATTTTGATGTCGACGTTATGAGATAGAATTAATTTTAGCTGCAGTTTCATGTTTGCTAATTTTCTAGCTTGTTAGTTGCTGACTTGCTTCAAATAGGAGACCATGACTGTAATTTATTGGTTGCTGACTTTGTTCAGCATTGAATCCACTGTCAATATTCACTTGAACTCTATTCACCCTCAATATTCTTTAGAGTTCATTGATGTACTTACTTAGTCGTTAGTATGGGTTCAATTTAATGATTAGGCATGATTTAAGTTGTAGGATCCTTCTCAACTCATTCAATTGATCAGTCTCATCAGAATAGAATTATAGCATAATTATGAGCAATCATTAAAATTGCTAAAAAAATTACTCTAATGCAAAGTGATTATACAAATTACTCTAATATAAGAGTTTTTAGCTAATACAAGATGATTAAGTTTTACATATAATTGAGGCACATCATACTAATAAATAAAAGTCTTATAATCATCCCAATGGTCTGCAAAATAATTAATTGGCTAGTCTTCTTCTCCAATAATTTCTGATTAATTTCAAGCCTACAAAGTTGATACTTGATGTCAATGGGTTTAAAGTTGATATCATAGCACCAAGAATAAATTCAGTTTCCATCATTTCCTTCTAAGGTCAATATCAGTTCGCTCTTTCGAGTCATTGCAAGAGTATGAAAGTACTTAGTATTTTTATCACCCCAAGCAACAAACCTAGTTCGAGCATTTTGTTGCCAATACAATTTCGATTTAAGGAGGAGATATTCATGCATACTCTTGATAGCTTTCTCGAGTAAAATGTCATTTATGCCAGGACTACCAAACTAGAGGGCTAGGAGCTTCTTTTCAATGTCTTTGAGTTGCTTGTTTAGACTACTAGCATTAGGCTGAGAATAGGATTTGATTGTGAGTGAAGGATGCTACATTGCGAGAAAATGAGTTTTTCGTCGCAAAGGCCTCTTCCCAAGCAGACTTGCATTGCAGGATAAAGGAGTGAGATTTTATCCACCAATTTTCAAACTTGACGTTGCGATTATTGAATGAGATAGAGATTGGACATGATCAAACCGCTTTAAATTGTATCATTTTTTGTCTTTGTTTTTAAAAGAATAAGATGACTTCCGGCAGGTGTCTTCAAACCCAAGTGGAGGGTGTTCGAATGTTTAATTCACGTTCGCACATTCAGAACACTATTTTTAGGCGTTCGAATGTTTAAATATCGTTCACATATATAGAGCATGATTTTTAGCTGTTCAAACATAATTGAAGTGCGTTTGAACGCAATGTTCGATTGCTTGATTCACGTTCGCATATTTAGAGCCCTGCTTTTAGCTATTCAAACACGGCGGAGGGGCGTTTGAATGCACGTCGGTTAATTTGTTTCGCATTAGGATTTGTTTAGGATTTTTAGATAATTGACTAGCCTCTAAATATGTAGAAAAATAGCCATCTTTTGATTATTGAATATTGAACTTTGTTTTGTATTTAAGCTTGAGCCAAACTTCTCTTCTCCTTCCTCCCCCTTGGTACCCAACTTGAGCTTCCTTCTATGGCAGAGGATAATCCTCTATCACTTCTCCCTTTTCACTCTAGTGATCATCTATACTTGGAGGCTCCATTCTCCCACCTCATCTCATTCAAGATACTAATCCATCCACCATAGACATTATCATTTTTCAAAACTCTAACCACATCATCGTCCATCATGCAATTTCTTGACCTTTGGTCACTATTTCATTCATAAATTTTGATCTACTTGCCTAATCGATGAGATTTTGATTGTGATGGATTCCTAACTTCTATAGAAATATTAGATTGTTCCAATGGTTGGACTGATTTCTATTGACTTCGAAAGTTCCGTATTGAGTTCTGCCAGGTTAGTAACTTAGATAGACAATCATCTTCCTTGAGGTTTACCGAAACACTTAAACCTGCTGTACTGGGGGAAAGTGAGCCTGGGATTAAGAAGAGGGGAGAGTGATCACTGGAAATAGCTAGCAGGTGGAGAAACTTGATCGAGGGGAAGAGCGTGGTCTAGGAAGTCGAGGCTAGAGCATAATCAAGGTTGTAACAACCATACTCCGGCACATGACTTTCATGAGGCTTACCCTTCTCGCGAGCATCATGTGGGGGTTTAGGAGCTCAACAACATACCACCAAGAATGAAGAAACCTGAATAAATTAAATAGAATGTAGAAAGAGGGCCTATAGGCGACAGCAAAATCATCCATAATTTAAAAAAGGGTAAGAATTCCTTACAAGAGTACATGCTTAGAGTAGCTACAACAAGGGAATATAGATCCCTTAACATGAGAACAAAATAAAGCATGAAAAGAAATGTCTTATTGCCCTATGAGCTAACTGCTGGCATTTTGCCAAAATACAAGTTAATCTACATCTAGTATCAGCACAGAAAGAGCTTAACGCTTATCAAGTGGCACTATTACTAATTAAGTATCATGAATAAAAATACTCTCAGTCTAGAAAGATAATGGCATATGCACTAAGCAACTGAATACAACGTAAACTAAGGTATACAAGTCATGAAATGGCTAGCATGGTCTGACAAGACTACAACTATTTTATCTATCGCTTATACATGGCACGCCTTCTACACAGGCCCTCGACCATCAACATTTGCTCAACAATCATAGTGGCCCTCAAGAGAGGGTAGACCATAACGGTAGAATTGTTTGCATGTAACCGGCGAACAACATGACCAGTCGTTCGCCACTACAGATAGGAACCCCAATCGTAAGCCCATCATAGAAGTTAGTATCACACATCGATGTGACCATCTGAGCTCGCGGCTCCACATCATCGCATTACTTTGTAGTAATTTATGAGTCGTCACTCAGATGCCCCTACCCTATGTCATCAAGTACTACTAGGTCTGCGTTATCCTACCTTTACTCTCTAGCTTAAACACCTTAAAGGGGTTAACTCTCACTAATCGATAGTAAATCGTCTATCGTCCGGTAAAATGGCCACCTGATTCTTTGGGATCCATAGACTAAGACTTGAAGCATGGTGTAATAACCCAAAATAAAAAAATAAAATATATTACAATATTGTAATTAATTTTTTTTTTAAATTTGGGCACGACGTGCCAAGCCTTGTGCCCATACGATGCCACCTAAGCAGCTTGGCGCTGGATGGGGGCGCCATGCGTCGCAAGCCCAGCCAACTGGCGGCGATAGGACCTACCCCGTTGCCAGCACCGTCCTACCCCCCTCCCAACCGCCTCTCTCTCTTCCTTCATTTTTATTTTTCTCTCTCTCTCTCTCTAAAACGCTCTCGCGTTGCTCTCTCCCTCTCTTGGTCTCTCTCTCTCACTTTCTCTCTTTTCCCCTTCTTGCCGACGTTGGCCTACCGCCATCGCCACCGCCGAGGTGAGCCCCTCTCCTTGTTTCTTCTCTCTCTTTCTCTTCATCACTCACTCTAGTGATCTCACGTTCGTCGGACTCGAGCCGCCAGCAAGAGGCCGACCGCTGGCTAGCCAGCAGTAGCAAAGCCCCTCCCCGCTAGCCGGCTTTCCCTCCCTCCTCTCCTCTTTCTCTTCTCTTTTCTTCTTCCTTTCTTTCTTTCTTTCTTTCTTTTTCTTCTTCTTCCCTCCTCTCCTTCCTTTCTTTCTTTCTCTTCCTCCTCTTCCTCTTACTGCAACAGTGCTGGACTTGGCCTAGCATTGTAGTAGACAGTGCTGGGTTGAGCCCAACACTATAGCAAAGAAGATTTTTTTTTTTTTTTTTTTGCTTCTGTTAATTATACAATTATTTTTTAATTGTTAGGTAAATTAGTTTATTTAGATAATTAATTGTTTTTTTAATTAACACTCACTAGTAAAAGGAGAAGAAGGGCGGTATGCATGCAAGTTCCTTCGAATCTAGACTTTTTAAGAGCAAATTAACTTAGTCGAGCTTGTTGATCTTGTGTTTGCCACGGGCATTCATGTGGACCAATAGGAGATCTCCTTATAGTCTTATTTGCGAACACCTTTGTAACACCCAAAAAAAAATTAACGGAAAGCAGGGGCACATGCGCACCCTCACCCTCTCCCTTCTCCTTTGGTCTTCCTTGGCCTAACAAAGTAGTGCCTCGGTCAAGCCAAGGGGAAGGGAGGAAAGCAAGCCTAAACCTCCTGCGCACGGCACCGTTGGCATGTGCAGAGGTCTGACCTTAGGTAGAGGGTCGCTACCTCGCTAGCTTTTAGGATCATAACCCAGACTTCATCTCCCTAATGAAGCTAGAGGCCTTCGGCAAGACCAGATGAGCTAATCACTTATCTATTTTGGAGGGGTAGGGAGTCAATGATTGAGTTGGCCTTGCTCTTATTGCATTTCGTATTTGAGATGAAAGTGACAAAGGAGTTGGTGCTGAGGATGATGTTTCTCAAGTTCCAGACTCTCATTAGGCCTTCTCGCCCACGATAGTTCCAGGCGATTAAATTCATTACTGTTTAGGCAGTGAGATATCTTCCGCCGCCTTTGGTTGAGTTGGACATGTATGATGCTCGAATCCTTACTGCTAGAACTAACTGAAAGTTTAACTTCGGTAGCATATGGAGAGTACCATTTGCCACTGGAGCTAGACAAAAGGGAAGACTTGCATTTAGAGGGAGCATATTTCGGCTTTAAGGCTTGGTCTTCTATTTTTTATGAGAGATCTTTGAGTTCAGAAGAGGGTTTTTGATTTTTGGTTTGGGCTGCATGTTCATGCAGTGGGGTGAGAGGTTGCGGTGGGAGGTGGAGGCTTGGCTTTCTTGATGGAAGAGCATTACCGAGAGAGATGTGAGGTGGTGGAGGTCGGGTTTTCTCGAAGGATGTGGAATGAAGTATGGGAAGATATCTATGTCACAGCATGCATGGGAATGAGAATTACAGTAGTGAAGGACGTAGGGGATTTTGGAATAAGGGTGGTGGAATTAGGAGAGTCTATAGAGTTAGAGGGGAAATTGAGGTTGATTTGATCGATGGGAACCGAGATAAAGCATTGACCTTTGGCATTCGTTAGATTGGCAGCTAAGGGTCCTAGAGCCTTAACAGATTGACATGGGGGCTCCCGATGCAAAAGGATAGCCTCTTTAGTCTTGTCAGATGGGGGTGATGATTTGACTCGGTGAGACTACCATAGCTAGCTCCAAACCGAGGCTCGACAACTCACAAGTACCAAGTGGGATCATCGGCGGACGGCACAGCCCCTCAGTATGCATCTTCCTTCTCTAGGGTGAAATGTAATGGCACAACTCCGAGCTCTCCACTATGCTAGCTGAGTTCCTGACCGATCCTTCTAATGAGGAGGAGGGGGTGGACATGTTGTCAAATCTAGGTTTTAGAAGATCCGGTGACTTGCTCCTTATCCTTGTGGGGAAGGAGGTATTGATTGCCAATCTTCACTACTAGATAAGCTATAGTATCTAGTGAGCCTTTCATATAAGACCTTCATTTTAAGCGTGACTTCATTTACTAGGATAATTGAGAGAGTAGTTTTTAGCAGATTTGTAATATCCACGGGGACATGGGCTCAAATGTATTTGGACCACTTTGGGGCATCTAGGGATCAGGCTCTATCAGCATGCCTACAGTTGATGTTAAGGTCATAGCAATTTTCGATGAAAGATACTCTATTGGAAGTCCATTGAACTGCACCCAAAGTTCACAGTGGTTGAAGTACTATTTTTCAACTAGGAGGTTAGGTTTAAACTCCAGCAAGACAAATAGGCCCATATTGATATACCAATATGCTTGGTATCAAATTCTCCATTTGTCAATAAATAGCTCAAATCCAATAAGAAAGACATTCTTACTAGACTCTAATATCTCCATCTATAAAACCTTCAGTGTTTCAAGCCTTTAAGAGAGCATTCTTGAGACCATCTACATTGGAAGGGTGGTTAGTGAATAGCTTTCTAACGAGACACAAGGTTGGTTTCTATTCATGATCGCGTGTTTATTCTTGAGGGGGGGATGATTGAGTCCATTGAAGAGTCTTTGAAAAGAGCTGAGATTTTTATGAGCAAGTTCACTTCAGTGTTTTCCACAGTGAGAAGGACGTGGAGGAAACTAGGGGAGCTAGGAGTGAAGTGAAGGAGGAACGAGAGAGGAAAGTGAGATGAGGAGGGGAATCACTTGGAGTGGGGGAAACCGAAGGGGAAATCGGATGTTTTTTGCGGTGAGCATTGGTTAGAAGTATATCCTATTCAATGATCGGAGAGATCCAACTCACTAACGTCTTTATTACACACGGTCAAACACGAGCTCGAGCTGGTTTAGCAAACGAGTCAACCTCAACCTCAAGGTGACTCGGCTTGTTCATGCGCCCAGATGGCGTGAATTTCCGACCAGGCTCACGGGAAGAGAGCGCGATACACTCACGGCCCTTCGATAAGGTTTATATGCCAAAGTGACACGCATCACGAGGTGCTTCCCTCCTGTGGACCCCATCATCCCACTCATTTACACCACATCGTCAAGTCGTGACCTCCCCTACCTTTTCTTTTATCGAGATCTCCACCCCGACGCCAACCTCGACCGTCCATTCTCTCCTCCTCCTCCACCTCTCTCTCTCTCTCTCTCTCTCTCTCTTCCCTTTTGGGAGATCTCTTCTCCACTTTTCTCTTACACTTCTTCGATCGAATCCGCAAACCCCATTAATTCCTTCCCCAACTCCTCCCTTCCCTCATTTCTGATCTCACAGAGTGCTCGATTCCCCTTTTTGGGTCCCCGAACATGACGTATCCGTAGTTCGGCCGACTAGGGTTCTTCCCGTTTGAGCGGATGGATTAGTCTCGTACGTCGTTCTTGAGGTAATTCGTTTTCCGTTTTCATTTTCGTTTCTTTCTTTCTGATCTAAAAATTTAATCGTGTTTTTCATTAATCTTGTTTTTCGGGCTCTAAAGTACGATTAAGGTTGTTAATTTTTTCGCGGAAAAAGATGGTAGCTTTTTTCTTTTCTGTTTGGCGCTAAAGGAGGTTGCTTTTCTGTCGGCAAATTTTTCCTCGTTTGAGTATAAATGGTGGTAACGGTTTTATGGGTTGTCATTTATGGTACGTCCTTCCAAAAATTAGGGCTGTCTATACTGTTCCTTTTTTGGTTAATGGTGTTAGAATTAAGTTTAATTAGTGTCCGGCTGTGTGGGCTGATTGCGACGTGTGGCATGTCTTACCGTGCATCCATGTGCTCTGTACGTGGTCTGACTTGCTTTAAGAATTAAGATTAATAAAGATGGTTCATTTGAGCCATGGAGGTAATTACGATCAGAGATATATGCACTTGGTGAGATGGATGATGCTTTTATCCAGAACCAGGTTTCTGTACTATTTATGCTCTGTCCTAAACTATGAGAATTTTATGGCAGTGGGTGTTGAAAGATGGAAGGGGAACTAATGGAAATCCCTACTGTGTCCAAAGCCGATTTTGAGTCAGAAGATGCTAAAACAGAAGTTTCCATTGTGTCCATGGAAATTGAGCCTTCAATGTCAGAGAATCTTGATGAAGGAAAGCTTGTTGCTTCTCGAGATGACATGGCCATGGAGCCATATGAAGGGATGGAGTTTGGATCGGAAGAAGCAGCAAGGGCATTCTATACTGAATATGCAAGACGAACTGGATTTCGCATCCGCATCAGTAGGTACACTCGGTCTAGGCGTGACAATTCTATCATTTCTCGGAGAATCGTGTGTTCCAAAGAGGGATTTCGTGAAGTCCGTGGTAATGAAGGCCTATTCAGTGAACAAAGACAACGGCAACGAGCAGTTACGAGAATTGGTTGCAAGGCCATGATTAAGGTTAAAAAGTTTGGCCCAAGCAAATGGATAGTTACCAAGTTTGTAAAGGAACATAACCATGGAGCAGTGCCTCCAAGAAAAAATGAGGTTAGATCGATCCATCAGGATTACAATTTGAAAGACAAGTCTTGTACGATCAATGGAGATATGGTTAGAGAACCATTTGTAGGTATGGAATTTGAATCTGAAGAGACTGCAAAATTGTTCTACATAAATTATGCAAGCCAGAAGGGTTTCCGTGCACGTATTAGTAAGTATTGTCGTTCAAGACGTGATAATTCAATTATCTCTAGACAAATTGTTTGTTCAAAAGAAGGTTTTCGTGAAGTCCGAGTGAAGAGGGAGATAATAGATGAAGGGAAATCCAAGCGTCCAAGGGTGATAACGAGAATAGGTTGTAAAGCTATGATTATTGTTAAGAAGTCAAACTCTGGAAAATGGGTAGTTACTAAATTTGAAAAGGAGCATAATCATGCTTTACTAACTTCAAAGGAGGTTCCCTTTTTTCAATCAGATATTGGTTCTGGAGAACTAGTTAATTCACCAGGCTGGAGTGTGGTACCTACTGAAGTGAAGGTTGAAGGATGTTGTGCCGGAACTCAAGGTAATCCTCGAGAATCCCTAACAGTTCTTTACAATCAGTTATGCTATGAAGCCATTAAATATGCACAAGAAGGTTCCGTAACCGAGGAGATATACAATGTGGCAATATCTGCCCTGAGAGAGGCTGTGGAGAAAGTTTCTGCAGCCAAAAGAGGCATGACAGTCACACAACCTGGAAGTAAACAAGCATTTATTGTTGCTCAAGGAAGTAACATTAGTACATTGCCCCAAGTGAAAGATTTGCATGATTTACAATGTTCTGATGAGGTGAAACAGGCAACGACAGCTCAGCAGATCAAGCTTCTGCAACAGCCTGTTGGTCTTGTGCTTGTACCATCTAATGTTTTGACTGACTTGAGCTCATCTAATTCTTCTGCCAAAGTCCCCGTGACCCTCAATATTCCTACCAATGGTACATGCAGAGCCCATGCTAGTCAAAGAATTGACCACACTAGCTTTGCTACGGAGATAATTATGAACACACAATCTACCGTAAGGCAAGCTGAAGATGGACCAGAAGGTTCTGATTTGAATGAAGAAAACAAAAAGGAAATGCAGTCAATGGACAGGGATGTTGAGATCAATGGACCTTTCCTTAATTCTCAGGTTAACTTTCTCATGTAGCACTACTTATATCCTCATACCTGTTATTTCTTGGATCTTGATAAATTTTGAATATTAAGGCTTACCAAGTGACCCTAATTATTGAAGTTTCAAGATATAACAAGAAAAAGCATGGTTTGATGAATCCTAAAATGAATAAAAATTTTAAGTGACATTGGAGGGTATAAAAAATGACCATAATTCAAATTGAGACAATTGAAGTTCCAAGATAAGCAAGGCTTGAGAAACAAAGTTGTAGCTTTAGTTTGCTTTGAGAAGGAATCCTCTTTTATTGCAATATCATATTGTCTCTATTTCAGTGTTTAATTCCTTAATAGCTGTTGGAACTTTGTATTATAATTGCATTAGAAACTTCTCTTAGTAATACTAAATTATCATGCATCAAGTTCCCATCTATAGATGCTGCCAATAATGCTAATAAGCTAATAAACCATAGATACATGCAAAAGGATACTATTGATCATGGCCTACATGTCTCAGAATATGCTGCAGAGAGATTTATTTATTGGATCATATTATGGATAATGGCATTCAGATTACCGAACCTTATCCATTTGGTGCATTTGATCCCTAGATAGTTCAAAAATTTTGGACAAGATTTTTTCCTATTTTATCGATTTCTAATTGATGATGTTCTCAAATTCGAGTGACATTTCTGGCAGTGAATTCTGCCCATATTTTTGTATCCACTGTGTACTTGCAAATGATCTGAAATCTTTGTGGTGCTATTCAAAAAAATTTTACGGAATGATTTAGTATGCTTTTTCAATGGAAGCCCATCTGGCCATCAATTCTTATGAACATAAGTTGGACTTTGTCTTTAATTGCAAGTGTTACTAGAAAACTCCTATAACCTTGCTACTTCGAGTTCTAGTTTTAAACTTCTTGGAATGTTGTTGTTTCCTTCTTAAATATTATGCCTTTCCGACTGTGCAATATTATTGCATCTATGATCACTACCTGCAAGCTCACATTTTAAATTTGCAGAATTCTGGGTCAGGGCAAACTAACACAATCCAGAGAATTAACAGAAGTATTTCTGTGCAGTCTGAGGCCCATTTGCTGGCTTCCCCTGCTCTCCCAGTTGCACTATATATGCCTGTAACGGGAAGTTTACCAGCAGCTTGCTCAGGTTCTCATCATTATCCTTTTCTATTTTCGAATTTCAGCTTGTTTATTGCACCATCATTGAAGGGCATAATAACTCTACCGAGGCACATGTACCAATTCTTTAAATGTCAATTATATATTTTACTTGCATTGAGATAGTTTGTGCAGAATATTCTATTTTTAATAAATGACTTTATTGGGTGGAACGTCTGTTATCTGTCTTTTTATTAAATTATATTTCTGTTGGTCCTCTCTTAACCATCAAAATGATCTCAAAATTCCAAGTATAAAGAATCAGATTACTTTCACTTCTGTAGGAATTGTTGTTGCCATCAGTGGATTTTGACGAGCTTATGTAATAAAATATCTGGGTGAATTGGACAGAGAAGTAATTCTTGTGTCTGATGTTGTTTCTAGTTTTCTGGTTACATAAATTATTAGATTTGCAAGACATCCTAGGTAACTCATTGCCTTTTTATATGGAATGAAAGTAGCACCTCCGCATTCTGATTTTTAAAATAATTAATATTTTTTTAAAATTATCTTGAGCGTGAAACAATACTGAAAGCTGTTGATTGCTGCATTACTCAATTTCCAGCTGATACGTTTTTTATAAGTTTTTTATAAGCTCATAAACACCTGCTTCATAGTTCATAATCCGTAAATTGTTTCCTTGGCTACCTGATTCATTTTTTCACTTGGCTTTGCCTGTCATCTTCAGTTCACTCATTGTTGGTGAACCTTAAAGTTGTGTATGGGATGAAGGGTCATCTCGGTTTCTGACTTTTGAAATGTGCAATTGTATTATGGGCTACATAAAGTAGAGGGAAATAACTGGATGTTATCATTAAGGTTTGCTCCATTTTTTTAACAGTGTGTGCATCCTGACAGTGTCTCATTTATGGGGTTAAGGCTGCATTTATATTCTATAAAAAAATTTATTGATGGGAGCCTCATGCGGTGTGTTGTATTATGAATTACTTAATCCAAATTCATGAAGGCCAACAAAAATATGTAGGCTTATAACAACAAACCACAAGGCGAAAGGAGTGAAGATAGCTGGGACTTGAAGTTCCTTGGGATATGGATACAAGGGAGAGCAGATTTGGAAGTTTATTTGATTACCAAGTCTTTGTTTTGATGTATATGTTCTAACCCTAGCAAAAATTTGTTGCAATTTGCTAATGTGTGGATAGTTAAAGTGATCACTGATCGTGAGTTTCCAATCAAAGCAGAATATGAGTTGCCTTATAGAGATATGAGAGTATCTAAACAATAACTCAGTAACCAATTTCCTTCTCCCCTAATTTGTATTATGTCATCATGTATCCATTGCGCTTTATTATTTTCATCTATCCTGGAGGTCTGTTCATGTTTGGATTTCGTATAGTGATTTATCTATAAAATTATGATGTCTTCAATTTATCTGGATTGAACAGTTGCGACCCCAGGTATGCCAGGTGGTTCTTATGCCTTTATGGCGTCTCCTATTGAAGCGTTGCCTCTGTCTGCTCGTCCTGCGGGATCCAGCTTCTTGTCTCAGAATACACTGCTTCAGACCACTGGGTCATCACTGCAGAGTGGTTCGATGGCCCTAGTTCCATCTTTGGGAACTCCATCTGATCAGTGCAAGCAACAAGTAGGACCAAACCCTCGAGTGCATGCTACAGCCATTGCTTGTGGTGCCCGTGTTGTATCACCAAAGGCAGCTGCTCCATTAATCAAGGCCATTGAGGCCAAGATCAAATTCGGAGGAGCTACCATAGCTAGAACAGCTCTTCCTACTGACTCTAAACCTTTGGCTGCTGAGGTCGCAAGCATGCCTTCTCCTAACATAGAGGAAGACCAGAAAGAAATTGCATTGCTAACCGCCATTCCCAATGGGCAGTGTCCAAGTTCAGAGGAGACGAGACTGCACGAACCTGCTGAGGCATCGAAGCAGATAGAGGTTGGAATTGCAAGTTCTCTGAACGGGGATGCAGGGGAAAGGAAATCTCTTTTTGAGAGGCAGATGGACCTACTCGAATCTGGAGAATCTTCTGAGGATCTAGCTATGTTTGAGAAGAGAACCTGGGCAGAAGTCAAATTGTGATTAACCAGTAGATTGACTTATCTAACATTTCTTTTCTTTTCCTTGATAGGATCCTAATGTACTTCAATGTGAAAAATTTAGTGCCCTGTGACGGGCTTGTTATAAGAAGAACTGTCTTTCCAATGCTAGTGTTGATATTTTGCTCAGAGAACAGTCTAACTTGATATTGATGAAGTGCTAGTCACAATATTGGTTTAGGAGTTGATGGAGAGGATCTGATGGGAGAGGGTTTCCAAGAAGAGCATTTAACTTTTTATTATTATTATTATTATGCGGGACATTGTCTTGTAGAGTACCTAGACAGTGATTGGAGTAGCAACTTATTTTTAAAGGAGAAGATTCGCTCTGAATGTAATCAGACACTCTGTAACAACATATCTATTTGAAGAAGAAAAAACACACTAATAGACCCAAAAAGATAGATCAAGTCTGGAAACTTGATAGATCCCTGTACATTGGAAGCACGGTGACATCCTCAGAGAAGATTGGAAGCAAAGGAATGGAACAGGCAGCTAAAGATGGCAGAGGAGCACAATGCTGGATTCCCACTTTATCACCAACCACAATAAGAAACAATGTAATTAATGCTCTAAGCAAATTAAGCAGCACACAGCTGCATCCATACCATTCTTACAGCAGTTTAATAACACGACACCACAAGCCAATTGCAGCTATTCAATTGTACAGACGAACGAGTTGATGCGATAAAATAACTCTTTAGTAAGAAGTGTAGAAATATAAATATCTGCTGTTATTAAGGTCACGAACTATACATCAGACCTTGTTTATACACCACTCACTACCATAGGCACCCCAAGAACTGACATCAGACTCCCACTCACTACCATAGGCAACCCAAGAACTAACATTAGACTCCACGCAGACCTCTCAATAGCCCCAACGACCGTAAACGAAAAAGGATTTGTATGATTCATCTAAAATATATATGGGCATTGGCGTAACTACGCCTCCATCTTATCCTCTACTTATTTCCTTTTTATTATCTTGTTCTCTTTTTTCTTTTTTTGCTACACTGAATTGACTCAGAAGTTGGGACCAGCAGCAAGGATTTCATCAGTAAGCTTGCTGTCCTTTCCAATCTTGTAATTGGCGAAGACCTCAAAGTTATTCTTGAACAGACCAGCCAGCTTCAAAAGTGTCTCCTGATAGGCTGCTTTGTCTGCCCACTGTAAACAAGCAACATTAACACATTTGTAGCACATAGGATTGGTGATTGGTGAAAAACAATTCAATATTTCATTTGTAGCACATGAGATTTGAACAATGAAGCAATGAAAAGAGAGATATTGCCAGCTTACAGTGTTTATCGGGTCCAGGATCTCTGACGGCACACCTTCAATTTCAGTAGGTATCTCCAGCCCAAAGACCTCAGTCTTTTCGTAATTGGCTTTCAGAAGCTCACCGGAGTGTATGGCATCGATGATTTTCCTAGTATACTGCAGCCTGATACGCTTGCCAACACCGTACCTGGACAAAGAAACAAGAATGAAGTCATGAAGTAAGTATCTCGTGAGGATGAAAATTATTAATGTTCTCATAAGTTTTTGAGTAATAATCTCAAACCTGCCGCCCGACCAACCCGTGTTTACAAGCCATCCAGTGGCACCATACTTCTGCATCTTGTCGGCAAGCATAGCGGCATATTTAGTGGGATGGAGCATAATGAATGCTGCACCAAAGCAAGCTGAGAATGTAGCCTGTGGCTCCTTTATACCATCCTCTGTCCCAGCCACCTATTTAAAAGGCAAGCAATATAAAGATCAATAAGATGGTACCAACTTATTAAGGTGATAAAGAGGCAATTTTCATGACGACATATAATATATATATACCAGAGCAGTGTAGCCACTGATGAAATGGTACATAGTCTGAGCAAGGTTCAGCTTGCTAACAGGAGGTAGGACACCAAATGCATCACATGCCAATAGAATAACGTTCTTCGGATGAGGCCCAACACAGGGTATCTTTGCATTAGGGATATACTCTATAGGGTAAGCTGCCCTTGTATTCTCTGTTGGTAAATATCGAGGGTAAATAATTAAATCTCACAGAGCTTCTCTTCTGAATAACAAGATCGTCTGAAGATGTTACCTGTCACAGATTTATCTGTGTAATCCACTTCTCGAGTATGCTCGTCAAATACCACATTCTCCAATACTGCAAGACAGACCCAACTAAGTTGAAATCATTTGACCAAAGTAATTAGCATTACACAATCACAATATCAACTTATTAATTACCAGTTCCAAATTTAATGGCATTCCAGATATCAGGTTCCTTTTCCCTGGATAAGTCTATGCACTTTGCATAACAACCACCCTCAATGTTTGAAACACCACTCTCACTCCAGCAGTGCTCATCATCACCAATTAAGAGCCTATTATGATCAGTAGATAATGTGGTCTTTCCAGTACCTAGAATGAAAAGAGAGAGATGGAAGGGAAAGAATTAGAGATCAGCAAAGCCAGTGAATAATAATATATTGCATGCGCATCATCATTCACAAGTTGGAGATATAGATTCCAGAGTGCAAAGCGTGGATGCGTGTGGGCAGGTGACGGCACCACATTCCGTTGATCTATCGATCCCTTACCTGATAGTCCAAAGAAGAGGGCGACGTCACCATCTTTGCCCACATTGCAGCCAGAATGCAAGGAGAGGATTTGTCTTTTAGGCATGAGATAGTGCATCAAACTGAAAAGACCCTTCTTCATCTCCCCGGCATATTGCGTGCCGAGGATGACCATTTCCCTCCTAGCAAGATTAACGTCTATGCTGGTCGAGGATGTCATATAGTGTGTATAACGATTACATGGAAACTGTCCAGCATTATATATTGTGAAGTCCGGAGTACCGAAATTCTCCAGTTCTTCAGGCGTGGGCCGGATACACCTGCCACCATCCAGTTATTGTATGTACGATAGCTATACCTACTATTTAGGAATTCTTACACCAAATTCCCCCCCACCATTGTCTCACAAGGCAAGGCAAGAGGAGTAGAAAATTTGTTGCCTTATAGCTAGTAACAAAAATAATTCTAATACGAAAGTAGGCAATGCCAAGATGTTGGACCACTTATCTGTGAAGCCGTAGCAGGGGGCTGCAAACTAGAGAGAGTACAGCAAGAACAAATTGCATCCTAATTTGCAGTTTTACTACATGTACTTACATGTTATGCATGAAGAGTGAATGGTAGGCCCTTGCAGAGACGATACGGACTTTGATTCTATTCTCAGGATCCCAGTTCAGGAACTGGTCATTCACAAAAACCTGCAAACATAATTATCAAGAATAAGATTTCTTCTTCTTTTCTGTGGGACCAATGAACACAAATTGACGCACCCCAAAATACTATTTGAAAATCTGCCGGTTCACGTAGAGTGCTAAGGCTATCTATAATGAAATATCAGGAGAAGCTTCACTACACTTAAACTGCAATTCTGGTTGCTAGAAAGATCTAATAATTTTAAAGGAGAAAGAGAGGTAATTGTCTACATCCATAGAATTTGCATTTCAAGGAACGGTTAGTATAAAAAGAAGAGCAAACAGGGAGAATTGTGCAGATTGGTAAAGTTGTGGTGGATGATCAGAGGAAAGAAAGTATAATGTAAAGTTCATGGGGGTTAAATAGCTAAATCAAATCTATTACAGAGTTATATTAACAACAGTAACATACACTACAACCTGAGAAATTCTATTTAGTAGTAGATGAACGGAAAACATTGTGTTTCTACAATTGGTTATAAAGAGTTCTGACAAAGTTATAGTATTAACAATGAACTGCCAAAACAAAGAACAGCAGATACAATCAAATTAGAGTCCTCTGACGAAGAGAATATAAGTTGCTACATGAATTCTGGGAAAAACAATGCAATTAAGTACCTTATCCAAGGAATTCAGATAATCGACGGCCCGCTCTCTGTTGACAAGGAATGTGTGCTCATCCATCTCAATATTTGGTGAGCCCCTATGAGAGAGCCAAAATATGAGCAATCAACAAGAATGTTAACATCTCAAGACATGGCAATTAAACAAGCAGCAAAAGAGATTCGGTGCGCAGTGGATCTTACTTTCCCCACCAAAGCTCCTCTGCAGTGTTGGCATCCTTGACGACTCGCTTATCTCTAGGAGACCGACCGGTCTTCGCTCCGGATAGTGTGCCCAGTGCTCCGGTGGCAGTTATAAACGAGCCCTTCTCATACTTGATGGCCTGCTCGTACAACTCCGCAGGGGAGAGGTTGTAGAGGACATGGGTGAACTTGAGGGAACTGTCACTAACACTAATTGTAGGGGTGTAGCAGTGGTGATGCGCCACTTCTCCTGCCTTGCCTGACACCTCCGTCTTCCTCGCTGGATCACCTTTCACCACCTTGGGTCCTGTCTCCCGAGTCAACGACGCCAATGATGCACTGCATGCATGCAATATTTATTATTATTATATATATAAACTCGATCTCAATTACAGGAAGAAGTGAGTATAAACACCTCAGAAAATTAAGAAAATTTCCATGTTCCTCTTGAAGTTAAGCTTTCGAAAAGCTTGATATTAAGTCAAGCTGGAGTTATCACGTTTAATTGTCACTATATTATGCACACGTGTTTATTTCTCAGCCTTATCAAGCAGAGCTCGAGAGTTTTTCAACCTTTGGACTTTTCATATTTCAAACAGTTGACTTTCCAAATGGGCTTATATATTAAATCTTTTCTTCCGTCTATGTACGGAGGTAGAGAAACAAGTACGATCAACAAAAGAGGAGAAGCAACTCAATAAGGTGAAACGTATAATCGCACCAAACTGTAGAGAGACATTTTTTTTCATATAAACAATACAATTAGAGATATCGAAATGGAGAAACGCAGAGCGAGAAAATTAGGATATAATTAATCAATACTTTAATTTATTCAAAAAATAATAATATAATTTTTGTAATACTTTTCTCGATCGGCGTAGCTCTGATTCAATGTTTTAATATTATATATTTTATTGTAGTAGATGTAGTTCCTTTCGAGAGGAGGGTTCTCTTTATTGTGTCGGATTAATTTTTCATTTAGTTCCTGAGTCCCTTTTTTTTCTTTAGATTTGAGACCCCACCAGAGTTTAATAAGATTAATAATTAAGTCCCCAAATTAGCCCTTTTTTTTCCATGCGGGTCCACCAGAATTTACGGAATCCCTGGGAACCGACGCTCCGGTGACAAATTTCCCATCACCATCTCTCTCATATCTTATGTGTTCCATGATTTCTTTTTCTTCTTAGCTTTCCAAATATTTAATCTAGATTATATTAAGTTAAAAAGGACGATAATAAATAGTGGAGGAGACCTACCTGATAGATTGAAGTTGTAGCTTTTGGCGCTCCTCGTCGGAGATGGTGGCGAAGGGGGTGGAGCCGGCGGAACCGTCCTTGATGGGGGTGGTGGGCGCCGACTTCTTCCTCTGGAGGGAGTGGAGCTCGTCGATGGTCTGGGCCCTCACCGGCGGGGCGCTGTCGTCGTGGCAGATGCCGTTCTCCATCTTCTTCTTCTTCTGATGCTCACCTCCGTTAGCGTTGGTGTGGATCCTGGGAAGCCCATTGCAGGCCACCACCGTGCCGTTCGTGAAGGTGAACTCGCCATTTGCCGCCATCTCCTTACCTACAGCGTGAGCACAATACACAAAGCAAAAACTGTCAAAATATGTATGCTAGTCTTCGATCAATTCTCATAACAATATATATATAATTATTCTCCAATTAAAAGTTGCCAAAAATCGGGCAAAGTGATGTTAGAGCTTAATGTGGTACGAGCCTCACCTTACGAAATTGGAATAGGAGAGAGTAAAAATAAAAAGGAACAAAGAAGAGGATTAAAAGGAGGAGGGAGTAAACGAAACAACCATGCAAGGTGGTGTTGATGAGAAAGGAGGACGATTAACGGAAGGATGGGGAAGAAGTGGAGCTCTCGGCTTCCTCTTATAAAGGCGCTGTGGTTAACCCTAGTTCGTACCCGGGGGTTAAACTACAACCTCGGGTTAAGTTAAGGGTGCTTGGAAATGGTGGGCTTCTCGCACAGAAACTATTATGCGGACGGACGCAGAATAGGAAGACTTTTCAGGTTCGTGTATCCCTGTGTTAATATATATATTATCTATAGCATAGGCGACTTTTATATTTTGGAGATTTTTATTTGTAATGTTTGACTTTCCTCTCTCTCTCTTTCTGTCTGTGGTGTGGTATAAATAGAGAGGAAGAGAGATGAGATTAGAGTTGGTGAGGGGAGGGGGGGTTGGCGGTGGAACTGAGTCTCCGATGAGATGAGATGGATGGATAGGCATGACAGGCATGTGAGTTAATTTGAGGATCACATTAAGAGAAGACGGCTTAAATTAAAATCAACATGAACGTGTTCTAAACTTTCAAGTCAAATTAGACAGTGCATATATATCGATTATTTAATTTAACGGCACTAAATGCGTGCACTGCATCTTATTTATGAAATAATTAATTAGCTTTTTTTTGCAGCCAGGCCGGAAACTCGGCGGAAACTCCGAATTAGTCTAAATTGCTTTTGTTTATTAGCACCTACTCTACTCTACTCTTTCATCCCAATCCCAATCCCAATCCCAATCCGTATGGAGGTGGCTCTGTCAAGAATCCAACCAACTTATGCGGCCTTGCTGCCTGCTCCTCAACACGTACAGCAAATACGATGAAACCGCTGATCACTGCCGTCCATTTGTTAAATGAACCGCTGAAGTCGTCCTGATCCTGGACACGGTGTTCGTGTATAGTTTTGAGTTTTGAGGAGGCCAGCACCGGCGGCCGCCTGGGTGGGGGGGTTGACACGTCACCAATTATATGAATGCTAAAAGACAAGGGAGGAAGTGGAGCGGAGGGAGATGATGTCACCTAACGTTTCTGTCACGTCTCCGTTTCAGCGGGGTTCGCTCTCACACGGCACGCCAATTAAAGTCTTTTTTTTTTTTTAAATTTAATTTCCCCCTCCCCCCCTCCCCCCTCCCCTTTCCTTTTTCTTTTGATCGTGAGCCGTTAATTTAAACCCAGCCCCGTGATGCCAGTCGATCGTCAGAGCGACAGAAATAGATGGATGGATGGAATTGGGAAGACGTCGATGGATAAGAAAGAGTTTTGTGGAGTGGAACGTGATGGCAGAGCTTAATTAATAAGATTTTATCTATCTACGTTCAGCTGGAAAAGGTCAGAACGTACAGATGAAATCTATCCAGTTGCTCCATCGAATCAGATCCGAATGCTAGTTTAGCTGCTTATTATGTACCTTCTCGTAACACGAACGTGCCCCGACTCGATTGGCTGCTTAATTGAGGCCAGTTTGCATATTAATTCTCCACCCCTCCTTTTACTACTTGGTACTAATTTTAACTACATCAGATATGGAGATGTTTGCTGACATATGTGGTATGGTGTCCGTTTCCCTTCAAACGAAAGACGCAACTCAACATGATCTGATCTGATCTGATCCGATAACATCGTCCGTCAGAGCCACATATATATAATAATATTTGTGATCCGTATCCCTAACTAAATATGAATATATGGAAGCATCCGTGTATGCTGCTGAAAGAAAAACGTACGTAGGAAAATGGAGGAGAAGTTAATAATTATGTATGTACTTGTTGAGGTTCAGTAGTCACGGAACAAGTGAAGGAGCCAAAGTCCAAAATTAACCACCCCTTCAAATTGGTCACGCATCCCAATTAAGATGAATTTGGATAGAGGCCTGCCAATTGCCATGCATCGACTCCCTCCAAACCCCTCTTATATACATCATATACATGTAACACTTGGTGCTCATGAGCAATTCAATTCAATTTAATTCAATTCAATTCAATTATGCTTAATTAATTTCTAAGAAATAAAAAGTCACGCATGATATAGTGCAAATGTTTATGCATGAGTTAAATAATAAACTCCATTAGAGAGGACCCAAAAAAAAACTCGATCAGAATACTAAGCACGCAGCACTCTTGAAATCAACTATGTTAAACTTTGATTTTAATAGAATTCACCGTTAATTTTGAATGAAGAAAATTAATGGTTGCACAAAGATTTGAATTATAAAGTAATTATACAATGCAAATAAAAATTCAGACGAAAACAATTTAAAATTTTGTTCTATCTTAGAGGAGGGCAATATGTATTTTTCCCCTCTTCTTTTTCTTGGTGTGAGTGGAACTTAGATCATCACGCTAGAGAATGAAAGGCAAGCAGTATGCGGTGTCATGTTCGACTTGTGCATGCATGTATCAGAGCTTACAATTAATTAAGCACGTACGTATACTCTAATTGTTGATTAAGGGAGTAAAGCTGATTGCTTTGTCATCTAACTAGAGTAAAGAATAACATGTAAGCTGTTACAGCTCTCTGCTAAGATTTGATGACTTTCTTCTCTTGTATCAAATTGTAATCGAACATGTAAACTGTTACATAATATTAATTTATAAGGTCGTTCACGTGCCGCAGAAAAGGTTAATTCTACTTGAGATGGTCACGAACATTAGAAAAGAATCCTGAGTCTTTATTTAACAACAAATATATAGATATAAAGCATGTTTGATGTTTCCAAGCAGGCAGACGTTTACTAAGGGAGGTTAGATATGCTACTGTCTCCCAGTCGGTGGGGGTTGGATCTACCTACATATGAAGATAGAGAAAGCCAATTAAAAAGACAGGAGGCCAGTGTATCGTATATATATGTACATGAAAGTGAGAGAGCACTTGCATTATGTAGGGAGAGATTGAAATGATTGGAGGAGAATAGGAGATTGGGTAGGTTGGTTGGTTGGTTGAATCATCTTTTAGGCTTAGAGAGATAGATAGATAGATAGATAGATAGATAGATAGAGAGCTCCAAGCAAGTAAGCATGCATGCATGGCAGAGGCCGTGTCTGGGGGAGGCGGAGAAGCGATAGCTCTGTGCAGTGTCCGAAATATTCGTAGCTATATAATTGCAGGAATATGTCATCCAGAAAGTAAGATGCTCAAATCTCAAGTATGCAGAATATGTTCGCTAGCTAGAATATTTTCATTTTCTTTTTTTTTTTACCGGATAATTTTTGAGGTTCATATATAATCGCAGGAAATATCTGAAAGCCCTACTGGGGTTATCAGTTACGCAAATGTAATTATGGATCGATGCAGATGCATGCATGTATGCCTGCTATAAGGATAGGAGATGATGATTAATACTATCAATAAAGATAATTAAGAAGCCCCCTCTCCCTCTAATTAACCTAGTGTACACCATGCAGTTTTTGTGATGGCCAACACTTTGACAGTCGGTTTGTTATTTGTGAATCCACAATATTTTATTTTTTGACTGGTAAAAGTATTGTATACATTGTTAGTTTGTTATTTAATAGTTTAGACTTTTGAGTTAGTTTCTAGTATTATTGTATATAAAGGTAAGTTTATAGACATAAAAAAAAAAAACTTAGAAATATTTTGTATAAACTGGAAGAATGTATGTTCGAAGAAAATTAAATAATGTAATAAATTTGAGTAAAAAATAAAAGTCATATTCAACATTTTCTACAATAAAATCAGTATTAGCTAAAAAATTATGTTCCACAGGCCTAAGTGGCTAGTTTTTTTTTCCAGGTATCATAAATTCAAACATCAACAACTCGCTTTTAGTTTAATAACAATTTAGGTTCACTAGGCCAAAAACAAGCCTAATCCACCCCTGGCCTCGTTTGAACCCCCAATGATAAATTTTACTTAAACTTGATTACTTTACGTGTTTATTTTTTGTATTAGGACTCTATTAGTTATTTTTAGGATGTGGATTAGCCTATAAATAGGTGTTGAGATTGCTCCTTTGTATTATGCAATGATTATTTGAGTATTATTGGTCTTTATCTTCATCTCTCTCACTCTCTTTTCTCTAGCTCAATTAACTCTAAGTTTTGGTCAATCTAGCTCTGATCTAGAGAAGTAATTACTTCCTCCTCGATTGATTGCCCTCTAAGAAACGATCCAACTTCTTCCTATTCTCTTCTTCCATTTTACTAAGTTATCAACAACTACAAGTTATCTTCACAATCTGCCTAGAATACCACATAACATTTACTAGGGTTATCATCTGTCAATCCATATCCTTTGCCTAAACCACCACAACCAGCACGTTCCTCTCATTTTTCTCATTGATTTAGCCTACTCACACGCTTAATTTCTTGCATAAATTTTATAATTAAAGTCAAGATTGATTGAACTCTGATGCGTTCTTAATTGGAACTTACCGATGAGCACAAAAATATATAAAATATGATAAAATATGCTTACTAAAAATTAACCATGTGTCAATGTCAACAAAACCTATCAGCTAAAATTTATTATAATATTTAGTTTAAGTTTAGGGAAATTTGTATATAACACCTTATCTTTTAACAAAATTATGATTTACGCCCTATATTTCATAATTTGCAAATCGAGCCCTATGATTTAGTGAATATATGTATAAAACAGTATACTTAGATATGTTACTGGTGTTAGGCAGGGAGTGACGTGGTGGTTGAGGTGTTAGGCATTGAGGTCTGGCCCAAGCGCAGATCCCCTCTCGAACACAAAGATCTCCTCGACTACGCTGGCAGTATCGAGGGCCCCACCGACTACTCTTTCTTGGTGGCAACTTCACTAACTACTTTAGTGATGATAAAGGGCTCCTCCATGCTCTCCAACACGGCACTGTGAAGCACTACTATAGGAGCCGGCATGCTCGATTGTGATGTCTCGAAGATGGTGCTTGTGAACACCATAGTGAACGGGGAAGAGCTTGTCGCCGATACCCACCTCCTCCCTGCCATCGGAGTAGGCCTAAAGGCTAAGGTGGCAGGTCGGTGTGTAGCCCTTGCTCGTCGTGGTCGTGCTCTCAAGGTTAAACCGGACGTGATCGCCCTGGGGGTCAACTCTCGAGGAGTGCAGGTCCCTCACTGAAGACGCTGAATCCCCTTTTGAAGATGCGGGCAAGGGTCGTGGCCGCTTCTCATCCTAGGGGTCAATCCAAGGGCATTTTAAGCATTTAAGGTATTTTAGAAATAAAATATCTATAATTAATAGAATATTCTCATGGTGGTAGTTCAAATGTAACTTAGAGTATTTTCTACATATATTTCCTAAATTATATAACTTGATTTACAAATTGTGAAAATGTAAGGTGTAAATACAAATTTAGCTAAAAGACAAGGCGTTATATACAAAATTTTCTTAATATTAATATAGCATAACAGTAATTAAAATAAAAATAATTTACTAGATATATTAACACATTAACTTCTATATACTAGCATGTAGTGGCAAACTCTAGGAGCTAGATACAGTTTTAGACATATTTTTTTAACTCAACTATATATTGACATTTTACACTAGAGATCACCCTCTTTATAAAACAATCGAAATTAAACTTAGAAAAATATTTACCATCATCGGTTACTTGCAGTTAATGTGCAACATGGCCATTCTAATTCATGCTTAATTCCCAATCTTTCAGCACAAAAAGAATTGAGAAAAAAGAAAGAAAGAAAGCAGTGTATACAAGACATTGGTCATTAATTTTGAGCTTTTGGGTATCCAACTTTTTATCTTCACAATGCTTTGAATTCTCTTCCCAACTATTTTAGATTGCTAGGAGTTAACTGATTACCAATAGATAATACAATCTTTCATTTGCTGGCGAATTAAGAGGTAGGCATGAGCCTTAGTTTTCTAAGAGAGCACTACACGTACGTCATATAGATCTATTTGTACACTTCCGACGACCATTGGTTGGAAGGCACCCACGAGTTTTAGCCACAATTAAAAGTTAAAAAAAAGTCAATCCATTCATCCAGTAAACCATCCAGATACTCGTGTTTTAGTCAATAAATAAATAATAAATTAATAGGTGCAGATATATTGTTGCGTACTCCATTGACAATGTTTTGTTTTTGATCACTACTAGTTCGCTATTTCGTGAGCCGTTCGAAGTACACGAAATGTACGTACACATTATGTGGAATTTGTGATTGATGGCTTTCAGAGAGCCGGTTGTTATCAGTCAATTTATATATCTCTTTACCCTTCGACATGGAAAGAAACGAGCAAAGAGTACATGAAAAATCTCTCAGCCTTCCTGCCTGCTTTATCTTTTATATTATATTGTTTTAGGAAGTCGATTAATAGACTCGTTAAAGCTTGATTTCTTGTTCGTTCTTTAATTATTTTCCCACGAGTATTACTAGCTTTATAAGTTATATGTCTTGATCTAACGTTAAAATTATATTGTACAACTAAGTGTTTTGCGTCCATAAGCATGTAATTACATACATTTGCACCGGCAAAAAGAAAACAGCTTTTCCAACAAAATAACAAGGCCGATCTAAAACTCCAAAAGAGTGTTGATCAAAGCTATCATATAAGAGGAAAACTGTTTTATGTTTTGGCTATTCATTTCTCGTGCACCACCGACTACTGACTTTTGAGAAAGAAAAACTATGTAACTTTTGAGAAAGAAAAACTATCTTTGAAATAATCCTAAGTGAAAAAGATAGACTTGATAAAAAGAAAGAAAAAACTGTACCCCTCAAAGAGCTAACCCACTATTTATCTAAGAAGGGAACGACTCACCCTACGATGATAATTAAGATTGAAATGGAAAAAACCTATGGTAAATTAAGATGGAAGACTATTCCATTTCCTAGGTTGTACTGTCACTAAGTTAAGGTTTGAATTGAATATTCTAGGTTCTCTATCCTAATAAATGGTATAGCTTCATTGATTTTTCTCTTAGTGTGAGATCTATTAAAGATACTCGTTATCTATCTTTTTTCATCATATGCTTTGAATTCTTATTTTGTTTAATAATATTTTTGCTAGGGGAACCTCATATGCTTCCTTATAGGGAAAATGTACCCTCTTTGTCCCACATCCTCTTTGTTGACGACATCCTTATTGTGGTAGAGGCTAACCTAGCTTTTGCTAAAGCTATTAAGCTGGCTCTAAGCAAATATTGCTCCTTGACCGACTAGAAGGTCAACTCAACTAAGTCCGATTTTTTTTGGGACTAATAGACCCAACTGTATTAAGGAGTCGATGTAACTAATTAAATCCTTTATATTGACACTAGTCATTTTCCCTTTACCTGCATCAGAGCCAAAATCTCTTATAATATGACCTTGGTAGCTAACCAAAAAGAGCTTCTAGATAGAATTGCCTATAAACTCATTTGGTGGAAGAGGGATACTCTTTCTCTTGTAAGGTGCTAGATTTTTATCAATTTCACTATGATTTCTTTACCTAATTATTGACTTGCTTCGATGTGGATTCCTAACACTATCATAGATTAGGTTATGACTAAGATAGCTAAGAGTTTTCTTTGGGAAATGAGAAAAGGTCGAAAGATCCTTTATTGTGTGAATTGGAATAATATACTAAACTTAGATTTGAGGGTGGCCTGGCTATTAGGGATTTTCGAATTTCAATTAGCTAAGTCAGCATTGATGGAGAAAATTGTCTTCAAGTTTTTAAATGGTAACAATGCCTTTTGGGTTACTATAATGAAGCCTAAAATCCTAAATATGAGGCCTTTGGACACTTGGGCCAATAAGGCTAAGGATATCTTTTCATGCTCTTGGAGAGCCCTTTGGGCTATGGCTAAGAAAATAAAGGAGGGAATCAAGTATCTTGTGAGCAACGACCATTTGGTAAACAACCCTAACTATGCTTGGATAGGTTTGGTTCCCTTGAATAGGAATATAGGATGCTATCCTTTTTTAACCTCCTGCACCACAATGAAGAGATGATTGTCCCTTTTATCTCTAACAAAACCTAAAAGTAAGGTACCATCTAAGAAGTCGTTGGGCTAGTCTTCATAACTCTATTTTGGGCTTATACATTGGGTTGCAAGGAGATTCTTTGGTTTGGTGGTTTGACTTTAAAGGAAGACTACTATTAAATCTAATTATAATTTTCTTAGACTTAAAGTGAAAGGCTTTCAACTCGAGTCAATGGCCCTTTAGAAACTCAGGGTCAACCCTAACATTAAAGCCTTCATTTAAAAACTTCTATCAGAAAAGGTTCCTCGAACCTCCAAAGTCCACACATTAATCCAACTGAACCATGCCTAATGTGTGGACTATGATATGAGGATGTGGAACACCTCTTCTATCCTCCTCTATAATTCTTGTTAGATTTTTAATGTTAGAAAATTTGTACAAAATATTTTAAATATTTTTATACATATAAATGAGCATATATACAAGTGTGATAAGATTTGGTTTAAAAATTTTCAAATTTTGACTAGAATTTGATGTTATCTTCATATGGTATATAAAGATTAGGATGCTCCAACCCTAGAGTGTGTCATTTATTATTTTGAGAAGAAGTTTTTGAAGATATAATGTTTTTGACCAATAGAGGTTTTAAATATCTTCGACATTAAAAGTATTTGTTTTAAGAATTACCAAGATGGAAGATCAATCTCGAGAGTTACTGAAATTGAAAATTAATTACGAGAAGCAGTGAATCGTAGGGTCTAGAAATCAAGACTGTGTGAAATAAAGTTGTGGAGATTAACAAGTTGTTTGTAAGTCGATCTTATAAACTGTTATGATTTATTAGTGATTAGTTTGATCCGAGTTTGAATTCATAATTTTTATCCATTTGTAATTTTTCCATGTAAAAATTTTGGTGTTCGGTTTTGCTTAGTTCGTTAATTATTATTCCATATTTTATTTACTTAAGTAAATTATTGAGAATTTTGTCAAGGGTTTAGATATGTATTTATATTTTCTCAATTCTCACTACACCTTGGGTGGAAGTGTGGGAGGTCATTGACCACAACCACAATCTCAAAGCTATAGTGGCTATCATGATTTGGATAATCTTGAAGGCAAGGAACAAATTTTGCTTTGAGAGAGTCTATGACTAAAGAGGAGCATGCAACACGGAGAACCATTCACATGGTTGGAGACAATTTAGAACATGAAAAATCTCAACATTAGCAATAACAGTGACAGTACAACCGATATCAGAATTGAGCAATGGATCAAATGGAACCACCTTGTAATAACAACACTAAACAAAATTTTGATAGGCCTTTTAACCATGATAATAACTCATGAATTGGCCTCTATCAGTTAGCCAAACCAGTTCTAGCTCCTCCACCGCTTTGAAATGGAGGCCTTGGCTATTTGGGCTATTATCCATCGATATATTTTTTTTATCCCTTTTTTCAAAAGAAAAAAATTCTTGTTCCTTTGTTCACTCGTACTAGGAATGTAACCAAGTAGTTGATTATCGGGTGTTTGGAGTGGTAGAGATAGAGATATTTTTGTATCCAGGAGTTGAGTTATTTAGGCCTCTGTTATGAACCAGCTTAATTCGATCCAAAACGGTTCTGGACTAGAGTAGGGGCGTGACTTTCGAAGGAAGCTTGGAATAATCTAACTGTTGGATCTTCCTGAATTTTGGATATGTGTTCGCCCTTGAAAAGAGCTTTCCAACAAATCCAAGATCGTAGAGTTTGGATGGTTATATTGTGTTCGAACGCCAAATTACAGTTATTTGTCTTTACGAACATATGCAGGCGTTCGAACGATCGTATTCGAACAACCCGAGCCCGTTTGAACACGCAAATCACGTTCTCTTTTTTTGTGAACGCGTGCAGGTATTTGCATGGCCCATTCGGACGCGGTCCTTACATTCGAATATCCCTTGACAGAAATCATTTTATTTCTTCAAACAAAAATCAACTAGATATATAGGCTCATCTCAATAAATTCAATGTTGCAAGTGGAGCCAATATGAACTGAGTCATATCAGCCTTCCTCTAACTTAATCTGTATCCTATATTTTAACGCTTCAGGAGCTAATATTCTCATAGGGTGAATACTAATTAGGTCAGTTAGCAGCTATACTTCATCAAAGAATAAAAATAATAAAAACTGTAATTTCTAATGTTTTCGCTTTCTCTTTCCATTTTCTATGGCTTAGTCATGAAATCAAGCCCACATTTGGGTTTGTATATCTCCGAATTAAGCTACGCATATGGAGCTATTTATTTAAGTTAACAGAAAGATAATTAACAATATTTCAAACAATGTAATAAGCCCAACGGGCTGCGAGACATTTTATATCTCATATCTATGGCATGCTAATTTCCAGCATAAATTAATAATTAAATCTTGTTTCTTCCGGTCATGTAGTTTTTTCTATTCCCACGATAACCGATTCTATTTGATACACTTTCTAGCTTCTAGGACTGGAAGACACCCACGGTTTTAGTTGATCACAATATAAAATGTCAATCCAATTCATCCAGTGAACCAACCATCTAGATAATGCGTTAATTAATGAGTCAACTAATAATTAATAGATCATATATGAGTCTAGGTTCATAAAGCAAATTTATATATAACTTCATTCAATATAATTAATAATTTATACGAGTCTATTTTGGACTAATTAAAGATATTCTCCAATAAAGAATTCTCTCTGGAATTTTCCTAGAGTTTTCGTATCTCCCGTTATGGAGCTCCAGTCTGCCATGCATCCCACCCATTGCAATAATAAAGCTAACCTGAGTGCAGTGGGGCCTCAATGCATGGTCTAAGATACTTCCATTGGAGATTGCATGATTAAAAAGGATTAACTACGTACTCCTTCTATTGGTCTTCTTTTTCTTTTTCTTTTTTTGTGTTTATTAATTTAATATGACAAGAAAGTCATCTCTTTTCTGACAAAGGAAATATGCATGTCTCCATATGTTTGTATGTATGTATGTATGTATGAATGTACTCTCAATTTCTTTAATACTGTTCATGGAATATTAGCTTCATGAAAGTGTCCTAGTTCTACATTATCTGACCATTTAATCTACATTCTCTGGTTTCATGAGAAAGCGTATGGTGGTATATCTAAAGCTGAATGCTTAATTAATTATTAATTACAATCAAACACTAAACCAGCGGCAGATTATATCATGAAAAGTATTGATATGCTAAACGACCGTGGCTAATTATTGGAAGATCGGTCGATATCTTCGGAAATCTCCTTATAATATATATCAACGATTTGGAAAACTAGCCAGAAGACAGCTCTTCATGATAGAAAGGTCATGACATCTACTCACCAGAAGACAGCTCTTCGTTTTGCCATTAACGGAAGGCACGGAGGGGAATATCCCTTAGCGACACGATGCGTGTTTAAATTCCTCTTTTCTTCTAAATAAATAGGCATATTAATTAAATCCGTTGAAAATGTTGTAATACGTAGTTTAATTGTAGAAAATAAAAATAAATAAAGGTTCTATATGTTTATAGATAGTAAAATTAAAACAATTAATTTGCAAACAAAGGTCAGAACCGAACAATCTAGCATATTTTGGCTGGTTTCTTAATTTCCAAGAATGCGTTATATAAAAGCATAGCCTAGCATTGTGTCTCTTCCTCCGTCGATCATTACGTGCATATCTAAGATCAAGAAATCTAGCTTCACTGATGGCGGCGGTGAGTGGAGATGAATTCAGCTTCTGCAACGACGGCAGCATCAGCTTGCCGCATGTGAAGGTGCAGACCATCGACGAACTCCACAAGCTCCAGAGGAAGAAGTCGGAGCCCGCCACGCCCACCCGGACTGGGACTGGAGGGGCCTTCGCCGCCATCCCCGACGACGACCGCCAAAAGATCCAGCTCCAATCCATCAGGTACGTACGTACTTATGTACAAGCTGCATGCGTACGTACAATATATTGTAGATATATTAATTTGGGATACGTAGCTGAAGCTATTGGAGTATGTGATGAATGACGCAGTGCATCATTGGCGTCTCTAACTCGGGAAACAGGACCCAACGTGGTGAAGGGTGACCCGGCAAGGAAGTCAGAGGCCTCAGGGGCCGCCCAGCACTATTTCACCCCCACCATCATTCCCACTGATAGTTCCCTTAAGTTCACCCATCTCATGTACAACCTCTCTCCTGCAGAGCTGTATGAGCAAGCCGTGAAGTATGAGAAAGGGTCCTTTATAACATCGACAGGTGCATTAGCAACCTTGTCAGGTGCTAAGACTGGTCGATCTCCTAAGGACAAACGAGTCGTCAAGGATGAAACCACTGCAGAGGAGCTTTGGTGGGGGAAGTATGTACCTCTCTCCTACTTGATTGCTTGCCTGCCACACTTAATTCATTCATTTGTCTCTTAATTGGTTTTATTGATCACTTCCTTATATTGTGCGAACTAATAGGGGGTCACCCAACATTGAGATGGATGAGCAGACATTCTTGGTGAACAGGGAAAGAGCAGTAGACTATCTTAGATCTCTCGACAAGGTATACTATTTAAATTATTTCTCCTCCTCCTCCTTCTTCTTCTTCTTCTTCTTCAGTTTGTATAAACCTTCCTTGTATATGGTTTGAACTATGAACTGCATCTCTTTAAAGAGCCAACATATGATCTATTATCAGCTTTATTACACTAACATACTTCTAGTTGTTGTAGGTGTTTAATTTTTCGTGTTAATTAAGGCAACAGACTTGATTAATTTTCATGTACAAAACGAAGATAGTCAATAATCTGAGATCTCTTCTGCTGTATGATCTGCAGGTGTATGTCAATGATCAGTTTCTTAACTGGGATCCTGAGCATCGCATCAAAGTTAGGATCATCTCTGCGAGGGCTTACCATTCACTATTCATGCATAACATGTGAGCTCAAACACCCAAAATTATCAATGCTCTTCTTCAGAGTAAAGGCCTTTATCAAGTTTGTTGACATAAGAAATTTTTAATAGATATATAGCAGAGTAGATGTTGGACATCATGTACATCTTAAAGAATATTGAATTGGTGGCAGGTGTATCCGGCCTACGCAGGAAGAATTGGAGAACTTTGGTAACCCTGACTTCACTATCTACAATGCCGGGCAATTTCCTTGCAACCGTTACACACACTATATGACATCGTCGACTAGCATAGACCTTAATTTGGCGAGGAAGGAAATGGTTATTCTGGGCACACAATACGCTGGGGAGATGAAGAAGGGTTTGTTTGGTGTAATGCACTATCTCATGCCCAAGAGACGGATCCTTTCCTTACATTCAGGCTGCAATATGGGAAAAGATGGTGATGTTGCTCTCTTCTTTGGGTTGTCAGGTAAAATATATAGACTGGCTGTGTTCACTCTCGTACATTGTAAGACGTAATTAATTAATTCTTGCTCCTGATCGATGATGTTAACTACGTACCTCGCCCTTTTAACTTTAGGCACTGGAAAGACAACTCTCTCGACGGATCACAATAGGTTCCTTATCGGCGACGATGAGCATTGCTGGAGCGACAACGGTGTCTCAAATATTGAGGGCGGCTGCTATGCGAAATGCATTGACTTATCAAAGGAGAAGGAGCCTGATATCTGGAATGCTATAAAATTTGGAACTGGTATTTATCTCATCTCTAGAGGTGCGGTGCGGCCTTTATATCCAAATCAAGCTCGCAAATTTAATCTTTTGTTATGCAATTAATTCCCTTGTAGTATTGGAGAATGTTGTTTTCGATGAGCATACCAGGGACGTGGATTATTCCGACAAATCTGTTACAGGTACTATCCTCATATTGATGCAATTAATTAATTAATTAGCGTGTTTCTTGAATGCCTGGCTTTCAAATAAGTAATATTGCTTGTTTTCTTTTGGCTGCAGAAAACACTCGTGCTTCGTATCCAATTGAGTACATTCCAAATGCAAAAATACCATGCGTTGGTCCACATCCTAAGAATGTCATCCTCTTAGCATGCGATGCATTTGGTGTGCTTCCTCCAGTGAGCAAGCTGAGCCTGGCGCAGACTATGTACCATTTTATCAGTGGCTACACAGCTCTGGTACATATCTTATTTTGCCTAGAAATTAACGTTATGCTTCACCTCAAATTGGTCCAATTACTGGCCTCTTTCCTATCGAAATAGGTTGCTGGCACAGAGGAAGGTGTGAAGGAGCCACAGGCCACATTCTCTGCTTGCTTTGGGGCAGCTTTCATAATGCTTCATCCTACGAAGTATGCAGCGATGCTGGCTGAAAAAATGCAGAAGTATGGTGCCACTGGGTGGCTTGTCAACACTGGTTGGTCTGGTGGCAGGTAAAAGCACTCACTCAAAGTTGGTGTGATTTCTCTTAATGTCTCCTAGATCTTTCAGACATATTGAAATTCTTCTCGTCCTCCTTAATTTTGTTTCAGATATGGTGTGGGCAGTCGTATTAAACTATCATACACTCGGAGGATAATTGATGCAATACACTCCGGCAGCCTTCTGACTGTTGATTACCGAAAGACTGAGGTGTTTGGACTGGAGATACCAACTGAAGTTGAAGGCGTGCCATCGGAGATCCTAGACCCTACAAACACTGTAAACTATCATTTCTTCTGATTCTTCCAGTTTATTGAAACGTGGCTAGCTAGTTAAGAGTATTTGCGACCCTAGTGGGTTTGTTCAAAATTTAATGTAGCTTGGTGGTTTTCTCTTGGATAGTGGGAGGACAAGGTAGCATACAAGGAGACGCTGATGAAACTAGCAGTTTTATTCAAGAATAACTTTGAGGTGTTTGCAGACTACAAGATTGGCCAGGACAGTAGCTTGACGGAGGAGATCCTTGCTGCTGGTCCCAACTTCTAAGCCTTTAGTACTACTACAGCAGAAACAGAGGACATGGATGTGAAAAATGAGGCTACAAGATGGTGGATATATGCAGCAGCAGCAGAAAACTTTTGTGTTAATTGATTTTTTTTTTTCCCTTTTCCATTTTGTGTGTGAGTGTGAGCTTGTGGAGTTGAGATTGGATACATGTGTTTTCTAGTGATTTATATAAGCCAACAAAGTAATAAAACAATGTGTTTTCCTTTATGCAGAAGATGCCCTTATTTCTAAATACTCAAACATGTTATCTCATTGAATTCTGCTCCCCCCCCCCCCCCCCCCCCCCCCCCCCCCCCCCCTTCCCCACCTCTTTTGAGATGATGTTCTCGAGAGTTAACAAACACGAGACTAAGAAAAAACTTTCTTCTGATAGTTATTCACGAATCAACGGATTAAAAATTATTTATCTTTTCTTTTGCGCTTTCCTGCATCAACAGACCCTATGATGGGTTCTTCTACTGCTGCCCAAGTGTCGGCAGATTATATACTAGGAATAAAAACATCAAAATTTAGTCTTCTTACTGTTATTTCTTTTTTCTCATGTCTAATAATGTTGAGCACAGGTTGATCCGAGTAAAGACGGTTGTTTTACTATCCAATGCTATGGGTCTGTCCCCCAAAAGAGTTCTATTCTCTTTATGGTCAGATCTGGCATTTCTCCTATTGAGTAAACTTTTTGGTGATTTACACAAAAAATATATACATGGTTTTCATTTTTCTCAGCTGACCCATTTTAGTTCTATCTTATAAGTCAGAATTTCGTTTTCTTTCTCTTCCAAATTTGTAGTGAGAATAGAATTTTCTCTCACTACTCTACTTTTTTTTCATCTTTTTTTTTTATCTCACTCAAAAAAATTTATAGCTATATCTCTAGCTACTTCTTTTATTTTCTTAGGTTCGATTATCTAGAGATAATTTATAGTTATTGAACACTTATATTTTTACTTAGTATTATATTTTATTATGTAATTCGTAATTATTAAACAATTATACTTATTACTGTCCGCAATTTCTTAAGACAAAAAGTGACGTATTAGTACATTTTAACAAAGTCAAACTAATTCAGAAAGTAATTTATAGTTATATTACGTATTATGAAATAATAAATATTTGTTACTAGGCGCACGTAGAAAATAACAGAATAATATAATCTAGTGAGAAAAATAGATTTTTATTAAATATATTAGCCGAATTTTACCTTTTCTAAATTAAAAAATAAAAGTCCTGCGTTGGTGTATGGGAGGGAGTCTGGGAGGCCATCCTCGGAGTCGAAGGATACGTGTCCGCTGGTGATTGGAAATGCTACCTCATCAAGCGCCTACTGACGTGGAGGGCAGGCGACATGGCTTTGCTCTCCCTGGTCCCCACCACCGGCATAAATAAAGAAATAAATAAATAATAAAGGCGTCCGCTGAATTCCCCCCCCCCCTTTCTCTCTCTCTCTCTCTCTCTCTCTCTCTCTCTCTCTCTCTGCATCTGACCCTTCGAAATCCATCCTCTTCTCCGTGTTTTCTCTTCTTCCCTTCGTCTCCTCGACTCCCTCATTCCACTACTTCACTGAACGAAACGATCAAGGGTTAGGGTTTCTGTTTCTGCTTTCATTTTCCATTCCTTCGTGCAGTAGATAAATCTCTCTGTCTCTCCCTCCCTCTCTCTCGAGTTGGTGGTTGGAGAAGGAGAAAGAGGAGGAATGGCGCAAGCGTTGGAGGAATGGTACAAGCAGATGCCCATCATCACGCGCTCCTATCTCACTGCCGCGGTGGTCACCACCGTCGGATGCTCTCTGGAGGTTTGCTTTTCCCCTAATCTTATCCTTTTCATCCGGTTGTTAGGTCTGGGAGCTAATTCACGTTTCCTTTTCGAAGATTTCACTCTCGATTCCCTTCTCGAGATCGATTTCATCATCTAAATGGCATTGATTTAGGGCGTTTTGATGTCTTCTTTCTTTGGTTATTTGTCGAGATTAATTGAGCAATAGTTTCTTGATATGCTGGGTTTAGCTTATATCTGGAAATTACTATCTTATTGATTCTTTACATAATTTTCTTTCTTTTTTTTCAATTTTATGACAGATCATATCCCCGTATCATTTATATCTGAATCCCAAGCGCGTTGTCCAGAAATTTGAGATCTGGCGTCTTGTCACAAACTTCTTGTACTTCCGTAAAATGGGTATGCTCTAATTTTATTACTCTTTCGCTTCCTTTCCTTGGGTTTTTCAACAGGTGTACAATTTTCAGTTGTAGGTTGATAGATCTATTAGCTCACCTCTCCTTCAATTCTTAACTGCTGATCTTTTTTCTTAGTTTGACTTGCTTATTATATTCAGTTACTCTTATTGTTGCTGTCATTATCAACCAGATTTGGATTTCCTATTCCACATGTTCTTCCTTGCACGATACTGCAAGCTACTCGAGGAAAACTCTTTTAGAGGGCGAACTGCGGATTTCTTCTACATGCTCTTATTTGGTGCCACTGTTCTTACTGGGATTGTTCTCATTGGAGGGATGATACCATATGTTTCTGAGACTTTCGCCAAAATTTTGTTTCTCAGCAATTCATTGACGTTCATGATGGTTAGTCACTTACCGTTTTCATTCTATCCAAAAATTTATGTCTGAAACCTTGTCTCATGTGTCGTTTAGTTTAAGATTTCCTTTATACTCTTGAGTTATTGGATCACCTTTTCTCTTCCTGCAGGTCTATGTCTGGAGCAAGCATAATCCTTTTATCCACATGAGTTTCTTGGGCCTTTTTACTTTCACAGCAGCATATCTGCCATGGGTGAGTGATAGCAGTTAGAACGAACATAGCAGAATGCCTTTCCCCTTCCAATTTATTGCAAATACCTGAGAGTGGGGGATACACTGCTAGTTCCATAATTTTTTTTATAAGCTTTGTGGATGACAAATTGGATAACATGGCCTTGGTTGGATCATTTTCTTTTCTTTATGAACAATGATATGCTAGTATAGGTCAGCAACTGCAGTTAAAAGACAAAATAATGCGTTAAAAGGTAAAGTCATTTTCTTCTCTTTATGTGTTTTGTTATACACTGTATTTGCTTGTCTTCTCATTCATCACTTGAAAGTAGGTATGTATATCTGTGCTCATACCTAGTGGAACATTTTTGACATGAAATTGTTCTTTATCATAAAGTTTTGTTTTCCTTTTGGGAGGACATGGAAATGTATTTAAAAGTTTTCAAGTCAATTATGTGCTTTTTGTATGGTTTATTAAAATGATTGTCCCTTGATTTATTTCTTAAGGCCCCGTTCACTTCAAGAATAAAGTTTTTTGTTTTGAAATATAATTTTTTTATTTTAGAATAACAGCAAAATATCATTATAACTTTATTTTAGAATACAAATACTATTTATCAAAATTACATCTTATTTATAAAATAAAGATATCATTTTGGAAATAACAAAAAGGAATATCTATTCTAAAATTGACTTTATTCCTAAAGTAAGCGAGACTTAAAAAGAATTGCTATGTGATCTTCATCTATGGTATATCTACTATGAACGATGATGTTGATGCTTATTATTTTAGCTGGTTAAAAAATGAGAGAATTAGTTGTTAATATTATTGTTTGTGATGTTACAGGTCCTTCTAGGATTCTCCATTCTAGTTGGTAGCAGTACGTGGGTGGATCTTCTGGTATGTTACTCAATATCATATATTTTTTTTAAAGTTTTTTTATATTTTTTTACTTAGTATCAAATAGTTACTTTCCTAAGAATACACGGATGCAGAACACGGATACGACACAATACAAACATGGAGATATGAACCAATCTTTTATAAATAAAAGCATTATATATATCATTGATACGTTAAAGCAATATTTTTCTAAACTTATAATATAAATATACATACATGCATAAATTATTCATGAGAGAAAAACAAAATGCACAGAATATCACAAAGTCAAAAGTGATAATGCTGGTATGTGATAATACAATTCAATATGAGAATAAATATTTAACTACCATTACTTAACTATAATGGATGGCATAGACGAATCTATGATTTTACAATAATTTACATTAATATTAATTTATTTGGACTTGTGATTGTTGCATTATATTTATATAGCATATGTAGGAAATTTCTACAGTAGATAATCCCTATTATAAACTTTTATAGCATATGATAAAATTTGTCTAAAAAATATACCAAGAATGTCCAAAAGTGTGTCCAACAAGTGTTCGATAAGTGTTGGACACGGACACGACATGCTATTTGAAGTGCCCGTGCTTCATAGTTGCTTCCATAATCATGTTAATATTTTCGACTAAAGAAACATGAAAGAGAGTTAAAAGAGTAATTTCTGTAACAGCAAAAAAAAGCTATGCTAAGAACAATAATGTTAAGTGGTTTTGCTGGCCACTGAGTGGAATTGATCTTAATGCGGACTAGGTTAGGTTGGATCGCATTATGAAGATATGTGCTCGATGGATAGTGTCTATTTATTTTTTAATTGATTTATATTTATCTTTTATGTAAGTTCTTAAGGTAAGTCTAATTATGTGATATAAGCTTTTTAAGGCAAGTCTAATTAAGTCATGTAATTTACTAAGGCAAGTCCAATTAAGTTATGTAAGCTTTTAAGTCAAGTCTTAATTTAGTTTGAGTTATATAAGCCTTCATGGCTAGTCTAAGATAAGTCTAATTAAGTCATGTAAGTCTTTAAGGCAGATCTTAATTCGAGTCGTATAAGCTTTTAGAAATAGACTAAGACAAATTTTAGTTCGAGTCATATAAGCCTTCATGCTAATATAAGGCAAGTTCAATTAAGTCATATAAGCCTCTAAAGTAAATCTTAGTTCGAGTTGTATAAATCTTTAGGACTACTTTGAATAGGACTCATTATATTCGACTTCTATATATAGAAGGGCTGAGCTTCTTTGTTTATTCATCTAAGCATCTAATGAAGAATTAAGAATTATATTTTAGTCTTGAGTTTATCGTAGAAGTAGGAGTAAGAATAAGATAATCTAAGAGTAGAAGTAAATTAGTTATATCTGTTTATTTTTCTATGAGTAGATTTAACTTAGAACTTTAATTCTATCTTCGAACCATAACTATTATTCTACGCCATGAGCCATCATACTATACAGCCATCCGTCACCACCTTTGGTTGTCCGTTATCCTTTGACGATTGCTGCAACGTTGGATATTTACTAATCTACCTCGTTTTGACTTTCCTCCATCATTTTGTTTATATTTTTTTTACCTCGACCTCTTCGTTACGATTTTTGATTTATGTGAAACCAATACCATTAAAACTCTTAACTTTCGAGGGTATCATTACATAAATTTTCATAATTATTTTACGTCCGGATTGGTCCAGATCTGGTTCATAATAGATCTATGTTTCTCAATGAGTGGAATTGATCAATGCTTCTCATTTCAACTGTCTTTTGATCATGATTTGAGTTATTCAATCATACACCCTTAGTATATATACAAGTAGATCCTGTAACATATCACTATAGGAAGTTGCATTTCTTTTTGATATATTAGTTATTTTGTTTGTAAATTTTTTCATAGAAAACCAGTCAGTTGACTTCCCTTTAGGAAAATCTAGATGGCCAAAAATTTGTGGCATCAAGTTGCTTGCATAACAAGTGTAGTTGGGCTAAAGCTTGACTGGGACTAGCTTGGAGCAAGCTCAAAATTAATTTTGGGCCTCTGGGTCAATGTTAATTTTATCAGTGATCAAGCTCAGGTTATTTAATTCCAATTCATGCTTAATTCCTAAACTATTGTGTTAAGCTGATAGAATCCATAATAAGCTGCTGTATAACTATTATTAAGACCAACTCAAATCAAGCCTCTTGTCAAGATTGAATCAATTTAATTCAAGCCTGATTTATTAAGTTGAATAAAGATCAAATTAAATCAAATAATTTCTTTTGAACAAATAGGCCAAAGCTCTTGTTTCACTGAAACTTAATAAGTGGCAACCTCCGACAAATTAAATCAAATTTGAATTGGATCAGGCATAAATATACTGACTAACTGAGAAGGAAGATTTAAAAAAAATAAGAAAACTGAAAAGGAAGATAGGTCAGTTTACTTAAGCTGAATATGGAGTGGCGTGATGACTTGATCATTTTGACAGCCCCATGTTGTCTTACCTGCCTTAGCTTGGTGATGATTGCCTGGGCTATAGGCACAGCTGAGATTTGGAGTCATATATTTCTGTTTTTCATATGCAGTCTTTAATCCTGCGCTTGTCTCTTTATTCTTGATTAATGGATTTATCTCTTATCTGATGTGCTAGATTTATTTTATTTCATTAGTTTAGCATTGTTTTATTCAGGATTTTCAGATTATATTTTAAATATGGTTAATCTGGGGTTTCTTCTGTTACTTATGTGTACTGTTTTGTTCTATCGTACTGATCTGGCAATGCTATCCTGACTCAGGGCATGATTGCTGGCCATGCTTATTACTTTCTTGAAAATGTGTATCCAAGGATGACAGGCCGACACCCACTGAAGACTCCTCCATTTATCAAAGCACTCTTTCCTGATGAGAATGTTGTGGTGGCCCGGCCAGTAAATCCTATGTTTGCTCCACCGCAGGATATGCATCAAGAGTGATGATGAGTAATGTTTTAGATCTACAGGATGCCAGATTGATAAGTCTTTTTACCTTAGAAAAATCATGCAGAGTAACGTTGACTTGTGAAGTTCACTCCTAACAGATGGTTCTGAGGGCGTGTTATGTAGATCTTCTTATGTATGGCCCATGATGGTTACCGGTTTCAGATCTTTGGCAATCTTGTAATTTCTATAGTTGATCGTAGCATAACGTGTTTATCAAATTCAAGCTTTTTCAGACAATGCGGGTTCTTTTTTTCTTTTTCCTTTTCTTTTCTTTTTCCTTGTGAAATGGTTGATAGAAACAGTACTATGCAAAGCAAGTATATTAATATTGTTTGCAGGACGAGATGTTTAACAGATTTTATTTTCTTGCTGAGTACAAACGGCCCGGTAATCTTTTGTCCTATCAAGCCATAGATTTGTTTTATGCATACATGGGTGTCAATCGGGTCGGGTTAGTTGGGTTCGGATTGGGTAAGATTCTAATCGGATCAAGATAGTACAAACATAAACACTATCTATTTATTAAACGGGTAATATGATTTGTTTACCCATTTAATAAATGGGTTGTATTCTTTATACAACATAGTTTTACACAACATGATTAACCCGTTTACAAAACCAGATTAACCCATTTATATAACAAGATTAATCCATTTATAAAACAAGATTAACCTGTTTATACAATCCGATTAATCCATTTACAAAACAATATTAACTAATTTACAAAATTACTATAAAATCTTAATACAGAATCACTTGAGCCCTGATACATTTTCGGTGCCATGGAGCTAGACCAGTGAGCTATTACGCTTTCTTCAAAGGATGGCTGCTTCCAAGCCCACCTCCTGGTTGTCATCGCTCGATCACTTCCTTTTCCACTAAGTGATTGCTTAGGGACCTTAGCGTACGATCTGGGCTGTTTCCCTCTCAACTTTGGATCTTAGCACCCAAGAAGTTTGTCTGTACAAAGGATGACGGCAACACATAACAAAAATCAAACTAACAAAAATTATATAAACATAACACAAATCTCGCAGAATTATTGGTAATATTTAGTAACAAATCTAGATCGGTTTCTAGCTATGGAGGTGTTGTCGGAGTTGGCGAAGCGGCAACGGAGATCAAAGTGTCGACAACAGCGAGGCTCTAGGAGTGGACCTATATGGTGACGAAGTCCCATCTCTAGCTCCTATGGCGATGAGGCGAGAACTCCTCGAGGCTAAGCTCCATTGGCGACATTGGGTACTCGACGCCGGAGTTGTAGTCACATGAGGGTTGCTTCCATCGATGAGCACACACTCATCGCAGAGCAAAACCGCCGAAGATTGGTAAAGCTAGGGTGTCACCGCCATGCTTGCACGTCGATGGGTGAGAGCAACAACGTTGTCGTCCGACGATGTTATTTGGTTGCATGAGGAGATCTAGCGACTGGGGAGACTCGACGACGTGAGTAAGGGGGATATCTGATAGGTGATTGGCGTGAGGAGTGAAGAGACCCAAAGTGAGGAGATCTGACAGCATGAGTGGGGAGATTCGACGACGAGAGTGAGGAGATCTGGCGGTGTGAGGAGTCTGACGGAGTGAGGAGATCGAGCATAGGTAATTGGCTAAGGGCAATGACGACGCATCTTTGGTCTCGGCCTTTTGGAGAGTGTGTAGTTAGTTAGGTCTTAGAGTTAGAAATTATATAGATATATTGTGGTTGGTGGGTTGACTCAACCTAATTCGACTCGTATACTTAAACGGATCAAGCGGGTCAGTGGTATAAACCTGAATACGACCCAATCAATTATCAAGTTAGGCGAGTTAATCCGTTTATGATCTAAATCCGATTAAACTAAACCCATACCCGATAAATAGCTGGGTTTCTATGTCCGATTAATTTTTGCCACCCCTATATGCATCACTAGATAAATAAATTCGTGTCTGTATATGATCTGAAGTTATATATGAGATAAAATCTGTATCAATGTGATGATGTGATCATACACAGATGGTTGATCCGTAATTACGCAATAGCATTGTTCTTAAACGGTTGGAGAGTTTTCATTTTTTTGTGTGTAAATTTATAGGTATTTTGCTAGACAATGTTTGTTAGTTTTCATAAATATATGCTTTTATGTTTGTAACATACTTCCTGAAGCCACCAAGTAAGAATTTGGTCAAAGAAGTACAATGCGTCTGAAAGCTAGACACAAGGGATATCCACAATCGCTTCTGGCTCGCATTTAGGGGTGAAAACAGATCGGATACGGATCGGATAGTGCTCAATTCATATCCGGATTCGTATTTTTAATTTGGATACGGATTCGGATACGGATATTGGACGGATAGCAAAATTTAAAACCATATCCTAACTAAACAGATACGGATAATTTTCGGATAAATAATCGGATCTTAAACGGATATTAATTAAAATTAAAATAATTATAATATTTTATTTAAATATAATTAATACAAAATTATTAAGAGTTTTACAACAAATAATTTTTTTGTATGTCAAATATATAAAATTAGAGAAATTAACCTCTATAAATAATATATAATGTATTATTAGTAATAATATTAATACTTACTATTTAAATAAGCAAACTAAAAACTGTAAATCATTTAAAAAAATATGCGAGTAAACGGATATCCGATATCCGTATCCGAATCCGAAAAATTTATCCGACTCGTATCGGAATTCGTATCTGAATTTTTTTCAAAAATTCTATCCGTATCCGAATCCGAGTCGGATAGAAATTTTTTATCCGAGTCCGATCCGAGTCGGGTCGGATAGCGGGTCGGGTCGGAGTTAATCCGACCCGTTTTCACCCCTACTGGCATTTGTTTCCGGAAAATGAAAATTGTTAGAATGACTCATTTGGGGGCAAAGCCTCAGCATTTTGATTCTATACCGATTACAAAGTAAACCAAAAAACAGAATAATTCAAACTAAGCAACCTATCTAACATGTGCTCCCAAACATTTGACGCACAACCGATGCTTATAGGACCTCCACAATAAAGCTATTACTTAGCATAAATAATAACTAGTACCCATATGCTTGATCTCTATACAAGAAACTCTTTCTAACTCTTTTATAGTTGGTCCTAATAGTTTACTTTTATCTTTAATGGTTACACCCTATAGTTTAAAATTGAAGGGAGTAATTTACTCAATAATATGACTCAGCCCAGCACACTTTTCTCAATATATATATATATATATATATATATATATATATAAAGGGAGTATTCTTAAAATTGTACGCAAAAGTTACATTTATAAAATATTTACCCGCAGGGTTCTGTCTAACAAATGTTAAACCACAAAGCTATTCTTGTTCCAGTGCAAAAACTTGAGTTTTAAGACTATGCAAACTAGTCATTAACATGCAAGCCTGATAGAGTAAATTCCATAGTATCATCGTATTCAAACCAAAGCGGCTCAAAACAGAGAGGCAGGCCCGTTAAACTTTGGTCAATTAGGAAGCAGGGAAAGAAACATAAGAGCGTAGTCCGAACCAGTACCTCAAGATAAGTTATTAAACTATTGGAAGTTATGAACCCATTACTCTGAGGTCAAAAGCTGCATAAACTCTAACCCACTCTTAAACACCATCACTGTTGGGGTTGAATCTCAAATTACTTGAGGCAAATTGAAATTGTCATCTCAATTACACCACAACAATGTCTTCCTTTGAAAGAAGAAAGTGGAGAAACAACCAGAATATAAAGAAAATCGAGCAACATTGCAATGTTTCTACACCCAAAACTGGAAGTAGATGAATTGGTAAAAGCTAGAAAGAGTACTGTTAGATAAATTTGGTGATCGAGCATAGAAGCTTTAGCAAGTTGTTCACCCAATAATCTTCTCAAAAATATTCGTTCACACAATATGGTTTACTGAAGATACCAAAAAAAAAAAGATTAGGAGTCAAGAAACATGGACCAAAGTTAGGAAAATGTCATTATAGCAATACTTGTAGTCTTTGCACTTTTCACACACATGCAACCAAGAAATGTGCACCAGTGGCATGGCTAGTGATGACCCTTATTCGACATAGCTAACATACAATGTGGTAGGCTGACTAGCATATCTTGACACAACCATGGAATGCCTTTTTTCAGTTTTATCTATTTATTAGACCTGAAAACTGAAAATTAAATGTTCTTAAGACATAAGCGGCAACAATGTTGACACTACACATATTAAAATTTGAAAATAAAGATTGTATCATACAACCATACAAGTAGTAGCATGATTCAACTGCATTTTGAGTCCACTATCTACAAACCACAAATGGGAGCATAACATAAATAAAAATCACTCAGCTGGTGCATAACATAAATAAAAATCACTCAGCTATCCACCATGCCCACATAGGATGAATTGGTGACTTGAAGTAAGGATCCGACATGCTGAAGGATTTAAACGAGTTAAGGTTTAGTATAATAAGGTTCAAGTCATAATCAGGACAACCTGCCAAATTATTAGTTGGATCTATTTACACTTTCAACTCGTTTAACCCAAATTAATCCATTTATGTTAATGGCTTAGAACATGTCAATTTGTTTGTAACTCAAATAACTTTTTATGACCCGAATAATCTGTGTAACCCGTTTAATTTTTTTTAAACTTTTAACCCATGTAACCTTTGTAACTCGTTTAACTTGTGTAAACTATTTGGCCATTTACCTTATATAATCCATCTAATCCATGCCCTAACTTATTTAAGACATTTAGTATTACTCTCTTAGATGACTTGTTTACTGGTTAAATGAGTTATCCATGTAACCTATTTAACAAATGTGTCATATTCATGTTAATATTTCAATCCATTTAATAGATGGATTTTGTTTGTGTTGGCTTGAAATTAGCTCAAATTAACTTGTGATAAACCAGGTCTGACCTGGCTTAGTTGCCACCCCTAACTTGGCATCCATCTACTGCCACATATACATCTAGGTTATGAACAAAATTTGCCCAAAATTAAAAAAATTTGGGTATTATGCCATCAATACATGATAAAATTGGCAGATCTATGTAAAATACACCATTTTATAAGTGTAGATCTACCTCAATAGAAGTCTATATATTCCTAATTTTCTTTTAATTTTTGGAATTATGAAAACTGGGATAAAACAATTTTTTGTTCAATTTGTACTAGTTCAACCTATCTTCCCTATGAAATTGGTAGATCAACATTAGAGAAACCTTGCATAATTATAGATCTACAAAGCATGCTAGAAACCTCATATGAAGTTTCATCTTTGAAAGTTACAAGAGAAATTATAAACACCAAAATGTAGCTTTGCCCTTAATGATCCCACGTCTGACTCGGCATTCAAAAGGGTGGCGACTGCCGACCAGCACAAGCTTCCTCGCATGCAGCTGCCATCATGCCTCCTTATTAAGTGACTAAAACACGTAATATCACAGAGATAGCACTAGAAGCTACAGCGGGAAGAAAAACTAAGAGGATCATAAGCTCTGGTTATTGAATAAAGTAGGAAAGGCATAGGAAGGCAACAAAAAGATAAAAGATCCATAATTAGATTTTTGGATTACTATTGAGTCAAAATTAGGTGAAAAAAGATGAGATCCAACAAACAAGCATACATGGTTATAATCAATTTAACAAATAAAAAAAGAAGTAAATATCATCTTTCCAGCACATAGTTCCAGAAGCTCATGTTTGGCTCCTTATTCTAATTAACTAGGATGAAATAAATCAATCCAGAATAAGTACTGGATGAAAGGTATGCTAGTAATGAATTTTTTACGTCACCCCAATGTATATGCAGGGCAAATCAAGCAGACATAGACAAAATTAAAATTAACTTTTGTATTGGTTTCTTGTTTCATAAATCATGAGAGGGGTGCAACAATGAGTGTTTATCGTTTAATTTTTTCCATCCGTTCTCATGAACTCGACTAGGTGCCTTTTCTGAGAATCACAGAGAGCAATTTTGGCAAGGTAAGAAGAGAAAGAATTCAGGAGCAGCTGTAGGATCTAACAATCTGGGAAACTCTATATGAAATGCAATCACAAGAAGTACTCAAAGATTATGGCAATTATAAATTATTTTAGTAAGAACCGGATAATCCTAATCAGTTCCAACTGTGATAGGATTGCTGTAATCTAGAGGCACTCAGTATTTTCCCTATAGCAATATTTAATTTTCATGATCAAAGAACATTATATGTAGTGGCTTACTTAAGAAGAAGGTTCGGCAGCAGTTGACGCCTCATCATCCTTGTGTTTCACCATGCCGGAGTCAACGAGGACGGGCACCTCCGCGGCAAGCCAAGGAGCAAGGCCTAAGCAGAGCGCGTGTGCGATCCCAAATCTGGGGCTGCCCAAAATCAAGGAACCAAAGATATCAATCGGTAAGAAAGGGAAAGTGAGAGGGGGAAGTTCGGCTTTTAGCCAAAGCCTACCAGTTCTTGGCCCAGAGGGGCTTGAAGTGCACCGTGAGGCAGATCTTGCCTCCCCTATACATCTGGACGGAGATGATGATTAGTTAGGAATTTTAAGGAGAAAGAAAGAAAGAAAGAAAGAAACAAATAAACAAAAAAAGGTTATGTCAGTATGTCTGTTTGTACCTTGTGGGTCTTGCCATCGAGAGATGGGAGCTCGATCTCGGGGGCCGTGGAGGGGTAGGTGACCGGGATGTCGAACTGGAGGTGGAACTCGTAGCGGCGGAGGTTGTGGACGTACCAGCACGTGCCGCTCCAACGGGTACCCTCGGGGTTCTCGGCGGAGATCCGGAACCAGTCGTTGTCGTTGCGCTTGTTCATGCCCGTGTAGGCGATCAGGGCGCGGTACTCCTCCTTCAGTCGCTGCGTCCACGCCGCCCCATCTCGAGGCCCTGCACGCGTCGTCAGCAAAGGGATCTGCGTCAATGCAGACTTCGTGCTCGGATCCCAACCCTCCATCCTCTTTTACTGTTTCTCTCTCGGGGAGGAGGAGGATTGAAGAAGGAAGCCCTACCAGCGCCGGTATTGATGATGCGTCAAACCTACGCCGACCGACGACGCGATCGCTCGTGCGCTGCGCGTGCTGAACCAAACCCGAAAACTATAATATCTATTATAAATAGTAGTCTGATACGATTCGGAAACTTGTCCGAAATGGATCTCAATTTAGAGTGCCCTGTGATTTGTGCGAAAATAATAATAATAATAATAATAATAATAATAATAATAATAATAATAATAATAAATTTAACCATAACAAATTATTTTCATTGTTTATAGGCTAAGGTGAGGGCATCCGTTAAACAAAAACCATTTAGTTTTTAAAATAATAAAATTAAGCCCTTTTACGCATCTTGTAAAAATTGTGCACATTTCATTATAAAAAAAATTGAAAAAAATAAACACATTCAATTTCAACAGTCTAAACTTACAATTACTAAAACCTAAGGGCTTTTCTTTACATATAGCTCAACAAAGGTGTCTTAATGTTTGGTTGGAAAGATGCTTTTATTTAATATCAGTTTATTTTTTTCCATGTGCGAACTCATATGCCAACTAAATTCTTATTTTTATTAATTGATATCATTTGGTACTAAATGGTTGGTCGGGTCATAAACGGTTGGCTGGTTGAGTCGTAAACGGGTTAATCAGATTAGGATAATAAATACTAACATGATCTGTTTAATAATCAAGTTAGATGAATTGATTCATTCATGATCCAAATCTGATTAGACTAAACTCAAACCCATTAAAAACTCAGATTATCGTGTTGAGTTATTAGGGTGAGTCAACTTTTGCCACGACTACCCTAATTGCCTCTTTTCTCTCTCTTATTATTCTCTTCATCTCTCCTCGAGTTATCTCTCTCCTACTATGGACAGGCTTTGACCATCTCATACTATTGTTGAGATGCTAACGCCTCATCTCTTAATCGTGAGCCCTCTTCTTCCTCATCTCTTTTTTCTTTCTTCTCTCTCTTTCGGGCTCAAGCTAATTGAGAACTGAGCCATTAGTGAGAGGTTGACCACTAGCTAGTTAGTAGCAGCTGGACCCCTCCCCATTGGCTTGTCTTCTCCTTTTCCTTCCCTCATTTTTTTTTCTTCTTATTTCTTATTCGTCCTCCTTTTTTACTTTTTCTTCCTTTCTTCTTTTTTTTCCACTCTATGCAATAGTGTTAGGCTAAACCTAGCACTAGACTAGCATTTTTTTTTTCTAAATTTATTTCTTTTATTTTTTTCCAGTTAATTATTCATCTTATTTTCTTAGTTAATTTAAATTATATATATATATATATATATATAAAACACCTGCCACCAAATAAATGTGCCTCTTACGTGAGTGGAACCCACGTGATTTTTTACATTACATATTAGTTAATATTACAATATAATATACAAGAGAAAAACTCACATTTTCGTAAATGATACAGATAAAAAAAAGCTTATAATGCTGAAGGTGACAACAAATCCCAAAATACATATCTAAAAAATGATGCAATTGCCCACGTACGAGTTACATGCCATTTTGCTTAAATTATAAGAATAAATAATTACAAGAATTATAAAAAATAATAAATCTTTGCCAACTTTTTTACGAACTGAAGCTCATCTATAAATTTGAAAAATATTCCATCAGAAAAATGGTGAGCCTAAAGCCCAGCAACTATTTACTTCTACAGTTTAAAAGATGTAATAATTAGTAAATATAAATATGCATATCATGATCAAAATCAATGCATTAGTACCACATACTTCTCGTGTCCATCTATTGCGCACATACATTAGCAATCTACAATGTGACATACATCAATTCGGACTCAGCGGACTGTCATGTCCTCAACACAAACATCCTTATATAGTGGTAGACCCTAGCGGTAGAATTGCTAGCCCATCACCCGAAGAACAATATGATCGAATGCTCATCATCGCAAACTAAAGACCTTAATTAAGTGCGATACTACTATTTAAGCCCAAGGCTCCATCGCATCACTATGCGAAAAATTATGAGTTATCGCTCATGAACGCCATCACTCTGCGTCATTGAGTATCGCTTAGTCTACGTTATTATACATTCTCTCTTTAACTTAAATACCCTTAAGTGTATGACTTTCCTCGATTAATAGCAAATCGTCCATTGCTCAACGAAATAGATGCCTGATTGTTTGTATTCAATAGACTGAGATCTTAAGTGTAAACCCTAATATATAAGTATAATAATATCTTCCACTCCAAACCCTACTTAGGGAAGAGCCTACTATCAAAGCATAAAAGATAGTTCCTTTATAGTCATACATATGTGTAAGTTGCTGGATATTATACTATACAAATAAGCATAATAGAACACACATCATTATTATATATTACGTGCTACTATAAATAATCATGCCAAAAAATATGCATAGAAATTATAATACGTGTAACCATAACCATAGAAATTTCGCTTTTTTGAGGGTTGGGGCTGTTGGCCCAATTTTGGTTTTGTAGCTTTTAGATTAGTGGCTCCTTATTTTATTTAATTTACTTTAATCTTTTATCTAAGTATCCATGTCAATGGGAGCCTTAATTTATTTTTCTAGAGGATTGCTTACTAATTATAATAATTATTGTAAATTAATTTTAATAGATTAATTGGACTGGACTACACCCAGCTATACTCAACATGGGATGGACTAATAATAGCCCAGCCCAACACCACCAACTTGGGTTGGGTCGCAACCTAACCTACCTCGACCAAGCCTTGGGTTAAATTCAAGCTGACCCTCCACTTGGGTTGGGTCATACCTAACCCAAGTCGCACCTAGGTTAGGTTCAACCCAACCCTCCACTTGGGCCACACCCAACCCAAGCTCAAGCTGGGTTGGGCTACCACATCCTGCCCATCCCACCACCCCACCTCCTTTTTCCTTACACTTGGCCAAGGATAGTCAAAGAGAAGAGAAGTGGCTGTTTGTGAGCACTACTACCAACAGCCAAGACTAGCACACTGGTTGGCACCCCCTAGCTAAGGAAGAAACCTACAATACCAACTAGTTGGCGGAGAAACCAACAACCACCCACAATTGCGAAAAGCCTTGTCAGTGTGGAGGGGAGCTATTGACAAACCTGACCACCAGTAATCCCGACCACCGGCAATCCCCATCAACCATAGCAGCACCCTCTTCTCGATAAGCACAAGCTAGTCGATAGGGAGTGCAACCACCAAATGTGGCCAACGGTGAGAACCACCCTCGCCAAAGTCAATGGACCGGGTGACAGGCATATTTTGGCACTCAAAAAGACTTCTCACAAGCTAATCCACATGTTGAGTAGCAAAGTCGGCGACAATGGTAGCCAAAAAATAGGCCCAACACAAGCGACAGGAGGCTATAGGGTGTAGCCTCCCTTGAGAGCTCACGGTACCCATTAAAGGTACCCATAGAGAAAGAGCAACAAGGGGAAGCTTCTCGGACCGATGTAGCAAGGTATGAGGCCACCGGCCAGCTAGATTTTTAGTGAAACTAAGAGAAGGAGAAGGCTAGAAAATGCAAATTAATTAACTAATTGTAAATTAAACTTACTTGATGAATGGGGGAGCTTCGACGCTTCAATCCATGAGGTCGATGGGCTCCGGAGCGACGAGATCCAAAAGGGGGAAGATGGTAGCTGCGGGAGAAGATAAAGAAAAGAGAGAAGAAAAGGTGGGAAGGAGAGTGAGAAGGGCGCACATGCCCTGCATGCACGCACTCTAAGCCACAGCGCACATGTTGGTCACGTGCACACATTTTTTTTCTTTTATTTTTAATAGGACATTACAATATATATACACACACGCGTATATATGTGTGTATGTATGTATTTATAATTTATATACTATTATATATAAAATAAAATAGTAGGCTTATATATTTATTTATTTCACGTCTCTGGGTAATGCGTATTTTATGTGTAATTAATGATTTGTTAAGCAAGAATATGCCCTTGTATATTTATATGTTTCACCATGGAATTTGGAAAATTTGGAATATGATTCCGTTTATTCAGTGTTGATAATTTAAGTTAAAATATAATTTTATAAGTCAAGATCAAAACTTCCCATAAATGAAAAGTTGCCTTTTTATCGGATTAGGATTTTGAGTTTTTTTTATTAGTCTATAAATAGTCATGTGCCTCTGGCTAGAGAGATAGTTCAGTATAATTTATCTTTTAATAAAAAGTGATAAGAGTTTTCTTAATCTTCTGACTTTTGTATTTCTCCAAAAGTTGATGTTTCCTATAATTAACCGATTAAGGAAGAGTTTTCCTCGAATATCCATATGTAAATAAACAGAATGAATTTGAACGATCCACGCTCCCTTGCATCAATACTCAATACTGCTTTTGAGTTTTGCGATTTAATTTAGAAGCATAATTAATTGGATTTCCTCTTATTCGATACACAAATTGTCTAATCTATATCTACAGTGGCTTTAGTAGCTCAATAAGATTAAGACATAATTCTGATTTAACAGGAAAGAATTCTTAATTAAAAATATTTGATCCCCCTTACATTATTAACAAAAGGATAAAAAGACAAAAGTGCCTTTTATATATAATAGTATTTTACTATATTAATATTTTTTATTTTAAAAAAAAGGATATAAATATTGCAAATTTCATTGTGTGAACCCTTGGAGGAGCTGAAGAAAATGGAAGTCCCTCTTCCTTCACCTAGTGGTCAATCGTCTGTCCCTAAGTCTCAAGCTCTAGACCCCCATCTCCATCTCAACCCTCAAACCCCTCTCAGAGCAAGGAGCTTCCCTATGTTTCCTTGCATGCCCATGCAACATCGTCTCCCCTATAGACCCTCATGTCTTGGGCCCAACTCTTCAAAATAATCGTGAACGTCTTGCTACTAAGGGTGCATCTCCCTTGTCTAGCTCCCTATTGTAGAAGGTTAAGGGGAGCGTGGTTGGCTTGGTCACAACTGATCCTGATTGACCTGCGGCTAGTCATGAGGAATGTTACTATAGCCCTATTAGTAAGTTCCTTAGTCGCCTCCCTCCATTAGTATACCTAACCAAGGAGACCAAATGCCGGTGGGCTTTGGTGGGCTCGCTTCAGGTCATAGATATGGCAGCGAGTTTTTTTTACTTTTAAATTCTCTAATGAGGATGACATGGTTTGTATCCTAACTGGTGGCCCCTTGGACTTTTCAAGGCCTTGTCCTTAATCTCAAGTTGTGGGAGCTAGACTTTCAACCTCTTAGGGAGGAGATCATCATAACACCCATCTAGATTCAGTTTGTTGGGTTACCTTTTGATTACTTGTCGTTGGATATCCTCATTGAAGTTGCTTTGGACTTCGGTTGACGCTTATACCTAGTTTAGTGTTAGTGGCAGATTTGCCAAGGTTTACATCAAGGTGGACTTGTCTTAGCCTCTCAAACAAGGCATAGAGAATAGGGCATCGTATTGCTCTCTGCCCTATTATTTTGGCAGCCTTGAATTCTATCCCAGTCATCTCTGTGCCTTTTGTGCCTTTGGCTGGAGGAGTTTCACCATCGCCAAAGGGGTAGTTGTCGCACATGCAGGATGAAGGGGGAGAATTTGGCCCTTGGATTCGTGTGACCTCTAGGACTTGTAAAGGTCGCCATCTGGCTAGTGGTGAGTAATTCCGACAAGCAAACGTTAGGTGTTGTAGTTGGGATTATCATTACAGCTAATAACTATACTGTGCCTCATCCTAGCAACGATAATGTCACCGGGCATGCCCCCACCTCTTTGCCGCCTTGGGTTAACACCCAAGCCACCACATAGTGGGCATGCTATTGGTCGTATGCGTGGCAAATCGACCACCAAATGTAAGTTGAATTCGTTGGGCCGTGGTGTGAGCGAAGATTTGCCTTCCTTTCCTGCCTCTAATGAGGCCACGTGTTCTCAATTGAACAGCCTAAGATCTCTTACCATCAGCAAAATTGCTTAGAATCACTCCTTGAGTCGCGTTGCCCATACCTAGCTGCTCGCCTCGTCCCGTCTCATAATTGTTGTCCAGGCTGCCTTGGGCCCAATACTCAATCCATGCATGGTTGCTTACCAAGGGCTCCTCACCCCTTCGTCTTTACAGGTTTTAATGGATATTTGCCAAGTGGCCAATCCTAGCTGAATCTCAGTAAGCACTATGGTGGATCCCTACCACCTGGCCTCCTTAATTTTCACTCCCACCACTAATCCCATCCCTACTAATGCCACCTCTCACCTCCTCCTCTACTCAATCAAATCTATATTGTCCTTCTCACTGTCAACCTCTCACCTCCTCCCACTTCTTCTGGTTCTTCCTCCTCTGCCACTCCACAACACTCTATTCCTATTAGCCTTTCTCCACAAATTATTGTTTCTCGTGTTGTAGCCGCCTTTGACTTAGCACAGTGCCAGGCCATGGATGAAGACATCACTATCTTGATGATCTGGTGGATCCTGATCTCATGCCCTTTATTTCCAAAGTGACCCTCAAGTAACGCGTTGTTGGCCCGCCTGCTTTCAACCTCAAGGTTGCGACCCTGCTTGAACCAAAGTCCCGACTGGGCAAATTCAAAGGGCATGAGTCTCCTGCAGTCGATAAAGGGACTGTTTTGCAAGTTGTCCCCCTGTCGACGGTGGTCTCTATTGACATGATTTCATAATGAAGCTAATCTCTTAGAATTATTGTAGCATCACCAAGAGGGAGGGTTGCTCTGCTTTGCTAAATTTGTTATCAATGCATTTATCAGATTTGTTCATTCTCATTAAGTCTCATCTCACTAATTGTAAGTCATGATTTTTTCTTTGTAGGCTATGGCCGCTGTGGTTGGGGATGTTTATCTTGAGAACTAGGGCCACAAGCGGCATCATGATTGGCTAGAAAAAGGCTTCTGCTCAGGTCTTTGAAGTCCTTTCGTTTGCTTAGGCCATTCATATTATTATTGCAGCACTAGGTAAATCTCCAGTTATGCTCTCTACAAATTATGCTAATACCATTCTGCTATCTCGTAACTAGTTTTGGCATCAGCTTATCATTTTTAATGTTCTTGATGTTCCCTAGATTATGATGGGGATTGCTAGGAATAACCTTATTGATATGGATTTCTTTAGCTTGGCCTTTTACTTGCTGTAATAACCATCATGGTTCTCAAAGAATTTTATGTAGACTTGATTGCGTATTATTTAATCCGGTTTTCCTTGATGCTTTTTTAGCTTATTATGTTGTTCACCTTTCTCGGATCTTGGTCTCTCTTGATGTTTACCGCCTTTTTGCTTCGAATGGTTCTTGTTTGATTACTCGGAGGTCTCCAAGATTGTTGAGTAGTCCTAGGACTTTTTGGTCCTCCAAACTTATAACACCCACCACCAAACATGTGCCCTTCACGTGGGTAGAGCCCACATGACCAACTGGTCAATATTTCAACACAATATACAAGTGAAAAAGTTCACATTTCCACAAATAATACAGACAAGAAGCCCATAACACTGAGGCCATAACAAGCCCAGAGTACATATCCATAATAAAATAAGACAAAGCCACGCAGGAGCTACAAGCCATTTAGCTTAATTTACATGAATAAAACAAGAATAAGAATTAGAATAAGAAGACTCAAGCCAATCTTCGCCAGATCCGCCACAAAATCCGGCTCATCTACTAATCTAAAAATATTTCCACTAAAAGGTGGTGAGCATAAAGCCCAGTAAGTTTTTACTTCTACAGTCTAAAAATAGTGCAATGAATAATGCAACAATAAATAAATATGAATATGCACATCGTGATCAAATCAATGCATCAGTCCGGACTATTAAGTCCTCAACTCGAGCTCACACTAAGCTTTGCTCATAGGCCACGTCAACACCACACAACATAATGTGCATTATCTCAGACTATCAAGTCTGTAGTATAGGCTCACGTAGAGCTACGCCCATAGGCCATATCAATCCTCATACTCAACCACACACATACCCTTAAGGAAAGGTAGACCCTAGCGATAGAATTGTCTGCCCATTACCCGGCGAACAGCATAGCCAATTTTCCACCACCGCAGACTAAGGACCTCAATTGTAAGCCTATCACCAAGGTCAGCATCGCACATCGATACCATCGTGCGGAAATCATGAATCGTCGCTCATAAACGCTCTCACCCTACGTCATCGGGTATCGCTAGGTCTATGTCATCCCACTCTTCTCTCTCTTTATATTAAATACCATAAGGGTATGATTCTCATCAATTGACAGTAAATTACTTATTGCCCAGCAAAACGACTGCCTGATTGTCTGTGATTAACAGACTAAGACCTCAGACGTGGGCCCTAATATATATAGGTATAAGAATATCCTATGCCCCTAACCCTGGTTAGGGAGGTATCCAGTTTTATCGAGACATAGTAGTGACCTCTTTTATAGTTGTACATGTGTGCAAGTGGCATGATATTATCCAACATAGCAAACATAATGCAACACCCGTCATTATTATATTCTGAATGCTAAACACATGATCATGCTCAATAAATATACGTAGACATCATGATATGTGAAATCCTATCAAATCACAAAATATAATTACTATACATGACGTGCAATAATAATTGTAAGAAAAATGTATGCACATGCATGATATAAATGTGATTTTTTTTCATAAGGTATAATATTTCATTCTCTACACTACTTCTAGATAATAGAAGTTTCATTTGCCTAAATGGCTTTCTTACATGAGATCATTCTCATAAGGTATGGAGTTTACCTCGATAAAAAAAGTAAATTAAAAGCATGAACATAATATTCCTAGCACTAATTAGTTAAATAATCTTATTGATGCCCACTACAGGCTTGGGTAGGTCCATCTCGCAATTTCTACCTTTATTAATGAAGTAGAGCTGGCATAGCTGTACCAAGGCCTGACACGTTATTAAACAATTCTCATCAAATTATCATCCAAATCACTATTACCAAAATTTATAGAAGATCACATAGACAATATTTAATTAATAAGCTTCGTAAAAAAATGCAACTTACTTAATATCATTTTCCTACATTTATTTGTATTAATTTTTCGATAGGAGCAATTAATACAGATATACCCTCACCACTGACTTCTTTGATAAAATTGAATTAGCCCACAATTATAATCAGAAAAATTTAAATATTTAATTAGAGCTAGTTTCTGATATGTGTTATTTGTAATGACACTCTCAAGCAATGGTCTAGCTTAATAAGATTAATTATAATATGTAGCGAACACTACTATTTGTTAAAAATATCGATTAATTAAGACCCGAGACCGATACTTGAGCTAGCTGCACCTAGCCCGAGCCTGACCAACCCCCCTCCCCCACTTCCTCAACTCAGATTAGCCAATGAAGAGAAGGGGAAAGACTTGCTGGCAAGCACTGTCATTGATAGCCAAGTCGATACTTTGGCCGACTCCCTGCCTACTAAGGAAAGCACCACGACCGACGATGAGAACCGCCCTTGCCAAGGCCATCGACCAAAGCAAGGGGCCGCCCGGTGGTTTTGCCGGTGAAGGCTTCAAAGGATGCCACCGAGGACATCCTTTCAAAGAGGGGAGCTCACTAGACTGGCGGGGCAAGGCACAAAACCGCTAACCGGCCGGATCATGGTGAGGCTGAGAAGCTAAAGTTTTAGATAAGAAAGACTCAAAAATATTTAATTAATTACAAATCTAACTTATTGGGAGGGTGAGGTAGCTCCAACGCTTCGATCCATGGGTCGGCGGTTTCGGCGGCACTCCGGCACATTGGGAAGGAGATGGGGTGGGGGTGGGGGGGGGGGGGGAGGATATGTTGGCGGGGAGAAGAAAGAAGAAAGAAAAAAAGAAGGAAAGAGGAGAAGAAAGAAAAGAGAGAGGGAAAGAACGTGCATGCCTATTTTTTTTTTCTACTTGTTACAAGACTAGCTCCTAATCCCTAATGGAGATCTTCCTGTAACACCTGCCACCAAACACATGCCCGTCACGTAGGTGGAATCCACATAATTATCATGTGACCTGCTGGTCAATATTTCAACACTATATACAATCGAAAGGCCCACATTTTCACGAATAATACATACAAGAAAAAGCCCATAACACCATAGACCACAACAAGCCCCAAAATACATATCCATATATAGAAGAGAATTTAAAATGGTAAGCTCCGCCATGAACTACGACTTATCTACTAATCTAAAAATATTTTCACCAAAAGATGGTGAGTATAAAGCCTAACAACTTTCTTCTTCTATATTTTAAAAGTAGTGCGATGAATGATACGACAATAGGTATATATGAATATACGCATTATGATCAAATCAATGTATAGTCCTAACTATTAAGTCCTCAAACTTGACCTCACACTAAGCTCTGCCCAAAGGCCATGTCAACACTACACCACATAATATGCATCATCTCAGACTACCAAGCATTTAACTTAGGCTAATGTAGAGCTACGCTCGTAGGCTACATCAATCCCCACATTCGGCCACATGCATAAACCTAAGGGAGAGCAGACCCTAGCGATAGAATCGCCAGCCCATCACCTAGAGAATAGCATGATTGATTGTCTGCTACAGTAAACTAAGAACCTCAGTCATAAGCCTATCACCATGGTTAGTATCGGACATCAATATTACTATTGGAGCCTCGGCTCCACATCATCGCATCATCATGTAGAAATCATGAGCCATCGCTCACGAACGCCTTCATCCTACGTCATCGGATACCGCTAGGTCTACATCATCCTACCATTCTCTCTCTATCTTAAAATTCCTAAAGGGTATGAGTCTCGTTAATCGATAATAAATTGCCCATCGCTCAGTAAAATAGCTACCTGATTGTTTAGGATTAATAGACTAAGACCTTAGGCGTGGGCCCTAAAATATATAAGTATAAGAATATCCCCCGTCCTTAATCCTAGTTGGGAGGTGTCGAGAACTATCGAGACGCAACAGTCACCCCCTTTATGGTTGTGCACATGTGCAAGTGGCATAATATTTTCCATGATCATGCTCTAAAAGTATGCAAAGATATCATAATATGTGAAATCTTACCAAACTATAAAATATAATTACCATACATGATGTGTAATAATAACAGTAAGAAAAATATATGCATATGCATGATATGGATGTGATGATTTCATAAGGTACAATATTTCATTATCTACACTACTAGATTATAGAAGTTTCAATTGTCTGAACTGCTTTCTTAATACTAGTCGTAACTACTCCACGAGATCATCCTCATAGAGTACAGAGTCCACCTCAATAAAAGAAGGTAAATGAAAAGCATGAGCACAATATTCATATAACTAATTAGTTAAATAATCTTATTGTGGCCACTACAGGCTTAGTTAAGTCAATCTAATAATTCCTACATTTATTAATTAGGTAGGGCTAGCACAGCTGTACTAAGGCCTAACGCGTTATTTTTATATAATAAAAATATTCTCCTAAAATTATCGCCTAAATCACTATTACTAAAATTTATGGAAGATTACATAGACAATATTTAATTAATAATCTTTACCAAAAAAATGCAACTTGCTTAATATCATTTTTCTACATTTATTTGTATTAATTCTCCAATATGAGTAATTAATACAGATACACCCGGATCACCGACTACTTTGATAAAATTGAATTAGCCCAAAATTATAATCAGCAAAAGTTAATATTCAATTGAAGCTAGTCCCTGATATGTGTTATTTATAATAGCACTCTTAGGTCATGGTCTAGCTCAATAAGATTAATTTATAAAATAATTAATGTAGCGAACACTACTATCTGTTAAAAATATCGATTAATTAAGGCTCATGGTCTAATTCATTAAAATTGATTTACACCCATGATATGATTAGCAAACGGCCCTCTTAAATAATTAAATATATTTCCCGTTGATATAGATAATTACATCAAGGATTTGAAATTATAATAAAATAGATGAACAATGATTAACCTATTTAGATCAGGCCTAAAGAAAGGGGCTGGGGCTACAACCAACCTAAAGACCACCACTTGATCTACTAAGATATTGACCCGAAGCCCACAGTATCCACCAAAGTCACATAAGCCAAGCTACACCCATAATTTAGGGCTAGGCTGCTTGCAGCCCAAGTTTGGGCTAGGCTGCTTGCAGCCCAAGTTTGGGCTAGGCTACTTGCAGCCTTAAATCCACCACTCACTTGGGCTTGGCTACAAGTAGCCCAATGCACTCCAAGCTCAGACTGGGCTACACCCAGCCTAACCCAAAACACAAATTCGGCACTCGAGCTGGGCTACACCTAGCCCGAGCCCTACAGCTCGACCTAGTGCTCAGGGTGGCTACACCCAGCTCGAGCCTGACCACCCCCTCATTGACTCAGATTAACCGAGGAAGTGAAGGAAAAGGGTTGCCAACAAGCACCGTCACTGGCAGCCAAGCTGGTACGACGATCGACTCCCTACTGGCTAAGAAAACTATCACGATGCCAACCAACCGACAAAGGAGGTGACGGTTACCAACTAGGCAACAAAAAGCCCAATGGTGGGGAGGGGAAGCTTTCGACGGTCCTAGCCATCAGTAGCCTCGCCCAACCTTGCCAACACCCTCCACTTAGCTAGCAGAAGCTAGCTAAGGGGGAGCCTAGCCGCTAAAGGCGGCCGACGGTGAGAACTGCCCTCATACAGGCCGTCGGTCAAAGTGAGGGGTCGCCCAATGAAGAGAGGAAGCTCACCGGACCAACGCGGACAGGTACTAAGCTGCTGACCTGTCGAATCACTACGAGACCAAGAGGGGAAAGTTTTGAAGGAGAAAAAACTCAAACGCTAACACATTATTAAATTAAATTTTACCCAATGATAGAGGCAGCTCCAACGCTTTGATCCACGGGGTCGACGGCACTCTGACATGGTGGAAAAAAGAAAGAGGGAGAGTGAGCTGGCAGGGAGAAGAAGGAAGAAAGAAAAAGAAAAGAAGGAAAGAAGGAGAAGAAGAAAAAAGAGAAGGGGAAGAGAGGAAAGGGACGCACGTGCCCTGCACGTGCACGCCTAAATTTTTTTTTCTGGTTGTTACACTTCCACTCCATACTTGCTTGTGTGTCCCATAACCTTTCCAAGTGGAATTAACCTGGGGCTTGGCCGTTTGGAAGGAATCCTGGCTAAGGTCCGACCAGCCATCTCTGAGTTGGAGCTCATGGAATTGCTCCAACCAGATTAAGGACTGTGATTCTAATACTTAGTTCTTTCAATTATCAGATAAAATTCTTGCTAACTGGAATTTGATCAAATCCATTGAATTGGATGATTTTTCTAGTACTTTTGATAGTTTCATTATCACTAAGTCTTTTGTTGATTTTTACTTGGCTCTTTGGGCCGATGATTAGCCTAATATTTTTGATCTCCCCTTTGGCCCCTCTCCCCTCCCTGAATTTGGATTGCCATGATTAGATTCTCAGGTCTTTTGGTATTGAGGAGGTGAGATTGGTTGTTTATTCGATGCCAGCAGGTAAGGCCCCTAGTCTAGACGGTTTTCTTGTTGATTTTTTCTACACTTACTGGGATGATGTTAGTTTAGATCTTGTCTTAGCTTTGTAGAGCTTCCATTATAACGAAATTCTTCCTCTCTCGTGAGTTCAAACTTTTATTTCTTTTCTTCCGAAAAAGCCTAACCCTACTTGGGTGATGGATTTTCGACTCATCTCCCTTTGTAACGTGGCCTATTAGATTTTAGCGAAGATTATAGCAAATAGAATCAAATATATTTTTGTCTGAGATCATCACCTCTAAGCAGTCCGCCTTTGTCGCTGGCAGGCACATTCATGATAATATTTTTGTTATGCATGAACTCACTCATTCGGTGTATAAGGGCTCTAGCTCCACCGCTTATATTGTTATCAAAGTTAATCTTGGAAAGGCATATGATCGTATTTCATGGTCGACTATTTTTAATATTCTTTCTTGGATGTGCTTTCCTGTGAAGTATATTAACTAGATTAGGGCTTGTTTAACTTCGGTCTCCTTCGCGGCCATGGTTAATGGGTCCCCCTCTCGTTGGTTCGTGGGTCACAAGGGCATCCGTCAAGTTAATCCCTTATCCTTGTATCTGTTCATTATTATCTCGCAATTACTTACTGCTTTGATTAATGATGCGGACGACTCCAAAGATTTGTTTCCCTTTAAACTTGGCAACTTTACTCTTAGTCACCTGATGTAAGCCGACAATCTATGGTTATTATCAGAGCTGATCCCATCTCTTGTGCTTCTCTTATGGAGATTTTAAGGCAATTTGAGATTCATACTAATCTTAAAATTAGTATGTCTAAATTTGAGGTTTTTCTTCAGCCTAATCTTGATCCCTCGATTTTTGAGTCATATTTGAATATCTTATGGAGGTTTTTCTTCCGCCTTCGAATTCGTGATCACAAGAATTTAATTATTCGCATTGATAAGCTGATGGCCGAGTGGAAACAGTCCAACTTGTCTCAAGCTAGTCGCCTCACTCTGATAAATTCCATAATTAATTCTATGCATGTTTACCTCCTACCTTCGTCTTAGACCCCATTAGCAGTGGTGGATCGTATTGCCAAATTAGCTAGGACATTTTTATGGGATAAGGGGGGTGGCCAGAAAGGGCTTCACTTTATTGGTTGGGATAAAGTCACCACCCCTAAGGCTGAAGGTGGCTTGGCCATCAGAGATCTTAGGTTGATCATACTTGTCCTCAAAGAAAAGAGGCTTTTGGCCCTCCTCAATCATGAGGACTCCCTGTGGGTCCGACTGGTTCAGGCTACGTATGGCACTCCCCACCCTTGGAAAACGAACTATGCTTCTCACTCTGCTAGTATTTGGAAACTTTTTATCTCTACTCGCACCCAAACTAAAACTAGGTTCCAAAAAAGTTATTTGAGACGGAAGGTCCACGACATTAATTATAGATCCGTGGATCAGCCTAGTTCCTCTCAGCAAATGGCCTACTTTTCTTAACACTAGACATTTGGCCAGGTTTCATTACGTCTCGGATATTCTTGATCTGTTTGGTCTATCGCTTTATGAGTGTATTGTGAACATTAATATTCCCATTAGGGTGGGGATGATTACTGGATTTGGACACCCCACCCTTCGGGCTGGGCGTCGACTAAGTCGGCTTACCACTTGCTCAAACTCTTTGAGAAACCTCCTCAGAAGAATTGGAAGGGTTCTGTCCCAAAACTTTAATGGACCTTGATAGTATCTTCATGTTTGGATCTATGAAGGAGGATGGAGGAGGTAGCATTGTGTGTGCGTGATCCGTTTGCCCTTGGGCTGCTTGTGCGTGGAGGTGTAGAGTTTCTCTCTCCCATGCGCGAGAATGTCTCCCCTTCTTCTCTTCTTTGAGCCGCTATAGATCTAGTGGTTGGTGTCATTGCGGATGCACACCAAGAAAGGCTGGCTCTAATACCAACTTGTTACGGTTGCTTTTAGTGAATTTTAGTTTCTGTCCAAATTGATAATTTGGACAGAAATTAATATAAAACTTGTGAAGGTAACTAGGATTGATCTAACCATTAGATTGATATAAAATTTTGATATGTCGTTCCTCTATGAGTTCAAAATCCAACGCAACTCCAATCACCTAAATCGCGTTCGAATGACCAAAATGCGTTCTCTGTATGTGTGAATGAGAGATTAGGCATTTGAATGATTGCGTTCGAATGCAGTCCATTAGGTTCAAACACACCTGCTAGAAACTATTTTATTTTCTCAAAATATAAATAGAAACAGATACAAATTGAAACGGTTTCACTATGCATCTAAATAAAAAACTGCAACACTATCGTGAAGCTAATCAGTCGGCTGATTGACTTGCTAATTATGCTAGGAATATGGCTCTCAGCTGCACCTGGGAGGGCTCGGTTCCCCCTCCTTGCTACCTATTTTGGCCACTGATATCAGCTCAAAACACCAAGCCCCCCTTCACTTGTAGAATAAAGGTGGAATAAGCATAAGTATTCTAATTTTTAAAACTAGAAGAAGATGGCTAATACTAGTATAAGCAATTGTAATGTTTAGTTCAATACTAGTAGAAGGTGTAATAATTATATTTGATGTGATATAAAGTTGATATTAAAATAATAAAATTGTATTAGGCGTTGGTGATGTTTTAGACCCAATGACAAAAATACCCTTGACTATATGTTAAATAGTAAATAGTATGGGGCATTTCTATAGTGGACTTCCCTACATTAAAGGCCCAATCGGAAGATGAAAAAGGTGACCGGTGTGCAAGGTTAAGTACGAGGTTATAACCCCGCACTCTAGTATGCAAGGTTTTACCCCGCATTATGCAGGGTTATAACCCTGTACTCGGATGTTCATTAATGCTACCTAGCGAGAGCGTCAGAGCGATCGTGGGCGAGGGCGGAGATGTACTATCTTTCACGCGAGGGCGGAGATGTTGCCTTACCCGGGTAAAGGATAATGTATTCGTTGTTTGTTTAAAAGAAAAAAGAAAAAAGAAAAAAGAAAAAAGAAAAAAGAAAAAAGAAAAAAACTTATGGACTAAGAAGTAGGACGATTTGAGAAGTTCTATAGTTTTTAGATGATTAATCGATATTTCATTTATCCGCTTCTCGGCTCCTTTTCCTAGCCATGGCGCTCAAAATCCTCAAACCCTTTTCCTTCCCGTCCTCAACTCCCAATGCCCACCTCCTCAATCCCTCCGCTTCTCCTTCTCCCTTCCCATCTTCACTCCGCTTCCATTCGAGACCTCCAAAAATCCAAAACTTCTCGTATTCCTCTTCCGCCCCGATCTTTCTTCCCCACCTCGAGTTCCATGACCAAGGAGCCGAACCATCCGGAGAAGACGAGAAAGGAGGGGACGAAGTGGAAGGATTACTCGGAGAAGTATCGGAATCCGAGGTGGAAGACGAAGAGGAATCTGACCCAATTGTTAGTTTCTTCAAGAATCGGACTCAAATCGAAGACCCGAAGCAGGAAGGCCGGCTCTCTCTGCAGAGGAATCGCTGCTCCTCGTGGCACATCGCTGACGTGGAAACTGACGATTCCAACCTGGGTGATGACAACGAAGAGGAAGATGAGCAAGTACAGGAATTGGGTCCTGAGGTCTTAAATGATCCGGGTTCGGAAAATGGGGTTGCGGAGGAGATTCTTGGGATTGCAAGGAAGCTCCCAGAGAATGCTACATTAGGAGATTTTTTGGATCGTTATGTCGGAAAGATCGGGGAAGGGGAATGCATTGAATTGTTGGGGAGGATGGGCGAGGAAGGATTGGTTTGGGGGTGTTTGTATTTCTTCGAATGGATGGGGTTGCAGGAGCCGCCGCTGGTGACCCCGAGGGCATGCTCAGTTCTATTTCCGGTATTAGGTCGGGCCGGGATGGGAGAGAAGCTGATGGTTCTTTTGGGGAATTTGCCTCGGGCAAAGAAGTTTAGGGATGTGCGTGTCTACAATGCTGCGATTTCCGGCCTCGCCTGCTGCGGAAGGTGCGTTTCTTTTCTTCTGCAGCTTGGGATAATGAATGTGTTAAAGCATAGAGTCTATGAGCTGGGCATATTCCTAGCGTGAAAGATAGTACAATTGGATAACTTGGCTTAATATTACTTTAGGTACATATTTTGCATTCTCCCTGGCTTCGTAAAGAAGGCTTGCAAAGTAATTCATTCATTTCAGATGATTGGTGCAATTCACTATTGTCTAAAGGTTCTCCTTTAAATTATTTTGTGGTGGAAATGTTGTTCAGGAGGCACATCCTGATGACCTTTTGTTTTCTTTTTTGAATTTAGACAGTTGGTCTTTTCTAGTTTGTATTAATGTTAAAAGTCTTCGATATGGAATATTATTCTATTTATTGAAGTACCTCAAGAAGGTCTTGTTCATTGATTTTACTTGGTCAGAAGACGATTTTGCTCAAGTAAAATCAGGGCTCCGGGCCAGTTAGTAAGCTGAATATCATACTATCTTAATTTTAATAGGGTCGTCGAGATTTTTTTTCTTAAAAATAAATATATAAGGAAAAAAAGATCTTTTATCAGAAAATGAATAAATTGAGATGGAAAACATTGTGATATGAGCAAGATGTAGGAGTATCAAAAGGCATCTTTTGGCTACTATGCAATTCGCAGAGATCAGTGGCGTTGGAGAGCATAAAAATGACACCATTAACCTCTTGTATACTATATTATTGGTGAGCATAAAAATGACACCATTAACCTCTTGTATACTATATTATTGGTGTTCTCTTTTGTATCCTCTAATCTGCTCTGATATTATTATGTTTTTTGGTCATCTCAGGTATGAAGATGCCTGGAAAGTGTTTGATCTTCTGGAAGCAAACAATATCCAGCCAGATCATGTGACATGTTCTATTCTAATAACTATGATGAGGAGAAGTGGGAAATGTGCAAAGGATGCCTGGCAGTTCTTTGAACGAATGAACAGGAAAGGTATCAAATGGAGTTTGGAAGTCGTCGGTGCTCTTATGAAGTCCTTTTGCGATGAGGGGCTGAAAAAGGAAGCCCTCATCATTCAATCAGAAATGGAGAAGAAAGGAATTGCATCCAACACAATCATATATAATACTTTGCTAGATGCTTATGGAAAATCTAACCAGGTTGAAGAGCTAGAAGGTCTTTTTGCAGAAATGAAAGGAAAGGGCTTACAGCCAACAACAGCAACCTATAACATTCTAATGGATGCCTATAGTAGAAGAATGCAACCTAAGATTGTTGAATCTCTACTCTCTGAGATGCAAAATTTAGGTCTAAAACCAAATGTTAAATCGTATACCTGCCTTATAAGTGCCTATGGTAGGCAGAGAAAAATGAGCGACATGGCAGCAGATTCTTTTTTGAGAATGAAGAGGGAAGGAATAAAGCCTACATCGCATTCATATACTGTGTTGATTCATGCATATTCAGTGGATGGATGGCATGAAAAAGCTTATATGGCATATGAGAATATGAAAAGAGAAGGAGTAAAACCTTCTATAGAGACTTACACAGCTCTGCTTGATGCATTTAGGCGAGCTGGTGAAACAGAAAAGCTAATGGAGATCTGGAAATCAATGATGAACAATAAAGTTCAAGGTACAAGAGTCACATTTAACATTCTTCTAGATGGTTTGGCAAAACATGGCCTTTATGTTCAAGCAAGAGATGTGATATATGAATTCGGAAAGATAGGTTTGCAGCCCACTGTCATGATATATAATATATTGATGAATGCCTATGCACGGGGAGGACAACACTACAAATTGCCACAGTTACTGAAAGAGATGGCAGCTCTTAATTTGAAGCCCGATTCCATTACTTATTCCACCATGATATACGCTTATGTTCGGGTACGTGATTTTACTAGGGCTTTCTATTATCACAAACAAATGGTTCGAAGCGGACAAGTGCCCGATGCCAGATCCTATCAGAAATTGCGAGCTATTTTAGATGTGAAAGCTGCAACAAAGAACAGAAGAGATAGAAGTGCTATATTGGGAATAGTCAATAGCAAGTTTGATATAAAACCGAAAAAGGGCAAGAAAGATGAGTTTTGGAAGAGTAGAAAAAAGAGGTCCATTATATGAAGGGTTATTGACAATAGGGAATAATACAGTGAAAACCATTATGATTGCAGTTGATTGGTCAATTCATTTCCATTAGTATATCTAATTAGAGTGGCATTCATTCCTTGAAATTTGTCAAGATATGCTTCCATTAAGGTCACTCAGTTAAACAAAGGTGATTACCTTGGACAGCTTGGTCAACCTCAAATGTCAAACAATTACTGCAATCCCTGTTTTATGAAGGATCATTTTGCATATTTATTCTCCTTACGCTCATGCTGAAGCATCTTCAGGTAGTTATTACTTCTCTTTGTTACTAAATGCAAGTAATGCCCAGTCTGAGAAAAATCCAAATAAATGTACCTGTTGCACATTAGAATTGTTCTCTCTGGATATTGATATAGAATCATAATTTATATTTGCACATTCTTTCTACACAGGAACCTAATGAGCAAGGAAAAGGATATGGAAGATGTTATGAAAAGATGAAGACGGTCCAACGATTATGAACTTTTTTGTCTTACAAATTTCAGCATCTAACAAATTTTATGCAAGTTTCCTTTAAGAGTGGTCACAAGGGTGTTATCTTGATAATATGACAGAAGTTTTGGTATTGCAAACAGGAAAGAAGGTATTAGATGCATGAAAAATTATCTGAATAAAATGTATGAGATGTTCTATCACTCAAATATCCACTGTCTCAAATCTCCAGCATGTTTGATATGTGAAGTTTTTATCATTTTCCTATGAACTTACGATGGCGTTAATGATGATTGATGAAATATGAACAGTTATAGTTTTTACCTTTACAACATTAGAGGTATTTGTGTTGAAAGTAGATACTACTAAAGGAGGTCTTAAGTATCTTTTGCATTTCAAATCCACATTAGTGGGACTCTATTTAATAGACTACTGTTACAATTGGATACGACGAAAAGGCGTGTACAGAATGGCAGAGCTTTCCTTCAAAACATGGTAACATTTGACTTTAGACAATATAAACACCGTAAACTTTTGGACATTGATTTTGCCTGGGATGTGGTATCCACGCACATACATTCAATTAAGCAGGTAATAGGTATCTGTCAGTTCTTCAAGATCCTAGTCGTCTGAAAAATTGATTTAGAATCGTACTTAAAAATTAAGACTGAGTAAGAAAAATTAATTTGAATACTATTCAAACTAAAAAAATAAAACTCAAGTTAGTGAGCAATACACCGAGTAAAAATAGAAAATAAAAGGTTGCTAACGGATAAGAAAAGTAGAAAAGTTCTCTCTCACCCAAGAGAGGAAAATATCATGGATCTGCCAAACCGGATCGATCTACTCAATTAAACCACAGAAACAAGTTTCATTTATAAACACCACCTGCAGCAACGACTTGTTTACTTAAACTCCTCACTCAATGAAATATATGCTTCGTAAGAGAATTCAAGCTCTTTCTAAGTTGACACTAGAAATTAATTAAGTTCACCCTCTAGGTCTAAGTCCCTTAACTAAAGTGATTTGTGCTAGATCAAATCTCAATCAGACATATGAAGTAATTCTCCTCACTCAAAATGAAATATATGCTTCGTAAGAGAATTCAAGCTCTTTCTAAGTTGACACTAGAAACTAATTAAGTTCACCCTCTAGGTCTAAGTTTCTCAACTAAAGTGATTTGTGCTAAATCAAATCTCTAAAGGAACCTCCAATTTCGAATTGAATTTTGATCTTTCTTCGCTGTCCTGCACATGCCATCCAAACGCCACTTAAGTCCTGCATGTGCCATCCAAATACCACTTAAGTTTTGTTAACTGAGTGTTCCAATTGTTCCAATGCCATGACCCTGTTCGAATGAGATCTTGAAATCTGCTTTCTGAAATTGATTTTCAGTTTAAATATTTAAACATCCCTAACGCGCCACACTTCATTCACATGTAGGTTATAAAAGCTAGCAATATTGTCAAGACATAGAGGTCACACTGCTTAAGATAGTGTATGTGTTCTAGTGACATGCTATTATGTAAACATAATAGAAACGATAAATCAACAAATATGATAGCAATAACATCATAATGAAAATATACATCATCACTACAAAATATGCTATTATAAGACATACTGTCTATGACTAACACAAGCAATGTGAAAAATGATCTAGTGAGACTTATATATCACTAATGAGATATTATACTATATATGATCCACCATTGTAAATAAATATTGATTAAAAACAAGGAAAGCTAGTCCAGTTGACAATGTTATCGATCACAAATAATAATTCAAATAATTTAAATAAATAAATATATATATATACCAAGCAAGGGCCTGATTGGCCCCAAACCCACAAATGGCCCAATCGAAAGCTTGACAAGGGAGAGGAACTACAACAAGGGAAGGATGAAATCAGGATGGAGAGAAAGAAAGGCATTAAGTGGCCATTAGTGGTTCGCCGATCAAACATGTGAAAGCAGAGAGGGTGTGTAATCTAGTGACACAGCGAGAAAAATAAGAGTGAAGAGAGCTTATGGGAATACATGTGGAAACAAAAGAGTTCATTGAGAAGGTCAAGAGAGGGGGAGGGGATTTGCTGATAAAATGGAAATTAGTCCTAGTGCCATAGGCTAATGCCCTATATCGCAAGAAAATATCATAGCCAATGGAAGCCACCCCGAGGATGCCCATCATAGATAAGCCAGCCCTCACAACACTCTGTAGGGTGGAGAAGGCCCTTGGTCACCAGCATGCACCATGTAACAACCTAGAAATTCTTTTTGGCTTGCACGTGATCGCACGTGTGCTGTAACTAGGGCGTGCACGTGTAGGACACATGCGCCCCTTCTCTTTCTCTTTCCTTCCCTCCCTCTTTCTTCTTCTCTCTTCCTTTTTCTTTTCTTCCTTATCCCCACTAGCTAACTTTTTCCCCCATAGAGGATGTTGTCGCACCGGAGAACTACTGAGCTTGCCGACCTCGGGGATCGAAGTGTTGAAGCTCCCTCCCTTGTCAGGTAAGTTTAATTTAAAAATGTGTTAGTGACCTAGATTTTTTTCTCCAAAGTTTTATCCTCTCGGTCTCGTGGGAGCTCCCTTCCTCGTTGGCTGACCTCGTGCCTTGCTGCGTCGATCTAGTGAACTTCCTCTCCTTGTGTGGATGCCTTTGGTGAACGAAGCCCTTGCGGTTGGAACCACCAAGCATCTCCTCGCTTTGGCCGGCGGCTGTGGCAAGGTGGATTCTTGCCGCCAACCACCTTTGGTAGTTGGGCTTCCCCTCGGCTAGCTTTGCTTATTGAGGGGAGTGTGTTGGTGGGGTCAGCTGGATTTGTCGACGGCTCTTTCCCTCTCCCTCCCCCTGCCCCTACCCCATCGATTAGGTTTTTGCTTATTGGTGGTTTGCTATCTTCTTCGTCGGCCGGGTAGGTACACAATGGGTGCCTTCTCCACTAGATGGGTGTCGACCGACCTATTGGCCCTAGCTGTCAGCAGTAGTAGTTGTCGGCAACCATCACTCCTTTCTTCCTCTCGGCTGAGATGAGGAAGGACAGAGGGGTGGTGGGCTAGGCAGAATGTAGCCTAGCTCATGGTGTAGGGCCTGGGTTGAGTGCAGCTTAAACCAGCTTGGGCTTGGACTGGGTGCAGCCTAGCCCACGGTTTTGGGGTTGGGCTATCGTCAGCCTAGCTCGAGTGGCTTGCTTGGCCTTCTTATTGGTTAGGCTTTAGGTCTAATTTTGTGATACACTTAGTTAGGATCTTTTCTTATTGCATTAGGTGTTTATTTTTATTAAAATTAAATTCCTGTAGGTCGCATTCGAATGCAGGTGGAGTCGCGTTTGAACACTTGGGAACGCCCGCATTTGTGAACGCCTTTGTGAACGCCCGCGTTCGAACGACTTGTGAACGCTTGTGTCGCGTTTGCAAATCCAGAGAAGGGGCTTTTTGAATGTGTTCGAACGCGATCGACGAGAATCCTCTAGAATTAGGATTTCATATTATTTTAGGACTTATTGACTAGCCTCTATAAATATGTGGATGGCCACCAACTTCATAATGCTATTGGATTCTTAATTTTTTGTCTCCTATCTTCTCTTTAGACTCCTCTCTCCCCCCTCTTCACCATCCTTCCACCTTTACCGTTGGCAAGGTTTCTCATCGCTTCTAATCTCCTTCGTCTATCGAGTCACCCCTCTTCTTTGGGATCTCGACCACTTTGTTCCCTTCATCTACTTCTCTTAGTCACTTCCACAATCCACCCTTATCTCCATACCCATCCATAACCCTAACATCCACTTCATCCGTCACCACTACCATCACCCACATTATTTCATATTTTCGTCCCTGCTACAGTTCGAATCTGCATAGGGCGTAAATATGAAAGTTGTAGATTAGGAAGTTATGGATCCAATCCAATTGGTTTAGTAATTTTATGACTATCGGAGAATATCTGACGAATATGTTCCCACGATTATACGGACTACTTCCTACAATAAATTCAGATCTTAAGGAATTATTCCATAGCCTATTTTTAGTTCCAGAACCTATCAAATTGGTATCAAAGCCTATCAAGTGGTATCAAAGCCTATCAATTGGTATCAGATCCTAACAAATTGGTATTAGAGCCTATCATTTTGTTGGTTTTTATAGTGGTCTTTGGGTTAGTTGTAGCCCACCCTATTTCTTTGGGCTTCAAACTCACCAAAATAATTTAATTCTCCCTTTTTATTAATTATCATTGTCAAAGTTTAGCCTTAAAATAATCATTCTAGAGGATAGCCTAGTAGGAATATAAATTAATAAATCAATTTTGATAATTTAAAAAGGAATTAGCTCTTAGTAGAGTTTAGCGTGGTTGATTAGGATTTTGGTTAAATTAATTATAACAAGGAGGCAGTGATAAGGGTTTATACATATCAATTGCTTAGGGTGTATACATATCAATTGCTCATAATGGAGAATTAATACAGATCAATGTAGAGTCAGTCTATTAAGCAAATTGTACTAATTAATGAAGTTGATTAATTAAATGTTGACTACGTGAATTACTGTAAATTGATAATAACGATATGAACGATAATTTGAGGTAAATTATTTCTATTACGTTTAATAATGTGTTAGGCTTTGGTATAACTGTGCCAATCCTACCTGAGTAATAAATATGAGAATTTTTAAATGGACCTATCCAAGCTTATAGCGGACATTAGTAGGATTATTTAATTATTTAGTGATAGGAATGTGATGCTTTTGTTTTATTGTCTTTATATTGAGGTGGATCCCATACCCTACGAGGATGATCCTGTGACGCAGTTACAACTCTTCATTTAGGAAGCAATGTTAGGCAATTAAAACTTTTATAATCTAGGAGTAGTGTAAAGAACACAATGTCTTAACTTATGGCATTATCGGATCCATGTCATGCATGTGCATAAGTTTTCTTATGTTAGTAATGCATGTCATACATGATGATTTTATTTGATGTTTAGTAAGATTATGTGTATTATAATTTCCATATCTATCTATTGGGCATGATCATGTGTGATAGCATGCAATACATGATAATGATGTGTGTTTCATTGTACTTGTCGTGTGCTGTATATTATCATGCTACTTGCAAACATGCATGACCATAAATAGAGTGATTTTTGTGTCTCGCTGGTATTCAACACCTCCTTAGCTAATGTTAGGGGCAGAGGATAGTATTATACTTATATATTAGGGCCCTCGTTTAAAGTGTCACTATGTTAATCATAAACAATCAAACAATCGTTTTGTTGGGCAATGAGCAATTTACTATGGATCTAAGTTAGAAAGTGAAAGGTAAGATATACCATCCCTTAAGAGTACGGTGTTAGTGTTGATGTGGCCTACGAGTTAGTTATACATGAGCCTAAGTTACAGACTTGATAGTATACTTATCATGTGGTATAGTGTTGACTTGGCCTTGGGTGGAGATCAGTGTGAGCTCAAGTTTGAAGATTTGATAGTCTAATTGATGCATGTTATCTTGTAGATTGCTAATGTAGATGCACATTAAATGCATATGATGAGTAAGTGGTGCTGATGTATTCATTTTGATCATGATGTGCATATTTATATTTACCTACTATTACATATTTATTTTATTACTTTTAGATTGTAGAAGTAGAAACTTGTTGGGTTTTATGCTCATTACCTTTTGGTGAAAATATTTTCAACTTGTAGATGAGCCTGAGTTCGTAGAGAAGTTGATAAGGATTTTTTCATATTTTTTTAATTATTTATTCCCATATAAATTTAAGCTTGACGGCTTGTAACCTTTATGTGGGCATTTTTGCTTCTATTTTTGGATATGTATTTTAGGGTTTGTTGTGGCCTTGGTATTATGGGCTTTTATAGTCTGTATTATTTGTAAAAATGTGAGTTTTCTCTGATTTATTATATTGAAACATTGACCAATATGTTATGTGGGCATCACATAGGTTTCACCCACGTGAGAGGCACATATATTTGGTGGCAGGTGTTACACACCAATAATGACACTAGAGGTGGAGGAAAATGTGCGATGGAGTTTCAACACTAGCCTAACACAAGGTTGCAATTGGCAAGCTCACTAAGGTTAGAATAGCCGAGCCACCGCGAGGTTGAAAAGACTATGATAAGGTACAAGGAAGAGGCTTTTGAGGAATGCCCTAACGAGGAGAAGCTTACTAGTCATAAGGGTGCAATTGACCATCGCTAGCTGACCAATTGTTTCGTAAAAGCTCAATGGCACCGAAAAGATCAAAAGACCAAAAGAACCCACATGCCATGAAAACTAAATTAAAGAGGATGGAGAGGGTAGAGGTTGCGACGATGGTGACGGTCTATAGGTCCGATGATTGAGGGTGACATAAATAGGAGAGAGGTAGAGAATATGACTTTTATAGAAGAAACTAAAAAAAAGAACCAAGGGGAGGAAAATAAGAAGAAAGAGGGAGAAAAGGGGGTGACACGATTCAATGTCATTGTCCTACCACATGCTATGCTATTATGGTTGGGTGTTAAAAGAAGCATTATAGTATGGAGGAGTTAGAGGTAACAAGGGGCATCACAAGCAGTATCACATGCCCTAGATTGCTTCATTATTTTCAAATTTTATAAATATTTTAATTTCTTAGAATAATTTGATTATCTATATGACTTAATTATATATTTGCATCTAATTTATACAACTCAATTATATGTGAAATTGTTCAGGAATTTATCATTATAAGACTATCGCACTTACATTCCACCTTTTAGATTTATATTAATAGAATTATATGTAATGAATTACTGTTAGAGTCAGATATGATGAAAATGTGCATACAGAATGGAAGAGCCTTCCTTTTTAAAGTCCTCCCTAACTCGGTAATGTTTGACTTGTGAATAGTAAAAATATGGGGTCTGAGTTATAAATTTCTCTTTTATATACAATATAAATTGGAAAATTTGCACCAAAAAATATACTTGGTTTTTATTTTTCTCACTTAGGCCCATTTTTTTTTCCGTTTTTGTTCTAAACTTGCTTCTTTGTTTATTTGCTTGTTTGTTTGCTTTTTTTTTTTTCTTCTTTTTTTATCTCTCGCTCCTTCTTAAGTATAAGATACTATTCTATTCAAAATTTTGGAGATATTTCATGATCACTACTACTGTGTATATGAGCATTTTTATCTATCTAACATAATTTCTTAAATGTGTATGAAATTTTTCCTAATTGAAATAGCTAAAAGTATTAAATGCTATAATCAACCTTTTAAAAGAGAGAATATTGGTGCTATGAGCAGCTAAAAGAAATGAAAATATTTATATTACTATATATTTCATATTAGTTACATATTTAATTTATGAATTTTATAGTTATATTTACTAACTTTTTTTTTATCTTTTTTCTTTTCAAAATAATTCTATACAAATCTCCTATACAAGAGAAATAAGGAGATCATTAAATTAATTGCGAATTTTTAGAGTGGATGTTTAGAGTGAGATATAGAAGAATATATATACGAAGATAGAGTAAATTTTTATTTTTGTAATGTTAACTGTGAATTTTATAAATAAATTATAAATTACAATCATAAATAAAAGGAGGATGATAAATAAGAGATACACTATCATATTCAAAGTATTGGAGATATTTCATAATCACTAATACCATTCTAATGTACATAAGCACTTTCAATTATCTAACACAATTTCTTAAGTATAATTTATATTTTTTTCCTAGTTGAAAGAGTTAAAATAATTAAATGCTATAATTAACCTTTCAAAAATAGAGAATATTGGTGCTATGAGCAACTAAAAGAAGGGGACAAATACTTTTTTTATTGTATGTTTTCATATTAGGTGCATAATTAATTTCTAAATTTTGGAGTTAATTTAGGAATTTTACAATTATATTTACTAACATTCTTTGTCTCTTTTTTTTCCATTGGAAACAATTATATGCAAACCTCTCATATAAGGGAAATAAGGTGCCGAAAGAGTAAAATTTAGAATAATAAGTAAAAGAAGAATATAGTAGAAAAATTTATAAATTAATTACAAATTTTGTAAATAAACTATGAATTATAGTCATAAAAAAGGAGGATCATGAGAAGCAAGAAAGATATTGTGGTATTGAAACTTTTGAAGACATTTCATAATTATTAATACCATTCTAATGTACTGGCACCTTCATTTATTTGAAAGCCACCAAATAATCAACACAAGTTAAATTAGGTGACACAAATGCACACCCCTCGGTTACCTTTCCTTTTCCAAAAGAAAAATATCAAGTTTTATGACTTCATTTTAATGCTTATGATACGTAATAAGATCTGAGCTTATTCGATCCTATTGCCAAAGTCTAGTCGAGTTAGAGAGTCAACTTGGATTATTGAAGTTAATTTGTAAGATCATCTTATTCCTTCTTGTTCGACTACCTCTAAGCTTTGGAACTCTAGCCACTATCTAGGATCTTTATTGTTGCATTCTTCTTTGTCTAACCGCACCCCATTGACTCTAAAAAACTACCATACTCCTTCTCTATTGCTTCTCAACCAATTTCATTGATTTTCACCGTTTCCATCTCCACCTCCTTGTCATAACCGTAGGTCATTCACCACCATGCCTCTTTGGCCTCCCCTTTCCATGATCAACTCTAATAGATTTATTCTCCATTCTGAATCTATCTTAATTCCAAAAGTACTCTACCATCCAATCGTTGGATCTCTAGTTGACTCTTAACTTTGGAGATCCGCAATAACTCTAATTTTCTCTATGTGAGTTAGAATCCAGTTCTGTATTTAGATTTGGACTTATAGTGATTGTGGGTTTAGAAAGATGATCATTATAGTAGTATCAGAGTCAATCAGACCTTGGACCATCTTGAAGAAGTCTATTAATGGTGAATACAAGGTCTCAAAAGTCTTCAGAAGAAATGATGATCATGGAGGGTAATTCGATCGCCATGAACCATGAAAAAAGATAGGGGGATATTCCGATTAACTTGAGCCAATTGGAACCACCCAAGGTTGGCTAGGTTAGATCGGAGAGTAGACTTGCCTACACGAACATACTACTCCTTCGTATGTTGGAAGAGATGAGGGTGGAACGGAAAGCAGTAAGGGCATCGTAAAAGAGGATGTTTGCACTCTTAGCCAATGCACTTGCGGTTAAGGTGACCATCCCAAACCCTCCATTGGTTGCCATAACCATGGAGACCACTTGCATGAAACAACCTCAGGGATGTCCACAGCCAAGGAATGAACCATTGCTGCCCATGCCACAAAGGTAAGAAGAAGCGACAGTATAGGAGTTACCGCACCACTGTTGGGCATATCAATTTACTAGATGAACCCAGTGGCTTTTGAGGAAGACAATGGGTGGCATGACTTTCAAGATGATAAACCACAACAAAAGAAATGAGGGGCCATTATTAAATAGACCACAAGCGTCCATTTGTGAGGTCTGCACTACGACGTCCACCAACGAAAGATTAAGGCATCCACACCCGAATGATGAGCCTCGACTTTCCCAAATTTAAGGGCGGAGACCTAGTTGAGTGGTTGTACCATGTTGAGCAATTTTTTGCCTTCCATCAGACTAAGGAAGATGTCAAGGTATAGCTAGCAAATTTCATTTAAAAGGGCCTACATTTTATTGGTATAAATCGACTTCTACTAACGGCAGGTTGGAACATCGAGAGGAGTTTAGTGCTAGAATTTCTCGTTGTTTCGGCGCTGAAGGATATGAGGATTTTGATGTCCTCTTCACCAAGCTTGTGTAGGAAACTACTATTAGTGCTTAGCAAGAGGAGTTTAAGAAAATCAGTAGTAGATGCAACTCGACTTAACTGGATGTGCTTCTACAGAGTTCTTTGTGTCGGGGCTGCGAGGAGAGATCCAAGCAGACGTCAAAACTTTGCGTCTGGTCACCTTAGATGATGCTTTTCAGTATGTTATATTAATGGAGAGGAAGCACAAATAATTGATGAGTAAAAACAAATAACTCAAGCCATGACTACAAGTGATTAGGCTGGTGTATTGAGATCAACGGTAGGTTTTCTAGGCCCTAAAGGCTTAACTCAAGCCTTTAGCTAACATGAAGGGAGGCCATCCACTTGTTGTTTGAACTCTCGCGCTTGCGTAGGTGCAAGAGCGACGAGCAAAGGGTATTTGTTTTCGCTGTGACGAGTGCTTCACACCTGGTCACCGGTGTGTAAAGATGATAAAAAGTGTGATGCTGATAGATAGTTATGAGGATGCGAATGAGGACATGGGAGCTTTAGATGATAATGTATTGTTTTCTTACTCTACACCTTGATGATATGGTGGAGGAAGAGTGGTGGACTCTATTATATAATAGTTTGTTTGCAAAAGAAATAAAAGTTCCAATTAATCAAAGGAGTAAGTCTCGGGATAGGGCATTCGAATGCCCTCAAGTCTATTCGAACGCATATACCCGAGGGTAGAAGATTAATTAGGCATTTGAACGCCCTCAATGTTGTTCAAATGCATTTACCTAAGAGCTAGAAAATAAATTAGGCATTCAAACGCCCTCAAGCCCATTCGAACGTCTAACAACGAGAAACCCCATCTAGTCGTATAGAAGAAAAGAAGAAGGAAGAGAGAAGAAGAAAGAGCGAGGAACCCTTAGTTTAGGTGTTTTAATTAAGTATTTTTGCCTATGTTAGGCAATAAGATTCAAACCTATTTAATTCTATTGCCAAGTCTAGTCGTGAAATACCCACTTCCAAAATTCACGTGTTCCTCACGTGGAGAATTTCCACGTGATTCTCACGTGACCTGTTAGTGAAATAATCTCACAAGTATCTGAATAAGTCAAGAAATACCATAATAATCCAACAAATAAACCAGAATTACAATATCACAGGCCTCAACAAGTCTCTAGGAATACAAGTCCAACACAATTTTGTTAAAACATAAATACCCTCGCAGGGGCTAAGTCCAACTAGAATAAACAAATGCTAAAAATAAAGGAATGAATCTGCTACTCCTCGATGTTCGCATCCTCTATAATCAGCTCTGACGACCAAAATGGCGGTGAGCACGGGGCCCAACAAGTAAAATCCAATAATAATCTAAAAATATTACATGATAAATAGAAATGCAAACTCATAACATGTCAGGGAAAGTGTACATTATGACTTTTAATAACTTTCATTATTATAGCTCATTTTACGTAGAAATCCACACAAAAGTCAAGTCATAATGATATATCTCACAAAAGCACCATAAAAATCGAGGGGGACTAGTCATCTAGCGGTATTATCGCCCATACATGCCTGGCGACGCTACATATGACCGGTTGTCTGTGACCATCAGACTAAGGACCCCAATCGTAGACCCATCAACACCGCTCTAGTAATCATTGCATAGAGCGAAATCATCACATATGGCGGATAAGAGCACACAGCTCGATAAACGCCCTGACCCTACGTCCTCGGGTATCACTAGAACTACAATCCCTACCTCTCAATCATCTTTTCTAATATCATCCTAGACTAGTCTCCAACTAAGGCAGTATAATCACCTGAATGCTCCACCAGCTACCGACCTCAGGTGTAGACCGCTAATATAATACTATATAATACACTCTACCCTTAACCCCAGGTTGAGTGGGTGAAAGGGCACTACCTAGCTGGGACTTAACTAACAATGATATGTGCACATGGTGCCATGACCAATATTATTTATTTAACAAAATCATTAAAATAACAGGCATTATAAACAAGCATAAAGTCTACCATACATGTGCATTAAATGATAAATAATGCAAGTAAGAACTGACATGTAATTAAATGTAAGTATGAAATGTCATGTAATTTTCACAAGTAAGAAAACAATATTAATACAGATAAGAAATTACATAAGTATGCATTTTTCGTAGACTATTATATAATTCTACTCGCCTGAGTTATTTCTGGAATCCATCTTACTCTCTTACCCAATCGGCTCTTCTTGATTTTCGAGATCCTTCCCGCACAATAATGGATCTAATAATTTATAAATAAAATAAACATAAGATTAATGGACTTATGGACTAACTATCTGGTTGTATGAATTTAAGTTTCATTTTCTAGGTCCGAAATATTATTTGTCTTAATTAAAAAAAAAATAACGGTCATTTAGAGTCGTTTACAATAAAAATGTCGAAGATAAATGAAAAGACTAATAAATTCAAATATTTAATTAAATTATGTATAAATCCTAATTTTATTAATAACATGGTTGAGAAAAATTTAATTAATTACAATTTTATGTAGCTAACAGAATTTAAAAAAAAATAACAGACTAATAAATAAATCAGTCTTAGGGTTAATGGTTGGGCTGGGCTCAAGGCCCAACAAATTAGGTGAGAGAGAGAGAGAGAGAGAGTGGGCTGCAGACCTACCTGCAGCCCACTGGACTAGAGATAGTGGACTGGGCTTAAGAGCCCAGTCCAGGTTCTAAGGCCTTGAGCCCAACCCACTAGGTTCTAAGGCGCTTTGGACTGGGCTCAAGGGCCCAGTCCAGCAAGGTGAGATGGTGGATTGGGCTCTGGAGCCCAGTCCAACAGAGTGAAGAGGTGGGCTGCGGGCGCAGCCCACCAGAAACTAAGGGGGTGGACTGGGCTCCAAAGCCTAGTCCACTGAGGCCTTAGAGAAGGTCTAGGACCTGGGCTGCAGTGCAGCCCATACCACAGCCCAGAGAGAGCGGTGGGGGTTGGCCCAACCCCCACCTTCTCCTCGTCTCCTTGCCAAAGAAGAAGAAATAAAGGAGAAAGGGGTGTTGCTGCCGGTGGTGGTGATCCTCGTCACCGGCAGCCCTCGGCTCCGGCAACTCCTCCCTAAGTCGACTAGGTGCAGGAGTGATCAGAACCTCCGGCCAGTGCGACCGAAGGGTGAGAGTTGAGGAACTCCATGGCCGACGGCCGTGGAGCTTTCGACTCAATGCTAGGTGGGCTCGAAGCCCCCATCTCGGGTACCTACCTCTTCCAAGTGAAGAGGTGGGTCAGTCGAGATTAACGAGCGAGGCCACCACCGCCGGTGGTGGCCGCTTGCGCCAAAGAAACCCGGCAGTGGGAGGCGACATGGCATCGCCTCCCTCGCGCCCCGTGGGTACCCAATTTAGGTACTCACAGCAAGGGGTTGAAGCAGGAAAACTTTCCGGACCGGTGGGTGGTCGACCTGAGGTCGCCAGCCGACGAATTTCGCTGGTGAAGGCAGACATAAATAATTTCCTAATTACGCATGATTAACTAGGCTATTTTCAAATTAAACTAAAGAGGGGATGGAGGCTAACCCGAGGATCGAGGTGAGAGGTTTTGGTTGGCTGTCGGCGCTCCGGTGACTCACTACCTGCGACGAAAACTTCGGCGGCGCGGGAGAGAAAAGAGAGGAAGGTAGAACGAGAGTGAGAGGAATTTTGAAGAGTGAAACCAACCTAGAAGGTGAGAGGGGATGGGGTTTAAATAGGGTGAGGCCGAGAGGGCAGCGGAGTGGAGTTAGCTCCACTCTGGTGCACTCCTCTCCCACCTCCCATAACCAACTGTGAGAGGTGGTGTGGGTGGGGGTGGGTGTGGGGGGGTTGAGGAGGAAGAAAGGGTCAGCGCACGCGCCAAGCGTGTGCGCTGCGGTTAGAGTGCACGCGCCAAGCGTGTGCGCTTATTATAAATTTTTTAAACGGGTGTTATAAGTCAAGTTGGGGAGCCACCTATAAATAGATATAGTGTGCACCTGAATAGTCATTTTTGATTATTAAAGTTAATTTACAAGAACGTCTCCTTTCTCCTTATTCGATTATCTCCCAGCTTTGGAACCCTAGCCACCATCTAGGATCTTCGTTGTTGCCTTCCTCTTTATCTGGCCACACCCCCTTTACTCTAAGGAACGACTCTACTTCTTCTCTATCCCTTCTCAACCGATTTCCACCATTGCCATCCTTACCTCCTTGCCATATCCCTAGGTCGTTGACCACCATCCCTCTTTGGTCTCGCCTTTTCACGATCCGCTCTAATATATTCATTCTCCATCCTAATCTATCTCAATTCCAAAAGTGCTCTATCATCCAACCGTTGGATCTCTAGTTCACTCTTCACTTTGGAGATCTGCGGTAACCTCGACTTTCTCTATGTGAGTCGAAATCCAATTCCGTCTTTGGATTTGGACTTGCAGCGATCATGAGGTTAAGAAGGTGATCATTACAATCTTAAGGTGTGAAATTTGGAAAGCACCCCACGATGTCCAATTACAACTCCCAAGTGGACTCTTCCATCAATTTGCCGAGCCACTCGATCGGCAACTCCGTCTCCAAGTTGCGCCCTCTTGATTTAGCTTAGCCTCTTCGCTCTTAAACTCAGTTCGAGTCTAATTCACCACATCATGTTCTAAACTTATGTATCCTCAGCTCAGTGCAATTCGGTGGATTCGATCCCTTCATGCTCGTGTTCGAGGTTGTGGAGCCAAATCAATTGCTTCGGTCTACCTAAGTGGACTTCCCTCAACTCTAAAAGGGAAGAGAAAACCAAAAAAGAGGCTAAGTAGGCCTAGTCGGTTTGACGTGAGCACGACTTAGGCTAATTTTGGGCCAGTTGATTGTGAGTTGCATCCAAGTCTTTCTAAAGCTCGCCCAAGGTGGGGAGGTGCCCAACCAAGAAGTGGAAGACCTTAGCAAGGGTTTAACCAAGGCTCAACCCGGTTGTGAACTTCGGCAAGATCAGAATATGATGCGAATTAAGTCAGATCGAATCATATCAAGGAAACTTTGTGCTCAATGTGTTGAGTCTATTTATCTTATCTACTTTTATAGTTTAGTTAGTCTTAGTAGCATACAAATTTATTAGCTAAATCTATCTTTGGGCAGTTTTTTAGAAATTTTTTTGCAGGATATTCAACAGATGTCTAAATAATATGAAATTAGTTGGAGAAGATCGACAACGTCTAGATCTAGAATTTTATATTCAGTGTTTCCTCAGATTTGAAATCTATCTATAGCCTTACGAAGCACTAATCCGAGCTAGATAATAAAGACTAATTTAGCTAGTCATGTTTATCTCTAATGTAAGTCATTGAGGCAAATCCTAATCCGAGCTAGATAATGAAGATTTCATTTAGCTTCTAATCTCTCTCATCCACCACACCACCGTTGTCCCTAGGGTCGCCTCCTCTTCCTCTTGGATCATGCAAAATTTATTCGGACCTTCATTCACTATTTAGTCGATAAGTCTAGATCTAATTGTTTAAACCTAGAGATCTTGAATTTATTGGAAAGCTCTCTTTATAATAATGATAATATATCCAAAATTTAAAAGGATCCAATAGTTGGATCATCTAAAATTTTCGTTGCAAGTTACGTACTTAATTCTATGTAGAATCTGATTCAAATCGGGTCAAGCTGGTTCATATTAGAATGCAAGGGACAACTCGGATGGCCATTAGGTGTGCGCATAGTGATTTTAGCTCGTTTCTCCTCCACATAGGTAGGTGTTAGAGTATGATTAGTAGGTCTAGCCCCTCATTTTACACACCAGTTGAGGTTCAAAAGGGTGGCCTCAATCTAAACCAGCAACAACCATCTTTGATCTAGTAGAAAAACCTTTCATCGTTGGGATCGACCAAACCGAGTACTCCCATCTTCGCTTCGTCTAGTAGCCCTCATCTGACTTTAGAGGCCCATATGCTTCTTTTCCATGAGTATGACATCTTCATAGGCCTCCTTTAAGGTTCGTGGTCAAAGCGCTTGATGTCGGCTTGGATTTCACTTTATAGCCCCTATATGAAAGTGTTCTTGAAAAGCTCATCCGACTAAGGTGGAAATAATTGTGCGCTGATTTGATCAAACTCTTCTTAATATGCAAGTATGGTAGTTTGCTGAACCATCTTAGTGAGAAAAGCGCCGAAGTCCCCATAACCCACTACTCCAATCCATTTAGTGAGGTTGACACTGAATGTCACCTAGTGATACAGATTTCGATGCACAGCAACGGCTCAGTAACAATAGAATGATTGATCCTTCCAAATGGAAACTTGCTAACTTCACCTTGTGGTCCTTCGATATCCTCTGAAAAGCAAAAAATTGCTCCTCTTGATACAACCAATCAACCGGATCACTGTTATTGAATTTAGGAAAAGTTAGGGTTTCCATTCCTACAACCAATCAACCAATGCAACTAATCAACCAATCAACCGATGTTCCCTCGAAATTGCTCCTCTCGATACAACCAATCAACCAATCAATCGGATCACTATCACTAAATCCTAAATTCACCCTTAGGTTGAAACTAACTAAAATATGTTTTAGAGTTTCCATTCCTACAGCACCACTCTCTTTCTTTACATTCCTATAGTACTAGATCAGATATAGGTCAAATAATGGTTAATCAATAGTTCCATCCATATTTTTACTATAGATACAGTTAGTAGGATACCAATATCTAAGACCATATTCACACTAAAGGGTTATCAACATACATCAAATACAAACTACGTCTTGACAAATATGATTTAGATTAGATCTAAATGGATACAAATAATAAAATTGTATCAATCCCAATTTGAATCCGTTTAAAATCCGATTTTTATCATATTTTTATTCTTATCCATTTAGTGTAGATATAGGTCTATATATTGGTAACTATATATAATATCCATATTCAAACTTCAAAGCAAAAAAATGAAAATAAAAAATTCCGGATGTGGATTAATCACTATCCAATCCATATCTAATTTGTTTTCACCCTAACTATATGATTATAGATGTCCAAGTTGGTTTGTATCAGCACTTTGAATGTCTAATTATAACACATGTACACAAGAAGATAGACAGTTATATTTGTACTGATATACTTGACCTCAGTCATATGTAGTAATGCATTACTCACATTCCTCTATGTCAATAAAGGTTATTGTATATCTCCAAGTTTAATGAACATCTTTCCCATTATGTGGTAATGCATACTCACATTTTCTACGCCAATAAAGGTTATTGTATGCATTTAAGTTAAATAAGCATCTTACCCATTTGTTATATTTTGTCCATCCGTCCTGTGAACTCATTCGGAAAACCAATAAATCATGCATATTTGTGCTAGGTACAAAGGTTGGTATTAATTTTCTTTGAAAGTAACACAACATGGGTCCAAAGAGTATCAGGCTGTCAATATGTCTGCCTCTACATCACTAACGAAAACGAAGGGCTGCTATTCCCCACGAGCCAAACTCCCTCCTATTTAGCCATTTATTTGTTTTCTTCGTATCCCAATCCTACTCTCAGACTGTTGTCCATGTAATTTCGACTTCAGACAAGAATTCACATCTCTAGTTCAAACAAGACATAAAATCACCACTGCGTGAAATAAATAAGTAGAAGAGCAGCAATTCATAATCGTCTTCAATCAGACACAAAATTGCTGCTGAAAACAGCTTCTTACATAGACGACCTCTAAAAGGTAAACAGGAATGATACAAAAACGACTCTATTTAGTCTGTACACCAATGGGTATGTATGCCTTCTACACAATAAGAATGAGTATGACAGTCAAGATGGTCTTTCCTCTAGAAAGAATATTGAAAAGAATTCAAGACAATCTTTGAAGTTGTGAGCCAGGGTCGATCTTTAGCCGTCCGCTCTTTTGTGAAAGCCCACTAGAACTAAAGCCCACTCTCACTTTTGGTCAAAAGAGTTGCTGGAAATTTTCACAAAGAAACAGTTAGGAAGTGAACTGATAAATAGTAATGCTATTAGAAAACTCCACTGCAAAATTAAACCAGAGAAATACCATAAACAAGGCAAATCACAAGACAGTCCGCAAGCCAATATATAACCAGAAGGTAAAATGAAATCATTTCTACAAATATCACATCCTGCTTGTCAGTCTTATTTACTATCACAGCAGCAAAAATTAGACGATTGAAAATCAAAAGCACTTCTTAAAAGCAGTATATCAAGAATAGGAGTCTTCTCATAGCAATGGCTTAAGTGATTTTTCTGCTGTACCCTCAATAAGGGAATTTTCTCCTGTATACTCAATATTGACACATCTCATAAAAACTGCCTAGTGCCTAACAATAACAAAGAAAATGGAGGGGAAAAAAACTTGACACCAATAATCTACCTGTCAAACTAGGTATACCACAGCTGCAATTCTTATTACAGAGGAACAACAACGTCGAGATTCCCCGAGATTTGCCATCCTTTAGGATAGACAAGATGCTTAGCTTCTAAATGAAGATGCCAATTCATAATCCTTGAGCAACCACTAGGTATGCCTTCCATCTGACTTTCATCTTCTACCAGCTGCTCTATAAATGTTGTCTCCTGCAAACATTGTGATCATCAAGTTAATTTATATTTCCCAAAACAAGCAAAAATATATGTGAACATTGTGAAGATCTCAATAGTCTGAAATCACATGCATGTCATTATTTTTTATAATATTTAGATAGTTTATTAGGTAAGGAAAAAGGAATTGTGTTCAGGTGATGTGTTCATAGACAATTTTAACGATACAAAACTGTACATATGCTCTTGCACTTCCATAGGTCAATTGTGTTCAGGTGATGTGTTCATAGACAATTTTAACGATACAAAACTGTACATATGCTCTTGCACTTCCATAGGTGAATGTTGTTTGCAGTTCCACCATACATCATTTCTTGTTCGTTTGTTTGACCCTAATGGATGAAAAGGAGGATTATAATAGTCCTGCAGAAGAGTCATACTACATCTCATACAATATGTCTTGAAATGAAAGAGGCAGTGATAAAATATACTCAAATCATTCTAAAAGAATAAGTACACTTCCAAAATATGTTAAAAGATATGAAACCTTGACAGCTGCTAAGTTAGACTTAAAGCTGAACTTAGATCCTTGAAAACATCAACAGGAAATGCCAGTTCTATGCGTATGGAACCCAAAATATTGCTTTTTCAGTACAGCAGGTGCATCAAATAGACTACCAACAGGACCATCTCTAAGGCCTAGATCTATTACACATTACTTTTTCCACTCCAAATCTTGCCTATCAAAGCCCGGGTACCAGCAGAGGGTATGCCAGTGCTTCTTAAAAAATCAATGTGTTTATTAACTTAAGTTTTGAACTTAACCTTCAGTTTCTAATACTAAATGTTTGTATTACTATTTACTCCGCATTCTGGCTGCAGAGGTTTTGCTACATAGAAAGCCCAATGACACAGATTTGCATTGTGGCTCACTAGTTAGGGGGAAAAACAACAATAACATCTTTTAAATTTCAGATCAGATTTAATTATAAGGCACTTAGATAGTAAATAGCCTAGCCTGGAGCTACTTAGTTCATATATAAGTCTAAAAGTAGGTAATGGAAGTCTCGGATGTCATCAGAATGCAATAAAAAAAATTGGCAAAACTACAGGTGTACCTTAGGAGGATCAGTAAACAGACTCTAATTCGTTCCTGGGGGAACATCTACTAAAATTGGAATGATACAAAGTAGATTAGAATGCCCCTGCATAAGGATGATATGCACATATTGAATCAACAAACTCTAACACAACCAAGTTGGCCAATGAGTGATTGGCTTATCTAGTGTCTACTTCGAACCACAAAAATGATTGGACCAAAATGACTTTCTAGATTTGAAAAAGGGACTACTTGTGTGCACATCAATATCTGATTTCACTAAATCTCTCGATTTTTCTCTAGGTTTTTAACATATTTGACCAGTGTATTGAAAGGCGGCCGCGGATTGCGGGCAGTCACCCCACCGCTTAGCGCCTAGGCGGAAGGCGGGTGCCAAGGCGGACGCTAAGGCGGTGTAGTATTTTAATATAGAAAAAATTAAAAATAATTATATATGATATATAATATATTCTAATATAACTAAAAATTAATACTAAAATTACAAGTAGCCAAAATAGAATCATAACTAATCCTTTTTTCTCGTTTAACAATCACTGAGATCTTAAAAAAACTAGAAAATTAAAAAAATCCCCACACTACCCTTCAGTACCACTTTAAATGCCAGTCTGTCATCCATTTATAGTAGGGGTAAAATTGGAAATATAGAAAAAAAAGCTTAAAAAAGAGGAAAGTAGAGAGCGAGAGATAGCTCAGCATCTCATCGCCGGAGAGAGAAAGCTGTAGCGAAAGAGTGAGAAAGGGCAACAGGTGCGGATGAGCTCATGCCACCGCTTGTCGCTGCTGCCGTTCCCGCTCGTGCTATCGCTGCCGCTTGCCGTCGTTGCCGTTGCCGCTCGCCGTCGCTGCCGCTTGTGCTACTTCTGCCGCTTGCCGCCGCTTGTGCTGTCGCTTAGGGCAGAAATGGAGGAAAGAGTGAGAGAGAAGATTGAGGAGATCGATGTTATTTTCTTTTTTAAAGTTTGCCAAAATCCTACCCGTGTATATCGACCCGACCCGCGTCTAGTGGGCCGCCATGCACCAAAGCAAGCCGCTAGGTGCCAAAGCGGCCCGCCCCGAGCACTAATGCGGCCTACCCGCCTTTGGCAGGCCGCATTGCTACTTTGCGGGGCGGCCGATGCACCGCCCCGCCATGGCGGCCGCCAAGGCGGTCGCCTTTACCGCTTTTCAAAACACTGTATTTGACCAAGTATATATATATATAGAGAGAGAGAGAGGGGGGGGGGACCTTCCTATGTTTTTTAACCAATACAATCCTAACCAATAGTTGGGCAAGATCTTCTCAGTTGGTTAGGGATGGCAAATTTCAATCAGACTCAATAATCTAGCTTTTAAATATGTTTGGATTTAATATAATCAGCTTCAGGTCATAAAGGAGTCAACCCGGCTAAACTAATTATTAATTGGGTTGTATTTGAGTTTAAGCCACTAACTCATCATCTGGCCAGATATGACTGATTTATTAATTAGGTTAACTGGGTCCGGGCAACCTACTAACCCATCCAACTATATATATAACCATCCCAAGTTCTCAGCCTAAATACCTAACCCTAACTTACTCCAATTCCCAAGTTATTTTGTGGTGAGACGGTGAGACCTTCCTCACCTCGCTCTCTTTCTCACCGACAGTTCTAACGAGCTGAGATATTCTCTATTTGCCTCTATACTTAATGGATTTGTTGTCTTCTTTTCTTTCTTGATTTTTCAAAGTTTTTGCAGCAAAATACCCTTTCTGATCAATTATTTTTTTGCAGTGAAATATTCTTTTTGATTGAATTTAGACTTGAATAATATCTAGGTTGCTGAGATCTTTGTTGCCTAGGTAAGATCTGGAATTAATTTTTTGATCAGATTTACAACACTCAAATGTCCCTTTTTCGACCTACTTGTCTAATGCTAACTGGTCAAAAAGCAATTAAGCCCTCTTCTCAGAAACCATGTGTCCAACTGTCCATGTCTGACTATTCTCATAGATTACATCCATAGAAGTAATAGAATGAGAGTGAACACCTTTGAATTCTTGTCTCACATGTGGATAGATCTATGAGGGTTAACTAGATATTCTTTGCTATGCAGCAGTCTTGCTGCAAAATTATCAGTAGTCTTTCCATGTCGTACAATTTCCACGATTATAAAGAACAGATATTTCATTTACCCCTTCGTACCGGTATCCGATATGTATCGGATCCCGATATAGCATCGATACAGTCCAATTCGTATTAGATACAATTAGAGGAGTGTTGGCATTAAAAAAGTTAATTTTGTTTCTAATACGACTCCGATATGACATTGATACGGTGGGATTATACTCCAATATGATGTCGATACAGAGGGATACTGCTATGATATATTTCTTATCATCCAATCATTTTTTTTTTTTGCTAACAGATGATATAAATTATAAAACATATATTATATATATACGTTTATATGATTTTCCAATCCTTCATGATATTTAAAGGCTTTGTTTATTTGATAATAAATTAAACATATAACTTGAAAGTCATTTATAGATCCAAATTAATTGTAGATTAATAATTGAATTAGATTTCAATGTTTTGCAAAATTTTTAGTTTTATATCAGTTTTAGTTACAATACTATCCTAAAGTTTTAGGTATGTAGGTATTAAATCTGTAGCTTTATTTCTTTTTTTATCTTATCATTTTTAAGACATAATCATTTTTTACCATATGTTATATTAGTTGACAATAGATTAAAAATATATTATTTATTTATTAGCGTATCCATACCGTATATGTATCTTACCTTTAAGAATTTACATTATCCTTATATCCGTATCTCCATATTCTCATATCCTGTATCCATATCTATGCTTCATAAGCGGGTGGGTGGCTTCTAGTATAATGCAAGCGATTTTCGCAACATTGTTGCTAATATTGTTTGCATTGCTTTTTTCAGACTTTTATATGTGGTTTGAATATTTATAGAAAATCTCAGTGTAATAATGTGAACACTAACATTGGAGAATATTTTTACTCATTTCCCACTTATCACAATAGGTATATAAAATTAAACAAGGGCTAAAAAAAAGCAAACTTCATATGTTTTAAAAACCATTACATTTTTCTTAAAAATGGGATAAAAAAAATTGCATGCAAATTATATGGTGTATAACATATGACAGATAGCAAGCATGATCCAAGTTTCGGTCAATCCCCAGACAAATTGGTCAAAACCACCCTTGCAACTAGTTTTAGCATGGGATCGACCTATATGCAATTCTAATTAGATCGGAGTGTTGGTCGATACCGCTCGATAGGGATTTTTTCCAATTAAATAGGAATATCAATTATTTTATGTCCCCAAGCCATAGAAGAAAGAGAAAATCTCTTGCCTTTCTCACTCGTTCTCTCCCATCAACCTCAACAACCACCTAACACAGATCTGGTCTCTATCGACATACGATGAGCTCCTCTAACCAAGATTCGACCTCCGTCAACATCGATGAGATCCTCTGACCAAGATCCAACGACCTCAACCTCCGCAACCTTAAAAAATTATTTTCTTTTTATGTTTTTCCTTTTCTCTCTCTCTCTCTCTAACTCCCCAATTTCTCTTTCTCTCTCCCCACCTCTTTCTACTCTCACTCTCTTTCTTTCGTTGTCTTCCTCCCTCTCTATTTCTTTCTTTTTCTCTCTCTGTCTCTGTTATTAGGAATCATTTTGCTGTAGTACCAAAGGAGAGAGAGGGGCTAGAGAGAGAGTGGAAAGGCTCTATTACTGCAGTAAGTTTTCTACAGTAACAAAGGAAGAGAAAGAGAAGAAAGAAAAGGGGAAGAAAGAGATAGGAGATTGCTAGAGAGAGGGGAGGAAGAGAGATTAAGAAAGACGGTGAGTGGGAGGAAGTTCTCTACTTGTCTCCCTCTCTGTTCTGTCGCAACAACAAAGAGAGAGAGGTAGAGAGATGGAGAGAGTTTTACATTTTTACTTGTTTGTTAGAGAGAGGGAGAAACTGAGTATGAGAGAGACAAGAAAGGTTTCATTTTTTAAAATTTGAAATTATTTTATCTTCATTTTGTGAATTATTTTGAATTTGATTCTATTTAGGTTTGATTTACACTAAAAATTAAAATGGTTCCAAAAGAGAAACCACACATTACCAACATTTGATGACAAAAAATACAACACTGGGTAAAATAAAAGACATGTTAAATACAACAGATATAAAAAGAAAATGAATGAGGGTGTCAATCATATGAAATTTTTTTTCTAAAAGATAGAAATATGATAGCTTAGACCATAGTAGCTATGGAAGTCAGAAAACAGATGTTAACTTATCTAATAGGTAAAAAGAAAAATAAATAATTTGCAAAATAAAGATATTCAATAGTTTTGTTAAGAACTAATGCATAATTCTAAACACGTTGATAATGATAATAGTGAGTATTGTGAAAATGATGATGAGGAAAGCAATAAAATATATAAATGCACATAGAGAGGAGATGAGAGAAGTAGTGGTAATTTTCAAAAATCTAAATCAATTCATATGTAGAAAGAAAGAGAATATGATAACAATAATTCTAGAACTCCTAGTATTACAATAGAGTATAGAAATATTAAACCAATGGATATATATATTCAAAAAAAAAAAAAAAGATCGTACATATACCACTATCAAAACAACTCTCAAAGGGATAAAAATACAAAAAACCACATCAGTAGAGCTATCTCTAAATTTTTCTTTTATAACCATAAATTTTCAATGTACTTGATAGTCTTTATTATCATATTATGTGGAATATTATAAGATCAATAGGACCTGATGTTTTTCTTTTAATTCAAATGATATTGCTACTAAATATCTTGAGTCGAAGATATATAAGCTTCACGTACATTGAGACATTTAAAGAGTATTGAAATGAATTTAAATGTACATTGATGCGTGATATGTGGACTACAAAACATAGGAGAAATATATTTAATTTTTTGATATACTCGAGCATTGGGGCAATATTTTTAAAGTATGTGGATACTACTCTTTATTTTAAAAGTGTAGATTGTATTTTTTCAGTTGATAGATAAGACAGTATAATTATTGTGAGATGTTAACAATGACAATTCTTTAGCATGAATTATCTTTTCTATTTGTTGATTATGAAGTTATTACAACCATATGCTTTTACATATGTGATGGTGTTAAACACATAAGTAGGAACACAAGAAAGTCATGTTTCAAAAATTTCTAAAAGGGAGAAGGAAAAGGTTAAAACTTTGCTACAGGCAATTCTTGTGAGGATAAGTTGACATCTAATTTGTGGATTTCCATAACCATTGAGGGGTATTTCTATCTCATTGCATACTTGATGAGAATTTTAAGCTACAAAAAAGACTTAATTTCTGTACAATGCCAACTTCACACATAGAAGTTGCTCTTTCTAATAGAATATAGTCCTTTACACATTGTTGGTCAAATGGATCATAGAAAGAAAGTTGTTTTTTATAACACTAGATAATGCTTTCACAAACGGCTTGTTCATTGCATTGTTAAAAAATCAACTCACTTTCAAAATTACTCAATTATGTAATAGTGAATTCTCTAATGCTCATTATTGCACTCACATCTTTCATATAATTGTCCAAAAAGGTTTAAAAAAAATAAATGATTCTATATGCAAACGTCATGAAAGCATAAAGTATGTCAAAGGTACACAAGGAAGGAAATAAAAGTTTTTAGATTGTGTTAAACAAGTTCTTTAGACTTTGAGGGATTTAGATAGAATGTACCCATAATAGGGAATTCAACATATCGAGCACTTAAAAGTGCTATCTGTTTTATTTTCACATTTTTTTCATTTGCAATTGAGTGATTCAATTTATAAGCATTGCTCATCTTAAGAAGAATGTAGGGTATAAAAGATTTGCAAGTATTTAAAGTTGTATTATGATGTTACATGCATATTTTCTCAATCAACTTATTCTACAGCTAACACATATTTTTGTAAGGTGTTTATGATCTAATTAAATTAGTTGAAGGTATGCAAAACTTGGACAGTATTATTTGTCGCATGACTACACGAATGAGTGACAAATTTGAAAAGCACTAGACTAAGTGCAGTGTTATCTTAGCTATAGCTTTCATTCTAGATCCATACTATAAATTTCAACTTGTGGACTTCTATAAGAAATATTTACGGTAGTTCTAATCAGATGATGAAAGTATATGAAAAGCTATTTGCTCTATTTGACACTTATATGCCATAAATACAGAAGCTTTTAAATATTTTTTTTATTTTAAAATAACTTTTAGAATTTCTATGTAATTAAAAAATAATCTGATACAAAAATCCAAACTAGCAGCCAAAACAACTGATATGATTGAATATGTATTGTTTTTTCAGATGGCCAATTGTAATCCCAATATTTCAAACTGTGGTTTAATCTATAGACATACAAACATTTGATAACTATAAAAGAGTTCAAGACAGATTCTCAGCCATTACTCTAAGCATCATTTAAATAGTGCAGGCATGCAAGATGAACTGTACAGTGAAAACTTCAAGTGATGTAACTCTCTATAATTTCCCCTAAACACCAACAAGAACTGAGGTTCCTATATTGCTATCATTCTATGCTATAACATGAGCAAAAGTTTGCAAAGACAAAACAGTGACCTCAAAAAACACTTTAAACCATGCCATGTATTTCTAAATAACTAGAATATAATGATTTAGAGATCAATTTCTTAACTGCTAACAATGCCATGTATTTCTAAGTTTCGAAAAAGCTATTGTACGCTTTGCATGTCACCTTGAGATTATTTACATATTTACCCTTCAAAAGAGGAATATTCCTCATCTGCAAGTCATCTAATAATAGGGCCAAAAATTTAAAAGTTTTATGCCAACATTTATGCAAGTTCTGGAGATTTTGCACATATGTAAATGATGAAATTTGTTAACAGTATATCAGAATTTAGGAGATTTTCCTTTTTTGAGGGGTTAATATGTTTAGGCTGAGTGGAAATGCTCTATTAAAAAATCCAAATATCGCGTACACATAGACAGCAGCTTATAATCATGTATTCCCCAATATAATATATTCTAAACATAATAGCTCATATAGCAGACTTTCTCTGGTTCCTATTTTTAAAGATTAATAAAGAGCTATATTTCTTCTTAAGATGTTAGTTTTCCTTTTTTCAGGTCTACACTTAGCATGCATCATAGAAGTTCCAAGCTGAAAATCTTGAACAAGAGCAGTTAAAGAACTATGAATCTTACCTGAAAACCCTCCTTCACTGTATCCAGCTGCCTAATGGCATTCCAGGAGAGATGGAGCCTCTTCTTTGTGTCCCACAGCATAGTGCTGTTGAATGCGAATCCTGACATATCAACATGAAATCTGCGAAGTCTCTTACTTTTCTCATTTGTGTGCCATCCAATAACTTGCCTGCCATTGCATACTGGGCCTTCTAGAATCGCCTTATTTTTGCTTTGAGCAAGCATTGCAACAGGCCAAGTACCAAAGTTCCTGCAGCATAGCATAGTTCCACAAGACAATACATATTATTTTCTTTTCACTGAAAATAGGTCATTAAAAATTAAGCCCACATAGACATTACCAGGTTTGGTGTACCAAGTTGATGTCAACATAAAGATATGACTAGCTTTTAAGTAAGAGTATGATTCCTGGTGCCAATTAAGAGTGAGAGAAGGAAAAGACGAGTAATGGAAGTGGAATAATTACTTGAAGGACATTCCATCCAAGATGTGGAAAGGGTTGGATTATAGAAAATCCCAAACTAAAGATTATCGGTGATACCACCTCAATTTCTTTCCCTGCTGTCTTGTTTGTGCTCTCTAACCAGCTTAGAAGCCAGTACATTATGATCAACAATATCTTCAATGTGAGGGGACTACATGTGGCAGTAACTACACGTTGAGAACTTTCAAGGGTTTTCACAATCAAGATACATCTAACTGATGGTTTAATGGAACAGTTGCTTCCAAGTTCCCAAGCGTCAACTCCTGACAACCGAACCAACCAAGTTAATCCAATTTAGGGGCCAGAGTTGTTTAAAATTACCAAGTTTTGATTATAATTCCCGAATCGAATCAAAATATGGGTTGAGCAACATGTAAGGAATTTTGAGAAGCCTCAAGTTTGAGTGAAGAAGAGGCAAAAGCAAGTAAGAGATAGAGATACGGAATAGCTACTCCCAAGACAGGTACCTGATCTCTCTCATTCGCTCGAACAGTTCGAGCGAATAGATATTATCGTCGTCAGCAAAGTAGACGATTCCATCGAGCCTATGTCGCTCGATGTGGTCGAGCGCGGTGTTCCGCTGGTAGACACCCCTGTCCTTGACCTCCGAGGAGTTGCGCTTGCAGACAAGGTGTCTGTACATGACTCCCGTCGTCCTCAAAATCTCGGCGGTCTCCGGCGAGGCGGCCCCCATCTCCACCACGATCCAGAGCAAGGGCGGGGGCACCAGCCGCAGCGTCTGAGCAAGCCGGTTCAGGAAGTATGCCTGCAACGCTCGATTGTACGTCGGCGTCACCACGATCAGAAGCTTATTGTAATGCGGCGGCGGGATCTCGGTGTCGGTCTTCTTGTTGAGCTCGACGACGGAGGTGAAGGTGCCGGTGTTGACTTCTTGAGAGCGATGGACGAGAGAGGCGAGATCAGGGTGGGGAGGGGGTTCGGAGGAGAAGTGGTGAGAGTCGTGGAGGTCGAGATCGAGATCGAGGTCGAGGTCGAAATGGAGGTGAGCGAAGGGGAAGAGGCCGAGCAAGAAGCCTATGAGGAAGCAAAGAAAGAAGCGAAGGATAGGCCGCCTCCAGGGGTTTGTGGAAGGAGAGGCGTAGTGGTGGGAGTATTTGGCGGCGGCGGAAGGGGAGAAGAGTCGAGCGGAGGAGGTGAGGGGAAGGCGATCGTGGTGGTGGTGGTAGTGGTGGAGAGACGGAGAGAGAGTACGGCGGATTGAGGCCATGGGAAGAAGAAGAAGAAGCTAGAACCGAAATAGGGGGCGCATCGATCAAGAGATGGATGAGATGTGAAGAGGGAAGGAATTGGATGCGAACAGGTAAATTAATGGTTTTATTCGCGTGTTATTCCGGTAAGGGAAGGAGAATTGAGGGAAGGAAAGGAATGGGACCATACACGGAAGGTGAAGAGTCGTAGCGGAGGGAGGGAAGAGGAACGAGTCGCCGAGAGGGCGGCCATCCCATGGGATATTGTGTTATTATTTGTTCCCGAACAACAAAACGGAGGTATACTGCGTCTGCGTGTGTGGGTAGGAGCGGGGTAGGAGCGGGTTAGGTGGCCAAAAAGCGGAATTGTCTGAATCACCCCTAATCTGTTGGGGATTCGCCGACTTTTTTTTCCTGTTTTTTATTATTCTGTTCATTAGTCCCAAGGAAATGGTCGGGCGGGCGACGGACGTCTTCTTTTCCTCCCTCGTTCCAAGGAAATTAATAGTTGACGCCGGTTCCTTCCTTGCGAAATTGGGATGGTATCAATTCACTACTGAATTTCAAACAAACTTATCGCGAGTAAATTATTTAGTTAGTGGTGGTTAGCTTGACTTCCGAGAAGCTCGGCGGTAAGATGGGTTAGGGTGATGGTTCAATAATACTTAGCTAGAAGTGATGATTCGACGGCAAAATAATTTGAATTTTAGACTTGATTGTATTGTATATTGGATATAAAGTTTAAGGAAGCCTGTGTATATTGATTATTTATCTAGCTTATAACTAACCTATAGACTCTTAAATAATTAATAAAATATTTTTAAAATATATTTCAACTTTTTTTAATATTATTTTAGAACAACTTATCAATTGACATGATTGTAAAACTATTTGAGATCTAGAGGCTAGATCGACCATAGGGCCATCAAAATAACAGGTCTACTCATAAAAGCTTATTTAGCTTAACTCGAGCTCTAAATAAGCTAAGTAGATTTAGAATTTTAGTCTCAAAAATATAATTGAGCCGAATTAAGTTAGAGCCAACTCGTTCAAGCTCATCTCAAATAGAATCAGATATATAAAAGTTTCACGTAGAATAACCGGTTAAGCTTGTTTATTATAAGCTAGCCTACCCAGTTTCGATTCCTAACATCGAAATCTTTAACTATTTAAATCCCATATCAAAAAAAAAAAAAAATTTGATAGGGTACATATAACTCTTAGCCAATTCGAGGTAGCTCGATATTTCAATGAGGCGAGGGAGTTTTCATATTAATTCTGAGCAGAGACCCTACTCGATTGAATCCGTGATTTGTGGTGTAGTCCGGAAATTTGTTGGCCCAACAGAAGTGTTAGCTAACACCGACAACTCCAGATGTGACTAACTAAATAAATTAGTTGTATACTTGTATTGTTAATTCGCAATGATGTCGTTCTCTCGTGCTAATAATCGGGTTGGACAGAGTTCCTCCTAGTCCAAAATAATATTTGGGTAGATGTCGTGATCGAGTATGTGATTCAAAATAATGTAATGTATGTTCCATCTCGATCAGAATTCGTTAACGAAATAGTCAGTCAGTCAGTCATAGGGGATGGAATTGTTTGGAGAGTCCAGAATGGCCAAATCACTTGTCCCAAACTTGCATCTAATGATCCCTGAAGGTCAAATTTGTGTGGCAGTTGTCCTCGTTTATAAGGATCAAATTAGAACCTTTCCATGTTTTGAAAACTGAGCACGTAGATATTGTTGAATAATCATATCTGTCACCTCCATTTTGCGGAACTGGCGGCACACCCTCTGCTCTCACACGATTGCGAATCAACTAGCTAGTTGTTTGTCAAACAACTGGACAAATAGGTGATTACATTTTCCTTTTATAAGAAATAATTAAGATTTTATGTTTACAAAAACCACACCCACATTTTGGTTTGAACTCTGGACAAAATTTGTATCAAATCCTTTTTCAAAAATAAAAAATAAAAGTCAGTAGATGAATACATTTCTTCAAATCACTCGGTTACAAAAAAACACTAGGCACATCACTCCATTCTTTACAAATATATTCTCGAAGAGTAGGACTAGTGGGTTCATAATCAAAGAAATTTTCAAGCATTAATACATGCATTGCTTTTGTAACAACTTTATCCTAAACAAATAAAGGAAATTAAAATTAAAAATTAAGGGCATGACGTGGTCGGCCTCATGCCCAAGTAAGCACTGGGAGCGCATGAGGGTGCCACACACCCTCACCTGCTCACACCGTTAGCTAGCTGTGTGCCCCACTGCCACTATAATTGGTCCGTCGTCGTCTCTTCTATCTCTATGTATATTTATCTCTTAGTCTTCTCACAGCCGGTGAGCTCTCTCTCTCTCCTTCTATCTTTTCTTCTCTCTTTTTTTCTCTCTTGAGCTCAAATTCGTTGGAATCAAGTCGTCAGATAAAAGATAACTAGTACAGCAGCTAGGCTCTTCCTCATCAGCCCATCTTTGCTCCCCTTCCCTTTTTCTTCCATTTTCTTCTTACTTTCTTCTTCCTCTTTGATATTCTTCTCCTTTTGTGATAGGTTATGGAATGACTCCTTTAAGATCTGGATTTATTGCAAGAAGGAGGCCGCACAACTGAGCGAAAATATTCATCAAATATTCTCCGGTAGGTAGAAAATTACGAAACTAAGTAGAATCAGTCCACATAATTATGGGAAAATATTCGTTAGATATTCTATAGTAGTCAGAAAATTACGAAACTAATTGGTTTGGATTTGTAACTTCCTGATCTACAACTTTTGTATTTATGCCCTTCATAGATTCTAACTTTAAAAGGGACGAAAATATGGAATAACGTAGTTGATGGTGGTGGTGAAGTGGATGTTAGGGTTATGGATGGGTATGGAGATGAGGGTGGATTGTGGAAGTGATTAAGGGAAGTAGATGAAGGGAACGAAGTGGTCAAGATCATAAAGAAGATGGGTGGCTTAACAATCGAGGGAGATTAGAAGCGAGGAGAAACCTTACCAACGGTAGAGGTGGAAGGATGGTGAAGAAGGAGAAGGGAGGAATCTAGAGAGAAGATAAGAGGTAAGAAATCAAGAATCCAATAGCATAATAAAGTTGGCTGCCATCCAACATATTTATAAAGGCTAGCTGACAAGTCCTAAAATAATATGAAACCCTCGATCGTGTTCGAACGCACTCAAAAAGCCTTATCTCTGGATGTGCGAACGCGATACAAGCATTCGAACGTGGGCGTTTGAACTCGCTCGACCGCGTTCAAACGTACAATATGCGTTATCTGTATTTGCGAACCTAATGCAGGCATTCACAAGGGCGTTCGAACGCGACCTCACATACGTTCGAACGCGACCTATAGAAATTTTATTTTAATAAAAATAAACACCTAATGCAATAAGAAAAGATGTATCAAAGGACTCGACAAACGAGGGAAATTAGAAGTTAGGAGAGACCTTGCCAACGATAGAGGTGGTATGTTGGTGAAGAGGAAGGAGGAAGATTAGGGTAAAGAGAAGATAGAGAGGCAAGAAACCAATATTCCAATAGCATTATGACTTTGGCTGCCATCCAACCTTTATAGAGACTAGCCAACAAGCCAAAATAATAATTATTAACCCTAATTCTAGTGAACTCTCGCCGATCGCGTTCGAACGCGCCTGATCACGTTCAAACGCACAAAAGGCATTCTTTGTTTTTGCGAACCTAATGCAGGCGTTAGAACGCGTCCAACCTACAGAAAATTTATTTTAATAAAAATGAATAACTAATATAATAAGAAAATACTCTAACTAAGTGTATCAGCCCACCACGCTTCCTCCACCTTGTCCTCAAGGTGTAAAGTTAGAGAAACACTCTAAGATATCCATCTCCAACTCCCATATCGCCTCATCGGATGGCTTGCCAAGCCACTCGACTAGAGTCTCCATCTCTAATCTGGTATCATGACGTCGTCGGTGCCTAACAAGTACATGAATTGGCTCTATGATCTCTATCTGCTCCAATGGCCAGTAAAACCAATCCAACGATCTGATGATTACCAATCCGCTCACTCAGTAATGAAACATGAAAGATAAGATGCACTCTCAACCCCTCCGACAACTCCAAACGATACACAATCGGACCAATACGCTCTAACACCCGAAAACAAACTGAAGCAACGATATGCTAATTTTTAGTTTTGCATCGGACGCAAAATCACCTGTCGATACGGTTGCACCCTCACGAACACCCATCTATTGATGTCGAACTCTTGCTCCCTATGGCTACGATCAAAAACTTGCTTCATACAGTTTTGAGCAAGTTTAAGATGGGCAAGCAACCTCCTCAATGTGGCATCTCTATCCATCAAAGCTAAGTCTACCTCCGTTGGATCTGTAGATGCCACTGAATCATAAGCGCGTAATGTCGAAGTCGTGCACCTATACACCGCCTCAAATGGAGTCATGTCAATATTGCTGTGGTAGGCAGTGTTGTAAGACCACTCCGCTCATGGTAAGAACTCTAACTATCGTCTCGATATCTCTCTAATAAAGCACCTCAAGTATTGCTCAATGCCTCGATTGACTACCTCGGTTTGGCCGTCTGTCTATAGATGATAGGTTGAACTGAAGTTTAATCGAGTCCCCTGCAATCTGAAAAACTCCATCTAAAAGTCCCTCATAAATACATGATTACAATCCGAGATAATCGTGCGTGGTATGCCATGTAACCGAACAACATCTCTAACAAAAATTTCAACCATTGACTTGGCTGAAAATGGATGTGACAATATAGAAAAGTGCGCATACTTGCTCAATCTATCAACGACCACAAAATAACTAAATAACCTCATACCGGTGGAAGACCCTCTATGAAATCTATAGAAATATCTTCCCAAATACGATCCAATATCGGTAGAGGCTGAAATAATCTGGCCAATTTCAATGTAGCCATTTAACAGATTTAGCAAGCATGGACAAAGAATAGGCCGCAAGTTCGGCGGTATCGAGTTGGCGTGACAGTGCATCTGCTACTCTATTTTCTATTCCTGTTGTATTGAATTTCATAATCATACCCCAGCAATTTTGTGATCCATCTCTACTATGCCAGAGTGTGAATATGCTGTCCCATAAAGTATGGAAGGCTTTTTTGATCAGTTCGAATAATGAATTGCCTACTGATTAAATAAGGCCTCTACTTTGTCACCGCATACAGAATTGTCAACATCTTTCTCTCGTAGATCAATAATTGCTAAGATATTTATGATAAAGCCTTGCTAAGAAAGGCTATGGGACATCCTTCTTACATTAGTATAGCTCCTATGCCAACTACCGACGCATCACATTCCATAACAAACTCTTCAGTGAAGTCCAGTAGAGCTAGAACGACACCGTTGTCATTGCTATTTTTAGTTTTTCAAAGGCTTTAGTAGCTTTATCCATCCATCTAAAAGAGTTCTTTCCTCAGTAAAGAAGTAAGAGGAATAGCGATCTTGCCATACCAGGCGATGAAGCGGCAATAATATTCGGTAAGCCCCAAGAATCCTCGTAATCCTATGGGGGTAATAGAGATCGGCTAAGCGGTCATGCATGCTACCTTTTAAGGATCCGCCACTACACCTTTTGCTGAGATAATGTGGCCTAAATACACCACTTGTGGTATTCTCCATAGGCACTTGGATTTCTTAATCTTCAGCTGATTTTGCTTTAACAAATTCAGCACATCCTCTAAATATTGTCAATGCTCTATTTCAGTCCTACTGTACACCAAAATATTGTCAAAGAATACTAATACATACTATCGTAATAAAGGTCGAAAAATATCATTCATGAGGCCTTGAAAAGTAGTTGGAGCATTGGTGGGATCAAATGCTATCACCCAGAACTTGTGGTGCTCGTCCAAAGTCTGAAATGCAGTTTTGTGCACATCCGCCAGGTGAACTCTAGTTTGATGATACCCGGCTCTCAAGTCAAGTTTGTTGAATATGATCGCCCCTACAAGGTCGTCCAGCAGCTCCTCTATAACTGGAATGGGATATCGGTTTTTGACGATGATAGCATTTAGTGCCCGATAGTCGACATAAAAATACCACGACCCATCCTTCTTCTACACCAATAACACGAGTGGTGAATAAGAGCTATGACTTGGTTGTATGAGACCTTGTTCCAATATTTCGGCCACCATCTTGGAGATAACTTCTTTCTGCACATGTGGATACCGATACGGTCTCACATTCGTTAGTGCAGCTCTCCGCACAATCTATATGCGATGGTCCGCCGTTCATCACGGCGACAACTCCTTTGGCTCCTCAAATAGTCTAGTAAATTTATCCAACAAATTAGACAAATCAATTACAGTACTTTGACTCATTTGAGGCTCTTCTCCAGCTGGTCCTAACTGAAGAAGATAGGCCCAATCACTCACACACAACAGCCCTACCATCGGCTACATCACTAGAATCAGTAGGGGCCGAATGCCATCAAGCCGTACCTCCTTATTTCCTTATTTAAATAAAATGTGACGAGTCCAAAGCTCTACAACCACTGAGTGTCAAGGACAATGTCCACTCCTCGCAATGCTAACGAATACAAGTCCACAATGATGTCGTGTCCTTGCACCCGTATACCGATCCGGCAACACAAGCTCTCCGCTCGAAGCTTTATACCATCTCTAATAGCGACCTCAAACCTGGCGGTCGATTCAACATCCAAGCTCAACTTCCTCACCATCCTCTCGTCTAGAAAGTTGTGTGTACTCCCAGAATTGATGAGGATATACACACAATGCTTTCTAACGAGTCCGTCCACCTGTAATGTCCTCAGTGCGGAAGTAGCAGAATATGCATGCACAGATATCTCAGCTTTGATATCTTCTTTTGCATCCTCCTCCACGTCCTCCTCCACGTCCTCCTTATGGACATCCTCTATATACTCTCCATCACTAACAACCTCATCGTCCCCCTTGAGATCATCAATGAGCATCATACTCCCGATCAGTTTGGAACACTGATGACCGGGGGTGAAACGTTCATTGCATTGAAAGCAAAACCCCTTCGCTCTTTGCTCCTCCACCTAGGCAGGTGTGAGAGTTCGAACGGGGGTCTTATGCTTCCTCTAACATCGAAAGAAGGTCTCAAGGGTAGTCATACCCCAATACTAGTAACCGTTGCTTTTGAACCTGTAGAATTTCTAACCGGCGTTCTCAGCACAAACTGCCTATCTCGGTTGCCCCAACTTGCCTTTACTGCCATTTTTAGAGCCTTGTGTTTTTGCTCCATCCTCACGACCTTCTCAAAAGCCTTCTCAAGAGTGGTAGGACAAAGAGCATGAACATCCGCCTGAATCTCCTCTGGCAGTCCTGAAATAAATGTGCTCATCAATGTCGGTTCTGGCCAAAGTAGCTCGCAACGACTACTAACTCTTTTAAATTCTGCTTGGTACTCCAACACGGTTGTCCTCTAAACCATCTTGCTTAATGTGGCAACAAAATCTTCATACGCCGACTTTGGATTAGTTGCATTAAAAGTCCATGGCATCCATTCTTTGGCAGTCCCACCATCGGTTGAAGTTGCGCTCTGAGCCGTAGTCGAATTTTGTCTAATCGTACTTGCTTGCTACTTTGTTGGAAGTCCATCCACATCTCCAAGAAGTCAAAAGTTATCGGGCCCAAACTTTGCATCCACTACGTCCCCAGTACAATGTCAGCCCCTCATAAAGCCAATGGGTGAAGATCCAAGGTGAAGGAATTACCCTGAATCTTCAAAAGAACCTCGCGACATACACCATTTGCCTAGAGTGTTGTGCCATCTCCCAATGCTACATCAAATCCCGAAGTAGAATCTATAGCCATCCCTATCTTCTTGACCGCATGCTCGTCCATGATGTTGTGAGTGCTCTCTGTGTCGATGAGGATCCTCATCATTTGATTCTTCATCGTGCCATCGACCCACAACGTCCAAGGTGCATTGGCACCGATATAGGCATGCATGGATATCTCAGTGTGGATCTCCTCGCTGCCCTCCAATGCTTCTTGGTCTTCCGTCGCATCCTCTAGTTCAGCTTCCATTATCTCCTCTTCCTCCATATCCTCTGCTTCGTCCAACACCATCCCCATGGCCGTCGGTCGAACACATTTGTGCCCGGGGGTGAATTGCTCATCACAATAAAAATATAACATTTTTGCTCTTCTCTCTTCAACTTGGGCTGGAGTAAGTCTCCTCTTGATAGTTCAAGAAGGTCCCCTCACTTCTGATTGTGGCCGTGGAGGTATTCTTGCACCCATTGCTCTCAGTGGAGGTGCTGACACAAGATATGTGGCTGCTGTTTGCCAAGGCACTCCTCTAGACCCCGTAGTGCTCCAGTCCTCTTTTGTCGCTATCCGCAACTCTTGAAGCTTCTCTTCCATCAATTGAGCTGTTCCGAAAGCCTCCAACAACATGGTTGATCAGGCGACCTTCACTTTGGCTTGAATGTCTCGTCGAAGACCACTAAGAAAGTGCTCTTGAGTTGAGAATTCGACTAGCCCTGCGCTCGATTGCTAACTCGCTCGAACTCCTCTTGATATGCTCTCACTATAGTCCTTTGAGTTAGCTTGGTAAGAGCAGCCTAGAAATCCTAATAGCTAGAGGGTCCAAATCCGACGCAAATCGCTTCAGTAAACTCCTCCCACAATCGATAGGGTTGAGCTCGATTTGTGGCTTGGTACCATCGAATGGCGGTGTCTTTGAGATGAAAATATACCAATAACACCTTTTCAGCAATAGGTGTTCTTTGGTATTCGAAGAACTGCTCCGTTCGATAAACTCAATCGAGTGGGTCTCCTCCATTGAAGGGTGGGAAGTTGAGGCGAATAGTCTCGGTACGAATGCCTACTTCTTCTTCTTCATATCGGTTAGGCCTCCTTTCTTTTGGATTGAATCCAGCATCCCTAGGATGGTGTCGTGGGGTCCCTGGTTCTTCATAATCTGCCCACTTGTCATCATCATCATGGAGTGATAGATATGGTGCTCAGTCGCGATGATTAACCGATGGTGGTACGTCACGGTGAAAGACCGACGGTGGTATGTTGCGCCTTTCAGCCGGCATGGGCAGCAAGGGCCTCCTAGCATGACTACACATGGGATCTTCATGGCCTTCCTTCCGCCTAGTACGGAATGATGGAGGCGGTGTCCCTTGGCAAAAATGCAGTTCTCTTGGTGGTGCAGCCCAGTCCCGAGTTGGAAACTCGGTCGCCGCTGTACCCCTTGTGTGTGCCTAAGAGGGCTTGAGTCATGACTTCCATTAATGGTTGCATGGCTCTTTGTGTCTCTATCATATCTGCAGACATCTTGATCAGATCTGAGTTGACCGTGGAGATCGTTGGAGACGTTTCGATCGGTGAGTTAGGGTTGGCATCCGATTTGATAATATCTATGGCCTCTCCCTCCACTGAGGTGCCTTCATTGGGTCTTATTGCCATGGATCTGGTGGTTGGCATGGTGGCCGAGAAAAGGTGGCTCTGATACCGCTTGTTGTGGACCTAATGTCCACTTCTCTATCTGGATCGATTGTAAGAAAGCAGCTCGCGCAGTCAAGGAAAATATTCACTAGATATTATACTGTAGTCAGAATATTACAAAACTAAAGGTGATTGATTTATAACTTCCTAATCTACGTTTTTGGTATTTATGCCCCTTGTAGATTTTGACTGCAACTAGGACAAAAATACATAAAAGTAAGGGTGGTGGTGGAAGTGGCGGCTGGTGATGATGATGAGGTTAGGGATGATAATGGCGAGGAGGTGGATGGATTGTGGTGTTTAGGGGATAAGGATGAGGGGGGAAAAGGGGTTGAGATCTGAAGGAGGAGGTAAGATTTGATAGACGAGGGAGGTTAGAAGATCACCGACGTCAAGATGGCACACGGCTAGGGCTTGAACGAATGTGAAGGAAGATTAGGGTAGAGAGGCAAGAAAGCACATATAACTCAATATTCATTTATCATAATATTTTTGGTTGCCATCCACACTTTAAAAAGCTAACCAAATAAGCATTTCACGTTCTCCGCCGATGCGAATGAATGTAAGCGTTCGCATGTGGGCGTTCAAACGAGGTCTACTTGTTCGAACACACAAGTTGTGTTCTTTATCGATGTAAACGCCTGTAGGCATTTAAACACACCCCCTCCTGCGACATACAGAATCCTTATTTTTCTAAAATAAACAACTAAACACAATAAGTAAAGACTCTCATAGGATGTATCCATGCTCGAGACGACTCGGTGAGGTCCGAATCACATCAATTTAATATGATTATTCTTTATTAATATTAATTTAGTAAAATTTTTAAAACTAACCAAAACTACCCTTTAAGGATAATTAATAATTAAGGCTCAAGTTGACAAGAATAAATAATAGTTAAAGTAAACTGATACAAATTAGGGAGTACTTAATCTACTTAGGCTAGCACAAAGCCCAAAGACCCCAATGCAACTAAGCCTGAAAACCACTCGGGCCGGGCTTCAGACGTGGGCTCGGATAAGTATAATTTTTTGTCTAGTCAAAAAGACTATTAAGAATACTTAACATAATAGTTATTATAAATAATTAATTTTAATAAAATATTATTCACAATTATTATAGTTTATGACCTCTAATATTCTAAACAAATAAATTACCATTGCTTGAAAATTAAATTTATATGACTCAATTCAATAAAGTCAAGTTTAATAAAATACCTAAGGAAATTAAAACTAAACTCAACTAAATTGGGAAGAAACATTAAATAAATTATTAAACCCAAATTACTCATATCTGGTTGAAAAGGATGCTCCGACAAGTCATTCCACGAGGTCGGTGTCCTTGGATGGCGCTTCGGCACGAAGAGAATCAAAGATGTGTGGCTGGTGGTCATGAGAGAGAAAAGGGAGAAAATAGATAAAAAAGAGAAGAAGAGATGGAGCGGGAGAACGAGGGGGAGTGAGGAAGTGGGGCCGCTACTTCATTTACGTTTGTTTAATCTATAGAAAAGATATGACGTCTAATCAGTTGCAAATTTGTAGAGAAAAAAAGCTTATATAATTAAAAGATATGTAAAACAAGTTACTACCATAAACTAGATATGATGGCTAAGTAATTGTTTGTCCCGCAATATCACCAATTTTCCTTAAGGTTCCTATAATGTGATTAAATTCTTATTAGCCACGATTACCACTTCAACATGGACCTCTCAAAATCATTTTCTTAACCTTTCTCCACCTACAATTATATATGGCTCATTGCTAAATAAAATGCTTTTGGCTATTGGACAATGAGGTTTTCCAATAGACAACAATTTTGCTTCTTTTCCACTCTATAAAAAAAATTAACATATACCACACTCATAAATAAAATGAGAATCATAGATAACATATATGAAATGTTGTACATATGTAGAGAAAAAGAAGTTTATATAATGACTTATTTTCCTTGGGATGTCATGTTGAATTGCCTTCCTTTTTGGTAGATGAAACTATAGTACAATGTGTTGTCAACCAATTTAAAACAGAAATATAATAATTTTTTAAAAGTAAGTATATAAGATATCAAATATTATTTGATTTGAAAAAATTGCATGACTAGATGAGAAAGAATATGCATTCTCCTCATTTGGTTCATTAGGATTATGATGTTCAATATCTATATCGTGTTTTTGTCCTAGTTGTAGTTCGAATCTGTGAAGGATGCAAATATGAAAAACGTAGATCAAGAATTACGGATTGATCAGCCTTGGTTTCATAATTCTCTAACTACGAAAGAATATTTGACAAATATTTTCCCTTGATTGCACGGACTTCTTCTTGTAATCAATCTAGATCTTAAAGAGATCGTTCCGTAGCTTATCAAGATGATGCATGGTAGGTTATTGATTACTAATACATGTGCGAATTAGATGAGCATGATGAGTACATGGTACTGATTTATCTATATAATCATGATGCGCATATTCATATTTATTTATTATTGTATCTTTTATCGCATTACTTTTAGGCCATAGTAGTGGATACTTGCTAGGCTTTATGCTCACCACCATTTAGTAGAATTATTTTCAGATTAGTAGATGAACCCCGGGCCCATGGAGGATCTAGCGAAGACTGGCTTGAGTCTTCTTATTCTAATTCTTATTCTTATTTATTCATATAAATTAAGCTAAATAACTTGTAGCTCATGTGTCGGCTTTGCCTTACTTTGTTATGGATAGATTTAGGCTTGTTATTGCCTTAGTGTTATGGGCTTCTTTATTTATATTAATTGTAGAAATGTAGGCTTTTTGCTTGTATATAATGATGAAACATTACTAGCAGGTCACGTGGTAATCATGTGGGTTTTACCCTTGTGAGGGGCACGTGTTTGGTGGCGAGTGCTACAGTACCTTAGGTGGATATTTTTATATTGGGAATAATCTTATTGCTTGACATAGTAAGAAACAAAAATCGATCTCTTTGTTTATTATGGAGGTCGAGTACATTGTAGCGAGTAGTTATTATGCACAGTTATTACAATAACCCAAGCTAAAAAAATAGCTGGCAACAATGCCACACTGTGGCTGGCCTCTTACTTAACATGCACTATATGTAAGGGCTGTGGTCGAGGTGCCACAAACCCCCACTAATTGGCATCACAATGACGTGCGGAGGTGGGACCAAGCCCATCGACCACTCTGTCGCCACTACATGACCACCTTGCCCTCCCTCTCTCTCTAATTTTCTTCTCTCTTATTCTCTCAGTTTTCTCCTCTCTCTAGCTCTCTCTCTCTCTCCCCCCTCTCTCTTTAGCTCTCTTCCTCTCTCATCATCCCACTCATGGCTGTCGAAGGACCAAGTCGTCGGTGAGAGACCGATTGCTAAAGTGGCCACCAGCACCCGTTCCCCTCCTCTACGGCCTAGGCCCCTCCCTATCTCTTTTTCTTCTTCCTTTCTCTCCGTCTTCTTCTTCTTATCATTCATTTCTTTTTCCCTTGTCAGTATGCTCTTCTTTTTCCCTCGTTGGTATGCTCCTTTCCTTATTCTCTCCTCAACTTGCTCCTAGCACCCTATAGTAAGGAGGTGCTAGGCCGAGCCAAGCACTATTTAACAACAAACTTATGCTCTTCTCCTTTCTTTTTTAATTATTTAATTTATGTTATTAGTTATTTAATTATTATATTTAATCTAAAGTATGAATTTTCATAAATTAATTTAATTATACCATGATTAGTAATTAATTTAGGTATACCATGATTAGCAAAATACATGTAATATAATTACTATATTAATCATACCCAGGTATAATAATTATTGGAGTTATGTACATATACTTATATGTAGGTACTTGCATTAATTTATGATATGATCCGGGTGAGCTGGGTCAGTCTAGAAGATGGGCTTTAGGCCAATTGATCCACTCAAAGAGTATTGGATTGGGCTCAATACAGTTATCCACTCTATTTGCTTATTTACTTATTGCATTTGCTTTAGTTTAGTCCCATATTGGGTAATGGGCTAAGCCCACTTATATCTCCCTCTTATAAATAGGAGGGTTGATCTTCACTTGAGGATCATGGATGAATTATTATGAAACTTCTGGCTTGAGCCCACTTTTCCCTCTTCTATCAGTCATCTCCTCCACGTCCTAAGGTTTTCCCTACGCCCATAGGCCTTCCACCATCCATCGACGACCTCCATCCTGTCAATCCGTAGGTTCCACCTTTCACGTCCATCTCGCAACCATCTGATCATTGGTTAATGTTTTCACCATAACTCTTGATCTACTCATCCGATCGACCTGATTTCGATTTCATTAGATCCCTAAATTCTAGGGGAACAACCTACCAGAATATCAGATCTTCTGGACGGTTAGATCGACCATAATTTATCTCAAAATATCCACCTCTAGATCTATTCTGATCTAGTGGAGTATTTTGGTAAAACCTTGATATCTAGAAATCCACATATCGCCCTAGATCCCACAACCCTATTTTGGAAAGCTGACTTAGAGGTCTATCTTCATCCAAATTTGATAAGTATCCAACGATCGGATCATCGGTAAATCAGCCTGGAAGATATGGCTATATTTAGATCCAAATTAGATCTCAATCATCATCTATTTTGAATTCTTTCCTATATTTCCTTAAATATCCTTCCATCTCTTCCCTATTCCCTTCCATCATATTTCATCTACCATTCATAGCCATTCCATCTCCACCATTCATCCTTAATCCTCCATAATCATCCTCCATATCCAAGAAACGACTGTTGGATTTGATACGTTCTCAATGTAACATATGATTACATTGAGAAATTATTATTTTGTCAGATTAATTTCAAGTAGTGAAAAGACTAACATTATATGTTATAAACAATTTCACATACCGACTATAACAATCTATCCCTTAAAAAAAATTTGCATGGCACGACATGGCCATCCACAACCAGGTCGAGCCAACTAGCTCCGGTCGGCCCGTCGATGTCACAGCCACAGCCTCTCTCTCTCTCTCCCTTTAAATCTCTCTCTCTCTCTCTCTCTCTCTCTCTTTCTGTCTCTATCTCTCCCTCGCTCTCTCTCTCCCCCACTTGCTGACACCGGCCTACCACCGCCGTCGCTGTCATCACCGTCGAGGTGAGCTACACAACGGTAGTATATACATAATATACAAGTACAAAGTCATCTACTAAAATATAGGACAAGAATACAGACACACTTTGGAGGATGTTCACAAATACATCAGATAAGATAACTCATATAGCATATAACACTAACCACACTTTACTCATCACTCACTTGCAAGATCTCTAAGGGAGTATCCTGCTCCACTTGTTCACCTGAGTTTTTGGAAAGGAGAAAACAAAGAGAGTCATGAGCTAAAGGCTTAGTGAATAGACATTATCCCAAATTAGTGAAGCCAAATAGAGAGTAAATCAAGTACTGAATAATATGAATCAGAAAGAGTATTATGTAATAAATGAGTATATGGATGTTCCTCAATAATACATAATTGAAAAGTAAATAACATGTCATAACTGATAGAAGTATATAATCCTCGATAATGAATAAATATGTCACCAAGATCGCGACTATGTCGAGCGATCAATCATCCACCAAGCACGTCCTAACCCTCACGCTCATTCGGGTATCCTCACGCTTTCTATCAACTATCCTATCAATCACATTTCATGCTTTCCTTCTAAATGACAGATCATATGCATATATCCAATACGATAACAAGTCAATGCATAATAGGAATTTAGGTGGAACAGGAATCAAGAGAAAAATAATGTAATGTAGTCTCCAATCATGTAGTCAATACATGCATACTTATACTAATCTATTACATGCATACTCATACTACAGATCAACTTGACATAACATTATAACAGTATAATCATCTCTCATTATCTCTATTTATCATCATCATACTTATATCAAGATCAGTCTAATTAGATGCATGATAAAAATATGCTCGACTATAATCATCTCTAGATAAAGTCATATAATTATGCTGGAGGCCAAAACATGCATGTACAATAATATATAATATAACCTAATTTGACAAAGGCGTCTAAGGGATAAGACTACTCACCACCACTGCAAATACTAAATAACCACTCGTTCACGTTGTTACGACAACGATCAAGCCTCGATAGCTAAATCCACGGGGTCTTGAATAGGAGGGTCAAAATCTGAAATTATTTATAACAAATAATGTCAGTCTTTCTATTAATTAAAATTAACCTAGCAAAAAGATAGTTTCTTGTTGTAATTATGCACTCTTCATTTCTATATTTGTTTATTATTTATTAATCCTAATTATATTATTTAATAGAGTATTTAAAACATAATTATCTACCTATTATTCTCCTTGATAATTAAGAAAATAAGAATTAAGTTACTGCAAATATTTACGTAAGAATATACGTACATAACCCTAATAATTACTATTACCTACCTAGGATTAAAATAGTAACTTATATTGCAGGTATTTTGCTAGACATGATATAATTAGAATTATTTACTAACTATGATATAATTATATTTAATTCATATAAATTAAATATATTAAATTAACTAAGCTAATTGAATAATTAATAACATAATCAAATATAATTAGAAATCAATAATATGCATATATATATATATATATATATATATAGATATATATATAGATATATATATAAACTATACACCGTGCTGGGCTCAGCCCAGCACCAATTGCAGGATGCAAATCGAGAGGAGGAAATAAGGGAAAGAGGAGGAGGAGGAGGAGGAGGAGGAGGAGAAGAAGAAGAAGAAGAAGAAGAAGAAGAAGAAGAAGAAAAGAGGGAAGAGGGAAGAGGGTTGGGCCGCAAGGGAGGGGTACGACTGCTAGTGGCCACTCAGCGGTCGGCCTCTCGCCGGCGGCTCAAACCTTTGGCGTCCCGAATGACAACTGACAAAGAGGAAGAGCAAGAGAGAGAGAAAGAGACAGAGAGAAAGAGAGAGAGAGAGAGAGAGAGAGAGACCGAAGGGCCAACGGTGGCTCTTCCCGGCGTCGGTGACTGCTGGTGCACTAGAGGGAGAGAGAGAGTGAGCTAGAGAGAGAGAGGGAGAGAGAGAGAGAATGAGGGGAAGAGAGAGGACGAATATTAGAGAGAGAAAAAGCGGGTTAGGCGATAGTGGCGGAGTGGTCGGTGGGCCGGGTCCCACCACCACAAATCGCCGCGGCGTGGAGAAAAGTGGCTTGGTGGAGGTGTGTGGCACCCCCACCGCGCCACAGCATCCTTGGCATGCTGGGCACGAGACCGGCTACAGCGTGGTCGGTCGCGTCGTGCCCTGCAAGCTTTACTAGTAGTTTATTTTTCCTACTTGGGTTATTACACCTTACTTCTCTTCCTCTCTCTCTCATTTTCTCTCTTGCCCTCTCTCTTTCTTGCCCTTGGGCTCGGGCTTGTCGGAGCCGAGTCGTCAGCGAGAGGTCGACCGCTAGCTGGCCACTAGCGGTCGGTGCCCTCCCTGCCGGCGCGAGTCCTCCTCCTCCCTTCCTTTCCTTTCTTCTTCTCTTATCTTCTTTCTTATTTCTTCTTTCTTCCTTTTTCTTCTTCTTCTTCCTCAGCTTCTTCTCCTTCTCTTTTTGCATAATGCTGGGCTCAGCCCAGCACTGGTGGTAGTGTTATTTATTTATTTTGTTTTATTTTATTTATGTTATTTATTTAGGTATTTCTTTCTAAATTAATGCAAATAGATTATTTAGATATTAATTATTTTAATAATAACATATATTCTTCAATATGATTATTATTAATTATAATTAGTATAATTAATAATTAATTAGGTTATAAACTATTACTCATAGTTATAGGTAATGCTTATATTTATTTATTTATATCTCTATTAAAATAATAGATAGACTAGATAGATTTGTAAATTATAATTATTAGGTTTATGTACTATTATTCTTATGATATACTTTTTAAGTAATTCTAATAATTTATTATATACTATTATTTTGTAACAAATGAAATACTAGGCTTACGTATTTATTATTTTATAAAGTAAATACTATATAGTCCCTAATTACTCAAGATAGAGTGAAAACCACAACTTAATTATAATTAGATTTTTTATCTATATTTATGTTTATATTTTTATTTTTAATTATAAATTTAACTAGTTATAAAGATAAGTAGAAATTCTAAAACCTAATAAATCATCATATTTTACTCGAACAGATTACAATCGGATAAATGACTAACTTTATGTTACCTAAATATTTTTAGATCCCGACCCCCTTATGTAAGACTCCATGGACCCTGTTAGCGATGAGTTGACACTCGGTTGTCGGACGTGAGGGATACGTAGTTTGTGTATGTGAGTAGTTTTATATTCTAGACGCCTTTCTCAAATTAGGATATATTATACAATTATGTATGCATGTTTTGACCTCTAGTATGATTATACGACTTTATCTAGAGATGATTTTAATCGAGCATATTTTATCATGCATTTGATTAGGCTGATATGAGATATGAGTATGCTGGTGATATATAGAGATGATTGGAGATAACTATAGTGCTATGATTTTATGTCGAGATGATTTTTATTATGAGTATGCATATGATAGACTAGCAGAAGTATACATGTGATAGATGCATGATTCGAAATTGCATTGCATTATTTTTCTCTTAACTTCCTTACTACCTAAATTTTTGATATGCATGACTTGTTATAGTACTGGATATGCACGTGATCTATCATATAGAAAAAAATGAATAAATCTAATTGATAGGAAAGTTAATAGAAAAAACATGTGGGTACCCGAGTAGGCGCTAAGGTTAAGGGTGTTTGGATTGATAATTATGGTCGCTGATATGCGATATCTTGTGGCCTATGTCTGAGGTCAGTTGAGTCTGTGCGTACAGATAATCGGACACCTACCGTTCACTAGAAAATGTGTATGACGAGTTACCTTCATGTGATTTCTATTAACTAGTGGAAACTCGATCTAGATGGATTTTGATATATCTTTAACGTATGATAGGGTATAATTATGACTGAGATACTCTTAGCATATGGCAAGGTATACTTTGAGCCTACGAACATGATGTTGAGATCGGGTATCAGGTGTTGACTGTGCACAGTGGTCTAGTATGATATTATACCAAGATGTCATTGATGATTGAGATATTGAGAAATACATATGATTTCATTATTATTTGATGTACCTGATTTTCAAGTGGTCATTATGCATCATATATGGTTGCATTTGATATCATAGCATGGTCATGATCAGCATGCATCATATGTGTTAAATTAAGAGAAAATTATGATGATGGTATAGCATGGAGATTGTTTATACATTATTGAAAATTATAAACTTTGAGTAGTTGTGACATCATATCTATATTTTATTTACATAGTATTAAGGATACGTTCATATACTCATTCATGACATAATGCTCTTATGTGATTCATATTATGCAGTACATGATTTACTCTCTGTTTGATATTACTGATTTAGAGTAAGGTCTATTCACTGAGCCTTTTGCTCATGACTTTGTTTATTTCTTTTCTAAACCCCTTAGATATGTGGTACGTGATACCAACTTGAAATATCCTAAGAAGATATTTTAGAATGATGAGGTGAGCTATAGGTGCGAGATGATATAGATAATATTTTATATAGAAATTGAGTTGTATCGTTGTTTGTTACATTTGTATTTTATTGTATTAGATGATGATTTGTATAATACATGTCAGATTATAGTACACTCATGTATCAGTTGTTTTAGTTGTATCTTATGGTTTAGCGTAGCCTATGTGGGTCATACCATTGTCTAGTGTATATTATTGTGGACTTAAGAGTATGGTTTATTTGATGATGGATTATATGAGCATGAATATGTTAACAAGTTTTATTTGATGATGTCATGATTATATGTGCACAGGAGTGTATCTGTGCGTGACGGGCCCCTCTCGATTTGTTGCGTGAGCCGTGCGTGCCGTGTGAGCGTGTGGGTGTGGGCATGCACGTGCTCGTGTCGGGCAGGGGCGTTACACCGACCCTCCTATTCAAGACCCCTTGGACCCTGCTAACGAAAACTGATAGTTAGTGTAGCAAATGTGAAAAGTAATTGTCTAGTAATTATAATTATGGTGAGTAGTCTTATCCCATAGACGTCTTTCTTAAATTATGATATATTATATAATTATATATATATACATGTTTTGGACTCCACTATGATTATATGATCCTGTATAAAAATGGTTACAGATAAGCATATTTTATCATTCATATGATTTGATCAATTTTGGATATAAATATACTAATGATATATAGTGATGATCGGAGATGAATGTATTATCTATACTTTATGTCGAGTTAATATGTAATATGAGTATGTATGTAAGAGATATATGATTAAAGACTGCATTGCATCATCTTTTTATTGACTTTCTAACCACCTAAATTATTGTGTTGCATAATCTGTTATAGTACTAGATAAATACATAGGATCCGTCATTTTGAAAGAAAGCATAAAATCTGATTTATAGGATACTTGATAGAAAACGTGAGGATATTCGAGTGGGCGCGAGGGTCAGGATGCACTCGGTGGATGATTAATCACTTGATATATTCATGATCCTATTATGTTCGAATTATTAGTCTGTGTGCGCAGTAGACATTTAGATACGTGTTGTTTTTCAATACATATGTGACGAGCTATCCTCACGTGATTTCTATCAGCTAGAAAGGGTGCCCAGCCTAGATGTGTAACACTTAGAAAAAAAATTCTACACGTGCTGCGCGCATGCGTTACCCTAGCTAACCCGTTCCCGTCATCTTCTTTTTCTTTTTATTTCCAACCATCACTATTCACCTTCTTCTCCACTCCACCTTCACCCCTCTCTCTTTCTTCTCAACTATTGTCGTCACAGGAGCCAACGAAGCCCTAGCACCGGAGTTGGACCGAGCATCAAAGCCCCCAAAGCCACCCTTAAGTTAGCTCTTAACCCTCTCTTGTACTCATTTTTTTTAATTTCAATTACTATCACTCTCCACTTCACCTTCATCGGCAAAGCCCGTCGTCCCTTCCAACTAGTCCGGGAGCTCCACCTATCAGTGCGGAAAAAGTGGATGCTCACCTTAGTGGGCTTCGAGCCTTCTATTGAATAGGGAACCTCCATGGCTGCCGGCCATGGAGTGCATGGCTGACGAGTAGTTTGCACCCACTCCTTCCATTGAAGGCATTGGAATGGTCTTTAAAACCCCTTCCACCTTGGATTCGAGCTTGTGCTCCCTCCATTGTCGTCAAGCTCGAGTTTCTCCTCCTTTTTCCTTTTCCTTCCTCTCTTTTCTGTCACCATCCACTCTCAGGTGATGTGTGTCGGTCGCCAGCCTCGAGGTTCAGCCGCCGACAATAGCGATCGCCGGTAGCATCCTTGACCACCTCTTCCTCTGCCTCCTTCCCTTAGAAGGAGATGATGTGGAAGGGTGGGAGTTAAGCAAACCCCCACCCATTCCTTTGGTGGGTTGTGGATTGGACTGCAGCCCACAAATCTCCTTAGCTTTGCTGGATTGGGCTCGAGCCTAATCCAACACTACCTTGGACTAAAGCCCACAAATCTCCTCTGATTGTTTCTTTTCAAAAATTACTTTGACTCGCAAAGCTCATTGATTGGTGAAACCAGACGAGATTCAGAGGCCCAGTTGAGAACAACAAGCGTACAATCAATCAGTGTATGGAAGTTTGTAGTTACTCCAAATAGGCGCGGGTGGGGGGGGGGGGGGGGGGCGGGTGGGGGGAATGAGTTCTCCCCTTCTTAGATGGCATCATCCATGGAGGGGAGTCATCTTTTCTGTATGGATGTATGGAATAAACCGTTTGCAGGAAGAGACCCCTCGATTGTTGTAACAGATTCCATTCTCTGATCAAGCACCCTCCTTGATGAGAATTGAGGGACCAATCACATAATTGGATGGTAGACTTTATGAGAACCAATGATCTGTCAAAGCCCATGCTTTTAACTACATTGAACCTTATCATCAAGGTAGGCATTGCAAGGAAGAGACCACTCATTTGTCCATCCAATGGGGGATTAGCGAGTCCCAATGACTCTACTCAATTCAAGCTCACAATTGGGCCAGCGGTCAAGGAGGAATCTTCGTTTTGCTTCAGCTCTTTCTGATAGGCTGAATGTGTGGTCAATGCGAACATTGGTCGGCTTTCACCAAGTAAACACACACCTCTTGAAGCTTGTGGGGTTCTTTTTTCTTTCAACCACCAAGCAAAGAAGAAAGAGACTATCCTAATTTAGTAGGTTCCACTTTGTTACTTTGTTGGTCAATCCAAGAATGACGATTGAGCAATTAGAGCATCACCGTCTACCCTTTCATTGTCCAATAAAGTGAAGAGCGTAATTCAGGCATCAGATCCTAGAGTGCTTCCTTTCCTTTCACGATTGAGCAAGCTTTCGTCTCTCCTCTTGCACTTTCTCAGAAGTTCTTCTTGTTGGACTGATACACTTAATTAGAGTCTTTTCTTATTGCATTAGTTATTTATTTTTATTAATTTTCTATAGGTCGCGTTTGAACATGGTTGGGGGCGCATTCGAACGCCTTTGCAAATGCCTACATCAGGTTCACAAATATAGAGAATGTCTATTGTGCGTTCGAACATGATCGGGCGCGTTTGAACGCGATTGGCGGGAGTCCACTAGAATTAGGGTTAATAATTATTATTTTGGCTTGTTGGCTAACCTCTATAAAGGTGTGGATGGCAGCCAAAATCATTATGCTATTGGATTATTAGTTTCTTGCCTCTCTATCTTCTCTCTACTCTAATCTCCCTCCTTCCTCTTCACCAACCTACCACCTCTACTATCGACAAGGTCTTTTCTAACTTCAAGTCATCCTTCTTTCTTGGAATCTCGGCCACTTCTTCCCCTTCGTTTTATTCCTTAAACTACATCAACAATCCACCCTTATCTCCAATATCATCCACAACCCTAACATTCACTCTACCCGTCACCACCACCATCATCCGCACTATATCATGATTTTGTCCCAGTTGCAGTTCGAATATGTGAAGAGAATAAATATGGAAAGCATAGATCAAGGAGTTACAGATCGAGTCCACTTAATTTTGTAATTTTTTTACTACGAGAGAATATTTGATGAATATTTTCCCTCAATTGTACGGACTGTTTTCTATAATAAATCCAGATCTTGAAGGAATTATTCCGTAGCTTGTTATTGGTATCAGATCCAGGCGAACCTCAGACCTCTATTAATTGTGGAAATAAGAAAAATGACATCAACAAGGAGATCAATGGAGAACACACTGACAAGGGAAGCCTTAATCCACGATAACCATAATCGTGAGGCTAATTTCTTTGGAGCGACCACGACAGGACCGAATTAACCAATGTTCATGGGTGTGAATATGGACTTGGCAGATGAACTTAGGGGCATGTTCCAAATATTGCTGCATAGGGTTGACGCAATGCAGAATAATCATAATGCTTTAAAGGAATATGTCATGAACTGATTAGCTTCATCATCTCCTCGACGAAGATCGGTGCCTCAAGAAAGACCAGCGGTGGGCCACATCGAACCGATACCCCATAGGTCTAGGCACGACATGTTAATGTCAATAATCCTCTTTTACCTATTCCTACACATCATCCCCTACCTTCGATACACAACCCAAGACTGACGATTGTGGAACTCAAGAGGCGTGAGGCATCGATGCGTTTCGTCTATGAAGAGGATTGGCACTTAGAGGATGATACTGATCCCTTTGGAGATGGTGATGGACGTGCTCGAGGATTTAGAGAAGGAGATCTGACCACATGGATTCATACCTAAATCAAGGATCTTTCGCAAACCTGACAATGCTATCCGAGGGAGAACTACACGCTTGGACTTGTTATGATCCGACCACATGGGTTAAGTCGAGTAAGTCGAGTTGAGTTAATTTAGTTACTTAGCTTTATCTTTCTATTTTGAATTTCAAATAAATCAGATAATCTGCTTGTGGATTCAATCTACTAGAGATTAGTTACTCAGCTTTATCTTTCTATTTTGAATTTTAAATAAATCGGATAATCCGCATGTGGATTCGATTAGGGAATTTACTCCTATAAATAGGGGTGGACATGAGTTGATAATGATCATTAAATAGAGAGAAATCTGAGTTTAACCAGTTATTATTCTCGTCCTCATCTTTTTACATTAACCGTTGGATTATCTTTATCTTCATAAGATTAGATTATAACCATAGATCCCCTTCAAGCTTCCAAACCCTAGCCACCTCCTACCTCTAGCAGCCACCCTACTACACGGCCGTCCACCACCACCCTTGGCCATCCACCACCCTCCGACAAGCGCCACAACGTCAGAAATTACCGTTCTGCCTTCCCTGACCTATCTCCACTATTTTATTTTTATCTTTTCATCCTGACCTCCGATTTAGGTGAAACTACAGCCATTAGAACTCCAACTCACGAGGCTACCTCCACCTAAATTTTTATAATCATCCTACAGATGGATCATTCTAAATCTGGTCCGTAATAGGACTTTCTAAAATTTCAAGGTGATGATCTGATGGATTGGGTGTTTCAAACGGAACAATACTTTGATTGTCAAGGGACAGCAGAGGACGAAAAGGTCCAGATGGCAAGCTTTCATATCTAAGAAACAACATTCCATTGGTATCAATCAGCTATCCATGGTGGAGGATTTACTGGTTGGGCTGACTTTTGTAGGAGGAAAGCGATCCATGATATCTGATTCTAACTCCAGGTAGACTCGTCAGTGGGCTTTTCTTGCCACTCAATCAGCACTTCTATTTCCAATCTGGATCTATGGCATCTTCTCCTACGGCCTAAGACTCGGACCGGTTTAGCTGGGCCATCTTCCTTCATTGGTTTGGGCAAGGCCGAACCCACCACATGGTTAGGCCCGATCTAGGCCTTCAATGCCGATAGGTCCAACCGGTAAGCCACTTGACCAATTTGTTGTAGCACTTGGTATTGACCATAGTACTTGTGACCCAACTTCTTGTTCAAAATTGGCCTCAATGTGGATTGCCGGTATGGTTGAGCTCAAACGAACACTAATTGATCCACCTTAAACTCTCACTCATGCCGGCCTTTGTCATGAGTCTGCTTTATGCAATTTTGGGCTGTTGCTAGGTGAATCTTGAGCCATCTCAAGGTTTTATCTCGATCAGCAAGTTCCAAGTCGAGCTCGGTCCTATCCGCCGCAGCGAGTCTATCGTAGGTACGCAAGATATGGGGAGTGCGCCCATAAACCGCCTCAGAGGGTCATGCCGATGCTAGAGTGATGAGCTATATTGTATGACCACTCAGCCAATGGAAGGAATTTGACCCAATTCTTTGGTCGGTCCGCCACAAAGCATCGCAAGTATTGCTCTAGTCCGCGATTCACCACCTCGGTTTAGCCATCCGTCTCGGGGTGATAAGCTGAACTAAGGTTGACTCGAGTCCCTTGCAATCTGAAGAACTCAGACCAAAACTCGCTGATAAAGATGTGATCCCGGTCTGACACGATCGTCCTAGGCATCTCATGCAAGTGCGCCACTTCCCGAATAAAAATTTCAGCAACTTTTTTCGCTGAAAGCAGGTGTGTCAGAGCTATAAAATGAGCATATTTGCTCAGCCTATCCACCACAACGAACACCACCGATTGTCTTCAAACCTTTAGAAGCCCTTCGATGAACATGGAGATGTCCTCCCAAATATGCTCCGGTATGGGCAGTATTTGCAACAACCCGCTGGGCTTGTGTGTCTCCGATTTGACTTATTAGCAAATTTGGCATTCACGCGCATACTTCTTCACATCCGACTTCATCGCTACCTATGTACAGTTTTGGGCCAGCCGGTTGTAGGTACGTAAGACCCCTTTGTCTCAATGGAAGTGTGCTATCAATAGTCTCCATAGCTCTTCATCTACGGGTACCTTGATCCGCCCACGCTTGAGTACTAACCCGTCGTGCTCCTCGTGCTCGGGGTGGCTTGATGGGTTCTCTCTCAGCTCCTCCATGAGTCAGACCAGATCATTATTCTCTACACTTGATCTCCGCAGATCTGAGAAGAATGGAAAGGTGGGTGCCGAGAAAGAAGCGAGCTCTTTTATGTCCCCTACGCTTGGAAGTTCAAATAGCGATTGATTTCTATCCAGTAGCACTCTACGGTCATTCCTCCAAAATGTCAATATGAGGTTTGTAAAGTCAAATGTCATGGGCCCCAAGCTTCGAAGTCATTGAGTCCCTAAAACAATGTCGACATCTCGCAAGGCCAACGGATAAAGATCCAATGTAAAAATTTAGCCTTGCAACTTCAACTCCACACCTCCACAAATGAAAATTGCTCGTAAGGTGTTGCCATCTCCAATCGTCACATCGAACCTTTCGTGGGTTTCTACTCAAGCCCAATCTTCTTAAGAAGCTTCTTGTCAATGAAGTTGTGGGTGGACCCGGTGTCGATCAAGATTCTAACTATGGTTGTCTTGATTACACCGTTCACCCGTAAAGTCTTTGGTGCGGCTGTCCCGGAATAGGTGTGGAGGGATATCTCAGCCATCATGTCCTCCATAGATCTCTCCTCAGTTACTCCTTGTCCTACCACACATTCATCTTCAACTACAATCTCATCCTCTACTTCCTCCAATCTGTCTATTAGCATCATCGATCCCATCAGTTTAGCGCAGCTATGTCAGGGTATAAACTTCTTATCACAATGAAAGCATAGGCCTTTGGCTCTTCATTCCTCCACTTGAGCAGGTGTTAGTGCTCGTCCCAGACCTTTAGGTGCATACTTCATATCTTAGGAGGGATTCAGGGGTGCTCGAGGAGGCACCATTACAGCAGCGGTTCTTGGTACGCCGGTAATATTTTCTGCCGCTATGGTTGGTTGAGCTTGATTGCGGCTTTCTTGGCTCGCCCAGTTCTGTTTGAGGTGTAACTTCATGGCTCGATGTTTGTCTTCCATGAGTACTGCATCTTCGAAGGCCTCCTTTAAGGTTCTAGGCCTTAAAGCCCTCACGTCGGCTTGTATGTCTCTTCGCAGCCCGGAGATGAAGGTGCTGTGAAGTTGCCGATCCGTCCATGGGGGTTGGCATCGACTACGTTTTCTCTCAAATTCTTCTTGGTATGCCCCAACTGTGGTCCTTTGCACCATCTTTGAGAGGAGAGCATCGGGGTTTGGTATGCCCCAACTGTGGTCCTTTGCACCGTCTTTGAGAGGAGAGCATCGAAGTCTTCATACCCTGATGCTCCAAATTGCCACGTGATATCGGCGCATAAGTTGGCCCAAGTTTCAATCATCTCATGGGCATTGGCTGCTCAAAATCAATGAAGCGTCGCATCTTCAAGGTGGAAGCTCACAAGCATCACCATATATTCTTCCGCTGTACCCTAGTATGCGAAGAATTGTTCCGCCCTATACAACCAATCAATCGGATCACCACTTTTGAACTTGGGAAATTCGAGAGGCACAATTTGCCCACAGATACCATTGTTTTGATCCGAATAAAATCCAAGTCCTTGTCTAACCGAAGGAGGATGCACCATGAATAATTGATGATCCCTCCTTCGATTTTAATTAACTCGACACGGTTTCGATTCGTATTGCCCTATCCACGGATCTAGATTTCCAAGACGATCTCCATAGTGGTTCGCTCATCGAATGGGCTCACCTGCAACAGGGCCTGGTGGAACCATCCTTGCTTGTCTCTACCCACAGGGTTGTGGCAGCAGCAGCTCTTGTGGTTGCAAATTCTGAACCGGTGGTGGCGGGTTCATGGCGATGGACTCTTGTCATGGGATCGATGGTACATTTCCATTCGCCATGGCTTCCTTTGTCGCCTGTAATTCCCGCATCATCTCCATCATCATCTGGTTGTTGATGGCCATTTGCTCGAAAAGAGACCCAACCATGGCTTGAACGCTAGGCTTTTCCGTATTCAGGTTTGGTCGAGTGGTTTCGCGGGTGGAAGTCCCTACAACCATTTCCCCTCCTCTATTGGAGAAATCTATTCTTCCTTATCTCGCCGTGCAACCATGGCTCTGGTTGTTGTCATAGGAAGCGCGTGTCTGAGAAATGGTGGCTCTGATACCAACTTAATATGATCTTCCCATTTGGCCAAGGCTCGATCTATTCCGATTTTCAGATTTGGACTGGATCTGACATGGAACTTTAAATTTAGATCCCTAAAGATTCAGCCATTGGATCGACGTGAAATTTTAATATTTGTAGCCCTAAAAAAGAGCTTTCCAAAAAATCAAGTTTTAGGCGAATCTGACAGTGTGATCTTGAGATATTGTCCGATTAGTGGATAAACATCAGGGAGTCCGTCTTAGGATCCGTGGATGGAGGCACAAGATCCTTGGTGTTGGTGAAGGTTGGTGGACCGGCCTTAATGGGGTGGCACCGGTGAGTACGTGGAGATGGAAAGGTTATAGGTGATAGAAGGGTTAGGGGAAAGTGATAAATAGATTGGAAGAAGGGGGAGGAGTGGGCGACTCCTAAGGGACTAGAGTGATTGGCCGGTCGAGAGAGGCTAGAAGTAGCAACGCTAGGGAACGAGAGAACGGGAGAGAAGAAGATGAAGGAGACAAGGCAAAACTCAATTCATTCAATAATGATTCCACGATTGCCATCCACACCTTTAGAGGCTAACCAAACAATTCAAAAATAGCAATTATTAACCCTAAAATAGTAGATTTTTGTCGACCATGTTCGAACGCGCCCGATTACGTTCGAATGCATATTTTGCGTTCTTTGTATGTGCGAACGCGATGCAAGCGTTCGCAGGCGCGTTCGAACACACATTTCGCACTCTCTATATATGCGAACCTGATACAGGCGTTCACAAGCGCGTTCGAACGTACTCCACCCGTGTTCGAACCGATATATATAAAACTTATTTTTCTATGAATTAAATACTAAAACAAGAATAAAAGACACTCCTAAAGTGTATCCATGCTCGAGACGACTTCGGTGAAGCCCGAATTGTAACAAAGCAAAACTAGCTGAAGATTAAGAAGTCTAAGTGCCTATGGGGAGTACCACAAGTGGAGTATTTGGGCCACATTATCTTAGCGGAAGGTGTAGCGGTGGATCCATAAAAGGTAGCATGCATGACTGCTTGGCTAATCCCTACTACCACCATCGGATTGCGAGGATTCTTGGGGCTAACCGGATATTATCGTTGCTTCATTGCCGAGTATGGCAAGATCGCTGCTCTTCTCATTTCTTTATTGAAAGACACTTTTAGATGGACGGATGAAGTCACTACAGCTTTTGAAAAACTAAAAACAGCAATGACAACAACACCCGTTCTAACTCTGCTAGAATTTACCAAAGTGTTCATTGTAGACTATGATGCGTCAGGAGTTGGCATAGGAGCTGTACTAATACAAGGAGGATGTCCCATAACCTTTCTTAGCAAGGCCTTATCACAAAAATCCTAGCAATTATTAACATACGAGAGAGAGATGTTGACAATTCTGCATGTGGTGACAAAGTGGAGGCTTTATTTGATCGGTAGGTGATTCGTTATCCGAACCAATCAAAGGAGCCTTCCATACTTTATGAGATAATGTATTCACACTCTGGCATAGCAGAGATAGTCATAAAGTTGTTGGGGTATGATTATAAAATTCAATACAAGAAAGGAACGGAAAATAGAGCGGTGGATGCACTATCACGCCAACCTAATACTGCCAAGCTTGTGGCCTACTTTTCTCCTACTTTTCCTTTTCTTAATGAGCTGAGGTCTGTATGTACATCTGACCCAAATATTATGAGATTGTTACAGGAGGTGTTGGATGATCCAAAGTGCCATCTAGAGTTGGATAATCGAGGCGGTTTGCTATTGGAACGCGAGTGCATTGGGGAGACAGCAAACGATTGATTGCGGCAGAAATTGTTGGAGCACTTCCACCAAACTCCAGAGGCTGGTCATGAGGGTGTCTTGAGTACTTATAGGAGGATATCTCAGACTTGCATGTGGCTAGGATTGAGGCGAGATGTGAGGAGTTTTGTCCATGCTTGCAAAGTTTGTCAAAGGGCTAAGGCAACTATATTGAAACCGACCGTATTACTATAGCCTCTACTGATACTGGACTGTGTTTAGGAAGACATTTCTATAGATTTCATATAGGGTTTTCTACTAGTATATGGTTATTTCATTTATTTTATGGTGGTTGATAGATTGAGCAAGTATGCACACTTTTCTATATTGTCACATCCATTTTCAGCCAAGTCAGTGGGTGAAATTTTTGTTAGAAATGTTGCTTGATTACATGGCATGCCACGCATGATTGTCTCGAATTGTGATCGTGTATTTATGAGTGACTTTTGGATGGAGTTTTTTAGATTATATGGGACTTGATTAAACTTCAGTTAGGCCTACCATCCACAGACGGACGACCAAACCGAGGTGGTCAATCAAGCCATTGACTAGTACTTAAGGTGTTTTGTTAGAGAAATGCCAAGATAATGGTTAGAGTTCTTACCGTGGGCGAAGTGGTCTTACAACACCGCCTACCATAGTAGCATTGGCATGACTCTATTTGAGGTGGTGTATGGGCGCGCGGCTCTGACATTATGTGCTTATAATCCAGTGGCGTCTGCAGATCGGACAGAGGTGGAGTTCAACATCGATAGTTGAGTGTTCGTGAGGGTGCAACCGTATTGATAGGTGACCTTGTGTTTGATGCGAAACAAAAAGTTAGCACATCGCTACTTCGGTCTGTCTCGTATGTTAGAGCGTATTAGTTCGATTGTATATCATTTAGAGCTGTCGGAGGAGTCAAGAGTGCATTTAGTCTTCCATGTTTCTAAGGGAGCGAATTAGAGATCATGAGGTCGTTGGATCAGTTCTACCAGAGCCATTGGAGGAGACAGAGATCGTAGAGCCAGTTCGTGTACTTGCTAGGCGCTGATGACGTCATGGTACTAGATTAGAGATGGAGGTTCTAGTCGAGTGGCTTTACAGGCTAATCAATAATCCAATAGTATAATGAAGTTGGCTACCATCCACATATTTATAAAGACTAGCCAACAAGTCCTAAAATAATATGAAACCATAATTCTAAAGGATTCCTATCGATCGCGTTTGAAAGCACCCGATCGCGTTCGAACACACTCAAAAAGCTACATCTCTATCTGTGCGAATGCGATGTAGGCATTCGAACGCGGGCATTTGAACTCGTCCGACCGCGTTCGAATGCATAATATGCATTCTCTATATTTGCGAACCTAATGCAGGCGTTCGCAAGGACATTTGAACGCGACCTACAGGAATTTTATTTTAATAAAAATAAACAACTAATGCAATAAGAAAAGATCATAACTAAGTGTATCACACAGTTGTACGCCAATCATAGCCTTCAACTATCTATCTCATCCGCATCCGCATACCACCACCACCATCAACTACTTGGCCTCTACTCCATCATCACCTCCATCCTATACCACCACATAATGTAATGATGTGATTTAGACTAGATCGAATCACCTTGAAAGACATTGAGCTTGATAGATTAAATCTAATTATCTTATTTATTATTCTTATTTAATTAGCTAAATCTAGCTCTGCTTAGTTTCAGAAAAATATTTATAAAATATTCTACAGATATCCGAATAATATCAAACTAGCTGGATAAGATCACCAACTTACATATCTACAACTTTGGTATTCATGACTTCTCCAAATTCGAAATCTATATCTTAGGCATACTTAGAATTAAAAATTAATTGGCTTTTGCCCTAGCATCTCTATGAACTAGGCTGCAGGCCTCTACATCTCCCTCCTCCCTCTTCACTAACTAGCGCCTCTTCCGTTGGTATAGTCTTGTCTAGCTTCTAATCTCCCTTTGCCGCTGATCCCCTTGATCCCATAGGGCAGGCCTACTTCTCCCACTTTGTTTCTTTATCTTAACCATCTCTACCTTCCATACGGTTTTTACCAAAGTTGTAGGCTAATCATAGCCTTCAACTATCTATTGTATCCGCATTCGCAAACTATCACCACCATCATCTATTGCCGAGCCACCACCATCAATTACTCGGCCTCTAATCCATCATCACCTCCATCCTATACCTAGGAATCCATGTCTCCACCCATGGATTCCAAATCCCATGCAAAACTGCAACGAATCGGATCAAGCCGGTTCGCAACAATTGGTATCAGAGCATGTCTTCCTCAGACCAGATGCTGACCACAAGAAAGACCACACCAAAACATTATGAAGGCAATTTCAAGGTTACTAAAGAGACGTCTTTCCATAGATAGGGTCTACTTCTCACCTTTAGGACAAGGTGAACGGAAACGTGGTGGAATGATGTGATTCGGACTAGATCGGATCACCTTGAAAAACATTGAGCTTGATAGATCAAGTCTAGTTATCTTATTTATTATTCTTATGTGGTTCAGTCAAAGTTTTAGTATGTCAGAATTTTATTTAATTAGCTAAATCCAGCTCTGCATAGTTTTGGTAAAATATTTAAAAAATATTATATAGATATCTGAATAATATCAAACTAGTTGGATAAGATCGCTAACCTATATATCTACAACTTTGGTATTCACGACTTCTCCAGATTCGGAATCTATCTATGAAAAAATGAAGGGTTAATCCAAGAAGATAAGAAAGACCGATTAAGTTAAAGTTGTTAGACTTTTTGATTTAATCTCTATAAATAGGGCCTTATGGCTTGTATCTTAGGCATACTTGGAATTAAAAATTAATTAATTGGCTTTTGCCCTGGCATCTCTCTCAACTAGGCCATAGGCCTCTACATCTCCTTCCTCCCTCTTCACCAACCACCTCTTCTGTTAGCACGGTCTTGTATAGCTTCTAATCTCCCTCTGTCGCCAATCCCCCTAGTCCCATATGGCAAGCCTACTTCTCTCCCTTCGTCTCTTTATCTTAATCGTCTTTACCTTCCATACGGTTTTTACCACAGTTATAGGTCAATCTTAGCCTTTAACTATCTATCGCATCCGCAAACCACCACCACCATTATCTACTGCCGAGCCACTACCATCAACTACTCGGCCTCTACTCTATCATCACCTCCATTCTAAACCTAGGAATCCGTGCCTCCATCCGTGGATCCCCAATCTCGTGCAAAAATGCTACTAATCAGATTAAACCGGTTCGCAACATCACACTTCAAGTTATCATGTTCGAATACACTTGGGCCGTGCTCAAACTCACCGACGTAATTTGCATTTTTTGGAGTTATAAGAGATCTAATTTGACTTTATCTCTAAGAAAATTTGTAAAGAATATTTGAGGAGGTATTTATCTTATCTCTAAGAGATATTTATCTTATCTCCAAGAGATATTTATCTTATCTTTAAAAGATATTTATCTTATCTCTAAAAGATATTTATCTTATCTCTAAGAATATAAAAATGTTTAATCTAATCTTAGGATGAGGATCGTCAAGTATTAATCTAGAGATAATCTTTTGGAGGTTATTAAAAATCGATTCTCAACTTTAGACAGAACGTGCTGAATCGTTCTCATCTCAACGTATTTACATTCAATATAGAACTATGTTTCGATGATCACTAAGACGAAAGAATCAACCTTGAAGGTCATTGAGGTTTAGAAACCTATCACGGAAGTAGTTTGTCGAGAAGTCTAGCGAACAAGGTTGATATAGATTGAGTTATGAGAATCGGCAAGTGAGTAAGCCTCTTGTTAACTACTATAAGTTTTAGTAATTAGTTTCGATCCGAGTTTGGATTTGTGTTTTTTTATTCGATTTTAAGTTTTTCCATGTAAAAAGTTTTGTATTTGCGATTGTATTTTTGACGCTTTATTTTACGCATATTATTATCGATAGCATGTAATAGATCTCATCTTCTAAGGTGTTTCTTATATTTTTTTTTAAGTTGGTATAAGAGCACACTTAAGTATTCACGTAAATTTTAGTTTTTCCAAGAGTTATTCGCTGGTCCTAGGGGTAGAGGGGATTCGGAGGCTAGAGTGGACAGGTGGTAGAGCTTAGGACAGGTTGAGAATAAGAGAGTGAAGTTTAGAGGAAGGAAGGAAAATAAGAGTTTTGGAGCTTAGAGTTGGGAAGTTTGGAGGAAAGAGGAAAGGAGAGAGCTTGGGAGAGGGTTACTGGGAGAAGGGCGGAGTCAGAAAGATCTCCTTGTGAGGAGAAGAATTAGATCGAGCCTGATGAATTACAACTTAACTTCAAGGATTCTTGTGTGTGATAAGGTTCATGGATGAAGACCCTTAGGAGTGTCCTGCGGAAGCCCCTGTGGAATTGAAGGGTAAAGCCATCTGGTTGAAATTGACACCTCCTCAAGAATTAAGCTTAAGATGATATTCCATCGAGCATTACTACTCTGATCTTTGGTTGTTGTTATTTACTTGACCAATTTACCAAACTATTAAACTATACCTCTAACCTAAGAATCGATAGTCTGTTGTACTTTCGATCGTCTTGGATGATTCAGCTCCCCCCCCCGACCGTATGCTTATTTTGTACAGCGACATCTCTTTTCGTTTCTCCTTCGCTGGTTTGGGGAGACTATGCTGACGAATCAAAATTTTCTAAAAGAAAAGTGTAGAGTTGGCACGAAAATGCAGTAGCAAGATGTTAACAAGTACTAATAAGTACGTCCACCACTAGCAACAGCTTCTGAACTAACGCTACAAAGAGCCCACCTTTTTCGGTCTATGGTCCCATGACCGTGCAGTTTGAGCCTTTTTGGTGATGTCCCTCGCTTATCAACCGTACATTTAGAGGACTACTTTCCAACCAGCTTATAGAAAAGTATAGTGCGTGCTTCCACTGCTCAACAGCAAGGAAAGAATTATCCACTAATGATCTCTTTCGTTACATGAATATGGGCACACATATTCATGTAATAATTGTCATCATGACGCTTACAGTAATTAATTTACTACGGTAATAATAGCGTATCCTTTTTAAACTCACACCTTTAGCCTTCATTTAGTTATTGGTTAAGGAAAAATATAGTTTGGTCATTTTTATTTTTTACTTTTAAAATACCTATAATCTAAAGTGACACAATAATGTATTTAATTATAAATTGTAATAATAATTTTTGATGTGGTCTAATTTGACCTCAAAGTAGTGGATATTGCAGTCTCTTACAAATTAACACAAATACCCTTGTAGTTGATGTGATGCTTGTAGGTATGCAATGAATACTTGATATGCACCTCTAATATAGAATATGAAAATAGGTATTTGGTTGTAAATCATATTATCTTATAATAATTATATTTAATTTAATATCAAATTGAGATAGATTTCATTTTATTTTTTTAATCAAGGGGTCCGAAGACAGTGGAAATAATGTACAACTCAATTAGGGGCTTTAGTCAAAATTAAGTTTAGTGCTAGAAAGCCAAAGTAGTGAACCTGGTGCTACTGTAGCAGATCCTAGAGAGGCATGGAAGATAGCATCCATTACAATCCTGAATCAGATTTAGGATGGTCAATGTAGGGGTGACTTAAGCGCCTCTACAGCATTAATCGCTAGTTGGTAGTCAGAGAATATCCAGGCCTTCTTATTGCCATGATTTGAAGAAAGCTCTTGCAAGACATCCAAGAAGATTAGGGTTTTGCCATGGAGAGCAATATCACAGTTAACTAGAATAGAAGACTTAGCCTAATAGGAAAAGTTGGGGTGCACATAGATGATGGCCTCCCCGAAGACAAACATTTTAGACCTTGGCACGAAGTAGCATCAATTCAACAGACGAGACCCCTCGGGCTAGGAGAGACCTAGTCTAAGAATATCAATAAAAGGAGAGTAGTAAGAGTTATGACTAGGGTCTGCTAGAAGATATTTTGCCTCAGTTACAATGGAGTAAGGGAGGCTTCCAACTGCTTAAAGATGGCATTGTCCTTTGACTTCCATAGGACCCATAGGATGTTAAGATTGACCGATGAAGCTCATTAGACAGGTGCTTTTTTGGATGGAGAATTTATTCTTCAAGGCTGGCTAGTAGATGAGAGACCTCGAGACCTAGGCTACTGGTGAACCAAACAGTCTTCGTGAGATCGCAATTGATGAGAATATGGTTGATGATTTCAAAATCTTATTTGGAGAGGGGTAGAGGTCATCACTAGCTCGGATCCTACAATTAATGACAGCTTTGACAGGGATAGATCTCACAAGTTAGCGCCAAACAAATGTCCTAACCTGGGGAAGAGCATTTTTGCAGGTCCAAATAGTTTTCTAAAAGGCAAGTCTTGTAGAGTGGGTAGAGGTCATCACTGCTCGGATCTACAATTGATGGCGGTTTGACAAGGATAGATCTCACAAGTCAGCGCCAAACAAATGTCCTAACACGGGAAGAGCATTTTTGCAGGTCCAAATAGCTATCCGAAAGTAAAGTCTTCTAGGGTTTGAGGAGGAGCAATCTAACTTCATAGGGCACTATATGTAATACTTGCCATCAAATACACATATCTCTCACGTGGGTGGAACTCATGTAATTTTTGACCTATTAGTCAATGTTTCAACATAATATATAAGGAAAAAAATTATATTTCTACAAATAATACAGATAAAAGAAACCTATAACATCTTTTGACTATAATAAATCCCAAAATACATATCTAAAAACATATGCAAATGTCCACCCGGGGGCCACAAACCATGTAGATTAGTTTACAAAAATAAATACTTAAGAGGAATATATGACAATTCTTCACCGGCTCCTCCATGAACTCCAACTTATATACTTATCTAAAAATATTTTCACCAAAAGGTGGTGAGCATAAACCTAGCAAGTGTACCCTTCTAGAGTCTAAAAATAGTATAAATAAAGATACAACCTCGCAATATGTGCATTAGTATCAAATACTCATCATGTTTATCTAATGCACACATACATTTACACTCTATAATATAATATACATCAAACCTAGACTATCATATCCTCAAACTCAAGCTCACACTGAGCTCCACCTCAAACTAATAGGTCTCTCACTTAAGCTCATGTAGAGCTACGCTCGTAAGCAACATCAATAGTCACATTCGACCATATAAGCACCCCCAAGAAAGGGTAGACCCTAGCGGCAACTCACTAATTGATCACTCAGGAATAGTTTAACTAATAGGCCATGTTAATATTATATAATAGGATATGCACGCACCACCTCAACCTGATAAGTCTTTCACTTAAGCTCATGTAGAGCTATGCTCGTAAGCTATATCAATAATCACACTCGACCATATAAGCACCTCAAACCCTAGCGGCAACTCACTAACTGATCACTTAGAAATAGTTTAACCAATTGTTTGCCACCACAGACTAAAGCCCATCACATCACATAAGATAGTATTACATATCGATATTACCATCTAACCCTTCGGCTCCATATCATTGCACCATCGTGCAAAAAATCATCACTCACGAACGCCCTTACTTTATGTTATCAAGTGCCGTTAGGTGTACGACATTCTACCCTTGGCTTTGTAACTTAAATACCCTAAAAGATTTTACTCTCGTTAATTGACAGTAAATCACTCGTCTCCTAGTTAATCAGCTATTTAATTGTTTGTGATCAATAGATTGAGATCTCAATATAAATCCTAATATATATATATATATATATATATATATATAATATTTCTTGCCCTTAACCTTGGCTGGAGAGGTGTCAAGTACTATCGAGACATAAAAGTCACCCCTTTTATGGTGGTGCACTTATTTAAATTGTATTATATTATATAACACAATAAGTATAATATAACACACATTTTTTTCATATATTATGTGCTATCACACATGATCATGCCTGTTAGTATACATAGCAGTTATGATAAATGTTATATTGAATAGTAGTAAAGTTAACATAGACTAGTTATATTAATTATACTAAATAAATACATACACGTGTATGATATATATGTAATGATGTCATAAAGTAAAATATCTCATTCCCTACACTACTCCTAGACGATAAGAGTTTTATTTGCCTAACATCGCTTTCCTAATACAACTTTAATTATACCACGGGATCATCCTTGCGTGGTAGCCAGTCCAACTCGATAATAAAGATAAATACGATTATGAGCAGAACATTCCTTATAATAATTAATTAAATAGTTCTATAGACATTCACTATAGGCTTAGGTAGGTCCATCTAACAATTTCTATATTTTATTAATTTGGTAAAGCTGGCATTGTTGTACAGATGCTTGACATGTTAATAAAATTATTTAAAACAATTTACCTCGAATTATCGTTCCACTTGTTATTATCTATTTAAAGTAAATCACATGGGCAACATTTAATTAATCCACTTCATTAAATAAGATAATATGTTTAATACAATTTCCTTATAGTAATATATATTAATTATTCGATGAGAGCAATTAATACAAATATACTTATTTTGCTAAAATTAATTTAACCAAAATTGTAATTGACCATACTAAACTCCAATTATAGCTAATTCCATATTATGAGCAACTTGGGTTCGGCTGCACCTAGCAACTTGGGTCCGGTTGCAGCCCAACTGACCCCTATTTTGGGCTATGCTACACTTAGCTCAGGCCAACTTGAGTTGGGCTCAATCTAACTCAAGTCCCGCAACCTAGTGTTGGGCCACACCCAGCCCAAGTCACACATGAGTTGGGCTCAACACAACCCAAGCCCAAGCTAGGCCATAGCTGTAACAACCTATCTTAAAAAAATAAAAAATAAAATAAATAAATTATTGCATTGCATGACTATGGTTGACCTCATGCCATGTAGTGGCAGGAGGGGAGGGTGCCATGCACCCCAGCTGCCAGCCGAGCCAACCTGGCCAGGCTAGTTAGCGCGGTGGGCCCAGCCACCGTCGTTGCAGCCTCCCTCCCCACCACTCTCTCTCTTTTATTTCTCTCCTCTCTCTCTTTCGGTCTCTCTCTCTCTCCTCTCTCTCTCAAACACTCTTTCTCTCTCTCTCTACTACTGCTATCGCCGCCACCTCCGCTAACACTGATGAGCCTCTTTCCTCCTCCTCCTCCTCTCTCTCTCTCTCTCCCTTTCTCTCTCTCTCTCTCTCTCTCTCTCTCTGTTTCTTTCTCTTTCTCTCTTAGGTTCGCTGGAATCAAGCTGCCGGCAAGAGGCTGGCCGCTGGTTGGCTAGTAGCGGCCGAGCCTCTCTCCACTGGCCCAGCTCCTCTTCCCCTTCCTTCCTTTCTTCTCTTCTTCTTCTTCTTCCTCCTTTCTTCTTTTTCCTTTCTCCTTCTACTTTCTTTCTTCTTCTCCTCCCACCTTGATTGCTGTCTCCTGACTGCAACAGTGCTGGGCTCAGGTCAGCAGTGTAGTAGACAGTGTTGGGCCGAGCCTAGCATTGTGTCAGGGTTTTTTTTTTTAGCTTTATTTCTTTTTCCTTTTTAACTAAGTATTTTATGTAGTTAATGCAATTAGTTTAAATAAAAAATTATTTATATTGATATACATAATTATTAGCTAATTATAATTAGTAGAATTAATAGTTTATTATATTATAGACACCTAATTGTATTATTTACATACAATATTACTTGCATATAATAGATCAATACTTAGCTTCATTAATTATAGTCATGCAATTTATAAATATACCCTTCATTATATATATATATATATATAATATATATATATATATATATAATGTATTTCTAACACCTTATTGATATATACTATTTTGTATAAAAGTAAAATACTAAACTTTGATAATTATTTTTATATGACCGGATAATAATTATGTTACCTATATTTAGCGATTGTTAAAGTAAAGAGTAAGAACCACAAAGATTAACTATAATTAGGTTTTATCTATACTTATATTTTTATAATTATATATATAAGCCTCTTATTATTATTTTATAATTATATACTTAGGCTACTACTTTTATATAAAAAGAACAAACCTTTTATTCTTATTTCACAGATAGCATTTTTTAATAATAGCATATTTGTCTTACCAGAATTATATCTATAATTAAATCTAGATATTTAATAAAATATAAAAAGAGGAATTCTAAACCTAATAAATCAATCATATTTTATATAAACTAATTCTAATTGAATAAACAGTTAACATCATACTACTTAAATATTTTTAGATCCCGAACCCTATTTGAGACCCTATGGACCTTGCTAGTGATGAGTTGTCACTTGGTTGATTGGCGGATGTGAAGAATATGTGATTTGCATCTTCTGATCAGATGTGAGTAGTCTTATCCTCTAGACGCCTTTCTCAAATTAGGTTATAATATATATTATGTACATGCATGTTTTGACCTCCAACATAATTATATGACTTTATCTAGAGATGATTACAGTCGAGCATGTTTTTATCATGCATATAATTAGGCTAATCTTGGATATAAGTATGATGATGATAAATAGAGATGATAAGAGATGATTATAATGTTATAATTTTATGTCTAGTTGATCTGTAGCACGAGTATACATGTAATAAATTAGCATGAGTATGCATGTGTTGATTACATAGTTAGAAACTATATTGCATCATTTTTCTCTTGATTTCTATTCCACCTAAATTCCTGTTATGCATTGACTTGTTATCGTATTGAATATGTGCATATGATCTGTTATTTAGAAGAAAAGCATAAAATGTGATTGATATGATAGTCGATAGAAAGCATGAGGATACCCGAGTGGGCACGAGGGTTAGGGCATGCTTGGAGATGATTGATCGCTCTATATAGTCGCGATTCTGTTGACCTTATGTCCGAGGTCGTTAGTCTATGTCTGTAGTAGACATTCGGACATATGCTGTTCACCAAGACATATGTGATGAGTTATCCTCACAAGGTTTCTATTAGCTAGAATGGTGCTCGATCTGGATGGATGTTGATACCCTAGCGGGTGGCAGGATATGGTTATATTTGAGATACACCTCGCGAGTGGTAGGGTATGATTATATCTGAGATACTTTTTGTGAGTGGCAGAGTATGCTCTGAGCCTTCGAACATGATATTGAGATCGGGTACCAAGTATTGACTGTGCATAGTGGTCGAGTATGATGATAATATATAGAGTTGACATTAATGACTGAGATATTAAGAAATGCATATGATTTTATTATTATCTGATTACTTGATTATCAAGTAGTCAATATACATCATATATGGTTGCACTTGGTACAATAACATGGTCATGGTCGACATGCATCATGTGTCATATTTGATAGAGAGTTATGATGATACTGTGACATAGTAATCTGTTTATTCATTATCGAGGATTATATACTTTTATCAATTATGACATATTATCTACTTTTTATTTATGTATTATTGAGGATACATTCATATACTTATTTATGACATGATGCTCTTTCTGATTTATATTATCTAGTATATGATTTATTCTCTATTTGGTATCACTAATTCAGGGTAAGGTCTATTGACTGAGTCTTTTTCTCATGAATATTTTATATTGATGAAGTGAGCTATAGGTGCGAGACGGTATAGATGATAATTTGTATAGAAATTAAGTTGTATAATTGTTTGTTATATTTATACTTTATTATATTAGATGATGATTTATATAATACATGTCAAATTATAGTATACTCGTGTATTAGTTGCTTAGTTGTATCTTGATGGTTTGTCGTGGCATGTGTGGGTCTTGCCAGATTATATAGTGGTCTAGTGTATATTATTGTGGACTTGGATATTCATATGTTAACAGGTTTATTTGGTTGATAGTATGATTTATTTGGTGTTGGATTATATGAGCATGAATATGTTAGTAGGTATTATTTTATGATGTCATAATTATATGTTCATAGGAGTGTATCTGTGTGTGACGAGCCCTGCCCGTCCTGTCACATGAGTCGCACGTGCTGTGTGGGCGCGTGGGCATGCACGTACCCATGCTGGTCGAGGGTGTGACAGTAGCCCACTGAGGTAGGGCTCGGCCCACACCAGTCGTCTTTCCCCCTTCTCGATCCAACCTAATCGACGAGCACCATGGTCGACATGGCTGGCGGAGGAGCCAATGACTACCCACCACCAACCGAAACTCCAATAGTGGGATAGGAAAGCTCTCGGCGATTCCGACTGCCAACAGCCTCAACCAGCCCCACCATCACTCTTCCCTCGACAATAAGAAGCTAGCCAAGAGGAAGCCTAACTGCTGGAGGCAACCGATGGCTAGAACTACCCTTGCCAAGGTTGACATCCAAGGCAAGGGGTCGCCTGATGGCTTCGACCATGATGGCTTTGACCATGAGGAGGGAAAACTTTTCCACTAGTCAAGAGAGGGTGACGCCAGTCGAGGATGGTCGACAACTAGCTTGAAAACCTCTATGGAGAGGTTACCTTGTGTAGCCTCCACCGATGCATGGGGTGGCCCATGAAGGGCACCAATAGTATGAGGACGACGAGGGGAAGCTTCCCAGGCTTGTGCGGCGAGTCATGAGGTTGCTGGTCGGCTAGTTTTATGGTGAAATTAAGAGAATAGAAGTCAAGGAATGCAAATTACTTTTCCAATTGCAAATTAAACTTACCTAACAAATGGGGGAGTTTCGACCGTTTGATCCATGAGGTCAACGGACTCCGGCACAACAAGATCCAAAAGGGGGAACACGAGCTGCTAGAGAGAAAAGAGGAAGAAGAGAGGAAAAAGATAAGAGAGGAAGAGGAGAAACGAGAAAAGGGCGCATGTGCAACGCACATACAAGCCTTAGGATTCGACACATGTGTCAGTCATGTGAGTGCAAATTTTTCTTTTTCAGGATATTGCATTATAAGCCGACTTGGTATTGAAGATTCCTTCGGAGGCAGACATTCAAATGATGTCTAGTTTGTAGATTGAGGGAAGTCTTGGGTTGACTTTCTAATCACTTATGTAACAACCTAAGTGAAAATGAAGAAGATGAGAGACATAATACAAGTATGGCCTATGATTAACCCTATATATAAAGGAAGTTTAGTGCCACAAGATCCATAGAGGGATTCTCTGGTCCTACTTGATCGAGTTAGTTTCACCATTGCCTGCTAACTATCTCGAGTTTAACCTAACCTCCTCCTTGACCTGCAATAAGGATGAGCGAATCCAAGACCTACAACCCTCGGGTACAACAGACCAGTTAAGAGTTAGAAAGGAAATATCAAGATTTAAGGATGGTTGCCCAGGAGCTTATATGATCAATAATAAGATGCCAAGAGGGTTTAATGACAAAGATCTATTCACTATTGAAAGTTGTCTTCTACCTAGACCTCCACTAGATGGAATCATAGCCTTTAAGGTATAAGTGGAGGCATCTCATTAAATCCTCACCAGAATTCGGCTCGACTAAATTTTTATTTGGAGCGAAAAAATTAAGCTCTAGATAAATCGAGCTCGATCTCGAGCTTCTCACTTGTATACAGGCATTCGTTGATGTCGGCTCGTAATGCACCTTTCGTACTGCATATAGTTAGGCAAAATGTACGGATCACATGGGCCCCATGAGAAATCAAATACTGCAGAGAACTGAGCAATCTCTTCTCCATCGTGGTGTTCCACTATCGATGATGCGAAGACACATACCTAATTCAAGGACGTAGACGTGTTAGGTACAGAGCCTTCCCCAGAGGATTCCATTGACATAAAGTGAGGTTACCCTCTTCGATCATCGTGAGAGCATGGGAAAGAAGTTAAATTCGTGCATATATATGAAGTCTCATCCAAACTGTTGGCCGCCAGCCAATATTCACCCAAGTACGTACTATGGCTTTAAAAACTCACGACATACGCATTTCGTCATATTCCTCGTATTCCTCATAGCCCTCGATCTCTTGATAGAGCTGGATCGATTGGTTGCTAGAAAATATCATGTCAGAAAGCATCAGTACAACTTAGTGTGGGGATCACCTGCAGGATTAGCTGCAGAAATTTCTAATGGCCGGGGGCAGCTGAATGTGGTGTGTTTGTTCCGTTTCAGGTGCGGGGAAGTGGAATCTTGATATTTTCTCATCATGCGTGTGACGTCCATGGTCATTATACCAAACTTGGAGCCCACAAGATGCGACATGCATCCGTTCTCAAATCCAAATGGGTTGCTAGCTATCGACATAGCTGCACTAATATCGCGGGCCTCACTTACCAAAATTTGAGAAAGGGACGTGTTGGGTACGTAGAGTTCCTCCCAGCAAAAATGAAAACAATTCCGAAATTTGATTTGAAGTTGAAAGTGACTGGCACTCAGGAAATCTACTAATGTACAGTTGGTTCTTGGAACTGGTTATCAGTACGATAACTACTAATGTGCATGACCTTGTATATTAGTTAATAAGTAGCTACTTACATTAATGACACAAAGTTTACCATTGGTTTGTTCCCTATTAATCCAACAGCTAGCTAGCTCATTTATGACCCATGTAAGGAATCATGTTGGAGATCATGTTTGTATTTGCTTAAACTTAGCCCACCTCTAATCTTATATATCTGGTATATGCTTATCCGACCTCTGGAACCAAACAAAAATCGGATTAGAGAAAACATCCCTCCCATGACGAAGGAATCCAAATTAATTAAACCATGTAAAAGTTGTTCTCCAGGCCTCTTGCTGTAACTCGAGCACTTATCTTCACACTTCATACCTAATACCACTGGCATGCACAAAGGGATTCAGCTTCAGGTGGGAATTGAGCATACATATTGGTCCAGGGCTCCTAGTCCTGGCCTGTGGGTACGTGCCAAACGTTATGTACCAATCACTGAACCAAGGGGGACCACAAGTTGTGCAACAGAGAAAGCGAGCGAGTACACATCATCAAAAATATTTTAGCAGGGGATAAGCGCACTACTACCTCCACGTCGTCGTGCCTCTTTGTCCTGTGTCGCTGTTGCTATATGTTTGAATTGATGCTTGAATCCAAATAAGACTTCTATTTGGTGTGAGGTGTCTTTTGTGTTTATCTCCTAATACAACAGGACTTAGAGGTTAAACCCTAGCTAGTAGGGCTTGGAATAACAGCCCTATCGAGATCTATTTCATGTTAGAAATTGGGTAGCCCTTAATTGATTTAAATATTAATTTAAATATTTGGGATCGCAAAATTGATTTTGGGACGATTAAACCATATTATGGTTGGGAGGGCTATTAGATCTGATGCCTATGATGGTTCGATCCATTAATTTATTTATAAATATGTTAGGTCCCATTTATCCTCCAAAATTTATCGATTTATATGAATGTCTTATAAATTGAATCAGATCCCGAATATGTACGAATCTAAAACCGTTTATTTATATGTTATACTACAAACTTTTTATTCGGATCATAAAGCATATATCTAAATTTTGTTAATTTGATATTTGATCTATTTAAAATATATTTCACATGAATATAGAATTTGTGTTAGTTATCCTCAAACATTTTAATCTTTCTGCTAAGTTAATTCCCAACCTCAGTTTTAAAATGTATAACTATTTCTTCTAATCCCTCATCTTTACTTCTTAGTAAATACACATAACGATATCTTGTACAATCATCAATAAAAGTAATAAAATATTTTTTCCACATTTAGTTTGAATAAATTTTAAATCATATACATCGCTATGTATAAGTTCTAGAAATTCTGTACTTCGTTCAATGGAATAAAATGAAGCCTTAGCCAATTTGACTTTCACATATATTTCACATTTATTATTTAAATCAATCTAAAATTAGGCAGTATGTTAATATTAATTAATCTATGTAATGTATCATATATAACATGTCCTAATCTACCATGCCAAATTTCTTAAAACTCAAATAAGAAAAAGAATGTTTATTTTTATTTGGAGTCAAAGTTATTAAATTCATCTTAAAGAGGCTATTAGACAAGTAGCCCTTTCCTATATACATATCATTTTTTATAAGTATAAACTTAAAATATTTCTTACTCAATCATGATCTCGAAACTAAATTCTTTTGAATATTGGGTACATGCATCATTGAGAGTAAGTTCTTTTTCTAAAGTCAAATTTTAACATGACCTTTCATATTCCTTCTAACTTGGAAATCACTGAATTACCTATGTAAAGTTTTTCATCTGTCATAGTTTGATAAGATGAAAATATCCAGTTGTTGGAACAAATATGTCGAGTAGCCTTAGTGTCTATCCACCATTCTTTAGGATTACCACCAGTTAGGTTTACTTCGAAACAACAACGAAGAGGTGCATGTCATCGACATCAGAATGAAGGTTTTTCACTTGAGTTAGGCTTTTTCTTTTTATGCAAATGGCAGTCTTAAGCATGATGCTCTTACTTGTCACAGACGTAACAATTGCCCTTGAACATGTTTGCTTTGCCACCTTTAGAGCATTCGCATGTATGCTTTTTTTTCTTGTCCTTTGTGGACTCTACAATATTTACCTTTGACATGTACTGATTTTCGATTTTCTTTTTAGTAGCATGATTGTCTTATTCTATCTTCAATATGATAATAAGTTCTTCAAGTGTCACTTTCTTGCACTTGTGTTTTAAATAATTTTTTAAATCCCTCCAAGACTGTGGCAATTTTTCAATAATAGTCGCCACTTAGTATGATTCATTAATCACCATTCTCTTAGCATGGATCCCATGAATTATCACTTGAAGATCTTTTACCTAGTTAATCATTAGTTTAGTGTCAACCATCTTGTACTGAAATAATTTACTAACTACAAATTTCTTTGCACCAATATCTTCTATCTTGTACTTCTTGTCTAAGGATTCCCATAATTTCTTAGACATTTTTATTGAACTAAACACATTGTACAATAAGTTGTCCAGTCCGTAAAGGATATAATTTTGACAAAGGAAGTCGGCATACTTCCATGTATCTACTACAGCAACTACTTACCTATTAGTTTCCTCCTTTCAAAGTTCAGACACATCTTCACGTAGATACTTAGCCAAGTTTAATGTGGTTAGATAAAATAGTATTTTCTACTATTATCTCTTGAATTTTTCATCACAGATCTTCTCAGGCTTTCCTCCATGAATGGTACTCATTGGAGGAGTAGTGATAGGGTTAATAATACTTTTTACTATTTTAGTTATCTAAAAGAATAAATAAAAATCTGATCACAAGAGAAGAATAGTGACAGGTTTCAGATTAACAACTAGAAGTGATCTTAAGATTATTAGTGGTAATAATCTAATTCAAAAAGTCATAAAATATCTAATCCAAAATAAGAAAATAAATTACATAAACTTACATATTATAGAATATAAAATCTGTATAGTCAAGTCTAATGTTAGAAACTCTCTTTAAGACCAATTCGCCATCCACCGATTGTTTCTAAAATAGTGGGCGTTGGTCTTCTAGGATACAACGATTATTTTACACACAGAAAGAAGCAACTATTCGAATGCCTTGTTGAATTTGAATTGTGTTGTACAAATGTAGACAGATGGAATGCAAACAAACGACCTATTTATAGCTAAAACAGGCATGGAGAAGGGATGCAAATGAAGGGTTAGATGCAACGTTCCCAGTATTTGGATCAAGATTGGTATTAGCTGTCCGAAAAACGATACGTATTAGCTGTTCGTATTGGGTCGGACTTTTAATTACATAAAATTCTAAATATTATTTCAAAATTACAAAAAATGTAGAAAAATTTAGAAAAAATGACAGAAAAATAAAAAAACAAAAACTACTCACATATGAAGTCTAAAAACTTTAAAAAATATATTAACTTACTCAAAATTTAAAACTTTGATGAATACTGAGCTGGTTCTCATAAATTTCTATGATGTCCATCCTCGTAATCATCATAAGTTTATAAATAATGATGCCTATGAACTGATACTCCAAGAAGTGATTCCATTATATTAGTCATAGTGTATAGATCTTGTTGTGTGACTTATGTTTGAGAACGATAATAACTAGCATTTAGATCTTGTGTCTGAGAATACTAAGGATAATAATTAGCATATGGATCTTGTGATGGCTCCAAACAATAAATACTCGATGTACCATAATTATAGGAAGCAACATTCTCATGACAATGTCGCTGCAATGTATTACATCCTCAATTTCTCTATCTTCAATCCTTATGTTTCCTTGACTTTTCTCAACAAATGTAGATGGGACAATCTCACCACTAGGTGTATTATAATACTTGTAGATATACTATCTCTCGCTGCCGAATGACTCATACCAGCCTCTGTCCTTATCGTGATCTCCCCTAATATCTCATCTAACTATGGGTTATTTTTGTTATCTAATGACCCGTCCTCTATTTCTCTAATCCATAGAGTTAAAGGGTCTTCTTCATAAAAAACATGATTTAAATTAACAGTTATTCATTTTCGGCATTTCTATTTAAATTTCTCTCCCTTAATTTTATATTATAATGATAAAAAACTAACTTCTCCAATCTTTTCATTGTTAGTCGATTGCGTGTTTTTGTGTGGATTATGGAGAAAGTAGTCCAATTTTCTTTCACACTGTGATGAAGAGATAGTTTGACTTAAAATCTTCTTTGCTATTAGCGTCAAATTTGGTGCCTCCTCCCATCTATAGATAGACTACTATTCAATTGAAGTGTTATAATTATAGTTGTAGCAACATTAGTAGTACTAAATTGTCCAGCTCTCAATTTATATCTCTCTATCTGAAATTAGAAATATATTATTACATACTGATTATATGGAAAGTTAAAACTTAAAACAAATAATAATAAATTTATTTAATTAAATCATAACTTACTTCTTTATCACAAAGGATTTATTTATAAATATGGGACTCAAGCCTATTGATTATCTTCCTAACTCCCAACAAGATTTCACTATCATTATTAACATTTGTAGAGAATTGAAATCTTGCATTAAGAAAATACCCTGTAGATTTGAAATTTATAAGCATTCAAGTTTTTAAATATTCATAAATAAAAGTAAATTAGTAAATTACAACTTAAAACTTAAAAGCATACCTACCAGCAGCGTGTATATCTCTATGTAGTTGTTTGTTTTAATTAGAATCAATTATCTTCCACCACTTTCTATAACTTTAGCCCATATTTTCTTTGATTGATTTTTTAACTATGTCCATTACCTCATATAGGAAATCTATCTCAGACTTGTCATCACTATCTATAAGTTATAATACTTTGACAAGAGGCTCAAATACTATAGTGGCAATTGTAATATCATCCCAAAACGTATTTCAAAGAGCTATATTTTTTAAAGTTTTACCTAAAGATTTATCTTTAGGTTTTGTTAGGTTTTTAGTTTTGACAATTGTGTACAAAATATGCTAAGTATTTTTATACATGGTACATGAGCATTTATACAAGTCTTGAAAGTATTTGGATTGAAGAATTGTAAGATCAAAGGAGAGAGATTTCTGTGTTCGCACCCCGTTCGAATGCGCTCTCTAGAGTTCACACATACAGAGAATGCATTCAGGCCGTTCGAATGCGAGCACAGACGTTTGCATATATAGAGAACGCGTTCAGGCCATTTGAGCATGAGCACAGGCATTCACACATATGGAGAACGCGTTCGGATCGTTCGAACATGTGTGTAGGAGTTCGCACATATAGAGAACGTTTTTCTACCATTCAAACATGGTCAAGGGCCTTTCGAACACACCCTACATACATTCACAGCACGTTCACACATACAAGGGAGTGTATTTGCGTGTTCGAACTCAACTAGTGAAAATCAAGTCACCGCGTTTGAACACACTTGGGCCCGTTCGAATGCACCTTAGAACAAGTCAGGCCATTTAAACACACTCGGGCCGCGTTCGAACGCACCTGCGTAATGTGCAAATTTTGGACTTTCATGAGTTTAGATTTGACTTTATCTTGGTTACATATATAAGCATTGTGATACCCTAACTCTAGATTGATTGGTGAAGGCAATTAAAAGAGAATTTTTGAGGCTACATCCTTTCTTCTACCAACAAGGTCCGTCTCTTCTAAAAGGCATTAAATTTCATCTCAAGGGCTATCTTGACGAAGGATCAATCTCAAGGGCTACTGAGATTGGATATCAATCACGAGAAGCGGTGAATTGTGGGTTCTAGTGAGCAACATTGAGAAGAACAAAGTCGTGGGGATCGACGGGTTGTTTTGTGAGTCAGTCTTGTAACTACTACTATTCTAGTGATTGGTTTTAATCCGAGTTTTGATCCGTGGTTTTTTTCATTTGGGTTTTTCTACGTTAAAATCTTGGCGTTCATATTTGCTTTTGTTTTTCAATATTTCTTTTGCTTTTACTTAAGCAAAAGAGTGATATCATTGCCTAGGGTTTAGATACATACGTGTGTCTAGATATTTTTCAATTGGTATCAGAGTAAGTTCTCTTACCCATAGAGAGAGATCAGCTAGGTATGGATTTTTACAGAGATAGACAATCATCTATTAGACCTCCTATTCTAGATGGATTAAACTATGGATATTGGAAAGCTAGGATTAGAGCTTAGTTAAAATCTATAAATGAGCGAGTATAGATTGCCGTTGTGAATGGTTGGAGTGCACCGAGTACATGGTGAATGATAAGCTTGTTGAGAAACCAACTGAGTCTTAGGATATGACAGATTATGAAAAAGCTGGCTGGAATAGTAAGACAATCAATGCAATTTATAGTTGTGTTTTATCAGATGAATTTAGAAAAAATTCTACTTGTGAGATAGCAAAAGAAGCTTGAACAATCTTAAAAACTACTTATGAAGGAACTATAGCTATAAAACTTTCAACAATTTAAGGTTGATTACTAGTTTTGAAACTCTACGTATGGAGGAGAATGAGACCTTTGATGAGTTCTATGCAAAGCGGAGTGATATAGTCAACTTCAGTTTCAACCTAAGAGAAAAAAATTTCTGAAAACGAAATTGTTTGTAAGATCCTTAGGTCTCTCCTAAAAGGTTTTAGACGAAAGTTACAGCTATTAAGGAAAGTAAGGATCTCGATTCTATGAAGGTTGAACAATTAGTAGGAAATCGATAAACGATTGAGTCCAGTCTTTCAAAACCTAAGAAGGTATGACCCTAACCACTATTGAACAAAATTTAGAGGAGTCTGATTATGAAGGTGATTTAGATGTTAAGATGTTGGTCTTATTTGTTAAAAAGTTAAATAAATATTTTCGTAAGTCAAATAAGTTAAATGCTAAAAAATTTGAGAAAAACAACCTTTGTAAAAATGAAGAATCCTATGAGTTTGAATACTAGAGTGAGTAACAACAATGTTAAACAGAAAAATAAGAATTTTAATAATAAAGTTCGATGTTTTGAATGTTCTAGTTTTGGACACATTGCACGGAAATGCCCTAATTGTCTTAAGAGGAAGGATAAAGCTATGAAAGTCACTTGGAATGACTCAGAAGAATCTGATGATGATTCTGAAAAAGATTAAAAGAACTTTGTAGCTTTTGTCTCCTCTCTTTTAAATACTAACTCTGTTGTTGATTCTGATAGTATAGATGAAAAAGAAGTGTTACCACTTGAAGAAAAAGAATCAGAGATACAAAAAACATATAATGATTTGTACCTAGAGTCATTCAAACTCAAGAAAAGCAATTTTAGACTACTTTAGAGACTCAAGGTAATTGAACCAGGAAGAAATCAATTTGAGTAGAAGTACAAATTGGAACTTGAACATGTCAAAAACCTTACTCAACAACTTGATGAAGCTAAAGATAAGATAAAGTCTGATGAAATTGAACTAGAGCGATTGTAGAAGGAAGTGATATTTCTAAAAGGGAAGAACAAACTTAACGAGATTTTAAATGCTCAGATCTCTGGAAAAGAGAGGTATGGAGTTGGATACACTAGTAATTTAAATAATAAAAAGACTGTCTTTGTTTCTGCAGGTCTACAAAAGAAAGAAAATTTGAGACCATTAATCATATCTACAAAAGCAATCCTGGATGAATGTCTCTAAATTGAAGTTAAATCAATAAAAGGTGAATTTTATTGATGAATATCTACAAAGCAATCCTGGTGAATTTTCAACGGCACCAAAGGTAAACTTTCGACGCTCCTTAACAAAAGGTGAGTAAAAAAGGGTTTATTGCCATATGCTTTCATTGTGGCATTCTAGAGCATATTCGACCTTATTACAAATTTCTACAAAAACCTAGGAGTGCTTTCATTTATGGGGTGAAAACAAAGGCTATATAAGTTAAGAAAAACGATTTGAAATGTTATATTGTGCATACTGCCTTGGAAGCTTTAAATTCTGACTTATAATATTTAGACAGTGGCTATTCAAGACATATGTCAGGTGACAAATCCTTGTTTTCTAATCTCAAAGAACATAAAGGGGGAGTTGTGGCATTTGGAGATGGTAATTCATCTAAGGTAATAGGTACGGGAAAGGTAATTACTCTAGGTGTTTATATATATTAAAAATGTCCTTTATATTAAAGGCTTGAAAGCAAATCTACTGAGCATTAGTCAATTTTGTGATGAAAATTATGAGATAAAATTCTCCAAAAATGATTGTACTATTCTAGATCATGAAGGTAATGTTATACGTTATGGATCTATAATATTTGATAATTGTTATGTTATTGGAACTTCATATTATCTGAAATATAACAGTGCTTCTTTTGACATTGTAGATATTTGGCATCAACGTCTTAGACATGTGAATCACAATGAATTGTTTAATCTGTCCAAACAAGAAGTGATAAGGGAAACACTTAAATGAATGAAATGTCAAAAAGTGTGTGCTATCAAATTGAAAAATAAATTAGGATATCACACAAGAAAGTAAATACAACTACCATTGACCGTGTGTTACAATTAGTCCACATGGACTTAATGGATCTAACAAAAACGGAAAGTTTGGAGGTAAACGATATATATTTTTAATGGTTAATGATTACTCCAAATATACCTAGGTTGCCTTTTTACGTGAGAAGTCTAAAATTTTTGAAGTTTTTAAATCACTATGTTTGAAATTATAGAATGAAAAATCTATTACCTTAGTTAGGATTTGTTCTGATCATAATAGAGAATTTAAAAATAAAAGTTTTTCCATAGTTTGTGATTCTTTTGGTATTCAGCATGAATTTTCAGCTCATATAACTCCACAATAGAATGAGATTGTGGAGAGAAAGAACCATGTTGTGCAGGAAATCGCAAGGGTTATGCTTCGTGCTAAAAGGGTTCCTCAAAGGTTTTGGGCTGAAGCGGTTAATACGGCGGTACATGTGATAAATCGTGTTTATCTAAGACTAGGTACAAAAATGATTGCATATGAAATCTGAAAATGTAAGAAACCTAGTATTAAATATTTTTGAGTATTTCGTAGCAAATGCTATATTTTGTGTGATCGAGAATACTTGACTAAATTTGACACTAGGAGTAGTGAGGGCATCTTCTTAGGGTATTCCAATAATAGTAGAGCTTATAGAGTGTTCAATCTTAGCACTTCTACTGTTATGGAATTTGCTAATGTTATTATAGATGAAACCACTGCTGACAAAACTGAAGTTGCTCTTATTCTTATTCCTATACGTACACATGACAAAGACATATGAAAGAAGCTTGATCTATCAATTGAGAAAAAGGATGATGATAAGATTGAAATGAACAAAGATGGCTACAGTGTACTAGAACCATCAGCCAAAGTGAAACTAAATCATCCACTGTCACAAATGATCAGAGACGTGAATGAACCAATGAAAACAAGACGACAAATCTAAAGTGAGGTATTATTTACTTGCTATACATCTACTTTGAACCTAAAAATGTCGAAGAAGCATTGTTAGATGATTTTTGGATCAATGCTATGCATGAGAAATTAGAGCAATTTTTTAGAAATGATGTTTGATATTTAGTTCTTAAACCTAAGAATATGAACGTAATTAGAACAAAATGGATATATAAGAATAAAAGTGATGAATATGGCAATATAGTTAGAAATAAAGCTAGACTAGTAACACAGGGATTCACTCAAGTTGAGAGTATAGATTTTGATGAGACATTTGTACCTGTTGCCAGACTAGAGTCTATTCGTATACTTCTTGCCATTGCTTGTCATTTAAAATTTAAATTGTTTCAAATGGATGTTAAAAGTGTTTTCTTGAATGGTATCTTGAATGAAGATGTACATGTAGAACAATTAAGGGTTTTGAAGATCACAAATTTCCTTCTCATATGTTTAAATTGAAAAAGGCTCTCTACGGACTAACACAAGCTCGAAGAGCTTGGTATGAGAAGTTGAACACTTTTTTAGTAGATACAAGGTTTACTCGAGGGGGAGTGGACAAGACTGTTCATTAGACGTGAGAACAAGAGCTTAGTTGTGACACAAATATATGTGGATGAGGCATTGTCTTGGGGGCAACGAGTCAATCTTTAGCTAAGGAGTTTGTAGATCTCATGCACAGTCATTTTGAGATGAGCATGATGGTGAGTTGAAGTTCTTTTTGGGACTTCAAAATACCTAATTAGAGAGAGGGAGTTTTATCGCTCAAACCGAGTATGCTAAGAATCTTGTGACCAAACCGAGTATGCTAAGAACTCCTATGAGTACAACTACCAAACTAGTAAAAGACATTTCAGGAAAAGTGTTGATCAGACACTATATAGGAGTATGATTGGTAGTCTTTTATTCTTAACTACAGGTAGACTAGACATTGCATTTATTTTGTGTGTGTGCTAGGTTTCAGTCTGAACCTAAAGAGACACATTTATTTGCCATGAAATGTATCATAAAATATGTCAATGGCATAGTTGATTTGGGTATCTAGTTTAGTTATGATTCGGGTACTATCATATTGTGATACATGGATTTTGATTGGGCAGGTTCATGTGATGACAGAAAAAGTACCTTAGGTAGTTGTTTTTATGTTGGAAATAATCTGGTTGCTTGGCATAGTAAGAAACAGAACTCAATATATTTATTTACAGCAGAGTTTGAATACATTACAGCGGGCAGTTGTTGCTCTCAGTTATTGTGGATGAAATAGATGATCAAGAATTATGGCATTGAACAAGATATTATAATGCTTTATTATGACAATATGAGTGCTATTAATATGTTAAAAAATCCTATTCAACACTCACATACAAAACACATTGATATTCGACATCATTTTATACGAGAGTTAGTTAAAGATAAACTAATAGCACTAGAACATGTTGAGACGGAGAAACAGTTGGGAGATTTGTTTACAAAACCTTTGGATGTACAAAGATTTGAGTATCTTCGTACTTCTTTAGGGATTTGTGCTTTGGACTAATTTCTTTAGGGATTTGTGTTTGGTTTGCGTGTTTTTATTTTTTATTTTTGCTTTCTAGGTTTTTCTTTTACTCTAAATTTTTTTCTTTTGGTTACTGGTTCTAGATTGTATATAAGTTATTTGTTGAGAGTTTTCTTTTCAAAAAAAAAATGGTGCACTTCTATATTCAAAAATATATTCTTAACATATAAATATGACATTTTCTTTATTATGAGTTATTATAATCAATTTTGTCATCTTGTAGTATATTATGTTATTTCTTATTTATTCACTCTCTCGACTTATATAATAATTAAATTAAATTTAATGCACTCATAACGTCTGTATATTCTTGACTGAGTATGACATTATGAAATATTTTCTTAGATAACTCACTATTAACTTTGATTTGCACAGTTTGAGCTCATACTTAGTCATTAATAACATGTTCATAAAAGATCAATGAAAAGGGCTACAATGAGTTAGTGTGAAAGCCATTTTGTTTAGAGTCCAGTTTGACTCAGTACATTGCGTAAAGTTAAAAAAAAGAAAAGAAATATATACATATATATGTTTACACATTGTTTATTATGTACTACAAAAAAAGGGCTACCTATTTATGTGTGAAAGCCATCATTACACCTATATGGTTTCAGTAAGAAAAAAAAACACTATCAAGTTCTGAAGAATAAGCCGAAAAGTGCATGATTATATATAAGTCAGTTTGTCTACTGTGTTGTATCATTGTTTAAATAGAAAAATTTGTTCAAGAAGATTGTTTCATGTTGTTTATGCTCAACTTGCATATGCATATTGTTATGATCAATCAAAATTAATTTATAATTTGAGTGATGCATTAAAGTTGATCATAATATGCTCTTGATGATTTGATTGATCTGTATGACTTATTTCATTTGATTGTCATATCTATGTCTTGAATCTATTCTAAATTTTTAGAAGTGCATCTCCAAAAATATTTAAAATATTTCTGATTTAAAATACAAATGAAAAATAAAAATCACGTTCGAACGTAGGATTATTGAGTTCAAACGCAGTGACTAGCGCGTTCGAATACACTCGGGGGTTCTTTATATATTGCATCCGAAGCCAGGGTTTCATCTTCCTCCTTATCAAACCCTAAAACCCTTTCTTTTCCATTCTCCCAAATCTTCACGATCTTCACGGTTTTTACTAAATCTTTCACTCTACATTCTCTCAAAGGCTATTTCTCCTCCGGATCTAGTACTTTTGGGTTGAATTTTCAAGTTCTTCATCACTTTTTGCGAGGTATGATTTGTAAATACTTTCTTATTTTTTGATTCAATTTAACCTCTTGATCTTGGTTGATTTCATGCGTTTTCAAGTTTTAATCATGATAGAGTTTACATCTTGATGTTTCTTGAGCGATTGAATGTGACAAACTTACTTTTTTTTAGTGAAATATGTATTTCACTTAGGGCTTTCATAGTGCTTTGGATTTTTTTTATTTTTTATGCTTTGGGTATGTATTGGATGTTAAGATCTGTTTTTCTCTATAGAATGCCTAAAAAAGAAGCCGTTTCCAAGAAGCCAAGGCCGCCTTCTTCGCCGTCTTCTGCCGCAAACTTTTCTTTATCCACTGCTGCAGGAAGATACAAGTATAACTTTGGAACTCGCCTTATAATTTGTGAGAAGCCTGTAGTCATCTCAGATTTTGCTTTATTGGAAATTGAAAAGATGTTTACTGAGCGAGGGTGGCTATCAGTGTCTAAGATGAATGTGACAGCTTATGTGGAGGTTGTTCGTGAGTTTTTCAGCAATGCTACCATTTTGGATCGGTGTATACAGTTAATAGTCCGTGGTGTATCTGTGTATTTGGACTCTGACATCATCCGTGTAGAGTTTTAACTTCCTGATGGCGATTTCGAGTATCCCTCCTCTAAGCCTCTTCCTTCTATTCAGAATTATGCAATTGATATTGTTAGGTTTTTATTTGTTGGCAATTGTGTACAAAATATTCTAAGTGTATTTTTTACATGTATATGAGCTTTACACAAGTCTAGAATATCTCTGGTCTGAAGAATTGCAAGGTTATTGATGAAAAGCTGTTGAGTTCACACCGCGTTCACAAACGAGTTCGAACGCGAAATCTGCGTTCACACAGACAGAGAGCCACGTTCACAAACGCGTTCGAACGCAACCTGAAGAATTCAAGCTGTCGCGTTCGAACGCACTCGAGCCCGTTCGAACGCACCAACAAAGTTTAAAAATATTGGACTTTCATGAGTATGGATAAGATTCAGATTTGTCTCTATCTTGAAGATCATATATAAAGATTGTGAAACTCTATCTCAAGGGAGTTGAAGAAATATGATTGAAGGAGACTTCTTGAGGCTACATCGATTCTTCAACTAACAATGTTTCACTCATCTACAAGAATTTAATCTTTCATCTTAAGGGTGATCTAAATGAAAGATTAATCTCGAGGGCTACTGAGATTGGACTTCAATCACAAGAAGCAGTGAATCGTGGGTTCTAGCGATCAAAACTGAGAGAAACAAAGTCGTTTGGATCAACGGGGTGTTTTGTGAGTCAGTCTTGTAACTGCTACTATTATAGTGATTGGTTTTGATTCGAGTTTGGATCCGTGGTTTTTTCCCGTTTTGGGTTTTTCCACGTTAAAATCTTGGCGTTCATCTCTGCTTTCGTTCTTAATATTTCTTCGGACTTTTACTTAAGCGAACGAGCGATATCATTGCCTAGTGTTTAGATACATACGTGTGTCTAGGGATTTATTTTTTCAGATATTTTAATATAGGGGGAAGAGTGGATAAGTAATATGATGCCTTATGCCAAACTGACATGTATGGCTCGCATGTTACATCCTATTTGTTTCTACAATATCACTCCAAAAACTCGGCATTCCAGTATCAGTCAGGATCGGGCGTTTCTACTTCACGTGATGCTTTCAGGCGTCTCCATTGACTTGGCGACTGTTATTTATGATACCATTGTGATAGCTGCATAAAAGGAGGCCCCCCGTGAAGGTTTGTCGTTTGGGATACGGCTCAAAAACCTTTGGATCATATCACTATTAAGAGGAGTCAAGCTCATGATCCCCCATTTCCTTGAAAATCGACCTCTTCTTTCACCGCTGAACGTCGATCACACCAAGAAATCTCTTCTGAGGACAGCTTCGATGATGAATCATATCAACCTGAGGGAGAGTTTTAGTTTATGACTGAACAGTTTGATCACTTTAGCACTCAGGTGCATGACTTACAGTTGGCTGTTGATGGGTTTTCTGCTACTGCTGCAGAGATATGGGATGAGCAAGCTCGTCAGAGGACAGTGCTTGACTCTGTGTTGTCCATCCTCCATCACTATTTTTCTCCTCGTGCTTAGCCTTTGCAAATTTGTATCAAAAAGGGGGAGAGTTAGTTTAGATATCATGTGTTTAGGAGGAGTAAGGAGTGAGTAGCATAATGAGTTGTATTTGAGTTGCATAGTGTATTTGAAGAAGGGGCCAACGTCGAGTTATCCTTGCCTCTGGTGAAGGGTGGGGTAGACGGGGAGGCTCCAAGCGAGGGCGAAAGTGGGTCAAGGAAAGATAAGGTAGGTCTTCGAGGCCTACAGCGAGGAACAACCCACATCCCAATGAGCCAAAAGTGGCTAAGGTGGGCGTCCACAGTTAGCCTCCTCTGACTAATGCTGATAGTGGAAAGGGCTCTATGATAGAGCTCCCAGCTCTGGCAAGCTCCTCGACCTTGAGGGTCGTCGGGTGGCCAATCACTCCCTTCCCCCAACAACATAGATGAATGGCATAGGTGAAAAAAAAGATAAAAGAGGAATAAGAAAGGCTCACCCTTGACAAAGAAACAAACTAAGGGAGGAAAAGTGGTCACCGATCAACGGTCACTCCTAAACCCTATGCGACTGCCGACTTAGAGTGGGCATCTAGTGGGGTAAATGCGAGGAGAGAACGAGGTGGGGGAAAGAGGTGAGGGGGAGTCTTGTCAGCCCCATTCCCAAGGTCGGCCTCCCTACATGCACCACTAGTGATGTGTGCAAGATGACCTGTCGACCTAAGCTAGTTAAAGATAAGGATCCTATATTGGACCAATGGGAAGATGGAAAAAAGGAAGAGGACGCGCATACTCTACTCATGCTGGCCCTCAATTTTTTAGGGTGTATAGTGGAGGATGCAAGGAAGGGCATGTTGGAGTGTGTCCAATCTGACGTGTGGGGCCCATATCAATTACATAAATGAGTGGAACAAAATATTTTTTCACTTTCATCAACCACTTCCCTTGGAAACTGGGATTCAATTGTATGTGAAATACTGATCAATAAAGATTTCATCTCTGTCGAAGGTAATATTTTGAATCTAAACAAAGAGGAAGACGAGAAATAGGTAGAGTTTCACCTTTTTATCCTTTTCACTATTGCTCGTGCGTTTTTTTTAACCGCTTTCGCACACAACGCTATTGCTACTTTCTCTGCAATCAACTTTTATGGGAGCCGCTGGAGTCTGGCCCCACGCTGTACTAAAGAGCCAATATCTTATAAGGTTGGTAAACTTAGCGCTTAGCTATAAACCGTCATGATACTGGCTTAATATATCTACCTTTTCTTTTAACAAAATTTTAATATATTCGAATTTCATTCTCTATCCCGGCCCACCACTACCGAAACTGATAATCAGAGATTAAATCTTATTCTCAAAGTCCAAGATATTCTTCTTGCATCGTGTACCATTTGTATATTGTAGCACTCTTTTGTGACTTTTCCTTTCTATCTATTTCTACATCTGAACTCTCTCATATGGTTTATTTTATCCAAAATGAAGATCATCAACTTTGATAATTTTCAGTGTGAAAATTCTCATATATTAAAATGTGTATAAGCAATTTCACAAAAATTAATAAATATATTTTCTTGTTGCAAATTGTGAAATGCATAACTCTTGTTTTGATACGGTTCGATCCGTATTAGCTCAACGCGTGATATTGGGTTTATTAGGATAAGCTTATTTATCTAGTTGAGTTTGTTAGAAGCAATTTTAGTAATTTTTGCCAGGCGTTTGAACGTAGGGACCGCGTTCGAACTGGAATGCGAATGCCTACACACGTTCGCATAAATAGAGAACGCAAATTATACGTTCGAACGGGATCGGGCAGTCTGAACGTAGTGGTTCGGACGTCTGCATACATTCGCATCAACAGAGAACGAAAATTCCACGTTCGAATGCATTGCGACGAAAGTGTGGGTTTTGTTAGGGTTTGTAAGGGTTGTTTAGAGTTGTTTAACTCATTTGATGAGTTATTAGGGTAAACATCTATATATATATATATGGAAGAAACCCTAATTTAGGAAAAATTTTGGATAATTGAATTAGCTTTGACTTTTATCTTCTTCTCTACTTGTCTCTAGCCATTGGCACCCTCTCATTTTCCTCTTTTTTCCTTCGTCCAAGTCTTTGGTCAGCTTCCTCCAGCTTCTAACCCTACTCTTTTACAATAAATTCTCCCCTTTCACACCAAGAAGTAAACCTAGCAGCCATATAGCAATTGGAGAACTATTAAGCTAGGATCTAATTGACCTTCGGCTACTATTGGGTTGATATCTTGAGATCTATCTGTCCGAATTTTGTGATCTTAGATTCGTTGAAAAGCTCCCTCCAAGAGCAATAACATATTCAAAATTTAGGAGGATCTGACGATTAGATTGCTCACAGATTCGCGACACTTTCCATTACATGAGTAGCAAGTGTCATTCATCCCATTCTGCTGTCCTGAATTTTCGAATTTTCTTATTCTTTTAATTGAAGCAATGTACTCTCAGTGATATTTTACATCTTCCATCTTTCCATCATTAGAGCCTACATATATTACACTCAAATAAGCTACACGTGGTTTAGGAGTTCTTGTAACTACCTAAACCTGACACAGTTGTTGTTTTATGAAGCTCCCAATATTGCTGGCACTAATTTTCTAACCCCAAACAAAGATTCCTAAGGACAATCCAAAAAGTTAGTGCTGCTGCAGTACCTTCAGTAGCGAAAATTACAGAGTAAGGCTTCTTTTTTGCATCTGTACCTTATAAATATTTGCGATTGATCGACACAGATATGCAAATATAAGTGCTGCTCCGTTCTTGTTAATTTTCACTTGTAACTTGAGTTCTTCAATCAATATTAATCCTCATTCTGTGCTCAAACCTATTTCCACATTTTGTAGGTTTTGTTCTATAACTAAGGTTTCTGAATCTTTTCTTTGTGTTAACCAAGAGCAGTCGATGAAATAGGAGGCTCAACAACTATCTGAATAGTGATAGTGTTCTCTGATTTGGGCAACGGTGACTGACGAGGGCATGGCCATGCCATAAACTTCGGCATCTTATCCCCTGGCATTATTACCGGTAGAATTTGATCTTTCTCCCTATTGTAATTCTGAAATAAGAGAACATAAAGTAACAACAGTTACAAACCTATAGGAGATCAAAAAATAATCTTGAATATTTAATATTGTACAATTAATAGAAAGTAATAGTCATGTTATCAGGCGTAATACTTCTCTAACTCGGCCCAGACAGAGCTCTGAATTGCACTACTTTCCCCTTCATTTTTTTAATCTTGCGACAATAATCATAATGATAATATTTTTTGAGTTCTCAAATTTAATCGTTATGATAATATCGTACATGCAGTGTGGCTATCAATAATTGTAATGAATAATGTTTCTGACATTATCTTGTTGAAAGTACAAGATGATGAAAATATTTACAAGAAATTGCTGCTTGAATTATTGCCTTACTTTTTTCTTTTTCGTTTTCTTCTTTTGGGTGGAAAAAAGTTGATAGTTTTGATTATCAGGAAAAAGTAATAGAAAAGTGGAGAAGAATTAATATTATTTTCTTGACACTCTAACATTAGCTACAAGGTGGGAATGAAAAACTGTAAACTCTACTTAATTGTCATTTTAATAATAAGACTGTAAACTCAACGTATGGCTCTTCGTTTTTTTTTATCTCTTAGACAGATAAATAATTGCCATAAGTCAACAGTATAGAGAAAATCAAAAGTCACCTATAAATCAAAGCACCAATATTAATCATCCTCAAACTTTGCACTAACCAATTAATCTAATTGACTAGTTAAAATGGACTAAAATAGTTGCTTTATCGGTCTATCCCGTTCATTAAGGGTTGACGCCACAAACTGATGGCCAATATAGGACCAAATTTACCAGAAAGAAAAGAGAGAGAATATTGGATATATGGGGGAACGAAGTCGCCCGACCTAGCTAGTTAACTGAACGTATACATCCATGCTGTTGGTTCGGCGTACCATTTAGGTACTATGGACACCAAGTGACGAATGTCAAACTTCAACAACGTATCGACATACTGGGGGTAACAGTCATATAAGTACAGTAAACTAGGTCGATGTAATTTGCAGTATAAAAGGTTTGAAGAAGTATATAAGAATCAAGCATTTTGCAGGAATCAGACAACTTTGATCTGGCCTTTAATTTTTGTGTATACAGAAGATTAGAGGAGTTGCCTAAAAAAATGAACAAAAGCAGAGAATTAATTCTTAAAAAGCATGTAAATTAACGACAGCTGTTCGCTTAATTATTATAGATCAAAATCATTTTTTTCTTATAGGTTTAAATCTCGTCAGTCTGCTTGTATAACTTATATATATTGTAATATTGAGATCGGTAAGACAAAAATTAAGCATTAGTTAGCAACATATATACCTGGTGCTTGCTGAAGGGGTTTGTTGGTGGGGAGGACATTTGGTGATGATGATCATCTGGGAGGGTATTGGGGGGAGTAATAGTTTCGCGACCTGCACGGTGGCGGAGGGAGCGAAGCTTGTCCCAGTGGTAGCAGCAAGAGAAGATGCCACTGAGGGAGAAGATGACGATGAGCAACAGCGCCGTCCCCAGTGGGAATCCAAGTGTTGGCCTCGACGTTTGCGCTGCTACCGGAGGTGAGGGGGTCATCATGTCTGCGCCGTCCATACTTAATTCCAATCTAAATCTATGGCTGATCAATCGATATTGATTGTTTCTTACTCTGCAGATCTCCTTTCAACTTTACTCTCGCACTCATGTGAGATTTAAGCAAGGTCTAAGATCGCCTACTCCTCCTCCTCCTCAATTAATTCCTTGCGCTTATCTAGTTACAGGCTTGAAAAGAAGATCGATGAATATAATATTTTAGGAAGAAGAGTGCCCCTCTATTTATTCATAATATGGCATGGTAAGAGGAACAAAGATCATGCAGCTAGCGACGACAGGATCGATGAGAAGGGTCCCACATGCACGGTCGCAAGGACAATGATGGTGGGCTGGATCCATTGTTTTCCTTTTGCTTTTCTACTTTAAAGATCATCTACTAGATAGTCTTTTTTTCTGTTGCTTGCTTGTAGCATATAGATATGAGTAGGAAAAGATGCCCTGCTTTCGTGTGCCGTGTGCCGTGTGCCGTGTGCGCAATATTTATTAGGTAGATAGATAGATAGAAGGCGTGCATTTCACAGAACAAACAGCGCTGTCAAAGACTGAGGAAGGGAAAGGCGGACAGTGGCACACAATAGAAAAGAAATGATGTCCGTTCTAAAAGCTGAAAATTAAATATTCTCAACAGCTAAATAATAATCTATCGTGCGGTTCGGCTGGCCGTCCTTTTTTTCTTTTTACAAGAAAGCCATAACCCTGTTACTTAGAACATACATATTTTAATCACAGATCATCTGCTAACTCAATTAATTAATAAGCCTTATTAACTTCCGTATCAGAAATTTTGTTTGACACAACTAGAGATCAAGTCTCCTCTCAGCATATACCTGTAAAACTGTTCCATGATTCAATAATCGAACATATATAGTGAATCCCCAGTAATTCTCAGTTTTTTTCAGAAAACTTACAAACTGTCAATTTTGGCAGAGGGTATCTGAAAATTTTATAACACCCTAGGACACAGAATCTACAACATACTACCAATAACAAAATAGGGAAAAAAAATAAAAATATGATTGCATATGCATAGACTTTCCCTTAATAGATTCTCAAACTTATTAACACTTAAAGTAGATCTTCCCACGTAATGGCACAGAAGAAGTCATTTAAGATCCAAAAAAATGGAATACAAAGAAAATTTATTTAGCACATTCCCTCGTAGGCCTCATCTCTACCAAATAAAGTACAATAGCCCTCAAAGACTAACCACAACATCCGAATAAAAATAAAATTATGAAAATGCATTCAAATGTACTATTCACTATTCGAACGTGTATTACTCATCCGGCATTGTGTTATAAATGAACCGGCTTGATTCGATCCGAAACGGTTTTGGACTAGATTGGAGGCGTGACTTTCGAAGAAGGCTGCGGATAATTTAACTATTGGATCTTCTTAAATTTTTGATATGTTGTTTCCTTAAAAAGAGCTTTCCAATGAATCCAAGATCACAGGATTTGAATTGCTAGATCTTGAAATATCAGCCAAATAGTGGCCGAAGGTCAAATAAACCCTAGCTTGATAGCCCTTCAATGGCTAGATGGATGATAGGTTAATTCCTTAGTATAAAGGGGGAGAAGTTGTTGTAGAAGAAGGGATTACGAGTTAGAGAAAGCCGACCAAAGACTTCCGCGGTGTAAGGAAGGAGGTGGGAGAGAGCATCAATGGCTAAAGTAAGAAGAGAAGAAGATAAAGGCACAATACCGATTTCAATTATTAGATAAATTCCAATTAGAATTTCCTCCATATATTTATAGAGGATCACCATAGGAATCTATCAACTAAATTAAAAAATCCTAATAAACCAACAATTTTTATCGCGGTGTATTTGAACGCACTCGATCACATTCGAACACGAAATTACAGTTCTCTCTAGGGTTAAGGGTTTAAGGGTTTACGGGTTAAGGGTTTGGGGTTTGGGGTTTGGGGTTTGGGGATTAGGGTTAGGGTTTAGGGATTAGAGTCAGGGTTCGGGGGTCATGGTTCGGGGGTCAGGGTTCGGGGGTCAGGGTTTAGGGTTTAGGGTTTAGGGTTTAGGGTTTAGGGTTTAGGGTTTAGGGTTTAGGGTTTAGGGTTTAGGGTTTAGGGTTTAGGGTTTAGGGTTTAGGGTTTAGGGTTTAGGGTTTAGGGTTTTAGGGTTTAGGGTTTAGGGTTTAGGGTTTAGGGTTTAGGGTTTAGGGTTTAGGGTTTAGGGTTTAGGTTTAGGGTTTAGGGTTTAGGGTTTAGGGTTTAGGGTTTAGGGTTTAGGGTTTAGGGTTTAGGGTTTAGGGTTTAGGGTTTAGGGTTTAGGGTTTAGGGTTTAGGGTTTAGGGTTTAGGGTTTAGGGTTTAGGGTTTAGGGTTTAGGGTTTAGGGTTTAGGGTTTAGGGTTTAGGGTTTAGGGTTTAGGGTTTAGGGTTTAGGGTTTAGGGTTTAGGGTTTAGGGTTTAGGGTTTAGGGTTTAGGGTTTAGGGTTTAGGGTTTAGGGTTTAGGGTTTAGGGTTTAGGGTTTAGGGTTTAGGGTTTAGGGTTTAGGGTTTAGGGTTTAGGGTTTAGGGTTTAGGGTTTAGGGTTTAGGGTTTAGGGTTTAGGGTTTAGGGTTTAGGGTTTAGGGTTTAGGGTTTAGGGTTTAGGGTTTAGGGTTTAGGGTTTAGGGTTTAGGGTTTAGGGTTTAGGGTTTAGGGTTAGGGTTTAGGGTTTAGGGTTTAGGGTTTAGGGTTTAGGGTTTAGGGTTTAGGGTTTAGGGTTTAGGGTTTAGGGTTTAGGGTTTAGGGTTTAGGGTTTAGGGTTTATGTTACGATCCTTCCTCGGCTATAGGCTCTGATACCAGATTGATACGAACCCTCTTTTGGTGCTATGGCTCTGATTCAAGATTAATACGATCTTGCACGGAACTTTGAGATCAGATCCCGAAATATCCCGCCGTTGGATCGCTGTGAAATGTTGATATGTTGTAGGCCCGGAAAAGAGCTTTCCAACGGATCTAGTTTCAGGCGAATCGGAGATGGGGATCTCGAAATATCGTTCGTTTAGTGGACGAACGTCAGGATACTCTGTTTTGGATTCCGTGGATGAAGGCACGAAATCCTAGGTAATGGTGGATTGTGGAGGGCCGGTGTTGATGGGGTGGCACCGGTGTAAAAGTGATGGTGGAAGGGTTATGGATGATGGAAAGGTTAGGGATAGCGATGGATAAATTGGAAGAAGGGGGAGAAGAGGGCCACTCCTAAGGGACTAGGGTGATTGGCCTGTCGAGGGAGATTAGAAGCGGCGTTGCCGGGGAGATTGAGGGAACGGGAGCGAAGAAGATGAAGGAGGCAAGGCAAACTCAATTCTCAATAATCAATAATAATTTTGGTTGCCCTACACATACTTTTATAGGCTAACCAACAACTCAATCTTATCCTAAAACACAATCTTATCCTAAAACTCAATCTTATCCTAAAACACAATCTTATCCTAAAACTCAATCTTATCCTAAAACTCAATCTTATCCTAAAACTCAATCTTATCCTAAAACTCAATCTTATCCTAAGGTAAATCCAAACTCGAGACGACGTCGGTGAAGTCCGAATCGTATCAATCCACCACGCTTCCGCAACCTTGTCCTCAAGGTTTGAAATTTGGGAAGCGATCCATGATGTCTGTCTCTAGCTCCCATGTAGACTCGTCAGTAGGTTTGCCCAGCCACTCAATCAGCACTTCAGTCTCTAATCTGGATCCTTGGCGTCTTCTCCTACGACTTAGGACTCGAACCGGCTCATTGGAGCCATCTTCCTCCATTGGTTCGGGTAAGGTCGAACCCACTACATGGTTAGGCCCGATCTGGGCCTTCAATGCCGAGACATGGAAGACGGGATGTATCCTGGTTCCTTCAGGTAGGTCCAATCGGTAAGCTACTGGACCGATTCGTTGTAGCACTCGGTACGGACCATAGTACTTGTATCCCAACTTTTGGTTCAAAATTGGCCTCAATGTGGATTGTCGATACGGTTGAGCTCGAACGAACACCAATTGATCAACCTCAAATTCTCGCTCACGTCTGCCTTTGTCATGCGTTTGCTTCATGCGGTTTTGTGCTGTGGCTAGGTGAGTCTTGAGCCGTCTCAATGTTTCATCTCGATCAGCAAGCTCCAAGTCAAGCTCAGTCCTATCCGTCGCCGCGAGTCTATCGTAGGCACGCAAGACAGGGGGAGTGCGCCCATAAACCGCCTCAAATGGGGTCATGCCAATGCTTGAGTGATGAGCGGTATTGTATGACCACTCAGCCCAGGGAAGAAATTTGACCCAATCCTTTGGTTGATCCGCCACAAAGCATAGCAAGTATTGCTCTAGTCCACGATTCACCACCTCGGTTTGGCCATCCGTCTCGGGGTGATATGCTGAACTAAGATTGATTTGAGTCCCTTGCAATCTGAAGAACTCGGACCAAAACTCACTTATGAAGATGCGATCCCGGTCTGACACGATCGTCCTAGGCATCCCATGCAAGCGTGCCACTTCCCGAACAAAAATTTCAGCAACCCTTTTTGCTGAAAACGGGTGAGACAATGTTATGAAATGTGCATACTTGCTCAGTCTATCCACCACAACAAACACCACCGATTGTCCTCGAACTTCCGGCAGCCCCTCGATGAAGTCCATGGAGATATCCTCCCAAATACGCTCTGGTATCGGTAGTGGTTGCAGTAGCCCGCTAGGCTTGAATGCCTCCGATTTGGCTCGTTGGCAGATTTGACATTCACGCACATACTTCTTCACGTCCGTCTT